>NC_139461.1:255867500-260867500 GCF_057233095.1 Heloderma suspectum
TTTGTTTGTTTGTTTGTTTTGTATACCACCCAACAGCTGAAGTTGTCTGGGTGGTAGAACATGTAACTGCTACATTTCTTTGATTAATTGCAAGCCAATAGCCCCTTCAGACATTTGCTTTACACCTGGAGTGTGGAATCTCAGTCCCAGATAGGGATGTACGAAAGTCACTTACCTTTTTGAAGAGGGTGATTCGCAGTGGGGGGGAGGCGCCCCGTCCCTCCCCCCTGAAATTCTGGCCGGGGGGGAGACGCTCTGTCCCTCCCCCCCCGAATCCTGGCCAGCCGGGTCTGAAAATGGCGGCAGCCATAGCCGCTGTTGTTTGTGTCCCTGCAGTCAGCCATGATAGGCTACGTAAATGTTTACGTAGCCTATCACGGCTGATTTAAAAGAAAGAAAAAAACAATGCGCATACGCAAATGGCGGTGCCCATGGGTGCCGCCATTTGCGTTCCTTATTTTGAAACGTCTTAGTCTACGTAAACATTTATGTAGACTAAGACGGCGAAAATAAGGGGAACGCAAATACCGTGGCGTCTACGCTATTTGCGTTCCCCTTATTTTCGCCGTCTTAATCTATGTAAATGTTTACGTAGACTAAGATGTGTCAAAATAAGGAATGCAAATGGCGGCGCCGATGGGCGCCGCCATTTGCATACGCGCGTTTGTTTGTTTTTCCTTTTAAATCAGCCATGATAGGCTATGTAAACATTTACGTAGCCTATCACGGTATTTTTTTAAAAATCTAGCCGTGATAGGCTACGTAAATCTTTACGTAGCCTATCACTTCTTTTTGTTTTGTTTTGTTTTTTACTGGAAATGGCAGTGGTGGCAGCAGGTCGGAAGACCGGCCGCCGAACCACCGCCGCAGCCGCCGCCGCCAGGAAGATTCGCCCAAGGTAAGTCCAGTCCGGGGGGGGGCGGGGGGGCAGACCGTTTCGCCACCGATTTTGGGGGGGCCGAATGCGCTGGCAATCGGCCTCCCCGAGATTCGTGGCGAAATTCTCTGACATCCCTAGTCCTAGAGGCCAAATTTGGCCTTCAGGGTTTCCCCAGTTGGCCCCACCACCTTCCCCTTGCTCCATTCCCTTTCCCTCAATGACTGATGGTTTGGTGGTTTCCTGGCTTTTGTGCAGTTTCCCCCGTTCTAAAAGGCTTAGTTACTGACAGTAAGGCAGTAGTTTATTGGCCTAGTTAGTGGCAATAGTCCTAAGGCTTTGTTACTGGCAGGAAGAGCTTTAAGCTAAAATATGCTTGTATTTTATTATATTTTATTTTATTGTAATTTTGGCCCCACTCCTTTTGCCTTACAAAAGCTCATTCCTGCCCTACGCTGGAATGTGGGCCCTGGAAGCTTCTCTGAAATGGAATTTGGCCCTTGGGCTGAACAAGGTTCCACAGCCCTGCTCTATGGATGTCAAACATGTTGGCCCCACCTGCAATCCCACCATCGCTACCAGCTGTACCCTTCCAGACATGTGTTGGATGGAAACTTTGCTTGTGTAAGCTCCTCTACTCAATCAAGAGTCTTAATTTTGCAGGTCTCCTGATCATGTGGAAGAGCTGGCCAGCATACACCTCTATGCACATAGACCTTCTCTTCAGACCTTCCATCCAATGTGCTGCAATTGGAATGGAGGAGCTAGTGGGGAAAATGAAGGGTGGTGAGGCTAGGAGCAAAGTCAGTATGCCTAGCCCCACTCCCCTCTATATAACTTGTTGCAGCCAATGATTGAAGTGGGCATATTGTCATGCCCCACTGGAAGAACGCTCCTCAGAGGAGGAGGTAGAGGTCAAAGAGACCAACAATGTCAAGTAACCACTCATATTAGGAGACATGGGGGAGGGCCCTAGGGGAGATGATAGGTCCAACCCCACATGAGGAAGACTGCTGCACCTCTGAGGCAGAGGCTGTGCAACCACCTAGCCTCTGAGAGCACCATCATCTCAAGAGGCAAGCCGGTAGGTTTCCTTTGAGATAGAATGCTCAGTTTCAAAGGAGGACGCTTCAAGAGGAAAGCACTCCTCAGGAGCAAAGACTGTTGCTAGAAGTCTTGTAATGAACTGCAGATAGGGATGGATGGATTCACCTCTGTCCACTCCCTTTGGGCAGTCAACAAACCATCCTTGTTGCCCACCCATGAGAGCTGCATGGTGGGAGTTGCAGGATGGCTCAGAGATTGCCTGAAAAGCTCTGCGGGGCTGCTCGTCCCCTTACCAAGCCACAATTGTGCACACAATTTTGGCTCAGTTACTTCCTCATATTTAAAGTTGAGTCTATGGCTGCCTTAAAGGGGCAACGACTCAAGATTACAGTATAAGTGCCCATCACGCTGTAATCTTGAGTCATTGCCCCTTTAAGGCAGCCATAGTCTCAACTTTAAATATGCAGAAGGAACTGAGCCGAAACTGTGTGCACAATCATGGCTTGGTAAGGGGCTAGCTGGCCCCACAGCACTTCCCAACGGTTGCTGAATGGGGAAGTGAGCCCCCTGCAGCCTGGTGAGTGGGATTCAGGAGGCTGGACAGTGGGGCTGACATCCTGATGGACTGATGGAGTCTATCAGACTCCACTCCCTCCTCAGAGTCCCACACCATCCCTAATTGAAGATAAGCTTTGGGTGGCACTCTGGGAGTTCTGGCTATAAAAGCCTTCAGTTAGCTCTTACTAGCTGTTGGAAACAATGTCTTACTTTCCGCTCCAATGTCCTGGATCCCTTGCCACATGACTGAACCTCTGTGGTACTGACCTCTCGACTCCTGCTTGACTCTTCTTCTTGGACTGCATTTGTATTTGACTACTCACTCATGTTTGAACCATGGCTGCATCTCAGACCTTTCTTTTGAAACTCATCCTCTTGCCTAGTAATACCGTCTTTGCCTGTTTCCTGTTTCCTGATTACTCCTGCCTTGAGCTGCTTTCTTACTGGACTGATACCTCTGTGCTTGACCATTTGCCTATTTATTAACTTGCCATTGTATTTACCCCTTAATCTGCCCTAGCACTGAGTCTGACCCAGCCAAAACAAGACACTTAGAGATAATTAATTTGAGGTGAGCAAGATTCTAGCAAAAGGTAATTGCAACCTCCCTCTAGCAAAGTCTGGGAACAGATGACAACCATTCCATCAGAAAGCTAAATTTCTCTCCAGATAAGTGCCACAAAATCATAGTCAGCTTTTGGCAAAACACCGAAATAAAATTCAACTGGGAAATCACAGTGAATATAAAGGTGGGGGGAATGAAAGAACTGGGCATGTTTAGCCTTGAGAAGAGAAGACTGAGGGGAGATACGATAGCACTCTTCAAGTACTTGAAACGTTGTCACAGAGAGGAAGGCCAGGATCTCTTCTCGATCATCCCAGAGTGCAGGACACAGAATAATGGGCTCAAGTTACAGGAAGCCAGATTCTGGCTGAACATCAGGAAAAACATCCTGACTGTCAGAGCAATACGACAATGGAACCAATTACCCAGGGAGGTGGTGGGCTCTCCCACACTGGAGGCATTCAAGATGAGGCTGCACAGCAAACTGTCAGGGATGCTCTGACTTGGATTCCTACATTAAACAGGGGGTTGGACTTGAGGGTCTTATAGGCCCCTTCCAACCCCACTATTCTAAGATTCTATGATTCTATGATTCTATGAAATAATGTTGCAGCTACATAGGGCATTTGTATATGTTTACATAGGAGCAAGACAGTATTTGCACACATGTCTCGGATAGAATTATTCTAGCTGTCCATTTGAATACGCCAACATTGGCCTATGCAAACATGATTTTGTTAAAATGAATAGTTTAAAGCAAATATTTCAATAGCCTGCTAATTTACGAGCTGCACTGATATAGGGCATTTTGCTATACCTTGGAAAAAAAGAGCACCATTCATTACCCAGTATTATTGCATAAAGTCTGAAGCTTTCTTAAATTTATGCATAGCAGAAGAAAATGGAAGGCACAATAAAAGCTACAAATCAGCGATCTCTCTAAATCAAGCCATCATGTTCATTAATCCCAAATTACTCCACTAAAATAAAACAGCGGCTGATTAATATCCATCCCTAAGTAATGATTCCAGCAGATTGAGAACTGATGCCAATATACATTTCATACATAAAGTACAAGCCTAAGGTAAATATCTTACTATTATAAGAAAGCTGGAACATATTGGAATTGAGGATGCTGTAAAAACAGGGAACATAAAAAAATTTAATTGTTGTAGGAATCTCTCTCCCCACACTAGTTAGGAAGACTGGGGAAATATGTGGTTGGGGATTCTTATTGCTTTGAATATATAGCAAGAGCTCCTTTTTATAGATGAAGGGCATAAACCAACTACCTTTAAATTGAGGTGCCAGAAAAGTTTTCCACACTTGGGCCCAGAAACAAACTTTGGGAGCTTGTAAAGCTGTCCTCAAACCAAGAGGACAGCTTACAAAATTTTTGTCTCTTGAGGCTCAGGTGTTCTCAGTGGTGTGGAGTGTACCAACTTCGGTTGTGGCCCAGCTATGCCCCTCTCTCAACAGGGATAACCTGGCTTCAGTTTTTTATGCTCTGGTTACCTCGAGGTTAGATTACTGCAATGCGCTCTATGTGAGGCTGCCTTTGAAGATGGTTCAGAATCTACAGCTCATGCAAAATGCAGTAGCCAGGCTGATAACAGGGACAAGAAGGTCTGAACATATAACACTGTTCTGGCCCATTTGCACTGGCTGCCTGTATGTTTCTGAGCCCAATTCAAGGTGCTAGTTTTAACCTATAAAGGTGTACCTGGCTCGGGACCACAATGCCTGATGGAGCACCTCTCCTGGCATGAACACTACCATACACTACGTTCATCATCTTAGGCCCTCCTCTAGGTGCCTCCTCCAAGGGAGGCTTGGAAGGCAGTAACAAGGGAGAGGGCCTTCTCAGTGGTGGCCCCACAATTCTTGAATGCTCTCCACAACAAGGCCCACCTGGTACCAACATTATTATGTTTTTGACACCAGGTTAAGATGTTTATCTTCTCTCAGGCATTTTTTAATTATTATTATTAAATTTATTAATCGCCCATCTGGCTGGTCACCCAGCCACTCTGGGCGATGTACAACATACAATAAAAACAGTTTAAAACAATAAAATTCTACAATAAAAACATTTTCTAAAATACCCTAACCCACCCCAAATGCCTGCCTGAACAACAGCGTTTTTAATGCACGACGGAAGCTCATTAAAGAGGGGACATGATGGAGTTCCCTGGGGAGGGAGTTCCACAGAGTGGGGGCCACCACAGAAAAGGCCCTCTCCCTCGTCCCCACCAGTCTAGCTGTCCTGGCTGATGGGACAGAGAGAAGGCCATCCGAGGCTGAAAGTGCTTGTAGGTAAATGGTTTTTACACTTTGTATAATGTATTTTTAATGGTTTTTAATCTTTCTAAACTGCTCAAAGAGCTTCGGCTATTGAGCAGTATAGAAATAGAATGAATGAATGAATGAATGAATAAATGAAAAATGTAAGAACACAAAAGTCATGCTGGATCAGACCAAAGGTCCATCTAGTTCAGCATTCTGTTCAAACAGTGGCCAAGCAGATGCCCATGGGAAACTCCCAAGTAGGACACAAGTGCAATAGCACCCTCCCAGTCATGTTCCCTAGCAACTGGTGTTTACAGTCATGTTGCTGTTTATTCATTCAGTCGCTTCTGACTCTTCATGACTTCATGGACCAGCCCACACCAGAGCTTCCTGTCAGCCATTGCCACCCCCAGCTCCCCCAAGGTCAAGTCCGTCACTTCCAGAATATCATCCATCCATCTTGCCCTTGGTCAACCCCTCTTCCTTTTGCCTTCCACTTACCCTACCATCAGCATCTTCTCCAGGGTATCCTGTCTTCTCATGATGTGGCCAAAGTACTTCAGTTTTGCCTTTAATATCATTCCCTCAAGTGAGCAGTCTGGCTTTATTTCCTGGAGTATGGACTGGTTTGATCTTCTTGCAGTCCAAGGCACTCTCACAATTTTCCTCCAACACCACAGTTCAAAAGCATCTATCTTCCTTCACTCAGCCTTCCTTATGGTCCAGCTCTTGTAGCCATAGGTGACTACGGGGAATACCATTGCTTTAACTATGAGGACATTTGTTGTCAGTGTGAAGTCTCTGCTCTTCACTATTTTATCAAGATTTGTCATTGCTGTCCTCCCAAGAAGTAAACATCTTCTGATTTCCTGGCTGCAGTCAGCATCTGGAGTAATCTTTGGGCCTAGAAAGGCAAAGTCTGTCACTGCCTCCACGTTTTCTCCCTCTGCCAGTTATCAATCAAGCTGGTTGCCATAATCTTGGTTTTTTTGAGGTTTAACTGCAACCCAGCTTTTGCACTTTCTTCTTTCACCTTCGTCATGAGGTTCCTCAGCTCCTCCTCGCTTTCAGCCATCAAAGTGGTATCATCTGCATATCTGAGACTGCTAATGTTACTTCCAGCAATTTTAACTCCAGCCTTGGCTTCATCAAGCCCAGCACATCGCATGATGTGTTCTGCGTACAGGTTGAATAGGTAGGGTGAGAGTATACAACCCTGCCGTACTCCTTTCCCAATCTTAAACCAGTTGTTGTTCTGTGGTCTGTTCTTACTGTTGCTATTTGGTCGTTAAACAGATTCCTCAGGAGGCAGACAAGATGACTTGGTATCCCCATCCCACCAAGAACTTGCCACAATTTGTGATGATCCACACAGTCAAAGGCTTTAGAATAGTCAATAAAACAGAAATAGATCTTTTTCTGAAACTCCCTGGCTTTCTTCATTATCCAGTGGATATTGGCAATTTGGTCTCTAGTTCCTCTGCCTTTTCTAAACCCAGCTTGAAGATCTGGCAATTCTTGTTCCATGAAATGCTGGAGTCTACCTTGCAAGATCTTAAGCATTACCTTACTGACATATTAAATAAGTGCCACTGTTTGATAGTTTGAACATTCTTTAGTGTTTCCCTTTTTTGGTATGGGGTTATAAATTGATTTTTTCCAGTCTGATGGCCATTCTTGTGTTTTCCAAATTTGCTGGCATATGGCATGCATCACCTTGTCAGGGTGGACACTGACCCCATAGAATCCCCGAGTAGTTCTGATGATGAGGAAGAGCAGTCGCTTCTTTGGGAGAGGAGCGCGCTCCTTTTTTCCCAGGACCAACAGCTGACGGAGATTCCTCCCACCCACATTCCTAGTTTAGAAAGCAGTCCAGGGAGTGACTCAGCACAGATAGAAGACTGGGGGGGATGTGCGGCGCAGACACAGAGAGCGGCGCCAAATGGTTCACGCTCAAAGAATGGTTGCACCCAGAGGATCCAAGGGAAAAGGGGAGGGATTCTCCCTAGTCCTTATATTCAGGGGTCTGCCAGTAATTGCCCTTCAAACGGGGACCAACTGTTCTAACTTAGGGCATAGGGATGCTGCTGCTCAGATGTAGTTGCTACCTGTAGAGCTGTAAGTTGTAAAAGAAGAATAAAGCTTTGAAAATAATCCCTTTGTCTGTGTCTGGACTTGGCTACTGAATTAGACTGAGAGCCCTCCAAGGAGCCCTTGACACACCTTGCCAGCATCATCTTGCAAGATTTTAAACAGTTCAGCTGGGATACCATCGTCTCCTGCTGCCTTGTTATTAGCAATGCTTCTTAAGGCCCATTCAACCTCAGTCTTCAGGATGTCGGCTCTAACTCATAGACCACACTGTCAAATCTACCCCCGATATTATTATCCTTCCTATACATATCTTCTGTATATTCTTGCCACCTTTTCTTGATCTCTTCTGCTTCTGTTAGGTCCTTGCCATCTTTGTTTTTGATCATACCCATTTTTGCCTGGAATTTACCTCCGATGTTTCTAATTTTCTGGAAGAGGTCTCTTGTCCTTCCTATTCTATTATCTTCTTCTACTTCCACACATTGCTTGTTTAAAAATAATTCCATATCTCTTCTGGCTAACCTCTGGAATTTTGCATTTAATTGGGTATATCTCCCCCTTTCACTGTTGCCTTTTGCTTTCCTTCTTTCTTGGGCTGCTTCCAGCATCTCAGCAGACAGCCATCTTGCCTTCTTGGTTTTCTTTGGGACGTTTTTTGTTGCCGCCTCCTGAACAATGCTGCGAACTTCTGTCCATAGTTCTTCCGGGACCCTATCTACTAAATCTAGTCCCTTAAATCTATTCTTCACCTCCACTGCATATTCATGAGGAATATTAGTGAGCTCATATCTAACCGATCTGTGGGTCTTCCCTATTCTCTTTAGCCTGATTCTAAATTGTGCAATAAGAAGTTTATGATCTGAACTACAGTCAGCTCCAGGTCTTGTTTTTACTGACTATATAGATGTCTGCTACAAAAGGATGTAGTCAATCTGATTTTGGTGTTGACTATCTGGTGAAGTCCATGTATAAATGGGAGGTAATAGATAGCCATCATGACTAGTAGCCATTGATAGCCTTATTCTCCATGCATTTGTCTAATGCCCTTTTAAAGCTATCCAAATTAATGGCCATCACTACATCTTGCAGCAGCAAATTAACTATGTGTTGTGCAACATCCCCCACCCCACCCACCCCACCCACCCCAAAAGAGAGAGAGAGCAAGAGAGAGCCCTGGTTAACAAAAGGGGTAGTTGGCTCTCATTCATGTACTTTCAATGATTAAGATAAGATAAGATAAGGTAGCATTCACATTTTGAAAACCATTTCTTTATGAACAACCTGGTGTTTTGTTTTCACACAAACACACACCCTTGCAAACGCTTGCTGTAGTGGCTATAAATTGCTGGTGCACATTTTTTAAAAAAACTGTGGCCATGAAAAAGAAGTAAAGAGCCCTTCTATTAGACCATTCAGCTGCTCACTATTATCTCCCTTTGTCTTGGCTTCTGCATCAGAGTGAGCAGCTGAAGTACATAATAAGGGGAAGTCACTGCCAAATCTTCTGCTGTTCAGAGTGCAGGAGAGGGGCTTAAAGAGGCCTTTGCCTGTGTATCACCCTGGAACAAATTGGCTGAGGTGAATGTACAAACATATGAAGAGGCCTCACACTGAACCAGTTCATAATAGTCTTTCTTTGGCCATAATCCAGCAAGGAGCAACCCATATGGTGACACAAGCTTCCACATACGCATGTGGAAGCAGGACTCCCGTGGCATGAATGCAAGAGGCTTTTGACAAGGGAGAAGGAAAGGGATCATTCACATTCAGCACCTTAATGTACTTACACTGGACACCCCCCCCCCTCGGTTCAATTATCCATGAGTGCGGCAGCACGTTATGCCATTACAGGCTGGGGTGCTCATAGATCTCTGGGTCAGGGAGTATATATATCTGTACATAAAAGAGACAAGCGTCTGTTATGCAAAGATGTAATCAGTATTCACATGATCACTGTGTATGTAGCTGGCCACTTGTTTTATTGTCAGACAGTGCTGTGCTTGGGCAAGCCAGTCATCTGAAGAGTTCATTACCACCACAGTTGACAATTTGGCATGCTACTAGAAACGCTGCTAAAGCAGGTTGTATGGTGGCATGCCAAAATCTAATTGCACTTGTGACAAACAGTTTTGACCAGTATCACACCATGAGCACAGGGGTATTTCAGGTCCCTGGCTAAATACATAGTTGTTGTTGTTTTTTTTTTAAAAAAAAGTCACCCTCCGGCATGGATGAATTGCTTCTACTTGGTTATCTCATCTGATGACTGTTCATGAAAGTAAAATTAGGCACACACCAGGATGAGCAATAGTTAAGAAACAATGGTGTGAGTGAACACCCCAAATAAGGATTGAGTGGGATGGCTAAATAGAATGTGACATAATTACATTTGAGCCCCTTGCTTTATTTATTTCTTCATTTCGATTTTAGAGTGCCAATATGTTGCCTTGGGCATATTAGATAAATTACAATGACAAAACTCAATACAGAAATTAAGATCATTAACATACTAACCAACCTGCCAATATTACAAAAAGGAAATAATACTAACACAAGCTTGCCAAATACCCATCATAATAATGACCTACATTGGAGTGTTTGTCCATTTCAGACAAATCCCTAGAATTATGTCTTTCTACTGAAGCATGAAGCATTGTCGGCTGTCAGGCATTGGATATCAGGGTTTATGGATGATTCTGGCAAGCAAATCCCATGTTGCTATCCTTTAGATCCTGGGTATTTTGGCATGCATCTCCGTCAGTGTTTGATAACACCATGCAGAATTCTTTGTCTAGGGTGAATAGCATTTACATAAATGACAGCTCTTTTTCAAGCATCGTTGCTTAGGTGTTTGTTAAGAATCCTCTGAAATTTTTAATCTTTGATTAAAGTGATCTGAGTGATAATCATCCATTAGTTTTCCTGTTTAGCCCTCTTAGAATCCATCATTTGATAAATGAGGGTGGGGTGAGATGAGGTGGGGGAGGCAAATAGTAAAATATTCAGATAAATATATGCCCAGGTTCCACACCAGCAAAGTGTTCAGCACAGTGGCCATTTGGTACAACTTCTCTTAATGTGCTCAGTATGGAAGATTTAAATAATAGTGTGTGTTTAACTTGATTTTTGAGGACAACATATGCTTTTATGTGTGTTATAGGGAATTTGAGATCAGACTGTGAGTGCTTGCATTACCCCAGGAGGTAAACATGACTTCAGATCTTACTATTGAAATAGCTTGAAAATGGTTTGCAAAATTGTTCACACTGGATGCTTTCAAACACCACTATTTTAAAATGCTTTACAGCAATTTAAGTCACTGAAGCAATTTTTTAGAATGAGAAAGTGGATTCTTGATTTTTTTTAAAAAAAATGACTTTTATCTAGGGAATACAGTTATCAGATTTATAGCCTAGGGAGGAATCTGTCTCTCTTTCTTTTTTGTCACCATGCTCCTCAACCAGTAGGAGCAATGGATTAAAATGCAAATAGACAAGCTACTATAAAGCAAAGTCATGGTTTTACAAACTTGTATTCCTTCTTCTGCTGTTGGTGACATTTCTTCCAATGACAAAAGGTCATGGAACTAATTAATGGCAAATCAGAGCCATGAAAAATGGATATTAATGAAGTGTAACTCTAAGTAATAAAGCTATAAGTAACCTCTGATAACAAACACGTTTTCCTAATAACATCTTCAATTATCTTCATTAATGCCTCTCCATGAGATGTGCATGTTAGTCTCTCAGCACCATGGACAGTGGCAGATTTGGAATTCTCTCTTCAAATGCCTTCCCTTAACTTACTTGGGAAAGTGTTCATTGGTGGAAGGCTTAAATGAAGATAATCTGCATGTATCTTAATGTTTGAGCATGACATATGCTTTGTGCATGTCAAGGGGAATTTGAAATCTGAATACAATTTCTTGCATTATCCAGGAAATTTGTGAGCTTCAAAGAGATATGCGAGGCACCTGACAAATGTTTACAGTCCTGCTTTTGTCATCATGATACTGCTATGTTTTCTAACAATAGTTCAGCCCATTACTGCTAACCTTGTCCCTGCCATATGGCAGGGTTCAGTTAAGCTCCAGTTGATTTGGTGCATACACATAGATATTATCTCACTCCCCCACCTACTGACCCACCCTAAACACCAAAAATGAGCCTAGCAATAGAAATGAGACTAGCAATGGAGAAAGATGTCAGAATGACAGCCAGGGGGAAATGAAATCCTTTGTCTGCAGTAGATGTGGACCACTGTGCCAACACCTTTTCTCAAACCCCTTTCAGAACCAATCATCTCTTCTGGATACAAAAATTATTTGCCCAAGTACTCTTACCAATTTTCAACTGGTATTTTTTTTTAATGTATTTTTCAATGACCAAATTTGCATAAAATTCCAGAAAGTTTTTAAAAAATGGTCCACAAGTAGATGGAATCAGTGCTACTCAAGAAAAGTGGGTCCGCTGCAGAATCTGTGGATCAGATTCATAGAAATCTGAACCCATATGATTCCCTTGAAAATTTCTTTGACATCCCTATATGCTTACAGGTGGTGTGGGTGCCCATTTTGGTCTGGGAGTCCAGAGGACCACCCGCTCCCATGCCCCCCCCCCAAGCTATTCCCACTGAGTCGCCTGCACTCAACCAGGCCCTGTTCTCCTGCGCTGCAATCACAAACATGGCAATTGCAAAAATGCGCACATAGACTTATACATGCATAGTTAAACTATGGCATTCACTACCACAAGGATGTAGTGATGGCCACCAACTTGGATGGCTTTAAAAGGGGGTTATACAAATTCCTGGAGGAGAAGGCTATCAATGGCTACTAGGCTTGAGGGCTATGTGCTACCTCCAGTACCTGAGGCAGTATGCCTATGTACATCAGTTGCTGGGGAACATGGGCAGGAGGGTGCCATTGTGTCCTACTTGTGGTTTCTTGGTTGACAGCTAGTTGGCCACTGTAAGAACAGAATGCTGGACTAGATGGACCCTTGGTCTGATCCAGTAGGGCTCTTCTTATGTTCTTATATGAAAAATGGTGCTGTGAATCACCCATATACGCAAGATTACAGGTGTAAATGGGCTATTTATGCCTGTAATCTTGCGTATATGGGCAATTCACAGCATCATTTTGCGTATAAGTATGTGCATATTTTTGCAATCACCATGTTTTCTCACAACATGTCAATCACAACGTAGGAGGATAAGGCCCAGGTGAGTCCATGTGGCTTGGCAGGCAGGTGTGGGGCTTGGGCATGGATCCAGGGGCATGACAGTAGGGGCAGGGGCTGTGCAGGCACCAGGAGAACCCAGATGGGGAGGGAATGCCCATCCATCCCTCCATGTGATGGGGAGATAACAAATAGGAGATAGGAGCAGGACAGGGTACTGAATGTCCTGGGAGTCTGGAGGAATCTGTTGAAGCAATTTTCAGGACAAGTTCCAGAAGACACCGTGGTCATCTACCCATTGTAGCAAACAGATAATAAGCCCAGTGGCATGTTACAATTTAACTGGTTTAGGGCTCACTCCTATGCATGCTTAGATAGAAAAATGCCCTACAACTCCCAGCATGACCCTGCCAACATGGCTGGCTGGGGCATGCTGGGTGTTGTAGGACCTTTTTATGTCTAAACATGTATAGGATTGTGCCCTTACTGTGGCAGGACTGTTCCTGGACCAGAAAACATGAGTGAGGTGGATGGACTGCCACATACACATACATGGATTACAGTGTATTTTAGAAAGGGAGCTACTACAGTTGTTATAAATCTAAAGAAGCTATTCAGAATAATAAAAAATGAATGCTAAACAAATGCTGTGAAATATAGTGGAAACAATACCTTATACTGAAAGAAGCACACATCATCTATGTATTAAATTATGAGTTACAGTGCCAAATGTTGCACATTTTCATTCGAATTGCCTCATTTAGGGGGAGGGGGTTCTCCCCAAACCATACTGGGCTTGAGAGACAAAATGTCCACGGAGATTGCATTCCCAGTGGCTTGTATATGTTATATGTTTCATATCTAATTTGAGCCCACTTACACTCTCATGTAGATACTAATGTACTTGAGCCATGTATACAACAGAAGGGTTGTGTTGCCACACAACCTAGAGATAGTATGCCAACCTGGTGCCCTCCTATTTGGCGGGAGGACCACAACTCTTATCATCCCTGACCATTGGCTATGCTGGCAGGGATTATTGAGTGCTGTAATCCAAAATGTCTGGATGGTACAAGTTAGGGGAAGGCTACCATATACAATACTGGAAAACTCAGTGAGCCCTGGACAGCATAGTAGATATTATTAGCTCCAGTAGTGTTGCAGAGAACCATTATGGTGCACTGGCTAGAGTACCTGGGACTCAAGAAATCCAGGTTCTAGTCCCCACTTGGGCATGAAACTCGTTGGGTGACTTTTGGCCAGTCACTGACTCTCAGCTGAACCTCCCTCACAGGATTGTTGTGAGGATAAAACAGAAAGGAGGAGGGCCATGTAGGCCACCTTGGGCTCCTTGGAGGAAAAAAGTGGGATATAAATGAAATTTAATCAATCAGTAAATCAATCAGTCACTACATTATTACTTTCATGGCCATTTTGATTTTACTATATAAAAATTGGGGGGGGGGATTCTTCAGGATGGTTTTTCCACCTCAAAAAAATCATTTGTGTGGATCAGCTTCCAGAGGCTTGAAAGTGTCCCTCTGATATTTGGTACCATACATACTTTTTTTTCTTTTGCTTACCTCAAAATTACCTCAGGTTCTGTCTTCTAGAGATTGCCCTAACATGTGAGCCACTACATCTGTTCTTTAAAAAAAATGTCAGGAGATGAATAGGTTTAGCACTGTTCTCTGTCTCTTATAACTCTAAAAAATGGAGTAATCTATATAGCCTTTTTTGGAATCGTTCATGTTGCGTCAGCTGCCTTTCGGTACAGATAAGAGCAAGGCATGTTTTCAAACTGTGATCCTGATGAATCTGAAACTCCCCTACTAATAATTCCACAGATATACAGTTTTATTTTGCCTTTTGTCAGAGGAGTTGTGAGTGACAGGTACTAAGTGATCAAGAATGTGCACAGAGCAATAAACAATCGGCTACAGTTAGGTTCTCTGGCACCCATACCTGTCTCACAAAGAGCTGCTTTTTAGAAGGTTTCAAGGCAGGGGGATCTTAGGGCAGAAGCCAGGTATTTTATATATTTGGCAAACAGATGCAATTGATCCCTTTCAGAAACTGACTTGCAGCATTGCAGCATCTTATTATTATTATTATTATTATTATTATTATTATTTAATTTCTATACCGCCCAATAGCCGAAGCTCTCTGGGCGGTTTACAAAAGTTAAAACCAAACACACAATAAAACAATTTAAAATATATAGAACATTAAAACCACAATATAACAATACAACCACAATAAAATCCAATCCTATTCCTAGGAAGTTTAGCAGAGCCGGCAGGGCAATATCAGGTCCCAGTGATGACATGGGGAAAATGGGTTGTTGTCACCTTAGGTTGGCATCAGGAAACTTTACTGCAGATCTATGAACTGCTGCCCACCTTGAACAGTGGCCCTTGAGATACATCCATAGATAAGGTGTACATCCATAGATAAATGTGAAGTGCAATTAGGTGATTATAATTTGTGTCTCTGTGTTTGTGTGTGTGTGTGTAAAAAACCAAAAAACTAAGATCACCTTTATCTAACATGATATGGGTGTATGATACACGTGTATCATGTATAGATAAGGGTGATGTTTGTTGGTTTTACACACACATACGCACACACACACACGCACACAAATCATAATCACCTAGTTACACTTCACACTTTTTCTGAGTTTCAGCACTCTTGTTTTCCTCTGCAGGCTTCTAATCCCTGTAGAACACCTTGATAATTTAAAACACTCTGTAATCACTGATAATATTATGACTGTTATCAGCATAACATTCTGTGACTGAATCGAGGAGTGAAAAATGCAACCCCCAGTTTCCTTAACCTTTAATTGGGCCACTGAGTCTTCAGTCTACAATGTCTGTGTGAGAGGGATTTCTTTGGGGTCTGTTTTTGGCTGACTGATGCCCTTCGTGGGGGCAACAAGAACATAGGAAATGTAGAGCAGAGACCCAGGCTTATTTGGAAGAAGCCCATTTCTTAGAGAATGTTTCACTCTCTAAGAAACCCAGTTTCAACTTGGAGTTATAAGGTACACCGAAAGCTGCCTTATGCTATGCCAGACAACTAGCTCGGTATTGTCGACACTGACCCGCAACAGCTATCCAGGATTTCAGACAGGAGTCTTTCTCAGTCCTATGGATGCCAGTGCTTGAACTTAGGACTTTCTACAAGCAAGGCATGGGCTCTACTATGGTCTTCCTTTATGTAAATAGTAAAATGACATGAATAGGGAAGCTATTATTTCCCGAATGATCACAAGGCAAAGTGTTGATGCTTAAAAAGAAGCAACTTTCTTACCAAAGGAAGAAGGGCATCAGATCTTAGGCAATAAAACAGATGAAAGGTTAAAATACAACTCTTGTTCTTTATTATTGGAAGTCTACATTCTTGCTTGGTTCTCATGTTAGGATTAGACATTCAGGTTCTAAAATGAGGCATAGCTACTTGGGACTGTTCCAACCAATATCTTCCATTAGGCCAGAGGTAGAAAGCCTCAGGGCTGGGGGCCAAATTTGGCCCTCCTGGGGTCCCGATCTAGCCCTCCATGGTTTCCCAGATGGCCATGGCCCTCTCAATCAACTGCTGATTGTTTGGCGGTTTTCCAGCATTTGTGCAATCCCCCACCCCCATTTTAGAAGGTTGAAATGCTTCTCCAAAGGCTTACTGGCAGTAAGAGCTTTAAACTAAAATATGCTCATATTTTTGGTACTTTGGCTGCATTTTGCCTAGCCCCTTCTGCCCTTGACCCCACCCACCAATGGAATGCAGTACCTGAGAGCTTCTCCAAAAAGGAATTCAGCTCACAACCTGAAAGAGGTTCTGCACCTCTGCAGTAGGCAAAGACACATGGAGCCCTGGGTGTAAGACCACAGGAACAGGAAGAAATCCAGAAGTACTGACCACAGAGATGAGACATTCCATAGATTTCCCTTATAGGGAAATGTATGGAATATATGGATGTATGGATTTTGTTAAATAAGTTCTGTCTGCATCTCGTGAATTGTCAGGTACTTCTCATTCCATAATCCACTCATTCACATAATTTTATTTTTTATTTTTAGGGATATACGAGAATTTCATTCCTGTTTGCAAATGCACATTTGTGCACATGTGCATTAGCACAAGTGTGCATTAATAGAACCTCGCCCCCGCCAGTTAAAAACAAAAAAACAAAGAACAGTCCAGAATTCTGTGGAATCTGCATGACTAAAAAAAAAAAAAAAGCCAGTCCACTACAGAATCCTCAGGTCAGATTCATAGAAATCCAAACTAATTTGGATCCATTGTAGATTTCTCCAACATCCCTACACACATCAGGGACCTATGGTGAACCTACCCTGTGTACGACTGCCATACATCAAAATGCTCTAATCCTACATTCGAAAGCCGGATAGCTTTTAAAGAGCCATCATGGCTTACAAAATTCCATAAGAAAGTGAGTGCATCTGCTAGAGTGGCCCAGTACTTAACAGTTTTTAAATGTGAAAAGGGACAATTAATTATTCCCCAAGAAGGGTAATCATTGCCAGCAGACTATGCTGGTTACTGGAAATTTCCACAGCTCTTACAACATTGCTTTCAGGAAGATAAGTTAAGGAAAAATATTATTATTTTTTAAATCCAGCCTAAATGGGGTTTTTTTTCCCCATAGCTAACAGATACAAATTATTGTTTCAGAAGAACAACTCCATTGCAAATGTTAAGGCCATACTAAATTGATTCGTTCCAGTCAAATATATAACGTTATTGTGGTTGTCTTTGATTATGGAAAGAAAAGGTCTAGAGAAATAGCAAAAAGCTTTTGTACATGATTTCATACATTCCCCCTGCTTATAATATTTTCCTCATAGTGTCATTGTTCGGTTCAGCATGACTGTGAAAACACAGAGTCATTTCAAAGATCTTTCATGAATATAGACCATTGTTGAAACTGAAGCCCTCATATTCTTGTCAGCACATAATACTCCCTAGTTCACTTAAAAGATATGGTCCTTGTCCCAAAGATCTTCTAGTATTTTAAAGGAAAACAATAGAAAAAGAGAGAGAAAGGCAAAATATGAAGAAACAGAAGCCAAGGATAACAAATATGGTGCAATGGTTGCAGGAATATGTTGTGTCATATTACAGGTCACTAAGAGGACAAGCCAATTTCTAAAATTTAGGGAAACTTTGCATGGGGCAACAGGATGAGTTTTGCGAGCGGAGACATGGAAATGAAGAGACAGACAACAAAGCTTGGAATGAAATTGGGCCACATTTATTGAAATATCTGCAAAGGGGAAAACCTAGGATGGGCACTATCTGTGCCAGCGGCTAGCTGGCACCTTTATGGGTGAAAACATACCCAGCCTGAGGGGTGGCGTGTCAGCATCACCACCACCCCTGGACTGCCCCTTCTGGGGGAGGTAGACCTTCCCGTGTTACCCCTTCCTGGGGCCACACAGCTCCTGGGTGAGTGAGAGGAGTCAGTCTCCCAGGCAACCCTTATCCCCCCGCTGAGCCGCAAAACCCGTTCGGGAGGCCTTAGGCATCACCTGTCACCATAAGGTGCCTCTGAATGCTCACCGTCCCTAAGTTCATTCTCCTTTTGCCCGTCCTAGCTGCCAACTGAAATGCGACCTAAACTGAGAAAGAATTAGACCAGAATTACCTATAGGACACACCCAATCCCATTAACAGTGTGAAGTAGGCGAATAGACACGCAGTCCCAGCCAATCGGACTGTGAGCCAAAAATTCCTACTTGGCCCCTGTGAAAAGGCAACCGGTTGTCTCCCACACTGCTTAAGGGAGGGCAGGAGGGAGCCGCGCAAGTGAGATTGCTTGAGGAGTGGCGTGGATCAGGAACAACATTTCTCTCCAGCTCTTCCCCTCGTGAATGGTGCGAAGTGCTGCCCAACAGCAGCCTGAGATGCCTCTTCACCCCACCCTCCCACAACGCCCCCCCCTCCCACGGCCAGGCAAGCTGGACGTGGGGGTAGGGCATATATAGGAAATCAAAATCTGAAAATAATACTCCACCATATGCTATGTTATACATTGGTTTATTGTCTAATCCAAGGGTTGGCAACTTGTCAACCTACAGATGTTTGGCCTACAACTCCCAGTATCCCTTTCCACTGGCTAGGCTCATTAGTGCTGATGGGCACTGTAAGCCAAAATATCTGGAAGGCCACAAGTCGCCCTGCCCTGGTCTTCTCCAATTGGAATCATTTCTCTGTGGTCTTAGAAAGAGTGTTTCCTCCCCTGAGCCCTACTAACAAAGATGGGTTTCCACTGGTAATGTCACAGACTGAACAAGTTCTACACTACTGAACTATGCCCCTTTCCTTATTTTAAATATACAAAGACCAAGTCTCCCACAATATGACAGACCACACAAGTTAAACCTGTGACCAGTGCCCCAGGACTAGGGAAAAAAAAGCAAATTGAGCTACACTTTCCTGATACGTATACCTCAGTCTTCCTCTGTATTGCTCAGAGTAACTTACTTGTGATACCTGCACAGTTTCCCATTGAGACAGCTTGTAGGGCAGACACTGTGGGTTAGCCAGCACTGCAAGTTTCAACTCCAGGGTTTAATGCTGCAAGCAGGGCTGGCATTAGTACCCAGCACCCTCAGACAGCTCCCAGGACCCCAGTGCCCAGCAGGGCACACTGGAGCTGATGCCTGTGTTGGCCCTCCTGCCCATCTGCTTCCCCCCAGCTCCAGGCTTACCTTGTGACAGCAGTGGGTCTGTGAAGCCACCCAGTGCCTTTCCCACAGTTCCCCCGATGGCCTAAAGTAGTGTCAGTTCAGGTCTTTGTGGGAAATCTAAATGGCTTTCTAAACCCAGCTGCTTCTGACAGGAAAATCAGCAGCCGGGGTGGGGTGGCCTTGACCAGCACCTTGCTGGGTGCCCATTCAAACCTGGAGCTACCACCGCTGGCTCCAAAAGCTTGTCCCATTCCAACTGTGTCTCCTCTGTCTTGCCCTGCTGGATGAGGAAGATGCTGACAGTGCAGTCTACAATCCCAGCATGGTTCTTTACCAGGCCTGCAGGAAAATCTTATAATTTGGAAGGAAGGCATTTGGCTTCATTGACTTCCCAAACTGCATTTCCATAAAAGAGATTTGAAATGCCTGCAGATAATGGAATCCTGCTCCCCTCTGCCCCTGTCTCTTCTAACAGATTGAAGAAATAACTTCACCCACCAGTTTATTAACAACTTGCCCTCGCTGGTATCTCACCTTTGTAATGAGATGTAACAGATATGATGGATTACATTTTGCCTCCTGCTTCCGTTCAGAATGAATTATCATTACATTCTCAAGTCAGGCTAGAGACCTGGTGCTGCTCAGGTCCCACCAATTATGAAAGAAGGGAAGGAGTGGATCATGGAGGAAAAGAAGAGAGAAGGTCTCACTAAGAAAGCAGGATTATTGTCGAATCTTGGAAGGGAATGTGTTGCATATCATAGCTGCCAGTTCAGGGATTAGCACAGAAAAGTCCTCAATAAGTAGAAAAAGCTCAGAACCTGTAAATAGGTCGCAGCTGTCTTAGACACAATTCTTGTGCTATAGTGGTGACATGATGAAGGCACTGAGAGTTATTTTGGGGCATGGGAGCTGATCTTCTGAATGCTTCAACAGATCTCTGAAGAGTCTGCTGCTGGTCATGTTTTGGAAAGCTGTCTAAAATCAAGTTAAGGCAGAACTTGGACTTCCAAAAGGCCTGTGATAAAGTCCCTCACCAAAAACTCCCAAGCAAACTTAGGAGTCCTGGAATAAAAGGTGAGGTCCTCTCATGGATCAGTAACTGCTTAAAGAACAGAAAGCTGAGAGTAGAAATAAATGGTAAGTTCTCCCAACAGAGGGATGTAAACAGTGGGGTCCTACAGGAATCTGTATGGGGACCAGTGTTTTTCAACTTGTTCATAAAAGCTCTGGAATTAGGAGTGAGCATTGAGGTGGCCAAGTTTACTGATGACACCAAATTATTTAGGGTGGTTAAAACAAACAGGGACTGCAAAGAGCTACAAAAAGATCCTCTCCAAACTAGGGTAACGTGCATCAAAATAGCAAATGAGGATCAATGTAAGCAAGTGTCGCATATTGGGGCAAAAAATCCCAACTTCATGTATATACTGATGGGATCTGAGCTAGCAGTGAATGACCAAGAAAGAGATCTGGGGGTTGTGGTGGACAGCTCAATGAAAATGTCAATCTTGTGTGTGGGTCCTGTGAAAAAGGCAAATTCCATGTTAGGCATAATTAGGAAAGGGATTAAGAATAAAACTGTCACTGCCCTTACACAAATCTATAGTGCAGCCACACTTGGAATACTGTGTACATTTCTGGTCACCACACCTAAAAAAAGGAGAATGTAGAGTTGGGAAAAGGGCAGAAAAGGGCAACTAAAATGTTCAAAGGGCTGGAGCATCTCCCCTATGAGAGGAGGTTACAACAGCTGGGATTGTTTAGCTTGGGAAAAAAGGAGGGCAAGGGGAGACATGATAGAGGTCTTCCAAATTCTGCATGGTGCAGAGAATGTGGATAGGGAGATATTTTCTCCGTCTCTCGTAATACTAGAACCTGGGGTTATCCCATGAAGCCAGTTGATGGGACAGAGAAAAAGAAGTGCTTCTTCACACAGCACATAGTTAAACTTCTTAAACAAGAATTCTTAAACATAGTTAAAAGAATTTGCTACCACAAGATGTAGTGATGGCCACCAATTTTGATGGCTTTAAAAGGGCATTAGATAATTTCATGGAGGATAAGGCCATCAATGGCTTCTAGTCCTGATGGCTATATGCTACCTCCAATATCAGAGGCAGTATGCCTATGGACACCAGTTGCTGGGGAACATGGGTGGGAGGGTGCTGTTGCACTCAGGCCCTGTTTGTGGGTTTCCCACAGGCAGCTGGTTGGCCACTTGTGAACAGAATGCTGGATTAGATGGACCCTTGGTCTGATCCAGCATAGCTCTTATGTTCTTACATTTTCACACTTACTTCAGGAGCACCTAACCAGGAATGCCTCTTGTGCTGCCACTTCTTCTCTCAATCTGCCATCTTCATGGTCCCTTGTTAGGACTTCGAAGCTGCTCAGATGATAGCAGAGGCAGGCAGCAGAAGGAGGGATCCTGGGCAAGGGCTATGGAAAATGCACAGGTGTGTGAGAGGAACTGTGCAAGAAAAAATAGAGAGAAGCAAGAGATGGGGAGGGGGCAAGAACAGTGAGAATCCAGAGTGGGGGCAGCATTCCCAACATTTTGCTTGCCATGGCAATTTGTGGTGGTGCACAGAACACATTTCAAAATGTCAAATGTGCCCACGGGCCCAAAAACATTGCCAACAGAGCTTCAAAATATGTGGGTAGTTCATGCTAAAGGCTGTGACTGAACAAGTTTGTTTAAAACCTGGAAAATATCGTGTCTGCACCTTGCACAGCTTCCTGTCCCTTCACTTGTATAAGTCTTTGCTGCCTTCTTCTTCTTCTTCTTCTTCTTCTTCTTCTTCTTCTTCTTCTTCTTCTTCTTCTTCCTCTTCCTCTTCCTCTTCCTCAATATATATTTATACCCCACTTTTTAAGGCAACCCTTCATAAATCAGCTTACCTTCACAAAAACATATCACTTAATACAGTTACACTGCTCAGTTACCTTCATCAGGTGTTCTTACTTTACATAATGTTACTGCTATACATATCTTCATGCTCAGCACAGGCTGTGCACATGCTTTTGGGAAGGAATATCTCCACATGGGTGCCCAGCAACCAGATGGTTCATGATATCAGCTCTAATTCAGTCCCTCACCCCACCTCAAAGTCACTTCACTTCCCAACAAAGCACTGTCAGAGCTAAACACGCCAGCCATCTGTTAAGGCAAGTGTGCATAGACCCAATCTAGCAAGGATCACCATGTGTGTGACCCCGTTTTCAGAACGTTGTGTTTTTCACATTGAGAAGCCCCCCCCCCTTTTTTTTTTTTTCATTTCCATGCATGGGTTGGGCCAAACATAGCTTTCTTGCTTTCTCTCACATTCAGTTGAAAAAAAAAACAACACTCAAGTACTTTCCATCCTGAAATATATGAAGAAATTTGCAATTTTTAGTAAATTCTTATCAAAACCAAACTGAAACAAAATTCTCACACATCCATAGTTTGATCAAGACATGTGTTTTTTCTTGGTAAATAGTTGACATTTTTGGTGTAAAGCTGTTGTCTCCAACATGGTGCCCATGTGCATCACTGTGTTTGCAGACATGTCCCACGGCATCCTTTTGTTTTTCACTGGGAGGCTGGCATGCTGTGGGGACCAGAGGCATCCTTAGAAAATAAAAAAGGTGGGTGGACTACAGCCCAGCACTTTGTTTCGAAGCGTGCCCAGTCACCCAGAAAAAAGAAAAAGGTAATCTGGGGGAGTGGTAGGAAGCATCCTTGGGGGCAAGAGGAGGTGGTAGGGAACAAGGGGGGGTGAGAGTGCTGTGTGTGTGCCCACATGTGCATGCATGTGCACACATGTGCTGCTTGTTCGGGGAGCATGTTAGCAGGTTTCTTTGTTTGGGGGCTTATGTGTTTTTGGGCCAGTATAGTGTGTGTTTTGCCTAGTGTGGGGGTGTGGGGGTGGTGTGTATGTGTTGCCTGTTCTTATTTGATGTGGGTGTTTTGACTGCATGTGAGTTTCCCTGAGTGTCACCAGTTTGTCTTCCGTGAAATGAGTATCTTGTTGTGCACTGTGGGTGAAAAAATGTAATTTGGCATTTGGGGCTCAGACTCTATCTTTGCCTTGTACTCAGTTCCTTGGCTAGAACCTTGCCTCTGAGCCTCATCAGTTTTCCTTGTGTGAAATGTGTGTTTTGTGACTGGCCACACCTGTTCTGGCAGCATTCTTGAGACTGGGGTATGCCCCCCCATATCAGCCATTTTGTGAGAGCACCTATGACACTCTCAAAATTCCAAATGTGCCCACCATCCCAAAAAGCTTGAGGACCCTTGGTGTAAAGTACACTCAAGTGTCACTGGAGCTAGGATTTCCCACTACAGAGCTTTCATTTTAGAGCTCAGATTAGTGCATGCTGTAATCCCTAAACCCTAACCCTTTACATGTTTACTAAATAAAAGCCAGAGAGGTACTTATACTGTACCATAAGATTTCAAACCTGATTTTCTCCTGCAAGTCCTAAGGTTGACTTGAATAAGTTTCTGTAGCAGGAGTTTCTCTCTATCCACTTATACACATTAAGACTGCAATCCTTTGTATGCACACTTTTCATTGAACAAACTGTGACTTACTTCAGAGTAAACAGGGATAGGATTACACTGTAAATCTTGCTACAACCTTTTCGTGCAAATGTTATTTTTAAAACCTATTTTCTAACCTATTGTTAAGAGCCAACCCTCCCATCATTAACATTAACACCAAGCTGGAAATTAGTACCTGAGGTGTAATGGATTTTTGATAGCAACCATATCCAAATGGGTCATTAGACACAGAAGCCACCTCCAGCTTATATGTGAAACCCCAACAAATTGTCCATTTTGAAATGCAAGAAAGGAGGTGAGAAAGAGGTTCATCAACTCCTTAATGATACATCAGATACAGTTAATTCCCACCTTTAAAAAGTTTTATATTGTAGTGAGAGGATTTGGAATATTGTTTTTTTTTTCTTCTGATAAGCCTAATTTAGTACAAGCTCAAAGTTGCCTTTCAGCTGGCATATCTTTTAAAAAATATAGGTTAAAAATATGTTTCCTTGATTTCCTGCTTCCTTTGTATGTTATAGGGCTAAACCTATGAAAAATCACAACCAGTGTTTTGGGAGGTGGAGAATCTACTGAATCTACCCAAGGCAATACAGAAGTTTAGAGTGCAATCCTATGCATGTTTAGACAAAAAACAAACCTACAATTCCCAGCAATGCATAGTATTGCACCCTACATGTCTAGGCAAATGCAGTACCC
The DNA here is from genome assembly GCF_057233095.1 of Heloderma suspectum. Lineage (NCBI taxonomy): Eukaryota > Metazoa > Chordata > Lepidosauria > Squamata > Helodermatidae > Heloderma > Heloderma suspectum. The sequence goes on from NC_139461.1 coordinate 255,892,078, forward strand.
AGCTCAGCATTTTAACTAGTGCTGTGCTGAAAATTTCTCCCACATTTTTTTCGACCATTCTAATTCAATTTGATAGAAAAGAAATTGCTTTCGAACAGAAATTCAGAAGAGAAGAAATTTTGGAGAAATTCTCATGGGTTGGGTTTGGGGTTCTTGTCCTTACTTTACTTATGAGGTGGCCATGGAGTGTGTGTGATTGTCTTGTCTTTCATTGTACAATAGTCTATATGGCAGCCTGTAGCCTTCTCAGCTTCCCACACTTCAATTAAAGCCATAAAGAGGAAGACATCATGAGACCATTCCTCCCATGGGCCTTTTTTCAGTTCAGAAAGTGCAGGTGGCCTGGGAGGCTGCAGAGCAATGGAAAGATGTGTAAAAGAGACAGAAAACACACACAGCACCCTCACAGTGATTAGGTAAACTCAAAAAGCAAAAGATATTCAAAATTCTGCCTCAGAAAAGTGGAAGCCTCAATGTAGTTGATGCTGTTGACACTTGCAGGCGCAGTGCAGTAAACCAAAAAGCCTTAGGAAAAAAGAAAGAAACTGTGCTATAACCCCTGCCAATAGTCAGCCCTATCTGTAAGAAACTACTGGAGAATTTCTTCTCCCCTAGCAGAAATTTGGTGAAATTGTCCCCCCAATTTCTCTGCCCACAAATAGGCTGGAGAACTTTGATAGGCCATTTGCACCCAGCTCTAACTTTAACCACAAAATCACCCTGTTAACTATGGCTGTACTGAACATTTCTTCTGCATTATTTCCCATTCTATTTGACAGAAAATAAAATGGTTCCAAGAAAACTTTTCCAAGGAGAAGAAAATTTCAGTGAAATTCTCATGGGTGGGATGCAGGATTTTTGCACTTACAATACTTAAGAGGTAGCTGGGAAAGTGAGGCGTGGGGGAGGGAAGTGTCCTGTCTTTCATTGTACTATCAACTCTCCAGTGTTCTGCAGCCTCCCAGCTTCAGTTAAAGACCAGGGGAAGATGTCAAGAGGTAACTTTTCAGTATCAAGAAAAGTTTCCAGATGTGGATTCTCCAGATCAGGAAGTGTAGGCATAGGGATGTCAGAGAATTCCGCGACGGATCTCGGTGAGGCCGAATGCCAGTGCATTCGGCCCCCTGAAATCCATCGCGGAACAGCCTGCCCCCCCCCCGCGGATACCCCCCGGGACGAGACTTACCTGGGGCTAGGCATGGCGGAGAATTTCTCCCCGAAACTTCGGGGGGCCGAGCGCCAACATGTTCGGCCCCCCGAACAAGTTTCGGGGAGAAATCCTCCGCACCCCCCCGCCCCCGCACCCCCCAGGACGGGACTTACCTTCCCTGAATGTCCCTCCCGGCGGCGGGTCCGGCTGGCGGTCCATCCGGTGTTCGAGCGGGACGGGAGCGGCAGCCGGTCTTTCGACCGGCTGCCGCCGCCGCCATTGCAATGAAAGAAAAAAAAAAAAACATCCCCTGATAGGCTACGTGACGATTCACGTAGCCTATCACGGCTAGATTTGCAAAGTCAGCCGTGATAGGCTACGTGAATCGTCACGTAGCCTATCACGGGTGACTTTAAAAAAAAAAAAAAGTGTGTACGGATAATGGCGGCCCCCATAGGGAGCCGCCATTCCTGTTCCTTATTTGGTCGCTGTAGTCTACGTAAATGTTTACGTAGACTACGGCGAAAATAAGGGCAACGCTATTTGCGTTGCCCTTATTTTCGCCGTAGTCTACGTAAACATTGACGTAGACTACAGCAACTAAATAAGGAACGCGAATGGCGGCTCCCTATGGGGGCCGCCATTCGCGTACGCGCTTTTTTTTTTTAAAGTCACCCGTGATAGGCTACGTGACGATTCACGTAGCCTATCACGGCTGACTTTGCAGATCTAGCCGTGATAAGCTACGTGAATCATCACGTAGCCTATCAGGGGACTTTTTTTGTGTGTTTTTTTACTTTCGTGTTCGCGGCCGGGCGAGGCGGGAAGCCTCCTCCCCGGCCTGAATTTCGGCCGGGCGAGGCGGGAAGCCTCCCCCCCGGCCTGAATTTCAGCCGGGCGAGGCGGGAAGCCTCCCCCCCGCCTGAACTTCGCAGGGGGAGCAGCGAAGCGCTCCCCCCCACCGCGAACAAGCTGCGAGAAAAGGTAAGTGACTTTCGTCCACCCCTACCTGGGGCAGATGTTCCGGATGGCAGCAGCTGCGGCGGTGGCGGCAACTGCGGCTGGTCTTCCGAACGGCTGCCGCCACCACCGCCATTTGCAGTCTGTGTCTTCCCCCCCTCCATAGACGTGATAGGCTACATAAAGACTTACATAGCCTATCACGTCTGGGTTTAAAAAAAAAAATGCGTACACAATACGCCCACTACGCTATTTGCATTCCCCTTTCTTTTCTTCGTCTTAGTCTACATAAATATTGATGTAGAGTAAGATGGCAAAAAATAAGGAACGCAAATGGCGGCGGCCGTAGCGTACGTGTTTTGTTGTTGTTGTTGTTGTTACCCAGAGCCCTCCGCAGCTGGAAATCCGGCTGCGGACGGCCCTGGCCTGGGCCTGGCTGGCTGCTCCGCAGAGCCACCGCGGAGCACAGCCGGCTGTCGAGGATTCCAGTGGGGAGGACCGGATCGCCTCCCCCCCCATCAAGGATTCCGGGGGGAGGGACGGAACACCTCCCCCCCACCATGAACAGAATCTGCGAAAAGGTAAGTCACTTTTTGTACTCATCCCAATGAGGCTGCAGAGCAGTGGAGAGATGTGTAATAGAAGTGGAGATGACACAGCCCTTCCGGCCACCTTGATAATAGAGTAAGTTCAAAAACAGCATCAAAACAAATTCTAAAGTGTTCAGAAAGGGCAGAAAAATGGAAAATGGGGGACAGATTTTGGCACTAAATCTGGTACTAGTCTTCACTTGCATGAAATCCAACTTGAACAGTCCTATGCAGAATGACATGTATGGTCTTTATAGGGATGGACGAAAGGGACTTTTTTTTTTTTACTTTCGTGTTCGCGGCCGGGCGAGGCGGGAAGCCTCCACCCCCGGCCTGAATTTCGGCCGGGCGAGGCGGGAAGCCTCCCCCCCCGGCCTGAACTTCACGGGGGGAGCAGCGAAGCGCTCCCCCCACCGCAAAAAAGCTGCGAGAAAAGGTAAGTGACTTTCGTTCACCCCTAATCACAACAAACTGTGGCAAATTCTGAAAGTGATGGGAGTACCCGACCACCTTACCTGTCTCCTGAGAAACCTGTACGAGGGTCAAGAAGCAACAGTAAAAACCAGGCATGGAACAACCAATTGGTTCAAAATTGGGAAAGGAGTACGACAAGGCTGCATATTGTCACCCTGCTTATTTAACTTATATGCAGAGTACATCATGAGAAATGCCGGGTTGGATGAATCACAGGTCGGAATTAAGATTGCCGGGAGAAATATCAACAACCTCCGATATGCAGACGATACCACCCTAATGGCAGAAAGCAAAGAGGATCTAAAGAGCCTCTTGTTGAGGGTGAAAGAGGAGAGTGCAAAAGCTGGTTTGAAACTCAACATTAAAAAAACTAAGATCATGGCATCTGGCCCCATCACTTCCTGGTGTATAGAAGGGGAAGAAATGGAATCAGTGACAGATTTTATTTTCTTGGGCTCCAAGATCACCGCAGACGGTAACTGTAGCCATGAAATTAAAAGACGCTTGCTCCTTGGGAGGAAAGCTATGGCAAACCTAGACAGCATAGTAAGAAGCAGAGACATCACCTTGCCGACAAAGGTCCAGCTAATCAAAGCTATGGTTTTCCCGGTAGTAATGTATGGCTGTGAGAGCTGGACTATAAGGAGGGCTGAGCGCCAAAGATTTGATGCTTTCAAACTGTGGTGCTGGAGAAGACTCTTACGAGTCCCCTGGACTGCAAGGAGGTCAAATCAGTCAGTCCTAAAGGAAATCAACCCTGAGTGCTCATTGGAAGGACAGATCCTGAAGCTGATGCTCCAATATTTTGGCCACCTAATGCGAAGAGAAAACTCTCTGGAAAAGACCCTGATGCTGGGAAAGACTGAAGGCAAAAGGAGAAGGGGACGGCAGAGGATGAGATGGCTAGATAGCATCAGCAATGCAATGAATATGGACTTGAGCACGCTCCGGGAGACAGGAAGGCCTGGCGTGCTATGGTCCATGGGGTCACAAAGAGTCGGACACGACTGAACGACTGAACAACAACAAAGTGAATTCCTCCGTTCCCCTTCCCCTTGCCTGCAGACTGCTCTATAGTGAGGATGCTCTCCCTGAAACAGGCAAGCCTTGTGCATACCTTTTCCACAGTAAATATCGACCACCATCTTGCATATTAGCATAAATTGGCACCTAACAGCACTTTTTTTAATAACAAACTGCATGACATTGGATATACATGTATATTAGGAACAAAAGCTAAGATTTCGGTTGCCAGGTCTCAATTGATTTTGAATGTCATCTTTAGCTCTGCTTTGTAGTCAGGGCTTTAGTTTATAAGGATTAGAATTTAGACTTTCAGATTCTACATTCTTTTGGATAATAATCCTACATTATCTTTGGGAAGATTCAGGCTCAAACTGTATGTTCCATGTAATTCTGCAATTCTGTCTTCTGCATTATTTTTTAACCCCAAACTGCCTGGGGGCAGTACAAGTCTAAGCAGAGGAATAGCACTTGGAAGAAGGATGCTTAACCCTTTCCCTTCTAATTCTCTCAGTTTAAAATCACCCTCCCAATCTTCTTTTCCTTCTTATCTTACTTGTATTTTTATTCGTGCCGATGAAAAAGCAGCATAGGGAAGATGATTTTGAGCTGTAAAGGGCCTGGGGTGGATAAGGTTAAGCAGCCTCAATCCCTTTGAGTTTTAATACAACAGCAGAGGAATAATAAATCACAGAAATGCACATAACAATGTAGTTTGAGCCAAAGTACAGAGCAGAAACTAAAGGCATAGGACATAAAAGGCAGAAAGAAAAGCTAGTATTAGTTTTTCCTAGTTCTTGACATGCACAAGCAAGGGTTTTCAATCTCATCTGTTGTATTTCATGGGCAGCACATGCAGTGATGGGGTGAGTACCACAGCTTTAGAAAAGAAAGAGGATAGCCTCTGACAGATGGATGTTAATCTGCCTTTTAGTGCAGCAGACTAGTTTATTTTGGGGCATGAAATCAAATTAGTGCATCTGTAGCTGGCAGTGTGTCATTCAGATTCACATTTTGCACATCAAAGACACTGGGTGGTGGGTTGTTATTCTTCTAGTGTTCTTTTTTTACCCTTAAGTTAGCTCAAATTTTATTTACTTGTTTTACATGCTGCACTGCTGCTGTTCAATCTGCTGCAAGTGGTTTATGAAGTGGATCTGGCAGGTATTAAAATCTGTTGATACAGTCTTGCTGATTTCTCCTGAGGCCTCAGCAAATAGTGATGTTAGTAGGGGTGAACGGAAGTCACTTACCTTTTCTCGCAGCTTTTTCGCGGTGGGGGGGAGCGCTTCGCTGCTCCCCCCGCGAAGTTCAGGCCGGGGGGGGGAGGCTTCCCGCCTCGCCCGGCCGAAATTCAGGCCGGGGGGGGAGGCTTCCCGCCTCTCCCGGCCGAAATTCAGGCCAGGGAGGAGGCTTCCCGCCTCGCCCGGCCGCGAACACTAAAGTAAAAAAAAAACAAAAAACCGTCCCCTGATAGGCTACGTGACGATTCACGTAGCCTATCACGGCTAGATCTGGAAAGTCAGCCGTGATAGGCTACGTGAATCATCACGTAGCCTATCACGGGTGACTTTAAAAAAAAAAAAAAGCGTGTACGCGAATGGCGGCCCCCATAGGGAGCCGCCATTCGCGTTCCTTATTTAGTTGCTGTAGTCTACGTCAATGTTTACGTAGACTACGGCGAAAATAAGGGCAATGCAAATAGCGTTGCCCTTATTTTCGCCGTAGTCTACGTAAAGATTGACGTAGACTACAGCGACCAAATAAGGAATGGGAATGGCGGCTCCCTATGGGGGCCGCCATTCGCGTACGCGCTTTTTTTTTTTTTAAAGTCACCCGTGATAGGCTACGTGACGATTCATGTAGCCTATCACGGCTGACTTTGCAAATCTAGCCGTGATAGGCTACGTGAATCGTCACGTAGCCTATCAGGGGACGTTTTTTTTTTTTCTTTGATTGCAATGGCGGCGGCGGCAGCCGGTCGAAAGACTGGCTGCCGTTCCCGCCCCGCTCGAACACCGGACGAACCGCCAGCCGGACCCGCCGCCGGGAGGGACATTCAAGGAAGGTAAGTCCTGTCCCGGGGGGGTGCAGGGGGTGGGGGGGTGCGGAGGATTTCTCCCCGAAACTTGTTCGGGGGGCCGAACACGTAGGCGCTCGGCCCCCCGAAGTTTCGGGGAGAAATTCTCCGCCATCCCTAGATGTTAGACCCATTTACTGTGAAGGAAGGGAAGACCTGAGCCATTTTAGGGGGAAGAATGAAAATGCCAACTCGATTCTCAGCCAACACAACAAAATGCTGAAATACACATGTACTGCAGCATTCTTGCAGAACATTGACGTCCATGGGACTATTCCGGTACCAGAATGCTTCGTGAAGTATAATCAAAATGCCCTAAGAGCACCTAACAGTTTTATTAAACCTCTCCTTTCAATTCTGCTTCTGCAATCCCCAGTAGCCTAAAGGACCAATCCTATGTTTTCTTTTTAGACAGAAAAAAGGCCTACAATTCCCAGCAAGCTCCAGCTTGGAATTCAGTACTACAAAATGTGATGACAAGCACTAGCTTAGTTTTTTTTTTTTTCTTTTTAAAACAACAACAACACTATTGGGCATGTTTAGGGAAGATGACTCTACCTATTTAGCTGTGTCAGCTATGGGTGCTGGATAAATTTGAGATGGACTAAAATGATCTCAGATTTCTAGGAATAGACGAAAGTCCCTTACCTGATCCCGATGCTTGCTTCGCGGTTGGGGGGAGGCGCTCCATCCCTCCCCCTGAAATTCTGGCCAGGGGGGGAGGCACCCTGTCCCTCCCTGCCAAAATTCTGGCTGGGGGGGAGGCGCCCCATCCCTCTGGCCATGAAACGTTGTCTCCTGCCGGGATGCAAATGGCGGCAGCCATAGCCACCACCGTTTGCGTCCCTGCAGTCAGCCGTGATAGGCTACATAAATGTTTACGTAGCCTATCATGGCTGACTTAAAAAAAAAAAGCGCGTACACAAATGGCGGCGCCCATGGGTGCCGCTATTTGCGTTCCTTATTTTGGCACGTGTAGTCTACGTAAACATTTACATAGACTATGGCGAAAATAAGGGCAACGTTGCCCTTATTTTCGCCGTAGTCTATGTAAATGTTTACGTAGACTACACGTGCCAAAATGAGGAACGCAAATGGCGGCGCCCATGGGCACCACCATTTGCGTACGCACTTTTTTTTTTTTCAAAGTCAGCCGTGATAGGCTACATAAACATTTACGTAGCCTATCACGGTGTTTTTAAAAATCTAGCCGTGATAGGCTACCTAAATCTTTTTTATGCGGGGGGCGGGGGGGTGGCAAACCATTTCTTCTCCAATTTTGGGGGGCCGAATGCGCTGGCATTTGGCCTCCCCAAGATTCGTGGAGAAATTCTCTGACATCCCTACGATTTCTAAGAATCTGACCTGTGGAATCCGCTCCGGAGGGACCCCCTCAGGCCACACGGAGTCCGTGGACTTTCGGATGACTTTTTTTTTACTTTCCCAAAATTTATGCATATAAATTCATAAGAAAATACATATGTTTCTGCTGAGGAAACTGTGAATGGAATGGGGTCAATACGCTAAATGTTATGTGCTAAGGTAAATTATGTAAATGCTTATGTAAATACTTGCATAATTATTTATGTATTTTTCTGCATGACAAAAACAAATATTCGCATCCACCTGTGAGTGGACGACAGAACAAAAGGCACCTGACAATCTGCAAAACACAGACGGAACAGTTTTTACACAGTCCATACATCCCTAGTGTCAGCTAAATGGAACCCCATTTCCTGAGGCAGTACACTTCTGAATATCAAATCCTGAGGAAAAATTACAGGGAATGACCATCACTGCTCATAAACATTCAGCGACCTCTGCTGGCTAGGGATGGGCAAGAAATTTGTTCTCTCCAAATTCTTATGCAAAATTACCAAATTTGCACAAGCCAAACAAGTGAGCAAACTCATTGCTGCACACCAAAATTCGCATTTTCATAAATTTAACACTACCATCTCCCACTAAGACAAGTGTGCACAAAACTGTACGTGATAGTGAAAATAACAGGAGAGATGCATTATTATTGAAGAACTGGCTTGCAAAAATGCATGCATGAGCAAAAATGCTCACAAAAATGTATACATTTGGGAAAAGGGTGCACAAGAACATCAGAATTGCACACAAAAATGCATCTGCACTTTCATGCTTTAAACATACACACATATACATTGATGCAGAACTGAGCTGAACCAAACTTATCCTCATAAAAGTGAGAAACTGAACAGAACTGAAATTGACAAATTTGCCTATCCCCACTGCTGGCCGCTGCTAGAGACAAAATGCTGGACTAAATGGAGATTGGTTTGATCCAGCATGATTAGTCTAATATTCTATAAAGAAACAGATGGATAGATTTCAAAAGGCACGTCTGGAAATATTATTCTCAACTGACCTGGACTGCACAGTAAAATCAGGATTTATAACACCTTTGTCCAGAATATTTCTGAGAAAGCATGGCAGAGTGATTGATTTGCATGACACGATCCTTCTGTCATGGGAACTGCATAGCCATTATCATGCACAGCTGCTACTGTGTCAGCCCTTGCACATTCATTGGCATGGATCCATGGATGCTTTTAGACAAGGCTCAGTTTGAGCTGGGGCTCGGCCCCTGGAATATGTCCAGTAATAATAAAGAAGGGGGAACTGTGTGAAGTTGCCAGGATTCTGCCACGCACATGAAAAGAATACACATAGGATTGATGGTTTTACATAGCACCAAATGCAACTCTCAATTATGCATAGTGGTGGCATTCTAGAATTCTAAGGTGTTGGGCATGGAGTAGGGATGTACGAAACTCACCTTTGTTCCGTCCCTCCCTGCGGAATCCTCGACGGGGGGGGAGGCGATCCAATCCTCCCCCACAGAATCCTCGATGGCTGGCTCCACTCCGCAGCCAGGCCGTGGAGCAGCTGGCCATGGCCATCTGCAGCCGGATTTCCGGCAGCGGACAGCCTGGTGCGGACACAAATGGCGGCCGCCATTTGTGTCCAGCTAGACAGCTGTGATAGGCTATGTAAGAATTTATGTAGCCTATCACAGCTAACATCAAAAAAAAACCCCATACACGCAGCATATGCAAATGGCGGCAGCTACGGTGGCCGCCATTTGAGTTCCCTATTTTTCGCCGACTTACCTTACGTAAATATTTACATAAGATAAAACGGTGAAAAACAGGGGAACGCAAATAGCGTAATGGACGCTATTTGCATTCCTTTATTTTTCGCCGTTCTAGCCTATGTAAATATTTACGTAAGATAAGTCAGCGAAAAATAGGGAACACAAATGACAGCCACTGTAGCTGCCACCATTTGCGTATGCTGTGTGTTTGTTTGTTTGTTGACGTTAGCCATGATAGGCTACATAAATTCTTACGTAGCCTATCACAGTCCAAGGATGGCCATGGCGGTGGCAGCAGCCCTGCCACGGCCGGCCAGGAGACCATCCGGCGCCACCACTGCCGAATCCACCCCAGGTAAGTGCCGTCCCGGAGGGATTCCGCTGGGGGGGGCAGGAGGCCGTTCCGCCACGGATTCCACGGATTCACTGGAATCCGTGGCGGAATTCTCTGCCATCCCTAGCATGGAGGCAGCTGCAAAACACCCACTCACTGGCCGGAAGCCGAATTGAGCAGCAATTTCAAGTGACCACTACACATTCAAGTGGTCATCTGAACTTTTGGAAACCCTTGTGCTATTGGGAATGCCTAATATGATAATAAACAGAGGTTCTCATGCATGTCCTACTAATGTCTGGTGTGCTTTGGTGGGGTCAAGAGACAGGGTCTTCTCTGCGGCTGCACCTAGGCTCTAGACCTCCTTCCTGAGGTCTGATTTTCTATTTCTCTGCAGGTCTTCCACTGTAATCTAGCCAAATACTTCTCTTTTTAGAAAGGAATTTGTTCTGTAGGAAGTGTTTTTAACTCCTCCTGATATGTCTGATTCATGCCACCATCCCTACAGTAATATCAGTGTATGAGTAATTGTCTACATTTCTACTGCTCATGTGACTCTCTCTGGCATTTTTAGTCCTTAAGCTGCTGATCATTTGGATCTGCTCTGCTTTTTGTTTTTTGTTTGTTTGTTATTGTTGATTCAACTGGTTTTAATTATTGTTAGCCGCCTTGAACCTTTTATGGAAAGACAAAGCGGAAATGTGTTAGGTGAATAAATAAATGCTACTTCCCTGTTTTAAAGAGCCACTCAATAGATAAGAAGTCCCCATGTGACATTAATGTAGATACATCTTCCTTGCACGCTGAATGAGGTCAAAGGAGAACAAGAAGGACAGGCAATTGTCTGAAGCATCCGTATTGATGGTTTCACCATATGTGGAAACCTAATTTGCTGACTTTGATAATGCAATCACACCCGGCTTCTCTAAAGCTCCCAGATCTGACTCCTTTTGTCTACCTTGCTCATCTGCAGCAACTGCCTCTCTTTGTTGAAGAAATCACATCTATGCAAAGTGATTAGCTACACAGTGTTGGTTCATTGGCAGCCTGCCAAGCCATTCTCTTTCCATTTCTCATGAAGGAACCATTGCAGCTTTCCTGAGCTTCACACTGCATACCTCCTAGCGTGTGAATGCACTTCTATTCCCTTGTATTACTATAAAGGAAACCGTTGTAGACGTATGATATCACAGCTGCTTTAAATTTCACCAGGGTGCTAGACAGTTGGCATCTTCTTTTCTCCTGAAAAACTGGAGCTTCTGACTTCTGTAATCTAGGTATTCATCTCTCTAAATAAATGAGCTGTAGAACTGGCCAGTAAAAGAGAAATTTTTATTTGAATGCAGGATCATAACTACATAACTAATCAGGCTTTCAATTCAGGAATGAACGGGAGTGCAGGGACACACTTACTGGTAGGGATGAGAGAACTCACCTAGACTGCCTTGTGTGCCGACCGGCAGACCCCCACCTGCTGCCCAACCCTGCTCACCATGCTGCATGACCCACTAGCCAGTCTGCGGGCCACCCACTCCCATCGCTGAGATGCTGTTTTGCACAAAATAGCAGCTCATTCTTGTTACATAAAAAGGCTATTTGCACAAAAGGGGGCAAGAGGCAATTTACACAAAATTACAGGTGTAAATGGTCATTTACACCTTTAATTTTGCGCAAATACCCCTTTACAGCCACCATTTGCTGCACTTGCCCATCTCAGCACACACCAACTGGAGTTGGGGAGGTTGAACAGGGGCAGTCCACTGGACTCCAACCCTCTCTTGGACTCCTGTGACATCCATACTCACTGGTCACCTTCCCTTGGCCTGGTCACATCGCCGGGGGGGGGGGGGAGTCTGAAATGGGGACCTTACTCTATGCATGTAGGTTCTAGGGATGTGTGAATCAGCAAAATTCAAGGTTGTTGACGTTATCCAATTTCCACCCTAAGCCTTGTTCCAAATTGGGTATGTAACAGATTGCAAGCTTTTCCCCCTCCCTCACATGGAATTTGTGTAGGGATGTATGAAAGTCACTTACCTTTTCGCAGGGGTGATTCATGAGGGGGGGAGGCGCTCCACACCTCCCCCCGAAATCCTAACCTGGCTGGCTCCGCTCTGCGGCAACTCCGCGGAGCCGCTAGCCAGGTGCATTTGCAGGCATCTGGAGCCTGCGGATGCAAATGGCGGCGGCTACGGCGGCTGCCATTTGTGTTCATGTTTTTGGCCATGATAGGCTACGTAAATATTTATGTAGCCTATCACAGCAAAAGACAGGGGCACAAATGGCGGCTGCTACGCTATTTGCGCCCCTGGTTTTTTACCATGATAGGCTACATAAGTATTTACATAGCCTATCATGGCCTAAATGGGGAAGCGAATGGCAGCTGCAGATGTGGCCGCCATTCGCAAAGCAGCACAAATGGCACCAGGTAAGTGCTCCATTTCGCATTCCTTTCACGGGGTGGGGGGGTGGGGGGCTTCGTTCCACCATGGTTTTCGGGCGGCCGAATGCACTGGCATTCGGCTTCACTGAGATCCATGGCGGAATTCTCTGACATCCCTAAATTTGTGCATATTTTCCTAAGGGAAAGCTGGAACCCCCTGTGCCCACCCTGCTCTTTGCCCACTGAACACCTGCTACCTACCCGCCCTGGTGAACAGCATGGGGTGACACAATGGGGCCATCGGGGGGGGCTCGGCAGTTGTGCAGGGCATCCTTTTGTTAGGCTGCCGACCTAGTCTTCATGCAAGCCCCATTTCAGGGCAAGATGTGGACTCTGTATTTTTGTAGATCTACTGCAGCGAACAATGGTGGTCATGAAAGACCATTTCAACCCTATTAGGGCTTCTAATGTGGCTGCAAAGACCTTTCATGGCCACCATTGTGTGCAACAGTAGATCCACAAAATACAGAGTCCCCATCTTGTGCTAAAATGGAGCTCCCATGGAGACTAGGTGGCTGTGGTAAGTCCCAGCCTCTTGAGTGGCATGGGGGGGGTAGGGGTTCACAGAGACAGGTTCGGAGGCATGAACAGGGGGGATTCAGTGGGTTCCTGGACCCAGTCAGGCACCTGTGCCATCCCTAGTTTCCATGCACATTTTTCTAAATGTACACATTTGGGGTGAGCATTTTTGAACAGTATGCATTTTCCCATTAATTAAAGTGCCTTTGTGTGCATTTTTGAAATGTGCACATTTTTCATGCACTTTTTTCAAGTGCTGCTGCTTCTTCTTTCACATGATTTGGATTGCAAGCCTGTAAATGATTGCTGTTTGCAAGCTGTGTTTGGATTTGGATTTGGTTCCAGGAGGTACAGATTAAGTAAACTTGTATAAATTTATGAACCCAACAAATTTATTCCATATCCCTGGTAGGCTCCCTGTGTGATGATTTAGAACTCTAATTGTTCAGTAAAGCATGTGCTCCATCACTGAGCTACAGCCCTTTCCCTTGTAGATTATGCACTGGTCAAATGTGAGATAATACTACCCAGCCCCTGTCAAAAAATCTTCTCCATTAGGGGCTTGAGCACTGCAGCTTATCATGGCCTAATGATTCATTATTAGACACATATATAGAGATGGTTATTGAATAGTTTTGCTTCCCACATAAACCAAATAAAATCCATACTAAAGGCAGCACACACACTCATCTATGAGTCTCGGTGCAGTAAATCTTTCAACTTTGCCTCCTAATTTGCCAGCTATTTCTTTCCCTCCTCCAGACCATCTTCCAGATCCCACTCAATGTCACATACAGAAATCCTTTTGAAACAATTCCACTTATCTGCTCCCTGGGGCCCGGGGAAGTGCATATTGACAAAACTAAATGGAAGAAGTCTACCTCAGCCAAAGGCCAAGTGAAGGGGTCTGAGCTACTCAGAGACGATTTCACAGGAAAAGGTTGAGGATTTTAACAAACTGCAAAGGCCCACTCATTGGAGTGGAAAGCATAAAATAAAGGCACAAGCCCCCACTTGTACTCCTGAAGGACACACACATGATATTCTGGATAAGTTTATATGGGAGTGCCCTGCCTCTTCGCCTTGTCCTCCTGGCATTTGAATGTGCTTCAGATATTTCAGGAAGAGGCCCAAGAGCAGTGAAAATCAAGGATGATTAAAATTCAGTCAGGTAGAAAAAGAAGCTACCCAGCCTCACCCAATATTTCTTCTGGCTACGCACTGCCATATACTAAGTGTTTCTGTGCTTTGTAATAGACATCTCTATGCACACAGAGCACTGAATCCTTGTTCATTAAAGGCTTAAGCTGGAGGCACATTGTTCATAAGAAAACTAGTTTTCCACCAACTTTGAGCGCTTGCACTGCATGATGGAATTTATGTCTAGGGAGGAAAAATGTTCCCTTCTTCACATTCCGTGTCACAATGGTAAATCTAGCCACTGGGTCCTATGTGTTCCCTTTTGAAGTCATAAGGATACTTTCTAGTTTCTACGGACTTGTGCTAGAATTGCAATTTATTTATTTATTTATTTACAATATTTATATACTGCTCCTCATCAGAAGATTTCGGAGCAGTGAACAACATGATAAGAATAAAACAATGGTTAAAAGAGTTTTAAAAAGTTAAAACATTTTTAAAAAGACAAATCCCAATGAAGTGGAATTCAACAAACCACAGCTGGTCATGCAAGGAAGGTCTCTTGAAAGAACAATGTCTTCAGGAGGCACCAGAAAGAACACAATGTTGGCGCCTGCCTGACCTCTAAAGGCAGGGAATTCCACACGAAGGGGGCCACCACACTGAAGTCTCTTCTTCTGGTGGACTCCAACAGGGCCATAGGTTCATGTGGAACCACCAGGAACATGCCCTCTGATGACCTCAGTGACCGGGCAGGTTGGTAGGGAAGGAGGTGCTCTCTCAGGTATCCTGGTCCTAAGTTGTTTAGGGCTATGTTGTTATTGTTCAGTCATTCAGTTGTGTCTAGGAGTGCACGAAAGCTACTTACCTGGTCTCGCAGCTTGCTTCGCGGTGGGGGGAAGGTGCCCTCTCAAGTACTTTCCCTAGAAAAGGGGTATTTGCAACTGGGCGGTAGTTGTCTAATACCGTTGGGTCCAGGGTGGGCAAAGAGGCAAAGAGAATAGGCAAAGAGAATTAAGTCTGAGTCTGAGAATTAAGTCTGAGGCTGGGGGGGGAGGCTTCCCGCCTCGCCCGGCCGAAATTCAGGCCGGGGGGGAGGCTTCCCGCCTCGCCCGGCCAAAATTCAGGCCGGGGAGGAGGCGCCTTGCCTCGCCCGGCCGTGAAATAAAAAGTTAAAAAAAAAACGCCCCGTGATAGGCTACGTGATGATTAACGTAGCCTATCACGGCTAGATCTGCAAAGTCAGCCGTGATAGGCTACGTTAATCGTCACATAGCCTATCACGGGTGACTTAAAAAAAAAAAAAGCGCGTACGCAAATGGCGGCCCCCATAGGGAGGCGCCATTCGCGTTCCTTATTTGGTCGCTGTAGTCTACGTAAATCTTTACATAGACTACGGCGAAAATAAGGGCAACACAAATAGCGTTGCCCTTATTTTCGCCGTAGCCTACGTAATCTTTACGTAGACTACAGCGACCAAATAAGGAACGGGAATGGCGGCTCCCTATGGGGGCCGCCATTAGCCGTACGCGCTTTTTTTTTTTAAAGTCACTCGTGATAGGCTACGTGACGATTTACGTAGCCTATCACTGCTGACTTTGCAAATCTAGCCGTGATAGGCTACGTTAATCGCCACGTAGCCTATCACAGAGGCGTTTTGTTTTTTTTTACTTTTATTGGAATGGCGGCGGCAGCAGCCGGTCGAAAGACCGGCTGCCGCCTCTGCCCCTGTCGAAGACCTGACGAACCGCCGCCGGGACCCCCCACCGGGAGGGACATTCGGGAAAGGTAAGTCCCGTCCCGGGGGAGGGTGCGGGGGCGGGGGGGTGCAGAGAATTTCTCCCCAAAACAACTTCGGGGGCCGAACACGTTGGCACTCGGCCCCCCGAAGTTTCAGGAGAAATTCTCTCCCATCCCTAGTTGTGTCCGACTCTTCATGACCCCATGGACCATAGCATGCCAGGCCTTTCTGTCCTGCGCTCTCTCCCGGAGTGTGCTCAAGTCCATATTCATTGCAACGGTGATGCTATCTAGCCATCTCATCCTCTGCCGTCCCCTTCTCCTTTTGCCTTTAATCTTTCCCAGCATGAGGGTCTTTTCCAGGGAGTTTTTTCTTCAAATTAGGTGGCCAAAATATTTGAACTTCAGCTTCAGTATCTGTCCTTCCAAAGAGCACTCAGGGTTGATTTCCTTTGTACACTAGTACTAATACCTTAAACCTGCCTGGTAGCGAATAGGCAGCCAGTGCAGTTCCCTCAGCAAAGGAGTTACACGCTGAAAAGGGGCAGCTCCCAACAACAGCCAAGCTGCTGCATTCTGCACTAACTCCAGCTTTCGGACCAGCCTTAAGGGCAGCCCCACATAGAGCGCATTGCAGTAATCCAGTCTTGAGGTTACCAATGCCTGTACCACCGTGGTCAAGCTATCCCTGTCCAGGAGAGGCCGTAGCTGACGAACCAGCCGAAGCTGGTAAAAGGCACTCCGAGCTGCTGCGACCACTTGGGCCTCCAGCGATAATGATGGATCTAGGAGTACCTCCAGACTACGGACCTGATCTTTCAGAGGGAGTGCAACCCCATCCAGAACAGGCAATGAGCCTATCTCCCAGACCCGGGAACCACTCACCCACAGGACTTCCGTCTTGCCAGGATTCAGCTTCAATTTATTGGCCCTCATCCAGCCCATCACTGAGTCTAGGCACTGATTCAGGACTTGCACAGCCTCTCCTGATTCAGATGTCACAGGGAGATAGAGCTGCGTGTCATCAGCGTACTGATGGCATTTAGCTCCAAATCCCCTAATGACCACTCCCAGCGGCTTTATATAGATGTTAAACAACATTGGGGACAGGATGGTACCCTGCGGCACCCCATAGCTCAATTACCAAGGGGCCAAGGAATAGTCACCCAATGTTAGTCTCTGAAATCAGCCCGGTAGGTAGGACTGGAACCACTGTAGTACAGTGCCTCCAATACCCATCCCATGGAGTCGATCCAGGAGGATATCATGGTCAATGGTATCAAAAGCCGATGAGAGATTGAGCAGAATTAACAGGGTTGCACTCCCCCTGTCCCTCTCTCGATGAAGGTCATCCACCAGGGTGACCAAGGCTGATTCAGTCCCGTAACCAGAACGAAACCCAGACTGAAATGGGTCTAGATAATCAGTATCCTCCAAGAGTGCCTGCAATTGGTTCGGCACAACCCTCTCAAGTACTTTCCCTAGAAAAGGGGTATTTGCAACTGGGCGGTAGTTGTCTAATACCATTGGGTCCAGGGTGGGCAAAGAGGCAAAGAGAATAGGCAAAGAGAATTAAGTCTGAGTCTGAGATCCAAAATTCCATTGGCAGATCTGCCCTAGGAGTGCACAAAAGCCACTTACCTGGTCTCGCAGCTTTTCGTGGTGGGAGGGGAGGCGCTTCGCTGCTCTCCCCCCGAAGTTCAGGCTGGGGGGGGAGGCTTCCCGCCTCGCCCGGCCGAAATTCAGGCCGGGGGGGAGGCTTCCCGCCTCGCCCGGCCAAAATTCAGGCCGGGGAGGAGGCGCCTTGCCTCGCCCGGCCGCGAAATAAAAAGTTAAAAAAAAAAAACGCCCCGTGATAGGCTACGTGACGATTAACGTAGCCTAACACGGCTGACTTTGCAGATCTAGCCGTGATAAGCTACGTTAATTGTCATGTAGCCTATCACGGGGGCGTTGTGTTTTTTTTAGTTTTATTGGAATGGCGGGGGCGGCAGCTGGTTGAAAGATCGGCTGCCACTCCCGCCCCTGACGAAGACCCGACGAACCGCCGCCGGGACCCGCCGCCGGGAGGGACATTCGGGAAAGGTAAGTCCCGTCCCGGGGGGGGGTGCGGGGGGCGGGGGGATGCGGAGAATTTCTCCCCGAAACTTCTTCGGGGGGCCGAACATGTTGGCGCTCGGCCCCCCGAAGTTTCAGGGAGAAATTCTCCACCAACCCTAATCTGCCCATGAATTCCATGTGAGCAGAGGAGGGGGAGGGGGAGGAGGGGGAGGATCTATTTCTTGGGGGTGGGGGGAGCAATCTTCAGTCTGCTTCTGTTTCATGTCGATAAGAAGATCCTGCATAAAATAGGGATGGGAAAATGTGTCAGTTTTGCTTTTTTCTCCATTTGAGTTTTTTAAACCTTAAGGCTTTTCTGTCTGGAATATGAAGAACTTTGCGAACATTTGTAAATTCTTAACAAAAATGAACTGAAACTAAATTTTCACCCATCTGCACCAGCCAAATTCAATAGGCGCAGCTATTACCAGCACGGAGAGGACAGTGATGTGTCTGCCTGTCATATAAGTGTTAAAGATGAGGAGCCTGTCAAAAAAAGGGGGGGGCCCAATTCAGCACTGACATTTTGTTCATTTGGTTTTGTTTGTCTGTTACATTTTTAGCCCAACTTTCCTCCAAGGAGCCAAGGTGGCAACATGATACTCTTTCTCTCCACTTCATCCTCACAACAGCTATGTAAGGTATGTTAGGTTGAGAGTTAGTGACTGTCCTAAAGTCACCCAGTGAGCTTCATGGCCAAGTGGGAACTAGAACCTGGGTCCACCCCAGTTCCAGTCCAACATTCTAACCACCACACTGATTAACATGGTTGAATACTCAGGGATTCAAACCCAGACTTTACAAGCTAAGCACTCAAAGCCCTGGGCCTGGATGGACAAATCTGTCAGTTTCAATTTGTACCACATTCGCTTTTTTCCTTCATCTGAAGTTCTTTTTGTCCCAGATATGAAGAACCTTGCAAATGCTGGTAAATTCTTATCAAATCCAAACTGAAATGAAATTCTCAGCCATCCCTAGCATAAACTCTAAACCGAAGCCATATTAACTTGCAAAGTTATCAAGCTTTACTTGTCCATACGAGAAACCTTACTGCATATAATTACATTGTGAGTCTGCTGGCAGGACCTTTTTTGGTCTTTTTTAAAAAAAACTCCTTTTGTACATTGCTTAGCTGCAGCCCTATTCTGAAAATTATCATCATTATCAAAACAAGCTGGAAAAGATTTACAGGCTTGTTCCTAGGAAAGCAGAGCTGGGATGCAAAAGCTCAACCTCTGCAATGGGATCTCTTACCCCAAGGACTCTGTATGGAGGATGAGACCCCTTCGCCGCCGCCCCATTGTCCTTGGGGGCAGTTATTCAAAGCAACCTGCTAGCAAAGCAACAATCTTGCTTGCTTTTCAGAGCTTCAGTCTGGCTCAGAAAATGAAATGTGTTATTTCCCTATTGTTTTGAACACAACCCAGTTCATTTCTAAGTCTCTCCAAGGTGAACAGTGGCAAGTTTGCCCATCTCTTATATTAGCATCTGAATTAGATAGACACCACAGGGTGCAATTTTACAGTTTTAAAAGCAATGCAGTATTTAAACACTGGTGTTTTTTCCAGCCCTTTGTGAAGATAGAATTAAACAGGATAGAGTGTTCAAGGAAAATCAGTCCATAGTTTTATTTGCACTACAGCAAAATAAAGTAGTTTGTTTTGGCAGGCCCTTCACTGAAAATCTATGCAACCAAGGTACTCCCTCAACTCCTGTATGGGGCTGAGATATGGTGGCAGGGACCAGTCCCTGTAGTTGAGACCATCCAGGATGGATTCCTGCTGGCATTCCCTCCAGGGATTCTTTCCTCATGGATGAGATTGGAAATTGGACTGAGATCTATTAAGGCAAGAATCCTTAAGGCATATATTTTATATGGCAAAAGATTGCTGAATGCTGAGGAAGGAAATCTAGCAAAACAATGCTTGGCTGAGCAACCTGCCAAAGGTGGGTGGGCCCATTACTGGCTAGCATTGTCACAGTTTTATTTTGGAGTGGCTCAAACTACTTTAGTTCATATGGATAAAGAGTTCATCAGAGACCGAATCTTTGAGGTAGAGTGTCATGAAAATGTATGTGCCAGCCAATTTCAAGTATTTTCTCCTTGGTCCAGCCTTTTTATGAGAGGACAATACTTCAGGAGTTGATTTTTGTTACCCCTAGAAAGGCATTTACTGCCTTTCATTTTCAGACAATGCCCTCCCTCAGCATATTTGGAGGGAAAGTTTAAAGGGTGAGCCCCTGGAGGGCTTGGTGACCCTTCCGCTTATGTCCGGGCCTGGCTTGCGCATGTCTTCCCTCACCCCATCCTCCTTTGGGGCCACCATTTTTACTCTTGGGGCTCTTCTTTTTCATAAGTCTATTGTTGTGCACAATGGTGGCCCTAAAGGGCCATCTGCAACAATAGACTTACAAAGAAACAAGAGCCTCCATCTTGCGTTAAAATGGCAGCCGCAAAGGAGGAGGTGTGAGGAAGGGTGTGTGTGAGCGGATGGGCCCAGTAAGTCCTCCTGCCCCACCAGTGCCACTGCCGCCATGGTAGCCAGGATGGGGAGAGGAGGAGAAGGGAGCACCTTCAGCAAGGCAGGAGGATGACGAGAGGAAGCCGTACTCGTCATCCCCCTGCCCCATCAGTGCTGCTGCTGCTGTGGTAGCCAAGCTGGGAGGGGGAGAAGGAAGCAGCAGCACTGGCAGTACAGGTTGGCAGCTCACAGCGAGGCACAAGCTGATCCTGGGTGCTGCCAAGCTCTGGGGCACTCAGCACCCAGGTGCATCAGCATCCCATAGCTCAGCGAGCGGGATTTGGGAGGCTGAGTGCAGGGGAGTCTGCAGGCCTCCCAGACCCAGTCGGACTCCCGCAGCAACCCTAATCTCCGATGCACAGCAGTTGTGTATCTGTGGCACTAGGGAAGTAGAAGATAAAGTACATTACCTGTTACATGATCCCCTGTATAAGGAACCCAGGCTTGCTTTTGGCGATGGGGGGGATCTTTTGAAAATAAGAACTGGGTGGCTTCTTCTGGCTCACATTATTTTATGACTTGTTGGCAGATTATAGGGATTCCACCCCAAACAAGCTTGCTACCTTTGCAGCAGCAACAAAAGCAATTCATCACAATTTTTAAAGGATGTCTGCAGTGAATCATAAAGGAGACCACCTGTTAGGCTGTTACAGAGCTTTTGTAAATGCGTATCACTGTTTGGTTTGCTTTTACGGGCATTGTGTATGCTGCATTTCTGTCTTTCATATAGTACTGTATTTTCTAATGGTCTTTGCGCCACAGACAAATACATTCAATTCAACAAAGAGATAGTTTGTTTTACAGTGTACTGTACATGCAAAAGTGTCTAAAGTTAGAGTTGTATGCTGATATTTATTTTATTTTATTTTATTCAAAAGTATTGATAAAGTGCTTACATCTACAGATGTCAAAGCAATGCACACAAATCATAAGACACATAAAATATAAAACTAATACATAAAATTAATATACCATGTCTACATATGCATAGAAATAAATTTATGTATAAATACATAAATAAATAAATAAAATACAGGGTCAGCTAAACTACACCAGGAAGGCTTGCACATCTGCCTAAAAATAAGAATTGTCAGTGGATGCCTAATTTCAGAGGAAAGATTATTTCTCATTGGGGTACCACCATACTAAATGCCCTGCTCCAACCCTGAAGCAGACCTTAGGAGTGTATTACACCACCAAGCAGGGATGTCAGACTCGGAGGAATCTGAAATGGATTCAAATGATTTCAGTTTTCTATGAATCCAACCTGTGTGGATTCTATGGTGGACTGACATCTTCCAAGTTGCATGGACTTGCAAACCATTTTATTTATTTTTTACTTTCCAGAACTGTTTGTGAATTTAGTCATACAAAAGTTACTGGAATATGCAGCCCTAAATATCTCATTTAAAATACACACCCACACACACGCACACACACCATTTTATACAACTCTGATCTCTCTTCAACCTCTGCTGTGTAGCACTCATTTTTTTGTGTGCTCTGCTCATGCTGAGCTAAGAAAAATACACAAAATGTTACAGGCCAGCCAAAGTTAAGTAAATTGTGGCAGACATTTTTGGAGACTTTTTCTGAAAGGGGGGGGAATCCAATTCAGTGAATGAGTGGACAGTGGAACAAAAAACACCTGACAATGTGCAAAACACAGACAGAATGGATTAAATAAAATCTGTATATAACTACCACCCGGTAGTTATACCCAGGAGGGCTTCACCAGATGACCTCAAGAACCAACTAGGAGAAGGGAAGGCAGTCTCTTAGGTAGGGATGTTGGAGAAATCCGCAACAGAACCAAATGAGTTCAGATTTTCATGAATCCAAACTATGGATTCTGCAATGGACCCCTCTTATTATTATATTTATTTATATCCCGCCTTTTTCCCAATACTGGGACTCAAGGCGGCCTTACAACGTTAAAACGGCTACAATTAAAACCTATAAATAGAAATATAAATACAACTGTATAAAAGTTAAAAATATAATTAAATCATCAATATTAAAATTGTAAAGAAATTAAAACATTAAAAGACAACCAGAACAACAAAAATGGTATCCATACGTCGCATTTTCCCAGGTCCAGACTAGTTATCCCCAAAGGCCTGCTGGAACAAAAAAGATTTTGCATGCCTGCGAAAACATATCAAGGAGGGTGCCACTCTCGCCTCCCTGGGAAGGGAGTTCCAGAGCCTTGGGGCAGCCACTGAGAAGGCCCTCTCCCACATTCCCACCAGGCATGCCTGTGATGATGGCAGGATGGCAAGAAGGGCTTCCCCTGAAGATCTCAGGGCACGAGTAGGCTCATAAGGGAGAATACGGTCTTTCAGATAACCTGGACCCGAGCTGTATAGGGCTTTATAGGATATAACCAGCACTTTGAATTGTGCCTGGAAACAGACTGGGAGCCAGTGAAGCTGTTGTAACAGGGGAGGTGTATGCTCCCTGTAACCAGCCCCAGTCAGCAGTCTGGCCACAGTTCTTTGAACCAGCTGAAGTTTCCGAACACTCTTCTGAGGCAGCCCCACGTAGAGCGCGTTACAGTAGTCCAAACGGGATGTAACTAAGGCATGCGTCACTGTGGCCAAGTCAGACATCTCAAGGAACGGGCGCAGCTGGCGCACTAGCTTTATCTGTGCAAATGCACTCCTGGCCACCACTAAAACCTGGGCATCCAGGCTCAGGGCTGAATCCAGAAGTACACCCAAGCTGCGAACCTGTGTCTTCAGGGGGAGTACAACCCCATGCAGCACAAGCTGTATCCCTATTCCCTGGTCTACCTTTCAACTGACCAGGAGCACCTCTGTCTTGTCTGGATTAAGCTTCAATTTGTTTGCCCTCTTGGGTGGATTCCATGGTTTTGCCCCCCTTGGGTGGATTCCATGGACTTGCAGACCGTTTTTCTAACTTTCCTGTCATAGATAAATACGTAAAATAAAAAAGACCAGGTAAAAATGCACATTTCCCTGATAGGCTAAAGTGTGAATATGCACATTTTGTGGGAATTTGCACATTTTTGCTTGTGCAAATTTGCAAAAATGTGCATTTGTGCAAATTCAGAAACAAAAAAATCCGATTCCGTCAATGGGTGGACAATGGAATGAAAAGCTCCTGACAATCCATGAAACACAGACAGAACAGATTTTACATAATCCGTACATCCTTACTGTCAGTTAAACATGTCCCACTTAATTTAAAGATGTATAAACTAGCAGCAAAACCTTAAACCTGGCTAGGGATGTCAGAGAAATCTGCTGCGAATTCAAATGAGGCCGGATTCTTTGGAATCCGGGCTCAGGAATTCGCAGTGGATCGGGACCACTTACCTCTGCTCCAGGAGGACTGGAGGCGGAACAGCACTTGGCTGCTTCTTGCCAGCCAGAGCCATTCGCCTCCTCTCTGTCCCTGCCTATTGCCATATCTTTTCTTTAAAAAAAAACAAAACAAAAGGTGATTGGCAGGATGCGCCCATAGACTTAGATGCAAATAGAGTCATGAATCTTGCATCTAAGTCTATGTGTCCATAGGCTTATATGCAAAATTCACAGCTCTATTTTGCGTCTAAGTCTATGGGCACATCCTGCTGAACGCCTTTTTTTTTTAAAATGGCAAACAGCAGGATGTGCCCATAGACTTATATGCAAAATAGAGCCATGTATCTTGCGTATAAGCCTATGGACACATAGACTTAGACACAAGATTCATGACTCTATTTGCGTCTAAGTCTATGGGCACATCCTGCTAATCGCCCTTTTTTTTTTAAGAAAAGACATGGCAATCAGCAGGGACAGGGAGGAGGCAAACCTCTCTGGCTGGCAGGAGGGAAGGTAAGCGGCCCCCATGCCAGTTTCTCCCCCCTCCTCCCGGAATCCTCACGGACCGGAGCTGCTCTGGAGGATTCCACGGGGGAGGAACAGATCACCTCCCCCCCCCATGGCTTCCCCACCGGAACAGATGTTGGGGAATCCGTACACCCCTAAACCTGGCCTGGTAGCAAATAGGCAACCCGTGCCATTCGGGTTGCCCCACTCAGCAGCCTAGCCAAAACATTTTGCACCAGCCGCAGCTTCTGGATGAGCCTCAAGGGCAGCCCTGCATAATGTGCCTTGCAGTAATTGAACTTCAAGGATACCAGTGCTGGGACAGCTGTGGCCAAGCTATCCCAGTCTAAGATTAGCCACCGCTGGTTGTAGAAATATTTGCCCCAGAAGCCTTTGCATCTGGCAATATTCCTGCACCAACCTGCATAATAGGCTACTGTGCACTTCTCTCATAAGTTTATAATCTTCATAGTTATATTAAAATGTATTATCACATGGAGGTTGAATCAGTTTGATTCTAACAAAGCATTAGACATGCTGTGCTGACACACTGTGACTTTTGACTGAACTGTTCCTGATCTAAGAGCCTATTAGAGAAAAGACGGAATTTTCCTAGCTCAATTCAGGAAAGCAGCAGCATGTGTTTCAGATAAACAAGTTGAAAAAAGGAAGAATAACTGCTAAATAATGTACATGTTCGCATTATGACACAAATAAATAACATGAAATATTGTAGAAAGTAGACAAAACCTGAGAAAAGAAGCAGATCACATCCTGTTTAGGAAACTAAAGAAATGTGGCTCAGCAAAACTGACAAGTAATGAAATAAATATATTACTTCCCAAAATCGCAGCTAAGAACTTTGGGGAAAATAATAACTAATTGTTAGAGAAATTCCTGTTTCATTAGAAACATACATCAGCAGTGGATCAGAAATCATTTCAATATGAGAGGCAAAACACAAAAACTAGAAGACATTCTACCTCTCCTCACAGGACCCAACCTCGGATCTCACAGGATTCACCATCTGTCCTCAGAAGAACAATGGCAATAGTCATCATTGACTTCTCTGCTCCATTTTGCTACCAGTTTAAAAATGCCATGTAAGAGGCTTTAATCTTTAAAGGCAATGCTCCTAGATAATTCTTAGAATGCTCTGAAATTGTGTTTTATTTGCAACCACTATGTATGTTTGTGTGTTTAATACTCTTATATCATGAAATGTAGAAACTACTTGACATTTTGAAGTAAAAGATAAAAAGACATGCCTGATCTCAGAAAACCCTATTTCTAAACAAAACAAACAAAACACCCTCTGTATCGTAACATACAAATTCCTAGGTGACACCTTTGTGCCTGGAATATGCATAAGATGATTACCTGCTGATCTATGATCACTAAATATCCAAATCCTATAGCATGATATCCCAAGACAAGGACAAAGCCGTCATATGGTGTACCAACCAAACCTGATGAAAAGGACTAAGACCACCTGGGCCTTCAGAGACAGAGATGGATCCAGATATTTCCCCTGCCTGCACATCTGATCTTTTAGAGAGAGTGCAACCCCATCCAGAAAAGGTAGCTACCTATCTCCTGGACCCGGAACCACTCACCCACAAGGCCAAGATTCAGCCTCAGTTTGGGGTTGCTATTTATTTGGGTTGCTATTTATTTATGCTGATGTATTATTTGCCTTTAATAGGAACAATCCACTTCTGCCCATGGGCGTGCAGAGCTCTGCATACGTGTGTGCCAAACTGGACATGTGTACAGCTCAGTGCACACAGGTGTGGGCAGGGAACATTAGTATGGTACAGCTCTGCACATGGAAGGAGATTGAGCTGGACTGTCCCCTTGCACATTTGCATATTTCTAATATTCACCAATCTGATATTTGTTGAGTTCAGTTAGTCTGCTTCTTTGAACTTTATAGAACTAGTGTTTATGGAGCCTAATGGTTCCCCCAACAAACTCTTACAAACCGATCAAAATGCTGACCTTAATATGTTTTTTTTAGAAGCTTCAACTGCACCTGTGTTTTTCCTTGCACAAATATATGAAGTTTAAACTGAAAATCAAACACATGAGAACAAAAATACATGGAAATAAATTGCTTTTTCTCGATTCTGTTAGTGAAAGTGCCACGCTAACAAGTAAGCTAGAGAAATGAGCACATGGATGGGACAAGAGCCGTTGCCTTGTAATGTGACGAGACAGCAAAACAAAATGAGGATTTCACAAGTCCTGATCATTCAATTCTCATTTTTGACGCCTCATTTGTCAGGCTCACTATCAGAGAGAGTCAAGACTTAATAACTTACCAAGGAAAGAATTTTATCAAATAAGAGGGAAATAAGAATTGGATCTACTGTTAGAATTATTTGCTCATGCGTCCCACTCAGAGAAGAGCTCGTCCCTGCTGAGTGATACATTAAAAAAGGGAATGAGGATAGCTTGGCTATCAATCTGATTCAGAGTGAGGATTTAATTTACTGTGTTTGCATCTTTATATTCTTTCCCTCCTTTCTTAATGTGACTAGAGAGAGGCACAGCTCTCTTTTTTTTACATTTGATGTGGCTCCTCAGCTAAGTTAGGCCTTTTCCAGGAAATAATTGGACAGTTCTCATGTCAAAGGCCAGCATCTGCTTAAAATTGTAACTTGTTTTTAGAGTGGAATGTTTTTGTTGTCAAACACTTTTCCTTGTGGCTATTAGGAAAAATGGGAACCAGTTGAAATGTCTGGACAGCCAATCTCAATCTTTAGTATGGCGGTGTCAAATTTTCAGATATTTGTTTGACAAACTTATAATTATATCACCCATTGTGGGCACACTGTGAAATAAAATGAGTAGGGCTGTGCACTGCTTTGGTCTGAATCCTGAAGTGAATTGGGGGTGATTCAGACTTCTTCAGTCTGAATTCAAAGTGGGTCCGGTGCAGTCCAAAGCAGTCTGAAGTGAGTTGGAGAGTTCTGAAGCGCTTTGGATCTCTGTCCATTTTGAAGCCCAAACAGCCTGTCTCAACAAATATAACAACTTGCTAGAGAAGGGAGAGAGTGAAGAGGAGTGGGGAGTGGGGAACTGAGCCTTGGAAAGTGACATCTCTAGGTGCTAATACAGCTGAACTTTTAACCCAGCAGTTTGCTTCCTTGTTTTGTACTGTTTGTTCTTTGGCTCCCTGCCCTTCTCAATCACTATTCCTTCCCTTCCCATTTTTCAACTCTCTATATTCTTATAAAAAAAAAAAACAAAGAATACCCCCCCAGCAAAAAAACCAACCCAACCCCTTTTCTCTTCTGTTAGGCTTTAGTGTTACTTCCCTTCCCATCACCCATTAGCTTGTAGGTAGTTTTTCTTCTTCCTCTTCCTCTTCTTCTTTCTGTATCTTCTTTACTTTTCATCATGTGTGTGTGCTATGTGAGTGCACCATACACATTATTGTGCACAAGCAAACAGTGTGTGGCCAAAGCACTACACCAGTAAACTGTCCAATATATACTGTGGGGCAAAGCACTACATAATATGAAGTATCATAACTTTTGCTGACTTTCCAACACATTTTTCCTGTCGCTTGTTTTCCCTTGTGTATGTCAAATGACCATAAGAAGAATATGATCAGCCTAGGCTATATGCATTTTTTAAATGTTTGCTTCATCTTACCTTTCCTGGGGAAAAGGGCTGCCAAAATGATCAGGGGGCTGGAACATCTCCTCTATAAAAGGCTTCAGTGTTTGGGCTATTTAATTTAGAAGAAAGGCAAATAAGGGGGAGGTTTATAAAATTATATGGAATAGAGAAAATGCAGCAGTGCAATTAATAAATAAGCCCCACTGATTTCAGTCTGTGTGACTTTTCCAGGTAATGTGTATTGCAATTTGCAGCCAAAGATATGTTTAACTTTTATTTCTTCCCTTAATGAGAGCTTCAGATCAGTGGCAGAATCAGGACAGATAAAAGGAAAGCACTTTTGCACTTCAAAAAAACCTACACCAGAGATTGGGGATGGTGGCCTCCTAATTGTCACCTTAAACACCTTCTGATTAGGATCTCTAATCCCCTGTGTGGCTGACAGTTTTTACTTTTTATTTTAGTTTCTGAGAAAAGGAAATTTTATGCATGGCTAGCACAAAAACTACAGGGCCAAACTGTCTGAAGTTGAGCAGGTTCAGTCACATCTATTGGGGCTGCCAGGTGTCCAAATTTCATGCACTTCTGCGGAGGCACTCAAGAATTATAGCTCTTTGCTTTGAGAGATTTCCTTGAAAAAAGCTCATTTTACCTGTGCCTTCCACAAAGACTACTGGGCCAAACTATCTGAAATTTGGCAGGTTCAGTTAACTCCATGAGGGCTGCCACATCCCCAAATTTCATATATTTATCCTAAAAGCTGAAAAAGTTATGGTCATTTCTCTTTTCCAATGCAAGTCAATGGGGAAATGTAAAATCCGAATAATTTGGATATCCGAATCTCGATTCAGATCCGAATCCAAGCAGATCAGATCAGGTCTGAATTGGTCCAAAGGAAATCAGGGCTGATTCAGAAGGTCCAAATTGGCCTCTGAAGCAAATTGAAGGGGCCCGTGCACAGCCCTAATCCAAAGTTTGGGATTACAGGGGCAGTGCCAGCTCCAGGTTTTTGAGGGGCAACCTCAATGGGCCCTCTCTCTCATTCAGTCTACCTTCTCGTAGGGATGTATGAAAGTCACTTACCTTTTGATGAAATGTGATTGAGGTGGGGGGGAGGCGCCCCGTCCCTCCCCCCGAAATTCTGGCTGGAGGGGAGGCGCCCCATCCTTCCCCCCTGAAATTCTGGCCAGGGGGGAGGTGCCCCGTCCCTCCCGCCGCGAATCCTGGCCGGCCGGGTCCGCTGCCGTTTGCGTCCCTGCAGTCAGCCATGATAGGCTACGTAAATCGTTACATAGCCTATCACAGGTGTTTTTTGTTTTTTTTTACTTTCCTTTTTTATTTTGCAATGGCGGCGGCGGCAGCTGGTCAGAAGACCGGCCGCCACCCCCGCCCCCACCGAAACACCGCTGAACCGCCGCCGGGACCCGCCGCCGAGAGGGACATTCGCACGAGGTAAGTCCCATTCTGGGGGGGGCAGGGGGCCAGCAGAGAATTTCACCACCAATTTCGGGGGGCCGAATGCATTGGCATTCGGCCTCCCAGAGATTCGTGGAGAAATTCTCTGCCATCCCTACCTAAATGAAGTAGTGTGTGAGAGGTGAAACTGACAAGGATATCATTTACAAGGGGAATATGCCTCTGTGGGGCTGCAGCGTAGATAGGCGGACTAGTGATCATGCACATGTGTGCAAAATCGCCAATAAAAATAATTTAAAAAAATTATTACCCCGTTTGCACAAATTTAAAGACCCAAAACAAAAATTCCATTTGTGGAAATTACCATTTGCCATATCAAGGGACCTTTAAAAATGTATCTAGTTAATTTGCGTAAAAAATATGAACTTTTCGGAATCAGAAAAAAAATCTGTTGCAGTCCACAGCTGCTTGCTTATCATAACAGAAATACTGTGAAATCCCGTTGGGCTTAAGCAGAACAGAATTTTTATTTTATTTATTTATTTATTTATTTATTTCTATACCGCCCAATAGCCGAAGCTCTCTGGGCGGTTCACAAAAACTAAAACCAAACAACACACAATAAAACAATTTAAAATATATAGAACATTAAAACCACAATATAACAATACAACCACAATAAAACCTAGCAGCAGTACAGGATTTTAAAATACAGATTTAAAACAGCAAAGATAAAAATTTAGAAAGCTAAAATGCCTGGGAAAATAAAAAGGTCTTCACCTGGCGCCGAAAGGAGTACAATGTAGGCGCCAGGCGAACCTCACTAGGGAGCTCATTCCAGAGCTGGGGTGCCACAACAGAAAAAGCCCTCCTCCTAGTAGCCACCCGCCTCACTTCCTTTGGCAGGGGCTCACGGAGGAGGGCTGCTGCTGATGATCTTAAGGTCCGGGCAGGCACATATGGGAGGAGGCGATCCTTCAGGTAACCTGGCCCCAAGCCGTTAAGGGCTTTAAATGTTAACACCAGCACTTTGAATCGGGCCCGGAAATGGACCGGCAGCCAGTGCAGCTGGAAAAGTACTGGCGTAATATGAGCTCGCAGGCCAGTCCCTGTTAACAATCTTGCTGCCCTATTTTGGACCAGCTGAAGTTTCCGGACCATTTTCAAAGGCAGCCCCACGTATAACGCATTGCAGTAATCCAGACGAGAAGTTATCAGAGCATGGATAACTGTAGCAAGGCTATCTCTGTCCAGATAAGGGCGTAGTTGGTATACCAGCCTAAGCTGATAAAAAGTGCTCCGTGCCACTGAGTTCACCTGTGCCTCAAGTGACAGTTCTGGATCCAAGAGCACCCCCAAACTACGAACCTGATCCTTTAGGGGGAGTGCAACCCCCTCCAGAACAGGTTGATTATCACCTAGCCGGGCAGACGAACCACCCACCAACAGTACCTCCGTCTTGTCTGGATTGAGTTTCAGTTTATTGGCCCTCATCCAGTCCATTACTGTGCCCAGGCACTGGTTCAGAACAGCCACTGCCTCACCTGGTTTTGATGAGAAAGAGAGGTAGAGCTGGGTGTCATCCGCATATTGATGGCACCTCAGCCCACACCTCCGGATAACCTCCCCCAGCGGTTTTATGTAGATGTTAAACAGCATGGGGGATAGAATAGAGCCCTGTGGAACCCCATGGCACAATTGCCATGGCACAGAGCAATAATCCCCCAGCACCACCTTCTGGAATCGGCCATCCAAGTAGGAGCGGAACCACTGTAGTGCAGTGCCTCCAACTCCCAACCCAGACAACCTATCCAGAAGGATACCATGGTCGATGGTATCGAAAGCCGCTGAGAGGTCCAGGAGAATCAACAGGGTCGCACTCCCCCTGTCCCTCTCCCGGCAGAGGTCATCCCACAGGGCGACCAAGGCAGTTTCCGTTCCAAAACCAGGCCTGAAGCCTGATTGAAATGGATCTAGATAATCCCAGGGTTGCATAATTTCCTTCTCCTTCTCATCATTGCAGCCACCTGTTTGACTGACATGCAGAGAGCAAGTGAGCAAGCAAGCAGTGCTATCTACTACTCCTCTTTCTCACTACCACTGCTGTCTGGGCCAGAGTGAGAGGGTGGTGAACAAGCAGGCTGTAATGGGCAAGGGGAGGAGCAACTCCAGGGGCTCTTATCAGTGGGCCCTTGTTGGGGTGTGGCCTACCCTTACCCAGCTCTGGACAAGGGCCACAACTTGTTAGCGATTTACATTGGATCTACAGCAAGACTCCTGTCTACCATAAAGTCATAATGAGGGTATTCATTACAGAAGGGAACATAATGTACAGGTGAGCTCCACCGTGGATCTGGACTGGAAGCAATTGGGGGTACCACTCCTGTTTCATCATTGTCTCGCCTCATAGTTTGTTAAGACGATTGTTATGACCCAAGCCAACTCACTTAGCAGAGCAGAGTGAGTCAGGCAGGCCCAAAGAATGTTCCTTTCCCCGTTTCTTGGGCCTGATACTCCTGAGAGGCTCTATGCCTGCCATTTATTACTAGAGATGGCCGAACCCCCAACGTGCAGTCGAGGGGGGAGGGCCACAGGGAAATCCAGGCTGCTTAGGGCCGTATGGATATCCCCAGAGCCCTGGCACATCTGCCGGAGTTTGTGGGGTGGCTGTCCATCTTTCTAAAAGCTACAATAGGCTAATGGAGGCTGCCATTAGTCAATCATGGGAAAATTACTATTGTAATTGGTGTATTTTTATGCCATTTGTGGCCGTGAAGCACTTACTTCTACCTAAATAGCCTATCATGGCTTTTAGAAAGATGGAGAGCTGCCCTGCACGAAATCCAAGGATGCGCAGGTAAGGGGGCCAGTCCACTGTGGACTCCAGAGGTCAGATTCCTGGGAATTCGGCCTCATTTGGGTCCACAGCAGAGTTCTCCAGCATCCCTAGTTGTGACCTAGACTGGAGTAGGGATGGCGGAGAATTCCGCCATGGATTTCAGTGAGGCTGAATGCACTGGCATTCGACCCCCTGAAACCAGTGGCAGAATGGCCTCCCCCCCCCCCGTGGAATCCCCCCCAGGACGAAAGCTTACCTGGGGCGGATGTTCCAGCAGTGGCAGCTGGTCTCTCAGCTGGCTGCTGCAGACTCAAAACGCGGCCACCACGCCATTTGCATAGCTGCCTTTGCCATGATAGGCTACGTAAATACTTATGTAGCCTATCACGGCAAGCAAAAAAAAAAAAAAAATGCGTACGCAAATGGAGGCAGCTATGGCGGCCGCTATTTGCATTCCCTTTTTTTCGCTGTTTTAGCCTACGTAAATATTTATGTAAGCTATTACGGCAAAAAAAGGGGAACGCAAATAGCGTAGTGGGTGCTATTTGCATTCTTTTTTTTTTCGCCGTAATAGCTTATGTAAATATTTACGTAGGCTAAAATGGCAGAAAAAAAGGGAACACAAATGGCAGCCGCCATCACTGCTGCCATTTGCGTACATGGGTTTTTTCCCCTGAAGGCTGCCCAGTGGCCGGATGTCCGGCTGTGGGTGGCCCCAGCCGGCAACTCCGCGGAATTTCCGCAGAGCGGACCCGGCCAGATCAGGATTTCGGGGGGAGGTGCAGAGCACCTCCCGCCCACCGCAAATCACCCCGTTGAAAAGGT
The DNA here is from genome assembly GCF_057233095.1 of Heloderma suspectum. Taxonomy (NCBI): domain Eukaryota; kingdom Metazoa; phylum Chordata; class Lepidosauria; order Squamata; family Helodermatidae; genus Heloderma; species Heloderma suspectum. Next base: position 255,924,823 of record NC_139461.1, read on the forward strand.
AAGTGACTTTCGTACATCCCTAGACTGGACATATTTAATAGCAATTGTCATTACCTTAACCTTTCGGCAGAGTAGATGATGAAGGAAGAAGAAAAACATACCAAGGCCAGTACAACTCAGGTACGAGGGGAGCCAAATTTCTACTAACTCAACAGGACCTCTTAATCCTGCCCTGTAACCTTGGAAGGGTGGATGCTGGGCTGCATTTGAAGTGAGGTAAAAAGTGGGACTCACAGCTCATAAAGGCAACTGAAGCCGCATTGGCACCCATCGCATGACTACTTCCCCTTGCCCCTTCCTCTTTCCCCATACTTCCACAAATGTGTCTCCTCACAACATCAGGGTCATGAATGGCATTCTTCCCAATAAAGTATTTCCAACATCACCAACATTTTGAGTTCTAATAAAAAATCTAGTTTGGGGTGATGTAAGGAAAGTGGCAACTGTTGGGTCATTGGTATACTTAATCTCTCTCTCTCTCTCTCTCTCTCACACACACACACACACACACACCAGAGTCCTCCAAACTGCATAATGGAAGTTAGGTGGTTATGCTGGGAAAAAATCCCCCCCCCTGCAAAAAAATGTAGGAAAATTGCATGTAGTTCACATGACATGTGGTATTGCATGTAATTCTATTTGGCTGCATGTACATGTTATGAACACATGATTAAACAGAGATGTGATATATATGCCTGTATGCATCTGTTCTACACATCTCTATAGGGAATTGACACATATATAGGAACACTACATTGCCCAGGAGAATTGTGGACCTCAATTCTTCGGAGGGTATAAAAAAGCAAAACAAAGAACATTGGACATCCACTTGTTAGGGATGCTTTAGGTACAAGATATATGTCTTGAGGAAAGCAGGGGGGGGGGGTAGGCCAGATGATTCATTTGACTTCCTTGCTGCTGTGAGATTCTGTGAACAGTAAAACGTGAATATCAATACAGTCTGATTCCAAGCCAATCTAGTGGGGTGGTCTGACAACTTGGGCAATTTATTACTGGCTTGAATGTTACTGCCTTGATGTTGCACTGTGTTGCAGCTTCATCAAAGCTACTATTAATAAAAGGTGGCATGCTCAGGAGATGCCCTGCACTGTTTCACCTCTTTAACGACAGCTCATCATACGCTGGAGGATTCATTTTTGTACACAGGCTACTATTTGTATGTACAAGCTCAAGTCCAGCTCAATCAATCAAAGAAAGGTAAAGATTTGCCATCCAATGAAACTTGGTTTAGAAAATGTCCTTATTCTACCAGCAATGACAGATGGAGCTCCCATCCACAGCATCTGATACAAATCTTCTAAAATACACTATCCTTGTGTTCTGCACCAGACTTCCTAGATTTCACAAGCCTGCTTAGAATGTCTCCTAACTTGTATTTTCAGTCTCTCATGCGATAGTGAGCTCCTGCTTAAACTGTTTTACTGTAGTTGTTCGCCTGTGCCACAAGCATATTGGTGACAGACTAAAAATTATAATTAATGAATGTCTTTGTTTCTTTAGTGATCTAGTTATATTATTACATATGTTCTTTTTGTTGAAAACATCTTTAAAAAATGTTTTGAAATAAAATAGAATTTCATAGAATGTCTTGTTGTTGTTCAGTCGTTCAGTCGTGTCCGACTCTTCGTGACCCCATGGACCATAGCACGCCAGGCCTTCCTGTCCTGCGCTCTCTCCCGGAGCGTGCTCAAGTTCATATTCATTGCATCCGTGATGCTATCTAGCCAATAGAATGTCTCCTTCCTCCTTATTTATTTATTTACAACATTTATATACTGCTCCACATCTAAGCAGATTCTGGAGCAGTGAACAGTAAAATATAAAAAGAATAAAAGACCATGTTAAAACATATACAGAACAAAACAACTTCTTAAAAGTTTTTAAAAACAGAATACCAGCAAAAACCATGGCTGGTCAATATCTGAAGGCTTCTTGAAATAAAGTTGCCTTCAGCAGGTGCTGAAAACAACACAGTGGTGCCTGCCTGACCTCCAGAGGCAGGACGTTCCACAGAAAGGGACCAGAACCACACTGAAGGCTCTTCTCCTGGTGGATTCCAATCAGGCCATAGGTCTGTGCAGAACCACCAGACGCATGCACTCCGATGACCTCAGTGAGTCAGTGACTGGTCAGGTTGATAGGGGAGAAGGCTCTCTCTCAAGTATCCTGGTTCCAAGTTGTTTAGGACTTTATATACTAGCAAAACTGAAACCTGGCCTGGTAGTGAATAGGCAGCCAGTGCAGTTCTTTCAGCAAAGGAGTTATATGTTGAAAAGGGGTAGCTCCTGACAACAGCTGAAGAGTCAACCAATGTTACTCTCTGAAATCAACCCCACAGGTAAAACTGGAACCAGTGTGACACAGTGCCTCCCATGCCCAGCCAATAGAGTCTATCCAGCAGGACACCAAGGTTGATGGTATCAAAAGCCAATGAGAAATCAAGCAGAATTAACAGGGTCGCACTCCCCCTGTCCCACTCCCTCTCCCAATAAAGGTCATCTATCAGGGTGACCAAGGCTGATTTGGTCCCATAACCAGGTCAAAACCCAGACTCGAATGGGCCTAGATAACCAGTATCCTCCAAGAGTGGCTGCAGTTGCTCCACCAGTACCTTCCCTAAGAAAGGGGTATTTGCAACTGAGTGGTAGTTGTCAAATACCATTGAGTCCAGAGTGGGTTTCTTCAGGTTGCACTACTGCCTTCTTAAGGACAGCAGTAACCACCCCTTCAAAGCAATGATACATTTACCATTCCCTCGACCAGTCCAGTAATACCTCCTCAGCTTGTTCTTATTAGCTAGAAAGGGCAAGGATTGAGAGGGCGTGTAGTCAGTAACACTGCTGCAAGCACCTTGCCCATATCATCAGGCCACAGCGACTGAAATTGATCCCACACAATCGTGCAGGTGGTGGCATCAGACCCCTTGACTGGAATGCACTAACACCAACATCAAGATTGGTATGGAGACCAGCAATTTTTTATTCAAAGTGTGATGCAAAAAGGTCACATTGAGTCCTTGAAGGGAACCAAGGGTCGATTCACCAGAGAGAGTGTTACCAACCCCTGGACAAGTCCAACAGAGCTTTGCTGGATGGCTACTCGATGCAATGGAGTCAGCAAAGTAAGCTTCTTTGCTGCCTGTACAACCATGCAATAGACCCAATTATGTGCTTTGGTCACCTTCACTTTGGGTCTTACACCATTTGTGCTCTAGCAGACATCCAGACTGTTTTATTGTCTGCAGCTCCCCAGTATACCAAAGAGCAGAGCGGACACTAAGCATCAGAGGGGGCACTCAGATGCAATCAAGTAGATGGCCCTCTGCATCTCACCAATTGCACAATGAGACTAGGGCCTTCACTGGATCACCAGCTCTCTCCACTGGAAAATCCCCAAGAGAGTTCAGAAATGCATGGGATTCCATCAATCTTATGGAGCAGACCATTGTGGCATCACCAACCATCAGTTTGAAAATGTCGTACTTTTTTGACACCAGAAAATAGTGTAATCCTATAAACTGTCTCAGTGTAATACTACAGCCCGAGCGGGATTTATGCATTTTTGCAAGTGCAAATTTTTGCAAATTTTAATTTATCCATGTGCATATTTGCACAAATTTGGGAAACTGGAAACAATCCAATTCCATTGATGGGTAGACGATGAGACGAAAGGCACTGGACAATCTGTGAAATGCAGATGGAACAGATTTTACAAAATCTGCACATCCCTACATACAATGACATAGCTTAATTGTTACATTGGCTTCAGTATCATCTAAGGACAAACCTACCACTATGGAATTACATCCCCACTTAATTTCTACTCATGTTGAAAATTCACCCAGGACATGGATGCCCAACATTTTTTTCCCACAATGCTAATATTTCAAACAGGATTGAAGCACAAACAATACAAAACACTTAGAATCATTTGAATCATAATGACAGAGGATCAAAGACACACACACACACGTGCACACAAGTGCAACCTAGGGGTTATTTTGTTCTTGGAGTTCTAGAGCAATTAGTAGGTGCAATAGCAAGGGTCATTCAAGGTGAGAGCTAATTAAATATCTGGATGCATCACAGAACCTTTAGTGCAAACGTGGGTCACATATTGCCCAGCAGGCAAGTGAAGCCAAATAACTTCCTGTTTTAGCCCCCCTCTGTGTTTGTGTGTAACAAGACTGGCATGTTCAGTATGTTCTGTAGTAGTGGTGGTTTCATTCTGTTATAGGCTTGGTCTGATTTGCTCTGCTGTTTTATACCGGTGGATAATCCTTAGCCAGGGAGCTATCTGTCTATGACTCAGTAAAGTTTGCTATTCTTGCTAAGAATACTCTCTCTCTCCCTCTCTGGCTCTCTCTCGCTCACACACACACACACATACACATACACACGAGTGTTAGTATATGCTTTGTTCAATCCATGCAGTTGAAGTACATAATAAGACAGTAGTCTCAGGCAGTAGTCTCCATAATCCACTGAAAAAACTGAAGTGTGATTTTTATAGCTTGAGACAGCAAAGTTCATAATCTATGCCAATAGAGATTTATCCTAACCTTTTTGATAATTAAAAAAGATTGACCATTTCTATGGCTTATATCCCAAACTTAAACACAATTATTTGGAAGTATGCCTCATTGATTGCAATAAAACTTGCTTCCATTTATTAAAATCAGGATACAACTGGCAGAACCACGGAGACAGTCCAAAACTGACTGTCATCCGAGGAGCTCAGTGAAAGAAGGCTATTTAATATCAGAGCTGTGAGTGTCATTATAATGTTTGTTTTTCACTAGGTGGCGTGGCAATAGATTTAGTGTTTCTTGGTGAAGTCAGGAGTTCCCTGTTGCTGTTCTGTTTTTGTTTAACAGTATGCTGATGATATCAAGCTCTATTTTTCTGTAACATCTGAATCAGAAGAGGCCATGAATATTTTGATGCCTGGTTGCAGGGATGGGTTGGATGATGGCCAACAAACTGAGACTAAACCCTGAAAAGATGGAACCTTTATTGGTGGGGAGCTTCTGGGTGCAGGAATTGCCTGATCTAGAGCTTGCCTGGTCTAGACAGGATTACATTTCCTCAGAAAGAACAGGTATGTAGGGATGGTGTGGGCATCTGGTTGGGGCTTGAAGCCCAGAGATTTCTCACTGGCTCAGCTCCCTAGACAGCAGTCTGTAAATCCCCGTACTCGCCTGACTTGGCCTGTAATGTTGTGTAAACGGCCCCTTTACAGCCACCATTTGCACACACGATAATTTACGAAAAAGTCTGAGCTGCCATTTTCACCCAAAATGGCAGCTTGGTCAGAGAGAGGGCGGCCACATGCTGCTCACAGGGGTGCCCACAGACTACCCAGTGGCTCACCATGTGCAGCAAGCAGGGTCAGAAAGTCAGTGGGGGTCTGGTGCATGGTGCAGGATGGGGCAAGGTCACCTGTCCCTACAGGTACATAATTTGGAGGTACCCCTGGATTCATCATTGTTGTTAGAAGCCCAAGTGATGACTGTGATGAGAAGTGCCTATTATCAGCTTTAGTTGGTATGTCAGCTGTGCCCTTCCTTGGAGAGGGATGGCCTGGTCCCTGTAGTCCATGCACTGTTAACCAATGTCAGGGTTGGATTGGAGCCCAGAGAGCCCCAAAGCAGTTCTGATTCTGAGGAAGAGATAGAAACCATGGGAGAGGAACCCATGTGCTGTTCAGAGGCGCAGCCGGGGGGACAGCCCCTCCCGGTACACATTCCTGAGAGTGATAGTGACCCTGGCAGGGAGAGGGAGGTGCAACAGCAGTTTCTGGATGCTAGGAGCCGGTGCAGCGTCAAGTGGGAGATGGCGGTCACTGAGAGGAGGCGCTCAGCACACTTGGCGCGATGGCAATAGCGGCGCCCCTATGCCCCACGGGAAAGGGGTGCATTCTCTCCTCCTAGCCCATAAGTTCAGAGGTTTCTCGCCTTACTCTCCAAATGGAAATCAACTGATTCCTAAGGCTAGAACCCCCAAGTAGGCAGCTTTCTTAAGTCTCACTCGTAGAAGCAATCAATTAGCATCTGTAAGCGTCATTAGGTTGAATGGAAATAAAGCCTTGGAAAAGAGCCCTGTTGTCTGCGTGTTGATTCTGGCTACCTGAGGATTTCAGAAGGCAGCAGAGGCAACTTCCTGACAACCTCACATTTAGATTTACTGTAATGTGCTTTATTTCTCCTTGTCATCCAAGTTGGCTGAGGCAGTGAAGGTGCTGGACCAGTGCCTGGAGGCTATAATGGGCTGGATGAGGGCCAATACACTGAAGCTAAATCCTGACAAGACGGAAGCCCTGTGGATTGGTGGTTCCCAAGTCCGTGAATTGGTTAAGCGACCTGTCCTGGATGGGGTTTCACTCCCCCTGGAGGAGCAGGTGCATAGCTTGGGAGTACTCCCAGACCCATCCCTGTCACTGGAGCCCCAGGTGTACTCTGTGGCCTGGAGTACTTGGTGCAAGCTTCGGCTGATCTGCCAGCTATGGCCTTTCTTGGACAGGGATAACCTAGCCACAGTAGTACAAGTGCTGGTAACTTCCCGATTAGATTATTGCAATGGGGCTGCCCTTGAAGTAGGGATGTACAAATCTGGGAAATCCCTTACCTTGTTCCATTCCAGGGATCCACAGTGTGGGGGGGAGGCGATCTGTCCCTCCCCCCAGAATCCTCCCCAGCCTGCTCTGCTCTACAGCAAGGCCATGGAGCCACCAGCTGGAGCCGGCCGCAGACAGACTTCCAGCCGCTGCCAGGCTGCTGCGGCCGCAAATGGCGGCTGTCATAGTGGCCACCATTTGTGTCCTTGCATTAGGCCATGATAGGCTACGTAAGTATTTACGTAGCCTATCACGGCAAAAGGCAGGGATGCAAATGGCGGCCACTATGCTATTTGCGTCCCTGCCTTTTGCCGTGATAGGCTATGTAAATACTTCTGTAGCCTATCACAGCAAAGAGCAGGGGCACAAATGGCATAGCGGCCACCATTTGTGCCCCTGCTCTTTGCCGTGGTAGGCTACATAAGTATTTATGTAGCCTATCATGGCCTAACGCAGCCACACAAATGGCAGCTTCTAAGATGGCTGCCATTTGTGGCCGCAGCAGCCCGGCAGCAGCCAGAAGATGAGCCAGAACCGCCACTGCCTTTGCCACTGCTGCCACCGCATCTGCTGCCGCCACCGCATCTGCCGCCAGGTAGGTCCATCCCTGGGGAATTTCGGGGGGTGGCAGTGGGGGGGGGAGGCCATTCCACCATGGACTCCAGGGGGCCAGATTCCAAAGAACCCGGCCTCACTGGAGTCCGTGGCAGATTTCTCCAACATCCCTACCTTGAAGGCGACTCGGAAGTTGCAACTAGTGCAAAATGCAGCAGCTAGACTGCTGACCGGAATACCTCATAAAAACCATATAACACCAGTTTTAAAGGGATTGCACTGGCTGCCAATATGCTTCTGGTCAGAATTCAAGGTTTTGGTGATGACATTTAAAGCCCTGATTGGCTTGGGACCTCGATATTTGAGGGAGCGCCTCTCCCTATATATGCCTGCCCAAGGACTGAGATTTTGGAGGGTCCCTCCTCTGCGTCCCACCAGTGCGAGACATACACTATGGTGGGATGTGGGAGAGAGCTTTTTCTGCTGTGGCACCCCAGTTGTGAAATGCCCTCCCCTTGGAGGCCTGATTGGTGCAGACATTGGTCTCATTTCGGCATCAAGTAAACCATGGCTTTTTACCAAAGCCTTTGAGGGCTACAATGCATTCCCTAAAGTAGCACACTGTTTTAATTATTTTATTGTTTTAGATTTTAATTGGTATTAACTTGTTTAATGGTTTAATATGTTTTTAGCTGTTTAAATTATTTATTGCTTTATACTGCTTGAACTGATTTTATCTGTACACCGCCCTGAGATCTTATTGATATAGGGTGGGATACAAATGTTTTAAATAAAATAAATAATAAAAATGTATGTGGGGCTACCTTTGTGCTTGGTTCAAAAGCTACAGAGCATTAGAAGTGGTGTTTCCTCTTCCACAGACTTTCCACCATTTTAAGATTGCCCCATTAGACATATATTTATTGTATAACTACTATTAACATAATATATTTTTCTAGTTGTATGCAGGAGGGGTTTTACATCCACACCAAACTTGTCAACTCTTAATTCGCAGACATTTTTTTCCCCAGCAGGTAAAAACTATCCCTATTGTTCTTACATAAACCGTTACAACATCCATACTAAAAGGTTTGCTTCATGATACCATTCAAAATTGGGGATATCTACACCTTCATTTATCCATGGGAAATTTCCTGTCACTACTTGAATACTGACACCCATAAAGGCTAACATGAGAGGGATGGAGAAGAAAGTTCCAGTAACTGGCCTGTTCACCATTTACCTTCTGACCTGATTGCCATACTTGCAATAAGTGAAATCCAACCTTCACATTTTCACTGTAGGATGTAATCTGGGCAGACATATCAGGCAGCATTCCCATATGGGAAGAGAAGACAACAAAAGACAGGAATGGAATGTGAAATAGATGTCGTAAGTAATTGGTTCTCTACTGCCTTTTACTGATCACATTAACATAGTATTTTGTCAAATTCCATTAAGTTCTTAGATAAAGGAAGATGATGATGAGATTACATACAAAATACTGCAATAACACAGAAAGGTAATTATCTTCACAATTGGGTGGTACTTATTTAACTGGATAAGGAATATGTGCCAGCCTGTTGGGAGGTCTAGGCTCTGGCAGATGCAGATGCCAAAGAAGGTGGTGGTGGTGGTGGTGGTGGTGGTGATGGCGTTTCTTAAATCATGTGGACTACTAGATCATTGTGAATGAAGCACAGTAAGCTGAGGATCATAGTTGTCTATTTTTAACATTTATTTTGAGCAAGAAGGAAAATGTGCTATAGTAAAACTAAGCACTCAACAGAAGTCACTACAAAGGAAGACAAAACTGAAAGTCCCAGTCCATTTGCCATGGACTGAGCTTTTATGTTCCCAGAGTTGATCAAGGATATCCATCTTCCATAAAATTGCGGATGATGATTTGACCTATATTCTGTTACAATGATGTAATGGATTAAGTTTGACAGCTAATCCTAGACCCCTGCCTAGTTTCATGGGCTCTGTCAGGATTACCTGGTAGCCACAGCAGGCAACTCTATCTTCCATTAGGAACCAACATGCTTAATTGTCACAAGCCCTATTCAGGCATTCACTTGAATGTGAGCCCTATTCAGGCATTCACTTGAACACAGCTAAAGTGTGTTTAGGCAGGGCCATGCATACTGGCCCCACCCCTATGTTTCTGGGTGCACTCTCCCCTCAGTTCATAGAATCATAGAATCATAGAATCATAGAATCATAGAATCATAGAATCATAGAATCATAGAATAGTAGGGTTGGAAGGGGCCTATACAAGACCATTGAGTCCAACCCCCTGCTCAATGCAGGAATCCAAGTCAGAGCATCCCTGACAGTTGGCTGTCCAGCCTCGTCTTGAAGGCCTCCAGTGTGGGAGAGCCCACCACCTCCCCAGGTAATTGGTTCCATTGTCGTATTGCTCTGACAGTCAGGAAGTTTTTCCTGATGTTCAGCCGGAAACTGGCTTCCTGTCACTTGAGCCCATTATTCCGTGTCCTGCACTCTGGGATGATCAAGAAGAGATCCTGGCCTTCTTCTCTGTGACAACCTTTCAAGTACTTGAAGAGTGCTATCCTATCTCCCCTCAGTCTTCTCTTCTCAAGGCTAAACATGCCCAGTTCTTTCAGTCTCTCTTCACAGGGCTTTGTTTCCAGTCCCCTAATCATCTTTGTTGCCCTCCTCTGAACCCTCTCCAGTTTGTCTGCATCCTTCTTAAAGTGTGGTGCCCAGAACTGGACACAGTACTCCAGATGAGGCCTAACCAGTGCTGAGTAGAGGGGAACTAGTACTTCCCGGGATTTGGAAGCGATGCTTCTATGAATGCAGCCCAAAATAGCATTTGCCTTTTTTGCAGCCACATTACATTGTTGGCTCATATTCAGCTTGTGATCAACAACAATTCCAAGATCCTTCTTGCTTGTAGTGTGGTTGAGCCACGTATCCCCCATATTGTAACTGTGCATTTGGTTTCTTTTTCCTAGGTGCAGAACTTGGCATTTGTCCTTATTAAATGTCATTCTGTTGTTTTCTGCCCAGCGCTCCAGTCTATCCAGATCACTTTGAATTTTGTTTCTGTCTTCCAAAGTATTAGCTATCCCGCCCAATTTTGTGTCATCTGCAAATCTGATCAGCATTCCCTGCACCTCCTCCTCCAAGTCATGAAGAAAAATGTTGAAGAGCACTGGGCCCAGGACTGAGCCCTGCGGTACCCCACTCGTTACCTCTCCCCAGCTTGAGAAGGTCCCATTGATAAGCACTCTTTGAGTCCGATTCTGTAGCCAACTGTGGATCCACAGGATCGTTGTTTCATCTAGCCCACTTTGAGCTAGTTTGCTCATCAGGATATCATGGGGCACTTTGTCGAAAGCTTTGCTGAAGTCGAGGTATATGATGTCTACAGCATTCCCGCGGTCTACAAGGGAGGTTACTTGATCAAAAAATGAGATCAGATTTGTCTGGCAGGACTTGTTTTTGACAAATCCATGTTGGCTTTGAGTAATCACGGCATTGTTGTCAAGGTGCTTCCAGATGGATTGCTTTATGATCTGCCCATATTGCTTTATGATTGACCCAGAATTTTCCCAGGGATTGATGTCAGGCTGACTGGTCTGTAGTTCCCAGGTTCTTCCTTTTTACCCTTTTTGAAGATAGGGACAACATTAGCCCTCTTCCAGTCATCTGGCACTTCCCCCGTCCTCCATGATTTCTCAAAGAGAATAGACAGCGGTTCTGAGAGTTCTTCTGTCAGTTCCTTTATTACTCTAGGATGCAGTTCATCTGGCCCTGGAGATTTGAACTCATTCAAAGTAATGAGGTGTTCCTTGACCATATGCCTGTCGATCTCAAGCTGCAATCCTGCCCGTTCAGCCTGTACTTCGCCTTTGCCAGGGGGGTCATAGACCCTCTTTTGGGAGAAGACTGAGCCAAAGTAGGAATTGAGCACCTCTGCCTTTTCTTTGTCATCTGTTATCGTTTTGCCATCCTTATTTAATAGCTGAACCACCATTTCTTTCCTCTGCCTTTTACTATGCACGTAGTTGAAGAAAGCCTTTTTGTTGTTTTTAACATCCCTTGCTAACCTCAGCTCATTCTCAGCTTTAGCCTTCCTGACGCCATCCCTGCAATTCTGTGCTATCTGCCTGTACTCTTCCTTTCTTACTTGGCCTTCTTTCCACTTCCTATATGTGTCCTTTTTTGTTTTCAGGTCATCCCTAAGCTTTTTGTGAAGCCACATTGGCTTCTTCTGTTGTCTTCCACCTTTTCTTCTTGTTGGAATTGCTTGTGATTGTGCCTTGAGAATTTCCTTTTTTAAAAGCTCCCGCCCATCTTGGACTCCTTTTCTCGCTAGCATCGCTTGCCATGGGACCTTACTGATCATTGTTCTGAGTTTATGAAAATCAGCTTTCCTAAAATCCAGGGTACATGTTTGACTACACTCGGCTTTTGCTTCCCTTAGAACCAAGAACTCAAGTACAACATGGTCGCTTTCCCCCAGAGTTCCTGTAACTGCTACTTTATCCACTAAGTCATCTCTGTTGGTTAGGATCAAGTCAAGGATAGCCGATCCTCTAGTTCCTTCCTCCACTTTCTGTAGGAGGAAGTTATCCGCCACACAAGTCAGGAATTTCCTGGAGGGGCCATGTTTTGCAGAATTTGTCTCCCAACAAATATCGGGGAAATTGAAGTCCCCCATTACTACTACATCATGCTTCCTTAAAACATTGGCTATTTGCTTTTCAAAAGTCTCATCCTTGTCTTCTCCTTGATTGGGTGGCCAGTAGTAGACTCCAACCACCAGGTTCCTTTTATTCTTTGCTCCATTTATTTCAACCCAGATGCTCTCGATGGGGCTACCAAGCTCCTCCTCCTGTATTTCTGTGCAGAGATATGTATTTTTCACATACAGTGCAACCCCACCTCCCTTTCTGTTCCTCCTGTTCTTTTTGAACAAGTTATATCCTTCAATTGCTGTATTCCAGTCATGAGAGTCGTCCCACCAAGTCTCAGTTATACCTATCAGGTCATAATTTCCCTCTTGTATTAAGAGTTCAAGTTCGTTCTGTTTGTTTCCCATACTCTGGGCATTAGTATATAGACATCGAAGACCATGTGCTTCATAGTCTGGCTTTCTTCCTACATGTCTGAAGACTATTATTGGGCGCTATCAGAGCTGTTCTCTCTATTGCAGTGCATGCGCCTATGTCCATTGTTACCCCCAACATTACATCTCCCTTCCCCGTAGGATTCAGTTTAAAGCCCTCCTGATGAAGTTCTTCATGCTGTGGCCAAACACATTCTTCCCATCCTTTGTGAGGTGCAACCCATCCCTAGCCAACAGCCCATCTTCCAGGAAGTATAGCCCGTGGTCCCAGAATCCAAATCTCTCTCGTCGGCACCACCTTCGTAGCCAGTCATTCACCCGGACTATTTTTTGTTCCCTTTCTATCCCTCTTCTAACTACTGGAAGGATGGATGAGAAAACTATCTGGGCCCCAAAATTCTTGAGTTTCCTTCCCAAAGCTTCAAAGTCTGACGTGATCTCTTCGTAGCTCCGCTTGGCGGTATCATTTGTTCCCACATGGATGAGAAGAAAGGGATACCTGTCAGTGGGCTTTATGAGTGCAGGCAACCTTTCAGTCATGTCTCTAATCTGTCCTCCCGGGAGACAACATACCTGGCGAGTCCATGGGTCTTCGCGACATACTTGGGTCTCGATCCCACGCAGCAAGGAGTCTCCCACTACTACCACTCTTCTCTTCTTCTTCTTGTAGGCCTGGGTTTCATAGCCTCTGTTTGACTGACCTTTAGCCTCTTGCTCACTCTCATGCAGGTTCCCCTGTGATTCTTCCTCTGCAGGCTGTCCTCCAGTCTCATCCGCAAGTACCTGGAATCGTTTCCACAGCTCCACTGCTTCCACTGGTGCAGAGTGGCGTCTAGTTCTTCTTCTCCTAACTGTCACCCTTTTCCAAGGAGTATCCTCTATTCCATTTTTCTTCACCTCAGCATTTCCCACTGCCTCATCTTGCTGTTGCTCTTCAAGCTTCTGGTCTGCTCTTTGCTGCTGTAGTTCCCCCATTCTGTCCAAGAACTCTTTGTGTTCTCTTATTCCCTGGAGGGTCGACAGTCGCCGCTCCAGTCCACTTACTTTTTCCTCCAGCAGCGTGATCAACTTGCACTTGTTGCAGGTGTAGGCCATGTTGTTCTCAGGCAAGAAAACAAACATTGCACACACCTTGCAGGTCACCACCACTGGAGAGTCTTGTCCTTCCATAGCCTCTTTTCCCTTTTTTTGTCTAGCTTTGTGATTGTTCTAGACTAGCCTGTGCCTGCTCCTCTACTCAGTAGAGGTTAACAGCAGAGTCCCACTGGTGTGAAGGTGTGTGTTACAAGACAAATAAATGGAAAAAAGTTAGTTAAAATAAAAAATAAAAATAATTTAAAAAAATGTTAGGGGCCTCCCCCTTGACCTCCCCTGCCGAACTCCCCTGACCAACTCCTGTTTGCTCCCCCTATCCGCTCGCTCTGGTCGCTCGCTCTCTGGGAGCTTGCCTGCTTCTGTAGTCCCTGGACCAGCTGGAGCAGCTTGCTCTGTTCAGATGTTTCCATTTTGCACCATCAAGGGCTAAAAGGGAGTTCTCCCCATGTTCACTTGAAGATGAGTAGAACTCTTAGCACAATCGTGGTCCCTGCTTTATCAGGACTCCCAATCGCACTGAGAGTTCTACTGGCTTCAAGCAAAATGCAAGTAGAACTCCCTTTGAGACCTTGGCAGTTCAACATGTCAAGGTCTGGACTGAGGTGGGTGGGGGTGGTGTGCTGGGGACATAGAGGCATGGCCAGCATGCATGACCCCCTCCCATTACATACTTTAAGCCTTCATGCATTCAAACAAACACCTGAGCAGGATATAAAGGGTAGGGCACTGAATTCTATAGGAGTTCCATCTCCCTCTCCATGTTTCCTGTCGGGCAGAGTCCGGGCCTTCAGTATTTGTACCTAGTGTTGGACCCGTGGGCCAAAACACAAATTCTGCTGGTGTACAAACTCTTTCCCTGGTTGAGCTGGCAGAAGGAATCTCAGACTTGGTTAGGGATGGCAGAGAAACCCGCCATGGACTCCAATGAGGCTGGATTCTTTAGAATCCGGCCCCCTGCAGTCCATGGCGGAATGGACTACCCCCCCGCCACCCCGCGGAATCCCCCCTGGATGGACCCTACCTGGTCGTCGGCAGGTCCGGTCCGTCCAGCTGCCCTCCGCCATCTGCCACTGCTTCTCTTCAGACACAAATGACATCCAGCATAGCAGACGCCATTTGCATCCCTGCCTTTTGCCGTGATAGGCTACGTAAATCTTTACGTAGTCTATTACCGCAAAAGGCAGGGACGCAAATGGCGTAGCAGACACCATTTGCGTCCAAAGACCGGCCGCGGCCAGAAGTCAGTCTAGAGTTGCAAACTTGGTGGCAAACTAGGGATGGCAGAGAATTTCTCCCCGAAACTTCGGGGGGCCAAGCGCCAACGTGTTCGGCCCCCCGAACAAGTTTTGGGGAGAAATCCTCTGGACCCCCCCGCACCCCGCACCCCCCCCCCCGGGACAGGACTTACCTTCGCCGAATGTCCCTCCCGGCGGCGGTTCCGGCCGGCGTTTTGGCGGGTGTTCGAGCGGGGTGGGAGTGGCAGCCGCCATTCCAATAAAAGAAAAGAAAAACGCCCCTGTGATAGGCTACGTGACGATTAACGTAGCCTATCACGGCTAGATTTGCAAAGTCAGCCGTGATAGGCTACGTCAATCGTCACATAGCCTATCACAGGTGACTTTAAAAAAAAAAAAAAGCACGTACGGATAATGGCGGCCCCCATAGGGAGCCGCCATTCCCGTTCCTTATTTGGTCGCTGTAGTCTACGTAAAGATTTACGTAGACTACGGCGAAAATAAGGGCAACGCTGCGTTGCCCTTGTTTTCGCCGTAGTCTACGTAAACATTTGATAGCCTTGATAGCCTTTTCCTCCAGGAATTTGTCCAACCCCCTTTTAAAACCATCCCAACTGGTGGCTATCACTACAACATATGGTAGCCAATTCCATAGTTTAATTAAGAATGTACTCTACCATGGAGCTATGATGATTTCTCTTGAATAACATGGTCTTTTGAAGAATCCTAATGGACCAACTACATTTCTAGAGTGCAAAAGTGATGATTGCACTGGCCAATGGCAGGTTTGACCTGAATCTGCAAAACATGGCCCCTCCAGGAAATTCCTGACTTGTGTGTCAGATAACTTCCTCCTACAGAAAGTAGAGGAAGGAACTAGAGGATCGGCTATCCTTGACTTGATCCTATCCAACAGAGATGACTTAGTGGATAAAGTAGCAGTTACAGGAACTCTGGGGGAAAGCGACCATGTTGTACTTCAGTTCTTGGTTCTAAGGGAAGCAAAAGCCGAGTGTAGTCAAACGTGTACCCTGAGTTTAGCAAAGCTGATTTCCATAAACCCAGAACAATGATCAGTAAGGTCCCATGGCAAGAGACTCTAATTAGAAAAAGAGTCCAAGATGGGTGGGAGCTTTTAAAAAGGAAATTGTCAAGGCACAATTACAAACAATTCCAACAAGAGGAAAAGGTGGAAGACAGAAGAAGCCAATGTGACTTCACAAACAGCTTAGAGCTGAACTGAAAACAAAAAGGGACACATATAGGAAGTGGAAAGAAGGCCAAGCAACAAAGGAAGAGTACAAGCAGGTAGCACGAATTGCAGGGATGGCGTCAGGAAGGCTAAAGCTGAGAATGAGCTGAGGTTAGTGAGGGATGCTAAAAGCAACAAAAAGGCTTTCTTCAGCTGCCTGCATAGTAAAAGACAGAGGAAAGAAATGGTGGTTCAGCTATTAAATAAGGATGGCAAAATGATAACAGATGACAAAAAGGCAGAGGTGCTCAATTCCTACTTTAGCTCAGCCTTCTCCAAAAAAGGGTCTATGACCCCCCTGGCAAAGGCAAAGTACAAGCCGAAGGGGCAGGATTGTAGCTTGCTATCGATAGGTGTATGGTCAAGGAAAACCTAATTACTTTGAATGAGTTCAAATCTCCAGGGCCAGATGAACTGCATCCTAGAGTAATAAAGGAACTGGCAGAAGAACACTCAGAACCACTGTCTATTGCCTTTGAGAAATCATGGAGGACGGGGGAAGTGCCAGATGACTGGAAGAGGGCTAATGTTGTCCCTATCTTCAAAAAAGGTAAAAAGGAGGAACCTGGGAACTACAGACCAGTCAGTCTGACATCAATCCCAGGGAAAATTCTGGAGCGGATGATAAAGCAATCCATCTGGAAGCACGTTGAAAACAATGCAGTGATCACGCGAAGCCAACATGCATTTGTCAAAAACAAATCCTGCCAGATGAACCTCATCTCATTTTTTGATCAAGTAACCTCCCTTGTGGACCATGGGAATCCTGTAGACATCATATACCTCGACTTCAGCAAAGCTTTCGACAAAGTGCTCCATGATATCCTGATCAGCAAACTAGCTCAAAGTGGGCTAGATGAAACAACAATCTGGTGGATCCACAGTTGGCTACAGAACTGGACTCAAAGAGTTCTTTTCAATGGGACCTTCTCAATGTGGGGAGAGGTAACAAGCAGGGTACCGCAGGTCTCAGTCCCTGGCCCAGTGCTCATCAACATTTTTATTAATCACTTGGAGGAGGAGGTGCAGGGAATGCTGATCACATTTGCAGATGGCACAAAATTGGGCAGGATAGCTAATACTTTGGAAGACAGAAACAAAATTCAAAGTGATCTGGATAGACTGGAGCGCTGGGCAGAAAACAACAGAATGACATTCAATAGGGATAAATGCTAAGTTCTGCACCTAGGAAAAAGAAACCAAATGCACAGTTACAAGATGGGGGATACGTGGCTCAACAACACTACATGCGAGAAGGATCTTGGAATTGTTGTCGATCACAAGCTGAATATGAGCCAACAATGTGATGTGGCTGCAAAAAAGGCAAATGCCATTTTGGGCTGCATTAACAGAAGCATAGTTTCCAAATCCCGGGAAGTACTAGTTTCCCTCTACTCAGCACTTAGGCCTCATCTGGAGTACTGTGTCCAGTTCTGGACACCACACTTGAAGAAGGATGCAGACAAACTGGAGAGGGTTCAGAGAAGGGCAACGAAGATGATCAGGGGACTAGAAACAAAGCCCTATGAAGAGGGACTGAAGGAACTGGGCATGTTGAGCCTTGAGAAGAGAAGACTGAGGGGAGATAGGATAGCGCTCTTCAAGTACTTGAAAGGTTGTCACAGAGAGGAAGGCTAGGATCTCTTCTCCATCATCCCAGAGTGCAGGACACGGAATAATGGGCTCAAGTTACAGGAAGCCAGATTCTGGCTGAACATCAGGAAAAGCTTCCTGAATGTTAGAGCAATATGACAATGGAATCAATGACCTAGGGAGGTGGTGCGTGGTGGGCTCTCCCACACTGGAGGCATTCAAGATGAGGCTGGACAGCCACCTGTCAGGGATGCTTTGACTTGGATTCCTGCACGGAGCAGGGGGTAGGGATGGCGGAGAATTTCTCCCCGAAACTTCGGGGGGGCCGAGCACCAACGTGTTCGGCCCCCCGAGCAAGTTTCAGGGAGAAATTCTCCGCACCCCCCCCCACACCCCGCACCCCCCCCCCGGGACGGGACTTACCTTTGCCGAATGTCCCTCCCGGCGGCGGGTTCAGCCGGCGGGTGTTCGTCCGGGGCGGGAGCGGCAGCCGGTCTTTCGACCAGCTGCCGCCCCCGCCATTCCAATAAAAGAAAAAAAAAACGCCCCCGTGATAGGCTATGTGACGATTAACGTAGCCTATCACGGCTAGATCTGCAAAGTCAGCCGTGATAGGCTACGTAAATCGTCACGTAGCCTATCACGGGTGACTTTAAAAAAAAAAAGCGCGTACGGATAATGGCAGCCCCCATAGGGAGCCGCCATTCCCGTTCCTTATTTGGTCGCTATAGTCTACGTAAAGATTTACGTAGACTACGGCGAAAATAAGGGCAACGCAAATAGCGTTGCCCTTATTTTTGCCGTAGTCTACGTAAATCTTTACGTAGACTATAGCGACCAAATAAGGAACGTGAATGGTGGCTCCCTATGGGGGCCGCCATTTGCGTACACGCTTTTTTTTTTTAAGTCACCCGTGATAGGCTACGTGATGATTAACGTAGCCTATCACGGCTGACTTTGCAGATCTAGCCGTGATAGGCTACGTTAATCGTCACGTAGCCTATCACGGGGGCGTTTAAAAAAAAAAAAAAACTTTGGAGTTCGCGGCCGGGCGAGGCGAGGAAGCCTCCCCCCCGGCCTGAATTTCGGCCGGGCGAGGCGGGAAGCCTCCCCTCCCAGCATGAACTTCACGGGAGGAGCAGCGAAGTGCCTCCCCCCCACCGCGAACAGGCTTCGAGGAGTGACTTTCGTAAGTGACTTTCGTCCACCCCTAGCAGGGGGTTGGACTCGATAGCCTTGTAGGCCCCTTCCAACTGTACTATTCTATGATGCTATGATTCTATAATATGTTCACAGAGCTCTTCTGGCTGAAATTAGTTATTTATCCATTTCAATGAAGGTTAATCATTCCATGCATTCAGGCCTTTATGCATGTGGATTGACTCCCTCTGTTGGAATGAATGAGGACCCAAATACATGAAACAATGGTTTGTGTGGGCATTTGAATGATCAGAAATCTCTGAACTAGGGAAATAAGATGATGTATATGTGGCTGATGGCTTAGTGTTGGAAATCACTGAGGTGCAGTTGGCAGATATATTTTGAATGGGAGAGATATAAGTTCAAATCCCTCGTCAGCCATGATCCTCACACTGGGTGGCCTTGAGTAAGTCATGGTTCCTCAGCCTAATCTACCTCACAGGGTTGTTTTAAGGATAAACAGGATAAGAATGATAAAGTACAGATAGACGTCTTCTGGTCTCCAGCAGTACAGGGCCCCATTCATTTCCAGATGGAAGATTAGTTTGATCTCAGAGGTGTCTTCCCACTGTCTTAGAAAAGAGAGAGAGAGAAAGCCCCTCTGTGCCTTCAAGGATGGAGAAAGTGGTCTCTGGGGTATTTAGCTGCCACAGCCTCCTATTTACCGCAAGATACAACAGAGCAGTTTGAACTTCCCAGAGTTCATAATTTACAAGCTGCAGCAGAAAATTGCAATTCCTATAGCAGTTTTCTAAAAACACTTTTCACCTGTGATTCTGTTGATATGAGTAGGAATTTACGATTTGTATGGGCTCATCCCTGGCAGAAGATGAAATGTTCTGCTAATGCATGACTTCCTGATGTCGGGATGCAAATTATATGAGCTGTATTTCCTGAAATCAGCATTAGAAAGTTTATGAAAAAACATATTAGGTATGGGAGTTAACAAGTTGGCTGTCAGGATAATATTTCTACTCTTGCATGTATCCAGTTGGAAAGAAACAGCTCTTCTCCTCCTATAATAAAAATAAGCATGCAAGTTGCCAACTCCCCATTCTGAAAGCTTTTGACACTTGCATATATTTACATGTTGCATATGGTTTATTATCAGTCAGAGATAAAAGCTTTTCTTTTCTTTTTTTTCTAAATCAAATTTAGAGTCAGTTTTAGTACTCATGAAAATGAAGGACTGCTAGTGCTGATGTGAGTCACACAGAGCTAAGGAATGGGCTGCTAAACAGCTCTGTAAATTTACAGTTCTTTTGGAAATGATGGGAGATCAGATGGACAGACAGTAGTTATAGTGCAAGGATGAACACACACACACATACCAACTTTTGTGTAGCCGCTTGACTCTCCCACCACCACGAATGGAGGAATATTTGGCAACTTTGGTGGGGCAGATGTGAAATTGATCAATGGGAGGTGCCATTATGGGAGTGTTTTACAATGTCTTTCTTTAATTTAAACCTACAAATCCCGTGGTCCCTCACCATTGGTTATGTTTTCTAGGGCTGATGCGAGTTATAGGCCGAAGCATCTGGGGAGCCACAAGTGACCCACCTCTGCTTTAAACAAAACAAGAAATTGCCACTGCTTGAAATGGCGGCGGTGGAACTGCAGTCAGCAGCATGGTGGTGTTACAACACAGAATGGCCCGATGGCAACAATTCAGCATAATTTCTAGGGGCATTGTTAAGAAACTAAGATGGCTCTCTTCACTGGGCCATTCTCTAAGACACTGTAATACCACCAGGCTGCTAATTGTAGTACCTCTAATGTTATATAAAGAAAGAAACTGGGAAACCCACTGCCTCTGCCTCTCGTAACGGTAGGCTCCCACCAATGTGCAAATTGAGGATTTTGCCCTTCCCGCTAAATAATGCCTTTTTCACAAGCCATTTTACCACCACCCCTCCACCACACTATGACTGGGAAAGTATCCATTTTCCAAAGTAAGCCCTAACTCTTACACACGTACAAATGCACACACTGATTTATCCAGAATATATAACACCACAGAGAAAGCAATTTGTGGCAGAGACAGAGTCCAGATTTAAAACAAAGATTTGGGGGGGGGGGGAGACAACGACAACAACAACAAAGGATATATCCCTCCACCTCCCTCCACCCTATATTAAGTTTACATATCGGAATTGTGCTGCCTCCTCAAAGTAAACAGAGAAAGAGATAGCAAGCAAGCGGGCATGAATGCACAATCTCTCTCTCTCTCTCTCTCTCTCTCATACACACACACACACAGTTATCTCTCTCCTTTTTCCATCTGTTTTCTAGCTTAACCATTTGCTGGCTTGGATCAGCCAATGACTCAGCCAGCAATGCCTTCATGACAATTTGATTGCACGAAAGACCCCCTTCCTTGCAGAGGGAAGGCATCTTCTCCAATTGGATAGTACATTTCTTTCTTTCTTAAAATGTGCCCTGCAGTGACAGGCTTGCCCAGAGCAGCCAGGCAACCTCCTAAGGCTTTCAAGGCTCTGCACATGCAAACACATTTTTTTTAAATGGAAGCTGCCACACTGCAAAAGGACTCTCTCAGCATGGCTGGAGCAGCAGCTGGTGAGAATAACAACAAAGGAGAAGAGCCAACCTCCACAAAGGGAAGTGGCTCAGGGAAGCAGCTCAGCAAAGGGTTTGATTCTAAATAAAGAGAGCTTTGGCTCTCTAGAGCAGGGGTCCCCAACAGGGCTTCTGAGAGCACAGATGCACCCTTGTGGCCTTTAATTGCACCCTCATAGTGAATGTTATCTATACAAGGTAGGGATGGCGGAGAATTCCGCCACGGATTCCAGTGAGGCTAGATTCTTTACGGCCTCCTGCCCCCCCACCCCCACCCCGCAGAATCCCCCTGGGACGGCACTTACCTGGGGCAGATTCGGCAGTGGCTCCAGCGGCAGCTTCGGTGGCTGGTCTCCTGGCCGGCCGCAGCCGGTCTGCTGCCGCCGCCATTGCCATCCTAGCTTGCAGCCATGATAGGGTACGTAAGAATTTACATAGCCTATCACAGCTGGGTAAAAAAAAAAAAAAAACCAGCATACGCAAATGGCGGTGGCTACGGCAGCCGCCATTTGCATTCCCTATTTTTCGCCTATTTATCTTACGTAAATATTTACGTAAGATAAAGCGGCAAAAAATAGGGAACGCAAATGGCGGCCGCCGTAGCCACCGCCATTTGCGTACGCTGGGGTGTTTTGTTGGGTTTTTTTACCCAGCCGTGATAGGCTACGTAAATTCTTACATACCCTATCATGGCTGCAAGCCAGGATGGCAATGGCGACGGCAGCAGCCCGGCCATGGCCGGCCAGGAGACCGCCGGCCGTCGAGGATTCTGGGGGGGACGACCGGATCACCTCCCCACCCATTGAAGATTCTGGGGGGAGGGACAGAGCACCTCCCCCCCACCGCGAAAGATTCCGCGAAAAGGTAAGTCAGTTTCGTACATCCCTAATACAAGGCATGTCTGCTAACTTCCTGGTTGCTCTATATTTTTAAGTCTATGGACCTAGTTTCTATTTAATTTAAGTCTATGTACCTCAACTTGCCATTTTGACATGCCCTCTTGCTCTCTGACTGGCCAAAGTAATAGGTTACAAACCAGTGTCCTTACTGCCATTCTGTGCCTCCTAGGAGTGGGTGGTGGGTGGGTGTGTTGGAAGGTAAATGTTCCCCTCGAATGCAAACAGGCACTATGGGGATGGAACTGAGTGGGCTGGGGTATTTTCCATCTGAGAGGGGAGCACAGGCAAAGGGAGGGCATTTCTTGTCTGCTTGCTCACCTTCCTATCTATATTTGGGGGGGTGAGGGGGATGGTGCTTGGTCTCCAATAGGGATGGATGCCCCTGCTGTCTGGGTTCTCTGGGTGCCCGCCCAGCTCTTGCTGCCGGGACCTGAGCTCGAGCCCCAAGCCCACTTGCCAAGCCGCCTGCACTTACCAGGGCCCCATCTGCCTCCACCGCAATCACCATGCATTGAAAAAACACGGTGATTGCAATACCATGCACATAGACTGATACGCAAAATGGCACCATTTAATATTGCATGTATGGATGATTCATGGCTCCATTTTGCAGATAAGTCTATGTGTGAAAAATGTGCACATAGACTTATACTCTCAAAATGGTGCCATGAATGGCTATATATGCAAGATTCACTGCACCATTTTGCAAATAATTCTATGTGCACAGTATTGTGATTGCCGTGTTTTTTCAAAACATGGCGATCACAGTGGAGGTGGTCAGGATCCTGGTAAGTGCAGGTGGCTCAGTGAGCACATGGGGGGTGAGCAGGGGCAGGGGCTCAGGAGGAAAGGCTTGGGGGTTGCGGATGCATGTAGTACGCCAGAATCCTGGACCGAGATGGGCACCCGCACCATTCCTCGTTTCCAACCCTTTATTTTTTTGTGTTGGGAGGTACGGTCTTCGTCCTCTATGCCCTTCTGTTTCTTGGGGGTTGGTGGGTAAAGCAATGGAATTTCCAGCACATTCACTCATGTAGCCACATTGCTTTACTTCCAGGCTTTTGTGTATGGGGTGGTGGTGATGTGGGGGCATTTCCCATTCTGCCCCATGGCCGCCTGCCTTGTGCTTACTGTGGCACTCTGGATGTTGTTTGGTGCATTGTGGGGACCATGTGCAAAGTTAAGGATTTTGCCACGTGCTCGCTCACACACCCGTGCTATTTTTGTTCACTGTGCATGCTAGATTTCTGGGCTCGCTGGCTGCTGCATCCAGCCCTGCTCAATTGTTTGTTGTGGTGTGTGGCAGTGGAGGCCTTCACATTTATGGAGGAAAAGGAAGTTACAGACACAGAGTCACATCAAGTGTAAACTAGGATAGTTTATAAACTATAGTTTATAGTTTAACTGAATCTGTCAGTTTTGGTTTCTCCCACATCCAAACTTTTAAAATCTCAAGTTCTTTTCATCCCATATACTGTATGAAGAGTGAAGACATTTGATAATGTTGGTAAATTCGTATCAAATATGAAGTGAAACAAAATTCTCACCCATCTGCACCAGCCAGAGTCAATATGGACAGTCAGTTATTCCCAAATGGAGAGGACCAAGTTGCACCTTCTTTCCATGTAGCTTTAAAAGATGGGGCCTCTGTCAGAAAAAAACAACAACAAACAGGTGGCAACCCTAATTCAGCACCACAAACATGGCTGAATACCCAGGGATTCAAAGCCGGACTTTTAAGCTCTCAATGCCCTCGGCCTAGATAGACAAAGCTGTAAGTTTGACTTTCTCCCACATTTGCATTTTTTAAAAATTAATATTCTTTCTATCCTGTTTATGAAGGAATTTTCATTTTTTCATAAGTTCTAATAGTGAGGGGCTGCATGACATACCACTGCAGTGTGTGTGTATGTGTGCATGCATGCATGTGTGTGTAAAAGGGGGGAGAGAAACTTTATGTGTGCATGTAACTGAGTTTGGAAGAGAGGGAGAGGGAGGGGGAGAGGGGGAGAGAGAGGGGGGGACTGAAAATGTGCATGTGTGTGAGGAAAGAAAGATTAAAGCCATCCAGAAAAATTGTATGAGTTTCCCTTTGTCATTCTATGAATATTAGAGGTTAACCATACATTCAGCTGAACAGAAACTGTGGATGAAGAAAAGTTCATTAGCAATGAATCAGAGGTCATTCAATGTAACATCTCCTGTAGCTTCAGCAGCTGAAAGTATTTTTTTTTCTTTTTTGGGAAACTAGAGGTGGAATTCTTTCACAGGGCATAATATCATTTAGCCTTAATAAGGATCCAAAGGAATATACACTCTTTGATCTAACCTCTTATGATGTGATGAATAAGACAAAAAGCCAAGTAAGCTTCTCAGAGGAGGAAATGCTGTGTATCTATAGTGCTACAGAACAGAACAGAACAAAACAAAATGTACTTCTAAGTCATGTTCCTTTTTTATGTGTGCAAATGTGCAAAATATAGTATTTGGTGCCTAAATTAACAATGATGTGGAATGTCTCAACGTGACTTTAACTTTCTCAAAAGCAGAATCAATTTAAATAAAAGTGTGTCCAGTGAAGCCATTTTGAATTCGGTACCTTATTAAACAGACATTGTAAGGACCATTGTTCGGCTGCAACCTTGATGCTGGAAACAGCACAGTCTGTTGCTCATCCCCACTCCAAGAAATCATGGACCGCTGAAGCAGAAATGCTACATCTAAATTGGGCCTTAATTTCCTTTCAGAATCCCTCAGAGGTTTTACCCAAGCAGGAATATCAAACTGACTTCAATTCTCACTTTGAGTTTAGGCAAAACTTGGTCAGTGCTAATTTTACCGGCAATGCTGGAGAGCCTCAAACTGGCCCTATCAGCTCTACCCGTCAGTCTCTTCCCAGACACAGCACTCAGGACTTGCTGGTCTGAGCAGCAGAGGGCTTGTTTGTCCGCTGGTTGGACCTGCCTGTCACTCTCTTGACTGGACAGCAGTGTCCCTCCCGGCAATAAATGTTTCCATCTCAGGTCCAAGCCTTTGCCCACCTGTGCTTTGCCCAGATCTTGTGTCCCTCGGCTGTCTTTGTTTTCCTGCAACATGGCTCTGATCATATCTTGTTGCTTGCTCCCAGGTCCTACCCTGTCCTGGTTCCATTTAATCAGCTGCAAGCCTGGTTAATTGAGGAGTTCTGACCTTGGCTGTGATATCCCCTGGTTCAGACATTTCTTCACTTGCTACCTTACTCTGGGCTCTGTCAGCTGCAGACTTGTGCAACTTGGGACCCATGAAGTGAATGCGTCCTGCCAGCCATGAATTGTGACCTGGCATATGCTTAAGAATCACCCTGCTTCCACATTCCTAGGGTCAAACATGTTACATTAATTGTGTTGCATGTCGCTGAGGATTATCTGCTTTTTTTCTTTACTCTAGAGTAGGTGTGTGTGGCCCTAATTTGGATTTGGAACACTGTGCACTGGGTGGGGAGGATCAAAACTCCTACCACCACCACCATTTGCTTCCTGAATCCCCACCCCATCCCTTACTGCCATTTGGCCTGACAGTTACATGCTGTAGAGGCCTGAACTACAGCAGCTAGGGGTGAGCAGATCACTTACCCGGTTGCAGTCTGGGGCATCTGCTGCGGGGGGGAGGCGATCCGTCCCTCCTCCCTGGAATCCTCCCCGGCCGCAGCCAGACTTCCAGCCGCTGCTGCCACTCCATTTGCATCTGTGCCTTAGGCCGTGATAGGCTACGTAAGTATTTATGTAGCCTATCACGGCCTAAGCCATGGACGCAAATGGCAGCCGCTATGACGGCCGCCATTTGCAGCTGCAGCGGCCTGGCAGCGGCCGAAGGACGACCCTGAGCCGCTGCTGCATCCACCGCCACCGCATCCGCCACCGCATCCACTGCCACCAGGTAGGTCTGTTCCGGGGGGGATTTCGGGGGGTGGCAGGGGGGTTGTCCATTCTGCCACGGACTCTGGGGGGCTGGATTCTAAAGAATTCTAAAGAATCCAGCCTCACTGGAGTCCATGGCGGAATTCTCCAACATCCCTAAGCACTATTGCTTCCTCCTTCTAATTCACCCCTGAGAGTTCACCCAACTCCTCTAATTGTAGCCTGGGTGACATTTCTACTGGGACCATGATCCGACAAAACCTTTTTGTAGGTCTCTCACCCAACAGTAGGACTTTTCCTTGGCTCTCTGCCTTGCCTACCTTGTGATGCAAGCTGAAGCCAGCCACCAGCAGTCACCCCATCACAGCTACAATGACTTTTTGGGATTGGGCTGTCCAGGCCTTGTTCACTTTACTTGGAAGTCCTGTTTTTGAGATTGTACTGCAGCCACTCTGCGGTGATGACAGTTTCACTTAGAAATGAACGTCATCATGTGGACAAAGCAGGCTGTCATTATCAAGATGTTAAATGGCTTTCCCATGTCAGAATTGTTCCAAACCTGGGAGTAAATGGTGTGACGGTTTCTTATTTATTTTCTCTTTTGCCAGATAGCACCCATCATTTCCATAAAGGAATAGCTGTATAATACTGTAAGGAAATTTAATTTCATGAGTCAAACTGCCAAACTGAGCCAGATGGGCCCAAGTGTATTAGTGTAGAAAGATGGCAAATTATTTAACTCTACCTATTTTATATATCTGTCATACTTTCACCATTGAGATCATTTCTGAAATCTTCTGATGAGGAGCGGTATATAAATATTGTAAATAAATAAAATAATAAATTTCATTTCATTTATTCCATTTCTATACCACCCAATAGCTGAAGTTCTCTGGGTGTCTTACAAAGATTAAAAACCTTAAAAATACAATATTATAGATAGCATAAAAACCATTTAACATATAAACAGACAGAACACACACACACATGCACACATATACAGAGAGAGAGAGAGAGAAGCACTTTTAAATAATCAATGATAGGAAAACCCAGGACCTGATTAAAACCTTATCATATGCTGCCAAATGCCAGAAGTAGAAGAAGATCCTAAGCTGGTGCCAAAAAATGATAACAATGTTGGCTCCAGGCAGGCCTCACTGGGGAGGTTGTTCCATAACTGGAGGCCACCACTGAGAAGGCCCTCTCCCTTGTTGGCAACTTCCAAGCCTCCAGATGAGGCACCTGGAGAAGTTCTTTGGAGCACCTTCCCAGCATGAACCTACCCATATACTACACTCATCATCTGATTTTGTTGTCCTAAGCCGTTTAAAGCCTAGGACCACACAAGCCAGCAAATTTAACATTGTGATGTAGCAATATTCTTCCTTACCTGCATACAATAATTAGGAAGGAACCACTCTTCATGCAGGCATATATGAGCTGCATGCAGTGAAGGTGGCATGTTGGAGTCTTGGGCAGGCTCCTTCAGATAGGGAAGTGTGAACCCACCCCCATCTGGGTTCTCCGGGTGCCCGCCCTGCCCCCGCTCGCCGGTCCCCAGACCATGCTCAAGACCCTTCTGCACGTGGTGAGCAGCCCACACTCAGCCCGACAGTCTCACCGAGTTCCGAGTTTGAGTTTCTTAAAAAGAAACTGTTCTTTTTAACGGTTGCCATTAAAAAGAATATAAAATGGTGATTACAAAAATGTGCATATTTGCATATGCGTGAAAATGTGCATTTATGTGAATGCACTTATTTGCTTGTGCGCAAAATGCGCATTTTGTGCATGCACAAATATGTGCATTTGCAAATATGCACATTTTCACATAAATGCTCATTTTCACACATATGGAAATATGTGCATTTTTGTGATTGCCATTTTATTTTTCAAAAAATGGAGACTGTGGAGCTGGACAAGGCCACCAGGGTGAGTGCAGGCCACTTGCTGTGTGTGGGCAGGGGGTAAGTGGGGGCAGGGACTCATGAGCGGGCTTGGGGGTTGCAGGCGGGGGGAGGGGTTCCGCAGGATTCCTGGACCGAATTGGGTGCCTGCACCATCCCTACCTTCAGATAACTTCCCATATCAAATAGACACATGAGTTCAACAAATTCATAGTACTTCTTTCCTTAAATGAAAAGTCACTCTATATACATAGAGCCACTATTGTTCAGTAGATATAAGGGCCAAAACAGACATTATTTAAATGTGTGTCTAGCAGCTATGTCTTCTTTTTTTCATTTTTACTCTAGAATAGGTGCAGGAGCCCTGATCCAGATAAGAACCCTAGCATGGGAGCGGGTGCTTTTAAGATCTCTATAGGGAGCCCTGCACTTACACTAGAGTAGAAATGAAACAAGACATAGCTGCTAGACATAGATTTAGGGCACAATCTATGCATGCTTAGACAGGAAAAAGTCCTACAACTCCCAGCATACCCTAACAAGCATGACTGGCTGGGGCATGCTGGGAGTTGTAGGACTTTTTTCTGTCTAAATCTGCATAGGATTGCACCCTTAAAGTAATGCCTGTATTCGTCTAAACCAAGGAAGCCTTTTCAGAACACCTGAAAGGCTGGGGAAAAGGACTTCACACCAATGCTCCCCGTCAGCTTTTCCCCTTCACTGCTGCTAGTGCCTTGTTGGAAGAGAGAGGAGGGAGGCACCTATGAACCATCTAGTCAGATGAAAAGACCCCATCCCTTATATCCTAAATTGTATTTAAGCTAGGCCTCTGTGGCCCCTTAGAATGCACCAAGACCAGCGTAGCACTGAGGTTTGGTTAGCTATCCTCCCTCTTAATTTTGATCTTGCTCTTGAATTTGATACATATTAATGCAGTGTGATTGAAACATCTCATTGTGATATTGAATTTGACTTGCTGATTGCCCTATTAGATTTTGTTTGATAGTTAAACATTTTTGCAAATGTGATGCTGTATTTTAACATCTATTTGATTTTTATTGTGAGCTGCTATGGCCATAGCCACTAGGGAAATACAGCCTATCAATAAGCTAAACTAACTTAAAGCACATACACAATGTATACTTGTGTACTATGAAAGAAAAGAAGATCTCCTTTAAAAAGTAGATGAAAATTCTTTTAAGTACATCTTCTGGAGAAAAACCAGCCAGAAGAGTTGTAGCACCATTACATGATAATGTGTAAAAGGATGTAGTGATGGCCACCAATTTGGATGGCTTTAAAAGGGGGTTAGAGACAAATTCATGGAGAAGAAGGCTATCAATGGCCTCTAGTCTTGATGTCTATGAGCTACCACCAGTACCAGAGACAGTGAGCCTATGCACACCAGTTGCTGGGGAACATGGGTGGGAGTGTGCTGTTGTGCTCATGTCCTGCTTGTGGGTTTCCCATGGGCAGCTGGTTGGCTACTGTGTGAACAGAAAGCTGGACTAGATGGACCCTTGGTCTGATCCAGAATGGCTCTTCTTATGTTCTTATGCTGAAAGAAAGCAGTGAAATGGATGCAAAGTTTTTGTATCACTCTTGACTTCAGAAGATGTTGGAAAGATACCCAGACCAGAGCCATTCTTTCCCGTGAGAGCATCTGAAGAATGAAGTGAATTAGAAGTGACAAAAGATACAGTTTTAGAACTAATCAGTGGATTTTAAAAGTAACAAATCATTGGATGGTTAATGTGGGGTTCTCCAAGGATCTGTATTGGGACTGGCAGAGAATAATGAAGTAGGCAAATCTATGACTGACATAAAATCACTTTGGATGCTGCATTCCTCACCAGCCTTCAAAAGGACACCTTCAAACTGGATGGATGCAACAAAATACAGACCAAATTCAGTGTAAGTCTAGACTCCAGAAAGGGGAACAGGGGCCCATACTCCAAGAGGCCCAAACAGGCTACTGTTGGTTGAGAACATTTCTCCTCTCTGGCATCCTTCCTGTGCTTTATTTATCACACACAGTCCTGGGTTTTTATCTGTGTCTGACTGCAGCCTCCCATGCCTCTTCACCTTCAACAGGAATTCAGTTGCTATTGTCATGTTTGCTGCCACCTTGGGAAATAGATGCCACCTAAGAAAGCTTGTGAAAAAGACCAAATAAACAGAGGAAGTGCCTTTATACCAGGTCAGATCATTGGTCCATCTAGCTAAGTACTGTCAACTCTGACTGGCATTATCTCTCCCGGGTTTCAGATGGGGTCTTTCCCAGGCCTACCTGAAGATGCTGGGAATTGAATCAGGGACCTTCTGCATACAAATGTGGTGTACCAATGAGCTACAGCCTTTCCCTTAGGGGGAAAAGGAGTGAGTCAGAGGTTCTCAAACTCAGGACTAGGGGTGGGGTGATGACAGTGGTATCACTGCAAGCACCAGAAGGAGGTAGGAACATTAGAGTGCATGTTTCTCGAGGAATCTTTCCCTTTTCTGGAGGATTATACTGGCTAACAGTCCACACATGGACCAGAAGTACGATACCATCCCTGTTCTTCTCTTTGTGTTTCCAAAGACACAACCATGTCCCCAGATGCCCTTTTGTCTGGATGGGGTATTCTTCCTTTCTTCCCTAAGCTTTTAAAATGTTGTGTAACTTTATTAACTGTGGTGCTTTATTTCACTAAGGAGCAACTGCATTTTTCTGACAGTTAATTTGTGAAGCATACATTAATATGAGGGTTCATTAAGCCTTTCAAGGTGTGTTATGATTACAGAATGCTACATAAATATAGGCTGCAAGTAATCATATTTGCACTGATAAATATATTAAGTATTATGTTGGAAACGGTTTAGAGAACATTTGGCTCTGCCTGTGATACAGCCATCTTATTTTCTACATACTTGACTAACTGTGTTCAGACAGGGATCTCTTGTGTTATGGAAATGCCATCTTGTAAAAGCCAAGAAACCTTTGCAGTCCATTGACAATGTGCATGGCTTTGTGCAAAGAGGATTCAAATTTGGTCCTTGGGTATGTAACCAAAAGAAGAAGAAGAGAAGGAAGACATCTCGAAGTGTGAGTGTGAGATTTTTAGCTTTCATTTTGTTTAAGTACCCCCATAGTATTAAAAAGCTTTTTACAGAATGGCTCTAAATGTGAATAGTCTGTTGAGACAGGCACCGGTGCTCTTGACAAGGCAGAATTCCCCCCCCCCCCAATTATATTGCTAACCTAGCTAATAGCACCCTCTAGTGTATACTCCAATAAATTTACTGTCCTCAAGCCACCTGGACCTTCTGTACCAATGTCACGTTGTAGATAAACTGTCAAGATGGATATATTTATTTGACTTTCAGCTGTTGTGATTATTTCTGTTCAACAGTGTAACTATTTATGACCATTGTCAGTGCAGGAGGACAAGAAGGAGAAGAGGGGACAGATACTGAAGCTGAAGCTCAAGTATTTTGGCCACCTAATGCGAAGAGAAAACTCTCTGGAAAAGACCCTGATGCTGGGAAAGACTGAAGGCAAAAGGAGAAGGGGACAGCAGAGGATGAGCTGGCTAGATAGCATCACGGATGCAATGAATATGAACTTGAGCATGCTCCGGGAGAGAGCGCAGGACAGGAAGGCCTGGCGTGCTATGGTCCACGGGGTCACGAAGAGTCGGACACGACTAAACGACTGAACAACAACAACAACAACAACAACTGGAATTTTGCTTTCATTGCTTGTACCTGCATCCTTAAGGGCTGTGATACACGTGCACAGGACCTACTGCAGATGGAACACTCCAGGAAATTAGATAAATATCTTCAGTATATTTTATAATCTGATCAGCAGCGAATGCAAAACAAAAAACCCAAACTAACCACACACACACACACACACACAACTGAGCTACTTTATATCCTTAATTTTCAGAAATACATATCTGGTATACAGGTTGCATTTAGCTTGGCAAGTGGGATCCAGATTTAACAGGGTAAACATATAATGCACATAAAGGAAGCTACAGGTGTATATTGAGAAAGCAAAGAGAAAGAGGGAAAGAGATGTATTCATATTTCCATGAAGAACATAAGAACAAAAGAAGAGCGATGCTGGATCAGACCAAGGTCCATCTAGTCCAGTGTCCTGTACACACCATGGCCAACCAGCTCCCCACAGGAAACCCACTAGCAGAACATGAGTGCAACAGCACTCTCCCATCCAATTTTCCAAGCAACTGGTGTCCATAAGCACTCTGCCTCTGATACTGGAGGTAGCATGTAGGCACCAGGACTAGTAGCCATTGACAGCCTGCCTTATCCTCCAGGAATTTGTCCAATTCCCTTTTAAAGCCATCCAAATTGGTGGCCATTACTACATCTTGTGGTAGTGAAGTCCATAGTTTAACTATGCATTGTGTGAAGAACTATTTCCTTTTATCTGTCCTGAATCTCCCACCAATCAGCTTCATGGGATGACCCCAGGTTCCAGTATTATGAGGGAGAAAAATGTCTCCCTATCCACTTTTTCCACACCATGCATAATTTTTTACACCTCTCTCATATCTCCCCTTACTCACCTCTTTTCTAAGTTAAACAGTCCCAGATGTTGTAACCTTTCCTCTTTGGGGAGTTGCTCCAGCCCCTTGAACACTTCAGGTACCCTTTCCTGTACTTTCTCCAACTCTACATATCCTTTTCTAGGTCCGGTGACCAGAACCTTTTTTTCTATTTTTTCATGGTATTCCAAGTGTGGCTACACCATAGATTTGTATAAGGGTAATGTGATATTGCCAATTTTATTTTCAGTTCCTTTTCTATTTATAGATAATATAGAATTTGCCTTTTTCACAGGAGCTGCACACTGGGCTGACATTTTTATTGAGCTGTCCACCACAGCCTCAAAATCTCTTTCTTAGTCATTCACCAGTAGCTCAGATGCCATCAGCACTTATGTGAAGTTGGGATTTTTTGGCTCAGCATGCTACATTTGTCTATATTGAACTGCATTTACCATTTTCATCCATATTCTTCCAGTTTGGAATGATCCTTTTGGAGCTCTTCACTGTCCTCTTAGTTTTAACCACCCTAAATAATTTGGTGTCATCAGCAAATTTGGCCACCTCAGTGCTCATTCCTAAGACCAGAGCATTTATAAACAAGTTAAAAAGCATTAGTCCCAATAAAGGACCCCACTATTTGCATCCCTCCATTGGGAGAATCTACCATTTATTCCTGCTCTCTAGTTTCTGTTCTTTAACCAGTTACTGATTCATAAGAGGACCTCACCTTTATTCCATGACTGCTAAGTTTAGGGATGGATGAATCTACCCCCGTCTGGTATCGGTGGGTGCCCACTGAAGTGCTGCCCCTACATGAGCCCCCCTGGACCTGAGCTCACCGAGCCACCCACACTCACCTTGGATCCCGTCCGTGAGTGTCCGCCATTTTGCCAAGCTTATTTTTATGGGGAAAGGGGGTCATTAAAATATGCATATTTAAATATGTGCAAATTTGGGCTGGGAGAGCTTCATATACACCATATTAGAAGTGTAGATGGGCCATTTATGTCTCTCATATTGCATAGATCAGCCTTCCCAGCCCAAATTTGCTCATATTTAAATATTCACATTTTTAATCACTTCCTTTTTTCCATAAAAATAAGTTCCACAAAATGGCGGGCACTCACAGATGGGTCCCGCTGAGTGCAGGGAATGTTCAAGAGGGGGCAAATGGGGGAAAATGAAGCCAGAGGCTCAGCGGGCACAGTCTGGGAGTGGGAGAGAAGCCCAATGGACTCTCAGACCCAGTCGGACCTCTGCACCATCCCTAGCTATGTTTGCTCAGGACTCTTTGGTGAAGGACTTTATCAAAGGCCTTTTAGAAGTCCAAGTAAACATTTTCTACTGGATCACCCCTGTCCACATGTTTATTGATTCTAAAAGGTTAGTGAGACATGACTTAACGTTTGCGGAAGCCATGCTGTTTCTTTTTCAGCTGGGCTTGTCCTTGTCCTTCTATATGCCTACTAATTTTATCTTTTATAATGCTTT
Source organism: Heloderma suspectum (assembly GCF_057233095.1). Classification (NCBI taxonomy): domain Eukaryota; kingdom Metazoa; phylum Chordata; class Lepidosauria; order Squamata; family Helodermatidae; genus Heloderma; species Heloderma suspectum. The sequence continues at coordinate 255,958,825 of NC_139461.1, forward strand.
AAATTTATTTACTTTTATTTATTTCAATTCTATACCGCCCAATAGCTGAAGCTCTCCAAGTACAACCAATGTACCTGGAGTAAACAATAAGCTAACTGGTCTGTAATTTCCTGGATCCTCCCTGGATCTCTTAAAAAATGTTATATTGCCCATTCTCCAGTCCTCCATGGTACATATGTGAGGATATGTTACATATTTTTGTTAGAAGATCTGCAATTTCATATTTGAGTTCTTTAAGAACTCTAGGATGTATACCATCTGGTCCAGGTGATGTATTAACTTTCAGTTTGTCAATAAAGTTGAGAATTTCATTTTTTGTCACCACCTTTTGCCTTAGTTTTTCAGACTTCCTTCCTAAAAACATCAGTTCAGGCAAAGGTATCTGATGAAAATAATTCATTCAGCTTCTCTGCAATCTCCTTATCCTCCTTTAGTACTCCTTTAACTCTGGTGTCATCCAGTACTGTCTCCCTAGTTGGTTTCCTACTTCTGATATATTTAAAGAATTCTTTATTGTTGGCCTTGATGCTGTTAGTGATATGCTCCTCAAAATGCTTTTTTGCATCTCTTATTGTCTGCTTGCATCTCCTTTGTGCAAGTTTGTGATCCCTGTTGTTCTCTTTACTTGTGCAAGACTTCCATTTTCTGGAAGAAGAAAAAAAAAACACCTTTTCTCTCTAACCCTGCTCATTAACCATGCTGGCAACCTTTTGGACTTGGTGCTTCCTTTCTTAACCAGTCATATGCATTTTAGCTGAGCTTCTATTATTGTGTTTTTGAGTAATCTCCAAGCATTTTGAAGGGATTTAACCTTCTTGATGCCCATTTCAACTTCCTTTTTACCAGTTCCCTCATTTTAGAGTAGTTTCCTCTTCTGAAGTGAAATGTGACTGTGTTGGACTTCCTTGGCAATTTTCCACATAAATATATATTGAATCTCATAGCACTGTGGTCACTGTTTCCAGTTGGTTCGACAGCACTCACATCTCATACTAGGTCCTGGGTGATACCACCTAGGATTACATCCAGGGTTGCCTTCCCTCTGGTCCCATGACCAACTGCTGTAGGGCACAGTAGAAATTTAACCTCTTTCTCATGACTGGAACATGCATTTATCCAGTCAATGTGGGGGCAACTGAAGTCACCATTATTACAACGCTTTCTCGTTCGATGCCTCCCAGATTTCATTTTCCAGCTCAAGATCATGCTGAGCTTTCTCATCTGAGGGACAATAGCATGTTCCTAATACTAACTTACTTTTGGAGCCTGGTATTGTCACCCACAGCACTTCTGTGGAAGAGTCTGCCCCTTTTAGGTTTTCTAGCCTGCTTGATACTATACCCCCTTTGACGTACAGAGCAACACCTCCTCCAGTATGTCCTTCCTTTAGAGTTTATATCCAGAGATGATCCCACTGGTTCTCTCCATTCCACCAGTTTTCTGTAATGCCCACTATATCTAGGTTTAAAAACAGGGATACCAACTTTCTCATTTTGGCTTGGAGGCTTCTAGCATTTGCATAGAAACACAAGGTGTTCCTCCCCAGATGGCTGCTCTGATGTTTGCATCTTCTGCTATGGTCCTTTGGACTCTTTGACTAGCTATCATGTTTCACCTTATGCTCCTGGCCTATTCCCTCCCTGTCTCCATTTGGGCTGTCAGAAACATTTTCAACTTAATCTCCTTGGGTTGATTCAACCTGAACTGGAAGCAGTGGGAAAATGTCCTGTTACTTCTACCAAGGCATTAGCCCTAATTAAGTATCAACAGCTTGATAACTATACATATGTAGAACTACAGCCAAAATATGGGGGATAATAATACCTCACTGGGTTGTTGTAAGGCAAGGGTGCCTTACCCTGCTTGTGGGTTCCTGGTTGGCAGCTGGTTGGCCACTGTGTGAACAGAATGCTGGACTAGATGGACCCTTGGTCTGATCCATCACGGCTCTTCTTAGGTTCTTATGTTTTTAAGGGTATAGAACCTCAGGCCCAGGGGCCAAATCTGGCCTTTCAGGGGCCCTAATCCAGCCATCTGGGGTTCTCTAGAATGCCATGCACACTTCCCTGGGCCCTACCCCCTTTGGGGAATCACCAATCATTTGGTGGTTGCCCAGCTTTTCGCCCTGCCCACACTGGAATGCAGCCCCCAAGAGCTTCTCTGAAATTGAATTTGTACCTTGGCTGAAAGAGGTTCCCCATCCCTGCCTTAGGTCCTTGCATGTCAAGGTGGACAGAGTTGAAATTGACTAGATCAGAGATGACAGGCAGCTTTCACTCTTAAGGGGATCTATGTATGTATGCATGTAGGAATGAATGAATGAATGAATGAATGAATGAATGAATGAAGTATGCATGTCTGTATACATAGTTATAACTATTGTGGTGTAATTCTTAGGTTGAAATCCTAAACAGATGATGCAGGTGTGCATTCAACTGAAATCAATGGGGCTTACTTCCAAATAAGTTACAGTGATGCAGTGGCTCTGGTGAGCACGCTGATCTCCACCATGGAACGACCTTCTCCAATTTTGTCAGTGGCTTGGGGAATACATCACATGTACAATTGGAAATGAAGGAGATGGGGCAGTGCCTGTATGTAAGAGCTCTAAATATTCACAAGAGCCTTGTAGGGCTATGGATCATGGTCCAGTTAGTGTTTATTCAGGCTGTGTACCATTTTTGCCTGAAGCCCGAGTTCTGAATCAAAGTGGGGTGCTTTGGGCCACTTCAGGCTGCCCCCAAGTCAAGCACGAAGCGGCCCAAAGCAAATTGGGACACTCCAAAGCACTTTGGTGCTATCCGGAGGCCCAGCTGCCATGCTGCCCAGCCCCCAGCTCCTTACCTGGGTCTTCTGTAGGGATGTCAGAGAAATCCGCCACGGAATCCGTGGCAGAACGGCCTCCCCCACCACCACCCCATGGAATCCCCCCGAGATGGAGCTTACCTGGCGGTGGATGCAACAGCGGCAGCTCCGGCTGGTCTCCCAGACTGCCACTGCTGGGCTGCTGCAACCGCAAATGGCGGCCATCGTAGCGGCCACCATTTGCATCCTTGCAGTCAGCCGTGATAGGCTACATAAGTATTTACGTAGCCTATCACGGCAAAGAGCAGGGACGCAAATGGCAGCCGCTACTCCATTTGCACCCCTGCTCTTTGGTGTGATAGGCTACATAAGTATTTACATAGCCTATCATGGCTGACTGCAAGGACACAAATGGTGGCCACTACGACGGCTGCCATTTGCGGCCGCAGCAGCCCGGCTGCAGCCGGAACTCCAGCTGTGGCTGGAGTTCAAAAACAAAAAAGCTGTTTTTTTGAAATGGCAATCAAGATCACTTTGAATTTTGTTTCTGTCTTCCAAAGTATTAGCTATCCCACCCAATTTTGTGCCATCTGCAAATGTGATCAGCATTCCCTGCACCTCCTCCTCCAAGTCATTAACAAAAATGTTGATGAGCACTGGGCCAGGGACTGATCATCTTCATTGCCCTTCTCTGAACCCTCTCCAGTTTGTCTGCATCCTTCTTCAAGTGTGGTGTCCAGAACTGGACACAGTACTCCAGATGAGGCCTAACCAGTGCTGAGTAAGGGGAAACTAGTACTTCCCGGGATTTGGAAACTATGCTTCTATTAATGCAGCCCAAAATGGCATTTGCCTTTTTTGCAGCCACATCACATTGTTGGCTCATATTCAGCTTGTGATCGACAACAATTCCAAGATCCTTCTCGCTTGTAGTGTTGTTGAGCCACGTATCCCCCATCTTGTAACTGTGCATTTGGTTTCTTTTTCCTAGGTGCAGAACTTGGCATTTATCCCTATTGAATGTCATTCTGTTGTTTTCTGCCCAGCGCTCCAGTCTATCAAGATCACTTTAAATTTTGTTTCTGTCTTCCAAAGTATTAGCTATCCTGCCCAATTTTGTGCCATCTGCAAATGTGATCAGCATTCCCTGCACCTCCTCCTCCAAGTCATTAATAAAAATGTTGATGAGCACTGGGCCAGGGACTGAGCACTGCGGTACCCCGCTTGTTACCTCTCCCCACATTGAGAAGGTCCCGTTGAAAAGCATTCTTTGAGTCCGATTCTGTAGCCAACTGTGGATCCACCAGATTGTTGTTTCATCTAGCCCACTTTGAGCTAGTTTGCTCATCAGGATATCATGGGGCACTTTGTCGAAAGCTTTGCTTTCGAGGTGTATTATGTCTACAGTATTCCCACAGTCCACAAGGGAGATTACTTGATCAAAAAATGAGATCAGATTCATCAGGCAGGATTTGTTCTTGACAAATCCATGTTGGTTTTGAGTAATCACGGCATTGTTTTCAAGGTGCTTCCAGATGGATTGCTTTATCATCTGCTCCAGAATTTTCCGAGGGATTGATGTCAGACTGACTGGTCTGTAGTTCCCAGGTTCCTCCTTTTTACCCTTTTTGAAGATAGGGACAACATTAGCCCTCCTCCAGCCATCTGGCACTTCACCCATCCTCCATGGTTTCTCAAAGAGAATAGACAGCGGTTCTGAGAGTTCTTCTGTCAGTTCCTTTATTACTCTAGGATGCAGTTCATCTGGCCGTGGAGATTTGAACTCATTCAAAGTAATTAGGTGTTCCTTGACCATATGCCTATCGATCTCAAGCTGCAATCCTCCCCTTCAGCTTGTACTTCGCCTTTGCCAAGGCTGGGGTTCATATACCCTCTTTTGGGAGAAGACTGAGCCAAAGTAGGAATTGAGCACCTCTGCCTTTTCTTTGTCATCTGTTATCATTTTGCCATCCTTATTTAATAGCTGAACCACCATTTCTTTCCTCTGCCTTTTACTATGCACGTAGGTGAAGAAAGCCTTTTTGTTGTTTTCAGCATCCCTCGCTAACCTCAGCTCGTTCTCAGCTTTAGCCTTCCTGATGCCATCCCTGCAATTCTGTGCTACCTGCCTGTACTCTTCCTTTGTTGCTTGGCCTTCTTTCCACTTCCTATATGTGTGCTTTTTTGTTTTCAGGTAATCTCTAACCTTTTTGTGAAGCCACATTGGCTTCTTCTGTTGTCTTCCACCTTTTCTTCTTGTTGGAATGGTTTGCTTCCCTTAGAAAGCATTGGCTATCCCTATGAAGGATAGCCAGTCCTCTAGTTCCTTCCTCTACTTTCTGTAGGAGAAAGTTAGTTATCCACTACTACACAGGTCAGGAATTTCCTGGAGGGGCCATGTTTTGCAGAATATGTCTCCCAACAAATATCGGGGAAATTGAAGTCCCCCATTACTAATACATCCTGCTTCCTGGAAAGCTATTTGCTTTTCAAAAGTTTCATCCTCATCTTCTCCTTGATTGGGTGGCCAGTAGTAGACTCTGACCACCAGGTTCCTTTTATTCTTTGGTCCATTTATTTTGATCCAGATGCTCTTGATGGGGCTACCAACCTCATCCTCCTGTAATAACTCTTTGTGTCACAAATACATCTTTTATTTGTTTGGTTGGTTTTAAATGCAGACTCCTAGGTGTTGGTTGAATTGTTACACTACCATTATTTCCTTGTTACTTGTCCTGTAGTGGGTTGAGAGAACCAATTGAGCATATTGCATTTCTCTGGAACACAGAGAGGGTAAAAGGGCTGAAGCTTGTGGGGCAGTGGATACAGCTGTCCCAAAGTGAAAGCAGGCATTCCTGAGGGGTTTGTTTCTCAGTTTCTGAGGAGGAAGCTGGGGAAAGGTGGAACCTCAGATGGGAACATTACAGGGTCCTTCTCCAGATGTCTTTGTCATGTGTCCTTCTCCAGATGTCCATGCCCCTTTGGCCTCTTGGAGTGGCTATTATATCCTACTGTATGCTCATTGCCTAGTTCTACCTTGTCCCCAGTTGAACAATCAAAAATATTTTTACCCTCATCCCTAGGAATTCTGAATCAGATCCACCAAGGTCCTGTCAATTTTGCCCCAGAAAATTAATCCCAGATTGTCTCTGTAGTTATATCCCTTTAGAATCAAGGAACAGATTCACAGTACAAACTCTGGGAAGTTTTTGTAAACCGCCCAGAGAGCTTCAGCTATGGGGTGGTATAGAAATGAAAGAAACAATAACAGTACAAACTACAGCTTCCCATTCACTTCAGTACCACCTTCCAGGGAGACAGCAGAGATTCACCCATTTCCCACATTTGGAAGTGAACGGGTAGGCCCTAGAATGAGCAGGAGATCCAGGCACCCATGCATGCATGAAGCCTTTGAAATGGGACAAGTGCTTTAAAGATGCCACATCCAAAGCATAATGTATGTGAGAAAAACATACACACTAGTAACATCCAAAGTACAGTCAAATTCAATTACCAAAAAAGAGAGAATGTTGTATGAAAATCCCAGTGGATTAAAGCCTTAAAACAATACATTAAAAAACCCTGCTTTTTTTTTTAAGGGAAGAATGCATATGTTTGCAAGATTATTATTTTTTTAAGTTGGGAAAGCATAAACATAAAGATTGACATCATGCTTTGGGCGCATGTGCATGGTGAGTGTGTGTGTGTGTGTGTGTGTGTGTGTGTTTATGGAGCGTTTACTTGTCTGACTATTGATAGTTAGGTTTGATGGAAATGGATAGACTTGATGAGTGTGGGCAGATGCATGCATAAGTAGATACAAATTTTACCAAAGAAATGTTTCAGAAGCTGAAAGTTTCAGTGTGATTAGATCATGAATTATTCTAAGGAAATGGAGCAGAAAAGATAAAATGAAAAACAAAACGTACTATTTCTCATTTTTATTTTAATGAAAAATATGTTGAATCAATACCATTACTAAACTCCTGAGCCTTTCCTTTCCTTGTTTTATAGATTTTATGTGGCACATACAGAGATAAAGGAACCCACTTCCCCGTTCTAAGTCACTGTTCATTTGTTCCCTGCTATGAAGGCTGCAATACTGATAATTTAAAATCCAGCCTTATCGACACTTCTACGTATGCCTAATTTAGATTCATATAAGTGACTAAGCTGAGGTCAATGAAACTGCTCATAGGGTGAAAGACAAACATATGTGGTGCTATTAAAGGAAAAGGTTTAGAAATCAGAAGTTACGAATGTTGTTTATAAGATTTAATTCTACCCACTACCCCCTCAGCTCCCGATTAATGTTCATGCTGGCTTCAGAGATGCTTGGAAGTATCACAGGCACATGATGAACGTTGTCTTTTGCTTCTGGTTCAACAAACATAGATGTTTGTTCCATTCTCATGTACAGATACTAAAAGGCTATGATAAAGCAACCTGCTTCCTCATGTACATCAGTTTCCACAGCCAAATTCACTCCTATTCTTCTCACAAAAAAATAGTGAGCACAAAATGACATTAAGTACCCACTGTGATCTCTCTCTCTCTCTCTCTCTCTCTCTCTTTCACACACACACACACACACACACACGAAGCTATCTCCAACTGATAGATGTTTACATGGAGCATCTTACCATGGAGATCAGGGCATTTTCTCCATGGTTTATAGTGGCATGGAGAAAAATGTCTCAATTTTAATTGTGAATTGTTGCATATGAATGCATTTGTGGACACAGCTGCCACAGAGAGACATGAAAATGGCCTCAGTGTGGCAGCTATTTCATGCTCCTTATTTGGCCAGTTAGTTATTCTGACTGAGCCAATTTAATCAATCAATCAAGTCAATCAGTTTAAAAGCCATTTGTGAGCTGTATTTCCAAAGCTCATAAGTTACAAACTGACCTAAGAGTTTGTTACATGCCAGTGCACTTAGTATCTCACTGGAATGGCGTATTTGTGGAAGCACCATAAAATATGAGGGACGGTACTTGTCCAAAATCATAGCACCTACTTCTGTAGAAAGAGATTTCTGCTTTGGAGTTCACAACCTCATATATTACACTGCTCATATAGTTCATTAGACAACTCATGTGAACTGTTACATGTATAGGCTGGGGCTGATTAATCATGCCGACATTGGCCCTTTGCCTCCTTATCCTGTGTACTTCTTAGGGATGTTGGGTAGGTTATCATTAAATGTGCATGAATATGAACTGCCTGGATCTCAGAGGAAAAAAAAATGAATCCATCAGAGGAGCTGGTTTCTTTCTGGCCACAATGTAAACTCCATTGTCATCATCACTGTCTCCTCCACATCCCCTTCTGCATGGGCACACTGGTTGGTCAAAACAGCAGGAACAAGTCACAGTGAAAGGAAGACAGTGGGAATACGGTGGAATAAAACTCATCAGAAGCTGAGTAAAAATATTAAAAGTAAAGTATTAGCTACTCATCTTTTCTGGCACATTTCAGGAGTCAGTATGGCTGCAATCCTATACACACTTACCTGAGAGTAAGTCCCATTGAGTGGACAAACATTATAGTATTGCACTGTCAATCTCTCCCAAAAAATATTGTTACCAAGAACTCACACAGGTTTCTCACTATGCATCCCAACCCTAGAGTAAGGTGCATCTATATGGCTTCCTTCTGGTCCATTAAGAATTAAAAGATATTTTCTGTCATCCTGAGTTCTGCTGTGGCCACATAGAAATAATTCTGTATCTTATTTGCAGCATAGGTATGCATATGTGCCTCCTGGACTCATAGGTCAGCAGTGACCAAATTCATAGGTATACATACAGCTGATTAATATGCAAATATATCAATGGCTCCCTTTTCAAGCTGCTGTATGAGAATGAACTAGAAGGAATCCAGAGACATGAATAAGACTCTTTCCCCAAGGTCAATTCCAGGGACATCAGGCCAATTCCAGGGAGGGGGAAATATATCACAGGTCTCCGGTTACCCAGTCAGTTGGGCCCATCCCTCATCTATGAGACCACACTTGAATGAAGCATTGACCTGGTTCACATGATCATTTTCAGCCACGGTGGCTTAAATAAGCCACCATGGTTTGCAGCATGTGCAAGGCACCCACGGGAACCTGTTCCATAACCCAACCCCCACTCATAGGTAGTTGTGTTGTCTGAACCTGGCAAGTGTGTGTGAGTTGTTGGCATGGATAACAAACCACTCAGAAACCATGGGCTGTTTTAGGTTTGTGGATGGTTCATTAACCCCACCAACAAACCACTCTCGCCAGGTTCAGACAACACAACAACTGAGTGGGTGTTGGGTTATGGAATGGGTGCCTATGGCATTGTGGGCACCCACAAAATGATTGTGTGAACCCAAGTGCTGGGCAAGCTAAAGAGGAAACTCTGCCAAGCTCTTTTAGCAAAAATCAGCCTATCATTTGCCAAGATAACTTCCATGGCAGGATGGATTTGTTGTATAAACCATGCCTGCTCACAAAGAGTTATGCATAGCAATTTATATGGAGGGGTGTGTGTGTGGGCACGTGAGTGCGTGTATAGCCAAACCTTGCAGAACAGTAATTTCTTACATCTTTGCTAGTAGGCTATTAGTCACATATAACCCTGGAGCATTTGAATAATAAGTAACTCTTTTCTTCTAACATCTACTTGTAATATCCTGTTTTCTATTTTCTTTCTTTCAACGTAGAAAAAAAACTCTCTTTGGATAGACGTACAAAGAGAAACAATATAAGGTAATAAATATTGCTCGTTATATCATTACTGTTGTATTATTGTTACATGTAAGAAGGATTAAGACAATAAAAACAATTATTAGTGCAACTACAGACTTGATTTTACATGTGTGGTGTTTCTAAACAGTGCGACATATAATATATATCACTAATTCCTGGTAGCTTTCTACTATGCCACATAGCTGATGCTATGTAGTGATGCATTAATTCCCCATAGGCTCAATTCAGGGCTAGCAAAAGTATAGAACAAAGGTCTCTTTTTGTTAGTTCTAAATGCCCATGTAATTGCTACCACCACAACCACCATGATCCCCCAAACCTGCAGTGAATATTAGTATGGAGATCGAGCACCCTGGGAAAAGTACGTTTCCCAGGGTGCTTGGTACTTGAAACTCTGATAGTTCTTGTCACTGAGGCAAGGAATAAATGAATGAGTCAGACTGGTCCCTCCCTGTCACTGCTACAGAGAAGGAGGAAAAGGAAGGGACAAAGAGACTCTGACATTCTTCCTTCCCTGTCAATAGCACCACTTCAACAGCAGCAGCAACTAGGAAATGGGTGGATTAATGGCCAGATGGAGTTATTCTCCAGCTTGGATTAAAATCTGAGCTGGAGAAGGAATTGGGGACTTCAATGCTCACCTGATATTGAAGGTGAGAGTTATGGGTTACCAAGGTTAATATTCCCAACGAAGGAATTATAAACATCAGCAGTATCTCAAATTTCTGAGGGTACGGTTGTAGGGAGGGCTTGCAGGGAACTTCCCTAAACTTATATTATGAACTGGGGGCGGGGGGAATCACAAGGGGGGAAAAGAATCTGTAGTTTTCCAAGGAAGTGCTGAAAGACAGGGCCAATTACAAAGGGAGCCAAGGAGATTTCACCCATCACTGGTCTTAACTTGTTTCCTCTCCCACCACAATGTAACATATTCTCACCTAACAGAAGCTGCCAACGGTTTTCACATGGGCTTCGTTTTATATTTACCTTACACTGGAATAAATGGACAGTGAAGCATACTTTTGATGCCAGCGAAGGTCACAAATATATTTCCAGTTCATTTGAGCTCCTAATGACAGACTTGGCTGGTTATCTCCTCTGAAGGTCTGTGCTGGTATATTCACTTACACCACTGTCAGATGAAGGCCTTAGAAACTTACATGCATTCTGTCTGTGTTATGGGAGCCATGCCTCTTGCATCCAAGGCTAACGTTGGCTCTGACAAGAGCTATGGATTTGTAATTGGCAGGCCACATCATCAACAACAGCTTCCTGGGTGGCCATCCCAAGCAGACAAGTGGAGCAAGAAAACTAAATTGGCTATCAGATTCCATAGGGTACCGCTAAGTAGAACACCTGTGAAGCTTATTTTTTGCTTAGTGTTTCACCAAGTCCCACAGTCCCCTGTTGTTCTAAGAATCATCAGAGCATATAATAAGAGTTTCAACCAGTTGGAACCTCCTGCTTGTAGTTGGCAAATCATTTCCCTTCTGCTATTCTGTTATAGAGTCTCTGGCCTTGAGATATAGAGGGGAACTTTGAAATAGCATTTATGTGGATTTGCACGCAGAACATATCCTAGCATATTATGAATGTCCGAGATTAACATTTTTGAAATGGCACACAAGTTGCATGCATAATTATATGGACATTCTGATGGTATGCCCATTGTAATCACTACAAAAGATAGCTGCTTGTTAAGGACTGTTTGTAGAAACTGAAGGATGAACCAGTGGCTGCCACCAAAGGAAAGATATTTATGTGGGATGAGGTAGGTGGGGGAAGGGATCAGTGACACAGCAGCATGATCAAAGGCCTGCATTATCTTACTCCTCAGAGTTTTTCAATGAACTGGAGGACCTGTTGGTCCAGTGGACCTATGGGGATCAAAGCAGGATTGGCCACACTGTGGCAAGCAAATGCATGTAGTGGTGTCTGAACAGGAACAGGAGGGGAAGAGAAATTAATGAAAAAAGACTGCAATGAGCATGTGCTGTAGGAATTCAACAAGGACTTGCCTTCTTCTTTTGGTCTTTATGCTCCATAATGGGATTCAAAGAAACTGAGCGAGGATGGGGAGGCCCTGGCCCTTTCTCTCAAACATTTTAAACAGCAATTGGTGCATCACTGTTTTAAGAGGTGTGCACATGTTACATTCAATACATTTACAACTGGTGTACAGGTGTAAACACACTGTTGATCTGTACACTCGTACAATTATTTACATGTAATATTCAACATGTGTACAGTCTATATACAGTGTGCACAGGTTGCTGATCTGTACTCTCATTCCCATGTGGGAATTGATGGACCATCTACAGGGGATGAAGGGAAAGGTGTGTGTGTGAGGGGAGAGAGGGTTACAGAAGAATCTGCCTATGAACGTACAAGAGACAGGGCGGTGTGGTGGTCTGAGTGGTGGACTGGGATTTGGGTGATCTGGGCTCTAGTCCCCACTTGGGCATGAAACTCACTGGGTGACTTTGCCCAATCACTCAATCTCAGCCTAACCTATGGTACCTCACAGGGTTGTTGTGAGGATAAAATGGACAACAGCTACATTGGGTTTCTTGCAAATGAGAAAAGACATGATATAAATGTAACAATACATAAATAATATATAAAAAATATCAGAGTAGTAACCATGTATGTAAGGATGTAGCATCCTGAAAACAGACTAGAAGTTCTGTGGTCAGCCAGACTACTATACTGTGGCATGAATTTTTACAAGCAGCAACCTCCTTTACCAGATACACAGAGTACACTGAGAAGGTGGTAGGCATTTATGTGGGATGAGGTAGGTGGGGGAAGGGATCAGTGACACAGCAGCATGATCAAAGGCCTGCATTATCTTACTCCTCAGAGTTTTGCAATGTCCTACAGCAGCCTTCCCCAATCTCCATATATGCTGGACTGCAACTAGTCCCATGCAGCTAGGGATGCCAGAGAGAAATCTGTTTTGAGGGTGGAGTTTGATGGTTTTTCCAAGGCTTAGGCCCCTGGACTTTGTTTTGGTTCCTGCTGCGGTACCTGACGATCTGCTGCAGTGCCTGACTGACTTCATCGGACCAGTTCATGGATTTTCCAGGAGTTTTGTGGATTAAAAAAAAGGAAGGTTCTGCAATTTGTGCAAATGTCTGAGCAATTTGCTCACATTATTGCCAAATTTGTGCAAATTGTATAAATTACAGCTGAATTTGCACAAATTACACCAATTATGTGCAAATTTACAGAATTTGCACAAATTCAGTCTTATGTTGCACAAATTCAGCTGTACTTCACACAAATTGCTAAGAAATTTGCACAAATTATAGAACCTTCCAAAAACAATGAACAAAAAAGTTCTTGTGGTTTGGGGAAAACCTGGAACTTGGCTTGGAGACACAAAGCAAGTTGTACATGCCACAGAACTCCATCAAGTCAAAAAAGAATGGGATTTCCTAGCGATGGACATCCCTATTCCCAGCTAGCATGGCTGAACTACAGGTTAAAATCTGGCAATGCTACTTTCATTTCCCTTGCAACCATCACCTCCACTTCTCCGTTTGCAAAGACATGAAAGGGCCTCCTCCTCAGACAGCAAATTGCTGGTCCCCACCCCTTGGGAATGATCCCTAAAAATCATCTTTTAGGGAAGGGGAGAAAGCAATGTGGTGCTGACTCATTCACCTTGCAGCACATTCACCCAGCTAATGGCTAGTGTTGTCACATCTAGGGATGTACAGACTGTGTAAAATCTGCTCTGTCCGTGTGTTTGCAGATTGTCAGGTGCCTCTTATTCTGTTGTCCACCCACAGACAGATGTGAATTTTTTTTCGTTGTGCAGAAAAATACACAAATAATTACCTAAGTATTTACGTAAGTATTTACGTAAGCATTTATATAATTTACCTTAGTGTGTAATATTTAGCGTATTGTCCCCCATTCCATTCAACATTTCCTCTGCAGAAACGTGTGTATTTTCCTACAGATTTATATGTGTACATTTCAGGAAAGTAAAAAAAATCATGCAGAAGTCCATGGACTCCACATGGCCTGAGGGGGTCACTCTGCAGCGGATTCTGCAGGTTGGATTCTTAGAAATCAGAGCTCATTTTAGTCCATCTCAAATTTCTCCAGCATCCCTAGTCACATCCACTTGTTCCAAGTAGAGAAGACCAAGCATTCATCCTCCCCATACCCCAAAATAGATGTTTTTGGTGCTTCACGTACCAAATTGAGGCTGCAACCCTATACCCACTTACCTGGGGTTAATTAAACAACATTGAACTCCTTGGGACTTAACTTCTGAGTAGATATGTATAGGACCGGGCTGGCAATGACCCAAACTGCCCCTGTAGTCCCAGATGCTACATGCCATTATCCTGTTGTACACTTCCTTGCACAATTACAGGACTCTTTTGCACCCTTGGGCAAAGTCTAAGCATAAGGAGAATCCAAAAAGCACAGACCATTGGAGCACTGAACATAACTCTCATGGCCTACCAAATAGGAGGCAATTTCCTTTTGCTAAGGGAGAGGATCACCCGTAATCCATAAACATGCAGGCACCTCTGCCAGAGAAAGCCTTGAAGCAATGGTTGAAATTTCCAATTGGTAGTCAATCCTAAAGGGAATCAAATGAACAGCAAAGAGTAGACATAGGAGTCTTTTATTTCTGTGTTTGGATCCCAAATTATATATTGCCCTCAGGCTATCATCTCAGCTTCTCCTGTGCCAACCTCTCCATATTACTACAAAGACTCTAGTTAACAAATACTCCCTGAGAGAGTGGGCTGCTGACTGAGGCAGCCCATAGCTATGGAGAAATGGAGCTGTCGGGCAAGACTAGCAATATAACCAGAGAGAAAATATCATCACAATATTGTGCAGCTTTGCAAAGAAAGAAAACAAAAGAAAGAGAAAATTGTAGCTCTGTTCTCATTTCTTCTTATTGTAGCATACTAAAATCTGATCTCCATTTTTGTGGGCTGGGGAAAATTCAGTATTGGACAGAATCTATTGGCTGTCCTGGGGAATAATAATCTCCCTTCATGGCCTGTGAACTGGAGCAAGATAAGGCAAGCCATGCTCATAAGGCACTTGTTTTCAAGTCACATGGCAAAATTATCAAGGATGAGTTCAGACTTGTGAAATATTGGCACCCCAGGAAATATCTGGATCAGAAAGTGTCACATGGTTTTTAGAGTTGAATATTCACTTCTGTCTATCATTCAATAGTATCAGAGGTGTTTCATGAAGGAACTGCTATAACAGTGAAGATTGTGTAGACCCCTGGGAGAGATAGGCATGGATGGGTTTTCCATGGGGATGTTGTTGAGGAATAACAAGGGGTAAGCTGGCACTTGGAATCTGTGAAGAAATCTGCATCTCCCTTCCCCTCTGTATTTTTGCAGTAGAATCAGGGCTGAAATGTCATTTATGTCCACAGATGTTGTCACAACACAGTGATGTAAGCTATCCAAAGTGTGATGCTCCTTTAGAGTTCTGAGTGATTCTGACTGAAACCCAGGGTGGATTCACTGCCCCAATGATATCAGAGCCACCAGCTTCCACTGGAAGTAAGGACTGAGAGAAACTAGAGTTCTAATTTGCTTTCTGAAAAGCTAAATATTTGGGATGACCAAAAATTCCCCCCCGCAAATTCTCCACACTACTTGTGGGAGAGAAAAGGAGGGGAGATTTCACTGAAATCGGGCAAGGCTGAATTCTCCAATCGTTTGGTGGATGGAAGAAAAATTCCCTTATAAGAAAGTTTGGCTCAGTTAATGCTGAATGAAACTGTGTTGTTAGTTCATACTGGTGGACGAAAGGAAGCAGTGAGCTTAGCCAATAGGACTGAGAAGAGTATGGGTTAAACACATTGCTTTATTCAACAATAATAATGAAATAATATTAAACAATATTCACAGATGGCAAAATTGGGGAGGTCATTTTGGTGACTATCCTCCAGGTGGAAGTCAGAAATTTTCCAACAGTTCTGGAGAAGCTAAAAAATACAATTTTCAAGAACTTATAAGAAAATAGTCTTCTGAGAAATTTTGTCCCAGCACTTACTAAGCATTATATTTCTCCCTCCTCCATTAATTGTATTATACTTGTAATAAGGAAGTCCAAGGAGGACAGAATAGCATACATGCATTTCCTCTGATTTTCCCCTCACAGGAACCCTATGAAGTAGATTAGGCTGAGAGGTGGTGAAAGGAGATACTCAGTAGGCTTCAGGGCTGAGCAGAGATCTGAACCTGGGTCTCTCCAGCTCAGGTCCAACACTGCCCCACTCACAATACCACTGAGTGGTTCTTCTTAATGTTCTCTTTCTCTAGAGCAGTCTTCCCCAACTTAGTGCCCTCCAGATGTGTTGGATTGCAACTCCCATCATCCCCAGCCATTGGCCATGAAAGTTGCAACCCAACAGGGTACCAGGTTGGGGAAGGCTGGTCTTGAAATATAGAAAACATTTAACTTACTTTGGGATGGCCTGTAATCTCTGGCTTCCCTTCCTCTTTGTTTCATGGCTTCCCCATCCCCACCCCCTGCCAGCTGAGTAGATTGACAGTTTCTTTCTGAGCATCTTAACTAAGGAATTCACAACCAGAGTCTCAATATTTAATGAATTGCTTTGACCTTTCAGTGCCAGCAAAATGTCTCCAGATGTTCCTGGGTTCATTACTATTGCTGCTTTCCTGGGATGTAACCAGGGGAAGTCAGCAATATGAGACATATTAAATACATAATCTTCTGTGACATGCATCTAAATCTGTTCATCTGATGGGAGGATCTTAGGAGTTTTGTGCACTTTATTCTTTATTCAGTTAATGAAATGCAATTTATTTGTTTGTTTTGTTCTTAGGGCTAGTCTGAAGTGCCAAGTACATGTCACAAAAATAGAACCCTTCCCCTACCCCCTGACCCCTGGCCTAACCAAATCACCACTTCAATGGCATTTGCCATGTTATTCCAGCAGAAGTTTTATTGCTAGAGTTGGCAGTGATTTCCTCTTCCATCTGCTGCTCGTTGTGCTGTATTAGACGCTGCTCTGAAGGGTCTCTGGCTTTGGGGTTTGAATTGGGAGACACAAGGAGCTGCACTTCAGAAGCCTCAGTGCATAGACAGAAACTCCATGAGCGATACTTTGGTGGCCAGCTTCATATGAAAAAGAGGAGCATATGGAATAGGATTAAAAAATAGTATAACTCATGTGCCATTCTGAAAAGAAACTCAGCGGTATCTGTGCCTTTTATCCATCTGGGGCTTTTCACAGCATAGGAAGCACTCTCTGCTATAGGCGGCTTTTTCCGTATTAGTGCAATGATGTAGAAAATCCAAGCTGTCCTCTCATTCTTTATACACAACCGTGGGATCATGTACATGGATGCGTACATTTTCCAAACTGTGAATGGACATGGCAGAATATAAGGGATTTTCTGATACATACTGGAAGGCAGGGAAGCTGATGCAAGGAGACTGACATTCCATTATGTCTATGCATCACAGCAAAAGTATATTGAAACACTGGGACAGCCATGCTAATTTTCCAAAATGTGTGGATCTTCATTCCACAAGTACAGACTTATGTGGATGAAAACAAGAAATGGCTGAATGGTGGTTAGCATCAGAGACAAGCCAGCAGGTTAGACAAAGCATCTTGCCTGTTCCAGTATGTTGTTCTTTGTTCCTATGCATAAGTAAACTGCAGCCTCCAAGAGCTGTCAATCTGGTACATTTCATAAGCAAAATATCCCACTTCCTCTCCCCCACCCCACAAGAATAAAGAATCCAATTATTTCTCTCCGTGTGGATCCCCTTTGCCAGAGCCAAATGAATGCAGTGCGAGTCTGTGCTTGATTACAGAATGGCTTTTGTATTCCATTTAAGATTGCTTCATCTCTTATCAGGGAGATAGGAAGGCTCTGAATTGTGTCACCTTCTCATCACTGCCAATAATGTCATAATTTGATATGGAAACTACGCATACCATTATATCCTTATTTGATTTTTAAAACATGCTCTGGCAGTCAGCTGAACTCCCACTAATGCATTTATCTGATTTCTTTCACTCCTCTTTTCTGATATACTTGAGGAGAATATTTTGGACAAAATGTACATTCTTCTCTCTCTCTCTCTCTCTCTCTCTCTCTCTCCATCTCACACACACACACACACACACACGGGGGGGGGATGAAAGGATGGATGGATGGATTATGGGGTGTTCTATTTGTTTATTTGTTTTAAAAGAAAAAGTTGGTGATTTTTTTTGAACATCTGGAAAAATAGAATTGGCAATACATCCAGGAATAACACAGGCAAAGACACTCCTGCTCTTTTATCCTCTCTGTCCTAAAGGATCAGATTCATTGTTTTGTGGTGCTCTTGGATCCAGCATTGTCACTATAGAGGCACAGGTGGACTCAGTGGCATGGAGCACCTTTCTAGGGGTGGACGAAAGTCACTTACCTTTTCTCGCAGCTTGTTCGCGGTGGGGGGGAGCACTTCGCTGCTCCCCCCACGAAGTTCAGGCCGGGGGGGGAGGCTTCCCGCCACGCCTGGCCGAAATTCAGTCCGGGGGGGAGGCTTCCCGCCTCGCCCGGCCGAAATTCAGGCCGGGGAGGAGGCTTCCCGCCTCGCCCGGCCGCGAACACGAAATTTAAAAAAAAAAAAAAGTCCCCTGATAGGCTACGTGACGATTCACGTAGCCTATCCTGGCTAGATATGGAAAGTCAGCCGTGATAGGCTAAGTGAATCGTCACATAGCCTATCACGGGTGACTTAAAAAAAAAAAGCGCGTACGCGAATGGCGGCCCCCATAGGGAGCCGCCATTCGCGTTCCTTATTTAGTTGCTGTAGTCTACGTAAATGTTTACGTAGACTACGGCGAAAATAAGGGCAACGCAAATAGCGTTGCCCTTATTTTCGCCGTAGTCTACGTAAACATTTACGTAGACTACAGCGACCAAATAAGGAACGGGAATGGCGGCTCCCTACGGGGGCCGCCATTATCCGTACACACTTTTTATTTTTTAAGTCACCCGTGATAGGCTACGTGACGATTCACGTAGCCTATCACGGCTGACTTTGCAAATCTAGCCGTGATAGGCTACGTGAATCGTCACGTAGCCTATCAGGGGACGTTTTTTGTTTTTTTTTCTTTGATTGCAATGGCAGGGGCGGCAGCCAGTCGAAAGACCGGCTGCCGCTCCCGCCCCGCTCGAACACCGGACGAACCGCCAGCCGGACCCGCCGCCGGGAGGGACATTCAGGGAAGGTAAGTCCCATCCCGGGGAGGGTGCGGGGTGCGGGGGGGTGCGGAGGATTTCTCCCCGAAACTTGTTCGGGGGGCCGAACACGTTGGCGCTCGGCCCCCCGAAGTTTCGGGGAGAAATTCTCCACCATCCCTACTTTTAACAGATTAGGGTGATATACAAACTACATCCTTATTTGGACAGAGATAGCCTAGCTACCCCCTTCATGGATCACTGCCTTGTTGTGGCGAAGGGGCTTGCATAACTCAATGAAGCCATAAGCTATGCCGTGCAGGGCCACCCAAGACGGACAGGTCATGGTGAAGAGTTCTGACAGAATGTGGTCCACTGGAGAAGGAAATGGCAACCCACTCCAGTATTCTTGCCAAGAAAACCCCATGGAACGTATCACAAGGCTAAAAGAGATGACACCGGAAGATGAGCCTCTCAGGTCGGAAGGTGTCCAATATACTACTGGGGAAGAGCAGAGGGTATTTCCAAGTAGCGCCAGAAAGAGTGAAGTGGCTGGGCCAAAGCCGAAAGGACACCCAGCTGTGGATGTGTCTGGTGGTGAAAAGAAAGTCCGATGCTGTAAAGAACAATATTGTTTAGGAACCTGGAATGTCAGATCAATGAATCAAGGTAAGCTGGAGGTGGTCAAACATGAGATGGCAAGACTGAACATCAACATCTTGGGAATCAGCGAACTAAAATGGACAGGCATGGGCGAATTTAATTCAGGTGATCATCATATCTACTACTGTGGGCAAGAATCCCTTAGAAGAAATGGAATAGCACTCATAGTCAACCAGAGGGTGGGAAAAGCAGCACTGGGGTACAATCTCAAAAATGATAGAATGATCTCAGTACGAATCCAAGGCAAACCATTCAACATCACAGTAATTCAAGTCTATGCCCCAACCACTGAGGCCGAAGAAGCTGAGGTTGATCGGTTCTATGAAGACCTACAACACCTTCTAGAACTAACACCAAAAAAAGATGTCCTCTTCATCATAGGGGATTGGAATGCTAAAGTAGGAAGTCAAGAAATCACCAAGATAACAGGCAAGCATGGCCTTGGTGTACAAAATGAAGCAGGACAAAAGCTAATAGAGTTTTGCCAAGAGAACATGCTGATCATAGCAAACACTCTTTTCCAACAGCACAGGAGGCGACTCTACACATGGACATCACCAGATGGTCAATATCGAAATCAGATTGATTATGTCCTTTGCAGCCAAAGATGGAGAAGCTCTATACAGTCAGTCAAAACAAGACCTGGAGCTGACTGGCTCAGATCATGAGCTTCTTCTTGCAAAATTTCGGCTTAAATTGAAGAACGTCGGGAAAACCACTAAACCATTCAGGTATGACCTAAATCATATCCCTTATGAATATACAGTGGAGGTGAGGAATAGATTTCAGGGATTCGACCTGATAGACAGAGTGCCTGAGGAACTATGGACGGAGGTCCGTAACATTGTTCAGGAGGCAGCAACTAAATCCATCCCAAAGAAAAAGAAATGCAAGAAAGCCAAGTGGCTGTCTGAGGAGGCTTTGCAAGTAGCTGAGGAAAGAAGGGAAGCGAAAAGCAAGGGAGAATGGGGAAGATATATCCAACTGAATGCAGAGTTCCAGAGAATAGCAAGGAGAGACAAGAAGGCCTTCTTAAATGAACAATGCAAAGAAATTGAGGAAAACAACAGAAATGCCATACCCGACATGGGTAGAAATTTTTCTGGCAGAAAGGGGGGGGGCATTGCGGGCGGGAGGGGTGACAAGACGTAGGGGCCTCTGATTGGTGCATCCCAGTGGCACCACCATGCAAGGAGGGGCAGGCTGAGTTGCCTTAAACTCAGCCCTCCTCCCAATCTCAGTTCTCTGGTTCAACGCAGCTCCATCCCACCCTCCCCTAAGCAGTGTGGGTTTCTTGCCGGCTGCCCTTTGGGAGCCACGTAGGAATTTTTTGGCTCACAGTTCGATTGGCCTATTGCTGTCTTTTTTGCCTACGTCACACTGTTTTGTGCGGGTCGAGTGTGTCATGTAAGGGAATACAGGGAATGAGTGTGTCATGTAAGGGAATACAGTCTATTTCATCGGTCACATTCCAGTTGGCGGCTAGGATGGGCAAAACAGGAAAGTAGGGATGGTGTGCATGCAGAGGCACCTTATGGTGACAGGTGACGCCTGAGGCCCCCCGAATGGGTTGTGCGGCTCGGCAGGGGGATAAGGGTTGCCTGGGAGACCAACCCTACTCACTCACCCAGGTGTTGTGCGGCACCGGGTTGGGGGTGACACCAGAAGGTCTACCTCCCCCAGAAGGGGCAGTCCGGAGGGATGGTGAGATCACCGCCACCCCTCAGGCTGGGTGTGTTTTCGCCCAAGAAGTGCCAGCTAGCTGCTGTCACAGTTAGATGCCCGTCCTAGTTACCCCTTTGCAAGTATTTCAATAAAATGTCACCCAATTTTCAATCCAAGCTTGTTGTCTGCATCGTCTTTAACCCATCTCCGCTCACAATGGGAAAGACTAGAGATCTCTTCAAGAAAACTGGAGATCTCAAGGGAAAGTTTTGTGCAAAGACAGGCATGATAAAGGACAAAGAAGGCAGGGACATAACAGAAGCAGATGAAATTAAGAAGAGGTGGAAAGAATACACAGAAGAACTATACAGGAAAGATCTGAATGTCCCTGATAGCCATGATAGTACTGTCACTGAGCTTGAGCCGGACATCCTCGAGACTGAAGTCAAGTGGGCCTTAGGAAGCATTGGTAACAACAAAGCTAGCGGAGATGACAGTATTCCAGCTGAGCTATTTAAAATCCTAAAAGATGATGCTGTTAAAGTGCTGCACTCAATATGCCAACAAATTTGGAACACTCAACAATGGCCGCAAGACTGGAAAAGGTCAGTTTACATTCCAATTCCAAAGAAGGGCAACGCCAAAGAGTGTTCAAACTACCGCACAATTGCACTCATTTCACATGCCAGCAAGGTGATGCTCAAAATCCTACAAGCTAGGCTTCAGCAGTATGTGAACCGAGAACTACCGGAAGTACAAGCTGGGTTTCGAAGAGGCAGAGGAACTAGAGATCAAATTGCCAACATTCGCTGGATCATGGAGAAAGCAAGAGAATTCCAGAAAAACGTCTATTTCTGCTTCATTGACTACGCTAAAGCCTTTGATTGTGTGGATCACAACAAACTGTGGCAAATTCTTAAAGTGATGGGAGTACCAGACCACCTTACCTGTCTCCTGAGAAACCTGTACGAGAGTCAAGAAGCAACAGTAAGAACCAGACATGGAACAACCGATTGGTTCAAAATTGGGAAAGGAGTACGACAAGGCTGCATATTG
Organism: Heloderma suspectum; assembly: GCF_057233095.1. Taxonomy (NCBI): domain Eukaryota; kingdom Metazoa; phylum Chordata; class Lepidosauria; order Squamata; family Helodermatidae; genus Heloderma; species Heloderma suspectum. The sequence continues at coordinate 255,980,971 of NC_139461.1, forward strand.
TCACCCTGCTTATTTAACTTATATGCAGAGTACATCATGAGAAAAGCCAGGTTGGATGAATCACAGGTCAGAATTAAGATTGCTGGGAGAATTATCAACAACCTCCAATATGCAGACGATACCACCCTAATGGCAGAAAGCGAAGAGGATCTAAAGAGCCTCTTGTTGAGGGTGAAAGAGGAGAGTGAAAAAGCTGGTTTGAAACTCAACATTAAAAAAACTAAGATCATGGCATCTGGCCCCATCACTTCCTGGCGTATAGAAGGGGAAGAAATGGAAGCTGAGACAGATTTTATTTTCTTGGGCTCCAAGATCACCGCAGATGGTGACTGTAGCCATGAAATTAAAAGACGCTTGCTCCTTGGGAGGAAAGCTATGGCAAACCTAGACAGCATAGTAAGAAGCAGAGACATCACCTTGCCGACAAAGGTCGATCTAATCAAAGCTATGGTTTTCTAGGGATGGGGGAGAATTTCTCCTCGAAACTTCAGGGGGCCGAGTGCCAACGTATTCGGCCCCCCGAAGTAGTTTCGGGGAGAAATTCTCCGCACCCCCCCCGCCCCCCGCACACACACCCCAGGATGGGACTTACCTTTCACGAATGTCCCTCCCAGCGGCGGGTCCCGGCGGCGGTTCAGCAGGTCTTCAACAGGGGCAGGGGCGGCAGCCGGTCTTTCGACCGGCTGCCGCCGCCGCCATTCCAAGAAAAGTAAAAAAAAAAAAACGCCCCCGTGATAGGCTATGTGACGATTAACGTAGCCTATCATGGCTAGATTTGCAAAGTCAGCTGTGATAGGCTACGTAAATCGTCACGTAGCCTATCACGGGTGACTTAAAAAAAAAAAAAAGTGCGTACGGCTAATGGCGGCCCCCATAGGGAGCCGACATTCCCGTTCCTTATTTGGTCGCTGTAGTCTACGTAAAGATTTATGTAAAGACAAAACAAAAATGCCCCCGTAATAGGCTACGTGACGATTAACGTAGCCTATCACGGCTGACTTTGCAGATCTAGCCGTGATAGGCTATGTAAATCGTCACGTAGCCTATCACGGGGGCATTTTTGTTTTGTTTTTAACTTTTTATTTCGCAGCCGGGAGAGGCGAGGGGCCTACTCCCCGGCCTGAATTTCGGCCGGGCGAGGCGGGAAGCCTCCCCCCCAGCCTGAATTTCAGCCGGGCGAGGAGGGAAGCCCGGGGGGAACTTCGGGGGGAACTTCGGGGGGAGCAGCGAAGCACCTCCCGCCCACCGCGAAGCAAGCTGCGAGACCAGGTAAGTGACTTTCATGCACCCCTATGGTTTTCCCAGTAGTAATGTATGGCTGTGAGAGCTGGACTGTAAGGAAGGCTGAGCACCGAAGAATTGATGCTTTCGAACTGTGGTGCTGGAGAAGACTCTTACGAGTCCCCTGGACTGCAAGGAGGTCCAATCAGTCAATCCTAAAGGAAATCAACCCTGAGTGCTCATTGGAAGGACAGATCCTGAAGCTGAAGCTCAAATATTTTGGCCACCTAATGCGAAGAGAAAACTCTCTGGAAAAGACCCTGATGCTGGGAAAGACTGAAGGCAAAAGCAGAAGGGGACGGCAGAGGATGAGATGGCTAGATAGCATCACCGATGCAATGAATATGAACTTGAGCATGCTCTGGGAGAGAGCGCAGGACAGGAAGGCCTGGCGTGCTAAGGTCCATGGGGTCACGAAGAGTCGGACACGACTGAAGGACTGAACAACAACAACGAGCCTAGCTACAGTTGTCCATGCTCTGGTAACCTCTCATCTGGATTACTGCAATGTGTTATATTTGGGGCTGCCTTTGAAAGTGGTCCAGAAACTTCAGCTGGTCCAAAACAGGGCAGCAAGCTTGTTAATGGGGATTGTCCAATGTGATCATATTACGCCACTACTTTTCCATCTGCACTGGCTGCCAGCCCATGTCTGCGCTCGATTCAAAGTGCTGGTATTAACATTCAAAGCCCTAAACAGCTTGGGGCCAGGTTAGCTGAAGGATCGTTTCCTCCCTTATATACCTGCCTGGACCCTAAGATTGTCCTCCACAGTCCTTCTCTAGAAGGCCCCACCAGTGAGGTGGGTTGCTACTAAGAAGAGGGCCTTTTCAGTTATGGGGCCTTGATTGCGGAATGAGCTTTGCAAAGAGGCTTGCCCAGTGCCTACACTGTGCTCTTTCCAGATGAAGACCTTCTTATTTTCCCAGGCATTTTAGTCTTTCAGTTGCTGTTGTTTTAAATCTGTATTTTAAATATTCACATTGCTGCTAGGTTTTATTTTGGTTTTTACTTTTATTTTGTACTGTAGTTTTAAACTGAATGCTCTCCCACATTGGAGGCATTCAAGATGAGGCTGGGCAGCCATCTGTCAGGGATGCTCTGACTTGGATTCCTGCATTGAGCAGGGGGTTGGACTTGATAGTCTTGTAGGCCCCTTCCAACCCTACTACTTTATGATTCTATGAATTTTTTAAACTTTTATATTGTAATGTTATATTTTATGGCTTTAATTGCTATGAAAATATTTTACAAGATACATGCTACTCTGGACCTCATCTTCTCCCATGCTTTCCCTCCCCTGCCCATATGTATATGCCTCTCATATTCAAACTGGGGCATGCTGGGAGGTGTAGGACTTTTCTCTGTCTAAACATGGATAGGATTGCACCTTAAATGAACAGATTCTTTGGCATGCCAGAGGAGAGCTGGGAAGTAAGGATGGGAGAGAAATTCACTCCACCGAGTTTTTTTCTGGATTTACCCAATTCACATCTCCCGAGCCTTTCAGGGTGCAATCCTATGGCTGCTAGTCAGAGGCTAGAAGGCCATAGGATAGGTCGGTTCCTGGGAACCGACCTCCGCTCCCTCCTGTGCTGCCTCTTAGGGAGGCGGATCGGCCCTGTGCTCCATGCTTGTAAGAGGAGTGCGGAGCAGTGAAAATGGGTCATTCCTGGGGGCAGGGAGGGTGGATGTACCTTTAAGACACATCCTATGCATCATCTGGTGTGTGTCCCCCTCCGCTCATACTTCCCACAGCTAGACAGCTGAAATCGGCTGTCTAGCCATGAATGCAGGGCGGCTGAAGCGCAAAGGGGAAGATCCCCTCCACGATGCTCCTGCCCTGCATTGTATAGGTGGTCTCCTCTGAGTTCGGAGGCAGCCACTTATCCAGATAGGATTTCGCCCGAAGATAGCCCATATATAGAGTAGCATACAGAAATTCACATTTTCTTAGGCTTTGTGATGCAGCTCATCTCAGGAAAAATACCCACACAAAAAGTACATATTCAGGGAAAGTGTGCACAAAACTGCATTATGGCAATGCAAATTGCCTGAAAAAATTGTACATCTAAAAAACGTGCATATATACATTAGAAAAAATGCATGCAAAAAGTACATATTTCTGTATGGATTTTTTAAAAAATACACAGATATTCACACACACAAGCTTACACAGAAATGGGATGGAATGAGCTTGACCTTAAAAATATGACATCCTACAAGGAAGCCACCTCCTTTTCTCAGAGATAGGAAACAGCAAGTACCTGAATTCCCCTTCTGCGCTGGCTCTAGGGTCTCACTGTTGTGTTTGGTCTGGGTGTCTCAGAGCACCGATTTGGACACTTACTAGCTGATCATTTAATGTGATGGCTAAAGAGGCATAGAACACACACCCTCTTCCACCATACACCTATATTACTGTGTGACATGAGCCCTCTGCACAGCAACTCATCATTACCAAGGATTCAGATTTGCCCACATTTGCAGACTTACAGACACACAACCCTGACATGTCTGGGATCTTTGAACACTGAACAATACGTACTCCTGAAACCTAGCTTCTTAACAGTTGAGCGAAGCTGGGGTTAAAGACAGAGTTACTTAACCAAGAAGTAATTTACCAAATTAAAATATGCATTCAAAGGGTTACATTAAAACTTGTAAACAAAAAAACTAACTATGAGCATGTAAAAGTTAAAATTCATTCATACAGACAAGCAGTTCTAACTACTGAGGCAAACACATTAAAAGCAATGGCATGGCATAACTAACTAGCGGGGGGGGGGGAGGGTGGCAGTGTGTCCTGAGCACAATGTTGGAGCCAGGAGCTCAAAGCAAGTAGTTAACCCAGGAAAAGTCTGGCGATAGACTGGGAGCTAAGATTGCATCATCAGTGGCTGCAGTTGGATCTTCTTCCTTCTCATGAGTAGACCTGTGTTCCAAGGTAGAGTCTTCCTCATGAGTAAATGCTGGATGAATCAGTCTTCTGGCAGCCAGACAGACACTCCGCCAACAACTCTGAGTATCCCACCTGATCCATCGCTGCCAATGCTGTGGCGAGCTGTGGCATGAGTGAGGAGACTGCAGAACTATGACAGGGCTTGGGATGGAGCTGAAGGGGTTCTTTGAGACCTCAGGTGAGAACTCTCTGCAAGAGGTTTCCCCATATCGTCTGCGGGAGACAGGTGTGCTGAGGGATCAAAATTAGCACCTTGCCAAATTTTTCTATCAATTTATTCTCAGCCATTTATTTGTTGGGGGCAGGGGGAGAGGAGGAAAAGAAATTGCATTCTAAAATTGTGGGAAGTGGTGAGAATTTCAGAGAAATTTCTCAAGGTGCAGAGCTTCAGTGCTTACCGTACTGTAAGGAGCTGGCTGAGGAGGGGGGCACAGGTGCCCTTTACTTTACAACTTTTACCCCATTCCATGCTCTGCAGCCTCCCCAGCTGCTTGTGCTTCCTGGAGAGCCCCCTTGAGGACTTAACCAGGACTTCCTGTCTTGGGGCTTTCCAGTGCTTCAGCCTGCAGTGAGTCTGCAAGCTGAGAGAGGCATTTTGGGTTTTGTTTTGTTATTAAGGGTGCAATCCTATCCAGATAGGCGGCTGCCTCCGAACTCAGAGGTGACTGCCTATACAAAGCAGGGCAGGAGAAGCACAGAGGGGATCATTCCCTCCATGCTTCTCCTGCCTTGCATTTTCGGCTAGACAGCCAATTGCGGTTGTCTAGCCATGGGAGGATGGAGCAGGGAAGGAAGCTGCTGGGTGACATATAGGATGTGTCATACAGGCATTTCTGCCCTCCCCTCCCAGGAATGCCCTCAGCCATGCCCCTTTCTGGCTGTTCTGTGCTCCTCTTGAGAGCGTGGAGGATGAGGCTGTTCTGCGCTGCCTCAGAGGCAGCACAGAAGTGGGGAGGGGTCGGTTCTCCAGGAACCGACCTCAGAGTGGGGGCTCTGAGGTTGGTTCCCGGAAAACAACATATCCTATGGCCGTCTAGCTGCTGTGTAGCAGCCATAGGATTGCTCCCTAAAAGTCCTTTTAACAAGAAGAAGAAAAAGAAGGAGAACAACAACTTGCTCGGTTTGGGGGGACACTTAGAAGGCAGGAATCGTGGATGAAAACACAGAGGTTCTCTGACAATGGTAGAAGATTAGCTGGGGAGGAAGCATTGTCTAGTAGAGATAAATGAAAGGCAGGAGTGGGGAAAAGAGATCAACAAGGTTCTTGTACAATGGGGCCAATTTTCAGGCAGAGATGTTGCAAATGAGCAGCGCAAAGAGAATATGAATAGAAGGGAACAGAGTGGCATTGGGTGGGAGAGTAAAGAGGAGAGAACCTTTGAGGGAAAGGAGAAGAGCACTGTTGAGGGTAGGAAGTGAAGTGGGTTACGGTAAGGAGGAAGGGGAAAGTACCTAGGTGGGGTTTTGAGCAAAGAGCTTTGGATTTTGGAATGGTCAAATGTTCCTCTACAAGTCATTCACAAGAACCAAGGCAAAATGGGAGGTCCACTGGTTATAGAATTCAAAGAACACCTTTCAGGCTTTCTATCCATTTGTTAATTGTTCTTAATGCTGACAAGCAATTAAATTAACTGAAGCATATTTATAAATACATCCATGGGCAAGAAGTAGGCAAAAATGTATGCACTGAAAAATATCAGCACTTTAAGCTCCAAACATCAGAGGGCAAAGCATGGTGAACTATTCCATATATAGAACACATCCAGTACAAATGAGCCTACTACTGTGACAGAGAAGACAGAGTAAAAAAAAAAACCACACACAGAGAAGTGTAGTTCAGATGAGATCAATACTCATCAGAAGAAATGAAGTAAACCCTGAAGAAGGGACCAAGTGGCTGCTGGGATAAGATCCTCCTGAAAGCAGAAGTGACACATAATGACAAGAGAGGTGAAGCAAACTACTGACATCACAAAGATTACAGAATAAACAAATGACAATCGAACTGAGGGAAAAAGCCTTCTTAGGGGATAAAAAGTAAGCAGGGAGAGCAGTGAATGAATGCCTTGAAACCAAACTTAAAATCAAAGTTATGAAGGTTGATTCTCAGGCTACATATTCCTCTTCACTCCCAAGGCATGATATAAACTCCTCCACCTCGACAGATTTTAGCCAACTCTAATTGTCCCCATGAGTCATTTCCTTTGACTAGGTCCAGCTTTGCATTGATAATAAACTGGAAGGATTTTTTTCTCCACCAAATAAATCCACAAACACCTCTGAGGACTCTCAGAAAGGTTGTGGGGGCAGCGGAAGAGAAGGCAGCAGAAGAGTCCTGTGATGTATTAGAACAGTAGTTTTCAGTCTTTCTTCCTGCAGGGAACGTTTTGTACATTGATTTTCCTGTGCAGAAGTCCCAGTGCATCTGTCACAGAAGCCCAACATGTTTCAGAAGGCTCAGATATGTTTAGGGTGTGTGGTCAGTTCACAAGATGTGATCACAGGTTGTTTGGGCTTCACTATAGCACACTTCAGAAATCAGACATATGTGGACTCCATGGTACATTGAATGAACATGTGTATGGCAGGGGGGGCAGCCTTGTGGCCACAGGTTCCATCCCCTACCATAGACACATTCCATTGCATCATGTCTGTAAAATTTCAATGTTCATCCCCATACCACCACCAAGAATGAAGACACCTGGGACTACCTGCCAGTGTTGGGTCCATGTTTTTGAGGGCTCTTGAGCAAGGCACCCTACTTGTGTTTACCTTCCTAGTGTTATTGTCAACAGCTGCTATTACTCGTCCTTCTCTTTCTCATCATTGTTACTGCAATTCCTTCCCATAACCTCTGTGGGTCACAGCAAGAGGCAGGTGAACAAGCAGGTTGCAATGCTGAAGAGGAAGACCAACTCCAGGGGGCTGTTTTCAGTGGGTCCCTGCTGAGGAGTGGGCCCTTGGCTGGTGCCCAACCATGCCTACCCTTGACACCAGCTCTGCTACCTGCACTGTGTCTGTCTGCCTGCTGCTCCAAATTTATACTGCTCTCCAGGTAAGTTCCAGACCATGACAGCATTAAGAAAGGAGCCCTCAATTTTCCAGTTGTGAGGGCACCTCAAAAATTCCATCATGCTGACTGGCTAAATCCATGCTGCAGATTATCAGGGGGGCTGGGCTCAAGGAATGCAGTGAGGAAGAGGAAGCTGGGACTGGCCTTTTATGGTCACTTTTGTATCCCCCATCCTGGCTGGCCAACAGCCAGCATCTCAGTCTCTACTCCCCATAGCAAGTGGGCAAATTTGCCCCCTAACCCAAAGCCAAAGGCAGGTGGAGAACCGGCATACCTACAGTTAGCTCTCTAGGCAATCAGGAACCCTGCAAAGTCTTGTGTGGACATGGGGATGTTGCAGACACATGTCAGAACATGTGTGTGGTGAGGTGAGGCCTACTGTCCTCTCACTGTATATATGTGTATTCAGTATCAAGAATCCACAACTGGCAAATGTTGATGATGTCATCACAAATCAAAATGTCTGAATATGAGGAACAGGAAGGGTTGTGTTGTGGTTTTTTAAAAACAAAAAAAGGGGGATCTATGCACACTTACCAGGGAGTAAGTGAACGGGGGGGGGGAGACTTACATTTGAGTAAACATGTATAGGACTGGGCTGTATGACTGATTTCATTTTATTTCACAACATTTATTTTATAACTATTAGTAACCTTTCTAGATGGGAGCATAAACGTTAGGCATGCTGGAAAAAGTATGACTCATGTTATTAATCCTATTTTTGTTATGCAAAATCAATTATTGATTATCTGTGGAACATTTCAAAAATATGTTTAAAAGCATATTTGTCTGATATTCAGCAGTAGATGAGAAGAGCAATAAAGGCTGCTCAAGAAACACATGCATAATTACAGTCCATGAATACAGGAAACCTGTAAGGAGCACTTTGAGATTTAATTGACATTTAACAAGATAACTACAGCAAGTTAATTAGAAATTATCAGCTAAAAATAAGAATTAACTCTAAATAATCTTTTCTCTTGCTGCAATACTATAGTGGTGTCTTGTTATATGCCCGTGAAATGCCTAAATGATTTTTATATCATTTTTTTTAAGAATTCATTTCCTTCAGACTAATTCCTGAATTATCAGTTCCTTATTTTGTTATAAAGTCACTGAGCTGATCTGCTTAGCAACAGATTAAGTCTTGTCCGTCTTTCTTAAAATACAATTTCCTTGCTTTACTGTTAACACACAAAGAATAAGAAGCCAAAGAAGACACAGGTTCCATTTACCACAGAGAGTTCTCCACCCGCTTTCCCCCAGCTTCAGCTTATGTCTTACCACATGGATTTTCACACTAACATGGAGAGTCTCCATACCTCCATTGAATGTTCCTGGTGGCCACCGATCAGGGCATGGAAGCTCTCCATATGGTGGTAATTTGTGCAGTACAATGTTCTAGGCTTTACTGCCAGGATGCAGCAAGGGGTGGCAGTTCCCATGGGGATGCCAGTTTTGGTAGCATAGCATCCATAACATTGATTTTTGAGGGTTTTATGTACAACTGTATTGGGTAGTGCTTTGGAGCATCTTCAGACCATCACTTTGATACATAGGATATGATAAATTAAAAATATGTGTTTTTGCTCTAATCTCTGCTCCTAGATCTGCTGAACTTACCCCTCCACCATAGTAACAAGTGCCCTGTAAGGGACAGTGGGAGTTAGGGATGGCCGGAAGGCTTACCTCCAAGTCCGGGGAGGGGGTTCTGCAGGGGGGGCAATCCATCCCTCCCCCCCGGAATCCTAGCCGGCCAACTCCGCTCTGCAGCGATTCCGCAGAGCTGCCAGCTGGCTCCAGAGCGCCAATGATACGGCTGCCATTGATTGCCGTATCGCTGGCTAGGCAGATTGACTGCGGATGCAAATGGCATCCACTATGCCATTTGCAGCCGTAAAGGTGTTAGTTTGAGCTAAATGCAGCCATTTACAGCTGCATTTACCTTAAACTAAGATCTTTACATCACTTCTTAAAGTGATGGGAGTACCAGACCACCTTACCTGTCTCCTGAGAAACCTGTACGAGGGTCAAGAAGCAACAGTAAGAACCAGACATGGAACAACCGAGTGGTTCAAAATTAGGAAAGGAGTACGACAAGGCTGCATATTGTCACCCTGCTTATTTAACTTATATGCAGAGTACATCATGAGAAATGCCGGGTTGGATGAATCACAGGTCGGAATTAAGATTGCCGGGAGAATTATCAACAACCTCCGATATGCAGACGATACCACCCTAATGGCAGAAAGTGAAGAGGATCTCAAGAGCCTCTTGCTGAGGGTGAAAGAGGAGAGTGCAAAAGCTGGTTTGAAACTCAACATTAAAAAAACTAAGATCATGGCATCTGGCCCTATCACTTCCTGGCATATAGAAGGGGAAGAAATGGAAGCAGTGACAGATTTTACTTTCTTGGGCTCCAAGATCACCGCAGACGGTGACTGTAGCCATGAAATTAAAAGACGCTTGCTCCTTGGGAGGAAAGCTATGGCAAACCTAGACAGCATAGTAAGAAGCAGAGACATCACCTTGCCGACAAAGGTTCGTATAATCAAAGCTATGGTTTTCCCAGTAGTGATGTATGGCTGTGAGAGCTGGACTATAAGGAAGGCTGAGCACCGAAGAATTGATGCTTTCGAACTGTGGTGCTGGAGAAGACTCTTACGAGTCCCCTGGACTGCAAGGAGGTCCAATCAGTCAATCCTAAAGGAAATCAACCCTGAGTGCTCATTGGAAGGACAGATACTGAAGCTGAAGCTCAAACATTTTGGCCACCTAATGCGAAGAGAAAACTCTCTGGAAAAGACCCTGATGCTGGGAAAGACTGAAGGCAAAAGGAGAAGGGGATGGCAGAGGATGAGATGGCTAGATAGCATCAGAACTTGAGCACGCTCCGGGAGAGAGCGCAGGACAGGAAGGCCTGGCGTGCAATGGTCCATGGGGTCACGAACAGTCGGACACGACTGAACGACTGAACAACAACAAGACCTTTACGGCCGCAATTGGCGTAGTGAATGCTATTTACGTCCGCAGTCAATCCACACAGCCAGCAAGACAACAATGGTGACCGTATCGCTGGCGCTCCAGAGTAGGGATGTACGAAAGTCTTACCTGGCTCTGTGCCGAGCAATCTGCGGTGGGGGGGAGGTTCTCCATCCCTCCCCCCAGAATCCTCTCCGGCCAGCTCCGCTCCACAGCAGCTCCATGGAGCGGCCGGCCAGGGCCAGCCGCAACCAGAGTTCCGGCCACGGCCAGGCTGCTGCAGCCACAAATGACGGCCATCGTAGCAGCTGCCATTTGCATCCTTGCAGTCAGCCATGAGAGGCTACATAACTATTTACGTAGCCTATCACAGCAAACAGCAGGGTCGCAAATGGCAGCCACTATGCCATTTGTGCCCCTGCTCTTTGCCGTAATAGTCTACGTAAGTATTTACGTAGCCTATCACGGTAAAGGCAGCCACACAAATGGCCTCACCCCACCACCACCCCATGGAATCCCCCCAGGACAGAGCTTACCTGGTGGAGGATGTGGCGGCAGCTCCAGCGGTGGATGCGGCAGTGGATGCAGCTGGTCTCCATTTGCGTGGCTGCCTTTACTGTGATAGGCTACATAAATACTTACGTAGCCTATCACGGCTGACTGCAAGGACGCAAATGGCAGCCGCCGCCACATCCACCGCCAGGTAAGCTCTGTCCTGGGGGGATTCCGTGGGGTGGCGGGGGGGAGGAGGCGGTTCCGCCACAGATTCCAGCTGTAAATGTAAATTCTTTAGAATTCAGCCTCACTGGAGTCCGTGGCAGAATTCTCTGACATCCCTCCTCCGGAGCCAGCTGGTGAGGAGGATCTGGCCAGCAAGGATTCCTCCTAGAGGTGGAGGTAAGTCTTCCAAGCCCCCACGGATTCCAGGGGGGCGGATTCTTTTGAATCCAGCCTCACTGGGGTCCGTGGAAGATTTCTCTCCCATCCCTAGCTGGAGTACACATAAAATACAGGATATGCCCTACCCCTACATCTGGCTTGCCTGGCCATGGGGGGGGCATTGCGGGTGAATGGGGTGAGCAGACATGGTGGGCTGCCATTGGAGGAACTCACTGGGGAGGGGAGGGGAGGGGTCGGAGAGGTGTTTTTTACTCTCCACGCCCTTCCCAACTGGCTCTTGTTCTCGCAGCTCCCTCCCGCCCTCCCTTAAGAGGTGTGGGTTCCAACCAGTTACCCTTTTGGGGGCCATGTAGGAATTTTTGGCTCACAGTCTGATTAGCCTGGGCTGTGTGTCTTTTTGCCTACTTCACACCATTAATGGGGTTGGGTGAGTCCTTTAGGTGAATTCGATCTAATTTTTTGTTAAGTTCAGGTCACATTTCAGATGGTGGCTAGGACGGGCAAGGGGAATGAGCTTAGGGATGGTGAACATTCAGAGGCACTGTTATGGTGACAGGTGACGCCTGAGGCCTCCCAAATGGGTTTTGCGGCTCGGCAGTGGGATAAGGGTTGCCTGTGAGACCGACTCACCTCGCTCACCCAGGAGCTTTGCAGCCTGGGAGGGGGTGACAGGGGAAGGTCTACCTCCACCATAAGGGGTAGTCCTGAGGGGTGGTGATGCTGTCACGCCACCCCTCAGGCTATGTATGTATTCACCCATTAGTGCCAGCTAGCCACTGGCACAGTTCAGTACCCATCAAAGGTTTTCCCCTTTGCAGATATTTCAATAAATGTGGCCCGGTTTCAATCCAAGCACTTGCGTCCATCTCTTTATTACCCATCTCTGCTTGCAAATGAATTATCTTGTTATATTTCTGAATTTCTCTTATGATCCCATAAACAGCCTACACTTCACATATTCTCCCTGTATTTTTCTTTTATCCCAGTGCATGGTCTGAGGACATATCATGATGCAGCAATCTTGCTGAAGCTAAGTAGTTCTCTGTCTGGTCAGTGCCTGCCTATAGGGCAGATCCCATATACATTGTCTTATACATAAAGAAACCATCTTCAGTCCTATAGTGGGCGAAAGATAGGATATGAATGTAATAAAAGAATAAATCTCTTGATTGGTTCTTCTTTCCTTATAGATATCTCTTCCCAAAGGCAACAGAAAAGAGAACTGAGATACATAGAAAGAGTTTGAATTTCAAAGGCATTGGGCCAGTTCACATATAACAATAAGCCAGAATGCTTTGATATTCTGTCATACTGGGAATGATCAACCATGCTCATGCATGCTGCTCCATCACTCCAGCTTTACTTTTCCTCCCAGTGGGAGCAGCTAAACAAGCCAGTGTCTCTCTGTCCATAGCTCATTTAGCATGATGCCCTAACTGGGAACTCTGATTTACTGCTCTCCTAACAAACCAGAGTCATAAGCCAAGTCCTAACTAGCCACAGTCCATGGTTTCTTTAGCTTTTCTCACTGGCAGGAGGAGCCAACAGGGATCAATCAATCCTAAAAACATAAGAAGAGCCATGCAGGATCAGATCAAGGGTCCATCTAGTCCAGCATTCTGTTCACGCAGTAGCCAACTGGCTGCCCACAGGAAACCCACAAACAGGACATGAGTGCAACAGCACCCTCCTGCCCATATTCCCCAGCAACTGGTGTACATAGGCATAGTGTCTCTGATGTTGGAGGTAGCATATAGCCATCAGGACTAGTAGCCATTGATGGCCTTATCCTCCATGAATTTGTCTAACCCCTTTTTAAAGCCATCCGAATTGTTTTGTAGCAAATTCCATAATTTAACTATGCGCCACTGTGTGTATGTTTACTCATTCATGATAAGCCAGAATTCTAAAGACTCTAAAGAATTCTGGCTTGTCATTATGTGTGAGCCAGTCCATTGATTTTGATTCAAATACTACATTCCAAATACTATTTGACGTGCATTCCTATGCATGCTTAAACAGGAAAAAGTTCAACAACTTCCAGTATGCTCCAGCCAGCCATGCTTGCTGGGGCATGCTGGGAGTTGTGGGACTTTTTTCTATCTAAACATGCATAAGATGGCACCCTTAAACTATACACCTGGTATTCCTATCTGTATGATGGGTGAATCTGTCCATTTTGGTTTTGCTCAGTTTCTCATTTTACTGACCTCTTCAGCCAGTTTCTGCATCAGTTTGTGAAGTCGGCAAAAAAGAATCCCACACAAACATTTGTATACATTTTCATGCACTTTTCTTCCAATTAACACATTTTTTGTGCGCACATTTCCTGGCATGTCCACTTTTGCAGCGGTTTTCCTTAATATAATAAATGGTGTGCATACTGTCCCCTAATATATGCATTTTGTGCACTCTTCTTAATATGCACATTTTTGTGTACTTTTTTTGTTGGTTTTTTAGTTGTGAATTGCTTCACAGTATTCTGAAAAGTGAGGATTTCAGTGCATAAATGCATTTTGTATGGGTTCAGGAGGTGCAAGTTGGGTATGCTCATATACAAATTTGAAGTGAACACATTTCTTACTCATCCCTATAATTGAGTGTATACCTCTAATGCCAGATGGATTGATGGAAATATTTTTTTTGTCCCATAAAAGAAGTGGGTGGTTAAACAATAGCCTTACTCCTTGCTGTTATCTGTGATAGATTGTTATCAAACATTATTATCCCTCACACATACTTGTAGGCTTTTACCATAAACCATGATATTGACTATATTTTCTCAAAAATGTGGACTTCAGTGTTGATGTCAATTGTGCTGATCTAGCAAAGGTGATATACATATGATATACATACCAAATCCCTCTTCTGGATTGAATCCTGTGTGAATGAAAAGTTGATGAAAAGGGGAACATGTTATCTACAGCAGCTAATTATACAAGTTCATTTGTTACTTATATAGAGCTCTATGCATTCAGCAACCATAGGGGATACCACATAATTCTGGAGCTATCAGAAATAGTGGTGACAAACCATAGACCCAAAAAGGTCAATGGATGAATGTATAGTGGTAGAGAGCAGGACAGAAAATCACATGATCTGCATTCTTTCCCTAGTTCCACAGCCAGCCCCCGAGGATGGCAAGATTGGGTCCCAAGCACAGCAAAAGACTCTCTGCTTCAACTGAATCATCAATCTCGTTTTTCACACAGGACCTAAGGGGGCATGGTCCTTAGTTTGCATGCCCCTCCTATTCTAGATTAAGGAGCCCATTGAAGAAGCCTTGCTTGAAGGATACCAAAATCCTACAAGTAACAATGGGCAGATCTGCCAATTTCAGTTTCATATTGTTCCAATCTTAAATTCAGTTCGTCCTGAACTTGGAGAATTTTCCCAGTCTTAAATTCCCGTCTGTTCAATCCTCTATTGCTCTCATCTCTGAAATAGGGTGTGTTAGCAATGTGCTGGTGCTAGTTTCATTGGTTTTTTTAAAAAATCAAAGGAAGCGTAATGGAATATTTAATTTCTCAACAAATCTATTTGTACTTATTATACCAGCTTGCAACTGGTTTGTACCAAACTCTGAGGGTGTTTTTAAGTTCGCATTAAAATTCCTAAGTATTTTTGTGAACAATTCTCCTAATATATGCATTTTGTATGCAATTTTTCCAAATATACACATTTTTTCAAAGTAATGTTCCTAATATAATCCACTTGTAAATATTATTTTTCACTTACACACATTTTTGCATGTACTTTCTGTATAAAATATGCACTTTTCTACACCATTTTTGAAGAACTGCATTGCAAAATTCAGAGAACTGTAAATTTCAAACGATAACTGAGTTTTGGTTCATGTATTGGTTTGAAAGTGCAAATTCAGGTAAGGTTGCATTAAACTTCAAACTGAATACATTTCTCCCCCATCCCTAGAATGCGGAAAGCATTGTTCTCCTGTGCAACTTTGTGCCTGTAGCCTTTCTGTGACATGCTCACCAGCATTCACTCACCATGCTTTATGTCTTCATGTAGAGCCAGCTTGCCTGTGTAAGTCTCGCAAATGGCTTGTTGTAAAAGACAGCTCTCCCACTGCTTTGGAGTTCAGTCCTATGGCCTGGATCGAAGCTTTGGGATGCTTTGATCATATTTCCTGTGAAAAACCCTTTAAAGAAAATCAAGCAGGCATTTATTCAGGTTCCCATTTTTGCTTTTCACTTTTTCTTGGTCAGTGGATTAGTCATGATTGATTTTTCTACATGACTGAGGAAGGCATAAGGTTAAAAGATAAAGGGATGGATTCCTTTTAAAATGTAATTTAGCGTTTTCTGTTATTAGCCCTAATACCAACACAAAATCACTTCAATTTCCCCAAAACACCTGGGACCCAGCTTGCAGCTGCTGGGAGACAGAAAACACTTTCCTGTAGAAAATCAAACAGATGTGTGGTTTATATGTGCAGGTGTGATTTAATGCCTTCATGGAACATATATTTCTGTTGTCCAGGTTCATAATCTCTTAGCTATGACTTAAGCAACTTTTTTTTTCTTTTTTATTGGATATAAAAGCCAGTAGAGCCTTAGGGTATCCTCTTCAGAAACATGGAAAGACATCAAAGGGGGTTCAGCTGACTCCCTCCATGCATTCAAAGCATGTGTGAGGGGGTGTCACAGGGCCATGCAAATGATCTCCATCCCTGCCATCCCACTGGCTGTGCACCATCATCCACACATTCAGTGCATGTCTTAGGAGGCCAAATCAGGATCCCTCCTTGCATGGAGAAACTCTGTCTGTCGGTAGGCACACAAAGCCATTTCTGATGTATGCCAACATTTGGAAGGTGGAGAGCCTGGTGTTGGGCATGTCAGCAAGAGGAGGGGCTAGCACACATGGTCCCACACCTCCTCGTGTGTTCTTTAAATGATTGGGGGGGTATTTGAACCCCACTAAATAAATATCCCCAGTTATGCTTTCTGCTAAAGCTGAATCTGCTTGGGTCAGTTCGTTTCTGAAACAGTGGTCAAAGGATGTCAAAGGGAAAGAGAACAGAGTATGATTTGGATCTCACAAGATGAAGAAGTGTCTCACATGGAGGAAGTTGCTGCAATGTGCAGCTGCGCAAGGATGCAGCTTGCCTGTTCTTCTCCTGCAAAATGCTGAAATGTAGACACTGAGCTTATTCTCAACCTCAGTGTAGCACAATGGGAAATGAGAAATATTACCTGGAAGAATGCCCAGCCAAACAACTGGCAGCAGTAAAAAACTAGTACCTTAATCGGTTAGATGTGAGTTGAATGGCTGTGCTGACAAAGCTATAGCAATGTTTTGTGCAAGGCAAGTAGCACAAACAGGGCCAGAGTCAAGGGCAGGCATGGTTGGGCAACTGTCAAGGGTTCACATCTCAGCAGAAGCCCACTGGCAAGAGCCCCCTAGACTTGCTCCTCCTCTTCACCATTGCAACCTCACCTGCCTCTCACTCTGGCCCAGACAACAGTGGTGGTGACGAGGAGAAGCAGTGGGTGCCACTGCCTATTTCCTCACTGGCTCTCTGCCTGCCGAGCAAGGAAGTGGCAGCAATGATGAGAAAGAGAAGGAGGAGCAATGCCAGCTGTTGACAATGGTGCTGAAAAGGTAGACTCTCTGTGGAAAGGGTTCACTGAGGGTGACTTTCCAAAGGGCCCTCAAAACCTTGGAGCTGGCCTGGCACTGAGCACAAGCCTGTTCAGCTGTACTGCCTGTGTCGGTTACAACTCTAAGAGATTAGTAATAAGGCTGATGCATAAGCACACTTATTTGGAAGCAAAGGACAAGGTACTCTTGGACCTTGTCTGCCACTGCAAAAGAGTTATTATTATTAGGGCTGTGCAGGGGGACCCCGATCCAACTTGGAATCCATTTTGTGGCTTCCGAGGCAAGCCCAATCTGGCTTGGACAGATTCAGGGGGGCCTCGACCTGCCTCGGCCCCGAACCCCAAGTGGGTTCCCCCCAATGCCCCCACGCAACCCCCTAGCTCCTTATCTGGACCGCTGCCACCTTCTCCGCTGTTCCGCCTTCGCCACCGCCCGCTGCTGCTGTCTTCTCTGCCACTGGTGCCACCATCTTCTGAGGCCTAGACATGCGGCAACTCTTCTTGCAGGAAGTCACCATTTTTAAAATGGTGACTCCCTGGAAGAAGAGTCGCCGTGCATCCAGGCCTCAGGAGATGGCGGCGGAGCCAGTGGTGGCGGCAGTGGCGGCGTGGCAGCAGAGGCGGTGGTGTTAAGGAGAAGGCGGTTCAGATAAGGACCTGGAGGAGCCAGGGGGGTGGGCCGGGGGCCGAAGCGCACGAAACCCCCGACCCGCTCCAGGCCACTTCGTGCCCCCTCCGCTTTGCCTTTTTATACTGCCTCATAGCCGAAGTTCTTCCAGTCATTGTTGGCTTCTGTTCTGTTTCTACTCTGGCTCAATTCAGAATTTCTCCAGCTACACCATTATCTGATGTGCTAAGAGGAAAAGTTTCACGATACTCGCAACCACCAACAATAGGTTATAGCATTTTTAAACAGACTGGCTATCTACTGAAATCCAAAAGTAACCATGTGAATGGAATGGAGTGTCCATATGTTGACCCATCTATGGCAAGTTTCAATATGGTTTATGCTAAAAGGCTTTTAGCAGTCCACAGCCAGCACTGAAATCCTCAGTTTCTTTTGACCCTAATTGTTTTGATATTTTTGGCAGGCAGTCTAGGTTTGCAACTCTCCAAATTGAACGACATTCAAGTGACCTCCAGTCAGATGAACATCGAAAGGACTTTAAATCTACTTGAGGGTAGACTGTGAGTACAACACAGTGTTGGGTTCAGGTAACCCCCTTTTTCTCCTCAAGAGAGCAGGTCGACACAGTCACTGTACCCTTTCATACATAATGCATTCAAATAAAGTCAGCACAATCGAGCTCGTTTGCATCTTGGCCCAAAGAGGAGAAAAGCTTGTTAGAACTAAATGAAGGCTGTTCTTGTGCCAGTTTGGAGAAATAATTGAGGAGACATGCTGGGGACTTTGCTCCTGTTATTCCATTGTCCTAACAAAGAGGCTTTCTTTGTCAGGTGGCACAAAATCTCACCCCTGTTAGAACCAGCTATTTTTACTTAAAACTGAGCAGAATGGGCTTGCCCATTTGCCAGCACATGAGAGAGAGAGAGAGAATGAGAGAGAGAGAATGAGAGAGAGAGAGAGAGAGAGAGAGAGAGTAAATTATCAGAGTATCATGATCTTGGCATTAATATCAATCCTCATACCTGGTGCCAATGTTGTAGTAAGACTACAACTCCCCTACCTGTGCACCTCATAATATTGCTGATAGAAATAACTGGTGATTTGATGCAAATGAACAAATCTGACAGGTTGTAATTGTATGAGGGGGACAATGAAACAATAACATTAAGGCACCTAATTGACTCAATATTACACCAGCTTTTCCTCACAATGAGCCTTTTTCTCCTCCCCAGCATAATTGTGTAATGACATTTATGTGTAATAGACTTGTGACATTATAAATGACACTTATATCAGGATTGTCGGGCTGTGACAGCTCTGCTGACAGCTCTGGCAAGAAATTAATCACTTCTGAGGCCCGAAAGTTGCTCATTTGTTGCTGCCAAATAAGATTTTGCTCTGAAAATGGAAATGTTCCTCCTCCCACCCTTCTCTTCATCCCTAAGGAAAATGAGCTACCATTTCCCTCAGGGGCCAGCCACTGATGGGATTTCTTCATAATGGATGGCAACATCCAGCATGGTCAGTGAGTTAAAAGGGCAAGGCTAGCCTCACTTGAACTTCCCCTCACTGCATGGAGTGAGCATTTCCACAGCTCATCTGCTACCCCTGGGATGGGGATGGGAAGTGCATTGAGGTATCCAGCTAGCTACCAAGAATAGCTAACAAGAAGAAGGCCTCGTTCTATGTTTCTAAAGAGCAATAAATGGCTGTTGGCCACTTGCATTTACATGTTGGTGGCCCATGAAACTAAGGAAAGAACAGAGTGATTCTGTGTGTACACAGAGGAAATTGGAGAAGCAAGATATGTTCATACAGATTGTTTACCACGATTCCACTTGTGCCATTTCCTCTCCTGAGAACTCTACTTGGCTCCCTCTCTAGTGCCCTTTAAATGGCCACTAAATACTTTTAAAAATTCCACCAAGCTTCTTATTAATCTTATTTTGCCCCCCCGCCACCAATATATGTTTTTAATCTGATGTTGTTTTTATTATGCTTGTTCAATCGAATTGTGAACATCTTTATTGTAAACCTGCCTGTGAGGGCTTTTGCTGAAAGGCAGAAGAGCTGCTTTGAGCACCATTTTCTTGGTGGAAAGGTGGCATCCAAATCACTCAAACAAGCAAGCAAGAAAGCAGTTCATGGATTCATGCACATAAGCTCTTGAATGCTTAGAATGTAGAATAATAAACCCATTAAGCCACCAAAGATTCCAGATTCCAGATTAGAGAACACCAAGCACTACCCCACCCATCACCCAAACTAGCAAAACACCCTGCTCAAGAGAACCTGTACAGCACCCACTTCTTTGTATGGTTCTGTATGGCAGTTGCTGGGGAACAACAACAGTTGGTGCTGTTGCCCTCATGTCCTGCTTGTGGGCTTCCCTGATGCTTCTGGTTGGCCACTGTGGAGACAGGATGCTGGTCTAGCTAGGCCTTTGGTCTGACCCAGCAGGCTCTTCTTGTGTCCTTATGTCTCCTAAAAGAGTTATTTCACCCCACTGTTAGTTATGGCTAAATAAATATTGCAGGAAACAATAACATTAGAAAGAAAGGGAACTTTGCATGAGCGGTCTTCATAACCCGGCTTCTCCGGGTTGTTCACAATGTCCCAAATCTGTGACCTTTCTGTTATGTTCTTGGAGTTAGTTTAATATGGGATTGTACTAGTGCTGTGCCAAAAATTTATCCCACATTTTTTTCGACCATACTCATTCAATTTGATAGAAGAGAAATTGCTTTTGAAAAGAAATTCAAAGGGGAAGAAATTTCAGAGAAATCCTCATGGGTTGGGGTTCGGTTTCTTGGGCCTAAATTACTTAGGAGGTGGCTGAGGAATGAACACAAGTGTCCTGTTTTTCATTGTACAATCATCTCTCTGGAAGCCTGTAGCCTCCTCAGCTTCCCAGACTTCAATTAAAGGCCAGTTTAAGGCACCATGAGGTAATTCCTCCCATAGGGCTTTTTCGGATCAGAAGTGCAGGCAGCCTGGGAGGCTAGCTGTGATTAGGTAAGCTCAAAAATACCACAAAGGTAAACGATAAAACACTGCGGCAGAACAGTGGAAGCCACTTTCATGGGGGGAGAAAACTTTCAGGAAATTGGTAGGGGTAAACAAAAGCCACTTACCTGGTCTCGCAGCTTGCTTCGCGGTGGGGGGGAGGCGCTTCGCTGCTCCCCCCGAAGTTCAGGCCGGGGGGGAGGCTTCCCGCCTCGCCTGGCCGAAATTCAGGCCGGGGAGGAGGCGCCTCGCCTGGCCGCGAAATAAAAAGTAAAAAAAAAAAAAAACGCCCCCGTGATAGGCTACGTGACGATTAACGTAGCCTATCACGGCTAGATCTGCAAAGTCAGCCGTGATAGTCTACGTTAATCGTCACGTAGCCTATCACGGGTGACTTAAAAAAAAAAAAAAAGTGCGTACACAAATGGCGGTCCCCATAGGGAGCCGCCATTCGCGTTCCTTATTTGGTCGCTGTAGTCTACGTAAATCTTTACGTAGACTACGGTGAAAATAAGGGCAACGCAAATAGCGTTGCCCTTATTTGGTCGCTGTAGTCTACGTAAATCTTTACGTAGACTACAGCGACCAAATAAGGAACGTGAATGGCGGCTCCCTATGGGGGCGCCATTAGCCGTACGCGCCTTTTTTTTTTTTTAAGTCACCCGTGATAGGCTACGTGACGATTTACGTAGCCTATCACAGCTGACTTTGCAAATCTAGCCATGATAGGCTACGTTAATCGTCACGTAGCCTATCACGGGGGCGTGGTTTTTTTTTTACTTTTATTGGAATGGCGGCAGCGGCAGCCGGTCGAAAGACCGGCTGCCGCCTCTGCCCCTGTCGAAGACCTGACGAACCGCCGCCGGGACCCGCCGCCTGGGGGGCCGAACATGTTGGCACTCGGCCCCCCGAAGTTTCGGGGATAAATTCTCCCCCATCCCTAGAAATTGGAGGTCAGATTTTGGCAGAGCACTAACTCCACCTCATCCCTTGAGCTAGACACAACACTGCCCACACCTGCATTGCAGTGGGTGCAAACTGGGAGCCAGTCTGCCAAGACAGTTGATGCTGTTGCAGCACAGAAACCCCCAAAAACCCTTAGGAAGGAAGGAAGAAGCTTTACTACAAGCCCTGCCAATGGGGAACCCTACCTGAAAGAAATGGTTGAGAATGTCTCCTCCCCCTGGAGAAATTTGGTGAATTTGTCTCCCAAATTTCTCTGCCCACAAGTAAGATGGAGGATTCAAGAGGCCATTTGTGAACAGCTCTAGATTTTGTTGTTGTTCAGTCGTTCAGTCGTGTCCGACTCTTCGTGACCCCATGGACCATAGCACGCCAGGCCTTCCTGTCCTGCGCTTTCTCCCGGAGCGTGCTCAAGTTCATATTCATTGCATCGCTGATGCTATCTAGCCATCTCATCCTTTGCCGTCCCCTTCTCCTTTTGCCTTCAGTCTTTTCCAGCATCAGGGTCTTTTCAAGAGAGTTTTCTCTTCGCATATTAGGTGGCCAAAATATTTGAGCTTCAGCTTCAGGATCTGTCCTTCCAATGAGCACTCAGGGTTGATTTCCTTTAGGATGGGCTGATTTGACCTCCTTGCAGTCCAGGGGACTTGTAAGAGTCTTCTCCAGCACCACAGTTCGAAAGCACCAATTCTTCGGTGCTCAGCCTTCCTTATAGTCCAGCTCTCACAGCCATACATTACTACTGGGAAAACCATAGCTTTGATTAGACGGACCTTTGTCGGCAAGGTGATGTCTCTCCTTCTTACTATGCTGTCTAGGTTTGCCATAGCTTTCCTCCCAAGGAGCAAAAAATCCTACAAGCTAGGCTTCAGCAGTATGCGAACCAAGAACTACCGGAAGTACAAGCTGGTTTTCGAAGAGGCAGAGGAACTAGAGATCAAATCGCCAACATTCGCTGCATCATGGAGAAAGCAAGAGAATTCCAGAAAAACGTCTATTTCTGCTTCATTGACTACACGAAAGCCTTTGATTGTGTGGATCACAACAAACTGAGCTCTAGATTGTACACTAGGAATTGTGCTGTTGCTCCAGAAGGAGAGGTTGTGGTACAGCTATGTAGCTTGCAACCAGTTGCTTAAGCTATGTTGACATGAGGAAAAGCAAATATCTCTTACAGAACACTCCTATGTATGTTTTCTCAGAAATAAGCCCCCATTGAGTTCAATGGGACTTACTCCCATGCAAGTATATATATGATTTCTGCCTTACCACACTGCAGCAGTTATTTAAAGGTAACATCATACTCTTGAACGGTTCGCAAGTATTCACTTGGGCATGCTTAACAATTGGTCATACATACACATGTCTGTTTAAAGAGTAATACGTGTACCTAGTGTTATTGCTATCTACCATTTCATGGAAGTGCAACTAAGAAAATAGCAGCTATTGATTTGAACATAGTCTTATACTTTACATCTATGAACCGTGGTACTGGCAATTAAGAATTTAAGAAGAGGCACAACAACTATTGACCTAACTAGATGAGATGTGATGTGATTATGACATGGGGAGTTTTTCATTCCCCAACTGAAAATTGCATATTTGCACCAGTAGATAAGTTGTTTATGATTTGTGATGTCAGCTAGAGATATTTCTGCTTTGTTGAACATTAGTTTGTGAACAATTCTGTGAACAGTTGTTATAGATCCATAAGCTAGGTGGGGTGGGGGGAGGAAGCAGTGACTCACTGTGCAAAATGTTGCACAGTTAAGCCAATTGTACAAAATGGGAAGATGCACAACAACCCAGCACCATGCATTATTATAGCTAGGGATATGTGAATCATCAAAAAGGAAGCTTACTGCAGTTCTTTGAATTCCACCTCCAACCTCTTTTTGATTTGGGTCCATATCAGATTGCGAGCTTTGTTTTTTTTTTCTTTTTACATAAATTCCATGCATATTTTTCCGGATGTATGTATCAATTGTGCACATCTTTGAAATGTACACATTGTTCTTCTATTAATTAAAGCATATTTGTGTGCATTTTTCAAAAGTACGGATTTTTTTCATGCACATTTTTAAAATGTAGGCATGCTGTCAGACACATTGTTTTGGTCTGCAAATCACATTGTAAGCTCACAAATATACAGACCTCGACCGCAGATTGGGCCTGCGTCTGTGTTCAGTCTGGAACTGGAAGGTGCGAACTGGGTAAATCCTGATAAAAAATGAACTGAAACTAATTTCCCATGTTGTTGTTCAGTTGTTAAGTCGTGTCCGACTCTTCGTGACCCCATGGACCATAGCATCCCAGGCCTTCCTGTCCTCCACTCTCTCCCGGATCCCTAATAATACCACATTCAGAACTAGCGTTGTGCCCTTATGCTAGGAAGGAAGCAAAGTAGCACGTAAAGGAACAGCTCAGAAAGTCCTGCTCTCGACAAAAAACGCATATCTGTATTGGCAGAGTACTGTATTCAGTATTGAATACCAATGCTCAGCAATGCAAAAATAGCAGTGTAAGTAATGGGGATGATTTGCACATCCCTAGTTGGCATCACAAGTTGAGTCAATATCATGCTGGGATGACAAATATGGGTTGATGTTGCTAACCTGCCATTACACTTCACCAGTAGATGTGCATAAAGGCACCATATAAAGTAATTGTTCAGCCCAGGATAGGGCATAGAGTGCCTGGCATGGCTGAGACAGGGAATTACTTACCTATGCAGTATCTAAAAAGCATGAGAGGTGCCATGGAGGCAGATGCACTGGCAATCCTATATGGTTAATATTTGTAGATTATTTTTTTTTTTAAGAATCTGACAAGCCGCAAAGGAGGACAGATCTCTTCCATTTGCAAAGCACAGCAACCACATCTGCACAAGCTACTTTGTTTATCATCACAGCTGTATTTTATTCATTTTATCTTATTTTTAATTATTTTTAGGCTGCCTTTAGAAATATAACAAGGCAGCATACAAGATTTTTTAAAAAGTACAAAACAAATAAAAATTCTGTAAAAACAGATACCATCAAGAAAACGTGCAGCTCACAGACTATGGAAAGGCCAGTGAAAACAGGTGGGTCTCCATAGCCTTCTTATGCATATATACGTACTACAGCTGAAACCTGGAGGGCAAAAACTGCTTTGCTATGAGGTGGTTACATTTTAAAATGTTTTGGCATAAAAATCCATTGAAAGGGCTAAGCTATTTACTGGCAAATACAAGGCATTTTGAAAAGTATTGGATCCAAACTAAGTTATTGAACTTAGTTCCTATTGCAATCAATTGGACAAGCTGGTCATGATTTCACTTACGTCACATTGAAAACAGTGGTTCAGCTAACTTACATCTAGATCCAGTCCATTGTATTTAATGGGTGAGAGAGAGGATCAGTATCTAACAGCTAACTGAGGTGGTTAGTTGTTCGGTTGTGAACTGTAGGTTGTCTGTGGTTAACAAACCATGGTGTGTTAGTGCAGCTGGGTTCACACAACAAAACAACCCACAGTTCAATGACTACCCACACACAACCCATTCTCAACTTTGAGTATGGTTTGTCATGTTGTGTGAGTCAGTCAGGGTCTTTTTGGTCATGGCCCTTTGTGGGATTCCCTTCCACAGAAAATGTGCTTCACTCCCTCTCAGACTGTTTTTAAATGCACCTTGAAGACTTGGGTCTTCCAATCTGCTTTTAACTGAATAGTGCTCCTGGTCTATGCCTTCTAAGGGGCAGTTTTAACTGTCACTCTCTCTATGTGTTTTTGTTTATTGCTGGTTTGCATAGGAATGATATATTTTATGCTGCTATTTTAATTAATTGTATTTTATATTTTTATTGTTTTAGGTTTTATCTGTGAGCTACATTCGGAGGACTTTTGGTGGGGAAATGTAATTAACATGAATAAATAAACTGAGGAATAGCAACTAGATTACCCCTGATCCAGGCTTTTTTTTTTTATCTTGGTCTCAGCAGAGTTAAGCTCCAGAATATGTTTTCATTTCCAAGGCTCAGCCCTCTAAGGTATGAAGTAAAAAAATGAAGATGAGAGTGCTTCTGATCACATGCAGAGAATTTTCCATTTATTATTGAATATTCACAGCCAGTCCCCACATCAGAAATTAAGTGGGTGCTGATGAAAAGGAGCTACTGAGAAACAGGAGGGAGGTATCACCATGCTTGGGGCAACACTGAGGTTTGCAGATTTTTTATTTAAAAAAAAAAAACCCTCAGAGGCAAAAACAACAACAACAAAAACAGTCCAAATGGGATTGACAATTATGTGTGTTACTTGGAAAAGAAAAACAGAAAACTGTGGGGGGTGGAGAAATGCTGGAAAAGGAAATATATGAATGGCTTAAACTGCCCAAAAGAGCACCCTTCTTAGGAGGTGAGAATATACTGTGACATTTTGTTGCAGAGCCCACTGGACTGATCTATTATTAAACTATCATAAGGTCATTTTGAAAAGTATGCCGATTGCCATACTCCCCCCACCCCTCAGAATAGTTCCTATTGTCTAACGTATAGACAGGATGAGAAGCATGAAAAGACATTGAGATATAATAGTCAAACCCTATAACAGATAAATGTTAGTAGTCTAAACTTTTCCCCATTCCACCTTCAAAAGGATGTGCAATCAATACCATTGTCTCCTGGGTGCATAGATCAGTGGTGATCAAAGGAGGCATTTACACATCATACTTTGAGTTTGGTCCTTTTTTAGTTTAGCATCAAACAGATTTGAAATTATTTATTATTTGTGGATGGCTATATGGAAGTTTGCAACTCTTTAAGGCTGGCCAGTTATACAGCCAGGAACCCAGGAAGCCTAACTCTTGGAAATCAGGTATGATGTGACGAGGGAGAAGTCACCATCTACATCATCATGCATAATCAGTGAAAGTCCTACAGTTGTCCTTTCTGTCAATGGGGTCAGGTGGATTAGCATGAGATATGTATTTCTTGGGCACAGGTGAACTCTGATGGAAATCTTATATTCATCGCATAATCATCTTGCCACCATATAAAAGGTGATGGTGTGATGACTGATAAGATGCCTTTCCCCCTCAACCTTTTTCTCTTTGGGTTTGATTGTTATATACCGGTTAATGATGTTGCTGAGTAGAGACATTTGAGAATTTCATTTGGTCCATATTCTTAAGTGAACCAACCTGATTTGTACTTCCTGGACTAATGTGTGAATAGTAATGCAGTTATCCTTTGGATTGCATATGTTTCTGCATTTTGCACTAACAGTTCTTGGTCCAAAACATGTACCAAAATGTATAGAAAGTGTGGTTAAAATGCATATAAAATTTGTATTTGTAGAGAAAAAACGTTAAAAAAGGGTATTTTGAAAAAATATATATACATTTAAAATAATGTGATTTTTCATGCATTCTCTTTTTTTTAATCAGAGATTGATGTGGAAATGGGATAGTATAAAACTATTCATGAACACATGTGAAACCAAACCAATACAAACTGGAAATAGACTGATCGGTCCATCCCAACGCTGATGTTCATAATTTAAATGATTCATAACATTCACCTTCAACCCAAGGCAAGAATTAGGGTCCGTGAGATCTCCTCTCACTCCAAGGTGTTTATTCAGACCTTGTCTGTCAATGGCTGGGGCTTCAATTCCTCCCTTGCACCTGCTACAGTGCTGCCACAGCAGCATCACTGGCACCAATAGCCCTGGTTCATGTAGCTTCCAGGGCACCCGGTGTCCATCAAAAGGACTGGCTTTTTTCTGATTTTACAACCTTCTGTTCCTTTTACTTTTAATTATCCACTCACCCTTCTTGCAAACTGGAGTTCGTCTCCCCCACCCTTTTGACTCAATTCACCTTTGCTGGGTTAAGAAATCATTCCAGTCTGGCACTATGTAGATAGAGGGTATGAAAGAAAGACCAGCAGCCATGTGGAGGTAGAAACGGAAGTGTCTCTTCGAAAGGAGCTAGCCATGCCTTTATTGAACCCCACCTCTCCTTTCTGTTCTCCCTTTCACCCATGAAGAACCACAACTGTATCATGTAGAGGGGTGCACTGATCCCTCGGTTCAACTAAGATCCTGATTCAGTGCTTTGGAAAATGGCGCACTTCTGCTGAGACTACTTTGGAGTCCATAGAATCATAGAATGATAGAAAAGTAGAGTTGGAAGGGGCCTGTAAGACTGTCAAGTCCAACCCCCTGCTCAATGCAGGAATCCAAGTCAGAGCATTCCTGAGAGATGGCTGTCCAGCTTCCTCTTGAATGCCTCCAGTGTGGGTCCACTTCAGCTTGGTACCAAACCAAAAGTTCAGAAAATCAAGACTTAATGTTTCCCATTGACTAGTATGGGCAATGTAAAAAAAGGCTATACCATTTTTCTCTTGGTCAGAACTGGATGAAAGTTGCAGATATAGTAGCCCTGTATGAGGGAATTACGTGACAACTGAAGCAAAAAACTATATCTGTAACTTAGACATAGGTTTGTGATCTTCCTGTCTATATTTTATATTTCATATTTATTATGCTCTATGTTTTTATTGTAATGCGATGTGAATGTGCCATACAATAAATAAATAAATAAATAAATGCCTAATATAAAAAAAATAGGTGCAGGGGGTTTTGTTTTACACATCTTTATATTTTGATTTTTTTTTTTAAGGAAACTGCTGATAACTATTATTTCTTGGCAGAATTGAATGACATGTATAAGGATAGTTACCACTTCTAAGGGGATCAATCCTGTCAAATTTCAGAATGATAGCTGTAGAGGGCTTTCTCAAGAGCAGCCTTGACATTTTGAAGGTCTCCAAAAGAGGGTGAGCTTATCCCCCTATGTTCCTTGTGGGCCATTGTTTGGAAAATCACAGGCAGGCTAGAGGTGTCTATAAATGAATAAGAAAACTGCAGTTCTTCAGACGCTTCAGAGAGATAGGTGCAGCTGTTCATGTGGAAGGAGAGCTCTCAAATTTCACTTCCCATTCCCATTCCCTTCCCCTCATGCAAAAAGGAAATGAGGTCTGTTTTGTTTTTTTTCAAAAGCAGGTCATCTTACATCTCAACTGCAAGATAATTGCATCTTCTTTGGTGTGTTAATTTTTCAAACACTCTCCAACATAAGTAATTTTGGGGGTTAGAAGAGGATGACACAGGTTGACATTCTGCTGAAAGTCTAGTCAGTTCCTTGTGAAATAATCCTGGTTGAACTTGTAGTGCTTTAGAACTACAGTTCTCATGAATTCAAAAAATGATATATCTACCTTTTGGGAGTGAGATATCTTTCTAACCATAGGTGCTCAAGAACAATAAGTAAGCTGTTTTGGACTTCAACTCCCAGCATTCTTAATCATTGCCCATGGAGGCAGGGGCTTCTGGGAGTTGAAGTCCAAAACATCTGGACATCTACCTTCTGCCCACTCCTGCTGGAACAAACATGATTCAGAGGTTCTGACTCTCCCCAACAAAGTGATCCCGCCACCCACCTGCTATCCTGTTTGATTTCCTGTTATATTCCTCACCTGTGAATTAATTCATTGTATGGAAGTAGAAGGGAAGAAAATGGAATGACTGAAGCCAAGTTCCAAAGTAATGAATTAACAAATTAGATCTTCAGTCAATTGATCTTCTCTATTTGGGCCTTCCATACTTTCTCCTAATAATTCAGTATTGCATGTGGTTGGTATAGGTATGCAAGATATCATAGATTGCTCTCTTAATATGGGAAACCAATGCAAACAATTTTGGTTGGAGGAGTTAGAGTTGCTGCTGAAATTTGCAAAACAAATTTGGGTAGAATTAAATACTATGATTCCAATCCTTCTGAATCTTGTTGTCCCCAAAAGGTTGGTGTCCATATCAAGCTCCGCTACATTTTTGACTAATCCAGTTGCCACCATTCAACAAAGAATTAGGCATACATATTAGCATATTGACATCAATGGGGCATTGGCATTTAACACTGTGTTGGATGGTAGCCCATATGCTCATCATGATATTGCAAAATTTGAATAGGCAAAGGTATTTTTCCATGAACATCCACTGCCTGAGGCTGGAAAAACAGGACTGGAAATGGAATCCTACCTGTAGCCATCAAGTGCTGCCATAATGTATTCTCAGTGGACAAAACCTTCTGCTAATTCCAGGCTTTAGATTTAAGGGAAACAATTCTGTATAAGCAATAAATAACGGAGCAAAAATAAAGATGCCATATTGGTCATTATTGAATATCAAGCCCTCAACCCAGAATTTAGGTACATTAGCATAGCCAAGGCATAAAGCTTTAATTTGGTGTGCCATCCTGTCAAGAGAAAAAGACTGTGATTTTTATGCTTGTTGGTAGTATGCTCTACATGTCAACTTGTCATAGCTGCTTTCTCCAGGCTTGCACTGGACTCCATGATATTGATGACAGTGGAGGAGACCCAGTCTCACACATTGGCATCATATTTCTCTCCTTTAAGTCATACTATGTTCATCCAGAACATGCCAGCACATTGCTCTGCACATCTAAGGATGTTCATGAAGGAGGGAGAAGAATTGTGCAGATACATTCTGGGAAGACATAGCTGCCAAGAAAATAAATAGGACTGCCTTGCTTAAACCAGCTTTCCCCAACCTGGTGGCCTCATATATGTTCGAACGCAATTCCTGTTGTCCACAGTGAGCATGATGGGAGTTGTAGTCCAACACATTTGGAGGGCACCAGATTCAGAAGGCTGAATTAAACCTATCTATTTTCTGATGTTACAAAGTTAGAGTCACTTTTACTGGAAAAATAAGAGATTTCCCCAAGATTAACAGATGTTCTCCAGGAGCTGGGACAAGTAGCCTGAGACTGAGGACATGTTGTAATTACTGATGTCTGGCCTTTTGCACAAATTAGGAACTGGGTTTTTAATCAAAAACATTTGATCTGTTGTATTGCTGTATTGCATGTCTGGTTTTATTGCATAATAATGGTTTTATTTATTTATTTATTTATTTCATTTCTATACCGCCCAATAGCCGAAGCTCTCTGGGCGGTTCACAAAAATTAAAACCAAACAACACACAATAAAACAATTTAAAATATATAGAACATTAAAACCACAATATAACAATACAACCACAATAAAACCTAGCAGCAGTACAGGAGTTTAAAATACAGATTTAAAACAGCAAAGATAAAAATTTAGAAAGCTAAAATGCCTGGGAAAATAAAAAGGTCTTCACCTGGCACCGAAAGGAGTACAATGTAGGCGCCAGACGAACCTCACTAGGGAGCTCATTCCAGAGCCGGGGTGCCACAACAGAAAAAGCCCTCCTCCTAGTAGCCACCCGCCTCACTTCCTTTGGCAGGGGCTCACGGAGAAGGGCCGCTGATGATGATCTTAAGGTCCGGGCAGGCACATATGGGAGGAGGCGATCCTTCAGGTAACCTGGCCCCAAGCCGTTAAGGGCTTTGAATGTTAACACCAGCACTTTGAATCGGGCCCGGAAATGGACTGGCAGCCAGTGCAGCTGGAAAAGTACTGGCGTAATATGAGCTCGCAGGCCAGTCCCTGTTAACAATCTTGCTGCCCTATTTTGGACCAGCTGAAGTTTCCGGACCATTTTCAAAGGCAGCCCCACGTATAACGCATTGCAGTAATCCACACGAGAAGTTATCAGAGCATGGATAACTGTAGCTAGGCTATCTCTGTCCAGATAAGGGCGTAGTTGGTATACCAGCCTAAGCTGATAAAAAGTGCTCCGTGCCACTGAGTTCACCTGTGCCTCAAGTGACAGTTCTGGAACTTCAGTTCAGTTTTATTTGTTGTTGTTGTTGTAAGCTGCTTTGTGATCATTATGAGTGGCATTATAAGTATATTAAATAATTCAATTAAATTGAAACAGCATATAGAGAAGGCAAGAAGATGAGAAGGCCAGAGAACCAAGGGCCACTGGGAGGTTGCCCCCCCATCCCCCAGGAAGAATATCATAGCAAGAGGGATACCAATCTAGCCCCATACATTGGCCAAAGAAGGAACAGCTGCAGGGAACTTGTTTCACCTTTCCCTGCCAGTAAGGTCACCGATAAGAACTTCAAAACTAAGAACTTGTGCCTGAATTCTGCTTTGTTTTCCCCTCATCCCTCCCAATCCCTTTTTCTTTTGATTATGTCACATCTTTTAGATTGTAAGCCTGAGGGCAGGGATTATCTTATTATTGATCAGTAAGCCACCTTGGGAGCATTTTTTGGCTGAAGAGCAGGGTAAAAATGCTGTAAATGAATAAATAAGGAGATCTACATATGTCATATTCCATCATCTCACTAGAACTAGTGAATGATGAGGCACACTAAAGAACTAGTGGTGATGAGGCACACTAAAGAAAGTGAGGGACAAGCAGAAAGAAAGATCAAAGGATGCACCGTAAGCTTCAGAGACTCTTATGAGATAGCTTAGCTGTGCCCAACAATGGGAGAGGGCTGCCTAGCATTAGGACATCAAACAGTAACTTCTGAGAAACAGCATGTGAGGGGAAAATCACTTTTAAGGTGTGTGTGTATGTGTGATGGAGAGCCAAGGTCATAATAGTTAGAGCAGGCTTCTACAACCTGGTGCCGTCCAGGTGTTTGGACTACCAGGATTCCTGACTACTGGTTGTGGGTTGTCATGTTGTGTGAATCCAACCCCTGTCTCTTGTGTCTGCCAACTTGATGGACTTCAAAGGCAAGTCCTTGAGCAGGTCCTCTGCAGCCAGTCTTATGAAGCAATGAAACAAGGGATAGTTGTCTTCTTTTGCACGTAGGACAAATTCTTTACTTACAATTCTATACAGGTCTACTCAGAAGTAAGTCTCATTGAAGTTTAGTCCCAGGTAGATGGGTAGAACACTGCAGCCTTAAAGTCTAAAAGACAAACAATGTATAAATGTCCTCCCGAAATGTTCACCTAGGACTCTACGTAGGGCCCATGTTTATGTGGACTGGATTACAGTTGAATGAGCTTGTTTATGATGAGTGAATTTCTCATTCTTGTTGTTTTGCATCTTCTATGGTTGGTTCACTTTTTAAACATTTTTTTTTTCCCCTAGAGTGAAGGTCAAGCAATGAAATATAGTATGAAGTAGCCAGTGATGGACTTGATCCATGCTGCCATCTTTAATACTGAAATGATTGCTTCATTAGGAGCCCTAACAAGATTCACTCTCCCAGACCTCTATCCTGTTCCAAAACATTGCAGTGAGAAAGGTGTGCACCAATGTTCATTTTTATTTAGGACATATTTTAATTACTTCTGCCACCTGGTGGATTCAAGCTGGTGTTGCAGCTCTTGATGGGAGACCATTTTCCCAGCAAAATTGCAGAAGGGAAAGGGTGAAAAATATTGGAATTATACTTCAGTTAGTCCAAATACCCTGAGTCCAGAATAACTGACTTTTACACAAAACATGGAGTATTACCCTCTTCAGGCCCATCTCTTCAATCAGCTCAACCACATATTAACCTTTCCAGCTCCCCCCTCTTTCAACTTTCCCTTGACCCACTTGTTCTACTTTCCTCTCTCCCCGTCCTTGTCTTTAAGCTTTTCACACATTGCACTGACACTTAAACAATGCAAAGAAGGGCTTGTCCAGATGTTCTGTTAATAATGAAGAAGTGAACCTATTTGTCCACTTCTACTGCAGGGAAACTTATTTATTTATTTATTCATTCATTCATACAAACAAACAAACCAACATTTATCAGCCACCCTACAGTCAAGGTCCTCTGCAAATTTCCCAGCAAATTGCAGCATTGCTTTTCTTCCAGACCGGTCAGTTTCTATTGCTGTGGAAATTTGGTTGCCTGTTTGTCAGAAGCCCCTTCTGGTTATTATGTGTGATTTAGTTATTGAATTGTGGCATGTGATACAGTTTTTATCTGATGTCCTGTCCATGCTGCACTGAAACACTTTCTGTTGTTGTTGTTGTTGTTGTTGTTGTTCTCCACATATCTTCCTACTGTAGAGTTACATATCTTCAAGTTACATATCTTCCTACTGTAGAGCACCAGTGGGAAGTGAAACTCACCAAAAGTTTTAAGATTCAATATGGGAATGTCTTTTGCTTCCAAGGGCCTGAAAACTGACTAGGGCTGAAATCCTATGCACACTTATCTGAGAATAAAGCCCCATTAAACACAATGGGACTTACTTCCAAGTATACATGCATAGAAATCCTCTGTGGGAGCTACTCCACCACTTCTGCATTTTAAATGCTTCCTTTCAGTTGAGAATGGCACAATTTTTTTGGTGAAACATACACACACACACACACACAGTCCCAATCCTTGCTTCTGTGTATTTCACTGAAAAAAGCACTTATTTAAATTCACATTTGCTTTTGTCAACTGACAGCAGGTAAGTTATGTTTTGTGGCTGGGTGTTCTGCACTCAGATATAAGACATACAGATTCTCATCTTTGTTGACTTAAGCACTCCCCCTCTCGAACCCTTCTGAAAAGTTCCACATCTATTCCCTTCAAGCGAGGTTATTTGGCTCCTGAATAGAGAATCTTTCCGTTCAGTTTCTCTAAAAACACAATCCTATGCATGTTTAGACAGAGAAAAGGCCTACAACTCCCAGCATGCCCCAGCCGGCATGGCTGGCTGGGGCATAGTGTGAGTTGTAGGCCTTTTCTCTGTCTAAACATGCATAGGATTGCACCCTAGGTTTCTTATTTTTCCAATCTTAAATTCAGTTCATCCCAAATTTCAAGAATTTTGTAAGCACGCATGAAAATCCATAAGAATGTTTGTGCACAAATGTCCTAATACATGCACTTTTGTATGCATTTTGCCTAATATACATATTTTGCAAGTATTTCTCCTCATATTTTGAATGTTATTTTTGAACATTATTTCCCCCAATATACACATTTTTATGCATATTTAATTGGCGAACTCAACTGCAAAATTTGGAGAAGTGCAAATTTTGAAGGATACCTTTCAAGTTTGCATGGTGGTTTGAAAGTGCAAATTCATGTAAGGCTGCATTGAAATGTGAACTGAATGAATTTCTCCCCCATCCCTACTCCTAAGTCTCATTCTCCATCTCTTTCCTCTTGAAGGGATATCACATATCACACAATACATAAAATGAAAATGGGGCCCAACTCACTTCATGATGTCAAATGTCCAGCTGATTACAGTAGAATTAAGTGGTGTAGCATCATGCATATTAATTGATGAGAATCATTTACAAAGTAAATCAGGGGGAATTTTCAAGAAAGCACAATTATTTCAACTTCCGGTTCGGAGCCATGTTGCCCTGGCAGCGTTCTGCAGAGGATCCGCAGGATGCTGTCTCAAACAGCTTTTAAAAGGTTGAAAAACCTTTTCATCTTCCCCTGGAATTAAAAGGGGGAGCAAGAGCAGCATCTGGATGAAATCTTGGAAGAACAGCTTATTTTGCGAAGCTGCAGAAGGGTTGATCTCCAAGGTACCCTGCCAGAGCTTAGACATCGCTCAAAGTTGTTTTGAAACTCCTATCTAATTGGGAGCACACAGGGCTGACAAGTTCCAAATGTAGCTATTAGTATTTATGGACTAAATACCAACAATATTTGAGGACCTGCAAGATCTGTTTGAAGAGAAGGATGGCTACATCAAGGAGGAAAAAAGGAGCAGGATCTCCGCCGACCCCCCCTCTACCTCCCATGGGAAAGGTTCCAAGAAGCAAAGGAAATACAGGGGAGTTACTTGCTCTGATAAAAAAACTTTGTCTTCGCAATTTGCTGAACAGGCTAAGAGGCTGGATACAATTCAAAATTCCATCACCGCCCTGCAAGGGGCTGTGGACTTAATTAACACTTCTTGGCAAAAAATGGAGGCAAAGGTTAACGAGCTGCAAGATCGGGTGGCAGCGCAGGAGATTGCATTACAAGCTTTTTACAACAATTTGTCTGTCAGAATCTCCCAACTTGAGGCTTTCATGCGCAGGGCAAATGTACTTATTATTGGTATCAAAGATCTACCTACTGATGTAAATTTGTCTACTTTTGTAGATAAGCTTCTGCATAAGATACTCCCTGTGTCATCTGATTATTTACTTCATATTGAGCAGGCATTCTGTGTGCCTAATACCAAAGGGACTGGTTATACAATTATAGTCCAATTTGCAAGAATCTCCACAAAAAATTATATCCTGAGTTTGGCAAGAGGGGGTGAAAATCTTTTTTGGGGAACAAAACAAGATAAAGTTATGTTATTTCTGGTTACACCAAAGAGATTGCTGATAAAAGAAGGCAATTTACCAAGGTGAAAAAAAACCTGACAAAACAAATGAACTTACAATATCATTTAAAATGGCTTACTGGGGTAGGGGTGGGGGGACATGACAACTGGATGGAAGGAGAAACGAAGTGGCAGGAAAAGGAGAAGATAAGAAAAAACCTTCACATTTTCTGGATGCATCAGTCCCTTGTTCACATTGAGAAGCTGTTTTTTTACAATGTCCACAGGGATGGAACTGAGCACTACTCCCAGAAATCAACAGAGAAATCCAAAATCTTGTGAACCACCCAGAGAGCTCTGGCTATTGGGTGGTATAGAAATTAAATAAATAATAAATAAATAAATAAATAATAAAATATCCTGCTACATTTTGCATTTTTTCTGAAGGTCAGATGAAGAAGTTTCTAAATTATGAAATGACGGAGGCAGGACTAATCAGAAAAACATGTGAGACTTCTGTTCCTGTCCCATGAACTGGAATTTATAACCATGTTTTGTCAACTGGCTATGTTTAGTCTGTAAGATCCAGGCTAGGCCAGAGATAATTGTCATATATATCCAGCTTTTCTCTCTCTCTTTTTTTTCTTTTAAATCCTTTCTCTTTAAAATGGATATGATACTGTACTTAAATCTACTGTCTGAGGGTGTATAGAAATGTGCACACTCATTTATATATCTAGTACAAAATACATTAGTGATTGTTGTAAGGTTGATTTTAAGCTTTATTATTATATAACAGTAAAAATTTATTAGTGATTTGTTATTATTATTACTTATCCTTTTTAATTTCCTTCCTTTTTATTATTATTATTACTAACATTATTATGAGACTTTGGTTAGTAATATTTGTGGCTGGTTAAATTGTTAAGTTCTACTATTATATGTTAACTGAAGGGCAATATGTGGTTATTGGAAATGAATTGTAGGCCTGCTTCTTGCTGTAAGACTGATGATATGATATTGAAATGTAAGGTTGATTATCTATGCAGTACTGAATTGTAATATTCTCAGTGTTATAGGTATAACTTTTAAGTAGAATGGTATTTGAAGTTTGTGTGTAATGGAGTTTAAATTTAATCCTTTTAAGTAACTTTTTAATATTTTTTCATTTGCTTTCTTGCTTTCTTCTTCCTTCTCCTTCTTTTGTTCTCTTGTTTTCTTTTTTTTTTTTCACTTTTTCATTATTGCTGTGTCCTCCTAAGAATACTGTATTTTTGGGAAACTGTAGATAATGATTAGGTTGTTGGTAGTGTTTATTTTATTTATAAAGATAAAAATAGAATAAAAAGTGTTTTTTTTAAAGTACAATTATTTCAAAGTGTATTATTGATTAACATTCACCATTCCCTCAGACAATTGATCAGTGGCCATTTTCGCCCCTTGGGACTCACCCTTGCAGATTGCATTCCATGGGGAGGAGTCACAGTCCATGGGGCATTGGAAAGAAATGGCAGTTTGCCACTAAAATTCATCAACAAACTGCTCCATAACTCTCCATTGCATTAAAGGGTTAAATGTAGCTTGTCCTCAAAGTAAA
Source organism: Heloderma suspectum (assembly GCF_057233095.1). Classification (NCBI taxonomy): domain Eukaryota; kingdom Metazoa; phylum Chordata; class Lepidosauria; order Squamata; family Helodermatidae; genus Heloderma; species Heloderma suspectum. The sequence continues at coordinate 256,018,173 of NC_139461.1, forward strand.
CTCGATCCTTTTATCACTCTGTGGTGCTAAAAGTACCATTTTTTGCCATAGCCAAATTCAAGGGCATGGGCCATACCAGGGAGGCAGAGGGGACCACATGAAGGCTGCAGGCTACATGTTACTCATCCCTGGTGTATACCGTATATCACAGCCACAGAGGTGCAGCCAGCCTTTCCTACTCAATCTCATATCCCTGCTGGGAAAGAGGGGAGCAGCCCCACCTAAGTGAGTAAACCACATTGTTGTGGCATTTCCGCACACCACAGCCACATTACATAGCACCATGGAGGAACAGCTGCCATATAGAGGGATGTGCGAATCAGCAAAACCCAAGCTCAAAGAAGTTCTCCAAATTCCATCCCGAAGCTTGTTCTGACTTCAGTCCACATCAGATTGTGAGTTCTGTTTCTCCCCCATGCATATTTTCATGAGTATTTTTCCAAATGTATGCATCAATTGTGCGCATCTTTGAAATGTACACATTCTTCTCCCATTGATTAAAGCATAGTTGTGTGCATTTTTCAAAAGTATGCATTTTTCATCCATATTTTTAGGGATGTACGAAAGTCTTTACGTAGACTTACCTGGTCCCTCAGCTTGCTTCACGGTGGGGGGGAGGTGCTTCGGTTCTCCCCCCAAGGTTCAGGCCGGGGGGGGAGGCGCCCCGCCGCGCCCGGCCAAAATTCAGGCCAGGGAGAAGCGCCCCGTCTCCCCGGCCGCGAAATACAAAAGTGAAAACACAACAACACACACACGTGATAGGCTACGTACTGATTTATGTCGCCTATCATGGCTAGATTTCCAAAGTCAGCCGTGATAGGCTACGTAAATCGTTACGTACCCTATCACGGGTGACTTTGAAAAAAAAAAAAAGCGCGTACGCAAATGGCGGCGCCCATGAACGCCGCCATTTGCGTTCCTTATTTGGGCCCGGGAATCATTGCCCTTATTTTTGCCATAGTCTACGTAAATCTTTACGTAGACTACCCGGGCCCAAATAAGGAACGCAGATGGCGGCGTTCATGGGTGCCGCCATTTGCGTACGTGCTTTTTTTTCCCAAAGTCACCGTGATAGGCTACGTAACGATTTACGTAGCCTATCACGGCTGACTTTGGAAATCTAGCCATGATAGGCTACATAAATCATTACGTAGCCTATCACGTGTTTGTTTGTTTGTTTTACTTTATTTTGTAATGGCGGCGGCAGCAGCCAGTCGGAAGACTGGCCGCTGCCCCCGCCCCCACCGACCCACCACCAAGAGGGACATTCAAGGGAGGTAAGTCCCATCCCGGGGGGGGGCGGGGGGGGGAGAATTTCACCAACAATTTTGGGGGGCCGAATGCGTTGGCATTCGGCCTCCCCAAGATTCGTGGAGAAATTCTCCGACATCCCTACATATTTTTCAAATGTAAGCATGCTGTTGAACACATTTTGGGAGTTCTGTGAATTATATTGCAAGCTTGGAAATGTAATGACTTTGACAGCAGATTGCATCTGAGTCCATGTTCAGTTCGGAAGTTTCAAACTATGTAAATTCTGATAAAAAAGAAACTGAAATGAATTTATCATACATCCCTGGGCACATGGCTTTCTGTGGGTGTGAAGGTGGCCTAAAATGAAGAAAGCAGGAGCAGTATATTAATAGTCTTTGTTCTATCACTGAAACTTAAATCCTACTTTACTCACTACCTTGGTTGGTTCCTTTTCCCAAGATATCTTCCCCTCATGGGAATGGCTGGCTGGTTTACAGGGCTATAACAAGAACACACAAGACAGAATAAATTTCCTGGCTCTTCAGTGTCTATTTTATAGCCAGCTAAATGCACAGTGACTTCCATTATGAAGACTGCAGCACAGAGCAGGGCTGGAAACTCTATGATGTTTCCCTCCCATCCTGACTCTACTTCCAATCTTGCCCATATATCCACTTTAGCTCATTATGTCCTAAGTGTCTCTGATGTAGTGCACCCAGGATGGTTGTTAGGGATATATCTACTGCATAGATCAAGTGAGCACGCTGAACAAACAGATGGTGGTTGGATAAATCAAGGTGTTTTCTTTTTATACTTGATAGGTGAGCTGACACTGCCATGATAGAAATCCCCAAAATAGCAACCACCATTTGTTCTCAAAACTGCTCAGTGTAATTTCTCTTCTGCCACACTGATAAAAGGCAAAATCCTTCCTTCATTCACTTGAGGTAGATCTATTAAAGTAGTTTTCCTATTTACTATCAGTAGCAGACAAAGGTGGCTTTTGTGTCTCCCAGGATAACCCTTTGGCTTCTTTCACAATCAGGACCCAGATTACCTTTTTACATGTAATGCTCAAGCAAATATTCAAGATGAATTTCAAAACCATCAAAGCTGAATATTTGGATTGAAAGCATCTATGAACCTATGTTCTATTCTTAAAGATGGGGGGGGTACATTCTGGAAGTTTGCAGAAACCTGGTTTTTCATTTAAAAATATAGTGTGTGTGTGTGTGTGTGTGTGTGTGTGGCTGGGGGGAGGAGGCCTGAGAAACTGTAAATCTCAGGTTATAGTGACTGTAAATTGAGATTTAGACTGAAAGAGCTGGTTAGAATAGACATACAAAATGGGCAAAAAAGTGTTTCTGAAGCATAGATCAAGGCTATTTCTATCACTACAAGCTGGTTCACACACTCACCTAGGTAAGGATACAGTGCATGCGGTGGAGCCATGTGACCCCCACTACACATATGTTGTCAGGTGTGTGTCACAGACACCCAAGGCACAGTCTCAATGAGGTAGGCCTATCCATGTTTGGTTGTTCAAGCCATGTTCCCATATCACATATATATGACATTGGGGAGGTTGCCTTGTTCCTCCATGACAATCAGCCTCTGGTTTCACAGGGGGAGAATATTTTTAGAAATTGGGGCGGGGGGGGGGAGATTTGGCCCAGCTTTAGTAAGTAGTGAGATGACCGCTGGTTTCATCTAAAGACCCATCTCCTTCATTGTATGAAAGCACTGGAGATTCACCTAAAGCAAGCCACCAACCCTCATCACTGAACCCCTATCTTTACTTGGCAGAAAGACACTTTTCACTTTTGACCTATATATTCACTTCCTTCTATCGGTGACAGAACTGGACTGGGAAAGAGAACTCTGGAGCTGGAAAGTAGCTGATGACATGAATCCAAAAAAGAGGAAATACATCACACACACACACACACACACACCTCAAAAAAGAGAAAAGCTGACACATTTTTTCATAAACTTTTCATGAGCAGCTTCAGGGCCCTGCTCTTCCTTCAGATGGTTCTTTACCTTTCTAGCAAACATGGACTGGATAGCCCTTCAAACAGAGGACACCTTCAAAACAGAGGGCAACCCTTCATATAGAGGACTGTCCTCTGTACAAGAGGCCACATGGCCACCCTAGGTGGGGCGAGGCAGTTTTATTTGAAACTCAAATTTAGGGAATTGCTAAACACATTATGAGCAGGGTGGCCAAACTGTGGCTTGGGAGACACACATGGCTCTTTGACAGTTCAGTTGTGGTTCTTGAGCCAACAAAGGTGTCTGTGCATTTTGTGGCTCCCAGCATCCTCGCAGATGGGGCAATGCCTTGGGCTACAGGCACCTCTGCAGACAGAGGGAAAGCATCTGTCATGCAAGAGAAAGAAATAAGAGAGCAGACATGGTGAGCATGCAAGGAAAAGAAGAGGGAAGAGATTGTTGAAGAAGCATGGAAGGGGAGGAGACAGAAGCAGCTCCCCAAGAGATGTGGACAGCATGGAAAGGAGGAAAAAATTGCCAGCTATCAAAGACTTCCAGAGGGGTGATTGGGTGAACAATACAGAATGGATGGAGAGAAAACTGGCTAAGCCCAAAAAGAACAAACATCAGCCAGGGGCAGAGAGGCTGGTCTGGAGATGTTAGTCAGGCTTACCACCTTGCTGTTGTTAGACCTGTGCTACGTTACTGTCCCCCATTCTCTTCTTGACTCTGCAGGCCTCACCTAGGAAGGGGGAATTAATCTGCATCCCTCCAAGGCTTTTCCCCATTGCACTAGACCAAGAGGGAGGCATAATTTGCCCCTCCAAGGCCTTTTATCTTTTCAAAAGACATTACAGGAGGAAAGATTAATCTGCACCCCACCCTAGGACCTTTCCCCCTATTACAGGGCATTAGACCAGGAGCTGTAAACTTCACCAGACTTCCCCTGCCTCCACTCATGTTATCCAGACCTTATTATTTTTGCCTTACTGTAATTTGAATTGGATTAGTTAAAACTATCTATATGCCTAGTGCTCTTCAACATTTTTTTTTATTAATGACTTGGAGGAGGAGGTGCAGGGAATGCTGACCACATTTGCAGATGATACAAAATTGGGCGGGATAGCTAATACTTTGGAAGACAGAAATAAAATTCAAAGTGATCTGGATAAACTGGAGTGCTGGGCAGAAAACAACAGAATGACATTTAATAGGGATAAATGCCAAATTTTGCACCTAGGAAAAAGAAACCAAATGCACAGTTACAAGATGGGGGATACGTGGCTCAACAACACTACAAGTGAGAAGGATCTTGGAATTGTTGTAGGTCACAAGCTGAATATAAGCCAACAACGTGATGTGGCTGCAAAAAAGGCTAATGCCATTTTGGGATGCATTAATAGAAGCATAGCTTCCAAATCCCAGGAAGTACTAATTCCCCTCTACTCAGCATTGGTTAGGCCTCATCTGGAGTACTGTGTCGAGTTCTGGGCACCACACTTTAAGAAGGATGCAGACAAACTGGAGAGGGTTCAGAGGAGGGCCACAAAGATGATCAGGGGAATGGAAACAAAGCCCTATGAGGAGAGAGTGAAAGAACTGGGCATGTTTAGCCTTGAGAAGAGAAGACTGAGGGGAGATAGGATAATGCTCTTCAAGTACTTGAAAGGTTGTCACAGACAGGAAGGCCAGGATCTCTTCTCGATCATCCCGGAGTGCAGGACATGGAATAATGGGCTCAAGTTACAGGAAGCCAGATTCCGGCTGAACATCAGGAAAAACGTCCTGACTGTTACAGCAATACGACAATGGAACCAATTCCCAAGGGAGGTGGTGGGATCTCCCACACTGGAGGCGTTCAAGACGAGGCTGGACAGCCACCTGTCAGGGATGCTCTGACTTGGATTCCTGCATTGAGCAGGAGGTTGGACTCAATGGCCTTGTAAGCCCCTTCCAACCCTACTATTCTATGATTCTATGCCCTCTATCTAATTCCATCAAAATTACTAGGACTTTCTCTTTCAGAAACCTAACATGTGGGACACACCTCACCCACCTAGAATTGGTGGCCCCTACTGTGCCTCCCCCCAATGATTATTTTCTGGTGCTTCTGCTGCACACATTTCTAGCCTTCTTGATTTTGGAGGGGGGGGGGGACACACACACGAAATCTTGACCTAGCTCTGACTTTAAAACCTTGAAACCCAGAACAAATTAAAAGCAAAGTTAACTTGGGGGCAGGGAGAAGAGAGAGAAAACGACAAAAGAATGAAAAAATGCCATTTAAAAGTTGACAATACTGTGCCAACTGTGTACACTGCATAAACAGTCCATATAGCACCAACTGAATTTGCTTCATTTTAGCCTTGGAGAGCAGAGGAACTTCTCCAGTATTAAATCCTTTGCTTTGCTATATCATTTTTGTCACAAGCAACCAGTTCTAACTTCTATGTAAGGGTCAGATGAAAAGTGCCCTCTGTCTGGGAAAATTTGTATGTCGTGGTATGTTTCTTCCCATTGGCAAACCGAAGAAATATAACAGAGAATTCGTCAGATGAGAGATAACATAGACTGCAAGCTTAGTTTAGACACTTTCCCCTCCACTATAATTAACAAAAAATAAAGAAATAGAAAGAATATAACTTTAAAGCCTGTGAAATTGATTTGCCTCCTACAGGTTGTTTTGGTTTTGTTTGTTCTTTTACCTCTAGCTTGACAGTAACAAGTTCTGTCATCTTCCAGGAATACAAATAATAAAACTACCAAGTACAGAGGTGAGATATTTGGCTACCTGCTCAAATGGATACGAATGTCATGAAGTCAGGAAATCTTCCATCCTCAGCTATGAGAATTGGTAACTGTTAATATGGTGCATTTGACACCATGCTACCAGCATATTTGTCCAATTACATGTTACCTTCTCAGTACATTATCAGGACAGGGTCATAAAATATCTGATGATTCAGATTGGATGATGAGGCTCCTTCTCCAGAAGAAGGAAACAGAAATGTACATCATGGCAGATCTTAGAAGTTAGGTAAATAAAACCACTTTTATATGATGTTTCTAGTTTCAACCAGCTCAATCAGCACAAACAGCTTTAAATCAACACTCAGTTTAGACAGATGATATGACAGCAGTACCTTCAGAATGTGGGAGGGAAGATTATGTATCTTCCTACAAAGGAGGAAGAAACCAACAAATATGTCAAAAAGGAAAGAAGTCCAGTGGAGGCGGTTATAAGTTTTGTTGACTGCTGCAGAGACAACATTACTAATGTTGCTGTGGGCAATGTTAGTAGATGACTTTTATTCTACATGAATAGAGAACTTGTGAATGTCAGCCAGACATTGCAAAATATCCCTGTGTTCTAAAACGCTGGGGTGGGGGAAGAGAAATTGAGAGAGAAGTTGAAGTCATTGATCAGCACTTGACAGGATTAATAATGCTGACAGGCTAGCATGTATACATTTGCTCCCCTGAAAGCCTACTTTATCAAGGGTAGAAATCTGAGTGTTACTATTTATATGAAAGAAAGAATGTAAGATTATGCCAAAATTCAGAAGACTAGAAATCTTTAAAAAGCAACAAACAAATTGCCATGCCAGAAAACTGGGCAGCAATTCAGGCCAAAGGCATTAAGTAGAAACTTCAAGATGAAGGTGGAACAAAAGGCTAAACTAAGCCCCAGTTCTGGAACTGTTGAAAGGGCTTCAAAACCAAACAGTTGAAAGGAGAGGATAGAGAAAATAACCTTTGGATTTCAGGTCATGTTGGCTTGGATTTCTCCTCAACTGCCACTGGAAGGTCATTAAGTGGGACTGATATGTCTGATGGTGTCTGGATTGGCTTTCTTTGATCAAGGTCAGGAGATATAGCAGTGGTAAATAATGGCATTTAATAAAACTAAAACAGAATTGCCATGACAACCATGTCTCAATTGATAATCTGGTCCCAGCTGCCTAGATGGCCATCGTTTTATTGGTGCATTGATCTGGGGAAAGAGGAGGGGGGAGGCATTAATATAGCTCCATTGTCATGGACAAATTATGGAAAGGGTAGATTTAGTCTCTATGACATGCCAAATCTCTACAGGTAGGAAGGATCTCCAGAGACTGATGCATCCAGATGGATTCCTAATGGCGCTAGGAGATTTTGCTGCTTCTCTAGCTAGTGGTTCTGTTGGCCAGTCTCTGGAATGGGAAGATGGCCCTAGATGTTGATACCATCACTCTGAAATGTTTTTGCTTGCTGAGGAGAGCTCAGTCAGCTCCATGGCTTTGAAAGGAGGTGGAAATGATGTAACGGGAAGGGCGATGGCTAGAACAGCAGTAGCAGAAAACACAGGATATACAGTATTCAAATGAACACAAACTAGAGCACATGTACAGCCTACACCATGGCCATGCAGGTGTCAAGATCAATGTTCTTATTGTTTAAAATGTGGTTTTATGCTTGTGTATTATCAGATGCTGGAGGGGTGTATTTAGGGTGGATTACATGAAATACAAGTAAATCTATACACTAAACAAACACAGTAGTAGTAGTGGAATTCATGCATTCAGTTTAACGTGTTCAGAATGAAATGGGGAGGGAAACAGGGGTGCACATGCAAGCCCCACCGCAATGTCTCCAGGTTCATACCAGATCCAATGCACTATCTTTTTAAAAAAATCTATTTTTATTTTATTTTTACAAATAAAATAAACACCAACAATATAATCAAAATCTTCAGTTTCCAACATTGTTCAGTCTTTAAGTCATGTCCAACTCTTCGTGACCCCATGGACCATAGCACGCCAGGCCTTCCTGTCCTCCACTCTCTCCCGGAGTGTGCTCAAGTTCATATTCATTGCATCGATGATGCTATCTAGCCAACTCATCCTCTGCCATCCCCTTCTCCTTTTGCCTTCAATCTTTCCCAGCATCAGGGTCTTTTCCAGTGACTTTTCTCTTCACATTAGGTGGCCAAAATATTGGAGCTTCAGCTTCAGTATCTGTCCTTCCAATGAGCAGTCAGGGTTGATTTCCTTTAGGATTGACTGATTTGACCTCCTTGCAGTCCAGGGGACTCATAACAGTCTTCTCCAGCACCACAGTTCAAATGCATCAATTCTAGGAGGTACGAAATTCCGCCACGGATCTCGGGGAGGTCAAATGCCAGCGCATTCGGCCCCCCGAAATCGGTGGCGGAATGGCCCGCCACCCCCCCCAGGACGGGACTTACCTGGGGTGGATCTTCCTGGCGGCTCTGGCAGCGGCTTCAGCGGCGGTTCGGCGGTGGCCGGTATTCCGACCAGCTGCCGCCGCTGCCATTTCCAAGTAAAAAAAAAAAAAAAAACATGATAGGCTACGTAAACATTTATGTAGTCTATCATGGCTAAATTTTAAAAAACACCATGATAGGCTACGTAATCTTTATGTAGCCTATCACGGCTGATTAAAAAAAAAAACGCACATACGCAAATGGCGGCGCCCATGGGCGCTGCCATTTGCGTTCCTTATTTTGGCATGTCTAGTCTACGTAAACATTTACGTAGACTACGGCGAAAATAAAGGGGAACGCAAATACCACAGTGTCTACGCTATTTGCGTTCCCCTTATTTTCTCCATAGTCTACATAAATGTTTATGTAGACTAGACATGCCAAAATAAGGAACGCAAATGGCGGAGCCCATGGGCGCCTCCATTTGCGTATGCACGTTTGTTTGTTTGTTTTTTAATCAGCCGTGATAGGCTATGTAAACATTTACGTAGCCTATCCCGGCTGACTGCAGGGACAGAAATGGCAGCGGCTACGGCCACCGCCATTTGCATCCCTGCTAGCCAGCGGCCGGATGTCCAGCCGCTGGCAGAGCCGGCTGGCGGCTCTGCAGAATTACTGCAGAGCGGAGCCGGCCGGCCAGGATTCGGGGGGGGGGGGATGGAGCACCTCCCTCCCAGCATCAGCATAATCCGCGAACAGGTGACTTTCGTACATCCCTAATCAATTCTTCAGCGCTCAGCCTTCCTTATAGTCCAGCTCTCACAGCCATACGTTACTACTGGGAAAACCATAGCTTTGATTATACGGACCTTTGTCAGCAAGGTGATGTCTCTGCTTCTTACTATGCTGTCTAGGTGTGCCATGGCTTTCCTCCCAAGGACCAAGCATCTTTTAATTTCATGGCTACAGTCACCGTCTGTGGTGATCTTGGAGCCCAAGAAAGTAAAATCTGTCACTGCTTCCATTTCTTCCCCTTCTACATGCCAGAAAGTGATGGGGCCAGATGCTATGATCTTAGTTTTTTTAATGCTGAGTTTCAAACCAGCTTTTGCACTCTCCACTTTCACTCTCAACAAGAGGCTCTTTAGATCCTCTTCCCTTTCTGCCATTATGGTATCGTCTGCATATCTGAGGTTGTTGATAATTCTCCCGCCAATCTTAATTCCAACCTGTGATTCATCCAACCCAGTGTTTCTCATGATGTACTCTGCATATAAGTTAAATAAGCAGGGCGACAATATACAGCCTTGTCATACTCCTTTCCCAATTTTGAACCAATCTGTTGTTCCATGTCTGGTTCTTACTGTTGCTTCTTGACCCTCCTACAGGTTTCTCAGGAGACAGGTAAGGTGGTCTGGTACTCCCATCTCTTTCAGAATTTGCCAGAGTTTGTTGTGATCCACACAATCAAAGGCTTTAGCATAGTCAATGATGCAGAAATAGGCATTTTTCTGGAATTCTGTTGCTTTCTCCATGATCCAGCGAATGTTGGCGATTTGATCTCTAGTTCCTCTGCCTCTAGCACAGAAATAGAAGTAAACAATCCATTTCCTTTAGCCATAAATTACTATTCAGTTAACATGTATTAATAAACATTAAAGGTTTAACCAGCAAGGAACAGCAACAACAGTAATCCCATAGTGATAATCCCAATGCATTATCAAGCCCATGTGACCTTGCCCTCTCCAATAGGTGTTCATCAAGAACTCCCAGCTGGAAAGGAGTCCTGGGCTCCTGCAAGTGCTTTTTATGTTTTTAAAACTTAAAAAGTAGAAAGAAGACCCATCAAGAATCGCCTACACTTTCAAAAAGCTGTGTGGTAACCCTGTCCAACTCCCCAAGGATAAATTTCTCCCAAACTCTCCCCCTTCCTGCAAAAGAGGCAGAAAAAATGCCTCTTTCACAGGGCGAGAAAAATGTTCCCGAAAATAGGAGGCAGGATTCGGCACAGCACCACTGTATTCTTCTAGCCCCTTACTCCACTCCCACCATGAATCAAACTAAATGCTTTGGGAGTTTTCCCAAGGCCCTGCAACAGCTGTGTAACATGTGAGTTTCTTTCATGCGAATATCAGATTGGCCAAGGTATTAGAAATTGTGGACCATACAATTTGAGCAGTACATGAGGAAGTCCTACATTACAAACACACATCATCCTTCAAACTGTCCATTCTGAGCTTCAAAATAGGATTGGGGGAGAAAGTCATTCAGTTTGATTTAAGGGAGCAGTCTTATGTATGTTTAGACAGAAAAATGTTCTACAGCTCCTGGCATTCCCTACAATTCCCAACTGGTTGGGGAATGCTGGGAGTTGTAGGCCTTTTTTCTGTCTAAACATGCATAGGATTGCACTCTTAATTTGATAAATTTGCATTTTAATGTGAACTTACCTCATTATCCATTGAAATTCACAGTTGTCCGAATTTTTCAGTGGAGGAAATAACATTTTAAAATTAATTATATTAGGAAAATGGTGCACATTAGGTGAAAATGTATTGAGATGTATGTATTAGGAGAAATGTGCACAAAAAAATACAAATGTTTTTTAAAATTTTCAAAGTTTGGGATGAACCAAATTTAAGACTGGAAAAATTCTCAAAAACAAGTCCTCTGTATATTATTCTGTTTATGAAAAATAAAGAAGCCATTAAAAACAGAAAAATCACAGTAATTATAATATAATCCCCAAATTAAATAACAACCCATATATTTAATGCAGAACAATGTTTGATACAACTCACCATTACAAACAGCAAATACACATAAACAATGTGATAATTACATTGGTGAAAGACAAGAATAGTACAAAATAATTATAAACTCACATTATTAATAACATCATCAATGAAAAGATGGTTATGTAATGAGTATTGTATAGTGGTCGACAGCTAGCCAGCAAAAACAAAACAAAAAACATTTGATTTAAATCTTCATTACATCAATTATGTATATTTGCTATTTGTAATGCTAAATTGTTCTATTTTACATCATTCTGCATTAAATAGATGTGTTATCATTTAATTTTGGAGTTATTTAGTTATTGTGATTTTTGAATTTTTCCTGGCCTCTTTTCCTTCTTCTCCTTAACTAATTGCCTGTTATTCTCATGCTGCATGCGACTGTTGTTTGAGCGCCAAACGAGCGGAGCGCCTCATTTCCGTGCCCTCCATCTGTCGTCGCTCCCTGCGTCTGCGCCGAGCATCCAGCAAGCCCCCCTCCAGCGCTCTCTCACTGCCAGGGTCACTATCTATCCCAGGAATGCTGGCAGGAGGAATCTCTGCCAGCTGCTGTGCTTGTGAGAGATGAGCAAGCTCCTCTTCCACGGATTGCTGTTCTTCCTCAGAATCAGAACTGCTCTGGGGCTCTATGGGCTCAGTTTCCACCCTGACATCATCCCCGCTCCCATGAGGGCCCCCCTCATGCTCCTCCCCTGGGGCCTCGGGTTTGTAGGGGTACAGCTGGTGGAAGCGCCTCAGCAGCAACGGAGCACGCACATTTTCCACCGGTTCCCAGGATCGCTCATCTGGCCCGTACCCCTTCCAGTCCACCAGATATTGCAGGCAGCCGTGAGAAAGGCAGGAGTCCAGAATCGCTGCGACCTCAAACTCCTCCTCCCCCTCCACCAGCACTGGCGGCAGGGGGGAACTGACCGAGCAATGAGGGTCACCAGAAACTGGGGGGACAGCAAGGACTGATGAAAAACAGGATGGATCTTCATGGAGGGGGGGAGAGCCAGGCGAAAAGCAACAGGGTTAATCTGGGCCGTAATCTGGAAAGGCCCCATGCGGCAAGGTGCGAGCTTCTTTGTGGGCGAGTGAGAGGGGAGGTATTGGGTGGACAACCAAACACAGTCCCCCATTTGCAGAGATGGACCCAGCTGGTGCCGCTTGTCTGCAGAGGCCTTGTAGGCTGTCTTGGCTTGCTCGAGGGAGTCCCATAAGAGGTGGTGTACTGCTCACAACTCCTCTAAAAACTCATGGGCCGCTGGCACCAAAGAGGGAGCTAGGGTGGATGGGAAAGCCTTGGGGTGGTAACCAAAATTAGCAAAAAATGGAGTTTGGTGGGTGGAACCATGGCAGGCATTGTTATAAGCAAATTCTGCGAGAGGCAGCAAGGAAAACCAGTCATCTTGCTGGTAATTGACATAACAGCACAAATATTGCTCCAGAGTTGCATTGGTGCGCTCGGTCTGACCGTCCGTCTGTGGATAGTGGGCGGAGGAAAGACAGAGCGTCACATGGAGAAGCCCAAGTAGCTCCCTCCAGAAATGGGCAGTGAATTGGGGCCCCCTACCCAAAATGAGACCCTCGGGCTATCCGTGGAGCCGGAAAACATGGTCCAAAAAAAGCTCTGCCGTCTCCCTGGCTGTGGGCAACCAGTGCTCAAATCCATATTCATTGCATCGTTGGTTATGCTATCTAGCCATCTCATCATCTGCCGTCCCCTTCTCCTTTTGCCTTCAATCTTTCCCAGCATCAGGGTCTTTTCCAGTGAGTTTTCTCTTCACATTAGGTGGCCAAAATATTTGAGCTTCAGCTGCAGTATCTGTCCTTCCAATGAGCAGTCTGGCTTGATTTCCTTTAGGATTGACTAATTTGACCTCCTTGCAGTCCAGGGGACTTGTAAGAGTCTTCTCTAGCACCACAGTTTGAAAGCATCGATTCTTCGGTGCTCAGCCTTCTTTATAGTCCAGCTCTCACGGCCATACGTTGCTACTGAGAAAACATAGCTTTGATTAGACGGACCTTTGTCGGCAAGGTGATGTCTCTGCTTCTTACTATGCTGTCTAGGTTTGCCATAGCTTTCCTCCCAAGGAGCAAGCGTCTTTTAATTTCATGGGTACAGTCACCGTCTGTGGTGATCTTGGAGCTCAAGAAAATAAAATCTGTCACTGCTTCCATTTCTTCCCCTTCTATATGCCAGGAAGTGATGGGGCCAGATGCCATGATCTTCATTTTTTTTAATGTTGAGTTTCAAACCAGCTTTTGCACTCTCCACTTTCACCCTCAACAAGAGGCTGTTTAGATCCTCTTCACTTTCTGCCATTAGGGTGGTATCGTCTGCGTATCTGAGGTTGTTGATAATTCTCTCGGCAATCTTAATTCCGACCTGTGATTCATCCAACCCGGCATTTTTCATGATGTACTCTGCATATAAATTAAATAAGCAGGGCGACAATATACAAGAATCGGACTACTTAGCTCAGCATCTACAACAGTTGTTTTTATTTTTAAAAGCTCTTCCTTACTGTAGATTTTAAGCAACAACTAGAGCTAAAAAGGTAACAGTTATTTCTACCCTTACTTCCTTAAATATGACAGATGCTCCATGTTAAGGCATTGATGCCATTTAGTTGTGAAATTTTGATCTGGCAACCCTGTCAGTACCAGATGCTACAGAAAACAGTTTCCCAGAGTAGGTGTCTGATTCCATAGATCACGGTGTAGAACCTGTAGCCCTCCAGATGTTGTTGGACAACAACTCCCATCATGCTGTCTGGAGCTGATGGGAGTACAAGTCCAACAACATCTGGAAACCACAGGTTCCCCACCCCACCGATAAAGAAAAGGTCCACCATTCACTCACCCTGCTAAAAGAACAGCAGGAGGGGGGTAGAAGCCCACCCCACCAAGGACCATCGGGGTAACAGGGTTTTTGGCAAGGGATGGACTTCTCTCTCCAGCCAATTTTCAGTAGACCAGCTTCTCCTCACCCCATGCATATGAATAGAGAAATTGCTCCATTCACTTGCATCAAGGTGGAGGGGGGGAGAGAGAGATGTTCCACATATTTTTGTACTGGCTATTCCCCCCCTCCCTCCACAGCAGCCAATTTGTGGTGGTGCCTCGGGCCCTTGTTCAAAATTTGAAATGTGCCCATAGGCCCACAAAATTTGGGGACCTCTGAATCCAATAGAAACATTAGGGATATCCCTTCCTTCTGCTCCTAGCCATGGACATTCTTCAGAGGCTTCAGTTCAGGAGATGTCAGATGGAAGGCTGCCCTTGGCCCCTCCCTCTGATAGTGGAATTGATGTTCTCTGTGTGAGTAGCAGCTATGTTACATGGCAGGGTGACCTGGGCCCCTCCTTCTGCAGTTGACATTTGATATTCTGCAGTGGCCACAGTATGGACAGAATGATAGATGGAGGACTGGTTTTGGTTCTTTATTCTGCTGCTTGCAGCTGATAGATGGGACAAATGTTGATAGAATAAAGATGAAGTGAAAAAAGAGTAAATATTCACTGTGTGGTTAGTAGCCATCCTAGGGGAGGGCACAGGATTCTCTACTCTCTAACAGAATAAGAGGTTTATGGGATGACTCAGTCATGGAAGTACAGCTTGGCAAAAAGATCTGAAAACTCTGCTATTGAAGAAATGTACCACAGAACATTCCCTGGCCACCTTGGCTAGGTGGCTAACTGCCACTGATGGATAAGCAAAAGATAAGAGTGCTCAGGTGTAGTTGTTGTTTTCTCCTCCCCCCTTTTGCAATTCCAAGTTTTTTTAAAAAAGGTATCATGATGCCCATCTGACAGGTGTAGAAACTGAGATGAAATTCACAAAAAATGTCCAAGGTAACTTGTAAAGAAAGGGTTGGAGCATGCTTGTGCTCTTTTAATTTCCCCAGCAGGTGGGGTAGTCAATGAAGAGTTTACTACTGGGGGAAGTGCAAGATGTTTTCAAATCTAAGGTATGTTGGGAGACTTGAAGTATATCTTTAATGTCAGTGGTGTGTTAGAGAGAGAGAGAGAGAGAGAGAGGTATTAAATGCACAAATACTAGTCAACAGCAAAATCCTTTGCATTTCCCTGGAAAGCCCTGCTATTACCATCATTGTTTTTATTTCCATACTTTGTCCCCTGTTACTCGTGATCCATTCAAATCCAAATAAGTTTAAGTCTGGAGAAATGAATAGGAAGCCAAAAGAGGGAATAAACAACCCCATTTTTGTCCTTTGGCAATGCAAGATAAAAGATAACCAGCTGTCCTAGCACTGGGGAGTTGTTATTAATATATCATTGGATGTGGTTGAAATGCTTAGAGATATCTGGCTATGTTTTTAATCAGCTTGCATTTTAGACCTTTAAAGTACAAATATGGATTTCAAACATGTCAAGGGAACAAATTAACTCCAAAAAATGGCCATTCTTTCCAAGGTTGCACCTGCCATGAAATTGCTCCAAGTTTACATTTCCCTCTCTGGTCTCCAGCGTGTCATTATGGCAGATTGATCTCCGTCCTCTCCCTAGCAACTCCCCATTAGATGGTTTTTGTATGGAAATTAATGGAAGGCTGAAAACATTGTTTTTTCAACTGCAATAGCAGAAGTCACTTTTGATTAAGCATTTGAAATCCGGCGGACTGGAGTGATCTCTTTGCTTTAGTTTGCTCTTGTATTATCACTTGTGTCAAGTTTTGCTGCAGCAGCCATTTGTCTGGCACCACTACCCTATCTGTCTCTGATGGGAATTTCACTCATACCTGCCTCTGTTTATTTTACTGTAGGTCTTGGTCTCATTTCTCCTGAGGCCAGCTTCAGTCTGCAGTAGAAAATCCATGTGTAATCTTAAGCATTCACCTACCTCCCACTGGTCTTTTTGACCCATGCTTTATTTGATGATATGCTGCTGATTATTGCACATTTCCTTTGCTTTTATAAGGTACCAAATGGAGTTTGAAAGTCTGTGAAGATGACAATAGAAAAGATTATGCTGATTGGGAGTTAAGTCTCAGGCCTGAACAATATTACATCTTTATATCATAGAATCATAGCATCATAGAATAGTAGGGTTGGAAGGGGCCTATAAGACCATCGAGTCCAACCCCCTCTTCAATGCAGAAATCGAAGTCAAAGCTTCCCTGACAGATGGCTGTCCACTCCAGCTTCAACTTGAATGCCTCCAGTGTGGCCCACCACCTCCCTCGGGAATTGGTTCCATTGTTGTATTGCTCTAACAGTCAGGCCATTTTTCCTGATGTTCAGCTGGAATCTGGCTTCCTGTAACTTGAGCCCATTATTCTGTGTCCTGCACTCTGGGATGAGCGAGAAGAGATCCTGGCCTTCCTCTCTGGGACAACCTTTCACGTACTTGAAGAGTGCTATCCTATCTCCCCTCAGTCTTCTCTTCTCAAGGCTAAACATCCCCTGTTCTTTCTGTCTCTCCTCTTTGGTTCCAGTCCCCTGAACATCTCCATTGCCCTCCTCTGAACCTTCTCCAGTTTGTCTGCATCCTTCTTCAAGTGTGGCACCCAGAACTGGACAAAGTACTCCAGATGAGGCCTAACCAGTGCTGAGGAGAGGGGAACTAGTACTTCTCGGGATTTGGAAGCTATGCTTCTATTAATGCAGCCCAAAATAGCATTGGCCTTTTTTGCAGCCACAGCACATTGTTGGCTCACATTCAGCTTGTGATCTACAACAGTGCCAAGATTCTCCTCGCTTGTAGTATTATTGAGCCAAGTATCACCCATCTTGTAACTGTGCACATTTGGTTTCTTGGTACAACTAGTCTTCACAGCAGAGCTAGCCCTACCATTAGGCAGAGTGAGGAAACCACTGAGGGCAGATGCTGGGAGCAGCAGGAGCAGCCTCCCCCATTGTTCCTCCTGAGCCCCAACCCCAAGCTATTTTCTTAAAGGATAGAGTATGACTAAATACGACACACGTATCCTGGGTCCCCTAAATTAGCCTGTTGCCTGAGGTGCAGGTGGAAGATGCTATCCTGTTGTCAGTGTTGAAATAATATTCAACTGCCAGCCTAGTCAGCTTTGTACATGGGATGGAAAGGGGGTACCATTTTGTCCTTGCCCTGAGCACCAGGCCTTTGGCTTATCATTTCTATGGTGGTGGTGGTCGTGTGTTTGTGTATAGGGACAGACAGCAATCCACAATTATACATGCACATGATGTTGCCATTGACAACACCAACAAAGGAATGGAAATACCCACAGGCACACAGGGAGTTTTATCTTTCTGCAGTAGGCAATAGTAGAGAGCCATACATTTTCAAATTAATCAAGTAGATTATTTTTAAAATATTGAGTTTTAAATATAATAATGTATTCTAATACAAAGATAAATCACAGCCATTCAGTTTCCCCATTAGCATTAATATTTGATGTCACATCGAATACTTATCCTCTCCCTGCAATGATCTTGCTTCCTACCTGCCTAATTTCATTGAATTTCTGCATGTCAGCTGAAAAGCAGCAGAAGTACAAAGTAGCTTTTCTACATGGAGTCCATACCAAAGAACAGAGCCAATATTAATCAAAGCTGTGATAGAACTGAGAGGGAAAGATAACTATAAAATGCATGGCCAGTCACAATGCTGAAGGATTATATTCTGGCTACTTTATAAATGAGCCAGTTTTTTCTTAGAAATGATGAACACAGCATGGAAAAGAGGGGATATTTCATGTAAGCTGAATTCCCAGTAAATCAACTTGTAATTTAGAACATTGAAAGTTTCTGCCATGCTGACTAGAAGTGGGACTATGCTGTGGCAAATGAAAATGAGCTCATTTAGACTACCTCATCCTTAGAAAGCTGTATGAACAAGGGTTGATTTTAAAAAAATCTAGTATTTACAACAGAAGGATCTAATATTGTCCCCAGACCCCAGAATGAAGATGCAGGACATGGTGGAAGATGCCTCAGCAAGCCTTGGGCTCATATACTCCCCTCCCCTCTCTTCCTCCTATGCAGCCTGGAGGAGGAACTTGGATGCTTTTACTTCCAGTTTCAGTTACCTGCAGTTTGTTTAAATATGGTTGAATTCCAATAAGTCAACTTCAAAACCATGGTTTCCTAAGCTGGCTTGTTGAAATTACCCTTAGCTGACCTTAGCTAGTTTTAGCTATGTCTCCTAGTTGAGAGGACATGGGAAGATTAACTAAAAGCAGAAGTGAATGTTTCCAAAATCCTCTTCTTGAACATGCAGGAGAAGGGAGCACATGAACCCAAGGTTTAACGTAAGAAGAACATAAGAAGAGCCATGCTGGATCACACCAAGAGTTCATCTAGTCCAGCATTCTGTTCACACAGTGGCCAGCCAGCTGTTGACTGGGTACCCACAAGCAGGACACAAGTGTATCAACATGCCCAGTTCTCTGCTTTAAAAATTTTTTTAAGATCATACAAAGATATGCTCTGTAAAATGCTTTTTTTGTATCTCTTATTGTCTGCTTATATCACCTTTGTGCAAGCTAGTGCTCCATCTTGTTTTCCTCATTTGGGCAAGACTTCCACTTTCTGAAGGAAGCCTTCTTTTTTCCAATAGCTCCCTTAACACTGCTCATTAACCATGCCAGTGACCTCTTGGACTTGTTGCTACTTTTCCTAACCTATGGTATACATTTTAGCTGAGCCTCTATTATTGTGGTTTTGACTAGCCTCTGAGCATTTTGAAGGGCATTTTGTCAACCCTCTTGACTCCCCCTTCCAACTTCCTTTTTACCATTTCCCACATTTTAGAGAACTTTCCTCTTTTGAAGTCAAATGTAACTCTACTGGACTTCCTGGGCAATTTTCCACTTAAATATATATGGGGAGAGCAATCCTGTGGCCGCTAGACACTGTCTAGCAGGTCATAGGATATGCTCATTTCTGGGAACCGACCTCAGTGCATGAGCTCCGAGGTTGGTTCCTGGAAAACTGAC
Source organism: Heloderma suspectum (assembly GCF_057233095.1). NCBI lineage: Eukaryota > Metazoa > Chordata > Lepidosauria > Squamata > Helodermatidae > Heloderma > Heloderma suspectum. Next base: position 256,037,352 of record NC_139461.1, read on the forward strand.
TGTCCCTCTCATTCACGCTGTCTCAAAGGCAGTGTGGAGAGGCCCCATCCCCAACGCTCAGAAGAGGAGCGTGGAGTGACTGAAAAGGGATGGGGCTGGGGGGCATTCCAGGGCTGGGAGGGTGGAGCTGCTCATATGACACATCCAATGTGTCGTACTGCAGCTTCCCCTCCTGGTCGCCCCCCACCCATTGTTGCTCCCATCCCCATTGTGGTGTACCTGTAGTTGTTTTTTTTAATGGGGAAGTGATATATTTTAGTTGGAGTGGGGCGCTTATGTACACAGGTCATCTGGTCACAGTTCTGGACACCATAGTGAGATGCATAGGGAGGTGGAGTGTATTTCTATTAAATTATATTAATTATTTCTTTTAAAAATAATGATTTCTATTAAAATTTTAATTGTTTCAAAATTTGCATCTATACATATAAATTAACACATGCAAATTTTATCCAAAACTATGTCCTCTTTTGGTGATGCATTTCCTGTTTTCTGAGAATTCATAAGTGGGCACTATCACACACACACAGAGAGAGAGAGAGAGAGAGAGAGAGAGAGAGAGAGCACTATTTTGGGTATGAAAATTGGTACCGCAGTCTAACTGGCACAACCTTAGTTAGAGCAGATAAGTAATGGTGAGCCTGTGCAAGAGTATTCTGGTCATAGAATTACATCAAGAGGTGATACACTAGTGCCACAAAGTAGCATGAAGCAAGCCAAGCTGACATGAGATGTAAAGGGTGCATTATGCAACAAACACACAGAACAAGTCAGTGCTAAGAGGTTTATCAGAATTTGACATTGCATTCTGCAAAGTATGGCAGGAACCATTGTTGAGAAAGATGATTGACAGATGCATTTCCTCCCCCACCCCGAAAGGAAGGTTAAACCATTATTTGCAGAAGCCATAAAACTACTATTTGAATATTCATCCATCAAACAGACAGCTGCAAAAGCCAACCTATACATCACGTAGCATAAGCAATTATGGTGCTTGATCATATCACAGCATATGATGTGCAGATCTCTGAATTTCATATAATATTTCAATAGAGATTGGCTGGGGGGGTGAAAGAGAAATTTGGGGATGGCCATCTGAACGTTTTGGTGAGACATTTCACAACCAGAAGCCTGGCTAAATATCTGATTGGTGTTGTTCTCTGACTGCCAATGAGAGGAAACCATCAATGGTAACATTTAAATTGGGGGAGTGAACAAAACAAGAAAAAATAAAAGACAGGAAAGGAACCTGGCAAATCTGGTCACTGCCACCTGCTATTATGCTGCAAAGGAAAACAGGAAGACAATAACAAAGCACTGGATGAATTCAGAGGAAATAGAGCATAATTATTAGTAGAGCATATGGCTGGGAGGCAGGGAGAGAGAGAGAGAGAGAGAGAGAGAGAGAGAGAGAGAGAATAGAGGATAATACATTCCCAGAATGTCACCCAGCTCTAAAGCAGGAGCAAATTCCCCCATGATGGTCTCTGATTTTATTATGGAGTCTTTTACACAGATCCACAAAACTCTTTCCCCCCCTATCACTGGTGTAAGGATAGAATCCCAAATGTTCTAAAATGTGTTTCACACATTGAGGAATTTGCTGCAGATACTATCTATTTCGCTGTCCCCAAAAAGTTTAAAAAGAAATGATGGGAATGATTTCAGGTTCAGGAGGAAAACAACAACAACACACGCAGCACAGCCCAAGGCATGTTTACATGGTGAGGGAGAACATCTACAGTGGGTAGCTTTTTCTATCCATACAGGCTCCCCACATGATTTCGAACCCTGGAAAATTAGGGCTCTAAGAGCCAAACTACATGTTCTGATCATCACGTCAGTGGAGCTGAGGCTCTTTGTTTTTCTCCAGTGTAACTGCGCATGGTCCTGATTTGGATCGGGACCATGGCACTTCAGGAAGGGGAGTTCAATTTTCCTCCCCACCCCTTTCCCCCCACAAAATTTCACTCCCCATGGGGGGGGGGCTTAAAAAAAGAAAAACACCTCCACTGGAGTAAATCACGCAGTGGGCTTACACAGATACAACAGGCTCCCCCGATGCGGAAGTTTGAGCTCAACCTGTGGAAGTCAATGAGAATGGCAATGGAGAGGGCAGAGCCAGTGAGCTTGTCCTCTCTCCCCACCCCTCATGTGCTCTTTATTCCCACCGGAACACCCAAATATAGCTTTGTTTGTGTTCCTTTTCCTTTCTTAGTTATGTTTCTGGTAATGTAAAATCACATAGTTCACCAGGGCTGAATCTACACATAGCAGTTATACCATTATCATACCGTTATCTTAACTATTGGTGCCCATTGGTGTCATGTGTGCCAATAGTTATGATAACTGCTATGTGTAGATTTAGCCCAGATTGCAAGCATTTGATGTTTTAACAGAGGTGGGGGGTTGTTGTTTTTTTTAATGATTTTCCCCATTCTTCAGTGTAGGATGACTCAAAACTAGTTTCATGTCTAGGTCAGGAAAAGGAATGGGTAGACCCAGAAATGCTATGAGAGAATTTTATTAATAAAGGGTTTGGGGAACCACTGATGTAACTGTAAATGCCTTTTTCTGTACTTCCTATCATATCCCATTCCCTTTTGAAGTCATTTTCACAGTTATTTGTTTTTAATAATGCCTCATTTCAGAATGGTCAGTAGTAGATTGGCTTTGCCCTTCCTTTCCCTCCTGATTTAATATTTAAAAAACTATTGCATTTATACTTCTAAATGCCCCCTTAGTAGCATCAAAGAATGCACTGCAAATGAAAACACCTATTAACTAATAAACACATTATTCAGCATTCAGTACTCAGTCAATGGGATGATTTCCATTATGTATATCTAATATCGATATGTTCTTGCATTTTCAACCCCTTTAGTTCATTTATCGAAACAAAATGGGCATAGAACTGCTATTCATTTAGAGCAGTTCAGTTAAAATTATTTTAAAATGATCTAATACTATAAACATAACTCATAAAATTAATGCTGCCAAAGCACTTTATGACCCCCATCTCTTCACAAGCCACTGATTATGCCAGATGCCAGAAATAGTATATTCTCTTTATTGCATTTTCGGTTTATTGTAGAGGCACCATTATCAGTTCTGTTGAAAGCATCTAGCTGAAGCTCTTCCTTCTTCACTGTTGTTTCGTTAGTATGTCTTGTTAATTCTGCAATTGATCCCTTTATAGATGTTTCATGGGGTCTAATAGTAATAGCCTTAAAATACATGCTCATGTTCTCTGGGAATACATTTTTTCTTTAGCTAATTTCATTAAGCAATTTCCAGGTTTCCTTTACCATGTACTAAACAACATTTAAAAAAAAAAAACATTGCAGAAGCACAGGGATAGAAATTCTATTTGCAAGAAAATCAATAGAAACTCTAACATTGGTTTTTGAGAATACTGAGTTACATCCTGGGTTTTTTCACAGGAGAAGGTTGTTTGAAGCATAGTCTTGTCTCTTACCCACTCATGATAGGCACAAAACAAATGCTTTACATTTGTGATGGCCAACATTTGTATTTACTGGGAGGCATTTGATTGAAGCCGAAAGAACATTTCTGCACAGCCTGACTCCTTGCAAATGGTCAGCCAGGACCCATAAGGTTGGTGCCATTCAGGCAATGAATTACAGAAAATATGTATTGTGGGAGGGAGGGGTCTTGAAGCCCACAAGAGTGGGGTAAGACATGGGGGGGGAATAGGATAGGGATCACCCTGTTGTGTCGTTGGTTGGGAGTGTGATGGGGTTTGAATCAGCTCTGATTGGCTCAGATTAAACTAAGCTATTTCTCCAAAAAAATGAGGGAGATTTTGAGGGGGGAATAACTCAACTTAATCTGAACTAGTCTAATTTGAGTCTGAGAGAGCTCACTCATCATTAGTGTCATATATTCATATAACTACATAACACCATGGATTACAGCATTATTTCCCTCTTTCTAACTGACAGCAGCATTAGAAAATTAGTGTGACCCAAAGCTTTTTAACCAAGCCTAGTAACTGGGAAGTATGCAATTTATCAGAACTCACTCTACATTGATAAAAGTCATAACAGGGGCACAAACTCTATTAAAATATAAGAGAGCTAATTAAAATTATTTATTCAACATAGTTTATGCTGGTGGAAAGAAAGATTATCAGCAGTTTCAGACTTTACTCAGCATGGGTTTCTAAAATGAAAACTATATTTGAGAAGATATTCACATCCTGTTTTAATTATAGCATTCCTTTGAGAACTGGTCAGCTAGCTAGCCCATTTCCCACCTTTGCTTCTGGACTGGAAAAACAGTGTTAATTGCAAATGACCTGTTGACTAAAATGAAATATTTATGAATTGTACAAATAAGATTGTCTGTCTGGGAAGAGTTGATTAATTCTAAAATGTATTGTCTCTCTACAGGTAATGTGCCTTGCCTACCCTTTTTCAACATAGTGGTTCAACATAGTGGTTTGAAAGATTATCAGCCATTTCATGCTTTGGCCATCCTTTTGTTCACACAGCCAAGACATTTAAACAGGGCTGGGAAAGACTGAAGGCAAAAGGAGAAGGGGACGGCAGCGGATGAGATGGCTAGATAGCATCACGGATGCAATGAATATGAACTTGAGCACGCTCCAGGAGAGAGCGCAGGACAGGAAGGCCTGGCGTACTATGGTCCATGGGGTCACGAAGAGTCGGACACGACTGAACGACTGAACAACAACAACATGGGTTAGGCATTTATATCGTAATCCAAATTACCATAGCCTCCAGTATTATTTGGAGCTAAATCAGCACACGGATGTTACATATCATAACTGGGATCCTTTATCACCCACTGTGCATGCTATGGAAATCAGCTGACAGGCATGGGATTGGATCCAGATTTAGGTATGTCATGTGCAACTGGGTTGACAGAAGTGGACTTCCCCAGCCCCTCCTCCCCACAAAATCCCCTCCAGCTCCCTGAAAATGCTTCACAAAGGGTTGGGAAATCCTGCTAAATAGGGTGAGCTGTACTGTGGGAGGAAGGGGGGATCCCTGAAAGTCAGGCAGAGGCCTTCTGTCAACAGAAGACAGTTCCTGGATTCAGCTCATGATCTAAGATGTGCACCCCACTATCCTCTTGATGTGACAAAAGATATTGGGCTGTACCTCTTGGGTGTATGAAAATCAGTACAGATAGAAATAACAAGGGCCAAAACAGACATTACTTTAAATCTGTGTCTAGCAGTGATGTCTTTTTATTATTATTATTTTTACTCTAGAGTAAGCACATGGAGCCTGATACAGATCAGGACCCTAGTGTGAGGGCTAGGAGGGCTTTTCAGATCTAGACTGGGGGCCCTGCACATACCCCAAAAAGTAGATGTAGCTGCTTGTTACAGATTTAAAGTAATGTCTGTTTTTGCCGTAGCATACCAAAAAGTTGATATTCCAATGGTGCAATCATATGGCCCCCTAGACACTGTTTGAGGGGCCATAGGATACTGGGGATTTTCACCTCTAAGGCTCCCCTCCCAGCTGCCATAGAAAGTTCCGTGGCAGCTCCTCTTCTGGGGTCGGTGTCATGACCTCAGATGATGATGGGGAGAAGAAAAAGGGGTTGTACCTGCCAGAGGTTGGGAGGGGATAAAGAAAGAGAGGCCAGGATATGCTGTATCATGTGGCTTCTCCAGCCCTAGGCCCACTCCCACTAGATGGTCTCAGAGACCCATCTAGTAGAAAAAATGAAAAGGAGACAGAGAGGCGAAAATCACCTCTGGCACTCATTGTGCCCTGCTGGCAGCAGGTCAGCAGAGCATGGGAATTTTGGAAACCTCTGAGATTGGAGGCTTCCAACTAGCAGGCGCCCTAAGCGGGTAAACTGGTAGTGTTTGAGGAGAGTTGGGAAGTTATGCATTAAACTGAAGACAATGCATATACATTTTTAACTTTGACTTTCCTGAGGGGGCAAAAGTACAAGCAATGCATGCATAGCTAAGCATTTTACGGCCACAGATTGCATAAAATACTCTAATTATGGCCATAATTTGCCCAAGATAAGCAAATTGTGGCTGCAAATTGCATATTTTGCCATTTTGACAGAGAAAAAAATACACCCAAAACTGCCAGGGGCTCCGGGGAAAGCCGTCAAGCCCCAAGAGGGCTAGATAGCCTTGTGACAGACATCCCCCAGACTGGATATTGGCAGATTCACACATCCGTAGTAGAGAGCAGATTCTAGTCTTCAGATGGAGCCAGCTAGCCACACTCCTTGAATTCCATACTGTTCTTCTGCCAGGAAGATTGAGACACCTTTTGATTTGACACAGCTATTGTTTGCTAGAATGAATGGGTCTTTTCAAGCTTGGCAGAAAGGAAGTACTTGCCCATTCCCCCAACTATGGCACATATATATGAGTTTAGATATCTCAGAGTAGCATTCCCCAACCTGGCTTCCTCCAAACATGTGGGACTACAACCTCCATCATCCTCAGCCAACATTGACCATGCTTCTGGGGATGATGCAGATTGTAGTCTAACATACCTGGAGGGCACCAGGTTGAGGAAGGCTGTCATAAGAGTTAGAAGCAACGTTTGATTTGTTGATTTAATTGACTGCTATGTTATGTTCTCTGTGTTCTTCTTAATACATCTGCCCTTTTGGTTACTGTAAAGTAATGTAATGTGTTCTGATCTGGGTAGATTCTGAACCTATATACTTTACCCCATGTTGATGTCTTGGACTTCTCAGCCGAGCTACTGAACAGATGTATGTCAACCCTTTAGAGTGGTTAGACACTGGAAACAGGCAGAGTGGTGACTTGGTATCTCAGCCCAGACAGATCTCTTTCCCCAATACAGTTGTCCTGCTTGCTCATTCAGAAGGTAGTGACAGCTACGAATTGGTTTGTATATTTCAGGTGTAGTCCCAGTTGTAAAGCCCATTTAAAGTGACTTGCCTGCTGACCTGGGGAAAGGGGTAAGGACTCTGAAGAATTCCATGGTACATTATAGCTATCAAAACAATGTCAGGACAGCAACCACAGCATCCTCATCCAGCATGGCAATTGGCTGTAGCGATTTGAGTTGTAGTCCAACACATCTGGAGGGCACCAGATTGGGCAGATTAGTGTAGCACTGGGGGGGGGTTGTGGGGGGGTTGATAAATTACATGCAAATATGCAGGAGTAAGAATCACTCATTCTTACCTTGAACCTAGCACATGGTATGTGGAAGCTCATGTCCTCACTCCCTAGTCTAGCTCCCCCCATGATGGCTGCAAATTATGTGAGCTGTAGTCCAAACACCTGGAGTGAACAGGGTTGGGGAAGGCTTCCCTAGTTGCATTCCAACTGAAAAGTGCTACCCTGGCATGGCCTCGGAGCTTTTAAGAAAAAAGTACCCATTGGCACCAACTCTCCAGCTGCCAGCTCTCCCCTGCAAAAACCTAACTCATTTTAGTCCATTTTGTCACCTAGAAATAAACCCAAACTAGTAGAGAGGGGAGAATGGCCCAGAAAATATTTGCAGAGGGCCATCAGCAAACATAGAAAGGTCATTTGCCTTTCTCCAGCCTTTTCTCCCCTATATATAACGCTCGTCTATTTCCACACTTCCATTATCTTAAACAGAGTTTGGAACACCCTGAGAATATATTTAATATGATGCATTCATAGAACATGTTTGTATATCCATCGCACAAAACATAGTTTGTTCTCGAGAGAGCAATCCAATGGCCCCTAGACAGCACCTGGGGGGCCATAGGAAAGTTCGGCTTCCAGGATCCGAGGTCAGAGTCAGTGCTCTCACCTTGGACCCAGGAGTCCAAGCTCCCCATCCCCTTCCTCTCCCCCTCACAACTGGTGCAGAGAGATCTGTGCCAGCTGCTTCTCCGAGTTTGCAAAGGAAACTTTGGAAAGGAGGGAAAGGTGGAGGTTCTGTGGGTGGAGAGGAGAGGGGAGGGGACTGAGACACTGGCTTTGGAAGAATCCTCCAGCTTCCCCAGCCTCCTTCCCTCATACTCCACAGAGCCCCAGCTAGACAAGTCAAAATGCCCACCTAGCAAAAATGCAGAGCGGGACGAGCAGAGAGGTGAGGATTGTCTCTGTGTTCCTCCTGCTCTGCCTAGGATGCTTGTCAGTCTCCGAGTTGGGAGGTTGATGGGCATCTTGATAGGATTGTACTCTAAGTTGGAAAATGTCATCATATGATTGGTATGAATACCTGAAATTCAAAACTGCAAATTTATTCTTTCAATGAAGATATTCAAATATCTACTTAGTAGTCTTTCTTGGCAAATAATTCTATAACTACTTCTACACAGCTTCTTTTAAAAATCATTTGAATTTGGTTTAGTTGATTAATTTCTAACAGTTAATCATTTTTAAGGCAACAAACTCTCTGAAAGCAATACCCTGTGAACTGAGAGCCTGCTTGGTAACACTAAATGTGTGGCACCTGGCTGTGATTACTCAGTGGAGAGCATAAGGCACTCTGCACATGCTTATTGGCACTCTTTGTTCTTATTCATAGAATCATAGAATAGTAGGGTTGGAAGGGGCCTACAAGGCCATCGAGTCCAACCCCTTGCTCAGTGCAGGAATCCAAGTCAGAGCATCCCTGACAGATGGCTGTCCAGCCTCATCTTGAACGCCTCCAGTGTGGGGGAGCCCACCACCTCCCTAGGTAAGTGGTTCCATTGTCGCACTGCTAGAGATGAGGTCTAGTATGCTTTTTGAAGGCTAGCCCTGGGAGAGCATTGGCTCCAATTAAGCACTTCTGCTACTTCACTTAGTGTTCTCACTTGACCAGAGGAATATCTGTTAAAATCAACTCAGCAAGAAGAACAACACAGCCAAAGTAAATTGTTTTAAAAATCCAGTTGTCACACACCACTAGCTGAGGTACTTTTCCAGCTCTAGGATAATGTCATCCCTTTCTTCAAATGAACTGAAACTAATTAATGACCTTGATTAAATTATCTTCTGCCTCAGAGCTATCAGAGTTTTCCTGAAATATCATAAAACACACCTTCTAACAGACCAGGTGAACAGGTAGAACTTCCTTCCTGATGACATGCTATGCTCCAGGAGGAAAAAGTAGATATCTTCCATTGTTTGTACTGTTCTAGGGGCCCTATTATGAAAGCATCTTTAGAGGATTTATCTTTAGGATAATACTTACAGTGCAATCCTATACATATCTACTCAGAAGTAAGATTCATTCGGTTCAGTGGGGTTTACTCTGAGCTAAGTCAATATAGGTTTACAGCCTCAGGGCTGTATCCTACTTTGCCCAGACACCAGTGGGACCCACCGCTATAGGAAGCTAGCAATTCTTAAAGCAACCAGAAACAAGTGAAACACTTGTTTCTGGAACATGGCAGGTCAGCGGACCTCATAGAAGGGAGATCCAGTGACCTGTCCCAGTCTGAAAATTGGGTTCCTTTATTAAGTGCTAACTGCTATTGCACTGCAGCACTGGTAGTGGGTCCAACTGCCACAATGGAACTAGCAGGAGCACAGCAGCAGCATTGGATACTGCCGTGTGTGTGTGTGTGTGTGTGTGCATGTGTCTAGAGAGTTCAGAATACTACACATACAAGACTGCTGTAATGAGATAATGCAAGATAGATTTCTATTATTTTCAAGTTCAGAATGGGAAAAGGGATAATTGCTCTCATAGGGACATCTTATGAGTTCATGGCAGACAGGAAATTCTCAGATTGTACTTCACATTCTTGTTTTTGTTAAGTCGTGTCCGACTCTTCGTGACCCCATGGACCATAGCACGCCAGGCCTTCCTGTCCTGTGCTCTCTCCCGGACCGTGCTCAAGTTCATATTCATTGCATCGGTGATGCTATCTAGCCATCTCATCCTCTGCTGTCCCCTTCTCCTTTTGCCTTCAATCTTTCTAGGGATGTCAGAGAATTTCTCCACGAATCTCGGGGAGGCCAAATGCCAACCCATTCGGCCCCCCGAAATTGGTGGAGAAATGGTCTGCCCCCCCTGCCCCCCCCCCCCGGGACGGGACTTACCTTGTGCAAATGTCCCTGGCGGTGGCGGCTCCCAGCGGCAGTTCGGCGGTGGCAGCTGCAGCGGCCAGTCTTCCGACCGGCTGCCGCTGCTGCCATTTCCAAGCAAAAAACCAACCAAACAAACAAACAAACATGATAGGCTATGTAAAGATTTACGTAGCCTATCACGGCTAGATTTTTAAAAAACACCATGATAGGCTATGTAAATGTTTATGTAGCCTATCACGGCTGACTTTGGGGGGGGGAAGCACGTACGCAAATGGCGGCGCCCATGGGTGCCGCCATTTGCATTCCTTATTTTGGCATGTGTAGTCTACGTAAACATTTACGTAGACTACGGCGAAAATAAAGGGGAACGCAAATAACGCCCGCTACGCTATTTGCATTCCCCTTTATTTTCGCCATAATAGTCTACATAAATATTTACGTAGACTAAGATGACCAAAAATAAGGAACGCAAATGGCGGCGGCCATAGCCGCCGCAATTTGCGTACACGTTTTTTTTTAACCCAGCCGTGATAGGCTACGTAAATCTTTAAAACGCAAATAGCGTTGCCCTTATTTTCGCCGTAGTCTACATAAATCTTTACGTAGACTACAGCAACCAAATAAGGAACGCGAATGCGTACATTATCCGTACGTGCTTTTTTTTTTTTTTTAAAGTCACCCGTGATAGGCTACGTGACGATTTACGTAGCCTATCACGGCTGACTTTGCAAATCTAGCCGTGATAGGCTACATTAATCGTCACGTAGCCTATCACGGGGGCGTTTTTTTTTTTCTTTTATAGGAATGGCGGCAGCGGCAGCCGGTCGAAAGATAGGAATGCCGCCTTTTATAGGAATGGCGGCAGCCCCGGACGAACACCCGCCGAACCGCCGGCTGGACCCGCCGCCGGGAGGGACATTCGCCAAAGGTAAGTCCCGTCCCGGGGGGGTGCGGGGGCGGGGGGATGCGGAGAATTTCTCCCCGAAACTTGTTCGGGGGGCTGAACACGTTGGTGCTCGGCCCCCCGAAGTTTTGGGGAGAAATTCTCCGCCAACCCTAGAAAATTGGATGTTGATGCTTGGGCACTCAGGGAAGAGGAGGCTGCAGAAGGGAGGAGCTCAACCGTGGGCAGTGAGCCATCCAGAAGAGCTAATGGAGAGGAAGTGGAGGCTTCTACAGCGTCCAGATGAGCTGAAATAGAAAGTATTAGTGAGCGTTGAGTCTGGTGTCATGTTTGCTTGGGCTGGACAGCCGAGGGTTTCTATGGTCTGGCCGGGGGAGGGGGAGAGATCCCCGAGGAACACTCATTGGCTTCCAAATGAACAAGAATTGATGCCAGTACCGGGTCTGCTTCCTCCTCAGACTCAGATTCGGGCCTTGGCAGCAGTCTCTTGGGGAGGAGAGGCGGGGCCCTACCCTTCTCTTTCTTTCTACCTTGGCCTTTCTTGGGGGGCATGATAGTGGGTTAAGCTTGGCACCGTGTTGGCGAAAAAGAGGCAAAGGCCTGGGTGCCCAGACCTAGACCAACACTCCAATCAGCACCCCTAGAAAATGCAGCAGGAGGCTACACGCTGGGCTCCGAGGGCAACCGGCAACACCCCCCAGGCCTTGAGATCCGCAGACCCGAGATCAAGCCAAGGCAGAGAGTCTTGGATGGGAATTGGGGAGCGCCTCCAGATAGGAGGGCCACACTCTGCAGCCGATAACGGCTAAAGAGGTGAGTGGCACGGAGGGGGGGAATGTCGCCTGTTGTAAGAACCGGCACCCACAAGGCGCGGGAAGGGCCTGCGGCCATGGGAGCCGGGCCTGAATATGGGTGCTGCCTTTCCCTCCCTCCTTCTCTTTCTTTCTTTCTTTCTTTCTTTCTTTCTTTCTAATCTATTCATTCATTCATTCATTTATAATCTATTCATTCATTCATTTATTTATTAATTATTTATTTATTAATTATTTAATTAATTTTGGGGGTGTTTGCTTTGAATTGGGGGGGTGCACACACCGCCGCCGCGAGTGCTCTGTGCTCCCGGGAAGCAGCGAGAGCTGGTGAATCGGGGGGGGGGGCCACGCTGCCGTCATAAGGACAGCAGCCTCGCAGGCCGGAAAATGCCGGCAGCAACCGGTGCCACAGCCGAGCGTGCGCTGCCACTATAAAGGCCGGCATGCCCGTCGGCGCGGCGATCCGTGGCCCAGAGGGGCAGCGCCCCAGCCCGCGCGCCCCGCCATGAGCAAGGCAATCCCGGGGCCGGGGCAGCATAAGGACACCGCGACTGCTGGAGGAGGAAGTGCAGGGGGGCGGGCGCGCCACCGCCGCCGCAAGCACCGCCGCCCCTGCAGGGGAAGCCGACACAGGCGGCGCTCCCAGATGCGCGCCACCGGCGCGGTCCGATGGCATGCCGCGACCCCCGGAGGAGGAGATGGAACAAGCAGGTAGGCGCGCCCCCGCCATAAACGCCAGCGCCCCCGCAAGGGAGCGGAACAGAGGCGCCGCACTTGGGAGTGACGGCTACCCCGGGGGCGCAGTGGCGTTGGCATGCCGAGACCGCCAGAGAAGGTATACAAGGTGGGGGGGCGGGGGGCAAGCAGCCGCAAGTGCCAGCACCCCCAGAGGGGAGCTGGACAAGAGGCACCACTCCCGGGCGCACGCCGCCAGGCCTCCCACCGACGCGGCAAGAGGCGGCCAAGGAGGGGGCGGCGCCCGGACACGAGCGCCCAAGTCTCGCACGCCAGGAAACCCGGAGCCGGGTAGGCACGCAAAAGGGGGGGCAGGCGAGCTACCACCGCAAGCCCCGAGCCCCAGCGCCTGCTGCCACCAACGTCGGCGCTCCTGCCAGCAGGGCAGGCGCCGGGCATGAGGCAGCCGCGCCGGAGCGCGAGCGCCCCGCCGCGAGCACCAGTAATGCTGGAGCCAAGGCAAGCGTCGACGTGAAGCGGTTTAGGTGCGCTGATTGCACGCGGGTCGAGAAGCTGCAATGACAACGAAGCCGATCTCCAGCAGGCAGGTGTCCTTCATTCGTTTCAAGGCAGAGCTGTCATTCTTTATAGCTGCGTCGAGCCAGAGAGCTGAGATTGGGAGGAGGAGCTGAGTTTAAGGCAGTTCAGCCTGCCCCTCCCTGCATGGTGGTGCCACTGGGGTGCACCAATCAGAAGCCCCTACGTCTTGTCACCCCACCCGCCCGCAATCCCCCCCCTTTTAGCCAGACAAGCTGGCGCCGGGGTGAGGGCATTTCTATTGTTTTCCTCGATTTCTTTGCATTGTTCATTTAAGAAGGCCTTCTTGTCTCTCCTTGCTATTCTCTGGAACTCTGCATTCAGTTGGATATATCTTCCCCTTTCTCCCTTGCTTTTCGCTTCCCTTCTTTCCTCAGCTACTTGTAAAGTCTCATCCGACAGCCACTTGGCTTTCTTGCATTTCTTTTTCTTTGGGATGGATTGAGTTGCTGCCTCCTGAACATTGTTACAGACCTCCATCCATAGTTCCTCAGGCACTCTCTCTATCAGGTCTAATCCCTTAAATCTATTCCTCACCTCCACTGTATATTCATAAGGGATATGATTTAGGTCATACCTGAATGGTTTAGTGGTTTTCCCTTTGTTCTTCCATTTAAGCCGAAATTTTGCACAAAGCAGCTCATGATCTGAGCCACAGTCAGCTCCAGGTCTTGTTTTGACTGACTGTATGGAGCTTCTCCATCTTTGGCTGCAAAGTACATAATTAATCTGATTTCGATATTGACCATCTGGTGATGTCATGTGTAGAGTCGCCTCTTGTGCTGTTGGAAAAAAGTGTTTGCTATGATCAGCTAGGGGTGGACGAAAGGCACTTACCTTTCATCGAAGCTTGTTCGCGGTTGGAGGGAGGTGCTTTGCGGCTCCCCCCGCGAAGTTCAGGCCGGGGGGGAGGCTTCCCGCCTCGCCCCGGCCAAAATTCAGGCCGGGGGAGAGGCTTCCCGCCTCGCCCGGCTGAAATTCAGGCCGGGGAGGAGGCTTCCCGCCTCGCCCAGCCGCGAATTCCATTGTTTTAAAAAAAAAAAAAAAAAACGCTCCCGTGATAGGCTACGTGACGATTAACGTAGCCTATCACGGCTAGATCTGCAAAGTCAGCCGTGATAGGCTACGTTAATCGTCACGTAGCCTATCACGGGTGACTTTAAAAAAAAAAAGCGCATACGCTAATGGCGGCCCCCATAGGGAGCCGCCATTCGCGTTCCTTATTTAGTCGCTGTAGTCTACGTAAATCTTTACGTAGACTACAGCAAAAATAAGGGCAACGCAAATAGCGTTGCCCTTGTTTTCGCCGTAGTCTACGTAAATCTTTACGTAGACTACAGCGACCAAATAAGGAACGGGAATGGCGGCTCCCTATGGGGGCCGCCATTATCCGTACGCGCTTTTTTTTTTTTTTAAAGTCACCCGTGATAGGCTACGTGACGATTAACGTAGCCTATCACGGCTGACTTTGCAAATCTAGCCGTGATAGGCCACGTTAATCATCACGTAGCCTATCACGGGGGCATTTTTTTTTTTCTTTACTTGGAATGGCGGCGGCGGCAGCCGGTCGAAAGACCGGCTGCCGCTCCCGCCCCGCTCGAACACCCGCCAAACCGCCGGCCGGACCCGCCGCCGGGAGGGACATTCAGCGAAGGTAAGTCCCGTCCCGGGGGGGGTGCGGAGGATTTCTCCCTGAAACTTGTTCGGGGGGCCGAACACGTTGGTGCTCGGCCCCCTGAAGTTTCGGGGAGAAATTCTCCGCCATCCCTATGATCAGCATGTTCTCTTGGCAAAACTCTATTAGCCTTTGTCCTGCTTCATTTTGTACACCAAGGCCATGCCTGCCTGTTATCCCAGTGATTTCTTGACTTCCTACTTTAGCATTCCAATCCCCTATGATGAAGAGGACATCTATGATGAAGAGGACATCAACAAGAAGGTGTTGTAGGTCTTCATAGAACCAATCAACCTCAGCTTCTTCAGCATCAGTGGTTGGGGCATAGACTTGAATTACTGTGATGTTGAATGGTTTGCCTTGGATTCGTACTGAGATCATTCTGTCGCTTTTGAGATTGTACCCCAGTACTGCTTTTCCCACCCTTTTGTTGACTATGAGTGCTACTCCATTTCTTCTAAGGGATTCTTGCCCACAGTAGTAGATATAATGGTCACCTGAATTAAATTCGCCCATGCTTGTCCATTTTAGTTTGCTGATTCCCAAGATGTCAATGTTCAGTCTTGCCATCTCATGTTTGACCACCTCCAGCTTACCTTGATTTATTGATCTTACATTCCAGGTTCCTAAACAATATTGTTCTTTACAGCATCGGACTTTCTTTTCACCACCAAATACATCCACAGCTGAGTGTCCTTTCAGCTTTGGCCCAGCCGCTTCACTCTTTCTGGAACTACTTGGAAATTCCCTCTGCTCTTCCCCAGTAGTATATTGGACACCTCCCAACCTGAGAGGCTCATCTTCTGGCATCATCTCTTTTAGCCTTGTGATACGTTCCATGGGTTTTCTTGGCAAGAGTACTGGAGAGGGTTGCCATTTCCTTCTCCAGTGGACCACATTTTGTCAGAACTCTTCACCATGATCTGTCCATCTTGGGTGGCCCTGCATGGCATTGCTTATGGCTTCACTGAGTTACGCAAGCCCCTTCACCACAACAAGGCAGTGATCCATGAAGGGGACTTCACATTCTTTGCCACTGCAAAGAATTATTATAGCCCCAAACAAAAATCAGGTACAGATCATGTATTTAGTAGGTGGCACTGGACATGGAGACAAACTACATGTACACTTATTGCGTAATGCAGCCTTCCCAACCTCATGCCCTCAAGATGTGTTGGAATACACTGCCCATCACCCCATCCATACTGGGTGGAGATGATGGGAGTTGTAGTCTAACACATCTGGTGGGTGTCAGGTTCAGGAAGGCTCTATTAGCCCATAAATTCTCAGATTGTTTATTTATTTACTTTGGGTTGTATCTAATGTCAGTCCTATTTAAAGTAGACTCACTGAAATGAATGGGATTTAATAAGTCAGGAATGAGTTCAGAGATAGACAAAGAAGATGATCAGTGGACAAGAAACGAAGTCCTATGAGGAAAGATTGAAGGCACAGGGTATTTTTAGCCTTGAGAAAAGACTGTGGGGGGCATTGTTAGCACTTTTTGTGGCATATGCCCTGGTTCAGAGGTTCTTTCACAATATATTACCAGTATGTAGGCAAGCCTGGATTACCCATTTAACCACACGTTAAAAGTCCTCACAAAACCAGATGCCATCTTAGAGTAAAATTAATTATTCACTCTAAAACAGGTCATTCAGCATATTTTTATTTCCAGAAATTATTCTCTCATACAAGAGTTGTCTTTTGTTTCTTTACTATAAAAATATCAGCATAACAATACTAAATACAAGGCTTATATACGCATAGATTCAAACACCGAATGCATTCAACATCATTTGAAGTTAAAGTTTCTAAGCAGAGCAATAACAGTCTCAAAGATAGCATTAAACTTGCCAAACTCGTTCTACAGGCAATTAGAAATGAGTTCTCCTTTTGCTGGGAAAGATTGAAGGCAAAAGGAGAAGGGGACGGCAGAGGATGAGATGGCTAAATAGCATCACTGATGCAATGAATATGAATTTGAGATTTTGAGCACACTCCGGGAGAAAGTGGAGGACAAGAAGGCCTGGCGTGCTATGGTCCATGGGTTCACGAAGAGTCAGACACGACTTAATGACTGAACAACAACAAGTTCTCCTTGAGAGAACTCCCAATTCCATGTGTTCAGAAACCCTGTTACATACTCTATAGTGCCCATCAACCATGCTTACATAATTTTTACTACATGAATTTATGTTCCATTAAACTACATTCCTATGGATATGTTTTCATTTAAAATCACGTCTAGATAATAACACTGAATTACAAACTTCTTATCAAGATAAATGACTGTAACAACATACATATAAAAATATTTTAGCATTCCATAACATGTTATAGGCATGTTTGTTACACAAGAATTATTTCTTTGACTCCATCCTGTCTTGCGAGTATGTGTTCTCAAAACACATATCTTGTATTTACGATCTGAGATCATCCTTGTTACCTTATCTGATCACATTTCTGTTTGATTACCTTTTACAATTTAAGGTGCAATCCTATGCATGTTTAGACAGAAAAAAGTCCTACAACTCTGAGTATTCCCCAATCACCCATGCTGGCTGGGGAATGCTGGGAGTTGTAGGTCTTTTTTCTGTCTAAACGTGCATACGATTATGCCCTTAGGTAACTATAAATATAATATGGGCACTGACCCCATGTTGTTCCAAGTGCCAAACCTGGCACCTCTTGTCTGGATTTCTTTCTTTTCAGTAAAGAATACCAATGAGCCAATCGTTGGTAGTTTGGCACTTCTCTTTCCCATCCCATTTGGAGAGCCACAAAGACAAGACAAATGAAATTACTTTTGTACCAAGAGGCCAAGCTAAGTTACACTGGGCTTTGGAATTTCATATTTTAATCCAGAATTTTCTTGGAGGAATCTAATTATTGAATTTTCTAACTGATGGTGAAAATATGAAAGATTTGCCTGATTTGCAACATTTTCAAGTAGCTAAAGGGTTATCACACAGAAGGGAGCTACAACCTATTCTCTGCCATCTAAGACTGTAGGGCACAAAATAATGGGTTTAAATTCCAGGAAGGCAAATTTTGGTTGAACATCAGGAAAACCTTCCTACTGGTTAGAGCAGTCAGTCAATGGAACCTGGTGGTGGGCTCACCATCGCTCAAAGTATCCAAACAGAGACTGGACAGCCATCTGTCAGGGATGTTTTGAACTGAATTCCTGTCTTGAGCCAGGGGTAGACTCAATGGGCTAAATGGCCCCTTCCAGCTTAATGATACTGTTTTTCCAGACCAGCCCTCTGGGTTTTTCCCCTGTTCCATATGACATCCCTTCAGATGCCCAGTTCCTTCAACCTTTCCTCATAGGATTTGATTTCCATACATGTAAGACAACAGAAGAAAACCATTTCTTAGCATCATATTGACCACAATTCATCATTTCACGTCCCATTGAAATGATAAAAATTTTATATTAGCTGTACTCTTGCATCTCATAAAGTGGACAGTGCCCACAAAAGCTTATGCCAGAAGAAATTTGTTAGTCTTCAAGGCACCACAAGACTCTTTGGTGTTTTTGCTGCAACAGACTAACCCAGCTACCTCTTTGGAGAGTGTACTCATTCATTTCCATGAGGCCTACACAGATGTTTCTCAGTAGAAATTGCCCATATTTACATTTTTTGCTTTTAAATACTATGATCTTGAAAGATAACAGAGAAATTGATTAAATGAATTAATAAATAAGAGATATTAGTATATAAAACTCAACATATAAAGATTCCATATGTCTCAGTTCTAGTTGACACTAGAAGAGATATGCCTCTTCACTGAAATAAGGATACTGTTCCAGCAGCCCACTAGTCTCAACTGAAGGCTGATACAGCCAAGTCTCCCAGCTCATACCCAGGGACACCTGCAGCTCATCAGAGGCTTCTAGAAGAGGTCCTCCTCATAAGGAGGGCTCTGCTCACAAAGAACCCTTTATTGATAAGGACCCTTCTTCTGCAACTGAGCAGTTCTTCTCACAGAGGTGGTTCTGGCATGTCTCTTGAGATACACAACTCTCAGGGTCTATGTGGTTGCTCAGCCTCTATCTCAGAAGTGGACCTCCTCCTTCTCTCATTTCCCCTGAGGCCCAAGTTCATCCTGGTCCACCTCCTAGAATGGGCTGCTCCTTGCAGTGGTCTTAGGGATGTTCCGAGAGTCCACGGGGGGGGGGGAGGATTCCAATGGACTCCCCCTCACATACCCTCCCAGACCCCACTCACTAAACCACGGGCCACTCACAGACCTGCTCAGAGAGTGCCCCTGTGGCTCGGCAAGCACCCAACAGCTGCCCCATCCTTCTAGCAACCCTCCATTGTGTGCAACAGTGGAGTCTCGGGTGCTTCTGGGCAGGTAATGTTGTATTGGCAGCTGTAAAGGTCCCATTTACACAACATCACAGGCATGAATGGAGCATTCACACCTGTAACATTGTGAAAATGGGCCCTTTACAGCTGCCAATTAAGCAACATTACCTGCCCAGAAGTGCCCGAGCCACCATTGTTGTGCACAGTGGTGGCTCCCTAGGAAGACAGGTGGCCCCATGGCTTTGTCAGGCTCTCACTGGATGATGACAAAGCTTACACAGCCTCACGAGCAGAGACGGGCAGTGGTTCAGCAAGCATCCACCAAAGCCAGGCGCAGCCGAGTTCGTCCATCCCTAAGTGGTTTACCTCCAGGATCTCTACCGCTTCCTCTGAAGAGGATTCCTCCAGTGGAAGCATGACAGCCAGGCCCATGACATCTTCAAAGCCCAGCTCTTTCTTCTTTATCTTTATTCATTTATCAGAAAACCTGCCAGTTTAAGACCAGAATTAAGGCTATCTCACATAGCGATGTCTGTCGCTGAGAAATCTGGCCCTTTTTGGGCTCACCAGATTTCCACAGCACCCCCAACTCGGCTTGCATTTGCAAGCCAAGCCACGGGTTTCTTCCCAAAATGCAGGAACTTTTTTTAACGCAACGAGCAATTTGTGCAAATTGCAGCTGCAGTTTGCTCAATTTGCTCAAATTACACAAATTGCAGCTGAATTTAGGTAAATTACACAAATTGCAGCTTCTATTTACTAT
The DNA here is from genome assembly GCF_057233095.1 of Heloderma suspectum. Taxonomy (NCBI): domain Eukaryota; kingdom Metazoa; phylum Chordata; class Lepidosauria; order Squamata; family Helodermatidae; genus Heloderma; species Heloderma suspectum. Next base: position 256,057,106 of record NC_139461.1, read on the forward strand.
TTATGCAAATTTTAAAAACCCTAAAAATCCATGAACTGGCCTGACTTGATGCAAATCAAGTCAGGCCAGCTCACAGGAAAGCAAACTGAAGTTCATGGGGCCTAGCTGATGAAAGCTCGGTGAGCTTCCACCCCTGGACCAATTCTTCCAACATAACAGACATGCCCCATGATCAGTGATGATGTTATACTATGTCACAAATTGTTCTTGCTTATAACTTATCCTCCAAGCACCCACACTTTCCCTTGGTCTTTGAAGCCCAAATCCAGATGGGGAAGATGAAGTGCCTGGGCCCAGCAAAGATGCCCCATGTTGTCCTGGTCCAGTAATGCTTTATGAAGCATCTGAGCCTTACTGTATTGCTAGAGGAATCCCCCAGTGAGTTGACTCAGTCCTGTTTGTTGCTTACATCAACAGCTGGTGGGATGGGTTGAACAGGAAGCCCTCTTCTAGCCATTCTCAAAATGCTTCCTTTTTTGTGGCACTACGGCAACATAGAATTACATAAAAGTTCAAGTTTCTTATTCTAGATTTAGAACTGCACCATGATGAAATAAGGGGGAAAATTCTTTCACCATCACATTGAGATTTCCACCAGCAGGTAAGATATTTGGGGTTGCTTTGGAATGCAACATGCTTGGTTGGAATAGAATGGGTTGGGAGTATAAAAGAAAAATATTGATTCTCTACCACATAGGGATGTACGAATCACTTACCTGTTCCGGTCGGGGCATCTGGTGGGGGGGATGTGCTCCGTCCCTCCCCCCGGAATCCTCGACGGGAGGTAGGCGCTCTGTCCCTCCCCCCAGGAATCTTCGATGGCCAGCTCCACTCCGCGGGGATTCCGCAGAGCCACTGGCCAGCTCCACCAGCAGCCGGACCTCCAGCCGCTGGCTAGCAGGGACGCAACTGGCGGCTGTTGTAGCCGCCGCCATTTGCGTCCCTGTATTCAGCTGTGATAGGCTATGTAAAGATTTACGTAGCCTATCATGTCTGGGTTAAAAAAAAAAACGTGTACACAAATGGCAGCGGCTACGGCCGCCGCCATTTGCATTCCTTATTTTTGGCTGTCTTAGTCTATGTAAATATTTACATAGACTAAGACAGCGAAAATAAGGGGGAACGCAAATAGCGTAGCAGGCGCTATTTGCATTCCCCTTTATTTTCACCATCTTAGTCTACGTAAATATTTACGTAGACTAAGACAGCCAAAAATAAGCAACGCAAATGGTGGCGGCCATAGCCGCCACCATTTGTGTACGCATTTTTTTTTAAAACCCAGACGTGATAGGCTACATAAGTTTTTACGTAGCCTATCTCATCTATGTAAAAAAAAAAAAAAAAAACCAGACGTGACCAGAATGCAAATGGCGGCGGTGGCAGCCAGTTGGAAGACCAGCTGCCACTGCCGAAGCCGCTGCTGGAGCCACTGCCATCCGGAACATCCGCCCCAGGTAAGTCTCATCCCGGGGAGGATCTGCGGGGGGGGGGGTGTGGCAGGCCATTCCGCCATGGATTTCAGGGGGCCGAATGCATTGGCATTTGGCCTCATCGAGATCCATGGCAGAATTCTCTGACATCCCTACCACCACATTGAGAATTCTTCCCCGCATTACTCACTTCTTTATCTCAGCTGTCTGTGCTCCCTTTGTTCCTAGGGATGTCACGAGCATCTGTATAGGGGATAGAGTTCAGTGGACTCCCCCGCACTCGCCCCCCAGATGTGGCTCACCAGGTTTCACCCCCGCCTGCTGAGCTGTGTGAACCACCAGGACTCACTGGTCCTGCTCACAAGCGCAGCCATCTGTCCTCAAGTTGCTGTTATACATAAAAATGGTGACTTGCTATTTACGTTCCCCTTATTTTCGCTGTCTTAGTCTACATAAATGTTTACGTAGACTAAGACATGCCAAAATAAGGAACGCAAATGGCGGCGGCCATGGCCGCCACCATTTGCGTATGTGCAGTTTGTTTGTTTTTTTTAAAGTCAGACGTGATAAGCTATGTAAAGATTTACGTAGCCTATCATGGTTTTTTTTTTAAACCTAGACGTGATAGGCTACATAAATCTTTAGGTAGCCTATCACGTTTTTTTTTTTAACTGGAAATGGCGGTGGCGGCAGCCGGTCAGACGACCGGCCGCCGCCGCCGAACCACCGCCGCAGCCGCTGCCACCAGGAAGATCCTCCCCAGGTAAGTTTCGTCCCGGGGGGGACAGGGGGGCAGGCCGTTCCGCCACCAATTTCGGGGGGCCAAATGCGCTGGCATTCGGCCTCCCCGAGATCCGTGGCGGAATTTTTGTACATCCCTAGGCAGGGGGCATGCAGGGGCAGTGGCTCAGCAAGCAGGGCTCGGGTGCGGGCAGGAGCAGGTCCACAGGATTCCTGGACTGAATCGGGTGCTGATGCCATCCCTACTTTCTCCCACTCCTATTCCAGCTACTGGTCTACAAAAATATAGAGACCTTTTTATGCAATGTGGGGCTCTCTATTTTTGTATATTTACCATTGGGCACAACAGTGGCTGAAAGGGCCGTTTCCACAACATTGGAAGCCTTTCTAATGGAAATGTTGTGAAAATGGCCCTTTCCAGCATGATTGTGTGCAACAATAAATATACGAAAACTAGGGATGCACAAAAGTCACTTACCTGGTCTCGCAGTTTGCTTCGCAGTGTGGGGGAGGCGCTTCGCTGCTCCCCCCGAAGTTCAGGCTGGGGGGAGAGGCTTCCCGCCTCGCCTGGCCGAAATTCAGGTCAGGGAGAAGTGCCCCGTCTCCTCAGCCGCGAGCTTCAAAAGAAAAAAAAAAACGCCCCTGTGATAGGCTACGTGACGATTAACGTAGCCTATCACGGCTAGATTTGCAAAGTCAGCCATGATAGGCTACATAAATCGTCACCTAGCCTATCACGGGTGACTTTAAAAAAAAAAAAAAAGCGCGTACGGCTAATGGCGGCCCCCATAGGGAGCCGCCATTCACGTTCCTTATTTGGTCGCTGTAGTCTACGTAAAGATTACGTAGACTACGGCGAAAATAAGGGCAACACTATTTGCGTTGTCCTTATTTTCGCCGTAGTCTACGTAAAGATTTACGTAGACTACAGCAACCAAATAAGGAACGCGAATGGCGGCTCCCTATGGGGGCCGCCATTTGCGTACGCGTTTGTTTGTTTTTTAAAGTCACCTGTGATAGGCTACGTGACGATTTACGTAGCCTATCACAGCTGACTTTGCAGATCTAGCCGTGATAGGCTACGTTAATCGTCACGTAGCCTATCACGGGGGCGTTTTTTTTTTAACTTTTTATTTCGCAGCCGGGCGAGGCGAGGCGCCTCCTCCCCGGCCTGAATTTCGGCCGGGCGAGGCAGGAAGCCTCCCCCCCTGGCCTGAACTTCGGGGGTAGAGCAGCGAAGCGCCTCCCCCCCACCGCGAAAAGCTGCGAGACCAGGTAAGTGACTTTCGTGCACCCCTAGCATACGCGCTTTTTTTTTTTTTAAGTCACCCGTGATAGGCTACGTGACGATTAACGTAGCCTATCACAGCTGACTGCAGATCTAGCCGTGATAGGCTACGTAAATCGTTACGTAGGCTATCACGGGGCTTTTTTTTTACTTTTCTGTTGAAGTTCGCGGCCGGGGAGATGGGGCGCTTCTCCCCGGCCTGAATTTCGGCCGGGGGCAAGGCGGGAAGCCTCCCCCCCAGCCTGAATTTCAGCCGGGCGAGGCAGGAAGACACCCCCCGCTCGCATGAACTTCGAACACCACAAAAAAAGCTGCGGGACAAGATTAGTCCCTTTCGTACATCCCTAGTAGGGAATCCATACACCCCTACTCCCACATATTTTTTGACCATTCTCATTCAATTTGATAGAAAAGGGATTGCTTTCGAAAAGCAGAAGGAATTCTGAAGAACTTCTCATAGGTTTGGTTCAGGATCCTTGCGCATACCTTACTTATGAGGTGGCTGAGGAGCATCCTGTCTTTCATTGTACAGTCATCTCTCTGGCAGCCTGTAGCCTCCTTAGCTTCCTGCACTTCCCACCCAGGGGAAGACATCAGGAGGTCATTCCTCCCATGGGGCTTTTTCAGATCAGGAAGTGCAGGAAATGTGGGAGACAGCAGAACCATGGAGAGATGTGTAATGGAAAGGAACACACATGAGCAGCATCTTCAGCCACCTCACAGTGATTAAGTAAGGTCAAAAACACCACCAAAAGAAATCCAAAATAAATTATAGAATGCCCCGAGAATGAGGCAGAGAAATGGAAGTCTCTTTCATGGGGGAAAAAAACTTTCAGAAAATTAGAGGTCAGAGTTTGGTGCAGCACTAGGTCCACCTCTCCCCTGGAGCAGGACAGGACACTGCCCCCCACCTACACACACAGACACCTGCTACAAGGCTTGCAGGGAAGAAGTGGTAATATTAGCACCTGCATTAGAGATAAGAGGTTGGATCCAATGGGACCCTGGTGCGGGTGCCCCAGGCCCAGCAGCAGTGCATGCACAGCCCCTACTGCTGGTGGCCGTGATGTAGCACTTCTGGGGGCAACTGCCAAAACCAGCAGAAGAAGGGCATGTTTAAGGAAGGGGCAGGTCGCAGCACCATCCGAAAAGGAGCCGTTTCCACTCGCTTCAGTGTTTGCCCCCAGAAGTGTGACATCGTGGCTGCCAGCGGGAGGGGCTGTGCATGTGCCACCACCGGCAGGCCCGGAGTACCTGTACAAGAGCCCCATTGAATCCAACCCAAGATGTATCCTCAACCACCACTCAGAAATTTAACATTTGAAGACCCTGGGGAAGGTGGCAAACCCTGAAGAATGAAAACTAGAGCTGAGCCAAAATTTCTCAGGAGAATTTTTTCTCAGAAAAGTCCTGAGATGTTTCTGTTCTTCCCCCACACCTAGAAATAAAAAGCCACTTTGCAGAATTTGCTCCAAGTTTTCCTCACCATTATTCTTTGTAGTGGCTGCATACCCATGCCCTGTAATGGTGCTAGGGGCGGGGTATTGTGGATGTTGCAAAAAGGGGGGCAGGCTTCCAATGCAGCTGATGCTGTTGCCACTGGCAGTGGCAGTGCAAAAGAACAAAAAACTATTAAGAGAAAGAAAGAAAGAAAGAAAGAAAGAAAGAAAGAAAGAAAGAAAGAGTGCTACAACCCTTGCCAATGGTGATCCCTACCTGTGATAAATTATGGGAAGATTTCGCCTCCTCTTGAAGAAATTCAGAGAAATCCCCCCGCCAGCATTTCTTTGTCTATAAATATGGTGGAGAATGTTGAGCTGCCATTTGTCCACAGCTCTAGAGCTTTATATATTTAGCATTTGTTGTGCACTTGGCATTCCCTACTCAAGGTTGTTTACAGGTTCTTTAGACAACATCACGACCCTCCGGTTTTGCTTGTTTGTAAACAACGCTTTCCGTATGGTTTTCTTTTTAAGAGTGGGGAAAATAGGGTATTATTTCAAAATCGTGAAAGAATGGGAGATTTCCTCATGTTTTTGTGCTCTTCCACTACACCACAAGGCCACCTAGAGGTTATGTAGTGGGAAAGCAGGAAAGGAAACACTCCTCCTGTAATGTTCAGATCTCAATTCTGCAATGAAACCAAAAGTAGATGCAGTAGATTAACAGCCGCATGTAGAAGAGTCCATAGTGATACAGATTCTACATAGTGATACAGATTTTACAGTCTGTAAAAAGTAATCCCTGCCACCACAAGGCCGCTTTTCAGTAAGAAGCCTTTGGGTCATTGCAAGTTCTATTTTTTAAAAAAAGCTCTCTTTCAGTTACACACACACACACCCCATCCCTCTGTCCTTTCTCTCTTTTGCAATCAGAGGTCCACTGCCTCTGAACATGGAGATTTTATCAACTGGACTTTCTCCAAAGAAAATTGAATGTTGTTTCCTTCCCATATATATTTTGTTCTTTCTCCTCCTTCCATTTTTAAAAAGATTGAGAGGTATTTTATATCCAATCTACCCACCCCAAAGGTAGATATTTCTCTCTTTTCTTCTCCCCAAACCCTGAATAAATAAAGAATGTTAGCATTAATTGTCTGCCTCCCCCCACCCCCCGCACCTTAGATTGACATAGTATGTTTTGGCACAGTGTTATTCTCTCTTTTTCGAGGGGGTGTGTTGAAAGAAAAAGTAATTTCTGATAGAGATGTCAGAATTCTGCCACGGACCTCAGTGAGACCGAATGCCAGTGCATTCGGCCCCCCGAACTCCGTGGCGGAGCAGCCTGCCACCCCCCCGCCCCTCCACAGATCCCCCCGGGACAATACTTACCTGGGGCGGATCATCCGGGTGGCGGCAGCTCCGGCGGCGGCTGCGGCGGCGGCTGGTCTTCCAACCAGCTGCCGCCACCGCCATTTCCAGTCTTGTAAAAAAAAGAAATGACGTGATAGGCTACGTAAAGATTTACGTAGCCTATCATGGCTGGGTTTTAAAAAAAACCCACGTACGCAAATGGCGGCGGCTACAGCCGCCGCCATTTGCATTCCTTATTTTTGGCCGCCTTAGTCTACGTAAATATTTATGTAGACTATGATGGCAAAAATAAAGGGGAATGCAAATAGCATAGCAGGTGCTATTTGCATCCCTTTTTGATTCACCGTTTTAGCCTACGTAAATATTTACGTAGGCTAAAACGGTGAATCAAAAAGGGACGCAAATAGCGCCCGCTACGCTATTTGCGTTCCCCTTTATTTTTGTCATCTAGTCTATGTAAATATTTACGTAGATTAAGACGGCCAAAAATAAGGAACGCAAATGGCGGCGGCCGTAGCCGCTGCCATTTGCGTACGCGTTTTTTTTTTTCCCCTAGAGCCCTCCGTGGCCGGAAATCCAGCTGCGGACGGCTCTGGCCTGGCTGGGCCTGGCCGGCTGCTCCACAGAGCTGCTGCGGAGCACAGCCGGCCATGGAGGATTCCGGGGGGGAGGAACGGATCGCGTCCCCCCCGTCGAGGATTCCAGGGGGAGGGACGGAACGCCTCCCCCCCACAATCAACATAATCCGTGGAAAGGTAAGTGACTTTCGTACATCCCTAATTTCTGACCCCCTCAGCCAGTATATTTCTCAGTATTTCGCAAACATCCCCCCTCCCCACTGCACCTTTAAACCAAGACATTTCCTGGCTGAGGATTAAACAGTGCAATCCTATGTTTGTCTATTCAGAAGTCCCACTGTTTTAAATTATAGCAGATGCCCAAGTAAGTGTGTATATACAGATTGCAACCTGGACCTATAACTCCATCCTTCCCCTCTCCCCCACCCCAAAGAAAGAAAGAAAAACATGAGATGCTTTTTAAACCTCTGTTGCTGCTTTAAAATAGCACACCTTTGGGTCTTTGTGAGAAGTAGGGATGGACACACTCACTGCAGTCCGTGCTCAGCAGGCGCTCAAGCAACCAGTGCTTGTCCCTGTGAGCCAGGCTGCATGAGCCCCTGGAAGGCTCAGAGCACTGTCTGGGAGCATGCCACAGCTGCCTGCTCCTCCATGTGGGCTGCCATCTTTTATGCAAGGTGGGGCTCTATATTTTCGAATATTTACTGTTGCACACAATGGTGGCCATAAAGGGCCATTTCCACAACATTAGAGGCCCTTTACAGCTGCTGTTATGTGCAACAGTAAATATAAGAAAATACAGAGCCCCATCTTGTGTAAAAGATGGCAGCTTGAAAGGAGGACATGTGGCTGCTGGATGTGAGCGGATGGGTCCAGTAAGTCCTGGCCACTCGCACAGCTCGGTGGGTAGGGGCAGCAGCTCACTGAGCTGGATTCTGGGGGGTGAGCAGGGGGGAGTCTGACAGACCCCTAGACCCAGTCGGGCACCTCTGCCATCCCGAGTGAGATGCTCTAATTTTCAGAAAGAAAACACTCCTGTCCCGTTTTTTCCTGTACACACCAAATCTTTCTCTTCCTTGCTCTAACCGTCAGAGGTATAATGACTAGGAATGGCACGGGTTGCCCGATTCAGTCTAGAAATCCGGTGGAACTGCCCCCGCCCAAACCTCCAACCCCGCTTGCCGAGCCTCTGCTTGCACCCTGCCCACTCTCAGTGAATGGCCTGCACTCACCCTGGCAGCCTCGTCAAGCTTCGCAGTCACCAATTTTTGAGAAATAAAATGGCGATCACAAAAATGCACTTATTTGCTCACATGCAGAAATGTGCACTTTTGCGAATGCACATATTTGCGTATGCATGAAAATGTGCGTTTTTGCAAAAATGCGTGTTTCACGTGCAAATATATGCTTTGCGAAAATGCACATTTTTGCACGTATAAAAACATGCACATTTTTGTAATTACCATTTCATTTTTCAAAAACAATGGTGACCGTGGAGCTCGATGAGGCTGCTGGGGTGAGTGCGGGCTGCTCGCCAAGTGTGGGAGGAGCTTGAGTGCAGTCTGGGGACCAGCAAGCAGGGGCAAGGGCTGCCAGGCATCCAGAGAACTGAACAGGGGTGAGTTCACTCATCCATAATATTACTGGCTCAGAAGGGAGAGGGTGTTTGAATCTTTCCAAGAGCAAAATGAATGTCATCCTCTCTTCCGCCAATATATATTTTTCCACTTCCTTTCTGCCCAGTTGTGGTAGAAAAATTCTTAGAGGTATTAAATATTCCCCACCACAAAGTAGTTCGCTCTTTTCTCCTCCCAAACACTCGATTTCATAAAGCAAACTAGAGCGACACTAATGCTCATACCCTCCCCAAAAGTACAGAAATATTTAAACATAAGTTTAAAAGTGTATTTGCTTCTGTCCCAATCTGCACAAATATCCTGTTTCTCACCACCACCACCACTCATTCTATCTTCTCCTAAATCAACATGTTTCTTAGCTGGGGATTAAGGCTGCAATCCTATACCCAGTTATCTAGGAGTGAAATAGAAATACTGAAAAGACATGCATAGGAGTGCACTGTTGATCTATATTCTTCCCTCCCCAAATTTCAGCACAGATTTAATATCTCCATGGCTGATATCCAGTAACACATCTTTGCAAAGCTAAAACAGAATTCATTTAAAGATAATTAGGGGGACAGGAAAGAGCAAAACAAAACTCAGACCAGAAGTAATTGCAATTCATAGAACTATACAGGCAGGAAGATACAGACAGGCAGACACAAGATAAAAGGTCCACACCAGCATTTCTTTAAAGTATTTACTTACTTTAAAATGCCTGAGTGTGCTTTTCTAACAAACCTTTGTCTTTTGCTTGCTTCCCAGCAAGGAATTTTACAAACAGATATCCCTGCTACATGAGGCAGCCATTTTTTATGGTGGTGGCCATCTTGATTCCCACCAAAACACCAGAAAACATGGCATAATGGGGAAAACAAAATGGCCACTGCAATGAAAACAAGGCCTACAAAGGCTGCAGTTGTTTTTCCCTCCCCGCTCAACATTCTAAATCAGCAGGTGATGGGGATCCGGGAAGCATCTGCACCTTCACGGCCTTATGGTTAGTCCCATTGACCCTCATTACTTGTTCAAAAGCTTGTTGCTGTTAATGGATTTTTTTTTTAAGTATTTGCACCAACCCCAACACAAGAGAAATTGGAAACCATCAATGTTCTAGATTTTTGAAAAGAGCCCTTTAGGTTCATCAGATATTGTGGTCCAAAAGGTCGCCAATATAAATTCTCAAAGTCACTTTTGACAGGGGGGGGGTTGCCTTTCCTCTTTAAACTGCTCTTTCTCCCTCAAACTTTCACCAATTGTCCTGAAATTTTCCCAGTCTATAAAACCAACACTTCTTTCTGGCACCTTTAAATTTCAGGATGATTGGTCACATCATTTTGATTTTCTGAAGGTTAGAATAACCCACACACCCCAATTACCATTTCACATGGTGGAATCCCCTTTTTTTCTGACCCATCGTAATTATAATATTGGAGTTGGACTGGACAGCCCTTCAAATAGATGCTGCCCTGAAAATACAGCACAGTCCTCTGCCAGTCCTTCAAACAAAGCACTGTACTCCGTAAAAGAGGAGAGCTGGCCACCCTAAGTGCCTTCTGGGAAATTTTGCTCTGTGCTTTCAAGCATCCACCAAGAAAGAAATACTCAATGTTTTACATCTTGCCTTAGGACTATCTCTGCACTATTTTCATGAAAGGCCTATTACTCATGTACAGCAGAGCTGAAATGCTGAGCCATGACCATCAGCCAAGACTGGTTAGTTGGTTGATCCATCATTAGGAGATGCTTCTACTGAAACATGATGCTTTAATAAACGTTTCTGGAGGTCAGAATCTACTGCCAAAAAAGGATAAACCTATACGTGAGATACAGAGATAAGATATATACATATATACATATATATATGTATATATATACACACACACACACACACACACACACATAATTCATTCTGATAACTTGATTTGAAAATTAGCTTTAGGGTCTCCATGCTTTGTTTTCTTAATGATGTGAAACATAATAGCCTCAACTGTAATAAAGATGAATTACTTTTTTATAAAATAATGAAACCCCGGTAAACATTCAAGGTTTCTCACTTAATTTAGCCCCCAGCATTTCCGGAGAAATGTGGGGGGGGGGGTTTCATACTCCATTTTTAATATTCCCAGTCATTAGATTTCAATAACTCAGTACCTACGTGCGTCTCATTTCCCTGGACAAGCAAAATAGGCTGTAACTTCTTCTCAGTTCAAGTACTAATGCTGTAATTTAGAACTTCTGTCAAGATGAAAGATCTTCCAGGGGATTTACTGAGGACCCATAGCAACACTTGAGCACAGGGCTGGATAATGAAGTTTTCATTATTAAATAAAGATATTTGAGGAATGTCATAACCCATAAATCCATTCTTCTCAAATATATCACTACATTAGTTTGTTTATTTTCACACTCAGAGACTCCTACCCCCGCCCTGTCATATTTAGCTACTCCTTACACTCTCTGAAGTTGCCATGGAGATGATTTCAAGTGTCTCCTTTGGCATCCCTGATGCTGGACTGTGATTGGATGGAAAAACCTAAATGCCTGTCAGGGAAGGCAGGGCAGGTACTCCTTTGTTGGCAGATATTCTAAGGCCCTGCAATTTAATGTTACCTTAAGGAAATGCTAATGTGAATCATAGGGGTTGGAAGACTGAAGAATTATGAAGAGAGGGGGCTTTTTCCCCTTCAAAGTGAATTTAGTGCTGCTGAATGGTACCAGATTGGGAGCCCTGGGGCTCAACTCCTCCATTTATTTACAAGGCACGTAGGCTGTCAGAAGCTGCAAGAAAATTCCCCTCCTTCCCCCAGTCACTGAATACTGTGCTACCTAAGATCTTACCGCCTGTTCCCATGTCATGATTATGTCCTTAGATACCATAACTTGAGAGCTACTGCATATGGGCAGAGAGGAGTAAAGGAGTGTAAATAATAAAAATAAAAAAGAGTAGCTAGGGTGGCCACTTAGGAATTGCCAAAATAAAGGGGATGAAGGAAAACACCCAATTACATAAAATTTGCATATGCTAATTTATATTTATAGGTGCAAATGTGGAAATAATTATAGTTTAAATAGAAGCACATCTCACCATAGTGTGGAAGACCAGGTGACTTGCTCAATGTGCCTTGATGAATGTGCTGTTGATGGGCAACTTTAAAGCTCTTCCGTCTGATAGTTCTTTATTTTTAACTCGGACTTGGCTGGACAGCCCTTCAGACAGCATGACTTCAAAATAGGGGATAGTACTGGTGGTCCTTCAAATAGAAGACTGTCCTCTGTAAACAGACACCCTAGCTGTGGAACAAAATGTTTTAAAGAATCCTTAACATTAAGTTTGTACAAGGGAACTTTATCATGTGAGAATGGTATATGTGTGGTTGAGCCAGGTACTCATGGAGAAAGAAGAAATGGGACCTCGCTCCCATTTCTTGTATATATCCATGACCTTAACCTCTTGACATGCACACATTCAGTGTGACATCTGCAAAGGGGCACCTACTCGCCTACCATTGACATGACTCAGGCATTGGGGCCACATCTACCCTCACTGACTCACACAATTAGCAGTTAATTTCCAAATGGAGGACATGTTTAGCACAAAGCCTAGGGAATGGGAGTTCTGCATCTGCTTCTCCCTTGAAGCCCCCCGCCCCATGTGTCCTCTAGGGAAAACTGGCAAAATCAGAATATGTAAAGTAATAACAATTGCAGAATAAATCTGGCAGTCTTTGAGAGGTCCTGCTGGCTTATGTGCACATTATTCAAGTACCTTCATGATCCATGGGACACTAAGAATCAAGGTCAGAGAATAACTTCATTAGAACCTGGGTTAATTACTGCCCCAGATTTAACATAAGAATATAAGAGGAGCCCTGCTGGATCAGACCAAGGGTCCATCTAGTCCAGCATCCTGTTCACACAGTAGCTAGCCAGCTGCCCATGGGAAACCCCCAAGCAGGACATGAGTATGCCCATGTTTCCCAGAAACTGGTGTACATAGGCTTACTGCCTCTAGTAATGGAGGTCACATAGAGCTAGAGGGGGATGGAAATGTAATAAAAAAAGTGAAGGTTTAGTAGTAGTATGAGAACATTACCCAGTGCTTCTGTTATTGCAGCCATGCACAGCAGGAGGAGCTGGGGATCAATATCAGATTCATGACCTAGCTGGTAGGACTAACAGTGCATTGGCTGTGGAGGCCTGGATGAATGAATGCGATGCAAGGAGACATTCCATTGCTCTATGCGTAGGGAGAAGGATGTTCCTTTGAAAGATTACAGAGGTTTCAGTAGGGTAGAAATAAGTTGCTTTTAAAGAGGAGGGGAGGGAGGGAGATGTGCAGCTAACATCTGTGTGGTCATTCATTGCCTCCAAAACACATCTGGGAGAGAAAATCATGAATTGTGCTTCTTAAAAAAGAGACAAGGCCATTCACTCACCACTTTGGTAAATTTATTCTTAGAGTGGAAAACAAACCGTAAACACTATCAGCACTTCAATTAATTGAAAATAAATTCTCCACTCCCAGCACTAAACAAATGGGAAAGTTTGGTAAGATAGCACTAATGCTGCCTGTAATAGTTTGCTAAGATTCAACTAATTAAAAAAAATCTCATTTGAAGATAGTTAATGGATTCTGCATTTCTACAAAGCATTAGGAAGGCAACATTTATCTGAACTTTGGGGCCTGCACTGATTACTACTCAATTAGTTGTGATTCAATTCACTGAAGAAAAATGGTCATTTCATTAGCACAAAGAAATAACCATTGGCCACAAAATATATTTCCCGGAATTGCTATGGCAACTAGGATGACCCTGTGCTGAGCCTGGAATTTTAATTGTGCCTGGGAATTGTAATTGTGGTCAAGTTGGATCATCCTTGAATGACTGCCTGAAATGGTTAATGAGCGGATGAGGGTGAATAAACTGAAAGAAACTCTGTAAAAGATGGAATTGATCATAGTGAGTGATTGTAGAATATGGAACAAATGAAAAAAAATCAGTGGTTCTGAAATGAATACACTGAGATATGAATGGGACTCCCATTCAGGATTCCCATTCATGCAATTCAGAGCAGGAGTTTACCTGGCAGCAGTGGTATCAGGCCAGCAGTAGACAGCTGAATTTGTCTGTGGCTCCTGGTAGCTGCCATGCCCTAGAGACGATGTCATTCTAGGGCATTCAGGGGAAAATGACAGTCACCACATGGAAGCTGCCAGAGGAGGCTGCTATTTATTGTGGCAATCACCATTTCTTCCCACAATGCCCTAGAATTGCAATGTCTGGGGCATGGTGGGTAATTAACATGGCAGTAAAGCAACCACCAAGATTTCCACTATGGCTGCTGCCATCACAGGCAGCTAGGGATAGGTGAATGAGCAGTGTTCGAAATTGCTTGGGTTCTGTGGACATTGTCTTGCAGCTTGTCTGCAGCCCAATTTCTGTTCACGTTTGTGATCACTGCTTGCTGTACACAAACAAGAAAATTGTGCAAATTGAGCTATGATTGAACATGAAATTTATGCAACTTTCCTCAAATTTGCCCAAATTTCCTAATTTGCACAACTTTCCTCCATAGACTAAAGCGGGGCTGAATTCAGTCTACAGGGGAAATTTGCACAAATCAGGAAATATGTGCAAAAGCAAGCTGGGCAAATTGCACAAATCAAATACGAGCACATGTCCAGCAATTTGCAAACATTTTCTGTGGATACATAATCGAGATCACATTTGGGACTTCGAACAGGTCATGTTCACATGTTTTGCAAGCAAAACCAAAATCCTTATAACCCCTGCAGGCAGCAGCAAAGATAACAGTTAAAGCAAGAATACACACACACACACACACACACACACACACAAACCGTACACAAACAAGAACTGGAATAAGAAAACAGACATGTCTGCAATGACAAAATATTGAAACAGTTGTGATTCACATGAATGAATAATGAAATTATGTGCTCTTAAAAAAAGAAAACCAAACAGAGTAACAACATGAAAGAAGTATTGTATATCCCTACTTAAAACTGGAGAAGTGGTGGAATTCTCTATCCTAGATGGGATTACACTACATACCTTGGATAAATTGTCTGTTTTCATGTTTATGATGCTTATGATGTTTAAAATAGATAGACAAGCTCAAGGAATGTTAGCTGCGGGGCAGGGAACAGAACAGTCCTGTGCAGAAATAATGGTGATAGTCTGATATTTAAAAGATCTCTAGCCCTTTGTCACCACTTGGGAGTTACTTCATCACATCTAATATAACTTCTAGATGACATATCAATTCAATAGTGGTTGTGTGACATATATTAAACTTCAGCCCCTTTGACATCATCAGCACTCACATAGAAATGCATTTCCATGGCTACATGGGTATGTGCTGATCATATATTTGCTACTAGACACCGCCGACATGTCCTTGAGAGAGATCATTGTGCCAATCTAGCTAGAGGGCATATGTACATGGTAGCAGGATCCTGCACATTTAACTCTAGCTGGATGAGTGACCACACACTTACAAGTGAACGTATCTTACAAACAGGTATTGCATATATCAGTTCCTCTTCCAAGCCAGCTGCTAGGGTTGTACACATACAGCCTAGGTCAAAAAATAATCAAGTTCTGTCAGCCAGCAATTTGGGAGAAGGCTCAGGGGCTGCCTGCTGCTGAGTAGCTGATGGGCACAATTGCTGATTTCCTGCACATGTAAGCTCCAGCTGCTGTGAACAAGCACAGTTAGACCAGAGTTTATGTGTCCTAGAGAAGACATTGCTCATTAGGGCTGCCACTTATGCATCACCAAACAAGAGGAAACGCATCACCAAAAAGAAAGTTGCATGCGATAATATTTAGAGATGCACATTTAGAAATAATTATTATGATGTAAATAGAAATACAGTACCTCTCACCATAGTGTGGAAGACAGTGTGTGTGACCTGTGTGCCTGCCTGTTCAGTCTGCAATTCAGGTGCTAACTGCTGATGGGCAAAAGGTCTTATGTATCTTTAAACTGGAATTGAACAGGACAGCTCTTCCAGTAGAGGACATGGCCACCCAGTCATGAACCTCTGTTCTGACTAGGGATGTCAGAGAATTCTGCCACGGATCTTGGTGAAGCTGAATGCCAGTGCATTCGGCCCCCGAACTCCATGGTGGAATGGCCTGCCACCCCCCCTGCCCCTCCCCGCGGATCCCCCCCGGGACGAGACTTACTTGGGGAGGATCTTCCAGGCGGCGGCGGCTCCAGCGGCAGCTCCAGCGGCGGTTCTGGCAAAGGCGGCGGCGGCGACCGGTCTTCCGACCGGCTGCCGCCACTGCCATTTCCAGGCTTGTGGGGGGGGGGGAGACGTGAAGATTTATGTAGCCTATCATGGCTAGGTTTCTAAAAAAAGAAAAAAAAAAGACATGATAGGCTACGTCAATCTTTATGTAGCCTATCATGGTTGGGGATGGGTTTAAAAAAAAAAAAGGCGTATGCAAATGGCGCCGGCTATAGCTGCCGCCATTTGCGTTCTTTCTTTTTGGCCATCTTAATCTATGTAAATATTTACATAGACTATGACGGCGAAAATCAAGGGGAACGTAAATAGCGTAGCAGGCGCTATTTGCGTCCCTTTTTCATTCACCGTTTTAGCCTACATAAATATTTACGTAGGCTAAAACAGGGAATCAAAAGGGGACGCAAATGGCACCCGCTACGCTATTTGCATTCCCCTTGATTTTCGCCATCATAGTCTACGTAAATATTTACGTAGATTAAGACGCTAAAGAAGGAACGCAAATGGCAGAGGCCGTAGCCGCCGCCATTTGCATATGCGGTGTTTTTGTTTTTGTTTACACAGAGCCCACCGCGGCCGGAAATCCGGTTGCGGACGGCTCTGGCCTGGCCGGCTGCTCCGTGGAGCTGCCGCGGAGCACAGCCGGCCGTTTGAGGATTCCGGGGGGGAGGAACGGAGTGCCTCCCCCCCCGGCCAGGATTCCGGGGGGAGGGACGGAATGCCTCCCCCCCACACCATCAACATAATCCACGAAAGGTAAGTCACTTTCGTACATCCCTAGTTCTGGCCCTTCCACCTCCCTGAGTTCCAGATCTTACCATTTCATGCAGCCTTCCAATGGAGGAAATGATTGATGGGAAAACCTTCCTTGAAGGGCACAAGATGAGTGGTTGGAGTAGGGATGTATGAATCTCTTACCTGGCTCTGCGCAGGGTCATCTGCAGTGGGGGGAGGCGCTCCATCCCTCCCCCCGGAACCTGCCCAGCCGGCTCCACTCCACAGCCAAGCCACAGAGCCGCTGGCCGGCTCCAGCCACCCACAGCTGGACATCCAGCCGCTGGGCAGCCCTGCAGGGACACAAATGGCGGCTGTCATAGCAGCCGCCATTTGCATCCCTGTATTGAGCCATGATAGGCTACATAAATATTTATGTAGCCTATCACAGCAGGGGGGGAAAAAACCCAGTGTACGCAAATGGCGGTTCCCCCCCCCCGCCGTGTTAGGCTACGTAAATATTTACGTAGCCTATTACGGTCTCTGTAGGGATGCAAATGGCATCCCTGTGTTAGCCGTGATAGGCAAGATAAGTATTTACGTAGCCTATCACAGCTAGGAAGAGGAGGAAGCCAATGGCGGCTGCCATTCTCAAAGCAGCACGGACGGGAGCAGGTAAGTGCTCCGTTTCGCATGCCTTTCGTGGGGTGGGGGTGGCAGGGACTTCATCCCGCGTGCCTTTCGTGGGGTGGGGGGGCGGGGGCTTCATTCCTCAACGGATTTCGGGGGGCCGAATGCACTGGCATTCAGCCTCACCGAGATCCATCGCAGAATTCTCTGACATCCCTAGGTTGGAGAAGGTATCTCCAGCAAGACAAACTAAAGGTAAATTCCTTAGAGGCATGTTTCAGAAAGCATGTCTCAGCAAGTGACCACAAAAACTTTGCAAAAGGAAAGCAGTGAACACCACCAGTCGTTCAAGTACAATCTGCACAGCTATAAAGGAATTAGAACAAATACATTGCAATCCCATTAAACTGAAATTGTATGGGACAGCCCTTCAAACAGAAGATACCTTTGAATAGACAAGCCAATGCACATTTTGGGTGAATGTGCATAGTTTTGCATGTGCAAATTTGAGCAGATGCAAAGTTGTGCAAATGCAAATTTGCACAAATTCAGAAACAAAAAAATCTGATTCCAACTATGGGTGGATGACAGAATGAAAGGCACCTGACAATCCACGAAACACAGACGGAATGGATTTTATATAATCTGTACATCCCTAGTCTTCTGTAAAAGAGGACATATGGCCACCCTGTCTCTCAGCCACTCAGCTAGGGTGCTGCTGCTACTCCCTGTCAATGGATAAGCCTGACGGGGCCCACTAGTATAGGAGAGGGCCCACCAAAGGGCACTTTGCCAATGCCCTCTCAAAACTGGTCCTGGGTATAAAACCTAGAGTACAGCTAAGCCCTGCCCCTATGCTCATGCTTGTCCATCCTTCAAACCAAATTTACAGGGGGGGAATGCCTTTCCACAAAGACTTGTGAATTATGGATTTGCTCGCCTCAGTGATACCTGCAAACATTGTACATTTAATTAATTAATTAATAAAATAACAGTATCTCATTCAAAGACACTCCTCATGTGAAAAACCAACTTCTGCTAAACATAGAACACGCCAACATCTTGGGCAGAAGCAGAAAAGAATAGGGATGTACAAAACACCTACCTGGCTCCGCGCCAGGCAATCCATGGTGGGGGAGAGGCGCTCCATCCCTCCCCCCGGAGTCCTTGATGGGGGGGGGAGGCGATCTGGTCCTCCTCCCTGGAATCCTGCCCAGCTGGCTCTGCTCCGCGGCCAAGCCGCAGAGCCGCCAGCCAGCTCCAGCCGCCTGCAGCCGGACATCCGGTCGCTGGGCAGCCCTGCAGGGACGCAAATGGTGGCTGTCATAGCCACCGCCATTTGTGTCCCTGAATTGAGCCGTGATAGGCTATGTAAATATTTACATAGCCTATCATGGCAGGGGGGAAAACCCCAGCGTACGCAAATGGCGGTAGCCGCTGCCATTTGCGTATGCTGGGTTTTTTTCCCCCTGCCGTGATAGGCTACGTAAATACTTACGTAGCCTATCACGGCTCAATACAGGGACGCAAATGGCGGCAGCCAGAGAGGATCATTTTTGATGAGTTTTAACACTTCATGGCATTCATACTAACTGTTTAAATGCATGTACTTCTTTGTAATTAATGTACACTTCTACTGTTACTAAAAACATTTATATCCTACCTTTCTGCCTCACTTAGAGGTGCCCACTAACAAACAACAAAACCATCAATCAAAACCTTAAATACACGGGGGAGGGGGGGATGTGAGCCTATAACAGTGCCTGCTTCCTCATTTGCATTTACAAACAGAACCACACTTGCTTTCATTCCAAGTGAAGGAAGAACAATCTGGATGCTCCCTCACCTGCCACACCACATCTGCTGCCTGGAAGGAAATGCTGGCCCAATGCCAGCCCCAGGTTTCTGAGGGCCCTTGGGCAAGACAACTTCAATGGTCCCCTCTCCTTCAGTGAGTCTGTCTTCTTACTGGCTGCTGTTGCTCATCATCATCATCATCGCTGCCACTTGCTTGCTTGACAGGCAGAAAGCCAGTGACTGAGTAGGCAGTGGCATCTACTGCTCCCCTTCTCACCACCACTGTTGTCTGGGCCAGAGCAAGAGGCAGGTGAGCAAGGGGATGCACTGTTGAATTTGGAGAACCAGTGGGACCCTGCTGGGGAGTGGGCCCTCAGCACGTGCCTAAGGATGCCTACGTACTATACTCTACTATACCCCCAATCCCATGGAGCTTATGAAAGGAGAGAAGATGTGGCTTAGCAGTATATGTTGATTAGTCAGAGGGGCCTCATTTTCACACTTGAGCTGTAAGAAACAAGGAGTTGGTAATGGTGGACAGTATGTCTTCCATATCTGAGCTCTTCTTTTAGTTAAAGCATGGGCTAGTTCCTAGTGGAGTATTTGGTCAACCATCTTCATGAGCAGCACTCCACTTACACAATTGGTTCATACAAGCAACATTTTTTATTTAAGCTATGGCGACTTATTTAAATCACAGCACATGCTGGGTGTGATTTCCATAATCACTGCCCAGGTGTGGCTTGTAGTGTTGCCCGAACCCAGGGACCTTGGCTTGTTGGAGGGAAAAACAACCTTCCAATATCCAATAGGCTGTTGTAGATCATGAGAACTGGCCCATTGGGTGCAACACCTTCCTTTAGTGTTGGGATGATGTAAATAACGTTCCCTTCAGTGAAAATGAGAACCAGCCTTCAATATTCTGGTGTGTGGACAACTCATTTGAACAATAATTACTTCATTAATCTTCTCAGCATCCTGGGGAGGTAGATGTTGTTATCCAATTTTTCAAATGACACAGAAGTCTTGTTACAATTTGAAAAATGACTGTAAAAAGTATCTGATAACACATAGACTTCCTCTGCAAATTATAATGCATTGTTCTTCATTGTCAACCCATTAAAATTTGGGGGTCAAAAGGTAAGACCCTTGGCTTGGACAAGATTTATAGTGAGATAAGTAATGGGTTCCTCCATCTCCTCCATAAATTTAATCCATTTTTGTTTGTTTGTTTTAATTACCCACTGACCAAATTAGCTTACTTTTAGTCTCAAAGTGATATAGATGACACAAGACCTTTTAAAGCTTTTTCTTTGGTACTCGTTATATTGTTGTCTTGAGATCTCATTACTGCCTTTTAAGGGGAGCCGAGCCATCAGTCTTGTACCTGGCTCCACCACCTGATTCAAAAAATAGTTCAGAGCTCTCAGAGTGTCTTTGATGTTGGTGGTAAATACAGTCTATGATGGGGCAGTCCCTACTGCCATAACCACATCCGTTCCTCCATTCTTCATCTCCCCTTTTTCAAAATGGGCTCTTCTTCTGACAGTGAATGGAGAACATTGGTGGCTTCCAATCTCTTCACTTGCCACCTTTTAACTTCCACACTGATTTCATTGTCTCCAGTCCTACCATTGCTGCTACTATGTTAGCTGATATCTAACATCTGTTTAAGATCCGGGAGGTACAAAGAGCTGCGAAACACATAGATATGAAGTGGTCCCTACTGAAAGGACTTATGATTTCATAGCCCAATTCTAAAAGCCACAGCACAGGAATATGAGCACACAGAATTAGACCTCAGGTTTCCACTACTGACATGAGGGCACAACTGGAGGCCTTGTGATCATAATAGGACACAACTTCAGCCTCATCAAAGGGGTAGGAGCAACCACTGACACTGTTTCTCCAGCAGTGTCTCTTGGTCCCAGATGTAGTGCAGCAGTGATTTGCAATGGGAAAGGCACATACATCCCACATATCAGGGCTAAGTTATAGACAGCTGCCAAAGGATCTGAGAACCAGAAGCCAAGAACTGTGCTAGGGTGTTAGAGCCAGGGATCCTGCTCCCAAACTAGGGACGTTGGAGAAATCAGTTTGGGGGGTAGGGTTTGGTGAGTTTCCCTAAGTTTGGCCTCCTGGACTTTGTTCCATTTCCCACTGTGGTGCCCAACTCAATCTGCAGCAAGTCAAGCCAGTTCATAGATTTTACAGTCATTTTTTGCACCTTTTTTCCCCATGGGTTCTGCAATTTGTGCAAATTTCTGAGCATTTTGTGCAAATCACAGACAAATATGTGTAAATTTCTGAGCAATTTATGGCTCAACATCAAAACAAATGTGCAAATTTTCCCAGAATACTGGGGAAAGCCCTCAGATCAGCTCGCAAACACAAATGGAGTCATACGATGCACAGAACTCTGTCAAGCCAAAAAAAACCCTACTGGATTTCCCAGTGATGGACATCCCTGTCCCAGGGCGGTGTGGCTTGCCTTCATGGAGGTAGCAGGTGGAGGTCGCAAGGCAGCACAGTTTCTTTTCTTTGCAGAACTCTTTGCTAATTATTAAAAACTTGTGGCCCTATTAAACCCAATATATGTGTCTTAAGCCTTTATTTTGGGTAGGGATGAAATTGTCCACCAATTAAGATCCTCCTCTGCATTCCACCTTTATCAGATCCAGATGCTAAGCTGATAATGATGTGAGACAGACGTAGTCAGGGGAGCTAAGTTCCTCTTTTTTTCATATTTTCCCTAGCACCTTGCCTCCAGAAGGTTCCATCTTGCCTGAAAGCATGAGCTAGTACAAAACTGGCTGTACAGGGCAAATTGGGTTGCAAGTGTACAAGCCCCATGGCTCTGGGCAAAGGAATGGCCCTGCCCTGTATTTATGCAGCGTGGGACCTCCTGAGAGTGCAAACACCTAACCTTCTTCCATGCATAATGCAATCAAGTCTCACTGTACAGCTATTAGTTAGCTATTCTGAGCCCTTAAGTAAAAGGCATGGTCCAGGGATTACTATTCCCACTGTAAAAATCCAAGGAAAAGCCAAGGAAAGCTTCTTTGTTAACCAGATAGAGGACAATAGCTTTCCTCAGATAGACCTAGGACAACCCCCTCCTAGGACAAGCCCTGTTCTTTTGTTTGGTTTTCAGTGCCCAAGTCTATCACTGCCTGGACACACCAGCAACATCCCCCCTTCCTTTCTTGGCACTCCTAAACTACACTCTTTCCCCGCTCCAATCCTTTATTGCCCTGAGCCTCCCCTTTCCTCAAGCTCATGAACTCCTGGCTGGTATCTGTCTTGCATCCTGGGATCATCACCCTTCTTCTGAGTTTAGACAAGAGCCAAGTGGAACCATAAGTAATAATTCCCTTTCTCCTTCTCTCTAACCATACTTTCCTGCCTTTTCATTAGTCCTACTATAACGGCTGCCCCCATCATCTCCCACTTCTAGTACAAGCCAAAGCCAGACTATGCAGGAGCTCAGCCCACAACTGTTCCTGCTTCCCCCATGTCTCTCACTCTCTCTTCCAGGAAAGCCTCACAGTTAACCAGTTAATTGCTGTTCTCTTTCAATAAAACACCCTCTATTTAATGGGAAAGCTATGACTTGTGTCAGTTGTTCTCTGAGTGCCCGAGCAGCCCTCTACCCATACTAAATGATCTGAATGTTATGTACACTTAGCTCCTTTGAATTTTTGGTGTATGTGCTAGGAGGACCTGCTCTACCACACTGACAGCAACCTGTCCTCCAGAGGCATAGAGCCAGAATCACATTGGGAAGCATTCCGCTCCCCCTACCCCTATCACAACATTTGACCTAAATTTCCCCAGCATTCATGTTCTAGAAAGGCGTATTTGTATTCAGAGAATCAGGGCCAGCACCAAACTACAGTGGGCCCTTGAAATAGTACTACCGCCACCCCCGCCAAAGCCACCCACACTCACTGCCGAATCTGTTGGCTCCCACTACCAAAGCTGCCCATTCCCTTTGCCTACCCACAGCCGCTGAAGCCCCATCCACCCACCGCCAAAGCCACCCACCAACCCGCCACCACCCTCCACAGGCCTGTTGATGAAGCCTGCCACTAAAGGTGCCAAAGGCAGCTGCAGCAGGCTCAAGGGCAGGGGGGGGGCCCTCCTGACTTTCTGGGCCGTCGACATTTGCCCATCCATGCTAGCCCCTGATTGGTTAAGGAAGTGAGTACTTATAGATGCATTTACAGAGAGGTGTCCCAAGTAAAGGTAACACAGGGTTGTGGAATTCCCTCCCACACCAGTGCGCTTGGCTCTTTCCCTCACCACTTATCGCACAGTCTTGCTCTGCTTTTTCTGTTTTGGTGTATTTCCCAGATTTATTTGAATGCTGTTTTTATATGCTATGCCCAATTGTTTTATTGCATTGTTATGCACTTGTATTGTATATCCTTTAATGTTCACCACTTTGGGGGGATTTTAAATTGAAAAGCAGTTTATAAATACGTGTTAATATATAATAATAATGAACAATGATAAAAAATGAACCCTTTTCGGGATGTGCTTAAAATAGGTCTTACCATGCAGGGACACAATTACAAGCTCTGCCACAAGGGAACAATGGGGAAAAATAATTTCATTGCAGTGGGTTATTATAAATTAATCACATAAACTCACCCTGAAGCTACAGTTCCAAACGCACACGCATGGAATTAAGTTATATTGTCTGGTAAATGTGTTCAGGACTGAAGTGTAAATCACTTCTTAATTCATTTGTGAAGCTTAATGTATGGTTATATCTAAACCAGCAACTGGTACAGTGAAGAATTTTGCTACATTTTTGCTCTGTTGGGTTCACCGGAATAAATACACCCAACAATTCACTAGCAGATAAGGGTAATGAGAGACCCTGCAGGGGATGGAAATCTTAGGAACTCACAAAATAGGAAATGGTTTGCAGCTATTGGTTAAATGAGCCACTGATGCAATTCCAAGCACTTACTGTTAACTAATCATTTGTGTCTTTATGTTATTATATTTTTACCCAGCTTCTTTCTTCTGCATGGTTTCTTTTGCCAGCAATTTTCGCTTTGTGTCTGAAGTGCCAACAAAGCAGTTAGCTTCCACAAATTGGTTTTGGTGACAAACTGACAACATTTAGATTAAGATAATCTCAGACTTCCAGTAAGGAGTCCATATTGTTATTAAAAAAAAAAAAATAGTAGAACCAACAAGAGTCTTAGCAATTCAGAGTCAACCTGAGATAAAGTCAGAGAAGAGATAAAGAAAAAGGCAAATTAGGACTGAAGGAAATGTAAGATCTAGATACTTTAAGTATCAGCATTACCATCTTGCCTTCTTCTCCTTTACACAAGTTTTCTTCTCTTTGACACAATGAACAATAAAAACATGGAAGGATTTTCTTAGGGAAGGAGGATTTGGTCAGCTTTTTCAATCTGTCAGTTATCTGCACTGAGCAAAATGGACATATCGAAAGGAGACAGTTATCACTGAGATTTCAACTTTTTGTCAGTAATGTACATGTATTTGTCTCTGAAAAATATACATCATAATGTTGGTGTGGAATTCCACTAAAATCTCATTTTGGCTTGACACTGGGATTCCAAGAAGTTCAAAGAGTGTCCCCGAACATCCTCAAAGTGAACAGTATAGAGTAGGCAAAAAAAAATTAAAAATTATCTCCCTGTGCCAATCTAGTTGAAAGGCAAAAAAAAAATCATCAACCAGTGTCCCCAGTTCTATTTGGCAAGGCTTCAAGATGCATTGCATAAGAAAAGCAAGCATGAGAAGAAACCACAATTTTATATCCTTCTTTGGAAGCACAGAAAATAAATCCCTAACTGGATTGAGCACACTTTCATTTCTGTTCCTTAAGTGTTTTCGGTAGACAAGTACTATCATCTTGCTTTGCTGGATGCTATTTAATACAGAATTGCTCTTGTGCTATGTATTAGGGGTTGTCAGAGTAGCAAGCAAGCTGTTCTTGGAACCTGCTTTTATGATGACTTTCATTACTTTTAATTAAACCACTGGGGGCATTTTGGATTTGGCTTCCTAAAAACACTGGAGCATGTATAATTAGTGCTTCAGAATTCAACTTGGGAGAAGGGTGAGCCAGGTTAGGGGAACATGGCCCAGTCAGTTAGCAGCTGTGCCATGTTCCAGCCCCCCCCCCCACCTGCAGGTTTGGTGGTTGCCCTCAGATCTCCAAACGCTGCTTTTAAATGCCAGATCAGTTCAAAATAAGATCTCCCTCATCCATAATCTAATAGTGGATGAGGCAGCCAATCTGAAACCTGGATAGGTAAACAGAGAGGAATTCATCTCTCCCAGCTGTGCCCACTGGGGTACTTGATTCAGCATCAGGGTAGGCTTGAAGGCTGGGGAGGGGAGTTGCTGTGGTCTATAGGAATTCCATCTCCCTCTGCAGTCTCCCTGCAGTCATCTGACTACTGGTCTGGACTGTTTGCACCTTGTGTTGGACCAGTGGGACAGATTGGGGATTCTGTTGGTGTAGCTCCCATCCTCTCCCTACCTGAGCTGATGGAGGTGGTCTTGGGTGTGCTGTTGTGGTCTCCCAGACTTTTAGTTCTAGAGAATGTCAACATTCATGCTGAGGTCACCTTGTCTGGGGTGACTCAGGATTTTGTGGTCTCCATGACAACCATGGGACTGTCCCAACATGTCATCAGCCCAACATATGTAGTGGGGTATACTCTAGACTTATTTTTTTCAGCTGGACATGGAGATGATGATTTGAAGGTGGGGGACTTTGCATCAGTCCCTTTGTCATGGTTAAATCTAGGGATGTATGAAAGTCACTTACCTGGTCCCGCAGCTTGCTTTGTGGTGGGGGGGAGGCGCTTCAGTTCTCCCCCTGAAGTTCAGGCTGGGGGGGAGGCGCCCCGCCTCGCCCGGCCGAAATTTAGGCCGGGGAGAAGCGCCCCATCTCCCCAGCCACAAAATACAAAAGTGAATGTTAAAAACACACACACACACGTGATAGGCTACGTAACGATTTACGTAGCCTATCACGGCTAGATTTCCAAAGTCAGCCGTGATAGGCTATGTAAATCATTACGTAGCCTATCACGTGTGTGGTGTTTTTTTTTTAACATTCACTTTGTAATGGTGGTGGCGGCAGCAGCCAGTCGGAAGACCAGCCGCCGCCCCGGCCGAAACGCCGCCGAAACGCCGCTGGGACCCACCGCCGAGAGGGACATTCGAGGGAGGTAAGACCCATCCCGGGGGGGGCGGGGGGGCGGAGAATTTCACCACCAATTTTGGGGGGCCGAATGCGTTGGCATTCGGCCTCCCCGAGATTCGTGGAGAAATTATCCACCATCTCTTGTTAGATCATCGCTTGCTGAGGATTAGACTTATGGTGGCTTCTCCCCTCTGCAAGGGTGTGGGATCTATTAAATTATCTGCCCTCAGAAGCTAATGGATCTGAATGGTTTCCAGATGGCATGGGTGGGGGGCAGATTCTGGCTGATATGACTGAGTCTCCTGCCAAAAACCTCGTCCATCTGTGGAATGCAAAAATTACCCAGCCTGGTGACACAATTGCTCCCGAGTGCCTTCTCCAGAGTAGAGCTCATATGGCTCCATGGTATACTCCAGAGCTGAAAGCAAGGCAGCAAAATAGGATGGCTTGAGTGAGATGAAGAGAAATTCCTAGCGAATGCAGTCAGATACTGGTGAGTGTCTGTAGCAGTGAGGGCAGCAAAGAAACAATGTCTTGCTGCCTCTGGTGAATCCTCTATGTGCCACCCAGTGGAGCTTTTTGGGTCGTCCAGGTCTTATTGCATGCTTGCCCTAAAGACACTGGATCCACCTGAGACCTTCTGTAATACACTTGTTAGTTACTTCCAAGATAAAATCTCTTGCATCTGCCCTATTCAGTTGTTCTCCCCTCACAGAATAACCGTCATGGGGGTGGGGGGACAGCAAGGCTTTGATCAGTCCCTGCCCCCTCCATCCCATTCCTATCGCCCAGCCTTGCTGCCCTCCATGCATTGGAGAACTTCTGAAACAGGGAGCCTGCTTTACATGTGCAGGCCCCACATGCAGTTTAGAAGCCTGAGTGTGCAAGGTTCTAAATCACATAGGGAGTCTACTCATGTAGAACAGCCTTTGTGCTTCAGAGGTTCCCTCCCAATTTGTGGCTGGCAGGGGATGTGATGGCCAAGCAAGCATCACGGCCCTGTTCTTCCATCTCGTTAGAGAAGAATGACTGAATATGGACATGATAATCTATGAAAATGTATTTGCAAGGAGTAAGATTTGTGGATAGAGCTAAGGGAGGGCATAATCTTGACGTGATGAACAAAGAAGATGAGATTGCATCAGTCATAGGAATCAGCACAGCACAAGATTGGGGATGGGGGTAGAAATGGCTCAAGACACAAAAGCAGGAATAGAATGATGGAACAAAACAGCATAGGATGAACCAGTCTAAACATCGTTATTACACAGCAACCCACTGTTTACATCTCCAAGCCTCACCGCCCCCACACACCCCAAGCCCAGCATCTGAAATATGTAGATGGACTATTATTTTCATCCTGCCTTTCAGCATTAAAAATAAGCCATCAAGGTGGCTCACAATACTTAAATACTACAGAATAAAACCATTCAAAATACATTTAAAAGACAAAAAAGAACATAATAGTAAGAGCAGCATACAAAGAACCAATTGCTCTGCAGCATGCAAGTAAAGTGCTTTGAATATTCAGAAAGTGTGAAATAAATGCTAGGTATTATTATTGTTGTTGCTGTTATTGTTATTATTATAAATGCTGTATTCATTATTTTTATTACAGAGCTGAACATTTTGTCTGTAGATTATAGTAAAACTACTGAATAGAATATGCCATGATGGTTTAAGAAGGCAGTTTGCCAGAGGCTCTGTCTATTATGCTGCAGTGCATTAAGTAACAAGAGGAAGCAGACATTAGCATTTAGAAAGAGATGCAATGAAAAGGTGGTAGAGGTCAGCAACGGTCCTTAAATAACAACAGAGATACCTCTCACTCACCCCCCCACCACCAAATCTGAGTATTGCCTCAAGTAAAACAAAGTTTCTACTGACATCTGACAGCTACTCCAGTCATGCACCTACTAGCCACTCATTCCATAACCCATTCAGTCAAAGGACTTTGACAAGCTGGATCTTGAGAAAATGTACAACTGTCAACATTCACAAATAACACCAAACAATTGGCTCTGAGCTGTCATTAATGCTACCTTGGTGAGTGTTAGAAATGATACTAAATTTCTTTAACTTGGGTTGAAACTTGGAAACAGATATGCCATAAAGGTTCCAACTTCCTAGAGAAGTAAAGCATCACTAAGTTATGAGCATGAAACTCTTTTTGAGTCCACTGGCACAATTACTTATTTTTCATTCTGAAAATTCTATAGTTCTCTGGACTTACACAGCCCAAACCACAAGCACTTCGAGAACTGGACAGCTCACATGAAATTTCTTCCTGTAGCAGTTTCATGAACTACTTTTTGCTACCAGGCAGTAGTCATATTCATCTGTTGCAGCAGAGACAACAAAAACTCTTGTGGTACCTTAAAGCAATGCAAGCTTATGCCACTTATTTTTCAGTATATTTGCATTGTCACAATAAATGAATACCTTTGCACCAGAGCATCTCCTGCTGTTTTGCCAAATTCCTTCACAGGTTCCTTTTTGGAGTGAAATAAGTACCGATGTGAAAGAAAAACATTTCTTCAGAGACTTCAAATTACAGACTTTATAATGCATGTTGTATGTAAAATAAGACCCATCTCTGAAAACACTGAAGGGCTTAAAATGATGCAAGCAGTTGACATCATTGAAGGCATAGCAACACAAACATAAGCAGCTGAAATATGAATTCTAAATCTGCTGCTTGGCACTTGAAAAATGCAGTTGGGAACTGAATTCCTCATGCAGGGTTTTACTATTTTTGATCATGTCAGCATTATTCATTACTCTGTTGCTTCACTGAAACTATGAGATGTGTGAGGTTTGAATGTTTACCAGAAGTCATCTGTTTTGAAGGACCACAAGATGTTGTGATGGCCACCAACTTGGAAGGCTTTAAAAGTGGGTTAGACAAATTCCTGGAGGAGAAGGCTATCAATGGCTACTAGGCTTGAGGGCTATGTGCTACCTCCAGTACCAGAGACAGTGAGCTTATGTACAGTTGTACACCTGTTGCTGGGGAACATGGGTGGGAAGGTGCTGTTGCACTCATGCCTTGCTTGTGAGTTCCTTATCGATAGTTGCTTGGCCACTGTGTGAACAGAATGCTGGACTAGATGGACCCTTGGTCTGGTCCAGCATGACTCTTCTTAAGTACTGTTTGAGCATGTACCTGTGTTTCTGCCATTGGCATTATCCACCCTCAAGCCATATTACTATTCCTTTAGCTTCTCTAGCCTGGTTTCTCATTCAGCTTGACATTTCTCCTCTAAGCCATAAAGCCAACACAGACTCTCTTGAAGGTGAATATGTATGTGGCCAATATTGATTCCCTGGCCCATATAGTTCCTCTCTATCACCAGGTGGCAACTGGAATCCTATTGTAATTTCTCCTGGCAGTGTCTCGCCCCAGGCTCTAATACATATATCCTCAACTACCTTTTGTTCGACAGTTGTACTAGGGGAAAAGTTGATAAAAGCCATGCTAAGTCTTTGAAGATAATTCATACATTGGTTAACAGTTGTAATAAAAGGAGCAAAAATTACAGCATAGCTCCCGGCACTAAACATTAAAGACCATTGCATTTTATAAAGCCAATAAATCAAACATTCTTAGACTGCAACTTCTGTTTAAAATCTAGATAATTGGTACAGCACCCATTTTCACAATGACAGCAAAAGAGGGGCCCTTGGAAGAATTATGACTTTGTAAGGCTGTATATTTTTTAAAAGCAAACTAAGCAAATATGTGTAACTTCTCCAGGCAGAGTCTCATAAGGTACTGCTCTGGTGCAACCAACAATAATTGAAACAGGATTTGGCTGGAAGGGTCCTACTTTATGGATACCCCTAACAGGTGAAATTTCAGGGTGGGACATGAATCAAGCCATTGGTTTGACACAAGCTGAAGTCCCATCCAGCGAGGCACCTATAGAAACCACCAGCCCTACCAATTCCTTGTGCAGGGCACCCTGCTCAAAGGTACAGGGAACAGTATGAGTTGGGTTTAGAGAAGAGCAAGATCCCTGAGAGTTGGTCTATATTTGGGTTGTTACTCAAGCTACTGCTCAATTGCAAGGAGATACTAACCTGGTTCCGATGATACAACAGCCCACCATGGGTTAATTTACCCTTGGGGCACCACAGCACATACCATGCACCATTATGAACATGCAAGCTCTGACCAGGGGGGTTGTTGTGGCTTATTGTGTCATCCAAACCAGGGTGGCGAGTTAAACAAGTTCCGTATAACCAATGGTCTGTTTTAGGGTTATGCAAGGATTTTAACCATCAAATAATCCCTGTTGCCAAAGTTTGGATGACATGACAAGCTACGGCAACCCCCGGCTGGGGCTTGCATATTCATATGGTGGCCAGCACATGCTGCAGCTCCTCATGGGTAAATTATTCCACAATGGGCTCATGTCATGTGAACTGGCCCATTGAATCCTAGCATGCTACTGGATTTGCCTTTACTACATTTACTGTAGTGTTTGTGGGTGGGTGATGGCTCTAGCAATTTATGATTCTAGTAGTCCAAGGCTTTTACCTAGATCAGGGGTAGGCAGCCTCTTTGGGCTTCTGGGCACATTTGCCAATTTGAGAAACTGTCACGGGCACCACCATAAAACAGCTGCCATGGGAGGCATGGCTAGTCACAAAGGAAAAGTAACTTGCCCAAAACACTGATTACAAGGCAGAGTCAATACCATTTTAAAAAAAACAAAAACAAAACCCTCCTTTGAATACCAACATAATTAATTTAATGTGTTAATTACAAAAAAGTGGGAGGGACAGGGCATCTTGGTAGACATCAAGAAAGGTGACCAGGAGGTGGCAGATTGGTGCCCATGTTGCCTATCCCTGACCTAGATATTGTCTGGCTTCAGAAATAGAGGATGAGTTCTCTTCACGGGGTTGTATGGTATATTGCTGTTTTTTCTCCGCAGAAATGAGCTTTACCTATTTGTTGTTAAAGAGAGGAGTGTGATCAGAGCAGTACAACAAACACATATAGCGATGACATCACATTCAAAGTGAGGGGAGGAGTCACTTCAGTCATGTGGACTAGCTTCATGAATATTCCCTATCATTGCTTTTGTGGTTTAATAATGTACAGTAGATCACATTCGGCCATAACCAAATTGTCAGCATGATAAGGCAAAAGTTCTCATCTGTTCTGGAGATTGTTCTACAAACCAAAAGAGAAAGGTGGTAAATGATCTCCTACTATTGTGTAAACCACTTCATTTAAATTCCATATGTTGCACTGAAAATCAATGATACAGCAAAAGAAAAATTCAAATTGTTAGAGTGAATCTTGTTTTATACCTGTTTTGCTTAATAATAAGGCTTTATTAATGCACTTGATTTAACCAAGTGATTCAACTATTAAACTGTGTTTATAGTGTGATGCTAAATAACATCAAACACACTTCATGGTGAGCTACCTTAATTGAGTTCATAAAACGTGCTCTGGCTTCATTACAATTTGTAAATTGCTTAGATGCACATGATGCAACGATAACCAAATAATTTTCCTAATCATCTGCAATAAATATTGCCTATGTGCTTTCTTTTCAAAAGAGAGTTAACTCAGTTGCATTTTCCAGGTCATTTATTTCCTTGTCTTTGGGGTTACCAGGGTGTGAAGGGGATTTCAAGATGTTTCAAGGAGGTTGTTGCACGAGTCACAAGCTTTATGCTGTTGCACTTGGGTATGGGATGAATGTGTTTGGGAAAAAGATTAAGGTACCTTGCTTTGCAACCCAGATGGACGGGGCCCTGCTTTGAAGCCCTTCTCATGATATGACATGCTTGCAAATATGCTCACAATAGTTACTAGCCTGCTATATATATATATATATATATATATATATATATATATACACACACACACATATGTATGTATATGTATACGTATACGTATTCATATATGTATATGCATATATACACATACACACACACATGCTAGCCTGCTGGGATCTGGCAGAGGAGGGACAGAGAGCTCCATCCCTCCTGCAGACAGTGTTGCAGTGGAGCCTGGGCGCAGCACCTGGACTTTTTGATTAGCAAGAATGATGACATCATCTGCCAGCCTACTAGTGGTTTCCTTGTTCCATCTGAACTTGGCTGCAATATTCATAATAGCTGGGGGCAGGGGGGATTGATTTTTTTCCTCTGTGCTAAAAAAGAAATTCCTGGAAAATCTTGAGCTGGTGGTCTTATACTGTGTGTAGACATGTGTCTTTCCCTTTCTCATGAATTCTCAGGTCTCGCCAGCCAAAGTCCAACATGTTAACCACTAGACTGCCTTTTGCTAGTTCACTATTCCATGGCTGTCAGCTAATCCTATAAATTGTATATTATGCCCTCTACTCCTACTCTTTGGGAGGAGGTTTTCTCTGTGTGTGTGTCTGTGTGTACACATCACGTGCATGTGTGTTTTCACACACACACACACACAAAGAATACATACACAATATTCACACACATATATAGATCAACCGAGCTGCCTGCATTTTGGACTCTCCTTGGGGGCATAGCTATTGGGTGCCCTTCATGATGAGTCCCTGCACTTCAACATTAACCATTCTACCACTGTCTGCAGGAGACATCTGCATTTCTGCGATGGGCATGAAGGAGGAGGCATCTTCAGGGCCCACATACCAGATTTGCACTTCCTGAACCTAAATATGAATTGGAACTAAACATGAATTGGAACTCAGACATCAACATCTATACTTTTCTGAAGTTTGTGGTGCATACAAAGCATACAAAAAGTGCACACATTTGGAAAACTCACCCTAGTTCAGTTCTCCATGCACTCGCCGAAGCAGCGTCCCTGCTCACTTCCCTCCCGAACCTGTGCTTGAGCCACCCATGAGTTCAGTGAATTCCCCAGCACTCAACGCGAACCCGTTCGGTGAGCGCCGCCATTTTTGCGCCTTTGATTTCTGCGTAAAACAGGAAGTTTTTAAAATGTGCATACTCAAATATGCATGGTTTGGAGCTGGGAAAGCTAAATAAGCACAATATTAGCGGGATTATACCTCTAATATTGCACTTATTTAGCTTTCCCAGCTCCAAATTGCACATATTTGAATATGCGCATTTTCTAAACTTCCTTCTAGGGATGTACGAAAGGGACTTACCTTGCCCCGCAGCTTTTTTCGCGGTGGGGGGGAGGCGCTTCACTTCTCCCCCTGAAGTTCAGGTGAGGGGGGGAGGCGTCCCGCCTCCCCAGGCCAAAATTCAGACCAGGGAGAAGCGCCCCGTCTCCCCGGCCGCGAAAGAAAAAGTTAAAAAAAAAAAAACCCATGATAGGCTACGTAATGATTAACGTAGCCTATCATGGCTAGATTTCCAAAGTCAGCCGTGATAGGCTACATTAATCGTCACGTAGCCTATCATGGGTGACTTTGGGGGGGGGAAAGCGCGTACGCAAATGGTGGCGGCCCATGGGCGCCGCCATTTGCGTTCCTTATTTTGGCACGTCTAGTCTACGTAAAGATTTACGTAGACTATGGCGAAAATAAGGGAACGCTATTTGCGTTGCCCTTATTTTCACCATAGTCTACGTAAATCTTTACGTAGACTAGACGTGCCAAAATAAGGAACGCAAATGGCGGCGCCCATGGGCCGCCACCATTTGCATACGTGCTTTTTTTTTTTTCCAAAGTCACCCGTGATAGGCTACGTGACGATTTATGTAGCCTATCATGGCTGACTTTGGAAATCTAGCCGTGATAGGCTACGTAAATCGTCACGTAGCCTATCACGGGTGTGTGTGTGTGTGTGTGTGTGTGTGTGTTTTTACTTTTTTATTTTGTAATGGCGGCGGCGGCAGCCGGTCGGGAGACCAGCCGCCCCCCCTGCCCCCGCCGAACCGCCGCCGGGACCCACCGCCGAGAGGGACATTCGCTGAAGGTAAGTCTCATCCCGGGGGAGGGCGGGGGGCCAGCGGAGAATTTCCCCAACACTTTCAGGGGACCGAATGCCTCGGCGCTCGGCCTCCCGAAGATTCGTGGAGAAATTCTCCGCCATCCCTACTTCCTGCTTTTCCTAGAAATAGGGATGTCAGAGAATTCCGCCAACGGCCTCCCCCGCCCCAAAACCCCCATAATCCCCCCGGGACAGACCTACCTGGTGGCGAATGTGGTGGTGGCGGCAAGCAGTCAATGAGGCAGTGGCTCCAGCTGCTTCTGGGCTGCTGTGGCCGCAAATGGCGTAGGGGACACCATTTGCATCCCTGCTTTAGCCATGATAGGCTACGTAAATATTTACAAAGCCTATGACAGGCTAGCGTAGGGATGCAAATG
Source organism: Heloderma suspectum (assembly GCF_057233095.1). Taxonomy (NCBI): domain Eukaryota; kingdom Metazoa; phylum Chordata; class Lepidosauria; order Squamata; family Helodermatidae; genus Heloderma; species Heloderma suspectum. The sequence continues at coordinate 256,091,523 of NC_139461.1, forward strand.
GCGGCCCCTATGCAGGATGCCATTTGCGTCCGCAGCAGCCCAGCAGCGGATGAAGGCCCTGCTGCAGATCGGCCCGGCCAGTGGCTCCACGGACTAGCCACGGAGCAGAGCCGGCCAGGCAGGATTCGGGGGGGAGGAACCGATCACCTCCCCCCCCCCGTCAAGGATTCCGGGGGTAGGAACGGATCGCCTCCCCCCTGTCAAGGATTCCAGGGGGAGGAATGGATCGCCTCCCCCCACCTGCGGACCACAGCAGAGCCAGGTAAGTGGGGTTTTGTACACCCCTATCTAGTAAGCAAAGGCGTGAAAATGGCAGTGCTCACAGAACAGGTTCGCAGTGACTACTTTGGAGTGCGAGTGGGCACAAGCGGGGGTCGAACAAGGACAGCGTCTTGGTGGGCACAGTTCAGGGGTCGCAGGCAGGGGTTGCTCAATGAATTCCCGAACCCCAAACTGTGCTCACAACATTCCTAACACAAACATGCATACATTTGAAAAAATGCATACAAAAATTGTGTATATTTGGGAAATGCACACAAAAACACTTTATTAAATGGACACATTGCTTGCAAAAATATGTACATTTAAAAAAGGTGCACAAAAATGTGAACTTTTCAAAAAATGATTGTGTAAAAAAACACACACAACATACCATTTTTAATGCAGACTAAAAAAACAACATCCCGGCATTCCAATGACAAAACAGTAGGGATGTACGAATCCCTTACCTGGCTCCGTGCCAGGGCATCCACAGTGGGGGGGAGGCGCTCCGTCCCTCCCCCCAGAATCCTCCCCAGCTGGCTCCGCTCCATGGAGGCTCTGCAGAGCCACCGGCCAGGGCCGGCCGCAGCAGGAGTTCCGGCCGTGGCCGGGCTGCTGGGGCCACAAATGGTGGCCATCGTAGTGGCCACCATTTGCGTCCTTGCAAGCAGCTGTGATAGGCTACATAAGTATTTATGTAGCCTATCACAGCAAAGAGCAGGGACGCAAATACGTAGCCTATCACGGCTGCAAGAACGCAAATGGTGGCCGCAGCAGCCTGGCCGCAGCCAGCCGGGAGACCAGCCGGAGCCGCTGCCACCGGAGCCATCGCCGGAGCCGCCTCCAGAGCCTCTGGAGCCACCGCATCTGCCCCAGGTAAGTTCCATCCCGGGGAGCTTCCGCGGGGTGGCGGGGGGAGGGAGGCCGTTCCGCCATGGATTCCATGGCAGAATTCTCTGACATCCCTAGAAAACAGGATGGAGCAAACTTACCAGTGGGAAAATGAAATCCTAAGCAAAATAGAGCTTGACAGATATGAGGATCTAAAGGAATAGAAATGGAAATTTGATGGAGAATATCAGAGCTTTCCCTTGCGGTCAGCTAGACATAGGATACTGGCAGCCTGCCCTAGCAGACCTCCACCTATGCCTAAGTAGAGAAAATCTCACTTGTCCATTCCTCAGAGTTGTATAAGATGACATGCCGCCCAATGCTGATTAGCTGAAAATGGGGCACTTTTGTTTATATGTGTTTACATTCCTATTTTCATACCAAAGATCACTGCATGGGGGGCACTTCTGCACCATATTCATTGGTGAAGGTTCTTCTGTACCTGCTGTACATGTACTACATTCTTGTTCTGTCCTGGCTTCTGAATCAAGTACGTGCTACTAAACTTTCCCTAAGTTAAAGCTGAAGAATGTTTAATCTCAATGGATCAGGTTGTCCTTATTATGTTTTTTTTTTTGTTTGTTTGTTTGTTTGTTTGTTTGTTTTATTAGCCACCCATCTGGCCAGCTACCTGGCCACTCTAGGTGTTGTTGTTGTTGTTGTTGTTCAGTCGTTCAGTCGTGTCCGACTCTTCGTGACCCCATGGACCATAGCACGCCAGGCCTTCCTGTCCTGCGCTCTCTCCCGGAGCGTGCTCAAGTTCATATTCATTGCATCTGTGATGCTATCTAGCCATCTCATCCTCTGCCGTCCCCTTCTCCTTTTGCCTTCAGTCTTTCCCAGCATCAGGGTCTTTTCCAGGGAGTTTTCTCTTCGCATTAGGTGGCCAAAATATTGGAGCTTCAATAACAACACGAAATACAACAAATTTACATAATCAGCTGAACAAAACAACATAACAAAACAACACTGCTCTAAAAAACCCTAACCCACCCCAAATGCCCCCCTGAACAGCCAGGTTTTTAAAGCCAGGTGGAAGCTCATCAAAGAGGGGGCATGGCGGAGGTCACTAAGGAGGGAATTCCAGAGAGTGGGGACCACCACAGAAAAGGTCCTCTACCTAGTCCTCACCAGTCGAGCTGTCCTGGCTGATCTACCAAGACCAATCTTGTTGAGTGGCATCCCTGGTGTAGTTGGAGGTGCTCCTTAAGATAGACTGGGCCGGAACCATATAGGGTTTTAAAGGTCAATGCCAACACCTTGAATTGGGCCCAGAAAACAACTGGTAACCAGTGCAGCTCCTTCGGCGCTGGAGTGATGTGATCTCGCCGACGGCTGCCTTTAATCAGGTGGGCCGCCGCATTCTGCACCAGCTGCAACTTCTGAACCATGTTCAAGGGTAAACCCACATAGAGCACATTACAGTAGTCTAGGTGAGAGGAGACCAGGACATGAACTACTGATGGGAGCAGACGGTTAGGGAGATAGGGGTGCAGCTGCCATATCAAATGGAGTTGGGACAGCATTGGCCCGGCGCACGGCTGACACCTGAGCCTCCATGGACAGCTGGGAGTCTAAAATGACCCCCAGACTATGAACCTGGTCCTTCAGGGGTAGCTGCACCTCATTAAACACCAGGTCAACCTCCCCCAACCTCCCCTTGTCTCCCACAAAAAGTACTTTGGTTTTGTCGGGGTTCAGTTTCAGCTTATTCCTTTCCATCCAGCCACTCACTGACTCCAGACACTTGGACAGGGTTTCTACAGACAACCTTGGCGAGGATTTAAATGAGAGGTAGAGTTGCGTGTCATCTAGGGATGTACGAATCCCTTACCTGGCTCCACACCGGGGCATCCGGGGTGGGAGGGAGGCGCTCCATCCCTCCCCCCATCCCTCCACCCGGAGTCCGGCCGCAGACAGGCTGCTGCGGCCGCAAATGGCAGCCATCATAGCGGCCGCCATTTGCGTCCTTGCAAGCAGCCGTGGTAGGTTACATAAGTATTTATGTAGCCTATCACAGCAAAGAGCAGGGACGCAAATGGCGGCCGCTACGCCATTTGCACCCCTGCACTTTGCCGTGATAGGCTACGTAAGTATTTACATAGCTTATCACGGTAAAGGCAGCCAAGCAAATGGCATAGCGGCCGCCATTTGCGCCCCTGCTCTTTGCCGTGATAGGCTATGTAAATACTTACATAGCCTACCACAGCTGCAAGGCCATAAATGGCGGCCGCAGCAGCCCAGCCGCAGCTGGCCAGGAGACCAGCCGGAGCCGCCACCGGAGCATCCGCCCCAGGTAAGTTCCGTCCCAGGGGGATTCCGTGGGGGGCGGGAGGCCATTCCGCCACAGATTCTGGGGGGCCGGATTCTAAAGAATCCAGCCTCACTTGAATCCCTGGCTGAATTCTGTGACAACCCTAGTGTCATCTGCATATTGGTGACACTGCACCCAAACCTGATGATGACCCCCAGTGTCTTCCAAAAAATCTGGCCCCCCAAAGTCCGTGGCGGAACGGTCTACCCACCCGCCACCCCCGAAATCCCGCTGGGATGGAACCTACCTGGTGGCGGCTGGTCCAGGTCGCCGTCTTCATTCCACAGCCATCCGCTGCTGGGCTGCGGAACAAAATGGCATCCAGCATAGCAGACGCCATTTGCATCCCTGCCATTGGCCGTGATTGGCTACGTAAATATTTACGTAGCCGATCACGGCCAACGGCAGGGATGCAAATGGCGTCCCCTATGCCGGATGCCATTTGTGTCCGCAGACTGGCCATGGCTGGAAGTCTGGCTGCGACCGGAGCCAGCCGGTGGCTCTGTGGACTCCCTGCAGAGCAGAGCTGGCCAGGGAGGATTCCGGGGGGAGGACCAGATTGCCTCGCCCCACCTGTGGACTCCCCCACAGACCCCAGGTAAGGGGATCCATACATCCCTAGCAGCCTCCCAGTGGCCCTCAGTTCTCCAGCTGATGGGTGAGGCCAGAATCTGCAGTCCCAGGGAACGGTCAGTTGGAGCTGCATGTTCTTTCTAACAGGGAGGGGTTGAACGAACTCCCTGCAGCTCCTCCCTCTCTGGCAGATGATATATCTGCAACATATTCAGCAACATTTCTCTCTTGATAGGAAGTAGGCAATATGGGAATGTGTGTGGGAGGGAAGCCAGTGCACTCTAATCCAAATATGCATATGCAAAAATACCATTCATAAAGACATCTCCAAAATCTTCCCAAGAGGCACAATCAGGGTGGTGATTTACCAGGAGCCAGTAGCAGAAAATAGTGATTGTCCTTGGCAAATCAGGGAACAGAGGGAGCTATTGCGACAAGTTATTATCTTGAGACATTAATTCATCTCTCCTCTTCCAAACTGGCAGGACTCACTAAAGCCCCCTGGTCAGTTGTTACTATTGATCCTAGCTTATGAGAGAAGTCATTAACTACTGGTAACGATTGTTGGCTAAAAGGATTACCACTTAAAACCATGAGAATCAATGGGAAAAATCTTTTGGCTAAAAGTTCCATTGATAACTTAAGACCCCTCAACACTCAATGGTATTGTTCTTTTCCTTAGCACCTGGCATTTTTCTTTTTAATTGCCCAGCGGAATTAAAACTTCAGAAACAACTTAATTACTAGATTTATGCTTCACAAAAGGTTCCATTCTAATTATAGGTTGCCTTTTTAAAAACAATCTAATTGCAAATAATTGAATCCAAAGCACATTTTAACATTATAGTTAGAAGCAAGGGGTTTGGCTGCAGGATACAAGTATATTCTATTGTTTCAGGTTGGAGAATGGATTTTCATATACCCCATAAAAATAATATATTGGCTCTTATATTGACTATATTGGTTCTAATTTGTTTTATGCACCAGATGTGCTGTACTTACCAACAGGTGACACAATTGGGATTCTTTGGTGCACATGTGGGGAAGCTAATGAGTGTTCACACAGTACATAGTTCACTAGCAGAAGACTTGGTGAGAGCCACTAACGTAAATGACTTTAAATTAAAAGGGGATTAGACAAATTCATGGAGGAAAAAGCTATCAATGACTAAGAGTCATGATTGATGGCTGTGCACCAAGGGTGGGGAACCTGTTTCAGTCCAAGGGCAGAATTCAGTTTTGTAGACGCTCTTGGGAGGTACATTCCAGTGATGGGTGAAGCCAAAGGCAAAAAGGATGGGTGTAAAAATAAATTAAAACTGCCAGCGTACGTTAGCTTAAAGGTCTTATTGCTAGTAACTAAGCTTTAGGAGAGGTATTTCAGTCTTATAGAATGGGGGGGGAAACTACTCAAAAGCTGGGAAATTACCAAATGATCAGTGATTGGGGGAAAAGGAGTGAAGCCAGGGGAAGGGGACATGTCTGTCTTGGGAACCCCAGAGGGCTGGATTTTAACCTCAGGTTTGCCACCCCGGACTGAGGTTCCACACTATTTTTATACTAGTATCTGCAGAGTCAGAGACAGCATGCTTCTGAATAGAATATTGGGGAACAACATCAGGAGAGGGCTATTGCCCTCACCCATAGGCATCTGGTTGCCACCATGGTAAGCAGGGTACTTTACCGGTTAAGCTTTTGGTCTGATCCAGATAGGCTCTTCTTAAGTTATGTGGGAGTGTAGGGTTCCCCTGTGCCACCAAAGAGTTGGGGCATTGATGCCTCAAATAGGGCAGCCATGCTATGCTGCTCTCCAATATGCCACACTGTGCAAGGCAGCACCACTGATGTGCATCTGTACTTCCATTCCTCTAAGGGAAAAGGCGACCCCTGCTCCACTCCATGTACACAGCAGCAGGGTGAGCACACTTAACTGATTAATCATCTTAAAGTGAGGGACCACTAACAGGATTTCCTCCCTCAAGTATCCTAGGGTAGAAGTAATATATAACAGCATCTTCCTGATTGTGATAGTGAATATCTGCCCTGATATTCAAAATACTTTTTCCCCCACCCTCTAATAGGCATATAGAATTCCAGCATGAGCAATGGATTACTGTTTGACTATGAGACATCCTTTGGCTGTAGTTCAGCAGTAGAGCACCTGCTTTGCATGCAGAAGGTCCCAGGGTACAATCCCTGGCATCTCTAGGTAAGGCTGGAAAAAACCCTGCTTGAACACCTGGTGAGCGCCACTCAGTGACTGTCAACAATACTGGACTAGATGGACCAATAGTAGAAGACAGCTTCCTACATTCCTGTGTTCCTGTGGAAGCTCTGTGTTGGTTAACGGAGCTAATTGAAAGCTCTGGCTTGCACAAGAGACACATGGGTAAAACCGGAGCTCTTGCAGAACTTTGGATCCAAGATATGGAACTGAAAACAATAAGATCCTCTATACTTTTCAATTTGCAATAAAATATGTCAAGGGGATGTGGCAGATTGATACGATGCAGAAGGATTCGTTTGGTATGATGCAGAGGGATTTTGCCAAGTGGGATCCCAAAAGCACTCAGGACTGGATCGCCCTACCACTAGGTAGGGTGAAGAAGATGCCTGAGTCATCTGATTGGGGTGTCATGAAAAGGCAGCAAATAGTTAGTTAATTTATGATTATTGTATTTTTACTGCCAGGGAGAGGGCAAAGTGCTTCTGGGATTTCCTGCCTCAGATGCCAAAATAACTTGACCAGCTTTGGATACTATTTATCTTGACTTTGGGCAGTGGGCATAATTTGCTGCTCTCCTTCTGGCAGCAAAATGTCTTGGGCCAGCCCAGAGAACATACATCAGGTAACTTCACTCAGCATCATTCGGAATATTAATGTTAATACAAATTCTAAACCACATTCTAAACCAGCAAAGAATCAGTTTTGCATATACAATGAGAAGATACAAAAATGTGCCAGCTGCAGAAAAGTCTGCTTTATTTACTTACTTACTTGTTTATTTCTTTATTTTAATATTACATTTATATCCTGCCTTTTTTCCTCTTGCAAGGAACCCAGGGTGGCTTATATGGCCCTCCTTCTCTCCATTTTATCCTAACAACAACCCTGGGAGTTAGGTTAGGTTGAGAGTCAGTTACTGGCCCAAAGTCACTCAGTGAACTTCATGACCAAATGGTGACTAGAACCCGGATCTCCCCAGTCCCAGGCCAACACTGCAAGGATTACTATAGTCACTACACTATACTAGCCCTTGCAAAGCAACTTTAATAGCATGGGGGCACTTTTGTTGCAGCAATATTTGGAAGAGATTAAGGCCAGGATCTCTTCTCTATCATCCCAGAGTAGAGGACACGGAATAATGGGCTCACGTTACAGGAAGCCAGATTCCAGCTGAACATCAGGAAAAACGTCCTGACTGTTAGAGCAATACGACAATGGAACCAATGACCTAGGGAGGTGGTGCGCTCTCCCACACTGGAGGCATTCAAGACGAGGCTGGACAGCCATCTCCTGTCAGGGATGCTCTGTCTTGGATTCCTGCATTGAGCAGGGGGTTGGGCTCGATGGCCTTGTAGGCCCTTTCCAACCCTACTATTCTATGATTCTATGCTCAAAAACTGGAGAGGAGAGCTTCCTGATGGATGGCCTCATGTTAAAGAAATGCTCAAATAGACCCAGCAATAGGCAAAGAATCCAGGGAGGAGAAAAGGCATGTGAAGACATGATTAGCCCAGAGCTTGTGATGAGGCATGGAGAAGTGCTGTATTTATGAATTCCATTTCAAACATGTACAACTAGAACAACGTTAAACAATTCACAGTTATGCAGATGTCTTAAACTCAAATCTCTGGTGGTCCACGGGGGGCAGGGAGGATGAGACAGAAAGGTGCAAACATTGTCAAGGAGCTATAAAGCCAAGTCAAAATATTGTCTTATATTCTGATATATATCCAAGGTGTACATTTTTCTCCTTGCTGACATTTTCCCCGATTTGCTTTGTATCGTTCACCCAGGTTCATCATGTGATAAAACAAACAAATCAAAATGTGTACTTTGGAACTTGTGGTTCACATACCTTGGTCATATGTGAGTTTGTTTGTTTGTTTTATATACTTTCCATTTGTTCATTTCAACATTTGTTCAATGACCAACACTGTATCAATGGATTTATTTAGGAAGTGCTCATGAAGGCTCTGCAACCTAAGAAGGCTTTTTATATCCAGTTATAGTGATAATTATGGTTTTTCCTGAAAACGTTTAGCCCATAGGCCTTTGTACAGTTGGGACAAATAATAGGTCCAAGGTTCAGTCACTGGAAGGAATGTAGCAGGGCTGAGAAAGCTTTATGTGAGTCTGAATCACAATAACATTGCTGTTAATATTATGTATGTATGTAAATATCTATAACCTGCCTTTCTGGACCATGTCCACCCAAGGTGGCAAACGAAGTACAAGTATAAAAATAAAAGGATGATAATACAGTATTATAATAAAAGAATTAACACACGGGCTTTTACTGATGGCATGAAGGGGATTGAAGTGAACCATAGACCATGCCATAGTTTAGTTTTCTACAGTTGGGAATATACTCACACAATCATGTTTCTCTCAGAGCTGTTCCCAGAAGGTAATGATTCCAAGGCTTACTTTCAGCATTTACATGACCAGGTAATCTCCACTAATAGGGTTTGGGGTTCTCTTTCTTCAGGGCTCAAAATGAAGTTATGGCTCCTCTCTTACCTCTCCTTAACCTTGCTTATCGTGTGAGCAGTTGCAAGGTCAGCGTTAAGGGGACTTTTCAAAGATAATTGATTTTCCAAAATAGTGCTCATTATCACTAATTCGATGCCTTGTTATGCTAGTCACAATGAATGTAACACCATAGAGATCAGCCAAGTTCACCCTCATATCCAATTAATGTAAGTAAGGGGAGAATCTAGCGTGACATTTCTAATATTAAAATAAATTGGAAAAACACACTTTTACTGAAAAACAAACCTTTCAAGCTCCATATGCCTGCAAAAAGAAAGAAAGAAACAAGATGAAGGGTCAACAGCACAATTGTTTTAGTTTACCATTGTTCTTTTGCCTTGACAAACTTTTTTTTTCTTTTAAGGGGAAAAGCAATGTGTTGATATATTGCATACAGGCAGTTATAGGGAAATGGCAAGGAGAGCTATGAGGTGAAAAGTAGCAAAGAGAAAGGCTGGCCTGGAAGAAGTAATAACAATGAGAAAAATGTCACATTAAAATTTCAGAGAGCCACAGCGGCAGCTGCCACAGCCTGGGGGGTGAAAGAAGCCAGACAATAGCAAAAGGAAGCAAGTAGCATCTTGCTAGCATTCCTGTGGTCAGAACAAGCCTATACAACCACAGGAAAATTCCATCCTTCTAAACATCTTGCCTCTCCGCCTGTGATTCATGTGGGCTTTATTTCTTTTCTTTTAAAAAAAAAACCATATATGGACATAGTCCTTTCCTATTGCAATTATACACCCTTAAGAAGCTTTGGGGTATTACTGTTAACACAGAGAGATTTCCAGTTCTTTGGGGAAATTATGATTTACAAAACTGGATTTTCATGTAATAAGAGTATGAAAAACTGTTGAAGAGATTGGAAGGTTTCAGTTACAAGTCGAACAGAATATTGCTTCAAAGAAGCAGAAAGCCTTAAACCAGGAAATCCTAATGTTCTTCTTTAATGTCTCCTTCACACTTGAGATTGCTCCTTCATGGAAGTTAGCGGGCTCTTTACATGATGCTATGATCATTCAAGGCATCTCCTGCACTAGATGCCCTTTGTTCCATTTTTAAATAGATCGCAGATAATGAGCTATCAAATTATCTTGTTGTGTTCCGCTTCAGTTTCCTCTGTGAAAAGAGTAAAAGCGGCAAGAAGAGGAGCGAGATCAATGAAAGATAATGGAAGACAGAGAAGGGGGGGGGAGGAAGTGCTTGTAAAGGGAGTCAGTTGTGAGCCTGCATTTAAAACGGAAGCAGAAGCCCCGTTTTAAATGCAGGATTTTAGGCTGGTGTAGAGATGCCCTAAGTCTGGTACTACTCTTCACTGGAACTGTTCTGAAATATTTACTGCAATGTACCCTGGTGGTGTTAACATATAATCATTTATAACAGCATTACACCCTAACAGTGAATTCATTTTAAATAAAACTTAAAAAAAAACACTAACAAACAACCAAACAACCTAATGATGATTGAGCAATTTCAGTGACTTCTAGGTGCCACAGTATGTTGGGTGTAATTTGAAAAACAAAGACAGAAAACATAGGGCTTGAGAGATTAAATTGGCTACACTTTATAGTATCTTGGCAGAGGAAATGGCTGTCTGTCTGGAAAACAACCAGAACAGGAGCATTCTGTTAGAGGGTGAAGAAGATACATTGCACTATTTTGCTGAAGGTCTTGCTTATTTTAACAGAAACTGAGGATTTAGGCATACCATTGCACCACACAGAGCAGCAAAGCAAAAGCCCTACTCAGGTGTTTTTCTCTCCCCATGAGTAACTTACTTACTTACTGTCAGGAGCACCCTGGCAGCCTCTTTCAGTCTACTCCAATAGCTAACTCAAGACACAGACAAAAGGATTCTTTTCAAGGCTTTAATTCTTTTACAACTTAATGACTCTTTCAGATGCTTGGGTCCTTGGGATGCGACCACTGCTTGTGTGCCAAACAAGCGCTACACCTCCTTTCCGCGCCCTCCAGCTGTCATCGCTCCCGGCGTCGGCATCAAGCATCCAGCAAGCCCCCCTCCCACACTCTCTCGCTGCCAGGGTCACTATCTATCTCAGGAATGCTGGCAGGAGGAATCTGCCAGCTGCTGTGCCTGTGAGAGAGGAGCGCGCTCCTCTCCCATGGATTGCTGTTCCTCCTCAGAATCAGAACTGCTCTGGGGCTCTATTGGCTCAGTTTCCACCCTGACACTTACTTACTTACTTACTTTACTTATTTATTACGTTTATATCCCACCCTATATCATTAAGATCTCAGGGCAGCATACAGATAAAATCAACATAAACAATATAAAATAATAAATAATTTAACACCTAACATATTAAACTATTAAACAAGCTAAAACCAGTTACAACAATGTGCTAGGGAATGCATTTGGCCCTCAAAGGCTTTGGTAAAAAGCCACATTCTTACTTGGCCCTGAAACAAGACCAGTGTTTGTGCCAATTGGACCTCCAAGGGAAGGGCATTCCACAACCAGGGTGCCACAGCAGAGAAGGCCCTCTCCCACATCCCACCATAGTGTATGTCTCATACTGGTGGGACGCAGAGGAGGGCCTCTCCAACAAGAAGCGTATTGGCAGCCAGTGCAATTCCTTTAAAACTGGTGTTATATGGTTTTTATGGGGTGTTCTGGTCAGCAGACTAGCTGCTGCTAGGGATGTACGAAAGTCACTTACCTGTTCGCAGATTATGTTTATGGGGAGGGGGAGGCATTCCGTCCCTCCCCTCGGAATCCTGGATGGGGGGGAGGCGCTCTGTTCCTCCCCCCCGGAATCCTCCGTGGCCAGTTGTGCTCTGCAGCAGCTCCACAGAGCAGCTGGCCAGCCCCAGCCAGGCCAGAGCCATCCGCAGCCGGATTTCCGGCCATGGAGGGCTCTGGGTAAAAAAAAACAACCGTGTACGCAAATGGCGGTGGCTACAGCCACCGGCATTTGCGTTCCTTATTTTTGCTAGGGATGGCGGAGAATTTCTCCCCGAAACTTTGGGGGGCCGAGCGCCAATGTGTTCGGCCCCCCGAACAAGTTTCAGGGAGAAATCCTCTGAACCCCCCCGCCCCCCGCACTCCCCCCGGGACAGGACTTACCTTCGCTGAATGTCCCTCCCAGCGGTGGGTCCGGCCGGCGGTTCGGCGGGTGTTCGAGTGGGGCGGGAGCGGCAGCCGGTCTTTCGACCAGCTGCCGCCGCCGCCATTGCAATAAAAGAAAAAAACAAACAAACGCCCCCTGATAGGCTACGTGACGATTAACGTAGCCTATCACGGCTAGATTTGCAAAGTCAGCTGTGATAGCCTACGTCAATCGTCACGTAGCCTATCATGGGTGACTTAAAAAAAAAAAAAGCGCGTATGGATAATGGCGGCCCCCATAGGGAGCCGCCATTCCCGTTCCTTATTTGGTCGCTGTAGTCTACGTAAAGATTTACGTAGACTACAGCGAAAATAAGGGCAACGCTATTTGCGTTGCCCTTATTTTCGCCGTAGTCTACGTAAACATTTACGTAGGCTACAGCGACCAAATTAGGAACGCGAATGGCGGCTCCCTATGGGGGCCGCCATTAGCGTATGCGCTTTTTTTTTTTTTTAAGTCACCCGTGATAGGCTACGTGACGATTGACGTAGCCTATCACAGCTGACTTTGCAGATCTAGCCGTGATAGGCTACATTAATCGTCACGTAGCCTATCAGGGGGCGTTTTTTTTAAAAAAAAAAACTTTCGCGTTCGCGGCCGGGCGAGGCGGGAAGCCTCCTCTCCGGCCTGAATTTCGGCCGGGGCGAGGCGGGAAGCCTCCCCCCCCTCGGCCTGAACTTCGTGGGGGGAGCAGCGAAGCGCCTCCCCCCCACTGCGAACGTCCTTCGAGGACAGGTAAGGGACTTTCGTCCACCCCTAATTTTTGCACTCTTAATCTACGTAAATATTTACATAGGCTATTACGGCGAAAATAAAGGGGAACACCAATAGCATAGCGGGTGCTATTTGCGTCCCTTTTTGATTCCCCGTTTTAGCCTACGTAAATATTTACATAAATAAGGAATGCATTACGTAAAAAATATTTACGTAAATAAGGAACGCAAATGGTGGCGGCCGTAGCCGCCGCCATTTGCATATGCGTTTTTGGTTTTTTTTAACCCACCCAGCCATGATAGGCTACGTAAAGATTTACGTAGCCTATCACCTTGTGTGTGTGTTTTTAAAAACCTAGCCATGATAGGCTACATAAATCTTTACGTAGCCTATCACGTCTTTTTTTTTTTTAACAAGAACAAGAGAGGAAATGGTGGCGATGGCAGCCGGTCAGAAGACCAGCCGCCGAAGCCACTGCCGGAGCCGCCGCCGCCCGGAAGATCCGCCCCAGGTGAGTCTCATCCTGGGGGGATCCGCGGGGGGGTGGGGGGGCAGGGGGCAGGGGGCAGGCCGTTCCGCCACAGATTTCGGGGGGCTGAATGCACTGGCATTCGGCCTCACCGAGATCCATGGCGGAATTCTCTGCCATCCCTAGTGCTGCATTTTGCACTAACTGCAACTTCCAAGTCGTCTTCAAGGTCAGCCCCTTTGCAATAGTCTAATCGGGAAGTTACCAGCGCTGTTGTACTACTGTGGCTAGGTTATCCCTGTCCAGGAAAGGCTGTAGCTGGCAGATCAGCCAAAGCTGGCCCCAAGTACTCCGGACCACAGAGTCCACCTGGGGCTCCAGTGACAGGGATGGATCTGGGAGTACTCCCAAGCTACGCACCTGCTCCTTCCGCGGGGGTTGTAACCCCATCCAGAACAGGTCGCTTACCCAATTCCTGGATTCAGAAACCACCAATCCACAGAGCTTCCATCTTGTCAGGATTTAGCTTCAGTTTATTGGCCCTCATGCAGCCCATTATAACCTCCAGGCACTGGTCCAGCACCTTCACCTCCTCAGCCAACTCCGATGACAAGGAGAAATAGAGCTGAGAGTATCATCAGCATACTGGTGACACCCCACCCCAAAACTCCTAATGACCACTCCAAACGGTTTCATATAGATGTTGAACAGCATGGGGGATAGAATAGAACCCTGTGGTGCCCAAAGCAGCTTAAACGCATGGGGTAGAACAGGAATCCCCCAATACCACTCTCTGGAATCATCCCTGCAGGTAGGAGCAGAGCAGAACCACTGTAGCACAGTGCCCCCAACTCCTATCCTGCAGAGCTGATCCAGTAAGACACCATGCCTTGTCAGGATAGCCTCAGCGTGGATGTTGAAGTCCCCCAGAACCACTGTCCTAGGGTTCTCCAACACCACCTCTGAGACCATCTCAGCCAGCTCAGGCAGGGAGACTGCTGGGTAGCAGGGTGGGCAGTACACCAACAGCATATCTGTTCTGTCTCTTTGGCCCAATACAAAGTACAGACCCCAAAAACTGGTGCTAGGATGGATGCATTTCCTCGTGAGGGAGTTGGAATCCTTATGGATGACAGCAACTCCTCCCCCCCCAACCCTCCAATCTAGGTTGGTGCTGCACTGAGTACCCAGGTGGACAAAGCTGAGACAGATCCACCCTGCCCAGCTCATCCACCCAGGTCTCAGTAATGCACACCAGGTCAGCCCCTTCATCCACAATCAAATCATGGATAATAATTGTTTTATTATGGACTGACCTGGCATTCAAAAGCAGCACCAACAGATCAGAGGGTAGGCTGATAGGGCAACCTAGATTTTGAGGTATGGGGGAAGGACTGAAAGATGGGACAAATTTCAAATATCTGTCCTGCCTTTCCTGCACCTGAGATGTCCGACCCCCAATGCCATACCTCCCTCTGCCCGAGATTACTCCAACAGGGGCATCCTGTTTCTCCCCACTCCCCTGGGATTCACGTAAGCACATGCACAACTCTAAAACTGTACATTTTAGGAGAGCCAGGGCTTGTAGGAGAAGCTGCCACCACCAGGGAGGAGGCGTGCCTGCTGCTGCTGGGCCTGCTGTAGCTGCTGCTGCCACCAACACCAGGCCTTCCCTGCAGACTTCTGCCTGGCAGACCGCCAGTCCCTGCAGGACCAGGCCGCCAGGTACTGAGCCAGCTGTGCTGCTTCCACCTGCCCCTTCCTGGAGGGGCTACATAAGCTGGCTGGCTGAGGTGGCCTGGGAGAGCCAGGGGCTGCAGGAGAAGCTGCCACCACTGGGGAAGAGGCGTGCCTGCTGCTGCTGCTGCTGCTGCCGCCGCCATGCCGCCGCCATGCCACCACCGCCATGCCACCACCACCACCACTATCGCTACCGTGGACTCCTGCCTGGCATTATTTTTAAGGGGATTTTTTAATTTTTTTTTAATTTCTGGGGGATTCTGTTGTGTTTTTAGGGGTGGATAGCCTGCCTGATAGGCGGGAGCAAGGGGGCATGTGTCCACCTGATAGAGGCAGTGGGGGGAGTGTTGGGGGCCAGAACATACCGAGGCTGAGTGGCAGGCGCTGGCAGAGCACTAGAGGCAGGCCATGCCAGGTAAGGGGAACAAGGGAGAGATGTGTAGTATCTGTCCCCTGCTGTGGGCCTGTCAAGGCACTTTGCAGATAAAATTGATCAGATTAGGAGTGTTACTATGTGCACTGTGGATACAGTTAGTGAGCAAGAGGCAGCCTGTGGCAAACTGGTTTTGTGGGACTGGTTCCAGCTTCTTCCTTCTGATGAAGTGCACAAGGTGCTTTCATCTGTAAGGCCGACCACCTGCTTACTTGATCCTTGCCCATCTTGGCTCATTATGGGCTGCAGAGAGAGATTGGGTGAGGGGATCAGGGCAGTAGTGAATGCCTCGTTGCCTTCCTTGAGGAGGGGGTGATGCCATCAGCCCTCAAGGAGGCAGTGATAAGACCACTCTTAAAGAAGCCCTCCTTGGATCCCCAAGTTCTGAATAACTTTCACCCAGTCTCAAACCTGCCATTTTGGGGCAAGGTGATGGAGCGGGTGGTGGCGATGTTAGGGATGTCAGAGAATTTCTCCATGAATCTCCGGGAGGCTGAATGCCAACGCATTCGGCCCCCCGAAATTGGTGGAGAAACGGTCCGCCACCCCCCGCCCGCCACCCCCGGGATGGGACTTACCTTTGCCAAATGTCCCTGGCGCTGGCGGCTCCCAGCAGCGGTTTGGCAGCGGCAGCGGCCAGTCTTCCGACCGGCTGCCGCCGCCACCATTTCCAAGTAAAAAAACAACACACACATAAAGCAAATGTGATAGGCTACGTAAAGATTTACATAGCCTATCATGGCTAGATTTAAAAAAAAACAATGTGATAGGCTACATAAATCCTTACGTAGCCTATCACGGCTGACTTTGGGGGGGGAAGCGCGTACGCAAATGGCGGCGCCCATGGCGCAGCCATTTGCATTCCCTATTTGGGCACGTGTAGTCTACGTAAACATTTATGTAGACCACGGCGAAAATAAGGGCAACGCTATTTGCGTTGCCCTTATTTTCGCCGTAGTCTACATAAATGTTTACGTAGACTATACGTGCCCAAATAAGGAACGCAAATGGCGGCGCCCATGGGCGCCGCCATTTGCATACACGCTTTTTTTTTTCCCAAAGTCATCCATGATAGGCTACATAAGGATTTACATAGCCTATCACGGCTGACTACAGAGACGCAAACGGCGGCAGCTACAGCTGCCACCATTTGCATCCCGGCTGGCCAGGAGGATTCGCGGCCGGAGGGATGGGGCGCCTCCCCCCCGGCCAGAATTTTGGCGGGGAGAAATGGGGCGCCTCCCCCCTGGCCAGAATTTCAGCGGGGAGAAATGGAGCGCCTCCCCCCCACCGCGAAGCAAGCTGCAGGACCAGCTAAGTGACTTTCGTCCATCCCTAGATGCAGTTGAAGGCACACTTGGAAGAAACCGATTATCTAGACCCATTTCAGTCGGGCTTCAGGCTTGGGCATGGGACAGAAACGGCCTTGGTCGCCTTGGTGGATGATATGAGGAGGGCTCTGGATAGGGGCGAATGCTCCTTCCTTGTTCTCCTCAACCTCTCAGCAGCTTTTGATACCGTTGACCACAGTATCCTCCTGGACCGCCTGGAGGGGTTGGGCATTGGAGACACCATATTATGGTGGTTCTGGTCCTTCCTCTCCAGCAGGTATTTGAGGGTAGCACTGGGAGAGGAGGTTTCGGACCCATGGCCACTCACTTGGGGGGTGCCACAGGGTTCCATCCGCTCCCCGATGCTATTTAACATCTATGTGAAGCTGCTGGGAGGTATCATCAGGAGGTTTGGGGTGCGGTGTCATCAATGTGCGGATGACACGCAGCTCTACCTCTCATTCAAATCTTCACCAAGGTTGGCTATAGAATCCCTGTCCAAAAGTCTGGAGACAGTGAGTGGCTGGATGGGGAGGAATAAGCTGAACCCTGACAAGACTGAGGTACTTTTGGTGGGAGGCAAGAAGAGGCTGGGGGATGTTGACCTGGTGTTGAATGGGGTATGACTACCCTTGAAAGACCAGATCCGCAGCCTGGGGGTCATTTTAGACTCCCAGCTGTCCATGAAGGCTCAGGTGTCAGCTGTGAGCCAGACAGCGCTGTATCAACCCCATCTGATACAGCGGCTGCGCCCCTTCCTTCCCGACCATCTGCTCCCATCGGTAGTACATGCCCTGGTCTCCTCTCATTTAGACTACTGTAATGCGCTCTATGTGGGGTTACCCTTGAAGATGGTTCGGAAGCTGCAGCTGGTACAGAACGCGGCGGCTCGCCTGTTTAAAGGCAGCCGCTGGCGAGATCACATCACTCCAGTGCTGAAGGAGCTGCACTGGTTACCACTTGTTTTCTCGGTGTTGGTTTTGACCTTTAAAACCCTATATGGATTCCAACCCAGCCTATCTTAAGGAGCGCCTCCAGCAACACCAGACAGGGCGCTTAACAAGATCAGCCTCGGATGGCCTTCTCTCTGTCCCATCAACCAGGACAGCTAGACTGGTGGGGACGAGGGAGAGGGCCTTTTCTGTGGTGGCCCCCATTCTGTAGAACTCCCTCCCTAAGGAACGTTGCCATGCCCCCTCTGTAATGAGCTTCCGCCGCGCATTAAAAACGTGGTTGCTCAGGCAGGCATTTGGGGGGGGTGAGGGTATTTTAGAAAATGTCTTTATTGTAGAATGTTATTGTTTTAAACTGTTTTATTATATGCTTTGTACATCGCCCAGAGTGGTTGGGTGACCAGCCGGATGGGCGATTAATAAATTAAATAAAATGATACAAAACTAATAACAAAAGGCCAGTACAGCCAGACAACAAACCAGGCCAGTAAAATCGTAGCATCAACCTAAAATTAAAAAAGCCCTACTCCTCCGCCCCCTCAAGCACTCCATACTTACACAATCGCATCAGGCTGTCATCCAGGCTAAGGCTAGCCTCTCACTCTAGCCAATTTCCCCCACCCCGCAGCTCTCACCTAAGGGATGGCTGGAATTCACCCTCCCCAGTTATCCCACACTCTCACCCTGGGATAGCTCGCTCACCCAAAACACGCACATGTGCGCACACACACAGTTGCATGAGAAAGGAGGTGGTGCCCTCGCCCCTCCCTGGAGGAGCGACCCAAAGGTGTGCACCCCCTTTGGTGTTGCCCTCTTCAGTGGCAGCCCCACCAGCGGCGGGCCCGCCACCTCAGCCAGCCAGCTTATATAGCTCCTTCCAAGAAGGGACAAGTGGAGGTGGTCAGCAACAAGTGGTAACACTGAGTAACACTGCGTGGAAAGAGAGTGGGGCAATGTACGCTAGTCCCACCTCCACTGTCACATCCCTTGCTGGACCTGTCCCCATGCTTTCCACACACTGGGCAAGGGTCTCAGTTGGGAAACCTTCCCAAATGTATGTAGGCTGTCCAACTCTGCTTGCATACATTTATTTATTTACAACGTTTATATACCGCTCCACATCTAAACAGATTCCGGAGCAGTGAACAAAAAAAGATAAAAGGAATAAAACACCATATTAAAAGTTTTTAAAAAATAGAATATCAATAAAAACCATGGCTGGTCAATCGGAGAAGGCTTGTTCAAACAAATATGTCTTCAGCAGGCTTCCCCGAAGTTCAAACCATGTCACATAAAGAAAACTGCACTCTCCATTCCCTTGACACAGGGAGTTGTAACTCAGATGATAAGATTCAGATAGCAAGCTGACAGACAGACAGACATCACTATGGAATAGGTCACAACCAGATATCTGTGGGAAGCAGGACATTAATGCAATAGCACACTCCCAGTGGTGTTCAGAGGCATACTCCCCTAATACCAGAGGTAATATAATAGCCATCATGACTAGTAACCATTGATAGCCTTATTCCCCGGGAATTTGTCCAATCCACTTTTAACTCCATAAAAGTTGGAAGCCATAACTACATCTTATAGTAGAGAATCCCACTATGTGCAGTGTGAAGAAGTTATTCCTTTTGTCTGTCCTGAATCTCCCGCCATTCAGCTTCATTGGATCACCCCAGGTTCTAGTATTATGACTTTCTCCACACCATGCATAATTTAATACACCTACATCATATGTCCCCCCTGCCCTTACTCATCATTTTTCTAAGCTAGAAGACCACTGCATGGGATCTCTAAGGGTGGTAAAAATGAAGACCCTAACAAGAAGATTTTTTGTTTTGTTTTTTAATGGTAGCTGGGGATTGATAAGCAAATTGATGAGCTGCGTAGGGAGTGCTCAGTATGGCAGCTAGGGATGTTGGAGAAATCTGCCACAGACTCCAGTGAGGCCAGATTCTTTGGAATCTGCCCCCCCCCCCGGAGTCCGTGGCAGAACAGCTTCTCCCCCTGCAACCCCCCAAAATCTCCTCCCTCGGACGGACCTACCTGGCGGCGGATGCGGCGGCTCCGGCTTGTCTTCCAGGCAGCTGCTGCCAGGCTGTTGCAGCCGCAAATGGCGGCAGTCGTAGTGGCTGACATTTGTGTGCCTGCATTAGGCCATGATAGGCTACATAAACACTTACATTGCCTACCACGGCAAAAGGCAGGCACACAAATGGCGTAGTGGCCTCCATTTGCATCCCTGCCTTTTGCCGTGATAGGCTACATAAATACTTATGTAGCCTATCACAGCTTGGCAGGGACGCAAAAGGCCGGCGGCTCTGCAGAGTCACCGCGGAGTGAAGCTGGCCAGGGAGGATTCTGGGGCGGGGACGGAGCGCCTCCCCCCCCCACAATGGATGGCCCCAGCGGAACCAGATGTCAGGGTGAAAACTGAGCCCATAGAGCCCCAGAGCAGTTCTGATTCTGAGGAAGAGCAACAACCCGTGGGAGAGGAGGTCGTCATCAATTACAGGCACAGCGGCAGGGAGAGATTCCTCCTGCCTGCATTCCTGAGAGAGATAGTGACCCTAGCAGTGAGAGAGTGGGGATGGGGCCTTGTTGGACACTCAGTGCAGATGCAGGGAGCAGCGTCAGATGGAGGGCGCAGAGAGGAGGCGCTCTGCTCGCTTGGCGCTAAAACGACGGTCGCGTCCCGAGGACCCAAGGGTAAGAGGGAGGACCTCTCCATAGCCCATAAGTTCAGAATCTTCCCTCCCTTCTCCTTCAAACAGGGACCAACTGCCTTACTTGGAGCTTAGGCTACTCTGCTAACTACCCCAGTGCAGTTCCTAGCTTAGTCATGGGTGATTAGCATCTGAAAGAGTCATTAAGTTGTAAAAGGAATAAAGCCTTGGAAAGAATCCTTTTCGTCTGTGTTTTGAGTTGGCTACTAGAGATCTCTTCAAGAAAATTGGAGATCTCAAGGGAACATTTTGTGCAAAGAGGGGCATGATAAAGGACAAAGAAGGCAGGGACCTAACTAGGGATGGCGGAGAATTTCTCCCTGAATCTTCGGAGGGCCGAGCGCCAATGCATTCGGCCCCCCAAAATTGGCAGTGAAATTCTCCGCCCCCCCCGCCCCCCCCCCCGGGATGGGACTTACCTTTGGCGAATGTCCTTCCCGATGGCGGGTCCCGGTGGCGGTTCATCGGCCTTTCGTCGGGGGTGGGGGCGGCAGCCGGTCTTCCGACCAGCTGCCGCCACCGCCATTACAAAGTGTAAAAAAAAAAACCCGTGATAGGCTACCTAACGATTAACGTAGCCTATCACGGCTAGATTTCCAAAGTCAGCCGTGATAGGCTACATAAATCGTTATGTAGCCTATCACGGGTGACTTTGGAAAAAAAAAAGGGCGTACGCAAATGGCGGCGCTCTATGGGTGCCGCCATTTGCATTCCTTATTTGGTCCCGGTAGTCTATGTAAAGATTTACGTAGACTACGCCGTAAAAAAAACTTTTTTTTTTCCAAAGTCACCCGTGATAGGCTACGTAACGATTTACGTAGCCTATCACGGCTGACTTTGGAAATGTAGCCATGATAGGCTATGTTAATCGTTACGTAGCCTATCACGGGGTTTTTGTTTGTTTGTTTGTTTTTTTACACTTTGTTTCGCAGGTGGGGAGACGGGGCGCTTCTCCCCGGCCTGAATTTCGGCCGGGCGAGGCGGGAAGCCTCCCCCCCGGTTTGAATTTCAGCCGGGCGAGGCGGGACGCCTCCCCCCCTCGCCTGAACTTCGGGGGGAGAAGCGAAGTGCCTCCCCCCCACCGCGAAGCACCCCTGTGAAAAGGTAAGTGACTTTCGTACATCCGTAGACCTAACAAAAGCAGATGAGATTAAGAAGAGGTGGCAAGAATACAAAGAACTATACAGGAAAGATCTTAATGACCCTGATAGCCATGATAGTGCGGTCACTGAACTTGAGCCAGACATCCTCGAGAGTGAAGTCAAGTGGGCCTTAGGAAGCATTAGTAACAACAAAGCTAGTGGAGATGACAGTATTCCAGCTGAGCTATTTAAAATCCTAAAAGATGATGCTGTTAAAGTGCTGCATTCAATATGCCAACAAATTTGGAACACTCAACAATGGCCGCAAGACTGGAAAAGGTCAGTTTACATTCCAATTCCAAAGAAGGGCAACGCCAAAGAGTTTTCAAACTACTGCACAATTGCGCTCATTTCACATGCCAGCAAGGTGATGCTCAAAATCCAACAAGCTAGGCTTCAGCAGTATGCGAACTGAGAACTACCGGAAGTACAAGCTGGGTTTAGAAAAGGCAGAGGAACTAGAGATCAAATCACCAACGTTCGCTGGATCATGGAGAAAGCAAGAGAATTCCAGAAAAACGTCTATTTCTGCTTCATTGACTACGCTAAGGCCTTTGATTGTGTGGATCACAACAAACTGTGGCAAATTCTTAAAGTGATGGGAGTACCAGACCACCTTAACTGTCTCCTGAGAAACCTGTACGAGGGTCAAGAAGCTAGGGGTGCACGAAAGCCACTTACCTGGTCTCGCAGCTTGCTTCGCAGTGGGGGGGAGGCGCTTTGCTGCTCCCCCCGAAATTCAGGCCGGGGAGAAGGCGCCTCGCCTCGCCCGGCCGCGAAATAAAAAGTTAAAAAAAAAACGCCCCCGTGATAGGCTATGTGACGATTAACGTAGCTTATCACGGCTGACTTTGCAAATCTAGCCGTGATAGGCTACGTTAATCGTCACGTAGCCTATCACAGGGGCATTTTGTTTTTTTACTTTTATTGGAATGGTGGCGGCGGCAGCCGGTCAAAAGACCGGCTGCCGCCTCTGCCCCTGTCGAAGACCTGACGAACCACCGCTGGGACCCGCCGCCGGGAGGGACATTCGGGAAAGGTAAGTCCCGTCCCGGGGGTGTGCGGGGGCGGGGGGGCGGAGAATTTCTCCCCAAAACTACTTCGGGGGGCCGAACACGTTGGCACTTGGCCCCCCGAAGTTTCGGGGAGAAATTCTCCCCCATCCCTACAAGAAGCAACAGTAAGAACCAGACATGGAACAACCGAGTGGTTCAAAATTGGGAAAGGAGTATGACAAGGCTGCATATTGTCACCCTGCTTATTTAACTTATATGCAGAGTACATCATGAGAAACGCCGGGTTGGATGAATCACAGGTCGGAATTAAGATTGCCGGGAGAATTATCAACAACCTCCGATATGCAGACGATACCACCCTAATGGCAGAAAGTGAAGAGGATCTAAAGAGCCTCTTGTTGAGGGTGAAAGAGGAGAGTGCAAAAGCTGGTTTGAAACTCAACATTAAAAAAATGAAGATCATGGCATCTGGCCCCATCACTTCCTGGCATATAGAAGGGGAAGAAATGGAAGCAGTGACAGATTTTACTTTCTTGGGCTCCAAGATCACCGCAGACGGTGACTGTAGCCATGAAATTAAAAGACGCTTGCTACTTGGGAGGAAAGCTATGGCAAACCTAGACAGCATAGTAAGAAGCAGAGACATCACCTTGCCGACAAAGGTTCGTATAATCAAAGCTATGGTTTTCCCAGTAGTAATGTATGGCTGTGAGAGCTGGACTATAAGGAAGGCTGAGCGCCGAAGAATTGATGCTTTCGAACTGTGGTGCTGGAGAAGACTCTTACGAGTCCCCTGGACTGCAAGGAGGTCCAATCAGTCCATCCTAAAGGAAATCAACCCTGAGTGCTCATTGGAAGGACAGATACTGCAGCTGAAGCTCAAATATTTTGGCCACCTAATGCGATGCGAAGAGAAAACTCCCTGGAAAAGACCCTGATGCTGGGAAAGACTGAAGGCAAAAGGAGAAGGGGACGACAGAGGATGAGATGGCTAGATAGCATCACCGATGCAATGAATATGAACTTGAGCACATTCCGGGAGAGAGCACAGGACAGGAAGGCCTGGCGTGCTATGGTCCATGGGGTCACGAAGAGTCGGACACGACTGAACGACTGAACAACAACAACATTGGAGGGGACTGTAAGAGGCAGCTAGGGCGCTCCTGGCAGCAGGTAAGTGTTTCGTACACCCCTAATGGCAGCAAATATAACCTCAAATCAGCCACTCTACATCCATGGCTATTCACTCCCTGGCAATATGTGTATATTGTCTTTACAGGCCATTTGGGGAAATTATGCACTTGGTCATTGTGGATGCTGATTCAAAATAGCCAAATGAGTGGGTCGGACAGTGATGGCATGCAGCTCAGTAAGTGGCATCAAGAATTGCTTATAATCCAACAGATTTGTATCAGGCAGCATCCGATACCACTTGGTGCTGACATATCAACCAGCTCCAGAATTCAGGTGTGTCACCACTGTAGATGTTGAAGGAACATCTTTCGATTTCCAGTAATTTAGGTCATAGCAGAATCCAGCACATTTATGCCAGAAAGTAGGTTTGATGAGCAACCCATTTCATCTGAGAAGTCACAGCTACACATTTATACAGACACAGCACTTCCTCTGGGAAGAGTGCAAGAGGAGGGCAGGTGGTACCCAGAATGAAAACCCAAGCTACTGTCCTGAGACATTTGACCTGAATTCTAAACATCAGTGTTGATTCATAAGGACATTATGGGACCTCAGCCAGGGACCATGGTGCCTGAAGGAATGATGTTTCCCATATGTACCTGACCATATCCTAAGATTATAAGTGGAACTCCTTCTCCATGTCCCCACAGTAGCTTTCTCCCTCTGGACCATTTTGGGGGCAGAACTGAGCCACCAGGGTGGACTGAGCCCTTTGCTGTTTGAGCTTCTTTCTGCTGATGGAAGGGGTGCCTCTCCCCATCCTAACAACCCCCACCACCAGCACATTGGGCAATTAGGATTATTCTATAAATCAGCAGTTATGCTACTTTTAGCAGCAAGTTATGCTGAATCTGCTATTCAATAATACCTACTCATTTTTACTCAATTGTGTGGTGCACAAGAGAAATATTCAGTTATGAACCCAGCCATATGCATGAACCAATCACTAACAAAGACACTTTCTTTCTTCCTTTGCCATATTTATACCACAGAGCTTTTGTTTAACACAACACCAACATGAAATACTAAGCAAAATAAATCTCCAGTCCAGTTCAAACTGCATCAAAAATGATACTGCCCCCTAGTGATTATCCTCTAGATTGATCTCATTATTGCTCCGCTTGGATGGATAACTGCAGCTTAACCTGTGACCGACCAACCCATGCTCTCTTTCCCAAACCTGCAGTTTATAAAATGGAGGGCATTGAGAAACAGCCTCTTACAGATTCTACAGTGTGAACGATTGTGGTTGGGAACAGTCTTGGTAAAATGCCACTTACCATTAATTTTGCCTAGATTAGCATTTTTTTCTGTGACGTCAGTTTTCTTTTTCTTTTTTCTTTTCCAGGGAAAAGGCCTTTCAGTAGAAAGTTTGTAACAACCAGGCCTTAACCATACCTTTTAGGAATTAATAAGATCTAGGGATTTGGGGACTGAAGCCAAATCCTGAAGGGAAGACAAGTTGAGGCCCACTTTTTTTAAATACTCTTCGTTGTGTGAATAATCCTTCTTCTAAACTTGTGTCCAACTGCTTGAGTCAAGGCTGCATGTATGAGTAATGGCTTGCTCACTCTAAGCTCCTCCTAAGCCTACGGGGCTATGCAATGTAAATCGACAAGGAAGGGAAAAAAGGAGTCTTTGCAAATGTTCCTGTGTGATGATAGTAAAAGATGTTGTAACTATGACAGATAAGATCAAACATCAGACATAAAACAGTTAAATCCCATCCTGCTAGTAGTTTGGGAAGAGCCCAGAGGCTCCAGTACTTGAACAAAAATTAAACATCTCTGAGTGGTGTGACTGATTTTTAATTTCAAAGAAAACAGAAGGGCATTTCCCACAATATTATTTTCTTCAGGGAAAAAATAGAGATGTCTGTATAGGCTCATCACAGTTCTTCACATTCTCCCTCGAAGCTCATTCCAACTCGTGTCCATATCAGATTGTGATTTTGTTTCTAATTTTCTTGTAAAAATTTGTGCATATTTTCACGTGTAATTTTCCAAATGGAAGCATCAGTTGAGCACATCTTTGAAATGCATGTATTCTTCTCCCATTGATTAAAGTGTGTTTCTATGCATTTGTCAAAAGTACACATTTTTTCATGCACATTTTTCAGATGTACACATGCTGTCAAATAGGGATGGCACAGGAGTCTGAAAAGGGGATGCAGTCCAACAGACTTCCCCCCTCATCCAGCCTTCTGGACCCCACTCACCAAGCCCTGGGGCACTGACAAACCTGTTGAGTGCCCTACAGCTCGGTGAGCAGCTGGGAGCACTGTGGCGCCCTAGTGCTCTTGCCCTGGCCTCTTGTCCAAGGCTGGGAGCTGGCTGCACTGGGACCTGTTCTGCCTCCATCAGCTGTCCAGGGCTTCCTTAACAGCCGGTGTAGGGAGGAAGGGCCTTGGCAGCACCCCAGTGCTCTCATCCTGGCAACCTTGGGAGGAGGCCAGGGTGAGAGCACTGGGGGCTGTCCATGCAGAGGACTTGGAACAAGGGCTTGATGACCAGAGTCCTTGGAGCAGAGAGGAGGGATAGCTCACATGGCTCGGTGGGTGGACAGGATAAGCAGGGAGGTTGCTGAGCAGGTCCAGGCCTCGCGAGCAGAGGGAGCAGTTCATCGAGCTCCCCCGCACCCCGGACAGGGATGGGTCCATCCATCCCTACTGTCAAATGCATTTGGGGATGGTCTGTGAGTCACACTGCAAACTCAGAAATTTACAGACTTCAACCGCAGATAATGTCCATGTTCAGTTTGTAGCGGTGTACGAAACCCCGCTTACCTGGCTCCGCTGGGGTCCACAGGTGGGGGGAGGCGATCCGTTCCCCTCCCTGGAATCCTCAACAGGGGGGGAGGCGATCCATTCCTCCCCCCCGGAATCCTGCCCAGCCGGCTCTGCTCCGCAGCCAGTCCACAGAGCCGCCGGCCGGGCCAACCCGCAGCAGGGCCTCCAGACGCTGCTGGGCTGCTGCAGACGCAAATGGCGTCCTGCGTAGGGGATGCCATTTGCATCCCTACACCAGCCCGTGATAGGCTACATATATATTTATGTAGCCTATCATGGCTAAAGCAGGGACGCAAATGGCATCCCCTACGCCATTTGCGTTCCCGCTTTAGCCGTGATAGGCTACGTAAATATATACGTAGCCTATCACAGGCCTGTGTAGGAATGCAAATGGCAGCCACTACAATGGCCGCCATTTGCGGCCGCAGCAGCCCAGCAGCGGCCGGAGCCACTGCCATCGCTGCCACCGCTGCTTCATCCGCTGCCGCCGCCACTGCCACCGCCAGAGCCGCAGCCAGGTAGGCTCCATTTCGCAGGGCTTTCACAGGGGAGGGTTACTCCATTCCGCCATGGATTCCAGGGGGCTGAATTCACTGGAATTTGGCCTCCCTGGGATCCGTGGCAGAATTCTCTAACATCCCTATCTGTTTGGGAGGTGCGAACTGAGTAAATCCTGATAAAAAATAAATAAACTGAAAGAAATTTCTCATACATCCCTAGGAAAACAAGAGAGTGAAAAAGCCTCTACCTGTGGAGAACATACAACCACCCACAACGTTATTTCAGACTGAATCTAGACATGACTAGCACTGTGCCAATTTTTTTGATCTATTTTCGACCATTCATTGGGAGAGGGGGCAGGAAGGGGAGAAATGAAATTGTACCCAAAAAGTGTGGGAAGGGGTTGGAACTTCAGAGAAAATTCTCTGGGTGCAGCGTGTACCATATCGTAAGGAGATGGCCAAGAAGTGTTTGTGCTCTTTCTTTTACCATTCCCCCCTCCCTTTCTGACTTTGGAGCCTCTCTGGCTGCTTGAGCTTCTGGGAAAGCTCCCTAGAGGACTTAGCCAGGACTTCTTCCCTTGGGGCTTCCCTGTGCGGCTGCCTGCTGAGTGCCTGGAACTTGAGCGAGCCATTTTTGGTCCTTTTAACAACACCAACAGAAAAAACAACAACAGCAACCCCCCACGCTCAGCTTTCAGGCAATGGAAAATTTTCTTCCTGGCAGCTGGACTTTTTCAAAGGTATTTACCTTGTATAGAGCTGTGTGCAAATGACCTCTCCAAATGCTCCACCCTATTTATGGACAGAGAAATTGGAGGGACCATTTCACTGAATTTCTGAAAACTTTCCAAATGTGTGTATTTGTTTTTGCTGCTGCTGCAAGTAACAACAGCAGCAACTGTGTTAGTGACCTCGTCACCATTTTGCATCTTCCACAGTGCTCCAGACCTAGCATCATTCCAGGACATAATGTATGTGTGTCATGGGGGAGGGGTATAATGATGACTGCAACACATAAAATGGTGGAGGATATTTGGAGATAATTCTGCAAAGTGGCCTTCAGAAATTATTTTGGGAGAATTAAGTTTTGCACTGTTTCTGAAAAGCCTCATGAACAATGCATTGGAAGTGTATCGACCAATTCCATCTTTCTCAGACCAATCTCAGTAAATGATCTGCTCCTTGCTACTGAGACCCTCACCTCCTGTAGTGCAGGCACATGGAGCAAGGTTGAGCCTACAAAACATAAACTTGTAGTTGGGCTCACATGGGGAAATATAATTTCAGAAGGATGTGTTTCCTGACCAAGGATTTTGAAGCAAAGAACCAGGTCCCTCAACTTGATTTGCTTAATTTCTTGTTTGTTCAAGGCATTTGTTACAGTTGCTTTTCTATGGATACACCCAAAGCAATGTAGCTAAAACAAAACAAAAAACAAATAAAATGAAGCCATTAATCTGAAAAATACACAAGAATGAACAATGATTAACTATGGACCTAGGAGTAGGCTGGTAGATAGTGCAGTTAGGGATGCTGTGGGCATCTCTGGCTAAGGCTCAAGGCCCAGCAAGAAATCACCAGCTTGGCCCCCTGGACACCTGTCTGCAGATCCCCATGCTTGCCCGATTTGGTGCATGCCAAGTTGAGCAACCACTGGGATCCCCAATCCCTCACCAAGAAGCAAAATGGCAGGTAGGCCTTTTTCATAACAGCCAATTTTACACAAATGGTGGCTGTGAAACGACAATTTACAAAAGACTGCAGGTGTAAATGGACATTTACGTTTGTAACCTTGCATCAATGGCCACTTTATGGCTGCCATCTGCATAAAATCAACCTTTACAAAAAAGGCCGAGCCACCATTTTTATGCAAAATGGCAGCTCAGTGAGGGAACAGGCAGCCGCATGCCGCTCGCCGGGCGCTCACAGGCTGCCCGGCGATTCCCCATGCATGGTGAGCAGGGGCGGCCAGGTGGCTGGTGGGGATCCAGCGAGGGCACATGACCCAGACCACAGCGAGTTTGCCTATCCCTAAGAGCAGTTGCCACAAAATAGGTTGAATATATATATGTTCCTGCCTCTGCATGTATTACAGGGGGACCCCTCTAGCTGAAGCTCCTGATTTGTCTCCAAGGATGTTTCCATGTTACAGTAGTCAATCCTAGAGATTACAAAGTATAGATTATAGCAAAATTCCTCATCTCCAGGAAGGGCATAGTCTATGTATCAGATGAAGCTGATAAAAGATGCTCCGGGCAAGTTCCACCTGGGGTGCCAGAGCATTTCTTTTGATCTGCATTTTTAAGTGAACTGACCTTCCCATTGTGGAGGATGTAGATCAAAACACAGTTATCCTTCAGATTCCACACTTCCCTGAATTCTGCAATGCAGTTTCCAGCTCCAAAAAATGTGTATGTTAAGGATTGTTCCATATAAAAATGCATATACTAGGGAGAAATACAAATTGCGTATGTTAGGAAAAGTTGAATGTGGAAATAAATGCACATTTTAATGCATTTCATTTTTAAAAATGCACAAAATTCATGCAGAAAAAATTGGATGGAATGAACTTATGACTGAGTACATGCAAAACTGACATGGACGAGGGATAGGCATATTCATACATACCTACTTCCACCACCTGTCTATCCAGAGCAAAGGAGAACCCAGGAGCACCAAATGGCTTAACTTCTTAATCATGGCTCAGGAAACACCACCCCTCCAGAGCTTTGAGATTACCTACAAATATAATTGCTTCCATCTGGTCTGAATTCAATCACAGCCTGTTTGACCCATATAGGGCGCAATCCTGTGGCCACTAGACAGCGTCTAGATGGTCATAGGATTTTTTGGTTTCTGGGAACCAAGCTTGGAGCCAGCATTTTGAGCTCAGCTCCCAGAAACCCAAATTCCACTGCCTCGTAGGAGGCATGGTTCCTCCCCGGCACCACACTCATAAGAGCAGAGTGCAGTGGACAAAAAGGGGATGTTCCTGGGTGTGGGGAGGGGAGGGGAGGGGACCACGCAAGTGTCATTAGAATGCTTCCTATGCACCGTCCACCCACCTCCTCTCTGAGGCACCCTAGTTAGCCATCTACAAATTGGCCATCTAGCCATAAATGCAGGGTGGCTGGAGCATAGAGAAGACCTCCTCCGCGCTCCGCCCACCCTGCATTGGATAGTTGACCGCCTTCAAGTTTGGAGGCAATCAACTATCTCCATAGGACTGTGCCCTCCATGTCCAGAAACTGGTTTAATTTAGAACCAAAGCAACTGCTCCAGGATGCTTAGTCAATGAAATATAGAGCTGGGTGCCATTAGCCTAAAGCTCTGGAAAATCTCTCTTAGCAGCTTCATATGGATGTTAGCAGAGACTGAAGCAAGCCTTATTGAACACCGCATTTAGTGCTGCTCCCAGGGGAGCAAGCTAGTAGCATTGCCAATGATTTCCCATTCAGCATTCAATAAAGAAGGATGGAATCACTCAAGAACCCAATTCAACACCCTCACTAGCTGTTCAAAGTGGGTTACCAGAATTATGTGGTCTGCTGTTGGAATTAATGAATCTGTCAGTTTCACTTTCTCTCAGTTTCTCGTTTTTGGTTTGTCCAATTTCCCCATCAGTCTGAGAATTTATTTTTTTTTAAAAAAAAAATGTGTACACAGTTTTGTGTAGATAATCTCCACATATGCATTTGTGCATGCAGTTTTCCCTAATATCATGCATTTGAACATTATTTTCACTAATATATGCATTTTGTATGCATTTTATTGGCAACTCCATCACAGCATTTGGAGAAGCAAGAATTTCAAAGGATAACTGAATTTCAGTTCACATATAGGTTTGAAAGTAAAAAATAAGGTAAATTAGCATTAAAATGTGAACGAAACAAATTTCTTCCCCATCCTTAGTCTACTGTATTTAAACACACACACACACACACACACACACACACACACATATTAAAGGTCCAAAAGTATCAAGAGAAAAGAATTCCCAGCCTCTCCCTCTAGGTGCTAATCATCCATCAGAGGCCAGTAAAGCTGTCTCGGTCCCATAATGAGGTCGTAAGTCCAACTAAAATAGGTTAAGAAAGGATAGATCATTCAGATATGCTGCATTTGCTCTGCCACTATCCATTCAATTACCTTCCCTAAAAAGGAGAGATTCGAAATGAACCTAAAGCTTTTAAATCACTCCTCTCTAAAGATGATTTCTTGCAAAGTGGGTGGATAACCACCTCCTTTAATAATGGAGAGAGCCTCCCCTTCTCAAGTTATCTGTATACTGTTTTAGCACCAGGTTTCTAAGCTCCACTCAACTGGCCTGGATCAGCCAAAAATGGGCATTGATCTAAACAAGTGCTGCTGTTCACCAAGTCAAGTCCAAGTACTGTCAACATCTTCAAGAGAAACAAAGCTAAACTGATCCAAGCAAAGCTAAAGTGATCCAAGCAAACAGGTAGTTGTTTCTGACATCCCTAGGCCAGACTCTATTACAACTGTCACAAACAAGTCTGACCAGCTCTAAGCAACTTTACCTGCCAAGAAATTGAGCAAAAGCATAATCACAGCAAGCTGCACATGCCTCACCCTCCTGATCCTCCCTTGGGAACAAAAGTCTTGTCAGTACCCGGAGCAGTTCACCTAGATGGAACTTTGCTGAAGCAATGGTGTTGGAGAAGAATTATTCCTTGGGCACCAGCACTTCATAGACCTGCAACTGGATGGCTTGTGATGCACATGCACTTGGTCAGATCTGGTCTTACATCAGTTGCATTTTTGTTCTTTCCATACCTTTTACATAATGTTAAGCTCTGGTGTATATCATGGGGATACGTCCCTTTAGAAAAGAGGGGAGAGGAACTCGGGGAGTAATCTTGTCAGTCACCCAAGGCAACTACCAATCCCACACCTCCACCAGGGCATCAACAGAGTTACCTGCAGCATCTCTTCTTGATCCCCTCCAGAACATTCTAGAAGGTCCCATAAGTCTCTGGGGGAAGATCATATTAAATTGCCTGAGAGCCTTGAAGACATTGACTGGGTTCGCACAACACACCAACCAACGATAGTTTGTTTTCCGGAACAAATCATCATTGGTTAGCATGTCATCCGAACCCGGACTGTGCTTATCAGTGGTTTGTTTTTCCCAAACAACCCACACTGAGAATCCACAGTCTGCAGTAGGGGTTGTTTTGGGTTGACAATGGGTTGACATGTTATGCAAACCCAGACGTGCCTGCCAACCCATTGCAGGTAAAGGGCATTGGGCAGTGAGCCACGCAGTAAGAGCAAGAGAATTCCCAGCTGCTATTGCCCAGCGAGGCCACCATTCCCATCCATATTTGCAGCCAAGCCGCTGCCCACACCAGTGACAGCCCCTCCAAAGGTGCCCAAATGGTACCTTGGAGTGGCTGTCACACACCTCTTCACCCCACTGACCCCCCCCCCTCTTCCTGGCTCCAATTACAATATTGATCATGGTCGGAGCCTTCTTGTTTTATTATTTTCCCAGCCACACTTTGTGCACAAATGGGGCTGAAAAATTTTTTTAAGCTGAATATTGAGGTGGGGGGCCCAAATCCACACACCCCAGATGGTGTTGCCCAACAGTCCTTGGGGAAGTTGAATTTGGCCCCCCACTCCAATGTTCACCTTTTTGCATTTTTGCAACCCTGCTTGTGCACACAACATGGCTGCGAAATTAAAAGAAAGTGCCCCGTCCCCAAAAATCAGCAGAAGGGGGGTATCCAATCCCCCAGCATGGGCTTTTCTGACAACAGCATTGGATTACCCTCCCCCCCATCTGATTTTCTGGACAGGGTGCTTTAAAATCCCACTGCAAGCCTATGCATTGGGATTTAAAGCTTTGTCCCCAGCTTGGGGGAAAGATCTCAAGATCCCCAACTGGGGATGAAGCTGTTTTTTTTTTTTTATGGAAAGGAGGGGGTTGCCAGGGAGAGTGGGGTGGGGCCATGTGGGGGACTTCCTGAAGGCCCCCCCCCATGGCACAACTGGGAAACTCACAGGTAAGTGGGCAGTTTTAACCCTTTTCCCACCATGCCTGGGATGAGAAAAAGAAGAATTAAAATCACCCACTTACCTGTGGGTTTCCCCTTCATGCCTCAGTGGGGGAACCCCTTCCATGATCCAGATAGGAGCAGGGAAGGGGAATTGGTGGCAGACAGGATGGGTCTGGGTGGAGGACTGAGGGAAAGGAGGGGGGAAGAGGGGGCAAACAAGCCATGCACAGTTGCTTGTTTGCCTGATCGTTTGTGGGGTGGATTATTCACAATAGAGTAATTTTTGTGTTCACATTTTGGAGGCCCCATGTTGCCATAGATCAAGGGTGAGCACCATGCACCCTGAAAGCTGCATGTACTGTGCCACTGATTTGCAGAACCAGTGTGGGGGGAACCCATGAATTCACTTTAAGCCAGGGTGTGTGCGTGGGGAAAACATCCCTTGTTTTAAAGCTAAATTGCACTCCCTGTGGGCTTCCAGGAGCATTAAAACAAGGTGCATGGTCCCCGTATGCCTTGTTTTCAAGCAAAAATGCCACTTTTTTCCTTGCCACCAAATTGCTGATGAAATTTGGCAGTAGCAATTTCAGTGTCAGTGGAATATGCCTCCCAGTGAGTTCTGGATTCCAGAAAATGGCATCTGAATTCCCTCCAAAATTCCACCCACCTCCCATAGATGGTCTGTCAGTTCCCAGCTTCTGCAGTACATAACACTTAAGCTACTCATGCGAGCTCAAGAAAAAATGTGACCAGATGGGTGAATCCGTCTATTTCTCTAGCTCACATCACTTTCACATGTGTTCACCCTTAAGGCTGTTCCATTCTGTTTCAACATTATCTGCTACTTAAAAAAAAAAAAAAAAAGTGTGCAAAATTCACATGTAAATGTGCTTTAAAAAAATTTCTCTCAAAATACACATTTTTAATGCATTTTGATGCGTGCGCATGCAGGGGGGGGGTTGAGCTGAGAATTGTACTGGATCATCTGGGAACTGCAAATGCTGTGGATAACTAGGATCTGATCCAAACATTAATCTGAAAAATGTAGCTCAGGTTAGAACTTTCTGAATTCCTTAATCATCCCTAATTCTAAGTCCCCCCAGTTAAAAATAAGATACACTTCAGAGATTTTGCTCCATGTTCTGCCTTTTAGTGAAGTAAAAAGGAAATTCTCAAGGCACAATT
The DNA here is from genome assembly GCF_057233095.1 of Heloderma suspectum. Taxonomy (NCBI): domain Eukaryota; kingdom Metazoa; phylum Chordata; class Lepidosauria; order Squamata; family Helodermatidae; genus Heloderma; species Heloderma suspectum. Next base: position 256,125,678 of record NC_139461.1, read on the forward strand.
ACAAACAATTCCAACAAGAAGAAAAGGTGGAAGACAACCGAAGAAGCCAATGTGGCTTCACAAAAAGCTCAGAGATGACCTGAAAACAAAAAAGGACACATATAGAAAGTGGAAGGAAGGCCAAGCAACAAAGGAAGAGTACAGGCAGGTAGCACAGAATTGCAGGGATGGCGTCAGGAAGGCTAAAGCTGAGAACGAGCTGAGGTTAGCGAGGGATGCTGAAAACAACGAAAAGGCTTTCTTCAGCTACGTGCATAGTAAAAGGCAGAGGAAAGAAATGGTGGGTCAGCTATTAAATAAGGATGGCAAAATGATAACAGATGACCAAGAAAAGGCAGAAGTGCTCAATTCCTACTTTGGCTCAGTCTTCTCCCAAAAGAGGGTCTATGACCCCTCTGGCAAAGGCGAAGTACAGGCTGAAGGAGCAAGATTGCAGCTTGAGATCAACAGGCATATGGTCAAGGAACACCTAATTACTTTGAATGAGTTCAAATCTCCAGGGCCAGATGAACTGCATCCTAGAGTAATAAAGGAACTGGCAGGAGAACTCTCAGAACCACTGTCTATTATCTTTGAGAAATCAAATCATAGAGGATGGAGAAGTGCCAGATGATTGGAGGAGGGCTAATGTTGTCCCTATCTTCAAAAAGGGTAAAAAGGAAGAACCTGAGAACTACAGACCAGTCAGTCTGACATCAATCCCTCGGAAAATTGTGGAGCAGATGATAAAGCAATCCATCTGTACTCACCTTGAAAACAATGCAGTGATTACTCAAAGCCAACATGGATTTGTCAAAAACAAATCCTGCCAGACGAATCTTATCTCATTTTTTGATCAAGTAACCTCCCTTGTGGACTGTGGGAATGCTGTAAACATAATATACCTCGACTTCAGTAAAGTTTTCAACAAAGTGCCCCATGATCTCCTGATGAGCAAAGTGGGCTAGATGAAACAATGATCCAGTGGATCCACAGTTGGCTACAGAATCGGACTCAAAGAGTGCTTATCAATGGGACCTTCTCAAACCGGGGAGAGGTAACGAGCGGGGTACCGCAGGGCTCAGTCCTGGCCCCAGTGCTCTTCAACATTTTAATTAATGACTTGAAGGAGGAGGTGCAGGGAATGCTGATCAAATTTGCAGATGGCACAAAATTGGGAGGGATAGCTAATACTTTGGAAGACAGAAACAAAATTCAAAGTGATCTTGATAGACTGGAGCGCTGGGCAGAAAACAACAGAATGACATTTAATAGGGATAAATGCCAAGTTCAGCACCTAGGAAAAAGAAACCAAATGCACACTTACAAGATGGGGGATACGTGGCTCAACAACACTACAAGCGAGAAAGATCTTGGAATTGTTGTCGATCACAGGCTGAATATAAGCCAACAATGTGCTGTGGCTGCAAAAAAGGCAAATGCTCTTTGGGGCTGCATTAATAGAAGCATAGCTTCCAAATCCCAGGAAGTACTAGTTCCCCTCTACTCAGCACTGGTTAGGCCTCATCTGGAGTACTGCGTCCAGTTCTGGGCACCACATTTTAAGAAGGATGCAGACAATCTAGAGAGGGTTCAGAGGAGGGCAACAAAGATGATCGGGGGACTGGAAACAAAGCCCTATGAAGAGAGACTGAAAGAACTGGGCATGTTTAGCTTTGAGAAGAGAAGACTGAGGGGAGATATGATAGCGCTCTTCAAGTACTTGAAAGGTTGTCACAGAGAGGAAGGCCACGATCTCTTCTCAATCATCCCAGAGTGCAGGACACGGAATAATGGGCTCAAGTTGCAGGAAGCCAGATTCCGACTGAACATCAGGAAAAGCTTCCTGACTGTTAGAGCAATACGACAATGGAACCAATTACCTAGGGAGGTGGTGGGCTCTCCCACACTGGAGGCATTCAAGATGAGGCTGGACAGCCACCTGTCAGGGATGCTCTGACTTGGATTCCTGCATTGAGCAGGGGGTTGGACTCAATGGCCTTGTAGACCCCTTCCAACCCTACTATTCCATGATTCTATGAAGTATTTATGGGCTGTCAGTAAAGGCTGTGTATGGACAGCATATAGTAAGACTTCCTGGTAGACTTTTTAGGATGTGCCTGAATTTACTCTGTAGTTCTCTTCTATTCATTTAATTGCTGTCTTATTCTTTGTAATATTATTGGGTTATGGTCTAGATAAGGCATAGGGAACCTTTTTCCTATAAAGAGCTGTTGACTCATGGGCAAAGTCAATAGAGAACTGCAGCCAACAGTAGACAGATTCTGCAGTGGATGGAGTTAGAGCTAAAAATTTGGTTTGGTGCATTATAGGACTGCATAGCGTGCTCTCTGTGTGTGCCACCCCACATGAAATTAGATGAAGGGCTACATAAAATTAGGCCAAGGGCTGCAGGTTCTGTACCCCAAGTCTATTTTATCATTTATCTGAACTGGCTTTAGGAGATCTATTGTTTTGTAAACTGATGGAAACACATGACACAGCACTGTCTCTTCCTTGAAAACTGGAGGATGCCACCACTCCACAGAGTGAAGTGGAGAGTTCTGTGTGCCTCACATAGTATGTTGAAGTAGCCAAAATTAAGATAAAGCTTGATCCATAGAGATAAATATGCAGACAGGCCTATATCACCAACACTTCTGAGCACTGAAACTATTACTATAGATCTGATCTAGATTATACATTTGTCCTGGGGATTACAATCCCCAGATGAGTTTCCTACCCATCCCTGGTATATAATCTATTTAGAATTCCAATGATGAATTAGGGACATCATGCAGTTCGGTTTTTCCACATGCGCCCAACCCAGGTCAGTGGCAATCACCTGTTGAGAGAGGGAAACTCATGACATTATGGCTCCAGCTCATGGGGTAAGTTCTTCAAAATGAAATACTAGGGATGTCAGAGAATTCCACCACGGATCTCAGTGAGGCCGAATGCCAGTGCATTCGGCCCCCTGAAATCTGTGGCGGAACGGCCTGCCACCCCCCCGCCCCCCTGCAGATCCCCCCCAGGACAAGACTTACCTGGGGCGGATGTTCCGGGCGGCGGCAGCTCCGGCAGCGGCTCCGGCGGCGGCTGGTCTTCCGACTAGCTGCCGCCACCACCGCCACCATTTGCAGTCTGGAGGTTTTTTGTTTTTTTTTACAGAGACGTGACAGGCTACGTAAAGATTTACGTAGCCTATCACGGCTGGGTTAAAAAAAAAATGCGTACGCAAATGGCAGCGGCTATGGCCGCCGCCATTTGCGTTCCTTATTTTTGGCCGTCTTAGTCTACGTAAATATTTATGTAGAATATTACGGCGAAAATCAAGGGGAACGCAAATAGTGTAGCGGGCGCTATTTGCATTCCCCTTTATTTTCGCCATAATAGTCTACGTAAATATTTACGTAGACTAAGACGGCCAAAAATAAGGAACGCAAATGGCGGCGGCTGTAGCCACCGCCATTTGCGTACGCGGTTTTTTGTTTTTTTACCCAGAGGCCTCCGCAGCCGGAAATCCGGCTGTGGGCGGCTCTGGCCTGGGCCTGGCCGGCTGCTCCGCAGAGCCGCCGTGGAGCACAGCCGGCCGTCGAGGATTCCGTGGGGGAGGAACGGATCGCCTCCCCCCTCGGTTGAGGATTCCGGGGGGAGGGTCGGAACGCCTCCCCCCCACCATAAACATAATCCGCGGAAAGGTAAGTACATTCTGTACATCCCTATGAAATACTAGAAGAATTTCTAGTCAGGGATGGTGGCAGGGACTGGAAAATTTGCTACATGGATGACAATCCTCACAATGAATGTAAAATGTAGACTTGTTTCATAAGTTTTAAATTACTGAAATGCTTTTTAAGTGTTACCTTTTCAGCACTACTGTGTGGTATGAAAGGGAACCAATATAAGATGCCTTTAAATTGATGGCCCAAGACCATGGAGAAATATATGAAAATTTTCAGCCTACCATGGTAATAATTGGATACTAGTCAAAGCTAGTGCTAAAACTCATTAGGGAAGATTGCAGGTTGTTGGGGGGGGGGTCTCCCCTGCCCCCACCCTTCACAAGGTAACGAGATATTTCTGGTGAGATCATTTCAGTTCACCGTGCAGTGGCTTCCAAAATCTAGGCAGAATTTCTTGAAAGATTAATCATATACCTCTGAGCATTTCAGGAACATGAAAAGGCATTATTGCTGTTTAATAAAAGCAAAGAAAGAATAACAGGCAGAGCTTCAGGAGGAGGAGGGTCATAATTTTTCTTCCAGCACAATGGCCCATCCCATCCTCTTAAAGATACAAATCAAAGCCATAATTTGAAGGTGTGACTAATGCTGCTACTTCTACAGAATAGTGTTGTATTCCTTTGGTGTGAAGAGATACCTCATTCCATGCCCTCTAATAGCTAGATCGCCCAAGGTAATTAATTGTAAGCAGAGACTGGGGCCAGATTTATGAAACATTCTTCTTCTTTCATGATGGATGTCCACTTAATTGGCACTGGAGACAAAACTGTATACCTCCAGAGCTAGACTGCCTACTGATGGAAATAATGAAATATTTAAAACTTTCCCACTCCTTTCAAGGTTTGGGGCTGTCAGTTCTCAGCCAGCTATGGATCCATGTTAAGGGGATGTGGAGTGTAAGGGCTGAATTCAATAAGGCTTATTCCCTGATAAGTATGCATAGAATGTCAGCCCTTGTTCATTTTTCCTCCAACTCAGTTCAGCTGCAGAATATAAGTAGCCTGAAGTGTTGACAGTTTTTGCAAGAGAGCTACATTGTCTCATCGGACTGAGCAATTTATATGTTGTGAGTATCGTCAAGAATGTTTATTGGAGGCTAACCCTGGGCACTAGTTAGGTCCAACTTTCATTTCAAGCTAACTTTCTAGCCCTCATCATTTTAGAGATAAAGTGATAGTGTCAGGCTCCCAGCCAAACGAAGCCTAAGGGAGACATCTTCAGAGGAGGAGGAGGATTTTGATCCTTCAGCATAACACTTTCCCACAGAAGACATGGGTAAACCAAGGATGCCTTGCCTGAAGTCCCAAAGAACCCCCTTCAACCCCATCTTGAGCCCTGCCGTGGTTCACCAGAGCACTGGTAGCAACAGACCAGGTGAGGTGGGACACTCAGAGCCATTGTTGGAGTGCCCACCTGGCTGCCAGAAGGCCCTTTTGCCCAGGATTTACTCATGAGGAAGGGTCCAATTGGGAGCATAGGTCTACTCATGAGGAGGAAGACCTAGCTGTACTCAATGAAGACTCAGACCCAGCTGCTGCAACTGATGAATCAGAGACAGCCAGTATATACCTTCTCAGTCTTTCCCCAGACCTTTGCTGGGTTAATGTTCACATTGAGCTAGCTTACTCCAGCTGTGTGTTCAGAACAGATGGGAAGGTTAAAATAGAGAGTTTAGGATAGAAAAAAGCTGTTCATCTTTGATCAACAGTCATTTCTATTTCCCTTGTGCATGCGTGCACTTGTGCGTGTTTACATATGCTCCAGTAGCCAACCCTGTTTTACATTTCCTTAACTTCTTGGATGCACTTATTTGCAGAGATAGGATAATAGGTGGCTAAAATAGCCAGGTAGAGCTATTGGTTCTGGACTTCTGGTGTGAAATTCATGGTATGTGACTGAAAGTAACAATAACAGGACACAAAGAGTAGGATGACCGGGAGAAGCTGAGCTCCAAAGTACCTTTTGTCACTTGAAGTCATAGTAAGGAATACCTTGTGACTGGCAAACTCCCACTTGCTACACAGTACTGCACCCAGAGCAATCCACTTCAGAAATCAGAAGCACTGTTTCACATTCTCAACAAAGAAAACCACTCACACACAGTGGAAATGCACTCAGTCCTGGTTTGCTACAGGCAGCAAGAGGTTATTAAATTACCCCTCAGACGTGATGGGATTGGGAAAAGCCCATAGGATTGGTGATGGAGTGGTATAATTTAACAAGTCATTGAAAGGAGCTGTTAAATCATAGCTAAATTATGCTGGTGTTTGCCAGATTTTTCATATATTCAAATGCTTTTCATAAAATATTGAGATTTCTTTCAGCAAAGATAAATGAAGCCTCATGGCAGCCAAACGACTTAAAATATTGGACTGGAGCCCTGCTTTTTATTTTTATTTTAACTGCATGGATGAGGCTGTGCTGCAGTGCATCTTCAAGGTGTTGATTCTGTGTGGAAGAAAGCCAATTCAGCACGGAAAGATTTAGGAGGCCGTTATTGGAATGAGCTCAGTTACTGGACCAGTTTGCATGTGATGGCAAATCATGGGTTAACCGGTTAATTAACCCACAATTTGGGTTAAATTGTGGGTTAAATAACCCACAATTAATTAATGAACCCACAATTTGCCAGGCACAAGCAGGAGTGAGCACACTACCTCTGGTGTGCTCCTCACTTCCGCTTTCTGTAAACAACCTACAGTCAGTCCATTCGTAGTTGCAAGTCAAGTCAAGTGTGACATGCAAACCCAGAGCACTGTGTTATTTAAGGGCTAAACAACCCAGCAGTTAACCCATGTTTTTTTGTTGGGTCCTTCATGTGACTTTTTACTTAAGCCAAGGGATCAAGTGTTACCTTATGATGAACCCACTGAGTGTATATTTTTAAATAATGTAAATTGTCCTCGATTGTGCTCTAAGATTTTTTTTTAAATGTAAGCCATTTTAAGATCACTCTTTGAGGCAAAAGACAGAATAAAAGTTGAATAGATATATCATAGTATAATCTGGATGAACTGAAAGTGCAACACAAGTGAGAAACAATCTTATGGTCACCTGAAGAGCAGCCCAGTCACTAGTACTTGGTGCATATTTATATACCAAATAAATAATTCTAGTCTGGGGCAGACTGGTGCGGACGTTCTGTCCAATCACATCACTGCAGTGTCTTTTCTTATTTTTGTTAACGCTCAGAATAAAAAGCAATCTCTATCTTGCAAAGAATTGCTTTGCATTTTGAGACCTAAGGGAATTAGACTGGGCCAGGTAATTACCAGGATGCATCCAAGAGTTGAATTGAAATTGACTCAATGGGCAGAAAGCAATACAATGCACTGAGATAAGAAAAGCAGAATTAGAAGAATGGCTCAAAAGAGATTGCCTAGCTGTATCAAGTCTAAGTCTCTTTTGAATATATATTTGAATATATATACACACGCATACACATACTTTAAAGATTATGTTTTAAACTGTCAGCTCTAAAATGCTGACCTCTTTGTAAATTAACCTTCCTTTTGTCCATAAAGGGGTGAAAAGGGGAAAAAGCAACTCCTCACTCTGAGCATTTCAAATATTTATAGATATACCTTTCCTGTTTTTTGGTGTGTGTTTTTCTTTATTTGAATTTCATATTTGTTGGTAATGAGATTCAAACATTCCTTGATGGGCTAAATCCTGTGCAAGACTTCAGGAAAGAATGAGAAAGAGCTGGACAGTTAAAAGATCACTTTTCAAAACAAAAGCAGTTCAGAGTCTCAAAGCATGAAGGTGTTTTTAGCAGATGCCTTGGCAGAGGCTGCCAAACAGGTTCCACTTGCAGCTTTGCTGTTGTCGATTTTAAAATACATCATTTAATTTTATTTGTATTTCACATAATCTAAAATAGCTGTGAGCAGTTATAAGGCCAGTGAATTCATTGGAGGTCAAAATAGGAAAGAGTCCTGTGGCACCTTAAAGACGGAGAGAGCAATCCTATGGGGGGGGGAGGGAACGGCTGCCTCCAAACTCGGAGGCGACTGCCCATCCACTACAGGGCAGGAGGAGCAGTGAGGAGTGGATACCCACCACGCTCCAGCCACCCTGCTGTCGTGGCTAGACAGCCGATTTTGGCACACGGTGGAGAAGTAGGATGACATAGAGGAAGTGTCATACTGGCACTTCCGACCTCCCCACCTTGCATGGGACCGATGCATGTTGCCTACAAGGTGGCGCAGGAGGGGGTGGAGGGCAGCCCTGAGGGCGGTGGAGGGTGGCTCTGACCTTGGAACGTGGGCTCCAAGGTCAGTTCCTGGATCTTATGCCTGTCTAGACGCTGATTAGAGGCCACAGGATTGTGCCCTAATGGATTTATTGTGGCATAACCTTTTCTAGACCAAAGTGACAAAAACCTTGTGCCACAATACATTTTGTTATCTTTAAGGTGCTATGGGATGCTCTGATTTTTTGCTTCAACAGATTTCCTTGAGCCCCTGGCTTGACTTGCTTTCAGCTGGAACTTGCAACTTTCTGCTTTTTTCCCCCTGTAGAAACTGCAAGATACACACATTACAAGCATTCCCCCCCACACACACACCACTGACAGAATCCTCCGACATCCCTACAAATTACTTACTGAGTAAAAATATCACTTTGGGGGGATTTATAGGCTGGGTTCACGCATAACGCTAATTCGTAGTATGAGTTATTGAATTCTGGGTTGTTGTAATGTATGAACGCAGGTGCACTGACAAACCATGGTTTGTTAACCTTGAAAGAGTTAATCCAGAAAGAGAACCCATGGTTTGTTGTTGGGTCATGAATGCTTTGTTGTTTAAACCATGTGTTGTTATGTATGAACCCAGAACTGGGTTATTCATGGGTTGTTTCACCAGGCTACAGAGGTGGCAAGTAAGAGTGGTAAAAAAAAAAAAAAAAAACCAGCTGCTCTACATGCCAGTATTACAGCACTGCAAAGGCATTAGGGATACAGGGAGAGAATGGGTGAAGAAGGAGGGGAACAAACAACCCAAGAATTGAGAAAGCAACCATGTTTTGTTTCATTGTCTGCCAGATAAATCCTGGGTAGGCCAACAAACCATGGGTTAAACTCTGGATTAGCATTATGTTTGAGCCAGGTCATAGACTGCTATGTTCCTTCTCCAATTGAATAAATATGGTAGGGATGGCAGAGAATTCTGCCACGGATCTCAGTGAGGCCGAATGCCAGTGCATTCAGCCCCCCAAAATCTGTGGCGGAACGGCCTGCCACCCCCCCTGCTTCCGCCGCAGCCATTTGCAGTCTTGTCGCTTTGTTTTTGTTTTGTTTTTTACAAGACGTGATAGGCTACGTAAAGACTTACATAGCCTATCACGTCTGGTTTAAAAAAAAAACACATACGCAAATGGCGGCGGCTAGTCTAGGGATGTCAGAGAATTTCTCCACGAATCTCCAGGAGGCCGAATGCCAACGCATTTGGCCCCCCGAAATTGGTGGAGAAACGGTCTGCCACCCCCCCGCCACCCCCCCCCGGGATGGACTTACCTTGTGCGAATGTCCCTCACGGCGGCGGCTCATGGCGGCGGTGCGGCGGTGGCGGTGGCCGCTCTTCTAACCGGCTGCCGCCACCGCCATTTCCAAGTAAAAACAACAACAACATCAACAAATGTGATAGGCTACGTAAAGATTTACGTAGCCTACCACGGCTAGATTTTCAAAAAACACCGTGATAGGCTACATAAATGTTTACATAGCCTATCACGGCTGACTTTGGGGGGGGGAAGCGCGTATGCAAATGGCGTCGCCCATGGGCGCCGGCATTTCCATTCCTTATTTTGGCACGGGTACTAGTCTACGTAAATATTTACGTAGACTACGGCGAAAATAAGGGTAACGCTATTTGCGTTGCCCTTATTTTCGCCGTAGTCTACGTAAATATTTACGTAGACTACCCGTGCCAAAATAAGGAACGCAAATGGCGGCGCCCATGGGCGCCGCCATTTGCGTACGCGCTTTTTTTTTTCAATGTCAGCCGTGATAGGCTACGTAAACATTTACGTAGCCTATCACGGCTGACTGCAGGCCAGGGTCGCAAACGGCAGTGGCTACGGCCACCGCCATTTGTGTCCCGGCAGGAGCAGAACTTTCGCGGCCGGAGAGGCGGGGCACTCTCCCCCGCCCAGAATTTCAGCAGGGAGGGATGGGGCGCCTCCCCCCTGCCCAGAATTTCAGGGGGAGGGACGGAGCGCCTCCCCCCCACCGCGAAGCAAGCTTCGGGATCAGGTAGGTGACTTTCGTCCATCCCTACAGCTGCCGCCATTTGCGTTCCTTATTTTTGGCTGCCTTAGTCTATGTAAATATTTATGTAGACTAAGACAGCCAAAAATAAGGACCGCAAATGGCGGCGGCTGTAGCCACCGCCATTTGCATACGAGCATTTGTTTTTTTAAGCCAGATGTGATAGGCTACGTAAGTCTTTACGTAGCCTATCATGGCTGACTACAGGGACGCAAACGGCGGTGGCTACAGCCGCCGCCATTTGCATCCCTGCTAGCCAGTGGCCGGATGTCTGGCTGCTGGCGGAGCCGGCTGGTGGCTCCGCGGAATCCCCGCGGAGCAGAGCCAGCCGACCAGGATTCCGGGGGGGAGGCACGGAGCACCTCCCCCCCCGGTGAGGATTCTCGGGGGAGGGATGGAGCGCCTCCCCCCCCCCAGCGGAACTCAGCAGAGCCAGGTAAGGGGACTTTCGTACATCCCTAAAATATGGTGAAGAGAGAAGGAATATGTAACTGAAGGGAAAGTGGGAACTGAAGGGGATGTGGACAGAACTAGGGATGCTGGAGAAATTCAAGACAAATTAAAATGCGCTCCAATTTCTAAGAAACTGACCTGAGGAATCTACTGAGGAGCACCCCATTCAGGCTGTGTGGAGTCCATGGACTTTCAGATGATTTTTTTACTTTCCCGAAATTTATGTATATAAATCCATAGAAAAATATGTAAGTTTTTGCCAAGGAAATGTTGAATGGAATGGGGGACAATACACTAAATGTTACGTGCTGAGGTAAATTATGTAAATACTTACGTAAATATTTACAGAATTATTTCTGTATTTTTCTGCATGATGAAAAAAATATCCGCATCTGTCTGTGAGCGGATGACAGTCCGAAAGGCACTGACAATCCACAAAACACAGACGGAGCAGATTTTACACAATCCGTACATCCCTAGACAGAACAGTTACAGCAAGAGCTGCCTCATGTAAAGTGTACATTGCACATGTATTCATATTTGCAAAATGGAGATTTCCCCTTACAGTCCAGTAGATAATTTCTCAAACTAGACCCACTGAGGTTCAAGCCTTTCAGAAGACAGCAGGGTTTAAAATATACAAGTGTAGATACTTTATTAGGTTCAAGCTAAGAGCCAAGCTAGAAATGATGTCAAGCCCGTGGTTGACTTTGGGGTACTTGATACCGGTTCACTAAATGGCAGCTGTGGTGGTGGGGAGATCCGGACTGGGGTTGTGTTGTGGGAGGAGAGGAGATGCAACCCTTTGCCCTGCTGTAGTTGCTGTAGTCCTGCTCTAGCCCCCTGCCCATAGCCACTAGTTGACCCAATGGCAGCTTTCCTCAGAGGGCAAATAGCAGCCTTGAGGAGAGGGTGCAATCTGGATCATGACTGCACTGGGGCAAAGGGTTAAATCTCTTGCCCTCCTCACACACATCACAGCTGATCTGGATCCTTCCCCCACAACTCCCTCACATGCAGCGCTGTGGGCTAAAAAGATTATGCGCCCTTGGACCAGCCCAATGTGCAGAGCAATACACAGAAGTAAATCCTACTGTGTCCAATGGATCTCTGAACTATTAACTTCTAGCCTCTAGTTTGACCTTAATTTAACTTTTTGCTCAAACTGACTAGCACGCACATGCGTGTGCATGCGTGCGTGCGCGCGCACACCCACACCCTAAAGGGCAGTTCTGTGCCTTCACAAAATTCCTGATCAATGTCCTTTGATGCTCTGTGCTTATTCCAAGCCAGTGAAATGTGTGTTACATGCACCTATATCTTGGGCTTCCTGAGTAGGTATAGACTCATGGGGCTATCCAGTATTTCTCCTCACAATGACCCAGTAATGTAGATTAGACACAGAGATGGTGAATAGCCCAAGGCCACCCACTGAGTTTCATTGGCTGAGAGCTGAGCAGGGATTTTAACTCAGATCTCCCTGGTCCAGGTTTGGTCTGGTTTTTTTGTTTTTTAATCTGCTATACATTGGGGCCTAAAAAATGTATTTTGCAGTCCAAAGATGGGCAGAAAAAAGCATAGTCAGTTTGGATCTTGCTGTGAAAAGGATGGTTAACTAAAAGAGGCCAAACGTAAGAAGTAACTTGATAGGATTTGGGAGTGATGGATTGATGTTGTTTAGGCAATAGCTCTGTATGCATGCATCCCTGCTCTACCTGTATATTTGAAAATAAACAGGTGTGATATTAAAAAAAAAAAAAAAAAAGCCCAGAAGCCTTCCCACAAGGGAATGGACTCTTTAAAAAGATGCTCTGGAACTTCCTATCATTTAAAGAAGCATGGAGTACAAAATAATAATTTAATTTTGCCCCTTTCCTTCTCAGGCAATTACCCAGTTGGAGGTGAGACGATTTTGCTATGGCTTGTCATGTGGGAGTTGCAGGAACAGAGAGAGGTTTTTAAAAAGAATGAATTTTGAGTAGGCATTTCCATTCTATTGGGCCATTTACATAGAAGTAAGCGCAGTCTGAATTATATACTTAAAGTTAAGGCTGCGCACTGCCTTGTTATGAAGCCCGAATAATGAGGCGAAGCCAGCTTATTCAGAGCAAAATTCTCATGATACGAGGTGGGTCAAAGCAGTACCGAGGCACCCCGGGGCAAAGTGCCCCCTACCCCCACGAAGAGCCTCCTCCGCCTCGTATAGAGGTCTTCGGAATGCCTGAGCAGTCCACACAGGCTGTCTCCAAAATGTATCAACTTCTGAAGGCGCACGTCGAGGGGCATGAGGAGGAGGAGGGCGGAGGGAGGGGGAAGGTGAGAGGATGTGGGAAAGTGGGGGGAAGCGGGGTGGCAAGTGCAGGAGGAGGAGGGAGCGTGCTTTGGTGAATAGGAACTCTCAGCCAGAACCGATGCCAGCAGTCTCCAATCAGAGAGAGGTGGAGAAAAGCAGTATATATGCTTTGGTGAAAGGCTATGTTTGGTTATTGTGCTAGCTGTGTCTTTGGGAGAGGGCTGGTGTGGGTAGATGATCGTGTGTGTGCACCCGCGCATGTGCGTGCATTCCTAGGAGTTGCTCCTTCAGTTCATTTGATTTTGATCGCCATTAGGCTTTCCTCAAAACTTAAGTGAAAAGGAAACAGCTTGGTTGTACTGGGAGCGTTTCCTCGCTCCTTGATACTCTGTCCCCATTGGGACGGTGTCTTTTGCAGCACCTCTTCCAGTTGCCCTCTGCTGTTTCCTTCTACCTCTGACTCATTTGTTATTCGTATTTGATTACATTCAGCTCTCCTTTCCATAATTTTTCAAAATAACATAGCTTTTTCTCGGTTGTTGCTGCTACGCTCTCCGCTCCCCCACCATTCCTGTGTTTGTTTATCTCAATTTTGGATTCCGGAAGAGGCTGTGTTTGCTGTTTAAGGTCAACCATTACTTCTGCTTTCTCCACTCTATTTCTTTGTTATTTTTGTCTGTCAACTTAGATATTTAAAAACTCAGTCTTATTTTGATTTTTAAAAGCAAATATTGACTTCTGGACATGCCCCCCCCCCCTTAAGTCATATTCAAGCATTTACTTTATCTTTCTAAATTCTGAAAGAAAGGCATATCATAGCAGCCTATGTGGTGTTTGTTCCCCACCACCACCATGCTGAAGTGAACCGTCTGTGTCTTCTCTCTCTGTTGATCCTCCCAAAGCAGCCATTAAAGAAGGGTTTTTTTAAAACAAAAATAATTGTTTGATTTCTGTTCTTATCTTACTGCCTGCACTGTCCTGAATGTCTTAAAGTTACCCTGCCTTCCATAAAAGAACATGAAATATAAAACAATAAATTAAAGACACCCATCATTCGCTTCTCTTTAGCTATTGTGTATCTGTTTCTGCCTGTGTGTGTATGCTAAGTTGTAGTTCCACCAACACTATACGTCTAAATTTCAAGGCAGTGTTGAAAAAGCACAAGACACATAGTATTTATATTAATTACCTTCTTATTCCAATAACAGTCCACTGTGTGGCAAAGCAATCCAGTGCTATATGAGGCATCTTCGCAGGGCGTTGGCAGTAGGGATGTGCAAAAGTCACTTACCTTTTCGAAGGGGGTGATTCGCGGTGGGGGGGAGGCGCTCTGCACCTCCCCCCGAAATCCTAACCAGGCCAGCTCCACTCCGCGGCAACTCTGCGGAGCCGCCAGCTGGGTGCATTGGCAGGCATGCGGAGCCTGTGGACACAAATGGCAGTGGCTACAGCGGCCACCATTTGCATCCCTGTTTTTTTGCCGTGATAGGCTACGTAAACATTTACGTAGCCTATCACAGCCTCTGCAGGGACGCAAATGGCATCCCTGCATTAGCCGTGATAGCCTATGTATTTACGTAGCCTATCACGGCAAAAATGGGGAAGCGAATGGCGGCTGCAGACGTGACCGCCATTCACAAAGCAGCGCGAACGGCACCAGGTAAGTGCTCCGTTTCGCGCGCCTTTTGCGGGGTGGGGGGGTGGGGGGCTTCATTCTGCCACGGATTTTGGGGGACTGCATGCACTGGCATTCGGCCTCACTGAGATCCATGGCAGAATCTTCTGACATCCCTAGTTGGCATGGGCAGAATTGAGGAGAAGTTACAGCTCTTGGCTTTGGGAGTTCTCCTGGAAAAAAATAATTTTCACCTGCGCCTCGCACACAAGCCAGTGGGCCAAAGTGCCTGGAATTTGGCAAGTGGGATGTCCCCAAGGCGGGCTGGGAGGGGGCCAGGTTTCACACACATCCGTGGAAACAGGAAAAAGTTACGGCTCTTTGCTTTGGGAATTTTCCTGGAAACAGTCAAATTTCACCCGCACCTTGCACACAAGCCAGCGGGCCAAAGTGTCTGGAATTGTAGGGATGTACGAAAGTCACTTACCTTTTCACAGCTTGGATTCACAGTGGGGGGGAGGCACTCCGTCCCTCCCCCCAGAACCCTCCCTGGGCTGGCTCTGCTCCGCGACGGCTCCGCAGAGCCGCCGGCCAGGGCAATCCGCAGCCAGAGTTCCAGCCGCGGACGGGCTGCTGCGGACACAAATGGCGGCTGCCGTAGTGGCCACCATTTGCGTCCTGCAAAGCTGCCATGATAGGCTATGTAAGTATCTACGTAGCCTATCACAGCAAGCCAAAAAAAAAAAAAACAGCATACACAAATGGCGGCGGCTACAGTGGCCGCCATTTGCGTTCCCTATTTTTAGCCATTTTAGCCTATGTAAATATTTACGTAGGCTATTACGGCAGGAAAAAAAGGGGAACACAAATAGCGTTGTGGGCGCCATTTGCGTTCCTTTGTTTTTTCCCCATTTTAGCCTAAGTAAATATTTAAGTATTTATGTAGCCTATCACAGCTATGATAAAGAAGCGAATGGCGGCCGCAGGGCGGCCTCCATTCGCAAGTCAGCACAGATGGCAGCATGTAAGTGCTCAGTTTCGCGCGCCTTTCGTGGGTTGGGGGGGGCTTCGTTCCGCCACGGATTTCAGGGGGCTGAATGCACTGGCATTCGGCCTCACCGAGATCTGTGGTGGAATTCTTTGACATCCCTAGGCAGGTGAGATGCCCCTGAGGAGGGCTGGGAGGGGGCCAGTTGTCACGCATGTCCATGGAAACAGGGAGAAGTTAAGGCACTTTGCTGAGTTTTTGTGGAAAACCTCAAATTTTACCAGCACCTAGCACACAAGCTGGTGGGCCAAACTGCCTGGGCTTTGGAGGGTGCAATGCCCTTGAGGGGGGCTGAGAGTGGCCAAGGTGTCATGTGCGTGTATGGAAACAAGGAGAAGTTACAACTCTTTGCTTTGAGAGTTTCTGTGGAAAACATCAGATTTTTTTAACTCAGTGCAGCACAAAACTCACTAGGCCAAACTGTCTGAAATTTTGCAGGTATCCTCCTCTCCAGGGGAGTTGGGGAGGTCCCCAGCTTTTATGCCTGTGTCATAAAAACTGAACAAGTAATGACCATTTGTATTTTCCCATGCAAGTCAATGGGAAAACGCCAAAAACGGGTGATCCGGATATCTGAAACTCGCTTTGGATTCGGATCCAAGTCGGAGCGGGAGGGGTCTGAATCGGTCTGTAGTAGATAGGGGTTACTTTGGCCAATCTGAAGCAGCATCCAAAGTGGATTGGGGGGTCCATGCACAGTCCTACTTCAAGTTATTCAAAACTGCTATTGAGGATGATGAGTATTTTGGTTCACTTTATAATCAGCTGCAGAAATAAAGTTCTTTTCACTTGGCGGCAGAAGGAAACTTACAAGAATTTGATTTTAAAGTAAATTATTTGGAAGGGGAGATCATCTATTATTGAAGGTGAAGTGCCAGGAGGAAAGATAGTGACAGAGATTTTAATTCTTTGCAAATCCTGCAATTTCATTACTTTCCTCATTGAATATTTATGTAGCAATGCAGCATTAGCAGCTGCATCTCTGGGCCTTCTGATTATTATTGCTAGATAACTTACAGGGCAATTGACAAGCAAGTCAAGCCAGAGTGTTTGGGAACCGAGCCAGTTTAATCTTATAGGAATTGTCATTGATTGAACTAGTTTGTAAACATCAGTCTTAGCAACTTTTGTGGACGGTGGAATCATGGAAGGACAGAGGTAGGGTTGCACCTTCTAACATGATGCATTATTTTGTAGGGATGGAGAGATTTCCTGCATTCATTCCATGGCTTGGCTTTGTCCCACATTACATTCCTTCTCTTCTGTGGCACCCTGGCTGTGGAATGCCCTCCCCTTGGAGGCCCAATTGGCACAGACATTGGTTTCATTTCAGCGCCAAGTAAAAACATGTTTTTTTACCAAAGCCTTTGAGAGCTAAATGCATTCCCTAAAGTAGCACACTGTTTCATCGGTGTTATTGTTTTAGATTTTAATTGGTATTATCTTGTTTAATAATTTAGGGTGCAATCCTATTGGAATAGGCAGCTTCCTCCAAACTTGGAGGCAACCGCCTATCCAGTGAAGGGCAGGAGCAGCACGGAGGTGATCGTCCCCTCCGCACTTCAGCCACCCTGATTCGCGGCTAGACAGCCTATTTCAGCTGTCTACCTGCGGGAAGTCAGAGTGGGGGGGGGGAGCAGGTGCCAGATGACACATAGGAAACGTTGGAACGGCATTTCCACCCACCCCACCCCCAGGAATGCCCCATTTTCGCCACTCCACACTCCTCTTACAAGTGCAGGGCTGATCCGTGCTGCCTATGAGGCAGCATGGGAGGGGATGCAGGTCAGTTCTCAGGGAACCAACCTTGGAGTGCGGGCTCCATGGTCAGTTTCTGGGAACTGACCTATCCTATGGCCATCTAGCCGCTGACTAGTGGCAATAGGATTGTGCCCTTAATATGATTTTAAGTGTTGAAAGTAATTATTGTTTTATACTGTTTAAATTGATTTTATCTGTACGCCGCCCTGATATCTTAATGACATAGGGTGGGATACAAATGTTTTAAATAAAGAAATAAATAATTCTGGTTATCATCTGATTTTTCATGGAGAATTTCTATAATTAATGCTGGCATTGGAGCATTCACAGTTTGCTCTTGTTTCAGCCTCAATAGCTTAGGAGTTCAGTAACTGACCATCTCCTCCTGGATGAACTTGCCTGCCTATTAAGATCTTCTTCAGAGACTCTGCTCAGAGCGCCCCCAACATCTTGACATGAGATGAGCAGCAATGGGGTGCAGAGCCTTTTCATTTGTGGAATTGACTCCATTCATCTAATGTCCTCTCTTCGATAGCTTTTACACACTGGCTGAAGACCCTGCTGTTTATACAGCTTTTTCACTGAGTTTAGTGAGCACTCCTTGATTATATTTTTTATGTTGTGTTTTTAAAACTTTCCTTTTATGCTATTGGTAATTGTTTTTCATCTTTTCTTCTTTCTTTTTCGCTGCTTCTTGCTTGCTTTTTGTTTTTATATATGTATGTGTGTGTTGCTTTTTTAACATCTCAGAAATTGCTACTGAGAGACAGAACATTTTAAATAAAAAATACATAAGTTACTATCCTTCCACTTCTCTCCATGTTCTCCCCATCTTGGTTATTCATGCTCACAGTGGGGATAGACAAATGTGTCTTGTTCAATCCCACTCAATTTCTCATTTTTCCTACATTAAGTTCATTTTGTCCCATTTCAGCATTAGTTTGCAATTTTTTTTTCAGTTCACACAAATAATAGGCATTTTTTAGAACATTTAGCTAAATGAATGCATTTTTCCCAGATACACATTTTTTGTAAGCACTTTTCTAAATATATGCATGTTTGCAAGTAATTTTCCCTAATATAATGTAGTTTTATTTGCACTTTCCCCCTATTATATACATTTTTGTGTGCATTTCCCCTATTGTGCATATTTTGTGCACATTTTTAGATTTGTAGATGTCATTACAAAATTCGGGAATGAGCAAATATCACTGTGTCATTGCATTCCTACCTCAACAATTTTAGGCCAGTGGCAGATATTCCTTTCCTGGGCAAGGTCCTTAAGTGGGTGGTTGCTGACCAGCTCCAGATGCTCTTGGATGAGACCAATATCTGGATCAATTTTGGTCAGGGTTCAGGCCATGTTTTAGCACAGAAACAATCTTGGTCACCCAGCGAGAGACAGGGGAGTGTGACCCTATTGTTCTCCTTGATCTCTCAGCAGCTTTTGTTACCTTCAACCATGATATCTTCTGGGGTAATTGTCTGAGTTAGGAGTGGGAGATACTACATTGCACAGGTTTTATTACTACTTGAATGGTTGGCTCCAGAAAGTGGTGCCTGGGGGATATTGTTCGGCCCCATGGATTCTCCAGTATGGGGTTCTGCATGGGTTGGTTTTGTCCCCCATGCTATTTAATATCTACATGAATCAATTGGGGTCATCAGGAGTTTTGGAACATGTACTTATCATTATGCCAGCTCTATTTCTCCTTTTCATCTTCATGAGGTGAGGTGATAGATGGCTAGATCAGCGCCTGGCTTCAACAATGGACTGGATAAAAGCTAATAAACTGAAGCTCAATCCAGACAAGACCAAGATGCTATTTGTGGGTGGTTCTTCTAACCAGATGGAGACTGTTCAGTCTTTTCTAGATGGGTTGCACTCCCCTGAAAGAGGAGGTTTATAGCTTAGGGGTTCTCTTGGAGCCATCATTGTTACTTGAGGCTCAGGTAGCCTCAGCAGCACAGAGTGCTTTCTAACAGCTTTGGGTGGTACCCAGCTATGTCTCCAACTGGACAGGGATAACCTCCACGTTCGATTACTGCTACACACTTTACATAGAATCCTATTTGTACTTGGAATCTATTTGGATGCACCATGAATCCAATGGGGTAGAATGTTTCCTAAATGTTGAAGCTGCACTGTGAGGCCAACTGTATTTGTCACTAATGATCACTAACTGCAGTGGAGCATATTTCTTCTTTCTTTCTTCTAAAAAGGATCAAAATGTCCTCTGGTACACCATGATTCAGGAGCATCTCACTGCTTTGTCCTTCTTGAGAGTGAATTTGTCAGATCTCTGAATGATAATGACATCATGGCAAACTGGTTTTGTGGGATCGGTTCCAGCTTCTTCCTCCTGATGAAGTGGACAAGGTGCTTTCATCTGTACAGCCGACCACCTGCTTACTTGATCCTTGCCCATCTTGGCTCATTATGGGCTGCAGAGAGAGACTGGGTGAGGGGATCAGCGCGGTGATGAACGCCTCCCTTGAGGAGGGAGTGATGCCATCAGCCCTCAAGAAGGCAGTGATAAGACTGCTCTTAAAGAAGCCCTCCTTGGATCCTCAAGTTTTGAACAACTTTCGCCCAGTCTCAAATCTGCCATTTTTGGGCAAGGTGATTGAGCGAGTGGTGGCGGTGCACTTGAAGGCACACTTGTAAGAAACTGATTATCTAGACCCATTTCAGTCAGGCTTCAAGCTTGGGCATGGGACAGAAACGGCCTTGGTCGCCTTGGTAGATGATATGAGGAGGGCTCTGGATAGGGGTGAATGCTCCTTCCTTGTTCTCCTCGACCTCTCAGCAGCTTTTGATACCATTGACCATGGTATCCTCCTGAACCGCCTGGAGGGGTTGGGCATTGGAGACACCGTATTGCGGTGGTTCCAGTCCTTCCTCTCCAGCAGGTACCAGAGGGTAGCTCTGGGACAGGAGGTTTCGGACCCGTGGCCACTTACTTGTGGGGTGCCACGGGGTTCCATCCTCTCCCCGATGCTATTTAACATCTATGTGAAGCCACTGGGGGCTATCATCAGGAGGTTTGGGGTGCAGTGTCATCAATATGCGGATGACACGCAGCTCTACCTCTCATTCAAATCTTCACCAAGGTTGGCTGTAGAATCCCTGTCCAAATGTCTGGAGACGGTGAGTGGCTGGATGGGGAGGAATAAGCTGAAGCTGAACCCTGACAAGACCGAGGTACTTTTGGTGGGAGACAAGAGGAGGTTGGGGGATGTTGACCTGGTGTTGAATGGGGTACGGCTACCCTTGAAAGACCAGGTCCGCAGCCTGGGGGTCATTTTGGACTCCCAGCTGTCCATGGAGGCTCAGGTGTCAGCTGTGAGCTGGACAGCGCTGTATCAACTCCATCTAATATGGCGGCTGCGCCCCTTCCTTCCCAACCATTTGCTCCCATCGGTAGTACATGCCCTGGTCTCCTCTCGTTTAGACTACTGTAATGCGCTCTACACGGGGTTACCCTTGAAGACGGTTCAGAAACTGCAGCTGGTACAGAACGCGGCGGCTCGCCTGATTAAAGGCAGCCGCCGGCGAGATCACATCATTCCAGTGCTGAAGGAGTTGCACTGGTTACCAGTTGTTTTCCGGGCCAAATTCAAGGTGTTGGTTTTGACCTTTAAAACCCTATATGGTTCCGGCCCAGCCTATCTTAAGGAGCGCCTCCAGCAACACCAGACAGGCCGCTTAACAAGATCAGCCTCGGATGGCCTTCTCTCTGTCCCATCAGCCAGGACAGCTAGACTGGTGGGGACGAGGGTGAGGGCCTTTTCTGTGGTGGCCCCCACTCTGTGGAACTCCCTCCCTAGGGAACTCCGTCATGCCCCCTCTTTAATGAGCTTCCGTCATGCATTAAAAATGTGGTTGTTCAGGCAGGTATTTGGGGTGGGTTAGGGTATTTTAGAAAATGTTTTTATTGTAGAATTTTATTGTTTTAAACTGTTTTATTGTATGTTGTACATTGCCCAGAGTGGCTGGGTGACCAGCCAGATGGGTGATTAATAAATTTAATAATAATAATAATAATAATAATAATCCATGACTAGCCAAAGTCAGGAAAAGAAAAGAAAAGAAAAGAAAAAGTTTGAAGAAATGAGTGCAATGAATGATTTATGCTTGAAGACTCTCCTTCCTTTGAAAACATTTGTTTATTTTAGATCATTTGTTTGATGACCTTATTTCTGTTGCTGTTGTTTGTAACATTTAGTACATACTACTTAGGACCTTCTCTCCTATTAGCTTTAGGCCCCTTCTGCCCTTAATCCAGGCCTGGTTGGTGGCAGTGGTCATGGAAATGTGCTGCAGGGGTTCATGCAACAATACAAACTCCTTCTCCTGAGCTTCATGCATGTTAAAGCATGTGTGATGGTCTCCTCAACAGTCAAACACAGATGCTTGGAGGCATTGCATATTAGCTCCATAGAGATACCTGTAAGGCTTACGAAGTAAGTGATGAGATTTCAGTTTGGCCCTCCTTGGGCTTAGTGTCAACAGCCTTTTAATTTATGGCTTCAGAGATGCCTTCCTGCTGTCACTAGCCACAGATGAAGTTGATGCTTGGGAAAAACGAACAACAAAACATGATGCATACATTCAGTGCAATCTCTTTCAGCAAACGTATGGCTACAACAACACATTACACCTGCTGCCTATATGCAAGACTTCTCTCTCTCTTTCCCTCTGCAGTGAATTCCCCACTATAGCACCAAAGGCAAAAGTGTGAAACTCATAGAATCATAGAATAGTAGAGTTGGAAGGGGTCTATAAGACTGTCGAGTCCAACCCCCTGCTCCAAGTCCAACCCCCTGCTCGATGCAGGAATCCAAGTCAGAGCATCCCTGAAAGATGGCTGTCCAGCTTCACTGATGATGAACCCTCCCCCAGCCAATTTCATGATCATTGCATTTTGTCTTCTGCCATTAGGAAGCAGTAGCCATAGCAATGGAGCACAAGCTCGTACAGGGTTAGGGGTGGGCAGGGGAAGTTTCCTTAGCAGCACTGGCTGGCAGGTACTCTAGTTAGCAGTAAAGCCAAATGAGGGATAACGCTGTAGAAAAATACACAATGCAAAATAAATCCAGAAGCATTAATGAGGATGAGGAACTCACCCAAAGAAAACACATTTTACAATAATAGTTGGCTGGCAAGTGGGAGTATGGTGTTATTACTTGAACTGTAATAACTTTTCTTCCTGAGTTCAAAATAAGGAAATAGAGATTTTAAATTGTTTTTAACATAAGAGCTTGAATTGGCTGGTGAGCTCATTGGAATTTCAGAATCAGTGTTTCCCACACACTGGATTTTCGCACAAGATTTCAAGGATGGTAAAGGAGCTTTAAATTAACTGCCCTGGCCTGAACTTGTGTAGTGCTTCGATGTGAGCATGCACACCCCTATGGCAAGAGCAAACTGTGCATGTACCATGGTCCTCCTTGCTTTCCACCACTTCTGAGACCTGTAAAGTACCAACATTGCTCTGCCACCAGAGCAAAAGTATGGCAAATAGAAAGGGAAATTCAGATATAGAGAAATGTGTAAGCATTCCTATTACAGACTGTCCAGTCCTTCACTGTATTAGTGGGGTAAACCAAGTAAGACTGATTCAAACATTATCTTTGTTAGTTTTTTAACACATTCTTTCGCATTTCAAAAGTATTCAACCTCTGAGAAAGTGGCTAGAAAGTCTTTCATTTGTTTGACATTCTTAAGTGCAAAGTTTGTTGTCTGCAGGCAGAGGAGCCTAATTAAAGAATTCAGTTCCCAAGACAACTTTATCACCTGAATATTGACATCTTTTGAATTTGCCTGAGGGCAGCTGAAAAACTCACTCAGCCTGTGACAGAGGAAAGTGTTTGCCTCTAAGTGCTGGATAAGACCAAAAACATTATTCTTATTATCATCATTGTTGTCATCACAAACTGTGTGCTTTCTGAAGATCGAAAGCATAGGATGTTCTTTAATAAGTAACATATATGCTGAATGAGATATGCTGCCCCTGCCCATACAAGCCCCCACAGTTTCCTCCCCATAACTTAAAGTGGCTCTGCAACTGAATTAGCTTCACAACAGGCAGAAATTCAACAGCCAGAGCTTACCTTATCACTGCACCTTCATATTGGTGAAATGTTGTATCTGTTGCATTTGTGCACAAGGAGCTTAATTTCAAATATGAATGGTCTGTGTCTCAAACCTGTCTAGAATTCAGTCCTGGTTTTAATATTGGCTTAAATCCAATGTCACACAAGCAGACATCTGCTACCACAATAGGACTTTCTAACCCTCCCCTCCCCTCTGCAATTCTCTGTGCCACCCAAAATCCTTCTCCAGAGGGTTTCCCAGCCCTTCGGAGAAGGTTCTGAGGACACACAGGGGGCTGTAGATTGGAGGAATCGGCGCCCCCTCCCAGTTCTGCTGATGGAAGCCATTCAGTCAGCAGCATGACAGCATTGGTTCCTGCCCATTACCCCCATGTATTCAGAAGGGGATCTGGGCAGAGGGGGTGGGGGGGAGGAATGTGGAGCGTATACATTTGTTTTATTGACTCAATGGCAGTGAAAGTTGTAGGTACAATGACACTCTGCACATGCTCAAAGTCACGCTTTCCCTTTAACATTACTTCCCATTATGTTCCATAAAATGTAGCCTGACACTAACGGAGTGGGAGAGTGATCGTACCCATGGGGGTAGGGGCTGGGAGATCAAATTTCTTCTCTCCCTCCATTTCTGGAGCTGGACTGGAAGCCATCTCTTCATCTCTCTCTCCTCCAGTCCAGACAGATCTCTCAGCCTGCAGTTGCATCCAGAATGAGCCCCAGAGGGAGGAGAGGGGTGTCTCTACAATGTGTGTGAGCATTCATGCACATGGCGGAAGCTTTAGTTTTACTGGGGAGTGGAGCTTTCTTTACTTTTCTGGGTAGAACTGGGTGTCAAGGAATCTGTGGCAATGTGAGAGGTCCTGAAGCTCAAAGTTTTGCAGATGCGATGGAAAGCCGCTCTGCTGATGCTCAGGAGCACTCTCTTCTCCTGGGAGTTTTCAAAGAAAAGACTCAATTGTTGTGCATTTTACACCGCACACAGAGAGAGAGAGAGAGAGAGAGAGAGAGAGAGAGAGATTGCAATTTGAAGTAGTTGGCGGAGGAGAAGAAGGAGAAATCCCCAGTGTGAAAGAGAGAGGAACAGTGAGCACTCACTGGGGAGTGTGTGTGTGTGCGTGTATACGTGTAGAATGTATGGCTTGGAGGAAATAGAGGTAATTGGTTCTGAGCAGGGAGGCACAGTCCTTTAGGCAGCCAGGTCCTAAGCTGTTTAGGGCTTTATATGTCAAAACCCAGCACCTTAAATTGGGCTTGGTGACAAAAAGGCCAGCCAGAGGCCAATGTTATATGGTCTTGCACAGCCAAACATGCCAATGCCTGTGTAGCTGCATTTTGCACAAGCTGAAATCTCCAGACCTTCTTCAAGGGCAGCCCTGCATAGAGCACATTACATTTGTCTAACTAGAAGGTTACCAGGGCATGAATTAGTGTGGCCAGGCTGTCCTTTTACACAGCATATTGTTAGAAATTAGAAATGTGATATGCATAAGAAACTAAGCACTGGAAAAGTCAGGAGATTTCCTTAATTAAAATCCTGAACTAGCCTGCTTAAAGAAAAAAACATTGACTTTCTCAAGGCAAAACCTGGTAGTGGATCCTTTATCATAGACCAGTCCTAGCATGAGATGACATCTCCACAAGCCAGAGATGTATGAGAAATTTGTTTCAGTTCGGTTTTTATCGGAATTTACCCCGTTCACACCTCTCAGACTGAACATGGACTCAAAGGCAATCTGTGGTTGAAGTCTGTACATTTCTAAGTTTGCAATGTGATTTGCCACCCAAAAAACAATGACAATGTGTTCGACAGCATTTGAAAAATGCACATTTAAAATGCATACTTTTGAAAAAATGTGCACAAATACTCTAAAAATGGGAGAAGAAGAATGCATACATTTCCTAGATGCACACAACTGGAAAAAGTGTAGAAAAGGGCAACTAAAATGATTGTGGGGCTGGAGCATCTCCCCTATGAAAGGAGGTTACCACAGCTGGGATTGTTTAGCTTGGGAAAAAGGTGGGTGAGGGGAGACATGATAAGGTCTACAAAATTATGCATGGTGTGGAGAATGTGGATAGGGAGACATTTTTCTCCCTCTCTCAAAATACTAGAGCCTGAGGTCATCCTATGGAGCTGATTGGTGTGAGATTCAGGACAGATAAAAGGGAGTACTTCTTCACACAGCTCATAGTTAAACTGTAGAATTCGCTACCACAAGAAGTAGTGATGGCCACCAATTTGGAACGCTTTAAAAGGGGGTTGAACAAATTCCTGGAGGAAAAGGCTATCAATGACTACTAGTCTTGATGGCTATGTGCTACCTCCAGCACCAGAGGCAGTGAGCCTATTTACACCAGTTGCTGGGGAACATGGGTGGGAGGGTGCTGTTGCACTCATGCCCTGCTTGTGGGTTCCTTGTCAGCTGGTTGGCCACTGTGAACAGAATGCTGAACTGGATGGACCCTTGGTCTGATCCAGCATGGCTGTTCTTATGTTCTTATGTTATGTAACTGATGAGTACATTTGGAAGAATACACACAAAAATGCACATGGATTTTCATGCAAAACAAAAAAGACAAAGCTCACAATCGGATATGGACTCAGGTTAGAATGAGCTTCAAGATGGAATTTGTCTTGGAGAACTTCAAGGAGCTGAAGTTTTGCTGATTTGCACATCCCTAGCACCAGCTGATCACAATAAATTCTGAATCATGTAACATGAAGCAGACAAAGGGGAAACCATTGTAGCTTATTAGCGATGGGGTGCTTTTCAAAAGAAGCCTGCATCACTAAGAGCACTGTATTTGCTTAAGTCCTACTACTGCCTACGTAAGTACTACTACTGCCAGTTGCTTTCTGGCAAAAGCTGCAAGAGTATAATCCCACGAAAGCCACCTTTTTTTCACTGTTATGCATATTTATGTTAAACTGCTTCTCTTTTTTTCTTTTCTTTTTTTCTTTAATTACAGCCTGTAATATAGCTCTAAACACAGTCAAACTTTAACTATGTCCTTAGGAGCAAAATGATTCTTTGATTAAAAATAAATTAGAGACTTTTTATTAATTAAATGGAGCACATTTATAGTAAGTAACTGCAGACAATCTAGGAGAAAAAGGGTATAAGCCTTTGTTAAAATTCTTTCCTCCAGTTTAGTTTTCTTATGCAGACAGGCATGTTGCCTGATTTTACAAGTAGTTATTATGAACTTATTAACACCCTCAGCAATATTCATCTTAGAATGGTTTTGGAGGCAAGGATGAAAGCAGAAATCTCTGGTAAATTGCTTATTGAAATTATCTGCCTTTGGGGACAACCCCACCACCACCACCACCACCAAAAATCCCATACAAAAATCAAGCTAACACTAACAGGCAATCGTCCAGCGATATTTTCTGACTTTTCACAAGAGCAGCCGTTTGCCTGGCTACCACTTAATTTTTATAATCCAGAAGAGAACACATTTACTTGGAGACTGCATGACAAGTGGAAACTGAAATTTAGGAGCTTTACAAAATCATTTTTACTGGCTGATTTGGTTTTTTTTATCACAGCAAGATTTTTCTTCCTTAACAATCGCACATTGTTCCAACTTCCTATTTCATTGGGACAAATCCAAATAAATTAGTCATTTTATGTTGTAGCTGTCAAAAACAGAGGCATACCTTGTACCCTAGAGAAGGAATTGTTACTGTGCCATCAGTACTACTGTGAAAGAAAATCTGAACAGTCATTCTCATCACTGATGATTAACAGGCCTTAAATCCAAAAGGGATTGTTCTGATCACACAGTTCAACCTCTTGCATATCACAGAGAGACTCCACCAGTTGAGCACCATAGGAGGCCTGGAGTTCTACAACTGGAATAGCTTAAACCAAAGCTGACTGTATTTGTGAAATGCATTTACACCATATACATACTTTTACACCATATGCACAATTCTGCAATATCACCCAGATGTTGTCCACTCCCACAATTCTTCAGCATAAGCAACCTGTCCTTCATGTGAGGCTGCCCTTAAAAAGTGTTCAGATACGACAGCTAGTGCAAGGCACAGTGGCCAGGATACTTTACTTTCTGGTGATTGTTTTTAGACTATATTATGCCATTGTTACATCAATTGCACTAGTGTCTAATTAGTTTCCAGGCTCAGTTCAAAGTGCTGGTTCTTAAATGGCTCAGGAGGACCAGGATATTTGAAAGACCACCTCTTCCCATATGAACCCACAGAGGCCCAGCTTTTTGCATCACCACTAGATGCAAAGAGGTTTAGTTGGTGGGAACTCAAAACAGGGTCTTCTCTATGGCAGCACCCTGGTGGTGTAATTCTGTCCTGAAATAAAGCAAACCATCTCCATCCTTGATGCTTTTTAGGCAAGCAGAAAAAAAATGTTTCTATTTCATCTGGAATTCAGTGGCATTTAATTAGAACACTGTGATTTTAATTTCTGTCCTATTTTTATTTTTGCTTCTGTTTGACTTATTTATTTATTTATTTATTTATTTTAGTGCATTTCTAATCTGCCAAATAACTAATGTGCCCTGGGTGGATTACAACCATTAAATAGCTAAAATGCCATTTTAAAGCACAATTAAAAATATAAAATACAATACAAATATTTAAAATAATAAAATACAAAACAAAGCAATAAACAGCACAGGAATCAATAAAACAGCCAAAATAACCTAGAACTAGGTCTCTAAAATGCCTGGGGGGGAAGAAAGCCCTTTGCCTGGCACTGAAAAGATAATAATGTAGGTGCCAGGAGAACCTATTTGGGGAGTTTATTCCAAAAGTGGGGTGCCACCACTGAGAAGGCCTTCTCTCTTGTAGCCACCCACCTAGCTTCCTTTCATGGGGGCACCCATATTCTGACATCTGAATATGACCTAACGGTCTGAGCAGGTGTATGCGGGAGGAGATGTGCCTTTAGATACTCTGCCCCCAAACCATTTAGTGCTTTAAAGGACAACACCAATACTTTGAATTGGGCTCGGCTTTGCTGAATTCAGCTTTGCTGAAACATTTATAGTGTTTTGATTGTTTTAGGATTATATTGTTTCTGTGTATCATAAACAGCCTAGGTGTGGGGTTTCATTTAGAAATTCTCTTATAAATGAATGAATGAATGAATGAATGAATGATTGTTTTCTTCCAAGCACATCTGGACTATCCATCTGTCTGCTACTGAGGATCATTACCTTCTTCAGAGGCCAACCTGTCAAAAGAATGACAGAATGATGGAGGGAGGAGTTTTAGCAGACGTCTGGCTGATCAACAGTTTGAATATTTGGACTGTGGTTTCTAATGCCCTACTAAACAATAATATAAACTAGTGCTCTGCTGGAAATTTCTCCCACATTTTTTTTTACCATTCTCATTCAATTTGATAGAAGATAAATTGCTTTTGAAAATAAATTCAAAGGAGAAGAAATTTTGGAGAAATTCTCATGGGTTGGGTTTGGGGTTCTTGGGCTTACTTTATTTATGAGGTGGCTGAGGAGTGCACAGGAGTCTCCTGTCTTTCATTGTACAGTTATCTCGGCAGCCTGTAGCCTCCTCAGCTTCCCTCACTTCAATTAAAGCCATCAGAGGAAGACGTCATGAGCCAATTCCTCCCATGGGGCTCTTTCAGTTCAGGAAGTGCAGGTGGCCTGGGAGGCTGCAGAGAAATGGAAAGATGCGTAATAGAGAGAGAAAATACACACAGCACCCTTGGCCACCTTGCACTGATTAGGCAAGCTCAAAAATACTAGCAAAAGAAATTCAAAATTCTTCCTCAGAAAAGTGGAAGCCTCAACACAGTTGATGCTGTCCCCACTTACAGAAGCAGTGCAATAAACCAAAAAACTTAGGAAAAAAAGAACCTGTGCTACAATGCCTGCCAAAAGTGAGCCCTATCCATGAGAAACTGTTGGAGAATTTCTCCTTCCCTAAAATAAATTCAGTGAAATTTTCCCCCTAATTTCTCTGCCCAAATATAGGCTGGAAAATTTTGAGAAGCCATTTGTACACAGCTCTAATATAAACATGTGCAAAACTACCTCAACCCCTGAAATTGCACTTAACTAGAAATGTTCAGAAACCTCTACATATACATGGTCACTGTAGGGATGTACGAAAGTCACTTACCTTTCCGCGGATTATGTTTATGGTGGGGGGGGAGGCATTTTCGACAATTATTTTTCTTCGACATTTTTTTTTTACAGAGACGTGATAGGCTACGTAAAAACCTATCTAGCCTATCATGTCTCTGTAAAAAAAAAAAAAAAAAGACAAGACTGAAAATGGCAGCGGTGGCAGCCGGTCGGAAGACCAGCCGCTGCCGCAGCCGCCACCACCCAGAACATCCACCCCAGGTAAGTCTCATCCCGGGGGGGATCCGCAGGGGGGCGGAGGGGTGGCAGGCCATTCCGCCACAGATTTCGGGGGGCCGAATGCACTGGCATTCGGCCTCACCGAGATCCGTGGCGGAATTCTCTGACATCCCTAATGGTCTGTAAGAATGTGGAATGGTTTGTAAGCCCAAATTTGGAAGTTGCAGAAATGATGAACAAATAATCTGAGGGTCAATGACTTTTGAAAACAACTGAGCTTTATTGATTTTTAAAATAATTATTCATGGCACCAATCTCACAATGTAGTCCTGAAATGAATATGTAATCTTGAATGATAACCATGTGCTGCAACTATTTGCTGCATTCAAGATTCACAAAAGGAATTATGTATCCAATCCAACAGAGAGTAATAATTATGTAGTAAGGGTAAAGTTAGGGAACATGCAGTCACCTGAACTAGCTAGGAATTTAAGGGCGCAATCCTATGGCCGCTAGACAGCAGCTAGACAACCATAGGATTTTTCATTTTCTGGGAACCTAGCTCAGAGCCAGCACTCCAAGGTTGGTTCCCAGAAAACTGACTCCCCACCCCTTCCCCTGCCACCTCATAGGTGGCACAGTTTGTCCCCGGCTTTGCGCTCATGAGAAAAGCATGGAGCGGGGGGGAAAGGGGGTGTTCCTGGGGGCGGAGAGGGAAGGGGATGGCAGAAGCGCTGTTATGACGCTTCCTATGTGGCATTGGGCCTACCTCCACCACTCCGAGGCACGCTGGCTAGACAGCTGAAGTTGGCCCTCTAGCCGCAAATGCAGAGCACCTGGAGTGTGAAGTTCCCCTCTGCAGTCTACCCACCCTGCATTGGATAGTCAGTAGCCTCCGAGTTTGGAGGCAGCCAACTATCCCCATCGGATTGCGCCCTAAATTTGCAATCCTATATCGAAGTCCCACTGAATCCACTAGGGTTTACATCTGCATAGACATGTATTAGGAGTGCACTTTTAAATAACTATAGTGTAAACAAAAGGATCTGCTGTGTTTTTTGTGTGCGTGTGACAGGCAGGAACTGAAATTTGCTACAAGAGATTCAAGAACCAATTTGCATCTTCTAATTCCCCAGGTTTAGAAATATTTCAATTTCTCAAGGGGCTCACAAACCGGAGGAGAGCCTGAACATGCCTGCTCTCCCTCCCACCAAGCATGCTAGCCACACCCCCATTGCCCTCAGCCAGCCATGCAGAAATGGGATATTTGAATATGGCCTACTTGTGTATAAAATCCAGTGTGCGTAGGCAGAATTTGCACAGGAAAAAAATAAAAAATCAATCAAGACAACTTTACTACTGGTGCTTTAGATTCTTCTGCCTAGTACCAAGCAGGAATAACTGCATTAAACACAGGGAACACCCTCTCTATTCTCAAGTGAAAACCAGACGTTGTGCTTTCCAAAATGCTGCTGAGTGGTATCTGAAGTCTAATTTTCCTTTGGTTCTCTTAATCATGGGAGGGGGAAAGGTCTTTAGGAAGCCATCCGTGCCCTCAGACTACAAATGTATTTAGCCTTTAGCAATTAGTTTCACCACCAGGTCAGGTTTTCCTGCCCTACCATAAAACGGAGGTTTGGGCCCATCAAATTGTCCCACTCCCTCGCAATGTCTCCCTGGCAATATTTGATTTTCAGTTTAGATCATGTTAATTTAACCCTTGAGAGTTAACCATCAGGTAGGGTTATTTTTCTCTCCAATATCAGATCTCTAAGAAAACAGTGCACTGGGTGAATAAAGCCTTTGCTTCCTGTCTTTCTTTCCTCCCTTCCTTCTTCAGTGTCTCTTGGCTTTCTTTAAATTCCACTCTGCTATTTGCTATGCCTGGGCAAGCCCTTCATGTCTGGAATGCACCTTAAGACAGAATTATCAGGGGATGTGATCATTAGACAGCAGGTGGTAAAGACCTTTTGTTGTTGTCCTCTTCATTTCTCTCACCATTGGTATTCCCTCCACCCTCTCTGCCATAGGCAGAGCCCGTGCAAAGGCAGGTGCCAACACCATCATACAAGGAAACAACTCTTGATGCATGTGGCTGGAACACAACCCTTCTCATCAAGAGTCTGGAAATAAACACAGAGATAAGCAAGACTATCAAAGGCTAGGACCCCAAATACTCGGTATTTAGGGTGGCCACTTATGCACTGGCAAAAAGAGGAAATGCATCACCAAAAAAGAGGGAACCAATTTGCATAACATTTGCATATGATAATATGCAGGTACAAATAAAATATAGACATAGCTAATTTAAATAGAAATAAAATGCATTTCACCATAGTGGGGAAGACTGACCAGGTGACCAGTGTGCCTGATCACTCCTGACGGGAAACTTCAAGAGCCCTGATATCCCCTCTCTTAGTTCTTTATCTTTAAACCAGATTTGGAATGGGGGAGGGGGCATCAAATAGAGTACTGTCCTCTGTAAAGTAGGACACCTGGCCACCCCGTGCCCTGCCTTCAAAGTCTGCATCCCTTCTCTTCTCCTTATCTGGAACCCTGCAATTTCCATATTCCTCCTGGGGGACAGTCTATCTTGCTCCACTTATATGACTTCTCTCAAGACCTGAGCTGTTTCTTAGTGCCGTGCTGAACATTTCTTCCACATTTTTTTCTACCATTCTCATTCAATTTGATAGAAAAGAAATTGCTTTTGAAATGAAAATCAAAGGAGGGAAACTTTCAGAGAAATTCTCATGGGTTGGGTTCAGGTTCCTTGGGCTTACTTGAGTTATGAGGTGGCTGAGGAGTGTGCATGAGTGTCCTGTCTGTAATTGTACAGTAATCTCTGTGGCAGCCTGTAGCCTCCTCAGCTTCCCACACTTCAGTTAAAGCCATCATGAGGAAGACATCGTGAGGCAGTTCCTCCCATGGGGCTCTTTCAGTTCAGGAAGAGCAGGTAGCCTGGGAGGCTGCAGAGCAATGGAGAGGTGTGTAATAGAGAAAGAAAACACAAACAGCACCCTTGGCCACCTTACAGTGTTCGGGTAAGCTCAAAACTACCAGCAAAAGAAATTCAAAATTCTGCCTCAGAAAAGTGGAAGCCTCAACAAAGTTGATGCTGTTGCCACCTACAGAAGCAGTGCAATAAACCAAAAACCCCTAGGAAAAAAAGGAAGAACCTGTGCTACAACCCCTGCCAATAGTGAGCCCTATCGGTGAGAAACAGTTGGAGAATTTCTCCTCCCTGAGGAGAAATGCGGTGAAATTTTTCCCCAATTTCTCTGCCCACAAATAGGCTGGAAAATTTTGAGAGGCCATTTGCACACAGCTCTAGTGTTTCTTCTCCAGGCCCTCATTGTTCTTTCCCTCCTGAGACCCATGCAATCTACTTCCCTCTGTCCTAGGTGGGTCTGTGCCATTATAAACCTGAATCTTCCTGGGTCTTGATCTTTAGGTGCAGACAGTTGCATACAGCCCAGTCACACAAAAGGTCTGTAGCAAACCACAGTAATTGACATCCCACAGTGTGATACACTCAGAGTGACCACTGACTGAGCCAGCCTAAAATGAAAGATCTACTAGTAATGGCTCAGTACTCCTTCCATTGGGCTGGAGGGGCTGCTGCAGGAAAGAGGAGACGGGGAAGTACACTTCCACCAGCGCAGTTGATCCAGCATAAATCTGGATCCACCCCCATGTTTACAAAGCCCTGACCTGCCCCCGTAGTGCCATATGTTGCAACCCACAAATGGGAGGTATGAAAGTTGTCCTAAAATGCAGGGGAAAGAAAATATAATCCCAGGAGATCTTCTCAGCCACAGATAAAATCTGTACAAAGGGCTTATTTTTCTTGACACAAAGCAGCTGAAACTGACACATACACCCCACCACCCCAATAGAATAATGTGTATTGAAAAAGGTCTGGATTTTAATTAAAGGAAAGTTCTCTCCCTTAAACCCTCCTTCAGGATTTCAGAGATAGATAGAGTCAAAACTGAATCCTCATCTGAGAATGTTCAAGCAGTTCCTGAACCAAAGCCTTGAGAGCAAAGGAAAAGCTTTCATCAGTCAAAGACCAAATATGTCAAAGGTTTTCTATGGAGGAATCCTTCAGCTGCTGGTAGGAAGGTCAGATGAATGTTAGCAGAAGCGGTGCAGTTAAGAAGTTCCAAAGCCTAATGTCAATGTGGGTGTTCCAATATGAATTTTAATGTATTCATTTAGGATTACAAACTGAAAAATAGAAAACACAAGACAATCAGATGATTTTTTTAAAGAGCTATTCAGATACGTTAACAAGGTAAGACCACCACAGAGTTAAGTTGTGCAATATGCTTCAGTTTGCATTCAAGACAGAGAAATGAACCAGCTCAAGTTTTTTGTTTTGTTTTGTTTTGTTTTGGTTGAGTCTAAGCAAACAAGCAAGTGTGATTTCTACATGGAATAAATACACCCCTGTTAAGTATTTCATTCAGCTGCTATAGTTCTTTTGTATGAAGACAGGAATAGAGAAAGGATGGGGTATGAGTAATTGTTCATTTAGTTAAATGTGTAGGTAAGCCCCAGATTCCACCATTCAATAAATTGTTTTCTTTCCAGGGATACTATAAATTTAAGGAAGATGAAAGCGACCATCCATCTCATCTTGAAAGAATAATGTGGGCTACTATATGAGCACGTATAATACAGATCTTTATTTTGGAAAGTATTTTGTTCCATTTTCCAGACACAAATTTCTATCAAATCACTGTTCTTTTGTTTGCTTTTGCTTCCACTACAAGGGCCTTTGAACCAGCACTGGATTGAATATTTTGATAGAAATTTTAAGACAATGCATTTGATATATTTAAAAATCCAAACTCCAATTAAGTCTCTTTGGGTGCAATCCTATGCATGTTTAGACAGAAAAAAGTCCTATGGCTGGCTGGCTGGGGCATGTTGGGAATTGTAGGACATTTTCTGTCCATAGGATTTTGTTCTTCATTGCACAGTTTAGAACTTAGTCTTTTTTATTATTATTGTGATCTTTGGAAAACCCAAGATTTCACTGTGAGCTTTTGGAGAATCAAACTACCAAATATTTGATGTTTCTGGATTTTGAAAATGTTTTAATTTAAATATTTTTCACTTTTTTGGTGTGTGGGGGTGACTTATTGTATGACAGCCTTCCCTAACGCAGCACCCTCCAGACATGAATGTGATTGACAGAGTTCTCTAGAACTTTCTCTTCACCCTTGTTTCATTTGAGCTAGGGTGATAATTCTATGAAGTGCAGGAAACCGCCCCAAATTAAATGAAGCCATGATAGGCCTTCAGTCAGTGAAACCACACTGTCACTAATATGGTGAGCTCACATTAGTCCTCACTGACCACATCATTTCTTTTGTACTTCTTTTCATTCATACTCCACACACCCTGGTTCCTTTATCTTCACCTATGAATGTTTACTTGGAAGTAAGTCGTACTGTGGAGAACAGCATAGTAAGAAGCAGAAATATCACCTTGCCGACAAAGGTTCGTATCATCAAAGCTATGGTTTTGCCAGTAGTAACGTATGGCTGTGAGATCTGGACTATAAGGAAGGCTGAGCGCCGAAGAATCGATGCTTTCGAACTGTGGTGCTGGAGAAGACTCTTATGAATCCCCTGGACTGCAAGGAGGTCAAATCATCCTAAAGGAAATCAACCCTGAGTGCTCAATGGAAGGACAGATACTGAATCTGAAGCTCAAATATTTTGTCCACCAAATGCGAAGAGAAAACTCTCTGGAAAAGACCCTGATGCTGGGAAAGATTGAAGGCAAAAGGAGAAGGGGACGGCAGAGAATGAGATGGCTAGATAGCATCACCGATGCAATGAATATGAACTTGAGTACACTCCGGGAGAGGGCGGAGGACAGGAAGGCCTGGTGTGCTATGGTCCATAGGGTCACGAAGAGTTGGACACAACTTAACGACTGAACAACAACAAAGTGTGTATATAGGATTGCAGCCTTAATCCCATACCTACACTTTACACGTGATTGGGACAGACCCATATTGAAAGACACAAGTTTGCTGCTATGCTGTCACAGAAAACTTGGTGCTCCATTTGTTACAGAGTCTTCTCAACCGGAGACATCTGTATTTGCCTTTGCCGCATCTGTAGCCATGCCTGAAATCCTTCTTGTAAAAGGGGTAGGGATGTATGAGAAATTCATTTCAGTTTGCAAAATGTCCAAAGTTGCCCCATTTGCAACCCCAAACACAAATACTAACAGGAGCACATTTAAAAAAAAAAAATGTTTGCATAGTCCAGAACTTGTGATTGTATTTGAAAAATGCATATTACTTGAAAAATGCACACTTTGAGATGCATACTTTTCAAAAACTATACATTTTCACACTTCAGTCAATGGAGGGAAAGTGTGCACTTCTGATAATGCTCCCAGAAATGCACACTTTTCTCACTTAAATGAACTGAAAAACAGGTCACAAACAAAAATGAAAGCGAGCTGAACCAAGCTTCGAAGTGAAGTTCGGAAAACTTTGGTGAGCTTGAACATCACTGGTTCTCCTTAAAAAAGGGGTGACCTGGCACAAAGGGGAATTGTTCTGTAGAAGAGTACATTTTAAGTGATGCAGCTTTGTTGTATATATGTCCTACCTGTTAAGGAAATCTCTTCTATCCAGTAGTTAAAGGCACTGGAGCCCAGTTGCCTATTACAGGTGACACCCTGCACCTGAGGTTGACTGTATAGTTGTATAACTGGCTTTGAACATTCAGATCATTACTATGACTGAAAACTTGCAACCTTTCAACAGCTCATAACAGTTTAGGTCAGCATGTGTGGGAAGTAGGGAGTTGAGGAGAGGATTCAAGGAGACAGCATGCAATTTCCCAAGACTGGATCAACTTTCCTGAATGGTACTTTTCATCTGAGTTGTATACCTCGCCTGAAAAAGGGTTGGTGAATGGGACAGAAATCTAAAAGCACACAGTAATGAGTTCATGAAAGGAGATGATGTATGCTAGAGTGTGGAGTCAAGTTTCTCATCTCGTCACAGCTCTTCTCATTATTAGAAATCAATTGCTCTGCCTCCTTTGAGTAGTTAGGCTAGTGAAGGATTTCAAGACTCCCCTGTGTGGAGGCAGATTTTATCTTGCTCGAGGCCAGACTAGCTTAACTTTGGAATGCATGGTAAATCCAATAAGTGCAGGAGTTAGTTTAGTGAGTAATTTAAGAAGACAGTACACTCCCTCCTGTCCTCCCCACTCTCTACCTGTCAAACCCATGCAGAGGAGAACAAAAGAGCTGCCCTCAGTCTACCCCCCCTTTGTAAAAATGCAAGTTATAAAGTAAGGTGAACACATAAAGAAATGTCTGGGATTTGATTTGTGACTCCAGAGTGCATTCTATCAAGCTGCCTGGCTTGGCTTCAACCCTGGATTCTGGAAAGGAAGGATCAATGCTGACAGCAAACATCCTGTTTGGTTAATTGGGGCCCTAGCTTAGATCCAAGGGCGCTCTTCTGCAAGCAAGCCCCTTCCAGCTTCCACCCATGGAAGAGCTGCTTCCGACTTTGTGGAAAAGCATGATGTGATAAAAGAGAACCGAGACTGAGGGATGTTCTTCAGTTTGCACGAGCCCTAGAACAACCGGCTGGTTAATAGTTTAAATCCATTACTCCTGTAGAAAGCAAACCCCATGCAGTTTCTCATTTCAGTGCAAGCCCCCATGGATGGGGGTTCCCACAGTTCCCCACTGAAAACAATGTGCAAGCATGGACACTTTCAATCCCTACACACAAAGGAAGCCTGTTTCCAGTCCCACTCAAGCCATTAGGAATTGCTTTCCAAGGAATTCCACGTGCCCCATGTGTTGCGGTCTATTCACATACTGTGACACAACTCCAGATATTTTGTTGCACCAATTCTTCTGCTAATGCTTGTGCAACAATTTACAGAAAAACACTGATGAGTGAACTTGTTCTAGTCATGCTTCTTTGGATCCAACCCTCTCCAATTTTCTCTATGTAACTCCTAATTAGTCTTCTTCTCTGGACTCTGTCTACAAGCGTCCTATATCAGAAAAGGTGGGGGAGGGGTACTGAGTTATGGATTTAATAACTTTGTCCTAGTTATTTTCTCTATTTAATGCTGCAAATATTAATAAAGACCTTGCTCCTGGGTCAGTGTCCATATCAGCATCCAATAGGGGTTTTGTCTTTTTTATTAAAGGATACATTTCTCATGTGTCTAATTTTTGTTCCTAAGGAAGAATTCTGAACAACTGTAGCTTCTCCTCTGCTGGGCAAGGCCAAAAGCTGAATGTGGCACTATCCCCCTTGTGAACATCTCTTAAACGCACAGGGAGCACATTCTGTACTGAACGCTTTATTAACTATTCCCCACTTTAGTTTGTGGGCCTCCTTGAGAAATCAGTCAAGATTCAACATATTCCATTGCATTTTCTTCCTATTGTCCTAAGAAAAGTTCTTCCTTTTTAGTTTACTGGCTTTTTTTCCTGCCTGTCTACAGCAGCCCTAAGCAATTTTGTCAAGACAAGATATAGAAACCGTTCTAATAATAGTATAGGGATTTAAATGGCCAATCTAATATTTAACTATAATTTAATGGCAAAAATGGTGGCACTATCCCACCCCAGCGTTGACTCTATTTCTCTATTTTAAAGAGAGAGAAAAACCACACTGTAAACATATACACACAAAATGCAAGTGCTTTCCTTTACTCAGGAATCTGAAGAAGAAATAAAAGAATTACATTGCTCCTTTTATTTAGTTCATTGCTTTCCCTCCAGCCACAGTGGGTGACAGCAACAAAGAGATCAGCAGCCTGCCTGATCTATCAACAGTAGCATGAGTCCTGTACTCAACTAGATCATATTTGCCCAGCCCAAAGCGCTACTACCCACAATGCTCCCTCACCTTGCCTGTTTGCAAGTGACAAAACAACAAATCCTTTTGACATTTGATTCTGGTTCAAAGCTTAGCTCAGCCACCAGCTCCCTAGGTGGTCTTAGACAGGTCACTGATTCTCAGCCACAGCCCTCTCCTCTGCTAATATGGGAATGATTCAACTGGGCTATTCTACAGGATTGGGGAGGGAGTGCTTAGGTCATGTATCCAAACGGTGCTGGGCTGATACAGTTTCAGTCCATGTCATTTCTGCATATGTTCACCCATAAAACTGTCCCATCCTGTTTCCACATTAATCTGTAAAAAAAATAGCTGCATGGAAGTTCACATTGAAATATATTCTCTCAAAATACATATTTCTAAACACATTTGTGGCACTTCTTCTCAACCTGAATACTGCATCAGAATATTCAAGAAATACGAAAGCCAGCGGGTGACTACATTTTGATCTGCGCATTTGCCCAGGAGATGGAGATCAGGTCGTTCTGTATCAGAATTTGCATCAGTTGAATTCTTCAAGCATCCCAAATAAGAAATAATTTGGGGAAATGCCCTCTAACTACCAGGTAAGGTGGCTACTTCCGCATTGCCAAAAAAAAAAAAAGAGGACAAATGAGGACAAATAGTTTGCATATGATAATTGAGGTGCAAATCTGGAAATAATTACTGCTATATAAATTGAAATACAATTTCACCATAGTGGGGAAGACTGAGACCAGGGCCTAATCTACACAGGTGAGTTAGTGTGGAGTGAGAGCACATCAGGGAAATTTGTGACACATGACATTGTCACCACCCTGCAGCAACCATGCAACTTCCCTCTCAAAAAGAACATATTTGCAAAGTCCTTTTAGTACGTCTTTTTTCTTTAAATGCAGCACCCACCCAGTTCTGCTGCAGTATGACCCATTCCCCCAAATTAATTCCTGCATACAGAGCATGCCTAGAGGTGTGTCTGTGTAACCTGCCCATGATCTGGTCAAGGGTAGGGATGTCAAAGAATTTTGCCACGAATCTCGGGGAGGCCGAATGCCAGCGCATTCGGCCCCCCGAAATTGGTGGCAAAATGGTCTGCCACCCCCCCTGCCACCCCCCCCTCCCGGGACGGGACTTACCTTGGGTGAATCCTCCTGGCGGCGGCAGCAGCAGCGGCTCCGGCGGCGGTTCGGCGGCAACGGCTGCAGCAGCCGGTCTTCCGACCGGCTGCCACTGCCACCATTTCCAGTGAAAAAAAAAAAAAGTGATAGGCTACGTAAAGATTTACATAGCCTAACACGGCTAGATTTTTAAAAAATACCGTGATAGGCTACGTAAATGTTTACGTAGCCTATCACAGCTGATTTAAAGGGGGGGGGAAACGCGCGTACGCAATTGGCGGCGCCCATGGCCACCGCCATTTCCGTTCCTTATTTTGACACATCTTAGTCTACGTAAACATTTACGTAGACTAAGATGGCAAAAATAAGGGGAACACAAATAGCGTAGACGATACGCTATTTGCGTTCCCCTTATTTTTGCCGTAGTCTACATAAATGTTTATGTAGACTAAGACGTGTCAAAATAACGAGCACAAATGGCGGTGCCCATGGGC
The DNA here is from genome assembly GCF_057233095.1 of Heloderma suspectum. NCBI lineage: Eukaryota > Metazoa > Chordata > Lepidosauria > Squamata > Helodermatidae > Heloderma > Heloderma suspectum. Next base: position 256,165,787 of record NC_139461.1, read on the forward strand.
ACCGCCATTTGTGTATGCACGTTGTTGTTTTTTTCTTTTAAATCAGCCGTGATAGGCTACATAAACATTTACATAGCCTATCACGGCTGACTGCAGGGACGCAAATGGCGGCGGCTACGGCCGCCGCCATTTGTGCACCCAGCTGGCCAGGATTCGGGGAGGGAGGGACGGAGTGCCTCCCCCCCGGCCAGAATTTTGGGGGGGAGGGACGGAGCGCCTCCCCCCCACCTCGAATCAAATTTCTTTAAAGATAAGTCACTTTCGTACATCCCTAGTCAAGGGGTGGGGCTGTCCCTTTTTCTTCCCCCATTCCTTTTTTCCTCCCATTGGCAGGATCCACTTTGGACTAGGGATGTACGAAAGTCACTTACCTTTTCGCAGGGGTGCTTTGTGGTGGGGGGGAGGCGCTTCGCTTCTCCCCCCCAAGTTCAGGCGAGGGGGGGGAGCCGTCCTGCCTTGCCCGGCCAAAATTCAGGCCGGGGGGGGGAGGCTTCCCACCTCGCCAGGCCGAAATTCAGGCCGGGGAGAAGTGCCCAGTCTCCCCGGCCGCGAAACAAAGTGTTAAAATAAAAGAAAAACCCATGATAGGCTACGTAACGATTAACGTAGCCTATCATGGCTAGATTTCCAAAGTCAGCCATAATAGGCTACGTAAATCGTTACGTAGCCTATCACGGGTGACTTTGGAAGAAAAAAAAAGCGCGTACGCAAATGGCGGTGGCCTATGGGCGCCGCCATTTGCGTTCCTTATTTGGTCCCGGTAGTCTGCGTAAAGATTTACATAGACTACGCCATAGTAGTCTACGTAAATCTTTACGTAGACTACCGGGACCAAATAAGGAACGCACATGGCGGCGCCCATAGGCCGCCGCCATTCACGTACGCGCTTTTTTTTTTCCCAAAGTCACCCGTGATAGGCTACGTAATGATTTATGTGCCTATCACTGCTGACTTTGGAAATCTAGCCGTGATGGGCTACGTTAATCGTTACGTAGCCTATCACAGGTTTTTTTTTTTAACACTTTACTTTGTAATGGCAGCGGCGGCAGCCAGTCAGAAGACCGGCTGCCACCCCCGCCCCCGACGAAAGGCCGACGATCCGCCGCCGGGACCCGCCGCCAGGAGGGACATTCGCCAAAGGTAAGTCCCATCCCGGGGGGGCGGAGAATTTCACCGCTGATTTCGGGGGGCCGAATGCATTGGCGCTCAGCCCCCCGAAGATTTGGGGAGAAATTCTCCGCCATCCCTACTTTGGACACAGGCTTCTTTTCCCACTTAGCACTATTATGCATTAGTGCTATTTGGCTGCTGGTCTTCCCTGTTTATTTTTACTTTGTACTACAACATTGCTACTTCACTGTCCTGGAATCATGCAATTGCGCAATGTCGTATTAGTGCAATCGTTGCAATTGAATTGTACTGGGACAGTAACTCATGTGGGGAGCAGGGCTTCAATACTGCTGATTCACAGTCCTGTAGTCACACAGTTGTGCAATCTCACATTAGCCCTCTAAAGTAACTAATGCGGAGAGCAGGGCTTCAATATTGCTGCTTCGCAGTCCTGGTGGACACAAGGGGAGAGGTGTGGGGTAAAGTACAGGATGTAATTCATCTCTTCCATTGAACTTCCCTGAGCAGGGGAGCATTGGAAGGGGCAGGGAGCAAGCCTCTCTCATTCGCTGAGCAGAACCTATGAGGTTGATTATGTTCAGTTCTACTTGCTGCGCTCCTCCCCAGCCAACCCTGAAGTACAGCAGCCTCAAGTGCTGTCTGACCCACGAAAGTGGGTTTTTAGGTAGTGTATTCTCCGGTTTTATTTCTTCATGTGCCTCTGATGGACCAAAGCAATTTCATGAAAATCTGGGTAAAACCAGAAAACACTTCGAAAACCGTTTCCGTGTAGATTGGCTCCTGGTGGCTTGGGTGCCTGCAGCTCAGTCTGCTGTCAGGTGCTAACTGTGGACGCTGGGCAACTTCAAGGCCCCTGCTGCTGTCCCTTCTTAGGATTCTTTATCATTAAACTAGACTTGGGCTGGATAGCCCTTCCAACAGAGCAGGGGTGGGCAACTTGTGGTCATCCAGATGTTTTGGTCTATAAGGCTCATCAACCCTAGCCATCATAGCCGCTAGTGAGACATGCTGGGAGCTGTATACTAAAATTTCTGAGAGTCAGCCAGAGGATGCCTTCATATAGAGGACCTACTCTCATAGTTCATCAATAGAGGACTGTCTTCTAGGATACATGGCCACCTGAATACCAAATATTATTTTAAGCACTTTTAAGAAGTGCCATAGAAAGGATAATTTTTTTAATTAGATATGAACCTTTCCTGAGAATTTTGGCACATCTTTGCAACCACAAAGTCTATAACACTGTGGAATGGATCTAAAAATAATAATTTCTTCTTTAAAAAAAAAAAAAAACTTCTGAAAGTTTCCTGTGTCTGGGCTCTGGCATCTATCCAGCCCTGATAAGTTTCACACCTGGATATCTTCTCAAGGTTTTCCAACAACTCCATAGCAATCATTCTCACCACATCATGACATAGCCCAACCTGCCCTTGCTTGAAGAACAAACTCTCAAAAGCTCACTCAGGAAGTGGAGGCAAATGAGTAGAGCTATTTCATGGATCTTATCAGCATATCATCCTTGAAAGGGCAGGGCCTTTTATTAAAAAAGAGGAGAGGGGGGAACCACAAGCAATTTTTAATTTTAATCAGGAAGACCGAGGCATTGTCAGAGACAGCTACTGGCTAGAAGTCAAGAGCAATGAAGCACTCATATGAATATGAAGCTTATTTTTTTCTCCTCTGCTCCTCTAGGCAGAAAGCACAGTTCCCTCCAGGCATGCATTTCTGGAGTGCAAGGTACAGAAACTGCAAACACCTACTTCCTTTATTCACTTAAAGTGGTTAGACCCTTAGCATGTATAATGCAGGGTTGTTTTCAACAGGGCATTTGTGATGTCCTTTACTTGAGAGCTCGATCTTGCATCAAAAGTGGGGAGAAAAAAAACTAAATTTAAAATTATTCTGGAAGGAAGAAAACATCTTCAATCACAGCAGGTGAGCAACAGTGTAAGTCATATCTGTAAAGCGTAAGGCATAGCTCAGCTATTGTCAGTAAAATGCTCCATCTCAGTGCTTTTAACATGTGCTATTTTTACACAAGCATCTGACATCAAAAGACATTCTGCAACATTTTCGGCCCAGTGCATTATTAGCACTTTTTCAGAAAGGTCATTGGTACAGATGATGACTGTCAAGGAGAGGAAAGGGAAACTCTGGGCAGAAATATTACACAGCCAGAAAATTTGTATGTACATATGTTTGTTTATTTATTTATTTATTTATTTATTTTTATACCACCCAATAGCCGAAGCTCTCTGGGCGGTTCACAAAAACTAAAACCAAACAACACACAATAAAACAATTTAAAATATATAGAACATTAAAACCACAATATAACAATACAACCACAATAAAACCTAGCAGCAGTACAGGAGTTTAAAATACAGATTTAAAACAGCAAAGATAAAAATTTAGAAAGCTAAAATGCCTGGGAAAATAAAAAGGTCTTCACCTGGCGCCGAAAGGAGTACAATGTAGGCGCCAGGCGAACCTCACTAGGGAGCTCATTCCAGAGCCGGGGTGCCACAACAGAAAAAGCCCTCCTCCTAGTAGCCACCCGCCTCACTTCCTTTGGCAGGGGCTCATGGAGAAGGGCTGCTGCTGATGATCTTAAGGTCCGGGCAGGCACATATGGGAGGAGGCGATCCTTCAGGTAACCTGGCCCCAAGCCGTTAAGGGCTTTGAATGTTAACACCAGCACTTTGAATCGGGCCTGGAAATGGACCGGCAGCCAGTGCAGCTGGAAAAGTACTGGCGTAATATGAGCTCGCAGGCCAGTCCCTGTTAACAATCTTGCTGCCCTATTTTGGACCAGCTGAAGTTTCCGGACCGTTTTCAAAGGCAGCCCCACGTATAACGCATTGCAGTAATCCAGACGAGAAGTTATCAGAGCATGGATAACTGTAGCTAGGCTATCTCTGTCCAGATAAGGGCGTAGTTGGTATACCAGCCTAAGCTGATAAAAAGTGCTCCGTGCCACTGAGTTCACCTGTGCCTCAAGTGACAGTTCTGGATCCAAGAGCACCCCCAAACTACGAACCTGATCCTTTAGGGGGAGTGCAACCCCCTCCAGAACAGGTTGATTATCACCTAGCCGGGCAGACGAACCACCCACTAACAGTACCTCCGTCTTGTCTGGATTGAGTTTCAGTTTATTGGCCCTCATCCAGTCCATTACCGTGCCCAGGCACTGGTTCAGAACAGCCACTGCCTCACCTGGTTTTGATGAGAAAGAGAGGTAGAGCTGGGTGTCATCCGCATATTGATGGCACCTCAGCCCACACCTCCGGATAACCTCCCCCAGCGGTTTCATGTAGATGTTAAACAGCATGGGGGATAGAATAGAGCCCTGTGGAACCCCATGGCACAATTGCCATGGCACAGAGCAATAATCCCCCAGCACCACCTTCTGGAATCGGCCATCCAAGTAGGAGCGGAACCACTGTAGTGCAGTGCCTCCAACTCCCAACCCAGACAACCTATCCAGAAGGATACCATGGTCGATGGTATCGAAAGCCGCTGAGAGGTCCAGGAGAATCAACAGGGTCGCACTCCCCCTGTCCCTCTCCCGGCAGAGGTCATCCCACAGGGCGACCAAGGCAGTTTCCGTTCCAAAACCAGGCCTGAAGCCCGATTGAAATGGATCTAGATATTCCGTTTCATTCAAGAGTGCCTGGAGCTGTCCTACAACCACCCGCTCAAGCACCTTGCCCAGGAAGGGGATGTTGGCCACTGGCCTATAATTGTTAACATCCTCTGAGTCCAGGTTAGGCTTTTTCAGGAGTGGTCTAATTACTGCCTCTTTTAAAGCGGCAGGCACCACTCCCTCTCTCAAGGAGGAATTTACAACCTCCTGGACCCAGCCGGACAACCCCTCCTTGTTTGATTTAATAAGCCATGAAGGGCAAGGGTCAAGCACACAAGTGGTCGATCGGACTTGGCCAAGCACCTTGTCCGCATCCTCAGGCCTCAGTAACTGAAACTCATCCAATAAAACTGGACCAGACGGTGCTCTGAACGCCTCTACCAATGGAACTGCATTAATCGTGGTGTCCAATTCATGACGAATCTGAGCGACTTTATCCTCAAAGTGCTGCGCAAACCCGTCACAGCGTGCTACCGAGGGTTCCACCGTCTCTCTCCCTGGCCCAGAATGTAACAGGCCGCGAACCACTCAGAAAAGCTCCGCTGGACGACACTGAGAAGATTCAATGCTGGTGGAAAAGAACTGCCTCTTTGCCACCCTCACCGCCACAGAGTAGGCTCGATAGTGGGCTCTTACCTGTGTTCGGTCAGACTCAGCACAAGTTTTCCTCCACCTGCGTTCTAGCCGTCTCCCCTCTTGCTTCATTGCCCTCAGATCAGGTGTATACCAAGGAGCTGGCCGGGCTCTGCTCAGAGGGAGAGGGCGCTTGGGTGCGATCGTGTCAACCGCCCGAGTCATCTCTGCATTCCACAGAGCGACCTGGGCTTCGACAGGAGCACCAGCCATACCAGCAGGAAAATCCCCCAGAGCCCTCTGGAATCCATCAGAATCCATTAATCTCCGGGGGCGGACCATTTTAATAGGTCCCCCACCCTTGCAGAGGGGAAAGGCCGCCAGAAGTCTAAACCTCAGCAGGAAGTGATCTGACCATGACAAAGGGACAGATGTTAATTCCTCTACTTTCAGATCACCATCCTCCTGCCCAGTCGAGAAAACCAGATCAAGCGTGTGTCCTTTTATATGCGTTGGGCCAATGACATGTTGGGACAGCCCCATGGTTGTCATGGCGGCCATGAAGTCCTGAGCCGCCCCGGATACAGCGGCCTCAGCATGGAAGTTGAGATCCCCCAGGACCATCATCCTGGGGGTCCTCAACACCAAGTCCGAGACCACCTCCGTCAGCTCAGGCAGGGAGTCTGATGGGCAGCGGGGTGGGCGGTACACCAACAGAATCCCTAATCTGTCCCGGGTACCCAACACAAGGTACAGACACTCAAGATCTGCACTCGAATGAGCAGGAAGCCTGGAGAGGGAGATTGAATTCCTATAGACCACGGCAACCCCCCCTCCCCGACCCTCAAGTCGGTGTTGGTGCTGCACTGAGTACCCAGGAGGGCACAGCTGGGAGAGAGTGACCCCTCCCAGTTCCCCCACCCAGGTCTCAGTAATACATGCCAGGTCAGCCCCCTCATCCACAATCAAATCATGGATGAGGGAGGTCTTATTTTGGGCCGACCTGGCATTCAGCAGCAGCACCACCAGACCCGAGGGCAGACTGGTAAGGCTGCCAGGAACCATCAGGTTGGGGGAAGAACCAGAAGAGGGGACAGCTGTAAGGTGTCTAGCCCCTCTTCTCCTCATCTGGCCTGTTAATCCCCCAACGCCATACCTCCCCCGGCCCATGACCACAGTTATGGTGGCACCTCCCCCACCCCCTGAGTTATCCAATAGTCCTCCCAGGCACATATTAAAATATTAAGATATAAAATATACAACAGTTTAAAAGAATATAAAAGAGATAAAAGAGAACAGCAGCTAAGAAGGAGCAGATAGTCCACATTTGCCCCTTCCCCTGGTCTTTAAAGCTGCTGCCCTCTGCTGCTGCTGCTATTTGCTGCTGGTGTCTCTGGAGAGGCAGGTGGGTAGATCTTGCGACTCCAAGTGCGACGCTAAGTGCGCACTTAGCGTCGCACTTGGCGCGACGCCGAGGCGCACGCCGAGGCGCTGCCTCTGGCAGCCCCGCCTTAAATTTTGTATGTATGTACAATATGTATGTATGTACTTAAAATCTTTATTAACACATTCCAGGGTGGTATACAAAATTCATTAAATTAAAATAGAAATACAGAGAGAGAGAGAGAGAGAGAGAGAGAGATCCCACTAAGCTAGATATTAAAATCAGCAAATGCTTGATGAAACAAATACATTTTTAAACAGCACCAAAACACCAGCAAGATTGGCATCTACTGTACTGCACAGAGGAGAGGCCAGCAGGCTTTTTGATGTATCCATTCCCTAATCCTGTCCAGTATTGTACATGCAAACACAAAGAAAACATCAGGCCAAACTAGAAAAGTTTATAAATGTGTTAAGCTGAAGTGCTGTGGTTGTTTTTTAATTTTTATTTTGATAATGTGTGCACACACAATTTTTGCCAGGAGCACCTGGCAAAACAGCAGCCAGGGGCCCTCATGGTGGGGACTGGGAAGCAGCATGCAATTTCTCACTCTTCCCGCTCTTCCGCCTGAGGTGGGGTACTTACCCCGCATCATAGGAGGGCCAGCCCTGGATATGCTGTTCTGCAGTTTGGAGTAAAAAGGACAACAGTGTCAATTTTTGCACTGCTTAACATGTATTGGATCCGTTTGAAATTTTGCACAATTGTAGACATCAGGTCTACAAGACCTGGAGCTGACTGTGGCTCATGAGCTGCTTTGTGCAAAATTTCGGCTTAAATGGAAGAACATAGGGAAAACCACTAAACCATTCAGGTATGACCTAAATCATATCCCTTATGAATATACAGTGGAGGTGAGGAATAGATTTAAGGGATTAGACCTGATAGACAGAGTGCCTGAGGAACTATGGACGGAGGTCCGTAACATTGTTCAGGAGGCAGCAACTCAATCCATCCCAAAGAAAAAGAAATGCAAGAAAGCCAAGTGGCTGTCTGATGAGGCTTTACAAGCAGCTGAGGAAAGAAAGGAAGCAAAAAGCAAGGGAGAAAGGGGAAGATATATCCAACTGAATGCAGAGTTCCAGAGAATAGCATGGAGAGACAAGAAGGCCTTCTTAAATGAACAATGCAAAGAAATCGAGGAAAACAATAGAATGGGAAAGACTAGAGATCTTTTCAAGAAAATCGGACATCACAAGGGAACGTTTTGGGCAAAAATAGGCATGATGAAGAACCAAGAAGGCAGGGACCTAACAGAAGCAGATGAGATTAAGAAGAGGTGGAAAGAATACACAGAAGAACTATACAGGAAAGATCTGAATGTCCCTGATAGCCATGTTAGTGCGGTCACTGAACTTGAGCCAGACATCCTAGAGAGTGAAGTCAAGTGGGCCTTAGGAAGCATTAGTAACAACAAAGCTAGCGGAGATGACAGTATTCCAGCTGAGCTATTTAAAATCCTAAAAGATGATGCTGTTAAGTGCTGCACTCAATATGTCAACTTATGTGGAACACTCAACAGTGGCCACAAGACTGGAAAAGATCAGTTTACATTCCAATTCCAAAGAAGGGCAATGCCAAAGAGTGTTCAAACTACCGCACAATTGCGCTCATTTCACATGCCAGCAAGGTTATGCTCAAAATCCCACAAGCTAGGCTTCAGCAGCATATGAACCAAGAACTACTGGAAGTACAAGCTGGGTTTCGAAGAGGCAGAAGAACTAGAGATCAAATCACCGACATTCGCTGGATCATGGAGAAAGCAAGAGAATTCCAGAAAAACGTCTATTTCTGCTTCATTGACTACGCTAAAGCCTTTGATTATGTGGATCACAACAAACTGTGGCAAATTCGTAAAGAAATGGAAGTACCATACCACCTTACCTGTCTCCTGAGAAACCTGTATATCAAGAAGCAACAGTAAGAACCAGACATGGAACAACCGATTGGTTCAAAATTGGGACAGGAGTATGACAAGGCTGCATATTGTCGCCCTGCTTATTTAACTTATATGCAGAGTACATCATGAGAAACGCCGGGTTGGATGAATCACAGGTCAGAATTAAGATTGCTGGGAGAATTATCAACAACCTCAGATACGCAGATGATACCACCCTAATGGCAGAAAGTGAAGAGGATCTCAAGAGCCTCTTGTTGAGGGTGAAAGTGGAGAGTGCAAAAGCTGGTTTGAAACTCAACATTAAAAAAACTAAGATCATGGCATCTGGCCCCATCACTTCCTGGCATATAGAAGGGGAAGAAATGGAAGCAGTGACAGATTTTACTTTCTTGGGCTCCAAGATCACCGCAGACGGTGACTGTAGCCATGATATTAAAAGACGCTTGCTCCTTGGGAGGAAAGCTATGGCAAACCTAGACAGCATAGTAAGAAGCAGAGACATCACCTTGCCGACAAAGGTTCGTATAATCAAAGCTATGGTTTTCCCAGTAGTAATGTATGGCTGTGAGAGCTGGACAATAAGGAAGGCTGAGCGCTGAAGAATTGATGCTTTCGAACTGTGGTTCTGGAGAAGACTCTTACAAGTCCCCTGGACTGCAAGGAGGTCAAATCAGTCCATCCTAAAGGAAATCAACCCTGAGTGCTCATTGGAAGGACAGATACTGCAGCTGAAGCTCAAATTTTTGGGCCACCTAATGTGAAGAGAAAACTCACTGGAAAAGACCCTGATGCTGGGAAAGACTGAAGGCAAAAGGAGAAGGGGACGGCAGAGGATGAGATGGCTAGATAGCATCACCGATGCAATGAATATGAACTTGAGCACACTCTGGGAGAGAGTGGAGGACAGGAAGGCCTGGCGTGCTATGGTCCATGGGGTCACGAAGAGTCGGACATGACTTAGCGACTGAACAACAACAACAAGACATCAGGTATATCGTGAATGCCAAGTTTCAAGTGTCATTTTTATAAGCAGTAGAATTTTAAGGCTTATAATGATGGGATCTTTTTTTTGTGTGACTCATATTAACTAAAGGGGCACTTCTGTGCCCCTTTAATATCAGCTCACAGTGTGCTCTTTTAGGGTTAACTCTGTTACTGAAACAGGGAGCTTGTGCTGAAAAAGACCATCAACAGCCTGAGAAGACCCCCAAATGCCCCAATAGCCTAAGAAGAGCCTTGATGGCCTGAAAGAACTGTTGAGGCAGCCCCTCCCTGACCTTCCCTGGGGCTCCTTAAGATCTGTGCACCCTGAGGGAAGACAGTGAGAAGCCCAGGCTAGGGTGCCTGTGCCATCTGCTCCTCAGGGGTGCTCCAATGTGCCTGAGAGAATTCTGTTCTATTTTCTGTTTTTTTAAAAAAAAATCCTTGTTTCAGTTTTTTAAAATTGTAAACAACCTTGGGTGCCTTAGCTGAAGGGCAGTATAGCAATGCATCAAATGAACAAGCCCTGTTAGGAACTGCAAGTGTGGGAACACTACAATATTCCAGGGCAATGCTCTGTGGGGAAAAAACTCCTCAGGTCCTAAGGGAAGCTAAGCCCTCCCTTCTCCTCTTAAGCAACCTCAAGGGGAGGTGGGAACATGGGCTTGGAGACAGCTTTGAGCCTGTCCTCCCCTCCCTCATCACTTTGAAGAGGAAGGAAAGGATTGATCACTTTGCCCCTGAGGTCACTGTTGAGGGAAGGATTCACAGCCCCTTATTTGGCTGAGAGAAGTCTAAGTGCATAAACATTGCCTCCTGTGCCAGGGATATTCCATAGTACAAGGCTAGTAGCATGGGCAAGTACACATGCACCACTCATAGCCAGGGCAAATACCCTCTTCTCCCCCCACCCCACCCCTGTTTTGGCTCCCAGTGTTTCAAGATATGTGGGGCTTACTTTAAAGATAGCTAGATAAGGAAAGGATACTGCGAGCAGTTCTGGTTTTCAAGAGGATAACGCACAACTGGCCCTACTGTTAGGCAGAGTGAGGTGAGTGCCTCAAGCAGCTGATATTTTATGTCATGAAAAGGAAGCAAATTGTTAGTTAATTTATTTTCATTGTATTTTTACTACCAGGGAGATGTGTCCATGGGCTTTTCTGACTCAGGTGGTTGAACTTGGATATTATTGACTTGGCAGGGGTCAGCAAAATGTCTTGGGCTAGCCCTGGGATATAACAACAATGGAGTAGGCACCAAAAAGGATATCTAAAGATATCAGGGGGATCGGACACCTTCTTTAGAAAAGCTAGAGATACTGGTTACAATTAGCTTAGAAAAAAAGATGCATGAGAGAGAGATGAAAGAGAATTATTTTCTTTCTTTTGAAGTACTAGCACTCAAGGGAAATTCCATAGCTAAGCAGTAGAGCATAGGGATGTCAGAGAATTCTGCCACGGACTCCAGTGAGGCCAAATTCTTAAGAATACACACACACACACCGGACTCCGTGGCAGCCGCTACGCCATTTGCGCCCCTGCTCTTTGCTGTAATAGGCTACTTAAGTATTTACATAGCCTATCACTGCTTGGCAGCCATGCAAATGGCGGCCGGCATAGCGGTCGCCATTTGCGGCCACAGCAGCCCGGCAGCGGCTGGCCCCAGTCAGCAGCTCTGCAGAGTCGCCACAGAGCAGAGCCGGCCAGGGAGGATTGCAGGGGCAGGGATGGAGCGCCTCTCCCCCACCGTGGATGCGCCTGGAATGGAGCCAGGTAAGTGTTTCATACATCCCTAGTAGAGCACGAGATTTGCATACAGAAGGGCCCATATTCCATTCCTGGCATCTCCAGATAAGGCTGGCAACCACTCTTGTGTGAAACCAGGGATGGTCGAAGAATTCATTAGGTCTGTATCCCAAAGTGAATTCTCCTGATCTGTACCTCCAAGATTAATGTGCTGATTGAAATGCATCCCTCCTTCAGAATCTGCACCACAATGAATTTTATGAGGTGCTCCCTAAGTCTGTGAACTGCCCAGAGAGCCTTAGCTGTTGGGTGGTATATAAATGTAAGAATAAATAAATAAACAAATAAATTTAATTATTTCTTTTTATTTATTATTATTTATATTTATTATTATTTATATTTTTATTATTTTTTAATACTTTATTTTAATTTTATGAGCTGCTCCATATGTTTGTGAACTGCCCAGAGAGTCTTGGCTGTTGGGCGGTATATAAATGTAAGAATGAATGAATGAATGAATGAATAAGCTTCTTCTTCTCCTCCTCCTTCTTCTCCTTCTTCTTTGCTTTTAACCCTTCTTTTTATTTAAGCAGGTAATAGCCTCTCCAAGCAGGTAGGAAAAAGTGTGGCTGCTGGGGTGGTGCACACTGAAAATGGGTCTGCAAATGCCCATTTGCAGGTGCCCATCTATCTTCTCCATCTTTTTTTCCACCTAGGAGGGACAGGATATCATCACATCCAGTTGCTTCTAGGGGCATTCATCATGGTCCCGTATTCAATGCGTGCAGCAGCACCTGTGCTTTCGAGCTGCTAGGGGAGGCTATTAACTGTTAAGAAAGAAGAAGAAAAATGAAAAGCAGCCCTCGGATCACCTCATAAAATTTTAAATACCTTTGCTTTTTTTCAGAATTTCATGTGTTGTTGTTGTTGTTGTTTAAACAATCAGTATATAATTTGGAAATGGGGCACAACAGATTTGCAGATGAACACAGGCGAAACTGATGTACATCCTCACAGAACCACCGCCAGCCATGCGAACGATGCTAAGGCAGATGCACTGAAGTCAGGCTTGGCGTGAGGCAGCTTCGTCTGTTTTAGGAAAGCAATTAGCAGCAGGCCCAGGATGAAAAAAAAGGAGAGATTTCCTAATGACTGTAACAATACAGTGCTTTGACAAGGCAGGTATGGCTTGTTAAAAACTAGTGTGCTCGACTTATTTGTGCTTGAGGGAGGGAAATCTGTGGTCAGGACACCAAGGGCTTGGAGGGCAGCCAGAGTGCCTGTTCTCCCTCAGGGCTGGACCAAATATAATTTCCTGCCAAATATTGAGTTGCATTAAGGCTGCAATCCTATACTCACTTATCTGGGACTTTTCTGATCTCAGCGGGGCTTACATGTGAGTAGACATGTAGGATTGCATAGGGGGTTGGACTCAAGGGTCTTATAGGCCCCTTCCAACCCTACTATTCTATGATTCTATGACTCTCAAGTGTCTGGTCTGTTTGTCTCCATGTCACTAGAGATGTATGAAAGTCACTTACCTTTTTGCAGGTGTGATTCGTGGTCGGGGGGAGGCTCTCCGTCCCTCTCCATGGAATCCTCCCTGGCCGGCTCTGCTCCACAGCGGCTCCACGGAGCTGCCAGCCAGGGCCATTCGCAGCCAGAGTTCCGGCCACAGCCAGGCTGCTGCAGCTGCAAATGGCGGCCGCAGGCTGCCGTGATAGGCTATGTAAGTGTTTACATAGCCTATCACAGCAAAGAGCAGGGACGCAAATGGCGGCTGCTACACCATTTGCACCACTGCTCTTTCCGTGATAGGCTATGTAAATATTTACGTAGCCTATCACAGTAAAGGCAGCCACGAAAGACCAGCCACCGGAGCCACCGCCCCAGGTAAGTTTCGTTCCAGGGGGAATTCCACGGGGTGAAGGGGGGTGGGAGGCTGTTCCGCCACAGGTTTCGGCGGGCTGGATGCCAGTGCATTCGGCCTCACTGAAATCCGTGGTGGAATTCTCCGCCATCCCTACATGTCACACACACACACACACACACACACACACACCTGCAACCAAGCAGAAGATACTGCTGCACATAGTCTGCTTTTTTGAAGGGGAAAAAAGAGGGAACAAGCCAAAATCTGGCAAAGAGGGAAGAGGGCATGGGTAGTAATAGCAACCCCTCCACCTGCCTACACCACCATGGCTACTTGCACCCCACCGTTTTTTGCTATATGCTTTCACTTTGGCCCCATACATGGGGAAAAAAAGAATTGAGGTCTCCCAGTCATCCAACCCCCACAAGAAAGAGTGGGGATGCTGAAATAAGAAATATCTGAAGCATGCACAAATGTGAAGCCCTTTGTTTCCATTCAGTGGAGGAGTATAGTACATCTTGGGTACATATACTCCCATTTGCTGGTAAGATCCCATACCTGAAAAAAGTGATAAAGCTCCCCACCAAAAGAGTAGGGGTGCCAAAAGTTACCCCAATTTATATTTCAATTCTAGTAGTTTAGTATAAATTTGCATCTATACTAATTCTATGCAAATTTTATACAAATTTGCATTCAATAGATTCATAGGGAATAGATCAGTCAGTGATAATTAGCCAGAAATGAACCATCCATGCTTCTGTTTTCCAGCAGCTTGCAACAAGCAACAGGAGATGGCTGTCCCTGTTTTGTACTCCTGTTGAGTGAATCTGGATGGCTACTGAGAGAGAGAGAGAGAGAGAGAGAGAGAGAGAGACCAGAAGCAAGCAACCAGAAAATTTGAAATATGCATTTCTTTATCATTACAGAATGGTCAGATACATCTTGCAAATCTCCCTACATCTTATCTGCAATTCACATTCACATGTGTTTGCTAAGATGTATTTGTATTAGATACATAATATTTGGATGAAGGCTACTATGGGGCACTTTTGATCTATTAGTAGGAGAGAATGCAAATCCTGTGGCCCTACCTGGTTGTGCAAGTCTAGACACAGAAGGTTTTGCGTGAGATGGTGAAATGAAATATACCTTCAAGACAGCGAGTGATGTCAGCTACTCCAGGCTCTGCTTGGTGCCTCCTCTACAGAAAAGCTTGTGCAGAGCATGTCAATTCATGTTTGCTACTTAGACAAAGAAGGGAATTTAAATCCAAAGGTAGCTTTCTTTTTCTTTTCTTTTTTTCCTTTCTGGAGATTTAGGGATGGGCTGTTGCTGCAAAGCACAAACATCATCCAACTGGGCAGATTCAGAGCAGTTTGGTGGGTGAGAAACCCTGAAGAATGGGAAGCCAAACTTTGAAGTGAGAAATACAAGGATTACCTTCTGTTAATTAGATATGAAGGATCTATGCAAATTTGCTTCCTAGGCAGACTTATCCTATAGTTGTTTGCTCTGAAGTAAGTCCCACAGAGTTCAATGGAATTTACTGCAAAGTAATTGCACACTGAATTGGAGCCTCAGGCCCTTACTAAAGAACTGAACTCACTGAAGCAATGACAATATTTCTGTTTAATATCACTCCCGTATACATAAAGCAAAATTAATTACTTTTCAGGAACATGGAATGCATGATAATCTATCAGGAAGGGCAAGAACCTCAACAAGGGGTGATTTTCAAACAGTAACATGGCCTAAAAATACGGGAGGGTTTTGCATACTTGTAGAATGTAAAGTAGGATTTCGCAGAGTGCAGAAATGTGCAGTGAGTTATATCTTCAGTTCCTTAAAAGACAGAGATGTACATCAGTGAAGTCCTCATTTCGTCTTTTATCTCAGTTGCTACCACCCTTGTCGCTATGACTGTGCACGGCAACAACAACAACAGCAAGCAAAGTATTAAGAATACTTAACCCAAAATATAATTTGCTCGTATTTAGTTACTTGTTGCTAAGAGCATGTGCCTGCATTTCCTAACAGAATCTTTCTAACATAGTTGAGATGTTTCCCAATCACAAAGGTGCACTGGAAAATTCTCTTGCAGTCAATTCTAAGCATTCTTACCCAGGAGTAAGTCTTTCTGAGTTCAATGGGATTTATTCACTACTGTGATTGGGACTGCATGCCTCAGTGGATATAATCTGAAGCTATCAGAAGTTGTTGTAATGATAATAAGAACTTGTGGGCATGAAGAACACTCAAGTCGGAGTGCTTTCCAAAGTGAGTACCCCTTGCTGAAATGCTCATGAGCAGTACTGAGGCAAGTCCAGCCCTACCTGTAGGCCCCATGAGAACCTCAATCTTGGGAGGGCCACCACTTCTTCCCCTTCGCTGCCTCAAATTCCAATCATTGTTGGGGAAGGGCAGGGAAGATTGCAGAGGAGGAGGGCACTCTGTAGGCTCTGTCAGAGCATCTTCTTTTCCCACCAGGGACAAGGACTCAGATTACCAGTTCCAGAAACCCCAGTGAAAATCTGACATGTTTGCATTGGGGAGAAGTCAGTTTCCTGACAGGGATAAAGGAATAGGACAACTGCTTTGTCCTGCTGTTTAACAAATGACTGTCCCTATTTGAAGGGCTGTCCTGATTCCTGCCTAAGACCAATTTAAAAATAACCATAAGAAGAGCAAGGGCCCCAGAGTTGCTCATCTACAGTTAGCAACTGGACAGGAAAGGAAACTCCAGGAGCAGGCACACAGGACACCTTGTCACAGGTGTATGCTTCTGAAGTTATACACATAACCATGTAACCCTGCTCTCTCGTCTCTCGCCTCCTCCATTAGACCATTAAGCCTGGGGCCTAAAATTATCTGCCTGCACTACTGGTGTTAAGTAAAATTTACTTGTTTCACCGTTCTGTCTCCTGTGGCCTTTCATTACAAAAGTGTGTTGTTGTTGGACATACGGCATGGTAGCAAAAGAGAAACTGAAAGTAAAACAGTGGAGCAAAAACACAGACCAGTTGGACCCTCCAGGAATATTTTTGATTGAAGGACTGATGCAGAGAACTGTAGAAGTTTGAAACAAGGTTTTGAGTTATATAGTATGGCAGCTGAGGCTGATAAGAAAAATGAAAGATTTCAGTCAGCACCATTTCTTAACGTGGCTGGTGAAAAACAAGGGAGGTACTTAATGCTTTTCATTTTGATGAAAGTACAGATAAGGAAAAATGCAGGTTTAAATAAATTAATAATTCTGGAGCATACTATGTATCCTGAAGAAATGTTACTTGGAAAAAGCACAATTTCTTCACTAGAGAGAAGACTAAAGCATTAGGCATACATGGTTTTAAAGCTGTTAGCACAATGCTCTGCCTCTGTGTGAATCACTTACTAAGGTTCACATCATGGATGGCATAAAGTCAGATGGACTCAGATTCTAACTGCTGAGAAAGACTTTAACCCTGGAGCATCATGCAGTGGCTATTTTCAGGGTAGGGATGGCTGAACGAGCAATGTTCGCGATCGCTAGCATTCTCCGAACATTGTCTCTCTGCTCGTCTCATGCCTTATTCCCATTTGTGATCCCTCCTCACTCCACACGAATGGGAAAATTGCACAAATGGAGCAGTGATCGAATGTGAAATTCGCACAGATTTCCTCCATAGATTAAAGTGGGGGTGATAGAATCTACAGGTAAATTTGTGCAAATTAGGAAATGTTGCACAAAATTGAATTAGGAAAGTTGCACAAATTGAATGTGAGCACATGCCTGGTAATTTGCGAAGATTTTCAGCGGACATGTGGTAACGATTGTGTTTGGTGCTCCGCATGTTTTTGCAAACGTAAACAAAATTCGCATACAGCCTTATTGCAGGGCAAAGGAAGTAGCTACAGAACAGTTGAGGACTAGGGGCAGCAGAAAAAATAACTGAATGCCCTAGTGCAGGGACAGGGAACCTGTGGCCTGCAGAAGTTGCTGGACTGCAGCTCCCATTATGCCTGACCATTGGCTATGGTGGCTGGAGCTTCCACACCAGGCTTTTTATCCCACAACCTACCAAGGCTTCTGCTTCTGCATTCTTTGCAGGATTTAAATTGGTTCTTTACACAGATGGCTTTTCTTTTACTACATAACACTCCCTGCCATTATCACTGGTGGGTGGATCCTGGTAGGATGTTATCAGATACCAGCAGCATTGTACACCCTCTGGGGTAGCCCCTCCCCCATCTAATGAACGTTTCCATTTCAACTTCCTTGTCTGCTGTTTTCACTTCTGCTACTTCCAATCCCTACCTTAGCAACTTCTATATACAATCCACACTACAATCCACAGTACAACTTCAGAAGTCAGCTCTCCCCCCGCCCCATGCACACAAGTCAGTCTCTGACATGCTGTACTAGTGAAACGCTGGTATGCTGCACTTCCGAAGTTCCCTGTGTTGTTCCCAGGAGCAGAATGGTGAAGGGGCTGGATATCAAGGGAGGCACAGGAAAGTGACATTCCCACCTGAACGTTGTCACTAGGTGATGTCAACACCACACTGCCCAACACCTGCCTCCACAAAGCATGTTGTAGCACGATGTCAGCAGCAATATATGGGCGGGTGATGGTGGATTCATTGCACGGCTGCAAATAATACCACATTTTCTACATACAGGAAAAACAGGGGGAAGGCACGGGACAGCTGCTGCAGGATAATGACATCATGTATTGCATGTGGGAAATACCATGAATGAAGAACAAAAATCGCACCAAAAAAAAAAAACCTTGTGAAAACTTAGAGCTGCTGCTCTAGCATGTGCATGTTTTAGAAAACTAGAAAGCCATTCTCAAAGCTAAGGAAGACCTGATACTACCAAACAAAGAGGCAGGCAGGCAGAAGACCTCAGGCTCATCATTGCCACAGGGGTGGCAATGTAAATGTGGTATTGGCCATTGCAAAGAATGCAGAAAATATGTCAAATATTATTATTTGCTAAAATATGTGAAACTTGAAGGAGACATTATCAGAGTAAAGCTAAAGCTTACACTGGGTGAAAAAGCCACGTGATTTCTTCTTTGGTACACTGAATTACTTGTTCTGAAGGATGGGTGGTGGGTAGATGTTCTCATAAATGACCACAAAACTGTGATTTTTAAAAAAATGACATAGGGTAAGAAGCAAATTAAATGTCTTTTGAAAGCTTATAAAGCACTGAAACCTGAACTACCGCAACATTCATAAAGAGGATGTAGCAGAGTAGTAACAAACTCTGCAAAGAAAAGATTGCAGGCGTTTGGTAACTATAATCCAAACTGCAGGTATAAAGAGAAGTCAGCTCATCTGGAATCCCAAGTGCACAAGCTCTATCATGTCTAAGCACTGTGGCTTTAATTGAAACAAAACCTGAAGATCAATGGGCTGCTAAACCAGATTACAAAAATGTGTTTCAAGGCCTAAGTTACTAACTAGAGCAGTATTCCTAAAATATAGCAAGAGGTACTTGCCTGTAATTCATGCAATGACACTTCAGAGGTTGCAATGACACTAAGGGTAATGTACTAATAATTAAATTGTTTGGGGGGGAAAGGAATGTGATGGTCAAATGTGCAGAGCCATTCAATCCAATAGTTGTGGACAAGCCTAACAGAGACCAGATAAGAATATGATTAGATCCAGGGGAATTGAACAAAGCAATTCGAATTTTCAGTTGCCTACTGTAGAAGAAATCATGGTACATTAGCATGAACAGAATAATTTATAATCCTTGGTGCCAGTGGTGGATTTTGGCAAATTCAACTGGATGACAAATTTGTAAGGCTATTCAATTCACCTATTGGCAGGTACAGTTTTACAAGATTCCCATTTGGACATCTTGGTGGTCTTATATTTTATGCAGATGAAATTCTTGTGAAGGGAAAGACCAGACAGGAACATAATGAAAGGATGAAGTGAATTCCAGATAGTTTTGTGAGAGGGTTCCAAAAACTGGGGGCGGCAGGGGAAAATCCATTTTTTCCATGTCAGAAACCAAATACATAAGACGCCATTTAATCAGAAAAGAGTTAAAACCTGATGGCAACTAAAACAAAAGCCATAGCTGCAAAATTTTGTTCCAAGGACAAGACTAATCTGCAAAGATTCTTTCTATGAATGGCCAGTTACCTAACAAAGATTATACCAAACATGCAACAGTAACCACACCATTAGGACAGTTTTGCCCAAGATGTTGCTCTTTCCCAGAAACAATGGGCCATCCATAAAATAGTATGTGAACTAACAAAAGCACCTGCATTGAATTTTACAACATGAAAGAACCAGTAACTGTGTCAGTAGCTGCCAGTTCTACAGGATTAGCTGCTTTATTGTTGTAGAAAGGTTTGCTTGTTACATATGCTTCCAAAACAGTGACAATTGCTGAACAAAACTATGCTTAAAAAGAAAAAGAATTGTTGGCAAAGTGTTTGGCTGCACAGAGGCAGAACAAGAAGAAGGAGCAGGCTCTGGGGAAGCTGATATTACTCTACACTCATGATGGCTTATTTGTCAATTTCTCAGAACCAAAACTGAGTGGATGTCCAGCTGCTACTGTAAATTATGGAGTATTGCAAAGCATAAAAATACCATTTTTCAGGCATAGCCAGATAGAAGTCTGGGAGTTACACTAGTGTTTATTGGTACTACAGATTGGAATTAAGTATAGATGATGGACACATCTGTAAAAAAAAAAATAATGACACAATAGTACCACAAGATCTAGGGAAAGAAATACCATATAAGGTAGAATCTCAGAGCCAAACTAGACACTCACATCTTTAGCCCTTGTGTGGCGGGGTTTTCCCCCCAATAAATGCCAGCCCAGTACATGCAGCGAGAGGGATTAAACCAGATCAGAGCCATGGGCATGGAGAGAGGTGGCTTTAATACTTTTCCCCCTTCAGAATCCTGTCCCAAATGGGACAGGGTGGTATTTGCACTGGGAGGAAAGCTTCCCTTAGCAAGGTGACCATTATGAATCCAAGTTCATCTCTGGCTCAAATTGTAATAAATTTGAACCTAAAAGCTCTCTCTTCAGAAACACACAGAACCCAACCCATTGTACTGACAGGTATTTTACTAGTCATGTATAAAAAGCTGTGGGGTTGATACATCTTCTCCTTTTTATTCACCATTTCCTTTATTCACAGCAGCCTGGGAAGATTTGACTAGGATGTCTAACATTGCAATATAACTGCATATGTCAAAATCTAATCTCAATGCATGGTCTGAAGGCAGATGATGCAACAGCAAACTTACTGAAGCTAAGCAGGTCTGGTGCTAATCAGTGCATGGATGGAAGACTGCTTGGGAGCTCTAGGTATTCTGCATTGAGCTCTACAAAATATAAAAAGGTAAAGGTGTCCCCAACCAGTCGTGTCCGACTCTAGGGTGCGGTGCTCATCCCCGTTTCTAAGCCGAAGAGCCAGCACTGTCCAAAGACACTTCCGTGGTCATGTGGCTGGCATGACTGAACGCCGAGGTGCACGGAACGCTGTTACCTTTCCCGCCGAGGCGGTACCTATTTATCTACTTGCAATTTCTTGCTTTCGAACTGCTAGGTTGGCAGAAGCTGGGACTGAAGACAGGAGCTCACTCCGTCATGCAGCACTCGGGTCTCGAACTGCTGACCTGCCAACCTTCCAGTCTGCAGTTCATAGAGCTTGAGTTCATAGATTGCAACAGAGGTGCTTTTATCTCCAGGGTAAGAAGAACCATGATACCCACACTTAACTTTAAATCTGTGGTTAAGAGCTAGTGTTACAATCCTGTGCAGACTTATTTGGGAATAAGTGCCATTGAACTCATTGGAATTTACTTCTGAGTAAACATGCACAGGAGTAGAGTGAAATAATGCCATCTCTGTTTATGTTCTGAATAATTTCAGTGCTTTTCAAAGAGCATTTTAAAATTGTATATATTCTAAATCAAAATTAGAAAAAATGGATTATAATTTCTAGTTTATAGAAAGTAAAAATTGGTTTGCACGCTACTGCAAAGGGGAAATAAAGGACCACTGGAGTGAGGGCAGGTCATATTTTAATGTAGTATTTGTTTTCTGTGTGTTCACTGGTGCTTCCCACAGCAATCATATCAAGCATGAATGGCATATGCATGTGTCATACATGCCTTTACATCTCTATTATGGCCATCTGTGGACTGGACACTGTCCCAATCAGGTTCACAGACACTTGGACATGGCAGTATAAGATCTGTATGCATCCATGTAGGTTGTCTACATTTTACATATTTTCTTGCAGGAAACACAAGAGCACATAGCATACACTTCTACCATCTAATGTATGCAGCTGGCCTGAATTAAGAACTTTCTTTGTACACTCCGGATATTGTGGGAAGGAACAACTTCCCCAGGAATTTAAGCATAACCAAGGAATGAAATTTTCAAATTAATTCTTTGAGGCTGGGATCCTAAGCACAGTTACTATATGAAGTGAATCTGATTGAATTCATTAGGACTTATTTCTGAGTAAACATGCTTAAGATGCAGGATGACTACAAATGGGAAAATCCAAGCACTAAAACAAAGTGGGCAATAATTCTCACAAACTGTGACACAAATCCACATGAATGAGGTATACAGGCTGCTTTGATCCATAATTTAAACTGCAATCTTATGAGCACTCAGGTTGGAATGACCTGTAATTGCTGAGATAATGCAAATTCTGGGCATGAGGCATGTGTAGATGAGAATCATCAAGCCTAAGGAAGGAGTATTTAATCCTTCCCACCAATTCTCCCTTGCAAATGTTCCCTCAGTGCCATTTTTCCCCAACCTGGAACCCATCTCTGGATAAAACATGCTAAACAACTTGTGGGGAGAGAGATTTGTAGGGGGGAATTGTCAAGTAGGGGAAGAAGAAAGCACAAGGGTCATTTAGCAGCTAAAGATTATGGTTGCCACCAGAGGGATGGAGACTTGTCTCTGACAGGCCCACACAAAGGTTTGGAGGAACTCAGATTCCCTTTGAAGTCCATTGTAATGAGCCCCATTCTCCACCTGAGTTCCAAGCTCTGGAAAACAGTGAGCAACTGTCAAACCCTTTTGTTCTGAGCTTTGCATGCATGTCTGAAGTCCAGCATAGCTAAACTGAACTCTCCTCCCTCTGCCCTATTGAGCTGAGCTTTGGAGGTGCTCACCAGAGGGGAGAGCAATGCTCACCATGGAAAGCATGGTGAGTATATTTGTGGACTTCTGGTTAAGCGCCCCTGCCCACTTTTCTACAAATACTGCCCCCCCCCAGCATACACACATGAGTATCACAAGAGAAATTGATAACATGTAATTGTTATGACACTTACATGTTATGGCCTTGAGTGCTATTTCCTTGGTGGAAAGGCAGATTAGAAATCAAATCAATAAATAAATCCACCCTTAGTTGGATGCAAGTCTCTTTGAACAAAGTGGGTCTCATTTCCAAATATGTATGTCATGTCAATGTTTCACCTCCAAAGTGGATTCCTGCAATTCACTGAAAGTAGTTTGAAACTCATCCTGAAGTTTAATTCATTCTGTATTTTCAGGTGTGTTATTTGTAATAAACCCATGTATTTTCTCTTTGCTCAAACATGTGTTATTGTTCAAGACAGTTTCACCAAACAAGTCAGGACAACCCAGAGCTGAATGAAGCTCAGGGGCAAAGCATTCCCAAAGGTGTGCCTTTAGCTGGCATTGGAAACATAGCTTGGATAAGCCAGCATGTGTCTTCATGCCCTCAGAAAGAAAAGGGCTTGGTTTATTCACAGTTGGGCTCCAAATTACAGGTAGACAGTAAAGAGTAAAGCTACTGCAAATTTGTGGCACAGCATGCTAGAACACATTACAGGGAGCAAATTTATATGAAGACTTACCACTGTTACAAGTGCGGGAAATGGACCAGTGGAATGTTGGCCTCTGTCCAGGTTTCATTCCAAATGAAGAAGGGCAAACTGTTCCAAGCAGGAAGTGATGTCACTGGGAGATTAAGGAAAAGGTCACTGAGGGTCCTAGTAAGAAAGAATTAACTTTGTTATCCTGTATTCTCTTCTAGTCAAAATCACAACAAGATTATCATTGACACCTTGGAAGAAGATACTTGGATTTACATTTATCTAGGGTTGTTCAAGGACACCCTGACCAGCCTCGGAGGCTGCTTGCTTTGGGGCTTCTGAGGTGGGCCCAACCCACTTTGGGTCCAACCCAACCCACTTCGGGCTCCGAGGCCACAGTGGGATTTGGGTGGCCAAAGCGGGCTCTCCCCCCTCCCAACCAATGCACCACATGAGCCCCTTATGCCTTACCTGGACCCTCAGGATGAGCGCTGTCAGCCTCTTCAAGGGAGTTGCCATTGTGGCTTCTATTTCCAGAAATTGAATCCTGTACAAAAGGAGGCCACAAGTCCATCATCTATGCAACATTACGGGTGTTCATGCTTGTAATGTTGTGTAGATGATGGCCATAGGGCCGCCATTTGCCCAGGATTCAATTTCCAGAAATAGAGGAAGCCTCAATGGCAACTCCCTCAAAGAGGTCTATGGCTGCTGGCACAGTTCCCAAGGGTCCAGGTGTGGAGCAGGGGGCTTGTGCAGTTGGGAAGGGGCATGTGGCTGGGCGGCTGGGCTTCCAGATTGCTCAGAAGCATGCCAAAGTGCTTCAGAGTGACCCAACCCACTTCGGATTGCTTTGGGCCATTCCCGACTTGTTTCAGATGCAGCCCAAAGCTGCCCACTTCAGTTCAGAATTCGGCTCCACAGTCGAAGCAGTGCACAGCCCTACATTTTTCCATGATAAATCCCAGCTGTGCATGTGTCTGTATGCATTGCAAACCAGAACTCTAATGAATGCTTAAGAGCAGCTGAAAAATGCATTGTATAACTCCAGCCACCTTTAAGATTAGGATTTGTCCAGAAACCAAACCAACCTTAAGTTTATGGTCCATCCAGAAATCAACCAATTTTTTTTGTTTAAACCTTCCTGTTCCATTGTTCTTAAATCAGCTAGTGTTGAGGACAAAATTCTATATTTCCTTATTTATTTAGGCTGAAACCCTATACTCACTTATCTGAGAGTAAGCTGAAGGCGGCTAAGAACATTAGAAATGTAATTACCTTCTAATATTCCTAAACTAACATCCAACCAAACAACTCTGAAGTCTGAACAAAGGTTAGGAAATGGTGATGGTGGTAGTGGTTGCCGCTGCTGTTCATATGCCATGATAGCTGATTTCACTGAGCTTCTCTTCTGTAGCAACTAAATTGTTTATCTGGGCAAGTTCTAGGGAAACCTGGTTCTGTAAAAGAGAGAGGGAAGGGAGGGTGTCCATTTGCTATGGGGCATACTTGTGATTCATAGTACATGCAGACTTTGCAATTTCTTGTGCGCCTCCGGTGATGAGGGGGTGTCTTCTGTTATGACTCAGTTACTAGGTGTGGTGGGATATGCATAGAGATCAGTTGTTCATTTTGAATCTTTTGGCAACAAATGAAACACATTGAAAGGAGAACCAAACAGACCTGGGTAGTGAGGTCTGGTGCAACTGGTGTTGCTCTTTCAAAATCAGTTACTATAAATGCTTTCTCACACGTCAGCTGTAAGTGCCTAACAGTCCCTCTCTGTGCCCATCTGCTTTGATGAGTCTGAGAGCAGAAAGGAGGGACATGCTTCACCAACCTTTCACCACCATGATATGCCATACACATCCTTTTGATAATATTTCACACCTTTGCAAAAAAGGTGCAACACACTTGGCTAAACAGGCAGAGAGAGGGTGTCTCCACTGCTGAGGCAACCAGGCCAAAACTCCCCCACTCCCATCCAGGTGCACCTCGTTGATGTTGGGGTAGACTTTGAAAGAGGATTCACATTCAAATACAAATGTTGTCTATCCATTCCGCATTCCTTCAAGGATGTGGTGCAGCTCAGGCTGAATCTTGGGGACAAAGTCCAGGGTCCTGTAGCCCAGCCCCCTGCCCCCCACAAAGACCGCCCAGAGACCAGCAGGTGATGAGGACATCACAGCAGCAGAAGCAAACACCATTTTATTCTTGTAGTCATGATGGCGCTATGATTTAATTTAAGTGAACTTAAAATGCAAAACTGCACATGCTCGGAGTATTTGCTTGTTTATTTGTTTGTTTGTTTTAAAAAAAAAATCAGGGTTGGCAGACCATTTTGTTGTTGTTGTACCATATCAGGAAGCAGTTCCAAAGCATGGGATGGTGGCTGGATGTGGCGGGGTGGGGGAAGAGAAGAGAAATGTTAGTTGCAAAATTCACATGGCTGTCTAAAGCGGCCTCCAGTAGGATCATTAAGTCCAGAGTCTAGCATTACCTAGCTGCACCACTGAATGGGATGTGAATTCAAAGATGCACATCTGCCCCAATTAATCATGCAGAGCTGGACTAAGGTGTGAAGCCACCATCACAGTGTAGCGAGTCAGGGAACATCTGCCCAATTACCAGGGTAGAAGGAATATATTTCTCCTTCTCCCCTCTTCAGAGTAGAGGCAATGGAAGGGCTTCATTTGTCCTCAGTTAAATCATCATGAAACTGAATATGACGGGCTATCTGACACCATGAGGCCATTATGTTTGTTCGTTTGTTTGTTTGTTTGCTTGCTTTTTTCATTCTTATTCCGCCTTTCCTCCAAGGAGCCCAGGGCAGCATGCATGATCCTCTTCCTCTCCATTGTATCCTCACAATAATCCTGTGAGGTTAGTTAGGCTGACAGTCAGTGACTGGCCCAAATTCACCCAGTGAGCTTCATGGCTGACTGGGGTCTAGAACCCAGGTCTCCCCAATCCTAGTCCAACACTAACCACTACACCACACTGGCTTTCACACTGGTTTATGTGATCCCTATCTAGCTGGGTCCCTCCCTATGCAGTTAAAAATAAAATAAAAAGAATGGGACCAAACTGGAAGTGTATCAAGAAAACACCTGCTGCAAACAGGCAGCAAAATGTATGAAAAAGTGGTTGTTTGGGCTTTTTCCTTCCACAGACCCTCCCCAACTTCCCAGAATGGCAACTTTTGCACTGAGACTGAAGCTCACCAGAATTCAGTGCAGCACCAAGCATTTAAACTATTCACACCACATGTTTTTCCCAACGCAGAATGATCCCCATAATTATTCCCATGACAAATGCAGTCCCATGCTTTTTGGGAATGGTGCAGATAAGGGAGGGAACCCAATTCGTTTTTGCACTCACTGTTGTTTTGCTTTTAATATTTTATTAATGTTTTGTTGTTTTAATGCCAAATGGGGGTTTTTAACATCCTTTTTGTTAGCCACATTGAAAACCTTGTAGGAAAGCAAGAGGGGGTAATTAAATAGTTTTGCTTGCTTGCTCGCTCTCAGCTATACCCCCCCACACACACTCATTTCCCCTTCTCACAGTCTAGTGATGCTGTCATATAGCAGATTCTTTGGCAGAAAGTGCAAAATTCATAGAATAATAGAATAGTAGGGTTGGAAGGGGCCTACAAGGCCATCGAGTCCAACCCCCTGCTCAATGCAGGAATCCAAGTCAAAGCATCCCTGACAGATGGCTGTCCACTCCAGCCTCATCTCGATTGAACACCTTCAGTGTGGGAGAGTCCTACCTCCCTAGGTAACTGGTTCCATTGTCGTATTGCTCTAACAGTCAGGACGTTTTTCCCGATGTTCAACTGGAATCTGGCTTCCTGTAACTTGAGCCCATTATTCCGTTTCCTGAATTCTGCGATGATCGAGAAGAGATCCTGGCCTTCCTGTCTGTGACAAGTATCATATCTGTGATATGTATCATATCTCCCCTCAGTCTTCACTTCTCAAGGCTAAACATGTCCAGTTCTTTCAGTCTCTCTTCTTCATAGGGCTTTGTTTCCAGAACCCTGATCATCTTTGTTGCCCTCCTCTGAACCCTCTCCAGCTTGTCTGAAATCCTTCTTCAAGTGCGGTGCCCAGAACTGGACACAGTACTCCAGATGAGGCCTAACCAATGCTGAGTAGAGGGGAACCAGTACTTCCCGGGATTTGGAAGCTATCCTTCTATTAATGCAGCCCAAAATAGCATTAGCCTTTTTTGCAGCCACATCACATTGTTGGCTCATATTCAGCTTGTGATCAACAACAATTCCAAGATCCTTCTTGCCTGTAGTGTTATTGGGCCACGTATCGCCCATCTTGTAACTGTGCATTTGGTTTCTTTTTCCTAGGGGCAGAACTTGGCATTTATCCCTATTAAATGTCATTCTGTTGTTTTCAGCCCAGCACTCCAGTCTATCAAGATCATTTTGAATTTTGTTTCTGTCTTCCAAAGTATTAGCTATCCTGCCCAATTTTGTGTCATCTGCAAATCTGATCAGCATTCCCTGCACCTCCTCCTCCAAGTCATTAATAAAAATGTTGAAGAGCACTGGGCCCAGGACTGAGCCCTGCAGTACCCCACTCATTACCACTCCCCAGTTTGAGAACATCCCATTGATAAGCACTCTTTGAGTCCAGTTCTGTAGCCAACTGTGGATCCACCAGATCGTTGTTTCATCTAGCCCACTTTAAGCTATTTTGCTCATCAGGATATCATGGGGCACTTTGTCAAAAGCTTCGCTGAAGTCGAGGTATATTATGTCCACAGCATTCCCACAGTCCACAAGGGAGGTTACCTGCTCAAAAAATGAGATCAGATTCGTTTGGCAGGATTTGTTCTTGACAAATCCATGTTGGCTTCAAGTAATCACTTCATTGTTTTCAAAGTGAGTACAGATGGATTGCTTTATCATCTGCTCCAGAATTTTCCCAGGGATTGATGTCAGACTGACTGGTCTGCAGTTCCCAGGTTCCTCCTTTTTACACTTTTTAAAGGTAGGGACAACTTTAGCCCTCCTCCAGTCATCTGGCACTTCACTTGTCCTCCATGATTTGTCAAAGATAATAGACAGTGGTTCTGAGAGGTCTTCTGCCAGTTCCTTTATTACTCTAGGGTGCAGTTCATCTGGCCCTGTAGATTTGAACTCATTCAAAGTTAATTAGGTGTTCCTTGACCATATGTCTATCAATCTCAAGCTGCAATCCTGCCCTTTCAGCCTGTACTTCGCCTTTGCCAGGGGGGGTCATAGACCCTCTTTTGGGAGAAGACTGAGCCAAAGTAGGAATTGAGCACTTCTGACTTTTCTTGGTCATCTGTTATTACTTTGCCATCCTTATTTAATAGCTGAACAACCATTTCTTTCCTCTGTCTTTTACTATACACATAGCTGAAGAAAGCTTTTTTGTTGCTTTTAGCATCCTTCGCTAACCTCAGCTCGTTCTCAGCTTTAGCCTTCCTGACACCATCCCTATAATTCTGTGCTACCTGCCTATACCCTTCCTTTGTTGCTTGGCCTTCCTTCTGCTTCCTATATATGTGCTTTTTTGTTTTCAGATCATCTCTAAATTTTTTGTGAAGCCACATTGGCTTCTTCTGTTGTCTTCCACCTTTTATTCTTGTTGGAATTGTTTGTAATTGTGCCTTGAGAATTCCCTTTTTTAAAAACTCCCACCCATCTTAGACTCCTTTTCTCTTTAGAGTCACTTTCCATGGGACCTTACTTATCATTGTTCTGAATTTATTAAAATTGGCTTTCCTAAAATCCAGGGTACGTGTTTGGCTACACTCAGGTTTTGCTTCATTTAGAACCAAGAATTCAAGTATATCATGGTCACTTTTCCTAGAGTTCCTGTAACTGCTACTTTATCCACTAAGTCATCTCTGTTGGTTAGGAAAGGATCAAATCAAGGATAGCCGATCCTCTAGTTCCTTCCTCTACTTTCTGTAGGAGGAAGTTATCCATAACACAAAATCAAGAATTTCTTGGAGGGGCCAGGTTTTGCAGAATTTGTCTCCCAACAAATGTCAGGGAAATTTAAGTCCCCCATTACTACTATATCATGCTTCCTTGAAATATTGGCTATTTGCTTTTCAAAAGTTTCATCCTTGTCTTCTCCTTGATTGGGTGGCCGGTAGTAGACCCCAACCACCATGTTCCTTTTATGCTTTGCTCCATGTATTTTAACCCAGATGCTCTCGATAGGGCTACCAAGCTCATCCTCCTGTATTTCTGTGCAGAGATATGCATTTTTAACATATACTGCAACCCCACCTCCCTTTCTGTTCCTTTTGAACAACTTTGCTGGCAAAGGCAAATTTCAAAATTTGCCTTTGCCTTCATTGTAGTTTGAAATGTGTACCTTGGAAAGTGTTAGTTTCCCAGTGGCAGAGAAAAGAATGCAGCGCCACTGAAATCCTGCACATTTCATCATGGGAAACAATAGGTTCTCAAGCAAGCAATAGCCACAATACAGTTAGACTTTGTCTCCTAACTGCTGAATAATCACCTTGTGTCATCATTACTGAATCCCACATTCATCACAGTGCCACATAGGCGGGGCAAGGCCTATAAACTAAAGCTTTCTTTTAAGGCCTTGGGTGAAACATAGGCATTGTGTTGTCCCTCTACATTCATCCTGAAGGCTATATCTGTTGTCAGGTGACTGACTGGTGGGTGGATAATTCATCTACCATGCTGTCTTATTTTTCTTTTTTAATCCCAAAGATATTCAAATGCTAAATTGATCTACTGTCCTTTCCTATGTCTTCTCAGTTTGTTCATATTCCTCGTCACTTCTCATATGAGATGGCAGTGCAGGTTACAGACTTGAAACTGAGCCACAGAGATGTACTGAGCAGGTAACCACGCAGCCTCCCTACATCTCTGTCTTTATACCAGTATTTCATATCCTCACATTATATTAATCTCAGAGTAAAGGGATGTCACCCCTTCATGGATCACTTCCTTGTTGTGGCGAAGGGGCTTGCGTAACTCAGTGAAGCCATAAGCTATGCCGTGCAGGGCCACCCAAGACGGACAGGTCATGGCAGAGAGTTCTGACAAAATGTGGTCCACTGGAGAAGGAAATGGCAACCCACTCCAGTATTCTTACCAAGAAAACCCCATGGAATGTATCACAAGGCTAAAAGATATGACGCCGGAAGATGAGCCCCTCAGGTCGGAAGGTGTCCAATATACTACTGGGGAAGAGCAGAGGGTATTTCCAAGTAGCGCCAGAAAGAGTGAAGCGGCTGGGCCAAAGCCAAAAGGACACTCAGCTGTGGATGTGTCTGGTGGTGAAAAGAAAATCCGATGCTGTAAAGAACAATATTGTTGAGGAACCTGGAATGTCAGATCAATGAATCAAGGTAAGCTGGAGGTGGTCAAACATGAGATGGCAAGATTGAACATCGACATCTTGGGAATCAGTGAACTCAAATGGACAGGCATGGGCAAATTTAATTCAGGTGACCATCATATCTACTATTGTGGGCAAGAATCCCTTAGAAGAAATGGAGTAGCACTCATAGTCAACAAAAGGGTGGGAAAAGCAGTACTGGGGTACAATCTCAAAAACAAAAGAATGATCTCAGTACGAATCCAAGGCAAACCATTCAACATCACAGTAATTCAAGTCTATGCCCCAACCACTGATGCCGAAGAAGCTGAGGTTGATCGGTTCTATGAAGAGAAGACCTACAACACCTTCTAGAACTAACACCAAAAAAAGATGTCCTCTTCATCATAGGGGATTGGAATGCTAAAGTAGGAAGTCAAGAAATCACTGGGATAACAGGCAGGCATGGCCTTGGTGTATAAAATGAAGCAGGACAAAAGCTAATAGAGTTTTGCCAAGAGAACACGCTGATCATAGCAAACACTCTTTTCCAACAGCACAAGGGGCGACTCTACACATGGACATCACCAGATGGTCAATATCGAAATCAGATTGATTATGTCCTTTGCAGCCAAAGATGGAGAAGCTCTATACAGTCAGTAAAAACAAGACCTGGAGCTGACTGTGGCTCAGATCATGAGCTTCTTGTTGCAAAATTTTGGCTTAAATTGAAGAACGTAGGGAAAACCACTCAACCATTCAGGTATGACCTAAATCATATCCCTTATGAATATACAGTGGAGGTGAGGAATAGATTTCAGGGATTCGACCTGATAGACAGAGTGCCTGAGGAACTATGGACGGAGATTCGTAACATTGTTCAGGAGGCAGCAACTCAATCCATCCCAAAGAAAAAGAAATGCAAGAAAGCCAAGTGGCTGTCTGATGAGGCTTTACAAGTAGCTGAGGAAAGAAGGGAAGCGAAAAGCAAGGGAGAAAGGGGAAGATATATCCAACTGAATGCAGAGTTCCAGAGAATAGCAAGGAGAGACAAGAAGGCCTTCTTAAATGAACAACGCAAAGAAATCGAGGAAAACAACAGAATGGGAAAGACCAGAGATCTCTTCAAGAAAATTGGAGATCTCAAGGGAACGTTTTGTGCAAAGACGGGCATGATAAAGGACAAAGAAGGCAGGGACCTAACAGATGCAGATGAGATTAAGAAGAGGTGGAAAGAATACACAGAAGAACTATACAGGAAAGATCTGAATGTCCCTGATAGCCATGATAGTGCGGTCACTGAACTTGAGCCGGACATCCTAGAGAGTGAAGTCAAGTGGGCCTTAGGAAGCATTACTAACAACAAAGCTAGTGGAGATGACAGTATTCCAGCTGAGCTATTTAAAATCCTAAAAGATGATGCTGTTAAAGTGCTGCATTCAATATGCCAACAAATTTGGAACACTCAACAATGGCCGCAAGACTGGAAAAGGTCAGTTTACATTCCAATTCCAAAGAAGGGCAACGCCAAAGAGTGTTCAAACTACCGCACAATTGCGCTCATTTCACATGCCAGCAAGGTGATGCTCAAAATCCTACAAGCTAGGCTTCAGCAGTATGCGAACCGAGAACTACCGGAAGTACAAGCTGGGTTTCGAAGAGGCAGAGGAACTAGAGATCAAATCGCCAACATTCGCTGGATCATGGAGAAAGCAAGAGAATTCCAGAAAAACGTCTATTTCTGCTTCATTGACTACGCTAAATCCTTTGATTGTGTGGATCACAACAAACTGTGGCAAATTCTTAAAGTGATGGGAGTACCAGACCACCTTACCTGTCTCCTGAGAAACCTGTACGAGGGTCAAGAAGCAACACTAAGAACCACACATGGAACAACCGAGTGGTTCAAAATAGGAAAAGGAGTACGACAAGTCTGCATATTGTCACCCTGCTTATTTAACTTATATGCAGAGTACATCATGAGAAATGCCGGGCTGGATGAATCAGAGGTCGGAATTAAGATTGCTGGGAGAATTATCAACAACCTCAGATATGCAGACGATACCACCCTAATGGCAGGAAGCGAAGAGGATCTAAAGAGCCTCTTGTTGAGGGTGAAAGAGGAGAGTGCAAAAGCTGCTTTGAAACTCAACATTAAAAAAACTAAGATCATGGCATCTGGCCCTATCACTTCCTGGCATATAGAAGGGGAAGAAATGGAAGCAGTGACAGATTTTACTTTCTTGGGCTCCAAGATCACCACAGACGGTGACTGTAGCCATGAAATTAAAAGACGCTTGCTCCTTGGGAGGAAAGCTATGGCCAACCTAGACAGCATAGTAAGAAGCAGAGACATCACCTTGCCGACAAAGGTCCGTCTAATCAAAGCTATGGTTTTCCCAGTAGTAATGTATGGCTGTGAGAGCTGGACTATAAGGAAGGCTGAGTGCCGAAGAATTGATGCTTTCGAGCTGTGGTGCTGGAGAAGACTCTTACAAGTCCTCTGGACTGCAAGGAGGTCAAATCAGTCCATCCTAAAGGAAATCAACCCTGAGTTAGGGATGGCGGAGAATTTCTCCCCGAAACTTCGGGGGGCCGAGCGCCAATGTGTTCGGCCCCCCGAACAAGTTTTGGGGAGAAATCCTCCTCACCCCCCCCCTGCACCCTGCACCTCCCCCCCGGGATGGGACTTACCTTCGCTGAATGTCCTTCCCAGCGGTGGGTCCGGCCGGCGGTTCGGCGGGTGTTCGTGCGGGGCGGGAGTGGCAGCCGGTCTTTCGACCGGCTGCCACTGCCGCCATTCCAATCAAAGAAAAAAAAATCGCCCCCGTGATAGGCTACGTGACAATTAACGTAGCCTATCACGGCTAGATTTGCAAAGTCAGCCGTGATAGGCTACGTAAATCGTCACGTAGCCTATCACGGGTGACTTTAAAAAAAAGTGCGTACGGATAATGGCGGCCCCCATAGGGAGCCGCCATTCCTGTTCCTTATTTGGTCGCTGTAGTCTACGTAAAGATTTATGTAGACTACAGCGACCAAATATGGAACGCGAATGGTGGCTCCCTATGGGGGCCGCCATTAGCGTACGCGCTTTTTTTTTTTTTTTAAGTCACCCGTGATAGGCTACGTGACGATTAATGTAGCCTATCATGGCTGACTTTGCAGATCTAGCCGTGAGAGGCTACGTTAATCGTCACATAGCCTATCACGGGGGCGTTTAAAAAAAAAAAAAAACAATGGAGTTAGCGGCCGGGTGAGGCGGGAAGCCTCCTCCCCGGCCTGAATTTCGGCCGGGCGAGGCGGGAAGCCTCCCCTCGGCCTGAATTTCGGCCAGGGCGAGGCGGGAAGCCTCCCCCCCCCGGCCTGAACTTTGCAGGGGGAGCAGCGAAGCGCCTCCCCCCCACCGCGAACAACCTTCGAGGACAGGTAAGTGACTTTCGTCCACCCCTACCCTGAGTGCTCATTGGAAGGACAGATACTGAAGCTGAAGCACAAATATTTTGGCCACCTAATGCGAAGAGAAAACTCTCTGGAGAAGACCCTGATGCTGGGAAAGACTGAAGGCAAAAGAAGAAGGGGACTTGAGCACGCTCCGGGAGAGAGTGCAGGACAGGAAGGCCTGGCGTGCTATGGTCCATGGGGTCACGAAGAGTCGGACACGACTGAACGACTGAACAACAACAACAAAGGGATGTCAAGGGTTTTTTCCCATAACTTACTAGACAAACTTCAGCGGCAGTCAAAAAGTTGATTACTAATACCAGATCTCTGGGAAGTAAGACACTAGGGTGCCCACTTACACATCACCAAAAAAGAGGCAATGCATAATCAAAGGTGCAATCCTATTTAGAGAGAGAAAAGGCCTCCAACTCCCAGCCTTTTTTCTGTCTAAGCAAGCAATAAGCATGCATTGGATAGTGCCCTAAGAAGACACAGATTTGCATAACATTTGCATATGCCTATTTATGTGGATAAATTCAAATTTATAAATAATAACTATAATTTACATAGAAATCCAATAAATCTCACCATAGCGGGGAAGACTGCTGTCCAGTTGCTAATTGTGGATTGACAACTTCAAGACCCCTGCTCTCCCTACTTATGGCTTGTCTTTAAACCAGACTTGGACTGGACAGTCCCTCAAATAGAAGATGCCTTGAAACAGAGGACTGTCCTTTAATAGCCCTTCAAATACAGGACAGTCCTCTGTAAAGTAGGACACACGGCCACCCTATAAGACATGGCCAACCCCAGCAGAGAGAGAGGGATGGTGGTTGCATGGTGGTGCAGTAGCAGCAGCGGGAGGGTGAGAGGGGAGTGCCATGGCACTTCCCTCTTATCTTCCCACTGCCACCGCTGCCACATAACCTCTCTCTCTCTCTCTCTCTCTCTCTCTCTGATGGGATTGGTCCTGGCAGAGAGAGAGAGGGATGACAGTTGCACTCCACAATGGTGGCAGAAGAGCAGGGCATTCCCCTCCCACTCTTCTGCCACCACAGCACCACAGCGCAATATTCCCTCTATCCCTGCAGGGATGGAGAGAACATTATGCCGTGCTGCCACAATGGTGGAAGAGTAGGTGCAGTGTTCCCTCTGTTCCTATCACCAGCACAGGACAGAGGGAATGTTATGCCACAGCAGTGGTGGCAGGAACTTGGGCAGGGGGTTTCCCTCTAAGCCAGAACGTGCACGCATTCTGGGTTGGGGGAGGGAGAAAACCCAGACAAGTTCCCAGATTTTGGGGGTGGACCCCTCGGCTTGGCTCACAAGGGCAAGCCAAGCTGAGGGAATCGGGGGAATCCGGCGGGCCCTAAAAGGGCCGGATTCCCACATGATGGACATCCCTAACCAAAGCTCTTAAGTCCTGTTCTCCTGTGCTTTGTGGCATCGCTGGCTAGTTCTGGTTTGTGAAAAGCCCTGTAGAGGACTTAGCCAATACTTGTTCCCTTGGGGCTCTCCAGTGCTGCCAACCGTTTGCTGAATGTTTGAAAGCTGAGCCAGGCATTTTGGGGGGTTTGTTAAAAGGACACCACAACCACCACCTCCTCCTCATCATCATCCTCCTTACTCAGGTTTCAGGTGCTCAGTAGGCAATGTTCTGCTCTGTGCATTAAAATCTACTGTACAGTAGACTAACAGAAAAGGCACTGCATTGTCTCCCCCCACACATTATGGGAAGGTATAAGAAGGACCAAAAATACTTCATAATTAGAAATAAAATGTATTGGCCCAGAGAAATACATCTGCAGAAAAGGCTGCATCTGTGGGGCTCCACATCAGATGTCCCATTGCTCGATGTGGTCTTTCCCTTACCCCACCCCACCAGTAGCATTTTGCACACCTGGTATACCTGGTATACCAGTTCTGCCTGCCTCATGTAGATTAAGGTTTCTGAATCAGGGCCCCTGTGCAAACATTTAAGTAGATAAATCACTACTTAATGTCACCTATAGCCGTGGCACAACTGTGAATGGGAGAGGTAAGCTCTGGAAGTAAATTATGGCCTCCTATACATACAAGTGACAAAATTAAAGGCTAGTTGTAGAAGTTTCTAAAATGGTAAAATCAACTCCATATAAGAAAACATCCTGCTGACCCATGTGCTTTTATGTTGGAAAGTGTGTAGCTCTGTGGACCATAGCTCGCTATGGATTCAAGTGTTGTTTAATTTTTTAATTGTGAAACTGAATGCTAGATTATCTTATTTGTTGTTTGTTAAACAGGATAGAACAGGATTTTATTGGCAACAAGAAATTCCCAACTTGGGAAAGAAATCTTAAAAGTGTGCTCTTACGATTCCTCAAAGATCAGTCACAGCCAGCGATGGTGGAACATATGATATTCAGGCTTGCTGAGATTCTCCAAATTCTTCCTTGAAGCTCATTTCACCTAATTTGCATTCCCAAACATAAGCATCTTTTTTTTTCTTGTTGAGAAAAGTGTGCATTTTCAATCAAGAAAAAAAAATGCATTTTAAATACAGAAGTACGCATTTTCAGAAGAGCATGTGCGCAAGTGGGCACTTTCAAATGTGAACGCAAGTTCGGGAAACTGCAAAGAAAATCCAAAAATTGCATTCTTGCTTGTGTTCACATTTGGGTTTGCAAACAGGACATGTTCACATGATTTGAGAACAGGAACAAAATTTCTGTACATTCCTAGTCACAGCAACATTGATGCTGAACTTTAGCATTAACATTATAAAAAAAAAAAAATAGAAGCAGTTAAGCATTTACTAAAACTGAGCTCCATAGATTGGATTCAGACATAAACTCAGACAAAACTGGAGAACATCCAAAATCACACAGTGAAAAGGAGAGACAAAGTCCCAGAATGTAAAAAAAATAAAGTTTTAGTCCTTGGAGTAGTCCAACAAGTTGTAGGATTTATTCTTGAAGATATTTATTTTTTTCAAAGATCTCAGGCTACATTTTGAAGAAGGCCCAGAAATATATGGTACAGGGCTGAAACACATAGAATCATAGAATAGTAGGGTTGGAAGGGGCCTACAGGACCACCGAGTCCAACCCCCTGCTCAATGCAGGAATCCAAGTCAGAGCATCCCTGACAGATGGCTGTCCAGCCTCGTCTTGAATGCCTCCAGTGTGGGAGAGTGGATGACCTCCCTAGGCAATTGGTTCCATTGTTGTATTGCTCTAACAGTCAGGACATTTTTCCTGATGTTCAGCCAGAATCCGGCTTCCTGTAACTTGAGCCCATTATTCCGTGTCCTGTACTCTGGGATAGATCCTGTTCTTCCTCTCTGGGACAACCTTTCATGTTCTTGAAGAGCGCTATCCTATCTCCCCTCAGTCTTCTCTTCTCAAGGGTAAACATCCCCTGTTCTTTCATTCTATCCTTCCTCATAGGGATTTGTTTCCAGTCCCCTGATCATCCTCATTGCCCTCCTCTGAACCCTCTCAAGTTTGTCTGCATCCTTCCTTCTTAAAGTGTGGTGCCCGGAACTGGACACAGTACTCAAGATGAGGCCTAACCAGTGCTGAGTAGAGGGGGACTAGTACTTCATATGATTTGGAAGCTATACATAGGATCCAGCTTTAGACATACTTGGAATAGAACCACTGAAATCAATGTAACTTAAATTAGTCATAACTAAATTAAGTCCCATTTATTTCAGTGGGTCTACTCTAACTATGACTAAGTTTAGATCTAACCTGATATGAAGCTTGTTCCCCGAATGTGCACTTCAGAATTTACAGAGATTCCCCTTTAATTGAAATAGCACATTTTAAAGCACTAATTCCCGAAAGGCTGTAACTTAAGGCACTTTCCGCAAGCTACGATCCTCCATTGTTTGGTTTATTGCCTAGGAAGTAACTAATTCAGAAGAACTTTGTTCCTGCACAGCTTCAGGTTAGAAAGAGGTCTGGTTTCCCATCCCTTTGTTTCCCCTCCTTTCCCAGAACAAACGTATGTGTGTCTACTTGGAAGTAACTACCATTGTGTTCAATGAGGCTTGTTTCCAAAATGCACACTGTCACTCCTAAAGTTACTGAGATCCCCATGAATCGAAATAACACATTTAGAAAGACCTAATGTCAAAGCTTTGAAGCATCAGTTGATTGCAGCAGGGCAGTGAGAACACTGTGTTCCTATCATGATTGTCGCTGTAAGGAAGTAGGGAAGAGAGAGAGAAAGAGAGTGATTTCCATGGATACAAGGGAGGAAGCCTCCAAGGATTTTATCAAAGGATAAAGGTGGGGGAGAGCCTCTCTTATTGGTTGAGCAGCCCCTGCCCATCAGATGATGTTCACTCCAACCCCCACCCCACCCTACCTAGAAGTATGTTCTGTGAAGTGGCTTTTACTGGTGTGATACACTTGCTCATAGAGCCCTGCGCGGATCAAAGCCAGCTCCTTGAAAAATCTGGGTAAACCATGATTAGCCTCTCCTTCCATCTCCTTCCGTTGTTGTGGAGAAACCCCCAAATTTGACTTTGGGCCAGTCACAGACCATCAGCCCAACCTACCTCACAGGGTTGTTGTGAGGATAAAACTGAGAGAAGGAGGATTATGTATGCCACCTTGGGTTCCTTACAGAGGAAAAAGGTGGGATAATAATTAAATAAAGTATTAGTATTAGTATTATTACTGTATTGTTGTTTTAAATTGTACATTGCTTTGAGGGTACCGGTGGGCAGAATTTCTCTCTCTCTCTCACACACACACACACACACACACACATGCACACACCCAAATAGTGTGTTGATGGGGACTTATTTTAAATATAAACTATAATCTTTGCGTGTAAGGACCAGAAATGTGAGGAAAAGAATCTTTAAATAATTAAACACGACCATCCTGGCTTATCTTTAATTAATGACAAAGTAAAATCCAAGCACCTTTAGAGCCCCAGGATATTGTTCTACAATTATATTACAACCCATCCTTAACTGTTTCACTTGGAAATTATTTATCTTCCTTCCTTCGGTGAATCCCTTCTGAGACCCTTAACGCAGACACCACAAATACTAGTTCTATAGGCTGTGTTACCCTGGAGGTGTTTTGGGATTGCTTAGTACATTGAGTTTAACAATTAAACAACAACCACTTGTTTTCATGAATGAAATCTATATTGCTCTTCAGTTGCTCAATGTTTATGAGACATGGGGCTATGGAAATAGGCCTGTAGAGATAGAACCAACTGTGTTTATAGCAACCAAAGGATCACACCTCACTTTATGTTACTGAACAAAGGTGCCTGCCAACCAAAGGGAATCTTTATTGCTCTTTTCAAACTAAACAACTAGCATTTGATGGATCATAGGATGTTTCTGCAACCTGTAACAACTGGACTTGGCAAGTGTGCACCAGAACAGAGTGCAAAGATTCAAATCTCCCATCCTCTTGCAGCAAATTAGAAACTGAATGTCTTGGGGAATCCTCAGGCAAGCTGGTAGATTCATATGTTTGCCCTCCTATAAACACTGGTGAGATACATATATTGCTAATGTGAGAGTATCTTTCTTTTTACTAACCTGGAGGGCTGTGTTGAAACAAGGCCACACGATGCACAGAGAGGAATAGCGTAAGGGATGCAGGTTCCAGCTTGCAACTTTGCTCCCAACGGCAGGATTAGACTATTTGCAGCATCTCACAGGCATATCTTGTTCACATGACGCAAATTTGCTTTAATTCCACCCGCAAACAGAGACTTTTGGCATGCAAGATTTCCTCACCTTGTCCTGATTTTTTAACGCAACATATAAAGGTGTGCTGTGAGCTTTGTGATGTGTGCTTTTTTTTTTTTTTTTTTACCAACAGTCACTACTTTTAACCCACAGAATGCAGAATGTTGTATGATAATTTTCAGGTTCTGCAGTATCTTTGGCATAGTTCAACCTTTTTGAATGATTAGTTAAGTGCATCCAATATTTAGAAATGTAATTTTTAGCAGCCTGAACCTAGGAGAAATTGCACTGAGGCAGAGGCATATAAGATCAGACACCAGGCCAGAGCACTGGTGCCAGTGGAAAACTATCTCTGTGTGCCAGTGCAGAGACCCAGCCCTGCCAGCAATGCTGTCACCACATCAACCACTACTGCAGTATGCAAGTAATTTGATTCAGATCCCTTGTCACAGAAAGGGCTTTGGGGGCAGAGGAAAGAGGCAGAGCTACCATGGGACCCTTGCATAATATCCAAAGACCTGTTGGAATGTTTCCTTTATCTGCTGTACAGGTATAATAATAACAATAGACAGCCAGTGTGGTGTAGTGGTTAGAGTGTTGGACTGGGATTCAGGAGATCGGGGTTCTAATCCCCATTCAGCCATGAAGCTCACTGGGTGACTTTGGGCCAGTCAGATGCTCTCAGCTAATCTACCTCACAGGGTTGTTATAAGGATAAAATGGATAGGAGGAGGACCCTGTAAACTGCCCTGGGTTCCTTGGAGGATTAAGGGCCGGATATAAATGTAATAATAAATAAATAAAAATAGTGCTGAGAATATTTGAATGGTGCAAATAGGGTTCCGCAGGGTTCTCCCCTGCCCCAGCACTCAAATTTTCCCCCTTTTTGCAGCCTCTCTATAGCTTCGATTTGCTGCTTTGGTCCCTTTCCCTCTCCACAACTGTATGTTCTGGGTTCACATAGCCAGTGTGATGATGTTATGCTGCCATGTAGCCAATCAGATTTTAGTATGTGACAGTAATGAAGCCAATTCAGAGTGAAGGGAATGCTTCCTGACCTCACTCTGAATTGGTTTCATAACAATGCCATGGAGCCAATTTCCACATGGAGGGTGAGAGTGGGAAACAATGAATGGGTGTTGTGGAGGGAAATGCATTGCAAACACTGTTGCCTGTTTTCATAGTTCCCCCATCTTTCAAAGCGGTGGGTGCTGAACTATTCACAAAAATCCCCCTCCCCTTCAACTCAATCCTTTTCAGCAAGAAAGTACTCTATAGAATTTTTAAAGGCATATAGAGAGAAGCTGCTTCATTGTATATGGCATAATTCCTTGATTGTCTAGCAGCTTAAGAAATAATACATATTTCTTGTTATTTATTGCTGTTTATTATTATTACAGTTCATTTCACTTCCCCTCTCCCCCCTCCCCACATATATATATACACATGATGCTACTTAGATGCAAATCACCATAAATTTGCAGCAGCTGAAGTGACTCACCTCATGGGCAGAGCCCTGTCTTAGAACTGAGCTGCATTCCTGTCACATGATGAAGAACGAGCTGTGATACAGTGCTTTAGAGGACACAAAGCTCTGCAATCTGCATACATTATCTCAGTAATCCTTGCAAAAAGCCTCAGTATTATTCTTCTCATATTGGAGGCAGTGGTACTGAGGCTGAGAGAATGCTGACTTACCTCAAGCCAGCTAGTGAATTCATGCCCATGGTGCAATTTGAACTGGGGGCTACAAAGCTCCCGGTATCTCTGCATTATGCACTTCTGTGGAGTTTAACAGGGCATGCCTTATTTCTATACTTTTCACACATATTATAAAGAACTGGGCAGGGGTGAATGTATCACATTGTTGTACTGTCACTGGGATTATCTTCAGTGAAGTCATATGGCACTCTTCCCCAACTACAACTCCCATCATCCACAGCCAGCATGGCCATTAGCCATGCCGGCTGCAGATGATGGGGATGCTAGTCCAACACATCTGGTTGGGCAAGTCTGTCACATGGGATATCCCAAAGTACTTCTTGCACTGAAGAGAGAGAGAGAGAGAGAATGTGTAGTTGAAGTGGTTTGAACAGTGGGCTGACAGTCTGACTTTTCAGACTTTAGGCCTAGTTATAAAGGGGCTTGTGGGCAAAAGGGCGAGCAAAACTGACCTCCCTCTTTTGACCCTGCTGCTCCTGTTCACTTTCACTTGTTTTTCAGCAATGATTGTGGCACTGCTCTCAAAGTGTGGTGAGTAAGGGTCATAATTTTATTTTGTCCACAATGCCTCTCCAAGTGATTGGTTTATTTATTTTTATCCCGCCCAATAGCTGAAGTTCTCTGGGTGGTTCACAAGTGATGTTAAGTCACCATGTATTTTTCCAAGATGGACTTGTCTTGAGCACGCTCCGGGAGAGAGAGCAGGACAGGAAGGCCTGGCATGCTATGGTCCATGGGGTCACGAAGAGTCGGACACGACTGAATGACTGAACGACTTAACAACAACAACAAAATTTTTCCAAGAGGCAGTATGAGCAAAAAAATGGTGACACACCACACACACCTCTTGGTGCTGGCCAGTGTTACATTCTTCCCTGAAAAATCTTGACCCCCATTTTGCCACCGGACTAGAGCGGTGAAGAGGGGAGGCATTTTGGTTCAGCTCTAAACTGAACACACATTCTCTGTCCTGAAAATGGCTGGCTTGAGGGAGGGGAAACATAACCTGTCATTCATTCAACATTATATATTGAATGAATGTGTGGAGAGGGTTCATGGCCCAGCAGGTTAGCCTTGCCCACTGTTGTCAATGCGCACCGTGCCAAACTGCCTTAATGGACATCCACTTGATGTTCCTACACACAAAGAGTTCTCAGCAGCTACGGATGTATGCACAGGGAATTCTTTCTGATGAAGTTCATTGGGGGACCCTTGCAGCAGTGCACACTGATGGTGGTGGGTGGGGCTCACTCATTTGGGCCCACCGCCCCGTCCATTTTATCTCTTCATTCAGCATGTGGAGGTGTTCCTGTGTGTACCCCTTTGGAATGCAGTGAATGTGTTCTTAAACAACTGTCACTGCACTTTAGAATGTCTGTCTGTCTTCTCCCTTGGCTCTGTTTCCTAAAATGCAAAGGTCCATATTCTCTGTAATGGGAAAAGATACCCTGGGAGCGGGAAGAACAAGCCCTACTTCCAGAATATTCGCCCAATGGAACAGTGTAAAGGTTAACTTCTTAATCAAGCCCTGTTCACCCATGTATAGGGAAAGTATATGGGGTTGTGGGTATGAACCATCAAAGAAGTGCTGAGTTCACATGCAGAATTTGGAAAACAACCCCCTCTCCCAAACCCCATGTTAACATGAAGGATCGAGTTTTTCATTAAAAGCTAAGCTACAAAACCAGGTATGATTGCAAATGCCTCCTTCATAGCCACTGGGCCAGGAGGAAGAGAACAGTTATGTTATTTTACATTTCTATCCCCTGAGGTTAGAAGTGGAGTGGAATGGAACTGGGCAGTGGAGGGGAATGAGCTGTACGTGAGTACAGACAACCAACTTACCAAGTGGTAAATGTAGGGAAGACTTACCTCTTGATAAGGCCCCTAACATTTGCCACCCATTATAGTGAATGGTGCTTGTAGTGATGGGGGGGGGGAATCACACCATCTTTGCAGTAATGCAGACTATGGTGGGAAACCCTAAGACGGTAAGCTGGTCATCTGTGTTCACCTATATATCACTGGCCACAACAGTACTAACAGCTTTAGCATTACACAAAGAGAGGAAACATGATCCTTAATGGCATCCTTCTGTGTAGAATCGACAGCAAAACTACAACAGGCATATGCACCCCCAGAAGAGGCATTTTTTCCAGACCATATAGCACAGTGAAAAAGAACAGTGTATGGCTAAATGAAAGCAAGAAATGGCAAGTAGATAAATAGGTACCGCTTTGGCGGGAAAGGTAACAGCGTTCCGTGCACTTCGGTGTTCAATCATGCCAGCCACATGACCACGGAAGCGTCTTCAGAAAACGCTGGCTCTTCAGCTTAGAAATGGAGATGAGCACCACACCCTAGAGTCGGACACGACTGGTTGGGGACACCTTTACCTTTACCTTATGGCTAAATGTGGATTTCACCACTTGATCTTCTTGCCATGCCATAGTGTTGCTTTCATTTTATGAATGTGGTAAGTTCCTTGCTGTAGGAAAGTAGGAAAAGAGCATGGTTGTATTGTGACAGTTGTGTGTCATAAGAGTCCTGGGGCAACCATCTGAACAGCCATTCTTTTGCTAGAAGAAACATTACAATTGCAGTGTAATGGAAC
Organism: Heloderma suspectum; assembly: GCF_057233095.1. NCBI lineage: Eukaryota > Metazoa > Chordata > Lepidosauria > Squamata > Helodermatidae > Heloderma > Heloderma suspectum. The sequence goes on from NC_139461.1 coordinate 256,209,774, forward strand.
CAGATACCTCCCCATTCCTAAACACGCAGCTCCTTTGATGACAACTTTTCAGTCACCCATCACAACTAAATTCAAGGTGAAAGGAGTGAAAAGCCTCCAAGTAATTATTCTCCAGCTATTTGGCGTCTGGATTTACAATGGGCAGTTTCAAGAGATGTTGTGGCCCTGAGCTTTCCTATACTGCATGTGATGCTGCAAGCCTGCAGACAAAGTAAATAACCTGATTTCATTTAGTGGACAAATTTAGAGGTCAAAACAGATGAAGCTTTGGGACCACACAGGCTTCTTTCCCCCAAAGGTGAACTGTGGAATGTGCTTGGGAGAGATGACTGGATAAAAACCTTTCTCTCTTGACATCCTTCTATCAACAAAGATTGTATACTGTGCAATAACAGTTTTATGATGTCTGAGTAGTTCAGCTCCTCAAAGCTTCAGGGAGCTTTATGTTCAGCTTTTAGCAAGATGATTTTGTTATCTACGCTCCCTGAATTCCATCTGTGTTGGCTATTGCAAGGGGAGAGTGGCTACTTGCCTAGATACTTATTTAGATTGAAAAGCTAAAAATTAAAATGTACCACCAAGATCTAGACAGCTGTGAAGTCCATTCAAAGCCCAGTATGTATACTTTGGCTGTGATTGTTATTAGCAATTATGTCTAAAGAACTCTTCTAAGAAAGTGGCTATCAAGGAAATAATGTAATGTTCAGTTCTGGAGCATGGACTGTTATTGTAGATCATTAGCAACTCTGAGTCCCAGCAGGACAAGAAAGTTTAAGCACTTAATGTTGCATTGAAGACTGAGCACAACAGTGTCTGCTCAGGACCCACCTATTATATTCCTGTGTCAGAACAGAAGGCTGCAAACCTGAAACTAGGAATGTTCATACCAGACATCAGCTCAGATTCTTTACAAAATGATTATTCTTATTTTTTCATCAATACCTCTCCATAACAGTGCTTGAATTATTGGGGGCCATTAAGGAGGGTCCTTAACAAAATTCACAAGCCCCACCCCTTCCAGTTTTATTCAAGTTATGCTTCCCCTTCTAAAAAGCGAAGGGAGCCAAAGGTAAGGGGGTTGGCAGCCCTGTGCCCTCCCCCTTAATTCAAGCACCACTCCTTAAGTTAAAATAAGTTAGATGAATCACTTATAATGGCTATATAAAGGCAAGTTTATATATTTGTATTTCTGTTAACTTGTCCCCAAGACAAGTTACAATATGCCATTCATTTATTTATTTATTTATTTATTTGTTTATTTATAACATTTTGTGACCACCTTTCAGGATAGAAGCCCTCCCAAAGCGGCTTACAGCAGTAAAATACATAAAAACAGCCATCACAACAACCCTGCCAGGTAGGTTAGGGGTAATTGACTTGCTCAGCCCTGAGGTTTGTGACTGAGCCTGGAATTTGAATGTGGTCTTCCACATCCCAACAGAACATTCTGTCCATTGTACCACAACGACTCCTTCCTGCTAACTATACTTCAGCCAAATCACAAGAGATACACTGGAAGCAACTGTTGATGGATGAATGCCTATGGCTTCTATGATAATATATGTATATGATAATAAGGTATAACTTTGCACTCATGGGATCTAAGAAAACCTAGCCTAGCACAAAAAAATGGAGTAAACATTGTCAGTGACGCCACAGATAAAATGGGTGAGAAATCAACACTGTAATTAGGATGCATTTCTCTTTCCCTGACACTATAAGCTCGGTTTGAATCAAAGATACCACCACCACCACTCTGCCACTACCCCACTTCTCTGGAGACAGGCCGTTTGCTTTTACAGACTCTCAAAGAGATTTTCTTAAAGAGCTATTCTGTGGGTTTGGCTTTACTTAAAAAGGGATGGGGTGTAGAGAAAAGGTGAGGTTTGCTAACAGATATGCAGAGGTGCACTTATCCCTGGAGGGTGAAGTTCTGGGTGGGTGGAACCAGGTAGAGAGATCCATTCCCTATTGGCTAAGTTATTTAGGTAACTGGAACCCTCCTGATGCATAACACAAATAAAGACTCAGACTGATGGACACCACCTTAAATGGGCAGACATTTAGTTCTTTATCTGTACTGCTTGTTGTATTGTTTTTTTAATCCTTTTAAAATTAGTAGTTTCTTTCTTTTTTTCTTTTCTTTTTCTTCACTCCTTCCATCCTATCTGAGTTAACCTTAATCAAGAGATATTGTCTTCCTTCTGTTTTTGATTTTTGCTTTCTTTAGAGGGCACTTTTTTCTTTCTTTTTAAAGCAAAAGTTTATAATTTCTATTTTCTTTCTTTCTTTTTTTCTTCCTTCTCTTGATTGTGTGTGTGTGTGTGTGTGTGTAATGGCTTAAAGTTAAGCTGATGCGCTCCAAGCCTGGAACTATGCATAACTGATCAAAAGACAGGTGAGTAAATAGTACTATTACATGGGGGGGGGGGGTAATTCTATAATATCACAGTGCTGATACTTCAGGACAGGGATGGATTGGGAGTTATATTACTACACAGACAGGACTGGAAGGTATACACCAAAGCTGCAAGCATATACACACTTAGCTGGGTGTAAACCCAGTTTTAAAAAGGGACTAATTTCCAAGTAAACAAGTATAGGTGGCACAAAGAATGGAAGGAGATGATGGATGTGCCACGGGGGTGGGGGTGGAATGGAGAATGACAGAGTAGCTGTCTTCTGCCATTTGAATCTATGTGATCCAATTTTAATTAGAAAAGAAGCACATGTTTGTTTATTTTGAATATAAGCATTCATTTGAGATGCTTATCTACATCATTGCAACTAAATGCTGAATACAATTCAAGGCAACAAAGTGTGGCAACCATCTTATATGGGCATTTGTCCATTCCATGTTCTCCCTAACTTTCATGTTGGGTACGTTCATAAAACTGTGCCATAAGGAGATGTGTTCCTGATATTCCAGGATTTCACCCTTGAGAAAGATTTTCAACACATTTCACTTGGAACTTAACACTTGGGGGGGGGGAGTACTTTCTTTTAATGTCCAGGAGTAATAATGGCTGTGAGAAAGTCAAAGGATATGATTTGAGTCACCAATTGTGTTGCTTATTAGCACTGTCTCCTAAAAGAGATCCAAGATTTTAAATCCATACTGATTTAATTAGAATATTAAGGAACCTCGAATTTGGATACTGCTTGATTTCTTTATGCTTGAAATATGTCTTGAAGAATAAGTGAGATAATATCTTTATCCCTATGGGGATGCATTACATGGTGAAGAGAAAAGGAGAAGGTTCCTCATCAAAACATCATTAAAGCTTTAGGAACTTGATGGTTGAGTAATCTGCCTAAAAACCAACAAGTGCATTCACTCATTGAAGACAGCTACTTGAATCAAGGTCTGTTCAGGGAAGCACCTCCACATTTATTTATTTTTTTTAAGGCATCAGGGAGCAACCAAAACGACACAGCACCACTTTCAAAGGGAAAGTTTGGGTTCTGATGGTTTGATTTAATTATAATGTGTAGCCCTGCGCAATCACTTATTGCAATGCAGAAATTAGTGTATGGGGGAGGGGGTCAAAGTTGTGCCTACTAGTCCAACTTCTGGCCTCCACATTTTCAAGGTGCTGTTTACATAGGAGCCTACACACATATGCCTAAACATGCACAGGTTCTCAGCTCACCCATAACATGTAAAAAAGGAATGCATGGATTGCATGAAGGGAGCCTGTGCATGCTTGTGTGTATGAGCATAGGCTCCTCTGTAAATAGCATCTTGAACACATCAAGGTAGAGAAGTGGGATCAGCAGGTGCTTCTCCCCTGCATGCATTCATTTCTACACAGAACTGAATAACTGCTCAGGACAGTTGTGTTGTTGCATGTTGAAGGAGAGCCACCATCTCATAAGGACAGCCACATAATCTGTAACATGCATTAGATACCTGACTTGCATCAACACAAGTTCTAACATTTGCTAGCTTTTCAGCCCTGAAATGCACCAATTCATAAGTGATTAGGGTATCTGCTGAATATCCTGCCGGAGCTAGGCTCTTAGTTCAACAGAACTTTGCCTATTCAGTAAGGCATTTAAATATTTGATTTGAGGCCCACAAAAATCATTGGAAATGTGGCACATGCAATATTGTTCTCAGATTAGCACATGGCAATATCTCGACAGCTTTCAGGAAAGAAACAGTTTGACTTGAAAAGCTGCCTCTTTGAGCATACGATGCTCTGTCTACCAGCCTTCTGTATAGCTACATTAATGTCCATGCAAGACACTGAAGGGTCACTGGATTATAGTTCTGGATTTGTTTCTTTAACTTTTTGTACAATACATATAGACCTTTATTCAGGGGACAGCTTTAAAGTTCACTCAGTCCTCTCCAGTAGAATTTGATTTGAAATTTGGTTAAAGGTTTGATAAACAATAGTTTTTTTTACTGGTTCTTTTTGAGCATTTTTTTATTGCCTCTTTTCCAATCCGTCAGAGGGACTGGAAAATAAAGCAGGATTGCATAACAAAAGTCTGATTAAAAGCTGCCAACAAGGTACATTTCAGCATGCCTTCTAAATGAAAAAAAAAACCCTAGTCCTTTAGATGTAGGTTCCTTCTGTGGAGTGCTCCTTGTCCCCATAAGTTTCTTGAAGCCATTATCCCTTTGGTAACTCAAGACTTGCTTATCAGGTTGACATTTATTGCGTGTGTGTGTGGGGGGGGGGGTGTTAATGTTCTCAGCATGGTTTACTGTGCAACTTTCATCCACCCAAGAGTCCTAGCCTTGGAAAGGGTTAACATTCTGGGAACTGAGCTGAGAGGCAGGGGCTGATCTCACCCCAAACCCGTAGGAACATGCCTAATGAAAAGGTATTACAAAAAAATCAGGTTTGCAGGGAGGAATTTCAGCAGACAGGTTCCTACTTAGACCTTTTGTTCTCAAGAAGTTCCCAAAAACTTCCAGACAAGTCTTGACATACCCAAGGAGAGGCCTCGCAAAAGCAGGTTTGTACTTTAAAAGAAAAGCCTTCAAGCATTTTGAAGTCCTATCAGCACCTGTGTGGTTTAGTAACTCAGAGTTTAGCATCCTTACCCCATGACACAAGATCTCATTGTCTCCAGAGGGGACTATCTTTACAACCCAACCTATTTCTACCTAAGCCAGTTCACTAAATATTTTTGCAACCCATATTTACTCAGAGGTATGCACCACTGCTTTCAATTGGTTTTACTTCTGAATAATGTGCCGAGGATTTCTTCTTTAACAATTTTACATTTTAAGAACCAACTCGAGGGCTTAGTTGGTCTTCAGGAGCCTCATAGATCTTAACCCCATTTATTAACCTCAAGAAAAAGAAATGTCTTTTAAAAACATTTTAAATGAACCATTAACCTATTAAAAAGAACTTTCAGCCTAATCCTTTGCATGTATACTGGGGAGTAAGTCTCACTAATTCAATGGCCTTACTCTGAAGCAAGTGTGCATAGGATGCAGAGGAAAGATGGTGCTGATGGAACTCACTTGAAATTTAGGAAAAATGAACTCGATTCCTTGCGTTGGCAAAAAATACTCTATGCCATCTTGGAGAAGCAGCTAAACATCTCTGTGCCTCAGCTTGCCACTTATACAGTGGTAAGAACAGGGCATCTCTCCTTCACAGGCAGTGTGGAAGCCGTGTGGTACAGGCTACAGTACCATATACACTTAGGAGTATGCCCCATTAAATTCAGTGGGACTTACCTCTAAGTAAATGTCTATAGATATGAGCTATTAATCCAGGAGTGGACTGCAACTCCCATCATTCCTTACCATTGACTATGCTGGCTATGGCAGATGGGATTAGTAGTCCAACAGCACCTGGAAGGCCACAAGTTGCTAACTCCTGTGTCAATCAATGATTGGGATTTATAAAAGGTAGTTCACGTATTTGTAGATATGTTATCTTTTCTCGTAGGACAAGTGGAAATAATTATTTCTTTTTCACAGTGATTTTTTGTGAGATTTATTTTAACGTGTTTTTCATGCACCCTTTTTTGTCCCTTTCTTCTTCTTTACTTTGTAATATTCAGAAAATCAATATATATAAATTGCATCTTTAGATGGAAGCTGCTATTCGACATCTAAAAATGAATGTTAAATAAAAGTTTCCACAATTAAGTCGACATGCTGTGAAATAAGGCATGTTCATCTTCTCACAAAGGGTGAAAATGATGATTTGCTCTCTTTGAAATACTTTTGAATAGCACCATTTTCAACTTCACATTATGAATGACAGCTCCATGTCTATGATAACTTTTTGAATGTCTCTTGTTCATATCTATGCTTCCATTGATTACTTGTCCCCTTAGATTTTTGGGGTGATAACCATGTTTTCTTCTGAATTCCAAAGGGTCTAACACAATGGCAGCTCTAACTTCATTAGGTTCCTTTGGGCACATCCAAAAAATAAAGCCAATCCATGTAATTTATTACATTACTTGCCACAAGTTACAGTAGTTAGTCTTCCGACAACCTCTGAATAGACTGCTCCTTGGGTATTCCTTTCAATCCATACCTCATAACTGTACTCAGAGGGTTTTAGTACTTCTTCCCAATATTGTGCTGTTGAATGAGTGTGAATATTCAAGTTGGCTTCCCACACTCTTGCATGCTGATTCATGCAGCCATTGTGCAATTGAATCCTTATGCAATATTTTGGTAGCTTGTTTAAATGCAGTGGTATCAGGACTGATTGCACACTGGACCCTTTATGCAATCAGTGTCCACATGGATCCCTACCTATTGCAAGTGAAAATGACATAGTACAGTGTGAAAACAGCAACCATCTGAATTTACCCTAACAGAGAAAAGATTCCAATCAAGATTAGAAAGAAACAATTAAGGCCAGTTAAGGCTGCAATCCTATGCCCAATTATGTGTGAATAAACCTCATTGAACTTAATGGGACTTACTTCTGAGTAGACATGTATAAGATTGGGGGTTGGACTCGAATGTCCTATAGGCCCCTTCCAACCCTACTATTCTATGATTCCACCCTATGTTTTCCTTGGGGCTTGTTTATATCAAGTGTTATCTAACTCCTTGCCTACAGATGTCCATCCACCTTGGCCTCCTGTATGAAGTTCCTGACCTCCTGTTATCATTTTCAGCTGAACTTGTTGACTGTGTCTGTTCTTGTCTTCTTTTTTTCTCTCATGACATGTTCAGTTTGTCACGGTGCTCCAAGTACATAAAGAAAGTTCCATGGGTTCTGTTGTCCTTCATTCCACCGGAGTCTGTCACATAACCAATCAGATTTCAGTGGAGTGAAGCTCAAGAGACATGGAGTTGAATCAGCTGAGCCTTCACTCTTGACTCTAATGAGGAAAACACTTTAGAGAAGAAACCTGCGTAAGTGGGCTGTCCCCAGCAGAAAGTGAGCATGCTGGGAAAACAGGAGTGAACAAAAGAGCAGCAGTGAGCATTAAAGAACCATTTTGAAAGTCTTCTTACCCCTGCCTAATGTGTACATATATTTCTTAACGTCTATAAAAGATTGCAAGCTACTTCCTTAAGAACTACAATACTTTATTAGGAAGCAGTTAATTCCTTCTATATTTGATGTTTGAACTTGTCTTTGTATGCAGGTGTGTGTGAACTGCTCCTGGGGATGGTCTGTTTACTTTTTCATGCTCATACACTAGAGCTAGGCAGAAGCAAATTCAACCTTGCCTTTCCAATCTGCAGGCAACCATGCACCTGTATGCATTTGCTTTCACTCGCCTTAGCACCCTCAGCTTTCTGGCAAAGCTCCATTTAAATGTGAGGGGGCTTTATTTTGTAATAAAGCAAATGTAAATAAGCTTTACATTGAAAGATGTTTTGAATTTTTCAGGCGGCACTTGAGATATATCACTGAAGGTGTTAGTGTAAATTCTGCAAAGGTTAATGCTGTTAAACATATTTGACACATAAAAATGTTGCATCTCTCACTAATCATTCAACAGATGTAATTGCCTTTTCATAGCTTTCATCTCCCTAAGACAACGCCTGGAAAAACAAGGCCAGGCAAACTTCAAACAGTACCAAATAATGCCTTTGCACCGTCGGCATGAATTATTCACTGTGATAGATTTAGTACTGTGTTCCCAAAAATTTATAGGCCTGTATTATTTTCTCTCACTCCCTGCCTAGTCTTTTTTTTCTTTTTTTTGAGTGATTTTGAAAGAACCTCAAAGCCTGCAGCTTTGAGACATTCCTTACAAATCCAAGGCTCAGCAAGAATTCTGTCATTCTGTGAATACCCACTTAGAGTTTCCCATTAGGATGCCAGTGTTGTTTTATCAAAATAGTTGTCACACTTCAGAAGTCCAGTCTCACTTATATTGTGACAACCAAGCAGAACTGGATACCAGTCCTGAACATCTCTCAAAGGCAGCACCGTCCCAGAATCACATGTTTCCTGAGTGCTACAGTAGCTCCAAGGGATATAGCCAAAGCTCTCAACTGTGATTAATATTAGGACACAACTGCACAGCCTGGGTTGAATCCAATGTTAGTCCTACTTAGAGTAGACTCATTGAAATTAACAGGACCTTGAACCCTGACAAGACCAAGGTACTTTTGGTGGGAGACAAGGGGAGGTTGGGGGATGTTGACCTGGTGTTGAATGGGGTACAGCTACCCTTGAAAGACCAGGTCTGCAGCTTGGGGGTCATCTTAAACTCCCAGCTGTCCATGGAGGCTCAGGTGTCAGCTGTGGGCCGGACAGCACTGTACCAACTCCATCTGATATGGAGGCTGCACCCCTACCTTCCCGACCATCTGCTCCTATTGGTAGTTCATGCCCTGGTCTCCTCTAGTTTAGACTACTGTAATGTGGTCTACGTGGGGTTAACCTTGAAGACGGTTTGGAAGGTGCAGCTGGTACAGAACGCGACGGCTTGCCTGATTAAAGGCAGCCGCCGGCGAGATCACATCACTCCAGTGCTGAAGGAGCTGCACTGGCTACCAGTTGTTTTCCAGGCCAAATTCAAGGTGTTGGTTTTGACCTTTAAAACCCTATATGGTTCCGGCCCAGCCTATCTTAAGGAGCGCCTCCAGCAACACCAGAAAGGCCACTTAACAAGATCAGCCTCGGATGGCCTTCTCTCTGTCCCATCAGCCAGGACAGCTGGGCTGGTGAGGACGAGGGAGAGGGCCTTCTCTGTGGTGGCCCCCACTCTGTGGAATTCCCTCCCTGGGGAACTCTGCCATGCCCCCTCTTTAATGAACTTCCTCCATGCATTAAAAACATGGTTGTTCAGGCAGGCATTTGGGGTGGGCTAGGGTAATTTCAGAAATGTGATGTTTTTAATGTTGAATTTTATTGTATAAACTGTTTTTATTGTTGTACATTGCCCAGAGTGGCTGGGTCAACGGCCAGATGGGCGATTAATAAATTTAATTAATAAATAAATAAAATAAAATAAAATTGACTAACTAAGTCCCGTTCATTTCAGATCAAAGCTAAGGGCGCAATCCTATCTAGATAGGCAGCTGCCTCTGAACTCGGAGGCAGCCCCCTATCCAAAGCAAGACAGGAGAAGCATGGGCAGGGGGGTTCATTCCCTCCGAACTTCTCCTGCCCTGCTTTTTCTGCTAGACAGCTGTTTTCGGCTGTCTAGCTGCGCAGGGGGTAAGTGGGAGAGGACGCTGCTGTACGACACATAGGATTGTTGTATAGGCAGATCTGCTCTTCCCTCCCTGGAACGCCCCAGCCCCACCCTTTTTCAGCTGCTCCGTGCTCCTCTTCTGGGCACGGAGGATGGGACTTCTCCACACTGCCTCTGAGGCAGCATGGACGTGGGGGGAGGTCAGTTTTCCAGGAACCAACCTTGGAGGGTGGGTTCTGAGGTCGGTTCCTGGAAAACAGCATATCCTATGGCCATCTAGCAGCCATAGGATTGCTTCCTAAGTTGGCCTAACATTGGATTCAACCCATGTTTTAGATCAAGGGTGGGCAACTTGTGGCCCTCCAGATGTTTTGGCCTGCAACTCCCATCAGCCTTAGCCAGCATAATCAATGGTGAGGGATCATGGGAGGCCAAATCATCTGGAGGGCCACAAGTTGTCACATCCATTCAGTGCCACTAATCTCTAAAACAAGATTTGCCCTATCTGATCTGAGGTCAAGCTGGTTCTTACCCACCTGCATGGCAGAAAAGAACCATAGAGTAGGGTGTGTTAGCCAAGGAGTAATGTAGATGCAGGGTTTTCACACCCACAATGTACTTAATGTGGGACAGGGGGATTCCACAACAAAATATATTGCGGGGGCACTGAACCTCCAAAACAAAGCAGAAGGATGGAGTCCTCATTACACAGAAGCAATTTTCGGTTGCAGATATGTGTGAATTCATCCTCCAAGGTAACATTTCCATTGAATTTTATTTTATTTTGGAATAAAGTTAAAAATACAGGCAACAAAAAAGAATACACATAATATAAAAAGATCACTAAAATAAAAACACTGGTTATTACTCACATTTCTATAGTGTAAGTGAAATAGTTTGCCATTATCAGCATATTACACTGAAATCAATGGGGCTGACTTCCTAGTAATTTGTTTCAGGCTACAGCATATGGCTCAGTCCTCATCTGGTATAGACTGATATGTCACCATATCTATTTAAGCAACATTCCATGTAATGGTTTCTGTGTGTCATGGTGGATCCAGCCCATGACACAACTTTATCTAGCCCTCTGTGGCCCTATCATATTTTAATCAATGGATAGTTTTTTTTAAAAAAGGGCTCCAAGTTGCACTTGGAATAAAGAAAAAGTAATGGATCTCCATGTGACTCTCACATAAACGTAAGTATACCTGTCTCATGAGCATTCTGGAAAGCTGAAGGATCATTGCCAATCTGACTCCAGATTCCCAGAAGGGATCTTTCATGAAGCCCATACTTTCCTCAGCTCCCTCCCCCACCACTGATGACCTAATGCTATCTGAGTTGAGTACTTTATAACTGTGAAGCCATTACTACTAAGTGATCCAAACTTTGAGAAAACCATGAGAGGGTAGGTAGGATAATGTCTGCGAAATAGAATGTTAGTGAGAATTCAGAACTTGCCCATCCCTGCCTTAGATTACAATCCACAAGCAATTAAGCCATCACACTAAGGTCAATTCTAAAACAGCTGAGCTTAGACAAGTCCAAATAAGTGGACTTAGGTGTCCTTTACACTGTAAGGAAATTAAGGATGTGTATTTAACTTAGGGTTGTCAGAGGAATCTATTTTGCGGGTAGAGCTCAGCGGGTTTTCACCAGCTTGGGCCCCCAGACTCCATCTTGCCCATCCATAAACTGGGCTGACTCATCATCAGATGATGATAGGAATGGACGAAAGGGACTTACCTGGTCCCGCAGCTTGCTTCACGGTGGGGGGGAGGTGCTTCGCTTCTCCCCCCGAAGTTCAGGCGAGGGGGGGTGCCCCGCCTCGCCCGGCCGAAATTCAGGCCGGGGAGGAGCGCCCCGTCTACCTGGCCTGGCTGGCCGTGAAAAAAAAAAGTAAAGTAAAAACACACACACACACACCCGTGATAGGCTACGTAACGATTTACGTAGCCTATCACGGCTAGATTTCCAAAGTCAGCCATGATAGGCTATGTAAATCGTCACGTAGCCTATCATGGGTGACTTTGAAAAAAAAAAGCGCATATGCAAATGGCGGCGCCCATGGGGCGCCGCCATTTGCGTTCCTTAGTTTGACACGTCTAGTCTACATAAAGATTTACATAGACTACGGCGAAAATAAGGGAACGCTATTTGCGTTGCCCTTATTTTCGCCATAGTCTACGTAAATCTTTACGTAGACTAGACGTGCCAAACTAAGGAACGCAAATGGCGGCACCCCATGGGCGCTGCCATTTGTGTATGCGCTTTTTTTTTTTTCTCAAAGTCACCTGTGGTAGGCTACGTGACGATTTACGTAGCCTATCACGTCTGACTTTGGAAATCTAGCCATGATAGGCTATGTAAATCGTTACGTAGCCTATCACGGGTGTGTGTTGTTGTTTTTTTACTTTCCTTTTTTATTTTGCAATGGCAGCGGCGGCAGCCGGTCAAAAGACCGGCCGCTGCCGCTGCCCCCGCCGAAACGACGCCGAAACGACGCCAGGACCCGCCGCCGGGAGGGACATTCGCAGGAGGCACATCCCATCCCGGGGGGGGGCGGCGGAGAATTTCACCGCCAATTTCGGGGGGCCAAATGCGTTGGCATTCGTCCTCCCAGAGATTCGTGGAGAAATTCTCCGCCATCCCTCCATGATGAGTCAGGCCAGCTCATGGTTTTTCTTTTTTCTTTTTTGCATAAATCGCAGCTGTAAATATTTATGGAAATCGTGATTTGTGCAAAATTGCTCTATTTATGGTTGCAACTTTGCACAAATTGCAACTTCCATGAAGATTTACAGCTGCAATTTTGCACAGATCATGACTCACAAATAAATTTTTAAAAGCCAGCATAGTTCCAGAGTTTCAGGAACTGACCCACCGCTTGGGTCGCGAATGCAAGCCAAGCCAGTTCTGTTGCAGGGATCTGTTGGGCCTAAAAAGGGACAGATTTTCCCTGCGATGGACAACCCTAATTTAACTCAGTTGAAGTTACGTATTTTGCTGCAGTCCATGCTAAAGTATCAAGTATATTTTCTTTGTTTATAAACAAATAAGTATATGCACAATATTTCTCTTGAATTATTGTGTGTATATATGCACACTGAAATGAAACTTTAAGAAAAAGTGTTTGTCTATTTTGATTTGTGCTGATTATATATTTTTCTTGAAGAACAATCATCCTAACAACAACAATCCCACCCTTTCTTTAAAAATATAACTTTAATACAGGGGCAGGGAAACTTCTTGGAAGGTCTAATTGGCTCTGGTCAAGCAAGTCAGGGGGAGGCTGCATTCCAGCAGCGGGTGGGCCCATGTTCTAAAGTGGGCAGGGCCACCCACTGCTGGCAGATGTCCCCCAACACGATTGCCCAGACCCATTCACAGAGAGAGAGAGAAAGAACACACAGAAAGAACACACAGAAACAGACCGAAAACACATACACCATCCATCCATTTTCATCTCACTCTCGAAGTCTGTTTTTTTAGTCCTTTTTAAAAAACCAACAGTGCCCCTTTATGCCACCCTGTGAATGTTTGATGGTTTCAACAAAGGCCACATTCCACATACATGTTAGTCAGGGCATGTTTTTATCTTCAAGGCATCTCAAAGAGGCTAATGGGGGTTCTTTGAAATTGCCCTTGGAACTGATTTCTGGTGAGGACTAATGATGGGTTTAATCAAAATAATTTAGCAACACTTTGGCTTTTGATCTACCTTTTACTGAGACAAGATTTGAGAACCAGACATAAGCAGAGAAATGACTGTGAATAGCACAACAATTTGTATAATTAGTCTCCAGGAATTCTATGTCAGAGCTCAGTCCTTAAAGCCAGACAGTGCCCAAGTAGCGCTTAAGGGTAGTTGGGTGGAATATAAATATTAACAACAATTAAAGAGGAGGATTTTTCATAACAGATTCTTATAATCAGAAAAGAGGGGCAATTGGAAAGCTCTGTTCATTGAGAGCCTGTTGTCCTTTTACAGTTGACAAGATCAGGAAGTCCCCAGCAGTTCCGGCCTCTAATCACTGGTAAGGTCCAGATATGAAAGCCCTCAAAAGTTATTTAGGGCACAATCCTATGCATGTTTAGACAGAAGAAAGTCCTACAACTACATGGCTGGGAAATGCTGGGAGTTGTAGGACTTTCTTCTGTCTAAACATGCATAGGATTGTGCCCTAAATCTGATTCTGAAACAGGAGACAATGGGTTGGATCCAGGATCTACCTTCTTCAAGAGGAAGGGCCTTTCTACAAAAGGAAGGGCTCTGCTCACTGAAGGTCCTTCCATCTGATTTTTGATTCACACACACACACACACAAACACACACACCTCAGCTCACCCCACTCAGCAGAGTCTTCTGAGTGTCTGTGCAGCATTTTCAGGAGCTGGAGAGGCTGCCATGGGAAGGAAGGGTGGGGAAGTCCACTTCCATCAGTGTAGTTGATCCAGCATAAATCTGGATCCAACCCCATATTTCTGGCAGACAAACTATGCCATATACCTTTAGGAGTTTAAGAAATTCATTTCCCTGATGACATGAATTCTAACCAGTAATATTCCAAGATAAAATTATAAGCCTGCAGCTCCCTGGCAGTTTCTGGGCAGAAGTTGATTGCATCAACACCTGGGGAGGGGGGAGGTGAGACAGTTAGCACCGAGTTAACTAGGGTCACAACAACCTTATTAACTTTACAACAGAGGAGATCTGCAAGATGTGTGAGCATCTTGTTAAGACAGGAGGCTGATACCATCTACTCCTGCAAACTAGATAAGGGCAAGCCTGAGCTGGACCTGAGTCCGGAGACAGTGAACTGCCTGTCTGTGTTCCCCCAACCACACCTTTGGGTGTTAGGGTGGCCCTCCTAAGTCACAATCCCTTGGGCCCCATGACTTTGAGTATGTGATGCAGTCAAGCCCCAGAGAGTTTCTTTCTAGGTTGGCCAGGTGTCCTATGAGGGACTGTCAGATGATAGTCCTCTATTTAAAGGTGTCCCCTATTTGAAGGACTCTCCAGTCCAAGTCTGGTTTAAAGGTAAAGAACCCCAAGAAGAAAGAGCTCAGGAGCCTGGAAGTTCCCTGTCAACTGTTAGTTACTGCTGACTCAGTATAGGCACAGACACAGGTCACTTGGTCACACTAGGTGAGAAGTATTTCTATTTCAGTTCTAGTCACTCTTTCTAAATTTGAATCTAAATAAACACATGCAAAATGTATGCAAATCCATATCAACTTCAGTCCTCTTTTGGGGGGAAGTATCTCTTCTTTTGCAGCAATGTGAAAGTAGCCACCCTAGTTCCTTTCCCTGCACCCACGTCCCATAGCCTCTCCCCACCTCCACCCCTGAGTGCAAACAAGAAGCCATCCAAGTAACATGCTGCATTTACCCAGTTAGTCTGCCTCTTCATAGCCCATTCAATCCTTGCGCTCTATCTCTCATAGGCTGCTCAGGATGCTGAACACACCATAAACCAACCTTCTCCAATTCACCAAATGCTATGCCATACATTTTCTTCCCATGCTAAGGACAAGGCGCTGTGTAGACCTTATTGCCCGCATCCCTATTGAACCCTATCTCCCAAATAGGTTCAGCATCTTGGATAGGTCCTTTAGAGTTCTGGCTGGTTCTGACTGAAACCCAGAATGTATGCACAGCCCCACCAGAATTAGAGCCACCAGCCTCCACTGCCCTCAGTGGTAATCTGGTGTGGTCTGCTTCACTGCCCTACCCAGAGAAAGTCCAACTGACAGTTGTAATGAGCTGCTGCAGGGCCTGGGTTTGCCTGCCTGCTGCTACCAGCTGTGCTGTGGGATTTAGACAGAGGGTCTGCTTATTTTTTTTGCAGCAGCCATCAGCCACAGCATCTCTCTGCTCAGTAAAAAGAAAAGAAATCTTTCTGCTCCCTTGGTGCTTGAACAGCTTAGGTGTATTGCGGGAGAAGGCATGTGTTAGGCTAGCCGACCCAAGCCCAGGGGAGACCTCTCAGGAGGTGGAGGATTTTGATCCCTCCACACACATCACTCCCACAGAAGGTGTGGGGCCACCTGAGGAGTCTTGTTGCAGGGAGGCCTTGCCCAGAGAGCCCTGCTGTGGTTCCCAATTCTCCTCCCTCCTTCCATGGTGTGTTGCCAATAGCCAACGGTTCTTTTAAGGATTCAGAATACAATCAACACACTAATGGGTGAAAGCTAAAGATGTATTAAGCAAGAACAGGCTAATAAAGCAATAAAGCAAAACAATACAGAATAATAATGGCAGCAGGGAGAAATTATACAGTAAAATCATAAAGCATATGTCCCTTCTGCCACTGGGAACCCCTTCTAACCAATGGTGAACATGACTCCAATGGTCTGGCTATGCAGCACTGTCTGGATCAGCTTGCATCCAGGTTGTGGTTCAAAAACCTGTCTCAGAGATCCATATATCATTAAGCTCACATAGGGATGTACGGACTGCGTAAAATCCACTCCATCTGTGTTTCGCAGATTGTCAGGCGCCTTTTGTTCCGTCATCCACTCACAGATGGATGCAAAATTTTTTCATCATGCAGAAAAATACGCAAATTATTACATAAGAGTTTTCGTAACAATTTGCATAATTTGCCTTAGTACCTAACATTTAGCAAATTATTCCCCATTCCATTCAACTTTTCCTCAGCAGACACTTGTGTATTTTCCTACAAATAAATATGCATACATTTTGGGAAAATGAAAAAAAAATCCAGAAGTCCACAGGCTCCATGTGGCCTGAGGGGGTCACTCCACAACAGATTCCATGGGTCAAATTCTTAGAAATCCGAGCTCATTTTAGTCCATTTCGAATTTCTCCAGCATCCCTACGCTCACACCTAGCGAGCTGTCCTCCACCACCACCATCAAGAGTGTTCAAACATTCCTCCATACTGGAAAAGGACTAACCCCAACAATTGGCAGGCAGCCAGGCCAGATAACTCCCATCCCAGCTACTCTGCCAACGCCAAGTGACCTGAGCTTGAGGTCTCACCAGAGGCCTGTCAACCAGCCTTGAGCTGTACAGCATCAACAGAACTGGCCCTGGGGGAAAATGAAAAGGCATAGCTAACCAGCTCAATAAACAGGCCCAAACAGAACTCTAGACATGGGCAAGCGAGTTTTTATGCACCACTAACTCCTTGAAATAACAATGATCTTCTGCATTTCCACTTCATGCGACTCTCCAGAACACTGGTGGTGATGGACCAGGTGGGAGGCTCAGAGTCGTGATTGTTGAAGCACCCGCCTGGCCACCAAAAGACCCACTTGCCCGGGATTTACTCAGGAGGAAGGGTCTACTTGGGGCAGGGAGGACCCAGCTGTAGTCAATGAAGAAGCAGGCCCAGCTGCAATGGGTGAATCAGGGTCAGCAGTGGAGGCTGGTGACTCTGATGTCAGTGGAGCGGTGAGTCCACTCCAGGTTTCAGTCAGAACCAGTCAGAATGCTAAAGGAGCTATCCAAAGTGCTGAAGCACCTTGGAACTATCCAAAGTGTTGAAGCACCTTCTGACTGAAACCCGGCACGGATTCACCACCCCATTGACATTGGAGCCACCAGCCTCCGCTGAGGTTAAGCTAGCATGTAACCCCTCAGTCCTCACCCAGACTTTAGCTGAGTTAACAGCTTTCACTGAGCTACTTTGCTCCAGCCAGGCAAGAAGCTTTCCCTTAGAATCAACACAAGCAGGCCCTACCTTGCCAAATGGCTGCTTCTTGGAGCCTGGAGGGCAGGCCGAGTACATGGTGTTTGGCCTGATTGTCTGAGTATCAGTTGGGAGACAGGAAACAGACCTGGACTGCTCATGCTGGCACTGCTGTGGAAGGAGAAAATAAAAAAGAAAGAAAAAGCTATCACACACGTTCTCTGAATAAAAATAAAACATACCCTTGTTTTGCCATTCCAATTTTAGTACATTAAACCTTGCTATGAATCCCGCACCTCTTATAAATCTGAAAGGTGCAGCGCCACTTCTAATCTTTCTGGGGTCATTACTGTAGTACTGTTGTGCATTAGGGATGTCCAGATGGTGTAAAATCCATTCCATCTGTGTTTCACAGATTGTCCTTCGTTCCATCATCTGCCCATTGACGGAGTCAAATTTTTTTTTTTTAGTTTCTGAATTTGTACAGATTCACACGTAGGAAAATGCACACATGCCCACAAAATGCGTGAATCTCCCCCAAAGTGCTTTAACCTCCAGGGGAAATGCACGTTTTTGGCCAGATTTTTTGTAAAAAAAAAAAAAAAATGCATATCTATGACAAGTTTTGCACAAAATTCGGGAAAGTTAGAAAAACGGTCCTCAAGTGAATGGAACCTGCCTGACAAGGGAAAAGCCAGTCTGATGTGGAATCTGTGGGTCGGATTCATAAAAATCATTTATGGTTCCATTGCGGATTTCTCCAACATCCCTATTGTATACATATAAATATTTATGTTTAATTTATTTATTATTGGGGCTGTGCATGGAATCCCTGATCCAACTCCAAGGCCTCTTTGGGCTTCCGACATCGGTCCAATTCGGCTCGGCCTACAGAGCCAAAGTGGAACTCGCACATCCTTACCTGCATTCTTGGTCCATGGAGGAACTGTTGCCAGGGGAGCTGCCACTGGTGCTGCCGGGGGGAGATGCTGCTGGCACTGCTGGGGGAGCCAGCGCTGTCGGGGGTTCCACTGCTGCCGCCACTGCTCCCAGTGCCTCCAGGGGAGCCACTGCTGCCACCAGCTCCCAGAACCTCTGGACGTGTGCCAGCATGTTGTTGTTCCGGGGGATGGGGGGAGCCATTTTTAAAATGGCAGCTCCCTATATTTCCAGAAATACAGGAAGTTGCCATTTTAAAAATGGCTCCTCCCCTCCAGAACAAGATGGCTGCTGGTGAGCGTCCATGGGACCCAGGTAAGGAGCTGGGGCTGGGAAGTGGCAGCAGTGTGGCATCTGGGCTTCCAAATTGTAGGGAAGTATGAAACACTTACCTGGTTTCATCCAGGGACATCCGCAGTGGGGGGGATGCGCTCCAACCCTCCCCCCAAAATCCTCGACGGGGGGGAGGCGATCCGTTCCTCCCCCCCGGAATCCTGCCCGGCCAGCTCCGCTCCACGGCCAGGCCACAGAGCCGCTGGCCAGGCCAACCCAAAGCAGGGCCTCCAGCCACTGCCGGGCTGCTACGGACGCAAATGGCATCCTGAGTAGGGGACGCCATTTGCGTCCCTATGGTAGCCCGTGATAGGCTACATAAATATTTATGTAGCCTATCATGGCTAAAGCGGGGACGCAAATGGCATCTCCTTTGCCATTTGTGTTTCTGTTTTCTCCATGATAGGCTATGTAAATATTTACGTAGCCTATGACAGCTAAAACGGGAACACAAATGGCATCCTCTACACCATTTGCGTTCCCGCTTTAGCTGTCATAGGCTATGTAAATATTTACATAGCCTATGCCTATCACGGGCTACCATAGGGACGCAAATGGCATCCCCTACTCAGGACGCCATTTGCGTCCGCAGCAGCCCAGCAGTGGCTGGAGCTGCCGCCGCCATTGGAGCCACCGCCAGAGCCGCAGCCAGAGCTGCCGCCAGGTAGGCTCCGTTCCAGGGGGCTTTCACGGGGTGGTGGGGCGGGTTGCTCCGTTCTGCCATGGATTCCAGGGGGCCAAATTCACTGGAATTTGGCCCCCCTGGGATCCTTGGCAGAATTCTCTAACATCCCTACCAAATTGTGCCGAAGTGCACTGAAGCACTTTGGAGCGACCTGCTTCATGTCGGGCTGCTTCAGGCCCCCTCTGCCATGCCTCGGAGGCTGCCCGAAGTGGCCCAAAGTGCCCCACTTTGACTCAGAGCTTAGGCTTCAGGCTGAGCGGTGCACAGCCCTACTTATTATCAGCATAATGTGAACTTGAGAGTAAGCCCAATCAAACTCAATGCTGCTTACCTCTGAGTAGAGATGTGGGCATGTATAATAGGGGTGGCAACCTCTATCTTTCTGTCGAGGGCCACAAGGCGTAAGCCACTCTGAGAATCCTTTTTGGATTGGATAGTGGAGCGTTAAGTTATAGAAATAATAAAAAATAAATAACCTCTAACTAAGAAGACTGGAGTCTAACTGCTAGGAATAGATTTTGCCATCATGTTCTGCTTTTAAAATTCCTGTGGCATTTGGCTGGCTATTGTTGGAAGACAGAATGCTGTTATTTGTCTGTCCTCTCATGTTCTTAGTTCAATTCTAAGATAATTACAATAGTTATATTTCTTTCAACTGATCGGATGCAAGAGAGAGCTTAGGTTTCATGTATTAGACTATCCAAATAAACATTGATTGGCTGAGCTGGATCTAGCCCTTAAGAGACTTTGTATCTAATTATGCTGTTACTTCTTTCTTGGGGCTGTCAATTCAAGAAGCTTCAAGGAAGTATTTTAAAACCCCAAATACCTCTAGGGAATTCCCCCTCCTTTTTGTAAAGAACCCACACAGTGGCCTTTGCAGGTTCATTGGTGATGCCACATTTATTTTAATTATGGGCATAGCAAACCTTAGAATTAGAGAAAACACAACTCCAGCACTTGCCTGTTGCCTCCACTGCTGCTGCCTAGTGTTCTTTTGAGAGGACTCTGGCGTTAAACAGAATTTGTCACTAGAGCCTGAGGGGACTTGATTCTTGGAAGTGGCTGAGCTCATGAGTCTCTTTCTAAAGCTTGATGACTACTGACATTCTTACATCTAACTTCACAGAGCAAGCATTAACCATGCAACCGGAAGGGCCAGCGACAGTTGAGAGGAGGGGACCCTTTAACAAAAGGTCACTCAGCGGAAGGATTCAAGATTACACAGAAATGGTGCCTTTGTTCATATTTCCCTTTCATCTATTTTCAGTGCCTTAGATATACCCGAACACAGAATCATTACTAACGATGCCCTCTACTAATAATTGCTGATAGTGATTATTGTGATAAGGATTACAGTGCAGCACTGTTCTTTAGAAACGAGGCATTGGATCCAGAGACCTGCGTGTGCTCAGATGCAGACAGACACAGACCACTAATGCAAGCAAGCTGCCTGGTTAATTTCAAGCAAGGAAACCAATCTATGCATACATCCTTTAGTCAGTGTGTCTGCTTCATGGAATGTATTCATTCATTCATTCATTCATTCATTTCATTTCTATACCACCCAATAGCCGAAGCTCTCTGGGAGGTTCACAAAAATCAACACAGCTTTTATTGGTGGCGGAACACCATCAGAACACCTTCACCCATAACTGTCACCAGAGAACTTCGTCTACTGGGCTGCATATAAATATAATAAATAAATAAATAAATATTTTTGTCAACAATCCTCAAACAGTGGCTTACAGGACCCTTATACATAGCTTGCCAAATTGGTGACCGTTCATATTTTGGTATATATTACAACCCAGCATACCAAGGATGATAGATTGGAAGAGTAATGGGCAGGGGGAGAGATGGTGGTAGGGAGTGGCCAGGGCATTACAGTGGAAGGAATTCCGACCATAGCTTGGACACCTTGCCTTCTGGGTCACCTCTCAGCTAATAGATACTTGGTTGTATTATTGGCATCCCCAGGGCTTAAATGTCCTGCTTCTAAATGCCAGATCAGTTAAAGGAAAAACATCTGCCATTCAGGATTTAATCTAAGGTGACCTTGTTGAACTGGCATGTACCACAGAGATCTTGTTGGAGGAGATAGGGTGGGGCAAATCTATCTCAATTATGTTCTCTCAGGTTTCTCCATGCACCAGTAGATGGGGTTGCAGTGGTCTATCATGATTCCATCCTCTTAACAAGGAGTCTTCTGGTTTTGAGTGTGTGTTCCTTAAGAGGGGGGTTGTGAACTTGGGACAAAATAGAGATTCTGTTGGTATATCAGCTGTCCCACTGCCCAGCGTTCCCCTTTTTAAGCTAGCCGGGGTGGTCTCAGAAGTGATGTCTAGAATCCCTCAGTCTTGTGGTTTTGGAGGATATCAACATTCACATCAAGGTTTCCCTCTGTGGAGTGGCTCAGGATTTCATCGTTGCCATGGCAACCATGAGTCTTTCCCACATAATTTTTGACCCCACTCATTCAGCTTGCTGCCTTGGACCTAGTGTTTTGTGCTAGATGGGAAGAGAGTGATCTGGCAGTGCTTGCAGATGGGGCTCTTATTATACAATTGCCCTGCCTCCTTCACAGCATTTTACAGGGGGACCAGACAATGTTGTTTTCCATACATAACCCTCCTGTGTTTTCCCACCATTCCTTCCATCTTCTTTCTTACCACATTAAGGCAAAAAAGATGGAATTGCTGCTCAATGCATTTTGTCTGATGGATTGGATTTTATTTACTATATTTTTATACTGTTCAATGCCAAAGCTCTCTCAGTACCACTATGGGAGTGAAGGAAATTAATATCATTCTTTGGTTATGGACAGATCACTACCTGGTAAGGATGAGACTTATTGGAACCCTTACCCTCCACAGGGGGTCTATTGAAATGGTCTGCTTCAGGAGATGGATGGATCCAAATGGTTCTCTGATAGCTCTTGGGGATTTTCCTGCCGTCAATTCTGTCCACACCAAGTCACTCTCCAAAATGTAGAAATGACTTGGGCAGCTGGCACAATCACTCATCAACATCTTCTCCTGATTAATACATTCCAGGCTGTCTTCAGGGGCAACAACTAGACTGAAAGTACTGGAAGACACATGCCAAATCTGACTATTTGTGGGCTACAACCCATTTTAGGGTTGATTCAGCAGATGGCAACTAAGAAATGGATAGCAACTTTCCTGCCACCAATTGGATCCATCAGTTGTGCCTGCAGAGAGCTGTCCAGCAGAGCTTTTCCAAGTGGTCATGGGACTGTTACATTTGTTCCCCAGGGAGTAGATGACTAATTGGTGACCCACTGTGACCAATTTGGAAAGCACTTTGTGGATAAAGTCACATCTCTTCTGACTGGGATGCTACTGTTAAAGCAAAGTCAGTCAATGTACCTGCTCATCTATTTGTTTTGGATTCCTTTTAATTGGTATAATCAGTGGACAGGGTTCTTGGAGGAGTGAGACCACTTACATGCATGCCCAGCCATCACCCTTTCTGGCTAATAAAATCTGCCAGAGGTGGTCTGGTGTATTAAATGTCTCCTTGCAGGAAAATAGAAGAGGCAGCTGTTAAACAACTTTTTAAAAAAGTTCTCTCTTTTAGGTGGACCATAAAAGCTGTCTTATTTCAGACTGCTTTTAATTAAGAGGATAGGTTAGTGGTTTCATTATTCTTAGTGGCTCTGGGGTTGTTGTTGTTTTAGATCTCATATAATGGCTGGCTTGAAATGATATGATTTTATTCCTCTATTTGCTTATTATTGTTCTTGTTATTATTTTTACTGTTGATGATTGTTTTAATCTGATTTTATTGTATTTAGCATGCCGCTTTGAGAAAATGTTGCATTTTGAAAGGCAGCCTATAAATTCCTTAATAAAATAACTGCCACCCCTGAATTAGCAGCGGGAGGGGTGACACACATCTCAGGTTGAACAGGCAAAAAACAGTAAGTGCTGTTGTAGTCAAAGCTAATTGATATAGGAAAGAGAGAGATGCAGCTCAAAAACCCGGCAAATGTCTGTAGCATTTTGCTTGCTGTGTCTTGGGAGCAGGGAGTAAAACTCAACTTGACTTCTATTTAGAGTAGAACCATTGAAATGAATGAGACAAGTTAGTCATGACTAACTTAGTTAAGTCCCATTCATTTCAATGGGTCTACTCTAAGGAGGACTTATGTTGGATATTACCCAAAGCTTGCCTATGGAGAGAAGAGCTGAGCTGAGCAAAGAGAGCTTCTAGCTTTCCGATTCTATAATATTCATGAACAGCTGGGATCCCTTTTGAATGTAGTTTTTAATTTAATATTGGACCTCCTTGACCCCACCACCATGGTAATCACTACCACAAAAAAACTTCTGGGTTCTGTGCTGAAAAATGTTGCTTTAGAAAAAAAAATGTGCGTCCATACAAAGCAAAAACATTTACACATCCATTAAGATGTTCGATTCAATCTCCCAAGGCTTAAATCAGGATAAAGGGGCGGGGTATATTACGCTGCATGTGTTAGGAAGGATGCGCTCCTATGCATGTTTAGACAAAAAAAAGTCCTACAATTCCCATGCTGGCTGTGGAATGCTGAGAGTTGTAGGACTTTTTTCTGTCTAAACATGCATAGGATTGCGCCCTTAATTGGCTTACTTAGTGCCATAATGTTTGTGTTCTCAGCAACAACAACTGTTCTGTGATTGCCACTGTTAATAATGTGACAGAACTGTTAGTGACTATCTGCATTTAATTCCCCTCTGACTTCAGTGTTTACAATCCTCCCACCAACCATATGTACTACTTCTGAATTACCTGAAAGTCTGGATAACACTTCATGCATCTGATGAAGTGGACCATAGTCCACAAAGCTTACGGCACAATAAACGTGTTAGTCTTTACGGTACCTCAAGATTCCTTGTCACTTTTATATTTTTAATATTTTTAATATTTTTAATATTTTGAACTTTTGGTTTGTATATTTTAGGGTGTGGTTTCAGGCCCCAGGGGCTGGGTTGTGTGCTAGATTTTGGAGGTGCCAAAAAATGTTTAAAAGTTTCTGAGGTCACTTATTATGGTGGTGATTTCTCTGAGAGGGTTCTACCCTTCAACACAGCCTAAACATAATTTTAAATAAATACACATTTATTTTACAAAACTTTTTACAGCACCATCCTATGCCTGTTTAGACAGAAAAAAAGTCCTACATCTCCCAGTGCTCCCTGGAAGTTGTAGGGATTTTTTCTGTCTGAACACGCATAAGATTGCACCCTCAAAGTGTATTGTTATGCTCCAGTGGCAGTGGTGGTAGCAGAGAGCTTTTTAATGACCACCAACTAGTGCTCACAATCCCACCCACCCACCCCCAAACGTTCCTGGAAAAGATGCCAAAGTCCCCCCTCAAAAAACTTCCAACAAATTACCTATGCAAAATCGACAAAATGGCCCCTCCCAAATTTGCCTCCTGTGAATGGAAGGAGGCATTGTGTCGCAATACCAGCATTAAGGTGGGCTGGGAAAACCAGAATCTAAGAATTCCAAGGTTCATGACCAATTATGACAATAATCCACCTACATGTGGCATATATATGCCATCTGTGTTTGAATAATACCTTGTTGGTGCAGATCAGCTGAGTAGTTTTCAGAGCCTTTCAATAGAAACAGATTACATGGGTTGGATGTCATAGAATAATTAATGGAAGGAAGTGGAGAATCTTGTGAAGAAGGTTGAGGCAAGACAGTCTCAAGGGCACAACATCAAGCGTTAACACCATTGATACAGGTCCCCTTCTTCTAAATTATAATTTTTAAAATTCAGCTCCGATCTCTCCTGTGTTACTTCTGTAAATGCTCAGATCACTTTCCTTTGCCCGCGATGAACTGATTAGAGTTCCTTTGATTTAAGCCTTAAATGAAATGTTACGTTGTGTTTGGCATTTCACTCTATGCAGAGCTCCGAAGCAAGCTAGGATGAAAGGCCCTTTAGAAATGTGGATTTGATTGACGGACTGATTGAATTAATTGCAGACATTCTCCTAATTGTGCACTTAATTACTGACACTATGTGTCAAAAGATTATGTGGCAGCACCTGCAGGAGAGCCTTCGCAACTCCAGTCAAAGCCAGCTGTGCCAAATTTCAAGGAAGCACGGTGCAGCGCCTGCAGCTTGTAAAAGGGGGAAATCATATTATTTTAATAATATACAATTAGACTTCACCGTTGCCATCCTCCCAATACACACAACCCCCACTCTCTTTTGCAGGGACAGGATCTAACAGATCAAGAACAGAGAAGACACAAAAGGTGCTAATTATAGCTCCATGTGACATGAGGTCTTTCTCTGGATTGTTCTTAAGCAATTTAGACTTGAAAAGGGGGAAGGAGCAACCAGAGCTGCCTGAAGATGCCACAAGGTAGCTGCTGGATAAATGACTGCAGTTCAAATATGTTATTATATTAATCACTGAGCCAATTCACAGAACCAATCTCTGCATGGCTGAGTGCTTGTTTTTCATATGTTTATGCCTACTGTGCATGGGTTGGATCCTGACTGGCCATTCCATGACCGGAAGGGCTCTTTCCATTCAGAAAAGGCACTGTATCCACTGGAGGAAGAGGGCTTCTCACTGGAGGAAGGGGGTGGGGTGGTGATCTTTACAATTCTCCTTCCCCCTGCAGCCCCCTGCATTGCCTCATCTACTGCACTACACAGTCCCCTAGCACCCCCAGGACAATTTTTCAGGAGGCACAAGGGGGGCAAGGGGGAATTGCAAAGTTTGCCTCCCTGCCCCCTTCCTCCAGAGTAACTCCATCAAGTGCTACTCTGGATCCCACCCCATAAGTACAGCACACACTTTGTACATGTTTGTTTAGCCCACACATTAGGAAGGCTTGTGGTGGAATGCAAAGTCCAGGGCTGTCCTGAGGGATGCTTAAGGAATTCGATCTTTGTGAATTCTCATACAAACTGCCTTGACCCATGCATCCAGGACTACTGTGCAGAAAAGATCTTAGTTATCCATAGACTTTCGCACTTCCCAAATCTTCAAGCACTGTGCTTGACTCAAAAAACATACTTCAAAATAAATATTGAAAAGTATATTTTGAGGGGGGAGGGGAATCGGTTTAGAAATGTGTCACTAAAAGAGAAATAATATCTAAAAATACATATTGCTGCACAGGATAGACAGAAAATGGATCAATAAATTAGTCTGAAAGAATAATTTCACTCATTTAAAGCAGGGGTGAGTAACTTGTGGCCCTCCAGAAGATTTGGCCCACAATTCTCATCATACCTCATGATGGTATGTCATCATGTAGCATTGTTCTCAGGTATATTCTGACCGGGAACATGGCCACAGCAGCCATGCCACCACTTGAAGTGGCAGCAAGTTTTTTGTTTTCTTGTTTGGGTTAAAAAAGGGAAAGGGGGGGACCTTGGTAACCTCATAAGGTACAAAGATGATAAAAAAAAATGAAATTTGCCCACCCCCTGAAACATCAAATATCCTCTCTTTCATGGGAGATGAATAGCCCCATGGAAGGGTTGGGGGAAATACATGACCTAGCTTTACCTGACAATCCCACACAGGTTACATGTTTATATTCTTCCCCATATCTTTTTTTCTCATTACTGTTTATAGCATGTCATCTTAAGAGAGAGGGGGTGGGGAGGGAGTGGACAATTTAGATTCTTCCCCTACAAAGCCATGATGAGTAGTAACAAATGTGCCCACCAGATCTCAGTACGTGAGTTTTGTACGCTCAAGTATGAAAACAGTAGCTCTCAGCTCTGTGATAGCTAGGCTACTGAATCAGAAATGCAGGTTTAATGGTACATATTCACAAAAGGGGCCATGGTACCCAGTACTGTAAACAAAGGCTTCTATATTTTTAAGTTATACAGGATGAAGTGGTGGGGGGTGAGAAAGCTGCCTCCAAGCCCTCCAGTGGAAAGCAACAATGTATAAAACACCATGATCAAAGGAAAACCAAATGATAGAAAATAGGATGAGATTGGATGGGAAAACAAGATGAAAAGTGCCGTTAACAAAACACAGCACCGAAATTGCAGTGGTGTTTATGATGTCGCTTTCTGTCTCTTCACACTCACAGGGACTCAGAGCAGCTGTCTGCCTGTCTCATTAAGGGCCTTGTGAAAGGGAGAGCAAAAAGTGCAGTGCAAATGAATGGCTGCCAGCCCGCCTCAAAAGTAGGAGTCGAACTGAAGTTATATTATTCTATCTGGGAATGTCTCTGAATGGCCAGTATTGCTTCAAAGGCTTTCATACGTCTCTCGATGGCCTTTGCCTCACGACATGTTCCAGGAAAGAACAAACACAGATAATTCTTGTGAGGCCTTTCCCTCCCAGTCCCAAAGCACAAAGGTGAGGTAGAAGTACGAACATATGATGCCACCTTATCCCAAGTCAGATCACTGATCTGTCTGCCCACGGTTTCCTACTCTGGCAGGCAACAGCTCTTCAAAGTCTCAGGCTGAGGTCTTCTTCAGCACCTGCTACCCTCCAGATCCTGTTTAATTGCAGACGGGTACTAAGGACTAAACCTGGGAATGCTTGCATGCAAAACATGTATATTACCACCGAACTACAGCCTCTCTCAACAGAAAGTTCTCAAATAACCATTGATGTATTTCAGCTTCCCCAATGAGCACTCAACTTCTAGGTTTTTCTGGCTTCTTTTTAAAATTTGAATCCAGGCCGTTTCAGACACTGTTCTACCATTGGGGCAAAAGTTCAAAAAAGGGACCTTTCAGACTCAATTAGGTGGGCTTCCAGGGGCCCGTGTGGATCGAAAACCGCTCACTATTTTCTTTGCCACAGCCATCTATGTTGGGATGGCAGCATCAGCAGTGATCCTCTCAGAAACTAATGTCCCATGAAGGGAGCATTCTGGGAAAAGAAAGCATAGGTTGACCACATTTTCACCCCAAACTCCTCTCTGAGCAACAGTGGTTTCATGCAGAGGGGGCATCCTTGGAAAAGAGGAGCACCTCTAATCAAAATGTAAGTTTACGCCCACCTCAGAATTGCCCCTCCCCAATTGCTGAAATGCCCCCATTCTAGCACCCTTCCACAGGGCAGTGAAATTGGGTGCATTTTGGCTCAGCACTACTTTTCTACATAAGTTCCTGTGTAGGAAGAAAGTTTGCAAAGCAAATGTAGATAGATGGCCATTTATAATCATCTCATGTGTGTCTATTGTCCAATGTGTGCATATACACCTAAGGAGATGCTTGTGCCATAGTTACATATGGCAAGAATTTACAGAGAGTCCTGAAAAATCAATGAATGGGTGTTCTCCAGATGCGGTTGCCACCTTCTTGAAGTGGCAACCGCAGCTTTCAGTTTCCATGCCACTCCAGCATCACCCAAATCTAGGAAATCACATTGGAAGCACCAATGACCTGGTTACTTCCAATCCCAAAATTACTAGAGCACTATGGAAGTGAGCACATGGTAGTAGCTGCCACTTACAGAGAGACAGATGTACATAGTAATTTACACACTACATAGTGATTTACACACATAGTAATTTACACACCTCATCAAACATCAACACATATCATGGGCATGCACACATTTCTTTAAAAGGTATTATAAGAAGTGGCCCAAAGCCTAACTCAGAGATCAGTTTTGTGCAATATATGTGTCCTACAGGGTAGTAGGATGTACTTTGCATAAATTCCAGGCAGTTTCAAAGAGTAAGTTCTTTTATTGCTGCCAGAGAACCTAGCTGGTATAAATCTTTCAGTGTTTATGAAACAGAGCCAGAATGGTGACATATTCATTTACTTGCCTGATGATAAGCACCTACTCTGTACAACCTCACCTCCAAAACTAAATATTTATTGAATTTAAACTCTGTTGGATTAAATATTAGATGCGACATTGGCAGATCAAGATTCTTTTCATGACATGTATGAAAACAGACCCCTGGTCAATAACTTGGTTTCCTGGGTGGCCACTTTGGGGGGAAGGTGAAAGAGCTCTGATACATCACCCTCCATCCCCCAAGCCCCCTCACCCTGCACTTTACAAGAATTTCTCAGACAGGGTGATGGATGCTGCAGGAAGAGAGGAGGAAGACCTAATCTCTCCCTCTCTGATGTGATGAAGACCTTGGGAAATATAGTTTTCAATTGTAGCAGCCCTTCAGAAAACTACATTTCCCACTGGGGTCCTTCTCCATGACAAGAACATATTGACAGCACAGGAGCCTTCTTTGGTTAAAGGGATGGCAATCCTCTTCCATGTATGTGTGGCTGCATTTATGAGGAACAGGCAGCCAAGTTTAAATACTTGAATCAAAGTATGAATTGTGGGGTACTTGCATGTATGATTTGGCTGTGGTTCTAGGTCTCAGGGAGAATTGTTACATATAATTGCAACTCCTGGGTCACACTGGGCTTCCACTGAGCATAAACCACCTTCACACAACCATGATCTGTTTGGCTGTGCCCTCTCTGGGGTGACCACATCCACATATTCCCACTGTTTTCCACTGGCCCAGTTCACATGATCATGGAAGGGAAATAAGCCACCGTGGCTTACAACAGGCCTCCGTAGGTGGCTTGTTACCCATGACAACAAGCCACCTTGGCTGGGTTCAGATGGCATGACAAGCCATGCTGCTGAGGGTAATTATGCTAATCTCCCCCCCCCCCCCGGCATGAGCCACTGTGGCTTATTTCCCCTCTGTGATCATGTAAACCTGGTCACTGTTACTCACTCAACAGAAGCCTCCTCCTGGCATCCATAGTTAGACTAAGTTTCTTCCTAAAGCAGGAGTGGGCAAAAATCTGCCCCCAAGGGCAAATTTGGCAGTGAGTTGGGGGCTGCACAATGCACACATGCATCTTCATGCATAAACACACACATACTCGTACATGCACACTCATGCACACTCATGCACCCAAACATCCTCCCACAACTTAGTGTGCATATATGGAGAGATTTAACCCTCCCTTTCCTACAGGCTGAGAGCACTTCGCACCTCCCCACCACCACCAATCAGCTGGGGGGGGGGTGATTTAAATGCACAAACGTCTCCATTTAAATCATGTTCCCAACAACATGCCAAACAAGTATTTGGCAAGCCCTCAGGAGCCTGATTGCTCTGGGGAAGAGGGTGGTGGTGGCAGGGGGGGGCAGGAAGCAGTGGCAATGGGCAGCCATGATGAGCTGCACAAAAGGCCTCTGAGGACCACATGCAGCCCATGGGCCATGGGGCGCCCATACGTGTTCTGGAGGATACTTAGAGATCAGGACCTGGAGATCGGGAGAGGCTTAGTGTATCCATCTGTTGCAATTTGGGGACATTGCAACATTTATTTATGTGTTTATATGTGCATGTGTATGTGTGCACATTAAATTAACAATGGTGATGAATGGTAACCAATGGTGCCATTCCACTAAATCAATTGATGCTTGCACAACTCCACCAAAACTATTGATTGCACAAGCAGTAGCAAGGTGCGCAAGCAAAGTTTCTGCAAGCAGTAACCAGATGCATAATCGAGCTTGCTCAAGCAGCAATGAGATGCACTAGCAGAGCCTGCACAAACAGCAACAAGATGCACTTGCACAAGCAGAACATATTGCGCTAGTGGAGTGTACTATAGTGCAACAAGATGCACTAGCGGAGCTTGTGCAAGTGAAACCAAGGTGTGTTAGTGGGGTGGTTGTGCAAATGTAACTTTAATTGGATTCCCCCCTTGCTAGTTTCACTAGTTTCACATGTAGTTTCTGCTAGCACAATGTCATTGGATACTGCCCAAGGACAGCAGCCAGAATCAGCATAGATATCAAAAAGTGTGTTGCATGCATCTTCAAGCCTGCTTTGCAAGCATCAAATGTTAATTGGTTCAGTTTATGGCTTGTTGACCAATCAGGCCATACGCATACAAAATGTGATAAAATACCTGTTGTGAACAAAAAATAGCAACAAAATGAAAATATTAAGGAGGGGGATTGTAACAAACCTAATTAAAACATCTCAGAGGGGACTATTAAAATATTTCACAGAGTCTAGGCAATATTTATTATCGTATTATAATATATTCACAAGCTCAATCTTCTATACCACTCAATAGTTTTTGTTTCACCAAAGCCCATTGGGCAAACTTAGCAGTCCTATAGGACATATAGGACATCAGTGCCAGCCAGAAGTAGTAGAGTTACGCTTAAAGAGGATTTATTACTAGACCCAACCATTAAGCGCTCGCGATATTGCTTTCTCAGCTCTGCATACAGGGGACATTCCATTAGAAAGTGTGCCATGTCCTCTACCTTGGGACAGCCAACTGGGCAGAATCCTTTTGTACAAGTGTGAATTGCTCATAGAATCATAGAATAGTAGGGTTGGAAGGGGCCTACAAGGCCATTGAGTCCAAACCCCTGCTCAATGCTAGGGATGTACGAAAGTCACTTACCTGGCCCCGCAGCTTGCTTCGCGGTGGGGGGGAGGCGCTTCGGTTCTCCCCCCGAAGTTCAGGGCGGGGGGGAGGCACCCCGCCTCGCCCGGCTGAAATTCAGGCTGTGGGGGGAGGCGCCCCGCCTCGCCCAGCCGAAATTCAGGCCGGGGAGAAGCGCCCCATCTCCCCGGCCGCGAAATAAAAAAGAAAATGTAAAAAAACACACACACACACCCGTGATAGGCTACGTAACGATTTATGTAGCCTATCACGGCTAGATTTCCAAAGTCAGCCATGATAGGCTACGTAAATAGTTAAGTAGCCTATCACGGGTGACTTTGGGGGGAAAAAGGCGCGTACGCAAATGGCGGCGCCTACGGGCGCCGCCATTTGCATTCCTTATTTGGGCCCGGGTAGTCTACATAAAGATTTATGTAGACTACGGCGAAAATAAGGGCAATGCAAATAGCATTGCCCTTATTTTCGCTATAGTCTACGTAAATCTTTACGTAGACTACCCGGGACCAAATAAGGATGCAAATGGCGGCTCCCATGGGCGCCGCCATTTGTGTACGTGCTTTTTTTTTTTTCAAAGTCACCCGTGATAGGCTACGCAACGATTTACGTAGCCTATCACGGCTGACTTTGGAAATCTAGCCGTGATAGGCTACGTAAATCGTTACGTAGCCTATGACGTGTTTTGTTTTGTTTTTTACTTTATTTTGTAATGGCAACGGCAGCAGACGGTCGGAAGACCGGGCGCCACCCCCGTCCCCACCAAACCGCTGCCGAACTGCTGCCAGGACCCGCCGCCGAGAGGGACATTCAATAGAGGTAAGTCCCATCCCGGGGGAGGCGGGGGGGTGGAGAATTTCACCACCAATTTTGGGGGGCCGAATGCATTGGCATTCGGCCTCCCCGAGATTCATGGAGAAATTCTCCGCCATCCCTACAGTCAATGCAGGAATCCAAGTCAGAGCATCCCTGAAAGATGGTTGTCCAGCCTCGTCTTGAACGCCTCCAGTGTGGGAGAGCCCACCACCTCCCTAGGTCATTGGTTCCATTGTCGTATTGCTCTAACAGTCAGGACGTTTTTCCTGATGTTCAGCCAGAATCTGGCTTCCTGTAACTTGAGCCCGTTATTCTATGTTCTGCGCTCTGGGATGATCGGGAAGAGATCCTGGCCTTCCTCTCTGTGACAACCTTTCAAGTGCTTGAAGAGCACTATCATATTTCCCCTCAGTCTTCTCTTCTCAAGGCTAAACATGACCAGTTCTTTCAGTCTCTCTTCATAGGGCTTTGTTTCCAGTGCCTAGGGATGTCAGAGAATTCCGCCACGGATCTCGGTGAGGCCGAATGCCAGTGCATTCGGCCCCCCTAACTCTGTGGTGGAACGGCCTGCCCCCCCACCCCCCACAGATCCCCCCCGGGACGAGACTTACCTGGGGCGGATGTTCCGGATGGCGGCGGCTCCAGCGGCAGCACCGGCAGCTGCAGCGGCGGCTGGTCTTCCGGCCAGCTGCCACCGCCGCCACCGCCATTTGCAGTCTTCTTCTTTTTTCCCCATTCGTGATAGGCTACATAAAGACTTACATAACCTATCACGTCTGACTTAAAAAAAAAAAAAACAACGTGTACGAAATGGCGACGGCTACAGCTGCCGCCATTTGAGTTCCTTATTTTTGGCCATCTTAGTCTATGTAAATATTTACGTAGACTAAGACAGCGAAAATAAGGGGAACGTAAATAGCGTAGCAGACACTATTTGCGTTCCCCATTATTTTCGCCATCTTAGTCTATGTAAATATTTACGTAGACTAAGACAGCCAAAAATAAGGAATTTACGTAGATTTACGTAGCCTATCACGGCTAGATTTTCAAAAAACACCATGATAGGCTGTGTAAATCCTTACATAGCCTATCACGGCTGACTTGGGGGGGGGGAGTGCATACGCAAATGGCGGCGCCCATGGGGAGATGCCATTCACGTTCCTTATTTGGTTGCTGTAGTCTATGTAAAGATTACGTAGACTACGGCGAAAATAAGGGCAACGCAAATAGCGTTGCCCTTATTTTCTCCGTAGTCTACGTAATCTTTACGTAGACTACAGCGACCAAATAAGGAACGCGAATGGCGGCTCTCTATGGGGGCCACCATTAGCCGTACGCACTTTTTTTTTTTTAAGTCACCCGTGATAGGCTACGTGACGATTTACGTAGCCTATCACGGCTGACTTTGCAAATCTAGCCATGATAGGCTACGTTAATCGTCACGTAGCCTATCGTGGGGGCGTTGTTGTTTTTTTACTTTTCTTGGAATGGCGGTGGCGGCAGCCAGTCGAAAGACCGGCTGCTGCCCCTGCCCCTGTCGAAGCCCTGCTGAACCGCCGCTGTGACCCGCCACCGGGAGCGACATTCGGGAAAGGTAAGTCCCATCCCGGGGGGGGCGGGCGGCAGGGGGGCGGAGAATTTCTCCCCGA
The DNA here is from genome assembly GCF_057233095.1 of Heloderma suspectum. NCBI lineage: Eukaryota > Metazoa > Chordata > Lepidosauria > Squamata > Helodermatidae > Heloderma > Heloderma suspectum. The sequence goes on from NC_139461.1 coordinate 256,243,896, forward strand.
AACTACTTCGGGGGGCCGAATACGTTGGCACTCGGCCCCCCGAAGTTTTGGGGAGAAATTCTCCCCCATCCCTAAGGGCAATGCAAATAGCGTTGCCCTAATTTTCGCTATAGTCTACGTAAATGTTTACGTAGACTACACGTGCCCAAATAAGGAATGCAAATGGCGCGCCGCCATTTGCGTACGCACTTCTTTTTTTTCCCCCAAAGTCAGCCGTGATAGGCTACGTAAGGATTTACGTAGCCTGTCACGGCTGACTGCAGGGACACAAACGGCGGCGGCTACGGCCGCCGCCATTTGCATCCCGGCCGGCCAGGAGGATTCGCGGCCGGAGGGACTGGGCGCCTCCCCCCCAGCCAGAATTTCGGCCGGAGGGACGGGGCGCCTCCCCCCTGGCCAGAATTTCGGCGTGGAGGGATGGGGCACTCCCCCCCGCCAAGAATTTTGGGGGGAGGAAAGGAGCGCCTCCCCCTCACCGCGAAGCAAGCTGCGGGACCAAGTAAGGGACTTTCGTCCATCCCTCGTTCCTTGACCATATGCCTATCGATATCAAAATGTAATCCTGCCCCTTCAGCTTGTACTTCGCCTTTGCCAGGGGGATCATAGACCCTCTTTTGGGAGAAGGCTGAGCCAAAATAGGAATTGAGCACCTCTGCCTTTTCTTTGACATCTGTTATCATTTTGCCATCCTTATTTAATAGCTGAACAACCATTTCTTTCCTCTCTCTTTTACTATGCACGTATCTGAAGAAAGCCTTTTTGTTGTTTTTAGCATCCCTCGCTAACCTCAGCTCGTTCTCAGCTTTAGCCTTTCTGATGCCATCCCTGCAATTCTGCGCTACCTGCCTGTACTCTTCCTTTGTTACTTGGCCTTCTTTCCCCTTCCTATATGTGTCCTTTTTTGTTTTCAGGTAATCTCTAAGCTTTTTGTAAAGCCACATTGGCTTCTTCTGTTGTCTTCCACCTTTTCTTCTTGTTGGAATTGTTTGTAATTGTGCCTTGAGAATTTCCTTTTTTAAAAGCTCCCACCCATCTTGGACTCCTTTTCTCATTAGCGTTGCTTGCCATGGGACCTTTCTCATCATTGTTCTGCGTTTATTAAAATCAGTTTTCCTAAAATCCAGGGTACACGTTTGGCTACACTCGGCTTTTGCTTCCCTTAGAACCAAGAACTGAAGTGCAACGTGGTCGCTTTCCCCCAGAGTTCCTGTAACTGCTACTTTATCCACTAAGTCATCTCTGTTGGTTAGGATCAACTCAGTCAGACCTTGTTCCCAGGTGCATATACATGAGGGTTCTACCACTTACACGACTGGGGAAGGCAATGGCAAACCACCCCGCTATAGTCTGCCATGAAAACGCCAGCACAAGCAGCATCCCTCTAGGGGTCAGTAATGACCCGGTGCTTATACAGGAGGAACCTTTCCTTTCCTTCCACCACTTATTGAACTCCTGACTTCATGATGGTGGGCGGAAGAGCAGCACAAAGCATGGGAATAACAAGGGAACATCTACAAACATACAATGATGTAAAACTAGTTTTTAAGTATCACAATCATGCCCTAAGAGGTACTGAATCAAATGCTCTAGAAGTGGTGAATGACGCACCGCTCAACTAGGGATGTACGAATCCCTTACCTGGCTCCACACAGGGGCATCCACGGTGGGGGGGAGGCACTCCGTCCCTCCCCCTGGAATCCTCGATGGGGGGGAGGCACTCCGTCCCTCCCCCCGGAATCCTACCCAACTGCCCGCAGCCGGACATCCAGCCACTGGGCAGCCCTGCAGGGACGCAAATGGTGGCTGTCGTAGCCGCCACCATTTGCGTCCCTGTATTGAGCCGTGATAGGCTACGTAAATATTTACATAAGTATTTACGTAGCCTATCATGGCTATTGAGAGGAGGAAGCGAATGGCGGCCGCAGGACGGGCGCCATTCGCAAAGCAGCGCAGACAGGAGCAGGTAAGTGCTCCGTTTCACGCGCCTTTCGTGGGTTGGGGGGCGGGGGCTTCGTTCCGCGATGGATTTCGGGGGGCCGAATGCACTGGCATTCGGCCTCACCGAGATCCATCATGGAATTCTCTGACATCCCTATGCTCAACTAAGAATTTTGCTTTGTCCATGTATTTGTTTGTCTCTCATTATGTAGCCACTATTGATTATTTTGAGTGTCTGTTACAAGAATGACAAGATGATATAATTGAAGAACTATGTACCTTAATCATTTTGCCAATTTTCTGTGATTTGTTATTTAGCTTCTGTAGATAAATGTACCTCATTTAACAGAAAGTTTTTTTCTTAATGTGAATTAAAATGACAAGATAGAAGAAAGAAAGACGATAAATATAAAGCTCAGACATTCTGCCAGTTTCCCATGACTAACAGTGCAATCTTATGTTTGTTTCCTCAGAAGTAAGTCTCACTGATCTCAATGAGCACACTCCCAGAGCAGTGTGTATAGGATTTCAGACTTAACATTACAAAGATCTAATGAAACATCCTAGGCAATCAGGATGTCGTTAAATGCTTCCGATCCATCAGCTTTTCCAGCTTTTCTTCTGTGGGGTTTCAGACTTCAGTACATCACTCTCAGTGATGGACTGCCCCTTCAGATCTCAAGATATTATAATTGACAGAGATTTATATTAGCTAAGAATTTGTCTGAGAAGCCTTGTCTAATAATCATAATCATAATTTGACTGCTTTAACAAGAAAAAGGTGGCAAAGTTGAACATCTTTTGCTATAGAAAACTGTGGAAACTAGGAGATGGGGTGGGCAAGCTATCCCAAAATGTTGGGGAAGCAACTACCTTTTACTACATTCTCTTTCTTTCTTTCTTCAATTTAAAAACTTCTCTCTCCCTCCCTCTCTTTCTCTTTCTCTCTGCACAATGGAAGAGAGAGCACCTGGGGGCTGCTGACTGCCGTGGTTCTCTTTCTAGAAGTATGGATGTACAAAAGTCACTTACCTTTTAGTGGATGTGATTCACGGTGGGGGAAGGCGCTACATCCCTCCCCCGGAATCCTTGACGGGGGGGAGGCGATCCAGTCCTCCATCCCGGAATCCTGTCCAGCTGGCTCTGCTCCGCAGCAGCTCCGTGAGCAGCCAGCCAGGGCCGTCCGCAGCCAGAGTTCCAGCCGCGAACTGGCTGCTGCAGACGCAAATGGGGGCCACCATAGCGGCCGCTATTTTCGTCCAGCCAGGCTGCTATGATAGGCTATGTAAGTATTTACGTAGGCTATCACGGCAGGCAAAAAAAAAAAAAACAGCGTACACAAATGGCGGCGGCTACAGCGGCTGCCATTTGCATTCCCTATTTTTCGCCGTTTTAGCCTACGTAAATATTTACGTAAGCTATTATGGCGAAAAAAAGGAACACAAATAGCGCCCACTACGCTATTTGTGTTCCCCTTTTTTTTCGTCATAATAGCCTTCATAAATATTTACGTAGTCTAAAACAGCGAAAAATAAGGAACGCAAATGGCGGCCACTGTAGCTGCCTCCATTTGCATACGCTGTTTTTTTGGGGGGGAGTTGCCTGCCTTGATAGGCTATGTAAATACTTACGTAGCCTATCACGGCAAATAGCAGACGCAAATGGCGGCCGCAGCAGCCGGTCAAAAGACCAGCCACCGCCGCCGCTGAAGCCGCAGCCGCCAGAACATCCGCCCCAGTTAAGCTTCGTCCCGGGGGGGAATCCACGTGTGGGCGGGGGGGGAGGCCGTTCCACCACAGATTTTGGGGGGCCGAATGCCAGTGCATTTGGCCTCACTAAAATCCGTGGCAGAATTCTCCACCATCCCTATCTAGAAGACACCAAGATAGCACTATGTTGTGATGCCTTGGATACTTTGATACCGAGGAGCTTTTAAAGAAGGAGAAGGAGAACGAACAAACGAACGAATGAAAGAAAGGAAGGAAGGAAGGAAGGAAGAAAAGACAGAAGAAACATAAACACTCCCTCCTCAAATGGTTCCAGGTGGTTCTTCCACCAGTACCCCAAAATATTCAAAATGGCCACCCTATTGCTCTGCTTCTGAATAAGGCAGTGCATTGGGGGAGGCCATTTCAGCTCATCTCTAGTCCAAACAGAATCCTTGTCTTTTTATATGAGGCATAGAAATACTATAACGTATCAGGTATCCACAATCTACAGCAGGGATAGGCAACCCAAACACCCTACTTCTACAAGTTTTTATTTTTAAAATTACATTTTCTTACCGGAAGCTGAGATTGCTTCAACATGAAAAACAGGAGTGTGTGGCTGAAGAAGATACTGCACAGATACCATTGTTCTAACAGCTATGATGACCCCAGGGACGCAAGCACACTGCTGATCATGCTACTTTGGTCACAGTCACCTGATCACCATCTTCCACAATATGGTGAGATGCATTCTATTTAAGTTAGGGCTGTGCACAGACCCCCACTTCGCTTCAGATGCTGCTTCAGACCTTCCGAAGCAGCCTTGCTTTGCTTCAAACTGATTCGGACCCCATCTGCTTCACTTCGGATTCAGATCTGAAGTGAGATTAGGATATCCAAGTCACTCCAATATGATGTTTTCCCATTGATTTGCACTGGAAAACAAAAACAGCCATATCTTTTCTGTTTTCAAGATAAATACATGAAATTTGGGGACCTGGCAGCCCCTATGGAGGGGATCGCACCTGCTAAATTTCAGACAGTCTGTCCCAGTAGTTTTTGTGCTAGACTCAGGTAAAATGTGCTGTTCTCAGAAACTCAAACCAAAGGTCCGAAGGGATAATCAGAGAAGTTAGGTGTTGAAGTGGTGATTAGGAGGAGGTCACTATTCCTAATCTCTGCTGTGGGTTTCTTTGAAGTGCAAAATAACCCCTTTCCCCTAGTACTACTTTCCTATTCAGAATCACAGTCGATGATCTCAGGCTCTATTTGGCTGAATTGCCTGGGAAAACACTGGCTGGTAGACATGAAGCAACACAGCAACCCTACCAGGCGGGCACATTGACTTGAACAAAGAACAACTACAGTTTTCTGCTGGACTGAAGGATGCAGGAAGCAACAGAGTCAGCCTGCCAAGCAGGCACATTGACTTGAATGAAGAGCAACGACAGAGGTAAGCGTGCTGGCACATGGTAGGTGGAGAGATTGTTACCCGGCTCCCCTCTTCCACTACAGAAGGATATGCTGCTCCTTTAGGAAGAGTGCTACTGCTTCTGCCTGCTACCCCTGTCAACAAGACCCCAAAGATGTGTCATATTGGGCTTGCTTGTTTTGCAACATACATTGCAGTATTAGTTAAATAATAGATGATATGTGTGTGGTGCTTTTCCCACTGAATTTTGAAATGTGGACGTGTATAGCATTTTGCTTGACCACAACACAAGCATACTCACACAGACACACAAGACTAGGGATGCCACGAGCACAGTTTGGGGTTCGGGAATTCATTGAGCAACCCCTGCCCATGACCCCTGAACTGTGCCCACCAAGACGCTGCCTTTGTTCGCCCCCCGCTCATGCCTGGTCGTGCTCCCCAGTACTCACCGTGAATCCATTCGGTGAGAGCCACCATTTTCACACTTTTGATTTCTGCGTAAAACAGGAAATTTAAAAAATGTGTATATTCAAATATGTGCAGTTTGGATCTGGGAAAGCTAAATGTACATAATATTAGAGGTATAATCCCTCTAATATTGCATTTATTTAGCTTTCCCAGCTCCAAATTGCACATATTTGAATATGCACATTTTTTAACTTCCTGTTTTATGCAGAAATCAAAGGCATGAAAATGGCGGCGCTCACTGAACAGGTTCACAGTGAGCACTGGGGAATTCACCAAACTCATGGGTGGCTCGAGTGCAAGTTCAGGGGGATGAGAGCAGGGGCACTGCTTCGGTGAGGGCCTGGAGAACCCGAACTAGGGTGAGTTCTTACATCCCTACACAAGACCAAAAGAAAAGAAAATACAGAACTACCTACAAGCAAAGAAAAGTGTGTGTGTGTGTGTGTGTGTGTGTGTGTGTATATATATATATATATATAGAGAGAGAGAGAGAGAGAGAGAAGATATATAGGTCAAAAATGGGAAGGGAAGGAACACAGGAATTGAGAAGGGCATGGGGGGGGAGCCAAGAATAAGGAAAGGCAAGTACTTTTTAAATATTTTTTGTGTGGGTGGGTTAAGGATCTAGCTTAAGGATCTAGCCAGAAAATTTCAAAGAAAGAGTTGACTTGAGAATGGGGGGTGGGAGCGAGCCAAAGAACAAGAAAAGGCAAGTAAACTACTTTTTAACTCTTTCTTGTTTTATTTATCAAGACTCCTAAAAGAAACACCGAGAAAACTAATAAGATGGTTGAATAATTCAGAAAGGAAGATGAGGGGAGCCAAAGAACAAGGCAAGGAAAGGAGGAAACTAAGCTATTAAAGTACTAAATGTTTTTGGGTTTAAAATAAATAATCTAGAAAAGAAAGCAAGACAATAGTTGAATTGAAAAGGGCTGGGTGGAAAAGAATAAGAAGAACAAAGCTGCAGTACAACACACACACACCCCACACAGATCTAGTCAACTAACTTAACAGCTCTCTCCAGTAACCACCACCCAACAGATCTCTCTCTCTTCTCTCTCTTACAATAAAAAAACAGTTTTTTTTTTCCTCCAATATACCCAGCATTCCTGCCCTTCCTCCACCACTGTCACTGATTGGAGACTGCTGGGTTAAGTTCAGCCCTAATTTGGCAACTACAGTTGCCATTAGCCAATGCTCACTCACTCCTCCTCCTCCTCTTCCTCCTCTCCCCCTCCCTGATCTTTCACAAGTTGAAACATTTGGGCATCAGAATAGCTCCGAATCTCTAAGGCGGACCAAGGCCCTTTGGTGGTGACCTGCTTCACTTCAGAGCACCTTGGGGCTGTTCTGATTGGCTTCGGATCTCACCGAGGCACCCCCAAAGTGCCCTGATTCTCTTTGGTATTCAGATTCAGCACCAAAGTGATGCATAGCCCTAATTTAAATTATAGTAATTATTTCTAAATGTCTATCTATACGTATAAATTAACATATGCAAATTTTATGCAAATCTGTGTACTCTTCTGACCTCTTTTTTGTGATGCATTTCCGGTGGGGGGGGGGGTTGGGGGGGTTGGCAATGCATTAAGTGGCTCATTCCCAGTGGGGTAAAGTAATACTTTCCATTGGAAGTCATCCCATGGATGTGAAGTACATAGTGCTTTTATTCAGGCACAAATGAGAGGTAAGTTAGTGCAGAATCTGAAGTTTTCCAATCAAGTTTCAATTGGCAACAGTAGCATGTAGTTAGGTAGGGTCACTCTGTTAAAACATACAGTGGGTGTTATGAAGCCAGCATAGCTCTTTAATTTAACCTGTCAGCTTTTGATGCCAGCAGTGTCTTGAATTCAAATTCTCAGGATTATTTTATTATGCAGTCTCTGCGTTCTATATTTGAATCTAAGTGAACCTGAAGTTATGCTTCACTTCGTACCAGGATATGCTGAATCAGCTGTTCTATTGTATCTACTGGTTTTATGTAGTGTGTTTGTTACTTACATAAATGCTTAATTATGCACCCAGCCTTATATGAGCGTGACTGAGATGGTTTGCATGAGTACTAGCAAATATCTTATGCCCTGCAGGGCATTAAGCAAGGAAAACAGATGAGTAGCAACTTATTTTCATAATTATTTTCAAAATGTATAGCCTTTCCAAAACCTATTGTCAAAGATACTTTAAAACAAAAACATTAATGCAAACCTCACTAAATCCAAATAAGACAAAATAATCCAATCATATTGGGGAAAGTGTTCTGTCTGCCCCAGCATGAGAGAACATATTGCTCAAAAATTCTTCCCTACAGATGCTAATCTGCTGACTTAATAGCAGGTTTGGTTTGAGACATATGATAAACGCAAAATGAGAGACAATGGCCACATTTGGATGATTGCAGGGGTGAAAGGACCCACCGTGGGTTCTTCCCCTGCCCCCGCTTGTGCTGTGCACATGACTGCAATTTGCATAATTACCCATGATGCAGCATAGGTTGCCATTTCTTCTGAACTTGGTGCATAGTGCGGGGAGGTGGCTTCTCACCCAGACCACAACCCCTACTGCAAGCAATGGGGTGGGTAAGAAGCCATCCCCACTGCGCCATGTGCCGGGTTCAGATGACATGGCAACCTGCACTGCATCATCGTTAATTATGCAAATTGTGGTCACATGTGGGGCAGGGGAAGAACCTATGATGGGTTCTTTCACCCCCATGATTGTACAAAGCTGACCAATGATCTGGTTCGCACAACACAATAAGGCTTCTTTCAGGATAGCTTGTCATGATGTCCGCACTTGAATTGTAGGTTGTTTTCTACGAACAAGTGACTCTGGGAACCCATGACTTGTTGGATTGTTCAGCGTGGCTTGTTTTCAGGGTGGCTTGTCATAACATCAGAACCTGACACAGCTGGCAACTTCATCGTGGGTTGTTGGGAATTGCTAGAGAGCTGCCCAGCAAAAGTGGCAAAAAAAAACCCTGCTGCTCCTCACAATCTCACTAGTGCTACCACCATCCTCCTTCATCTCTTGTCAGTGATCTCTGCCCAACGCTCCTAAAAATCAAGAAGAAAGACACTTAGGAATGTTCCAAATGCATTCACAACCTTCTTTTTTTCTCCAGTCTTGTGCTAATGTGCACAATTCAAAAGACAGTGGCTATGAAATTTGCATAATTTCCTACTCGACTTTACTGCTGTACCATGAAATGTGCATATATTTATCAATCCCACTCACTGCTCTGCCTTGAAATTTGCATATATTTACTGATCTGCCTGAATTGTCTGCTCTGACATTTCTGTGTTTTTAACAATCCCCCTCACTCCCTGCTCTGCCTTGAAATTTGCAAAGCAAGTGCCAAAGCAGAGGATGAATAGAGATGCCAGAGAAATCTGCAATGGAACCAAATGATTTCAGATTTTTATGAATCTGACCCATGGAGTCTGCAGCGGACTGACTTTTCCCCTGTCAGATGGATTCCACAGATTTGCAGACCATTATAGGGATGGACGAAAGTCCCTTACCTGGTCCCGCAGCTTGCTTCACAGTGGGGGGGAGGCGCTCCGTCCCTCCCCCCGAAATTCTGGGTGGGGTGGGAGGTGCCTCATCCCTCCCTGCCGAAATTCTGGCCAGGGGGGAGGCGCCCCATCCCTCCCCACCGAAATTCTGGCCGGGGGGGGAGCGCCCCGTCTCCCCAGCCGCAAATCTCGTCTCCTGCCGGGACGCTATTTGCGTTGCCCTTATTTTCGCCATAGTCTACGTAAATGTTTACGTAGACTACACGTGCCCAAATAAGGAACGCAAATCGCAGCGCCCATGGGTGCCGCCATTTGCGTACGTGCTTTTTTTTTTTTTTTCAAAGTCAGCCGTGATAGGCTACGTAAGGATTTACGTAGCCTATCACAGTGTTTTTTGAAAATCTAGCCATGATAGGATACGTAAATCTTTACGTAGCCTATCACGTTTGTTGTTTTGTTTTGTTTTTTTACTGGGAAATGGTGGCGGCGGCCGCCAGTCGGAAGACCGGCCGCTGCCGCCAAACCGCCGCTGGGAGCCGCCAGTGCCAGGGACATTCGACAAAGGTAAGTCCCATTCCGGGGGGGGCGGACCGTTTCTCCACCAATTTTGGGGGCCCGAATGCGTTGGCATTCGGCCTCCTGGAGATTCGTGGAGAAATTCTCCGACATCCCTATTTTTCTAACCTTCAGGAATTGTGCACAAATTTCATCATAGAAAAATATGCCCCCCACAAGAAAAAACAGCCAAAAATGTGCATTTCCCCCACAGGTGAAAACATCCAAATGCACATTTGGGGGGGGGGGATTTGCACATTTTGTGGGAATTTGCACATTTTTCAAGTGCTAATGTGCACAAACTTGCATCTGTGCAAATGTGAAATTGTGCAAATTCAGAAACTAAAAAAAAAAAAAAAAATCCAGTTCCGTCCATGGGTAGACAATGGAACAAACAGCCCCCGACAACCTGTGAAACACAGACAGAATGGATTGCACACAATCCATACATCCCTAAGGATGAAATTAACAAGGACACTGACAAGAGGAGGATATTGTTATACTGGGCTAAATAGCGGACAGGAGATTTTGCACTCCTGTGCCCTTGTGCAGGACCCTGAATAAAAACTAAAAAATAAAGTTTAAGAATGTTGTTATTGTGTTCATAAGGGCTCAGAAAATTATATACATTTGGCAATCTAATGCGGGGGTTAGGGGAGTTTCCCTCATGAGCTGGCAACCACAGCAGACCAGTTGCAAGGAAAGGTCCTGACACAGGGAACGAGGAAATGAGGAGTTCTTCTGCAAAGGCACCTGTGACACATGCCGGGACTAAGGAGGAAACAACCTATGGCAAGCCACAGTGTGCTCAATTGTCTGTCAGAGGTAACGTAGGTTATCAAGTGAACAACCAACCTGTGGTGCCTTATCTTCAGGGTGTATTAGCATGATGTGAGAACTTGCCCACTGTGTAATCTGATTTGATAGTCAAGGGGGCATCACTACACCAGCCTAAAATCCTGCATTTAAAACAGGGCTTTCTGCTTCCATTTTAAATGCAGGATCACCACTGGCTCCCTTTTTCACCTACTTCCTTTTCCCCTCCCCTTCCCCCTTCTTCTCCCCATATCTGAGTCTTCCATTATCTTTCATTGATCTCACTTCTTGCCGCTTTTCCTCTTTTCACAGAGGGAGCTCAAGTGGAACACAATGGGGTAACTTGATAGCTCATTATCTGCGATCTGTTTGAACATGGAACAAAGGGCATTTAGTGCAGGAGATGCCCTGGAGGGTCACGGCATCATGTAAAGAGCCTGCAAACACCCACGAAGGAGCAATCTCAATCACAGGATAAAAGCTCCGTGTGAGGAAAGCCAAGATGTTTCAGCAGTTTTTGCATATGGGGTGGCACGCATTGGGACACCACTCAAGAGGGCTAGGAGAGATTCACCCAGTATCCCGATAGGTTAGCTGCCTTCATTTAGATCTTATTGCATGCACAGAAGTCCCTTCACAGTTCTGTATTAAATAAACGTGGCCCTAGTTTGTACCATATGCCTGCGTCTCATCTCTTTATTTTCTCCTCCACTCACAACAAAATTTCACTGGCGTTAGTTGTCTTTCTGTAGCAAAACTATATACAGCTTACTTTTAAACCATGGACAATATGCAGATGAGATGGTGTTTGTTTTCTATCCAAATGAATGCAACTTGCTCATAACACTTGGAGTCTCGTTAATTTACCTGTGACACGTTGCTACACTTAATTGCCTTTGACAATTAGTAACATTTCAACACCTCTTCTAATGGCCCAATTAGGATCGTGCTTGACTCCTGTGCACTAGATAGGAGAAAATAGATGGGCTAGCAAAGCATCCAGTGTACAAAACCCCTCTGCAGGTAGTAGAAATGTAGCAACGAAACACCAGCCATTCCAGTTGATTTAGTTCAGATTAAAAGCATGTTTTTTTCCCATAGATATGCCTTTCTAGCTGCAAAAACCTATGTTGAGAATGCTTCATTGTTCAATTAATTACTGGGGAAGTGCTGAGTCTTTGCTTGTCTCCACTTAATGTTTTATCGATTACTTCATAAAGTAAACAAACAACATGGTGCTGAATAAACCTCTTCTCCATGCTGGAGAGTTCTGATGAGGAATCAAAGGAAGAAAAGGGCTTGCGAGACTACAAGCCATTGACTGTCTAATAGAAATGTTTGTGAAGGAAAAAAATGCCTCTTTTTCCAATTAGAGTGTGGTTTGGGGTGCAGCTTGATTTAAAAATGGCAAGAAAGAGGCAGACACCAATATTGGGATGAATACTGTCACAACCTTATTATTGTATTATTATTTTATTATTTACAGTTATAGCAAGATTAATTTGGATCGGGTAGAATAGAGGCAGAGAGGATCTGCTTTCTCTATCCTCCTTGTACCTGAAGAACTGTCCTGGCTACCCATGCTGCAGATGTCCAGCCTCAGTTCACTAGCAGATGGATGCTGCCGCCACTGCCTCCACCCATCACAACCTTCCCCACCAGCTTTCTCTATGGCTTTGCTATGGGTCAGAGAGGGGGGGCTTACTCTGCAGTCACTGGGACAAATGGGAAATAACTTAGGATGCTGAACTTCAACCAAACAGCATGTTACCATGGCAAAAATAGAAGTTAAATTCAACTGAAGCTGAAGCTGAAGCTGATATCGAGCTGTGGTGTTTTGTTTTGTTTACTGTATGTAGTTGGTGGGATGTTTCAAATTAATTCAGATCAACATGATTTGGAGGTAGACACTGTATCGATTTTTTTTGTCCCACATGAGTACCAGTTTTTTGTGCATCTACTACATAGAAGGAAACTAAGATATAAGTATGTCCAGTCACTTAAGATAGCCAGAGTACATTAATAAGCATTTTGATGGTTGCTATCTGGGAAATTCTGGGAGTTGTAGGACTTTTTTCTGTCTAAACATGCGTAGGATTGCACCCTTAGTTGGCTATTTCTGTTCTGCTCTTACCCATCCCAAGCCAGTAAAGCCTGAAGAGTAGGGATGTCAGAAAATTCTGCCACGGATCTCGGTGAGGCCGAATGCCAGTGCATTCCCCCCCCCCCGAACTCCGTGGTGGAATGGCCTGCCACCCCCCTGTGGATCACCCCCCAGGATGAGACTTACCTGGGGCGGATGTTCCAGATGGCAGCGGCTCCAGCAGCGGCTTCAGTGGCGGCAGCTGGTCTTCCGACCGGCTGCCGCTGCCGCCACCATTTGCAGTCTGTTTCCCCCCGCCCCCATTCATGATAGGCTACGTAAAGACGTAGGCTACGTAAAGGCTATGTAGCCTATCACGTCTGGGTTAAAAAAAAATGCGTACGCAAATGGCAGCGGCTATGGACGCCGCCATTTGCATTCCTTATTTTTGGCCATCTTAGTCTACATAAATATTTACGTAGACTAAGATGGCCAAAAATAAGGAACGCAAATGGCGGTGGCCGTAGCCGCCGCCATTTGCGTACGCGTTTGTTTGTTTGTTTTTAACCCAGACGTGATAGGTTACATAAGTCTTTACGTAGCCTATCACGGCTGAATTCAGGGACGCAAGCGGTGGCGGCTATGGCTGCCACCATTTGCGTCCCTGCTAGCCAGAAGCCGGATGTCCAGCTGCTGGCGGAGCTGGCCAGAGGCTCCGCAGAATCCCTGTGGAGCGGAGCCGGCCGGCAAGGATTCTGGGGGGAGGGACGGAGCTCCTCCCCCCCCAGCGGAACCCGGCGGAGCCAGGTAAGCGGGGTTTCATACACCCCTACTGAAGGGTTGTGTATTAAACTAAATAAATTAGTAAAGTACCATAGTCCTCACTGCAGATATCACCTTACAATTTATTTTGTATCTGTCCTTTGAAAAGGGATGTGGGGATCTGGTAGGTCTTTGAACTTCAGATGGAGGATTATGTTGTAAATATATACCAAATTCTGTTCTGATATGACTCCATCTTCAAGGGAGATCAGTTGGTTGATTTAGAAACCTGTTGCTACCACCCTTCATTCTGTTTAGAATTCTAGTGTGGTGTACAATCCACTAAATCACTACAACAACAAAAACACAGCTACATCTCTTAATTCTTAAAACAACACACACATAAGTAAAATGTCCAGGTGACAAAAATGTTTTAGCCTGGCATCACAAAAATTGTAATGGGCTCAAGATGAGCCACTATAACAGGGGCAGCCACCAAGAAGGCTTTCCCTCACATTCCCACCAAATGTGCCTCTAATCATGGCAGAACAGAGAGAAAGGCCTTTCCCAAGGATCTTAAAACTATGGGCTTCTCCACACCAAGCTTATTATCCCTCAACTTACCAGGGCTTCTGCTTCTGGATTCTTTGCGGGATTAAGCCTGGCTCCTTACACAGGCTGACAAAGGCTTTTTTTCTGGGGCTTCCTTTGTCTGAAAGTTCTATGTGTTCATACAGCCACTACATGGTAGGGATGTCAGAGAATTCCGCCACAGACTCCAGTGAGGCCCGGAATCCGTGGCGGAACGGCCTCCACCCCCCACCACCCCATGGAATACCCTGGGATGGAGCTTACCTGGCGGCAGATGCAGCTCCGGCAGCAGCTCCGGCGGTGGTGGACGCGGATGCGGCGGCAATGGCTCCAGCTGGTCTCCTGGCCACTGCCAGGCTGCTGCGGCCACAAATGGCAGCCGTCGTAGTGGCCGCCATTTGTGTGGCTGCCTTTTGCCATGATAGGCTACATAAATACTTACGTAGCTTATCACAGCAAAGAGCAGGGGCTCAAATGGCAGCTGCTATGCCATTTGCGCCCCTGCTCTTTGCCATAATAGGCTACGTAGGTATTTACGTAGTCTATCACGGCTTGGAAGCCACACAAATGGCGGTCGGCGTAGTGGCCGCCATTTGCAGCCGCAGCAGCCCGGCAGCAGCCGGAATTCTGGCTGCAGCCAGCCCTGGCCAGTGGCTCCGCAGAGTCACCGCAGAGCAGAGCCGGCTGGGGGGAGGGACGGACTGCCTCCCCACCACCACCGATGCCCCGGAATGGACGGGTGAGTGGGATTCGTACATCCCTACTACATGGTGCTGTGTTATAGCAAAACTGCGCAATTTCTCATGGCCATTGAAGCAGATTTTAATTTATTACTGCATTATCCCTGATCCTTTTAAAACTGGGATAATGGCAAGAAAGCATGGGAGGGGCCCTGGAGGTTGATAATGTCATGTAAAGAACCTGCAAACTTCCGTGAGTGACTAATCATGAGCATGCAATAAAAGCCTCATGTAAAAATGCTCTGAAGCAGGCTCGTAAGGGAGAATGCAATCTTTCAAAAAGCCTGGTCCCAACTTACTTATTACAAATAAACTGAATGCCAAATGGTAAACCAAAGGCTTTACTCTGGAATTGGACAAGCCATGTTAGATTACAAGGAGAGTGAAGCAGCTCAGTCATTGACATGCTGCAGTCTCCCAACTGCTGTTTGTAATCCACTCAAAGAACATTAGCTATTGCGCAGATTAGAAATCTAATTTTATATATAAATATATAATCTCATCCAAGAAAATGTTTTTAACAAATTCAGATAATTCAACAGTGTTCATTTAATGCTGATAGAATTTGCTCTGAAATTCACCAAATTTCCACACAAGGAATGAATTAATCATAATTGCTGACTCCAGGTAGTGGCCTGGAATTAAAACTACCTTTGGCCAGGGACTGGCTCAGTATACATGTCTTCAAAACAGGTGTGGGTAGCAGTAGGGATACTGGAGAATTCTGCCACAGACTCAAATGAGGCCAGATTCCATACGATCTGACCTCCGGAGTCTCAGCGGAGCGGCTGCACTTACCTCCAGGTCCAGAGGAGTTCCCATGGGGCAGCTCTCCAGCTCCCTATAAGATGTGATACGCTACTGGCAGCTGCCATTAGCTTATTGCAGGAAAGTTACAGCTGTAAATGGTGTATTGTACACCATTTGCACCCATAAAGCACTGACTTTGACCTAACTACAGACTAAACAACTGCAATTTAGGTCAAAGTCAGTGCTTTGCAGTCACAAATGGCATATAATACACCATTTACGGCTATATTTTACCACCATAGGCTAATGGCAGTGTATCACGTCTTATAGGTAGGGATGTCAGAGAATTTCACCACGAATCTCGGGGAGGCTGAATACCAGCGCATTCGGCCCCCCGAAATTGGTGACGAAATGGTCTGCCCCCCCTGCCCCCCCCCGGGACGGGACTTACCTTGGCTGAATCCTCCTGGCGGCGGCAGCTCCGGCGGCGGTGTGGCGGCAGTGCACCGGCGGTGCACCAGCGGCGGCCGGTATTCCAACCGGCTGCTGCCGCCGCCATTTCCAGTAAAACAAAAACAAAAACAAAAAAAGTGATAGGCTACGTAAAGATTTACGTAGCCTATCATGGCTAGATTTTTAAAAAATACTGTGATAGGCAACGTAAATGTTTACATAGCCTATCACAGCTGAGTAAAAAAAAAAAACGCACGTACGCAAATGGCGGCGCCCATGGGCGCTGCCATTTGCGTTCCTTATTTTGGCACGTCTAGTCTACGTAAACATTTACATAGACTACGGCGAAAATAAGGGGAACGCAAATAGCATAGCATCTACGCTATTTGCGTTCCCCTTATTTTCACCGTAGTCTATGTAAATGTTTATGTAGACTAGGCATGCCAAAATAAGGAACGCAAATGGCAGCGCCCATGGGTGCCGCCATTTGAGTACGAGTGGGGGGTTGGGGGTTTTTTTTTACTCCGCCGTGATAGGCTACGTAAACATTTACGTAGCCAATCACGGCTGACTGCAGGGACGCAAACGGCGGCTACGGCTGCCGCAATTTGCAGCCCGGCCGGCCAGGATTCGGGGGTGGAGGGATGGAGCGCCTCCCCCCCCGGCCAAAATTTCAGGGGGGGGGACGGAGCACCTCCCCCCTGGCCAGAATTTTTTGGGGGAGGGACGGAGCGCCTTTCGTACATCCCTACTTATAGGCAGTCTGAGAGCTACTCTGCCCATTCAGGCAGATGAGGCTGGGCTCCAGAGGATTCTGCAGGGCTCTGAGCAGCCTGAATTGCACCTCCACGGACACCGCCCCCTGGACCGGACAGTGTGGGGTTCATACATCCCTTGTTGTTGTTGTTCAGTCGTTAAGTCGTGTCTGACTCTTTGTGACCCCATTGACCATAGCACACCAGGCCTTCCTGTCCTGCGCGCTCTCCCGGAGTGTGCTCAAGTTCATATTCATTGCATCGGTGAGGCTATCTAGCCATCTCATCCTCTGCCGTCCCCTTCTCCTTTTGCCTTCAGTCTTTCCCAGCATCAGGGTCTTTTCCAGGGAGTTTTCTCTTCGCATTAGGTGGCGAAAATATTTGAGTTTCAGCTGCAGTACCTGTCCTTCCAATGAGCACTCAGGGTTGATTTCCTGTAGGATTGACTGATTTGACCTCCTTGCAGTCCAGGGGACTCGTAAGAGTCTTCTCTAGCACCACAGTTCAAAGGCATCAGTTCTTCAGCGCTCAGCCTTCCTTATAGTCCAGTTCTCACAGTCATACGTTGCTACTGGGAAAACCATAGCTTGGATTATACGAATCTTTGTCAGCAAGGTGATGTCTCTGCTTCTTACTATGCTGTCTAGGTTTGCCATAGCTTTCTCCCAAAGAGCAAGAGTCTTTTAATTTCATGGCTACAGTCACCGTCTGTGGTGATCTTGGAGCCCAAGAAAATAAAATCTGTCACTGCTTCCATTTCTTCCCCTTCTATATGCCAGGAAGTGATGGGGCCAGATGCCATGATCTTCGTTTTTTTAATGTTGAGTTTCAAGCCCGCTTTTGCATTCTCCACTTTCACCCTCAGCAAGAGGCTCTTTAGATCCTCTTCGCTTTCTGCCATTAGGGTGGTATCGTCTGCATATCTGAGGTTGTTGATAATTCTCCCGGCAATCTTAATTCCGACCTGTGATTCATCCAACCTGGCGTTTCTCATGATGTACTCTGCATATAAGTTAAATAAGCAGGGCAACGATATGATACAGCCTTGTCATACTCCTTTCCCAATTTTGAACCAATCGGTTGTTCCATGTCCGGTTCTTACTGTTGCTTCTTGACCCTCGTACAGGTTTCTCAGGAGACAGGTAAGGTGGTTTAGTACCCCCATCTCTTTCAGAATTTGCCACAGTTTGTTGTGATCCACACAATCGAAGGCTTTAGCATAGTCAATGAAGCAGAAATAGACATTCTTCTGGAATTCTCTTGCTTTCTCCATGATCCAGTGAATGTTGGCGATTTCATCTCTAGTTCCTCTGCCTCTTCAAAACCCAGCTTGTACTTCCGGTAGTTCTCGGTTCACATACTGCTGAAGCCTAGCTTGTAGGATTTTTAGGGATGTCAGAGAATTCCACCACAGATCTCGGTGAGGCCGAATGCCAGTGCATTCAGCTCCCCGAAATCCGTGGCAGAACATAGCCCCCCCGCCGCCCCACCCCGCGAAAGGTACGCGAAACGGGACACCTACCTGCTGCCGTTCATGCTGACTTGCGAACAGTGGCCGCATCCGCAGCTGCCGTTCACTTCATTACTATAGCCGTGATAGGCTACGTAAATACTTACGCAGCCTATCACGCCTAACTCAGGGACGCCATTTGCATTCCTGCGGAAGCCGTGATAGGCTGTGTAAGTATTTACGTAGCCTATCATGGCGAAAAAAGGGGAACGCAAATGGCAGCGGCTATGGTGGCTGCCATTTGCGTTCCCTTTTTTGAGGGCAGTGATAACCTACATAAAAATTTACATAGGCTATTACGGCAAAAGAGAGGGGCGCAAATGGCGTAGTGGCCGCCATTTGCGTTCCCTTTATTTTTTTGCCATAATAGGCTACGTAAATATTTACGTAACCTATCATGGCAAAAAAAAAGGGAACACAAATGGCGGCCTCTGTAGCCGCTGCGATTTGCGTCCGCTGTTTTTTTTTTTTGCTATGATAGGCTACGAAAATATTTACATAGCCTATCACGGCAAAATACAGGGACGCAAATGGCGGCGGTTACAGCATCCGCCATTTGCGTCCCTGCAGGCTGCCCAGCGGCCGGATGTCCAGCTGCAGGCAGCCCCGGCCGGCAGCTCAGCGGAATCTCTGCGGAGCAGAGCTGGACGGAGACAATTTCGGGGGGAGGGTCGGAGCGCCTCCCCCCACCAGGAATGTCACCCTTCTGTAGCAGCCATATCGGGGGTCAGACTAAGTAGCCTCATGCACTCTCATGCTTCATGTTCTTGCTGAGCTCTTGCTCTCTGAAATATATGTTTGTAAGCTGACGAGACACAGGAATTTCTTATCTTGTCAAGAAAGACCTCTTATCTAAGGTCATAGTGATATGTATAGCATGTTCTCTGCTGTTCTCTGCTTATCATGGCTACCCTATAACCCATTTCTTGTATTATAAACCATGGTGCTAGGAGAAGAAATGTTGAGGACTGCAACCCCACACGGGAGGGAGAGGAGGAGCCATTTCCTATGTGTCACAATATCTATAAAAACAATGTGCTGATGTAAATCGGGGCTTTTGGCTCTTTGGAAATGATTCCAGCCATAAAGTCCGCATGTTAAATAAAGAAAAACTCTTTTTCCTTCACTCCGTGGTCTCTCTGACTCTGAGTTCTGCAACATAAATGGTGCCATGACACGGATGTGGCAGGCGCTGAGACAGAGAGGTGGCAGTTGCCTGCTCTTAATCGCCGCACCGGGAGGGAGGGCTCGGCACATGCCTCCCTTTCTTGGCGCCACCGACCTTTTTGTCGGGTGAACGGGAGAAAGCCTGCGCCGAGCCTGCCCGAACGGCTGTGAGCAGCAAGAGAACCTTGGGAAGCGGAGGAAGGAACGTGAGCCCTGCCCATACTGCAGCTGCAATTGAGTTGAAACCCACATTGGAAGCCTTCAGGAGAAAGGCAAGTATATGAAATGAAAAGAGGGCCCCGCCTTTAGGAGAAAGGCCACTGGGCAGAAAAAAAGAGGGCCCCGCCTTATGAAGAAGGTCAGTGTTAGTATACGTATAGAAAAGGTGACCCACCCGATTGGGGGTGGAGGGGGGACTTGATCACTCCCCCGAGCAGTTACTAATACTCAGCAAGGCGCTGAGGAAACTGCTTCGCTCTAGTGGAAAAGTGGGAAAGTGGGTGGCAGGGACATATGAATGAAGTGGTGAAATTGATGATTGTGTGAGTGGCTACTGCAGTTTCTGATGAATACCATTGACCGTCCGGGTGCCCAGGCCAGTAGCAAAGTGCATGGTGTAAAAATTCCTCTTGTGCCAGTCAGTGAGACCCCTTACTTGCTGACCAATCCCCTTCCCTCTTTGTGTCCATCTTCATCTTAAGTGGGAGGCTATGGGAGGTGGGGGAAGCAAGACTTGCATCCCCTTGAGATGTATGTTTTTTAAAAAAAGGAAAAAGATTTTTTTTAAAGGATTCAGAATAGAGAGGAAACAGCAAAAAAGCTCAAGGCCGAGCTAAGAGGGAAAAAAAGAACAAGATCTGAGGCTGTTAATTAGAGAAATGTTGCAGGACAGCCTGGCTTTTAACGAAGCATGGGAGTGTGAGGCCGAAGAAGTAGCCGTTAGCCTAGTGCGCCGGGAGGGGGGGCAGGAGAATTGCCCACAACGTTCTGAGTTGTGCAACATCATCACCTCGCCTAATTGAGATGAAATCCCTAAGAAATAGAAACTGAAAATGAAGACCCAGAAGATGAAGGCGCAAAATGGAGAATAAAGGTGAAGAATCAGCCCCCAGGGCACAGGCAAAACCCCTCTTCGAGTGGAAAGTGTGCCATAGGATGGTCCCAAGGCAAAATGAAGTAGAAAGACCACGATGAAGATATCTGTCAAGGTAACCATGTTTAGCTTTGAACTGTCCTGGAATTTCATAGAGCCTGTAGACCATCAGCTATATGATTTCTGAAGAGCATAACCATTAAGCTTTTGCCATGGGATTCCCTGCAATGAAGAAATCTCACTGATTTGAGTGTCCAGTGTTAGACTGCCTGAGTGTGTGTGCTGAAGAGACCGAGAAACCAGACAGCATGTCCCTGGCCAAGCCAAAATCACGCTACTACCATGCTCCTGAAAGCTGCAATAAACTGTGTAAGCTGGGAGACCCAACCTGATTGAGAAGAAAAGAAGATATTGGAGCAACTGTCTTAAAAAACAGTGAGATCTGTGTAGCTGGCTGGCTGACGCTGTCAGTGATGTTACAACTTTAAATTAAGACTGTTTTCCTGTTTGAGACCCCAGCGAAGAAAGCTGACCTGAGTTATTTGTTGCCCGTGCCAAAGCAAAAATTTAGCTGCCCTGTACCTCATTGTGTCCTGTTTTAAGCTTGGGATTTACAAATACAAACAAACTGAGAAGCTTGCCTTTGAAGTCCTGCAAATCACCCCACCGCCTCCCCGAAGAAGATTAATGGCTGCCTGAAAAATGCAAGTATAAGGCGATGCCCATCACCCCCCAGCATCCTGAGTTTTGGCAGTTTGCTTTCATGTACCAAGTTGAAGGGGAAGAGGAGAAAAGAGGTGTGTGTGTGTGTGTGTGATATTGTAAATCCCTGGCTAGCTTGTCTAGTGATAGATAGCCCCGAGAGCCCCCCCCCCTTTTCACAGTGCTGTGAGGCTTTTCATAAACTTGAACTCTCATTGCTGTAGACTGTGTGTCTGTGTTGTAGTCAGCTCAGTGCACAACAGGCTAAGTTTGATCTATGACTTTTAGATTTCCTTCTGCTAGAACTCATGCAGCATAGAGTTGCCGATGCAAAAATGGTGACCTAGAACTCTTTGCGTGTGTGAGTATGCCCATTCCTTGATTTTGACGAGCCCTGAGCATGCAGCCAGAGGAGCAGTATAATTGCTGGATCTGCTCCATCATGCCTTACCATTCAAGAAGTGTTTTCCATTCATGGTGTTAAATTGCAAAAAAAAGTTTGTTGTGTATATTTTATGATTTCTTAGATATCATAAAATATAAGTGATATTTGCAGATTAGTGTTAGTTGCAACTCCAAATGATACTGAGTGTGGTTCCCAATGAATGACAAGAGAAAAGACAAAGACAAGTAGAGAAAGACAGAAATAGAGAAAGTGGCAGACAGATAGAGAAAGGGGGGGGAGAAGAAAGAGAAGGCAAGAGGCAAAGAGAAAGAACATTTGTAGAGAAGAAGCGTGGCCATAGTTGCCCCCAAGGTGAATTAGAAGCAGCTGATTGTGCCTGGAGCTTATTACCTGGGGGTAAAGTAGCCACAATAACGTAATAGTTCTTTAAGATGAAAAAAAATGTAACTAGAAGGAGAAGAAGAGCCTTTCCCAAATGTGCGTCACTGGGACTAGTGTAGGGCAGAAAGGTTTAAGTAAGTGAGTTTAACTTGAAAAAAAGACAAATGAAGAGACAAGGCTGGTGCATAGAGAGTTTTATGTAAAAAGTTTGAAACATGATCTGCAAACTGCAATACAGGCAGATCAGCAAGAAAAAGAAAGCAAAAGAAAAAGAGAGAGATTTCTCTTCCCATACTAATGAGTAAAAGTGTTATCAAGCACTTTGCCTGGGAAGCGAAGTTTGTTTACAGGAAGCTGTGCCTGAGAACCAAAAACACTTCTAGCCTATGCTGAAAATGCTTGCTAGTGTTGTGCTGCCTCATGGGTATCATGTATGGTATAAAACCCATTTAGCCCAATAGCTCGTGGTTCAGAGAAGCTGTCTGATCCAACCATTAGGTACGCCTGTGTGCTGTAAGTTACCCAATAAAGTCTCCTTGTAAGGAACCCCCACCCCCGCTGGAATCCCAAAACACAAGCAGGGCTAGAGCACCTCACCCAGTATCAAACCCTGCTGTTAGAAGCCATGAAGGCAGGTATGAAAAAGTCAGTTAATATGACCAAAGTATCTAAAGCGCTGCAAGGTGCCACCGAGGCCCCAGGGCATACTTGGAGCGTCTTTTAGATGCCTATCGCCAGTAGGGATGGCGGAGAATTTCTCCCCGAAACTTCGGGGGGCCGAGCGCCAACGTGTTCGGCCCCCCCGAACAAGTTTAGGGGAGAAATCCTCCGCACCCCCCCGCACCCCGCACCCCCCCCGGGACGGGACTTACCTTTGGCGAATGTCCCTCCCGGTGGCTGGTCCGGCCGGCGGTTCGGCGGGTGTTTGAGTGAGGTGGGAGCGGCAGCCGGTCTTTCGACCGGCTGCCGTCGCCGCCATTGCAATAAAAGAAAAAAAACGCCCCCTGATAGGCTACGTGACGATTCACGTAGCCTATCACGGCTAGATTTGCAAAGTCAGCCGTGATAGGCTACGTGAATCGTCACGTAGCCTATCACGGGTGACTTTAAAAAAAAAAAAAAGAGTGTACGGATAATGGCGGCCCCCATAGGGAGCCGCCATTCCCATTCCTTATTTGGTCGCTGTAGTCTACGTAAATGTTTACGTAGACTACGACGAAAATAAGGGCAACGCTATTTGCGTTGCCCTTATTTTCGCCGTTGTCTACGTAAACATTTACGTAGACTACAGCGACTAAATAAGGAACGCGAATGGCGGCTCCCTATGGGGGCCGCCATTCGCGTACGCGCTTTTTCTTTTTTTTTAAGTCACCCGTGATAGGCTACGTGACGATTGACGTAGCCTATCACAGCTGACTTTGCAGATCTAGCCGTGATAGGCTACGTGAATCGTCACGTAGCCTATCAGGGGGCGTTTTTTGTTTTTTTTTACTTTCGCGTTCGCGGCCGGGCGAGGCGAGGCGCCTCCTCCCCGGCCTGAATTTCGGCCGGGCGAGGCGGTAAGCCTCCCCCCCCGGCCTGAACTTCGCGGGGGGAGCAGCGAAGCACCTCCCCCCCACCGCGAACGGCCTTCGACGACAGGTAAGTGACTTTCGTCCACCCCTAATCGCCAGTATAACCTCCTCGACCCAGAGGCCCAAGAAGACGTGGACGAAAAAATGAAAGAAGACCCAGCAGAGGCAGAGGATTCTTAAGAAAGAACCAGTGTGCCCAGTGTAGACAAGATGGACATTGGTGGCATGAATGCCCAAATAAAATAAATCAAATACACAAAGGAGAAAACCAAAGGAGCCAGAATGGGCGAGAGAGAAGAAAGCTTGAGAGGGGCCGTGACATTGACTGTGAGGAGCCGTGACATTGACTTCATGATTGACACTGGAGCGGCATCAAGAGCAAGCAAACGTTAGCCTTAAACAAGAAGTCCAAACACTGGGCAAAGTTCTTCAAGCCCAGCGTCACTTTGTCTTAGAAAATAAGCCCCCAATTCCCATCACAGAAGTTCATCCTTTCCAACCAAGAGATGAAGTATAAGTTAAAAAGTGGAAAAATGACCCTTTGACTCCCAGATGGAGAGGACCAAAAACTGTTATACTTTCCACCCCCACAGCTGTGAAAGTAGCTGGAGTTAAACCCTGGATACATTGGACACGAGTCAAGAAAGCGAGAGGGGGGGAGTGGACTGTAAACAGGAATCCTGAAAATCCTCTAAAAATTACTCTGAAAAAGCAGTAAGAAGACTCAGGCTAGACCTTACTGTGGGCACACTGGGAGACTGTCCACTCTGCATACGGTCAGACCTGCAACTGGGGAAAATTGAAGAAGGGGACTAGACCCTACTGCAGCTAGCCAGGTGAATAGCTGCCCAGCGTACGGTCAAATCCCAAAGAAGATCAAATATGCACGTTGTAGTGTTAGTGGTGTTGTATTATAGTTCCTTAATAAGGGGTGAAAAAGGGGGGTCTGCCCCTGGAGGGGGAAGTTTGTCCCAGCGATTCGCTGATAATTACTGGCTTCACTTAGCTAACGTCACTGGAGTAAAGCATTTTTGTTTACCAAAGGATATACCTGCAAACAAGCTTATTAGCTCTTGCCTAATACCTGTCTGTAAGCATCCTGAAAAAATTCAAAACGAGACTATGTTAAGCAATTTTAATATAAACTTGACTTATTCCCAAAATTCTGACTGGGGCATACTTACGAAAATCTTACCCCCTACAGAGTTCACTCTACGTACTCCCATTGTAGCTGGAACAAATGCCACTTGTGCATGAATAATTAATTGTCAAAAATCTTCTGGAAAATGTAAAGCTATCCCTTGCCCCCCTTCCACTGTAATGAAATTCAAAACATATCTTTTAATTATGCCCTTATACTTCTGCCTCATGCATGGTTTTGAACCTGTGGTTCCTGTACCTGGTCATTCATTCCAGCCAACTTGTCTGATAACCACCCATGTTGTCTTGGGTGCCAATTCTTCTGTTGCCTGGTGCCAATTCTTCCCCCGTGGCCAGAGAAAATCCGTCGACGGCAGCCTAGAGCACTCCAACTAACTGAAAATTGTAATAGCCACCTACAGCTATACTCTGACTCAGAAAAACTGGCACTGGCAGTATCGTTAGTTGGAGTTCCAGGTCTAGTCTTGACTGATGGTCTGGAAATCAACCTGTTAGCTTGCAGCTTGGCGAAGAGCATAAATGCCACCTCACGAGCATTGTCATTATTAAATAAAGAGTTGCATGATCTAAGAGGTGCTATTCTAAAAAAAAATCAAGCTGGTATAGATTACCTCTTCCTTCTTCATCATCTGGGTTGTGAGACGCACCAAAAGCTTTGCTGTTTTAATTTAACTGATAATAGTAATGCTGTAGATGAACAGATCAACAATCTGCACCATATAGTGGCTGACATAACAATGGGACAAAATAATTGGCTAGATTGGTTAACCTCTTGGCTCCCAAATCTTAGCTGACTTAAAGCATTGTTCATCCTAATTCTACCAGTGTTGTTCATAGAGATACTGTTATGCCTTTGCATTTCTTGTCTTATGCGCTCTTTAACCAATCTGTTTTATGTCTCGGCTAGTAAAACTGCCACCCTCTATGCTCTAATAGCCCAACAGGAGGTTAAGTGATATGTATGTGGCTCCTGTTGGGCTCTAATAGCCCAACAGGAGGTTAAGTGATATGTATGTTATAAAAAGTTTTGTATGGTGCTTTGCAGACTATTATGAGCATTCGCTTATCAGAAATGCTATAATTGTAATAAAATTATGCATTTAAGGGGGGAATGTAGCAGCCATATCGGAGGCCAGACTAAGTAGCCTCATGCAGTCTCATGCTTCATGTTCTTGCTGAGTTCTTGCTCTCTGAAATATATGTTTGTAAGCTGACGAGACACAGGAATTTCTTATCTTGTCAACAAAGGCTAAGGTCATAGTGATATATATAGCATGTTCTCTGCTGTTCTCTGCTTATCATGGCTACCCTATAGCCCATTTCTTGTATTATAAACCATGGTGCTAGGAGAAGAAATGTTGAGGACTGCAACCCCACACGGGAGGGAGAGAAGGAGCTATTTCCTATAGGTCACAATATCTATAAAACGTGCTGATGTAAATCGGGGCTTTTGGCTCTTTGGAAGTGATTCCAGCCATAAAGCCCGTGCGTTAAATAAAGAAAAACTCTTTTTCCTTCACTCCATGGTCTCTCTGACTCTGAGTTCTGCAACACTTCGAAAAGGTAAGTGACTTTGGTACATCCCTAAAGATTTTGAGCATAACCTTGCTGGCATGTGAAATGTAGGGATGGCGGAGTATTCCGCCACGGATTACAGTGAGGCCGAATGCCAGTGTATTCAGCCCCCTGAAATCCATGGCGGAACGGCCTGCCACCCCCTGCCCCCCCACAGATTCCCCACGGGACGAGGCTTACCTGGGGCGGATGTTCCGGATGGTGGCAGCTCCAGCGGTGGGTCCAGCGGCAGCGGCGGCAGCTGGTCTTTCGACCGGCTGCTGCGGCCGCCATTGTCGTCCTGGTCTTTGCTGTGATAGGCCACGTAAGTATTTACGTGGCCTATCACGGCAAGCCAATTAAAAAAAAAACGGCGTACACAAATGGCCGCGGCTACAGCGGCCGCCATTTGCATTCCCTATTTTTCACCTATTTATCTTACGTAAATATTTACGTAAAAAAAGGGGGGGGAACGCAAATAGCGTAGTGGGCGCTATTTGCGTTCCTTTATTTTTCGCCGTTCTAGCCCATGTAACTATTTACGTAAGATAAATCGGCGAAAAATATGGAATGCTAATGGCGGCCGCCGTAGCTGCCGCCATTAGCATACGCCTTTTTTTTTTCCTTCTTCTGGAAGGAAGTTCCCCATCAGCCAGATTTCTGGCTGCAGGCGGCCCCGGCCGGTGGCTCCATGGAATCTCCGCAGAGCGGAGCTGGCCGGAGAAGGATTTGGGGGGGAAGTGAGGAGCGCCTCCCCCCACCGCGAATTGCCTTGTCGAAAAGGGACTTTTGTACATCCCTAGTGAAATGAGTGCAATTGTACGGTAGTTTGAACAGTCTTTGGCATTGCTGTTCTTTGGAACTGGAATGTAAACTGACCTTTTCCAGTCTTGTTGCCACTGCTGAGTGTTCCAAATTTGTTGGCATATTGAGTGCAGCACTTTAACAGCATCATCTTTTAGGATCTTATATAGCTCAGCTGGAATACTGTCACCTCCGCTAGCTTTGTTGTTAGTAATACTTCCTAAGGCCCACTTGACTTCACTCTCTAGGATGTCCGGCTCAAGTTCAGTGACCGCACTATCATGGCTATCAGGGACATTCAGATCTTTCCTGTATAGTTCTTCTGTGTATTCTTGCCACCTCTTCTTAATCTCATCTGCTTCTGTTAGGTCCCTGCCTTCTTTGTCCTTTATCATGCCCATCTTTCCTCAGCTACTTGTAAAGCCTCATCAGACAGCCACTTGGCTTTCTTGCATTTCTTTTTCTTTGGGATGGATTGAGTTGCTGCCTCCTGAACTATGTTACGGACCTCTGTCCATAGTTCCTCAGGCACTCTGTCTATCAGGTCTAATCCCTGAAATCTATTCCTCACCTCCACTGTATATTCATAAGGGATATGATTTAGGTCATACCTGAATGGTTTAGTGGTTTTCTCTACATTCTTCAATTTAAGCCGAAATTTTGCTATAAGAAGCTCATGATCTGAGCCACAGTCAGCTCCAGGTCTTGTTTTTACTGACTATATAGAGCTTCTCCATCTTTGGCTGCAAAGGACATAATCAATCTGGTTCCGATATTGACCATCTGGTGATGTCTATGTGTAGAGTTGCCTCTTGTGCTGTTGGAAAAGAGTGTTTGCTATGATCAGCGTGTTCTCTTGGCACAACTCTATTAGCCTTTGTCCCGCTTCATTTTGTACACAAAGGCCATGCTTGCCTGTTATCCCGGTGATTTCTTGACTTCCTACTTTAGCATTCCAATCCCCTATGATGAACAGGACATCTTTTTTTGGTGTTAATTCTAGAAGGTGTTGTAGGTCTTCATAGAACCAACCGATGAACCTCAGCTTCTTCGGCCTCAGTGGTTGGGGCATAGACTTGAATTACTGTGATATTGAATGGTTTGCCTTGGATTCGTACTGAGATCATTCTATCGTTTTTGAGATTGTACCCCAGTACTGCTTTTCCCACCCTTTTTTTGACTATTAGTGCTACTCCATTTCTTCTGAGGGATTCTTGCCCACAGTAGTAAATATAACGGTCACATGAATTAAATTTGCCCATGCTTGTCCATTTTAGTTCGCTGATTCCCAAGATGTCGATGTTCATTCTTGCCATCTCATGTTTGACCACCTCCAGCTTACCTTGATTCATTGCTTACATTCCAGGTTCCTCAACAATATTGTTCTTTACAGCATCGGATTTTCTTTTCACCACCACTAGACATATCCACAGCTGGGTGTCCTTTCGGCTTTGGCCCAGCCGCTTCACTCTTTCTGGCGCTACTTGGAAATTCCCTCTGCTCTTCCCCAATAGTATATTGGACACCTTCCAACCTGAGGGACTCATCTTCCGGCATCATATCTTTTAGCCTTGTGATACGTTCCATGGGGTTTTCTTGGCAGGAATACTGGAGTGGGTTGCCATTTCCTTCTCCAGTGGACCACATTTTGTCAGAACTCTCCGCCATGACCTGTCCATCTTGGGTGGCCTTGCAGGGCATAGCTTATGGCTTCACTGAGTTATGCAAGCCCCTTCGCCACAACAAGGCAGTGATCCATGAAGGGGTCATACATCCCTGTTGTTGTTTATTCAGTCAGTTGCTTCCGACTCTTCGTGATTTCATGGACCAGCCCACGCCAGAGCTTCCTGTTGGCCGTTGCCACCCCCAGCTCCCCCAAGGTCGAGTCCATCACGTCCAGAATATCATCCATCCATCTTGCCCTTGGTCGGCCCCTCTTTCTTTTGCCTTCCACTTTCCCTAGCATCAGCATCTTCTCCAGGGTATCCTGTCTTCTCATGATGTGGCCAAAGTACTTCAGTTTTGCCTTTAATCTCATCCCCTCAAGTGAGCAGTCTGGCTTTATTTCCTGGAGTATGGACTGGTTTGATCTTCTTGCAGTCCAAGGCACTCTCAGAATTTTCCTCCAGCACCACAGTTCAAAAGCATCTATCTTCCTTCGCTCAGCCTTCCTTATGGTCCAGCTCTCGCAGCCATAGGTTACTACTATGGGGAATACCATTGCTTTCACTGTGCAGACCTTTGTTGTCAGTGTGATGTCTCTGCTCTTAACTATTTTATCAAGATTTGTCATTGCTGTCCTCCCAAGAAGTAAATGTCTTCTGATTTCCTGGCTGCAGTCAGCGTCTGCAGTAATCTTTGTGCCTAGAAAGACAAAGTCTGTCACTGCCTCCACGTTTTCTCCCTCTATTTGCCAGTTCTCAATCAAGCTGGTTGCCATAATCTTGGTTTTTTTGAGGTTTAACTGCAACGCAGCTTTTGCACTTTCTTCTTTCACCTTCGTCATGAGGTTCCTCAGCTCCTCCTCACTTTCAGCCATCAAAGTGATATCATCTGCATATCGGAGATTGTTAATGTTTCTTCCAGCGATTTTAACTCCAGCCTTGGCTTCATCAAGCCCAGCATGTCACATGATGTGTTCTGTGTACAGGTTGAATAGGTAGGGTGAGAGTATACAACCCTGCCGTACTCCTTTCCCAATCTTAAACCAGTCCGTTGTTCCGTGGTCTGTTCTTACCGTTGCTACTTGGTCGTTATACAGATTCCTCAGGAGGCAGACTTGGTATCCCCATCCCACCAAGAACTTGCCACAATTTGTTATGATGCACACAGTCAAAGGCTTTAGAATAGTCAATAAAACAGAAATAGATGTTTTTCTGAAACTCCCTGGCTTTTTCCATTTTCCAGCGGATATTGGCAATTGGGTCTCTAGTTCCTCTGCCTTTTCTAAACCCAGCTTGTACATCTGGCAATTCTCATTCCATGAATTGCTGGAGTCTACCTTGCAAGACCTTGAGCATTACCTTACTGGCATGTGAAAGAAGTGCTACAGTTCGATAGTTTGAACATTCTTTGGTGCTTCCCTTTTTTGGTATGGGGATATAAGTTGATTTTTTCCAATCTGTCGGCCATTCTTGTGTTTTCCAAATTTGCTGGCATATGGCATGCATCACCTTGACAGCATCATCTTGCAAGATTTTTAACAGTTCAGCTGGGATACCATCATCTCCTGCTGCCTTGTTATTAGCAATGCTTCTTAAGGCCCATTCACCCTCACTCTTCAGGATATCTGGCTCTAGCTCACTGACCAGATACATACATCCCTAAGTAGCAGCAAATCTGTGACATTTATGGCTGCTTGCTGCGGCCAATCTCAAATGTTAAACCATCTTCAGATCCCTTCATTAAATCATTCTCACCAAAATCCCATTTGACTTACAATAAGGACATTTTAAAATATAATAAATATTTTCCTTCTGGCTTCTGAGCCTCGAAAGACAAAGCTGCCAGATTTTTCAACAATTTCTCTAACCAAATCAATGGGTATTAATCCAAGATGGAGAAATCAATGTACCTCACTTTGAATCAATGAGCCATATATCCTGCTGCTGTAAATCAGTCCAAGTTCATAAAAGTCACCAGCTGATGGCTTTGTCCACAGTATATAAGACAAAACTACAGATTATCATATATTGTGATTTTCTTTTTGGTGTACACCTGAGCTCTATAGAGCATGGGCCAGACTGTCTGATCAACTCACCCTAAGCATATTTCTTATTTGCTGGCTAAGGCCATTGCATTTCAGAGTGGTGGTCTGTTGTCCTCTTCACAGATTTTACTACCTGCACTGTCCTCATGGGATGGACAAGAAGCAGAGCATCATTTCACTTGATCTGAAGCCAACTCTATATTTATGTTTGCCTGGGCACAGACTGTGATCTTGGTCCTTCTCTTTTATCTTTCTTAATTCCCTGGCTAGCTAATTCAGCCAGAAAAGTGCATGGAGCATCTGTAACTCATGTCATGATGCTACAGAGATATGGGAAGGCTTACAGTTTGCACTGTGCTCAGCTTAGGAAAATCAATATCATATCAATTGTGTGACAATTCTGATTGTCTCTTTTGGCATCAGATGGGTTTTTTTTTTCTTGTTCCCCCTTGGATTTGTTTGGGCTATTCACCCTGAAGCACTCGAAAACTGAAAAATATATGCATGTGTAAGCAAACACACATAACAAACATGCAGCAAGGCTACCTTAAGAAAATAAAAAGAGCCCTGCTGAATTAGATGGAAGACCTATCTAATCCAGCATTCTATTTGCACAGTGGACAGCCAGATGCCTGTGGAAGGTCACAGGTGAGACTTAAGTTCAGTAACACCAACACCCTCCTGCTTGTGTTCCCCAGCATACTGCCTCTGATACTGGAGGCAATATGTAGCCATTGTGGCTAGTAGCCATCAATAGCCTTTTCCTCCATGAAGGGAGTCAGACCATGGGTCAGCCAAGCCCTGTATTGTTTACTCTGACTGGAAGTGCACTGTAGTGCTTCCCAAGTTATACACACACATATTCTATAAAGGCTGGGGGAAGTATTCAAACACATAGTCAAATTCAAACATTTGAGACACTCCATTGGCTCTGGTGAA
Source organism: Heloderma suspectum (assembly GCF_057233095.1). Taxonomy (NCBI): domain Eukaryota; kingdom Metazoa; phylum Chordata; class Lepidosauria; order Squamata; family Helodermatidae; genus Heloderma; species Heloderma suspectum. The sequence continues at coordinate 256,275,469 of NC_139461.1, forward strand.
ACCAGCTCCATTGGAGCCCTCCATCTCTTAACCCTGGCAGCACCCATTGCATCAGCAGAGAGTGAGATGGGTAGCAGTGCTTGGGCTGTGCTGAGAGACCAGCTCCATTTGACTCTGCCTTTCCCTGAACTGTTTCTACTCCAACTGGTCACTACAAGAACTGCTGCCGTGTAATATTACGAATTGGTGCTTGGGTGTGCTTGTTTTCTTCTTCCCTCCTCATCTCTTCTTGCTTTAATGTAGTGTCTTTTACTGAGCCTGCAGGCATGTGCCATCTTGGTTTTCTTTATTTTTTGTAAGTTCACGAAGCTTTTTCAACTGAAGGGTGGGGCAAAATTTCTTGTAAAGGTTCATCAAAGGTTGTTGTCGTTCAGTCATTAAGTCGTGTCCGACTCTCCGTGGCCCCATGGCCCATAGCACACCAGGCCTTCCTGACTGTCCTCCGCTCTCTCCCAGAGTGAGCTCAAGTTCATATTCATTGCATCGGTGATGCTATGTAGCCATCTCATCCTGTGCCGTACCCTTCTCCTTTTGCCTTCAATCTTTCCCAGCATCAAGGTCTTTTCCAGTGACTTTTCTCTCTGCATTAGGTGGCCAAAATATTTTAGCTTCAGCTTCACTATCTGTCCTTCTAATGAGCACTCAGGGTTGATTTCCAGTGAGCACTCAGGGTTGATTTTCAGTCAGGATTGACTGATTTGACCTCCTTGCAGTCCAGGGGACTTCTACGTGTCTTCTCCAGCACCACAGTTCGAAAGCATCAATTCTTCGGCGCTCAGCCTTCCTTATAGTCCAGCTCTCACAGCCATATGTTACTACTGGGAAAACCATAGCTTGGATTATATGGACCTTTTCAGCAAAGGTACTGCAGACTTAAATCAGCATGAGAGCCAAACGTGTCCCTCCTCTTGCTTTCCAGATGAGCTTAGCAGGAGGAACAATAAATGAAGAGCCTTGCTGATGCTATGTTGAGCGGTGAAATCAAGCAATATCCATCACAAGCTTGCTGCTCTTCCTGATTCATGTGGGGAAGTTGCAGACCATGATTTCTAGCTAATGGGACAGTCTAAGTGCCATCTATTTTACATAAAGAAAACAAGCCATTTCCTTCTGCATGGCAACTCTGGTCACCCAACCACCACCACAAGAGTATTTGGCAAACAGGGCCGTAAATATTTTGTGCCTTGCACCCTGTGAAACATCCCATTTCCTGCTTAATGCCCATTTGGAATGAGTAGCCTCTTTACTTGCTTGAATTTCCCACAGAGGACTGTGCATGTCAGCAGTCTGAACTCGATTAGTGTAAGTAACAAATTGGCCAATATATCGCCCAGTGTACAGCTCGGTTTGCTTTGAGCAATCTTTTAGCTGTGAAATAACCATGTGTGCTCCCAATTTCTTTTCTATTTGCTTTGTTATGTATCATCTCTCTCAATCCTTGGACAGAAGCCAATTTGGAGTTGTTTTCTCCTGTACACACTCATCTCACTTTTGATGAGTTTGCTGCTCTTTTCTGGGGCCTAGCAAAGTGGAGTGAGGTGACAGGAGGCTTGCTTACCAAGGGGGTCAAATGTGTGCACACACATGTTTACTCTGATTTGGTCTATTTGATGAGGGCTTTGCCTACGGTATGGCCTTTAGTGACATAAATCCATCACATGAAGAAAAGGCCTGGCGATGGCTAAGAGTTTGAAAAGCTTCTGGCAATTGCACTGATCCAAAAAGCAATAGCATTAATTTCATTTTTACTAATGGAACACATTTTCTAAAATGCTTCCGCAGGAAAGGGAGCCAGTTCCCATCTCCTTAACATGACTTGCACCCATCTATTTCCACAGATCTGCCACTCTCGGCTTACCTCTTTAAGGAGCCCCTTACCTCACCAGCCGTAAAGCTCATTGGAAGTGTCTTCTTAGAAACTAATAGCCCAAAGGGAATTTGGGTTTATGAATAAAACAATGCTTTATTAAGTTGCTATTAAATTTCAATCGAATAGCACTCAGAATACATTGGAGCAGACATATTCCTACAAGTAATTGGCTTTCCACATCTGCCTTCCTTTCTAATTGGACTAATTATGGCAGTGTAGGATCATGTTCTCTGCTCCATAGAAAGCAGGAAACCTTGATTTACAGTGAGAGGAGTGGCAATTAGAGGGAATTAATTCATAAGGCAACATCTAAATAAATCATATTACGAGTAGACAGCAATGTAATTATTGTGACTGGTGGTTCCCTTTTGGGAAAACATCACGCTTCAACCCAAATGGAGCTCTTGAACCATCCCAGGCATCCAATGTAGCATCTCCAGTTTCAGGAGCATGTATTACTTTTGTTATGTTTTTTCCCCAAGACCTAATTGATGCAGTGTCAAAATGAGGATGGCCTGATGCTGCTTCTCCAGCTGAGGAAAGCAATCAAACCCTTTCTGCTTGCAGGCTTGTTCTTCAGCTGAATTAAATGCACGTTCATCTACTATAGCTAATTTATGCCGGTGGTTGCAACTTTAAACAGGAGTCATGTGATTATTGCTCAAGTATAAACCCCACTCCTCCTCCTTTACTCTGCTCATTCTGTGAAGCAGATTTTTTTTTTTTTTAATGAAGTTATTCACAAGCATAATATGCTAAGCTCCGTGTTTGGAGACAGTTTCCCCAGCCTTTTTGTTAATAATTCATCTTGCTTCACATGCACTAACAGTCTGTGGTTCTGCATTGTTGATGGAGATCAGATATCTCTTGCTAGGCTGGCAAGCTGTGAAAGAGACTCTAGCAATAGTTAAACCTTCCCCCCCACCCCCGCCTTCATCTGGTTGTTGTTATTACTCTACCAAAGTGTCATTCCCAGCTTGTCATTAGGGGCTTTGATGTTCTTCTCCAAAGCCTCTCCTGTGAAGAATGACTTGTCCTCATCTGTGGCTTGTTTTCACACCTGGAAAACATCCATGCTGGCTCTTTCTTGAACATGGATGATTTCTTTGTCTTAGAGGCAAACAGTGTGTCCCAAAGGCACCCATGTCCTAATGATAAAGGAAAACAGACTGTGTGCATTACTCAAGGGAGCTGTGTTTTATATCTGAAGGGAGCCTCAGGGGACCAACAGCTGAACTAGAATACAATTGGACTGTGCTTCACATGCAAATACAAGATACAGCCCCTGTTCTGTTCAGGAAATATTTTCATGTATGCCCTATTATGAGTGCCATCCCTTCCAAGAGATCCATTTTATGAAAACTGAATGCCTCTCTCATGCCACATTTATGGCAGCTCTTCTGCCATGTGCTGAGTGTCAGTGGTGATAAATCTGGAAGCAGAGCCACTCATCACGACAGTCCCATAGCCACGTCCCAAAGGAGAGTCCAAAAATCCAGGCTGCTGTGTTGATCCATATCAACAAAGCACTTCTAGCAGCTTTCATCTCCACCAGGAGCAGGTCTTTTGCAAAGCTTATGGGTCTTAATTGCCCATTCAAGATGAAGCCCTCACAAAATGCTTCCCATTACAACAGGGAACAACGTATTGCTGTTGGGAAAATCCATTTTCCTCCAGCTGCTGTGAGAATTGCATCTAAGCTCAGAGGGAGCAGGGAATTCTGAGGGGGGTGGCTCAGGGGTGACATCAGCATCCCTGCTAATAAAAAAAACAGTGCTGGCACCACATCCCCGCAAGCCCTGGATCCTCTACACCACTGCCGAAGGGCAAATGTAATGTAGCCACATGTGGGAGCAGCTGGAATATCTCACCTGAGATGTGACATGGAAAGCAGCAGAACTTTGTCTGCAGAAGCTTGGTAACATTGCATAATACTTTATTTATGTAGTAGTAGTAGTGGTAGTAGTAGTAGTAGTGCTTGTATACTGCTTAAAATATTAAAAATTCTAAGCAGTTTACATTTAAGTGTATTTGATTTGGGAGCTTTTCACAAATTTTAAAATGTTGGGTTGTTAGTCTGCATATATATATATATATATATATATATATATATATATATATATATATATGCAATCCAAATACCAGGGGAGAGGGTGGCATGAGTTGGATTAGGATCATGGTGCAGGAGAGGGGGGGTTCCAACCCTTTGCCTCACTGTGTTCTCTGTCTCCCCACTTCCCTCCCACAGTGGCTACTTATTTAACAAAAATCAGCCACACCAGGCCAAATCTCATGACAAACATCTTCTCTCATTTGACCCCTTGTCTCCAGTTTACAGTCGATAATGGCTATCATAGTTAGGATATGGATGCAAACTGGGTATGCATGCTTCATACTGCACCATTAATTGTGCTGCTACTAACAAAGAGCAAAGAAAGATGCCATGGCCGAGAACCAGGAATCGTAGGTCAATTCTTCAGTGGCTTTGGGGGGGATGAGGTACAGCTAGGGATGTGCAATCCCCCCCCCTCCCGATCCAGTATTGACGGGTGTCCACTGGAGCACTACGCCTGCTTGAGCCTGCACCGCTGAGCCCACACTGGAGCCCCCACAAGCTCAGCAAGCCACCCACACTCACCCTGGGTCCATGAGCACCCGCCATTTTGCTGAGGGGTTGTTGTTTTTTTTACAAAAAAGGAGCTAATTAAAAATTTAAATATGCAGACATTCGGGCTGGGAAAGCTTGATCTACACAATATTAGAGGCATGCCTCTACTAATGCATAGATCAAGCGCCGTACTACATTGCACCCGCCATCGCAAAGAATTCGGTGTCCCGTCGGGTTAAACACTCCCACATTAAAACGTGATTATTCACACTCACCCATTTTCCCTGTTGCAGTGCTTCATCGAGTGCACGAGCTCAGTTCACACTCAAGCGCTGTGCTGTTTTCCTGCACATGCTGCTTGTCTGATCTCGGATGCTAAGCAGCATCGGCCCAGAGTCAGAGTCAGTAGTTGGATGGGCGACCGCCTGGGAATCAGGCTTCCTGCATTGAGCAGGGGGTTGTTCTATCCCTTCAAATGAGACTAAGTTTTACCCCCTCCTATCCCCTGCTCCGAATGTTTTTTTTTTTAATTAAGGCGTTATCCTCTAGGGATGGACAAAAGTCACTTACCTGATCCCGAAGCTTGCTTCACGGTGGGGGGGAGGCACTCTGTCCCTCCCACTGAAATTCTGGCCAGGGGGGAGTGCCCTGCCTCTCCAGCCACGAAAGTTCTGCTCCTGCCGGGATGCAAATGGTGGCGGCCGTAGCCGCCGCCGTTTGCGTCCCTGGCCTGCAGGCAGCCGTGACAGGCTATGTAAATCATCATGTAGCCTATCACGGGTGACTTTGGGGGAAAAAAGAAAGCACGTACGCAAATGGCAGCGCCCATGGGCACCGCCATTTGCGTTCCTTATTTTGGCACGGGTAGTCTACGTAAATATTTACGTAGACGACGGCGAAAATAAGGGCAACGCAAATAGCAAATAAATAGCAAATAAAATATTTACGTAGACTACCCGTGCCAAAATAAGGAATGCAAATGGCAGCGCCCATGGGTGCCGCCATTTGCGTACATGCTTTTTTTTTTTTTTCAAAGTCAGCCATGATAGGCTATGTAAACATTTACGTAGCCTATCACGGTGTTTTTTGAAAATCTAGCCATGATAGGCTACGTAAATCTCTACGTAGCCTATCACGTTTGTTGTTCTTGTTGGTTTTTTTACTTGGAAATGGCAGCAGTGGCAGCTGGTCGGAAGACTGGCCGCTGCCGCCGCCGAACTGCCGAACCGCCTCCGGGAGCCTCCGCCGCGAGGGACCTTCGCACAAGGTAAGTCCCATCCCGGGGGGGTGGGGGGGCAGACCGTTTCTCCACCAATTTCAGGGGGCTGAATGTGTTGGCATTCGGCCTCCCGGAGATTCGTGGAGAAATTCTCTGACATCCCTATTATCCTTGCAGAATCAGGGCTTCTCCGTGATGTTTTTTTTTCTAATTCAGGCATGATCTTCGAAGATTCAAAGTTGTGAAGCTTCGGTAGCATAGGTGGAAAATCAGAGCATATTAAGGGGAAATACCAGGATATTAGAGTATTGAAAGCGGGAGCATGGAAGAGGGAAATTCCGGTTCCAATTCGAGGCGGGTACTGCATAGTGTGAAAGGCGGGAGGTGAGACCTCATTGGAAGTGAAAAAAGGTGGTAAGTGTAGATCTAGCCCAAGCTTTCCCAGCCCGAATGTGTGCATGTTTAAATCTGCAAATTTTTAATTAGCTCCTTTTTCATTAAAAAAAAACTCAGCAAAATGGCAGGTGCTAGCAGACGGGTCTGGGTGAGTGCGGGGGGTGTCTGGAAGGCCGCAAGCAGGGATGAGTGAGGCCAGGGGCTCCAGGGGTCTGGGGGGGGGAGCTCGATGGACTCCCAGACCCAGTCACACATTCACACCATCCCTAGGTGGAGCTTCTGTAAAGAACTTGTTCATTGCCACTTCCCTCACCATGTCCATATGGGCCTTTTCTACCATCATAGAACCATACATTACTCTAGCTGATATGATTTTCTTATTCAGTGTAGAGCAGAGTCATAACATGTGCCATAAACAAGGAAGAGAAACAAGATGAAAAACATATAACTTTAAATAATATGTTCCATTTGTAATGCTTCATAGAATCATACAGTAGTAGGGTTGGAAGTAGGAATGGTGGAGAAATCTGCCACAGACTCCATTGAGGCTGGATTCTTTAGAATACGGCCCCCCAGAGTCCACGGCAGAACCAACTGCTCCCCCTCCGCCACCCTGCAATGGCTGGTCGGGACAGAGCCTACCTGGCGGCGGCCGGTCCTGGTCTGTCGTCTTCGTTCCGCAGCCAGGCTGTGGATGCAAATGGCGTCCGGCATAGCGAACGCCATTTGCGTCCATGCCCTTGGCCATGATAGGCTATGTAAATATTTACATAGCCTATCACGGCCAAGGGCAGGGACGCAAATGGCATCTGCTACATTGGACAACATTTGCATAGCAGTGGCCAGAAGTCCGGCTGCAGACGGGCCTGGCCAGCAGCTCTGCAGACTCGCCGCAGAGCAGAGCCAGCCGGGGAGGATTCCGGGGGAAGGGACGGATCGCCTCCCCCCCCCCATGGACCCCTTCAGCAGACGAGTAAGTAAGCTTCATACACCCCTAGTTGGAAGGGGCCTATAAGACCATCGAGTCCAATCCCCTGCTCAATACAGGAATCCAAGTTAGAGCATCCCTGACAGATGACTGTCCAGCCTCATCTTGAATGCCTCCAGTGTGGGAGAGCCCACCACCTCCCTAGGTTACTGGTTCCATTGTCGTATTGCTCTAACAGTCAGGAAGTTTTTCCTGATGTTCAGGTGGAATCTGGCTTCCTGTAACTTGAGCCCGTTATTCCATGTCCTGCATTCTGGGATGATCGAGAAGAGATCCTGGCCTTCCTTTCTGTGACAACCTTTCAAGTACTTGAAGAGCGCTATCATATCTCCCCTAAGTCTTCACTTCTCAAGGCTAAACATGCCCAGTTCTTTACATCTCTCCTCATAGGGCTTTGTTTCCAGTCCCCCGATCATCTTTGTTGCCCTCCTCTGAACCCTCTCCAGCTTGTCTGCATCCTTCTTCAAGTGCGGTGCCCAGAACTGGACACAGTACTCCAGATGAGGCCTAACCAGTGCTGAGTAGAGGGGAACTAGTACTTCCCAGGATTTGGAAGCTATGCTTCTATTAATACAGCCCAAAATAGCATTTGCCTTTTTTGCAGCCACATCACATTGTTGGCTCATATTCTGCTTGTGATCTACCACATTTCCAAGATCCTTCTTGCTGCAGTGTTGTTGAGCCAGGTATCCCCCATATTGTAACTGTGCATTTGGTTTCTTTTTCCTAGGTGCAGAACTTGGCATTTATCCCTATTAAATGTCATTCTGTTGTTTTCTGCCCAGTGCTCCAGCTTATCAAGATCACTTTGAATTCTGTTTCTGCCCTGCAAGGTATTAGCTATCCCGCCCAATTTTGTGTCATCTGAAAATTTGATCAGCATTCCCTTACGGATGTATGAAAATCACTTACCATTTCAAGGATCTGCTTCGCGTGGGGGGAAGGTGCTCTGTCCCTCCCCCTGGAATCCTCGACGGGGGGGAGGCACTCCGTCCCTCCCCCCGGAGTCCTGCCCAGCTGGCTCCGCTCCGCGGGGATTGTGCAGAGCCGCCGGCCGGCTCCACCCGCAACCAGACATCCAGCCACTGGGCAGCAAGGACGCAAATGGCAGCTGCCGTAGCCGCCGCCGTTTGCGTCCCTGTATTTAACCATGATAGGCTACATAAATATTTATGTAGCCTATCATGGCAAAGTAAAAAAAAAAAGCGTACGCAAATGGCGGCGGCTACGGCGGCCGCCATTTGCATTCCTTATTTTTCGCCGTTTTAGTCTACGTAAATATTTACATAGACTATTACAGTGAAAATAAAGGGGAACACAAATAGCGTAGTGGGCGCTATTTGCATTCCTTTTTGATTTGCCGTTTTAGCCTACGTAAATATTAGGGATGTACGAAAATCACGTACCTTTCAGGGATTATGCTGATGGTGGGGGGGAGGCGCTCCGTTCCTCCTCCCCTGGAATCCTGGCCGGCCGGCTGTGCTCTGCAGCAATTCTGCAGAGCCGCCCGCCGGCTCCGCCAGCAGCTGGACATCCGGCCACTGGCTAGCAGGGATGCAAATGGCGGTGGCCGTAGCCGCCGCCGTTTGTGTCCCTGCAGTCAGCCGTGATAGGCTACTTAAATGTTTACGTAGCCTACCGCAGCTGACTTTAAAAACAACAACAACAACGCCCGTACGCAAATGGCGGCGGCCATGGCCGCCGCCATTTGCGTACGCGCGTTTTGTTTTTTTTGTTTTTAAAGTCAGACGTGATAGGCTGCATAAAGATTTACGTAGCCTATCATGGTGTTTTTTAAAAACCTAGCCGTGATAGGCTATGTAAATCTTTATGTAGCCTATCACTTTTTTTTTTTTTTTAACTGGATATGGCGGCGGCGGCAACCAGAGCCGCCGCCGCCAGGAAGATCCGCCCAAGGTAAGTCTCGTCCCAGGGGGGATCCGCGGGGAGTGGCGGGGGGGCAGGCCATTCCACCATGAATTTTAGGGGGCTGAATGTCAGTGCATTCAGCCTCACTGAAATCCGTGGCGGAATTCTCCGCCATCCCTACATTCCCTGCACATCCTCCTCCAAGTCATTAATAAAAATGTTGAAGAGCACCGGGCTCAGGACTGAGCCCTGCAGTACCCCACTTGTTACCTCTCCCCAGTTTGAGAAGAACCCATTGTTAAGTACTCTTTGAGTCTGATTCTGTAGCCAACTGTGGATCTACATGATAGTTGTTTCATTTAGCCCACTTTTAGCTAGTTTGCTAATCAGGATATCATGGTGATATCATATCACTTTGTATGATCACTTTGTCAAAAGCTTTGCTGAAGTCGAGGTATATTATGTCCACAGCATTCCCACAGTCCTAGGAATGGCGGAGAACTTCTCCACGAATCTCCGGGAGGCTGAATGCCAATGCATTCGGCCCCCCGAAATTGGTGGTGAAATTCTCCACCCCCCACCCCCCACCCCGGATGGGACTTACCTCCTTTGAATGTCCCTCTCGGCGGCAGGTCCCGGCAGCGGTTCAGCGGCGGTTCGGCGGGGGCGGGGGCAGCGGCCGGTCTTCCGACCAGCTGCCCCTGCCACCATTACAAAGTAAAGTAAAAACACACACACACACACGTGATAGGCTACGTAATGATTTACGTAGCCTATCACGGCTAGATTTTCAAATCTTTATGTAGCCTATCACGGGTGACTTTGGGGGGGGAAAAGCGCGTACGCAAATGGCGGCGCCCATGGGTGCCGCCATTTGCGTTCCTTATTTGGGCAGCAGTAGTCTACGTAAAGATTTACGTAGACTACAGCGAAAATAAGGGCAATGCTGCGTTGCCCTTATTTTCACCATAGTAACTATCTTTACGTAGACTACCCCTGCCCAAAAAAGGAACGCAAATGGCAGTGCCCATGGGCACCGCCATTTGCGTACGCGCTTTTTTTTTTCCCCAAAGTCACCCGTGATAGGCTACATAAAGATTTACATAGCCTATCATGGCTGACTTTGAAAATCTAGCCATGATAGGCTACGTAAATCGTTACGTAGCCAATCACGTGTTTTGTTTTGTTTTTACTTTATTTTTTTTATTTCACAGCTGGGGAGACGGGGTGCTCCCCCCCGGCTTGAATTTTGGCAGCAAAGGATGGGGTGCCTCCCCCCCGGCCTGAATTTCAGCCGGGCGAGGCAGGTTGCCTCCACCCCGCCATGAACTTCGGGGGGAGAACTGAAACGCCTTCCCCCTACCGCGAAGCAAGCTGCGGGACCAGGTAAGGGACTTTCGTCCATCCTTACACAGTCCACAAGGGAGATGACCTGATCAAAAAATGAGATCAGGTTTGTCTGGCAGAATTTGTTCTTGACAAATCCATGTTTGGTTCGAGTAATCACTGCATTGTTTTCAAGGTGAGTACAGACGGATTGCTTTATCATCTGCTCCAGAATTTTCCCAAGGATTCATGTCAGACTGACTGGTCTGTAGTTCCCAGGTTCCTCCTTTTTACCCTTTTTGAAGATAGGGACAACATTAGCCCTCCTCCAGTCATCTGGCACTTCACCTGTCTCCATGATTTCTCGAAGAGAATAGACAGTGGTTCTGAGAGCTCTTCTGCCAGTTCCTTCATTACTCTAGGATGCAGTTTATCTGGCCCTGGAGATTTGAACTCATTCAAAGTAAATAGGTGTTCCTTGACCATATGCCTATCAATCTCAAGCTGCAATCCTGCCCCTTCAGCCTGTACTTCGCCTTTGCCAGGGGGTCATAGACCCTTTTTTGGGAGAAGACTGAGCCAAAGTAGGAATTGAGCACTTCCGCCTTTTCTTTGTCATCTGTTATCATTTTGCCATCTTTATTTAATATTGAACCACCATTTCTTTCCTCTGTCTTTTACTATTCATGTATCTGAAGAAAGTCTTTTTGTTGCTTCTAGCATCCCTTGCTAACCTCAGCTCGTTCTCAGCTTTAGCCTTCCTGACTTCAGGTCATCTCTAGCTTTTTGTGAAGCCACATTGGCTTCTTCTGTTGTCTTCCACCTTTTCTTCTTGTTGGAATTGTTTGTGATTGTGCCTTGAGAATTTCCTTTTTTAAAAGCTCCCACCCATCTTGGACTCCTTTTCTCGTTAGCATCGCTTGCCATGGGACCTTACTTATCATTGTTCTGAGTTTATTAAAATTGGCTTTCCTAAAATCCAGGGTACTCGTTTGGCTACACTCAGTTTTTGCTTCCTTTAGAACCAAGAACTCAAGTATAACATGGCTGCTTTCCCCCAGAGTTCCTGTAACTGCTACTTTATCCACTAAGTCATCTCTGTTGGTTAGGATCAAGTCAAGGCTAGCTGATCCTCTAATTCCTTCCTCTACTTTCTGTAGGAGGAAATTATCAGCAACACAAGTCAGGAATCTCTTAGAGGGGCCATGTTTTGCAGAATTTATCTCCCATCAAATATTGGGAAAATTGAAGTCCCCCATTACTACTACATCATGCTTCCTTGAAACATTGGCTATTTGCTTTTCAAACATTTTATCCTCATCTTCTCCTTGATTGCATTTACTAGCTGTGATCCTTACAGCAACCTCATAACTAAATCAATATTATTATCCCCCATATTGCAGAGTGAGGCTGAGAAAGAGCACCTACTTGGTGTGTTCATGGCAGAGGTAAGATTCAAGCCAGGGACCTCCTGATTGTAGCTCAGTCTTTTAGCCACTACACTACACCAGCTATTGGTACGTAAGTACTGCAGTAGAGAAGTCCACTACTGGCACTGTGAATTAATGTGAGTAGAAAGTCACTGCTATGGAGTGGTACAGTGGAGCCAGGGCTCACAGGGACAGAGGACCACATTTTTTTTTATTAGCAGGGATGATGATGTCATCTCCTCCATGCGCGTACACACACCCCTCAGAATTCCCTGTTCCCTCTGAACTTTGCTGCAATACTCACAGTAGCTGGCGGGGGGAGTGAATTTTCCCAGCAACAATGGACTGGTTTGCATGATCGTGGGGTGGTTAATAAGCTATGGTGACTTGATAGCCACCTTCGCATGCTGGTCGCATGCTGCCTGGTTTTGCATAATTACCCTCACTGGCATGGCTTCTCATGTCGTCCGAACCCAGCGAGGGTGGCTTGTTGGGATGGGTAACAAATGATCCCACAACTCTACAATAGCCCAAGGGTTCTGGGTGGTTTGTTACCCACCTCAAAAAGCCCCCTTATCAGGTTTGGATGACACAAGAAGCCATCCTGAAAAGGTAATTATGCAAAGCCGGGCCACTTGCAACCAGCATGAGCAGGATGGTTGACATGCCACTATGCCTTATTAAGCAAACTGTGATCATGCCAAGCAGATCAAAATTTTGTTCCCTGATGTAATGCAAAGTATTTTGGGGTCTTGAATCTTGAATGAGTAATTAAGACCTATTAGCTTTACCAAAGACCTGCTCCTGGTAAAGATGGGATCTGCTAGAATTGGTTTGATATGGATCTACACAGATGCCTGCATTTTTGGACTGTCCTTGGAAGTGTGGCTATGGGGACTGATAAGATAAGCATCTGCACTTCAAAATTCACTACTATATCAAGGCTGCTATGGGAATCCTGGAAGAGAACTGTTAAAAGAATCCCAAGACAATCCTGGTATTGGGCCACAGAATACTATTCTTCAATAGCCACTGGTCAGTACTGGAAGAAGAAATCACTCTCTCTCTCGCGCACACACACACACAAAGAATACTTCATTGCAACATAAGGTATCGGCATACAAATGAGTATTTGTGTTGCTTGCCTTATATCTGAAAGCAGGCCAGCTTCCCCAGACCAGGATGGTGTCATTAACCTTTAGCAATGCGTTTGATATTTCCACAAAAAATTAGCAGTGGGGTCATCCCTTCATATTTCTTCTAAATGTTAGGCAGTCATTTTGTGTTATACTGTGTCACATCACACATATGAGCATGTTGAGAATTGGCATAATATGATGCTATCGTTTATGTCTGGAGCCTGACTTGTCATAAATCCCTCTCATCAAGAAAGCCAAGTTTCACATCTGAGCAATTATCCACTTTTAGCAGACGCCTGATCCATTAGGAATTGTGGTGATAAATTGTCATTCAGATGGGTGAAAATGTATCCATCTTGATTTGCTGTGCCTTCATTGTGGCAGATAAATACAGCCATCAGTTACAGTGTTTGTTTGTATGCCATCTCACATGGGATGTTTCACAAGGACCAAGTCTTAAAACTAGCACTAAAACATAGCACATGGATTTATATTTTCCTAAAGCTATAAGCTCAGAGTTCCATCCTCCTCCCTATGTAACCTCCATTAATTTCAATAGAAATTTGAAAGCCCCATATAGATAATGAATGGGTATTTGCAGCCATAGTATATGGTGAACTACATATTAAGAAGCACAACCCATATTGGCCTTATTTTGAGGTTTGGCCAACTTAGTTTCTCAAGTTTCCATTTTGTCTAAGGCCCAAGACCCCATTTGAAGCAGCCCATCAGCTAATATGTGTGGAAATTAGGGTGGCCACTTATGAATTGCAAAAAAAAAAAGGAAATGTATCATCAAAATATGACAAAACATGTTACCAATTTGCATAAAATTTGCATATGCTAATTTATATGTAGAAATGCTAATTTAGATAGTACTATTATAATTTAAATAGAAATAAAATGTATCTCAGCAGCATAATGTGGAAGATTGTAGCCAGGTGACCTGTGTGCTTTGCTCAATCTGCTGTCCAAGTGCTGTTGATAGGCAACTTCAAGGCCCACCTCCCAACCAAAGCTCTCTTGTTCACGCGGCTCCCTCCTACCCTCCCTTAAGCAGTGTGGGTTTATTACCAGTTGGTCTTTGGGGAGCCATGTAGGAATTTTTGGCTCACAGTTCAATTGGCATTCTACCATGAGTTTTTTTTGCCTACTTCACACTGTTATTGGGATAGAGTGCATCCTGTAGGCGAATTTGGCCCAATCTCTAGGTCACGTCTTAGTTGGTGGCTAGGATGGGCAAAAGCAGAGAGAGATTAGGGGTGGTGTGCATGCAGAGGCACCTTATGGTGACAGGTGACGCCTGAGGCACCCCAAATGGGTTGTACAGCTCAACGGAGGGATAAGGGTTGCCTGGGAGACCAACCCTCCTCACTCACCCAGGTGTTTGGCGGCACCAGGAAGGGGTGACAGGGGAAGGTCTACCTCCTCCAGAAGGGGCAGTCTAGAGGGATGGCGAGATCGACGCCACACCTCAGACTGGGTGTGTTTTCACCCAAGAAGTGTCAGCTAGTCGCTGACACAGTCAGGTGCCTGTCCTAGGTACCCCTATATTTTCAATAAATGTGGCCCAATTTTCAACCCAAACTTTGTTGTCTGAGTCTTCTTTGACCCATCTCTGCTCGCAGTGTTATTCCCATGTAGGGATGTACGAATCCCTTACCTGGCTCCGTTCAGGGGCATCCGCAGAGGGCGGGAGGCAATCCGTCCCTCCCCCAGAATCCTGCCCAGCTGGCTCTGCTCCTCAGCGAGTCTGCAGAGCCACTGGCTGGGCCCATCTGCAGCCGGACTGCCATCCACTACCGGGCTGCTGTGGCCGCAAATAGCATTTGCGTCCCTGCATTAGCTATGATAGGCTACGTATATATTTACGTAGCCTATCATGAAAAGAGCAAGGACATAAATGGCGTAGCGGCTGCCATTTGTGTCCCTGCTCTTTTAGGGATGTCAGAGAATTCCGCCACAGACTCCAGTGAGGTCAGCCCCCCGGAGTCTGTGACAGAACGGCCTTCCTCCCCCGCCACCCCGCAGAATCCCCCCTGAATGGACCTACCTGGTGGCGGATGCAGCAGCGGCTCCGGCAGCACTGGCAGATGAAGTGGTGGCGGAGGCTCTGGCCACTGCCGGGCTGCTGCAGCCGCAAATGGCAGCCGTCGTAGCAGCTGCCATTTGCGTCCCTACGCTTGCCTGTGATAGGCTACGTATATATTTATGTAGCCTATCACGGCTAAAGCAGGGATGCAATTGGCATCCCCTATGCCATTTGTGTCCCCGCTTTGGATAGGCTATGTAAATACTTACGTAGCCTATCATGGTTAACGTAATGAGGGAAATGGCGGCCACAGACTGGGGCCGCCATTCGCACCCACAGACGAGGGCAGCAGATGGCCAACACAAGGTAGGATCTGTCCCGGGGAGGTTTCGCAGGGTTGCGGGGGGATTGCTCCATTCCACCACGGACTCCGGGCGCAATTCTCTGGAGTCTGTGGTGGAATTCTCTAACATTATTCCCATGGCAAAGAGCTGTTGGAATCAGCACTCTTCTTTAAATTAGAGCAATCCCATTCAAGTCCACACACAGTATAATAGTTCCAGAAGACTGGAGGAGTAAAGTACTAGAGAATCAAATCTCTAGAGTTTTAAACTGTTCTGCTCATAAAACATAGATATTTTATACCATCTCCTGTTAACCACAATGTTCTCAACAATTAGGAATAATGAGATTCGCAATGGAACAAAAGAAAACTCCCAAAAATAAATACATTCAAGTCTCACAACAATGTTAGGAGCATTTTCAAGGTAAGTGGCGCAGCTAATAATTCACACCCATTAGTCTTTCAGCATTGCAGAGCTGAAGGCTGAGACAATTGCTAAACTGCAATTACCAACAACAGATTTGCATTGAAATAGGATTTGCGCTACATGTCCTCCCTCTTTCTTCTAAAGAAAGAGTGGAGTACAGACAACAAATAAAATTTTAAGAAAAAACTGCACAACATATTTTAAATGAGATACTATGGTTTTCATGAAAGCAAATACCATGCCCAAATAGAAAATGTAGTTATGTAGCCTAATACTTCCTAGATACTTCAGTATAAAACAGTAGAAATGCCAAATGCATTGAGAGATTGGACATTTGTTAATGATACTTCAGGTCTCAGCATCTAAGCAGACCCACCCTGCCACCACCCAGAAATGTCTTTCCTATCCAAAAGGTTATGTTATAGTATTATCAGCCACATAACCAATGTTTTGTGTTTCCCTAAGTGTAATATGTATATACTGCTTCTCTATAGGACAACCAATGTGGCTTTCTCTAGGTATGTTTATGAAATCCAAACCCTTCAAATTTGTCCCTGGCTTTGCGGCTTTGACTTACCTGTTTCTGGTCATGGAACAACAGCAGCACATTAGTCATCTATTCTTATTTTGGATTAGGTTTCCAAACTTCATTGAGTGTGTGCATCCCACTTCTTAGCCATGAGAAGTTTCAGGAGTTTAAGCACTTACCCAGGATTCAGTTTCCTTAGAAGGAGGTCACTGGAGATGTACGCTGTTTCTGTGATATAAGGTTTATTAAAGATATATACAGGCTGAGCATAAGATGAGGGTTTGCGCTGCAGCATTAACACTCCCACAAATTCCTACTCCCCACAACCCCACCAGATGTCTAGGGGAATCCAGAGTGACATAAGATTTCCTGCAGAGAGCAAAATCAGCTCTCTGCCTCCTTTTCAGATACAGTTCCAGAAGAAACTGCCTGCTACACAGAGGGAGACTTCACTTACCCCCTCCCATTGTCTAGCATGGTGAAGAAAATATGAGTTATCACTGCCCATCACCTATGCCTTCTTCCCAGCCCAGCTCCTAAACACATTATCAGAATGCTCCCAGCCACCCACTGTCTATTGTCAGGTCTTTAAGAGGGGTCACCTCAGGGCATCACACTGATAACTCTACTTACTGAAATCTTAGAACCAAGAATCAGAGGAGTGGGACGGAGGCCTGTGTGGTCATCTTGACTGAACCCTAACACTATTCTTTAGCCCCAGCTTTCAATTTTTCTCTTCCCTGTTAGTCATACACATGAACAGGTGTGCGCATTAAAATGCGGCACATGATTTTCTTGAAAATGTGTTCTTGCAAATGGACATGTGCATTTCCATTGTTCTTTGTGAGCATATATGCTTGACATTCTCTACTTGTTCCTATCCAGTCAAATCTTGTGGTGGTGGGACTCTATACATGAGAAGCACTCATAAAACACCCATTAACCTTAACGTTTTGTCTTCAAGTGACATTATAAAATCTGCAAGGTTGTACCATCAGAAATACTTCTGCAACAATATTACCTGAAAGAAGAGCATAAAGTCCTCTAACTCCAATTGTTCCCACACAAAACTATAGCTGCTGGTAAGTGGTAACAAAGCTTTTTCTGTGAAGGATTCCCCCACCCCACCGCATTTTGGTTGATACCAACTAGTTTTGTGGTAGGGGAGGCAAAATGGAATGAACATCCCCATCTATGCTGTAATGCTCTGCTGAGTGGGCTTGTTGATTTGCATGTAAATCCCCTCCCCAT
The DNA here is from genome assembly GCF_057233095.1 of Heloderma suspectum. Taxonomy (NCBI): domain Eukaryota; kingdom Metazoa; phylum Chordata; class Lepidosauria; order Squamata; family Helodermatidae; genus Heloderma; species Heloderma suspectum. The sequence continues at coordinate 256,292,896 of NC_139461.1, forward strand.
TCTGATCCATCTTTGTAGTGATTTATTTATTTGAGTAATGAAATCACACCCTCCACCTAGCAGACACTCAGGGCAATGTAGAATAAAAGCATTAAAACTTCACATAAAACTCAAGGTACAGAGGAATATCATATTTTCTATATGAAGCATTTATTGTGTGCTCATCATTCCCTTTTCACAACATAACCCTCCAGTTTCACTTCTGTTTGACAACAGCAATTTCCATGAGGGGTTTTTTTTGTTTTTTTTTTAGAGCAGGGGAAATGGGGTATTATCTCTGATGGCAAAAGAAAATACTGTTTCCACTTGCAATATAAGTGTCTGTGCTATTCTGCTATACCACAGTGTCACCTAAAGGTTATGTAGTGAAAAAGCGGGAAAGGAACCACCCCTCCTGTAGTGCTCAGATCTCAATTCTGTGAAGAAACCAAAAATAGATGAAGCAAATTAGCAGCCTCATGTAGAAAAGCCCCCAAACCATACAATAAAATGTAAGAGTTGCATTAAAATGAAAAGGCAGCAAAACCATTACACAATATAAGCCTGATGTAACAGAACAGTCTTTACTATTTGTCCAAAGAAGAACAAGGAGAGAGCCAATCTCACCTCCCTCAGGAAGGAGTACTACAATCGGGGTGCTGCTATCAAAGAGGCATGGTCTCAAGTATCCAACCTACCCTTTCTTGGTGGTGGGACATATACCAGGACAGGACCTTTGATGATGATTGTAAGTTAAAGGCAGTTTCATATGGAAGGGCGGTCCTTCAGATATCCTGGCTCCAAACCATTTAGGACTTCATGGGTCAAAACCAGTGCCTGGAAGGAAACTGAAGGCCAGTTAAGCTATTCTAAGACCATTGTAATGTGGTCTACAAAGTGTGCTCCTGACAAAACTCTACCCACAACATTTTGAACTAACTATAGTTTACCAAAAAAAAATTCAATTTTGAAAAATATTTTGCAAGCTCCATGTAGAGGGCATTACAGTAACTTATACAAGAGTTGTGTAAAGTGTAAAGTGATGCACATTGGGGCAAAAGTTTCCAATCTAATGGGATCTGAGCTAGCAATGATTGATCAAGAATGAGATCTTGGGGTTGTGGTAGACAGCTCAATGAAACTGTCAACCCAGCGTGCAGCTGCTGTAAAAAAGGCAAACTCCATGTTAGGCATAATTATAAAAGGGGTTGAGAATAAAACTGCCAACATCATACTGCCCCTATACAAATCTATGGTGTGGCCACACTTAGTGTACTGTGTACAGTTCTGGTCACCACATCTAAAAAAGGATATTGTAGAGCCGGAAAAAGTGCAGAAAGGGGCAATTAAAATGATCAAGGGGCTAGAGCAATTCCCCTCTGAGGAAAGGTTACAACAGCTGAAATTGTTTAGCTTAGAAAAAAGGTGAGTAAGGGGAGACAAGTTAGAGATGTATAAAATTATGTATGGTGTGAAGAATGTGGATAGGGTGACATTTTTCTCCGTATCTCAAAACACTAGAATGCAGGGATATCCCATGAAGCTGATTGGTGGGAGACTTGGGACAGATAAAAGGAAGTACTTCTCCACACAGCACACATAGTTAAACTATGGAATTTGCTATCACAAGACATAGTGATGGCCGCCAATTTGGATGGCTTTAAAAGGGGGTTAGACAAATTCCTGGAGAATAAGGCTATCAATGGCTAATAGTCCTGATGGCTATAAGCTATGTCCAGTACCAGAGGCAGCATGCCTATGCACACCAGTTGCTGGGGAACATCATGGGAGGGTGCTGTTGCCCTTATGTCCTGCTTGTGGTTTCCCATGGGCAGCTGGTCGGCCACTGTGTGAACAGAATGGTGGACTAGATGTACCCTTTGTCTGATCCAGCATGGTTTTTCTTATGTTCTTATGAGAGGTGATTAAGGCATAAATCACTGTGGTTAGATGTTCTTCCTTCCTAAAGAGGAATATGCATTCATATCTAGGGATGTTGTGGGAGTCTGAGGGGAGGTGAAGCCTGGTGGACTCCACCCTGCTTGGCTTGCCTGACTCAGTGCATGCCATGTCAGACAAGCGCAGCAGCCCCACTGGTCCACTGAGCTGCCATTTTCCATAAAAATGGTGGCTTGTTCTATTATGTAAAGGGTCTTTTACACAAATGGTGGCCATAAAGCAGCCATTTACACAAGATTACAGGTGTAAAGGAACCATTTATGCCTGTAATCTTGAGTAAATGGCCACTTTACGGCTGCCATTTACGTAAAAGGCCTTTTACATAAAAGAATGAGCTAGCATTTTATGCAAAATGGTGGGTCACTGATGGATCAGGCAGCTGTGCACCACTCACCAGGCACCTGCAGACCATGTGGCGAGCATGGGCAGGTGGCTAGCAGGGATCTGGCAAATGGCACATGAGGCAGACTTGAGTGAGTCTGGCCATGCCTATTCATATCACATGCATGCATAACATATGCACCAAGAAAAATATAAGAATGCAGACTTGCTTGTGCACATAGGTGACTTGGAGAAAATTACATTCATTTAAGAAACGATATAAACAGTGTATGTTTCACTTCTCATATTAACACAACCTATAAAACTGGAAGGCAGACAGAGTGGGATGCAGAGCAAAGCCAACCCACAGAGGAATAATGGGTTATAACTGGGAAAATCTATTAATTCCTAGCTTTCTCTGATTCAGCAAGGAAGTAAAAATGCCCAAGTATTTTTAAAGCACCAAAATCAATTCAATTTTGACACTTCTTTTCCTTTCTAGAAAAACATCCAACCTACTATGATCACATATTTATTATTGCCATTCCATAGATAGGAGGAATGTATGCACCAATACATTCTCCTTCTCATCTAGATTAGCAAAAGTGAAGTGACTGTGAGCAAGAAGGGAACCCTTCCTCATCCCTGTTGTTTGGAGCACAATATTTTATTCTCTAAAGTAAAATGATCTCTCCCAATGGCAAGAGCTTGACAGTCAAGTCAATGGCTCAATTTGTTTTTCATCCCATTGAATCTTCTGCATTATGATGGCAATTCACTGTTATTGATACTGTTTGAGCTGCTGGAAGTGAATTTCTTAACAAAGACATTATACACAAGATATTGCTTGCTTTGTGTTTCTTTTCCCCTGAATCTCTAATAGCTACCATTTAATCAAAAGTTGGAAGGGCCCATTGATGTTACAGAGTAATTAAAGGCAAGGATGAGTACTGGTCTGAAACATTACACTGGGAAATTGAAAAGTGAGCTTTGTCTGTCTAGTCACCAATGCTTTCATTTCATTTCATTTCATTTCAGAACTTCCCAATTTACTTACAAATTATATTGTTTTTCAAAGAAACCAAACCACTGGAGAACATTTCTTGCCTGCCATAGATTAAGAAGAACCACTGAATGAATTGTCCAAGAAAGCCAAACATGGGATCTGTATTCAATGAATATTAAAACAAAAGAGGATGTTTAATTATTCTCATTGGTGAAGTTTGAGGTTATTAAATGCTACAGACCTGATGGCAAGGTTGGATCACAAAGCCTGATTTCCTGAATGCAGCCCCACATGTTTTCTAACACCTAGTCAACAAGGCACCTTTGTTGTAAGAATTAACTAAGAAATGAAATGTAGCTACACACTCCTTTGGGAAATATCTCCTGCTAGAAAAGCAAATAACAGAGTGGAACTTTGAGCTGCTTGTGGCATTTGTCATAATATTACATCTAGCCTTAGTAACTCTTCCAGGAGAATGAGCAAGGAACTCGATATGGTCAGGAAGGAAATATACCAAAGCACACTTAATGGTGCTTTCGGCTCTCTACCATTGAACACCCCACAATGGAAATGTTCAGCTATTGGTTATAGTACCAGTTAGAGTAGACAAAATCAAAATTTGGTTTTCATATCACCAAAGTTACATGAGATAAACCCCTGTTGCTTTCCTCTTCCAAGTTCTTGCCACGACCTCCTGTCTCCTAACAGATTTGGGGAAACAGTAGGACTTTTCTTCTGGGATCTGATAGAAAATGGCCTGTGACTATTTCAGATCCTCGCTCACACCTCACTGCCATCTGTTCCTTCTCAAGTCTTATTTCCTGCTCTAATTGGAGAGTTCAGTACATTTTAAGACCAAAGGGTAGACAGGTGAATGGGCACATCTGTCAGTGTCTCCTCAGATGAAATATGGCAATGAATATTGCTGCATGACCAAATCATTTCCAGGTAAAGGGCGAATGGGAGAAGAGAGCCCTTTGTACTTCATCTTGAGTATGTTCTGTGAAAGGCCGAAGTTCACACGAGAAAGTCCGGGCTCTTCATTCCCTCAGCAGGTGTTCTCAGAACTGACTGTTTCAATGGAATGGTCTACATTTGGCTCAATCAGCTTGCATCTGTTTGCTTCCACATCTCTCACATTTCACCAACTGCTTCAATTCCCACAAGGAGAGAGGCTGGAAGCTTCAGCACAAAATGTTCTGATAATTACCTTGTCTGCATTTTTCCCCTAGCCAGCATGAAGTACAGAAAGGGATTAATCTGAATTAACTCCACCATATTCTCCCAGTTGCTTGGAGTCAAACACAATTATATACACCTCTGAGATGCTTTTTGCTAGCATGCCCAAGGCATGCTAGGAAATGGTGGGAAATCATAAAATCAAAGAAAAAAAGGGGGGTCTATTTCAACATCCTGCCCTAAAGCAAAAATAATAATATTAATCCTATAATTAAAGTTTTAAATCTACACCTTGGGTAAGGAAGACACTTAACTGCTCTTGAATTTTCCATTGATTCAGATTCCCCAGACTCCATATGTATCTTAATCTATTGTCCAGCTGTTCTTATAATCATTTTTTTCCTAACATGCAACCTTCATCTGTGCTGTTTAAGCTTAAACCCATTATAGCTAATCCTTCCATTTTAGAAAACAATTCTGTCTTTTTTTAAAAGCAGCCTTTCAGATGTTGGTGTTGGTTTTGACCTTTAAAACCCTATATGGTTCCGGCCCAGCCTATCTTAAGGAGCGCCTCCAGCAGCACCAGACAGGCTGCTTAACAAGATCAGCCTTGGATGGCCTTCTCTCTGTCCCATCAGCCAGGACAGCTAGACTGGTGGGGACGAGGGAGAGGGCCTTTTCTGTGGTGGCCCCCACTCTGTTTAACTCCCTCCCTAGGGAACTCCGTCATGCCCCCTCTTTAATGAGCTTCCGTCGTGCATTAAAAACGTGGTTGTTCAGGCAGGCATTTGGGGTGGGTTAGGGTATTTTAGAAAATGTTTTTATTGTAGAATTTTATTGTTTTAAACTGTTTTATTGTATGTTGTACATCGCCCAGAGGGGCTGGGTGACCAGCCAGATGGGCGATTAATAAATGTAATAATAAATAAAATAATAAATACCATTGAAAAGAATCGAACATTAAGGATGAAAACCTACTCCAATGGAAATCCGTAGAACACTTGTATTGATGTTGATGGGGTAGAATTACAGTCTTAAAAAACAGCAAGACAGAGGATTTTCATGTTGTGCAATGTGCATTAGGTTGTGCAAATTCATGACATTTGTTGTGGTCAGCGTGGTATGTTTAATTCAAATCTGTGATGGAGAAGGATTTTGAATGTCATAAGAGAATGTTCTCTGAAGCCTACTGAAACTGAAAGTCTCCAACCGGAAGCTGGACAAATCTATGCCTCATTCAAGCAAATAACATTTTTAGTAGTAATCAGTTCAGTCTCACTGAACACCTGAAGTCTTCAGCCAAATTCTCAGCAGGTAACACCATATATGGAGGCTAGATAGTATGTCAGATCTAGTTAGACTTATTGGCAGAAATACATTGAAAAGCAATTTTCTGTCTCTGCAATAAATAAATATTGCTCGATGTACCATATTACGGTAGCTAAATTTTAACCAATTCAATACAACTTGAATAATCTAAAGAGAATAATATCACTTGCCCAATACTGAAATGCAACAAATCCAATTCACTCTGCTGATTCCCTTATGCCCTGCCAATTCCTTTCTGCAAGTGGGACCCACCACTTGCGGAAGGAAGATTTAGTGCTTCCAGGGCCACTGGAAACGAGCAAAAATACTCGTTTCTGGAACAGGGCAGATCAATGGAGCACATAAGGGAGCTCCACCAACCTGCCCCAATCAAGAATGGTTCCATTCATTACAGGGCTTCTCTGGGAAGTGCTAAATTGCTGTTGCACAAGCAGTGGATCCCACTCCTGCAAGAGAATTGCCCTGTGAAAGAAAATTAGTGGAGATGTAAGCACCCCATTGGCTACTGCCCAAGAAGTTGTATTTTTCAAGCAGGTTCACTCACACTAGTTCAGATATCCAAATGCCCAGTGGGAGACTGGTAAACTAATCCATTTCATAGAAAATCAGTCATAAGCAGGAACACAATAGCCACAACAAACCTGCCAGGTATCTCTAATGGTGAAAAAGTTGGCTCCCATGCTGACTCAAGTATTCAGTCACTGATCTATTTCAAGGGTGTGTCAGTACTTAGCCCTCAATCAGTGGAGAGAACTCCTATGTTCTAGAAAGGCCTCATCATCAACATTATTATTGTTGTTGTTGTTGCTGTTGTTGTTATTGTTATTATTCCACCCCATAGCCAAAGCTCTCTGGGCAGTTTGCAAAGGTTAAAACATTAAAAAGACAATATGCAAAATGTAAAAACATAAAAAGCATGCAAATGGTCAGTAGACACAGAGACAACATATATCTAAAAACAACATTAATTGCTAGGGATGTCAGAGGAATCCATTTTGGGGGGTGGAGCTTGATGAGCTTTCAGTGGCTCAGCCCTCTGGACTTCATTCTATTTTCTGCTAACTGGCCCAGCTCGGTTTGTAGCAAGTTGGGCCAGTTAGCAGATTTTCCATATTTTCCAAATTACGGCCACAAATTTGAGCAAATTGCAGCCCTGAACAAAGAAAAAGCCACAAAAAGTCCTCAGAGTTTGAGAAAAACCCACAGCTTCACTTGCTAATGCAAGCCAAGTCGGGCGAGCAACAGAAATCTGTTGAACCCAAAAGGGCCAGATTTCCAAATGATGGATTTCCCTCATTTAATTAATTGGTGGCATGCAACACTATAGCAATGATACTCAGCTGGCAAGCTGCTATTGTGATATAGCTAGGGATGTACGAAAATCACTTACCTGTTCGCGGATTATGCTGATGGTGGGGGGGGGAGGCGCTCCGTCCCTCCCCCCGGAATCCTGGACGGGGCGGAGGCGCTCCGTTCCTCCCCCCCCCCGGAATCCTCCTTGGCCAGCTGTGCTCCGTGGCGACTCCACGGATCAGCCAACCAGGCCCAGCCAGGCCAGAGCCGTCCGCAGCCGCCGCCACTTGCATTCCTTATTTTTGACGTCTTAATCTACATAAATATTTACGTAGACTAAGACGGCGAAAATAAGGGGAACGCAAATAGTGTAGTGGATGCTATTTGCATTCCCCTTATTTTTGCCGTCTTAGTCTATGTAATTATTTACGTAGACTAAGACAGCCCAAAATAAGGAACACAAATGGCGGCGGCCATAGCCGCCGCCACTTGTGTACACTTTTTTTTTTTTTACCCAGACATTTTAGGCTACATAAAAACTTACGTAGTCTATCACGTCAGTGTACAAAAAAACAAACAAACCTGCAAATGGCGGTGGCGGCAGCCAGTCGGAAGGCCAGCCGCAGCCGCCGCCGCAGCTGCCGCCGCCCGGAAGATCCGCTCCAGGTAAATCTCATCCCAGGGGGATCCGCGGGGGGAGCGGGGGGCGGGCCCTTCTGCCACAGATTTCGGGGGGCCGAATGCACTGGCATTCGGCCTCCCCGAGATCCGTGGCGGAATTCTCTGCCATCCCTAGATATAGCTGGAGTGGGAAGAGAGGAGGTAAAACTGTTCATACAACACAACAGTCCAACATGGGTTATTTAACCTACAGTGAGACTGTGGCATGTGTGGGGCATGTGTGGCTGCCATTTTGAATATGCAACCCCCACTTGGGGGTTGTCATGCTATGTGAACCCAGCAAACATTGGTTATGTGGGGGTTAAACAACCCTGGCATAGCCCATGGACTGTTTTAAGGTTATGCCAGGGTTGTTTAACCCTCACTTAACTCACACTCACTGGGTTTGCACAGCATGACAATCCCCAAGTGGGTGTTGGAATAAGACACAACAAGCTGTGGCGTTTTGTCCAAACCCGGTCAGTGAGAGTCAGCTTGCGAGCATTTGTTTGCTTTATTTCTTTAAGATGAGCATTACAGATGCATGAAACTTGTGTTTCTACGTCTGAAAATATGAGTTTGGCAATATCATTATTTTTGAGTTTCTTCTTCAGCTCTTTTCGAAGAGTACTAAAACAAAATTTACATTTGCATGCTGAAATGCCTTGCCAGCCTATTTACCATATCTGTAATTCTCCTACATAGTTTTCCTGATGTAGGAGAAACTGATGTATACTTCTGGGTTTGTACTTTGCCACATCCAGAGCTAATGTTAAGGCTATCTATCAGACAAATTGAGGCAAATGGCGTCATGTTACTGCCAGGGACTTTGAGTCTTGTAAATAATCCCAGTGTCCTCAGCAGGAAAGGATGCTTTGCCAAGGAGCTGGTGGCCTTTCTGCTGCCTCCTCCTTCTTCTGCCCCAGGTTAAGTTTGGTCAGTCTTCGGTGGGGCAAGGAAAGGAGGAGGCAACAAAGGCGGGTGCTCAAGGTGCAGGTTGAAGAGGCCCTGTCTGACCCACACCTACCTGTGAGTAATTGAACAGCAGCACTTGCTTTGAAAAGTGCTGCTATTCAATTATTTGTGACATCCCTAAAGGCCAAAACAGATATTACTTTCAACCCATATCTAGTAGTGACGCCTTTTCTTTCATTTTTACTCTAGAGTAAAAATGAAAAAAGAGATCTAGCTGCTAGATACAGATTTGGAGTATTGTCTGTTTTGGCCCTAATTCTGTCACCTTTCCTGCTAGGACTATAAAAAAAAAAAAAGCTTCTACCTAGGACACAAGCAACTGTGCACACCATTTCCAGAAAGAATAAGCCTTTGTGGGTCCTCTCCTGTGTGAAAGTGAGTGAGTTCGCACACGCGCACACACACACACACACAAATAAGGCACTGCTACTTGGGAAGATGGAGGGAGGGAGAGACTGGCAGGGAGGGCAGAGTAGCAGTGGAGGTAGGCTGCCTGTGAAACCCTTTCTACCCCAATTCAAAATACCGATAAAGCCTTTAACAGCTTTAGACTTTGGGAATCTAAAGGACAACCTTCTATCACATGAGCCTTCCCAAACACTGCATTCATCTTCTGAGATTCCCCTGGATCCTACCACCATCTGGTGAAAGAGGTCCTTTTCAGTCATGGCAACCTGCTTATGGGATGCCCTCCCCACAGAGGGTTGCCTGGTGCCAGCTGTGATGTCATTCAGGCACTAGGAAAAGATATTTCTCTTTGTCCAGGCTTTTAACGTATCATATTAATCAAATGAGAGTTTTATCAGCTTTGCTGAAATGTCATGATTTTTTTTTTTACGCTGTTCTTCTGCTCTGTTGTTTCAACTGTGATGTTATATATTTTATATTGGTGTTTTATTATACAGGTTGTACACCACCCTGATAGTTTTGCTGACATGTTGCCTAAAAAATGTTTTAAAGTAAGAAATGGGGCCAGACTTTTCAAATAGCATTGGTGCACAACTAATAGGATTTGAGATGGTGACTTTTTTTTTCCCCTATTGGCATTCACATTTCTGTTCGTGTTATTTAGGTTTCTAGCCTGCTTCATCCAGACAGGTCAAGACAGTGACAGAACTTAATAACAGCAACATTAATAGAATAATATGCCCTGTAAATAGAAAATACCACATTAAGATCAGCCCATTCAATCTTATTGCCAGTCACCAGGAGCCAATACAAGCAGGAAGGTCTCACAGCATATTTCGGGAATGTTCTGCAGGGGGGAAGGAATCCCACACATACAGGAGAGCTACTACTAATTATTCTGTGTGTCCTCAGTTTACATGGTTAATGTCAAGATTAAACAAGAGGATGCTTCAGTTTTACATGATTTGACCACCCCCTCCATCCCGACATGACATATGTATGAAGCTGCACATTAGTAAATGTGGGTATAAGTTGATGGAATCAAGAACTACAACAAACATTAGGTTAAGGAATCAGAACAGGACTGGGTAAATCAAGGACAGGAATGGTGGCAAAGATTACAGCATCAAGAACTCAAGGATTATACCTAAGCATGATTTGTCCTTGAATTTCTTCCTCACATAAGGTGGTACTGAAATAATTCTGTGCTACAGGTTTATAATGACAACCTGGTGCACCCTCCTTGCTCATGACTAGGAGTTGTGCTTGAAATTTACCACCATCGCTGGCACCAGAGTTTCAGATTTACAGCACAGTGAAAGAAAACCCTATTAATCTTTCATCCTTCACTCAGCTGTAAATTTGGATCATATTTAATTCAAAGGCATCAAGGTCTCTCCTGTTCCTGCCATCATCAAGAGGCCTATAATATAAAACTTTCTTGAATGTGTGGAGAAAACAAGGCAAAAATGTTTAGCATCGGTAGGAGAATGGGCTCATGTTCCTGTCTCCTTTTATTTTCCGTTAGGGTTGAGCTGAATGTTCACTCACAAATATGTTCAGAGTGAAAATAGTGCTTTTGAAGAGGTATGTGAAATGTTACCTTCCCCCTCCTTTCATGTACTCTTTCCCCTTAAAGGTACCCTTTCCCCATTTCAGTTCATAGTTGTTTGCAGACATTGTTCCCCATCTCTGCTACTGCTTCAGCAACCGTTTTTAATCATTTCTTCTTCACTATGGATCTCAGCCAATCAGTGGTCATGTAATGAGTGTTATGACTTCACAGTGCTGAGTTGTGAATCAGACTGGGCTGTGGGATCATGTCATGTCACTGAAGGCAAATGATGCTAATTCACAGTGAGGGCTATACGATGTAAGAAACATTGACCTCCCTCTGAATTGCCTTTCTTTGCCCTCATTGACATCATCATGTAGCCATCATGTAGATTAGTTACTTATTGTTATGTGTTACTAGAGGAAATATTCTTATTGATCCTAGAGGGAAATTTCCATGCACATCACCAAAAGAAATCCATCAGCTGTGAGCGGAGACCCTAGGGTTGAGTAAATCTCAAATCAATGTTTGAGAAATTCCCTGAGAGGGGAGATTTTTGAACACTGGACATTTATTTCAGACTTTGGGAAAAAGAAAATAGCTTAGAAGCTTTCATCCTATCTATTGACCATGGATGCTGCAGGCAATACTTGTGCAAAGAGTTGATACTGCAGTATTCAACCAATGAAAGAAACCCACAGGAAAGATGCCTTTTTAAATAACACAGATATAAGGCTTTTATTGCAGCAGACTGAAGAAAGGCTTGCAAGAAGGGCGGCGAATATATGGTCCTCAAGATGCTATTGGATTCTAGCTCCCGTCATCCCTGACCATTGGCAGTGCTGGCTGGGGTTGATAGGTATTTCAATCCAACAACATCTGGATCCCCACTCCAACCTTACAACAAAACTCTATAGAAAAAGATAGGAAACATTAAGTAATATTATCTCTAAATTAAAAATAACAACTCTATAATTGTTTTTGGGAGGCCAGAGTAGTTCTAGATAATGAACAAAGCAAAAGAAGGTTAGAAGCAAAATATATTACCAAAATATTGTCATTATTTATTAATGCAATTATAGCAAACAGTATAGTTCTATGCATTTCTACCAAGAAGTAAGTCTCACTAATGTTGAAGTAAGGGTGCAATCCTATGGGATCGATGCCCAAATGATGGATGCCGCCATAAGTGTGCACAGGGCTGCAGCCTAAGTAATGATATTCATGTTGTACCTACAAAGGGTGTTTAAAGGATCACACAATAAAAATTAAAAACTAGACATGTTTCGACATTGTCTTCATCATCAGCATTTAAAATTCAATATATCACTCTTCCATTTGTGCTAGTTTTCAGGGCAGGATTAATATTGTTTCTCCAGCCTGAACCTGCAGTCCAATACACATTTACCTGGGAATAACCCCCATAAAATTCAATGGGGATTACTTCTGAGTAGACAGGATTGCACTGACAGTCTCTGTAGCATTTAGCGCTTATATTCCTAAACCAGCATTTCCTGTCAGTGACTTGAAAGGTTCCTTTTTCACCTTATACTGAGGATGAAATAGGCTAGCTTGAGAACAACCTTCAGCCACCCTGGTTTTTCAAGGCAGGGTTTCCTCTGAGCGGAGGTGGAGGTGGGACTCCAATGGCAAGTGCAGAAGGATAGTCAGGAACAAAAAGAACTCACTCTAGCCTTTGTATCAGGGATAAGCAGGTTTCCTCATTCCCTTCCTTTGCTATCCCAAGAGTTCACTCTGCCTTGAGTTCCACTGAGGCCTGGCATCAATATCTGGCAGCTAGGGATGTACGAAACGTTTTAACTGCTTTGTTTCGTGACATCCGCAGTGGGGGGGAGGCACTCCATCCCTCCCCCCCAAAATCCTCGCCGGCCAGCTCCACTCCGCGGTGACTCTGCGGTGCTGGGCTGCGCAAGGATGCAAATGGCGGCTGCCGTAGCCACCACCATTTGCGTCCCTTTTTTTCGCCGTGGTAGGCTACGTAAATATTTACATAGCCTATCACGATGAAAAAAAGGGAACGCAAATGGCGGTGGGTATGGCAGCCACCATTTGCGTTCCCTTTTTTTGCCGTGATAGGATGTCGCAAATGGCATCCCTGTGTTAGCCGTGATAGGCTACGTAAGTATTTACGTAGCCTATCATGGGAAAAATCGTGAAGCAAATGGCAGCAGCAGACGCGGCCGCTATTCACAAAACAGTGTGTAAGGGACAAGGTAGGTGCTCTGTTTGGCGCGCATTTTGTGGGGTGGGGGGGTGGAGGGGCTTCGTTCCACCATGGATTTCAGGGGGCCGAATGCACTGGCATTCGGCTTCACTGAGATCCATGGCGGAATTTTCCACCATCCCTACTGGCAGCCTAGGGCAGAGCACTAGGTGGCTGGGTCTACAAACTGCCGTTTAAATTTCCCAGAATGCCCTGAAGTGACACTCTTGTTGCTGCTGCCACTGCAAGGTTTGCCTGAGAGGCAAGCTCAGTTTAATGGGGGGCCCACCAGAGGGCCCTTTGCTTAGGGCCCCCTGATGCCAGCCCTGGTTCCGTTTCTACTGAAATACAGTTTAACTAGACAAATCTCCAGAATTATTTCTGGAATTGGAGCATGCAGTCTTTTATCAGTGAGTGCACATAGACACCCACATATCTCTAGTGCGGAGAGGAGGGAGGAAGAAAAGAACTGATGGAACTGACAGTGAAGGAAAACTGCATGTGGATTGTGCTCTGCACAAAGTTACGTAATTGTTTAAGGATTGAAGAGGACTCCTAATCCTTTTCACACCACTTGAGGGGGGAAGTACCAGGCAATTCAGAAGTCCCAGATCCGGCGGGCCTGGACCTAAAATGGTGAGGAAGAGGATTATGTATGCCGCCTTGGTTTCCTAAAAAAGGTAGGATATAAATGTAATAAATAAATAAAGTACTGATCTATTTGCTTTAATGGTTCACTGTTTGGAAATATAAATTGCTGGTGTGGGGAGGGTGGAGGTGATCCCGATTGGGACCACAGTAGAGGAGAAAGGGTTAAAGCTCCCCCACACACGGCACCATGCTAGAGTCCTGACCCAGATTAGAGCCCCTACACTTACTCTAGAGTAAACAACAACGTAGCTGCTAGCAACATCTTTAAAGTAATATGTGCTTTGGGCCTTAAGGTGCTTCCAGACAAGTCTTTTATTGTGCAATTCCCTTGCTTCATTTGCTTTAATGGATGACTATTTGGCACTCTAAATTGCAGACATGGGTACCCTATTCCAGATTGGAATTGTGGTGGGGGAAAGGATCAAAGCCCCCCTACGTTTCCATGTTAGGGTCCTGATTGGAATCAGGGCCTCTGTGCATATGCTGGAGTAAAAAGCGAAAGATGTAGCTGCTTGCTATATCTTTAAAATAATGCCTGCTTTGGCCCATAGTCTTCCATTTGTCAGCCTCCTGTGTTTTCCCACCACCCCTTCCCCATCTTTTTTCTTTGCACACACAGAAATCTGTTGAGGAGGAGCACGTTTCAATAGTAGCGCAAGGAACCCTCTGACTGGAAGTCCCCTTGGTCATGGTCTTGGTCTGGATTAATCACACGCAAAGCTTAGTGGGTGGCTTTGGCTTTAGCAGAGTCCCTCTCTATTAAAGGCTATGAGTCATGATGGTTACATGCAACATGCAACAGCTTCTAGGGAAAGTGCTACTGCTTCATGTCCTCCTTGTTGGCTTCCCAGAGGCATCTGTTTGGCCACTTGAGGAAAAAATATGCTGAACTGGATGATCAAATTGTTTTTAGATATATGTTGTCTGTGTGTCATCTCTGTTTATATGTTTTTTATGCAAATGTTGCTGTTTTTTGTACTTTCTATAATGTGTTTTAATGGTTTTTAATTTTTGTGAACTCCTCCGAGAGCCTTGGCTGTGGGGAGGTATAGAAATATAATAAAATGAAATGAAATGATCCAGCACGGCTTTTATGTTCTTAGCCTAATGTAACTTGCGAGGATAAATTGAAATAACCCCCTGCATCTATCTACAGTGACCTGAGCTCCTTAGAGGAATGGTGGGATATTAATATGATAAATTAAAGGGAAAGTGGGGACCTTCTTTCCTTCCCAGAGATCCTTCAGAAAAGACCTAGTTCCACTTCACCCCAGCAATACAACTCTTCTCTTACCCTTTTGAACACCCTTTCTGTACAAGAAAAGCCACATGACCTTCCTTTGCCATACCCTTAGGCCAGGGATGGGGAACCTCCGACCTGCAGGCCAAATGAGGCTCCTGGGGGTTCCCCATCTGGCCTGCAAGCTTCTTTTGCTGTTATCACTGATCAGAGATAAGAGGGCATTTAAAGGCAATTAACCTTTAATTACCCTGCAAGTAACTGAGCTGTTGCAAAGATTTTGAACTGTGCATTTTGCATACAGGAGACCTGTGGACTTGTGAGTAGGCTTGCAAAGGCTTGGTATTTGGGATGCTGTTTTAAAGTGCTGCTGAGTGATTCAGTCCTGCTTAGTTTTGAGTAGACATGCAGAAACTTTGTCCTGCTTACTTCTGAGTAGACTTGATAATCACTTCTGGCCCTGTCCACATATGGAATGGCTGCTCCTGACCATTTTGCAGTTTGTCCCTTGGTTCCCCACCTCTGCCGTAGACATGCTTGCAGCATGACAGCACAAGCATAATGGGTTCCCTGAGGAATCTGATGCCTACAACGCTCAAACCCCTGCCCAGTCATATTGTTCCAGTTCCAGGGCTATAATCAACGCGTGCATTTTCTTCAGCGTGGGATGGCTTCATTCTATTTGGAAAGTATGACCACTTCAGTGACAACAGGAAGGTACAATCGGCTGCATCTCACTTTCTAAGGTAGAAATAAACTACAGCATTGTTTCCCAGGAAGGCAAGAATCATCCTATTATTAAGAACTCTCTGGTGCTCAACATGTTCAATTAAATGCATGTGCCATGTTCTCCAGATAGCTTGTAATTGATGATCTGATTTATAGCATAGGTGGAGCTGGCTCGCTGGCAAAGATCCAAGTGGTAGAGAATGCCCTATTTTAGTATGATTTCCCCAGAGGCAAACTTTAAACAGTTGCATTTACAAACAACTTGATTTCATATTAACCCAGTTTTGTAATTGCTTCCTTGGGAAAATAAAATCAAGGCTTCAGTATCTTCTCTCCCAGAACTTCAGGGCATTAAATGCAAGCAATTAAAGAGAAGATTTTTAAGAGGGGGATTGTGAGGCAAGCAGCTGGGGGTCAGGCACAGTGGATGGATGGGGGAATTGGAAATACTGAAAAAGATAAAAAAGGTAGTAGTTCGTAATGTATGTGAGTGGAAATCATCATTTAAATTCCACAAATCAAGATTATTAATCAAATGCATTTCCTTCCCAAAGATTGCTTACTGTAGCTTTAAATGAATCAGATTTTAAGACCAATGCCCCAATCCAGAGAAATGCCCATGGAGATTTATGTACAATGTGGGATTTTCCAACTGTCATTCCTGTATTGCAGACTTCCCTCGCCCACTTCCTCAGTATCACATTGCA
This sequence comes from Heloderma suspectum, assembly GCF_057233095.1. NCBI lineage: Eukaryota > Metazoa > Chordata > Lepidosauria > Squamata > Helodermatidae > Heloderma > Heloderma suspectum. Next base: position 256,309,111 of record NC_139461.1, read on the forward strand.
AGTGATGTCTTAAAAATTCTTCAGTATTTATGGGAATGCTTATTATTAAGGATGGGAAGCTATGCATGTGGACACGTTGGCCCATGACCAAGATGTTCCACACTGCAAAAACAATGAAGGTATAGCCATACGATTGTAGAGCACAGCTTAGAAGCACAGGTGTGGATGGTGATGGAAGGCTCTAGAGCTGGAAGAGGGTTGGCTGGGTAAGCAAGGAAAGGCTTCTCCTGGGCCACGGTGTCTTCCCATTAAGGCTGACAAAACTTGAACACACAGTGTGGTGGTTAGTCTCCATTTCCCTTGATGCTGTGCCTTATTCTCAGCTCAGAAGAAGAGCTGTAGAATGCTTTGTTCTTTAAACTAACTTGTATTAAGCTCCACCCACATCCCTCTGCTCATTTGTTCCTGCTTCCCATAGTTAAATATAAATACTTCATGGTCACCTCCTAACTCTTGCTTAAACAACAGGGCTTCTCTGTGCTTATGGCTCCTAATTTCTACTCTTGTCAGCTCTCCCAGTTTGGCTGCTTCCTCTTGGCTGAGAGCTTTCTTTGCTCCACCTTCTAAAGGTCACTAGAGACTTTTGCCTCACATCAGAAGGAACCTGATTCTGCCATTCCTGGCCTCTCTCCCACAATGAACACTGTTGTGCTTCCATTCCCATAGCTGCTATTCTTTCTCCACACCAATGCCTTCCTTTCTTCCACATCCCTTTCCTCACTGCTCTCTACCACTCACTATACACGTGCAAAAATATACATACCTCATTCACCTTATTTGATTTGTGAATCAAATAGGCCCAGCTGCAAGAAAGTTGTGCATGCACTTAAGTGCAATTGAAATCAATGGGATACGAGTTCAGAACTTTGAATTCCTTAAATGCAATATCATGATCTGCAGTTCCTAATGGATTTCAATGCATACATGGGAGCCCTGTAAAGGCAGATTTATCCATTCACTTCAGCAAACAGGACAGCTCTGTTCAGATATATATGTCCCATTTCACTGAATGGAAAATGTTCCTGGTGGACAGAGAATCTTTGCCATCCAACTCTTCTGTGCTTTGAGAAACAGTCACCCCAGGTCTTACATGTATATTTGGACAATTAGACTTTGTGCTAAGTCTATGCTGTGCCTATGGGGTTGAAAGGATCCATATGCCTCATTACCCCTTTCCCTTCTGGCAACCAGGCTGATGTGTGACTGTCCTTGGGCAACATGCCTGAATCATGTTAAGGCCTAGGGACAAGTGCTTGTATACAACAATGCTCTTGCATCAGCAGCAACAGAGCTTGGGTTGAGTCCCAGTGCCCAATTCCTGGCTCTCATACCATTCATCAATAGTAGCATCAGCACACCTTCAAACCCCTTGAATTCTAGTAGGCTTTTTTGTGGATCTTGTTTTGTTATTGGAGCTAATAGATGGCTAAATATCAAAAAGACACCACTTAGCATAAGTAAGAACATCATAATTTGGCTCAAGCAAAGTTCCAACTAAATGTTAAAAACGTCTTTCCTGATACCAACGTTCTGATGTTTGCATGGTTAAAAGTGCTTTTAAGAATGAACTGGGCTTTCAGTGACAGCTGTGCCTTCCATTAGAAAGTCACAGAGGAGTACAAAATGACCTTGGTGCCAGTTTAGCATGTAATTGCAAACCTGTGAGTGGTTTCACAATGCCAAAGATTAGAAAGAAATGCATATCAAATCAGAACCTACTTTAGGTTCTCCCCGCACACCCCACACCCACCCAAATAGGAGTAACTGTAGACAGGAAGATCATTTTAAATGGAACTTAAAATAAAAAGAATTCAACTGAAAAGAAAAGGAATGCCTTTTGACAGATGTTAGAACGTGAAAAGCTATCAAAAAAAGGTATGAATTAAAAAGTCCTGCTAAATTTCTTCTCTACAGAAATGATCAATTAACTGTAATTGCATGTTCTGTTATAGAAAACCATTGGTGGGCTGGCCGAAGAGTGCACTGAAAGTTCTTAAAACTATAGTTGCTTTTTAAAAGAATTCTGCTGTGTTCTTGATCATTTGAAGAAAGTATTTCATGTGTATGTATGTATGGTTCCATTGACGAAGTAGCTGGTTGAGTAGCTGGTTGAGCTGTGTTAAGCAAAGAATACTTTCCCCTTTCAGTGATGGCTCTGGGGAGTTTATAACAACTTCTATATACAGGGCATCCAGCATAGTAGGCTTTGCTGATATGATATGAAGAATTGTGAGGGTACAGTACAGCCACAGTGAGCCAAAATGACTTTTCTAATTTTGTCTTTATTTTTATGAATGCAGAACAGTGCCTCTCGTTTGCAGCCATTTGTACACCCCATGAAAACGTAGATGTATATTAAACCTCTTTTTTAAATTCCTTTTGGTGCCCCTTTATTGCCCTGGCTCTAGCAATGTGTGAATCAGCACAACTCGAGCTTGCCGAAGTTCTCTGAATTCCATCTCAAAGCTCGTTTCAACTCAAGTATGTATCAGACTGCAAGCTTTGGGTGTTTTTCTTTTCATGTTAAAATCCATCCATATTTTTGTATGCATTTTTCCAAATGTACACATCAATTGTGTGCATCTTTGAATTGTACGCATTCCTCTCCCATTGTTTAAAACATATTTGTTCACATTTTTCAATGTGCATTTTTCAAATGTATGCATGCCCTAGTCAAACTTTTTTCAAATGTATGCATGCCCTAGTCAAACTTACCTTTTTGCGGAATCTTTCTAGGGATGTACGAAATCCCCCTTACCTGGCTCCGCCGGGTTCCATTGGGGGGGGAGGCACTCTGTCCCTCCCCCCGGAATCCTGGCTGGCTGGCTCCTCTCCGCGGGGATTCCACGGAGCCGCCGGCCGACTCTGCCAGCAACCGGACATCCGGCCGCTGGCTAGCAGTAGGGGTGCACGAAAGCCACTTACCTGGTCTTGCAGCTTGCTTCGCGATGGGGGGGAGGCGCTTCGCTGCTCCCCCCGAAGTTCAGGCCAGGGGGGGAGGCTTCCCTCCTCGCCCGGCCGAAATTCAGGCCGGGGGGGAGGCGCCTCGCCTCGCTGCGAAATAAAAAGTTTTTTTTAAAAAAACGCCCCCGTGATAGGCTACGTGACAATTTACATAGCCTATCATGGCTAGATTTGCAAAGTCAGCCGTGATAGGCTACGTTAATCGTCACGTAGCCTATCATGGGTGACTTAAAAAAAAAAGCGCGTACGCAAATGGCGGCCCCCATAGGGAGCCGCCATTCGCGTTCCTTATTTGGTCGCTGTAGTCTACGTAAATCTTTATGTAGACTATGGTGAAAATAAGGGCAACGCAAATTGCGTTGTCCTTATTTTCGCCGTAGTCTACGTAATCTTTACGTAGACTACAGTGACCAAATAAGGAACGCGAATGGCGGCTCCCTATGGGGGCTGCCATTAGCCGTACGCGCTTTTTTTTTTTAAGTCATCCGTGATAGGCTACATGACGATTTATGTAGCCTATCATGGCTGACTTTGCAAATCTAGCCGTGATAGGCTACGTTAATTGTCACGTAGCCTATCACGGGGGCGTTGTGTTTTTTTTTACTTTTACTGGAATGGCGGCGGCGGCGGCAGCCGGTCGAAAGACCGGCTGCCGCCTCTGCCCCTGTCGAAGACCTGCCGAACCGCCGCCGGGAGGGACATTCGTGAAAGGTAAGTCCCATCCTGGCGGGGGGCGAGGGGCGGAGAATTTCTCCCCGAAACTACTTCGGGGGGCCGAATACATTGGCACTCGGCCCCCCAAAGTTTCGGGGAGAAATTCTCCCCCATCCCTAGCTAGCAGGGACACAAATGGCGGCGGCCGTAGCCACCGCCGTTTGCGTCCCTGTAGTCAGCCGTGATAGGCTACATAAATCTTTACATAGCCTATCATGTCTGGCTTAAAAAAAACAACAACAACGTGCGTACGCAAATGGCGGTGGCTACTGCCGCCACCATTTGCATTCCTTATTTTTGGCTGTCTTAGTCTACGTAAATATTTACGTAGACTAAGACGGCGAAAATAAGGGGAACGCAAATAGCATAGTGGACGCTATTTGCGTTCCCCCTTATTTTTGCCATCTTAGTCTATGAAAATATTTACGTAGACTAAGACGGCCCAAAATAAGGAACACAAATGGTGGCGGCCATAGCCGCCGCCATTTGCGTACGCGCGTTGTTATTTTTTTAAGTCAGATGTGATAGGCTACGTAAAGATTTACGTAGCCTATCATGTCATTTTTTGTTTTTTTGTTTTTAAACCTAGCCATGATAGGCTACGTAAATCTTTACGTAGCCTATCATGTCTTTTTTCTTTCTTTTTTTTCAAAACTGGAAATGGCGGCAGCGGCAGCCAGTCGGAAGACCAGCAACCGCAGCTGCCACCGCCGAAGCCGCCGCCAGAGCCGCCACCGCCCGGAAGATCTGCCCCAGGTAAGTCTCGTCCCAGAGGGGATCCGCGGGGGGGCGGGGGGGCAGGCCGTTCCGCCACAGAGTTCGGGGGGCCAAATGCACTGGCATACAGCCTCACCGAGATCCGTGGCGGAATTCTCTGCCATCCCTAAATCTTTCACGGTGGGAGGGAGGCTCTCCGTCCCTCCCCCCGGAATCCTCGACGGGGGCGGAGGCGATCCGTTCCTCCCCCCTGGAATCCTCAACAGCCAGCTCCGGGCCATCCGCAGCTGGATTTCCGGCCGTGGACGGGCTGCTGCTAGGGATATACAAAACTCACTTACCTTTGCTCTGACCCTCCCCACAGAATCCTTGATGGGGGGGAAGGTGATCCGGTCCTCCCCCCCGGAATCCTCGATGGCCAGCTCCACTCCATGGCCAGGCCGCGGAGCAGCCGGCCACTGCCGTCCGCAGCTGGATTTCCGGCCGCAGACGGCCTGGTGCAGACGCAAATGGCGGCCGCCGTAGCGGCTGCCATTTGCATCCAGCCAGACAGCCGTGATAGGCTATGTAAGAATTTACGTAGCCTATCATGGCTAACCTCAAAAAAAAAGGCACTTACCTGGGGCAGATGCTACGTAAATATTTACGTAGGCTAGAACAGCGAAAAATAAAGGAATGCAAATAGCGTCCACTACGCTATTCCCCTTTTTTTCACCGTTTTATCTTACGTAAATATTTACGTAAGATAAATCGGCGAAAAATAGGGAAATAGGGAATGCAAATGGCGGCCACCGTAGCCGCCGCCATTTGCATACGCTGCATTTTTGTGTGTGTTTTTTTAGGTTAGCCATGATAGGCTACCTAAATTCTTACGTAGCCTATCACGGTCCAAGGATGGCAACGGCGGCGGCAGCAGTCCTGCCGCAGCCAGCCAGGAGACCAGCCGCCGCTGCCACCGAATCTGCCACATCCGGCCCAGGTAAGTGCTGTCCTGGGGGGATTCCACAGGGCGCAGGAGGCCATTCCACCACGGATTCCGGGGGGTCGGATTCTAAAGAATCCGGCCTCACTGGAATCCATGGCAGAATTCTCTGCCATCCCTAGCTGCTGCGGATGCAAATGGCGGCCACCGTAGTGGCCGCCATTTGCATCCAGCCAGGCAGCTGTGATAGGCTATGTAAATTCTTATGTAGCCTATCACGGCTAACCCCTCCAAAAAAAAAAATGCAGCGTATGCAAATGGTAGCAGCTACAGCGGCCGCCATTTGCGTTCCCTATTTTTCACTGATTTATCTTCTGTAAATATTTACGTAAGATAAAACAGCGAAGAAAAGGGGAACACAAATAGCGTAGTGGGCGCTATTTGCATTCCTTTAGTTTTTGCCGTTCTAGCCTACGTAAATATTTACATAGGCTAGAATGGCGAAAAATAAAGGAACGCAAATAGCGCCCACTACGCTATTTGCGTTCCCCTTTTTTTTGCCGTTGTTTTTTTTTATCTTACGTAAATATTTACATAAGATAAATCGGCAAAAGATAGGGAACGCAAATGGCGGCCGCCATAGCCGCTGCCATTTGCGTACGGTGGCGTTTTTTGGGGGGGTTAGCCATGATAGGCTACATAAATTCTTACGTAGCCTATCATGGCTGCAAAGATGGCAATGGTGGCGGCAGCAGACCGGCCGCAGCCGGCCAGGATACCAGCTGCCGCCGCCACTGCCAGAACCACCGCCAAATTCTCTGTATCCGCCCGAGGTAAGTGCCGTCCCGGGGGGATTCCACAGGGGGGCAGGGGGGCAGGAGGCTGTTCCACTGTTCTGGAATCCGTGGTGGAATTCTCTGCCATCCCTATGTCAAACACATTTTTGGGCTCTGCAAATCACATTACAAGTTCAGAAATGTATGGACTTTGACTGCAAATTGCACCCACATCCGTGATCAGCCCAGAAATTGCAAACAGGGTAAAATCCTGATCAAAAATGAACTGAAATTAATTTTTCATACATCACTACCTGGGTCATGCCTCTTCTCCATGCTGTTTTTCTGTTTCTTTGCTCCTGTTGTCTGCAGTCTCATTTGCCCTCAAGTGCCTTTCATATGATTGGTGACCCCCACACACACACACACACAGTGCTATATCTGATGGGATGGCATCAAAGACACCTGTAAACAAAAGCCACATGGATTGCTACAACCAATCAGATTAAAGAGAACTGAGGTCAAATGAGGCCAAGGATAGTAAGGGCAAAGAAGAAAAAGAAAAATGGTGCCCAAAAGAAGCAGCAGCCAGGGACTCAAAAGCAGGTAATGCCAATCAGGACTGAAATAACATGAATATTCAGTAAGGCAACTAGTTCAGTGATTTCACTGGGAGAGATTTAAGCATGTGCCAAGGTGTTGTTCTTGTTTTTTAGAAGTTGCACATTCACAATGCTTACTTGTGTTCCTTGAGCCTGGCACAGCCTTACTATGCTTGGAGCCTTCCAGATGTGTTGGACTACAACTCCCAACATCCCTAGTCAGCTGTGGATGAGGGGAGTTATATCCCAATACATTTGGAGATCACCACATTGGGAAAGGTTAACCTAGCACATTATAGATGAATCCCAGGCAAAAGAGCCCCTTCCAGGACAGTCTCTCAATATTTAATGCATTGATCTAAACAACATGACTTAAGATTGCATGCTGCTATTTAGCTGCTATTCAGGATGAACGTGTTACTGAAGCATCCCAAAATTATCCACTGAACATAATCAAGACTTACTTGGCTTACAGTCCTGTGCATTATTTTTATCCTTTTGAAAGCAGAGGGCAGGAAAGCTTCTATTTGCCAACTTGGCTACTGAATTATTTAAAAATTGACCCAGAGGCTTGCTGACAAAGAGAAGTAAGTGTACAAATGACAATCCACTTGTTTATACATCATTTATATAGGTAGAATCCAATGGGGCACTTACATCCTGCCGATTCCCTTGCACCCCACAGATTCTGTTGTGCAAGCGGTTGTTGGGGTCACGCCAATTCTGTTGCAGAAGTGGTACTCACCACTTGTGCAACAGAGGTTTAGCACTTCCAAGAAGAAGTTCTAAAAGGAGCAGAAACACTTGTTTCATGATCAGGACAGGTCACTGTAATTCCCTTATGCAAGCTCCACTAGGGATGTACGGATTCCCCACCATCCGTTCCAGTGGGGAATCCACGGGGGGGAGGCAATCCGTTCCACCCCCCAGAATCTTCACGGAGCAGCTCTGCTCCACGAGGATTCCACAGAGCTGAGGGCCGCCCCGTTCCGCCATCTGCATGCCCCGGATTCCCTGGGGCTTTTTCGGCACCCTGAACTTACGTAAAAAAAATCCGTAAGTACTGCTGAAAAATCCTTTCGGCGTGCCCACCGTCGGTCTCCGTAAGCCTCAGGTCATAGGGAAAAAGCCTATTTATTTTTGTAAAAAGGGTAAAGCCCTTTGCGGGGATTCCCCATGTAACTTCTGGTTACCTGACTTCACCTGACCGGACCGAACCTGACCAGACCTCACCTCACCTCACCTGACCTCACCTCCACAGACAATAAACAGAAAAGATGGAGGATTTCTGTGGACTTTGCGACTCAGCCCCAGCAAAAGAAAGCCTCGTGTCACAGGAGAAATGTCTATTTATTATTGTAAAAAGGGTAAAGCTGTTCATGTTCTTTCTTCTTCCATTTCTGATTTACGGATTTCTTTTCATGATTATTTTTGTAAAATCCGCCGTTCGGCAGACAAAAGAAAAAAGGGTCCACGTGAGCTCTGGTACAGGTTTTCCGGGCCGCCCCATTCCGAGAAGGATTCCGTGGACCGGATTTGTCTGAATTCGATCCCATTTAAAATTCATGCAGAATTCTCTGACATCCCTAAGCTCCACCAACCTGCCCCATTCCAGAAACAAGTAGTTTTGCTCATTTCCAGTTGCCCCTGGAAGCACTAAACCTCTGTTGCACAAGCAGTGGACACTGCTTGTGGATGGGAATTGGTGTGGTACAAGAGAATCGGTGGGGACAAAAGCACCCCATTGGATTCTGCCGTATATTTACCAGCCAATTTCCAAAGAACAGTTTTTCAGAGGAGGCTGCTGGGGAGAATTTTAGAAGTTTCTGCAGGTGAGAGCAGAACAGGAATGTGTGTGGCATTCCACAAAGTCCTGAGATCTCAGCAGCTCATGATGGCTCCTCTATGCCCCGAAATTAGTAAACAAGCAAAGAAACAAAAACTGGGTCTGGACAAATGTGTCAATTTCAGTTTCTCTCCAGTTCTCATTTTTGCAGTCTTAAATTTGATTCATCCCGGAACTTTGAGAATTTATTTTTAAAGTTTGCATGAAAAATCCATATGCATTTGTGTGCACATTTCTCCTAATACCTGCAGTTTTGCCTAATATACACATTTTTGCAAGCAATTTCCCCAATATAATGCATTGGAATGTTATTTTCCCTAATATATGCATTTTTGTATGCATTGTTTTTAATTGAAAACTCCATTGCAGAACCTGGAGAAGTGTAAATTTTGAAGGACAAGTGAGATTTGGGTCACACAGTGGTTTGAAATTAGGTATGCTTGCATTACAATGTGAACTGAACAAATATCTCCCCTGTCCCTAACAAAAACACAGATAAGTCAGAATACAAAATTATAACTGAAGCTGCAAAATACAAGTCCAGCTGCAGATGCTGAACATGCGTGCCAACCTAGCCCTTCATTTCTCCACATCTACAGCACCTTCATACTTCCATAAATACTGTATCACCCATGTAGAACCACCTTTACTAGGTATCAAGATGAGCATGGATGAAGTTTGGAAATAGTTCCTCTGCTAGGGTTCAGCTCTAAATGTGATAAGTGAGATGTGAATCTTACTAAAGGAAAACAATCTCCTAGCAGCCTGCCACCACTAGCATCTTTCTCAGATACTATTTACTCCTATTCTGCAAAAAATACTGAAACTCTTCTCTGGGTTACCCCTTTTAGAGCTGTTTTACACATTCTGTATCTAGATTTAATAAGCTAGGTAAATGTAACAGCTAGGACAATAGAAAACATGGCCTCAGTGTTTTATTTCAGCCAGCACATGTCACTATCACTCCCTAATATGTTTTATTCATGCACAGTAATTGTGCATCCACAATGATTTCAGAAGTAGTCATTGTGTCTGGGAAGGATACTCTCCTATATTGTATACTAGCAGAGCGACCCAGATTTGCATGGGCTGGAATTAGAGATGTGCGAACCTACCCTGTCCGGTATTGGCGGGCACCCACTGAAGTGCTGCTCCTGCTTGAGCCCCCCCACACCTGCACTCGAGCCCCCACAAGCTCAGCGAGCCACCCGCACTCACCTTGGGTCCCATCCGCAAGCGCCTGCCATTTTGCCAAGGGTTTTTTTGTGTGTTTTCTTTTTACAAAGGAGCTAATTATACATTGTTCATTCCTCTAATACTGCATAGATCAAGCTTTCCCAGCCTGAATGTGTATATATTTAAATATGTGCATTTTTAATTAGCTCCTTTTTTCATTAAAAAAAAAACCCTCGACAAAATGGCGGGCACTCGCAAATGGGTCCAGGTGAGTACAGGGAGCATTCAGGAGGGCGCAAGCGAGGGCGAGCGATGCCAGGAGCTTGGCGGGCACAGTCCAGGGGTGTGGGCAGGGGGGAGCCCAATGGACTCCCAGACCCAGTCGGGCATCTGCACCATCCCTAGCTGGAATAGCCCTTAGTGTAATATAGCAAAGCCTTGAAGCAAACTTATGCAGCTGTCAGAGTCGGATACACTGTGCCCACCCCATCTGAGTGAAGCCATGTCTGCTGGAACCCCTAGGCATGGCTCCTGTGCACCTCTATAGACCCCTGAGGGAGGGGGCTGTCCACTTCATTCCCATGAGGGATAGCTGCCCAACAGCAGAGGGGAGAGGGCAGGCATATAACTCTCTCAGACTACCAATCTCCCTTAGGTTCAAAGTGTATGGACTGCAAACCTATGTGCTCATTAAGAAAGTCCACCCCTAGTCGCTGAAGATGTTACTGCAGCAGTCAATCACATGGATGCATTTAAATTAATTTAAATTACATAATGCAGTTTTAAAACAAAATAACCTTAAGGTGCACAGTCCTAAGTTCGCCTTAGTATGAATGAAAAGTTTTAGGTGTCTAGGTTTCACAGTCTTGGCACTATGGCACTGACAGATGGAGGGACAGAAAGACAGACACATATCCTCTTTTATTATAACAGATTAGCTAGGGCTACCTATATCTTCTCCCATTGGCTGGCTAGGGAGTGTCTCTGAGCATGAACCATTAGATCAGATATCTTTTACCACTGGATCAGTGGGCCTAATCCTGGCGCATCTTGTGAATCATTGTTTTTCGCAAATCAACAATCCTGTTTTACTTGGTGAAAAATCCTAAATCACCTGAGCTCTAAGAGCTCAGAAGCAGGAGACATGTATATGTTCAGACAAGAATTATTTAGCACAAATAAGCAAAATTTCATTAGATAATGGTAATAATACTAAGATACACACAATATTTTGATTTCTTAAGAATGCATTCAGTGCTTATTCATGTACCAGAAAGACCTTCAAAACATTTGCTGAACAGTTCTACCTTCTGTTCACCACGATGTTGATGTAAACCTGAAGTAACCTCATTAACATCAACAGATTTAATTAATTTCTTCTTGCTTGCACTTAACCACATAGAACGGGAACAGAATGTATGATCTGTATCTAATACATTTTATGTTTACAAGACATTAGAAGGAAACCTTCATAAAATGTAAATTTATATTTCTTCAGCTAACACATTTAGAAGGTGCCACTCACTTAGTTTCATAACTAGAACTTTCTCTAGTTCTTTACTCCCACCTACCTTACAGAGCACTTAACTAAGTATGTATGGGCAGGAAGTCACTTGACAGATGATCCACCATTTCCAGTGCTCTGCCCACTCAATGCAGCCAGAACGGGAAATGAGGGTGGATCTTTCTTTCTTTTTTACTGCTGATTTCTTCTTTTTTTGTATTTTCCCTCCCATTGAAACCAATACTATGACAACCCTCTGGTGCCCTCCAGATATTTTTGACTACAACTCCCATAATCCCTAACCATTGGCCATGCTGTGGCTGATGGGTGTTGTAGACCTGGATGTTGTTGTTGTTGTTGATGATGATGGCAATGATGATGTATGGTACCCTAACAGCAATACCTAATGCCAACCACAGTTGGAAATGTATTTTTTCTTTTTTAATCATGTCCTTTGCAAACTATAAGATCTCAAACAACTCGCACCTCAGAACTCCATCAGCAGCACCCTGGCTCCAGCCACAAAATATTGCAATGCTAGTTTCATCAACTGGTTAGAGGCATTTTCAAGTATATTGCTGCTGTTGATTCAGTTATGAGAGGCATTTTTTTCCTAAAGGACCAGACTTAAAACCTGGGGGGTGAACATTACCAGTGATAGAAGGAACCCAAGCATTTCCTGACTTCAAAGAATTATTTTAAATTACGCTGTACTTTGCATATTATTACATAATATCTCAGGCACCTAAAGGGTACAATAAGGCATCTTTCCCAGCACTTCTGTGCATATAAATAAGCAATTATGCCAATAAAACAAATACTGATTTAATGTCCCATAAAGCATGGGATGGTGACCGTTAAAACTAGGCATTACGGACAATTTACAGAATTATCTGTAGATGTACAATAACAAAGACACTGAAAAAGATATACATTCACCCTTGAAATGTCACTGTTTTGCAATTCCTTTGTTCTACTAGCAAACAATGGTAAACAATGTTCCACTGACCTCCAGTGGGGACAATTGGAAAATGCATCAATTTTGTTCCCCGAGGTGATGGAGAAATGTACTGTTTTTGCTTGGTTCCCCCCCCCCAGTAACACAAACCAATGGCACTTGGGTAGAGGTGCACTTTGCAAGCACACTCACACCTGTGCCTTACCTTAAACGACACTATTCTAATCCATTAAAACTAATGGTGTGAATGATTTCAGACCATTACTTCCCATCGCAGTGACAGCGAGTACACAAAGAGAATCCAGGAGCCTGTTTCTGCAAGACATTTACATGATGGATAGGAGCACTGGGGACACTGTTCTAAGGCAGACAAGTTTGTTGACATAATGACACATGTCTTTTGGCTTTTCACTGTGCTACCGCTATGAAAATACAGCAACGTGGTTCATTTGCTGGCCTTGGCAGATATCTTGCTGTCCAAAATAGAAAGGTTGAGCTCAAAATAAGAAGTCACCAGCACAGTACCCCACACTTTGACCAAGTGTTCCATCTACAGTCAGTTGTCTGGTGGCCTTGGGCAATGCTAGACTTAAAAAGAAATAAGTTGTTGTGTTCGCCTCTTTTAATAAAACTGACACAACATCTTTTCTGCCTGACATTACCTGAGTGGTGTGAGAGTTGCTGTACAAAGGCTCCTTACCAAACCTTACCTAGGTCACCCTTCCCCAACCTTGGATCTTCCCAGACTTCCTAATCATTGGCCATGCTGACTGTGGCTGATAGGAGTTGAAGTCCAAAACCTCTGGAGGGCATCAGGTTGGGAAAGGCTATATTAGGTGATGTCAGAAATCCTAGACCATATAGGAAGAGTCCATGATGTAGCTCAGGCATGGGGAATGTTTGGTCTTCCAGATGTTGTTTGACTCTAGCTACCATCCAACAACATCTGGATGGCCACATCCCCAACCCCCCCCAATGTAATTCCTTGTTATTGCCACATAAAGGTCAAAATAAGGTATGATTGCACCCTATCATCCCTATCAGAGGTCAATACCCAAGGCCATAAATGCATTCAGTGTCCTGCCCTGGCAGGAAACCCAGACTGACAGCAATGGAAGAAAGCATCCAAATGTGCCTGAACCTGATTACATTGTATGTGGATGCGGGTAGGGAGAATCCAGAATACTTTAATCTTCAAATAAAAAAGAAAGAAAAGTGTTCCATGGTGCCTCCTCCTTAATTCTGACAACACAAGTCAAGGTATTTTTTTTCACACCATCCTTATTATTTGGTTGTCACCTTATTAACAGCATTGGAAGAAAGGTGTTTACTTTTTTTAAAAGTAGTGGTGTTAACCGAAGATTCATAGTTGCTTTATTATTGTTTCATGAAAAAAAGAAAAGCGGAACCTAATTTTAAAGTAAGAAATGCCTCGTGTCACCATCTGGAGCCGGAGAGAAAGAGAAAATGTGTTGACACATTAATAATGATGGGCTCCAAAAAATCCACTGAAAAACATGAAGGGTACATCAGTCATTAAAATACCATCTCAATTAAAGTCATAGGAATGACCTTCCGAACAAGAAAAAATAAGATGAGGAAGAAGAGCTTGGATTCATGCAACACAAGCTCTCACCTTCAGTAGGATGGGGGTGTATTGTATCACCTAAGCGACTATTCCTGCTTAGATAGTAATAGTATAAGAAGCCAATATAAGAAGCAAAGCCATAAGCATCTACTTACTTCTTTGTTGCTGTCAGGCCCACCTGTTCAGTCAGTCCTGCTTCATTCGTTGTGGAAGCCATTGCCTATTTCCCTGTGCCAAGCTCTGGTAGTGCTTGAAGGATGAGATTGCCAGGTTCACATGGGAACAACCTACCAGCAGCTCAGAGAGGGAGGACGCTAGCATGGGCAGAGCTAGGGATGGGTGGGGCAAGGGTTCAGTGCCAGGGTGCTCAATTATGTGAGCACCTCCGCTGAAATTTTTCCAAACAGAATCGAGGCACAGTCCACCTCCAGCAGCACCCCTTCTGAACTTGATTCTACTTGTGTCCTTCCAGACTTCTCCCACCCACAAGAGGGGGGGAAATGGGTAGCAGGAAGAGGAGGTATCTTGAGATGACAGGAAAGACCCATCTGGATTTTCCTCCAGTGGGAAATGATGCTCTCTAAGCATCTTTTCCTGCAGAAGGTGATGGAGTTGAACTACACATTTGAAATGTGCAAGGCTGGTTGCCCATACTATGCAACAGCTACCTGGTACACATGGATGCATGAAGCTGCCTTATACTGATTCAGGTCATTAGTCCATCTAGCCCAGGACTGCCTATTCTGACTGGCAGCAGCTTTTCAAGGATAGAGGCAGAGGTTTCTCAAGCTGTGCTACCTGAGATCCTCTCAGAAGGAGAAGCACAGGGTTCAACCATGGACCTTCTAAATGCAAAGCATATGCTCTGCCACTGAGCTAATACCACCCACTGTAGATCATCCCATGCTCCAAACGTGATGAAAGTAGGATGGGATACAGCAATGGGGGAAGTGGGAACCAACTGTGCCAGTCCTTTGACATGTGTATCAAACCTAAGCCAGTTCTGAATGGATTATCCAATAAAAGCAACATGTTATACTGGAACTGGTCCAAAGGAGGCAGCTGTGGGAAGTGGGGTGTATTCACTTCTCACCCATCATTGTCAACTACTGCTCTCCAGAGATTCAGGCAGTGCTCATCTTAGCCCTGTTTCCTGAGATCAATGCCAGGCAGTGCATCTACCACAGAGCTGCAGCCTTTCAGACCTGCGCATGAAATTCCCTTGAGCTTGATCTAAGAACTTGGATCATGGGAGTTTTACATCACATTCACATGAACGGGGCATTAGCACAGCCTTTTCCAACCGAATCCATTTGGGCAAACCAGTTGTCTTAAGAATTCACCTCCCCTGACCTGGCTCCACTCCAGATGGTTCGGAATACAACTCCCATCAGCCTCAGTCATCACAGCCAATGGTCAGGGAACATGGGAGGCATAGTCCAAAACATCTGGAGGAGTGCCAGGCGAAAGTCAGGTGGCATAAGTACAAAAGGAATCAACAGTGAAGGAGGAGGAAAGTCCTTGCAACTTTTCTTCACCTTGAACCCTGTCTGATGCACTTTGGGGAACAGCAGTAAAGTTGTTTGGAACAAAGCCTTGCCAAATTGGCGGGCTAAAAAAAGAAAGAGCTGAACCTTCAAGCTGCACAGCATCATTCATCATTCAATCCAAGCTCGTTTCCAGATACTTCAATGTCACTGAACAGCAAATGATGCAACAGGGGCATATTAGCTAGAAAACAGCAGCATCCATCCATCGGTATCTCAGGATGTACTTTACCCTATGGTGAGCGACTTTTGGGGGCCACACTGTATTTATTGCTTTCCCTACTTCAAGAGATTGAGGCTATTCTCTATGTTTAAAAGAAGGAACTCTGTCATTTCCTCTGGCATTTGTCCTGTCCTCAATAACTACTTTACAACGTGCCGAACAGCTCGCAACCAAGGAGGCGTGTGTGTCTTAGTCACACTTGAAGTGGCCCTCCAAATTATCTCTAACTTTAAACATATGGAACTCAGACAAAATGTTTTGAAAAATACTAGCCATCATTATGCCTTTAAAGAAAGCTCACTGCTAGTATTTGTACAAGGGAGGAAACATTTTAACTCAACAGGTTGCTTTCCAGAAATCAGAACCGATATGTGGAACCACAGTTGCAACTAAATTTGAAATCATTTGAAAATTTAAGATGGTCCTAATAAAGCAGCGTAAATTTATATTCTGGGACTTGATCCTGTGCAGTCTGTTCCATGTTTCCATAACACAAACAAAACAGTAAAAACCAGATTTGATCTAGAGAAGTTGCTGAACGCTGTAGCTTCAGCCCAACTGCCATAGGGGAAAAAAAAAGAAAAAAAAGCCCATATCCTATTTACTTAGAAATATTCATGTTGGTGCTGTTTTGGTGAGGGCCCATCATAAATTTTAGAGATTAAAAGAGCAGGTAACATGAGATTGAACCATAGAGCCCATCAAATTCTGAAAGGATCTTTATTCTCTTCCTTGACTTAGAATTTATAATTTGGGGGATGTGCTAAGGACCTCACTGTAAGCTAGACTAGACATTGATTTTGCAAACACATGGTCTCAATCCCATGTTGCAGGGCCAGAAGTACTAATGAGTGGAGAGGGGAGGGGAGGGGAGGGACATCACCCGTTCATGCCTGTCCAATTATCTACTGTAAATCTCCCACACACACACACCTTCTCAACGGCTATTTTTCCCCACTGACTTCTGGTTTCACAGTCTGGATGAGGAAAAATCAATGCAAAGCAAACTGGGGTGAGATGTTCAAGGAAAAAACAGTGAGTGGGGGAAGGGTTAAGCCTGCTCTTCTCTCCCTCTGATCTCTCCTGCAAATGCCCTCCAGGTCTCCCATTAGTGCTTATGAAAGGCAATCCCCATTTCCCTCCTAATAATATCTAGTTGGGCTCTATTTGTAGGATTTGCGTACATCTTGGGTAACCATTGAACAGATTTTATTATATGATAACCCTCTGGTTAGATATTATATGACTGCTGCATAAGTGCAGCAAAAAATCAAACTCTAAATTAATTAATTCATTAGATCTTACTGTGCTTTATTATGATGTTTGGTGAGTCTTCTTGGCAGCTGTTAGGGGAATCTCGAGTCCTTGATCTAGAGGTGCTAATTTATAGGGCAATATTTCAAGCCAGCCCCATCCCTCATGTAACAAAAGGGATATTGGGATCTCATCAGTCTAAGTAAAAGTGACATAAGAGGATTTCATCAGATGAAAGCAGGAGCTGATGGATGGTGATCTTTACTAACCCAGGGAAGTATCGATTCTGGCCAATATATTATCTCTCACATTAATATCTCACAAGCAAGAGCAAATGGAGACAGTGCAATGTGGTTATAGCATTTTATGCACAATGAAGAATAGCCCATGCAGATGAGTGCAATGAGCCCAATCCACAGGGATGCAAATTGGCTTCCCATGGAAATGCTAGCTACCTGCTTTTTGTATTTGTCTCTAAAATTTGGGGTAGTTATTCAACAAAATAGAACCAAACTTGGATTGAAATGGGTCTAGATAATCATTTTCTACCCCCTCGAGCACCTTGCCCCAAAAAGGGGATATCTGTGCCAGGTGGTCATTGTTACAACAATATCCAGGCTTAGAATCATAGAATCGTAGAATAGTAGGGTTGGAAGGGGCCTACAAGGCCATCGAGTCCAACCCCCTGCTCCATGCAGGAATCCAAGTCAGAGCATCCCTGACAGATGGCTGTGCATAGGGTTGGCGGAGAATTTCTCCCCGAAACTTTGGGGGGCCGAGTGCCAACGTGTTCGGCCCCCCAAACAAGTTTCGGGGAGAAATTCTCCGCACCCCCCGCACCCCGCACCCCCCCCCCGGGACGGGACTTACCTTTGGCGAATGTCCCTCCCGGCGGCGGGTCCGGCCGGCGGTTCGGCGGGTCTTCATCCAGGGCGGGAGCGGCAGCCGGTCTTTCGACCGGCTGCTGCCGCCACCATTCCAATAAAAGAAAAAAAAAACACCCCCATGATAGGCTACATGACGATTAACATAGCCTATCATGGCTAGATTTGCAAAGTCAGCCATGATAGGCTACATAAATCATCACGTAGCCTATCACGGGTGACTTTAAAAAAAAAAAAAAGCGCGTACGGATAATGGCGGCCCCCATAGGGAGCCGCCATTCCCGTTCCTTATTTGGTCGCTGTAGTCTATGTAAATCTTTACGTAGACTACGGCAAAAATAAGGGAAACGCTATTTGCGTTGCCCTTATTTTCGCTGTAGTCTACGTAAAGATTTACGTAGACTACAGCGACCAAATAAGGAACGCGAATGGGGGCCGCCATTTGCGTACGCGCTTTTTTTTTTTTTTAAGTCACCCGTGATAGGCTACGTGACGATTTACGTAGCCTATCATGGCTGACTTTGCAGATCTAGCCGTGATAGGCTACGTTGATCGTCACGTAGCCTATCATGGGGGCGTTGTTGTTTTTTTTAACTTTTTAGTTCGCAGCCAGGCGAGGCGAGGCGCCTCCTACCCGGCCTGAATTTCGGCCGGGCGAGGCGGGAAGCCTCCCCCCCGGCCTGAATTTCGGCCGGGCGAGGCGGGAAGCCTCCCCCCCTGGCCTGAACTTCGCGGGGGGAGCAGCGAAGCACCTCCCCCCCACCGCAAAAAGCTTCGAGGACAGGTAAGGGACTTTCGTGCACCCCTAGCTGTGCAGCCTCCTCTTGAATGCCTCCAGTGTGGGAGAGCCCACCACCTCCCTAGGTCATTGGTTCCATTGTCATATTGCTCTAACAGTCAGGAATTTTTTCCTGATGTTCAGCCGGAATCTGGCTTCCTGTAACTTGAGCCCATTATTCCATGTCTTGCCCTCTGGGATGATCGAGAAGAGATCCTGGCCTTCCTCTCTGTGACAACCTTTCAAGTACTTGAAGAGTGCTATCATCTCTCCTCTCAGTCTTCTCTTTGATTCCATGGACTGAAAGCAGATTTCTGTTACAAGAATAAGGCATGTTGACTCCAGCCTTTGCCAAACATTACTGGAGTGTTGGAGCAGATTTTTTACTCAAAGGGGACATGATCACCTTGCATTTTGTTGTTGTTGTTCAGTCGTTCAGTCGTGTCCGACTCTTCGTGACCCCATGGACCATAGCACGCCAGGCCTTCCTGTCCTGTGCTCTCTCCCGGAGCGTGCTCAAGTCCATCACCTTGCATTTACTTCATTAAAAACTGTAAAACATCAGGATCAGTGCATGTGAATATCAGGATATTCCTGCTTAATTTCAGCATTCTGAAACTGCTTTATTTCAGGGGGAAAAATACTTCTGAGCACTGCATTCAATCCTAAGCATTTGCCAAGTGTAGATAGCGCAAAAAGTATTCCATGCTGCCATCTAGTGGATCTTTGTATGTAACACATATAGGACAATTGTTTTTGTTGTGGCTGTTTTGGGACCCGTTATCCATTTTGAGAAACTCCGGCCTAGAATAACATGTTGGGCTTAACAGCATGAAAGTACTACAAGTGCTTTGATTTTTTTTATTATATCCTGCAAAGCATGGAAGGAGTCCCTACTATGTAATAAGCAGAGCTCAAGCATGGCTTAGAAAGAGATATTAGGAGAGCTTGGGGAAATGGAATTTTTTTTTTTCAGATGTTCTGACACTATTAGCCAAGAACAGATGTTACTGATAGAAGTGACAGAGCAGTGGGATGCAATGAATAGATAGCAATGATGAAAAGGGTGGAATGTGGTTTGGAGTTAGAATAGAGCTGATAAAATGGGAGGGTGAAACGCTTTTTGTGAAAGTTTTCACAAACTGCTGACAGAAGAGGGCATGGGAAGAGGTGTTTGCTCACTCTGATTATGTGGATCCATCCATACACAGTTGGCTGGGATCGTACAGTCAGTATGAAGAAGGACTTTGTTTCTGATATTAAATGGAAGCCAAAAAGGGAGAGGCAAAATCTCAAAACGATGCTCAAAGAATTTATTCAGCACTGTAATCTGACCAGTGTGTTTTAGCATACCATCTTCTTCAGGGGCAAGGATATCTTCTTCCCCTCATTGCAGCAGTTCATTCAGAGCATATTGTTTCCAAGCTCAACAAAGGCCCAGAACCAGCAACTGCCATTCAGGTAGTGAATTGGGGACGGGGATGTCAAGAAACCTTTTGGTCTCCCCCCTCCCAAAAAAGTTTCCTTTTCATGGTAACAATATTCAATTGTGAATATTATTCCAGTTACAAAGGATATTGACAATCTAGTATTCTGAACACTTAGGGCGCAATTCTATGGCCACTAGTCAGCAGCTAGATGGCCATAGGATAGGTCAGTTTCCTGAGAACCGACCTTCACCCCCTCCTGCACTGCCTCGCAGGCAGCGTGGAATGGCCCCACCCTGGAAGAGGAGCACAGAGCAGTGAAAACAGGGCAATCCTGGGGGCATGCCAGGGCAGGGAACTTGGAAATGCTGGTGCAACACATCCAACATGTTGTCCAGCTGCCGCTTCCCCCGCTCTGACTTCCTGCGACAAGACAGCTGAAATCGGCTGTCTAGCCACAAATGCAGGGCGGCTGAAGAGCGGAGGGTACAGCCCCCTCCGCGCTTCTCCTGCCCTGCATTGGATAGGCGGTCGCCTATCCTGGTAGGATTTCTCCCTCCATTTCCAATCTAGGGGCTTCAGAGTATGCCTGAAACCTTCAAAATTCACATAGGGATTGGCGGACTTGCTTGTGTCCGCCAAGCGTGGGCGCTCACCAAGTCACCGCTGCCCCCCACCTAGGGATGTTAGAGAAATCAGCCGCGATTCAAATGAGGCTGGATTCTTTGGAATCAGGCCTCATGAATCAGTGGCCGATTGGCCCCATTACCTCCTCTCCTGGAGGATTCTGCGCGGGACGGCACAGCTGCTTGTTGCACTGAGTGCCATTTGCCTCCGCGCCGATCGCCATTTTTTTTTTAAAAAAAAGGCGACCGGCAGGATGTTCCCATAGACTTATATGCAAAATAGAGCCATGAATCTTGCATATAAGTCTATGTGTCCGTAGGCTTATATGCAAGATTCATGGCTCTATTTTGCATATAGGTCTATGGGCACATCCCGCCGATCGCCCTTTTTTTTTTAATGGTTGTCGGCGCAGAGGCGAAGGGCTCCAGTTGATTCAGATAAGCAGAGGCCCTCGGCTCTGTGGAATTCTCATGGAGCGGAGCCGCTCCACGAGGATTCCAAGGGGGAGGAAGGGATCACCTCCCCCCACCACGGATTCCCCACCAGAATGGATGGTGGGGAATCCATACATCCCTACCCCCACCCCCTGCAAGCTAGGCTGCATGAGCCCTGGAGGGCTCAGTGCGCAGTCCAGGAGCACCTCGCCACTCCTGCCCCTCAGGGCACACCGCCATTTGTATACAAGATGGTGGCTTGCATCAAGGAGCAGGCGAGGCGACTGCAGCGGTGTCCTCACTGGTGCTGTAGCAGGGTTGCGGTGAGGAGGAGTGGAGAGGTGCTCCCTTCAGCCCCTCTTGTCCCTGCTACCGTGATGGTGGCAGGGACAGGCTGGTAGTTTTATGTAAGTCTCTTACCCTTATGTCAAATGACAGCCTGTTCCCACTGCTGCTGCCTGCCGCCATTGTAGCTGTAGCAGGAGTGGGAGGAGGAGATGAGGGGAGCTCCTTTCTGCCCCTCTTATCCCTGCTACCATGGCAGTGGCAGTGATGGGGATGGGCTGGTCGTTTGATGTAAGGGTAAAAGACTTACATCAAATGACTGGCCAGGTGGCTCACTGAGGGAACAGTGCCTGCACACTTGCCTGACTCAGCCCATGTGGAGTTGAGCACATGCTGTGGTCCATGGACTGGTGTCCAAGAGGCCAAGCTAGCCATTCCTCGCAGGGCTTTGAGCCCCAATCAGATGCCTGCACCATCCCTAAGTGCACACACTGTGGATTTTACATCCAGTTATGGTGTGAAAGGCTGCCCAGAAATCCCCACCATTTGGAGAAGGAGCAACACAAAATGATATCCTCACCTTGGTCCGTGCAAAGCCCTAGTCATCACCATTTCAATATTTCAGTCGTACAATTTAGCTTGTGAATTGCAATATCAATGCCCATCACTACCAGCTACAAAGCAGGGGCATGCAGCTAGATCATTTTAGATCCTTGATCGAATAGTCTTATGGGCGGGGGGGGGGGTGTTAGATGGCCATGTGCATTGCTCCAGTTGTGAAACATACCACTAAGATTTCTCTTCTACTCCCCCCCCACCACCACCACTGCCATTCTGTGCTTTACAACTACTTCCGCACTCCAGGTACATTCCCAGAAACCTGTTTACCAACCGCGGCATTAAAAAAGGAAGGAAGACAGAAAAAATGTGCAGTTTTGCACTTTAAACTCACTGAAATCATAGCGCCACCGTGACCACGGCATAACCAGTGGAGGCTGGCAGCTCCAGTTTCAGAGGGGCGGTGATTCCTTTCTGGATTTTAGTTAGACTTCTGGTTGGTTCTAAAGGTGCTATCCAAGGTTCTGGAGCCATTTGGGGGATAAGGTTCAGCACCTTGGATAGTGCCTTTAGAGCTCTGCCTGGTTCAAATTAAAACCCACAGTGAAATTGCCGCCACTCTGAAAATGGAGCCACCAGCCTCCACTAGGCACAACATGAAGTCTTCTTCTGCTGCCTCGATGCTAAACACATCTACTTGGGAATGAGCACCATTTTGCTGCAGGAAAAAGATAATCACGTCTCTGGAATCTGTTTTAGATGTGTAGTGGTATACAAATGTTGTGAAAATAAATAAATAAATAAATAAATAAATGTTTTTCAAATAAAAATAACACAATTAGCCTCTGCAATGTCCAGCTGCCTGCTTCTGTGACTATAAAATGTTTTTAAAAGTCAAAAGAAAGGATGCTATAATGGCAGGCAGTGAGAGTCCAGGTGGGCCCAGCATGCCGATGCCAGGTGCTGACACCAGGCTTCTTTTCTGCTGCCCCATCACCTGCCACTCTCTGGCTGGTCATTTGGGGCTGTGGGTCCATGGATCTTGGCCCCAAGGCCCAGCCCTAGATGCATCACTGATACAAAGCACTCTGTCACGACTGGCAAAAAGGATCAATTATATGGATAGGCAATGAACTGACATGGACGCTGCTAGAATGTCGAGCCTGGATGTGGGAGACCTAGGTTTAGGGATGTCGCAAGCATCTGTTTGGGGGCTCGAGCTCGGCAGGTTCCCACCAGTTCAGCCCCCCGGACACCAGTCCACGACCCCCTGATCTTGCCTGACTCGCCGCATCCCGAGTCTGGCAAGTGCTGCGGCCCGCACTCCTTGCCCGAGTGCTGCTGTCGGCAGGATGGGAGCTGAGATCCCTCTCGGTTCCCAT
Source organism: Heloderma suspectum (assembly GCF_057233095.1). NCBI lineage: Eukaryota > Metazoa > Chordata > Lepidosauria > Squamata > Helodermatidae > Heloderma > Heloderma suspectum. Next base: position 256,332,277 of record NC_139461.1, read on the forward strand.
CCTGCCTTCGCTGCCGCGGAGAGTAACTGCACCCCTCTCTGCTGATGCTCGGCCGAGAAGGATGCAGTTTGTCTCGGCGGCAGCAGCAGACTGGGAAGTGAGAGGGAAGCGCCATGCACTCCTCTCTCGGTTCCCACCCATCCTGCTGCCTCCGCTGTTGCTGAGGAGAGCAGCTGCGAGAGGGGTGCAGTTGTTCTTGGCAGTGGCAGCAACAGCGCTCACCAGGCTCCTGCGAACCAGCAGCCAGCTCACTTCCCAGTGCGAGCCGGGGTGGACAGTGATCCAGCGAGCAGATTGCAGGGTGGACTCGGGTGAGTGCGCACATCCTTACCCAGATTCAAGTGGAGGCGGGTGGCTCCTATTTCAGTGGGGCAGTGCATCGACTCTGGGTTTCAGTCAGAACTAGTCAGAACTCTGAAAGAGCTATCCAAAGTACTGAAACCGATCCCCAAAATGGGTTCAGCACCTTGGATAATTCCTTTTGAGTTCTGACTGCAACCTAGAGCAGATTTACTGCCCCACTGAAATAGCTGAAGATTTCAGCACAGCAAAATCCGCAGCCCACTGAACCCCACTGCCAGATTCAAGCCCTCGTTATGAATTGTATTGGGCTGGGGTGGGCTGGGGAATCTTGCTGTGCCACTCATGATCTGAGAGCTTTCCAACCCAATAGGGCTGCTGTGAAGCAAAAACACCACTTTGAGGTCTTTGGAGGAATGGAAGGATACAGATGTAAAATAGAAATACCAACCCATTGCCTTCTAAAAAGAGAAAGAAAAACCTGCAGTTCAATATCCCAAGCAAGAAAGGAGGCGAAACTCGCAGGCTCCATTTCAAGTGGCCAATTTAAAAGAACAACTTGGCAGGCAGTTGTGGGCATACAGGTGCAATAAGCATGACGGTTAAAAGAACTCTGAAGTGCCTACCTCACAGCAGGGCTGATAGCAAGCCCTAGGAAGGAGTCCGTTAATAAGAGCCAATCTTTGAGCATCTCAAACAGTGCAAAGCGGTGGATGGTTTTATGAGTCATCTCCTCTCCATGCGTCATTGCTAAGGAGAGTAAACCAATCCTATCATTCATTGGGCCAATGGTGATATGGGTCCAGGAGGTTTCTCTTGGTTGAATCTTCTGTGAGTTAGCCAAAAGCATCCTTGGAATAAAATACAGCTCTCTTGGAAACAGAAAATGAGCTGCATGGGTATACATTTTCTTCATGGAAGATATGCTAAATGGGGGGGTGGACTTTTGAAGAGGAGGGGGGAAATTCATTCACTAAGTAAACTCATTACTCTGCTAAACATCTTTACTGGATTTCACTTGATTCTAAGCACTTTCAATATAACACCAACTTAACCTTTTAAAGGGGCTTTTATTGATAGTGTTACACAGCCATTCCTGATACCTGGGGGGCTGGAGAACAGGGAGGGGAGAAAATTAAATTACTTAACTTAGTAGTCTTAATTATCAGGAATAATTACCTCTGCTCAATTCTCAAACATGAGCTCTCCAGAGAACGAAGCATGGGGGGGGGGGGCGACTAGCAAGCAAGGAACTGAGTCCAAAGGAACCAGTTTGTAACTTATTTAGAGATTTCTAATTAACCCACTGAGTGTATAATGCAATCAAAGCTTCTCTATTAGACTTAATTATTAAAAGCTATTAAAGAAAAGAAAGCATATGTGTGCTAACTGATGTGCCTGGAAAAACTGTGTGTTTCCACATCCCCAAAGCAAAGCCTTGTCACCGAAAGAAAAGTGAATGGTGCAATGCCTTGCAGGTAAAGCCCCTGTGAAAAATGGGCTGTACAAAGTACTCAAGAAAATGCATATGAATCTCTTACAGCCCAGCAACATCGCCAAGCTTTTCACATCAATCTGTAAAGACTCCTGCATTCATCACTTATAGATGTATCAGCCAAGACGACAGCTGTCACGCTAACATTGGCCTGAATGTTCAGTCACCATTAACAAGGAACACTGTTCACTATACACCAGCCCTGCCAGTCTCATGCCTGTCTACTGGTTTTCGTGGCCATTCTAAGGGACACTTCCAACATTATGAGACAGAGACACCCATGCAAAGGTAAATAGCCACAGGTAAATTTATACATACTATTATTCCAGGATGCTATGAGAAACGAGTACATTTCAACCTGGGTTCCATTTTCTCTTGGGCTGTCAAGTTCTGAAAATATTTTGTATGGGTGTGTAATAATTTCCCGTTTAACTATTTCATTATTGACATATATCTTGCATATTAACAAAACATTGATATGACATTTTGAGACAGTGCAGGAAGTATAAGATAACTTACAGCTTAATAAACAAAAGAACTACCACTCATGGTAAGAAAGGTCATCTTTAATATATTCTCTTTCATTTCCTGCTACAGTAACACACCAGGAGCAAACTTCAAAAAATAAAGATTTGTGACCTTAACTCACAGCCATTTAGATTTTTTTTCTTAAGTCCTCACCAAGTAAAAATGATACCCATGGTTTAATCAACCCTAGTTTTAGTTGATTAATCTACCAAGTAAACCATTGAGCAGAAGGAGCAGACAGGCACCTAAACAGGTAATCTTGAAACAGCAGCAGTCCCTGAAAGCGGCAACAGCAGCACTCTTCAAAGCCTGCTTCTTTGCCAACCAGCTGCAAAAACTCAATACATCTTTCTCTTTGGCAACTTTATTGGCCAGATTCAAAAACTGCCTCTTGTTTCCTCTTATCTTATGCCACACACTCCCACAGGTACTCTCAGTCCACACCCTAGCCAAAAGTTGTAAACTGCATTCCTACCTAACCTTGATTGCCTGTTAATGATTGCCCATTAGTGGCTAAGCCACTAACAACCAACTCTAAATGCAGCATGTGTCTATTAAAATCTGCCAACTGGGAAGTAATCACTGGAACACAGAGCGATAAGGGTGCTAGTAGCCAGGCATTTTGGCTTGCCAATTTAGTCTTCACTCATAAAGTATGACATGCAAGTGGGACCTTCAACAAAATGTTGTAGTGTAGAATGCTCCTGGTCAGGGTTCAAATCAACCATCCATGCCCATTGCATTCCCCTCCTCCCTAGTTTTCCTTCCACTTCCACCCCCAACAGTCAGACAGCATTCTGTGGCCACTGAGCTACAGTGGGCTGTGGGTTGCCCAAGATTTTTTATACTTCTTGAAATGAAGCTTGCTAATACCTCCCCCTTCTGCATGGGTGGGGATGGCTCCATAAGGATCCATACTCAGAGAATGAGTTTGCTAGTAGTACACGACAAGACACAAGCATCAGCACTCTTTCCGCAATGAAGCATCCTCACAAAATAATCAGCTTCCACAAAGGGGGGGGGGAATCACGTGACATCTCGGTAGGCTGGAACCCCAGCATTATTCTTCCGACAAACTGAACACTGCATGGAGAATTTTCTGCCCCGGGATCACAGCTCAAGACATCATGAGCCAGAGCCACTTCAATGCAATGGCTCACAGGATCAGGCCATGAGAGACCACAGCATGGAGACACAGAGGTGAAAAGTGGAAAAGAGAGCCAGAGCTGGAGGCCTTTCAAAGCTGAGGTTGCTGCCCTGCATTTTCAAACAAGGCACGGCCTGTTCCCACAACCAAGTTGACTTCCAGCAGTGCCAACTCCAGGGCTCTTGGGACCCCTCCCTCATTGAGTCAAATCCATCCCACAAATGGATTTCTCTGACATCCCAACGCCAATGTCCACAGTGAGTCATTTCTTGTGTTCTGCTCTTTCACCTCCCTGGGACTGGCTGGTGTCCCTTCATATCATTATCCAAGTAAATGCTGGAACTTCTAGTACCAAAGGGAGTGTAAAGAAACCTCTATTATTAATTACATATTATTTTCCTATTCATCCTGGAGCAAGGGTTGGACAAGGCATTATTCATACTTAAGTTACAAATGTGAATAGATGCATCACTTATACAGAAGCATATTACCTCCTACCTATATATATATATATATATGATTAAATGACTTTACTAGAAGTGTATATCAGGTCATTAAAAAAAACCTTATGAACATGAAAGATGGGTTTTAATATGCTCTTGTAACTGTTATGGCGATGACACCTGAAATGGCATATCACTAATCAAAGTGTTCTAATGGGACGGAATCTGATCTGCCTCTCCTCCAGAGAGAGTTAAAGGAAATGGAGTGCTCGTTTGCTTTGTGGTTTTTATTGCGATATTATAATACTTTACCAAGTGGACAGCTTCTACTGAGTTTCATATGGATGCACTCCCATTTGGCTTCAATAAACTGGATGTCAGTTTGATCCAAAGCTTGGATATGCAAAAAGGGCCACTCCAATCAGTACTGTGACAGGTGACCTTTAAGGAGTAGCAGCCAGATGCTGTTGAATCAATCATATCAATCACATAATTTTGTATTTTGTTTCACTAGATGATGATATTTGTATTGCCATGTATTACTGTCAAGTATTTACACTTCTCATAGTCACAATCCAAGATTAGAGATGGGCAAACTCCCCTCAGTTTCAGTCAGAATCATCCCACACACACACACACGAAATTCCTGAAGAAAGCTAAGAAAAATACACATTCCAAGAAGGACAAAAAAAAGGAAGAAGAGAAGTGTACCCCCTTTATTTGCCAGCCCTCCCCCTTCCCAAGCAAAATAAGTTACCTTTGAGAAGCGGTAACTGCTACCATGGAGAACATGTTAGAGCCAGGAGACCTCATCCTTTACTGGAAATGAAAGCATAATTTCCTGCCAGGGAGCATGAGGCTGTAGTTTCTTCTGTCTCTCACCTGAGTGCAGGAAGCAGAAGAAACGACAGCCCTATGTTTCTCAATAGGAAATAGTGCTTCTGCACATGCTCAAGCGCTTCATTTCTGGTTAAGGAGGAAGCTTGGAAGAAGGCCTCCCCTATCTCAGGAAGCCCCCTCCTGCCTCCAGTTACCTCCTTTTCAGGGGGAGGTATTGTTTCCTTGTCAAGGGAGTCTGGCTGAGAAGGATTGCTAATGCAGGGGTGGTGTCAAGTGTAGGCATGGTTGGCCACCTGCCGAGGGCCCACACCCCAACAGGGGGCCACTGACAAGGGCCCTCAAAAACCTGGAGCTGGCACTGGGCTAATGCCAAGACTAAATCCCATTATGAGCCATGCCCAAATTATATAGCTTACTAAAAAGGGTGAGAAGGAGGGGGCACGAAAAAAAGTGTATAAAATGGTATGGAGAAAGTGGATAGGCCCCTCTCATAATACTAGAACCTGGGGTCATCCAGTGAACCTGGATGGTGGGAGATTCAGGACAGACAAAAGGAAGTACTCCACACAGTGCATAGTTAAACAATCAAACTCACTACCATAAGACATAGAGTTTTGGGCTGGGCAGGGACCTCCCGATCCACCTTGGAGTCTGCTTTGTGGGTTTCAAGGTGGGCCTGATCTTTGGGCCAATTTGGGGGGGCCTGACCCACTTCAGCCTCCAGGGAGAAGCAGGATTCAGATGTCTGAATCCTGTTTTGGCACACCCCCACCATACCGTGTGATCTTCCACTGCCTTACCTGGGTCCTTGGGACGCACGCTGGCAGCCATCTTCTTCCAGGGAATTGTTGTCATCACTGCCACCACCACCAACTCCTTCCTTGAGCCCTCGGGACGTGCGCTGGCAGCCATGTTCCAGGGAGTCGCCATTTTAAAAATGGTAACTCCCTGGAACAAGAAGACGGCTGCCAGCACGTGTCCTGAGGGCCCAGGTAAGGAGCTGGGGGCTGGGCAGTAGTGGTGGTGCAGCTGGGCTTCCAAATTGCTCCAAAGTGCACTGAAGCACTTTGGAGCAACCTGGCCTGCTTCATGCTGATTTGTGCCCCCTCTGCCTCACCTTGGAAGTGGCCCAAAGCAGCCTGAAGTGGCCCACTTCAGCTCAGAATTTGAGCTTCGGGCTGAAATGGTGCACAGCTTTAATAGAGTTGGCCAGCAACTTCGGTGGTTTTAAAAGGGGATTATATGAATTCATGGGGGTTAAAGCTATCAGTGGTTATGATGGCTATATGTTACATCCAGCATCAGAGGTAATATGCCTCTGAATACCAGTCACTGGGGTACATGAACAGGAGGGTGCTATGGCACTCAGCTCCTGCTGTGGGGTTCCCATAGATATCTGGTTGGCAACTATGGGAATAGAATGCTGGACTAGATATGCATTTGGTGTGATCCAGCATGGTTATTCTTGGGTTCTTAGTGATGCAGGTGAATTTGATATTAGCGAGTTTGGAATATGAGCTATCCATGACCATTTTGATCTTCCACAGAACAGCCATTTCAAGGAGTTAAGGAAACCTTGTAACTTTTATTTCTATCAAGCTTGCAGGAAGTGAGCATTTACCAGCTCTGCCTTGTTAATTAATGGGCAGAGTTTCATATACCATTCCTTGGGAAGGTCATTTCCCAAGCATCACTACGTTTTGGCTCCTTGTTCAACTGCAACCATTTTTGTTCCTACTACCTGCCTTCCAAGTCTAGTTCCTGTTTTGTTTTGTTTTTTGTCTTTACTCCTGCCCAGCTCTGTAGACTTTTTTTTTTTTTTTTTACTATTGGATCCTCTTACATTTGTTAGCCATAAATGGTTTGCTTCTTAGATGATGATGATGAATAAGATCTCTCAGATCTTGCCTACCCAGATTCTATATTCAGATGTACATCTGGGTGGTACATCTTCTCAGTGGCTTTTGCTAGTCCTTTAGGAATGCTTGAGGAATTTGATCTTTGCAATTCTGATACAAAATGTCCTGATCTACACGTTTCAGACCAATGTGTGGATCAGAACATAGCTATCCAACAGACTTCACACTTCTCCAACTGTAGAGGCACAGTTCTCAGGAATTTAAACATATCAGCAGCATACAGTATTTTGAAAGTAATTTTTAAAATAGCAGATTAATGCAGAAATGGAATGAAATGGGACTATGGGTAAAACATGTTAAAAGAAATGGATCAAAAAAGACAGACTGGTCAATCCCTAGGCTTTGTACATATATTTATGAGCAGTAGCAAAACATTTTCTGTCACTGTACAAGTCCATATCTAGGCGCTATGGATGTTCTAGTTATGGTTCTGTGGTGATGAAGAAAAGGCCCTTACCATGTTCTGTGGCTGAGCTTTGCCTTCTTCCTTGAGATCTGGATATGTCCCTAACATTCCACATGATGTCACACCTCTTTTAGCCAGGCATTAAGTTTATTGTTGCCAGTTTTAAGTGAAGTCTAGGGCTGAGTTCAATTTCCACCATTTTTGATTTTCACATCAAAACTTGCCCTTTCAAGAGAGGAGAGGTTTTTGTCAAATCAGAAGGCAAGTTATGCAGTACATAAATAAATACATAAATAAATAAATCTGTTTTCAAGGCTGTTCCATTGGAATTGTTTTCCAGCCTTAGAGACGCACAGTACCCAAAGAAGTCCTAAAGGAATATGCCCAAGGATGCCAAGTTTTTGGAGGAACCCTCCAGACAGAAGTAGAGGGCTGAGGGATCTGTGCAATCCTATATTAGCATTAAGTTTTTGAGAGGGATGCTGAGAAATTGGAGGAAACTGTTTTTGTTAAAATCTAAGGAAGAATGAAACTCAAAGGGAGTGATCTGAGCTCAGTTTAGGGGTTTCCGTTCAGCTGAATTACAGGCATTTTATGCAGACGAGACGAGCTTATCACATTTGGAAGTATCCAGAACATGCATTTATTTCCCATGGAACTCACAGGGTTCTGAACAGATTCTTCCCACTGCTTGCCATTTATCAGCACATAATTCAAACATCTGATCTTTCTGTACGTCTGGCTAGAGCAAGCTCTCAGATGAGACCGATAGAATGTTTGTGCCTTCACATATTGCCTGGGCAAATAGCTTGTCTCCGAATTGCTTCTTCTGAGAGAAAGCAGCAGCAGTTCCTGGTGTATCGTAGGAATGTGCATTAGACATGCCACCAGCAATGGCCCTTGATGAATTTCATCTGCAGATTTCTGCCTATAAGCTTGACTCACCTTGCATATTCTCGTCACATGTTTTTCTGCCTGCATTTTGCATTCTGACAGTGGAACAGAGTTTATCAGCAGCAGTTCATTTGTAAATGTAACCTTTCAAGATCCAATATTTGTTCATTTCCCTACTGATTTATTTCCACCCTCCCTTCCGTTCCCGTCTCTGGCACTTTCTGGGTGACATGGTAGGAAAATGAAAGCAAGAAAATCAAACCTTATTACAAAGTCAGGAGAAGTGGCAAGCTATTCTTTTTAAGGTGTTCATAATATCTTCCTAAAAGCTACAAAGGAGGCTGAGTTCCTTGCTCTGCAGTGGAAAGAATGTCAGTGATTTAGGGGTTTTTTTTCTTTTAAGGCATTCTTTCTAAAGACTTTTGTTCCAGTTAAACTCTAAAGTGCTCTTCTCTGTATGGACCTCCACAATGCTGGAGGTGTCAGAGTGAACACAACCTAGAGCTCTCCTACAGACTGTGATCTCGTGGCAAGTCTCTACCCAGCAATTTTGTGGTGTGGCTGTGGCGATGGTGGAGGAGGTAAAAGTACCCTGGGGGAGCCATTAAGTCAATTTGAAGCAGCAAAAAACCTTTAATGCAACACAGCTCAATATATATTCAGTAAATAATTTAGTAACTATTTTAAATAAAAATTAAATGCCAAGCACATATCAGAGTACTTGCATTTAGGTTTTTGCTGCTTTGTATTGACTTCTAATGGCTCACGGGGAATTCTGGCATATGTACACTTACTCGTAGGGTGTACACTTACATGTTGCCAAAAAAAGAAGAAATGCGTCAGCCAAAAAGAGGACAAAAGAGGATGCAGATTGCATCAAATGTCCACGTGCTAAGCTGTGCAACCCTGGAAATGAGCCAAAATGTTTGTTTCTGGAATGGGACAGGTCAGTGGAGCTCCCTTCTGAGAGCTCCGCTGACTGTTGCATTCTGGAAAGGAGCACTGAGGCATATTTCTTGTCGTTTTAGGAAGCGCTAGCTTCCCGTTGTGCGCGCGGTGAGTCCTGCTGGCATACCAACAACACTGGATACTGCCCCGTACATCTCACCACAGTTGGGAATACTGTTATGACATGAGCCATGTGCCTGCTCAATTGGCTGCCCAAGTAGGGATGTTGTGGACGGGGTCCAGGAGTCTGTCGTCCCACCCACCCCGTCCGCAACCCCCATTTGCGCCTTCTAATATTGCCTGTAATATTGCACGTATTAAGCTTTCCCAGCCCCAAACTGTGCATATTTAAAAATGCACATTTTTTAAATTCCCTTTTTCTGTTAAAAAAAAAAAAAAGCAGCAAAATCGTGGGCGCTTGCCGGACGACTGCGATTGGCAACTTTAAGGGCCCTTCTCTCCCTTCTTAGGGCTTTTCATCTTAAAACTGGGCTTGAACTGGACATCCCTTCCAATAGAGAGCACCTTCAAACAGAGGGCTGTCTTCTTTAAAGTAGTACACATGGCCACCTTTCTTACTGAGAACAAGTCCTATTGAACTCAGGGGGCTCACATCTGAATAGACATGTGTAGGATTGTGCTGATAGTCTCATGTACTGAATTGTGGCCATTACCCAGTCATATAACGGTTTCTCACTTTTTTTAATGTCTTTTAAAGTAAGTCATGATTTATGGAAGGGTGATAGCTCACTCGGGGTTTACCATAATCTAGTTTGGCCACTGCTGGCTGGGGAATGCTGGGAGTAGAGGGGCTTTTTTTTGGTCTAAACTTGCATAGGATTGTGCCTTAAGAGAAAGTTTGCTCAAGGCCTAAAATGTAGAACCTATCTGAACAAGGGAAAGAATCATAGGTCAGCGATAGAGCACTTGCTATGCCAGCAGAAGGTTCCAGATTCAGCACCTAGCATCTCCCAGTTAAAAAAAAGAAAGTAAGACCAAGTAGCAGGTAATGAGGAAAAGACCATGGCCTGATACCCTGGAGAGCCACTTCCAGACAAAGCAGACACTGCTGAGCCAGATGGACAAAATGGTCTCTACTGATATAAGGCAGCTTCTCATGTTTCATGTTGGGAATATTGCAGCCTCATCTGCAAGTTACAGGAAGGGGGCAGTGTTGCGGTTAATTTGGGCATAGCTAGCCTTAGGATCTCTATAGCCTAATGTGTGGTTTCCTGCTCCTCCCCTTCCTTTCCCCAGTCTCTATCTCTCTCCCTCCCTCTCCCTCTCTCTGCCTGCCTGCCTTCCTTCATTGGTGGGAGTGCATGGTTTGCTCTCTCTTCTGCTGGTGTTATAGAACAAAGAAATGGACTGAGCAAATGCTTTTTAAATCCTACACTGTGCCTGCATTTCTACTTGCAAGAATACTTGTGAGTAAAGCTGTTTTCTTTCTTCGCTAAAGAAGAGTGTGGTCTCCTTTATTTTTTTAGCCTTGCGTGTGCACATGGGACTAGGAAATGCTCATACTGTTCCGCCTTTGTTTTTCTTTGCTAGCTGCCTTTTTAACAGGAGGCAGCAATACCAAATAAATTCCCATCACCCCTAATATTACTTGTGATAAATGGTGAGGTTTTTGTTGTTTATTCGTTCAGTCGCTTCCGACTCTTTGTGACTTCATGGATCATCCCACGCCAGAGCTACCTTTAAACAAATCTGAATGATGACTTGTTAGGCCAAACATGCAAACTTCCCTCTTCCTCCATTGTTATCAACAATGATAACAAAAATTCAGAAATAGATGTTTTTGAAATGTTTAATGCACTGCCCAGAGACAATTGGCACTGTCAATCCTGAGACACATAGCATTTTAGGTCAACACACACACACACACTGCTGCATTCAGAGTGGTTGCTTTTCCCCACTGCATCTTCTCGTTTGTAGCAAATGAATCATCTGGTTCATTGGCCTCGAGCAAAAGCTGCAGTTTTGCCTTCCACGTGTGCTTAGTAAATTAATTAAACCAATGAATCAATTTCTTCTAGTCCTGGTTGTAAAGGCTTGCACACACAGATCCACAAACCCGGTCTACGACGCTGGTCCATTAGAGGATTTCCCACTTTTCAGTTCTGAATGCCATTGAAAGAAAAATTAAAATGTTGAATTAATGTGTCATTCACGATCCTCTCTCCCCCAATCAGCCCAGCCTGGCCTGTGATGATTCTTTCTTGTCTTGGCATACAATGCAAGAGGCATACAACAGGGATGTAGCTGTCAAAAGACATGGCGCCTCCTTTCTAACAAGCCTCGGTTTTTTGCCTGCCCCTTCCTGATTAAATTCTTTTGCTCTCCTGATTAGCTCCCTGTAGGAGCTGAGCTATGAATCTCTCCATAGCCCTCACTTATTATAGTGTGGCCAATGCAGGTTTGGTGAGATGGAACAGCTATAACTGTGAGATACTGAATAGGAAATCTTTATTTGCATGAAAATGAGGACATCCTGCTGGTTGCTGCACATGGATCAACTAATAAATATTTGGAGCATTTTGTTCTCATTAAATATATGCAGACATGAGAAGTGCAAACAATGCTTCCTTCTGCCGTATGGCATAGCATCTGTGGCCAGAAGGCCCAGGGAAGGTCGTTGGTGAGTCCAAGGAGAGGCTTTTCGAGAATAATAGAGAAGAAACAAAAATCAGCCTCCTGACTTAGGGCTGACTTAGGGGTCTACTCACACAACTGTGTTTCAGCATTTGGTGGTAGTGGTGGCAGGAAAAGCCATGCCCAGGTTGGTTCCCAGTCCCATCAGCCTGTGACAAATTGGCCATGTGCATGTGCTGGCATATGCACATGAGATCTGGCTTTTGACATGCCACTGCAAACATTGCTTTTTGAGAAACTGGAGTGGCATGCTGAAAGCCTGGGCCAGTGTCAAGGGTAGGCATAGTTGGGCATCTGCCGAGGGCCCACACGCAAACAGGGGCCCACTAACAGCAAGCCCCCTGGACTTGCTCCTCTTCACCATTGCAGCCTGCTTATTCACCATGCTGTAGCCCAGGCAGCAGTGCTGATGAGAAGGAGGAGCACTAGATGCTACTGCCACCTTGCTCATCAGGCAAGCAAGTGGAAGGAATGATGAGGAAGAAGAGGAGGAGCAATAGCAGCCTGTGACAATGGTGGTGAGAAGGTAGACTCAATGGGGGGAGGGGGGATTTTGTTGAAAATTCCAGTTGGGGAATTTTCTAGGAATTTTGTGCCCTTTGTGTGTGTGTGTGTGGGGGGGGTGTTTTCTGCGATTTGCACAACTTTCAGGGCAATTTGTGCAAATTACAGCCAAATTTGCACAAATTACAGAACTGCAAATTCAGCCATAATTTGTGTAAACTCACCCATAATTTGTGCAAATTCAGCCATAATTGCTCAGAAATTTGTATAAATAGTAGAACCTTCCTGGGAAATGTGCACAAAAGTTCCCAGAGTTTGGGGAACAGCCTGCAGCTTGGCCCGCAGACACAAAGCAAGTGGTACATGCTGCTGAACTCCATTGAGCTTAAAAAAAAAGAACCAGATTTCTCAGAGACAGACATCCCGACACAGTCTAACCATCACAGTTCCATAGTACATATACCACATTTGCTCAGTGTTGAAGAAAGGAAACTATGTTACAGGGCAGAAACTATGCCCCTTAAATGGACGTTGCTCCTGAACATTTATCTGCAGAGAAGTGAGTACAGGGACCCCCATGCAGCTGAAGCAATCCCTGAATTACAGTCATTGGGAAGGAAGCAGGGGCATTAATCTACATGGTGTGGGCAAATCAGCTGTTGTTGAAGACCATCACCAGGACTCCACCTGCTCTTCAGGCTCTGCACAGTTTGTTTTTATCAGCAGTAGCAGAAGTGGAATGCATTATGCAAAATACAGAGATGTACACAAATTAGCTTGATTTGATTTATATCATGTACAGGTTGCAGAATTCAGAAATCAGCTGCCTTGGTGCCGTTGATCTAAGGCAGAACCAAAATCACTCCCATTCCCACTTCACCGCCCTGTTTGCAAGCTGAATAAACAGGAGGCCAGGAGTGCCCCATTCCACCCCAACCTCCCCAATGCTTTATTGGAAAGATGCCTTTGTGGTGTGACATCATTGCAGAGGAACTGTGTGTGGAGGGGGAGATGTTCCCCACTGCTGGCAGCAATGGAGAAACTAAGTTTAAGAACAAAAATATATTGATTGAAAAAAGTCAATGCCACTGCTGCTTTCCTAGTAAGCCCTCCACTCCAGAAGATTTTGAGAATTTCTCCTGCCCACTGGGAAAATCACTGAAATCCCAACACACACACACACACACTTCTGTAGTCTGAGAAAAAACAGCTGGGATTGTTTTGCTTGGAAAAAAGGAGTGTAAGGGGAGACATGATAGAGGTCTACAAAATTATGCATGGTGTGGAGAATGTGGATAGGGAGACACTTTTCTCTCTCTCTCAAAATACAAGAACCCGAGGTCATCCTATGAAGCTGATTGGTGAGAGATTCAGGACACATAAAAGGAAGTACTTCTTCACACAGCACTAAGTTGAACTATGGAATTTGCTACTACAGGAAGTAGGGATGGCCACCAGCTTGGATGGTTTTAAAAGGGGGTTAGACAAAATCCTGGAGGAAAAGGCTATCAATGGCTACTGGTCTTGATGGCTATGTGCTACCTCCAGTACCAGAGGCAGTGAGCCCATACACCAGTTGCTGGAGAACATGGGTGGGAGGGTGCTGTTGTGCTCATGCTCTGCTTGTGGGTCCCTGATCGACAGCAGGTTGGTCACTGTGTGAACAGAATGCTGGACTAGATGGACGCTTGGCATAGCTCTTATGTTCTTATGAGAATGGGGCCACAAAAACATGTAAGCATTTTTGGTTCAGCTTTAGTATTTACTAGTCTATCCAGGACATGCTGTGTCAGTGAGAAATGCATTCAGGAGGAGCATGCATACCATGTTCCAGGTCCAGTTTGTGGCATCAAAGGGACTGCCTATACTGTTATAGTTCAATTTGCAAGAGTTTCTACAAAAGTCATATTTTCACTTGGCAAGAGAAGTGGGAGAACTTTTGGGGGGGCCAACACGAGACAAAGTTATGTTATTTCCGGATTACACTAAAGAAATCACTGGCAAAAGAAGGAAATTTACCAAGGCTAGAAATCAGGCAAGACAAATGAATCTGCAATATCATATCAAATACCCTTCTAGGGTTGTTGGAGAATTCCGCCACGGACTCCAGTGAGTCCCCCGGAGTCCGTGGCGGAACGGGACAATCCCCCTTGCCACCCTGCAGAATGCCCCCGGGACGGAGCCTACCTGGCGGTGGTGGCAGCTCCAGCAGCAGTGGCTCCAGTCCAGCAGCAGCTCCGCCGCCGGCTCCGGGTCGTCTTCCAGCTGCTGCCAGGCTACGGCCATCATTTGCGTCCCTGCCAAGCCATGATAGGCTACGTAAGTATCTACATAGGCTATCACGGCAAAAGGCAGGGATGCAAATGGTGTAGCAGCTGCCATTTGCGTTCCTGCCTTTTGCCGTGATAGGCTATGTAGATACTTACGTAGCCTATCATGGCCTCCACAAGAACACAAATGGCAGCCACTATGGCCAGCAGCAGATGGAAGTCTGGCTGCCGGAGGCCCCAGCCAGCAGCAATGCGGAGTCACTGCGGAGCAGAGCTGGCCGGGGAGGATTCTGGGGGGAGGAACGGAGCGCCACCCCCCACCACGGACGCCACGGATCGGAAAGGTAAGTACTTTCTGTACATCCCTATACCTTGCTTTATTTTGCATTCTTTTCGAAGGCCAGATGAAAAAGTTTTTAAATCATGAAATGGCGGAGGCTTGGCTAGCCTCAAAGTAAAAGTTTACTAGTTCAAAGTAAAGCACGGGAGACATCTTCCCCAGCCTCATGAGCTGGGAACTTTTCAATTATTATTGTTTTTCAGATTTGTTTGGGTTATAAGGTCTGGGCAGTATGCCAGTCCAGAGGACTGTTTATATATATACCCTTTTTTCTCTCTCTCTTTTTACTTCCTCTTTTTTTATATTAGACATGATATACTGTATAATGAAATTCCTGTTTGTGTGTGTATAGATACATATACATTCATATATAGATTTAGAAATGACACTATCTAAAATATAGATAGTATAAAATATATTAGTGATTTGTTATTTAATTTTTAATTTACTTCCTTTTTTATTATTATTACTATCATTATTATGAGACTTTGATTAGTAATATTTTTGGCTGGTTAAATTGTTAAGCTTTACTATTATATGTTAACTGAAGGGCAATATATGGTTATTGGAAATGAATTGTAGGCTTGCTCCCTTGCTATAAGACTGATGATATGATACTGAAATGTAAGGTTGATTATCTGTGCTGTACTCACTGCCTTGTTGTGGCGAAGGGGCTTGCATAACTCAGTGAAGCCATAAGCTAAGCCGTGCAGGGCCACCCAAGACGGACAGGTCATGCTGGAGAGTTCTGACAAAATGTGGTCCACTTGGCAACCCACTCCAGTATTCCTGCCAAGAAAACCCCATGGAACGTATCACAAGGCTAAAAGATATGACGCTGGAAGATGAGCCCCTCAGGTCAGAAGGTGTCCAATATACTACTGGGGAAGAGCAGAGGGAATTTCCAAGTAGCGCCAGAAAGAGTGAAGCGGCTGGGCCAAAGCCGAAAGGACACTCAGCTGTGGATGTGTCTGGTGGTGAAAAGAAAATCTGATGCTGTAAAGAACAATATTGTTTAGGAGCCTGGAATGTCAGATCAATGAATCAAGGTAAGCTGGAGGTGGTCAAACATGAGATGGCAAGATTGAACATTGATATCTTGGGAATCAGTGAACTCAAATGGACAAGCATGGGCGAATTTAATTCAGGTGACCATCATATCTACTACTGTGGGCAAGAATCCCTTAGAAGAAATGGAGTAGCACTCATAGTCAACAAAAGGGTGGGAAAAGCAGTACTGGGGTACAATCTCAAAAACAAAAGAATGATCTCAGTACGAATCCAAGGCAAACCATTCAACATCACAGTAATTCAAGTGTATGCCCCAACCACTGAGGCCAAAGAAGCTGAGGCTGATCGGTTCTATGAAGACCTACAACACCTTCTAGAACTAACACCAAATGGAATGCTAAAGTAGGGATGTCAGAGAATTCCACAACGGATCTCGGTGAGGCCCAATGCCAGTGCATTCAGCCCCCTGAAATCCATCGTGGAACAAAGCCCCCACCCCCCCCAACCCGCAAAAGGCGCATGGGACGAAGTCCCCACCGCCCCCAACCCACAAAAGGTGCGCCAAATGGAGCGCTTACCTGCTCCCATCTGCGCTGCTTTGCGAATGGCGGCCATCCTGCAGCCGCCATGCGCTTCGTCTTCATAGCCGTGATAGGCTACGTAAGTATTTACATAGCCTATCACAGCAGGGGGGGGGGACCCAGCGTATGCAAATGGCAGCAGCTACCACCATTTACGTACGCTGGGGTTTTTTCCCCCTGCCGTGGTAGGCTACATAAATATTTACATAGCCTATCATGGCTCAATACAGGGACACAAATGGCAGCAGCTACGACAGCCGCCATTTGCATCCCTGCTGGGCTGCCCAGTGGCCGGATGTCCGGCTGCGGGCAGCCGGAGCTGGCCGGCGACTCCGTGGCTTGGCCACGGAGCAGAGCCGGCCGGGCAGGATTCCGGGGGGAGAGACGGAGCGACTCCCCCCCACCGCGGATTGCCCAGCGCGGAGCCAGGTAGGTGTTTCGTACATCCCTATGCTAAAGTAGGAAGTCAAGAAATCACCGGGATAACAGGCAGGCATGGCCTTGGTGTACAAAATGAAGCAGGACAAAAGCTAATAGAGTTTTGCCAAGAGAACATGCTGATCATAGCAAACACTCTTTTCCAACAGCACAAGAGGTGACTCTACACATGGACATCACCAGATGGTCAATATCGAAATCAGATTGATTATGTCCTTTGCAGCCAAAGATGGAGAAGCTCTATACAGTCAGTAAAAACAAGACCTGGAGCTGACTGTGGCTCAGATCATGAGCTTCTTGTTGCAAAATTTCAGCTTAAATTGAAGAACGTAGGGAAAACCACTAAACCATTCCGGTATGACCTCAATCATATCCCTTATGAATATACAGTGGAGGTGAGGAATAGATTTAAGGGATTAGACCTGATAGACAGAGTGCCTGAGGAACTATGGACGGAGGTCCGTAACATTGTTCAGGAGGCAGCAACTCAATCCATCCCAAAGAAAAAGAAATGCAAGAAAGCCAAGTGGCTGTCTGATGGGGCCTTACAAGTAGCTGACGAAAGAAGGGAAGTGAAAAGCAAGGGAGAAAGAGGAAGATATATCCAACTGAATGCAGAGTTCCAGAGAATAGCAAGGAGAGACAAGAAGGCCTTCTTAAATGAACAATGCAAAGAAATCGAGGAAAATAACAGAATGGGAAAGACTAGAGATCTCTTCAAGAAAATTGGAGATCTCAAGGGAATGTTTTGTGCAAAGACGGGCATGATAAAGGACAAAGAAGGCAGGGACCTAACAGAAGCAGATGAGATTAAGAAGAGGTGGCAAGAATACACAGAAGAACTATACAGGAAAGATCTGAATGTCCCTGATAGCCATGATAGTGCGGTCACTGAACTTCAGCTAGACATCCTCGAGAGTGAAGTCAAGTGGGCCTTAGGAAGCATTAGTAACAACAAAGCTAGCAGAGACGACAGTATTCCAGCTGAGCTATTTAAAATCCTAAAAGATGATGCTGTTAAAGTGCTGCACTCGGTATGCCAACAAATTTGGAACACTCAACAATGGCCGCAAGACTGGAAAAGGTCAGTTTACATTCCAATTCCAAAGAAGGGCAACGCCAAAGAGTGTTCAAACTACCGCACAATTGCGCTCATTTCACATGCCAGCAAGGTGATGCTCAAAATCCTACAAGCTAGGCTTCAGCAGTATGCGAACCGAGAACTACCGGAAGTACAAGCTGGGTTTCGAAGAGGCAGAGGAACTAGAGATCAAATCACCAACATTCGCTGGATCATGGAGAAAGCAAGAGAATTCCAGAAAAACGTCTATTTCTGCTTCATTGACTTCACTAAAGCCTTTGAGTGTGTGGATCACAACAAACTGTGGCAAATTCTGAAAGAGATGGGGGTACCAAACCACCTTACCTGTCTCCTGAGAAACCTGTAAGAGGGTCAAGAAGCAACAGTAAGAACCGGACATGGAACAACCGATTGGTTCAAAATTGGGAAAGGAGTACAACAAGGCTGCATATTGTCGCCCTGCTTATTTAATTTATATGCAGAGTACATCATGAGAAATGCCGGGTTGGATGAATCACAGGTCGGAATTAAGATTGCCGGGAGAATTATCAACAACCTCAGATACGCAGACGATACCACCCTCATGGCAGAAAGTGAAGAGGATCTAAAGAGCCTCTTGTTGAGGGTGAAAGTGGAGAGTGCAAAAGCTGGCTTGAAACTCAACATTAAAAAAACTAAGATCATGGCATCTGGCCCCATCACTTCCTGTCATATAGAAGGAGAAGAAATGGAAGCAGTGACAGATTTTTTTGGGGGGGCTCCAAGATCACTGCAGACGGTGACTGTAGCCATGAAATTAAAAGACGCTTGCTCCTTGGGAGGAAAGCTATGGCACACCTAGACAGCACAGTAAGAAGCAGAGACATCACCTTGCCGACAAAGGTCCGTATAATCAAAGCTATGGTTTTCCCAGTAGTAATGTATGGATGTGAGAGCTGGACTATAAGGAAGGCTGAGTACTGAAGAATTGATGCTTTCGAACTGTGGTGCTGGAGAAGACTCTTACAAGTCCCCTGGACTGCGAGGAGGTCAAATCAGTCCATCCTAAAGGAAATCAACCCTGAGTGCTCATTGGAAGGACAGATCCTGAAGCTGAAGCTCAAATATTTTGGCCACCTAATGCGAAGAGAAAACTCCCTGGAAAAGACCCTGATTCTGGGAAAGATTGAAGGCAAAAGGAGAAGGGGACGGCAGAGGATGAGATGGCTAGATAGCATCACCAATGCAATGAATATGATGTTAAGCACACTCCGGGAGAGAGCGGAGGACAGGAAGGCCTGGCGTGCTATGGTCCATGGGGTCATGAAGAGTCGGACATGACTTAATGACTGAACAACAACAACTGAATTGTAATATTGGCAATGTTATAGGTATAACTTTTAAGTAGAATAATATTTGAAATTTGTATGTAATGGAGTTTAAATTTAATCCTTTTAAGTAACTTCTTTATATATTTTCTTTTTCTTGCTTGCTTTCTTCTTTTCCTCCTTCTGTCTTTTTTTCTTTTTCATTATTGCTGTGTCCTCCTAAGAATACTATATTGTTGGAAACTGTAGATAATGACTAGGTTGTTGGTACTGTTTATTTCATTTATAAAGATAAAAAATAGAATAAAAAGTATTAAAAAAAAGAAATGCATTCATGAGACATAGATTCTGTGCCAGGTTTAGCCACAGATATCACAGATGTTACTTATCTCCACAAGCTGGCTTCTTACCTTTTCTTTTTGATGAGGCAATATAAAGTGTGCAGCATAATCTTATGCATGTTTACTCAAAAGCAAGTCCCACTGTGGTCAAGAGGGTTACTCTCAGGTAAGTCTGTACCGCATTGCAGCCTTAGTGATCAGTAATTCTACTCAGGTGGTACATTTCTGAAATAGATGCATCGCAGGTAGAAATTCAACAGGAAGAATCTTTGCTGGAAAAAAGATTCAGTAATGAGGAAACTGCCTTGTTGATGTTCTACTTGACACTGAGATGTTAAAAGGCACAGCACCTTTGTCAAGAAGGTGGCAACTCACACAGAGTATTATATCTATGCATTTTCCACATTCTCCATTGTTTTGTAACCCTGTACACAGAAAAAAAAATGCTGTCAGGAAGATGTAAAAGATGAAGTTTACTTTGTAATACGGAATCACTTTGTAGCACAGAACCACCAAGGATTGTGCATTTCTTTCTGTATTTCACACCTTGGTGAAAGACTCAGCATAGGAGGAAAAAGAGTGAACTGCTTGAATTTGGACACCGGAAAGAGAGTTTAGAGCTGGACCATCTAAATAATGAATGAGTTGTATTCTGCATGAAATCTGGTGGCAATGGATGACTCGTGTGATAAATCAGGAAAAAAGAAGGCAGGTAGTCTGTTGGCTAGCAGCAGCATCACAAAAGCTGATGTGCAGCTTTTATGAGAAAGGGGTTGGCTTTCAGAGGGGTAAATCACTATCAATCATGGCTGCTTAGAAGTTATAGCACTTGGCAATGCCATGTGGAGACCCTGTAATAACTCAGACCCTCCTAATGAAAAGTCTAGTGCTGGGAGATGGATTTACAGACTGGTGTGAACCGCCCTTACTTCTTGTTTTTATTTTCCTAATACTAAATTAAATTAAAGATGCTGTAATTCACCAAGTATGTGGAATATACTGAGCGTCAGTCTCAGGGGAAGTGCTAATAAACACAGGAAATTGGAAGATTGGCTCAGAAGGGAACCCTGTACTTCTCTGCTATTTTAGATGTGAGCTCCAAATAAGCCTTTTTGGCAGGGCTGGCTCCATGTTTTTGAGGACCCTTGGGCAAGCCACCCTCAATGGGCCCCATCCGCATTAACCCACCAGGAATTTGAGAGTGTCTGGCTCTTGACATTTCCAGAGCAAAAACGTCAATACTAGAGTAGAGCATGTGGAATTAATAGGTGTCATCCATTTTTATTGCATATTTTATGGATTTGTAATGAACTGCATTTAAATCACAAGGTTATTCTTTTCTGTTCAAGATGGCCTTTTGTAAACAATCTGTGCACATCTCTTAAGTTGGATAATGTGTTTCTAAATGATTTGCACCTAGAGAAACCTATCTTCATTACACCCTGAAAAAATGCTGATTGTGTATTGCGATTGCAGGGACTTCTGGGTGGGGTAAGGTTGACGTATCTCTGGTCCCTGCATAATATGAGTATAGGATTATTGTGTAAAAGAATTAGACAGGATTATGGACGGTTAGAAAACTGCAATAGATGGACCTTTGGTCTCATAGAGAAAGACAATTTTATGGTCTTACAGTATGTGTAATTGGAGTGCACACTTTTATTATTAGATCTAACCACTGATTGATGAATCAATTAAATTCATTAAAGCTTGCAGTCCAGACATAAAATGGTCATGATTTTAAGCAGAGAGACATGGTAGAGGTGTACAAAATTATGCCTAGTGTGGAGAAAATGGATAGGGAGATGTTTTTCTTCATGTCTTATAATACTAAGAACTGGGGTCATCCCATGAAGCTGAATGGTGGGTGAGCCAGATTCCAGCTGAACATCAGGAAAAATGTCCTGACTGTTAGAGCAATATGACAATGGAACCAATCACCTAGGGAGGTAGTGGGCTCTGCCACACTGGAGGCATTCAAGACGAGGCTGGACAGCCACCTGTCAGCAGGGATGTACGAATCCCTTACCTGGTTCCGTTCCAGGGTATCCACGGTGGGGGGGAAGGCGATCCATCCCTCCCCCCGGAATCCTCCCCAGCCGGCTCTGCTCCGCGGCAAGGCTGCAGAGCCGCCTGCCGTGGCTGGCCACTGCTGGGCTGCTGCGGCCGCAAATGGTGTAGCGGCCACCATTTGCGCCCCTGCCTTTTGCCGTGACAGGCTACATAAATACTTACGTAGCCTATCACGGCAAAAGGCAGGGGCGCAAATGGTGGCCACTACGATGGCCGCCGCTTCTGCCACCAGGTAGGTCTGCTCCAGGGGGGATTTCGGGGGGTGGCAGGGGGGAGGCTGTTCTGCCATGGACTTCTTTAGAATCCGGCCTCACGGCAGTCCGTGGTGGAATTCTCCAACTAGGGATGCACGAAAGTTACTTACCGTTTCGCGGATCTGCTTCGCGATGGGGGGGGACGCGCTCCATCCCTCCCCCCAGAGTCCTGCCTGGCCAGCTCCACTCCACGGGGATTCCGCAGAGCCGCCAGCCGGCTCCGCCAGCAGCCGGACATTCAGCCACTGGGTAGCAGGGACACAAATGGCAGCTGCCGTAGCCACCGCCGTTTGCGTCCCTGTATTCAACCATGATAGGCTACGTAAAGACTTACGTAGCCTATCACGTCTGGGTTAAAACAAACACGTACGCAAATGGCGGCAGCTACGGCGGCCGCCATTTGCGTTCCTTATTTTTCGCCGTCTTAGTCTACGTCAATATTTACGTAGACTATTATGGCGAAAATAAAGGGGAATGCAAATAGCGTAGTGGGCGCTATTTGCATTCCTTTCTGAGTTGCCGTTTTAGCCTACGTAAATATTTACATAGGCTAAAACAGCGAATCAAAAAGGAACGCAAATAGCGTCCACTACGCTATTTGGGTTCCCCTTTATTTTCGCCGTAATAGTCTACGTAAATATTGACGTAGACTAAGACGGCGAAAAATAAGGAACGCAAATGGCGACCGCCGTAGCTGCCGCCATTTGCGTACGCGTTTGTTTGGGTTTTTTACCCAGACGTGATAGGCTACGTAAGTCTTTACACAGCCTATGATGTCTGTGTAAAAAAAAAAGACCAGACTGCAAATGGCGGCGGCAGCCGGCAGCCAGTCGGAAGACCAGCCGCCGCTGCTGCCGAAGCCGCCACTGGAGCCGCCGCCATCCAAAACATCCGCCCTAGGTAAGTCTCATCCTAGGGGGGATCTGCGGGGGGGCGGGGGGGTGACAGGCCATTCCGCCACGGATTTTGGGGGGCCGAATGCCAGTGCATTCGTCCTCACTGAAATCTGTGGCAGAATTCTCCGCCATCCCTATCTCCAACATCCCTACCTGTCAGGTATGCTTTGACTTAGATTCCTGCACTGAGCAGGGGGTTGGACTCAACGGTCTTATAGGCCCCTTCCAACCCTACTATTCTATGATTCTATGGAATTCTCTACCCCAAGACGTCATGATGGTCACCAACTGGGATGACTTTAAATGGGGATTAGACAAATTCATGGAGAATATGGCTATCAATGGCTTCTGGTTATGATAGCTATATGCTACCTCATGTATCTAAGGCAGGAGGATGCCTATGTACGCCAGTTGCTGGGGAGTACAAGCGGGAGGGTGCTATTGCATTCATGTCCTACTTATGAGTTTTCCCCAGGCAGCTGGGTGATCACTGTGTGAACAGAATGCTGGATTAAATGGACACTTGGTATGATGCAGCAGCAGGGCTCTTCTTATGATAGATAGATAGATGATAGATAGATGATAGATAGATATTCCTTGAATTCAATCAGACATATTAGCTGCATGTCAGCATCCCAAAATGCTCATGTAGTAATAAAACAATCCTCTGTATAAAATTGTCCTCTATATTTATACATGCAATAAGAAAACCCTAAAATTAGCATAAATGATGAAATTGGTCATCATTAACTATTTATCTACTATATTAGATTTAATATTTAGCACATTAAATATTTAGATTCTACCATGATAGAAGAAGTAATTTCTAACTAGTTCTTTGATGTCTACAAAAATGTTTCCCTCTATCAGTTCGAACTGTACACTGGGGGGTTGAATTCACACACACACACACACAAGTCAGTAGCAAAACTCACCACTGATATAAATAGAGCTCAACTGGAAATAGTGCTAGAGGTGTGGAAAATATTAAAATGTGTGCAGTGCAGCAAGGAGGAATGAGTCTTAAAGCATAAGATGAACATGTGTGGGAAGGAGCAAGCAATTCACATTACCATTCCAAGCTTCTCTCTGATTCAGTTGTGTGCACTGATTGGACAAGAGCAGGATGGAACGGCTGCTCACACTGAACTATTCCCAATGTGAAATATAAGAGAGGTGTGCTCCCACTGTGCTGATATCTGTTTGACAGTACTGAGAGCCAGTGGTTTGTTACTCTGTTTGTATAGGGGTTGGTGTGTGTTTTTGCTTCCTCAGAGTTGTTGTTAACAACAACAACAACAGCTTGGATTCACTGGAGCTATATTGGATGCAGAAGGAAAGAAGAAAATGAAAGAGGAGGCCCAATTTCCATTGATTCCCCCTTCCAACTGCAACCGTCCCCCTATGCTGTTTTAAACACCAGTCTGGAGAGTCCACCTACCCTCCAGAATTGCATTTTAGGGAGCACAGGGGCTACTGTGAGAAAGGGGGTAGGAAAGCCCCTTTCTTAGGCTATAAACAATGTTGTTAATATTTATGCCACTTTTCCTAACGAAACAAGAAATATTGTTCTAGTTATTCAAGGCATGATGTTCTCTCTCTTTCTCTGTGTGTGCGTGCATGCCTGCATCTCTCTGCCTGCCTGCCTTTCACTTGATCTGCTATTTTATATGCCTTGGAAAAGTGTGACTGGAGCAAAGTAGTCTCTCTGCTTTGTTTTTGCCATATGGGCACCCCAGTCCTGTTGATTCCCCTTAGTTGCAGAGGCACAAATACTGGACAACACTTTAAGAAATACTGCAATTATAAGATGACAACTGCTCTAACAGCATGGCTCAGGGAACACAGCCCTTCACATTTTGGCTGCCACTATTTAAAAATTACTCTGAATGCATGCATCGTGTGTTAAAATGGCTCCAGGGAAGGGGGCAAGAGGCCCAACAGTGTCTTGCTAGCATCCCAAAAGTCCCACCTCCCCACTCCTAGAATCTAAAGATGGATAGACATGCAAAAGGAGCAGGGCGGCTGGGGAATGCTGGGAGTTGTCAGACTTTTTTCTGTCTAAACCTGCATAGGATTCCACCCTTAGGGGTTTCACACCAGTGGAATTGGCTGAAACACTATTATTTTAAAACAATGCTCTGAAACAGAAAATAGTGCATAGGAGGGTGTGCGTTTTTCAATCCCCCCTCCCCGCAATTTAATTTTTTCCATGGGAAAAAGGATGGGAATAATAATAATAATAATAATAATAATAATAATAATAATAATGGAAATGTGGGAGGGGAATGTTCTGATTTCCCCCTCATTTTTTGAGCCTTCACACTCCTGGACTCCGCCCTTTTTGCCTTTCAAGTGCTGGAAATCATGTGTCATCAGAGACTCCATCCAGCGATATCACCAGGTCCTACTTGTGAGTCTTGGGGATGCTAACAATCCTACACTATCTTCGCTGGCCCAGTTGTGGCCTCAATGTCTGCACTGTTTCAGGAACAGTATCTTCGCTGGGGTGTCCTGCACCCCACTCTTCTCTTTAAACAACAATATTTATCGGAGGGTTTGTTCTGCAATTACGCTGCTGCAAAGGAGGAACAGCACGATGTTCCTACGGGGGCTGCAATCTCCTTTGAAGCCAACGGAGGGAGCAACTGACTAAGAAAACTCCACAGCTAAGAAGGTCACTGGAACCTGGTGATGCCAAGAAACCATCAGACTGCTGAGTGGATGTGACAGATAAATAGGACCTGAGATTCGGTTCATGCTTTTGGGACATCTGTTTTAAGGCTTAATTAATTATCTGTCAGGTTGTAAAGGAATTGATTAAATCCTAAATCGCGTTTTAAACCCTTCATTAGTATTCTCTGTTAGTGTTTGGTCCTGTAATTATTTTTCCATTCCCTTTTTGTTTTAATAGTGCCTAAAATTTTGTTCAGCTAATAAAATGCCCAATTAATCAAGCACTGATTTGGAAGATATTTTCCAAGTATGTGTCTGTTTGGCTCACGTTACAGTATTCCCTTGGAGATAAACTCACTGCTCGCAGGTAACTTTTTCATGAGCGCACATTTGCTTTGCCTGTGCCACTCCTGCTTCTGAAGCATGCACCACCCTTGCTGCTCATGAACAAGGGATGATCTGTTTTCTGAACATTGCCCCTAAAATCAGCATCTCTTTTCCATGAAAGGTTCAGAAAAAGAGAAAACAGAGGCATGAAGATTGTGTAAGGATGTTACACTTCTTTAAAGGGTTTATTTATTTCAAAATACAGTCAGGGCCAGAAATATTGGAACAAGGATAACTGTTTTGGCAGTTGGCCTCTGTACACTACCACATTGAAGGTGAAAGGAAACACACCCAGATGGGAGTGAAGTCGAGACTTTCAGCTGTCATTCAAGGGGTTGGACAAAAGTGGAGCACTAACCATCCAGGAAGTACAGCCAGTGGCATACACACACCCCATCGTTGGTGGCTCGTAAGTAATGGAACAAATCAACATCATTTCAAACTTAAGGATTGCCTTTAATACCTGGATGAAAATCCTTTGCAGTCAATGACTGTCTGAAGTCTGGAACCCATGGACATGACCAAATGTGGAGTTTCCTCCCTCGAGATGCTTTGCCAGGCCTTTACTGCAGCTGCCTTCAAGCTGCTGCTTGTTTCTGGGTCTTTCTGCCTTCAGTCTTGTCTTCAGTAAGTGAAAAGCATGCTCTATTGGGTGGAGATCAGGTGACTGACTTGGCCATTGAAGAACATCCCACTTCTTTGCCTGGAGAAACTCTTGGGCAGCTTTTGCTGTATGTTTTGGGTCATTATCCATCTGCAATATGAAGCGGCATCCTATCAGTTTGGCAGCATTCGGATGAATCTGAGAAGAAAGTATAGCCCTATACACTTCAGAATTCATCCAGTTAGGTCATCAAAAAACACCAGTGACCCGGTTCCATTGGCAGCTATACAAGCCCATGCCATAACACTGCCTCCACCATGTTTGACAGATGATGTGGTATGCTTTGGATCATGAGCTGTTCCTTTCTTTCTCCATACTTTTCTCTTCCCCTCATTCTGGTACAAGTTAATCTTGGTTTCATCAGTCCAAAGAATCTTATGCCAGAACTGGGCAGGCCTTTTTAGGTGTTTGCTGGCAAAGGCTAATCTGGCCTTTCTGTTCTTGAGCGTTACCAGTGGTTTGCACCTTGTTGTGAAGCCTCTGTACTTACATTCATAAAGCTGTCTCTTAACTGTAGATGTTGACAATGACATGCCTACCTCCGCAAGAGCATTCTTAACCTGGCTAGATGTTGTGAAAGAGTTCCTCTTCACCATGAGCAGCATTCTGCGGTCATCCACTTTAGTTGTCTTCCGTGGTCTTCCAGGCCTTTTGCTGTTGCTGAGCTTGCCAGTTAATTCCTTCTTTTTCAGGATGTTCCAAACTGTTGTATTGGCCACTCCCACTGTTTTTGCGATCTCTCTGATGGGTTTTTGTTTCCTCAGCCTAATGATGGCCTCCTTCACTCGCATGGACACCTCTTTGGACCTCATATTGGGGGTTCCAGTGAACAGCTACCAAATGCAAATGTAACACTCAGAACCACCTCCAGGCCTTTTATCTGCTTGATTGGTCATGGGGTACCCAGGAAACAGGCCACACCTGGCCATGCAGCTGCTTGTCAGCCATTCGTTCCATTCCTTATGAGCCACCAACGATGGGTGTGTGTGTATGCCACTGGCTGTACTTCCTGGATGGTTAGTGCCCCACTTTTGTCAAACCCCTTGAATTACAGCTGAAAGTCCCGACTTCACTCCCATCTGGGTGTGTTTCCTTTCAACTTCAATGTGGTGGTGTACGGAGGCCAACTGTCAAAACAGTTATCCTTGTTCCAATATTTCTGCCCTGACTGTATGTCTATACCACTTTACATTTAAAAAATAAATAAATCCCAAAAGCATTTACAATATAAAATCATGATAATATACAATAAAACCAGTCATTAAAACAAAGATAAAAGCAGTAAAATCTCAATTAAAATAACTAGGCTCAGCTGATAATACTAGAGGTCAGGAAAATGTGTGGGCAAACAAGTGTGTCTTCAGTTGTCAGGGGAAACACTCCACACTAAGAGCCTGCCAGATCTCACTGGGGAGATCATTCCACATGGTGGGTGCCACAACTGAGAAGGCCGTCCACCGCACCATGTCCAGATGAGCTTCAGTAGGCCACAGTATGATCAGCAAGGCCTCTCCCTCAGAACCTAAAGACCAGGGTGGTCTATACAAAAGAAGGCAGTCTCTCAGATAACCTGGTCCTGAGTTGTTTAGGGATTTATAAACCAGCAATACCAACACCTTGAACATGGCTGGGTAGCTAATCAGCAGCCAGTTGTAGAGTTTTCGGCACAGGAGTCATATGTATGCAGTAAGAAGCTCCACTGAGCAATCTAGCCACCGCATTCTGAACTGCATTGATTCTAAACCAATCTCAAGGGCAGCCCCACATAAAGCACATTTCTTGAGGTTACCAGTGCATGGATCACTGTGGCCAGGCTATCCCTGTCCAGGAATGGTTGTATCTATCATACCAGCCTAAGCTGGTAATAGGTGTTCTTTGACAACGAGGCCACTTGGACCTCAAGTGACTCACATGAATGCAAGAGTACCTCCAGGCTATGTACCTATCCCTGTAAGAGTGCAACCCCACCTAGGACAAGCAAATTATTCAACTCTCTGATCCAGGAACACCCCACCCACAGAGTCTCCATTTTATCAGGATTCAGTTTCAGTTGGTTGGCCCTTATCCAGCCCACCACTGCATCTAAACACCAGTCCAAGTCATGCATGGCCACACCTTACTCAGATGTAACAGAGAAATAGAGCTGGGTGTCATCTGCATATTGATGACACCTTGCCCCCAATCCCCTAATGACTGCAACCTATGGCTTCACATAAATACTAAAAAGCACTGGTGACAGGATTGTGCCCTGTGGTACCCCACAGCAGAATTGCCAGGAGGCCAAGACACAATGCCCCAGTGCCACTCTGGAACTGACCCTGTGGGTAGGAAGAGAAATACTGCAATACAGTGCTTTCTAATCCAACCTCACAGAGCCAGTCCAGGAGAATACCATGGTCAATGGTATCAAAAGCTGCTGAGAGATCAAGGAGATGCAGCAGGGTCACACTCCCCCTGTCCCTCCCCTGATAAAGGCCATCCATCAGGGTGACCAAGGCTGATTCCAACCCAAAACCAAGCCCAAACCCAGATTGAAATGGGTCCAGATACTCCATATATTTCAAGAGTCTCTGCAGTTGTGCTGGCTGTACTCACTCAAGCACCTTGCCCCCAAAGGGGGCCCTTGTAACCAGGCGGTAGTTATTTTAGACCTCTGGGTCGAGGGCGGGCTTTTTCAGGAGTGGTCACACAATCGTCGCTTTATTTATTTATTACATTTATATCCTGCCTTTTTTCCTCCTTAAGAAACCCAAGGCGGCGTACATAATCTTCCTCCTCCTCCATTTTATCCTCACAACAACAACCCTGTGAGGTGGGTTGGGCTGAGAGTCTGTGACTTGCCCAAAGTCACCCAGTGAGCTTCATGGCCAAGTGGGGACTAGAACCCAGGTCTCCCAACTCCCAGTCCAACCTTCTAGCCACTACACCACACTGGCTATCTTTAACAGCAGCTGGCACCTCACATAAAGATGTACTCACCACTCCCTGGACCCACCCAGTCAGACCTCTCTGGGTAAACCTAATAAGCTATGATGGGCATGGGTCAAGGGGGCATGGGGCTGGCTGCATTGCTGTAAATGTCTTGTCCACATCCTCAGGCCTCCTCAACATAGTGATGTGTCTTTTTATTTATATGAAAATGTAAAGGCTACTTTTTAGCCCAAAGCCACCCCACCCTCAATTCTGTATAAATTCTTGTATTAAAGCCCTTTAGAACCATTTAAAATGTGGAGCTTAGGGATAGTATGCAGTGGTGTCCCAGCACTAGTGCTAATGACTTTGTGCTAGTGTAAAAACCCATGCTTGTGCAATGTAACTAGTGCAGTGAGGGAAAGCAGTGATTTGCTGCTGAAATTCAGCAGCTGTGCCAAACTTCAGTGGCAAATCGCTGCTTTTTCCCTGTTGTGCTGGTTACATTGTGCAAGTGTTGGTTTACACTAGCACAACGTCATTAGTGCTAACACTGGGATACCATTGGATACTTCCCTAACAGTCCATCAGCCTTTCTACATGAGGCTTTTTTTGTGCACGCGTGATTGCTCACTCATGGTAGTTTGTGGGTTCTTTACACAAAATCATCCTCCTCCAGCATCAATCCCATGCTTTGCAACCATTATGGCGGCGGGGGGGAGGTGTTAGATCAAGGAAAGTGCAATACTTTTCTGAATGGCATTATATGTATAGTGTGTGATTGCGCAATTCCGCCATACCACAGCACCATCTCGTTGCTGTATAATGAAACATATAGAAGCAGAGAGAGAGAAAACCCCGGAATAAGCATGTGTAAAGGATCTTAGTCCCTCAAAGAATTTGGAAGCAGAAGCCCCAGTAAATGTGTAGGATAAAAGTAGGGATGGCGGAGAATTCCGCCACAGATTTCAGTGAGGCCGAATGCACTGGCATACGCCCCCCCCGAAATCCATGGCGGAACGGCCTGCCACCCCCCCGCCACCCCCCCGCAGATCCCCCCTGGGATGAGACTTACTTGGGGTGGATTTCCGGGCAGCGGCTCCAGCGGCGACTTCGGCGGTGGCAGTGGCAGCGGCTGGTCTTTCGACCAGCTGCTGCAGCCACCATTTGCAGTCTGGTCTTTTTTTTTTCCCCCAGACATGATAGGCTACATAAAGACTTACGTAACCTATCATATCTGGGTAAAAAAAAAAGGCATACGCAAATGGCAGCGGCTACAACGGCCGCCATTTGCATTCCTTATTTTTCGCCGTTTTAGTCTACATAAATATTTACGTAGACTAAAACAGCGAAAAATAAGGAACGCAAATGGTGGCTGCCGTAGCTGCCGCCATTTGCATACGCCATTTGCATATGCCAGTTTTGTTTGAGTTTTTTTACCCAGACGTGATA
The DNA here is from genome assembly GCF_057233095.1 of Heloderma suspectum. Taxonomy (NCBI): domain Eukaryota; kingdom Metazoa; phylum Chordata; class Lepidosauria; order Squamata; family Helodermatidae; genus Heloderma; species Heloderma suspectum. Next base: position 256,363,037 of record NC_139461.1, read on the forward strand.
GGCTACGTAAAGACTTACGTAGCCTATCACGGTTCCCTGGCTGGACGCAAATGGTGGCTGCTACGATGGCCGCCATTTGCGTCCGCACCAGCCAGTCCGCGGCCGGAAATCCGGCTGTGGATGGCCCTGGCCTGGCCAGCTGCTCCACGGAGCCACCACGGAGCACAGCCAGTCATCAAGGATTCCAGGGGGAGGACCGGATCACCTCCCCCCCCCATCGAGGATTCCGGAGGGAGGGACGGAGCGCCTCCCCCCCTGCGAACCCCCACGGACCCAAGGTAAGGGGGTTTTGCACACCCCTTCACGGCTCGGTTCCTAACAGGCCACAGACCTGTACTGGAGGTTGGGCCCTGCTCTAATACCATGAACATAAGATGAAGGAGAAAACTATAGTTCAAAGGGGAAGGGCTGTAGTTCAGTGGAAGACCTCATGCTTTGCCAAAGGTCCTGGGTTCATTATCTGATGTCTCCAAGTACGGCTTTCTGAAATGCTAGAGAACCACTGCCAATAAGTGTAGCAGACAATACTGAGCTAGATAGTCCAGTGGTCTGACTCAGTATAAGACAGCTTCCTATAGCTTTGTAACTTTGAATTCAGAATAACTAACACAGTTTGTTCTGGTGGTTCATAATCACCCATGCAAATTAGCATCCCCATTTTACTGATAAGCAGGCACTTACAAGAGGAAATAAATCTGTTCTTTGACTACAACTAATCTTTGTCTTCACCACTCACAGAAAGGTTTGCTAAGGAAATACTACCATGCTAGATGATCTAGCCTAGATCTGCTGAGCACCAAGGCCATTGATGCCTAAGAGAAGGGAGAGCTTTCCTATCCGACTTCCCCTCAAGCTAGTATTTAATTTTATAGTGTTATTGTTCTACAGCTTGTTTGTCATCTCTGGGCAGAGAGCATGATTTATAAACACCATAAGCAAGCAAACAGATAAACAATTCTCTTGGTCTGGTTTTAAGGTATGTTTCAGGTTTCACATGCCACTGACAGTCGCCGTTTCAGATTCCATCTTATTTTTCTACATTCATTTCAGCTGTAGTATCTACTCAGACTTGACAAAGATGAAGTCTATAGGACAGGGCTACATCTCCCGTGGCTTGTTTAGCCAGCCAGCCTGTGAGTCTTAGATGCTCACAAAAGCTGGTACAGTATGTGTTCTGTCCATCATAATGACTTTATTTAAATTGTTTCGCAAAATATCTTCCCTTGAGCAAACCTGCTGCCAAAGTCGATCTGGAACAATTGCGTGACACCGTACAAGGTCTCCAATGTAATCCTTCGTTCATTTTCTCATCAACCCCAGCAGTGAGTTGTGTGGCCAGAGTTCAGCAAAACAACTCAACTGTTTTCTCCTTGAACATTCTGTGATGTGAAATGCATAAAAAGAAGGATTTAGTTTAATAGCTGCAGCCAGTTATGTTTTTGTTGCTGCTGCTGCTGCTAAGGCAAAGGATCTTACTGCATTTTAGATCCCTGTTAGCACATTAGCATAGATGAATACACTCCTATGAACTAAACTAGACTTATGCACACTCATATTTGCTTTGTCACTCTCTGTGTCACTCTCTGAAGTTTGTTTTTTAAGATGCCTTATGAGCAGTAGTGTAGTGGCAAATTCAGAAGTGCAGGGTCCCTTCGTGACAGTCACACCCCTTCTAAGATTGTACAACCTTATAAGATATACAGCCTTCAGCTGGGACCCAAAAACAATGCAGCTGAGAGTAAGGCAGGGGTATTTCAATTGGATGTCTGAGAAAAAAAAATGCAGGGGTGTTAAATCTTTTTCAGTCACTCACTCAAACACATTTTAGGTTTTCAAAACATGATACTCTATGGAAGCTTCACCCTCTCAACTCAGCCCTCATGGACAGATCCCTTCTCATTTAAACAGCAGCCTTGCACACTCCCTTAGCGCCCCAACATTACCCATTAGCCTTCCCTAAGCTCCTTCATTATATCTTCCCCCTCCCCCCTCCCCCCCAACAGAAACATCCACACACCCAGCTGGATTGAAACACACACACACACAGAGTGGTATAGCAGTACATTTGGAAATGCAGGAGCTCATTGTGACAGTCTCCAAGGACAGTCCAAAGATTTCAGGCAGCTGTGTCGATCCATATCAACAAACCAGTTCTAGGAGTTTTCATCTCCACCAGGAGCACATCTTTGGTAAAGCGAATAGGTCTTAATTGCCCATTCCAGACCAAGTCATCCCAAATACTTTGCATTCCAACAGGGAACAATATATTGTTGCTTGGAAAATTCATTCCCCCCACAGCTACAGTGAGGATCGCAGCTAAGCTCAGAGGCAACAGGGAATTCTGAGGGAGGTGGCAGATGACATCAGAGTCCCTGCTAATGAAAAAGTGCCAGGGCTGCATCCCTGCGAGCCCTGCCTCCACTACACCACTGCTTATGAGCATGTTTCTCTGTATCCATTCAGGGATCATGGTTATTATTATTTTTAGGACATTCCACCCTTTCTCTCATTCATCATCGGAACAACTGTATGAGGCAGGCTTGCTGGTTAGGGAAACAAATGCCAACCACTAAACCTGCTCCCAAAATAAATTTGAAGATGTAGCTTTCACCACTATTCTTTGTTGCCCCAATCTGCCTCAGAATTTATTTCTGCAGGATGTGTAGAGTCCTAAAATGGTGGCAGCAGAAGTTGCAGGAATAGGCACAGGGGAAAAAAAGAAATGCCAGCCAAAAGGAACCACATACATCATGCTGTTGCACTTGGTATATATGTTTGTTCTGCTGGATTTTCTTAAAGATTTGGTCAGGCAGTGAACTAGCACATATCTTTACTAACAACACAGTTTTTTCTTTTTTTTTCCTTTTAAAATAACCAGCCCATGTCCAGATCCACAATTCTATGAAGAAGAAATAAATGAATTGTATATCTGGATGGACAAATCCATGGCACAAATCCATATCACTTTCACTTTCCATGGCACAAATCCATGCCATTTTCACATGTGTTCACTCATAAATCCATTTTTGTCCCATTTCTGCATTAATATAAGTATGTGTGTGTGGTGAGGAGAGTGTTTTTCTCATGACAATTTGAACTTTAAATCAGTTAAATGTGTACTTTGAAATGTATTTTCTCTCAAAAGATCCATTTCTAAATGTATTTTCTCGCAAAATACATTTTTAAAAATGCATTTGGATGTCTTTTTTGAGCTAGAACTTCATTGGAAATTTAGGTAGTGCAAACGTCAATGGATAATTAGGTTCTGGTCCATATATTAGTCCTGGAGGTCCAACTCAGGTCATTTCATATTGGAATTCACAAATATCTAATTTCTCTACTTGAGCAGAGCTTGAAAGTTTTTCAAGCAATTTTTGCTCAAAATCCTACAAGCTAGGCTTCAGCAGTATGTGAACCAAGAACTACCGGAAGTACAAGCTGGGTTTAGAAGAGGCAAAGGAACTAGAGATCAAGTCACCAACATTCGCTGGATCATGGAGAAAGCAAGAGAATTCCAGAAAAACATCTATTTCTGCTTCATTGACTATGCTAAAGCCTTTGAGTGTGTGGATCACAACAAACTGTGGCAAATTCTTGGGAGTACCAGGCCACCTTACCTGTCTCCTGAGAAACCTGTACAAGGGTCAAGAACAGTAAGAACTGTATATGGAACAACCGATTGGTTCAAAATTGGGAAAGGAGTACGACAAGGCTGTATATTGTCGCCTTGCTTATTTAACTTATATGCAGAGTACATCATGAGAAATGCCGGGTTGGATGAATCACAGATCGGAATTAAGACTGCCGGGAGAATTATCAACAACCTCAGATATGCAGATGATACCACCCTAATAGCAGAAAGTGAAGAGGATCTAAAGACCCTCTTGTTGAGGGTGAAAGTGGAGAGTGGAAAAGCTGGTTTGAAACTCAACATTAAAAAAACTAAGATCATGGCATCTGGCCCCATCACTTCTTGGCATATAGAAGGAGAAGAAATGGAAGCAGTGACAGATTTTATTTTCTTGGGCTCCAAGATCACCGCAGACGGTGACTATAGCCATGAAATTAAAAGACGCTTGCTCCTTGGAAGGAAAGCTATGGCAAACCTAGACAGCATAGTAAGAAGCAGAGACATCACCTTGCCAACAAAGATTCGTATAATCCAAGCTATGGTTTTCCCAGTAGTAATGTATGGCTGTGAGAGCTGGACTATAAGGAAGGCTGAGCAGTGAAGAATTGATGCTTTCGGGTCTTGTGGTGTCCCAGAGTGTGCTCAAGTTCATATTCATTGCATCGGTGATCGGTGGTGCTGGAGAAGAGCCTTACAAGTCCCCTGGACTGCAAGGAGGTCAAATCAGTCAATCCTAAAGGAAATCAACCCTGAGTGCTCAATGGAAGGACAGATACTGAAGCTGAAGCTCAAATATTTTGGCCACCTAATGTTAAGAGAAAACTCACTGGAAAAGACCCTGATGCTGGGAAAGATTGAAGGCAAAAGGAGGAGGGGACGGCAGAGGATGAGATGGCTAGATAGCATCACCGATGCAATGAATATGAACTTGAGCACACTCTGGGAGAGAGCAGAGGACAGGAAGGCCTGGCGTGCTATGGTCCATGGGGCCACGAAGAGTCGGACACGACTTAACGACTGAACAACGAACAACGAACTGGCTGACTGATGGATAATCATCATTGAGTTATATCCAATGTTAGTCTAATATAAATCCCATTTATTTCAATGGGTCTATTCTAAGTATGATTGACATTGGATACAACCCATGATCTTTTCTTGAAGGTAGGAAAGAAGGGCCCCTTGTAGGGTTTAATGCCTAAGATTTATTTGTTTTGTAATTGTATTATTTTTATTGTGTATTTTAGCTGCTGAGGGCCTGTGGCTGATAAGCCGCATAACATAGTAACTAACACTTTGCTGCCCTTTCAGGACACCCAAAATCCGCTGCATCACTCTACCTAATGGTAGGGCTGACCCTGCTACTACTCACCTCCCTGTTGTCTGTGAATCATTCAGCAAAAGTATGTGTGGGAGGACCAAAGGAAAGTACACAGAGGCTGGAGAAAGCTGCAGTTATGATGTGTTGATTTGCCTCTTGCCAATGCCTTTTCTCTGACATGCTTTATTTGGCTCTGGAATAGCTTCCATTTCTCAGATATATAATGGTATTTCACAGTGATGACCCCAAGATCATCTTTTAGATCTTGCATTTCTGTGATTCCACAGCAACAGAATCTGGATCAGCCTTGCCTGTGGTTTTGACATATTCATCCTAACCCTAAATATTATTTAACCTAAAGAAAAGGCACATGTACACATTGTACAACAGTGGTGCTGCATGTACATCAGTGTCCCACTGGTATTTCTATACAAAATGAAGATATCATATTTCCATGTTTCTGGGTTCCCTGGTCCAATCAGAGTTCCCAGAATTCCCTTGTATATATGTATACAGCTGTATATATGCTTTATGTAGAAACACAGTTTGACCCCGGTGTGCACCTGCAGCAATACATAGTATTTGCTGTGCAATATACAGAACTGTCCTTCATTTCTGTGGAATTTACTTCCGCACTAGCCATATTCACACATTGACTGAATGTTTGTGGAAGGGGAGAGAAATTTGGATTATACCTGTTTCTCACCTCCATGTATTCATCTGAAGTCTGCATAGGGCCTACATATGTACAAGTTGTACATAGAATTAGAATCATAAAAGTACAGAGTTGGACCTGGGGCCTTGGCGGTCAAAGAGTCCTATCTGTCCCCCCTGCTCAATGCAAATAGGGTTGTTGTTGTTGTTTCCTTTAGAAAAAACAACAACAAATGTGGATCTGCTTCAGATGAAATCCAAAAAACAGACTAAAGCAGGGTGCTTCAGAAATATTCAGACTTCCTCCAAAGTGAAGCAAGTCTTCCCTAAAGCAGTCCAAAGTAAAGCAGGCTGGCCCTGAAGCTTTGGACCCACTTGGGAGCTTTGCGAGGTATCCAGGCAGGTGGCAAAACCCTGATGCACTCCTTCAAATCAGTCCCTATGTGAACAAGAGCCATGGAAAAGGCAGGCTCATCACTGCTGCATGCAGAGCCTATATTCAAATCTTCAAATGAATGTGTAGCAGGCAGTCAGGAGATCCTGCTCTCCCCCCATGCGTGCCCCACGCACATGTTCCCTGAATGTGCAGAAAGCGCATCAGCATGCTTATTATTATGATTGTAAGTTGTAGCCATTGTCTCCTCAGTTGAAAGGAGAGAAGCAATCTCACAAATTGGCTGTCACATAAAAAGCACAGAGCGTTCACTGAGAAAAGTTAAAAACTCTGTTCTTGCTTTAAAGCTCCTTGACTTCACTTTAAAAAAAGGAAAGAAACAAGCATGACTGCAGGGCAGGCAATATTCCCATTGTGTGAATCTTTACACTCCCTGTGCAGGGCCAATCAAATTTTGTTTCTTTACAGGCACATAATTAACCCCTTGAGTAGGTACCCAGCTAAACCTAAATAATTATAGTACCTAATTTTCCAATAGCTGATGAAAATCTCTTTTAGGCTCCTAATTGGCTGCCACCTCCTATTAATGCTTGCTTCGAGCACTTAAAATAATCAACTTGGGAAACAGGCTACTTTAACAAGGGGATAAGGCAACAGCTGGCAGAAGGAGTTGGAGATTGGGCTGATGGATTAAATACAGAAGTTGGTGGGAAATGTTTTTTATTCCATATCTTATCTAGTTGATGCAAGATGTCTGATCAAGCCACATAAAACCAGACCTGTTTGAATGTTGATACAGAATGCATCCCATTTATAATGGACAAAAATATAGCAGACAGGGGCATTGCTAGGCTTGAACCCACAAGGCCACAGCCCAGAACCTATTTCCTAGGCTGTGGTCCCATGGGTTCTAAGTGTCCATTGGTTTTTCCTCAGCTTAACTGTGATGCAGGTGGTGATTTTTAAGGGGGATTGCAGCTGGAGAGGGAAGGATTAACTCCCCTCCCCACATGCTGCAACACTGTGAAATGACTTTGCCTCCTGTGAAATTTATATAGATCCTAGTGATTTCTACATTTTCATAGATAGATATAAATCATCATATGCACATTTTATACAGCTTTGTGCCCATTTTGTCCTATGGCCCCAGATCTTTGAAGTATGGCTAGCAACACCCCTGGATAGCACACAAATATTGGTAGCTATTTGCCCTTTGCTGTAGATGGTTCTAACTCAGGCTCAGTGCTGGAATTACTGGAGGTAGGGAAGGAGCCCAGCTCCTTTGGGTCCTGTTTTTGAAGGTGGCAGAGGTGGTCATGATTTGGCTAAAATTTGGGAGGGGAGTTGAGTGGGCTTGTGGGCTCCACTAATGGGCTCCCTACCTTTCCTCCCATAAGAACACCGTTCAGGCTACTGTTCGTAGAGTCTGTCTCAGCAGCCAAATCCTCTGATGTTTACTCAGAATTAAGTCCCACTGAGTTGGAAGGAGCTTACTCTCACTTAAGTGTGCATAGGTTTGTAGCCTTCAAGCAGGTTCATGCATGCATTTGGGTAGATGGTCTATAATTGTTTCTGCCTTATCGACCCACCCCATCACCTGCTGGCAATGTTCAGCCAACACAATGCACAGGTTAGGCATTTTGGAGTAGCTACTATGAGCTGGATTGTCACAGTTGGATACTAGCGAAAGGCTTCAGAACCATGATCCAACTGACATGCATCAAGAATGTGTCACTGGAAAGTACATGGAGAGAATGGTCCACTCACATTATATAATATCAGAAGGGAATCTTTGTTATTGAGATTGCAGCTCTTATTCTGTGATTAGAACAAAATTCATCTTGCACTTCTCCTGTTTACAGAAGAGGAGCAGAAGATTTATGCCAGGTTTCTCCTCTGATGTTACATGTGAGTAAACTCATTTACATGAACACTGATTTGCAAGAGTGAGCCAGCTAAAAGATTAGATAAGGCAACTCTAAGTGAAGAGAAATACATACACGAGAGGAGACAGTGGCCAGTAATGTCTCACTTCAGCAACACAGTTTTCTCATTCTAGGGCATTTTTCCTGGACCGGAGCTTAACTTCTACCCACATGCTCTGTCACGGACACCCTTCTGTCAAGCAGTGGGATCAAGAAAGGGCAGGCAGGCAGGATGGATGGATAGAGGTCCAAGAGTCTGCAACACTAGGATAGTGTTACAGACTCAGATGATAAGGATAACACAGAGGATAAGAAAGGAAGAATGTTAGTAAGATCGTTTAACAACACTAACAATAGCACTACTCATACTAGTAAACCACATGCTAGTATTTTTTTTCCTCAGAGGTATTTCCTGTAAACACCATGCTTGTTCCTTGATTTCTCTTGTATTTCCAACTCCATTCACTGAACCCAGAGTTTTCACAGTCAGTATGCATTTAGCTGCTGAGGTCTACATAAGAAGAGAGCATGGGGAAGTACCAATATTTTTTTAATGGATTAAAATGATGGGACTCCAGGTAAAAACAAAAAGAAGGGCACACCAATTTGCTTAGATAACTAATTAAGCTGTAAATAAATGTACCATCAAGTAGCTTAATTAGCAGCATGTGTTTATTAGAAGCCAATTACATGATCCCTTAGCAGTTTTTAATTAATGATTGTCAGCCCAAGGAATCTAATTGGCGAAGGTTAAAGTGAACATGAAAATCTCTTGCTAAAGTTAACCACCTAAAATTTCTTTTAGCATTTAATCGTGCTAGAAAGAGAAATATTAAAGGGGCACAGGAGTGCCCCTCTAGTTAAGCTGAGTCACAAAAGCAGGTTCCACCATTATAAGCCTCAAAATTCTACTGCTTATAAAAATCACACCCCTTGAGCTAATAGCTTGAAACTTGGCAGCCATAATTTACCTGATGAGATCTACACTTTTGCAAAATTTCAAACTAATCTGATACAAATTGCCATAGACACCGCAAGTTAAACAGTGCTGCAAATTGACACATTTGTACTTTTTACTCTAAACCGTGGCTCAGTATATCATATTTCTTTCAGATTCTGGGGGAAACTACTGATATACCTGATTCAGGCTTGTCGAGAAGGTGAATCTTTCATTGGTTTGATGAAATTATGAGCAATGGTTTAAAAACAAGGTTTTTCTGCCCCATGAAAGCCTATGGCAGCAACTGCTGGCGAAGTTATGTTGAGCATGCTCAGTTTGACTCTGAAGCTAGAATGCTGCCAGTACTCCAGCATTTTGAGAGTTCTGAGAGGAATTCCAGTGTTTCCGTCAGCATTCTGACAGAGGGGAAAGGGTAGAGGGAAGCTGTCAGCTGACAAAAGAGTGAGGTAATTTTGAGGGCTGAGGGAGACATTCTGCCTGACAGATCACTGATGAAGAGAGGGAGGAAAAGGAAAAAGCTATGCTGGGATCCTGTACAGGCTCATCCAGAAGTAAGCTTTTCTGAGCATATAGGAACATAATTATTCATTTGTACACATCTACTCAGTTATTTGTTTGTGTTTTGTTTTTTAGTTTTTGTGGCTTGTTTTGTTTTTTCGGAATGCTGTAATAATAAATTCCCTTTTTAAAAACCAGGGAAATCCAATAATAAAAAACCTGCTGGTTTAAGACCAGAGTTAAGGCTATATCATGTTGGCTCAAGCTCCACAAAGCCAGGAAATTGATGCCTTAGCAGACATACTCTGTGATCAGTAATGATGTTGTACAATGTTACAAATTACACTTACTTACAAGCAACAAACAGGAGGATTCCTCTGCCAATACAGTAAGGTTCAGATACTTCATAAAGCAATACAGGACCAGGGGGCTGTCTTCATGAGCAATTTGGTGTGAAGTTACAGCAGTCTCAGTACCTTCACAACAGATGACTTTGTCACCAATCCACTGCCAACCAGCCACTTCCCTCTTGAAAAGCCACATTGTCTGAAACTCCTTTTACTCCAACTTTTTTTTTTCTTCCTGAAAACAGCTCCCTAGCAGTTTTGCCACAGTGTGCTATGTCCCTCATGCATTAATTCCTGAGCATGTCTCTGTGAGCTGGCAGTGACATGGTCAAGGGGGTTAGACGCCCCATTCCCTCTTGTTTTCCCAGTTGAAGTAGTTTTCCAGTATCCCCCCTTCTGTGCATGTTTAATTATAAGTAAGAAAGAAATCTCACTCCCTTGCAATGAATTTTTAACAGATCTCAATGTGTACGGAGCCACGGTAAAGCATTAAAGTATTTAAAGGATTAAAGGCTAACTTTAGTAACTCGCCCTAAAACACTCTTTCACTTCTCCATGAAATTGCTATCTCGATGCTGAGCTTCTTTGATGTTCTGTAGTTTATCTGTTGTTATATAAAGTTGCAGTAGCAATCCTTCAAGATCACAGGGGCTTCTTATCTCATTGTGAGCAGGGAGAAGGAGAAAGGGGGGTAGAAAGGGGGGCGGGAAGTAATAACTCCATGGCAGAGTGCTGGAATGGGGCAAAAGTGGGGGGCTGAGTTGCTCTCATAGGAAGCCTTCAGGTGCTGCACTCCAGAATCAGGGATTTTTGCTACTCAAGGCAAAAGTGTGCACATTGGGGAAATGGGTGGGAGATAATGTAGTAGCAGGAGGAAGCCTTCGAAATTGTGAATTAGTTGCCCTGCATTCATAATAACATAGTAGCAGGGGGGAGTCTGAACAGGGGGGAGCGCAAACAAGCTCTCTCATTGGTTGAGCAGCCCCTGCCAGTCTGATGATGTTCAGTTCTACTTCCCCCACCCTATCCGGAAGTATGTTCCTTTCAAGCCCTGTGTGACCCCTAAAAACGGATTTTAAAGGTACTGTACACTCAGCTTTTCTTGCTTCGTGTGTCCCTGATGGACTAATGCTGATTCCATGAAAATCCAGGTAATCCTCCAATGAACTTCTCATTTGTGACGATCTCCCCCCCCCCCCGCGACAACTTGGGGTATCTTTGCTGGTCCCAGGCACGATTCTCCCCATCTGGATTTTGGCCTGAAAGACCAAAGAAAAGTGGGGGTGCATTGAGGGTAAGTTGTAAGCACAATTTGTGACATTACACCAAAGCATTACTGATCATGGGGCACACCTGTTTAGGCACCAGTCTTAGCTTCCAATTTCCTGGCTTTGTGGAGCTTGAGCCAACATGAGATAGCCTTAACTCTAGTCTTAAACCAGCAGGTTTTTTGATCAGTGACTATAGCCTTATTTGTATAGAAATAGTAGAAGGCGCTGCAGATAAAATCAGCTACTCACAGCAACTAACCAACACTATCTAGTACGTGATCCTACAGAGAACAACATCATAATAACTTTTCTTCTGGGGGCTTCTCTACATTATGGAAAAGTCCTGCAGCCTTACCAGGACTTTCTGCTTCCATTTCCATGGCATGACTAGGATGGACTCCTATAGACGACGAACATGAGACGTGGAATTGAAAACACCCTTTCTTGGCCGCTTTCTGTATTTTCAATGAAACAGCACCTTCTAGTGGCTGTATTATAGCACTACACTGACATTACACACTGGGGATATCCTGCTTTTTAAAAATTCCAGTTTATCTCCGATCTTTTTGAAAGCGGGATAAATGGGAGAAAGTGCAGGAGGCATCCTGGAGGTTGACAGTGTCATGTAAAGGACCCACAAATTTCCATGAGTGGCCAATCACGAGTGTGCAATACATCACTCGTGTAGAGATGCCCTGGGTCATCATATCAATAGTACATTCAGAACAGTTCTTCTCATCAGGATCAAATAATTAAGTTTGCCACATTTTATATGGACAGAGGTTCTGTGCTGCATGATAGGCACATATCAGTAACATTATGCCTTTTCTGCTATGGAAGAAACACAAGGATTGGGGAAACTACCTTGTCTATCCATTTCTGCTTGCCATGAAATTGTTATAAAGGCACAGAACTTTTATCTTCTTTTTTTTTAAGCAATCAGCCTCAAATGCTACAGGTGAGGTGGGTCAATTCAAAAGGCACTGGTGCTGGACTAGAAAAGGGTGCCCTCCAAATGTTTTGGCCTGCAATTCTCATAAACCCTGACCATCAGACATGCTGCCTGGGGCTTGTTGGTGTTGTAGTCCAAAACATCTGAAGGGCACCAAGTTGCCTATCCCTGGGCTAGAATGTGTATTGAGGGAGAGGTGGTCTGAGTTTAGAACAGAGGTGGGCAATGTCCAGAGCCCCGGGGGCCATTTTTGCCCCCCAGATGCCTGACACAGGGGGGGGAAAGGCCAAAATCATCACTTTGCTGCCAAAATTTGGTGGCAAAGGCAAACCACTCCTTAGTGCTACAAAATGCTACAATGGTTAAGTTTAGCTTGATTCTGAGCTACCTATATGTAACCCTTTTGGTGCTCTGTAGCAGCTACAGATCTTCCAAAGGGCCAAAATTAGCTTGCAGGCAAGCTAACTTTGGCTATTTGGGCACTCTATAGCTGCGACGGATGCCATTTTTTTCCCAAACTGAAGTTGGCAGGTTGCAACTCAGTGATTCACATTACCATTACATTTCCCAATTCAGCAGAAGATGAAACAGACATTACTTCTTTTTATTATTAATTATTTATACCTACCTTTCCTCTAAGGAGCTCATTGTTCACCATTCTCTCCCCGTTATCCTCACAACAACCCTGTGAGGTAGGTTAAGCTGAGCAAGTGTGACTGACCCCAGATCAACCAGTGAACTTCATCACTGAGTGGGGACTTGTCTTCCCAGTCTAACACTCTAACCAACACTGCACTGGCTCCCTTCCAACTTCTTCCACTCATTCCTTCCCCGGTTCCTCTTGCCTGCCCCTCTCCACTTGAATGGCAAGGTTGCTTCTCACTACAACAGGCAGTGGAGAGGGTGACAACGAATTTGGGGCAGGAGTGTGAGAGATGGACAGGAGAAGACATGGTTGCTTTGTCTCCTGCCTCATCTGTGGACTTAAAGGAAAAGAGTGAAGCTGCAGGCTGAAATATTGCAACCCTATAGGGGACACGGTAACCACAGAACATAGGAAGCTGTCTTATACTGAGACAGACCATTGGTCCATCTAGGCCAGTATTGTCGACACTGACTGGCAGCAGCGGCTCTCCAGCAGAACCATTTCCTAGCCTTACCTGGAGAAGCTGGGGACTGAACCTGGGACCTTCAGCATGCAAAGCAGGTGCTCTACCAGTGAGCTACAGTTGTGGTTGTACGTCTGCTGTATCCTATGTCCAAGTCCTGACTACTCAAAGCAGGCTGACATTTTGCTTGACCACTGCTATGGCTTCTGAGAGGTGGCAGTGGTGAAGCTAGGGTTGATAATAGGAACATAGGAAGCTGTCTTATCCTGAGACAGACCATTGGTCCATCTAGCCCAGTATTGTCATCACTGACTGGCAGCGGCTTTCCAGGATTTCAGGCAGGATTTTTTCCTGAACTAGCTGGAGATGCCGGGGATCGAACCTCGGACCTTCTGCGTGCAAGGCAGGTGCTCCATCACTGAGCTACACCCCCTCCCTCCACAGCCTCACAGCCCAGGGGCCCCCAAATGACCAACCAGAGAGTGGCAGGTGGTGAGGCAGTGGCAATCAGGCCCAGCATCAGCATCTGGGCTGGCATGGGCATGCCAGCGTCCATCGGGGCTGACACCGCTCACCGCAGCATCTTTTATCTATGCCAGCAGGCGTGCATATATCCTCAGCTTATTATTTTCACTTTAAAAATCTATTGTGCTTTTCTATGAAAAAATGGTGCTTATTCCCAAGTGCATGTGTTTATAGTAGCAAAAGCAAAGGCAGTCATGATGATGCTATAATTTAAATGAGTTTAAAATGCAAAACTGCACATGCTCAGACTATTTCTCTTTTTTTATCAAGATTCACAAGCTGGTTTTTGTTTATTTGTTTTTTCTCTAACATCAGGAATCTAAAAGCAGTTATAAGGCATAGAATGGAGGTGGGGGGAGGGGAGAAGAAAAATATTAACTGTGTGCTTCACAACTGAAGTAATACACATGACCATCTAAAAGGGAGGAGGGGGCATAAAACAATTAAGTCCAGGATCTAAAATTACCTAGCTGCACCAATGATTGGGGGCATGGTAAAAAAAAAGTGATGGCTTGCTTTGGGAAGACTGGAACTTGGATTCATCAGCAGACAATCATATAGATGACTGCTTTAGCACAAAAAACCTAATGTTTAAAGTGTAGCTAACTCCTTGACTACACCATAGTCTTACGCTGCTTCAGGGAAAGAATGTTTGCCTGCTTGTTTTGCAGATCCCATTGTGTGTTCCTTCCTTCCTTCCAATGTACTTGCATACGATAGGACTCATGGTTTTCCACCCTTCCAAGCTATGGTGTGTCCCCTCCCAGATGCATCACACTCGGTTTAGGGTGGGGAAAAGCAAGGGCACTTGTAGCTGCTTCAGTTTCAAGTGTGAGAGCTTGGAAATAACAGGAAGAGACTTTATCCACATGCTACAGGTATTGTTCAATTCTGTTCCATTCTTGAATTCAATGAATTGTATGTTGTGTTATACACTTTATATGTAGTTAACCTTGGGGATTATTGTGAAGGATCTTAGAACTCCAAGGCGGAAAGATGCTTTATGGCAGCAATCCTATACACACTTACCTGAGAATAAGTCCTATTGAACTCCATGGAGCTTACTTTTGAGTAGACACACATTGGCTTGCAGCATAAAAGCAGCTAATGCATTTCTGTGAACTGAAGCTGGAACAATTATACTGAAGCTTTACCTAAAACCCAAGTTGAAGTTGTTTTAAAAATCTGATTGCTAACAGTTCAACAAATATCACAAGCAACTTAATCCAGGAACCAGTTAAAACAGATTTAAATCTGGATTTAAGCTGTTTTGCTCCTATTTATTTCAGTGGGCTAAAATCCAAGCACATTAGCCTTACTGGTTTGTAGATTACAGTTTGATCTATTGTTCCATTATCTACCACAGTGAGATAATTCTTACTAATATATGTAATTTAAAGATATGGTAGACACTTTAAAGCAAGCTGTTAAGTCTCTCTAAGTCTCCTTTATGATCAATAACCAACAAATCTGTTTGTTTGTAGTTTTTAAATGGAATTAGATCAATATCTACATGGACACGAGCAAGCAGATGGAAATCCTAAAACATACATACTTTTGGGTTGCTTGCAACAAGCCCTGGGTCCCCATTTACTTGGCCTCACTGCTTGTTCCCTGTGCACAGGGGATGCAGGAGCAAGAAGCATCCTCTTCCAGGCATAGCCAGGGGCTTACTGATTCTGTGTGCTGCTTGGCCATGCTGTAGCCCAAGCCCAACGCCAGCAGGCAATTGGCTGTGCTGGGTGGCTTTTGGGGGTGGAGCCTTGGAGTGGATTTCAGTAGGAACCTTTTCCCCACTGGTCTGCCCCTGGGTTGTAAACTAAGGGGCTGACCCACGGTTTTAGCATGGAGGTCACCAGCTCCCCTGCTCCTGGCTTTAAATGTGTGTTACCTTGCCATGGGCAAAGCTTAACTACCTGTTCTCAGGGCTGGGATGAAATGTTACTCTCATTTGTGATTAGGCCTTGGCAGTGCAGGGCTTTGGCCTTCCTCCGTTGGTTTCTTGCTTTAAAGCATTGTTTATAATTCTGTCATGAATTTTTGTTGTTGGCACTGGAAACATTGGGCCAGATCCATAGCAGGGGTAAACAGGGGGGTTCCCACTCAGGGATCCCCTTAAGACAGGGATGTTGAACTTTGTTCAGCCAAGGGGCCAAATTCCATTTCCGAGAAGCTCTCAGGGCAGGGAGGGGGGTATTCCAGTGTTTATTGGGGCCGAAGGCAGAAGGGGAAAGGCCAAAATACCAGCATGTTTTAGCTTAAAACTCTTACTGCAAGTAACTAAGTCTTTAGGAGAGGCATTTCAGCCTTTTAGGGCTTCTCCACACTGGGCTTATATAGTGTGATCAGGATTGGTTACTCTTGATCAAGTTTGTGGGTCCTTTTCATGATGTTCTCATCGTCTGCTGCCTCTCCTGCTGTTTTTTTAGCTTTATTCTGCCATGATCTGCCAAAATTGCAGTAATAAATATACACTGACATCAAAGAGGTAGCGTATTTTCAGGATAGCACAATATCGCTGCAATGTCGCAGCACCATCTGCTGCCTGTATAAATGCAACATATAAAACTTCTCCACAAAAGAAACGGCCAAATAAAGGGGGGGAAGAGTGTGGCTCATGTATTGTGCCAATTGTAATCCTGGAAAGACTCCACAAGAAGAAAGCCTGGTAGGGTGCGGGATTTTTGCTTTAATGTAGAGAAGACCTTAGAATGGGGGGATCTGCATAAAAGCCAGGAAATCACCAAATGATCAGTGCTTAGGGGAAGGGGCATGGTCAGCTGGAGATCCCCAGACAGCCAGATTGGGACTCCACGAGAGAACCAGATTGGGACCCAAGACCTGAGGTTCTGCACCTCTGCCGTAAGGGATCTGGGCATGTCACCTCAAGGCCCCAGCCCAGCTGACACACCCACCACATACACAGGACTGGGGAAAACAGGTGTGGGACTTGCAAGAATTGTATCCATTTGCACTGTGGTGGACTGGTGATTCCTGCCACTCCCATTAACATTATCCTTTATGTTATCTGTGGGATGCGCATCCATGATGTCTAGATCCTTACCCTATGCCATGCCAAACTCTGTGAGCTGTAACCAATAAAGTTGTGATGTTGATGATGATAATTGATGATTACAACAAAAAAAGTTAATAATAATAATATGACCAAAAAGAATGAACAAAGATACAAATAATAAATAGTATTATTAACAATAAAATACAATGATATTAATGATATAATGCTGAAATAAATAACCCCATTACATTATGACTTACCTAATATTAAATCATTTCTAACTTCGTTCGGATCTAAGCCATAATATTAGCATGGGATTCTGTCATACCACATAAATCCTACTTATTTTTTTAAAAAATGTACACATTCTGAACTTCTAATTTCTACAGATTGGTAGATGGAAGTGTCACTTCCCCAAATGCATGGATAAATACAGTGTATGACTTAGTAATGGCATGGTTTGATCTGTGAACCATTTTGGAGTTCATGGGTCTGTCCAAAATCAGTCCATATGTTAGCAATGCAACAGATACAGATGAGTACTATGTAAAAATGTAATATCCAAAATATCCTACTAATACTAAGTTTATTGCCCTGTCCCTGAAGAGTGCTCTCATAGTCCTGAAAAGAATGAAATTCAGCACATCATAAGCTGGAAAGCTGAAGATCATACAATGATCTACCTGCCAATTTACTATAGCAGAAAAAAAGGGGAATTGTTTACAAAGTATGACATTGTTCACAGCAGGTTTTCTTCCTGCAATTTTTGCCAGAGTTTTGGATCATTTAAAACTAACCACTGGAAATCTTGGAATCACATAACCACTAGTGATCTACCAATCCTTTTTATGTTCCTGGTGTAACACAAAATGATGAATTACTATCCCTCATCCCCCACCTCCAATTCTAATGTACAGAACTCACATATCTTATCATGGGGAAGATGTGTGAATTGTAACTTTGCATGTTACACCAAAAGCATGAAAAGAGCATTGCGAGTCTCTTTCATATCCTCTTTTGACGCTTCTTGCCAAACAAGCTTTGTTGGTCCCCAAAGTCATGGCTGAATTTGAGTCAAGGTATAACAAGTAGGTTTTTCAGTTCAGCCATAGAATATGTGAGTTAGGAATAAGGATAGTGCCTCTGAACATATACGTTTCCCTAATTATTGAATGATTATGACCAGTGGAGGCTGGTGGGTCCAATGTCAGTGGGGCAGTGAATCAGCTTCGGGTTTCAGTCAGAACCAGTCGGAACTCTAAAGGAGCTACCTAAGGTGTGACAGCCAAAATGGGTTCAGCACCTTGGATAACTCCTTTAGAGTTCTGACTAGTTCCGACTGAGACACCGAGTGGATTTACTGCCCCACTGACATCAGAGCCACCAGACTCTACTGGTGATGACGCATGTCCACATGTCTGTGCTTAGAGAATGGGATTTCAGGTGAAAAAGCACAGATTTCAGGCAAATAAGTCTCAGCAACTTCTCTGGAAATTAACCATTGCCTACATCAGCCTTCCTCAACTTGGTGCCCTGCAGATGTGTTGGAGTACAGGGCCTATCATCCCCAGCCATCATGGCCTTTGGCTATGGTGGCTGGGAGATAATGGGAGCTCTAATCCAACACTTCTAGAGGGCACCAAGTTGGGGAAAGCTGGCTTACACTCACTTCATTTTCAGTGCTATATTACTTTTTGCAACTGATCGCTAGCCCTAGAAACGTAAGCAAACCAGAGAAAGCCATGTTTGCTTTCTACAGAATCTTGATTTAGGACAATCTAGAGATTTTCTTTCTGCCTTATTCAATTTTCATGCCCCATCGAAAATATGAGGCCAAAGTGTGGTTTTGTTTCCTTGATAGTATGGCATGACATTTTTTTCATATTTGTTCAGGCTCATTTTTCTGTACTTTTTTTTTAATCACAAGACAAGACATCTCCATCCACTTTGATCCAAACTGGAATTCAGACATAATCATTACAGTTTTCAGTTCTTATAAGATCTAATTACCCACCTACTTTCACACATTTTTAGCATCAGCTGCAACCCTATCACCAAACTGTCTTTGAAAAGCTGCCAAGCGGATGTCAGACGGAAATGGTTATCAGCCAGCATGAAATGAAAGCAGTCTCCTGTGTAGATATTCTTGTCAAAATTTGGCAGTGTAACTGGGAGGAACACATCTATGGACATGAGTGGAAAGCTTATGTCGTTTATGCAAGGGAAAAGACTACAAAGTGATTCCATCACACTGAGTGAGTCTATAACATCCTGCAGAGGCAGAAACATTTTAATCTAGCATATTAAGGCCATAACAAATCCAAATGGGTGGGAAAAGGCTGACAGAGGCTAGAAAGAAATCACCCATTTTTTAACAGTAACAAAAGTTATCAACTGGAAGAAGTCTCCCAAGGATATGATTGTGATATCTATCACTTGAAGTCAGGGCTTCAATGTTTATTATTTATTTTATCTATGACATTTATCTCCCACTTTTCCTCAAGGGCACTCAAGGTAACATACATGGTTTTCCTTAGTTTTATCCTCACAACAACACTAGGGGTAGGTTAGGCTGAGAGATAGTGACTGGCTTAAGGTCATCCAGTGAGCTTCATGGTTGAATGGGGATTTGAACCCAGGTCTCTCTGGTCCTGGTGCAACACTCTGTTATAACACACTGGCTCTCAATGTGTCTCATATTTTCAAGCAAGGATCCCCAAGACATGGGTTCATCCTATTGAACCACACCCCCTCCTAAATCAAGAGTAAAACTATTCATGGATTCCTCAGATTAAAAAGAATACAATTGTCAGCTGATTGTTTAACAGCAGGACTTATAAATAAAATGATCAGAACGGCTTGCAAAATAAAAAACACAATAAAACAACTTTAAAACATACAAGCTAAAAATATACAAAAATATACTAAAAATGGTAAAATCACTAGGAGCAACATAAAAACAACAAAACCAGCCAAGATAAAACAGACCACATCGAGGACATGCAGCTCTGTCCTCCAACACCTTGCTCTGCCTTCCCATCTCTACAGCATCTGCCACCTGGGGCAACCACCTCACACTCTCTAATGGTAGGGCTGGCCCTGCTCTGATGACTATCACAGTGTATGACCAGGGACATATGGAGACAGGCAATCTTTCAGGTACCCTAGTTCCAAGCCATGGAGTGCTTTAAAGGTCAAAAACAACACTTTGAATTGAGCCAGAAATGGACTTGGGAGCCAGTACAGGTGATGAAGCACTGGTTTGATATGATTGCAATGCCTGATCCAGTGCCATCTCCAGGTTTTGAAGGGCCCTTGGGCAAGACACCCTCAATGGACCCCCTCCCTCAGTGAATCTACCTCCTCCTCACCCCCATTGTCATTAGCTGTTATTGTTATTATTCCCCATCCTCTTTTTCATCATTTTTATTGTTTGCTTGAGAGTCAGAAAGCAAGTAGGCAGTAGCCCCTCCTGCTCCTTCTTCTCACCACCACCATATTCTGGGACTTAGTGAGAAACAGGTGAACCAGCAGGTTACAGTGGTGAAGAAGAGGAGCAATTCCAGGGGGCTCTTGTCAGAGAGCCTCTTCTAGGGCGTGAGCCCTTGGCAGGTGCCCACCCATACCTACCCTTAATTCCAACCCTGGCCTGATGCCAGTTAGCAATATAACTGCTGTATTCTAAACCAACTGCAGGTACCAAACCATCTTCAAAGGCAGCCTGATGTATAAGGCCCAAAAGAGACATTACTTTAAAACTGTGATAGTGTAGCAGCCATATCGGGGGTCAGACTAAGTAGCCTCATGCAGTCTTATGCTTCATGTTCTTGCTGAGCTCTTTCTCCCTTGAATATATTGTTGTAAGCTGACGAGACACAAGAATTCCTTATCTTGTCAAAGGTCATACAGAGCCAGTGTAGTGTAGTGGTGAGAGTGACGGACTGGGAGCCGGGAGATCCGGGTTCTAGTCCCCACTCGGCCATGGAAGCTCACTGGGTGACTTTGGGCCAGTCACAGACTCTCAGCCCAACCTACCTCACAGGGTTGTTGTTGTGAGGATACAACGGTGAGGAGGAGGATAATGTAAGCCGCCTTGAGTTCCTTGCGAGAGGGAGAAAGGCGGGGTATAAATGCAATAAATAAATAAATAAATATCTTGTTCTCTGCTGTTCTCTTCTGTTCTCTCCTTATCATGGCTACCCTATAACCCAGTTCTTGTATTATAAACAATGGTGCTAGGAGAAGAAATGTTGAGGATTGCAACCCCATGCGGGAGGGAGAGGAGGAGCCGTTTCATATGTGTCACAATGTCTATAAAACCAATGTGCTAATGTAAATCGGGGCTTCTGGCTCTTTGGAAATGATTCCAGCCTTAAGCCCGCGCGTTAAATAAAGAATCTCTTTTTCCTTCACTCCATGGTCTCTCTGACTCTGGGTTCTGCAACATAAATGGTGCCGTGACTCGGATGTGGCAGGCTCTGAGCCAGACAGGTGGCAGTTGCCTGCTCTTGATCACCGCACCGGGAAGACGAGCTCGGCGCATGCCTCCCTTTCTTGGCGCCACCGACCTTTTTGTCGAGTGAATGGGAGAAAGCCTGCACCGGGATCGCCCAAACGGCAGCAAGCGGCAAGAGAACCTTGAGAAGCGGAGGAAGGAACTTGAGCCCTGCCTGTATCGCAGCTGCAATTGAGTTGAAACCCACATTGGAAGCCTTCAGGAGAAAGGCAAGTATATGGGAAAAAGAGGGCCCCGCCTTTAGGGAGAAAGGCCACTGGGCAGAAAAAAAGAGGGCCCCGCCTTATGAAAAAGGTCAGTGTTGGTGGTATACGTATACAAAAGAACCTACTCCTTGCGGGTAGAAGGGGGGCCTGATCACACCCCCGAGTGGGCGCCAGTACCCAGCACGCCAGTACTCAGTAGGAAGCTGAGGAAGCTGGGGAAGCCGTTTTCCGCTCTGGTAAAAAGTGGGAAAAGTGGGTGGCAGGGACATATGGATGTAGTGGAGAGATTGATGATTGTGTGAGTGGCTACTGCGGTTTCTGACGCATACCGTTGACCGTCCGGGTGCCCAGGCCAGTAGCAAAGTGCGTGGTGTGAAAAATCCTCTTGTGTCGGCCAGTGAGACCCCTTACTCACTGACCAATTCCCATTCCCTAATTGTGTCTGTCTTCAATTTAGGAGGGAGGCTATGGGTGGTGGGGGAAGCAAACCTTGCACCCCCTTGAGATGTATGTCAAACAAAGAAGGAAAAAGGTTTTTTTAAAAAGATTCAGAATAGAAAGAGAAAACAGCAAAAAGCTCAAGGTCGAGCTGAGAGGAAAAAAAGAACAAGATCTGAGGCTGTTAATTAGAAAAATGTTGCAGGACAGTCTGGCTTTTAACAAAGCGTGGGAGCGTGAGAGTGTAAGGCCAAAGAAGTAGCTGTTAGCCTAGCGCGCAGAGAGAGGGGGGGGCAGGAAAATTGCCCACAACGTTCTGAGTTGTACAACATCATCACCTCGCCTAATTGAGATGAAATCCCTAAGAAATGGAAACTGAAAATGAAGACCCAGAAGATGAAGGCAAAATAGAAAATAAAGGTGAAGAATCACAGGCTAGACCCCTCTTTGAGTGAAAAGTGTGCCATAAGACTGTCCCAAAGCAGAATGAAGCAGAAAGACCATGTTGAAGATCTCTGTCAAGGTAACCGTGTTTAGCTTTGAACTGTGTTAGAATTGCACAGAGCCTGTAGCTACTGACCATCAGCTATATGATTTCTGAAGAGCGTAACCATTAAGCTTTTGCCGTGGGATTCCCTGCAATGAAGAAATCTCACTGATTTGAGTGTCCAGTGCCTAAGTGTGTGTGCTGAAGAGACCGAGAAACCAGACAGCATGTTCCTGGCCAAGCCAAAAATCACGCTACTACCATGCTCCTGAAAGCTGCAATAAACTGTGTAAGCTGGGAGACCCAACCTGATTGAAAAGAAAAGAAAATATTGGAGCAACTGTCTTAAAAAAACAATGAGATCTGTGTAGCTGGCTGGCTGACGCTGTCAGTGACGTAACAACTTTAAATTAAGACTGTTTTCCTGTTTGAGACCCCAGAGAAGAAAGCTGACCCAAGTTATTTGTTGCCCGTGCCAAAGCAAGAATTTGGCTGCCCTATACCTCATCGTGTCCTGTTTTGAGCTTGGGATTTACAAATACAAACAAACTGAGAAGCTTGCCTTTGAAGTCCTGCAAATCACCCCACCGCCTCCCGGAAGATTAATGGCTGCCTGAAAAATGCAAGTATAAGGCGATGCTCATCACCCCCCAGCGTCCTGAGTTTTGGCACTCAGTGTTTCAGTGCTTTCGTGTACCAGGTTAGAAAAGAAAAAAAAAAGAGTAAGTTTTTAAAATGTCTGTGAGAGAACCTGACAGAAGTAAAATAAAATTTACAAAGGAGTTGCCCAGGTTAAAGCGTCATGGCTAGAGAGCTGAGCTGTGCCGCTCTGTTTAGACAGAGGCCTTGCTAAAAAGTTAAAGGCCCTTGTCTGTCAGAAGGGGTGTAGGGCCACACTTCCCCTTTTTAAACTGATGCAAAAGTAGAGAGCCTTTGCTGAAAACATCGCATCTTCATTGCCCAGAGCCTTCTCTGTTTGCCTCCATCATCATCTGGGCTTTTTAGAGACACTCTGCAAATGAACTAAAATTTTAAATTGTCAAAGACTTGCCATGGACAGTGCTATGAAGCTTTTGATAAACTTGAACTCTCATCGCTGTAGACCGTGTGTCTGTGTTTGTAGTCAGCTCAGTGTACAGCAGGCTGAGTTTGATCTATAACTTTTAGATTTCCTTCTGCTAAAACTCATGCAGCATAGAGTTGCCGATGCAAAAATGGTGACCTAGAACTCTTTGCGTGTGTGGGTATGCCCGTCCCTTGATTTTGATGAGCCCTGAGCTTTCAGCCAGAAGAGCAGTATGATTGCTGGATCTGCTCCATCATGCCTTACCATGCAAAAAGTGTTTTCCATTCATTGTGTTAAATTGCAGAAAAAGTTTGTTGTGTATATTTTATGATTTCTTAAATATCATAAAATATATGTGATATTTGCAGATTAGTGTTAGTTGCAACTCCAAATGATACTAAGTGTGGTTCCCAATGAATGACAAGGAGAAGAAAGAAAAGGCAAGAGGCAAAAAGAAAAGAAAAAACATTTGTAGAAAAGAAGCGTGGCCATAGTTGCCCCCAGGGTAAATTAAAAGCAGCTGATTGTGCCTGGAGCTTATTACCTGGGGTAAAGTAGCCACAATAATGTAATAGTTCTTTAAGATGAAAAAAATGTAACTAAAAGGAAAAAAAGACCCTATCCCAAATGTGTGTCATTGGGACTAGTGTAAGGCAGAAAAGTTTAAGTAAGTGAGTTTAACTTGAAAAAGACAAATAAAGAAACAAGGCTGGTGCATGGATCAGAAAGTTTTATATAAAAAGTTTGAAACATGATCTGCAATACAAGCAGATCAGCAAAGAAAAAGAAAGCAAAAGAAAGAGAAAAAATTTGTCTTCCCATACTAATAAATAAAAGTGTTATCAAGCACTTTGGGAAGCGAAGTTGTTTACAGGAAGCTGTGCCTGAGAACCAAACACTTCTAGCCTATGCTGAAAATGCTTGCTAGTGTTGTGCTGCCTCATAGGTAACATGTATGGTATAAAAAACCCATTTAGCCCAATAGCTCCTGGTTCAGAGAAGCTGTCTGATCCAACAATTAAGTACGCCTGTGTGCTGTAAGTTACCCAATAAAGTCTCCTTGTAAGTAACCCCCCTCCTGCTGGAATCCCAAAACACAAGTTGGGCTAAAGCGCCTCACCCAGTATCAAACCCTGCTGTTAAAAGCCGTAAAGGCAGGTATAAAGAAGTCAGTTAATATGACCAAAGTGTCTAAAGTGCTGCAAGGTGCCACCGAGGCCCCAGAGCGTACTTGGAGCATCTTTCAGATGCCTATCGCCAGTACACCTCCCTCAACCCAGAGGCCCAAGAAGACGTGGACGAAAGAAAAAAGAAAAAGACCCGGCAGAAGCAGAAGATTCTTAAAAAAGAACCAGTGTGCCCAGTGTGGACAAGATAGACATTAGTGGCATGAATGCCCAAATAAAACAAATCAAATACACAAAGGAGAAAACCAAAGGGGCCAGAATGGGCGAAGAGGGAGACAGCTTGAGAGGGGCCGTGACATTGACTGTAAGGGGCCGTGACATTGACTTCATAATTGACACTGGAGCAGCATCAAAAGCAAGCAAATGTTAGCCTTAAACAAGAAGTCCAAACACTGAGCAAAGTTCTTCAAGCCCAGCGTGGCTTTGTCTTAAAAAAATAAGCCATTCCCATCACAGAAGCTCATCCTTTCCAACCAAGAGTTAAAGTATGAGTTAAAGAGGGAAAAATAACCCTTTGACTCCCAGATGGAGAGGACTGAAAACTGTCATACTTCCCACCCCCGCAGCTATGAAAGCAGCTGAAGTTAAACCCTGGATACATTGGACATGAGTCAAGAGAGCGAGAGGGGGAGAGTAGACTGTAAACAGAAATCCTGAAAATCCTTTAAAAATCATTCTGAAAAAGCAGTAAGAAGACTCAGGCTAGACCTTACTGTGGACACACCGGGAGACTGTCCCCCTGCGTACGGTCAGACCTGCAACTGGAGAATTAAAAAAGGGGACTAGACCCTACTGCAGCTTGCCAGGTGAATAGCTGCCCGGCGTACGGTCAGATCCCAAAGAAGATCAAACATGCG
The DNA here is from genome assembly GCF_057233095.1 of Heloderma suspectum. NCBI lineage: Eukaryota > Metazoa > Chordata > Lepidosauria > Squamata > Helodermatidae > Heloderma > Heloderma suspectum. The sequence continues at coordinate 256,388,398 of NC_139461.1, forward strand.
TGTTGTAGTGTTAGTAGTGTTGCATTGTGTTTCCTTAATAAGGTGCAAAAAGGGGGGTCTGCCCCTGGAAAGAAAAGTTTGTCCCAGTGATTTGCTAATAATTACTGGCTTCACCTGGCTAACATCACAAGAATAAAACATTTTTGTTTGCCAAGAGGTATACCTGCAAACAGGCTTATTAGCTCTTGCCTAATACCTGTCTGTAGACATCCTGGGAAAATTCAAAAAGATACCATGTTAAGTGTTTATGGTGTAAGTTTAACTTATTCCCAAAATGCTAATTGGGGCGTAGTTGCAAAGATCCTACCCCCTACAGAGTTCACTCTATGCACCCCCATCGTTGCTGAAACAAATGCTACGTGTGCACGAATGCTTAATTGTCAAAACTTTTTCCAGAAAATATAAAGCTATCCCTGGCCCCCTTCCACTGTAATAAAATTCAAAACATATCTTTTAATGATGCCCACATACTTTTGCCTCATAGATGGTTTTAGACATGTAGTTCCCGCACTTGGTCATTCATTCCTGCCAACTTGTCTAATAACCACCCATGTTGCCTCAGCCGCCAATTGAACTGGTGCCAATTCTTCCCCTGTAGCCCGAGAAAATCCGTCAACGGCAGCCTCGAGCACTCCAACTAACTAAAAATTGTAATAGTCATGTGCAGTTATATTCTGACTCAGAAAAATTGGCCTTAACAATGTCACTGGTTGGGGTTCCAGGTTTAGCCTTGGCTAATAGTCTTGAAATCAACCGGTTAGCTTGCAGCTTAGCCAAAAGCATAAATGCCACCTCACGAGCATTGTCATTGTTAAATAACGAGTTGCGTGATCTAAGAGGTGCAGTTCTAGAAAATAAAGCTGGTATAGATTACCTCTTCCTTCTTCATCATTTAAGTTGTGAGACACACCAAAAGCTCTGTTGTTTTAACTTAACTAATAATGGCAATGCTGTAGATGAACAGATCAACAAGCTGCACAATATAGTAGCTAACAAAACAATAAGACAAAACAATTAGCTCAATTAGTTGACCCCTTGGCTTCCAGATCTTAGCTGGCTTAAAGCATTGTTCATCCTAATTCTACCAGTGTTGTTCATAGAGATACTGTTATGTCTCTGTGTTCCTTGTCTTATGAGCTGTCTAACCAATCTGTTTTATGTCTCAGCTAGTAAAACTGCTGCCCTCTACGCTCTAATAGCCCAACAAAAGGCTAAGTAATATGTATGTCACAAAAAGCTTTGTATGGTTATCAAAAATGCTATAATTGTAATGAAATTATGCATTTAAGGGGGGAATGTAGCAGCCATATCGGGGGTCAGACTAAGTAGCCTCATGCAGTCTCATGCTTCATGTTCTTGCTGAGCTCTTTCTCCCTTGAATATATTATTGTAAGCTGACGAGACACAAGAATTCCTTATCTTGTCAAAGGTCATACAATTGTATATCTTGTTCTCTGCTGTTCTCTTCTGTTCTCTCCTTATCATGGCTACCCTATAACACAGTTCTTGTATTATAAACAATGGTGCTAGGAGAAGAAATGTTGAGGATTGCAACCCCATGTGGGAGGGAGAGGAGGAGCCGTTTCATATGTGTCACAATGTCTATAAAACCAATGTGCTAATGTAAATCGGGGCTTCTGGCTCTTTGGAAATGATTCCAGCCTTAAGCCCGCGCGTTAAATAAAGAATCTCTTTTTCCTTCACTCCGTGGTCTCTCTGACTCTGGGTTCTGCAACAATAGCAGCTACATCTTTTTTCATTTTTACTCAAGAGTAGGTTTAGGAGGCCTTAAAAGAGCTTCTAGCCTCCCCAACACCTGCTAGATTGGGAGGCCTGTACCTACTCTAGAGTGAAAATGGAGCAAGGGGTACATTACTGCTAGGCACCAATTCAAAGTAATGTCTGCTTTGTCCCTAACACATTACAGTTGTCTTGGTAATCATTACATGGTAATCAACATTACATGGTGAGCACCAAGTCTGGTGTTCAGGATATTAAAAGGAAAGGGAAAAGCTACATGGGTGCATTGTATGCTTTAAGGTACATTTAAAGAGTAAGATGTCTATACAATCTTGAGGGAAGAGAAACATCTCCCACAACACCAATCAACAGAAAATGTAGGGGCCAGGGCACATCTCCGGTAGCTGGACTAGCAAAGGGGCCAAGGATGACCCTAGAGCTGAGGCACAGGATCAGATTCAGCAGCAGCTTTGTGCTGTATCTGTTCCTGGACTGTACCACTTTTGACCCTAGATGGAGGACTGAAATGTTTAAATGCTCCCCCACAAGTCCATCCTGCACATCTAAAACCTAGCAGGTTAGGGAAGACAGTAGACTAGAATCTTCTTGAGATGCTAGTTTTAGACAAAAATACTTTTTTTTCAGCATGCTTTCAAACATTTAACCTTCACCTGCAGCTTGAACTAAAGTAGTACAGTACAGTCACCCAGGCTGTTAACAGTATAGCTTGGCTCTTATACTTCCTTAGTAATTCCCTACAACCCCATAGAGAGGACCAACTCAGTTTGAAAGTCATGTCTGATGATCTTACAACAACAGTGACCCGGTTGCTACAATTCCTGGGTTGTTTAACCTAGGAATTTTGGGGGCCAAGCAGCGGCAAGCACATTGTGTCCTACACACTGCATCCTGCCCACTTTCAGTCAACAACCCCATTCCTGGGTTGTTATAGGGATGTCCAAACCTGGAACTCTGGGTTGTTTAGGGATTCAGACTCCAGAGTTAACCCAGCAATTACCCATGATTTGTTCTTGGGTTAACTCTGGATTGTTTCAGCCCTAAACAACCCAAAGTTTCTAGGTTTGGACATCCAACTTCAAACAGGGCATTCCTGGGTTGTTGATTGAAAGCAGAAGTGATAAGCGTGTGGGAGGCAGTGTGCTCACTCATTCCCTGCTGCTCAGACAACTCAAGAATTGTTGTTACATGCAAACTGGGCCACTGTGATGTTTTCTGATTACAAGTTTGCTCTTTTTCTGTAAAATGTGCTCTTGGCTCAACCAAATAGCCTGGGCTTGGTGGATGACAGCTAAATGGAAATATGCCACTGAATACCAGGGGCAGAGGAGGGCTATTGCCTTTGTTATGGCCCACTTGTGTGAAAAAGGATGTTGGACTAGATGGAACTTTGTTCTGATCTGGTGGGGCGCTCACCTTATGTTCTTATGTATGAACTGGGGCATGAAAATGTAGATTACTCAAGAAGTAAAACTAGGAGATCCTAGATAGACAGAAAGAGCCTGGTGACAGTTATCTATGGTCTGGTAAACTCTCAGGTGGATTACTACAATGGCAACTACAATTACAACTATGTGGGGTTAGCTCTGAAAAGTTTACTTAGTTCGAAATAGAGCTCCTAGACTCATTTTGTATTGTATTTTATTCTTTTACCTGTTTGTAATTTGCCCAGATAATGCTTGTTATTGGGCTGATTAAAAATATAAGAAATTAATAAGAAATTAATAGATGATACCTGAGTTCTGAGTTCTAATCCAGTTTCTACCCAGCAGTCTTTTTGGAACGTATGTGGCAGTCTTTCTTTTGCAGAATATTTATTAACTCACTTTCCAGCCTACTTTGTACTTTCTGCTTAGAAAATACAGAATGTTACTTTCTTTTTTAACCTGACACCGGCTAAGATTATATTAGATGGTAGCAATATCACATGCTATAAATAGAAAGCTCTACTTAGAAGCTAAAAAGGCTCTTCACTGCCTCTAAAGACAAATGGTATTATTTTTGTTGGTTACTGGATCAGCAGTCTGTCTCCTAGGAATAGGACTAAGGCAGCTGACTCTACAAAATTAGACCACTGAACAATTATGATCAAAACAACACAATAATAGGAAATCAGCTAATGTCTGCTAATGCTTACCATTTGCAGAATAACTTTTTTCTCCATCTTGGAATTTAGCATCTTAGATTGCAATACTTGCCTGGGAGTGTCACTGACCTCAACAGGGCTTACTTCTGAGTAGGCACACATAGGATTTCTTAAGTAACTTCCCAGCCTACCAATATGCAGTTTTTAAACAGGAAAGTGCTAGCATGTATATATCACTAAAGTTTTGTTTTCTTTTTCAAATCATCTGGAAAGGAGCTTAATTCAGGTATGATTTTGTGGACAGAAAAAAAACAGATCTGCTACTTTTCAACACTTTTGTCTTGTAGAATACACAGAGCCAGCAACCTTCCTCCACACAGGGCTACACATCTGCGATGCAAGTCTGGTTCATCTTGAACATGCTTGGCTTCGTTTCACTTGACATGATAGGAATCCCAGGAAATCTAGTTATCCTCTATGCCTTCATCAAAGCCATCTGTCAGCAAAACGTCACACCCAGCGAAATCATCCTGGGCAAACTTGCATTTGCCAACCTCCTGGTGATCCTGACAAGGGGTGTCCCTCTCACCCTCCGAACACTTGGAGTCCACATCATGTATGATGGTTTGAGCTGTGGCATCGCCCTCTATATCTACTGTGTGAGCAGAGCCATGAGCATCTTCTTAACTTCCATGCTAGGCTGCTTCCAGTGTCTCTTAATTGCTCCATGTCCTCCCAGGTGCTTGCGGCTAAGGCGCAGCATCCTTGCAAGACTCCCTTCCATCATGATTTCCCTTTGGTGCTTCAATCTACTGGTCTGCTGTACCCGTTTGCTTTACTCCATGCCTCGCACCGGTACCAACTGCACCAACGAAGAGATCACTGTGGTATATGACTTCTGCTGTGTGGTGTTCCATAGCCAACTCTTGTACTTTGGAAATGGAGTGGTGTTTGTTGCCCGAGACATGTTCTTCCTGGGGTTGATGACCTTCTCTAGTGGCTACCTCCTCTTTGTTCTTCATCAGCATGGGAAACTGATGAAACGTGTGCCCATGCTACAAATGAAACATGCAGAGATCCGAGCAACAAAATCAGTAATGGGCTTGCTGACCATGTACCTTCTCAGCTTTGGGCTGGACAGTGTCTTCTGGATGGTCAACCTTTGTGTATCCCCAGTATCACTGAAGTTTGCAGATGCACGCATGTTCTTTGACTCCTGCTACTCAGCCATAAGTCCAATGTTGATTATTCTAACAAACAGAAAGATTCAAGCAGGCATAAAGTGTGCCATTGGAAGGAGCTAGGGATGCGTCAGGCCCCATTCCCTTCCATAGCTTCACTCTGCACTGTTTTTTCACTCCTCCTTTAACTCAGAAAATTTCTAAAATTAATTCCAAAAATGGTGCATATGTAATTGCTACAGCTTTGAGCTCCTTCACAGCTTTTTGGGGGGTGGGGGATCTCCATTACCAGTGCACACATGTGCATTGATAAAACACTGCAATAAGATCCCAATCTTGATGTGTTCATATGTATGATTACATCAAGATTCTTTTTGTGCAGTGTTTTACTAATGTGCCAAAGTGTACCTATGTATTAGTAAAACACTACACAAAAAGAACCTTGATACAACCATATGTGCAATCACTGCAAAATTGCTTTTGTGTGTGTGCAAAACATAAAACACCGCAAACACAAAAGTCTGGATGCTATCATACCTATGATGACATTAGGAGTGTTTGATGTGTGTTTTGGTTTGTTTGTTTGTTTGTTTGTTTTTGCAGTGTTTTATTGGTAATGTAGAAGGAGGAAGTCATAGATGAAGTGAAAAAACAAGGTGTGGTAAGCATTGCAGTGCTCTGTACAAACTGTAGAGATTTTTAAAATGGAACAGTTGAGGAATTAATGCATCAGTTCCACTTCGGAAATAATTCAGAATAATTCAGGTAATTCAGAACTCAAAAATCCAGGGAGAAATTTATAGAAGGAAAATTTCAGAAGCATTCCCAAAAAGAGTGGGTTACCAGCTCTAGACATGTCCAAGAACAGGAACATGAGAAGAGATGTGCTAGATCAGACCCAAGGCGTATCTAATTCAGCATCCTGTTTCCCACAGCAGCCAAACCAGCAAGTGCCTCTGGGATGCCCACAATCAGGACATGAGTGCAATAGCATCCTCCTGCTCGTGCTCCCTAGCAACTGATATTTGGAAGCGTACTGCCTCTAATACTAGTAATATAATATATGGATAGTCTGATCCTCCATAGATTTATATAATCCCCATCCATATTGGAAGCCATCGCTATATCTTGTAGTAGTACATTGTGTAATTTAATGGTGCATGGTGTGATGTACGGTGTGATATATCACGGTGTGATGTATCTGTCCTGAATTTCCCACCATTCAACTCAATTGGATGGAATTATGAATTATGTTGTATTATGAATGACAGAGAAAAAGATCCACTTCTCCACACCAAAAATGGCCAAAAACAAACAAATTGACATATTAGAAAGTTCCAATCTTAAATTATGACAGATATGATCCAGCATCGTTCTCCCCCACAAAAAGAATAAGGAACATGCTAAGGTAATATTCTCAGTCTAATAAAAACAACTCAACAAGTGTTTGGGGAGGCCTTCCTGTAAAATCAGAGGTTCTTTGCACACTGTTGATACATCTTCCATCCGTTTGGGCAATATCTCATCTCCAGAGCACTCCAGCAGCAGGATTCTGTACCTGAGATAATGTAACATTTCACCCAGACGCTGCCAGTTATGATCATCATATGCAGTACAATTGCTTAAAAGTCATTTGCAATTGATGTTATTAGTCACAAATGATACCCAACTCCACTCCACAGACAGACAGGTACACACACACACCACTTCCTTTTTTTACTTTAAAAAAATGGTGGCTGTATATTCTCAATCACTGGCATTCTCATCCAGCAATATTTATTTAAAAGTAGCAAAGACCATTTCCCAGTAGTAACGTATGGCTGTGAGAGCTAGACTATAAGGAAGGCTGAGCGCCGAAGAATTGATGCTTTCGAACTGTGGTGCTGGAGAAGACTCTTACGAGTCCCCTGGACTGCAAGGAGGTCAAATCAGTCCATCCTAAAGGAAATCAACCCTGAGTGCTCATTGGAAGGACAGATACTGAAGCTCAAATATTTTGGCCACCTAATATGCGAAGAGAAAACTCTCTGGAAAAGACCCTGATGCTGGGAAAGACTGAAGGCAAAAGGAGAAGGGGACTGCAGAGGATGAGATGGCTAGTGTCAAGGGCTCCTTGGAGGGCTCTCTCAGTCTAATCCAGTAGCTAAGTCCAGACACAGACAAAGGGATTCCTTTCAAAGCTTTATTCTTCTTTTACAACTTAACAACTATACCGTTTGCAACTAGATCTGAGCAGCACAGTACCTACGTCCTAAGTTGGAACAGTTGGTCCCCGTTTGAAAGGGAATTACTGGCAGACCCCTGAACTTAAGGACTAGGGAGAGTCCCTCCCCTTTTCCCTTGGAGCCTCTGGGCGCAGCCATTGTTTGCGCGCCAACCTGGCACTTCGCCTCCTTTCCATGCCCTCCATCTGGCGCCACTCTCTGCGTCTGCGTCGCGCATCCACCAAGTCTGCTATCTGTGCTTGGTCACTCCCTGGACTGCTAACTAAACTAGGAATGCTGGTGGGAGGAATCTCCGTCAGCTGTTGGTCCTGGGAAAGAGGAGCGCGCTCCTCTCCCAGGAGCGACTGCTCTTCCTCAGAATCAGAACTACTCTGGGATTCTATGGGCTCAGTGTCCACCCTGACAGCTAGATAGCATCACCGATGCAATGAATATAGACTTGAGCACGCTCCGGGAGAGAGCGCAGGACAGGAAGGCCTGGCATGCTATGGTCCATGGGGTCACGAAGAGTCGGACACGACTGAACGACTGAACAACAACAACAACAAAGCAAAGACCAACAAAGCTCCCCATGCCAACTCCTGTTTCATGAATCATTGATTTGAATTTGATTTTTTAAGAAAATATATATTTGGACACCTGCCTTTCCTGTTTCATATGCTGCATTGTTCAGCCAGCCAGCTTTTTTAAAGGTGGGAGCCAGTCGCAGAAACAGGAAAGTTATCCCCATACAGCATTCCCCCATTCATTGCATGGGGGCAGATGTCGTGATAACTGTCACTGGACCAGGGCTTGTTGAGGTGTTTTGCATACAGGGGGAAATGAGACTGAAATCTCATCTTTGAAGAAAAGTCTCTAGGGATCATGGGGCTGCTTACTTTCTCCACCTGAAAAAAATTACAAGCGTTTTACCGACCTTCCATTTTTATTATGGAATACAAAACAGAAGAGGGTGAACACCTGCTATCTTGATATACAAAGTGGTCCTCTTTTCAGTCAGATCTGATCTTTTTAGGCTTTGTAAGCCAGATCTGAGGCTGATGGGAGTTGTAGTACAAAACATTTGGAAGGCAGCTTTAAGGGATACAATTGATATAGGATGGGCCATTGGAATGTGAGTCACACCAACATTTACTTCAGGAATATATGCAATCCCAGCAATTTAGATGTCAGTTGTTAGTGGGATGTTTCTGTTCTGTAGCACTGCCCTTCTGTGTAGTAGTGACTCCTGTGCAGTAAAGTAGGCCATTGGTTGTATCTACTATTAGTCAATCTTATTTCCCATTCATTCAATGGGTCTACTCTAAGTAGGGCTAACAGTGCATACAACCCCATGGGTAAAATCCAACATAAGGCCTACTTAGAGTAGACCCATTGAAATGGATGAGACGTATGTTAGTCATAATTAAAGTCCCATTCATTTCAGTGGGTCTAGTAGGACTTATGTTGGATTTTACCCCATGTGTCCAATTTTACAGTAGTGAACCCTCTATTTGAAGAGCTCTCCTCAAACAGGTGTCCTCTGTTTGAAGGGCTTTCCAGCCCAAGTCCAGTTCAAAGAAAAAGAATCATCAGAACGGAGAGCAAGGGGCCCTGAGGTTGCCCATCACAGTTAACACCTGGACAGCAGACTGGGCAGGCACACATGCCACCTTGTCAAAGACTTCCCCATCATGGCTGGATGTCTTGGGTTTCCATGTAAATTAAAGCAATTATAGTTGCATGAATTCATATTAGCATACGCACATTTTACACAAATCTATGTCCTCTTTTGCCATTCCCTTTATAATTCACCCTTCACTGGCTGGAAGAAACTAGTGGGTCTCTCTTAAAATTAACTCCATGGAGCAGGCTTGCAAAGGGGATTGGATGAATAATGCAACAAGGAAGGTAAGAGGAGGAACAAAAGGAGCGAAGAAAAATCTCTTCCTTCCCTTTGCTATGTCCGCCAAATTACCATGATTTACCATGTGCATGCAGTGTGAACATCATTTTAGAGCCCTCTATTGTAATGGTAGAGCAGCCTTCCCAAAACTGGTGCCCCTCAGATGTTTGGGGTTACAATTACCATCAGCCCCAGCCAGCACAGCAAATGGTCAGGGATGATGGGAGTTGTTGTCCAACACATTCGGAGAGCACCAGGTTGGGGAAGACTGCAATAATCCCATTACAAAATAATACAGGAGTGTGCTTTTTCTTTTCTTCTAAAGCTTGTCAACATTTTCTAGCAAATTCCAGATGGACAACTGTGTTTTGTAGCAAAAACAATAAAGATTCCTGTGGCACCTTAAAGACTGACAATTTTATTGTGCCATAAGTTTTCATGGACTACAGCCCATTTTGTTGGCTACAGTATTTCATGCACCTGATGAAACAAGCCCTAATTTACCAAAATGGATGCCACCTCACAAGAAAATTGTTAGCCTTTGAGGTGCAACAGGAGACTTTGTTGTATATTCTAACAAACTGCATTTAGGCTGGAAAAGAAATCAGTGGGGGAAATCTTCCTTATTATTTCTGTCTGGGATCCGGTGTGCCCCATCAGCATGCCTAAGGCGATTCAGTCTGAGCATAGAACAATTGGCACTTTCTGGCTACAGAACTTCATGCCTGTCTGGAGGGTCCTACAGAAGTAGCTTTTCAGAAGGCACAGGGAACTGTGGTGGGCACGGGAGCACCTGCACCTTGGAGAGCTGAGAATTGTGGGCCCAGGAGGTTGGACCCTCAACCCATCATGTATTTACAGACTTGTGAAGCAGAGAGCAGGGCCATATTTGCCTTAGGAGTCTAAATCTCCTCCCTTCAGGCCTGCAGTGGAGGCTGGGGGCACCAATATCAGTGGGACGATGAATCCGCTCCAGGTTTCAGTCAGAACCAGTCAGGTTCTGGTTCTGACTGAAACCCAGAGTGGATTCACCGCCCCACTGACATCGGAGCCCCCAGCCTCCACTTCAGGCCTCCCCTTTCTCCAGCCCTTCCCCTCAATGTGTGGGGGCAGGGCCAGCTAACAGGGCCCTGCTTTGCCCCTCACACAATTGTTATCAAGTGAGGGGTGAACGCCTAAATAGGGTTAAGGTGATATAACTTTGCAAGACTTTTAACCTGGGCTCTGGCAGTTCTTCTACTGCACTTTTTAAGGGTTGCACAGAAGGACCGTTCCTCCAGTTTTGACTTATGCTAGCCCTGCAATACTGTGATTTGTCAACCCTAAGGGGGCAAAAAGGCCAAGAAGCGAAGGGAGGAAGTGAATCTCTAAATTGATTTAAATTCCTCAGCCAAAATCTGTAGCTGCAGGCTTCTAGCTAATCCCTATAATACCATGTTTGAAAATTGCAAACTGTGCCTTTCCGGACCTTTATTGGTCATGCTCAGTGCTCTATTGTGGGGTTACAACCAAGAAAAATCATTTTCTGTGGGCACCAGCCAAAAGAAAATGTGAGGCCTGGGTTCACCTGCTCACATATTACTGTTTAACAGTGACAGGGAGAGTCTGTGTCTTTTAGCAGAGATGTCACTGACTCTTGAGTCATTGCCATAATTGTTAAAGGTGAAGAATTAATTATAGTCATGCAGGGCAATACTATAAGAGGACTGACATATAAATTCTGCTGCTCCTGTTAAAAATTATTTGAAGTGCTCAAGGTTGTGGCATTTGAGAGGATTTCTCAGTAAATTTGTTGGTTTGTTTATATGCCTTAAAGATAATTTGTGGGATTAAGAAGTGACCAGAGTGCAATTTGGGGAGTTCAAATGCCTGTATTTATTTAAGAACATAAGAAGGACTGTGTGAGTTTTATTTGAGAACTCCTCCATGTGAAAGTCCCACCATGCCACATTACAAGGGAACATGTTGCTCCCAGAACTTCCCCATGATGTCACTGCTCTCTCTTCCTTCAAATCCCCCCTCACAAACCCCTTTTTCCATGAAGCATTTGGATTAACATCAGGCGGAGCAATCCTAAACACATGTCTAAGTGCATCCCTCCCAGAAGTGACACTCCTCCAAAAGGGCACCATGGTTTGCTGCAGACGCCCCAGGTACACCCGAAGAAAGTTCCATAAGGGTAAGTGTACCACTGCTGCTGTTTCTGTTGGGTTTATACTCCAAAATGGGGTGTTCCAAGGATGTGTCGGGAATTACCTTTGATCTGCTGGATTCAAAGATCCCTCTCTCGCCTGACGGGACCCAGGATTCAGCCCATTAGCTATGCGAGCCTGGAGCTGGTGTAATTAATTCTCCCTCCTGCAATAAAACCAATATAAACTGGAGAACATAAATTAAAAACCCTCTTCCCCCGCCCTGCCCCCATCTCCTGCACTGGCCAGAGTGAGCCAGCAGGGCTGTAAACCGGCAACTTCACCCTCTTCACCCACCCAGCCATACTTAAGATTGCTCTGTTAGTCCTCATGCTCAATCACAATGAGGCCTAAGTCCATCTAACTGCGTTGACTCACATTTGGCCTTTGCCACACTTGAATGTAATATTCCTTGCCTCCCTCTTGTCATTATGGCTGTTTCTTGCTGCCTTTTACAGCAACAGTGGGGCTTTATGTCAATGCTTCGTGCCAGCACAGCGGACTTCAAGTAACTTTGCTGCAGTTTTGCAGCACTGTGAGATAGTAATACACACTGAGACTCAATCCAGACAAGACAGAGGTACTGTTAGTGGCTGGTTCGTCCACCCAGCTAAATGATGTTCAACTTGTTCCGGGGGTGGTTGCACTTTCCCTAAAGAATCAAGTTCAGAGTTTGGGGGTGTTCTTGAATCCAGCATTGTCACTGGATTGGCACAGGGGGCCTCAGTGGCATGGAGCACCTTTTATCTGCTTAGGCTGATATACAAACTACATCCTTCTCTGAACAGAGATAGCCTAGATACAGTTATCTGTGCTCTCGTAACCTCTCATCTGGATTACTGCAACACATGATATATGGGGCTGCCTTTGAAAATGGTCCAGAAACTTCAGCTCGTCCAAAATAAGACAATGAAATTGTTAATGGGAACTGGTCGATATGAACATGTTACCCCAGTGCTTTGTGAGCTGCACTGGCTTCCAATCCGTTTCAGGGCCCAGTTCAAAGTTCTGGTATTAAACGGAGTCTGGTATTAACTTCTAAAGTACTAAATGGCTTGGGGCCAAGTTATCTGAAAGACCACCTCCTCTCATATATACCTGCCCCAATCCTAAGATTGTCTTCAGAGGCTGCCCTCCATGTGCCCCTGCCAAATGAGAGCCTTTTCAGTGGTGGCACCCTGGTTGTGGAACGCCCTCCCCAGAGAGGTTCTCCTGGTGCCTACATTGTAGTCTTTTCAGCGCCAGGTGAAGACCTTATTTTCCAAGGCATTTTACTCCTTCAATTTTTTGTTGTATTAAAACCTGTTACTGTGTTTTTAAATTGTTACATTGCTGCTGGTTTTTACTTTGGTTTTATGCTGTAGGTTTAAACTTTTAAAAGTTTTATACTATGCTTTATCATGCTGTATTTTATGGTTTTAATTGTTGTAAACAGCTGAGAGAGCTTTGGCTATTGGGTGACAGAAAAATGTAATTAATAAATATAATACATGTGGTTGTTTTCATTATTTCAAGGACTTGATTGGTAAACAAGGCCCAGAGACAAGCTGAGTAAGAATAGTTCTTGTTGCACCATTCTACATAAATTTTGCCCTTTATTTCTAGACACTGTGCAGGAATAAATAGCCCTTTCTAAGCACTGGAGTGTCTCAGATTGATCCGCTGTGCCCACAACACAATAGTTACCCTTGCCCTTCCCTTCCCTCATGTTGCCTAGCCCTTTGCAGAAATCTGTCCCCAGATTATACATTTACCTTATCAGCCCCCACCCAAGCATGTTGGGTTAGCCATAATACACACTACCACTACATGAACCACTAGTTCCCGTCTACTTGAAGTACTAGTTCCCCTCTACTCAGCACTGGTTAGGCCTCATCTGGAGTACTGTATCCAGTTCTGGGCACCACACTTTAAGAAGGATGCAGACAAACTGGAGAGGGTTCAGAGGAGGGCAACAAAGATGATCAGGGGACTGGAAACAAAGCCCCATGAAGAGAGACTGAAAGAACTGGGCATGTTTAGCCTTGAGAAGAGAAGACTGAGGGGAGATATGATAGCGCTCTTCAAGTCCTTGAAAGGTTGTCACAGAGAGGAAGGCCAGGATCTCTTCCCGATCATCCCAGGGTTACAGGAAGCCAGATTCTTGCTGAACATCAGGAAAAACTTCCTGACTGTTAGAGCAATACGACAGTGGAATCTACTGCCCCTAGGGAGGCAGTAGATTCTCCCACACTGGAGGCGTTCAAGACGAGGCTAGACAGCCATCTGTCAGGGATGCTTTGACTTAGATTCCTGCACTGAGCAGGGGGTTGGACTTGATGTCTTATAGGCCCCTTCCAACCCTACTATTCTATGATTCTATGATACCCCTACACCTGCTCCTATTGTCCCACACTCATTACACTATTGGGATACACTGTAAACACACATACTGACTCTTAGAGAAGCAGAAAGAACCGCATGTAAAATAGAGTATGCCTCTCTCCTTCAAAAAGAACTATCTTTTTCAAAAGGTGCTGAGACTGCTGCGACACATAGAACAGTCAAGCCATACAATAACTCAAGATGCTAGTTATGCCCCACAGCATGTGAGAGAACAAGATGGGTGGACAGACCACTAGTGATGTGCTGCGGTTAAGATTTGCTGCTGCTTTCTTCTCTTTGTTTCCTTTGTTGCTGATGCTGAGCTTTTACATTCACAGAGTATTTTCTGAATTAGAACAAGACAAGCCCTTACACTGTGCTTGCTTAGGACTGCATTTCTAGTGATTGCAAGCCAGGTTTATCATTCTTGATAATAAGATTATCTTTCTTTTCTAAGTAAGCTTTGCTAGTGGAAAAAGCCTCTAATACAAATCAATATCATTTACTGAAGGACCAAAAAAAAATCTACTACAAGGATGTTCTGATTAAATGCAGTTCACCCAGAGAAGTGAAGCCTGGCCAAAGCCACACTGCCAGCTTCTTAAAATTCCCATAAGCACTCCTTCTAAATGTCCTGTTTAATTCTGTAAAAGTGTGGCTTTTTGTTCCACACTTTTTCCAATTTCCACTTCCAGTCATTTTATTGCTTACAGTCTACTACCCTTTACTGGCAATTCCTATTACTGTCACAGTCGCAGCTAAACAACAGTAACATTCGAGTTACCCAGTGTGAAAATTCAAGGTAAATGTTGATGTTTCACTCGTGAAAAACTTCTGTAGAAAATCTGAGGAAAGCCCAAATAATTTTGATGAGATTCACTCCACTTCAATTTGTTGTACACAAGAAAATAACAACACCATCCAAAGGGCGTTTCATTTCTGAAGCAGGGATAAGGTAGCATTGCTCAGCATTGCAGAAAGAAATAACCAGTCCAGGGGAAATTGGGAGACCTTCATGCCATACTTATGGTGTGAGCCATAAGTCTTCCCATGGGGATTAAGGCAGCCAACAACTAACACTGGGTGGTGGAGAGAATTTATAGGCCAGTTGAGGATGAGGTGAGTCCTTTTCTGCCCTGGGTTCAAATGGGAGCTAGAAGGCCCCATCTAGGCTAAAACTGGTCCAGGGATTCTGCTGTCTGAGTCTAGCCTTCCAAAATCATGACATGTGTCTCATTATTCCTTATGTCACAGGTACTAGCCCTAGGGTTGTCAACACAGTGCCTGTGGGTATCCCCAGACACTTCCCTAGGCCCCCTCTACCAAGTTTTTTTTATTGATGTGGGCAGCTTTCAGAGAAGATCTACCTGCTGTCAGAAACAATCCCAATGCTCAGGAGGTTTTCCAGGTGGAGGAAGTCTTGCGGTGGTCATGTACTCCCAGCCAACTCAAGAATTTAGGAAGCATCCTGTGAGATTTCAGAGTAAGACTTCAGCTAGGCCTATATAAGGCCCCACCCTACGTGGGTCAGCTCAGTGGGCTGGGCCAGGCAGCGCAAACTTTCCACCAGCCATTTCTGGGTGGGAATGCTGGGAGCTGCAGTTCAACACAGCCAGAGGGCACCTGGTTGCTCTAGACTGAGCAACTGGGAGACACTGCTCCTTGCGAGCTATGGAGCACCTTCAGCTGCCTTGCGTCACCTTAAACTCAACAGGAGCTGGGTCTGTCAAAGATCGAAGCTCCCTAATGCTAAGCTCCTGCCTAATCTCCCAGAGTGCCCAATATCCCTTAGTTACAAATCACCCTGGACTGTAGACTCCTTTTGTGTCTGATTATGACATTAGGCATGAAAAAAGGCATAGATGCATCCTTTCTGGTGCATTTGTATTGCCCCAGCCATGGGCTTCAACTTCTTAATTTAGAGGTGCCAGGATAGTGATAAATCAGATCCAGGTTTACTTACAAGGGGTATTTTATTGAGTAAAATCAGCACACAGGCATCCCCAATGGTTGGATCAGACACCTTCTCTGAACCCAGAGCCATGGGGTACAATGGGTTTTATACCATACATGTTAGCAATGAGGCAGCATGACAGCAGCAAGCACCCCCTAGTGTTCGTTCCCAGCATAGACTCATAGCGCTTGGTTCCCAGCACAGCCACTTGTAGCTTTAAGGTAAACAAACTTCGCTTCCCAGGCAGAGTGCTTGATAACACTCTCATTAGTATGGAATGTGCTAGGCCACACCATTGGCCCTTTGACTCATCTTCACATGCTCAGAGGCTCACTAGCCAGAGAATTACACCAATAATGAACTTAAGCAAGCAGGCCCCTCTAACACTACAGGTGACTTGGTTATGCTCCTGGGGCCAATACATTATCTCAGTTCCTTCCCATGCTGCTTGAGCTGTTGAGGGCCTACAGCCTAGCAGGGGCCCACTGGCAAAAGCCCCTTAGACTTGCTCCTCCTCTTCACCATTGCAACCTGCTCATTCACCTGCCTCTCACTCTGGCCAAGATGACGGTGGTGGTGAGAAGGAAGAGCAGCAGATGTCACTGCCTACTTGGTCACTGGCTCTCTTCATGTCAAGCAAGCAAGTGGTAGCAATGATGAGTAAGGATGTACGAAAGTTCCGCCACGGATCTCGGGGAGGCCAAATGCCAGAGCATTCGGCCCCCCGAAATTGGTGGCGGAAAGGCCCCCCGCTCCCCCGCCCCCCCCCCCGGGACGGGACTTACCTGGGGTGGATCTTCCTGGCAGCGGCGGCAGCGGCTGTGGCGGCTGGTCTTCTGACCGGCTGCCCCCGCCACCATTTCCAAGTTTAAAAAAAAAAAAAAGTGATAGGCTACGTAAAGATTTACATAGCCTATCATGGCTAAATTTTAAAAAACACTGTGATAGGCTACGTAAATGTTTACGTAGCCTATCACGGCTGATTAAAAAAAACAAACCGCGCGTACGCAAATGGCAGCACCCATGGGCACCGCCATTTGCGTTCCTTATTTTGGCACGTCTTAGTCTACGTAAACATTTACGTAGACTACGGCGAAAATAAGGGGAACGCAAATAGTGTAGCATCTATGGTATTTGCGTTCCCCTTATTTTCGCCGTAGTCTACGTAAATGTTTACGTAGACTAAGACGTGCCAAAATAAGGAACGCAAATGGCAGCGCCCATGGGTGCCGCCATTTGCATACACGCGTGGGGGGGGGTGTTTTTTTTAATCAGCCGTGATAGGCTACGTAAACATTTATGTAGCCTATCACGGCTGACTGCAGGGACGCAAATGGCAGCGGCTACAGCCGCCGCTATTTGCGTCCCTGCTAGCCAGTGGCTGGATGTCCGGCCGCTGGTGGAGCTGGCCGGCAGCTCCGCAGAATCCCTGCGGAGTGGAGCCAGCCAGCCAGGATTCGGGGGGGGGCGGAGCACCTCCCCCCCCAGCCAGAATTTCAGGGGGAGGGACGGAGCGCCTCCCCCCCAGCATCAGCATAATCTGCAAACAGGTAAGTGACTTTCGTACATCCCTAATGATGAGAAAGAAGTTGAGGAGCAATAGCAGCTGGTGACAATGGCAGTAAGAAGGAGACTCACTGAGGGAGGGGAGCTGTTGAGGTGACTTGCCCAAGAGACTTCAGCAATCTGGAGCTGGCACTGCTGTATCCCACGGCACTACCTTAAGAGAAAGTAGGAATTAGGAGCTGCAGCAGCAGCACCTCACTGAATGTATTAGTCCTAGCAGCAAAAACAATAGCCGGAGGAGGAGGTACACTTAA
The DNA here is from genome assembly GCF_057233095.1 of Heloderma suspectum. NCBI lineage: Eukaryota > Metazoa > Chordata > Lepidosauria > Squamata > Helodermatidae > Heloderma > Heloderma suspectum. Next base: position 256,405,863 of record NC_139461.1, read on the forward strand.
GAGTATCAGCAGCTGCTGGGAAGCAACAAGGAGAGAAAGAGAGAAAAAGAGCTAAATGATTTGGAGTGATCTGAGAGTGGTGTACAAATTAATAGAAGAATGTATTGGGGGGTAATTTAGAGGGGGAAATGGCTTACTTCCTATGCAATTTGAATTCTAACAATTATTTCTAAATTTGCATCTATACATATAAATTAGAGTGCACAGATTTTATGCAAATGTTGTCCTCTTTTATCCTTTTCTTTGAGGTTGTGTATCCTTGTTTTTAGTGATACATAAGCAGCCATCCTGTTTGCTATCACTTCCCAGGCTTTCCAAATAGTTACGGTGATGCTTGGCTTACAGATGGCCAGCTCTTCATAACGTTAGAGTTTCCACACAGGAAGTTTTTAAAGGACTATCATGCCGTAAGTGGTCATTTGATCCCACCTAGGGTGGAAGCAATGTTCAAGTTCAAAAGAACTCACTTTCTTCTGCTGCTGTTTATTCATCCTGTGTGCAAATCCCCGCAGCAATCCCCAAAGTGAAAGGAAAAATAAAAAATAAGAAATGTCTCCCTGGCAATTCAGTCAACAACATTTTTGATTTTCAACATTTCCACTAACATTTTCAGCAGAACAACCACTGACTTAACCACCCACCATCAAACATAGATGTGAGAATTATATAGTAAGTGTGGGAGAGGATGAGGAGGAGAGAAGGAAATTGATGGATTGGTTGTCTATGGAAACCTAGCAAAATGAGAAATCAGTATCTGTTCCCAGTTCCAGAATGGCAATGGAAAAGAAATTATCTGCCTCTTTTAACATGTAAAGCCACCAGAGTTCTGTTGTTGTTGTTGTTGTTGTTAAGGCAGTAATTATTACCTAGTTTCTAGCATCATGCAGTTGGGCTGCTTTTCAGATTGCTACCCCGTCCACCTCTCACACTGCGCTTGATTGCTTTGTGAAAAGAACAAAGTGCAGCCTTGGCACCTGATGCCTGGGATGACAACATCTCTCTCCCTGCTTGCGGTCTTGCCCTCACGTGTGCTTATCGTATGCTTACACCCAAAGTGGGATGATCAAGGGAGATGAGAATGTGCAGCCGCATATGCTAGACTGGTTTGGAATGTCTCTGTGTTTTCCACGTGCTGAACTCCAAGAGTTGGGGGAGAAAATACAAAGGACGACGGAGAGTTGGTCTAGCACAGTCCAAACACAGGAGCAGGTTTTCAAAGAGCACATGCTTCTGAGCTCCAACAGAACTAAGAGCTAGTTTCAAGATCCTGGCCTCAACATATATCACGTTCCCATGAAAGCATTATAAACTCTGGGAAGTAAAGGAGAGTGCAGGTGGAGCAGGGGGTGGGGGTTTGTTTTGAGGACTGGGTATTTAGGACAATGTTTACAGAACATAATACTGCTGCTACTCGGTATTTATCATCCACTATTATTGCCCACATATTACAGATTGGGTTGTGGCTGAAGGAATAGTGGCTCAGCTAAACCTGCCAAGTGAATTTATGGCGGAGGTGAGCAGTGGTGTAGGGGTACATTTTGAAATGCAGGAGCTCATAATGACAGCCCCCAAAGCCATATTGCAGGGAGAGTCCAAAAATGTAGGCAACTGTGTTGATCTATTATTATTATTATTATTATTATTATATAGATTTATATAGTACTTACCATATTTAAAAATTAATGGCTTGGTTTCAATGTCGTGCTCGTGCAACAGGACTTCGGCTTGCACGATGGGACTTTCCTGTCTTTTCCTCCCCTGAAGCCCCCTATGTGCTGCACAATCTGCTCCAGTGGAATGACATCATACAACCCAAGACCTATGTCCAGAAATATGTAGATCCTCCCTTCCTATTTTTGGACTATTTTTCACACAAAAAGTGAGCCGGTATTTCTTCTCGGCCTAGAAAAGGCAACTGTGATGGCCAGTGGCCCTTTTTTCCAGCCAGAGTTCCTTATATCCAACAGTGCCCTGAGAATACAGAGCTTCAAACTAAACACAACACTATGATGATCTAGTCCATAAGCATCTCTACACTAGCCTAAAATCCCGCATTTAAAACGGGGCTTTCTGCTTCCATTTTAAATGCAGGATCACGATGGACTCCCTTTACACATGCTACTTCCCCTGCCCCCTTTTCCCTCTTATCTGACTCTTCCATATCTTTCATTATACAGCTGCTGCTAGATGGCGCTGTGGTCTAGCTCCTCTCATTGTGGGTTTTCCTCTTTTTACAAGGGAACTGAAGCAGAAGTCAAGCATGGTAATTTGATAGCTCATTATCTCTGATCTTTTAAGAAATGGAATAAAGGTCATTTAGCGCAGGAGACACCCTGGAGGTTGACAACGTCATCTAAAGGGCCCGCAAATGTCCGTGAGTAACCAATCCCAATAGCAGGATAAAAGCTCCATCTGAAGAAGCCCCACGATATTATTCTGCTCATTGATTTCATTTATTGATTTTCTATACTGCCCAATAGTCCAAGCTCTTTGAGAGGTTTACAAAGATTAAAAACCTTAAAATACAATACTGTACATAGTATAAAAACCATTTACATACAAACATATAAACAGACAGCACACACACACTCACAGACACACACAGATATCTAAGCAATTTTAAACAATACTAAAAATCCAGGACGTGATTAAAACTTTATATATGTCAGGGTGGAAACTGAGCCCAGAGAGCCCCAGAGCAGTTCGGATTCTGAGGAGAAACAGCAATCCGTGGGAGAGGGGCCAGCTCATCCCTCCCAGGCTCAGCACCTGACAGAGATTCCTCCTGCCAGCATTCCTAAGATAGATAGTGACCCTGGCAGTGAGGGAGTGCGGGAGGGGGGCTTCTTAGATGCTCGATGCAGATGCAAAGAGCAACGAGCGATGGAGGGCGCGGATAGGAGGCGTAGCGCCCGTTTGGCGCGCAAGCAAAGGCCGCCTCCCATGGACCCAAGGGAAAGAGGGAGGATCTCTCCCTAGCCCATAAGTTCTGGGTCTTCAAGTGACTCTCTTTCAAAGGGGGATCAACTGCCTACTTGAAGCTTAGGCCACTCTGCTGTTCCTTGCTTTAGTCGCTGGTGATTAGCATCTGAAAGAGTCATTAAGTTGTAAAAGGATTAAAGCTTTGAAAAGAAATCCTTTCGTCTGTGTCTTGAATTGGCTATTGGAATCTACTGAGAGAGGCCGCCAAGGCGCTCCTGACAATATACTGCCAAATGCCTGAGGGTAGAGGAAGGTTTTAACCTGGTGCAGAAAAGATAACAAAGTTGGCACCAGGCAGGCCTTGTTGGGGAGAATGTTGGGGGGCTAACACTAAGAAGGCCCTCTCCTTTGTTGCCACGTTCCAAGCCTCCCTTGGAGAAAGCACCTGGAGGAGGGCTTTAGATAATGAGTATAGTGTACCGGTACGTTCCTGTTAATGTTACCTAATGTTGCTCTTGTCACTCATGTTAAAGAGAACCAAGAGCAAATCCCAGTAGGTCCACAAGGGCATCATTGAAAGGGCATCACCACCAGCATCCGGGCTGTACAGAGGGAGATGAGAGAGAAAGATGAGAGGGAAAGCAGGGCCATTCCACCAGCCCTGTTGAAAGACTACTAAGGGACCAATCCTGTGGTGCCTGGGAGAGCATCCCAGGGCACAAAGGATATTTTGGATTTCACCCTTTGAGCCCGTAGACGCTGCTACAACCTCAGAAGGAGAAATATGAATGGGAATTGTTTCCCCACCCCCACCCCGTGCAGCACCACAGAAAGAACTGTAGTGGCTTCCTCACGTGAGGTCAGAGCTCCAACCTTGGGTGAGGATGCAAATGAGGGGGAAAGGGGTGAGGAGGCGAGGCATTGAAGATCTGCAAGATACTAAAGCCTCCCAGCTCCCATCCCCATGACTCCACTAGCCATGTTCAAAAATGTGTCCAGTAAAAAAAAAAAAAAAGAAGGAACACAAGAAAACAAGAAGAGCCATGCTGGATCAGACCAAGGGTCCATCTAGTCCAGCATTCTGTTCACACAGTGGCCAACCAGCTGTCAATGTGAAACCCACAAGCTGGGCATGAGCGCAAGAGCACCCTCCCACCCATGTTTCCCAGCAACTGATGTACATAGGCATTCTGCCTCTGATACTGGAGGTAGCATATAGCCATCAGGAATAGTAACCATTCATAGCCTCTCCTCCAGGAATTTGTCTAACCCCCTTTTAAAGCCATCCAAACTGGTAGCCATCACTATGTCTTGTGAAAGTGAATTCCATAGTTTAACTATGCGCTGTGTGAAGAAGTGCTTCTTTTTATCTGTCCTGAATTTCCCACCATGGGAGCTTCATGGAATGACCCCAGGTTCTAATATTATGAGAGAGGGAGAAAAATGCCTCCCTATCCACATTCTCCACACCATGCAGAAAGGAGGATGGAGAGGCAAATATCACCTCCATCCCTCCTTCTGCTCTGCCGGACATCTGCCGGAAGAGCACTGGACTTTCAGCATGCTCTGACATTGGAGCATCCCTTCAGAGAGTGTTAATTGCTCTGTTATTTTTTTCCCTCTTGCGTTCCCAACACTTTCTCCTTGTGCATTGTGTCTTGTAAGCCAGTGGGCAGGGACTGTCTTGTTTTACTGATTGCATGTAAGTGATTTGATTTTTAGCTGAGGAGTGGGATAAAAATACTTTAAATAAATAAATAAATCATGATAGCCAAGATGCAGCAAGGAGGTGCTGCCCCTCAAGTGCCATGTCAGCTGAGGATGAGTGGTGCATGGCACCTCTGATCTGGTGAAGAAGCAAAATATGTGAATTGCGCGAGGAAAAAAAATACACCAAAATAGTATGATGCTATTGCCAGTAATGTTTGTTTTCCTAACAGCTCTCCTTTTTTAATATTTTTATTTAAGATTCTTATTGGTTTTCAGGAGACAAACCAGCATGAACAACAAACTTCAAATGCCTTGGAGCTTTCCTTATGAAAAAATTATTGTAGTCTTCATATACCAAAGTTATGAGGAGGTTTGGGGCTAATTATCAGCCTAATTAAAAACCATTCTGTATTCTCGTGATTGGAAAAATAAGTCAACTGTGTGGGGGGGGGGGTTTAAAAAAATGGCACAGTCACAATTTGTAAAAGCTTTTTTTCAATCTGGTTGATGGAGGACAGCGATTTTAACAAAACCAGAGAACCTCGCTTCTAAAGCTCAGCTCCAAAAGCTGTCTTGACAGGGAGCCAGTTTTTAAATGTGGTGCATTAATTGGATTAATAACCCCTTCCATTAGATTAGCAACTGTCATCACATGAAATGGTGCAGCTCAGTGGTGGAACACCTGCTTGGCATGCAGAAGGTCTCTGGTTCAATCCCCAGCATCTCCAGGTAGGGCTGGAAAAACCCGGCCTGAAACCCTGTCCACAGTACTGGGCCAGACGGACAAATGGTCTGACTCAGTGTGAGGCAGCTTCCTATGTCCCTACTAAAGCCAGGGGGAAAAATGAAGACACTGCAATATGGGGCAGCTGAATCAGAAGGTCACAAACACGGGGAAAGGCTATAGCTCAGTAGTAGAATGCATGCTTTGCGTGTAGGAGGTCCCAGGTTCAAACCCTGGCATCTGCTTTTCTTTTCTTTTTTAAGGTGGCTGTGGGGCTTATTTAATACGGTAATGGTGGCCGCCATTACCCTATCGCTGTGAGGAATACAGCTACAAATGGCGTAGTGGACGCCACTTGCGGCCATAAAGTGCTTAGTTTAACCTAAATGCAGCCATAAATGGACGTGGAGCTGCTCCGGAGGATTCGGGGGGGGGGGGAATGGATCGCCTCCCCCTCCCTGGGCGGATTCCCCACAGACCGGAAGGTCGGGAATCCACCCACCCCTAGCTAGAGTAGATAATAATACTAGACAAATACTCTGACCTGACATAAGGACACCTTTTAAATAATCATTATCTGAAAAATTCAGCACATTTAGATGACTCGCATTAAAACTATCCAGAGAAAGCTGAGCTCTAGTCTGATTAGTTTACAAAAAGGATTTTTTTAAAAAAAACGATGACTACTGAGGTCATTTACGCATAGGGATGGTTTGCAGGATCAGGGGTGGGGGGGAATAAGTCATGGTGGCTTATTCCCCCTCTGTGCATGGCAGTCACATGCTGGGTTTTTAACATATTTATTTATTTGACTTATACCCTGCATTTCTACTGGAAATGGCACTCAAGCCTGCTTACGATCAGTAATAAAACTTAATAAAATCAAAACAAATGCATTAAACACAATTTAAAACAATTTAAAAATTACCCTCAGCAGCGTGGCTTGTCATGTCATGCGAACCTGGCCAGGGTGGCTTATTGCCATGGGTAACAAGCCACCCAGTACCCTACAACAGCCCATGGGTTCTGGGTGGCTTGTTACCCACAGCAACAAGCCACCCTGTCCGGGTTCACATGACTCGACAAGCCACGCTGTCAAGGGTAATTATGCTAATCCCCACTCCCCCAGCATGTCACAGGCACAATCATGTGAGCCTAGTCACTGTGTGATCCCAGCTTTCCCAGCAACAACTTAAATGCAGGTTTACCTGTCAGCCACCTACAGTGCCAGGTTTATTCACTAGGGAAGGATTACTACCCTGAGCCTCAGGCTGCAATCCTATGCCCACTTACCTGGAAGTAAGCCCCACTGAACTAAGTGGGATTTACCGACTGGGATTTACTTCTGAGTAGACATGTGTAGGATTGTGCTGCCATCTCCTCAAAGCATTCACCTCCGAATGTTTGCAACATTCTAGAATCTGCAGAAAGGCACCCTTTCTTACAGGACCCATGAGTGCAAATCCCAGTCTAAGGTAGGAAATGTTTATAGGTAAGAATCCAGTCACTTACTCCTTGGAAAGCTTTCACCAGTGACTCAAATAAGCAACAAATGCTTGCATTTCCTCTAGCTATTTTAACACTCGTCCATTTACCGCTCAGCAATCATCTTGCATTAAATTGTCTATTGTTCACAATTTCTAAGATGCCACATTAAGAGCACCCTCTTGATTGTGTCATAGTACAGAAAAGTGTTCTCTCCCCCTCCCCTTTGCTTTATAGATACTTTGCTGAAGGCCAAACTTTGAATGAGCACAATGTGGGAGAAGTCTACAGCTGTTACTCACGAAGTTTAAATAAACCAATTTGTTCAATCCTACTACATTGCGCAACTTCGCTCCTCATTTAACCTTGATAGCTACGGTTCATTAATACGGTTCTTCTGGACCTCTCAGCAGCTCTCAATACCATTGACCATGGTATCCTTCTGGATCATTTTTCTAGATTGGGCTTGAAAGGTACAGTTTTAAAGTGGTTCCAGTCCTTTCTGGAGGAGGTTTCAGAAGGTAGTGCTGGGGGACTTCTGTCTCACCCCATGGCCATTAGCCTGTGGGGTGTCACAAGGTTCTATCTTGTCCCCCATGCTTTTTAACATTTACATGAAACCGCTGGGGGAAGTCATCAGGAGGTCTGGTCTGGGCTGAAATGTCATCAGTATGCCGATGATACTCAGCTCTACCTCTCGTTTCCACCTGCACATCCCAGGGAGGCTGTGGAACTCTTGAACCAGTGTCTGGAGGCTGTTTTGGGACGGATGAGGGTGAACAAAGTAAAACTTAATCCAGACAAGATGGAAGTAGTGTGGGTTGGGAAACCAATTACTTTGCATAGAGGTTTACAACTGGCCTTAGAGGGGGTTGCGCTCCCCCTGAAAGACCATGTGTGCAATTTGGGAGTCCTCCTGGACTCTGAGCTAACTGGGGAAGCCCAAGAGTGCTTTTTATCAGCTTAGGCTGGTACGCCAACTGCGGCCCTATCTGGAGAGGATGCACCTTGCCTCAGTTATCCATGCACTAGTCACATTCAGGCTGGACTACTGTAATGCACTATACATGGGGCTGCCTTTGAAGACGGTTCAGAAACTCCAGCTTGTGCAGAATGCGGCTGCCTGAGTATTGGTGGGGGCTAGGCGATTCAATCATATAATGCCTATACTGCACCAGCTGCACTGGTTACCAGTGTGTTTCCAAGCCCAATTCAAGGTGCTGGTTTTGACCTTTAAAGCCTTAAATGGTTTGGGACCAAGTTACTTAAAGGTCCGCCTATAATATCAGCCTGCCTGCACTTTAAGATCAGAAGGAGAGGCCCTTCTTATTTGTCCACCCATGAGAGCAGTCAGGTGGGTGAAAACACGTGAGAGGGCCTTCTCTGCAGCAGCCCCACACCTTTGGAACAAGCTGCCATCGGAGGTCCGCCATGCTCCATCATTGCAGACTTTTAAGAAGGCCTTGAAAACATTATTTTACCTTGGCCTTCTTTTGATATGACTGCTACTGTTGCTGCTGTTAACATCATTGTTAGTTTTATTGTTGGTTTTGATTGTTGTTTTTATTGCTGGCTTTTAGTGTTTTTATGTTTTTAACATTTTTAATATTTTAACTGTTATGTATGTGATTGTTGTAAGCCGCCTTGGGAGGGCTTCTGCCCAGAAAGGCGGCCAAGAAATATTTTCAATAAATAAATAAAATCCCATCAGTGCATTTTTGCAACTTCTGAAACACTGCACAAAGCAGGCATTTCAAAAACACCAGGGGTATTCGGGTCAGACTGCAGCCTAAGCCCATTACTTGGAAGTAATTGCCACTGATACTGGTAGGACCTGTTTTACATAAAAGGGCTAAGGAGTTATTTATAAAGTTGATGTCTAAAGCTGCATTTCTGTGTACATGTTTTGAGTAAGTCCTGTTAAACAGAGTGAAATTTACTTCTGAGTAGACCTATGCAGGTTTGGGCTGAGCCTATGAGTATCATTGAAGTAACTCTGAAATACAGTTGTTTGAAACGAAGGGATCTTATGTCCAAGTAGAAGAGTATGGGGTTGGCTGCACGTATTTAAGAACCATATGAATTCTACAATCATGTGATTGCTTCCATTTAGAAGGCACATAATAGTTACTGCAGAATTTGACCATTTTTATAAATGTCCACTAAAATACTGTTACCTATAGAATGTAATTTAAAGCAGGGATGGGGAACATGTGGCCCTTTAGAAGTTGTTGGAACATCAGTTCCCATCGTCCCTCACCATTGGCTATACTGACCAGGACTGATGGGAATTGCAGTTACAGCTAGAAAGAACACTCGGCTCCAACCAACAGTTGCCCTGGGACTGGGCAGCAAAAGGGAAACAAAGGGGAAGCAAAAACTCTGGCTTCTGCCATTGGCAAGGAGAACTAGGCTGTCTCTCAGGCAGAACATCACAGCAAGGGGAAGACCAGCCTTGCCCCATACATCAGCCAGAGAAGCAACGGCAGCAGGGAACCTGCTGCTTCACCCTCCACTGCCAGGAAGAACACCCGTAAGGGCACAACCCTATGCATGTTTAGACAGAAAAAAGTCCTACAACTCCCAGCATCCCCCAGCCTGAGTTTGCTTTCTTTTCCTTCCTTCCTTCCTTCCTTCCTTCCTTCCCCCCAATCCCTTTTCCTTTTGTGTCATACATTTGATTGATCGATTGACTGGATAAGAGAACCCCAATAAAATGCAGCGGTAAAACCACAATTTAAAAAATTCAAAATGGACTTTTAGATTTTAAGGCAGACGGCAGTACTCTCTTATTATTAATCTTTGTAAGGCGCATTGAGAGCCTTTTTCAGCTGAAGAGCAGGATTAAAATGCTGTAAATAAATAAATAAAAATTGCCATACTTGTCCATTCCATCCCATTTTTACCCCTGATATTAAGGAACAGTTAGGCCAGTCTTGGTGTATACTAGGGATATGCCCACACCAAGGTTTTATTATTCATTTATTATTCATATTATTCCTTCAGCATGTGCTGGCATCCAGGCTAAATCCAACTGAATCCTTAACAGTCTGCATGGCAAAGAAAAGTTCTAGTGTCAATATGCATGAGAAAGCAAATGAATTACTCCTGAAACAACAAGAGGAATCATCAAACAGCTGCAAGAAAATGCAGGAAAAACAAGAATATCAATGTAGGGCAGAAAATGTCCTTTATTCCCAATGCGTTTCAAGCTAAACTATCAGTTCGGGGTCACCCTCAGACGATTAGGCCTGCATATGCCACAGGGTCGGAATAAATACCTTTAATTTTCCCCAAGAATGAAAAAGGGATTCACCTCATTGAACCAGTAAATATGTTTCTGTCTGTGGCTTTATATGCTCCAATCAGTCATGTGTGCCTTTCTCCTAAACTTGGAGTCCCCTCCAGTGGCAAGAGGCAAGTACTACGCCCCATGCTTCTTTGGTAACTGGCTCTAGCCCTGTCTGTATCATCTGCCCTAACCATACAGCTGCTGCCAGGTTTGTCCCATACACACACACACACACAGCCATAATAATGGTGGACATTTGCAATATTTGCCGTATAGCTTTGGGGCCAAACCACATACAATGTAGGATCACAACTGGATCACCTGATGGCATTTTCTTTATTTTAGAGCAGCCATCAGGTGCTGCTAATTTTATTAGGGATATTGCACCGGGAAACAGAGGGTTAAGCCTCTCCCCTCTGCTCTTTCTCTGATTGAAATCTCTCTCTCTCTCTCTCTCTCTCTCTCTCTCTCACTCTCTCACACACACTCACACACACACCCCTGAAGCTGCTATTAGCTCAACTTAAGACAGATCCAGCTTCCACACACACCCCTTTAATACTGTATATTTGGGAGGCAAGCTGGAAGGAAGCAGGAAAAGTCACATCTCAATAAAAACGTGTGTGATCAGCACAGAACTGGAGTAACCCTGTGGGAATCCTATACGGAGAAACATGTGGATTAGAGATGCTGGATGTCTGCCCAGTATGTACCTCTAGAGGGCAATATTTGTTCACACATGGAAAAAACTAAAGCTTACATTAGATCATTTAAATTACAGAATTCATCTTTCTTCATTATAGCACTGAGACATAGGGCTGATGTACTAAGGAGTGAATTGCAATTTATGTTAGTGTTTCCATTTGCATTTAAGTGAAATCCTATCAGCTTAATCTTTAAAAGAAGAAGTCCAATCTACTGCAAAGCTCCTCTGGATACGAAGTCAGGCTGCACAAGCAAACTAGATGATTGGTGTAAAAACTTGGAAAACATCTTGGTTTGTGCTGGAAAAAAACATCTCCCCTCCCCGCATTAGATTAGTCCCTTAACAGTAGTGTAATATTTAATCTGAGCCTAAACTCATCAAGGGTTGGATCCAGACTTAGTCATGCTTAGAGCAAAACCACTGAAATCTTGACTAAGTCTGGACCAAAGCTCACATTTTTAAATACCAGGATTTGGCTCTGAAGTCTGTGACGTAATGACAAATAGTGCCTCTGGGCATTTTCAGACTGCATTTCACCTCTGTGCAACAACTGTTGGCATCCCTTTGCATCTGGAATTGGAGCACTCGACTTCCAAGTCTAAGGGCTAGAAATTCAGGTTGTATCCGTGGGTGCTTTTCTGCCACTGGAACATATGCTGCTGACAGATTGAATTCCCCATCCCCAGCAGACCCTCACATATCCCTCACATCTGCTCTGGGGTTGTGGGAGCCTCTGGAGCAGATTTGGGGAGCAGAGTGGAGGGAGTTGCAGTGGGAAGGGGGGAAGAGAAGCTCCTGTTGGACACAGTGGTATAGCTAGGGCTGGACCTTGGGACAAAGTCAAGGATCCCATATCCCAGGGAAGCCCCAAATGACCACCCAGAGAGCAGAAGCATCAGCACCTAGACCAGCTGGGGCTCACCGGGGCTGACGCTGGTCACCACAGCATACTTTCTACTTATTTATTAAAGAGGGCAGACAACCAGGCGTGTACATGGCTATAGATGCTCATCTTATTATTTTTTAGTTTTAAAATATATTAACCTTTTCTACAACAAAATGTTGCTTATTCCCAAACATCAGGGCAGCAGGAACAAACTCCTGTAGTCATGACAGTGCCATGATTTAAAAGAAGAAATTACACATGCTCAGAGTATTTCTGTTTTCTTTTTTAAACCCAGGGTTGGCATACAGGATGTTTTGTTAAGAACATAAGAAGAGCCATGCTGGATCAGATCAAGGGACCATTAGTCCAGCATTCTCTTCACACAATGGCCAACCAGATGCCGTGGGAAACCCACAAGCAGGCCATGAATGCAATAACACCCTCCTGCCCTTGTTCCCCAGCAACTGGTGTACAGAGGCATACTGCCTCCAATACTCTGATAGCCATCAGGACTAGTAGCCATTGATAGCCTTATCCTCCATGAATTTGTCTAGCCCCCTTTTAAAGCCATCCAAGTTGGTGGCCATCACTACATCTTGTGGTAGCAAACTCTATAGTTTAACTAGGTGCTATGTGAAGAATTACTTCATCTGTCCTGAATCTCCCCACCATTGAGCTTCATGGGATAACACCACGTTCTAGTATTATAAGAGAGGGACATAAATGTCTCACTGCCCAGTGTCTCCACACCATGCATAATTTTGTCCACTTCTATCATGTTTCCCCCTTACTCAGTTTTTTTTCTAAGCTAAATAGTCCCAGACATAGTAACCTAGTTTCCAAATAGGGGAGTAGCTCCACCTTTTTTCTTTTTTTTTTGCTCCAATGTATCACGAATATAGAAGCAGTTGTAAAGCATGGAATAGTTGTGGTGTATGTGTGGAGATGGGAGGGGAGAGAATAGAAAATAGAAATATTAGTTGTGTACTTCACAACTGAAATAATACACAGGATTATCTTGTTGTTCAGTTGTTCAGTCGTGTCTGACTCTTCGTGACCCCATGGACCATAGCACGCCAGGCCTTCCTGTCCTGCGCTCTCTCCCGGAGCTGCTCAAGTCCATATTCATTGCATCAGTGATGCTATCTAGCCATCTCATTCTCTGCTGCCCCCTTCTCCTTTTGCCTTCAGTCTTTCCCAGCATCAGGGTCTTTTCCAGGGAGTTTCCTCTTCGCATTAGGTGGCCAAAATATTTGAGCTTCAGCTTCAGTATCTGTCCTTCCAATGAGCAGTCAGGGTTGATTTCCTTTAGGATGGACTGATTTGACCTCCTTGCAGTCCAAGGGACTCGTAAGAGTCTTCTCCAGCACCACAGTTCGAAGGCATCAATTCTTCGGCGCTCAGCCTTCCTTATAGTCCAGCTCTCACAGCCATACGTTGCTACTGGGAAAACCATAGCTTTGATTATACGGACCAGGATTATCTAAAGACCATTAAATCCAGGGTCTGAAATTATCTTGCTGCACCACTGGGGATTTAGCCTTCACCACTGAATGTATGAGATATGTGTCACTACAATTATCTGGCCACTCTGCCCTTTTTCAGCTCACTTCTTACAATTATTTGGGGCATCCCTTATCATGAATTGCATAGCTTTGTCCGGGGCAGGATGTTTGTGCTGAAACTGGGGTGGGCTACGTGGTGTTCACATCCCTTGGAATTTATGCGCTATGAACATCTTCTTTATCACCCAGTTCTATGATCGTGGTGCCTTTATGCTGGGACCTGACCTCAGCCTCAAAACCGACTTCTCTGTCCCAGCACTTCTGGTACACCATCAACAGCCCTTCAGCCCAAGGTACTTTGGGCAGCCTCTGACGATGTGCGCTGGCAGAACATGGGTCATTGGTTGTGCAGAGGGGGGGTTCAGCAGAGCAGTAGCAAATGAGGCAGAGCTATAAGCATCAGGCACTGCTCTAGCTGCCCCACTGCTCTTGCTACAGCAGCTGAGCTAAAGCAGACCCACAAAGAAGTACAAGGAGCTCCCCAAGACAATGAGCTTCTTAGGAAAGTTGGGCATTGTGCCATGCTAAGGACCAGCTAAATCACGCAGAAATATACATTAATGAGTGTTGCTGTGTGGCTCGGAGTATGCTAATGACAGATGTTCTGGAAGGGTGAATTCCACCTCCATTACTGTTTCAGAGACACCCATAGAGAAGTGCATTCTAGTGTTCATTCAACTCCCCTTTAAGAGCTGCCTAGCTACTATCTCATGAAAGGAGCCTTCTGCATCCCTCCCCTTTAATCTCAGTTTATTGTTAGCACTGTGCCTGCCTTTAATCCCCGCAGACCTGTAGGAGCTGAGCAGGAGAGTGGGAGAGCAGAAGTTGCTTCGTTTGGCGTGTTGGGGGTAAGCTGATCCTATTTCCTTGACAAGCATTTGTGTTCTGTGCCTGTTTTGTCCAAAGTGCCAATGGCATCCTGTTCAGTCTATCGCCCGGCTCTTTTGGGCTAGATTTGATGTGATGTTTTCATCATGGATATATAGCTTTGCAGATTTTGTAGCCCAGTGTAATACTTTACCAGATAGTTTATACTGAAGAATTAAAGCATGGGATGGGGGGGGGGGATAGTGTCACAAAGGTTTATCTTAATTTGAAAATTAATAGTAAAAGTGATTTTGAAGAGCCTTTTCATTGATCCCAGGCAAATGTATTCCTTTGGCATTAATAGTGTGGTCCTCCCTTCCACAGCCCATTGCCTTCCAGACATGTTGGATTACAGCTCCCATTCTCCCCAGCCAGCAAAGGTCATGCTGGCTGGGGAGTATGAGTCCGGTCATCCAACACATTTGGAGGACACCAGGTGTAGAGAAGCTGGTGTAGTTTGATGGCTACTATACTGGCTCATGGTTTTCCTTCTAACATGTAATTAGTGAGGCAAAATTTTGTTTCCTTTCTTGACCTGTTGTCTTAAATATGGTTACAACTGCTAGAACAACTTGATTCATGTTATGTGGTGTGTTAGCTAATTAGGTTGTTTTCTAAAGCAAATAGTTTGGATTATGTAAGACCATTCTCTTCGTCTGGTTATAGGTAGAGGTTATAAGAAGAAGAAGGAAAACAAAAGCATGTTTTTGTTTTCTTATTCATATTAACTTAGCCTCTCAATGAAAATCCCCACGTTTCTGCAGTTGCTAATACATCCCTTCAGTAGCAGACGCTGTAATGTGTCTGTTGACCCTGTGAGATGTGAAAGCTGAACAATTTTTTTTGCGGGGGGAGTATTTATGCAAGGTCATAACTCTTATTAGATTGTAATTGGAGACATATCATTCTCTGGATCAAAGAGAGTAAAGCAAGTCTTGTTTAGATTTATTTGGCTTCTGGGTAGAGTATGGAATATCCCAAAGGTTAGGCTTAAATATTGCAACTTCTTTCTCTTTGCAAAACAAACATGTCCAGACCAGACTGAAATACAGAGAGAGCAATTCAGCAGCTCTGCATGCTGTTGTTGTTGTCGGGTGGCAAAATACATTAAAATGATGTGTGATGCTTTTTACTTGCATTAGGGCTCTCTAGGGAGCATTTCTTTCTCTCTCTCTTTTTATAGAGCAAACTTTACACACTCTAAGTAATGGGTAGACACTTCTGTGCTTTATGATCATTTGATTGGATAAGAGGTATGAAATATATAATAGCTTATCTATTTTTGTATTCAACTTTGATATATTCCAAGTGTTTTCCCCCCTATGTCTCCTGTGCCTTTCTTTCAGTTCACGTTTTGTTCCTTCATTCTGAGATGCCAGAGAATAATTTGTATAGTACTGTTAAGCATTTTATTTTTCCCCATTTACAATATATCAATAATTCATACAACAGCCTTGTAAAATAGGCCAGAACCATTATACCTATATGAGTGCTAAGGCTTTGAGAGGGAGCAGCATGCCTTCCATTGTACTTAGATCCAGCTCCATGATTTGCTGAACTTTGAAACTAAGGCTGCAGTCCGATACATGCTTACCTAAACTCAATGGTACTTCTGAGTAGACATATAAAAGATTGTGCTGTAAGAATCTAGTGCTGAGTCTGCTTTTTTTCCTCTTCCCTCCAAATCCCTTTTCCCTTTGTGTCATGTCTTTTAGACTGTAAATCTGTGGGAAAGGACTGTCTTTGTAAGCTGCTCTGGGAGTCTGAAGCAGATGATGTGAATAATCGTAACTATGTGTAACAGAAGAGGCTGGTGACTCCGATTTCCGTGGAGCTATAAATCCACCCTGGGCTTCAGTTGAGCCAGCCAGAACTGTAAATTTGGGAGCTAGGGTTCAGCATCTTGAATAGCTCCTTTAGAGTTCTGGCTGGTTCTGACTAAAAGCCAGAATGCATATATAACCCCACCAAAATTGGAGCCACCACCCTCCACTGATATGCTGTCACACTACCTGCTAAGGGCCCAATCCTATGTTTAGACAGGGAAAAGCCTTACAACGCCCAGCATGCCCCAGCCAGCATGGCCGGCTGTGGCATGCTGGGAGTTGTAGGGCTTTTCCCTGTCTAAACAAGCCTAGGATTGCTCTCCAAGTTACCTTGACATCACAAGCAAAGAAGCTGCAGTTTACCATCTCCATGAAAAATTATCAGAGTGAACTTTAAAGAATCGGTTCGAATTTGAATCAAAATCTAGCCCTCAGATAGGGGTTAGTAAAGTCAAGCACAAAAGGCAATATGAGCTGAGGGCACAGCTTGTACTGTTTGGTAAACTGTAAGAGGAAACACAATATTCTGACAACAAGCTCATGAACTAAGTACAACACTCTTGCCTACTAATTAAGGGACGAGTTCTAAAGAGTTTTATTGAAAGAAGAAACATAAATGTCTCTCAGCCCGGCCTTATGCATGTTTCCTCCCACAAAGTTTAATGGGCCTTACTTCCTGGTAAGTATGCAAGGGGTTTCTGCCTTGGTATGTTTAGTACGAGGTAAGCCCCACTGATTTGCATGGGCCTTATTTCCCCTAGAAAGGCTGCAATTTTATATTCACTTATTTGAGAGTAAATCCCAGTGAACTCAGTGAGATTTACTTCTGAAAAAACTTGAGTGAGATCAGATTGCATGCAAGCCAAGTATTGGTAGAGAACATCTATACCAATAAAACTAGAAATTCCAAAAGTATGTTAGTGAAGCTAGGCTTCAGCAGTATGTGAACCGAGAACTACCAGAAGTACAAGCTGGGTTTAGAAGAGGCAAAGGAACTAGAGATCAAATCGCCAACATTCGCTGCATCATGGAGAAAGCAAGAGAATTCCAGAAAAATGTCTATTTCTGCTTCATTGACTATGCTAAAGCCTTTGATTGTGTGGATCACAACAAACTGTGGCAAATTCTTAAAGTGATGGGAGTACCAGACCACCTTACCTGTCTCCTGAGAAACCTGTACCAGGGTCAAGAAGCAACAGTCAGAACCAGACATGGAACAACCGATTGGTTCAAAATTGGGAAAGGAGTACGACAAGGCTGCATATTGTCACCCTGCTTATTTAACTTATATGCAGAGTACATCATGAGAAATGCCGGGTTGGATGAATCAGAGGTCGGAATTAAGATTGCTGGGAGAATTATCAACAACCTCCGATATGCAGACAATACCACCCTAATGGCAGAAAGCGAAGAGGATCTAAAGAGCCTCTTGTTGAGGGTGAAAGAGGAGAGTGCAAAAGCTGGTTTGAAACTCAACATTAAAAAAACGAAGATCATGGCATCTGGCCCCATCACTTCCTGGCATATAGAAGGGGAAGAAATGGAAGCAGTGACAGATTTTACTTTCTTGGGCTCCAAGATCACCGCAGACAGTGACTGTAGCCATGAAATTAAAAGACGCTTGCTCCTTGGGAGGAAAGCTATGGCCAACCTAGACAGCATAGTAAGAAGCAGAGACATCACCTTGCCGACAAAGGTCCGTCTAATCAAAGCTATGGTTTTCCCAGTAGTAATGTATGGCTGTGAGAGCTGGACTATAAGGAAGGCTGAGCGCCGAAGAATTGATGCTTTCGAACTGTGGTGCTGGAGAAGACTCTTACGAGTCCCCTGGACTGCAAGGAGGTCAAATCAGTCCATCCTAAAGGAAATCAACCCTGAGTGCTCATTGGAAGGACAGATAATGAAGCTGAAGCTCCAATATTTTGGCCACCTAATGCGAAGAGAAAACTCCCTGGAAAAGACCCTGATGCTGGGAAAGACTGAAGGCATAAGGAGAAGGGGAAGGCAGAGGATGAGATGGCTAGATAGCATCACGGATGCAATGAATATGAACTTGAGCACGCTCCGGGAGAGAGCGCAGGACAGGAAGGCCTGGCGTGCTATGGTCCATGGGGCCACGAAGAGTCAGACATGACTGAACGACTGAACAACAACAAATGTTAGTGAAATCTAGAGAATTCTGTGACATAATTCTTACAAAGATCTAGAATTTTAAGGTGTCACCAATTGGAGATTCTTTTTTGTTATTACTGAGTATTGAAAATGTTTTCACACAAAGGCTCAGTAGATCAGGCAAATGGAATAAAACATTTTAAAATCTGATTCTTTTGTATTCATGGTAAAGGAGAGAGGAGTAATTTATGGAAGGCAGGAGATAATAAGCACTGGGAGTAAACATCAAGAAATGAAGGAACTGGCAAGCTTTAGGTGCAAAGGCATTCGCACAAATAATAGCTTGGTACGTTCTGCCTTTCTGGCCAATAAAGATGTTCAAATTGTGTACAACATATAGGGGGAAAACAGGGTTACAGCGAAGGCCTCGCCACAACCTATATGTGTTCAGTTTTCTGCATAGGGACTATGCATGTACAGCATGTATGTATGGCAGGTTCTCTCCACCCAGTCAGGGACTCGAGAAATGCACGGTTCCCAGTCATGCAGATAAAGCTCTATGCATGTTCAGTTGTACATGTGCAGATTTCATGGAGACACTCAACTAAAAATGCAAAGGCTTTCCCACATCACCATGTATTCACTGTACCCAGTTTGAACGTCTGCATAGGGCTACTATAGCTTTTTCCAGCGAGTTGAAAATGGTATCATAGATGCATCATTCCCCAAAGTGTCCTTCCACTCCTTTTTTTTAATGTATTTATTAAAATACATTATATCCCGCCTCTTTTCCTCTTGCAAGGAACCCAAGGCAGCTTACATTATCCTCCTCCTCTCCATTTTATCCTCACAACAACCCTGTGAGGTAGGTTGGGCTGAGAGTCTGTGACTGGCCCAAAGTCACCCAGTGACCTTCCATGGCTGAGTGGGGACTAGAACCCGGATCTCCTGGCTCCCAATCCAACACTCTAGCCACTACACCACACAGGCTATCCCTCTCCAGGAATGGGCACCACTCCTATCTCTGTCTGTGGATTTTTGTAGCACTTCAATAATTTGTAAAAGCTATTTGATCAGAAACAAGAGTGGACCAAAAGGAATGTGTGTGTGCATCATAGAAGTCAATGTCTCTATGAACTCCCTTAAAATTATTTTCTGTTTTCAGTCACCCAGAGAGACGTAATGATGCCAAGCAGCATAAAGGAACATAGCACACATTTGTAAAATGGTTGACAGAGATGAACTGGAAATGGAGATTCTCACAAATGCCCTGCTATCACATTCCATCAGGTGTTCATTCCACATTTGTAAGGTTCATAATGATGCATCGAGCGTGGCTCCTCCTCACTAGACCACCAATTACACTTCAGTATAATCTGTTTGCTTCGCACCTTCTCTATTTCACACTGGATGATCACAGTGGCGTCTCTGTTGCTCATGTGTTTGCCATGCATTTCAGTGGTTTAATCGAACCGGCTTTGGGGAGCTTAACTTTCACATGGTATCCATGTGATCTTACTGATCACAAGGTGAAGCATGCTGACTGCAGGAGCGATCTGCCTATATATGTTTGCTTTATGCTGTGTGTCTACCAGTCAGTGTTCTGTGATGAGTGACCTCAGAGGAACAGAATATATGGTTCCCCATCCATTTCTGGAACAAAGAGAAATTAAGTCAAAAGAGCATCTGGAACAGGCATGATCAAACCCTGAAATGTATTTATTATTTATTAGCAATATACCACTTTTCATTTGCACAAATCCTGAAGCTGTTCACAAAAGAATATCATACATACAATACACTAAATAGTACCATATTAGAAACAATGTTGGAGACTTTTTACACTGGGGAAAGCCACTGTAAAAAGTAATGTTTTCAATAAATGCCTAAAACACACCTAGCATATCACAGATGGGAGATCATTCCACAGGTCACGCACCACCACAGAGAAGGCTCATTTCCATGTTGCTGCCATGGCAGACAACAGGGTGTCCCCTGAAGATTCTAGTGGCCTGGGAGGTTGGTAGAGGGGGAGATGTTCCTTGAGGTAATCTGGTCCTGAGTTGTATAGGAGTTTGTATACTAATACCAACACCTTAGACCTAGCTTGGTAGCAGATTGGCAGCCACTGTAGATCCTTAGCACAGGCATAATATGTGTGTGGTAAAGCACCCCAGTCAGTAACTTCACTGCTTCATTCTTTATTTTTATTTTATTTATTTATTATTAAATTTATTAATCACCCATCTGGCTGGTCACCCAGCCACTCTGGGTGATGTACAGCATATAATAAAACAGTTTAAAACAATAAAATTCTACAATAAAAACGTTTTCTAAAATACCCTAACCCACCCCAAATGCCTGCCTGAACAACCATGTTTTTAATGCATGACGGAAGCTCATTAAAGAGGGGGCATGGTGGAGTTCCCTAGGGAGGGAGTTCCACAAAGTGGGGGCCACCACAGAAAAGGCCCTCTCCCTCATCCCCACCAGTCTAGCTGTCCTGGCTGATGGGACAGAGAGAAGGCCATCCGAGGCTGATCTTGTTAAGTGGCCTTTCTGGTGTTGCTGGAGGCGCTCCTTAAGATAGGCTGGGCCGGAACCATATAGGGTTTTAAAGGTCAAAACCAACACCTTGAATTTGGCCCGGAAAACAACTGGTAACCAGTGCAACTCCTTCAGCACTGGAGTGATGTGATCTCGCCGGCTGCTGCCTTTAATCAGGCGAGCCGCCGCGTTCTGTACCAGCTGCAGCTTCTGAACCATCTTCAAGGGTAACCCCATGTAGAGCGCATTACAGTAGTCTAAACAAGAGGAGACCAGGGCATGTACTACCGATGGGAGCAGATGGTCAGGAAGGAAGGGGCACAGCCGCCGTATCAGATGGAGTTGATACAGCGCTGTCCAGCTCACAGCTGACACCTGAGCCTCCATGGACAGCTGGGAGTCCAAAATGACCCCCAGGCTGCGGACCTGGTCTTTCAAGGGTAGCCATACCCCATTCAACACCAGGTCAACATCCCCCAGCCTCCTCTTGTCTCCCACCAAAAGTACCTCGGTCTTGTCAGGGTTGAGCTTCAGCTTATTCCTCCCCATCCAGCCACTCACCGTCTCCAGACATTTGGACAGGGATTCTACGGCCAACCTTGGTGAAGATTTGAATGAGAGGTAGAGCTGCGTGTCATCCGCATATTGATGACACTGCACCCCAAACCTCCTGATGATAGCCCCCAGCTGCTTCACATAGATGTTAAATAGCATCAGGAAGAGGATTGAACCCTGTGGCACCCCACAAGTGAGTGGCCATGGGTCCGAAACCTCCTCTCCCAGTGCTACCCTCTGGTACCTGCTAGAGAGGACGGACCGGAACCACCGCAATACGGTGTCTCCAATGCCCAACCCCTCCAGGTGGTCCAGGAGGATACCATGGTCAACAGTATCAAAAGCCACTAAGAGGTCGAAGTGAACAAGGAAGGAGCATTCACCTATCCAGAGCCCTCTTCATATCATCTACCAAGGCGACCAAGGCCATTTCTGTCCCATGCCCAAGCCTGAAGCCCGACTGAAATGGGTCTAGATAATCAGTTTCTTCCAAGTGTGCCTTCAACTGCATTGCCACCACCCGCTCAATCACCTTGCCCAAAAATGGCAGATTTGAGACTGGGCGAAAGTTGTTCAGAACTTGAGGATCCAAGGAGGGCTTCTTTAAGAGAGGTCTTATCACTGCCTCCCTGAGGGCTGATGGCATCACTCCCTCCTCAAGGGAGGCGATCACCACCGCCCTGATCCCCTCACCCAATCTCTCTCTGCAGCCGATAATGAGCCAAGATGGGCAAGGATCAAGTAAGCAGGTGGTCGGCCTTACAGATGAAAGCACCTTGTCCACTTCATCAGGAGAAGAAGCTGGAACCGATCCCACAAAACCGGTTTGCCACAGGCCACCTCTCGCTTACTAACTGCACTAGTACCAGCTTCCTAACCAGCCCTAAGAGCAGCCTCATATAGAGCACATTACAGTAATCAAATCTTGAGGTTATCAGTGCATGGAAAACAGTGGCCAGGCTATCCCTCTCCAGGAATGGGCACAGTTGCTATACCAACCTAAGCTGGTAGAAGGTACGCCTAGGCAGGGAGGTCACTTGGGCATTGGATCCAGGAACACCCCCAAATTGTGAACTTGTTTCTTCAGGTGAAGTGCAACCCCATCTAGAGCTGATAATTCCCTCAATCCCTGGACCTGGAAACCACTCACCCCACAGTGCCTCCATTTTATTGGGATTCATGTTCACCTTATGATTCAGCTTTTTTCCAGCCCATCAGTACATTCAGCTACTGATCTAGGTCAGGCACAGGCTCTCCTGATTCATATGTATTGGAGAAATAGAGTTGGGTTTATTTCTCATCCCAAACCCCCTAATGACTACACCTACTAGCTTCATATAAATATTAAATAGCATTCAAGACAAGATGGCACCTTGAAGCACCCTACAGCAAGACTGCCATGGGGCCTACATACAGTCCCCCAAGGCTGTCTTCTGGAACCTGCCTGGTAGATAGAAGTGGAACCATGTAAAACAGTGCCCCCAATCCAAAAAGTCAATTCAGAAGGATACCATGTTCAGTGGTATCAAAACCCACTGAGAGATCAAATATGAGTAGCAGAGTTGCACTCCCTCTGTCCTGTCCTGACAAAGGTTATCTATCCATCAGGGTGACCAAGGTCAATTCCATCCCATAACTGGGCCAGAACCCAGACTGGAATAGGTCTAGATAATCAGTGTCCTCAGTAGATATCCTCTAGATAATCAGTATCCTCAGTAGTTGAGTTGCCAGGACACTCTCAAGCACCTTGCTGGGAGCATTTGCCACTGGGTGGTAGTCATTATAAACCTCTAGATCCAAGGAGGATTTTTTTCAGGAATAGTCATACCACTGCCTCCTTAAAGGCAGCATGGACCATCCCATCAGTCAAACCCCCTTGGCTAGCTCGAATCAGCCATGATGAGTAAGGAACAAAAATATATGTAATGCATCAAACTGCTGCAAGTGTCTTATCGACATGCAAGGACCGCGGAAGATGAAATCGATCCCACAAAACGGGGCAAAATGGTGCATTGGGCATCTCATTTGACATGTTCCAAAAGCAGCATTAAGATCATGATGAAGGCAAGCAATTTTGTCTTCAAAATCCCTTGCAAAATTGTCAGAGCAGGCCTGTGACAGCTGAAGCATCAAATTTGCTGGGGTAAATGCTAATAATCCCTTTACCACCAGGAAAGGCTCTGCTGGACAGTTATTTGGGGATGCAATAGAGGCAGCGAAATAAGCCTTTGCAGCTCTCACTGCCACACAGTTGGTGCGATTACGTGCCCTAACGCGTGTTCGGTCAGCCTCACATTGAGTCTTATGCCACTGGCACTCTAGCCATTGCCCAACCTGTTTCATCATTTGGAGATTTCCAAAGAACCAAAGAAATGAAATGAAACTTAACTTCAGGCAGTAGATTCCAGAGAGACACTATTTGCCTACCTTCATTGTTTTGTGTCATTAAAAAAGCAAAGTCCACTCCAAAGTAGGGGTTGTGTGAAATTTGAACCTTTCCACTTTTTCACACCAGCGTTATCCAATAGAGGGGGGCTGTATTTGGAAGCCACATTCTACAGATTAACATGAGATAAATACATTAGTGGGGTGTCTGGTCATACAATATATATATATTGCCTTGAGCTATGACCTAATTTCTGAGAGCATTTTATTTATAGCCCCCAGAGTTGTTCAATTTTCAGAAAGTAATTTTAAAAATTAGTTACACCCAGTTGTCCTTCATTGTCAATTACAAACTGAATGATAACACTTTACTCTTCATGCCCTGTATAAATCTTACACTGTAAATTGTTTGTTTCAATTTATTACCCAACTTTTCCTGAAGTATCAGGGAGGGTAACAGTACTTATAAAGAATGGAGGTAGTGGAGGGGCTATAGCTCAGTGGCAGAGCACCGGCTTTGCATGCAGAAGGTCCTATGTTCGATCCCTGGCATCTCCAGGTAGCGCAGGAAAAACTCCTGCCTGAAACCCTAGAAAGCCACTTCCAGTAAGTGTCAATAATAACGCACATGATGGAACAATGGTCTGCCTCAGTATAAGGCAACTTCCTATGTTCCTATAAGGCATATGCCTGTTTTCAAAGGTTTTCCAACCATAGACTTCAATTCTAAGCACATTTATTTGGGGTATAGTCCAAGTAAATATGAGGAGAATCTGTAGGTAGCAATAGAGCATGGATTTCACTTAAATAAGGTTCTGGACAATAACGGACAGTCACTGGCATTGTCCCTTAAAGGATCTCAGCTACCAAAGCTGGGATTCGGAAAGGCCTGATTGCTGCTACCAGACATACTAGACTATGTGAACCAATGGTGTGAATCGAGGTAATTTTAGAACCTGGACTTAATGGTCTTACAAGGTCCTCCCTTGAGACAGCCATGTGTATTACTTCACTTATGAAGCACACAATTAACATTTCTCTTCCCTCCATGACCCACTGCCACTCCATGCTTTACAACTGCTTCTATGTTCCTGATACGTTAGATTAAAAAAATGTTTTTGCTAACACGAGGCAGCATCCAACAGGGCTGTCACACAAGTGGCCCCTCCCACCAATTCCACTGCGTGAGTGGAACTCACCACTTGCGCAAGGGGGATTTCATGCTTCCTATAGGAAGCCCTGAAACAACCAGCAACACCCATTTCTGGGTCAGGACAGCTCGGCGGACTTCCCTTATGCAAGCTCTGCTGACCTGCCCATTCCAGAAACAAGCATTTCTATTCATTTCCGGTTGCTCCCTGGAGCGCTAAATCTCTGTTACGCAAGTGGCAGGTCTCGCTTGTGGAACAGAATCGACGGGGGCTCAGCACCCCATTGGATACTGCCCACTGTTTAAAAAAGAAATACTCTCGGCATGTACAGTTTTGCATTTTCAACTTGCTTAAATCACAGCATCGTCATGACTACAGAAATACAATGGAATTTGCTACTGCTGCCCTGATGCGAAACACATTTAGGGCGCAAACCTATGGCTGCTAGTCAGCGGCTAAACAGCCATAGCATAGGTCAGTTCCCTGAGAAATGACCTCCACCCCCTCCTGCACTGCCTCACAGGCAGCACGGATTGGCCCCGTGCTCCATGCTCATAAGAGTAGCGCAGAGCGGTGAAAACAGGGTGTTCCTTGGGGTGGGGCAGGGCAGGGAGGGCAGAAGTGCCATTCCGATGCTCCCTATGCGTCGTCCGCCTGCCCCCCATGCTCCGCCTTCCCATGGCTAGACAGCCGAAATTGGCTGTCTAGCCGCAAATGCAGGGCAGGAGAAGCATGGAGGGAACGATCCCCTCCATGCTTCTCCTGCCCTGCATTGCATAGGCGGTCGCCTCTGAGTTTGGAGGCAGCTGCCTACCCCAATAGGATTGCACCCTTACTTAGGAATAAGCACCATTTTCTGGTAGGAAAAGGATAATATATTTTTAAAAGTAAAAATAATAAAATTAGCGTCTGTCACCATGTACATGCCTGGCCAAGTAACTCCTGACTATAAAATGCTGCTTTTAAAGGAAGAAAGGATGCTGGGCAACCAGCATTAGCCCCAGCATATCCATGGTGGTCCAGGTCCTGATCTCTGGCCTGTTTGCTGCTGAACTCACCATCTGCCACTCTGTGAGTGGTCATTCATGGGCCACCTGGGCTGCAGGGCCCAGACCTCATCCCCGAGGTCCAGCCCTGGCTGCACCACCATCTGAATCAATAGAAAGCAACCTGTTATGTGCATGACCAGGGGAGGCTGGTGGCTCCGATGTCAGTGGGACAGTGAATCCATGCTGGGTTTCAGTCAGAATCCTAAAGGAGCTATCCAAGGTGCCGAACCAATTTTGGGACTGGAGTTTTGCACCTTGGATAGTTCGTTTAGAGTTCTGGCTGGTTCTGACTGAAACCCAGAGCAGATTCATCACCCCACTGACATTGGAGCTACCAGCCTCCACTGTGTATGCCTGAGCAGCCATGCAGCTCCTTGGCCATGCTCTTCCTTGCTATGGTGAGATCTATTTCTTTTAAAGTGATAACAATTCCTCCTAAATTTGCATCTACACATATACACTGGGACATGCAAGTTTTATCCAGATCTGTGTCTTCTCTTATCCTCTTTCTTTAGTGATGCATTTCCTCTTTTTTGGTGATGCATACGTGACAACCTTATCTCCACATGAAGCAGAATGAGGAGAGAATGAAGCGGTAGAATGGATTGTAGAACTTCAGGTAGGTTTTACATTTTTGAACAATCCCCTACATATTTTTAAAAACATTTTAATTTCCTGCAAGTAGAAAACTAGCATGCAGGGAACAGACTGGACTAGAACATTAATCCCCTACGTGCTTGTATTGTTTTGTTTTTACTAGTAGCGAAGGGGAGTTGGCATTTGAAAGAATGTTCTCTCCCCACAGCCCAAGTGCAGTCTATCAACTCAGTGGGTCTTGTCTGCTATTTCAGTCTTATGTAGACCAGGCCTAAATTTGTCACCAGGAAGTATTGCCAGAATGTTCTGGAAAGTAATGCTCTTCACTGTGTAAACCAAGTTTTTTAATTTGTTAATGTAAAATGTTGACAGTGCCAGAGAAATGTTTTGGAAAGTTACAGTTTCTGTACTTAAAAGCCAACAAATGAGCACAAAATATTACATCCAGAGTGTTGGCTCGGTGCTGATTAAACCATTTAGCATAATGAACCATCCAGTGACTTTCACCCTCCATGTTCCGAAGGTCCTGTCAAATTGTTTCCAATGTGGTGACGACAGGGGGGCTTTTCATAATACTAGATTACTGCCTTCACCAACCTGATGCCCTTCCCAATGTATTGAACTACCAACATCCTCCAGCCAGCGTAGGGGCATGCTGAGAGTTGTAGTCCAGCCCATCTGGAGGGCACCAGATTGGGGAATGACTTCTACATTACCACATGAACACTGAACATCGATGGTGTGAAAGTTATCACATGGCTTCCCCTCTGAGATGGGGGTGTCAATCAGCCCTTGTGCTCTTCAAAATTTCCTTCCTCCTGAAGTGGGGCTAGACATGACAAGTCACATGATCATATCAACCAGTCAAGACCATTTTGTCCAGTTGCTTGCCCTTACGTGAGAACTTGGCTTACAAAATCAAAAATGATTTTGGGTGCAATCCTACTCGCTTTGGGGGCATAGAACAGCCAACTGGTAGGGAGCATCCTTAAGGTTAGCAGTATAGTGTTCCCCTCCTTCAATGGAGTCCCACCACGCTTAGCCCCTGTTGTTCTGCTGCAAGTGTGCATGTAGCAATGTCGCCAGGCCATTTGCTCCAAATTCAGGCTGTCTCTGTGCCTTTCCCCTGGAAAAGCCAGAAGTTCTGTCTTCTCCAGTACCCTGCATGCCACCACTTCAATAAAAGCAAGAGCACAGCTGCATGCAAGGTCCTGGAGAAGAACAAGCTGCTGGATATTTGTAGATGTATACAAGGGCCTCACCTTGAAGTGAATGACCTGGCTACAGTGCTGCACTCCAGGCATCAGTGTGAGTATGGTCAGGCAGAGAGACAGCCAGCTTGAGGAGGTAAAGCCAGGGCACTGAGCCTCTTTCAGCCCAAGGGCCAAATTCCATTTCAAAGAAGCTCTTGGGGGCCGAATTCCAGTGGTGGGGAGGGCCCACGGCAAAAGGGGCGGGGCCAGAAATCCCAAGCTATTTTAGCTCAGAGCTCTTCTGCTAGAAACTCAGCCTCAGGAGAGGCATCCCAACTTTTTAGAATGGGGAAAAAACTGCACAAAAGCCAGGAAACCACCAAAGGATCGGTGTGTGTGTGGGGGGGGCAACTGGGGAACCCTGGATGGCTGGATTTGCCTCCCAGGACTGAGGTTCTGCCTGACTGAGGAAATGCCTTATTTATTTATTTATTTATTTATTTATTTATTTGTGATATTTGTATACCGTTCCATGTCTAGAACAGATTTTGGAGTGGCGAACACAAGAGAGAAAACAGTAGAAGGATAAAAAGATTGAAACACCAGATTAAAATCATGCTATTTTAAAAAAAAAAAACAGAATACCAATAAAAACTGTGACTGGTCAATTAAGGAATGCCTCCTGGAACAGTGCTGTTTTCAGGAGGCGCCGGAAACAGCACAGTGTTGGTGCCTGCCTGACCTCCAAGGGCAGGAATTCCGAAGAAAGGGGGCCACCACACTGAAGGCTCTTCTCCTGGTGGACCCCTATTGGGGCATACTAGTTCCTATGAAGTGACCCATTTTCAAGAGGAGTAGGGTTTTCCTTTTGAGTAGGGCTCTGTCCATAATATCCAGGTTCGAGATCTCTGGATTATCAGGCGGGGTGGGGGGAATCAATGCCAGCAAACTTTGCTGTGAATGTGTGACTCAGTATAGCATTACATTTTGTAATGTTTCTTGTGCAGATGGTTGCATAGATCAAAGATGATACTGAATAAAATGATACACCAACAAGTACTGACAATGAAGGTTTTCTATTTCGAATTCCGCAACTCTGCTAAAATGTGTCCACCTGCGATACACACACACACACATATAACAGCTGAGGCGAGCCACCTTTTACCAAGACTTAACAGTTCACAGGGGAGCTTACACACTTGCCAGCAGAGAAAGGCCAACACACATTTTGGCCTTTAAGGAGTTGGCAGACTGATGCTGTCATTCTTTTGTAGCTGAGTCAATTTCTTTTTCACTACACTTAAATTAACCTTTGAGGCCTGATGCTGGGCGACTCAAAAATCATGTTACCCTGTTCATTAAAGGTGGCAAATACAGTTTCAGTGGGAATTGAAAACCTTAACTACCTGTCACAAGAAGTGAACTTTTGGCTGCTTCTTTTTTTGTTGTAGTGATTTCTGTCTGTTCATAATGTTTTTAACAAATGATCCAATTTGGTCTTTGGCAAATTCAACCAGGGCTTTCATTTCTCCTGAAAAGTGAGAAATGGAGCAAGTTTGAGCCCTGGGGACAGTAATGCTCTTAGCATCCATACCTGTCCCATTTTCAATCCATTTCGTTAGTTTTTGAACACAACAGGAGCATTCCCAGGTTCCTGTGTTTAATATTGTTTCCAGGAATCTCTTTTTAACCACACTAATTATTGCTATGCAAGGCAGTACAATTCCCTGGTATGTTTCCAGCTCACCATGTAAGGCAGCCTGGTGCCCTCCATATATGTTGGACTACAATTTCAGATCCTGGAAGTCATAGTCCCACACATCTGGAGGGTACCAGGTTGGGGAAAGCTGATATGAGGGTCTGCTTGTACTTAAGGGCTGATTCGAACCGATGTGGTGCTGTGGGTAGATTCCTGCAGTAAGTCTAGGAAGATTTGCGTTCAGTTTCCTACCCAGCTGTGAGGCTCACTGAGTGACCTTACACCACAGATGGGGAACTTGTGGCCCACAAGATGTTGTTGTTGGACTGCAATTCCCATAATCCCTCGTCATTGGCTATCAAGCTGTCAGAAAAAAGTACTAGAAATGATTAGTGCAGGATACCCTAAAGCAGCCTTCCCCAACCTGGGACTGTCCAGGGCTGCATTTACATTAAAGAAAAAACCTACAGTCCTGCTGTTGTGGAGCCTTTCCACATTTACAGCAGCCACCACATGATTTCTGAGAGGGGAAGCTTTCAGTTTTCAAGGTTCCATAGAACTCAATGAAACAGTGCCATATCGTGGCTGTTTTAATAGCGCACCATCCCGGATTAGATTGCTCATTATTTCTGGATCTTTTTGAGATGGAATAACCAGGAAATACCTCTGGATGTGCCCTGGAGGTTCATGACGTCATCTAAAGGACCCGCAAACTTCCGTGAGTGAGCAATCCCAATAGCAGGATTAAAACTCTTTGTGAAGAATCCCCAGTTGTGTTCTCATCATCCTCCATCAGCATGATGGCTGGTTGTGAATGATAGGAGTTTCAGTCCAACACATCTGGAGGGCACCAGGTTGGGAAAGCCTGCCCTAAAGTCATAATTTTCTCAAAATGCATGCTTCCTAAGGAGGTGCAAGCAGATGCTAGTGGAGGTACAATCTCCTTCCTTGCCACTCATACCAGAGGTTGGCCATTTATAAGTGCATCTGAAGTTTTATACTGGCTGGCTAGCATAGAATACCAACACTCCAAGCAGTTGTTGTTGTTGTTGTTTTTGAGCACCTATGTTGAAATGACAGTACTGAGAGCCAGCTGTACGTATAGTCTTTCTTTTCTGCAGAGTTTTTATTCCTTCTGGGACCTTAAGATTGCAATTCTATACATATGTACATGGGAGTAAGTCCCATTGAACATAGTGAGACTTCTGAGCAAGATGCATAGAATATTGCTGTTCATTTATTGGGGACCTACATGGGCCTGATCCCTTAATTCCCAGTTATTTAAACCCTGGCAAACCCTTCCATAAGGATGAATGTTTTTGTAGTGCTATAGGTATCCCGCCACCATCTTCAGCTTCATGTCAGCGTAATTCTGTATAAAGAACACTTTGGTTTATCTGCCTTCCTGATTGTCCTAATGTTTTGATGCATCCTGAGCCATTTGGATCAATTAGGCTACATAGTGTATCTTCACTCATAAGAAATCTCATTTCGGAGCATTTATGGACAAGATTTTTAATTACTTCCTGTTTTTATGGAAACTTTAACTCTGTCAAGTTATGGTTTGGTTCTGCTAATTCTTTTTTTGGGGAGCATTCATTCTGTGCAAATTGCTACCATAGAAACTGTCTGGTTTTATGTGTGTTTGCTCTGAATTCTAGCGGTAGGCTATTAAACTAGATGAGTATAGCCACAATGAGATCCTACAACTCTTATAAGCAAGTATAAACTACAGTCATTGCCATTTAAATGACTGTGTTAGCATCTAATATCCCCAAGCTTAGCATTTAACATGAAAACGCAGACAGCCATCCTAATAGAAATTGCATACCAAATTATTATGGTGCATTGTGACAAGATAGAAAGGGAATGGAATCAGGATGTTCTATGTGATGATTTCCAAAACTGATTTACTATGGTAATTGTGAGGACCCATGTGCTGTGTGTATAAATAACAGGTTTAATATCTTTTGTGGAATCAATTTAACTTTCTATCACAAGGAATAATATGAGTCAGTCTTCAAAGAAATTATGGGAGCATCACACATCATAACCACGCGATCCTGTTTTGAAAGCCTCAAGCAATTAATGCAGCAGGGTGAGGGGGCAACCCGTTTTGGTCTGAGGGCCCGATTGCCCCCTGGATCAGGCCTAGTGGACTGGATAATGTCAAAGAGATGTTAATAGGTTAACAATAGATGATGTTAATAGCAATAGCATGCTGAATGGTCAGGGATGATGGGATTTGTGGGGCCACAGCTCCACCACCCCTATGTAAGAGGAAGAGAGTAGGCCAACCTTGTTTTTAATCCTCTTCAGGTATGCAATTTGAAGAAAAGCTACAGAGCAAAGATCATAGGTAGAGAATTAAATTGGAGAAGCTACCTACAAACTATAACAGAGTCTATTGAAGGGTGCCAGAAATCTGCCATTCAAAAAGATGAGAATGTATTAATAGGTTAGCATTAGTAACTGCATGTTCCAACTACTAAAGCAGAGTGTGTTTTTTTCCTTTACATTTTTTTCACCATTCTGTCACTGTGACTATATCCTGTCAGAACTCTCAGCTACAACTCTGGAGAAGATGGGTCACAGTCAGGAGGAGGGTAGTTCCTGGAAGAAACAGACCAGCAACATCAGAAAAACATTCATTTTTATGGAAGCGCTTGGATCGTAAGTATTTGTTATTATTATTTTAAAAACTATTTAACACATTTTATACCTAACCTCTCCAAGGCAGCTTCCAGCAGCATGTAAACAACAAATTCAGCAATAAAAACCAATATGTAATAAGTACAATAGAATCCGCAGTGTATTGATCCTTCTGGCTTACCACGCCAGGAAATGCCTGAGTCAGGACCAATAGATTACAACAGCCTTCCCTAACCTGATGCTGTCCAGATGTGATGGACTATAAGTACCAGCATCCCCAGCCAGCATTGGCTGGGGATGCTGGAAGCTGTAGTCCAACACACCTGGAGGGCACCAAGTGGGGCAAGGCAAGGCTGAACTACAGATTTGACAGCAGCAGCACAGGACCACAATGCTCACTCTGCAGCCTTAGGCCTTTCAAAAGAAATAGATTTGTGCATCTCCTCTTCAAAAGCCTGTAAGAATAGAGCAGCTTTGAACCTTATTGGGAAGGTTGCCCCTCAGAGCAATTGCAGGAAACGCCCTGCTCCTTGCCACAGATGCCTTCACCTCACAAGGTTCTTCACCCCTGCTTTAAAGAGAAGAACCACCAGCTCCTTCAATTGGCCTGGCAGCTAAGTAGTCATCAGTGTACTTGCCACGGAATAGACTGAATATGTTCCCACTTCTCAATGTCTCCCAAAAGGGCATGGATGACGTTTCTGATTATGGCTGCTGCCTCTCTCATCTCCAGAATGAAAACCTACATGCATATAAGAGGGGGGGGGGGGCGGAGAAGCAAGGGATTTAATGACTAGTTCAATACAAGCTTCTCAGGACAGTTGAAAGTAAGGATAGGTGACAGTTTAGTTTCAGCTCAGTTTTGATAAGAATTTACCAGGTCCCCATCTACACAGAGATGCTTTCTGAGGTGATTCCGTTTAAATCCGGATTTTCATGAAATTGGGTTTGCTCCTCCCACGGCAAACGTAGCCAGTAAAGCGGTGTAGACGTGTTTTTAAAAACCGCTTGCATGGGGCAAACAGCACCTGAAACCACATTAGTTAGGGGTTGGGTGGGTGGAGTCCCACAAGTAGAACTGAATGTCATCAGCTGCATAGGTTTGCTCCCTGCCCTTCTCCTCACTCCTGTGCTCGGTGAAGTGCAATGGAAGAGCATGAGTTACTTCCGAGTAGACATGTTGAACCAACTCCTCTCCTCGTGTCCACTCTTTCTTGACAGGAATAAGGGTCATTTGGGGGTGATCAGCTTTTAAAATCATTACAGTCCTGTGTACCTTTGCTCTTCTGTAAGAGTGGATATTTAAAACAGCAGGCTTGCTCCCCACCCCTGTCCCTGTTCGGAGTGAAGTGCAATGGAAGAAAATGGGTTACTTCCGAGTAGATATGCTAAGCCAACACCTCTCTTAATGTCCACCCTTTCACGATGCAACTTTTCCTTCCCGCCTACCAGTGCTGCTCCCCGCAGCCTGCCCCAAAGCCAAATGAGGTCACACAGACTGCCAAACCATGCTGAGGCCGCCAAGATGGGAAAATCTGGCTCAAAACAATTTTGCAAAGAAGTGGCTTTTCGGGCAGAAAAACACGCGGGTTATGTCATCTGCCATGATTGTCCGTAAGGCGCAGTAGAACCAGAGTAAATCCCCTGTGTAGATGGGCCCCAGAATTTGCAAAGTCCATATTCGAGACACAGATAACTTCAGATTTTTTTAAAAAATTAATGTGGGAAAACCCAAAACTGACAGATTTTTCCATCCAGGCCCAGAGCTTTTAGTGATTTTTTTTTTGTTGTTAAAATTCCAGGTTTGAATCCTGGTGTATTCAACCATATTAGTATTTAGTTAAGGTTGCAATCTCTTTTTTTTCTAACAGTCTCCTCATCTTTAAGAGCTACACAGGCAGACAGATACCTCATGGTGGTCTCCATGCTAGGAACAGCTGTACCCATTGAATCTGGCTGGTGCAGATGCATGAGAATTTTATTTCAGTTCATTTTATATAAGAATTTACCAAAATTTGCAAAGTTCCTCATATTCGGGAAAGAAAGAACTTGAGATTTTAAAAAATAGATCTGAGAGAAAGGAAAACTGACAGATTCACCCATCCCTAGCAGCAGATTCTATTTTACAAAGAACACTGCAGTTTTCAATGTCTTATGGGATAGCAGGTTAAAAGGGGAAATGTGAAAATAAATTTTAAGTCCAGGTGTAGGGGTCAAACCATTTTTGATTTTGAGGGGTTCAGTTCTGGTTCAGATTCAGCTGCAACTGAAGTTGTTCTTGTTCAGCCAATAAAGGTCCAGTCACTGGTTCAGCATACTTAACTAACTGGTTCAGTTCTGGTTATATAAGGCACATTATTCATAATCATCATTTGCACCGTGGGCTGAAGAAAACTAATTGGTTTAAAACTGTCACAACTAAGTGTCAGCAGTAAGTATCAAATATATTCCTACTTCATTTTATATTGGCATGTATGTTCTAACAGCTCACTCCACTCAGCAGGGTCTCCTGACTCTGCATAGCATTTTTAGGGGGCTAGTGGGCTGCTGTGGGAAGGAGGGGGCGGGGAGGTCTAATTCCACCAGCTCAGTTGATCCGGCTTAAATCTGAAGCCAAACCAAGGTGTTTTGTTGTTTGGTTGAGCCCTTATTCAGGAAGCTAACTTTTTCAGACTGAGGAGTTCTGTTCCAGCTCAGTTTAACAGAGACTTTCAGAAAACAGTTCAGGTTCTGTTCCGGCTCATGAGGGGAAATGGTTCGCTATGGGTTTTCATTCCGATTAGATTTGAATCCCTGATCCTACTCTAAATGCTATCCTTAAAAAGAAAAAAAGAAATCTTACATCTTATTTGGAAGATGTCTGCCAAAGACTCAGTTAAGATCCTGCAGAATGGATTTTCCCCAAAATCCCTGTTTTACATGCTTTTACTTAATGCTTCCCCTTCATGGATCACTGCCTTGTTGTGGCGAAGGGGCTTGCGTAACTCAGTGAAGCCATAAGCTATGCCGTGCAGGGCCACCCAAGATGGACAGGTCATGCCAGAGAGTTCTGACAAAATGTGGTCCACTGGAGAAGGAAATGGCAACCCACTCCAGTATTCTTGCCAAGAAAACCCCATGGAATGTATCACAAGACTAAAAGATATGATGCCGGAAGATTAGCCCCTCAGGTTGGAAGGTGTCCAATATACTACTGGGGAAGAGCAGAGGGTATTTCCAAGTAGCACCAGAAAGAGTGAAGCGGCTGGGCCAAAGCCGAAAGGACACTCAGCTGTGGATGTGTCTGGTGGTGAAAAGAAAATCCGATGCTGTAAAGAACATTATTGTTGAGGAACCTGGAATGTCAGATCAATGAATCAAGGTAAGCTGGAGGTGGTCAAACATGAGATGGCAAGATTGAACATCGACATCTTGGGAATCAGCGAACTAAAATGGACAGGCATGGGCGAATTTAATTCAGGTGACCATCATATCTACTACTGTGGGCAAGAATCCCTTAGAAGAAATGGAGTAGCACTCATAGTCAACAAAAGGGTGGGAAAAGCAGTACTGGGGTACAATCTCAAAAACGATAGAATGATCTCAGTACGAATCCAAGGCAAACCATTCAACATCGCAGTAATTCAAGTCTATGCCCCAACCACTGATGCCGAAGAAGCTGAGGTTGATCGGTTCTATGAAGACCTACAACACCTTCTAGAACTAACACCCAAAAAAGATGTCCTCTTCATCATAGGGGACTGGAATGCTAAAGTAGGAAGTCAAGAAATCACCAGGATAACAGGCAAGCATGGCCTTGGTGTACAAAATGAAGCAGGACAAAGGCTAATACAGTTTTGCCAAGAGAACACACTGATCATAGCAAACACTCTTTTCCAACAGCACAAGAGGCGACTCTACACATGGACATCACCAGATGGTCAATATCAAAATCAGACTGATTATGTACTTTGCAGCCAAAGATGGAGAAGCTCTATACAGTCAGTCAAAACAAGACCTGGAGCTGACTGTGGCTCAGATCATGAGCTGCTTCTTGCAAAATTTCGGCTTCAATTGAAGAACGTAGGGAAAACTACTAAACCATTCAGGTATGACCTAAATCATATCCCTTATGAATATACAGTGGAGGTGAGGAATATATTTAAGGGATTAGACCTGATAGACAGAGTGCCTGAGGAACTATGGATGGAGGTCCGTAAAATTGTTCAGGAGGCAGCAACTAAATCCATCCCAAAGAAAAAGAAATGCAAGAAAGCAAAGTGGCTGTCTGATGAGGCTTTACAAGTAGCTGAGGAAAGAAGGGGAGCGAAAAGCAAGGGAGAAAGGTATATCCAACTGAACGCAGAGTTCCAGAGGATATCAAGGAGAGACAAGAAGGCCCTCTTAAATGAACAGTGCAAAGAAATGGAGGAAAACAACAGAATGGGAAAGACTAGAGATCTCTTCAAG
This sequence comes from Heloderma suspectum, assembly GCF_057233095.1. NCBI lineage: Eukaryota > Metazoa > Chordata > Lepidosauria > Squamata > Helodermatidae > Heloderma > Heloderma suspectum. The sequence goes on from NC_139461.1 coordinate 256,442,235, forward strand.
AAAATCAGAGATCTCAAGGGAACGTTTTGTGCAAAGACGGGCATGATAAAGGACAAAGAAGGCAGGGACCTAACAGAAGCAGATGAGATTAAGAAGAGGTGGAAAGAATACACAGAAGAACTAGACAGGAAAGATCTTACTGTCCCTGATAGCCATGATAATGCGGTCACTGAACTTGAGCCAGACATCCTCGAGAGTGAAGTCAAGTGGGCCTTAGGAAGCATTACTAACAACAAAGCTAGAGGAGATGATAGTCTTCCAGCTGAGCTATTTAAAATCCTAAAAGATGATGCTGTTAAAGCGCTGCACTCAATATGCCAACACATTTGGAACACTCAGCAGTGGCCACAAGACTGGAAAAGGTCAGTTTACATTCCAATTGCAAAGAAGGGCAATGCCAAAGAGTGTTCAAACTACCATACAATTGCGCTCATTTCACATGCCAGCAAGGTGATGCTCAAAATCCTACAAGCTAGGCTTCAGCAGTATGCAAATCGAGAACTACCGGAAGTACAAGGTGGGTTTTGAAGAGGCAGAGGAACTAGAGATCAAATCGCCAACATTTGCTGGATCATGGAGAAAGCAAGAGAATTCCAGAAAAACGTCTATTTCTGCTTCATTGACTATGCTAAAGCCTTTGATTGTGTGGATCACAACAAACTGTGGCAAATTCTGAAAGTGATGGGAGTACCAGACCACCTTACCTGTCTCCTGAGAAACCTGTACCAGGGTCAAGAAGCAACAGTAAGAACCAGACATGGAACAACCGAGTGGTTCAAAATTGGGAAAGGAGTACGACAAGGCTGCATATTGTTGCCCTGCTTATTTAACTTATATGCAGAGTATGTCATGAGAAAAGCCGGGTTGGATGAATTACAGGTTCACAGGTTTACAGGAATTAAGATTGCTGGGAGAATTATCAACAACCTCAGATACGCAGATGATACCACCCTAATGACAGAAAGCAAAGAGGATCTAAAGAGCCTCTTGTTGAGGGTGAAAGAGGAGAGTGCAAAAGCTGGTTTGAAACTCAACATTAAAAAAACAAAGTTCATGGCATCTGGCCCCATCACTTCCTGACATATAGAAGGGGAAGAAATGGAAGCAGTGACAGATTTTATTTTCTTGGGCTCCAAGATCACTGCAGACGGTGACTGTAGCCATGAAATTAAAAGACGCTTGCTCCTTGGGAGGAAAGCTATGGCAAACCTAGACAGCATAGTAAAAAGCAGAGACATCATCTTGCTGACAAAGGTCCATCTAATCAAAGCTATGGTTTTCCCAGTAGTAATGTATGGCTGTGAGAGCTGGACTATAAGGAAGGCTGAGCGCCGAAGAATTGATGCTTTCGAACTGTGGTGCTGGAGAAGACTCTTACGAGTCCCCTGGACTGCAAGGAGGTCAAATCAGTCAATCCTACAGGAAATCAACCCTGAGTGCTCATTGGAAGGACAGATACTGAAGCTGAAGTTCAAATATTTTGGCCACCTAATGCAAAGAGAAAACTCTCTGGAAAAGACCCTGATGCTGGGAAAGACTGAGGGCAAAAGGCGAAGGGGACGGCAGAGGATGAGATGGCTAGATAGCATCACTGATGCAATGAATATGGACTTGAACACGGTCCGGGAGAGAGCGCAGGACAGGAAGGCCTGGCATGCTATGGTCCATGGGGTCATGAAGAGTCAGACATGACTGAGCGACTGAACAACAACTTAATGCTTGTGGTCAGTATGAGGGGCAGGGGGGCAGGGCTTCTCTTGGCTGGCTGTGGAGATGCCAGTGATTAGGCAAAGATGAATGGAAGTCAGTTGGAAGTGTGAGGCATATTGGATATGAGCCATTGTATTGTATCTTAGGGTTTCTGTTAGATTATATGGCAGACACAGTGCTACCATTCTCCTCCCTCACAACACACAACAGAACATGTGATATTGTTTGTTTGTTTCTATACTGCCCAATAGCTGAAGCTCTCTGGGCAATGATATAGGATCATAGAATCATAGAATAGTAGGGTTGGAAGGGGCCTATAAGACCATCAAGTCCAACGCCCTGCTCAATGCAGGAATCCAAGCATCCCTGACAGATGGCTGCCCAGGTTCAACTTGAATGCCTCCAGGGTGGGAGAGCCCATGAGCTCCTTAGGTAATTGGTTCCATTGTCATATTGCTCTAACAGTCAGGAAGTTTTTCCTGATGTTCAGCCTAAATCTGGCTTCCTGTCACTTGAGCCCATTATTCCGTGTCCTGCACTCTGGGATGATCAAGAAGAGATCCTGGCCATCCTCTCTGTGACAACCTTTCAAGTACTTGAAGATCACTACCATATCTCCCCTCAGTCTTCTCAAGGCTAAATATGCCCAGTTCTTTCAGTCTCTCCTCGTAGGGCTTTGTTTCCAGTTCCCTGATCATCTTCGTTGCCCTCTTCTGAACCCTCTCCAGTTTGTTGCATCCTTCTTAAAGTGTGGCACCCAGAACTGGACACAATACTCCAGATAAGGCTTAACCAGTGCTGAGTAGAGGGGAACTAGTACTTCATGGGATTTGTAAACTATGCTTCTATTAATGCAGCCCAAAATAGCATTTGCTTTTTTTTGCAGCCACATCACGTTGTTGGCACATATTCAGCTTGTGACCTACAACAATTCCAAGATCCTTCTCGCTTGTAGTAATGTTGAGCCAAGTATTGCCCATCTTGTAACTGTGCATTTGGTTTCTTTTTCCTAAGTGCAAAACTTGGCATTTATCCCTATTAAATTTCGTTCTGTTGTTTTCTGCCCAGCACTCCAGCCTATCAAGATCACTTTGAATTCTGTTCCTGTCTTCCAGGGTACTAGCTATCCCGCCCTATTTTGTGTCATCTGCAAATCTGATAAGCATTCCCTGCACCTCCTCCTCCAAGTCATTAATAAAAAAAGTTGAAGAGTACTGAACCCAGGACTGAGCCCTGCGGTACCCCACTCGTTACCTCTCCCGAGTTTGAGAAGGTCCCATCGATAAGCACTCTTTGAGTCCGATTCTGTAGCCAACTGTGGATCCACCAGATCATTGTTTCATCTAGCCCACTTTGAGCTAGTTTGCTTATCAGGATATCATGGGGCATTTTGTCGAAAGCTTTGCTAAAGTCAAGGAATATGATGTCCACAGCATTCCCACAGTCCACAAGGGAGGTTACCTGATAAAAAAAAATGAGATCAGATTTGTCTGTCATTGTTCTTGACAAATCCATGTTGCCTTCGAGTAATCACTGCATTGTTTTCAAGGTGCTTCCAGATGGATTGCTTTATCATCAGCTCCAGAATTTTCCCAGGGATTGATGTTAGACTGACTGGTCTGTAGTTCCCAGGTTCCTCCTTTTTACCCTTTTTGAAGATAGGGACAACATTAGCCCTCCTCCAAGTCATCTGGCACTTCACCCATCCTCCATGATTTCTCAAAGATAATAGACAGTGGTTCTGAGAGTTCTTCTGCCAGTTCCTTTATTACTCTAGGATGCAGTTCATCTGGCCCTGGAGATTTGAACTCATTCAAAGTTAATTAGGTGTTCCTTGACCATATGCCTATTGATCTCAAGCTGCTATCCTGCCCCTTCAGCCTGTACTTCGCCTTTGCCAGGGGGGTCATAGACCCTCTTTTGGGAGAAGACTGAGCCAAGGAAGGAATTGAGCACTTCTGCCTTTTCTTTGTCATCTGTTATCATTTTGTCATCCTTATTTAATAGCTGACCACCATTTCTTTCCTCTGGCTTTTACTATGCACGTATCTGAAGAAAGCCTTTTGTACTTTTAGCATCCCTCACTAACCTCAGCAAGGGATATACGAATTCCTTACCTCTGGATCTGGTGGGGGGTCCTCGGGGGGGGGAGGCGATCTGTCCCTCCCCCCCGCCCCAAAATCCATCTGGGCTGGCTCCGCTTCACAGCAATCCTGCGGAGCCGGCCACCAGCTTCGCTTCGCTGGCGATACGGCCGGCCACCATTGCCGTGCCATATCGCTGGGGTAGGGTAAATGAGTCTCCGGATGCAAATGGTGTAGTGGATGCCATTTGCGGCCGTAAAGCTGGTAGATTAGCCTAAATGCCGCCGTCTGGAGACTCACTTACCCTACCCCAGCGATATGGCATGGCAACGGTGGCCAGCTGTATCGCCAGCAAAGCGGAACTGGCGGCCAGCTCCGCAGGATCAACACTACGAGGGACCCGACCTGCACGGATTCCGGGGGGAGGCAGAGGTGAGTGCTCCGTTCCGCCACGGGCCCCAATGGGGCTGGATTCTTGGAATCTGGCCTCATTGGGGTCCATGGCGGAATTCTCCCCCATCACTAACCTCAGCTCATTCTCAGCTTTAGCCTTCCTGACGCCATCCCTGCAGTTCTGTGCTACCTGCCTGTACTCTTCCTTTGTAGCTTGGCTTTCCTTCCACTACCTAAATGTGTCCTTTTTTTGTTTTCAGGTCATCTCTAAGCTTTTTGTGAAGCCACATTGGCTTCTTCTGTTGTCTTCCCCCTTTTTTTCTTGTTGGAATTGTTTGTATTTGTGCCTTGAGTATTTCCTTTTTTAAAAACTCCCACCCATCTTTGATGCCTTTTCTCTTTAGAGTCGCTTGCCATGGGACCTTACTTATCATTGTTCTTAGTTTATTAAAATTGGCTTTCCTAAAATCCAGAGTACACATTTGGCTACACTCAGCTTTTGCTTCCTTTAGAACCAAGAACTCAAGTATAACATGGTCGCTTTCCCCCAGAGTTCCCGTAACTGCTACTTTATCCACTAAGTCATCTCTGTTGGTTAGGATCAAGTCAAGGATAGCTAATCCTGTAGTTCCTTCCTCTACTGTCTGTAGGAGGAAATTATCAGTAACACAAGTCAGGAATCCCTTGGAGGGGCCATGTTTTGCAGAATTTATCTCCCAACAAATATTGAAGTCCCCCATTACTACTACATCATGCTTCCTTGAAAAGCAAATTGTCAATTTGCTTTTCAAAAGTTTCATCTTCGTCTTCTCCTTGATTGGGTGGCTGGTAGTAGACTCCGACCACCAGGTTCCTTTTATTCTTTGCTCCATTTATTTCAACTCAGATGCTCTCAATGGGGCTACCAAGCTCCCCTTCCTGTATTTCTGTGCAGAGATATGTATTTTTAACTTATAATGCAACTCTACCTCCCTTTCTGTTCCTTGTGTTCTTTTTGAACAAGTTATATCCTTCCATTGCTGTATTCCAGCCATGGGAGTCATCCCACCAAGTTTCAGTTACACCTATCAAGTCATAACTTCCCTCCTGTATTAAGAGTTCACGTTCATGCTGTTTGTGCACGATGTGCACAATACATAGTGCATCATTGCACTATGTATTGGCCTGGCCTGCCCCCATCTCATATTATTAGCCATCAGATGTTGTCTTCATCTCAATGTCTTTTTGCATGTGGAAGGATGTGCACATCGGTTGCATTCATGTGGTTGAGCTTGCATCTAGTTGGGTCCCAAGTCACCACAAGATGTGTCCCACACTATTGCTGAATTTCTCGTAGTCACTTGCCTGTTAGGAACTTCAACTTTTAATGCCCGGAGGCTTGAGGTGTCACAGCAAGCTGTAGTAAATCACCAAAAGAAAAGGGTGGATTTAAACAAAGTTTCTAAGGGTGCAATCCTATGCATGTTTAGACAGAAAAAAAGACCTACAACTCCCTGCATTGGCTAAATATGCATAGGATTGTGCCCTAATTCATGTATTTCCTGAAGAAACATTCATACTCATTGGTTGCTATAATAATTAAAGCACACTGAGAGCCAGTGAGGAATACTACCACACTTTTCTTATGGACTCCTCATCTTTAACAGCAACATGAAAGGCAGGTACAGCATGGTCCTCTCCATGCTAGGAATAGCTGCACCTACAGAACTTGGCCAGTGCAGATGGTGAAAATTTCCTTCGGTTTGTTGTTTGATAAGAACTTGATAAGAACAAATTCACAGATTTCATAAACAGGTTTGAAAAAACTCGAAGTTAAAAAAAATGAATGTGAGAGAAAGCAAAATAGAGAGATTCATCCATCCCTAATTCTGAGTGTCCTTGGGGCTGTTGCTTTTTCTGAGGTTTGCCTACCTCACATGGTGGTTGTAAGGATAACATGGGCAACAGAGAACTCCGTACATTGCCCTGAGCTCCTTGGAGGAAAGATGAGATAAAAATATCAAATAAGTGGAAGAACAGATAAAGAAACATAGAGTAGCAGCCATTCCTTGTCTCTTGTAATATCAAGTTAAAGCTGTAAAACAGTGCAATCTCTTGCACAGCATGTAGCTGCCATACTTTACTGGTTTCTTCCTAGTTAAACACCTCAGTCATTTTACTTCTTCCCATTGTTCCCGTTCCATTCTGTTAGAAAACAAAGTAACTGTGTTTCTTATGAACCCATGCCCCAGTTTAGCAGCTACGTCAGTGACTTGATTATTATTACACTGCTGAGTGGTCAAAAGATTATCCTTCACACTTTGCATCCTCTTTAATTCTATCTTGGCAATTAATGACTCCATCCACAAGTGTAATTTTTCTTTCTCCTCAAGCCTGTGAGGGGGTCTGCTATCTCCTCAACTATCCCTGCCAAGCAAGGCTCATTTTGCTCAGGATGAAATGTTAAAAACACTTTACTCACTGTGTCTATTTCCATTTCTCCAACAGTTAATTTTAAGAGGTTTAAACAACAGCTCGAAATGCCTAAAAATCAACCTTTCTAAAAAATCTTCGTATTCTGCTTCAACAGTTACTTGCATGTCTAACAAGGAAGAATTACTGAAATTTTGATGATTTTCCCATGAACATATAATGAATTCAGAGATAGATGTCATTACATGCGTAAATGGCATTCTAATCTGAAAAGCTATTCACTAGTTGAAAGGTATTTATGAAACATTTTGAAATTTTGGGGGGGAATAGGGTGTAAATGTGTCTTATATTCAAAAACTGATATTCTTTCTGATTAGTGAGAAATAGGGATGCTAGAGTATTTTGTTTAGTTCGCATTTTTAAGCGAGCAAACATGATTCATCTTTCCTGGAGTAATACTTGTCTTGGAAAACACTTATCTTTTGGGTTATGCATTTCTCTGCATTCTCTGAGTTCTCATCTTTAAAAATGTACCAAAATGCATGTAAAAAATGCATACTTGAGAGCACAATGTGTATAAAATGTGCGTTTTGTGGGGGAAATACATTAAAATAATGCAAATTTTCCTGCTTTTTTTTTTTTTTTTAAGGTTGATGCAGAAATAGGACACAAGGGAGCGAATTCTGACTAGAGCTATTTCCAGTCATGTCACACATGCAAAAATGACAATGACTGGAAAGAGCCCTAATCAGAAATCACTTTGTATCTGAGCTATTATGAAGTAAACTGTGGAATGCATACTGTTGTGACAGGCAACTGAAGGACAGCATATGAAATTTCCATAAGGATTGTTATGAAAGTATTGCTTACATAACAGTATAGCTCCAAAATACTGTCTAGGCCCAGGCCCTACTCTTTTTTCCTTTTTTACCCTTTTGTTTATTTCCTGTTTCCTGTTTCTTGTCTTAAGTATATCTCACAACAAGCCACACGCCAAGCTTTGATTAAAGTTGGTACCACATTGGTATGCATCTGAAAACCCTTGGGCCAAATCTGCACCCAGATTACTGTTCCTTGGCCCATCACTTATCTATTCCTTTTTATTATTTATTAAGGGATGCACATTTTACCTTTCCATGCATAAAGCTCTCTGCCCTCGTTGCCCTTGTAAGGTTTAGGGTAGGGATGTACGAAAGTCGCTTACCATTTCGTGGATCTGCTTCGCAGTGGGGGGGAGGTGCTCCGTCCCTCCCCCTGAAATCCTCAATGGGGGGGAGGCACTCTGTCCCTCCCCCCGGAGTCCTGCCCAGCTGGCTCCGCCTGCAGCCAGACATCTGGCCGCTGGGCAGCAGGGATGCAAATGGCAGCTGCCGTAGCCGCTGCCGTTTGCGTCCCTGTATTTAACGGTGATAAAGACTATCACTTTTGGGTTTAAAAAAAAAATGCATACTCAAATGGCTACGGTGGCCGCCATTTGCGTTCCTTATTTTTCGCCATTTTAGTCTACGTAAATATTTATGTAGGCTAAAACAGCAAATCAAAAAGGAACGCAAATAGCGCCCACTACATCATTTGCGTTCCCCTTTATTTTCACTGTAATAGGCTACATAAATATTTACGTAGACTAAAAAGGCGAAAAATAAGGAAAGCAAATGGCGGCCGCTGTAGCCGCCGCCATTTGTGTACGCCTTTTTTTGTTTTTTGTTTTACCCAGAAGTGATAGGCTATGTAAGTCTTTACGTAGCCTATCACGTCTGGGTAAAAAAAAAAAAAGACCAGACTGCAAATGGCGGTGGCGGTAGCTGGTCGGAAGACCAGCCGCCGCCACAGCCACCGCTGGAGCCGCCGCCGTCCGGAACATCCGCCCCAGGTAAGTCTCGTCCCGGGGGGGGGATCTGCAGGGGGGCGGGGGGGTGGCAGGCCGTTCCGCCATGGATTTCGGGGAGCCGAATGCCAGTGCATTCGACCTCACTGAAATCCGTAGCAGAATTCTCCGCCATCCCTATTTTAGGGAGAACTTCTGAAGCAGAGAGCCTCTTCTATCTGTGGAAGCTGTCCACATGATGCAGAACCTTGGATTCTACATTGCATGGTCCTCTATAGATAGAAAGCTCTCTGCTTCAGATGTTCACCCTAAACATGATGAGGGTGATAAGAAAGGGGACAGAGGCGGTGTGGTTTAAGTGCTTGTTCTCACTCTCCTTCCTTGCATATTGTTATGAGACAGTGCTTGACTGTCAGAATAGTGGTAGAGTCTATATGCGATCCATTCTGTAATGAGTGCAAATCATGCATAGGGAACCTTGGCGCTTGCAACTTTTATGTGGGTAGGCTCAGGGAAGAAGAGATTTTCAATGTCTGCAGATTAGGGGTAGGGCCTGCAGACACAATCTAGATCAAAGGGGCCCAACATGGCGCCCATGGGCACCTCCAATGGTGCCCGTGAAGGGGTCCTCAACATGGCACCTGCAAAACCATCCCCCTCCATTTTTTTAATATACACACATGGATTTGTATATATCCATAGCAATGAATGCATATGAAATGCATACAACTTTCTAGCAATTATACATAGGCTTCAACAAAAGCAGACCAAATAAGTATCCGTTTGAAGGTGGCATCTATAAGCTACCTGTTCAAATACTGAAAGCATTGTAAGGTCCTCAATCCTTTGCATTATAGGAGGTGAGTGTTTATCCTTCCAGTGTTGTACTAATATCAGACTTTTAGCTGTCAGAAGAGCATGGAGAATCCATTTATTTTTTTGTAACATTTTATAAAATTTATCTATGTAATAACCTCCTCCCCCAAAGAAGCAACTACTGGACACTGCCAAAACATACATTTAAAAGAAGCATTAGCTGTATTGCACTGCCAGCAATTAGCTGAATTAAACAATCCCTTATTAAAGAGACGTTTACAGTGTCCAATAGACATGAAAAAAATATCTCTGGACGGTTCACAACAATTCACAAAAACTACAAACCGCAACATTATATCACTTTATACAAACATCATATGGTAATAAAACATCACCTAATTTTTGTAAGGTACAAAGTCTAAAACAATTTAAAACAGCTAAAAACAATCCCAGTAAACAATTTCAATAACAGACATGTTCAAGACAGCTGACTTAAGTGCCCTATCATATGTCATTAAGGAATGGGTGAAGGCTAATGATTTATTAAGGAAAAGCTAATCAACAAAGCAGAAGATTGAAGCAGAACACTGCAATGGAATGATTGCAGCAAGCAACTACAAAGCAAGATCATAAAAGCATGCATCCTTTCAGTCACTGGGAACCCCGTCAAGCAATGACGAATGCACTCTAGCAGCCTGGCTGCACTGCATTGTTGACCTACATCAAGGTTCTGAATTGTGAGGGTCCCATGGACACATATACCCTACTGTACTCATATTATCCCCTCCCCTATCCTGAAGCTCTACTCCAATGACTTCAAGAATGTTTGGCAATGACCCAGCATAGATAACTCCCATCCCAGCTACTCTGCTAACAAAAAGTGGCCTAACCTTGAGATTTTGCCGGAGGCTTATCTACCAGTCTCCAGCTATGCAGTCTGAAATGGATAACTGGCCCTGGGAACACATCGGAAAAAGCATAACTGACCACTAAAATCAACAAGCCCAATGGCAAATCTAGACATGTGAAAGAGATTCAGGTTGGAGATTCAGGACAGATTAAAAGAAGAAATCTTCACACAGCGCGTAGTTAAACTATGGAATTCGCTACCACAAGATGTAGTGATGGCAGCCACTTTGGATGGCTTTAAAAGTGGGTTAGACAAATTCCTGGAGGAGAAGGCTATCAATGGCTACCAGTCCAGATGGCTATATGCTACCTCCAGGATCACAGGCAGTATGCCTATATACACCAGTTGCTGGGGAACATGGGCGGGAAGGTGCTGTTGCACTCGTGCCCTACTTGTGGGTTTCCTGTGGGCAGCTGGTTGGCCACTGTGTGAACAGGATGCTGCATTAGATAGACCCTTGCTCTGATCCAGCATGGCCCTTCTTATGTTCTGAAGAGCTACGTGCATACCACTAGCTCCTCAAAAGAACAGTGGTCTTCTGCAGTTCCACTACAGGTGCCATCACCCGACCTCATTCACAGTAACTTACAGGGGGTCCAGATGTTGTTATCTTCTACTTGTGACCCACCCATGTTTTTCCACTGCTGCTTCTGTCTTTTACTTTCATGCAGAAAACCTGTTAAGGAGAAAAAGATGGAACAGCTGCACAATGCCTCAAGACTGTAAGTGCTAGAAGCACTCCATCTAGAAGCACCCTGAGCGTTGGGTACCAAGCCTCCCCTCCCCGAGTTTATACTGGACTTACAAACAGTCGCAGTGTGGGTTAATAATAAAAGATGACACTTGGGTTGTGAGAAACACTGAAATAAAAATAATTAAATGTCAGCTTGGGATTTTTAGCTTAATTGTTAATTAGAGAACAAAAGCAAAATTCCAGTTCAAATCTGCTTGGTTTGAAACAGATACATTTGTCAGGCTTTGAAGTGGAGCTCTGTTCTAGAAAAACAGAGAACTAGAAAAAAGAATATAGAGAGGTTTGTTCCTTTAAATCCTTTTTAAAAATATCTAGTGCAGTGTCTGCCTTCTTCACTCATGCTTTCATGCGCTTGTGATGCATCCACGGTTAGTCAGCCTTAGGGATGAGATCAGTTATCCACAGCCAATATCCTGCGGTGCAGTACAGAAGGACAGCAAGAGAAAGCTTTTGTTGCCTCTGTGCCAGCTTGTTGATTCAAGTAGTCTAAATGTGGGGCTGTAATTATCTTAAACTGTTTAGGAATGAAACATGGAACAGATGCCAGAGCATCTGATCTGTGGGCTGATGATTTCCTACTCTTTTCAGTTGTAAAGGGAAATGCTGCTAGAAATTCTGGTTCCCTCCCAAATGCAGTGAGTGTTTCAGTGGGGAAATGTTATTGGAAAGTGCAATTTTTAAAAAAATAAGGTAAAAACTAGAGAGGGAGCAAATCGAACTGTAGCAAGACCTCAACATATGGATATATTTTACATGCCCATAGGTACACTGTACAAGTATGGAGTCTGCTGTCTGGTGCACAGTTTAGTATCTAAGTTTATTTGCTGCTTTTCTCCCTTTTATTTTGTTTAATGTAGCACAACAGTTTTCCAGTCCTCATGACTGCAAATTTAAAACATAGAAATGGTGAGCATCAACTGGGGAATGCTCAGGGTTAGGATTCTAATTCCAAAGCAGTCAAAACTAGATGAGATGGCAATTGCTAACTGCATGAATGGTTTTGTTAGAGTAAATAGACCTGCCCCGTCCCCTGATCCAGATTACGACCCTAGCATAGAGTAGAGCAGCCTTCCCCAACTTGGTACCCTCCAAATGTTTTGCACTTCAACTCCCATCAACCCTAGCCAGAATGGCCAATGGGCCAGGAATCCTGGGAGTTGTAGTCCAAAACATCTGGAGGACACCAGGTCGGGGAAGGCTGGGATAGAGGGCTGTTAACCCTTTGGCCCCCACTGTGGTCACAATCCAGGCTGGGACCTCCATTCCTACTATTTGCATTGGAAGAAAATCTTCCACTGGTGCACATGAGAGGTTTTATTACAGTGCAAACAACAGGTGTGGGGTGCCCAATCCTCATCAGGACCACTGCGGGAGGCAAAGGGTTACAGGTGCCCTACCCCTACACTGGATTGGGCTCCCTTTGCCTGCTATTTAAAAGCCATTCATGCAACTGCTAATTGCATAAATACTGCCTCATCTAGTTTGGCCTTCAGCAACTAAAGAAACTGGAGTGGTTATTGCTTTAGTATCCAGCACATTTAACAGCAGTATTAGTTGAAAATCATGTACCAACCCCCCAAAAGTACTTTCTACATTTAAGAAAGTTTCTGCTATTCTTTGAAAGTTGAGGGTTGTTGAGAGCAAGTATAGTCAAATAATTTGCATGTTCTGCATCCTCATCCCTTTTGATGAGACACATAGATCCATAGAGTTTGAAGGGACCTCAAAAGATATCTAATGCTATAGCATCCCTGAAAGGTGGCCATTCAGCCTCTGCTTGAAACCTCTAACCAATGAGAGTCCACCACCTTCCGATCTATTCCGTTGTCAAACAGCTCATACAATCAGGAAGGTCTTACTAACATTTAGCTGAAATCCAGTTTCTTGTAATTCGGACCTGTTGGTTTGGGTTCTGCCTTCTGGAACAACATAGAACAAATGTGCTCCATCTTATGTGTGACAGCCATTTCAAGCTCATGCTATTAACATCATCAGCATAATTATTTACATTTCTATACCGCCCTATAGCTGAGGCTCTCTGGGCAGTTTACAAAGATTAAAAACATTAAAGGACAGTATGCAAAGTTTAATAAACCATTTACATAAAACACACAAACAAACAGTATACACAAAGACAACATATATCTATAAAAACAATTTTGAGGAATCAGCCATAACCATCAGTACACAATGCAACTGTTTTGGTAAATATGTCGTCTCCCTGCACACCTTTTTCTTGTTGCTTTTAAAATGTTATGCACAATATCTGTATGCTAGTCAAGACCTCAGCCAGCCATGTGGGGATTTCTGGGATGTTTGGGCTAGCATTAGAAACATCTGCAAACTGTCTCCATGGGGCATTTTTCAGAGGGATCCCTCTGCTACTATCAGCCCAACTGACAAGGGAAGTTCTCAACCCAGTCAGACTGATATTGCTGGAAGAAACTAGTGGGTCTCTCTTAAAATTACCTCCATGGAGGGAGGGGGCTTGCAGAGGAGCCTGGTTGAATCATGCAACGAGGGAGGTAAGGGGAGGAACAAAGGGAGTGAAGAAGAATCTCTTCCCTCCCTTTGCCACGTTGTAGACCAAAACATCTGGAGGAATGGGGAAGGTAGAGACATGAAAAACAGTGGGCGTAAACACAGGCTGCCATTTCTGAGACCTCCCAAGCCATTAGTTGAAGTGCTGTGATGGCACAGAAGCCCAGGTAATAGCCATGCCTAACTTTAGTCTCATTGATTTAGTTTCATCCACTAGGTCTGGATAAAAAATGGTATGAGAGAATCTTGCTTTAGCATCACAAAATCCCTGTGCCAACATCTCTATACCAGTTTAACTGCTCAGGTGGTGAGAAGGAATCACTACTGACCTGGTAAAACAGACAGCGACATGATGGCTGGCCATGTGTTTATAGCTGCATGTGCAAAACCGTTTAATAAGATTGCCAGATTAAAACAGTTAAAAATACGCTTCATGCCATAGAATTAAGGTCTGCAATGTTCATTGATCATGTCTTAACGAAGCCCATTAAGTAGGCTGTTCAAGAACTGGTCAACTAAGGCCAGAGGCCTAAAAAAGAAAGTTCGTGCTGTGGCTGAATTAACTGGTCATTTCCCATCCATTATCTTGCTGCAGGATTTTTGTTAACCTGCAGATATCTCCACAGGCAGGCAACTCGACACACACCAGCCCTCCCCAACCAGGTGCCTCTCAGTTGTATCAGACTACAGCTCCCAGCATCCGCTAGCCAGCCATGGCTGGGAGAGACTAACATACACAATATTAAATAACAAGAATTTGAACCTCCACTACTATAAACCACCATCACCCCCTTTTTGGAATGCAGGCTGTAGCATCCTAGAGCCACGCCAAGAGCAAAGAGACCAGGAGAACCTCTGTCCTGACTCCCATTTGGTCTTCCTGAATTTTCCTTCCCTTGGCCCCAGAAATGGAGGGAAAGAGGATTAATAGGCATTCAGCTCCTGCTTCTCCTAGTCAGTCTTATTTCTGAGCAGTGGAGTGAAGGGCTGAGCTGTTTCCTCGCTGGCCTCCCATCCATATCCGCCACGTATAGTGGTGTAACCATCTCATGAGAGGTCCCTGGATTCTCACAAGAGTTTCTGCAGGCAGAGTTGCATCCCTGACACCATGGCAACAGGCCAGCCTGTGGCCTCAAAGGAATACAGGGGCCACTCCTGTATTCCTGCCCTGCTGCGGGTGTTTTGTTTCTCTTGCTGCCCAGGATGGTGGGTGAACAGGACAGGGAAGCAGCATCTGGATTGGCCCTGCATGGGTGGTAAGTGCACAGTCCTGGACATAAGCATTCTTTGTCCTTGATGATTGTGTAGTGTCGCATAACAGAACACTGAAAAATAGTTTGCTACGTGGACATTAAGAAGAATTAGGCCTGCTCTAAAACATCCTAATTCTGCATTGAGGAAACATAAAGTTTGCAAGCAGAGAGCCTACTTCTGACTATATTAGGCATACTGAAGAATCTAAGCAGCTAAACTTACCATAACCACTTATTTCCATTGCACCTTTCACCTTTTTCACAGCTACATGGCATAGCAATAAGGCTACGAAACTGTTGGAATAGTGATGGCAGGGGGTCACACATACAAAAAGGGTGCAAACTAAGGATTAATTTGTCCTTAGAGTTGTAAAGCAGTTAGTGGGTGCAATAGCAGGAGTCTCTCAGGGTGCAGAGCTAATAACTCTGGATGCATCAGAGAGTCTTGGGTGCAAATGCGGGTTGCAGAAGGGGAATGTTGCCTAGCAGCCAGGAGGAACCCAATAAGTTTCCTTTTTAGCTTGGGCTTCTTGTGTATAAAAAGGCTAGAACATTCAGTATGTTCTGTATGGTTTCATTCCATTTGAAGCCTGCCCTGATTTGCTCTGCCATTTTTGGTCTTGTTTTGTTTTACTTCTGGCTGCTTAGCCAGGGAACTATCTGTTTGCAAGCGGAGATGGTGTAATGAAGAGACTGACAACAAATCTTGGATTGAAATGGGGCCACATTTATTGAAATATCTGCAAAGGGGAGACCTGGGATGAGCCCTGCCTGTGCCAGCGGCTAGCTGGCACCTTTGGGACAACAACATTCCCCCCAACATTTCTGCATCGCTGCTCCTCTGGTCTGCCCCTCATGGGGGAGGTAGACCTTCCCGTGTCACCCCCTCCCAGGGCCACACAGCTCCTGGGTGAGTGAGGGGAGTCGGTCTCCCAGGCAACCCTTATCCCCCCGCCGAGCCGCAAAACCCGTTGGGGAGGCCTCAGGCATCACCTGTCACCATAAGGTGCCTCTGGATGCTCACCATCCCTAAGCTCTTTCTCCTTTGCCCATCCTAGACACCACTGGGAGAGACAAGCCTATTGCTTGTCAAACTCCCCCCACCTGTGCAGAAGAACTTCCCACAGGCCCCTTTGCAGATCTGACAGAAAGATGTCATTTCCTGTGTCTGACAAGTGTACACTGTCCTGTCTGTAGAGCTCCCTCCTAGTCCATTTGATTTCCTGTTGAGTGATGGTCCCACATCACTGTGTTCGTATAGCCCCAAGGCTATCTCTCTGTTGACTTTCCGTCGAGCCTTCTCCATAGCTCCCATATCCTGTGCATTCTACTTAATCCTTGGAAGCAAGCAAGGCCATAGAATGATTACTCCTGGCCAACTGTGCTGGATCTCCTGGAAATCGGCCAAGGCCCGCTCAATCAGGGCCTTGCCTTTAACACATCCCAAATCATTCCCCCCTCAATGCGGCACCAAAACCTGCGGGGGAAGCTCAACACGACCTTGATGAAATAGCGTGAGAAGGAGGTGCTCCCACCACATGCCGCGTCTGCCAAGCCACTGCACATTGGCGCACTGGGATATTCCGAACTGGGATCCGCAGCCCGACATGGAAGCCCTCCAAGTGGCCCCAAACATGATGCTGTGCCCACATATGAGCACCCGCACTGGCACGCCTCCAATCCAACGATCTAGGGAAAATCAGAACAGTAAGCGCAAGAAACCAGCATCATATCAGGTAGATATGATGCCCAGCCCTGAACTGGTGTGTCACACTCTAAAGTCTGCTGTGGAGTCACTCACTTCCTTAACTTTAGACCAGAAGGCCAATGCAGCCAGTTTACCGCTTATGGTCCTGGCCGATAGCCCCCTGTTCCTAGAATACACACAAATCCCACACATAAGTCCGGAAGGCCCTGGAGCGCCATCTACCCACCACCTTCACCTGATCTTGTGAAAAACCCAGCGAAGCAGCTGTGGAAGCCACTCCAATCCAGAAGGAATGTGTCCCAAATCGGCAATCACCCAGGCCAAGGGCCCCCAGTGCTGATTTGGTAACGGTCCAGAATTGGAATTTGTAGGGATGGCGGAGAATTCCTCCATGGACTCCAGTGAGGCCAGATTCTAAAGAATCTGGCCCCCGGAGTCCGTGGTGGAACGGACTGCTTCCCCCCCCCGCCACCCTGCGAAGTCCCCGTGGACCAGATCCTACCTGCTTCCAGTGGGTCCAGATCCGGCCGCTGCTCCCTGCCGCTCCACTGTGCAGCCACGAATGGCATCCCCTATGCAGGACACCATTTGCGTCCCTGCTTTAGCCTTGATAGGCTACGTAAATATTTAAGTAGCCTATCACGGCTAAAGTGGGGATGCAAATGGTGTAGGGGACGCATCCCCTATGCCATTTGCATCCCTGCTTTAGCTGTTATAGGCTACATAAATACTTACGTAGCCTATCATGGCCTGGCAGGGACACAAATGGCGGCTGGCATAGCAGCTGCCATTTGCGGCCGCAGCCCGGCAGCGGCCGGAACAGAAGTCCGGCTGCGCCTGGCCAGCAGCGCAGCCTTGCCGCGGAGCGGATCGGATCACCTCCCCCCCCCCACTGCGGACTGCCGGATGGGAACGGGGTGAGTATTCCGCACACCCCTAGGAATTTGGTCAATGGGGAACCATCAGAATGACAAAATAACAAGCCGTCCACTGACCCATGTAGCCCCATAAATTCCACCAAGTCCCTAACCAGGCATAACTCTTCCACTTGAGCTGGACAGAGGGACACCGGCACACCCTTGCCCCGCTGGTCAGTCTCGGATTTCCAGATCCACAGATGGATGATATCCAGACAGGCCTGGATATCTGAATATCTCAGGGCCCTTCCTGACATGTCACTTTTGGATGACCAGACTAATTCAGAAATTTTGAAGGCCCCGAAGAAGGCCATTAAGGCCGCTGCGTGGAACAGTGCAGCCTCGTAGTGAGAGACACAAACTACTGACCACAGCCCACGTAGACCCAAAAGGACATCTGGAGAAAGGGGGTGCCTAGAGTCTGCCATTGCGGGGGACATCCTAGCCCAGCCCTGAACTGGTGTGTCACACTCTAAAGTCTGCTGTGGAGTCACTCACTTCCTTAACTTTAGACCAGAAGGCCAATGCAGCCAGTTTACCGCTTATGGTCCTGGCCGATAGCCCCCTGTTCCTAGAATACACACAAAATTGCGGGAGGTGATCAACTGGAATGAGCCACTAGTGCTGTAACTGCAGTTCTCTCCGGAAGGTCCAGAACTCCCTACCTGCTTTGTCGTAAGCAACCCTAGTGCTGGGAGCTATGGAGTTCATCATGGCATGCTCAACTTCAGCCCGCCAATCTCTCATAGAGCAGTGGGCATGGGTCTGTCCATTCCCTGAGCTTGTGCAGAGTGTGCTTTTTATTCAAACAAAGAGAAGGTTGCTGATCTTTCCCTTCATGCTGCATTTGTACAAGTGTGACTGCTTCAGAAAGAACTTTCCATTATACTGTCTCTTTTTCTTCATGAGTTTCATAACAGAAGTATGGTGTAGTGGTTACAGTCCAGCTCAAAGTCACCCAGTCAGTGAGATAACTAACGGGAGGTTTGATCATGAGCTGGATGTGGAAATACAAAGCTGAGCTGGGGGCAAGTGGGGTCCTGACATGTGTAGGAGTAAGTTGCATTGAACTCAATAAGACTTACTTCTGAGTAGACATGCACAGAGTTGGTTCTCCTCTCCATTTTAGCCTCAGAACATCAACAACAATGCTGGATGTGGGGATATAAAGCTTAGCAGGGAGAATAATACCCCGTGCAGGGGCATGGCTCCAGACCGGCATGGTCATTTTAAAAGGTTTTTTCTTTCTTTAAAACAGCGTTGCTTTAAACAAAGAGTGCATCGCTCAGGCACACCTAGGACAGCCTTCTTTTGGGAAGCCCCTAGGAGGAGGATTTGTTTTGGCTGAAAGTAATTACTGCACATCTCAGGGCAGGGGAAAAAATACATAAATATGTACGGAAAATAGCCTTTCTTATGGAAGTTATGCAGACTCACGGAGATGGCTGGGCACCAGAATTACGGTTGTCGGTACGGATTTATCTTTGTGATTTTCGGAGCAAAAAAAAAGAGGAGAATTCCGGGGGCTTGTGAACGACGGTACGGAGCACTGGCTGCAAACTGCGGAAGTCAAGCAGCACGGAAGGTACACAATTCGTACATCCCTGGTCAAGACGGATTTCTGGTTTTTGGTGAATTGCACCCTGCGGAGACCCTGGAAAGGGATCCTAAAACCATGCGTGAAGCCCTGCTCAAGGTAGATGGCATCCTCCTTGTGCGGGTAGCGCCCTAAAAGTCATAGAAGAGGCACGATCTTAACTGGGCTGGGTCCCTTTTGGACAGGGCTCTTGCATGCTGCTGGCCTTCCTGCTGCCCTGTCCATCCTGTATGGGTCCCCGCCAGCCATTGGTTTGAGAGCAAGAGGTGCACGGGTGCTGCCCGCCACAGACAGAACATTCATGGCGAAACCTACATGGGTACCGAGAGCAGGAGCCCTTGGAACTGTATTCCCAGCACAGCCTACGGTGTTGAACCTCCTGCCCCGCAAGTGGCCGGGAGGCCAATGCGTGTGTATGTTTGGCCAAGATGCGAGCACTGTCAGATCTATCGCCAAAACCTGGTCTGGATGGAGTCATGAATTGCAGCCTGAGGTCCTAGTCCTTAAGATCCCAATGCATGGATGGGTTGATTGCGGCCCTCCAGTGAAAGGCCTCTTCATATAAGCCCCGCCCTCATAATCCGTGTACGCCCAGTCAATGATGTCTGTGTATTTGGTGAGTATCCACCCCCATTCCAGGAATCTTTGCTGGACTATTCCCGCGTAAATCAGAAAACCTGGCAACCAATTTGCCCAGGTGCGAGCCACCTTTTTACCCCTGCTACGTTCAAGATCTCTCTCCCTTGACCTTATCAGCATATTCCGGTTCTCGGAATAACACGGAAAAGACGTATATATAAAGCCTTTGACTGTGTGGATCATAACAAATTGTGGCAAGTTCTTATGGGGATACCAAGTCATCTCGTCTGCCTCCTGAGGAATCTGTATAACAACCAAGTAGCAACGGTAAGAACAGACCACGGAACAACGGACTGGTTTAAGATTGGAAAGGGAGTACAGCAGGGTTGTATACTCTCACCCTACCTATTCAACCTGTACGCAGAACACATCATGCGACGTGCTGGGCTTGATGAAGCCAAGGCTGGAGTTAAAATCACTGGAAGAAACATTAACAATCTCAGATATGCAGATGATACCACTTTGATGGATGAAAGCGAGGAGGAGCTGAGGAACCTCACGACGAAGGTGAAAGAAGAAAGTGCAAAAGCTGGGTTGCAGCTAAACCTCAAAAAAACCAAGATTATGGCAACCAGCTGGATTGATAACTGGCAAATAGAGGGAGAAAACATGGAGGCAGTGACAGACTTTGTCTTTCTAGGCGCAAAGGTTCCTGAAGACTCTGACTGCAGCCAGGAAATCAGAAGACGTTTACTTCTTGGGAGGAGAGCAATGACAAATCTTGATAAAATAGTTACGAGCAGAGACATCACACTGACAACAAAGGTCCGCATAGTTAAAGCAATGGTATTCCCCGTAGTAATCTATGGCTGCGAGAGGTGGACCATAAGGAAGGCTGAGCGAAGGAAGATAGATGCTTTTGAACTGTGGTGCTGGAGGAAAATTCTGAGAGTGCCTTGGACTGCAAGAAGATCAAACCAGCCCATACTCCGGGAAATAAAGCCAGACTGCTCACTTGAGGGAATGATATTAAAGGCAAAACTGAAGTACTTCGGCCACATAGTGAGAAGACAGGATACCCTGGAGAAGATGCTGATGCTAGGGAAAGTGGAAGGCAAAAAGAAGAGGGGCCGACCAAGGGCAAGATGGATGGATGATATTCTGGAGGTGACGGACTCGACCTTGGGGGAGCTGGGGGTGGCGACGGCTGACAGGAAGCTCTGGCGTGGGCTGGTCCATGAAGTCACGAAGAGTCAGAAGCGACTGACTGAATAAACAACAACAACAGGATCTTGTCCCTAGTGGCCAGAGTCAGGTGGAAACCTATCGCTGAGGAAGTAGCCCCAGTGGGTATTGCACCACTCTCCACATTGGCAAAAGGGTCAGATGGTACACACGGAGGATCCACCTGTGCCCGCAGAGGCGAGTGCACCTGCACCTGGGTCTGTCCTGCAAGTCCCTGCCATACCCTTGCAAGCGGCCCTGGCCATTGAGGGTGGCTGTGAACCTGCTCCAGATTGGAAGGCCACCAGGCTAGGAAAGCCGGGGAAAGCCTGCACACATCCAGCCTGAGATGAGGTGGGAGGGGGCACCCACACAAATGGCTGTAGTAGGAGGGGTTGCTGCAGCTGGTGCCAGAGGCACTGCCACATCGTGTGTGGGAAGCGTAGAAGCCTCTGGAATAGGCACTGTGCCACCCGTATTCGAAGAAGGCCTGAGGCTATGGGGTGGCGAGAAATGCCAACCCTAGGCATTGAGCAAAGGAAGCCATCCCCAAGGTCCTAGAGGCCCCTATCCTGGCCCAGTGGGCTGATGGGTAGGGTTTTCCTCACCTGTGCCTGGGGTAGCAGAACCCGTGTTCCCGGATGCGATGGCGGTTGATGATTCCACCGGTGCCTCTGCCTGAGCTGCTGCCAGAGTTTGAACATCTTTGGGCCGGTGGGCTGCATAGGGATGACGGAGAATTCCACCACGGACTCCAATGAGAGTTCTTAGAATCCAGCCCCCCAGAGTCCGTGGCGGAATGGACCACTCACCTCCGCCACCCCTTGAAGTTCGCGCCAGCCGGCTCCTACCTGCCACCAGCTGGGTCCAGGTCCATCTGCTGCCGGCCGCTACCGGTCTGCGGACGCAAATGGCGTCTGGCGTAGCGGACACCATTTGCGTCCCTACTCTTTGCCGTGATAGGCTACATAAAGACTGGGCTGGGTTCCTTTTGGAGGGGGCTGTTGCATGCCACTGGCCTTCCTGCTGCCCTGTCCACCAGCCCTTGGTTCGAGGGCTGGTTCTTAGAATCCGGCCTCATTGGAGTCCATGGCAGAATTCTCCATCATCCCTACACAGCCCACCAGCCCGAAGATGTTCAAACTCCGGCAGCGGCTCAGGCATATGCACTGGTGGAATCATCAACCACCATTGCATCCAGCATCAGGTGGTTCACCATGAATGTTCTGTCTGTGGCGGGCAGCACTCCTGCACCTCTTGCCCTCGAACCAAGGGCTGGCGGACAGGGCAGCAGAAAGGCCAGTGGCATGCAACAGCCCCCTCCAAAAGGGACCCAGCCCAATCTTTACGTAGCCTATCATGGCAAAGAGCAGGGACGCAAATGGCATCCGCTATGCTGGATGCCATTTGCATCCACAGACCGGCAGCGGACGGACCCAGCCGGTGGCTCCACGGGCTCGCCACGGAGGGGAGCCAGCAGGGAGGATTCCAGGGGGAGGAACGGATTGCCTCCCCCCCCCCCGTGGACCCCCAGCGGACTTGGGTGAGTGGGGTTCGTACACCCCTAGGGCTGCGCTGGGCTGAGCTAATGCGGGGGTGGCAGACGCCTCGATGGCGTCTAAACGGGCTGCAATAGAGAGCAAAAGTGAGCACTGTGTCTGTAGCCTTGTTCATTTAGGCCGCCCAGCACTGGTCTTACTTGTCCCCACGGGGGCGGGAGGAACAATCCCAGTGCCCTGCTCAACGGCCTCTTCCGTTGCCAGGATCGCAGCCAACACCAGGCTCGCCTCATCCTCAGAGGAAGAATCAGCCTGCCCTGATTCCAATCTACAGGGGGCCTGGGGGCCTACCCTTTCCTTTCTTGCCTCCCTGGCCTTTCTTAGGAGGCATGGTGCAATGATAAATTAGACCAGAATCGGCCGTGGTTGGCTTCAATAAGGTAGCCACCGTGGGCATTGTAACTGTTGGGCCTAGATGCCCACTTCTCCGGGGGAGAAGAAACACACAGGAGCAGGCGGCCTAGCCTCGTCCAGGCAGGCAGGCCTCCCCCGCCTCCCCCACTCCTCCCCGCTGAGGGCTGAGGCCCAGGGGGAAGAAATGCGCAGGAGCGGGTGGCCTAGCGCATCCCTGCAGGCCGGCCACTGCTGCCTCCGTGAAGGCTGAGGTCTGGGGTGAAGGAAGGTGCCAATCGCTCCATCACTTCTCGCTCTGCCACACCGCTCACTCTGCTGCCACTCGCACCACCTCTCACGCCGCCGCTGATCCCCCGCGTGGCCTCTCATTGAAGCCACCGAGCATGAGCCACGACAGCGAGAGACTGAAGGTGAGGGGCCCGGGTCGTGGACAAAAATCTTTCCAGCCCCTCCCCCTTCAGAATGGCGCAGAGGACTGCCCAATGGCAGCCCTAGTCATCTTCTCCCCCCCCGCCCGCCCGCAATGCCTCCCCCCCCACTGCCAGGCAGGCCGGACATGGGGGTAGGGCATTTCTTAATAAAGTTTGCCAAGTTCTTAACTTTCTGAATTCGGTCTGCTTTTTTTCAGCCACTTCTGCTAACAAAAGTAACAGGAAGTAATGCTTTCCTCCATCACTCTGGTGTATCCTGGGCAGTTAGGAACTAGGAAGCTTTGAAGAAATGGTGCTTAGAAGCTAGGGATGTACGAATCCCTTACCTTGTTCCGGGTGAGGGCATCCACGGTGCGGGGGAGGCGATCCGTCCCTCCCTCTGGAATCCTCCCTGGCTGGCTCCGCTCCACAGCACGTCCACGGAGCTGCTGGCTGGGGTCGGCCGCTGCCTGACTTCTGGCTGTGGCCGTCTTCGGACGCAAATGGCGTCCGGTGTAACGGACGCCATTTGCGTCCACTGCCTTTTGCCATGATAGGCTATGTAAATCTTTACGTAGCCTATCACAGCAAAAGGCAGGGACACAAATGGCATCCGCTACACCATTTGTGCCCTTGCTCTTTGCTGTAATGGGCTACGTAAATCTTTACGCAGCTTATCATGGCAAAAGGCAGGGACACAAATGGCATCTGCTATGCCTTTTGAGCTCCTGCTCTTTGCTGTAATAGGCTACATAAATCTTTACGTAGCCTTTGACAGCAAAGAGCAGGGGCTCAAATGGCGTAGCGGACGCCATTTGCATCCGAAGAGAAGCAGCGGCAGACAGCACTAATTAGAACTGTGGTCATAGCCGAGTTGGGAGATAAGGCCACTGCAGTGCAGGTCTGTAGTCAGAAATTTCATGGCAGGGGGTTAAGAGTACACTGAAGGTGCCATCATTAATTGCCATTAATGCAAATCCCAAAACATCTAAATATAAATAAGAAATATAAGAAATGTGAAGGAAGGAACAATACTAAGCATACTGCTTTCATGTTTTTCCCCAATGAGAAACTACTCTCTGGGTCATCCAGACTGCCTTATTATATACCCCCTGCTTTCCAGACTTGGTCAATTTATCTCCACATTTTGCATAGCAAACATGGTTTCTACATGCATTTTCCCACAACAAATGCATAAAGTGTGGACAATGTATACACTAGGGTTCTCAGATGTGTACAGACAACCATCTAAATTAAAGGTACAGGAGGGGCCATTTAGTTACGGTGAGTCGCAAAAAAGGTTCCACCATT
This sequence comes from Heloderma suspectum, assembly GCF_057233095.1. Lineage (NCBI taxonomy): Eukaryota > Metazoa > Chordata > Lepidosauria > Squamata > Helodermatidae > Heloderma > Heloderma suspectum. The sequence continues at coordinate 256,466,592 of NC_139461.1, forward strand.
TTGGGGGTGGAATCCAAAAGGTTCCACTATCTCAAAATTTTACTGCTTATAAAAAGGACAAATAACCTGAAATTTGCCATCCATGATCTACCTGATGAGTTCTACAATCAAACCGATCTGACAAAAATTGCCAAAGCCACAGCAAGTTTAAATGACTGAAAATGGACTCATTTGTACTTTTTACTCCAAGCTACAGCTCAGCATATCATATATTTCTTTCAGATTTATTTTGGTGGAAACTACTGATGTAAATTATTCTGGCTTGTTGAGGAGGTCTTCCCTTCATTGGTTTGGTGAAATTCTGAGCAGTGGTTTAAAAGTTATCAAGGTTTTTCTGCCCCATGAAAGCCTAAGGCAGCAGTTGCTGGCAAAACTATGTCAGGCATGGTCAGTTTCACTCTGGAGCTAGAATGCTCCAAGGTTTTTGGGGGTGGGGGGATCTATTATAGAGCACTTCTGTTTGCAAGAGCTATTCCTTTAGTTATTAGCCTGCATGGTGAGACTTCATGTTATTACAAGGATTGATTGGGACCCTAGTATTGGGGGTGGGGTGACTTGAATCCTTTGCCACTGCCCCCCTTTGCTGTGATCCCAGTCTGGATCAGGCCCCCCATGTCTCCAAGTTACATTGTCACAAGGGCATCCAGTTGTAATGGAAATTGTAAGCACAGGGCAAGGGGTTAAAGCCCCCTACCCATCACTCTAGTGTCCTGATCCAAATGAGGTCCCATAAGCTTTGAATTTAAAAAAAAACCTAGCTACATCTTTAAAGTAACATGTAGCTTAACCCACACAAACATTAGGAGTGGTGTGGATGGTGGGAGCAGAAGGATCAGGGCTTCACACCACCTTTCTGAAAGCCGAAAAGCAGCACAAGGGTCTTGATACTTGCTCTTTCTGTGTGATGGGAAAAAGACACACAAGGATCATGTCTCACTAGGGGTATATTCACACTTTACATGTGAATATACCCCTAGTTCATACTGTATATTTTTTACTACTTGAGTATCAATATCCCTAAATATTTACTGCATGTAACTGGAATCCTAGAATAGACAACAGGCTCATTAGGAAGACCAGATATAAAAGCTTAGGATGAGGTCATAATCAGTAGCCAGTCTTCACAGTGAAGGAAAGTGCCAAAGTCTTTGTCATAGAATATAAACTTTATTTTTAATTGAGGCACATTTTCTAAAAGCACTTCAAGAAATCTTACCAAGGTCATTAATGTAATTAAGCTGTAAGTGCTCCAAGAATAATAAGACGACTTGGCTTAGGATGCCTCCTACTTCTTCTTGGCTTATTTGGCTAGTAAGTGCTGAATGCCCCCATACTATTAAAGAGATTCTTATGTCAAGGGATTTATTGTCTTTTGGCAGAGAAGATGTCTCCTGTACTAAGGCATGCAAGTTGTTTTTCCAGGCCGTGAAGGCCTGCATAGTGAGCATAGCTGGGACTGTGTATCATGTCAACATTGCATCTTATCTGTGAATAGACTTACATTTATTATGAGTTTACATTGACCTGGTTTTCATGACATGACAACCCAGGGTGGGTTGTCGCCCTTGTTTGTTTCAGCATGGTTTGTTAACCACACACAAGCCACCCTGAGAACTCATGATTTGTTGCTGGGTTCTTCAGGGTGGCTTGTTTTCAGAGTGGTTTGTTGTGACTTGTGAACCAGGCACAATGGGTTGTGCGTGGCTTGTGCCAAAAGGCTACAGAATCACTTGGCAAGAGCGGCAGAAAACCTGACCGCTCCACTTTGCTGTCTGCTGATTTCACTAGCCATATGTCAGGCTGGCAACACCGCATGCCTTATTCCCATTCACGTTTGCCACCGCTGCTCCTTCTGTGTGAAGGGTAGAATTGCGCAAATCAAGCAGCACTCAACCATGAAATTTTGCAATTTCCCCAAATTTATGCAAATTTCCCCAAATTTGTGCACCTTTTTTACCTTCCGGAATGGTATGTAAATTTAGTTGGGGGGGGGGAAACAGGGAGCAAAAATACTCATTCAACCGCCACCGCTACCCTTGGCTAAATTGTGAAAATGCAGATTTGGGAGGGATTTGCCTTTTTTTACTTTTTTTTTCACTTTGGGGGAGTTTTGCACACATTAGCAATAACTAATGTGCATTTGCACATGTGCAAAAGTCGCCTGACAATCTACAAAACACAGAGGGCACAGATTTTAGAAACTTTTACTCTTTTTTTAAAAAGTTGTGCCACAAAGCACACTGGGATATGCGCCGGGAGCAGGCAGGAGGACCAAAGGGGAAATAACCAATGGCAAACTGAAGAGTGCCTGATCATCTGATGGCAGCAGTGTGGGTTAGCAATGGATTAAACAAGCCACCGTGGCTTTTTTTCAGAGTGGCTTATCATGACATGTGAAGTCGCCCATTTTGTTGGCAATCTTTACATCACTAGACATGGCATAGTGCACTCTCTTTTATGTAGACAAAGAGGTATAACCTTTAGGAACATTCATAAATTTGAAGTAAATTTGGCAAAAGTCAAATGGGACAACTTTGATCCTCAGGTAACTTGATTAGTCTTCCCTTTCAGCAATTTTCTTGTCCATTGCAGCAAGACCATCTAAGATTATTGCAACTTAGGTTGAGTATTGCACTTTATTTTAACCCTCAGAACAGAATCTTAGCATCTCTGAAAACCCCAGAAGTGGGATCACTGCATAAGCTGAATGTTAAGTGATCTCTGTCATTTCTTTTTTGCTGACTCCTCCTGAAAAGCTCTCATTTTGGATGCTAAACATTTGAACGGGACTTTCTCAATTGTGTTTGTGGGGGGGGGGGCGGTTGCTATCTTTGGTGGGGCAAGGTGAGGGGAGTTTGTCCTTGTGAGAAATCAAAGTGTTTCCCAACCCCCTATATCATTCCAGAACATTATGGGGGTGCATTGCTAGCTTACATGAGGAGGCAATGACAGGGCCAGTGTAAAAGAGACTGGATTTATATGATGCTTCTAGCGGAGGGGGGAGCATTCCAGGTCCTATATGGCAGGGGTGTCAAAATTGTTGGGGGCCAGGGCATCAGATTTTCCCCTCAGACCCACCCATGGGCTGGATGATATCAAGGAGGTGGGGCTCTGCCCCTGAAGCCCCTCCCCTCCCTGATGTCATTTGGTCCCACCCAGTCCATTTTGCTTTTCTATATGCAGAGAGAGGCATGGAGAAAAGGACTTGGCTGTGTATTGCCCCTGCAGTAGGCCTCTTAATTTAGAGGTGCCAAGATAGTGATAAATCAGATCCAGGTTTACTTACAAGGAGTACTTTATTGAGTACCATCAGCACACAGGCGTACCCAGTGGTTGGATCAAACAGCTTCTCTGAACCCAGAGCCATGGGGTAAAATGGGTTTTATACCATACATGTTAGCAGTGAGGCAGCATGACAGCAGCAAGTGTCAATTCGCATTCATCTACAACTTTCCCAGCATAGGCTAACAGTGCTTGGTCAGAAGGGAAACAACCAGAGCTTTCCCAGCACAGCCACCTGTAGCTTGGCATAAACATAGCTTCACTTCTCAGGCACATCCTAGGCCCTGATAAGATACTAGCTTTTGTTAGCATGGAATGTGCTGAGGCCATGCTATCGACCTTTGACTCATCCTGGTAAATCAAGAGGCCTGTTAGGGAAAACAGCAGTCAACTGAACCAAAGTCAGAGAGCATTATGGGTCATCTAAACCCCTCTAAAACTACCGATAGCTTGGTTCAGGCCTGAGTCCTTACAGGCTGGCACATGGACAAATGGCTCCTGCAAGCACCAGCTGAGTCCTCGGCTTCATGAGGAGCTGCTCATCATCCTAATTGGGATGACGAGCAGCATGCAAAGCTGAACTCCCACTGTTATCTCTGATAAGTGATCAGACATAACAGCAGGGATTCCTTTTAAGATGCTCCCTTTCCCTACTGGGAGGGGGAGCAGCATGTTAAGAGGAATCCCCACTGTTATCTCCAATCACTGACTGGAGATAACAGCAGGGATCCCTCCTGGGGGCAGGGCTTGAAGCTCTTGCGGGCTCTGTGGACCAGACAGGGAACCTCTGTGGCCAGATGTTCCCAATCCTACTATATGGTAAAGCTGCCCTGCATCTGGAAAACAGAATTGGCAGTGAGCATGCTCATTCGTGTGTGAAGACAAGAGAATCCTTCTTATTTTTCCCCCATTGCAGTCTGACTATTAGTGTAAGGGTGAACAGAGTGAACAATCCTGGCCTTTTCCTAAGACTTTCGCTACACCAGTGGTTGTGCACTATAGTGAAATGCCTGATGAAGAGCATGGCTAGCTGATGTGTGGAAACAACTAGAGGAAGAGAAGAGAAAACTAGGATATACGTTTACTGTGCCAAATGAATGCCCAGATCATGCAAGTCCTGTAGTCACCTTCTGTATTTGTGATGTGGGCAATGGCAGGAAAAGGGAAGGGACCAGGGTATATCTGTGTGAACACCAGAGGCTGGGTGTGGATTAGACACACAGCCAACCCCTCCTCCCCCTCCCACTGAAAACTGTTATGTTGATGTCATCTTCAGACCCATCAACTTAACCAGATGGTCTTGGGCTTAATCCCTGGCATCTCCAGGTAGGGCTGGAAAAATTCCTGCCTGAAACCCTGGAGAGCCACTGCCAGTCAATGTCGACAATACTGGGCTAGATGGACTAATGGTCTGTCTCAGTCTAAGGCAGTTTCCTATGTTCCTGAGTCTTTCTTCTAGATTTATACGTTGCAATATGTTAGCAAGAAGTAAGAAGTTTCTGTGAAGTTGCTACATTACAGCCCACCTAACTACCATAGCTCCACGCTGCTGTTTTCTCTCTACGTTTCCTATACAGTCGCACGATAAATAGAACTTCAAATCCCACTAGGTATTTATGCAATTAATATACTTGCATTTGCAGCCAAATCCCCAGGTCTAATTACTAATGCCATCTGCTTCTGAAAGGAGTGTTAATTTATTAGCAAATTCCTTGCTGGCTATTTACGAGGCGGCACTTTCCGTATGTATTCTGTGATCGTTTGCAGTGAGGCCCTGTCTCTGAATCCCAATTGCCTGCCCTTTCATCTTTGCTTTCCTCACAGAGGTGCGTTTTCCGAAGTTTTCCTGGTGAAGCACAGAACCACTGGCAAGCTTTTTGCTTTGAAGTGCATTAAGAAGTCACCAGTTACCCAAGAAGGCAACCTAGAGAATGAAATAGCCGTGCTGAAGAAGTGAGTATGGTTGGGATGACAAAATAAAGCCAGATGCCATTTCCAGAGCCTCACAAGAAGGCTACAAGATGTGCATTTATGGAAGACTTGAAGGGCATCAATCAAAGACCCATCTCATCAGGGACAAAAGAAAAGAAGCCATAGCTGAAACAGCAGTCTTTTAAATTATTATTTAATACACTAAAGAAAGTGATGCTTTAATTATTTTCTTCCTATCTTAGGTACACTAGTTGCAACCCAGCCATAAACAGAACATAGCCACTAACATTTAGATAAAACTACAATCCCCAAGCAACCTTATTTTTTAATTTTATTTTATTTAGATGTATTTTTATCCCGCTCCACAGCCCAAAAGACCACTGGAGCAAGTTACAGAATCATAGAATAGTAGGGTTGGAAGGGGTCTATAAGACCATCAAGTCCAACCTCAGTGCTGGCCTCCTGCTCAGTGCTTAGAAGGAATCAGTAAAACAAGACAAGTCCCTGGCCGCAGGATTACAATCTAAGAAGACATGACACACAAGGAAGAATGAATGGGGAGGGAAGAGAGGAAGAAATTAAGTCTTTCAGCAGAGCTGGTGGAACAACCCTGCTTCCCCTATCTGAGGCTCAGCCTTCTGGAATGGCCACACCCTGAAGTGGTGCAAGGCAAAAAAAGAACAGCTTATTGGCATGGTTTTCAAACTAGGTGACAACTTTCTTAAGGGCCTATCAACACTACAGACTTACAGCACAATCCTATACATATCTCCTGAGACATAAGTCCAGCTGAATTCGATGAGACTTACTCCCAAGTACATGGGTATAGGGTTGCAGCCTTAAACTAGTTTATAAGAGGGTTTTTTTTCCCTTCCAGGGAATCCTGGGCATTATAGATCTGTAGGAGGCTTGGGATCTCTAATAGAGAATACTCAGCACTCTCACCAAACTATAAAGAAGCCCTTTATGACAATCACAGTGATATAAAACCTATAAAGGTTTTTGTCATGTAGATCTGCCAAAGGAGGCTGGAGAAGCCACTTTTCTGTGACTCCCTGTTTCCAAGCATTATTTTGTTTTCTTGAATGAGCCACTCTTGATTGAGGCAGTCAGTGAGTATGTCAGTCCTTTCACCATTTGGAAATAGGCCCCAATCCAGATAAAAGGACACTAGGGCCCCATGTTATGACGGGTATAATCTGAACAATGCCACATTTGTTGCTCAGCTCAGCTGCTTAGAAGGTGATGGATATAAGATGGTGGTACTTCGCAAATGATGGCTATTGGCCATGAAAGCTTTAAAAACAAACGAACCCAGAAGCAGTATTCCTTCGATTTTTATATGGTAGAGGCAGAAAAAAGATGGTTATTTACTTCATGCCCTGCTTCTGGGATTCCCATTGGTTGTTTAACAGCAGAAGCAGAATGGTGAATCAGACAGATCCAGCAAAGCAATGCTTACATTACTGTGAAGGCAGGAGAGAGAGAAGAAATATGAGAGCTATTTCAAGGGAATGTGTTCGGCTGACATGAGAATAGAATAGTGCAAGGAAACAAGTTTGGTATGCTCTCTAAAGGAGGGGTCCTTTGCTACAGTGTAGATAGGATGAGAACACAAGAAGAGTCATGCTGGATCAGACCAAGGGTCCATCTAGTCCAGCATTCTGTTCACACAGTGAACAACCAGCTGTCGACCAGGAACCCACAAGCAGGACATGAATGTAATAGCAGGACATGAGCGCAATAGTATAGAAGATAAGCCAACCCATAAACAGGAGAAATCTTTTCTATGATTTCTTTTTACCCCAGGCAATTTTGGTTACAGGTGGGAAGTAAATTAACTTGCTGTTAGAAGTTCAAAGACATTTTTGTTCCTTGAATGGAAGAGGCTCACGGTGTGTTGAAAATAATTATTTTCCTCCTCCTGTGTAAATCAGTCAGTAGTGTGAAGAATTGGAACTTCCATCAGAATGAAAGAAGTAAATCTAGGGATGTACGAAACACCTTCCTGGCTCCGCAACGGGCAATCCGCGTGGGGGGGGCGCTCCGTCCCTCCCCCCGGAATCCTTGACGGGGGGGGAGGTGCTCCGTCCCTCCCCCTAGAATCTTGCCTGGCCGGCTCCGCTCCGCGGCCAAGCCACAGAGCCGCCGGCCGGCTCCAGCCGCCCGCAGCTGGATAGCCGGCTGCTGGGCAGCCCTGCAGGGACGCAAATGGCGGCTGTCGTAGCCGCCGCCATTTGTATCCCTGTATTGAGCAGTGATAGGCTACGTAAATATTTACGTAGCCTATCATGGCAGGGGGAAAAACCCCAGCATACGCAAATGGCGGATGGCGGTTTTTTCCCCCTGCCGTGATAGGCTACTAAATAGTTATGTAGCCTATCACGGCAGGGGGGAAAAACACCCAGCGTACGCAAATGGCGGTAGCCACCATTTGCGTACACTGGGTCCCCCCCCCCTGCCGTGATAGGCTTCGTAAATACTTACGTAGCCTATCACGGCCTCCGCAGGGATGCAAATGGCGTCCCTGCATTAGCTGTGATAGGCTACGTAAGTATTTACGTAGCCTATCACGGCTATGAAGAGGAGGAAGCGAATGGCGGCCACAGGACAGCCGCCATTCGCAAAGCAGCTCGGATGGGAGCAGGTAACTGCTCCGTTTCGCGCGCCTTTCGTGGGGTGGGGGCGGTGGGCACTTCATCCCACACGCCTTTCGTGGGTTGGGGGGGCGGGGGCTTCGTTCCGTGACAGATTTCGGGGGGCCGAATGCACTGGCATTCGGCCTCACCGAGATCCATCGCAGAATTCTCTGACATCCCTAATAAATCACAAGAGCGGAATTACTTTTAGTAATTGACCCTTTCTGATACTTACATCATTGTGAAGTACTTCTGTGTTTGGTTGCAGAATAAAGCATGACAACATCGTGACTCTGGAGGACATTTATGAGAGTGAGACCCACTATTATCTGGTCATGCAGCTGTAAGTACCAATCCATGGGTTGTGTAGCAAAACTGTCTGTGAGCTCTGGTGCTGTGAGTAGGGATGTATGAAAGCCTTACCTGGCTCCATGCCGGGCAATCCGCGGTGGGGGGGAGGCGCTCCGTCCCTCCCCCTGGAATCCTCCCTGGCCAGCTCTGCTCTGTGGCGGCTCTGCAGAGCCACCGGCCAGGGCCAGCCTCAGCCGGAATTCCAGCAACGGCCAGGCTGCTGCGGCCGCAAATGGTAGCCATCATAGCAGCCACCATTTGCATCCATGCAGTAAGCCATGATAGGCTACGTAAGTATTTACGTAGCCTATCACAGCAAAAGGCAGGGACGCAAATGGCGGCCACTACGCCATTTGCGTCCCTGCCTTTTGCCATGATAGGCTGTGTAAATACTTACGTAGCCTATTACGGCAAAGAGTAGGGGCGCAAATGACGTAGCGGCCGCCATTTGCGCCCCTGCTGTTTGCCTTGATAGGCTACGTAAGTATTTATATAGCCTATCATGAACAAAGCCAGCCACACAAATGGCGGCCGTTACGACAGCCGCCATTTGTGGCCACAGCAGCCCGGCAGCGGCCAGGAGACCAGCTGGAGCCACCACATCTACCGCCACATCCGCTGCATCTGCCGCCAGGTAAGCTCCGTCCCAGGGGGATTCCATGGGGTGGCGGGGGGGGAAGCCATTCTGCCACGGATTCTGGGGGCCAGATTCTAAAGAATATGGCCTCACTGGAGTCCGTGGTGGAATTCTCTGACATCCCTAGCTGTGAGATCCCCATCTCATCGCAGACAAGTATCAGTCATCATCACACATATGAGGGATCCCGTCATATAAGGTAGCTTTAAATCAGGGGTGGGCAAGACGCAGCCTGCAGCCACATGTGGCCCCTAGAGCCCCCCAGTGCAGCTCCTGCTGCCCCCAAAATTTGAGGGAACCCTTCCAAAAATTGTAAAAAAAAAAAAAAAAGCATGCAAAGAAAATGATGTCTAGAGCCACTACGGAGCACCAAAGAGGTCAAAATTAGCTCCATAGTAGCTCTGGATGCCATTTTTGTTTGATTTGTAAAAAATACTATTTTCCCCCATGTTTCTGGCATCCATGGGAGGGGGTGCAGGCCAGTAGGGGGTGTGTGCAGCCCATGGGGGGGTCAGGAGGGTGAAAATGACCCCCAGACCTCCTGACATTGCCCAGGCCTGTCTTAAATGTCAGAGCAGTGCCATAGGAATAGCTTTTTCGTAGGTATAGCTGACATTGGTAGTGTAATGTTTAAACTACAGACCTACAGTCATTTGGATGACGCCAATCGTACAGGTCCTTGCCATGAAATCAGCACAAGTTGACGCCAATGATACAGGTCCTTACCATGAAATCAGCACAGCAGTTCCATGGTAAAGACCTATACAGTTTGCCAGGCCAGTAAACATTGCAGCAGCACTGTGATATAAACCCACACAAAAGTGGATCCCATGGCACTAATGAAATATTTAAGGTTTACAGGTCTCTGATGAATGGTAAATTTGTCAAGACGTAGATTGTTTTGTGTTATTGATTTCAATGAGTAGATCATTCTGATCCCTTAAGCCAAGGGTGAGCTACCTACAGACGCCCTTTTTGCAGCACGCCACCACTGAAATTGCAACAGAGATTTGGTGGCACAGAGGCCAAGAAGGGCTGTTTTTTCCTTGTATCCAGGAAAACAAGCTGCAGTTTGCTGCCAACAGGGTGGCAGCAAAACGGGGGAATCAGCCCTTTTTTGCTGCCTGACACCAAATTTGGGCAGATTGCAGACTAATTCAGTTAGTCCTAGGGTAGAAAACCAATTTCCAGTTGGTTTGACAATCATATCAAACATCATCCTTTTGTGGGGAGGGCATCCACCCTCAATCTTAGGGCTTTTCTACATAAGGTTTTTAACCCGCCGCTTTACCAAAGCTTCTGTTTCCAGATTTTTGTGGGATTAAGATTGGCTCCTTTACACACTTTTTTTCTAGGGGTTTTCTTTCTCTGCCTTTCTATATGTTCCATTACACAACCACTAGGTGGCACTGTGGTATAGCAGAACTGTGGAAATACACTAGGGTTTTATGCCGCCATTCATAATATACCAGACTTTCCTCATTAGAAAAAAAAAATACCCTGCTGAAATGGTTGCAAAGCATGGGAGAGGAACTGGAGGATGTCAACATCATGTAAAGCACCCACAAACTACCATGAGTGAGGAATCACGAGTGCACAATAAATGCCTTATGTAGAGAGGTAGGTTCTTATACACAGACCCACAAGTCTACTTACTTCCTCTCCATCAGTTACAGCTTGTTTAGGTGTTGTTCAGGAAAAAAGAAGAAAACCATTGCTGGGATTAGGTGAGGGGTGGAGGTGGACGATGAGGGAGAAGATCATGACAATTTTTTTCTCATCAGCCACAGAGAGGTTGTGTGTTTGTGACTGATCCCAGTATGTTTCTAAATTGACATTAAAATCATTCTATGCAGGTCACATCTTCACTTTTATCCCAGTTGGAGTGTTTTGCTCAATGGGATCCCAATCATGAGTATTGGAAATTATGCAACCAAAAAAACTCTATGGGTGGGAGTGGCTTCTGTATAGTGGACAGGCAGATCCTAAACAAACATTCCATACCCCACCTCATCTCCACCCCCATTAAAAAGAGAAACAAAGGGATTAAGACAATTGTGATTTAATTCCATACTTTTACCACTAAAAATGGAAAATAGGTTGGCATGTCAGCAATAAAGCAGGTTGTGGATTTAGTGCTGGATTAAAGGTTGATTTGTCTAATGAAGGTATTTCATGCCAATTCATTACTAGTAAATCAGATAGCATCAGGAAAGGCTAGAAAGAGCTTTGTACACAATGACTGAAAGCCATAAGAAAAGTGATCCCTGATCCTTTGGAGAGAGAGCAAGGCAGAAGCACTGCATGGTCTAAGGCACATTAGGTTTAATATGCTTCATCCTGTGTTCATTTTACTGATTAATTTTTCTTTACAAATCCTACTATGACGCAGGAAATTATAATTAATGTCCTCATTTCTACCATGGCTGTATGTATGAAACAGCAATTATTCCCTTGTACTTGAAGCTTGGAGGGGGGTTTTATGACTGTATCAGAAGTGCCATAGCAGTATTCCCTACCTCTGCACTATCTAGCATGCTATTTGATGTGGCACTGTAGGTAGAAATTAGTGTGGAAGAGAAGAAATAGAGAACTTAGACAAGGCAGTTCTCTCCACCCAAACATGCAATCAAACTGCATTTTCATGCACTTCAATCAAGGCATCTTTGTGATTCTTCTAATTATGTTCTTCCACATAGCGTGTCTGGAGGGGAATTATTTGATCGTATCTTAGAACGAGGTGTTTACACTGAAAAAGATGCAAGTATTGTAATTCAGCAAGTCCTGGGAGCTGTGCATTATCTTCATGAAAATGGGATAGTCCACCGGGATCTGAAGGTATACTCCTTTGACGTTCAGTATCTTGGCCACCATGCTGCCATATTATCTGCAATGTATTCATGGACCCAGGGTCTTACCAGCATCCACCAATTTGCAGAGTTATGCATCCTCTCCACATCCTAACCCTCTGCAGACAGAGTTGGGCATGGGATGCCTCCTGACAAGGCTTGTAATGTGCAATCACCCTGTCTCATTCACAGAATTGTATGGGGGGTCCAGACAATGATGTCCACTTGTACTCCTCCTGTGTTTTTCCCACTGCTTCTTCCATCTTTTTCTTATTATGCAAAATCCATTAATGAATAAAGGTGGAGAACCTGCACAATGCCTTCTAATTTGTTAGCACTAGGACCCCTCCATCTGGAAGCACCCATAGCATCAACACAACTGGAAGAAGTCAAGGACAGTATTGCCACCGGAATATTGTGCAACATACAGTTCCTCTTTTCAAGAACCATCTGTTGTGCTTCCCATTGCACGTTCCCATTGCACATTACCCACCCAGAAGAAAGACGCAAGACACAGGTGCTGGAGTAAACTAGGGCCACATTTTATTTAACTATTTACAAGGAAAATGGTCTGCAGTGAGGTTCACAAACTGTGGAAATGGTGTGGGGCATGTGTCCCTTAAGGGCCTCCTCCTGCATCGTGATAATGGGCGAGCCACCCTAGCCCCATACACAAGCCATAATGGCCTGGCTCTAGCTGGCCACCTCCTACAGAAGGAGACCCTTCCATCCGATAGTACCCCAAGCCCAAAGACTTTCAGTATGTTACAGTCAGGCCTCAAAGGCTGTTCCCCTCCCATCCCTGAGCCCCACAACTCAAAGATCAAGTCTGGGAAACAACCCCTCACCATAAAGTTGCCTCTGGGTACTCACCAGAGATTTCCTATTGAATATTCTTCGCACAACCTGGTGATGTGACAGGTCTATTTAAAGTGATACACAGCCCAAGCCAATTGCCCAATATCCCAACAAGACAGTACAGGGTAGGTGAAAAACCCTGCCTCTAAAGCCAGTCAGGGAGCAGGAAAATATTCTTGCCCAGTCCAGAAGCGACCAGCATAAAGCCTGTACTGACTGTAAGGCAGGCAGGCAGGCACCGACCAGAATAGAAAGAGTCCACTGGGCCTGGAGCCAGCATATATAGTCCCCCCCCCACTCCATTGGTGCACAGCGTGATGACACCATTCATGCACACCTGGCCCTGCCACCTCTCTGGAACACACGCAAAGCGCTTCCCCAGCCAGCAAGCTGCCCATCCAGCACAGCTGGGGGAAGCAGCATTCCCCAAACTTCAGACCAGCCACGTGTGCAACAAATGAAAGCTGCTCACTGTAGTTCTGGCCTGAGTCTTTCTGTGTTTCTTACATTACAATCCTAGCCACTGCAAAGGCCCTTTCTTTAGAAGGTTAACTCTCAGCTTCTCATCCGTAGCCTGAAAACCTGCTCTACCTAACTACAGAGGAGGATTCCAAAATCATGATCACAGACTTCGGTTTGTCTAAAATGGAGCAGAATGGTATCATGTCTACAGCATGTGGAACGCCAGGATATGTTGGTAAGCAAAGGAATTGGTATGATCTAGAATTTAGGTATAATCTAGGGATGTTAGAGAATTCCGCCATGGACTCCAATGAGTCCCCGGAGTCCATGGCGGAACGGAGCACTCCCCGCCGCCACCCCACGAAACTTTCCCGAGACGGACCCTACCTGGTGTCGGCCGGTCTGGCCCATCTGCTGCCCCGGTCTGCGGCCGCCACTTGCCTCCCTACTTTAGCCGTGATAGGCTATGTAAGTATTTACATAGCCTATCATGGCAAAGAGCAGGGAGGCAAATGGCGTCTGCTACGCCATTTGCATTGCTACTCTTTGCTGTGATAGGCTACATAAATATATACATAGCCTATCGTAGCTAACACAGGGACGCAAATGGCGCCCACTACACCGGACGTCATTTGCGGCCGCAGCCCGGCAGCGGACGGAAGTCTGGCTGTGGACGGCCCTGGACGGCGGCTTTGCAGACTTGCCATGGAGCGGAGCCAGCTGGGGAGGATTCCGGGGGGGAGGGACAGATCACCTCCCCCCCACCGCGGATGCCCCGGACCGGAACAGGGTAAGTAATCCGCCCATCCCTTGTATAATCTAGATTCTAGATGGTGCTATATATACTGGGTCATGTATGATGACAGGATATGAATTTCCTGCCAGCAAATTTGTCTACCTGAGTGTGGTGAACATGAATAGGATATTGACTGCCTAACCACTTTTGCACTCTTCCTCCGCACCTCTGTACAGAAGTGGTGTAAAATGAAAATAACTATCAGAATCTGCAGGTTGCAGGCAGAATCCTGAAATTAGAATGTATCGATGATACTCAGCGTACCAGTCTCTGTTTAGAAGGTATGTGAATACATGGAGTGGAGGAGCGGGATCATGCATGCCTGACCTCCAAGCATTTAGTATAGTCTTCACCAGAGTCCCCATGTATACATCTGTACATTCTCTACATATGATTGGGAGCCCTGAAAAAAGGTCAGTCACATGGAGAGTCCCTCTTGCATATAGTTGTACATACAGGACTCTTGCAGACAAGGACTGGGTTCACACAACACACTAACCCACACTCAGTTGTTTGTTGAACCATGGATTAGTACATTGTCTGAACCCATGACATTTCCTGGAGGGTGACTTGTTAACCACCCTGAACAACCCAACAACAAACCATGGGTTCTCGAGGTGGCTTGTTCCAGAGAAATAAGCCATACCGCATGGTTAACAAGCCACCCTGGGGAAAATGTCCTGTGTTCAGACAATACTCTAACCCATGGTTCAACAAACAACCCATGGTTCAACCACTGAGTGTGGGTTAGCATGTTGTGTGAACAGCCCCATTGTACTGAATGTGTTGAGGTTGGACACAAGTGATCTGGCTCTCACCCACATTGTCTGAAGATGGCTACTGATTCCTATTGATTTCAGTAGAGCTCTGCTTCTTTTAAGTGTGTATAGGATTGCAGCCTTAATCTGTAGGCAGCATTAAGATGTACTTCATAAAGATGAACTACCTCACTCCGTGGACAAATGTTATCCTCCATTCTACAGCTAAAGTGGTTTGTGCTGCGTATGCACTGCATTTTCCTCCTCAGCTTTTCCAGCTTCAGCAGTTTGTGCCATCACCTGCCTCAGACATGGGATCTTTCTTTTCTGCCCTACAATGCTGAAAGGGTTTCTTGTGCTGATTTAGGGTTGGTTTGTTTTCAAAAGTTGAATGACTTATATTCTTTTTTATTATTATTTGTCGCAGCTCCAGAGGTGCTAGAACAAAAGCCATATAGCAAAGCTGTGGATTGCTGGTCCATTGGAGTCATTACCTATATCCTGTGAGTGTCATCATCACCCATTGCCTTGACTACAGCATTCGTGGAAATGTCTGCAAAAGATTTTAGACCACAAGAATGTTTAGTAGCTTGTGTGCTCCACTCAGATGGCTGGATGAAAGGAAGGAAGAATATTAGTCATTATTGGTCCATTGATGGGCTAAATCAGCCTTCTCCAACCTGGCACCAGGCAGATGTTTGGGACTACAACTCCTATGCTGGCTGAGAATGAAGGGAATTGTAGCCCAACACATCTGCAGGGCACCAAGTTTGGGGAGAGTGGCATAAATTAAAAAAGAACTGATTATCTTCCCATTTTTTAAAAAACTTCCTGTGCTCAGTATTTTGGTGAACACACTTTTACAAAACTATACTATACTATAGTATAAATACTGCACTATACTGCACAAGCTTATATGATAAATAATTGGGTTTCCCATCCTCATGATGCCTTATATTTCTCTTTCCTGCCTGCCTGCCTGCCTGCCTGCCTGCCTGCCTGCCTGCATTTATGTACTGCCTTCTGTCAAGCCATTCATGGCAGTTTACAATTTAAAATACTAAATAAAATGGTAGAATTCTCTCAGGTCACTGGTGGCATCTTCAGGAGCTGGCCGTTTCCTCTTTTACCATTTGAGTTTGTCCACACTGTGCCATTGTGGCAGTGTTTGTTCTCCAATGACCTTGGCTGAGAAGCATGCAAGCTAAAATACTGTAAATAGGAAGTGCATCAGATGTATAGTTTGTCACTTGTGTAAATTCTGTTAGCTGTGAAGTGATATGCCACGATGCTAGACATAAGGAGAAAGGACCCGCAGTTCAGCAGTCAGTCTTGGTGTCTCTTTGCTTCAGAACAACAGTTCAATATTACTATGGATAGCACATCATTGTTCTTCCTATGCTCAGTTGTAATGACCTTCTCCCTCATTAGTACCCTCTGAGCTGTGTGCTACTGGTTTTAACGTGTATTTAGTGCTAGTAGCATGCTGGGCATTGTAGAAACCGTAAAAGTGACTCAGAACTCCACACAGAGAGCTTAGAGCAGGGGTGAGCAACTTGAGGTAGTGCTGTGCCGAATCCTGCCCCCTATTTATGGGGATTTTTTCTCTCTCCTTGCAAAGAGGCATTGATTTTTCTGCCTCTTTCACAGGGAGGGGGAGAATTACAAATAATTTTCACCTTGGGGTGGGGGAACTGGGTTTCTACATACCTTTCCAAGTTGGGAGGTGGCTGAAGGATCTCCTTTCTATTTTTTTTTTTTAACTTGAAACATGCCCCCAGCACAAAACTCTTTACAGAGAGGCTTCTCCAGCCTGGCAGCACTTTTTGAACTCCTATGAGACCATGTGGCCATGCCTTCTCCATTGAGCATTCAGGAAGAACTCCTGGCTTGCAGAATCTTCTTTGCAAAGAGTCCCTGGCTTCTTTGCAAAACTTCTTTGCAAAGAGCCCTGGGCAACAAAAACAAATGAGACTTTTGAAGCTTTAGAAAAACTCTTATCTTGCTCTGTGTTGTGGCAAGGAAGAACAGAGCTTTTCTAAAGCTCTACAAGCCCCATTTACTCTTGCTTTGCAGAGAAGCTTCTCAAGCCCGGGAGTGCTTCCTAAATGCCTATAGGAGAAGGCGAGGTCACATAACCTCATGGGAGTTCAGAACAACCTGCCAGGCTGAGGAAGTTTTTCTGTAAAGTCCTGGGCTGCCCAAAGTGCTGGGGGTGTTTTTAAAGTTAAAAAAATAGAAAGAAGACTCCTAGGTACACTGCCTACACTTAAAAGGGTTAGCAGAAATCCTGTCCTCCTCCCCAAGCAGAAAGTTATTTGAAATTCTCACCTCCCAAGCCTCATTCGCCAGAGTTTTCATCCCCCCACCAATGAAACGCTGAAAATGGAAGAATCAAAATTTTTGGCACAGCGCTAACTTGTGGCCCTCCAGATGCTGTGGCCTACAACTCCCGTCAGCCCTAGCTAGCATAGACAATGGTGAGAGATCATGGGAGTTGCAGGCCAAAACTTCCGAAGGGCCGCAAGTTGCTCATGCATGCCTGGCTTAGAGCCAAACTACACATGACATTCACTTGGTTTGCTATGGAGTGCAAGATTTTTCTTTCACACATGAGCAGTGCAATGTGAGGGGGGAATGAACTAGATTGCAAATGTAGTGTGGTGGTTGGGCTTTAACTTTTTGTCCCCCTCTGTGGTCCTGATCAAGATCAGCCCACTTCCCCCTCACGTGTCTACTATTTGCATGAGGGAAAAGCTCCCACGGGAGTGAGTGAGTGAGTGAGTGGGAGTTTTTTCCCCCATGACAATACCAGAAGTGGGGATCATATGTACTGGGACCACAGTGGGGATGAGGAGTTAAAAGCCCGCTATCCTGCTTCCATGTCTTGGTCATGATCACACACACACACACACACACCAGCTAGTTATGAAAGAAAATATTTCACTCAAGGGTAAACTATGCGAATAATTCATGTGTAGTTTGGCCCTTAGTGTCTATATAGATGGGCAAAGCATTGTTATCTTTAGCATCCCTGAAAACCAATACAGGAGCTGAAAAGAGATTGCTTTCCTAAGGGAAGGGGCAAAGATTCAGAGGCAGTTGCAGGAGGGAAGGAGAATTCCGATGGAACTGAGAGTAGAGGAAGAAATAGAGGAGCTGCTAAGATGTTTAATGAGCTAAGGATTTAATCTGCTTTGCACTGGACATGGCTTATTTAGAAATAGAACACTGGTTTGGGTCAAGAGCAGCCCTTGCATGAGCAGAAGAGCTTCTTTTCACAGAAGGTGCCAGGATCCAGAAGAGGCTTCCCACTGAAAGAAGGGCCTGTGGAGGTGGTCTTCACCCATTCCTCCTTCAGCTCCTTGTATCACTTCTCATGCTGCTCCATGATGGGATTATTTTGTATTGCCTACTCTTGTTAAAAAAGCAGTTAGCTGAGTAAAAAACAAAAGGCAAAACAGCATGGGCATTTACCAGTCTCACATGCACACAAAAGGCTAAAAAGGAGACCACACCCTTCTTCAGTGAAGTAAAGAAAAACCATTTACTCACAAATATTCGTGCATATCCATGCAGGTACAGCATATAGTTTCAGAAGGAGTTTGTTCAGTCCATGTCGTTGCAGTCTATAACATCAGCAGGAGAGAGCAAATGTGTGCTCCCAGCAATGGAGAAGGAGAAGGAGAAGAAGAAGAAAGGGAGAGGAGCACAGGAAGCTACACTGTAGGCTATAGAGATCCTACGGCTACCTATGCCCAAATTCCCATGAACTAACTGCAGAACTGCCTCCGTCCTGTAACTTGCAGATGAGGTTGCCTATTCCCAACACTACGAAAGTCCCCCATCTGTCCAGCACAGCTTCCCAGGAGGCACAGGGGGCTGCAGGGGAAAGGAGGAATCGCAAATATCACCTCCCCCACCACCCTCCTTCAATGCAAAAAGAACTCGGCTAAGCACGGCTCTGGATCCAACCCAATATCTCTTCCCTATTCATCTTCTCAATCATTATTCATAAAAACCCAACTTCCTCTTCTCTGGAATATAATTTCTATCCTTTTGGCAGTTGAAGCTAAAGTAGAGCAGACCCACCCAGCCAACCAGCCAGCTGAAACCCACCATAAAAAAGGACAGCTGGTAACTGCTGCTGGAAAAGAAGCCTCTCAACTTTTTTATATTGCCACCTTCAGAATGAGCTGCCAATTGCTGGTGCACAGCACAACCTCTAAACTTCACCCACCCCTTGATTCACCTTTTTGAATGCACAGAGTAAGAGAAGCTGTGTGTCTGGCAACAACTGCTAATCCAATTGTCTCTTTTCCTTTTCCCTTTGCCCCCGATCCACCTCAGCCTGTGTGGATATCCTCCTTTCTATGAAGAAACAGAGTCCAAACTGTTTGAGAAGATCAAGGAAGGCTACTATGAATTTGAGTCTCCATTTTGGGATGATATCTCTGAATCAGGTACTTTCCAGCCTGCCAAAATCTCTGCTAGAGTGCTCTGAGTTAGTTCTCTGGATTACTGTAAATGGGTTCTCACTAGGGAGCTAATAGATAGTCAGGAAGTTAAGAAAAGTAGGAAGGTGACAGCCTTCAGCTAATGCAGGGCAGGGGCGGGAGGTGGGTATAAACTGTAGAAAGTAGAAAGTAATTCCGAAGCAGAATTAGCAGTTTGCTTCCTGTTGCCAGTAATTTGCTTGCTTGTTGACAGCAGCTAAAATTTCTGTTGTATATCATATTGGAAAAAGAGTACTGCCCCTCCATTGTCTGATTGGTTTTTCCAGGTCTGGGACATTGCTACTCTGATTAAAATGCCTTGCTATATAAGAGCAAGAGAGGATCAAATATTTGAGAATATGTTTACTGAGAAATGGACTGTGCTTATCACATTTTGAAATGATAAATTCCAGGACAGCATTTGTCCATATTCGTTATTTTCATTAGTCTGAATCTATGTATTATAATGCATGTATTTGTAGGATGAGTTATTATTTACTTTGGTATGTGTCATTATTTATTTCGTATATTTCTTATTTCAAATAAAAACCTTTAAAAACAACAACAACAAAGGAATCTGCCGGCTTCCAGTAGGCTCTGCTTGTATATTTGTAAATAAGCTGATGTTACAAAGACACTGGGCCAGCTCTAGACCTTGTGTGATATCGACATGATCCCATCATGGTGTCGCTATGCCCCTCTTGCGCATTTATAGCTCATAGTGCACACAATGACATCTGTTGTGGTATTTTGGATAATACCGAATAAAAAGCAGGAAATAACGCTAGAAAAGCGGAATGCATAACGTGCCCCACCGGTTATCAGTGCGTTTCAGTGCTGATGAAAAGCACTAGTGCAGATCTAGCCCAGTTCATGAAGGAACCTATGACCTGTAGCCTAGATCCTGGAGTTCTTCCACCACTTGTTGAAACAGTGTTGAACGGTATGTATGTTCCATGATTTGAAGCTTAAGTTGTTGAGCATAGGCTATTGCACAAATTTAACCTTCATTACCTAATCAATCTAACAAAATCAGTTCTGTAAGTGGAACCAGGAGTGGGAATGTGCCCCTCCCCACTGCAGCCTCCCATGCATCTTCAAAATCTGCTCTGGAGGGCTGGTAAAGTCACCGAAGCAGATTTTCGGATGGCAAAGAGGACTGCACTGGGGAGGAGAGAGGGAGAAAATCCTGTCACTCTGGTGAATATCCACTAGTGCAATGTTGAATTTAACTCACACACTGGAATGCATCGATTGCTACTACTGTTGTGCTACAGTTATTAGATGAAACTGACTTATGCCTAATATTTTGAATGACAGTTTCAAACATTAATGAAAAAATTAGATGATCCCTTTTCACTAGTTCTCCGATTTGCCTGTGGGTTTCACCGGTATATAACTGTGGCCAGGAAATTTACAGCACTTTTTTTTTTCTTTTTAAATGTTGAGCAGTTCGGGGGATAACCAGAACACCTAGAAACACCTTTAGGAAGCAACCCCCACCCCCACCCAAGAATAAAATCTTAGTTTCAAAGTCTGAGTTCACAAAAACTCATTGATTTCAAGTAGACCAAGAATTTATCTTATGATATATAATACCTCTTTCCATGTTAATATAATTCAGAATAATAGGACGGGGAAAGATTTTTTAAGTATTTCCTCAGGATGCATTTGGTCACCATTCCAGGTTATGGAGTTTGGTAATTGCTAAGCAGGCATATATCTATAGAATGGTTCTCCAAGAATATGTGGATTTTGGCTGCTATAACTTTTGTTTAGAGGATGAGCCATAGTTCAGTGTTGGAGCACATGTTTTGCATGCACAATGTCCCAAAATTCAATCCCTTCCATCTCCAGTTAAAAGGATCTGAGATAGCAGGGCTGGAAAAGGTCTTGCTCTTGCCAGACAAAGTAACCAATTTTCGACTATGGTCTGATCAGTATAACGCAGTTTCAGATAAACATAGAGCAAGGCACTGTGGTGCCCATGGACACCAATGTACCCCTGGACACTTTTCTTGGCATCTGCCAAGGGGCCCCATCCCTCCCACTTTTAAAAAGAAATTAAGACTTTTTGCTGTGAAATAGTTTTTTGTTGATGCGGAAAACTGTGGTTTCAACGGAGTTGTTTAGTGTGCTGGGTTTCAGACCCCACCTCTCCCTTGTACTGTCTGTTGGGCAGGTTACTCGTCCTTTGCCATGGCTCTCATGGCAGCCATTTTGTGGTGGTGCCCAGGACAGTTTCTCAAATTGCCAAATGTGCCCACAGCCCTTAAAGGTTGCCTACCCCTAGCATATATCATATAATATACCCCTGGGTATATTAAGGTGGCTTAGTGGTTAAGATGCTGAACTGCAGACTGGAAGGTCGGCAGGTCAGCAGTTCGAGACCCGAGTGCCGCGTGACGGAGTGAGCTCTCGTCTTCAGTCCCAGCTTCTGCCAACCTAGCAGTTCGAAAGCAAGAAATTGCAAGTAGATAAATAGGTACCGCCTTGGCGGGAAAGGTAACAGCATTCCGTGCACCTCGGTGTTCAGTCATGCCGGCCACATGACCACGGAAGCATCTTCGGACAGCGATGGCTCTTCGGCTTAGAAACAGGGATGAGCACCGCACCCTAGAGTCGGACACGACTGGTTGGTGACACCTTTACCTTTTACCTTTTTACCCCTAGCATACAACATTTTTGCTCATGAAAGGCATTTATGATGCAGGTTTATATTTTCATTACAAACCAAATGAAGTGTGAGACACTTCAAGCATGAGTGGCAGGACCTTCTTTGTGGTGGTGACACAGCTCTAGAATGCCTCCCCAGCTGCAGTTTGTCAGGCTCCCCCTTGGGCCATATGAAGACATTCATGTTTTTGCTAGGCTTGTAATGTGTAAGACTTAGTTTTATAGTTGCTCGTTTTAATTAATAGCATCTTTTATGCTTAAAAGTAAAAGGTTTTAATTAATAGCATACTTTTACTTGCTGCTAGATTTGTGTTTTGCTTTGTTTGCTGGTTGTATTTCTGTTGTGTTTTGAAATTGTTAGTGGTATTTGCTTTTTTATTACATTATATGGTTTTATTGTTATGCTGTATGCTGCTCTGGGTACTTTTAGTAGATGCGATAGATAGATAGATAGATAGATAGATAGATATGGTATTTAAAAAAAAATCGACCAATGAGACCCATGGCAGATTGTTTTTGCTACCTGCATTTGTGCTGAATCCTGCCTCTCCTTATTCCTTCCCAACAGCCAAGGATTTCATTTGTCACTTACTGGAGAAGGATCCAATTGAAAGGTTTACCTGTGAGAAAGCCCTCAGGCACCCCTGGTGAGATGAGTGATACTCAACCTGTGCAACTCTATGATATAATGAGAAATAGTAGTTTTACTGCCATGGCATCAGCCACAGCTTATAAAATAGGATTGTTTTCTCTGAGATCTCTGCATAAACCAACAAAGAGGAGAATGTGAATAGGGAGTGCTTATTTTTCTGGGATTTAATGTGCTAGCTTTAAATGTGTATTAAAACCTAGGAAAAGAAGTACTGTAAATGGAAATGAGAGAGAATGGTTAGAATCTCACTAAACTATAATCCCCAGGATTCACTAGGGAACCCCTAACAGTTAAAGTAGCAGGGCGGGGCTCTTTTGATCCTCTGGGCCCTAAGCAGCTACCCGCCCATGTGGACCCAGGACACCAGGTCTGGATTAGAGCTACATTTGGCATGGATGTTCATGATAAAGATAGCCAGGGTAGGAGGCACCCCTCCCGCCTATGACCATGCTCAAGCACTGCAGAATTTGTTTATACTGCACTTTGTTTCCTTTTCCCTTTTGGGTTTAATTACTACTGATTGAGCATACAAAGACATTAGCTAACTGTTGCAAGAATGCAAAATGCCTCACAAAACGCCATCTGCCTACATGCCTGTTTTTCTTCTCACTCCATCTGCAGGATTGATGGAAACACAGCCCTCCACCGTGACATATATCCATCTGTCAGTGCACAGATCCAGAAAAATTTTGCAAAAAGCAAATGGAAAGTAAGTTGCTTTGATGCTATCCAAGAATAGTCTACTCTGTAGCTCTTGTCTAGTAATGGACAAACACTCCAAAGAACATTGGACTACAATTTCCCAGCAGAACCCCTCAGTTTAGAAATCCCTTAAAATCATTATTAGTATTGGGATACCAGAGGTCTTAATATAGCTTTGAGCCTGACACATTGTACAAAGTATGAGATGAAGTCTGTCATTAATGGCAGGATTGCCACTCCAAATTAGTATATAAACAGTAGAAGAAAGAAAGGACTGTCATCTGTTTTAGAAGTGTAACTTCCCCATGTGCTGGCTGTTATGAGATTGCTTCTGTATAATTTATGTGGCACTCTTAGACCACAATCCTAAACATATTTACTATGGGGTAAGTCCCACTGAACACACTGGGATTTATTTCCAGAAGTAAGCATGCATAGGATTGCACTGCACATACACAAGGTACTCTGTAACTTTTACTGAATGTTACTTCTGAAAACAAACCCGTCGGGAGATCCCATGTTCAAACAAACATGGGATCTCCTGGATTACTTGTCACTTTCTGCCTATAATGAAGGGAGTGGAGGGAGGGGTCACATGAACTTGAGGTCTGTTGCAAATGTCTCCCTAGGTAGAATTCCATGAATAAAGTACCATCTGGACAGACTCAGGGCTTCTCCACATGGGGCTTTTATCCTGTGGTTGAAAGTGGTTGCTCATGGAAGTTTGCGAGTCCATTACATGACATCGTCAACCTCCAGCACCTCTCCCGTGGTTTCCAACCATTTTCGCAACTTAATTTGAAACGGAAATAATGAACTAATAAAAAGAAGCGCTTTTAATCAGGTTGAATTTGTGCATGTAAAGAGGAAGTGGCACTATAACAACAGTGCCATCTAGTGGCTGTATAATGAAACATATAGAACTCATAAATAAAGGGGAAAAATGGGGGCAGGGGAGAGTGCATGTGAAGGACTGATTTTAATCCCACAAAGAATCTGGAAGCAGAAGCCCCAGTAAAATTGCAGGACAAATTCCTCTGTGTGGAGAAGACCTCAGTATTCATCAGTCTGGTAGGCCACTCTCACCAAACTTGCTATCTTCTCCTTTATTAGCAAGCCTTCAATGCTGCTGCTGTTGTTCACCACATGAAGAAACTCCACATGAACTGCCACAACGCCAAAAGCAGTCTCCCGCTCATACAAGTGCAAAATGCATCACAGCCCAATACCCCATCCATCACCAGCCAGGAACAGCCCAATCGAGATACCAAGATGTTGACCCCTGTGTTACCGTACCAGAACACTTCTGATCTTTCTGATCAACACAGCAAGATGGCGGACAGCAAGTGTTTGGATCACCTGGCTAGTGAATCCATCCCCGTCACTACCAGCGTAGTCACAGAAGACAGCCAGAGCGCTGCAAACAGACCTTCATTTGGCTGCAATGCAGCATGTGGGACACATGAAAACGTGAAGACGGCTTTTTGCTCAGAGTCAGTACTCCTCAAAAGAGGTGCCAAGACCCAGTAGGTGTCCATTCCACCAGATGATATTGTTGAACTAAAGGATGTGGTGTCTGTGGCCACTCGCAAGGTTCCCTGCCCTCCTGATATTTGTTTTTAATAAGATCTTTTTTATAGTGAGAGGTTAGTGTGCTGCTTTTGGACCCCGGAGGCACTCTTAGGGGGGGAAATGGTGGGCAACTGCACCCCGGCGCTTCTCTATGAAGCACACCCAGGCACTCTGAAAAAGACAAAAGTAAGCTGGGGGTGGAAGGAAGGCCCCTGGGGGGCCATGCAAGTGGCAAGGAGCAAAGGGGCCTGTTTTGACTGTGCTGTGTGTGTGTGTGTGTGTGTGTGAGCTGATTAGTTGTTAGTTTATTTTTGGTGTGGTGTGTGTTTCCCTAAGCATCAGTAGTTTGCCTTTTGTGAAATAGGTATGCTTTTGTTATGCTTTGTGGGAGCAAATATGTGATTTGGCATTTGGGGGCTCATCCCCCACCTCTGCCTTATACTTAGGTTCTTGGGCAAGTCACTTTTCTGCCTTACCAGTTTGCCTTTTGGCATGGTGTGAATGGCCATGCTCACCATGGCAGCCATTTTGTGAGAGCACCCACAACACTCACTCAAAATTCCAAATGTGCTCACTGGCCCAAAAAGGTTGTACTGTCTTTCAGTCACAAAGAAGGAGAAGGGTGGTACAGGCAAGGACAGTTAAGGCCAGGTAATATTTCTTTCATTTATTTTTAAACCTATAGTTTCTTTTTGCTTCATAAGGGCAACCAAAATGACGCACAAGTACAGATATGAAAAAAACATAATACTAAAACCAACTCTACAATAAGAAGCATAAAACAATTAAACAACATAAAAGTACAGAATTCAGAAACAATAAAAATAACAGTAAGTGTTATTTTGGGACTGATGTTTGGATTAAAATGGGTGGATTTCCCAGAGGAACTCCAAACATTGGACTACAATTCCCTTTATCCCAGACCACTGGCCCTGCTGACTCGGGCTGGAAGGAGTTGGAGTCCAACAACATACGAAGGGCCACATGTTTCCCATCTCTGGACTAAAATTAGGTCTCGTGGTCCTCCCACCATCACCATCCAGTGACTCTGGTTGTAAAAGATCCATGCTTACTTGCCCAGACATGTCCATGAGTTGACTGAATTGTTATCAGCTGCTATCTTTGTGAATTTATTTTCTGTTCATTCATTGAAGTATCCTTATCACTCTCCTTAGCCAAAAAGGTTCCCAAAGAGGTTTACATATAATCAGTAAAACAAGACCGTCCCTGCCTGCAGGCTTATAATCGAAAAATACACAACGTATAAGGAAAAAGAATGGGGAGGGAAGAAGAAAAAATTAAGTAGTCTTTCAGCAGAGCTGGTGGAATGACCCTTCTTCCCTGCTCATCTCCCTGGAAATAGCCAAAAAGGCTCAGACAAAAAGATGACTCAGCTAGACTCCCCTCTCCACCCTCCCCTGAGGAATATGCTAATTCAGCCTGTGTGAAGAACAACAGAAGTAGCCTGAGGTAGTTGCAACTGGGAAAAACTTGGGGCCAATCTACATTGCCAGTTTAATGCAGTGGGGGAACAGTTTGGGGTCATTTGTGACACATGACGTAAAGGCACATTTTCACAGAGTATTTTTAGTCTCTTTTTCCCCCTTAATGCGGCTCCCACGCGATTCAGCTGTTGTGTGCCTCATTCCTCCAGATTAAATCCGGCATGATGGGATGCTCAGGGGTGTGTCTTTCACCTGGCTGTGACCTCAGTCAAGAAGTGGGGCCATGATCCATCCCTGCTTTCCCCCATTGTTGTGTTTTTCCACCATTTGCACAGATACAGGCCAAGTTTCTGTACTTTGCCACTCACTGTAATTCATTCTTCTTTCCTTCTCCACCCTTCTGAAGTAAATGATCTGGCCTTAGCTGCCTGATCACCAAGTCTCTAAATATCTAAACCTCTAAAATCACAAAATCATTAAATCACAAAATCAGTAATTCACTATAGCACTTAATCGTTATACCGCTAAGTTGCCATACAACTAAATTGCTATATCACTAAATTGGCATATTGCTTTAGCGCTTTAGTGATGTGGCAATATACTGTGGCTCCATATGTGCGATATTGCTGTATGGTTCCATTTCGCAGAAGGGACATTGAGTCTCATTTCAGTGGACACTGGCAGACTGTGGAGACTGGCAAGCAGACTTGTTGGTGGGATGTAGGGGAACTTCCAGAGAAAAAGGCTCTGCTCCTTTTCTCTGGATGCCTGATATCCCTTACAATGCATTTTCTTACCCTGAGCAGGAAAGACGGGGGCAGGGACCAAGCCTCTCATATTTGCCAGATGACATTCATTTCAACTGGCAGGATTCCATCTACCCCACCCCAGAGTAAGGCAGATTAGAGTGCAGCATGACCTGTGAAAGCGGTTGGTTTGGGAGGGGTATAAGTCCTCTTTTTTCAGTTTAGTGTGCCACTGACGGACCAAAGCCATTTTCAGTGGAGAAAAAAGTGGAGAAAAGCTTAAAGTGATTCTCAGTGTTTCCATGAAGATGGCACCTTGGACAATATCATGATGGAGGGTGACAGAGCCTAATGGACCTCTGGAGTCAGCATGGACAGGCAATTGCTGAAGGCCCAGAGGCTCAGAAGGGGCCTTCCCTACCGTAATCCAGATTCTAGCCACAGCTGCTGCCACCATCCTCTTCCTCCTTGCCACCTGGCCAGCCATCCTGGCAAAAAGAAGCACTTTTTGTGGCCAAGCCTACAGGCCCCACAGTGCCCCATTTTAAAAAACTTTTTTAAACTTACGTTTTGAGTAGCAGCACTCTGCCTGCCCTGTCTGGAGGCACCTTTAAGATGTAAGCCCCCCACACAGCCCGAAATGTAATGGGAGAGCAGCATCTGTTGGAGTGTTAATACTGCAAATCTCCACTTATGCGCAACTTCTATATTTGTAATTAAATGTAAATATTACAAAATGCCTTAAATCTCCACCGACCTTATTCAAAGGAATCCATACCCCAGCATAAGCACTAAAACCCGTGAAACCTCACTGCTTGGAAAATTGGGGTGTGCATAACACTAGTGTGAAAAGTGGGACTGTGTTTCCTGGAAGAGGAAATGTGAGTTGGTGTGCCTGAACTAGCATGGATGGAGGAACAGCAACATAAACCTCCAGTGACTTCATTCAAAGAAAATCAAAACTTCTGAGCAAGTGCTAGTACCCTGAAGCCTCATTGCATGGGGAATTGGGGTAATAATAATAACAACAACAGCAAGCACCAAGATCAATCAAATAAAATTGATCAACACCTCATGACCACTCTGAACGTGAGATGCAGACTAAAAAGGGGGGGTTACTGATTTTTTTAAGGGTAATATCATATTATGCCCATGAGCTTGTGTGAGCGAACTGTTCATGCAACAGGACCATCGCATTTCTAAAAGGGAGTTCTGCTGACCTGTCCCAATCAGGAAATAAGCATTTCTGGTTATTTTTAGAAGCATGAAAGTAAAATATTCCTTTTTTATATGAGGCTATGCTGGACATTATTCCCTTTAGCTATTTGTTGTTGACAAAACCAGAATGCACTGGTGGCTTTTCTTTTCGAAGAGTGCTATGCTTTGGTTTTATCAAATAATGAGAAGCCATTGCAGATACCGTTACTTCTAAAAGTATGGCAACTTTAAGAAGTTTTTGCATTAGGCTTAAATTAGTTTGTCCTCATGTTACTATATATTGTGAATGTAAAGCCTAAAATGTACACGTCCAGCTCCTTATCCCACATTCATAACACTGGTATGTGGAACAAAGAGTGCATGAGATGCTCAAATCTGCTTTTTGGTCTCATGTGCAAAACGGTCTTGCAGCTCAATGTTAGGTTTATCTAGTTGCTTTAGAAATATAGAAGATGAAAAGATTTCTCCCAAAACTGGCAAGGGAAATTTTGGGTGCAGAAACATACCACTGCGAGCATGTGTGCTGTGGATGCAGAGATGCATATAGATGTGCAACTCCATCTGCAATGCGATCAAATTTGTCCGAAAAGAGTCACAAATTATAATTTTGCAGAAACAGTTGAAAGATAAGCAATGCCTAGAAATGTGCTAGCTCCAGAACCAGAGGTAGCGGGCCTATGTATACCAGTTGCTGGGGAACATGGGCGGGAGGGTGCTGTTGCACTCATGCCCTGCTTGTGGGCTCCTGGTCAACAGCTGGTTGACCACTGTGTGAACAGAATGCTGGACTAGATGGACCCTTGGTCTGATCCAGCAGGGCTCCTCTTATGTTCTTAAATACTTTCTTCTCCTCAAATGATTTTTTGAAACTTCATTGTTTACAACTCCATCTACTGTAAGGATTTTATGTTAATCTGAGTTTCATATTCATGCAGAAAACTATTGATGCCGTAACATGTAAATGTTGCTTTCTTCCACTCATATAAAAAAATAATTTGTTTTGTTTTGCTTTCTGTCTTCTCTTCCAAATATCAGTCACTTCAAATCAGAAGTCCTGGTTCCTGTGAAAGCCAGCAACCACTCGTATTTTGGCAGTGGGCAAACTGGAGTTTGTTTGGTGATGTGATATGAAAATCAGCCATATGAGTCACGCATACTCCTTTACAGGTAAATGTGCCAAGGTCCAAACATGACACAGGGCCTTTCTAGTGGTGAAAAACCTGCGAGTTATACTTAGCATTGAAGTACTGCTACTGATGATTCAGTGCCTGCTGCGTGATCTCCTGTGCTTACTTAGTGCTTAGGTGAGGAGTGGCCTTTCTCTGGCTAGCCAGCTTTGCTTCGAGGCAGGTCTGCACTACACCCTAGCACTGGAGAGGGGAATGCATGGGTTGCTTATCCCCAGTGTAGTCTAATCTGTATTTTTATGCCCAGCTTTCTTATATATGTGCAGCCCTCAGAGAGAAGAAAGATGCACTGCACCAAAAGACATGCCCCCGCACTACCTATACTTGTGGTAATGTCTGCTTTGTTCACAAATTTCAAAGTAGAGAATAAGTGGAGGCAAATAGTCAGCAGATCCACTACTCCACACCTGATCCCTGGAGAAAAGAATATGCACCCTCAAGGTGCCGTCAGCTAACATAGCTATCTACCTGTTCCCAGGTAGAACATATTCAGCACACAATCCAACTCAGAGCTAAGCATGTGTAAGCTAATGGATTTCAGAGGGCGTAAGCATATTTCACATAACATTGGATTTTTGCCTATGTGTGTAATTCTAAGAGGTCTGTAATGCTACTGTTTTAATACATGTATTAACTCTGCCAATTGGAAGAACAGTTTGAGAGCCAGCGACAGAAATGTAAGTTTGGGCCTAGCTTACCTGAAGGCTCAAGCTTAATTCTATCAGGAATGTTACTGTGTGGTCTTTGCCAAGTCACTATCCTTTATTTCAGTTCCTTATTTGTGAAAGCAGAAGAATAATGGCAAACCACTACAGGGCTTTTAAAAACAAATCATGATTTTATTGGAAAATGACTTTCCAGTTAAAAGTGCTACATCCGAATGATAATGTCCACCTCTCTTTCAGAAGGGCTCTTTGATTCTTCTCGTCAATGCTTCAAAGTCAAACATCAGTGGTGCAAGAAGAGAGAGGGGCCTGTCCTGAGGTCTACCAGGACTGTATCCTCAGATGGCAATGGCCATTCACTGAAATGCTGCACATCCATAGGCCTGAGAATTCCTATGGTGCAATTCTCTTGCAATGTTAGAAGGGTCATTCATACAAGCAGGGAAACTTTTTTCTTTTTTTAATGAAAGAGATGCTATGCTTCTGCTAGCAGCTTCAGTGTATTAATCTACACCGTTGCATAAAGCTGTATCTCCATTTTGGCACTAAGGGGGCAGTGTACATTATATCTCTGTAGTGGTTCAGTGGAATAACAGAACAATTGCCAGGTATGTGTGTTGTTGTTTTGTGCTGAGCCCATGTGGAAGAGGTGGTTGAATCCAAAAGCATCCTATGCTGGCTTACTTTTGTCGCTTTCATTTATGCTATGGGAGTAATTTGCCAAGCATGGCCATTGCACAGCTTGCACGGAGCTTCTGTACAAATTCCAGTGGGTAGAGGGAATTTACACAGCATCCCTATTCTCTTGATGAAGTTAATTTCTGCTTCCAAGTGAGAAACTGTATAATATAGACTATGCCTAATAAAGCTGATTGGTTTTTAAGTGCCTGCTGGTTATTGATAGTAATGGAAGCAAGCAGGTAATTCACTCGAGGGTCCTCCCCGCAACTTCATTGGCAGATTTGTTCCCTGCCTTGTTTTGTCTGCAAAGTGATATGCTGTCAGTAAAGCAGGTGCTGGCTAATAAAACAAGATGTCTTGTAAATAGGCCATGAAGTCCAAGATATGTGTGTCATTATTATTGTTGCTAAAAACAGTATTCGTGTCTAGTTGTATTTATTCCCCTCTTCCAGTCCGGCTTTAATCCTGTTTCTTCAGGGGTGAAACGTGCAAAAGAAATACATGCTCTATAAAAAGCAACCATCAGAAAGTTTTAATTCAAGAGGTGAATTCTAGATATAGAAAGACCTTGGAAAGCTACAACAAATAAATTAACATACCAACTATTGGTTTTTCTAAGACTTGACCTATCACAAAGGGCTCCTTTGACTCAAAACTACTTTTCTTTCCAAAAAGGTGGACAAAGCTCTTTTATTTGCAAAGACAGACATAAAAAGTATTTGCAAATTAGAAAAAGCATATTGGTCAGGAGACAAGCATAAACTGTGCTAGTCTGTACAAGTGACATAATATGCAGCTCGCCGGCTGATATGATCACGAATGGTTTCCACTTTCTTTTCCAGGCCAGTCAGCTTGGCTGACTCAAGGACAAATGCTTTGTTACTCTCTTGGAACTCGGTTTCTATAGCTGAGGAATGAAAGAAAAATAGGTTACATGCAAAAAAAATCCTTTCCCATCTCTAGTTTTTTGGTTTGTTCACTCCCTAGTTCTTTAGCATTATATAGACCAGCCTTCCCCAACCTGGTGCCCTCCAGGGGGGCATCTTCACAACAACAGAATGAGAAGTGGATTGGAGTATTATCTGGATTTTCATGGGATTGGCTTTGGTCCATCAGGGACACACAAAACAAGAAAAAACAAGTGTGCCATACCTTAAAAATCCGCTTTTCACAGGTTACACAGCACTTGAAAGCAACATACTTCTGGGTTGGATGGGGGGAGTGGAATTGAACATCATCAGCCCAGCAGATGCTGCTCAACTAATGAGAGAGGCTTGTTTCCTGCCCATGTCCAGGCTCTCCCCCCCCTCCCCACAGACTGCCACGTTATTATCCCTGACAGCATCTGAAGACTCCCTGTGAGAGTGCCCCACCAGTGCAATTTCACCCCATTCCAGCCAACAGTCAGGGAGTTAGAGCTCCCACCCCTTTCTCCTTTTCCAGGGAGGAAATACAGGGATCTAGCCGCTTCACCCATTGACAGTCTGCAGCCTCTGTTGCCTGCTTCCCACCACCCACCACCCCCATTGAGAATCTGTCTTTCTCTCATTGAGAAAAAACTGGAGCCACGCTGTTTCAAGTACTAGCTATTTAATGAGAGGAGGCGGCCAGAGGAGCAGGAGCCTGCAGCCCGATATTTCACTGCATCGATGGGGCGATAGTGAAAACCAAAGAATGCAGGAGAGGAAGCCAGCAGAGGGGGCGGCAGCAGCCCTAGCAGACGGAGGCAAGTCCAGCCAGGCCTTTCCCTCCATGCAGAGAAGTAACACAAGCATGAGATATGTGCATAATCATGGCTCTCAAGGGGGACAGGCTGGGAAATGGAGGCTAGTTACTCCCACTGGCAAAAAGGAAGTACAGCGCGATTCTGAAGGCATGGAAGAGCGCTCTAGCGCTTTGATGAATTAGAAAGGCAGGCTAGTTATTCTAGTTACCGAGGTTACCGAGGTCATGGCCAGGTGAAAGACATACCCCTAGGAACACCCAGTCATACAGAATTTAAAGCATAAGGATGAGCCCACAGCTGCTCAACCACAGGGGAGCTAAATTAAAGAAAAGCAGTGGAGTCAAAGTAAAGGTAAAGGTGTCCCCAACCAGTTGTGTCCGACTCTAGGATGCAGTGCTCATCCCCGTTTCTAAGCAGAAGAGCCAGCGCTGTCCGAAGACGCTTCCGTGGTCATGTGGCCGGCACAGAACATGCCGTTCCGTGCCGGCCACATGTGGTCATGTGGTGCACGGAACGCTGTTACCTTTCCCGCCGAGGTGGTACCTATTTATCTACTTGCAATTTCTTGCTTTTGAACTGCTAGGTTGGCAGAAGCTGGGACTGAAGACGGGAGCTCACTCCGTCACGCAGCACTCGGGTCTCGAACTGCTGACCTGCTGACCTTCCAGTCTGCAGTTCAGCGTCTTAACCACTAAGTACTCTGCAAAAATGCAGCATCCCCACAGGTAAACTTTGGAGTGGCTGCAGACTGGCCATGATGTCATGTGATGCAAAGGACCTTCGAACAGTCCCAATCTGCAGCAAATCACCCATGAACATAGACCCCAGATGTTTTGGACATCGACTCCAAGCCAGCATGGCCACTCCCATCAGGAATGGTGGGAGCTATTGTCCAAAACATCTGGAGGGCACCAGGTTGGGGAAGGCTGATACAGACTATTGGTCGACATCTGCTGTGGATTTCTTATTGCTGTCTGATCAGAGGGCAAGAGACTGGTTAATCTTACAACATATACTCCCTGTTATGGACTGTGTGTTCAACTTAGTCTATCAAGATCATGTTTTATCTCTGGAGATGCCTGGTTGATTCCTTCCTTCCTGTTGCTTGTATTCCAACAAAGTTAGCAAGGATGCACAGCTGTTTGTGCATACAGTCAGCATTATTTTTACACTTCTCAACCCAAAAAACAACCTACAGGCCCAAGAGGAGGAACGCATACACGTGCACAAAGCCATAGAGCAACAACTAGGGATATAAAGAGCATGCTTGGTGCAGACAAATTAGTTACTTAATTAGTAACTACCTCAATTTAATATAAGCACCTCTGTAAACTCCTGGAAGTAGTATGTGTTATTTTACTAAGCAAATTCAGCAATTAAATTCTGCTTGGGTCTACCCCCATAGATATCTGGACCCACACTCATCTTCCCTAAATCACTGACTGGTCCTGGCCCAACATTAAGGAACTACTTCCCCATCACAGAGCAACTTGAATCAGTTTAGCATTTGTCCCTGATAAAGCATCAGTGCCTTCTGATAGGGCCAAATGAGTCTTGACATTGACGTCACCCGACACGGGTAATATATGCTCATCGTGTTCTGCATAGGAAATTGCTGGCATGGCCTATTTAATAATATCAACCTTCCTTGGTGCATTCAGCAAACTGTGAGCAGGAGTAACTGCCTGGCAGCAGCCAGCTGCCAAGTCTCTGGAACAGAGAGGCACCTTCCATGAAAGATATTCCTTATAGGCACAGCTTTATCAATGAAAGCAACTCCAAATCCTCTTTCCAATAACATCTCCGGCTTTGAGCCAGTTAGTTATTCATGCTGCACCTGCCACAGGGGCCAAGGCATTTAGTCTCCACACTGGCTGCTTCCCAAAACATATTGAGCAAAGTCATTAGATTCGAAAGCTTCGAGCGGAAGTGTCCAAATGAAGCATAAAAAAAGCTGGCGCTTGGCTTGGCAACCGACGGTTACCAAGTGCGCCTGTGAAGGACTGTACAGCACACAGTGTTTATATTCCCCCTGAATGGACTGCCCATCAGAAAGAGCAGGCCAAGATGCACAGTGGGATCCCTGCAGTGGTGTTGTGTTTCAGCTAAGCCTTCACCTCCCCATAAAACCCTGAAACTGGATCAGCGGAGGTTTTACTGCTGCACAGACGTACGCAGGCATCACCTTGGAAAACAAACCCAGGAGTCTGCTCAGCACAGTGTTCCGCAGTAAGCAATTATTCTTCCCTTTAGACCAAGGGTGCACTACCCACGGCCCAGTGCAGCTCATGAAACTACTGGAACCCACCCAGTTTTCCCCACAGCCCATCTGTGTGCCAGTTTCTTCCTCAGGCTCCCCCTCTCCCAGCAAGGAAAAGCGCTTATCGCCGATCAGCTGCTGATTGGAGATAAGAGCTTTTTCTTGCCAGGGAGAGGGGCAGGACCTGGGGAAGAAGCTGCTGAGTGATTCAGTCCTGCTTGCTTCTGAATAGACATGCAGAAGCTTGGTATTTGGGATGCTATTTGAAAGTGCTGCTGAGTAATTCAGTCCTGCTTAGTATCACAGAATCATAGAATAGTAGGGCTGGAAGGGGCCTATAAGACCGTAGAGTCCAACCCCCTGCTCAGTGCAGGAATCCAAGTCAGAGCATCCCTGACAGATGGCTGTCCAGCCTTGTCTTGAATGCCTCCAGTGTGGGAGAGCCCACTACCTCCCTAGGAAATTGGTGCCATTGTCGTATTGCTCTAAT
Source organism: Heloderma suspectum (assembly GCF_057233095.1). Lineage (NCBI taxonomy): Eukaryota > Metazoa > Chordata > Lepidosauria > Squamata > Helodermatidae > Heloderma > Heloderma suspectum. Next base: position 256,501,672 of record NC_139461.1, read on the forward strand.
GGTCAGGAAGTTATCCCTGATGTTCAGCTGGAATCTGGCTTCCTGTAACTTGAGCTTACTTATGGATAGAAAAAAAGTGGAGGAGAAACTACACTCCTCAGTTGTGGCAGCTTCTGTATGTGTGTGTGCATGCACAAGTGTGACCCCTGCCCCCCCCTTGGGGCCAAAAAGGTAGTGCACCCCTGCTTTAGACCAAAGATGTACCAAACTCCTACATCACACATGAAATTACCAAGTATCCACTTATTCCAAAGGTAAATTTTTCCAGAGAGAACCTTTGAGCTTTGCTAGACGAGGCTGTTCACCCACTGTATGTACTTCCAGTTTCTTCACAGAATTAAGATTGGATCTCTACAGAAATAGCTTTTCCTTTCCTGCCTTTCCATACTTTCCACTACATAACCTCTAGATGGGGCTGTTGTATAGCTGAATAACGCAATTACACTAACAAGGGCATGTGCTTTATGTCAGGATTTTTAAAAAAAAAACAAAAACGGATTTTCCCCATTCCAAAAAATTCTGCAAAAAAGCTCTTAAGAAATGGAAGTGAAAGTGGAGGGTCACGATGATGTCTAAAACACCCATAAACAACCATGAGTGAGGAATGACAAACACACAATAAAAGTGTTGTGTAGAAAAACCCTTTGTGACTGACACTCATTCTTTTCAGAACCATAATCTTGTGTAGCATGGCAAGATAGTGAAGACAATGGCTGTAAGACAATGGCTGCTATAAGGCATGCGAGGATGAGAGCTCACATCCATATTCTCCTTACCTCCCATTTTGACCATCATACTCAAGGCTTCTTTAAACAATGTGTTAGCTTCCATGTGGGCATTCTGGATCCGGGTGCCTTGCATTCCCAGGTTTGACCCTTGTCCCATCCGCTTCTTTAGTTCTGCATATTTTTGTTTCACCTGTTCAAATCCCTGTAAAGAAATTGATAAATAGAGTGGTCAAACATCTGATGAACGGATCATGTTAATACAATAGAACTTTCAGTATCCAAACCTCAGCTGTCCTTCAGATTCTCTGCCATCTACATGAGACAGGAGCTGTGTCTATTCCACCTATGGGTCCTGATGTCAGATGTAATCCTGCATAAACAGCATACCCATTTATACCCATTATCAGATTCTCTGCTGGATTTCCTTCTTCCTTCTTTCCTGCTAAACCAGGGGTGGCAACTTGTGACCTTCCAGATGTTTTGGCCTACAACTCCCATCAGCCCTAGCCAGCATAACCAGTGGTGAGGAATCATGGGAGCTGGAGGGCCACAAGTTGCCCACCCCTGCCTAAACGTAGGAGAATGTCATTGTCAGTTCACCTCAGTTCCTTTCCTGGTTTCTACTGCCTGGCTAAGGCACACCTTCTTTCACTGTAGCTCATCCCAGTTTGTCCTAAGGGAGTCACTCTTTGAACACACCCTACTTTTCTAAGAGGGAATATAAGAAGAGGTGCTGGGGCTGACAACTACATCTGATACGTAAAATGATATGAAAACACTTTCAACAAATTCTGTAATCTCTTCAGTGGTCTGCTGTTTAAGGCTATGATTAGACAAAGTCTGGTAAGTCAAACAGCAGAGAGAAAGTATGTGTTATAGTGAGAGACTCATGCCCTTGTCAAGCTGGTACAGGAACTCAAAAACATTTGCCCGAAGGTATTGACCAGGGATGATGAAATAATATTGCATCCCAGACAGTGGTGCAGCTAGGTAATTTTAGACCCTGGACTTAATGATCATTATGGGGAGCCCTTTAGATGGGCATGTATATTACTTCAGTTGTAATACACACAACTAAGATTTCTCTTTCCACCCCGCAACCCCACTCCAACCACCATTCTATGCTTTAAAACTGCTTCTACATTCCTGTTATGTTAGAACTACAACAACAACAAAACTGTTTGCCAACAGTGGTTGAAAAAAATACTCTGAGCAGTGCAATTTTGCATTTTAAACTGACTTAAATCATAGCACCATCATTAGTACAAGAATAAAATAGCGTTTGCTTCTGCTGCCCTCATGCCCTCATGCCTCATCACCTGCTGCTCTCTGGGTGGTCTTTTCTTTGGCGGGGGGAGGCTGGGCTGTGAGGCCCTGGACTTTGTCCCCAAGTTCCAGCCCTAGCTGCACCACTAACCACAGAACATGCAAGCAAATGGAGGAATTAATTTACAGCAACATGTTTTCCTTAAATCATAAAAAGATTGCTTTTTTAAAAAGTGTCTGGAATCTCCCAATCTTATACCTGTTGAGTGCTTCTTGCTTGCTCACTGGCTTCACCTGCCCTCTGCTGCGCATCTGCAGCCCACTGCTGGTTCTGACTTGCTTTGCTCCGTAACTGGCCAAGTCTCTCAGTGAAACCATCCAGCTGTTGGGTGATGTCCTGCACACTCTTCTGAGCTGGACTAAGGACAGTCTGGATCTGAACATTCCAAAGGAAAAAACATTTATCAATTTAATATAGGTTCTCACCCTGAAAAAAATAGTAGTTGCATCACAGAGAAACTTCCTTCTACTCAGGAAAGTAGCAAAACCATGGAAATTTCACTGCCGTAGGAAATAGTGAAGGCACTTAGCTTGGCTTTGAAAATGGGACTGCATGTTTCAGTGTTAATTATTTGGAGTTAGAGTAGATGACACCCTCAGGTTTGGGAAGCTATACTGTTTTGTAGGATGTGGCGGAGAATTTGAAACAAGCAAACGTAGCACTTCAGGAGGCTGAAGCTATAAGGGAAATGAAGCTACACTGTTTTAAGATTAAAATCAATAGTTAAATATTATGCATTAAATAGGAAATGTGCTTTATTGCATCTGATGGTGAGTGTGTAGATGTTCAGCCTTCCAAGAGCTTTTTTCTTAATGTAAAACATAGACAAAACATGTAAAGTTCATTGTGTCTGAAAAAGTGCTCTGCCCAGCTTTTAAGCACAAATATTCTCACTAGCATGAGTGTTTTTCAAAAGCATTTAAAAAAAAAATTCAAACTTTGTCTCATTCTGTCCAGACTGTAGGGCCTGTCCAGACTTCAGCTTTAGTTACTCCCATTTCAGCACTCCAGCTTTATAAAGTGAGAGTGAGGGCAACAATATGTAAGTAGCAGGAAGAGGAGGTACAAAACTGCAACAGTCATACTTCTCTGATTCAGACTGCACCACCCATGCACAGCCAAAGATCCTCCACATATCTCAGGGGGACAAGCAAAGAACTCACACAAGACGCATATGACTTGAAGATCTCAGGTACACTGAATAAGCATTTCCAGGACAACAACAACAACAACAACAAGACTTCTAAGAAGAAATACCACCTGTAAAGAGTCCAGGCCATCCCAGATCTGTAGTGTAGCTATGAAGATGATCTGTAAGGGCTGTACCTGTGTACAACATGGCCTGTAGGTCTGAAGGGTGCTCCTTTACTATACCCACAAAAAGCTGTAGAAACCTCTGGAGAAGAGCCCTGACAATCCACACAGAATTTGAAAGGACCTTTTCCCTACCTGTCTGCCTTGGGTTAAAACTGATGGTCCATCTTGCTCAATACGTTCTGTCTGTCAGTGCACCACCAAACATCAATGCCTAAATCTGTAAACCTATGGATGTTGAGACAGAAAAAAGTCCTATAACTCCCAGCATTTCCCAGCCAGCCAAGCTGTAGGACTTTTTCTGTCTAAACATGCATAGGATTGCACCCAAAGATATTGTTGTAAACCCTATAGTTTTATCATTACTTAGCAGAGGACACAAATTTAGTGATTAAGGATTTAGTGATTTAGCATTCAGTGCACAGGCATACAGGGATTCTGATCAGCGAAGACTAATGAGAAGAGCAAAGTCTGCCCCTTACTCTAGTAAATTCATATAATGGTGAAAAGATGTGATGAAGATTCAGGAGAAATCCAAGGACGTGAGTAAATGGAGACAAACAAAACAAAATACCCCTGCATCAGTATTTTCCTGGACAATATTCTTTGCAATAATGGTGCTTTACCTGCTCAGTAAAATGGAGCTTAGCAAATAACCTTAGAAATAATAGCCTTCCTCTCCAAATGTCACATATCACTAATATACATCTCACAGTGAAGTCTGCAAGTCTTTCTAAAGCACATCTTCTTGTGACCAACTACAATGACTCGTTCACCAGCCACATACTGAGCCCACTCCTATTATGACTTCCTGCCTTGGGGGCTGTAGAGGAGTATCAAGCACTTGACAGGAACGTCAGGGTTTGGGGGCTGCATTTGACTTGAAAGATCACACATTGCACTCTCCTGCTTTAGAATAAGCAACTCATAGAGAGGTACAATGCCAGAAGCTCAGCATGCATCACTGACCTCATCAAGGCGGCCTTGGATGAGCTGGAGGGAATAGCCAGAGCCACGGATAGTTTCTTCAGCCTCCTGAAGTGCTACGTTTGCTTGTTTCAACTTCTCCGCCACATCCTCCACATTACCCTCAATAGCATTGGCTCGGTTCCTAGGAAAATATTACATTAAAAAGAGAGATGATGTTTGATTAAAGAAAAAACACCCCTCTGGATTTCTGTCATTACTGCTAACAGCCTAAAAGAAGATGAAAAACAGACAAACTGGACCAGCAGGGATAAAAAAGTGGGAAGCGGCAGACAAGGTATACTGCAGCTAGCTTCTACAAACAAAACAGGAACAAATCTTGAGCATCATTTAAGCAGCACAAGTAGGCACATTTGAATGTGGTGTCTTCAGTGCCTTGTGAGCGCTCATAAAAAAGCTGGCTGTTAGAGATCCCATCTCTTGATATTAACATGGCGAGAGCTAATAGAGCAATGTACAGTAGTGTAGTGTAGTGGTTACAAGGCTTGACCACATCTCAGTTCAGCCATAAAGCTTCACTGGCTGACTTCAGACAAGCTGCTATTCTTACTCAGCGTCATCCAACTTCACCCCACCCATTTGGAAAATGGCAATAATAATACTGGCTATACAAATAATAGTGATAAATAGTAATAGTGATCTCTCATAATAATGGAGATGATGATGATCATAGAATCATAGAATAGTAGGGTTGGAAGCGGCTTATAAAACCATCGAGTCCAACTCCCGACTCAATGCAGGAATCTAAGTCAAAGCATCCCTGACGGATGGCTGCCCAGCTTCATCTTGAATGCCTCCAGAGTGGGAGAGCCCACCACCTCCCTAGGTAATTGGTTCCACTGTCGTATTGTTTTAACAGTCAGGAAGTTTTTCCTGACTGTGATGATGATGATGATGATGACAAGATCTAATCTGAAGTCCTATTCATACTTGCCAGTAGGAGCACGGCCAGAAAAGATGGCAAGGATCTGGTGAAAGGAGCCTGTGTCTCTCTGTATTCAACCACTTACTGCAGTAGTATGGGAAGATGCCCCAGGGACATCCCGCCCATGTTTTTAGCAAATAAATCTGAATAGGGCCTGGATGAAACCACCTGAAATACACTGCATCACCAGGAAGAATGCTTAACATTTTAAAGCTTAAGAACCTCAGCCAGGTTTTTGAGTGCGAGGTCCCTGGGAAGCCCCAAAAAGGCAGGCCATCTTGTATTTTTTAGATGGCAAGACTTCAGCAAATACAGGGAGCTTCCAGTTCTGAACAATACCATAAATTAGCTCATTCCCAATGTCGCTGAAAACTATGGACCAATTCCATCACTCTCCTTTCATGATCCAAAGCTACCAAAGCCTTCTTTACCTGGCTTCTTCAGCCTCCTGCTGAAGCTGTTTGGCCTTAGCAATGTCCCCAGCAGTGTGGGCAATGATGCTCTCAGGGCACCGTAGCTTAGCAGCCAAGTTCTGAATCTCATTCATCTTCCTGAGGATTGTGGTAGAGTCAGTGGGAAGATGAAGGGAGAGGACATAATCACTGATCTGCCGGATGGTAGTGGCATCAGTGCCTGGATCTGCAAAGATTACAAAGGAAAGGCAAGTAAAGATGAAGTGAGGCTATCTTTTATTCAAACAGCCTTTAAAACAGCCTTCCCCAACCTGGTGCCTTCCAGATGGTTTGGGCTACAACTCCCAGAATTCCTGATCACTAGCCATGCTGGCTGGGGCTGATAGGAGTTGAAGTCCAGAAGAGATGGGGGGCACCAGGTTACGGAAAGCTGCTTTAAAATAATGTAAGCAGGCTTTCAGATTATTAAAAAAAACTTTCTTAAAGCTTAGGGACTAAACACAAACCACATAAGATGGATATTACATAGCTACAAGCAGCCAAGCCTGCTGCACTTCCAAATAATAAATATAGAGGACAAATCTTGACACACACGTAGCTTAGAGATAGTTACGTCCTGCTGAAAGGATTCAAGTTACAAAGGACTTCCAAAGGCCAATCACATGAAAAATATGTGTTACTTCTGGGAACAAAAGAAGTCCTATGCAGGCATTTCCTTGCACACACACAGGGTTAAAGTAGGAAAGGGGATGTGGGGGCACATGTAAGCCCCAACCCCAACATCCCCATGTGTCCAGCTGCCATTGTGAAGTTCTGAAGAGGGCTTTGCCAACAGATTAAGCTGAAGGCACTTGCAAAGCTCCTGGGATCAGGAAACCTCCCCTCCAGTCATTTGAGCTTTATAAACGCATTCCGCTTAACTCTCTTATAAAACCCTCTTCAGACTTTCTTGCTAAATGTGCAAAAAACTTTAAGGCAGCTGGGGCATCAGGATGTCTGGGGCTTGAATGTGTGCACTCATCTCTTCCCTCCGGAGGTCTACCTGTGTGGGTGAACGCCTGCACAGGCCTTAGACATTGGGTTTGGAAGGCTGAGGATAAGGGAGGCAAAACCAAAAACGCTTTTGAAAGCCAAATGGAGACACCCAAAAATAATATAGTGATTTTTACATACTCAGGAAACTCCATAAGAATGTAGAAGTATATAAGTTTGAAAATTAAAAGAAAATATTTTTTAACCCATAAACACCTCGAAAATGTCACTGTTCGCTTTCAAGACCCACAGAACAGTGAGGGCACGTGGATAAGAATATGCTAGAGTTACTCATCTCATTGTCTGAAGCAGGAAATCTGGGTTCATATTGAAGTCCTGTCCTTGCTACTACCTTTATTTATTTTTTGTTTATTTCGTTTTTGAAGATGCAGGGACACACTGCTGTCCCATCACAGCTATACTAAAGCAATGGATTTTTGCCATTGTTTTCAGTGGGTTCCTCTCACTTTCACCTTGGGGGAGATTTAAACAAAAAAACGAAAGAATGTAAAAGAACCAGAAATCAGGCAGATTGTGTGACCCTAGAAATTAAATCTACGCTTGAAGGCAGTTGAGCTATGGAATATTAAAGGGGTCAGGCAGGGTGGAGGGAAATGGAGGCAGGGAACATGAATTGGCTTGCTTAAGAACCCCTATAGTATTCTGAGCAGAGCATGAGGGGATGCATGCCATGAGGTTAAGCAAAAATCTCCACCCCTTGCTATACACTTCCCCAGACACACACACACACACACACACACACACACACACCATATCGCAATATATAACAGCAATCATCAGTTCTGAGCCCTTTAATTCCTTAAGTGCAGTGGGAGGAAATTTTTAGGAGGATGGGAAATAAAGATGGTGCCCCCTGCAATCCCCAGTGAGCACCACAAGCCTCCTGTTCCAGGTTGGCTGAAGCCCTGAGCAGGCACCCTCCTGTTAGACTATGGGGTACACTGCAAAATGTAGTTATGGTTTCCAAATTTTTCCTTATATTAGTAAAGCCAGCAGTAGTCAAAATGGCTGAAGAGACTGAGAAGAGGAAAGGCACTAAGGATATATTTAGGAAAGGTGGAATCCTGGCCTTGCTACACATCACACACAAACAAGAGGTTTTGACAGCCTTTGCAAGGATGTAGTTTTGAGTGGAAGAAACAGCAGGGGGGAGGGAGTGCTTGATCCTTTTCTGCTGGCCACTTTTCTGCTCCAAATCATCCCTGCCTTTCCCTCCCCCTCGGTATTCTAGGTCCACTGGGGAGGAAAAGCAGCATGGGGGAGTGATTTTAAATGGGAAAGGGGCCAGCAACAAAAGAATCTTGTGTGCACACACAAACACAGACACACAGCTGGCCCACTCACCATCACATCCTCCCAAGCCGGTTTTTCTATTTTTATTTTTTTTTAAGCCATTGAGGCTTCTTTACATGCATTCCCATGTAATGCATAGTTTTTAGTCACCAAGATTCCAGCTGGGGAGCCCATCCCTAGAATGGGTCACAGGAATGAGGGAAGCTGGGTAATACCAGCTTCTGGCCACAGTTATGTGCATTTTTCCCTCCTGTGATGTCAGCAACGCTTCTGACTTTCTCTACCTGTAGGCATTTTTCAAAGCAGCAGGAGATAACTGGTCCATCACTCTCTTCATCTGCCACATCCTAGAGCTCTCCACATTTATCCTCCCATTTAAAGTATCCAAAACACTCAATATTCTCCCTAGAAACTTGTCATTTCACAGCATGCTTACTCCTCAGTATACACTGCAAGAATTTTTACAGTGACAGGAGATATTCCGTACCTCAAGAAGAAGACTCAAGGAAGAGATATGATTTAAAAACAATAATAATAAAGCTTTTCAGATAGGCAAATGGTTAAATATAGGCTTGATACCAGAGACTCACAGGGTCCCCAACTAACTCTGGCAACACAAATATGATCTGATGATAATGCAAGAGAAAAAATAATTTCAGAACTTTCCTGCTAAAAACACTATGATCAATTTAAAAAATGATTCAATATGTCAGATGCAGGAAACCAGCCAAAAAGATAGTTGGATGATTAGATGACAAAGATGTAAAATGATTACTGTAGGAGGATAAGAAGATTTCAGAGAAGCTAAATGAATTCAGGGTTGAGAGGAGGGCAACCAGGATAGAAACTATGAAGAAATGGTTGAAAGAGCTGGGAATGCTTAGCCTGGAGAAGAGAAATTAGGAGGAGGCTCTTCAAATATCTGAAAGGCTGCCATGCACAAGTTGGAATAGACTTGTTCTCTGTTGCTCTAAAGGGAACACTTAGAACTAATTGTGGAAACTGCAGGGGGGAAGGTTTTGGCTAAACATTAAGAGAAACATTGGTCTTCTCTGCAGTAGTTGCTGGACAGATACCATGCCTTGGTGAGGGGCGGGGGGCGGGGAACAGCAACTGAAGAACTACGTCAAAGATAAGACAAGAGATTAAAGTTCTAGTGCTAACTGACAAATCACAAATTAAGTCACAACAAGGTTTGGAAGAAGTACAACATAACATGTTGTAACAAGGTTGGGATGACATACATTCAAGAGTTCTTAAAGAGCTGAAGTGTGAAATTGTTCACTCCCTAATGAAAATATGCAGTGGCACAAGACCTAGACTCCTAATTACAGGACTGGAAGTAGATAACATAACACCGATGTGTTAAAAAGGGTGGATAAGCAGAAGGCCCAGGAAGGAATAAATCTATTACCCTAATATCTGTCCCAGGTAAATTGGTAGAAAGCACAATTAAAGCTAAAACTTCCAAAAAGGTTTGACAAAATCCATCATCAAAAGCTTCGTAGCAGTGATAACAGCACAAGTCCTCTTATACAAGAGGTGCTTAAGTGTTTCTTAAGTAAGAGGAGGCAGAGGGTGGGACTGAAAGGACAGTTTCACAAGGAAAGGAAATGCTATGTTTGAGATTATTAGGAAAGGGCTGACAATACAATGCCAGACCAGTATCAGCAGCAATCAGTCCCTTGCAGCAGCTGGGTCAGCAGGGGCTGGGCGGAGGCAGCTGACATCTAGACCCCCCCCCCTCTAAATTTTCCCTTAGGCTGCTGCAGGAAGAAGAGGGAAGAGAGAGCAGCAGAATTGCAATCCAAGTTGCAGTCTGACTGGGAAGTGGAACAGTTTAAAGCTCTTCGCCTTTTACTCTTCTCAAGCATAGTGCGAGGGCAGACTCAGTATATCCACCTTTTTAGGTGGCTGCTTGTTTTTGATGCTAGGTGACTTTCTTTGTCCTCAGCTCCTAATATCTTTACTGGGGGTAAGCAACTCTAGGAGGTCCAAAGGCCATTTTCACCCCCCCTTGGACCCTCCTCTGGGCTGCACTCCTGGATCCACCACCATGCCAAAATCCACAGGCACTGGCAGCAATTTTTTTGGATAATTTGCCACTGATTTTAAACAGCAAACTGCTACGGCAGGAATGGGGAACCTTAGGCCCAGGGGCCACATCCGGTCTTCCAGGGTTCCCCAGATGGCCATGCCCCCTTCCCCTGACCCAACCCCCTTTCCAACCCCCTTTCCTCCAACCAGGTTTCCCAGCTTTTGTGCAGTTTTTCCTCATTCTAAAAGACTGAGGGCAGCATGAGCTTTAAACTTTGGCTATGGGGCAGTATAGAAATGTAATAAATCATCATCATCATCTACAATATGCTGGTATTCTTGGCCCCATCCCTTTTGCCTTTGCCCCATCCCCTTAGTCTTTGGCCCTGCCTCCCTCCGGAATGCAGCCCCTGAGAGCATCTCTGGAATTGAATTCAGCCCTCGGGCTGAAAGAGGTTCCCCACTCCTGTGCTACAGAATGCTAAACTCGCCAAATGTAGCTTGAAAACAAGCTATGATTGGCCATTGTGGTGTTCTGTAGCAGTTTTCTGCCAATTTGCGGCAGCCAAGCAGCAATTTTTTGCTGCAGCTGCAAATTTCAGCAGCACATCAGCAGCAGTGGAGGCAGCAAGGGGGCACATCAGCCTGCAGGCCACATGTTGCCCATCCCTGATTTAGACCCATTTCATTCAAGCGTCATTCCTGAGATAGCTTCAGTCACGCTGGTAGACAATAAACACTGATAGCTAGAACAAGAGGAATTGGTTCTACTGGATCTCTCAGCAGCATTGGATACCACTGACCATGCTAGCCTTCTGGATTGCTTGGTGGGAATAGACTTGGTAGGTGCCATTCTTTGATGGTTCACCTCAACCCCTTTCTTGGCAGTCATTTCCAGAAAGTGCTGATGGGGATTGCTGTTCGATGTCTTGGTCACTGGACATTGACCTTTTCTCCTCCAAAATGGTGCTTACTCCCAAGTAAATGTGTTAGGCTCAGGGCAGCAAACGCAAACCCCATTTTATTCCTGTAATCATAATGGTGCCATGATGAGTTACGGAATTTAAAAATGTGGAATTCTGCACTTACTCAGGGTCTTACTTAATTTATCAAAGTTTCCAAACTTTCTTTTTTCTTTCTTTCCTTTGTCCCCTGTTTTAATATAGTAAGAGAAAAAATGTTGCAGTTGAAAAGCATGAAATGGTGTGGGGAAGAATGCCACCATTTGAAGTAAGTGAAATAATACACATTACCATCCAAAAGGGGACCCCTGTATGATATTGGGCTGGTTCGCACAATCACATTGTGGCTTATTTAAGCTACAGAGGGTTGCAGTGGGTGCCAGCAGCCATTTTGAGTATTCAAGCCGCAACCATGGCTTGTCAAGTCATCTGAACCTGGGGACAGTTGGTTATGTGAGCATTAAAAAACCCTCACATAACATCAAAACAGGCCACCAGTTCTGCAAGGGTTGTTTAACCCTTGCATAACCCATGGTCCCTGTGTTCAGACGACACAACAAGCCACAATTGCAGCTTGAATGTAGTTTTAATGTTCTATATATTTTAAATTTTATTGTTTTATTGTGTGTTGTTTGGTTTTAGTTTTTGTGAACCGCCCAGAGAGCTTCGGCTATTGGGCGGTATAGAAATGAAATAAATAAATAAATAAATAAATTAAAATAAAATATTCAGGATACTGCCCATGGGCTCCATGACTCATCCTGGCTTAAATATGCCACATCAAGCCATGGCAATCATGCAAACCTGGTCAATAAGTCCAGAGTCTGAAATTATCTAACAGAACCACTGTCAGCATTTACATCCATGCCTAAGGGGGATGTGAAACTGAAATGTCAGAATGTCACTACCGCAAACTACACCCATGTAGACTAAACTTCTCCAAGCAATTCCAGGGCTGGCATATCCTTTTCTCTGGAATATAAGCGTGCATTTGTATTCAACCTTTTCCCCCACAACATGGGAAGCAGTCCAGCTCATAACCTGTCAGATAAAGTTGTGTGCATAACAGCAATCATACAAAATAGATGCTATTTCAGGACCAACGGATAGAGAAAAGAGACAACTGGCTGAAGATATTGTATAAGGAAATTTATTGTGCCTAAAAGACTGGGGCCGCGCAGGGACTGCCAATTCACTGCTGTTTGAGTGGAAGGAATTATATTGTAACACCCACCTTTGAATAGTTACAAACTTGCCATACGGTTTTCATTTGCTGTGTTGTCTCTCAAGGACTTCAGCAAACCTAAGAACTGAGCCACTTCTATGAGCAAATCTGGTCTGTGTAAATTAGTTTATTGTGACCTCCTTTCTGAGATGACCAGAAGCTGCCTGGTATCCATCTGCCCAGGCATATAACGAGACATTTTAAAGTATTTATTTTGTTGCATATGAAAGCATGAAACCTTTTAATCAATGAACTGGTCCTGTAAAAAATACTGTTTTGCTTGCTTTGGGTTTTTCTGGTGCAAAACCGGCCAATTTTTGGAGAAGAGGCTCCAATAGCAAGGAATCAGCAGCACAGATGTTTCATGTATAGGCTTCTGGCTTTACCTGATAGAAAGTTGCGAACTTGGCGGATGAACTGCTGTGTACGCTGGATGTCTCCCTCTATCTGGGTCCTCGTTGTGCTCATTTGGTCTCCCAAGCTTCGGGCATTTGTTTGAATCTTGCTGGCAGCTATTTCAACAGCTCTGATCTATTAATATGCAAGGCAGATTCAGTTGCTGGCTGCATGGTGCAGTACATCCTAGAAACATCAAGCTCTGAAACTGTATGTGGGCGTGTCTTTTAGCAATAGCCTTAAGTTCCCCATTTCTTAATTACCTCATCCTTTCCCAGCATTTCAGAGACAAAAAACTGACTTTAAACATTCAGTGAAAATTGTAGAAACCGGAAAAGAAACTGAACAGAGCAGTAGGCATCACTGAATCAACCCACAGGCACTAAGAGTACGAATACTGAAAGAGTTTTGCATGATTCTGCTGTAGCTTCACATCTACCTGCATTGTACACAATCACAAGTGTGCTCTCATTCGCTCCACAATCATATTTTGGCTCAGGAGAAGCCATGTCTCAGATGTCTCCTGAACACCTCACTTTCATCAGTTGTGCCAACGTACCTGTAAAACTCCCCCACCCCCCACAAGCACTTAGAAATACTCACCAGGTGGGTCATTCAAATTACGGGTCATACGAGTCAACAACTGAAATTAGTGGTTTGCATGTTAGATGTCATGACAACCATATTCACAACTTCAGTAAAAGCCACATGGTAAAAACTAAACAAAACGTATATTTTCCATCATGCTTGTAAAAGAGCTCTCACTCTTTGCCTCCCTGATAAAAAAGATGGGGATTCCCCTTTCTCAATTCTACGCACGCACCATCTGTGTAGTCTCCTGAAGCCGGATACTTAAGTTGCGGATCTCTTGGGTGGTTTTCCTGGCAGTCTGGATGGAGCTGCCAGAAAGCGCAAGGATCCCTCTACAGCTCAGACCAGGGCCACATTGAGTTGCATTTTGCTGGGGACACAGTTCTCCAGCACATTCTCCAGGGGTACAAATTTCTGATCTGGTGCCACTGCAAATCTAAACAGAGAGAAGCCACACAATCAGCCATCAATCAATAGTACAAGAATGAAGCTGATTTAGGGAGCAAGCCTGCTTGCTTGCTTGCTTGCGTGCTTGCCGATTGATTGATTGATTGATTGATTGCGTTTCAACCTGCCTTTCATGAGAGAGCCACAAGGTGGCATACAGTGTAAAACTTCTAAAACATAACACAACTACAGGAACAAGAAACAGCAAATAAAGGCAGCACATGAAACAAGACAGGCATCCATTCAACACCCACATAAAGAACATAAGATGAGTTATGCTGGATCAGACCAAAGGCTGACCTAGTCCAGCATCATGCTTCCTACAGTGGCCAACCAGATGTCTATGGGAAGCCCATAAGCAGGACATGAAGGCAATAGCCTTCCCACTGTTGGTCCCAGAAACTGATATTCAGAGCCATGCTGCCTCTAGTTCCACTGACAGCCTTATCCTCCATGATTTGCCTAATCCCATCTTAAAGCTGTCCAAGTTAGGAGCAATCACATAACAGGGTCAGCATCAATGGCTGTGAAGGTAGAAGGCACACAAAAACCTCAACTCAGCTAGCTTTGCTAACAAAGGTCCCCAAACATAGCCCACACATTATCATGTGGAACTGTAGGACTTCTGGTGTACAATGTTTATCTGACCCTCCTTTCCTCCTCTCATTGAAGAGTCTGTAGGACGCTGGAAGAATAAGAACATATTCAGCTTTGCACTTCACGCCCTACACTCAAAATAGAGAACCAGCATCTCCATTGTGTGAGGGGGAATTGAGGCACATGAGAGGGTAATGTTCTTTAGACTGTCTGCAAATCAGGCAGTTTAGGTGTTATCTATACTTCACTTCTTCTGTGGGGCAAAATATTCCTTCTGCTTCATTGGCAGACTGTGGCAAAGTGGGAAATAAAATTTAGGCTTCTGGATCTCAAGCCATGGTCCCCATATATGGAAGTACCTCCAAGCCTTTTAGCTCAAATGTTAAGCTAGATTACTAAATAGTATATACTGGAATACTGAACCTAAATAATGTTTATCTATATAGGCGGCCACTGCAGACAAACTCAAAGCAGTAAAGTCAGTTTCTTACAGCAGATGTTCCAGAATGTTTGGGAGGGTGATATGAATATTAATGCTATATTTGAATACACAAACAGGACCCAAGCATCATGGGGGCTCAGTACAAAACTTGCAACATAGGTCTTTCCCACACATATTCCACACGTGATCCCATCCCATATATAATATCTCATGATTCATATTCCTAGCAGTATGAATAGCATATGTATAGCAACATCGCAGTATGGGGTGTGTGCATGTGTATACACTAGATATTTACTCACATATATTTTGGGCCTGTAAATCCTATCAGCAGACTGGCTCCCACTTTCCCTGGGATCAGTGTCCCTGATTATAATGGTGCTTTGTCCATTATACTAGTTCTCTCTCTCTCTCTCTCTCTCCGACCTATGTACAAGGAATGTTGGGACTGGTAGTTCTTGAGAGAGCATGTCACATAGGAAGCACAAATCTCCCTGTCTCTCAAACTACAAGTCCCAGTTTAACTGCACAAGTACACTCTCTCTATTCAAGAGAACGACCTGAGCCAGCAGAAACTTACTGTTCAGAATCCTGATTGTTCTGTTCTAACATCTATGGGCTCCAGAAAATCTCACAAGATCTGGACAAAAGGTACACAGATACAGAGAAATATGTTCCCATGAATATCCCCAAGCATGATCTGCAATTTAACCTCATTTTTTTATTATGGTAATGGGATTACAGCCTGGCCTTAGCCTTCCCTAAATCTCCAGATCCCAGTAAAGTGTACTGTTCCCTGTACTTTCCCTTGACACACACACAATGCTTGGGTCCTGTACATAAGCAGTACTTTGGAGTCTTGTAAATTCTGAGTAATTTGTCTTGAATGGAAGAAAGGTAGTGTCATAGCAGCAACCATGCTCCATAAGAAGGAAGCAGGCGACTTCTCTTGAGCCCCTGGGAGATTTCTAGGCTCCATGTGAAATATTTATTTATTTATTTCATTTCTATACTGCCCAATAGCTGAAGCTCTCTGAAAGGAGTCCATATGAGTTTCAGAGGCAGTTGGAATGACAGACATATCCCTGCCACTCCTCCACACCCATGAACATTAATGTCATTTGAATGCACTGCTATGAAATGCAGCAAGATGAGTGATTTTCATGGCAACAGGAGATGCTGGTACGAGTCTCCATGGCAATAGTAGAACAGCAGAAACGAAGAATAAAAACAGGAGACTTTGGCCAAATGTGTCTCGTTAGACCTCAGCCATTTGGATGACAGTCAGAACTATGGGAAGTAACTTTCAGTGGGTCAAGTATTGTACATCTACAAATTGAACAATCAGGCTATTCAGCATCTCCTTGAGCAGAGGTTAAGTGTTCGCTTCACCTTATTAATGACTGGAGTCAAGTTTGGAGAGAAGGCCATTTCACCCTGCAGAGCCTCCAGTCCTGACACATGGGCTGTGAGATCACTTTCAAGCTCCTCAGCACTTTTTCTACTTTCCACAGACTGAGCCAGCAGTTTAGAAGATCCAGCTATGCGCATGCTGGCATTGGAAGATGTCTGATATGCAATGCTGACGGTCTTGAATGCTCCTGTGGGAACAAAGGAAAATGTTGTCTGAATGGCTTAGTGACTCATAATGCAGCATTCCTTTCCAAGCCTCCGATTCTGAATTTTACCTAAGAAAAGGAAGGGGAAGGATCTGCCAGAGCAGTGAATCACAAGGCCACCAACCAAAATTGCCAATCAGCTTTCATGTGAAACGCCTTAATGGCTCTTTTCTCTCTCTGTCTCTCTCTGTCTCTTTCTCTCTGTCTCTTTCTCTCTCTTAATGCACCAAAGAAGAAGGAAAAAAAGAGATCTACATACTGAATATGGACTGTATCTAAGGTGCTAATATGGTAAGGATTTCCCTCTCTACTAACTCTGGCTCCAAGAGGCCATCCTGATTGTCTTGTATCAGAACTTTGCAAGGTGAGGTATGCAATCTGCCACACCTCTTTCCATTGGGGTTAATAAGGGAGACAAAGCTGAAGTTGCTGCAGTAACTCCTCCAACAATTCCACCTAGATGGAATGTTGTATAATTTAGTTGCATTGTAGAACAAACAAAAGTTGAAGATCCAAGGTGGCTAGTTACTTAACTGAACAATCCAGCACAGATCTCTTGTGCTGTGCTGCAGTCTTGCTGCTCACTGAGTGTTTTTGAAAGCAGGATTGTCATCTCTTATTTTGGCAGGGCTTTAACCATTGCACAAGAATGGGAGAAATTTTCCTCATCACTCACAACCCTACTTGAAAGTCACATCAAAATAAATGGAGCCTGGACAAAAAGAGAACTTTGTAAACTCAGCTATCCTGTTTCTAAATGATGGTCCCCTGACGGCAACAAAAGGCCTCATCTCTCACAACCACTATAATAATGGTAGCCCAGATTTCAACTTCCCCCTGTAACAGCTGCCTGTAAACAAGGAAGGTGAAGTTAGGAGTAAATGCTTCTGAACTTCAGAACTCTTTACTCTCTAAATCAAAAGGCAAAATAATTGCAAAAATGTCATTCAACATGTGAACCTTCATTTCTGAAGGTTAAAAATCTCAAAACAAAGCTCTGCAAGAACTAGCATCATTATTCTTAAGGTTCTACAGGGCTTCTCCATCAAAGCAGAGATGCCGAACATGCTGGTTCAGAAAGGGACACCACTATGGAAGCACTGGAGCATCAGTCTTGTGTCCTCCTTAGCTTCGCAGAGTAAATATTACATGAGATCTAGAGTTGTCCTCTAATTTCACCTACAGTGATATGCTGAAGCAAATATGGCAGTTTCTGCTCAAGTGATTTTCAAGGGAAGCAAAAAGAGTTTCAATAAGACTAGTGAAATTTCCCTAGGGGTGTGTTCTGCACATCACTAATCACTAAGCAGGAACAGAAACAACTCAGAACTAAGTTTTCCAAAGAGGGTACTGAATACCATTGGGGATGTACATGTGGAAACCCTCAGAGCAGAGCTTTGCTTATAAAAACTAGAGGCTGTACCATGTCACTGAGAGAAGAGAACATTACAAATAACTTGGAAGCCTGTTTGAGTTTGGGGCATAATGTCAATCCACACTCCCACATTTCAGTTTTCTCCTTGACATAAAACACTTTCACACACAAGGCTTAAATCACTTTGGAATTCACTTGTATTCTTTATGTTAAATGTCTGATTGCTGTTAGTATGGGACTTGAGAAGGAAAAAGTGGAGGACTGTGGAACTGGCCGATGCAGGCCTTCTATTTACATTACAAACCAAATTAAGCAAAAGCCTCTTTAGACCTCATGTGAGAACATGTTCACTGTCTGACATCCACTTGAACGTTGTTCCTAATTTTCATCAATACAAAGCCTTCATTACTGCCGCTCCAGTGACAAAATAATCTATTCATTTTAATTAAGATTTCACCATATCAAATTGAAAAAAAACTTTTCATAACTGTTTTGAAGGAATTCTAAGCTGTGTGAGACATGCCAGCTGCAAGAAAGAATAAAAGAAAGAATCAAGGGGCAAATTAGCTCAAGCAATTTGGCTCCTTCCATTTGAAGTACTCCAAAATCACCCTGGCAGCACAATTCTGCACATCAGTTCAATGAGACTTCCTCTCTGATAAGTGTGTACAGGATTCCATCCTGAGAAGTTCAGCCTTTCTGAGAAAGGATAGCTCAGAGATTAGAATGCCTGCTAGAGAAACTTGGGACTCAAAAGATCCATGCCTACATCTACAAATCAAATGAACCAGCTTTCTCACTTAACACCTCACAGGGCATTTTCACATGATTCCAAAAACATCTCTGAGCCATTCTCATGCTGTTTGTTTGCATGAGTGAATACTGTTAATACAGGATAGAAAGTGGAAAACAGCCATTTTAAAATCAAAACGTACTTTCTAGCCAGTGTAGCTTTTGCTTTCATAGTATAGTGGTGGAAAAAAGCAGTGCATGTGCATGCTGTTTTGTATGATAGCTTTATCAAAAATTTTCATGTCTACAGACACACAATGCTTTTAATGAGAACTGAAGATGGTATCTGTCATCTCTGGTCAAACAGGTTTTGCAGGTTTCTGAAGCACTACAAACACCTGCAAAATCTATTTACTAGAGATGGTCATGGGATATATATGGGCACACCATGAGCAGTCATGCTTATTTCATAACACCACCAATACTGGGAAGAAGAAAAAAGCTGCCCAAAGTGGGTCATAATTTTTGAAGAGCTAAAAAACACACTGTCACATCAGAAAATGTTGAGACCTTCCTCCAAGGGACAATAGGAAATGTAGTTTTGTAAGAGTGCAGAATTATCTGGGCATAAGTCACTAAGGAAGTAATCCTATGCATGTTTAGACAGAAAAAAAGGCCTATAATTCTAAGCATGCCCCCTGGGAGTTGTAGCCCTTTTTCTATCTAAACTTGCATAGGATTGATTCTTAAGCCATTCATAGGACTGCAAGATTTATTGTTCCTCAGATCTACTCTCACAGGGAAAGGAGGGAGATGTATAAAAAATAAAACACAAATGTGAAGGCTTATGGTATTCTGACCAATGTTAGTAAATACCTTTCTTTCAGACAGGACTTAAAATCAGCAATTTGGAAAAGCCTATTCTTAATCAGACATTTGTCCCCATTTGCAGTGGGAGATAAGGCCACTTATGTGCTACCTTGTGTGACTGTGTGTGTGTGTTGGGGGGGCAGGGGGCAAAGTAGAAGCACAACTGTTATACCTGAGAGGTCTGTGCTGCGGCTGGCATCAAACTGGGCCTTCTTGTTTTGGTACTGTGCAGATATTAGAAGCAGGCTTCTGTCAAGAGCATCCATATCTATGGATAGGGAGGACACTTCATCCATAAGAGGTATTTCAGAGCTTAAACCTGCAATGGTCTGCCTGGAGCGGATACAACAAAACACATCCCTTTTGTATACATCTTCTTATTGTTCTCTCTTTCTTTCTCCCTCTGATTACTACCCTTAGACCCTCATGCCAGCATACTTCCAGTGAAGACAGTAGTACGTCTCTGAAATGATCCAGACAGACAAAAGGAAGAACTCATTCACAAAGTGCATAGTTAAACAGTGGAATTCGCGGCCACAAGACATGGTGATAGCCTCCAGCGGGGATGGCTTTAAAAGGGAACTGGACACATTCATGGAGGACAAGGCTATCGATGGCTGCTAGTCATGATGGCCATATGCTACCTCCAGTATCAGAGGCAGTATGCCTATGTACACCAGTTGCTGGCGGACATGAGCAGGAGGGGGCTATTGTACTCGTGTTCTGCTTGTGAGCTTCCCGTGGGCATCTAGTTAGAAACAGTGGGAACAGAATGCTGGACTAGATGAACCCTTGGTCTGATCTAGCAGGGCTTTTCTTATGTTCTTATGTTATAGCTCGAGGGTTGCAAATTATATTTGAGCAGCAACAACAAAAACATCCTCTAGTGTTCAGATACAGGATAAATAGGAAGTGACAGAACTTGCTTCAGAGAGTTTTTAATCTAAATAGACAAGGACTGAAGTAGACACCGAAATGAAAACAACTGGTTTGAATTTATAATCCCTGAAAGTGTACCTTTAACGTACAGACTGTTTTACAGCCTTTATTCTCTTAGAGAGCAATCTGATGGCCCCTAGGGAGAGTCTGGGAGACTTTGCATTCCTGGATCCGAGGTTGGAGACCGTGCTCTGACCTCAGACCCAGGAATTAGAGCTCCCCGCCTCCTCCCCTGTCCCCTCGCAGCCAGCATGGAGATGACTGTGCCAGCAACCTGGGAAACGGGGCGTGCTGGTGGGTAGGGAGGAGAGAGGATGGCTTACGCTGTATCCCCAGGCTTCCCCAGCCTCCTTCTCTCCCCATTCCCAATCCCTCAGCCTAGATGGGCAAAGATCACCCCTGCCGCTCTTTCCACTCTGCACTGGATGACCATAAGCCTCCAGGTTCAGATGCTTATAGCCATCCCCATAGGACTGCACCCTTAGCTGTTTGAAAGAAACTAAAGTATGACATTGGTATTCTCATTTTCCATATGAGGAACTGGGAGATGGCACCTTTAGGGATGGGTGCTCCATCTCATTGAGATTCTTTTTTCCACCACTAGGCTCATCCCATCCTACTTCCACATCAGATTGTGAGCTTTATTTCTCCCACAAAGAAATTTGTACATATTTTTCTTCAAAATGTTATGCACATTTTTCAGATGTGTACATTTTTGTATGCATGAATTGACTAAAGTGTGTTTGTGCACATTTTTTAAATGCGTGCCTATTTTCAAATGCCCTTTTTCTTCTTTTGCGAATGGCATCACAAAGTTGGAAATGTGCGGATTTCTGATTGCAAATTGCATTCGAGTCTGCGCTTGGTTTTAGGAGCTGCAAATTGGGTAATCACACACTAAAATGCAAACCAAACAAATTTCTCACCCATCCCTAAGAGACTTGCCCATGGACAACTCCTGAATTTAGGACTGAGAGGAAAGTGGAGCTCCTCTCTCTAGTCTGGATAGAAGTGACCCCTTTTAGTAACAAAACACCAGGGATTCTTTTCTGCCTGTTGCCCTTGTTTATTGCAGATAAATAGAAAGAAAAGAACGTTTACCTGATTGTAGCAATGGCACTGGCCACCTGATCCAGTCCCTGCTCTGAGATGAGGGGATTTCCCAGGGTCCCTTCGATGCGCTGAATTTCACTTTCTGCTTCTAAGAGGCGGGTACCAAAGCCAGAGTTCATTGTCCCCACATGTAGCTGCTGCTGCTGTGTAAAATTTTTCAAGGTGGCCTGACGCAAACCAAACCTGTGGAGGTCATCATCGTAGGCCTGGAAGCAGGGGTGGCATGCCTCACAGCGGTGGTAGTTGTCACAGTAGCCCCGCTGGCACTGGTCACAGCGGGATCCAGTAAAGCCAGTGTGGCAAAGGCAGCTGCCAGTCTGCTTGTCACAACCCATCTGCTCTGTGCCCTGGAAATTGCAGTCGCAAGCTGTCGATAGGACAGAACAAGGAAAAGAGTTTGTATGGACTTTGCTTGATGAGGACTCGGACAGTGCATCCCTCTAGCTAGTTTTTCAACAACCTCAATGACAGTGAAATTATCTTGACTGAACTGACAGGGGCTTGATGCATCAATGCACTATATTACTATATTTGACAATGGCTTATCATTAGGATGAGGAGGAGGAGGAGGAGGATGGTTAATTTCATTTCTATACCTCCCAATAGACAAAGCTCTCCAAGTGGTTCACAAAAAAATCACACCACAATACAAAGTAATAAAAACATAATATAAAATTTCTAACATACAAAATTTAAACAGCTAAAACATTTGCAAGAAGAAACTGGACCTGATGGAAACAACTGACATAAATGCCCCATTAAATGCCTGGGAGTAGGGGACAGTCTTAACCAAGCACTGAAAAGATGACAGTGTTGGCGCCAGGCAGATGTTAGTGGGGAGAACATTCCATAATTGGGTCGGGGGGGGGACCACTGAGAAGTCCTTCTCCCTTGTTGCAGCCTCCTGAGCCTCCCTCGGAAGAGGCACTCGGAGGAAGGCCTTTGATGTTGATCATAGTGTCTGGGTAGGTTCAGGTTAGGAGAGGCACTCCATCAGGTATTGTGGTCTCGAGCCATGTAAGGCTTTATAGGTTAAAACCAGAATATTGAATCAAGCTCAAAAACATACAGGCAGCCAATGCATGCAGACCAGAATTGGTGTCATATGCTTGGACCTTCTGGCCCCTGTTATTAATCTGGCTGCTGCATTTTGCAAAAGCTGGAGCTTCTGAACAGTCTTCAAGGACAGCTCCATGTAGAGCACACTGCAGTAATCTAACCTGGAGGTTGTAATAATAAAAATAAATAATATTTTTCTGTCAAAAAGTTCTGTTATTCTCTGAAGGATAGGCAATGGACAGTAAGAGTACAGGACAAAATAGTTAAACTTCCTTCAAGTAGCTGTGCTATTTATCTAACCTATTTATGAAACCAAGCCACTGAAAAGTAGGAAGTATTCCAAGCAGGAAGGGAGGGAGGGAGGGAGGGAGGGAGGGAGGGAGGGAAAATGTGTTTTATTTTAAAAGAGCTTCCTTATTTCACAGTTTTGCAGAATACAAATTCCACGACTCCAGAGAAATTTGCTTCTATTTATTTTGTCATTTAAAGCATTTCTTAGCCACCTTTCAAGATGACAAATGTTTGCCAAACTTCCATCCCATTTAACACTAAGAGAACAATCCTATGCATGTCTAAAAAGAAAAAAGTCCTACAACTTTTTTTTTGCATGGCTGGCTGGGGAATGCTGGGGGTTGTAGGACTTTTTTTCTGTCTAAACATGCATAGAATTGCACCTTAAGCAAACTATGAAATGGGGCAAGCCAGTAGCAGGAGGCTGAGGGAACAGGCAAGTATTACAGCAGGCAGGTCCATGTGGCAAGAAGCGGAGCAGGAAAGGCTATTAAAACAGTCGGATGTCAACAAAAACATATTTGTAGTTGAGTTGAGGGAAAAACAAGATGGCGGTAACCACTGAAATATTCAGTGATCTCCAGTTGGATCCAACAGCCTATATACCTTACCTCTACATCCTGTCCTGACATCACCATAAGATTGGTCAGGACAAAACCGTACTTCCACAGCAGAGCATGTAAGGCCCCCATAGCCCACTCTGCATGGACACTGCCCTGTAAACTGCAGAGAAAGAGAGAGAGAGAGAGAGAGAGAGAGATGTCAGTGAGGTAATGGCTTCAACACAGAATTACAGGGCTTGGCCTGGTGATTTCAAGAACAACTGAGTACACCAGAAGGGAATTGCACAGAAAAAGCCAGTGGGTTATAGTGAAGAGATAGACTTGGACCATGGGAGATCTGAATTTGAATTCCTTAGCTTTGAGCCTCTCGGGCTATCCTGCCTCATAGGGTTGCTGTGAAGATTAAAAGCCTTAAGCTCCTTGAAGGGGAAGCAGGATACAAAATATAATTAATAGCAGGCTGCAGGGAACCAAGAAGCAGTTTGGCTGGTGTGGAGGGCTCCAGCCAACTTCCCACTAGAAACAACGGGCTATAATCCTTGTCCATAAGCAGATGTTAGTTAGTTAGTTAGTTAGTTATAATATTTCTAGGCCACTTTTAAGGGCAGAAGCCTTTGTTCTCACAAAGAAAACCCCTATCTTCCTGGGGTCAATGTTCCTTGTATGATGTCCATCTAGGAACATTCTGGAAAAGTGACCCCCCCCCCCCCCCAGTAACAAAACCTAGAAGCAAAGGCCAATTTAGTAATATCACCTAAAATATGGTGTTGCAGGCTGCACAAGCAGTTCCTAAGGGTAGATTCAGGAAAAAATGCTGGTGTGGTCCCCATTTGAATGCTTCGCTCTCTAAACAGCTTCCTGTATGTTTCAAAGAAACATGAGAGGGAGGGTAGTTCAGGCAGCTTAGCCTACTGAGTTGCTATTTTCTGCATGCAGAGTTGTTTGTTTTCATAGGGTACTTCCAAAGTAGGCTTTTAATGCTCCGCCTCCTTCACGGAATTTTACAGGGGCTTCAGATGATGTCATCATCCACTTGTAATGCTCCCATGTTTTCCTTACCACTTCTTCCATCTTTTTTCTTACCGGAGAAAATCCGTTAATGAAAAAAGATGGAATGGCTGCACAATGCCTTCTGATTGTTAGTGCTGACACCCCTCCAGTTGGAAACACCCATAAGGAAGCATTTAAACATGCAACAGCCATACACGCACAAACACACACACCCTCAACATGTAGCCGCAATTAGTAAAATCTGGGGGAAAACATTACCACTTGATTCTGCTGAATGTGTAAGCTAGTCTCAAAAATAGCTATATAGAGCAAAAGAGCTTCCCCCTCTCATTATAGGACTGAAAAATGTGGCCCTGATTGTGACACTACAAATCGCGATGACTTAGGATTTCCCTCTGCCTGTCCACATCCAAGACCTGTAAGTTCCTGCGCTGCTTCCTTTTCATGGCTAGTACTCATACCTGGTTGCACTGAAGGCTGAGAGAATTCTGAGGGTTGCAGTTGCAAGGTTGGCAGCCCTGGCTGCTCGCAATTTTCCAGTGATTCGCCACGCATTCATCACACTTGTCTCCCACCACGTTGGGGAGACAGAAGCAGCGCCCTGTTTCGTCATCGCAGGGCATATTGCTGCGGCTGCCCAAGATGTTGCAGCCACAATCTGGAAAACAAAACAGCCGGCCTTCTGGTCAGAACTGATGGGGGATGATGCAGTCAGAGGAGGAGGTATCAAAGACATTCTACCCATTATACAGAATGAAGTAGCAGACTGAGGGCGCAGGGGGCAGAATTCTGGACTGCGCCACTTCAGACCACAAGTGGAGGACTCACATGCTTTCTCATCCCCCATTTCTTCACACAACGGATTTGTGGAATTTCACTGCCACAAGGGATAATGATGGCTGCTAGATGAATAGATGCCTAAAGGGGATTAGGCAATTTTATGGAGGATGGATCTATCAGTGGCTAAATGGAACCCTTGAATTCAGATGCAGCATGACTCTGAATATCAATGGTTGGGGAACAAATGGTATGGGATGACTATTGCCTTCAGGACCTGCTTGCATGCTTCCTGGAGGCATCTGATTGGCAGGTGTGGGAAACAGGATGCTGCAATAGATGGTCCCTTGATCTCATTCGTCAGGGTTTCTTAGGTAAAAAACACTCTCCTGTATGAACCTAGCTATGTTCTTCATCTGAAATTCTATTAAATGTTCCATCTCTTGGAGAAGTTCTGTGTAGCTGCCTTCTGTGTAGCAGCACCGGGAACTCCCTTCCCAGTAAGATTAGGTTGGCTCCTTTTTTATTGGCCTTTAGAAAGCTGGTAAAAATGATACTATTCCACCAAGCTTTTCCTGATTAAGGGTACTCTTTGATTTTTGAAGATTCCATTGTTTTATTGTGATGTATTTTAATCAGTTTTGCTTTAGTTTTATTTGGAATTGTTGCATTTTATTGTATTTTTGGTCTTATTGTAAATAAGTCTCAAGCACTCATTGAGGGGAATGATGATGCAAAGATAAAGAAATAAATACAAGTATATATGTATTAAAACTAGGACATCAGTTTGCTATACTAAACTTTTCTGCCTGATATGCTCGTTTGTCAGATACAAGGGTGTTTCCGCCGGCCCCACCATGGTTAAGCTTTGAAAGATCTGACATACACACGCACACACAAACCATCAACTGCAATCTGAAGTGATACACTCCAGAATTCCATCACCTCAATCTCCCACTTCATTCTGTGCAACGTTATGTAACAACCCTAAGGCCCTCTTCTCATGTTGCCTTTGCAGAAGAGCAACCTCTACAGTACAACCTTATTCAGATGGGCCTTCCATTTAGAAAGCTTTCTACTCCCCAGTGAGTTCTAGCTGGCTCCTGATAGTATTGTGCTGCTATTTCTTTTATTGGGGGAGGGGGAGGGGTTGTTGTTCTACCATTTAATTCATTTACTGTAAACTGCTTTGGGGCACCTGAAAAACTAGCCTCTAGATTGCTTGTTTGTGTTTACAAACTCCTTTTATACTGCTCAGGCAATATGAAAAGTCCTGAGCCTGTGGAGGACACCTAGAGCTTTTCTACACAAGGCTGTTAATCATTGAATCTACTTTCAGTTTCATTGCAGAACTGAGATCCGAGCTTTACACAAAGAGCTTTTCCTTTCCTGCTTTTCCGCTACATAACCACTACGTGGAGAGGTGCTATAGCGGGCGGAATAACGCAAATACACAAGTAGAAACAGCACTTTCAGAAATAATACCCCATTTTCCCCATTCTAAAAAAAAAACGGAAAGTGCTCTGAAAAAACAAGAAGCGAAACTGGAGGATCACAACATCATCTAAAGAACCCATAAACAACCGTGAGTAAGGATCACGAGCACACAATGAATGCCTCGTGTACAAAAGCTCCCACACTGTGACTCTTCCTCCATGCCAGTGAGAGAGATGGGCTCTTCCTCTGTGGCCTGAGGTTTCTCACATTATCTGGTTAAGAGCGGCTCCTACAACACTGATAATAAGAGAAGGGAGTCCACATTATTTCCAAAGGTTAGTTTCCTCCTGAAATAACAACAAAGGGGGCAACACTGAGCTCCCATCCCTGTAAGTATCTTGGCAAAGGCAGAAAGAATATAGTAAACTACACCACTGACAGTAGCTCTGTGCATCCTCAGGGCTAGCTAGGCAAGCATTACAAGTCCCAGAATTCTTCTCCAGCTCAGTCTGCAATCTGAGCTGGAGAACAAGTACTGCCTGCTTCGTGACCCCCAACTCATACACTTATTCATCTCCAACCCACTCACTCAAACCTCCATACCGCCCCTCCCCCCACCTTACCCAGATGCTACAAGTAGGTCTTTCCATCTATCCCACCTGCCACAGATCTTAAGAAACAGAATTTCCCCATGGTGCTGAAAGAAGTACTATTTAAGGGTCCCTGGGGTAGTAACTCATGTGCCACAGCAGCCACTGACAGGTAACAGGGGAAGCCAGGGTGAAGGGGGTGGGTGGGAAATAACCAAGGGGGATGGGAGAAAGGAGGCCTTCTCCAACTTGAATTACAGTCTGGAGAGCCAGAGAACTATTCTGGGAGTCATCGTATCTGCACGGGGAGTCTACAGTTTTTGGCTGACATTGGTAACCAAGCCAAAAACTGGGGATGCCGGGTTGCTGACCCTGTTGGCTTTGATTTATGGCACCCAAGTGCCTGGCACACTGATGCAGCAATCCCCTGCAGGAAAGGAGACTGTGGAGTATGGCAGCTCTGGTGGACATTGCCCAGAGCATCCAGCGCCTTGATGCAATAACAGCCAAGGAACCTCAAGCAGGGAGGGTCCTGGCTCTGGCTGACAGGTCACACAGATGTCTCACACCTCTGTGCAGTAGCGGTCAAAGCAGCACTACCACCTCCCTTTCCTGCAGGAAAGAAATGTGTAGAGTGTGCCAGCTGTGGCCAAGGTTGCCCAGAGACACCCAGCTCTTGGACAGAGCAGCAGCCAGGGCATCCCCTGGAGCAAAAAAGCGTCCCGGTTTGCCTTGCGTGGTAGACATACTCCAGGCACCTTGACCACACAGTTATCAAACAAACCTTCAGCCTTCCTGCAGAACTTGAATCTGGAGATTGGGGGAGGGGGGCTTGTTGTGCAACTGTCAGGATGATCCCCATGCACCTCTCCAGCTGCAAGCTTTGGGGGGGAAGGTTGGCTGCTCCTCCAGACAACATGGTGTGTGAATTGATCAAAGCCAGGCCTGCACCTCAGACTGGAAGTAAGCATTACGAGTCACTGAGGTTTAGATTTCAAACCAAGAAGTTACAAACCCTGGAGACATCACTAGCTAAGTTCAATTCCAAATTTGAGACCAGGGGTGAGGTGCGTCCTGCAGGATACCCAGCCAGATACTATACCATAACATTTAGATGGGTTTCTCATCTCTCCTTTTCTCTCTCTCAACTGAACTCAGGCAGGCTCCTTCTGAGCCAAGGTAATTCCATCCAGCTCTTGCTGTCATCTGCCGCTATTGTTCTCCCAGTCCGACACTCAGTCAAATTTAACAAACGTACCTACTGCCACCTACTGGGAAGTAGCTGAAGCCCAACAATACAGCTCGTCACATTAGGATTGCTTGCTGGGACTTTATTTCATTTCATTCTGAAACAGGGCAACATATTCCTGAGACATAGCTAGTGATGAATGGAGGAGGTTCTAGGGGGTCTATGCAGAGAAGCAAGATGGGTTATGCAAGCCAATGCTCAGCTGAAACACATACCACAACCTTCTCAGCATTGGGATCTGGCATATAAGCATTAGGATCTACAAATCTGTGTGAAAGTAGAACTTCTGGACAAGTTTTCCTCTTTTTCCATATTCTGGGGAAGGAGATGAATTTGGAGTTTTTCCACCCTTTTCTATTTTTCTTTAAAAATATTTAAAAACCAGGCCACAGTGAGCGTAGGTATAATACAACAAACTTAAGAGTCGCGAGCCTGTGGGTTGTGTGAAAATGGGCCACATTTTGCTCATGAAGGGAACTTCTAACAGCAAAATCCACAACTCAACCCATGTCTACCACACAATTGGTCAGTCTGCATCTCCTCCTACACTCCATCTTAAGACTCTGGGGTTCACCAGACGAAGCTTTTTATTTTGCAGTTTACTGGGGCTTCTGTTTCTGCATTCTAAGCAAGATAAAGATCAGGTCTTCACTCTTTAAAGCCAGTTTAGATGGCTTTAAAAGAAGATTATGCAAAACAGAAAAGACGAAGTCCCCAGCAACAGCTCAAAATGAACACAAAAGGTGCAAGAGACCAAAAAGAACTACAATAGACCAATAAGATAATTTTATACAGTATTTATAAATAGAGTACCATCAAGTGCTCTATTTATAAATACTGTATAAAATTATCTTATTGGACTAGTGCAGTTCTGTTAGGTTTCCTGCACCTCATGTATTTGTTTTGAGCTTTAAAAGAGGATTAGATCATGGAGAATAGGCCTCTCACTATCATAGTTAACACTGGGGCCTGCAAAAGCAGTATACCTCCAATTACAAGATCTCAAGGAAAACCACACAAGATGGCTGTCACCATCATGTCCTGTTTGGAAGCTTCCTAAGGACCTCTGGCATGGCACTGTTGGAAATGGAGTGCTGAACACAAAAAGATTTTTTGATCAAGCAAAAAAATTCTTCTATTGTTATCATTTCTGTTTTTGGTGTGTGTTTTTTTGCCTGGCCTGCATTTTTAGAGTTGGATAGCAGGGGGCTGGTGTAGAAAGGCTCCATATCAGCTTTGGGGTTAAGAGATTTACCATTCTTATTTGAAGTAGTTTTAATTTGTTCAGCTTGTAAGTGCTTTCTTGGACATCTGCCTTGTCCTACTCTAATAACAAAGGTTCACCTCCTGTTCAGATGGATGATGTCACCAGAAAGGGCAACTTGGTTTGTGAGTTCATTGTAATAAAGCACTTGGAAAAGCCAGACCTGTCTCAGCTCAGTTTACTAATACACATGAAAGTTCACTTCTGGATTTATTTGGGATCTCACTAACCTCTGCATCCCCGGGGGTTAGAATTGATTAACTGGGTGAATCCAGGCTTGCAGAGATGGCAACGGTCTCCTTGCACGTTGTCCTTACAAACACAGACGCCATTCAGGGGGTCACAACTGGAGCCAGGAACAGTGCCATCTGGGTCACATTCACAAGCTTAGCAAAAAAAAAAAGGGGGGGAGAAGATGTCAAATCAACCACATTTTTAAAGTTCTAGGCTATAGCAGAAGGCAGGGCAGCCCTATCATTAAGCAGAACGAAGCAGTCACCTCAGGCAGCAGATGCTGGGAAGTGGCAGCAAGGCATTGGAAGAGAGACCTGTGTGCCATGCAGCCTGCTCTGTTCCCTCTAAGTTAGCCTGCTGCCATCCGGTGCAGTGCAGGATGCTCATCATCATGCTGAAGACACATTGTATGGGGATTTAGTACTGCCTCGTCCCTCTTCATTTCTCTTACCACCACCCCCATCTGCAGATAAGATTGCAAATTCTTGGGATGAGGACATGGTACCCAGCAAGGTCTGATGGCAGAGCCAAGGGCTAGCCTGGGAGTAAATGTTGTGATCATCAAAGATGAGCAGCTTTGGCTGCTGGATGCTCTTTGCACTTTCTGTGGTACACCGAGCTAGACGGTGCTCCTCACCAACCATGCATCATCCCAACCCTAGGAAACCACCAAGAAAGGAAATACAGCAGACTGGTGGGGTGCTGGTGAGCTGACTGGCGGTGGATTCCTCTTGAGCAATGAGCAAAGCAGGGCTCAGCTGGTGGGAAGAGGCTCACCTGACTCACTCACCATCATCTTTGCAATCATGACAAGGAAGCAGAACCAGTGTGGTTTAGTCTTGCTGGCCATTTGGGCCCTCTTCTTCCTGCCCCACCATGACTGCCATGGCTCCTACCACTGTTGCTGGATATGAGCATAATCAGCACCATATACTGTTGCCCCGAGCACATCAGCCAGGCAACCAGACAGGCTTCTTGCCACCGCTAAGGACAATTTCAAACTCTGCACACACCGGCTGTAGTAGCACAGTGTGTCCCTGACTTGGCTGTTCTTGCTTGGCATGCAGAAACAAGATGTTAAGGAATACATAAATAAAGAAGTACTAGGAAGCTAGCCAGGGGTAGGAAATCAAATTTGGCTTTCCTCTCTCCTGTCTGCCCATTGGTCCCCTAGATCCCCCCAAAATAGCTAAGGCATGTGTGTTTTTCTGATCAGTTGGCAACCCTGGGTTGGATCCAGGATCTGCCTTCCCCATGAGAGGAAGGGCTCCAGCCGTGGAAGGTCCCTTCACCCAATTTGGGGGGATGCCCCCCTCCCCTCCACATCACAGCTCAGTCCATTCAGCAGGTTTTCCTGACTCTCTGTGTACAAGAACAGACACCTAGAGATGACCTGGGGTAGGGAAAGAATTATGAGTTCCAAAGAACAGTGTGTGTGTGGTGAAGAAAAGGGAGCAGGAATAAGTGGGAGGAATCTTGAGTCATATTTACTCTTCAGACTTCTGAATTCAGTTCAGAATCACTCCTTCTTTGCAAGAAAATCTAGGAACTGTGGTCTGGGGTGGGGGTAGGGGGTAGGGGGCTGGGGATCTCTAACAGGAATTTTCCAAACCCTCAGCCATCTACAACTTCCAGATTTCCTGGGGGGAAAGAATGATGTTAAACTACTGAAAACCATAAAAGTTTGCCAGGAGTAAGCCGAAGATCATGTTCCTATTTACTTGGCTTTCCTTCGGTTCCTTCCTTTGGATATTTTCGAATGTGAATTTTTATATCAGAGGGCTGCCTTATGTGCTTTTATAGCAATTCTACTCACCCTGGGCCTTTGGAATAGGGCAGGCTCCATATCTAAATCAAACAAATAAGAGACATTCTGGAGAAACACATTATGGAATTAAGAGAATGCTTAAGCACCCACTTACGGAGACAAGCTTCTGGGTGGCCAAGTTCGAACCGCCGGTTACGGAAAAAGTTGGTCTTGCAATGTTCACAGTTCCTTCCTGCCGTATTGTGCTGGCAGTCTTCACACACACCGCCAGTCTCACCCCCATTGGCTTGGTACATGGCTGGGTCAAAATAACACTTGTTGGAATGTCCATTACAGTTGCACCCTATGAGAAAGAGAAAAAAACGTTTCTCATATGACAATCAATGAAAACAACGGCGTTTAACTTTTCAACTTAGCCACTAGATGGTGCTTTGGTCTCCCTCATCAATCCTACAGCAATTATATAAAATGGTAACAAATGAAGGTCATGTTGTTGTAGTAGATCCACCCAGAACAGGCTGTGGGGCGACTGAGAAAGAGACTTCCTGTATTTTTTTTTCTCCCCAATCTTTTGTGGAGGGGAGGGAAGAGTGGAGAAAGTGGCTTGATCCTTTGTGTTGGAGATCATTTAACTCAAGGGGAGAGTGTGTGGCTTGCATGAATAAGGCCCTATGTCTAGGCTTCAGCATCTCCTGTCAAAGGCTCTTGAGGGGAAGGGCTGAGAAAGAGCTGGGACTCTGAAGAGCTTCTGCAATTCATGGTACCGTTACCAACTAGCCAGGAAAAAAGCCCAATCTGGACTGCTCCTGTGCCTGTAACATGGGGTGGGCAATACAGTCCACAGGCCACATGTGCAAGTTCCCCACCCCTGCTTTAACAGCAGCCGACATGCAAGGGTCAGCAGGTGAAGCTTTTCACAGCACATAAACATCACCAGATAATGTCTGCAGATAAAGCTGAAGTCAAAAGGCCCAGGAGCAAGAACAAATAAAAAATTGTCAACCCTAGTCATGGTAGAAATCACTGAACTAGCTGGTTCACTGACCTGCCTTAGGGCATTTTCACAAGACACACAGAATTGCATATTTTAATTCACATCTCTCTAGTCAATACTGCAAGCATCTACATACTAACATGCACAATACAGCATTTTCCCTCTCCTAATTCCTGCCTCCATCAAGTTTTAGTTCTGGAAAGAATATGGCTATGAGAATCCAAATGTTTCCCGTGCAGTAACAGCACATATGTGCTCAGGCAATAACCGTTCTCTGCAGAGAGGCTAGGAGTTACACACTCACTGAAGCCTTCATAATCAAATAACTGGAATGGTAGGTTCAACATGAAAAACTGAAAGGTCACTTCCCTGTGTGAGAATCATATTCACAGATTCATAAACAGGGACACTAATTCCAAACATGTGATATTCATGACTCTCTTTAGGGAACATTAATTTGCTGACATGGTACTATACATACTCTGCAACTTTCCCAGCCTGGCCTGCTTTCTCCAGGCTGATGTGGAGAGTTTGGTCAATGAACAGTGAGTTTCTTTGTATCTGAAAATCACTGCTATCCTCTGTTTCAGCCACTTTTTAACATCCGCTAATAGATTTGTATGACTTGTTCCCCCCTTTTGGGGGGGGGGGGAGTTGCTGTTACTTACCCTTCTCTAATCCCCACCCCCCTTCCATGAGTCTGCAAACCCCAAACAGAGAAGAAACCATGATATTTTCAGGGACTACAATGTAGAAAAATGTATTTTAGAAAAAACTGTTATATTTCTGAAAGGCTTTGTTTAAAAAAGCATGGCCTATTTTCCTAGGAAGTTGGATAAGCATACACACTGCGGCATTCATTGGGGTTGTCATCTTCGGCAGGTCTCCATGGTTGGTCATTGTAGAAAGCTGCACAGTGGTCACAGTTTGGCCCAGCAGTGTTGTGCTGGCATACACAGCGCCCGTGAATCTGGAATATAAAAAAAGTTTTGTTTTGAGAATGCCATAGCTCAGCCCGCTACCCTAGGCTGTGAGGTCTCACATTTTGCCTTCTTCTGCCTGGCCTGATTGAGGAAAAGCTCCCTTCTAGCTTGTCCACATCCTTCCATACTGATGGGGGACGGGGGACAGTTCTTGTGCATGCCAAATCAGAGCTTCTGTTATCTGCAAGCCAAAAATCTATTGTGCTGACACCCAGGTGGATCCCTGCCATTCTCATGGCTGATCAGGAGACTAGCAGGATGATCTGAGAATTCTGTGAGTACAGTTTGCCCAGCGCACATGAAGAAATAATGCACACAATCCTGTGTCATGTAGAACCTCTTTCTCCCTTTCTTTCTTTTACCTCTCACAGTTCAGGTTTGACTCTAGCTTTCTTCACACGGAGCTTTTATCCTGCGATTGAGATTGCTCCTTCACGGACATTTGCAGGCTCTTTACATGACGCCGTGAACCTCCAAGGGGTCTCCTGCACTAAATGCCCTTTGTTCCATTTTTAAATAGATCGCAGATAATGAGCTATCAAATTACTCGGTTGTGTTCCACTTGACTTCCCTCCGTGAAACCGTGAAAAGAGGAAAAGCGGCAAGAAGAGGAGCAAGATCAATGAAAGATAATGGAATACTCAGATACGGGGAGAAGGACGGGAAAAGGAAGGGGTGAAAAAGGGAGTCGTCGTGATCCTGCATTTAAAATGGAAGCAGAAAGCCCTGTTTTAAATGCAGGATTTTAGACTGGGCTGGTGTAGAGATGCCCTCTGAAGCTAACTAGCAATGTGGGAAACTCCTGTCCAATCTAGTCCATCCTTGGCCAGAAAAGAAAGAAATCCACACCTTTTATAACCCTATGCAAAGAACCATTAAATGAGGGGAGGGGGTGTTGAGCCCTCTCCCCACAAGAAGCCTGCCAGCTTGTCTGGCCAATACTCTTTCCACCCTGTAGAAGAGCTAGTGAAGGAAGGAAGAAAGGAAGGAAGGAAGGAAGGAAGGAAAACAATTCTCTTTGCTGCATATACCCCAGGCTTCTACCTCCTTTCCAGCCCTCGGAAAAGTTGGCAATAGCTGTATATTCAAGACAGGAGCCTGACTAAGCCCAGGGGCTGCAGCAGGTTACTGAGCCTTAAGATAGTCAGAAATGCCATTCAAATCAGGCTCTTTAGCCTCTATATTATAACGAACTTCCTATTTTCGCAGCTCAGAGCCAGCCAGCAGCAGATGGTGAGACGTTATCGCCTCTGCATAATACAAGGAAACACTTTCCATTTCCAAAAGCACAAAGGGCTTCTGGCATATCACAGAAAACCTGTAGGAACAAATTTTGCAAACGGGAGGTCAGATTGCAGAGTGGGCCTATGAGACTCTGCGCCTTCTACATGAGGCTTTTATTGTCCGCTCGTGCGTTCTCATTCATGATAGCTTGCAGGTCCTTAAGACAACGTCGTCATCCTCCAGGGCCTCTCATGTGCTTTGCAACAATTATTGCAGGTTTCTGTCCTAACAGGAAAGTCTAGTATTTTTTCTCAGTGGCGTTGAGAAAACCCTAATGTAATTGCACAATTCCGCTGTTCCACAGTGCCACCTAGTAGCTGCATAATGCAACATATAGAAAGGCAGAGAAAAACAATAACACCACCACCCCAGAAAAAAACACGTGTAAATGAGCCAATTTTAATCCTGCAAAGAATCTGGAAGTAGAAGCCTTGGAAAAGGTGCGGGTTAAAAGCCTCATGTAGAAAAGCGCTCTAAGGATACAGCTGGGAAGTCAGACAGACCAACATTTCCCCACTGTCGCTCTCACCACAGCACTGGATTCCCCAGAAGAGGCATCAGCGGCAGCACAGCGGTCTGCATGCCCATGACAGAAGCAGCTCCCTTGCACCTGCAACTCAGTCAAGGCATAGAAAGCACTGGGCACACGATAACCCTGGTACGGAGGGCGGGACAGCTGGGTGAAATTGATTCTCAAGTTGGTGAATTCAGCAAGATCTGTTTGAGACAAAAGACACACACACACACACACACACACATTTGAGAGAAGTAGCAAGACAGGAGCTAAATTCTTTAGTGGAGGGAACAAAGACCAAATGAGACATAAAGACCTGAAGGTGTGGCTTGGGTGTGTCTTTCTTTGCGAAGAACAGGATTGCTACTGGGTCCAAATAACCACATTTAAGAACCTAGTCTCCATATGAGCATGCAGAATCCTCAGGCAAATACCAGGCAAATGCCCAGGGGCCTGGCACAAACCAGGCCGGGAGAGTCTCTTAAAAAAAAAAAAAAGTTCCTTGCTGCCTGATGGTGAGGAGTGCACCAGGCAACTGCAGTGAATGACCAAGCTGCCCTTTGAATCCCTTCCCAATGGCCCTAATGTAGCATCGCTCTGGAGTGATGCTATATCAGGAGCACTAGGGTGGGATTAAAATGCCACCATGCTCAGTCAGAGTGGCCACCTGGTGCACCTCACTACAGCTGCCTAATGCATCTCTCAGCACAGAGAAAAACAGTTCTTAAAGGGGTCCATCTGTGTAGCACTGGTACCACAATTACATTTTATTGGGCAGGAAATCCAAAATCACCATAAATAAGGTCTGGAAAAACACATGACAACATAGAAAACATTGGACAGCAATGATTTGACTATGACATCTTCTGGATTCTCTGTAGAGGAGGGGTAGGCAACTTGTGGTCCTCCAGATGTTTTGGCCTACAACTCCCCTCACCCCTCGCCATTGGTTATGCTGGATAGGCTGATGGGAGTTGTACTCCAAAACATCTGGAGGGCCACAAGTTGCCCACCCCTGTCCTAGAGCTTACACCAGTGTAACTAGTTGGGATCCTCTGCTCATCCAGAAGCAAGGCCTTCTGTAAGTACAATAATGGCGGGAGGGGGAGGGGTTCTCTCCTTCTGTGAAGCATTTGCCATTTTCCCAAGCCTGCTGATATCTCCCTCTTGTGCATGGATGATGCCATTTTGGCTACGTAAGGATCCACACTCTGAGAATGAGTTTGCTATTAATATATGTAGGTTATCTAAATGAGCACTTAAGCAAAGGGAGGGAGATGATAATGTGTTGAATGGTTTCCAAAATCCTGATATGTTTTCAGACTGATCTCAAGGGCAAAGAGATTGTTTATAGAAAGGCATAATACTATTTACAGCCTTGAAGGATTAGGTTCCAAATGCCACCAAGGAAGTTAAAAAAAGAAAGTATCAAGAATAACAGCAAGCATTGCCTGCCAGCTACATTCCCAATACTTGTTAGGAATGCATCTGCCAAGCAATGTTTGTGAGGTACCTGCAGTTACAACCCCTACGTCTCCTCAAAATATGTACAGTCAGGGCCTGAAATATTGGAACAAGGATAACTGTTTTGGCAGTTGGCCTCTCTGTACACCACCACATTGAAGTTGAAAGGAAACACACCCAGATGGGAGCCAAGTCAGGACCTTCATCTGTAATTCAAGGGGTTTGACAAAAGTGGGGCACTAACCATTCAGGAAGGACAGCCAGTGGCATACACACACCCCATCATTGGTGGCTCATAAGTAATGGAACAAACCAACATCATTTCAAACTTAAGGATTGCCTTTAATACCTGGAGGAAAATCCTTTGCAGTCAATGACTGCCTGAAGTCTGGAACCCTTGGACATGACCAAATGCTGAGTTTCCTCCCTCGAGATGCTTTGCCAGGCCTTTACTGCAGCTGCCTTCAGCTACTGCTTGTTTGTGAGTCTTTCTGCCTTCAGTCTTGTCTTCAGTAAGTGAAAAGCATGCTCTATTGGGTCAGGCGACTGACTTGGCCATTGAAGAACATCCCACTTCTTTGCCTGGAGAAACTCTTGGGTAGCTTTTGCTGTATGTTTTGTGTCATTATCCATCTGCAATATGAAGCGGCATCCTATCAGTTTGGCAGCATTCGGCTGAATCTGAGCAGAAAGTATAGCTCTACACACTTCAGAATTCATCCTGCTGCTTTTATCAGCAGTCAGGTCATCAATAAACACCAGTGACCTGGTTCCACTGACAGCCATACATGCCCGTGCCTTAACACTGCCTCTACCATGTTTGACAGATGATGTGGTATGCTTTGGATCATGAGCTGTTCCTTTCCTTCTCCATACTTTTCTCTTCCCATCATTCTGGTACAAGTTAATCTTGGTTTCATCAGTCCAAAGAATCTTATGCCAGAACTGGGCAGGCTTTTTTAGGTGTTTGCTGGCAAAGGCTAAACTGGCCTTTCTGTTCTTGAGCGTTACCAGTGGTTTGCACCTTGTTGTGAAGCCTCTGTATTTACATTCATAAAGCTGTCTCTTGACTGTAGATGTTGCCAATGACATGCCTACCTCCGCAAGAGCGTTCTTGACCTGGCTAGATGTTGTGAAAGGGTTCCTCTTCACCATGAGCAGCATTCTGCGGTCATCCACTTTAGTTATCTTCCGTGGTCTGCCAGGCCTTTTGCTGTTGCTGAGTTTGCCAGTTAATTCCTTCTTTTTCAGGATGTTCCAAACTGTTGTATTGGCCACTCCCATTGTTTTTGCGATCTCTCTGATGGGTTTATTTTGTTTCCTCAGCCTAATGCTGGCCTCCTTCACTCGCATGGACACCTCTTTGGACCTCATGTTGGGAGTTCCAGTGAACAGCTACCAAATGCAAATGTAACACTCAGAACCACCTCCAGGCCTTTTATCTGCTTGATTGGTCATGGGGTACCCAGGAAACAGGCCACACCTGGCCATGCAGCTGCTTGTCAGCCATTCGTTCCATTACTTATGAGCCACCAACAATGGGGGGGTGTATGCCACTGGCTGTCCTTCCTGAATGGTTAGTGCCCCACTTTTGTAAAACCCCTTGAATTACAGCTGAAAGTCCTGACTCCGCTCCCATCTGGGTGTTTCCTTTCAACTTCAATGTGGTGGTGTACAGAGAGGCTAACTGCCAAAACAGTTATCCTTGTTCCAATATTTCTGGCCCTGACTGTATATAGAGAACCTGCATTCATGTGCAAGAGCCCAAGTTGAAGTATCCTCAACAAAAATTAGAAGTAATCATCCACTTGGCTGCCCAAACAAGTTCTGCTCATTGCAACCTCTCAATAAATCTCTAGCCCACCCCCTGCAATGAACCCCATGCCCTACAGACATAAATATGTACCTACTATTGATTCTTTGGCTTTGAGATGTCATCATCCCAGATGCAAGGCCAACGGGGTTGAACTCAATCTTCCAAGAATAAAAATGAAGAAAATTATTATGGTGGGAGTTTGTTCTATCCTGCCTTTCCAGAAATTGTCAGTGCCACTTCCTAATTAGAAAAATGTATTTTACACTGTTATTTAAATGGTAGTGGTGCACAGAATTACTGGTATACTGAGCACTAAGGTCACTTCACCATCAATGGTTGGTGGCATGAGTTTTTTTCTTTCTGCCAAGGTGGCAACAATCATTAAAATCCAATACAGAACACTAGACCATGATTTAAAAAATAAATAAAACCACAGCCTAATCAAAGCAATAAGATATAAATCAATAGTGCTTCATCAAAACATTAGGAAACATTAACAGGAACTCCTCATGAGTCTCTCTCAGCCCTAATTTCTCCAAGAAATATTCTGCTCATATTAAGGCTTGTCATGCTGGATTAATGCACTGACTACAGTTTTATCCTAGATATTAAAGAGGCAAACACTTGTTTGAAAGAATGGGCTGGGGGTAGAGAGACAGTCATAGTATAGAATAGGAGTAGGAAGTAGGATCTACAACCAATAGTGTCTAGTGGCAAGATGGCATAGAACTCTAAGAAAGGTTTAAATGAACCCCAAGATCAGCCCCAGAACCAGACCAGGTTTAGACAAGAGAAAAAGCTCCCCTCTGACTGAGCTGAAGTACACAGTAGAGATGATGGTTTTCCCTGGCTTCCAACAGACTGGCTCAGAAAATAAGCTGAGCTATTTTTTAAACACACTCCCATCAGAAATAGCTTGGCTTATTATCTGAGCCAATTTATCTTTGTAAGTCTCCTGCCCAGTCTCCCACACCTCCAACTTTCCTTCCTTCCTCCACCTAGCTCCTTCAGTATCCAACCCCCACCCCCTTCCCTACCTGGGCTGGGACACCATTGATGGCTATTGCCACTGCATTTCTGATTTCTCAAATGACACTGGGGCCTTTCTTCTTGGTGCACCACCACCATACACCAGAGAAAGGAAGATAAAATCTCCCTCCCTTCCTGTCCCTGCATTTGGAGTGCTGCCATAGCAACTGCCTCAAACAGGTAGCTCCTGTTTAAAGGAAAGGGGGATTGGAATTCTTTTCCAGATTAGATTTTAATCCAAGCTGGAGAGGACTTCAGGGGCCTCATAATGCTCACCTCCTGTTGGGAGCAAGTCTTAGGGGCTCCCAAAGCTCATATCTAGGCAAGGCCCAAGCCCAGTGAGCTTCACCAGCATCTCTACACAGAGTGCCTTCTGATTAAAGAGTAACCACTGCTTTTCCCCACACTTATTGGATCAGAGGGCAGAGCTTTCAGATGGGAGTGATGAATTCCAAGCAGGCTTCAGCTCCAGCTTCTCTCTTAAGAAATTAAATGTTATTGTCCCCAGAGAGTCCAAGCCTTCTGTGGCCTAGTTTAGCCTGGATGGAAGGGGCTTCCTGTACCACACAAAAATGACTTAATGGAGCCTCCTTCATTTGTTTCTCTGCGCATGGATGGATAGAAGGCAGTTGCCTTCATAGTACAGTAGAGGAGCTCTGCTGATGAATGTTGTCAAACTAGCTGAGGTCCTAGAATAGCCTTCCCCAACCTGCTGCCCCCCAGATGTGCTGGACTTCAACTGCCATCAGCCCCAGACAGCCTGCATAGCCAATGTTAAGAAATGCTGAGAGTTGTAGTCCAATATCTGGAAGGGAAGGCTGTCCTAGAGGTTTGCTAATGCAGCTCTAAGTTTGGTGAAATCCACACAGTCTTTCTGAGCCAATGAGTTTATTCTACCTTCCCGCCATTTTGTGGTGGTCTGTGATGAGTCTGCATATCCTGGCAACGCACATCCTGCCAGGTCTGAGGGAGGCCCCTGGCGATCCATGGAAACGAAGTGGCACAGTCTGTGGACAAGTACTGATATATTTTCCAGGTTTTGCCAAAGTCAGTGGAACGTTCAATCACCGTGCCACCTGGCAGAGGACTCTGGAAGGATAGGGGGAAAGAAATACGAACAGGGTTCAATAATCTTGCCACCCTTGCCAAGGGAAGAGGAGAGCCAGGCTCTGGAAAGTCAGGTGTGCCTGAGGCTTCCTCTGATGAACCCCACCCTCTCCAGCTCCAAAATTCAGCTGAAGCCTGAGAGGTGTTTTAGCTATGCACTCGCTGAGCAAAAGCGCAGAACCATAATGAGCCTCTAAGCCTCCTATTTTCAGCTCAGAGCTGGAGGGAAAAGGCAAGGTAGAGGCATATAGGTTTGTCTCTTTGCCCAATGGATGCTCTGAGCTTGTCAGGTGCAGAGGAGCAGGGACTTGTTTTCTGCCCACCCCTAGATCCAAGATTAGAGCTGGAGAGAAAGGCAGGGGATTTTGTTTCAGACATAGCAAGAGGACTCGGACAAAGTCTGCCCAATGAGAAAAGGGGGGTGGACAACAAATCTTTGGCAACAGCAGATGTTTGGGTGATCAGTAATGCCAGCCAACTAACATAGGCTGGATCCAGCCAAACGTTTTTCTTTGTTTTTAGGAGACTGGTTAGTGTGTTTTATCTGAAGCCCTGATTCAGATCCTCCTTGGCTTGCAAAGACCATCCAAATTAAAGTTTCTACCCCCAATAACTAACATGAAAGCCAAACACATACCCTGAAGTCCAACAGGATGCTACCAAACTGAAACCTTTTATCCAGATCTAGTTGGAGAGAGACATGATCTACATCTGAGGAGACAGAAAAGAACAGTTCTCAGAGCAGTAGGTCACAGAGGTTATGAAAACAAAAAGCTTTTCCTGTGAGCCAGGTCATCCATTTCCTCTTTGCATTTAATCCACTGAAACCCAAAACCTGTTTGCTGAATCTACACAACCCTTGCTCCTCTCAGCCCAACATTCCTATCATAAAATTTCCAACTGAGACACTGTTTTACAGCACGTCTACATGGGGCGGCGGGGGGGAGCGGTCTTGAAGACATGCTAAGCAAGACAGAGCCTTACCATTCTGAGATTGCCACCACCGTGTGTCTCCTGCAGAAGAGAGGACATTTTCCACCCGGTGACTGTTGAATGCATGAGGGGTTCTGGAATCACATCGGCAACATTTCATTTGCCACTGAAAGAGAACAAAAGGCAGCTATCAGATTAGGATCCCCAGGTCCAGGAAAAGGGATTTCCAAGCCTGTAGAAAATATATTACATTTTCTGAACAGAAATGTTTATTATTTAAATATTATTATTTATTGAATATTATTTTTTTAAAAAAACAAGTTGTTCTTCAAATGTAAATAAACTAAGAACATAAGAAGAGCTATGAGAATCAGACCAAGGGTCCATCTATTCCACCATTCTCTTCACACAGCAGCCAAAAAGGC
This sequence comes from Heloderma suspectum, assembly GCF_057233095.1. Taxonomy (NCBI): domain Eukaryota; kingdom Metazoa; phylum Chordata; class Lepidosauria; order Squamata; family Helodermatidae; genus Heloderma; species Heloderma suspectum. Next base: position 256,543,849 of record NC_139461.1, read on the forward strand.
CTGCCACTTGAGAGAAGGGTGGTGGACAACAAATCTTTGTCCTCCCCACTGCCTGTGGGAAGGACATGGTCATGTTCCTCCTGCTCAAGTTCCCCAGTAATTGGAATATGTAGGCATCCTGCTTCTGATACTGGAGGTAGTATATGGCCAGGGCTCGTAGCCCTGTTTAGCCTTATCCTCCATGAATTTGTCTATTCCCCTTTTTAAGCCATCCAAATTGGTGGCCATCATTACATCTTGTGGTAGTGAATTCAATAGTTTAGTTATGCACTGAATGAAGAACTACTTCCTTTTCTCTGTCCTAAATCTCAAATTTAAAGTCAGATACATTGTGCATAAAGATATAGCTCATCTTGGATAATGTGGAAAGGGGGGGGGGGGAGTTCATTTTGGATTAATAAATTTAGGGTGTTTCTAGACAAGGCTTTTATCATGCAACTGCCCTGCCTCATTCATAGTACTATCCCACTGCTTCTTCTGTATTTTTTCTTTCCACAAAAAAATCCATGAAGAAGGAAAAGGAATTATAGCTGCACAATTGCTAAATTGACTATATGGGAAAATCCAGATTTAAAAATTGTTAAGAAAATGTTTTTGTGGCGGACTTGGACAGATAAGTTGATATTTATCTTGGATCAACTAGCGGGTAATGATTATGAGTTTTTGTCATTCTCGGCTTTGCATACCAAATTTGACTTGCCTGCTACAGCTGCATGGCAATACTTGCAGTTGCAATATTTGTTAGAATCTATGTTTGGTTCTGCTGCTTTTACAGCTTCAGAGTCTCCTTTGCTATTGGAAACATTTATTGAGGCCAATTAGTTATATGGACCCATGAGCCATGTTTATAAATATTTATTATTGGTGAATAAATATGATATACAGGGTCTTAAGTAGGAATGGAACAGGGAATTGGAATTGTCCCATTTTGCCTAATAAATGGATTGCCGTTTTCGTGTGTATGTCTGAAGCGTCTATGGATCTCAGGTTATGCTTTATTCAGCAAAACTCTTGTTCCATGTTCATTGGATGCCACAATGTCTCTTTAACAAGAGTTTGTCTTAAGTCAGCTAATTGTTGGAGGTGTAACACAGCTAATGCTTCCTTTAACAATATGTTTTGGCAATGTCCAAAAGTTGCCTTTTGGGGGGAAAAGGTTATTATATGAAAATACTTCGTATTGGAACACTCTTTAATATTTACTGATGCGTATGTTCTTTTCAATTATCTGCCTCCTTCCTGGAAGTTAATGCATGGTCAGTGGAAATGGATTCTCCACTCTTTTGACAGCTAAAACACTGATATTACAACATTGGAAGGATAAACACTCACCTCCTACAACGCAATGGATTGAAGTCCTTACAATACTTTCAACATTTGAACAGGTGGTATATAGACACCGCCTGTGAATGGATACTTATTTGGATATTTGGTCTGCTTTTGCTTAAGTTTATGTATAATTCTCAGAAAACTGTATTTTCATATATATATATATATATATATATATATATATACATACACACACACACGTTTATATTGTTTTACATAACCCAGGTAAGCGAGGGTTAATTGAGTGTTAAGGAGGGCGTGAAAGGTGGGAGGGGCCTATGTATGTGTGCGGATTCTAAGGGATATAAAGGGAGATCTGACAGTTGGATAGGGATTTAAGGATTGTAGAAGCAACATCCAATAAGGGGGTTTGTGTATAGGATTTTAGAAGGGGTAGAATAGGTAGGGAAATTAGGATCAAGCATTAATGAATAATAATAACATATAACTATTTGTGCTACAAATAAATCTTCATTTGTTTTTTTTTAAATACAGACTCCCATGTGTTGATTGAATTGGTACACACTTATTAAATCTATTTCCTTGTTACTTCTCCTGTATTGGGTTGAGAGAACCAATTGGGCATATTTAGTTTCTCTGGAACCCAGAGAGAGTAAAAGGGCTGAAGCTTGGGTGTCAGTGGCAACATCTGATCCAGGTGAAAGCAGGCATTTCCTGAGAGGTTTGTTTCTCAGGGGATGTTTCCACCAGCGATTTACTCCGAGCCAGCTGCGTGTTGAGGTCGTCAGGGATCGATGACGTTGTGGCCATCCAGCAGCCACCCTGGAGCTTATCAGGGAAAAACCAGATTTCCTGAGACTGCTTAAAGTCCGATTGTTTTCCTTAAGTCGGGTTCTCCCCAGTATAGTTGTTGTATGCCCCAACCCCTGCATTTAGCTTGAGTATGCCAGCCCTGCCCAGTGGTATGCCTTTCACCATGACCCCAGTCAAGGGGTGTTTCCTCCCACTGTGCTGAATGAGGCTTGCCCGCTGAATGCCCACAGAAATTACATAGAACCCCCTCAACTGACATGGCACAGAGCAATCTCGACACTCCGATTCTCCTTAGTTGCCGTCTTTGTGTTTACTGCTCTCTTTCCCACAACAAACCCATTAGTGTCTCCTCAGGAGTAATTCCCATTGTGCTGAATGAGGCTTGCCTTTGAACGCCCACATCAGAACTTACAGAGATCCTCCTCAATTGAAATGGCACATTTTACAGCCTAATTCCTTAAGTGTGATTAAGCACGATCTCGAGGCTCCAATTCATTGCCTTAGGAAGTAACTACTTCACAGCTTCCTTATAGAGATCCTGTGCATTAAAATGGGGGCTGGTTTCTGTCTCTTTCCAACAACAAACCAATTAGTGTCTCCTCAGAAGTAACTCCCATTGTGGTCAATGAGGTCCTGTGGGTTAAAATGGGGGCTGGTTTCTGTCTTTGTGTTCTCCCCCCCACCCTTTCCCAGCACAAGCATATGTGTGTCTACTCAGATGTAACTCCCATTGTGCTCAATGAGGCTTGCTCCTGAAATGCAGGTGCTTCTGGACTTTCAGGTGAAAGGGGGGGGGAAACCTCTCTTATTTGTTGAGCAGCCCCTGCCAGTCAGATTACTTTTACTCCAACCCCCACCCCCACCCCCACCAGGAAGTACTATGAAGCGATTTTTACTGGGCCACAGAAGCTGCTCATGGAGCCGTGCTCACAGCAAAGCCGATTCCTTTAAAAAAAAATCAGGCACTCCTCCATTAGCCTCTCCTTCTGTTGTTGTGGAAACATGGCCTCCATTTCAGAGATGGAGGCTGGGGAAAATGTGGAACCCAGGCAAATATGTCACAAGTTAACTCCTCAAAAGTAAACTGCTCTCCATTGGTTGCGGACTACCATCTTGCTGCCTCTAATTACCACAAGATTATTAAATACAGTTACCCTATTATATCCAATTGCGCTCATTTAACGGAAGCCATTAATTCTCCAACATGTATCACATTCAGAAAACCACCCAATCTATGTAAATTGTGAGTTAAAGCTGCACTTAAACAAAATACTTGCAGGATCATACCATTATAAATCAACACATTGCATTATCTGCAATTACCTCCAAGAAACCACTTCTTTCAGGAGCACAGTTACTAAAAAAACTTATTGCATTAGCATTTCTACTAATGTGGTTTATTTAATGTAATATATACATACATACATACATATATATATATATATATATATATATATATAAAAGAGAAAGATGTCTGCAATATGTAGGTAAAACTACAACAGACCTAAGAACAAGATTCCATAACCACAAATCTGTGATTCTCACCAAAAAGCTGTTGCAAGACATTTCAACTCACCTGCACATAATCTCTTGGATTTACAGTTGTTTCCAAAAGAACAAACAAAAGACACTGACGTGCTGACAAAAACAAAAATTTCTGGATCTATAGACTGAGAACTCTTAGTCCAAATGGCCTTAATCTGGAGGACAATTCATAAGCATACCACTCATACCTCTGTTTTTTCTCCTAAGGAACTTCCATCTTCAGGCATTCCAAACTGCCACTCCTGATACCCATTCAACAGCACAGCTACTGATGAGGGTGGCAGCTGAAACATTTAGATAAATAGATAGATAGATAGATAGATAGATAGATAGATAGATAGATAGGCTCTATTGTTAGTCTTTCTATCTTTCATATATGCTATGTATGATCAAAAACAAAACAAATGATCAAAAACAAAACAAAAACAAAGATTATGATCAAAAACAAAGATGGCAAGGACCTAACAGAAGCAGAAGAGATCAAGAAAAGGTGGCAAGAATATACGGAAGATCTGTATAGGAAGGATAATAATATCAGGGATAGGCGTGATGGTGTGGTCAGTGAGCTAGAGCCAAACATCCTGAAGAGTGAGGTTGAATGGGCCTTAAGAAGCATTGCTAATAACAAGGCAGCAGGAAATGACGGTATCCCAGCTGAACTGTTTAAAATCTTGCAAGATGATGCTGTCAAGGTGATGCATGCCATATGCCAGCAAATTTGGAAAACACAAGAATGGCCAAGAGATTGGAAAAAATCAACTGATATCCCCATACCAAAAAAGAGAAGCACCAAAGAATGTTCAAACTATCGAACAGTGGCACTTATTTCACATGCCAGTAAGATAATGCTCAAGATCTTGCAAGGTAGACTCCAGCAATTCATGGAACGAGAATGGCCAGATGTACAAGCTGGGTTTAGAAAAGGCAGAGGAACTAGAGACCCAATAGCCAATATCCACTGGATAATGGAGAAAGCCAGGGAGTTTCAGAAAAACATCTATTTCTGTTTTATTGACTATTCTGAAGACTTTGACTGTGTGGATCATAACAAATTGTGGCATGTGGATACCAAGTCATCTTGTCTGCCTCCTGAGGAATCTGTATAACGTAGCAACGGTAAGAACAGAGCACGGAACAACGGACTGGTTTAAGATTGGGAAAGGAGTACGGCAGGGTTGTATACTCTCACCCTACCTATTCAACCTGTACACAGAACACATCATGCGACGCACTGGGCTTGATGAAGCCAAGGCTGGAGTTAAAATCGCTGGAAGAAACACTAACAATCTCAGATATGCAGATGATACCACTTTGATGGCTGAAAGCGAGGAGGAGCTGAGGAACCTCATGTCAAAGGTGAAAGAAGAAAGTGCAAAAGCTGGGTTGCAGCTAAACCTCAAAAAAACCAAGATTATGGCAACCAGCTTGATTGAGAACTGGCAAATAGAGGGAGAAAACGTGGAGGCAGTGACAGACTTTGTCTTTCTAGGAGTGATGCGACTGAACGAATAAACAACAACAACAATGTATCTGCATTTGGGCATCTGCTGTAGAATCATCGACAACAAACTGTTGATATGCTTGGGCGAGATCAAGTTTTTCAAAGACTTTCCCTCCACCAAGAACAGCAAAGAGTTGATTGACAGCAGTAGGGATGTCAGAGAATTCCGCCACGGATCTCGGTGAGGCCGAATGCCAGTGCATTCAGCCCCCCGAAATCCGTGGTGGAACAAAGCCCCCCTGCCCCCTCCACCCTGCAAAATGGGCCTGGAATGGAGAACCTACCTGCTGCTGTCCGCGCTGACTTGCGAATGCTTCTTCCATGTAGCCGTGATAGGCTACGTAAATACTTATGTAGCCTATCACGGCTAACGCAGAGACGCCATTTGCGTCCCTGCGGAAGCCATTATAGGCTACGTAAGTATTTACGTAGCCTATCACGGCGAAACTAAGGGAACGCAAATGGCGGCGGCTACGGCGGCTGCCATTTGTGTTCCCTTTTTTTGCCGTTTTAGCCTATGTAGATATTTACGTAGGCTATTACGGCAAAAAAAAAAAAAGAACGCAAATGACGTAGTAGCTGCCATTTGCGTTCCCCTTTTTTTTTTGCCGTAATAGCCTACGTAAATATTTACGTAGGCTAAAACGACAAAAAAAAGGGAATGCAAATGGCGGCCGCCGTAGCCGCCGCCATTTGCGTTTGCTGTTGATAGGCTATGTAAACACTTACGTAGCCTATCAAGGCAAAATACAGGGACGCAAATGGCGGCACCTACGGCAGCCACCATTTGCATCCCTGCAGGCTGCCCAGCGGCCAGATGTCCGGCTGCAGTTGGCCCTGCCCGGCAGCTCTGTGGAATCTCCGCGGAGCGGAGCCAGCTGGAGAGAATTTCGGGGGGAGGGACGGAGCACCTCCCCCCACCGCGAATGTCACCCTTTGAAAAGGTAAGTGACTTTCATACATCCCTAGACAGCAGGCACTGTGTATGGATGCTGCTTAAGTGCCTTATTCTCGGTGCACTTGTAATCCCCACACAGTCTCACCTTCCCATTAAGCTTTAATACCGACACAATGGGTGTAGCCCACTGGGTCTGTGTAACTGGTTCTAGCACACCTTGCTTGATAAGATGATCAAGCTCTTCTTCAGTTTTTTCCCACAATGCAAAAGGCACATCCCTGGCTTTCATGCAAATTGGTGCAATAGGTGGATCCAGATGGAGTGACACTGGCTTCCCTTTGTATTCTCCCAGTTCTTCAGAAAATACCCTTGGAAATTTATTAACAATTGCTCCCAGCCAACCTGTAGTAAGGGCGTGAATTCCTTGAATGCTAATCTCTATTGAGAACCAGTTTCTCCACAGGAGGCATTTCCACTGCCCCTCCACAATTATAAGTGGAAGCTTCCCTTGGAAGGAGCCATAATGTACATCTACAGAGCAGCATCCAACAATATCGACCTTCTTTGCATTGTAATCAAACAGAATGCATGACAGACTTGACAACTTTGGAGCAAGGGTCCCAGAAAATATGCGCTTAAAGGTGTCTCTGTTAATTATGGATACCCCAGACCCCAAATCCACTTCCATTTTGCACTTCCGGCCATTGATTAATACTGTTTCATACAACACAGAATTATGAGGTTCCTTGCCACAGACCTTCTGAATAGGGATATATATATCCGTCCCCCCCCCGGAATGCTCCCAGGCCAGCTCCGCACCGCAGCGACTCTGCGGAGCCGCTGGCTGGGGCTGGCCGCAGCCAGAATTCCGGCTGTGGCCAGGCTGCTGCAGCTGCAAATGGCAGCCGCTACGCCAGCCGCCATTTGCATGGCTGTCAAGCTGTGATAGGCTACGTAAGTATTTACGTAGCCTATCAGCGCAAAAGGAAGCCACAGAAATGGCGGCCGCTACGACGGCCACCATTTGCGGCCGCAGCAACCCGGCAGTGGCCAGGAGACCAGCTGGACCTGCCGCCAGAGCCACCGCCGAATCCGCAGCCAGGTAAGCTCCGTCCCGGGGGATTCCATGAGGTGGCGGGGAGGAGGCCGTTCCGCCACGGATTCTGGGGGGCCGGATTCTAAGGAATCCAGCCTCACTGGAGTCCATGGCAGAATTCTCTGACATCCCTACTTCTGAATGTGATAAAGCTGTTGAGTTTCATCACCCTGGGGATAATCAACCCCATGAGATGCTAGGTGGAGTGACTCTTTGTTATAGTTCCTTGACCTTGTGCTGACAGATTTTGAACGGCAGACTCACTCAAGGTGACCCTTCTTCTTGCAAAACCTGCACTCAGAATCCTTGAATCTGCATAGAGAGCACTGATATGGTCCTCCACAGCCAGACCACGAATAGGCCAGGGCCTATCTGCATATTTTATGGAGGGTGCATTTCTTGTGTTCTGTTGACCTTGCTGCCCAGAATTCTCAGCCTGCTTGCTCCAGAAGGCATTTACATCCTCTGCATCTCTCTTGAGTTCTGTGACATATAGTGATGCAGTCTCACTGGTTAATGCCTTTTCTTGACCCATTGCAAATGTCAAGTTTGGTTCGGACAGTTTGGATCATTCTAGTGCTTCATCATAAACTGCACAGACAAGGTGATCCCTCAAAAAATCCTCTAGAAAATCCCCAAGGTTGCAGTGTTGAGAAAGATGATGTAGTAGTTCTGCAATATAAGTGACAATGCCCTCTCCAGGTTGCTGCATTTATTTGTGAAATTTAAATCTCTGCACAATAACTGAAGGATTTGGTGAGAAATGTATCTTCAGTAATCCTAAAAGTTCATCAAATGTCTTAGTTTTGGGTTAGGCAGGAGCAGTGAGTTATTTTATTATGGCAAATGTCTGTGGCCCACAAACAGTTAAGAGCACAGCTTGCTTTTGTTCAGCATTATCTATCTTATTTGCTTTAAGATAGAATGAAAGCCATTCTGCATAAAAATCCCACGAAGCAGGTTGACTAACATCAAACTGTTGAATATGTCCAAAAGCAGCCATTTTGATTGTAATTCTTTTTTAAAACAAACAACAACAACAACACAGGAGTCGCTCAAGTTCTTCAGTGGGTCTAGCTGTGGGTCACAGCTAATTTACCAGTTAGCTGTGTAAATGGATTCACAGTCCTTGCTGCCTGTATAGCTCTCAGAATCCCACCTTCATTGCCACAAGTTGTATAGGTAGAGGGCATGACTGTAAGGGAACCTCTACACCAGCCTAAAATCCTGCATTTAAAACAGGGCTTTCTACTCTCATTTTAAATGCAGGATCACAACAACTCCCTTTTTCACGTACTTCCTTCTCCCCCACCGCATTCCCCCTCCTTCTCCCCTTATCTGAGTCTTCCATTATCTTTCACCGATCTTGCTCCTCTTCTTGCCGCTTCTACTCTTTTCACAGAGGAAACTGAAGCAGAACACAATGGGGTAATTTGATAGCTCATTATCTGCAATCTATTTAAAAATGGAACAAAGGCCATAGTGCAGGAGATGCCCTGGAGGGTCATGGCAGGATGACGGCGGGCATCATGTAAAGAGCCCGCAAACGTCTGTGAAGGAGCAATCTCAATCATAGAATCATAGAATAGTAGGGTCGGAAGGGGCCAATAAGACCATCGAGTCCAACCCCCTGCTCAGTGCAGGAATCCAAGTCAGAGCATCCCCGACAGATGGCTGTCCAGCCTCATCTTGAATGCCTCCAGTGTGGGAGAGCCCAGCACCTCCCCACGTAATTGGTTCCATTGTTGTATTGCTCTAACAGTCAGGAAGTTTTTTGTGCTGTTCAGCCACAATCTGGCTCCCTGCAACTTGAGCCCATTATTCCGTGTCTTGCACTCTGGGATGATCGAGAAGGGATGCTGGCCTTCCTCTCTGTGACAACCTTTCAAGTACTTGAACAGTACTATCATATCTCAAGAGGTTCTACACCCCTATGTTATATAAAGAAGATGGGGGCTGTGGCCAGACAAGGGGCACTGGGGGAGAGGGAGAGAAACGGGGTAGCACCTTTGCTAAAAATAAGCCTTTAATATTCATTCCACCTGGAGCCAGCCCTGACAATCTCAGGATAAAAGCTCAGTGTGAAGGAACCCTAAGACTCAGCAGGCCTCAAAACCAACTGTCCTTTATTTTTCACACACAGAACTTAGCAGAAGCTCCACTAGGGATGGCAGAGAATTCTGCCACGGATTCCAGTGAGGCCGGCCTCACTGGAATCCGTGGCGGAATTCTCTGCCATCCCCGGAATCCGTGGCGGAACAGCCCCCTGCCGTGGAATCCCCTTGGGACAGCACTTACCTGGGGCAAATGCAGCGGATGCGGCGGCGGCAGTTCCAGTGGCTCCGGCGGCTGGTCTCCTGGCTGCAGAGCGGAGCTGGCCGTCGAGGATTCCGGGGGGGAGGAGCGGATCGCCTCCCCCCCCCATCGAGGATTCTGGGGGGAGGGACGGAGCGCCTCCCCCCCACCACGAAAGATTCCGCGAAAAGGTAAGTGAGTTTCATACACCCCTAAGCTCCACCCACTGCTGCTACTTCCTACTCTACAGGAGCTGCCAAGGTTCAAAACAGTAACTAAGCCATGGTACACCCCCCCCCGGATACATATATATATATACACACGCACGCACACACACACTCATACGTATACATAGCTACATACATACACACACACATTTCATAGGCATGCATTGAAATTAATATATTCAAATGTATGTAGCTACATTTTTTCTTTTCATCTTTTGTTTTTGTTGTTGAAATTCCACAATAAAAATTTAATTTTAAAAATAGCTGCACAATGTCTTGATTGATTGGTAGCACTATTGTCCATCTGGAAGAACCTTTAGCGACAGGGGGAGGTATGGACTGGCCAGTTTCTAAAGCAGGATACTGTATAGGATTAGCTCCTAAACTTTGCCAAAATTGACTAAAGATGCACTGAAAAGGAGCCAATCAGGTCTTGTCACTTACAGATGACATTCCTAACTTCCTATCTATGAACATATGAGGCTGCCTTAGGTTGAGTCAACCATGGGTCAACCATCTGCCTAAGGCTGTCTGCTGTGGTTGGCGAAGGCTCCATGAAGGCTGGGGCAGAGTATTTTTCCAGCCCTGGTACCTGATGTCCATTTTAAGTGGAAATGCCAGAAACCTGGACACTTATGCAAGCGAAGCATGGATTTTACTCTTGTGCTATAGCCGCTCCCCAGCCTCATGGTCATTGTCATAAAAGACAGGATTTTGCCAGACTTTAGAGACAAAAGGTTGAAGACCACATACAGAAACCTGCATATATAGGCTAAAAATAAAATAATAATTAGCCCTGTACAAAGTTATTCCAACTGTTTGTATCCTTCAGGCAAACCTGTATTTGCGGCCACTCAGGTTTCAAGAGAACTGAACCAAATGAAGCAGACCTTCGTGTTTGATCTATACCAGTTAGATATTGTGTCCTTCTTGGGATGTTAAATGGCTTCAAGATTAGATTACTGCAACTCAAGCCTCAGGGGAGAGGAGGGCAGAGTTAAGTAGATCTTCGCATTAGCACTATACCAGTTAGACATTATGTCCTTCTTCATGGGACATGCTTGGGCTTGAGACTGGGTTACTTATCAGCCAAGATATTCTAGCCCACCTTATGGCAGAAATCCAGCAAACACTACAATCACCCAAGGCGTGTGATCAAAAGGGTTGAAAGAGATGGCCGGTAGCCAGTGCCACACAGCGTACAGCACGTAGCAAACATGCAATGTACACAGCAGCATATGCAATACAGGATCAAATTGTGGCAAGACAAGCCTTCCATTTCCCAACTCCAAACAAATGTGCCCCCTTTCCCCCCACAACATTAACAAATCTACAAAGTGGCGCTGAAAATGGAATTCCTTCCTCAAGTTTCAAACAGGGCCTGCTGGTATTTCCCCAGTTGCAGATCCACTACTAAAAGGACCAAACACACAGGAGAGAATGGTATGTTCTGGCTTGTTTATATCTTGTCATTTCTTCATAAGATCAAGTGAGCACCTTCAGTTGATTCAGCACTTTACCTCAGCCCAAGTGTTGAGTGTAAAGATATTTGCCATGCATCAAAAGGCTTGTGACAAATCCCCAACTTTTCAGTATTGCTTGGTCAGCCTTCCCCTGGGGGATGTTTCATCCAGGCAAACAATACGGCCTTCATCTGAATCTCAAAAAACAGCTCCGGCCTAGAATCCGCTCTCCAAAGCCTCATACACAGGGCAAACAGCTTTAGTGGGTGAAAGGTTACTGGGTGGGAAGTCAAGTAGAGCAAAATCCAGCTCTCAGCTTGTGTGAGTAATTCAAGAAGCAAAACAAGCTGGGCATTCCCTTACGTTTTGTGCACAAATGGCTTAAAGAGACTTCAGTCCCAATTTAACAAACACTAAAAGATGACAAGCCAGGCTAAGTCCTGGCTCAAAAGAAAGACGACTTCCAGTACCTCTGCATATAGAAAGGGATGGTAGAAAGATGAGTAACAGTGCAATCTTATACATCTCTACTCAAATATTAGTCCCTCTGGGTTCAATGGGATTACTCCTAAGAAACTGGCTATAGAATTGCAGCCTAAATGTCATCACGGTAAAGAATAAGTTAATTATATTGATAAATGCTGATTTCATAGATATGCTACATTCAGGACATGCAGCAGTGTACCTAGCTAGGGATGTACGAAAGTCACTTACCTGAACCCGAATGTTGATTTGTGGGGGGGGAGGCGCTCCGTCCCTCCCCCCGAAATTCTGGCCGGGGGGAGAGGCGCCCCATCCCTCCCCCCCGAAATTCTGGCCGGGGGGGAGGCGCCCCGTCCCTCCCCCCTGAAATTCTGGCCGGGAGGGAGGCGCCCCGTCCCTCCTGCCGCAAATCTTGTCCTGCTGGGACTGCAAATGGCAGCGGCCGTAGCCGCCGCCGTTTGCGTCCCTGCAGTCAGCCATGATAGGCTACGTAAATGTTTACGTAGCCTATCACGGCTGAGCGGGGGGGAAAAAAACCCGCGCGTACGCAAATGGCGGCGCCCATGGGCACCGCCATTTGCGTTCCTTATTTTGGCACATGTAGTCTACGTAAACATTTACGTAGACTATGGCGAAAATAAGGGGAACGCAAATAGCGTTCCCCTTATTTTCGCCGTAGTCTATGTAAATGTTTACGTAGACTACACGTGCCAAAATAAGGAACGCAAATGGCGGCGCCCATGGGCGCCGCCATTTGCGTACACGCGGTTTGTTTGTTTTTTTCCACTCAGCCGTGATAGGCTACGTAAACATTTACGTAGCCTATCACGGTGTTTTTTAAAAATCTAGCCGTGATAGGCTACGTAAATCTTTACGTAGCCTATCATGTTTTTTGTTTGTTTTTTTAACGTGGAAATGGTGGCAGTGGCAGCTGGTTGGAAGACCGGCCACCGCCGCCACTGCACCGCCGCCGCACCACCGCCGTGCTGCCGCCGCCGCCGCCACCAGGGACATTCACACAAGGTAAGTCCCGTCCCGGTGGGGGGCGGGGGGATGTCAGAGAATTTCTCCACCAATTTCGGGGGGCCGAATGCGCTGGCATTCGGCCTCCACGAGATTCGTGGAGAAATTCTCTGACATCCCTACCTAGAACTGGACTTTGGGGCCAGCATAGCCTGGCCCCCAAGTGGGGGCAGTAGCAAACATGCCCAGCATCAATACTTGAGCCTCTATGGGGATGCCAGGACCTACCGGGGCTGATGGTGCTCACTGTAGCATCCTTTCTTATTTTTAGAAACCTGTTATACTCAGGGGATGGGGCTGGACATGTAAATGGTTTCTGATGCTCATTTTATTATTTTTACTTTGAAAATGTATTACCCTTTTCTACAACAAAATTGTCCTTATTCCCAAAGAAATATATTTAGCATCAGGGTTTGCAGAAGTAAACTACATTTTAATCCTGTAGTCATGATGGTACTATGATTTAAGGGAGCAATCCTATGGCCACTAGACAGCCATAGGATATCATGTTATCCTGGAACCAACCTCAGAGCCTGCGCTCTGAAGGTCAGTTCCTGGAGAACCTACCTCCCCCCACTTCTGCGCTGCCTCCGAGGTAGCGCAGAGCAGCCCCGTCCTCCGCACTCGCAAGAGGAGAGTGGAGCAGCTGAAAAGGGGTGTGACTGGGGGCATTCCAGGGTGGGGAGGGCAGAAATGCCTGTACGACACATCCAATGTGTCATACAGCAGCCACTCCGTCCTCCCGTGGCTAGACAGCTGCATTGGCTGTCTAGCCGAAAATGCAAAGCAGGGATAGGCGGTCGCCTCCGAGTTCAGAGGCGGCTGCCTATCTGGATAGGATTGTGCCCCAAGTGAATTTAAAATGTGAAACTGCACATACTCAGTTGCGGGGGGGGGGGGTTGTTAAATTAGAGCTGACAAAACAATGTTTGTTTGTTTGTTTGTTTGTTTTTCTAACATATCATGAATGTAGATGCAGTTGTAAAGCAAGGAGTGGAAGTGGGGAGGGGGAGACAAAAAGTTAGTTGTGTACTTCACAGCTGAAAGAATACACATGGCCATCTAAGTGCCCCCCCCCCCCAGATCATTAAGTCCAGTGTCTGAATTTTAGACTCTAAAATTACCAGGGTGTACCAATGAGATGTTACATATAATAATGTGTTAAAATTCAATTAAATCATTAAAAATGATTAATGATCAATTAATTCATTACAAAATGTAAAACAGGAAGTGAAACAATGATATTCCAAGGTGTAAAAACCAATGGGAAATCTTCCAAAAACATGTGGAGAATAAAAATAAGTCTCCAAGCGCTTTTTAAAGGGGACGGAGAACACAGACAGATACCTGGAGGGTGCAACTGCAGAAGTCTATAGGCTATATATATACTTGGGGGCAGACACAGTGGCCCCTCAGCTCACTAGTTACTAGCACTCTTCAACTGCTGTCATTGGCCAAGAAAACTTGTTGTTCTTCACAAGTGCTAGCAGTGAATTTATAGGCTAAAAATGTCGAGATTAAACACATTTGTGTTCACGACAGGAATGTTTCATCTAGCATAGGCTTATCCCAACTCTGGTTTAATTGACGTTCAGAGCTGCCCTACCCTCTGAGCTCCAGACTATACACACACCTTCCAATACTATATACTTTCTTGTACTTGTATTGAGTAAATTAATATGGCATGGATACATAACTTTTCCTCTAAATTCCGCACACTAGACAGCTAGGAAAAGGTTTATGTCCCAGCATCCCTTACGTCATCACAGAGGATGCTGGGATGCAACACTCAGCTTGCATGCCATGTGGCACTGGCAATGATGGAACTTGCACAATGCTTCCACATTCCAAGCACCACGTGCAACCAGCCCAGAAATGTGCAGATAAAGAACCCTATTCAGGCATTGTATTTACCACTAAGCCAAACATGTGGGAATGTGCGAGTGGGGCTGTGCCAAATAGTTCCACCTCTGACATCATGCACATCAAGCCCTTCCTGGTGTCTGTTCATACAGCGCAAATGTCTGCAGGGAGGGGGCCTGCACAATTGGGGTTCCAGGTTGCATGGAAGCTTTTTTGTACCACCTCTCTGCTCATGTGTGCACTGTGCACGGACACCAGGGGGGAGGGCTATTTGATGCGCACACAGTAGGGCAGAGCTCCTCAGGATGGACCCCCTCACTTGTTCAACTTATGGTATACTATATATAACACCTAAATATGGCTAAAGTGGCACCCCCCCCCCCAATGTTTCAGCTCCTCCTCCAGCATCTGCAGCTTTTCTTTGACCAGATGGTAGGCAGAAGGAGGCAGGTTGCAGGGGGAAGAGGCACAGATTGCTCCCATTATCACTTTCTCCCTATCAGTCTCCATCCTGTTTCCATCCTCAATGTACCAATTTCCCTCAAGAAAATGTTAAGAGGATATGTACTGAAACATCATGGAAGACTGTCTTTCTCCCATACTGTCTCAAGAAGCTGGAACCCTTTAAAATCTAGTCCATTTTTGCTTACTGCAACATTCTGTGCAAAAGGGTCTGCTGTAATTCCAGCAGGGCCTTACACTGGCTCAACTCAAGGTCATGTCATTTTGGAAAAGATGTGCCAAACACTCTGCCTGCTGAGTTTGGATAACTCCACACTTAGACCCAGAAACACTTGGAAAGTTGGACCCTGAAATAATAATTTCATGAGGCAGCCCACCAAAGTGTCAAAATCTTGCTCTTTTTCATTATTTGGGAAAACTAAAATTATTGCTGGAAAGTGCACTAAGCAAATTGTGTAACATTTCATTGCATAAGAGGAAATTTTTGCCCATTTACTGAAACTGCAGCTTGCAAGAGGAGGCGTGTGTCTCAAAGTTCCCCAGGGCAGATGGAATGACTGGCCAGCAAAATAAAATAAAAATGGCTTTTATTTTGGCTGAACTCAAGGTCATGCTGCTTTGGAAGAGCTTTACCAAACGCTCTGCCTGTCAAATATATTGGACACATCCACATGTGGACATGGACATTTGACAGACATGTGCAAATCATCCCTCACTGTTTTAACTTACTACTTCTTTGGGGTTAAAGACAGGTTGTGTGACAAAGCGGACAGAGCACAGTCTCTATGATCAAGGTATACATCCCCACTGCACTGAGCCATGGGACACAGGAATGTGGTCCATGCCAAGGGAACAGGATAAAGGAGAGGATGTAATGTAGCCAAACTGTAGAGGGAACAGTAGCCTAACCATGGAGACAGCAGGCAGCTGTCTTTCGAGTAGCTGAGCAGACCCTGAAGGGAAAAAAGCATGGCCTCTCTCATTGGCCAAGAAGTCTCCTAACCAGGAGTAGAGAATATAGACTAAAAAAAAAAGGTAAAGGTGTCCCCATCCAGTCGTGTCTGACTCTAGGGTGCGGTGCTCATCCCCGTTTCTAAACCGAAGAGCCAGCGCTGTCCGAAGACGCTTCCATGGTCATGTGGCCGGCACGACTGAACACCGAGGCGCATGGAATGCTGTTACCTTTCCCGCCGAGGCGGTACCTATTTATCTACTTGCAATTTCATGCTTTCAAACTGCTAGGTTGGCAGAAGCTGGGACTGAAGACGGGAGCTCGCTCCGTCACGCAGCACTCGGGTCTCGAACTGCTGTCCTGCCGACCTTCCAGTCTGCAGTTCAGTGTCTTAACCACTAGGAGCAAAGGCCTCCTTGTGAGAAAGGGCATACTCATGAGTAAAAAGGTAGGGTGCCACCAGGAGAGCTGCCCATGAAAGAGAAATATATTCTTTCTCTAGGCCTAAAGACAAGGATAAAGAGGTGGAGTGTCAATCCCCTTTTCACCTTTGGAAGCCTTTGGCAACCAGATAAATCCAGAAAGAGGGTCCCATAGGGAGGGTGCAGTGTACCATCTCACATAGTGAAGTTCTTAACATGGTGCTATTTCTTACCTAGTTCCCTTCCAAATCTTTGTTTAGCTTACCCTGGGATAGAACTACATGGCCTGACTCAACGTCTTGTCTTGAAAGCTGAGCTGTTGCTTGTCTTATGTGCATCTATACATATAAGTTAGGATAAGGACATTTATGAAAATCTGTATCCTCTTTTGTCCTCTTTTTTTGGTGATGCATTTCCTCGGGGGGGGGGGCAGTGTAAGCAGTCTTGATCCTGGGTTTTCTGTTCAGTTCAGTAAATAACTGCTTGTGTGCTTATGAGAAGATGAGTCAGTGCCCTCCAATAAAATCTGTCTCCAATTTCATTTTCATTGTTTTAGGGAATGGATTTTCATGGGGAAATCTCTGCCTGATTTTAAATTCATTCCACTCCACTCCTGTCATTCACCACTTTCATCTTTTCCAGTAGAATGTAAACTCCAGATATAGTCAAATGGAGATTTCCTTTTGTATTCAGGTCACATTGCATCATAAAATCTGTAGTCTTAAAACTGCTTCAGCCCAATGGTTCTGCCTCTGGCAAAGACGTTCCATCATTGGGGGTTCAATTACACTCCCTCCCTCACTGCTATCTGTCTTCTAATGTGGAAGGTTAAACATTATTTACTTGCATCCAAAGAATAGTGTGCAATATTCCACATACATACTTAGGCTTTCACGCCTCAGTCCCACTGCTGCCCCTCACATGAAACACAATCTAAAAAACCCTGAAAAGAAGTCTCCTTTCAGTGTTTCATGTGAGTGGCACTCTGACGTCCCTCAGAATGACAAGCTTCCATTTGTACAGGGGCACTTTGGATCCAATATTTGTGATGTTACATTTTTCTTTAGTCACACATAGCCAGACGGGAGCTATCCCTGTGCAAAATTGGAGGTGGCTGCTACAGCTGTCCCTTTAACAGCAGTTTGATCTGCAGCATTTAGCAGGTGATAATATTTAGCTCCAGACCATGAAAAGCATCACAGAGTTCTGCAGAAGGCACAGGAGGTAGAATGGGCCAGACCAAGTTTTTTTTTTCCCTGCCTAGCTGGCAAACCAGTTTCTGTGGCATTTCAAAATAGACAGCAATGAGAAATATTCATCTAAAAACCACTCAAGTCTCCTTTGTGAATATACTAAACCAAGTTAACAGGTACCCAGCAAGATTTTTTTAAAAAAATTAAAAAATTGAAATAACTGAAAAAGCTGGAAGTGAAGAGGCATTTCTACATGAGGCTTTTATTGCACGCTTGTTATTCACTTTTTTTGCTGGTCCTTTACATTATGTCATCAACCTCCAGGTCCCCTCCCATGCTTTCTGGCCATTATAGTGACATTATTCTCAATGGGGAAAATGCGATGACAGATTTAATTGTGCTTTGAAGCTTGATAAATTTCCGGTCAAGCTTTGTAGCTTGACAAATTTCCAGAATCCTGCTATATTGCAGCTATACCACAGTGCCATCTAGTGGCTGTATAATGCAACATATAAAACTTGCCCGGAAAGAAAAATCCCAGAAGAAAACCACATGTAATGAAGGCAATCTAAATCCCGCTAGGAATCTGGAAGCAGAAGCCCCATGAAGGGTTTGGGATTTTAGCCTCATGTGGAGAAGCCCAGAACTGTCAACTTTTCATCTGACAGGGCTCCTGTGCTTTCCATAGCACAGACACACAGTGATGGAAAAAGCTTCACAGCTTAATTTCCACATGCCATGCAACCATGAAATGCATGGTAATCCTGCCTGTAAAAGAGTTGGCAACTGTAGGATAAAAAGATTTGTGAAATGTTTTTCTAAATGGCCATTAAGGCTGCAATCCTGTGCACACTCACCTGGAAGTACCCTCCACTGAATACAGCGGGACTTCTTCTGAGTAGACATGCATAAGATCACTTTGCATTGCATGAGTAGTACCTATTTTATGAGATATAATTATCAGTGCTGAGAAAAACACAGAAACAGAGCACAAATCAGGACAGGGAAATTATTAAATGCAGACCATACAAACTGATTTCGATGTGATTTACTCTAGCAATATTTTTAGTATTTAGAGTAAATCACATTAAAATCAGCTTAGGTGTGTGTGTGTGTGTATGTATCTCATTCTCACTCGCTGTTTTTATAATCCACAATGGACTGGGCATGGTGAACATAGTCATCAAGTATTTAATATGCCTTGTAAATAAACATGAACATAAGGTAAGGTAAGAAATCTGATACTTAATAGATAGAAGAGCATGGTATTTGCATTGCTTTATCAGAGCACAAAATTTATGTCAGCTAATATACTGGCTTTATGCATGGTTTATGGTTTATGCATAGTTTATGTATATTGGCTTTATGTATGGTTTTCAACAACTGCATTTTTACGTTCTATTTTAATTGTATTGTAAACCATTTAGACAGTCCTTTCAGCCAGGGCTAGTAGGAACACAGGGAGCTGCCTTATACTGAGTCATACCATTGGTCTGTCTAGTTCAGTATTGTCCACACTGACTGGCAGCAGCTGTCCAGGGTTTCAGGCAGGGGTCTCTCCCAGTCCTGCTGGAAATGCCGGCATTTGAACCTGGGATCTGATCCCTGGGTAGAGTGCTCTGTCACTGAGTGTTCTGCCACTAAGCTATGGCTCTTTCTGTAGGGTATACATTTTAAGCAGGACATACATCTTAAAAGCAATATAAATAACACACTCAGAGCAGTGAGACTGACAAGGAAGACCAACTCCAAGCTGGCAGTTGGCAGAAAATGCCAGGTCTGAGGGCCTAGACACAGCTGTTATTGTGCAGTCATCCTGCCTCAATAATGGAATTTTACAGGGCGACCAGTCATCATTGTTTTCCATTTGTAACCTTCCCACTGCCTCTTCCATATTTTCTCTTGCCACAAAAAAAATCTGTTAAGGAGGGAAGGATGGAATAGCTAAGCAATGTCTTTTGACTAGTAGTGCTAGCCATTTGGAAGCACCCGGAGTCTTAATACAATCTGTGTATCTCTGCAGCAAAGCAAATAGCTGAGCTCCTGCAAACAACATACCTCCCCCCACACACATAGCTTCTACAGAGACCCCCTATTCAGGTGTACATTAGTTGTTGTCTTGTATATTAGTCAATTATCCCTGTGTGGCCTTGGAACTGAAGGAAGGTCATTCTACTCATGTAAGGAATATTAAGTTGGCATAACGCGCCAATATATGTACTGCCTCTCCAGCTGCTCACAGCCTTTTATGGAAAGAGAAATGTGTGGATACATATTAAACCAGGGTCAAGGCAGAATGACAATACCTCAGCAAAGCTACCCTTTCCTCCTGCTTCCTCAAGCATGAGAAACCTTTGAAGCTTGGTTAGGGCACTTCATGGTCATGTATTTCTGTCTTGTCCTCCAGCCCCAGGCTGTCAATAACCAGCTTCTCAGGTTGAAGCTTTCTACAGCTTTACATCTGAGCTATTAATGGAGCTGTTAACTGCTGGCTTTGACATAAATCACAGTAGAGCTGGGACAGTTCTAAGACTTAAAAAAACCAGTGAAAGATATATCAAAGATTGGCGGTAGCTGGACTGAGAGGAATGATAAGTCAGTTCAGAACAAGGTCATCCATTAAAGCTGGGTTGCACAATGCTTTTTATATGTCTAATTTTGATATAAATATAGCAACAAGTCGCATTATTAAGGAAAGTTCCCAAAATAGAATTCTCACGCACTTCCATGTATTTCTATGAGCTAAGAGAAGTGGGCAAGACATGCCATCCACAGCTGAGCTCCCACGATCTGAAAGGACAGCATAGGTTTTGTATTATTCCACTTATTCCCTCACCCGCCCCCCGCTACTTTTAAAACCCCACACTGAGTAGGCAGGCACATAAGTCACCTGGCACAGTCTTCCACACTATGGCGAGATTTACTGTATTTCTATTAAAATTATAATAATTTCTAAATGTGCATCAATACATATAAATTAGCATATACAAATGTTATACAAATCACTGCCCCCTTTTGTCCTCTTTTGTGGTGATGTACTTTCTCTTTGAGGCCAATTCATAAGTGGCCTATGCTAAGTGAAAATCTTAGGTTTGCCAGATCCTTGCCCTTTTCCAGCTCTAAAATATCCTTTTTGAGCTGCAGTGAACTGAAATGTACATAATATTTCTCTTCTCCCTGACCTCCCATATAGCCAGTAGGACTCAGGCAAGCACCATGAGAGAAGGATAATTGGAGGCAGGAATTAGTGACCAGGTTCACACATGCACGGGTGCTTAATAAAACCCACCCACCTGCCTCTCCAGAGACACCAGCAGCCACAATACCAGCAGCAAATAGCAGCAGCGGAGGGCAGCAGCTTTAAAGACAAGGGGAAAGGGGCAAACGTGGACTTTATCTGCTCCTTCTTAGCTGCTGTTCTCTTTTATCTCTTTTACCTCTTATATTTTTTTAAACTGTTGAGCATTTTATATCCTAACATTTTAATATGTGCCTGGGAGGACTATTGGGCAACTCAGGGGGTCGGGGAGGTGCCACCATAACTGTGGTCACGGGCAGGGGGAGGTATGGTGTTGGGGGATTAACAGGCCAGCTGAGGAGAATTGGGGCTAGACACCTTACAGCTGTCCCCTCTTCTGGTTCTTCCCCCAACCTGATGGTTCCTGGCAGCCTTACCAGTCTGCCCTCGGGTCTGGTGGTGCTGCTGCTGAATGCCAGGTTGGCCCAAAATAAGACCTCCCTCATCCATGATTTGATTGTGCATGAAGGGGCTGACCTGGCATGTATTACTGAGACCTGGGTTGGGGAACTGGGAGGGGTCACTCTCTCCCAGCTGTGTCCTCCTGGGTACTCGGTGCAGCACCAACACCGACTTGAGGGTTGGGGAGGGGGGGTTGCCGTGGTCTATAGGAATTCAATCTCCCTCTCCAGGCTTCCTGCTCATTCGAGTACAGATCTTGAGTGTTTGTACCTTGTGTTGGGTACCCGGGACAGATTAGGTATTCTGTTGGTGTACTGCCCACCCCGCTGCCCATCAGACTCCCTGCCTGAGCTGACGGAGGTGGTCTCGGACTTGGTGTTGAGGACCCCTAGGATGATGGTCCTGGGGGATCTCAACTTCCATGCCGAGGCCACTGTATCCGGGGCGGCTCAGGACTTCATGGCTGCCATGACAACCATGGGGCTGTCCCAACATGTTATTGGCCCAACGCATATAAAAGGACACACACTTGATCTGGTTTTCTCAACTGGGCAGGAGGATGGTGATCTGAAAGTGGATGAATTAACATCTGTCCCTTTGTCATGGTCAGATCACTTCCTGCTGAGGTTTAGACTCCTGGCAGCCTTTCCCCTCTGCAAGGGTGGGGGACCTATTAAAATGGTCCGCCCCCGGAGATTAATGGATTCCAATGGATTCCAGAGGGCTCTGGGGGATTTTCCTGCTGGTATGGCTGGTGCTCCTGTCGAAGCCCAGGTCGCTCTGTGGAATGCAGAGATGACTCAGGCGGTTGACACAATCGCGCCCAAGTGCCCTGTCCCTCTGAGCAGAGCCCGGCCAGCTCCTTGGTATACACCTGAGCTGAGGGCAATGAAGCAAGAGGGGAGACGGCTAGAACGCAGGTGGAGGAAAACTCGTGCTGAGTCTGACCGAACACAGGTAAGAGCCCACTATCAAGCCTACCCTGTGGCGGTGAGGGTGGCAAAGAGACAGTTCTTTTCCACCAGCATTGCATCTTCTCAGTGTAGTCCAGCGGAGCTTTTCCGAGTGGTTCACAGTCTGTTACATTCTGGGCCAGGGAGAGAGATGGTGGAACCCTCGGTAGCACGCTGTGACAAGTTTGCACGGCACTTTGAGGATAAAGTCGCTCAGATTCGTCATGAATTGGACACCACCATTAATGCAGTTCCATTGGTAGAGGTGTTCAGAGCACCGTCTGGTCCAGTTTTATTGCATGAGTTTCAGTTACTGAGGCCTGAGGATGCGGACAAGGTGCTTGGCCAAGTCCGATCGACCACTTATGTGCTTGACCCTTGCCCTTCATGGCTTATTAAATCAAACAAGGAGAGGTTGTCTGGCTGGGTCCAGGAGGTTGTAAATTCCTCCTTGAGAGAGGGAGTGGTGCCTGCCGCTTTAAAAGAGGTGGCAATTAGACCACTCCTGAAAAAACCTAACCTGGACCCAGAGGATGTGCTTGAGCGGGTGGTTGTAGGACAGCTCCAGGCACTGTTGAATGAAACAGATTATCTAGATCCATTTCAATCGGGCTTCAGGCCTGGTTTTGGAACGGAAATTGCCTTGGTCGCCCTGTGGGATGACCTCTGCCGGGAGAGGGACAGGGGGAGTGCGACCCTGTTGATTCTCCTGGACCTCTCAGTGGCTTTCGATACCATCGACCATGGTATCCTTCTGGATAGTTTGTCTGGGTTAGGAGTTGGAGGCACTGCACTACAGTGGTTCCGCTCCTACTTGGATGGCCGATTCCAGAAGGTGGTGCTGGGGGATTATTACTCTGTGCCATGGCAATTGTGCCATGGGGCTCCACAGGGCTCTATTTTATCCCCCATGCTGTTTAACATCTACATGAAACCACTGGGGGAGGTTATCCGGAGGTGTGGGCTGAGGTGCCATCAATATGCGGATGACACCCAGCTCTACCTCTCTTTCTCATCAAAACCAGGTGAGGCAGTGGCTGTTCTGAATCAGTGCCTGGGCAGGGTAATGGACTGGATGAGGGCCAATAAACTGAAACTCAATCCAGACAAGACGGAGGTACTGTTAGTGGGTGATTCGTCTGCCCGGCTAGGTGATATTCAACCTGTTCTGGAGGGGGTTGCACTCCCCCTAAAGGATCAGGTTCGTAGTTTGGGGGTGCTCTTGGATCCAGAACTGTCACTTGAGGCACAGGTGAACTCAGTGGCACGGAGCACTTTTTATCAGCTTAGGCTGGTATACCAACTACACCCTTATCTGGACAGAGATAGCCTAGCTACAGTTATCCATGCTCTGATAACTTCTCGTCTGGATTACTGCAATGCGTTATATGTGGGGCTGCCTTTGAAAACGGTCCGGAAACTTCAGCTGGTCCAAAATAGGGCAGCAAGATTGTTAACAGGGACTGGCCTGCGAGCTCATATTACGCCAGTACTTTTCCAGCTGCACTGGCTGCCAGTTCATTTCCAGGCCCGATTCAAAGTGCTGGTGTTAACATTTAAAGCCCTTGACGGCTTGGGGCCAGGTTACCTGAAGGATCGCCTCCTCCCATATGTGCCTGCCCGGACCTTAAGGTCATCGTCAGCGGCCCTTCTCCGTGAGCCCCTGCCAAAGGAAGTGAGGCGGGTGGCTACTAGGAGGAGGGCTTTTTCTGCTGTGGCACCCCGGCTCTGGAATGAGCTCCCTAGTGAGGTTCGCCTGGCGCCTACATTGTATTCCTTTCGGCACCAGGTGAAGACCTTTTTATTTTCCCAGGCATTTTAGCTTTCTAAATTTTTATCTTTGCTGTTTTAAATCTGTATTTTAAACTCCTGTACTGCTGCTAGGTTTTATTGTGGTTGTATTGTTATATTGTGGTTTTAATGTTCTATATATTTTAAATTGTTTTATTGTGTGTTTGGTTTTAATTTTTGTAAACCGCCCAGAGAGCTTCGGCTATTGGGCGGTATAGAAATTAAATAAATAAATATAAATAAATAAATAAATAAATAAATAACCTTCCCTGCACATGCTGGGGGCATGCCACCCGATTTCTTCACTGGGCACAGCTTGTCATTTTATGCAAACCTGGTGAGGGTTAACAAACCACCCAGAACTCATGCTTTGTTGAAGGGTTTCTGGGTGGTTTGCTAACCACCTCAGCCGGCCACCCTCACCAGGTTCGCATGTAGCAAGCCACACCTGGCAAGGGTAATTAAGGAAATGAGCCAGCATGCGACCAGCATGCACAGGAGTGATTAACAAGCCACTGTGGCTTATTAAGCACCCTTGTGTCATGTGAACTGGGCCAGTGTCTGAATGAATGCTGGAGGGGGCACCATTTGGGCTCCACTTGAGGCAGCAAAATGTCCAGACCAGGACTCATATTCTACTTCTACTTCAGCTATACTCCATAAAAACTTTGTTATTCCATTACATTCAAAAAGTCTGTACACACTTCCACATCATCTTGTAAGAGCCCCACCTTGAAACACAATGCTCATGCAGTAATAGACAGATTCTTTTGCAACTTCAGTACACCTATGCATGGTAGTAGAGATGCTGTCTCTAGAACCGTGATGTTGACCAAGTCTCCTTTAAATTAAAAGAATTAGCTTGGCATGTTCCCAGTTTTCGGGGGGGGGGGGAGGAATGCCTGCAATCTTGCCTCTGAGTCTGAAGTAGCTTCAAAAATGTTGAGATTGATCTGAATGCTGTAATAATCTCAACTCTGGCTGAAACCAGTTCCATGAGGAGGTCAGATACATTACGTGATTTATAGGCTGACAATTTGAAGAGATGCCATGCAAGGAAACCAGCACGGTTCTTTTAAGAGCAGTGGACTTTTCTGTTTAAATCAGCATTATACCTTTAAGCTTGCTGCTTTACCCTTGCTGTTTAAAACACAGATTTATAAATTGATCTAATAATAAAGTTAATAGCATATACCTCAAGGAAAACACATACGGGGAGGGAGCATTTGAGGACAGCAAATATATGTGTACATAAAGCACGGATGAACACACCAGAGCTGTGAGTGCCTCAATTTACATGGTACATGTAATAAGTCTGTATATATACTGACCACTACAATAACACGAACTTTTAAAGGTTGAATTGCTATCAGGCACCATGCTAAAGGCCCAGAATCTCCAGGCTGGATTCCTGGGTGTAAAACAGCAGGTTCCTAGCCCTGATGCAGTTTAATATCCTTATGGATATTCCTGAGAACCCCATCATACTGATTAGCAGATCTGTTCCATGCAACTGTATTGCTGCAGTCAATACTAACTTTTCGATGTGCTGCAGCACAAGTCTTTTCTACATATTTAGCACAATGTGGTGGTAGAGTTCTGTTACGAAGCAGCTCTCTTTTGAGTGAACATTACCAACTCCATTTTATTGAGACATAGCTAATAAGCCAGGCATCTTCATCCTCAGCTTCAGCAATGGTGAGAAAAAGCACAGGAATGGGGTTGAGAGTGAGAGGGGTCATGTAAGATTAGATCAAGCAATTCAGTTTTCTAATGGACTTCCTAAAATGCATGCCCCAAAGGCAAAGGTGGGGTAAAAATTGATCAAAACATGAATGTGCTGGATACCAAGAGTGATATCTGGTAAGGTATGACCTGCAGTGTGCTCCTATTGTTGCACGCCAGCCTTGACCCTGGTCATTAAGGCAGTCATTAGGGTGAAAAGTCATATCTTGTTAACAGGATGGAGAAAGCAGGAAGGACCCAATAGGTCTTTTGTTTCTAGGACTTACGGTACAGCCACCATCCCCAAGCACCCTCTTTTGTCATATGGAATGAAAAGCCAGCTAAGCATGGCAATATCTGAAATAAAATAATATAACAAAACAAAACAAAATAAAAACAACAACAAACATGCTGTGATGTAGGTTAGGCTGACAGATAGCAACTTGCCCGATGTCTCCCACTCAGCTAAATGGATGAACAGGTGTTTGAAACCAGGCCTCCCCCATTGTCCAAATCCAACATGTAATCCCCTAGTTTGCATGTAATGACAAACCAGAATATGGGTTGAGTATGGGTTGTTGAATCCTGGGTTGTTGTTACATGTCAGCCCGGAACTATGGGTTGTTAACCATGAATATTCCAGGAAGAGAAACCATAGTTTGTTGTTGGGTTGTGAACTTTGGGTTGTTTTAACTATCGGTTGCCATTATGTGTAAACCCAGAACCATAGGTTGTTTTGCCAGGCTACAGAGGGAGCGCACAAGAGTCATTAAAACTAAACAAAAAAACAAGCCATTCTACATGCCAGTACTATAGCACCACAAAGGCATATGGGATACAGCAAGGGAGCAGAAGGAGGAGGAGGGACTCAAACAACCCAAGAATTGAAACAACAACCTGTGCTTTGCATGATTGTCTGGCAGACAAATCATGGGCAAACTTTGGGTAAGGCAACAACTCATACTCCAGGTTGTCGTTATATGCGAACCAGGTCAGCAAGCCAAAACTACAAAGACTTCCTGTTGCCAAAAGCAGCTTATGGCTGTGTGTTCTACCATTTTCCCTGGCTAGACAGACTTTAAGAACTAGCAAGCTACAGTAATAGTCTAGAGTACAGTGCCTCTTGAAATTGATAAAGCAATCCCTCTAACTCATATTTCTTTTTGGAAACATGCAAGTGCTTGTCTCACAGATTTGTTCACTAAGCACTTTCTCTACCTCATAAGAAAAGTTTTGGAAAAATCTGCTCAAATGACAGATTGGAAGAACCACAATGCACAAGCCAGCCATTCTTATTAGAATCTCTGCTGAACGGTAGTAGAAAACAGTATGTCATGTTTTCATCTGAGTATACACAAAGATTATTAGTTTCTGTGGCAGATCACAGCTTTAACAGATGAAATAAACAGAAAGGCCAGAAAATGCTGGTAAGGATTTGAACTGTACAGGTTAGAACATATCCTTGTCAAAAGTGATGCAAGCAAGGAGTGCCTGACTGGAAGGATTTGCTGTTGTTACTGGAATCTCCCAGTTCTGTACTTTTGAGTTCCAAGTAAATGGAACTTAACTGGAAGGAGGAAAATCAGTATGTGTAGGTCTCAGTTCAGTATCTATTAAACGGAAAAATTAGTAACTTACCAAACACAAGGCCATTATGGGAATGAATGAGACAGAACCCTTTGCACAATGCTATTAATAATAGGTTATGTGGAGGAGCTAGCTTTTGCATTTATGTCACTGGAGATTTCAGGGAGGCCAGCATGAGCGTTGTTTCTCTGCCAGATTTTGCTACTATGAGACACCTTCCTTGGTGCTCAGTGAGGCACCTGCTCTTCCCAATTTTTATTTTTTAAAAGTCCTTTTTAAAACATTTTATTACTGGCAGCTACGATGAACCTATAGTGGAACCTATAGCTGTGAAGTGGGAACCTATAGCTACTGCCATTTTAATTTCCCATGAATGCTTCTAGGCAGGCTACTTGTTCTTTGTGACTAGCCCACGGGAGCCATTTTACAGTTATGGCCACAACAGTTTCTCAAACTTCCAGATGTACCCCCTGGTAGATGTACTACCATCATTCCTGCTATTTGCTCCTCGCTTACAAAGTAGGCCTTTTTAAAAAATCTGAGCATGCACACTCATTAGGATAAAAAATACTGGCTACGGTTTTCCATCATAGTCCCCTAATTCTGCTGAGCTGGAAAGCTGATTTTGTTCAGGCCCATTTCAAGCATTGCAGCCCAGGGCTGGCCATCCCATGAGGAGGGATGAAGCCCCCACTTCAGGCGTTGTCATAGCAGTGAATTACGCCACTCCTCCTCACCTCCTCTCCCACTGTGGCATTTGCAGCAGTGAGAGGCCAGGGCCAGCATGATTCTCCAGAGCAGGCACCTGCTTGGAGATGCTGCTGGGTGCTCCAGAGAGCCCCACCCATCCCACTCTCCTTCTGTGGCAAATGTCGCAGTGAGAGAGTGGCCGGCGGTGCTCTCTGGAGCAGCTGCCTGCCCTCAGCTTCATTCTGAGGGGATCCTCGGGGGAAAACAGAGGGCAGGTGGCTGCTTTCAGCCACCCGCTCTCTGGCTCATGCTGAGAATCCTCTCAGCAAGAGCCAGACAGCGGGCTGGCAAGCTTTCACAATAGCAAGGCCAGCTGTTTCTTCCAGTCAAGCAGCTCTCCAGAGAGCCGATGTGGCAGTGGTAGTAAAGATAAGGGGAAGGGGGCACATGACGAGGCAAGGAGAAGTGGGGCAATCCTATAAAGGGAAAGGGGTTGGGGGCATGATGCAGTAAAGGGAAGGGGGGCACAAGGCAGCAGTGTGTATCCTCTCCCACCTCAGGCAATGGGAAAGCTTGTGCCAGGGCTGTGGCACTCCAACCAAACAACCAACCAAACAACCAACATGTTTCCATATGGTTGCACCCCAGGCAGCAGCCGTAACATTGGAGAGCAGTTCTCCACATCAGCACCAACAGCAACCAGCATTATGCTGTGCTAGAGTGAAGAATGTTAGGGTTCAAGGCCCCTGCTTTCCCTGCCAATGGTTTATTCTCAAACCACACTTGGACTGGGCAGCCCTTCAAATAGAGCAGGATGGGGAACATATGGCCCTCCAGATGTTGTTGGACTGCAGTTCCCATCATCTCTCACCATTGGCTATGCTGGCTAGGGCTGATGGGAGTTGCAGTCCAACAATATCTGGAGAGCCACAGAGTCCCCATCCATGAAACAAAGGATGCCTTGAAACAGAGAATTGTTCTCTAACAGCCTTTCAAATACAGGACTGTCCCTTGTAAAGTAGGACACATGGCCACCCTACAACTAAAGCATTCTCCTGCCTTAAAAAGCTTCTCTCTATCTATCTTGCTGAGTTCTACCTGTATGTTTTTATGACCTATAATCTCATTATTGTTGTGTTTCCTCAGAAGTAAACAAGTTCCACTGAATTCCATGAGACTTGCTTCCAAATAAGTGGCCTTGTTCAGATGTCACGCTAAGCCATGATGGTTAGTCATTTTTTGCTAACCAAAGTAGCTTAGTGTTTCATGGGGGGGGGGGCAGAGAAAACTACATTCCTCGTGGTTAATAAGCCACCCCAGCTAACCACCCCCCTGCAACAGGGCCAAGCGCCCCTGGGGTAGCTTATCAAGACATCTGGCAGGCTCCCCAGTAGTTAAAACAGAGCCTCCAGAGGACTTCCAGGCCGCAACCATAGAGTCTGCTGGCTAGAGCATCCACTACTACTGGTGGTGCTCCAGCCGCAGACTTTCTCTATGATCGTGCAGCCATTTCGGCTGAAGGAGCAGCCACTGGAATCCCATTCGTGCTGCAGAGGATGATGGGATGTGTGCTACCCATGCTGGGACAATTGCCAGATAACTACAGAGGGGGGTGGTTAGTGGAACCATGAGGCACCTCATGGTTCCATGATCATCTGGCGGGCCCGTGCACCATAATTACTCTAACCACCCTCTCCCCAAGTGTATCTGAACAGGGCCAGTATGTTTAGGACCGCAGCTGAGGTGACACTCTTTCACTCAGCTTGCCCAGCATATACTATATACATATACGTAGTTGTCTTATCCTGCCATATCTCAGATGATAAAAGCATCTTCTCACTCTTTGTGATTATCATGCGGTAACAGTCCCTCATTGCCAGGGAAGATAATCATGAGAGTCAATGTCCTTGACCTAAGACAAACAATGTCTTACTATCCACAGCCTTTCATATGATAAACGCTGAGAAAGTTAGGTTGGCGAGTTCATGTATAAGCCTCCAAGATTATCTGGCCTCAACATGAAAAAGTTTAAATCGTGCGAAGCACTTCACACAAAGATGAAAACAGAATATTTCAATCAGCCTGCCACTGTTATTTTTTCCCCCAAGAAATGTCAGGAGCTTCAAAATGTCACCATCATATTTTAATGCTTCCACCAGTATTTTAAGGACAGTCACAGGCAATATGCCTATCACATAGTCACCACTACACCATGGAAGGTAAGGTACAGGAAGCAGAAGTTAATTACTGAATTTGGGTCAGCTCAGTAACTTGCCCCTAGAGTTGTCATTTCTTTCTGGTAGAACTCCTATGCCTTTAATCCTAGCCCTAAGAGTAAGTGTAGTGGTTAGCATGCTGGACAAGGATTTGGGAGATCAAGGTTCAAACGCCCATGCAGTGATGAAGTGCACTGAGTGATATTGGGCCAATCACTATCTCTCAGCCTAACCTACATCACAGGATTGTTGTGTGGATAAATGCGGGGGGGGGGGGGATGTATCCTGCCATGAGCTCCTTGAAGGAAGGGCAAGGTAAAATGTTAATACATTATTTCCAATCCTCTGCATCTGATCTTGAGCACCTTGGAGGAAAGGTGGGATATAAATGTAAAAAAATAAGTAACATATATGAACCTACCTATGAATTAAAATTTGCATCAAGGGCTCTTCTCTGCATGCCACTGCCATCAAAGATTAGTCAGGTGGTGAATGAGAGAAAGGGCCTTTTTAGTGGTGGCACCTGAACTGTTGGAGTGCTTGGAATGCTCTCCCCAGGGTTGCTTGCCTCACACCTAGTCTGGCACCCAGGCATTCAATTGATGTGTAGCTGCTGCTTTATTATATTTTCTGCTGCTTTGCCATCTCTGTTTTAACTGGATGTATGAATGGTTTTATTCTTCTTATTAAGCTGCTTTGAAAACTTAGGTTAAAAGCCAAATAACAGTGTATTTTCCCCCTGATAAAATAAAATGCACAACAAGCAGAAATTTAGGAGAGGAACACTTCCCCATGACTACATTTGTGTGCTAGAAAAGACTTCTCCTGTTGAATTCCTGCCTGTCCCAAACCTGTTAAAGATACAGGGGCCCTTTCGGGGGTGGGGGACAAGAGGCAAGAACCTTAGCCACCTATTCTTATCAGCCCAAGAAGACAACACAGATATGTGTATCAGCCTAGACTTCAACAAGGTTTTGAGATCAAGCACCTCCAAATCGCTAATTAAGGTGAATGTTCCTTTTTGTATAAATCCCAGTAGTGGATATGTAAGCTGCACTTTGCCTCCTCCTGGGCTACAGGCTGCCACTGTGGGGGTACAAAGTATAAAGGTTAGAAGGAATCACAGCCAAAGTAGAGGCAGCAGACAAGAGGCTCCAGATTGGAGGGCTTCCATCAGCTAGGAACTTACCAGGATTGCAAAAGGCTTTGGGACACAAAACACACTTTGGGATGCTTCCCTGATTGGCACTAGACTCAGACAGTACACACTGGCCAGCAGAGCAGAGTGTGAGGAAACCAAGCAAGCAAGCAAGCACAGCCCCTCCTCCCACACCCTGTGCAGAGGTTGCAAAAAAAATGGACTTTAAAAACTTTCCACCATTTGGCACAAAAAATGGGAACGTGATACATAGCCTCATGAAAAGTATGCCAGGAAGCTTGTGGTTTAAAAATTAAGCTGCTCATCTGATAAAGGGGAGAGGTTAATGTATACTAAGTAGAGATGGGGTCACAATGTCCCAGAATCCCCAAATTGAGCCAGTCTAATTTGGATATTATGCAAATGACTTGCTAATTATGTAAACCAAGCAGTTCCATTTGGGTATCTTTCACCAACTGCTTTGTGTTGGTTCCTGGCAGACATCACAAAGGTTGAGTGGGGAGCAGTGGAAAGATACCTGATTATTTGCTTGCATCGTGAAAGAATGAATGGTCTGCCTCCTAGAAATGTGTGGCCTGTGTTTGGGTTGAGAGAGGTGTAGCTGGGTACTGCTTAGGGTAGCCAGATGCAAAAGAGGACAGGACCTTTAACAGTCGTGTAGAAGAGGGGATTTCAACAGGTATAGCCTGTCGTGCAAGCTAAACCTGCTGAAATTCCTCTTTTACTCAACTATTAAAGATATGGAAGCTCTATCATCTTTTGCATCCGGCTACCCTAGTACTACTGGCCGTTCTTCTGCTGCTACCAACAATGCACAGCTCTCTGCCCCTAGAAATTCCAAGAGAGAGAGGGGAGGGTTCTCTGCTCTCTGAAATCTCAGCCCCTTGGTAATTGCATACTAGAAGCAAGAGCCCTGCTTGAGCTTGTAAGTTTAGCCTCGATTTGAAGAAAATGCAATGTTCCCAAATCAGCTAAGATTTATGCTGCAATCCTCTGCACAGTTACTTGAGAGAAAGAAAGTGGAAATTCTTTTCAAGTAAATGTGCATAGGATCAGGCTGAAATGCTACAGTCCTATGCAGTCACCTGCAACCTGCTTGGGAGCAGGCCACATTGATTTCAATGCTGTTTTAAAATGGTTGTTAACTGATCATCTTCATTTAGATTTTGAAATGAACCAAGTGCTTTTCTAAATCCATTCAGGATGGCACAGCTCCAGACTCCATAACATTTCATGCATCTGCTGAAGGGGACTCTTGTCCATGAAACCCTATACCATTATAAAACTGTTCATCTTTAAGATGCCATGAGACTCTTTGTTGTCTTTTAACAAAACAACACCTTAGCAAGATTCTTTTGTATGGATCACAATGTGAACAATCTGCACATGTCAGTGAAGACCAGAGTACATGATATATTTCTTCTGCGTGCATGTGAAACACTGGAAATGCTGCAGTTATATCAGGAAGGCGCATGAAGTCTCAAAACACCTGAAGATATATTTTTTTCTCCTTTCTTGAAGGTGTTTGATCCTGAAAAACAGAGAAATTCTGGGGCATGCCTAGCCAGAGTGGTTTGATCCACGTCAAAGTTGTTTCCTGGTTTGGAATCAATAATATCTCCCCTTTCAACACACACACACACACACACACACACACACACACAGCTTTTCCCAAAATGTTAAAAACATGAGATCTAATAATAGATCTCTATTGTCTCCTCTAGTTTAGCCCCAAGAAAAGTAGGGAAGCTAAGAGACAGAGGCAGCCCAGATGATAGGAGACTGAAGGAAGGAGAACAACAAAATGCAGGATAGAACCGAAAAAGAGGAACTGAAAGGAAGGCTAAGCAGCTTGTGGAAAAAAGACAGAGAAAACAAAGACTAGGGATGTACGAAAGTCACCTTTCCGCGGATTCTGTTCATGGGGCAGGGAGGCGTTCCGTCCCTCCCCCCGGAATCCTCAACGGCTGGCTGTGCTCCGCGGCAGCTCCGCGGAGCAGCCGGCCAGGCCAGGGCCGTCCGCAGCCGAATTTCCGGCCGCGGTGGCTGCTGGGTAAAAAAAAAAAAAGGGGGCATACGCAAATGGCGGTGGCTACGGCAGCCGCCATTTGTGTTCCTTATTTTTCGCCGTCTTTGTCTACGTAAATATTTACATAGACTATTACGGCGAAAATAAAGGGGAACACAAATAGCATAGTGGGCTCTATTTGCGTCCCTTTTTGATTCGCCGTTTTAGCCTACGTAAATATTTACGTAGGCTAAAACGGAGAATCAAAAAGGGATGCAAATAGCGCCCACTACACCATTTGCGTTCCCCTTTATTTTCGCTGTAATAGTCTACGTAAATATTTACGTAGACTAAGACGGCGAAAAATAAGGAACGCAAATGGCGGCGGCCGTAGCCACCGCCATTTGCGTACGCGTTTGTTTTTTTTTACTGGGATGTGATAGGCTAGGTAAGTCTTTATGTAGCCTATCACGTCTCTGTAAAAAAAAAACCAAACACCAGACTGCAAATGGCGGCAGCCAGTCGGAAGACCAGCCGCCAAAGCCGCCGCCAGCGGAGCCACCGCCACCCGGAACATCCACCCCAGGTAAGTCTCATCCCCGGGGGGATCCGCGGGGGGGTGGCAGGCCGTTCCGCCACAGGTTTCTCAGATCCGTGGCGGAATTCTCTGACATCCCTACAAGGAACTGAGGCAAGAAAGGACTAATCTGAGGGAAGCAGGGATGAAGAAACATCACAGGACTTAAAGCCAAGAAGGGCTTGGGAGGGAGGGATGCAGAAATGCTGGGGAGAAATGGAGAAGCTAAAGGCAGTAGTTGCTAGGACTGTATCTAGACATCCAGCAGGGGCATTGTCCCAGTTGCAGCTTCTAATGCATGGGTGGAAAACTTTGGCCCTCCAGATGTTTTGGCCTACAACTCCCATCAGCACTAGCTAGCATAGCTAATTGTGAAGGATGATGGGAGTTGTATTCCAAAGCATCTGACGGGCCACAAGTTGTCCTTCCCTATTTTAATGGCACTGCAGAATTAGACATTGGCAATCGTAACAGAGTATTTAAGGCTGAAGAGCAATGTGTTTGTGTTTAGAGGGCAGGTGAATTTCACATGTTGCTTTGAATGAGTCGGGCTATTCGTTTATTACAGGCTTCTAGTATTATGACAACTATGTACTTTAATGCATAGAGATTATCTTTGTATAGGAAAATGGTAATGTGTGAGCAAGCAACCCAAACTGGAACAGTGTTAGAGTCACATCTGGTTTGACAAAATCGTTTAGCTACCATTCCCTACAGTCCCAAATGAGTACACTGGAAAGAAAGCTCTATTCCTATCTCAAATTTACACATCCCGAGAGGTAAAAGATCTTACAATGTCTATACAGAAAGCCATTAGCCAGTAACATCCACACAGTTACCATGATGAGTCAGGCTTAGCAATAAACATGAGTGTAATGCTGAAGCACTGGAATTGTAAGACCGGTTAGTCACCCTTGAATACCCTTTAACCTACTTATTGTTGATTAGGGCAACTGAAGAGGTGTAAAATATTTAGCAACTTTTTTGATACATGTTTAGGGATAAACAAGAGCTCTAATTTGTGCTAGTCTGTGACCTGGTTTCCACAATCAGCAGCACCCACTATGGCTTAAATAAGCAACAGTGGTTTGTGGCAGATGCCAGCTGCCATTGTGAATATTCAAGCCACGGCAGGCAGTCGCTACAGTTTATTGTGACATGCGAACCCAGGCACAGTGGCTTGTTGCCATGGGTAACAATGAACCCAGAATCTGTAGGGGGGGTGTATCTGCACACACACACACACACAAACATGGAGTACAAATACGTGATCTTCTGTGTATGTTATGAAAAGCCACAATTAGTTATCTCTCAATGTACCTCCCTCATTTCCCAAATTCCTCTCTCAAGTCCAATTTAAACATCACACCAGACTAGGGATGTTGGAGAATTCCGCCACAGACTCCAGTGAGGCTGGATTCTTTTGGCTGTTCCGCCACGGCCCCCTAGAGTCTGTGGCAGAATGGAGCAATCCCCCCTGCCATCCCGCGGAATCCCCCCGGGACGGAGCCTACCTGGCGGCTCCGGTGGTGGCGGTGGCTCCGGAGGCGGCGGAGGCAGCTCCGGGTCGTCTTCCGGCTGCTGCCGGGCTGCGGCTGCAAATGGCAGCCACTACGCCGGCCGCCATTTGCATCCCTGGCAAGTCGTGATAGGCTATTTAAGTATCTACGTAGCCTATCACGGCAAAAGGCAGGGACACAAATGGCAGCCGCTACACCATTTGTGCCCCTGCCTTTTACCGTGATAGACTACGTAGATACTTACGTAGCCTATCATGGCTTGGCAGGGATGCAAATGGCGTAGCGGCCACCATTTGCGTCCCTGCGGAGGCCGTGACCTATCACTTGTGGAGGCCGTGACCTATTTACGTAGCCTATCACAGAAAAAGGCGGGGACGCAAATGGCATAGCGGCCGCCATTTGTGTTCCTGTCTTTTGCCACGATAGGCTACGTAAATATATACATAGCCTATCACAGCCTCCACAAGGATGCAAATGGCAGCCGCTACAGTGGCTGCCATTTGCAGGCAGCACAGCCCAGCAGCGGACAGAAGTCCAGCTGTGGGCAGCCCCGGCTGGCGGCTCCGAGGAGTTGCGCAGAGCGGAGCCGGCCAGGGAGGATTCCGGGGGGAGGGACAGAGTGCCTCCCCCCCACCACAGATGCCCTGGATTGGAAAGGTAAGTACTTTTCGTATATCCCTACACCAGACACTTTTAACAATGCTGATAAAACTCCAAAAGGAAGGCCCAAAAATACCAGCATATTTTGGCTTACAGTTCTTAGTGCCAGTAACTAAGCCTTACGAGAAGCATTTCAACCTTTTAGAATGAGGAAAACTGCACAACAGCCAGGAAACTGGCAAACAATCAATAGTCAAGGAAAGGGGGTAATGCCACGGGAAGGGAGTATAGCTGTCTGGGGAACTCCAGGGAGCTGGATTGGGACCCCAGAAGGGCTGTATTTGGCCCAGAGCCTGGGGCCCTGCACCCCTGTCTTATACCCATGGGTACTTACAGAGGCTCTGATTGTCATTAAATGTTATACGAGTAGTGTGGGAGATTGTATGAGCCCACATCCCATTTCATGGCGGTCTTGCCCTGTGTAGCCAGGCCAAGGGTGAACCAGCCCTCCATGGGCCTGCATGTGCACAGTTCTGCATGCACGTGCAGACAGACCCATGGGAAATGAATGGCAGCTGGTTGCTCTAAAATTTTGAGAGACAAAGGTCAAGAAGGAATAAATTATAACTGTACATTATAACTCCAGCTCTCCCTGCTTCAGTATGGTGAAGTTAAATATGGGGCAGTGAGTTAGCCTAAACAGATGAAAATAATACAATTTAAATCCTTAACACTCTTTTAACTTCTGTACAGTCCACACAGAAAGGCCCAGTAGTGTTACCAATTTTTCCCCTAACAGGGCTATTATGCCTTAACAGCCACCTGGCATGGAAGAATCCAACAGGTTAAGTTTTTCCCTGCCAGGAAATTCTGGGGTTAAAACACCTTCCCTAGCTAAATTTCTTCCCTGCCATGCATATATTAAAGTGAAGGTGTCCTGCCAGAAATAGCTGTGAACTTTAGGAGTGAAGCTGAAATAGGTATAAAAGAATGTATTTCTTATGTAAAAGGAGCAATACCCTAAATCTTGCACTGTTCCTCTGAGAGAACATTACAGGAATAGTGCCTGTTTCTCCCCTTCCTAGGATACAAGGGCCAGGATACCTCCTCATAATTTCTATGAACGTTGGGGCTGGTCTTACTGTACAACAGGGTGAAGCAACCTATTTCAGGTATCCCCATTAGGGGCTATAGGCCAGAATTTGGTGTCTAATAGTGCAGCAAGTTTTTTTTTCTTTTTAATGATCGCCCTAATGAGGGGACAGGGAAGATTTCATTTGGGCTTCACTTCAGACAGGAAAATGTCTTAGGCCCACAATGCTGAACATGATCCCCTGGGCAGGAAGGACAACATTATGTAGTTCCTGTTCTTAAAAAATGTGTAAGAAAGGGATACCCCCCTGCACAGCCCTTTACAAAAGTACCTAATGCTATTTACATATTTACATGGGAACACAGCCAAAATCAAAAGGCTCCTGAGGTAAACACTGAATGGTTATGCTGTGTGGTATTCAATGGGCACAAACACACACACGAAGGTATAAATACAGTTAACATGCAATCCAATTTTTTGTTCTAATAAGGGTACACATTGAAACAGAAAAGGCACATAGAATATTATTGCTTGTTGGAACAAGTTAACTGTTGGTCCATGGAGGATGTGTTGTGTGGAGCCCCATGGTTTGATTCCATAAAGGGAAATATCCAAGTTAGTTTATGTCTTGCATTAAAAAAGTGTTGGACGTAATTAGAATTCTGATATTAGGTATGCCACATTCAGGCAAGGTGGAGAAACTCATGCCCTTAACTCTCTGTGGAGAGTTAAGGGCATTTTTTACTCCATTTTATATATGTACCCCAAGGCCCATGGAATACACTGTCATCAAGGTGAATCACCCACTGTGTCTCTTTGAGTTTAAAGAGACAGTGATTTTAGTTATGAGACACCATTTTTTATCTGTTCAGTGGCGAAGTATACTTGTGTAATACATACTTCCCCATATGGAGTGCAGTAGGTTTCGGGCTGGACAAGTCCACAGGTAGAGGAGGCTTTCAAATGATGGATTCTTCCAACAAGAAGGTCTCGCGCAGGTGGGTAACAAGCCCCATGTGAGCAAGTCCTCTGTGCAGCCAGGAGATGTGGAGAAACTAGAATGAAACAAGAACTGGACTTTAATAATGCCTTTCATTAAAACAAAAGGAGGATACAAACAAAACCACAATTTTTTGTGGTACTGTAAAGCCCAATAGCTTCCCAGAAGCAACCAGAGACAACACAAGTAGTGAAGTATCATTGCTAAACAACCAACCTAGGAATTAGGAAGTCTAGGAATTAGGAAGTGTATCTCTGCAATAAACTGACTAGGTGGCCTTAGGAAAGTCACTCAGGCTGCAATCCTATACACACTTAATCTGTAATATGTAGATAATCATACTGATCCTTACAAGATTGTTATAAGGATTAATGAAAGAATGTGAAGCACTTTGAATATTCAAAAGCACTATAGAAATGCTAAGTAGTATCCACATGTCCAGTTGTGTACTGGAGCCATGGCTCGCAAGGATGCAGGACTGGCACATTTTTATTAGCAGGGATGCTGTCATCTGCCACTCCTTTTAGAATTTCCTTTTCCCTCTGAGTTTAGCTGCAATCTTCACAATAGCTGGAGAAGGGTGGGAATGAATTTTCTCAGCAACAATATATAGTTGTGAGCTGTCACAACTGTTGTAATGTAAACTATTTGGGGGTGGCCTGGTCTTGAATGGGCAATTAAGACCCAGTAGATTTATAAAAGACCTGCTCCTGGTAGAGATGAAAACTGCTGGAACTGATTTGTTGACATAGATCCACACAGCTGCCAGAATTTTTGGCCTCTCCTTAGGGGCGTGGTTATGGGGGCTGTCCTGATAAAGTCTGGCACTTCAAAATTTACCACTACACCACTCTATGTATCCAAATGCTTAACTAGATTTTCCCCCCTATTAATTGATACTAGTAACGTGGTGACCATTACCCCATTTGACACACGGGAACCACTCCTGTCAAACACATTACTTCATCAATTCAATATCCATGCTTTTAAGAAAATGGTGCAAAAGATGCAGGTATCTTGAAAGCAGTTGCCATCAGTGAAACGATCCCTGATATAATGTTCATTTCTTGTGACAGAGTGCTCATGGCACACTTGCTACTGACCTATTCTATAAGATCATGGTGATCATGTAGCCTTCTTCAAGTGTTATTCTTCAAATGATTAACAGTGCTTGAGTGGGAGAGCAGTGCCACGCCCGCTGCTTCCCCCTCCCTCACATCTCTACCACCATCCCGCCATCTATGTGTTGAGGAGGAGATTCAGACTGTAGTGGGGAGGTCTGGTGAATCTTGTGATCTGGAATCCTGATTGCGCAGGGGGCCAGATCATGTGGGGAGAGAGAGCCTATATGCATTCAAGCAGGCTTCCCTATTGCTGGCCTTACCCCCCACCTCACCCCCATGCATGGATGGTGGGGGTAGGACTGCTCCCCTTCGCACGTTATTAATTGCATGAGAGAATAACATCTAATAGGGCTTTTATGTGAAACACTGCAGGCTATGCAAGGGGGGTGGTCAGCCCAGTAGCATCTTTTGACTACTTCTGGCAAGTTGTTGTTGCCCAGGTCTTTCACTTTTTGTGAATAGTCTGGATAAAATGTAGATGATTTTTAGCCAGTTTCATATAGAGATTATATGCAAGCATCTTTGGACCACAGAATTTACCTCTGATTTTACCACTAATAATAGTTAAGTCTCAATGACTTGACTTTTCTTCTTTTAAGATCCATGTTTAGGAAACACTTACCCAGAAAAAAAAGAAATATCCACATGATGATGATGAGATCCCACAAAGCTAAAGATTCGCCTGAGATAAATATAAAATATAAATTAAGTGGCATGGAAATGGACAACCTATCAACCCTTTAAATCCTTCTTTAGCATCAGCTGTGCACCACTGTTTTGCAATTATGTAATTTCACTATAGCTGGTTCTGCACTGCAGAGAAATGCAGGTTCAATGTGGCAAAAAGCAGATGGGAGAGGCAAAATGGATGTTGTCACGCCACACAGACCTCCTCTAGCTATCCTGGCTTTCCATTCCCTTCAATGAAGAAGGCAGTTCTGCGCACAAAAAGAGATGCACCATGGGCAGAGATGTTACATTAACTGAAATAAATGGGAAAACCCACTCATGGAAAAACTGTGACTACTGCATTAGAATATAGAGATGTTCTGCACTGGCATCTACTCCTTTTCAAATCAGAAATAATATATTGTAAGAAAACCCATTACCAACACTGCAGAGTTTATGTATTTATGTATTTATTACTTTTTTTATACCGCCCAATAGCTGTATCAGTTGCACTTTGGTACACAACCAATGTATGATTCACAAGTACATCTATGGGCATCCTATGCGAAACCAGGCCACAGATATGCACAGCATAATTTTCACTGGCAGTCCTGTGTATGTACAAGAAAACTTATTCTAAATTATGGGTATTACAGGTGTGCTCTTTAGCTTTCAGGACTAGTACCGTGACCGTCTCAATTGGGCCATTTGCTTATAAGACTCTCTCCAAAGCATTAATCAACTGCAGGGAACACAAAGTACTACATTTCTATTCAGGCTTTGGAGAACCTGATTATTTAGAGATAACTTTGGGTATCTATGGAGCTCTCTCTTATAAATCAAGGTACAAACACAGAGCATACAGATAACTCTTAAAACATAAATCTATAAAGCAAGCAAGCTGCTTTCTAAAACTTTACCTGCAGCATGTGCTGTTGTCCCCACCTTTCAGTGCTTTTTGTTTTGTTTTTGTCTGCTTCCTTCTGGATAACAAAATTCCTCTTCCTTTCCTGAAGAGTTGCAAGCCTTTTAGGACAAGTGAATCAAACTGACTGAATTATTTTGTTTTGTTACCAAACCAAACCCCCACTATCAGGAGTCAATAGCCAGCTCAAAGCACACCAGTAATCTCTCAAGTAAGATTCGGAAATACTTTGCCATAGCTTCTGTGCCAAAAGGGACAATTTACAGCTGCCGATATCTCACTGTATAGAACATACCTGCTCTGTACTAGACTTTTCCTCTTCTCGCTTGCAGGGGTCAACCTGAATCCCTTCCCTGGTCTCCTGAGCCGTTGTCTTCCACTCTCCGTTTTTAAACAAGCCTCACCTGGGGAAGTAAGTTCCTGTGGGTGTAGTAATAATGATAAAAGGAGTGATTCAATGATCTCTTCAGACAGACACACCCATATACTGTATAACTCATTATACCTCCTAGACAGTGAGCACATGTTGGTTCACTGCAGAATGAACCAGAGATCTTTTCACCAACTAAGAAATAGGCACAAATTCAAGAATATACAACACAGTTATTTTTAAAACATCTGATAGAGAGCTGTTTCGTTTTGCTTCGGTGCACCAACAGGGAAATCCATAAATCAAAATAATATCTTTTCATACTAGTATTGGTATTCTAAAGTCACACAAGGATCTTCCCTCAGCCAAAAAGGACACAACAAAATAGAATAAAAGGAATTATGTCCATCAAACAGGGTTACTCCGAGGTTACGTGTGACCTGAAAGAAGAGATGGGTCACATTTCACATATTTAGGAGCTATATTTCATGTAAAATATAGCCATTGCTAGCAATCCATTTCATACAAACTGTTCATGCAAGGAAAAAATAATGCATATGGTAAAATTTAAAAAGCAACTCACTCAATAATCAATACACTGAATTCCATTTCTAATTCATTCATATTACTCAGGAAAATGACACACAAACCTTTGGAATGATGTTCAATCTCATATAGTTGTGCAAGGGGGCAGAGAGAGAGCTACTGCGTCCAAGGTGTATTTATTTTTCCTGTGGATAATAGTTCTGATGGAGAGGTTTGCATTTCAAGATATATACATGCAGCGTGGAGGTTTAAGAAACACGTATGTCGGTATTGGAGAGAATGAGCACACACTTTCGAGGAAACAAAAAGAACAAGGAAAGGATGAAAGCACTGTTGAAAAAGTGGGGCACTGAAGATGATAGGACTATCAAAGTTTTTGAGATGTCCCTATCAGCGATGGCAAAGAACCATCCAGTAGATGCCCATGAGACCAGTATGACCACAAAGCATGAAGGATAATTATGCTTGCTGAGGTGCGTGCACGTGCGCGCACACACACAGAATTCGCTATTTTATAAGAAGTACATTTAGTGCTCTGATTGCTGGGAAATATCACTTTCCTCACAAAGCAGGACTTATTGGGGCATTATCAGGGTGGATAACAGAGATTAGCAATGACTGCACTTTTTCTTCACTTCACCCTCTGGAAAGCCCCATATTTCATTTTTCTGCTTTCACATAGGGCTGACTTTTTATTGGTGCTATTTCTCTGGCCTTAAACAGCAGCCCAACGCACAGAAAACGTAACAGATGAAGTTTTCCCCACCATTTCATCTCATGCCAGGAAGAACTGTATCTGCTAATTTAATTTTCTGTGTGCTGGGATGCTGCACAGGAGCAGAACGAGCACACCGAATGTACAACCTCCACGTGTGTGCAGAATCATGTCCAGTGGAACATGGATAGGAATGGAACCTCCACATTTTTTTCCCACCACATATTCATGCTAAAGGTCTTCTCAGTAACAATGACAACGGAATGTTTGCAATAGCGCCGATCATGGCTCAGTAACAGATCGCATGCCTTGTGTCCAGGAGGTCCCAGGGTGCTTCCAGATACAGCTTTTATGGTGCCATCATGCTGCTCCAGTCACAGAATTTTATGGGAGTCTAGACGACATCTTTCAGTTATACTTCCCATGGTTCACCACCACCACTTTCCCTGACATTTTCCTTTCAGCAGAAAATCCATTAAGGAAGGAAAGACAGAATTGCTGCATAATGCCTTCTCGTAGGTAGCACTAGGAGACCTCCATCTGGAAGCATAGGAAATGCATGGGGAAATGCATATATTACATGCATTATCTGTTAATATTTGAAAATGCAGCAATCTTAGCTATTAGCTATGTTTTATAAATTAGCTATGTTGTATACAATTATTTTTAGAAATGTTTTATAGTATTTTATAATGTTTATTCTAAAAATACTGTGACTTGTGTGCAAAATTTTTTGTCCTGAACTCTTTTTTCTCTTAGGAGAAACGTGCCCCAAAATACTTATGAATTTTCATGCAAACATTCTTTTTACATTTTCAGGGTGAATTGAAATGAAGACTGGAGAAATTCAGTCAAAGTTCAAGACAGGCCAAACTTTAGACTGGAAAAATGAGAAACTAAGAGAAACTGAAATTGACAGATTTGTCCCATTCCCTAACTCTCACATCTTGCTGTGAATTATCTTATCTATGGCACTGTGAACTTAGCTGAGCCCTAAACCGTATATTTTACTGCACAGGAAGTACTATTCTCACCTACAGTTCCTTTCCAACTTTTTACAACTGCAAGGCCAGCTATGATACTGACTCAAGCATTTTTCTTAAGATCCCACTTGGCATAACTCTGTTTTCTATTTTAGTTCTTAAAATGAAAGCAAGATCTGTAGCTCAGGGGGTTAAAAAAGGAGGGGAAATCATGATCTGTCTCCTAAGGCTAAAAGATTTGAAGGGTTGATTGGGAGTTTTCTTCTGTTCCTGGGTGTGTCAAGAATGTTCAGTAAGCGGGTAGAGAGTCTGGGTGTGCCTGCTTTTGTACTGCTTGCTCAGACTCCAATTACTAATGCTGCGGTGCCAACTTTTTCACTGTGGAAT
This sequence comes from Heloderma suspectum, assembly GCF_057233095.1. Taxonomy (NCBI): domain Eukaryota; kingdom Metazoa; phylum Chordata; class Lepidosauria; order Squamata; family Helodermatidae; genus Heloderma; species Heloderma suspectum. The sequence goes on from NC_139461.1 coordinate 256,587,713, forward strand.
CTTGACTCAACAAGCCACCTTGTAGTCAACAGCTCTCAGCATGTCAGGGAAGATTAGCAGAGTGAGAGAAAGAGAGACAAAATGGTGTGTTCTTCAAACTTCATTTCGTTTATTTCATTTCTATACTGCCCAATAGCTAAAACTCTCTGGGCGGTTCATAAAATTTCAAAACAAGAACATAATATAAAAAAAACCTAACATACAAAATGTAGAAACAATTTAAAACAGCTAAAAAAGCAGTTACAATAAGATACCATGGCCTGATAAACAACAGACCTTAAAATCCCATCATATGCTGTTAAATGCTTGGGAGTAGAGGACAGCCTTAACCTGATGCTTAAAAGATGTTGGCTCCAAGCAGACATCAGTGGGGAGATCATTCCAGAATCAGGGGGCCACCACCAAGAAGGCCCTTTCGCTACCATCCCCTGATCCTCCCTTGTATATCAATACCAGCTATATATGAGTAAAAAGCATTACATTAAAAATAGTTCTTTGGGACTCCATTCAAATACCAGTTGCAAAAAGTCTGAGCAAAACAAGCCAATAATTTTCCCCTGCTCCCGCAATACCTTTGTTTATACATGAAACTGAAACAAGGGGGGAGGGGATTACATAGTAGCAGACTGAAATATCAGGAGCATGATCTATGACAGACAGCTATCTAAACGTAACATCTCATTCCTATACATAAAATAGATTGGAAACGGGCTGTTGCCACACTGTCAGTTTACATAGGCCAAGTTGCTGTAATTTAACAGAACGCTCAAGTATATTTTAGATGCTAAGAGGAATGGATCCAAGAACGCTGGGACTCAATGCAGCTGCTAGAAGCAAAGTGTAACAGGTCTATTTGAGTAAGAAAGAAAAACACACACGCGCGCAGGGCCTGGAGACAGACAGCAATAAGTGTTCCTTGGGATTAGGAAGACAGTGAATTTGGGGGTTTAGGACAGGAGGAGCTATTTGTGGAAGTGTGTGTGGAATATACCCTTTGTTAACTATTTTACTGCTTTGGTGAGGGCTACGTATATCGCTTCAACTTATCATGCTACAAAAAAGTATGTGGACACAAATTCTACAGACTGAATATTGTGATCATTATCTGTGAATACAGCTAATCGTCTCCTCCTTATCTCCATCTGAACATTCCTTGTCCATTCTTCCTGAACAGATGGTGAGGTTTTCATGTATTCCACTGCAATAATACAATTGCATAAATGTAATATGCAAGCCACAATAATTAATCTTCAGGATGAGAATACATTTTAACACATAAGGTGGTTGTTGTTGTTGTTGTTGTTCAGTCGTTAAGTCGTGTCCGACTCTTTGTGACCCTACCAAACATGCCAGGCCTTCCTGTCCTCCGCTCTCTCCCGGAGTGTGCTCAAATGCATATTCGTTGCGTTGGTGATGCTATCTAGCCATCTCATCCTCTGCCATCCCCGTCTCCTTTTGCCTTCAATCTTTCCCAGCATCAGGGTCTTTTCCAGGGAGTTTTCTCTTCGCGTTAGGTGGCCAGAATATTTGAGCTTCAGCTTCAGTATCTGTCCTTCCAATGAGCAGTCAGGAATGACTGATTTGACCTCCTTGCAGTCCAGGGGACTCGTAAAAGTCTTCTCCAGCACCACAGTTAGAAGGCATCAATTCTTCGGCGCTCAGCCTTCCTTATAGTCCAGCTCTCACAGCCATACGTTGCTAGGGATGTATGAAAGTCACTAACCGTTTCGCGGATCTGCTTCGCGGTGGGGGGGAGGCGCTCCATCCCTCCCCCCAGAATCCTGCCCGGCCAGCTCCGCTCCATGGGGATTCTTGGAGCTGCCAGCCGGGTCCGCCAGCAGCCGGACATCCGGCCGCTGGGCAGCAGGGATGCAAATGGAGTCGCCTCTTGTGCTGTTGGAAAAGAGTATTTGCTATGATCAGCGAGTTCTCTTGGCAAAACTCTATTAGCCTTTGTCCTGCTTCATTTTGTACACCAAGGCCATGCTTGCCTGTTATCCCAGTGATTTCTTGACTTCCTACTTTAGCATTCTAATCCCCTAGATGAAGAGGACATCTTTTCTTGGTGTTAGTTCTAGAAGGTGTTGTAGGTCTTCATAGAACCGATCAACCTCAGCTTCTTCGGCCTCAGTGGTTGGGGCATAGACTTGAATTACTGTTTCATTTTTGAGATTGTACCCCAGTACTGCTTTTCCCACCCTTTTGTTGACTATGAGTGCTACTCCATTTCTTCTAAGGGATTCTTGCCCACAGTAGTAGATATGATGGTCACCTGAATTAAAATCGCCCATGCTTGTCCATTTAGTTTGCTGATTCCCAAGATGTCGATGTTCAATCTTGCCATCTCATGTTTGACCACCTCCAGCTTACCTTGATTCATTGATCTGACATTCCAGGTTCCTAAACAATATTGTGCTTTACAGCATCGGACTTCCTTTCCACCACCAGACACATCCACAGCTGAGTGTCCTTTCAGCTTTGGCCTAGCCGCTTCACTTTTTCTGGCGCTACTTGAAAATTCCCTCTGCTCTTCCCCAGTAGTATATTCGACACCTTCTGACCTGAGGGGCTCATCTTCCAGCGTCATATCTTTTAGCCTTGTGATATGTTCCATGGGGTTTTCTTGGCAAGAATACTGGAGTGCATTGCCATTTCCTTCTCCAGTGGACCACATTTTGTCAGAAATCTCCGCCATGACCTGTCCGTCTTTGGTGGCACTGCACGGCATAGCTTATGACTTCACTGAGTTACACAAGCCCCTTTGCCACAACAAGGCAGTGATCCATGAATGGGAACACATAAGGTACAAACATGCTTATTTAGCAGCAGGCATGATTGTTACCCGTGTATTCACAAGAGCCTACATTTTTCCTTAAAAAAAAGAAAAGACAATGGGGGAGCTAAGAAGAACAAACCATGCCCATTCCCCACTATAACGAATGCATGTGAACAAAGGCCTAGATAGAAAGCAAGTGGCTGACCACGCTTTCAAGATTGTGTGTGAATCAGGTCTTTAAAACTGGTGCTTCCTGTTTTAAGCATTAGCGGTCAAACACAAAAGTGATTCAGAAGCAGATAAGAGAATATGAAATGCCTACATGCCATAAATGATCAACCGGTTGTAGTTCAGTGGCATTAAGTAGTAGACAGACTCATCTGCCAGTCAAAGGTTTTCAAGCTTTTACTTCCTGCTCTCCCACAACTTCCCCTCATAAGGAAAGCCTGAAGTAAATAATCTTGCCTTTCTCTAGGGATGTACGAAAGTCATTTACCTTTCCACGGATTATGTTGATGGTGGGGGGGAGGCGTTCCGTCCCTCCCCCCGGAATCCTCGATGGGGGGGAGGTGATCCGTTCCTCCCCCCCAGAATCCTCCACGGCCAGCTGTGCTCCGCGGCAGCTCCGCGGAGCAGCCGGCCAGGCCCAGGCCAGAGCCGTCCGCAGCCGGATTTCCGGCCGCGGAGGGCTCTGGGTAAAAAAAACAAAAAGCCGCGTACGGTAGGCTAAAACGGTGAATCAAAAAAGGACGCAAATAGCGCCCGCTACGCTATTTGCATTCCCCTTTATTTTTGCCGTCATAGTCTACGTAAATATTTACGTAGACTAAGACGACCAAAAATAAGGAACGCAAATGGCGGCGGACGTAGCCACCACCATTTGCGTACGCGGTTTTTTTGTTTTTTGTTTTACCCAGCCATGATAGGCTATGTAAATCTTTATGTAGCCTATCACATCTTGTTTAAAAAAAAAAAAAAAGACAAGACTGCAAATGGCGGTGGCGGCAGCCAGTTGGAAGACCAGCCGCCCCCGCCGGAGCCGCCGCCGGAGCCACCGCAGCCCAGAACATCTGCCCCAGGTAAGTCTCGTCCCGGGTGGGATCCGCGGGGGGGTGGGGGGGCAGGCTGTTCTGCCACGGAGTTCAGGGGGCCGAATGCACTGGCATTTGGCCTCACCGAGATCCATGGCGGAATTCTCTGACATCCCTACCTTTCTCAGGTCCTAATGGGAATGAAGCAAATCTAGGAATCTACTGGACTAGTCAGAGGAGGGTGAGACTATTAGGAATAACAAGCCTAACAAATGCAGAGTGTAATGTTCAAGTGTAATGTCCCTGCATACAGCCATTAACTCTACTCAGAAGTAAGCCCACTGAATTTAATGGGATTTGCTCCCAGGTAAGTGTGTTAGGTTTGCAGCCTAAATTTATTCATTCATTCATTCATTGCATTTATACCCCGCCTTTTTTACTCTTGCAAGGAACCCAAGGCGGCTTACATTATCCTCCTCCTCTCCATTTTATCCTCACAACAACAACCCTGTGAGGTGGATTGGGCTGAGAGTGTGTGACTGGCCCAAAGTCACCCAGTGAGCTTCCATGGCCGAGTGGGGACTAGAACCCAGATCTCCCAGTTCCTAGTCCAACACTCTTGCCACTACACCACACTGGCTCTCCAATTAAATTAATAATAATAATAAATTAATCATGCTTTAGTCCCATTTATATTGATATTGAGCAAGTCCCATTGAATTCTCTGTTTTTATAGTGGGTGTTTACCTTCTTTAATACAATTCCTTCTTGGTGGGGTCTGAACTTTAAAACAGTGTGCTCTGCTTTTTTTCTTTTGGATTTTATTCTGTCTTTCCTGTGGTCTTAGGTGACAAGAGACCTGATCTTCAGTTGTCTTTTTGTTAACCTTACAGAGGGCTGAGTGGTATTTTTGTTATTTATGGAGGCTAATTAGTAGGGGTGTACGAAACCCCGCTTACCTGGCTCCTCCGGGTTCCGCAGGTGGGGGGAGGAGATCTGTTCCTCCCCCTGGAATCCTTGACGGGGGGGAGGCGATCCATTCAACCATGGGGGAGGCAATCCGGGGCCTCCAGCCGCTGCCAGGCAGCTACGGACTCAAATGGCGTCCTGCGTAGGGGACGCCATTTGCGTCTCTACACAAGACCATGATAGGCTACGTAAATATTTACATACCATCACGGCTAAAGCAAGGACGCAAATGGCGTCCCCTATGCCATTTGCATCCCTGCTTTAGCCATGATAGGCTACGTAAATATATACGTAGCCTATCACGGGCCGGTATAGGGACGCAAATGGCAGCCGCAGCAGCCCAGCAGTGGCAGGAGCCGCCGCCAGAGCCGCAGCCAGGTAGGCTCCATTTCACAGGGCTTTCGCGGGGTGGTGGGGTGGGGGGCTCTGTTCCGCCACGGATTCCGGGGGGCCGAATTCACTGGAATTCGCCCCCCCTGGGATCCGTGGCGGAATTCTCTAACATCCCTACTAATTAGAACAATGCTTGGATCCCCTGATACAAAGAAACTTGTTTTGTAACTCATATGTAAGGGTGCTTCCAGACAGCAGGTTCTTACTGTTACCTTTGAGAAGGTGTTGTGCAGCTATTCCATCTTTCCCTCCTTAACAGATTATCTGTGGTAAGAGGAAAAGACAAAAGAAGTGGTGAGAAAACATAGGACAGTTACAAGTTGAAGGCAATGTTGTCTGGAACTATTGTAAAGTTCTGTGAATGAGCTGTGGCAGTGACGCCATAAAAGCTTACTCTGGACGTACCATTATCCACCAGTAATTGGATTTTATCCAGTACTGCCTCCCTTCCTGGAGAACTTGAGGCATTTTCCTTCTCAACTCTTGACTCTTTCAGACGTTGTACCCTTTCCACAGTTTGTACCTTCTCCAGCAACTGTATATTTAGGGGCACAGTGAGGTGCCCCTCATGCCTGCTGAATCGTCAGTTTGGTGGCACCGAGATACACAGAAACACCAAATGTCTGTATGCTAGAAGGTTCCTGACTTGTGTGGGAAGGGAACACATACTTGAGACTCCAGGGAGAAGATCACCCTTATGAGGCAGGAACTGAATGATCCCAACTCCTTTCTTCCATGACAAGCAACTCATGATGACAGAGAACCTCTAATCTTGCCCTACCCCTTTTTTCTTGAGTGATACTGTAGCTGCCTCTTTGCTTGAGGAAGTCATGGGGACCAACCGGTCACATTGGCACACTTGTCAGAGTACAATACAGTGAGCCTCTTTTTCTATTGGCAGCACAGGAGGAATTAGCCCCAACACTCAGGAGAAACCGATGTACCCCTTTCCATTTTGGCCCTAGGACATTCTGTTTAGCCAAACTTAAAATTATCCAAATATGTTGGTGGTTATCCAGTTCATTTAGTGAGAGGAAATTTTTAGACTGTGTTTTCATTTGGGAAATTTGAAGACGAATATATATATATATATATATATATATATATATATATGTTATATTGCCTTTATTAAATGCTGTTACCCACACTGAATGTATACTAATAAATGAAGTAAATTCATGGAGTTTCTAAAACCACTTAAGAAAAATTTTTGGTCCTGTACAACCTGAGGTGATTTGAGGTACATTCTTTTAGGGGTGGACGAAAGTCACTTACCTGTCGTCGAAGCTTGTTCGCGGTGGGGGGGAGGTGCTTCGCTGCTCCCCCCGCGAAGTTCAGGCCAGGGGGGGAGGCTTCCCGCCTCGCCCGGCCGAAATTCAGGCCGGGGGGAGGCTTCCTGCCTCGCCCGGCCGAAATTCAGGCCGGGGAGGAGGCTTCCCGCCTCGCCCGGCCGTGAACTCCAAAGTTTAAAAACAAAACAAAACACGCCCCCGTGATAGGCTACGTGACGATTAACGTAGCCTGTCACGGCTAGATCTGCAAAGTCAGCCGTGATAGGCTACGTTAATCGTCACGTAGCCTATCACGGGTGACTTAAAAAAAAAAAAAAGCGCGTACACTAATGGCAGCCCCCATAGGAAGCTGCCATTCGCGTTCCTTATTTGGTCGCTGTAGTCTACGTAAATCTTTACGTAGACTACGGCGACCAAATAAGGAATGGGAATGGCGGCTCCCTATGGAGGCCGCCATTATCCGTACGCGCTTTTTTTTTTTAAGTCACCCGTGATAGGCTACGTGACGATTTACGTAGCCTATCACGGCTGACTTTGCAGATCTAGCCGTGATAGGCTACGTTAATCATCACATAGCCTATCACGGGGGCGTTTTTGTTTTTTTTTCTTTTATTGGAATGGCGGCGGCGGCAGCCGGTCAAAAGACCGGCTGCCACTCCCGCCCCGCACGAACACCCGCCGAACCGCCGGCCGGACCCACCGCCGGGAGGGACATTCGGCAAAGGTAAGTCCTGTCCCGGGGGGGGGCGGGGGGGTGCGGAGAATTTCTCCCTGAAACTTGTTCGGGGGGCCGAACACGTTGGCGCTCGGCCCCCCGAAGTTTCGGGGAGAAATTCTCCGCCATCCCTACATTCTTTGCTTAGCATATCCTGCTTTTTCAATTTTCTCTTCAAAAACATCTCAAAATTAGGGAGTAACCCTTCAAGCTATGAGCATGTGACAGGAGAAGCCCTTTCCATGTGCCCAACAAGCAGGTCTCTGTAAGCGACGGTATCTTTTAAATTTAAAGGCTCTCTCCTGCTGATCTAAGTAACAGAGCAGGTTCATAGAGAGATGGGTGGTGCCTCAGATAGCTAGGGCCTAGGCTCTTTAGAGATTTAAAGGTTAAAACCAGCACTTTGAATAAACAACTGGCAACCAGTGCAGTTCTTTCAGTGCTGGAGTGATGCAATCATGATACCGTGCACCAGGTAACAGCCTAGCTAACCGGTGCATTTTGCACCAACTGAAGATTCCAGATGCTCTTCAAGGGAAGCCCTACATAGTGCAATAGTCTGAATGTGATGTAACCAAGGCATGGATAACTGTAGCCAGATCAAATTTACTTAGGAATCGCTGCAACTGGCGGACTAGACATAGTTGTGCAAATGCATGCATGCATAAATAAATAAATAAATTTAGAGAGCCAATGTGGTGTAGCGGCAAGAATGTTGGACTAGCAGCTGAGAGATCCAGGTTCTAGTCCCCACTCGGCCATGGAAGCTCACTGGGTGACTTTGGGCCAGTCACACACTCTCAGCCCAACCTACCTCACACGGTTGTTGTTATGAGGATAAAATGGAGAGGAGGATAATGTAAGCTGCTTTGGGTTTCTTGCAAGAGGAAAAAAGGCGGGGTATAAATGCAATAAATAAATAAAATCCACTTACTTCAGAGTAAGTCTCCTTGAACTATGTGTAAGTACACATGCCTAAGATTGCACTGTTAGTCTTGATCCTATTCCTTACCTTTCCTTTTGCCTGAAGGAAAGTCCCATTATCCATAGCAGCAAGAAATAAAAATAATTTTAGGGAAAATACCTGAATTGTGAACTGAAGGTTTATTTATTTCTTTAAGGTTTATTAAGTTCTGTTTTGCCGGGATATCTATTTATTGATAGATTTGGAAAATGTTTTCCCTGCCCTTCAGTAGAGAAAAAACCTCTCAGGATAGCTCACAATCAGTAATTCATAAAACATTTTTTTCAAAAAATGTTGTGTGTTTTTTTAAAGAAAAACAGTTAAAACAATCAAACAGCCATTTTCTGGAAGCTTGAGTAAGAATTTTATTTAACTCATTCTAATAATGAGATTTTTTTTAAAAAATGTTCCCACCCACCACCCACTCAAAAAAAAAAAAAATTTCCACACACACACACAAATATTTTTCATTCATGTGTGTGCGCGCGTGCATGTGTGTGCACACATGCACAATGCAAATGCAATAGCATTTGTGTGTTTGTTCATGCATTCCAATGATTTATTTGTGTCCTTCCAGATGGAGAGCTACTAGTGCTAACAATCAAAACACATTGTGCAGCTATTCTGTTTTTTCATCCTTAACAGATTGAGGGCTACATACTGAAGATGACAACTTCTGGACTACCCATAAAATTTAGTGAATGAGGCAATGGCACAATGAAAGCCTCATCTGGAAACATCCTTACAGGGCAATCCTATACATCTCTACTCAGAAGTAGGTCCCAGTTCATTTTCATTTCATTATTAGATTTCTGTGCCGCCCAATAGCCAAAGCTCTCTGGGCAGTTTACAAAGATTAAAAACATTAATAATACAGTATTAAGCACAATATACAAAATGTTTAGCTACAAACACATAAACAGAGCAGATACACATACACTCACACTCATATCCAAACAATATCCCATGACCTAAATAAAAACCTATCATATGCTGCCAAATGCCTGGGAATAGAGGAAGATCTTAACCTGTGTAGGGATGGTGCAGGTGCCCAATTCAGTCCAGGAATCCGGCAGAACCGCTCCTGCCTACACCCCTGAGTCCCGCTCACCAAGCCCCTGCCCCTGCTTGCCCCCTGCCTGCGCTTGGTGAATGGCCTGCAGTCCCTCAGTGGCCTCATCCAGCTTTGCAGTCATCGTTTTTTGAGAAATAAGATGGCAATAGCAAAAATGTGCATATTTGTACACATACGAAAATGCGCATTTTTGCAAATTGGGAAGATTCGTGTGTGCAAAAATGCGCATTTTAAAATGTGCATTTTTGCACACCCACAAGTTTGAGCCTTTGCAAAAATGCACATTTTGCACATGAGAATATGTGCATTTGCAAAAATGCACATTTTTGCACGTACAAAAATGTGTTCCTTTTTGCGCATACAAAAATGTGTTCATTTTTGCCATCGCCATCTTTTTTTTCAAAAAATGGCAACTGCAGAGCTCGACGAGACTGCTGGGGTGAGCGTGGGCTGCTCGCAGAGTGTGGCAGGGGCTCGGGCCTGATCCAGGGACTGTCGAGCAGGGGCTGGGCAGACGTCCGGAGAACCCAGACGGGGGTGAGTTCGCTAGGGATGTACGAAAGTCACTTACCTTTTCGAAAGGTGACATGCACGGCGGGGGAGAGGCGCTCCCCCCGAAATTCTCTCCAGCCAGCTCCGCTCCAGACACCCAGCCTCTGGGCAGCCTGCAGGGATGCAAATGGCGGCTGCTGTAGCCGCTGCCATTTGCGTCCCTGTATTTGGCCATGATAGGCTACATAAATATTTACATAGCCTATCACAGGAAAAACAACAACAACAACAGCGACGCAAATGGTGGCGGCTACGGCGGCCGCCATTTGCGTTCCTTTTTTTTTTGCCATTTTAGCCTACGTAAATATTTACGTAGACTATTATGGCAAAAAAAAAAGGAACGCAAATGGCGGCCGCCGTAGCTGCCGCCATTTGCGTTCCCTTAGTTAAGCCGTGATAGGCTACGTAAATACTTACGTAGCCTATCACGGCTTCCGCAGGGACGCAAATGGCGTCCCTGCATTAGCCGTGATAGGCTACATATTTACGTAGCCTATCATGGCTATATGGAAGAAGAGAATAGTGGCCGCAGATGCAGCCGCCATTCACAAGTCAGCGCGGACGGCAGCAGGTAGGTGCTCCGTTCCGGGCCCATTTTGTGGGGGGGCGGGGGGGCTTCATTCCGTCATGGATTTCGGGGGGGCGAATGCACTGGCATTTGGCCTCACAGAGATCCGTGGCAGAATTCTCTGACATCCCTCGAGTTTGCACATCCCTAAGCCTGGAACCAAAAAGATTACAGTTTTGGCACCAGGTGGGCCTCACTGGAGAGTTCATTCCATAATTGTGGGGCTGCCACCAAGAAGGCCCTCTCCCTTGTTGCCACCTTCCAAGTCTCCATCGGTGGAGGCACCAGGGAAAGGGCCTTAGACTATGAGCATAGTGTACGGATAGGTTCATGTCAATGGGGCTTACTATCACTTACATGGGAAAAGGATTGCAAACTGCTGGCTGGGACATGCTGGGACATTTTTCTGTCTAAATGTGCATAGGACTGTGCCCTTAGTCACTTTTCAGAGCCAAGCCCTCACAAAACAACAGACATATAAATAGAAACTACGGACCATTAGGGAATATAAGAAGTGGCCTTATACTGAGCCAGACCATTGGTCCATCTAGCCCAGTATTATCAATGCTGACTGGCAGTGGCTCTCAAGGGTTTCAGGCAGGGTTTTTTTTTCCCCCAGCCCTACCTGGAGATGCCAGGGACCAGGGACCTTCTGTATGCAAAGCAGGTGCTCTACCACTGAGCTATAGGCCCTCTCAAATATGCATTGGGAGAATATCTATCGTAAACATAAAGTGTTGCCGACTTGCCGTGTATTCCAAACTTTTGTATCTTATCTATGTTGAAAAATGTAATCCTCTGCACCAGACAGCTGACCTCAGTCTCGCCTATTGGAGGTCACCTGACTATCGTCTAGCAATATGGGTCTCTGTATGGAAATGTATTGCTGCACAGCTTAAGCCATTTCTGACTGGAAGGATGAATCATTCTGAACTGGTCTATACATAAAAAGGGGTGGAGAGAACCCTAAGCAAACGGGACTGGAATGCTTCCTGTTTGGGTTTATTGACCAATACTGCAGTAAGATTGACCGCTGAGGCTGAGATTGCTGAATCCAGCTGTCTTCTGCAATGGCTGCATTCCTTTTCATGGGCGGGGGCGGGAAGAGGGGGGAGAGATGTCAAAATGCAAAGAGAAACGAAGGCTGGGGAACAGAAGGAACAGAATGGATGAGATAAGAATGCACGTAAAATGCGCATTTTCCGCCCTCATTTTCAGCTTCTTTCTAATCCCTAGAGGAAGGGAGTTCTACAGCTGCAAAACATCTGTACATTTCAGTACCTGATCCACAAGGAAAACTGAAGACCTACAGCAGCTAGTTGTAGGCCCAGTACCAACAGTCAGCATGGTCTGTTAATCTGCTGGAGCCCACTCACTAGTAGGAGTACAGATGACCAGAGCCCTCCAGAATCGCAGATGGATGGCATCAGCACGCACAGGCTGGATTCAACATTGTCACAGGCTGGATTCACAGCACATATCACAGGCTGGATTGCCAGCATCTGGGAAGGGCCAGGCATTATCCCAGATTTATTTAAGCGGGAGAAGAAATGGAGAGAGGTCCTTCTCCAGGTTTAAAGATACCCTGAGAGCACCCAGTGGTGTGGTGGAGCCAGGGCTCACAGGTCTGAAGCACCAGGATTTTCTGATTAGCAGGGATGATGACATCATCTGTCATCTCCTTCAGACTTCCCTGTTCCCTCTAAGCTTAGCTGCCAATTTCACAGTACTGGGGGGAAATGGATTATCTCAGCAGCAATATATTATTGAGAGCAATCCCTGTTGTAATGCAAAGTGTTTGGTGGCGGCCCCATCTAAAGAACCATTTTTTGACTCACCTTGCAGGCATTTCTATGGGGACTATAATGATGAGAGACTGCGCTTCCAAATGTATCACTACGCTACTGATTAGATGAGAAAATTGGACTGACCTCTCTGTCCTCTACTGGATATGGCATATGCCTTGTCCTGTATCAAGCGCAGCTAGGCACCTGGTGGCTGGACAAACTTGCAAGAGCTGCTTGTTGGTGGCAGTGATGATGGTTCTTCCCTCCACCCACAGATCCAGGCACAAGCAATTTCTACCAGGATGGACTGATTAAAATCAAGGAAATCGTACAAGAAGGCGTTGCATCTCTTTGTCCCACTGTATATATTTCGCATACTTTCCTTTTTACCTATAGACAAAATGTCTTCAAAATATTCCTATATACGGTCTTTCTTATGACCAGCACCCATGATAGCTTGAGGTAGGGCTTACCCCCAGGCAAATGGTTATAGGTTTGTAGCCTAAGTATGGGAATACAGGCACAGTGGACAATGTTGTCTTCTCTTTGCTCTTTTCTGCTTCACTTTGTCTTAGGCCAGAGCAGGCTCACCCTCACCAAAACAAAGTAGCAAACAAAAATGAAATGTCCATGATAGGTCAAAGTAACATTTGATAGTTACTGGGCCAAATACAAAAGTTTATTTTCATGGGGTGAAAATGAAATGCCTATGTTTGGTAAGAGAGTGTAAATATTCATATTTGAGAAATAATCAGATGAGTTCTTCATTTCCATAGAAAAGCTTCCTCATCAATGGCAGCAATCTATCTAGTAGAAGTGTTAATTCAGTTAAGGGGTTAACAGTAAGGCTAACATGCTTATATCAAGATTATTTAATGTTAACCTAGCTATTATTTAAGAAAACGTGTTTACATTTTTAAAAAATCTGATTAACATCTTTAAAAAATCATTTTTCCTGATTGATAGATAGATAGATAGATCTCAAATCATCAATTTTTATCTGTCCTGCTGTATTATCTTTCTGACTTAACTCCTCTGCCTTGCTTGGCCCAGCTCCACCACTGCATGAGCACAGAACAACAGTAGTCCTATCCTGCCTATGGCTTTCACCAGAGAGACAGAAACTGAAAGCCCATAACTTAAAAAAAAAAAAGAGCTGGTAGTTAGGCAGGACAGAGCCATTTTCATGAGATGAAAAACTGAAATTAATGCCATGTTTGACGGGTAGGTAATTCAGAGATAGATGAAGGGCTCTGAGATTGGAGCCCTCCGTCTATCCTATGTCTTGCCAGCAAGAGGGAGGCAGAGCAGGAGGAGGATGGAGATGATTTCGCCACCCATTCATCCTCAGAAAAGGAAGTCAGCTAGACGAGCCTCTAGCTAACGTAGCAGCAGTGGGTAGGGACAGGTGACAGAGAGGCCATAGGATCCTGTGGATCCTGGCCTCTCCCCTCTCTTCCCCAGCTACTGAAATGCCCCCCTTTTGCCCTCTACAAGGTCTTCCGAGATCACTGCTGCATCCTTGGATAGCAGCTGCCATGGTGCTTTCCACAGAGGGGAGGGGAAGGATCTGATGTCAGAGTCTCCCTCCCAAGATCATAGGAGTGTCTACGGCCTCTGGAGGGGGAATCCAAAATATCCTCTGGTCCCTGGGATGCCCTCCTTTAGCTTGGCCAGCTGTTGTGCAGGGGGTTGGCTGGTACAGTTTCATTCCCTTGCTGCGTTCATTGGAGTGGGATGGACGTATCCCCAGGGCTGTCCTCTCCTGGGCTCGGCTGCACTGCTTGAGAGGGGATGCTGTGGCCAGTGCTTAAAAATGAGAGAGGTGCTGGGGCTTAAGTCTTCTTATCCTTATTGTCCTTAAAGCTCCTTCTCCTTGCCCCAGTCCCAGGTATGTTGGGGCTGCATGATGAAGGAAAGGCACTTTATTCCTGTCCAGAGGTGCCCTCTCCTCTTTATCTCTGCTTCAGATTTCTTAGAGCTGAGCTCTGCTGTTCTAGATAGGTTGTGGGGTTATGCCCTACCTGCAGTTCTGCCCCTCTGAAAAGAAGTTCTCCAAGGATAGGGAACTTCTGGCCCGTGGGCCTAATCCTGCTCACTCACCTTCTTTCTCAGTCAAATCCCCTTTTGCAGTTGCGGGCGGGGTATGAGGGGCCACTGATGCTCCAGGACCAAGCTAAAGAAGAAAAGAGGATCTCTGGATCTTGGGATAGGGAAGAATTTTCATATGAAGTATTGAATTCGACTAAGACAGATATGTGTAGTAATTTATTAAGCACTTGATTTGCAATTCTGGCTCCGCTTCCCTTCACTCTAATGGTACCTACTTACACTCAAACAACTCTGCTACATTTGTTTTGATTTGATTTGCCCCCTGTTGTCTCAAGCCCCCTCCAGGTGCTATATGAACTCATGGAGGATGGGCGGGGACAATAGCATGTGCACCAACCTCTACACCAGGGATGGTAGGCCAAAACATCTGGAGGGCCACAAGTTGCCTGCCCCTGCTCAGAGCTCTACACATTCATAATAATGCCTGAGAAGAGAACCCATGCATACAACTGCATGTACATAGGTTTCTGTGTGAATGGGGCCCTTGCTTTTTCAGGGCACCTGTTTGCATTGTGACACCACCCAGATGCTGCACGAGTCTTAAAAGAGATGAAAAAGAATACCACCCACCCCTCTTGCTTATGAATCTTCCTCTTACATTCCTCCTCTCCACAGCAAAGGAAGGCTATAAATGAGCTGTAGCTCAGTGATAGAGCACATACTTTCCATGCAGAAGGTCCCAGGTTCAGTCCCAGGCATCTCCATGTAAAGCTGGGAAAGACTCCTGCCTGAAGCCCTGGAGAGCAGCTGCCAGTCAGTGTCAACAATATTAGGCTACATGGACTAATGGTCTCACTCAGTATAAGGCACATATATGTTCCTATAGCCAGCCCCTATCTCATTCTTATTTATTCCTGCCAGTTTGCAGCCTCTCACCTTCATGGGTGACACCAGGAGCGAGACGTGGTCCTCCCCGCCAATCAAACCTCATTAAAACTTTTCCTGCTACCAGCTACACAAACATCCAGCACCATTACCACTTCTGCTAATTCTTAAAAGGTTTTTTGCAGTGCACAGCATAGGATTCCTGAACTAGGCCTCCATCTTCCACATAGCATCAGAGTAATCAATGTCCTTTTCTTGTTCCATCCCTAGATTCTGTCATTGTCTGGCTGCCACTTCTGCTGCCTTTGTTATGTAATATCTCCTCTGTGCCAGTAACCAGCAAGCCATTTACCTCCAAGAACCAAAGTCCACAGGCTGTTGGCCTTTGCCCGTACAGAAACCATGTGGAACTGGGGGATGTGGCAATGGTCTCTTGTGCCTTGTCAATATAAGGGTAAAAATAACACTGTGCAATATTTGGGAAGTGTTTCTGCCTGTCTGGCAGAAAGCAGAGCTTTTCTCTGCATTCAGGAAGGTGGTCAAGATGCATCTTTGTAACTCAGCTTTTAAAATTGTTTTTATGGTTCTTAATGTTGCGTTTCCTGTTCCATTATGTTTTATCTGACTACTGTTTAGTTTTTTTTGTATACCATGTTGGTGGGGTTCAGAAAGGGGGTGATATGGATTTTTTAAAAAAACATGGAACTAATGCCCCGAGCAGAGCATACCTATACTTTTGGGGGGATAGATGCCAGAGGTTAGTGGTAGGCAAGATGAAGTAAATACCACGACGTAGCTCAGAACTCCCTAATGGCCAGCTGCAAAATGGCAGAAACATTGGGGAAACACAGAGAGGGGAAATATTGCGGAAACACCCCTTCACCAGGATCAATGAGGTCACAGTGAGGTGAAAGACACACCCCTGGGAAGGGCCATCATGCCAAAGTAAATGCAGAGGGCTGGTATACACTGCAACAGAAGCACAGACAAGTCAAATTAAGAGAAGGAATCAGACTAAAAGTAGTCTCAGAAAAAAACGTTTTTTTCTGTGAAAATCTCCAGGATGGCTGCAGGATGGCTACAACATTATGTGCCCCAAATGACCTCCAAACGCAGCCAACTTGCAGTAAATCACTTGTGGAGACAGCCCCCTGTCTCCCAAGTAATCCTCAAGAATGAGATCTTACAAGATGCACAGGAAGAACAGTACCAATCATATTTGAAAATCCATCAGAGAAATATTCTGAGGCCCAGTAACAGAATTCTGGATGTCCTAAAATGTTAAATACATGCCACTTATCTAGATGAACACTGATTTTACTTACCACCTGATTTCAGAAGAATAGAGACACTACTGTACCTGGGTCTAACATATAGGTGGCAACATGCTCTACCCTTGAGCCTATGCATCTATTAAGATCAGTAGAGGAAGCCCCGCTTAGTGTCCCAGCTCCGCAACCCCATGGGGGAGCTGTTTACACTATGGATTATTTTGTATTTTTAGTCCATCTGAGCAAGCAGCAGTCATTCTGGGGATCAGCACAGCCCTACGTGAATTCCATGGGACAACCAGTCACAGCCAGTGACAAAACAGAACACAGGAAAGCAGAAAAATTATCATCTAGAAGAGCAGCACTCACAGGCTTGGACTGGATTACTTCTTGGATTCCCCTCCAGCTCAGTGATGGTTGGCTCTAAGATGTCTGTGAATTGGGTTTCCTATCAGTATAGATTGCCTGAGGCATACCTGGTCAGGGACCTGTTATCTCTCCTGGCAAAGTTGCCCACTATTATGTTTATAAAAGAAATTGTAGGCTCTCAAAGGTTGGCATTAACAATGGCTAAGGAAATATCTGAAAGGCAGGATGCTCTTCTCTCAGCTGGGGATGATGTAAGCAAAGAGTCTCTGTGTGAAAAGAGAATAGACTGTGTAACTGAGGACAGCGGAAAAGATCTGGGTTTTGGCTCTGTAAAAGCATCTTGGGGGTGCTGTCTGTTTCCCTAAGAATCTGATGTGGGAGCAGTAGATTTTGGGACATCAGCCAGAGTATAAAATTTATACCTTCACCTATGCTCAACCTGTATATCTTTAAATAAACACTAATACTGCAAAAAAGCCATAAGCTTTCTATGACTTCCTTCCAGAGGAAACCAAACCCAAGTACATGCCGCACTCTGAAACTTCTCACTGCTTAGATAACTGAGGCATGCTCGTCAAAATCTTTTCCACTGCATCACTTCTTGTTCCGTCTTCAACAGATATGGTGAATGACAATGGCTTCACTTTCTCTGAAACTCTTCTAAAGCAATTATTTAAATATACTGTCTTGCATTTCCCACTTCCCAAAGCAGCAGGAAGTCCCAGGGTTACTTCTCTCATTTGGGGTGATGAGTACTGTTCCTTTGTTTTTCTTTAATTCCAAATATACCTGTGGCCTGTGTGCCTGCTGTCCAGGTGTTAACCATTAATGGGCAACTCCAAGAACCCTGCTCTCCCTTCTTACGGTGCTTTATCTTTAAAATGGACTAGGACGGGACAGTCCTTTAAAAGATGCCATCAGATAAAGGACTGTCCACTGTAAAGCAGTTTACTTGGCTGCTCCAGGCTATAATAATACAGTTAGAATAACTTTCTAGTGTGCTTCTTTGACTAGAACAATCTCCTGTCGGAGACTTTGTCTACTTTGCCCCCCCTCCATTTAAATCTTAGTATTGCTAGACATTCCAGATGTATGGACATCACATGCACTCTAGTATTGAAAGAAATTAAGTTCCAGAGTATCTTTCTCCTCCCCATCTCTCTCCCCATCTCTCTCTCACTCCCCTCCCCCCAAACTATCTCCTACTTGGAAACTTTCATAACATTGTTATCTGTCCTGTCTTCCATTTCCTTTGGGGCCCACACTGGGGTTCCTCATTAGAAAAAACTGGGCATCATTGCTGAATCTTTGGGGTGATGCTATGGTATGGTTACCTTCTTTTATGTTCAAAAGAAAACAACAAACCAACCCAGACGGTGAAATTAGGTTTGCACAGAAGTTATAGCCTATCCTTTAGCATGAACACAATGCTTGCTCATACACACACGCGCACGCACACACACACACTGGATAATATATGTGTTAATACATTGGAGAAGCATGAAGGCTCTTTTAGAAAAGCAGAAATGATGGTCCAGTATTTAAGATAATACTGAGCTCAAAACCATGAGGGAAAGAAGTTCACTTTTCCCGTCTGTCACAGACTTCATAGGTAATGGTAATCTGCAGTATTTAAATAACTTTATCTGATGAAATTCCTATTTTAACCTGGCCCAGAGGAACAAAGGCCTCATAAGACTTTTCCTCGCTATTCATTCCATGTTCCTGACCTATCATCTTAGGTTGTTCCACCCTGAACTTCATTCCCTGTCTTTCTGTTATTTGAATCTTCTGACCATGGCTTCCCTCCTGTCCTGCACAGGCATTGGCTACTCCCTGTATACTTGGACAATGGTCTCACACACACACTGGTAAGAATGGAACTTATCCAACAGTGACCTTGTGTTTGCTTGACACGATTTCCACCCCTCCTTGGAAAATGCCTTGTTGGAACACTTGTAGGATAGCTGTGCAACATGATGCAACTGTAAGCATAGACACACATATGACATGGCTTGCATGCTTGATGTCCTTTTAAGGTTGCTGACGGCTTCGCAGGATGCCCCACGTCAGCAGGCTACACTATATAGACTGTGGAATGTTTACAAACACTAAAGATAATTCAAAAGCTCAACTGAGCCATATAACTTTAAACATGAAATCCTTAACGAAACTACAGATCAGCATCCAGCTATGTGCTTGTTTGTCTGCAGACATGAGCAGCTGTACACCCTATCACAGCTATAAAGATTATGCAGGGACACTTTCCTCACCACAGGCCTTTGTTCGCAAAAGTGGCTGATAAGAGCTGTGCCATTTAGCCTGGCCCATAAAGAGGGAGAAGGCAATCACTCCTGGGTAATTGTGCTCAGCGATGAGCCAAACGAGTTTCAAGCAGTCAGGTTCACACAATGGTCAGAGGGGAAGCCACGGTCAGAAGATTCAAATAACATTGTCATTCACCTTCTTTTGAACAATATTCTAAATTCAGGACTCCCCTACATTACGTTTCTGGTTCACCACTAAGCTAGTGTGTGCTAATTAGCCAGTTGAGCAGTATCCAAAACAATAAGATCTTGGCTTTGGTTGGCCAAGTGGTTTCAGTGGACATGTAAACCATCTGATAATATGAAGAGTAAGTAGAGTGGTGATTCGTGGACTCGTGAGGTATGCTGTCTGAGGATGTACGAAAGTCACCTTTTCACAGATTGTGTTCGCAGTGGGGGGGAGGTGCTCCGTCTCTCCTCCTGGAATCCTTGACAGGTGGGGAGGCTATCTGGTCCTCCTTCCTGGAATCCTGCCCGGCCGGCTCCACTCTGCAGCGGAGTTCTGGCCGCGGACGGGCTGCTGCAGACGCAAATGGCGGCCGCTGTAGCGGCCGCCATTTGCATCCAGCCAAGCAGCCTTGATAGGCTATGTAAGTATTTACGTAGCCTATCACGGCTGGGCAAAAAAAAAAAAAAACGGCATACGCAAATGACGGTGGCTACGGTGGCCACCATTTGCATTCCCTCTTTTTTGCCGTTTTAGTCTACGTAAATATTTACATAGGCAATTACGGCGGAAAAAAAGGGGAATGCAAATAGCGTAGTGGGTGCTATTTGCGTTCCCCTTTTTTTCACCGTAATAGCCTACGTAAATATTTACGTAGACTAAAATGGCGAAAAATAGGGAACGCAAATGGTGGCCGCCGTAGCCGCCGCCATTTGCGTACGCCATTTTTTTTTTTTTTTGCCCAGCCGTGATAGGCTACATAAATACTTACGTAGCCTATCACAGCAAAGACCCGGATGCAAATGGTGGCTGCGGCAGCTGCCGGACCCGCCGCCGTCTGGAACATCCACCCCAGGTAAGCCTTGTCCCAGGGGGAATCCGCGGGGGGGACGGGGGGGCAGGCCGTTCCACCACGGATTTCGGGGGGCCAAATGCCAGTGCATTCGGCCTCACTGAAATCCGTGGCGGAATTCTCCGCCATCCCTAATGCTGTCTCCCAGGAGGATGGATTAGAGATGTGACTGAAGGGTTGCCTGCACTCATAAAGACCACTGACAGGTATCCCTTTCTTCTCATCCATGTGGGAACAAATGATACCGCCAAGTGGAGCCACAAAGAAATAACGTCAGACTTTGAAGCTTTGGGAAGGAAACTCAAGAACTTTGGGGCCCAGCTAGTTTTCTCATCCATCCTCCCAGTAGTTAGAAGAGGAATAGAAAGGGAAAGAAAAATACTCCGGGTGAATAACTGGCTACAAAGGTGATGCCGACAAGAGAAATTTGGATTCTGGATAGGGATGTTGGAGAAATCCTCCATGGACTTCAGGGAGGCTGGATTCTTTGGAATCCGGCCCCCCGGAGTCCATATCGGAATGGCCTCCCCCCCGCCACCTCTGAAATCCCCCTCGGTACTGACCTACCTGGCGGCAGATGTGGTGGCAGATGCGGCAGCAGCTGATGTGGCGGCGGATGCGGCGGCAGCAGCTCCGGCTCATCTTCCAGTCACTGCTGGGCTGTTGCGGCCGCAAATGGCAGCTGTCGTAGCAGCCTCCATTTGCGTGCCTGCATTAAGCCATGATAGGTTATGTAAATACTTACGTAGCCTATCACGGCAAAGAGCAGGGGCGCAAATGGCGGCCGCTACGCCATTTGCGTCCCTGTTCTTTGCAGTAATAGGCTACGTAAATCCTTGCAGGAATAGGCTACATAAAGATTTATGTAGCCTATTACTGCAAAGAACAGTACAGGGTAGGGATGTACGAAAATCACTTACCTTTCCGCGGATTATGTTCGCCCCAGGAATCCTTGACGGGGGGAGGCGATCCAGTCCTCCCCACCCCCCCGGAATCCTCGATGACCGGGACTGCTCCGTGGCGGCTCCACGGAGCAGCCAGCCAGGCCAGAGCCATCCGCAGCTGGATTTCTGGCCGCGGACTGGCTGGTGCGGACGCAAATGGCGGCCGCCGTAGCGGCTGCCATTTGCATCCAGCCAGGGAACTGTGATAGGCTACGTAAGTCTTTACATAGCCTATCACGTCTGGGTAAAACAAAAACAAAAAAAACCCTGGCGTACGCAAATGGCAGCGGCTACGGCAGCCGCCATTTGCGTTCCTTATTTTTCGCCGTTAAATATTTACATAGGCTAAAATGGAGAATAAAAAAGGAACGCAAATAGCGCCCACTACGCTATTTGCATTCCCCTTTTCTTTTCGCCGTAATAGTCTATGTAAATATTTACATAGACTAAAACAGCGAAAAATAAGGAACGCAAATGGCGGCCGCCGTAGCTGCCGCCATTTGCATGCACTGGTTTGTTTTTTACCCAGACATGATAGGCTATGTAAGTCTTTATGTAGCCTATCAAGTCTGGGTAAAAAAAAAAAAAAGACCAGACTGCAAATGGCAGCCGTGGCAGCCGCTCGAAAGACCAGCCACCAGAGCCACTGCCGAACCCACCACTGGAGCTGCCGCCATCCGAAACATCCGCCCCAGGTAAGTCTCGTCCCGGGGGGGATCTGCGGGGTGGCGGGGGGGTGGCAGGCCATTCCGCCACGGAATTCTCCTCCATCCCTAATACAGGGACAAAGAACAGTACAGGGACAAAGAACGCAGACGCCATTTGCGTCCCAGCAGCCGGAGCCGGCCGGCAGCTCTGCGGACTCACCGCGGAGTGGAGCCGGCCAGGGCCAGCGAGGATTCTGGGGGGGAGGAACGGATCGCCTCCCCCCCCCCCCCGCGGACTCCTGCAGACCAAAGGTGAGGGGGTTTCGTACACCCCTAATTCTGGGACCATTGGCTATACTTCCTGGAAGATGGGCTGTTGGCAAGGGACGGGTTGCACCTCACAAAGGCTGGAAAGAATGTGTTCATTCCACAGCATGAAAAACTTTATCAGGAGGGCTTTAAACTGAATCCTACGGGGAAGGGAGACGTAAAGTTCGGGGTAACAAGGGACAAAGGCTCATGCACCGCAATGGAGAGAACAGCTCTAATAGCGCCCAATAGTCTTTACAAACATGTAGGAAGAAAGCCAGACCACGAAGCCCATGGTCTTCAATGTCTATATATTAACACCCAGAGTATGGGAAACAAACAGAATGAACCTGAACTCTTAATACAGGAGGGAAATTATGATTTGATAGGTGTAACTGAGACTTGGTGGGATGACTCTCATGACTGGAATACAGCAATTGAAGGATATAACTTGTTCAAAAAGAACAGGAGGAACCGAAAGGGAGGTGGGGTTGCACTGTATGTTAAAAATACATATCTCTGCACAGAAATACAGGGGGAGGAGCTTGGTAGCCCCATCGAGAGCATCTGGGTTAAAATAAATGGAGCAAAGAATAAAAGGAACCTGGTGGTCGGAGTCTACTACCAGCCACCCAATCAAGGAAAGGAGGAGGATGAAACTTTTGAAAAACAAATTGCCAATGTTTCAAGGAAGCATGATGTAGTAGTAATTAGGGATGTCAGAGAATTCTGCCACAGATCTCAGTGAGGCCGAATGCCAGTGCATTCGGCCCCCCCGAAATCTGTGCCGGAACGGCCTGCCCCCCCCGCCCCCCCGCAGATCCCCCCTGGGACGAGACTTACCTGGGGTGGATGTTCCAGGTGGCGGCAGCTCCGGTGGCGGCAGCTCCGGTGGCGGCTTCAGCAGCGGCAGCTGCGGCAGCTGGTCTTCTGACCGGCTGCTGCCACCGCCGCCATTTGCAGTCTTGTCATTTTTTTATTTTTTTTTACAGAGACATGATAGGCTATGTAAAGACTTATGTAGCCTATCACATCCCGGTTAAAAACAAACAAAACGCGTACGCAAATGGCAGCAGCTACGGCCACCGCCATTTGCGTTCCTTATTTTTCGCCATCTTACTCTACGTAAATATTTACGTAGACTATTATGGCAAAAATAAAAGGGAACGCAAATAGCGTAGTGGGCGCTATTTGTGTCCCTGTTTGATTCGCTGTTTTAGCCTACATTTGCGTACGCGTTTGTTTGTTTTTTACCCAGAGCCCTCCGTGGCCGGAAATCCGGCTGCAGGCGGCTCTAGCCTGGGCCTGGCCGGCTGCTCCGCGGAGCCGCCGCAGAGTACAGCCGGCCATTGAGGATTCCGGGGGGGAGGACTGGGTCGCCTCCCCCCCCGTCGAGGATTCCGGGAGGAGGGACGGAACACCCCCCCCCCATAAACATAATCTGCGGAAAGGTAAGTGACTTTTGTACATCCCTAGTAGTAATGGGGGACTTCAATTTCCCCAATATTTGTTGGGAGACAAATTCTGCAAAACATGGCCTCTAGGAAATTCCTGACTTGTGTGGTGGATAACTTCCTCCTACAGAAAGTAGAGGAAGGAACTCGAGGATATCCTTGACTTGATCCTAACCAACAGAGATGATTTAGTGGATAAAGTAGCAGTTACAGGAACTATGGGGGAAAGCGACCATGTTATTCTTGAGTTCTTGATTCTAAAGGAAGCTAAAGCTGAGTGTAGCCAAACACGTACCCTGGATTTTAGGAAAGCTAATTTTAATAAACTCAGAACAATAATAAGTAAGGTCCCATTGCAAGCAACCTTAACAAGAAAAGACTCCAAGACGGGTGGAAGTTTTTTAAAAAGGAAATTCTCAAGGCACAATTACAAACAATTCCAACAAGAAGAAAAGGTGGAATGTGGAAGACAAGAGAAGAAATGTGGCTTCACAAAAAGCTTAGAGATGACCTGAAAACGAAAAAGGACTCATATAGGAAGTGGAAGGAAGGCCAAGCAACAAAGGAAGAGTACAGGCAGGTAGCACAGAATTGCAGGGATGGTGTCAGAAAGGCTAAAGCTGAGAACAAGCTGAGGTTAGTGAGGGATGCTAAAAGCAACAAAAAAGCTTTCTTCAGATACGTGCATAGTAAAAGACAGAGGAAAGAAATGGTGGTTCAGCTTTTAAGTGAGGATGGAAAAATGATAACAGATGACAAAGAAAAGGCAGAAATGCTCAATTCCTACTTTGGCTCAGTCTTCTCCCAAAAGAGGGTCTATGACCCCTCTGGCAAAGGCGAAGTACAGGCTGAAGGGGCAGGATTGCAGTTTGAGATTGATATGGTCAAGGAACACCTAATTACTTTGAAAGAGTTCAAATCTCCAGGGCCAGATGAACTGCACCCTAGAGTAATGAAGGAATTGGCAGAAGAACTCTCAGAACCACTGTCTATTCTCTTTGAGAAATCATGGGGGATGGGTGAAGTGCTAGATGAGGGCTAATGTTGTCCCTATCTTCAAAAAGGGTAAAAAGGAGGAACCTGGGAACTACAGACCAGTCAGTCTGACATCAGTCCCTGGGAAAATTCTGGAGCAGATGATAAAGGAATCCATCTGGAAGCACCTTCAAAACAATGCAGTAATTACTCGAAGCCAACATGGATTTGTCAAGAACAAATCCTGCCAGACGAATCTGATCCCATTTGTTGATCAAGTAACCTCCCTTGTGGACTGTGGGAATGCTGTGGACATAATATACCTCGACTTCAGCAAAGCTTTCAACAAAATGCCCCATGATATCCTGATGAGCAAATTAGCTCAAAGTGGGCTAGATGAAACAACAATCAGGTGGATCCACAGTTGGCTACAGAATCGGACTCAAAGAGTGCTCATCAATGGGACCTTCTCAAACTGGGGAGAGGTAACGAGTGGGGTACCGCAGGGCTCAGTCCTGGGCCCAGTGCTCTTCAACATTTGTATAATGACTTGGAGGAGGAGGTGCAAGGAATTTGCAGATGACACAAAATTGGGCGGGATAGCTAATACTTTGGAACTGGAAGACAGAAACAAAATTCAAAGTGATCTTGATAGACTGTAGCGCTGGGCAGAAAACAACAGAATGACATTTAATAGGGATAAATGCCAAGTTCTGCACCTAGGAAAAAGAAACCAAATGCACAGTTACAAGATGGGGGATATGTGGCTCAACAACACTACAAGCAAGAAGGATCTCGGAATTGTTGTAGATCACAAGCTGAATATGAGCCAACAATGTGATGTGGATGCAAAAAAGGCAAATGCTCTTTAGGGCTGCATTAATAGAAGCATAGCTTCCAAATCCCAGGAAGTACTAGTTCCCCTCTACTCAGCACTGGTTAGGCCTCATCTGGAGTACTGTGTCCAGTTCTGGGCACCGCACTTGAAGAAGGATGCAGAGAAGCTGGAGAGGGTTAAGAGGAGGGCAACAAAAATGATCAGGGGACTGGAAACAAAGCCTTATGAAGAGAGACTGAAAGAAGTGGGCATGTTTAGCCTTGAGAAGAGAAGTCTGAGGGGAGAGATGATAGCGCTCTTCAAGTACTTGAAATGTTGTCACAGAGAGGAATCTCTTCTCGATGATCTCTTCTCGATCATCCCAGAGTGCAGGACAGGGAATAATGGGCTCAAGTTACAGGAAGCCAGATTCTGGCTAAACATCAGGAAAAACGTCCTGACTGTTAGAGCAATACGACAATGGAACCAATTATCTAAGGAGGTCATCATGGGCTCTCCCACACTGGAGGCATTCAAGATGAGGCTGGAGCTGGACAGCCACCTGTCAGGGATGCTCTGACTTGGATTTCTGCATTGAGCAGGGGGGTGGACTGGATGGTTTTGTAGGCCCCTTCCAACCCTACTATTCTATTATTCTAAATCTGTTTGCCATCAACCATCTCTACTAGATCATATTGAAAGCCAAATTGAAAGCCAAATCACATGATGTAAAAATCTATTCTACCTGTGTGACAAATTCAATACACATTTTAGCATGATATTACCTTACTTCCTTCAAAACTCACCTTTTGGAGCCTTTAACACAACCCCTTCATCCCCATAACACACCCCCCCCCCTTAGTCTGAAGCATAAGTACATGTAACTGAATCAAATGTATAGTCTTCCTTTGTTTGAGCCTGGTTCCATTTCTTTCTCTGTTGTCTCCCTGTATCAAATTCCAAACTATATCAGGGCAGGAATCTATGTACTTGTACTCTGTAAAACATCATGTAAAATCCATAAAATGAGTTACAATGATTTTGTTGAGCTAGATTTTGTTAAAATGGGTCATCTTAACCTATACTCAAGACACTGTGAGGTGCCACCTTTTTGTGTGTCTTGCACTGCAATCCAGTACATGCCTACTCAGAAGTAAGGCACATTTAATTCAACTGGACTTACTCCCAGTAAGTGTATGTAGGACTGCAGCCACAGTTTTGTTGTCCTATACAATTGATATATGTACCTTTGAGACCATCTATCCATAAAGCCATGGGGATTATGCATCCAATGACCACAAGTACCTAGTTTCTTTAGGCAGAAGTGGGGACAGGCGATTTCAGAAAGAGAGAGAGAGAGAGAAGAAATTGCACACCTCACCAACATCGCAGCCATGGTTTCTCTAACTTGATCATCAAGTACTTTAAATGCAGACACTGAATCACTATTTTGCTTCATTGACCTGTATGACATATGACCACACTTGTGGTTTACAGCTAAAGACTGAGTGGAGAACCACTGCCTAGGCCCAGTTCTTAAGAAGATGAAATGCACAACAATTTTCTCACCTGTTTACTGAAACTACTTCAGAGTAATCATCATCTAATTAAAGCAGCAGTCCTATGTACACTTACTTGGGAGTAAGCCCTACTCAACTCAGTGGGATTTATTCTCAAGGACTCTTGCATGGGATCAGGCTGTGAATCTTCAAAGGCTGACAGCAGCTGGTTACAACACTACCGCACCAGACCAGACCAGCGCAACAAAACAGAGAAGCAGACCGTGGCACAGTGCTGTTTTGTAAACAACACATTTTTAAATAAGCATTTTTAAAACCATTGAGCCAGACCACTTACGGGAAAAGTCCTCCCTGGCACCAGCCTAGCTTCACTGTTAGTTCAGTGTTCTGTTCACTCACATCTTTGAAATGTTTCTGCAGCCTTCCCCAGAGTTCCTTCTTTAGCTGTGTATAGCCCTTCAACCAGGACTGTAAATCAGGAACCCTACTAGAATAGAATAAACTAAAGGTGCCAACTCTAAAAGCGTTTGAACCAGTACCACTTCAATGGAAGAAATCACAAACTTCGGTTAAACTGAAGCCAACAGTGTGTTTGTATATCAATACCAAGATGTATGCAGTTTAAGCAGACTACCTAATGATATACACAGTCCTGGTAAAACTCAATTGCTATTGCCGTTCCTCCATTGTGCCAGGCCAACCCTGACAGATTTAACTGTCATTTTTGTGTGAACTCCTCTGACATACTAAGTAGCCCTTTTGTCATCTATTTCCATAGCAACCATTCCAGCACCAGCAACAATGTCGAGCACTTAAGCAGCCCGAGGAAAACTGTCCAACTTTGCATTAATGAGCATTCTTTAAGAAAATTATTTCTCTCTGACAAACATTGGTGCCTCTGCCCAATGGCACTAGCAGAGTGACAGTGCAATCTTTTACATGTCCATTAAGAACTAAGCCCCATTGACTTCAGTGGGACTTACTCTTAGAAAAGTATGTATCGCAGGGTTATTAAATGTCTTTCAGCTGGAGGGCTGAATTCTGTTTCAGAGACCCTGTACATGCTGGGTTGCCATTGTACGGATAGTTCCATGGAAGAGTTTTATAGTTTGATTCCCTAGTCAGGTACTGTACATCATTCTTTGGGTGAAGCTACATATGATTTAAAAAAACAAAAACAAAAACCCCAACCTGGCTGTGTCAAGTTGCCAGCTCCCACTCCTTAATTCAGAGTTCAGCTTGCCTATATCCTGTCACCATTCTGCTCAGCATTTGACCGCTCCTAGCCAACCATAGCTGTGGAGAAAGACACTCAGCATAATGGCATCATTCAGGAAGGAAAGTTCAGCCACACTTTACAAAAAAAAAAGGAAGAACTCAATACTGGGATGCTATTTTCAACACTGTGTTTTATTTATTTATTTGGAATATTTATATGCCACTTAATATAATAAAATCTCTAAACGGTTATGTTAATATGTAATTCCAGATGACTAATTTCGCTTTTAAGTCTTTAGTACAGACATGGTCAAAACCTTGGAATTTATTTTTTAGTCTCATTAAATTCACTTTATACCCAGTTCTTACATGTCTGCCAAAAAGCTGCCAATCTTCCCATGGCCATGTTCCAGTGTATTTATACATATAATTAACCCAAAATTATTCAAAATGGCTAACATGGTTCATACAACCAATATAAAATGGTAAAATACATAATAAAAAGTCAAAAGGCTCCTTCAGCTGTCACCAACACCAACACTAGCCATTCCAGGAGGCTGCTGTAGAGGGAGATGAGATGGGAAGCAGGCCATTCCACCAGTTCTGCTAAGAGACCATTTGCTTCCCCGCCCCCCGCTTCTTCCCCATCTTTTTTTCCTTTTGTGTCATGTCTTTTTAGAGTGTAAGCCACAGACAGGGACAGCCTTGTTTTTACTGATTTTATGTACTGATTGATTTTTGTTGATTTTACATCAGCCTTTCTGACTGAGGAGCAGGATAAAAATGCTTTAAACACAAATAAATAAATAAATGAACCATCAGCCAACTAAATAGTCAATGTGCCTCAAAGGAAGCAGCAGCAGGGAAACGGCAGCAAAAATCTCAGCAGAAACAAACCTGGTTAAGAGTCCGAAAAACATTTCATGCAACCATTTTTTACTGCTCACAAGGCAAGCAAGGATGGAGCCAAACGGGCTTACCTTGAGAAGGCATTCCACAGTTAAATGCCATGGGTGAACAGGCCCTGCCCCATGTACCCAGTCTGTCTGTACGAAGCAGGCCTCTGATGTGAAGCGGCTGCAGCTTAGTGATGAGGTGCCATCGTTCAGTGGTGGAGCACCTGCTTTGCTTTGCATGCAGAAGTTCCCTGGTTCGATCCTTGGCATCTCCAGATAAGGCTGAAAATATGCCTGCCTGAAACTCTGGAGAGTCACTGCTGCCCATCAGTGTTGACACAGTACTGTGCTAGATGGACCAATGGTCTGACCTCAGTATCAGGCAGCTTCCTATGTTCCTATGATGTCTGAGTGTTAGGTTAGCTACATATGGCAGATGAGGAAGAAATAAGTTATATTATAAAATGGTAATGTCTCATTAGTGTGAGCCACTGTGGTTTAGTGGTTACGGACTAAGACCAGGGAGATCCAGGTTCCAGTCTCTTCTCAGCCATGAAGTTTGATGATGACCTTGGACTGGTCACTTTCTCTTAGCCTAACCTACCTCACAGGGTTCTTTTGAGGAGAAATGGTGGAGAAATACCATGTATTCTCCCGTGAGCTCCTTGGAGAAAGGGCAAGGTTAAAAAATGATATATTGTTTTCCAATCCTCTGCATCCCTTTTACTTTTTCTAGTGCAATAGCCTGTAATAGATAAACTCTTTTATATATTTATATTTATTTACACCAGAGAACTGCCTAATACTTGTACTCATTCTTCTTCCCCTTGGGAATATACCACTTCTAGTTGTGTGTTTTTAAACTTTGCTTTGACTGAGATTCCTGCATTGAGCAGGGGGTTGGGCTTGATGGTCTTATAGGCCCTTTCCAACCCTACTATTCTATGATTCTAAACTTTGCAAAAGAATCCCCAGTCTTCAATAGCTAATATAGTTCCCCCGCTTTCCAAATATTTTTAGTTTCACAAGAAAAAAAATCTAGCTAGTTCCATGTTCCACCAAAGCCCAAGAGACTCTTCCATTCTTAATGTCTTTTCACTGCACATAATAATGCACATAATAATGCACACTGCACATAGGAACAATGTCTGCTCAAGATCTTTAAAAATGATAAAGCTGGGTAAGCCAGTGTTGGGATGATTCACTGAACAGGCACATTGGTATACTCCAGCCAGGCTGATGTTTGCGCTTGACCAGCGGTAACTGCAAATAACTGGGAAATGAATCAGTCCTCCAGAGTGGTTGTGTGGAAGTCTGGAAACAGGGCTCAAATTCATTACTAGGCTACAATCTCTCCGAATGACCTTGAATAAAAGGCTAGGATCAGAGACCCAATCTTGTTGTTGTTCAGTCGTTCAGTCGTGTCCGACTCTTCGTGACCCCATGGACCATAGCACGCCAGGCCTTCCTGTCCTGCGCTCTCTCCCGGAGCGTGCTCAAGTTCATATTCATTGCATCCGTGATGCTATCTAGCCATCTCATCCTCTGCCGTCCCCTTCTCCTTTTGCCTTCAGTCTTTCCCAGCATCAGGGTCTTTTCCAGGGAGTTTTCTCTTCGCATTAGGTGGCCAAAATATTGGAACTTCAGCTTCAGTATCTGTCCTTCCAATGAGCACTCAGGGTTGATTTCCTTTAGGATGGACTGATTTGACCTCCTTGCAGTCCAGGGGACTCGTAAGAGTCTTCTCCAGCACCACAGTTCGAAAGCATCGATTCTTCGGCGCTCAGCCTTCCTTATAGTCCAGCTCTCACAGCCATACATTACTACTGGGAAAACCATAGCTTTGATTAGACGGACCTTTGTCGGCAAGGTGATGTCTCTGCTTCTTACTATGCTGTCTAGGTTGGCCATAGCTTTCCTCCCAAGGAGCAAGCGTCTTTTAATTTCATGGCTACAGTCACCGTCTGCGGTGATCTTGGAGCCCAAGAAAGTAAAATCTGTCACTGCTTCCATTTCTTCCCCTTCTATATGCCAGGAAGTGATGGGGCCAGATGCCATGATCTTCGTTTTTTTAATGTTGAGTTTCAAACCAGCTTTTGCACTCTCCTCTTTCACCCTCAACAAGAGGCTCTTGAGATCCTCTTCGCTTTCTGCCATTAGGGTGGTATCGTCTGCATATCGGAGGTTGTTGATAATTCTCCCAGCAATCTTAATTCCGACCTCTGATTCATCCAACCCGGCATTTCTCATGATGTACTCTGCATATAAGTTAAATAAGCAGGGTGACAATATGCAGCCTTGTCGTACTCCTTTCCCAATTTTGAACCAATCGGTTGTTCCATGTCTGGTTCTTACTGTTGCTTCTTGACCCTCGTACAGGTTTCTCAGGAGACAGGTAAGGTGGTCTGGTACTCCCATCACTTTCAGAATTTGCCACAGTTTGTTGTGATCCACACAATCAAAGGCTTTAGCGTAGTCAATGAAGCAGAAATAGACATTTTTCTGGAATTCTCTTGCTTTCTCCATGATGCAGCGAATGTTGGCGATTTGATCTCTAGTTCCTCTGCCTCTTCGAAACCCAGCTTGTACTTCCGGTAGTTCTCGGTTCGCATACTGCTGAAGCCTAGCTTGTAGGATTTTGAGCATCACCTTGCTGGCATGTGAAATGAGCGCAATTGTGCGGTAGTTTGAACACTCTTTGGCGTTGCCCTTCTTTGGAATTGGAATGTAAACTGACCTTTTCCAGTCTTGTGGCCACTGTTGAGTGTTCCAGATTTGTTGGCATATTGAATGCAGCACTTTAACAGCATCATCTTTTAGGATTTTAAATAGTTCGGCTGGAATACTGTCATCTCCGCTAGCTTTGTTGTTACTAATGCTTCCTAAGGCCCACTTGACTTCACTCTCGAGGATGTCCGGCTCAAGTTCAGTGACCGCACTATCATGGCTATCAGGGACATTCAGATCTTTCCTGTATAGTTCTTCTGTGTATTCTTGCCACCTCTTCTTAATCTCATCTGCTTCTGTGAGGTCCCTGCCTTCTTTGTCCTTTATCATGCCCGTCTTTGCACAAAACGTTCCCTTGAGATCTCCAATTTTCTTGAAGAGATCTCTAGTCTTTCCCATTCTGTTGTTTTCCTCGATTTCTTTGCATTGTTCATTTAAGAAGGCCTTCTTGTCTCTCCTTGCTATTCTCTGGAACTCTGCGTTCAGTTGGGTATATCTTCCCCTTTCTCCCTTGCTTTTCGCTTCCCTTCTTTCGTGAGCTACTTGTAAAGCCTCATCAGACAGCCACTTGGCTTTCTTGCATTTCTTTTTCTTTGGGATGGATTTCGTTGCTGCCTCCTGAACAATGTTACGGACCTCCGTCCATAGTTCCTCAGGCACTCTGTCTATCAGGTCTAATCCCTGAAATCTATTCCTCACCTCCACTGTATATTCATCAGGGATATGATTTAGGTCATACCTGAACGGTTTAGTGGTTTTCCCGACGTTCTTCAATTTAAGACGAAATTTTGCAAGAAGCAGCTCATGATCTGAGCCACAGTCAGCTCCAGGTCTTGTTTTTACTGACTGTATGGAGCTTCTCCATCTTTGGCTGCAAAGAACATAATCAATCTGATTTCGATATTGACCATCTGGTGATGTCCATGTGTAGAGTCGCCTCTTGTGCTGTTGGAAAAGAGTGTTTGCTATGATCAGCATGTTCTCTTGGCAAAACTCTATTAGCTTTTGTCCTGCTTCATTTTGTACACCAAGGCCATGCCTGCCTGTTATCCCGGTGATTTCTTGATTTCCTACTTTAGCATTCCAATCCCCTATAATGAAGAGGACATCTTTTTTTGGTGTTAGTTCTAGAAGGTGTTGTAGGTCTTCATAGAACCGATCAACCTCAGCTTCTTCGGCCTCAGTGGTTGGGGCATAGACTTGAATTACTGTGATGTTGAATGGTTTGCCTTGGATTCGTACTGAGATCATTCTATCATTTTTAAGATTGTACCCCAGTACTGCTTTTCCCACCCTTTTGTTGACTATGAGTGCTACTCCATTTCTTCTAAGGGATTCTTGCCCACAATAGTAGATATGATGGTCACCTGAATTAAATTCGCCCATGCCTGTCCATTTGAGTTCGCTGATTCCCAAGATGTCGATGTTCAATCTTGCCATCTCATGTCTGACCACCTCCAGCTTACCTTGATTCATTGATCTGACATTCCAGGTTCCTAAACAATATTGTTCTTTACAGCATCGGATTTTCTTTTCACCACCAGACACATCCACAGCTGAGTGTCCTTTCGGGTTTGGCCCAGCCGCTTCACTCTTTCTGGCGCTACTTGGAAATACCCTCTGCTCTTCCCCAGTAGCATATTGGACACCTTCCGACCTGAGGGGCTCATCTTCCGGCGTCATATCTTTTAGCCTTGTGATACGTTCCATGGGGTTTTCTTGGCAAGAATACTGGAGTGGGTTGCCATTTCCTTCTCCAGTGGACCACATTTTGTCAGAACTCTCTGCCATGACCTGTCCGTCTTGGGTGGCCCTGCACGGCATAGCTTATGGCTTCACTGAGTTACGCAAGCCCCTTCGCCACAACAAGGCAGTGATCCATGAAGTAGACCCAATCTACTTGGGAAGAAATCCCTTTGATTTCAACTGAAGTTTCAAAGAAGTTTATTAAAGGATTAAAAGATAAGTGTATTAAACATATATCTTGTGCCCAGTTCTTCCTTCTGTGGAATGGAGATAACAGCCAACATATGTTGTGGGAAAAATACATTAAGGGCGCAATCCTATCTAGATAGGCGGCCACCACTGAACTCGGAGGCAACCGCCTACAAGGCAGGAGAAGCACGGATGGGATTGTTCCCTCCGCGCCTCTCCTGTCCTGCTTTTTCTGCTAGACAGCTGTTTTCAGCTGTCTAGCTGCAGGGGGGGCGAGCAGGAGAGGAGGCTGCTGTGTGACACATAGGATGTGTCATACACGCAGTTCCACTCTCCCCGCCCCGGAACACCCCCAGCCCTGCCCCTTTTCAGCCGCTCCATGCTCCTGTTCCAAGTGTGGAGGACGGGGCTTCTCTGCGCTGCCTCTGAGGCAGCATGGACACGGAGGGAGGTCGGTCTTCCAGGAACCAAGCTCCAAGGTTGGTTTCCGGAAAACAGCATATCCTATGGCCATCTAGCCACTGTCTAGCGGCCATAGGATTGCTCTCTCCAGGCACAATCCTATGCATGTTTAAAGTCCAACAACTCCTACATGCATAGGATTGTGCTCTAAATATTGCATGACGATCAGATATCCAAACACGGGGGTTGGAAAGAGCTCCGAGAGAGAGAGAGACAGAGAGAGTATCATACTAATAGAAACTATGTGTAGGGTTATGCAAGCATTGGGTCACACAGGAGACACACTATGAATTTTTATTAAAAATTATTTTCAAGTAAGCAAGTTTGGGGTAAGATTAGGGATGGTGTCTTCTGTACAGCACCTAACACGCAGTTGAAGCAATAGCTCTATTCACACACGATTTCAGCCACGTGAAGGGAGGGAGCGGGATGTTTGGTGGCCCCATTCCCTGTCATGTCCCCATCACCATCACTATCCCCTTCCAAGGGTTGGAGGGCTACATTTCTGCAGTGGGGAGCATTATGCACTCATGTAGGCTCCCGAACAGCCTCGCCTTCCGAGGGCTGCTCTACTGTTCCCTTGCTATCTCATTCCCTCTTTTCCTTTCCCCCTCACTCACTTTCTCCTTCAGCTCTATTGTTCACCTTTCTCCCACCTGTCTTCACTTTCTCCCATGATCCCAGGTCCTCTTCATGCTAAAACTTCTCCTCCCCTCTCTCCTTTGTCCCTGCTGACATTCTCCCCCATTCCCCTGCTCAATCTTCTCCTGCAGTTTGGCCTCCTGCAGTCTGGCCAAAGGCCTAGCTGGACAGGCTCTTTCAGACCCCTCTGCTTCTGTAACAAGGGTCTCAGTCCCTGGCCCTGGAGCAAGAACCCAAGACTTTATGCTAGGCTGAGAAGCGACAGCAGCCCACTTGTTTGCCAACCATCCAAATTCCCTTGGTGAACTGAGGGCCAGCCATGGCACACTGCCAGGCTATTCCCAGAAACATGTGGAAAGCATGAAGGAGGCACGGGATCCGTTTGTCACCTCCCATATTTTTCTACAATGGTAAGAGGTGTCTATGATTAGTAAGCTCCCTCCCCTGCCATACCCTTTCTGCCAGCTTTGTGCTTTCATCAGGATCCATTATGTTTTTCACCCTTGTGCTGCAAAAGGAAAAGCCTGATCTTCCCAGATGTGAGTCTCCCACACACTGGACAATACCCCCTCCTCTCCCCTCTGATGTTGTTCCTTTTCCACTTTTGCTTGGATTTAAAAGCAATGTTGTCAAAAGCAAGCAATAACAACAACTCACAATTTATCCAGGTTAGAATACATACATGTTTTTGAGGAATTGTGGTAATGAGGCAGAACAAAACCAATTGCTCTGAAGTTTTGTTACTCTGCCCAGAGATTCTTTAAACATCATAGATTTGGCATGTGCATGTAGTTCTCTACGCATGATATGTGCACATATGTCTCTTCCTCTGCATGTACTTCGTGCTATAGTGCTTGCACTACAGGGAAGTTTGTTTGAGCAGGGAAGGGTTTTCACTCTGTTTCCTTCGTGCACAGGACTTTTTAGGACAGGGATGGGGGACATGATGTTGTTGGGCTGCAACTCCCCTCCCGTTCCCCATTGGCTATGCTGGGTAGGACAGATGGGAGTTGTAGTCCAAAAGCATCTACAAGGCCACACTTTCCTCACCCCTGTTTTGGGAGTTATGCATAAGAAATTTCGTAAGATCAGAGTCTAGTCTTTCCCTGAACTGAAAGCAGTTCTTCCCATTCTTGCTAAATTCTGAGTCATTCATATGCTGTGCCCCTAAATAGCACGTAGCAAAAGGAGCTCTCACTTCCTCACAAGCATGTGTGCTCTACAGTGAACAA
This sequence comes from Heloderma suspectum, assembly GCF_057233095.1. Taxonomy (NCBI): domain Eukaryota; kingdom Metazoa; phylum Chordata; class Lepidosauria; order Squamata; family Helodermatidae; genus Heloderma; species Heloderma suspectum. The sequence continues at coordinate 256,623,536 of NC_139461.1, forward strand.
CTTCCAGGACTGGGTATTACTCACCAGTTTGTGTATAGCGGAGTTGCTTCCTATAACTGGCTCTACAAACTCTATGAGCTCTTGCTAATTCTTCAGTATCTCATGCTTCTAGACGTCAAACTGTTTCAAGGAATCCTGAGTCCTTCAATGAGGATAGCAGTGGTGGCAAGCAAGTTTCCGTGAAAGAAAGCTTGCCCACCACTTCCTAGAGTGGCCACTTACACATTGCCAAAAAAAGTGAGTAATAGAAGGTGGTGATTTGCATAAAATTTGCATATGCTAAGTTATACACAGATGCAAATTTAGTAATGATTACTATGATTTAAGTAGAAATAGATCTCACCAAGGCAAGGTGGAGGAGACTGTGACAATGTGACCTGTGTGGATGCTCAGTATGCTGTCCTGGTGATAACTGTTGATGGACAACTTCAAGGCCCTTTCTTCTTATGTTTTTTTTTTAATCTTTAAACTGGACTTGGATTAAACAACCCTACAAATAGAGGACTGTCCTCTGCAAAGTGGGACATACAACCACCCTACCACTTCCCCTGTAATGTGCAGTCACATGGGAGTATAGAGACTATATTAGAGTTCACTCTGAATTTCATGAAGGGCTATGATGATGATTTATTACATTTCTATACTGCCCAATCGCCAAAGCTCTCTGGGCAGTTTACACAGATTAAAATAATTAAAAATACAGTATACAGAAGTTAAAATCCATTTACATAAAGCACACAAACAGACAATATACGCAGGACAACATATATTTAAAACAACTTCAAACTATCAACCATAACCACAAGACAAATCCAAGATCGATTAAAACTCATCATATGTTGCCAAATGCCTGGGGGGGAAAGGGAAGATCTTGATCTGGCACCAAAAAGATAACAATGTTGGCGCCAGGCAGACCTCATCAGGAAGATCATTCCACAATTGGGGAGCCATCACCGAGAAGGCCCTCTCCCTCATTGCCACCTTCCGAGCTTCCCTTGGTGTAGGCAGCTGGAGGAGGACCTTAGATGTTGACTGTAGTGTACGGGTAGGTTCATGTTGGGAGCAGCACTCCATCAGGTATAGTGGTCCCAAGCCATTTAAGGCCTTATAGGTTAAAACCAGTACCTTAAATCAGGCTCGGAACCATACAGGCAGCCAGTGCAAGTGGGCCAGAGCCAGTCTTATACATTTGGACCTTCTGGACCCTGTTATCAATCTGGCCGATGCATTTTGCATGAGCTGCAGCTTCTAAACTGCCTTCAAAGGCAGCCCCACACAGAGTGCATTGCTGTAATCTAACTTGGAGATTACCAGTGCATAGACAACTGAAGCCAGGTTATCCCTGTCCAGATAGGGGCACAACTGGGCCACCAACCAAAGTTGGAAGAAGGCACTCCATGCCACTGAGGGCACCTGGACCTCATGTGACAAAGACCGCTCAAGGAGAACCCCCAAGCCACAAACCTACCCCTTCAGGGGGAGTGCAACCCCATCCAGAACAGGTTGAGAACCCTCCATTCTGTCAGAAGAAACACCCACCAAGAGCATCTCAGTCTTGTCTGGATTGAGTTTCGCTTTATTAGCCCACATCCAGTCAATTGTCGCAGCCAGGCAATGATGAGACCCAAAGCTTCTGGCCAGGCTTCCATGTGAATTGCTGTGCACCCTAGAATAAGCACCAGAGTCTTCTGCTATTAGGAATGGGCGGATTACTTACCCCGGCCCGGGGCATCTGCAGGGGAGGGGGAGGCAATCTATCCCTCCCCCCGGAATCCTCCCTGGCCAGCTCCGCTCCATGGTGAGTTCACAGAGCTGCCGGCCGGGCCCACCTGCAGCCGGACTTCCGCCCGCTGCCCGTCTGCAGCCACTAATGGCGTCCAGCATAGAGGGCACCATTTGCGTCCCTGAGTTAGCCGTGATCAGCTACGTATATATTTACGTAGCCTATCACGGCAAAGAGTAGCGACGCAAATGGCGTAGCTGACGCCATTTGTATCCCTGCTCTTTGCCATGATAGGCTACGTAAATACTTACGTAGCCTATCACGGCTAAAGTAGGGAGGCAAATGGCGGCCGCAGACCAGGGCAGCAGATGGAGTGGACCGGCCGATGCCAGTAGGGTCCGTCCCAGGAAAATTTCGCGGGGTGGTGGGGGGAGTGCTCCATTCTGCCACGGACTGCTGGGGTCCAGATTCTAAAGAATCCATCTGGCCTCATTGGAGTCCGTGGCGGAATTCTCTAACATCCCTATCTGCTATGGCAGCATCCTCAGGCAGCTGCCAAGGGCCCATAGCTGTTGACATCCCAGCTGTGGGACCCTTCTTCCATTAAGAGTCTGATGAGTGCTGGGTGGCTGTCATTGTAAATGCCTACAATGACCAAGAGAGGTGTGAAAATATCAAGAATGATTAGACATTTATCATGCAAACAATAACTAAACATAATAGTTTTAATCCTTATTCCTCAGTCACCAAGCACTGGGTTTGTTAAAAGGCATGTTGAACTTTGTGGGATTTAGCAACCACTAGAATATGTATAGCTAAAAATTAGCAATCAGTGGGTAGTATCCAACAGGGCCCCTGCCAATTCCGCTGTGCACAATGGTGATTTAGTGTTTCACGCAGAAAGCCCCCAAATGAGCAGAAATGCTTGTTTCCAGATTGGGTCAGGTCAGCAGAGCTCCATTATGTGAGCTCTGCTGACCTGCCACATTCTGGAAGGTGTTAGATCCCCATTGCACTAGGGTCCCACTGGCATTTGGGCATTGTTGGATACTGCCCAGTAAAAGTATCTTTAAAAATTAGTGGTGGCAAAAATCATGGGAAATTGTGTTTATGAACAGACTGATGGCATTACTAGAGGTGATAATGGGTTGGATGATGGTCAATAAACTGAAGCTTAATGCACACAAGACTGAGATGCTCCTTTTTAGGACAGAGATCAACTCTGGAATGGGGATTCAGCCCATTGTGGATGCGGTAGCATTCAGAAATCAAGTTTGTAGTTTGGGGTCCCCCTGAATCTGGCTTTACATCTGGATGCCCAAGTAACAGTTGTGGCCAGGGGTACCTTTGCCCAGCTTCAGCTGGTGTACCAGCTGTGCCCACATTCCTGCGATCAGATCTGACCATAGTAACATATGCCTTAGTTTACACCCAGGTTGGATTACTGCAATGCACTCTGCATGGGACTACCTTTGAAGAGTCTTCAAAAACTTCAGTTGTCTCAGAATGTGGTAGCAAGGATGTTAACGGGTGCTGTTGCATGAGATCATTAGGGTTGGCGGAGAATTTCTCCCTGAAACTTCGGGGGGCCGAGCACCAACGTGTTTGGCCCCCCAAACAAGTTTCGGGGAGAAATTCTCCGCCCCCCCGCCCCCCCCAGGACAGGACTTACCTTTGGCGAATGTCCCTCCCGGCGGCGGGTCCGGCCGGCGGTTCGGCGGGTGTTCGCCCAGGGTGGGAGAGGCAGCCGGTCTTTCGACCGGCTGCCGCTGCCACCATTCCAATCAAAGGGGAAAAAAAACAAAAACGCCCCCGTGATAGGCTACGTGACGATTAACGTAGCCTATCACAGCTAGATCTGCAAAGTCAGCCGTGATAGGCTACGTAAATCGTCACGTAGCCTATCACGGGGGCATTTTTTTTTTTTTAAAAAAAACTTTTTAGTTCACGGCCGGGCGAGGCGAGGCACCTCCTCCCCGGCCTGAATTTCGGCTGGGCGAGGCAGGAAGCCTCGCCCCCAGCCTGAATTTCGGCCGGGTGAGGCAGGAAGCCTCCCCCCCCCGGCCTGAACTTCGCGGGGGGAGCAGCGAAGCGCCTCCCCCCCACCGCGAACAAGCTTCGAGGACAGGTAAGTGACTTTCGTCCATCCCTAGAGATCATATTACAACTATTCTGTAGCAGCTTCACTGGCTCCCAGTCTATTTCTGGGCACAATTCAAAGTGCTGGTCATGTCCTATAAAGCCCTATACAGCTCAGGTCCAGGTTATCTGAAAGCCCGTATTCTCCCCTATGAGCCTACTCGTGCCCTGAGATCTTCAGGGGAAGCCCTTCTCGCCATTCCGCCATCATCACAGGCACGTCTGGTGAAACGTGAGAGAGGGCCTTCTCAGTGGCTGCCCCAAGGCTCTGGAACTCCCTTCTCAGGGAGGCGAGTGTGGCACCCTCCTTGATATTCTAACTGGGCCCACCCATGTAGCCAGTCATGCACTAGACTTTGTGTTTGTTTCTGGAGAAGGGGGGAGTGATCTGGAAGTCGGGGGTATATCCACCACCCCCTTGTCATGGTCAGATCACTATCTGGTGCCACTGGACTTCTTGGTTCCACAAGCTTTCTGCAGGAGTGGAGGACCCATTAAAATGGTCCGCCCCAGGCATCTTATGGATCCAAATGGATTCCTGAACGCGCTTGGGGATTCTCTGGAGCACGCCAACGGCCACTCGGTCGAGACCCTGGTGGGTGGCTGGAATGCCACAATCACTGGGGCATTAGATCAGGTGGCTCCAAAACACCCTCTCTCCCTGAACAAGACTGCACCTGACAGCTCGGATTGCACCATAGTTCAATCCGCAATTACGAGCTCTGAAACAGGTGGTGAGGCGGCTAGAGCGCTGGTGGCAGAGGTCTCACTCCAAAGATGATCAAACATGAGCTAGAGCTGTATCTTCAGCCTATCACATGGCGGTGAAGGCAGCAAAAAAGGAATATTATGCTGCCTCTATCGCATCCGCAGAGTGCTGTCCCAGGAGGCTGTTCCAAGTGGTCTGGAGCCTGGTCGGTCCAGTGGCTCCAGAACCACTGGAGCATTCTAAGGCCTCCTGTGAGGCCTTGGCAAGCCACTTCACGGATAAAATTGATCGGATTAGGAGCGTTACTCTGCACGCTGTGGATACAGTTAGTGAGCAAGGGGCGGCCTGTGGCAAACCAGTTTTGTGGGATCGGTTCCAGCTTCTTCCTCCTGATGAAGTGGACAAGGTGCTTTCATCTGTAAGGCCGACCACCGGCTTACTTGATCCTTGCCCATCTTGGCTCATTATGGGCTGCAGAGAAAGACTGGGTGAGGGGATCAGGACGGTGGTGAACGCCTCCCTTGAGAAGGGAGTGATGCCATCAGCCCTCAAGGAGGCAGTGATAAGCCCGGTCTTAAAGAAGCCCTCCTTGGATCCCCAAGTTCTGATCAACTTTCGCACAGTCTCGAATCTGCCATTTTGGGGCAAGGAGATTGAGCAGGTGGTGGCAATGCAGTTGAAAGTAGGGATGTAAGAAAGTCACTTACCTTTTCGCAGGGGTGATTCACAGTGGAAGGGAGGCACGCCACACCTCCCCCTGAAATCCTAACCTGGCTGGCTCCGCTCCACAGCAACTCCGCAAAGCCGCCGGCCGGGTGCATTCGCAGGCGTCTGGAGCCTGCGGATGCAAATGGCGGCAGCTATGGCGGCCACCACTTGCGTTCATGTTTTTGGCCATGATAGTCTACGTAAATATTTACATAGCCTATCATGGCAAAAGGCAGGGGCACAAATGGCGGCCGCTATGCCATTTGCGCCCGTTTTTTTACTGTGATAGGCTACGTAAATATTTACGTAGCCTATCATGGCAACAAAAAAAACAAGAATGCAAATGGCGGCAGCTATGGCGGCTGCCATTTGCGTTCCCTTTTTTTGCCGTGATAGGCTACGTAAATACTTACGTAGCCTATCACGGCCTCTGCAGGGATGCAAATGACGTCCCTGCATTAGCCATGCGAGGCTACGTAAATACTTACGTAGCCTATCACACACTAAATGGGGAAGCGAATGGCGGCCGCAGACGCGGCTGCCATTCGCAAAGCAGCACAAACAGCACCAGGTAAGTGCTCCGTTTCGTGCGCCTTTCACGGGGTGGTGAGGTGGGGGGCTTTGTTCCGCCACGGATTTCAGGGGGCCGAATGCACTGGCATTCGGCTTCACTGAGATCCATGGCAGAATTCTCTGACATCTCTAGTTGAAAGCACACTTGGAAGAAGCTGATTATCTACAGCCATTTCAGTCGGGCTTCAGGCCTGGGCATGGGTCAGAAACAGCCTTGGTGGATGATATGAGGAGGGCTTTGAACAGGGGCAAATGCTTCTTCCTTGTTCTCCTCGACCTCTCAGCGGCTTTTGACACCGTTGACCATGGTATCCTCCTGGACTGCCTGGAGGGACTGGGCACTGGAAACACCGTATTGCGGTGGTTCCGGTCCTTCCTCTCTGGCAGGTACCAGAGGGCAGCACTGACCCATGGCCGCTCACTTGTGGGGTGCCACAGGGTTCCATCTTCTCCCCGATGCTATTTAACATCTATGTGAAGCCGCTGGGGGCTATCATCAGGAGGTTTGGCGTGCGGTGTCATCAGTATGCGGATGACACGCAGCTCTACCTCTCATTCAAATCTTCACCAAGGTTGGCCGTAGAATCCCTGTCCAAATGTCTGGAGACGGTGAGTGGCTGGATGGGGAGGAACAAGCTGAAGCTGAACCCTGACAAGACCGAGGTACTTTTGGTGGGAGACAAGAGGAGGCTGAGGGATGTTGACCTGGTGTTGAATGGGGTACGGCTACCCTTGAATGACCACGTCCACAGCCTGGGGGTCATTTTGGACTCCCAGCTGTCCATGGAGGCTCAGGTGTCAGCTGTGAGCCAGACAGCGCTGTATCAACTCCATCTGATATGGCAGCTGCACCCCTTCTTTCCCGACCATCTGCTCCCATCGGTAGTACATGCCCTGGTCTCCTCTCATCTAGACTACTGAATGCGCTCTACATGGGGTTACCCTTGAAGACGGTTCGGAAGCTGCAGCTGGTACAGAACGTGGCGGCTCGCCTGATTAAAGGCAGCCACCGGCGAGACCACATCACTCCAGTGCTGAAGGAGTTGCACTGGTTACCAGTTGTTTTCCAGGCCAAATTCAAGATGTTGGTTTCAACCTTTAAAACCCTATATGGTTCCGGCCCAGCCTATCTTAAGGAGCGCCTCCAGCAACACCAGACAGACCGCTTAACAAGATCAGCCTCGGATGGCCTTCTCTCTGTCCCATCAGCCAGGACAGCTAGACTGGTAGGGACGAGGGAGAGGGCTTTTTCTGTGGTGGCCCCCACTCTGTGGAACTCCCTCCCTAGGGAACTCCACCATGCCCCCTCTTTAATGAGCTTCCACCATGCATTAAAAAAGTGGTTGTTCAGGCAGGCATATGGGGTGGGTTAGGGTATTTTAGAAAAGGGTTTTACTGTAGAATTTTATTGTTTTAAACTGTTTTATTATATACTTTGTACATCGCCCAGAGTGGCTGGGTGACCAGCCAGATGGGCGATTAATAAATTTAATAATAAATAAATAAATAAATAAATAAGCTTTCGTAGGCATGTAAAAACTTTTTTGTTCCGGCAGGCCTTTGGAGATAGATACTATTTTTCTTGTCTTTTAACGTTTTGATATTTTTACAATTTTAATATTGATGATTTAATTATATTTTAACTTTTGTACACTTGCATTTATATTTATAGGTTTTAATTGTATAAGTTTTAATGTTCTAAAGCTGCCTTGAGTCCCAGTATTTTGAAAAAGGCGGGATATAAATATAATAATAATAACAGCAGCAGCAGCAGCAGCAGCAGCAGCAGCTGTTCTGGTTGTCAATTTGATCCTGGGCACAATTCAAACTCTTGGTGATTATCTTTAAAATCCTGTACCATCCTGCCCACTTTCTAAGACGGGTGCAGAACCTCAGGCTTGGGGCCAAATCCAACCCTCCAAGTTCCCCAAAAGGCCACACCCCCTTTTGGTGGTTTCCCATCTTTTGTGCCATTTTTTACCCCATTCTAAAAGGTCGAAATACCTCTCTTGAGGCATAGGTACTGGCAGAAAGAGCTTTAAGCTAAAATATGCTGGTATTTTTGGTTTTTTGGCCCTTGCCTTTTTTCGGCCCCTTGCATCAGTGCAATGTAGACCTTGAAATCTTCTCTGGCAGAAAGAGGTTCTGCATCCCTGCTGTGAGATCAATTGGAGAGGCCCTTCTCCAAGTCCTGTCCAGGGTTGAGACACAACTGGTTGACACAAAACAGAGGGCTGCACCCAGATTTTTGGAATATCCTACCTCTACAAAATCCCATTCTCTGTCTTTCACTGACTGGCTAAATGTGGGAACTTTTCTCACGTATTTTGAATGTGATTAAAATGTACGAGGCTTTGAGACACATATTGGGCTACTTCACACAGAGCTTTTATCCTACGATTGAGATTGCGCCTTCCCGGAAGTTTGCAGGCTCTTTACATGACACTGTGACCCTGCTGTGACCCTCCACGGCATCTCCTGCACTAAATGCCCTTTGTTCCCTTTTTAAATAGATCACAGATAATGAGCTATCAAATCACACCGTTGTGTTCTGCTTCAGTTTCCTCCGTGAAAAGAGTTAAAGTGGCAAGAAGAGGAGCGAGATCAGTGAAAGATAATGGAAGATTCAGATACGGGGAGAAGGGGGGGAGGGGAGGGGCAGAAGGAAGCAGGTGTAAAGGGAGTCGGTTGTGATCCTGCATTTAAAACAGAAGCAGAAAGCCCTGTTTTAAATGCAGGATTTCAGGCTGGTGTAGAGATGCCCGTTGTCACTGTTGGGACTATTGTGTGCTGGGCAAGCTATGCAGAGTGTATTTTATATCATTATTTTAAATAATAAATTATGGTTTTAAAAACTGGGACCTTTAGATGGCAATGGTGTGGTGTGAAACCAATGACCATTTCACACATTCCTGTTTTGAAAATGTACGTATAAAAACCTAACGTGTGTGGATACAATAAACTCCGTGCTTTGTAAACCTGGGTATCACGGATTCACACATCAAGGAGCCAGGACTGACTGTGGCTTCTTTGCCCTGTGTACACTTGATGGCCAACCCACATTTATTGCCAGGTAATGTGTGAAACAGTCCCTCCCAAGGTTGCAGTCCTTTAAAGTCTAGGTTACTTGCATTGGTTCCCAGACAGAGGTGCAAGGATTATCTTTCAGCTTGTAAAGGGCTATCTGGTTTCATTGGGTTGTTTTTTTTTCAACATCTCTTATCTGTCTCCAACTTGGAACCAAAGGTTATAGCCAGTTAATATTTTAAAAACATATTTCTCCTCCCGTGCCTTGAAAAGTGAGTATTAGCATAGAAGATAACTTCCAAATTGGAAATTAGGCAGGGAAAGTTCAAGGGCAGTGTAATTACGCGTCCAACAGGTAGCTAGAGATGTAACCAGTATCTAATGCAGCAAAGCCCATACTAATTCTTTAAGAAAGTCTGTTCAAGGAGAAAGACTGGCTCTGTATGCCTATTTCATAGGGACCCCAGTGCTCTGGTGTCTGAGAGCTGCAGGATAGAAATCACCCACCAGCCCCCCATTAGCAAGGTGGGCATCCCAAATACAGATGTGCTGGGCATCCAAACTGGCAGAAGTAGAGGGCCCAACTAGATCCTTAGCAGTTCAATTTGCTTGAAAAGGTTGGATTTTGAAATTAGATGCCTGCCTCAACTGAAAATAGGGGGGAAATATCTGAGCGTGTACATGGTTGAGAGCAAAGGGCAAGGACAAGACCAGGGGATAGCGAATGCTAAGAAAACTTTGTTATTTTCTGCTCAGCCACAATACACTGCAGTCCCAGATGGGGTAAAGATGGAACAGATGTCTGAAATGGGAACGAGAGGCACTGTTCTTCAGAGATTCTTGGTGGCCGTTTCCTGGAGGTGGTGCTGTGGGGAGTGGGGACTATCGCTCTCTTCCATGGCAGTTACGCTGGGATGTTCCACAGGGCTCTCCTTTGTCCCTACCCTGCCTCCCCGCATGCTATTAACATCTACATGAAACTGCGTCAAGATGAGGTGCCATCAATATGCTAATGACACCCAACTCTATTTCTCCTAACAAAGTGGGCCCTAAAGAGCTTATGCCGGATTAAATTTGTTTGGTCTTTAAGAGCCCACCACCGTCCTTATTGCTTTTTGTTGTACGTAGTTACCATGCTGTGGAGAAACATTCCATGAGGCCGCAGTCCATCACGTATTCTTTTGAACATCGGTATAGTGGGAAAAGAATTCAGACAAGTTTATCCCAGTGGGAGGTCTGAAGCTGAGAGAAAGCAAATTAACACACTGGTGCTGGCAGCCCGATCGGGATAAGAACTGGAGCAGGAGACAAATGGTTACAGCCCCCTACTCGCCATGTCAGGGTGGACTGGATTGGGACCCCTGCACCTGCTGTTTACTTTTTTAAAGCCAGCAATGCTATTGCTAACGGACTAGGACAGTTGGCCATACCACAGAAGAGAATTTTGGCGGAATGCCTGATGCCAGCATTGGAGGCAATCACACCTTGCTCTCATCCTCCACAGGATCTATGTATTTACTATTTATGTGAAGAAGGTTAATAGCAGCTTGAGGTTAAAGGAGGTGTTACCGAAGCTGATATAATCTGCTTTACGCTGCTGGTGCAATACTCATAAAGACATGGAGGCAAAAAAGTGTGAAAGGAGTAGGGAAAGACCCACAGTCTCCCTCACAGAATGTACTGTACCTTCTAGCTGTGACTCATTGCTTAAGGGACAATGGACATGCAGTTAGTTTCTCCATAATTTCATAAGCAGAGAAGGAAAGTCCACTGCGTAAGGGAGGGATGGAGGAGGGGGAAAGGAAATCTTAGAATGTAGCATTATTTTTGTTCTTTTAAATCTCTATCAATAGTTTTGTCATTATGTTCTTTTTCAGATGTAACAGATGTCTGTGGAGAAAAACCAACAAAACATGTATACTTGTATATATTTCATGTTTTCTTTTAAATACTTTGCCCCCTATACCAGGCTTCCCCAATCTGGTGCCCTCCAGATGTGTTAGGACACGTCCTGCCAGCCACAGCTGACAAGGCCAATGGCTGCCCTATTCCTTCAGCTCAAAGTTCCTGTTGTGAAATGCCCAAAGAGCCTCAGCTGTTGGGCAGTATATAAATGTAATAAATAAATAAATAAAGTCAGTGAGCTTGGCATCTAGAATTTTTAGAAAGTTCTAGTGAAAAATACTGGAGAAAAGGGATAACTAAAAGCCAGTTGACTTCAGTCAAATCTCCCCCTCTCTCTGTCTGAAAGATGAAAAGAGGGGAACAAAACAAAGAGAGAACACCAAACAGAGTAACCCCTATTTGAGTGACTTGTGTCACTGTAAGATGCAGAAGTCAATAAAATGGAAAGGTAGTTGGACAACTCAGTCCTACGGACTGGCTTAAACTGTCGCTCTGAAAGTAATAACAATTACCGCCATCCATAACAGTGACCTCTGTGCCACTATACCTGCCTTCCCCAACCTGGTGTCCTCCAGATGTTTTGGATTACAACTTCCACCATCTCTGACCATTGGCCATGCTGGCCGGGGCTCCTGGGAGTGGTTACCCAGGCTGGGGAAGGCTAAAAAGGTAAAGGTGTCCCCAACCAGTCGTGTCCGACTCTAGGGTGCGGTGTTCATCCCTGTTTCTAAGCCGAAGAGCCAGCGCTGTCCGAAGACGCTTCTGTGGTCATGTGGCCGGCACGACTGAACACCGAGGCGCATGGAATGCTGTTACCTTTCCTGCCGAGGCGGTACCTATTTATCTACTTGCAATTTCTTGCTTTCGAACTGCTAGGTTGGCAGAAGCTGGGACTGAAGACGGGAGCTCACTCCGTCATGCAGCACTCGGGTCTCGAACTGCTGTCCTGCCGACCTTCTGGTCTGCAGTTCAGCGTCTTAACCACTAAGCCACCGTGGCCACTGCATTACACTAAATCCTTTCCCTTCCATATTATACATGGGTGATTATACTAGCCCCTCTGTGACTCTCATGCAATGTAAAGGCCCACAGAATGGTGGGTGGAGAGAAGATTGGATCATATCCCCTCCAGAGTAATGTAAATGCTCTTGGGCAGTCCACATCTGCCACATGGGGGCAGTGGAGACGTGTTGAGTCAGCATGGCACCAATTCACAGGCCAGTGCTCAGGTCAGGTGGGGGGGGGTACTATGGACCCTGGTGGTGAAGCTCTGAACCTTGCAGTTGGGCTGTAGTTCACTCAAAAGGATGGGAACCAGTACAATTTTATGTGCAGAACAAATATATTTACCTGCATGGGATCCTCCGTTTAGTGCTTTTTTTTACTGCATCGTGTACTGCTTCCTGTAGATACCAGCGTTTAACCTGAGCCAGAACTAGAATTCAGGCCTTGACAGTTTTCAGTGCCTGATCCCATCCCTGAAACATTACAAACATTTTGATGACACTCCAAAGAATACTGTAGATCAGCAGTAGGCAGGATGGGAGATAGTTCAATGATTTACTGTAGATAAGCAATAATTTCTGACTCCCAATTGTTTAACAATAGCAACAACAAAAAGCCTTTCTTCCCTATAAGCCCCAGACAGCATGGCAAATTGTCAGGGATTCTGGGAATTGTAGTCCAAAACATCTGGTGGGCACCGGGTGACCTACTACCTCTGCATTAGGTTGTTAGAAAATCCCTGATTTGTATTAGCTCAGATGTAGATTTAGGAACATAGGAAGCTGCCCTATACTGAGGCAGACCATTGGTCCTTCTAGCCCAGTATTGTCAGGTGGCTCTCCAGGCTTTCAGGTAGGATTTTTTCCTGGAGAACCAGAAGGGATTAAACCTGGGACCTTCTGAATGCAAAGCAGGTGCTCTACCACTGAGCCACAGTCCTTCCTGTACTTGGGTATGTAGTACATGGCTCACGGGGTGCCCCCCAAGACACTATTTTGCACCCAGCTCCAGTTGGTAGTTAAACCACAACCAAAGAGATCCTGTAGTCTTGATGTCTACCCACACCTGCTGAAGATCTCCCTCTTCATTTAAGCCCTGTTCAGTCATTTAAAATTGATGCTTACAGGAGGAGATCATCAGGGTCATGCCTGCTACCCCACACTTGGTCTCCAGCAGGCATTCACCCCCTCATTTGCACAGAAGCTGGCGCGCATAGGCTTCTCTGCCTGTGCTCCATGCCCTTGAAAAATGGAGGGTAAGGATCGCATATGGGAAAGCTTATGCATGTCCAAGTGTACACGTGTGGAAGTTAGGGGCTGCAGACGCAGCCTCCTCCACCCATTCATTTTAAAAGCCTGAATTTTGAAAGCTGTTTCAACTGTTCCAACCCTTGCTTATCTGAAAAAAGCAACAAGGTCTCCGTCGCAATGAGGGGCACTTTTGCAACAGACAGCATGCAGGGTCACAATCCTTCATTGTCCAAATAGACAACACAGCCAGTGGGTGAGAGGTGAGAGGGAGGCAGATCAGCTTGCGCAAGTTTGCACAGCATCTTGGTGGCCAGAAATAGAATACAGATCCCTGGAGGAAAGGCCTAGGCCCATGCCCTATGTACCAGAAGGGAACTGTCTCCTAACCATTCTGAAAGCTGGGAAGAACCCAAACAATGCTAAAAAAAAAAAAAAAGGATGCTTGCCTTTCCCCTGAAACAATGAGTTGTGCACTGGGGGAAGGGGCTGGAGGGGTCTATTCAAGGGTGGCTGGATCCATCCCTGGAGTTTGAATGTGGTCAAGAACATAAGAAGAGCCATGCTGGATGAGACCGAGTCCACCTAGCCCAGCATTCTGTTCACACAGTGGCCAATCAGCTGCCTGAGGGAAGACTACAAGTAGGAAAGGAGTGCAACAGGACCCTCCCTGCTGTGTTCCCCAGCACCTGGTGTACATAGGCACACTGCCTCCGATACTGGAGGTAGCATATAGCCATCAGGACTAGTAGCCATTGGTAGCCTCCTCCTCCATGAATTTGTCTAACCCCCCTTTTAAAGCCATCCAAATTGGCGGCTATCACTACATCTTGTGGTAGCAAATTCTATGCTTTAACCAAGTTGTTTTACCAAAATAATTCAGGCCTTAACATAAAGAAGTTGCATAGAACTAGTGTGGTGTAGTGGTTAGAGTGGCACACTAGAGCTGGGGAGGCCTAGGTTCAAATCTCTGCTGGGTAACCTTGGGCCAGCCACTACTTCTCAGCTTAACTTACCTCACAGGACCGTTGAGAGGATAAAAAAATTGGGGGGGGGGGATGCATGCCATCCTGAACTCCTTGGAGAAAAGGCAGAATAAAGATGAAAAGATTCAGGATCTCAGGATGTAAATATGACTTGGGTAGCAGGGTCTACTATTGCAATATGTCATACAAAGGAACTGTGGTATAGCGGTCCTATAGTGTTGAGTTTGGCTGTGGGAAACCTGGGTTGACTATCCATGAAACTAGTGGGAGAACCTTGAGGTAGTCCCTCCCTTTCAGCCCATCATACCTCACAAGGTTGTTGGGGAGATAAAATGAGAGCTCTGTGGAGGATGGTTGGGACACAGATGTAAAATATAATGAAATACAATGGTGTATTCTCAAGCCAAAAAAAGCTGTCGTAAGTCTCACAGCAGGACAGAAGTCTGTGAGAGATGGGTGATTATACTAGCCCCTCTGTATACAGGGTCTGGGGGAAGTCGTGTGAAGAACTTTAAAAACTTGTATAAGTTTTCATTATTATACTACAGCTTCAGAACTAACAAGTGAAACGCCAGCCACAAGGGCAAAAAAACCCCAAAAGCATCTGGCCAAACAGGCAGCCTTTTTCACGCCCACACCTGCATCGCCACACAGACTTACGGCCTTCAAAATCAGACCTACAGAACAACTTTCTGAAGTGTGGCCAACAGATCTTTCCCCCTGGGCTGCGTTTGGGGCGGACTCCGGTACCCTCGAGTTCTCTCCAGTTACGCCCTGCGTTACCTGCTCGTAATCTCGTGGCAAGTTAAAGATCCAGCTCAGTTCACAAGAGTACAACAACGCAAGCCGAGCCACTGCTTCACCCTCCCCGGAATGCCTCCATGCCCTTTCATGGCCGAGGCTGTTTTTAAGAGGGGAGGGGGGGGAGAGTGAAGGTCACCTTCTAACACCGGCCCGGCTCGCACACGTCGTCTCAAAACACGGTCGTTACGCTCGTCCCGCCCTGCTCCCGCTGGGCTGACCCCCCCACACACACACGTCCGCAAATCGGCAGCACGTCTGCTACGTGACTCCCACCTACTACACCAGCCCCAGCTGCTACTGATGAAGGAGACCGAAGGCTGCGTGCTTGGCTCGTGCACGCCCCCGGCCCCCCGCCACCCACCCCGGCACGCAGCTCCTCTCCTTCCCTGGAAGCTGGCGACGGCGACCCCCGCAGGCCGGCCCCCTAGAGCACGAGGCTGCGTGCGGGCTGCGTGCTCAGCGCAAGGGCATCCCGATTGGCCCTCGGCCCGCGCAGGACGAGGGCGGGCGGGCCGGCGCGGGCGGGCCGGGGCGTGGCCTCGAGCGAGCGTGGGGCTATAAAGCGGCGCGGTCGGCCGCGAGGAAAGCAGCTCAGTCGACAAGCGCTCAGCTCTTCTCTGCCCGGGAGGAGTGGAGGAGGAGAAGCGGGGTTGTCGCGCCTTGAGCAAAGCGGACGGGTGTTGTGTGGTGAGTAGCACGGCGGCCTTTAGAACAATAATCCGAAGCGCATTGAGCGAGTGGGGTGCCGCTTTTAGGCAGCTGCGCCCTCTCTGTGCGGAGCTGGGGCCGGTCTTGGAGCTCCGTTGAGTGCAGCTGTCCGGAGAAGGCGCGCCGAACTCACAAGAAGGGAGGCTGCCTTGAGGAGGGATTTTCTTAGGCTACCAAAAAAGGGGGGGGGGGAGAGTTTTGCATTTGTCTTGCGAAGAGCCCCGTTTCTGTGCCCTTCTTGTGTACTAGGCCATGCAGGTGAGGGTTCTATCCGGACTGCGTTAGGAGTGCACACAAGGCACTGGAGCGCCATACGGCGATAGCTTGTCGCAGCCTTCTCCAACCTGGTGCCCTCTGGATGTATTGGGGCTGCAACTCCCATCGTTTCCAGCCCGCAAATGGGCAGTGACGACTTGCCGGCTGGGAATTGTAGGAGTTGTAGGCACGATGCACCTGGAAGGTACCAGATTGAGGAAGGCTGCCTTGTAACCTGCTTCTGTGAGAAAAGCCCAGTTCAGCTTGTTCTGAGTAAGATTAGCTGGAAGGGACTTCAGCATCTGAGCTGCGTAACTGATATGTTTTCTGTCTTCCGTTTTGTCCTCTAGGCCTTTGTGACGTGCTGCCTCTTCCTAGCTGAACCATGGAGACAATGCATGAGCTGATCCCCTTTGCTAAAGAGATGCTGAGCCAGAAGCCCAACAGGAAGATGGTCAAGCTGTACATGATGGGGAGTGTGCTGGCATTATTTGGAGTGGTTATCGGCTTGGTGGAGACAGTTTGTAGCCCTTTCAGCTCTGAAGGGAGGCAGGAGGAGGAGGAAGAGAGAAGACCTGCTCTCTCACTCCCCAAAAAGGAGGTTGTTCCTCAGAAACAGGAGGGGGTAATGTTGGAAAAGAGCAAACAGGCCCTGGCACTGAGGAATTCTGTGAACAGGCAGCATGCATCCTAAGAACTGTCTCAAGTGAGCAAGAACAAAGTGACTTGCAATCCACAGGACATTTGTTGCCCTATTTGTTCTTGAGGTGCAGACTCTTGTGAGACTGCAAATGCAAAAGGACCCTCTATAAATGAGACTGTTTTATCTTGCTGCTGTGCAGCAGTTGAACTACACAGCCATCTAAATCTTATGTACCTGTTCTATTGGTATGAATATGGGAAGCTTGTAGCATCTTGTACCTACCTATGTGTAGGGTTATTTTTTATTATGAGTATATATGCATTTTACAGATTTTTCACTTTAAATAAACTATTTTATACCTGACACTAATCGGTTCTGGTGTGGACATCTTACATAGCGAAGGGGAGCTCTTCCAAGGGCATTTTAAGAGTGTCTTTCATCCTAATTTTGTGGTTTCAGTGGAGCTTTCTTCATGGAAATTCTGTTTAGGATTGGGGTATTGGTTTGCATTCTGTTAATTGAAAATGGTTCCACGAAAATAATGGGGTTTCTTGCCAAGGAAAAATGTCTAGGTTATAGTTGGGATGTAAGTATCATAAGGTCAGACTGATAGCTTTCTGAATTAACACCCATCTAAGAATATTTGGTTGATAGTGTTCAGTTTCCAAATACTAGGGAAGCTGGGTATATTGGGGAGGGGGAAAACAAATTGAAAATATACACGGGTGGGAGGCATAGGACTTGATAGAAATAGAAAACCTGGATACAGCTTGCTGGGTAAGCAACAATACATAATGGTACGAAGTATATCTGCTTCATAGAAAAGAAGCTGAAACTACTACAAGCAAGTTCCTACAAACATGGGAGAACTTCCTACTGTACTTAGTCGGCCTTGAGTTGATCAGATCTTTAGTTTTGGGATTATCTTAATTTATGATGTCTCTGCTACTCCACACGTATACACCTGAATAGCCCTCTTAATCCCATCCTTGATTGCTTTAAGCTATAAAAAAAAACTATGTTTATCTAGGGTGGATCTTGTGACCAAGATGAGTTAAGACAATCCAAATCCTGCTGATTTCTGCAGCAAAATCTGCAAGTTCATACCTTAGTGCTTCCCCCTTGCCCCCATCTCTATAGCAGGCATGATCTGTAGTTCCTTTGTAGCCTATATTGTGCACACTGTAGTCAGGATATCCCACGGTAAAGTTAGATGTTTTAGGAGGGAAAGGCAGGTTTTCAAAGCATTAATACATTGTTTAAAAAAAAAACCAAAATATTCAGTTGTCAGTTACTTTAGGGTTTCAAAACTCACTAGATAAACCTTCTGCAGCCTGGTGCCTGAAATCCAAATCTTGTGGACTTCAATGCCCATCAGACCCAACCAACATGGCCAATGGTCAGGAATGCTGGGAGTTGTAGTCCAAAACATCTGGAAGGCACCAGATTAGAGAAGGCTGCACTAGGTCATCTGTGCCTTTCCCAACCCAGAAACCTCATTAAGGACTGCTTTCTTCATAAAAACTCAGCACTTTTTTGGTCATCCATGTGGCTTCCATACAGGTAACTGGCCTATAGCTGTCAGGAATCTTCAAATCCATGCCTTCTTTGCAGAGCAATACGGCAATGGAACCAATTACCTGGGGAGGTGGTGGGCTCTCCCACACTGGAGGCCTTTAAGACGAGGCTGGACAGCCATTTGTCAGGGATGCTCTGACTTGGATTCCTGCATTGAGCAGGGGGTTGGACTCGATGGCCTTGTAGGCCCCTTCCAACCCTACTATTCTATGATTCTATGATTCTATGTTTGCCTGCAGGCACATAGCTAGAATGGTGCTTGCGCTGCTGCCCTGGGTGTTGTTGCAGAGAGAGCTAAAGGTAAACTGTAAGATAGGATCTGATGCACATTTCTCCCTGCAGGCCCTTCTGGCTAGAGAATAGAATGTGTCTAGATGCCTTACGTTGTTTGACAGCACTATTTCTCAACTTTGAGCATGGAAGTGTCACAGGGAAATGGAAGTATGGGGGGGACGACCAAAAAACCTACATGGATCTCACATTGATCTGTGGACAGGAAGACCAGAAAAATATAGTGGGAACCCACAAAAACTGCAGAAGTTTATCCCAACATCAGTGCACTGAAGTTAATCCAATATCCCCCTTCAGAAATTAGCCTCCATCCCTAGAGTTTCACAGATTGTGTGGAAGGCCTGAAGGGGTACCTCAGGATGGCCACTCACTCAGTGTGTCCTACATTATAGAGGAAAGTCCCCTATTAGAAGGGCTGTCAAAGGACGGTCCTCTGTTTCAAGGCATCCTCTGAAGGGTTGCCCAGCCCAGGTCTGGTTTAAACATAAATCCTAAGAAGAGAGAGCAGGGGTCTTGAAGCTGCCCATCAGCAGTTAGCAGCTGGAGAGCAGGCTGAGCCCTCCATACACCCACACTTTTCTTCCATCTTTCAAATCCAGATGGTTAGGAAGGGTGGAACGCTTGGGACTAGCCACCATGTTGTCCTGTCCTATAATGATTTATGAAGCATTTGAACCTCACTGTATTGTGAGAGGAATCCTCCTGTGAGTTGACCCAGGCCTGTTTCTTGCTTGTAGGCAAGCACAATTTGTGCCATTGCACAATATCATTAGTGATCACAGGGCATGTCAATTAGCTTCTAATTTCCTGGCTTTCTGGAGCTTGAGCCAACATGAGATAGCCTTAACTATGGTGTTAAACCGGCAGGGTTTGGGGTTTTTTAAATCATTGAATTAATATTATTCAGATGCTACTGCTGAATTAAAAGAAGAGGTGATGGCTCTCATATAATAATTGACCTGTTTATTCAACTAAGGTAAATGGCACACTTTTGTCCACAGATCCCTTTGGGGTCAAGCTGCCCTTTGCAGTGTTTTTAGCTGACGTCAGCAAAGAATAGAAAAGAGGTTCTCTAGGAAACAGATATATCTATATCTAAATCTATCCCTATATCTTAATCTTAACATTTCTTAAGCTTTCTATTCTTAACCCCACCCCACCCCCATAAAAAATGGGTATCTAACCTGGATATGCTTGATTTGATAACTGTGGTATAATTTAACTCCTATTTTTCACAACAAATAATCACTTCTACAGTTATCTCACTGGGTCTTTCATTTACTTGGACTGTGTATGGACTGTACAGCCTTTCAAATCAAGTGCCTTTTATTGTAACAATTTCCAGAGGGGTAGCCATGTTAGTTGCAACAAAAACAACCAAGAATCCTGTGGTACCTTAAACAGAAATAAATTTATCTGGCATAGATGTTCATGGACTATAATACATAGGATACCTCTGAACACCAGTTGCTAGGGAACTTGGGTGGGAGGGTGCTGTTGCACTCATGTCCTGCTTGTGGGTTTCCCATGGGCAGCTGGTTGGCTGGTGTGTGAACAGAATGCTGGACTAGGTGGAGCCTTGGTCGGATCCAGCTTGTCTCTTCTTATGTATGTTCTTATCAGATTCATGGAGCTGAAGTGGACTATAGTCCACAAAAGCTTATGCCAGAATAAATGTGTGTGTTTTTAAGGTGCCATCAGACTCTGTGTTGTTTTTACTCAATGCCTTCAGATAGAAGACTCTCCTCTGACCGCCATTTGAAAAGTGGTACCTGTGAAAAGAACAAATCACTGTAATAATCCATTAACTGAAACAGGCAGTGCATTCCATTCCACTTAGCAGAGGGCATTTCTACATGAAGCTTTTATCCCGCACCTTTACTGGAGCTTCTGCTTCCGGATTCTTTATGGGATTAAAATCAGCTCCTTTACACATGCTTTTTTCCAGGGATTTTATTTCTCTACCTTTCTATAGGTGTCATTATACAGCCACTAGACAGCGCTGTGGTGAGGCAGAATTGCACACTTATAAATATAACTCCAGAAAATACTGCACTTTCCTCAATCTAAAACCCCCAGCGATAATGGTTGCAAAGCACAGAAGAGGCCCTAGAGGAGGTGTGTGAAGGACCTGCAAACCACCATGAGTGAGCAATCATGGGCGCACAGTAAAAGCCTCATGTAGAAAGGCTCAGAGAGTAGCAACAAAATTAAAAACTATTTCATTTTTCTTTTAAAATGGAAGGATAAGATTCTATTCTTGCTATGACTCCTGGATAATTTTCTGCATCCTGGCATCACTGCATTTTTCAAGAACAAGGGGGAGAAGATAAGGCACTGCCTCGTAAAAGAATGCTATATTGAACCTCCAGACTCCCCAGCTCCTGGAATGGCATCGGCATAGCCCACACAGGCTTCCCCGTTATGAGCAATCTAGGATGCCAGCCAGCAGCTCCATTTGAGAAAACATTCTGTTCCCACCAAGCCTTTCAGTGCTTGTTTCCCTAAGCAGTTAGGATCCAAAGCAATTAAATTTCTTAGCAGCTAGCATACAAATAAGAACAAACTTTATCCAGGACAAAAGTGTAAGTGTGCTTTTCTCTGAGGAAGTTGGTGAGTAGGTCTGCGTTCAGTTTGCTTTGCAGCACTTGGAGAGTTTCATGTCCTAAAAGGCCTGCTGCAATAGCATCAACTCCTTCTTCATTGGTGTCAACACACAGTAAACAAAAACTAGTGAAAAAATATTTCAAACCAATGAATTAAGTTATCCATCCTCTCCCTTCTGACTGCATTGCTTACACATGTTGGTGGAGTTGATGCACCGACCCAAACACTCCGACCCACGCCCATCCTGTGCTTCTGCACTACAAATAAACCCTAAGATGAGCCCATGCTGGTCCCCTGCCTATCTGATTGGTAGACAAGGGCTGTTAGGGGGCTTGTATGAACTACAATATCTGTGTGGCTCAAGGGAGAAAGTTGGCATAAGATTCTCCCATGTCACAGCACGAGACATCTTGTGCCTTTCCAGTTTAGCACATCTTGTGCCTTTTCCTGTTTAGCACTAAAGCACCAGACCAAGTGTAAATTCGGTCCCGTTTAACCTCAGAACCTACCAGATTAACACCAAGTACAGGGAAAGCTGCCATACAGACATTCCCTGAAACTCCCTAAACTGGGCAAATGGGCAACCTGCAACCCATGGGCTGCATGCCGCTCTCAGAGGTCTCCTGTGCAATCCATCACAGGTGCCCAAGCTGCTGCTGCCACCACCTGCCCACGTCACTGCGATTTTACTCCTGAAGAGGAGAGTCATCTCGGTGCACTGTCTTTCCCAGCACAATTGCACTTTCAATAGCCTACCCAGCAGCGGTGGGGCAGGCTGTCGGAATCACGATTTTAATAGCAAAGAATAGGGCCAGCCCTCCCATGAAGCAGGATGAGGTGCCTGCAACAGGCGACAGAGCAGGAAGAGTGGCAAATTGTGCCGCTCCTCCCCATACCCATCCCTCCAGGAGGGCCCACCACCACCACCCCTGTCACCACCGCCCTGCCAACCACTCCCCCGCCATGGCATTTGCCACAGCAAGAGAGTGGCTGGCAGGGCTATCTAGAGCAACCCCATGTTCTTTGTAGCATGCCATTCCACCCTGTGTAGAGAGAGATGATTGTTACCGAGAACTAAACTGTAACTTTTCTAGTTTCTTTTGCAAAAACAACAACAACAGGAAAAGCAGCGTTGGGGGGAAGGAGGGAAAAGCTATTTGGCTCAAAGCATATTGCATGGTACATGCTATAATGTTTTATTTATTTATTTCTTTATTATATACAGATCAATATTCAACAGAAAGTTAAACCTGAACTAACGATGGAGCTTCATCCATTATTCATTACAATGAATACTGTAGTTAGTATTAATTTCTATATTTACCCTTAAATTGTTCTTGATAAAGCATAAGGCTTTATTACACGTTGCCTTGTACCTTATCTTTTCAATAGATGATAAACTCAGTTTTTGAATAAACGTATTAGCATGTCTACCCTTAACTATATTTGTCAGTTTCACCATACGTGCCCCAAATTCTCAATAAACATTCAGGTCTATGATGTGAACATGCTTGAATGCATCTAAACCTGTATTTTGGAAAGCAAAAGTTTGTGCCTTGACCGCGACAGTTTCCATAATGCAAAATCCCTTTATGCAATAATACACCCGGTGTCACAGCAACAATGCTATGCTGGGGATTTGTGAAACATTCTGCATAGAGAGTTGACAGTAAATGAGTGGTGAAAAAAGAGTTATGAGGTCATGGTGACTTTCAAACAAATATGGGAAAAGTCAAGTCTAACCTTCAGCCTTCCAGGGATGACAAGGGACTGGCTCAATTCCAGTCTTGATTCATGTGCTAGGAAAAGTACCCTGCCATCAGGTGTGCAGCAGAAAGCCTGACAACTTCCCTTCATGCTTCTGGTTGCAAGGAAATGGATCTTCAGTGAACATCAGATACCCTTATACTTTGCCAAGACAACATGGCCTTCTTTTGCTAGCACAGACTGCCGTACAACTGGCTGGTTTTTATTTTTGATATCACATGTTCGCCCAGGCAGCTGTAGTCTTGGCCACTGGATTAAGTAAGTGAATTCCGACATAATGGGTACACACACACACACCCCCCACACACACCAAAAGCCACAAAGGGAAATGCGCACAAAAATAGTTAGGTTGGAGAGTAGAATTGACATGGGTTCTTCAAGCCTAATTGCTCTGAGTGTGTGTGTAGGTGTGTGTGTGTGTGTGTGCACGGGGGGGGGGGGCACAGGATATGGGGAAGGAAGGGTTAACCCTGTCCCCAGCTGTGATTGCCCAAAATTGCCCCCCTCCCCCTGTGCTACCGAATTCGGCTTGGAAAAAGCTTCCCATTGGCTCCAATGGAAGGCTTTTCCCCCATGCTTAATTGTGGGGAGCAGGCCAGGGAAGGGAGTGCTGCAGGCCAGTTGAGGAGACCCTGCAGTCTGCTTTTAGCCCACAGGCCAGAATTTTCCTACTGCAGAGCAAAATCCATGTTTTCTTTTGTTTCTTTCATACTGTTAGGGGTGGACGAAAGTCACTTACCTGTCGTCGAAGGCCGTTCGCGGTGGGGGGGAGGTGCTTCGCTGCTCCCCCCGCGAAGTTCAGGCCGGGGGGGAGGCTTCCCGCCTCGCCCGGCCGAAATTCAGGCCGGGGAGGAGGCGCCTCGCCTCGCCCGGCCGCGAACGCGAAAGTAAACAAAAAACAAAAAAACCTTCCCCTGATAGGCTACGTGAAGATTAACGTAGCCTATCACGGCTAGATCTGCAAAGTCAGCCGTGATAGGCTACGTCAATCGTCACGTAGCCTATCACGGGTGACTTAAAAAAAAAAAAAACGCGTACGCGAATGGCGGCCCCCATAGGGAGCCGCCATTCGCGTTCCTTATTTAGTCGCCGTAGTCTACGTAAATGTTTACGTAGACTACGGCGAAAATAAGGGCAACGCAAATAGCGTTGCCCTTATTTTCGCCGTAGTCTACGTAAACATTTACGTAGACTACAGCCACCAAATAAGGAACGGGAATGGCGGCTCCCTATGGGGGCCGCCATTATCCGTACACTCTTTTTTTTTTTTAAAGTCACCCGTGATAGGCTACGTGACGATTCACGTAGCCTATCACGGCTGACTTTGCAAATCTAGCCGTGATAGGCTACGTGAATCGTCACGTAGCCTATCAGGGGAAGTTTTTTTTTTTCTTTCATGGCAATGGTGGCGGCGGCAGCCGGTCGAAAGACCGGCTGCCGCTCCCGCCTCGCTCGAACACCCGCCGAACCGCCGGCCGGACCAGCCACCGGGAGGGACATTCGGTGAAGGTAAGTCCCGTCCCGGGGGGGGGTGCGGGGGGCGGGGGGGTGCGGAGGATTTCTCCCCGAAACTTGTTCGGGGGGCCGAACACGTTGGCGCTCGGCCCCCCGAAGTTTCGGGGAGAAATTCTCCGCCATCCCTACATACTGTAAGCCATTTTTTTCATCGGCATCATCCACTGCTGCTGGAACTTTCCTTCTAAGGGTGCTCCAAGTCCAAGTGATCCATCGAGATTGTTGGGAATACTGCAACCTCATCCGCAAGTTACAGGAAGGGGGCAGAGTTGTAGTTAGCTAGTTAATGCATGGCAATTTGGGGCATAGCTAACCTTAGGATCTCAATAGCTTACAGTTTCCTGCTCCTTCCCTTCTCCCCTTCACCCCCTCTCTGCCTTCCTCCATTGCTGGGAGCACATGGCTTACTCTCTCACTCCTGCCTGTGTAAAGGAACACAAAATGGACTGAACAAACTTGAAACCATACGCTGTGTCTCCATCTGTACGTGCAAGGATACTTGTGAGCAAAACGGTTTTCTTTCCTTCAGTAAAGAAAGATATGGACTCTTTTTAGCCTTTGTGTGCATGTGGGACTGGTAAACGCTCATTCTGTTCTGCCTTTTATTTTTCTCTGCTAGCTCCTTTTTAACAGGAGGCTGCAATAGCAAATAATCCCATCAAAGATAACCTGGGCCCCATCAACACAAGCCATTTACTCCAGGGCTGCTGCGATTCAAGGTCCATCAGGACATACAATGTAGTTGCCACTTTGTAGCCAAACTGTGGTTTTCATCTGGAAAATGTGGATTACCAAAGAGGCGTTTGCTGTGATGTTTTTGGTTTGCTGCGGGTTTCCCACAGTTGCAAGCTGTCTGTCCCTTCCAGAAGCCGACTTCGCATTTTGTGGTGGGCGTGTGGTAGGCGTGCCTACTGCTTGTGTCACTCTGTGACGCCCCTTCACTCGTCCCTGTTCCTTTGTGGCTGCAGAGTTACAGTGGCATGGAGAAGCGTGCTCATTTCTTCAACCACACATTCGCAGCTTTTTCTCTTTGCAATGGCTGCTTTGGAGTCAGTAGCCAAGGGCCGGGGGGGCGGTGTTGGGGGAGCAGAAGGTCCAGGACCAACTTCACTCACATTTTGGAATGATGGGTAGGCACGTACCTCTCATGGGCACACGCCTTGGCGTGTGCAGACCATTGCACAGTTCTCGGGCAGGAGAACTGCCAAACAGTTGGCATGGTAACGAAGGAGCAGACCACCCACATTTTATCTAACGAGGAACAGACAGACATAAAAGAACCCCTAAAATACAAAATAGCCACTGCAACCCAAAGTGTCACACCCCCACCCTCACGTGCCTACACAGCTGCGCATTTAAATCTAATGGTTAAAAAAAAAAAAGGGAGCAGTGCAACAGCCGCAGTTTACTTCACTTCAACAGCCATGTGTCAGGGCACAGCAGATTTTCCCGTTGGAGAAGTCCACAGAAAATCGCACGTGTATCGCAGCAGAAGCTAATTCGCAGCTGCAATGCTGCACAGTTACAACGGAGTGAAGGTTGAAAGCGGTGCCATGTAGATGACTCCCTGCATTGTGCAACTTGCATTCTGCAACCGTTTGATCATTATTATTTTATCATGTTTAATTAGTGATTGTAAGCTGCCTTGAATGCCATTTTTGGTAGAAAGGTGGGGTAGAAGTGAAAGAAAGAAAGAAAGAGAGAGAGAGAGAGAGAGAGAGAGAGAGAGAGAGAGAGAAAGAAAGAAAGAAAGAAAGAAAGAAAGAAAGAAAGAAAGCAAGCAAGCAAGCAAGCTGTATAAATTATGGAACTCAAGCATACATACTAATTGCCCATAACTTATTCTGTTTCTGGTAATCATGGTGAGGGGCAAGAAACAGTGCATGGTACTGAAGCCCCATTTCTAGTCCTAACAATCCTGTTCAGCTCTCTGGCATCTGCCAAGCATTACCCATCAGACGGGAAGAGCATCAGCCAGGAAACCTAGGATCATCACTGGGAGGCTGCACCCTGGCTTCCCAGGAATAACATGATGGCAAGACAGAGACTAGCCTGGCCCCATCCATCAGCCAGAGAAGGAGCACCCGAAGGAAGATTCTCCCTTTCCCTGCCAGAAAGAACAATTTGTAACTAAGAAGTAATGCCTGAGATTGCTTTTTTTCCTCCTCCTTCCCATTCTCTTTTCCTTTTGTACCCTGTCTTTTAGATTGTAAGCCTCCGGGCAAGGACTGTTTTATTATTAATTTTGTAACACACTCTGAAAGCCTCATGTGGCTGAAGAGTGGGGTAAAAATGCTTTAAGCAAACAAAGCTTGTTTCCACGGAACAAGGTTATCAATGTGCAACGATGAAAAGCCAGGAAAAGTAGAAAACCCCATTCCTCCAAGCCCACCCTGCCCAATTCAAAGGCAGTGGCCCAGGACTATCGAGCATTTAGCTAATGCTAGTCTGAGCAGAGCTTAATCTGAGATGATGGATATTTTTAACCTCAGACTCTTAAAATGGCAATTTGGTGCTCGCTCGAGGATAAATGGGGCAGAACTGTTCCATTCGTGCCTGAACATTTTTGGAAACAGTTGTGCAATGTCATGGTTTATAAGCTTAAACCAAAAAGATATGTGTAACTGTTGAAATAGCCATGTTTTAAGCAGCCAGTTGGATTAGGCAGCTAGAGCAGACAGGATTATGCTAGTCCAATACGGTTTCTACCTCCTGACCTGCTATAATCTTTGAGGTCACCACTTTCATAATATTACCCAAAGAGGTCCACAAATCAATCAGACTTTGTCAAAGTGACATTTAACTATCAGATTAACGGGGCAAGTGTTGCAGAAAAAACTGCGATAATAAATTCCCTGATATGATAATAAGTGCAACAACATTGCTTTGTTTCTTTTTTTTGAACTAATAAAAATATGGGACTATTGTTTCTGGTGGCAAAGGCTACTGTTCAGCAGTACAGCATGTGTTCCAGGCCTTTTCCCTAAAACTTCTTCTGTACTTGGTTTGAGAAAACCAATACTGCGGTGCTAGATACCTGAAACTGAAAATTGCTGCCAGCCAGTGTTAAAACTGAGCTGGATGGACCATTACTCTAACCCAGTATAAAGTAGATATTTATGTATACTCAAGGTAAAAGAGAATCCTATGGTTCAGCTAAGATAGCCACCACTATCCAAGAGCAAGGGTGGGCAACTTGTTTTGGCCTACAGCTCCCATCATCCCTCAACATTGGCTATGCTGGCTAGGGCTGATGGGACTTGTACACTAAAACATCTGGAAGGACACAATTTTCCCACCCCTGTCCTAGAGTTTACACCAGTATAACTAGTTAGGATCCTCTGCTCACCCAGAAGCAAAGTCAAAAGTACAATAATGGCCGCAGGGTGTGTGTGTGTGTTCCTCTCCTTCTGTGAAACATTTACCATTTCCCCGAGCCTGTTGATATCTCCCTCTTGTGCATGGATGATGCCATTTTGGCTACATAAGGACCCACACTCTGAGAACAAGTTTGCTATTAATATATGTAGGCTATCTAAATGATCACTTAAGCAAAGGGAGGAAGATGATAATGTGTTGAATGGTTTCCAAAATCCTGACATCTTCAGTCCTATCTCAAGGGCAGAGAGATTGTTTATAGAAAGGCATAGTACTATTTACAGCCTTGAAGGATTAGGTTCCAAATACCACCAAGGGAGCTTAAAAAAGAAAGTACCAAGAATAACAGCAAGCGTTGCCTGCCAGCTACATTCCCAATACTTGGGGTGTTGGGAATGCACCTGCCATTACATGCCCAAAATAAATTTCATGGGAGTAATTCAAGATCAGACCATGAGTTTCACTGACAAACCCCTGAATCATTACAATTCACTTGCAGTGTAGTATGGGGGAAAGGCAAAGACCTATTTCTTATGAATTTATCTCATGTTCAGAATCTATAAGGTTCATATGATCAAATATGTGAATCGTATCAACTATTCTGAAATTTCAAATTCCTATGACAGAGAGAAGGACGCAGAAGAATTTGCAACTAATTTCTTTTGTTCCTGTAGATGCTAAACCATCTATGACACCAGAAACATTCATAAACTGGAACATCTTTCATTAGATACACGTGGTGGTCCTTCACAAATCTGATACAGTAGGCTACTCCTTACAAAAACTCAAGCTGACATCAATCAGACATGCTTTAAGGCAGGGGTGTTGAACCTCTTCTAGCCTGAGTGCCAAATTCCATTTTGGAGATGCTCTGGGGGCTGCATTCCAGGGGTAGGTGGGGCTGAAGGCAAAAAGGGTGAGGTCGGAAAAAAAATGCTAGCACATTTCAGCTTGATGCTCTTATCATCAGTAACGAAGCCTTAGGAGAGGCATTTCAACCTTTTAGAATGTGGGGGGAGGAATTGTGAAAAAGCTGTGAAACCACCAAATAGTCAGTGGTCAGGAGGAAACGGGCTGTGGCCATGGGAAGGGGCATGGCCATCTGGGCAGGCCAGATTAGGACCTCAGACAGGCCAAATTTGGCCCCTGGGCCTGAGGTTCTACACCCTTTTAATAGGGGCTTCTGACATTTGCACAGCTACATTTTACATGACAAGCTTTTAGAATGGGGAAAATCGGCATCTAAACTGGGAAACCACCAAATGATCAATGGGGCCAGGGGAAGGGCCCATGACCTTCTGAGGACCCCTGAAGGGCCAGATTGGGATACTGGAGGGCCGGATTTGGGTCTTAGGCCTAAGGTTCTGCACCCCTTCTTTAAGGGGACACAGATATATTCTTTCCTTCTTTACATTAAACTGCCTATTCATCCAGAAATGATGACTAGGCTGCACTTCTATCCACTTTATCCAGGATTGACTCCTACTGAACTCAGTGGGGCTTACTTCCGAGTGTTCCTGCATAGGATTTCACCTTTAGTCATCATGGATTTCTTATAGAGCAGAACTTAGAAGATCCCATCCATGTTCTCGCCACCAACGTGAATCTGAATTTTTATGTGACTCTTTCCTCTGAAAACAAACTACAGCGTTAATTACCTCTTCAGCAAATGTGGCCATGTGAAGGAGGAGAGAAGAAAAATAAACATTTTTGCTCAGAAGGACCTGAGGAAAATGCCATTTCTCAGAGAAAAGCAATTTTCATAGAGACATCATAATCCCAGGTATGGTCTAGCCCATGAGTGGGCAACTTGTGGTCTTCCAGATGTTTTGGCTTATAACTTCCATCATCCCTCACTACTGGCTATGTTGGCTACAGCTGATGGGAGTTGTAGGCCAAAACATTGGGAGGGCCACAAATTGCCCACCTCTGGTCTAGACCATACCTGGGATTGTGATAAGTCTACAAAAGATGTGTCCCCCTGACGAATGCCATTTTCCTCAGCTCCTTCTGAACAAAAATGTTCATTTTTCTTCCCTAATCTTTCACATGATCACATCGGAACAGAAGAAGCCTGTTGGGCAACCTATTCTTCAAACCCTTTCAGGAACGTTTCAGGTTGATCGTACATTATTGGTGATGCTTTAGGAATAGGATATTCCTGCTATTTTTATAGCAGAGGGCTAGAGTAAATTATATATGAGATTCCTCTCCAGCTCTGTGATTTATGTTGTATGAAAAAGGACAAGCCTTCAAAATGTTGGTTATCTTTTAAAATAAGGGCAATCTGGCACCTATCTTTGAACTTTGAAAATGTTGCATGGATAAGCTAGAGGCATATTTATGGCTCATGATATAAGCGATGTGCAGGAGAAATTCCCCTACTGTCTAGCAAAATACCTGATTCCATCATTCATCAAAAGGTAGACCTAAATGCTAGTGACCATGACAGTTCACTTGGTTGATTTCATTGCACATGCCCTAATTATCTGGAAGCCTAGATTAATTAGTATGTATACATTTAAACTTGATTTCTAGGCACTGAATGATTCCTGTTTCATCATTATCACCTCAAACTAAATATGTCCATGACTGAATTTCCCATTTTTTATCCCAACCCGCACCACCACCTCCATTCCTTGTACACTCCCTTTATCCACTGACAGTAGTTCATTAGAACCATGCACACACTGAATGACCATGTGAGGGGGTTGTGGGGGGCCACACAGTGAAGTCCCAAACCCCTGCCACTGTACGTGCACCCCCACTGGCTGTGCATTTGGTAGCTGTGTGAAAGGGACATATGTGTATGCCAATTTACACATGTACTGAAGTATACACATACAGCCCTTTCACATGGTCACCAACCACATGGCTGGCAGGTGAGAAGGCTGGTGGGTATGACCCCACTCTTTCCTTCAACGCATGGGAGGTGTTTATTTAAACATCCCTAATGCCACTCTCCATCCAGGTGAATACAAATGGCTTTGGCTTTATCTTTAACTCCTCTCTCTCCTTTGTTCCCCATATTCAATATATTGCCACATCATACCCATTCTCCTTTACAATGTTACACAAATACAGCCCTTCCTCTCTGCCCCCTTGGCAAGCACCACATTTCACATTGTGATCATCTCTTGCCTTGACTACTGCAACCTTCTCCTCTGTGGGCTTCTGTTATGCCTTAGGTACCTCACCTCTATCCAGTACTATGCTGCCACCAAATGTATTCACCTTTCTTATCACTCTGATTCTGTGACACCCGTCCTTAAATCCCTAACCTGGCTTCCTGTTTGCTCCTGGATCCAGCACAAGCTCCTTATCTGTACTTTCAAAGTGCTCCATGGCATCTCTCCATTCTTATATCCTGCTACATTCCTGCTCATGACCTTCAGCTCCACCACCCTCAGCTGTCCAAAATATTCCTATCCTTCAAAAGACTCTGTCATAAAGGTAAGAAAGGGAAACTTTCTTATCTTTATGTTTGGAACTGCCACCCAGAACATTTGCATGATGTTACCTCTTTCGTATCCTTCAACCCCCTGCTCAAAACCCACTTTTCCCATGAACCCTGTGGCACAACCCTCTAGTTCCCATAACTAAGCCTAAGGGCTTTTCTACATGAGGCAATTATCACGGGCTCATCATTCCATACTCACAGTTATTTATGTGTTCTTTAGACTATGTTGTGACCCTCCATTTTTACTTCTGTGCCTAACCAGCACTTTTGGCGAGGTTTTTTTAGAGCAGGGAAAATGTGCCATTTAATTGTGAAAACAAAAGAAAGCTCTGTTTCTATTTGTGTATTTGTGCTATTCTACCATTCACAGTGCCACCTAGAGGTTATGTAGTGGAAATGCAAGAAAGGAAACACTTTTTGTGTAGTGCTCAGATCTCAATTCTGCAATGAAACTGAAAGTAGATACAGCAGATTAACAGCTGATTAACAGAATTTTGTAGAAAAGTACTTGTAAATGAAATAACATATATTCATTCACTATTTACCCCTGTTTCTCTGTCTCCTTGCGTTGAATGATATATTGTAAGCCCCCTCTGGGCAGGGAGTTGTCCTCTTATATTCTATAAAGTGCCATGCAGGTTTGTTTGTTTTATTAAATTTATCAATCGCCCATCTGGCTGGTCACCCAGCCATTCTGGCCGATGTACAACAATAAAAGCAGTTCATACAATAACATTCAACATTAAAAACATCACATTTCTAAAATTACCCTAGCCCACCCCAAATGCCTGCCTGAACAACCATGTTTTTAATCCGTGGCAGAAGCTCATTAAAGAGGGGTCATGGCGGAGTTCCCTAGGGAGGGAGTTCCACAGAGTGGGGGCCACCACAGAAAAGGCCTTCTCCCTCGTCCCCACCAGTCTAGCTGTCCTGGCTGATGGGACAGAGAAAAGGCCATCCGAGGCTGATCTTGTTAAGTGGCCTGTCTGGTGTTGCTGGAGGCGCTCCTTGAGATAGGCTGGGCCAGAACTGTATAGGGTTTTAAAGGTCAAAACCAACACCTTGAATTTGGCCCCGAAAACAACTGGTAGCCAGTGCAGCTCCTTCAGCACTGGAGTGATGTGATCTCGCCGGCTGTTGCCTTTAATCAAGCAAGCCACCGCATTCTGTACTAGCTGCAGCTTCCGAACCGTCTTCAAGGGTAACTCCATGTACAGCGCATTACAGTAGTCTAAACGAGAGGAGACCAGGGCACGTACTACCGATGGAAGGAGATGGTCGGGAAGGTAGAAGCGCAGCTGTCGTATCAGATGGAGTTGGTACAGCGCTGTCCAGCTCACAGCTGACACCTGAGCCTCCATGGACAGCTGGGAGTCTAAGATGACCCCCAAACTGAAGACCTGGTCTTTCAAGGGTAACCGTACCCCATTCAACACCAGATCAACATCCCCCAACCTCCTCTTGTCTCCCACCAAAAGTACCTCGGTCTTGTCAGGGTTCAGCTTCAGCTTGTTCCTCCCCATCCAGCCACTCACCGTCTCCAGACATTTGGACAGGGATTCTACGGCCAACCTTGGTGAAGATTTGAACGAGAGGTAGAGCTGCGTGTCATCCGCATACTGATGACACCACACTCCAAACCTCCTGATGATAGCCCCTAGCGGCTTCACATAGATGTTAAATAGCATCGGGGAGAGGATGGAACCCTGTGGCACTGAAGGGAATTCGATCCCATTTCAGTCCGTGGTGGAATTCTCTGACATCCCTACAAGGAGGGCTTTTTAAAAGCAGTCTTATCATTGCCTCCTTGAGGGCTGATGGCATCACTCCCTCCTCAAGGGAAACGTTCACCACAGCATTGATCCCCTCACCCAGCCTCTCTCTGCAGCTCATATTGAGCCAAGATGGGCAAGGATCAGGTAAGCAGGTGGTTGGCCTTACTGATGAAAGCACCTTGTCCACTTCATCAGAAGGAAGAAGCTGGAACCGATCCCACAAAACCGGTTTGCCACAGACCGCCTCTCGCTCACTAACTGTATCTACAGCGCACGGAATAACTCTCCTGATCCAATCAATTTTATCTGCAAAGTGCCTTGCCAAGGCCTCACAGGAGGCCTTAGAGTGCTCCAGCAGTTCCGGAGCAACTGGACTGACCAGGTTGATGAGGGAAAGCAGCAGCAGCTGCTTATAAAATGTGGAAACATGTTGTGTGAATGTTAATGCATGCAAAGTACAACCAGGTCATTATATAAGCAGGAACTAGAAATCTGGATGGATAGTGTTCATGCAGTGATCAGGAAGTAACTCATAGAAATGTGCCAATCACTTTGGATGCTTACACTTCCCACATGTATTATTCAATTCATTGAAACCAGAAGTCATCTCATCTTTGGAAGTCCTGTCATATGAATTGCCTACAGCATTTTTTAAAACTAAAATGCTTCTAGATTTTACAATTGCATGTGAAAGTTTGGAACATGTCTCTTGTGACCTTCATTAAAGATCATTGCTTAGGTAGGTATATAAGAAGTATCACGGATTAGTTTTAAATCTCAGTTTTAAACTCAATACCATCACATTCAGGAGGCCAGTTCAGTTACTACTGTGTACTGATCCAGGCGAGGAAGGTGCACCAAAGCAGATTTTACATATGGAGCCATTACAGATGCAGTTGCACATCATCCAGTTTGCCTATTCAGAACTAGTAATTGCTCACAAATAATCGTACATTAATTTTCTGCTTGGCTTTTATTATCATTTATTTTATTGCGAGTTATGCAAAAGCCTTTGTCATCTGATTGGTGGGATAGTATCTTTTCCTTTTCTTTTTAAAAAGAAAAATGAAATTAAATATAAAAGACTGGTGTTGAACTGAGACCCTAGGAAAAGAGTCTCCTGAAATAATCCTCTCTTTCTTCACAGTCTTTTTGCTCTTCACAGCCATGGAGAGAAAAATAAGTGCAAAGAGATACATTTGCCCAGTGAACAACTTTCACAACAACACAGAGTTGCATTCCATTCCCTATAATGGAATCCTTACCTTGTCCAAAGAGCATTGGAGGGCAGCTTGTTTTTCTAAATGCCTAAATTACTGTAGCATGATGTGTCAACTGAATATTTCACATATACTTCCCAATAGTATTTGGCAGCTCAGAGAACGATGAGTTTGTTGCTTTTGGTCTCAGGAACACATGTACTTGACAAAGCAAAACCAGCTTCCAAAAGATTGAAGGCAGCTTTCATGTGCTCCTAAGGGCGCAATCCTATGGGGATAGGCGACCACCTCCGAACTCGGAGGCGACCGCCTATCCAATGCAGGGCAGGAGAAGCATGGAGATCATTCTCTCTGCACTTCTCCTGCCCTGCACTTGCGGCTGGACAGCCAATTTCGGCTGTCTAGCCGTGAAGGTGGAGCGGGGGAGGAGGCTGCCAGATGACACATAGGATGTGTCGTTCTGGCATTTCTGCCTTCCCTGCCCCGGAATGCACCCCAGAACACCCTGCTTTGGCCACTCCACGCTCTTCTTCTCTGGAGCGCGGAGCGCAGGACTGTTCTGCGCTGCCTGCGAGGCAGTGTGTGTGTGGGGGGAAGGTTGATTCTCTAGGAACTGACGTCGGAGCATGGGCTCCGAGGTCAGTTCCCAGAAAATCACATATCCTATGGCCGTCTAGCCACTGACTAGCGGCCATAGGATTGCTCCCTAAGAGTCACAGTAGAATTGCAGAAACATGTGGACCCCAGGATGTGGCTACTTTGTGGACAGTGTCATTAAATAGTTCAGTCACTAGGTGGCACTGGACTTTGTTGAATCTGGGTGGAGTCTGGTGTTTCCTGTGTCTGTTTTAGGGATGTATGAGAAATTCATTTCAGTTAGCTTTTGATCAAGATTTACCCAGTTTGCACCTTCTGGATCGAATGCAGACTCGGACGCAATCTGCCATCCATACATTTCCAAGCTTGCAATGTCTTTGGCAGACTCAAAAAAAAAATGTGTTGAACAGCATGGATACATATGAAAAATGGACATTAAAAATGCATACCTTACAAAAACATGCACAAATGCAATTTAATAAATGGGAGAAGAATCACAGAATCATAGAATAGTAGGGTTGGAAGGGACCAATAAGACCATCGAGTCAAACCCCAATATACGCAAGAATGCGTATATTTCAAAGATGCACACAACTGATGTGTACATTTGGAAAAATATGCATGAAAATGCACACAGACTTTCATGCAAAAAGAAAAAAACACTAAGCTCACCACCTGATACTGCTTGAGTTTGAACGAGCTTCACGGTGGAATTCAGAGAATTTCGGCAGACTAGAGTTTTGCAGATTCAAACATTCCCTAGTCTGTTTTCTTCTTGTTTAAGAGAGACAATAACACTCTAGTCTAACTTCCTGACAGGTGTGTACTCTGACCCTTCCATGACAATTATATACCAGATGTATCTTCATCCCCCTTCAAAATGTGCCCTTGCAACTGCTTTTAGCATAGCATGCAAAGCCTTTTTTTAACACTAGCATAATATAAGAATTATTAACACAGAGAAAGTTTGTGGTTTCCAAAGCCAAACTACATCTTATAGAATACCTAGGACTGTCACCACTGTGTCTCTTCTCTTCATTAAAATTAAGCTTTTCTCAACCTGGTGCCCTCCAGGCTATGCTGGCAGGAATTATGGGGGTTGTAGTCCAACTCATCAGGAGGGCATCAGATTGGGGAAGGTTGGTCTAATACAAACAACGTATGACATGACCTCATGCCTTCTGTGTCTCCATGCCCTTAACTCACACCATTGTCTGCCAGGGTTGGAGGACAGAGGAATGCAGGTTAGGTTCACATAAGGTAAACCATTGGTTGGCATTATACGAACTAGCCTTCAAGAAGCTTCTGGATCATGAGCTCCTTCCTCTTTTCTACATGAGGTATTTATTGTGTGCTCATCATTCCCTACTCACGGTTATTTATGGGTTCTTTAGACCATGTCATGATGCTCCAGTTTTGCTTCTGCCAGCACATTCAGCGAGGTTTTTTTTTTAGAGCAGGGAAAATGTGGCATTAAATTGTGAAAGTAAAAGAAAGTGCTGTTTCTACTTGTGTATTTATGCTATTCTGCTATACCACAGTGCCACCTAGAGGTTATATAGCAGGAAAGAAAACACTCCTCATGTAGTGCTCAGATCTCAATTCTGCGATGAAACCGAAAGTAGATACTGTGAATTAACAGCCAATTAACCGCATCATATAGAAAAGCTCCAAGACTGGAAAGTAGGATTTAAAAAAAAAAGAAAACTGTGATTTGCCTCAAAACAAAAAAGGAGGGAGGGAATTGACATGTGCAAAGGGAGGGAGAGGAGGGAGCCCCAAGACTCAGGAACGTAATGGCATTATGTCTGAACCAACATGCACAGTATGATGACATCACAGAATGTTTTATATCAGAGATTACATGAAGGAGAGAAATAAAAGTCACATAGTGGCAGCAACTCCCTCTCTTTTAAACCCTTGCGAACCGAAGGTTGACTGACTTTCAGTGAAACATTGAAGGCTCCTAAATGGCTGGATGGCCATCTCTCAGGATGCTCCAGTTGCATCCTGCATTGCAGACCCTGCACTGAGCAGGGTGTTAGACTAGATGACCTCCAAGGTCACTTCCAATTAGGGATGTCAGAGAAACCCACAATGGAATCAAATGAGTTCAGATTTCTATGAATCTAACCTGCAAATTCCACAGCAGGCCAGCTTTTCCCAAGTCACATGGTTTCCACTGACTTACAGACTGCCTTTTTTTTTTTTTTTTACTTTCTGGAATTTTATGCAAATTTAGTTGTAGAAAAATACATAAAATAAGAAAACACTGGCCAAAACTGTGCATTTCCCCTATAGGCTAAAGCATGAAAATGCGCATTATGGAGGGATTTGCACATTTGGGAATTTGGAAAAAATCCTATTTTGCCAATGAGCAGATGAAGGAACAAAAGGCAGCTGACGATCCGTGAAACAAAGACAGAATGGATTTTACAAAATCTGTACATCCCTACTTCCAACTCTACAGCGCTATGAAATCTAAGAGCAAAACCACAACTGTCCTCTTAAATTTTCTTACCCTGACATGGAAACAAAATTAACTTGCTTTGTGTATGAACAATCCATGTGTTCGCCTAGCGGGTTAATGCCAGTTTCAACTGCTCCCTCTTTCCAACAGCAGAGGCCAAATGTGGAGATGTGAAAAGCTAACACAAAGAGATTTGACAAGCTGTTTCATTTTATGCTTGTCAAAAGAGGATGAAATGCATGTTCATCTGAAATGGTAATAGTATGCGAAAGCCTTCTTGAGTGAGTCGTGAATCTGTGATTCAGACTGCATAAAATCCAAGCGCTGCAAAGATCTTGTAACAAAGATCTAGCGATGCACTCCTTAATACAGTCACAGAAACCACCTGGAATATTCAAGTGAAAGATGGAAAATAGTGTAATGGCTGAGCACAAACTGGAAAGTCATTTCAAATTTCATCCGAACCAGAAACTCAGTACACGGCCTTTGCCAAGCCTACTCGCCTCAAGCCAGTCCCAGCCCCTCCAGCCCCAATACCAGAGGCCTGTTTTGCAGGATTGTTGTAACAATCACTGAGATAATGTCCTTGAATGCTTCAAATGCTGTATACTGATGCAATGATGACGACGGATCCAGGATCTGCCTTCTGTTCTGTGAGAGGAATAGACCTTCAGTGAGAGGAAGGGTTTCATTTCATTCACTTCATTTATTATATTTCTATGCCTCCTCATAGCCAAAGCTCTCTGGGTGGTTCACAAAAATTAAAAACCAATAAAGATGGTTGTGCAGAGAACTCTGTAAGTCAGGAGTACTCTATGAAGGGTTAGTAGTAAGTGGGGGGGCTTCCCTACCATTTTCCTCCAATTATGCCAATGGCAGCTTCCTGGTAATGAGGACAGACAGATAGTCCACATACTTAGCCAACAGTGATCATAATTCTGTGGTGAAGACACGCTGGCTCCTTTGCTCTGCACATATAAGACATTCTGTGAATCACAAATCTTCCAACTGCCCCTGTTTATCAAAGATAGGCCTTATTTTCTGATACCTATCCCTGGTAGAACAATGTTCCTGTTTTGTCCCTATAGTGAAATATAAAGCTCTTCTACACAAAGCTGTAATCACTTTATCTACTTCCAGTTGTGTCACAGAATTGAGATCCGAGTTCAACATAAATAGCTTTTCTTTTCCTGTTCTTCTGATACATAACTTCTGGGTGGAGCTGCGCTACAGCAGAATAGCATAAACATATAAGGAGAAACAGCACATTCAGAAATAATACCCCATTTTCCCCCGTTCTAAAAAAAACCTGGGAAAGTACTCTGAAAAAAACAGAAGCAAAACTGGAGGATCACATTGTTGTCTAAAAAACCATAAACAGCCATGAGTAAGGAATCATGAGCACACAATAAATGCTTCATGTAGAAAAGCTCATAGAGGATGTCATTTTTACAAATGCACACACATACACCTCAACTCCTCCTCAGGTCTTTAAGCCTCTGGCTGGGTTTCCACAATCAGTTAGGGATGTATGAAACTCCGCACTGGGCAATTTGCAGTGGGGGGGAGGCGCTCCGTCTCTCCCCCCGGAATCCTCCCCGGCTGGCTCCACTCCGCGGAGCCGCCGGCCAGGGCCACCCGCAGCTGGACATCCGGTCGCTGAGCTGCACAGGGATGCAAATGGTGGTGGCCGCCGCCATTTGTGTCCGTGTCTTTAGCCGTGATAGGCTACGTAAATATATACGTAGCCTATCATGGCTAAAGACACGGACGCAAATGGCGGCGGCTACGGTGGCCGCCATTTGCATTCCTTCCTATTGCCATGATAGGCTACGTATATATTTACGTAGCCTATCACGGCAAAAAACAGGGGAGCAAATGGTGGCCGCTACACCA
The DNA here is from genome assembly GCF_057233095.1 of Heloderma suspectum. NCBI lineage: Eukaryota > Metazoa > Chordata > Lepidosauria > Squamata > Helodermatidae > Heloderma > Heloderma suspectum. The sequence goes on from NC_139461.1 coordinate 256,662,522, forward strand.
TTTGCACCCCTGTCTTTTGCCGTGATAGGCTACGTGAATATATACGTAGCCTATCATGGCTAAAGACACGGATGCAAATGGCGGCGGCTACGCCATTTGTGTCCCTGCCCTGAGCCGTGATAGGCTACGTAGATACTTACGTAGCCTATCACGGCTTGCCAGGGACGCAAATGGCGGCCGGTGTAGCAGCCGTCATTTGTGTAGGGATGGCAGAGAATTCCACCACGGATTCCAGTTCTTTAGAATCCAGCCCCCCGGATCTGTGGCGGAACGGCCTCCTGCCCCCCTGCCCCCCCTGCGGAATCCCCCCGGGATGGCACTTACCTGGGGCGGATGCGGCAGATGTGGCGGATGCGGCGGCGGCAGTTCCGGTGCCACTGGCGGAGGCACCGCCACTGCCACTGGCGGCTCCAGTGGCTGCCGTTCTCCTGGCCGGCCGCAGCTGGGCTGCTGCTGCCACCATTGCCATCCTTGCAGACGTGATAAGCTATGTAAGAATGTACGTAGCCTATCACGGCTAACCCCCCCCAAACCCAGCGTACGCAAATGGCCGCGGCTACGGCGGCCATTTGTGTTCCCTATTTTTCGCCGTTCTAGCCTACATAAATATTTACGTAGGCAATTACGGTGAAAAAAAAGGGGAACGCAAATAGCGTAGTGGGCGCTATTTGCGTTCCTTTATTTTTCGCCGTTCTAGCCTACGTAAATATTTACGTAGGCTAGAACGGCGAAAAATGAAGGAATGCAAATAGCGCCCACTACGCTATTTGCGTTCCCCTTTTTTTCGCCATTTTATCTTATGTAAATATTTACGTAAAATAAATTGGTGAAAAATAGGGAACGCAAATGGTGGCCGCCGTAGCCACCGCCATTTGCGTATGCTGGGGTTTGGGGGGGGTACCTGTGACAGGCTACGTAAATTCTTATGTAGCCTATCACGGTTGCCTGGTTGGATGCAAATGGCGGCCGCTACGGCGGCCGCCATTTGCGTCTGCAGCAGCCTGTCCGTGGCTGGAAATCTGGCTGCGGACGGCCCTGGTCGGCTGCTCTGCAGCCTGGCCGTGGAGTGGAGCTGGCCGTCGAGGATTCCGGGGGGGAGGACTGGATCACTTCCCCCCCATCGAGGATTCTGGGGGGAGGGACAGAGCGCCTCCCCCCTATCCCCCCCCACCACGAAAGATTCCGCAAAAAGGTGAGTTTCGTATATCCCTACATTTGTGGCCGCAACCCGGCAGCAGCTGGGGCCGCTGGAGCCGCCGCCGCTGGAGCCGCTGGCGGAGCTGCAGCCAGGTAGGTTCCGTTTCACAAGGCTTTCGCGGGGTGGTGGGGCGGGTTGTTCCATTCCGCCACGGATTCCGGGGGGCCAAATTCACTGGAATTCGGCCTCCCTGGGATCCGTGGCGGAATTCTCTAACATCCCTACGATCAGTGGGGGAATCTATGCGGTATGGGTTGTTTCCCCCATCCCGTGCATACCCACCATTTGCTTAATTACCCACACCACATCGTAGGTTGCTATGTCATCCGAACCTGATGTGTAGCACGGCGGGAGTGGCTTCTCATCCACCCCAAAAGCCATGGCTTGTAGTAGGGGCTGTGGGGTGGGTGAGAAGCCACCCCTGCCACATGACGGGTTGACATAGCAACTTGCAAAGTGGTGAAGGTGATTAAGGAAATGCCGGGCACACAAGTGGCACACAGGGGGGAAACAACCTAGACTGTGTAGTTTTTCCTGCTGATTGTGTGAACCTGGTGACTGGGTCTGTGTGGTGGTGGGTAGGGGTGAGAATGCTTGAAAATTGCTGGGGAGGGGGGCTCAGTGGATGACCCAATAAACTTTTTTTGTTCTTCAAGCCAGAGCTCACACATAACTCATTTTTAATAACATTTTATTTCTTCAGTGCCAGCATCATTTGTCAGAACTATTGCTGGATTATGAAATCACAGGCCCTAAATCTGGCCACTGAGAAGGGCCCCTTTAACTAGACATTTTTATGGGGAAATTTAGTAGACTGCACCAGCACCATATTATGAAACTCATAGGCATTAAGTCAAGGCCTCATTAGCCTGTTTGATAATCCAACCCTGGTCAAAATAAATCAAGTGTCATAGAATCATAGAATAGTAGGGTTTGAAGGGGCCTACAAGACCATCAAGTCCAACCCCCTGCTCAGTTCAGGAATCCAAGTCAAAGCATCCTTGACAGATGGCTGTCCAGCTTCATCTTGAATGCCTCCAGTGTGGGAGAGCTCACCACCTCCCTAGGTAATTGGTTCCATTGTTGTATTGCTCTAACAGTCAGGACTATGGAATACTCTCCACAGAAAGACTCTCCTGGCACACACTCCTATGTTGTTTTTTTCTTGCAAAGATCTCTGTATTTACCCGGAATCTTTAGATCGGGGGTGAGAAACCTGTGGCCTTCGTTTTTACCTACAGCTTCCATGATCTTTCACCATTGGCTATGCTGGCATGAGCGTTGTAGGCCAAAACATCTGGAGGGCCACAAGTTTCCCGCTCCTACTTTAAATGTTGATTGAACTAGTTTTAATGCGACTCCTGACTCCTCTTACTGGTCTGTTCTGCTTAACTGTTTTTGAACTGTTGCTTTAATTATATCATATTTCTGTAAGGGATCCTGGGAGAGGTAACACTGTGGATGGGCTATAAATCTAAATAAAATAAACCTACTGGTGCAGAAATAGCCTGCATTTGCACACTCATTGGGCAACATCCAATGGCTGCTCCTGCTGATTCTGTTGTGCAAGTGGCCCCCATCACTTGCGCAGCAGCTATTTAGTGCTTCGGGGACAACCTGAAACAAGTGGAAGCGCTCACTTCTCGAAGGGGGCAGGTCGGCAGAGCTTGCCCCAGAAGCACCCCAGGCCAGTTGTGCAGAGAATTGGCAGGGCTAGCCACGCATGGAACAAAACCAGTAGTGGTGGACCCTGCACATAGACGGGCAGCAGGATTGGTTCTTCTTCATAGTCTCTGTGCATCACACATATGGGCTCCGCGGCCGCGCTGAGCCTCTTTCGGGAAATTTAGAATCATAGAACAGTAGGGTTGAAACTTGAAAGGGGCCTACAAGGTTCAATGCAGAAATCCAAGTAAAAGCATCCCTGACAGATGGCTGTCCAGCCTCATCTTGAATGCCTCCAGTGTGGGAGAGCCCACTACTTCCCTAGGTAATTGCCAATTGGTTCCATTGTCGTATTGCTCTAACAGTCAGGAGGTTTTTCCTGATGTTCAGCCGGAATCTGGCTTCCTGTAACTTCAGCCCATTACTGTGTGTCCTGCACTCTGGGATGATCAAGAATAGATCCTGGCCTCCCTCTCTGTGACAGCCCTTCAAGTACTTGAAGAGCGCTATCATCTCTCCCCTCAGTCTTCTCTTCTCAAGGCTAAACATGCCCAGTTCTTTCAGTCTCTCTTCATGGGGCTTTGTTTCCATTCCCCTGGTCATCTTTGTTGCCCTCCTCTGAACCCTCTCCAGCTTGTCTGCATCCTTCTTCAAGTGCGGTGCCCAGAACTGGACACAGTACTCCAGATGAGGCCTAACCAGTGCTGAGCAGAGGGGAACTAGTACTTCCCGGGATTTGGAAGCTATGCTTCTATTAATGCAGCCCCAAAGAGCATTTGAATCACGTTGTTGGCTCATATTCGATCGACAACAATTCCAAGATCCTTCTCGCTTGTAGTGTGGTTGAGCCACGTATCCCCCATCTTGTAACTGTGCATTTGGTTTCTTTTTCCTAGGTGCAGAACTTGGCATTTATCCCTATTAAATTTCATTCTGTTGTTTTCTGTCCAGTCCTCCAGTCTATCAAGATGCCTTTGAATTTTGTTTCTGTCTTCCAAGGTATTAGCTATCCTGCCCAATTTTGTGTCATCTGCAGATTTGATCAGCATTCCATGCACCTCCTCCATTAATTAATAAAAATGTTGAAGAGCACTGGACCCAAGACTGAGCCCTGCGGTACCTGCTCATTACCCCTCCCCAGTTTGAGAAGATCCCATTGATAAGCACTCTTCGAGTCCGATTCTGTAGCCAACTGTGGATCCACTGGATCGTTGTTTCATCTAGCCCACTTTGAGCTAGTTTGCTCATCAGGATATCATGGGGCACTTTGTCAAAAGCTTTGCTGAAGTCGAGGTATATTATGTCCACAGCATTCCCACAGTCCACAAGGGAGGTTACCTGATCAAAAAATGAGTTCAGATTAGTCTGGCAGGATTTGTTCTTGACAAATCCATGTTGGCTTCGAGTAATCACTGCCAGTCCATGCACGTATAGATATTTTTGACAGTTCTGCAACAAACCCCCTGAATGGAGCTTGAAGACCACCAGTGGCCTGCAGACCACAGTTTAAGAACCTCTGCTCTAATGCACATACATGTAAGTTCATGCACATGGACACAAAAGTCATTTCATCCTTCCTTAGCTACCTATCCAGAAAGACAAATTCTCTCTAATTACCAAGACAATAATCTGAAGGCGGACAAAATTCTTCAGGAATATGCAATAATGTGTGTGAGGAGGGGGATGGTGGAGCTTCCTTTGGGCAGTGTTGTTATGTGTGGAAATAGGGCTGTTACAAGAACATTAGAGAGAACCTATTTTTCTCTGAGAAATGCTGGAGGGTATGGAGTCAGATGCTCAGGCACATGATGGCTTAACTAGTGCCACCCCCTTTCGGAGGGGAAGGAGCATATAAAACAGGCCTCCTTACATAGAGACCAACACTTTACCAGACTATGATGAAGCAGTTCCCATGACACTCCAGTAACATAAAAAAACTGACCTAAGAGGCAATTCACACATACAGAAAAAGGGCATAATATAGTCCTTCTGGGCCAATACCACTTAAGAATGTAAGCAGTAGATCATTTGCTTGAATACTCCCTTAGGCCAAAAGCTTCCTGCACATGGAAAACTATCATCACTGAAAAGAATTCTGACCTAGCCTTCTTTCTGGCCAGCTTTCTACGTGTGGCATGTGGGGCTTTTGACACAGGGAAGTATTCAAACATATAATCTCATACACTTGACTTCTGAAGTGATACAGTCCCAGGAGGATTAGGCCACATGTGCCTAGAGGCATCTGTCAGATCAGCAATCCCAAATCATGAGAGGATATAAAACAGCCAAGCAAAATAGGAGGTGCTAATCCCATATAAAAACAAAAGCACTGTTTGCAGTAGAGAGGAATTATTCAGGAACACTTCACGGTGGTGCCAATAAAAATAAGTTGATCTTAAAAATTACATATATGGCAAAAATAACTCATTTTTGAAAATGTGCTCTTGGCTAGGATAGAGAGTAGTTTTTCAAGGATGGAAGACCCTTCATTCAATGCAATGCTAGCCATATTGGAAAAGGCAACAGACAAAGCCTGGGAAAATATAAATAAATATCTGCCAGGACTGGCCCCAATCACATGCTCATATCAAGGATTCACATCACTAGATGTCCATGGGTTTCCATAGCAACCCGTTCTGTTAATCATGCTCCTGTAATCTTAAAATAAATACAGAGTTGCTGCAAGGTGCAGGCAAATGACCAACAGCTTAATTTTGTTGTTAAGAACAACCTTTAGAAATCCATATTTCAGTGGGTAAAATAACAAAATTAGACACCAGCAAATTGGCATGTTTCATATTGAAAGCTGACTTCACTGGGATGTTTGGGCACGTTCACTTTAAAAGATCTGGAGATGTACAAAAGCACACCTGTTCCAAGTAGGATGGCATCCTTTTATGGACTGAAGCTCCATAACTTTAATCATTCAATAATGGGCAGAAATTAACAGGTGAAGCTTTCCTTATCAGTATGTGCCCAGACCTAGCCTCATTTGTTTATGTTCCAGTGACCTCCAGGTTAGACTGTTGTAATGTAGTCTATGTGGGGCTACTCTTAGAGATAGTCCAGAAGCTTCAGTTGGTTCAAAGTGTGGCTGGCAGGGTTTTGACTGAAGCCAATTGATCAGATTGTATTACACTGATCTTGTACCAGCTTCACTGGTTGTTAATTTATTTCTGGGCTCCATTCAAGCTGCCGGTTGTTGTTGTTCAGTCATTCAGTCGTGTCCGACTCTTCATGACCCCATGGACCATAGCATGCCAGGCCTTCCTGTCCTGCGCTCTCTCCCGGAGTGTGCTCAAGTTCATATTCATTGCATCGGTGATGCTATCTAGCCATCTCATCCTCTGCCGTCCCCTTCTCCTTTTGCCTTCAATCTTTCCCAGCATCAGGGTCTTTTCCAGGGAGTTTTCTCTTCGCATTAGGTGGCCAAAATATTTGAGCTTCAGCTTCAGTATCTGTCCTTCCAATGAGCACTCAGGGTTGATTTCCTTTAGGATGGACTGATTTGACCTCCTTGCAGTCCAGGGGACTCGTAAGAGTCTTCTCCAGCACCACAGTTCAAAAGCATTGATTCTTCAGCGCTCAGCCTTCCTTATAGTCCAGCACTCACAGTCATACGTTGCTACTGGGAAAACCATAGCTTTGATTATACGAACCTTTGTCGGCAAGGTGATGTCTCTGCTTCTTACTATGCTGTCTAGGTTTGCCATAGCTTTCCTCCCAAGGAGCAAACGTCTTTTAATTTCATGGCTACAGTCACCGTCTGTGGTGATCTTGGAGCCCAAGAAAGTAAAATCTGTCACTGCTTCCATTTCTTCCCCTTCTATATGCCAGGAAGTGATGGGGCCAGATGCCATGATTTTAGTTTTTTGAATGTTGAGTTTCAAACCAGCTTTTGCACTCTCTACTTTCACCCTCAACAAGAGGCTCTTTAGATCCTCTTCACTTTCTGCCATTAGGGTGGTATCGTCTGCATATCTGAGGTTGTTGATAATTCTCCCAGCAATCTTAATTCTGACCTGTGATTCATCCATCCTGGAATTTCTCATGATGTACTCTGCATATAAATTAAATAAGCAGGGCGACAATATACAGCCTTGTCATATTCCTTTCCCAATTTTGAACCAATCGGTTGTTCCATGGCCGGTTCTTACTGTTGCTTCTTGACCCTCGTACAGGTTTCTCAGGAGACAGGTAAGGCGGTCTGGTACTCCCATCTCTTTAAGAATTTGACACAGTTTGTTGTGATCCACACAATCAAAGGCTTTAGCATAGTCAATGAAGCAGAAATAGACGTTTTTCTGGAATTCTCTTGCTTTCTCCATGATCCAGCAAATGTTGGCGATTTGATCTCTAGTTCCTCTGCCTCTTCGAAACCCAGCTTGTACTTCTGGTAGTTCTCAGTTCACATACTGCTGAAGCCTAGCTTGTAGGATTTTGAGCATAACCTTGCTGGCATGTGAAATGAGCACAATTGTACAGTAGTTTGAACACTCTTTGGCATTGCCCTTCTTTGGAATTGGAATGTAAACTGACCTTTTCCAGTCTTGTGGCCATTGTTGAGTGTTCCACATTTGTTGGCATATTGAGTGCAGCACTTTAACAGCATCATCTTTTAGGATCTTAAATAGCTCAGCTGGAATACTGTCATCTCTGCTAGCTTTGTTGTTAGTAATGCCTCCTAAGGCCCACTTGACTTCACTCTCTAGGATGTCCGGCTCAAGTTCAGTGACCGGACTATCATGGCTATCAGGGACATTCAGATCTTTCCTGTATAGTTCTTCTGTGTATTCTTTCCACCTCTTCTTAATCTCATCTGCTTCTGTTAGGTCCCTGCCTTCTTTGTCCTTTATCATGCCCGTCTTTGCACAAAACATTCCCTTGAGATCGCTGATTTTCTTGAAGAGATCTCTAGTCTTTCCCATTCTGTTATTTTCTTCAATTTCTTTGCATTGTTCATTTAAGAAGGCCTTCTTGTCTCTCCTTGCTATTCTCTGGAAATCTGCATTCAGTTGGGTATATCTTCCCCTTTCTCCCTTGCTTTTCGCTTCCCTTCTTTCCTCAGCTACTTATAAAGCCTCATCAGACAGCTATTTTGCTTTCTTGCATTTCTTTTTCTTTGGGATAGATTTAGTTGCTGCCTCCTGAACAATCTTACAGACCTCCGTCCATTGTTCCTCAGGCACTCTATCAGGTCTAATCCCTTAAATCTATTCGTCACCTCCACTGTATATTCATAAGGGAATATACCACTATTCATAGTGGTTTTCCCTACGTTCTTCAATTTAAGCTGAAATTTTGCAAGACGCAGCTCATGATCTGAGCCACAGTCAGCTCCAGGTCTTGTTTTTACTGACTGTATAGAGCTTCTCCATCTTTGGCTGCAAAGGACATAATCAATCTGATTTCGATATTGACCATCTAGTGATGTCCATGTGCAGAGTTGCCTCTTGTGCTGTTGGAAAAGAGTGTTTGCTATGAACAGCGTGTTCTCTTGGCAAAACTCTATTAGCCTTTGTCCTGCTTCATTTTGTACACCAAGGCCATGCTTGCCTGTTATCCCAGTGATTTCTTGACTTCCTACTTTAGCATTCCAATCCCCTATGATGAAGAGGACATCTTTTTTTGGTATTAGTTCTAGAAGGTGTTGTAGGTCTTCATAAAACTGATCAACCTCAGCTTCTTCGGCCTCAGTGGTTGGGGCATAGACTTGAATTACTGTGATGGTGAATGGTTTGCCTTGGATTCGTACTGAGATCATTCTATCGTTTTTGAGATTGTACCCCATTACTGCTTTTCCCACCCTTTTGTTGACTATGAGTGCTACTCCATTTCTTCTAAGGGATTCTTGCTCACAGTAGTAGATATAATGGTCACCTGAATTAAATTTGCCCATGCTTGTCCATTTTAGTTCGCTGATTCCCAAGATGTCGATGTTCAATCTTGCCATCTCATGTTTGACCACCTCCAGCTTACCTTGATTCATTGATCTGACATTCCAGGTTCCTAAACAATATTGTTCTTTACAGCATCGGACTTTCTTTTCACCACCAGACACATCCACAGCTGAGTGTCCTTTCGGCTTTGGCCCAGCCGCTTCACTCTTTCTGGCGCTACTTGGAAATTCCCTCTGCACTTCCCCAGTAGTATATTGGACACCTTCTGACCTGAGGGGCTCATCTTCCAGCATCATATCTTTTAGCCTTGTGATACGTTCCATGGGGTTTTCTTGGCAAGAAAACTGGAGTGGGTTGCCATTTCCTTCTCCAGTGGACCACATTTTGTCAGAACTCTCTGGCATGACCTGTCCGTCTTGGGTGGCCCTGCACGGCATAGCCTATGGCTTCATTGAGTTATGCAAGCCCCTTCGCCCCAACAAGGCAGTGATCCATGAAGGGGCAAGCTGCTGGTATTGACTTTTAAAAACCTAGTGTCCTGCCTGGGCTAGGTCAGATTCAGCATTAAAGTAACTGAGGGGCAAATCCAAAGGCAGGTCAATAAATAGGCAAAGGTGAAAGGCACAGTTTTACCAGGCAAGTATACAGTTTCCAGAAGAGTGGCCTGACGTGCAGCCAAGGTCAAAACACAAGACAGCGGTCAAAGAGAAACATAGTCCAAAAAGCAGAATCAAGCAGGAGTCCAGAGATCATCAACACAGAGTCCAATCACAAGGTATGGTCAAGGAAACAAAAGTGCAAGGTAGTAGAAGCTGAGGTAAGGTGTTGTTTCTAACAGCTTTCAAGTTCCAAACTAAGAGCTGATATAGCCAGAGCTTCCAGAGTCCCACATAGGGCTCAGCTGAAGTTACTCACAGGCTTGTGTAAAAAGTCCTCCTCATGAGGAGGGCCCTACTTTTGAGGAATCCGGTTGCTGTGGCACTTGAGGTGTGTGCTTTGCCTCCAGGTGGCAGCCTGTACCTCTAACTTCTGGCACTAGTGCGTACTAGGGTTAGGCGGATGTTTGGCCTCCTCAGATTCTATAGGGGATATGTGGTCTTCAGGGGCCTCATCCAGGGGTTCACCATTGTCCACTAGTACTGGAGGACCTGATGTAGCTTCCCTGGAGGTCCTAGGAGTGCCAGTGTCTGGATGATGCACAGGGTTGTTGGACTCCACGGTCTCAAAATCATCTGTTGAAACATCCTTTCCTAAGAACCTGACACCTAAATGGCCCGGGGGCTAAAACATCTCAAGAATTGCCTACCCAACAACTTCACACTTCAGAAATACAGCAGGCAGGTACCTGAGACAGGTTCTTTTCAGTTGTGGTTACCAAGCTTTGTGGTGCTCATGCTTTGGAAGAGCCTCTCAATGGGAGACTAGTAGGCCCCAACGCTACTTAGACATATTTTTGGATATGGACAGCAGCATGTAAAACTATTAAATTCAAAAAATACTTGCTTTTAAATGTGCAGTGAAGCTGGGTTTTTTTTTAATTCCAGTAAGCTTTTGAACAGTTCTTTTCTTTAAAAGTTAAGCTGTCACTTTTTGTCTTTTAGATAGTTTCTGTTGATTTGTTTTGATTAAAAAAGAAAAAATTATGATTAACCATTTTTATCCTTATTGTAAACTGTCTTGAATTTTGCATAGAAAGGCAGGATATAAATGTTAATAATAAATAGAATATATACTAGAGAAAGTCTCACCTTTTGATTTTGGCCTGTAGCCAGTTATGTAGCATAGAGCCATAAAAAATACAGAAACCAGAGTTCTAGAAGATGTTTCAGGTGTGCTGTGACCTAGGAAGAGCTCAGAAAGCGGTAAGTGGTGAAGCACAAATCAGGCAGGCCAGTAGATTCTGTGGTCACACTCCAAAGTTAATTAAACTTAAGGCGCAATCCTTCGGATGTTTAGACAAAAAAAAGTCCCCAAACTCTCAGCATTTCCCAGCCAGCAGAGCTGGGAATTGCTGGGAGTTGTTGAACTTTTGTCAGTCTAAACGTGTATAGGATTGCACCCTTAATGGTGTTCTGAATCATGGCCACGATGATTCCTCCTGGTGTTAAAGAATCATAGAGCTGGAAGAAACCAAGAGGCAATCTCATCCAGCTTCCAGTCTGAAAGACAGGACAATCTACACACTAATCTCCAGCAGGTCAACCTGCACAATCCAGATGACAGCATGCCAAAAGCAGGTGCACTGCCCAAAGGGCATTATTATTATTATTATTATTATTATTATTATTATTATTATTATTATCATTTCTATACCATCCAATAGCTGGAGCTCTTTGGGCAGTTTACAAAGATTAAAAACATTAAAAATACAATATACAGAGATTAAAAACCATTTACATAAAAAGCACATGAACAGACAATATACACAAAAGAAACATATATCTAAAAAGCACATGAACAGACAATATACACAAAAGAAACATATATCTAAAACAAATTCAAACAAACAATCTCAAAAACAAACAACCATAACCATAAGACATTCCAGGATCGATTAAACACTTATCATATACTGCCGAATGCCTGGTAGAAGAGAAAGGGCTTAACCTGGCACCGAAAATATAATAATGTTGGTTCCAGGTGGGCCACATCGGGGAGATCATTCCATAATTTGGGGGCCACCATTGAAAAGGCTATCAGGGACATTAAGATATTTCCTGTATAGTTCTTCTGTGTATTCATTCCACCTCTTCTTAATCTCATCTGCTTCTGTTAGGTCCCTTCCTACGTGGCTGTGAGAGCTGGACTATAAGGAAGGCTGAGCGCCGAAGAATTGATGCTTTCGAACTGTGGTGCTGGAGAAGACTCTTACGAGTCCCCTGGACTGCAATGAGGTCAAATCAGTCAATCCTAAAGGAAATCAACCCTGACTGCTCATTGGAAGGACAGATCCTGAAGCTGAAGCTCAAATATTTTGGCCACCTAATGCGAAGAGAAAACTCTCTGGAAAAGACCCTGATGCTGGGAAAGACTGAGGGCAAAATGAGAAGGGGACGGCAGAGGATGAGATGGCTAGATAGCATCACTGATGCAATGAATATGGACTTGAGCAGCTCCGGGAGAGAGCGCAGGACAGGAAGGCCTGGCATGCTATGGTCCATGGGGTCACAAAGGATCGGACATGACTGAATGACTGAACAACAACAACTGAAAAGGCTCTCTCCCTTGTTGCCATCTTCCGAGCTTCCCTCGGTGTAGGCAGCCGGAGGACGGCCTTAGATGTTGAGCATAGTATACGGGCACGTTCGTGTCAGGAGAGGCGCTCCGTCAGGTCTTGTGGTACCAAACGTGTAAGGCTTTATAGGTTAAAACCAGCACCTTGAATTAGGCTCAGAAACATACAGGCAGCCAGTGCAAGCAGGCCAGAGTTGGTCTTATATGTTCGGACCTTCTAGTGCCTGTTATCAATCTGGCCCCCGCATTTTGCACGAGCTGCAGTTTCTGAACCATCTTCAAAGACAGCCCCACATAGAGTGCATTGCAGTAATCTAGCTTGGAGATGCTGTATGAGCTGGATGCTGTGGAGTGGGAGCTGAGAATTCAAGGTTTTGGCAGCAGCCCCATACTTGTTGACTTGTAGTTCTTTGTAATATGCAGATGGGAAAGAGATCAAAATAAGCTGTGCTTTAGGTGCCATGTGCCTCACTGAGAACAGGTGTGTAAAAAGAGGCCCATGCTGCCATGCCCTAAGTACAGTGCCGTTTTATGTGTGTTTACTCAGATGTATTTCCCAAACTGTTCAATGGCACTTACTCCAAGAAAAGTGTGTTTAAGATTGCAGCTGTAGTCCCTAATTTTTTATTATTATTATTATTGTTGCTGTTGTTGTTATTGTTGTTGTTGTTGTTGTTATTATTATTATTAACATTTCTATACCGCCCAATAGCCAGAGCTCTCTGGGCGGTTTACAAAGATTAAAAACATTAAAAATACAATATACAGAGATTAAAAACCATTTACATAAAAAACATGTGAAAAGGCAATATACACAAAAGAAACACATATCTAAAACAGCTTCAAACAATCTCAGAAACAAACAACCATAACCATAAGACATTCCAGGATCGATTAAACACTTATCATATACTGCCAAATGCCTGGGAGAAGAGTAAGGCTTTAACTTGGTACCGAAAAGATAACAATGTTGGCGCCAGGCAGGCCTCATCGGGGAGATCATTTCATAATTTGGGGACCACTACCGAAAAGGCCCTCTCCACTGTCGCTGTCTTCTGAGCTTACTTTGGTGTATGCAGCTGGAAGAAGGCCTAAGGTGTTGAACGTAGTATATGGGTAGGTTCATATTAGGAGAGGCACTCCATCAGGTATTGTGGTCCCAAGCCGTGTAAGGCCTTATAGGTTAAAACCAGAACCTTGAATCGGGCTCGGAAACATACAGGCAGCCAGTGCAAATGGGCCAGAGTCAGTCTTATATGTTCAGACCTTCTGGTCCCCGTTAGCAATCTGGCTGCCGCATTTTGCATGAGCCGCAGTTTCTGAACCGTCTTCAAAGGCAGCCCCATGTAGAGTGCATTGTAGTAATCTAACTTGGAGATTACCAGAGCATAGACAACTGAAGCCAGGTTATCCCTGTCCAGATAGGGGTGTAGCTGGGCCACCAACCAAAGTTGGTAGAAGGCACTCCATGCCACTGAGGCCACCTGAGCCTCAAGTGACAAAGATGGCTCAAGGAGAACCCCCAAGCTATGAACCTGCTTCTTCAGGGGGAGTGCAACCCCAACCAGAACAGGTTGAGCACCCTCCATCTGGTCAGAAGAACCACCCACCAACAGTATCTCAGTCTTGTCTGGATTGAGTTTCAGTTTATTAGCCCTCATTCAGTCCATTGTCACAGCCAGGCACCAATTTAGCACATCCACAGCCTCACCTGAAGAAGATGAAAAGGAGAAATAGAGCTGCGTGTCATCAGCATACTGATGACAACATGCCCTCAAACTCCAGATGACCGTACTCAACGGTTTCATGTAGATGTTAAATAGCATGGGGGACAGAACTGACCCCTGTGGCACTCCATACTGGAGAATCCAGGGGGCTGAGCAATATTCCCCAAGCACCATCTTCTGGAGATGACCATCCAAGTAGGAGCGAAACACTGCAATTCAGTGCCTCCCACTCCCAGCTCAGATAGTCATCCCAGAAGGATACCATGGTGGATGGTACTGAAAGCCACTGAGAGATCAAGGAGAATCAACAAGGTCACATGACATAGGTCATCATACAGGGCGACCAAGGCTGTCTCCGTGCCAAAACCTGACCTGAACTCCGACTGAAATGGATCTAGATAATTGGTCTCATCCATGAGTGTCTGGAGCTGGTAGGCAACCACCCGCTCAAGACCCTTGCCCAGGAAAGGAACCGTTTCCACTGGCCTAAAATTACTAAGATTTTCCAGGTCCAGGAAGAGTTTCTTTTGGAGTGGTCTCACTACAGCCTCTCTGAGGCATTAATCACCTCCCTGGCCCAGCCAGCTCTTCCTTCCCTGCCAGTTTTTATCAGCCAAGAGGGGCAAGGATCCAGTACGGAAGTGGTTGCACGAACCTGTCCAAGCACCTTGTCAACATCCTTGAGCTGGACCAACTGAAACTCATCCAGGAGAACAGGACAAGGCTGTGCTCTGGATACCTCACCAGATTCACCTGCTGTAACACTGGAGTCTAAGTCCCGGCGGATGCAAGAGATCTTATCCTGGAAGTGCCTAGCAAATGCATTACAGCGGGCCTCAGAGGGATCTACAGTGTCCTTAGGGCCAGCATGTAATAGCCCCTGGATGACTCTGAAAAGCTCTGCTGGGCAGCAGACAGAAGATTCAACAAAGGCAGCAAGACAATGCTTTTTTGCCGCCCTCACTGCCCCTGAATATACTTTACCATAGGCACATGCCAGCATTCAATTGCATCCACTAGGAGCTCTTCTCCATCTGTACTCAAGCCATCTCTTATTTTATTTCATTGCTCTCAGCTCTGGGGTATACCACGGAGCAGTTCGAGCACTACTCAGGAGAGGACACTCAGGAGCAAACATGTCAACCGCCTGGGCCATTTCTGCATTCCACAAATCAACCAGGGTTTTGACAGGAGAGCCCACCATATCAGGTGGAAGCCTCCCTAGAGTCCTCTGGAAACCATCCCAATCCATTAGCCTCCGGGGGCGGATCATTAGGTCCTCCACCCTTGTGGAGGGGGAAAAGCTGCTGTAAGTCTAAACCTCAGCAGGTAATGATCAGACCATGACAAGGGGACTGATACAAAGTCCTCCACCTTCAGACCACCATCTCCATGTCCAGTTGTGAAAACCAAGTCTAGAGTATGCCCCGCTACATGTGTCAGGCCGATGACATGTTGGGACAGTCCCATGGTCTTCATGGAGGCCGTGAAATCCTAAGCCTCCCCAGACAAGGTGCCCTCAGTGCGAATGTTGACATTCCCCAGAACCAACAGTCTGGGGGATCGCAACAGCGCACCAGAGACCACCTCTGTCAGCTCAGATAGGGAGTCTGTTGAGCAGCGGGGTGGGCGATACACCTACAGAGTCCCCAATCTGTCCTGCTGGACCAACACAAGGTGCAAACACGCCAGACCAGTGGTCATATGGCCAGGGAGCCTGCAGAGGGAGATGGAATTCCTGTAGACCACAGCAACCCCCCCTCCCCGGCCCTCAGGTCTTCCCTGATGCTGAACTAAGTAGGGATGTTAGAGAATTCTGCCACGGATCCCAGGGAGGCCGAATTCCAGTGAATTTGGCCCCCCAGAATCTGTGGCGGAACGGAGCAACCTGCCCCACCACCCTGCAAAAGCCCCGCGAAACAGAGCCTACCTGGCTGCGGCGGCAGCTCTGGCAGCAGCTCCAGCGGCTCCAGCCACTGCTGGGCTGTGGCTGCAAATGGCGGCGGCTATGCCAGCCACCATTTGCATCCCTGGCAAGCCGTGATAGGCTATGTAAGTATCTACATAGCCTATCATGGCTCAGAGCAGGGACACAAATGGCGTAGCCGCTGCCATTTGCGTCCGTGTCTTTAGCTGTGATAGGCTACGTATATATTTACGTAGCCTTTCATGGCTAAAGACACAGACGCAAATGGTGGCAGCTACGGCAGCCACCATTTGCATCCCTGTGCAGCCCAGTGGCTGGAGTCGCCGCAGAGTGGAGCCGACCAGGGAGGATTCCAGGGGGAGGGACAGAGCGCCTCCCCCCCACCGCAGATTGCCCAACGCAGAGCCAGGTAAGAGTTTTGTACATCCCTAGAACCAAGTACCCTGGTGGGCAGAGCTAGGAGAGACTAACTCCTCCCCGCTCACCCACCCAGGTCTCTGTTATACATGCCAGATCAGCCGCCTCATCCACTATTAAGTCATGGATAAGGGAGGTCTTACTTTGAACCAATCTGGCATTTAAAAGCAGCATCTGGAGACCTGAGGGCAGGCTGATAGGGCAACCACCATGCCTGCGGTTGGGGGGAGGACTGGAACACGGCACAGCCGTTAACTGTCTGGTCCATGTTCCCCTAACCTGGCTAGCCCTCCTCCCAACGCCATATCTCCCTTGACCTGTAACCACACTAATTGGGGCCCCCTCAAGTGCCCCAACTTGGCCATATATGCTCTCACCCAGGCACATAACAGGATCCTAGCAAAACAGACACAAAACAACACAAACACAACAACAACCAACACCCACACATAGAAGGCACAAGAACCAGTCAACCCAATGTTAGGGGGGTGGCCCTTGCCCTTGCATCTTCCCTGAAACGTCCCCCCGCAAAGGGGTGGTGTCGCCACCACCAGGGTGCTGCCACCCTCAGTCATAGCTGGGCAGGTAAGAGCCTTCTCAGGGAGCTTGGGCCCAGCTGGCTCGAATCAGCCGTAATTAGCCGGGGGGAGTTTTTTCTTTCCCTCTTCAGCTCCAGCCAGGGGGTGGCTTCTCACTGGCAGTGTCAGGGTGGAAACTGAGCTGATAGAACCCCAGAGCAGTTCTGATTCTGAGGAGGAACAGCAATCCGTGGGAGAGGAGCTCCCACAGCGCTGGGGGGGGGGGGCTTGCTGGATGCTCAACGCCGACGCAGGGAGCGACGATAGATGGAGGGCACGGAAAGGAGGCGTAGTGCTCGTTTGGCACGCAAGCAATGGTCCCGTCCCGAGGACCCAAGGGAAAGATGGAGGATCTCTCCCTAGCCCATAAGTTCAGGGTCTTCCCGTGATTCTCCTTCAAACGGGGACCAACTGCCTAACCTGGAGCATAGGCTACTCTGCTATCTTTCCCGGGTGCTGTTCCTTGCTTAGTCGCTGGTGATTAGCATCTGAAAGAGTCATTAAGTTGTAAAAGGATTAAAGCCTTCAAAAGAATCCTTTTGTCTGTGTCTTGAGTTGGCTATTGGAGTAGACTGTAAGAGGCAGCTAGGGCACTCCTGACAGACAGCAACACAGTCCCAGGCAGGGCCAGTAAGGTGGTAAGTTGGCCCACCTGCCTCTGTTCGATGTCCCAACTGCCTCTTTGCATTTAACCTGCAAGTTTTAAAAATGGAAATAGCAGCTGCTGGGAGGGGTACAATGGAGGCTGGTGGCTCCTCTTTCAGTGGATCATTGAATCTGCTCTGGGTTTTGGCCAGAACCAGTCAGAACTCTAAAGGAGCTACCCAAGGTGCTGATTCTGTTTGGGATAGGGTTCAGCACCTTGGATAGTTCCTTTAGAGTTCTGACTGGTTCTGACTGAAACCTAGAGTGGATTCACTGTCCCACTGACATAGGAGCCACCAGCCTCCACTGGAGCAGTGGGGCTGATAATTATCAGGATTCCAGCAGATATGGAAAGGGAGTTTTACCTTTTCCTCCCCTGCTGCAGTCCTGATGAAAATAGTTCCTGAGAAGCTGCATTGGGAAGATATCGCCATTTGCGCCAAGGCTGCCATCTGCTACAATCCTGAGAATTCTCTACCCCCTCCTTCCCCAATGGCTGCTGTTTGCATTTTTTAAACACACACGCACACATTAAATGCAAAAACAAATTTAATGTCACATCTAGTTTGGCCCAAGTAAATGCGTCCAGACGATTTGAGTAAGCAAGCCAAGCCTAATGTTTCATTGCACATGTAGTCTCATAACTAATATTCAAAATGAATTATTATTAAGTTCCATCAGCTTCATATCATATGATTCAAAAAGAATGAGATTTTTTTTTTAAAAAAAAAAATCTATTTTAAGTTATTTGGTTTTTATTTATTTTAATATTTGGGTTGGAAGTTGAAGGTACTGATCGCAAGCTTTGCCTTGAAATCCAAAACCACACTACAAATGAATCACTCACAGAGCATCTCCACATTAAAAAAAAAAACCCTGCAAACTTACTGGGGCTTCGTCTTCTGGAGTGTTTACAGGTTTACAATGGGCACAATACATGCACTTCCCCCCCCCTTGTTTTTCCCAGTCCCTTTGTGGGCACATTCCCTATGTTTCATTTATTCAGCCAGTAGATGGTGCTGAAAGATTTCTAAAATATTGCGTGACTCTTGAATTACACCATCTCTTTGCTGCAGTTTTGGGGGAGAGGGGATTTGTTACTGCATTTTCAGTGGTTTTTAAATGGCAGAATACACCTAAAAAACAATGAGAGAGGCAACAGAGGTTGATGACGCCATGAAAAGGACCCGTGAACTTCTGTGAGTGAACCAATCATGAGCACATGATAAAGGCCTCATGTAAAAATGCCCACAGCGCCCAGGTTCAGAAGATGGGGGGGGGGGAAACAATGCAGCATTGGTAGTTTCCCCTGCCCCCACATGTGCCGGTCACGTGACTGGGATTACCCTATTTACCCAAGGTGCAGGTTGCTGTGTTGTCTGAATCTGGCGCGCAGTGCGGTGGTGGTGACTTTTCACCCACCGTAAAACCCATGGCTTGCAGTAGGCAAAGCATGAGGCAAATTTGGGCATTCGTTCTTCAGAATGTAATGGGAACAGGGCAACAAAGGGCAATTAAAATGATCCAGCGGCTGGAGCATCTTCCGTATGACAGAAGGTTACAACACCTGGGATTGTTTAGCTTGGAAAAGAGGAGGGTGAGGGGAGACATGATAGAGCTCTACAAAATTATGCATGGTGTGGAGAATGTGGATAGAGAGACATTTTTCTCCCTCTCTCATGATATTAGAACCTGGGCTCATCCCATGAGGCTGATTGGTGGGAGATTCAGGACAGATAAAAGGAAGGACTTCACACAGCACATAGTTATACTATGGAATTTGCTACCACAGGATGTAGTGATGGCCCAGCAGTCTGGATGGTTTTAAAAGGGGGTTGGACAAATTCCTGGAGAAGGCAATCTATCGCTACTAGTCTACTAGGCTGCTAGTCTTGATGGCTGTGTGCTGCCAAGGGAACTCGTAGATGTGCCTGATCTTGTCTGATCTCGGAAGCTAAGCAGGGTCAGCCCTGGTTAGTACTTGGATGGGAGACCACCTGGGAATCAGGCTTCCTGCACTGAGCAGGGGGTTGGACTCAGTGGTCTCGTAGGCCCCCTCCAACCCTAAGATTTTATGATCTATGACCTCTAGTACCAGAGGCATGAGCCTATGTGCTCCAGTTGCTGGGGAACATGGGCGGGAGGGTGCTGTTGCGCTCATGCCCTGCTTGTGGGTTCCTGGTCAACAGCTGGTTGGCCACTGTGTGAATGGAATGCTGGACCAGATGAACCCGTGGTCTGATCCAGCATGGCTCTTCTTACGTTCTTAATGTAGAAAGTTACGTTTATGCATTTGAAGGGACTTATTAGATCCATCTTGAATTTGCAGTTTTTAAGAAGCCACCAAGGCCCCATCTACATGGCACCGCTTTGGCCCCCCACCCCATTGCAACTGCACAGCAGCGCGGCTTCGAATCACCATGCTCTGCGATACATTCGCAATGTACTATGCGCCTCCCTAAGAGTCTTGCTGTGTCCTCTCTTTTTTTGCCATTATACTGAAATGCGCAGCTGTGCAGTCCCATGAGTGTGGGGGCGCGAAACGTCAGTGGCTGTTTTATATTTGAAGGGCTCTGCTGTGTCTTTCTGACCCTGTTTCCGGCAAAAAAATTGGTATTTTGTGCTCCTTCATTTCCACAGCATCAGTTTGTCAGCTCCCCAGCCAGAGACTCTCGCGATGGTTCACACTCACAAGCACGAGTGCTACGTGCCTAGCCATCGCTCCAAAATGGTGGCCGCAGCGATGTTGTTCCTCCCCCTGTGTACCCCCCCCAGCCCTTGGGTACTGAGTCCACAACCGTTGCGAAGATACAAAGCTGCAAAACTGTGCAAAAGTGTGATTAAATAAGTGATAGCATCCCTGTGTGCCTCTGTAAGTCTGTGCAGTAGGGATGGCCGGAATGCTTACCTGCCATTCTG
This sequence comes from Heloderma suspectum, assembly GCF_057233095.1. NCBI lineage: Eukaryota > Metazoa > Chordata > Lepidosauria > Squamata > Helodermatidae > Heloderma > Heloderma suspectum. The sequence goes on from NC_139461.1 coordinate 256,682,732, forward strand.
TGGAGGGGGGTCCGCAGGGGGGGAGGCGATCCATTCCTCCCCACCCCCAAATCTTCTTTGGCCGGCTCTGCTCCGCAGAAATCCCACGGAGCCGCCAGCCGGCTCCAAAGCCCCAGCGATACGGCCACCATGGCTATATCGCTGGGGTAGGCATGGTGAGTCTCTGGATGCAAATGGCATCCGGGATGCCATTTGTGGCCATAAAGGCCTTAGTTTAAGGTAAATGCAGCCGTAAATGGGACGTCCCTGCTTTTACATGTTAGGCTATGCAAATATTTGCGTAGCCTATCATGTTAATGAAAACCACAGACGCAAATGGCGTCCAGGATGCCATTTGTGGCCATAAAGGCCTTAGTTTAAGGCAAATGCAGCTATTTACAGCTGCATTTACCTTAAACTAAGGCCTTTATGGCTGCAAATGGCATCCCGGATGCCATTTGCATCCAGAGAATCACCTTACCTACCTCAGTGATACGGGGTTTTGCTGGGACTTCGGAGCTGGTGGCAGGGAGGATCCGCCGGCGAGGACTTCGCCCTTCAGGAGAAGGTAGAGGATCTGATCCTCCTTCAATAGAATCTGGCCTCATTGGGGTCCATGGAGGATTTCTCCAACATCCCTACTGTGCAGCTGCAAAGGGATAGGGGGAGTAAAGGGGCATCACAGAGTGATGCAGGTAATACGCCTAGTGAAGTCAGTTCAGGGAAGGAACAGACAGCCCGCAACCACAGGGGAACCCGCAGCAACCCAAAAAAATCGCAGTAAAACAACTCCTTGGAACTCCGCTTTTTCTGGGCGAAAACCACGGATGGCTGTGAAGTCACGACTGCATCATCTATCATGAGGGACCTTGACTCGCCCATGCCCCAGAGTAAAAGCCTGGTGTAGATTGGGCCCTTGTTTCAGAAGAGCTCGTTTGTGAAGTGAGAGGGTTCCACTCCTTTCTCCTCCTCCACTTGTGTAGTGTATACAGGAGTTAGGTTTGACAGTGGTTAATTCCTCATTTATTCAGTCATATAGGTCAAGCGTCTCAATCTGTGGTCTCAAGGATGTAATAAAAAATGAAGGAGACTCACAGGAAAGCTGAGATTTCCCTGCAAAACAAGGACTTGTTATATGACTGAAACCAAAGCCACACAAAGGTTTGGCTTTGTTTGAAAGAGCAATTGCCTTCCACTTCCGCAGAACAGATGAGTTCAGAGTAGCACAATGGGATGTGCCGGAAAGAAGCATTTTTAAACATCTGGGTCTATTTGCATGTCTATGAGGCAGCTGTTTTGTTAGAAAATCTTGCCCCCATCGACAATGGGAAGTTGAGAAATAAGCAGAAAACAAAATATGTGGAGTAACAGTTGCATCATCACAACCTCCTAGGCAAGGGCGAGAGGGGAAAACTTCTTTCCCACACCGCTGTTTTGGAAGAGAGACACAAAGAGCTGAGCAGAATTTTGGGACTCTGTACCCTAACAGCATCAGGGGTAGGGATGGACGAAAGGGACTTACCTCGTCCCGCAGCTTGCTTCGTGGTGGGGGGGAGGTGCTTCAGTTCTCCCCCCGAAGTTCAGGCAAGGGGGGGGAGGTGCCCTGACTCGCCCGGCCGAAATTCAGGCGGGGGGGAGGCGCCCCATCCCTCGCCGGTGAAATTCAGGCCAGGTAGGAGCGCCCCATCTACCCGGCCGCGAAAAAAAAAAGTAAAACACACACACACACACCCGTGATAGGCTACGTAACGATTTACGTAGCCTATCACGGCTAGATTTCCAAAGTCAGCCGTGATAGGCTATGTAAATCGTCACGTAGCCTATCACGGGTGACTTTGAAAAAAAAAAGCGCGTACGCAAATGGTGGCTCCCATGGGGACCGCCATTTGCGTTCCTTATTTTGGCACGTCTAGTCTACGTAAAGATTTACGTAGACTACGGTGAAAATAAGGGCAACGCAAATAGCGTTCCCTTATTTTCGCCGTAGTTTACGTAAATGTTTATGTAGACTAGACGTGCCAAAATAAGGAATGCAAATGGCAGCGCCCCATGGGCGCCGCCATTTGCATACGCACTTTTTTTTTTTTTCAGAGTCACCCGTGATAGGCTACGTGATGATTTATGTAGCCTATCACAGCTGACTTTGGAAATCTAGCCGTGATAGGCTACGTAAATCGTTACGTAGCCTATCACGGGTGTGTGTTGTTGTTTTTTTACTTTACTTTTTTTTTTTGCAATGGTGGCGGCGGCAGCCGGTCAGGAGACTGGCCGCCGCCCCCGCCCCCGCCGAAATGCCGCCGAAACGCCGCAGGGACCCGCCGCTGAAAGGGACATTCGCCGAAGGTAAGTCCTATCCCGGGGGGGCGGGGGGTCGGCAGAGAAATTCCCCAACACTTTCGGGGGGCCGAATGCGTCGGCACTCGGCCTCCTGAAGATTCGTGGAGAAATTCTCCGCCAACCCTAATCAGGGGTGCCTCTCTCTGGAGATCTGATGTGGGGCAGTGGATTTGGTTGTCCATTGTAGTGTTTAAGTAGTGCCTTCTGTAAGCCACCAGAAACTGCCTTTGTTTTTAATGAACCAGATAATTTTATGTATGATCAGATAAATTTTATTATGGGTGATTTTAATTGTCATAGTGAAGCATGGGGATAACCCCAGACTAATGAAGACGGGGCACAACTTGAAGAATGGGCAGATGCCAATGATTTTCAACTTATTAATGACCCGAAGCTGCCCACATCCTTCAATAGTGGCAGATGGAAGAGGGGATATAACCCAGATAACATCTTTGTGAGCAGGAAAATGGCAGCACAATGCATGAAATTTGTTGACGTCCCGATCCCTCGTACTCAACACAGACCTATTGGGTGTGTGGTTAACACCACAGTGAGACTGAGACCACAAGAGGTTCCTTTTCATAGACGATTCAATTCAAGAAAGCTAACTGGATAAACTTCCAAGAACAACTGGATAAAGATGTAGAGAGAATACTCCCACATCCAGAGAAGTACGATCAACTCATTGACCTTGTGAAACAAATCTCAAAGAAAAATATCCCAAGAGGATGCCGTACCCATTATATCCTGGGGTTGACTAAGGAGATCAAACCCCTGCTAGATAGATACCAGTCCTTATTTGATCAAGATCCTTTTAGGGAAGATACAATTGAGGCCGGGGAACAACTAATGGAAGCAATTGCTGAAGATAGGAGATTACGATGGTGTACATTAGTAGAGAATCTTGATATGAAGCAGAATAGTAGATGAGCGTGGAAACTGCTTAAAAATTTAGGTGGGGATCCAACTCAACCTCAACAAAACAAAACCAATGTAAAAGCAGACCAAATAGCTAGTCAACTCCTGAAAAATGGGAAAATTCAAGGGAAAAAAGAACAAGAACTGGCTATCAGAGCGGAGGAGCAAAAGGACGGATTCCTCAGTGCCCCCTTTACAATACTTGAATTAGGAAGAGCCATCAAGAGTCTGAAGCAAGACAGAGCCATGGGCATAAATGATTTAAGGGTGGAACAGATAAAACAGTTTGGACCTAATACCTTGGAGTGGCTCCGGCAAATGATGAACACCTGTACTGATGAACGTAAGATTCCGAGGCTTTGGAGACAGGCTAGAGTGGTAGCCTTGTTGAAGCCAGGAAAGGAACCAACCGATTCAAAGAACTATCGACCAGTATCACTCCTCTGTCATTTTTATAAGTTGTTGGAGCGAATGATTCTTAATCGAGTGGCAGAGACTCTTGATGTAAGGATCATGAATGAGCAAGCTGGTTTTAGACCAGGAAAGTCATGTTGTGGACAAATACTTAATCTCACACAGTACACAGAGGATGGTTATGAAAGAAAACTAATTACTGGAGTGGTGTTCATTGTTGTTACTGCAGCATACGATACGGTCAGTCATAGAAAATTGCTGCACAAGATAGACAACTTTACTGGAGACCATAAGTTCACCAGGGTTATAGGGAGTTTCCTTCAAAATAGTAGGTTTTATGTGACTCTGAATGGTAAGAACAGTAGATGGAGGAAGCAAAAGAATGGATAACCACAAGGCAGTGTACTCTCTCCGATTTTATACAATATATATACTAACGACCAACCCGCCCCGGCCAATACACAAATGTTCATATATGCGGATGACACAGCGGTGGCCATACAAGAACTGAGTTTCGATGAGTGTGCTGTAAAATTATCACGGGCTCTAGAAGAAATGGAGCGGTATTATGATAATAATCACTTAAAACCAAATCCAAGTAAAACTCAAGTATGTGCCTTTCATCTTCTTAATTGAGATGCAGGAGTTGAATTGGATATTATGTGGAGAGGGAATAGATTACAACATTGCCCAACGCCTAAATATTTGGGTGTTACGTTGGACAGAACACTTTCTTTTAAGCAACATTGCCTGAATACCAAGGTTAAAGTATGTGCTAGGAATAACATTATCTGACGATTGACAAACTATACATGGGGAGCCCAGCCAGCTACGTTACGAGCATCAGTTATGGCCTTGAGTGTCTGTACCGCTGAATATGTGGCACCAGTATGGAATGCATCAGCACATGCGAAGCAAGTAGATATTGCTGTGAATGAGGCAATGCGCATAGTGACGGGATGCCGCAAACGGATGCCCGTAAATAAACTATATTCTCCTGTTGGCATTGCCCCACCTAAGACTAGAAGGGAAGTAGAAGCAGATACCGAAAGAACTAAGCAAGAGACTGATTCTCGTCACCCTTTGAGCGGGTATATCCCCCCAATTCGTCGACTTCGATCTAGAAAGAGTTTTATGTCAAGAACTAATATCCTAGAGGGGACCAAAGAACAGAATCGAATAAGTAAATGGAGGAATGAGATTACCGACTTGAGTATTTTAACGAAGGAAAAAATGGCCGTTGGAAATACTCTCCCTTATATAGTTTGGAGGACAATGAACAGGATGAGGGTAGGGGTACCAAGGTGTAAGATGAATTTATTTAAGTGGGGGCTGTTGGCTGACGACAATATATTATGTGAATGTGGAGAAATCCAAGACCCAGCACATCTGATGGTGTGTCGATTACTGCCAGAGTCTTGTACGGTTGACGATCTGCAGCAAGCTAATGACAAAGCTGTGGCGGTGGCTATATTTTGTCAGAGCAAAGTTTGATCTGGATACGAAATAAATAAATAAGTAGTGCCTATGCTCAACCTATTTATTTGTAAATAAACTCAAATATTATAAAATGCATAAGCCTCCAGTAACCTTCCAAAGGAAACTGAAGCCAAACGAGCATTTCACTTCTCACTAGTCAAGGAAGTGGTGAAAGCATAACAACAGAATTTAGCTTTCACATGGCACAAGAGCCATAAGAAGAGGATGGATGGATGGATGAATGAATGGATGGATGGACGGATGGACAGATGGAGGGGGTACTTCTAGACAGGCATCATTCTAGTAGTATCTTAAGATTCATACCATTTTGCTTTCTGCAGAATTATGTATTTAAAGTATAGTGCAAGGATGGTCAGCTGGTAGACTGGGATGCAAACTGAGGTCACCAACCTAGCCAGTGGGGCGCTTCCAGATGAGGCTTCCATGCCTTTGTCCTGCCTCATTCACAGATTTTTACAGGGAGATGGCATTGTCTTCCTTATAGCACTCCCATGTTTTCCCACCGCTTCTTCCAGCCTTTTTCTTACTGCAAGAAATTCATTAAGGAACAAAAGGCAGAATAGCTGCACCATGCCTTCTGACCCCTCCATCTAGGACCCCTCCATCTGGAAGCACCCCAAATGTAAAAAGGAATGCTACATGTACAGAATAGTAAACAGATTCTGGCTGCTTCCCAGCCCTCTTCTGTTGTTGCAATGAAGGTCTGTAATTTCAACTCCTTCAGACTAGCATAGTTTATTATTGAGTGATTATTATTGCCTGGAGCTGACAAGTCCTGCATTGAGGTGATTCCAGAACAAAGTACACTGCTAGCTATGCACTAACCATAACCATAATCTCAGCACTGCAGAAAAGAATAACTGCACAATTAATTAATACAAACTTGCATGTTTTGCTTTGTTTTTGGTATTGTTGCTGGTGAATACTGGATTACATCTCTGCCTGCCTGCCTGCCTCTCTCTGTCTCTCTCTCGCTGTCTCTCACTCTCTCTGAGATTGTACTATTTCTTGGCTGCTTACAGCCATTGGGGAACTGTCCAGAGAGCAGATATTTAGGGTTAAGCTTTCAGCAATGTATTTCCTATGCGTAGGAGGATGTGCTCCTCCTTTCTTAATTTGTTGTTAAGTGGATTCTGGCAGGCAGAATTCCACCGGGTATATGTAGACCGTGGGAGAGATGCCCATCAAACTGCTGCCAACAAGTTTCCTGTGCAACACTGGTTTTAATCTTGTATTATTTCCCTGTACACTGATGTTCAGGATCTTGTGAGGCAATTCTTAGCCCAACTGGGGTCATGCCTGGTCTATAAGTAGTATGGCATTATGCCCAGAATGGCAAGTAATGAGATGTACTTTACTGTTCTGTACTGTCAAGGAAGATTCTCTGAACTAGATCTAGTTCTAGATCTGAACTAGATCTAGGCGGTTGGTAATTAAGGTAACATTTATTATAAGAACAACTATACTGTCTTTACTAATACCCAGTGTACAGAAAACCTAGCTCCTATTTGGTTTGCATTTAATTTCTCTCCCTTATTCAAAAGCTACATAAGAGCCCTTCTTTAGGACACATGAGATTTTTGTGGAGGGAGTTCTTGTATTTTGTACAGACCCTTGGGGGTCCAATATGTCTCTTGAGCTGTGCTGATAGAGACACATTGCAACCTCTTGTAGGATCTCTAACAGTGAGGGCTGGGGCCACCAAGTGTCAGAGATTTGGAAGGGTAATTCCACACACACCCTTGCTGCTTTCCTTTTCCGCATAGGCAGAAATATTGGTCCCTCCTTGGTCATGCAAGTATTTAACATGCTGTCAGAACTGAAGGTAGATAGATAGATAGATAGATAGATAGATAGACAGACAGACAGATAGATGATAGATGGATGGACAGATAAGATTTTGTATGACCCACGAGGTCTTGGAAGAACCATATGAACATACAAAGCTGCCTTATAACTAGTCAGACCTTTGGTCCACCTAGTCCTGTACTGTCTCCTCTAACTGGCTGTGGCATTCCATGTTCTCAGGCAGAGGTCTTTTACAGATCTTTGAAGATGGAGAAGCTAGGGATTGAATCCAGAGCATCCTACATGCTAAGCACGTGCCCCACCAATGAACACCCATGGTCTGTTCTTGTAGCTTTTGATCCGTGACCTGGCAATCCTGAAACTTCTTGTTTTCCAGGTGAGCTGTCATGGCAACATGTGCCCAAAGCCTAGAATATAGTAGTAAAAAGAGGCCCAGCTCATTATGTATTTCCATTATATGTAATAATAAAAGAATATGTCTGTCTGTGTCTATCCATCCATCAGCACCATAGAGTCAAAACCATGAAGCCTACACACCTGAAACTTGGCATGGATACTAAGGGGACCTATGGGTGTGCACTTCAGAGTTACTTTGTTTTTTAAATGTATTAATTAATTTAAATTAATGTGACCGTGTCTGTGTAGTTGAAGCCTGCAGTTACATCTTCAGTCACTAGGTGACAGACTTTCCTAATCATAGCTTTGCAGCTTGATTCAGTTTGAATACAGGGGAGAGTAGTTTGAGAGACAGAGTTATACACCTGCCCCTCCCCTCTGCTGTGGGGAAGCCCCCTGGGGGGGAATGGACACATCCCTCCCTCAGGGGTCTGAAGGGGTACAGTATGGCAGAGGCTGTGCCCAGGGTTGCCAGTGGCCAAGGCTTCACTCAGATGGGACAGGTACAATATGTCCTACTCTGACAGCTGTGTAAGTTTGATTGTAGGGTTCGCTGTATCAAACGAAGGGCTATCCAACCCGTGCGGTTGGATTAATACTTATTTAATAAAAATGGCTTGCATGTTAAGGCTGGAACATTATGAGAAGCGCAGTTGCATCTGTGTAACTGTGCTCTGTTGGAAAGTCTGGTGTGACTTAGAGTTGCCTTATATAGAGAAAGCATGGCAACACAGCATTTAGTATTGGAGACAATAAATGCAGGCTAGAGCCAGTTTTACAAAAGTTCAAATAAACTTAGCTTATTAATGCCTTTATGCATATTATCAGAGAAGGCAATCTAACACTGTTTAACTACAAGAACCCCCTAAAGCTGGGTGTGTGAGTGTAATTAAGCGAAGGCATGTGATATGGTTACTTGATTCCTTCAGGGAGAGGCCACATGGTGCTTGCTTGTTGCGGAGGCAGAGGAAAAAGAAGGAAGAGGAAGAGGAGAGAGCAGGAAAAAGGAACTGATCAGAAAACAAGGGGGATGAACAAGACATTCTCTATAAAGTACTAGTGTCTGGAACCATGCAGAGTTGTTCCTATTATCCAGCATTCTCAACCTCTCAGAGTAAGGATCATGTGATTATGAAAGTGGGCAGATGCATGGCCAATGCAATTTGATCCTTGTAATCCACATGCACCAGCAACTTAAGCCCATACTGGTCTCTTGCATATGTCCACTCATTGACCCTATGTCTGTAGGACAAGTGCAGGCCATGTGGTCTTCATGACAGGACTCATGCATCCAGCTTGCAAGAAAGAGTGAGGTCTATGTCCTGCTTCCCGTAGATTCCATTTAGCACCAAAGGCCAAATCAAGGACAAGAAAAGCAACCATTAAGATGGGGGTGAAGGCTGCATCGGCACTTGTTTCAGCTTCATTGTGGGGAAGCTAAATGTTACAGCACAAGGTAACCATTTCAGGAGGAACAAAATGGTGTGGAACAATCCAGTGCTGCTCCTGCTCCTAACACACTTCAGCCACTGACCCTACAATTTTACCGGCAATTGCTCTTGACTTCAGCATCAAGTGTGCATTCGTCAGTGTGCATCTGATACACAATTGGTCTATTGCTCTGCAGACCTTGAGTATCACTCGAATGCTATAACACACAGTGTGGATCTGGATCACAATTTGCACTATGAGAGACACATCCAGCATCTGAGGCCTTCATTATCAAAGTGGGAACCAGTGTCTTAGAAAGGCTTACTCTGCAGCATCAGAAAGCACAAACAACACCCTAAATATGGCAGGGCATGTACCATTTTCAGGTACTCTACCAACTTAGGGTTGTATCCAGTGTTACCCTAACTTAATTCCCATTCATTTCAACAGCTCTATTCTACGTAGGACTAACATTGGATACAATCCTAAAGGCATAAGAGTACTTTAAAGACCAACAACTCAGTAAGACTCTTTGAGAATTCCCAAAGGGAACTAAAACCCCAGAGCAATACATACTTGTTGTCTCAAGGCACAATCCTATGTAAGTTTAGACAGAAAAAAGTCCTATAACTCCCAACATTCCCCAGCCAGCATGGGTGGTTGGGGCATGCTGGGAGTTGTAGGTCTTTTTTTCTGTCTAAATGTGCATAGGATTTTGCCCTCAGTCTCTTAAGATCTGTTACTTCATCATTTCCATCCAACGGCTCTGAATCTCCAATGCATGATTATAATATCCTCTGCTTCTGTGCTACAGTCTAACTGCAATCTCCTTGGGGCAGGAGATATAATCTTCTTTACACAGGAGTCTGTGTATGGAGACTGTGCCTGGCAGATACTAACAATGAATTTAAAAAAAAAACACATGAGCCCACCTGGACTAGGCAGCCTGGGATCTTCTCTGAAGTGAAACTTGATGCTTTTCAACAAAGACACACCTCTTTCAGGGTGTTGTGCAAATTTCTGTTTTAAATGTAGAGACAGGAAATGTGATGGCCAGGCTCCAAAGTGACGCTGTCACTTAGGCCAGAGTTTCCCAACTGTTGACAAAGAGTAAATTAGAGGCTTGCAGTGGAGCCATTGTCACGAATGCCCTGAATTGTCAGAAGGTTGGACATTTGTGGAAATTGCTGCCTCTGTACAAGCAGGTTTTTACAGCATTGATATTGTTCGTTCTGCCTGGAACAGCTCTGCAGGGCTTTTTTTCCTCCTTTTTGCTCTCATGCTCGATCATTCCTCTACGTTGGGATGGGGCTCTTGAAAAAGATTCTGGTTCCTTTTGCAGGATTAGTATTGGCCTTCTGTTTTTATTCAGGAAAGGAAGACTTTAAACCGGGTAAGTTATTTAAAGCAAAGCTTTTTAAGCACAGGGGGGAGGGGGGAGGAAAAGAAGGGAGCCGCGCTGGAATGGTTTTTTACACAGGAACTGGTGCACAGCCTAAAATGAAACATGTCTGGGCGTTTCTTGCATTGCTGATAATGGGAGGCTTTGCTTGGCAAGGCTTTGAAATACATCAAGCAACAGGCAGGGATCTTTGTTCAGCAAACAGGTGAGGTGGGATTCTCCAAGGGACTTTAGGATTTGACTTCATTAAAAGCAAGTGGGAAAGTTGTTTAATCATACAACTACTTCAACATTTTTGAAAAGTCAAGTCATGTTCAATTAGAGTAAAAAAAAATCATGTATGTATATCTCTCTTGGCATTGCTCTGTGTCCCGTTGCAATGATAGCAATTCTTGTTAGTGCTGATTTCTTGGGAGGAGAATGTGAGTTGGATTAGAGGACTGTTAGGACTCAGCAGTTGGTCTGCAGTGTGGAATTGCTGGTTATCCTGTGAGGTTTCTTGCCTTTTAGAGATTTAGCAGGGGGTGGGGGGAGAGGTGTATTTAATGAGATCTTTATAAATGGCTCTCCCTGTATCTTGTTCTCCAGAAATGCTGAAAGGGAAGCATGTGATTGTTACTGGGGCAAGCATGGGAATCGGTGAGCAGATGGCATACCACCTGGCACGCATGGGTTCCCACATACTGATCACTGCACGGACAGAAGCCAAGCTCCAGAAGGTAAATGTCAAATGTTTGTATATGCACGTCCTTCACCAGGCACCATCCTACATGTTTAAAGGCATGAATGTAGAATTCATATTAAACCGAAAGAAAGAAAGAAAGAAAGAAAGAGCTTTGTATACCTTGAAATAATTGAACACATTCATTTTATACTTTGAAGAATGAGAATCAATTCTTGATTTATTTTGGATATCAAATTTCACAGTTTGCCACCAGCAGTATGTGAATATTTCTTCCAATTTACAGTAGCGTGAATTCAATATTCATATGTATGTACAGATATGACTGTAAGAGTGTGTGTTGAGTGTGTGTAGGTGTGTTTGCAGGTGCTTCTATAGGTGTATGGTGAAAAGCAATCCCCCCAAACAGATGTGCTGTGACCACATCATCCAAGATGGCACCAACGCACTGCCCAACTTCTAAATGTCTTTAGAGTTTTGTTTTTCTTTAAATTTCAACTGCCTATCTAAATCCCCGCCCCCCATGGATCCTGGGAAAAATGCAACTGGGCTAGGGGTAAGTCACCCCCCCCACACACACACACACAGTTCTTGGTTTCCATGACTCTTCCCATTCTGCTGCATACATCTCCTCAGCAGTTCTTTCCACTGATTTATATGAAGCAGGAAGAAGAAAAGTACTGGAAGGGCACACCTGTGGCCATCATGTATGTTCTGTGGCCATAGCTACAACAATGTGAGAACCGCTGCTGTAGACAGATTCTTGTCCTATAGTGGTCAAGAGCCAGGAGATCTTGCTGCCCGATGCTGAGGATTAGCTTTACCTGTAGCAACTCAGACAGCAACTGTAGCAACTACTGAAGCTCAACCCTATCCATTCCTATATCTGGCAAACCAGGCACAGATGTCAAGTTTTGCTGCATTAGGGAGTCCCTAGTGAATGGAAATGTTTTAAAGTGGAGTCTTGAAATTAGCCAGTATGACCAAATCAGCCCTCAATATACTTGCAGGATTCCAGAGTTTCTCTTGGACAACCAGATTTTTCACAATGAAGGTCAATAAAGTAGAAGTATCCACAGGGTAACAATCGAGCAACATGTGGTCAGTTTGGTAGGAGAGGGTTGGATTCTGTCTACTTCTTGACCAATGAATTAATTTGACAAGAGATGACAAAGAGATATGGTTTGGTTAGCCTCAGTAACAAAACAAAAAAGGCTGCCTAGAAAATTCATATTCATCACTCAGGCTTAGATTTCAGTAGCCTTTATACTTTAATTGCTTCTTATATCATAAACCAGGATGCAAAAATTCAGGATCCAAATAGCCACTGTCACCGGGGGGGGGGGGGGGGGCGGGGGGGGCGGAATTAGACCTGTCAGTGGCAACTGGCATCTGGGGTGCTGCAGAGGGATCTCCTCCAACCAGACAGTAGACAATCCTTGTCGGCTCATAAATTTGGTGGAGGGGTGGGGAACACCTGTTGGGTGATACAAAATATGGTCACTGCAGTAACGTTTTCATGGTTTCCAATAATTTTGTAAAAGTTACAAGTCTGATATGGCTCCCACAGAAGGAGGTGCTGCAAGGGCAACAGGAAGGGACAAAGTTCTAATACCAGACACACACACACCCCTACACTCCCACCCAAGATTTTAAAGTTTGAATATATGTTGAACCAACCATGTCTCATTTTTATTTTTTTACTAATGAAGAAGCTCAGCATTCTTCCAGCTGGAAATTTTGACAAAGCTGCATTCTCCAGTGGAAATTCCCCACTGATAATGCTGATCCATTAAGCAGACAGACCAAAAATGTGCTGTGCAGAGGATCCTTGCAGAGTGAACCACCCAGGTGTTCCTTTGCAGACTGCCTGGGCATTTAACATGGTAGGAAGGAGAAGAGGCTACAAGAAATCTCCTTTTCTGTTTGTTTCAGGTGGTTACTCGGTGCTTGGAGCTGGGCGCAGCATCTGCCAGGTACATGAATGGTAGCATGGAAGACATGATATTTGCTGAATTGGTGGTGAAGAAAGCAGAGGAATTATGGGGTATGCTGCCTTTGTACAAACATTAGAAATAGGATGGTCAGGTGTCCTGCTTTACAGAGGAAAGTCCTCCATTTGATGGGATGCCCAGACCGAGTCTTGCTTAAAGTCAAAGAACCCTAAGAAGGGAGAGCAGGGAGGGGCCTTGAAACTGCCCATCAAGAGTTAACAGCAGACTGAGTGGCAGGCCCACCAGCCACCTGGCCACAGTCTTCCTTACTATGGGGAGATGGATTTCTATTTACATTATAGCTGTTATCTCTATATTTGCGTTTATACATATAAATTGGCATATGCAAATATAACGCAAATTGGCATCCTCTTTTGCCCTTTTTTTTGGCAGTACGTAAGTGGTTACCCTAATTAGAAGAGCCCTGCTGGATCAGACCAAGTGGTCCATCAAGTCCAGCATCCTGTTTCCCAGAATGACCAACCAGATGCCTCTGGGGAGCCCACAAGCAGGGGATCAGCAGTGGCCTTCTGCCACTGTTTCTCCCCAACGACTTGCATTCAGTGGCATAGTGCCTCTGAGCCTGAAGGTTCCTCATATAGCCACCATGGTTAATAGCCATTGATAGACAGACCTGTCCTCCATGAATTTGTCGAACCACAGCCTTCCTCAACCTGGTGCCCTCCAGATGTGTTGGATTGTTCCTCCCATCATCCCCAACAGCATGGATGGTGGGAGTTGCAGTCCAACAGATCTGGCGGGCACCAGATTGGGGAAGGCTGATCTTATCCTCTTTAAGGCACCTAAGCCAGGGGCCATCACCACATCATCTCCATCCATTTATTGTGTGAAGATGCACTTCCTTTCATCTGTCCTTTCATCATCCATCATTGGAGAGATCTTTCTAGGGCTCTTCATTTCAGTGGTCAACCTTTTTTCTTTTCTTTTTTTGTTAAATAGTAGAGTTCCAGTACAAATCCTTGGAAGAACCCCACTGCTTACTTTCCTCCATTGGGATAATTGGCCATTTACTCCTTTTATTTAACCAGTTCACAATCCATAAGAGGACCCATCCCACTACTCAGAAGCCTTTAATGAAGGACTTTATCAAAAGCTTTTTGGAAGCCCAAACTGAGATGTGCAAAGGCTTGAGAAATTCCATGACTAAATACCCACCACCACCGTAGTGGAAATGTCATTCATTAACATGATAGAGAAGGCCAGTCAGAGAGTTCTGCCATACTGAAAGCTCGGCAAACCTCTGCTTTGGATTCACAGTCAGTTCTCCCTGAAACAGGAATCGGAGTCCCCTGGCACTGTGTGAGCCCAGTAGCTCTCAAGTCACCAATAACAATATAATTCTGCAAAAACTTTCATAATGTGATAGCTCCTGCCTTGGCTGACACTCTGTGAACTGAACCATGGATCTCGCTAGCTAGAAGCACAACACTGGAAGTACTCCAAAACTACCTGAAGAGTTTGGCTTCAGTGCAAGGTTCTAACAGGCTTGCATGCTCTGGAACAGGCACAGGCCTGTAAGGCATTCTATAGCTCATTGGGATATACATCTCATCCTATTGTTTCATAGATAATCCTCTCCTCTTTACTGCTGCTGCTCACAGCTAGTTCTTTTCGCAGGGAGTTATGATTCAGAGATTAGTATCCCAAGGTTGTAGTTCTACCATTGTTTTCCTGAAATAACAACACTTTTGAAAATATAGTAAGTCCAGAAACTCTTGGATTAAATGCAGAAACAACGGCAGTGACACCACCAGATACCTCCATGAGCCATGTCCACGGAGGGAGTTTGCAGAGGAATGCAGCAGGTGCCATTGTATCCCCCCATACCTTGGGCTGGGAATGTCATGGGCACATGAACTAGTGGTAGTGGTAGCTGTTACTAGGATAGGGATGGATAAATCTGTCAATTTCCATTTCTCTTGGTTTCTCATTTTTACCCAATCTTAAATTTGAATTGTCCTGACAATCTTAGGTTCAGTTCACCCCAAACATTGAGATTTTTTAAAAAAACAGACAAACAAAGAACAAGTTCACATAACATTTTGCACACGTTTTCATGCACATTTCTTTTCTCCTAACGTATTTATTTATGTATGCATGCATCTTTATATTCAATTTTGCCTAATATACACTTGTCTGCATGTACTTTTCCTAATAGTAGGCATTTTTAACACATTTTTGTTATGCTTTTTTTTAATGGAGAACTCAGTTGCAAAATTCAGAGAAATGCAAATTTCAAAGGATAGCTGAATTCCAGACAAATTTGCCCCCCCCCCAGCTGTTGCTTGTGCCCCTCCCAAGCAGCAGACAGGTCCAGAGATCAAGAGGGCCTTGCTTGGAGTGCATGGAAGCTGCCTGCCCTGTCCTAGCTCAGTATAGTAGATAATTTGCTGCAGTCTCCCATGCCCCCCCAAACTGTAGAAGGTTTGGGGGAAGCTGGTGACAACCTCATCCCTTTGCTCTCACAGCCTAATCCCCTCCCCACGGGCTATCTTGTAAGTAAAGCATACATGCTAACCTCCACTGTTGAAAGAATGTACCATCACTAGGGATCCTCCAGGATCCTTGGCACACTGGTTAAAGAGTGTTCAGGAACAGCACACAAAAACCTTCCTGGGTAATCACCTGGCAAACTGCTGTCCAGGTCCCTGCAACTAGGACCTCTCAAATATTTACGTTTCTGTTCTCTTCCACTAGTGGATATCCACTAGTAGGAACATCATGGATCTGGGACAGGGATAGAGAGTGTGTGACCCTCCAGATGTTGTTGGACTGCAACTCCCATCATCCCTCACCATGGGCTATACTGGCTAGGGCTGATGGGAGTTGCAGTCCGACAAAATCTGGAGGGCCACACGTTCCCCACCCCTGATCTAGAAGGAATGAGGTAGCAAAGTTGTGGCAATCTGTGGCAGGGAAGACACAGGGCTTGCTGCAGCGTTTAGCCTTAAGCAACTGTGTGCAGTTGTCGAGAGCAATGCTGTGGGCAGCCATAGGGGGGAGCCTTCTTTGCAGAGTGCTCCCCCTGCTGCTATGGGTGCTTCCAGACAAGGCTTTTATCATGCCTTGTTTCCTGGATGGTCAGACTATAATATCCTCCACTCGTAACCCTCCCATGTGTCCCCACTGTTTCTTCTGTGTTTTTTCTTACCACAGAAAATCCGTTAAGAAAAAAGATGGGATAGTGTGCAGTGCCTTCTGAGGGGTAGCACTAGGAGCTCTCTGTCTGGAAGTACTCTGAGATTTTGCCTCCATCCTTTTTTTTTCCGCCATCACTGCCACACACTTCCTTTCATTATGGTAGCAATTAAGGATCACATCTTTACCTTGCTTCCACCATTCCTGCTTATCAGCTGGAAAACAGGCACACTAGAAGGAGAGGACATTTTTTGGTAATCTGAAAGGTGTGAGAAGGAGGCATGGCAGTCCATCACTGACCTTCCAGGGTCTGAGAAAATGATTTAACGAGCACTGCAAATGCCAAAACTCAGGATAGCAAGCAATTGAGCTGGCAAATCAGAAGGCTTCCAGGTAAGGCAAGGCCTGCTTATCACAGGGAGGGGAAGTGCCCAGCCAATCTCTGGTTGTGACTTCAAAGCAACTTCATTCAGTTTTTAAAAAATATTTCTGAAATGTTTTCTGCCAAATATAGCAACCAGAAAACATTCAAAAATGCAAATATACAAATCCAACAACCATAAAAGTATCATTTAAAATAAGAAATGTAAAACAAGAAGTCCATAATAGCAATTAAAATCACTAAAACTATGTGTCTGCACAGAAGTTACAAAAAACAGCAGCAGCTATTAACACTCTCCAAATGCCGGGTCTACCAGGCTTTTGTTGGTTCTGAGCATATGGTCTCTAGAGCACAGTCCTATCCAGATGCTCATCAGCCTCTGAACTCAGAGGCTGACAGGCATCCTATGCAGAGCAGGAAGAGTGTGGAGCTGATCTTCACCGCTGCGCTTCTCCCACTCTGCACTTCTGCTAGACAGGCAGTTTTGCCCGTCCAGCTACGGCTCTGCAGAGAGGGAAGGAAGGAGGCTGGTGAAGGCTGGGGATAGCTCTTTTTCCTGCTTCCCCAGTCCCCTCCCCGCCCACAGAACCATCCCTTTCCCTCCTCTCCAAGGTCATTTTTGAGAGCTTGGCAAGGCAGCCAGCACAGTTCTCTCCATGCTAGCTGCGAGCGAGAGTGGGAGGGGAGCTTGGACTCCTGGGTCCGAGGTAGGAGTGCTGTCTCCGACCTCAGATCCTGAAATCTGAACTATCCTATGCCCCCACCCCCAGACATTGTTTAGGGGGCCATAGGATTGCTTTCACCAACTATTGCCTCTGAGATTAAGGAAAAGGTATCCCTCTAGGGTTATGGGGGAACATAATCTTCCCGAATTCAGCAATCCTACACATATATACTTACTTGGTTGGGAGTAAGCCTCATTGAATTCACTGGAATTTTCTTCTGAATAAACATATGTAGGACCGCACTATTAAGGTTGTAACTAATACAGCCACAGAAAGTATGGGGGAAAGATTTGTGTTATGTATTTTGTGTTTCACATTCCCTTAAAGTTTTGTGCTGTGTCAATTTTCCCCTGTGATGGGACTTAGGAAATACCCTATAAATAATTGTCCCAATGAGTATCGGATCACCAGAAGAGGGGTTCCTCTGTTTGTGTACATATCTTGTCGGCTGCTATTAGAGAGGAACCAGGTCATTCTATAAAGACGCCAACCTAGAAGTGCTCCAAGGCCACACAAAGTCAGAGCCTGCTCAGGGTATGCAGGCACCTAGGTCAGACCCAGTTCTGTAGTTTTCAGGCGTGCTGTAGCCCAAGTATTTCTCATTTTAGAACTTAAGCAGAGTTGCTAGGATAGCTGATCATGACAAAGGTCATGCCTTCCCCTACCAACCTGACTTAAACAATCCTTTTCTCTCCCCTTCTCAGGAAACCTTGACATGCTTATTCTAAATCACATTGGCAGTAGCTATTTCAACTATTTCAACAGAGACGTCGGGCACGTGAAAAAGCTCATGGACATCAATTTCCTAAGCTATGTGACCATGACAGTTGCAGCTCTTCCTATGCTGAAGAACAGTGGGGGAAGCATCGTAGTAGTTTCATCTATGGCAGGTGAGCATAAACTGCAATTGTGTGAAGTGGCTCTCAGAATCCTAAGGCTATTTCCTGCATGGAAACTATGAGAGGCCCATGGGTTGATGATAGTCATAAACACAGATGATTGCACACTTAACTGGTTGCCTCTTGCAACTACAAGTACACCTCCAGATGTTTTGGACCACAACTCTGAGCATTCCTATTGATCATATTGGCTGGGGCTGATGGGAATTAAGGTCTAAAACATCTGGAAGGCACCAGGTTAGGGACAGCTGCCATAGCTGCTTGAATCACAGAGGTGTGAGGCTACAAGCAGGTCAAGGCTCCACAAACTGTAAACCTGAGAGGCCCTTAGGCTGACCGAGTCCCCAGTTCTTTAAGCCCGCAGCAGTGTACCAGGAGGAAAGACCGAATGGCTGTTCCTCCTCCTACCTGCGTGGATGGGAAAGCCTCAGGCTGCTAAATAGACCTAAAGACCAGCAGATTTAAGATAACAAATCCTAGCAGGCCACCATAGCAGCCATTATAGAACATCCAAAGGCTCACCTGTGAAGGATTGTGACCCTGCTGTTCAGTCTCAAAACCTCCCTTTCTCATTTCAGCCTAGTTTACAGTCTTGTGGAGTGGACTAGGGCAAAAGTGCGCTGTCTCTTCATTTTTCTTCCTGAGACTCTGCGTGAACCCAGAACTCCAGAATAGTCAGCCTTGGACCAATCGCCTTGCCTTGCCTTGCCTCCATTGTCCTAGGTAGGGATGGGCGCAGATTCCCTACCTGCTGGTCTGGGTGGGAAACCGCCCTTGGGGGGAGGCGATCCGTCCCTTCCCCCGGAATCCATCCAGGCCAGCTCCGCTCTGCAGCAATCCTGTGGTGCTGGCCGCCGAGTCCGCATTGCTGGCGATACGGCCAGCCGCCATTGCCGTGCTGTATCACTGGGCTAACTCTGGATGTAAATGGCATCCACTACACCATTTGTGTCCCTGTTTTTTCACTCAATAGGCTACGCAAATATCTACGTAAATATAATTTGTGTAGCCTATCGCGTGAAAAAACAGGGATGCAAATGGCGTAGTGGATGCCATTTGCGGTCGTAAAGCTGTTAGATTAACCTAAATGCAGCTGTAAATGGCTGCATTTAGGTTAACCTAACAGCTTTATGGCCGCAAAAGGCATAGTGGACGCCATTTGTGTCTGGAGTTAGCCCAGCGATACAGCATAGCAATGGCAGCCGGCTGTATCACCAGTGATGAGGACCTGGTGGCCAGCTCTGCAGAATCACTGCATGGAGGACCCAGCCCGGACGGATTCCGGAGGGAGGCGGAGGTAAGTGCCCTGTTCCGCCATGGACTCCGGAGGCTGGATTCTTTGGAATCCAGCCTCATTGAGGTCCGTGGTGGAATTCTCCGCCATCCCTAGTCCTAGGCTCTGTTGTGCTCCAGCTTGCTCTGGACTGATCTTATTTTGAAGCCAGACATAGATGTAAGGTCCCAATCCTACAAAGAAGAACCATTCTGCTCACCAAGCTGCAACAGTGAATTCCAACTTGAGGAACAATTTCCTGTCACTGTGGGCTTCTCCGCACCAGGCTTTTTATTCCGCAGCTTACCAGGGCTTCTGCTTCTGGATTCTTTGCGGGACTAAGATCGGCTCCTTGCACTGGCTGACATGCACTTTTTTTCCCGGGTCTTCCTTTGTCTACAAGTTCTACATGTTTCATATACAGCCACTAGATGCACTGTTGTATAGTGGAAGTGCTCAATTACACATGGCCATTAAAGCGGATTAACATTTATTACCACATTACCCCGATCTTTTAAAAAAATGGGATGAAGGTCAGAAAGTACAGGCGATGCCCTGGAGGTTGACGATGTCATATAAAGCACCCACAAACGTCTGTGAGTGATCAATCATGAGCGTGCAATAAAACCTTCATGTTGAAATGCTCTGAAAGCATAGGACTCAGTCCCTGGACTGACTCAGAATCCAGGGGCAAAAGCTTTTAGAATGATGGACAATTAGGAACAAAGGACTTGAAATAAGACTAAGATATAGTCCTGTTGGGGAAGGGAGAATTGGTTCCTATCTCAGAAAATGTGGAGGAAGCAAGACTCTGGCTGCCTTTGCAGATGGACCTAGCAGTGTGGGGGCAACCTCCATGCAGTGTAATCCCACACTGCAGGGAAGTGGGGGCGGGGAGGTTAATAAAGTAACACGGGTTGGGATTGATTCCATGGATCTTTCCTGGGAGGGAAGGTGCTGATTGGATGAGAAGGTCTATCAAAAGCTTTTTTGATAAGTCCACAGGGTTGTATTATTCACACATACAAACACATCTGCAGTGTGAATTGTACCATGTGGAAGTGGTTCTGATGCTGCTAGGTGTGCATATGAAGACAGTCTATGCCCTCTATGACGTTCATATTTCATATTCATATGAAATTCATATTTTATGGACCCAGTGTACAGGCAGCTGTTCCTTGTGCTATCAGGACTAGATTAATACAACCGTTGTTTTGGACAGCAACTGCTATTTAGTGCTTTTGTGCTTCCCAGTGGAGAAAGTGGCTGAACAAAGTCCACTTCACAAATAATGTGGGGGCCACCTGTCCTGATGGCTATATATTACCATCAGGTAATATATACATACTGCAGGCAGTATGTCTCTGTATACCAGTTGCTGGGGAACATGCATGGGAGGGTGCTACTGCCTTTTTGTCCTACTTCCAGAGACAACTCGTTGGTGACTGTGTGAACAGAATGCTGGACAGGATAGGCCTTTGGTCTGATCCAGCAGGGCTCTTCTTATGTTGTTACGTTATGCCGTTAATTGTATGTTCTTAGTACTTGGATATGATCTGACACCCCAGTCGCTCACTCCAGAAGCAGTCACAGAGTACAAACGGGATTGTCAGGTCCTGCCTGTCCCTTTAAACATTCTGGGGCATCAGAATCATGGAGCCACTGACATCTCCCTCCTGTGTCCTTGCTGGCCCCTTTTCTTCTCCTCTTTCCCACTCGCTGTGATTCAAAATCAGAGTTCTACTTGCTCCAGTCAGTGGGAGAGGACTGCCTCAGAACATTTACAGCCTGATGACTCACATGTTTACTTGGAAGTAAGTCCCACCGACCTCAGTATTATTTACACCCAACCAAGTAAGTATGCATTGTGTTGTGCCCTCTAATGACAGGCAAGATCTCTGGGTTACAATCCAGCAGCCCTAATTAAATTAGGGATGTACTAATCCCTTACCTGCCAGTCCGGGCGGAGGGGGGGGTGTCCCACGGGGGGGGATGCGATCCGTTCCTCCCCCCAGAATCCTCTTCAGCTGGCTCCGCTCCGCAGCAATTCCATGGAGACGCCGGCCAGCTCCAAAGTGCCAGCGATACAGCCACCATGCTGTATCGCTGGCTGAAGGAGACTACTGACTGTGGCCGCAAATGGCATCCGGGACTGCATTTACCTTAAACTAAGGCCTTTATGGCCGCAAATGGTGTCCCGGATGCCATTTGCGTCCTCAGTCAGTCCTCTTCAGCCAGTGATATGGCACGGCAGCCGTATCGCTGGCAATCTGGAGCCGGAGGAGCCGGCCGAAGAGGATTCCGTGCAGATGCGGGGATAAGTCTTCCGTTCCGCCACGGACTCCGGGGGCCCGGATTCTTTAGAATCTAGCCTCATTGGAATCTGTGGCGGAATTCTCCGCCATCCCTAAATTAAATACACATGTTCGGGCTTTTGAAAAATATGACTGTATACCATTCTTCATTGCATTTTAAGGGGTTTACCCTTACAGGCAACCTAAAAATAATTTAGATGATTTAAATTAAATAATTTCCATCGAATTTGACTTTTCTGTTTTAAAATTTTGCAAGATATCTAGTTTGAGGGCAGTACCCAATGTTAGTAGTCTGCCAGTAGCAATCACGCTGCATTGGCACAGGGGTGGGCTAGGGGTGGTCCACAAGTTGCATGCAGCCTCCGCCACCCTCTGGTGCAGCCCCCGTCACCACCACCCCTGAAATTCATGGCAGCAGCAAAAAAATTGGCGGAAGGGTAAAAAGGACAGATTTAGCAGTGGTGGCAAGAGTGTGACCTACAAAACGGGGGGGGGGGCTTCCAGATCTCCCTGAATTTGACCACCCCCGTGCTAGTGGGAAACGAGCACCTTTCAGGAGCTCCACGGACTTGCCCCATTCTGGAAGCACTAGTTTAGGCTAGTTTCCAGTTGTGCTATCAAATGTTAGCTTCCCATGGCACTAGTTGTCATTCTCGCTAGTACAAGGTCTGCATCGGATACTGAGTTCCCTGTATTTACAAATTTATTTATGTTGTTATTACTCTTATTTTCTGCCTTTTTTCCTCTTGCAAGGAACTCAAGGTGGCTTAAATGGTCCTCCTCCTGTCCATTTTATCCTCACAACAACCCTGTGAGGTAGGTTAGGCTGAGAGGCAGTGACTGGCCCAATGTCGCCCATGGTGAGTGAGTTTCATGGCTGAGTGGGCGCTAGAACCCGGATCTCCCAAGTCCCAGTCCGGCACTCTAACCGCTGCACCACACTACACTGGCTCTAACACCCCAAATGCCTCTATACACACAGAGGGAAATCAGTTTATCTTGAAAACATTGAAAGATATGTGATATATATTTTTAAAATTGTTACAACTCAAATTGTGCCACAAGTATAAATGTTGGGTGCTCATATAACTGGGAAACAGTTTATAAACAAAATAACAAGTGCATAAATGGAAGCAGGAAAGAGAAAAAGATATCCCATAGAGACATAAAGTAGTAATAGTTATGCTTCCTTTGCCACCTTCAGGATCCTAATGGAATTTACCCATATCTGTATTATTGCTGTACTTCTAGGCAAAATTGGCTTCCCCTTCACTGTTCCCTATGCTGCAACTAAGTTTGCTCTGGATGGATTTTTCAGCTCCCTGAGGCAGGAATTTGTCATGCAGAACACCAACATTTCCATCACACTCTGCGTCCTCGGACTCATTGACACAGGTAAAATTTGAAGTATTGAAACCTGACCTGTTAAGACCTGGTCTTCCTTCTTGACAGATAATTGCTATGCTCAAAATCTGTCTCAACTTCAACAACTTTAAAGCCAATGAATCTTTCACTTGTCCTTTTTTTCTAACCTAAATCATTGTAGATTATAATGCCGTGAAGTATTAATCAACAAGCAATACTTACTTACATTTTTCTCAAGTAGGGATTGCCCATAAATTACACAGAAACAGATAACTGTTTGTGGATCCCAAATTAGGCGAATTAATATTTAAAGGAATATGAACACTTTCACATTAATGGTGAAGAGTTCTCGCTAACTCCAAAACATACACATCCATCAACAGAATATAATATATCCTCCCAAATATTCTTCCTATTCTTCTGTATATTATACAGTATTTTAAACAGGGGTACAAAACCCGGGTGCTGAAGAGGACCATTTTTAAGGATACATTTCCAGGCCTGGAGACTCAGTTGTAGGCTTCCCTTCCCTCCATTCAAACCTTATGGCCTTTTGTGGCTACCCTTACATATTCACATACAGTAAGATAATTGGAAATGGCTCCACCGAAACTCACCGAAAACTCTTAAGGAATGATTTCTAACAATCACTTACCTAATGACAAATTGCAGGTATCTGGTGGTGTGAAATCATTGTCACATGGCAGCCATACCTATGTTTCATTCTGTGAGCAGTACCAACTGTTGGTGCAAGCCTTCACATGATGCAGAAACTGCAGCTGAAAATAGCCATCTGAATTCCTCCAAAGTTATAGATTATCTACAAAGTTATTTAATCTCTTCTTTATACTACTACAAGCTTGGGGGTGTGTGTTTGTATCCAACATTATGCTAGCAAGAAAAGTACAAGAAGTGACATTGTTCTGCTAGGGTTTGTGCAACGGCTAGTGGAACAACAAGAAAAATTAGTGCAAGCAACAGTTAGCCCAGTGAAGTTGTAATGCATTGTGCAGTAGATTATGCAACTACAGCTTCTGCAGCAGCTTGGGGAATGACTTCTGCAGGCAGAGTCAAAGCATTGGACACTTGCACGAGGATGAAAATGGGGTTTCCGCAAGTAGTGGAAGCTCTGTGCTAGCAGAATGACGTGCAAGATGCAAACCACACTTGGGAAATTCAGTGATGCACTATTTATTAAAAACGAACAATTCCACTGTGAAAAAATACATGTAGGTTACCTTATCAGACAAAGTTAGGATTTCTTGTCAACATTCACTCAGGTTTTCACTATTACTCATTTACTTGGGAGTAAGTCTAATTGAATCTAATGGGGTTTATTTCTGAGCAGAGCTCTGTACAAGAAGGCCCTTATCATCTGAGTTCCTGAGCAGTGAGTACGTCTAATCAATCAACAAATACTAACTCAAGTCCATTGTCTTCCCTTAGAAAATGCCATGAAGGCTACTTCCGGTATATTCAAGTCTCTGGCAGCCCCAAAGGAGGAATGTGCACTAGAAATCATTAAGGGGGGAGCCCTGCGCCAACGGGAAGTTTATTATGACTATATATCTACAAAGACCCCTCTATTAATTCGAGACTGGTCTCCAGACCTCCTGGATTATTTCATCAGGAAGAAATATAATGTGGAAAAACTAAAAAAAGATTAAGTGCAGTCTTATGATTCTTTTGCTTGTTTCTACATCTCTCTTGTTATCTTACATAAGCCTCTGATGCTGCAGCCACACTCTCTTTTAGCTCAGGCTGTCTCCCATTTAACTAATATGATAGCAGGATGCTGGAAATGCTGGAATCCAGTAAGCTGTTAAATACAGACCTGAAATCTGTTACAACGTCTTGGAATTCCTGGCTGAAAAAATGTTCATGCCTTATGTTCTGGAACAAGAGGATATATCCATGGCTTGGAAAAGCTCATGTTTATCACTGATGTTTAGTATGCTCTTGAGCTGCATCCAGATGATAGCTTTTCATACTCTGGGTGAGATGCTTTAGAGCAGGGATGCACAACCTTTTTGGCCCTAAGAGCAACACTGGGTGGGGCCAGGGGGCTGCATGTGCATGAGTGCACATGCACACGCACACAAGCAAGTGGACGCACACACAAGCCTGAGGCTTCTCTTGCTAGTACTAGTGCTAGCAAGGGCTCCATTCTTGGGCCTCCAGTGACAATCCATTATTGTCGCTGGAGGCCCAAGTGGCCGTGGCTGCTTGGAGTGCTTTTTACCAGCTTTGGCTGGTTTGCCAGGTACGGCCTCTCCTGGACAGGGATATCTTGGCCTTGGTAGTATAGGAATTAGTAAGCACAAGACTGTATTACTGCAGTCCACTCTATGTGGGGTGCCCTTGAGGCTGGTCCGGAAGCTGGAACTAGTGCGGAATGCAGCAGCTCGGCTGTTGTCGGGAGCTGCCCCTTTCAGCATGTTACTGCTTTGCTGAGGGAACTCCATTGGCTGCCTATTCACTACTGGGCCAGGTTTAAGGTATTAATAGTAGTGTACAAAGCCCAAAACAACTTGGGACCAGGATACCTGAAAGAGCGCCTTCTTCTTTACCAACCTGCCCAGTCACTGAAGTCATTGGAGGGCATGTCCCTGGTGGTTCCACATGCACCCATGGCCCGGCTGGAGTCCACCAGGAAAAGAGCCTTCAGTGTGGTGGCCCCCTTCCTGTGGAACTCCATGCCTTTGGAGGTCAGACAGGCACCAATGTTGTGTTGCTTTTGGCACCTCTTAAAGACATTGTTATTTCGAGAGACCTTCCTTGAGTGACCAGCTGCGGTTTATTAAGTTCAGAATCTGTTTCTTTTAAAATGTTTTGTTTTAATGTGGTGTTTTATTCTTTTATTGTGTTGTTCACCACTCCGAAATCTTTGATGTGGAGTGGTATATAAATATTGTAAATAAATAAATAAATAAATCTCCTTATCGCTAATCTCCTTACTGCTGCTTTAACACCAAACAGGACATAAAGGAGAATATTACATAAAGGAGGATGTCCATAAGAAAAGAAGTTATAATGTAGTACTGAGTTCCATACATGGGCATCAATTCTCTCCCTTATGTAGATTTTGCTGAATGTGCAGAAACCAGAAATTTATCATACCTGTCATGTAGACAGGTAGACAACCAGTACAAACTGTATGATGTAATCTGGCTTACACAGTGAATAAACATTTAGAACTTAGATGTTTAGAATTTTTTTGCCCAAATATCAGATTTGGCAAAATGAAAACAAAAACCCACAACCCACCAAACAACTAAACAAAAAACAACCAAATTCGAACTTTTGGAAGTTTTGAAGTTTATTTTTGAAATTTTGTTTGAAAACCTAAATTGATGTCTTGCTGATAAAAATGTTAAGTCACTGCGTTAAACACAATGTTTTGCACTTAAAACACACGCACACAACTCTTAAACTCTACACGACCTATATTTGGAAATGTAAAAAAATATTGAATTAGGGCAGCATAAATTTGAATTTTTGCAAGACATTTTGAGGTAAGAAAACTGCTTGCGAGAATTTTCCTCCAAATTCAGCTTAGGGCGCAACCTGTGCATGTTCAGATGGGGGAAAAAGGTCCTACAACTCCCAGCAGAGCTGGTTGGAGAATGCTGGGAGTTGTAGGCCTTTTTTTTTTTTTTTGTCTAAACATGCATATGACTGTGCCCTTAAGCTCTAGCTGTGCAGAATGGGCACAATGAGACCCTGAATTAACAGCTCTTTGTAAATGTATCCTTACATTGCTTCTTCCAATGCCCTCAGAAATAAATACTTGCAATCTCCACCCTCCAGGAATATGAAATTATTATTTCATTTTTAAATCTGAAAATTATAACACACATATTATGCTACTCACTGTATCAGCAACGGTTTTGAATTGGCAATCCTTTAAAAGAGTGTTTTTGTGCATCCAGTGGCTCCCCCTCCAGGCAGCACATGGAACGGAAGTGTAGAGCATGACAGCTTGTGACAGTAATGAGTTTCTTACTGAATTACTTCAGAATTGCCTTGTTTTTTTAAAAAAAGTATTCTTGTATAATATGTTGGTGAATTATCTGAAGGGGAGATAGCAAGTTACACCATAGTTTATTGTTCACTATTCATGAAATTGAAAACCTAATTGTAAATACAAGAAAACATTATCTTCGTCCCACAGACCACATCACTCAGGCAGCCCTTACCAGCAGGGAATCTTTCTGTTTTAGTCTAGTTGTTTAAGCTGTTTTTCATTCTGTTTGAAGTGCTCCTGATTTCCCTATTTGCTCTCTTTGCTTATATCTCTAACCATTGTCATATAGCAGTTACAGATTAGCATGCCTGACACCTAAAACACCTTGATCTCAAGCTTTCCTCTCCTCTCCAGGGAGTGCATGATGATTTGGAAATATACCTTATTTCAGAGCATTCCTGTCCCATAGAATATACTTCCTATTCATAGCACCCCATGGAGCGACTCCTCTGAACTCCTAGTCCCCCCCCCCCGCCAATGACCAGCATCTCATTCAAAGCCCCAAGTCTGACTTAAAGTATTACTTGCATATATTTGAATTCAATGTTTCTTATTTTATCCTTAACGTTAAGGTGTTTGGCCTTTGGTTATCTCTCATTCAGAAGACCTCATTGCAAAGTCCAGGAGCTATAAGGGAAAAGGCCACTGTTTTCTTTTCTGATTGTCAGAAAAGTTGGGCATCCAGCAGCTCTCATTCTGTCCTTTATGTAAAAGCTCAGCAAGTGGGATAAATAGGAAGGAGCTATTCTGGAAGAAGAAAAGATGTGGGGTTAGCTTTTCAAGTTTTATTCCAACAAAGCATAGATCAGTTGTCAGATTTTCAAACTGCGAGCCTCCCTCGTCAAGAAATAAATTATTTGACCTTCCCCAATTGTGACTAGAGGGAAATGAAGATCAATTGTTGGGCTACGCTTGTTCTTTCTTCCCAGGCATGGGGCCATGGGGATCAATGCAAAAGGGATTGAAAAAAGCCACATGGGCTCATGCCATAATGTGAGGGAGAAGAACAAGAAGAGCCCTTGCAAAATTAAGGGATCATTCAGTTGTTCCTCAGCATCGTACATCAATAGAAGTCCAAAGACACACAACCAGCCCTGTAGCCAGGGTGGGGCAAATTGGTGCAAGCACCCCCAAACTGCGCTTTGCCCCCCCCCCCCGGATCTTTTGGGGAAACTTGTTTTAATTTGTGACATGACAGACCAGGAAAGCCTCCATTTAAAGAACGATAGTTTGTTTTAAGAACAGGAGCAATTTAAGAATAGGACCTTCTGAAAAATGCAGTGAATAAGGCTGGATGAGTGTATAACAAAAGTCTGATCTGGAAGACCCCCTCAAGTTTGCTCACTCAAGACTTTCCTTGACGGAGGGTTGATTTTTCATGATCACAATCACCCTACAATTACTTATATGATCCAGAAAAAAGAAATCAGCCTTTATAGTAACATAACCCCTTGAAGAATTAAATATTAGAACTTTGTATTATGGGCTGGAGTTAGACTCCACCCCTTGGGTGTAGCTCTGCTTTTCAGTTTCAGTTGTGTTCTCTACCCAGCCAGCAAGAAAGAAGCATAATTTTTTGCCTGCAGAAAGAAGAATCAGTTTATTCTGCAGCTATTATGATTAATAGAGCAGGACTGGGTGCTTATTGCCAAGCGGTGAAATTAAGAGATAACTTAAGGTGATCTGAAAAAAATATCTACCTGAAGTTACCCTTTACTCTTTCAAAGCACTCACTATATGCACGATCATAGTGGCTATTTTTTCTTCTTTTTCTTGCATACTTTATGGCAAAGGATGAAAACAGCTGTAGAGGAATAGAAAAACTGCTGTGCACACTACAGTTGGCGGGCCAGCCACCTAGGCTGTAACTCAGGCCTAATTTCTGATTTTCCCAGTGTGTGCAGCTCAGCATGACGCCTTTTCAGGGTTTCTGGGCAAAAAAAAAAACACCTAGTTATTAAAAAAAAAATTCAGTTGCTTTCCACAATTAGTTTCTGCTTGCTTAGTTAGTACTTTATACAGCAACCAGTTAAAGGGTTTTCCCTTGATCGTCCAACAAGAGGAAGAGAAATCTAATGGTCAGGAACAAGACTAGAAGGAGGGATTCTCGAGGAGTTTAACGAGCACACCCCAGAGTATTTATTTTCTCTCTGCCCTTCCCTAAACTTGTAGTATGGCCAAGTTTGTTTTTCAGGTGGAATCTAAAACTGAGATACCTAACCCAGCACCAAAGCCAAGCTCAGGAGCTCACTGTCATTACCAAAGTAGTTTAGTTCATGAAGAATTAGGACACAGGAACAGACCACAGCTGAAAGCGGACTGTAGCTATAGGCAAAGTCAAGCTTTTGAGTCTGGTATTCTTGGGGAGCTCTCAAAAAAGGGTGAGACAATTCAACAGATTAAAGTTCATTCATACCCCAAATACACTCTCCACCAGTAAGGGGTGGGTGTGTGGGTTGGTGGGTGGGAATTGGCTGGTGCTATGCCCCACCTAGAAATGTGACTGCCCCACCTAACAAGGAAGGCTGGCTACAGGGCTGCACACAACAGTGATTTGTTGTGGGGTCAGGGGTTAGATCCAGATTTTGCCTTTTGGTCCAATCAAAACAAACAAAATCTCAGTTTGGTGGCAAGTTGGGAAGATCTCATGTCTCCCCCAGCATCTATTCATGCAACCATGCAGAGGCCCACTTCACACTTTCTGAACCTTAGAATGAGAACAACCCAAATACTGACTTTTCTCCCCTTGTTTGTATGTTTGCCCAATGTTCCTGCCTTATTGTGAAGAGAAGCTATTTCTAAGCTGCACACGTAGAGTGCCCCTATTCAAAGCAGTTCAGTATTCACTGCTTGGACTGTGTTTTAATTAGAGCTCAGCCTCTCTTTCACCTGCCATATATGCTTTTTCTCTGAAAGCAGAGCCACAAGTAGCACAGTGGGACCTGCTGGGTGAATATTGCTCTGGATAACGAACCTTGTTCTGGTTGAGGTAAACTTGCAAATCGGTCCCAAAGTAATTTTTCAATTAAACTGATTCGATTATACCAAGAGGGAGATTACGGTTCCCTAGGATAGTGATATGATATACTTGTTCTCCAGCTTCCCAAGACCTATAGTAGGATTGTATGCCAAGGATGGGAAAGTAGTCTTATAACTGTGGACATCCATTACAATATCTGCTAAAAGAAAAAGTGTGTCCTACCCTTTTTCCCCTCAGCCGAGGCATTCCACCCTGCTTCTTTCAGGGTGACTCCCACGTCTTTTTGGTGCCCGGCAAAGAGATTTTTTCCCCCAAACCTTTAGAAAATATTAGCTGACAATGTTTTTAATCTGCTGCTACATTTTTAAATTTCTGCTTGTTTTATAACATCCGCTATTTTAATTTTATTTGTTATTTTGCTGTGCTGATTTTACTATTCTAATTATTTTGGCAACCAAAATAACCAAGGGGCTGGAGCAACTCCCCTATGAGGGAAAAGTTACAACATTTGGGGGTTTTTACCTTAGGAAAAGCCAAGTAAGGGGAGACAGGACAGAAGTGTATAAAATTATACATGATGTGGAGAAAATGGATATGGACTTCTCTCTCTCTCTGTCTCTCTCTCTCATAATATTAGAACCTGGGGCTATCCCATGAAGCTAAATGGTTGGAGATTCAGGATGTACAAAATGAAGTGTGTCTTCACACAGCACATAGTATGGAATGTGCAACGAAAAGATGGAGTGGTGACCGCCAACTTGGATGGCTTTAAAAGGGCATTAAACAAATTCAGGGAGGATAAGGCTATCAATGGCTACTAGTCATGTTTGCTATAGATTACCTCCAGCATCAGAGGTGGTATGCTTCTGAACACCAATTGCTGGGGAATATGACCAGGAGCCCCCTTCATGGATCACTGCCTTGTTGTGGCAAAGGGGCTTGCGTAACTCAGTGAAGCCATAAGCTATGCCGTGCAGGGCCACCCAAGACGGATAGGTCATGGCAGAGAGTTCTGACAAAATGTGGTCCACTGGAGAAGGAAATGGCAACCCACTCCAGTATTCTTGCCAAGAAAACCCCATGGAACGTATCACAAGGCTAAAAGATATGACGCTGGAAGATGAGCCCCTCAGGTCAGAAGGTGTCCAATATACTACTGGGAAAGAGCAGAGGGTATTTCCAAGTAGCGCCAGAAAGAGTGAAGCGGCTGGGCCAAAGCCGAAAGGACACTCAGCTGTAGATGTGTCTGGTGGTGAAAAGAGAATCCGATGCTGTAAAGAACAATATTGTTTGGGAACCTGGAATGTCAGATCAATGAATCAAGGTAAGCTGGAGGTGGTCAAACATGAGATGGCAAGATTGAACATCAACATCTTGGGAACCAGCGAACTAAAATGGACAGGCATGGGCGAATTTAATTCAGGTGACCATCATATCTACTACTGTGGGCAAGAATCCCTTAGAAGAAATGGAGTAGCACTCATAGTCAACAAAAGGGTGGGAAAAGCAGTACTGGGGTACAATCTTAAAAACGATAGAATGATCTCAGTACGAATCCAAGGCAAACCATTCAATATCACAGTAATTCAGGTCTATGCCCCAACCACTGATGCCGAAGAAGCTGAGGTTGATCGGTTCTATGAAGACCTACAACACCTTCTAGAACTAACACCAAAAAAAGATGTCCTCTTCATCATAGGGGATTGGAATGCTAAAGTCGGAAGTCAAGAAATCATCGGGATAACAGGCAGGCATGGCCTTGGTGTACAAAATGAAGCAGGACAAAAGCTAATAGAATTTTGCCAAGAGAACATGCTGATCATAGCAAACACTCTTTTCCAACAGCACAAGAGACGACTCTACACATGGACATCACCAGATGGTCAATATCGAAATCAGATTGATTATGTCCTTTGCAGCCAAAGATGGAGAAGCTCTATACAGTCAGTAAAAACAAGATCTGGAGCTGACTGTGGCTCAGATCATGAGCTTCTTGTTGCAAAATTTCAGCTTAAATTGAAGAACGTCGGGAAAACCACTAAACCATTCAGGTATGACCTAAATCATATCCCTTATGAATATACAGTGGAGGTGAGGAATAGATTTAAGGGATTAGACCTGATAGACAGAGTGCCTGAGGAACTATGGACAGTGGTCCGTAACATTGTTCAGGAGGCAGCAACGAAATCCATCCCAAAGAAAAAGAAATGCAAGAAAGCCAAGTGGCTGTCTGATGAGACTTTACAAGTAGCTGAAGAAAGAATGGAAGCGAAAAGCAAGGGAGAAAGGGGAAGATATATCCAACTGAATGCAGAGTTCCAGAGAATAGCAAGGAGAGACAAGAAGGCCTTCTCAAATGAACAATGCAAAGAAATGGAGGAAAACAACAGAATGGGAAAGACTAGAGATCTCTTCAAGAAAATCGGAGATCTCAAGGGAACGTTTTGTGCAAAGACGGGCATGATAAAGGACAAAGAAGGCAGGGACCTAACAGAAGCAGATGAGTTTAAGAAGAGGTGGCAAGAATACACAGAAGAACTATACAGGAAAGATCTTAATGTCTCTGATAGCCATGATAGTGCGGTCACTGAACTTGAGCCGGACATCCTCGAGAGTGAAGTCAAGTGGGCCTTAGGAAGTATTAGTAACAACAAAGCTAGCGGAGATGACAGTATTCCAGCTGAGCTATTTAAAATCCTAAAAGATGATGCTGTTAAAGTGCTGCATTCAATATGCCAACAAATCTGGGACACTCAATAGTGGCCACAAGACTGGAAAAGGTCAGTTTACATTCCAATTCCAAAGAAGGGCAACGCCAAAGAGTGTTCAAACTACCGCAGAATTGCGCTCATTTCACATGCCAGCAAGGTGATGCTCAAAATCCAACAAGCTAGGCTTCAGCAGTATGCGAACCGAGAAGTACCGGAAGTACAAGCTGGGTTTCGAAGAGGCAGAGGAACTAGAGATCAAATTGCCAACGTTCGCTGGATCATGGAGAAAGCAAGAGAATTCCAGAAAAACGTCTATTTCTGCTTCATTGACTACGCTAAAGCCTTTGATTGTGTGGATCACAACAAACTGTGGCAAATTCTGAAAGTGATGGGAGTACCAGACCACCTTACCTGTCTCCTGAGAAACCTGTACGAGGGTCAAGAAGCAACAGTAAGAACCAGACATGGAACAACTGAGTGGTTCAAAATTGGGAAAGGAGTACGACAAGGCTGCATATTGTCACTCTGCTTATTTAACTTATATGCAGAGTACATCATGAGAAACGCCGAGTTGGATGAATCACGGGTCGGAATTAAGATTGCCGGGAGAATTATCAACAACCTCCGATATGCAGACGATACCACCCTAATGGCAGAAAGTGAAGAGGATCTAAAGAGCCTCTTGTTGAGGGTGAAAGAGGAGAGTGCAAAAGCTGGTTTGAAACTCAACATTAAAAAAACTAAGATCATGGCATCTGGCCCCATCACTTCCTGGCGTATAGAAGGGGAAGAAATGGAAGCAGTGACAGATTTTACTTTCTTGGGCTCCAAGATCACTGCAGACGGTGACTGTAGCCATGAAATTAAAAGACGCTTGCTCCTTGGGAGGAAAGCTATGGCAAACCTAGACAGCATAGTAAGAAGCAGAGACATCACCTTGCCGACAAAGGTCTGTCTAATCAAAGCTATGGTTTTCCCAGTAGTAATGTATGGCTGTGAAAGCTGGACTATAAGGAAGGCTGAGCGCCGAAGAATTGATGCTTTCAAACTGTGGTGCTGGAGAAGACTCTTACGAGTCCCCTGGACTGCAAGGAGGTCCAATCAGTCCATCCTAAAGGAAATCAACCCTGAGTGCTCATTGGAAGGACAGATCCTGAAGCTGAAGCTCAAATATTTTGGCCACCTAATGCGAAGAGAAAACTCTCTGGAAAAGACCCTGATGCTGGGAAAGACTGAAGGCAAAAGGAGAAGGGGACGGCAGAGGATGAGATGGCTAGATAGCATCACCGATGCAATGAATATGAACTTGAGCACGCTCCGAGAGAGAGCGGAGGACAGGAAGGCCTGGCGTGCTATGGTCCATCGGGTCATGAAGACTCAGACACAACTGAACGACTGAACAACAACAATGACCAGGAGCGTGTTATTACATTCAAATCCTACTTATGAGCTTCTTGTAGGCCACTGTGCAAACAACATGTTGTAGAAAATAGGCTTTTGGGGTTTCTCTACACAAGCGATGGATTGCACATTTGTGATTGGCCATTCTTGGAAGTTTGTGGGTCCTTTACACAACGTCATCAACCCTCCAGGGTGTCTCCCGTGCTTTTCCCCAGTTATCCTGCTTTCAAAAAGATTGGAGACAAGCTGAACTAAAAATGAACGTGGCAGATCTGCAGTGTGTATTGCCAGTGTAGAGATATAATTCAGACACTAGATGGTGATGTTTCATTGACTGTATAGAGCATTTGCCTGAGAAAGGAAGTTTTCAGTTCCACATCATGTGCTCTCCATCTAAAGGAGCCCGTAGTTATCCTTAGAAAACTGAAGCAAAAATCCCTGGTTAAGTTGCAGGATTTTAGCCTGGTGTAGAAATACACTTACTCTGATCCAGCAGGGCACTTCTTATGTTTTTATGCTTTTATCAATACTCTCTTGAAAGTATTTATAATTAAGAGATATAACATCTTTAAAAAATAAACAAAGAAATTATATCTTATTAAAATTTGACATAACACTGACACAACAGTGCTGCTCCCAACATGCAGGGAATGAGGATTGGGGCTGAAAGACACATGAAAGTGTGGACGCATGCAGGTGAAATTGTAAGGGAGATCCATACGGAAGACAGTGCCCTGTGTTTACTATTTACATGATGTAGAATAGGGGTGTGTAATGTGCAGCCCGTGGGCTCCCACTGCCTGCAATGTGGCCCTGCTGCCCCTCGTTGCCCACAAAAATGTGGGTAAAAAAAGGGGGGAAATGTATTTTACCACCAACATTTGGTGGCAAACTGCCATTTTTTTTCCTTTTCAAGCTAAATTTGTCCTGAGTAAGCCTGTGTAGCAAGTACCTGTGCTGCCACCACTACCAGTCAAAGCCCTCTGCCCACTGCAACCACAGCCTGCCTGCTTCCCTCCAGTTTTTTTAACCTGTCGGGGTGGCAGAAGTAGCTCTTCTTCCTTCTCCCCTGGCTGGCCCTGCTGTCAAAGCACAGGCACACTGCTGAGCTTTCAGGCCTTGTGCTCAATGTGAGAAGAAAAGAATGTTTTAACTTACATTTTGAGTAGCAGTGATCTGAACCAGATGCTGCCTTTGGCAGGGACTTGGCCAATGAGAGTACAGCAGCAACATAAAGGCTTCCATGTGCCCACATTAGTCGTCCCCCCCCCCAAAGGCAGTGACTGATTGGTTCAGATTGCTGCTACTCAAAATGTAAATGCAACTGTCTTTTTTAAATGGAGTGCCGGAACCTGCAGGCTCAGCTGGGTGCCCTGACCCTTTACCAGTGAGGCTGGCCAGAGGAGGAGGGGGATTGGTGGTAGCAGCAGCAGCAGCAGCCAGCTCAGGGGCAGATGGGCCTTTTGAGCCTATCTGGGCCCTCGGCAACTGCCTGCCCATGCCAACTGCTGCTGCTGGGCCTGGCTTCCCAAGGCACGTTGCAGGTCATTTCAGTATCTTCCACTGAAAATTACAACGTTTTCCCCAATGGTTGGTTTCTTTTCAAAGACAAGACGTGTCATTGAACGTTTAGAGCAGGAATGGGGAACCTCCCGCCCAAGGACGTAATGCAGCCACAATTTGGGCTCCCCAATCTGGCCCATGGCACCCTCCCCGGCCACCCTCCCCAATCTGGCCCATGGCACCCTCCCCCAAACACGGTTTTAATCCCCATTGCAGTGTGATGCAGTGAAGCATGACTCACATTTCAAAAGCAACATATATAATGAAGCGCACAGTGTCCTCTCAAATTATAGTGAAGATCCTCAAATGATCCTTAAATGGCAAGGCAGAAGCACCATCCTGTCTCAAAATAAAGATGGGCCACAATCCAACACAAATGTAGGTATCAAAAGAAAATAAATGCAGCCCACAAACCATATGTGGGCCTCTTCCGTTGGAACATATGAATAACCCCACATGCAGTCTGTGATACTTTAGACAGAATGCATCTAGATTCTAAACTGTCTAAAATGTCGCCATTTAGATGCATCCTGTCTGAAGTGTCACAGACTGTGTGGGGTTATTCATGTGTTACAACACAGGAAGCCCACATCTTGTTAGTCAGCTGCATTTATTTTATTTTTTTTTAACTTATTTATTTCCTTACCTACACATGTATTGGATTGTGGCCCATCTTTATTTTGAAACAGGATTGTGCTCCTATGTCAAAATAGAGGGGCCCCAATCTTTATTTAAACTCTTCAGCAGTACTTAGATAACAAAAATGTCAGTACGTTTGACTGATGTTTCCTTTCTGCTACACCATTGTTCAGTGTGACACTTAGCATGACTTTGTATTTCTATAGCAGTTTTAAATATCCAGAGCGTACTTGCAGGAGGAGGCAAGCAGGAGCAATAAGGCTACTCAAGCATGATAAGCCAGGATTCACCTGGAACCTTAACTTATTATTGTGTCTGAACCAGGCCACAGTATTATATGGAGTAAGCCAGTGTTGTAGACGCGGTGGTGAGACACTGAGGCACACTGACTTGTCTAAGGGCACCTACTGAGTTGAGAGTAGAAGTCAGATCAAGTAGGGACTTCCTAGCTCAGAGCTCACAAACTTATACACTATTCTACAGTCTAACCTCCACTTTTTAAAAGCATGCATATGACAATGCTCAAGAATGGATAACAGTTATTTTCTTGTCAAGTCAAGGAGTTCTCATTCCCGAATGTAACATGCTTGTCTTGGTCTCAGGGTGCTAACCATTGTCTCTTAGAATTAAGCATAGGCCAAGTTGCCAAGACTGATAACGTAAACTCAAGAAAGACTTGTTGCTGGACTCCTAACGATAGTGAAAGAAATACAGACTGTTCTACCACAACAGGGTCAAACTACTATACCATGAACCTGCTTATAGAACTCTGGGCTTTCTGTCACCTCCCTTGTCATATCAGGGTAGGGCAGAATGAGAGAGAGAGAGAGAGAGAGGAACCAACTACCCACGGTGAAGTGTTGTGGCTTAGAGTATTTCCTGTTCTTTAAAAAAAAAAAAAAACCAGCAGCAAAGTGCAGTCGTACGAATGAAGATGACAGTTACAGCATGTTAGTACTTGATAACTAAGTAGGCATCTTCTCATTTGTGCCTCAGCAGCAGCAGACCCAGGCCACTCAGATCTTGATGAATTCACTTCAGGCCTGCCACGGAAAAGCAAAGGTAAGGACCCCCATCGTTAGCAGCGACCTTCCATTTTATTTCTCAGTGAACAGAAAGCAAACACACTTAATCTAAAAAAGGAACTTTTACTTTGAGCCTCCGCTGGCATGATTGACAATGTGAAGTTGCAACGTGAACAGGCATTTTTTCCACTGCTTAAACTCGGGAATACGACAGTGCCTGTGAGGAAAAGATAAAGGGCATTTGTATTGGCCCAGAAAGAAAGAACGAACGAACGAAGTCCTTGCATCGATAATAAGACCCCAACAGCTTGTCCAGTTTTGTGGGCAAAATAAAAAACTAGAAAATTCTCAACTTCATTCTTCAAAAACAGTTTGCATTTAAGTTATGGCTTTTTCAGTCAGCTGCACAGTAAAGAATTTCTGAAAACTATGGCACTTGGTCAAGGTAGGTGGGTTGCTCATCTGTCGGTGGGGAAAGTGCCTGTGGATGTAAGTTTGGGGGGCACACAAGTGAATCAGATATCAGGCTGGATAGCAGCCAGGACAACAGGCTTCAAATCCCATCTTGAAACATTGTCCAGTTTTAGGTTTGAAACAGATTGATTTCTGAAATAAACATCTGTTGTTATTGTTATAAAGGCAATGCATGAACTATACACACTCCTTCAATCTTTTTTGAAAAATCAAAACAACAAAAACCCTAAACACACAGACAAAACACTGCATTTCCTGGTGGGCAATAGAAGTGAGTGTGGGGTGATCACCATACTTGTGGTGGCCATTTTTCTTTTCTTTCTCCTTCATTTTTGAATATCGTGATAAAATGCTCTTGGTACATAGCTTGTCTGATTTGTTCAAACAAGCACAAATGGCAGCTTTTCATCATTGTCTGGCTTCATCTACATGAATCTGGGTTGCCTTTCTGCCTTGAGAGTGGTAAGGCAGAAAATGGAGGAGAAAAATGGTGGCGTGAAAGGTTTGAAATAATGAATATAATATAAAAGGATGCCTCAGGTAGATAAATTATCTCATTTAGTAGCATGTCCTCATCAGGACATCTCAGCTGAGAATATTCAATTAGTGTATCCACATCTGTCTTATGAAAAACACTGAAGAAAATCAACGACAAGGGGAAAACATCTAAATGTGCAAACTAAGTCAAAGACAATCTAAATGCTAAAAAATGAAGGAAATGCAACAAAAATGACCAATTTCTGTCCTCGGTGCCCAACACCAGAGCTTTACTTTTGTACTGCAACATCAGATAGTAAATGGATTTCTGAAAAATTAAAAGTGGTCACAAGCCTAACAACCATGTGAAAATGCAAATGTGAAAATAAGGTATACATGGGATAGCTAATACTTTGGAAGACAGAAACAAAATTCAAAGTGATCTGGATAGACTGGAACGCTGGACAGAAAACAACAGAATGACATTTAATAGGGATAAATGCCAAGTTCTGCACCTAGGAAAAAGAAACCAAATGCACAGTTACAAGATGGGGGATACGTGGCTCAACCACACTACAAGCGAGAAGGATCTTGGAATTGTTGTCGATCACAAGCTGAATATGAGCCAACAATGTGATGTGGCTGTAAAAAAGGCAAATGCTATTTTGGGCTGCATTAATAGAAGCATAGCTTCCAAATCCTGGGAAGTACTAGTTCCCCTCTACTCAGCACTGGTTAGGCCTCATCTGGAGTACTGCGTCCAGTTCTGGGCACCACACTTTAAGAAGGATGCAGACAAACCGGAGAAGGTTCAGAGGAGGGCAACAAAGATGATCAGGGGACTGGAAACAAAGCCCTATGAAGAGAGACTGAAAGAACTGGGCATGTTTAGCCTTGAGAAGAGAAGACTGAGGGAGATATGATAGCACTCTTCAAGTACTTGAAAGGTTGTCACAGAGAGGAAGGCCAGGATCTCTTCTTGATCATCCCAGAGTGCAGGACACGGAATAATGGGCTCAAGTTACAGGAAGCCAGATTCCGGCTGAACATCAGGAAAAACTTCCAGACTGTAAGAGCAATACGACAATGGAACCAATTACCTGGGGAGGTGGTGGGCTCTCCCACACTGGAGGCCTTCAAGACGAGGCTGGACAGCCATTTGTCAGGGATGCTCTGACTTGGATTCCTGCACTGAGCAGGGGGTTGGACTCGATGGCCTTGTAGGCCCCTTCCAACCCTACTATTCTATGATTCTATGATTCTATACCTGAGGAAAAATCTAAGCAATTACATTTTACTGTGATAGCAACTGGCATATTTCTTCCATTTTATTTTATTGTTTGTGAACCTTACATCTGGTGGCAATTACTGAATTATTTGTTGTTGTTGTTCAGTCGTTCAGTCGTGTCCGACTCTTCGTGACCCCATGGACCATAGCACGCCAGGCCTTCCTGTCCTGCGCTCTCTCCTGGAGCGTGCTCAAGTTCATATTCATTGCATCAGTGATGCTATCTAGCCATCTCATCCTCTGCCATCCCCTGAATTATTTATGTAACACCTATTGTAAAAAAAAGGTAAAGGTGTCCCCAACCAGTCATGTCCGACTCTAGGATGCGGTGCTCATCCCCGTCTCTAAGCCGAAGAGCCAGCGCTGTCCGAAGACGCTTCCGTGGTCATGTGGCCAGCATGACTGAACACCAAGGTGCACGGAACGCTGTTACCTTTCCCGCCGAGGCGGTACCTATTTATCTACTTGCAATTTCTTGCTTTCGAACTGCTAGGTTGGCAGGAGCTGGGACTGAAGATGGGAGCTCACTCCGTCACGCGGCACTTGGGTCTCGAACTGCTGTCCTGCTGACCTTCCGGTCTGCAGTTCAGCGTCTTAACCACTAAGCCACCGCGGCCCCTAACACCTATTGTAACCTCTACCAATTGGCTACCTCATGCCATTGTACAGAGGTATGGATAACAAAGTGGCCAGTGAGGGCAGGAATTTTTTGGTTTAGTATTTTTTGCCCTTTAATAGTTAAATTATCCCAATTTTATGTCTTCACTTTGCACTTAATCACATTTGTGTACAAATACTGCTATTAAATCCATCAGCCTTTTTGAGGCTATCCACTAGATTAAGAATATTGTCTGATATGAGGAAGAGCTTGGTGTATAGGCTGTGAATGACAGAAAAAGAGTTAAACACGAGGGGCTGATTTATGAACAAACAGCTATATAAAATCTAACCAAATGAAATTTTAAAAGCGGTCAAGTCATAATTTAAGTACAGCGAGGTGTGTTTCCCTGTGCGGGCACTTCCAGATATCTCCATCCCTGTAGTGATGATAGCACCAGACAGGAAGTGGTAGAAAAAGTACCTCAAAGAAGAGCTACTGTTCATCATTGGCTCTCTTTGATGCTACCATTTTTCACCAAACTTGCCATTCCTCATATTCTGTTCCTGATCCTCTGATACCTTTGGACTAGAAGTTATCAGCACAGATCTTGGTAGAGACCCTGTGTAGATTGGTATTCTCAACATAATGAATCCTGCTGTTCACACATTTTTCTCTTATGTTCCCAGCTGCATAAGAGAAGAGCTTCCCCAATGCCTAACTTACCACTGTAGTACTAAACTGGAAATTATTCAATGGAACATCAAGGAAACAGGAAATTTACAGTACAATAATGCTTTTAGATATTCAATTCTCAATTATCTTGATAATTTTAGGTTGTTATGGAATGTGAGATCAGAGCTAGGGACCATGGGCAACTGAGGCTGGATTTAGATTGATGAGCTATGCCATCGTATAGGTGCTCAGTACTCACAACCCTCTTGGGGTGGGCCTCCAGTCTCCTGTCTCTTTGAAGCTATTCTATTAAAAAAAGGACATTAAAGCCACCGCTAAAAAAACCCTCCAAGCGCAAACATAAAGACAAAACTGTATGCATCCCTCATACTTTTTTAAAAGGTGATTCATTTGAAAGTTATCCTGGGAATCTGCATTTCTGTGGTTGGCTTAGATGGACATGTAAGTAATATACAAATTATTATTTCATATATCTGCCGTTTGTATTAACTCTTTACATTGTTTGTAAGAGACTATTTCCATTGAAGAAGGAAATATTTCTAAGAGGGGAAGCCTGAAAATGAAGTCAAACATTTTAAAAAAAGTATTCTGAATAAAGATTGCATTGCACACCATAATTGGAAATGGCTTCATGCTTTCTAAGGTGACATACACAATCACACATTTGTTGTAGACTGCTGCAAATTTTACTGGCTCTTGCTGTGAGTGGTGTTGGATCCAATATGAGCAGTGTGTAGCAGCATTCTTAGATGCCAACAGACTTTCTCCTTCAAAATTCAGGGAGCAGGGAGTTCTGGTTGCTTTGAATAATAGGGTGGCCATGTGTCCTATTTTACTGTGGACAGTCCTCTGTGTGAAGGCATCCTCTATTTCAAAGGCTGTCCAGCCAAGTCTGGTTTAAAGATAAGAAAGCAAAAGAAGGGAGAGCAGGGGCCTTGAATTTGCCCATCGACTGTTGGTGCCTAGACAAAAGACTGAGCAGGCATACAGGTCACTTGGTCATTGTCTTTCCCATAATGGTGAAATGTGTTTTATTTCTATTTAAATTATATTAATACATTTGTATATTTTTCTATAAATTAGCATATGCAAATTTTATGCAAATCTGTATCATCTTTTGCCTCCTTTGGAGATGAATTTACTCTTTTTTGTGATGCATGTGGCCACCCTATAGGATAATATTAGTTAATCAAAGTACAGATTCCAGAATACTGTACAGGTATCTGTGTCCCCATCCCCCATTCCCCTTGTGGGACAAACAGCAGCTTGGGGAGGAAGCCATCTAAGTTGGGAAATGGCAAGGCAGGGGTGTTAACTCCCCCCACCCCCCACCACACACACACACCCCAGTACCACTACTCTGATCCAGTTTGGGAGACTACATTTAGTGAACATCAATGTCAGGAGATTCATTCAGAGTTCTGGGATGTAATGTGTAGTTTGGCTCTGGGTCTGCAACAGTTACACAATTGTGCCAACTAACCAATGAAGAGAGTATGGGGCAGATCTCTGGTATACCACAATGGGTGAA
This sequence comes from Heloderma suspectum, assembly GCF_057233095.1. NCBI lineage: Eukaryota > Metazoa > Chordata > Lepidosauria > Squamata > Helodermatidae > Heloderma > Heloderma suspectum. Next base: position 256,725,122 of record NC_139461.1, read on the forward strand.
ATAGATGACCAACATACCAGAGAAGACCATGGCCAGTTTTTTCTTCTCCTTCTATGGCTGCTGTTGCTCCACCAGTAGTTACTGCCTAGTTTTGTTACTAGGGGGTGAAGACCTAACCTTCCATTCATTGCTGCAGTACTTTCCCACTACTTCCTGGATACTTTTTTTTAGAGAAGCAGATGGTTAAGAAATTCTCACAAACTTGAAAGTTTATTCATAATATTGTTAATACTGTTGGTTCAAAGAGGTCAATAAAACATGCCCCCTATATTTAGAGTCGTTGTCCTTCTCTTAAGAAAAAAAATATGGCTTTTAAAAAAAGATTCTGTTGCTTTTAAGCTTGCAAAGTTCCCATCTTGTTTTTAAAGCTATAAAGCCCTCTATTGTGCGTTATTTTAGATTATCTATGGGTGTTTGTATCTAGAAGTATTTTAGATTATCCACAGGTGGCTTTAATTGCAATTAAATTAAATTAAATTGCACGTGTGTGAATTGCAACTGAATCTCCCCCTTAAAATAATGTCCAGTTTTCACCATGAAATCAAGAACATGGCAGTTTTTAGCACTGCCTTTTACTGTTATTCTTGTATATAATAGTTAACGACCCTAGACATTTTGAACCGAAGGGCAGCACAGAACTGTTTAAAATAAATACCTACTCCGCACTGAGTGGAGAAGGTATTTCCCCAGACTATGGTCGTATGCCTTAGGCATTAAATATGGAAAAGCGGGGTATCAATTTAGAAACAAACCAGCGGTGTTGTCTTTTAAGTAACAGCTTGCCTTCCTGATTACATTGATATCCCACCTTTCCTATGTAATACCCAAGGCCATAAAACTATAGTTTAGGGAATATCTTCCCTACTCCATATCAGCTACCATAGATTGCTATTACTTACCAAGTGATGGAGCACTCCTATGGCTCCTAGACAGAGTTCGGGAATTCGCACTCCCCTCCCCTCGCAGCTGGCGTGGCTGCCTCTCCAAGGTCACAAAGGGGGTGATCCTGTGGGCAGGGAAGGGAACGGAGAGGCCAGCTTGCATTCTCTCCCCATCAGCGATGCCTCAGCTAGATGGGTGAAAAAGCCCATCTACCTGAAATGCAGAGCGGGAGGTGTGGCAGAGACAAGGATGGCCTCTGCTGCGCCTCCCGCTCTGCACTGGATACTCGTCAGCCTCCGAGTTTGGAGACTTACGACTATCAAGGGCGGATCCCATAGGATTGCACCCTAACATAGGGAAGACTTGCCATTGAGAAGTTCCCCGAACTTTACCACACCTTAAAATGCATGACATGTGAAAGGGGGATGGGGGAATCAACCATGTTTTCTTTAATATATGTGACCAAGCAAATCCACGATAGAGAACTTTGCCACTTGGTAAGCTGGTTATCTGTATTTGACCAGCATCAGATGTACTACAGAAGTTTGTGTGAGTACAAGAATAAATATCCAGTATCCAGATATGCAGGAAGTCCTGAAGGATGGTCAACATGTGATATGAAATGAAGGAGGGGTAGAGGGGAACTAAATAGTTTTCCTGTCCTAGCTTTTTGCAGAATTCCACCTCTAAACGGAAAAGGAACTTAACTCCCAGTAGGCAATATTTCACCTTGGCCTGCTGTATGTATACACAGTAAAATGAGGTGGTAGAATCCTGAATGGAAAGAGTGGGCTGTACCATTTCAGGCTGTGGGGTAGTGTCACATTTTTTATCGCTTCTCCACACTGAAAACAAAACAAAACAAAACATCAAAAGGAAGAGAGAGGGAGAGAGACTCTGCCAATAAACTAACAGACTAGCTCATCAGGAAGAGAGGCTCAATCCACTCCCTACAGTGCTGGTTTCTACCTGAAGAAAGTTTGGAGTTTCTTTCTTTCTTTCTTTCTTTCTTTCTTTCTTTCTTTCTTTCTTTCCTTCCTTCCTTCCTTCCTTCCTTCCTTCCTTCCTTCTGTTCATTCTTTTTCTTTTACATAGGAGAGCATTCAACTGTCATTCAAATACAACAGGATGCTAACACCTCATTCACCCTCCTGCTACATGTTGCTCTCAGCAATCCTTTGAAAGTGAGAGGGGAATCGCTTTATCTGCCAAGAGGGTAGACCTCCCCCTGAACCCGAGATGTGAGGTTTGATCTAAAGAGGAGGTGAAATAAAGCTGGTGCAATAGGCCTAGGAAGCCACCTAGGCCACAGGCCTGGAGATCCCAAACTGCCTTACTTGAATGGAGACTTAAGGAGGCCATTGCAGAATAGCCTGATCAAAATGCTGAAGCGAGATACAATGCATAGCTGTAAGAGGGGTATATATTTAACAAACTGCCTGTAATGGACATCTGTTTAAGAGGTACAGTGCTTATTTTCCCAGGGTGCGCACACATCAGTGGCACGCACTGAAATGAAAAAAACTGATCAGCTTTTATTGAAATAAGTGTGTGTGTGGGGGGGGGGGGGGTAATGGCAGTAAGTGTCTTTAAATATATCTAACCTGGTTTAAAATGAAATCTATATTTAATTCGAACATCTTAAACCTCTGAATCTCTTAAAACTGAGTCCATGGCCCTCTATGATAAACACTGAGTGGTTTGCCTTTTATATAAGAGCCAAACTCCATGAAGTATTATTCTTTGGTTTGGCTATTTTAATAACAGCCATCATGTAGAGGATGAGTCAGATTGGGACCAAGTGTTGGGGGAGGAGTGGGATTTAACCCTTTGCCTTTGCTGTAGTCCAATTCAAATCAGTCCCCTCATGCCTGCTATTCTCAGTTTGGGGAAAAGCTTCTGTTGGTGTCAATATATCAACAATAGGTTTGGTTATGGTTCTTACTGATGTTTTAGTCGTCCTACCTTGTTTTAATATTTTAATGAACATAGTTTTTAGCTGTTTTATATTTTCTCAGTTTTTTAATAATGTTGTAAGTTGCCTTGGATCTTTTTAAAAAGAGAGGTGTCGAAGAAGCAGCAGCAGCAGCAGCTACTGTCCAGTGCAGTAACAATTACCATTAGGCCAGAGCCCAAAGAGCTGCGTAAGTTCATACAAGGAGCATGCTACTCATACAATTGTTTGTTTGTTTTTATTCATTTTATTCATGTTTTTCATTGAAAAATTATCCTCTCCCTCATGACACATCATAAACTGCTTTTGAAATGTCCCTCAGCTTGCCATGTGCAATGAGGGGCTATTGCTCAAGAGAAACAACTTTTCATCACCAGCATCCTCTGGGCTCACAGAGCTATTCATGATTCTTTGGGTCCCGGCTTTAATCTTAAGGTAAATTATCTTATAATATCCTTGCATATGTAGAGAGAGAATCAAACAGAACTCCATTAATTTCACAATTGCCCTCCTCGTGTTTTGTGTCTAGCTGGAAAAGTGTTTTAGCGATAATTAGAAGATCAGTGTCTGTTGGAACTGAGGATGCATGACTAAAGGATTTGGATTATGATTATGTGGCATAAATGCTCCAATTATCAGAACAAATAATGCTAATAATAATCTTCTACAACAACAACAACAACATAATAATAATAATAAATGCTTAACTCCCAATAGGTGAAATCTCTGCAGATCCTGCACATTTGTCAAATCCAGAAGTCACAACTCATCAAGAAAAGTAGGTAGCTCATATCATACAAAACCACCCACTGAATTTGTGAGAAATTATATTTAGATTCTGCAGATACCTCTGCATCAAACTTTTTAAACTCTTTACCTCTGTTTCCTGCGGGCCATTTACATGGGAAGTTTTTGATGCTGCTGTGGCTTCAAGTTTGTTAGGGGCACATGGCATCATGGCCACTCTGTAACCACCCTGTCGAGGGCTCCTTGGAGGTCTCTCTCAGTCTAAACCAGTAGCCAAGTCCAGACACAGACAAAGGAATTCCTTTCAAAGCTTTATTCTTCTTTTACAACTTAACAACTATACCGATTGCAACTAGATCTGAGCAGCACAGTACCTATGCCCTAAGTTGGAACAGTTGGTCCCCGTTTGAAGGGGAATTACTGGCAGACCCCTGAACTTAAGGACTAGGGAGAGTCCCTCCCCTTTTCCCTTGGAGCCTCTGGGCGCAGCCGTTGTTTGCGCGCCAACCTGGCACTTTGCCTCCTTTCCGCGCCCTCCATCTGGCGCCGCTCTCTGCGTCTGCGTCGCACATCCACTAAGTCTGCTATCTGTGCTTGGTCACTCCCTGGACTACTAACTAAACTAGGAATGCTGGTGGGAGGAATCTCCGTCAGCTGTTGGTCCTGGGAAAGAGGAGCGTGCTCCTCTCGCAGGAGCGACTGCTCTTCCTCAGAATCAGAACTAGTCTGGGATTCTATGGGCTCAGTGTCCACCCTGACACACCCCAGAGTTTACCTGTAGGGAAGCCGCATTTTTGCAGAGTATTTTTACCTTGTTGTTGTTTTTTAATTTGGCTCCCCTGTGATTGAGATGTTGTGTGTGCCCAGCCCTCTGCTTTAAATTCGGTATGATGGCATTCCTAGGGGTATGTCTTTCATCTGGCTGTGCCCTAGGTAACTAGAGTAACTTGCCTGCCTTTCCAGTGCTCTTTCAAGCCTTCAGAATCACCCTGCACTTTTTTTTCACCAATGACTAATTCGCTTCTGTGATGATGCACTTCTTTGATGTTTGCATTACTTTGCTTCCTTGATGTCATGTGAAATCGGTTATCGCAATATCCCCAATATTGTGTAAAGTTGCTTCTCTGATGCATAAGAGCTTTATCACTGTAGTGATCAGGCGAAGTCTCAGGATCAAGGGAGCCTGTCATTGCGAGCAGGGAGAAATTGCCCAGAGAAGGAGAAAGGTGGTAGAAGATATAACTCTGGGACAGTTTGCTGGAATGGGGAGAAATTGGGGGGTGGGCTGCTCTCGGGGGGAACCTTCAGATGCTGCACTTGAGAATCAGGGATTTTGGCTTCTTCAGGGAAATCTGTGCACATTGGGAAAAATGAGGTGGGAACAATAACTCCGCAATAGTTTGCTGGAATGGGGGGTTGGGGTGAAATTTCGGGGGAGGGGGTTCTCCTAGGGAGCTGTCAGATGCTGCACTCGAGAATCGGGGATTTTGGCTTCTTCGGGCAAAAGTGTACACATTGGGGAAAAGGTGGAGAGAGGAATAAACTTGTAAACTGCCCTTCATAAATATTTATCTCAGGGCAGTTTATAATACAATTTAAAATCCAAAACAACAATAATAAAGATATACTATGAAACATTAAAAAGCAATGAAGTGATGAAACAGGAGAGTGGGGGAAATTAAATTACTAGTGTTTACAAATATGAATTCTTCAAAATGCCCAAGACAGAGAAAATGTCTTAGCCTGACCTGTAAAAGGGTCAGGTGCTGGGCAAGCTTCCACAGTTGTATTCCACAGATTAAAAAGCCCTCTCCTCAGTTGCCACCCACCTTATGTCTTGATGGTGAGAGATACTCTAAAAGGGGCTTCAATGGAAGAACTTAGTATTCAGCCACGTTGATAGGGGAGTAGATGGTGTCTGGGTCCCAAGACATAAAGGGCTTTAATGATAGAAAGCAGCACCTTGAATTGGGCTTGGAAGAAAATCAGCCAGTGCAGTTCTCTCCCAAAACTGGCCAGATATGGGGTACTTCCTGGCAAGGATTTTTTATTGTGCAGTCACCCAGACTCATTCACTGAATTTTTACAGGGAAAAGGGGTCCATAAGTCACCATCTTCCATTTGTAACCCTCCCATGTTTCCCCACCTTCTTTTTTTCTGGCCACAAAATAAACTGTTCAGGAGGGAAAGACGAAATAGCTACGCAGTGCCTTTTGACTGGTAATGCTAGGAGCTGACTGTCAAGAAGCATCCATGTTCCCTGCAAGTCATCCCAATTAAAATCCTGGCCACCACATTTTGAACCGATCTCAGTTTCCATGTGTGCAGGGGTCTAGCACACAGTACAGTTATCATTTGATTACTGTTAATCTGGGATAGGTGTGGGCTAAAATAAAGTGCTGTTAGCCATTAAATTGTAGTGCAAGGCAAATTCCATTCTAACCTTCTTTCCTGAATTCCTCACATGCTCACATGATTCCTGTGTTCCAACCACCATTCTTAGAAAATGCACATGGATTATCCCCCTGATTCAAGGCACAGGGAGTCTCACAGCCAGCAGTGGTGGGAGAACAAGAGTAATATGTGGATCATGGGTTGTTGTTTTTTTGAAGTATGTAGAATTCTTTCCCCCCTTTTCTATTTCTGATAGAAGAGCAAAGTTCCAGAAGTCTTTGGCTCCCTACAACAAGTAAGCTTGCAACATATGAATCGTCAAAGTTTAATGATGAAAGGAGAAGGTTAATAACACGCTCTTCATATAGGCACAGGGTTGCAAGGTAATGCCCAGATAAAGGCACACATTCTTCTGACTGCATTCTGGTACAACCTGCCTATGTCAGTTGGATTATAGTCAGATACACACAGAGAAAGACAGTGTGGAAGCCAAACATATCTCTAGCCCTGAGCTGTAATTTTTAGAGTTCAGGTTTTCATAGAACCATAGAATAGTAGGGTTGGAAGGGGCCTACAAGACCATTGAGTCCAACCGATGCAGGAAAGCTCAATGCAGGAATCCAAGTCAGAGCATTCCTGACAGATGGCTGTCCAGCTTCATCTTGAATGCCTCCAGTGTGGGAGAGCCCACTACCTCCCTAGGAAATTGGTTCCATTGTCATATTGCTCTAACAGTCAGAAAGTTTTTCCTGATGTTCAGCCGGAATCTGGCTTCCTGTAACTTGAGCCCATTATTCCATGTCCTGCACTCTGGGATGATTGAGAAGAAATCCTGGCCTTCCTCTCTGTGACAACCTTTCAAGTACTTGAAGAGCACTATCATATCTCCCCCCAGTCTTCTCAAGGTTAAACATGCCCAGTTCTTTCAGTCTCTCCTCATAGGGCTTTGTTTCCAGTCCCCTGATCATCTTCATTGCCCTCCTCTGAACCCTCTCCAGCTTGTCTGCATCTTTCTTAAAATGTGGTGCCCAGAACTGGACACAGTACTCCAGATGAGGCCTAACCAGTGCTGAGTAGAGGGGAACTAGTACTTCCCGGGATTTGGAAGCTATGCTTCTATTAACGCAGCCCAAAATAGCATTTGCCTTTTTGGCAGCCATATCACATTGTTGGCTCATATTTAGCTTGAGATTCGACAACAATTCCAAGATCCTTCTCGCTTGTAGTGTTGTTGAGCCAAGTACCCCCATCTTGTAACTGTGCATTTGGTTTCTTTTTCCTAGGTGCAGAACTTGGCTTTTATCCCTATTAAATTTCATTCTGTTGTTTTTTACCCAGCGCTCCAGTGTATCAAGATCCCTTTGAATTTTGTTTTTGTCTTCCAGGGTATAAGATATTGCACCCAATTTTGTGTCATCTGCAAATTTGATCAGCATTCCCTGCACTGCCTCCTCCAAGTCATTAATAAAAATGTTGAAGAGCACTGGGCCCAGGACTGAGCCCTGTAGTACCCTACTCGTTACTGTAGATCCCATTGATAAGCGCTCTTTGAGTCCGATTCTGTAGCCAACTGTGGTGGATACACCTGATCGTTGTTTCATCTAGCCCACTTTGAGCTAGTTTGCTCATCAGGATATCATGGGGCACTTTGTCGAAAGCTTTGCTGAAGTCGAGGTATATGATGTCCACAGCATTCCCACAGTCCACAAGGGAGCTGACCTGATCCAAAAATGAGATCAGATTCATCTGGCAGGATTTGTTCTTGACAAATCCATATTGGCTTCGAGTAGGGATGTCAGAGAATTCCGCCACGAATCTCGGGGAGGCCGAATGCCAGCGCATTCGGCCCCCCCGAAATCAGTGGCGGAACGGTCTGCCCGCCCCCCCCCCCCCGGGATGGGACTTACCTTGGGCGGAGTTTCCTGGCGGCAGTGGCGGCAGCGGCGGCCGGTCTTCCGACCAGCTGCCGCCGCCACCATTTCCAGTTAAAAAAACAAAAAAACATGATAGGCTACGTAAAGATTTACGTAGCCTATCACGGCTAGATTTTTAAAAAACACCGTGATAGGCTGCGTAAATGTTTACGTAGCCTATCACGGCTGATTTAAAAGGGAAAAAAAGCACGTATGCAAATGGCGGTGCCCATGGGCGCCGCCATTTGCGTTCCTTATTTTGTCACGTCTTAGTCTACTCAAACATTTACGTAGACTAAGACGGCGAAAATAAGGGGAACGCAAATAGCGTAGCGTCTACGCTGTTTGCATTCCCCTTATTTTCGCCGTCTTAGTCTATGTAAATGTTTACGTAGACTAAGACGTGCCAAAATAAGGAACGCAAATAGTGGCACCCATGGGTGCCGCCATTTGCGTACGCACGTTTTTGTTTTTTTTAAGTCAGCCGTGATAGGCTACGTAAACATTTACGTAGCCTATCACAGCTGACCGCAGGGACGCAAATGGCGGCGGCTACGGCTGCCGCCATTTGCATCCCTGCTAGCCAGCGGCCGGATGTCCGGCTGGCAGAGCCGGCCAGCGGCTCCGCAGAATCCCTGCGGAGCGGAGCCAGCCGGCCAGAATTTCGGAGGGGAGGGACGGAGCGCCTCCCCCCCCGGCCAGAATTTCGGGGGGAGGGATGGAGCGCCTCCCCCCCACCACGAATCACCCCGTCGAAAAGGTAAGTGACTTTCGTACATCCCTAGCTTCGAGTAATCACTGCATTGTTTTCAAGGCGGTTACAGATGGATTGCTTTATCATCTGCTCCAGAATTTTCCCAGGGATTGATGTCAGACTGGCTGGTCTGTAGTTCCCAGGTTCCTCCTTTTTACCCTTTTTGAAGACAGGGACAACATTAGCCCTCCTCCGGTCATCTGGCACGTCACCCGTCCTCCATGATTTCTCAAATTGAATAGACAGCGGTTCTGAGAGTTCTTCTGCCAGTTCCTTTATCACTCTAGGGTGCAGTTCATCTGGCCCTGGAGATTTGAATTCATTCAAAGTAATTAGGTGTTCCTTGACCATATGCCTATCAATTTCAAGCTGCAGTCCTGCCCCTTCAGCCTGTACTTCGCCTTTGCCAGGGGGGTCATAGACCCTCTTTTGGGAGACGACTGAGCCAAAGTAGGAATTGAGCACTTCTGCCTTTTCTTTGTCATCTGTTATCATTTTGCCATCTTTATTTAATAGTTGAACCACTATTTCTTTCATCTGTCTTTTACTATGCATGTACTATGCATTTTTCCCCATGTGCACACTTTTGCCTTGAGAAGCCCAAATCCCTGATTCTTGAGTGCAGCATCTGAAGGCTCCCCTTGAGAGCATCCCATCCTCCCACCCCAATTTCTCCCCATTCCAGCAAACAGTTGCGGAGTTATTGCTTCCACCACCACCACTCCGCCTTTTTCCTTCTCTGGGCACTTTCTCCCTGCTTGCAATAACAGGCTTTCAAGACCTTGCCAGATCGGAGAAGCGACTTTACATAACATCAAAGAAGTGAACTTTACACAATATCGGAGATGTGATTTAACACAACACTGGATAAGTGAAGTAATGTAAACATCAGAGAAGAGCATCATCACGGAGGCTAATTACTGGTGAAATGGGAGTGCAGGGCAAAGGCTGGAAAGGCTCAGTCACAGCCAGGTGAAAGACACACCCCTGGACAGGGCTATCATGCCCAAATAAATGCCAAGGACAGGGTCACACAGCACCAGAAGTGCAGAGAAACATTTAAAGAAATAAAACACAGTAAGTCTCAGAAAATCCAGCTTTTCCACCAGAAATCTAAGGGGTGGCTGCAGATTGGCCACAATGTCATCTGCCGCCAACAACCTCAAAATGCTCCCAATTTGCAGCAAATCCCCTATGAGGACAGCCCCCCATACTCTGTTGTCATTATGTGCAAACTAGACCATTGTCTCCACAGTTGCATGCAAAAGCTCTACAGCCTACATCCTGTTGACATTTTTTTTTTTTTTTTGGTTTCACCAGGAGGGTGACTCTCTGGTGTATTTGGCGGGTGTTGTGCATTGGCGTGGCCTGTGCAATCAGTATGATAACTAGATTTGGCAAGTTCCATGGCCGACATGGCCCCCAGCATGAGAGCTACGAAGAAAAATATGAACGTCGACAGGAGAAACGTGAAAACCTGCGCAGAATGAATAATAGGACCATGTGCCGTCTTGTGGGTAAACACCAGACGAAAGACGTCAAGGAGCCACTTCAAAGCCCCCGTGAGAAAGAGTTCCTCCGAAGAAGGAATTTAATAACTGAAGAGCCCAGAAGGACAGAAGGACAGTTGCCTGCTGGCATAGAGGCATCACTGTTTCCTGACAACAAAACTGGAGATTCGGGGGAGATATCAACTTGGATGAATCTGAGATCATCACCTACCAACCAGGTAATATGTGAGGATTGTGAGGGCAGGGCAGGTGCAACAGGAATTATAGCCCAGTCCTAAACATGTTAATTTGTAAGTCAGCCCCACTGAGTTCAATGGCCCATTTTATTATTTCCTGTTGATCTGGGCTGGGGGATTAGTAATGATTTCTGATTTTAAATTTTGTGAACTGTCTACAAATCTTTGGATATTTGGCAGGATAGAAATGTTTTAATAAATAAATAAAATTCCCTTTGGATAGCCTTTCTAAATTGTCCCAATGTCATTTTCCTTTCCAGTGGAGGGAAAGCTTTAATTTCTGATTCTCCTCCATAATTTTCTTTTTTTTAAATGACAAAGTAGTGCCATTTTGCTCTTTAAAAAATAATAAGAGAAAGTCAATAATTAAAGCTCTCCCCACCTCCATGAGAAGAGAATCTGATACTGGGGTGATTTAGGGAGCCTGTTCCAAGGACAAATTAGAGGTGAATCCAAACTATTTTGGTTTCAACTAACGTGACTTATTTTGTCAGGACTGAGGCCAATACGTTGAAGAGAAACAAATTATTATTTTGTTTCAGGAGTCTTGGAATAACCCTACCTCCCAGCTTCATACCAAATCTGTGCTGCATGACCTCAGTGATACTTTTGAACATGGCAACTCAGAGTCCTCACCTGAAAACATGCTCACTGTGAACGTTTCCAAAAGCTGTAAAGGTAAGCAGCAAAGTATAAAACTAGCCCCACATTTAGCCAATATATGGCTTTGTTGTACGGTATATTTTACAGTATTACATTTGAACTGGTTGAATATTCTTTCAATTGATTTTACAAGGTTTAATATGCAAATATTTTCATTCTAAAGACTCAATAATGGGAATAATTTAATTTGTCCTTCTGTTTCCAGAAATACAGTACATGTAAAAACACTTTAAAATTAATCCTTTTTTAAAATTAAAAACTAAATATTTGTGCCAGAAATCTCTAGTTGTTTCCAAAAGGAAGAACAGTTTTGCTGGAAATATCCAATCATATTTAATTCTCCATTGTTCAAAGCATTTATATGGAATTTCTTCATTTTATGTTTACACAGGTACACAGACCACAACTGAATCAAGTGCAGAAAAGAAAAACTCATGCCAACAGACAGAGTAAGCAAGCACATTACTGTACATCCCACTTTTCCTTGTAGATGGTATCTTTCAGATAGAATACTGGGGATTAGGTACTGATTTTGGGGCATGTTGAATAGAACAGAGATGGGCAGAAATTTTACTCAGAGTCTGCTCCCCCACTTTTGGGGCGCTATCATTTAGAAGGCTTCTGTGTACCTATTCCATCTTTTTCTCCTTAATGGATTTTCCTTGGTAAGAAAAAAAGATATAAGAAACTGTGGGAAAATACAGGAAGATTAGATGTAGAAGACAACTTTGTCTGGACTGGACCTCTTGTAAAATTCTGTAATCAAGGCAAGGCGGTGGCATGATAAAAGCCTCATCTGAAAGCACCCTTGGAATCACTTCTGGAATCAAGATGCCCTAGCTTTTTCATTAAACTCACTAGAATCCAACAGTTAGAAACTCTATAAGATTCCTTAACTTCATAAGACACAATGCACATGCACAAATCTTCCTGCACCAACATTTATTTATTACATTTTTATACCATCCAGTAGCTGAAGCATTCTGGGTGGTTCACAACAATTAACATTGTACAATTAACATATCATCACAACATCAAGCATGCTGATGCAAGAGGATTCTGTCCATGAGCAGCATGGCCTACAACATCAGGGAATGCATTTCTGAACATGTGAAGATATTGTCATGCTACCGTGCCTTTGGAACATTCACAGCATGGCCTGTGATATCATTGAGTCCTTCTTGATCCCTAATTCCAGGCTTCAACAATCCAGCTCGCCATGGCAAGTTAGGCGCCACCCTCTAGCGAGGGTTGAGCAGCCAGCCTTGCTCCCAACTTTGAAGCTACAGAGGTGGGTGAAGATTATCTCAACAGTTGTGCAGCAATCCCTGCCACGTCCCCAGCTCCAAAGCTGGGAGAAAGGCTGCAGGCTGTCTGGCATTTCTGTGGCTCCTGTTCCTGGAGAGCCTTGGCAACAAAGGGCCAAAATCACACACACACACACACACACACACACACACACCACTGCTAAGCTTTCCTGCTCTGGAGTAGGAAAGGCCAGTGAGAGTGTACCTCATCTGCTGCCTGAAGGTGCTGGGGACACTTTCAAGCAGCAGTGCCCAACCAACCAGTCTCTTCACATTCCTTCCCTCAGAAAACACTTGGTGGCCACTTGCCTGAACAGGGGTGAGGAGTGGGAGTTGGGTTGGCAACCCCTACCTAGTTATGAGAGTAGTGGAAGGAGTCTTTAGTAAAATCGTCTAAGTCCTGCTGATTTTCTGTAGAGGGTGAGGCAATTTAAAGGGTAGCATGGGCAGGCAGAGGGAGCTGAATCCTTCACTCCCTCGTGCTTTTTCACTTGTCTATGCGCCATATAACATTACTGCAGCACCCCCAACCCCACTGCTTACAGGGCCTCTTCAGTGGCGCAGTTGATTATGCACATGGGTCTGTCACTGTAACATCTAGTTAGACCCCAGTGCGTTGTTGTATCCAGTGGTGTCATTTTGCTATGCAAAGTGACTACCACTTGCGGAAACTCTGTTTTTATCCTTGCACAAAGTGCCCCCAAGTGTTTCACAACACACCTATCTCTTTTCCCAGGCATTTGGCAGCACATGATGAGTTTTAATCAGTCCTGGATGTGTCTGTAGTTATTACGGACTATTCAAAGTTGTTTTTAGTTATCTGTTGTTTGTGTATATTGTCTTTGTGCTTTTATGTAAATGGCTTTTAAACTTTGTATATTATATTTTAATGTTTTAACTTCTGTAAACCACTCAGAGAGCTTCGGCTATCGGCAGTATAGAAATGGTAATAATAACAACAACAACAACAACAACAGCGCATTGCACAAGCTGTTGTTCAAGCTCTTGCACAATGTGTTGCACAAGTTGTTCTGCAATTCGTTGCACAACTCTTTATGACTTCATTAGACATGGGGCATCTCTACACCAGCCTAAAATCCTACATTTAAAACAGGGCTTTCTGCTTCTGTTTTAAATGCTGGATCACAATGACTCCCTTTTTCACCTGCTTCCTTTCCCCCTCCTTCTCCCCATATCTGAATCTTCCATTATCTTTCATTGATCTCGCTCCTCTTCTTGCCGCTTTTCCTCTTTTCACAGAGGGAACTCAAGTGGAACACAATGGGGTAATTTGATAGCTCATTATCTACGATCTATTTAAAAACAGAACAAAGGGCATTTAGTGCAGGAGATGCCCTAGAGGGTCACGGCGTCATGTAAAGAGCCTGCAAACTTCCATGAGGGAGCAATCTCAATTGCAGGATAAAAGCTCCATGTGAAGAAAGACCAGGTGTTGCTTGCGTTACTTGTGCTGGTTGTGCTAGCAGTTGTGCAGCCATTAGCACTACAATGTTAATTCACATAATGTTGATTATGACCCCGAGCTATCACTTATTACAATAGTGGCATGTCCTGTTTGGTAAAGTCATGTTCTCTCTCTTTTTCAGCTGTGGAATCACAGTTTTAGATAAGGTACGGAAACATGAAATGGTGATGGGAACCCTGTTTCTTTAGACCTTTATGACTGATACTGTACATGCTATATATTAGCATAAACTAGTCCCTAGGAATAAAGTACTTTCAATGGTATAAACTACAAGCAGACTTAATTGAGTTGTATGATCACCTCTATATGTTAATTTCCACTACCCACACAAGGTTTTCAGCAGCTTGCTCAGTTGAGGTAGAAAACGTTTGCTAATACTTGGGCATCGTTCTTACTGTATGAATGGATCATCTTCATGCAAGCCAAGGATTTGATTTGGATCCTTTGAGAGCAAGTTATTATATTAATATTGTATTAGAAGAACAAATCATCAGCCACAAATTCTTCCCCTATCTGATTATGAATATGGATGGGAGCCCACCAAGTCCTCAATAAACCTTCTGTTTTTACTAGTGATGGGCAAACTACCCTTAGCTCAATTTGGCATTTGGCATCACAAGCATTTTTGGAGAATGGTTTAACAGCATTCATTTTCCCCCCAATGCAGTCGAACTAAGCTCTGGGAAGCTTCTCAACCCCAAGAGCCTACATTATGTGTAGCAACTTTTATTATGGTCTCTGCTAGCACAGCCGAGCTCTCTCCCTATCTGTATTTTCTTGACCTCTTTAGCTTATAGTGAGACTTACTTTTTCTGCCATCTGCCTAGGACTGCAAAACTATCTCAGCAGCATGGGCAGTTGTTGCAGTGTTATATACTGTTATTGAGCCATTCGGCATCCTGCCTTCTAGGTAAGCCCAGGGCAGGCCCAAGATATTTTGCTGCCTAAGGTGGAGTGCCAATGGTACCCCACCCCTAGTCATGTTAAGTTATTTTGGCACCTGAAGGAAAAAATTCCACAAACACCTCTCTCCCACCCTAGCACTATAAATATAATAAATTAATTTGCTTCCCTTTCATGAAACCCCAGATCAGTTGCTTGAGGGTGAGGGATTAACTCCCTAAATGGATAACGTTTGAGTTACAGAAGGAATTGGCTTGAATAAAAACCCCTACATTTAGACTTAGTAGTGCCCAACAGTTGTAATACACTCAGTGTATAAAGTGTTTGCTGTGTTATCTCGCCAAAAAAACAGAAGCCTCATGTGGAAGCTGACAGTTTCACAGTGACTTTTGCATTTCCTTGCCAAATGTTAACATTTCCATATTAAACTCAATTAGAATTTATTTCTATTTCAGGAAATTATTCAACTTTCTAACTACCTCAAGGTGAGTAACTAAAACTAATTTAGGACAATCTGTGAGAAGGATTATGCCATGAGTTGTGTGTTCCTTCAGAAAGGACTTTAGCCTCTAGACTTGGGAATCTTTCCCCTTCAGATAGGACCATCACTGAAAATGAAATATTAAATAGAAAGCAACAATGTTAGGAAAGTTACCTCAGATTTTCCATGTATAGGTTTTGCTTTTGCCCTGAAGGTATTAATAAAAACATTACGTAGGGTCAAGAGTTTACCCACATTTCTTGACTTAGCAGATAGCTTGAAGTACAGGAAGCAGTACCTGAGAGAAAAAAGAGAGCATGTGGCTTGGGGCTTTGTGTATATTTCAACAAGATAAAGTCTGCCACCCACTGACACTGCCATTTCCTTGGCCTGCCATTTTGAAGTACCAACAGTGTTAAGTGTAAGGGGTAAAATCCAGAAGTCTTCACTGCCAACAGAACAAACACCATTGAGAGAATGGCTTGTCCTCCTGCCCCCCTGTAGGCCCTCTAGTGGCCCCACTGCATCCTCAAAATCTGCTATAGACGGTTGGGGTACACACTGTAGCAGATTTGGGGGTTCAGGGGAGAGCAGAGGAAGGAGAAGTCCCATCACACAAGCAGAACTCTGCTCACTGAAATGTTGGATGGAACCCAGGGTCTCAAGCAACATTTAATCCATCAGTTGGTTAAATTAATCAATTACCAATCTTTAAAATGCTTCCACTTAATTAGACATCAGATTCTTTAAAATGTTTACATTATTTTAAGTACAAGTAGCTAACATGTATTTCCATTTCTCTCCCACCTAGGAGGGGATCCTCTTCTAAAATGGGGATTTTTTAATATGTGCAGGCATCATCTAAGAAAGGAAGTAGGCTTCTTTCTTCAGAATCATTGGGTTGTATCCAACAATGGCTTCGCGCTAGCAAGGTGCTTCTGCTTGCGCAAGGCGGGGCACCCAGTTTTCACCAATCCTCCTTCCCTACTGCATCCCCGCACTCCATATCCCATACTGTTCCAAACAAGAACAGCTTTCCGTGGATATGGGGGGGGGGGGTCTACAGTAGATACGGGGGATCAGCAAAAATTGGGTGCTCCTCTTTGCCCAAGTGGAAGTGCTTTTGACTAGTGCAAACCTTCATTAGATATAACCCTTTCTTTATTAACATGCAGTTATACACAGACTTAAAAAATGAATCCAATACATTATCCAGTTAATTGACTAAAAGTTCCTTATATCTGGGGCAGCTCTAGTCCCAAGGAGCAGAGAAAGGGAAAGGCCTGAAAAGCTAGGGAGCTTTTGTTGGTCTCTGGAAACTAAGTGCCGCAATGGTCTGTCTCACCTTATATAACATTGGGCTTCGGTCACTCTAACAAGAAAAGTGGCATATATGAAATAGCAACTCAGGCACATATAAGTGAAGAATTTTTGAGAGGCAGCATTACAGCTGGAAGATGGCTGTTTTGTGAGAAACATGATTAGTAAGTGCAGGTCAGCAGCAGGCTCATGGGAGCTGGGACACAATTTTATATACAATCAGAGCCCCCAGAAGGGGCTTGTCAGGGAGCCAGAGTTCTTTGTGAAGCTGTCAAGATGCCCAGAACCATCCTAGCACCAGTTTCTTCATGCTTCCTTTTGGAGGAAAAAAAACCACACCTCTTGGGAGATTAAGGAAAGCCTCACTACTGATACAGCTGATGGGGTTAGGGAAATAAGTTCTGGCAGTGCCTGAGATACCTTTGGTACACTTTGCCGAGTCAGATTTCTTTATTTCATTTTTAGGAGGCGCTGCATCGAGAGCTACTCCTGAAGCAGAAGATGGTGATTTTACAGGAGTTTTTAGCCATGCTGCTGCAAGCAGCAGAAAAATCTTGGAAGGTATCAGATGGCCAGGCTGAGATTACTAATATCTGTACCTACACATTTTATCAGTGTCTTGCTGGGCAAGGATAGGCAACATGGTGCCCATGGACACCACAGCACCTGCGGACACCTCCCCCTGTGCCTGTGAAGTGCCCTGCATGATACCAGTAATTTTTATTTATTTATTTAATTAACCCATTTTTGTGGGTGGCCGGGAGCACTTCACAGTAAATCCCTGGCCTCCAGCCACCTGCCATCTTTATTCACTGGAATGGTTACGGACTCCATGTGGACACAGAGACATTCTTAGGAAGTAAAGATAGTACTGGCTGGAGGCCATCACTAAGCTCTGAACCCTCCAGGCCACCAGGGGAGAAAAAAAAAAAACAGGAAGGAAGGAAGCTTTGGATCCCGTTATTGCTGCTGGTAGGCAGGGAAACTTGGGGATGGCAGTGGGGAAATGGGGAGGATTGGAGGTGACCTGCAGAGAACTAGGTGACAACCCAATGGCATGGGAGGTGGAGGCAGTGAGGCTGAGTCTGGGCTGGGAATGACCCAATGGGGTGGGAGAAGGAAGCAGTGAGATAGGGGCTTGGGGCACTCTGACATGGGGATGGAGGAAACAGGGAGACTGGAGTGGGGTTGGGCTGCAGAGGGCAATGGGATGGATTAGGGAGGTCCGCAGGATGACCTACTGAGGGAGAAGAGGATTGTAAGTGGATGGTGATACCGTGTGGCCCTCCTGTTAAATGTGAGTGAATAAGCCATGGTGATTCTACATTCAGTTCTCATCTGGAAGCACCCTTTGTTTTGTTTGCTTGTTTTGTTTGTTTGTTTGGAGCTCTTGGGCTTTCTTCACATGGCGCTTTTATCCTGCGATTGAGATTGCTCCTTCATGGAGGTTTGCGGGCTCTTTACATGATGCATGGCCCTCCAGGGCGTCTTCTACACTAAATGCCCTTTCTCCGTTTTTAAATAGATTGCAGATAATAAGCTATCAAATTACCCTGTTGTGTTCCCTCTGTGAAAAAGGAAAAGCGGCAAGAAGAAGAGCGAGGTCAATGGAAGATAATGGAAGACTCAGATACAGGGAGAAGGAGGAGAAGGGAGGAGGGAAAGGAAGCACGTGAAAAAGGGAGTCATTGTGATCCTGCATTTAAAACGGAAGCAGAAAGCCTCATTTTAAATGCAGGATTTTAGGCTAGTGTAGAGATGCCCTTGGCAACCTCCCTGCTTCCCCATCACAGGCAGTAAGACAGACTGGTGATTGGTGGGAGATTTTTGCCTTGCAGAAAGAGACTTTTAGCCCTGCTATTAAGGCCTCTGCCTTGTGTAGAAAAAGCCCATTGTCTGGACTCCCTGTAAAATTCCATGAATGAAGCAGGGTGATTGCACAATAAAAGCCTTGTCTGGAAGCACCCAAGAAAAGCTTAGGTGATCCTAATTAGAAGCAAAGGTCTGATACTGAAACATAGCATACAGCTACAGAACTATATAATATTTTCCTGTTTCTCTTTTTCCTGTGCTACCAACTCCTGATCTCTTCAGGTAAGAGAGTTTGAGGGGTGATCCTGAAAGCAACAGAAGAATGAGTGACTGAGGTGAATGGATTTTGTGGGCTGGGGGTATGGGATGATAGAGAGAGAATTTGGATGGATGATCCTGAATAAGAAAGAGAACTGTGGGTTCAAAGGAGTGGAGTTTTGTTTTTTAGCCTCACTAGTTTACCTTTCTGTGAAATGCGACTGGTCATGCCCACCATAGCAGCCATTTTGTGATGGAGCCCAGGCATTTTCTCAAAATTCCAAATGTGCCCAAAAGGTTGGAGACTCCTGTTATTGGGAGTGACCAAATGCATCAGAAACCAGGGTTCCCCTACCTTTAATAGTTTGGTAGAAGTCATCTTGTGCAGAACAGAGAATTTCAGCACTTTTTTCTTTGTTAAAAAGCCAGATATACACTTACGGGAATATGTATTCCCCTTACTTTAAAAAAAATCCCTATTAAAACAGTTGCTACATTGCTCAAGTGATATTCGGAGCGCTTTGGCTATTGGGTGGTATAGAAATGTAATACATATTCAGGTATGTGTGGGCATGGGGATGTTTTACTGTCTCCAGTGCACACATAAGTACCCACATCATTCCAGTCAGGCTTTATTTCCTTTTTGAGAGGAGGAATCAGATTGTCATGAGTTCAGTGGGAATTGTATTCAAAAACTGCCAGACCAGTTTAACCATATCCCACTGTAGGACAAAGAAATGTATGTTTGCATCGCGGATAGTGATTGTGCTGTCAAATGCCCCCCCCGCCCCCCACCTTTCTCTAGAATATGTTATGTCAGTGTGGCATAGTGGTTAGAGTGCTGGACTGGAACCAAGGAGATCCGGGTTCTAATCCCCACTCGGCCATAAAGCTCACTGGGTGACTGACAGTCACAGACAGTCACTGACTCTCAATCTAACCTACCTCACAGGGTTGTTGTGATAAAATGGAGAGGAGGAGGCTCGTGTACACTGCCTTGGGCTCCTTGGAGGAAAATAAGGGATATGTAATAATAAAAAATAAAATAAAATGGCTGTCTCCAATTTACTGGCTTTTCAAAATCATACTTAAGATGCTTCTAGGGGGAGAGCTGTTAGTGCTACCAGGTGAAAGATATTGTGCAGCTGTTCCATCTTTCCATCCTTAACAGATTTTTGTGGAAAGAAAAAAGATGGAAGAAGCAGTGGGAAAATATGGGAGGGTTACAAGTGGAAGACAACAACATCTGGAAACCCACCCACCTCTATAAAACTTCATGAATAAGGCAGGGTGATTGCATGGAAAGAAGCCTCACCTGGATACACCCTTTGGCAGTGTTGAAAGTTTAGCCCTTAAGAAAATGCTTCATGCAGAAAAAAGTTGCAATGCAAAATACTTTCCAGAAAAGCTGAAAAATAAGCTTAGCAAGAGCTCTGTCAGAACAGGAATGCCTGACACGTAGTGTCTGATGCATTGTGGTTTAAGACTTCCTCTGTGAAACACTTCTGTCAAACTTCAGAGGAGCAGGGAAAAATAGCTTGACACCCTTGCTGGCAGGAAGTAGTGGTGAAACCTCAGCATAGCAACAGGTGGGTGTGCACTTAGTCTCTGAGCATTTGTGTTCTGGAAAACAGTTTCTTTTGCAAGTTCTCTCTTTTATCTTGTCATCAAAGGAACAATTAATCTGCTGCTGGGATTTCAAAGCACAATGCAGATCAGAAACTTTGAGAGCTGACATTGGAAATGCAAGAAAAAATACAAATTAACTGAAAAATGGGTGCTTCTTCAAAACCAGAGGTGTTATCTAACATTTTCAGTGCCTCAAAGTACCTAAGAAAAGAACAAGATAGGACTTATAGTCAGGCATTCCCTGTTGAAAATCAATCCCCCGTTAAAAAAAACAAATAACTAGCCCTTTTTTCTTTTTTTTTAAGAGTTGCATTTTTACATTTACAGGAGGCAATTCAAGTCCTAACTGTGTATTGGCATCTTCACAGAAACCAGGGTAAATTCTCATTTCTATCTCCTGCGTCCTGCCCTAGGTTTTGGTCTTATCTGAAGGGATCAGGAACTGGTAGCACAGGGAAAAGAGAAACATGAAAATATTATATGGTTCTGTAGCGGTATGCCGTTTTTCAGTATCAAGCCTTTGCTTCCAATCAGGATCACCCAATCTTATATTGGGTGCTTCCAGACAAGACTTTTATTATGCAATCACCCTGCCTCATTCATGGAATTTTACAGGGAGTCTAGACAATGGGCTTTTTCTACACAAGGCAGAGGCTCTAAAAACAGGGCTAAAAGTCTCTTTCTGAAAGGCAAAAATCTCCCACCAATCACCAGTGTCTTCCGGCCTTGATGCAGAAGCAGGGAGGTTGCCAAGAGCTCCAAAAAACAAACAAAGGGTGCTTCCAGATGAGAACTGATTGTAGAATCACCATGACTTATTCATTCACATTTTACAGGAGGTCCACATGATATCGCCATCCACTTACAATCTTTCTGTGTTGTCTTGGTACTGGCTGTGTCTGACTTTTTTCTCTTTTTTTCGAGAAGGATGGAAGAATAATGCAATCTCCACAACTATAGATGCCCTTAGCATTACTCTTCTGTCTTTTTAAGGGGTATGGTTTTGATGTGGGTAGTGACTTATGGGGCAGGTGAACCTATCATAGCTCAGCACACTATGAACTGGTTAGCACAACACACTAATCTGGCCACCGAGGGTTATGTGAGGGTTAAATGACCCTCACATAACCCTCGGTTTGTTGTAGGATTATTCAAGGGGTTTTTATACCCTCAAATAGCCCCTGGTGGATGGGTTCGCATGACACTGCAACCCCCACTTGGGGTTGCATATTGAAAATGTCTTCTGGCACGCACCACGGCTCATCATGGGTTAAATGACCCATGGTGAAACGACCCTGTCATGTGAACTAGCCCAATCAGTACACTCTTTATAATGTGCACCATTTTTATCACCCATTTTTCTTTAAGCAAGTGCCACTTGCCCATCTCTATATTTAAAAAATACACACCACATATTAAAATCATAGTGAAATATCACTTAATGCAATATCGATGTTTCCTAAAATATGAAAAAGAAATCCCCTTTCCAGTCACTGCTAGTTTAGAAAAGTGATTAATGGCAGTGACCGTGTCTTTTTTAAATGATTTTTAAAATTAGCATTATATAGGTATAACTCTATAATGCTGCTTTAAAGAAAAGGTATTATAGGATTATAATGGTATAGTGCCATTTGTTATCATTCTATTTTAAAGGAAAAGTTTTACAACATAGGGGTGTAATGCTATACCACCATAATGCTTATTTAAAAAAATGTTTTAAAAGTCCTGTGGCTGATTTATGCTGAGAAAACAGGTGTCGTGGCTTTCTGGCATTATCATGGGTTGCAGCATTAGCTGTCTGGGAGATTAGCAAGAGGTTACCATTTTTCAGGAAGAGGCTTTTAATGCTATCTTCCCAGATCCTAGAGGCAGAATTTAAGCCAATGTTAAATGACTCCTGCCTGTGAGGAGAATAGAAGTTTACCAGATAAGAACATCTTGTTCTATTCTGTCCTGTTCTAAGTATATCAGTGATCCCAGAATCTTCCCACCTGCATAACAGAACCACAGTGCCAGCAACTTCCACACAGTTCTGAGGGCCAAACTAGATGTTACTTTAATGGTGTGGTTAGCAACAACTCCTGGGTTTAAAAAAATAATACTATTCAGCACTTGGGGGCATGGCAGTTTCCATCAAGACTGGAGTGCACAGGCATTAAATACAATTTGATAAGCCTTATTGATACCAGTGGCAGAGTGAAGAATAAGTTTCATGACCCTGCCATTGTAATCAGTAGAAATGAAACATGGTCATCGTCAGCTGGATTGTACCCATACTCTGAAAAGGAACTCCTGAAAACTTGAGTGAATCAAGGTACAGAAGCAATGTATGTGTGAATGTATGTGCATGGGGGTGTCTTTTATTTTTTTGCAAGCCTTTGCAATCTGATGATTCAAAATTTCCAACTTTGTTTCTCTGTCAGGGTCAATTAAATGAAGAGAAACTCAAGGACAGATTGGGTGTGCTGGAGAATCAACTGCAGATCTGCACTCAGGTAAGATTTTTGGTTCAAAAAGAGAAGGCCTATTTCTCAAAGCTCAAGTAGTTTTCCATATTTATATTAGGAATGGCCAGCTTCTGGATCCTCGGGGGCTGCTCTGTTCTTCAGACACTATTGTTTGGGAATGGCCTATTGCGCTTCATCATAGAGAATCAGATTCTATTATAACGTTGTCATAACGTTGTATTATAACGCTAGGTCAGAGGTGCACAACCTTTGCCCCCCGCCCCAAGTTTTCCAGAATGTGTATGAGGTAGCAATACAATATCATTTTACATAAAATCAACATGGAAATTGATACTTATTTTCCTTGCAAATAATATGAGCCGACATTTTTAACTGTACCTTGACTATTATTTGGGTCGTATCATAAGGGCTGAATAAAGTTGATTTGAATGCTGTTTCCATTGACCTGTGTCAGAGTAAATGCAATCCTAAACCAAGATTTTTTAAAAATACTATTTTCCTTCACACGAAGTTGTCCAGTTTTGATCTTCCATTAATGGGAGCAACTAATTCTCTAACAAATGAATTTAGTACACTCTTCACTGTGAAAAAATTCCAGGACAGGATGTTTAGCTTGGTGAATTATGGATGCCATTGGTTTTAATGGGTTGAATCCAAACTAAGTTAGGCATGCCTTGGTCTTATCAAAATCCATGGGACTGTAGTTGGTCATGTGTACCTTTTCCCATGGACTTCAATGGGATCAAAATATGATTTAGTGTGGATCCAACCCCATATTCTTTAGCTCTCGTTTGTTTTATTTAGAGCTACTCAAAGCGGAGCTTAAAGAGGATTCTCCTGGAGATGGAAGATCAAAAGCAGACCTATGATCAGAAAGTGAAAGAGTCTCTTCAGAAACTGCTTGAGGAGAAAATGCAAGCAGAAAGTCAACTCCAGAATGCCCAGGTAGGCACGGGATTTCAGCCTGGGACCAGTAGAATGTTGGGCAGAATTTACACAGCAATGTCCTGTTGATGTCTTCCTTATAGGAATTTTGTTATGTATTAGGTGAACGAGAAAGATGAAGCTCCGAACAAAGCAGTGTGAGAGAAGTGTGTTGTGTCAGAGCATGATTGATGGCAATAACTTCTTGGGTGTATCATTGCGGTTCCTTCTGCTTGAGGCATAATCCTAACCACAATACTCAATGGAAGGAGGGATTTGCACCTGACTGTATCAGACCAACACTCACAGGTTTTGCTTCTCCCCCCCCCCATAAGTATGTTATCTCCCGCACCCATCCCATGTACAAGGAGATCATTTCAAGTAACATAAGAGAAATACAACACTGAAAAATAGCCAGAGGTGTATCTGTGGTGGGGATAATGTATTATGTACAGAAAATATAGTGTAGTGGCTAAGAAACTAAAGGCACAATCCTATGCATGTTTAGACAGAAAAAAGTCCTACAGCTCCCAGCGTTCTTCAACCAATATGGTTGGCTGGAGAATGCTAGGAGTTGTAGAACTTTTTTCTTCCTAAACATGCATAGGATTACAGCCTAAGAGAGAAATCCTATGGGCTAGATGCCCAAAGGGTGGAGACCTCTGATATGGGAGGCCTCCATCCATCCTTTGCCCTGTTGGGCTCTTGCCAGCAAGGTGGGAGAAACAAAGGAGGCTATTTTTCCTTCTCCATCCTTTCAACCTTTTTCATTAGATGGATCTCTGAGCCCATCTATCTTGCTTTCTCTGCTGGGGACAGATGTATTTTTGTATTTTTAAACCACCCAGAGAACTTTGGCTATTGGGTGGTATAGAAATGAAGTAAATGAAATACAGTAATGTTTTATTGTATATTTTTTATCATTGCTTTCCATTTTATAGAAAGTCAGGGTGTAAATATTAGTAAATAAAGAAATAAAAGCAGTGAGGCTGCTCTCCTCCTGCACACATGCACACCACCCTATCCCAGGCCATTGCAAGGAAGACAGGTAGTATTTTTGTCTTTGGATTGCAGGCCCAACCCACTGGCTAGAGTTGGGTCATGTTGAAGTAATTGCCTAGTGAAGCGCTAAGGCTGAGGGCCAAATCAGGCGAGATGTTAAAATGTGTGATCACAGCACCCACAGGAGGAGGTTTAATTATTTCCACCTGCACCATCTTACCGAGGAAAAACAGCCTGGCCTGCCCTCTCACCCAACCCACAAAACTGCTATGGAAGCTGGGGGGGGGGGGGTATTTATTTAAGAATATTTATATACTGCTTTTATATACTGCCCATTTAAAAAAATCTCAAAGCAATTTACAGCAAATTATAACACAATACATCATTACAATAACACATCAAGTTAAACAAGTTAATGGTTGGAAAAAGCCAGGGTAAACGTGTGCCTTTTAAATAAATGTCGAAAGCACATGATCATTGGTGTATGATATACGGCAGAAGGCAGGTCATTCTGGAGTGAGGGTGCCACCACAAAGAAGGCCCGTTGCCGTGCTGCTGCCAGATGGTACTCTGCAGGAAGTGGCATGGACAACAACTCCTCTTCTGAAGATTGTACTGGGCCAGTAGGTCTATATTCAGAGAACAGTGTGTGTGTGTGTGTGTGTGTGTGTATTAATTCCCCTCCCCATTGTCCCATTCCATGGTACTGGAATGGGACAATGCCCCCATTGGTACTATTTTTATTTTTAAAAAAATGAATGATACCCAAATGCAATCACATGTTTAACCTATCTTCTAGTTTGGCCCTACAACTTCCTTTTCTTTCATCTCTCCACTAGATGGCACCATATACAAAGCTCATAACTAGGTGGGCTGGGCTCACTGGGCTGGCTGGCACATCATATTAGAGAAGAAGATATTTACCAAAGCAAGATCTGTTGGCAAAAGTGTTTGAACTTTTCCAGTTTCACACAGGTGTCTGTCAGGCAGAAATATCAACTGCTGCTTTGTTGCAGAGAAATGAGTCTAACATGATTGATGACTCCCCTGTTGCTTCAGAGGCTGCCACACAGTACTTTCAGAAGTCAATTTGAAAAAGCAAATCCCTGCAGCTCTTTCTGGTAGCACATCTTACAAAAAATAAAATACAGGTCAGTTTAGGGTAACACATCCATGAATCCCTGGGACAGTCCAGTTAGCTGGGCAGAACCACACAAACAAAAGCAAGCAGAGATTTTAAAAATATGTATTAGGTACAGGAAAGAGAAAGCAATGCCATAAAAGTATATTAATAAGGAATGAAATATTTTCCATCTACATCAGGGACATTCCTATTGGGGGCTCGTAATCAGAAGGCATTGTGTAGCTACTCCGTCTTTCTTTTCTTAATGGAAAAAGATGGAAAAACAGTGGGAACATATGGAGGATTACAAGTGGAAGACATCATAGTCTGGACACACACACACATGTAAAATTCCATGAATCAGACAGACCAATAAAATCCTTGTCTGGGAGCACCCAAGGCTGAGTTTCCATCAAGTCTCAACAACAAATATTGAGCCTTATGGTAAAATAGCTCTCTCCGCAATGAACTACTATTTGTTCCCTTTGTGGTGTGCAGCAGTGTGTCTCACTGTCAAGAAGGCATGTTTGTTAACCCTGACACTTCTATGTGATGTATGTTCCTCCTAGAGAGCCCTCACTGTTGCAGAGGAAGACTGCACCCTCTGGAAAGAACACTACAACACGTTAAAAAAAGACTGGAGCCAGCTGATTGACAAGCACAGTGAACTAGAAAACATGCTTCATGTCTTGGAAAACAAACTGCAGGTAACTTCCTTGTCTCTTTATGAGGCTATATTCCAGCCTTTCCTTTTACACCAGCAACTATCTGGCTATCCGTTCTCAAAGACAGAATTTGAAATGGGAACAGGGTTGTGCTGCGTGCGGTTGCATCCACAGGACTGTTGGGAAGGTGAATAATCTAAACAAAATGTTAATCCTCATCCTGAAATTTATGGTCCAGTCGATAGCTGCTGTACTGAAGACAGTGATTCATCATGCCAACACAAGGGGATAAAATCATCCACCTATTTTGACCCCATGAGTATTAATGCTTCTATTAGATGGCAGGGCTGTATCTCAGAAAGATCACTGCATCACCTTACTAGGGAGCAACGGGTGGTGGTGGAGAGATGCAGCTCATCCACAGTATTGTATGGTCCTTACTTCCCTTTCAAGTCACAGCTGCATTTTAATCTTAAATTGGCATTGCTACTGTAAAGTAGATATTCGCACACATGAAAGTACACATGCTGGACAAGTTCACACATCATGCTAAGCTACCCTGAGAGTAAGCCACAGTGGGTGAGTATCTTTCCCTTACTCCTGGCAAATGATAGCCCACTTGGTGGCTTGCCATGGCTTGCTTTTTCCTCAGTCCTCCTGGTCACTGCTGGCACACATCCCAGGAGCCTTTGCGGCAGAAATCCACATTCCCTACATCAGCACCCTTTCTGCAACTGATCCACTGGGGTTGCCAGCTACCAAGGGAAACTCCCCCACCCCCATCAGATTGCCAAAGGGAGTTAAGTTTCTGAGCCTTTATGAATGCAGGAATGTGTTCACAATTATTCCTTGGGGGGGGCTAGTGCAACTGTACAAGACCACCTGTCCACTATTGAGCAAAGCGTACCGTTATCCCCCTCTTGTCAATGTCCTTGTCAATTTCATTCTCCAATTCTTGCTAAGGAACACTTTTTTTTAAAGGCTGCTTCATGTTCAACTGAAGTAAGAACACCTAACCTAAAGTTCCTTCTGTCCTGCAGCTACCAGCCACTTTCAGCTCCCTCCCAAATTCCACTTTGAGCTTGTCGCTTCCCTCCACTGGTCTCCGTTGCTAGCTGTCACATACACATGTGCAAATGTCATGGTAAGGCAGTAAATCGGAGGGGAAAATTGCATGAATGTTATGCTAAGCCACCCTGCAATCTCTCAAGGTAACAACCTACCATGGCTTAGCGTGACATGCAAACAAGGTCACTGAGACCTTTGTGAAAACATAGCTGCAGGTAGGTACCTTATCTAGGCATTTTGTATCAGTATTTTGCTTGTAGAGGTAGTTGGAAAACGTCAGTTGCCTTTCCCTACAAGTATGTTATGATCAGTTTCCAGTTACAACATTAGTTCCAAATGAAACAAGTGATTGGTTTCCAAAAGCATAATTACTAGGGATGTCAGAGAATTCCGCGACGGATCTCGGTGAGGCCGAATGCCAGTGCATTCGGCCCCCCGAAATCCATCGCGGAATGAAGCCCCCGCCCCCCCAAACCACGAAAGGTGCGCGAAACAGAGCACTTACCTGCTCCCGTCCATGCTGCTTTGCGAATGGTGGCCGTCCTGCGGCTGCCATTCGCTTCCTCTTCATAGCCGTGATAGGCTACGTAAATACTTACGTAGCCTATCATGGCTAATGCAGGGATGCCATTTGCGTCCCTGCAGAGTCTGTGATAGGCTACGTAAGTATTTACGTAGCCTATCACGGCAGGGGGGAAAAACCCAGCGTATACAAATGGCGGCAGCTACCGCCATTTACGTACGCTGGGTTTTTTTCCCCATGCCGTGATAGGCTACGTAAGTATTTACGTAGCCTATCACGGCAGGGGGGAAAAACCCAGCGTACGCAAATGGCGGCGGCCGCCGCCATTTGCATACACTGGGTTTTTCCCCCCTGCCGTGATAGGCTACGTAAATATTTACATAGCCTATCATGGCTAAATACAGGGACGCAAATGGCGGCAGCTACGACAGCCGCCATTTGCGTCCCTGCAGGGCTGCCCGGCGGCCGGATGTCTGGCTGCGGGTCGCCGGGCAGGATTCCGGGCGGGGAGGACCGGATCACTTCCCCCACCGTCGAGGATTCTGGGGGGAGGGGCGGAGTGCCTCCCCCCCCTCAGCAGAAACAGAACAGAACGGAAGGTAAGTGTTCCATCCATCCCTAATAATTACTGAAATTAAACCAGATAAGTTTTTATCTACCTGCTAAATTTCTCCAAACACTATATCTTTAGGTTGAAAATTTATTTATTAATTATACTTTAAGCTGCACAATAACTCTGGTGGTATGCAAAATTTGTTCAAAAAAATTGATTTTTTTTTTTTAAAAAAAACCTTGCATCTAGAGTGTAGAAAACTGTTGCTTTACAAAATCAAATCATATTGTTTCCAATCAGGAAGGACTCCTGTATTCAGGTTTGGAGGTACTCAGTTTAGTCTCTGAAGTATTGATCAATATGGCAGCAGTTGTCTCACCTCTGCTGAGAGTAAGGTCTCTTTTTAATAAAGGCATTCTTTTCTTACTCTTTTTTAAAAAACGTGTGATGGCCAAAAATGATATATAAGAAGAACCCACATGGATCACACTTCAGTTATTTTTTTGCTAACCAATACACTGTTATTGTGGCTGTTTCCTGCAGTGGTCAGACACCCAGAACTCTCAGCTGTACCAAGCCCTGCAGAATTTGGAGAGTGAACGTGCCAGTCTCTATTCAAGAATTGATCACCTACAAGAGGACAACAGGCTCGCAATGGAGTGTCTCAGTGCAGTGGAAAGTAAGAAATTTGTAGAAAAAAGAGGATACTGGCGTATGGCTGGGCAAGCAGGGATGTGACAGAGTCTGAGTGTTCTTTTAATGAATATTAGAACCAACTTCCTGTTCCCAACATTAGGCTTTGATTAATTGTTCCAGTGTGACTAAGAGCTGATTTTAAATGCTGGTGGGAGAGCACATGATACAGTCCTCATTTGTGACTGTACCATCTCAGAATGAACATGGTAGATTGCTTATTTATTATTATTAAAAATTTATTGAAAAAGATGCTTTTCTCAACAACAGCAACAACAATAACAACAACAAAGAAGACTCAAAGCGACTTACAAATTTACAAATTAAAACACAGAAAAATGTTAAACAACTTAAACAACTAAAACCAATTATTAATAAAATACCATGACCCCATAAAACGTCAGTGACAGCCATAAACAATTCACCTGATGGATAAAGGAGCGTCTGATGCCTGGGAAATAGAGGAAAGTCTTAACCTGGTGCGGAAAACATGACAATGTTGTCTCCAGGCAGACCTCGTTGGGGAGAGCATTCCACAATCGCCCCCATGTCAAAATCTCTCTGTACACTGAAAGCTTACAAGCCAGTGAGAAAAGGTCTCCTTACATTAACATGCTCGCTGTCCGCATGCAGGGGTGTGGGGGCTTTCAGGCAAGCAATACCCTGTGTGTTTGTTCAGTGGTGGTTCAGTGACATGGAAAATTGTATACCACATATCTCCCTGAACCTTTGTATCTTAAGTTCAAAGTGACTTCCTCAGAGAAACAGGAGAATAGCCTTAATAAGGCAAAGGCCTAAATTTTCAAGAAGCATGAGGCCTTTCTCTTTGTGCTGTGAGCCGACAGAGATACTGAGCAAAGTTACATAACGCATCAGTCTGTTTCCCCATCTGTGCAGTAGCAGTAACACATTCGTGACTCATATGAATTCGTGACTCACATTCGTTTCATATTCAGAAACGGAAAACATTCGCAAATTGAAGGCTGCAGTGCTCAAACCGCAATGCAGTATTGTCCCCTTCAGTTCAATAGGCTAGGATTGGTAACTTGAGGACAACTCCCGCTTATGCCAAATGATGCAATTCAGGGGCAAGAAAAGCCCTACATAAAGTTACTTACCATTCCTAAAAGCTTGATTGTTATTTCCAGGCAAGCTGCAAAGTGAAGAAAAACAGAAGCTGGCGTTGGAGGCAAGAATTAAATGTTTGCACGGTAAGTAAAGCTTTGTGGTCGAAAGAGTTGGGCAATGAGCACAAAGGCCCCCAAACATAGTGATCATACAGTATTCTTTGTGGTATAACACTCCTTGTCTTTACAACTACTGTCCTCTGCCACTGTTGCACAGGGACAGGGAGGAGTCACCAGCTATACCCCTGAATGTGACAATTATGTTCTAGTTACGGTAAGTCATCCTGTGTTATTTAAAAGTCCGATGTGTGACACCCATTAAGGACTGATATGACATTAGGCCTGCTTCACACAAGAGTCTTTTTGCATATGGATGTCACTTCCATGTAGGCAAACTGTGTGTATATACCATACTGCATATATACCATACTGTGCATTTGAACAATGAAATTGTATCTGTGTAGGGAAATAATGTTGTGTACAGTGATCCTTGGAAAGATAGATGCAGCATGTTGTCCCACGTTATTCCATGGTGTGTGTGCATGCACAGGAGCTGCTCCCAAACATAACATGTGAACTAAACCTATTTGTGCTTTGCACTACCAAGGGCAAAGAGATCAAAAGACATTTTGTCTGTGCTCTTTGGTTACGTGATCACCAAAAGAAGAAAGGGGAGTGCTCTGTTCACGCATTCTGACCCTTCAGTGCAACAGGTCCAGTTTCTCAATAGTTGATAGGCAGTTATCTTTATCTGCGACCCCAAGTCTGATCCAAGCAAATCTGTTGGCAGGATGAGGTGAAGTTGTTTAGGGAATTTGCATCTAGCTCACCACAATATGTGGACAGGTTGCTTCAGTCTGTGCTGGTTCCCTGCCTGTCCACATGGCTAAGAGGCAGGAGTCACTGAAGGACTAGCACAATCTGCCAACTTTCCCTTTTTCACCAGAATTGGAATTTGGGAAACTGTCATGAGGATGGGCCACTGGTTTCAGGAGGGTGCTGCAGATGCAAGTGGTACAGGATTCTTCCCCACCACACAGCACCGCAACACAACCGTTTGAATTGTGCAAGAAGGACTGAGTCAAGTGATAGAGATAGAAAACACAATGAGAAAAGAGGGAAGCATGCAAGTGTTCCTGGATATGATCTACTCTGGTTTGTTCTATTTGCAGATGTGATGTGCAATCAGGCCAGGGAATTTATGGTTCAGCAGCAAGATGAGATGCAAAGGACAGGCCAGCTAAACTGGTAGCGGGAGGACTTCTAGGCATCTAGGATTTTGTAACTGGTACTCTAAGAACCATTCCTAACTAGATAGGTCTGGATCTAGACACCAGTCTTGCATGTGCTCTCCCATAAGAACCATAAACAGAAACATCTCATGATGTACTATACATTTGCATGTTTAGCAGGAAGAAATGTTGCTATTCTGCAAAAGGCTGCTAGACACATCTCTGTAGGCATGAAGCTATATCTGTTAGAACAAATTCCTTAAACAATAAATGATTTTACCTCAAAGCTGATGTCTGCTTTGCTGATTTTATCACATTGCCAGCTTTTAAAACTAGGAAGCATAAATAAAATTATAGCTCAGAGGGGTGCACACTGATGCTGTAACACCTGCTGAAAATCACAGCTCAGAAAAGTATGGGTGTATGCATTCACGCCATTCTGTGGTTTGCAGGTTTGGATTACATAGACCTGAAATGTAGCATTTCATTAGGATGCTGTGCCACAAGGAATTCTCCTGCTGGAGGAGCTATTCAAGGCTGTTCGAAATAAAGCCTGGGAATCTGATGATCCCCTATTGGTAAATGAGAGGAAGATTTACATAAGAACAGCAGGAAGTGCTTTTTATGACATTTATGAAAGCACTGTAAAAATTACTCATACAGGGGAAGTTCACAGAAAGGTCCCACTGTGCAGAGCAGGGGTGTCAAGCCATAGTCCTGCAGGCCAAATCCAGGCTTCCAGGCTTCCCCGGAAGGCCACACCCCCTTCCCCCTGACCTCTAAGCATTTGGGGGAGGTTCTGGCTTTGCGCTGTCCCCCCGCCCCCATTCTAAAAGGTTGAAATGCCTCCCCTGAGGCTTCGTTACTGGCAGGAAGAGCTAAAGCTACAATATGCTGGTATTTCGGCCCTGCCCCTTTTGCCTTTGGCCCCTCCCACCACTGGGATGCATCCCCTGAAAGCTTCTTTGAAATTGAATTCAGACTTTTAAGCTGAAAGAGGCTTGATACCCCTGGTGAAGAGCATATGCGTGGCAGGGGAGGAGAACTGTGGCCATCCACTAGGTGCAGTTGTCCCTCCTCTTGAACCTTCCTGATATCCATGTGTTTGATGTAATTACCTTGGATTAGGGCCTATTTGTGAAGCGCTCAATCTACCTAGACCAAATCTGGGCATTCCCTGTCTGGTGTGAGGAGGCAATGCGGCATACACTACGGGTTAAAGTTCCCCCACCGCTCAGGGCAAGGCAGGGATCACATGACCTAGTCCAAGGGCCTTGGCTCCTCCCTTCTGGCTGACATGTGAACCTAAGCCACAGCCTGAATTATAATGCTCTGAGGTTTTACACACAGTGCAATTTTAAAATGATGGTGAGCGCTTACAGGCAGACAGCTAGCACTACCCATAAGTTACTGTGCAGCTACCCCACCTTTTCCTCCTTAACAGATTTTTGTGGGGGTGGGGGATAAAGCAGTGGGTAAATATGGGAGGGTTCCCAGTAGAAGAAAGTAAAATCTGGAGCCCCGCAAAATTCTGTGAACAAAGCAGTGCAACTGCAGGATAAAAACCTTGTCTGGATTCACCCTGTGTTAGTTACTTTGTACGTTATATAATGCTGTGGGAGAGGAACTATGAGAGCCTTTATTAACATTTCTTGTTAGGAAGAGCTATCATGTTACACAAGCAGCTCAAGGAGAGGTCCTCATATCTCCTCTCCCACTAATCTTCCAGTCTATTAAATAACATACAATCCTACTCTTGGACCCATACAACTATAAGATGGAAAGTGATTTCATCCGGTCAGATGCCCTACACCAGCACTGCAACCTCCTTACCCTAACAAATGAACACATTATCATACAGAAAGGTACATGAAGGGTAGGGAATGAATTCATATAAGTCAAATAAGTGAGCCAGAGAAAGATAAAAAGCACCAACAAACAACTTACACCATCGATCTGGCTAGGCAAAGCTGGGTATGTGCGAGAATTTCATTTCAATTCGCTAATCACTCAAACGTCCTCATTCACAACCCTGAATGCGATTGGGAGTGCATGTTCTCCAAAATTGTTCAGAGCAATTCTCAAACTATGTTTGCAAAATGTGTGCTTTTAAAAAATGCACACTTTAAAAAATTCTCGTTTTCACGCTTCAGTTAATGGAGGGAAAGTGCACACTTCTGAAAAATACACTTTTCCCATTCAAAATACACACTTTTCCCATTCAAACGAACTGAGAAAAACTGATCACACACAAGAACAGGAGCAAGCCGCACTGAGCTTTGAAATGAAGTTCAGGGGATTTCGGCAAGTTCAGGCAGCCCTGGTTCTCCCATCTCCAAGCAAAGCCATCCCTGTCTGAATCCAAACATGACAGTAGGCCAAGTACATGGAAGCAAAATCCATCTGTTCATCTTTGCAAAGAAATCACTTTTAAATACAAAGTGCCTGTAAAACATATGATTTTACATGGGGTTTGATCCCCAACATCTCCAGTTCAGTGGCTGAAAAAAAGAAAAGGCCCTCAGACCCTAGAGAGTTGGATTTGTTGACAGTGTGGGACCACATCCATCATTGTCCTGACTGTGTGTGAGATGGCTTCTTATATTCTGAGCATTGCAACAGATATCCTAAGTTCTAATATTTAAAAATCAGCACTTTAAGAGAAAAGGTAAGCCAGTTACAAATCCACTCATGTGCTTCAAAAAAATGGAAATTTCAAGCGAAGGCACCTGGTCTTTCCTTCTCAATAGCAATTATGTTATTTTAGCCCAGTACTCTTCCTCTGCAGGAGAGATTTACCCCAGGAAGAAAATTGCTGTGTATCAGTCATGTCTCAATAAATAAATCTGAAATGGTACTAAGAACATTGATACTTTATGCTAAATTTCAGACTCTTTGGACAAATAGACTGGATTTTATTCTACTGGATTTAAAATGTTG
This sequence comes from Heloderma suspectum, assembly GCF_057233095.1. Classification (NCBI taxonomy): domain Eukaryota; kingdom Metazoa; phylum Chordata; class Lepidosauria; order Squamata; family Helodermatidae; genus Heloderma; species Heloderma suspectum. The sequence continues at coordinate 256,759,690 of NC_139461.1, forward strand.
AGCTTTTATAATGGTGGGATGTGGTTTGACCTCTCTGCTTATCTATACAGGCACTCTCATGCCAAGTGTATTCTCATTACATGTGTGAAAAACAGAACCAGTTTGCTTTCAGGTTGCTTTGGTCCCACAAAGAACAGATTTTTAATTCATGCAGACATTGGGCAAGACAGTTATCCTGCAGATCATGATTCTAATAAACGTCTGGCTCTTTTTGTAGAGCAGGGCGGTGTTACAGCGCAGAGCTCAGCCAGAACCAAACAGAATTCCCAGTCAAAGGACTTTGAGGGGGGCAGAGAGAGCAATCTGGAGGACCAGCTGCAAAAGAGGACAACCCAGTTTGCAGCTAAGGAAAAAGAGGTGAGGATGTGACCCAAGCAGCTCATAAGATTAAAGGATCTCATTAGGAAATTAATTGCTATTTTCAAATGCCTTTCAGTACAGATATGAAAATTCTGGATGGCAGTGGGCATCCAATCTCGTATGTGCATCATTCCAGTCTGCCTAACAGATGTCACACTGCCTAACACTCAAATAATAAACGCATTCATTTGAAAGGCTTACTTTTACTCACTTTTTTGCATTGGCAGCATCTGCACATAAGGTATGGAAAAGTGGAAGACTACTAAGATGGATTACTCCATGGTTCACTTAAGGAACAAAAACTGAGACAAGACTGAGTTGTCCAGGGCCCACTAATGAGACTTCTGGTCCTCCACATTCAGTCCCTAACCTTTGGGCCAGTTCAGCACTCATTTCTTGACCAGCGTCAAAGTAGCTAGCTTTCGTGTATTTTCACATCTCAAAAACAAAACACGAGAATCCATGCCCCATAGGTTTCAGTGGAGCTTACTTGCAAGTATGCGTATTTAGAACCAGAGCCTATATATGCCAGGAGAGTAACCTCACTAACTGGAAGCTGTGCTGTGATTTTGGTGAGACTAAGGCTTGAACTGGGCACGACAGTGGCAGATGTGTGTTTAAACCTAGATCTGCCCGATCACATAGAAGAGGGATGGGGAATGTGTGGCCTGCCAGATGTTTTGGCCTACAACTCCCATGATCCCTCACTATTGTCTGTGCTGGCAAGGGCTGATGGGAGTTGCAGTCCATCACCGACATAGAAAGAAGGGGCTGCAAAAATGGCAGGTAATGAGTAAGAATCTTCCCTCCAGCTGCCACTTATCTCCCTGCTGCCCCTCTCAAGCACTTTTCTCCCAGCCAGGCTCCTTCTGATATTGGTGGTGGAGAAAAGCATTGGTGTGTATGTATGCATGTGTGTAGGGGCAGACAGCAGGAATGAAGCTGAAGTTAGGAGCAGGTTTAGCATCCCTTGTGTCCATGCTCCTTACGCTGTTAAAATTAGGCAACCAAGGTTTAAACGTATGGACCTGGTGCACTCGTGCCTATTTTATCCCTAAGCTCAGTGCAGGCAGAATATCTCTAAAGCTACATGTTCTGAGTTTCAAAAAAGCTTGCATTTCATTGTTCCAGAAAGCAAACATGTAGATTATACTTTTATGAAAAGATCTTTGGATGCACTTGCCCACAGTTGTAAAGTATTTTTTTCCCCCGCTATTAAACTCCGATGTGAAGGAGCTGGGAGTTGAATTGCAGACTGCAGTCAAATGAACATCTGGTATCCTAGCCGTTATTAGATTCTGTGATTGTTGGTGTATGTTCCACATCCTGCCAAGAGTCATTCTGAAAAGTACTGATATTTTTAGAATGTTTTCTTCATGACATCATTTTCTTCTGGAACACAGTAGCTTCTGAGTGTATGCAAGACATGTCCTATTGTCTGCTCAAGAGACTGATAAGGACAAGAATAGAAGGGGCATTTGAAAGACGATTTGGCTGTTTTAAGATCACTGCTGTTTGTGCGCTTTCTGGAAATGAAAATTCACAGCAAAGTTCATTTCAGCCTGAACTCAATTCAAATCCAGTTTTCAGTTTTGAAAGCAGAATCCTGGGGATTTACAGAATAAAAAAGTGGGTGAACACCTTACATACCCATATACAAATTCTGACTGGATGGTAACATGCCGTGGTAGGGACACGTGAAGTTAACTGGCAAAAATAATCACCGTGGATTCACGTGGCTCTATGTAACCATTTCAGAATTCTGCATGCCCCACCAGCTGCCTCTTGAAGGCAGCGCCATATTCAGGATTACACTCTGAACATGTGACTGTAATCACTTTGAAAACAGCATTTGCAATAGCATGCCAAAAGGTTACTAACATTGCACAGGATTACAGTGGCACACAACTGGCTGGCTGGCCCTGGACAGAACCAGCACATGCAGGATTTTCAAGAAGCTCTATAGTGCCTACCATGCATTGAAGGCTTGTACGAATTGGCCTTGAGAGAAAAATACTAATCAAAGGAGGGCTATTAAAATAAAGGTTTCACAAAAACTGTATTTGGTCTATGATAAATTCACATTCCCAGCTTATAAAATTTAGTGATATAATATATACCACTAAACCAAAGCTTCTGCGAATAGGTCTGTGTGGGTGGTATGCTCCAGTATTCCAAACCAATTCTCTGTTCACTGATCATTTGTAGATGAGTCCCTTTTGCAAGAGATACTTGGGACAGTTTTCCCATGAGGACAACATGCTGAATTGTACTGCACATGTTCAAATACTGCTATTTCTACATGTACAACAGTCCCTGCTGATTGCTAGGCCTCAGTGCTTAGAAGAGAGACTGGATTCTGTTTCTTTCTGGAAAAAATAGCATGATCAGTGATGGAGAACACTTCTTTAAGTTCATGTCTGTTCACAAGAAGAGGAAAACACGTGTCCCCACTTTGTTCACAGTATCTCCATCTCTAGGAACCAAAAATAATTCAAATTAGATATGCCGTTTTCTGACCTTACATGCTGTATCAGCTTTATTAATAGCTTGAAACAGCAAGGGTTACTTGTGAAGGAAGCCCCAGGTGTATTTTGAGGAATGTGTGAAATGTGGAGTAAGGTGGGAGAAAAGGATAGGGTTAGGGGAATAAATTCTCTAATTTGCTTCAGGATTAGGGGGGCAGAGATGCTCCAGCTACTACCACACTAAACCCATTGGTAACTGCTGCCCTCAAGCTCACTTGGAAAAAAAGCACCTTAGTGAACAGCATTTTTTCTAAACAACCATTTGCTTTCTTGCTCAGGGCACAGATCTGCGTTGTGAACTAGAGGTCCTGGGCGACGACTATCGCAGCTGCTTCACCAAGTTACAGCAGTGTCGAGATGAACTCAATCACTCTCAGAGCCAACAGGCCCAAGTAGGATATGTTTTCTTTGAACAGCCGTTTTGTGCTGCCCCATACTGTTACTATGTAGTCTGCAAAGATATCAAAGCCCACCCTCCTGGCCCCTCAGTATACATGGATTGAACTGAGCAGCTTCAGAACTAAAAATGCACATCCAAGAGGCATGAACAAAGAAGTCAGGCTACAGTGGTTTTTTAAATACTGCACACATTTGATAACAGAGCAAGACTTTATAATTAGCCTGGGCTACACTGAGAGTTTATAAATCAGAGATATAAAGACATGAAAAGACCATTATAGTCCGGAGAAAACACACCTCTTGTGTGTCTGCTTATCAAGTTTTAAAAAATTTTGCTGGAGCTTTGGACTGATGCTTAAAAAGCTGATACCAGCACTAGAAATTGAATTTATTTATTGACATTCCCTCCCACATACACTGAAATAATTCATCAAATGCTAGTTTAAACATGGAGGTTTTTCACTGGTTTATGAAAACAGCTACTGATGGGCTTTGGTGGGCCTTTGAGGACAGTAAGTTCCAAGACACACTACTGAGAAGGCCCTGCCCTATATTTCAGCCAGCCTTAGATACCTAGTAGAGGGCAACTGGTGTTGAGCCTGCTCCCTGCCCCTCAGAGCTCAATAAGCACTTGGGTGATATAGTGAGAGATGCTTCCAAATATTTCCAGAGCCCAAACTTTGAGTAAACAAATATCCTTTAAATGTATTTATTAGGATACTTATACCCTGCCATTTCATTGCTGTTGGTACCTTCAAAGCTGCTAAATAAAATTATAATAAATTAAAAATGATAAAAATTGAAACCAATTAAACAGCAACATAATTAATAGGACACAAACAATTGGGTCCAGAAGTCAACAGGCAACCAGTGCATTCTCTGCTCTGTGTCTACAGTATGAAACGATCATCTGCATTCTGCGCAAGGTGTCGCTTCCAAACTTTATCCAGGGGTAGTCCCATGTAAAGCAGTGAATTGAGAACATGTTAAACCTAAGCTAAGGCTCTATTTGTACAATTATTCAGCATGTGGTGACTACTACTTATCAATTTTTTTCATGCAAAAAATCCCAACTTCAAGTATAACCTGATGGGATCTGCACTAGCGGTGACTGACCAAGAAAAAGATCTTGGGGTTGTGGTGGACAGACAGCTCAATGAAAATGTCAACCCAGTGTGCGGCCACTGTAAAACAGGCAAACTCCATGTTAGGCATAATTAGGAAAGGAATTGAGAACAAAACTGCCAATATCACACTGCCCTTATACAAATCTGTGGTGCAACCACACTTGGAATAATGTGTACAGTTCTGGTCATCACACCTAAAAAAAGATATTGTAAAGCTGGAAAAAGGGCAGAAAAGGGCAACTAAAATGATCAAGGGGCTGGAGCATCTCCCCTATGAGAGAAGGTTACAACATCTGGGTTTAGCATGGAAAGAGGGTGACTAAGAGGAGAGATAAGAGGTGTACAAAATTATGCATGGTGTGGAGAATGTGGATAGGGAGACATTTTTCTCCCTCTCTCATAATACTAGAACCCGGGGTCATCCTATGAAGCTGATTGGTGGGAGATTCAGGACAGATAAAAGTACTTCTTCACACAGCGCACAGTTAAACTGTGAAATTTGCTATCACAAGACATAAAGATGGCCACCAATTTGGATGGGGTTAAAGGGGGTAGACACATTTCTGGAGAAGGCTACTAGTCCCAATGGCTATATGCTACCTCCAGTATTGGAGGCAGTATGCCTAGGTACACCAGTTGCTGGGAAACATGGCCTAGAGGGTGGTGTTGCACTCAGGTCCTGCTTTTGGGTTTCCCATAGGCAGCTGATTGGCCACTGTGTAAACAGAATGCTGGACTAGATGGACCCTTTTTCTGATTCAGCATGGCTCTTCTTATGTTCTTATGAAACTGCTCCAAACATGCACAAAACCCAGATTTCATTCCATTCCACAGGAAGTCAAAATGTGAGTTGAACAGTGGAGAGCCAATCTTGTCTCATAAGACTTCAGCACAAACTGAAAAATCCTAGGATGACCATCTCGGATCAGAGAGAGATACAGGGGAATGCAACTCTTTCAGGATCACTATATTGGTGCACTAAGGCAGTTAAGAGGGTTCCACCCTCAAAGGCAGAAATCCTTTTAGACATATAGATAGCTCAAATATAATGCATACTGAGCGAACATGGGAGATTCCAAACATCAACCCTCCCACAAGCACACCTCAGTGATGTAGAAAGAAGGGTGCACAGTCTGGACTGTATGCACAGAGAACTCATCTTGTGACTCAGCATGGTCACAAAACATAACCCACATTAGACTGCAATTCATTCTTTGAAACCACCATATGCTGAAAATGATTATGTTAATAGGTTCTGAACTTCAGCATCAAGCCAGTGGGTCTAATTTTTTGGCTTTGCAAAGTGGGAAAAAGAATCTGTCCTCAAAACTCACTTTCAACACAGGTATTTCCTGAGTAGTCAAATAGAAACGTAGGCCTCTTTGTAATAAAACACAAAGTGCCAGCATTGGGCAGGCTTAGTGTAACTATTTGAAAAGAGGGAGGAATTATGAGTTTCTATCAAACATATAATTTATCAGTTAGGTTTTTTATTTCATTAGGTTTCATCTTTCTTTCAGAGACGACATGGCCACTGGATCCCTCTCCTAATGGTAGTGACAGCAACAGCTCTGGTATCTTACTTAGTCAACTTTATACCCTGAGTATACTTTCTCTCTAGTTTTGCTTATGTTACCCACTTTGCATTACGACATTCTAAGTTACCTACAGAAAGTGCATATTTTTGCATTGAACAAAATGTTTTTAATTTCTTAAAGAGTTTTGAACTGCACACTCTGCTAAAGGAGTTTGTTTGACCGCTTATGTGTTTATTTTTTTAAAAATTAAAGGCTATGTTACAAAAGGTAGCATGTGTGTCTAGTGTATTCTCAAACCACACTGTTCTGTATCAATTGATATAACTGTCGGTCTTACACCTTGGGTAACGTTAGGCTTCCCCAATCCAGTTATGTGCTGCTTGACCACCTAGAAGTCAGGATCAATGCTCAACCTGGCTGGTGAAAACCAGCAGGATTCTTTGCAGTTGGGCTGAACAATAGTTCATTCAGATGACTAAATGCAGGATGGCCTCAATACTGTGGCCATAGGTACCACCTTAAAACATCTAGCCTGAGTATAGACTCCTTAGCAGATTGGTGATTAATGGAGAGCCCAAGAGCTGCTAAAAGAAAATGGTGCCGGGGGGGGGGGGGTCTTTCCTTTTCGTCGTTTGGAGCTACACTTCCCAATTTGTTCTTTGAATCGGAAGAAGTTCCAAAAAACAACGGTAACAGTTCAGTCGGATGCTGTGAAGAAAATTCTGTAGGTGCCTCTGGACCACTGTTTACATTTACAAGGCCACTGCCGCAACAGCCACTACGTCAGTTGTGATAGAGAGATCCACAAAGTCCTTTTGAGCTTTAAAAGCATCCTTGAGGTTTTCGCACCATGCATTGAGGCCTGTTTTCATGGCAGGATACAAGAGTTCCGGGATACTGAATGAATAAAATCGGACTCTGAAATTACTGCTGAACTTACAGAATGTGGCTTGCACAGTGAACACCCTCAGTGGGGCTAGAGAAAGGCAATTATCAAAGCTTTTCTGGGCAGCAAAGCTATAAGCTGCCGGATAGCCAAGCAAAACTCCGAAGAGAGTGCAGAGATTCCATTCAGCAGAAAAGACTGCACTGGAGGAAAGCATCCGGGATGTGTCTGCTGCCAGTGCTTTCATATGGTTCAGTATCTCAGACAGATGGCCTTTTATTAGATTGGTATCTTCTGGATCACAAAGGCAAGGGCATGTTCTGGAAGCAGAAACATCAATGAAGGGGATGCTATTTTTAAGCAGGATTGTCTCCAGCCACAGCAGCATACTTTCCAAGTTGATTATCAGGATGTTTTCAGCTACGCTCAGAATGTGCAGCCGGCATTGAAGATGACTGATGATCTGAAGCTGCTGAATGTAGCTCAGGATCTGAGAAATCTCAGCAGAATTGTAATCATACAGGAAAGCTGGTTTCAAGCCAACAGCTACAGCCAGTATCTCTCCAGCCAGTTTCAAGGAAGCCAAGGGGGACAAGCCTTTCTTCTTCCCTATTCTAAGGTGATGCTGAGCTGTAGCAATGACCTGTTGAGGGAAGGGCTCTGCCATTCCCATCTCCAGATGGGAATGGTTCCTTGAGGAGGAAAAAAGGCAGGATACAGATGTAAGAAATAAACAAAACGACTGGGTTGACCCAGGGAATTCCTGAATCGCCTCGCTGCCCTCTGGCCTTTAGCTGTCTGCTACTTCGAACAGGTTCTAGGAGATAATAAAGTAACAGTAATTAATATTGCTACAAGCAAAAACACCCAACTTTTTTAGCCTTAGGAAAAAGTCTGGTAAGTTAAGCTAACAGTCTTTAATGGTGGAGAAAAGTTTTAAAGGTTCAATTGTGTGCTACCTACCCTAAGCCCATTATATAAAACTAAAACCTATTTACACATATCAGCTTCAGAAAGCAGAATGAATGCTCAGCCTGCCATACCTGGGTGGAGTCAAACAAAACCCAGAACATTGTAACATCTGCTAAAGCAAATGTGTGTCATCTGCAACCCATCCCGCGAGCTGTCGCCAGTCTTCTATTGCTGTATGGTTAGTAACCATGTCTCTGTTAAGAGAGAGACCACATAATCCAGGCCATTTCATAGCTCCAACTTCAAGTCCACATTTTAGTCACACCATGGTCAATGACAGCCTGTTTTCTATCAAGAAATTAGGCCATGTCCTCCCGTGTAATGTAACCGCCTGGGATTGTATATTATCTAGAGGCTCCTCGGCCCTTCGCTCAAGGCCAGGTGCAGTCCTTGTTAATTGGGAAGTGCTAACAGCTGGAGCTGGTGGGGGAGGAACACCCAGGGGCTGAGCCAGTGATTGGCTGAAGGAAAATCGGCCCTGGGTTGTCAGGGCTGGGCTTTAAAAGAGGGCTGAGGTAAAGGCATGTTGTCTCCCTTTGTCCTGGACCTGCTGATAGCTGGTTGTTATCCTAGGAGACCCATACTTATGTATGTTAATGATAGGCCAGGTAGCTTTATTATTTTGCTTGGGTGTGTATTCATAAAGCTCTCTGTGCATGTTTAAGCAATTTGGCTTTGTACTCTTTTGCCCAATTTGCTACTTCCATTCTTCCCTTTCCCTGTACCCCATTTATTTTTGCCTTAATAAACCTTTATCCATCCTTTAGTTGGTGTGACTTCTCTGCATAACTTCAGTGCCTCTTGGCTTAGAAGGGTGGCTACTGGGTATTTGGGGGGACTAGAAGGCTGGGTTTGGCCAGTCCTATTTTGCAGGAAAGCTGGAATCAGTTCTAGAGCATTCCTACCTTTCAGGAAGGTTGGTGCTGGTTCTGGCAATCTTTCACATACTCCATTTTAGAACTCTTGTTACAGCAAGGATAAGATTGATTTCAATCTTTGTGTGTATGTGTGTATTTTAAAACTATACCTGTGTATACACATTCAAGTTGTGACTCCTCTGGTTTGAGACATACACCAATAGAAGACTGGCAACAGCTCCCAGGATGGGGCGAGTCCTTGTTCCTTAAGGATATAAGAGAGCCAGTGTGGTGTAGTGGCAAGAGTGTTGGACTAGGAGCTGGGAGATCCGGGTTCTAGTCCCCACTTGGCCATGGAAGCTCACTGGGTGACTTTGGGCCAGTCACAGACTCTCAGCCCAACCCACCTCACAGGGTTGTTGTTGTGAGGATGAAATGGAGCGGAGGAGGATAATGTAAGCCGCCTTGGGTTCCTTGCAAGAGGAAAAAAGGCGGGGTATAAATGCAATAAATAAAATAAATAAAATAAAGGATATGTCCAGAGCAGCTTTCACCACATTTAACTTTCCTCCCTCATTGTCTCAATATTGTTTTTCATGTACTTCCTTTATACAAGATTTTCTGTTTAGAATTGCAAGCTTGGGAAACACGTTGTTAATAAACACTGATCTTGGGCAATTGCACTGCTGCAAGATGAATGGGGCAAGTTCAGCATTATCATTTATCATGGGCAGCATAAGCTTTCTTAGACCACATTTACTTCATTATTAACCTCAGTTGGCATATAATATGTATACACATACAGATGCGGTACAAAGGGTGGAAGGGTCACTGTTGATATAAAGTGAGACCAAAGTCCCAGAAAGGCAAGAGATAGGTACGCAGAGCACAAACAAAAAGTATATCCACTGAAGAGAGCAAAAGATCCAATTATACCCACCCCCATCTGGTCATGATTTGGCAAAACAAATTGATTAGTGCACACGAACATCTAAAAAGGGGTTGATCGTGCCCACTGTTGGAGAATTTTTAAGCCACCTGCTTCTCCCCTCTCAGTAAAAGGACCAGAGACGGTAGTTTGAGTGGATGTTTTATTCAATGCAAACACCAAAGTGTGGTACAGTCAAGAATGGCTCAAGACTGGACCCTGAACAATTAGCTTACATGAAGTTTTATACACACATGAAAAAATACATGGACAGGACATTCCACACCACTCTGATTGGATCTTTTGCTCTTTTATAAGTAGATCTTATTTTTATTTGTAGTCTGCATAGGACTGCAGTCCAGTCAGCATCGCTTAGATTTTGCCCCCACTTTGCACTCTGCCAAGCTTTCCTTTTCTCTGCATAGTCATTGAAAAAACCACATCACGCTGCTGACAAAGGGAGCCCTGCCCCACAGAAGCTTACGCCATGATGAATTCAGATCAGACTTCCCCAACATGCTGCCCTCCAGATGGGTTGCACTACAACTTCCAGCATCCCCAGCCAGCCCATCTGGAGGGCAGCATGTTGGGGAAGGCTGGCCTAGTCTTTAAGATGTTGCTTTTGCGCTAACAGACTAGCACAGCTCGCCGTCTTGAATTCCTTCCACAACAACACATCATACAGCCTGCTAGATTGAAACGCAAGGTTCAAAAGTCAAGGTCATCATGTAAAGAACGATTACGGTACGCACGCCTCTCTCTTTAAATACTTATTTCCTACTCAAACGTACCACTTCGTTATGGCTCAGAGGCCAACGGCTTTTGTTTTAGTGACCCTGAAAATCTTGATTAAACTATAGTTGTTTTTTGAATTAAAAAAAAAGGCTGCATGGAGAGAGCAAATCCAGAAGCACGCAGACACGCGCGCCCTAGCTGTGGCCCGATCATAATGCGCCACTCTTTGCCCAGCGGTGCATTAAATTTGAATCGAATTAAATCTGAGTCCGCAGAGGAATGCTACGTCCCTGGGCGGGACCCGAAACAACGGGGACACAGCAGTTCGGATCCACAGGCACTTGGCGGATCCCGACGCGGCACCACGCACGAGATCCGCTGCGCGGGTAAGGAAAGCCGCCCTCGCCCGGCCGCCCTCCCGGGCGCCCCCCACTGACCTCCCGGCGCCCCATCCCGAAGAGAGCATGCGCATCGGCTTCCCCTGGCGAGCCGGCCACGTTTCCGCTTCCTTGGTCTGCGCGAAGGAGGAAAGAGGAGAGGCGCGGCGGAGCTCGGGGGGGGGGGGGGGCTGCGCGCCGCCGCAGCCTTTAAAGAGACAGGCTCCGGGCCAGAGGGCGACGTCCCGGCCGGCGGTGGGCACGGAAGCGGGAGCCTCGGCGCCGCTGGCCTGCGCGCACGAGCCTCACCTGCCGAGGTGGATGGGCTGTGGCCGGATCAAGGCAGCCCCAGAGCAGCCCGAGGCTGCAACCCCGTCCCCGCTGCAGTAGAGGCTGGTGGATCCGAGGTCAGTGGGGCGGCGGCGGATCCGCTCTGGGTTTCAGCCAGAGCTCCGAAGGAGCTATCCACAGGGCGAAGCACCTCGCGCCTTTCGAGTTCCGATTGGAACCCAGAGCGGATCCGCCGCCCCACTGACCTCGGAGTCACCAGCCACCACTGGCTGGGACTAGAGCCCCATTGCATTCCATGGAGCTTACTTCTGAGCAGACGTGGATTGCGCTGGAGGGCCGCTGGTGGCTATGCTGAGTTCGGCGAAATCCGCGGGCTTCGCGGCCGGTGTCCCGACGGCACGCTGGAACCTCCGCTCAAGGGTTTCGCTCGCAACATCAGGTTGTGTCCAGGGCTGGCAGGTCGTTTTGCTCGGACAGGAGCCAAAAGCAGCTTCGTGCTGAAGCTGTTACAACAGATAAGCCCGTCTGCCTGCCAGTGAAAAGTGCGAACATGTATGCTGGGTGAGGGACTATGGAGCTGTAGTCCCAACACGTCTGGAGCCTGGAGGGCACCAGGTTGGGAAAGGTGGCACTTCCCCCACCTGGTGCCTGGCAGGACTACAGCTCAGTGTGGCAGAGCACATGCTTGGCATGCAGAAGTTCCCAGGTTCGATCCCTGGCATCTCTAGGTAAACCCTGGAGAGCCGCTGCCAGTCAGTGTTGACAACACTGGGCTAGATTGACCAATGGTCTGACTCGGTATAAGGCGGCTTCCTATGTTCTGTATACATTGGATGGTGGCACTGACATAAAGACATGCCCTCCAAATGCGGTGGGTGGGTGGAGGACAACATTTTAATTTATTTATTACATTTCTACACTGCCTAAAAGCCGAAGCTCTCTGGGCGGCTCACAATAATTACAGCCATAAAATAAATGATAAAATACAATATAAAAGTTTAAAACAACCTCCCCCCTTGGCTGCGGTGATGCAACTAGAGACCTATGTCCAAATGGCCACCCAAAGGGTAGCAGGTGCAGAAGCAAACTCCATTTTATGCCTGTAGTTGCTGCAGTGATCTAAGTGAGACGGAGGAAGAGATCCTGTGCCCCTCAGGCAGCATCGTGTGTGTGGGGGGGTATAGGATAGTTTGATTTCCTGGTTCCAAGGTTGGACACAAGGCTCCAGTCTCAGGGCCTGGAACCCACACTCCCCCTCATAGCTAGCTGGCATGGAGAGAACCACACTGGCTACCTCTCCGTGTTCGTAAAATGGAGTGTGGAGAAGGGAAAGGGGGCATTCCCAGGAGAGGAAACGGGTGGCTTTGATATGACATATCCTATGGCCATCCCAGCCTCCTTCCTTCCCCCTCCCAAGGTGCCACTGCTAGGCAAAATTGCCCGTATAGCAGAAGGGTGGCTGGAGCATGGCAGAGATTGCCTCTGCTCTCCTCCCCCCTGCATTGGATACCTGGGAGCATCCGAGATCAGAGGCTGCCAGTAATCCACGCCCCAAAAGACAAACTTGCACATGCTCAGATTTGAATCAAGGTTGGCAAACAGTTTTGTTGGTGGTGTTCTAACGTATCAGGAATGTAAAAGCAGTTTTGAAGCATGGAATGGTTTTCCATGGCCACTACCACCACCTAAGACCATTAAGGGCGCAATCCTAACTAGATAGGCCGCTGCCTCCGAACTCAGAGGCAACCACCTATCCAAAGCAAGGCAGGAGAAGCACGGCAGGGATCATTCCCTCCACACCTCCCCTGCCTTGCTATTTTTTGCTAGACAGCCGTTTTCAGCTGTCTAGCGGCAGGGGGGCCGGCCAGGAGGGGAAGCTGCCATATGATGCACAGGATGTGTCGTATGCGCAGCTCTGCTCTCCTTGCCCCGGAACGCCGCCCAGCCCCACCTCTTTTCAGTCGCTCCGCACTCTTCTTGTGAGCGCAGAGGACGGGGCTTCACACTGCCTCCGAGGCAGCGCAGACGAGGGGGGAGGTAGGTTTTCTGGGAACCTAAAGACTCTGAGGTCGGTTCCCAGAAATGAGCATATCCTATGGCCCTCTAGACAGTGTCTAGTGGCCAATAGGATTGCTCCCTAAGAGTATGATCTAAAATGACCTAGCTGCAACTACTGCTTGCACAAGCTTGCGGGCCTAAGGACCATGGGAGAGGCTCATGGCTCCCCCCGCCCCACTTAGAATTCCTCTGCCCACCTCACTATTTGAGAGGGAAAATATAGAATTTAACAGAGAAAAAAATATAGTTCATTGTTAAAAAAAAAAATAATCCCATGATGTGGGTAAGTAAAACAACTTTGCTGAACTCAAGCTCTTGTCTTGCCAGATTGAAAAGTAGCTGGGAATCCTTGAGTACCTCTGCATACCGAAGAGAAATGAAATTTCATTAGTATCTCACCTTTGTTCTAAGGAGTTCAAGGTGTGACATACATAGCTCCCCAAAACACGCTAGGTTAAATGGAGAGAAAGTGCCCCCAAGTCATCCAGTGAGCTTCATGGCTGTAGAGGGAGAGGCCGTAACTCTGTGGTAAAGCAGCATCTTTTCAAGGTTTCAGGTTTGATCCCAGCATCTCCAGGTAGGGCTGGAAAAGCTCCCGCCTGAAATCCCGGCGAGCCGCTGCCAGTCAGTGTTGAGAATACTGGACTAGATGGTAGGGGTGCACGAAACCCACTTACCTGGTCTCGCAGCTTTTCGCGGTGGGGGGGAGGCGCTTCGCTGCTCTCCCCCCGAAGTTCAGGCTGGGGGGGGAGGCTTCCCACCTCGCCCGGCCGAAATTCAGGCCGGGGAGGAGGCGCCTCGCCTCGCCCGGCCGCGAAATTAAAAGGTAAAAAAAAAAAAAAACGCCCCCGTGATAGGCTACGTGACGATTAACGTAGCCTATCATGGCTAGATCTGCAAAGTCAGCCATGATAGGCTACGTAAATTGTCACGTAGCCTATCACGGGTGACTTAAAAAAAAAAAAGCGCATACGCAAATGGCGGCCCCCATAGGGAGCCGCCATTCGCGTTCCTTATTTGGTCGCTGTAGTCTACGTAATCTTTACGTAGACTACAGCGACCAAATAAGGAACGGGAATGGCAGCTCCCTATGGGGGCCGCCATTATCCGTACGTTTTTGTTTTGTTTTTTTAAAGTCACCCGTGATAGGCTACGTGACGATTTACGTAGCCTATCACGGCTGACTTTGCAAATCTAGCCGTGATAGGCTACGTTAATCGTCACGTAGCCTATCACGGGGGCGTTTTTTTTTTTTTAATTTTATTGGAATGGCGGTGGCGGCAGCTGGTCGAAAGATCGGCTGCCGCCCCCGCCCCTGACGAAGACCCGACAAACCGCCGCCGGGACTCGCCGCCGGGAGGGACATTCGGGAAAGGTAAGTCCCGTCCCCGGGGGGGGGGGGGCGGAGAATTTCTCCCCGAAACTTGTTCGGGGGGCCGAACACGTTGGCGCTCGGCCCCCCGAAGTTTCAGGGAGAAATATTCCGCCAACCCTACTAGATGGACCAAAGGTCTGACACAGTATAAAGCAGCTTCCTATGATCCTATGGCTGGCATATGAATTGCCCATATAGCTTCGGCTATGGAGTGGTATAGAAATTTTGATGATGATGATGATAATAGCAGAGCAATCCTGAGCAGGGCCAGCAGGGAGTGGCAAAGCAAATACAATTTGGGAAATTAGCCAACATGTATGGGGGTGGTTACCAAGCCACCATGGCTTATTAACCATTCTGGTGTCATGTGAACTGGTTCACTAAGTTTAAATACAACGCTGATACTGCAGTATAGTAAGCAGAAGATAATTTTTAAATCAGGTGCACATTTTACCCAATGTAGATTTTAAACCCGGGATACTGGCTAGTATTTCCAGCATTTTACAGCAGCCCCACAATATGTCCCCCCCACACACACACATTGCAGAGGGGAGGGAGGTCAAGGCTGAAAGGAGAGTGGCTTAACTAAGCACCTAGGGAGTTTCTAGCTGAAGTGAGATTCAAGCTGGAGATTTTCTGCCTCACAGCTACTACTTTAAGGCTACGGTCTTATGCACACTTACTGGGGAAGAAATCCTGTTCAACTCAGTGGAGCTTATTTCTATCCTGTTGGTTTCACTATTCGTTCTTATTATTTGTTTAATAAATTTAGATCTCACATTTCCACTACCCCACATCAACAACATTAAATGTTTGTAATGCCCAGCATTCCCCACCCAGCCTTTTCTCTGTCTAAACATGCATAGGTTGCTATTCAGTCGTTCAGTCGTGTCCGACTCTTCATGACCCCATGGACCATAGCACACCAGGCCTTCCTGTCCTGCGCTCTCCCGGAGCGTGCTCAAGTCCATATTCATTGCATCGGTGATGCTATCTAGCCATCTCATCCTCTGCTGTCCCCTTCTCCTTTTGCCTTCAGTCTTTCCCAGCATCAGGGTCTTTTCCAGAGAGTTTTCTCTTCGCATTAGGTGGCCGAAATATTTGAGCTTCACCTTCAGTATCTGTCCTTCCATGATTGTGCCCTAAATCTTTTAATGTAGTCAGTTTGTTCAATTTACTGCAATTCCGAAAGAGAAGTACTTTGAGCCCAGAGTGTAAAATACATATTTATTCAACCTAGAGCATATATGAAGTCATTCAGTGGCTATTAACATAGGTGGGAAAGTAAAACACAATAAGTTTTAATGAGCATTTCTGATGTCATCTATAGACATTGCCCACTCCTGCACCTGCTTCCTGGTTACAGGACTGAAACCAAAAACTTGAGCACAGCCTTTTTCTTGTTGCTTTAACTTATTGGCCAAGTATCTTTGAGTAGAGTGACAGTAATTTCATTTCTCCTAAAGTAATTAGCAAAATATCTTCTTAGTTCTTGTATTCCATGGACAAAATCTAACATCACATAGGCAGACATCTGGCCACTTACAGGACAGGACTTTCCCCTCGACTCCCTTATGCACCTCAAAAGTCTGCTTGAGGGTCCTCCAACCTCCAGGAGCAGATTTTGAGGGCACACAAGGGCTGCAATGGGAAGGGGAATTGTCCACCCTCCCTGTTCAACTGTTGGAAGCAGTTCCGCCAGCAAGAGAATAATTGCATGCCACCTTTTATGTCCCCTACGATTACATTTTGTCCCAAAATGACACCCATTAAGTGTGAAAAACTGTCTGAAGCATTCAGGTAGCATTCCCATATCTCCTTTTTATACTCTTTTCAGTACTCCTTTCTATATTGGCTCATTTGCTGTCAGACCAGCCTTGAATTATCTCAATTGAACAAGGAAGAAGAAAGCTTAACCTACCAGTTACTAGCCTGTGTTATCACTGACATTGCTGTAGGGTGTGTACTCCATAGACGTATTGGTAAAACTGTGCTGGCGGACTATTTTTCCCCAGGGGCTCTTTATTGCACTAGGGCTCACCTCTTCCACAGTGTGGTTAAGACCTCACCAGGACTGATAATCAACTACCATCACCTCAGTTTTGTCAGTTTTCTTGATTGACAGGTCCAAAATGAACTCCCTCATCTACAGCTAACAGGTGTGGAAGAAAGGCTTCTATCACTTGGCTTCCTTCCCTTGATCCAGAAGAAAGCCTACTCTGGTTATTTACTTCTCTGTACATTGGGAAGTACATTTCCAGCAGGTTCACATGTCCAAAGATACTAACAGTAGTGCTATTTGCATTCTGTCTATTGCTCCATGGCATTACAACTTTCTCTAAGAAAAAGTTGATTATTTATTTATTTACAATATTTGTATACCGCTCCACATCCAAAGATTTCGGAGCAGTGAACAGCAGATAGGATAAAAGAATAAAAACACCATGTTAAAACAAAGAGTTCTGATAAAAGCGAGTTTTGATAAACCACAGCTGGTCATTCGAGGAAGGCCTCCCAAAATAGCATTACCAGAACACCAGAGAGCAGCACATGACATGCAGTTATGTCCATTCTGAACTCACTATACAGTACACTGTAGAGTTTTGACTTCACAACCACACTAAGGAAAAGCTATTATTTCATTTACTAAATGGGGAAGGATAGGTGAAAGATATGCTAAGCAGGCTGGCTGGGAAACACATAAATGTAGCTCACTTGATTTCTCTGCTACTCTTAGCCAATGCACAAACCATCTTCACTAGAAAGTATAACTTGAGTTGGCACTGAGTCCTATGAAAGCTGTTTGTGATTGACCTGTGATGAATCATTCCTACATACAAGTCATCATTTGATGCTGCAATCAAGTTAACATATCTGTGTAAACTGAACCAGTGTATTGGCCAAGGACACCTAGTGAGTCTAAGGATCTGAAGCCATTTCTAAGTCAATTACTCTTTGTAGCACACAATGTGAACTGTGAAAACACTTTCAGTACACAAATTATTTTCTCTGCTTTCAAATAGAGATGATCTAAATCAAATACTGCTTAGAAGTGAGTTGAATGGAGATATGAACACATAGCTAAAGTTAACAGAAAATTTATGGTAGTACATTTTAATGTGTTTTCCAGCATAGTAAGCAAACATTCATTCATTCATTCATTCATTCATTATATTTCTATACTGCCCATTAGCCAAAGCTCTCTGGGCAGTTCAGAACAACAAAAAATGTTAAAATACATTATACAAAGTATGAAAACCTTTTACATAAAGACACAGAAACAGACAGCACACACAACAGACAATGTATATCTCAAAACAATCTGCCAAAGACAACCCAGGACCTGATTAAAAGCTCAGTATATGCCAGCAAATGCCTAAGAGGGCAGTTTTAACCTGGTGCCAAGAAGATGACAATGTTGGTGCCAAGTGGGCCTCATTGGGGAGATCATTCCAAATTTGGGGGGCCACCACCGAGAGGTCCCTCTCCCTTGTTGCCAACCTCCAAGCCTCTCTTGGAGGAGGGCCTTGAACACCAAGTGCAGTGCATGGGTTGGGCGAGTTCATTTGGGGAGAAGCGCTCCATCAGGTATTGTGGTCACAAGCCCTGTAAGGCTTTACACATGCAAGAATGTAGCCCTTAACCAGTCCAGAACAAAGCTGTTCCTTTGCATGCAAAACACTATCATATTTACAGCTGGCTGGACTACATATGTAACATTATTCAAACTTCCTGGTTTAACAGTCTGCTTACATGTTTGGAAAACAGGTCCTGTGCAGAACAAGCAGAAGGCTTTGGTGCCATTTCATATCTTATGGCAATCTGACAGACTAACAAACATTGCAGTGTAGCTAATGGTTCAGTCTGTTTGAAGAGCAGCTCTGTGAAACTGGCTTGGACACACCCGCATTAGCAGAGACTAGTCCAACAGAATGCATCACTTACGTTCTTTGTCTCTCTTTGGAAGTAATGAGGCTGGAAACCATTAATTGTAGGTGACCATTTTTCCCACATTGTACAATCACCAGCTGATGTGCTGAGCTATAGTACTCAACATGGGAGAATATTAAAAGGAACTGCTTGTTAGATTTCTACTTAAAAACTTAATACATTAGCAGTACTTCAATTCTGGCTCAACTGATTGTAAAGTCAGTTCAATAAAAACTATACCTTTTCAGGCTTATAACAGAGGTAGAATGCTATCAAATAGCAGTATTTTACTAGAGCAAAACCAAGAGCACTAATTGTCAGATCATTAGTCTGCTAAGCAATTTCACTGGAGAGAGAACATGGACACAATTATGGCCACTAAAAATTTGACATTTGCTTTGTTCAGATATTTCACACTTGTGCCAGCAGCACTGCGCTGTTAGTTTTTTTTAAAAAATCATAAAGTAGAAACATGTAATTTATGTAATACATTTTACTAAGTTATCAAACCAGCGGGTAAGAAAAAACTAGAGTTAAAAGTATGCGTTTCTGTTAAGGGATTTTGATACTCTTTTTGAAAAAGAACATTTGAACTCAGATCACATAGAGAATATTGCTGTGTTACATGTGAGCAAGGCACAATTTAAACATCCTTTGATATATTTACATTATTTGAAGTGAAAAAGAGTAAAATCTGAGACATGTTCTCATGCACATGCCTTAATTGAGATAAATTTAAATTTGCAAATATTTAAAACAGGTTATAATTCTCATCCAAAGTTTCACTTACTCAAGAGGTGTTTAAAATCAATTGAAATAAAAACACTCTTGATCTGGAATTACAGTATACACACAATTTAGTAAGCCAGGGAATTCCTCGTTTAGGAAAGACCTGCCTGTCACTGTGCTGTCAGGGGTGCTGTCATTGGCATGTTTGGTGGCTGCATTGACCAGCCTTCCTGATGATTCTGCAGTAGACGATAGAGTTGCTTCAGCTGAGCAACAATGTTGTCCTTGATATCAGGGGTAGAGATCTGAAGCCGCACACTGCCACTATCAAAGGAGCGGGTGAAGTCACCGGAGAACATCTCGTAGATCATCCGAGCTACAACTGGAATTACCTGTTTGAAACAAAATTCGTCAGCGTTAGTCCAGATGGGATTATGTCATTTGAGTAGCTAGAATGATCCAAAAGCTGAAGAAGGAGGAGGAGAATTGTTCAAAGTGTCCAAAAATGTCTTTTCTTACTGATGCTTGCATTTTGAGTAGTTCTGTTCCTTCTCACGGTGTGAGCCAAGTAGGTGCACTGACACCATCCTGAATCGGTTGGCATTCTAGAACAATTCTCTCCAAGGCCACACCATTATTAATGCATATCCAAACACTGAATGAGCATGTGGCCCATATGGTCTGCACTAGGCTTCATGAAGAGATACGATGCTAATGTAGCCAAGGCAAATATGGTCTGCCCAGCAGCAGAAGCAACAGGAGAATCCTCCACTGCACCAGCTCCTGTACTTAAAAGGGGTATATGCTTTCACACTCTTATTCAACCATTCTAAGCAGGAAAATGCAAATGCCAGTACAGTTCAAAGATGTGCTGCCTCATTCATATCAGTGGAGAACCAGATCTGTGGTCACAGACCATGGTATTCTTCTGGCTTGCCTGAATTGGGAGCATCACTGTACTGTGATTATGCTTCCTCCTGGAGGCAGAGTCTAGAACAGGGGTAGGCAGAGTCTAGAAGAAGGACCTGCCCTTTTAGGGAGGTAAGGTGGTCATCTACCAGGTACAGGGCCATTTCTGTGGTGGCTTCAGAGCTGTGGAATGCTTCCCCACAGGAAATCTTTCTGTGTCCCTAATCACCGTTTGCAGACAGCTGAAAATACTTTTATTCTTTGGCATGAGGGGATTACTGGAGATCATCACAGTTGTATGTCGTTTGTATTAATCTAATAGTATTTTTAATGTTTTTTTGTTTTTCATTAGAATTATTTTATTTATATTTTAAAGTGCTGTAAATCACCTCGTGCCATTTTCTGTTGAAAGGTAGTCTATAAAATATTGCAGATAAATAAATGTGTCCATATTGTGATGGAATAGCGCAAGTAGTGTTCCTGGAATCCCAGTTTTCAAATATCCAGCCAACAAAAAATAGGTTTAATGTTAGTGGACAATGGATTTTCAATGGCCAGGGCTCCAGTGTCATACATAGTTCTTTGCACCTTCCCATGGCTAGTAGAAACAAAGTATGTTAGAGATTGCTGAATTCAGCTTCTCGCAGCACATAATTTGTTTATATTTTAAACAAATATAAATGCACTGAAATAAGTGGGATTCTACTCCATGTGCGATTCAATGACTCTGCTCACAGTAAGCACGGTTAACATCTTTTTGCAATTCCTTGTTCTCTTACCTGAACAACAATCAGTTTCCTCTCTTTCGATTTCCCATCTGGCCATTCTTCCCCAAAACAAAAGTAGATCTCATATGGTGGCTGTTTCCCAATCTGTCCTTTCTGATGGGCAATCAGTTCTAACAGGAGGAGGAAGGAAAGGCAATGTACAGCGAGACACACATGCATCTGGATATGACATAATAGTCTGCTAATTGCCCCTTCCAGTTCAAAAGCCATGCTTTGTTCCAGAATTCTCCTACCCACTTTCTATCCCCCTCTTTCCATCTTTTTCTGCCTATAGATATAAAAATGCTATTGGCTATCAATACCATTTTTCCATCAGCCCTGTACAAGATCAATACTATAGTAAAACATAAAAGAATAGGTAGCTACAAATACCACGTCACTCACCAGCTTCCGCAACATGACACTGTACAGATGTGCAGTATGAGAACTGTAATAATTCTACTTATGCTATCTGGCGACAACTGGGAACCACTTGGACCAAAAAGAGGGAAGTTGAGGAGAAAAAGCTACTACAACAGAGCACAGCAACGGATTGCACCAAGAGCCATTCAGTAATGCCGGTCTGCAGAAAATGGCAGGTTCTATGCAAACCACAATCTGCACTGTCCTGCTAACACAGACACAGCCCTAGTTGGCATAACTGTGCAAGACCTAATGCCAAAGGGCCAAAGGCCTCAAGGATTGTACGAATATTACAGTGATTAAAAAACTACCAACACGGGCTACTCGGTGATTGTGATGCAGCAAGAGCACTGTAGTTACTCACCACTCAGGAATGTTTCTAGACAGAAGAGCTTGACTTTCTTTTGTCTTTCAATCAAGTTTGGCATAGTGGAGGAAGGTGCACATGGTCCAGACCAGTACACTTTGCACTGGCAAAGCCTGATTGCGTAAATGGCATGACCACTGACTTCCAGGATCAGTCCTCTGTCCATGACATCAAGCAGTCGGCTTGTGAAGAGCTTTTGCTTTTCATTGGTGATTTGTTCTGGCCCAGGAAACTTGACTTGCTCCAAATTAATAGGACCAAAGAGTTCTTCCTGATCTGGCATAGGACCCAGTTCCCCATAGAAAAGTCTGCAGCCCTGGGGGTTGCTCACAGTCATCGTCTGCCCAAATTCTTTGCCTCGATACTCAAACTTGATTTCAAGGTCGGTCACTTGATTAGAAAGATTTATTGTTAGAATATCAGACACAGCAATAGGAGCCGTAACTGAAAAAACTTGCATTGACTCTATCGGGGTGAAGGAAATAGAACAAGGCAGAACCGTTTTCTCAAGCCGGGAATGCGATTTCCAAAGAAACCAAGGGCCAGTTCCTACGGCTGATCACAAGGCAACAGCAAACAGTGACAGCGACATCTCTTCATCAAGCTATTGCGGAGAGACTCGCTCTTCACATGAATGCAGTGCTCAGAAACAAACTCATATATTGATATGCTCAATCACCAGCACCGCAGCTATACCACAAGCTGTCCAATTGTCACTATCCAAAGGTCAACAGCAGTTTACAGCTGGGGTTCTTTTTATTCATAGAGTGACGCCCATGACCGCACTACACTTCCAAACACAGAACATTCCCTGGACCGCACCAATCTAAACAGAAATAAACTGCGGGGGGGGGGGGGACGCACTTGATCTACATTCCGAAATAAATAATGCATAGTACTTAAGAGAACAATCCTATGGCCCCTAGACAGAGTGGTGGTGGTGGAGGAGGGATAGGATAATTTGGATTCCTGGATCCAAGGTTGGAGACAGTGCTCCCACCTCGGAGCCAGGAATCCAAGCTTCCGTCCCCCTTGCAGCCAGCGCTGAGAGAACCATGCCGACTGCCTCTCCAAGCTCACAACAGCGACCCCAGAGAGGAGGGAAAGGGGATGTGCCAGTGGACAGGGAGGGGAGGGGACTGGGGAGGCTGGCTGATGCCACATGCCCAAGCCTCCTTCCCTCTCACTCCACAGACCCCCAGCTAGATGGGCAAAAAAGCCCATCTAGCCAAAATGCAGAGCGGGAGGAACACAGAGGTGGCAATTGCCTTCCCTGCTCCCCCTGCTTTGCACTGGATGGCAGCAAGCCTCTGAGTTCAGAGGCTTATGGCTATCCCGACGGGGCTGCGCCCTTACTCACTCTGTGGGATTGTGCCCTTACTTACTCTTGAGTAAGACTTTGCTAGGCAAAACAATACCAGCACGCACAATCATCTATTTATTGTAGTGACATCTGCACCAAAAAGACTTACTTGGAAGAGAGCTAATCCAGAGTTCGGGAGAGCTGAACATATCATGCTGCAGAGCTGGGAGTGCCGGAGGCATGGGCATCTCTATATCTTCCGGTTCGTTCTTCAGGGGCTCCACGCTGGCGGGTGCCATTGGGGAATCTAAGTAAGGGAAATCTATGTTTTAAAAAACCTCGAAGCATTCCCTCTCCAACAATGGCTGCCATTTTAAAAAGTTACTGACACTTTTCACAGCGGAGAGGCAAATGTAGCTAAACTACCTTTGAGAGTAATCCTATGGTCCCGGGAGAGAGTCCCAGGGACCGTAGGATTCTTCCCCCCTCCAAGGCAGTAGACCCTGCTACGACCACAGAAGTGGGACTCTGGAATGCGATCCCTCCTCCCTCGCAGCCCATGCAGAAAGATCCGCAGCACCTGCTTTCTGAGGTCGAGCATGCTATAGACTTCGAGAGGTCTATAAAGGGGTGTTCTGATGGACAGGGAGGGCAGAGGCCAGATTACAAAGACTCCTACGGCCTCTCCAGCCCCAGCCTAGCCTCCAGCGCATCTTCTTTGGATGGACTCAGAGGCCCATCTACAGCAAAAACAAAACAGCAGGAACACAGAGAGGTGAAAATCACTTCCATCAGTCCTCCTACCCTGCCAGCAGCAACCCAGTAGGGCATTAGATACACAGATGCCTCTGAGTTCAGAGGCATCCATCTAACAAGGGCGCAACCCACAAGATTGTGCCCTTAGGTGATCAAGGGCACAATCCTATGCATGTTTAGAAAGAAAAAGGCCTAGGACTCCCAGCATTCCCCTGGTGAATGTTCTAGGATGTTTTTCTGGCTAAACATGCATAGGATTTCACCCTAAGAATTTAACCATGTACTGTTGGGAATTCAACAGTACTTCCCATTCATTCCATTAGAGACTAACGCGAAAGCTTGGATATTTTTCCCACTGGCTTAATAAGATTTTTTTTTAAATTCAGCTTGCCTTGTCTAGATCCCAACACAACAATGTCTTGATTATCAACATAGACTCTATGACCCATTTAGGTGTGTGCAAGCAACTTTCTAGAGGTCTTAAAAATGGCTTGCAATGCCATGCAGATGGTGCAGCTGCTATGACAAAAGGATGGTGAACCACATTCATGCTGATGGACACATAATTCTGTCAGCTGTAGTGAGGATGTCTAGGAATTCAGTTTTTAAATTAAATTGCACAGGAAAACCAGCCCCCGTTCCTTTTCTCCCAGTTAGCGTATAAAGGAAGGGTGTCAAGCCCAAATGCACTGGACAGCAAAATCTCTATCTGCCAGATGCCCAGGAGCTAGGCCAAATTAACAGTTTGTCAGGTTCAGATGGAATTCCATCTGGATGTAACATCAAACTGTCAATGTGCCTCACTTAAAGCCACTAGCACGGAAAAGGTTAGGGATAGTTCCTGTAGATTTGGTAAGATACCTGTTCATAAACATGATCTTGTCTGATCTTGGAAGCTAAGCAGGGTCAGCCCTGGTTAGTACTTGGATGGGAGACCGCCTGGGAATCAGGCTTGCTGCAATGAGGAGGGGGTTGGACTCAATGATCTTGTAGGCCCCTTCCAAGCCTATGATTCTATGATTTATAGCATGAACACAAATACACTGGGTGGAATCCCATTCACTCATCCCACTGATGGAACAGCAGGATAGGGAGGGGGTGCTTGGTCGCAGATTTGGTAGGGCAGGGGAAAGTTTCATTGTGTAAGGGGCAATCCACTCTCACAGTGTTAGGTTCTGCCCATTAGGCGTGCGTGCATGCATGCAACAGCTGCCCTGAGTGAATAAAAGCCCTTCTTCCCTGTTCCCCTAGTTCTGAAGATGATTCAGTAATATGCTGAGCAGGGCAGGAGTGTCACAGGCCACAATGAGAACTCTAGAAGCCTGATATAGTCCATAGGACTGATGTTTCACTCGTTTCCATAGTCCACTCGTTGGACTATGGAAACATAGTCCATAGGACTGATGTTTCACTCGTTTGAGTTTGAGTGAAACCCAAACTCGTTTCACTCGTTGGGTGCACTGCTGGATTCAGCCCTGAAGCTGGATGCCCAGGTTTCGGCAATGGGCTGTTGTTGCACAGCTGGGGCCAACTGCACCTGTTCCTGGATATATCTGATCTGGTCATAGTGACGTCTGCTTCAGTTACTCCCCTTCGAACTACTGCAACAGGCTCCACATCTGGCTGCCTTGGAAAACTGTTCGGGCAGCTCAGTTGGTTTGGAATGCTGTGGCGAGACTGTGGATTGGGCCCAGTTGCAGGAAGCCTGTGACTCCTGTGTTACACCAGTGTCACTGGCTACTGCTTTATTTCTGGGCACAATTCAAACTGCTGGTTATGACTTATACAGCCCTGTACAACTTGGGACCAGGTTATCTGAAAGACCACATTCTCCCATTTGAGCCTGCCTGGTTTTAAAAGCTTCCAGGGAGGGTCATCGCCTGGTGCCACCGCCATTGGAGGCACATTTGGCCGGGACACGGGAAAGCCTTCTCAGTGACTCTTCCCAGGCTCTGGAACTTCCTGCCAAGGGAGCCTGGGTTGGCTCCCTCTCTGTTGCCCTTCCACAGGCAGGCCACGTTTTGATTTATTTATTATATTATTTTTATTAAATTTATTAACCGCCCATCTGGCTGGTCACCCAGCCACTCTGGGCGATGTACAGCGTACAATAAAACAGTTTAAAACAATCAAATTCTACAGTAAAAACATTTTCTAAAAAAACCTAACCCACCCCAAATGCCTGCCTGAACAACCACGTTTTTAATGCACGACGGAAGCTCATTAAAGAGGGGGCATGGCGGAGTTCCCTAGGGAGGGAGTTCCACTGAGTGGGGGCCACCACAGAAAAAGCCCTCTCCCTCGTCCCCACCAGTCTAGCTGTCCTGGCTGATGGGACAGAGAGAAGGCCATCCGAGGCTGATCTTGTTAAGCAGCCTGTCTGGTGTTGCTGGAGGCACTCCTTAAGATAGGCTGGGCCGGAACCATATAGGGTTTTAAAGGTCAAAACCAACACCTTGAATTTGGCCCGGAAAACAACTGGTAAGGCGGATCTTTCACATGTAAGCTGGTCTGCTTCTGAAGGGGTTTTTATTGGGTTGGGTGTTGCTCATTTTTTATTGTTGTATTTTAATTGTGTTTTATTTGTTTTTATGTTGTGTTTTAATTAAATTTGTTTTAATCCCAACATTATTATTGTTAACTGCCTTGAGTATGGAAAGCCAGGACATAAACTTAATAAATCATAAAGCCCCACCTTTCTGTACAAAATACATTCAGTGCCTTATACCTGATAGCCCTGCTGCAAAAAGATAGTATCTTGGAAACACTTGCCAAGTTTTGTCAAAAACTCATTCGTGTACATAGCATGATAGTCAATGCCCTCAATTTTCTACAATATAATTCCTACATCACAGCCAAGCCAAGCCAACCTAAAATGTCTTTCAAAGACTACACTGGAAAAGGAAAATCCCTTTGCAAACTTACTTGAGGAAGACACCACTTAAGAAATAATAAGCAAACTCAACCAACTCATTAGATGGTAACATTAGATCCCCACTAGGAGGGTAAAGAATATGAGAGATGAGCCAGTCCATTAGTTAGAATTAGATTGTAAGAGAAAAGTACCTGTTAAAAGGATGCATAGGATGAAAAGTATGTAAAAAAAATACAATAAAGGCCACTTGTAGATTAGCAACATGTTTCAAAAACACAACATCATTAAAATATGGCTTTAAACATGTTCTCGTGCATGGGAAATTAATTCAGAAGTATCTGCTGAGACAATACAGTTAAAACCTGTTAAACCTGAACCTTGCTCCAGGGAACTCCAAGGAAAAGCCTTTTAAAGCTATAGCTTCATCATTACAGGTTACATCTTGGTTTGGCAGAAAGGTGTGTCTGCTCTTTCTATGGGAATTTACTCTTTTAAGATGGCACTAGGTAGGTGGCTGTCACAGTGATTTGTGAGGTGGGGGCAAGCTACCGCTACAACAGCCTGTTGCAGCAAAGGCTTCCTTTACCCCAATTGGAGTGGCAGCAGTGGAGGCCACAGGGAATGCACAGACTTCTCCCGCCTCTTTGCTCACCCTGAGGCGTCAGCATCATGACCCTCAAGGACCATCTCGATCATCTCAGAGTGCAGGACATGGAATAATGGGCTCAAGTTACGGGAAGCCAAATTCCGGCTGAACATCAGGAAAAACTTCCTGAGTGTTAGAGCAATATGACAATGGAACCAATGACCTAGGGAGGTGGTGGGCTCTCCCACACTGGAGGCGTTCAAGATGAGGCTGGACAGCCATCTGTGGGGGATGCCCTGTCTTGGATTCCTGCACTGAGCAGGGGGTTGGACTCGATGGCCTTGTGGGCCCCTTCCAGCCCTACTATTCTATGATTCTATGACCCGGTTCAACAGGGCAGGGGAACAGCCTTTGCTTTTACACCTAGCTTCCCTTAGACCAGCTGGACGCAATAGGAAACAGAGGCTGGGCTGCGCCAAACATGCGCGGGAACATCCTGAGACAGAATAATCAAGGTCAAGTTATGGGATTGTGACGTAGACAGGTGCACTGTTGGCTAAAATAAACGAGCAAAAGGTATCTCAAATGTGTGGAATTTCACAAGTTCACCATTAAAGCACCACCACATATAAACAATGAAAGAAGAACAACAGCAGAAGACTTCTGACCAGGCTAACCATGCAAAAGTTTGCACTTCACATGGGGTATCTCTTCTTACTCATTTTCTGTTACAAATTGGCCAAGGAACGGCTAGCCTAGCTGCATCCAGAGGTAAAAATGGCAGTTTCCTAAAAGCACTGATCAAAATATTGCTTAATATGATATCTACAAAAAAACAACAACACCCACCACTATTTAAAATGTAGGGTTGAGTTCAATGCACACTCTGTGCCATGGTATATCTACTAACCATTGATATTAAGGAATGGAAAGGTATCCTGTATAGGTACATGCTGAGACTGGTTTAATTCGTCCTCATCTTCATCTTCGTCATTATCCTTCTCATCCCACGGAGCTGAACCGGTAGAACCTGTAGGAAAAGCACAAGCTGGAGAATTAGCAAGTAACATGGAAGTTTATCAACAGAAGAGACAAATGAAACAAAATATCCATTTGTGTGAACCACAGGAGAGCTGGACAGGCTAATTCCTTCCCGCAGTACTTTCCAGAATGACATCGCTCTCCTGGGGATTTTTATTCCAAATACTGTTTGGTCTGCTTCACAACTCCAGAAACAGCACAACCCTTTTTGTGCTTCTCAGTTTATGCTTGGAAGGCTTCCACTAGCCTGAAGCAGCTCTCCCAGAGTTTATACAATGACAATCCAACCAGTATGCCACAACCTGCCTCACTAAACCTTTCAGTTGGTTTGCAGGAAGGAGCAAAGAGGGCCAGAAAAAAGTTTACCTGGTCACAGCAACTGCTAGTTCTCTATATCCAACAGCTAACCCCAAGAATGTTTCTTCCAGGCACTCAAAGATGAGCTAAGAAAGCCCTGTTCCTTTCAATGGCAAATGTGCAAGAGAAATCCCCAGTGAATGTCATCCGGTGAAGCATTCATTTCAGCAA
Source organism: Heloderma suspectum (assembly GCF_057233095.1). Lineage (NCBI taxonomy): Eukaryota > Metazoa > Chordata > Lepidosauria > Squamata > Helodermatidae > Heloderma > Heloderma suspectum. The sequence goes on from NC_139461.1 coordinate 256,788,335, forward strand.
TAAAGGCCTTTTAGGCTGCAGTCCCACTGACTGCACCCTTGATGATCAGAAGCCCTCAAACTCAGAGACTTCCAATCATCCAATGCAGAGCAGCAGAGGTGATCTTCACCTCTCTGTCTTCCCACCCTGCATATTTCACAAGACGGACTTTTTGGCCCATCTACCAAGGAAGCTTTGGAGGGGTAGCGAAGGAGGCTGGAGAGGTCTCAGGATAGCTCATATCTCGGCCTCTCCAGTCCCCTCCCTGCCCTCCCAAATGCCCCCTTTCCCCCCTCTCAGAGATCACTTTTCTGACCTTGGAGGGCAGACAACACGGTTCTTTCTGCACCAGCTGCAAGGGGGCGGATCCCTGACTACCCCTTCTGAGGTTGGAGCACAGTCTCTGACCTGAGAGGAGGGAATCCCCAGTATACTATGGCCCCTCAAACAATGTCTAGGGACCACAGGATTGTTCCTTTAAAGACTACCTTCTTATTAATTAATTACATTGATATTCTACTAATATGCTTGTCTTGGACTGGCATACTAAGGGAGAAAAAGGGAAAGGAAGACCAAGCATAGAACTGGAAGGTACGTGAAGAAATGGAACTCCCTGAACTCAGAAACTCTGTCCTTTCCCCTCCTTACTAGGATGCAACGGCATTTCAAAGCTTTTCTCCTACCATCTTTGTTTAGACACACACACAAAGCTGAGCAATTCAGGCTGCAACATACATGTGCTGAATTTGTGAGCATGCAGAATGTATTCATGGCTAGACAGAAGGGTGACCTAAACTCCCCTTTGTGTTAGTTAAGTTGAACCAAGGATAACCCGATATGCTTACTCAAATGGGTAACTCAGCAGGATTCACTGACAGCAAAAGCCAGCTGAATGCAGAAGGACAAGTCACATGCTTGCTTCCTTAAACAGCAGAGTCTTGCTGTCTCTCACCTGGATTAATGATTGTTCCCTGGGACTGTGGGATGTCACACACTTCATAAATTTTAATAGGATTCATTGGCACCTCTTTGGTGCCATCATACATCAGGTTGAATTCCCGGCTTTTGTTGAGGGCACACCGGAGCTGGGCTTTCCATTTTGCAGGGTCAGGGTCATCAACTCCTTCCTGGTACTTTCCTGTTTCCACAGCCCAAGCCTGGGAGCAAAGTACATCATGCTCAGTTAAGTGCTGTCATTATGCCAGCAGCATCTGTTGAATCATGTCCCCAAACCAATTCCCATCTATCAAGCACATCTAGGCAATATTTTTTTTTTTTTTGCAAGAAATAGCAAACTATTGCTGCCATTATCTTTACCAGTACAGACAAAAATAGCATGAATTGTTTTAAAGGTAAAAGTAAAGGTAGAGGTGTCCCCAACCAGTCGTGTCTGACTCTAGGGTGCGGTGCTCATCCCCGTTTCTAAGCCGAAGAGCCAGCGCTGTCCGAAGATGCTTCCGTGGTCATGTGGCCGGCATGACTGAACACCGAGGTGCACGGAACGCTGTTACCTTTCCCGCAGAGGCGGTACCTATTTATCTACTTGCAATTTCTTGCTTTCAAACTGCTAGGTTGGCAGGAGCTGGGACTGAAGACGGGAGCTCACTCCGTCACGCAGCACTCGGGTCTCGAACTGCTGACCTGCCGACCTTCCAGTCTGCAGTTCAGCGTCTTAACCACTAAGCTACCGCGGCCCTAAATTGTTTTAGGATTTTCTAAACCAACATTATTCTGAATCAGTAAGGTAAACCATTCCAACAGAGACCACCTGGCTGTGTCCAAAGAAAGTCAACTCTATGGCAAATGAGGGTTTCATTATTATTTTGTTTAATGTGGGATTAAGTTTCCAGGTTTATCTAGAGAACATTAATTTGTACATCAGTCTTCTAGCAAAATCTGAGATTCCTGTTAACAGAGCAAGCTTGTAAAAATTTAGAATAAAATAGCAGCCATTGTTAATGCCTTTATTCAGATTTTGTTCATATTATAAATGATTTTTAGAAACGACTGCATCAAATCTTTCCATATTGATGCAAATAAAAGTCACTGCTGAAATGTAGCTCATTCTGAGAACATGTCAATAGTTCATGAGAACAAAGGTAAAAGCCAAGTAAATACAACAAGCCAGATGAATATAGTACAGTGCAACTCTATCCGGGTTACTCAGAAGCAAGTCCCATAGAGTTCAATGAGGCTAAGTCCCAAGGAAGTGCGCGCTGCATTGCAGCCTAAGTTGAAGAACTAAGAAAGCATGTAATAGGACTTCAGCATGAGAAGACGTGAAGAGTTAAGTAGTAGTTAATTAGAACCTTGAATCTGAAGTTTCTCAGGAGGGAAGCTACTACAGAGCTTCAAAGATAAACATTCAACAACCAGATAAATGGCAGGAAAATTAGTTCTGCTGCAGCACAGAGTACACAGAGTGGAGATAAGGTAGGAGTATCTGATCAGGATTGAGGGAACTGTATCTGCCAGTTACTTAAAAGACTATTTAGAATATATTGAGCCTTGTTTTGCCACTCAGTTGTCCCTGTGTTTCTGTTCTCACATTTGCAGTTCGTTCTCTCCAGATTTTGGGCTCAGGATTTGGTTCTGTTTAAGCAAATAATGCTAAATACATGCACAGAGAGTTGCATTCCTTTATGCTCTAATCATTTTAATTCAGTGAGCAAAACCCACAAGAGGTTGGGAGATGAAATTTTAAGTCTTCTGAGGAAATATGAAGTATCTGGGTTTGTGTAAAGCAAGAAGCAAATCCGTGTTCCACTTTCTTCTACCCCAGGAAAGCTTAGCAAGGCATCTATTGTGATGGATAGGTATCACTTGGCCATGAAGCTCTCTGGGTGATCCTGGGCCAGTCACAAACTCACAGCCTAACCTACCTTGCAGGGCTCTTGTGAAGATAAAATGGGGGGAGGACCGTGTTTGCTGTCTTTAGCTCCTAAAAGCAAAAGTGGGATAAATATCATGCCCCCACTGGAAGACTCCTCCTCGAAGAAAGAGCTGGGGGACCAGGAACCACCCGCCACCAACAATGCCAGGATCTGTCAGTAGACCAGGAGGACCCCAGACTACCAGGAGGGCAAAGAGGACAAGAGCCTCAGAGGTGGAGGCAGAGAAACCCCCAAGCCTTCGAGAGAGATGCTGCCTGAAAAGACAGGAACTCAGAAGGAGTGCTAGAAGAGCCAGAGGTCTCCTTGTGAGGAAAGGTCCACTCGCATGTAGAAGGCTTGATCACAAGGAGGACCTTTTCAGCTACAGTCACTAACAGCTCACAGCTGAAGCTTAGGTGTAGCTCTGACAGCCTCTGCATAAAATCAGCAGTGTAAGACAGAGAGTGGTTGGAAACAACATTGACCAGACCTTCCTGAACACAGCTTCCCTTGATGTGGGACTGCTTCCTTGACTGATTCCTAGTGTGAATACATCTAGACTGAACTCTGACTGTTCTCCTACCTGCACCTTGTCTGCTGTGTTGCCTTTAAACTTTGTTGTCTGTAACTTTGTTGTCTGTAGCACTGTGACCTTGCCATTTACCTGATCCCTGTTTGTGCTGTCCAGCTTGGAATTCTTGGACAGTTAAACCTGCAACTGCTAAGCTCAGACTTGGGAAATGTGCCACTATAAATCAAAGTGTTGGTTTTAACCTTTAAAGCTCTAAATGGCTTAGGGCCGGGCTATCTGAGGGACTGCCTATCTTGGTACAAACATGCTTGGTTACTAAGATCAGCAGGCAAAGCCTTTTTGAAGACACCCTCGCTTACAGCCGGAAAGAGCTTTCCCTTGTGTTGTTCCCAAATTCTGGAACGCACTTCACCTGGAGTTATGAGTGGTCTCTAATCTCTCTGCATTGAGGAAATCACATCTTTGTAATCTGGCTTTTCAAATGGTTGTTATAGCTTTTAAGGTTGGTTTAATGTTTCAATTTATGTTCATTTGTTTATGATTTGTGTTTTCTGAATTTGGTTAGCACCAGAAAGGTGGTACAGAAATGTAATAAAACGACAAACTGCGGGCAAATACAAATTCATTACTAGCACTGGGAAATACAGCAGTGATCTCCATAGCACCAAAAGCAGGAAGTGCCACCAAACAGCCTCAACTATTGAATGCATCCTTTCTCCAAGTAGCACAGGAATACACATGAGTGTGTGTTTTTCCTGGATCTCACCAGTTCAAGTCTACCGCAATATTGGCTATACCACACTGGCTCTCCAATACGGAGTTGCATTCTTAGATTACCTTAAAAATGGTGTTCTCCTCTTCATGTTGAGGGCTGTGCCGAGTTGCATGCTTCCAAGGGATCTGAAATCGCTTTGCATCCCTGTTGAGCCAAATCAGACCTGGATACATACCACTGTCTACCTGAGCTACTAGCCAGGGTTTCAATCGAACTCTGCGTGGATGCAGTGCCATTATCTGGAGGAGGAAAAAGCATAGGTGCAAGGTGAAGTAAATATCATGAGGTAGCTCAGAACTCTGACAGCCAGCTGTGAAATGGCAGAAACATCAGGGAAACACAGGTGGGGAAAACATTGGGGAAATACCCCTTGACCAGAGTCAGTGAGGTCACGGCCAGGTGACAGATAGGGATGTACGAAAGTCACTTACCTTTTCGAAGGGTGACATTCGCGGTGGGGGGGAGGCGCTCCATCCCTCCCCCCGAAATTCTCCCTGGCCGGCTCCACTCCGTGGCGACTCTGTGGAGCCGCCAGCCAGGGCCGCCCGCGGTCAGACATCCGGCCGCTGGGCAGCCTGCACAGGGACAGAAATGGCGGCTGCCATAGCCGCCGCCATTTGCATCCCTGTATTCTGCCGTGATAGGCTATGTAAATATATATGTAGCCTATCACGGCAACAACAACAAAAAAGGGAACGCAAATGGCGGCGGCTACGGCAGCTGCCATTTGCATTCCCTTGTTCGTGCCGTGATAGGCTATGTAAATATTTACATAGCCTATTACAGCAAAAAACAGGGGCGCAAATGGTGTAGTGGCCGCCATTTGCGCCCGTCTTTTGCTGTAATAGGCTACGTAAGTATTTATGTAGCCTATCACGGCCTCCGCAGGGACGCAAATGGCGTCCCTGTGTTAGCCGTGATAGGATACGCAAGTATTTACGTAGCCTATCATGGCTATAATGAAGAAGCGAATGGCAACCACAGATGCGGCCGCCATTCGCAAAGCAGCACGAACGGCAGCAAGTAGGTGCTCCGTTTCGTGTGCCTTTCGCGGGGTGGGGGGGCGGGGCGCTTCGTTCCACCACGGATTTCGGGGGGCCGAATGCACTGGCATTTGGCCTCACCGAGATCCGTGGCAGAATTCTCTGACATCCATATGAAAGATACATCCCTGGGCTGGGCTATCATGCTGGAGTAAATGTGGAGGGCTGGTGCACGCCGCAACAGAAGCACAGACAAGCAGAATTAAGGAAAACAATCAGACTAACAGTAGTCTCAGAAAAATCATTTTTTTGGCACAAAACTCTGGGATAGCTACGGGATGGCCATGACATCACGTGCCCTGAATGACCTCCAAATGCAGCAAACTCACAGTTAATTGCTGGTGGAGACACCCCGCGGTTAGCTTTCAGCTATAAATGACATCTTTCTCACATTAATCTAAAGAGCCCCAACCAATAGAATCATCACCAGACCAATTATGACAATGATATTAGAGAGCGGTAGCTACAGTTTTGGCTTGTTGTTTTAAGTCATTAGAAACTTCCACTCTGCTTCATTTTCCTTGCCTTCCTAGGCTACCCCCTCTGGACTTCCCCCTTCTCTGTCCTCTTCCAGAGCACTCCCTCTTCCAGCTCTCCTTTACTAGGCCGTCCCATGCCCGCTGGCCTTTTCAAGGCCCTGCTTTTTCTGCTGTTCCTTCCCCAAACCTTTCAGATTGTCCTGCCGCTCTGTAGGATCACAGAAGTCAATTCTGCCTGCCCCGCAACATTTGGGCATGTCTGGTAATTCCTGTAAGTATCAGGGGCTTCATTACCAGCACCACAAAATATACTCATGCATTACAATATAGATTTGGAGCACAGTGCTGAAATATTGGCATTATATATTAAAGTTCTGGAGATCCTCCTAGAACTTACTGTTCAGGCAAGCATTTCATGACTGGAGAATGACAGTTAAAAAAAAAAAAAAGTTAATCTGTGAAGAACGCAGAATAAACTAATCTTTTTTTCTTTTCTTTTTTACAACTTCCCCTTCCCTCAAAATTACTGGTTTGTTATCCTAAATAACCTCATACAGTCCATTATGGCATCAAACACCAGAGAATCAGACAGACACCGCATCTTCCCTGAAGAGACGGGATCTGTGATTCACAACAAGGGAACCACCAGTACAACCAGGGGAGTGACAGAAGTGGGAGCCAACACCCACATTAGGCCCACTGCAAGAAATGCCACACGAACAGAGTACAGGACTTTGAAGGAACACTGTACGCATGGGCCAAAGTGGGGCTTTATTGTCAATATGACTGGGCAGCTATAACATTACAGAATCACAGGGCAATTTTTGCCCAAGACAAATAGACCACCCACCAGTGCAAAGACATAAGCAGTCATTACGCAGATACCCTGAAGCATTGTAAGGCATCCTTGCTACTGCTCAGGTGTGGTGTTGTGCCAGAACCTTGAATGCTACACCTGTGAACTGAGTGACATCATAGCCAAGGCACGTATAAGCAGCAAGGGAACGGAGTCCTCACATCAGAGCACAGCACAAGCCCATATATCTCTGATTTCACACTAACAAAATGCCCAGGAACAGAGAAGCAATAGAGAAAGCATCAGTGAGAGCATGAGAGGAAAATGAGGAAGTGGTGATGGTAAGCAATGGCAAAAAATAAGCACACAGTACAATGCACAGAGGGAAGCACTTGCACAAACATCCAGGAGTGACAGCTGTACAGAACAGAAAGAAGGGCAGCTGATTTGCATTCTCATGAATGCCAGTGTGGCTATCCCACCTGAGGCCTTTGGGCAGAAATGCTCACCGGGAACTTCAGCTCTGCTGCCACCAGCCATGGTGTGAAGAAAAAGCACCCGATGCCAGTAAGCGAGGGTCTCACCATGTCAGAGAGGGGCAACCTGGTACCCTGGTTTTGGACTACCACAACCTAGTTTTGGACTACCACACCCATCAGCCCCACACAGCATGACCCATGGTCAGAGATTATAGGAGTCGTAATACAAAACATCTGGAAACTACTAGGTTGCTTAGCCCTGCCATACAATAAAGTCATCACTGTATGGTCACCACTGAACCTTCAAAGAGCAGCAGCTGGAACAGCCAAACCAAGAGTAACTTCATCTAAGGCCTAGGGAGTGAACGTTTTCCATCATCAACATCACCACCACCACCACCTCCCCTAAGCCTTCACTGGGCTCCTTTGCCAGCAAGAAAAGCCAAGATGTGTAGATTGTTCAAGTGTCCAGGGGAGAAGATGCACCACCTTCAGGGACCAAAACATCTGGTGCCAGCTGGCCCTGGGTGCTAGGTAGTGCACATCGGGGAGTGGGGAAGGGGGCTATTCTCTCTTATGAAGACTGTGGAAACTTTGAAGATCAGCAGTTGGAACAGTTGCAGCAGCACAATCCAAGGCCTAAGGAGGGGATATTTTCCATCATTGTTCTCCCAGAGACTTCAGAAATCTTTTAAAATCAATCTTATGTTTATTGTGACTTTCAGTTATTGTTAGCAGCCCTGGGCCTGTTAGACAGAAAGGTGGGACACAAATATTTGGAAAAAAAACCCCTGCTATTATTATTCTGTAAGTTGTGCTAGCAAAAATAACCACCAATACAAATAACAAAAATGCCTATAGAATGCAATTACCAACCCTTACAGGCAGGCTGTGCAGGCAACAAATACAAATTCTTGAACATTTCCTGCCAGATATGGGAGAAGAGAACAGGGAACAAAATATAACACCCACAGGCAGTCCCAGGGAAATGCATACTCCCTTTTTCTCCCTGCAGAACACAGCCAGAGGTCATTGTGTTAATCTTTTAAGGCTGCCACACAACCTTTTGTTCTTTTAGCCGCAACAGCCTAACACATTCACTGTGAGATAAACTTCCTTCCGCCACTTCACCAAGTGCATGAACTTCAGTGGATCAGTCTATTTACCATGAGGAGAGAGAGCAAAAGAAGGGGGTAGGGCTGGGTTTTTGGTTTTCCTTTACCATATGAAGCCAAACAATGCAGGAGATAACCATACAAAGCACAAATAAAACAGAGATGCAGCCAAAGGACAAAAACATCCCATCAACATGGCCATGACTCACTCCCAACCAGTGATAAATGGACAAAGTATGATGAACTGCATGCGTAAATACCTAAGGGAACAATCCTATCAGGTTAGGTGGCCACCGCCAAACTCAGAGGCCACCAGCTATCCAATGCAGGGCGGCAGAGAGTGGAGGGGATCTTCTCCTCCACGCTCCAGCTGCCCTGCATTCACAGCTAGACAGCCAATTTCAGCCATCTAGCCACGGGACTTTAGAGCCGGGGGGGGGGGGGGCAACACATAGGAAGAGTCATACCAGCACTTCTGGACTCCCCACCCCCTTTTGCCCCGCTCAGTGCTGCTCATCTGAGCGCAGAGTCTGGGGACGATCCACGCTGCCCACAAGGCAGCGGGAAAGGGGGCAGGGAGAGTTTTCCGAGAACCAAACTCGAAGCACGGGCTCCGAGGTCAGTTCCCAGAAACCAAACAATCCTATGGCCATCTAGCCGCTGTCTAGCAGCTGTAGGATTGCGCCCTAATGAAGAAAATTACTTTCTGTAGGGTTAGCTACTCCCTGTCCCTATTTGAACCCAAAGCTGATAGTATAAATTTTGCAAATTCCAGGGGCACAGCTGTGTCATTTGCTACCTCAAAAACAACAAAGAGTCTTGTGGCACTTCAAACACTAACATATTTATTCTGGCATAAGCTTTCATTTCACTTCATTTATTATATTTCTATACTGCCCAATAGCTGAAGCTCTCTGGAGGTATTTATAAGGTTTTTAATCTAGAAAGATTAAAAACCTTATAAATACAGTATTATACATAGCATAAACCCCATTTACATAGAAAACAGACAGTATATACAGACATGTGTGTGTGTGTGTGTGTGAGTGTGTGAAAGCAATTTTAAACAATCAACAATAAGAACATCCAGGAACTGATTAAAAACCTTATTATATGCTGCTAAAGGCCTGAGTGTAGAGGAAGGTCTTAACCTGTTGCTGAAAAGCTAACAATGTTGGTGCCAGACAGGCTTTATTAGGGAGATCACTCCATAATTGGGGGGCAACCACTGAGAAGTCCCCGTCCTTTGTTGCCACCTTCCGATTCTCCCTCTGAGGAGGCACCTGGAGTAGGGCCTTAGATGATGTGGGTAGTAAATGGACAGGCTCATGCCAAGAAAGGCACTCCATCAGCTATTGCGGTGTGAATTGATCTCATGGAGAGGGCTTCAGAAATTAAGCCAAAGGCCTGAAGACTAGAGGTGTTTATGGGCACTGTCCATCACTGCATCTGATGAAGTGGACAGTGTCCAGAAAAGCGTATGCCAGAATAAATTTGTTAGTCTTTAAAGTGCCACAATACACTTCATTAGTTTTGCAAATGAAACCCTACAGCTTTGTGCTGGTGTCTCCCTTTAATAACTTTCTGTTAGGATTGGTATAATGAAGAGGGCATAATGCATATGCTTGTAAATAAAACTAAAATGCAACAAATGCCAGTGGAAAAGCATCCTCCTTCCCCTGTATAAAAGCTGCATAGTATAGTGGTTAAGAGAATGAGAAGCTCCCAACAGTCAGAATTCTCCCTGGTCTCCACCCTGCCAAATGATGTTGCTGACTGTGTCCATAACAACCTATGAAGTGTTGCTGGACACTCAGAAACTGGTTATCTATGCAGGATCAGGGAAGGAGGTCTGATGTGTTGCAATGAGGCTGAAACAGGGTCCCTATATTCTACAAAATGAATAAGATGAGATAGGCAGAGCACAAGAGAATGAAAGCCATAAAGAGCTGAGTAGAGAGCTGACCCATCTATCCCAGTAACAACCACTCTGGCAATAACTCTCCGGTATCGCTGGGAAGGATTTTTCCCAACCCTGCCACCTATCAGCAATGCAAAGTCGCAGCATGGAATTACTGCCCTTCTCAAAGTGGACAATATAGCCTGAGGTACAACGACCCATGCCTAGGCCTGAAGATGTGGATGCAAGGAAAATGTGTAAAAATGGCATCTCAGGCTAGGCCTGTTGGAAACTATGAAATATTGTGATGTACGTACGTAGGACCAAGGTGACAAGAGGTGGTCTGTTCAGCGATACCTGGAACAAAATTCATTACCCTAAGTTTACACTGCTCCAAGAAGGTTAATTATGTTTTGTGTGCTATCCTAGCACAAAAGGGAAACTCATTAAGGGTGCAATCCCATGCATGTTTAGACAGAAGGAAGTCCTACAACTCCCAGTGTTCCCCAGTCAGGCTTTTTTCTGTCTAAACATACACAGGATTGTGCCTTAACTTGCTCAAAGCCACATGATTCTCTTCAGTTTCATATAAAGAGTCTCGTATTCTTCTGATTTATATCTACGTTTCGAATTAACTCGTACTCAAAGAACTTTACAAATTTCACAAGATTCCATGCAAACACAGGAATGCTAGGCACAGAATTAAGAGCATTAGTTTTTTTTCTCTTTTTCGAAAAAAACCTTCTGCCCTTGTTGCTTCAAAGATAGGTTTGAAAATATTGGCAGTGTCTAGAAAAGTCTCAGAAGCGAAGAGTGGCTGAATAACATTTCCAGGGGGCAAAGCAAGGCATAGTTTCAGAGACCTGCATACCTCCCTAGTCCTCACCATTACTAGTAAAAGCAGAATTACACACACAGTGATTTTGCAAAGTTTAAGTTGGTTGCAGAATTCAGGGGCAAGTTGGTAGAGAATTCATGTTATCCATGCATTAGATTAGATTATTACAATCCAAGATCAGCGCAAGGTTATCAGTGCAGAATTTTGATCTTTTTCTTTTTTAGCACAGCGTATTAAGAAAAATTTAATTGCCTCTCTCAAACCACATAAACAGCCATTCACTTAACACGCTGCCGCAACACCTCCAAAGGACCACTTCCTACCATGCTAACCAGTATCTACACTTCCATATGCTACCCTTCTTTACTCTTTCTGTTACAAGTGCCTTGAGCTTGAGGTGGAAAACTTTATATGCTGCCTTTCCACAAACATTGCACTCAACAAACAATTCAGAATAAAATAACAAAACTAGGGAAACAATCACCAGCTATGTATCACTATTCAACGTATGTCAATATAAGAAAGCTTCATATGGAAACTATAATACAACAAATACAATAAATCTATCCAATGAAATCTATCAAATTTGTATAGCTAATCTGATGTATGGATTAAAAACCACCTTTCTGTTACTTATGTGTTTGGCACGCAAATTCAGCCAAAATTGTACAATTAAATAAGGGACTGTGATCTTTCCCCCTTTTAATAATTGTACGGAACTGTTAGAAGTGTATGAATGACCATTACCCAATTTCTTTTTAGAAAGGAGAATTGTGTCATGTGCAGATTCTCATTTATTGGATTCTTGCCCGATATTTTGAAAATAATTCCAGTTCTAATCCAAGGAAGTTTATGATTATTTTAAAAAGTGCATTTGTATACATTTATGTATTTTGAATCTGTTATAGTCTCAAAATGCAAGTTTCTAGAAAATTTGAGAGCTTTTTTAATGAGGAATCTGGTTGTAGGGAGGAAAGTGTAGAGGTGCTGGATGGGCAGATAAATAAATGGGGAAATACCTGTCACCTGTATAGGATCCTAACTCACCGTCCTTTGCTAACAGCCTAATCTATGCAGAATAAGGCATGGGTATTCATTTTAATGGGTTTAGGCATACCTAATTCTGCATATGACTGAGTTGTAGAGATCTGTCTTTTTCTTTGAACTTTTTTTTCTTTGAACTTAGTTACCGAAGCTGTTTACAACAATTAATACACATTAAAAAGATAGAATAAAATGTTTCAGTGAAACATGGGTGTGTGGATGGCAATCAGTGATAGAGTTCAGTTTCCAGGGTCTTCCCCCACAAGTCAGCAGTATGATGTGGCACAACAGACTACAGCACCCCAGACTACAAACTGAAGATGCCCTCTTCACATATCAAAATATTCTTGCCGCCAAAATACTAGTTTATTAGGCAGAAAGGTTTTACACCAACCCTTCTATTGCTATACTAGTCTTCTAGTTCAAGGGAGTGGGTTTGTGTTTAAATAAAGAGGAGTTGGGGTGGGGGATGTGACTCACTGGTAGACCCATGCTTTGCGTACAGAAGGTTCCAGGTAGGCCTGCAAACATTCCTGCCCCAAACCGTGGGAAGCTGCTGCCAGTCAGTGGGGTTCATCACACGGAACTTTTATCTTGCTATTGAGATGGCTCTCTCTCGGAAGTTTGCGGGCTCTTTAGATGAAGTGATTACCCTACGGAGTGTCTCCCGCCGTTTCCTCCAGCCTATCTCGTGTTTTCCCCAAAAGCAAAAAATGAGGTATTTTTTCCAGCCCACCGAACAGGAGCACCACGACCTCCCTGTTAAATTCTCCACCAGCGGAAGAAGAAACCGCTGTGTCTGCCTGCTGGGGGCATTTGTTTTCAGTTGCTGGGGATGTGGTCAGGATGAGATTTAATCACCTGCTGATTGCATCTCCTGCCCTGCCGATTGCATCTCCTGCCTCTGCATTTCTCAAATGGAGGGAGAAGAGGGTAAAACGCCTCCCTGCACCGAAGGGAGACACATCTGATCCCCCACCCCACCAAGCTCAGAAGCAATGTCCTCTATTGTTTCAGAGCACCCTAATAACTTCAATGGGGCTTACTCCAAAGTAAGTGTGCTGAGGGTTGCAGACTTACTTGATAAGTAAGGTCCCATGGCAAGTGACTCTAAGAAGAAAAGGAGTCCAAGATGGGTGGGAGCTTTTAAAAAAGGAAATTCTCAAGGCACAATTACAAACAATTCCAACAAGAAGAAAAGGTGGAAGACAACAGAAGAAGCCAATGAGGCTTCACAAAAAGCTTAGGGATGACCTGAAAACAAAAAAGGACACACATAGGAAGTGGAAGGAAGGCCAAGCAACAAAGGAAGAGTACAGGCAGGTAGCACAGACTTGCAGGGATGGCGTCAGGAAAGCTAAAGCTGAGCAAGAGCTGAGGTTAGCGCAGGATGCTAAAAGCAACAAAAAGGCTTTCTTCAGATATGTGAATAGTAAAAGACAGAGGAAATAAATGGTGGTTCAGCTATTAAATAAGGATGGCAAAATGATAACAGATGACAAAGAAAAGGCAGAAGTGCTCAATTCCTACTTTGGCTCAGTCTTCTCCCAAAAGAGGGTCTATGATCCCCCTGGCAAAAGTGAAGTACAGGCTGAAGGGGCAGGATTGCAGCTTGAGATCGATAGGCATATGGTCAAGGAACACCTAATTACTTTGAATGAGTTCAAATCTCCAGGGCCCAATGAACTGCACCCTAGAGTAATAAAGGAACTGGCAGAAGAACTCTCAGAACCACTGTCTATTCTCTTTGAGAAATCATGGAGGATGGGTGAAGTGCCAGATGACTGGAGGAGGGCTAACGTTGTCCCTATCTTCAAAAAGGGTAAAAAGGAGGAACCTGGGAACTACAGACCAGTCAGTCTGACATCAATCCCTGGGAAAATTCTGGAGCAGATGATAAAGCAATCCATCTGGAAGCACCTTGACAACAATGCCGTGATTACTCGAAGCCAACATGGATTTGTCAAGAACAAATCCTGCCAGACGAATCTGATCTCATTTTTTGAGCAGGTAACCTCCCTTGTGGACTGTGGGAATGCTGCAGACATAATATACCTGGACTTCAGCAAAGCTTTCGACAAAGTGCCCCATGATATCCTGATGAGCAAACTAGCTTAAAGTGGGCTAGATGAAACAACGATCCGGTGGATCCACAGTTGGCTACAGAATCGGACTCAAAGAGTGCTTATCAATGGGATCTTCTCAAACTGGGGAGAGGCAATGACCGGGTTACCGTAGGGCTCGGTCCTGGGCCCAGTGCTCTTCAACAATTTTATTAATGACTTGGAGGAGGAGGTGCAGGGAATGCTGATCAAATTTGCAGATGACACAAAATTGGGCAGGATAGCTAATACTTTAGAAGAGAGAAACAAAATTCAAGCAGATCTTGATAGACTGGAGCGCTGGGCAGAAAACAACAGAATGACATTTAATATGGATAAAAGCCAAGTTCTGCACCTAGGAAAAAGAAACGAAATGCACAGTTACAAGATGGGGGACACATGGCTCAACAACACTACAAGCGAGAAGGATCTTGGAATTGTTGTCAATCACAAGCTGAATATGAGCCAACAATGTGATATGGATGCAAAAAAGGCAAATGCTCTTTTGGGCTGCATTAATAGAAGCATAGCTTCCACATCCTGGGAAGTACTAGTTCCCCTCTACTCAGCCCTGGTTAGGCCTCATCTGGAGTACTGTGTCCAGTTCTGGGCACCACATTTTAAGAAGGATGCAGACAAGCTGGAGAAGGTTCAGAGGAGGGTAACAAAGATGATCAGGGGACTGGAAACAAAGCCCCATGAAGAGCGACTGAAAGAACTGGGCATGTTTAGCCTTGAGAAGAGAAGACTTAGGGGAGTTATGAGGGCGCTCTTCAAGTACTTGAAAGGTTGTCACAGAGAGGAAGGCCAGGATCTCTTCTCGATCATCCCAGAGTGCAGGACATGGAATAATGGGCTCAAGTTACAGGAAGCCAGCTTCTGGTTGAACATCAGGAAAACTTCCTGAGTATTAGAGCAATACAACAATGGAACCAATTGCCTAGGGAGGTGGTGGGCTCTCCCACACTGGAGGCATTCAAGATGAGGCTGGACAGCCATCTGCCAGGGATGCTCTGACTTACCCATTCCTGCATTGAGCAGGGGGGTGGACTCGATGGCCTGGTAGGCCCCTTCCAACCCTACTATTCTATGATTCCATGACTTACAGCACAATCTTACATTTTATGTCCACTCAGAAGTACATCAGAGGTTTCCTGGGGGGCTGCGAGAAAACAGTACAGCAGAAGTTAAGCTACGAAAACAAGACTCCCCCTCCCCTCCTTTGCACACATGCCAGGGAGGGAGGGAGGCACTCCCTCAGTTCAAACCATGTGGCTGCCATGTAAGGAAGCCCTTCCTAATCCCACAAAGAAACCGAAGGCAGGACACTCCGGAAAGGATGTGGGTTTTTGCAGCTTTTTTGCTTGATATAGAAATACCCAGTGTTAGAGGGCAAGATGGACCAATGGTCTGTCTCATTATACAGCAGCTTCCTATGTTCTAGATTTGAAGTGGCCTCTTTCTTTCTCTCTCTCTCTCTCGTAATTTTACCACCTCTCTCTCTCATGTATATGTAGACGAGGCCTCACTTGGTATTCAAGCCACTAACCACCACATCACGAGTGCCATTAGAAACAAGCACACTGGCCTCTAAGAGATGTAGAGGAGGGGTGGGGATAAAGGTACAAAAAGGAAGAGTCAAGCTGGATTTGTGTGGGGTGGGGTCAGGAAGAAGGAATAACATGGGTGAAGGAAATGAAACCCAGAGCCTTACTATCCCCATGATCCCAAGAATGTCTCAGTGTCCCAGCTTTGTTTTTGAGAAGGTTTGTTGCTTTGTAAGTAGAGGTTTTTAGAACAAGTTCCACACCAGATGTGGCATGCCACACACAGCACCAGCTCTAGGTTTTTGAGGGCCCTTGGGTAAGACACCCTCAATGGGCCCTCTCTCTCAGTGAGTCTACCTTCTCACTGCCATTTTCAACAGCTGCTGCTGCTCCTCATCATTTACCACTTGGTTGCTTGCTTGACAGGCACAGAGCCAGTGAGCAAGCCGGTAATGGCATCTACTGCTCCTCTTTCTAACCAGCACTGTTCTCTGGGCTAGAGCAAGAGTCAGGTAAACAAGCAGATTGCAATGGTGAAGAGGATAAGCAACTCCAGGGAGTTCTTGTCAGTGGGCCCCTGCTATGGTATGGGCCCTTGCCTGGTGCCCAGCCATGCCTACCCTTGACTCCAATCCTGGCCACACACATGGAGATTATTCACAGCTCTAGATGTAGCACCTGCATTCTAGAAGCAGTCAACCCTAGACAACAGTCCTACTAAGATAGCTGCAGTGATACCAGTAACTTGAAGTTAATTGGAATAGATACAGAATGCAGTGTTAATACTAACTTTACATGTAGAATCCTAATGCTAGACTGTATTTCACAACCTAGAAGAAATATAATACAGATTTGGTCCAGAATTTTTACACTGTGATTTCCAATGATTTCACTGGCACAAAATATGCTGCAGAATATCTTAAAATAAGAACTGGTCCCAAGCTCTACCCTTTAAAAAAAAAAAAAAGGAAAAAGAAATAACTTTCTCATGAGTACTAAGAGACCTACAGGCATGCGAAGTAAGGAAGCTACTCAGTATTACACAGGTCACCGGCACAACCAAATAAGGGAAATTTAGGTACAAATCCCACCTTTTGCATCACAGCAGTTCTAATATCACTTGTATGCACTCCCACCAGTAAAATCAGGTAACACAGCACTTAATACCAGTCTTGTATCTGCATTACTGCTTTCCAGATGGACTGCAGTTATCCAGACAGGCTCTAGATACAAATAGGCCTAAACTGGTAGCTTGAAGGGAAGCTGCTCAAAATGCCTTCGATGCAGTTTTCGTCCTAGGGTCATAGTAAACTGGGTTGAAGAAACCTTCCCAACATTTTTTTCTGAGCCTGTGAGAAAGTGGCTTGAAGAGGTCATTGCTGCCCATTAAGTCAATCCTGTCTGGTTGTCCATAAAAGGAGGGAACATGTACATACCCTCAAAGATTTCAAGGAAAATAATTGGGCCTTAGTTTTCATGCACACACATTTATATGTGCACTAGAAGCACAATACACCCATTTCCCAGTCAGATTTGTCTTCTAGAGATCCTAAGGATGGATCTAGCTAAACCCTGAAGAATGTCAACCCCAAACACACATACTAACATTTTAGCAATACATCCTCAAAGGGAAACATAGGGACAAAATTGGGGAAGTAATTAATATGGACAGGGACCAGCTGACAAGTAGGACTATTACTGTTTTTTCCAACAGAAGCACTGTGCCTTTAACAGGCAGGCAGAAATTAATTAAGTGCAGCATTTCCAAACATAAAGATTTAGCCAGGGATATTGCATCATGCAAAGACTATCACTAAAGACAGCCATGACACTGTTCTCAGGATTGTTTGCAGGAACAAAGGATTCTGCCCAATGAAGCCTTATTTACTGAATATTTATGCCTATGAACTAGGCTGAGAAGTACGGAGCTACTTCTCTTTATACTTCTGTTACTAATTTTTGAATGTGAATTATTAGATGTCTGCATGTACTTAATATTGTGCTTTCAGCTTTATTATTCTACACATACAAATTCAACTAATTCAACACCACATGTAACCCACAGAAGGGAAACCCCAACTTCATTTTAACTAAGTTTTCTGGACATTTAGACCAAATACCACAAAAAGGAAGCCCTTACAGTAAAACATATTAAACCAAGGCCTTTGATGATGAGGCATAAGGAAAGTTGAAGCCTAGAAATGTGCATGGTCAGATAAAAATAAAAGTTCTCCTTAATGCAGCTGTATAGGGCCTGTTACACATAGGGCCTTGATCTCAGATTTAAAACTGGTTTGTTTACTTGACGGTAATTTGTATAACAAAGCTAATCTAATTTAACCAGCCTGCATCAAACACTTCAGTTAACATGACAAAAGGTCTGATTGAATTCAATTGTAAGACAAATCGCTGAGGCTACCATGTCTTCTAGGACTCAGCTTTAATGAATGCACTCTATAGGCCTTGCCCAACCTAGTGCCATCCAGATGTGTTCGACTACAACTCCCACCATCCCCATTCAGCACTGGAAATGAGAGTTGTAGTCCAACACATCTGGAGGGCACCCAGTTGGGGAAGGCACTTCTCAATTCCATTCAAGTAAACAAATGAGCCCATTCACAGGAGTGACCCGGGAGTTCGATTCCCAGCCATCTCCATTCCAGTTATATGTCAGAACATGTAATTTGCAAATTGGGGCGAACACATGCAGAAGTTACAAGGTTCAGCCCCTGGCATCTCCAGGTGGGACTAGGAAAAAGCCCTGTCAGCATAAACAGACAACAGATAGACCAGTGCTCTGACTGGGTTTAAGGCGGTTTCCCATATTGCTAACTTATCTGGAAACGAAAGACGGCTGAGTATTTATTTGTTTATTTATTTATTTAATTTCTATGCCGCCCAATAGCCGAAGCCTGAGTCAATTCCCCACAGCTACACCAAGGCGCCAGAACCGTGCACTGCCATCGGATCCAATATGACTTCCTTCTGAGTAAACATGCTACGATCATGCCGCACCAGTCTGTCCCACAGTGACTCCACACACTGGGGGACGCGCACGTGACCTTAGCAAACAAACAAACAAACAACCAAGCAAAAACAG
The DNA here is from genome assembly GCF_057233095.1 of Heloderma suspectum. Taxonomy (NCBI): domain Eukaryota; kingdom Metazoa; phylum Chordata; class Lepidosauria; order Squamata; family Helodermatidae; genus Heloderma; species Heloderma suspectum. Next base: position 256,806,937 of record NC_139461.1, read on the forward strand.
CAGTGTTCGGAACCCTCCGTGGCAAGAATTTTGGAAGGAAATTAAGTGAAGCCCACGAGAGACCGGGGGGAAGAGAAACTTCTAATCGCGCACGCACAGTGAGCGCAGCCTTCTCCAAGAGGGCGCCCTTTTTCTGGGTGAAAAGAGGCGAGGCGATTCCTCCAGAGGCGAGGAGGACAGAGCGAGGGCAGCCGCGCGCAAGTGTGGAAAGTTGCTGGGACTCCGCTCGGAGCCGCCAGAGGCCCCAGCAGTTCGGGAGGAGCTGGGAGTCCCCATTAGACAGGAGGCTGCGCCTACCTAAAATGGACCGGGGGGGGGTCGTCTTCCACCACCGTGCTTTCACCCCCTCCTGCAACACTCCTCAGCCGGCCGACAGCCCCCGCTCTGCTCTGCAGCTCGCTCACCTGAGCCAGGTGCTGCGGTTGCTGCCGGGTCCGCCCCGCCCCTCAGCGCCGTGTACAGGAGAAGGCGGCCCGGGCCCAAGAGGGGTGTGGACGGGAACGGGAGAGTAGGAGGCAAAAGGTACATAGAAGCAGAGGGACGGGTGACTGCGGAGTCAAGGGCGGGGCCACGACGCAGGTCGTGCGCTGCGGTACGTTGTGGCTTGGGAATCTATGAGTTGGAGTAAGAAAACCGGCAGCCTTTTGGGCATGTGCAGAGTGCCTTTCTCTTGACTCTCAGTAAGCACAAGGAGTCCGCCCTCCTCTTCTTCTCCCCCTTTCCAGCCCCCCGTTAAGGATTTGCTACTTCCGACGAGATCAGAAGACAGACCTCGTACCTCCCGTTTGAAGTGGGAGTGTGGAGCTTTAACAATAAATAAGGGCGCAATCCTGTGTATGTTTAGACAGGGAAAAAGCTCTACAACTCCCAACATTCCCCAGCCAGCCATGCTGTGTGTTGTAGGGCTTTTTCCCTGTCTAAACATGCACGAGATTGCACCCTATATACCTCTTCCATGAGAGTTGGCGTCGGTGCAACTGGTCTAACCAGTACGACCCCCCCTTGCTTCACGTTGCTCTGCCTTGGGGGTTCAATAGCTGATTTGAGTCAAAAAGAACTCGTGCTGCTACTGAGATTTGGATCGGTTTAGAACTGTTTCGTTAAGCACAGCGTTACCCAATATCGGAAAGACGTTCCTACAAAACACTTAGTGGGATAACCTCACAGCCTAAGCTAAGGTGCCCACTACCAGGTGACAAAATAAAAGAAGGGCCATAATGGCTCAGACCAAAGGGCATCTCTAATCCAGGGGCAGGCAGATCTTTGGCTTACAGGATAAACTCCTTTTTGACCAGAAACCTTGAGGTCCACCAAGTACAGCCAGCCAGGTGCAAAACAGTGGTCCAGAAGGCAGAACTGCAGAATATGGTACCTTCTGCACATGCTCAGCCCTGCAATTTGTTTTCAGCTGCCAGAACTCGAGCTCACACACAAATCTGTTTTCCCCCTGCCCCATGTGTCCTTGTCTTCTGCTGCTTAATTTAGGAGGATTTTTTTTTAAGGCCCTTTCTTGGCACTGTTGTTCAACCATCAGGAGTTGGAAATCTATTGATCTACTGCAAATCATCCAAAGATCTACCAGTAGATTCCTTCTCCCTTCCCCTTACCTAGCTTAGAATCCTGTTCCCAGTACAAAGCAGGGCAAGAAGGCATCAGCACTCCCCTGCTGGGCACAAACAATATTTGGTATTCAGAGGTATACTGCCTCTGAATATGGAGGTTCCATTACCTTTCATGGCTAATAGCCTTTTATAGGTCTGCCCTCCATGATTTCATCCAACCCTTCTAAAAAGGCACCTATGCTAGTCACTCTTGCTACCTTGTGGTAGAACGTTCCATTACTGCAGTGTCCAGGAGTGTTTTACCAACTAGGCCAGTATGCCAGCTGCAGCCCTATCTGAAGAAGATGGACCTTACCTCAGTTATCCATGCACTAGTGACATCCAGAATGCAGTATTGTAATGTGCTGTACATGGGGCTGCCTTTTGAAGACGGTTCAGAAACTTCAGCTAGTGCAGAATGCGGCCGCCCAAGTATTGGTGCGGGGGGCGGGGGGAGATGATTCGATCATATAATCCCTATACTGTGCCAGCTGCACTGGTTACCTGTGTGTTTCTAAGCCCAATTTAGAATGCTGGTTTTGACCTTTAAAGCCTCAAATGGTTTGGGACCAAATTACTTGAAGGAGTACCTTCACCTATATCAGCCTGCCTGCATTTTAAAAGCAGCAAGAGGGGCCCTTCTAATTTGCCCACCTGTCAGAGCAGTTAAGTGGCTGACCACATGTGAGAGGGCCTTCTCTGCAGTGGTCCCACACATCTGGAATAAGTTCCTATCAGGAGTCCTCCATACTCCATGCAGGCTTTTAAGAAGGCCTTGGAAACATATTATTTTACCCTGACCTTCTCCTGATACAATTGCTTTTGCTGCTGCATGTATTGCTGGTTTTGTTGTTGGTTTTTATTACTGTTTTATTGTGTTTTTATTGTTCTTAATATTTTATCAGTTTTATGTGTTTTATTCTTGTATACCGCCTTGGGAGGGCTTCTGCCCTGAAAGGCAGCCAAGAAATATTTTAAATAAATAAATTACATTCACTATGAATGGTCTGAAGAAGCATTTCTTTTTGTCTGTTCTGAACTATTACCAATCAATTTCATTGGATAATTAGTAGTATCCTTATTTTATTTATTTTTAAAAAACCTATTTACCCCGCCTTTTGGTCCAGTCAGTCTACACTAGGGGTCTCCAACACAACACCCACAAGGTGCCCTCCAAGCTATTTCCTCCCTCTGCAAGTGAATGGCTCTCTCAAAGGTTTTCTCAAAGAGGATCACTTTAGCCAACCATCTAAAAACAAGGAGTGAGACAGCAAAATAGACATCCCCTGGCAGGAAGTTAAACAGTTTTGGTGCTATTGCCAAAAAGGCCCTGTTCCAGGTTACCACTGTATTTCAGACAGTAGAGCAACAGGGAGCAGGGACTCAGAGGAAGGTCTTACATTATAGGTAGGTGTATGAGAGAAGGTGGAAAATTTCTATTTCCTCCATTCATAGAGACCTCTATCTTGTGTTCTCCATTTATTGTGTTTTTTCTAAACTAAAAAGCACAAAATGCTATCTTTGGTTGCTCTTTTCTGTACCTTTCCGGTGCTATTGCTATGATACTCATTTTGAGATGGAGCAACCAAAACTGTCTGGAGTTCCAGTTCAGAAAAATCCTTTTGTAGCTTTTCACTGTCTGCTTTGAATTTCACCATCCTGAATCACTGGGTGCCGTCTGCCAACTTGGCTACTTCACTGCACATCCTCGACTCCAGATCAGTTATGAATAAGTTAAACAGAACTGTTCCCAATCTTTGGAGGATCCTATTGCTTATTTCCTTTCATTAGGAAAAATGTGCACTTGATGGAAGTGCAAAACAGATTGGGGCATGGAGTATTTCTATGAAAATCCTTTCATCAGTCACACAAGGGTAATTCTACAGCAGAAACACAGGAGATGCATGTAACAGTCTCCCAATTTTTTAAAAAGGTTGAATGAAGGAAACACAGCAGGATAAACTGCTGAACTCTCACCCCTGCCCGGACAATTTTTCAACTCAAAAGTGCTCTCCTCCCCAGGCTGTTTTTCCACTTGCAGGAGAAAAGAAAAGAGTAACTATATTCCCCTATACAGGACCCATATCTGTGTACATGTACAGCCCCCTCCCTTCTCTGGCTTATCTCATGCCTCCAAAAGCTCAAGCAACAACATGGCTGCAATCCTGTACATACCTGTAAGTAAGTCCCATATAACTCAATGGAACTTCCTACTCAGAAGATATGCATAGGATTGCACTGTAACATTTTATGTTTTAATTGTAAGTCATCTTGGGGCCCTATCTGGGTCAAAAGGTGACTCAAATTTACAAATAAATACATATAAAAATGAAAGTGTTTATAGTGCCATAAGACTGTGTTATTACTGCTTTTCTAGAATTAATAAAGGCAGCTGAATACCAAAGATGGACCTCATGGCTTATTATATTTGAGCGCTTAATTGCAAGTGCCAATGACACTGTCAGCCAATGTGAAAAAAAAGGGTGGGTAGGGATACACACGGAAACAAACACACAGAGCTATGATAAATTAGCCTTTCTTTAAACACCATACTTGGTGTTTTAAGGTGCAATCCTATGGCTGCTAGACAGCGTCTAGACAGCCATAGGATTTTTCATTTTCTGGGAACCAAGCTTGGAGCCAGCGCTCTGAGGTCAGTTCCCAGCAAACCGACTCCCCTCCCCTGCCACCTTGTAGGCGGCGCAGTTCATCCCTGGCTCCACATGCGTAAGAGCAACATGGAGCAGCCAAAAAGGGGGCATTCCTGGGGGCAGGGAGGGGAGGAGACTGTGGAAGCACCGTTGCAACGCTTCCTATGCACCATCTGGCCTCCCACTTCCCTGTTCCAAGGCGCCCTGGCTAGACACCTGAAATCGGCTGTCTAGCCACAAATGCAGGTCAGCCGGGGTGTGGAGGAGAAGATCCCCTCTGAGTTCCACCCACCTTGCATTGGATAATTGGTCACCTCCGAGTTCAGAGGCACCGGACTATCCCCATAGGACTGAGCCCTTAGTTGGACGAAGGCCAGCCAGCCAGCTACTTATTAAATAGCCTTGATCCATAAAGCAGCAAACAGAAGAGCAATCCTATGTCCCCTAGACAGCATCTGTGGGAGATTTTTCAGTTTCCCAGCCAGCTCCAAGCTTGTAGACAGTGCTACAAGCTTGTAGCTGGAAAACCGTGCTCCCCTCCCCTTCATAGCTGGGGCGGAGAGAACCATGGTGGCTGCCGCTTCATGCCTGTCCATGCTTGCTTGTAACATGGAGCACAGACAGGGTGAAAAGGGGGAAAGGGGGATGTTTCTGGGGACAGGGAAGGGAGGAGACCGTGGAAGCTGTTTCAGACAGCTCCCTATGTGGTCTCCAGCCCTGTTCCTGAACCCTCCCCGAAGCTGCGCTTAGATGCCCAAAATCAGGCATCTAAGGAAAACTGCAGGGCAGCCAGGGCACGAAAGAAATCCACTCCTTCGTGCTTCAGCCACCCTTCATTGGATAGGCGGTTGCCTCTGACTTCAGAGGAAGTCAGAGGCAACCATCTATCTCAATAGGATTGCACCCAATATAAATTATCTTTGTTTTGGCACCTTCCGTAGGTCAGAGAACCACGTGATGTGCTATTTGATTTATTGTTGTTGTCATTTTTACATTGCTGCAAGCTGCTCTGAAAGCCTTCAGACTGAAGAATGTTACTGTAACATGCAAAATACTTACTTAATATTTATGACATTAAAATGCTTCTTAACATTCCTTTTTCATGTATTTTCATGCATGTGTAACTTGTGGAAGTGCCATAACATTTAAAAGAAAATGAAAATGAGGAGCAGCCCTTTAGTTCCTGGTTGTTTTACCATTACGCTTCTTGGAGGCACACTTTGTTCATTTCTGCATTCCATGTGCAACATGTTATAATCTGAAAATGTCACAGAGTAGTCTCATGGGTGTGTTTGAATACAGAGTGCTTCCTGGCTTGGTTGGACTATATCGTTTTGGTCTCCCCCTGCCCTTTGATACTGTGCTTTATTTGGCCCCGCATTTTTATTTTTCAGCTAGTTCATTTGTTTAAATTAAATTAAGGCATACTATTAGGGAGCAATCCTATGGCTGCTAGACAGCAGCTAGATTGCTATAGGATATGTTGTTTTCCGGGAACTGACCTGCTACTTCCACGCTGCCTCGGAGGCAGCATGGAACAGCCCCATCCTCCGCACTCACAAGAGGAGCGTGGAGCGGCCGGAAAGGGGCGTGCCTAGGGATGTTTCAGGGTGGGGAGAGTGTAACTTCCTGTACGACACATCCTATGTGTCGTACAACAGCCTCCTTCCCTGCTCTCCATCCTCCCGTGGCTAGACAGCTGCAATCAGCTGTCTAGCCGAAAAAGCAGGGGCAGGAGAAGCGTGGAGGGAATGATCCCCTCCTTGCTTCTCCTGCCCTGCTTTGGATAGGCAGTTGCCTCTGAGTTCGGAGACGGCCTCCTATCTAGATAGGATTGCTCCCTTAGTTGCTAAATAAAGGAATGTCTAACAATGCAATCCTATCCATACCTACTCAAATCCCACTGAGTTTAATCAGGCTTAGTCCAAAGTAAGTGGGTATGGGACTGCAGCCTAAATTAAAAATGAAATAAGATATTGCAAATTAGAATGATAGTTTAGACTGCAATAAACACACTTACCTGGAAGTAAGTCCTATTGAACTCAGTAGGATACTCCTGTCTAGACATACATTGGATTGTACTGCTCTTAGAAAAATGGAATGCAATCCACAAACCATTTAAAACACCTTGAATAATCTGGTATAGTCAATGAATGGGACCAGTAAGATCACCTTTTCATTTGGTATGAATTACTTGTGAATGTTGTTTCTGGCTTGCAGAAAGAGGAAAAAAAGACCATTTTAAATTAAAATGGTAACTCCTGGTTAATGTAGGTTTTTCATTCAGTTTGAAGTGTGGGGAATGCAACAACAACAACAACAAAGATGTGTTTTATCACTTCTGATAGTGCCCATAAGCATCAATCTTAAAAGTATTTCAGATTAAACCGATTTCAATTTTGTTTGTAGATGGAAGGTGCTTCCAGACATTACTTTCTAGAATTACACTGGATAGTTATGGACAGTATTCTATTTTGTAGTAGTTTTGTTTTTAAAACCTAGTTTAGATTAACTCAAACTAGGGCTCTGTAAACCTATAATACTTAAGTTCCTCAAAAGATATATATTATTTTGCACCAGTCTTTGGAAACCTTTATGAAGCATGATTCCAAGACTAATTCACAGACTCCAGATCCTCCCAAAGAGCAGGAAAATGCTTCAGATATTCTTCCCTCCCTGTATTCCAGAAGCATACCTTTGCTTGTAACTGCTGCACAGTGTATTCTTCCCTCAGACAAGTTTGCTGACTTCAGCCTTGAGTGTGCTCTTAATATGAGTCCTCCCTTGTATTACCTTCTTCTAAGGTGGGGAGTGATGATTCAACAGTGAATCTTGGTTTCGATAGAGCAAGTTATACACTATAATTCTAGGTAAATGAATCAGAAAATAGGGAAGGGATTCCCCTTTTTTTTATCTCCCCACACAGACAGTACTCTGTTCCCAAGCATCTTCAAAGAGTTGCTAATTTTGGAAAGTCTGACTTATGCCCAGTGTTCAATGCCATCTCAATGTTTTAAAATTAGTTCACCTTTCTAATCTTTTCAACAACAATAATAAAAGCAGGATATTTCTCTTGGGTTCTCATATCTTTTTACAAATGTTCCCGTCCTATTTCTACTGAGATACAAGCATTTCTGAGTTGAAACACAAAGTAAGGATATTTACAGTTTTCAAAAACACACACACACACACCAACACAAAACTAGCTGCAAGGCTTTCCCAGAAGATTTTAAAGTCTGGGTAGGTGTGTTTTTCCTTATTGCTCTTTCCTGTTAGCCTTGGATCAATGCCATTAAGCACAAGGTCCCATCACCATAAAAAAGGGGTGTAGCTTTACTGCAGGAAGTACAGCAATGCTGTACGTAGGATAGCCATCACCTTATTTATTGCACTGTTGTTTTTAAAGCAGGATAGTATTTCAGTGCTGGAAATATAAATACACAATTTAACACAAAACTAGGCAGGCTTGACTTAGGTTCCTCAAAAGGTATATATTCTTTTGCACCAATCTCTGGAAACCTTTATGAAGCATGATTCCAAGACTAATTCACAGACTCCAGGTTAAGCATTCCTAATTCTGTGTTGTTCGTTGAAAGCAGTGGTCACAAGATATTTTTTAAAATTTAAATTTGAAAAAGAAAGAAATAAAAGGTTTACAAAATGGCAGGGGTGGTGGTGGTATTATTATGGAGAGGAAGAGGGTTCTTGAAGGGAGTGGACACACCCCACAGCACACCTGAGAAAAGAGCATTCCCTCAGGCTTCCTGCACTGAGCAGGGTGTTTGACTCAATGGTCTTGTAGGCCCCTTCCAACCCTATGATTCTATGATTTTTTTTCTGTCAAAATACTGTGTGAACTTGAACTGAAGGCCAAAGTGGACACAACATGGGAACTCCAGTTATTGAACAGTCTAAAAGTGTGATTAATTAATTAATCAATTAATAGTTCACGTAGTGGTCTCCCAACTTTTTATTTTAATGAAAAGCTGCTGAAGAGTCTGTCATTTTAGATGGATGGGGGGGGGGGGCAGAGAAGAGCTTCTTAACACTTTCTGACTGCTTTTCTGCTCTAATTTTTTTTTTAAAAAACGTCTGACTTGCTTTCTAGTGACATGTTTAGACATCTAGTTTTGTCTGATTTAGTTCAAATTGCATGGAGTCAAAACTGCATATGTATTTTTTACAGTATCTACTCCAAAGTAAATCTCATTAAGTTCACTGCAACTTACTCCTACATAAGTGGGTGTAGAATTGCAGCCTTTTAGTGTTTTAGGATGCAATCCTGTGCATGTATAGACAAAAAAAAAAAGACCTACAACTCCCAGCATTTCTCAGCCAGTAATCATCATTTGGTAATATTTCTCTGCCTCATGTAATGTGCATTACTACTACCACTCACAAGTTATGTTTTTACCAGTTTAAAGGTCACCACACAGACTCTCTCACTAGTGCAGGAGGAGATTCTCCTTCACTTGCCTGTGCTCCATAATGGATGCCCTATGATTAGGCTCTGATGTAATTCTATAATAGAGTGCACGACTCTGCATCTTTCTGCATTATCTGCCTATTACCCGGGGGGGGGGGGGGGTGAGAGTCACTCAGAACACTGCTGTTATCAAAATGTGCAGGAAGCCCAAAATGCAGTTATAAACCAAGCCTCCTGTGTGGTCATCAATGCATGTAAAAATCTGGTACAAGCACATTTAAAGCTGCATTTTTCTGTCTTTCACACATGCATATCAGCAACAAGATACAGGCTCAAAAGTGTTTTATAATTTACATGGCATATGTGAAGTTGGTCTTACGCCTTCTAAACTGTTATGTTTCATCCTTGAGCTTTGCTAGACACTGCCAGGCTACAGACAGGGAGAGCCTAGTGATCTCCTCCTCCTCCCATTTTCCTTTCTTATGTTCAGCAGTGGTAAACCTATTTAATGTAGATCCCAAGCAAATGATTCTGTCCCTGTTGCAGCCACATCCTGAATTTCCTTCAGGCCTCAGTGCAGCTGACATGTAGAAACATGCTCCATGAGTAGTCTAAAGGAAAATTAGTAACCTGTCTTGTTAAATCCTCTCAGGTTCTCAGTTAGAAAAATCTTTGCTCTCATCACTGATAATAGCATCTATGACTCACCTAGTACAGCATATGATCAGAGATAATCTGTTCCTTTGTACCTTAGTTACAGAAGGTAGTTTTCACAGCTGCATCTATCGAATGTGTGTCCTTACCCTTTTTGGCTAACATCTGGCTCTCCTCCCACACAGTTTAATTATTGTCTTTAGCTTCATAAACATGTGTGCTAGAGGGAAATTACTATTTAATTTCTGGGAAACTAACAACAACATGAATGAATATGAACTTGAGCACGCTCCGGGAGAGAGCGCAGGACAGGAAGGCCTGGCGTGCTATGGTCCATGGGGTCACGAAGAGTCGGACACAACTGAACAACTGAACGACTGAACAACAACAACAACAACAACATATACGATCCAATCAGTAACACATGAAGTATTGTTTATAGAAGGAACTGAATCTAAGGCTGTAATCTTTTCCACCCCAATTAGTGTGGTTATGGGTCAAGGGAGATATGGCATTGGGAGGAGGGCTAGCCAGGTTAGGGGAACATGGCCCAGACAGTTAACGGCTGTGCCGTGTTCCAGTCCTCCCCCCAACCGCAGGCATGGTGGTTGCCCTATCAGCCTGCCCTCGGGTCTCCAGATGCTGTTTTTAAATGCCAGATTGGTTCAAAGTAAGACCTCCCTCATCCATGACTTAATAGTGGATGAGGTGGCCAATATGGCATGTATAACTGAGACCTGGGTGGGTGAGCAGGGAGGAGTTAGTCTCTCTCAGCTCTGCCCACCGGGGTATTGGGTTCAGCATCAGGGAAGACCTGAGGGCCAGGGACAGGAGGTTGCTGTGGTCTACAGGAATTCCATCTCCCTCTGCAGCCTCCCTGGCCATGTGACCACTGGTCTGGTGTGTTTGCACCTTGTGTTGGGCCACCGGGACAGATTGGGGACTCTGTAGGTGTATCACCCACCCCGCTGCTCAACAGACTCCCTATCTGAGCTGACGGAGGTAGTCTCTGGTGCGATCCCCCAGACTGTTGGTTCTGGGGGAGGTCAACATTTGCACTGAGGGCACCTTGTCTGGGGCAGCTCAGGATTTCATGGCCTGCATGATGACCATGGGACTGTCCCAACATGTCATCATGCTGATGCATGTAGCAGGGCATACTCTAGACTTGGTTTTCACAACTGGACATGGAGATAGTGGTCTGAAGGTGGAGCACTTTGCATCAGTCCCCTTGTCATGGTCTGATCATTACCTGCTGTGGTTTAGACTTACAGCAGTTCTTTCCCTTCCACAAGGGTGGGGGACCTAATGGTCCACCCCCAGAAGCTAATGGATCTGGATGGTTTCTAGAGGACTCTGGGGAGGTTTCCACCTGAAATGGCGGGCTCTCCTGTCAAAACCCTGGTTGATCTGTGGAATGCAGAAATGGCCCGGGCGGTTGACAAGCTTGCTCCTGAGCACCCTATCCTGAGTAGGGCTCGAACTGCTCCGTGGTATACCCCAGAGCTGAGAGCGATGAAAACAAAATAGGAGACGGCTTGAGTACAGATGGAGAAGAACTCCTAGTGGATGCAATTGAATGCTGGTATGTGCCTATGGTAAAGTATATTCAGGGGCAGTGAGGGTGGCAGAAAAACATCATCTTGCTGCCTCTGTTGAACCTTCTGTCTGCTGCCCAGCAGAGCTTTTCAGAGTCATCCAGGGGCTATTACATGCTGGCCCTAAGGACACTGTAGATCCCTCTGAGGCCCGCTGTAATGCATTTGCTAGACACTTCCAGGATAAGATCTCTTGCATCCGCCGGGACTTAGACTCCAGTGTTATAGCAGGTGAATCTGGTGAGGTATCCAGAGCACAGCCTTGTCCTGTTCTCCTGGATGAGTTTCAGTTGGTCCAGCTCAAGGACGTTGACAAGGTGTTTGGAAAGGTTCGTGCAACCACTTCCGTACTGGATCCTTGCCCCTCTTGGCTGATAAAAACTGGCAGGGAAGGAACAGCTGGCTGGGCCAGGGAGGTGATTAATGCCTCTTTGCGAGAGGGGGTGGTCCCGGGCCGCCTCAGAGAGGCAGTAGTGAGACCACTCCTAAAGAAACCCTCCCTGGACCCGGAAAATCTTAGTAATTTTAGGCCAGTAGCGACAGTTCCTTTCCTGGGCAAGGGTCTTGAGCAGGTGATTGCCTACCAGCTCCAGACACTTGTGGATGAGACCAATTATCTAGATCCATTTCAGTCAGGGTTCAGGTCAGGTTTTGGCACAGAGACAGCCTTGGTCGCCCTGTATGATGACCTATGTCATATGACCTTGTTGATTCCCCTTGATCTCTCGGTGGCTTTCAGTACCATCCACCATGGTATCCTTCTGGGACGACTATCTGAGCTGGGAGTGGGAGGCACTGAATTGCAGTGTTTCGCTCCTACTTGGATGGTCAGCTCCAGAAGATGGTGCTTGGGGAATATTGCTCAGCCCCCTGGATTCTCCAGTATGGAGCGCCACAGGGGTGAGTTCTGTCCCTCATGCTATTTAACATCTACATGAAACCGTTGAGTACGGTCATCCAGAGTTTGAGGGCATGTTGTCATCAGTATGCTGATGACACGCAGCAGCTCTATTTCTCCTTTTCATCTTCTTCAGGTGAGGCTGTGGATGTGCTAAATTGGTGCCTGGCTGTGACAATGGACTGAATGAGGGCTAATAAACTGAAACTCAATCCAGACAAGACTGAGATGCTGTTGGTGGGTGGTTCTTCTGACCAGATGGAGGGTGCTCAACCTGCTCTGGATGGGGTTGCACTCCCCCTGAAGAAGCAGGTTCGTAGCTTGGGGGTTCTTCTTGAGCCATCTTTGTCACTTGAGGCTCAGATGTTCTCAGTGGCATGGAGTGCCTTCTACCAACTTTGGTTGGTGGCCCAGCTGCGCCCTATCTGGACGGGAATAACCTGGCTTCAGTTGTCTATGCTCTGGTAATCTCCAAGTTAGATTACTACAATGCACTCTACATGGGGCTGCCTTTGAAGACGGTTCAGAAACTGCGGCTCATGCAAAATGTGGCAGCCAGATTGCTAACGGGGACCAGAAGGTCTGAACATATAAGACTGACTCTGGCCCATTTGCACTGGCTGCCTGTATGTTTCCGAGCCCGATTCAGGGTTCTGGTTTTAACCTATAAGGCCTTACACGGCTTGGGACCACAATACCTGACCGAGTGCCTCTCCTAATATAAACTTACCCATATACTACGCTGAGCATCTTAGGCCTTCTTCCAGCTGCATACACCGAGGGAAGCTCAGAAGACAGCGACAGTGGAGAGGGCCTTTTCGGTGGTGGTCCCCAAATTATGAAATGATCTCCCCAATGAGGCCTGCCTGGCGCCAACATTGTTATCTTTTTGGTACCAAGTTAAAGCCTTTCTCTTCTCCCAGGCATTTGGCAGTATATGATAAGAATTTAATCGATCCTGGAATGTCTTATGGTTATGGTTGTTTGTTTTTGAGATTGTTTGAAGCTGTTTTAGATATGTGTTTCTTTTGTGTATATTGCCTTTTCACATGTTTTTTATGTAAATGGTTTTTAATCTCTGTATATTGTATTTTTTATGTTTTTAATCTTTGTAAACCGCCCAGAGAGTTCTGGCTATTGGGCGGTATAGAAATGTTAATAATAATAATAATAATAATAACAACAACAACAACAACAATAACAACAACAGCAACAATAATAATAATAATAATAAATTAGGGACTACAGCTGCAATCTTAAACACACTTTTCTTGGAGTAAGTGCCATTGAACAGATTGGGAAATACATCTGAGTAAACACACATAAAATGGCACTGTACTTAGGGCATGGCAGCATGGGCCTCTTTTTACACACCTGTTCTCAGTGAGGCACATGGCACCTAAAGCACAGCTTATTTTGATCTTTTTCCCATCTGCATATTACAAAGAACTACAAGTCAACAAGTATGGGGCTGCTGCCAAAACCTTGAATTCTCAGCTCCCACTCTACAGCATCCAGCTCAGCTTACCTATTGTCTTCACATCCTTACAACATCTGGTTTTCTTCCCCCTGCTCTACAACATTGGCCGCTGGCAGGGGTGGGAACTGCACATTATAAGACGTCAGGGAATGAGGTAAGTTGAACTGGCCATTATGGAGGGGGAGTGGAGAACACTCAACATACGAAAGCACAGGGAAGTGTCTAAGGTGCAGAAAACGGCAACCAAAATTATCAGGAGGCTGGAGAACTTCCCCTATAAGGAAAGGCTAAAGTATCTGGGGCGTTTTGATTTTTAAAAATGGAAACTAAGGGGAAACCTAATGGAGGTTTATAAAATTAAGCATGGTGTGGAGAAATTTGATAAACAGATATTTTTCTTTCTCACTCCCTCACATAATAAAAATACATTGTTGCGAAGATCCCCCCCCCCCAGGTCATGCCATTACATTGATCGATGATAGATTCAGAACAGACAGAAGAAAGTACTTTTTCACTAAGTACATAATTAATTTGTGGAATTCACTGTCACAATATGTGGTGATGGCAGGTGTTAGCTGGCTTTAAAGAAGACTAAGCAAGTTCATGGTGGACAGATATTAGCTGCAACAACTATATGGAACATTCAGTTTCAGAGGTCTTTGAATAGCAGTTGCTGGGGACCAATAGCAAGACGATCTATTGCCTTTTTTTTGCCCTGTTTCAGGGCTTCTGGAGGCACCTATTTGGCCACTGTAGAAAACAGGATACTGGACTAGGTGGATCCTTGATGTGATCTACCCAGCAGTGCTCTTTTTACATTCTTACATCTAGTCATAGAGCCCTGCCAGGAGAAAAATAGCTTTAAATGTGGTTCCTCCCTTAGGTTATCTTGTTCTGAACTCAGAGCTGCCACCTTCATTGGCATCCTCAGTTTGATGATGATGATGATGATGATGACAACGACGACGATGGTGATGATTTAGGTAGGAAGGATCAGATGTACAAATACAGAATGGGTTACACCTACAGTGACAACAGCACATGTGAAAAGGATCAAGGGGTTTTAGTAGACCACAAATGAAATATGAGCCAACTGTGTGATGCAGTGGCTAAAAAGGCTAATATAATTCTAGGCTGCATCAACAGAAGTATAGTCTCCATATCACAAGACATAATTATACCATTCTATTCTGGTTTAGTCAGACCTTAGCTGGTGCACTGTGTCCAGTTCTGGGCACTGGAGTTTAAGAAGAGTATCAACAAATGGAAACATGTCTAGTGGAGGGTGATAAAGGTGGTGAGGAGCCCAGAGACCAAGTCCTATGAGGAAAGCCTGAATCAGCTGGGTATGTTTGACCTGAAGAAGAGACAATTATGAGGCAATATGATAGCCATCTTCAAAGATTTGAAGAGCAGTCACATAGAATGTTGATGGAGCAGATTTGTTTTCTGTTGTTCCAGGGGGTAATGCCCGAACCAATGGGTTCAAATTATTATTATTTATTTTATTATTTATTGCATTTATATCCCGCCTTTTTTCTTCTTGCAAAGGAACCCAAGGCGGCTTACATTATCCTCCTCCTCTCCATTTTATCCTCACAACAACAACCCTGTGAGGTGGGTTGGGCTGAGAGTCTATGACTGGCCCAAAGTCACCCAGTGAGCTTCCATGGCCGAGTGGGGACTAGAACCCGGATCTCCCAGCTCCTAGTCCAACACTCTTGCCACTACACCACACTGGCTGAGAAAAGGGATTTTGAGTAATCATTAATAAAAACCTGTTTGACAGTGGAACAGATTGTCTCTGATGGTGGTGGGCTTTCCTTCATTACAATTGTTTAAGTAGAGGTTGGAAGGCCACCTGTCAGGGGTGTAGTAGTGTATTTTCTGCATTGGCAGGGGGTTGAACTAGATGATTTTTGAGGTTCCCTCCAATTCTATGATTCTGTGACCATACTGCAGCCAGCAATGCTATCTGCCTCACTAGAGAGATTTGTTTCTTTTTACAACAGTCATGTAGCTGCACCTCTGAAATGTCAATGGAATAAATGCACCAGATTATAATAATCAAAAATTGCTCCACAAAGCTGCAGGAGGAAAATGACTAATATTTTCAGATCAGCAGGGTAAAGGACCCTGAATAGTAACTACAAGAATGTGCACTTTAGTAGCTTCAGTATTTAAATAGGCTACCTCTTCAATTAGCACAGCCTTCCCCAACCTGATGCCCTTCAGAGGTGTTGGACAACACCACCCATTATTTCCTGGCCAGAATGCCTGGGGGATAATGGGAGTTGTCATCCAACACATCTGGAAAGCACATGGTTGGTAAAGGCTGAATTAGCATAAGGAAGCAGAATTATTTCTTCCTCGTGATTATATCTTTTTTCAAAATAAACAACAGAGCTATTCTGTCTTCCTGGGAACAAATCACTAGAATCCAAAGCTGAAAAACAAAGTGATGCAATGATGATCCAGGCATGTAGGATCTTGTTTCTCCTACTTGGTAGTCACATTTTAAACAGAGCAGGTTTACAGGCAGCGGGATAGTAGAAATGGCAGATCTTAGTACACTGCTGCCTCTCCCTATTTTCTGATCCCATCCACTAACAAAGAAACCTTCATACTGCCCTCCGTTGTCAAATCAACCTGACTGATGCCACTATTGCAGTAAAATGATTAGCAGAGCAATCAGAAGTGGGACGGGCTGGGGAAATGAAGTTCATGCCAGCCAGGGTAGGAGAGTGGCAGGGGAGAGCAGGCAGTTTACTTGTTTTTTTAGCCCAAAGGATCTTTATTTATTTTTTGGGGAAATCCTTTCCTTCCCATTTGAAACCAATGGAGGAAATTAGCTATGCCCCCTGCAAGCTGGCATAGCTGAGGGGACTGATCAGGGAGCCTCTTGATGGGTAATGAAGGAACTTTAAGCCCAACAGATCCAAAGCTACCCCTTCCCCCAGAACACTGTGGGTTGGGGTGTACCACCCACAGGAACACTACCTGTGGTAGATCTGCACCTGCTTGTGGTAGATCTGCACCTCACACCCACCCACAACATACTTCCATCCTATCCTAATCCCCTCCAGCTAATTAATCTGGGTGTTAGGATTGCACTGCATAAACTAATGAAAAAAATGTTTATAAGAAAGAGAAAATCCCTTTTAAGAGTTCATATTTACTTCTGAATATCTCTGGATTTTGTCTTCATTTCCTTTTTAAAATACGTATTAGATATTCATCCCCGTAACTAAATAGCATACCAGGGAAGGGAGCATCTGTAATAAAATTGTCTTCTTGGCGGATTTTGTTTTGGTAGGGAGAGGCAGACATCATATTAATTGAAGGAGAGATTTGTGGCTGTTAAGTGAGTCCTAAAAACCATGTAAGCAACTCTGTGTTGGAATTTTGTATACATTGTGCATTTATTTTTTCCCTGGGAGAGACCATTAGAGATGGGCTTGAGTAGAAGAGAGATGAAGCTGGGGAACAGAGGGGCCAGTTAGAAAGGGGGACGGGAGCAAAACTTCATACAGTAGAGGCTATGTGTGTTGTGTGTGTTTATATGGAAAAAGAGGAATACTAGTGGTCCAACATATATCGCCAACTAGTGATCCATTAAAGTTAATGGATCACTAGTTGGCGATATATGTTGGCAATATAAATGGCAGGTGTGGTGCCCCTGATTGGGACAGCAGCAGGGTGGAATGGGTTAAAGTCCCTCTATACACACACACACACACACACACAAACACCCAATATTAAAGTCATGATCTGGACTGAGGCCTCTGAGCTTACTCTAATGTGTAAGAGTAGTGTGCCCTAAGAACTGAAAGGTAGGCTACTAGGGAGGCCTCCGGGTGGAGAACTCCTAATGCTACCCATCAGAACGTATTGTGCAGCAATTCCATGTTTTTTTCTGTCATGGGTTTTCTGCAGTAAGAAAAGGTTGGCAGAAGTAGGAAAATATAGAAGAGTTATAAATGGAAGACAACGATGTCTGGACGCCCCTAAAATTCCATGAATGAGGCAGGGCGAGGGCGCAATAAAAGCATTACCTGGAAGCACCCTAAGCAGCAGCTTTGGATTGGCAGAGGGCAGAGTGCATGGCTGAAAAGAGTAGAAGGAAACATGACATTAAGAAACAGGAAGGATTCTGTGCTGATAGCAAAAGGGGACTGGGCAGGCAAACCAGATTTGGATGTTGGGTGGTGGCATGGGGAGAGGGGAAGGGATGAACCAAATAAGCCAAAGCAATTATGGGGAGAGGAGAAGTTGAATTGATTTAGATATGTATTCATTTTCAAATATCTCTACTACCCTCTCTGGGTTCAACATGATTTCTAAAGACAAAAGCCACATGTGGATCTAATCTAACCAGTCCAATGTTTCTGTAGAGTTTTCTAGTTTTTATAATATATATAGAGGAGAGTTTTTCATTAGCTTGTCTTTATGTAAGGTGGCCTGCTGAATAGGCAACTCCCTTTAATCCTTAGTGCCTTGCTATTGTAACACCACAGAGAGCACTGTTTCCTATTAACGGTGTACCAATCCGCTTAGAACAGAATCCTATTTGCTTATCAGGAGGGGTCAGGCATATTTATAGCGACAGGTCATTTCTTTCCATTTGACATGGGAACACAGATTTGGACCTGGATTTTTTTAAGGGACAGTAACAGAAACAGGAGCCCTGTCTGTTGGACTAAAATTGTCCATTTTCAGTTTTCTTATCTGACACTTCTCTACATAATGCATAATATGATAAAAACCTGTTGTTGTGTATTTGGGGGGGGGGGGTTACTGTGGGTCAGTTATTTTTTTGAACCTTGGCAACTCCTGTAGAGTTGGGAGTAGCAACAGTGGGTGGAGCTTCTGCTAAGTCCTTCGCTTCTGTGTGTGATGCATAAACAATGGTTGTGTTTGAGGCCTGCTGATTCTTGCAGTCATTCCTACTACCTATACAACACCTGTCTTTTATTATCAGGGGTCATATAAAATTTAGTCTTCATAATTTCTGTTTGATACACTTATACTGTATACTGTGATGTCATCGGCAATATTACAATGGTTAACCATTCATATATAGGGCTTTAAAAAAATGTTACTGAGATCTCATTGAATTGTTTTATCGTTACCTGTTATGCTGTCAGGTATCTTCCATCACCATCTGTCATAACTGCTGTTTGTATTTGTTACCAGCTTACAGCACCTGTTTATATATAATTAATTTACAAAGGCATTTATTCTGGCATCTTAGTACTAAATGCAAATAACATTCCATTATGGAAGTTCTAATGTTCCATAACCACTGTATCTATATACACAGTTTTTCAGTCTGGCATCTTCTTGGTCTCTCCACATATTTGTTCTTAAATGATAGTTGGCTACTTTGATTGCTGTGGGAGAAAATTCACATCTGAAATCAGAAAATGTTATCAATTTCATGTTTTATTTCTTTGAAGCCGACTCACAGCTGCCAAAATCCTCAGGAAGCTGGGAGCACACACAATTGAACTGAGGCTGGGTAGAAGTGTCTCACGAATGGACAGATCAAAAAGATCACTTTACTTTGCTGCAGAGTTGCACGTAGATGGGGCAACTATTAGAGCCGTTGTGGCATGTTGGAAAGAGTGTTGGACATGGATTGAAGAGACTTGAGTTTGAATCCCTTTTCAGCCACTAAGCTCATAGAACTAGCCAAACTGCCACCTTGAGCTAGCCACTACATCTCAACCGGACCTACCACACAGGGTTGTTGTCAGAATAAATGAGGAGAAGGGCCAAGTATGGTTCCCTGAGCTCCCTGGAAAAAAGATGAGATAAATACTACTAATAATAATAATACATAGTGAATGTTCTTTATTCTGCAACCATTTTCATTTTTTCATTTTGGGTAATATTGGAAATGTTCAATTTTTCTTTCCTATCAAATTTGGCATAAAATTTAAATTTTACCTCAATGAAGACTTTAATATGTCCTCAACCATATTAATTACTTTAATATGGTTGATTTCATAGGATTTCATGGGAAAGGAAGATAGTGTCCAGGTCCAGATAAATGCAAAGTATGCCAATATTTTTAGCCTCAAGGGTCTGTTAAGGAGCTCAAAGCAATAGGTGAGATGTTCCACTTTTAGAAAAATGCAAGTGAATTTATTTCATTTATTTGAGGGAGTTTGATATATTTGAAAATTCAACTGATTATCAGAAATTCATATGGACCAGAGGGGGTGGTTATTCACAAGAAATTTGCATTAATAGAAATGTTGGGTACCATGTTTAGATAATGGTGATTTAGATTTAGTTTTATCTATGTTTCTAGTTGTCTCACATGATTTGAGAGAAGCAACAAGGCTGTCACAAAAAGTTGGTTTACTTGTATTTGTGCTGGCAAATGGGAACAGTTGCTTTAGGTTCAGATATGGTTCAAACTGTCATAAATAGCTCTCAGTGTGGGAGCTTTCAGATCTATAGATTGGCATCCAAGACCCCACTGACCCCACCTGGGAAGGCATTGCCCCCAGATTTCTAAATGAGGCATTGCCCTGAGACATCTCTGGCATGTACGGGGGAATCTCCTAATGATCTTAAATATTCTTATCTTGTGCTGATTTAATCCAGGGAACCCACTCCAGGTTGCACTAGTGCACAGGGTGAGTGGCTGCTGAAGGACAGAAAGGTAAAAAGAAGAAGGAAGGAAGATGAGGGGAGAACTAGCCTGGCTTAAATGTGCAATATTCACTGAAGAAAGAAAAAGAAAATAAATGCCACAGGGGGGGAAAGTCATCCAAGAAGAAAGAATATACAAAGCTGAAATATAAATATAAATAAAAAAATATATAAAACCAAACACCCATTCTTTCTCTTCCATTTTGCAAAGCGACATGGGACAACACTTCACCAGCGAGGAAGGGGAACAAGCCGAGATTGGTGTGGCTGAACTGCAGGAATGGTATAAGAAGTTTGTGATGGAATGTCCAAGTGGGACTCTCTTCATGCATGAATTCAAACAATTCTTTGGGGTACAGAATAATCAGGAGGCAGCAGACTATGTGGAGAACATGTTCAAGGCTTTTGATAAGAATGGGGTAAGCTTTACTTGCAATATTCATGTCTTTGCTTAAATGTTTATTTAAGTCCAATAAGGTTTACATCTAATGTAAAAAAAAGTCACTTTCCCTTCCTTTCTAAATGTGGAGTTTCCCTTTTGTCTAGACATTCTTTGTTAAGTGTTTTAGCTAAGGAAAGTGACAGATGTGTCAGGATCCCAGGAGATGGATAATGGTTTCCCTTACTTCATGCAATGAAAGAACTAAATAAATCACTGTTTCTGATTTAGTTAAAGATTGCTATTCTCCCCTCCCCCCGCCTCAAGTTGGGTACTCAGAACCTTCGATTTACCTGACAAGGACGATTAGAAACACACATTTTACACTCATGTCCATAGATTTGTGGATTGTAGACCATGTGGTCAGCTTCAAAATAAATAGTTGCTTGAAGCAATTCAAGAAATCATCTCTGCCCCTTCTTACAGTAGGTCTCATGCCACCCAGTCAATTGCTCCTACGGCGCTTCCAGATGGAGGTGTCCTAGGGGGTGTTGCCATGAGCAATTTACTCTGAGCGGGCTGCGTTTGGAGGTCGTTAGGAATATATGATGTTGTGGCCATCCAGCAGCCACCCCGGAGCTTATCAGGGGAAAACCGGTTTTCCTGAGACCGCTTAAAGTCAGATTCTTTTCCTTAAGTCGGGTTCTTGGTGGTATAGCTGTTGTGTGCCGCAACCCGCGCATTTACTTCAGGTCTGCTAGCCCTGCCCAGGGAGTGCTTTTCACCGTGACCTCGGTGAAGGGGTGTTTCCTGTCCCTGTGTTTCCCAGCACAAACCAATTAGTGTCTACTCAGAAGTAACTTCCATTGTGGTCAGTGAGGCTTGTTCCCAAAATGCACATCGAGGTCCCCATGAATCGAAATAATGCATTTAGAGAGCCTTGATGTCGAAGCTTCAAAGCTTCAGCTGATTGCAGCAGGGCAGCTAGAACACTGCGTTCTGGAAGGGATTGTTCATTTAAGGAAGTAAGGGGGGGGGAGAAGGAGATTGATCCCGTCCCCCCTGTGTTTCCCAACACAAACCAATTAGTGTCTACTCAGAAGTAACTCCCATTGTGGTCAATGAGGCTTGTCCCCTGAATGTGGGGGAGCCTCTCTTCTTCTCAAAGGAGAAAGGGGTGGGGGAGAGCCTGGAGGGGAGGAGCCTCTCTTATTGGTTGAGCAGCCCCTGCCAGTCAGATGATGATCCAATCCCCTCACCCTACCCGGAAGTATGTTCTGTGAAGTGACTTTTACTGGTGCGATACACTTGCTCATGGACACCTGCGTGGAGCAAAGCCGGCTCCTTGAAAAATCCGGGTAAGCCATGATTGGCTTCTCTTTCCATCTCCTTCCATTGTTGTGGAGACACCCCCCTAGCACTCACCATTAGAAGGCATTGGGAAGTTTTTCTTTCTTAATGGTTTTTTTGCAGTAAGCGAAAAGACGGAAGAAGTGGTGGGAAAAACACAGGGAGGATTATGGGTAGAAGACAATGTCATCTGGATCCCACCCTGGTAAAATTCCATGAATGAAGCAGTGCAATGGCACCATAAAAGCCTCATTTGGAAGTACCTATAAAATTCAGGGCCAGCTCTAGGAGAAATAGCCCCCTAAGTGAGGAGCCCATTCAGCTCTCCCTCCTCCATTCAGCTTACAATTTCTTCTATTATTGTCTATAGTCCTCTATATTGTAGATCTTGTAGCAGTTGGTAATGTTGTCTCAAAGTAAGCCATGTTCTGCTGATTGTTATCTAGAACAAATGAAATTAAACTGATAATTGGAAAAAATACTGTAAAGCTAACTGATGGAAGTTCATTTTTATAGTAAGTACCCCCCAAACCTGTAGAACTTTGGGGAAAAAAAAGATGAAAGACACTTACTTCTTCCCAGGCATGTTCTACTACAGTGCAAAGAGCTACTGTCAGAAAACCACAAGCAAGACACATCTAAAAGGCTTCTCTGAACTGCAGCTATTAATATTATTATGATAATATATCTGGGTTGAGAAGTAATTGACTGATGAAACAGGCTGTCATTACTGCGCAGTGGGAGTCTTTGTTTTTGGTACACTGTACTAACTGCAAGGTCGCGCACCATGACAATTGTATAAGAGGTCACTTGACTCTGATCAAGTGCTTCTAGATGCAATTTCACTGCCTCATTCATGGAACATTATATGGAGTCCAAACAACGTCTTTGTGAATGTAGCGCTCTGGTGCTTTCCCACCACTTCTTCTGTCTCTTTTCTTACCAGAAAAAAAATTAAGGAAGAAAAGACGGAAAAGTTGCACAATGCCTTTTGATTGTTCATACTAAGCCCTCTGTCTGGAAGTGTCCTTGCTGTAGTGTCATGGTATTTCATATTAGTTTAACTTTATGTCCCCTGTTCCAGCCAGAGGAACATCAAATAACATACAGACAGAAAGGCAGTGTCTTCAACCTGTATCCAAATTATGACTCAATACATTCTGAGACATTTGAGTTGCAGTGTAGGGATGTATTAAATTATTCACAAAACAAGATTGTCACATGCAAAACCACTAAAAGTCCAATGCTGTTAGTTCCAACATGTTAGAAATTGTTGGGATTTGATCTAGGTCAGCAAAATTTATGATAATATTTAATATAGAAACCTACTATAAGGGTATCATGTAAGTGGTCCTTAGTTTGATTGAACTGTTCCCGCCTATGGGAGGGGGTGCAGAAAATATGTGATAAAATACTTGCCACAGGAGAAAAAAACAAAACTGAGTTATTCCTGAAGAGATCGCAATCTAAGGGTAATGGTCTACTTTAGGGGTAGAGATAGAGAACCTCTTTCAGCCCAAGGGCTGAATTCCATTTAGGATAAGCTCTCAGGGGCCGCATTCCAATGTGGGCTGGGCAAAAGGAGTGGAGCCAAAGGCAATAGGGTGCAGGCAAAAATACCAAAAAGACCAACATATTTTAGCTTAAAGCCCTTACTGCCAGTAACTAAACCTTAGGAGATGCATTTCAGCCTTTTAGGGCACAATATTATGCATGTTTAGACAGATAAAAGGCCTACAACTCCCAGCATTCCCAGCCAGCCTTGCTGGCAGCCTTGCCAGCCTTGCTGGCTGGGGAATGCTGGGAGTTGTAGGCCTTTTCTCTGTCTAAACATGCATAGGATTATGCTCTTAGAATGGGAAAAAAGTGAGAAACCACCAAATTGGTGCTTGGGGGAAAGGTGGTGTTGCCTTCTCGGAACCTCTGGAGAGCCAGTTTGAGATCCCTGGAGGGGCAAATTTGACCCCAAGGCCTGAAGTTTTGCACCCCTGGTCTATTTATATGAGCCACTCAATTCAGTTTAACAAACTATGTTACAATCTACATATAGTTGAGAAATAAATCTCCTCAGAAACAATATTCTAGGGTTTGCGTTTTGAATAGGGCATCCTTTTATTCGTGGCATTGTGCAACTGTAACTGCTTAATGCAAGTTTTAACTAATTCTGAGCAGGGGTGGGAGGAAGGAAAGATGTGTATGAAGATAAATAATAGAAATATATCCAATTAAATAATTTGAGGAAGAAGGGAGAGAAGACTAGATTTGGGCCCTGTTAACTCATATTGTTGGTCTCCCATGTGTGGCCTTCTCATCAAAGTGAGGAGAAAATAATGAGTGGGTTGGGCTGTCCATTCAAATAAATGTAGTATGGCCCAGTTCATTTGTTCTTCCAAGAGGGAGATGAGTGTGGCTGTAGGTTTTTGCACAGCCTGATCTTGTGAAACCATACTCTGCTCTTAGAGTCGTAGGATCAAATCTAAATGTTCTACTGTTGGTATCAGCTGGAACTGTTGGCACAGGCCTTAGCATTCAAACTCAGCACCAGCACCATTTGAGCTCTACTGTGCAAGAACATCCAAACAGTCTCTTATACACAGCACTGCTGGGCAGCACGTGGCCCATTGTGTTGCTTTAAGAGCTTGGAAGAAAGAGAGAAAGGTTCCCCCTGGAAACAAGTGGAGTAACACAAAGCTGTCCTGCCTCAAACGGATAAGACTGGAAACATAGAGCTTCTGAGGTACTGAAATGCACTTCAGTAAAGCAGAGGAATTTCCTACTTGCCCCCTCTGAAGTTTAAGGTTATTAATTAGAATGGACTAGCCAGCATACTACGCTTTGTAATGACATTTAAGGGCTCTAGTGGTCTACTTCTACCATCTCTAATAGTAAATAGAAGCTCCAGGGGGTTAGGAAAATCCCAGCCATTGAGATGTAGTCACTAATTTTGAGATCATAGTATGATAGACTATGATGCTTTGTCAGTCTAGCATGCCAGTATGTTCAGCCCTGTTGTTGTTCAGTCGTTCAGTCGTGTCCGACTCTTCGTGACCCCATGGACCATAGCACGCCAGGCCTTCCTGTCCTGTGCTCTCTCCCGGAGCGTGCTCAAGTTGTTCAGCCCTGAGATCAGTCCAAATATATCTTAATGGCAGGAAGAGCAAGCCCAGTTAATAGGAACTATAGCAGACCTATCAAATATGGCTTACAATTAAGGAACTCAACAGCAAGCTTCTTCTTAAGAGGTAAAGTTGACTTCAGTCAGATTCGAGCGCATGCAAATATAAATGAAGATTGTGCTATGCTGAGCAGACAGAATGCAAAATTAATGCTGTCTTGCATGCTAAAAATGAAATCAGACTAAAGACTAGTTATGGAAGGTGTTAGGGCCAACCCAAGATATTTTGATGCTTTTGAGGCAAAGGACAAGATGGCTCTCCCCTCAATTCTGCATATAGAAGCCAACTAGACTAGCAGGCAGTTGAATCTTACTTTAATACAGACAAAGGGATTGCATCCTCCACCACAGCTAAGGGCAGCAGGCTAATTTAGGAGATGCACAGCATGACAGGCTGTGTGGCACACACTGCTGTATCCTCTATGGCAGGGGAATGTCTTGGGATGGGGGGGGGGCTGCCAATATTGCCCCAGGTTAAAAGTGGAAGATGACACTGTCTGGACCTCCACCCCCAATAAAATTCCATGAACGAGACAGGACAATTGCATTAATAAAGCCTTGCCTGGAAACACCCTGTATCTCAAGAAGAAATAATTCTCAGAAGGTGTTGTTTGTAAAAAGCAGCCTTCGTTTAAGTATTAAAGAATAAGCACCTGCAATTTCAAATCACCTTTAAAAAGTAGGACTGTTTTTAAAAAGTATCTCTTTCCTCTGACTTAATTATTTTTATCTTGTTACCTAGTGATCTATATCCTTTTGACTTCAATGAAACGAAATCTGATCAGCAAAGTGGCGTTTGAATCATAGAATCATAGAATAGTAGGGTTGGAAGGGGCCTATAAGACCATCAAGTCCAACCCCCTTCTCAATGCAGGAATCCAAGTCAGAGCATCCCTGACAGATGGCTGTCCAGCCTCATCTTGAACGCCTCCAGTGTGGGAGAGCCCACCACCTCCCTAGGCAATTGGTTCCATTGTCGAATTGCTCTTACGGTCAGGAAGTTTTTCCTGATGTTCAGCCAGAATCTGAGAACCAGTGTGGTGTAGTGGCTAGAGTGTTGGACTGGGAGTCGGGAGATCTGGGTTCTAGTCCCCACTCGGCCATGGAAGCTCACTGGGTGACTTTGGGCCAGTTACAGCCTCTCAGCCCAACCCACCTCATAGGGTTGTTGTTGTGAGGATAAAATGCAGAGGAGGAGGATTATGTACGCTGCCTTGGGTTCCTTAAGAAGGAAGAAAGGCGGGATATAAATGGAATGAATGACTGAATTAATGAATGTTCTATAGTGTTTCTTACTGGCAGAATTTCTGTAATTTTAATGTGTGCAAATATTTTTATGAGATGTTCCTAAACAAATGGTATTATGATCACTTTAATCTCAGAGACATAGGCAAGAACATCTTTGGGCCACTATAATCTGAAAACAAATAATTAAAGTAAAAGGTAAAGGTGTCCCCAACCAGTCGTGTCTGACTCTAGGGTGCGGTGCTCATCCCCATTTCTAAGCCGAAGAGCCAGCGCTGTCCAAAGACGCTTCCGTGGTCATGTGGCCGGCATGACTGAACACCGAGGTGCACGGAACGCTGTTACCTTTCCCGCCAAGGCAGTACCTATTTATCTACTTGCAATTTCTTGCTTTCGAACTGCTAGGTTGGCAGGAGCTGGGACTGAAGATGAGAGCTCACTCCGTCACACAGCACTCGGGTCTTGAACTGCTGACCTGTCGACCTTCCAGTCTGCAGTTCAGCGTCTTAACCACTAAGCCACCGCGGCCCCAAGGAAACAAATAATTAAGAATATGCAAAATCTCTTGGCCTTTTCATGAAGCCTTGGCCCAAAGAATGTTCTGTAATTACCAATGGTATCAGCTCACTTGATCTGTGAAACATGCAAATGTTAAGACTGTTAACAAGCAAGACAGCCTTTCATTGGGAAAGGTTCTTTGAACAATTCTGTCCAGCTTCATGTGGCGCTATGATCACTAGTCCAACTTGAGTTGTCTTACCAGGGTCTTGGTTGAAGACAGTTCAGGCATTTGTTTAAAAAGAATCTGGAGTCAGGTATCTGGCGATTTGGGCAGGGAAAGAGATGTGGAAAATGATGTCAAAAAGCCAGAATTAGGAGCCAAAGTCATGTATCAGAACCAGAGAGGAGAAGCAAGGTAGCTGAAGTCAGGTCAGGAGCGTGCAGGTCAAACTCAAAGGAAACATGTTGGGTGTCAGCAGGGCAGAGTCAAATGTCAAGAAGATATTCCAAGTAAGGAAATGAGAGTCAAAACAGTAAGTAGGGATTATGTGCTTCATAGAGCTCTGGGAAGCCAGCAGAAACCAGACATAGGGGCAGGCACACAGAAGCAACAAGGACAGAGTATGCCAGGAATTCTAAGGCCGTGTACATGGTTTCAAATAGGTGGACACTGAAGGCACCCATCAGGAGTCCTTGCACACTTGCATTCAAGGCACTATTGTCTGCTGTATCTTGATGTTTAAAGCTTTATCCTTAGCAATTATCCGTTAGAACTTAAACCAGCCAGTGCAAAGACCTTTTTTTGTCAAATTCAGATTGACATTTTTTCTGAAAGAATACAGTATCACTGAGAAGCGTTGGGAGCCGTTTATTGTATCGCTTGTAGAGTTTTAAAAAAATTTGTAGACATTTTCTAACCATTTATAGGGTGTGCATTTTTAATCAGGCAAGAATGAACTATCTGAGGTTCAAACACATGAGATAGGGAATCAAGAATATTCAGCCATTAAATTGATAAAGTATCCAACTGATCCAATGGACGAAAGCATGTACACAAAAATTGCTATGACATCCTGATCCATATGTGAAAGCAGATTGCACGATCTTTTATTCCACACACACACAAAAGCTGTTTCTGTAGGTGCGAGTATTAATGAATGCAGCAGAAAGCTGTGTTGTTGCTGTGCTTGCAGATCCCACCTTTCCATTGTTTTAAGGACACTCCTACCCCCATGATTAGCGCTGATAATCTGTTCAGCTAGAGAAAGAAAGAAGGCCTCACAAGCACAGCTATGTTGGAATTCTGAATCTGTGGATCAGGGCAAACAGTTTTTATTTTGATCAACTATGTTCAAACAAAATGCAGGTTTACTATTGTGTCTAGCTTATCGTGTTGTCTTCAGAGTTGGGGTTTTTTTTCTGTTTAAGATAGCAGAAAGAAGTTGAAGCAGACATTCATTACATGAAACACAGGCTATAGCCCTGCACAGACACTCTGAAATGTCTGGATAAGCAGTGCATGGAGTGGGGAGCAGGATCGCACCCTCTGGCCCCACTATGAACCACAGCACTTTGATACAGTCTCCTGCAGAGCCTACAACAAGCTGTATGCACATAGGCTCTCTCTGAGGGAGCTGCACACCTAACATACATTTAGGGATGAAATATTTGCTCCAACTTCCTTCCTCAATCTTAAGACTAAAATAAAAATAAAAATCTGGACATAATGTAAGATAGACACCACAGTAAGACAGATGAGTCTTTGAACATGCATTGCCCTGCTTAATTGACAGAATTTTAGGGGAGAGTTATCTGCACTCCATCTTCCACTTGTAGCCCTCCCATATTTTCCCACCACTTCCATCTTTTTTCTTGCCGCAGAAACTCTGTTAAGGAGAAAAAGACAGAATAGTTGCACAGTGCCTTCTGTTGGCACTAGGACCCCTTTGTCTAGGAGCAGCCTTGGTGTGTGTGCACATTTGCATGCACACACATGTATAAAGAATCCCGCTAGGAGAATTGTACTTTATCCTTAGGGTGCTTCTAGATGGATGGCTCCGAGTGCTAAAAAGACATTATGTGGTTATTTCAATGAATAAAAGTGGGTGATGGCACAATCAGAGCCTCATCTGAGAGCAGTGTTAAGCTCCCCTATTTCATTTTGCTGACAAGCAAAAGAGTGCTTGTGAAAACTGTTGGCAGCTCCTGAACCAGAAGTGGGGATGGCATCTGGTCTCAGGAAAGGCTTATCACAGGCGTCTTGTGATAAGGATTCAAGTTCCACAAACGTCCCTGGGGACAAAGCATTAAGTGAAGAATGGGCTCCCTTTGAAAATATAAAAACCTGACGTAAGGCATGACTGGTTGGCAATGATCATCTAAGAGATTTTAAGATTACGTTTAATAACTGCGTCAGCCAAAGCCTATAGCACATAGGTAAAGCATAACAGCATGACAAAAACAAGCAAAATACAATCATGCTCACCACATTTAGGTTGCATCAAAGAACAGAAATTAGCTATAGTTTCATTTCATTCCATTAGTTTCAGCTCATTTTGACAATTTAGCTCTATACTTCGCTTCGGCTAATGCAAAAGGCCAGGCTTCTGATGTTAGGATCCTTGCCACCATTGGTTAAAAGGTAATGACAGAAAATAAATTGAACAGACCCTCTTTTTCAAATTAAGTTCCAGCACAGTTATATGCTGGCAGTTTTTATTTTGCTGTATTTTGTTTTAGTACTGGGTGCCTATGCCATTGTACTATTCACACATGGTTCATGGTAGATTTCAGTGTTCAATACCATTGATTTATCTATCAGCGGGCGGGTCAGCAGAGATTCAGTGTACTAGGAGAGCTAAATATCAAGAGGGAGTGAGGTGGCCCTGTCATTAGTGCTGCCATCATCTGGATATTAAAAATTACATCAAAGCGAAAAAGCAGAACAGCTGTTCAGGACAGGAGAAAAAGCAATGGATTTCTACAACAAGGTAGATTTATGTTAAAAATTAGGAAGAAGTTGCTAGCCATTAGGTATCTTCCCTAATGTCTGGGAAGTTGAAATGATCTATTCAACTATGTATTCCTTCCAATTTGGATTCTAAAGAAAGTTGTAAAGAAACTGACACTGAAATTGTTATGGGAATACAATCAGAGTGGAGGAGATAATAACATAAAATGCTACATGCACATGTAGGCCATACTAGGCATGACATGCTAAATCTGTGAATATGATCATTTGTCATTTTTAATAGGTAAATAGCAGTTGCATAGGGGCCCAATTCAGATCGAGACCACAGTACTGGGGCAAGGGTAACCATTTCCCCTTGAACTGTTTTCCTGATGAGGCATATGAGTACCGTTATAAGTTTTGTCCTTTGGGACAAATGACAGTTTCAAGAAGGCAATTTTCATACATCTGTCAGTGCCATATTCCCAGTCCAAATTGCCCCCACCCCACTATTAACAGGGTTTTTTTAAAAAAAAACACAGAAGATCCTATTAATAGAACTTCTGCATCACATCTAGTGGCCCTTATCTAAATCAAGATTCTGAAGTTGTCATCCCATGATTGAACAAATCCCATCTACATGAACAAGGAAAGGAATCTATCGGTGTTCCGTATCTATATGTTTCTTTTGTGGAATTGTGAGCTCCACCCACCAAACTGTCAAACAGGGTCACATCCTGGGTTGAGAGGTGAGTCAAGAGTCCCTGAGCCTTGCCAAGAATGGTTGACTCTCTTTCAACTCACTTCAAAGGCTGAAGGGATTTCAGAGTGCATTATCTCAGGGGAAACTCATTGAAGACCCTGCAGAATGAAACACATGAGAGAGACTTGTTGAAGTTGGGAAGATCATAAAATAAAAGCAAACACAAATAATCCAGCAACTAGAACCGGTGCAGTAAAAGATAGTGGCTTTACCTATTCTATGGGCCAGATCAAACGTTAGTAAATTACTCCATGTGGATTATGCCCAACTTTCCTCAGAAGGCAGCTGTATTGAGAAAGTAATGGCTGACCACAGACACAGACACTACTTTGCAGTGGCATGTTGCACAGGTACAGGAATGTTCCTTTCAGTAACAACGCTCACTGCTGCTGGGAAGTAGTAGCTGTTTCTATGGACATTGGATCTGCAGGTAGTAAATTGCTCCAAAAGGAACCAATATTGTTCTTTTTCCTTGTGAAGCAACTTACAAATGTCTGGACTGTCTATTCCTTTCAGTCTTTGAGATGACTTCAGCAATGGTAGCACTTGGAGGTTTTCTACATGAAGCATTTGTTGTGCACTTGTCATTCCCTTCCCATAGTTGTTTACAGGTACTTTAGATGATATTGTGACCCTCCAGTCTCACTTCTGTTTGTAAACAGCACTTTCCGCAAGTTTTTTTTTTTTTTTTACAGCAGGGGAAAACAAGGTATTATTTCTGATGGCTATAGAAAGTGCAATTTCCTCTTGTGTGTTTGTGCTATTCCACTATATCACAGTGCTACCTAGAGGTTATATAGCAGAAAAGCAGGAAAGGAAATGCTTTTTGTGTAGTGCTTAAATCTCAATTCCATGACAAAACCAAAAGTAGATGCAGCGGATTAACAGCCTTGTGTAGAAAATCCCTTGGTATTTAGAAGATCAAACTACTTTGTGCAGGTAGAA
This sequence comes from Heloderma suspectum, assembly GCF_057233095.1. NCBI lineage: Eukaryota > Metazoa > Chordata > Lepidosauria > Squamata > Helodermatidae > Heloderma > Heloderma suspectum. The sequence goes on from NC_139461.1 coordinate 256,838,219, forward strand.
TTGTTATACCATATACCAGACCTTGACAATGAGAACATTCATTGCTATGTGGCTCTAAAGGGCAGACTTCCCCATCCTAGTGCCTTCCAGATAGGTTGGACTACAATGCCCATCATTTTGACCTGCATGCTGGTTGGGGATGGTGGGATTTATAGTCCAACCCATCTGAAGGGCACAACGCTGGGGAAGTCTGCCCTTTAGAGCCACAAAGCAGTCAGTGTTTTCATTGTCAGGATCTATGTGCCAGTGAAGTAGAGTTGACATGATCTTTGAAAGCTAACCCCTGACCCTTATCTTACATATCCACAGGATAACACAATTGACTTCCTAGAGTATGTGGCTGCTTTGAATCTTGTTTTGCGAGGGAAGCTGGAACACAAGCTGAGATGGACATTCAAAATGTATGATAAGGATGGGAATGGCTGCATAGATAAACCTGAGCTCTTAGAAATAATCGAGGTAAGTATGCATTTGCTATTCATTGCCAGATACTCCATCTGGTTTCATAGCTCCTGTTTGCTAGCTTCTGTAAAGCCAATCCTGTCTTGAAAATGCAATGTTTCAGGAGGTTTGGGAGACCTAGCGGAGGGCAAGTTATGAGACCTCAGGGTAGTGTATCTGCCTACTCTCCCACCTTGATTGAGGGAGATATGGTGTTGAAACCAGTCACTTCCTTCCCATCTTTGAAATATGATTTCTTGACTGTGCCTTTGTTCTGGACATTTCAGCTTCACTTTCCTAAATGATATTATTGCCAATAAAATAAGAAGCATCTTATTGTTTTTGCTTGTCACATTCATATACACAAACTCACACCATGGTTTTCTTAGCTTTACATGCATCATTGGGCAAATAATAGAGGATGGGCTTCAACATCAAGGAAAAGATCCAAGAAAAAGGTCTCTCCTAGATCTTCAAAAACTGATGGGTATGCGACAGACTGGGGGTGATGCAGTAGATTGGTCATCCTGTATTGCTACAGATCCTGATGAATGCATTCAAACAGGGAAAAGGAATGACAACACAGAATTGAGAGACAGAAGTGGATCCTAGATAGACTGATAGAATAGACTGCAGAGGTTGGTAATCGGTTTCTTTCCTTCCAGAGCAGAGAAAGGGAGGTCACAGGAAGCTAGGACCACTTAAGAATTAGACTAAGGGGATTTCTACACCAGCCTAAAACCCTGTATTTAAAACAGGGCTTTCCACTTCGGTTTTAAATGAAGGATCACAACTGATTCCCTTTACATGCACTTCCTTCTCTGTAGATGGCCATTCCCATAGTGTTATGTTTCCGTGAAGAGGCATTACACACGCTCTAGGTTCAGCGATACGTGCTCCTGGGTTCCTGCCCCTTTCCCTCCCCTTGCACACTACTGGTGGATGGGGACTGACACACGGACAGCCCCCTCCCCGATCTCCCCAGGCCCTGCCTCCCTCTTCCATGCTTTTGGCCAGTGCCTCCCACTTAGCCCCTCTGCTGCTCCTCCACTCTGCTGCCCCCCCTCGCCGCCACTGTGCTGCTCTGCAGCTCTGTTCTGAACAGGCAGGCTGAAAATGGCGAGGAGCCAAAATGGCACAGGAATGGGAAGCCTGAACGCCCATCAGACCTTCGTCACCACCTTCGACATCATGACCACGCCCCCAGTAACCACACTTAGCACTTCATTCACGCTAGGGGAGAAATACACAGGGAGGTCATGGCGCTCCATTTGCGCATATCTGGAAGAATACCCCATTTTTTCCGCTTGAGGAAAACATGGGACAGGTGGGAGGAAATAGTGGAATAATGACTGGACAATGACGACATCATGTAATGGACCCGCACAATTCAGTGAGTGAGCAACCATGAATGCGCAATAAACTTGAGGTGTAGAGATCCACTCAACAACAAGCAAGCAAATAAAACCCTCTGAGAAACTCTGGGTTAATGTAAAAGGAATTATTGTATTATCATCATACAGCTTGGGAACGATTCACTGCAGTTGGTGTTGTGAGCACTGGCACAGAAGCATTTGAATTGCATTAATGTGCTGTGTTGATGACTGGTAGCAGTATTCACAAGTAAAAAAAGAAACACATTCACATGCATTTTGTTGCTTATACTTTTACTCTCGTTCAAGTAAACCTAGTCATCCACCTGGAAAAGAAAAGCAATGCTGTGCAATTTGAGGGAATTGTCTTGCACACAACACTCAGAGGAAAGAGCAAAATGTAATAAAAGAGCTGTTGGAAATTTCTCGGAAGGATTACAGTCCCAGCTATTATTAAAAGGTTTAGGAATAAGAATTATGTATAGAGGAATCAGGACTGTGCCATTTTGCGTATCACACTTACCATTCTCTAGTTAGAGCAACAGGTAAGCTTTCATTAGTTATGGTGATGATATTTAAAGCCCTAAACGGCTTGGGACCTTGAGCGCCTCTCCCTAAGTATGACTGCCCAAAGACTGAGATCTGTTGGAGGGGCCCTCCTCTGCATCCCACCAGTGCGAGATATACACTATGGTGGGATGTAGGAGAGGGCCTTCTCTGCTGTGGCACCCTAGTTGTGGAATGCCCTCCCCTTGGAGGGTCTATTGGCACAGACATTGGTCTCATTTCGTCGCCAAGTAAAAACATGGCTTTTTACCAAAGCCTTTGAGGGCTAATTGCATTCCCTAAAGTAGCACATTGTTTTAACTCTTTCATTGTTTTAGATTTTAATTGGTATTAGCTTGTCCATGGTTTGATATGTTTTTAGCTGTTTACATTATTTATTGTTTTATACTGTTTAAACTGATTTTATTTGTACACTGCCCTGAGATTTTAATGATATAGGGCAGGATACAAATGTTTTAAATAAATTTTAAATAAATAAATTAGAGCCCCATCTCTCTCCCTACCCCCAGTATCCAAGACCAATTGCATGGCTAATTACATCTAGTAAAATTAAGCAATAGTTCTTTTAGTGAGCTGAGCCCTCCACTTGGGTGAGTCATGAGCATCAAGAACATAAGGAGCTGATGACCTGTGTTATCCTAGAAGTCTGTCTTAGGCAGATTCTCAGTCCTAAAGGTCAGCAAAGAATTGGTCATGTCTGGGTCATACCCTGGCTAATCCACTATTTAGTAAAATGCCAGCCCAAAGAGGCCCTTGTTCAAAGAATAGCTACTGCTAAGACCAAAAGGAGACAAAGGAGGGGACAAGAGAAGTCTAGTTCTTAAGTCAAAGAAGAAACCTGAGGCCACTGCTTCCAGTTCTCAAAACTGAACAGAAAACCTCAGAAGGTATTAGGAAGTGTCCCACCCATAATGGCAATGATATATAGGATTATATTTTTCCTTCAGTTTGAAGGGAATTGATATCCTAAGCACAGGACTGGAAACAAGTAGTGTTCAAAAGAAAAAGAGAATGTCGCTTGCTTATGATCCTGGCTTGTTTGGGAGCAACGAACAGGATTCGGGGTTCTGACATAACAATAAGCTATCCCTTCCTGGTTAGTTTTATCCACTTGCATGAAGGGAGGAGCACAGCAGGAACAAATGGGCTATGTGTGCTAACATGCTGCTTGTTAACAGTACGCAAGGAATCCTGCTGTATTGTTATGTACAAACATGGCCAATATGTGATTTAGCGGAAATTTGACTGGGTAGCTGTTGCCTCTTGCTGTTGCGCCATTTGACATGTTGCCTCTTGCTGTGCCATTCCCAGGTAGAGAAATACATCATTTCTTTCCCCAGATGACTTCAGGCCAAACTAGACATAATGGTCAGAGATCCATGACTGACTCTCCCATGTTTTTTCATAAGAGCAAATGCAGCCATGTGGGGTAGAAAGGGCCACGGGGCAGATTCATATTAGGTATTGGGGGACTAACGCTTTCCACCTCTGCCATTTTCTTCATGCAAATTGATGCCCTGGATCTGCTGTTTGATCCATGGGGAAAAGCATATGGACATTTAAACTAGTGCTGTGCCAAAAATTTCTCCAATATTTTTTTCAACCATTCTCATTCAGTTTGATAGAAAAGAAATTGCTTTCGAAAAGGAATTCAAAGGAGGAGAAAATTCGGAGAAATTCTCATGGGTTGGGTTTGGGGTTCTTCGGCTTATTTATGAGGTGGCTGAGAAGCGTATATGAGTGTCTCGTCTGTCATTGTACTATAATCTCTGTGGCAGCCTATAGCCTCCTCAGCTTCCCGCACTTCAGTTAAAGCCATCATGAGGAAGACATCATGAGGCAATTCCTGCCATGGGGCTTTTTCAGTTCAGAAAGTGCAGGTGGCCTGGGAGGCTGCAGAGCAATGGAAACATGTGTAATAGAGAGAGGTCAGGAAACACACTCAGCACCCTCAGCCACCTTGCAGTGATTAGGTAAGCTCAAAAACCAAAAGAAATTCAAAATTCTGCCCCAGAAAAGTGGAAGCCTCAACATAGTTGATGCTGTTGCCACCCACAGAAACAGTGCAATAAACCAAAAAACCTTTGGAAAAAAGAAAGAACTGTGCTACAGCCCCTTCCAACAGCTCCTATGGGTGAGAAACTGTTGGAGAATTTTTCCTCCTCTAGGAGAAATTCGGTGAAATTGTCCCCCCAATTTCTCTGCCCAGAATTAGGCTGGAGAATTTTGAGAGGCCATTTGTGCACAGCTCTAATTTAAACCCTCTGGATTGACCATCTGTCCATGCAGCATGTAACCAGGGGTAAAGCGCATCAGGCCAGGGGCCAAATCTGGCCCTCCTGGATTACCAATCCAGCAATCTGGGGTTGCCCAGATGACCACACCCCCTTTCCTATTTCCCTGGCCCACGGATCATTTGGTAGTTTCCCAGCTTGGTGTAGTTTTTTCCCCATTCTAGAAGGGCAAAATGCCTCTCCTGGCTTAATTACTGGCTGTAAGAGCTTTTAGCCAGAAAATGCTGGTAGTTTCGGGATTTCAGCCCCAACCACCACTGGAATGTGGCCCCAAGAGCTTCTCTGAAGTGTAATTCGGCGCTTAGGCAGAAGGAGATTCAACACCCCTGATGCAAGCAGAAGTAACCCCGACTTTTCACATTCAACTCCACCTTGAAGGCCTCAGCTACGTTGATATAAAGACAGAACTGAAGTCACAAGACAAACTGGGGCAGTTTCCACATTGAGCATTTACTGTACCATAGCCACGCTCTGTTCACTCACTTTTTACTGTGAGCAAAATTTCCTCCCCCCTTCAACTTCTTTTTTTTCTGCAGTGCTAAGAAAAAGCAATTTATTGAACACAATGGAACAGCTATGATCTCTCCACAGGTGTAGATGAGCCATTGTGCAGCTATGCAATTGCTGTTTTGGCCAGATTTAGCTTGTATAGATTGCTGTAGCCATTTCCTTCCCAATGGCCTGTCCCTTCCCTCTAGGAATCAGCTCTTTAAACCTCCCCTTTTCAGTGACCATGCTGGCTGAGAACAATTGGAGTTGTAGTCCAATACATCTGAAGGGCACCAGGTTGTGGAAGGCTGAGCTATAAAATGTCATTTGGACTCAGAGCTTTGGAAGCAAAGTTGCTGTTCTGCTTTCAGCTTGAAGTGGAACAGTAGTGACTGGGTAAACCACTAAACCATTCAGGTATGACCTCAATCATATCCTTTATGAATATACAGTGGAGGTGTGGAATAGATTTCAGGGATTAGACCTGATAGACAGAGTGCCTGAGAAACTATGGACGGAGGTCCATAACATTGTTCAAGAGGCAGCAACAAAATCCATCCCCAAGAAAAAGAAATGCAAGAAAGCCAAGTGGATGTCTGATGAGGCTTTACAAGTAGCTGAGGAAAGAAGGGAAGCGAAAAGCAAGGGAGAAAGGGGAAGATATATCCAACTGAATGCAGAGTTCCAGAGAATAGCAAGGAGAGACAAGAAGGCCTTCTTAAATGAACAATGCAAAGAAATCGAGGAAAACAACAGAATGGGAAAGACTAGAGATCTCTTCAAGAAAATTGGAGATCTCAAGGGAACGTTTTGTGCAAAGACAGGCATGATCAAGGACAAAGAAGGCAGGGACCTAACAGAAGCAGATGAGATTAAGAAGAGGTGGAAAGAATACATAGAAGAACTATACAGGAAAGATCTGAATGTCCCTGATAGCCATGATAGTGCAGTCACTGAACTGGAGCCGGACATCCTCGAGAGTGAAGTCAAGTGGGCCTTAGGAAGCATTACTAACAACAAAGCCAGCGGAGATGACAGTATTCCAGCTGAGCTATTTAAAATCCTAAAAGATGATGCTGTTAAAGTGCTGCATTCAATATGCCAACAAATTTGGAACACTCAACAATGGCCGCAAGACTGGAAAAGGTCAGTTTACATTCCAATTCCAAAGAAGGGCAACGCCAAAGAGTGTTCAAACTACCACACAATTGCGCTCATTTCACATGCCAGCAAGGTGATGCTCAAAATCCTACAAGCTAGGCTTCAGCAGTATGCGAACCGAGAACTACCGGAAGTACAAGCTGGGTTTCGAAGAGGCAGAGGAACTAGAGATCAAATCGCCAACATTCGCTGGATCATGGAGAAAGCAAGAGAATTCCAGAAAAACGTCTATTTCTGCTTCATTGACTACGCTAAAGCCTTTGATTGTGTGGATCACAACAAACTGTGGCAAATTCTTAAAGTGATGGGAGTACCAGACCACCTTACCTGTCTCCTGAGAAACCTGTACGAGGGTCAAGAAGCAACAGTAAGAACCAGACATGGAACAACCGATTGGTTCAAAATTGGGAAAGGAGTACTACAAGGCTACATATTATCACCCTGCTTATTTAACCTATATGCAGAGTACATCATGAGAAACACCAGGTTGGATGAATCACAGGTCGGAATTAAGACTGCCGGGAGAATTATCAACAACCTCCGATATGCAGACGATACCACCCTAATGGCAGAAAGCGAAGAGGATCTAAAGAGCCTCTTGTTGAGGGTGAAAGAGGAGAGTGCAAAAGCTGGTTTGAAACTCAACATTAAAAAAACGAACATCATGGCATCTGGCCCCATCACTTCCTGGCATATAGAAGGGGAAGAAATGGAAGCTGTGACAGCTTTTATTTTCTTGGGCTCCAAGATCACCGCAGATGGTGACTGTAGCCATGAAATTAAAAGACGCTTGCTCCTTGGGAGGAAAGCTATGGCAAACCTAGACAGCATAGTAAGAAGCAGAGACATCACCTTGCCGACAAAGGTCCGTCTCATCAAAGCTATGGTTTTCCCAGTAGTAATGTATGGCTGTGAGAGCTGGACTATAAGGAAGGCTGAGCGCCGAAGAATTGATGCTTTCAAACTGTGGTGCTGGAGAAGACTCTTACGAGTCCCCTGGACTACAAGGAGGTCAAATCAGTCCATCCTAAAGGAAATCAACCCTGAGTGCTCATTGGAAGGACAGATCCTGAAGCTGAAGCTCAAATATTTTGGCCACCTAATGCGAAGAGAAAACTCTCTGGAAAAGACCCTGATGCTGGGAAAGACTGAAGGCAAAAGGAGAAGGGGATGGCAGAGGATGAGATGGCTAGATAGCATCACGGATGCAATGAATATGAACTTGAGCACGCTCCGGGAGAGAGCGCAGGACAGGAAGGCCTGGCGTGCTATGGTCCATGGGGTCACGAAGAGTCGGACACGACTGAATGACTGAATAACAACAACAACAAAAGCTGCTTCCAGATGAGTTTTTTTTAAAATTGTGCAATTGCCCTGTCTCAAATACAACATTTTATTGTGGGGCCAGGCAGGGGTCCAGACATCATCATCATCATCTTTCAATTGCAAGCTTCCCATATTGTTCCACCACTTCTACCATCATTTTTCTTAACACACACAAAAAATCCATTTAGGGAGAAAGATGGAATAGCTACACAGTGCGTTTTGATTGATAGTGCTAGGAGCTGTCTGTCTGGAAGCACCCTAAATCGCTCATGTTTGGGAGGACACTGGGATGTTTCTTTCTCTTGACTTTTGTTCCCTTTTTGGTGAATTTTTTTTACCAAAGTATTCATTAGTATTTTATGCATCTCTATCTCAGGAGCTTACAGTTGTTTTCTTGTCTGCCTTTCTCTTAACATCAGCTTTCCCCCACTCTTCTAGTCTATTTACAGACTAAAGCAAGTATGCCAGCCTGAAGAAGAAGGAGGCAAACCCCGTCTCACTCCAGAGGAAGTTGTGGAGAGGATATTTCAGTTAATGGATGAGAACGGAGATGGTAAGCTTGGGGACCTGTACTTCTAAGGCTTATGCATTTTAGTACATATAGCCAGTCAGAGTCAACTCATTTAAAATATAAGGAACATTCTTTAGATACATTTCCATCAGGAAGTGGGGGGGGACTTGCCCATTTTCCAAAACGGTTTCCACCTTCCAGGACAGTCTTTGACTATTTCCTGGAGCCTGTCTCCACAACAATGGAAGGAGGCTTACCTGGATGTTTTCAACGAATCAGCTTTGCTGCACTTTGGTCCACGCAGGGCTCCATGAGCGAGTGCACCACTCCAATATAAGTCGCTTCACAGAACATACTTCCCAGTGGGTTGGGTGGGTTGGAGTAAACATCATCAGACTGGCAGGGGCTGCTCAACCAATAAGAAAGCCTCCCCCCTGTCCAGGCTCTCTTTTTCCTTCCCCTGATACTCCCGTAAAGCCCTGATACTCCCTTAAAGCGAAAGATGGAAGCTTAGCCTCATGGACAACACTGGGAGAGATTCTGAGAGACCTCTTATGCCAGAGTTCACCAATTGTTTTTTTATTTCTCTCCCTCTATCTCACTTTGTGCACGATAGTGGCATAGTGAGAGATACGGGGGAATAGCTATTGCTAGACAAATGCGTGATAGTAACCTAGTGAGATTAAAAGCCCCTTTGTAGGTGTGATTTTTTTTAACCTTTCTTTCTGGGTGGGTGATTTCTTTCATGTCTCTGTGCCTCTATCAGGCATTTGCTCTATCACGCAAGTGCTCTGTTGAGCAACTGGACTAAAAGTAGTCTCAGAAGAATCATTTTTTTGGCCCGAAACTCTGGAGTGGCTGCGAGATGCCATGATGTCATATATCCCTAATGACATCCAAACACAAGCAGCTCCGAGTAAGTCGCTCATGGAGACACCTCCCTAGTCACCGTAGGCCATTTACTTGGAATTTCCCTAATGAATGAGATACTTTCCAGTGCCATTAAGGTGATTTCCAGCTGTCCTAATGGTTCCATTAACCCTCTCCTGTCCAACCCCCCATCTTAAAACAATATATAACCAGGGCTGGTTCAAATTTGAGAGTGTTTTTCATTTCACACAAAGTTTTTGCTGTACGGCTATTTTAATTGAGGATTGCCAAGCCTTCATTCAGCTTGGCCTTTTCAAACTTGCTCAAGAACTTCATGGCTCCCTTGAAAATTTTTGAGAGGTGTGCAGACAACCCCCCCCCCCCAGCAAATAGTGTTCCAGAAAGTGAAGACTAAATGTCCAAGTGGTTTTGGCTCACTTGCTCTTGATATTCATAGTCCTGGTTGATAAGAATCTGAATGGATAAGAATTCTGATATTTGAATGCAGAAGCACCTTTATGCATCTACTAGCATGGGGTGTCCATTCCCTTCTTCCCTTCTCTTCCCAGTGAAAAAGACAAATGGTGGATGGCAGGAGAAACTCTGGTAGCACAACAGTGGCAAAGGGGTGTTGGGTTACACAGGCAATGACACATTTGACACATTGTGACTCCTTCTGTCTTGGATTGATTCTTTAGGGCAGTTGTCTCTGGATGAATTCATTGATGGGGCACGGAAAGACAAGTGGGTGATGAAGATGTTACAGATTGATGTGAACCCAGGAGGATGGATTGCTGAGCAGAGGAGGAAAAGCGCAATGTTCTAACAGTTGTCTATGTGACTGGAAAAGTTTGGGATGGGAAAAGGTTCAGGACTGGGCACTTTCTTCAAGCAGCCAAGCTTCTGTATCTTAAGCATGATGTATATTGAAAGTAGCGTGGAGTAATAATGCCTGAGGACCAGCCATGCTAGAAAATAACCATATGCATACATATCCTGTTTCTTGGCTCAGGCTTATGGCTGCATTCTGAGGAATGGACTTGCAAGAGTCCCAAAGTGAAAGCCGAGTGTCATTTGATGCTCCAAATACACTAGGTGACTGAGTAGTGAGTCATCATGCTTCCTTTGTAGATCATTCTGTGTTGTTCCATGCCTGAGGAAAGAGGTGAACATGCTGCCTGCAACAAAGGAAGTGCTGTTGTGAAGACTTTTGAGAATGTGGCTAGTCTGTACTGATATCAAGTTTGTGTGTTCCAAAGCTTTTGTCCGCTGCATAGACCTCAGTAACCTGCTGCTAACCTGAACAATTCAGACTATGGGTGCTTCCAGACGGAGGGATCCTACTGCTACCAATCAAAAGGCATTGTGCAGCAATTCCATCTTTCCCACCTTGGCTGATTTTTTTTTCTGGTAAGAAAAAAGAGAGAAGTGGGGGGAAATATAGAAGGGCTGCAAATTGAAGATGTCAACAGCTGTACCTCCTATAAAATTCTGTAAATGAGGCAGGGCGATTGCACAATAAAAGCCTCATCTGGAAGCACCCTTAGTGGAACTGAAATGTTCCATCTTCTTTGTAACATTCCAACCAAGCAATCAAACACATATGGAAGTGAAGAGGAAAGGAACTATATACTATACAGTACATAATGAGTCTTTAGGGGCTGGGCAGAAAGAGTACAGGTTAATTTATATTGAACACCAAATCATGAATACCCACCACATCATGCACCTACTGTTTACTGAGTTTTTTTCCCTTCTGTCAATTGTCTTAGGGCAGATTTCTCCACATGGTAGATCTGTTTTGGAACCACTTTGCAGAAATTTCAGTGCAACTGAGGAAACTTTGGCTCTGGATGGTCCTCCAGATTATGGTTTGGAGGATCAGAACTATGCCATAAGCTCATACATTCTTTCCCCTCGCCCCCTCCACCACTGTTCTCCTGTACCAATTCCCAGCCCTTTCCTAGTTTCCTCTAACCATAGTTTGCAGTGGTGTCTGAATCAGGCAAACTATGATTAGAACTAAGTAGGACTGCTTCCAAACAATGGTTTGCAAGCCATGTTTCAGATCACAGTTTGGCAGCAAGTGCTAACCATAGTTTGCCTGCTTTGGACTTCGTGGTAAACTGTGGTTACTGGAAACCAGAAAATGAAGGAGAAAATCTACATGTGAGAATGGAGATGAAAGGGGGAGGAGAGAGTGCAAAAACCCTTGGCACATTCCCAGTCTTCCAAACCACAGTTTAGAATGTCAGAACATGCGTGTCCTGAATGAGAGAATGGTGAGAGGGCAGGATTTTATGTGGGAAATTACCCCGTTTATGAAATCAGCAGTGCAGACATGTTGTATGTACACAGAAGCTGAACCTGTGGCTTACTGTGAATATTAGGCAGCTGATAGAGGTAATCATTAGCATATAGCTCATATTTATTATATTTACTAAAACCCTCCAAATATAGGAGAATTCATTTAGTTGAGTGGCCTGCAATTCATTCAAATTACCCGGATTCAAAAGCCCAGGGCCAGCACGAGGTTCAGCACAGCCCTAGGGATGGCAGAGAGTTCCAGAGAATGCCAGTGCATTCGGCCCCCCGAACTCCGTGGCGGAATGGCCTGCCACCCCCCCACCCCCCCGCAGATCCACCCCGGGACAAGACTTACCTGGGGCGGATCTTCCGGGCGGCGGCGGCTATGGCGGCGGCGGCTGGTCTTCCGTCAGGCTGCCGCTGCCGCCATTTGCAGTCTTGTTAAAAAAAACAAGGAAAAAAGATGTGATAGGCTACGTAAATCTTTACGTAGCCTATCATGGCTGGGTGGGTTAAAAAAAACAACAACCTGTGTATGCGAATGGCGGCGGCTATGGCCGCCACCATTTGCGTTCCTTATTTTTGGCCGTCTTAGTCTACGTAAATATTTACGTAGACTATGACGGCGAAAATAAAGGGGAACGCAAATGGCGTAGCGGGCGCTATTTGCGTCCCTTTTTGATTCACCGTTTTAGCCTACGTAAAGATTTATGTAGGCTAAAATGGTGAATCAAAAAGGGACGCAAATAGTGCCTGCTACGCTATTTGCGTTCCCCTTTATTTTCGCCGTCATAGTCTACGTAAATATTTACGTAGATTCAGACAGCCAAAAAGAAGGAACACAAATTGCGGCGGCCGTAGCCACCGCCATTTGTGTACGCAGTTGTTTTTTCCCAGAGCCCTCCGCGACCGGAAATCTGGCTGCGGACGGCTCTGGGCTGGGCTGGGCCTGGCCGGCTGCTCCGCAGAGCTGCCACGGGGCACAGCCGGCCATCGAGGATTCCGGGGGGGAGGAACATATCGCCCCCCCGTCGAGGATTCTGGGGGGAGGAATGGAACGCCCCCCCCACCATCAACATAATCTGCGAAAGGTAAGTCACTTTCGTACATCCCTACGACAGCCCCTAGCACCTCCTTCCCTCCCTCCCCTGGCAAACCTGCCATTTCCTTTGATAGTGGAGGCTCAGCAGCCACAAAAAAAGCTGATCTAGCCAGCAAGCCCTGCTGCTGGTCCCGACACTTTAATTTCCCCACAATGCCTCTGAGGGCCCAACATAATATTGCCCTGACATGAAGCTGTGTCAGAGCCCCAGAGGCTTTGTGGGGGAATTTCAGCGGCAGGTGCCAGGATCATACTGTGATTCCGTGCTGAGAAAACCACTCGTGTAACTGTAGCCAGCATTTGGGGCCAGTGGGAGGGGTGTCAGTGAGCCCTCCTGAAGGTTCAGACTGTTGACAACTGCCAGATGATGCTTATTATCCCTGATGCTAGGCCACCTAAGAGTTCTTACAAACAGATGAGGTGCTTAAACTATATCTGGGCTGTGCCACTTCAGACTACAAAGAGGGGTAACATGATGGAATGCGCTCCCCCCCCTCCCTCTGTCTCACACACGCACACACACACAGTTAGCATGTTAGGTAGAAAGATAGAGCAGAACCCTTTCCCCTGACTGCTAGTTTTCTATGTGTAGGTATTCTTATTTTGTGTGTTGAGAAGCAGTCCATCATGTGAGCCCTTGCCTGTAGTCTGAGATGGTACTGTCCAGACATCTCCTATGCTTTACATGATAATTAGGTCCAGGCAGATGGGAGTTCCCTTTACATATTATCATGCTGACATCAGGCTACATAGGGAACACAAATGGTGTGCCTGTATCTCCCATACACACCTTTGATGCAGCAGGAAGTGGGAAGAAGAGTTCAAGATACTTTGTACCTGGTATAGAGTAGAATGGTCTTGTGCTGCTGCAAACTGCAATGAGTCTGCCATTGGCACCCCCTGCTTGGATGCAATGCGGTGTAGATATCATGTGTCAATTATGCACCAGCATTCAGCCACAGCATACCTCTGGCCTACACATTTATGCCAGTGTGGAAATCCCAGAATGACTTTATATGGGCCAGTGCTTTGAATCATCATGGGGCTCAGATCTATTATATTCTAGTCAAGCTGTGTACAGGAATGAAAACCCAAAGGCTAAAATAATGCATTTGCAATTATACATACTAACCCAGCAGAAGAAACGTACTTTCATCTTTATCTTGAATATATATTTGCCATTTCTTCTTTGGACATATATATCGAAATTCCCTCTGTGCAAAGTTGCAAAGACTTTTTTCCCCTGTGGCCTTTTATTATAAACTCTTTGCTTCTCTTCAGTCTTCAAGTTTTATGTACCGTGGTTTGCTTTCTTAAATTTAGAGACATGGGGTTGATACATCAGTGGGGTGAATTAAAATAAAATCTTTTCAGTAATACAGTAGAAATAGGAATGATGAACTTACACATTTTGATTAGCTGCCTTTGTTTTCAAAGAAACTATACTTGGTATGTAAGTAGCAAATAATTTCAACAGCAAGAAGAAGAGATTTCTAATTCCATTGTTCTATGCTTGAAAAGATCGTTTCAGTTTTGAAAGGCATTCATGATTCCATCCAGTTCTGTTCCTTTTATCACAGATTGGGGTTATGTGCAAGCTGGAGAAAATCCAGAATAAATAATATGAAACTTGATCTTGGCCTAGAAAGCAGAAATGGAAACAAAGCTGGAAGCTTCAGTATCCGTGACTTGAGCTTAAGACCTACTTTTATAGCTGGGTTATAACAGACTCGCATATATTGTGTGTTGGTCAGGTATAAATGAGACCTGTAGCACGGTTCCTCTCTAGGCTATTACAATGGTATAGCTTCCCACTTTGATGAGGCTAATTAGATGATTTGGTACTGAGTCAGCTGTACACTTATTTGTACTGCATAAACTATGAATCCAGCTGCCCAGAAAAAATATCAAGAGTGCTTCCACTCCTCCTTTCACCAGCCCCAACCACTGAGCTGGAGTGATTTTCATCAGGACCTTTGCATGGTGAGAACGGGTTAAACGCTTCTTCCCTCTCACTATTGCCCACCTTTTTTCACAGCTGCAATTTGGTAATGGAGGGAAAGCGAAATAGGCAGTGCTATTGAGAAAGGATAGGGTTAGAATCAGTGGAGGCTGGTGTCTCTGATGTCAGTGGGGTGATGAATCTGCTCTGGATTTCAGTCAGAACCAGTCATGCAAGATGGTGACCCCGCAACACAAGGCACAATGCCTCAACGTTGGATAGACCGCACAGGACCCAAAGATTTGGCGCTATACTCTTGGCCCCCAAGATCTCCAGACATTACACCTTGTGACTTTTTCTTGTCGGGATATGTCAAAGAACGCATTTTTATGCCACCATTAGCAACTAATCAGAGATCTTCAGCTATTGGGCGGTATGGAAATGAAATAAATAAAATAATTAATTAATGACCTCAAAAACAGAATCACAGCAGCGGTGACTTCAGTGGAAGAAGACACTTTGAGAGGTGTTTGGGACGAATTCAACTGTTGTCTCGATATTGTCCATACAGCAGGTGGAGGGCACATAGAGCATTTATAAAATGGTTAGTAAAACTTGATAACTCATTAAACCGTTTGTAACTTTTGGTGTAATTGTAACATGTTGCCATCGTGAAATATACTGCTTTGAAATTGGGTCCATCAATTTGAAACACCCTGTATTTGATATTGGCCACAATCCAGGGTGTATTTGCATGTGTGATGTCTTTTAAGTTCCACTCAAAGTAGCTGAGAAATGACTTCATAATAGGAATGTAGGTTATTAAAATGTTACATGCAGAAGTTTCAGCTTCTCTCAAAGGAAAATGCATTATACTTTACCATTCCAGTTCTTTTCAGGCTGAATGCTGTTGACATTATAGTGTTTATTTACATGGTAAAAGCACCTCCTTAATTTCAAATGCTAGTCAGCATATGGACAGCATATGGATATTTGCTGACCCCTTGCCACTTGTGAAGTGGTGAAGAGTTTTGTAATGTTTAAATTTAATGAAGATATGCCTTTAGTAAAAGGTGTTCTATCTGTTATATGTTCCACAATGTGAGAATGAAATGAACAGCTTCTTCAGATTTAAAAACGAACAAAAACTCCTGCTATAGAAAGATCTAACTCAAGGAATGCACATTTCAAAATAGTGTCAATGTTTTAAAAATTGAGCCACATAAGATAAGGAATGAGGGATTTCAGCTACAATCATCTCAGGTAGCTGCCTTTCATGTACTCATGGCCAACCTACGCATGACATGAGAGATCTCTGATCCAATTTCTTGGTATCTTTTTCTTAACTTAAAAGCTACCATGGTGAGTAGGGGCTGAATTGGATCAGGGCTGCAGCTGGGTAAAAGAGAGTTTAACCCATTCCTCCTGTAGCCTTTTAAACCCCCCCCCCCCAAGCTGCTGTTGCCACAGAGTGAGGTAAACACACCATGACTAATAGCCAACTTCAGTTGGGGGTGATTTTAAAGGCAGGATGGGTTGAACCCCTTTCTCTCAGTTCCAGTGGGGGTGGGGGGTGGGCTGCAGCTACTTTTAAGTAAAGAAAAAGTTGTCAACAGATCAAATGGCCCTCACCATTCTAAAATCTTGACATCAGTGTCCATCATCCTCACCTCAGAACTTGCCTGAACCCTTATAGTCCAGCGAAAGATAATACTGTTTTTCAGAGCTGGAGGTGGTTATACAAGCCATCTTCCTGAAGATCAGAATTAATATATCTCCTTAGGGTGGAATTGAGAAGATGCTTTCAATTAATTTTCGACATAAAAAAAAAAACAAATTTGCACAACTAGCTTTGCACAAACACAGAGTGGCTCCTAACTTTCTTCAAAAAATAAAACATTTTTCAGAAGCCCACATCTGGGGTAGAAGACTTTTCTAGGTGGAGTGAAATAAAAACAGAATTTTTTAAAAGGCCTCTGTTGAAAGCATTTAAAATTAGTTGTGAAGCAGGAACTTTGATTAAATCTATGGATACGCTTTTCAGAATTTTTTTCTTACGCAGTTTTTGAGATCTGCAGGAAGGAAACGGACCCTCCTCACCTGTTTGAGTTAACCTCTCTGCTGGTTGCTTAACTCAGAAACTTGCTGTATTTCATTTTCCAGATTTGCAGTCTAATTAAGATTGGATTGCCTTAATCCAATTTCACATCAGGCTAATTTAGGAAACTGAGCACTCAGCATCAAAAGCTTAGAAGAAGCGAATTCCAACTGAGGCTGCAAGCTCATCATACTTGGCTCTTCTTTGTAATGGTGCCCAAACTAAGATGTATTTGAAGATAACATGATGAGGAATGCTGTATTATGGAAGGCTGAATCAAGAATAGAGTATGTAGTAATAATGTCTCATAGCAGTATCTAAAAGTTCCAAATAGTATTAGCTACTGTATAAACACATATTGAAATTATGTCTTTCCCACAGAGCTTCCAAACTAGTTGAAGGAGGGATTCCTTACAAGCAATAACTGAAATATCACATTTAGGGAGACACAATGGTATGTTTCAGCATATATTAATTAGTAGCTTTTCTAGCATTTGTTTTTCCGATAAATCTTTATTTTATTTGTTTCCATTTCTACACAGTTTTTCTTTCCAAGTGAAAACTAGGGGTTAACACTAGTATACAACAGCTAACACAGTAAAGCCTCATAAAACCAATTTCAGAAAAAAAGTAAGTCAGTTTCAAATGAACATAACATAAAAAGAACCCTGCTAGATCAGGCCAAAGGCCTATTTAGTCCAGCCACCTTGCTTCCCACAGTGGCCAACAAGATGCCTATGGGAAGGTCACAAGAAGAACATACAGGCAATAGCCCGCTCTCACTGTTGGTCCCAGCAACTGATATTTAGAGGAATATTTCCTCTGATCCTAGAGGCAGAACCTAGCCATCATGACTAGTAGCCATCAGTAGCCTTATTTTCCATTAATTTGTCCAATCCTCTTTTAAAACCATCTGTTGATGGCCATCGCCACATCTGGTGGTAGCAAATTCCAGTGTTTATGAGCATTTCTACATGAGGTTTTTATTGCATGCTTGTAAAGGACCTGCTTTAGAATAGTCAATAAAACAGAAATAGATGTTACAGAAACAAAGGTCCGCATAGTTAAAGCAATGGTATACCCCGTAGTAACCTATGGCTGCGAGAGCTGGACCATAAGGAAAGCTGAGCGAAGGAAGATAGATGCTTTTGAACTGTGGCACTACTGGTACTGGAGGAAAATTCTGAGAGTGCCTTGGGCTGCAAGAAGATCAAACCAGTCCATACTCCAGGAAATAAAGCCAGACTGATCACTTGAGGGAATGATATTAAAGGCAAACTGAAGTACTTTGGCCACATCATGAGAAGACAGGATACCCTGGAGAAGATGCTGATGCTAGGGAAAGTGGAAGGCAAAAGGAAGAGGGGCCGACCAAGGGCAAGATGGATGGATGATATTCTGGAGGTAATGGACTCGACCTTGGGGGAGCTAGGGGTGGCGACAGCTGACAGGAAGCTCTGGCGTGGGCTGGTCCATGAAGTCACGAAGAGTCGAAAGCGACTGACTGAATAAACAACAACAAAGGACCTGCAAACTCATGGTTCTAGTATTTTGAGAGAAAAACCTCTCTCTATCCACTTTTCAACACCATGTTCCAGCTCCATTAGCGTTTGGGTTGCCCCTTTCTAGTTGTACAAGATCTTTTTCAGTGTTGCACACTTCATATTCCATGAGGTGGTGATGGATATGTGTGCTGAGGCAACAGCAAAAGAAAACTTAGGTTTAAACTCTGTACTACTGCTCCTAGGATTGCTACCATGATTAATTACGTAACCATTACTTTGTAGTGCAACAGCATGCTATGTGGTGCACACAACTGACCCAGTGTGGGTCAGAGATCCTAGAATCAATATGAGATAGAAAATAAGGAGGGATGGAGAGTGCAAGGGTAGATATAAGAGTAGTACCTGTATGTTTTCCCTCATAGGGCAAGTTGCAGAGCGGGTATGCACACACATAGGGCAGTATCCAGTGCTGCTGCTGCACTCCTGCTCAAACTGTTACACAAGAAGGATCCACCATTCACGCAACGAAGAGCTAGCAGTTCAAATATCAACCCCAGAAAAAAGCCAAAACACTAGTTTCAAGATTGGGACAGGTCAGTAGAGCTTTCTTCTGCAAGCTTTGCTGATCTGCCTTATTCTGGAAATTAGTGTTTTCACTTCTTTTGAGTTGATTTTAGAATCACTACCTCCCCATTGCACTAATGGTAGTTCCTGCTGGCACTAGGGATGCTGGAGAAATCCGCAGCGGAACCAAACAAGCTTGGATTTTCATGAATCTGACCTGCAGATTCCTCAGTGGACCAGTTTTACTCCTGTCTGGTGGATTCTGCAGACTTGCAGACTGGCTTTCTAACTTGCACAAATTTTGGTGTAGAAAAATGTGCTAAATTTAAAAAACCCAGCCCAAAATTCCCCCATAGGCTAAAATGTGAAAATGCGTGTGTGGGGGGGGGAATTTGCATATTTGCACATCTGCACACTGCGAGTTTGTGCAAATTCAGAAACAAAGGAAAAATCTGATTCCACTGATGGACGGACAATGGAATGAAAGGCATCTGACAATCCACAAATAACAGATGGAATGGATCTTACACAATCCATACATCCCCAGCTGGTGCACAGGTAGGCTTCGATCCTGCCCACAGCTGTATTTAGATTTTTTCTTTGAAACTGCAGGCAATCCATTAATAGTTGTCTTGTCTAGCAGAGCATGGCAAGGGAAAAATCAGGGCAGGCAGTAATGTCAGAATTCCTTTTGTTCAGATTTGGAATACACTTTCCCATGTTACAATAGAGGCCTGAAGGAGATTAGGAAGCAGAGTGAGTGAGAATGCATTTTCTGTCAGAAAAGCTTTAGGGCAAACATTTACTATTTTATTATTAA
This sequence comes from Heloderma suspectum, assembly GCF_057233095.1. NCBI lineage: Eukaryota > Metazoa > Chordata > Lepidosauria > Squamata > Helodermatidae > Heloderma > Heloderma suspectum. Next base: position 256,857,589 of record NC_139461.1, read on the forward strand.
ATACTTGCATTAAATGATCCAAGGCATGCTTTTTTATGTAACTTGTAGGACTAATTTGCTTGAGTAAATTTGCCCTTTAGTATGTGATAGCAGACGTCAGACAAGCAGAAATATGGCCTGATTGGGCCAGTGTAATAGGTAAACAAAGCTACAGTCCTGTCTGGGTGCTTAAATCTTACTTCAGTGGGACTGCAGCCATAACAGCAAACTACTGGATAATTAAGCTCGCAATACATAGGAATATTTTCGTAATTTTCTTGTTAATGAAACTGGAGCTTAGAAGGGGCCTTGAAGCTGGAACTGCACACTAGTCTGCTCTCAGGGCAGCCCTAACATGCAGAGTGAGGTGGCTACTTCAGGTGGCAGATGCTGAGGGGCAGGAAATGGTGGCAGGGTGTTGGGGGACAGCGCTGTGTGTGTCACACAACCTGACCTGCAACCCCTCGGCCAGCCTGCTGCCTTCAAGTGCAGTGAAGGACACTGTTCCGTTGCCAGTGCTGAAGTAAGACTAGACAGTCAACTGTCAGTCTGGTCAATTTCTGTACATGAAAAGGCAGGGGGAGCCATCTTATCCTTGCAAATTGTCTTTGGCCAGCCCTGTCCACTCTGCGAAATGCTAATACCATTAGTGTAAGTACAGCAATGGCCAGATGGTGGCATGCTAGATTTATAGAAGAAAACAGGAAGACTTTTGATTTACTATCAAATGGAGGTGAAACAAATTAGGAGAAACAGTTCTCAAGAAAATTATTCTAACTTGAATTTGCTTGAAAAAAGTCAATTTATCTTCTCTGGAATATCTGAAATCAATTTCACATTTCCAGTTATGTCTGAATATGTGTGAACTAAGGACACAACAACTCATTATATAGACAAATGTAGGAAGGATTTTGGTCATCGTCGTCATGTCATGTCCAGACCAAACTCTGCTCTGCCAAAATGTAGCCACCGCCACACAACTGAGCTGCGGTTCAATCAGGTAGTAGAAGGATTAGCCGGCACAATGCATCGTTACCAGGGTACGCCCGATTGTACAACAATCTTCGAGGAGGCTCCTTCCGTGTACCGTCAAGGATTTTGGTGATCAGATACTAGAAAGACAACATGGTTCTCTCCTTTGCCTTGCAAAAGATTATCCTTCTTTATATTGGGGTGGGAATAAAGCAATGACAAGTTCAGTGAATAATATTATATACTGAAGTGAGCTAAATGTTAGAAGGAATGTGGTAGGAAGGGTGATTACACTAACTTACCTCAGATGCTGGAATGCTGTGGTGTGGATTCAGGAGAAAAATAGCACATTTTATGGGAGAAATCTTGGGACTTAGGATAGCTATTAGTGTTTGAGGTCCACAGCCCTGTGAGGTAACTTGCCAGCCCGCACCTTTGCCAGAAGTAAGTTTCATGGGAATGAAACCCCTTCAGAATAAACATGTATAGCGTTAGACTCACCCTGACAGACAACGATATATATGAAGAGGCCCAGAAAGGCTAGGAATTGGGTTGGAAATTTATTTATTTAATTAATTTATTTATTAATCACCCATCTGGCTGGTCACCCAGCCACTCTGAGCGATGTACAACAACAAAACAGTTAAAACAATAAAATTCTACATTTAAAACATTATAAAAAATACCCTAACCCACCTCAAATGCCTGCCTGAACAACCACGTTTTTAATGCGTGGCGGAAGCTCATTAAAGAGGGGGCATGGCAGAGTTCCCTAGGGAGGGAGTTCCACAGAGTGGGGGCCACCACAGAGAAGGCCCTCTCCCTCGTCCTCACCAGCCCAGCTGTCCTGGCTGATGGGATACAGAGAAGGCCATCCGAGGCTGATCCTTGAAGCCCAATCCTATCCATTTTTACTCATAAGTAACTCCCACTGTTTTCAGTGGGACTTACTCCCAGGTAAATGTGGTTGGAATTCTAGCCTAAAAAGTTTGAGTTGTCACTTGGTACCAAATGTAGAAATATGAGCTTGTTTGTCATACTTCAGCAACTTGTTCTCCCTCCTGTTTCTGCTCTCAACATGGCTTCCCTCTGCCTTACTAAGTCACTGTGCACATATTATTATAATAATAGGTGACAGAGGAAGCGATATTTGTGACAGCAGAGTTCGAGTAACAAGTCATGAGAAGGGAGTGCACCATCCTTCTTTTAGCTAACAGAGACTTGGACAGGTTTATTATACTTGTATTGATATTTAAACTTGTATAGCTTAGCAGTCACAGCTTCTCCCAAGGAATGTTGGGAAATATAATTTTATAAGAGCTTTGATAATTCTGTTAGCTGTTCCTATGGGGCAAGTGGCACTAGTAATAGTGGCAAAGTTTATGGTTTTTAGTGTCATGTATTTTTAGAGAATTTGGTTGCTATTATATTTGCCACGTGGCTAGATTAAAAGCAAACAATCTGACCACCTTGTTGAATTGCTTTTTGACTAATGTGACAAACTCCTTAGTTCAGAACAGGGGAATCTGTAGCCTTCCAATGTTATTGAATTCCAATTCACATCAGCAAAGCCTGGCCAATCATGAGGGATGATAGGAATAGGATAGTTTACTCATGCTCAGACAAGTCATCAACATCTGGAGGGCCACAGGTTTCTCAGCCCTTTCTTAATCCAAAAATACATGGTGATGAACCATTATGAATGAAGTTGTTTGACCTGGTCACCACCATGACATTCAATGTATCATCTACACCATGCATTTACCCAGGGTCAGTTTGAGTTGAAGCTAATTTAGGTAGGTGATTTAATTGGTATAACTGGAGTCTGTACTCAACAGCAATTATACAGAAATAGCAGGAAATGGAGAAGGGAGGTAAATTTATCATTCTTTAGCTGTTGTTGGTTGATTGTGTGAACACAAAGGTGGTTAAATTATACCAAGTAACACTTAATCTGTATGAATTAATTTTAGATAATGTTCCTGAGAAATCAGACCAAAGAATGAAGAGGGGGAAAGACATCCCATTTCATTGCTTCCTGGAGCATTACTGCTTAGTTGGCAAAAATTTGGTTTTTGAAGAATAATGTCCCCCCCCCCACTTAAGCTTTGAATCCTAGCTAAAAACATCTACAACCAGTGAGTGTACAATATAAACAGGACTGCAATCTTTACTCTGTAAAATATTCCTGATTATTTTTTGCTTTCTTAAATAAATGGCAGTCTACCCATGCTCAGGCAAGTTGACTTTGACACATACTACATTCAGTTCTGGGTGAAAAAAAATGCACTCAACTTCACACTTGGCATATGAATAACAAGTTAATTTTTGCTCTACTCATCATAGTATGAATATTTTCATACCTGAATGAAAAGCCAAAATGAGCCCTTCACCTCCATCCATATTCTGGATTGGAGATGGTTTTTAATGAAACACACACACACACACACACACACACACGTTGTCTCTTCTAAAACCTTACTGTTTCGGCATACTAAGGCCAACCCTGCATTGCTTGGATGTATGATAAAGCAAACAGTCACCTCGTGACATGTCTAAAGAATCACAATGTCAGGCAAATGACATATGAATCAGGGATTCCTTTTCTCCCTTTGGGTATTTATTACTGCATTATGTGATGTAGTTAGCTGTTGATAATGGGCAATTCTGAATCTAGTTTACATCTGTGCACATGACCTGAAGAGGCTATATCTTTTCCTTCATTTAAGCTTCAGCTCTACAATTTGTTGAGGCTGTCACAACAGACCTTCCTTTTAACCAAGCATTCAGGAAAGCATAGTAACAGTGATTCAAAAAATAAAATAAAAATCCCAAAGTGAGCTGATTTTGTAATATGCTTACTTTAATATGTCCTTTCTTACATTGTAAGATCCAAAGTATAAAACATAAAATCGTGCATTTTAACAGAAATATATACAGAAAATCAGTGAGGAATTTGTACATGGAAATGTCTAATGTGAAATAGTTAAAAGCCAAGAAAATTATTACTTCCAATATCACCTTTCATACCTGCCAGATGAAGAAAATTCTATATTCCATCATCACTAACTGAGATGGGCAGAGTGCTGCGGTGAAAACTGTCAGTAATGTAGAGATATGTTACCTGAATATTTTGCAGGGTTACCACAAAACTTCACAGCCACTTTGATTATTGAGCTACGAATGGGATGTGGGATAGACAAACACAAACACACAGTTCTGTGCATTTTCAAGAAGTCACATGATCACTTTACTAAAGAGGGCATCTTTCCAATGACAAGTTGTAAGGTGTGTACTCTAGTCCAGGACTATTTTTTATCATTGACTTCTATCAGTGGGTCATAATGGGCCTAAAAATATTTGGGCACCTTGCTGGTGAAAAGATGTACCAACATTTTAGAAGGTAGACTTGTAGTTTTTGCAGAATATTTTCTTTTTCCACTGAAGGAAGGCTTTTGTTTTCTTTTTTGCTAGCATTTATTTAATGTGACTTGTACAATAGAGCAGTTATAAAGCCCTCTGTAAATTAATCATTTGTCAGAAAAAAAAAATGCAGATGACATGGAAACCCACAGAAACTGCCCTAATTCCTTCATTTACAAAAATGAAGCACTCAAACCAAAATTCTCATTTACTCTAGCGTATCTCCAAAGTATAAATGTATACTGGATTTATAGTAGAGCAACTGAGAATCTGATTATATGCACAAAGATATAGATAAGCAGAAAGACATCTCACAAAACTAGCAAACAAAAATTGTATGCAGTGCTCAAAGAAGCTTATATTTCTCTGTTATGTACAGGAATATATGATGAACATTTTTGAGTTGGCCTTTAGGTTCTTTATGCAACAACTAGAGGCTCATGAATATATTGCTTTGACTGGTCTGGTACACATTTAAAGGCACATGTTGAACACTTTGCCAGCTCTGCATGGGCATATTTTTTTAAAAATCATGTTTGCTATAAACAAGTGTATAGGATCATTAATATGAATGTCATTCATTTATAGAGACAATAGGGTTTCTATGCAAGTATCTGAAAAGTCTAAGGAAGACAACACTTTTCATATTCTGTTGCATCATTTATGGTTGCTTGAAGAATCACAATTTCCCTCACAAAATAGTATTACTCTCAAACACTCTACCCTACAGAGATATATTCCTTAGATTCTTCAGCAAGTGGTGAGTCCTAGGTCCCATTCTCACAACCCACTCAGCATATGCGATTGCAATCTTGATTCATTTTGTGCTGATGACTTTTAGCCATATTGTCACATGCCAGGGACCATACACAAAACTCAACACAGGCTGGGTTTTTTCATGCCACCATGAATGTTCAGAAAGCTACTTTGGCAGTGACATGCAAAACCTGGTCAACGCCAGGTTCTGCACAGAGCTTCTATGGCTCAAAGTGTCATATGAGAAAGTAAGAGCATGGTTCTTCACTAATACACATTTTATAATCTTATGCAAACTAAGGAGAGGAACTATTTTATCAAGTGTGTAACATACCTATATCAGTTTGTATACTCATTCTTGCACAGTTTTTTGTGGGTTTTTTTTTTGCTAAACATTATTTCTATGAAATTTATTATATTGACTTCAAAAAGCTTTGTATGGCTTTTCTCCAAGCACCTGAATTTCATAATTGGTGCCAGTTTTCTTCAGACACCTGCTAAATCTCTAAGGGCGCAATCCTATGGCTGCTAGTCAGTGGCTAAACGGCCATAGGATAGGTCAGTTCCTGGGAACCAACCTCCACCCCCTCCCACACTGCCTCGTAGTAGGCAGTGCAAAATGGCCCTGCACTCTGCGCTTAGAAGAGGAGCACGGAGCCACAAAAATGGGGCATTCCTGGGGGCATGTTGGGATGGGGAAGTTGGAAATGCTGGTACGACACATCCTATGTGTTGTTTGGCTGCTGCTTCCTGCACTCCGAGGTCCTGCAGCTAGACAGCCAAAATTGGCTGTCTAGCCATAAATGCAGAGCAGCTGAAGTGCAGAGGGGATGATCCCTGCCACACTTCTCCTGCCCTACATTGGATAGGCAGTTGCCTCCAAGTTTGGAGGTGGCCACCTATCCCGATGGGATTGCACCCTCCAGGGTTAATCATATGCATGTTTAGACAGAAAAAAGTCCTACAACTCCCAGAATGCTCCAGGCAGACAGCTGGCTGGGGAATGCTGGGAGTTGTAGGACTTTTTTTCTGCCTAAATGCGCATAGGATTGAGCCCTAAATTGCCTGTCAGTTTCATTAACAGAAATAGCTAGATATTCAGTTGTGCCTTATGTTTTCCAACAGTTATGAGGGGTGGTTGTTTGTTTTTTGGACCAAAGCTCGAATATAGTTTTTTTTTTAAGTATGCAAAACTCTGCATCAGACTGAATGATGGAGAATTCTATGAACTAAAAGCTTGCATGTTACTAAGATAATCTGACTCAGTAAAATGCAGCACATAAGTTATTTTATGCTCCTTAATCTTTGCAGGCAAATGGCATATGCCTAAATTGTATTTTCCAGGCTTCCACGCCACTGATGGGGCCAAAACTCTGCTGTTTGCTGGATCGTATTCTTTACCTCTAGATAATGTCTAACAGAGAAAGGATCTTGTTCGCAACGCCCTATACCACAGGCTCTAGATCGATTTGAGTCAATGTGACTTTGGCTACTGACTTCAATGGAATCAGGTTTAGACTCTCAGTAGAAGATAAAATCTTGAGTTCCACTGCTACTAAGGAGGGTAAGCGTGTGGGCATTTTGCAAATGTTTTACTTCAAGATTCTACCCTCCCATAGCTAACTTGTATTCTTCATCACAATGAGCAACATTCAGAGGCTGTCAAGGTGGCACAGGAGTTCTTGTGGCACCATTCAGAAAATTCCCTAACCTTGGCCTCCTCCACTAACAGTGATCTTGGAGTGATCTGCCTAGGGATGGCAGAGAATTTCTCCACGAATCTCTGGGAGGCCGAATGCCAACACATTCGGCCCCCCGAAATTGGTGGTGAAATTCTCCGCCAGCCCCCCGCCCCCCCCCGGGATGGGACTTACCTCGTGCGAATGTCCCTCTCGGCGGCGGGTCCCGGCGGTGGTTCAGCGGGGGCAGCGGCCGGTCTTCTGACCAGCTGCCACCGCCGCCATTGCAAAATAAAAAAGTTAAAAAACACCCGTGATAGGCTACGTAACGATTTACGTAGCCTATCACAGCTAGATTTCCAAAGTCAGCCATGATAGGCTACGCAAATCGTCACGTAGCCTATCATGGGTGACTTTGAAAAAAAAAAGCGCGTACGCAAATGGCGGCGCCCATGGGGCGCCGCCATTTGCGTTCCTTAGTTTGGCATGTCTAGTCTACGTAAAGATTTACGTAGACTACGGCGAAAATAAGGGCAATGCAAATAGCGTCCCCTTATTTTCGCCGTAGTCTACGTAAATCTTTACGTAGACTAGATGTGCCAAACTAAGGAACGCAAATGGCGGTGCCCCATGGGCGCCGCCATTTGTGTACGCGTTTTTTTTTTCCAAAGTCACCCGTGATAGGCTACGTGACGATTTACATAGCCTATCACGGCTGACTTTGGAAATCTAGCCGTGATAGGCTACATAAATCGTTACGTAACCTATCACAGGTGTGTGTGTGTGTTTTTTACTTAACTTTTTTTTTTCGCGGCCAGGTAGACGGGGCGCTCCTCCCCAGCCTGAATTTTGGCGGCGAGGGATGGGGCGCCTCCCCCCCGGCCTGAATTTCAGCCGGGCGAGGCAGGGCGCCTCCCCCCCCTCGCCTGAACTTCGGGGGGAGAACCGAAGCGCCTCCCCCCCACCGCGAAGCAAGCTGCGGGACCAGGTAAGTCCCTTTCGTCCATCCCTAGATCTGCCAGCTAAGCATCTCCTTTCTTTTACATTCCTTCGCTTTACATATATTTTCCTCAAGCAGACGTGCCGGCAGTTGCCTCTACTTCCCAGGCAACCTTGTTGTCAGGAGCGCCCTAGCGGCCTCTTGCAGTCCCTTCCAATAGCCAACTCAGGACACAGACGACAAGGATGCTTTCCAAGGTTTTATTCCTTTATTATTTTATGACTCTTTCAGATCCTAATCACTAGCTACTAACCAAGGAACAGCAGTGGGGAAAGACAGCAGAATAGCCTAAGCTCCAGGTAAGGCAGTTGGTCCCCATTTGAAGGGGAACCAAGGGAAGACCCTGACCTTATGGGCTATGGAGAGATCCTCCCTCTTTCCCTTGGGTCCTCGGGACGCTACTGTTGTTTGAGCGCCAAACAAGCGGAGCGCCTCCTTTTGGTACCCTCCATCTGTCGCCGCTCCCTGCGTCTGTGCCGAGCGTCCAGCAAGCCCCCCACCAGTGCTCTCTCGCTGCCAGGGTCACTATCTATCCCAGGAATGCTGGCAGGAGGAATCTCTGCCAGCTGCTGTGCTTGTGAGAGAGGAGCGAGCTCCTCTCCCATGGATTGCTGTTCCTCCTCAGAATCAGAACTGCTCTGGGGCTCTATGGGCTCAGTTTCCACCCTGACACTTGGCCTCTTCATAAAGCATCAGCAACCATAATTCAGTGTGTCTCTGATTACACAGAAAAAGCATAAAAGCTTGCACTGGTTCTTTTTAGGATGATGTTCTAAAACAGAGTCCCCTGGATCCCTGCCCAATTTGTAGCCCTGATTTTTCTTTATATAACATTACATTTATTTAGCTTTTTCTGTTATTTAAAAAAAGCATATTGAAAAAATAATATATGGTCTATTTAGCCGCCTCTGCTGACTCTCCTGCTTCACCAGGATTCTTTCCATCATTCTGAATCATTCGAACAATGTGTTTCAGGTCCAGGCTACGGGTGAGGATGTCAAGTAGAACCACATCCTTCTGTACTCCATCCATGAATTCCTCCAGAGACAGCTCACCTACAGAAACACACAAAAGGATTCTGTTCATGTATACCCTGAAACAATGAATGGTATCTGATTTCATGCATAATGCAGGGCATGGAAATCCAACTAGTTATTTCTACATCATGCCTGCCATTTCTGCCTACATTTGATCATGTTTTTGAAAAAAATGCAGGATTTTGTTCCGTTTCCAAAGAACAGAGAATCTACTAATACCGTACGTCAGGATGCCACAGCGGTTAATCAGCTTAACTTTTAGGGTCTTCAGCACATCTAATATGAATCCACCATCTTCTCATCCATGTGGGAACAAATGATACTGCCAAGCGGAGCTACGAAGAAATCACATCAGACTTTGAAGCTTTGGGAAGGAAACTCAAGAACTTTGGGGCCCAGATAGTTTTCTCATCCATACTTCCAGTAGTTAGAAGAGGGACATAAAGGGAACGAAAAATACTCCAGGTGAATGACTGGCTACAAAGGTGGTGCCAACGAGAGAGATTTGGATTCTGGGATCACGGGCTATACTTCCTGGAAGATGGGCTGTTGGCAAGGAACGGGTGGCACCTCACAAAGGATGGGAAGACTGTGTTTGGCCACAGCATGAAGACCTTCATCAGGAGGGCTTTAAACTGAATCCTACAGGGAACGGAGATGTAAAGTTGGGGGTAACAATGGATGTAGGCTCATGCACTGCAACAGAGAGAACAGCTCTAATAGCGCCCAATAATAGTCTTCAGACACATGTAGGAAGAAAGCACATGGTCTTCGATGTCTATATACTAATGCCCAGAGTATGGGAAACAAACAGAACAAACTTGAACTCTTAATACAAGAGGGAAATTATGACTTGATAGGTATAACTGAGACTTGGTGGGATGACTCTCATGACTGGAATACAGCAATTGAAGGATATAACTTGTTCAAAAAGAACAGGAGGAACAGAAAGGGAGGTGGAGTTGCACTGTATGTGAAAAATACATATCTCTGCACAGAAATACAGGAGGATGAGCTTGGTAGCCCCATCAAGAGCATCTGGATCAAAATAAATGGAGCAAAGAATAAAAGGAACCTGGTAGTCGGAGTCTACTACCGGCCACCCAATCAAGGAGAAGACGAGGATGAAACTTATGAAAAGCAAATAGCCAATGTTTTAAGGAAGCATGAGGTAGTAGTAATGGGGGACTTCAATTACCCTGATATTTGTTGGGTGACAAATTCTGCAAAACATGGCCCTTCCAGGAAATTCCTGACTTGTGTGGTGGATAACTTCCTCCTACAGAAAGTAGAGGAAGGAACTAGAGGATCGTCTATCCTTGACTTGATCCTAACCAACAGAGATGACTTAGTGGATAAAGTAGCAGTTACAGCAACTCTGGAGGAAAGCGACCATGTTGTACTTGAGTTCTTGGTTCTAAGGGAAGCAAAAGCCGAGTGTGGTCAAACGCGTACCCTGGATTTTAGCAAAGCTGATTTTAATAAACTCAGAACAATGATCAGTAAGGTCCCATGGCAAGCGACTCTAATGAGAAAAGGAGTCCAAGATGGGTGGGAGCTTTTAAAAAAGGAAATTCTCAAGGCACAATTACAAACAATTCCAACAAGAAAAAAAAGGGAAGACAACAGAAGAAGCCAATGTGGCTTCACAACAAGCTTAGAGATGAGCTGAAAACAAAAAAGGACACATATAGGAAGTGGAAAGAAGGCCAAGCAACAAAGGAAAAGTACAGGCAGGTAGCACAGAATTGCAGGGATGGCATCAGGAAGGCTAAAGCTGAGAACAAGCTGAGGTTAGCGAGGGATGCTAAAAACAACAAAAAGGCTTTCTTCAGCTACGTGCATAGTAAAAGGCAGAGGAAAGAAATGGTTGTTCAGCTATTAAATAAGGATGGCAAAATGATAACAGATGACAAAGAAAAGGCAGAGGTGCTCAATTCCTACTTTGGCTCAATCTTCTCCCAAAAGAGGGTCTATGACCCCCCTGGCAAAGGCGATGTACAGGCTGAAGGGGCAGGATTGCAGCTTGAGATCAACAGGCACATGGTCAAGAAACACCTAATTACTTTGAATGAATTCAAATCTCCAGGGCCAGATGAACTGCATCCTAGACTAATAAAGGAACTGGCAGAAGAGCTCTCAGAACCACTGTTATCATCTACTCCAGAACTTTCCCAGGGATTGATGTCAGACTGACTGGTCTATAGTTCCCAGGTTCCTCCTTTTTACCCTTTTTGAAGATAGGGACAACATTAGCCCTCCTCCAGTCATCTGGCACTTCACTCGTCCTCCATGATTTCTCAAAGAGAATAGGCAGCATTTCTGAGAGTTCTTCTGCCAGTTCCATTATTACTCTAGGATGCAGTTCATCTGGCCCTGGAGATTTGAACTCATTCAAAGTAATTAGGTGTTCCTTGACCATATGCCTATCGATCTCAAGCTGCCCCTTTATGATGTGGCCAACCCATACTTTGGCTCTACTAATTTAAGGTAATGCCTCAGAGTGAACAGAAATGTTCTTCTTACCATCTCCATTTGTATCAATTTTATCAAACACCATGTTTGTGAATTCCTCAGCTGACATTACTTCTTGACATGGATTAATGGTACGAATTGCCTGCAGAAAATTGAGATGGAGAACACTGGATGAGCACAATTTTCAGATTTATGTATCTGTGACTAGTAGATAGATGACCCCATCCCCTAATGAAGTAGGAATCAACAAACTATCGTGCAACATTGCCCAATGAGAAATACAAACCTGTTTCTGACTTTAAATTTTAAAAAATCACATCAGAATATAATACATATTGGACAAAAAGTATCATCAGAATAACTAATGAGTCTTCATTCTAGATCCTATTTCAGGTTGAATTAAGATTGTGGACTCAACCAAGTCTGAGGTGTTATAACTTCTGTTCAGACTAAGCACTTTTGGTGGGAATCAGGAATAGCAGAAGGGAGCAAATTATTGTGCATATCCTTCTCCTAATTTCAGGTGCAAAGTCCCAGAGATCCACTTCACACTGAAGGGCTACACAGCTCCCACATTTTCCCACTGCGATGGACATCATAGGAGATTCAAGGTGGGGAAGATACATGCTCTCAGTAACAGTGGTGTTAATTTATCTTGCCTGATCATAGGTACACCCACTGGCATGCTATGAACTATCAGGGTATATACAATCTTAGTATAGCACTGTCTGTGTTTGAATACAATGTTAGTATTTATTCATGAGCAGGGAGCTTATATCATGAGGGGTACTCATGACAGTTCGCCCAGTGTATAACCACAGTGAGCTGTTATAAGGAAATTACCAACTAAATTAGAAGGATAATTGTTTCAATTGACTTAAATGATTTGTTCTCTGGGCAGCATTAAAATTCCTGTTTTAAGGTGCTTCACACATCAATTTGTTCTTAAATCTGTCAGTAATGTGAATGCACTCTACTTTTCATTGAAAGTATGTTCAATTTCTCTTCTGTATTCTATCCTACATTACCTATAGTGATACATGGCAGACAGAGGTGTTTCTACATTAAGCAAAAAACCCGCAAAAATCCACATCTTTTCCGGAGCTTCCTGCTTTCGGTTTCTTTTCAGGATGAGGAAGGGCTTCTTTACATGGCAGCCACATGGTTTGAACTGAGGGAGTGCTTTCCTCCCTGCCTGGCATGTGTGCAAAGGAATGAGGGCGGCTGGGGTTCTTGTTTCCGTAGCTTAACTTCTGCTGTACTCTTTTCTTGCAGCCCCCAGGAAACCTCTGATTTACTTCTGAGTAGACATAAAATGTAAGATTGTGCTGTAAGTCTGCAACCCTTGGTACACTTACGTGAGAGTAAACCCCCTTGAACTCAATGGGACTTATTTCTGAGTAGACATAAGATTGCCCTGTAAGTCCGCAACCCTTGGTACACTTACTTGGAAGTAAGCCCCACTAAACTTAATGGGGTGCTCTGAATCAACAGGAGGCGTTGCTTATGAGGTTGGTGGGGTGGGGGATCAGATGTGTCTCCCTTCATTGCAGGGAAGCATTTTACCCTCTTCTCCCTCCAACGGAGAAATGTGCTCAAGCATTTACATGGCAGACCCCTGGGAATCGAGGAAGGTCCTTCCTCAGCAAGACTTGAGACGAGGCAGGAGTTGCAATCAATAGGCGATTCTTGCCCTCACACCTGTCAAATCTGCTCCTGCACGCCCCGCTCCCATCTTAAATGCCTTCATCATCCTGACCACGCATGCGCCCAGCAACTGAAAACAAATGTTCCCAGGAGGCAGACACAGCGGTTTCTTCTTCCGCTATTGGAGAATTTAACAGGGAGGTCGTGGTGCTCCTGTTCTGTGGGCTGGAAAAAATACCTCATTTTTTGCTTTTGGGGAAAACACGAGATAGGCTGGAGGAAACGGCGGGAGACACCCCGTAGTATCATCTAAGACGCCCACAAACTTCCGTGACAGAGCCATCTCAGTAGCAGGATAAAAGCTCCGTGTGATGAACCCCAGAGTGTGAGAGGTTGATATGGTGTCTCCCCCCCCTGCCCCCCACTTTATATGAAAACAATCAATAGCAACTGTCTTATGGGATTTTCCAGGACAATCTACCAAATGCTATTAGCATAGTATTTAGCTGAGGGAGTTACTGTGGAATATAACTTACCTTAATAATGTTTAGTAATTCATCCCTGTCAATACAGCCGTTTCCATCCACATCATAGAGTTTGAAATACCACCTCAGCTTCTGTTCCACCTTCCCCTTCAGAACCAAGCTTAGAGCTGCCACATACTCCATAAAATCGATGTAGCCATCCTATTGAAGTACAAGAAGCAGCATGCCAGATGTATGAGTAAGCCACAGCCATGCTTATTGAATACTTTTGTGTCCGTCTTATATCTTGCAACAACCACACCTACGCCTTCAGTACATGGGTAAATAGTCTTGCAGAAAACATTTTCAGTGGGAAACGTCAAAGCCAACTGCACTTGCCATCATGCATTCTTGAAGACTTTTAACACCTTGCTACTATTCATCCTGTGATCCTTTTTCTATATTGAGTTTCCCATGGGCCTAGTTTCTGTCATAGTAGAGTATCTCAACTTTTTCAAAGCAAGTGTCATCACAATCCTACTGTAAAGCTGGGCAGAGGTATTAGTTATTATGCCTGACATTACATAGGATGAAACAGACACCGAAAACAGGTTTCTGAAGTCCCCAGCACCACCTTTATTCAGTAGTTCTAGGAAAACAGCTGACATGGTACATGATGGCATAAACATTTTTCTATGGTGACTTCATATTAATTTTCTGACTGATGTGTCACAGACAAGTGGTAGGATCTCAGCATACCATCTCCCAGATTTAAAGGAACTGGTAGGCCAAGATAGCACACTTGTCTGTGACATTTCAGAACATACTACATACGTCATATTCACCACACCAAAAAAAATAAGCCTGTGATGGTTTCACTACCTTAGCTATTCATATGAACCTCCTCTCCAGTGCCCTTTCCTTATTTGATCATTTTACATAGGAATAAACCCCGTCCACAAGCTCATTGACTGCATTTGCTGTATTTCCTACACCCCTACGATTCTGAGACTACTGTTGTGAAGTAATGTAAAAACTATTCTAAAAAAATGGACACAAGGCTAATAGTGCAATCCTATAATGTCTACTCAAATGTAAGTCCCACTGAGTTCAATGGGGCTAACTCCGAAGTAGGTGGATATTTGATTGCAGCCTGAGAGTATGATTGCACTTCTATTTTGTATGTTTTAATTTTGTTGTAAATCACCTTAAATCTCTTTAGAGAAATGCATATAATAATAATAATAATATGTCAAGCTACAAGAAATAGCTGCTGTAAGAAATGATAGTAAACCTAGTGAAAAACACTTCCCCAAATAACAAATAGATTTATTGTACCTACAGATCTCTTCAAGTACAAAGATTTTTCTCAACAGAGTAAGAAAACTGGGACTCATAGTATGTCCTGTGATTAGAGCTTAGTTTTTTCTTGTGGTCAGTTCATTGCTAAATTGAGTCTTTTAACGGAATATAGTAACATTTCAAATCACAGGATAAATCAGATGTACACAGATGGACTCTAATGGATAGTGTCTTTGCAATTCCTTTGGCTGCTAATGAGACTGTTGTAAAGATCTCAAAAGGAAAAGAGCAACCATAATCATATTCAAAACAAAGTAACTGTTCTTTTGTTAAACCAAGTTCTTCGTCCAGAAATCTCCTCACAGTTAGTTTCACTTTCAACCTTGGTGATTTGTGCCTTTGTCCTTGCACTTTATTTTGTTTTGACACTATATCCTCAACATGTGTTGCCGTGATACATAAAGAGATTCTGGTCTTGGCCAGGATTTTCAAGGCGCTTTTTAAGAAGTTATATATCAGGATTAAGGTGTATTTGCAGAAATTCCTCCAGGAATTGCAGGAAGGTTTATGTGCACCTGTTCAGACATTCTGGAACAACTCAAACCATGCTTGTTTTTACATTATTGATCTGATAATAACTAAAAATTAAAACATATTTTATGCTTCCATTATGTTTCAAATACACAATAGCACAATACAAATTCCTATGAGGTGTGCTCTGACATCAACTCAGCCTATTGCCTTCAGGATCACAAATGGCTAATCTGCTTTAGTCTACAGACACTTTATTCTAAAACCAGTTTAGGTTTTAGCGATGTTGAACCCAATTACCGGACTGGATTTCCTGTATGTCGATTTATTCATCAGGGTTGGGATTCAAAGAACCATGCAGCTAGTTCCACATGGTCAATTGGGCTTTCAATTTGTGTTGTTCAAATAGTAGTCCTTCATGGCAAATCATTTTGTAACTGAGTACACTTTTAATAAAACGTTTTAAAAACCCACTGGGCCAAGCACAGCCCTTGCATATGCTTCAAGTAGCTCTTTGGACTTCTGTAAAGGGGTTTATTTAGTGTCCCTCTTTGCTGACTACCACATCACTTCCATTCTTGTTTGACATCTTTGAAAAGGCATAACATTTGTTAAGTGGAATTTAAGGCTTCAGTTTTTGCTTGGAGGTAAATACATGAAAATTTTGTGGGATTTACATTCAAATAAATATGTTTTATGTTTCGGTATACATGTTACTTATGCTTTTCAAAACCTATATTTAATCTCATTTGCCCAATTATTCTTATTCTGCCTGATCTTGAGAGTTCTTATTCAGAAACAAGAGTTTTATTTGACATGGTATTTTTGCTTTGGCCAAGTCTGAAGATTAAAAGATCTGGCAACTCTAAATGTGAGTGGCAAAGCTGGCGATTATTCCTATGATGTCATAAGTAGGAGGTTAGATTTATTTTCTCCCTAAACTCTAAGGTGAAACTGCCCCATGCAGTGGAATAATTACATTGCTACATGTAGCAATGGATGCAAAGTTCAAATGTTTAAATCATAAAGCAGAAGGAATGAGCAAGTTTCACTGCACAAAGAAACATCCACACTAAGGAACTGGTTCTTTTCTTTTTTTTAATACTAATTTCAACTGGTGCCATTCATGATGCTCATGCCATAAGCAAGAACAGAAAATAAATCCTGAAGTTGATCAGTTCTCTAACACTGGCCTCCATCAACTGACACCGTAATTTCTCTCAAGATCATGGGATTATACCATCCTATGTCCAGTTGTACAGCTGTAAGTCCCATTGATTTCAGTGGGCTTTAGGACCATGATAAAGATTTTTAAGCAAGGGGCTTATACTATGTCCACTGTGATCAGATGAAATTATGCATGCAGGCTAAGAAGTTCTCATGGATGTTTGTTCAATGGCCCAACACAATTATTTCCTTAATCCCTCATCCTAAGAGTTTGTTAAATGAATGAAAACCGTATTAGCTAAAGCAGAGACAATGATGCAGTCTCATGCTCATTCATGCCTAAATTATAAACAGCTGTGTTCCCAATATCTACAGAGGTTATGTCTCCTTGAAATACGTGCGACTTACTTCTGTGCGTGCTTCGTATCATGATGCAGAGAGACCCATTGTGCAAATTCTTGCTCAATCTGGTACCTGTGTTGGTAATTGTGTTTGAGTGATGGTATCTAATGAATGTTTTGACAAACATTGTGAATTAGGTAATCCTGAATACTCAACTGAAGTGCGTAGTCTTTTAGCTTTGGTATTTTAAATCTGTATTTTAAATCTCTGCATTGCTACTAGGATTTATTCTGCTTGTATGTTATATTGTGGTTTTAATGCTTTTATATTTCATATTATTTTATCCTGTGCTTTATGGTTTTAATTTTTCTGAACTGCCCAGAAAGCTCCGGCTATTGGGCGGTATAGAAATGAAATAAATAAAAAAATAAAAACAACAATAATAAAAAAATAAAATAAACCAATGCTCATTTATGCAGAGAGAGAGAGAGAGATGTTGGACATTCTGTATGTGTTTTTGTCAGTAATGAAAAACCATTACTAGAATAAGCCAAATATAATATCAGTTTCAACAATCAACTGTTGCATAATAAAAATTAATGTCTGTAACTGTTAATTTCAAATTAAATGTTGCTCTGAGTACTGAGCTCAGGAAAAGAGTAATACATCCATACTTTAACCATTTATGTTGTGGCCCAACAAATATTTCTGAAATGATTTTAAAGATTCAAATGAAATAAACAGCAACTTTTGGATGCTATTAAAGTATTATACTAATATGTCTCCTGTAGTTGCCTTTGATAGAAACAATAGTGTAAATCTGCTGGCAAGGGTGTCTTTTTATACAGGCAGATAATTTTTAATAGGAGATTTTAGCAGCCAAGATTCCTGTGAATTAGTAGTGGACAGTTGTGCACACTGTACAGGGGGAAATGCGTAAACCAAATTTTCCAGTTTGAAAAAATGTAATTTATTTATTTTTAATTAAAAGTGATGCTTGATAACTTCTCATAATTACAAAATGGACAATTTGTTGTTGTTGTTGTTCAGTCGTGTCTGACTCTTCGTGACTCCATGGACCATAGCATGCCAGGCCTTCCTGTCCTGCGCTCTCTCCCGGAGTGTGCTCAAGTCCATATTCATTGCATTGGTGATACTATCTAGCCATCTCATCCTCTGCCATCCCCTTCTCCTTTTGCCTTCACTCTTTCCCAGCATCAGGGTCTTTTCCAGTGACTTTTCTCTTCGCATTAGGTGGCCAAAATATTTCAGCTTCAGTATCTGTCCTTCCAATGAGCAGTCAGGGTTGATTTCCTTTAGGATGGACTGATTGGACCTCCTTGCAGTCCAGGGGACTCGTAAGAGTCTTCTCCAGCACCACAGTTCGAAAGCATCAATTCTTCAGCGCTCAGCCTTCCTTATAGTCCGGCTCTCACAGCCATACGTTGCTACTGGGAAAACCATAGCTTTGATTAGACGGACCTTTGTCGGCAAGGTGATGTCTCTGCTTCTTACTATGCTGTCTAGGTTTCCTATAGCTTTCCTCCCAAGGAGCAAGCGTCTTTTAATTTCATGGCTACAGTCACCATCTGCGGTGATCTTGGAGCCCAAGAAAATAAAATTTGTCACTGCTATGCCATGATGTTCGTTTTTTTAATGTTGAGTTTCAAACCAGCTTTTGCACTCTCCTCTTTCACCCTCAACAAGAGGCTCTTGAGATCCTCTTCGCTTTCTGCCATTAGGGTGGTATCATCTGCGTATCTGAGGTTGTTGATAATTCTCTCGGCAGTCTTAATTCCGACCTATGATTCATCCAACCCGGCATTTCTCATGATGTACTCTGCATATAAATTAAATAAGCAGGGTGACAATATACAGCCTTGTCGTACTTCTTTCCCAATTTTGAGAATTGGGACATCGGTTGTTCCATGTCCGGTTCTTATTGTTGCTTCTTGACCCTCGTACAGGTTTCTCAGGAGACAGGTAAGGTGGTCTGGTACTCCCATCTCTTTCAGAATTTGCCACAGTTTGTTGTGATCCACACAATCAAAGGCTTTAGCGTAGTCCATGAAGCAGAAATAGACTTTTTCTGGAACTCTCTTGCTTTTTCCATGATCCAGCGAATGTTGGCAATTTGATCTCTAGTTCCTCTGCCTCTTCGAAACCCAGCTTGTACTTCCGGTAGTTCTCAGTTCAAGACTGCTGAAGCCTAGCTTGTTGGATTTTGAGCATCACCTTGCCGGCATGTGAAATGAACGCAATTGTACAGTAGTTTGAACACTCTTTGGCATTGTCCTTCTTTGGAATTGGAATGTAAACTGACCTTTTCCAGTCTTGTGGCCACTGTTGAGTGTTCCACATTTGTTGGCATATTGAGTGCAGCACTTTAACAGCATCATCTTTTGAGATCTTAAATAGCTCAGCTAGAATACTGTCATCTCCGCTAGCTTTGTTGTTAGTAATGCTTCCTAAGGCCCACTTGACTTCACTCTCTAGGATGTCCAGCTCAAGTTTGCTGACCACACTATCATGGCTATCAGGGACATTAAGATCTTTCCTGTATAGTTCATCTGTGTATTCTTTCCACCTCTTCTTAATCTCATCTGCTTCTGTTAGGTCCCTGCCTTTTTTGTCCTTTATCATGCCCGTCTTTGCACAAAACGTTCCCTTGATATCTCCGATTTTCTTGAAGAGATCTCTAGTCTTTCCCATTCTATTGTTTTCTTCAATTTCTTGGCATTGTTCATTTAAAAGGCCTTCTTGTCTCTTTTATTATTATTATTATCATTATCAAATTTATTAATCGCCCATCTGGCTGGTCACCCAGCCACTCTGGGCGATGTACAGCATATAATAAACAGTTTAAAACAATAAAATTCTACAATATAAACATTTTCTAAAAAACCCTAACCCACCCCAAATGCCTGCCCGAACAACTAAGTTTTTAATGCATGGCAGAAGCTCATTAAAGAGGAGGCATGGCGGAGTTCCCTAGGGAGGGAGTTCCACAGAGTGGGGGCCACCACAGTAAAGGCCCTCTCCCTCATCCCCACCAGTCTAGCTGTCCTGGCTGATGGGACAGAGAGAAGGCCATCCGAGGCTGATCTTGTTAAGCGGCCTGTCTGGTGTTGCTGGAGGCGCTCCTTAAGATAGGCTGGCCGGAACCATATAGGGTTTTAAAGGTCAAAACCAACACCTTGAATTTGGCCCGGAAAACAACTGGTAACCAGTGCAACTCCTTCAGCACTGGAGTGATGTGATCTCACCGACGGCTGCCTTTAATCAGGCGAGCCGCCGTGTTCTGTACCAGCTGCAGCTTCCGAACCGTCTTCAAGGTAGGGATGGGGGAGAATTTCTCCCCGAAACTTCGGGGGGCTGAGCGCCAATGCATTCGGCCCCCCGAAATCGGCGGTGAAATTCTCCGCCACCCCCCCCAAGATGGGACTTACCTTTCACGAATGTCCCTCCCGGCGGCAGTTCGTCAGGTCTTCGTCAGGGGCGGGGGCGGCAGCCGGTCTTTTGACCGGCTGCCGCTGCTGCCATTGCAAGGAAAGTTAAAAAAAAACAAACCACCCCTGTGATAGGCTACGTAACTATTAATGTGGCCTATCACGGCTAGATTTGCAAAGTCAGCCGTGATAGGTTACGTTAATCGTCACGTAGGCTATCACGGGTGACTTTGGGGAAAAAAAAAAAAAGCACGTACGCAAATGGCAGCCCCCACAGGGAGCCGCCATTTGCGTTCCTTATTTGGTCCCTGTAGTCTACGTAAAGATTTACGTAGACTACGGCGAAAATAAGGGCAATGCAAATAGCGTTGCCCTTATTTTCGCCGTAGTCTACGTAAATCTTTACGTAGACTACAGGGACCAGATAAGGAACGGGAATGGCGGCTCCCTATGGGGGCCGCCATTTGCGTACGCGCTTTTTTTTTTTTCCAAAGTCACCCGTGATAGGCTACGTGACGATTAACGTAACCTATCATGGCTGACTTTGCAAATCTAGCCGTGATAGGCTACGTTAATCGTTACGTAGCCTATCACGGGGGTGGTTTTTGTGTTTTTTTTTCGCGGCCGGGTAGATGGGGCGCTTCTACCCGGCCTGACTTTCGCCGTCGAGGGAAGGGGCGCCTCCCGCCCGGCCTGAATTTTGGCCGGGCGAGGCGGGAAGCCTCCCCCCCCTTGCATGAACTTCAAAACCGCGAAAAAAGCTGCGGGACAAGGTACGTCCCTTTCGTACATCCCTACCAAGGGTAACCCCACGTGGAGCGCATTACAGTAGTCTAAACGAGAGAAGACCAGGGCATGTACTACCGATGGGAGCAGATGGTCGGGAAGGAAGGGGCGCAGCCGCCCTATTAGATGGAGTTGATACAGTGCTGTCCGGCTCACAGCTGACACCTGAGCCTCCATGGACAGCTGGGAGTCCAAAATGACCCCCAGGCTGCGGACCTGGTCTTTCAAGGATAGCTGTACCCCATTCAACACCAGGTCGAAATCCCCCAGCCTCCTCTTGTCTCCCACCAAAAGTACCTCGGTCTTGTCAGGGTTCAGCTTCAGCTTGTTCCTCACCATCCAGCCACTCACCGTCTCCAGACATTTGGACAGGGATTCTACAGCCAACCTTGGTGAAGATTTGAATGAGAGGTAGAGCTGCATGTCATCCACATATTGATGACACCGCACCCCAAACCTCCTGATGATAGCCCCCAGTGGCTTCACATAGATGTTAAATAGCATTGGGGAGAGGCCACATGTGAATGGCCACGGGTCCGAAACCTCCTCTCCCAGTGCTACCCCCGGTACCTGCCAGAGAGGAAGGACTGGAACCACTGCAATACGGTGTCTCCAGTGCCCAACCCCTCCAGGCGGTCCAGGAGGATACCGTGGTCAACGGTATCAAAAGCCACTGAGAGGTCGAGGTGAACAAGGAAGGAGCATTCACCCCTGCCCAGAGCCCTCCTCATATCATCCACCAAGGCGACCAAGGCCCTTTCTGTCCCATGCCCAAGCCTGAAGCCCAACTGAAATGGGTCTAGATAATTAGTTTCTTCCAAGTGTGCCTTCAACTGCATCGCCACCACCCGCTCAATCACCTTGCCCAAAAATGGCAGATTTCAGACTGGCCGAAAGTTGTTCAGAACTTGGGCATCCAAGGAGGGCTTCTTTAAGAGCGGTCTTATCACTGCCTCCTTGAGGGCTGATGGCATCACTTCCTCCTCAAGGGAGGCGTTCACCACCGCCCTGATCCCCTCACCCAGTCTCTCTCTGCAGCCCATAATGAGCCAAGATGGGCAAGGATCAAGTAAGCAGGTGGTTTGCCTTACAGATGAAAGCACCTTGTCCACTTCATCAGGAGGAAGAAGCTGGAACCGATCCCACAAAACTGGTTTGCTACAGGCCGCCTCTTGCTCACTAACTGTATCCACGCGTGTGGAGTAACACTCCTAATCTGATCAATTTTATCTGCAAAGTGCCTTGCCAAGGCCTCACAGGAGGTCTTAGAATGTTCCAGTGGTTCAGGAGCCACAGGACCGACCAGGCTCCGGACCACTTGGAACAGCCTCCTGGGACAGCACTCTGCAGATGCGATAGAGGCAGCATAATATTCCTTTTTTGCTGCCTTCACTGCCACATGATAGGCTGAAGACACAGCTCTAGCCCGTGTCTGATCGTCTTTGGAGCGAGATTTCCGCCACCGGCGCTCTAGCCGTCTCACCTCCTGTTTCAGAGCTTGTAACCATGGATTGAACCATGGTGCAGTCTGAGCCCTGTTCAGGGGGAGAGGGCGTTTTGGAGCCACCTGATCTAATGCCCCAGTGATTGCAGCATTCCAGCCACCCACCAGGGTCTCGACCGAGTGGCCGTTGGTGTGCCCCAGAGAATCCCCAAGCGCGTTCAGGAATCCATTCCGATCCATAAGACACCTGGGGCGGACCATTTTAATGAGTCCTCCACCCCTGAGGAGGGGTTGTGGAACCGAGAAGTCTAACCTCACCAGATAGTGATCTGACCATGACAAGGGGGTGGTGGATATACCCCCGACTTCCAGATCACTCCCCACTTCTCCAGACACAAACACAAGGTCTAGTGCATGACCGGCTACATGGGTGGGCTCAGTTAGAATATGGTGGAGATCTCAGGAAGCCATGGTCTCCATGAAGTCCCGAGGTGCTCCTGTGAGGATGGCCTCTGAATGTACGTTGAAGTCCCCCAACACCAATAAGTTAGGGGACTGTACACGCACATCAGAGACCACCTCAAACACCTCGGCCAGGGAGTCAGTCACGCAGCAGGGTGGACGGTACACGAACAGAATCCCCAGACTGCCCTTTGGGCCCAACCTCCAGGACATGCACTCAGCAACCTTGGACTCCCGGAGAGGGGGTCTGGTGAAGACCAAGGACTCTCGGTAGATAACGGCCACTCTCCATCCTCGATCCGCAGCCCTCGGCTGCTGTGCATACGAAAATCCAGCTGGACACATGGCTGCAAGGGTTGGAGCAGCAGCCTCGGCCAGCCAGGTCTCCGCAATACATGCCAGGTCTGTACCCTCATCCAGGATCATGTCATGGATGAGGGAGGTTTTCTGGGTAACAGACCTGGCATTGCAGAGCAGCAAACGAAGGCCAGAAGATGGAGTCACGCCTCCCCCAGCCATCCTTTGGCTCTGGACAGGCCTGGAGCAGGGGACAGATACTACACATCTCCCTCTTGTTCCCCTTACCTGGCATGGCCTGCCCCTAGCGCTGCACCAGCGCCTGCTGCCCAGCCTCGGTATGTTCTGGCCCCCAACACTCCCCCCACTGCCTCCATCCGGTGGACACATGCCCCCTCGCTCCAGCCTATCAGGCAGGCTACCCACCCCTAAAAACACAACATAATCCCCCCAAAATTAAAACCACCACAACAACAAACAATTAAAAATCCCCTTAAAAATAATGCCAGGCAGGAAGGCCTGGCGGCGGCGGCGGCGGCTGCAGCAGCAGCAGCGGCGGCTGCAGCAGCAGCAGCAGCAGCAGCAGCAGCAGCAGCAGCAGCAGCAGCAGCAGCAGCAGCAGCAGCAGCAGCTCTTCCCCGGTGGTGGTGGTGGTGGCTTCTCCTGCAGGCCCTGGCTCTCCCAGGCCACCTCAGCCAGCCAGCTTATGTAGCCCCTCCAGGGAGGGGCAGGTGGAGCAGCACAGCTGGCTTCGTACCTGGGGGCCTGGTCCTGCAGGGACTGGCGGTCTGCCAGGCAGAAGTCCACGGGGAAGGCCCGGTGGTGTTGGTGGTGGCGGCAGCAGCCGCAGCAGGAGCAGGCCCGGCAGCAGCAGGAGTCTCTCCTTGCTATTCTCTGGAACTCTGCATTCAGTTGGGTATACCTTCCCCTTTCTCCCTTGCTTCCCTTCTTTCCTCAGCTACTTGTAAAGCCTCATCAGACACCACACTCTGCACATGCTCAGGGAATGGACAAAATGAAGAATAAACATACCAGGGAATATGAAGAACTATACTCTTCTATTATGTGTGTGTGTGTGTGTAGAATCTCCCTGTGTGTGAATCTGGGGGGGTGGGGTGTTCCCCAGGGAACAGCTGGATTGAGGGAGATTCCACACACACACACACACACACACTGGAAGAATATAGTTCTTCATATTCCCTGGTATGTTTATTCCTCATTTTGTCCATTCCCTGAGCATGTGTAGAGTGTGCTTTTTATTCAAACAAATAGAAGGTTGCTGATCTTTCCCTTCATGCTGCATTTGTATAAGTATGACTGCTTCAGAAAGAACTTTCCATTATACTGTTTCTTTTTCTTCATGAGTTTCATAACAGAAGTATGGTGTAGTGGTTAGAGTCCAGCCCAAAGTCACCCAGTGAGATAACTAACAGGAGGTTTGATCATGAGCTGCATGTGGAAATACAAAGCTGAGCTGGGGGCAAGTGGGGTGCTGACATGTGTAGGAGTAAGTCGCACTGAACTCAGTGAGACTTACTTCTGAGTAGACATGCACAGAGTTGGTTCTCCTCTCCATTTTAGCCTCAGAACGTCAACAACAACACTGGATGTGGAAATATAAAGCTTAGCAGGGAGAATAATACTTCGTGCAGGGCTCCAGACCGGCATGGTCATTTTAAAAGGTTTTTTCTTTCTTTAAAACAGCGTTGCTTTAAACAAAGAGTGCATCGCTCAGGCACACCTAGGACAGCCTTCTTTTGGGAAGCCCCTAGGAGGAGGAAGTGTTTTGGCTGAAAGTAATTACTCCATGTCTCAGGGCAGGGGAAAAAATACGTAAATATCTACGAAAAACAGCCTTTCTTACGGAAGTTATGCAGACTCATGGAGATGGCTGGGCACCAGAATTATGGTTGTCGGTACGGATTTATCTTCGTAATTTTTGGAGCGTAAAAAAAAGAGGAGAATTCCGGGGGCTTGTGAACGACGGTATGGAGCACTGGCCGCAAACTGCGGAAGTCAAGCGGCACGGAAGGTACACAATTCGTACATCCCTACTTTTTGCACACAAAACATGCGAGCATGCCCCATCTGAAGCTCCAAACGTGAGTGCCAGCATGAGCACGTCTGCCAAAAATATCCCAAAAATTGTCGAACATGCTTGCGTTCGTTTCATTCCTGATTCCCAGTACAATTTGCATAAATTTCCTTCGTAGACTGAATAAACCCCGCTTTAGTCTATTGAGGAATTTGGGCCAATTTGGAGAAACTTGTGCAAATCTCCCATTTGATTCTTGCTCGATTTGTACAAGTTTCCCACTTGCGCAGAGCGATCAGCAATTGCAAATGCAAATGGGAATCAGGCACAAGATGAATGGCAAGATGCTGTGCGGAGAATCCTGCTGATCTTGAACACTGCTCGTTCCCCCTTCCCTATTGTTAACGGGAAGATTAAGTACCTACTCAAGTTTTTTCCAAAATCGTGCAACAGAAGAAGTGTCTAATTTTGGCTAGATCACACCAACAATCCACATTTTTCTCATGCAACTAGACTATATGTGAGAAGACTAATTTTTGTGGGATTCCTTCCTTGCATATTGTAGTAAGACATAATTACATTTGCTTCCAATTCAGCTATGAAAAGTTTACCGTATGGGTGGCATTCATTTCATCTGAAGAAAAACCTAGATTAGATTTGTGCATTACATAAATCCCATCTAAGCCTCCTTCAAGGACTTAAGACAAAGGGAAAGAGGAGATCAGTAGAATCCTAACTATGGGGCTAGCCCTTGATATCAGATTATTTAAAACAACAGTGTAGGAGTGATTAAACCTGGATATGCCTCCATCTTTCATACTGTATATATGGGCACAGAATCTTCCTTTCTTTGCATTAACCTCCTTTAAGGAGAACTTTGTTCCTGCCATGAAAGAGAGAGAGAGAGAGAGAGAGCTAAAACATTTGAGGTTCTTTAGGGACTAGAACGGAACAGCAGACTTCCTGTGATGTTCCAAACTGTATTTGTAACTCTCCTGAGTTGCAGCTTTGTGTTTGTGTGGTGGTGGTGGTGGTGGTGATGTCGTATTGAGGTGAATGCTTTCAAGAAATACAAATTCAAAGTATTCAGTTGCACAAAACTAGTTGAGCAGACTGAATCCTGTGCTAGGTATATACAGAGTTCTGTTAGACCAGAGAAGTAACCCCTCTATTCTGTTCTCTCTGATGACAATTTTCAGATAAAGGTGTGCTTCAACCTGCACCACAACTTGAACATACTACCATATCCTCAAATAATTACCTGCTCTCTAATAGCTTAAAGTGACTTCCTGGAAGCAGAAGATTTTAATATAATTCACATTTATTTTAAACACTGGCAATTTTGTCTAATCTCTCATTGTCAAACCCATGGACCCCATCTCCGTTTTTAAACTAACTACAGTGTGTGAGTGTGTGTGTACATACAATATATATAAAATGGCCAGTTGACTTATGAACCCTGTGGAACATAATTTACTGTATCACTAAGTACTCAGGCCTAATGAAGACCACCCATTATCCACGTCTCTGTAGCTAGTGTTCACTTCTCTGGCTCAATGTCTGGTGAATTCATTGTCCTTTTGCCTTTGTCCACTGAAAGAGCCTCATTAGAGACAATGCACTAAAGCCAGGAACTCTTTGGGGACTCCTTGAAAGGGTTTTGCTGCAGTTCAATCAGTGTTGCACAGGCACAGAGATTCATGAGAATAAATGGCTCTAGTGCAAGGCTAACGCAAAGAAAAAGCCAGCACTGGTGCTTTGACGTCAGCAGACTGATTCCGCATTTATACACTTGTTAAATAATAAGCAGGATTTGTTCCTAGAATCTTACGCCTATAAAATAATCCTTGCAGGGCCCCTTGTCCTGAAAGCTCCTTACAAAGCGATCTAAATCTGGTTCACCATCACTTCACATGTTAAGAAGTGATGTTAAATAAGCTAATACAGGTATGAAATCAGAATAATATAGCAATATTGACCACAGGACGGCAGGAACTAGTATTCTAGCGTCTTCTTTTTTTTGTTTTAAAAAATAGCTTATCTGAGATCATTAGAAGTATCTTTACAGTTGTCTCAAGTGTTGTATGATCAGAATATTCTTATAGGGCATCAGGAATAATAGGAACATTGCTTTGGAGATACATTTAACAGAGGTTTTGGTACAAATGTTAAAAAAGGTTCATTTGAGGTTTTCTGATTCAAGAAGTTATTTTTATTTAGCATAGTCTTTTAATATTTGTAAAATAAAGATATGGGTTTTAATAATAAACAATAAAACTGGCTTTAAAAGCTACAGTATTTTTCATCGCTTTCCAAATGAAAGTGATTTGTGGTCACACATTATTAGAAATTATGGAGCATACAAGGAAAAGGAAATGACAAATGAGAAAAACAAGCAACCCCTCATGTTTTGTGGTTAGCTTGCAGTATATATCCAGGCATTCAATTTCTCTTGATTTGCCATGTAGTTAGGCAGTCCTAGGCACAGGGCTTGGGGAACAGCAGGTGTATTTGTTTAAATCTCCATCTAACCCAGCCTTCCCCAGCCTGGTGCCCTCCAGATATGTTGAACTATGATTCCCATCATCCACAGCCAGCATTGCCAGTAAGGATGATGGAGATTGTAGTCTAAGATGTCTGGACGGCACCAGATTGAAGAAGGCTGATCTAACCCAACAGAAAACTTAAATGATTGAACTAACCATTGTAACCAGAGTATTTCTGAAAAGATCCATCTAGCATATCCATAATAGTAGTAATTTAGAGGACTGCAAAAGTTTGTACAAAGTATGCAAAATTCAATTCAAATTCAAAATGCTAACATGTGTTTGAGTGAAAGGCAGCTTATAGCCCATTTTCACAGAAACAAATTACTGTTCTATACATCAAAGTAAAAAATGCAGAGAACAACACATGCAGATCGTTCATATGTCATTTTATACCCATTTGTATTATAAATCTGAATAATGGCCACATACTTACATGTATGTGCATTATGTATATATACAGAATATTGTCTGGTTGCAATTGATTACTCACCTTATTAAAGTCAAATGTCTCAAACATTTGTTCAATGTATTCGTTTGATGATGGGCTCAGGTTTTTCAAGCCAAAAAACTGTTTGAACTCATGCAGGGTAAGTTGCCCTGAGGGACACTCGGTCATAAACTTCTTGTACCATTGGTGGCACTCAGTGGTACTCAGTTCCTCAACAGATTTTCCATCCATGTTCCCCATTTTGAAACAAAAGTGGTGGGCACGGCTGTCAAGAACAGCAGAATTCTTATAAAGAGTTTTCCTTTTAAAAATATAAAAGTAGGTGGTATGAAACGTATAGCGCAAAGAAAGCAGCAAGCCTTCTAAAGTCTGCTAAAAATCATGAATGATGGGAAGATGCAAAAACTTTCCTTCCTGAAAACATTTCGTACTCGCAGGAGTTTTAAAATGGCAAATACCTCTTCAAAGAAGCTCCTGATATTTAAGTACCACTAAATCCTCCTCCAACCAATGAGGGAAGAGCCCTATGATGGGATCCCAAAAAGGGCATGGGAAGTTCAGTGCAAAAATAGAAAAGCAGAAAAATGGGCAGGAGTCTTGCAGATTATGGGCCCCGGCAGGAGATTAAAATGGCAGGATTTACCTGAAGATAGCATAAGCATCTAATCCACTTCACTTTTGATTCTGACAGCCACATGAATGGTGATGGCAACAGGGGAGAGGATGGGGAGATACTTCTATTGTCTTCCACTGTTTCCTGTCATTCCCTTGTGGAATCCTAGGGTAGGAAGGGACCAAAAACCTGTCTACTCAAATCATCAGCTGTGAAGCACGATCCCTACCCCTCATCCTATCTACAATATGTTTCACAGATCAACCTACAGAGTTGGAGATTGTGCCTTAGGCAGAGAGCTAATGCATGGCAGAAGCATCCCAAGAGAGCAACTGTTACAGAGATATCTTTTAAAAAGAAAAGAAAAAAATAAGCCACACAATTAGGTCAAGAGCAAAACCAAAACAAAACCATGGCTAAAGGTTTTTCAATAATGATCAGGAACTTGAGCTTGAAGAGTCAATGAAAGCCATTTTGCTTTTAGCCAGAAAAGGCCCGTTTTTGCTATTTTTTTGTTAACGGTGGACAATACAAATGAGTCAAATGGAAAAAAAATGGAAAAAAAAGAGCAATAACTAGTGTGATCCAAAGATTGTACATCCTTATGATAACTGCCTCTTATACTAGGAGAAAGCATATTATATCATTTATAGTAGTGATGAGACTAAGGAAATTGTTAGCATCTCTCTTTCTGCCTTGTCACTAGTCCAAAATGTGTGTTAGTCCCAAAAGCCTTGCACACCAGTTCTAGCAAGCCCTGCCACATTACTGAACATTGGAGGACAAATATGAGTAATGTACAATTATTGGAAGATATAGAAATTAAAGTGTTCTTGTTCCCTGCAATTTTGCTGTGCTGTTTCTTTTGGATTGCTTTTATTCTCTAACAATAGAAGCAATCCAGAAAAATTGGGCAGGAGCCAGTGCTTTGGGCAGGGTCACTGGGCTAGCATAAGCAACCTCTAGTGCAACATCAATAATGTAGGCTACTGAAAACTGCTTAGAAATATTTTTTAAATATGGTATGTGGTATATAAATCAATTAAATAAACAAACAAACAAATAATACGCTGGCACGATGGGTTTCTCCAGAAAGCCCATTGCAACCATTGCTATTGGCACTGCGGTAGGGGTTGCTTACACTAAGTGGAACGGCAGTGTTGGATACTGCCCTTTGTCTCCCCCTGTCAGATCAACAACTTCAAACCACCACTCAGTCCTCACAGCAGTTTGGATCCTTCCTCACACATCCAACAGGAATAGACACTCAGCAGCACAGGGCCATTTTGGAGGAGGTCTCTGTTTTCTGCAACCCAGTGTGAGAAGATGTGTATCCTTGGGCCAGCCCTCCTCTTTTGTTACATATCTGTTCCAGACTAAACCTGCCCAGCTTTTCTCACCATTTCCTCATAGGTTTTGCTACCCAAACTCTTCATGAACTCTATTGCTTTTTTTCATCCTTTCCAATTTCTCTTCATGTTCTCTAAAATGTAGTTACCCTGAACCTGATTGAATAAAATATTATCAAGGTATCAATTTGAATAGCAAATTGCATTTTTGACAAATTGTACCTTTCCACCACCTGGCCATAAAAGCTTTCTCAAATCATTCACCAGGGGATGGTGCCGATATACAATTAAGAATGAAATGTTGTGGGAATATTTTTCTTCCTTTGCACATTTTTTTTGGGGGGGGAATAAAGAGACAAGACACAAGTATTTGGTATCAAATTCGGGCCACATTTATTTAAAATCTGTAAAGGGGAGATCTGGGACAGGCCACTAAACTATGCCAGCAACTAGGTAGGCAATATAACGGGCATAACGTTCTCTGCCTGATGAGTGGAGTCAATAAGATTGCCACCCCCAAGGTCTACCCCTTTTGGGGAAGGGAGGCCTTCCCGTCACCCCCTCCCAGGCAGCAAAACACTGGGTGGGTGAGGTGAGTTGGCCTCACAGGTAACCCTTATCCCCCTGCCGGGGCCACAAAACCCTGAGCAGGAGGCCTCAGGCATTACCTGTCACCAAAACAGTGCCTCAGAATGCTCACCATCCCTGTTCTCCACAGCAGTGCCCGTCCCTAGCAGCCTACCTGGAACAAAATGTGACCAAATTAACCTAACCATACAATATGAATCCAAATCTGCCTAAGGGACACCCCCGCCCACTTACTGTGTGAAGTATGCCAAAAGACTCACAGCTCACGGCCAATCAGACTATGAGCCAAAAATTCCTACTTGGCCCCCAAAAGGGCGACCAGCAAAACCAACGCTGCACACAGGAAGGGAGACCCACTTCAAAGAGGAGGGAGGGAGGGAGGGGCTCGGAGAGCTAAAATGCTTCTCAGACCCCTCCCCCAAACTGGTGGCACCATAAGGTGACTGCCAATGGCGATTGCCCATGTCTCTCCTCCCCCACACACCTGCAACAGCCCCCCCACCCCCCGCAGCCAGGCAAGCCAGACACAGGGTAGGGTATTTTGTGTTCTTTAGAGCTTTTCTACATGGGGTATTTATTGTGCGCTCATGATTCCTTACTCACGGTTGTTTACATGTTCTTAATACAACATTGAGATCCTCCACTTTTGCCTCTTTTTTTAAAGAGAACTTTCCTGGGTGTTTTTTAGAGTGGGGAAAATGGGCTATTATTTCTGAAAGCAAAAGAAAAGGTATTTTCTTTCTTGTGTAATTGCAATACTTCACTATAGCACAGCGCCACCTAGAAGTTATGTGGGGGGAAAGCAGAAAAGGAAAGCTCTTTGTGTAGAGCCAGATCTCAGTTATCTGACAAAACCAAAAGTAGATACAACAATTAACAGCCTCATGTAGAAAAGCTCGTAGTCTCTCATATTTTTCAGTAATCACATCATTTCATTTATTATCATACATGCCCACTCATATCTTCACATAGTGGGGTGCCTTCCTAACAATATTCTATAGAGAAGAGTCAAACCTTTGAAACATCTAGCCCCACTCACCCAACAATAAGTATTTTAGAAAATTGCAGCAGATCTTGAAAAGAATTCATGCGGTCTAATGGACAGAGAACTGGATCCTGCTTTTGCCAGGAAACCACTGGCTCTCTTCACACCTGAGTTTTTTAGCAGGATCGTTCTTCTTTAATCATTGGTTTTCACGGGAGCTTTAGATGATGCCGCTTCTCTCCTGCTGCTATCTCACAACTTTCCTTCCCTCTTCCCATGTTACCTGAGAATGGGGAAAACCCAGCATTTTCTGTGCTTGTGATAGAAATCAACATTTCCCCCCTGTGTATTTTCCCTTTAGCGCTTTGTCCCGCTTTATGTGGCTGTGTGCTAGGGGGTGTTGCTGGGCAGTGTTGAATAACATTATCATGACAACAAATTGGTGGGAAAGGGGAGCAGATCACTGACCACTTCCGGTGACCATTTCTGCCTCTCTCCCATTCCACTATGGGCTCCGTGATCCCCTTGAACACAGCAATGCTTACTTCTGAGTAAACTCATTGGCTGTAAGGCCTTCCTTTCCTGGGAATAAGTGGCATTGAAATCTGTGTGGCTTGCTTCTGAGTAGGCATGCATAGGAGTGCACGGTAAGTCTACTTAGAGAAGCAGTCTTAAGGTCTCCCATTCCCTTCAGTACATTTACTTTGAATCTCCCCTTCCCATTGACTTCACTGACTGCTTCTTCTCCCTTTTGCTCACCAGATTGATGGGCTTTTTTCTTCCAAGGGTGGATGGAGGAGTTTCCGTTCTCAGTCATGCAGGAGAAAGGCTTGAGAGTTAGGATTTCAGTGGGTATTAAAAGTGCCTTTTCTCCCCCCCCCCCGAATAAATTAATCATGCAGGGCTTGGAATGGCCATTTTTAATAGTTTCCTTTTTGGGTATGGAGTCGTTTTAGGCAAAGAAGTAATGCTGAGGTGATTTTCCATAGTACTCCCTCCCACCTAGCCAGCCACTATCTCTTCTAGCCCACCTTGTAGGGTCGCTGGGAAGCCAGAATAAGGGGAAAGAGCAACAACAGTGCGGGGGGGGGGGGAAGCAAGCCAGGTCTAATGAAGAAGGTATTCCTCCTGAAGTGGTCGCCAGGGGCAGGGGGAGGGGCTGCTGGGGGTGGCTTGGTGCACTGACTGTATACAAGTCCATTTGTGGATTTCTTACTTCTGTAGTTGGGAACCCGGAAATTGGTATACCCTTCAAACTCAGTAGTGCAAGCAATATATTGCACTTAATTCCATCACATACTGACATATTTAGCAGAGAAGGACTGGCAGCATCAGCAACCTTGGAGTAAGCTACCGAGAAGACTCTCTCTCACTTGGAGGAAGGAGGAGACCAGCTCCCATAGTCTGCTATCCAGATCACTAGAAGGGCTTTCGACTTCCCTCCTGCTGTGGAGGAGTGGAGGGACGGGGCAGAGCCATCAATCACGTTAATGAAACCAATGATCAGGGGAGGGGAGCAGCCCCCTTCTGTCCTGATTTTTCCATGCAGCTCCGCCCAGCCATGAAAAGATATAATGCAGAGGGACGCGCTATTAGAGTTGCCTGTATACAGGGCCAGCGTAAATCCCAGAAAGGATCTGGAATCAAAAGGACCGGTTTGTAGTGGGATAAAATGCCAGGTGTGAAGAGAGCCACTGTGTGGCCAGAGAAAAACTACATGATGCTAAGTTGTCCCCGCGCTCCCCCCGCTCCAACTTGGATCTCAGGTTTGCTTTTCAAGTTTGCTGTGCATGCAGTATCTTTGGAAGGAGCAAGTCACATCAAGGAGTCAGGTACAGCAGAGTGCAGGACAGTTCATGACACATTTCTGTCGGTTGTGTTATAAGTAGATTAAGGCCAAGAGGAAATACCTGTTTATAGCAGAGGAATTACCATGTCCGCTAAGAACTAGGGATAGCCCTTACGCAATTATTTTATTTATTTATTTATTTCAATGCCACCCAATAGCCAAAGCTTTCTGGGTGGTTCACAAAAATTAAAACCACAAATTGTAACATAAAACAATATAAAATATGAAAGCTTAAAACCACAATATAACAGTACAACCAGAATAAAACCTAGCAGCAATGCAGAGATTTAAAATACAGATTGAAAACCCCAAAGCTAAAAGACTAGGATGCTAAAATGCTAAAATACTTAGAGAATAAAAAGGTCTTCACCTGGCAGCGGAAGGAGTACAACGAAGGTACCAGGCAAACCTCTCTAGGGAGCTCATTTCACAGCTGGGGTGGCACAGCAGAAAAGGCCCTCTTCCTGGTAGCCTTTTAGGGGACTTCAGGAGATTCCCTCCTATTTGCCAAGGACCTGCTGAATATCAAAATTCAGCCCTTGGTTATCCTAAACTGAACTTGGTTTAGGCTAGAAGTTACTCTCCATCCAATAATTTCCCTCTTACCTTCTGGCTATTCCCCCAGGGCGGCCTTCATCTCTTGGAAATCCCTTGGCAGTTAATCTGTACCTTATAGATGGGGATAATTTAAATGTTGCCCAATCTAATGAGAGTCAGGTAATGTTTTTTGTCTTTCTGTAATGATTTCAGATCACCTAAGCACAGTATCTTAGCTTGGATGGTTATTTTGCACGGATAGCCCAATTTTATATTAGCATAAAAGGGCAAGCATAGCAAATGTTGCTTGATAAAATTTCTAAGCTACTGTGGGATGCTTTGCAATGCACGAAAGTCCTCATGAGATGAACTTGCCTACGTTCATGTGGGTGAAGTATCAAGTGAACTGAAATGCACACTTTACAGGTAGTGCTGCAGTTATAGCAGCCCTTCCTGGAGCTGCTTAAACACCTGCCTGGCATTGCAGCAATCACACGTAACCAAATCTGGTTGCCTTTCTGATCCACATGCCACTTCCTCCTTGTGAAGATTTATTTATTTATTTAAAATATTGGCCACCTTTCAGGGCAGGCTCTGTCCCAAGGTGGCATGAGACAATAAAACACAGAATAAAAACTAGTGCAGTATTAAAAATGGTAAAAACACAATAAAAACTGCATCAGCAACAGTCTAAAAAACAGCAAACACCAGCAT
This sequence comes from Heloderma suspectum, assembly GCF_057233095.1. Lineage (NCBI taxonomy): Eukaryota > Metazoa > Chordata > Lepidosauria > Squamata > Helodermatidae > Heloderma > Heloderma suspectum. The sequence continues at coordinate 256,892,468 of NC_139461.1, forward strand.
AAAATAAAACTTAAAACAGGCAACTGCATCCACAACCTAGTCCAATAAAACATAAACAAGAAGGCCAGAGTAAAGTGGTACATTTTCAGGGCTTTCTTAAAAGCCTACAAGGATGGGGCCTGGCAGACCCCCGATGGCAACTTATTCTAGAGGTGTGGGGCCACAGAAGAAAAGACCCTCTCTCGTGTAGTTGTCCTGTACAACTAGGGATGGACGAAAGGGACTTACCTTGTCCCGCAGCTTGCTTCGCTGTGGGGGGGAGGCGCTTCGGTTCTCCCCCCGAAGTTCAGGCGAGGGGGGGAGGTGCCCCGCCTCGCCCAGATGAAATTCAGGCTGGGGGGGAGGCGCCCCATCCCTCGCCGCCGAAATTCAGGCCGGGGAGGAGCGCCCCGTCTACCCGGCCGCGAAAAAAAAAAGTAAAGTAAAAACACACACACACACACCCGTGATAGGCTACGTAACGATTTACGTAGCCTATCACGGCTAGATTTCCAAAGTCAGCCGTGATAGGCTATGTAAATCGTTACGTAGCCTATCACGGGTGTGTGTTTTGTTTTGTTTTTACTTTCCTTTTTTATTTTGCAATGGTGGTGCCGGCAGCCGGTCAGAAGACCGGCCGCCGCCACCGCCCCCGCCGAAACGCCGCCGAAACGCCGCTGGGACCCACCACCGAGAGGGACATTCACATGAGGTAAGCCCCATCCGGGGGGGGGGGGGCGGGGGGCCGGCGGAGAATTTCACCACCAATTTCGGGGGGCCGAATGCGTTGGCATTCGGCCTCCTGGAGATTTGTGGAGAAATTCTCCGCCATCCCTATGTACAACTAATGCTCTCACAGGTAGGCAAATGAGAGGAACTCTCTTGCTGATCCAGACAGGCTGATATGGGTGAAGGTGGTCCTTCGAGTAATTTGATCCCAAATTGTTTAAGGCATGAAAGGTCAAAACCAGCACTTTAAACTGGGCTCCGAAACACACCAGTAACCAGTGCAGCTGGCACAGACAATATAGGCATTACATGATCAAATTGCCTTGCCCCTGCCAACACTTGGGTTGCCACTTTCTGCACCAGCTGGAGTTTGTGAACTAGGGATGTCAGAGAATTTCACCACGAATCTCGGGGAGGCTGAATGCCAGCGCATTCGGCCCCCCAAAATTGGTGGCGAAACGGTCTGCCTCCCCCCCAGGACGGGACTTACCTTGGGCGGATCTCCCTGGCGGTGGCGGTTCGGCGGTGGCAGCGGCGGCCAGTCTTCTGACCGGCTGCCGCCATTTCCAAGTTTAAAAAAAAAACAAAAAACGTGATAGGCTGTGTAAAGATTTACGTAGCCTATCACGGCTAGATTTTTTTAAAAAATACTGTGATAGGCTATGTAAATGTTTACGTAGCCTACTAGGGATGGGGGAGAATTTCTCCCCGAAACTTCGGGGGGCCGAGTGCCAACGTGTTTGGTCCCCCGAAGTAGTTTCGGGGAGAAATTCTCCGCACCCCCCCTGCCCCCCGCACCCCCCCCGGGACGGTTCTTACCTTTCCCGAAAGTCCCTCCTGGCGGCGGGTCCCGGCGGCGGTTCATCAGGTCGACAGGGGCAGAGGCGGCAGCCGGTCTTTCGACCGGCTGCCGCCACCGCCATTCCAATAAAAGTTAAAAAAAACCCCACGCCCCCGTGATAGGCTACGTGACGATTAACGTAGCCTATCATGGCTAGATTTGCAAAGTCAGCCGTGATAGGGTACGTTAATCGTCACATAGCCTATCACGGGTGACTTAAAAAAAAAAAAAAAAAAAAAGCGCGTACGGCTAATGGCGGCCCCCATAGGGAGCCGCCATTCACGTTCCTTATTTGGTCGCTGTAGTCTACGTAAAGATTACGTAGACTACGGCGAAAATAAGGGCAACGCTATAAGGCCAGAATTCCGGGGGGGAGGGACGGGGCGCCTCCCCCACAGCCAGGATTTTTTGGGGGAGGGATGGGGCGCCTCCACCCCGGCTAGAATTCCGGGGGGGAGGGACGGGGCGCCTCCCCCCGGCCAGAATTTTGGGGGGAGGGACAGAGCGCCTCCCCCCCACCGCGAATCAAATTTCGTAAAAGTTAAGTGACTTTCGTACATCCCTATTCTGAACTGTCTTCAAAGGCAACCCCACGTACAGCACATCACAATAGTCCAGCCTGAATGTCACTAGTGCATAAATGAGGCAAGGTCCATCCTCTCCTGGCAGGACCGCAGTTGGCATACCAGCCTAAACTAGTAAAGCACACTCCTCAACACTGCAGCCACCTGGGCTTCCCCAGTTAGCGCAGAGTCCAGGAGGGCTTCCAGACTATGCAGTTGGTCTTTTAGGGGAGTGCAACCCATCTAAGACCAGTTGTAAGCCCCCGTCCTGAATAGTTGGTTTCTAAGTTGGTTTCTGGTGTTTAAGAAAGGTTTGGAAACTCATCTTTTTGAGTAGGAGGGCAGTGGTTGGTTGTTTCTGAGGTAAAGTAAATTGATGGCTTTATGTTTATTTGAGTTATTAAGACTAGTGTTATAATATTGTATTTTGAGCTAAGTTGTATTAGAATTATTGTAATTATGTGTTTTAAATTGTTAAGTTATTTCTGCTTTGTACTGCAGTTTGTAACAAAGCACATTATTATTATTATTATTATTATTATTATTATTATTAATAATAATAATAATTCTCAACCCACAGTACCTCCATTTTGTCTGGATTAAGTTTCAGCTTGTTGGGCAACTGCGAACTCAAAGGATATTTGCATGAGGAAATTCGGCACCACTATACCTATGATCCACCCTTAAACAGTGTGTTAAAGTAGATACAAAAAGAAATTCTGGAGCAAACTGACATCCAATCAACTCAGAACCCTCCTGATAATAAGATGTTAGAAACTAGAGGAAGCAACACCTCATCCTGTCACTTCAGTAGCAGAGCAGAACCTTAGATATGCCTCTACCCCACTCCAGTTCCATCCTTACAAAGTGAGAACACACCCAAGAGGTCTCAGGCAATCAGGTTGCTCTGTCTTCCTCCATCCCTCAATAGTTAAGGCAGCCTACTGCTGATCTCTTGTTTGTGGGCCTTCAAAAGTCCCGGAGCCAATCCTGCTACAAGTATCTATTTTAATGGTCCCTATAATAAAGATGTTTCTGATGCAGAAATAGCTGATGTGAAATCCAGTGTTATCAATGGTTAGGCTGTTTCCCGCCTCCCAGCTGAGCAGAGCAGAGCAAGCTGCTCCAGCTGGTCCAGGGACTACAGAAGCAGGCAAGCTCCCAGAGAGCGAGCGAACAGAGCGAGCGAACAGGGGGAGCAAACAGGAGTTGGCCAGGGGAGTTGCAGTGGTTGAAGAGACAAAGGAGACAAAGGAGACAGAGGCTAAGAGGTAAGTGGGTTGCAGGAAGCCCAGGGCGCTGCCCTTTATCCTTCTGATTGGCTGTGAGCTCACCAGGTGCTTCTGAGAGCTCCAACTGAATTGGAGGGGTGTGGCCTGAGTACTCCCAGCAGCTGACTGGGCGGGAAGCTTCAGTCTGTTTCCCGCCTCCCAGCTGAGCAGAGCAAGCTGCTCCAGCTGGTCCAGGGACTACAGAAGCAGGCAAGCTCCCAGAGAGCCAGCGACCAGAGCGAGTGGACAGGGGGAGCAAACAGGAGTTGGCCAGGGGAGTTCGGCAGGGGAGGTCAGGGGGGAGGCCCCTAACATTTTTTTTTATTTTTTTACTAACTTTTTTTCATTTATTTGTCTTGTAACACACACTTCCACACCAGTGGGACTCTGCTTTTAACCTCTACTGAGTAGAGGAGCAGGCACAGGCTAGTCTAGAACAATCACAAAGCTAGACACAAAAAGGGAAAAGAGGCTATGGAAGGACAAGACTCTCCAGTGGTGGTGACCTGCAAGGTGTGTGCAATGTTTGTTTTCTTGCCTGAGAACAACATGGCCTACACCTGCAACAAGTGCAAGTTGATCACGCTGCTGGAGGAAAAAGTAAGTGGACTGGAGCGGCGACTGTTGACCCTCCGGGGAATAAGAGAACACGAAGAGTTCTTGGACAGAATGGGGGAACTACAGCAGCAAAGGGCAGACCAGAAGCTTGAAGAGCAACAGCAAGATGAGGCAGTGGGAAATGCTGAGGTGAAGAAAAATGGAATAGAGGATACTCCTTGGAAAACGGTGACAGTTAGGTGAAGAAGAACTAGATACCACTCTGCACCAGTGGAAGCAGTGGAGCTGTGGAACCGATTCCAGGTACTTGCAGATGAGACTGGAGGACAGCCTGCAGAGGAAGAATCACAGGGGAACCTGCATGAGAGTGAGCAAGAGGCTAAAGGTCAGTCAAACAGAGGCGATGAAACCCAGGCCTACAAGAAGAAGAAGAGAAGAGTGGTAGTAGTGGGAGACTCCTTGCTGCGTGGGATCGAGACCCAAGTATGTCGCGAAGACCCATGGACTCGCCAGGTATGTTGTCTCCCGGGAGGACAGATTAGAGACGTGACTGAAAGGTTGCCTGCACTCATAAAGCCCACTGACAGGTATCCCTTTCTTCTCATCCATGTGGGAACAAATGATACCGCCAAGCGGAGCTACGAAGAGATCACGTCAGACTTTGAAGCTTTGGGAAGGAAACTCAAGAACTTTGGGGCCCAGATAGTTTTCTCATCCATCCTTCCATTAGTTAGAAGAGGGATAGAAAGGGAATGAAAAATACTCCGGGTGAATGACTGGCTACGAAGGCGGTGCCGACGAGAGAGATTTGGATTCTGGGACCACGGGCTATACTTCCTGGAAGATGGGCTGTTGGCAAGGAACGGGTGGCACCTCACAAAGGATGGGAAGAATGTGTTTGGCCACAGCATGAAGAACTTCATCAGGAGGGCTTTAAACTGAATCCCACGGGGAAGGGAGATGTAATGTTGGGGGTAACAATGGACTTAGGCGCATGCACTGCAATGGAGAGAACAGCTCTGATAGTGCCCAATAATAGTCTTCAGACACATGTAGGAAGAAAGCCAGACTATGAAGCACATGGTCTTCGATGTCTATATACTAATGCCCAGAGTATGGGAAACAAACAGAACGAACTTGAACTCTTAATACAAGAGGGAAATTATGACCTGATAGGTATAACTGAGACTTGGTGGGATGACTCTCATGACTGGAATACAGCAATTGAAGGATATAACTTGTTCAAAAAGAACAGGAGGAACAGAAAGGGAGGTGGGGTTGCACTGTATGTGAAAAATACATATCTCTGCACAGAAATACAGGAGGAGGAGCTTGGTAGCCCCATCGAGAACATCTGGGTTGGAATAAATGGAGCAAAGAATAAAAGGAACCTGGTGGTCGGAGTCTACTACCAGCCACCCAATCAAGGAGAAGACAAGGATGAAACTTTTGAAAAGCAAATAGCCAATGTTTTAAGGAAGCATGAGGTAGTAGTAATGGGGGACTTCAATTTCCCCGATATTTGTTGGGAGACAAATTCTGCAAAACATGGCCCCTCCAGGACATTCCTGACTTGTGTGGCGGATAACTTCCTCCTACAGAAAGTAGAGGAAGGAACTAGAGGATCGGCTATCCTTGACTTGATCCTAACCAACAGAGATGACTTAGTGGATCAAGTAGCAGTTACAGGAACTCTGGGGGAAAGCGACCATGTTGTACTTGAGTTCTTGGTTCTAAGGGAAGCAAAAGCCGAGTGTAGTCAAACGCGTACCCAGGATTTTAGGAAAGCTGATTTTCATAAACTCAGAACAATGATCAGTAAGGTCCCATGGCAAGCGATGCTAGCGAGAAAAGGAGTCCAAGATGGGTGGGAGCTTTTAAAAAAGGAAATTCTCAAGGCACAATCACAAACAATTCCAACAAGAAGAAAAGGTGGAAGACAACAGAAAAAGCCAATGTGGCTTCACAAAAAGCTTAGGGATGACCTGAAAACAAAAAAGGACACATATAGGAAGTAGAAAGAAGGCCAAGTAACAAAGGAAGAGTACAGGCAGATAGCACAGAATTGCAGGGATGGCGTCAGGAAGGCTAAAGCTGAGAATGAGCTGAGGTTAGCAAGGGATGTTAAAAACAACAAAAAGGCTTTCTTCAGCTACGTGCATAGTAAAAGGCAGAGGAAAGAAATGGTGGTTCAGCTATTAAATAAGGATGGCAAAATGATAACAGATGACAAAGAAAAGGCAGAGGTGCTCAATTCCTACTTTGGCTCAGTCTTCTCCCCAAAGAGGGTCTATGACCCCCTTGGCAAAGGAGAAGTACAGGCTGAAGGGGCAGGATTGCAGCTTGAGATTGACAGGCATATGGTCAAGGAACACCTCATTACTTTGAATGAGTTCAAATCTCCAGGGCCAGATGAACTGCATCCTAGAGTCATAAAGGAACTGGCAGAAGAACTCTCAGAACCGCTGTCTATTCTCTTTGAGAAATCATGGAGGACGGGGGAAGTGCCAGATGACTGGAGGAGGGCTAACGTTGTCCCTATCTTCAAAAAGGGTAAAAAGGAGGAACCTGGGAACTACCAGTCAGTCTGACATCAATCCCTGGGAAAATTCTGGAGCAGATCATAAAGCAATCCATCTGGAAGCACCTTGACAACAATGCCGTGATTACTCAAAGCCAACATGGATTTGTCAAAAACAAGTCCTGCCAGACAAATCTGATCTCATTTTTTGATCAAGTAACCTCCCTTGTAGACCGTGGGAATGCTGTAGACATCATATACCTTGACTTCAGCAAAGCTTTCGACAAAGTGCCCCATGATATCCTGATGAGCAAACTAGCTCGAAGTGGGCTAGATGAAACAACGATCCGGTGGATCCATAGTTGGCTACAGAATCGGACTCAAAGAGTGCTTATCAATGGGACCTTCTCAAGCTGGGGAGAGGTAACGAGTGGGGTACCGCAGGGCTCAGTCCTGGGCCCAGTGCTCTTCAACATTTTTATTAATGACTTGGAGGAGGAGGTGCAGGGAATGCTGATCAAATTTGCAGATGACACAAAATTGGGAGGGATAGCTAATACTTTGGAAGACAGAAACAAAATTCAAAGTGATCTGGATAGACTGGAGCGCTGGGCAGAAAACAACAGAATGGCATTTAATAGGGACAAATGCCAAGTTCTGCACCTAGGAAAAAGAAACCAAATGCACAGTTACAAGATGGGGGATACGTGGCTCAACCACACTACGAGCGAGAAGGATCTTGGAATTGTTGTCGATCACAAGCTGAATATGAGCCAACAATGTGATGTGGCTGTAAAAAAGGCAAATGCTATTTTGGGCTGCATTCATAGAAGCATCGCTTCCAAATCCCGGGAAGTACTAGTTCCCCTCCACTCAGCACTGGTGAGGCCTCATCTGGAGTACTGTGTCCAGTTCTGGGCACCACACTTTAAGAAGGATGCAGACAAACTGGAGAGGGTTCAGAGGAGGGCAACAAAGATAATCAGGGGACTGGAAACAAAGCCCTATGAAGAGAGACTGAAAGAACTGGGGATGTTTAGCCTTGAGAAGAGAAGACTGAGGGGAGATATGATAGCACTCTTCAAGTACTTGAAAGGTTGTCACAGAGAAGAAGGCCAGGATCTCTTCTTGATCATCCCAGAGTGCAGGACACGGAATAATGGGCTCAAGTTACAGGAAGCCAGATTCTGGCTGAACATCAGGAAAAACTTCCTGAGTGTCAGAGCAATACGACAATGGAACCAATTACCTGGGGAGGTGGTGGGCTCTCCCACACTGGAGGCCTTCAAGACGAGGCTGGACAGCCATTTGTCAGGGATGCTCTGACTTGGATTCCTGCATTGAACAGGGGGTTGGACTTGATGGCCTTGTAGGACCCTTCCAACCCTACTATTCTATGATTCTATGAATATGTCACTAGAGTACTTAACAGCTCAATCCTATGCATGTTTAGACAGAAAAAAAGTTCTACAACTCCCAGCATGCCCCAGCCAGCCATAGGATTGTGGCCTGACACATAGTTTATTTCAGCTGCACTTTCCTGCTCTAGTTGCAACATGTCGAATTCCAGGTGCCACAAGAACATAAGAAGAGCCATGCTGGATCAGATGAAGGGTCCATCTTGTCCAGCATCCTGTTCACACAGTGGCCAACCGGTTGCCTGTGGGAAACCCACAAGCAGGACATGAGTGCAATAGCACCCTCTCAGCCATGTTCCCCAGCAACTGGTATACACAGGTGTACTGGTTCTGATACTGGAGGTAGCACATAGTCATCAGGACTAGTAGCCCTTGATAGCCTTCTTCTCCATAAATTTGTCTAACCCATTTTTAAAGCCATCCAAATTGGTGGCCATCACTACATCTTTGTGCAAGTCATCTGAGGCTTATAGACATGAGATGAGATCCACAAGTCCCCACTTGACTTCAAAAACTAGGGAAAGCAAAGTATATATGGCTTCTGCTTTTACTTTCTCCATTTCTCTGGGGAACAAAAAACACTTAAATGAGGCAATACAGAGAAAAAGTATCACCTCACTTGCTTTGTGTTCTGATGCTTTCACCTCTGTTTTGAACATGTACATCTTTTCCCCACCCGCCCCACCTTCTTTGTTATTGCATTCTGCTGACTCAAGTAAAAAGATGAAAAGGCAGCCAGCCCCTTTAATGGCTTTCTCTTCAGCACGGGCCTTGGTTTCGGTGCCAACCAAAGGTTCGCTAAGTGCCCTTTACTGTAGAACTTGGACTGTTCTGTTGCAATTCATTCCAGAAGTTCTGGTTGAAAGGCACATCTGTTCTGAAGCTCCTACAACACCTCCTTCTAGATGGTCTTGGAGAATGATTGAGCACAGAGTACACATTAGAATGCCCTTACACATGAGAGTGTCAGGCTAATTGCATGGCAATGTCAATGTTTTGTGCTTACTGTAGACACACCTGGCTTTTTCCCCACAATGCTTCTCCATTTCGGGATATTCACTCTCTCAACATCCAACACCTTCCTTGTGTGATCTGTGTCTCGGCAATACAGATAGCCACAGGTTGGTTTTTGTAAAGTGTAAAATGGAGTGTACGAATTGGAGTAGTTAGGGTTGTAGAAAGCAAAGCTAAGAGACTCAGACTTGTGTCCTCCAGGATGTATGACCACAGGGACATATTCAGAAACTAAAGCCTGCTCCATCTTGTAGCCCAGGGCTACTGGGAACTGCTTCTTAGGCTTGTGTGCAGCAGCTGATGACTGCGGCAATGCTTTGGCCGCTTTCTCCTCCTGTGACATCTTGCAGGCATTGACGCGCTATTTGGGTTTCATAGATGTTTTCGTCTGCAAAGAGAAAAGCCAAATGGAGAGGCAGACTGAGTCTTTATTTTCTATAGTGAGCTGCACGAGGGGCATCTTGAACCCCAGGCCAAACTAAAATATGACGGCAGAGGACCAGTCTGTAGAACAGTGTCTCCTGCTGAATTCCTAAAAAACAGCAAGTGGGGGGAATTTCAGGCGCATCATTGGTGAAGGGGAGAGGATGCTGAGCTCACACCTAATTGCCCTCCTTCTGATGCTTTAAAAGCCATTTCTCTCCCACTGGAGCTCTATAACAAAAACAAATTCCTGCTAGGAGAAAAATGGTAGAATATAAGCAGTTTCAGCTTTAAAAAATTGGAGTGGGAGAGATTTCCCTTTCCCCTTCCTACCCACCTATGGTGCACTTTAAATCACCCACCTGTACTGTACAGGGAATACGTAGGACTCTAATGGGCCATTATGTCTAGTTGCATCTAGAGATGTACAACTGAAGCCATGGGGGGAGGGGGAGGAATGGAAATTTGGGAGAAATTGAAAAATATGTAACACTTTTTTTAGTGCTCTTTACAAATCCAAAGTCACTTTGTGACTTTGGGAACTTAAAATGTATTATGTATAGATTTGCCCATAAAATTATTAAAATTAAAAATATTTAAAAGTAAATTTGGTAAATTTATAATTTTCATTAAATAAGCCATGGTGGGCTGTTTGATCATGCAAACCAGCCCTATGAGTTAACCTAGGTTAATTCATGCGAACTGGCCGTATGAGTTAACCTACTACACTTTGCTACTACACTTTGCCTTTACCTCTCTCTGGTACCCAATTTCCCTTTTTCTTCTATTTCTTCTACACTCAACCATTTGTCTTTCTTGTCTCTTACTGTATCTGTTTGTTCCAGTAGCCTTCAAATGAAAAACCCTTTCCCCCTGTGTTGGGTGGGCTAGAGTAGGGAAGAATGGTAAGTTATTGAGCTATCTCTATTATTTGATTGCTTACATTTTATTAAAACCAATAAAAATCTTAGGAAGAGCAAGTCAAGCCCGTCAGGCAAAAAATGAAGCGGTGTAGGAGTTCTCCATTCAAACACTTGAGTCTGCCTCAGACTGGAAGAAGAGAATTTATACTGACAGCCACTGATGTGGGATGGTGGGTGGGTGGGGTGGGGTTCGAAAATCAGAATTTCAGATTTCAAATTTGATTTTTGAAGGATATTTTTTTTAAAAAAAACTAAACTAAAACCCTAAGTAATAAGTGTTTACATTTTAGGGCACTAATGCCAAGTATTAACTTTCTAATACAGGTTTATATCCTGGTGGGCTTTTTTCTAAAATCCTAAATTTAAAAGGATTCGTAATTAGATGAAATAAAAATTATAAAGCATTTTGAACATTTTTAAAAGACTGGATGTAATGGGAAGAATCTACAAGCATCTATTGTATTAAAACCAACAAAAATACCCAGAGATTCTATGATCCAGTATTCTCTTTCTTCAATCCGGTGCCCAGTTCTGTTAGTTTTGCATTTGTTAATGCCAATGATTTGAAATCTTTGTGTGAGAACTATTTTTTCATTGTTACTTAACTGACTAATATTAAATAAGATCCCCACCCCTAAATTGATGCTTGTGCTCAGGGTGACTGTAAAATGGAAAACAGTTTCCACCTTGTGTTGATTATCCTATTTACTTGTGCATCTTAAACTCTGACAGCTCCTGTGTTTATTTTAAAACCTTGGTAATGTGTTTTCTACTTTCCATGACGCGCTGAGCTTATTAGGCAGAATTATTTTAGGCCTCCAGATCTGGCTCTGCCTGCTGCCTTGTAAAGCTATTAATCCTGTAACAAGGGAAATCAGGGAGTGTTTGTGTAATGCAATGAATGTCCATGAAGCGTGGGAGTCAGCGCAGTGGAATTACCTGCCTTTTCTTGAAAATGAGGGGCAGAACCTTAGACCTGTTCTTTCAAGCAACAGAAACACAGGATCCCAATCTTGACCCCACCCCCCACCCCCACTTGTTTCTGAAAGAAAAATCCTGCACTCAAAGGCACACCACATGATTAACATCACATGTAGCTTGGCCCTACCTGGTCATATAGATTGGTTCCACACTTGAGTGGCCCTTTAGCACTGCCCTGCCATTGTTTTTCTGTAATCAGCAGAAAGTGGAATTAAAATGGTGGTTCCATATGGCATTTCAAAAAGCACCATTTTCCCCACAAAAACCTGTCCATGTTCATCGCAGTGGACAAGGTCCTACTATATATTTAAGTTATGTAAAGGCAGCTTCCATTCAGCAAAAGTCTCACCTTTCCCTGCCATTGCCCCTTAAGTAGTAGTTGTTTCCTCCCTTCTCCTTTTGTTTTAAAGGGACTAATTAGTTTCATCCCATTCACTCACCATGGCTGTGGTGTTCCTGAATGGTCACTTAATTAATCACGTTATGTTTGATTGATTGATTGATTGATTGCATTTATATCCCGCCTTTTTTCCTCTTGCAAGGAACCCAAGGTGGCTTACATTATCCTCCTCCTCTCTGTTTTATCCTCACAACAACAACCCTGTGAGGTGGGTTGGGCTGAGAGTCTGTGACTGGCCCAAAGTCACCCAGTGAGCTTCCGTGGCCAAGTGGGGACTAGAACCTGGCTCTCCCGGCTCCCAGTCCGTCACTCTCACCACTACACTACACTGGTTCTCCTTGAGATGTTCCTTGGAGGAGGCTTTAATTATTGGTTTCTTCTTTGCAATAAGAACAACTGCTTTATTCACAAATCAAGTCTGAAATATCAGAGCATGGAAAACATGGAATACAAGGATTTGGCAATGCTACCAAGTGCTTCCAGACAAAGGGGTCATAGCGCTATTAATTAGAAGGCATTGTGTAGCTATTTTGTCTTTTTCTCCTTAGCAGGTTTTCTGTGGAAAAAGAAAAGTCAAATGAAGCCATGGAAAAATACAGGAGGATTACAAATGGAAGACAACAACTTCTAAAACACCCATACAATTCCTTGAAAGGCAGAGCAATGGCATGATAAAAAACCTCATCTGAAGCACCCATCATTTGGATTTTCCATGAAAACTGAGTGAACAAAGGATGTACATTCCAGAATAAATAGCCAGAGTAGAAATAACCAAATTCATATCAGAAAAATCCGCTTTCCATTTCCTTGAATCTTTTAGATTCCCTAATAGAAAATGTCAATTCCAGCAGATTAGCATTCCATTGTTTTCCGTGTTCTGCAGGTGTCTGGTATTATTTCAAAGTCCACAAGTTGAGAGGTATGTAATATGCCTCCCTCACATGCACTCAGCTGGAAACATGTTTAAATACCGAAGACAACCCTGACAAAACACACTGTCTTATAAGAAGCACTGCCATACCGTCAGCTAAGAAAGGAGATATAAAAAAAATCTCAAAAATAGAATCCAAATATATTAAGATTCACTTGGTGAAATACATATATACATATATAATCTTTTCAAAGCACTCCATAGGACCAAATTGCAAGACAAATAGTTCTCAGTATTCCCATATTCATTAGAGCAACCAACAGAGCTGCAAAATATCGGGTGTTTCCTAACACAACGTATTTCCTGGATTAAGTAGCAAGCTTTCTGTTCACCCCGTTCAAAGCCTGCGGCAACTAGTAAAGTGCTCATAAGAAATGACATGCACAACAAACCTCCCAGAAATACACACACAAACACCTTGGGGATGAAGTCATGGGAACTAAGAAACAACCCATACAATTAATATAATTAGGGTTACCACCTTTTCATTTTCTTTCCCTTTTCTTTTACTGGCCTGCTCCTGTGCTTTCTGACACACATACATTTAACAGAGGAAGCTTCTTCCTGGCATGGAGACAGGTTATTTTAAGTTTAAATTTAGGAACACAGGAAGCTGCCTTATATGGAGTCAGACCATTGGTCCATCTAGCTGAGTACTGTGTACACTGACTGGTAGCAGCTCTCCAGGGTTTCAGGCAGAATGTTTTCCCAGCCCTACTTGGAGATGCCAGGGTTTGAACTAGAGACCTTTTGCATGCAAAACATGAGCTCCACCATGGAGCTAGGGAGTCAAGTGCTGTTAGAGACCTAACTGCAAGGGCAATAAAAAGGGGGCAATAAAAAAAACACTTCAGCATTGTGTTCGAGGGCTGACTCTAAAGACCATTATGTACCGGTGAGTGCCCACAGGGCAATACATGTGAAGAACGAACAAAAAACCAAAGGAATTTTCTGATCACAAAAAAACCAAAGGAATTTTCTGATCTACTCCTACTTGGAGATTTTTCTCGCAAAGCCCCTGTAGAGTTTACAGTCCATGACAACATCTTCCCTACTGCATAGGAATTCCACAGGAATTTCTGCAGCAAAAACGACAAAGAGTCCTCTGACACCTTAAAGATTGACAGATTTATTGTGGCATAAATGTATGATGGCATATACCTCTACTGTGGAGGAACCTTATAGTACTGGAATCAGTTCCAAGTTCCATCTGCACCAAGATAAGGTTTCTAAGACCTGTAGGTTTTCTACAGCGTTAATACACACTAAAGAACTTCAATATCATGCAACTGAAATCTGGGGGAGCAAAAGAGTTAATGGTAAATATTTTGAGGCAGCTCCCACTACCATTTGCCACTTCTTGGAGTCATTCCTGATCCCAAGATTCTGGTGGACTGTAAAATGATCACGAAACAGAAATTGGGATGGGACTAGATGAAGAGGCAGAGCTATGCGGATAGGGGCATACTTGATTAGTGACTCCCATTTAATTTAATGAGAGAAAGCAAACACGTGAGAGCACAGCAGGGGAGGCTAAACTTGCCTCAGACACAGGGTTTACCATTGTGCAGGTTCGGCTCTTATCCAAAGATATCCCTTTGTGCATCCCTTTACTTTTTCCCACAGATGAGAACTGGCTGCCATTTACCATTATGGGGAACAGTGAAGTGTGCTATGCTTGGGGAAATTGTTGCAATGAAGGTAAAATCTTCCTTCCACCCGTAAGATTCAATGTCCTGGACTCCACTGAGAGGTTCTGGCAGGGTCATGCCATGTGTGAACAGACATATTGTGCCTCTAAAGGATGAAGAGACATATTGTACCCATAGAGATCCCTGCCCTTCCTTCATATGTTCTACTATGAACTAATTCCTAGAAATAATAACAATAATAATAATTCCTATCTAACAATGGGGAACACCAAGGATTGCATCACAACCATTTCCAAGAATATATTAACCAAGAATGACAAGAAAATAGACTGCAGAAAAAGATCTTGGGTGAGCAAGCCCACTGCCCATGAAATGCTTCACATACCAAAAAGCTACGTAGATGATGGTTCAGGTATGTCCAGACTGAATCGCTCTGTTGTAGTTCAACATACTGCCTCTGAAAATGGAGGATCCATTTGCTAGAATGGCTAATAGCCCTTGATATAGCTATCCTCCATGAAATTGTCCAGTCCTTTCTTAAAGCTGTCTAAGGGCTTCTTCACACAGAGCTTTTATTCTGCTATTGAGATTCCTCAGTCAGGGAAGTTTGCGGGTCCTTTTCATGAAATCGTCAACCTTCAGGGCACATCCAGAGGTATTTCCTGGTTATTCCATCTTAGAAAGATCCAGAAAAAATGAACTATCTCTCCAAGCCCGATTGTTATGCTATGTGACGTTTCATTGATCTCTATGGATCCTTGGAATTTAAAAACTTCCCCTCTCAGCAATCACGTGGTCGCCGTCTGGGAGCCCACTGTAAATGTGGAAAGGCTCCACAATGGGATGACTGTGGGTTTTTTCTTTAACATAAAGGCAGCTTAAGTTAGCGGCCATCACAATATCTTGTGATGGTGTGTTCTATCTATGCACTATTTCCAGAACATACTGTCCATAGAGTAACCCTTTCTGACAGAGGGGAAAACATTCTCCATGCTGTCCATGTGACAGCTTGCCACTGAATGCATCGCAAAGGGAACACTTCCTGCAAAAACATGGATAGATGTACCACTGATTAACAAACAGTGCCTGGCAAAGACACTCATGAGTAAGTCACCGGGTTGTGAGCAATGCATGTCAAGGAGAACACTATGAAAAGATTCAAGACGGGTAGCTTCTAGTGCTACCCAATCATTGCTCTTCCACTGTAAGCCAGAAGTGGAATTCTAATTGACTTTCCAAATTATTAGGAGTACGGTGCTTTTTCTATGAGTACATCTCACTACGTTCCACCCAGACCAGTGAGTGTGACATAGCTGCTGTGGGTGAGGCACAGCATGGCTAGTGTGGAAGCAGCTTAAAGAGAAAGTTCATATCCAGGCTAGAAGAAGGAAAACAAGTAGAACCCACCAGGTTTTAGTTCCAGGGCTTCTCCACATGGGGCTTAAATCGTGCTCCTTGCCTACCTCCAATTAAGACTGGTTTTTACTATTTTATCGGCCACTTTATAGAAAATAAAAGTGCCACTTCTACCCCTGAAGTGGGTAATCAGGAATCATGCCCACCTGTCTCGCCTCTGATCTTCATGCCTTCAAGGTTCCACTTGCATAGGAACCCATGCATGAACACCCAAATATGCATAGACTCCTCTGCACCGAGCCCACAGTACACAAAATTGGGATCCATCTTAAGGGAAGAGGGCAAAGGTGCAATTCAAGGGATGAGCTGCAGACTGTCTTTCTGTTAGCTGACCCAGGAGGAGGACTGGGGTCCTGAACACTCTCCCAGCCAGGAGCAAGAACTATAGCCTGCTTGGGAACAATGGCCGACTCATTAATGAGGTCCTACTTGGGACTGGAATGAGAAATGGGCACAGCTTAGAACAGGGGCAGGCAGACCTCAGGCTTGCAGGATCTACTTTGCTCTTTACTGGAACCTGTGACCCACCGTCTGCTAGAATTAGAATTCTGAGCCCAGGAATTTGTTTTGAGTACCAGAACGGAATGGAGCTCATAGTCTCTCCCCACTCCTGATTACCCCAAGGTTTCTTCATTTCAGCAGCAGTATAATTTAAGGCAGGAAGGGAGTCACTTTGCTGCTGCGATAGGTAAACAACTAAGAGTGAGAAATCCTTGCTGAGCTACTTCATGTCACTCAAACCTACCAGTAGATCCACCTTTTGCCCACCCTTGGCTTAGACGCTTCCCAGTGCCGGTTGAGTCCTTTCACACAGTGTGCCACTCCCAAGGGGCTGCTCCTCCTAGTGCCAGCCAAGTCTCTTTCCTGGTGCCGAGAGAGGCACTCTGTGCCACTCTCAGCACAGAGAAAGACAAAATGGGTGGGCTGATGACATCAGTGGATCTGATCACATGAACTGATGTCATTCAGCCAGTGGGGGCCAATTTGACCCCAACCAGATAGGGTTCTGCACGCCTGGCGTGAAGCTACCTATAGGAGGCAGAACTAAGGAGGGATCTGCTGAGCTGTTCCTGGAGTCAAGGAGGTAAAAAAAGTTTGGGTGTCTCAACTCACATTCCCTGCAAAGCTACATCTGCATTATCTTTATCTCTGGAGGACTGTTTGCACAGGGCTCCTGAGTTACGGCTATAGAACACTATTGTCCACAAACCAGGCACCACAGTTATATTTTATGGATGCTTTAACACTGTGATACATTAGCTTGGTTTGGAATATTCTGTATAGGCTGCAGACCTACGCACACTCTTAGGTAAGTTGAACTTAGTGGGACTTATTTCTAAGTACACATGCATCAGATTGGGCTATAAGTAGCCAAGTTGGCACTGTAATATGCTTTACCATGTTTTGTCCTAGAATGATCTTGTCCTACAATGATCTTACTAGGGAGCTGAAGTTAAGGAACAACAACTTATTCAAGGAGGGTGGCTTATTAGCAGATGAATTTACACTAGAACACATATCAAACTCCGCTTTCCCATTGCTCCAGTAATTACTGAATGACTACTATTTATCTTTTATGAAGCTCTTTTAATATTTATAGTGCTTTATGGTGCAATACTTCAAAGCATTTCATATACATTATACCAACAATCCTTACAACAACCTTCTAAGGTAGATCAGCATTATTATCCCCATATTGCAGATATAGAGCTGAAGAGTAAATGATTTGCCTAAGGCCACATAGGTCTTAACTTAAGGCAAGACTTGAACTGAGGAAACAAGCCAGTACCACCATTCCCACCACTTGGAGGCTGCACAATTCAGTGCTAGAGTCAGGGATACACTGTTTATCTGAACGCACGGTTGCTTTCAGGCCAAGGCAATAACAGTGCAATCCTGTGTATGTCTACTCAGTAATAAGTACAACTGGGTTCAATGGGAATTACTCCCAGGTAAGTGTACATTAGGGACCGTGGTGGCTTAGTGGTTAAGACGCTGAACTGCGGACTGGAAGGTCGGCAGGTCAGCAGTTCGAGACCCGAGTGCTGCGTGACGGAGTGAGCTCCCGTCTTCGGTCCGGCTCCTGCCAACCTAGCAGTTCGAAAGCAAGAAATTGCAAGTAGATAAATAGGTACCGCCTCGGCGGGAAAGGTAACAGCGTTCCGTGCACCTCGGTGTTCCGTCATGCCGGCCGCATGACCACAGAAGCGTCTTCGGACAGCGCTGGCTCTTCGGCTTAGAAACGGGGATGAGCACCGCACCCTAGAGTCGGACACGACTAGTTGGGGACACCTTTATGTACCTTTAAGTGTACATAGGGCTGCAGCCTAAGGATGCAATCCTATGATTGTTTAGACGAAAAGAGTCCTACAACTCCCAGCCCTCCCCAGCCAGCATGTCGAGCTTTTTTTCTGTCTAAACATGCATAGGATCGCGGCCTCACTCGCCTACATTCAGAGCGCTTGGATCCTCCACTCGCCCTCTGCCACCCTGTGCCTCGCTCCTTCGCTGCCGGTGAAAGCCCCGCTGTCTTTCGGATAACTTTCTTGCCGCGCAATCGAGGCACATTGATTAGGAAAGCCCCGCTGCCGGCTGCACGTGGCGCTCCGGACGCACTAAAAGGGGGTCACGGTCGGATCTTGACTCCCGCAAGGGCAGGGGCGACTGTGACGGGGAAGAAGGGCCTCCCTTCCTCCGGCTCCGCCCTCCTCCCCTCTTAAGCCTGTTAGCCCAGCCGGCTCCTACCTCCGAGGGAATCCTCCCCACGGGGCTCTCCTTGTGCGTCACCCTGCCGCTCCTCCCCACGAGGGAGCCCGCGCGCCTCCTCCTCTCGTTGTTCCTATGCTCCCGGAAAAGCGCAGCCAGAGGGCCGGGAGTGAACTGCCGCTGCGGCCGGGCGCATGGTGACTTGCGCCGTCTGGCGCAGCTTCCTCACGGCGGCTGGGCAGGGCGCTGCGCTGCGCTGGCCTGCAGGCCCGAGCCATTGTGACCAGGGGAGGGCGTCAGCTGGCGAGGCAGCGCCGGGTCCCTAAGGGGAAGCCCGTGGCTGCTGGGCGATCCTGGCTTCCGATTATGGACCGGGGCTTCAAGCGAGAAGCTGCCTTCCTTCCGCCGCGTTCTCGGACGCCCTGGTTCCCAATTCCACACGTAGGATCCCACAGGCTGAGGTTATGCGGTGAGACATCCCACACATGCTCAGAGGCACTCTTTTTCACACATTCTAGAGCTGGGCCCCGGTTCAAATAAGACCAGTTCGTTCGTGCTCCTAATAGAGTAGCGAAGGCAAGTCCTGCATCGCCTCATCTCCCGCTGCCCCGACGCTGTGGATTTCTTTGGGAGCATTAATAAACGTTGCCGCGCATCACAGAAATGCAGCAATTAATCTGTAGCAGCCAGAAAGTTAACAATGAACTTTAAAATATTAGAACTACACCCTTAACTGTGGGTTTGTTTGCCTCCCCCCCCCCCCCGTACTGTTTACTGTTGTGATGCTCTGTATTGTAGCATGGCTGGATGGAGCCTCATATAAATCATTTTGTTTCTTGGTTGGTTGGCTGTGACAGCCTATCATTCTTAAAAATCTTTAAAACGCGACTACACCCCTCTTGGGCATGCACCATATAATGTATATGCACAGCTGAGTTTCATGTGAATTAGCAGCATGGATAACCTGCGTCATGTCATGACAGATACTTACAGGAAAGGGAGTGTTGTGTTTTTATTATATAACCTCCCTGCTGCATTCTTACCAGTTTTGCAAATGATAAAACTGAGAACACTGTGTTCTTGTCACCACTGAGCACAGCATTGTTGCCTTTGCAGACTACACAGATCTGTGAATGAACACATACATGTGTTCTGTGCCTGCATTGTGTTTTCTTGAACCAATTGTTTCTCACTATAATTTCCAAGATGCTTGTACATAGTTCCAGAGTGTTTTGTTTTTGAACAGGCACCATATCATGTGTCCTTGATTTAATCCCCTCCTTTTTTGGTCCCCTCGCCTCTCATTACTTTTGTAAAGTCATCATCTTACCTTTGTAGCCCTCCCGTGTTTTCCCACCACATCTTCCATCTATTTTCTTACCAGAAAAAGAATCATTGAGGAGGAAAACATGGAATAGGTACACAATGCCTTTTGATTGCCACCCCTAAAGTTGTTGTGAGAATAGGCCCCGAGCAACATTTCTGATGTTTGTATGTATAACATATTTGAAAAGACAGTCCTTGTCTATCATGGGTTGGATCCTGACTAAATTAGACATACTTTAGTCCCATTGATTTCAATGGGATTAAAGCATAACCAACGTGAATCTGGTTCAAAGCTTATATGTTATTTCCCAGTTTCACAGAAAAGGTTTGGATGTCACAATCATGCTGCCAGATACATGCAGGAGAATTCTTTTGCACTTCTACCCCCAACTAAGTGCACACAAATCATATGGAAAAATCAGGCCGTTTTAATTAAAAAAAAAACTTCCCCCCTTTCTGTGAAGTACAGACCTCTTGTGGAACGGAAAAATTAGTCATATACTGCTGCTTGCTCATTGCCAGTCCATTTCTCAATACAAACCGATATACATAAAATATCCTAATCACTTTTACATAGATTATTTACAATTCAATCTAAAATCCAGTCTTTGGTGGAGAGGGTTCAGAGGACGGCAGTGAAGATGATCAGGGGACTGGAAACTAAGTCCTATGAGGAGAGACTGAATGAACTAGGCATGTTTAGCCTTGAGAAGACTGAGGGGAGATATGATAGCGTTCTTCAAGTACTTGAAAGTTTCCACAGAGAGGAAGGCCAGGATCTCTTCTCGATCATCCCAGAATGCAGGACATGGAATAATGGGCTCAAGTTACGGGAATCCAGATTCTGGCTGAACATCAGGAGAAACTTCCTGACTGTTAGAGCAATACGACAATGGAACCAATTACCTAGGGTAGAGGACTCTCCCACGCTGAAGGCATTCAAGATGAGGCTGGACAGCATCTGTCAGGGATGCTTTGACTTGGATTCCTGCATTGAGCAGGGGGTTGGACTCGAAGGCCCCTTCTAACCCTACTATTCTATGATTCTAGCCTATTAAAATTAATTAGCAGTTTCCCGTTGTATCCTTTGAAAATCTATAGCCAATTCATCATCTAGGAAATGAATTTACTGAAACCTGATTTACTACAAAATATTGATTGGGGAATAACTATCTCTTCTTTACCTCAAAAGCTGATGAAAAGTAACCACTTTTAAAAACAAAAACACAGAGGCTTATGTTGTCCAAACCGATTTTGTTTTTAAGAAGTCACTTCAAGACCCCATCCCTTCATTGTAATAAACAGCAAACACGAATTGTAGCCAACCTTATTTGTTTAGCACTGAATTCCAGTGCTCTTCGACACAAGATCAAATTCTAAACTAATTTTGACCGTCTAAGAGGCACAGCCTGTGGCAGGTGATTTCAAAGAGTCATCAAATGAGCAGCTCTTAGGAAAACGTCAGCTAGCAGGATGTCAATATGTAATGCCTCAAAGAACGATGGGTTGTCATCTGTCAGTGGCAATATTTCTTACCCCTTGAATATATGACAAGAAACCTAATTGTCTAATTCAGCGTTTCTCAAACTGTGGACCTCAGCTCACTTTCACCAGAGGGTCTAACCCCACCTCCAGGTGGGTCTCAGTGCCGCAAACTGCGCAGTGCCTCTTTACTTGACCACCCTGTTCCAGGGCTGCAGCTTGCATACTGCATAAGCAGGTGTGGCAGCGAGAGTTGGTTAGAGAGCAAGGCAAACATATATATATATATATAGGCACAAAGAGGAAGGAGATGAGAGAGGAAAGGTGCTATAAGAAGAAATGAATGTAAAAGGAGCAGGAAGATGAGATAAAAGAAATTGGCAGTGGGGGACTGGGTACAAGTCAAATGTGAAAGGAGAAGGGGAGAAGAAATGACAAGAGCTGAGTAAGAATAGTTTGAAAGGCATGGGTGGGGAGAGAAAACAATATAAAATAAAAAGCCTCTGGTTCAGCAAATTCTGCATGAAATGGGAACACTGAGTAATTATACCTCCAGAGCCAATGTCTGTCCTTTACTTGAGGAAAGCTGAACTATGAAGCTCCCTACTGTAAGGAAATTGCTGTGGCAAAGAATTTGGCCCATTTCCAAAGTGGGATTAGATACTGATGTAAAATGATATCAGTTTATTATTATTTTTACATATTGATTGTCAAAAAATCAGTCCTCTTCCATTTGCCACCATATTGTGACTAGCTCCTACACTGCAGCACTACCATTTTGTGACTGGTGGGCCTCAGTCATTATCAGCTCTCCGGTGGGCCCTGGGAGTAGAAAGTTTGAGAATTCCTGGCATAATTCATGTGTAGCCACATTGCCCACTAGTAGCTAAGTTCTGGAAATAAGTTTTTTTCTTCTTCAAATCATAGCAGATAAGACAGGTCAATCTATCAGGTTTTGTGAGGAGCTGGCGTTGCTACTAGTCTTTGAGGGTGAGAATAATAAACCTGCTTCGTAAGGAGCTAATCAGAATGCTAATGGCAGTGGCAAGGTTGGAAGTGGCCAAACGGTGGAAACCCTCAGCGGGTCTGTGTACAAGGCTGGTTGAGAGGGTGTGGCAGGTGAGAGTAGAGTAGAAAAACACATTTGTGCGTACATGGTACTCCCTTATTATCTTTGCCAACAAGATATCCTCACCATACAGTCTGCCTACTGCCCAGCTCAAGTTTTGGAAGGATGCTTTTTGACTGTTCATAGAAGACCAAAATATGTTTTTAAAATGATGATTCTAGAATCATTCCTTGATATTGTTTTGTTTTATTTTCCTCACATATTTTATATTACTTGTTTTAAAATGTAAACATTTTAAAGAAGAAATTTAAATGCCAAGTTCTCCACTGCATTTTTTTTTTCTCTTTGACTCAGTCGTATTGGGGGGGGGGGGAATCTTTTGTTATGATTTTCCTTATCAGCATTCTGCTTGATTATAATTTTTTTAGATTTTATAGTCAGGCCTCATATCATTCTAATCTCAATGGTGCTGGTACCAGCAGCATTTTGAAACAGACATGTTATTATATAAAACAAATGTGTTTATTTCCATTCCATGAGGTGAGCTTGTGTTTGTTAAAATAATATTTCCACTCCTGTTTTTTGTTTTTAGGTCTGGTGCAATATTTGCTTTTTCAACAAGGAAGGATGGAAGGGCAGGATTTGAACAGTGATATCACAAAGTAATCACAACAACTTCTAAAGCGGGCATACAACATAGAAATAAATGCATATAGCTGAATAGATAAGTTGCTATCTTTTGTTGCAAATTCTGTTGAGTTGCACAGAACTCCTCTTTCATGCAGAAAAAAAAAGTAGATTAGGTCTGACTTGCAGAAAGTTTCCATCAGGGGTTAATGCCAGTTTGAAACCATGATGTAACGTGTACTGGACATGTGATCTCTCTGAGCATCTCTACACCAGCCTAAAATCCCACATTTAAAAGGGGGCTTTCTGCTTCCGTTTTAAATGCAGGATCACAATGGACTCCTTTTACAAGGGGGTTCCTTCCCCCCACCCCTTCCCTCCTTATCTGAGTCTCCCATATGTTTCATTGGTCTAGCTTCTCTTCTTGCGGCTTTTTCTTTTTCACAGAGGGAACTCAAGTGGAACACAAGTGGGGTAATTTGATACCTCATTATCTCTGATCTATTTAAAAATAGAATAAAGGTCATTTCATGCTGGAGACACCTGGAGGTTCACAACATCATCTAAAGGGCCCACAAACTTCCGTGAGTGAGCAATCTCAATAGCAGGATAAAAGCTCCATGTGAAGAAGCTCTCTGCTTCATACATTTTGGAGATCTTTGTAGAATGGTATTTGAAAATGAACAAGGTCTACCTCAATTTACCTGGCTTCAAACTTCTGTGGTTTTATTTCTTTATTGCATTTCATTTATTGCATTTCTATACTGCCCGATAGCCAAAGCTGTCTGGGCAGTTTACAAAGATTAAAACCCTAAAATACAATATAATAACATAAACAATTTACATACAAAAATATAAATTTTAAACAACAATAAAAATCATAGGACCTGTTAAAACCTTATCATATGCTGTGAAATGCCTGGGAGTAGAGGAAAGTCTTAACCCAGTGCTGAAAAGATGACACTGTTGGTGCTAGGCGGGCCTCAGTGGAGAAAGTGTTCCACAATCGGAGGACCACCGTGTAGAAGGCTCTTGCTGCTCTCCTCTGAACGGTCTTCAGAGGAGGCACTTGGAAGAAAACCTCAAATGATGAATGCAGTGTATAAGTAGGTTTATACTGGGAGAAGCACTCCATCAAGTATTTATTACATTTATATTACAATGATGTCCTCCTCCAATGAGCACAGGGCAGTGAACATAGTTCCCCGCTCCCATTTTATCGTCACAACAACCGTGTAAAATAGGTTAGGTGTAGGGGCAAACTAGATGTTCACTAAACACATAGCATGCAACTTCATGTCTTAGTTTTTCCTTAAATAATTACAAGCACCCGAGAGGGGTGTAGTACTTACAGGGAAGGCAATGTGCAGGGAAAGGAGGCTTATCTCTTCAGCTCCCCACCCCCACCACGAATCCACGATAGGGATGGAAATGGGAGGAGGGCACATACCTAGGAGCCTCAGGAAAAAAGGCATTTTTTTTAGAGCCTCCTAGCCATTAGGAACCCCAAACCTCTGGAATATGCTGCCATCAGAGTTTCACCAGGACTGTGTCTCCACAACAACTGAAGCTAATGGAGGAGTACTGGATTTTTAAAAAAGGAATCAGCTTTGCTGCACTTTGGTCCATGCAGGGCTCCACAAGCAAGTGCTCCACACCAGTAAAAATTGCTTCACAGATCATACTTCCTGGTGGGGGTGTGTGGAGTGAACATCATCTGACTGGCAGGGGCTGCTCAACCAATAAGAGGCTCTCCCCCCTCCCACCCCCTCCCTTTCTCCTTTCCCCTTTCTCCTGAAACTGCAGATGCACCTGCATTTCAGGACCGAGCCTCATTGAGTTACTTCTGAGTAGACATACATATCCTTGTGCTGGGAAAGAGCGGGACACACACACACACACACACGGATGGGAAACCAGCACCCTTTCTAATGGCGGGATCTCTATAACAAAGGTGTGAAGTAGTTACTTCCTTAAGCAATAAACCAAGCCTCAGAGAATGGCAGGTTTGGTGAAGCACTTTACAGGTCTCAGGGAAAGTGCTTTAAACTCTGTTTTCAAGGGGATCTCTGTAAATTCTGATGTGGGCATTCAGGGGACAAGCCTCACTGAGCACAATGGGAGTTAATTCTGAGTAGACACTAATTGGTTTATGCAGAGACGGGAAACACACAGGAAACACCCCTTGACTGGGGTCACAGTGAAAAGCCTGGGCAGGGCTAGCATACCTGAGGTAAATGGGGTTGGGGCACACAACAGCTATACCACAGAGAACCCAACTTGAGAAAAGAAGTGGACTTTAAGCAGCCTCAGGAAATCCGGTTTTTCCCTGATAAGCTCCATGGTGGCTGGTGATGATGTCATCTATTCCTAATGACCTCAATGCACAGCCAGCTCAGAGTAAATCACTGGTGAAGACACCCCCCCAGGTCCATTATTGCAGGCTTTTAAGAAGGCCCTGAAAACTTACTGCTGGCCTTCCCCTGATTACATTTTATCTGAGTGGGTTGTAGCTGAAGTTGTATGTGGAAAACTTTGTTTTTATGCTGGTGTTTGTTGTTTTTGAGAGCCTCGTGTGGCGCAGAGTGGTAGGTGGCAGTATTGCAACCAAAACTCTCCCCATGACCTGAGTTCAATCCCAGCGGAAGCTGGGTTCCAGGTAGCCGGTTCAGGACGACTCAGCCCTCCATCCTTCCGAGGTCAGTAAAATGAGTACCCAGCTTGCTGGGGGAAAGGTAGTCACGACTGAGAAGGCAATGGCAAATCACCCCGCTATAGTCTGCCATGAAAACACTGGCGAAAGCAGCATCCTTCTAGGAGTCAGCAGTGACTCGGTGCTTGCACAGGCGGAACCTTTCCTTGTTGTTTTTTAGGATGTTTGCTGCTGTTGCTGTTTTTACTATTTTTATTATTGTATCACTTTTTATTATGTGAGTTTTATTCTTGTATGCTGCCTTGGGAGGTCTCCTGCCTTGAAAGGCGGCCAAGAAATATTCTAAATAAATAGATAAAATGGGTGGGGAGGGTATTTCATTTCTGATTGTGGTGGGAGGGTCAAGAAGTAAGTTTCTCCTCCCCTTGCACTGCCTTGTTGGTAAGAATCGGAACACCCGCATCTGTTTTAAGAAAAAATAAGACACATAGCTTAACACATTGACACAAGTGAATGCCTAGTTTTGCCCTGAGAGAGAATGGCTGGCTCAAGATCACTAAGGGTACAATCCTATGCATGTTTAGACAGAAAAAAAAAAAAGTCTTACAATGGCTGCCTGAGGAATGCTGAGAGTTGTAGCACCTTTTTCTGTCTAAACATGCATAGGATTAGTGAGTTTCACTCTATGACTGAGTGTGGATTTGCATCAGGCCTAATCTGCCACTGTTATGCAAATGAAGCATTATGTTCCATTATGAGTTTTTAAAGAGAAAAGTACTCTACTCAACACGTATGGAAATTGCATCCTCTGATATGGAAGCCATGTTCCTAAACCAAAGCACGGAAGGGGAGAGGTTGTGGTTTCTCAGAGAAAAATGCTCTCTATGAGTGCTCAGATGCACTGTCATCACATCACTGCTTTATATTTTCTGAGGCTGAGCCTTAAAACACGTTCAGAGCACAGTCAAGCCCTGGCTCCTATTAAATCTTGTTTGAAGCTGCTGACTATGAAAAGAGACTTATGTGTTTCTGACTTCCTGACTCCAGTTCCATGTGATTTGCCTCGGTTCAAAGGTTCATAATTGCAGGGGATGTTGGCAAGGGAATTCACTAAGTCAGGATCTATGAATGGGGAGCAAAAAGGCATGGAACAGATATGTATTTAAAAGTATCACAATTGTTTTATCTGAATGAGTAGTCCTGGCATTTCACCAGACAAAAAGAAAAAGAGGGGGGAAAGGAAGAGAACCTAACAGGACAATAGAAACTAAATCAGGCTGATTTATCTTTATGGATATCCTAGTTATCCTAAAATGGAAATATAGGGTGTGCTTTTAAGGGCATTTTGTGAAACAGATGATCATGCACCTGCACAGGTGTGCCCAACTTGAATATGGAAAATGTTCCTTGAACAAGCAGGTAGTTTCCTCCCTGATATACCCCTGCACCGAGAGGAGTTGGCAGCGAGAAGTGTAGACTGCACAGCCCATGTCGTGGCGGGGGGCTGATGGGGAACCATTGTAGACAAAAGCCCCTGATGTGTTTTAATTGTATTTAATGTGTTTTATTGTTTTAATCTATTTAAATTGTTTTGTAAGCTGCTGTGGATGGAGGGAGGGAGGGGATTGCCCTAGCTTCTGGCAGTGTAGGCAGGGACAAACAATTACCAAAGTAGGCTGCCAGCACCCCTTATGTCTACCTCAGCCTGAGCCAGGGGACTTTCAGACAAGACACCGCTAGGCTCAGGAAATAAGGGTCCAAGCACCCTCTTTGGCCTGACACTTTAAACAGTAGCAGTTAACCAAGCAGAAGGCTCTGAATTTAGTACCAAGGCTTACTTGGAAGGAAGCACACACAACTTGAGGTAAGTGTTAAGTTTATTTACAAGGGAAAAGGGGATAAAAAGGCACAAAAGAACCCGAATAACATTTGGAAACAGCACTTCAGGCAAAAAATAGCAGAAGTTACTTAAATCTGCCCTTTACATTACCTAAGCATGGATCTTCAAACAGGACAAGGCCTAGTCCATGATCCAGAGAGTCACAAGTCCGAAGGCACATTGAAGCATGAAGACAGTGGACAGATGTATCTCCCTCTTTTTATGCTCAAGCCCCCAACAACTCTAAGGAGATCTCTAGTAACCAGTCACAGGCTGTCTGGAACACTGCTCTCAAACTCCTAAGGGAGGTAGAAGTTCCCATAGGAACTCAGTTGAAAACATTCAGCCCAATTAGCTGAGCCTTACTCTGACCTTGGAGTTAGAGACATCTTCAGATAACACACGGGTGGTTGCATCACTGTGTGCAACTTCAGCCTGGCCAAATGGAGTCTTACAGACTGTCAAAAGCACAAAAAGAAAATGGGTTCTTGACAGCCCCCTTGAGTTATTTTTTGGTAGAATGGCAGGGTATAAATCAAATAAATAAATGTGTCTGCTCTGTGGGCTGTGATGAGATTTGGAAGCATTTCATGAGTGCTTATAGTCCCCTGAATAAGTGCCATGAAAACATCTCCTTATCTGAGATCTCTTTCTTTCTTTCATAATAGAATCCAGAGTCATCCCATGAAACTGAATAGTGGAAGATTCAGGACAGATAAAATGTAGTAATTTTCACCCAGTGCATAAACTATGGAATTTGCTGTCACAAGATATAGTGATGATGGCCAGCAACTTGGAAAGCTTTAAAACGAAATTAGACAAATTTATGGAGGCTTCATTTATGGAGGCTAGCAAGGGCTATTAGTCAAATCTCATCACATATATTACGTCCAGTATTGACGGCAGGGTGAAAACGACTATTCACTATATTATGAGTAGAGTGAAAATTAATTTGTTCATCACATGCCAAACTTGAAGTTGAGTGGTGCCTAGAAAAACACGTTTCCCCAGACGTGAATGTGGTATGTGTCAAAGTCAGTACGTCTCAGCATGAGCAGATCATCATGTCTACTAGCCCACAAACAAGTTATTCATTTAGGAAAGCAAAAAATAATCAGGAAGATTTTACAGAGTACAGACTGCTGTCCTATCAATACTGTATCCCATCTACTTGTGGCAGATGGTATGAGCTAGGATTTAAAGCTTAAGAAAAAAATAGGGATGTACGAAAGTCACTTACCTTTTTGAAGGATTTTGAAGGTGCTCTGTCCCTCCCCCTGAAATTCTCCCTGGCCGGCTCCGCTCCACAGCAACTCTGCGGAGCTGCCGCTGGGGCCGCCCACAGCCGGACGTCCGGCCGCTGGGCAGCCTGCACAGGGACGCAAATGGCGTCCGCTGTAGCCGCCGCCATTTGCGTCCCTGTATTTCGCCGTGATAGGCTACATAAATATTTACATAGCCTATCACAGCAAAAAAAAACAAAAAACCCGGAACGCAAATGGCAGCGGCTAGGGCAGCCACCATTTGCGTTCCCCCCTTTTTTTTTTTGCCGTGATAGGCTACGTAAATATTTACATAGCCTATTATGGCAAAAGACGGGTGCAAATAGCGTAGTGGCCGCCATTTGTGCCCCTGTCTTTTGCCATAATAGGCTATGTAAATATTTACGTAGCGTATCACGGCAAAAAAAAAGGGAACACAAATGGCGGCTGCCGTAGCCGCCGCTATTTGCGTCCCGTTTTTTTTTTTGCCGTAATAGGCTACGTAAATATTTACGTAGCCTATCACGGCCTCTGCAGCGACGCAAATGCATTGGCCGTGATAGGCTACCCTGCGTTAGCCGTGATAGGCTACATAAGTATTTACGTAGCCTATCGCGGCTATAATGAAGAAGCGAATGTTATTCGCAAAGCAGTGCAAATGGCAGCAGGTAAGTGCTCCGTTTCGCGTGCCTTTCGCGGGGTAGGGAGGCGGCGGGCTTCGTTCCGCCATGGATTTCGGGGGGGCCAAATGCACTGGCATTCGGCCTCACCAAGATCTGTGGCGGAATTCTCTGACATCCCTAGAATAAAAGGTTCCTGGTTCTTTCAAAACCAAACATTGTCCAGTTCTCCATCTGAGAACTGGAAGCAATGTTCCAGGAAGCAATGAAATGGAGGATAAGGCTGTCAATGGCTACCACTCATGATGGCTATATGTTACCACCGGAGGCAGCATGCCTCTATATACCAGTTGCTGGGGAATACGAGTGGGAGGCTGCTACTGCACTCGTACTTGTGAACTTCCTGTAGGCATGTGGTTGGCCAGTGTGGGAACAGAATGTTGGACTAGATTTGGCCTTTAGTCTGATCCAGCGTGGCTCTTCTTATATTCTTAACACGCATGCAAGAGCAGCTAGGTATTCATTGTATCATCTAAATTATATGAGCTCAAAGGAAGCCATACTTGTATCTTTACAACTGTTATAACTGTTAACATGTAATAGTGCTCATATGCCTGGAGAGTTTAAGTCTTTGCTGTGAAAGTAATAGAAACTAGCCTGTGATTTGCTGTCGTTTTTCTTTCTGTCATCAACCATGCATGGACACTGGCACAATATGAAATAGCCAATACCAATAGCTATGCTGGCTGGGGAATTCTGGGAGTTGTAGGACCTTTTTCTTTCTAAACATGCTTAGGATTGCGCCCTAATTGATAGAAAATGAAGAGTACAGTTCACCGAGATGAACAACTGAGTTTGTACCCCCCAATTGGTATGCGATACATGTGCTAAGATGTTTCAAAGATCAACACAACACGGTTTTTGGGCAGGACAGAGCTGGGGGCAGGGAGGGAGAGCAAGAAGTTAATTGTCAACTTCTTTCTAGCAGTAAAAAAATTGGTGATAGCCCTGTTGGTCCATTAGGAACCCCCCCCCCTTCACAGTAATACCTTTTTTATGACGAACTAAACTGTCACAAAGAAGTAAGCAAGTGCTAAAAGTCCTGGTGAATGCAAAAGCTGGCTAACCTCTTTGTAAGTCATCCTTGCTCTAAATCTGTTAATGTGTTTTAACAGCCTCTCAAGATACTACTCTTTTAGAAAGCTCCTCTCATTTTTGTTCCTTCCTTTGCTTTATCTATATCGCTTGCTAAACTGATTTGATCAAAGAATGCAAATGCCAGGTGATATATCTTGCATATTTTGCACAGGCATTATGGACTGCAAATATGTATCTACATATTTTCTCTACTTGGTAGGAATATTACTAAGAGAAATATTATTTATTTGGGTGTTTGCACACAGAAGCTCATCCAGTGCAAACCAAACTGTTCTGGTTCTCTCCATGTCTGAATGGAGAATAATGGAGTAATGGAGAATTCTGGTCTGGACATGGTGTCTACAAGATGGCTGTAAGGTGAGTGTGAGAGAACCCTTTATGTAATTCCAGTTGTGCACTGCATTATAGAGGACATTTCCTGCATGCCTGCATCCTCAAGCCTAAAGATACTTTCAGACAGAAGGATTTGCAAGTGCACCTGACATCTGCAACCCAAAGGCAGATTATGCTGATCTGTGAGCTCAGTTGATTGCTGCTAGACCTAATAAGCAAGTAGGATCTGATTGGGACACCACAGCATGGCACAACAACTGTGATGCAAACTCATCCCAAATAGTGCCAGCCTTCCCCTTGCCCCAGGTTAGCTTGTCCTTCCTCTTTCACTTCCTATTTTGGTGCTATAGTTACAGGGGAAGCTGCCAACTGGAAGCCCCCTGATTTGCCAATCAAATTTGGAGGTCCTATCAGGGACAATGTGAATGCTGGCAATACCCCAGCAATAAATTCTTCCCAATAGTTTCCTGAGGAAAGTCTTTCAGATTCTTATGACCTCTTCTAAAAACAACAATTTATTCAAATTAAATGTGTATTTCAGTTTGATCTGTGAATTCATAAAGCACATTTCCAGCCTTCTCCAACAGTTCCAGGCTTCTCCTAGATGTTTTGGACAACTCTCAGCATTCCAGGTCATTGGTCATGCTGGCTGGGGCTGAAAGGAATTGAAGTCCAAAACATCTGGAGGGCACCAGGTTGGGGAAAGCTGCAGCAAGTTTCTGAAGAACGTTTGTCTATACTCAGCTCCAGTAACAGCATCATTCAGAAATGGGCTGGCCATGTCTGATCCCATAGTTATGAACAGACCTGAAACTAGTCAGTGCTTATAAAATAAATATTCGTAATCATACTCATATGAATCTTAATTTCATCATCATCGTCACAATCATCACCATTTATTTGTATCCTGTTTTTCCCTCAGAAAGGAAGCCTAAAGCGGCTATCAAAATAATCATACAGAATACAATAATTTCAAATAAAATATAAAAATACCGTACTATAAAAATTATCTAATAAAAATACTACAATAAAAATATGAACAAAATTTGTTTTAGTATCAAGTCAGCTAATTAACAAATATAACCCATATTTTAATCAAAAATACACATATCCCACTCGAGCAGACAATATAGTAAACTGGATGTCCCATTAAAAGACATAAATCCATCCTGAGAAAAACTAGGCATAATGAATTAATGCAATAATTTTACAGAATAATAATAATTAGCCTGAAACCCCATCATGTCAAACCTGTCCTCTCACCACAGGTTAATACAGAGGAAGAGAGAGGAAAGGCAACTAGCAGTTAAAAATTGACTTTGATAAACACTAACATATGAATTTATGTCTGTCTTTTTAACCCTTGACTCATTTGCTCAAATCTACAAACATCTGCTTGGGACTCTCATAATTTCAGAATTTACTTTTGAGTAACTATGATTATGATTACCATTTAAAAAAAACCTTCCTGGTATCAGTACCCTAGGGCAGCATCCCCATTAAGGACCACTGGAAATAACGCCTGCCCTGGACCCCTTACAGCAGGTGGTTGGACCTGAGAGCCACCATTCTGGTTTCCCACAATGCCCCAGAGCAACAGTACATAGGGGGCATTGTGGGGAATTTGAATGGCGGTTCCTTCTTCACTGCTGATTAGAGCACTTTTGCTGCTGTCTGCTACTGCCAGGTAAGCCCATGGCAGCCCATAGATGTAGGAGGGCACTCACCAGAAGACCCCCTCAAACATGAAAAACAGGCACTTTTCATTTCAATTGCTATGGATGATGTGTTACGAAGTTCAGCAGCTCACAAGGTATACAAACAAGGTACATAACATTGTGAATATTAATCCCTCACAGCAAAGTACAAGTTTACAAATAATCCCTGCCAACACAGGCGAGACACTGTTCTCTCTGCCTCTAACCCTCATCTGTAAAATGGGGATAATGATTCTGGACTACGGTACGTGGCTGTTGTAGGGATTACTGAGATCAGGTGGTATTATTGTTAGTAGTAAGATTGAATTGTCTTCCATTGACAAAATTAAATTCAAGTCTTGAATCTCTTCCAACGCTCCTCTTGAGATACAAATGAAAGATGGAAGGTGAGATGGAAAAAATGTTTAAAATGAAGTTTACACACTGATTAATGCTGTTTTTCAGGAAGTAAGTCCCACTGAATTCAGCTGGAGTCTAAGCCCCTTAACTGTAAATATTAGAGTTAGTTCTGGCAAATTATGTCTTAAGAAAAAACCTTAAGCACACCAAAGATCCCTCAACATGGCTTAAACAGCAGGTGATGTTTCATAAACTGACAGTGGCTCAAGAAATTATGGTTCAGCCTTCTATTTTCTTTGTTTTTTTTAAAAAAAATCCAGTACGACTGCATATTTTAGTTAACAGACATGTCTTTCAAACAGGTTTATTTTCTGATGATGGGCTGAAGCAGAGATGGGTTGGCTTCAGTGCTGCATGGATTACTTTCGTCGTCTTTTTTTTTTTTTTTTTTTAAGAAATACAACCTGCATGGTCTGATATGTTTTAAATGTACAAAGCAAGAGTAAGTACCTAGAATCTCTTGGGAGTTAAGCCAAGAGGAATTCATGTTAAGTGTTTGTCCTTGCTTAAGTACATACAAAGTGCCTAGCAGGATCAGACCAAACTCCATCTAGTGCAACATCAGCTGAATCTACATGGAGACAGTTTCTGAGGCAATTCCGTTTAAATACAGATTTTCATGAAATCGGGTTAGCTCCTCCCACAGCAAGTAATACAGTGTATACGTTAAAAAGGATCTGCTTGCATGACAGCAACTGAAACTGTATTAGTTTGGTGCTGGGTAAGCAGAGTCCCACAAGTAGAGCGTAGGTGTGGGGCAGTGAATGAGCAGAGGCTTGCTCCCTGCACCTCTCCCCCCTTCTCCCCATGCTCAGTGAGGTTCAATGGATGATGAGTTACTTCCAAGTAAGCATTTATAGCAGACAACTCTCCTCCATGTCTAGCCCTTCTCAGCGACATTAGGGGTCATTTGGGGGCCATCAGCTCTTAAAATCAATAACGCTCTGCATACCCGCGCATATCCATAAGGGAAGACATTCCAACTTCCAGTGTAGTTTTAAAATGACAGCCATGAGGCTTGCTCTCCACCACTCCCCCCGCCCTGGTCAATGCAGTACAATTGGAGAGTGTTACTCCAGAGTTACCTTATTTCTGCAGCACACATTCACAACAGCACATTTTCAAAGGAACAGGGCTGGCTGGTTCTCCCTCCCCACTCCCGAGGTCAGTGACTATTTAATACAACAGGCAAAGGAATTCTCTTGACCCCTCTGCTGTACTCAGCAAAGTTTAACTGAAGTTATTTCCAGGTGGACATGTTTAGCCCTCTGCTCTCCCCACACCCCTACCCATGCAACTTTCCCTTCCGCCAATCAGTGCTGCTCCCAGCGACCCGCACCAAGGGCAGTTCATGTCGCATAGGCTCCTAAAGCACGCTGAAGCTGCCGCAACGGGAAAATCTGTCAGAAAAGCAGTTTCAAAAACACCGGATTTTACAGCTAGAAACAGCGTGCTGGCTACGGAGAATGGCATGCGTCATCTGACACAATCAACTTGGGGGTATAGAAGCCCCGTGTAGATACCCCCTGGGTCTGCAAGCATCCCAGCATCCAGCAAGTGCTAGACAGACCATTAGAAATTGGCCTATTGGGCCACTTTCTACTTTCTGTCCATCCCTGGATTAAAAGATAGAAACAGAGTGGTAATGTTAAGAGGAATCATTACCTCAAGGTTGAAGCTGACTCTTCTCCTTAACATTTTTTTATGTGTCTTTCATGAGCTTGGAGGTAATTGGTTTTCCAAAAAACGTTGAATAAGAATTTAATCATCATCATCATCCCACTGCTGCTCATTGTAAGTATAAAGCGTTCAAATGTAAAGACATTCCCACAACAGTACATTTGTGAAATGTACTGTTGATCCCCTTCATGGATCACTGCCTTGTTGTGGCGAAGGGGCTTGCGTAACTCAGTGAAGCCATAAGCTATGCCGTGCAGGGCCACCCAAGACGGGCAGGTCATGGCAGAGAGTTCTGACAAAATGTGGTCCACTGGAGAAGGAAATGGCAACCCACTCCAGTATTCTTGCCAAGAAAACCCCATGGAACTTATCACAAGGCTAAAAGAGATGACACCGGAAGATGAGCCCCTCAGGTCGGAAGGTGTCCAATATGCTACTGGGGAAGAGCAGAGGGAATTTCCAAGTAGCGCCAGAAAGAGTGAAGCGGCTAGGCCAAACCCGAAAGGACACTCAGCTGTGGATGTGTCTGGCGGTGAAAAGAAAATCCGATGCTGTAAAGAACAATATTGTTTAGGAACCTGGAATGTCAGATCAATGAATCAAGGTAAGCTGGAGGTGGTCAAACATAAGATGGCAAGATTGAACATCGACATCTTGGGAATCAGCGAACTAAAATGGACAGGCATGGGCGAATTTAATTCAGGTGACCATCATATCTACTATTGTGGGCAAGAATCCCTTAGAAGAAATGGAGTAGCACTCATAGTCAACAAAAGGGTGGGAAAAGCAGTACTGGGGTACAATCTTAAAAATGATAGAATGATCTCAGTACGAATCCAAGGCAAACCATTCAACATCACAGTAATTCAAGTCTATGCCCCAACCACTGAGGCCGAAGAAGCTGAGGTTGATCGGTTCTATGAAGACCTACAACACCTTCTAGAACTAACACCAAAAAAAGATGTCCTCTTCATCATAGGGGATTGGAATGCTAAAGTAGGAAGTCAAGAAATCACCAGGATAACAGGCAGGCATGGCCTTGGTGTACAAAATGAAGCAGGACAAAAGCTAATAGAGTTTTGCCAAGAGAACATGCTGATCATAGCAAACACTCTTTTCCAACAGCACAAGAGGCGACTCTACACATGGACGTCACCAGATGGTCAATATCGAAATCAGATTGATTATGTCCTTTGCAGCCAAAGATGGAGAAGCTCCATACAGTCAGTATAAACAAGACCTGGAGCTGACTGTGGCTCAGGTCATGAGCTGCTTCTTGCAAAATTTCGGCTTAAATTGAAGAACGTCGGGAAAACCACTAAACCGTTCAGGTATGACCTAAATCATATCCCTGATGAATATACAGTGGAGGTGAGGAATAGATTTCAGGGATTAGACCTGATAGACAGAGTGCCTGAGGAACTATGGACGGAGGTCCGTAACATTGTTCAGGAGGCAGCAACGGAATCCATCCCAAAGACAAAGAAATGCAAGAAAGCCAAGTGGCTGTCTGATGAGGCTTTACAAGTAGCTCACGAAAGAAGGGAAGTGAAAAGCAAGGGAGAAAGGGGAAGATATACCCAACTGAATGCAGAGTTCCAGAGAATAGCAAGGAGAGACAAGAAGGCCTTCTTAAATGAACAATGCAAAGAAATTGAGGAAAACAACAGAATGGGAAAGACTAGAGATCTCTTCAAGAAAATTGGAGATCTCAAGGGAACGTTTTGTGCAAAGACGGGCATGATAAAGGACAAAGAAGGCAGGGACCTAACAGAAGCAGATGAGATTAAGAAGAGGTGGAAAGAATACACAGAAGAACTATACAGAAAAGATCTGAATGTCCCTGATAGCCATGATAGTGCGGTCACTGAACTTGAGCCGGACATCCTAGAGAATGAAGTCAAGTGGGCCTTAGGAAGCATTAGTAACAACAAAGCTAGCGGAGATGACAGTATTCCAGCTGAGCTATTTAAAATCCTAAAAGATGATGCTGTTAAAGTGCTGCATTCAATATGCCAACAAATCTGGAACACTCAACAGTGGCCACAAGACTGGAAAAGGTCAGTTTACATTCCAATTCCAAAGAAGGGCAACGCCAAAGAGTGTTCAAACTACCGCACAATTGCGCTCATTTCACATGCCAGCAAGGTGATGCTCAAAATCCTACAAGCTAGGCTTCAGCAGTATGCGAACCGAGAACTACCGGAAGTACAAGCTGGGTTTAGAAGAGGCAGAGGAACTAGAGATCAAATTGCCAACATTTGCTGCATCATGGAGAAAGCAAGAGAATTCCAGAAAAACGTCTATTTCTGCTTCATTGACTACACTAAAGCCTTTGATTGTGTGGATCACAACAAACTGTGGCAAATTCTGAAAGTCATGGGAGTACCAGACCACCTTACCTGTCTCCTGAGAAACCTGTACGAGGGTCAAGAAGCAACAGTAAGAACCAGACATGGAACAACCGAGTTGTTCAAAATTGGGAAAGGAGTACGACAAGGCTGCATATTGTCACCCTGCTTATTTAACTTATATGCAGAGTACATCATGAGAAATGCTGGGTTGGATGAATCAGAGGTCGGAATTAAGATTGCTGGGAGAATTATCAACAACCTCCGATATGCAGACGATACCACCCTAATGGCAGAAAGCGAAGAGGATCTCAAGAGCCTCTTGTTGAGGGTGAAAGAGGAGAGTGCAAAAGCTGGTTTGAAACTCAACATTAAAAAAACTAAGATCATGGCATCTGGCCCCATCACTTCCTGGCATATAGAAGGGGAAGAAATGGAAGCAGTGACAGATTTTACTTTCTTGGGCTCCAAGATCACCGCAGACGGTGACTGTAGCCATGAAATTAAAAGACGCTTGCTCCTTGGGAGGAAAGCTATGGCAAACCTAGACAGCATAGTAAGAAGCAGAGACATCACCTTGCCGACAAAGGTCCGTCTCATCAA
Organism: Heloderma suspectum; assembly: GCF_057233095.1. Lineage (NCBI taxonomy): Eukaryota > Metazoa > Chordata > Lepidosauria > Squamata > Helodermatidae > Heloderma > Heloderma suspectum. Next base: position 256,929,954 of record NC_139461.1, read on the forward strand.
AGCTATGGTTTTCCCAGTAGTAATGTATGGCTGTGAGAGCTGGACTATAAGGAAGGCTGAGCGCCGAAGAATTGATGCTTTCGAACTGTGGTGCTGGAGAAGACTCTTACGAGTCCCCTGGACTGCAAGGAGGTCCAATCAGTCCATCCTAAAGGAAATCAACCCTGAGTGCTCATTGGAAGGACAGATAATGAAGCTGAAGCTGAAATATTTTGGCCACCTAATGCGAAGAGAAAACTCCCTGGAAAAGACCCTGATGCTGGGAAAGACTGAAGGCAAAAGGAGAAGGGGACGGCAGAGGATGAGATGGCTAGATAGCATCACGGATGCAATGAATATGAACTTGAGCACGCTCCGGGAGAGAGCGCAGGACAGGAAGGCCTGGCGTGCTATGGTCCATGGGGTCACGAAGAGTCAGACACGACTGAACGACTGAACAACAACAACATGCCACCTGCATTTTTAATTAGGCCCAACTAAAATGCCCAAGGAACCATGCGTCTGCATTTTGAAGTACAACTGTGCAGAGGCTGTTACATACTCATCAGAATTTGTCACTGGAATTCTCTAGAGCTGAGATAAAAATTCTCAGAAGAGATTTTTCCTCAGAAGAGATTTTTTTTTTTCCAGAGAACATTTCTGAGAATTTGCTTCTTCTCAACCCTTAGAAAAAGGCCATTTTGCCAAACAGGATGGATTTACTAGTGTTAAATCAGCAGCGGGGAACCTCAGGTCTGGGGGCCAAATCTGGCCCTCCAGGGTTCCCCTGATAGCCACACCTCTTTTCCCTAACCATCAATTGGTTTCCCAGCTTTTGTACAGTTTTTTCTAGTGCTGTGCCAAAAATTTCTCCCACATTTTTTTCGACCATTCTTATTCAATTTGATACAACAGAAATTGCTTTCAAAAAGAAATTCAATGGTGACGAAATTTCGGATAAATTCTCATGGGTTGGGTTTGGGTTTCTTGGGCTTACCTTACTTAGGAGGTGGCCGAGGAGGCTACAGGCTGTCCTGTTTTTCATTGTACAATCATTTCTCTGGCAGCCTGTAGCCTCCTCAGCTTCCTACACTTCAATTAAAGCCCAGTTTTAGGCACCATGAGGTAATTCCTCCCATAGGGCTTTCTCAGATCAGGGCATGCAGGCAGCCTGGGAGACTTGCTGTGATTAGATAAGTTCAAAATCACCACAAAAATAAATTATAAAGCATCCTGAATGAGGCAGAATAATGGAAGCCTCTTTGATGGGGGGAGAAAAAAATCAGGAAATTGGAGGACAGGTTTTGGCAGAGCACTAACTCCACTGGACACAACACTGCCCCCATCTACTTTGCAGTGGATGCAAACTGGGGCCCGCCTGCCAAGACAGTTGATGCTGTTGCAGCACAACCCCCCCGCCCAAACCCTTACCAAAAAAGAAAAAAGCTGTGCTACAAGCCCTGCCATTGGAGCGCTGTACCTGTGAGAAACTGTTGAGAATTTCTCCTCCTCCTGGAGAAATTTGGTGAAATTGTCTCCCAAATTTCTCTACCCACAAGTAAGGTGGAGAATTTCAAGAGGCGATTTGTGCACAGCTCTAGTTTTTTCCCCATTCTAAAAGGCTGAAATGCTTTTCCTAGGACTTCATTACGGGCAGTAAGTGCTTTAGGGCACAATCCTATGCGTGTTTAGACAGAGAAAAGGCCTACAAGTCCCAGCATTCCCTTGCTGGCTGGGGAAAGCTGGGAGTTGCAGGCCTTTTCTCTGTCCCAACATGCATAGGATTGTGCCCTAAAGCTACAATTGGCTGGTATTTTGGCCCCAATCTTTTTGCTTTAGCCCCACCCACATGGCCTTCAGCCCTGCCCATCCCTGGCATATGGGCCCCAAGAGCTTCCCTGAAATGGAATTTGGCCCTTAGGCTGAAAGAGGTTCCCCACCCGTGTGTTAAACATCATTATAGGAAAGTGGGACAAGTCTTCACGAAGAGGCATTTCCTTATTTAAAAACAGATCTCTCCCATTGCTATGTCTCATTATGATTTATATCGTTGGCTATGGCTTCATAGTTCCCTCTTAAAGTCAGTATAAATTATGAGGATGTAGAGACTTTCCCAGTGACAGCTTCCTAACCATGGGGAGGTTCACCAAAGCTTTAGCCTGAACTCACAAACATTTTATAAGGGCAAAAATGCAGCAGCTTTGAATAAGCACAGAGTAATTATAGTTGTATATTGCTATGTTATACCTTCATTTTAAAAAAAATGTTATTGTGTGTGTGTGTGTGTGTGTGTATATATATATATATATACACACACACACACACACAAATTTGACTTCATCTGAGCCTTAACAAATAGGGAGGGTTATAAACCTTAATAAATATTGACCTGGTAAGTTGGGGAATTCATGCATTGTTTGCCAGCCAAAGCATTTTATTCTCTCAGCTTTACCTCTGAAAACCTGGTTTGATTTTTGATTTTTTACTCTCTCTCTCTCCTAGGAACTATTGTAGTCCTTAAAGTCTCCCTTGGATGTGGCGGTGCCCTGGGGAAGACCTTCACAAACTCTTGGACTAAAGAACTGCCTGGGGTTTAACAATGGCATATTGTAGCAGTGAGGAAAGAATGTGACCAAAGGAGCTGCTACGGGGTGTGGCCAGGTAACAGCAGCCGGCCCTCCTTCTTCGACCTGCTCAGGTGGTTTAACTTTAAAGCAGCTGAAAAGGTAGCTCGGCAGACTAGCACCTGTTGGAGCTCTGTGTGCTGGGTGGTAACTGAGCAAACTGGAAATATGGCTTGCTAGAGGGAGTATTTGGAAACACACCGGAGAAGGTAGAAGTAAGGATGAAGAAGCATTCTGTGCAGGGAACTTTTAGCCGACTCTTCGGGAAAAAACATGCCAGCGACAATCCCACCAGCTCCCTGTACGTCACCAACCCCCCTTGGATCTTCACACAGGAGGTCAGCTCTGACAACCTGGCACGCTCTGGTCAGTATGCACTCTTTCAGCATATACCGAAAGTTCTCCCCCACCCTTCTTGAGCTTTCAAGGGAGTGAGAGGACTACTGGGGAAGCCAGTTTACACTCTCACTGTGTAATTTCACCTGATTAGGCTCCAACTTCAGCCCCTGGAGTAACCGCCAAACGCAGAAGTGGAGTGAACAACTCTGACATTGGTTTGGGTGCTTCATTTGTGCTGAGAGAGAGAGAGAGAGACTTATGAAGCAGCCCTATGGTTGGGAAAACTACAGGGAGTATTTGGTAGGAACGACTGGATTAAAGAGAAACATGTTAGAACCTGTAAAACTGAACTAGCAGCCTGTGATCAGCTCTGTAAAAAATAAAACACTCAAACCCAAACAAAACCAAGGGGAATGAGTGGATCGCTAGGGCTCCCTTGTAAAGCAAGGGTATGGGAGGTGAGCCACCAGACAGTTGCAAATAAATCTCTGACATTGTTTTCAAGAGGTTTGAGTTACACTGATTGTAGGCATAAGGAAGCTTTTGGGGGGGTATTTGGTGGGCGCCTCTGGTGTTGATGGCAGTAGATTTCTTCATTCTGTGGATTTTATTTCTCTCCTGTATTTTGTTATTGTGGTACAACAGCCTGGAGGCTCAGGTGGGTGGGCGCCAACTCTGAGCAGTGCTGGAGCAATGCTGAGTGTCAGCTAAGGGGATGGGGATCAGTCTGGCACATTTAAATGCTATCCACCAAGCCATGCTACTGTGTAATATCTCACTGCAACAGGGTATTGTGCAAAAATCCCACGCAAGTGCTGTCGGAATCAATGAAGGTTGTGCAGCAAAACACAGATCACACCCTTTGAGGCCACCAGAGTTATGTAACTTGTACCTGCGTGTAGGCTCAAGATAGGCAGCAGTGCTGATTCTGTCTCAGTATCCTGGACAGTGATATTTTGGATGAAAGGGAGACCCAAGCAATATGAGAGAGAGAGAGAGAGAGAGAAATAATTATCTGAGATTAAATGAAATGTGAAACTTTGCCCTTTGGCTTATTTCTAGTTCAAAGAATGAGTCAGTTCTTTGCTATGGAAAAAAAAGAAGAAAAAAAGAAGTGTTTAATTAGCAACCTATGCCCCCAGTCTGTGACAAATATCTGTCAACACTGGAGCTCTTCTAGACACTAAAGTTAGGATTAAGTCTCATCTGATGTCCAATCTCATATAGAATGCTTTGCAAGATCAGTCTCCTGTGTTCAGGAATTCCCACGCAGTGGGCTGTTAGGGTGCCAAGACTGAATGGTAGAGGCAATTTTTTGGTCTAAGGATTTAAGGGTGTGATTTGCAAAGAGCACCTCTGTTGCTATTCTTCACATTCTCTACTGCTCTTCTTGTTCTCTATCCAAACGTGCTTCCTTTTCTCAGGACTGTGGGGTGTCCTTTGAGTTGGGTAATAATGTGTCTTAAAAATATGTGAAAACAAACATTTGTTGAATCAGCACAGGCCTTACTATATGAAGCAATGCAAAGTTGTCACTTTTGAAAAGCAGATTACAAAGGGGTGCACCATTTCTCTGGCCCCAGTCTCCACCTCTATGTGTCATATTCTCAAATAAACTCAGGGGGTGGGGGGAAAGGTGATGGATCAGTTTGTCTCTTCAGTTCTGTTGCAACAATAACTAAGGCTGGTGCTGTGCTGTATATGTACAGACACACATGTTCCTGCGTGTGCTCCCTTAAGTGCACACACAGAATAACTTCACTGAGGGCACAATCCTATGCATGTTTAGACAAAGAAAAGGCCTACAACTCCCAGCATTCCCCAGCCAGTCTTGCTGGCTGGGGAATGCTGGGAGTTGTAGGCCTTTTCTCTGTCTAAGAGTGGGATTGTGCCCTGAAATACAAAAATGGGAGGAGGGCTTCCTCCCTATTGGATCAAGGAGCCTCATGTAGGCTTTGCAACATCAACACCTCCCCATGGGGAAAACACCCAATACAAAGTGGTGAGTAGATACCAATGTGTATATTCAGCATTATTTTTAATAAAAAGGAAAGTTCCACAGGGAAGTAGGAGCAAGGAGACAATATCTGGGATGGTGATCGATTAAAAACAAAAATGCTGAGAAAGTTTCACATCCAGATCAGAGGCTGAAAGTGACAGAGGAGCCCTCAACGAAACATTTTGCTATTCCCCTTAGTAAATGGCTTATAAGACGCTACCTTAGCTCCCTTGAATTTGGATGGCCTTAGGCTACAATCCTATGTATGTTTACCTGGGAGTAAGCCCCACTGAATTCAGTGGGATTTGCAACTGAGTAGACATGCATAGGGTTGCAGTTTTAGTCACCTTTGTGTTGTCCTCCATGCCCTACAACAGGGGTGGGCAACTTTTTTGTCCCTGCGGGCCACATGTGGTAGGAAGTAGTGGGTTGTGGGTTGCATGGGGCAGTGGTCGTGGCCATAGCTGCTGATGAACAGTGGGCATGGCCGCAGATGCTGGCCTCCCCCCCCCCCCGGTCTCTCTCACACAAACACACACATGCACGTGTCATAGAAGAATCTGCTTGTGGAATGTTGCCATATGGTCAGTTTGCATATGCGATCTGGCTCCCCCCCCCCCTTCTGATGAATAACAGTGGGTTGGATCTCGACTAAGTTAGTTGAACTTAGATCCCATTAAAATTAATGGGACAAGTTAGCCATGAATGAACTTAAGTCTCATCAATTTCAGTGGGAACCAAGTTCAACTACCTTAGTCTGGATCTAACCTGTTGTATGAACAATCCTGACTGCTTGGTCTGCACATGGACACCACCTGCAGTGGCCAGCAGACATTTCTGTGATCTCCACAGCTGTCGAATATTCTGCCATGCTGTAATTGTGCAAATCATATTGCTGTTGGTCTGCAGCAGACTGTATCCATGTTGTTCAATATTCATGTTTGCATGGAGGAAATAAGTGGCTGGATCCCGTGTGTGAACCAGCCTAGAGGTCTAGTCAACTGCTGTGCTATGACAGGTGGCCATTTTTGCTGTCGCATTGATTGCTTGTATACTCACCAGTCTACCATACCTTTCTGCTGCTAGAATCGCACTGCATGCTCCTTAAAGTGGAGAATTTTCCATCTTCTATATTTTCCTTGAACTGAATGTTTGCATTTTCACACATAGTTAAACTATGGAATTCACTTCTACAAGTTGTAGTGATGACCACTACTTTGGATGGCTTGAAAAGGGGACTGGACAAATTCATGGAGGGTAAGGCTATCAAGGGCTATCCTGATGGCTATATGCTACCTCCAGTACCAAAGCCAGCACAACTATGTACACCAGTTGCTGGGGAACATGGGCAAGAGGGTGCTGTTGCACTCATGTCCTGCTTGTGGGTTTCCCATGGTTAGCTGGTTGGCTACTGTGTGAACAGGATGCTGGGCTAGATGGACCTTGGTCTGATCCAGCGCGGGTCTTATGTTTGTAAGTACAAGGTATAACATCATTCTGATCATCCATGATTGTGATTGATATGCACTGCTGTGAAAAAGTTAGACAGAATTGCCCCATGTCTGTTACTGTCTATCTTGAGAAAGCTGCCAATTTGAGGCAACCTAGTGGGTAAGGTTAAGCCTAAAGTTACCCCATGCCTCACTGTTATGCAGGCCCCTTGAACTGAGTGTTTGCTGCATATTTTTCATGCTGCGTGGTCTAAAAGATTGAATGTTTAGGTTAATCCCCACCTTAATTTTCCATCAGATGAATTACAAAGTAAACACAGGTTACCCAACCTGAGATGGGTGTGGGCATGTGGGTGTCACTGACTCAGAGATTCCAGATTCTAGTCCTGGGCCCTCCCTCAGCCCTACACCTCCCTTAAAGCTATGGATGCCCTCAGCATAAAGAGACAGCTACACATCTCACGCATGATGCAGTGAATGACACGACATAGTTAGGTATGTCTTAGAAATAAGCCCTACCAAGTCGTGTAAGTAAGGGTGCAATCCTATGCATGTTTAGACAGAAAAAAAGGCCTACAACTCCCAGCATTCCCCAGCCAGCTGGGAGTTGTAGGACTTTTTTTCCCTATCTAAACATGCTTAGGATTGCGCCTTAAATTAATTATATTGCTGTTTGGGAGGGTAAAGTTCAGGCACAGGAATCTCCTGAAACAAGAAGATGCCCCATCTTCCTTCATGTCCTCATCAGCTATAGCATTTTGTGCCATTCTATCTCCAAGTAATGAATTGGGCATTGTGGATATTTGATGAATTAAATGCTGCTCAGATATTCCTTTCTGGGACACAAATCATAGCATAGCTTTTGTCTTTCATTTTTAAACTTGACAGCACACTGGGGAAAAGCTTTTTTAGGCTTTCCATCGCCATCAAGATGAGCAGAAACTCCCTTGAAAAACCTGATTTTTATGTAGTAATGAGAATCTAGGAGGCTTTTAAAGACATACTTCGCATGCTTCCATATGGAAGAGTCCTAGCACTAACAGTCCGAAGGAGCTATGCAACTGCTCCACCTTTCTTCCTTAATGGATTTTTCTTGGTAAGATAAAAGAAGCGGTGGGAAAACATGGGGAAGTTACAAGAGAAAGTTGTCTTCATCTGGAACCCCGATAAAATCCCATGAATGAAGCAGGCGATGGCACGATAAAAACCTCATCCGGAAGCACCCTTAGAAATATTGCACAGGTAGTTGTGAATGCTTCTTGAGTAGCAAGGTCTACCAACCCTTTTGGCTATTCCTTGAACAATACACAAAGATCCTGAGCCACATGCAGACTGGTTTTGTGTATGTGAAGGGGAGAGATCATAGAATCCTAGGTTTGGAAGGGGCCTACAAGACCATCAAGTCCAACCCCTTGCTCAGTGCAGGAAGCCTGCTTCCCAGGCGGTCTCCTATCCAAGTACTCACCAGGGCTGACCCTGCTTAGCTTCCGAGATCAGACGAGATCAGGCGCATCCAGCCCTTGTGCCCGTTGCCCGAAGCCCACACATACTGATGCCTGCATCCCTCCCTGGTTCCCTGCCTGTTGCTGCTCATCCACAAGGTGGGCCACAGCTTTCACCCCACACAATCCTCATAGTTTTAGCGATGCTAGAACAGTGCATTAAAAGGTATTGGCATTGAAAGTATTAAAGGTATACATTTTAGAAATAAAATATGAATAAATAAATGTGCCCTGTGCTTTAGATTCAGTGCTCATGCATGAAACTGGAATGTGAGAAGTCAGTGAAGTTGGTCTCTACCAAATACCAGTACCATGAACCTAGAGCACAGGGCACACATATTTTTTATTTTTATTTCTGAAATGACTAGAGACACTGTTTTATGCTGAAACTTTTCAGAATTTAAAATCTGTTCATATATTTTTTAAAAATCTGTAAGTATATAAACTGGATGCATTATTGTTGATTGTTTTGTTTTGGAGTCCTGTGTTGTATATCGCATCACCTACATAGCAGTTTATTTTAACATGTATGCCCCGCATGTCCAATGCCAGTCTGCATTCCCGTGTGTCTTCTTTTACAGAGGACAGCTCTGTGTTTGAAGTGTTGCCAGACAACTGTCCTCTGTCTGAATTCTGAAGGCATCCTCAGTTTGAAGGACTGCCTTGTCCAATTCCAGTTTAAAGATAAAGAACCATAAGAGCTGTTGCCCATCAACAGCACCTGGATAGTAGGCAGAACAAGCAGGCGAACAGGTCACTTGGTCACAGTCTTCCATAGCATGGTGAGCTGTACTGTACTTAAATTATAATTATGTCCTCTTTTGGGGTGAAGCATTGCCTGTCTTTGGGGGATTCATAAACGGCCACCCTGATCCCAGGGCAGCTATCAGTGAAAGTCATCTCAAAGTTCTCAAAGTGTGGAATCTCCTTAAGGAGACTCAAGCAGTTAGCAAAGGTGCAAGTCCCCCTTGACCGTTCTGCCAGCTCCATTTTTCATTTATTTTAATTGTACAAGAAAATACAGGCCATGGAGGCTACGCTTATTTGCTGTTGTGTTGATTGATGCAACCTGAGGACCTGCAGAAGACCACATTTTAAATGGGGTGCTTGGTTGTTTTGGTCCTCCCCTGGTTAAATCTTAAAGCATTCAGTGAGCTCATGCTGTCCTGAACTTCCTCTTTTGTTTGATCTCCCCATTGTCAGATATGACATTACAGTGAGGGCCAATAATCTTTGTCAGAGTCAAGAAAGGTTTTATTATATTTTCTTGACTCAGGAAGGCTTAGTTCGCAAAGCCTCATTTTAGCCAAGCTTGTTTGGGCCTGCATTAAGAGGAATTGGCCTGACGCAACCCATGCTAAAGTTCTCCTGTACTCTCTCGCACAGCTTCTATTAGTATGGTGGTGCTTCTGCAGGAGACGTCCATAGCTGATGGCGCCCCAACTTTTTGCTGCTGCTGCTCCTGCCTTCAAAAGTTTGGGGCTCACTTTTTAAGGCAGGATTGGGGAACATGTGGCTCTCCAGATGTTGTTGGGCTGCAACTCCCATCAGCCTTAGCCATTATAGCCAATGGTGAGGGATGATGGAAGTTGCAATCCAATGACATCTGGAGGGCCACATGTTCCCCAACTCTGTTTTAAGAATTATGTATGAGACTGAACCCGGTTTTGTGGCATCTTCATAGCAAGTGGACGTATGGCTGTGAGAGCTGGACTATAAGGAAGGCTGAGTGCCGAAGAATTGATGCCTTCGAACTGTGGTGCTGGAGAAGACTCTTACAAGTCCCCTGGACTGCAAGGAGGTCAAATCAGTCCATCCTAAAGGAAATCAACCCTGAGTGCTCATTGGAAGGACAGATACTGAAGCTGAAGCTCAAATATTTTGGCCACCTAATGCGAAAACTCCCTGGAAAAGACCCTGATGCTGGGAAAGATTGAAGGCAAAAGGAGAAGGGGACGACAGAGGATGAGATGGCTAAATAGCATAACCGATGCAATGAATATGAATTTGAGCACATGCCGGGAGAGAGCGGAGGACAGGAAGGCCTGGCGTCCTATGGTCCATGGGGTCACGAAGAGTCAGACACGACTTAACGACTGAACAACAACATAGCAAGTGGGCTAGACTGTGGGAATCTGAAGTTTATTATTAGAGCTAAGGCTGACAGGAACACTTGCTGCTTTTCTGTCCGTGGAGGAGAATTTCACAGTTCTTCTTACTGCCAAGAACAGGGATGGTGTGAGCAATCTGTGGACTGTCAACGTTCTCTGAGGCGTAGACTTAGGCCAAATATATCCAAACCAGGAACAAGCCAGCTGAGTTCTGTCATGTTATTCAAGTTGGCTTATTTCACTGACTCACATGCTGAACTCAGACATGCCCATACGGGTGTCAGGGTAGGTATATCTCATAGCTTGGTTCACTGGAGTGCCTTAACTCGGTCTCCCAGCTGTTCAGCCTTCTTCTCATTCTATGTCAGCTGCTTGGCGCAGGCCATGATCATAAGGAGGATACATGTTCGAAAGCATTAATGTTGCAAATGATTATAAGGAATGGATGTCTAGTCCAGCAAAGGGAATAGGGGCAGATGTACCTCTAAAGAGTTCTCTGGAGTCCCATTCCTCTCCAATATTGGAGTCACATTCTTCTTCCTATTTTCTCATTCCAACTCCCCTCTCCAGTTATTTCCACCCTCACCCCCTGGCAACTTAGTTTCAGATCCATCTTTGGCCTTGCAAACACTTTGTTTTGAACCCTGTGGATGGAAAAGCTACTGGGGAGAAATGATGGGAAGGGGAAGTAGTAAGCCCCGCCCCCCGCTTTTCTGTTCAAAATTCTGTCCTTTCAAAGTGGCTTTACTTTATGAAAGAAGGCACTGGGCATAATTAAACATATAATGACTTATCTATCTATTGCCTCTGGGTCCACTTCATTTCTTTTTACATTTCATTGTCCATTAAATAGTGCCCCAAACAAGCAGAGGCTTCCTGATTTCATGGGGACAACTGATTTGATAACATATGGAGTGTGCCAGGCCATTTGTGGATGTGTTTGTGCCCATCTTCAAGGGCAATCTGTATTCAGGCAATTGGAAGACAGTTTATACTTTGCCCTATATTGCAAGGTTTGATAGCATTTTTTCAGCAAAAAGGAAGAAATGTGTTCAATGGCATCTTAAGATTAACGTTTTATTGTAAAACGGCGTATGCTTTCGTAAGTGACAACCTACTTCATCAGATGCTGGACAAAGCAATGCAGAAAAGTCAGTTGAAAGCCAACCAAGAGGAAACATTCTCAAGTTCATACAAGGAAAGTAATAATTAAGTTATGTAGAATCTTTATAGTGTGCAAAGAAACCATTGTCTCTGTTAAGCTCCCAACTGATGCAGTCAAATTTCTGTATGAACTCCTGTTCAGCTATTTTTCCATAAAGCAGCTTTCCGTTTGCACTACTCTGATGTAGTACAGCTCATACATTCTTAAAAGAATTGGATACAAGGCCATATCAGGGTTTCGTAAAGTGACACCTGATCTTGGGAGAAAGGGGGGACACTAAATGAGAGGTGGGAACGGGCTGGTGGGTATTGCAGCTACTTGGCATTATCAACCTACTTGTGGCAAGTGGTTGCACACAGATAAGGCAGATGGGCCCTCTGAACAGACTTTGTGTGGGCAGAGCATGCTGCAGGAGGGTGGAGAAGGAGAGCAGTTCACGAGAACCTAAAAGAAGGGCTGGTCAAAGTTTTGGAGCTTCTAGATTACACAAACAAAAGATAAGGAATGAGAGATTGTGGAAGGCAAGTGCAAACCTCATACATTAGGCCAGCTTTCTCCAACCCAGCACCTTCCAGATGTGTTGCACTATAACTCCCATCATCCCCAGCTGCCACAGTTGGGGAATGGGGGGAGTTGTAATCCAACCCATCTGAAGGGCATGAGGTTACGGAAGGCTGCATGATGGTGTAAGGCCAATGCCCTTAGTAAACAAAGTGTGGAACTTGTCTACAAATGTTGCGGACTTACTGTATGTCTTTGGGCAAGTCACTTTGTTTCTGGTTTGATCCTCCTCCTGTCAAATGAATAGTTAGTGTGATGCCGATCTGACCCATGCAGGGCAATCCAGTCCATGCTTAATAAATCCCACTACATTTCCTAGCCTAGTAAGTGTGTTTTTAGGATAGCAGTCTTAATAATATTATGAGGATAACACTTGAAAGTACATGGGACAGGTTCCAACTCAACCTGATGCATTGAGTTTTTCTATATGAGGCATTTATTGTGCGCTCGTCATTCCCTACTCACGGTTATTTACCGGTTCTTTACACGATATTGTGACCCTCCAGTTTTACTTCTGTTTTTAAGCAGCACTTCCGATGAGTTTTTTTAGAGCAGGGAAAATGTAGTATTATTTAAAGGAAGCGAAAGAAAATGCTACTTCTACTTCTGAATTTCTACTATTCCACTATACCACAGTGCTGCCTAGAGGTTACGTAGTGGAAAAGCAGGAAAGAAAATGCTCTTCCTGGAGTGCTCAGATCTCAATTCTGCAGTGAAACCAAAAGTAGATACAGTGCATTAACAGTCTCTTGTCGAAAAGCTAATTGACTCCAACACAATTCTGCTTTCCACAGTGCAATATCACTCTTTCTACATAACAGCCCATTCAAAGAGCCACTTTCTGCTGTGGCCAAGCCAGCGCCAATAATCACTCTGTATCAGACAGCAAACTGGTCATGTGAATGGTTCAACGCAAGCTCCTGTGTGCCATTTTGTGCATCTTGGATACAATTCAAATGTGACAAATGTACATTCAAATTATAACTTGCCACCTCTTCAGGAAGGTTCCAAAAATGGATGGAGGATGTGATGAGTTGCAATTTCGAGATGTGTGGAAACCATGACACAACTGGTTAATGACATGTCAGATATGCAGTCCATTTTGAGGACATTTTTGAGGGTGTGTCAGTGTTATGATGTGAATACTCATTGAAGCAATCCCACTCATGATTATCTGTTGCTTTTCTCAAAAACTTAATTTGGCCATCTAAAAGGGAAACTGGGCACAAGATTATAAGGATGGATGAGACTGGGTGTCAGTGACACCTATCACCATGACAGATCAGACAATCAGGTAACTGAAGAATTTCAGCTGCAAGCTAGTTGGTAAGGAAAAAATAATGATAAACAGAAATAGGTATCTTCCCGAGAAGGGTATTCCCAGCTCTTTCCCTTGTATCGCTGAGGATTATGCACTGCATTTCCTAGACAATCCGATCACTGCAAGAAAAATGAAGCTGCCTAGTTCAAGTGTGTGTGTGTGTGTGTATTTCAGTGGAGGCTGGTGACTCTGATGTCAGTGGGACAGTAATCCGGGTTTCAGTCAGAACTCTACAGGAGCTATCCGAGGTGTGAAGCTCCTTTAGAGTTCTGACTGCTTCTGAGTGAAACCCTGAGTGGATTCATCACTCCACTGACATCAGAGACACCAGCCTCCAGTGTATATAATAACTGATTATGGGGCATGCCTGTTAAGGCATCAGCCTAAGCTTCCAATTTCCAGGCTTTATGGGCCTTGCGCCAACATGAGATAGCCTTAACTATGGTTTTAAATCAACGCGGTTTATGATCATTGAATACCTATATCTATAATTGATGTAATCCTTTAATGAAACTGTCTTTTCACTCTCTCACCAACCTTGAATCAATCATGAAATGTAATTGATTGTGATGGGTGTGGACCTTTCATGTGGGAATTCATCCTGTTTTATTGCTGATTGTGCATATTCTGCGTGTCTCCCTCCTTCATTTAATGTTTGCTTTCTCTGTAGCAAATTGCTACAGAGTAGCCCTTCAAGCAGAGGTGGAGCTTATAGACTTGGAGTGTCTCTGCTGATCATACCTGTTAATTCATGCTGTTCACCTGAGAATCTTATTAAAGTAAATTATGGGTTGTGCTCACTACTAGAAAGAACAGCTCAGAGAGGTGTGGTCCTATGGCTAGAACATAGGGCTGGAAGCTAGGAAGTCCCCAAATTCTATTCCCAGCTCTGACACCAACATGATCATCAGGTTTGTTTCCCTGTCATCTTTACAAGGGGGATAATTATCTTTAACCCAAGGTTTAGAAAGAATGCTTGCACCATAAAGAGAGTAATGGAATTACTATCCATGGTCTTCTTTCAGATTTTTGGATTACAACTCCCATAGTCCCTGACCATTGGCCATGTTGGCTGGGGTGTATGGGAATTGTTGTCCAAAAACATCTGGCAGGCACCGGGTTGCTGGAGGCATTGTAATAGAACAGAGGAAGTGAAAGGCCTTCCTGAAAACAACAATATTATACTTGTTGAGGATATTCCATTCCGTTCCTCCCCCTACCTAGTTTTCCATTCAGTTTTTTAAAAAGTTTTTTTGTATTTCTGCAGATCTCAGGGTTCCAATGAGCCTGTGGATATTTCCCTCTTTTGTGTGGAGGATGTCGTTTTGGCTAAATCAACAGCAGCACTCACAGCCTGAATACTGGAAAATGAGGGAAGAAATAGAACCTGCAACAAAATGTTGCAGTGTGGAGTGTTCCTGTTGACCCACACCTTCTTCCATATTCCGTTCTCCCCTGCCTTATGGTTTTCCATTTATTTTCCCCCATAGTCTGTCAGCATTCCATGCTCACTGAGCATGCTGTTTTGATTTTTCCCACAAGTTTTTAAAACTTTTTTTTTTAAATTTCCCAAACTTGTTTGATTCCCCCAAGCTTGATGATACCTCCCTTTTGTACATAGGTGACACTGTTTTGGCTACAGAATGGCCAGCACTTGGAGAATTGAGATTGCTCTTAGTATATACAATAATTTGTTTTGATTTTTTATTTATATGTGATATTTATATACCACTAAATATAATAAAATCCCTAAGCAGTTCACATATGAATATTAAAATCACATTTAAAATACAATATTAAAAATACAACATTAAAAACAATTCCAGTTATTAATGATGATGAGTAAGAGCTGTTTCACATCCAAGAAGTATTTGTGGTGTCTCTTCAGCACTGGTTTCCCTTCGAAATGACAACTGGGATCTTCTAGTGACCCCTGATTTTCTGTTGTGGTCCCTTCCCTTTGAATGCTGTCTCTTCTTGAGATTCCCACCTTGCTAGCTTTTAGGAAGTATGCAGAAAAAGTTTCTTATTCTGCTGGGCATTTGGAAGCTATGGGATTAGTTGGGTTGGCTTAATGTTAGGCAGCAGCATCTGCTACTTCATTGATGGTTTAAAGTAATTTAATATTGCTGATTGGTTTTAAGTTTATTGATTTAATGTCTTTAAATACGGCTGCAGTGTTGATTAAATTAATTGATCAGCCACACAATCCTTTACACATTTACTCTACAGTTCCCCTGATTTCAGTGGGATGTACTCTTTAGTAAGTGTGCAGCCCAAGAAAGTATAATTAACTAACAAGGTGCCTCGACTTTTTAAAAAATGTATTTTTAACTAAGGAAGCCTCTTAAAAACAAAGAAAGTTATCTTCCTTGCTTCATAACTTTTTTTCTTTACTCAAATACAAATGTATGGAAAATTAACTGAGTTAATTGACTGATTAATTTAGGCTGCAAGGCTTATCCAGCTGTAGATCCCATTGCAAAGCAGTTGGATTTTCTTCTGAGTAGACATGCATAGGATTGCGTTGTTAATTGGTTACTAGTGTCTCTAATCAGGTGACAGCCCTAAATGTTTATGTTTTTATATTTCTTATGTTTACTTCTTAGCCAGCTTGGGATCCCAGTTAGGACCAAAAGGTGGGATAATACAGTGTAAAAATAAAGACTGAATTTCCACTGATGAGGAGATGCAAATTAGAGATGGGCTATTGATGTGGCCTAACAGAGGAACCAAGGTGTGTGTTAGGGTTTTCCCTACCATTAGGCACAGTGAGATGACCTGCCTCAGGAACCAGATTTGGGGTAACATTAAAGCAGCAATCGTCAATTATTTGGTTTATTATTTTTACTGCCATGGGGGTGGCATCTGGATTTCTGTCCAAGGCACCAGAATGTCTTGACCATCTCTGGCTTGCACACTCTGGGTGTCTCTACATGAGCGATTTATTGCATGCTTGTGATTGGTCATTCAAGGAGGTTTGCGGGCCCTTTACATGACGTCGTCAACCTCCAGGATGTCTCCCGCACATTTCCACCTTTATCCCACTTTCAAAAAGATTGGAGATAAGTTGATAATAAAAGTTAAGGGTGCCATATTGGCAGTGTGTTATGTTGGTGTAGCACTATGAACTTGCAAGGAAGGACTTTCCTCGATTCAAACCACGTGTCCCTGTAAATGCTTGAGCACATTTCTCAATTAGAGGGAGAAGAAGGTAAAATGCTTCCCTGCAATGAAGGGAGACAGATCTGATCCTCCACTCCACCAAGCTCAGAATTAACATCCTCTGTTGATTCAGATCACCCCATTAAGTTTGATGGGGCTTACTCCCAAGTAAGTGTGCCGAGGGTTGCAGACTTACAGTGTGATCTTCTGTCTACTCAGAAGTAAGTCGTAGCTTTCCTGGGGGCTCCGAGGAAACAGTACAGCACCAGTTAAGCAATGAAAACAAGACTCCCCCTCCCCGTACTTCTGCATACATGCCAGGGAGGGAGGGAGGCGCTCCCTCGATTCAAACCATGTGTCTGCCTGCTGTGTAAAGGAGCTTATCCTAATCCTGCAAAGAACCGAAAGCAGAAAGCCCGGGTAAGGATGCGGGATTTTTGCTTAATGTAGAAACACCCTCTGAATTGTTTCCTCTTCCCAAGTTTATATGTACCCATCCTAATATCCTTTTTATTTTCTTTTTAACCTTTCCTGGCTACGGGAGCAGTGTGAGGAAGGACAATTGCAGTTATTTTATCCTGCGCTTTTTGGTTTTAATTTTTGTGAACCGCCCAGAGAGCTCAGCTATTGGGCAGTATAGAAATGAAATAAATAAAATAAAAAATAAATATTTGTCCAGTTCAACCTCGGGCTGGACCCCAGGGGAAGATGCTCAGTTTGCCCAATAAGTAGGCCAAACTGGACATTTCCAGGTAGTTATGCATGGTACAGCTATGGCTTATTTCCTAATTCTTTTCATTCCTCCATGCCTTGCTTAGGCAAGAATGAAGCAGTGAGGTAAGCAAAATGAAAAAAAAAACCACTACCAATTTATTTCAGCTAAGTCTACCCGGCCTTTTTCGTGCCCTCCCTCACCCCCACCCCACCCCAGTGCCATGCCGCAGAATTTGCTGCTGAAATTTGGTGGTCCTGTGGCAATGAGGAAAAATAGCCTCCTTTTAAAACCCTAAAGCAGCGGTTTACTTCTAAAATGCAGGAGTGCTGCAGAAAAAAGGGGTTGTTTTAAAGCTCAGTTTGTTCAATAAACAGGCCGTACCTGGGTATTTCCAGGTAATTATGCATGGTGCAGTTGTGGCCACAAGGATCTTTTTCTAATTCTTTCCATTCCTTAGGCAAGAATGAAGACACACAGTAAAAGGGGAAAAACTTGCAATTTCTTTCAGCTAAGCCTCACCCTGTGCCTGTCACTGTAGTCTCTATTCACTTGCTGAATGGAGATAGGCCCTGGCTCACTTGTCCTTCGCTCTGCTTGGTGGTTCTTGCAAAGCTGCCACCAGACAAAAGGCGCTGTGCGTGCTGGCTGCAAAGCTGAAAGAGCAATGATACTCTTAAGCAACAGTGAGGGCTCATTGTCCCTCTCTGCCCTGTGTGCGATTGAATGGTCAAGATCTGTAGAAGTGATAAAGTAAACCAAAGCACTTGTGTGTGAAAGCAGACTCCCTGCCCATGGGGCTGTGCAGCTGGCAGCGCTAGGACATAAGAGAAAGGCGGTAGCTTGGGATTCAGCAGGGATCTTTGTGCAGTGCGGTGTGGTTACCGACAGGCCATTGCTTGTGCTCTGACACCACAGTCCTATGTGCTTGCCTGCCAAAGTCTGTATCAGCAGAATCAGCTGCCTGATTTCTATGGGGGTATGACAAGAGAGGAAGGCAGGGGGGTGGAATCAAAGAGCCTTTCTCACCAAACCTGAAAATGCTGGCTTGTTTCTTCCTTTCACATTGCCATGAGTGACTCATCAGCATTGCAAAACTATGGAGCTGTACTGCCAGGACTCCCTACTTATACTGCTTTCTGTGCTTACTTTAGAGCCAGCCAGTGCCATATAGTTAGGGATGTGTAAACCCAACCCCGTCTTGGTTCTCCTGGCACTCACCCAGCCCCTGCCCCCTTCCTGTGCTTGGCAAGCAACCCGCACTCACCCTGGCGGCCTCGACGGCTCTGTGGTCACCATTTTTTGAAAAATAAAATGGTGATTGCAAAGTGTGTATATTCGTGCAAGCGAAAACGTGCATTTTTGCATATGCAAATATGCACACTTGCAAAGTGCGCATTTTTGCACATGCGCAAATATGCATATTTTTGCGGTTGCCATTTTATTTCTCAAAAAATGGGGACTGCGACGCTCGAAGAGGCCACGAGGGTGAGTGCAGGCCTTTCACTGAGCTTGGGCAGGGGGCAGGCAGGGGCTTGGTGAGAGGGGCTCGGGGGTGCGGGCAGGGGTGGTTCTGCTGGATTCCCAGATGATATCGGGCTCCCGCACCATCCCTACATATAGTAGTTAAGGGTGTTGTGTTGAAATGGGAGATAGGGTCCCCACTCACCTTCCAATCTCACTAGGTCAGGGGTGGATAGCCTTCGGCCTAATTTCGTGTGGCCCTCAGCCTAATTTCAAAAGCCCTCTGCATGCGATCAGTTCAGACCTTTGGCAAGAGCAATCTGTGCCTTCCCTGGCAGCCCGCTGCATGGGAAGGAAAAGGGAGACAGAAGAATTGTGTGTTGGGCGGTGTTGCAGAAAGAGAGAGAAAAGAGAGTTGCAGAAAAAGAAAAGGGGTGACCCACCCACTTTTGGCTCAAGCCCTGCCTCCTGCTCACCATTGACATGTAGCTCTTCACAGATTACCCACGACGGAATGTGGACCCCAACATAAAAAAGGTTGCCTGCCCCTGCACTAAGTTGTCTTGAAGAAGTTACCACTTCTCATCCTAACTGCCCTCACAAGAGTTGTTTTGAGGATAAAATGGTTTAAGCTCTTTGGTGGAAGAGCTGAATACTAGCCTGATGGTTGGGAATAGATGCAAAATGAGAGAGAGAGAGAGAGAGAGAGAGAGAGAGAGAGAGAGAGAGCATCCTTTATAAATGATAGAAATTGTTCACACTTACATAGAAATTGTGGCTGCTGTCAGTAATATAAACAACGCTGGACTGCCATTAGCATGTGATCATTAGCCACAGTTTGTACTTGTGCAAATGATTCATAAATGACTATTAACAGGGATATTGTACTCATGAATTAAGGCCACTTCACAAATTACATATTTTTAGGTGCACGCACCTAAGATGTTTTAAGCATACACCTAAAAATGTAAGTGTGACTGTAGCAACTACATGATTGCTAGCACATGTATCATTCATGCAGCTCCCCAAGCAGTATATCTGTAATTGGCTGCAGCCCCCTGTTGGGTTTACATTTGGTAGCAAACTTGAATTTGTGTCTGTGAAATGTCTCAGATGACCATTAGGTCTTGTATTAAAAGCAACACATGAACTGACCCTCAATTCTAAGACGTTCTGTATATCTCAGGGTGGAGACCCTCTTTCAGCCCAAGAGCCGAATGTTGGAGAAGTTCTGAGGAGTTGCATTCCAGTGGTGGACTTGACTGAAGGCAAAGGAGGTGGGGCCTGAGGTTCGCCACCCTTGATATATCTCAAGTGCTTCAGAAATCATGGTGACCTCTTACATGACTGTTGTTCTAAGGGCCAGCAATTCATGAAAATATTTGCTCTCCACCCTTGGACACTTGTACTCATGGAAAATATCACAAGCAATTTAGGCAGCACAACCAGTTTGCAAAAGTCAAACAAAAGTGGAGCCCGTATTCAGCTAGAGAGAGGAAATTATGAACCTGGCTATCTTAAATGATTCTGTTGATCTCTATCTGATTCATAATACTGGTTTAAGCAGCAATTCAGGAATGTTTCCATAAACCCATGAAGTTCTACCCATTACCCTGGAGGAGAATTTAAAAACCGTGTTTGGACATAGTTGCCTTCTTTTGCTTACTTGTTTCTCTTTTGGTTTAGGTGAAGTGGATGGCATTTATTATGGGGATAATCGCTTTGGTTCAGTGACAGATACTGGAACAGCAACGCTTAAACCACGCCCGAGAGTCCGGCCTTTGTTGACTTTCTTACCCCTTGTGAGTATTTGCTTTGTGCTGTAGGTTGGCTTAGGGTTAGTTTGCATATGGAATGTTGTTGCCATATTGCGCTTATAAGGAAGTTCATTACACTTTTGGCATGGCTTCAGTTAGGAACAACACTGAGATTTTCAGCTTCACAGATTTGTTTTCCAGGCAGAAACTCGGGGTGCGGAACACCCACAGGACATAATTGGGATCATAGGTTCCAATGCTGTATGAATTTAGGTGAAACTTGTAATAAAAGTCTATGTAGATGTAACTTGAAGTTATGGAGACTGACAAAGATTTATGGTCTGCTACAGGGTGTACTCTGAAAGTGTCAACATGAGGGGGCAAGTTTCCAGCATACGGGTTGGAGCTGTGTCTTGTTTTGGGGCCAGCTGGATATGACATTGTGTGAAGAGGAGGTGTTGTATCCTGTTGGCTATTTGTTTGAGTTCTGAGAAGTTTGTTCTCGCTGGTAGGACCCAGTAGGGAGAGGGAGAAGGGAAGCACGGTGGAAGAAAAAGGGTACTGCAGTTATGACTGTAAATGGAGCTGGACATAATGAATAAAGTCTTCTTTGGAAATACTGGGATTTCTTTCTTATGGAGGAAGAGGCAGTCACAAAACATGGGTTCCCTCCTGATGCAAATGAGAGCTTTGCCCTGGGGGCCAGGGACCACAGTGGGAGGGAAGGGTTAAACTTCCTACTTAACACCCCTGCCCCCATGCTCTCAATGCTGCTTCTCCCCACACTTCCATGGCTACTATTTACATTACAAAAAACTTATATGTTAATTGCAGTCACACAATTAATGTCATATCTAGTCTGGCCCTTGAAGTATTGGAAAGACCTTTTAGGGTGCAATCCTATGCATGGCTGGCTGGGGAGTACAGGGAGTTGTAAGACTTTTTTCTGTCTAAATATGCATAGGATTGCGCCCTTAAAAATTATTTGTGATTTGATTGGATTCTACAATAGTTCTGCTGGTCATCTTGGGAAGTTCAGCAGGTGGGACGAAGGGGCTGATGAATTTGTTATTAGCAACAACAATTATAATCTCCAAAACAAAATTTGTCTTGTCCTGTACTATATTTAAGGCCAAATAGGATATCTTGGAGATGGAAAAAGTAACCTTTTAGATATGTTTAAAAACCAGGAAATTAAGTACAGATTTATTTGTCAACAAATGGGATTTATTTTTGAACATTTTGTATCCTGATGAGCCAGTTGCAAATTATACTTTCACACATGCTGGATACAAATCCGAACCTGATGGATGGTATATTTTTCTTGGTAGGATGATACAGTCAACCAGGTTACCTAATGGTTACACACACACCATGATAAGTTATCACTTATTAAATGGTTGCTGTATCCTACTGAATGGCATGTTGTCCCAGTAAAAGTTGTTACTTGGTTTTCAGGTTATAGGAGATGGATCCAAAAGCTGTCATGAGCTGAAAAATAGGGGGTTGCATCCAGGATCTACTATCTGCAAGAGGAAGGGCTTTGCTCATGGAAAGCCCCTCTGCCAGATTTTAGGGGATCCCCCCACATACACACGACACAGCTCACTGCATTCAGCAGGGTCTCCTGACTCTGTGTAGCATTCTCAGGGGGCTGGAAGGGCTGCCATGGGAATAAGGGCATTGGGGATGTCCACTTCGGTCAGCACAGTTGATCTAGTGTAAATTTGGATCCAGGGACTGGAAACCACTGTGAATGATGAAATAACCATACTTTCCCAGCTCTCATGCAAGAGAAAGAAAAAAAGTGAAAAGTATAACTGCAGAAGAACGTCCTGGTAGATGTTTCACAATGTTTATTAGGCAGGAAAGGCATAGGTTAGGTCTGGGGAATATTTTCGGCATAAATTATTCTAGGTCTCAACTAGGTTGACTGGATCAGCATCCTTCATGCAAGTACTATGCAAATTATTCTGGGTCATGTGGTTCATAAGATGTGATCACTGTTCTGTCATAGCCTGGTAATCTTATCTTCAGTGATAACTTAACTTAATCAAATTAATGATTAATAGAAGTGGTACGGGAAGAAGGAAAAGCAGGACAAGTGTGAGCAGAATCGCTAAGGGTGTAGCTGAAATGTCATCATAGTAACATGGTGACATCACCGTCATCATGACTGTGCTGTGCTGCTATTTTAGTAGCGATTATATGTAAAATACTGGATGATTCCAAAGAGGTAAGAGTGAAGTTTTCAATAGAATCTTCTACTCTAAGAAGTCAACCCTTATCCAAGGAGGGAATGGAGAACTTTATAAATCAGGGGTGTTGAACTTTTTTCAGCTCAAGGGCCAAATTCCATTTCAGAGAAGCTCTCAGGAGCCACATTCCAGGGGTAGGGTGGGCAGAAGGCAAAGGGGGCAGAGTCCACAGCAAAAGGGTTGGGGCCATAAATGCAAAAAACATCAGCACATTGTAGCTTAAACCTCTTACTGCCATTAACTAAGCCATAGGAGAGGCATTTCAATCTTTTAGAATGGAAAAAACTGCACAAAATCCAGGAAACCACCAAACACTTATTGGTTGGGGGAAAGGGGTGTGGCCAGCTGCAGAAACCAGTAAGGCCAGATTTGGCCCCAGGACCGAGATTTCCCACCCATTATAGATACACTATAATGAGAGCTAATTGCGCTCATTTCACATGCCAGCAAGGTTATGCTCAAAATCCTACAAGCTAGGCTTCAGCAGTATGCGAACCGAGAACTACCGGAAGTACAAGCTGGGTTTCGAAGAGGCAGAGGAACTAGAGATCAAATCGCCAACTTTCGCTGGATCATGGAGAAAGCAAAAGAATTCCAGAAAAATGTCTATTTCTGCTTCATTGACTACGCTAAAGCCTTTGATTGTGTGGATCACAACAAACTCTGGCAAATTCTTAAAGTGATGGGAGTACCAGACCACCTTACCTGTCTCCTGAGAAACCTGTACGAGGGTCAAGAAGCAACAGTAAGAATCAGGCATAGAACAACCGATTGGATCAAAATTGGGAAAGGAGTACTACAATGCTGCATATTGTCGCCCTGCTTATTTAACTTATATGCAGAGTACATCATGAGAAATGCCAGGTTGGATGAATCACAGGTCGGAATTAAGATTGCCGGGAGAATTATCAACAACCTCAGATACGCAGATGATACCACCCTAATGGCAGAAAGCGAAGAGGATCTCAAGAGCCTCTTGTTGAGGGTGAAAGAGGAGAGTGCAAAAGCTGGTTTGAAACTCAACATTAAAAAAACTAAGATCATGGCATCTGGCCCCATCACTTCCTGGCATATGGAAGGGGAAGAAATGGAAGCAGTGACAGATTTTACTTTCTTGGGCTCCAAGATCACCACAGACGGTGACTGTAGCCATGAAATTCAAAGACGCTTGCTCCTTGGGAGGAAAGCTATGGCAAACCTAGACAGCATAGTAAGAAGCAGAGACATCACCTTGCCGACAAAGGTCCGTCTCATCAAAGCTATGGTTTTCCCAGTAGTAACGTATGGCTGTGAGAGCGGGACTATAAGGAAGGCTGAGCGCCGAAGAATTGATACTTTCGAACTGTGGTGCTGGAGAAGACTCTTACGAGTCCCCTGGACTGCAAGGAGGTCAAATCAGTCAATCCTAAAGGAAATCAACCCTGACTGCTCATTGGAAGGACAGATACTGAAGCTGAAGCTGAAATATTTTGGCCACCTAATGCGAAGAGGAAACTCCCTGGAAAAGACCCTGATGCTGGGAAAGACTGAAGGCAAAAGGAGAAGGGGACGGCAGAGGATGAGATGGCTAGATAGCATCACTGATGCAATGAATATGGACTTGAGCACGCTCCGGGAGAGAGCGCAGGACAGGAAGGCCTGGCATGCTATGGTCCATGGGGTCATGAAGAGTCGGTGTCGGACACGACTGAACGACTGAACAACAATAATGAGAGCTATGTGGATTCTGTGAACATCCAGAAGTGCAAGAAAATGCAGAACTTGGCACTGGGTGTAGAATTCAGCTTCATGAGAGTGTTTGTTTCTGTTTTTGTTTTAGAAAGCAGCATTCGCTTAATTCACATAATATATTTTTTAAAGTGCAAACTATCTCATACCCATGATTGTAACAGGGTCTTCTGGGGAATGGTTCCACTTCCTTGGCTCCCAAGTCTCGTTCATAATGTGCAATGCCAGAGGTTCGTGGGCTTGCGCTGTGCTAATTCTGTTCATTTTTGCTAGGCGCCAGCATTAGATTTGTTACCTCTGGATTCTGGAACAGCAGACTGGAGCCATCGTGCCTAAAGTCAGAAACACATATTTAAGATAAATCAAGCAGGAACGTTCTATGAGTCTAAGACTGGTATGGGTAAATTTGTTGTTAGAGGAAGAATGCCGACAAATACCTTTTCCTAGTGATGTTTTAAAGTCTGGCTTCTCTCTTAAACCAGACAGACAGGAGTGTCAGCCTTAGTACTTTACACAGCTGGTGGTGTTTATCCACCCTAGATAGTGTTGCAGTGCTGGAGACTCTTGCCCATCATTCTAAAAGCTCAGAGGCAGCAAAAGAGCATGCAGCAGCAAATTCTTCTGCCCTTCTACTCTTAGTAGCCCCTTCTTCCACCCTCCTTCCTGTTGTGCTGGCTGCGACAAGTAGAAGCGAAGAGGTTGCGAAAGAGCCATTAGGAAATCATCCCTTCTGCATACTATTTTTTTAAAAACCTTTTTATTTGCAACACCATGGTAACAACAACAGACAAAAAAGGGGGGAATTCGTATCATGAAATATATCAATATGCAGTAATCATTAACTTCTCCCTTGATATAGGGAAAAGAAAAACAAGAGAGAGAAAAATCACAAGGAAGGGGGGAAAGAATTAATATATCCATTTCAAGTATATATGTTAATATAAGCAGTCTATCTGTCTAAATAAGTATCCATGTGACTTTGACAGTGGTAGGAGATATGTTCAAACATAGCATACCTATCTATTTATCTCTTAATCATACTATATTTATCTCTTAATCATACTTAAAAGTAGACCCATTGAAATCAATCTCCTTGATTTCAGTGGGCCTGGTCTAAGTATGGCTTTTGTCAGGATTGACCCCAGGCCCTCTGTTTTGGTTTTGGACTCTAATTCAGATTCGGAGACAGAGTTAGAAGAAGCCCACCAGAGACAGGGTGTGGGGGAGGAAATCCCCCAAGACTCTCCAGGAGCCAGCGAAGAACCTTCCCAGGGGCTTATCAAGGAGGAGGGCCAGGCTCTCAGAGACCATCCTCCCACTATCACCATGAGAACCAAGACTCTGTTAGAGGGGGAGGGAGCTTTGGGATTGACAGATGCTGGGGCTCGCTGCTGAGTCAAGGGGGCGGAGTTGAGAGGAGGAGGTGGGAGGCGTCACACCAGATTGGCTGCCCATCAGAAGTTGGGCCGTGAGGATCCTCCCTGAAGGCAGGAGCTCAGAAAAAGCCAGTTGAGCATAGCAGGAAACCTGTCCATAGTCGGAAAGGCTATATAGGTAATAGGCCCCGAAGACAGCTCCCAGGCTTTGTAGTCACTTTAGGTGTGAAGAAGTACCATTAACTGAGTAAAAGGGTGTGTGGATTGCACTTCTCCGTGGGAGGGCTTGGAATCCATGACAACTATAGCTTGGAACCAACACACTTGATGCACTGAATGTTCACTTCCAATCTCTTATGCCTTCCAGGAAGACATGCTTTTAGGTGGATTCTGTTCCTTCGTGTGTTTCCTTGACTGAATTGTCCATTGAATATCTGCTTACACCAGGAAATCACACTGACTACAGAAATGTCATGGAGGGTGTCATTAGAAGCCGGTGGGGTTGTACAGATATAGCTGAGGGCACCATTAAGAGGGAGGGAATGGCATGGCTCAGGTGTCATTAAGGAAATAATTCAAAGTCCATGGGGTTAGAGAGGTATCTTTGAGGCTTTCACACATAGCGTTACTGAATGAAGCAGGAAGAATGTATCTTATACTGTAGGGCAAATTCATGCATACGTTTCACTCTGGGACTGCCTACATGTTGTAATGCGGGCAGTCCAGCTGTGAGACCATCCAGCTGTGAGCCCTGCAGGACCTGGACCCTGTTTCTCTGCCTGGCTCTTTCCACCTGGCCTGGGAGGGCAGGGCCCCAACCTGACTCCAGCTGTAAAGGCTGCCTGTTGCTGGAAGTGCCAGGAACCACCGAGCTGTGAGTGATTCAGGACCCGGACCCTGTTCCTCTGTCTGGTTTCTGGTGGTCTGAATATGTGCCTGGGAGGGAGGATATTGGGCCAATTGGGGGGACCTGGGTGGGGCAATCAGTGTAGTGATGGGTAGAGGGAGATACGGCATTGTGAGGAGGACTTACCAGGTAAGGGGAACGTGGCCCAGACAGTTAATGGCTGTGCCGTGTTCTGGTCCTCCCTGCACCCGCAGCTTTGGTGGTTGCCCTATCAGCCTGCCTTCAGGTCTCTGGATGCTGCTTTTAAATGCCAGATCGGCATTTATCCATGACTTCATAGTGGATGAGGCGGCCAATCTGGCATGTATAACCGAGACCTGGGTGGGTGAGCAGGGAGGAGTCAGTCTCTCTCAGCTCTGCCCACCAGGGTACTTGGTCCAGCATCAGGGAAGACCTGAGGGCTGGGGAGTGGGGGTTGCTGTGATCTATAGGAATTCCATCTCCCTCTGCAGGCTCCCTGGCCATGTGATTACTGGTCTGCTTACTGGTCAGTGTTTGCACCCTGTGTTGGGTCAGTGGGACAGATTAGGGATTCTATTGGTGTACTGCCCACCCCACTGCTCAACAGACGCCCAAGGTGAGCTGATGGAGGTGGTCTCCGGTGTGCTGCTGAGATCCCTCAGACTGTTGGTTCTGGGGGATGTCAACATTCACGCTCAGGACTTCATGGTCTCCATGACAGCCATGGGACTTTCCCAACATGTCATTGGCCCAACACATGTCACAGGGCATACTCTAGACCACATGTCAAGTGGACATGGAGATGGTGATCTGAAGGTGGGGGACTTTGTATCTGTCCCTTTGTCATGGTCAGATCACTGTCTGCTGAGGTTTAGACTTACAGCAGCTTTTCCCCTCTGCAAGGGTGGAGGACCTCTTAAGATGGTCTACTCCTGGAGGCTAATGGATCTGGATGGTTTCCAGAGGGCTCTGGGGAGGTTTCCAGCTGATATGGCTGGCGCTGCTGTCAAAGCCCTGGTTGATCTGTGGAATGCAGAAATGACCCGGGCAGTTGACACGATCGCTCCTGAGCGCCCTCTCCAGAGTAGAGCTCGTACAGCTCCATGGTATACCCTGGAGCTGAGAGTGATGAAACAAAATAGGAGACAGCTTGAGTGCAGGTGGAGAAAAACTCCTAGTGGATGCAGTCGAACTCTGGTGTGTGCCTATGGCCATATATATTCAAAGGCAGTGAGAGTGGCAAGGAAAAAATATTCTATTCAATTGTCCATATGCCGCCCAGTGAAGCTTTTTAGAGTTGTCAGGGGCCTTTTACATGCTGGCCCTAAGGACACTATGGAACCATCTGAGGCCCGCTGTAATGCACTGGCTAGGCACTTCCAGAATAAAATCTCTTGCATCCGCTGGGACTTAGACTCCAATATTACTGCAGGTGAATCTGGTGAGGTAACCAGAGCACAGTCTTGTCCAGTTTTCTTGGATGAGTTTCAGTTGGTAGAGCTTGAGGACGTGGACAAGGTGCTTGGACAGGTTCATGCAACCACTTCCATATTGGATCCTTGCCCTTCCTGGCTAATAAAAACTAGCAGGGTGGGAACAGCAGGGTGGGCTAGGGAGGTGATTAATGCCTCCTTGTGAGAGGGAGTGGTTCCAGGCTGCCTCAAAGAGGCAGTGGTGAGACCATTCCTGAAGAAATCCTCCCTAGACCTGGAAAACCTTAATAATTATAGGCCGGTTGCAAATGTTCCATTCCTGGGCAAGGTCCTTGAACGAGTTGTTGCCAACCAGCTCCAGGCACTCTTGGATGAGACTGATTATCTGGATCCATTTCAATCGGGCTTCAGGCCTGGTTTTGGCACAGAAATAGCCTTGTTCGCCCTGTATGATGACCTATGTCAGGAGAAAGTCAGGGGGAGTGTGACCCTGTTGATTCTCCTTGATCTCTCGGCGGCTTTCGATACCATCTACCATGGTATCCTTCTGGGATGGCTCTCTGAGCTGGGAGTGGGAGGCACTTCATTGCAGTGGTTTTGCTCATACTTGGAAGGTCGGCTCCAGAAGGTGGTGCTTGGGAATACTGTTTGGCCCCATGGATTCTCAATATGGGGTTCCACAGGGGTCAGTTTTGTCCCCCATGCTGTTCAACATCTACATGAAACTGCTGAGTATGGTCATCCAGAGTTTCGGAGTGCGTTATCAGTATGCTGATGACACGCAGCTCTATTTCTCCTTTTCATCTTCTTCAGGCTGTGGATATGCTGAATCAGTGCCTGTCTGTGACAATGGACTGGATGAGGGCTAATAAACTGAAACTCAATCCAGACAAGACTGAGATGTTGTTGGTGGGTGGTTCTTCTGAGTGGATGGAGGGTGCACAACCTGTTCTGGATGGGGTTGCACTACCCCTGAAGGAGCAGGTTTGTAGCTTGGGGGTTCTCCTTGAGCCATCTTTGTCACTTGAGGCTCAGTTGTTCTCAGTGGCATGGAGTGCCTTCTACCAACTTTGGTTGGTGGCCCAGCTGCGCCCCTATGTGAACAGGGATAACCTGGCTTCAGTTGTCTATGCTCTGGTAATCTCCAACTTAGATTATTTCAATGCACTCTACATGGGGCTGCCTTTGAAGATGGTTTGAAAGCTGCAGCTCATGCAAAATGCAGCAGCCAGATTGCTAACAGGGACCAGAAGGTCCGAACATATAAGACCGACTCTGGTCCACTTGCACTGGCTGCCTATATGCTTCCGAGCTCAATTCAAGGTGCTGGTTTTAACCTATAAAGCCCTATACAGCTTGGGACTGCAATACCTGACAGCACGCCTCTCCCAAAACTAACCTACCCGTACACTACGTTCAGCATCTAAGGCTGTCCTCCGTGTGCCTCCTCCATGGGAAGTTCAGAAGGCAGCAACAATGGAGAGGGCCTTCTCAGTGGTGGCCCCCCCATCTGTGGAACAAGCTCCCTGATGAGGTCTGCCTGGTGCCAACATTATTATCTTTTCGGTGCCAGGTTAAGACTTATCTCTTTTCCCAGGCATTTGGCAGCACATGATGAGTTGTTGTTTTTTACTTAATTTTTATTCTACTTTTTATCTTTATAAATGAAATAAAGAATACCAACAACATAATCACCATCTACAGTTTCCAACATTACAGTATTCTTGAGGACACAGCAACAACCAGAAAAGCAAAAAAGAAAATATAAAAAGGAAAGAGAAGGCAAAAGATGAAAGAACAGGAAAACAAAGGGAACAATAAAAAGTATTAAGAAAAAAGAAAAGAAAAAGTTACATATTACACATAAACTTCAAGTATCACTCTACTTAAAAGATGATACCATTGCCAATATTACAATTCAATATAGTCTAGGTAATCCATCTTATTTCAGTAACATGTTGTTGTTTATTCGGTCAGTTGCTTCCGACTCTTCGTGACTTCACGGACCAGCCCACGCCAGAGCTTCCTGTCGGCCGTCGCCACCCCCAGCTCCCCCAAGGTCAAGTCCATCACCTCCAGAATATCATCCATCCATCTTGCCCTTGGTCGGCCCCTCTTCCTTTTGCCTTCCACTTTCCCTAGCATCAGCATCTTCTCCAGGGTATCCTGTCTTCTCACTATGTGGCCAAAGTACTTCAGTTTTGCCTTTAATATCATTCCCTCAAGTGAGCAGTCTGGCTTTATTTCCTGCAGTCCAAGGCACTCTCAGAATTTTCCTCCAGCACCACAGTTCAAAAGCATCTATCTTTCTTCGCTCAGCCTTCCTTATGGTCCAGCGCTCGCAGCCATAGGATACTAGGGGAAATACCATTGCTTTAACTATGCGGACCTTTGTTGTCAGTGTGATGTCTCTGCTCTTCACTATTTTATCAAGATTTGTCATTGCTGTCCTCCCAAGAAGTAAACGTCTTCTGATTTCCTGGCTGCAGTCAGCGTCTGCAGTAATCTTTGCGCCTAGAAAGACAAAGTCTGTCACTGCCTCCACGTTTTCTCCCTCTATTTGCCAGTTCTCAATCAAGCTGGTTGCCATAATCTTGGTTTTTTTGAGGTTTAACTGCAACCCAGCTTTTGCACTTTCTTCTTTCACCTTCGTCATGAGATTCCTCAGCTCCTCCTCGCTTTCAGCCATCAAAGTGGTATCATCTGCATATCTGAGATGGTTAATGTTTCTTTCAGCGATTTTAACTCCAGCCATGGCTTCATCAAGCCCAGCACGTCGCATGATGTGTTCTGCGTACAGGTTGAATAGGTAGGGTTTGAAAGCTGCAGCTCATGCAAAATGCAGCAGCCAGATTGTATACAACCCTGCCGTACTCCTTTCCCAATCTTAAACCAGTCCGTTGTTCCGTGGTCTGTTCTTACTGTTGCTACTTGGTCGTTATGCAGATTCCTCAGGAGGCAGACAAGATGACTTGGTATCCCCACACCACCAAGAACTTGCCACAATTTGTTATGATCCACACAGTCAAAGGCTTTAGAATAGTCAATAAAAAAGAAAGAGTTTTCTGAAACTCCCTGGCTTTCTCCATTATCTAGTGGATATTGGCAATTTGGTCTCTAGTTCCTCTGCCTTTTCTAAACCCAGCTTGTACATCTGGCAATTCTCGTTCCATGAATTGCTGGAGTCTACCTTGCAAGATCTTGAGCATTACTTTACTGGCATGTGAAATAAGTGCCACTGTTCGATAGTTTGAACATTCTTTGGTGCTTCCCTTTTTTGGTATGGGGATATAAGTTGATTTTTTCCAATCTGTTGGCCATTCTTGTGTTTTCCAAATTTGCTGGCATATGGCATGCATCACCTTGACAGCATCATCTTGCAAGATTTTAAACAGTTCAGCTGGGATACCGTCATCTCCTGCTGCCTTGTTATTAGCAATGCTTCTTAAGGCCCATTCACCCTCACTCTTCTGGATGTCTGGCTCTAGCTCACTGACCACACCGTCAAATCTATCCCCGATATTATTATCCTTCCTATACAGAAGATCTTCCGTATATTCTTGCCACCTTTTCTTGATCTCTTCTGCTTCTGTTAGGTCCTTGCCATCTTTGTCTTTGATCATACCCATTTTTGCCTGGAATTTACCACTGATGTTTCTAATTTTCTGGAAGAGGTCTCTTGTCCTTCCTATTCTATTATCTTCTTCCGCTTCCGCGCATTGCTTGTTTAAAAATAATTCCTTATCTCTTCTGGCTAACCTCTGGAATTTTGCATTTAATTGGGCATATCTCCCCCTATCACTGTTGCCTTTTGCTTTCCTTCTTTCTTTCAGTAACATATCCTCAGATTTATAGCAAAGAAACAGGCTATAAATTTTCCCCTAGCCATAAAATGCTTTTCAGCTAACGTATAATGATAAAGCTAAAATCAGCCAACCAGAAATATTACTAATCATAGTCTCAAAATAATAATAATAATAATAATAATAATAATACTCATAATAATTATATATAAAAAAGAAAATTATTAAGGATAAAAGAAAAAACAAAATCAACATCACTAGTATATTTTATACTATCTATATTTTAGATAGTATCATTTCTAAATATATATATATATATATATATATATATATGAGTGTGTACATTTCTATACACCCACAAACCAGAATATCATATACAGTATATCATGGTGTATATATATATATATATATATATATATATATAAAGAGAAAATGGAAGGAAAAAAAACACACGGATATATGTAAACAATCATCTCTGGCATACTTATCTTATAACCCAGACAAACCAAAAGTGACAATTGTTTATACATTCCCAGCTCATGGGACTGAAGAAGATGTCTCCCGTGCTTTACCAACAAGCCAAGCTTCCGCCATTTCATGATTTAAAAACTTGTTCATCTGGCCTTCAACGAGGATGCAGAATGTGGCAGGGTATTTTATGTGGTATTGTAAATTCATTTGTCTTGCCTGATTTCTCACCTTAGTGAATTTCCTTCTTTTATCAGCAATTTCTTTAGTGTAATCCGGAAATAGCATAATTTTATCTTGTTTTGGCCCCCAAAGAAGATCTCCCCTCAGTCTTGCTACGCGCAGGATGTAATTTTTTGTAGAAACTTTTGCAAGCTGAACTATAACAGTAACAACAGTCCCTTTAATGCTACGCAACAGACTTGGAACACAGAATACATGCTCAGTGTCAAGTAAATAATCAGATGGCAAAGCAAATAGTTCATGCAGGAATTTATCCAAGAATTTAGTCAGTCTTACATCAGTGGGTAATTCTTTGATGCCAGTAATGCGTAGGTTCGCTCTTCGTGTAAATGCTTCCAGTTGTGAGATTCTAGTAGACAGGATATTATATGAAGCTTTCATTGTAATCTCTTGAGCTGATACGCGATCTTGCAGGTCATTAACTTTCACCTCTGTCTTTTGCAGAGAAGTCTTAATTAGGTCCACAGCCCCCTGAACGGCGATAATGGAATCTTGGATTGTATCCAATCTCTTAGCCTGTTCTGACAGTTGAAGAGACAAAGTTTTTATCAAAGCAAGCAGCTCCTCTGTATTTCCATCACTTCTAGAAGACTTTGCCAAGGGAGGTGTGGGGGGTGGTGGCAGTGGTCCCGTTCCTTTTTTCCTTCCTTTTGATGTTGCCATCCTTCTCCTTAAACAAATTTTGCAGATCCTCAAATATTGTTGGTATTCTCTAATCCATAAACACTAAAAATCTACATTTGGAACTCGTCAGCCCTGTGTTCTCCTAATTAGATAGGAGTTTCAAAACAGCTTTGAGTCAATGTCTTTGCTGTGGAAAACTAACCTTGGAGCCCAGCCCTTCTGCTGCTCCGCAAAACTCTTCCAAGAATTCATCCAGATGGTACTCTTGCTTCTCCTTTTAGTTCCAGGGAAAGATAAAAAGCTTTTCAATCTTTTACAAGCTGTTTGAGATAGCATCCCGCGGAGCCTCCGCAGAACTAGGGGTATGTGAAACCCCGCTTACCTGGCTCCGCCGGGTTCCACTGGGGGGGAGGCACTCCGTCCCTCCCCCTGGAATCCTCGATGGGGGGAAGGCGCTCTGTGCCTCCCCCCGGAATCCTGGCTGGCCAGCTCTGCTCCACAGCCAAGCCGCGAAGCCGCCAGCCGGCTCTGGCAGCCCGCAGCCGGACATCCAGCCGCTGGGCAGCCCTGCAGGGACGCAAATGGCGGCTGTCATAGCCGCCGTCATTTGTGTCCCTTTCTTTCGCCGTGATAGGCTACGTAAAAATTTACGTAGCCTATCACGGCAGGGGGAAAACCCCAGCGTACGTAAATGGCGGTAGCCTATCATGGCAGGGGGAAAAAAAACCCAGTGTACGCAAATGGCGGTAGTTGCCGCCATTTGCGTATGCTGGGGTTCCCCCCCCCGCCGTGATAGGCTACGTAAATACTTACGTAGCCTATCACGGCCTCCACAGGGACGCAAATGGCGTCCCTGCGTTAGTATTTACATAGCCTATCACGGCTGAAGAGGAGCAAGCGAATCGTGGCCGCAGGACAGCTGCCATTTGCACAGCAGCACGGACGGGAGCAGGTAAGTGCTCCGTTTTGCGCGCCTTTCGTGGGGTGGGGGCGGCAGGCACTTCGTCCCGCGCACCTTTCATGGGTTGGGGGGGGGACTTCGTTCTGCGACAGTTTTCGGGCGGCCAAATGCACTGGCATTCGGCCTCACCGAGATTCGTTGCAGAATTCTCTGACATCCCTACGCAGAACACTGCCAGGGCGACATTGGCACCTACCGGAAGTCAGCACATGATGAGTTTTATTCGGTCCTGGATGCGTCTTTAGTTATGACTGATAGTTCAATGTTGGTTTTAGTTATATATTGTTTGTGTATATTGCCTGTGCTTTTATGTGCTTTTTTGTAAATGGCTTTTAAACTTTTAATATTGTATTTATTGTTTTAACTTCTGTAAGCCACCCAGAGAGCTTCGGCTATAGGGTGGTATAGAAGTGCAAACAACAACAACAACAACAACAATGTGTAATGGAGAGAAGCCACAAATGTTTCTTCCCCCCCCCCCAAACAATATATTGAAATAGATCCATGTTTGCAATGACAGGACTTATTGCCCTGACTAAAGACTCCCGATGAGTCACTAAGTCTAAAGAGCTGGAGAAACCAGAAGGTCGCTACTGGCTAGCTAGAGGACCAAATAGTTGCTCTAGATTTTGAATTTACAAAATTTGCTATCAACTCCTAGCTTTGCCCTTTTCTTTTTCTTCCGACTCACATGAGCTCTGCCCTCAATCACATAGTTCCTTTCCATTTTTCTGCAGGCTATGTTGTATGGACAGCTTCAGGTGTTGCAACAGAAAAGGGGGAAGCATGAATATTTTTCTCTTCTTTTTGTGCTTCCTGTGTAACACCGAGGAGGTGACTTGTTTTTCTTTCCTATATTTAAATTCACATGCAAATGTGAGTAATAAAGAACCAATCTTCTTTCTTTCTTTCTTTCTTTCTTTTTTTCTTTAATAAAAAGCTGCCTGGGGAGTCTTTGATTCTGAGTAGAGACATGGCAGAGGGAGGGAGGGAGTGCTTCACCCTTTCCCTGCAATCAGTTTTTCTATTCAAAATCTTCCTGACCAGCTACCTCTTCCATTGCAGGTTCAAGATAGCTATGTTTACATTTGGAGTCCAGGGAGGAAACAAGTAGGGGCAGGGTGCTGAACAAGAAATTGCTAGAGGGAACAGTTAGGCCCTGCCTCCCTGTTGCTTCTCTGTTCAAAAATAACAGTGCTCCAGGCTGCTTTTCACTTTAAAAAAATGTTGGGGCTTCATTACACATATAGTGCATACTTTGCCCTGGAAGTTAATTTTTCTCACTATATGGAAGGCGTGCAGTTTTGACATTATACAGCAAGTATGAAAATCCTCGTCTCCTTGTGTTCAGTGCACGAAGTTGCCCTAAGAACCAGTACCACATAGCTGTGTATTGCAGATGAATAGATGAGGTGTGGATGTTTCTGGCGTACCTGCCTCATTTAAAACCGGCCTGACATAGTATGACTTAGACATACGAACTTACATCCCATTGATTTCAGTGTGTCTACACTAAGTATGACTAAGTCCTGATCCAACCATTGTGCTAGGGAGAGTCATCATATATTCGTGCATATCATTCTCATCCAGTCTAAACAGGTGGCTTCTCATTCACAAAGACTAGGGATGCTTCCAGACAGAGGGCTCCTAGCGCTGCCTGTCAGAAAGCACTGGGCAGCAATTTTGTCCTCCCTGCCCCTTAATGGATTTTCTGCAGCAAGGAAAATGGGAGCTGCTGGAGGGTGTTCCCATATCACTTGGCTGTATGTGTAGGGGAACCATGGAAGTTCCATTAGAGCTGTTACTTTAGGGCAGTCCCACCCTGGAAAAGAGGGCAGCATCCTTGAACAACCACCAGAAACCTTGTGCAATGTTGTGCATGCCCAGAGCCACTTTCCCACCATTGCTGCCAGAGAGGAAGGAGGTAAAAAAACTAGTCCATGGAATCCACGTGACTTGGAAAAAGCCTGTCTGCTGCGGAAACCACAGGTTGGATTCATAGAGATCCGAACTCATTTGAATTAATTGTGGATTGCTCTGACATCCCTAGTTGACCAAGAGTTGGGGCGAGGAGGCGGTGAACTAGTGTAGGAGGCAAGAAGTTA
Organism: Heloderma suspectum; assembly: GCF_057233095.1. Classification (NCBI taxonomy): domain Eukaryota; kingdom Metazoa; phylum Chordata; class Lepidosauria; order Squamata; family Helodermatidae; genus Heloderma; species Heloderma suspectum. Next base: position 256,965,971 of record NC_139461.1, read on the forward strand.
GCCCATTGATCCTGGGCAGCAAAGAACCAAGGCTGGCTCTGTTTAGGAGAAAGCAGCAGCAGCAGCCCACCGTTCCTCCAAGAGATCAGAGCGGCATGTGTCGGTTCCCCCCACACGTCATCATCACTTCAGCCCTGTAAGAGGTAGCGATTGGCCAAGGTCACTTATAGCACAATCCTATGCATGTTTACTCACAAGTCAGTCACACTGTGTTCAATTAGGTTTACTTCCTGTGTTTAGGTTTGCAGCCCTAGTAAATAAACTACACGGTACATGCAAATATGTCTAAGAATGGCCACTTTTTATAAAGTACTAGTGTACAAAGCCCTAAACAACTTGGGACCAGGATACCTGAGAGAGCGCCTTGTCCCTTACCAACCTGCCTGGTCTGAAGTCGTCAGAGGGCATGTCCCTGGTGGTTCCACATGGACCCATGGCCCAGCTGGAGTCCACCAGGACAAGAGCCTTCGGTGTAGTGGCCCCCTTCTTGTGGAACTCCCTGCCTTTGGAGGTCAGACAGGCACCAACATTGTGTTGTTTTCGGTGCTTCCTGAAGATATTGTTATTTTGAGAGGCCTTCCTTGAGTGACCAGCCGTGGTTTATTAAGTTCAGAATCTGTTTCTTTTAAAATGTTTTAATTGTTTTAATATGGCTTTTATTCTTCTATCTTGTTGTTCACCGCTCCAAAATCTTTGATGTGGAACAGTATATAAATATTGGAAAGCAAGCAAGCAAGCAAGCGGGGGGGGGGGAGTTTGAGCAGAGAAGTAGGATGTGAATGTGCATGCTTAACCCTTTCCTCACTGCCTTTTCCCCTTAAATGGCTCTCCCATTTGCTCCCCATCCCCCACCTCGGATGTGGTTCAGATGGACAATTACTCTTGCAAACACGTATCTGAAACACCACAGAAGCTAATGCAGCAGGGAAGTGAATAATGAATGTAGGGGAAAGGGTTAACACGCACACCCTGTGCATCTCTGCTCAAGATTACCCTTCCAGAAGATGCTTTTCTTTACAACGACTGGCTGTAAGGCTTCATTTCGTGCATTTTAATGGAATGTATGGCTAGGCCCTTAACTAGAGGGTTAAATAGGGAAACAAGCCTAAAATATGAAGTATGTGGGACCAAGCCCATGTTTCTGGCCAAGTTTATATCTGAGATTCTTGACCTCCAAGCCTTTCCCTTACACAGGCATTAACCCCCATGCAATTCTGCATCAGAAAGGAATGAGGGTTTGACCAGCTGTCCTGGGTGTAGGTGTGAGTCAATATTTGAAATGGCTTAAGAACTGTGTACACCCAACATTGGATGGAAGCCCATTCATATTCCTTTGCTTTGAAAATATCCCCCTGTAAGACTAAAATCTCTTTGCCACACCCTGTACTGAACTTGGCATCTGCCCTGAACATTGGCAGCAGAGCATCTAGGAAGCATTTTTCATATGTATTTCACAGAGAAAGGAAATACACAGTCTAAGCAATTCTCACTGGAGCGTGTCAGAGCCAGCAGCTGCAGATTTGCACATGACCCATGAGTTTCTGATGTGTGCTTTGGTGGTGCATTTCAGTTTGGTATATCTGGACTGTGCCACACACCTTGCCAATCTGGTCAGCAGGCAGGATGAGCTGCACTGCTGACACAGTGGTTTTGGTTGTTCAGATAGAAATCATGTTGCACTCTTATTCTTCTCACTTCATAAGGTTATCTGGAGCAGGGCCTTTTCTGTGTTGGCCCTGGAATTGTGGAACGTACTCCCCTGAGAAGTCTGTTTCCATTCTTCCCCGGTTTCTTTTTGAAGGCAGGTAAAGGTGTTTTGTTTGGGTTTTGTCATGCTAGTTACTTGGGCCCCATCTACATGGCACCACTTTGGCCCCCCACCCTGTCGCAACAGCGCAGCAATGCGGCTTCAAATCACCATGCCCTGCGATACACTCGCACACTTCCCCAAGAGACTCGCCATGTCCTCTTTTTTTGCCATTATACTGAAATGCGCAGCTGTGCAGTCCCATGAGTGTGGGGGTGCGAAACTTAAGTGGCTGTTTTATATTTGAGGGGCTCTGCTGTGCCTTTCTGACCCTGTTTTAGGTTAATATTGGGTATTTTGTGCTCCTTCATTTCCGTAGCATCAGTTTGCCAGTTCCCCAATCCAAGACTCTCGCGATGGTGTGCACTCACAAGCGTGAGTGCGACGGGCCTAGCCATTGCTCCGAAATGGTGGCCAGAGCGATGTTCCTCCCCCAAGACCTCCCCCACAGCCCTTGGATGCTGAGTCCACAACCGTTGCAAAGATACGAAGCTGCAAAAATATGTGAAAGTGTGATTAAATAAGTGATAATGTCCCTGTGTGCCTCTGTAACTGCACAGCTGCGAAGGGATGGGGGAGCAAAGGGGCATCACAGAGTGATGCATGCACTACGCACGCCTACAATACGCCCATTGTAAGATGTGAAGTCAGGTCGGGGAAGGAACAGATGGCCCGCAACTGCGGGGAAACCCACAGCGAACCCCAAAAATTACAGTAAAAAGACTCCTTGGAATGCCGCTTTTTCCAAGTGAAGACCACGGATGGCTGCAAAGTCGCGACTGTGTCATCTATCATGAGGCACCTTGACTCACATCCGCCCCAGTGTAAAAGCCTGGTGTAGATGGGGCCTTGGGCATTTAGTTGGAGCTGTTTACTTTTGCTTCTAGGTAATTTTAGATTTGTTTTATAATGTTATAATGGAATTTATTCTTATACTAACATTTTAAATGTTGTTGTCAACCACCTTGTGGCCATTTTTGTGGAAAGCAGCCTAGAAATATTGTACATAAAACGACAATAAATCTGTGGTGCAGACGCTTCCTAAATGAACCACCGTATACATACAACACTTCTTGCATATCAAGAGTCTCTACGAAGTCCACATCTTCACTTCTTGAGAGGAGGCGATCAGATCATTACAGTTGGAAGAGGGAAATGTGTGTGGGAGGAACCAGTGATTTTAAAATTAGACTGAGACTCACCAGAATGTCTACAACAAGATAAGAAGAGGTGCTTTCTTAAATTGACCTTTCTGGGATGAGGCGGCCATGTGTCATAAGAGTGACATAGGAAACTGCCTTGTGCCAAGTCAGACCATTGGTCCATCTAGCTCAGTATTGTCTACATTGGCACCAATGGAGACTTTTTATGCAGCATGTTGTGGTGTGAGAAGGGGAGGGAGGGACTCAGGAGAAGTCCTTTATCACCTGTTGGTGGTTAGAGATAGATTTTCCAGTGGGAAAATCTCTCTCTGATCAGCTGCTAATTGGAGATAAAAGATTTTCAGGGCTGGGGGTGTGGGAGAAGGGATGGGGCCTAAGGGGAGGGGTCTGGGGAGAAGCTCATGGGCCATATCTGCCCTCCCCCCGTGGGCTGTCCGATGGGCCGTATCTGGCCTGCAGGCCAGAGGTTCTCTGTCCCCAGCCTACACTGCCTGGCAATGACTCTTCTGGGTTTCAGACCAGAAGTCTTTCCCAGTCTTACTTGGGAGATGCCGGGGATTGAACCTGGAAACTTCTGCATGCAAAGCATGTGCTCTGTCATAGAGCTACAGACATTCCCCTGGGTTAGGGATGTCAGAGAAATCTGCAATGGAACCAAATGGGTTCAGATTTTTATGAATCTAACCTGAGGATTCCACAGCGGACTGACTTTTCCCTCGCCAGGCAGACTTTCGGACCAGTTTTTCAACTTTCCTGAATTTTGTACAAATTTCGTCCATGGAAAAATATACAAAATAAAAACCCCAGCCAAAAATGTGCATTTACCTCATAAGCTGAAGCATGAAAATGCACATTTGGGGGGAATTTGTGCATTTTGGGGAATCTGCACATTTTTTGCATGTGTGAATTTGCCCAAATGCGCATTCATGCAATTGTGAATTTGCGCAAATTCAGAAACTAAAAAAAATCTGATTCCATTGATGGGTGGACGATGGAGCGAAACGCACCTGACAATCCGGAAAACACAGACGGAATGGATTTTACACAGTCCATACATCTCTACTCTGGGGTATTGATTACCTAATGGTAGAAGCAACTCAAATGGTTGCTTGGAGTAATGGTATTTTAAGGGGTACTAGTGAAGCACTGCCTGATCCAAAAATTGTGTGCAACCTCTTCTGTAGCTTTGCAAAGGATATTGGATGAATCTCATAGATTATGTGCCATGGCCAAGTGGAACAGCAAATGTCTTTGGGTCAGTCTTGTCACAGCTGTAGCCCACCTTGTTTGTTTCGTTTATTGCTGTCCGGATTTTCGATTGGGGTGGTGGGGAATGTTCAAAGCAGCCAAGAACACCCCCCCCCCTAAAATGCAGATTCAGTACAATTTACACACACACACGTACTTTCCACAACAACCTCCCCCAACTTGGAGTCCTCCAGATACTTTGGACGACAACCCCATCACACCTGACCATTGGGCCTGCTTGTTGAGGCTGATGGGTATTGTAGTCAAAAACATCTGATGTTTGGGGCAGCTGCTATACAACAACACTAGTAAAACAATACAGTCAATTAAAAAGACATCCCCAAACACACTGGAATAAATATGTTTTCATCAGTGCCAACCAAAAGAGGAACAGAGATGAAGCCATACAAGCCTCTTGTATGGGGTGTGTCGGAGGATTCCATCATCTTGGCACCACTCAGAAAAGGCCCTGTCTCTTGTATCCTCCCACCATACTTCCAAGGGACAAAGGGCCACAGAGCAGTACCTCCAATGGTTCATATGGGGCAATGAGGTTCTTATGTTATCCAGGTCTTAGGGCTTATTCTCTCCCCTAACATCACAGGACTTTTCACTATTGCAATGAAAGCTTGTCCCACAAAGGATGATTCATGATGCATCAAATGGCTCATGGTTCACAGTCTGCAAGCCTGAAATGCTGGTTTCTTAAGCTACCTGAAGTGTTGAAAGTGGCTCTTGATGAATCAGGTAAATGTAGGGAAAAGTTTATTCCTGCTACTACTGCTGAACATTTATTCCACAGCAAGAGTGAACTAGGCATTCTACAAAGCACAGAAATGACAGAGGGCATTCAAGAGACATCACTGAGGAAAGGACAAGAGTAAAGGTATTACTAGTAGTTTTGAACAGTTTTTAGGAGCCCGGTTTAGAAAGCCGCTCAGTGCAGTTGACCATAATTTTTAGTTTTATTATCTACAAAACAATTACTAAAATAGCATTTTATGATTATTGCTTGCTATTTCTGTGGGTCAGTGCCATAGAGAAATGAGTGTGTGGTAGGCTTGCAGTGAAGGTGGCATTAGTAAGATCATAGGGAGTGACACCATTCAAAATGCTGCAGAATGAAGAAAACCCATCTACTGACCACTGTTTTCTCACTGTGTTCAGGTTTGTTTCCACCTGAACACAGTGAAATCTGAAATTCTCTGACTCCTGTACAAGACACAAGGGGCTGGACCCAACTTCCTCATTGTGCTTGCTGAAGGGATACCACTGGCAGAACGGAATTTCTGGGTCCTCTTCTGGGTCCATGGGGAGCTGCAGGAGGGGAGGAGAAGATATAGAAGTCCCATTCCATCAGTTGCATCCCTTCCGTGGGTGCAACAGAGAAGTTGGATCCAACCCAACATTTCACATTAAAGAGCACATTCTGTGTTTTGACTGTGACAGAAGTGTACCAACAACTCCATTTTGAGTGAATTAGGCGCATGGTCCAAAGGCACAACATTGCTGAAGACACTTGGGTCTGGTTTGTGCATAAGTGGGAGCCTATGCCTGAAAGCCCCATGTACACTCTCTTGAATTCCACCATGGAAGTAGGGCAGGTTATAAATAAAATAAAGAACACTCTCAATCGGTAGTGAACACCCTTCCCTGGCACACATCAGTTTTATGATGGAGCCGAGTTAACTGTTCCCAATGCAGAATTCTATCTGGCAAACAAATGTTAGCCTTGGCCTGGAATCTTGCTTGTTAAATATTAACAGAAGCTCTTATGGTTACCTTGAGAATTCTGAATAATTGAGTGTCTGAAGATATGTGCAACATTTGGAATTGCGAGATCAAGGATCATATTTCACAGCACAACTATTTTGGATACTTCTGCAAGTTATTTTTAGCAACTGTTTGTTTATTGTCCTCAGTACTGCAAACCTGTGATTGAATCATGATTTCCACATTACTTGGTGCTTTGGAGTGAATGGAAACGTAGCATTGTGTAAGAATATGTCTAGTTAATTTCTGGGTCAGCAGAAGAAAAATAATTTTTTGTAAACCCACCAAGGAATATTTCAGAGCTGTGATGGTTTGGGATGAAAGTGGCATCCATAACGATAAAAATGCAAAGACTCCTGCAGCAGCTTAAAGACTAACAAATAAATTGTGGCATAAGCATTCATGGGCAGAGCCCAGTTCTGCAGCTGCATGACGTGGTGCCCACTTGTTGGTCTCCATGGTTTTGGACAGAGGAATTCTGATGTTCAGAATAAAGGTCAGTGCTTTACAATAATGCATATCTGATATCTGTGCTTAACCCAAACAATATCTGACTTGGATTCCTGCATTGAGCAGGGGGTTGGACTCGATGGCCTTGTAGGCCCCTTCCAACCCTACTATTCTATGATTCTATGATTCTATGAATTATACAGCGTTTCTAGATCTCATGTTGCTAAAAATGAACTGCATGTGTGAAGCAACATTTCCTAAATTCAGTGATACTAATTTACAGCAAGAGTATCAAGGCGCTAGTGTAATTACAGATCACATCTGTTCAGGAGCAGAGGAGAGTGTCAGAGAAGAGATTAGAGAACAATGGACTGGGGTTGCCCAAGGCTGCATCCAGATGGCAGCTTTCTCCAGTCATACTAACCCTGAAGTGAGTTAAGGAATACTTCAATGGAAAAGGTACCAACTAGGGCAGGAGGCTTGTACTACACTCCTTACTTTGGATGGTGCCACCCACCATGTTGATTTTACTAAACCATCAGGATTAGCACTGCAGTAACTGCTACACTGAGATCAGCAGAATCCCCATGCAGCTGGCCAGTGTGAGGTGCTCTGATCTGGTGTACCTGACCCTCATAGACACCTCTACATGGAAAATGAGTGTTTGGAGTGATCGGAAAGAAAAAGGCAACTGAACCACCCAGAGGGCTTTAGCTATTGGGTGTTACAGAAATGAAATAAACAAAATGAAAAACTGGAACAGTCTGGAAGCAGAAGACAACCATGAGCCAAAGAACTGAGTGCAGGGGGTAGGCACAAAGCATCATAGATAGCTATGTGCTGGATGCTGGACATGTAGAGAACAAGTACAAAAATGGAAGGGACCTCGAAGGGCCAATTCCAAGATCCAAGAAGGATCTTGGCATTGTGGTAGATCACAAGCTGAATATGAGCCAACAATGTGATGTGGATGCAAAAAAGGCAAATGCTATTTTGGGCTGCATTAATAGAAGCATAGCTTCCAAATCCCGGGAAGTACTAGTTCCCTTTAATCAGCACTGGTTAGGCCTCATCTGGAGTACTGTGTCCAGTTCTGGGCACCACATTTTAAGAAGGATGCAGACAAGCTGGAGAGGGTTCAGAGGAGGGCAACAAAGATGATCAGGGGACTGGAAACAAAGCCCTATGAAGAGAGACTGAAAGAACTGGGCATGTTTAGCCTTGAGAAGAGAAGACTGAGGGGAGATATGAGAAGAGAAGACTGAGGGGAGATATGATAGCACAATTCAAGTCCTTGAAAGGTTGTCACAGAGAGGAAGGCCAGGATCTCTTCTCGATCATCCCAGAGTGCAGGACATGGAATAATGGGCTCAAGTTACAGGAAGCCAGATTCCGGCTGAACATCAGGAAAAGCTTCCTGACTGTTAGAGCAATACGACAATGGAACCAATGACCTAGGGAGGTGGTGGGCTCTCCCACACTGGAGGCATTCAAGACGAGGCTGGACAGTTATCTGTTGGGGATGTTCTGACTTGGATTCCTGCATTGAGCAGGAGGTTGGACTCGATGGTCTTGTAGACCCCTTCCAACCCTACTATTCTATGATTCTAAGGTTCAGAAGAAGGGGTGGTTTTAGGATTCGCAGGAGAGGCAATTAGAGCGTGCCTTTATATGCACATTTTATTATTTATTTATTTATGAATGACATTTGTATACTATTCCATATCTAAAGCAGATTCCAGAGTGGTGAACATAAAAGGTAAAATAGTGAAAAGATTAAAAGATTAAAACACTATTATTAAAAATAGTGTTTTAATTTTTATTATTAAAAATATTATTAAAAACAGAATGCCAATCAAAACTGTGGCTAGTCAGTTAAAGAATGCTTCCTGGAACAGAGCTGTTTGCAGGAGGTTCCGAAAGCAACAGTGTTGGCACCTACCTGACCTCCAGGGGCAGGGAGTTCCAAACAAAGGGGGCCACCACACTGAAGGCTCTTCTCTGGGGGGACTCTAGTCGGGCCATAGGTCCATGTGGAACCACCAGGAGCATGCCGTCAGATGACCTCAGTGACAGGGCAGTCACTGAGGGCAGTTTTCATAGCATACAGTTACACCTGAGCAGTAGAGACTACTAGATTATTATTATGAGACTAGTAAATACTTTTATTCTGCTTCCGTGTTCTTTGCAAGATTACATATAATACAGGTTAGAAGAAAAGCTTTCCTAGGTTCAGGATCTTTTGCCATTCCCTTTTTCACACAGCTCTTTGCCCAACTAGTAGGTTGTGCAGCCACTGCAAGACAGGATATGGGACCAGGGTCAGCATAGTTTCTTGGTTCATCTGAAAGGTGGTGGTTTTTTTTAACCATTTATATCCCTATTGGCATTTTGGTTTGAGACGTACGTGACGGTATGCATTTCATTAACTTTGGAAGACTTTGGCCTTCTGTTGCAATCTCTCTAGCAGATGATAACAAGTAAAAAGTGCAGGGCTCTGGCTTAATCATTATCAAAGGGTGTGTTCAGAAAGCAGTTAAAACCACTTCAATGAGGCAAAGCACAAGTTCCCTAGCTATTGGTTGAAGCACTCTGAAGTGTTCCTGCCTTAAAACGCCACATGAGATGGTCCAGAGTAAAGCATTTTGAATGAAAAGCGCCATAAGAGCACATTTGTTGACTCTGAAACAGTCATTACAGTTGCATGCATAAGTTCACTTCAGCCTATTGGTCACTCCCCAGTCGATATGGCTGACAAGGGAGCATTGTGGGATCAGGGTGTAGCCTATGTGGTGCGCAAGGTTGGCTTTCTGTGCCATGAGCCATGAATGAGCCTTTTGGCCACACATGAAACTCCTTCAGTCCTCCCTTTGTGTGAGCTGTGCTTAAACCAGAGGATGTCGCTAATTAACCATAGGTTCCCATTTCCTAACATTAAATCGTGGCTTAGACCCTGGCTTGTACCAAAGCTGGTAACCATAGTTTCCCAGTTTGGATGAAGCAGGAAACGATATAAAATTACAAGCTTCCTGGTTTGTTTGCTTGCAATGTGAAAGGCGGGGGGGGGGGAGAAAAGGGGCTCTTTTGAGGGATCCCTTTAGGTGCAGATAGGTAATTTTAGACCCTGGACTTAATGCTCTTATGAGGGATCCCTTTAGATGGCCATGTGTATTACTTCAGTGATGAAGCACACAGCTAACATTTCTTTACCACTAACCACCATTCCATGCTTTACAACTGCTTCAGATTCCTGATATGATAGAATAACAAAACTGTTTGCCAACCCTGATGAAAATCAAATCAAATGCAGTTTTGCATTTTAAACTCACTTAAACTATAGCACCTACAGGAATACAGTGGAGTTTGCTTCTGCTGCCGTCATCACCTGCCACTCTCTGGGTGGTCTTTTGGTAGTCCACTGGGCTGTGGGGCCCTGGGTTTTGCCCCCAAGGTTCAACCCTACCTGCACCACTGCATATGCTGGCAAAAGGCCTGTTTGTCATATCTCAGCTTATTAAGCCAAACCATCCATCCATCCATCCATCCATCCATCCATCCATCCATCCATTTTATTAAATTTCTTAATCGCCCATCTGGCCAGTCAGCCGGCCACTCTGGGCGATGTACAATAATACAACAGTTTAAAACAATAAAATTCCACATTAAAACGTCGTATTTCTAAAAATACCCTAAACCACCCCAAATGCCTGCCTGAACAACCATGTTTTTAATGCATGGCGGAAGCTCATTAAAGAGGGGGCATGGCGGAGTTCCCTAGGGAGGGAGTTCCACAGAGTGGGGGCCACCACAGAGAAGGCCCTCTCCCTCATCCTCACCAGCCTAGCTGTCCTGGCTGATGGGACAGAGAGAAAGCCGTCCGAGGCTGATCTTGTTGAGCGGCCTGTTTGGTGTTGCTGGCGGTGCTCCCTGAAATAGGCTGGGCCGGAAACATATAGGGTTTTAAGGTCAAAACCAACACCTTGAATTTGGCCCGGAAAACAACTGGTAGCCAGTGGAAATCCTTCAGCACTGGAGTGATGTGATCACGATGGCGGCTGCCTTTAATCAGGCGAGCCGCCGCGTTCAGCACCAGCTGCAGCCTCCGAACCATCTTCCAGGGTAACCCCATGTAGAGTGCATTACAGTAGTCTAGACCAGGGGCCCCCAACCCCCGGGCTGCGGACTGGTACTGGTCTGTGGCCTGTCAGCAACCGGGCCACAGGGGTATGCGAAACCCCCTCACCTTGTGTCCGTGGGGGTCTGCGGGGGTAGGGGAGGCGATTCGTCCCTCCCCACCCCTGGAATCCTCACTGGCCCTGGCCGGCTCCGCTCTGCAGCGAGTCCGCAGAGCTGCCAGCTGGCTCCGGCCGCTGGCGGACTTCCAGCTGCTGGGACGCAAATGGTGTCCGCTATGCGGACACCATTTGCATCTCTGTTCTACAAGTAATAGGCTATGTAAATCTTTACGTAGCCAATTACTGCAAAGAATAGGGACGCAAATGGCATCCGCATAGCGGAAGCCATTTGTGTCCCGGAGGCTGGAAGTCCACCAACGGAAACCGGGCCCCCCCCCGGTCCATGGAAAAATTGGACCGGTCCCTGGCGCCAAAAAGTTTGGGGGCCACTGCTCTAGACGAGAGGAGACCAGGGCATATACTACCAATGAGAGCAGATGGTCGGGAAGGTAGGGATGCAGCCGCAGTATCAGATGGAGTTGGCTATCATTGTCCAAATGTGGCCTCTGAAGAAACTGAGGGTGTCCAAGTGGGAAAGTATATGCATATTCCAGATCTACTTCCCCCATTCCTAGTAGCATGTACAAGAGCTGAAAGAAGAAAGAAGTGGAACGTGCCTCTGGTGCTGGACCTGGGCCACTGGAAGCTACTGCATGCATGCATACTAAATATAGGAGGAATACTTAAAGCTTTCCAAAATTATGTTAGCCCCAGGTTCATCAAGTCAGGCCAATGGGTCAATCTAAACAGTACACAAATAGTTAAAAAAAAAAAGGGCTTGTGTCTTGATAATTCATATTTACAGAAACTACAGAGTATATTGTCCCATGGTTAGTAGCAGGACATGGTATAGTACTTGAATTATGCCTATGAAGAGTTGGCTCTGCTCTTATGTGGGTCTGCTGAACTTGGGTGAGGCAGAAACTCAGTGCTCTTAAATAAACTACTGTCCTAGGAAGTAGGAAGCATGAGTTCGACTCCTGGCAATGATCTCCCTATAATTTAGATGCATTAAAGTATGTTCAGAGGGTAGCAGCAGGAACATTACATGCCTTTTTGTGGAATGATCTCAGGAGTGAGTCAGAGCAAGCTGAGTTCTTTGCTTTGAGGCTGAATTGCATCAGAAGCCCTTGTTAAGCTTTCTGGGTTGCAAAGACGGTTTCATGCTGAAACAACATTAAATAGATCTAGGGAAAATGGGGGAAGTTGGGCATTCAAAATAACCCAAAATTGCCTCGACACTTTCACAAGCATGAAATCCAGGTAATTGGGTTTAGGGTCTTGGGCCAAGCCATGAGTGTGGTGCTCAGCATTAGTAATAGAGGTGACCTCAAAGATCATCTAGAAGACCCCCTCCCCTGCTGTTGCAGGAGATTTACTGCTACAGTATACCTGATCTATGGCCATCCCAGTCTGAGTAAAAAGCTCTATCAAAGGAATCTACCACTGTCCTAGGCAGCTTGTTCCACGGCTAAACAACTCGTGCCATCAAGACATTCTTCCTAATGTTTTGTTGAAATCTCCTTTCTTATAATTTGAACCAATTGGTTCAGGTCCTGCCCCCTGGAACAACAGAAAGCAAATGTCTTCCATCATGTATGTGATTCCGTTCAAGATGGCTAAGAGTCATATTGCTTAATTGCCTCTTCTACAGGCTTTTACTCAGTTCCTCCAATATTTCAGCATACTATTATAATACTATTGCTATTGCTATTAACTATTATTATTACTATATTATTATTAATAATATTTTTTCTTTACCAGCTACTAGAGAGGAGGAGGAGGAGGGGGAAAACCCAAACCAATTGTGAACTCTGCTTTGAGCCTTGCAAAGGATCAGTATGCAAGGAGGGAACTTTGTCAGTGGTACTTGTCTTATTATGCAAGCCATTATATAACCGTATTGAAAGGCAGGTCCTCTGAGGACAGCATTCACACCATTGTTTCTGCGAATAATGTATGCTTTCATAACCTATGGGCTCCTACTTCAGGTGTACTGGAGGATTTGGGCATGCCCAGTTGGATTTCTGACTTTTTGCTCCAAGCAGCATCTCGCCATGCTGTATCACAAACGGCTTTTGACAGTTCCCCTCCTCACCCCAGTTTCCAAAGGGGATGGCTATATGGCCTAGGAGACTGCAATTTGAGAAATGCATGTGTATATGTGGCCACGTGGAAGTAATGGTGCAGTTCTCTTTGGATCCTGACTAATGGCTCTCCACTCCTCCTAGCTGCTTGATCAAATCGGAAATGCCACTCCGTTGTGCTCTGTGTATTATGGCACAGAGAAGTTAAGAGATCCCTGTACCTGTCTTTCTAGATCAGGAGTGGAGAATGTGTGGCCCTCCAGTTGTTGTTTGATTGCAACTCCCATCAACATTAGGCAGCATAGCTAATGGTGAAGGATGGTGGGAGTTGCAGTTCAACAACACCTAGGGGGCCACACATTCCCCATTCCTGTTCTAAATGCTGATGTCAGCATGAACCAACTTCTCTGTCTCAAATGATTTTCTGAGTGCGTCAACATGTGTCTCATGTCTAGTAGGTCATATAAATTGAATTGAACCCAAGTATTCACAAGGCTAGTTCAACTTGCCAAAATCTTTCTTGTGGACTTCACGTTGTTATGAGAATCAGTTCCTATTTATTGACTTTACCTGACCGCCCTTAATGCTCTGGCTCCAGAACAAGTGCATCACCATTAACTATGAGGCAACTACTGTAGAGCAGGTGGTGTCAAGGGAAGGCATGGTTGGGCACCCGCTGAGGGCTCACACCCCAGCAGGGGCCCATTGACAAGAGTCCCCTGGACCTGCTGCTTCTCCTCTTCACTACTGCAACCTGCTTGTTTACCTGCCTCTTGTTCTGTTCCAAAAAACAGTGGTGGTGAGAAGGAGCACTGGATGTCACTGCTTTCTTGCTCCCTGGCTTTCTGCCTGTCAAGCAAGCAAATGGCAGCTATGATGAGAAAGAGGATGAGGGCCAATAGCAGCTGGTGATAATGGCAGTGAGAAGGTAGACTCACTGAGGGAGGGGGACTGTTGAGGATGCCTTGCACAAGAGCCATCAAAAACCTGGAGCCGGCACTGCTGTGTGGCAGTTCTGTGTCCAGAGGACATCCTTTTAGCCTTCAGCCACCCAGCAAGCCTAGCATTGCCAGCTGCCTTATTTCCTCAGACTTCCAGCTGGCTGGGGAACATGGGAATGCTCACTGCATAGTTGGAAGTTGCAGATGACGCCAACCCTCAAATCTGTGTAGCACCTTTATGATTTGTGCTTGTGTGTGAACAAATATGGCTTAGTGAGAAAATGTTAAAGGCCCCTCTTGTGAACTGTGAATAGCGCTGTAGCAGTGTGGATTTGTGAACCAAAGTTGCACACTCAAATCAGTACCTGAATCTGCACCCTTTTGGCTGGTGAGATTTCATTCAGCATTTTGCCGTGCTACCTAACACTTCATGATATACCAATAAGTGATTTACAAATATTCTAGCTGAACATTCAGTAAAGAACAAATGCCAAAATAAATAACGGAACACCCAAAGCCAGAGAATGCCATGCACCAACGTGATGAACTCTTGTAGTATCACATGTAATATATACTTAGAAATGGAATTGTGATTGGCTTTGGAACTGAAGCTTGATATTTTCCACCTGCTTAATTCTTTGTATATTTCCAACTTCTAGCACTTGTTGTTCATGATCTTAAAGTCCACCTTTCAAACCTTTTCAGAATGCTCAAGAGGCACATGGAGTGGCTGTACCGACACCATCAGTGCCAGAAGGCTTTGAGGACAAACCAGCTCTCGGTAAGATGAGTTTTTAACGGGGTCACTCAACAACTCTTAGTTTGCATATGCACAGCATTCAGTACAGCTTGTTATGACCTGATCTCATACTTTAAAATCCTAAACCTTTGTATTGGCAAGTCTCTTTCGACCTCACTCTAATTTCCTTGTCATACCAGTGCAATGACATATGTTGTGGTTAAGGTTGGTTCATCCTTAACTTTTTTTTAAAGGCCGAACAGACCTTCTGATCGAGCCATTAGGCAGCATCGACATCTGTGGCCTGCTTCCGCACAAATATGAGATGAACTATTCTACATACCAGTTTAAAGTAGAACAATATAGCAAAGGACAACCTAACAGCAACATCACTCTTGAAGCGGTGCTAATACTAACTGCATGATCGCACAAGTGATTTCATCCATCTGCAACGCAGATAGCACATCTGATGTTCAAACAGTGGTGCATTTAGAGCAGGACTTTGGGGCAGAGGTCCAGGGCCCCGCTCAGCAGAATGAACAAATGCCTCCCCCCTCCTCCAGTGCAGCAGGGCAGGTTAAATGTGAGTAATACACATTACCACCACCACCCCCGACCATAAAATCCAGAGGCTAAAATCACTGCACCACTGTGTTCAATAAAACAACGGCATAATGCAGATTATGCCTTTTACTAGTCTCATAATAAACATCGGCATTGGCCGTGGTGGCTGGCGAAGATGGGGATTGTAGTCCAACACATCTGGAGGGCACCATATTGGGGAAGGCTGTCGTAGTCGGATCGTGCCTCATGTGTTGTTCTGAAGACACCAAATTAACTATGAAGATTTTTAACGTGCTGCCGAATTATTCTTAAGCATCCCAAAATGTCGTGATCAGGTTTGTGAATGTTTACATTTATTTTAAAATATTCACTTTTTAATCCTTAGTTTGTCTATTTGGTCTGTTCTAGTTTTCTGGCTGTCCTATACTTGAATCCTTTCAAAAATCCACAATGAACTCAAAATATTTAGCATTGCTAACAGGAAGGCTTGGCACAGGGTTACAGTCATAGATCATAAAGCTCAATCAACCTCTTCCAAAGCACGTTCAGCTAGTTTCTGCAGTGAGGCAGCCATGGCAATTATCAGACATTAAAAAAAATATATTTAGTTACTTCCCTGTTAATGAGTAAGTCTTGTTTGCTACAGCCCCCCATTCATCAGGAAGCTGGAAAGTAAATTGATCTTGTTTGTCCTTTTGTTTGATAGTGACTCTTGACAGGATTGCCCGCCTTGCAGACTCCAGTATCTGTTCCACCAATGGGAGGAACATTTCCTGGACACCAACTAGGTGGAGTGGCTGCCTGTGGTTTCACATAACTGCTGCTAGAAATAATCATAATATTCTCATTGAGATTTCTTCGTTGATAATTACAGAAGGGCCAAAGTACCCTGGCAGACCCAAGGGTATGAGTTGGGTCTCCACTGAGCATATGGGAAGTGTTGGGTTGGGAGCCATTTAAAGCATAGGATGGGAGGATTGCAGGAGGGACTGAGCCCTTTCCCCACCTGTGTTTATCACCATAAAACAGCTTTGCCCCAAACATTTGTTCTCACTGTGAAGCTCCATAATTGGAAGTTGTGGAGCTCCAGCCACAACGTAAGGCTACCCAATTTGGCTTCAATTACTTTTTAAAAAAACAACAACCCTAAAACAGGATCTAAAATGATCTTCCGCTTTGTTAATATAAAGACTGCCCAATTTCTCTTGGTGGTCCACTGGTAAAAGGAGCCGATGTGTTTCGCCCAGGATGGAAAACACTTTTGAGAACAGCTGGATTTTATGGGCAGTGCCCAGGCTGACGCTAGCGCTAACAGATACTATGCTGTGTTAACGTAAGCAAAAACTAGCATAATGGTAGTTTTCCAGGGAAACCTGTCATGCCAGTGAACGCTATTGGCATTGCACGAAAGGTTGCTTGTGCTGTCGCAATGTAATTTACATTGGCAGTAGTGTGAACTTGCATACTGCTCTACATCTTAAAAAATGGGGGATCCAACATTTTCTCCTGTCTTGCTCCCAGAAGCCCTAGGGGTAGCTGCAGGCTCACCCAGTAACCATCATATGACCCGCAGAGCCTAATTAGGATGTCTGCAACCCCCCTCATCCCTTGTTCCATGTTGGGGTACTGAACATTCAGGCACCGACTTCACCATGTAGTCGGATTTCCCCCACCATTACTCCCCCCCCGGCTGCTTTTTATAACATCTTGCTTAATTAATAAAACTGGGGATCTGAAAAACTTGCATTTTTTTTGTGATCTTATGTTTGGCTAATATGGGTTTAAGAGTTGGAAGTCACACTCTTCCCCCTGCTGGCAGAAAATGGCTGGGGAGAATCAGTTCAGGGAGAAAAGTGCCGGTGAGGAGGAAAAGATCTAGCTCCTCCTTGCTGCACTTTAAAATTATCCTCCTGTGTTGTAAGAATTCTGCACCACCTGAGTTGCATTGAGTTTTTGGCATGTCCTGGTCACCCCATAGGGCCAAACTGGATACGGCGTTAAATGTGTCTCTGACTTTAACATGCCAAGTGTTTTCAAATGAAAATAGCCCCAAGCTGGGGGAGAACTGCTAATGATCGAGATCACACCAGAGGTGGAGGGGGTGTTTAACCCAGGGGTGCAGTACCTCTTTTAGCCTGAGGGCCAAATTCCATTTCAGAGACGGACCCAAAGACAAAATGGGTGGGACCAAAAATACCAGCATGTTTTAGCTTAAACCTCTTCCTACCAGTAACTAAGCCTTAGGAGAGGCATCTCAGCCTTTTAGAATAGGGGGGGATGGGAAACCACCAAGCGATTGGTGGTTGGGGAAAAGGGGGTGGAGCCAGGGAAAGGGGCGTGGTCATCTAGCGATCCCCAGCCTGAGGTTCTGTACCCCTGGTTTAAGCCTTTCCTCCCCCGTTGGGATCTTGAGGAAAATCCCTCCTTGAAGGTGCTATTTGCTTCAGCTCCAATGGGGGATTATCACCCCCCCATCAGCTGATGCCATTTGCATTTTTTATACGATGCACAGAGATGCATTTAACGTTGCATCTAGCTCAGCCCTTACTCTACAGCAACAAAAGAAACAGGGACACTCATCCAATCATCTATTCTAAGTGACAGAACTCCGTCCAAATGCATGAATAGGCCACCTTCACGTGCACCGGAGATTCTGATGAACATGTGAGGAAGATGCACAGATCTCTGGACTGAGACACAGAAGTGCTGTGTAGCTGCTGTATTTCTGATAATGTTTTCCTTCTGCCTCCCATTTAGATGACTTGCAGGATGGAAAGAACTTTGGAAAACTTAAGAAAACTATTTTGTTGGAAAAAGGGCCATTGATCCAAGCTGCCATTTCCATTTAATTGTTACCAAAACTTAAGTTACCTTACCATCTTTCAGGAAAAGGAGAAAGAAAGAAAGAAAGAAAGAAAGAAAGAAAGAAAGAAAGAAAACCAAAGGGGGAAAAGCATTATGAATGAGTGTGAAGTAGCAGGATGGGTTTTGGTGGCAGAGAGGGAATATTTTTTGTGTGGATCCCCCTTCCCCAAAGATTTGTGAAAGTGCTTTGCATCACGGTCTAAGGGAAAATGTTCACCTGTGCTAATGTTGGCTTTTTCCATCTAAAATGCCAAGAAGTCTGAACACTAATGTATGTGCTGTTTTCTCCCTAGGGCTTGGTTCTCAAATCAATGGCAATTATAGGAAGTACAATTCAGTGGTTGACCTGAGGCCGAAGGCATTTGAGGAAGACTACTTGGATGATGATTACATTCCACCACCACCGTCAGTTCCTCCTCCACCACCACCACCTTCACTTGACCTAGCACCACCTCCCCCTTCCGTGGAAGCTCCCCCTCCACCGCCACCAATGCCAGCTCCTCCACTTCCACCACCAATGGCAGCACCATCTTCTCCATCTCTGGCTGCAGCTTCATACCCCTATTCTAATTTGTCTTCTCCCAGCACTCCATCCCCACCAGACTTCATTCCTCCTCCTCCTCCTCCTCTTCCTCCTCCTCTTCCTCCTCCTCTTCCTCCTCCTCCTCCTCCTCCGGCTTTTATGGGTGGTGCCGCCCCTCCCATGCCTCCACTTTCACCACTGCTTCACGCCCCACCCTTCTCAAATGGTATGTCCAAATGGAAATCTGAGACTGTTCTAAATCTGAGGCAGCCAGATAGCATCCCTCACAATCATGTCTCTCCAACAACCCCCACCCAGAAAGTGTCACAGGTGCCACCATCCAGCCCAGATCCTCATCTCACCTTTCCCAGGTCATTAAAAATACCACCTCCTACTCCTGTGAGAACATCATCTATTTCCTCAGGAGAAAAAGAATCCTGCCCAAAAGATGAGCAGCTCCTTAAGATGGTTCCTCACAGCCGACCTGCCCTGCCAGCTAACTTTACTGTACGACCTGCAGCCATGGTTCACCCAGAGGATGCTGGGGGGGAAACTACTTTGGAAAAGCCTTCCATATTAATCACAGAGTTTGGAAATCCAAAGCTGGCATCAGATTCTAATGGCTCTTCTACAGCTCCACTGAAGCGTGAGGTACCACTTGCAGGAAAAACAGAGCTTCCTTCTCCAGACCATGCATCCTTCGATGATGATGACAGTGATGATGGCTATGATGATGACTGGAAGGAACGTAGCAACCTAGACAAGCTGAAGCATGAACTGTCAGCCCTGCTGTCCTCTTCATGCAGAAATGAAGATAGGCAGCTAGACAGAACTGTCCTTCCCAAGACTAAGACCAGCATTACGAATAGCAACCAGACTACTAAAGATGAATTAAAGCAAGCTAAGCCTGCCACGAGAAGCTCACAGCCACCAGCAGGAGAGAACGAGAGGAAAGAAAAGATACCTGCTAATACACCTTCTCCAGGCAAAGCCTTCACCAATGATGCTTTCTCCACTCCAGACAATAAATCCAGCCCTATTCAAGCACACTGTGTTTTGAAATTCAAAGATGAGTTGGAAGCCTTGTTGTCTCCAACCAAGGATGGAGGTCCACCCTTGGCTCTTGCAAACTTGAGACATAATCCAGAACCAAAGAAACAAGTTACTCTTCAGTTTGGTGCCAGCCAGAGCAACGGTGGTGAATCCAAGCTCCCAAAACCCACGGGAAGTCAGAATAACCCAACACTGGAAGTGACAGAGAAAGAGCCTAAGACTCCTAGTGCCTCTTCTGGTTACTCACCACCTGACAACATTTGTAAACCTCCAGCCTTTCCCCTGAAACCAAAGAGTGAACTCTTGCTTCCAGCTGCACCTTCGCCAGTCTCTTCTGGGGCTGCCTCACCCATACGAACGGCATCTCCCAGTATGGATTTTTCTCTCCTGCAGTACAAGACACATCGGACGAGGTTCGGCTCCATTGACAGTCTGGCCTCAGCAACTTCTTCCCAAATGACAGAAGATGGACCATTCAACACAAATAATAATGAAAATCAAAGCGACTCTGCTGAGTGCATGTCCTCAGTGACGTCTATGCTCTCTAGGAACACAGAGAAAGGGAATAGTGACGTTTTGATTCATCCTGTTACAGGAGAAAAAGTGGAGAGAGGCTCCCCAATGGCTCTTCTCCTGGCTGCGCAACAGCGGGCCCAAAGAGGCAGGTGTTCTGCTTCTGCCTCCCGCCAGAACAGCTATTTATCCGAGAGGCCTCAGCTCAAGTTATCAGAAAAGCTGCACAATAGCAGCCAATCAGGGATGGGTTCATCTGCCATTTACTTCAGCGATTTCAAGCCCAACTCTGTCATGGTCATACCAAAGTCCCCTCAAAGGGAATCCCTGGCAGCCTCAGAAAGTAAGCAGTGTGATGGTGCAAGTACATCTGACAGCAATGTTTGGGGCTTGTCAGAAATAGGGCAGAGAGAGCATAAGCCACAGACATTCTCCAGTGCCTCAGGACAGTGTGGGAATGTGCCGAAGCTCGCGGGGATGAATGAATCTCAGAATCTTCCCCCATCCAATAGGCATGGGCCTTCCGCTTTAGTTCAAGGCCTCCTGGAGTCCAGCCACTTGAAACACCAGGGCCCTTACAGCATGCCCAAACCACCCATATACTCTCAGGCTACACCCCAAAACCACACCGTGAGCACTAACAAAGAGGTGGAAGAGGGGTTTGATTATGAGATCATTCCTCCGCCACCAGAGTTCAGCAATGATGCCAAGGGAGTCCCAAAAGGGGAAGAGAATAACAAAGGCCTTAACACCCCAGGCAACTTTCGGGCCTCAGATAAGCGACCTAATTTCAGTCACTCAAGTTATGACTATGGCAACAGTTATTCCCTGGCATCCAAATCATCCCTGGAAAACAGCATGAGGCCCAGCGGATACAGTCAGCATTACCCAGGTGGGAGCTACTCCCCTAGCTACTTCAGTTGCCAATCCAGCAGCCGCCCTCTGATAAAGAAGCGCCTTTATGTGTCGGAGACCAATGGATCATATGGCAGGACAGCCATGACCTCTCGCAGTATGAGCACACCCAACTCCTATGGCCACAATGCAGTGACATTCAACTCTCAGGCTACGGAAGGGATGCACCGGGTCAACTCTGCTCGCAGGAACATTCCCAACAGCACGCAGGGCAGAAGGGTGTCCCTGGAACTACCTGGGAAAATGATGCCTTATAATCATGCTGCCAATGATGCCAAGTATAAAGGCCAGAATGGAGAGTATTCAACCAGCTCAGCAGCTGCTGGCAGGTATGTTCCATTTGTCATAGATACAAGAGTTATGGTGTGAATTAGAAGCTACAGGAAAACATGGCTGGTTGGATGTAAGCATGCAGGTGACATCATAAACATCCTGCAGTTTCTGTCTAGTGCTGGGATTTGGAAACTGTGGCCCTCCAGATGCTAGACTATAATTCCTAGCATCCCTGACCATTGGCCATCTCGTTAGGGCTTATGGGAGTTGGAACCCAACAACATCTGGAGCAGCAGTAGGAAAACACAGGAGGGCAGTGAGTGGAAGACAACATAATCTGGACCCCCCCTAAAATTCCATGAATGAGGCAGGGCCATAGTGCAATAAAAGCCTCCCCTCTAAGCACACTTGCCTAAAGTAAACAAGCGTATTATTTATTTTTACACTGATTTCAAAATGCCCAAGCAACAGGGAAATCCACCATGTATTATCGTGCTAAAGTGCTGTAAGAAATTTTGCAAGGATCTAGTTCAGTCTCTGGGGGTAGTCAAGAGGGCAACCATCATGTCAAAAAAAGATAATATTTATGTCTTATATCTGAAGTTTGTGCCTACAGTAACCAAAAGACATCCCATCATCAAAATCCCAGCTTTGTTGACTCTTGAAAAAGTTAGCGGAAGTGATTGCTGTAGAATCTTTTGTCCAGTAAAGTTTCTCCCTTCCAACCATCCATTTTTCTTATATATCCTCCCACAGGGCCCTTGTATATATTGTATTGTATAACAAAGAATTTCTGTTCATTTGATGTTTTTGTATTCCCAGCTCCCAACCCCAGTTCAGACCTTCCCATGGAAGCCCACAGTACAGTGGAACTGCAAATACATTCACTGTCAGGCCTGGGACAAGACAACCCATTTCTTATTCATCTTACCAAGGAGGTCTTCGTTAATGCACCTCAGCAGGAAGCTCTGTCATCTCGCACAACAGCTCTGGCCAAGCCTGACGTTACACATCGTAGGCCACATCCTCTCTGCTTTGTTACGGCTCTTCCTTTGATTGCTCTTTAGGGCCTTGGAGTGGTCCCAGTACCTCCTTGTAAATAAACTGGTTGGAAGTTATTAGGGACAAGGGTAAGAATGAGTCATTTGAAGCAGCACCCTGCTACTAAGGGCTTCTATGCAATATAGATAACAGGGCAACATATGCCATTAATAATTCAGCAGCATTTGCATAACTTCAAGCATATGAGTAATTCCATAGACTTCCTGGTGTCCAGGGCCAGCTTGGCCAGTAAGTGACTACCCAGAGCAGCACTTCATGGAAGAAATGTTACCTTCCCAGCACCACCTTCATGAAGGTGCATCTGTCACTCAGGAACAGCAAAGAAAGATGGGTGCCTTCATCCTATAGGATGGCAAAGGAGTGACAAGGAATCCCAGCAGCAGAAAAAGTGAGCAGGGAGTCCAGGAGCCAGGATAAGAAGGGCAGATGAATAGCAGTTAACACCAACCAGCCACATGGGGGTCTGGAACTGAAAGCAGGAGAGCCCAGTAGGTGGAGGAAGTTGGTACAGATGTAGGGGAAGGGGAAAAGGGGTTCACAAGAATAAAATACAAGTGAGGCAGAATATATTAATGGGACTAGGACAGGGGCTGTGAGTTGTCTGGATTAGTTACCTCCTTTTTGTGGCACCTGTAGCTTCAGGACAAAAGGAAATTTAGCACTTGGGGCTTTTGCCATCACTGTATCACCAAATCAGAAAAAGCCGCACCTACTGGATTTCCACTTGTCATGCAACTGTTAAAGGCTCAGAAACCCTGACAGAAAAGAAGTTGACAAGCCTAGGACCGGATGTCAAATGCTCCTGGATCTACTGGAGGTGCCTGTGTATGTATGCATGTGTGTGTCAGAGTTAATGTTTCAACTAGGGTACAAAATACTTGAGACAGAACCTTCTTCAGACAACTCTGAAGTTAACTTCTAGACTAAGATGTTTAGTGTTTTGCCAAACCACCTCCAGAGACAAGAACGAGATGATGATTGAGACCAGTACAATACAAATACAGAACATTAGGGTTATTGCTGTCATTTTAAAAGAGAGTTTTAATTAAGAAACTGCACAAGATCAAAATGAGTCAAAGTGCCATATGTTTGCCAGGCTCCTGTCCCTTTAAAGCAGCGTTCCCTGTTCCTGCACCCACCAGATATGTTGGTCCACAATTCCCATCATCCTCAGCCAGCATGATGAATGACAGTGCTGGCTGGAAGTGATGTGAGTTATAGACCAACACATCTGGAGGGTTCCGGAATGAAGGCTCCTTTAAAAGAGCGCTGCGCCTCCTCCTGCAGTGTTCTTCCATTGGTCTCTCCACTCTTGCCTCCTGTGGTGAAAAATAATTACAGCAGGTGGGAGAAGGGTATGAGCCGAGAGCTGGGATCTGTTCTGTCTGCATTTTGCAGATTGTCAGGTGCCTTTCATCCCATCGTCTGCTCATTGACGGAATTGGATTTTTCCCAGTTTCCCAAATTTGCACTTGTGCAAATCCTCCCCCCCCCCCCACACATTTTCATGGTTTTGCCTATGGGGGAAATGCACTTCAGCCAATTTTTTTTTTTTAACTTCACATATTTTTCTGAGACTAAATTTGTGAATAATTCCAGAAAAGGGGGGGGGGAGCCTGCAAGTCCACAGACTCCGTGTGACTTGGGAAAAGCTGGTCCACTGTGGAATCTGTGGGTTGGATTCATAGAACTCAGACCTCATTTAATTTTGTTGAGGATTTCTCTGATATCCCTAGGTGTAGTGACTGCATGCTCTCTGGGAACTTTTAAGATGGGGAAAATCTCCAGGTCACAGTCTGACCACTACATACAAAAGCACAAGCCGGCACCTAATTCCTTGGCTTGTGGGGGATTAATTTAAATGGTTTTGGGGGCAATTTAACAGTGCAGGTGCTGGCACCTATAAAAAATGAAAGCCAAGACATATCTCAATGGATAATTAAAATGGAAGCAATGCAGGTTTAAAGGTCAGCTCTGAAAACATGAGCCTTGCAATGTGATCCTAACCATGTTTATTTGGAAGAAAATCTTATTGATTTGGTGGGATTTACTTCCAGGTAGGTAAGCGTAGGATTGCAATCTTAATCCACTTTGATTTATTGTATTCCCCATACAGGAGAGCGTTCCAAAATGGTACTCATGGTTATATATGTTAGTCACTTGATCTCTTATGTGTTAGCTGGCTAACAGGTTAAATGTAATATTTTTAACAGCAATTAAGATATCATTCTGAACCTCTTATTCATAAACTACTCCCATAGTCTGTGCATGTAGGACAGGCTTCTAGAACTGCAGAAACAAAACTCCTAAACCTCTTCTTGCAGATTTTGTAGAAAAACAACGATATATACATAAGACTAGTTTTTCACAGTTGTAGATACAATTGTAAAATATGTACAGTCTTGCGGGTTTTGCCTGGCAGCAGATTCTCTTTCATATAAAATCATCTCTCAAAATCATGCCGTTATAGTTTAATTTAAGTCAATGCATTTAGGTGGTTGGTTCTCCATCCCTTATGGCTGCTTCATACATAGAGCAACCAAATGTGGTAGAGGAAAGTCCCCCCTGTACATTTAAGAACTGTGTAGAAAAAGAGATTTTTGCAGGCATGGCTTGTCATGGTATGGCGCTGCAAGCCCTTTCCTCTATTGCATAGAGGCACCCCTTTCATACATTACATGGTTTCCTGCACTTATTTATATATATGAACTCACAGGCATGGATCCTAAGATGTTAAACTTAAGGATGTTCACAAAAGGAGTTGCCGTAGTCTCCCCTGCAGGCACCTGCACCCCCACAAGCCTCTCAAGCTGGAGAGCCCTCCTGGACAATGTGGGATGGGATACTGAAGCGGGGGTGGTGGTAGGGGAGGAGATGGGAAACTTTCCTCCAATGAACTTCCTTAAGGCTGCAATTCTGTATCCACTTATCTGGGAATAATCCCTATCGAACTCAATGGGATTAACGTTTGACTAAACATGTAAAGGATTGCACTGTAAGTTAACTTAGGATCAAAGCCATTATGTTTAGGAACTGCAGAGACGTCGTTGGCTCTCTCCGTTATGTATGCAACTAGCTTAAGTGTCTTTCAAAGGTTATAGCGCACACAGGGAACATGTGTCCATCCAGATAGTGTTGGACTGCAGATCCCATCAGCCCTAGGCAGCATAGCCTATGGGGCAGTCCATCAGTACCTAGAGGGCCATATGTTTCCCGTCCCCGGATAATGTAATGTGATGTCGTCTCAATGCCTCAGACCTGCATTCAGTGTTTGCTTGTATTACTGTTCTGACCAGCCCGCAGTTTCCAAACAATGTTCTGGACTGGTTGCAGCTAAAGGAATATACAAATGAGATATGGAAGTAGCCACCTGGGTAAACAAGGAGGTTGTTATTCTTAAGTTGTTAAGCTCATTTAAGATTACCAACATTTGTAAAAGATCACAGAAAAATCGAAAGGCAATGTGATGTAAAGACTGTAAAATAAATGTAAAAGATGTAGAGAATGCATTGTACCATGGAAACATAAAGCACTCTGAAACAAACATCTCGCAAGTACTTTTTCATTTTCCTCCATTTGCAGTATCCCCTTTTTAGTTCATTTAACCTTTCCCAGGTGGTGTGTGTGGATGTATGGAAATACGTAAAGGAAAATATACAAGTACCTTAAAACGGAGGATGATCCAGACTATACTAACTTTGAAAACTCGTTCCTCTGAAGTAAGTGTGTGTTCGTAAAAGCCACAGTGTTTCCCTATCATTTATTATATAAACTATTGATCATATCTGGCTTTTTTTAGACAGTGAAAATATTAGGTAAAGTGTCAGAAATTCTAAACTGCTGTTCTGCTCTGAGCAAACTGATACTCCAAAGGTTACTGTTAGTGGCTAGGATCACAAAGAAAGAGGTACAGCATAGGGAGAACTAAGCAATACTCAACACAGGGATAAACATGTTAATCAAACTGTAATACTGGCAGCCAGTGGAGGCTGGTGGCTCCAGTGTCAGTGAGGCAGTAAATCCGCTCCAGGTTTCAGTCAGAACTCTAAAGGAGCTACCCACACCTTGGACAGCTCTTTTAGAGTTCTGACTGAAACCTGAAGCAGATTCACCACCCACTGACATTGGAGCCACCAGCCTCCACTGCTGGCAGCCATAGAATCATAGAATAGTAGGGTTGGAAGGGGCCTACAAGACCATCGAGTCCAACCCCCTGCTCAATGCAGGAATCCAAGTCAGAGCATCCCTGACAGATGGTTGCCCAGCCTCACCTTGAATGCCTCCAGTGTGGGAGAGCCCACCACCTCCGTAGGTAATTGGTTCCATTGTCATATTGCTTTAACAGTCAGGAGGTTTTTCCTGATGCTCAGCTCCATGCAAAGCACATAAACCTATACACTTGCACAGTTCCTCCACATGATTTACACATGCTTCTTTCGTGGTAGTGTGCAGAGAGCACAGGATCATAACAATTATTCATAAAGAACATTGTCAAGAGAGAGAGTGAGCCTCATCAAAACAAAACTAATACTCCAACACAGAACATATTGCATGAGTGGCAGTCTATTACTAACTGCATAACCCAATGTCTACTCATAAGTCTCACTGAGCTTACTCCTGGAGTAAAAGCAGAGCAGCAGCATTAGATACAGCCTGTAATCTTTGCAGACATGCAGAAGAGCTTGAATATGAAAAGGGTGAGACCAAGGAATCAGAAACTTAGGGTAGGGGCTATGTAAAAGACTATCTCCATTTACGTATAGAAATCTGGTTTGTTAATCCAGATGGATAGGTGTCTAATGACAGAAAGCATTCAGAACCAGGCAGGGCAAATGACCCCTGGGTTGCTTCAGCAGGGGCCTTGGTACAAACTTTGCTTCATTTCCCAGCATACCAGGAATTGTTGCCTGAGAACAAAAGGTGGGGAGTTCAGCTTAGTCTCCTCTACAAACTGAAAGAGCGTGCGTGCGTGCGTGCGTGTGTATGTATGTATAAACACTGTGGGGCCTAGTCCTGTTGCTGCCAACAATGCACCTAGCTGTCCTGTTCCCCACCCCCCATATCTGCACTTTTGGACAGCATGTGAAGGGCTCTACACATGTACTGATATATGCATGTAGAACTCCTCTATGAGAGGGGAGACCCTGATTGGGCCAGGGTCGCCCCTCATGTCCCCTCGACATACATACATTGCTTTGCACATAGAACCTCTTCATACGCTTGCCAAACATGTGGATGGTGTAGCTACCAGGCATGGTCAAGCAATTCCCCTCATGCATTTTTCCAATGAGGGGGAGGTCACCTGTCCCCCACCCCCCAAAAAAAATCCACACAAGGCCCAGAGTCAAAGGAACTTGGTGGCTTTTGTGCCACATCTTGGTACAGATTCATGCATTGCTGAAATGGCATCTCTTGGCTCCACAGGGCTCTAGTCATGTGTGCAAAATGGAATCATACGAGTCAGGTGAATTTGGTCCTCTTTTACCACGCTGCATCAGGATTAATCTATAAAATTTAGACAATCATCCCAGTGTGGCAGTAAATAACCAACCAGAGTATTTTGGCTTTCAGGCAAAGGATCCATATTAAGCCAGCCTCTATAGCCCTTGCTGTTGTCCTTCACATTAATACCAAATGCGTTATCTTAACTGAAAATGCATGCTTGATGGGGCAACACGGGCAGGAAAGCTTGTTCTGCTGCTTACCAAGAACCGGGCTATAAATAGAACACCAGTCTGTCTCCTAAGCTGCTCACACAACTCCTTCCAGCAAGCCCTAACAGGAGAGTCTTTTGAAATGGCAAATACTTGCATTAATCCACCCACAGACCCAAAACAAAACTCTGTGAGGCTTAAACGCAGCCATGCTTGATTCCATATAACAGCCATCTTAAGTCCAAGTGTATGCATGTGCAGTATTTTTTAAATGGCAACGAACACCCCATAAGATCCTGGGAAAGCAGCAAAGAAGAGAGGCAGAATCCAGTCAAGACAGTTCGGGAATTCAAACCAGAGATGCACGTTAGGCTCTTTACTGAAATCCTGTGCCCAGAACACTGCTAAATACCATGCTCTTCTGAAAAGATGAAGAGAGCCAGTGTAGTGTAGTGGTGAGAGTGACGGACTGGGAGCCGGGAGATCCGGGTTCTAGTCCCCACTTGGCCATGGAAGCTCACTGGGTGACTTTGGGCCAGTCACAGACTCTCAGCCCAACCTACCTCACAGGGTTGTTGTTGTGAGGATACAACGGTGAGGAGGAGGATAATGTAAGCCACCTTGAGTTCCTTGCGAGAGGGAGAAAGGCGGGGTATAAATGCAATAAATAAATAAAATAAATAAATAAAAGCGCCTCTTTTAAAGAAAATCTCAGCCCTGGAGATTTCCCTTCTCTTGGGCACAGCAAACGGAATTTATTCTTAGTTCCTGTGCTTACAATGAAAAGATGGGGCTGCTTTATTTTTTAGCACATTTATTATTCAGGAATGGGGTGGCAGAGGATAGCCTTGCCCAAGAAGCAGGGGCAGCTAGCCTGAGTGTTCTTGGAGTGACCTACTAAGCACAAGTCTGGTAGCTACTCCTGAACTCCCCTCCAATCACAGAATCCTAGGGTTGGAAGGGGCCTACAAGCCCATTGAGTCCAACCCCCTGCTCAGATTCCCAGGCAGTCTCCCATCCAAGTACTAACCAGGGCTGATCCTGCTTAGCTTCTGAGATCAGGTGCATCCAGAGCAATGACGCTACATCACTCAAGGCATTGAAGTGGCTCTAATTCAAATGATAAGTCTGCAGCCGAAAGGCAAGGTGTTTTCTAAGAAGGAGTTAAGTTTCCCCATGTAATTTTCCCTACCTTCTAAAAGCTGCAACATTACTGTCTAAGCTATTGACTGCTGGCCAGTTGAATTAGATATTATGGTTTTGTCTTTTATGTATCAGTTCTCTTTTGTTGTAAGCCAGCTGAGAACGTTCATTAATGGACAATGTATACATGTCATAACAAAATTTGAATCGATTAAATTATATAGCCTTCCAAGACACTCCAGCCTGCAGTTTCTTCATTGGCAGGCAAGTAGCCATGTTAGTAGCTAAAAGTCCTGTGGTACTTTACAGGCTGAACAGATTTGTTGCATAAGCTTTTGGTGTGGCACCAGTCTACTTCATCAGATCTATTAAGTCTTTAAGATGGAGAGGGCAAGGACCGTGTAAAGCCACCTTGGGTTCCTTGCAAGAGAGGGGAAAAAGGTGGGATATAAATGTAATAAATAAAATGCCCCAAAGACTCTGTGCAGTTCCTTTACTGGTACTCAACAGTGCAACAAAAAAGGCAAGGCAAGATAAATGCACACATCACCACAGTAGGTACTTGCTAATTAATTTTATCAAGGAGGTTAATATACTGGCGGTATAATCCTGTATTAGCTATGAAACCCTTCTAACAATGAGACCAGACAAGAAATAAGTAACATCTGCTCCCTAGTGGTAAAACAGAAATACACAGTACAGAAAGTAGATCTAACCTAAAGTGATGGAAGGAGCAATCCTATGGCCCCTAGACAGTGTTTGAGAGGCCATAGGCTATTTCGGATTCCCTGATCCAAGCTTGGAGACAGCACTCCAACCTCGGAGGGGGGAATCGGAGCTCTGACCCTCCTTGCCCACTGTCACAGCCAGCACAGAAAGAACCATGCTAGCTGCTCTCCAAGGTCAGGCACTTGACCTTGGAGAAGGGGGCATTTTGGTGGGCAGGCAAGGGAGGAGACTGAAGAGGCCAGGATACAAGTTATCCTGAGCCTCTTCCTCTCCCCCTGGGAAGGACCCTTGCTAGATGGGCCAAAAGCTCTGTCTAGTGAAAACTGCAGGGCAGGAGAACAGGGAGGTGAAGATGGCCTCCCTCATCATCATCATGGCGATCACTCGTGACCGAGTAAGATGGTCTTCCAGGGGTATAGTCTTAGCAGTGGGCCTGTAGGTGGCTTTGAAGGCCAATTCTGGATCCACACAGCCTCTCACAGTGAGCACATAGGTTTCCAGGTGGAAGGCGGTCACGGTGAGGGTTTGCTTGACGTGCCTTCCGCTGAGCTTGTTTCTCCCTTTTGCCCTGTACTCGTGCTTCTTCAAAGTCCATAGCGCTTTTAATATAGGCTGACCTCCAGTTGGAACGCTCATGGGTTAGAGCTTCCCAGTTCTCAATTCTTATGCTACATTTTTTTAGATTAGCTTTGAGAACATCTTTAAATCTCTTTTGCTGTCCACCAATATTCCGTTTTCCATTCATAGGTTGGGAATAAAGTAGCTGCTTTGGAAGACGATGATCAGGCATTCGAACAACATGGCCAGTCCAGTGAAGTTGATGTTGGAGAATCATTGTTTCAACGCTGGTGATCTTTGCTTCTTCCAATACGCTGACCCAGAGGACTGCACCCTTAGGGTGCAATCCTATGCATGTTTGGACAGGAAAAAGTCCTACAATTCCCAGGATTCCCCAGCCAGCTGTACTTTTTTTCTGTCTAAACATGCACAGCATTGCACCTGTAGTAGTGCCCAGCTTCAGTCATTTATCAGGCAAGTGCTGGTGCACCCGATTTGTATGGTGGCGGCGAACGCATTACAATCCCTCCACAGCCTGAGGTGACAGAGCCTCAGTGTAGAGCAGCTATTTAAGAGATCCCCTCTCCTCCTGCCGCCCGTTACAGGGGAAGGTTGAGTAGGACCCACAACTGGTACACCTACATCATTCACTGGGCCAAATTATGCATTACGTTATTTTTTTTTAAGCACATAAACTGGCTCCTTGTATTTTGAAGAAAAAGCAGCTACCAGCCCTCAACCTGGAATGTGCTCCCAGCATAGATCGAGGTCTCACACCAGCTTCCTACTGAAAACTGCCCATCGCTGGCTGAAGGAAGCTGGGGCAGGGCCCAGACCCCACCAGGAGCATGTCCTGGATTGGGCCCCTCTGGCTTTCCTCTTCATCGGGATTAGTGGCCCATTTAAGCATGTTTAAGAACCATGAACAACGTAACAGGGGAGAACCACGGGCCCAATCCTTCACCTCACAGATTGGTCCAACCCGCTGCTCAATAGATGATCTAAATGCAGGATGTAACCACAGCATCACTGACAGATAGTTATGCAATGTCTGCTTAAACACCTCTAGTAAGGTGACCCACCACATCCCTGTCTGTCTCACACTCTGACAGCTCTTACCATTAGGAAGTTTCTCCTGACATGTAGCTGAAATCTGCTTCCCTGCAATTTCCACTCGTTGGCTCTAGTCCTGCCCTCTGGCCATCTCTGCTCCATCCATCTTCTGCATGACATCCCTTTAGATATTTGAAGACAGCTATGTCTCCCCCTCATCTTCTTTTCTTCAGGCTAAATATACTTGGCTCTTTCAACTGTTCCTTACAGGACTTCTTTCCAGAGCTCTCAGCCTCCTCTGGACAAGGTTGTTTATCAGTGTTGTTCTGGAAGTATGGTACCCAGATCTGGACACAGTACTCCAGGAGCGAGTCACGTCCCTTCCAGGTTGTTCCATGCTGCGCTGCTACCGGCTAGATGTATCTGAAATCACTGGAACACCTAATCATTGGTTCCCAGTAAAGTTTTCTTTGAGAATTACAATGAACTTCATGTAAAAATGTGACAGGACGTTTTATAGCGAGTTGCACACATAACCGACAACTTGAAACATCACTGAACCCTGCAAAGCGGCAATGCTCACGGTTACATTTAGAACAAGAGTCAAAACAAGCATAATAAAGACAAGACACCATTGAATAAAACAGAGAACCACCCATTTAAATAGGAAAAGGGATTTATTAAAAAAAAAACCTGCCTCCCGTTTGTGCCTGTAGTCATCTCCGTTCATTTTGTAGGTCACAAAGGTCCTGGAGCAGTGCTCCTTGCCAACATCAAATAATCACATTGTTTGCCTTTCTCACAGAAGAACAACAAAAGAACTCCCAACAGTTCTACTAGCATCCCATTACAAAACCACAACATGCCACATCAGCATGCCCACTATACATCTTCTACTCCACCATGGAACTTGGGTGTTAATTCAACGGACAAAAAATATACATACAACAAATTAGCCTACCCATCCAGAAACTGGATGTGGACACTACCAACAGTTGGGATTTCACACAAGGCTAACGTATGAGATTTGCAAACACCAAACTTGCCAGTTTCCATATTTGCTTGAAGGACAGACAACCTCATATTGAGGAAAAGTGGCTTCTTCTCCTCTATCTGCCTCGCTATACCTAATGCAATCTGGGAGGGCAGGCGGTACAAAACCCCAAACCTGGTTTACACACAGGTAGTCCTGTAGGGTTTGAGAACCATCTCACACAGTTATTTAGATGTGTTCTGCGCCTAAAGGAAGCAATATTTCACAACAGACGAGTGTCTTCTTCTCCCAGCTTCCAGATATACAGCCTAAAGCTAAGCGTTAGTGCAGCCCTCCCCAACCTGGTACCCCCTGGGCATTTTGGATTTCAAATACCATTAGCCCCAGCCAATCAGGAATGCTGGGAGTTGTAGCCCAAACCAAACCTTCCCCAATCTGAAACACACCAGATTGGGGAAGGATGCCCTGAGTGGTTTAGGCTGCAATGCTATGTACACTTTCCTGGAAGTAAGACCCATTGGACTCAGTGAGGCTTACTTCTAAGTAGACATGCATAGGATTGCACTGTTAGTGTCTTACTCCAAACAGCCCCAAAGTCTCCCTAATCATAGTGTCAGGGAATCCTCAAGCAGTATTTAGAGAAGGGGTGGGCAACATAAGGTGCAATCCTATGCATCTTTAGACATAAAAAGTCCTACAACTCCCAGCATTTCCCAGCCAGCATGGCTGGCTGGGGAATGCTACGAGCTGTAGAACTTTTTTCTGTCTAAACATACATAGGACTGCACCCTTATAGGCGAAAACATCTGGAGGGCTACAACTCTCATCAGTCCTAGCCAGCATAGCCAATGGTGAGAAATCATGGAAGTCATAGGCCAAAACATCTGGAGGACCAGAAGTTGCCCCAACCCTGTGAAGGGGTTCTTCTGAGGAATGCAGGACATTAGAAAAGCAAATGATAACTTCCAAGCTTTTTGGAACTAACAAGAATATTCCTTTCTTCGTATCATACACCCACTAGCCAGGGGAGGATAAAAGTAGGAAGGAAAACGGAACCTGCCACCCATAACTGGATGAAAATAATACTGCAGCTTCTGGAACTGACCTCACTTTAAGTAGGGATGTGGACTTAGAAAGGCAGTGTTACATGGTGGGGCTGGGATGCAAAGATTTCCATTCAATTTAACAGTTCCTTTAAACCAGGGTGGACAACTTCAGCTACACTCCCCCCCACCCCCGGGAATTTCCTGCATAAATTGCTGCAATGGCACCCCCACACACACTATTTTGCTTGAAAACAAGGTGCACATTCCCCGCATGCCTGGTTTCCAAGCAAAATCACCACATTTTTTGCTGCCACCAGGACTTTTTCAGCGGTGGGGTGGGGGGCCATGGGGCTTCCATGTGGCCCAAACATTGCCCCACCCTGCTTTAAACAGTAGGCCGCCATGTTATGCCACATGTTGTGTTTGCAGCTGTTCACAGCTGGAGATATTTTTTTGCCATGGGATTGGGAGAGGGGCTGCTGTTCAAGAAACACACATCCAAGGGAGCTCTGGGCACACTGAACTAGTCGAGCGGTTCTTTGGTACAGGGGCAGGCCCATCTAGCATGCTATGACAGAGCTATCCAAGGAATAAAAAGCACTACAGAAGATGGTGGCCCCTGCTGCATCGTCAACACTTCCCTGATCAGAACATACATTTCAAACTGTTGGCACTGCAAAACGTAACTCGTGCCAAGCACACTGCCCAGCTGCCCACAGGGCACACTTTTATCTCTGTTCCTATCGACCATCATCCCAGACATGAAGCTACTCTATATCACAACATGCTTCGTCCGGGGGGGGGGCAATTTAGACCACAGATGGGACCAAGCTGGGGGACTAGCCTTGGCAAGTTTAGCACAGGTCTTTTGAGCTGAATTCACAATCCCGGCTCTACTGTGGCAGGATTACTTCCCTCTCTGAAGTCATCACTCCAATTAAAAGCTGGCCAGGTAAGCCCAAAATTACTGCGAGATTTTATTTCACATTAAAAATGAACAAAACCAAAAACACACTTCTCTACAGCTCTACAGCTTCTCTACGGTTTTAAAAAGTAAAATGCAACTAAAACAAAATGAAGCCAATTCTCTCACTGTTTGTATTGTTCTGCTTCACACCATAAAACTTCCGTTACCTGCAGAATCTGGCTGGCTGCAACAAGCAGCTGGTATGAGGCTACTGCTCATCTAACATGAAAGTGCTACAGGACCTTTCTTCTTGGCTGCAAAGGCCACATTCAACCCCAGGACATGACCAAAAACAAAACTAAAGAGGATGCTGTTCCAGGGAGAAGGACCCAAAACGGGAACACACAAAAACTATGCAGTTATGCTGCTGTTCTTCCCAGGATGGTTATTCTGTGTTGGGACTGTGTGATGTAGGACTTGATGGTCCCATCCGACTGTCGTCAGGGAGCTTTTGTTCAACGGAGACCACGATAAGCCTTTCACAAAGTCTCGGTGGGACCGGTTTCTAAAACTGGAAAAGTTATGAAACACTGTGCGGTTACCTGAGGAATGTGCAGCTACAGTCACAAATAACAAACAAGGCTTCCGAAGTACCATGGTTACTCGCAAGTTCCTAGAAATTGAGATGAATTGGATCCGTATTCTAATGCACAGTGCATAATCCTAACAGCCTCCCCTAACCTGGTGTCCTCCAGATGTGTTTGACTACAACTCCTATCCTGATCAATGGCCACGCTGACTGGGGTAGATAGGAGCTGGAGTCTAACACATCTGGAGGGCACCAGGTGGGCGAAAGCTGGGTTAGATTCAAATGGTGCTTCTTAAAAAATGCTGTAATGCAGAGATGGCAGCTTGTAGCCCTCCAGATGTTTTGGCCTACAACTCCCATCAGCCCTAGCCAACATAGCCAATGGTGAGGGATGACTGTTGTAGGCCAAAACATCTGGAGGGCCACAAGTTGCCACCCTTGTTCTAATGGCTATTTCTTCACTTCTGTACGCCGAAGGGCGCAGGAATGATGCTTTTTTCCAAAGCAACATCAATATAAATGCCAGTTCCCGGTTTCCCCTTCTTCCTGGCTAGAACATGGCCAACAGAGAGGAAAGCCAATGTGTAAGGAGCACATACAGACTGCTTCCCTACATGTTGTCTTCAAAGCCTACAGTGGAAGAAAATCTGCAGAGGGATGGGTAGAATTCCTACCTCATCCACTTGCTTCACCATCCATTATTCAGGCTGCCTTTGCTGAGAAAGGATGGATCTAGCTAACTAGGTCCAGCCCAGCTCCATCCTTGCATGGCACCATTAACCTGGATGACAGGCTGCAAGGTATGGCAAGGGCGAGGAAAGCTCTAATTTCACTCCAGCTCCCTCTCCTGCAATCTAAGCTGCCATCACTGTTGCTGAGGGGCATCAGCAAGAAGGTGCTGTTGCACTCATGTCCTACTTGTGGGCTTCCTAAGGGCAGCTGGTTGGTCTCTGTGTGAACAGAATGCTGGACCAGATGGAGTTTGGGACTGATCCAGCATGGCTCTTCTTATGGCTACAGAACGAGGAAGGGATCAGGGTGTGCCTGATTCACAATGCCGGGCCTTGCCCCTCTCCATGGCCAGCGAGGGCAGCTTTCGTGATGGGCTTGCTGCACGGCACAGCTCTTTCTCCTCACATTGGACGGCTACCTTCACAGAGCATTTTGATAGATATGTTGCAATGGACCAAACTCATGTGAGGATTGATTAATGGGGCTAGTTTGGATTTGTTTGAGGCAGGAGTGCAGAACATCAGGGCTGGGGGCCAAATCCAGCCCTACAGGGTTCCCCAGTTGGCTAGGGCCCCGTCCCCTAGCCCCTTTCTCCCAACCATTGATTGTTTGGTGGTTTCCCATTTTTGTGCAGTTTTTTCCCCATTCTAAAAGGTTGAAATGCCTCTCCTGAGGCTTACTCACAGTAAGTACTGTAAATTAAATATGAGATTAATTTGGGGTTTGGGGCCCTGCCCTTTTTGTGTGCCATCCCCCCACCCCCCCGCCGCCAGGTTCTCTGAAATGAGTTTGGCCCTCAAGCTGAAAGAGGTTCTGCATCCCTGTCTACGCTTATGCAGCTCTCACACTGAGTATGCCTAGATGGCGGCCAGCTTCAAACCCTAACTGAGCTCAGGAGAAGCAAACAGAGAGGAAAACAAGTGGGAGTCAGTGAGACTCTTTTGCACTCACACTTCTGAAAAGCTGGAGTCAAGAACAACTACTGAGCAGTCTTCACTGATGGAAGCCAACAAGGGAGAACTAGAGAAGAAGGAAAAGCTGATGTTAACACATGTGGCTTGTTTAACTTCCACAGGCCACACAAAAACAAACGCACTGGAAGTTATGACATTTCCCCCTGGTGGTGGTGGTTATCTAGGGCTTTACAAAGAAGCATAAATAAAAGAGACATGCCACTACACAGAGCGGCTTACAACCCCAATTTTGGAACTGGGGAAGAGAAGAGAAGCAAGGGCCTTTGTACTGGGATTCCCCCTTCCACGGACTGGCGACGCAGCTTGAGTTAGAATAGCTCTACAGCCCTCCGTGTTGCTCTGACTCATCCTATCCTCTCTCCCATCCTGGCAACCTTTAGTCACTCTTTACCAGTTGGTCCTTGCCAATATTCTTCCCATAGTAGAAGAACGTCTCCTCACCCCCAAACAATATAAAAAAAAAGAGGGGGGGGACACATTTACAGGGCAGAACATGGTTTGGTTCAGCAAATACTTTAGGCACCTAAAAATCTTTAAATGTATGTACCTAACCCTATTGAGGAACAAGAATCTAATATCGTTCTAATACAAGAGTTTATAAGGAAAAATAAGACTACTTTATAAGGAAAGGCAGACAGACGGAGAATGGTCTATATCTGAATGAGCATCCCAGGTACTTCATGGAACTAGAAATGATTTTGTCTATTCAGTGTTATACTCTGGACTTAATACTCTTACCTGGGTTGGATGGGGAGGAGGAGGCCTCAGATAACAATGGTATTACTTCACTTCAAAATGTGGTACCCCAGCCCTGCTGTGTTTAGGGGCCCCTCCTGCTCGTGCAGCTGAGCGGGACCCTGGGATTCTGCCCCAAAGTCCTGCCTGACAGTACTGCTCTACAAAACTGAGGGCGTGCATCCACAAATGACTACGGCCAACCCCAACTGATATTATTGACCATACCTATGTGCAGAAAAAGCAAATCCTGTGATGCTTCGGGAGTGCACAGGTGAGCTGAGGGCAGAATCTGCATTCTTTGTGTCCACAAGAACAACCGTTCCACTTTCATCGCCTTCAAAATCGCAACAGAGAGCAATGTTATCACTAAGTCACTTGGAGAGACATGAGCATTTCCTTACCATGTTTAGACAGCAAGAAGAAATACTCCTTACCCAATACAAAAGTGTCATTTCGATGTGGATGCCACACCAATGAGGTAGGAAGGTTACTAGAGGCACTGCAGGCTGCACGGGGGGGAAAAAAGGAAGAACTGCAATCAGTTAAAAAAGTCTTTCAGCTTTATTCCCTGGAGTAGCTGACTGACTGTCAGCTAATACATGACAGAAAAATGAAAAACGCATCCCAACACACACAGGCGGCTTGCCATATGTGGAATTCTGCAATATTCTCAGTCTTCGAAGGCAAAGCTATTGGATTCAAAACTTTGTCCATCTACTTATATATAAAGTAGAAGGACATGGAATTCTTCCTTCAATAGAAATACAGTTTGGGAAGACGTGCTGATAGGCTTTTGTATGTGTTGATACAAAACAAAGCCTCAGGAGAGGACGGGAGGCACAGAGGAAGAGAAAGTCTTGTGCTAGGCAGGAGTTACTTAAGATGCCTTTAATTTGCTGAAGCTCAACTAACTTAAGCAGTGGGAGGGGCTGCTCACCTGCTTTAGTACCTTGGATTTTATATCAAAGAACCAGTTCACCATAGGATGCTTTATTTGTTACTATGCATCTGAACTCCGTATGTGTTTCTTTAATAAAGACAACTATGTTTAAGAGATGGAAATTGAGCTGGGAAATTGGATCTGCTCATGGGCTCAGGGATTCAAGTGAGGCCACTGTGCTGGAAGCTACTGTGATAAGCAATGGGAAGATAGCTGGTTTTCAAAGGTGCTGGTAAACCACCAGGGTCCCCGATTATATTAGGACATGCATCAAGGTTGCACATTCCCACCTCCCCTCTTGTGCACAATCCCATCCTGACACCCACACCCGATTTGCCTTGAACTGTGGTTTAGCACTATACGTGCATTGCCACAAGGCATGGCTAATGCCAAGTGTGAAAGCTCCAAGCCACGATCTGAAGTGAATTTGCAAGCCATCATTCTGGGCAACCCTGCTTAGCCTTAACCAAAGTCAGCACCATTCTGAATAAATGTAACACTAAACTCTGGTTACAGGAAACCATGAAAGGGAAGGTGGAATTTATGCATGGAAGGGAAAGAAGCGTGCACATTCTCAGAACATTCCTGATCGCCAGCTGGAGTTGAGGAACGTTATGCACCGACAGGATCTGGTTGGGGTTCAGGTCTCTAGAATGCATGGTTATAAGAATTGGTTCTGGTGGAGGCAGCTTGTCTGACCTTCACAAATAAGAGCTATGGGAGCTCTAGTTGCAAATGGTATACCAGAGGTTACTGATGCTTCATTCTCTGAAGTTGTTAAGGGGCTCCCAGGTCCAAAAATTCCAATGTGGAATTTCTGCTGGGCAACAATAACTTTGTTTCAAACTTGTTTCTCCTTAACTGTATAGGAAATACAAAAATAATAATAATCTGGCACCAAAAAACATACCAATCCGAGTTGCTGGTTTGGAGGATCTGGTATCCCAGAGTAAAATCCTGCTGTCCTAAAAAATAATTAAAAATAAGATAAAATAGTTTTAAAATGGATAATTGCCATCATAGCAGGTACTTGCAAATCTACATGTCAATCCTAGAAAGCAAGTTTTCCAGTTTTGCCAGCTTTCTCTCTCTCTCTTCCCTAATATAGTACAATACTATTACCACTGCACTTATAATGACAATACCAGATATCTAAATCACTTTGCCTTTAGGATGTATAGGCTAAATCTGAATCTGCAAAGACTCAGAAAGAAGAAATTAGCTTTACCTCAGCGCAGGACAGGAACATTGTCTCCTTTCCGGGGCAGGAGGCCGCACATGTCACTTGACCAGAATGAGCTAGCCAAAATTAAACAAAAAAAAGAACATAACACACATTAAGATGGGCTTGTTTAGGAAGTGAATCCAGGACACATGCACTCTGGGTAGAAGAAAGCACCAATGCACATGCATGGGACAAAAAGGGCCTTGAAGATAAGAAAAATAGCATGGGACTTTTGGCTAGTACGTAAAATGAGGAGCCATAATTTGGGTTGCTTAAGCAATGTGATTCTTATGAATTCAGATGCTAACAGGCAAACTAATGTGTGGATCGGATCCACTGGGTTTCATACTTTGAATACCGCAGAAGTTCTCAGCTCAAAAAAAATCACAATACATTTAAAGATGTATATTTTTTAGATAAAATATGTTTAGAAATAAGTACTTCGAGAGAAAATACCTTTAGAAATGCATATTCAAATGCAAATTCTTGTGCAGGCTTTAAAAAATGGAGATTATTGTGGGAATGGGTCAGAACAGACTTATGAGTGAATGAATACAGAAGCAACACAGACTGGAAATAGATTGATTTGGCCTTCCTTAGTCACAATTAACATCATTTGGCTTCCAAAGCAACAACCCACAAGAGATTTCAAAAGAATGAAGGTCAAGAGGGGCAGAAGCCACTTAACCTGGAGTAATAGATCTCATGGAAACTGCTTGTATGTAGGATTGAAGTGCGAAGCCAGTTCTTAAAAAGTGGGACTTTGGCTTTACTTTAGTATGAAACCTTATATGTCAGATAAATGTGTTGGTGGAGTCATTGCTGTGGACTGATTTAGGCATTAGCTTGTGTTCATGGAAGTACAGCCACCACATGATTCTAACCGTTGGAAAGGTCACCGCCACACTTCTCCCTAACTTACACTGCTTGAAATTTAAGCTGCAGGGACAAGAATATCTTTAGCCAATTACCTGGTTTGCACATATCGACAACATGAGAGGGGATGAATGGGCACCCTGCCTGCCTTTTCTGCTTTTACCCCACAACACATGAACGGCTTCTTTGTATCTTGTGGAATGTGACGTCCAAACCCAGAATGCAACATCCAAACCCGGACTACTGGGTTGTTCAGTCCCTAAACAACCCAGCAGTCCAGGTTTGGACGTCACACACCACAACCCATGAAGGAGCTGATTGTGCACCGTGGGATGACAACAGAGGAGGCAGTCACCCTGCCTGCAGCACAGCTGCTTGCCATTACATGCAAAGAGGCCCACCTTAACAAGCCTAAGGAACCAAGTGAAATAACTCTTCTTTTTCCATCTTTATAATGTCTATATAGGGATCAATGGCTGAAAGTTGTGTCAAGTCATTCCACACAATAGGAAGCATGGTTTGTCATTTTATTTGGACAAATGCTATCCACTGAAAACCTGTTTGCAATAACCAGTGTACCTTAAAATAAAAAAAGATCACATTTTTGTTCCACACTTCTCTCTTGATACTGCTGTTTTCCTTCAGCTAGCACCCCTTGCCTTTTGTTTCCTGACCACACCGAACAGACCATTCAACGTGGCCGAGAAACACAGAAGCCACACCACTTCCTTCAACAATATCAGGGCAATAGGCCTCTGTATATCAGTTGCTGGGAACATGAACAGGAAGATGATGTTCCACCTATGTCCTGGCTGTGGGTTTCCCATAGGCATTTTGTTGGCCACTGTGTGAACAGAATGCTGGATTACATCGGTGTTTGGTCTGATCCAGCAGGGTTGTTATGTTGTTAGACAAGATGGGCTGGTGAAAACGTTTAATAAATAATACAATAGAACAGTCTTCCGCAACCTGGTTTCCTCCAGATGTTTTGAATGACAACTCCCAGCATTCTGGACCCTTGGCTATGCTGGCAGGGGCTAATGGAAGTTGAAGTCCAAAACATCTGGAAGGCACCAGGTTGAAGAAGGCCGCAAAAGAATTACAACAAAGACTGCAGCTTGTTCAGAAGCCCAGAAGCAAAGGCAAATTAAAGTTCTGCCAAGACAGCTTCTATCATACTGAGAATAGACAAGGTTGAAGCCAAGACACAATACAGAATTGAACACGGAAAGGCAGGCAAGGAAAGCAATGTGGTGCTGCGGATAGAGTGAGGAGATTCTACTTCATCTCTCTACTCAATTGTGAAACTCACTGGATTTCCTCGGGTCAGTCTCTCTCTCTCTCTCTGCCTAACTCCTCTGACAGGGTTCTTAAAGGCACAATCCTATGCATATTTAGACAGAGAAATTCCTACATCTCCCAGCATTCCCCAGCTAGCATGGGTGGCTGGGGAATGCTGTGAGCTATAGGACTTTTTTCTGCATAAATATGTGCAGGATTGTGCCCTAAAGGAATAAAATTGGGGGAGGGGTGGATCACACTCCACATATGCCTCCCTGACCTACTTGGGAAGAAGGGCAGGATAAAGTAACAAAAAATATGAGAGCCAATCAAGCTTAGTGCTCACCTCTGTAAGTGTTGAGCACTGTTTGTTGAGGGATGTCCCAGATCTTCACACTAGACATAAAATCCAGATTAAGTTTAAGAAGAATGGATACTTTTAATTAAAGCAGAAAAGCACCACCACAAAAGGGGGTCACCTGAAGTCTTTGCTGCCGCTGACGGCCTGTGTGCTGTTGGCGAGGACAGTCACTGTTGTCACAATGTCGTCATGCTCGTACTTACAGAATTTGTTCACTATCAGAGTCTCATTCTCATCCAGCTCCCAAAGTTCTAGAGCTCCTGCGTGAGAGGGGGAACAAACTCAGCAGAAGGATGTGCCTCTGGAAAGAGGAATAAACCAGGATTCCATTTCCTGGCTTGTCATTATGGGCAAACAGGGAACAGTGGTTTCAAATACACTCAGGTTTGCTAAACAAACTGGCTGAACAGCCTTCAGGATCCTTTCTGCTCAGGCACATAGTACGAAACTACAGTTTAGTGTTATGTGCAAGCCCTCCCTATGGCAAATATAAACAAACTATCAAAACCTCAAGGGTACTGACTGGATCCAACCGGCCTTCCTCACTACTGATTCAGAACAGTCATACCTATAGATATTAAAAAACAGTAGTAGGTATTTGGGACGTTTTTAAGCCAACCCCACCCAAGAAACTTGCAACCACAGCAGGGATGAAATGTGCTCAGCAAAAGGAGAAAAGGCATGGGTCACTATATACCAATATCTGTCTATTTTGCCTACATGAATGCGCATATATCTAGAAATGGCTGCTTTTAATGTATCCTGTATGTAGAACCACAGTAAGGACAGACCAGTGAAGATGACTGAGCTATTCTCTCCAGTTTTCCAAGTTTCTTTCCAGCCTCACACGTATTGGTTCCCACAGAACACTCCCCTTCTCATCTCCAACCTGCTCAGCTATTATGCAATACCTCTGCTAGACATGTCCCAGAGTTCCTTTGAAATGTAGGATGAGCAAGGTAGTGGCAAGATGCAATGTCATCAACAGGGCTACAGTCTATCCAAGCATGTCCAAGAACATACAGCAATTTGTGGCATCATTGACTGTTTGGCTGAATCATACACAGGGCACCAAAAAAGGAAGACAGAAACAAGCCACCTTTCAGTTTTAAAAGTAGCTTGTCTCTTTGGCATGGGAACTGCTTAAAGGATGAAAGAAAGCAAAGCTCCTCATATGCCTATCTCGTCACGGGATCCTGGCCATTATGTATAAGACATAAAGAGATTTCAGGGGACAAACTTCCCCAGTGCTCACCTGAATCTGAAGCTATCAGGATGCCTTTATCTGCCACCCATTTCAGATCAGATATTCCTGCTTCAGTTTGAACTCCAGCGGAGCAAAAGCCTTCATTAGGAGCTTTTGATGGATCCTTGAACACCCAAATGGAACCCACCCAGCAACGACCACTCAGGCTGGATGCTCCCAGAAGCAAGGAACCATCTGGGAAACAAAGTTAAACAAAGTTAAGTGCAAATATTTCATTGCAAACGCATGGAACTTCTACACTTAACAGAAAGCAAAACATTATCACCAATTATTTATTTAATGCCAAGGTTGAACTAGGTGCAGTTTCATAATACCTAAATGACACAATCCCTTTGCACATGACTTACAATTCACATGGATTGGAAAGACAGGCAAGAGCTAACATAACTGAAAGTCTACTTGCAGATTATTCTAGTATCTAGACTGTTAAAACCTTCATCCTTTATGGAACAATGGCCCAATAATAAAATATATCTATACCACATCCTGAGAACACAACATTTGACAAGTACCTGAGCCAAGATTCTACATGAAAGTTGATGATGTAGTTCCATTTTTAAAAAATAAAACACTATAGCTGAATTTACTGGTGTTTTTGAGAATAGGAATTGGAACAGATTGGAATTCATGTAAAGAAGAAAGATATATAGGCAAGAACAGAAGTGAACAGAGGAAGGCAGTTTGTCTATGAATACAGGTGCACACACACAGAAAAGTGCCCCTGAGCAATGGCCAGAGTTTCTACAACCCATCTCTGCATGCACAGAGGAAAGAGCTACACTTCACCTA
This sequence comes from Heloderma suspectum, assembly GCF_057233095.1. Taxonomy (NCBI): domain Eukaryota; kingdom Metazoa; phylum Chordata; class Lepidosauria; order Squamata; family Helodermatidae; genus Heloderma; species Heloderma suspectum. Next base: position 257,010,038 of record NC_139461.1, read on the forward strand.
CCAGAGAGCTTGAACCACAACACTCATCTGTTTTAGGAATGAAGCACTAAAGATGAATGTTTTAGGATACAAATGCAGAAATGGACTGAAGTCTAGCAACTCCAGCCAGGGAGAAGACAATCTAAAGCAGCCTTTCCCAACCCCCCCTTGCCCCCCGTTTGTTGCCTACATCTCCCAATATCCCTGACCATTTCGCCAAGCTGGCTGAGGATGATGGGAGTTGTACACAACAACAGGGATCAGGAGGGACCTGGGCTAAGGAAGGCTGATCTAAAGCAACCCTTTCAGCATTCCTTAAAAACACAGAATATTAAAATAGTAACAGAGCAATCTTAAATTTGTTAACTCAGAAGTAAGACCCACGAAATTCAATGAGATTTACTCCCCAATAAACATGTTTGGGATTGCAGAGTGACAGGCACGCAAACTTTTAGAAAGGGTTTTAAGAAGGAATTATGAAGAATGTCCAGCAGGGGATGCAGAGAAGATTTCGACCAGGTGGGCGTTGTGAATAACGCTACCCTCGAGTCGGCAAGGAGGAAAAAGGGCGAAAAAGCCTCTTCAGAAGTTCGCTCTGCTGTCCGGCGATCAAGGGGACGCGCGGGAATTTAGCCGGGGATGCCCCGGATGGGGAGCAGTGCGGAACGTGACTGCACCCCACCGAAATGGTGGCGAGGCAGGTGCAAAGCCGACATTGCAGGTGGATCTACGCAGGCTGGAGGCATCCGGACTCGCACGCCGGGCGGCGGGGGCAGCTTAGGACGAGCCTGGCCCCCAAGAGCGGGCAACAGGGAGGAAGGGCGCCGAGGGAGGTACCTGCCCGGTAGTGGGCCCCATCCAGGTGCCGCTCCATGCAGGCGGGCGCGTTGGGCGGGATGCTCCACTCGGACCCGGCTTCCCCGTCGGCCGGCTTGCCGGCAGCGGGCTTCGCGTCTGCCATGGCTGGAGCGGCGCGAGACAAGCTCCGAGCGCGCCCACGTGCTCCCAGGGCACCCCCGTTCCGCCTCCCACGGCTCTCGCCGGCCCTCTTCTCGCGAGAACGGCCGAGGCGCGGCTCCCTCCCCTCTTCTTCCGGGGTAAGGATTCAAATCGGGAACGCGCCACTCTCGCGATATTTCCCATAGGATGAGCCCGTCAAAACCAATCGAGCCCCGGTTCCCCGACCTGGGCCCCTCCGGATGTGCTGGGTTGCGGCTCAGTTTTAGGGCCAAAGGGCGGCATGGAAACGTTGTAGAAACGAGGAAACAGATACCAATACGTTGCCGGCCTGGCCTGAGCCACTCTCAGCCGTGGCCTGAAATATGGGGCGGATTGAGGTGGGCCGCACTGGAGGGCCGGTGTAAGCCACTGTCTCTCAGGCAGAGGGTCCCCGCCCCCAAGCTGCTTGTTGTTGTTCAGTCGTTCAGTCGTGTCCGACTCTTCGTGACCCCATGGACCACAGCACGCCAGGGCTTCCTGTCCTGCGCTCTCTCCCGGAGCGTGCTCAAGTTCTATTCATTGCATCCGTGATGCTATCTAGCCATCTCATCCTCTGCCGTCCCCTTCTCCTTTTGCCTTCAGTCTTTCCCAGCATCAGGGTCTTTTCCAGGGAGTTTTCTCCTCGCATTAGGTGGCCAAAATATTGGAGCTTCAGCTTCAGTATCTGTCCTTCCAGTGAGCACTCAGGGTTGATTTTAATTATGGGGTGCATTTGAATTTACAGGACACGTTTGTAGCCTCTTAACCGCCCTTTACAATAATCCTTGAGTTAGAAAGAGCCTGAGCCCCTGTCTTCGCTTCTCCCTTCGTGGGGGGGGGGGGGAGGCCGATTCCCAATCACACCTTTGCTAAAAACTTGACATCCTCCATTGTTCCTATGGGCAGGTACCGATTTTTCCCCATTAGCTGGTGGAGGCTGGCGGCTCCAATTTCCGTTGGGCTGTGAATCCATTCCGGGTTTCAGTCAGAACAAGCCAGAACCCCAAAGGAGCTATCCAAGGTGCTGAACCTATTTGGGGGACAGGCTGAGAGGAAGAAATAATGTCAAAAGTAACCAGGGAGCCCCGCTCTGAAACAATGGGATTCTCTAGCTGAGTCTGCCTTTTAAGTCTGTGTCAGTCCTTCAGATACTCCAAGCGGGGAAGCCAATGCCATAATCCCAGGGCACTTAAAACAAAAAAACTTTTTATTCTAATTTTAGTCTTTATAAATGAAATAAACAATAGCAACAACCCAATCAATATCTACAGTTTCCAACAATACAGTATTCTTAAGAGGACAAAGCAATAACAAGAGAAAGAAGGGGGGGGGAGAGAAAGAAAAAAAGAAGAGAGGGAATAATAATAATAGGACAAGGGGGAAGAAAGCAAAAGGGGAAAAGAAAAAATATGAAAAAGTTACTTCAAGGAGTTAAATTTAAACTTCATTACACACAGACTTCAAGTATTAAAAAAATTATACCTATATCATTGCCATTATTACACTTCAATACAGCATAATCAACCTTCAATTTCAATATCATCATCAGTCTTATAACACAGAAGGAAGCATACAATTCATTTCCAGTAAGCATATATCTCCCTTCAGTTAATATATAATAATAGAGCTTAAAAATTTAGCCAGCTAAAAATATTGCTAATCAAGGTCTCATAATAATGAAAGTAATAATAGTAAAAAAAAGAGAAAAGGGTAAAAAAAAATAACGAAATCACTAATATATTTTATACTATCTATATTTTAAATAATGTAGGCACTGTTTGTTTATTTGTTTATTTATTTATTACGTTTCTGTGCCGCCCAACAGCCGAAGCTGTCCGGACGGTTCACGAAGTGTCTAGTGTTGGCCCTACGTAGAGCGGACGCATTGAAATGAATGCGACTTAAGTTAGTTGTGACCAACGTAATTCCTGTCTACTCTACGTAGGACTAACCTTGGGCTGCAGCCCAGGCATACGGAGTCGGCACCGTCGTTTGCAGAGGCAGAGCGCCGCCCCGTCGGTGTCCACAGAGAGCGCGTTAAGGCCGCTGGCGGAGGCCCCTTCCGGCTGTGTGGCACTCTTGCCCTTCTTGGCTCTATATTCCTCTTCCGCCCGCGGTGACTTCCGCAAGCGCTGGGACGCTGCCCTCGTCGGGGAAGGCGTTCTCGCGAGACTTCCTTTACGGAGGCTGCCATCTTAGTGTTGCTGCCGGGGGTCACAGGGACGGAGAGGGCAGCGCTGCGTGGGACGCGATGCTGCCCCGCTTGGCCTTACGTGCCCTGGGTAAGCGAGGGCGGTAGGGGGTGCGGGAAGGGGTGCGTGGGTTGGATTTTGGCCGTGCTGTGACTCGCTGTTCTTACCTTCTGCAGCCCCGGCTGGCCTGAAGAGCTTAGCGCCTTCGCTGTCCGTGGGGTGAGTACAGGTGTGGAAAGAGCCCCAAGCCCTTGTGGGGACTAAATGTTGTGCCCACTGTGGACGCTATCCTAAGCCCCATTCATTTCAGTGGGTCTACTCTGAGTAGGGCTAACATTGAAGACAACCCTAAAGTAGGAACTGCCCTGTGGGTCTGAATTTAATTTATTTATTTAGGTTAGTAATACTTTCATACCGCTTGTCGTGTATGATATAGCCAGGTGATTTACGGTGCTGAAATTATAACGCAAGTATAATTAGGCTAACTCAGTCACTATATTATAACATCAATAAAAGCAGTGCCCCTGAAATTAAAACAAAATAATAAGAGGTGTTACAAATCAACAAATGCCAAATGTTAAGGATGTGTTTTTCTCTGTGGGTGTCTGGTGGCCCCTCTCTTTAATGAAGGAATTGAATTTGGAACCCTGGTTTTCTACTAAGATTGGTGCTGTTATTCCTTGATGGGGTTTCTCTGGTGTTCATGGCTGAAAGATATGCGAGTACCCATCAAGTTAAGCTTTCCCCTATGACTGTCTCTTTGTCTGAGGGGAAATGTGGCTGTTGTGTTTCTGATTGTGCTTTGGGTGTTGTGGGCAGTGGAGCTCTGCTGGAAAAAGGAATTGGTAACTATTTTTCAAGGGTGTTGAAGAGTTATTCTTTTGCGTGTTCTTCATGGGTGGCGGGTGCAGCTAAAGCAGGGTAGATTGAAGAGAGACCTGTGCTCGGTATATCTTACTTCAAGGCTTGGTCAGCAGCTAGTGTTGCCAGGGGAATGCTTTAAGAAGGCAGTGAGGTGTGCTAGGTCAAGTTCCACAATCTCCATCAGCACAGAATAATTTCTATAAGGCAGAAAGCACAGCCATGTGCCACAAAGCCTATCTTGCTACCCCTTACTTTGCATATGCAGGAATTGCCTATGTGAAACAGGCAGCGATCAACAAATTTTGGTTTGGTTTACTAGCCAAGCATATTACAGGTATTGTTTTGCAGTGGCATGTGCAGAGAACTTATGGAAGGGAGCAGTGTTTGCCTTTGTGCTGGGCTTTTGAAGAAGGTGCAAGCAGTACCTTGCAAAATCCCATCAGGAAGGGAGAGAAACAATTTGCTTCCTCTACATAGAGAAGGAGAGGTGCCTTCCATCCCACAAGCTGTGGTTTTACAGAAAGTACCAGCGGTGTATTGTTGCTGCCACCTCCAAATGCCCAGTGGAAGAGAGAAAACGCTTCCATTCCTTCCTCCCCCCCCCAAGGGGGGGCTCCCTTTGGAGAAAAAGAAGGGGGTAATTTCTTTCTCTTCACACTGGGATTTTTCAGGATGAAACCTCAGGACGGCAAATCTTGCTGCTGCTTCCTGCAAAAAGATGGAAAGGAAAAGAAACTACCACTTTTCTCCATGGCGAGAGATAAGTTGCAAGAAGCAGAGACACATGGCTGGTGCTTTATGCTGAGGCCTCTACCTAGGGGAGCAAAAATACCTTTTCTTACCTACGTATTATTGGGGAAAAGAGGTGGTTTTCCACCTGAGTGTGGGGGTTTGGAGAAAGCACTATCAGTGTCTCACTGCTGTCCCCTGCAAAAGGAAGGAAAAGAGGCTACTCTTTCTTTCCTCACCGTTAGGCTTGCTTAACTTGAAAGAATGGACATAAGAGGCCCATTTCTTGCTTTTGGTGGACAATGATCTGTTGGACTGTAGTAGGCTTCATGAAGTACTAAGGCTTGCACATTTTCAGTGGTGACACTGGCACTCTGAAATGCTCACTCTAGAGAGGACCCTATGGCTGTGTTACTATATGCCTTCCAATGCCTGGCAAAGACCTAGCTCTTTCAAGAGGGCTTTGGGAAAGCTGAACTGATGATCTGTTTCATTTGCAGGTGCTGCTATTATAATATTTGATTATGCTGTTTTGTATTGGCTTGATTTTTTGTCCCTTTATGCTGTTCCCTTTCATTTCCTTAATGGAAAGTAAAGCAGAACAGAAATTTTATAATAAATAAATAAAACAGGTGTTCTTGAATACTCTAAAGCAAATGATTTCTACTTAGCCTCAGTAGAACGTCTTTGGGAAGGATCTGGCATCACTGAAACACCTGCTTTATTGTAGGGTGGTGCAAGTATCAAGACAACTTCACACAAGTCAGCAGCGCTTGGCTCCTCTGCCACCTCTTCCAGAGACGGGAGGGAAAGTCCGCCATGGAATCATCCCTGAAGAATTTTTCCAATTCTTATACCCTAAAACGGGAGTTACAGGTTAGTATGCCTCTATGAAGTTGCTCTTGGCAAAAGCCAGTTCTTAACAAGACACTTATAAAAAAGCATGTATTTATTCAGTATATTTATATCTTGATTTTTTTCAGCTGGAGTCCTCAGATCACTTCATATGATTTGGGGAGTCCAGAGACAGTGCCACTGCTCATGTAGGGGTTTTGCATCAAATCCTGAAGTATGTTGTGTTCATTAATGACTGCAACAGCCAACCAGGAGAAAATACCTCGAAATAGGCACATGCCTATAGATTTATACTGCATTTACGTTTCAACTAAAACTGTCTATGGCAAACACAAACCTTGTGTGATGACTGTTGCATACAGTTCTGAGCAGTGAACGTGGTCTCTGATTAGAACAGTCGTCACCACATCCTTTTTAGCAAGACTGCCACAAAGTATGTAAGTGCCATTCTACAAGGAGTTGCAGTAAATATTCAGCTCCCCAGTCCCTGAGCATGCACCCCTCTCCAGTGCCTTGGTTTAGTGTAGTGCAGGGGTGGGCAAACTTCAGGCTTGTGGGATCTAATTGATTTTTTACTAAAATCCTGAGATCCACAAAATGACTCTGGTAGGTGGACATGCATTAATAAGCAGATGGGTGGCTCTGAGCAGTCCAGAAATTTGTGATCTGTACGAGAACCAAACTTGCAAATACTTTCACAAAAAAATCCACTCCTGGTTTTTCTCCAGTTATTCTTTTCCGGCAACCTATTTTAGGAGACAAACACTTCTTTAGTTGTTGATATTTTTAGACAATTGGGAGTCAGAAACCCTTACTTCAAGTCACCCAGAGATCTACCAGTAAATGCTGATCTTCCTTATTTATTTTATCTATTTATTTACAACACATATGAAGCCGTATAACAAAGTTTTCTGGGTAGCTTAGAGTAAACATAATAAGAATTTTTAAGTACACAGTAGAATTGTTGTTGTTCAGTCATGTCCGACTCTTTGTGTCCCCATGGACCATAGCACGCCAGGCCTTCCTGTCCTGCGCTCTCTCCCGGAGCGTGCTCAAGTCCATATTCATTGCATCAGTGATGCTATCTAGCCATCTCATCCTCTGCCGTCCCCTTCTCCTTTTGCCTTCAGTCTTTCCCAGCATCAGGGTCTTTTCCAGGGAGTTTTCTCTTCGCATTAGGTGGCCAAAATATTTCAGCTTCAGCTTCATTATCTGTCCTTCCAATGAGCACTCAGGGTTGATTTCCTTTAGGATGGACTGATTGGACCTCCTTGCAGTCCAGGGGACTTGTAAGAGTCTTCTCCAGCACCACAGTTCGAAAGCATTGGTTCTTCAGCGCTCAGCCTTCCTTATAGTCCAGCTCTCACAGCCATACGTTGCTACTGGGAAAACCATAGCTTTGATTAGACGGACCTTTGTCGGCAAGGTGATGTCTCTGCTTCTTACTATGCTGTCTAGGTTTGCCATAGCTTTCCTCCCAAGGAGCAAGCATCTTTTAATTTCATGGCTACAGTCACCATCTGTGGTGATCTTGGAGCCCAAGAAAGTAAAATCTGTCACTGCTTCCATTTCTTCCCCTTCTATATGCCAGGAAGTGATGGGGCCAGATGCCATGATCTTCGTTTTTTTAATGTTGAGTTTCAAACCAGCTTTTGCACTCTCCACTTTCACCCTCAACAAGAGGCTCTTTAGATCCTCTTCGCTTTCTGCCATTAGGGTGGTATCATCTGCGTATCGGAGGTTGTTGATAATTCTCGCTGCAATCTTAATTCCGACCTGTGATTCATCCAACCTGGCATTCCTCATGATGTACTCTGCATATAAGTTAAATAAGCAGGGCGACAATATGCAGCCTTGTCGTACTCCTTTCCCAATTTTGAACCAATCGGTTGTTCCATGTGTGGTTCTTACTGTTGCTTCTTGACCCTCGTACAGGTTTCTCAGGAGCCAGGTAAGGTGGTCTGGTACCCCCATCTCTTTCAGAATTTGCCACAGTTTGTTGTGATCCACACAATCAAATCAAAAGCAACATAAAATACAGCCACAAAACAAAACTCACAGTACATCAAAATTAAAGACGCATATTTTAAAAATGAGAATACAAGACTACATAAATTACTTTAAAGGCTAGGGTGAACAGAAAGGTCTTCACCTAAAACTGAAAAGAACACAGGGATGTTGGCAGGTGAATCTCTCTAGGAAAAGAACCTTTCCTTGGTAGTCACCTGTCTTCCTTTATTCAGCAGGTGTAGGGCCTCTGAGGAAGATCGTAAGGTTTGGGTAGGTACGTATGGGAGAAGTTGGTCTTTCAGGTAACCCAATCCCAAGCTTTTTAGGATTTTAAAGGTTAAAACCAGCACTTAAAATTGGGCCCGGAAACAAACTGGGAGCCAGCACAGCTGACAAAGCAAAGTTGTAATATTGTCAAACCACTCAGTTCCAGTTAGTAATCTTGTGGCCCTATTTTGGACCAACTGCAGTTTCAAAACAGTATTTAAAGACAGTGTTCTGCCATAATCACATCAGCTTGGCTAACTGATGTGAGGATAGAGAGGAAACTTGAGAAGGCAATAGGAGTCTCGGACACAATCCTTCCCACTAGTTGGCCAGGAAAGTTTGCACAAAGTGGCTGGGGCTCCAACCAGGTATCATCCAAAATTAGACCAGATTTGCGCACACACAGTAGAAAACAGGGGTGCAGAGTAGGAGGCTACAATTTTTACAAGAACATCCTGAAAATAGGATAGAATTGCAAAGATAGCTTGGGTCTGAGTGACCCGTTCCTGAAGTTAAACTTGGGGTGCATTGAAACTCCTGAGCTGGTGAAGGAAAAATAGTTCCATTTTAAAAGGGGATTGCAGTGGCACTGAGGAAAAAGTGGTGGAAGAGTGACAGAACAGTGGGATCCCATGTCCTTTTAACAGTTCTCTCTGGGCTTGTCCAGAGGACTCTGGAATTTGTCACAATCCGAAAAGCAGGTGGAAACCTGCTGACACTTGGTAGGCCAGGAGACCAAGGTGGTTTCAGTAGCGTAGACCCAGAATAGTACTGGTCCAACAGTTACAAATGGAACTGATGTAGTAAGATGGCACATTGAGAGTTTGGTGGTTGTATACTGTTTGAACAAAAATTTTAAAAAGAATGAAAAGGTGTCATACCTTGCATAACAAAAACACAACCTGTGGAAGAATTACCAGGTGGCCACAGTAGGCATTCCAGGCTGAAACAATGGGGTTGTGAAAACTCATTTCCAGAAGGTGATTTGGGATGGGCAGCTCCATTGGGAAATTCCCCATCTTACGAACTCACAGTGATTTGATTACACTTTGGGACATCACTTTGTGGCTAGCATGTACATACATAATTATTAGCATTTTTTAGCTAATTATTTTAGCTAATTTTTGGCTTATTTAAAAATTAGCATTTGCCCACCCTAGGGCTAATGAATATGTGCAGTTTTTATTAGATTGTTATTTCTGGTTTTGACCTTGGTGTACGTGACTCACAGGGTTATTAGGCAAGATTGCTTTGCTGTCACTTTTCCTGCCTTGGTTCAGGCAAGACTGTAATCAAGGTCCCATGTCCATGGTTGCTATCTATCTCTGGAGTCTACCACTGAGCACCTTGGTAACAAACAATAATTCCATTGTGCCTGGATAGTGTTTCAGGTTGTTCACCCTCTTTCAGTCATTTACTGCAGCCAAGCACTGGTTCAGGACTTCTGCCCACCTGTGTACTGAGCTAGTAGTAAGGCAGGCAAGAATGTCACCTGGCTTTGCCATAGTTGGGCCTTCTAGCTCTTTTTCAGGCATACCACAAATTCCTGTTGCCTTTACCACTTGTGGCACCCATACTGCAAGTCGACCACATATGGAGTAGAATTTTAGAAGACCATGGAATAGCATTGATATTAAAAAGCCCTGAGTTTTGCCATTTTTACACTGGGAAAGGAAGAACCTTATCTTTCTCTTAAAAAGTGGGGATAGTGTTAGAGATAATGCACACTTCTTAAAATGTCCTTAGTTGCTGGATCTTGATCCAATTTTGAGAGGAAAAACAGCACTTCTGGTAACTTGGTTAGGGCTTGTGTTCCTCACTCTGTGTTTGTGTGACATAAGTTCTCTCCCCTGACAAATCACATATGCAGGGTGGGGGGGGGGGGTAGTATATGCAATATTCCTGAAAGGTTTTTTTAAAGCTATTTTATGTTATGCTGAATATTTCTGTTTATGTAATGGTATCCTTATTTGTTTTCTTTTAGGTCCCTATATGCTTGGGACTGGACTTCTGCTCTATCTCCTCTCTAAGGAAATTTACGTAATTAACCATGAAACAATTGCTGGAATCGCTGTTGTGGGAATACTGATCTATGGAGTTAAGAAGTATGGTGCTGCTGTGGCAGCTTTTGCTGATAAACTCAATGAGGTGAGATAGTACTTTTGTTGCTCCTCCCTAACAAAATTAATACGGAAAAGGTTAATTTTGTGGTATGATATCCTGGTGTGTTCTTAGACTGTTTTAGCTTAGCATGCAACATAACATCCTTTAGGTTTTTCAGCAGTCAAAGTATGTGTCCTTGCAAGTAGTATAATTTACTAATCAGTAGCACCTAATTTAGCATCACCCTACCCCTCTCCCAGTTAGTAGGTTAATGTTGTAATCCTAAACATGTTTACACAGAAGCAAAGCCCATTGTGTTCAGTGGCGCTTGCTCCTAGGTAAGCATGCATAGGATTTATTAATTAATTTATTTATATCCCTCTTTTTTCCCTCTTGCAAGGAACCCAAGGCAGTTTACATGGTCCTCCTCTTTGTAGGACGATCCCAGATGTAGCCTTCTTGCACTACGGAAGTAATGTTCAGTGCAATTCAACATTCCTCCCTCAGTCTGTACCTCAGCTCTGTGCTCTGCTAATAATGCTATAATTATGATGATGGTGTGTAATCTGAACACAGCCAGAGTGAGAATGGCCCGGTTCGCACATAATGACAACCCATAGGTTGCTTAAACCATGGGTTGTCAGGGCCATGAGCAAGGGAACGAGTGCACTGCCTCCCACATGCTCACCACTTCTGGTTTGAATCAGCTTTCATCAGCAACTTAGGAACACCACATTCCTGGGTTTTTGATGTGACGTCCGAACCTGGAACTCTGGGTTCTTTAGGGTTAAACAACCTAGAGTTAAGCCAACAAACACCTACAGTTTGTTGTTGGATTAAACTCTGGGTTGTTTACCATGCAACAATCCAGAGTTCCAGGTTTGGACGTCATGTCAAACAATCCAGGAATGGGGTGTTCTTGGGTTGTTAACAAAAGCTGATTGAAAGCGACAAGCGTGTGGGAGGCAGTTCACTCCCTTGCTTGCAGCCCTGCCAATTCATGGGTTAAACAACCCAATAATTGGCATCATGTGCAAACCAGGTCAATGAGTTTTATTATACTATTCAGTATAAGAAATATAAACATCTTCCAAATTATTTTCTTTCAAGATTTGACCATTCTAATTATATCTGAGAATCTGCTTTTCATGCTCTTACTAAGACTGCTGTCCAGACTTGGGATTTGATGTCATGCGGTGTGATATAATTTACATTAGGTGATTCAGAATGAGAAACGTGGTGGAAGATAGAGAACTTTGCCGAATGTACTTTTTGTCCATGTGGGTAGAGCAGAGAATATGCTATGTTTGAAAGTTCATGCTCATTATCTTAAATCATGCTAATATTCTGTCTTTTCAGATCTAATACCAATTATACTATAACTTCTTCCAGTACTGTATCAAGGTCTGGAGATTGGTAATGGGCTGTAGGTGTGACTTGGCAAAATTGGGTTTCTCTCGAGATTGGACTGGTTTATTTCTTTCTAATTTCAGGATAGAATTTCTGCAGCAGAAGCTGTGAAAAGTGAGTCAATAACTCATCTTGAGAAGATAATTGAGGAAGAGAAGAAAGAGCAATGGAGGGTTGAGGGTTGCCACTATCTCTTTGATGCCAAGAGGGTACGGTATTAAAATATATTGGCAGTATTTCAATAGCAATTAGAAAGGTAAACTTGAGAAATTCTGTCCAACAACTTAATAGAACATAATATAAGCTCCTAACAGTTGCAATTTGCTGTATGTACTCTCAGTTCTCGTGCTTGTTTCACCTTTGTGTGACTATTGTCAATCTGTGATAGCACTGGATTAAACCTGTGTGGAAGGTATTCTGGAATTTTGTTGGAATGGATATTCTAAATGCCTTTAAAATATTTCCCAACTAAATATAAAAGAGATAACAAGTGCAGTATCATTAGAAATTTGGAACAATGGTATGGCTAAATTAGTATCTTGCCATTAACATCAATATATTATGATGATGAGATTCATGATGAAAATATTTAGGGCTGTCTAAAAAATGATGGAATTCTAACCTTTAGAGAGCAGTCCTATGTGGGGGAAGGCCGCCTCCGAACTCGGAGATGATTGCCCATCCACTGCAAGGTGGGAGGAGTGAATCTCCTTCAGCTTCAGCTGTGCTGATTTCGCAACTAGACAGCCGATCTTGGCTGTCTAGCCGCGGGACCTTGGAGCGTGGGGTGGGGAGGCCAGATGACACATAGGAAGTGTCGTACCAGCACTTCCAAACTCCCCACCCCACCCCCAGGAACGCCCTGTTCCCCCGCTCTGTCCTGCTCTAACAAGCATGGAACGTGGGGCCAATCCGTGCTGCCTACAAGGCGGTGTGGGTGTGTGTGGAGGGTGGTTCTCCAGGAGCCGACCAATCCTATGGCCGTCTAGCCGTTGACTAGCAGCCATAGGACTGCACCCTTAATTACTTGATGCATCTGGATTGTAAGAACATAAGAGCCATGCTGGATCAGACCAAGAGTCCATCTTGTCCAGCATTCTGTTCATACAGTAGCCAACCAGCTGTCAACCAGGAACACACAAGCAGGATATGAGTGCAACAGCACCCACCCGCTGATGTTCCCCAGCAACTGGAGTACATAGGAATGAATACTGGAGGTAGCGCAGAGGCATCAGGACTACTAGCCATTGATAGTCTCCTCCAGGAATTTGTCTAACCCCATTTTAAAGCCATCCAAATTGGTGGCCAACACTACATCTTGTGGTAGCGAATTCCATAGTTTGACTATGCACTGCGTGAAGAAGTACTTCCTTTTATCTGTCCTGAATCGCCCACCAATCAGCTTCATAGGATGACTCCAGGTTCTAGTATTTTGAGAGAGGGAGAAAAATATCTCCCTATCCACATTCTCCATACCATGCATAGTTTTGTAGACCTCTATCATGTCTCCCCCCACCCTCCTTTTTTCCAAGTTAAGCAATCTCAGCTGTTGTAACCTTCCCTCATAGGGGAGTTGCTCCAGCCCCTTAATCATTTTAGTTGCCCTTTTCTGCACTTTTTCCAGCTCTACAATATCCTTTTTTAGGTGACTCAATGACTCAGGCTGCAATTCTGTCCACAGTTACATAGGAGTAAATCCCATTGAACTTAATGGGGCTTCTGCATAGAGATACATAGGATTACATTCTTACAGAGCAATCCTGCCAGTGGGTCAGGAGAGATCCAAAAACAGAAGAGCTGCCTTTTCCAAAGCCCTGCCAGACTTTTCCAAAGCCCTTTTCCAAAGCCCTGCCAGGCTCTCACCAGCAGGGCAGAATGAAGAGAGGAGCGGCTCTTCCCCACTTTTCATTTTTTCTCTCTGTTATGATTTCCTTCCCAATGGTTTTCTCAATCCCTGGGATGTTTCCCTCCTCTTATGCCCACTTTCTCTCTTCATCCCAAACACTTTTGCTGTGCTGTAGTACTGGCATGTAGAGGGGCTGGGGTTTTTTCCCCACTCTTGCCTGCCACCTCTGTAGCCTGATGAAACAATCTATGGTTCTAGGTTCACACGTAACAACAACACATGGTTTAAACAACCCAGGATTCACAACCCAACAATAAGCTATGGGGTTTCTTTCTGGGTTGTTCATGGTTAGCAAACTGTGGTGTCTTCACATTGCTGGGTTCACACAGCAAGACAACCCGGAATTCAACAACCATGTGTTAGTGTTATATGCAAACCAGGTCATTGTTAAGACATGTCATGATAGGATATTTCATTTGATACTATTGTTGTAATAGACCAGATTGATGGTCTTATGGAACTTACTCCATGTTAATTGCTGTAAATTTAACTATTGAATATTATTGGGAGAAGGAACATGTTCTAAATGGGAATTTGACAAAGATAGCAGTTAATGTCTATATTTATGAACCATGTGTGGAGGGACGCAGATAAGAGATTTTTTTCAAATTGGTCATATTGTGGTTTTTAAATGTATATCTGTAAATCTTTTAAGTGTATGAAAAACAAAAAAGCATATTTCACAGAACTGTTATGATCAGAAGGGAGATGGAGAAGTGATATGTTTGATTTCTTGCTGATCCAGAACAACATTGCTATGCTGCTAGAGACCAACTACAGAGAGAGGCTGCTCACTGTATACAGTGAGGTGAAGAAACGGCTAGACTATCAAGTGGCAATGCAACAACTGAAGCGTCATATCGAACAAGATCATATGATCAACTGGGTGGAGCGAAATGTTAGGCAGAGTATTACAGCCCAACAGGTACTTAGAAAATGCCACATTATTAGTACTTGTGGATGGCATTTTGTTTCCCCTTGTGTTTACTTTCACGGTTTAGATAAAAGATACCACCTACTCTGCTGGAGGGTGTGTGATGTTACTTAGAACTAAAGTTTAGGATACTGCCCATCTGTTTCTGATGTTTGCCGTGGAGAGGATGGTGTCTCTGTTTTAGATACAGATCTGAAGTAAGAGCAGGTTCTCATGATTAGTTGGGGTATTACAATAATCCAAACAGACTTTTTAATATATGTGAAGTACAGAACGTATATGTTGAATAGCTCAAATTATAAAATGCAAAATGCAGTTAAAGTTAAGAATTAGAATGGTGCCATTACTAGATACATTGCTCAAGTTGTTTTTAAATGGGCCTACAATCCAAAGATGTAAGTTTAAGTTAGTTGACTTCAGTGGATTTAGGCATGCTTAACTCTGGACTGTGGTTCAGGTGAATAAAAAATAATAGAATATGCTGTTCTGGTGGTAGCAATCCCCCCCCTCCAATTTATCATATCACAGTGTGTGGAAAATACAGGAACCTGTTAGAACTGAGCTAAATAGTAGCCACTTGCATGGGAGACAGTAAAGGGTGATCTCAGTGTCCTCTTGTTCTCTAAATTCACATAGGAGGAGAGGAGCTTGATTTGCCACAGATCAAATGCAGGGTGATATGAATGAGCCTTGTACCCCTTAGAACAGCTTCCCACAACCTGGTGCCCTTCTGATATGTTGGACTATAACTATAGTGTTGGACTGTAACTCCCATCATCCTCAGGCAGCATAGCCATGGCCATGCTGGCTGGGGCTTATGAGAATTGTAGTCCAGAACGTCTGAACGGTGCCAGGTTGGTGACGGCTGTCTTAGAATCAGGGTTGGAAGAGGTTTTGGACCAGGATGGATTGGGTGCACTTCTTGGTATCAACTAGATCCTCTGGGGTTGGGATTTTATTTTTACTTTGCCTTTCCGGGCCCCACAGCAGTTTTTGAGAGCCATGTGCCTGTGTTCTCGCCTTCCCATGTCACTTTATATTGAGGATAAGTAGGGATACTTCCATTACTCTTGAATTTTGAGCAGCTCACATGGACAAAGCCTAAGGAACTTTGTTCTTTATTCTAGTGAGGGAATATGGAATGTTCATTTATGTCTAGCATATAATTTCAAGTATGTATGACTTGAACAAGATTGCTTTGATTTCCAACTAGTTCGCTAGAATACAGGTTATCTAGTCTAACCCGAGTGTTTTTTTTCCTCTCTGTGCTCTTTCTTTCACTAAAGTTTCTCAAAGTACTCCTTTTCTTCTGTATTGCAGGAGAAGGAGAGCATTGCCAAGTGTCTCTTGGATCTGAAGATGCTGTCAAAGACTGCACGGGCAACTGTCTAAATATAGCATTTACTCATGGTCTCTTTAATCATATGACTGATATTCTTAATTAAAACATCTGTACCCTTTTTGTGGTTTCTTTCTGGTAATTACAGAAACAGTTACATTCATAGACTGGGATTGACAGATGGCAATTTACTGTCATGTAGAAATACTCAGGGAAGTGTAAATAATTAGCACAAATGATGCCAAGAAGTAAAATAAATGAAATTACACGTTTTACTTTGTGTCACCCCACAGCCATTTCAATAAATGGATGCTGGCACACATTAATACTTTGTGAAAGTGATGGGGACTGAAGGACATGTTAGCTTCTTGCAGTGTCAAGTGATGAATCTTCCTTGCTACCTTTTCACCCCTTATTGTGTCCATAATATATACTTAAGCTGCTAGGGCCACAGTGGACAAATTTAAAAATACAACTTTTCTTAAGGGTAGCAACATTTACTACATTTTAATCCTGTTGTAAATCAGGTTGGTAGAAACCAAGGGACTGCATATTTCTCCTGCCCTGTTTAGCCTGACAACTTGTGGTTGTGACATACCCGCTCCTTCCCCCCCATGTTGGGGAAGTGTTGGGTTTTTCTCTGTTGTGCTGAGCTTCCGAGGCACTTGGGTTGAACCCTTGCTCAGCTATGCATGTGAAATGAGTAGGGGGCTTGTCCTTGCAGTTATGCATAGTGTGGAGAATGTGGATAGGGAGACTTCTTTCTCCCTTTCTCATGATACTAGAACTCGGGGTCATCCCATGAAGCTGATTGGTGGGAATTTCAGGACAGATAAAATGAAGTACTTTTCACACAACATGGCAGAGAGTTCTGACAAAATGTGGTCCACTGGAGAAGGAAATGGCAACCCACTCCAGTATTCTTGCCAAGGAAACCCCATGGAACGTATCACAAGGCTAAAAGAGATGACGTTGGAAGATGAGACCCTCAGGTCGGAAGGTGTCCAATATACTACTGGGGAAGAGCAGAGGGTATTTCCAAGTAGCACCAGAAAGAGTGAAGCAGCTGGGCCAAAGCCGAAAGGACACTCAGCTGTGGATGTGTCTGGTGGTGAAAAGAAAATCCGATGCTGTAAAGAACAATATTGTTTAGGAACCTGGAATGTCAGATCAATGAATCAAGGTAAGCTGGAGGTGGTCAGACATGAGATGGTAAGATTGAACATTGACATCTTGGGAATCAGCGAACTAAAATGGACAGGCATGGGCGAATTTAATTCAGGTGACCATATCTACTACTGTGGGCAAGAATCCCTTAGAAGAAATGGAGTAGCACTCATAGTCAACAAAAGGGTGGGAAAAGCAGTACTGGGGTACAATCTTAAAAATGATAGAATGATCTCGGTACGAATCCAAGGCAAACCATTCAACATCACAGTAATTCAAGTCTATGCCCCAACCACTGATGCCGAAGAAGCTGAGGTTGATCGGTTCTATGAAGACCTACAACACCTTCTAGAACTAACACCCAAAAAAGATGTCCTCTTCATCATAGGGGATTGGAATGCTAAAGTAGGAAGTCAAGAAATCACCGGGATAACAGGCAGGCATGGCCTTGGTGTCAGGGTGGACACTGAGCCCATAGAATCCCAAAGTAGTTCTGATTCTGAGGAAGAGCAGTCGCTCCTGGGAGAGGAGCGCGCTCCTCTTTCCCAGGACCAACAGCTGACGGAGATTCCTCCCACCCACATTCCTAGTTTAGTTAGCAGTCCAGGGAGTGACCGAGCACAGATAGCAGACTTAGTGGATGCGCGATGCAGACGCAGAGAGCGGCGCCAGATGGAGGGCGCGGAAAGGAGCGTAGTGCCCGGTTGGCGCGCACACAACGGCTGTGCCCCGAGGATCCAAGGGAAAAGGGGAGGGATTCTCCCTAGTCCTTAAGTTCAGGGGTCTGCCAGTAATTCCCTTTCAAACGGGGACCAACTGTTCCAACTTAGGGCAAAGGTACTCTGCTGCTCAGATCTAGTTGCTACCTGTAGAGTTGTTAAGTTGTAAAAGAAGAATAAAGCTTTGAAAAGAATCCCTTTGTCTGTGTCTGGACTTGGCTACTGGATTAGACTGAGAGAGCCCTCCAAGGAGCCCTTGACACTTTGTGTACAAAATGAAGCAGGACAAAAGCTAATAGAGTTTTGCCAAGAGAACACGCTGATCATAGCAAACACTCTTTTCCAACAGCACAAGAGACGACTCTACACATGGACATCACCAGATGGTCAATATCGAAATCAGATTGATTATGTCCTTTGCAGCCAAAGATGGAGAAGCTCTATACAGTCAGTAAAAACAAGACCTGGAGCTGACTGTGGCTCAGATTGTTGCAAAATTTAAGCAAAATTTCGGCTTAAACTGAAGAACGTAGGGAAAACTACTAAACCATTCAGGTATGACCTAAATCATATCCCTTATGAATATACAGTGGAGGAATAGATTTCAGGGATTAGACCTGATAGACAGAGTGCCTGAGAAACTATGGACGAAGGTCCGTAACATTGTTCAGGAGGCAGCAACTCAATCCATCCCAAAGACAAAGAAATGCAAGAAAGCCAAGTGGCTGTCTGATGAGGCTTTACAAGTAGCTGAGGAAAGAAGGGAAGCGAAAAGCAAGGGAGCAAGGGGAAGATATATCCAACTGAATGCAGAGTTCCAGAGAATAGCAAGGAGAGACAAGAAGGCCTTCTTAAATGAACAATGCAAAGAAATCGAGGAAAACAACAGAATGGGAAAGACTAGAGATCTCTTCAAGAAAATTGGAGATCTCAAGGGAACGTTTTGTGCAAAGACGGGCATGATAAAGGACCAAGAAGGCAGGGACCTAACAGAAGCAGATGAGATTAAGAAGAGGTGGCAAGAATACACAGAAGAACTATACAGGAAAGATCTGAATGTCCCTGATAGCCATGATAGTGCAGTCACTGAACTTGAGCCGGACATCCTCGAGAGTGAAGTCAAGTGGGCCTTAGGAAGCATTAGTAACAACAAAGCTAGCGGAGATGACAGTCTTCCAGCTGAGCTTTTTAAAATCCTAAAGGATGATGCTGTTAAAGTGCTGCATTCAATATGCCAACAAATCTGGAACACTCAACAGTGGCCGCAAGCCTGGAAAAGGTCAGTCTACATTCCAATTCCAAAGAAGGGCAACGCCAAAGAGTGTTCAAACTACCGCACAATTGCGCTCATTTCACATGCCAGCAAGGTGATGCTCAAAATCCTACAAGCTAGGCTTCAGCAGTATGTGAACCGAGAACTACTGGAAGTACAAGCTGGGTTTCGAAGAGGCAGAGGAACTAGAGATCAAATTGCCAACATTCGCTGGATCATGGAGAAAGCAAGAGAATTCCAGAAAAACGTCTATTTCTGCTTCATTGACTATGCTAAAGCCTTTGATTGTGTGTATCACAACAAACTGTGGCAAATTCTGAAAGAGATGGGAGTACCAGACCACCTTACCTGTCTCCTGAGAAACCTGTACGAGGGTCAAGAAGCAACAGTAAGAACCAGACATGGAACAACTGAGTGGTTCAAAATTGAGAAAGGAGTACAACAAGGCTGCATATTGTCACCCTGCTTATTTAACTTATATGCAGAGTACATCATGAGAAACGCCGGGTTGGATGAATCACAGGTCGGAATTAAGATTGCCGGGAGAATTATCAACAACCTCCGATATGCAGACGATACCACCTAATGGCAGAAAGCAAAGAGGGTCTCAAGAGCCTCTTGTTGAGGGTGAAAGAAGAGAGTGCAAAAGCTGGTTTGAAACTCAACATTAAAAAAACGAAGATCATGGCATCTGGCCCCATCCCTTCCTGGCATATAGTAGGGGAAGAAATGGAAGCAGTGACAGATTTTACTTTCTTGGGCTCCAAGATCACCGCAGACGGTGACTGTAGCCATGAAATTAAAAGACGCTTGCTCCTTGGGAGGAAAGCTATGGCAAACCTAGACAGCATAGTAAGAAGCAGAGACATCACCTTGCCGACAAAGGTCCGTCTAATCAAAGCTATGTTTTCCCAGTAGTAACGTATGGCTGTGAGAGCTGGACTATAAGGAAGGCTGAGCGCCGAAGAATTGATGCTTTCGAACTGTGGTGCTGGAGAAGACTCTTACGAGTCCCCTGGACTGCAAGGAGATCAAATCAGTCCATCCTAAAGGAAATCAACCCTGAGTGCTCATTGGAAGGACAGATAATGAAGCTGAAGCTGAAATATTTTGGCCACCTAATGCGAAGAGAAAACTCCCTGGAAAAGACCCTGATGCTGGGAAAGACTGAAGGCAAAAGGAGAAGGGGACGACAGAGGATGAGATGGCTAGATAGCATCATCGATGCAATTAATATGAACTTGAGCACGCTCCGGGAGAGAGCGCAGGACAGGAAGGCCTGGCATGCTATGGTCCATGGGGTCACAAAGAGTCGGACACGACTGAATGACTGAACAACAACAACAACAACAACTTCACACAGCACATAGTTAACCTGTGGAATTTGCTCCCACAGGATGTAGTGATGGCCACCCATTTGAATGGCTCCAAAGGGGGTTAGACAAATTCCAGGTGGAGAAATCTATCAATGGCTACTAGTCCTGATGGCTATGTGCTACCTCCAGTACCAGAAGCAGTATGCCTATGTACGCCAATTGCTGGGGAATATGGGTGAGAGGGTGCTGTTGCACTAGTGTCCTGTTGTGGGTTCCCAGTCAACAGCTGGTTGGCCACTGTGTGAACAGAATGCTGGACTAGATGGACCCTTGGTCTGATCCAACATGGCCCTTAGTCAGTGTCAGAGGCACTTAGAAGCTGGGAGGCAGGAATTCCAGTAGATAGGTGAGGGCTTGTTCCTGGAGTCACACTGGCCTTCAGGGGGCTCTTGAAGTCTTATCTCTCACTCTAGGCTGGGGAAGGCGAAATAAAAGAAGCTCATTGCTGGTGAGAGCAATTGTTGACCCTTGGATGAAACTCCTTTGTGACTGAAATCCTGCTATTGCATTAGCCATCTAGCAAATGTTCTCATTGGCTGCAATTCCTATGAAGTTGGTTGGTCCTCTGTTCCCCTCATATCAGAGCTAGAAAGTTGTTCTTGCTTGGATAAGGATTGGATGTAGGGTGCATACTCTTCTATGCCTGCCGTCAGTTTGTGGGCTTTGCTGTGTTCCACTTTTAGTTGAACCTGTTTCTGATATGCTCACCAAACTCTTCTGTGAACTCATTCACCTGATGTATACCATTTGAGTCATTTATTGCTGAAAACAGTACCTTGCCTGGTTTCTGTATGTTTATTAAAAGAAGCAGGCGGTTAGCAAGACTGTAGGAACTGATGCCTGGCTTCTACAGAAGAATGTTATAAATAGCATACTTCAGTGGGGCTTTCAAGCCTCTTGTCTTATCTGCTATCAACCAGTTTTGCTTAGGGCCTCAATAGCTGCCTTTTCTTACGGTGCTTTCAAATTGAGGTCTCCTGGTGTTACTAATCAAAGGCATTGTACAGCTATTCCAGCTTTTCCTCCTTCATTGCTTTTTTCCTAGCAATAACACAGAATAAGCAGTGGGAAAACATGAGAGGGTTACAAATTGAAAATGGCAACATCTGGATCCCCTGTAAAACCCCGTGAATGAAGCAGAGCAACTGCATTGCTGACCTGGAGAAGCTAAGAGGCAGAGAGGTTGGTGGATGAGTCCTTCAGGGACCTATTAGCTGTGTCCCACTCCCAGAGTGATAGCTCCTCTGCTTTCATGGAGAATGGGGGTCTCGGGGAAGGAGGGCATCATTCTGAGGAAGAGGGAAACGATCCCTGAGAAGGGAGCCATTCTGAGGAAGGCGAACAAATATCCTCTCAAGCTGAGGATGTTCCTCCGGGGAGTGGGGGGCTTGTGGTCGTAGGAGTTTTGATCATTAGGCACATCGCTGGGTTTGTGATGGGTGTGTAGACCGCATGGTGAATTGCCTGCTTGGTGCGAAGGTTGCGGATATCACATGCCATCTAGATAGCCTAGTAGATAGTGCTGCGGTGGAGGCAGTGGTTGTGGTCCATGTTGGCACCAACCATGTGGGGAAATGTAGTCGTGAAGTCCTGGAAACCAAATTTAGGCTGCTAGGTAGGAGGTTGAAATCCAGGACCACCAAGGTGGCTTTCTCGGAAATGCTACCTGTTCCACGCGCAGGGCCAGCTAGACAGGTGAAGCTGAGGAGTCTCAATGCGTGGATGAGATGGTGATGCCAGGAGGAGGGGTTCAGATTTGTTAGGCACTGGGGAATGTTTAGGGACAAGCTGGGCCTGTACAAGAGGCTCCACCTGAACCAAAATGGAACCAGACTGTTGGCGCTAAACATAAAAAAGGTGGCAGAGCAGCTTTTAAACTAAACCCTGGGGGAAAGCCGACAGGAGCTGGGAAGCATCTCATTCGGGTTAAATCATCCCAAAAGGGGGTGAAGATGAACATGTTTTTGATTGCCCAAATGTAGAAGGGGAGGAAATAGGCCAGGAGCACATGGTAGAACGTAATAGCCAATCAAAAGGGCCAACGTCCCATAGCAAAAGAGGCACACGCCAGAGGCATCTGGGGAAGGATGCCATGTATAGGTGTTTCTATGCAAATGCTAGAAGCCTCCACACCAAAATGGGGGAGTTGGAGTGCTTGATATTAAAGGAAAACCTGGATATAGTGGGCAGAAACCTGGTGGAACAGAGAGAACCAGTGGGATACGGTGATCTCTGGATATAAGCTCTATAGAAAGGACAGGGAAGGGTGTACTGGGGAAAGTGTTGCCCTGTACGTCAAAGAGGGCATAGTGTTGAGCAGACTAGAACACCTAAAAGGGATAGGCTTTCCCACAGAAGCTCTGTGGGTGACAATACCAGGTTCCAAAACTAATTTAGTGCCAGGAGTATGCTATCGTCCCCCAGACCAGAATGCTCAGAGTGACCTTGAGATGGAAAAAGAAATCAGGGAGACCTCCAAATGAGGAAGTGTTGTAATAATGGGTGACTTCAATTGCCCCCACATTGACTGGATAAAAGCACGTTCCAGCCACAAGAAAGAGGTTAAGTTTCTCGATGCCTTAGATGATTGTGCCCTAGAACAGTTGGTCATGGAACCAACCAGAGGGGAGGCGACCTTGGATTTAATCCTAAATGGTGTCACTCAGGACCTAGTACGAGATGTAAATGTTGCTGAACCAATTAGAAACAGTGATCACAGCGCTATCAGATTTAATAGATATTTAAGTGGAAAATTGCTCAGGAAGTCCAACACGGTCACATTTGACTTCAAAAGAGGAAACTTCTCTAAAATGGGGGAACTGATGAAATGGAAGCTAAAAGGGGGAGTCAAAAGGATTAAATCCCTTCAAAATGCTTGGAGATTACTCAAAACCACAATAATAGAAGCCCAGCTAAAATGTATACCACAGGTTAGGAAAGGTAGCACCAAGTCCAAGAGGTTGCTGGCATGGTTAACGAGCAGTGTTAAGGGAGCTATTAGAGAAAAGAGAGCTTCCTTCAGAAAATGGAAGTCTTGCCCAAGTGAGGAAAACAAAAGGGAGCACAAGCTTGCACAAAGATGATGAAAACAGACAATAAGAGATGCAAAAAAGTGTTTTGAAGAGCATATCGCTAACAACAATAAAGAATCTTTAATGGTGCAATCCTATGGCCGCTAATCAGCGGCTAGACAGCCATAGGGTAGGTCAGTTCCCAGGAACCAACCTCGGAGGCTGCACGCCAAGGTCGGTTCCCTGAGAACTGACCTCCACACCCTCCTGCGCTGCTTCGTAGGCAGCGCAGATCAGCCCTGTGCTCCATTTTCGCCAGAGGAGCACAGAGCAGCGAAAATGGGGGTGTGCCTGGGGTTGGGGCAGGGCGGTGAGGACGGACGTGCCTTTCCGATGCTTCCTATGCGCCGTCCTGTGTCCCCCCTCCACTCCGACTTCCTAAGGCTAGACAACCAAAATCGGGTGTCTAACTGCAAACGCAGGGCGGCTGAAGTGCGGAGGGGAAGATCCCCTCCACGCTGCTCCTGCCCTGCATTGGATAGGCGGTCACCTCTGAGTTCGGAAGCAGCTGCCTACCCCAATAGGATTGTGCCCTAAATATATCAGAAGCAGAAAATCAGCTAGGGAGGCAGTTGGACCATTGGATCATAATGGAGTTAAAGGAGTACTGAAGGAATACGTGGAGATTGCAGAGAAGCTGAATGAATTCATCCATCTTCACTGCAGAAGATATAGGACAGATACCTGTGCCTGAACTGATGTTTTCAGGAAGGGAGTCTGAGGAACTGAGGCAAATAGTGGTGACAAAAGATGACATTCTCAACCTTATTGATAAACTAAAAGCAAATAAATCACTGGGGCCAGATGGTATCCATCCTAGAGTTCTCAAAGAACTCAAATATGAAGTTGCTGATCTTCTAACCAAAATATGCAACATTTCCCTAAGATCAGCCTCTATACCAGAGGACTGGAAGATGGCCAATGTAGCACCAATTACAGGCTGGTTAGCTTAATGTCTGTTCCTGGTAAATTGGTTGAAGGCATTATTAAAGATAAAAATAGTAAGCATAAGGACAAGCCCTGCTGAGAAGAATCAACACGGCTTCCACAAAGGTAAGTCCTGTCTCACTAACGTTTTAGAGTTCTCTGAGAGTGTCAATAGATATCTAGACAGCGGTGATCTGGTAGACATTGTTTACTTGGACTTCCAAAGGCTTTTGACAGTCCCTCACCAAAGACTCCTGAGCAAATTTAGCAGTCATGGAATAAGAGGACAGGTCCTCTTATGGATCAGTAACTGGTTACAGAACAGAAAGCAGAGAGTAGGAATAAATAGTAAATTATCCCAATGGAGGGAAGTCAATAGTGGGGTCCCACAGGGATCTGTATTAGGACCAATGCTTTTCAACCTGTTTATAAATGATCTGGAATTAGGAGTGAGCAGTGAGGTGGCCAAGTTTGCTGATGACACCAAATTATTTAGGGTGGTTAAAACAAAAAGGGATTGTGGAGAGTTCCAAAAGGATCTCTCCAAACTGGGAGGATGGGCATCTAAATGGCAAATGTGGTTCAATGTAAGCAAGTGTAAAGCAATGCACATTGGGGCAAAAAAATCCCAACTTCAAGTATAGCCTGATGGGATCTGAGCTAGCGGTGACTGACCAGGAAAGAGATCTTGGGGTTGTGGTGGACAGTTCAATGAAGATGTCAACCCAGTGTGCAGCCACTGTAAAAAAGGCAAACTCCACGTTAGGCATAATTAGAAACGGGATTGAGAATAAAACTGCCAATATCATACTGCCCCAATACAAATCTATGGTGAGACCACACTTGGAATACTGTGTACAGTTCTGGTCACTACACACACAAAAAGACATTGTAGAGCTGGAAAGGTGCAGAAAAGGGCAACTAAAATTATCAAGGGGCTGGAGCATTTTCCCTATGAGAGAAGGTTACAACAGCTGGGATTGTTTAGCTTGGGAAAAAAGGAGGGTAAGGGGAGACATGATAGAGGTCTACAAAATTATGCATGGTGTGGAGAATGTGGATAGGGAGACATTTTTTTCCCTCTCTCAAAATACTAGAACCCAGGATCATCCTATGAAGCTGATTGGTGGGAGATTCAGGACAGATAAAAGGAATTACTTCTTCACACAGCGCATAGTTAAACTATGGAATTCGCTACCACAAGAAGTAGTGATGGCCACCAATTTGGATAGCTTTAAAAAGGGGTTAGACAAATTCCTGGAGGAAAAGGCAATCAATGGCTACTAGTCTCAAAGGCTATGTGCTACCTCCAGTACCAGACGCAGTGACCCTATATACACCAGATGCTGGGGAACATGGGTGGGAGGGTGCTGTTGCGCTCATGCCCTGCTTGTGGGTTCCTGGTCAGCAGCTGATTGGCCACTGTGTGGACAGAATGCTGGACTAGATGGACCCTAGGTCTGATCAAGCATGGATCTTCTTATGTTCTTATGTTCATTGTAAAAGCGATGTCTGAAAGCACTCTGTTGAGTTGTCTGACATGCAGTTTTGGAACAACCCCATAAGAAGGGGACCCTGAAGCAAACAACCGAACATGGTAGTAAAGTTTTAGGGTTAGATCCTGATTTAATCATACCTAGAGTAAGCTGATTGCAGTTAATAGGACTTAAGCTGGTAATAACTAAGTCTTATTGATTTCAATGGGTCTATTCCAAGTATGATTAAGTCTGAATTCAACCCATAGTGTTTCATATATTTCAGCAATTTACTATCCCATGATGATAGAGTTATTGATATAGAAAATTACAGTTTATAATAATTACTAGAAACTGTCAACAATTAAATTCTACAGTAGATTAAATGTCAAATGCATCCCGCACAGCACCGTCATTTTATACGTAGAAAAGTTTACCTGCATCTTAATCCCAGCTCTCGTTATGTCCCTGTAAATTCTACTGTAGCATATGAATGTTGGGCACACAAATGCATAGTTGGTACTGGAGCATAAATCCTATCTGCATTTGGAAGTCTTTACTATTGAATAACACACACTTTTAGGCACATTTTATGTTAAATGAATGAGGGTATCATGGTATTAAAGAAAGTGAGCCAAATAATTGATGCCACCAAAGTAATTTTGAGATATGTATATATAATATATATAATACATACACAGTGTTCATAATACAATATTCATAATGCAAAGGGTTTTAGTTCTGAAATGTGGCACAGAAATTCATAAAATGAGTACAGTAAACATACATTTTTTCTGTATTTCTGAGAGTGCAGTTTTGACATTGGAACATTCCCAATGAATTACAACGTTCAAAACTTCTAAAAGATAAGGTACTTTATTGTATTGATGAGATCTAGTTGTAAAGTAATGAGAGCTTTGCATGTGCATATGCAATACAGAAATCTATTACTTTGTAGATGTGAGATACTTTTGGCTACATACACTGTTGGCTACATACACTGTTTGCTACCAAAAAGCAATAGCCTAGTAACTGTACTACTTACACATGTGAAGCTGCTGAAAGGGCTTGTTTACACATGCATGTTAATCACTTGACAAATGCCTCATTGTCATGAATCGCATGTACAAATAAGCTATCCAAGATGAAACAACACAGGCAGAACTTCTCCAATGCTTTTAAATTGTTGCATCACTTCATATAATCACCTGTGAATCATAAAGTGCTGAACATGAGGGCATACAGTAAAACTGGCAGGAAACCTTTGTTATTATGTACAAGTATTACCAACTGGTTCAAATGTTAAGAAAATTAGTGCTATTCTTAAATAAGTACAAGGACAGGAAATGAGAGCAGTAGTGGATTTGGGGGTGGGAAATGACTCCTGCTAATGTTGTTATCAAAACTGAGGCATTATAGAAACACAGCTCATTTAGGGTCATCTTGAGATATTTAGAGGGAGGGGCAAGCTGAGAGAGAAGCTACATTTTCCAAGGTAGATGTGTTTTGTGTATGCATATGATTGAATATTGGGGTATAAAGGGAGGGCACACGTTTGAACTGCACAGGAATGCCTGGCAAAAACTTGCAAGAGGCAGTTGCAAATACGTTTAGTTTCTCTTACAGTGTTTACTTTGGCAAATGCTGACATACCTATGGCATATTACTTTAGTCCTTCATCCCAACTAGCACACATGTGAAGGTTTCTTTTTTTAGCCAAAATGCACATCGTGCCAGATTAATGTACATGTGGATTGCCACTGAATACTGCTCCTATCCCGTTTGTTTGTTTGTTTGTTTGTTTATTTATTTATTACATTTCTATGCCACCCAATAGCCAAAGGCGGGGGCAGCGGGGGAAAGGCTGACTGGATATTCTAGTCAGGATGTCTCCATGGTTGAAATAATATGAGTCCTGCAGCTATTTCAGAGAAATTAAAGTGGAGGGGGAGAAAGAAGTTTGTGGAGGCTGATTGGATCCTTTGCTGTACTGAAGCTACTAAACTTCTGCAGAAGCCAAAGGTTCCAGTTTGGGGGAGTAAAATCAGATGCTGTGTGAAATACTAGTATTTTACATGGTGCTCTTTCTTCCCTTCCTTCTCCCTCTTCAAAATTTCATTGCAAGCAAGCTTCCGAGAGTGGGCATGTAAGAGCAGAAAAGTAGGGGGAGAGAGGTTTTTTGCACCTCAAAAAAACCCCTACACCAGAGGTTAGGGATAATGACCTCCTAATGGTCTCCTTAAACACCTTCTGATTAGGATCTCTAATCCCCTGTGTAGTTTGACAGTTTTTACTTTTTGTTTTAGTCTTTGAGAAAAGGATACTTCATGCATGGCTAGCACAAAAGCCACTGGACCTAACTGTCTGACATTTGGCAGGTTCAGTCAGCTCCACAGGGGCTTCCAGGTCTCCAAATTCTACGTACTTATGTGGAAGCACAAAAAAAATTATAGCTCTTTGCTTTGACAGATTTTCTTGAAAATAGCAAATTTTACATGTGATTCGCACAAAAACCACTGGACCTAACTGTCTGAAATTGGGCACATTCAGTTAGCTCCATTGGGGCTACCAGGTCTCCAAATGTCATGTATTTACCATGGAAACTAAAAAAGTTATGTCCATTTCTGTTTTCCAATGCGATTCAATGGGAAAATGTAAAAAAAGAAAGGCAGAACAGCTCAAAAGATCTGGGGCACAGCTCAAAAGATCTGGGGCACAGCTCAAAAGATCTAGGGCCCATGCCCAAGTAGGTTCTTTCTACAGATGCCCCTGAGTGGAACACAATGGGGTAATTTGATCGCTCATTATCTGCAATCTACTTAAAAACAGAACAAAGGGCATTTAGTGCAGGAGAAGCCTTGGAGGATCGCAGTGTCATGTAAAGAGCCCGCAAGCTTCCATGAAGGAGCAGACTCAATCACAGGATAAAAGCTCCATGTGAAGAAAGCCCCTGTCAGCCTTTCCCCCCTCTTCTATTCCTCCCCCTTCTCTACCTCCACCCGCCAACCTGCTTTTTTGTAACATCTTGCCTGATGAAGAGATCTGGAGATTTTGCACATCTTTTTATGATCTTTGAGTTCTGTTCTGCAGGGATGGGGGTTCTTTAGGATTCAGATGAGGCAATAAACACACACCTTTCCCAGATTTTATTTAGAGGGAGAGGTAAGATATTAGGAGCAAAGGAAACCTGGCAAGGAACAGGCAGGTACAGAAAACTTATGTCCCTTCAGTTACTGGGAATCCCACTACAGTAATGGGGCCAGTCAGCCATGGCACATGTCTCAAACTTTGCTCACGGAGAGGTTCTCTGTTATGAATTCCCTTGGGCTTTGTACACTGTATCATAGGTTCCAATACATCTTGCCAACTCATGCTCACGTCATTAATTAACTATCAGCTAAACCTGTGATTTGGCTACATTCTCACAGATTTAGCAGACAATCTAATGCATACTTAGTTTCAAGGTCATATACGTTAATCATGAGTGATTTGTTATTATATCCTATGACTGGCATCTCTGATTAGTCTATCCCTTACACCTGGCTATCTTGCCTGGAACGTCCTCCCTAAACTCTCCTCTGAGGGCTCAGGAGAAACCTCAGGCACAGAGGACGAACAAAAGGGAAACTCCAGCATGGAGATTTGAGAAAATGGAGGAACCTCACTGTCACCCTTGTGATCACAAAGGCCATCCAAAATGTCCCACTACAACAGCCAACACAGCTGCCTAAGCCTGCCTTGGTATTTTGTAATCTCTGAAAAGTTTCTGTTGACTACTGCAGACTGAGCTGATACTGAAGTTGTAGGAAGCTGCCCTCCCACCTCAGCTGACAATCTTATTACATCCTAAACCACAAATTCTGGTTTAATGCTTTAAGGCTTCAAGGCAGATCATTGCTCATCAACAACACCATGTTGTCTGTATTTTGAAAGCGAAGCATCTGGTTGCCAGTACCCTGGAACATTTGTGCAGCAACTGCCCTGGGAAACAGTACTGATGTAATGTCACCCTCAAGTGGGTTGATGCAGTTTGCTTGAGGTCTCCTGTTAAAAAGCAATACGAGATAGCAGAGCAATACTACGCAAGCCCAGCAGCATATATGAGAAGCGGAACTGCAGAATTGGTTTAAGTATCCATTCTAACCTTCCAAGTTTGTCTTGGTTGAGATGAAAGCTAAAAATCGGCAAAACAATTATGTTTTGCTGGTACAGGAACCTGGGCGGTGTATGCAGTACCTCAGAGGGGAGCAACTTGTGCCCCTCCAGGTGTTTTGGCCTACAACTCCCGCCGGCCCTCATCATTGGCTATGCAGCCTAGGGCTGATGGGAGCTGTAGGTCAAAAGATCTGGAGGGCTATAAATTGCCCACCCCTGCAGTACCTAAAATTATAGAGTTGGAAGGGGCCATTTAGGCCATCAAGTCCAACCCCCTACTCAGTTCAGGACTCCACATTAAAGCATCCCTGACATAGACCCAGTTCAATGCCTTTTGGCATTCTTCATTCATGTACCAGGGCATATTCAAATCTCTCGTAAGCTACATTTTTAGGTAGCTTTCCCTTGCTGTTCTTTCCCCACCCCATTGTATTTATGGTTATATAGAAAGCTGTGGTTCATTTGTTTCTTCAGATGCAATTATCACAGTGCTCCTTTTTTCTGTTCTTGAATCTTGAAGACATCGCATTCATCTAGATTCATCCAAAAGATTACACTTGGATTGATTATCTCCATCTTCTTTTGTTTAGCCCTTCATTTAACTGACTAAACTCTTCTAGGATGGAGTCTAACAGGCTTATGCTATGTATTTATCTGCCACCTCCCCCAAAAGAACAAGCTGGGAAAACCAGGACACAGAGGAGATGTAAACCCTGCTCAAATTATCAGTACCCAGCTGTGATGTTGCAAACTGCTACTTCTTTTTAAGCTCCAGATCTCAGTCGACCACTTCATTCTTGATTACTTTAGCAGTATTATTGCAAAAAGTGCTTTCCAATGTAATGTGATAAAAAAAAAATGACAGATTCTTGTTCCGAGGAACTTACAGTCTGACTTTCAACAACAAAGGAAGGAGGAAGAATGAGAGGCGAGGATAATAATTGCAGATAACATTGTGGACATACCTTGAAAGTGCAATGTTTATTCAGGTCCTGATTTATCACTCTTGCTGCGATGTAGCAGGGAGGACTCTACTCAGTGGTAGAGCAGGTGTTGGCTGTGCAGAAGGTTCCGGATTCAATCCCTGGTACTTCCACTTAAATACAGGCTTGCAGGTAGCAAGGCTGGGAAAGGCCTATGTCTGAGAACTTGGTGAGCTACTGCTAAAACAGAAAATACTAAGCTAGGCAGACCAATGGTCTGATTCTGCAGAAAACAGCTATAGCTTTTCAGATGAAAAGTTCACATTAGGTGCAACACGTATTGGATCCATACGCAGAATATAGGTTCTTAAAATCAGAATGCAAGCTTCTCGGAACTTCTTTATTCTGAAAGCATAAATGATGGGGTTCATCAGTGAATTGGAGTGTGAGAGAAGGATGCCCATGTATGTCACATATGGTGGGATGGGATCTTTAGAGCAGAAATGTGTGATGCAGTTCATAATACACATTGGCAGCCAACAGACAGCAAATAAGAAGAGGACCAGAGCCAAAGACTTGGCAGTCTTGAACTCATGCCTATAAAACATTCCTTGCCCTTTGATATTCATTGAACAGTGTTTCAGCTTTGTTCGGATGATGCAGAAAATCTTTGCGTAAAGGACACACATGAGAATCAGTGGGATGAGGGTGCCGACAAAGAAGCTCAAGTATATCATGTACTCCATTTTCATAAGACTGGTAAACCGGCATTGCACATAGCTTGAGTTTCTTGGTTTTTCTTGTGCCAAACCAAACATGGGAAGAAATCCCACCAGTAGCGATAAGAACCAGATTGATACCAGAATAACCCAGATTCTTTTCTCAGTGGTTACTGTTTTATACCTGTTTTAGGGGAGAAAAATAAAATCCCACATCAAATGAGATGATATTCTTCAAAACATCAATGTTCAAACTGTGAGATAGATCCTGCTGTCTTAGGGAGCCCAGTCCAGAGCAGTTGTAGTGAGGGGCAAGTAATGCTCTTGCATTTTGTCCTCCACCTCAGAGGCAAGTCTCTTGAGAAAAGATCTGAGCCCTTGGGAAGACACTACTCAGGAGTCCCCCTTCCCCACAAGAAGTCTATTTAGAGAAGATTTCAGTCCATGTGACTGAAGCACCCTACAAGAACACCCTACATTTCTGGCCAACTCACTGGTTTTTCACAATCACTAACTATTGTTATAAACAACAAAATAGTCATACGTGGTAGTCGAAAGCATACATCTCTCTGCTATAGAATAAAAATGACTGACACAACATTGCTAAAGTTATTATGAGTTGTAATAAACTAATCACAACAAATGTTCTTAAAATACACCTTTTAAAGGGCTATCAAAGGGTATACATTGGAACCTTGCTGAGAATCGTGGTTTCTTTTAACCTCTTCCCCAACCTCCAAATTTCAAATGGTGTATCTGATTCCCTGATAGGACTCTTATCAGGATCTCTCCCAAACTTCTTATAAAGAAAGCAAATAACTCTCCTAAATCTTCCATCCTTCCTGCTCCTGAAAATCCTTTCTATCTTACCTGTTTAAAAATTAAACAGATGTATAGCACAAAGGACAGGAAAATAGTGGAGGAAATGTGTTGTTAGCCTCTGAATATTACTTTTACTGAGTATCCCAGAATTCCTCATCATGCAAGAGCCAGACTCTCACTATCTGTTGTAGGAATTAATACTGCAAGGAACTGGAAGAGAATCGACACCCTAAAAGAGCTGACTGGCTTGAAAAGTTCTGAAAAATGCTGGTATTACCCAATATATATAAATAGTTATATTCAGAAGTACACTCCTCCACAACTTTTTATGTAAAAACAATATATTTCCACCATCTCCAATACTCTTTAAATTATAAGATTACATCCTTAAGTATTAAGATCTCTTTAAAATTCTAGTTAGGTTAAAAAAAAATTAACCCTCTAACAGAATTCCTGGTATATAACTGAAGTGTGGGAAGCCAAGGAGGCTACAGGCTGCCACAGAAGTTACTGTACAATGACAGATCGGACACTCATGCACACCCCTCAGCCACCTCACAAGTAAGGTAAGCACAAGAACCCCAAACCCAGCCCATGAGAATTTCTCTGAGATTTCTCCTCCTTTGAATTTCTTTTCAAAAGCAATTTCTTCTCTATCAAATTGAATGAGAATGGTAAAAAAAAAAAATGCGGGAGAAATTTTTGGTACAGCATTAATTTGTATAAGTTGATGATGCACATGTATGAAGTTAATTAGTCAGGTACAAAAATCAGCACACAGTAACACTGCCCATAGGAAATGCCTCATGCAAACAAGTCCTCTGTTACTTGCCCAAGATATCTTTTAAACCCTGGTATCCAAACCATCCTTGAAAAATCAGGTACTAACACATAGGACTCACCGGGTAAGCAGCCTCACTTTCAGGTATCTGTCTACTGCTATGGCAAGCAAAGACAGGATGGAGGCCTGAGTAAAAGCCACAAGTAGGCAGCACATGAATAGACAGCCTTCATAGACAACCAGGAGTCCTAGGCTCACCACAATGGCCACCGGCATGACGAGCCCAACAGCGATATCAGCTACTGCCAGAGAGACAATATAGTAGTAGACGGTCTTCTGAAACCCTGGGGTAACTTTCACCACCCAAATTACCAGGACATTACCCAGGATGGCAAGCACTGCAATCAGAGACTCTAAGGCAATGTAAACCTTGTCCTCAGGTTTTAACATCTTGGGAACCAAGGTTTTTCCCTCAAACTGAGTAGAGTACAGGAGCCTTTTCCTGAAGCGAGAGCAACATAAGCTTTGACAAATGTTCTAGCGAACTTGGTATTAATGAGACAAGAGCAACGGGGCACCCCGTGACACCTTCTTCATCATAAATCACTCAGAACCAGTTACTATGTTTTCCTGGAGATAAGCGCTTTCAGAGTCTTAGGAACAAAACTTTGAAGAGGAAATTGTTTTCAGAGAATTTTATTTGTGGGTTTTAAGGCCTTAATGCAGCTAAGAATGTCAGTCGTGGCTTTTGTGGGTGTTTGTGTGCGTGCACATGCAGCTTCCCATTAAATGTTTGTGTAACCTTTTAAGAAGTGTGAAACTTCCTTTGAGATCAGTAGTTACTAAGTTCTGGTTTTGCAAGTTTCCTCATTCTGTTACTGTTGCTAGATTTCAGAGCATTCATTAGAATAAATATGGTGTTTCTGAAAACTCCTCAGTTAACAGAAGGATATAGGATGTTTAATGATGGGCATACAGAAATGCTAGCCTTATCTTGCTTGTGAAGCTATCAGTTGTCAGTAGCAAAACTAAGAGTTCTAGAAACCTATTGGTAAAGTTTATATGATTCCTTTTGCTCTTATGGGTTTTCATTTTCCATGTTATTTGTGTTACACTTGTATTTCTCCCCCCCCCCCGCCCCTTCCACAAGAGGCACAAGCCGACTAGCCAGTTTGTTATAAATGCTTCAAAGGTGTTCTTTGTTTTCAGAGTTACTTATGAAAGCACTACAGGAATCTGGAATCTGAAAGATGCTTAGACATAACAAGGATGCATCTCTAGAATTAGTTTTGTTCCATGGATTCCTAGATAAGTGCTATTTTTCAAGATAAAGAGCAAAGGATAACAGTTCACTGACTTCTGCAATTTGGTATGAAGGAGAGCTCTGGTGTTGGGAAGAGTTATCCTTAGATGAGTGAGTGTATCAAGTGAATGGCACAGATCCCAGCATTTCTCTATTGGGCTCTCACCCTGTGAGGGCAGCACAAACGTTAGTTGAAGATGACTGACAGCAGCCTATCCATGAATACCACACTCATTATCTACGTTATTATTGAGTCCCTGATACCAGTGACTGCCACCTTAGGAAATGCTCTAGTAGTTTGAGTGGTGACAATGATCCCACTCTACCAGAACACCACTTTTTTACTTCATTGTCTCCCTGACGCTTGATGATACCTCCTTTGGGGTTTTTCTTAGCCCCCTGCCCATTGTAGTGAGCTTGGGAATTGTGCTCCACATCTATGCTCGCTGCTTCATGTCCTGCATGTTGATGATCTTTTCTCATGTATCCATCATGACCTTGCTGGCCATAATGATTGACTGATACCCCAGAGTAAAACTGGCCACACATGTTGAGTACCATTAAGTTATGGCTATGTTTTTTTAAACAGTAATTTAATCCATGCACCAAAATAATGTCATAGCTCATGTAATGCTGTCTCTGGGCTTTCTCCCAACCTACAGAAATACAAAAGGCAACCATTCTACAATCTCCTTCTCTCTGGCACCAATGCCATCTCTCCAGGTTTTCTTTTGCTCAAACTGGCTAATTGTCAGACTTTCCTCAAAAACTGCTGAGTTACCATTTCTCTCTATTCACTTCAAATCAATCAGCCAAACTGAACTGCCCTGAAGCGTTAATGCCTCTTAACTTAAAATGGGTAATGATAACAACTGGAGGCTCACATGTTTTTTGGATGCAAGACCTTCTCTGTATCTATTCCCTCCACTCTCTCCAATACTCCCCCAATCACATCCCCAATTCATACTACTACAATATTCAGATACACATACCATTCACACACCACTCTCATGCATGCACAACAATATGATAGATGTTAAATAATTGTGTAATATTAAATTGATATTGATTTGATATTGTTTTTCTTGTTGTTAATAGTGTTGTTATGCACTCGCCACTTCCCTGAGCAGTGAGACTTTTCAGGGACAGTTGCTATTGGGTTTAATTTCCTTTGGATTAGCAAGCACTGTAGATTTAAGATTTCTTTGTAACATTTGTTTTATTTATATATTCTTTGCAGTCATGACTTATTCCCAGTGCTTATTCAGCTGCCATTTTGGGCTTCTCCACATTAATGGAAAATCCTGCTGCCTTACGGGGGCTTTCTGCTCCCAGATTCTTTGTGGGATTATGATCAGCTCCATTACATGGGTGTACATGTGGCTTGAATTGAAACCTTCTGTTTCAGCTAGTGTAAACAAATACATGTGCAATAGAACTGGCAGTTGCTAGGGCAATGGGAAGAAGTGGCAATTTGCTGTTGAAATTTGGTGGGATGGGTGGAGAGCGACTTGAGGGGTTTGAGGAGTGGTGGGGAGTGTTTTTCTTGTACTTTGTGTGTGTGTTGCCTGGTGGTTTTGGGGGTGGGGTGGGTAGGTGTTTCTCTGGGTATCACCAGTTGCCTTATGTGAAATGAGTATTTCGTTGGGCTTTGTGGGGCAAATATGTAATTTGGCATTTGGATCTCATACTCCACCTCTGCCTTGTACTCAGTTTCTTGGCCAAGGTACTTTTTTCTATGTCATCAGTTTGCCTTCTATGAAATAGGTGTTGGAGCAGAAAACCATGGGTTCAAAAGACTGGTTTTGTATTTTGGAGCTCAGAGCCCATCTCTGCCTTGTACTTAGGTTCTTGGGCAAGTTACTTTTCTTTTAGTCTCACCAGTTTGACTTCTGCGAAAAGGGTGTTTTGCGACTTGCCATGTCCACTCTGGCAGCCATTTTATGAGCATCCACAATGCTCTCTGAAAATTTCAGAGCCCAAAAAGGTTGGAGACCCCTCCAATACAATCCAATACAATCAGAATATTGATTGTATACAATCGATTGTATACAATTGAATTGACTGTATACAATCAATATTGTACACAATATTGTACACAATACAATCAGAATATTGATTGTATACAATCAGAAAATCTTTTTTCTGATTCTGAAAAGATTCTGAAAAACTTTTTTCTGATAGTATACAATCAGAAAATCTTTTTTAAGGAGAGGGACAGGAGGAGTGTGACCCTGTTACTTCTTGATCTTTCAGCAGCTATTGATACTGTTAACCATGGTAGCCTCCTGGACCATCTCTGTGAGTTGGGAGCTGGAGGCACTGTCCTACAGTGGTTCAGCTCTTACTTGTTTCAGAGAATAACATTGGGTGACTGTGCCTTGGCACCTTGGCAGTTGAACTGTGGGGTGCCACCATGTGTTTCTGACATAGAAGGCAGGAATGCAGTGGCATTCTTCCTATAGCAGCATCAAGCTGAGTTGAAAGCATTCAGGTCCAAAGTCACTGACCTAGAAGGCCAAAGCCAGAGAAACAATCTGCATTTTGTAGGGGTGGTTGAGGGGCAGGATGTGAAAAGATTCCTTGATGGTCTTCTTCGAGAAGTACTCAGGTTGCTTTCTGGCAATGGGTAGCATCCAACTTGTCCCAGCACTAGCACTAATATCATTGTGCCAGTGTAATCCACCCAGAGAACATCTGTCATTGACAAGATTAAAAATACTGAAGGAGGCAGTGGTGCAACCACTCTTGAAAAAACCCTCCCTGGACCCAAAGATCTGTGCCTATTATTCCTGGATTGGAACCTGCAACTAGTGCAGAATGCAGCAGCTAGCGTCCTCGGTGGGACACCCAGCCATGCTCATGTAACACCTGAGTTAAAAGAACTGCGCTGGCTGCCTATTAGCCACCGAGCCATGTTCAAGGTTATGTTGTTGACACACAAAGCCCTAAACCACTTGTGACTTTGTACCTAGCAGACTGTCTTTCCCTATAGATCATCAGCCTACATTTAATAGTCTATTTTAGATGTATTTGTATTGTAATTGTAATTGAAATTGTTTTTACTAGTCTATTTAAATGTGATTTTAATGTTTATATGTGAACTGCTTACATATTTTTAATATTAAGTGGTATATAAGTATTATTAATAAATAATAAATAAAAATATAATTATATTAATCTATATACACAAATATGAGCCGCGGTGGCTTAGTGGTTAAGACGCTGAACTGCAGACTGGAAGGTCGGCAGGTCAGCAGTTCGAGACCCGAGTGCTGCGTGACGGAGTGAGCTCCCGTCTTCAGTCCCAGCTCCTGCCAACCTAGCAGTTCAAAAGCAAGAAATTGCAAGTAGATAAATAGGTACCGCTTCGGTGGGAAAGGTAACAGCGTTCCGTGCACCTCGGTGTTCAGTCATGCCGGCCACATGACCACGGAAGCGTCTTCGGACAGCGCTGGCTCTTCGGTTTAGAAACGGGGATGAGCACTGCACCCTAGAGTCGGACACGACTGGTTGGGGACACCTTTACCTTTTTATATATGCAAATGCTAAAAATCCAGTACCAAAATGCTATAATTATAAATATAATTTGAAGCGTATGTTCTTAGCTCCGGTTAGTATTTTTCCAGTGAAATAGGTTACCTTTGGGAGATTTACTTCAGTTTTCAATATTAATTAGGCACACAGCAAAATACCACTTGAATACAGTGTCATGGCTTATGTCTGAAAACAATGGTAAAGACTGCTAGATTGGTTGGCTGAACTGGTACACAGAAAATAGTGTACCAGTAGTGATCTTTCCCTAACTTGAGCTATCACATAAGGATGGGTGTGGGTAGAAGAAGGTCTAACCACTTACACAATTAGTTCAGGTTGGGCCTGTAGAATATACTAGAGTTCCTTTCATCAACCCTGAAGACGACAGTGGGACCCATCACTTATGGCTGCCTTGGCCCCTCCTTTAATTTTTTTCCTGGCCTGGTGTTCTGAGCAACATTACATGGCTGAATATAGCCACCATTTAAAATTCCCACAATGCCCCTGGCATAGGCTTGCTCTGGGGCATTGTGGGAAATTGAAATGGCAGCTGAACCTATCTGTTTGGAACGCTACCAGTCTGCTGTTGTCAGGTAAGTCCACCAACACACACTGAGAGGGGAGGGGCCCAACAGAGGGCACTTTGCCCAGGGCCCACTCATAGTTGAATTTACTTATCAACATCACAGTAAATCTTTACTTTTTTAAAAAAACTCATATCAGGAGGAGAGAATTGTCCTTATTGACATGTATATGTTACACTTGAAACGTAGGACCCTTACCCAATCTTACCTGGGCCCAATATACATGGCCAATTTAGTGCAGAGCGAGAGCACATCAGGGTTGTTTGCAACCAATCCACAGCAACCCTGCAGCTTCCCTTTGGAAATGGCACATTTTTGCAACTTCATTTTAGTGTGTTATTGTCCTTAAATACAGCTCCTGCATGGTTCTGCTGCAGTGTGCCCCGTCCCCCCGCATTAAATCTTGGGCATGCCTAGGGGTGTTTCTGTGACCAGGCTGTGACCTGGCAGTGATGGTCAAGGGGTGGGGACACCCCTCCCCCCTTCCCTCTTTTTCCATGTTCACAGTAGGGCGCTTTTGGACACAGGCTTCTTTTCCCTACTACTTTGCAGTAGTGCTGTTTTAACCATTCTCACCATCACAGTAGCACTGTTTTCCCATTCACAGTATCATAGTAGCCTGCTTTATCCATTCACAATCTGTAGCCTGTTTTAACCATCACAATATTGAAGTAACACTGTTTTATCCATTCACAATATCACAGTAGCCTGTTTTACCGATTCACAGTTTGCAGCCTGTTTTAACCATTCACAATATCCCAGTGGTCAATGAGAGGGGAGAGGTATGGGGTAAACTACAGGGGATTAATTCAGGGCTTCCATTAAACTTCCTGAGCAGGGGAGCCTGGACACTAGTGCGGAACAAGCCTCTCTCACTGGCTGAACAGTACCTACGTGTTTGATGGCATTCAGTTCTACTTGCTGGACTCTACCCACCCACCCCTGAAGTATAGAGGTGTCAAGTGCCATGTGACCCATGAAAGCAGGGTTTTAGATCATGTATACTCCGCTTTCCTTGCTTCATATGCCACTGATGGACCAAAGTGATTTCATGAAAATCTGGATATAACCATGGAATACTTCAGGAACTGTCGCCATGTAGGTTTCTCCCGATTACTAAGACGTAGTTAATCCCCCTAGTTCATTTCCCCTCATTAATGAGCAGGGAACTGAACTCTCACTATTTGCCTTCTTGGGTTTCCTCTTTTGCGTTTGCAGTATTTCTTGCTCATAGTGGAGATCTAGAAAGGCTCAGACATTCTTCCAGTTTCTAAAACGAATAGACACATTTTTCCTAGCTTTGGCTGAAGCTTTGAGAACTCTGATCGGTGAGCCATCTACATGAGGTGCTAATCCAGATGTGGGTAATGGACAAAGAAACCTGCCAAAAAGTCAATTAACTTCAACAGCTACCCCCACTGGAAATGTCAACATACTACCAAGTATACAGTCAAAGGAGCCAGGGAAAGAAATGACCACAAGATGGCAGCAGCTTCAAAGCCATTATCTACAGACTACATGATCACTCTGCAAAGGGAGTCCCATGTGCTGATTTCCACTGGAGGAAGCTGCTGTCCAACCAACATTCTGGGGGTGGGAAAAACACACACCCTTTTTTATCTGCTGCTTTTTCATGCTTTAGAATCCACATGATGGTTGGTTGGTTTGCTTACTTGTCTGTAACTACTCCATTGATAATCCCAGTATGTGTGTATTCGGTAAGTACCACAATGGATCCATCATGTTCTTACATTTGACCTCTGCATAGAAACGTAACAGACCACTGCTATCCTTTGCATTTCATGGCCTTTCCCCCCTTGGCATCTATCTATCTATCTATCTATCTATCTATCTATCTATCTATCTGGGGTATGGTACCACCAGAGGATATTTCATGCATCCAGTGAAGTGGGCTCTGGTCCACAAAAACTTACTCCACATTAATTTGTTAGCATTTAAGATTCTGCAGGGCTCTTTGTAGTTTTTGCCACAATGGAATAACATGGTGACCCCTCTGGGGTGGATTCAAAGATCTCTGTTCCAAGTGCATTATGTACTGCATCAGAAGCAGTATTATGGACAGCTTTTAGCAAACTGAGTGGTGGTGTCACTGCAATGTGCTGGTAACCAAGCGCTAGAGATTATTTTTGGAAAAAACAAGCCAGATTAGCTCAACTAATTGCAGTCACCATTATATTCCTCTCAACATTGTAGATTTTGAGGGGCATTATGGTTATTTTATGGCTTTTATAGCTGGTTTCACTACTCTGCAAAGTATTCGCATGTATAAGAACAAATAAGCAACAACCAAGTGCAAACACCTTCGTGTGATGTGCTGTATCCTGACAGTCTTCAGCCTTTTCAGACCCAGGATATACCTTTAGCCCAAATACCTGTGTCCTCACTAGTTTCTTGATGTTTAGCTACATATTTGGATGGTGGAAGTGCTACCATTTTGACCCCCTTTGGTCAGGCTGAGACCCAATAGTGGGTCCTGGCCCATCCCTTGGAGACTGATGCTCTGTGTTTAGAGTGTTTAGGGAAGGAAACAGGTGTCTAGTTCTATTATGTAAAATGTTTCTCTGTTTCAGAAGACTACACCTCCACAATGTTCCTCATTTTGATGATATGCTATAGAAATGGCCCCTTCTGTGTTATTTCCCTCCCATGAACCTCTTAATGTGAGATTTCTGTTGAAAATGTAGCTCTCTTTGGTCCTTCTTGCCCTCCCCCTTTTGCATTCTGTATAAAGAAATGACTCTTTGTATGTAGCCAAAATGTGGCATGTAGCCAACAAATAAACATTGTACTAAAGTATGGGAGGAATAGAAAGGAAGCAAATTCTAGCTATTTTCGCCTACCTGCCTGGTGATTCAAACCATAAGGAAAAAAGCATATCCATTGTACCTTCCAGGCAGTGTCAGAAACACCTGGGCAGATCATGGCATATTTGGCATATCAGTCCAAATGAAACAAGTCTTCTCTCTCCCATCAATCTGGCAAGCGCAACACAAACTGCCTGTCCTTCGTACAGGTGTTTCCTCTGCTGGGCAGCATCTGTTTCCTGCCCAAAGCTGAACAATCCAGTTA
This sequence comes from Heloderma suspectum, assembly GCF_057233095.1. Lineage (NCBI taxonomy): Eukaryota > Metazoa > Chordata > Lepidosauria > Squamata > Helodermatidae > Heloderma > Heloderma suspectum. The sequence continues at coordinate 257,051,526 of NC_139461.1, forward strand.
CTGGCATTTTCTTATGCTTACACTGCTCAGCAAAGGAGACCCTTATGCAAACCCTGCTGTGAATATTCCCCTTATGCATCTTGTGCATTTTAGAACTGCCTGTTACTGAGAGCTGCATTAGAATGCCACAGCATGCTTTCCCATCCCGCAAGCCACACGCTTCCTGTTTCAATAGGCACCCATCCTGCCTCCGGTTTCTAAACCACTTCTAGAAAAATGGTGTGCTTACAAAAAGTGATTTGAGAAGAACCCTCCCTGCAATGGAGTCAGAGCAGACTTAATTCTTTTTACACTTTAGCTGTCTCCTATATATCTTTGTTGTCCTTCTTATTTATTTAATCAGTTGGGCCCTTTAAATCAATCAGGCAGCTGAGAATGTACTCTCTCTCCATTACTAGCTTTTAATTAAATTATCTTAACCTTGGAACTCTTTAAAGACCAATGTAATGTTTGCAATCTGTGTCTCTCATCACCCTCACCTAAGTGAGTTGGGGACAGGACAGAGGCCAGTTGCAGCTGTTGGCTAATAGAATTAGCTCTGCTAATAGAAGGGCTTACACAGTTGCTGGAAGTCTTCATGTCCATTTCACCCAGCAATCTAGTTGGTCCATCTACCCCAGTATATCTCCTCTGAAAGGCGGTGCGCTGACAATATAGGTCAAGATACTGAATTTTGGGGAACAAAGTTACTTTTACCAACAACAAAAAAGAGTGAAAGGATTTCAGCACATTTCACACACACACACACACACACACACACACACACACACACAGTTTAAGTTGATTCAGAGGATTTGATTACAACATCCTCAGATGTAACTTTGGGGTGTGCAAGAATTTCTTTTAAATTTCAGGATTCCATTTGTCTTCATTACCGAAAGCCCTGCTTGCTTTGTGTTTCAAAAGCCAACAAAGATCTTTAAGCACCAGAACTATGTGCTCAGAATGGAGAATCAGCTGCCGAACAGCGCCACTTTTTTTCTCTGAGCATGTACATCAATGGTCACCACATGCAAAAAAACCATCCTGTGGCGGGGCATCACTGCCTTAGTCCCAAGTTCAGCTGTCAGTGTGAATCCTTCATGGGTGGGAGGGAAGCTGTCCTTGGCACTGTTGCCATAATTATTGCCCCATTCGTAGAAGGCACTGAGGCTTAAACAGAAAGCAAAATCCAACCCACAGAGAGCGCTTTGGGCTTTCTTTCCGTGGTAACCTCACTGAGCAAGTCCCAGCATTTTAAAGTAGAATCAGGCAAGACAACAAGAGTTATAGATGCTTGACCATCTTACGTAAGATCTCACATTGCTCTCCCCCAACCCCTGGCATCCTTAAAAGAGGACATCACTGCATTCATGCATTGTTCCTCCTGCCACTTCCTTTACCAGCTAGTTCATGTTTTGGATTAAGAATGATCACTCCCCACTTCTCATAGAAGCATTTTTTACAGCTTACACAGCAGAAGTCTGTGGCACTAGTACAAGCTGTTATCAACAGAGAATCGGACTGGATACTGGACCATGTGTTTCCTTTTTGCCTCTTATGCAACATCACGCTAAACTGTCAGTTAATTGATGTAGCCTCATAAGAACGCAGTGGCCTTTAGTTTTTGTCGGATAGCATTTACACATACCTTTAAAAACAACAACAAAAAAGCACCCCAATTCAGCTCCTGACTCTCCTTTGCATTGACACATCCATTATGGCTGAACTATTACTAATTTTTCCCTGTTTCATTTGTTCCAGAGAAGCTATTCATGTTGAGAAAAGAGCTACCCCCACCCCCAATCCAATAACCCATAATTCTGGATAGAATAGAACACTCTTCCCAGAGAAGATTCTGCCCAGAGTTGATGCCCAAAGACAGTACTGCCAATTCAGCAAAAGTTAGTCATGGAATTAATTGTAGTTAACTTAAATTCCATTTATTTCAATGGGATTTAAGCATTTTAACTTTCTCTGGACTGGGCCAGTTACTCTACTTCCCAGAAATGTCTACAGTATTCCTTTATTGTTGATCCTATGTAAGTATTCCTTGCATCTGATGAAGAAGGTTTTAGTCCATGGAAGTGTATGCCTCAATATATTTATTTAAAAGATTTATATACCACTCTACATCCAGCCACATTCCTGAGTGGTGAACAATAAAACAGGCAAACAAAATCAAAACACAAACTTAAAAGATTTAAAATCAGATTATAACTGGTCAATGGGGAAAGGCTTGTTCAAATAAAAATATCTTCAACAGGTGCCAAGGCCCCCCCACCCCATGGTCAGCACCTGTCTGACATCAACAGGCAGGGAGTTTCACAGAGAGGGAGCCATGGTTAATATGTTATATATCTGCTAATCTATAAGGTGTCTGGTTCTTGGATCTTTTTGCTGCAAGAGACTAAACAGCTATCCCTTTGGAAACTTCATTACAGAAAGCGTCCAGATTTAAGAAGGAACAACTCATACTTATTATGTATCTCAGCTATATTTCTTCTGGTATTTGGAAGTTCTCTTTCACGTACAAGCCCAAATCCATCTAAATTTAGTCATGACTAAAGCCCACTGAAAGTAATGGAACTTAAAATAGTTATGACTAATTTGTTCTATTGGCTGGAAGTAAAGACCTGATCCAAATGGCCTGATCCAATGAATGCTTATGTGGAAATAAGTCTCACCATATTAAGTGGGGCTTACTCCCAGGTAAGTGTGCTTAGTTTTGCAGCCTTATTCTCGACTAAGTTTAGTTGCATGAAGGCCTCAGCCGTTTAGCTAATTTAAGTCTTATACATGTTGGCTATTTTGTTTTATACTGAATTGTTGTTTTAGTGTTCTTTATAATTGTATGGTGCTTTTGCTATTTTAATTGACTCAGAAGTTTTATAGAGAAAATGAATAATGATCATGATTAGCTGCAGAAATTGGAGTGCTGGGTCAAACTAGAACAGGGTTTGCATTCTAAGGCCCTTTGCTACATCACTGAGGCTTGTGAGTGCAGATATTTCAGGGACAACAAACTTCACCTGTTGTAAAAGGTGCAGGGGAAATCCTCCTGTATTGGAATAGGATGGAGCACTCATCCTGGTAATTGATTAAGGATCAATTAAACTGCTTTCAGAATGGCCCAGGCTTTGAAGAAGAGGAGAGTGTTGCTGGCTGCCACACAGGCCAATAGATACCTGTGAAATACACACAATATTTTAGGTGATATATTGAATAGCAAATAGTTTGTGTGAATGACCACATTCTCCAGCAATTAAAAACAATGTTTTGAGTTTGGGAAAGGCATTTTGGTGCTCCATAGAAAGTGTATTATAAATAAATTGTGCACTTCTTATCAAATAAACTGAATGAAGTATGGATATTGTGGTACTTGGCTGTGCTTGCTGGATGGAAGACACAATTGATGAGAGGGCACTTGCTCTTCCTTACATCCAGTATTAACTCCAGCTTTTGGAGAGCTCTTGAGCAAGTTGCCTGGAGTGGGTCCCCTCCCAGAATGGGCCTCTTCCCTCCTTGTTGAGGGAGACAGCCGGGCAAGTGCAGGCTTCCTGTTCTCCCCCTTGGTCCTGTCACTGCTCACTTGCTTAGAGGGTACAGGTGAACTGGCAGCAACAGCAAGGAAGAAGACTAGCAGCTCGAGAGGCTGTCAGTGGGCCCCTTCATGGAGTGTGGGCCTTGGCAAGTGCCCAACAATACTGGCTGGGGCACGCGGGCAGTTGTAGGACTTTTTTTCTGTCTAAACATGCATAGGACTGGGCCCTAATTGCTTCCTACATATAAATTGCCAGACACCCCCAATCCTGTCTTCAGTTTGTCATCCAAAAGTTCCACCGTTGGGTCTTAATAAGTGCATAAACGTAAATCTAAACTGACATGCAGCAATAATTTCCAGGTCATCATAAGAAATGCTTCTTTGCTATCATATTGTAACAGGCACAAATGTCATTGCTGAAGGAGTGCGACATGTGTGTTAATGTCTGTGACCTCTGATTCTCCAGCTCATACATCGTTCTCACTGAATGTAACTTTTTTTTCTTGCTTATCACTGTGATACTGAAATCTGCACAGAATCTGAAGTGTTTTAAACTGCATTATGTGAAGTCCTTATCGATGGAGGAAGCCACCCATCCCTTGCATATTTGGAGGTGTCAGTGTTTGACTCCAGTTCCCCTGCCTCCCCAGTCCTGGGCTTCTAGCCCTTAGATGTTTGTCAGGGGAATATCCCAATAGGTGTTGAGTATTTCCTCATGATCACACCCATAATTAGGAGGGGAAATTAAGGGAATTTTTAAGCTCCAAAAGTTAATTGGTTGCCTACATTTGCAATGATTGAATGGTGTCTGAACAGATGAGTCTTGGAATTCTGCAGGCAAGTAACTTTAGGGGTGCTTAAGGATTAGGAATGCAGTCTTTGTGAATTCCTATACAAAATGTCCTAAGCCACATGTTTTGGACTAATATACGTATCAGAGCTAGCTATCCACTTAGTTTTCCACGAGCTATCAGAACTTAGCTTTGAACATTTCCAAATGTGATGCAGTTCTAAGCAGTTGAAACATATCAAAATATGCATTTCAGTCCGTATTTTGAGAGAAAACATGCATTTAATTATATATTTTGAGATGATTGTTTTTTTAAAACAACAACATATATTCACATGGAAATGGAACAGAATAGAATTATTTTGTACACTTAGAATCTGTCCCAGTTCTGTGAATCCTGAAGTTACACACTTAGGGATTCAGTCCATGTGCGGTTCTTAAACTCTTGATTCATAGTTCTGGTTGGCTGGATACTTTGTCATTAAATTCAAGACATTCCAAAGAAACATTAGCAAAACTTTCATGTTAAAGACAGACAATTCTGAAGGCATATGACCCAGATCCTAGGTGGAGAAAAAGATACCCATTGATCTAAATTGCATTGTTGTCATCCATGAATTATACCACTGGAAGAAGTTTTTAATATGTATATAGAATTAGTAAAAGCTGAATCAGGCAAACGACCATAAGCTGCCAGCCACTTATTCATGTGCTGTCCCAATTAAATTTGTGGCCTTAATTCTGGAGTGCATGGCTTGAGGCCTACAGCTAAAGTGATGTGTAACTGTGCATAATTTGGCTCTGCCTTTCTATAAATGAAACAGTAACAACAGCAAAACAACAAAATTAATGAAGCCAGTAGTAACCTCTGTAGAGTACAGTAATGAGAGAAGCTGGGAAAACTTTTGCAAGCGCCTCTGGATATCAGGGGAAAAATGTGATAGACTGGCTTTTCTTTCTGGATCCTCTACGTAGTTTTCCAACCACAGTATCAAGCTGCACTTACAGGAAAGAAGATAAGATGTGCTTGGCTGAGAAGATGCAATTATGTACCCCAGAGCTCCGCTTGACTTTAGACACAGAGCTTTGTTTTTGCATAGAGCCAATGCTGGTGTAAACGTGATCATGGTTTCATTGATTTCAATTACTGAGTTGTTTTCTCTATTGACTTCCACTGATTAACAAAAGATTTATACCAGCTAAGCATCTGCCCCCTTTTGTTCCTCTAAAGTGCCTTGCGCTTGACAGTTTCAGATGTTAGAGAGACACAATGTGAGTCAATGCAGTAGAAGGTGCCGTGAAGGCAAATCTATGAATATAGAAGACTAAATAATGGAATAATATATGTATTAAGTCATTTCACATGTTCTGTCTTGAAAATGCGCAATTAAAAATGAATAACAAATAAACTCAAGCTGTGATAATGGTAGTTGTGGGTGTTTATTGAGCATCTTTTCTGACAGGCCTTTGTTAGGATAAGTATCGTATCATTAGCTCACTCAGAGCCAGATCATTTTATTATATTTTCCGATGAGGATTATGAAAATAGATTTCTACATGTGATCAGCCTTATTATTAATTTTATATAGTTATACCACTGTAGTACTGTCATTTTATCACAATATATCCTACTGTGTTTTTAAATGCATCTTACTTTGCATATAGGGGAATTTTAATTCAATTATTAGTCCAATGCAGTGGTGATATTGGTGAAATTAGGTTTTATTCTGATCACCATGCCCTTTTCTTTATTTTACATCAGATGAACTGACAGAATATATATCCATATCATTCATACATACATACATACGTGTGTGTGTGTGTGTGTGTGTGTGTGTCTGTATTATATTCTCCCCAAACTGAGTGGGGAAGTCTGCAGTGGGTTTCTACTCACCTTAACTTGAAAATGAGTAGAAGACTACACAACCAAGAACCCTGCTTTATTGGGCTCCCAATTGTGCAAGGGATTTTACTCGTGTGTTTTGACATAGTGGCCCATGGTCTGTTGTAGGGTTCTGGGTGGCTTGTTAACCATGGCAAGAAGCCACCCTCTCCAGGTTCGCATGACATAGCAAGCTGTGCCGGCGAGAAGAATAATGCAAATCCCCACCCCCACCCTGGCATGCGGCCGGCACGTGTGGCAGGAGAAATAAGCCACCATGGCTTGCTTGCTTGCTTGCTTGCTTATTTATTTATTTAAAGTATTTAAAATATTTATATACCGCTCCTCATCAGAAGGTTTCGGAGCGGTGAACAACATGATCAGAATAAGACAATGGTTAAAAGAGTTTAAAAAGTTAAAACATTTTAAAAAAGACAAATCCCAACAAAGTGGAATTCAACAAACCATGGCTGGTCATGCAAGGAAGGCCTCTTGAAAGAGCAACGTCTTCAGGAGGCGCCGGAAAGAACACAATGTTGGCGCCTGCCTGACCTCTAAAGGCAGGGAATTCCACAGGAAGGGGGCCACCACACTGAAGGCTCTTCTCCTGGTGGACTCCAACCAGGCCATAGGTCCATGTGGAACCACCAGGAACATGCCTTCTGATGAGCTCAGTGACCGGGCAGGTTGGTAGGGAAGGAGGCGCTCTCTCAGGTATCCTGGTCCCAAGTTGTTTAGGGCTTTGTACACTAGTACTAATACCTTAAACCTGGCCCGGTAGTGAATAGGCAGCCAGTGCAGTTCCCTCAGCAAAGGAGTTACGCGCTTAGAGATGTTTGAGAATTCCGCCACGGATTTCGGTGAGGCATAATGCCAGTGCATTTGGCCCCCCGAAATCTGTGGCAGAATGGCCTGCCACCCCCCCGCGGATCCCCCCCGGGACGAGACTTACCTGGGGTGGATGTTCCGGGTGGCAGTGGCTCCGGCGGCAGCTCCGGCAGCTGGTCTTCCGACCGGCTGCTGCCGCCGCCATTTGCAGTCTGGAGGTTTGGGTTTGTTTGTTTTTTACAGAGACGTGATAGACTACGTAAAGACTTACGTAGCCTATCACATCCCCGTTTAAAAAAAAGTGTACGCAAATGGCGGCGGCTATGGCCGCCGCCTTTTGCGTTCCTTATTTTTCGTCGTCTTAGTCTACGTAAATATTTACGTAGACTATTACGGCGAAAATAAAGGGGAACGCAAATAGCGTAGTGGGCACTATTTGCGTCCCTTTTTGATTCCCCGTTTTAGCCTACGTAAATATTTACGTAGGCTAAAACGGAGAATCAAAAAGGGACGCAAATAGCGCCCACTACGCTATTTGCGTTCCCCCTTATTTTCACCGTAATAGTCTACATAAATATTTACGTAGACTAAGACGGCGAAAAATAAGGAAAGCAAATGGCGGCCGCCGTAGCTGCCGCCATTTGCGTACGCTTTTTTTTGTTTACCCAGAGCCCTCCGCGGCTGGAAATCCGGCTGCGGATGGCCCTGACCTGGGCCTGGCCAGCTGCTCCGCGGAGCCGCTGTGGAGCACAGCCGGCCGTTGAGGATTCTGGGGGGGAGGACCAGATCGCCTCCCCCACGTTGAGGATTCCGTGGGGAGGGACGGAACGCCTCCCCCCCCATGAACAGAATCCATGGAAAGGTAAGTGACTTTCACACATCCCTATAACACGCTGAAAAGGGGCAACTCCCAACAACAGCCGAGCTGCTGCATTCTGCACTAGCTCCAGCTTCCGGACCAGCCTTATCTCCCCCTCTGTGATGGTGCAAACAGGCCCTGTATGTTCAAACTGCTTAGTCTCTTCACCACCCACTCCACCCCAACAATCCCGATCAGGGTAACTGAAATCTGGATGAGGTTTGCTGGGGTAGGGAGGCAGACTTTAACCTCCACCCATCCCTGTAATTAGCAGCAGGGAAACAGTGATCTTTATCAGGATCACAGGTGTGTGTGCGCGCAGTTAACGTCTCCTCCCTTCCCCCAGCAATCTTGATCAGGGGGAAGTTAAAGAGCTTTTCTACACAAGGCTTTTATTGTGTGCTCGTGATCGCTCACTTGTGGCCATTATGACTTCCCCCCCTCTTAATGGGGAAAGTGTGTGTGTGTGTGTGTGTTTAGTGGCCTCTATAACACACAATTCCACTACACCACAGTGCTACCTAGTGGTTGTATAATGGAACACATAGAAAGGTAGAGAAAGAAAACCCCGGAGCAGCCGGGGCTGGGAAAGTGTAAAGGAGCCAATCCCACAAAGAATCCAGGAGCAGAAGCTTCAGTAAAGGTATAGGTTAAAAGCTTCATGTAGAAAAGACCAAAGTCTCTGGCCCTCCCACAGCAATCCTGTTTGCTGGTGTGGGGAGCTTTAAAGCTCTCCAGTGATCCTCCCTCTGAGCATGTGTGTGTGTGTGTGTGAGAGAGAGAGAGAGAGAGTGTGTGTGTGTGTGTGTGAGAGAGTGAGAGTGTGTGTGTGTGTGTGTGTGTGTGAGAGTGAGAGTGTGTGTGTGTGTGTGTGTGAGAGTGTGTGTGTGAGTGTGAGAGAGAGTGTGTGTGTGTGTGTGTGAGAGAGAGAGAGAGAGAGAGAGAATGGGTGTCTGTGAATGAATGTGAATGTGGATGTGTCTTGGTCCCACCCACAGTTGCCCCACTCACTACAACTCACGCCCTCTCATGTGGCCCTCCATGAAAGCTTCCCTGGAGGCCAATGTGGCCACCACCTAAAAGGGTTTCCCCCTTGCCTCCCGTGGTAATGGTAAGTTAAAATGCCTGCCTTAATCTCCACGCCATGCAAGTCCTAAATGGGACTTTAGGGGCAGACAACCTTTTTAGGGTGAGGGCCCCACTGGCCTCTCTGGAACCCTTTGGGTTATGCACGAGTGAATCTGCAAGCACATTAATTCTTGCCATAAAATGGAGTCTCTTTGATCCTAGCCATCTTTACTGCATTGCTTTTGCTTATAACTCTACACTGAGTTGCAGCAGCAGGTACCAGTAATGCACGGGATGGAGTTTTTCATCTGTCAAAGACAGCAGGAAGCTCTTTGCTCTCTGAGAAAGATTTCTAGCAGCCGACCATGAGGCGTGTGATAGTTCTTCTCGCTGAAAGAATACCATATCCCTACATGGAAATAGTGGTTAATGTGCAATTCCCCTGTACTTACAAGGAGTTAAGCTCACTTAGCTGTGGAAGCGGCGGCTAGACCTGGCAGTCCATCTCCCGGAGGCTCTCTGCCCAAATGCACTTCTATAAAACCTCATCTCATCTCATTCCCTTTCTGCCCACACTACAGGCCTGCTGCACGTCGATGGAGCGAAAGGTTAGGGCTGTGTTTTTCAAAACTGTCAAGTTGTCATGCTATTAATCTCTCCCAGGCCCAGCGGCCTGCAAGATCCCCAGAGAGCAATGCAGAAGGCTCTGCTATTGTTTATGATGTCAGATCTTTCTAGGGAGGGACAACACCTGCCAAGTCTGCAAACGGTTGCATTTTCTAAAAAGGGAAGGCTACGCACAAAGTTTCACAGCCTCAAAGTACCTTATCTTGACGCCGAGCTTGGACCGGAGTCGGGACAGGCTGAATCTTTCATTGCATAATGGGAATTACATGTCCCTAGCACTCTCCAAAGAGCTGATTTTGAGTCAAAGGTGTCGCCTCTTTCTGCTGCCCAGGCTGCTGTGCCAATTCATTCCCCAGCTTTTCTGGTAATCCGAGTGGTGTGAGAAACAATGCCAGCACCTTGTGCTCGCTGGAAGTGGTCAAGCTCCCTTTTACCGTTGATCACTAGGGCTCATTCATGTAGCTGCCTCACATCTGGCCACGGCAGCTGTACTTTTTAGTCGGCCCTGTGCTGTCTTTGGGCCACTCTGCCGTGGGTTGAGGCAATTGTGTGACTGCTGCCTGGCAGGCAAAAATCAACCCCTCTGTGCACATCAGATTTTGCACTCATTCCTAATTGCTGTTTTGGGTTAGTTGCGAATGAGTGACAACCAGTTGCTGACTGTATGGTGGTTATTTGCAGTTGTCTGTGAATATAGAAAACCACTTTACTGAGTTCTCCATGTGTGGAAGTCTGCCTGCTTCACAGACAGGTGCTACAGTCCATCAGTACAGACCACCATGGATGGCTTTGTTATATTCAGTAGTTGCTCTTCCTCTACCCTTAGTTAATGGGGGCTACTGTGTGGTTATGGGGGCAAAGGCCTATCCTTCCATGTGTTACTGGTGTTTTATCACTTCTCCCTGATTCCAGTGGAGGCCAGTGGCTCTGATGTCATTGGATAGTGAATCTGCTCCAGGTTTCAGTCAGAACCAGTCATAAGTGTAAAGGTGCGGAAGGACCTTGGTTGGTTTCTTTAGAGTTCTGACTGAAACCAGGAGTGGATTCACCACCCCACTGACATCGGAGCCACCAGCCTCCACTGCCTGGTTCCACATTTAGGGGAGCAGATGGCTGATATGTTCTCACAGTCTTAAACATTTGTTCATAGTGACAACAAGGTTGTTTCAAAACAGTGAGTAAAATGTGTTTCCATCTCTTTGAAATTGTTTTCTTTCTCCTAGGAACAATTTCTGGTGTTTTAAAAAGAAAATTGTGTTGTTTTTAAGGTTGTGAAGGCATCTATTGTGTATAACCGCTCCCGCCCGACACACACACTCCCTTTGTCACACAGCATAAAGAACGGCAACTACATATGATATTACTTCACTAAATTATCTCACTTAAAGAACATACACAACACATTCTCTAATACACTGTAGTAATCTGGCTGTTACCGGGTTAAATGTTGACTCTCTTATTATGGGCTAGTCTTAAACATTCTGCTCATTTACAATTTAGCACCCTGATGTATCCATTTGGAAGCATTTCTACACAAGGCTTTTATCCCACACCTTTACCAGGACTTCTGCTTCTGAATTCTTTGTGGGATTAAGGTCGCCGCCTTTAAATGTGCTTTTTTCGGGGGGTTTTCTTTCTCTGTTTTTCTATACGTTTCATTATACAACCACTAGATGGCGCTGTGGTGTAGCGGAATTATACAATTACATGGGGCTTTGTACCACACTTTCTAAATAACAACAGACTTTCCTCATTAGAAAAAAACCCACGATGATGGTTGCAAAGAGCAGGAGAGGCCCCGGAGGACGATGAAGTCATATAAAGCACCTACAAACTACCATGAGTGAACAGGCAAGAGTGCACAATAAAAGCCTCGTGTAGAAAGGTGCCTGGTCTTTCAGCCCGAATCCTCTTCCTCTGCATATAAACACCAGTATTTCACACACACTAACACACATGCAGCATCAGCATCTTTCTTTCTTACACACACTTATTTAATATTTTACACCCACAGCTACCCCTTCCAGTGGTGGCAACAGCTGCTCCAGTCTCCTCAGTCTAGTGGTGGCCATTTTTCTTTGGTGATGAGTCCCTACTCCATTCGCCAGACGTGTACAAAATTTGTCCAATGCCTGATGAATATAGCAACACTGAAACTGCGTAACTTGAGGAATACACATAGGTGTGCATACAGGGTGTGCTGGGTGTGCCCAGGCACACCCTACTGTTTCCCCCCCAAAAAGTGGCTTTGCATTTTAATTTAATTGCGTGATACACTCTTTTAGTTTTAAAGTATGGATTGTTGAACTATAAAAGAAGTGCTGAATTGCGTAATGCAGATGTTGTAGAAATGTATAGGAAGCCCGCATTCATTCGCAGCCTGTGTCCCCGCTACTGCGGTGCTGCATTACCATTGGTCTTCCCCTCCCCCTCCGACTACTATTCTAGAAATTTTTTTGACCTATGTAAGTGGCGACACACACAAAAAGAAAAGTATTTTGTGTCTCATTTTTTAAGTTTGTATTTTTTAAAGTAAAGTTTAGTTGTTAATTTTACAAAAGTTTACTTAAGTTTTCATTTCTTTAGTTTGTTTGATGAATAAAAATAATGTCCTTTATGATTGAGTATTCAATAAATGTTTGCTAAAAAACAACAACCCTGGGTGCACACCCTAATGAAATGTGCTGTGCGTGCCTATGGGTTTTCACAAAACCAGTGAAAGACAAGAACCCTTCAATATATCCTTGAACTTTAAACAGAATCTAAAACAGCAAAGGGAAAAATTGAGGCTGCACAGCAATGCACACAAATAGTAGGACCCCTGTAGTTAAAAAGAAACAAACAACCTCAGCTATTCTTCATCAGAAATGTCTATCACTTGTTAGATTCTCCCAGAAAACCTGTTGCGCCAGCAAATGCTGCTCGTGTTGCTTTATTGGCATTGGCTAGTGCAACTTGAATTATTTTAGTGGTAGTGTCACAATGGATACTGCCCTCTACTATAAATTTCATATTGATAGGATAAAGACTCTTGGTTTGGATCCAGAGTTGTCTTTTGTGAATGGCAAGGCACTTCTGTTTGCAAGGTAGCCCTGCATATTTCTCCCCATTTCCCTATCCCATAACAGCCTCCCATGCTTCATTTCATCCTATTCCAGTGGGTCCCTCAATCCTCAAGAGTGGTTTTTGGGGGGCACAGGGGGCTGTAGTGGGAGGAGGAAAAAAATATTTGCTTTGTAGCTCATCTCATTGACTTGGAAAGGGGGCTGCTTATGCTTGGAGGCTCGCCAAACCAGTGAAATACAAGAACCCTTCAATAACCTTGAACTCTTAACAGAATCTAAAACAGCAAAAGGATAAACTGAATTGGCATAAATGCACACAAATATAAGGACCCCAGTAGTTCAAAACAAATTCAGCTATTTTTTATCAGAAATTTCTAAAATTTGGCAAGATTATACCCATCGCCAGTTAGATTGTGTATTACATATTTCATACTGATAGGATAAATAATTTTAGTTTGCCTACAGAGATGCCTTGCATGAATGGCAAGACAGTTCTGTGTGTGCAAAGTAGTCCTGCCAATTTCTCCCAATTTCCCTGTCCCACTACAGCACCCCCCACCCCACCCCCTGTACACCATTATATGCTATTCCAGAGCTTCAGAAGTGGCTTTTGGGTGGTGGGGTGGGGTGCAGGGAGCTATTACTGAGGGAACACCTTATAAAGCCCCATGTAATTGCACAATTTCACTATAGCATAGCACCATCTAGTGGTTGTATAATGAAACATACAGAAAAGCAGAAAAAGACCCCCCCCCCCCCGAAAAAAGCACTTGTAAAGGAGTCGATCTTAATCCTGCAAAGAATCCGGAAGCAGAAGCCCCAGTAAAGGTGCAGGATAAAAGCCTCTTGTAGAAATGGCCATAACTGCACACATCAGGGTGCTAAGTTGTAAATGAACATAATGTTTAAGACTAGCCCATAATAAGAGAGTCAACATTTAACCTGATAACAGCCTGATTACTACAGTGTATTTGAGAGTGTGGTGTGTATGTTCCTTAAGGGAGATAACTTAGTCAAGTAATATCATGTGTAGTTTCTGTTCTGTATGTTGTATGACAAAGGGAGTGTGTGTGTGTGTGTGTGGGGGGGGGTGTTACACAAAATAGATGCCTTCACTCGCTTAAAAAGCAACACAATTTTCTTTTTAAAACACCAGAAATTGTTCCTAGGAGAAAGAAAACAGAATTTCAAAGAGATGGAAAAACGTTTTACTCACCGTTTTGAAACAACCTCATTGTCACTATGAACAAATGTTTTAGACTGTGAGAACATATCACCCATCTGCTCCCCTAAACAAGGTGGTGGCTCCGATGTCAGTAGGGTGGTGAATCTGCTCCGATTTACATCAGAACCAGTTAAAACTCTAAATGAGTGGTGGAAGGAGCCAGGAAAGCCCCATTGTGCAAACTGAGTTCCACTTATCTGTCTCTGAATCCAAACTCCTGTTTTTATAATAAATAAATTTTCAGGCAGTATGACAATAGAATGTTGAAAAAGTTATTTGTGTTAACTATATAGACATTCCTGCCACTGTATAATCACTAGGGCTGTGCACAGAAAAAAAAAAATTGCTTTCAAACCCACCTTGTTGACATGGACAGGGGGCTGCCTTTGCTTGGAGCTTGGATAGAGTTCGTGCTTCCCCTTGGATCCAAGTCGGAACCTTGCCCGGTCTTCTGAAGCTTCAGATATCCTCTCCATTAGCTAGAATGAAAATTCAAAGAACACCTATTAACATTTTTATTTGGGGGCCAAGTTGGATGGAATTTTTCAGGCCTAGCAACCTCTTCTGAGAGGATGAAGTTTATAGAAATAGGTACAGGGGGTTAGGGAGTTGTGAATAAATATTTGTTTGGGGCTTAAAAAAATAATTATTTTGTTTTTGGCTCACTTTGCACCACAGAAAGTGCAAAGCTGATTAGGATGGAGGTGGGCATGAAGCACTGAAAACACCCATTCACTTGGGTGGGAAAGACTCTGGGTCTGCCTGTGTTCTTTGTTGTGTGACTGCGTTACGTTGTGTATACACACACACACATGCACACACACACTTTAGCCAGAAGATGGTGCTCTCCCTGTATTGAGCAGCCAGGGAGAATATACTGGAGCAGATGCAGAGGGCAGAGCTACAGGTGGCGCACTTCACCTCCGACATCTGGAGCAGCCAAGCCGTACAGTGCACACAGATCTGATGTCCCTCACAAATGGAAGCCTGTGGGAAAGCAGGCTAGGGATGGGCCCCTTTCAGCTGCTGCTGCTGCTGCTAGAAAAGAGACACAGCCAACTAAAGAGCAGAGAAATCACTGAAACATCCAATACCTTCCTTTTACATCCCTCCCCAAAGTACTGTGATTGAAAGAAAAAGGAAAGCCCCAGTAAAGGCATTCCCTGATTGGAAGCTACAGTTTGCCGTCACAAAATGACACCATTCATTCATTCCATTTATATCCCGCCTTTCTTCCTCCTTAAGGAACTCAAGGCAGCATACATAATCCTCCTCCTCTCCATTTTAGCCTCACAACAACAACCCTGGGAGGTGGGTTGGGCTGAGAGTCTGTGACTGGCCCAAAGTCACCCAGTGAGCTTCCGTGGCCGAGTGGGGACTAGAACCCGGATCTCTCGACTCCCAGTCCAACTCGCTAGCCACTACACCACCTCCTCTTCTTCCCCACTCCTTTCTGCTTGGTATTTCCCATAGATGGAGAGCTTGAGGGGAGGTTCAAAAATCTATCAAATTGAGGTCAGTAAAACAAAAAAAATAAACAAAAAGAAAGACTTGAAGCTAGCCTGGTTCACCTTGGGCTGCCTTCAATCTGAGTCGCCTTGGATTCCGAAGTGGTTTGAGTATCTCTAAAGTGGGGATATTTGCCTTGGATGAGTCTGAGGTGATTGCACAGCACTAATAAATAATCACAACTGGAGGGAGGGAAAGGGGTTTATCCACATGGTATTTCAGGGGCATAGCAAGGAGGCAGTGTCACATCATCCCGGAATGTAAAATTCTCTTGGTCAATAAACACAACACAGCTTTTCACAAATCAGCTTTGAGTGTAACCAACACCGGGCCTTTGTCTTCTGTTGAATAATACTGAATTTGGGTTCTTTTACCCCCTTTCTTAAATTTGAACTGGTGTCATGCAAATCTGTTTGGCAGTTGCATTGGGTGTGTGGGGAAGAAGTGTGGGTGGGTAGCAGGGCGGACAGGTTAATGCCTTATGAGGTGATGGATGACCTTAAGCTTAACTTGGACAAAAGTCAAGCTATTTCACAATTTGGGACAGAAATAACTTGGCATGTTTCTGAGCCATTCTAAGATGGGGACAGGGGGAAGAGCTCATCCTTGAGTACTTGCTACTCATGGAGTTATCTACTTCTGGCACAATCCTACAGGACTGACGGCTGCATGGCAGAAGCCTCCAAGACTGGAGACTTCTGAGAATCCAACACCCTGCCGGGCTGTTGTCAGCAAGACAGGAAGAGCAACGGAGGCTTTTTAACCTCTAAAGGAGCAGTCCTATGCATGTTTAGCATGGCTGGCTTGGGAACGTTGGGAGTTGTAGGACTTTTTTCCATATAAACATGCATAGGCTTTGGTTTTAATTTTTGTGAACTGCCCAGAGAGCTTCGGCTATTGGACAGTATAGAAATGGAATGAATGAAGGAAGGAAGGAAGGAAGGAAGGAAGGAATAAATAAATAATAGGATTGAGCCCTAAGCTTGTGTAGCTGTCTTGAGCTGCTGTGTGCAAGAGCTGAGAGGCCTTTGGATCTGGTGGATCCATGGCTCCTCCCTTCCCCACCCTTCCTACTGGCATACCCCCTCCCTCTCTGGCCTCTTCCTAGGGTCCGAGCTCAGAGTGGAGCGGGGATGGGGAGAGGGAAATCCTTGCTCAGATTTACCCCTCTAGGGGCATAGTTCTGTCTACAGCCTTGGGAAGGGGAATCCCCAGGATCCTGCACCCCCTCAGACACTGTCAGATTGCTTTCTTACTTGTTTGTCCATTTTCATCTGGACTCTAAAGTCTCTCATATAGACAGGGAAACCATGCCATATTTGATCCCACAGCCAGTACATGCTTCCATAAACATCCAAAGAGCTTTGCACGCTCTTGACCTACATCTCCGCAAGTAGCTAGCTCCTTTTTCAGTTCCTCAGGCCATATTTTTTCCTTTTCCATTAGTAAAGGCTGATGTTTCACATTGTCACATATCGCAAAGAGATGATTGGTTCTTGTCTTATTGCATTATGTAACACCAAAGAAATCAAGTACACAATGCTTCCTTAGGTTTATGTTGAACGCTTCCATACGGTATCAGATGGAGAGCAAGTGTCATGAGTTCTCAGTTGTTGAAATTCTAACACTCCACTGCAGTAATCCACACACAAAAACTAACACACAACTTTTCTATCCATATTAGAAGAAGAATTTACAATTGTTTTATGTTTACATATATATGGGGTTTTTTTTCTAGAAGTGTATTTCCTCAGCTTGCTATTTGTCATGATACAAGATATATTAGCACATTTTGAAGAAATATCTTATTTAACAGAACATTTTAAAAGCACTCATGTGCTTCTTGCCCTATGAACAAGTAGAAAATAAACATGTCTTTTCTTTCAAATCAATCAATCAATCAATCAATCAGTCAATGTATTGATCCAGTCAGCAGGCCTCACAATACGATTTAGGTTGCAATCCTATACACACTTACTTGGGTGTAAGCCCCATTGAACTCAATGGGGCCTACTTCTGAATAGATGTGCATAGGACTGCATCACTTAAACTACAGGATGGGAAAGGCTGCTTTAGATGTTCAGAATTACTCTTTCTGCTGTCCAGGGTGGATTACAGGATCACACAAGGGATTCAGTGGGCCAGTGGGAAATAGGGTGTGGAGAATTCCCAAGAGTTGGTTCTCATATTCCTATTCATCACATGATGGCTGAGAGTGATACTACAGCTTCCAGCCCAATATGGAGTGGATGACACAGGAGCCAATAGGGTCCTGATCAGTGATGTGAACCTATTGAGTCTGACCAGCTCTTCAGTATTAGCAACTTGTTCTGGTGCAGAGCAAGCTGCTTATTTATCCTTCCAGTCACATGTGGAAAGAGCGACAGGTTATGATCCCTGATAATTTCTATCCCTTCCCTGATGTCAGGTTTTAAAATCTTTCTAATTTGTTATATGTTTCTTTTCTGGCTAAATGCTCCAGCTTTCAAATATATAAAGGTTTATTTATTTATTTATTTGATATTTTTGTATCCCACCCTTCTTCCAATTCTGGAATACAGAAAACGTGGAGGCAGTGATAGACTTTGTATTTCTAGGCGCAAAGATGACTGCAGACGCTGACTGCAGCCAGGAAATCAGAAGACGTTTACTTCTTGGGAGGAGAACAATGACAAATCTTGATAAAATAGTGAAGAGCAGAGACATCACACTGACAACAAAGGTCTGCATAGTTAAAGCAATGGTATTCCCCGTAGTCACCTATGGCTGCGAGAGCTGGACCATAAGGAAGGCTGAGCGAAGGAAGATAGATGCTTTTGAACTGTGGTGTTGGAGGAAAATTCTGAGAGTGTCTTGGACTGCAAGAAAATCAAACCAGTCCATACTCGAGGAAATAAAGCCAGACTGCTCACTTGAGGGAATGATATTAAAGGCAAAACTGAAGTACTTTGGCCACATAATGAGAAGACAGGATACCCTGGAGAAGATGCTGATGGTAGGGAAAGTGGAAGGCAAAAGGAAGAGGGGCTGGCCAAGGGCAAGATGGATGGATGATATTCTGGAGGTGACGGACTTGACCTTGGGGGAGCTGGGGGTGGCGATGGCCAACAGGAAGCTCTGGCGTGGGCTGGTCCATGAAGACACGAAGAGTCGGAAGTGACCGAATGAATAAACAACAAAAACAACCACACAAAATACTGAGCAGCCATGCTGTAAAAATATAAACATCCTTGAAATCACAATACTTAAAATACAACAGAACAGCAGTGATAACTCTCTCTAGGACCTCAGTCAGGCAAGTTTAATGTCAAGATCCAAATGACTGAACAAATGAAAATGGCTTCAATTTTTGTTTGAACACTTGGACTGTAGGGGCAAACCTAATACCACCTGGGAGAGTGTTCCATAAATAGGGTGTCACTACAGAGAATGCCCTGTCTCATGTCACCACCTTCCTAGCCTCTGCTGTTGGGACAATGAGCAAGACATCCCCTGCTGATCATATGGGACAGGTCGGTTGGTAACAAGGGAGCATGTCATTGTGGGTCCTATTCACCTGATGTTGAAAAGATGCATCTACTTCAAACCTTGCTGTATCTTTAGGCTGTATCCTGCCTAAAGAAAAAAGCATGCTTCACTTGTAGGTGGTCTATCTATTTTACTCTCTCTGCCTCTTGTAGATATATAGTCAACTGTCCTTCACTAATGAGCTATGTGCAGTTTTCTAGAGAGTGTGACACCTATGCAATGAAAGCATCATCATCTGATTGCCATCTTTAATCAACTTTGATTCTGTTTTGACTAAGCCTGCAAGGTTTAATCAGTAGATTAATCAATTAAAGCTTTTGTTGTTGGGCTCTGAGTTAAGGGCACACTTGTTTGGGGTTTTTTGATGCTATTTTTGTTCCATGTTATTACAATAGGGAATGAAAGAAGAGAGTAAAGATGACCTTTCTTTATAACAATGAGTATGTTTATGCAGTTGAAAGGTATCTCACACTTCCTTGAGGCTTTGGCAATATGCAAATTTAATTGAGTGATTAAATGTCATCTGCAAAGGAATATGATCAACAAAAACTTCTTTAATCTGTCAACAGCCCTAGTGTTAACCAATCTGGTAATCAACGGAAAGAACTGAAATAAATAATCCGTGTAGCAAATCATCAGTAGTAAAAATCCAAAGTGAGCATCTTATAGAACATGAAACCCAGGCATGTTTTTTCAAGGATATTGCACCTTACTCATTTGTGTCCATCTCACACATATGAGAATCTATGAGACAGAAATATCACTTTGCTAGCACATTCTGTCCCCTTCCCCTTTCTTTCAATGGGCCTACTCTGACCTTCACACGAGTTTGAGCAAAATTGGCTCAGGAAGGCTGCATGTGCAGATCCTCTAGTTCAGCCTTCCCCCAACCTTGTGCCCTCCAGATGAGAACCACAACTCCCACCATCCCCTTCCAAGGAAGGCTGCTCTAGTAGTTTCCCCCCCTCATAGCTGTAGTTTGAATGAATCCTTTATTTACGGTCAACTGACCACCAGCAAAAGATACAAAAATACATAACAATAAAATGCATTGTTCTACATCATAAAATTAAGTCACAGTGCCATAGAGTATCTAGTTAAAATAGCAGTGTTCAAAACTTTAGCAACTTGCTTAGTAATTAATCTGTTGGATCCTTCGAGTAAGATGCACTTAAGAGATTCTAAAGACTGACTTGGAAAAGATTGAGTAATTGGAAGTGTCGTGGCATATCTGACCCCCTGATAGTAACAGCAAACCAAACATGTATTACACATTCCATTTCAACAGTGTTACAAGGGCAACATCTCTCATTTACCAGTGTTTTGGACTATCTTCCAGCTAAGAGTTTAGAGGGTAAAACATTAAGCTGGGCCAAAGAGAATGCTTTCCTGTATTTAGGAACTGATAGCCAGTTTAAATAAGCCATTCTGTCTTTGGAAAAGGAGCCTGGCAAACTCAAAAATCTGGCGGAACACGGGCCCTATGCTGCACAGTAGAGTTCTTGGAGTCAATATCTCACAACCTCTGTTTAACTAGAAATTTTTGCACTATCCCAGTCCAAAGATAGTAAATAGGAAGGGGAGAGGCCAATTGAATTAACTTTCTGCACCACTTCCTTTCTCCAAAGTGATCTACAGGAACCAGTTACTGCCAAAGATGCAAAGGAGGTGGAGGGGAGCACAAGGCAGCGATGGAGGCAGCAATGGAGGAAAAAATGAATGGAATGCCAGACATGTCAAAGAATTAAGGCCCATAGCTGTAGCAGAATAATGGAAGGACATGTAAAACCAGGCAGTGGAGGTAGCACTGTGCAACGTCTTTGTGGTGTCAGTGTCACTGTAGTCATAGCTGCTACTGCTTCTTTTTTTAAAATCTATTTTTATTTTATTTTTATAAATGAAATAAACACTACCAACAATATAATCAGAATCTTCAGTTTCCAACATTATAGTATTCCAAGAAAAAGAAAAAAGGGAGGATAGCAAAACAAGGAAGAGAAAAAAGAGGAAAAAAAAGAATTATATTAAACTTCAATAAGAACAAAACAAATATCCAAACAGTCTTACAGCATAGGAATAGAAGCAAACAATCCATTTCCATTGGCCATATATTACCATTCAATTAACGCGTATTAATAAACATTAAAGGTTTAGCCAACAAGGAATAGTAATAATATAATCCCATAATGATATTATTAATAATAATACTAATAAAAGGGGGAGGGGGAGTTTAAGAAAAGGATAAAAACAAAAACAAATCATTTGTATATTTTAAGTAATATCATATCTAAAAATATATTTATATGTGTACACACACATACACACACAAATGTGCATTTTATTACAATATAACATAAAAAAGGAGAAAGAAAGAAAAAATGCAAACATTTATTCTGGCATACTGCCTAGACATCTTATCAGCTATACCCTGAAGGGCAGTAATTGAGTCCTGAATTGTTTCAAGTTTCTTTGACTGCTCTGGTAGGCTGAGAAGACATAGTTTTTATCAAAGCAAGCAACTCCTCTTCATCTCCGGCATTTCTAGAAACTTCTGCGGAGGGAGCAATTGGGGGGGTAGGTGGCATTCTCAAGCCTTTCCTTTTTTCCTTTGGTACTGCTATCCTTCATTTTCAAATGCACAAGAAGCAAGTATAATTGCAGAAGCAAAAACAAACACTTATGCAGATTTAATTACAGGTCCTCAGATATTGCTGGTAGTTTAAATTCAGAAATACTATTTGGAGCCGTTTGTCCTTATGTCTCCTTGCTTAGGAGTTTCAAACAGCATTCAGTAGATGACACTTCGGTGTCTAATCTTAGATTTCAGCCCCTCTGTTTCTTCGCAGAAGCAGCTGTTCTTCCACGATTTCATCCAGATGGTACTGTAAGCTTCCCCTTTTAATTCCAGGGGAAGAGAAAAAGGTTTCTCAACCTTTTCCCAGCTGTTTGAGATAAGCAACCTGCGGAACTCTGCAAGTCACTGCCAGACACCATGGCTCCAACCAGATATCCCTAGTCATAGCTGCTTCTGATGACTCTGAATCCTACTTACAATCAATGATGGAGTGTATCTTCTGCCTCAGTAGAACATCCATGCTCAGTATTTTGAGTGTGTCGTTTCCCCTTCCTCTGTGGCTAGGTAGATTCTCATAATAATTCCTAAGTTGGAAATTCACCTTGATTATGAGTTCTTGTGATACCACTCCTACTTCAAAAGGAATAATGTCCTGAGAATCAACCAGCCATCTGTGGGGTATGGTAACATGAAACTCACCATGTATTCTACCACCATGGACTCATGCAAAAATCATACATAAATACCACCTTGATTCTGGCTGTGCTAAAATGGGGTAACTAATCCAGTTTACTTGAACTTGAATATACATACCTGACTGAAGTTTTATTTTTCCAGGGATGGAGAATGTGTGGTGCTCCAGATGTTGTTGGACTGCAACTCCCACCATCCCTCACCACTGGCTATGCTGGCTAGGGCTGATGGGAGTTGCAGTCCAAAAACATCTGGAGAGCCACAAGTTGCCCACTTCTGCCTTATAGTAGGCCCCGCCATCAAGAAAGAAGAAATAACTGAAGTAAAATTGCCAGAGGTGAAACTGGCACTTTTCACCTACTCACTTCTATTCGACTGCATCAAGCAAGACTCCAAGGGTGCAACACTGCAGGCAGGGGAGAAGTCAAATGAAAGAACTATAGGAAAACATTGCCTCTTTTTCCCACCATGAGCAAATTTAACGATGTAATATCAATCTGAGTTGTAACCTGGATGCATTAAAGGTGGTTGCTGAATACAGTTGATCTTTGCACACACATTCACATCCAGTTTTAGCTCTGAGAAAGGTGCAAAGAGCTGCACACCCCAGTGAATCCCCATAATTTCTACCAATGTCTCCCACTTAGAAAATGTTACCTATGTCTGTATGTGTATCTGAACTTGCTTTGGGGAGTTTCATCTATCACTTCCTCATTCTCCAGTCTAATTCTCTGTTCTATAAAGGGTTTATCATTTCAATATGGAAAATCCAGTGAGCTCCCCCACCCCTTTTCTGGCTGAATTTCATATCCACACACCCATCTGGCATGATTATAAACAAATGTTATTTGAAGAAGCAAACAAGAATCTTAGAAATGGATTCTCTTTCTTTTTTTCAAGCTCCTTTCTAACGTTCCTGTTGGAGCACCTTGTCCCTGGGAGTAATTCTCTGACTTGCTGCTCAGATGTAGTCACAAAATGCATCAAATGATAATAAGTTTGAGTATGTCATCATCTCCTACATAATGTTACAGGAAATTACTTCTCCATTTCTTTCTGAACGCCTTTCCATTTACCTGTCTACGAGTATGCACCTGACAAGCGGCAGCAAACAAATGCTCTTTGGGGGCTCTGACAGCTGCCATTCACAAATGAAGGCTCGTTAAATGCATTGCTCAAGAGATGGAAAAGGTTGCCACTTCCATTCTTAGGGGGCGATGGTTGGAGAAAGAAAAATGTCAATGGGAGGATGAAGACAATGTTTTGCTTCTTTAAATTAGCTCACTTAAAAAGAGCTATTCATCCTAATCCTGTGAACTACCCAAATAAAGCTATCCTGGCTTCTTATGAAGTGTCCATGCTGATAAGTAGAGATGTGCCTTGTCACAGAGTTTGAAGGAATCGAAAGGCTGACTTGAACACAACTTCTTTTCCCTGACAGAGCTGCCTGTCAGGGCCTCTGCAGAGAAAGAAGGAGCCATTGCTCTTGAGCCCATCCGTTTCCCTCCCTCCCTCAGAGTCTCATCCTGAGGCCAGCTGATGCCAGATCATTCTAGGGTGGGGGAAAGGGGACCCTATCTATCCTGGCAACAGAAAAACAGCAATTGTGGCACAGTCGAAGCCTTTGTTGATCAGCTTCTAGGACAGAGTAGATCCTGAAATGGAATGAATGGGGATGTTTCCCTCAGCCCCTCCTTAATTCACCATTCCCAGTTGAAATAATGGTCAAATACATTTCATTTTTAAAAAGCTGTAGAAGTTTGTCCAGGTTCAAACTAGACATAATGAGTAATGGCAGTTAGCTGAAAACAGAAGCAAAAGCATCCGATCATTAAGTCGTTACTTGAAATTGCTGGGAAATTGCTGGCTGGCTGGCTGGGGAATGCTGGGAGTTGTAGGAGTTTTTTCTGTCTAAACATGCATAGGATTGCACCCTTAGTAAAGTGTTCTTTTCCCTAAGAATAGGAGTGTTACGATTCTTTGCTTTTCCATACCAAATCCAAGCGTTTTGCAGCTAAATTCAAAGAGACTATGGTGAATATTAAATTGATTTATAAGCTGAAGGAGATGTGTATGTAATCTGCATAGAACAGCTGTATCCACCCTGAATGTGTAAATAATGGAAATATGTAATTAATTCTTTTGTTTAACTGGGATAGGGAGGGTGGAAAACTAGGCTGACGAAGGGTAGGTTTAATCTTGTACTATGAAGGTTTATAAACGTTTACGAAGATATTTTCTCCATAAACGAGAAGGTAACATATAGGATTTGCACTGTAGCAATACTGAATGCAGGAAATATGCTAAAGTTACTGAGGGTGCTTGAAGGGAAACATTTGTTTTGCACAGCTTTCCTGGTCCCAAAGATGGAGTAACAAAAGGTTGCTGGACCTCTTTCAGCCTAAGAGCCAAATTTTGTTTTGGAGAAGCTCCCAGGGGGTGCCTTCCAGTGGTGGGCAGGGCCAAAGGCAAAAGAGGGCTGGGCTGAAAATACCAGCATATTTTTGCTTAAAGCTCCTCCTCCCAGTAATTAAGCCTAAGGAGAGGTATGGCAACGTTTCAGAATGTGAAAAAACTGCACCAAAGCCAGAAAACCACCAAAGAATTGGTGGTTGGGGGGGGGGAAGGAGGCAGGACCAGGGAAAGGGGGTGTGGCCGGCCATCTGGGAAACCCCTGGAAGGCCAGATTGGGAACCCTGGTGGGCTGAATTTGGCCCCTGGACCTGAGCTTCTGCACCCCTGGAGTAACAGAATTGGTGGTTGGGGGGGGGAAAGGAGGCAGGACCAGGGAAAGGGGGTGTGGCCGGCCATCTGGGAAACCCCTGGAAGGCCAGATTGGGAACCCTGGTGGGCTGAATTTGGCCCCTGGACCTGAGCTTCTGCACCCCTGGAGTAACAGACAATTCTCCATATCTTATTGTAGAAGAAAGGAGCATAATGGTTTTCTTTTCATATATTGCTAATTTACAGTTACCACTAGTAAGCAGTTGCAGAATATGGACTTGAGAGAAATTGGCATCAGGAAATATCCCAGTAAAAAGTGATTGGCCAACTTCATATGCACTTTCACTTGAAAGGCAATCGGTTCGTCAATCAGGGCTGGCCCAAGACTGCCTGAGATGTGGGATAAATTGCATCCCCAGCCCCCGCTACCATTCCACATCCAGAAGCTGATCAGAATGACCGTTGAATCTTGCTTCAACTTTGGCGATGGGAGAGCTCTGCCCTCCAGCATCTCACTGTGGTCCTGCATCATGCCACCTGAGGCAGCCACCTCACTCTGTCTAATGGTAGGGCCGGCCATGTCTTCCATGGCTGTGTTTGCACATAATGCTGAAGCACAGTTTAGCGTGACAGGAACAAGCCTAGGTGAGCCTCAGGCGCATGCACTCCCTCCTCCACTTCTTCCAGAGTGGTTGTGAGAAGGAGATTGGAAGTTTGTTCAGGTTCAGACTAGACATAATGAATAATGGCAGTTACTTGAAAACAGAAGCAAAAGCATCTGATCATTAAGTTGTTACTTGCCTTGGGATACAATTGGGGGATTTCCTTCCAATAGAAATAGCAGCTTCAAAGGACTGATTTTCATCAGGACCACAACATGGGAGGAAAGGGTTAAATTCCCCTTTCCCGTCTGCTTCAATCCCAATAATCATTGGCTCCCTTCCCGAGCGGATGCTGTTTGCATAAAAAAATGCAAAGACACATTTAACGTCACCTCTCACTGAAGTTTAACTTTGGAAAACTAAAAAAGAGGTCATTAGAAAATAGATCTAATCCCATAGTTTGTGAAATACAAGGGTCACATTTATAGGCAGTGGAAGTTGGCACTCCAATGTCAGTGGGGTGGTAAATCTGCACCGAGTTTCAGTCAGACTGGTTCTGACTGAAACCCAGAGCGGATTCACTGTCCCACTGACATTGGTGCCACCTGCCTCCACTGTTTACAAGTAATTTACATCTTTCTGAAAGTTTTATGCTGAGTGACCTGATTTAACAGGGCTGACACCAGGTTTCAGGTCAAAGGGTCCTCCAGGCCCCCTAACACCCTGGTGGCCTCTTCAGGCTTACCAACTGATGGGTTGCTGGGCAATGGGATGGTGTAGGTGGGTGATGTTCGGCAGCAGCAGAGATGGGCAGTGACACACAGCCCAGTGGTGAGAAGTGAAGCACTGAGTGAAGCAGCTGCAGCAGATACTACCATGCTCATTTCCCAGAATGCCTCTGACTAGCATACATTGGGCCCAGAAGCACTGGAGGTGATGAAGATGCCCCGGTGCTTATCTTCCCTATGCTGGACCCTAAAATCTGGTAAAGAAGTGGGGAGTCTGGCATCAGTTGTACTGGGCCCTGCCGGGCCTGCTGGCTAAGCTCACATTGTATCACAATCAGGAATTGAACAGATGTTTTGGAGATCCTACATCAAGTTTCAAACCACTGGGAAATCCTCTTTGTGGCATAGTAGGGCTGCAGATAATGGTTTTCTTGCAATGGTTCATTTCATAGCTGCAGGGAAACATTATGGGAACTAAGTTGCAGAACCCTTGCTGATTCACTTCAGGATGCTAAGGAAAGAGACAGTGGGAACAACTGGTCACAGCGATCATGAAGTGATCATGACCTTCCTGTACTACAGAGCCAAAGTAACCTTTTGTTTCTTGTTGTTCCTTTCCTGTGTAGAAAGTTAAGGCAAGGGTGAAATATGTGAAAATAACTGCCTTCCCGCAACATTCTACCAGGCTGCTCCATCCAAAGTAGAGCACAACAGTTCCTCGGGCATCACTCAGGTGCCATGGTGCTTAGGGGTGTCGGAGAAATCCACAACGGATTCAAATGAGTTCTGATTTCTGGGAATCTGACCTGCGGATTCTGCAGCAAATCGGCTTTTTCTGAGCCACAATGATTCTGTGGACTAGTTTTTCACTTGCGGGTGGGGGATGGGGATTAGTGCTAATTCGCTTTAATGCATTTGGCCAAGTGAATCCGTCTCTCTGTACACCTGGCCTTTTATCCCACTACAAACAGGTCCTTTAGATTCCGGATCCTTTCCGGAATTTAGACTGGCCCTGTATGCAGGCATTGCTCATAACGCTTCCTTCCGTCCTATACCTTTTCATGGCTGGGTGGAGCTGCACGGAAAAATTAGGACAGAAGGGGGCTGCTGGCCCCTGGTCCCCTCCCCTCCACTGATCATTGGTTCCTGTAACATGATTGATGGCTGCGCCCCATCCCTCCACTCCTCCACAGCAGGAGGGAAGTCGGAAGCCCTTCTAGTGACTGGGATAGTGGTCTATGGGAACTGGTCTCCTGTCTTCCTCCTTCCTCTGACTTTGTGGCAAGGGAGAGAGAGTCTTCTCGGTGGCTTACCCTGACTGCTGCAATAGCAGCTGACAAGGCTGCTGGCTCTGCCAGTCCTTCTCTGCTAAATATCTCAGTGTGTGATGGAATGAAATGCAGTACATTGCTTGCACTACTGAGTTCGAAGGGTATACCAATTCCCAGGTTCCCAACTACAGAAGTAAGAAATCCATAAATGGACTTGCATACAGTTGGTGCCACCCCTAGCAGCCCCTCCCCCCCGGGCAACCGCTTCACGGGGACACCTTCTTCATTAGACCCGGCTTGCTTCCCACCACCCTGTGCTGTAGTTGCTCTTCCCCTTTATTCTGGCTTCCTAACGACCCTGTAAGTTGGGCTAGAAGAAGAGATAGTGGCTGGCTGGCTTCCCAGTCAAAGGGATGCTTTCACAGGCATGACTGCAAGTCCATTCAATGGCTGCACGCATGTACATGCCAACCCTGTGCAGATGTCTGCCCCACCTTCTTCCATGCCATCCTAGATGGTTACCACTCAGAAGACCTTGTGGCAGTGATTGCGGTAGTTTGCTGTAGGTGGGAGGGAGTACTATGGAAACCCACCTCAGCATTACTGCCTTATCTAAAACAACTCCACACCCCAAAAGGCAACTATTAAAAAGGACCATTCCAAGCGCTGCTTGATGAATTTATTCAGGGGAAGAGAAAAGGCACTTTTAATACCCATTGAAATCCTAACTGTCAAGCCTTTATCCTGAGTGGTGAGAAGGGAGACTCCCCCATCCACCCTGGGAGGAAAAAAACCCATCAATCTGGTGAGCAAAAGGGAGAAGAAGCAGTCATGGGAAGGGGAGGTTCAAAGTAAATGCACTGAAGGGGATGGGAGACCTTAAGACTGCTACTCTAAGTAGTTGTACAGTGTACTCCTATGCATGCCTACTCTGAAGCAAGCCACACAAATTTCAATAGCACTTACTCCCAGGAAAGGAAAGGGTCAGGAGTATTTATGAAGCCACAGCCCGAGTTCCACTTCACAATACGATCTTCAAGTCAGTTCAGCAAAACTCCATCTTTTAATGCAGATTCTTTTCCTGTTGCAGTTAGAAATGACACTGGCCTCTAAACAGTTTGAGGATTGTAACAGTAAAGCACAAGGTTTGTGGAGAAAGAGAAGACGTCCCTGTGCCCTTTAAAAAACAAGTACAGCCTTGCAGCCAATGAGTTTACTCAGAAGTAAGCACTGCTGTGTTCAGGGGAATGTGGGAGAAGCACTTGGGATGGTTAACCGCTTTACAGTTCCCGTCTGTGCATGTGAACTCAAAAGTAAGCCCTACTGATATCAGTGAGACTTGCTCTTGGGTAAGCATGTATACGATTGAAGGCAAGAATGCAACCCCCCACATACCCGAGGAGGAAATGATGCATGTGCAGCAGCGACCGTAGCGGAATGTGAGAGTGGCAGAAATGGTCACTGGAAGCGCGGTCAGTGACCTGCCCCCCTCCCACCGATTGTTGTCATGACAATGCTATTCAACACTGCCCAGCAACACCCCCTAGCACACACCCACACAAAGAGGGACAAAGCACTAAAGTGGAAATACACAGGGAGGAAATGGTGATTTCGACTGCAGGCACAGAAAATGCTGGGTGTTCTCTGATAACATGGGAAAAGGGAGGGGAAGTTGTGAGAAAGCAGCAGGGGAGCAGCGGCATTGTTTAAGCTCCCCTGAAAAGCGGTGATTAAAGAAGAACGATTGCGCTGAAAAACCAAGGTGTGAAGGTGGCCTCTGACTTGTGAATTCCACAGTGGACCGGCTTTTTCTGAGCCACAGTGATTCTGTGGACTTCCAGACCAGTTTTTCACATTGGGGGTGGGATTTGTGCTAATGCGAATTAACACTAATGCAAATTAGCAGAAGTAGAATGAAATTCCGGTTTTAAAAAATCCAATTCCATCAATGAGCAAATGATGGAACAAAAGATGCCTAACAATCTGTGGAACACAGACCGAACAGATTTAACAAAATCTGTACGTCCCTAATGGTGACAGGAGCGCAGGACAGGAAGGCAGGATTCCATGGGGTCACAAAGAGCTGGACACAACTGAACGACTGAACAACAACAGTTGGAAAAGTATACACGTGGATCCAGAAGCATAGCAGGGGTGTGGGGTTGAGCCAGCCTTGGCTCAGTTTCTGCTTACAAAAAGTAAGGTTTTGGTCCTTACTTTTCCCAAGTAGAAGAGATTCAGAGCTGCTTTTGCGGGGTCAGGTTTCTCTGGGCAAGAGAGCTTTGAAGGGGAAAAAGGTATCTGCTGATTAACAAATAGGAGAGAAGCAGCCACTGCCAGCCCAAGCAGGAGCTAGATGCCAGCCACAAGGCAGACTGAATGCGAATGCCAGAATCCCTCAAGCTTGGGGCACAGTGGTCTGCTCCTGCCAGACCTTTGCACCCAGAGCTGAAATCAGCCCTCATTAAAAATTGCATGGCATTATGATCAGAATCTTTATTCATACAACTAATTACAGGGGATATAGTTGCACTTGCTGGGTTGAGAATAACTCCAGTCAAGGAACTGTGATTGGAAACCTCAGTGCTGGAGAATCAGCATCAGCCATGCTTCTAGGGCAGGGGTGGGCAACTTGGGGCCCTTATTTATTTATTTATTTATTTATTTATAATATTTCTTGGCCGCCTTTCAGGGCAGAAGCCCTCCCAAGGTGGCTTATAACAATAAAATACATCAAAACAGTTAAAATATTAAAAATGTTAAAAACATAAAAACAGTAAAAGCCAACAATTAAAGCAACAATTATAACCAACAATGATGTTAACAGCAGCAACAGTAGCAGTCATAGCAATAGAAGGCCAAGGTAAAATAATATGTTTTCAAGGCCTTCTTAAAAGTCTGCAGTGACGGAGCATGGCGGACCTCCGATGGCAGCTTGTTCCAAAGGTGTGGGGCCGCTGCAGAGAAGGCCCTCTCACATGTGTTCACCCACCTGACTGCTCTCATGGGTGGGCAAATGAGAAGGGCCTCTCTTTCTGATCTTAAAGTGTGGGCAAGCTGATATGGGTGTAGGCGGTCTTTCAAGTAACTTGGTCCCAAACCGTTTAAGGCTTTAAAGGTCAAAACCAGCACTTTCAATTGGGCTTGGAAACACACCTGTAACCAGTGCAGCTGGCACAGTATAGGTGTTATATGATTGAATCGCCTCACAGTAGTCCAGCCTGGATGTGACTAGTGCATGGATAACTGAGGCAAGGTCCATCCTCTCCAGATAGGGCTGCAGTTGGCATACCAGCCTAATCTGGTAAAAAGCACTCCTGGATACTGCAGCCACCTGGGCTTCCCTTGTTAGCTCAGAGTCCAGGAGGACTCCCAAACTGCACACTTGGTCTTTCAGGGGAAGTGCAACCCCATCTAAGGCCAGTGGTAAACCTCCATCCAAAGTAGTTGGTTTCCCAACCCACAGTACCTCCATCTTGTCTGGATTAAGTTTGAGCTTATTCACCCTCATCCATCCCAAAACAGCCTCCAGACACTGGTTCAAGAGTTCCACATCCTCCCTGGGATGTGCAGATGGAAACGAGAGGTGGAGCTGAGTATCATCCAAATACTGATGCCATTTCAGCCCAAACCTCCTGATGACTTCCCCCGAGCGGTTTCATGTAGATGTTAAAAAGCATGGGGGACAAGATAGAACCTTGCGACACCCCACAGGCTAATGGCCAAAGGGTGGAACAGAAGCCCCCCAGCACCACCTTCTGAGATAGCTCCTCCAGAAAGGACCAGAACCACTTTAAAACTGTGTCTCCCAAGCCCAATCCAGATAAATGATCCAGAAGGATACCATGGTCGATGATATTGAAAGCTGCTGAGAGGTCCAGAAGAAACAACTGGGTAGCACTCCCCCCCATCCATTTCCCAGCATAAGTCATCAACCAAGGCTGTTTCCATCCCATAACCAGGCCTGAGTAGGGATGGACGAAAGTCCCTTACCTGATCCCGAAGCTTGCTTCGCGGTGGGGGGGAGGTGCTCCATCCCTCCCCCTGAAATTCTGGCTGGGGGGGAGGCACCCCGTCCCTCCCCCCCGAAATTCTGGCTGGGGGGGAGGCACCCCGTCCCTCCGGCCGCGAAACCTCCTCTCCTGCCGGGACACAAATGGCGGCAGCCGTAGCTGCCGCCGTTTGCGTCCCTGCAGTCAGCCATGATAGGCTACGTAAATGTTTACGTAGCCTATCACGGCTGACGTTAAAAAAAAAAGCAAGCACGTACGCAAATGGCGGCGCCCATGGGCGCCGCCATTTGTGTACGTGCTTTTTTTTTCCCCTTCAAAGTCAGCCGTGATAAACATTTCCCCTTCAAAGTCAGCCATGATAAACATTTCCCCTTCAAAGTCAGCCGTGACTTCAAAGTCAGCCGTGATAAACATTTACGTAGCCTATCACGGTGTTTTTTAAAAATCTAGCCGTGATAGGCTACGTAAATCTTTACGCAGCCTATCACGTTTGTTTGTTTGTTTGTTTTACTTGAAAATGGCGGCGGTGGCAGCCGGTCGGAAGACCGGCCGCCGCCGCCGAACCGCCGCCGGAGCTACCACCACCAGGGACATTCGAACAAGGTAAGTCCCATCCCGGGGGGGGGGCAGACCATTTCTCCACCAATTTTGGGGGGCTGAAGGCGCTGGCATTCGGCCTCCCCGAGATTCATGGAGAAATTCTCTGACACCCCTAGGCCTGAAACCTGATTGGAATGGATTGAAATAATCAGTTTCATCCAAAACTGCTTGGAGTTGTGAGGCTACCACATGCTCTAGCACCTTGCCCAAGAATGGCAAATTTGACACAGGGTGGTAATTATCTGGAACTATGGGATCTAAATTTGGTTTCTTCAGCAAGGGTCTCACCACAGCTTCTTTCAAAGCTGTGGGGACTTTGATGTCCCTCAAGAAGGCATTTACCACCTCCGAGGTCCAGATATCCAGCCCAGCTCTGGCAGATTTCACAAGCCAGGATGGGCAAGGATCTAAAGGGCAAGTAGTAGGCCTCAGTCCTCCAAGCAGTTTGTCCATATCCTCAGATTGCACAAGCCGAAAGGTATCCATAAAATGACTAGATGGTGCACCAGTCCTGTCCATATCAGACTCCGTCAAAACAATGTCATCCAAGTCAGCGCGAATACAAGCGATTTTATCTGCAAAGTGTCTGGCAAACTGTTCACAGCAGGCCTTTGAGGGTTCGAGTTCTTGTGTTCCAAGGCCTACACCCAAGAGGCCTTTAACCACATGAAAGAGCTCTGCCAGATGACACTGAGCAGACACAATGGTTGCGCAGAAGTAGGATTTCTTCGCTGCCATCACCGCCACAGAATAAGATCGCAAATGGATACTTACCTGTGTTTGATCGTATTTGTTCTGAGTCTTCTGTCATTTATGCTCTAATCATCGACAGAGTCGTTTCATCGCCCTCGCCTCCTCAGGATATCAAGGAGCTGACACAGTTCTATGACTAGGTCGAGGATGTTTGGGAGTGATCTTATCAATAGCTCGGGTCATCTTCTCATTCCAAGCAGTGACCAGGACCTCAGCAGGACAGCTGGCTAAGCCTGCAGGAAAATCCCCAAGAGACCTCAACAGTCCATCCGGATTCATCAGTCTCTGGGGGCGGACCATCAAATTTGGTCCCCCACCCCTGTGGAGGTTACAGGTGTCCTGAAGGTCAAAACTGATCAGATAATGATCTGTCCATGCCAAAGGAGTCACCACTGGCTCCCGCACCTGCAGATCATTTTCTCCCAATCCAGCACAGAAAACCAGGTCCAAAGTGTGTCCTGCCACATGTGTTGGGCAAGATATTACTTGAAACAGGCCCATGGTTGACATGGTGGCCATGAAGTCCTGAGCAGCTCCTGACAAAGTAGCCTCAGCATGAATATTAAAATCCCCCAAGACTATAAGCTTTGGGGTCCTCAACATCACGCTCAAGACGAGGTGGGCTGTACACCAACAGAATCCCTATCCTGTCTTGGGTACCCAACACCAGGTACAGAGACTCAAAACTGGCTGACTGTTGGATAGGGCATCTGACCAAGGGGATAGAATCCCTATAGACCAAGGCTACCGCCCCCCCTGCCCCTTTAGTTGAGATTGGTGTTGCACGAGAAATCCTGGTGGACACATTTGGGAGAGACTGAATCCTCCCTGTTCATCCAACCAGGTTTCGGTAACACAAGCCAGGTCAGCA
Source organism: Heloderma suspectum (assembly GCF_057233095.1). Lineage (NCBI taxonomy): Eukaryota > Metazoa > Chordata > Lepidosauria > Squamata > Helodermatidae > Heloderma > Heloderma suspectum. The sequence continues at coordinate 257,085,260 of NC_139461.1, forward strand.
TGTTCTTCAGCTATAAGCTCAGAAATGATGTTACCTTTCTGAGTAGCCAACCTGGCATTTATCAGCAGCACCTGCAGGCTAGAGGGGACTGCAGGCAAGACAAAAAAAATCACGGAGGTTGGAAGGCGGACTGGAAGGGGATACAACACACAGGTGTCTCAATCACCTTCCCCTCTCCTGATGTCGTCGCTTCCCACCACCATAACGCTCTCTGCCCGGCACTACATCTATAGTGGCTCCAGCTTCCTCCACCGGTAAACACATTTCAGGCCCACCAAAACCACATTCCCGGTTATGGTTAACTGATGGCACTCTCCCGTATTACAGATTGACACAATGGGGAGGTTAGGTGGTAGTACCTCCCCCCAGGAGTAGATGTTCCTGCTACCGTTTTTACTGTAGCACCTGCATCTTCCAAGGTGGAGGGAAAATTCTGCTGTGCACTCCTGCGTGCCTCTCCAAGTGCGTTGCTAAGTGCTCACTTAGCACCCTTGAGGTGTTTTGGCCAGCAACTTCTATTATCCCTCACCATTGACTATGCTAGCAAGGGCTGATGGAAGTTGTGGTCCTCAGGTGTTTTGGCCTACAAGTTACCTACCCTTGTTGCAGGGTCAGCAGCAGCTGTGCAGGAGAGAGAGGAATTAGCCATGGCTACACAATCTTCCTGGTACAGCTCAATGTCTAGAATCAACCTACACCTTAGTTCCAGTGTTATTCCAATACAGACCACTGTGAGGTCTATGGATACAGTGCTCAGTTTCAGTGCTAGGTGAGATTCCCACCCCTCTCTCTTAAAGATCTTGTGGGGATCAGCCCTTAGGAACTCCCAGAAGGAACTGAGCAATTCCAGATTGTCTATTTCCTTTCAGGAAGGCAATTAGTATGACGGTTCCTCTCTGACTAGAATTTTTCAGCGTGCTAAGTTAAGGGAGGGAAGGTCTTTGGAAAGGAAACATGGTGTTTTAGATGGAAGTTATGTGTTTTGGATCCTGCCTTTCCCGTAACAAACGTTGAAGGTTTTGTTGAGTTCCCTTGATCCATAAATGGTTCAGCGGCAACTGGTTTTGTTTTTTAGAATAATCAGAAATACACTTTAGAAAAGGTAGCTGCTTATAGCAGCAGCACATGACACTGCTTTGACCTTGTCTAGCACATGACAACTAAGGGCACTCTGTACCTGTGTATTTGGAAGTAAGTACCACCATGTTCAATGGGACTTAGGGCTTCTCTACACTGGGCTTTTTATCCTGCAACGTTACCAGCCAATGCAGAGCAGAGTGTCAGGAGCGCCCTAGCGGCCTCTTTCAGTACACTCTAATAGCCAACTCAAGACACAGATGAAAGGATTCTTTTCAAGGCTTTAATCCTTTTACAACTTAATGACTCTTTCAAATGCTAACCACCAGCGACTAAGCAGTGAACAGCAGAGTAGCCTATGCTCCGGGTAGGCAGTTGGTCCCCATTTGAAGGAGAATTACTTGAAGACCCTGAACATATGAGCTAGGGAGAGATCCTCCCTCTTTCCCTTGGGTCACGGGAGGTGGCCACTGCTTGCGCGCCAAATGGGCGCTATGCCTCCTTTCCACGCCCTCCATCGCTCGTCGCTCCCTGCGTCTGCATCGAGCATCTAGCAAGCCCCTCTCTCACACTTTGTCACTGCCAGGGTCACTATCTATCTCAGGAATGCCAGCAGGAGGAATCTCTGCCAGCTGCTGTGCCTGTGAGGGATGAGCTGGCTCCTCTCCCACGGATTGCTGATCCTCCTCAGAATCAGAACTGCTCTGGGGTTCTATCGGCTCAGTTTCTACCCTGACACAGAGTGATCCCTTGCTCCCATTGAAAATCAGTGAAAGAAAGAGGGGAGATTGAGTAGAAAGGAGTTAAACATTTATGCTGAACTCAGAAGGAAGTAGCTGAAAGGGCTGGTGGACCTCAGGAATGCTGCCCTGTTGGTTCTGCAAGCCAACTAGGAGCAGAATGGTAAAGAGGCAGAAGGGTGCAGGCACAGCGGGGCAATACGCCCACCACCCCATCATCACTGCAGTCATCATCATGACCACACCCCCAACAACACCAAACAACCGCCCACACAAAGCGGGTTTTTTGCACTATGGGAGAAGTACATGGGCAGGCCTTGGTGCTCCTATGGTGAAGGTTGTGAAATTACCGCAGTTTCCCCATTTGGAAAAAACACAAGATAGGTAGGGGGAAACGGCAGGAAAACCACTGGAGGAACAGAATGTTGTGTAAAGCACCTGCAAGATACTGCATATGAGGAATAACAATTGCACTACAAACCACGGGTGCAGAGAAGCTCTTAGGGTGCAATCCTATGGGGATAGGCGGCCACCTCCCAACTCAGAGGTGACCGCCTATCCAATGCATGGCGGGAGGAGCGCGGAGGGGATCATCTCCTCCACACTCCAGCTGCCCTGCATTCGCGGTTAGATGGCCAATTTCGGCTGTCTAGCCGTGGGACATTGAAGCATGGGGTGGGGAGGCCATACTGGCACTTCTGCATTCCCTGCCCCGCTCTGCCCTGGAAACGTCCCCTTCTGCCCTGCTTCACACTGCTCTTACGAGCACGGAGTGTGGGGATGATCCGCACTGCCTACGAGCTGGTGGGGGAGGGGGTGGGGCGGGGGTTCTCCAGGAACTGACCTTAAAGTGTGAGCTCTGAGGTTGGTTCCCGGAAACCGATCAATCCTATGGCTGTCTAGCCAACTGTCTAGCAGCCATAGGATTGCACCCTTATTCTCTTGATTTTGTTTTTGTTTTTGCTTATCACTGCAGCTTAATTCAGAACATCAAAAAGTGTTCCTGCATCAAAGCCCTAGAGATTTTTTAGATGTACCTTGACTGCAGATTTGATTGGGTAGGGCATGCCCTGTGCATATCTACCCCTTGTCATCGCATGGATTATCTCTATAATGCTTAAAACAGTCCTGGAATTATCATTACTATCCCCACTTTGCAGATGTGGGGCTGAGGCTGACAGAATTGTAGCTTGCCTTAGGCCAACTAGGTTGCAATCCTATGCGCACTTAATAGGGAGTAAGCCCATCTGAACACTTTGCTACTTCTGAATAAACATGCATAGGATTGATTGATACGAGACTGGAAGGATTTCTCAGCTCATAATCTTTAGCATTCAATCAGTTTCTATGACTGCTCCTTTATCAGTCTCTCTTTGTCCATTCCACAGACAATGATAAAAAATATGGGGCCAATGTGGGCTGTATGGTCTACAAAGTAGGAGTTCTGTTATGGGCCTGAAATAGCAAGATATCCACTGATTCCTTTCCCACACTTTCTGTTTAACACCCTGGTTCAGAACCCAGTAATGTAAATGCCTGACCCAGAACAGCTACTTCAGACTTCCCATGGCAGTGCATAATAGGCAACAGCTAACGCAGAGATTTTATAGACAATGTGGCATGTCTATTGTCTTCCACATGAGAGCTAGGGCACTCCTAAACTTTCAGTATGGTCAGCACTGTGCATATTCCAGGATTGTGCCATGGGGTTTTCACAAGCACAGAACATTTTTTAAAAGAAGGATTCTAGTCCTTTAGGGCGTAATCCTATGCTTGTTTAGACAGAAAAAGTACTACGACTCCAAATATCCTGGCTGGGTGATGCTGGGAGCTGTAGTACTTCTGTCTAAAAATGTGTAAGATTTTACCCTAAGACACTGAAGATACACTAGAAAGTGTGTGGGTAATTATAGAGAATTATGGATCCTAGGATCTGGGGAGGAGAAGATGGGCATAATTCCAATAGTCAGGAAGCTGGATTTCAGTGTCCTGCATACTTTTTTGCTCCACCCCATGACTACTAGAAGTGAAATAAATTATGCATGTGTTGGCTTGATTTGGATAATTTGGATAATTCTGCAGGTTGCAGAATTTGGTTCTTCTTGGCATGGAATTTGAGGTACTTACTGCAAGATCTTTATTTCATTTTGGGGGTTGAAGTACCAACTGTGACTGTGTATGGCCCTGTAGCTGCTAAACAAGCCCAGAGAGATGTTTTCCCAGCAGGATGAATCTGTTATGCCTTCCTCTTCTCAGTTTTTCCACCTTCCCCACATAATGGCTGGTCTTCAGGCGGGCTCCAGGCCACAAGCCTGGCCAATTTGTCCTGGCTACCTCTGCCTGGATTGGGCATACTCATTTACTCGGGTTGCCAAACTGTTGAGTTCTACATTTCCTGCTGACCCTGCCTGCCATCAGTTTTTTAGCATGGCTGTCTCCAAGAGGAATGTGCTGTCATTTTTTGTGTTGCTGTGGCGATCTCAGAAGCATCTGGGGAGTCTGCAACAGGCAACAGGCATTTTTTGGAGCCCCAGCTGAGTGAGTGCTCTGGGCTTTGTTGCAATCTGCTCGCCTCAACAAGAGGCTGGTTCTAGTCAGAAGATTTATTCTAAAGCAGTGGGAAATTAAGGGCGCAATCCTATCCAGATAGGTGGCTGCCTCCGAACTCAGAGGTGACCATCTATCCAAAGCAGGGCAGGAGAAGCATGGAGGGGATTGCTCCCTCCGCGCTTCTCCTGCCCTGCATTTTTGGCTAGACAGCTGATTGCGGCTGTCTAGCTGCAGGAGAACGGAGTGGGGAAGGAGGCTGCTCATAGGATGTGTCATACAGACATTTCCACACACCCCCGGAACGCCCCCAGCCACACCCCCTTTTGGCCGCTCCACACTCCTCTTGTGAGCACTGAGGATGGTGCTGTTCTGCACTGGCTCAGAGGCAGCATGGAAGTGGGGGGAGGTCGGTTCTCCAGGAACCAACCCTGGATAACACAATATCCTATGGCCATCTATCCGCTGTCTAGCGGCCATTGGATTGCTCCCTAATAGTTTATGACTTTCCAAGTGATAATGATATGATTTTGAGGAATGCAGGGAAACAATTGAGTAGCTTTTTCGTACAGCTCAATGGCTCTTTAGAGCCTGGTAAAAAGAATCCAGCATGATGAAATATACTGCAGGAGATCAGAATGATGGAATTGTGAGGAAGATTTTGCTCAACAGTCTTTTGATCAGAAGCACAGTGAGTTAAGACATCTTTCTTTTACTTCCTTTTCTGCATTATTTATGAAGCTTGAAGACCCTAGCAGGGAGAAAACACTTCTGTTTCCTTTGCTGAGAGAAATCACGTGCAATCTGTTTGGTTTGCAAATTGTATCTCAGTTCTATGCATGTTTGCTTGATTTTAATGGGACTACTCCCAAGTAAGCTTGCAGAAATTGTAACCTTGCTGTTCAAGGCGAATGAACTTACTCACAAGTAAGTCCCATTCAAGTAGGTGGGACTTGCTTCTAAGTACGGTTAGGATTGTAACCACAGAATCTAATCCTATGGGTGTTGATGCTGACCTAAGTCCTGCAGTGTTTAATAGGACTCACTCCTAAGTAAGCATGTATAGGCTTAGAGCATCTCTACATCAGCCTAAAATCCCGCATTTAAAACGGGGCTTTCTGCTTCCATTTTAAATGCAGGATCACGATGGACTCCCTTTACATGTGCTTCCTTCCCCCTTTCCCCCCTCCTTTTCCCCCTTATCTGAGTCTTTCATATGTTTCATTATACAGCTACTAGATGGCACTGTGGTCTAGCGCCTTTTATTGCAGCTTTTCCTCTTTTCATGGAGGGAACTCAAGCGTTGTAATTTGATAGCTCATTATCTCCGGTCTCTTTACAAATGGAATAAAGGTCATTTAGTGCGGGAGACATCCTGGAGGTTAATGACCTTGTCTAAAGGACCCGCAAACTTCTGTGAGTAACCAATCTCAATAGCAGGATAAAAGCTCTGTGTGAAGAAGCCCTTACAATATTGGAGGAATAACTCTAGCCTCGTAATCAGTCTGTAAACTTGGGGTTTAAGATTCAGGCAGACATCTGCTTTGTGCTTGGAAGCCACAGCATTTTGGGCTACCAGGATCAGCTCTGACTGGATCTATATGTTCTAGCAGCAACAGGACCAACAGATAGTCAGCAATAAGAACATAATAATTATCTGCTGGATCAGACCGAAGAACTATCTAACTTAGGATCCTGGGGAACAAAGACACCAGTCCTTCCTCATCTCTAGCATCTAGCATTCAGAGCTACTTCCTCTGGAGGATCCACGTAGCTCTGTCAATGGCTATTGGGCACAGTAGCTATGGGCAGTTTGCAACTGTAGTCCTATGTAAACTAGGCCCATTCACTGCAATGGGTCTACTCTGTGTAGGAGTACCATTGGATAGCCCCTTAAAAAGCCACCTAAGCTAGTGGCCATCTCCAGTGAATGCCATAATAAATAAGTTAATTATGTATTGTTTGAAATTTTGTCTGTTCTAAATCTAATGCTGAACAGTATTATTTGGTGAGCCTGAGTCCTGATATTATGACAGAGGGACAGAAACTTTTCATCCACTTCTCAAGAGCATACATACTTTTATAAATGTCTATCATGTCCATTCCGGTCCTCTTTTTCTAAACTAAAAAGCCCCCAATGCTTTCACCTTTTTGCAATAGGAAAGCGCTCCAACCCCTTGCTCATTTTGGTAGCTCTAGTCTTTTCTGTACCTTTCCCAATAGTACAATATCCATTTTTGAACTGGGGTGTCCAGAATGGTAGTTTTCCAAATGCAGACATTACGATGTTCACTGCTTTCGTTTCAACACCTTTCCTAAAAAATCCTGACATTCAGCTTGCCATTTTCATTGCTGCTGAGCAATGAGTCTATGTTTTCAGTGAACTATCCAACATGACACCAAAAGTTGGGAGCGGGGAGGTGCCTTATTTTTCATCCCTTTACACTTACCAACATTGAATCTCATTTGCCATTTTGTCACCCATTCAGTTTGTAGAGATCCTTCCAAATCTCCATGGACAAGAGTCTTGACATCCTGAATAGGATTCATTCACAAACCTGGCTTTCTCAATACTCATGTCTGGCTCCAGATCATCCATCCATCCATCCATCCATCCATCCATCCATCCATCCATCCATCCATCACCAGTTCTTGCTGCTGATTTCCCTCCTAATTTCTTTTTCAGCTTTCTGTTCTTCAAGGAGCAATCCTATTGGGATAGGTGGCCACCTCTGGACTTGGAGGCAACCGCCTATCCAATGCAGGGCCACCCGTGGAGGGGATTCTGCATTTGTGGCTAGACGGCTGATTTCAGCTGTCTAGCCATGGGACTGGAGCGGGGTGGGAAGCCAGACGATGCACAGGAAGTGTTGTACCGGCACTTCCGCACTCCCTGCCCCTCTCCGCCTCTGGGAACATCCCCTTTTGCCCCTCATCTGAGCACACAGCCTGGGGACGATCTGCTCCACCTACAAGGCAGCAGGCGAGGGGTCAGGGAGGTGGTTTTCCTGTAACCAGACCAAGAGCACGGGCTCCGAGGTTGGTTCCCAGAAACCAAACAATCCTATGGCTGTCTAGCAGCCATAGGATTGTGCCCTTAACTAGTTAGGAAACCATACGAGAATATGTCCTCTTATCCTGTGACTACTTCAGGGAGGGCCCATAGCTCAGTGGCAGAGCCCCTGCTTTGCATGCTGAAGGTCCCAGGTTCAATCCCCAGCTTCTCCAGGTAGGGCTGGAAATATTCCTAGAGAGCTGAATAGGAAATCCGAGAGATCTGCTGCCAGTCAGCGTTTGACAGTACTGGGCTAAGTGGACCAGTGGTATAAGGCAGCTTCCTTTGTTCCTATGTACTAAGGTTTGCTCAGAAGCAAAGTTTATTTTGTCTTATCATATAACCATTACTTGTTGAATTCTTGTTGAATTCTAAAAGGTTGCTGAGGCAGGATTTCCCTTGACAGAAGCCATACTGTCAGGGTTGCCTCTGAGCACATAGGGTGGCAGAGCAGTTCAGATTCTGAGGAAGAGCTGCAGAACATGGGGGAGGAACTTTCCCAGGCTTCAGAGGCAGAGCTGAAGGGAGAGGGCCCCCCTTCACACATCTATAGCAAACAGGGGAAGGAGGGGGAAGGACAACCTGAACTCTTGGATGCCAGGCGCAGACGCAGAGATAAGAGGGAGATGGCAGGAGCCGAGCTTAGGCGGTCTGCCCAATTGGCTTGGCATCAACAGCTGCATCTAGAGGTGTCATGGGAGAGAGGGAGATCTTCCCCTCCCACCCCTTAAGTGAGGATAGTTTGCCGCCTTTTTCCCAAATGGTGGCCAACTTTCATAGCTTCCCTTTGAACTCCTTGAAGGCTTTTCCTTTGTAGTCTGGGAGTCACTAGCAATTTGCATCTGTATACCTCCTTAGAGTAAATGGATTAAAGCCGTGGAATAAAAGCATCTTGTCTGTGTTTCTGATTTGGCTTTTGGAGTTCTCAGCAGGGCAAAAAGGGAATCCTGGCACATACTGATTCAGGGTGTCTTTGATAATCCTGTTCCCCTGCCTTCTGTTGAGGGGGGTGCAGCATTGTACCCTCCCTTTGAGAAAGGAGCACATGGGGGAGGTGGCAATTTAAGGCTGACTTGAGCCATGCTGACCAAGGAAGATGGGAGTTGTATTCCAACACATCTGGAAGGCACCGGGTTGGGGAAGGCTGCATTAGAGACTGCCTCATGCACATCAGGCAGTGAAGGTAGGCTTTGTAAGAGCCTTCCAAGGGAGCATATCCCTTCCCTTCATCTATCTTCACTTAAGTATGGTAAGTGATGACAACATGGACTACAATGGCAGCAGGGGCAGCGATCCTGAGGCTGTAGTGTTGGCACTGACCTGGTTGCTGGAGAAGGATGCACCTCAACCTTCAGCCCCTTATAGTATGCATTGGACAGAGTATCTCAGCAATGCAGGACTGGCCTATTGCTGTGATTTTGAGCTGTTCAGTGCTCCGATTCCAGGGTTAATGATTGTCTATCATATATGTCAAAGAATCAGGTGTGGAAGGGAGCAACATGTATCAAAATGTTTGACAGAGCCAGGGATATAATGTTGTGCCAGTGTAAGGCTTCATCTGACATTAAATATTTGCTGCTGCACCTTTTACAGGGAAGATGGGGTACATCCGTCATTCAAGTCAGGATGGGTGGGCTTTCTGAAGTCTCCTTTTGTGGCTTAAAAGCTTGAGAAGTACCTGGAGCAGGGGCCTCCTTGGGGCCTGCCAAATTCACCACCCCAGCCGTTAATGGCTTGGTGGAGCACTTGCAGGCACTCCCTTAAGATGTGCAGCCTGTGGACTCTTAAGACCTGCCTGAATTTGCTCAAAGAGCAGTCTTTGAGGCTCAGGGCTAGGATGAGGTCATTCAAGTAAGGTAGCCAGTGGCTCACCAAAGGGTTAGTAGGCACCCCCATTGGAGAAAGGGGTTGGGTAGGTAACTAGGGTGGCTGTTGGAGATCAGCAATTTGATCAACTGATGGCTTTATTGAACCCAAGCTAGGGGCCTGTCTACATGGCAAGTTTTTTCTGATGCTGTTGTGGCTAAAGTTGTTAGGGACACATGATGTCATGGCCACTCCGCAGCCACCCCAGAGTTTACCTGTGGGGAAGCCACATTTTTGCAGAGTACTTTTAGTCCATTGTTTTTCTTTGAACAGTTCAGCTTTATTTATTATTTATTTATTATTGCATTTATATCCCGCCTTTATTCCTCTTGCAAGGAACCCAAGGCAGCTTACATTATCCTCCTCCTCTCCATTTTATCCTCACAACAACAACCCTGTGAGGTAGGTTGGGCTGAGAGTGTGTGACTGGCCCAAAGCCACCCAGTGAGCTTCCATGGCCGAGTGGGGACTAGAACCCGGATCTCCCAGCTCCCAGTCCAACACTCTTGCCACTACACCACACTGGCTCTCAGTGTGCTGCTGCTATGTGCCCATTCCTCTGCTTTAAATTCAGTATGATCGGGGCATTCCTAGGGGTGTGTCTTTCACCTGGCTGCACCCTCCAAAACCTAGGTAACTAAAGTAACTTGCCTCCCTTTTCAGCACATCAAAACCCTAGAGTGCTCTTTTAAGCCTTCAGAATTGCCCTGCACTCCCATTTCACCAGTGGGAGTAATTAGCCTCCATGATGATGCACTTCTCTGATATTTGCATTACTTCGTTTCTCCATTGTTGTGTTAAATTGCATCTCTGATATTGTGTAAGGTCACTTCTTTGATGTTATGTAAAGTAGCTTCTCTGATGCTAAGAGCATTATTGCAGTAGTGATCTGGCAAGGTCTTGGGAGCCTGTTATTGCAAGCAGGGAGAAAGTGCCCAGAGAAGGAGAAAGGGGTGGTGGTGGAAGCAATAACTCCATGACGGTTTGCTGGAATGGGGCAAAATTGGGAGGTGGGATGCTCTCAGGGGGAGCCTTCAGATGCTGCACTGGAGAATCAGGGATTTTGGCATCTTCATTGAAAGGGGCACATACTGGCAAAAGGGGGAAGGATTAATTCCCTGACTCTTTGCTGGGATGGGGCTTATTTGCGCTGGTGGGGTGCTCTCATAGGGAGCAAGTATCTAGCCTGCCTCTTTAGTGCTGTTTCTAGCTTTCAGAATTGTGAATTAGTTACTCTCCATTCATAATAATGTAGTAGCAGGCGGGGAGCCTAGACAGGGGCGAGAAACAAGCCTCTCTCATTGGTTGAGCAGCTGCTGCCAGTTTGATGATGTTCAGTTCTAGTCCCCCCACACTAAACCTGGAAGTACGTTCCTTTCAAGTGCTGTGTGACCCCTGAAAACTAAATTTTAAAGGTACTGTACACTCGGCTTATCTTGCCTCATGTGTCCCTGAGGAACCAAAGCCAATTCCATCAAAATCTAGATAATACTCCAAGGACTTTTCTAATTTGTCAACTAGCTCTAAAACACTGTCATCTCTATTTGACGTAACTCCTCACATGCTTTTGTTGTTGTTGTTCAGTCGTTCAGTCGTGTCCGACTCTTCGTGACCCCATGGACCATAGCACGCCAGGCCTTCCTGTCCTGCGCTCTCTCCCGGAGCGTGCTCAAGTTCATATTCATTGCATCGGTGATGCTATCTAGCCATCTCATCCTCTGTCGTCCCCTTCTCCTTTTGCCTTCAGTCTTTCCCAGCATCAGGGTCTTTTCCAGGGAGTTTTCTCTTCGCATTAGGTGGCCAAAATATTTGAGCTTCAGTATCTGTCCTTCCAATGAGCAGTCAGGGTTGATTTCCTTTAGGATGGACTGATTTGACCTCCTTGCAGTCCAGGGGACTCGTAAGAGTCTTCTCCAGCACCACAGTTCGAAAGCATCAATTCTTCGGCACTCAGCCTTCCTTATAGTCCAGCTCTCACAGCCATACATTACTACTGGGAAAACCATAGCTTTGATTAGACGGACCTTTGTCGGCAAGGTGATGTCTCTGCTTCTTACTATGCTGTCTAGGTTGGCCATAGCTTTCCTCCCAAGGAGCAAGCGTCTTTTAATTTCATGGCTACAGTCACCGTCTGCGGTGATCTTGGAGCCCAAGAAAGTAAAATCTGTCACTGCTTCCATTTCTTCCCCTTCTATATGCCAGGAAGTGATGGGGCCAGATGCCATGATCTTCGTTTTTTTAATGTTGAGTTTCAAACCAGCTTTTGCACTCTCCTCTTTCACCCTCAACAAGAGGCTCTTGAGATCCTCTTCGCTTTCTGCCATTAGGGTGGTATCGTCTGCATATCGGAGGTTGTTGATAATTCTCCCAGCAATCTTAATTCCGACCTCTGATTCATCCAACCCGGTGTTTCTCATGATGTACTCTGCATATAAGTTAAATAAGCAGGGTGACAATATGCAGCCTTGTCGTACTCCTTTCCCAATTTTGAACCAATCGGTTGTTCCATGTCTGGTTCTTACTGTTGCTTCTTGACCCTCGTACAGGTTTCTCAGGAGACAGGTAAGGTGGTCTGGTACTCCCATCACTTTCAGAATTTGACACAGTTTGTTGTGATCCACACAATCAAAGGCTTTAGCGTAGTCAATGAAGCAGAAATAGACGTTTTTCTGGAATTCTCTTGCTTTCTCCATGATGCAGCGAATGTTGGCGATTTGATCTCTAGTTCCTCTGCCTCTTCCAAACCCAGCTTGTACTTCCAGTAGTTCTCGGTTCGCGTACTGCTGAAGCCTAGCTTGTAGGATTTTGAGCATCACCTTGCTGGCATGTGAAATGAGCGCAATGGTGCGGTAGTTTGAACACTCTTTGGCGTTGCCCTTCTTTGGAATTGGAATGTAAACTGACCTTTTCCAGTCTTGTGGCCACTGTTGAGTGTTCCAGATTTGTTGGCATATTGAATGCAGCACTTTAACAGCATCATCTTTTAGGATTTTAAATAGCTCGGCTGGAAGACTGTCATCTCCGCTAGCTTTATTGTTACTAATGCTTCCTAAGGCCCACTTGACTTCACTCTCTAGGATGTCCGGCTCAAGTTCAGTGACCGCACTATCATGGCTATCAGGGACATTCAGATCTTTCCTGTATAGTTCTTCTGTGTATTCTTGCCACCTCTTCTTAATCTCATCTGCTTCTGTTAGGTCCCTGCCTTCTTTGTCCTTTATCATGCCCATCTTTGCACAAAACGTTCCCTTGAGATCTCCAATTTTCTTGAAGAGATCTCTAGTCTTTCCCATTCTGTTGTTTTCCTCGATTTCTTTGCATTGTTCACTTAAGAAGGCCTTCTTGTCTCTCCTTGCTATTCTCTGGAACTCTGCATTCAGTTGGGTATATCTTCCCCTTTCTCCCTTGCTTTTCGCTTCCCTTCTTTCCTCAGCTACTTGTAAAGCCTCATCAGACAGCCACTTGGCTTTCTTGCATTTCTTTTTCTTTGGGATGGATTTCGTTGCTGCCTCCTGAACAATGTTACGGACCTCCGTCCATAGTTCCTCAGGCACTCTGTCTATCAGGTCTAATCCCTGAAATCTATTCCACACCTCCACTGTATATTCATCAGGGATATGATTTAGGTCATACCTGAACGGTTTAGTGGTTTTCCCGACGTTCTTCAATTTAAGCCGAAATTTTGCAAGAAGCAGCTCATGATCTGAGCCACAGTCAGCTCCAGGTCTTGTTTTGACTGACTGTATGGAGCTTCTCCATCTTTGGCTGCAAAGGACATAATCAATCTGATTTCGATATTGACCATCTGGTGACGTCCATGTGTAGAGTCGCCTCTTGTGCTGTTGGAAAAGAGTGTTTGCTATGATCAGCATGTTCTCTTTGCAAAACTCTATTAGCTTTTGTCCTGCTTCATGTTGTACACCAAGGCCATGCCTGCCTGTTATCCCGGTGATTTCTTGACTTCCTACTTTAGCATTCCAATCCCCTATGATGAAGAGGACGTCTTTTTTTGGTGTTAGTTCTAGAAGGTGTTGTAGGTCTTCATAGAACCGATCAACCTCAGCTTCTTCGGCATCAGTGGTTGGGGCATAGACTTGAATTACTGTGATGTTGAATGGTTTGCCTTGGATTCGTACTGAGATCATTCTATCATTTTTAAGATTGTACCCCAGTACTGCTTTTCCCACCCTTTTGTTGACTATGAGTGCTACTCCATTTCTTCTAAGGGATTCTTGCCCACAATACTAGATATGATGGTCACCTGAATTAAATTTGCCCATGCCTGTCCATTTTAGTTCGCTGATTCCCAAGATGTCGATGTTCAATCTTGCCATCTCATGTTTGACCACCTCCAGCTTACCTTGATTCATTGATCTGACATTCCAGGTTCCTAAACAATATTGTTCTTTACAGCATCGGATTTTCTTTTCACCACCAGACACATCCACAGCTGAGTGTCCTTTCGGCTTTGGCCCAGCCGCTTCACTCTTTCTGGCGCTACTTGGAAATACCCTCTGCTCTTCCCCAGTAGCATATTGGACACCTTCCGACCTGAGGGGCTCATCTTCCGGCGTCATATCTTTTAGCCTTGTGATACGTTCCATGGGGTTTTCTTGGCAAGAATACTGGAGTGGGTTGCCATTTCCTTCTCCAGTGGACCACATTTTGTCAGAACTCTCTGCCATGACCTGTCTGTCTTGGGTGGCCCTGCACGGCATAGCTTATGGCTTCACTGAGTTACGCAAGCCCCTTCGCCACAACAAGGCAGTGATACCATGGCTCAAAATGCAGGTGCCTCACCAACATCTTCTGTAATGTTGATGCAAGGTCATTTGCACTCTCCCTGTCCTCCTTCGGTGATCCTTCCATAACTTTGTTGGCTAAAAGTCCTACCCGTTCAATGTTTTCCTGCTCCAGATGCATTCAAAGAAATGGTTAGAGTACAATCAATTTGCATCGTTTGTGCATGGAGGACACCAATCAATAGAGTCTTGCTCGCTCAGCCACATGCACATGCACATGTATGGGGATGTGTGCAGGCCTTGTGAAATGGGGAGCCTGCATATGCCTCCAATAGCCCTATTCAACCCTCCAACTCTGTCCAGTGCAAGTTATTTGGAATCCAACTCAGAGAGGAGGGTTTGGAGAGCCATATGGGAGGTACGCAGAAACCTCCCATTCCCCATGGCGCTGCCTGCATCCATCTCATGTGTGAACACAGGAAGAGAAGCAACAGGACCATAATGTGCCCTATTAGGATCTTCCTTACACACTCATTGTGTCCACGGTGTGGTGAATTGTGATCATATTGTTTGTTCTTTATGCCTTTGGCAATTTGACTTATCAGTTTGAATTTTGTTTTGCCAGACGGTATGCTCTTTTTTCTTTTCCTCATTTGGGCAAGACTCCTATTAAGTTGGTTTTTTTAAAGGTATCCTTCTTGACACATTATGGAGTCGCTGTCCAAAACATCTGGAAGGCTCCAGATTTCTTGACTGCTGCTCAGCCACGTGGTATCCTCTGGGACTTGTAACCTTCCTTATCTGAGTCTGTATTATAATGGTTTGAAATAATGTCTTAGAGCCTTTCTACATGAGACATTTATTGTGCACTCATGATTCCTCACTTATAGTAGTTTGCGGGTCCTTTACATGATGTCATCCTCCTCCAGGCCTCTCCCATGCTTTGCAACCATTTTACTGCTTTTTTTTTTTTCTAGTGAGGAAAGGCTGGTAATATTTGTGAATGGAGGGAATAAAGCCTACTGTAATTATGCAGTTATGCTATACCACAGCGTCACCTAGTGCTTGTGTAATGGAACATAAGGAAAGGAAGAGAAAGAAACCCCCTGGTAAACAGCGGTAAAGGAGCCGATCTTAATCCTGCATAGAATCTGGAAAACGAAGCCTTGGGAAAGTGGCAGGTTAAGTCTGTAGTGTAGATATAGCCTGAGATTCCTGGAGGGGTTTGAACCTCCTGACTCTCCTCTTCAACTTAACTAGTTGACTCAGTTTTGAGAAATTCCCTCTTCTGAAATTAAATATGACCATGTTAGACTTTTCATACAATTTCCCTCTCAAACAGTGTTGAATTTGGTAGTGTTAGATACGTGTGTGTAACTGCTTCCAGATGGATGGCTCCTAGCGCTATCAATGAAAAGACATTGTGCTGCTATTCTGTCTGTTCCTCTTTAATGGTGTGCGTGTGTTTGGTGGAAATAAAAAAGATGGAAGGAGCAAGGGGAAAACATAGGAAGATTACAAATGGGAGACAATATTGTCTGGGTCCCCTGTAAACTTTTGTGAATGAAACAGGGCGATTACATGGTTTCTTTCTTTTCTGTTGTCAAGTTGGTATTGTTTTAAATTGTAGTTCACCACCTTGATGGGGGGGTTTATTTAGCAAATAAGATGGTATGTAAATGTTAATAAACAAACAATAAAAGCATCCCTAGTGTTTTCAATTGTCTTTTTGTTGTCGTTACAGTGCAGGTGACCACAGAGCTCAACTGCAAGTTGTAGGCAGATATCGTTAGAGGAAGAAGAAAGACAAGATAACAAGAAGCTCTACTGCTGCCTTCCCCAGCCTGGTGGCCTCCAGTTGTTTTGGACCACAACTCCCAGAATTCCTGACCATTGACCTTCCTGGCTGTGGCTGATGGCAGCTGATGTCCAAAACATCTGGAAGGCACCAGATTAACGGAGGCTGTTCTACTGGAAGGACATTGGAGACAACTCAGGTGAAAGAGGGACAGAATGGAAAGTGGAAAGGCAGCATGCAGGATGAATAGCTTCAAAGCAGGCCATCCATTCAGATACATCTTTACTCAGGTGCGAGTGCTGTTTGCCCAGCTGAGATAAGTATATTATCAACTCAGTTCTTTTCTGTGTTACATTGACACATTGACTCCAGAGTAGTACCTGACCTCCACCTCCGATACTCCACTTAGAATGCAGTGGATGTAGAAGGAAAGGTCTTAATGACATCCACCTTGTATCCCTGTGCCTTTAATGTAGCTGTTTGCTGAAGGCTGGTAAATATTTGGCCCTCTTATCACATGGAAATCCAATTTATGGAGGAAATCCACTTCCTTTGCCTGACTTGCATCAGTATGACCTCATACAATGTACAGCCAATTATTATGGAAGGAAGCTCAATCAATAGTCAGCACAGCAAGGGAATAACTCCCAGCATTTCAGGTTTCTAGGTGACCTAAAGCAAACTTTATCTTTTATTTTAATGGCTCCTAAAATAGCAGCATAACTACATCAAATGGGTAATTTATAGGCAGTAGAAACTGGTCTTCAGTAGTACCATCTGGTAATTGTGAAGATCCAAGTGAGGCTTAAAGGGAAAGGGTGCAATCCTGTTCCCTCAGTTTGTGTGTGTGTTTGTGTGAGTGTATGTATGTGCAGAGAGCAAGTTGCAGAGCTGCTGAACCTCCCATCTCCCTCTCTGTCACAGCTGTACTGGATGAGTGCTCCTTTGCAGCCAGACATTTTACCACAGTTTCTCCCATGTGTTGAATTTGCTCTTGGGGTCCAACAAGGCCCAACTCTTGCTTCTGTTGAAAACAGCCTGGAACTTTGGGCTGAAGGATAATTAGGCTGCTGGTTCATCTTCTGCAAACTGTGGGAGAACCCCTTCTGTAATAAAGTGCTTTTCCACCTGAGGCATTTATTTCACACCTGTGATTCCTTACTCATGGTTGTTTATAGGTTCTTTAGACGAAGTCATGATCCTCTAGTTTTGCTTCTGTTTTTTAAAAACACTTTCCTGATTTTTTTTTTTTTTTAGAGCAGGGAAAATGGGGTATTATTTCTAAAAGCAAAATTCTTACTTGCGTAATTGTGATGTTTTGCTATAGCACAGCACCACCTAGAGGTTATGTAGCAGAAAAGCAGGAAAGGGAAAGCTCTTTGTGTAGAGCTCCGTTCTGTAATGAAACTGAAAGTAGATGAAGCTGATTAACAGCCTTGTGTAGAAAAGCTCAAAGCGTTTGGCTGCAACTGATTGTCCAGGCATGGTTACAGCTCCTCAGGTACAGCAGTCGCAGAGGTGGGGAAAGGAGAGTTCTATACTCACGAATATTTCAAAGATAGAAAAGGGGGCATGCCTGTAGCACCTGGCCAACCCCCCACTATTTCACAAGGCTGTACTTGGTTTGTCATATGCTGCACTGGTTTGCTCTGCAAACACCTGTTCTCTGCTGATTTCAAAGCTAACGGGCTGCTTGTTCTCCTTGTTAAAGATACACTTGAGAAAATATAGTAGTCCTCCATTATGTTATCAACCATTCAGAGTAAAGCTTAGCAGCTATAGAGCATGCAAATCTGTACTGCACGGTGCCTTATTGTTCATTTACGTGCACTTAGAATGTAGTCCTTCCCAATGGAGGCTCTCTTAAATCCTAAATGCAGTGGGGAAAGGGTGATTTTTTTAGGAGAGTTGCAGGGTTGTGGAGGGGAGGGTTAGCTCTTCCCTTCCCATCTGTGCCCCTGTGCTGTAATTAGGCTTTTCAAAATCCTCACTTGCAGTGTGGGGGGGAGGAGAGGAAATCCCTTATCTCCTGTCTCCGGGATAAGACCAGAGATAAGGGCAGGGGCAGTTGGGGACCTCCTGCAGGCCATATCTGTCCCATGGGCCCAAGGTTCCCCATCCCTGTCCCCTGACTTAGATGGATGTGTACTATAGACAAGATGCATCCATTCCTCATTCTGACACTTAGCATCTAGAGATCCTGGAGAGGAAGTGAAACCCTGAAAAATTACTATAGCAACCCATACGTGTTTAAATGTTAAGACATCCACAAGAGGCAAAAATGGGGACAGTGATTTGCCAGAGATGGGTACCAGAAAATAAGGACTGTTCCTTCCTGGTATATATGGACAGGTAGAGCATGTTTCTTCTGCTAGGCCCCCAAAGTAGCCACTCCCCAACCCAATTTCCAGGTGCATGCTGGGGAAACAAGATTGCACCTGCATCCTTTTATCAGTACTGTTAAAGTGCTTCTAGAATAATAGATGTTGAGGTCAGAATAGGCCATTACTAACTAGGACTAATTTCTTTTTCAATTAAGGGTGGGGTAGGGATATCACCATTTCAGTATGGATATAGGAAACTGTTCTATATTGAATCAAATCAATGTTTACCCACTTCAGAGCTGCCAAATAAAATCTGACCAGCCAGTGAGTCCCATGCATAACTCCCCAAAGTCATAGGTGACCAAGACATAATTGTGTGTGTGTTGGGGGCAGATGTTCAGAAAAAGACAATATAGCTACTTCACATTTCAAACAGAATTCATGGCTGCTTTATTATTAACATTTAGCTGCTACTAAATTAACATTTAGCTACCATTTGCTAAAAAAAAACAAAAAAACCCATCAAGGAGATGGACAATAATTTAAAACAAGAAAACCTTAGCATGATAAAGAAAAACCAAGGACATTAAAAACAGTAAAACATTAAGGGTGCAATCCTATGCATGTTTAGACAGAAAAAAGTCCTGCAACACCCAGCAATGCTGGGAATTGTAGGATTTTCTCCCCACCTAAACATGCATAGGATTGCACCATAAATTAAAAAGATCTGTCTTCACACCCTTTCTAAAAGTCAAGAGAGTGGGGGCCAATTGTAGTTCTGGCAGGAGTGCATTTCATAGTTTGGAAGCAATACAGGAGAACACCCTTTCACACATGCCCCCCCCCCCATGGGTCTTTACAGGCAATGGTGTCCTCAAAAGGGCCTCTGCTGCAGATCTTAGCAACTGGACAGGTTCATAGCGAGATAGGTGGTCCCTTTGATAGCCAGATCCTAAGCCATTTAGGGCTGCTTTACATGTTAGAATTAACACTCTGAACTAAGCTCAGAAAGCAATTAGCAACCACTGCAGCTCTTTCAGTAGTATGGTCCTGATACTATGCACAGGTTAGCGAACCGGCTGCCACGTTTTGCATCATTTTGCCTTATAAGATCGTATTAAAAGTGGATAAGGGGTCAGTGTTAAATCTGTCAACTGCAGCTATGTGGCAAAGGCCTTTAAACTGTAAAAAGGGGCAAGCGATGGGATAACCACTTACCTATTGCCACAAAAAGAGGAAATAAATCACCAAAAAGGGGACCAAAGAAAGGATACAGATCTGCATAAAATTTGCATGTGCTAATTTATATGTATAGATGCAAATGTAGAAAGAATGAGAATAACTTAAATGGAAATACAGTACAGCTCACCATAGTGGGGAATACTGTGACCAGGTGATCCATGTACCTGCTCAGTCTGCTATCTAGGTGCTAACTGTTGATGGGCAAATTCAAGGCTCCTGTTCTCCCTTCTCATGGCACTTTATCTTTAAACCAGACTTGGACCGGACAGCTCTTCAAATAGAGGATGCTTCAAATGGAGCACTGTAGTCTTTATGGTAGGACCTATGACCACCCTTGCAGGGGGACCCACTAAATCTATAGAATGGTCGGCGAAAATGGAGCATAGATTTCATGGTGAAATTATAGCGCTGGTCTTAGACATTTGGGGCACACTCTTGCAGGAAATTCCCAAGCCCCACTCAAAGGAATGGCAGCTGTCCAAGATCCTATTGAAGCTCTTACACAGCTCCTGTCTATTTCAATAGGGCTGAAGTCACAATGATCCCTTGCTCCCACTCATCTTAAAAAGAGACACAGAAAGAATTATCCTGGGGCTCTTTTGACAAGCAGTATCAGCTCTGTTGGATGGATTTGTTTGCCTTTTCCCCCTGCACATTTTTCATATTTGTGATATATTTTAGTGGCATACAAATGGAGGAAGGAAAACAGCACACCCTCCAATCTGGAATCTTGCTTGCTCAGACCCTGGCTTCACCTTCTCTGGGGTAAGTCCAACCTTATAACATTAACAGATGTGGTATGCATTTGGGTGGGGAGCCAGGACTCTGAAAAAGCAGTAGAAAAACCAAGTTTGTTTATCCTTCACTGGAATGATTCATTTATGATGACTTTTATGTGTATGTTTTATGTGTACGTTTTTCAAAACATAGTAATGTAAACAAGAAATTTCATGAAGTACTGGACACTCTTATCCCATACATAGTGAAAATGACTGCCCCCATAATTTAATTATGGGCATTTGCCTCTCATTCTGTTTTTAAAAGCTCCTCCTTTTCCTTTGCTAAATTTTCCATTGCCTTTCCCCAAATATTGGTTTAGCCATAGTACATTATTTTCTTGGTTGTAATGGCAAATACTCCCTGTTTAACTTCGTGTTTCTTTGACTTGAACATACACTTTACAAGGGAAAAATGAACTACAGAGTAGGACCTTTTAAGCCATTTGGAGAGTTGGCCACAAACTTGCCTTGAAGGCAAATGTCTCCTGTTAGCAATTTGGTATGACATCTTAAAACACTTAAAAACCTCTCTTAATAGTGAGATAAGGTGTAGATTATTCAGAGTTTTTTAAATGTCAAAGGCTGCAATATAATGGATGCTTATATAGAAGTAAGCCCTGTAAAATTCAGTAGGATTTACTTCTGAGTAAACAGGCATAGCACTGGGCTATTAAATTGTGATCCTTTTTACTTCCCGTTTCAAACAGAAGTAGTTTACTCCCCCACTTCAGTAGTAAAGTATCTCACTTCCGAAATGTTTGCACTGCCACATCACTGGAGATAAAATAACTGCTGGTCTTCTTTGTTTTGCCCGCATTTTGACAAGAAAAGTGTCCCCATATTCCTCAGTGTTAAGTAAAACAGTATGGAAGCTCCTGTCTTTTTGAAAAGTGCCCCTTGGGGGGACAGAAGTAGTTACAATGCATTCCAAAATCATCTGTGTTATCTCTTTCAAGCATCCCAAGGGAAAACAGCAATACACTACTGGTGAATCTTTCAAAAGTAATTTAACACGAAAGTACTACTGGTCACATATGAATTCTACAGTAAAAAGATATATCCAGCAATAGTTTCAGAAGTAAATTGCCACTGGTAATCTACCAGTGCAAACAACCACCAATGGATACACCACACACATAAATGCTAGGTAGCTTCCACATCATTGCAAATGGTGTATGAAAATGTACAGGTTACACAAAATTGTTGTGGATATGGATCACTTCCAAACAGAGATTTATCAGCAACTTGAATAATCTATCTCTATAAACAAACCTGAAAGAAGAAAATAACCCTCCTTAATTTGAGATTGATAGATCCCTCTCAGAACGGATGGCCTTTAGCTAAGAGTAATCAGCCAGATTTCACTGAACACTCAAGTCCTTTCTTTTCATCAGAAGAAAAATACAGTAAGCCCTGCCTCCCTCCTTCCTATGCCCTGTTGGCTCTTGCTTGCAGGGTGGAAGTCAGGAGGGAGGTGGGACTTATCGTATTTTTCTTCTGTCTCTTGACAGAAACATCTTCCCCTTTGCTTTGCTTTGAAATGGGGAGTAAATCATAGAATCATAGAATAGTAGGGTTGGAAGGGGCCTACAAGGCCATCGAGTCCACCCCCCTGCTCAATGCAGGAATCCAAGTCAGAGCATCCCTGACAGATGGCTGTCCAGCCTCGTCTTGAATCAGTCTCTCTCTTTTCTGGCAATGGTAGAGATATGTTTAGACATGCTCTTGAACAGGTCTAAATGTTTTTCTGAGTCAGGAGCGTGGTTGGGGAGGGGGAAGGTTTAGGATCTCTCAGATCCTCAGCTACTCCCTTCCCCTACGGGGATGCCCCCAGAATGCTGGGTTTCCCCTTGCTACAAGATTGGAGTTTTGACCTTGTAGAGGAAGCCACCACAGAAAGCTCCACAGTGGCCTGAAGGAACCAAAAAGTGGGCTCAGACATTTAGAGTGTTTCTACAGTAACAGAAAATCCTACAGCCCTACCAAAGCATTTTGCTTCTGTTTCTGTGGTGCGATTAGGATTGGCTCCTTTAGACGAAAAACGTGATGTGGAATTGAAAATGCCCTTTCTCGGCATCCTTAGTGGACTTTCTGTATTTTTTCAATGAAACAGTGCCATCTAGTAGTGGAATTATTACAGTATGTCGGCTCTACGCACTGAAGAAATGACGGGAGTTTTTATATTCCAGCTTATCACCATTCTTTTTTAAGGAGGGATAGCTGGGAGAAACCACTGAAAACATCCTGGAGGTTGACGATGTCATGTAAAAGACCTGCAAACTTCCATGAGCGGCCTATCACATGCACACGATAAATGCCTCATGTAGAAACGGCTTTTAAAAAATCCTCTGCATTTGTACCTTTGTCTATGGCCTTGGAGGGTTTTTTTTTTAACAGTCCTATGACCCTGGGACGCTGTCTAGGGACCATAGTATTTCACTCGTTCTTTATTATATACAAATATACAGTATAAAATATATTAATAAGAAGTTATATGAATATTAAAACAGAATAAAAAAGAATTGAAGAGTAGCTCCCCATTCTCCTTCACGCTCTCTTTAAATCCCACTGGTACAGACCTTAGGGACAAGTCTGTCCTAAAAACAGGCCTAAAACTTTACTCTCCTTTCTGTCCCTTTTCCATCCCTCTTTAAGGTTGTTCTTTTTCCATTCAAAAAGTCAACCTGCCCTTCTGTCTCCTAGGAACCAGTCTTATCTTCATTTGGGAATGCAGATTTATGTTATGGTGAAACTACTATCTCTCTGTTCTCAGAGGCTCTCAGGTGACAACACAATACCATGGCCTTGCTCTTTCTGGCTGTCTCTTGCTTCGTGAACATGTTCTGTGAAAAAGGAGGTAAATGTGTAAGTAAAGTCTCTGGTTCATCATGGTGTTTCTCTCATTTCCACTGGAGTCAATTTCTGCTTGAGCCAATGAGGTATTCAGGGGGCCATAGCTCAGTGGTAGAGCACCTGCTTTGCATGCAGAAGTTCCCTGGTTCAATCCCTGGCATTTCCAGGTTGACTGGAAAAATTACTACCTGAAATCCTGGAGAGCCGCTGTCAGTCAGTATCGATAATACCAGGCTAGAGGGACCAATAGTTTGACTCGTGTGGAAAGAATCCTTTAACCTCACCCTTAATGCGTTGTGTGTATCCCAGAGTAGCAACGTAGTTGGCATCTGGATAAAGTGTCCAAAAATGTATGTGCTTGTGTTAAGTCTGAACCAGAGTTCCTCCATGTTGTACAGAATCTCACCCTTGTTTTGGTCTCAGTTTGTGAGAAGCAGCTTACAACCTGTCAGCAGTTCTCTGGGAATCAAAGGGAGTATGGATTCCTCCCCAGGCTGCAGGCTGATAACATTGTACTTCCTGGAGTAACTGAGTGTCAGTAGCTGGCAAGCGTCCATCCTGTCCAGGGAAAAAAATGTTCAGCTCCTCTCCAGATAACAGAGGGTGTGTGTAAGCCTCCAAGTAATGTGTCTAATAGAGCATGGCTAGAGTTCTTCCCTATATGTGATGTATTTCACTGTATAAAAGCCTGCCTCACTGAACATTCAGTGTTTGCTGACAGAGTGCCTGCGAGCCTTGTAATAAACACATGTCAGATCCAGAAGCTTACCCGTGTCTAGCTGATTTATTGGACCGTCAGCTAGCCAACAAACTGAACGAGGGGCCTTTCGCCCCTCTTACCACACTCAGTGTAAGGCAGCTTCCTATGTTCCTAACCGTTATGAACTGGACTTGATGAGGAATACGACAAAACTTTTCATCCAGCAGAATAGAAAAGTAGCTTAGGGCCAAACTAGATGTGACACAGGAGATCTGTGATTAGGATTTCCCAAATTATCTATCTGCCTATCTGTCTGTCTGTCTATGTATCTATCTGGGGTGTTGAACTTCTTTCAGCCCAAGAGCCAAATTTGTTTTCAGAGAAGCTCTTGGGGGTTGCATTCCAGTGGTGGGTGGGCCTAAAGGCAAAAGGGGCAGATCCAAAATATTTTACTTCAAAGCTCTTACTGCGAATAACTAAGCCTTAGAGAGGCATTTCACACTTTTAAAATATATGGGAAAAAAACTGCACAGAAGCCAGCAAATCACAAAATGATTGCTGGTCAGGGGAAAGGGGGTAGGGCCAGGGAAGGGAATGGGGCCATCTGGGAAACCCCAGAGGGCTGGATTGGGACCCCAGGAAGCCAGATTTGGCTCCTGGGCCTGTGATTCTGCATAGATAGATAGACAGCAGGTGTGTGTGTGTGTATATATGCGGGGAGGGGTGGGTAGGCTGAGAGTCTAGCAGTGGGGGAGAGTTTGTAACCCTTTCCACCAGGGCTGCTTTCCTGATTAGAATTGCCCCTTCTGAAGCTCCATTTACCCTAGGGGAGAAAACGTAAAAGTACCTGCCTCATACCTGTAAAATTTCCCCTGTGGGGCAAATAGCAGCTTGGGAGGGATTTCAATCAAGAAAACAGCACTGTGGTACTTGCTACCCTCCTGCAGACCTTAAAAAAAATAGCGTGATTCCATATTTTCTACTATGCTCAATAGGACCTGCTTCCAGAGGCGGCTTTTATTGTGCAATTGCTGTGCCTCCAACACAGAATTTGGTGGTGGTGGTGGTGGTGGTGGTGGTGGGAGACAACATTGTCTCGCATTTGTAACCCTCCTGTGTTTTCCCACCACTTCTTCCATCTATTTTCTTACCACAAAAGTCTATCAGGGGAAGTCAGAATAAGGGCACAATGGATTTGATCAGTGGCGCTAGGGGCCGTCCATCTGAAAGCACCCAATCTCCCAGGTAAGTGCACATAGGATTGCATCCTACACACGTGCGCGCACACACACACACATATCTATTTTTAAAAAGAGTTATGCTTTTATTCATACCTCCACAACACAGTGCAATGCTGGGGAGAATGGCAGATATTATTTGCCAGTCACTGTGGCTAAACGGCAGTTCATTGCAAAATGCTGCTATTCATTCATTCATTCATTCATTCATCTGCAGCATTTATATACTGCTCCACATCTGAACAGATTCCAGGGTGGTGAACAATTAAAGATAAAAAATAAAAGAAATAAAACTCCATATTAAAAATGGTTATTTTAAGAAACAGTACTGATAAAAACTGTGGCTGGTCAGTCAAGGAAGGCTTTCTGAAATAAAGATGTTTTTGGGAGGAACTGGAAACAACACAGTGTTGGTGCCTGCCTGACCTCCAGAGCCAGGGAGATCCAAAGGAAGGGGGGCACCACACAGAAGGTTCTTATCCAGGTGGACTCCAGTTGGACCATAGGTCCGTGTGGAACCACCAAGAGCATGCCCTCCGACGACCTCCGTGACTGGGCAGGATGGGCACTTACACATCACCAGAAAAGAGGAAATGCATCATTTAAAAAGAGGACAAAAGAGGACACAAATTTGTATATAATTATCATGAGATAATGTATATGCATAGATGCAAATTTAGAAATAATTTTTTGTTGTTTATTCTGTCAGTCGCTTCCGACTCTTCGTGACTTCATGGACTAGCCCACGCCAGAGCTTCCTGTCGGCCGTCACCACCCCCAGCTCCCCCAAGGTCGAGTCCGTCACCTCCAGAATATCATCCATCCACCTTGCCCTTGGTCGGCCCCTCTTCCTTTTGCCTTCCACTTTCCCTAGCATCAGCATCTTCTCCAGTCTTCTCATGATGTGGCCAAAGTACTTCAGTTTTGCCTTTAATATCATACCCTCGAGTGATCAGTCTGGCTTTATTTCCTGGAGTATGGACTGGTTTGATCTTCTTGCAGTCCAAGGCACTCTCAGAATTTTCCTCCAGCACCACAGTTCAAAAGCATCTATCTTCCTTCACTCAGCCTTCCTTATGGTCCAGCTCTCACAGCCATAGCTGATTACAGGGAATACCATTGCTTTAACTATGCGGACCTTTGTTGACAGTGTGATGTCTCTGCTCTTCACTATTTTATCAAGATTTGTCATTGCTGTCCTCCAAAGAAGTAAACGTCTTCTGATTTCCTGGCTGCAGTCAGCATCTGCAGTAATCTTTGTGCCTAGAAAGAAAAAGTCTGTCATTGCCTCCACGTTTTCTCCCTGTATTTGCCAGTTATCAATCAAGCTGGTTGCCATAATCTTGGTTTTTTTGAGGTTTAACTGCAACCCAGCTTTTGCACTTTCTTCTTTCACCTTCCTCATGAGGTTCCTCAGCTCCTCCTCGCTTTCAGCCATCAAAGTGGTATCATCTGCATATCTGAGACTGTTAACGTTTCTTCCAGCAATTTTAACTCCAGCCTTGGCTTCATCAAGCCCAGCACGTCGCATGATGTGTTCTGCGTACAGGTTGAATAGGTAGGGTGAGAGTGTGCAACCCTGCCATACTCCTTTCCCAATCTTAAACCAGTCCGTTGTTCTGTGATAGAAGTGCAACACATCTCAGTGTAATGGGCAAGACTGTGATAAAGTAGCCTGTGTGCCTGCCTGCTCTCTCTGCTGTTCAGGTGCTAACAGTTGATAGGTAACTTTAGAGTCCCCCTTCTCCCTTCTTATGGCTATTTATCTTTAAACCAGACTTGGACTGGAGAACCTTTCAAACAGAAGACATGCTCAAATAGGGGACAGTCCTCTAATAGCCCTTCAAGTAGAGGACTGTCCACAGTAAAGCACCCTAAACAGGTGTCTCAGTTCTTGTGCATATAATCTATGAAATCAGTGTACCAAAGAGACTTCTGTATTTCTTTGATTTGAATAGATGATGCGGTTCTCATGAATAAAGCCATAATTCTTTTCTTCATACTTGCAGATTTCTGTGAAATTCATCCAATATCAGAAGGCCAGGTTGTCTTCCAACATGAATAAATATGTTATAGTGAATCATGTAGTATCTGCTTTGGGGATAATGTGCTCCGAAATATGCAATTTTTACTATGACAGCTGCTATTTAATATGAAAACAGTCAGGATTTTGTCACAAGTTGTGCCAATTTCAAAATTAAAAGATTAATGACTCCGTAAAGTCAGCCAGGAACAACTTCAGGGACTGGTCTTGACCTCAAAATCCCTAAAAGGGTTATGTGTGTGTGCATGTGTATGTGTATTAAAGAAAATCTCCTTGGCAATGTCTTATCACAGTTTCGAAGAACGTCTGTATAAAATACTGGATGGGCACTTCGTACTTCATCTTAAGACAAACATTGCAAAGGTGGCAAAAGGTGTAAGAAAAGGTGACAATAAGTTGAGAAGTTTCTTTTGAATTCCTCTGACACCTGCTGATCTAAGCATCCTCCAAAAGTGTGCTGAATGCATGTCTGGGGAGATCAATTTATTAATGTCGGCCACCTCACAAGTTACTTTCTGTGCACCTTTAGAGCCAAACTAATTGTGGTGTGGGTGGTTCAGAAGAGGATTTCCTGATGACATTTGTTTTATTTTTAAAGTCAGCCATTTGGGGAGCAATTTGGATTGGTGCTGCAGTAGGGAAGTTTTAATCCTTTCCTCCCATGTTGTTTTTCCAGTGGCACCCCCCCCCCCACACACACATGTTATTGGCTGCAGAGCGGGGGGAAACAGCTACAGTATGGACTGCCTTTTCTTCCTCTGGTACTAATAACTTTGTGCAGCAGAGGCTGGTGGCTCCGATGTCAGTAGGATGGGAAATCCACTCTGGGTTTCAGTCAGAACTCTAAAGCAGCTATCCAAAGTGCTTTGCACCTTGGATAGCTCCTTTAGAGTTCTGACTGGTAGTGACTGAAACCTGGAGTGGATTCACTGCCCCGCTGACATTGGAGCTGCCAGCTTCCACTGACTTTGTGTGTGTGGGGAGGGAGGTACATCAGGGAAACAGCAGAGGGGCAAAGAGCTAAACCTCCCACTCCCTGCACCATGGCTCTGATTCAAATCAGCCTCCCTGCCCCACCGCTTTGAACTAAAGAAAAGAAGACCCCAGGAGTTCTGTTCCCATGCCATGACTAGTTCAGCCTTGAGGCTAACGGGCTTTGAAAGAAAACATGTCACAGTGTGTTGTTAGAACTGGTTTCCACATTCATTTCAGTGATGCATTTATTGCATGGTGCTATGGCTGGTTGCACATACGCTGGCATACCTCCTGCATCCCTCAGTGACTAGCAGATGACACGCAAACTATGGCTGCCATTAAAAAATACTATGTCTGACATGATGAGATCTCTGCCTAATTTGGGAAAGCTGTTTCCACACATGCAAGTCATCATTTGGGAATCGCATCTCGTGATTACCGAGCATGTGTGAGCACACCCTTAGGTAACTCACTATCTCCAGGGCAGGACAACTTGTGGCCCTCCAGATGTTTTGGCCTACAACTCCCATTAGCCCTAGCCAGCATAGCCAATGGTGAGGGATCATGGGAGTTGTAGGCCATAACCTCTGGAGGGCCAGAAGTTGCATAGTTCTACCTGCTCTTCACCCCTGCTCTAGGATGACCAGAGGCAAAATGAAAAAGGGGCAGAGCCCCTGTAGTGAGAAGTTGGGATTTCTGTTGATGCAACTATTGTTGCCCTTGCATGGCCAGTTGCACCTTCTGTGCCACTATGAAAATTACGGGAGGCTGGCCCTCCATTACTTTGGGGCAACCTTGCTGTGTCTGTTTCCTGTAGGAAGCTTCAGATGACATTGCATTGTGCATTGAAATAGTTTGTGTGTGTGTGTGTGTGTGGGGGGGGTGTCGGAGGGCCACATGGGCTGCCCTTTCCATCCATGTGATCAGTTGTGTGAAAGGGTTCTAGGTGCAGAGAACCCCTTCACATGCTGACCACATGGATAGAGGTGGTAGGGCTGATGCGACCCCCTCCACATTATTCTTCCAATGCGTGATGGGTGTGTGTCTGGGAGTCACTGGAACCTCCTTTATCTTTATGTCTGATGCAGAAATCTGGCATCTTGATACTTTCCCTGTCATTTTATCTTCATGGGAAAAGCTTCACTTGCTAAATATCTGCCATGAACAGGGAAAGATTTTCAGGCAGAACTTAATAAATGCATTTACTCAAAAGGAAGTCTCGCTGAATCTAATGGGACTTACTTTTGAGTAAATACACTTTGAATTGCACTCTTTCTTGCAATGGCAGCATCTTAGTGTGAATAGTGTATTTTGCTTTATCGAGAAGTTACTCCCCCCATACACAAACCTTAATCACTGTACAAGTGGCACCATTAAAATAAATACATGTTTTATGGTTTCAAGCTGGAGTCATTGCTGGTGGTAGTGCAGGAACACAGGAAGGGCCCTATGGGCCAGTCTAGACTAGCATTAAGGCTGCAGGGATATCTCTGCTATGGCCTGGTGGAGGAGTGGTGAGTGGTGGAGGCAGGTTGGTGCAAACGTGGTTGGCTACAGATGCAAAAGTGGGTGGCTGCTGATTGGAAAGCAGCTACCCATTTAAATGCTTGTACCTTTATCCTCCAAGGCAGAGCAGGGCATTATGACTGGGCTGTCTACACAGGAGAAGACTGAAGGGAAGATCTCTTTCTGGCAGCTTATCCTGAACAGAGTGGATATCTGGCTGTTGGGATTAAAGAAGACTGGGGAAGATACAGCTGAAAATGAGTGTGTGTGTGTGTGTGTGGGGGGGTTCTTTTGTGGGGGCAGGAATAGAGGGACAATGAATTGGAAGGTGGTGATATTGGAGAAAATGATTTTTTCTTGAGATCTGGACCAGCCAGATGCAATGGCCCTTTTCTTTTGTTTGTCCTTAATATCAGCTATTCAGGGCTATACTGCTTTTGAATATGGAAGGTCCATTTATCATGGATAATAACTGTTGATAGAATTACACAAATGCCCTCAACACATTTGTGTAATTGTGGTTAGGAACAAAGAAGCTGCCTTATACTGGGTCAGACCATTGTCCCATCTAGCCTGGTATTGTCGACACTGACTGGCAAACCTCTTCAGGGATTTATTTATTTATTTATTTATTTATTTACTTCTCACCTTTTTTTCCTCCTTAAGGAACCCAAGGTGGTGTACATAATCCTCCTCCTCTCCATTTTATCCTCACAACAACAACCCTGTGAGGTAGGGCTGAGAGTCTGTGACTGGCCCAAGGTCATCCAGTGAGCTTCCATGGCTGAGTGGGGTCTAGAACCTGGATTTCCTGACTCCTGGTCCAACACTTTAGCCACCATACCACACTGGGTTACAGGCAGGAATATTTTCAGCCCTACCTGGAGACGCTGGGGATTGAACCTGGGACCTTGTGCATGCCAAGCAGGTGCTCTACCACTGAGCCACGGCCCCTCCGGGTTGACTTTAAAGCTGTGTGAGCCAGCAGCCATCACCAGATCTTGTGGCTGTAACTCCATATCTTACTTATGCGGTGTATAAAAATGGAATGGGTGCAGCACTGGTTTCTGAAGATGCCTGAATTTGTTTATTTCCTTTCCCCTCTGAAACATGGGAGGGTGAGGAGCACTTCGGCATCTGGCATTTTGTGGCGTTGCAGCACATGCTGGGTCAGGAATGGTGACTAGGTTTTGTTTTTGTTTTTTTAAGGGGCAAATGGGGGGTGGGGGTTGGAGTCCGCAGATCAGACTTCTTATCTGACTTGTCCTCTTTTTGTGGTCTTGGGCAAATTGCTTGTCATCATTAAGTCCAGTACTCTGTTTCCAACGGTGGCATTTGGCCGCTGGGAAGTTTACAAGCAGGGCTTGAGGACAATAGCATTTCCCTATTGTTTGTCTCCAGGCTCTGGTGTTTAAAGCTATACTGCCTCTGAATAGGGAGGTTCCATGGCCAATAGGAAGGGTTTCCATGGGTGGAGGATGGAGGAGTTTTGAGTGGGAAGATCTCAGAGAAGATATGCTAGAAGTGGCATGATGGAACAGGTGGGACTTGTAGTGGGGTCATCAGTCTTCCCTGCTTCCTTGTATTGGCTGTCTTCTGGTGGTTGGAATTAAACCATTTTGGTGTGTGTTAAAAAACATCATGACTTTAATTTCAAAATTTTAACATGAAATATATTGTTTCCTGCCTTGGTCCTTCAGCTAACTGAAATCAGTCAGTCTGTCAGTTAATGGTGGAACCAATCAGATTTGCAATAACATTTCAGGAGCTCCCAAACCTCTGTTGTTGCCAGCAAAAGGAGAAGGGATCGTCCAGTAAACTGGCATACACACAATTATCTCCATCCCTTTTCCGCTTTTCATAACCAAAAAGGTCACTGCTGCTACATTCCCGCCCACTCATGTTCATCACTATTCAGAGACTGAGCTCTCTCTGGATCGGAAAGCTCTTGGATGAAATCCTGTCTACTTGTTGGGCTGATCTTAGAAATGACTGCTCCTTTGCCTTGCATAATTGAAACAATTAGTCTTTCCAAGGGAGTGGCTTGCTGAGCTGTTGCCCAAGGGCCTGGAGCCTCCTTGCTGGCAATCCTTCTCCTCCCGCGACCCAACAATAACATCCTTGCACCATGGAGCTTTGCTCCAGCTGTGTAATGTGCGGCTCCACCTTGTCAGTAGGCTCATCAGCTCCCTTTCTCTCCTCACCTCCCTTTCTCTCCCACCCCAGTCCTCAGGAAAGGAAATGGGTCCTGGTCTATTTCCTGCCTAGTGCATTTCCTGAGCATGCAGCCAGAAACTTGTTCATGAGTATGACTGGATCTGACTGAAACAGCAATGAATAGGGGCCTTAGTTAGGAGTGAGTAGATGGGCTAAGTAGGAAGGAATCATCAGACAGGTTTCTTTCAGTTTCTGACTGAGGAAGGAAATTAGGATCGTCACTGCAGGAGTGGGAAAGTAATTGTCACTTACATGTCAGACTGGAAACACACCATGACTCAAAGGCAAGCATGGCTTTACCTGGATTATAAAGAAGTCCACAGAATTTGCATGAAGATGGTGATTGACTGGTGTGTTGTACTGATTTGATTAATAAAAAAATAATAATCTGTGATTATTACTATGTTTAGGACTTAGGTTCTAGCCCCAGATATGTTTGCCAGCCATTTTTTCTCTTTGGCATCCTGGCAGAATGTTCTGTTGTTGCTGGTAACATTTGTATTCCAAGCAGACATTTGGCAGGTGAAACTTTTCTTATCGCTTCATCTATGTAATAGGAAAATCCTCACCTGCTTAGGCTGTAATCCTATGAATGCTTAAACAGAAAAAAGTCCTACAACTCCCAGCATTCCCCATCAAGGGGAGGTGTAGGACTTTTTATTGTGTAAACATATATAGGACTGCACCCTTAATCGCTCTTCTGTCATTCAGGCAGCTCTTCAAGGCACCAGGAGCCCTGCCAGGGGGAAAAAGTTGGCAACATTAGATTGGAGCACTCAAAACATGCTCAGATACTCTCTCTTTTTGGGCATTCCATCACATAGGCCTGAGCATAAGCTCCACATTTCCATGCTACAATCAGATGTCACGTGAAGCTCTGAAACAGGGTTCCAAATCATGGAATATGCAAAACAATGGTATTTTGACTTCTTTTTATTGCATTGCCTCTTTTCAAATTTATCTCCACCATTGTGGAAAGTAGAATTAAAAAAAAAAAACACTGTGTAGAGACTCTCAAGACATCCTGCAGGTTGCTTTATACAGCACCTGGAGCCATATGTGGTTTGTAGGTCTAGTGGTTAGCAGGGGAGGCTAGAAGGCACAGATCTCTGGATAATGAACCTTGCTGTGGGATGCCCCAGGCATTGGGATATTTAGGTTGACAGAAGATGGACACTTTTGGCTCATTACATAAGGTGCTGCAGACACATGCCACTACAGTGGATTACTGTGCTGATGAGAAGGCAGAAGTAGAGGATTAGTACAACAATGCATTGGCACAATAGCTCCGTGGAAGGCTGATGAGGCAGATTTCTTAGCAGGGAGAGGGAAGATACCAGCGGATCTCAGGAGCTTTGCAGACTGATTCTCCAGGCGGGGAACCTCGTGCACCAGATAGTGCAACAGACTGCCTGCTGGTCAGGAGAGGAATCAGTGCAGATCTGGCACAAAGTGAAAACTGAAGTAACGAGGAATTTTGGGGGGTGGGTGGGGAAATAATGCTCTAGTGATGAAATGTGACAATGCATCAAGCTTCAGCATATCACACCTTGTGCCACGCTTGAACATGTCACTGGATTGGATGGGGTTATCTTATTCCAGCCCTCCAGTGCCAACCATCTGTCACAAGTACGGCTTCAAATGGCAATGACTGGCAGAGATGGAGCGTGGCAGCGGGTGCAACTCAGATTGTAGCTGTACCACTTGAGTGATGACAGCACAACACTTACCCGTGTGGCAAGGGCAGGGCTCATTTAAAACGAATAAATAAAATCAAGAGTGTTGTAACATGTTATGCATATTTTCTAATTTTATTTTTAATGCAATTTTATAAAAATGTTGATTGTACTTTTTGGAAGGTGGGGTGGGGGTGGCTTTATAGTATTTCTCCCTTCTGTTGTAAGTCTCCAGCAATCTGAAAGCAATTGCATTTCATGCAGATAGTGGAAGGGAGAAGAGCTCTCATAGGAAGCTGCCTCCTACCATATCAGACTATTGGCCCATCTAGCACTGTCATCTACCTTGACTGGTAGTGGCTCTCCAGGACCTCAGGCAAAATTCTTGCCCATCACCTGATCCTTTTTAAGTGAAGATGCCAGGCAGGGATTGAACCTGTGAACTTCTGCATGTGAATGATGTGCTCTACCACTGTACTACGGGTTGACTCCAGACTCCCTGTGCTGCTGGAAAGCAGCCATAACCATGGGAAAGTCTGAAACCTGGACTTGGAAACCTGGATGTAAGACCACGTTCTACATAAAGAGAATTTCCCTTTCCTGCTTTCTGCTACATAACCTCTAGGTGGCACTGAGGTATAGCGGAATAGTGCAAATACACAAGTGAAAAAGGCATTTTCTTTCACTTTCACAAATAATACTGCATTTTCCCTGTTCTAAAAGAACCCACCTACAGTCCTGTTTAGACACAGTAGTGAAACTGGAGGCAGCAGAACCATAAACAACCATGAGTAAGGAATGACGAGGGCACAATAAATGCCTCATGTAGAAAAGTTCTATGTTATTTTTATTTAGGGATATTCTAGTGCAATAGCTAGAATGCCAACCATGTTCAAACCTCTGCTCACCCTCTGCTAAAATGCCACTCTGAGCTCTTTGCAAGAAGGATGGATACCAACATTTCTACTAGTTAACTTGTTTATTTCAAAAAGGAACAACACACACACACTGAGCAATTTCGAAAAGAGTCTCCTGTGAGATCTCAGCATAGAAAACTTTTCTATGTTTTAAAATCAATAGGGGGGAAAAAACTAAATTTCCATGAAGGTTTCATATGCAAGAAGGTCAGTTTTTATGCCTGATGTTAAACAATACAAAAGTTTCCAAGGCAGCCAGATAAGTGGCACAGTGGCAGGTTGCATGTTCCGAGATCAAGTGTCAGGACAGTGGAAGGAGGGATGATTGAGATGCTGCTGCGGTGGAGCCCTCCTAGGCAGCTGTGCCACTTCCATTTTCAGTTGGGGAATGGCTTGTTTTGAAAGTGCCCCTATGTGAAAATCATGCCCCATTTTCAAACTCACCCACCTGAGATATGAGAGCTTGACCACAGTTACGGCAGCACAAAGGAAACTGCTTAACAGCTCCAAACAAATAAAAAGATCTGTCATGGGGGTGGATTTCAGGGTTGTCCCACTATCATTGAATGAATCCAGAGGCAGAGTATGCAAAATGCACAGTGTACTGCTGCTTGTCTCAGTTCAGCTACTCAAGTAAATCAAAGTCTTCTCTGAGTACTGGGAAGTTTATGAGGCATTTTGTCAGTTGAACTCAATGCTTTATAGCCAGAACCTAGACCAAGTAAGAAAGTATTCATCATATTTGTTGTTTATTCCGTCAGTCGCTTCTGACTCTTCGTGACTTCATGGACCAGCCCATGCCAGAGCTTCCTGTCGGCCGTCGCCACCCCCAGCTCCCCCAAGGTCGAGTCCGTCACCTCCAGAATATCATCCATCCACCTTGCCCTTGGTCGGCCCCTCTTCCTTTTGCCTTCCACTTTCCCTAGCATCAGCATCTTCTCCAGTCTTCTCATGATGTGGCCAAAGTACTTCAGTTTTGCCTTTAATATCATTCCCTCAAGTGAGCAGTCTGGCTTTATTTCCTGGAGTATGGACTGGTTTGATCTTCTTGCAGTCCAAGGCACTCTCAGAATTTTCCTCCAGCACCACAGTTCAAAAGCATCTATCTTCCTTCGCTCAGCCTTCCTTATGGTCCAGCTCTTACAGCTATCATATACTTCAGAGAAATGGGGTAAAAATGTGCTCAACTTTCCTTTTTAACAACTGCATCTCGGCTGGATGACAATGTGAACATTTCCCAATTCAGGAATGGAGTATATCTTTGTGAGGTTTTAGCATGCTATCCTCTTCTCCTGCAAAGCCAGAGGGAAAATAAAGTATGCACTCATGTTTGGCGACAGAGAGAGAATAAATCACTAAGAATTGAATTACGAAGGGGCCACAAGTATGGGAGAGACATAGGTATGCCTGTGTTCATCGTTTTCCAAGGATATATCCTAGAACATTCAAGGCAGTGCTGGTGTAGTTTGCACCCCATCTAGGGTGACAGGGTCAGCTACTCTTGGGTAGTATTCCTGATTAGCAGCGCTTCCAGACGAATGGGACCTAGTGCTACCAGTTAAAAGGCACTGTGAAGCTATTTCATCTTTCCCTCCTTAACAAATTTTCTGTGCTAAGCAAAAAGACAAAGTCATCGGAAAACATAGGAAGGTTACAAATGGAAGAAATATTGACACTCTCTCCGCCCCCCCCCCCAATTCTTTTCTAGGAAAGTCATGAGGCTGCAATCCTACACCCCCTTGCCCGTGATTGAGCCCCATGGAATTCAGTGGGACCTACTTCTGCGTAGACATGCACAGGATTGTTCTGTAAGTTTTCCTTCAAAAGAATCCATCTCTCTCTCTCTCTGCTTAATCACATCCTGCTGGAACAGACTTAAGAGTGCAATCCTATGCATGTTTACTTAGAAGCAAAACCCGCTGTATTCAATGGGTCTTGTTCCTGGGTAAGTGTGCGTGGGATACCAGCCCAAGGGTATATCTAGTCCAGCATCTTGTTTCTGACAGCAACACTGCCAGCACTGTGTCTGACTTGATGTGGTGGCCTGTAAAGTGTGTGTTTCAGCTCCTGAAATAGAAAACCGGGGCCAGTTAGAGGAAGGCCATCTGTTACACTTTTCACATTGTACGCTGCTGTTTTTATCATAACTTCCTTCTATTGCTAAACACCAGGCTATTTTAAAACGCATAGACTCTCATTGAGACAAACATATCTCCATGCATAGCCTGAGCAACATGGTAAAAACCGATATGCAGACGAGCTTCCCCCAAATAAACTATCGCTGCTTTGGCCTAGGCAAAGTATCCACGTGGGAAAGCATGGAAATAAAAGACAGACTTGTGGAGAGGCAGCGGTGTTCTTAGCCGCACAGTGTGCATGTGGGAGATGTGCATGTGCAGCCATGTGGTGAAACCAGGGCTCACAGGACTTTTTGATTAGTAGGGATGATGCCGTTTGCCACCCCGCCCCTCACCCCCCTCAGACTTCCATGTTCCCTCTGAGCTTAGCTGCAATCTTCACAGTAGCTAGAGGTGTATGGATTTCCCCAGCAAGAACATAATGTTATAGATCAGCACAGCTGCCTGCATTTTTGGACTCTCGTTGGGGCCGGAACTAATGGGACTACCATGATGAATGCCTGCACTTCAGACTTTACCATTGTGCCACTGTGTACACATATGCATGTCAAAGAATGTGCATTAGGCACCCTGGTCATGTGGATGTCCTATGTTGAATCTGATCCGCTGGATTTTCCCTTCTACACTACTGTGCTGACACCTGCTGCAGCTGTCCATCCCTCCCCAATTAGGGTGGCCACATCCACGTTGCCAGAAAGAGGACACGCATCACCAAAAAAGAGGACACCAAGTTGCATAAAATTTGCATATGCTAATTTATGTTTAGCCACAAATTTAGAAATAATTATAATTTAAATAGAAATACGGTACATCTCACTGTAGTGTGGAAGATGTCCAGGTGCTGTTGATGGACGACTTCAAGGCCCAACTGTTCCTTCAGATGGTTCCTTATCTCTATACTGGATTTGGACTGGACAGCCCTTCAACAGAAGCCACTTTCAAAATAGAGGCCAGTCCTCAGCAGCCTCTCAAACAGAGGACTGTCCTGTGTAAAAGAGGACACATAGACACCCTAAATACTGCAACCTGGGGCACCTTTGAGGATAGAAGGGAGGGTAGAGGACTTAGTGGTAGGAAGTGGGTTGGTTGCATGACAATACCTCCATGTTGTAGAGCAAGGATGGGGAACGTACGGCCTTCCCAAAGTTGTTGGACTGCAACTCCCTCAACATTAACTATGCTGGAAAGAGCTGATGGGAGTTGCAGTCCACCAACATCAGGAGAACCATATGTTCCCCACCCCTGTTGTAGAGGCTTAAAGGTATTAAATCATGCAAAAGTTAATATGCATCAACTCTAATTTTGCTGGACTAAACAAGTTGCCAATTCATCAGCTAAATGCTGCAGCCCTAGTTTTAAGTGCTCAGAATTCATTCTGTTTGGCGTTGGTGATGGTACCACCATATTAGGGTTTTTTTGGGCGGGGGATCAAACCCTTATAGTGAGCTGGTAACATGAAAACATTTTTGTTTGTTTGGGGTTGACAGAGACTTTTTCAAATTACCTTCACGAGAAATAAAAGATTCCTGTTTGATTTTGGTTTTACTTCCAGCAGTTTGCATCCTGAAAGTACCCTCCTCCTCCTTCTCCTTGTTTCCCAGTGTGTCTTGGAATACCAGAGTTAGTGTGACTACTTTAGGGAGAAAGATTTATAAGAAGCAGGATGCTGCTGGGATAAGCGTTAGCAACAAGAGGACAGAAGAACAGCTTAGGGCGCAATCCTATGCACTTTTAGACAGAAAGAAGTCCTACAACTCCCAGCATTCCCCAGCCAGCCATGATGTTGGACTTTTGTTGTAGGACTTTTTTCTGTCTAAAAGTGCATAGGATTGCGCTCTAAGGGAATTAAACGAATGAAGGCAGAGAAGAAGCCAAGAGGTCAGTGGGACAAGGTCTTGCATCATCCTGGGTTGTCATCAGGGGCTTGCTTTATGCCCAGCGTGAACCCTGAATGTAAGAGGGTGTTGTAAGGACTGCATTTACTAGGCACCTAAAAGGTTTGGGGCCAGGCCCATGGGGCAAAAATCTGCATAAAAATTACATATGCTAATTTATATCTAAATGTGCATATTTAGAAATAATTACTAGGGTTCATTTAAATTTCATAGATGACAAAGCCAGCCAATTAATTTCCCATCAAAAGTACACCAAATAAAACAAATGCTTTAATTAAATTGCACCCCATCCCCGGATCATCCTAAACTAGAAATTCCTCTTCAGTTACAATTAACTTGCAATGGCTATGAATAGATGTGAAAAAAATATACAAAAAAGAGTGGCTGGTATGTTTTTTCATGAGCCTTTCACTCTCTTACACACACACACACACACACACACACACACAGACACCACTAAAACTGGCAACGTTTGCACCAAAATGGAGTTTCAAAATGTTGACAGAGCACTGATCCAAAAGCAAGTCAAGGTCAAATCAAGAGGCCACTCCCAATTAATTTCCCATTTCCCTTCCAGATCCTTGTCAGGGTGGACACTGAGCCCATAGAATCCCAGAGTAGTTCTGATTCTGAGGAAGAGCAGTCGCTCCTGGGAGAGGAGTGCGCTCCTCTTTCCCAGGACCAACAGCTGACGGAGATTCCTCCCACCAGCATTCCTAGTTTAGTTAGCAGTCCAGGGAGTGACCAAGCACAGATAGCAGACTTGGTGGATGCGCGACGCAGACGCAGAGAGCGGTGCCAGATGGAGGGCGTGGAAAGGAGGCGTAATGCCAGGTTGGCGCGCAAACAACGGCTGCGCCCAGAAGATCCAAGGGAAAAGGGGAGGGACTCTCCCTAGTCCTTAAGTTCAGGGGTCTGCCAGTAATTCCCTTTCAAACGGGGACCAACTGTTCCAACGTAGGGCATAGGTACTGTGCTGCTCAGATCTAGTTGCAATCAGTATAGTTGTTAAGTTGTAAAAGAAGAATAAAGCTTTGAAAGGAATTCCTTTGTCTGTGTCTGGACTTGGCTACTGGATTAGACTGAGAGAGGCCTCCAAGGAGCCCTTGACAATCCTGCTCCAAAACTTTGCTTTCAATCAATTTGCTTTCAATTAATTACTCCCATTTATTGGTCACCATTACCTCCATAAATTAAATTCAAACTAAAAGGGGTCAACATTTCATTTGGGGGTGTGTATGTTCAAAATGTTGGGTGGGTGGTAGGAGGAGTGATGGCTGGAGGGTGGTCATAGGTCAGTGGTAGAACACATGCTTGACATGCAAAAAGTCCCAGGTTCAGTCCCCAGCATCTCCAGGTAGGGCTAGGAAAGAACACCGCCTGAAACCCTGGAGAGACACTGCTAGTTGCTGTTGACAATAATGGGCTAGATGGACCAATGGTGTAACTATAAGGTAGCTTCCTATATTCCTATTGGGCAGAAGAGCTAGAGTAAGGAAGAAGCTTAGGAAGGACAGTAGAGGTGGAAGGAAGGGAGGGAGGGAGGGAGGGAGGGACAGACAGACAGGTTTGGGGCGGGGTTCAGAAGGAGGAGAAGGATGGAGCAAGGACTGGGCAATGTGGAGGAGGCAGGGAGCCTGAAAAGAGAAGAGGGAAGAGACGGAGGAGGCAAGGGGTGGTGGAGGAAGGATGGCTCTCTCCCTTTCTCTGCTGTGAAATTTCTGGGGTTGTCTCACTATGAGGAGGGGACCTGTAATTTCCCCCCAAGCCCCAACACATACACATAGACAAACACAGAAGAAGATACAAGCTTGTTTGACTGGCAAATTAAAAAAAAAAAAAATCACCACAAATCAGATCGGACTGTAATTTGGATTCTCCATTTTAAAAATGAGCCAAATGATGGCAATTGCAAAGAAAATGGCTTGTGTGGAAGCAACCTAGACTTGTCGGATGTTTCAACCTATGCTTACTCCCATTAGTCCATATCACTAAAGAAATTGCTATGCATTCAAGTGTGTGCTGTGCAGTCCACAACTGACTTCCGAAGCAGAGTGCGGTTATGTTCCATGTAAAGAAAGGTACTTGATTTCCGCTGAAATATTTCCATGTGCATGATTAGGCTGACCATGCAAAACTAGGAGCTGAACGGGAGGACTGCATGAGCACTTAGTATGTGCTTGCTGTCTGAAAGCCAATTGGAGAGCACATGGTGTTATAAATGCTCTTCTTATAATTTAATTTTGTTTTAAAACTGAGAAATAAGATCTCCTGGAGCAGGAGATCCAAGACTTAACTGTTGCTAAGTGCACCTGCAATAGCAAAAGAGAACTGATGTTGCAATTGCTTGCCAGATGGCTATCAAGGTCATGGGATGAATAAATATAGATGAAAACCACCACAACATTGAATGAAAGAGCTCTCTCTTCATTCATTTCACTGTTCGTCTTGACAGCTCCCACTTAGCCATGTATCTCTGCTATGTTTGTCCAAGAGGAGTCCTGCTCCCCCCTTTACTCATCCAGGTGCACTTTCCTCCTTAATGCTTGGAGTAAAGGAAGAAGTAATGGCTGTATGCTCAGGTTTGCTTTTCTCTTGAACAACTTCTGTGTTTGCACTGGAATGTTCTAATTTTGAATCAAGACTGATGAAGATTCATAGAAACACAGAACCTGACTCCTTCATTCAATGGCTGGGTTTGCACATAACACTAACCCATAGTATGGGTTGTTATATTCTGGATTAACATGCTAACAAACCTTATTTTGTTAACCACAAACAATCCAGAAAGAGAACCCATAGTTTGTTATTGGGTTGTGAACTCTGGGTTGTTGTTATGTGTGAACCCAGAATGATGGATTGTTCATGGGTTGTTTCTCCATAATGTTACCCCCCCCCCCGCTCAGTTTTTCTACATGCTGGTACTTGTTGTTGTTCAGTCGTTCAGTCGTGTCCGACTCTTCGTGACCCCATGGACCATAGCACGCCAGGCCTTCCTGTCCTGAGCTCTCTCCCGGAGCATGCTCAAGTCCATATTCATTGCATCAGTGATGCTATCTAGCCATCTCATCCTCTGCCGTCCCCTTCTCCTTTTGCCTTCAGTCTTTCCCAGCATCAGGGTATTTCCCAGAGAGTTTTCTCTTCACATTAGGTGGCCAAAATATTTGAGCTTCAGATTCAGTATCTGTCCTTCCAATGAGCACTCAGGGTTGATTTCCTGTAGGATTGACTGATCTGACCTCCTTGCAGTCCAGGGGACTCGTAAGAGTCTTCTCCAGCACCACAGTTCGAAAGCATCAGTTCTTCGGCGCTCAGCCTTCCTTATAGTCCAGCTCTCACAGCCATACGTTACTACTGGGAAAACCATAGCTTTGATTAGACGGACCTTTGTTGGCAACGTGATGTCTCTGCTTCTTACTATGCTGTCTAGGTTTGCTACAGCTTTCCTCCCAAGGAGCAAACGTCTTTTGATTTCATGGCTACAGTCACAGTCTGCGGTGATCTTGGAGCCCAAGAAAATAACATCTGTCACTGCTTCCATTTCTTCCCCTTCCATATGCCAGGAAGTGATGGGGCCAGATGCCATGATCTGTTGTTTTCCTCGATTACTTTGCATTGTTCATTTAAGAAGGCCTTCTTGTCTCTCCTTGCTATTCTCTGGAACTCTGCATTCAGTTGGATATATCTTCCCCTTTCTCCCTTGCTTTTCACTTCCCTTGTTTCTTCAGCTACTTGTAAAGCCTCATCGGACAGCCATTTGCGAGCGGAGATGGGTTAAAGAAGACGCAGACAACAAGCTTGGGTTGAAAATTGGGCCACATTTATTGAAATACCTGCAAAGGGGTAACTAGGACGGGCATCTAACTGTGTCAGCGGCTAGCTGGCACTTCTTGGGCGAAAACATACCCAGCCTGAGGGGTGGCGGTGATCTCGCCATCCCTCTGGACTGTCCCTTCTAGGGGAGGTAGACCTTCCGGTGTCACCCCCAACCCGGTGCCACACAACACCTGGGTGAGTGAGTAGGGTTGGTCTCCCAGGCAACCCTTATCCCCCCGCTGAGCCGCACAACCTGTTTGGGGGTCCTCAGGCATCACCTGTCACCATAAGGTGCCTCTGCATGCACACCATCCCTATTTTCCTGTTTTTGCCCGTCCTAGCCGCCAACTGGAATGTGACCGATGATAAAGACCATATTCCCTTACAGGACACACTCGACCCGCAAAACAGTGTGACGTAGGCAAAAAAGACGCACAGTAATAGGCCAATCGAACTGTGAGCCAAAAAATTCCTACATGGTTCCCAAAGGGCAACCGGTAAGAAACCCACACTGCTTAGGGGAAGGTGGGAGGGAGCTGCGTCAAGCCAGAGAGCTGAGATTGGGAGGGGGGCTGAGTAAGGCAACTCAGCATGCCCCTCCTTGCATGGTGGTGCCACTGGGGTGCACCAATCAGAGGCCCCTATGTCTTGTCACCCCACCTGCCCACAATGCCCCCCACTTTCAGCCAGACAAGCTGGCGCCGGGGTTAGGGCATTTTGCTTTCTTGCATTTCTTTTTCTTTGGGATGGATTTCGTTGCTGCCTCCTGAACAATGTTACAGACCTCCGTCCATAGTTCCTCAGGCACTCTGTCTATCAGGTCTAATCCCTCAAATCTATTCCTCACCTCCACTGTATATTCATCAGGGATATGATTTAGGTCATACCTGAATGGTTTAGTGGTTTTCCCTACGTTCTTCAATTTAAGCCGAAATTTTGCAAGAAGCAGCTCATGATCTGAGCCACAGTCAGCTCCAGGTCTTGTTTGACTGACTGTACAGAGCTTCTCCATCTTTGGCTGCAAAGTACATAATCAATCTGATTTTGATATTGACCATCTGGTGATGTCCATGTGTAGAGTCGCCTCTTGTGCTGTTGGAAAAGAGTGTTTGCTATGATCAGCATGTTCTCTTGGCAAAACCCTATTAGTCTTTGTCCTGCTTCATTTTGTACACCAAGGCCATGCTTGCCTGTTATCCTGGTGATTTCTTGACTTCCTACGTTAGCATTCCAATCCCCTATGATGAAGAGGACATCTTTTTTTGGTGTTAGTTCTAGAAGGTGTTGTAGGTCTTCATAGAACCGATCAACCTCAGCTTCTTCGGCATCAGTGGTTGCGGCATAGACTTGAATTACTGTGATGTGTTGAATGGTTAGCCTTGGATTCGTACTGAGATCATTCTATTGTTTTTGAGATTGTACCCCAGTACTGCTTTTCCCACCCTTTTGTTGACTATGAGTGCTACTCCATTTCTTCTAAGGGATTCTTGCCCACAGTAGTAGATATGGTCACCTGAATTAAATTCGCCATGCTTGTCCATTTTAGTTTGTTGATTCCCAAGATGTCGATGTTCAATCTTGCCATCTCATGTTTGACCACCTCCAGCTTACCTTGATTCATTGATCTGACATTCCAGGTTCCTAAACAATATTGTTCTTTACAGCATCGGATTTTCTTTTCACCACCAGACACATCCACAGCTGAGTGTCCTTTCGGCTTTGGCCCAGCCGCTTCACTCTTTCTGGCGCTACTTGGAAATACCCTCTGCTCTTCCCCAGTAGTATATTGGACACCTTCTGACCTGAGGGGCTCATCTTCTGGCATCATATCTTTTAGCCTTGTGTTACGTTCCATGGGGTTTTCTTGGCAAGAATACTGGAGTGGGTTGCCATTTCCTTCTCCAGTGGACCACATTTTGTCAGAACTCTCTGGCATGACCTGTCCGTCTTGGGTGGCCCTGCACGGCATAGCTTATGGCTTCACTGAGTTACGCAAGCCCCTTCGCCACAACAAGGCAGTGATCCATGAAGGGGATGCTGCTACTACAGCACTGCAAAGGCATTTGGGATGCAAGGAGGGATTGGATGAAGGAGAAGGCAAACAAACAACCCAGGGATTGAGGAAACAAACCATGGTTTGTTCGATCATCTGCCAGACAAATCCTGGGTAGGGGAACAAACCATGGGTTAACCATGGGGTAAACAAACCATGGGTTAGCATGATGTATGAACCAGGGCGATATTGTACTTCCTCAATTCAAGATGTGTTTTTTAACATTCACCTTACATTGGTTGGGCCTTGTGTTCTGTAGAGTCTTTCCGCAGACATGGGTTTTGTTATAGAACAGGGGTGTTGAACATCTTTCAGCCTGAGGGCCGAATTCCATTTCAGAGGCACTCTTGGGGGCTGCATTCCAGTGGTGGGTGAGGCC
Source organism: Heloderma suspectum (assembly GCF_057233095.1). Taxonomy (NCBI): domain Eukaryota; kingdom Metazoa; phylum Chordata; class Lepidosauria; order Squamata; family Helodermatidae; genus Heloderma; species Heloderma suspectum. The sequence continues at coordinate 257,129,837 of NC_139461.1, forward strand.
AAAGGCAAAAGGGATGGGCACAAAATAACCCCCAATACCAGCAAATTTAGTGCCAGTAACTAATCCTTAGGAGAGACATCTCAATCTTTTAGAGCAGAGAGAAAACTGCACAAAAGCTGGGAAACCATCAAACGGTGCTTGGGGGAAAGAGGGGAAGGTACTTGGCCCTCTGGGGAGCCCCTTCCAGGTTCAGTTCCTGTCATCTTCAGTTTGATAGAAGAATATGGTAGCAGATGATGCAACAGACTTCTGCCTGATATTCTGGTGAATTGCTGCCCTTCTTAGTCTACAGTATTGGGCTAGGTGGAGAAATAGTCTTCATCTGGTAAGGAAGCTTCCTATGTTCTCATCTTCAAATGAGAATATTTTGTTCCTGGGCATATATGCAATTACTGCTATTGTGCAATCATTGCTATTCTACACCAGTTGCTGGGGAACTTGGGTGGGTGCTGTTGCACTCATGTCCTGTTCGTGTGTTTCCTGTGGGCAGCTGTTGGCCACTGTGTGAACAGAATCTGGACTAGATGAACCCTTGGTCTGATACAGCATGGCTCGTGTTATGTTCTTATGAGATGCATGTAGAACAGAGATGGGGAACCTCTGCTGCATGAGGGTTCCCATCTGGCTTGCCACTTTCTTTGCCAGGCCCTGCCCCTCTCCTGGCATGGGATAGCTCTTATCAGCAGTTGATCAGATATGAGCTTTCCCCTACTGTACACTAAGGAAGGGGGCCTTTGGTCATTGTGCGGGGGTGGGGGGAGAGATGACTCTTATTTCTGATCAGCTTCTGATCAGAGATAAGATTTTTTTCCCAGCAGAGGAGAGGGAATGGGGTCTGGGGATCAAGCTGCACAGTGATTCAGTCCTGCTTACTTCTGAGCCAAGTAAGCAGAGTCTTGCCTTGCTTACTTTTGAGTTAGCATGCTGTTTAGGCGTATTTCTGAGTAGACATGCAGCAGCTTGGTATTCAGATGCTATTTGAAAGTGCTGCTGAGTGATTCAGTTCTGCTTATTTATGAGTAGACATGCAGAGGCTTATCCTACTTACTTGTGAGTAGGGTTAAAATGGGTAATAATCACATTTTGCCCACTCTGCCTTTGGTCCTGCTCATAGATGGAATGCGGCCCCTGAGACCTTTCCGAAATTAGAATTTGTTCCTTAGACTGAAAAAGGTCCCCCACCCCAATGTAGAATGTAGTTGTGCACCATTAATGCCTATTAGCTATCACTAGAGATCAATAACACAGGCACTGTTCATGCATAACACTAAGCTATGATGGTTAGACTTTTTTGCTAACCACAGTGGCTTAGCATGTCATGTGGGGGGAGAAAACCACATTCTCCGTGGTTAGTAAGCCACTCCCACTAACCACCCCCCTGCAAAAAGGTTAAGAGGCCCCAGGGTGGCTCACTGTATCGTCTGGCGGGCTCACCGTTGGTTTAAATGGGCTCTGGAGGACTTCCAGGCTGCCACCATAGAGTCTGCCAGCTAGAGCATCCACCATTGCGGGCGATGCTGTAGTGGCCATGGACTTTCTCTCTGGTTGCGTGGCCATTTAGGAAACTGGAGTGGTTGCCAGGAGCCCATTTGCGCAGTGGAGGACAACAGAATATACACTAAACATGCCAGGAAGATAACAGGTAACTACGGAGGGGTGGCGGTTAGTGGAACCACGTGGCGCCTCATGGTTCCGTGGTCATCTGGCAGGCCCGAGTGTCATGGTTTCTCTACCCCCCCTGTAGTTACCCTAACTACCCTCCCCCCATGTGCATGTGAACAGGCCCACAATATACTCCCACACCTCCAAGTACTCACAGCACGCATTCCCATAACTCCTTGGTTGGACTTCTCCACGTTGTGCTATGATTGCTTGAGACCCAGCACCCAAAGAGATGGTGTGTCTGGTTAAATGTGATTTCTCCTTCCACCCTGCACTTCTGCTGCTATTGAGATTTCTCTTGGTACTTGGTTGAGATTGTCATAGGTACTTGATTGGACAATGCCAGTGATATCACCAGTGATGAGACATACTCTCACCCAACATGCCCACACAATTACTGGCATTTAAGTTATCTGAAAACAATCAGTTTTTTTTTAAAACAATTTAAAAAAAAACTGTTTTTTGAAAACAACAAAAAACAGTTATCAGTGAGACAAGACTCTCCAATTGCTTTTTAGTTACAGCTTCGCTTGAAAGCATTTGTGAGGAACAACAGGGCAAAAAACAGGAACAACAGAAGACATGTAACCAACACACTATCTAAATGAGGGATTGCCTTAGCAGAGGGGGTGAGACTTTGGTTAGCTTCTGCCAAGACAATCCTGTGAGAAGCGTGGACAAGGCAAATGGGTGCTCTGACACCCAGAACTTGCTTTTTATGCCCCATGTTGATTTGTGAGCACATTCGGATTTCATTTTGCTTCATCTCACAGTCATATGCCTCTGTACTTCTTGGTTTCAGCAGACCCTAGCAATAAAAAGGGCATGCTTTATGCTGTTTTGATGGAGAGAGAGATTTCATCAATTCATATGGCATAATTGGTTTGCCACTTGTTTCCTTTAGAATCCCCCCCACCCCCAGCAAGGAAAATTGCTGTTGGGCAAGACAGAGATCTTAAACTAGTGCTGATCTAATGAAAGTTCGAAGCCAGAAAAATATGCAAGAGGAAGTGGGTTAGTTACACAGAAACTATGTATGAAGCTGCAGCTGCCTTTTAATCACTGAATCAGCAAAGGGAGTTTGATCATGCAACCAAAAGGAAATAACATTTACTTACTTAGGCTCGGTCCCGAACAGCCCATTGCTGGCTTCTGCACATGTGGAAGTATTTCTTTGGGACTTTTCTAAGTCTGGCTTCATAGATTTTAATGTCATTGAGGCTCAGCAGTGGTGACCTGGAGAGGATGTAGAAGCAGCCTTGTTTACATCCATCCCTCATTGTCTTTTCTGGAGGAACACATGATGTGAAACACATTGGCCACAACCCAAGGAAGAGTTAGTGGGCTTAAGCCTACTTAACTCTGGGGTGGATTTTGGCCATTATCTACACATCCTGATTCCCTGTGCATTTTGCAGGCAGTATATCTGAGGCTGAGTGAACAGTAATCTAGTTTTCTGTCCACAGTGGGAGGGGGGGTTCCCTGGGGAGGTGGGCAGGGGGGAGGGGGAGCCGAGATTTGTGGATTTGTGGGCTTGAGTGGGCAGGATGTTACATCTGTCTGTGTAAAACACAGCCGACTATTTAGCATAAATGTTCAACATTCAGATCATATCTCTCTCTCTCTCTCTCTCTCTCTCTCTTTTGCAGTGCATCCTATACAGGTCTACTATGAAGAAGCAAGTCCCATTGAGATCGTTGGAGCTTATTCCTGGGTAAGTGAGCTCAGGATTGCCATTACAGCCATCCTTTACCCAATTACCTGAGAGTAAGCCCAAGTGAACTCACTGGGAGGGGAGTCCACTGTTAGTCCACATGCCACTTAATTTGAACTAGGTGGGCTGTTCCTGAATGCCAAGGGGCCTTTTCATGACCTCCAGCGAACATCAAGCAGCTCAGATTAAGCCGTGGAGCAGCTGTTAGACTCTGTTTGGCTGCATAGTAGGGATGGGTGAGAATTTTGTTTTAGTTTGGTTTTGATAAGAATTTTCCAAAATTCACAATGGTCTCCATATTCAGGACAAAAACAAACTGAGATTTAAAAAATGCTAATGTAAAAGGAACAAAACCTGACATTCATCCATCCAGGCCCAGGGCTTTGAGTGCTTAGCTCTTAAAAATCTGGCTGTGTATTTAACCATGTCATTGTTTAATTAGGATTGGCACCTCTTTTTTTCTGACAGGCTCCTCATCTTTAACAAACAGCAACTTTGGCAGGCAGGCAGGTACATCGTGATCCTCCTCTCCATGCTAGGAATAGTTGTACCTATTGAATTTGGCTGGTGCAGAGGAGTGAGAATTTTGTTTCAGTTTGTAGTTGAGATGAATTTGACAAAATTTGAAAAGTTCTTTGTAGTTGGGAGAGAAAGAATGTGAGATTTTAAAAATTCATATGCTGGAGAAATCAAAACTGACAGATTCACCCATCCTTAATGAAAAATAAGGAAAAACAGAATAAATGAAATGGACACCCACATTCTTAAAAGAAAAATAAAATACTGGTTCTTACCTTTAAAGCTTTAAACACTTTGGGACCCAGGACCAACCCCCGCCCCCCCTGTCTTCTTATCTCTGAGCCATTAAGACTGTGCTTAGATGCCCTTTTCTGTGTCTCCCTGTCATTAGAGGTAAGGTGGATAGTGATTAGATATAGGGCTTTTTTTTTGTTTTTCCCCACCCTGTCTGTAGAACTCCATCCTCAGAGAGACTTGACTGACACTGAGGGCATCTGCACACCAGCCTAAAATCCTGTATTTAAAATGGGGCTTTCTGCTTCCGTTTTAAATGCAGGATCACCACTGACTCCCTTTACATGCGCTTCCTTCCCCCACCCCCCATCTCTCCTCTCCCCTATCTGAGTCTTCCATTATCTTTCATTGATCTCACTCCTCTTCTTGCCACTTTTACTCTTTTCACAGAGGAAACGGAAATGGAACACAACGGGGTAATTTGATAGCTCATTATCTGTGATCTATTTAAAAACGGAACAAAGGGCATTTAGTGCAGGAGATGCCTTGAATGATCATGGCGTCATGTAAAGAGCCTGCAAACTTCCACGAAGGAGCAATCTCAATCACAGGATAAAAGCTCAGTGTGAAGGAGCCATGAGTTTGATTTGGTTTCAGTGCCAGGTGATGACCTTTTAAATTTTCCCAGGCCTTTTAGAGATGTACTAGTAGTTCTATTTGTTCTAATGCTGGAATTTTTATCTGCTCTGCTGTTCACTGTTGAATTATTTTTTTTAATGTACAGTTGTGACTTCTAACAATTTTTATAGTAATACACCCCCCCCCCCGAGGAGCCTTATCTGCTGAAGAGTGGGATAGAAGTATATTAATAAATGAATAGATGTATAAATACAATTGTATACCATGCTATCAGTATATATGGCATTTTAGAGTTATGCAGGCAACACAGATAGGTCTCTGCTCCCATTGAGTATACAACCTAAAATAACCAGTAGGAACAACAGAAGAAGGGAAGAATGTGGGCAAATATCATTACAAGTACTTAAAGCTTGATTACAGTTGAGAGTGAAGATTAAGAGAAAGATCTAGAGCCCACATGAAAAAGTTGGGTTCTCAATGGAAAGATAGAATGGTATCCTGATTGTGGAGGCCTCCAGGTGTTTTGGAGTACAACTCCCATCATCCCTCACCACTGGCCAAGCTGGCTATGGCTGATGGGAGTTTAAGCTCAGCACATCTGGAAGGCACCAAATTGAGGAAGGCTGATAAGTGTTCAGGGAGGGAGCTCCACCCATTGTAGCAGCAAGGGAGAATGGGCGGAATGGCTTAAAAGAGCAAGGGCCAATCTACATTGTGCCCGCCATCGCAATGAATTCGGTGTCCCATCGGGTTAAATGCTCCCGCATTAAAACGTGATTATTCACACTCACCCATTTTCCCCATTGCAGTGCTTCGTTGAATGCGTGAGCTCGGTTCACACTCGAGTGCTGCTGTTTTCCTGCTGTTTTCCTGTGTGTGCTTGTCTGATCTCGGATGCTAAGCGGGGTCGGCCCAGTCAGTAGATGTATGGGCGACTGCCTGGGAATCAGGCTTCCTGCACTGAGCAGGGAGTTGTTCTATCCCTTCAAATGAGATTAAGTTTTACCCCCCATCCCCCACTCTGGATGTTGTTTTTTTTTAATTAAGGCATTATCCTCAAAGAATCGGGGCTTCTCTGCGATGTTTTTTTCCTAATTCAGGCATGATCTTTGAAGATTCAAAGTTGTGAAGCTTCACAACTTCGAATCTTCGAAGATCATGCCTGAATTAGAAAAAAAAAAAATCGCGGAGAAGCCCCGATTCTGCGAGGATAATGCCTTAATTTTTTAAAAAAATATCCGGAGCAGGGGATAGGAGGGGGTAAAACTTAATCTCATTTGAAGGGATAGAATAACCCCCTGCTCAGTGCAGGAAGCCTGATTCCCAGGCAGTCGACCATCCAACTACTGACCAGGGCCGACCCCGCTTAGCTTCCAAGATCAGACAAGCGCGCGCACATCCAGCCCTTTGCTTGCTGCTGCGGAAATGGGGGCTGCTGAGGAAGCTATGTGATCAGTAGCTGGAAGAAGACATGGGGCCATCGAGAGCTGTGATTGGACAGGAGGGAAATACAAACACCGCCGTATATGGACAGGCAGGGGAGGGGACTACGACCGGATATGGTAGCGAAGGCGGAAAATCAGAGCACATTAAGGGGAAATACCAAGATATTAGGGTATTGAAAGTGGAAGCACGGAAGTGGGAAATTCCGGTTCCAATTCAAGGCGGGTACTGCGTAGTGTGAAAGGCGGGCGGTGAAATAATATCCAATAATAATATCGGAAGCGAAAAAAGGTGGTAAGTGTAGATCCAGCCCAGGAGTGTGGTAGAGTTGGTGGAGCAGATATCCATATGTCTTAAAAAAATAAATAAATCATAAAGCAGCTTTGTGTGTGGGTGGTGGTCGTGGTGGGGAATTGGTTCAAGGCAGCAGCACTGAGGACAGGGGCTTTAAATCCTTTCCCCGGTGCAGTTTTCCTGGTCAAAATTGTCCTTAGAAGAAACAAGTAGGGATGTCTGAGAAATCCGGAACAGATTCAAATGAATTCGATTTTCTAGGGAACTGACCTGCGGGTTCTGCAGTGGACCAGCTTTATCTCAGTCAAACTTATTCCACAGACTTGCAGACCTGTTTTTCACTTTGGGGGCGGGGGGGATCGGGACTAATTAGCATTAAGTAATATGGATTAATGCATTTGCGCAAGTGCACATTAGCACAAGTAGAACAAAACTCTGGTTTTATAACATCGATTCTGTCAATGAGCAGATGATGGAACAAAAGACACCTGATAATCCACGAAACACAGACAGAATGGATTTAACAAAATCCGTACATCCTTAGTCACAGGTCAGGCTATAAATGATTGACATGCATATGCCAACATCTCCAGATTATCAGGCAAATCCATTGTTTTTTCTTTATGCTTTACACATTGTAGGTATATGGATTTACTCCAAAAATATATTTGTTTACGAGAAATTGGGACTAGGGTAAAATGAACTTGAAAGCTGGTGCTGATGTGTTACCTTAGAAATGTCTGCTATGATCTCTGCTCCGTTCTTCTGAAATAATTAACCCTTTAACTGGGCCCTTCAACAGCCTGTCATAGAGGATTGCACAATTCTTTTTGCCTGGAGTAAGCAATCTTCTATTTGTATTTGCTGAATAGATTATCACTCATTTATGTTGGGCGTCATCACCAGGAATGGGTGGATAACTTTGCCTAGTAATGTGGTTGCATTTCAAGACAGACCCCACCATCTCGCCCCCAGTGTCCTTCTGTGATGCAAAACCACAAAAGAATTGGAAGCCAAATAAAGGAAACTGAGTTTAGCTGACGAGACCTTGAGCCATGCTGTGCAATATCTCCCGCTTCATGCTGGCACAAAACTCTAGTTAGGTGTCCCATGAATATCATGAATATGTTCTCTTCATTACTGAGAATGTGGGGGCTGCCCATATTAGCCCTTTTTTCTGGAACTGACATATTTCTCTCACTTGGGTTTTACACTGCTGAGTCACTGCATTCTAATATTTCCTGCCTGTTTTGTCCCTCACCCCCACCCAGTCTCTTTTCAAGGTAAAATTACAAGTGTTCCGTGCAGGGGTTCTGCATGTGTCTCTCTTTTTAAGCATAATAGCACTGCTGTGTGTGTGTGTGTGTGCGCACGCGCGCACACGTGTGTGCGGGGGGTGGGGGGTGGGATTGGTTCAAGGCAGCAGCACTGAGAGCAGTGGTGGTTCATGGCCAAACGGACTGGTGGGTGGAAAGCAAGTCAGCAGAGGTGGAACCAACAGGTCACTGGAGGCTGGGACACCATTGTGCAGAGGAGCTTTTAAAGGTATACAAGCTGTCCATCCATCCCGCACAGGGTTTTTAAAAGACATAACATTGTGCAAATGCATTATAAGCCAGTTTGTGATTTCTCCAGGCTCACACATGAACTATAAGCCAATTTGTGATTTCTCTAAACTCACACATGAACTATAAGCCATTTTGTTTGTTTGTTTGTTTATTTATTATTTATTTACAATATTTGTCTACCGCTTCATATCTAAAACAGATTTCAGAATGGTGAACATAAAATGTAAAATAGTAAAAGAATAAAAAGATTAAAATACTACATTAAAATTAAGTTTTTTTTAAAAAAAATCAGAATGCCAATAGAAACTATGGCTGGTAAGTTAAGGAATGCCTCCTGGAACAGTACTATTTTCAGGAGGCGCTGGAAACAACACAGTGTTGGTGCCTGCCTGACCTCCAGTGGCAGGGAGTTCCAAAGAAAGGGGGCCACCTCACAGAAGGCTCTTCTGGTGGACTCCAGTCAGGCCATAGGTCCATGTGGAACCACCAAGAGCATGCCCTCTGATTACCTCAGTGACTGGGCAGTTTGGTAAGGGAAAAGGCGCACTCTCAGGTATCCTGGTCCCAAGTTGTTTAGGCTTTGTACACGAGTACTAAAACTTTAAAACTGGCCTGGTAGCAAATAGGCAGCCAGTGCAGTTCCCTCAGCAAAGGAATTACATGCGGAAGAAGGGCAGCTACCAACAACAGCCAAGCTGCTGCGTTCTGCACTAGCTCCAGATTCGGGAACAGACTCTTAAGGGCAGCCTTAAGGAGTCTGGAGAAATCAGTTTGTGATTTCTCCAGACTCACAAATGAATTAAAAGCCAGTTTATTATTTTTCGAGTTTCACAAAACAAGTAAGAGCAAGTTTATTATTTTTCTAGTCTCACAAAACAGTTAAAAGCCAGCTGATTATTTTTCCAGTCTCAATCCCAGCATGTCCGGTTTCCCAGCAGAATCACTGGGAAAATGACAGCCTGGTGGCAGGGGACCCAGCAGGGGCCACCAAAAACATATGGGGGTCTGCATGCAGCCCATCCATATATTACGCGAAAGAAGACAGGTACCGGTATTTTTTCTTTCCCCACTCCTGGAGTAGCTATTATTAGTGGACTTGGTGGAAGGGTCAATTCTGATCAACAACAAAACACTGCAAGGGTTAAACACTGTCTCCTCTAGTGCCACTGTCCTCAACCAGTTTGCCTTCTTTGCTTAGGCTGCTTTAAGGTTACTTGGGGCGGGGGGCAGATCATGGTTCTCCTGTGTCACATGTTGCTTGGCCCTAAAGCTGGGTTCGTGGCAAATATTCTGAATGCAATTACAGCACTAGTCTTCTATGTATGCCCTAGAGAAGTTGAATCAGCTGGTAGAAGGGTGGTCTATGAGGTAGTTGGTGAAGCAACTAGTGAAGCTTTTCTACATTGCTTGCTCTGCAACCAGCAAACTCAGTGCCACCAGTGCTGGCTCCAGTGTGTGGGGAGGGCCCTCAATAGACCCCCTCCTTCAATTAGTCTACCTTCTCACCTATATTGTCACCAGCTACTACTGCGCCTCATCCCCTTTCTCATCATTGCCACCACCTGCTTGCTCCACAGGCAGACAGCCAGTGAGCAAGTCGGCTGTGGCCTCTAGTGCTCCTTCTTCTCACAACCACTGTTGTCTGGGCCAGAGCAAGAGGCAGGTGAACAAGAAGAGGACCAACTCCATTGAGCTGTTGTCAGTGGGCCCCTGCTTGGGTATGGGCCCTCAGCAGGTGCCCAACCATGCCTATCCTTGACACCAGCCCTGAATACCACCATTACCTATCCTGAGACATCCATGAACCCTTTTGAAATTATTAAATTCTGCAGATCAACTGTTTGGGAGGGGGACCAGATTCAGCCCCTGCCTCCCCCTTTCCCCCAAACAGCAGGAATTTAACCTGCATTATCTGTCGTTACATGTCCTGCAATATGGTCCCTTTCATCATGATGTCTCGACAGTAGGGGTGGACGAAAGTCACTTACCTGTCCTCGAAGGACGTTCGCGGTGGGGGGGAGGCGCTTCGCTGGTCCCCCCGCGAAGTTCAGGCCGGGGGGGGAGGCTTCCCGCCTCGGCCCGGCCGAAATTCAGGCCGGGGGGGAGGCTTCCCGCCTCGGCCCGGCCGAAATTCAGGCCGGGGGGGAGGCTTCCCGCCTCACCCGGCCGCGAACGCGAAAGTTTTTTTTTTAAACGCCCCCTGATAGGCTACGTGACGATTCACTTAGCCTATCATGGCTAGATCTGCAAAGTCAGCCGTGATAGGCTACGTCAATCGTCACGTAGCCTATCACGGGTGACTTAAAAAAAAAAAGCGCGTACGCTAATGGCGGCCCCCATAGGGAGCCGCCATTCACGTTCCTTATTTAGTCGCTGTAGTCTACGTAAATGTTTACGTAGACTATGGCGAAAATAAGGGCAACGCAAATAGCGTTGCCCTTATTTTCGCTGTAGTCTACGTAAACATTTACGTAGACTACAGCGACCAAATAAGGAAGGGGAATGGCGGCTCCCTATGGGGGCCGCCATTATCCGTACACACTTTTTTTTTTTAAAGTCACCCGTGATAGGCTACGTGACGATTGACGTAGCCTATCACGGCTGACTTTGCAAATCTAGCCATGATAGGCTACGTGAATCGTCACGTAGCCTATCAGGGGGCGTTTTTTTTCATTCTTTCATTGCAATGGCGGCGGCGGCAGCCGGTCGAAAGACCGGCTGCCGCTCCCACCTCGCTCGAACACCCGCCGAACCGCCGGCCGGACCAGCCACCGGGAGGGACATTCGGTGAAGGTAAGTCCCGTCCCGGGGGGGGGTGCAGGGGGTGGGGGGGTTCGGAGGATTTCTCCCCGAAACTTGTTCGGGGGGCCGAACACGTTGGCGCTCGGCCCCCCGAAGTTTCGGGGAGAAATTCTCCGCCAACCCTACTCGACAGTCACCATTTCTCACTTCACTTTTGAAAGTGTACAAAACGAGCAAGTGCACCTGTAAAAACAAAAAAAAGGAACTTCTTGCACTTCAGCCTGTACATGCCAATCTCAGGCATTTGCCTTTTAACACATTTCCCATGTGTATTCGGGCTAAAGCACATGTGTATCACTAAACAACAAAAAAGTAAAAATTAACAACAAATGTAAACTGTGTGTGGGGGGTGGGGGGGGTGGCACTGTTGTGGCTGTGCTATTTATTTTTGCCTTTATCATGAGGATGGGCATTGCAGACCTAGAGTTTAGCACTCTCCGAAGTGCTGTGTGGAACCCCGGTGATCAACCTGGTTCCAACTGCCAAAGAGCATTGCCTTAGTAGCACTAAAGAGTCCTCGTGTGTTAAGGTAAGGGTGGGCAGAAGGAGATCAGAATCCGCTGGCCGATCTCTTGGTGATTTGCAGTAGATCAGTAAGGGCTTCTGACTCCCAGTTATTTAAACAATAGCAAGCAAAATTGCAAGTGTTTCCCCCGTCCCTCTGCAATGACTGTCCTTGTGCTAATCACTTATCCTCAGAGGTCTTCTCTTGTAAAATATGAGTATTAATTGGCTGGCTTTGATCAAGTCTTTGTGCATCTCTGCAGGCCAGTTTTAGAGTTTTGCATTCAAATCCCTGTAGTATCTCAGATGCAAGAGTTGTACTCATATCTAAATTAGTACTCTAAATCAAATTTCTACTCTAAATCATTTTGAGAAAATAGGTGTTAGGGGTGCTGCCTCCCCGCTCTGCCAGGATCTCTTTGTTTTCAGACTGATAGTCATTTTGTCCTATACTTTAATTAATTTTCAATCTTTCTGTTTAGAAAGGATGATGCTGGGGTGGGTGGTGGGTGGGAGGGAAGCCAACCCAATAAAGCAACTATAAATTATATTGCCAGAAATTAAGATGATGCCTACACATACCGTGTGACCACCTGAAGAGTGATGTTTTAAGAACATAAGAAGAGCTGTGCTGGATTAGAGCAAAAGCCTATCTAGTTTAGCATTCTGTTTGCACAATGGCCAATCAGATACCCCAGCGGGAAGCCCACAAGCAGGTTATGAATGCAATAGCACCCGGCCATTCATGTTTCCCAGCAACTGGTATCAAGGTAATATATAGTCATGATGACTACTAGCCACTGATAGCCTTATCCTCTGTAAATGTGTTGAATCTCATTTAAAAGTCACCTACATGGACTGCCATCACTACATCTTATGGTAGAAAATCCCCTAGTTTAACTATGTACTATGTCAAGAAGTACTTCCTTTTATCTGTTTTGAATCTCCTAACATTCAGCTTCGTTGGCTGTCCTTGGGTTCTAATATTATGGGGGAGAGAGAGAAAATTTTCTCCCTATCCACTTTCTCCACATTATTCATAATTTTATGCACTTCTATCATGTCCCCCTGCACTCACCTTTTTTCTAAGCTAAACAACCCCAAACATTGTAACCTTTCTTCCTACCTCCAGCGCCTTGATCATTTGCTTAGCAAACTGTAGCCGGAGGGCTATGAGTAACGCCACCCAATTATGGTTCCTTGTTCACTTTACATTTACATTACTCAGTTGACAATGAATGCATAATATACCAGACAGTGGAGAAACACTCCACTGTGTATCTCAGCCTTCCATAACCTCATCCCCTCCAGGTGTTTTGAACTTCAGCTTCCATCAGTCCCAGTGAGCATGGCCGATGGTTAGGAATGCTGGTAGTTATAGTCCAAAACATCTGGAGGGCACCAGGTGGGGAAGGCTGGTGTAACTCCTAAACTGCAAAGCACAATGCTCCTTGTGCTGCTGTCCACAAATCAGCTCTCTGGAAGGAATTCTCTCCTCCCTGAATAAACTAGAGCAGAAGGGGTGACTGGTTAAGATTGCCAGGATCTGGCAATGACAAATACAGAAATGAAACAAATGCCTGGGATGTGATTAAAAAGCAAGGGAGTGACATAATGAGACTTAAAGAGGCTTTGTTTAGATCCGTGCTCCTTTTGGGTCACCCTTCAACCAGCAGCACAAAACAAAAAAAATAATGGAGTGCTGTGGGCAGTGAATCTTTTGCTCAGAGCAGGCAGATAATAAAACCAGACCATTAAGTTCTCGTTAGCCTAAAAAATGAGAACCCCCATCTGTGCTAATGAGCAGGCTCTTGCCAGGTCTAAGCAGCACGAGGACTGCTCTAGATTGCTCTTGCCAGCCAGCTCTGCTGGCCTTTGGAAGATTAAATTAGAAGATGCAGTCACTGATTTTTTAATTTTTTTTTTTAATGCATCAGCTGCCCATTCAACAGCTCCAAAAAAGGATACCTAGGAGGGAGACCTGGGCCCCATCTACACTGGGCTTTTACTTCGGGGCGGGTGCGAATTGAGGTCCCTTGTGATAGATGATATAGTCAAGACTTCGCAGCCATCTGTGGTTTTCACCCGGAAAAAGCAGCGTTCCAAGGAGTTGTTTTAATGCAATTTTTGGGGTTTGCTGCGGGTCCCCCCATGGTTGCAGGCCATCTATTCCTTCCCTGAACTGACTTTGCATCTTACAGTGGGTGTGTTGTAGGTGTGCTTAGTGCACACTCTGTGATGTCCCTTTACTCCCCCATACCTTTGCAGCTGCACAGTTACAGAGGCACAGAGGGGCGTTTTCATTTATTTAATCACACTTTTGCAGCTTTGTATCTTCTTCACAATGGTTGCTTTTGGACTCAGTGCCCAAGGGCTGGGGAAGGTCTTGGGGAAGGAACAATATCACTCCAGGCACCATTTTGGAGTGATGGCTAGGCACGTAGCACTCACGCTTGTGAGTGCAAACCATCATGACAGTCTCAGGCTGGGGAACTGACAAAATGATGGTGCAGAAATGAAGGAGCACAAAACACCCAATTTTTTTACTTAAAACAGGGACAGAAAGACACAGCAGAGCCCCTCAAATATAAAACAGCTACTGAAGTGTCACACCCCCACACTCATGGGACCACACAGCTGTACATTTCAGTATAATGGCCAAAAAAAGGGGCATGGCGAGTCTCTTAGGGAAGCACGCAGTACATTACGAGTATCGCAGGGCATGGTGATTCGAAGCCTCATTGTGCTGCACAGTTGCGACAGGGTGGGGTGGGTAAAAGCAGTGCCATATAGATGGGGCCCTGTTCAAATATCTGAAAAGTTGTCATGCACACGCTCAATGACAGATTTGTTCTGTGTTGTTCCAGAGGCAGGACTAGAATCAATGGGTGAAAATTGCAGGGAAGCAAATGTTGGCGAAACTTTAGGAGACCCTTCTGAACAATAAAAGCAGTTTAACAGCGGAACAGACTGTCTTTGGAGGTAGCAGACTCTCCTCCACTAGAGGTATTTAAGCAGAGGCTGTCGGGGTTGCTGCTGTAGTTGCATCTTGCACTGTAGATCCTGCATTGAGCAGGAGGTTGAAAGGAGACCTCCAAGGTCCTTTCCAGCTCTATGGTTCTATGATTCTATGAACTTCTCATATCCATCTGTCTTGAGATAGAAAGTGCACTTACCAAGGAAGGGGGAACAAATGGTACAGGAAACGTGCACTGCAACCCTATGTACACTGCAACTCTGTGCAAATTAAATCCAGGTGTGAAGTCTGGATTTCCAAGAATCTCAGCGTGGGTTTATGATCTCGTTTTATTCAGAAAGGTTTGTCACCTTGAGGTGACATTTCCCCTCCAGTTCTGTTCTGATGTGGATCATCTGTATAAATGGAACTAGTTTTCAGTGGCTGAATTTCCCGTGGCTATATCTCCCACTCTGTCTCTTTCAAAATTGATACAAAGTTCAACAATGCACTATCAGCTGTCTGCTGATGATTCAGAAAGCAAAAGGAAGGCCTTGAAGAGAGTTTCATGTTCCAGAAATTTGGGCTGGGTTTTGTACCCTCCACAGTTATACTTCCCCTTAGTGTAGGAATGGGGAAGCTGTGACCCTCCAGATGTTGTTGGATTCCAATTTCCCATCAGCTCCAACCAGCATGGCCAGTGGCCAGAGATTATGGGAGCTGTCATCCAGCAACATCTGGAGGCCCACAGGTTCTTTCATACTTCTGCAAATGTTGGAATTCCCCCAAGCCTGCTGATACCTCCTTGTCCATGGATGGTGCCATCTCGGTTACATAACCGCCAGCATTTCTAGAACTGACTTTATTTTTAGTTAATTATTATATATGATTCTTATGGGCTAATATATATTATTTTCAAAATTGTTGTCTGGAATGTGGCTGGACCCAAACGCTCAATATTTTCAGCCTTCCAAATCAAAGCATGGGGAATAAGAATTTGCTGCTTCAGATGGCTCAGACTGACAGCAGGTCAGGAAACACTGGGTTTGTGTTTGCGTAACAGCAGGTCAGGAAACACTGGGTTTGTGTT
This sequence comes from Heloderma suspectum, assembly GCF_057233095.1. Taxonomy (NCBI): domain Eukaryota; kingdom Metazoa; phylum Chordata; class Lepidosauria; order Squamata; family Helodermatidae; genus Heloderma; species Heloderma suspectum. Next base: position 257,145,262 of record NC_139461.1, read on the forward strand.
TGCGTAAGCACAGTCTGCAGCTTGAGTGCATATGGAGCAGAGGATCCCATCCGACCCCATCTGTCTGCCCTTGTCATGGCTGTGGTACATTTCAGCAGTCTTCAAGTTTTTGGAAGTATACTGGTGCATTTAAAAATATGTTTACATGGTCTAAAAAATTCTAGATGGGTGGGGTTTTGGTTTTTTGTTTTGGTTTTCGGTGCATTGCATCTAACTGCTGCATAGCACTGTGACATGAGCCTTAAAGAAATTAGTGATCCCTGCACTCATGCAGAAAACAAGCTCCTCCGATGCCATCAAAATGTCACAGCCATTATTATGCCTTGTTAATACTAACTGTATCTAATGACACAATACAATAAGCATTTGGAAGAATGATCTTTATGTCTATATTTCAGTGGTTTTTGTGGCTATTTTATTCTTGTGAGCCTTTTACCAGTGTTTGTTCTCAGCCTGTGTCTGCAAATGATGGCATTTAGAGGCAGAGACAACACACACACACTGCTTATCTTAAAAAGCGGCACATTTAGAACATGATTCAAAGCAAGTCAATGCCTTCTGAACTTCATGATACCAATGGCCTACACATTCCAGCAAGGGAACGCATTCTCATTTAAATGGAGCACTGATCAGTTGTTCTGAGCTTGACCTCTTCTCTTCTCCCGGGTTGTGATCCCATCATGCAGGCATCTGTGCTCATTACAAGCATGGAACTTGTTTCTGAATTTCATTAAACTGGCAAATGAGTATTAGCAAGGCATTTGCGTCAGGCTGAGCTGTGATAATTTATCCAATTGGACAACTGCAATTTTGAATTCTGAAAAAAGATCTCATAGTGATTATGATTCATTTTTGTCTCCTTGTAGCAGAAGAGCACAGCCTATATATAACTGATTTGTTGTTTCAAGAAATCCAAGGTGTGTTGTGTGTTTGTTTTTTAAATGGTCTATAGTATTTTTAAATGGCCCCATTTTACAGAAAGAATAAGAGTTGTTTTACAACTTTATGCGGCAGCCTGATTATACTGGCATTCTACCCATGAGTGGCCATGTGATAAACACATGAAAATCTGGTTCACATGACACAACAGCCCACTGTGTGGGCTGTTTACCTACGGGGGTAGTGGCGTTGTGCTGGGCACCTGCTTGTGCCATTTTTACATGACACATGCAGGCACCCGGCTTGCTGAGTCTTCTCATGTCATGTGAACCCAGGAGGCAGAGGTAGTTTGCAACCTAAACTGCAAATGTGATCCTAGAGAGGGGGAAATATGATCTCATCAAGAACAACTTTTCCACTCAACTGGTCAACTGAGTCTCCCACTCACATAATCTCTGTCTTGTCTGAACTGAGCTTTGATTTACTCACCCTCAGTCGATCACCGACTTCAGGCAGTCGTTAATGGAGGTCACAGCCCCACCTGGATCTGACAAAAAGGAGAAACAGAACTGAGTGTCATCAGTTTACTCCCGTGTCAGGTCTCCATTTTACACATCAACCAGGGCCTCCACAGGAAGGTTTGTCAGGTCAGAGTATGGGGAGATTAGGAGATGACCTCACTCCTATTTTCTTATCCTTCTGTCCTTCTATAACACTGAGCCCTTTCTTTCCCGTCCAAGTGAACAGATTGCCAAATAAGTTGGACTTGTCCCTGAATTTGCACATTTCATATCAGCAATATGGAAATTAACAACATGTATCCTACATTTGTTCAACATAATAACAAAATCTGATTCTGCAGTAAACTAGGCCAGCTTTTGCACCTTGCTGCAAAGACCCAGCTCTCAAGCGTAACAGAAGATAATGGGGGTCTCCATACTGAATCAAACGCACAGCGTGGGCCCCTATTTAGAAATTGACAAGATGATCTCCACAACCGTTGAGTATGGAAGAGATAAGAGTGCTAGGAGTGAGCACAGAATGCTGAGTGGGAAAAGATACAGATGAATAGATAGTAGGAGCAAAGCTTATTTTACCTTTAAATGCAGGCTCACATTCACATCTGGGCTGAGAGGAAGCATAAATTCTATGCCAAGCCACCATAAGTCCTTTCTATAAAATTAGGGGGGTGGGGTTACAGGTTAATGGGCCTTGCAGGCTGACCCTCTCTGTAATGGGGGGAATATATGCCATCCTTCAGTGGTTCAGTATCAGTACCACTTTTTTAAAACCAGAACTCAGTTGCCATAAGTAGTTATTTCTGTACCCAGGTTGTGCTTCCAATTCTACACCCTCTACCCCAGTACAGTTTCCAGCATTTGAACTTGCCCCTGTTGCGTTCCCTTTAACCCAGGAATGGGGAATCTTTTTTTTTTTCTGTTGAGGGCCAAATTCTCTCGGGGGTAATCCGTTGAGGAGCCATGTGCTAATGGTGAATGATGGGTGGGGCTAGATAGAGCCAAAGGTTGGTGGGACATCTCCTTTTCTCCTTCTGTTTCTGCTATCCCCCCCCCTCTTTCCTGCTCCCTCCCCATCCAGTGAGCTGCAGGAAAGGAACAGATTGGTCTTCCCAGCTGGTTGCTTGCAAAGGGCCTTAGAACATAAGATCATAAGAAGAGCGGTGCTGTATTCCATGGTTCCACATTCTGTTCACACAGTGGCCAACCAGCTGCCCACAAGCAGGACATGAGTGCAATAACACCCTCCTGCTCATGTCCCCAGCAACTTGTGTACATAGGCATAGTGCCTCTGATACTGGATGCAGCATATAGCCATCAGGACTAGTAGCCATTGATAGCCTTCTCCTTCATGAATTTGTCTAATCCCCTTTAAAAGCCATCCAAATTATTTATTTATTTATTTATTTATTAAATTTATTAATCGCCCATCTGACTGGTCACCCAGCCACTCTGGGCGATGTACAACACACCATAAACAATTTAAAACAGTAAAATTTTACCATAATTTTTTTTTTAAAAAAATACCCTAACCCACCCCAAATGCCACCCCAAATTAGTTGCCATCACTACCTCTTGTGGAAGTGAATTCCATGGTTTAACTATGTGCTATGTGAAGAAGTACCAGAGGCTAGTACACTTCAGGTGGACAGCTTTGTGGAACTTCCCAGACGGAACGGTGTGTTTCAAAAACAACAGAAAGCACATTTCTGTCTTCTATACATCTTCAGCAAGGAAGGTGCTTTGTTTTGTTTTTAATAATGGAACAGTCATGTCCCTTCTGGCTCAATAACATCTTGCGGTAGTGAATTCCATAGTTTGACTATATGCTGTGTGAAGAAGTACTTCCTTTTACCTGTCCTGAATCTCCCACCAATCAGCTTCATGGGATGAACCCACTGGGTTCTAAGTATAATGAGAGAGGGAGAAAAATGTCTCCCTATCCACTTTCTCCACACCGTGCATAATTTTGTACACCTCTATTATGTCTCCCTTTACTCACCTTTTTTCTAAGCTAAACAGTCCCAGCAACTCACAGGGGGGTTGCCCCAGCCCCTTGATCATTTTGGTTGCCTTTTTCTGCACCTTCTCCAACTCCATAATATTCTTTAGGTGCGATGACCACCAACTGTACACAGTATCATGGGTGTGGTTGCACCATATCTGGAAATTAAGCCATGGGTCTCCTGTAGTCCTAGGGCCCAGCTTGCTTTAACTAGAAGTTTTCAAACTTCCTCTTCCTTGGGGAATGTTTCCCACACCAATATGTCTGCTGGGGAACCACTACGCATGTGCTTCAGACTCTGGTGGGACACATTCTAGGATGTACTCTGTGTTAGCACTGGGCACCAGAGAGGCCTGCTTAGCTTCATCATCACTCCAAGAGACAGGGAATGTGCCCTGGAACATGCCCAACAATCTCCTGTGTAGGCACAGCTTGCAAAACACAACTGGTAAAGGTAAGCAAGCTGACATCCACAGAACTTGTCTGGCATGATTCATCTTCTTATTGAGGAACCCTGGATAAACTTCCAGGGAGTCCCAAGAGTTCCCAGAACACTGGCTGAAAATCACTGCCTTTTAACTGCACTGTGATTTGCAGCAGTTAGAAGGTCATCATGTTTGGCTCAATGCCATGGAAAGCTTCATTGGCTGATTTCTGCTTATCAAAGCTCTGTATATCAAACCAGTAACATAAAGAGTACCTATTCATGTCAGGTTTCAATTCAAGGTGTTGGTATTAACCCTCAATCCTTTAATAGCCTACCACAGTACCTTAAGGATCACCTTTTCCCATACAACCCCCGCCCCCTGGGCTTTTAGAAGCCCTTCACCATGTAGGCAAGCTTTGGCAAGCTGTCCTACCTTACAGAGAACAGTCCTCTGTTTGAAGTGTCCTCTGTTTGAAGAACTATCCAGTCCAAGTCCAATTTAAAGATAAAGGACCATATAGCAGGGGCCTTGAAGGTGTCCATCTGCAGTTAGCGCCTGAACAGCAGGCTGAGCAGGCATATAAGCCAACCTGGTCACAGTCTTTCCCTCTATGGTGATATGCATTGTATTTCTATTTAAATTATAGTAATGCCTTCTAAATGTGCATCTGTGCATATATATTAGCATTTGCAATTTTTGTGCAACCTTGTGCCTCTTTTTTGGCAATGCATGTTCTCTTTTCTGGTGATGTGTAACTGGCCACCCTATCTCCATGTTCCATTGTTTGTAGTTAGCCCAGTCAGCCAAATATATTTTCTAAAAAACATTGGTCATCCCCAACATATAATCAGATTAAAAGATCCATTTTAAGATAGATGATCCCCGGCACATACTGAATCCCATTTTGTATAATAAATTTGTAACTAATCTGTTGGGCTGCAAGATACCTTATATGTAATATATTTATCTGTATTGCTCAATAGATAACAAATCTTCTCTCCACTGTTCCCTACTCCCTACATGTCTGTACATTTTCAGTGGGGTGGGCACAAGGGAAAGACCCTTTTTTGAGATGGGGCCCAGATTGTGGAATGGCCTCTGGGGCTGGTATGCCAAACTACCGCTCTGGGATTTTCTACATGCGGCTTTTAACCTCCTACTTTACTGAGGCTTCTGCTTCCAGATTCTTTGAGGAATTAAAATTGACACCTTTATGCATGTTTTTTTCCCCCCCTCAGGGCTTTTCTCTCTCTGCCTATCTATATGTTCCATTATACAACAGCTCGGTGGCACTGTGGTATAGCAGAATTGTGCAATTACTCTAGGGTTCTATAACACCATTGAGAACAAATATTAGATTTTCCTCCTTAGGGGGGGAAAAAAGTGATAATGGTCGTAAAGCACGCGAGAGGCTCTGGAGGGTGACAATATCATACAAATGACCAACAAACTATCCTGAGTGAGGAAGCATAACAAAAGCCTCATGCAGAAAGGCTCTTTTTCTGCCTTTGGACATGCAGTCAACCTATCTATTCCAGCAGGTTAGGCTTTTAACTTGTGCGCTTTTAATTTGAAGTTTTAACCTTCACTGATAGCTGCATTGCATTATCATGCTGCTGTCATTTCTTGTATTATTATTATTATTATTAATCGTGATGTTTTTAATTATTGTTTTTAAGGTGTTGTAATTTGTTCTTTTATAAGTCACTTTTGTTATAACTGATAGAAGGGTGGTGGGATGTATAAATACAGTAAATAAACAAACAAGTACAAAAATTAAACGGAAACGGATAAAGTCTACAGAAGTCTAGATGGAGCAGCTTGTGATGTCTCTTGGGCTGTTGTAGGGTTGTCTAAGACTTGTTTCCCCCTCAGACAAACATGCCACCTGGCCTGGGTTTGGATGGCACAAGCCGTGCCTGGGTGGGTAATTAGAGAAATGCACCCAGGGATGAAAACAAGCCACCATGGCTTATTGGATCATGCGAACCAGCCCTGTGTGTCAGAGCTAAAATGCAAGCAATAAATAGCGGCGCTGGAAGGCAATGAGTTGTAACTTCTTGTCTTATTACGCTGTCCAGGGAACAGACCATTTCTGTTGTAATTGCTACTACTTAAATTTACCACCATTTGGAGGCTACATGCTGAGCTGGCTTTTTTTTATTTCTTTTTGCCAAGCTCTAAAATCAAATGAGCTACACTTCTTTACACTGACTGAGGATCTTGTCTATATTTCTGCTGACAGGTAGGCATGATTAGACATGACCCAGACATTAGAGCTGCAAAGTTCAGTCTGATCGTCTTAATAAGAAACAGCCAAGAAATAGGGTATTGCAACTGGGGACTGGGAGCTATCAGAGACAATAGGCCTCTGTATACCAGTTACTGGGGAACACAAGCAGAAGGGTGCTACTGCACTCATGTCCTACTTGTGGGTTTCCTGCAGGCAGCTGGTTGGCCAAGTGTGAACAGAATGGTGGAGTAGATGGACCTTGGTCTGATCCAGCATGGCTCTTATTTTCTTATGTTCTTAAAAGTCTCAGTGGCTTCTTGATGGGAAGAGTCAATTTTAATTCTGTGGTTACGGGATCCTTCACACCGGGCTTTTATCCTGTGATTGAGATTGCTCCTTAATGGAAGTTTGTGGGCTCTTTACATGACGCCGTGACCCTCCTTTGCCCTTTGTTCTGTTTTTAAGTAGATCGCAGATAATGAGCTATCAAATTACCCTGTTGTGTTCCACTTCGGTTTCCTCCGTGAAGTGAAAAGAGTTAAAAGAGCAAGAAGAGGAGTGAGATCAATGAGAGATAATGGAAGACTCAGATACGGGGAGAAGGAGGAGGGAAGGAGAGGGGGGAAAGGGAGCATGTGTAAAGGCAGTCAGTTGTGACCCTGCATTTAAAAGGGAAGCAGAAAGTCCCGTTTTAAATGCAGCATTTTAGGCTGGTGTAGAAATGCCCTACAGCTGTTTATTTCCATCCATCTTTTCTAAAGTAGAAAAATCATCTGCCTGAAGGTGGCCCCTGCTCCTTCCTGAAAGCTGAGATAAACTCACCTTGAGTCAAGCACTCTGGATGTTATCCATTAACCCTTTCCCCCTGCTGTGGTCCCAATTTGGATCAGGCACCATTAAAGCAAATTAAAATCAGTGGTACTTCATTCTACCTAAGCATGGTTGGAATTGCATTGTATCCAAAGTTTTCCATTGAAATCCATGACGTTCACTGATATACACCTGTAGCATGCAGAGAAATGACCTGCAAAATGTTGTTGTTCTATGCTGTGGTGAACTCTTGTTGATTTCTATTGTACTGTTTTACCCATGTATGGAACACTAGGAGGACATGCATGACACAAGGTAGAGTAAAGCCACGTGTGATTCAGTTCTATCATCTTGCAAAGGCTGATGCAGGAAAACGTCACTTCACCTCTCACAGTATCCCAAGAATCCTTTGTCTAGTCTAACCTTGAATATCTCTAGAGATATGCTGCTGTGGTCCTTGTTATGTCCCTTGGCAACTGATTATGTAGCAGTGCTTGCAAACAAATGTCTGTGTGCTTTCTCTGTGTGCTTTCAAGTACGGCATAGAACAATCGAGCTATCTGCAATGGTTTGAGGCATTTTTAGTTTTTCCTTGAATGTGACTTTATTTTCTGGAAGAAAATTAAAAGACTTTGGCAGAAAGGGCTTTCTTTTTAATGGAAAAGAACAATAGGCAGTTAACACTGTACAGCTATCATGCTATGTATTAGGATAAAAACATGTATTTATTTATTTATTTATTTATTTAAATATTTCTTGCCCCCCTTTCAGGGCAGAAGCTCTCCCAAGGCGGCTTACAACAAAAAAATACATAAAAACAGTTAAAATATTGAAAGTGATAAAAACATAAAAACAATAAAAGCCAACAATTAAAACCAACGATGATGTTAACAGCAGCAGTAGCAGTCAGATTAATAGAAAGCTAAGGTAAAATAATGTGTTTTCAAGGCCTTCTTAAAAGTCTGCAGTGACGGGGCATGGCGGACCTCTGATGGCAGCTTGTTCCAAAGATGTGGGGCCACTGTAAAGAAGGCCCTCTCACATGTGTTCACCCACCTGACTGCTCTCACAGGTCGGCAAATGAGAAGGGCCTCTTCTTTCTGATCTTAAAGTTATCTGCAATGCCTCCCTGCCATTGGCTGAGCTGCTGGGATTTTATAGAATGTTCATAGATATTATAAGTGCTAAGGTTAATGCCCCAGGAATAAGTGTTGATTAACAGTGCTGATTCTTTAAGAGAAGTGAGAAACAATAAGGAACACCTCACTTTTGACCTGCAGACAGGAAGAAGTGTGTGTTGTTGGCCAGAAGGAGGCTCAGAGTTAGGACTGTCATGAAGTCAGGGAAGCTGGGTATGAAGAGGACCAGGAAATGGGGTCCCAAAGGACAGCAGGCCTAGCAGGGAGGGTGATTGAACAAAGTGTGACAATGAGCTGAGAGTCAGAAAAAATCTGAGAAAGGTGGTGGTGGAGGCCGAAGCCTGAGTGGAAGCGGACAAGAAGTTATGGAAAAGAAGGGCTGAGAAGAAAGGGGGGCCATATAGGGCCCAGGGGAATGTGCTGTTATCAGGAAAAGTACAAAAGGGAAGTAAAGCATAGGTCATGAAGTAAAGTGTAGGGACCCCAGATGCATTGTGGGAAAGTTTAAATGCTGGGTGCAGCAGTAGCACTTGCCAGGGAGATGCTTGTACCCACCTGCATCAAGGGAAGGGGAGGGAAGGGAGCTGCAGCTTGCCTCAAGGGGGCATTCTGCTGCTGTTCTTTCTGCTGCTGCCTGTGGGGAAGTTTCACCAGCTCCTCTGCCCATGGGAAATCTTTGGCACTGCCAAGGGCCCCACCAAACATGGCCGTGGATGTGACGTTAATAAGATGATGCATTTTAAAATATGTATTACAGGCCCAGTGAAACTCACTGCTCTATAACATGCATGATAAGACCCTAGTCCTATTTTTAAGGCCTGGTAGAATTTGTGCAGGCAACAGGTAAGATTCCAAAGAGGATATTCTTCCTAATAAAGTATTAAAATGCTTCCTCAGTGTTCCTGCAAATGTCTTGGTAAATATGAAGACCTAGCGCCATATGCTACTTTTAGCCCTTACCACTTCCAGATCACACTGCCACTTCAGCAAGATATTTCTTTGACAGAACCACATTAATCAACAGTATAAATATGTGTACAGATTTTAGGAATAAGGATCATAGGAAGCACTGGGAATGGCATACATTGCAGAGGAAGACAAACCACACCAAAAGGAGAGAGCAAAGTGGAGCACATTTTTTTTCTTGCCTTATCAGAACAGAAAGTGTGTTGTTCACTGTTAACAGCACAGGGTGGAGCATGATTGCGGCAGTGTGCAAGGAAGGATGATTTTGAATATTTTGGACTAAAAATGTAGTCCGTCTCCTAACATGTTAAATACAAAACAAGCTTTTGTTTCTTCACACTCTTTTTGGCCCTTGAACATCTACAGTTGGCCAGGAAATCCATCTGTTCCCTTTCAGTGGACTGGGTCTTCCCTACAGTCTTGATTTTTTATTATTGCCTTAAGTATGCATTGCGTTATCATGTGAAACTTTTATTAGAACCCTAATAAAACTAGTTGAAGACATGCCCTGTGGCAGATGACAAACGGCCATAAAGTTATTCGAATGCTGCAACAGGATCAGAAAAATATCTGATCATGGGGGACAAAGAGACACTGCAATTGTTTGCAAACCTTGAATAATAAAATTGGTTGAAAGGATCAGATGAGAAATAGTCTGTCGTACTCAATGTCTAGCACAATGCAGAATCCATGTCATCTGTATGAACTCTTGTAGGTTTCTCCTTTTTTCCTCAGAACTAGGGATGTCAAAGAATTCCACCACGGATCTCAGTGAGGCTGAATGCCAGTGCATTCAGCCCCCCGAAAATCGTGGCAGAACGAAGCCCCCCCCCCAAAGGCGCGCGAAACGGAGTACTTACCTGCTGCTGTCCGCACTGACATTTGCTTCCTCATCATAGCCGTGATAGGCTACGTAAATACTTACGTAGCCTATCATGGCAAGCAAAACAACAACAACAGTGGACGCAAATGATGGCTACAACGGCCGCCATTTGTGTTCCCTTTTTTTTGCCATTTTAGCCTACGTAAATATTTACGTAGGCTATTACGGCGAAAAAAAAAAGAGGAACGCAAATGGCGTAGTGGGCGCTATTTGCGTTCCTTTTTTTCTCTCGCCGTAATAGCCTATTAAACATTTATTTGCAACAATGATCACTTTCTTGACATCTAGGGAAATCAACAATTGCACAGACCCCAAATAAACAGACTGGGAACCTGGCCTTCAGATGTGTTCCCCAAAACTTCCAGTGTTATTAAAACTTCCAGTGTCAGTAATTCAGACATGGATGAAATAGACCAGGCATCTTACATTAATACAGCCTGCTCCTTGAATTTGTGTTCCATATCTCCCTTCCCTGTCAACACATCTTGAGCAACAGGTGATCAGTATGGCTACTAAAATCCCTACTGTAGACCGATAGCTGGAAAGTAGTCACACCTCACTTGATGTTGTTGATGTGATAAAATGGGCCATTCCATTGGTGAAATGCAGTGAGCATCTTGAGGATGGGACCAATGATGGAATGCATTGCACCATAATGTGCAGCCGCCATTGGCATCCCTGCAGGCTGCCCAGCAGCTGGATGTCCGGCTGCGGGCGGCCCTGGCTGGCGGCTCTGTGGAATCTCCACGGAGCGGAGCCGGCCAGACAGAATTTCGGGGGGAGGGACGCAGTGCCTCCCCCCCACCGCGAATGTCACCCTTCGAAAAGGTAGGTGACTTTTGCACATCCCTACTCAGAACTGGCTCTAGGTTTGAGGGCGGGGAGCAGCAACGTGTCCTCTGGTTGTCTCTCCCCTTTATCAGTGTCAGATGGCTTATCAACAGGAGTGATGTGTATCAGGATCGGTTGTTGAACCTCAGGGCCCAGGCCAAATCCAGCCTACCTGTGGTCCCAATCTGGCCCTCCAGGGTTTACCAGATGCTCACAGTCCCTTCTTCTAGCCACACTCCTTTCCCCAACTGCCAATCATTTGGTGATTTCCTGGGTTTTGTGTGGGTCCCACCCCCACCCCCCATTTTAAAAGCCTCTTCTAATGCTGAAATGCCTCTTCTAAGACTTAGTTACTGGTTGTAAGAGCTTTGAGATAAAATGTGGTATTTTGGCCCTGCCCCTTTCTCCTTTGACCCTGCCCACCACTAGAATGTGGCCTCCAAGAGCTTCTCTGAAATTGAAGTAGCCCTCGGGCTGAAAGAGATTCATTCAACTCCCTTGGTATATGGCAACTGTGTGCCACCCACCATTTTACTTACCCACAGTGCTTCTGACATGGCCCCAGTGGGGCTGCCATTTTAATTTTCCACAGTGCCATTGAGCAGCTTTCCCCGGCCTGGTGCTGTCTAGATTTTGGACTACAACTCCCAGAATTCCTGACCATTGGCTATGCTGGCTAAGATTGATGGGAGTTGAAGTCCAAAACTTCTGGTGGGCACCAGTTTGGGAAAGGCTGCCATAGAGTGACACTACATCAGGAACATTGTGGTTAATTTAAATAACAGGTAGTCCAGGGTCTATATCAGTGAGAGGCCCTCCCAGAGTTTTGGAGCCCCAGCAGCTACTTGAGGGTGCCAGTATCAATCCTCCCTTCTTTCACATATGTCACATTTTGCCTCCTGGAATGGATATGGGTAGAATCAGAGCAGAAGTAGTATAGGAAAACCACTCTTCACCTCATTGCGTATCTCCAGGAGATTATGCCCCCGGCACGTTATGGTGCAATGCCATCATTGGTCCCATGCTCAAGACGCTCAGTGCATTTCACCAATGGAATGGCCCATTTTATCACATCAACAACACCAAGTGAGGTGTGACTACTTTCCAGCTATCGGTCTACAGTAGGGATTTTAGTAGCCATACTGATCACCTGTTGCTCAAGATGTGTTGACAGGGAAGGGAGATATGGAACACAAATTCAAGGAGCAGGCTGTATTAATGTAAGATGCCTGGTCTATTTCATCCATGTCTGAATTATTAACACTGGAAGTTTTAATAACACTGGAAGTTTTGGGGAACACATCTGAAGGCCAGGTTCCCAGTCTGTTTATTTGTGGTCTGTGCAATTGTTGATTTCCCTAGATGTCAAGAGAGTGATCATTGTTGCAAATTGATATAAATTGAATAAGAAACCCATAAAAATGTTTATTATTAGACAAAACCATGTATGCAGGCACAGTGAATAAATGCTTTTTAATTCTCAAATGGCACACTAAGAGACTTCAGAGCTTATGTCCTCACTTGGATCCTGCAAAGAATCGGGATTTTCCAGTATGGTACACTCCGGGAGAGAACGGAGGACAGGAAGGCCTGGCGTGCTATGGTCAATGAGGTCACGAAAAGTCAGACACAACTTAACGGCTTTACGTAGTATTTACATAAGTCTATCACGGCAAGCTAAAAAAGAAAAACAGCGTACGCAAATGGCAGTGGCTACGGCGGCCGCCATTTGCGTTCCCTTTTTTTTGCCGTTTTAGCTTACGTAAATATTTATGTAAACTATTACGGCGAAAAAAAGGGGAACGCAAAGAGCATAGTGGGCACTATTTGCGTTCCTTTCCCCCCCCCCCATCATAATAGCTTACATAAATATTTACGTAGGCTAAAACAGCGAAAAAAAGGGAACACAAATGGCGGCCGCCGTAGCTGCCGCCATTTGTGTACGCTGTTGTTGTTTTTTTGCCTGCAGGCTGACCAGTGGCCGGATGTCCGGCTGCGGGCGGCCCCGGCTGGCGGCTCTGTGGAATCTCCGCGGAGCGGAGCTGGCCGGGTTAGGATTTCGGCGGAAGGTGCGGAGCGCCTCCCCCCCACTGCGAATCACCCCGTCGCAAAGGTAAGTGACTTTCGTACATCCCTAATTAAGAACAATGGGAGGATCTTCATGGCTGAGAAGGGATTTGAGGCTGAGTCTCCCATGTTCAAATCTTCCCATTATAGCTGGGGTGGGCAACTTGTGGCCCTCCAGATGTTTTGGCCTACAACTCTCATGATCCCTCACCATTGGCTATGCTGGCTAGGGCTGATGTAGGCCAAAATGTCTGGAGGGCCACAAGTTGCCCACCCGTGGCATACTGGCTCTTGCAGATCAGCTCTTATCAGCTGGAACCATAGAATTATTATTCTACCTTTATACATCTAAATGTTCCAGGTGGCAATCAGAGAGGATACTTCTCTAGGAGCAAGATATTTTCCCACTAATTCTTCACTATTGGGTTGAAATGCCAAATGCATTTAAATGTCAAGAGGTGGATAGAAATCCATTCCCCTTCATCAAGTTACCCAATGACCCTCCTCACATGTCACAATGCCATGATTGTTAGGGAATTTCTGCAAACCAGTGGCTTCGTGTCGGGGGAGAAAACCACATTCTCCATGGTTAGTAAGCCACCCCCACTAACCACCCCCTTGCAAAAGGGTTAAGGAGCCCTGGGGTGGCTTACTGTGTCATCTGGCGGGCTCCCTGGTGGTTTAAATATGCTCTGAAGGATTTCCAGGCTGCGACCATAGAGTCTGCTGGCTAGAGTGCCAGCCACTGCAGGTGATGCTCTAGCTGTCGCAGACTTTCTCTATGGTCATGTGGTCATTTCGGCTGCCGGAGCAGCCACATGGAGCCTGTTTGCGCCACAGAGGACAACGGGATGCTCGGTAATGCTTTTTTGGTATGTGTAGGTGGCCACCCTACTCATGAGGGCTGTTCACACAACACGCTAACCCACGCTCACTGGTGGGTTGTTAACCACACTGAACAATAAACCATGGGTTCTCAAGGTGGCTTGTTGGAGAAAAATAAGCGACACTGCATGCTTAACAAACCATCCTGTGGAAGTTGTCCTGGGTTCAGACAACATGCTAACTCACGGTTCAACAAACAGCCCATGGTTCAGCAACAGCCTACACTCAACCAGTGAGTGTGGGTTAGCGTATTGTGCGAACCCAGTCCTTGTCTGAGGCAATACGGCCTAGATGCTGTTGTACCATAAAATCTCTCTACTTACTTACTTACCCACCTACCTTATTTTTCTTGTATGGCACAAGGAAGGGCTTATTTTCTACAGTGACACACACATAATGTGGTTTGGGGTGTTGCTAAATGACAAAGAACGAAACTGCGTAGGCCAGAAAGCTTACTAGCTACAGAAAAGGACAGAAGGAGAGTCTCTATGAACTTTATTCCTTTTCAAACTTAATTGAAATACTTGCATTGTAATTCTGCAATAAGTCTAGTTGTACACTTTATCCCCTGAACTTTATCATAACATTGAGATGGTTGTCAAAACTGGTTGATACATTGATTGGTTGGCTGAAAGCAATGGAGCCTGGTGCTCCAATTTTGGTGGGGATTTGGATCCATTCTGGGGTTCAGTCAGAACCAGCCAGAATGCTGAAAGAGCTATCCAAACTGCTGAACCCTATGCCCAAAATGGGTTCAGCACTTTGGATAGCTCCTTTAGAGTTCTGGCTGGTTTTGACTGAAACCCAAAATTGATCCACAGCCCCACCAAAATCAGAGCCACCAGCCTTCAGTGGTTGAAAGGATATTTCTAGATAGCTTTGTGTGTGTGTGTGTGGGGGGGAGGTGGGGTGGAATCCAAAGAACATAGTTTTAATTTTTAGGGCTAAAGTAACATGCCCTCCGGTCCCCAACGGATGGTGTGGGTATCTCTTTCTCTTTGCATAGCTTTGTTGCAAGAGGGATATTATACTGCGAGGAAATCATCTGTTAACTGTAGAGCTTAAAAGATGCATATGTGAGATCCATTGCTAAAAGGGACGCAGAAGCTAGAATATTTTTTGGGTGGGGGGAAAAAGGAGGGGTTGGAGAGAAAAACTGTTTACGCAGTGGTAAGGCCTTGCTGTAGAGGATGGTTGGAGATGGAGTAGATGATCTGCATGGTGTTGTTCAGGTATTTTTTAATGTTGAAAGGCGATGTGGGTACTCCACAGCAAGGCGCACTATACCTTTTTAAAATTATTATTTTAAAATATAAGTGGTTTGTCAGGAACCATGTTTCTCGTATCACTCACAACTACAATGGATTCACTTGCTGGGAAAATAATTGCATTTCCCCAGCAAATTGAGCAGATCAATTTGACCATGGTGCAGTCCAGTTCAGGAAAACAGGTGCAGATTCCCAAGTTAGTTGCTATGGAATGAAAACTAACTCATGACAGAAGAGCTTGCTTTGGGGAATATGCATTGCGGCCAACAGTTAGGGATGTCAGAGAATTCCGCCACGGATCTCGGTGAGGCCGAATGCCACTGCATTCGGCCCCCCGAAATCCATGGCGGAATGAAGCCCTCCCGTCCCCCTGTGAAATGGGCCCGGAACGGAGCACCTACCTGCTGCCATCCACGCTGCATTGCGAATGGCGGCCACGTCTGCGGCCGCCATTCGCTTCTTCCATATAGCTGTGATAGGCTACGTAAATACTTACGTAGCTAATCACGGCTTCCGCAAGGACGCAAATGGTGTCCCTGCGTTAGCCGTGATAGGCTACGTAAGTATTTACGTAGCCTATCATGGCAAAACTAAGGGAATGCAAATGGTGGTGGCTATGGTGGCCGCCATTTGTGTTCCCTTTTTTTCCCGCTGTGATAGGCTACGTAAATATTTACGTAGCCTATCACGGCAAAACAGAGGGGCACAAATGGCGTAGTGGCTGCCATTTGCGCCCCTCTGTTTTGCCATAATAGGCTACGTAAATAAAACTAAATGGATCAGTACAACCAGAGATATGTCATTTTACCATCGGAAGATGGAACTCCCAGGTCAGAAGAAGGTCAAAATGCTACTGGGGAGGAACAGAGGAGAAGTTCAACTAGCCCCGGATGTGATGACGCAGCTAGCTCAAAGCCGAAAGGATGGCTACCAGCCGATGGTGCTGGTGGTGAACGACGAATCCGATGTTTTAAAGATCAACACACCATAGGAACCTGGAATGTAAGATCTATGAGCCAGGGCAAATTGGATGTGGTTATTGGGGAAATGTTAAGATTAAATATAGACATTTTGGGTGTCAGTGAACTGAAATGGACTGGAATGGGCCACTTCACATCAAATGACCACCAGATCTACTACTGTTGACAAGAGGACCACAGAAGAAATGGAGTAGCCTTCATAATTAATAATAAACTAAAGTGGCTAAAGCAGTGCTTGGATACAATCCAAAAAATGACAGAATGATCTCAATTCGAATTCAGGGTATGCCATTTAACATCACAGTGATCCAAATATAAGCCCCAACCACAGATGCTGAAGAAGCAGAAGTAGATCAGTTCTATGGGGATCTGCAGCACCTACTGGATAGTACGCCAAACAAAGATGTTATTTTCATTACAGGAGACTGGAATGCTAAGGTGGGTAGTCAAACGACACCTGGAATTACAGGCAAGCATGGTCTGGGAGAACAAAATGAAGCAGGACATAGGCTGATAGAATTTTGCCAAGACAACTCACTGTGCATAACAAACACTCTCTTCCAACAACCTAAGAGATGACTTTATACATGGACTTCACCAGACGGTCGACACCGAAATCAGATTGACTACATCCTTTGTAGCCAAAGGTGGCGGACCGGACATCTATGCAGTCGGTAAAACAAGACCTGGAGCTGATTGTAGTTCAGATCACGAACTTCTTCTTGCACAATTTAGAATCAGACTAAAGAGAATAGGGAAGACCCACAGATCAGTTAGATATGAGCTCATGAATATTCCTCATGAATATGCAGTGGAGGTGAAGAATAGATTTAAGGGACTAGATTTAGTAGATGGGTCCTGGAAGAACTATGGACAGAAGTTCGCAACATTGTTGAGGAGGCAGCAACAAAAATGTCCCAAAGAAAAAGAAAACCCAGAAGGCAAGATGGCTGTCTGCTGAGACACTGCAAGCAGCCCAAGAAAGAAGGAAAACAAAAGGCAAAAGGGAGATATGCCCAATTAAATGCAAAATTCCAGAGGTTAGCCAGAAGAGATAAGGAATTATTTTTAAACAAGCAATGCGCAGAAGCGGAAGATAATAGAATAGGAAGGACAAGAGACCTCTTCCAGAAAATTAGAAACATTGGAGGTAAATTCCAGGCAGAAATGGGTATGATCAAAAACAAAGATGGCAAGGACCTAACAGAAGCAGAAGAGATCAAGAAAAGGTGGCAAGAATATATGGAAGATCTGTATAGGAAGGATAATAATATCGGGGAGAGATTTGATGGTGTGGTCAATGAGCTAGAGCCAGACATCCAGAAGAGTGAGGGTGAATGGGCCTTAAGAAGCATTGCTAATAACAAGGCAGCAGGAGATGACGGTATCCCAGCTGAACTTTTTAAAACCTTGCAAGATGATGCTGTCAAGGTGGTGCATGCCATATGCCAGCAAATTTGGAAAACATAAGAATGGCCAACAGATTGGAAAAAATCAACTTCTATCCCCATACCAAAAAAGGGAAGCACCAAAGAATGTTCAAACTATCAAACAGTGGCACTTATTTCACATGCCAGTAAGGTAATGCTCAAGATCTTGCAAGGTAGACTTCAGCAATTCATGGAATGAGAATTGCCAGATGTACAAGCCGGGTTTAGAAAAGGCAGAGGAACTAGAGACCAAATTGCCAATATCCGCTGGATAATGGAGAAAGCCAGGGAGTTTCAGAAAAACATATATTTCTGTTTTATTGACTATTCTAAAGCCTTTGACTGTGTGGATCATAACAAATTGTGGCAAGTTCTTGGTGGTATGGGGATACGAAGTCATCTTGTCCGCCTCCTGAGGAATCTGTATAATGACCAAGTAGCAATGGTAAGAACAGACCACGGAACAACGGACTGGTTTAAGATTGGGAAAGGAGTACGGCAGGGTTGTATACTCTCACCCTACCTATTCAACCTGTACGCAGAACACATCATGCGACGTGCTGGGCTTGATGAAGCCAAGGCTGGAGTTAAAATTGCTGGAAGAAACATTAACCATCTCAGATATCCAGATGACACCACTTTGATGGCTGAAAGCGAGGAGGAGCTGAGGAACCTCATGACGAAGGTGAAAGAAGAAAGTGCAAAAGCTGGGTTGCAGTTAAACCTCAAAAACCCCAAGATTATGGCAACCAGCTAGATTGAGAACTGGCAAATAGAGGGAGAAAACGTGGAGGCAGTGACAGCCTTTGTCTTTCTAGGCGCAAAGATTACTGCAGACGCTGACTGCAGCCAGGAAATCAGAAGACGTTTACTTCTTGGGAGGACAGCAATGACAAATCTTGATAAAATAGTGAAGAGCAGAGACATCACACTGACAACAAAGGTCCGCATAGTTCAAGCAATGGTATTTCCCATAGTAACCTATGGCTTCGAGAGCTGGACCATAAGGAAGGCTGAGCGAAGAAAGATAGATGCTTTTGAACTGTGGTGCTGGAGGAAAATTCTGAGAGTGCCTTGGACTGCAAGAAGATCAAACCAGTCCATACTCCAGGAAATAAAGCCAGACTGCTCACTTGAGGGAATGATATTAAAGGCAAAACTGAAGTACTTTGGCCACATCATGAGAAGACAGGATACCCTGGAGAAGATGCTGATGCTAGGGAAAGTGGAAGGCAAAAGGAAGAGGGGCCGACCAAGGGCAAGATGGATGGATGATATTCCGGAGGTGACGGACTCGACCTTGGGGGAGCTGGGGGTGGCGATGGCCGACAGGAAGCTCTGGCGTGGGCTGGTCCATGAAGTCACGAAAAGTCGGAAGCAACTGACCAAATAAACAACAAATCACGGCGGAAAAAAAAGGGAATGCAAATGGCGGCTGCTGTAGCCGCCGCCATTTGGGTTCGCTGTTTTTTTTTTTGCCGTGATAGGCTACATAAATATTTACAAAGCCTATCACGGCAAAATACAGGGACGCAAATGGCGGCGGCTACGGTGGCCGCCATTTGCGTCCCTGTGCAGGCTGCCCAGCGGCTGGCTGGCTGGCTGCGGGTGGCCCCGGCCGGCGGCTCTGCAGAGTTGCGGCGGAGCAGAGCTGGCCAGGGAGAATTTTGGGGGGAGGGACGGAGCGCCTCCCCCCCACTGCGAATGTCACCCCTCAAAAAGGTAAGTGACTTTTATACATCCCTACCAACAGTTCAGTAGCCTCTGTTCATTCCTTGCATAAAGATCATAACATCTGATTATAATTTCCCCAATACACAGGGCTTGCAAGGTCTCCTCCCACCCTCTCTGTCCAGGACAGCAGCATGTAAGTCAGGGGTGCGCAACTGAGGACAATGTTCGGCCTCTGCCTGTCCCCTCCACTCCACCCATGGGCTGCTTTCCGTGTGCGCCACTTATGGGGCACCCCTGAAATTGGAAAAATAAAAATAAATGTGAAACTACATTTGAACATTTTAGCACTCTGTAGCATTAAAGCCTCCACACATCTTCAAAGGGGTGGGGACCACCCCTGATGTAGGTAATAGAATGGTTTTTAAATGAAAGAATTTTGGAAGGCTGCATAAACATAGCCCTGTTCAAGCATTTGCCTGAACTCGTGAGGACTACAGGAGGACAGATCCCCCCGCCCCATGTCTCCGGACATTCCGATGCCAGCCTCTCGGTTCCTAAAATACAAGTTCTACTTGCGTTTGCTTGAACATGAGAAGAATCCTTTGCACTGCCCTGATTAAGCAGGGTCCCTGATTGCAAAGAAAGTTAGGGGAAAAGGTTTAAACCTCCCCTACCCACGCACACTAGTCCCAATCCAGATCAGGGCCCCACATGCTTACCTGTGAGTAAAAAACAAAGAGACCGTCTACTGCATGTGAAGTATTTCATGTACTGTGCAGTTTGACCCTCCATGAGGGCGAAACTACTACTGTCTAAACAAGCATGCTGAACCTGGCTGCTTTTATTTTGGAGAAAAGCTGACACAGGCCCCAATCTGGAATATGTTTAGACTCTTGGCAGCCTTCCCTCTCTGCAAGGGTGGGGGACCTATTAAAATGGTCCGCCCCTGGAGGCTAATGGATTCTGATGGATTCCAGAGGGCTCTGAGGGATTTTCTTGCTGGCACGGCTGGTGCTTCTGTCAAAGCCCAGGTTGCTCTGTGAAATGCAGAGATGACTCGGGCGGTCAACAGGATCGTGCCTAAGCGCCCTCTCCCTCTGAGCAGAGCCCGATTCAAAGTGCTGGTATTAACATTCAAAGCCCTTAACGGCTTGGGGCCAGGTTATCTGAAGGATCGCCTCCTCCCGTATGTGCCTGCCCGACCTTAAGATCATCCTCAGCGGCTCTTCTCCATGAGCCCCTGCCAGAGGAAGTGAGGCGGGTGGCCACTAGGAAGAGGACATTTTCTGCTGTGACACCCTGGCTGTGGAATGAGCTCCCTAGTGAGGTTCGCCTGGCACCTACATTGTATTCTTTCCGGTGCCAGGTGAAGACCTTTTTATTTTCCCAGGCATTTTAGCATTTTAGTTTTCTAGACTTTTAGCTTTGCTGTTTTAAATCTGTATTTTAAATCTCTGCATTGCTGCTAGGTTTTATTCTGGTTGTATTGTTATACTGTGGTTTTAATGTTTTTTATATTTTATATTGTTTTATTGTGTGCTCTTTGGTTTTAATTTTTGTGAACCGCCCAGAGAGCTTCAGCTGTTGGGCGGTATAGAAATGAAATAACTAAATAAGTAAGTAAATTTGGACTGGGATCCGTGCTGGTTATCTGCTGAAAATTGCCCCTATCTAGGCTGCTTTTCACATCTGAAGATGCTGTTTACAGTAACAGCACTTGCAACTGCTTTTCCTCCAAATTAAAAGAGGTCATGTTAAGCACATTTGTTTAAACATATGCCTAACATCACATGTAGTTTGCCCTTGAGACTTAAGTATCCAATGAACATGCATAAGATCACACTGCATACAAATGTTGTTCCTGTTGCACAGTGCCGTTTAATAATAAGATTACGTCCTTTCATGTGAAAATGTATACTGAATGGGGAGGTGGTTTCACACAAGAAGTACTTAGGATGTTTGAGGTTGCTTTTACATTGACAGATCATATGTGCAGGTGACCAAAGAAAGGGCGGTCTTTGTAATGCACTGTCACAAGTTTCAGTTGACTAGGTTATCACCCAGTAGTTGCAGACATCACATGAGAAACACAGTCTCAGTGGTTAATAATCACAGGTTATATTTCCCCGTGGAAATTGGCCTGACCACTACACTTAAACTTTTATAATTATGTAGTACGTAATGCTACAGTTCAAATCTAAAATGCCACTTGGAAGGCTGTCTGTATTGTCAAACTGACAGTTTTGATGGTTGGAGTTTTCAGGGAGACTCTTAATAATGTTCCAAATCATTATGTAAAAACAAAAACAAAAAACAGCCCTGGGTTTAAAACTATTTATTTATTAAATGTATGTCTCGCCTTTCTGTCAAAAATAGAGCTCAAAATTTCAGTGAAGGTTCTCTGCCTAGTAACGCAAGCCAAACTAGACGTGATAATTATGTGGTTTGCCCTTGCACGATTTAAGGTGCAATCCTATGCATGTTTAGACAGAAAAATGTTCTACAGCTCCTACAGCTGGCTGGGGAATGCTGGGAGTTGCAGGATGTTTTTTTCCTGTCTAAATATGAATTGGATTGCACCTGTAGTTTTTTTTGTTTTACATTGCTGGTGGTGCCCCCCTCCCCAAACTGAATTGGGACTATGGTGTGGAGCAAGTGGGGGCTTTAACTCTTTACCCCCACTATGTTCCCAATCTGAATCATCTCTCTCTCTCCCCACTCACAAATTTGCAACGGGAAGAAAGCACCCATTGATACCAGTGGTGGGGGCCAAGTAGTTAATGTCCCCTGCTCACATGCCATGGTCCTGTTTTGACTCCCCCTCCTCCTCCACTCAAATTGCACTGGCTATTTCCTAAATAAAATAGTTGTGTCTAGTTTGGCCCATAGTTAGGACTTTTTCACACAACCAGGTAGTGTGTGTGCTGGTTGTGGGGAAAAGGTCAGCCATTGCTAGAAAGCTAGTTACAGTCTGATTCAATTTCACACAACCATTTCAGCTTGGGTTTTTTGTCAGTTGTGATGCATGTGAGAATCAATCCAAGCTTAGCTGTATGCATGATGAGTGGGATAATTTGGCTCGTATGTGACAAGCTCAGTGTGGGATTGGGCTCAAACGATGGTTTGAATGAGCTTTGTAACAGAAAATGAATGGGTTGTCAACAGCTGGGATTAGCACAGGCAGAAGCTGAATAACTACATGAATAGTATGGAAACAGCATGTACACTTGCAGTAGAACGAAGTGTAAGAGTGGACTGTACCACTTTGGACCCTTTGTTGAATGCCCTGAGGATGCACCTAGAAAAGAAATCCCTTTAAGTAGAAAACAAGCATACAGCAGCCCTCTCCCTGCTGTGCTAATTTTTTTTTAAATCTGCAGGGGTTTATTTATTTGAAGGAACAATTCAAAATTCCCCTTGCATTCCAAAGTGGTACAGTCCATTTTCCCACCTTATTCTGCTGCAGGCATAGATCCAGCTTCAGTTGGCTTGGGCAGCAAGGAGGGGAAAGCATTCTGCATATGCTTCTTTCAGTACCATGACATCCTATGGCCCAGAAATTAGAACTGGCACTGAACATAGCATCCGGCAGGCAGTACTGAGCCTTGTCTCACACAGTGTTGTAAATAATCACAGGTTATATTCTTTGACGGAAGTTGGCTTGACCACCAGATCAAACTAGATGTTATGTTAAGCATGCTTTTTTAAAAAAAGCATACTTAACACGGCTGCAAGTGAGCTGACCAGCAGTTGCTTCTGGTGAGCACAAGCAATCAAACATTAAATAGTCAACACTTCTCTCTCGCTGCAGCAGATGCTGGAAAAAGAAGGGGATTTTAGACTACGGCACCAACGATCTTATGGAGCCCCAAGCAAGTGGGCACAGGTGACTGCCTGCAGTTTCTCCCTAGGTAACAGCGGGGATTCAGTCCAATGTGCAGAGCCAGCCCTACCATTAGGCAGAGTGAAGCAGTGGTTTCAAGCGGCCGATGCTGGGAGGTGGCAGCAAGGTTTTGCAGTAGAGAGCTGTGGGCCACACAGCCTGCTCTGAGCCCACCAAGCTATGCTGCTGCCTTCAGGTACAGTGGAGGATGCTGTCCCATCCCCAGTATTGAAGTAAGAGTCAGCTGCCAGTCCAGCTGGTGTCTGTACCTGAAATGGGAGTGGGGGCGATGTCTTGTTCTTCACCTCAGGTAGCCCAATCTCTTGGGCTGGCCCTGCTGACACACAGAGGCAGGAGCAGCCACGGCCTGCCTGCCTCCCCCCCCGGGGGGGGGGTAGAGTTCAGATGAGGAGGTGCTACCTGTGTGGTGGTTCCAATGGGAGAGATTCATTTCTGGAGGCTTCCAGGCCAGACCCCCCTCGGCTCTAATTCCAGCCTCTGCTGCAGGGCCGAGAAAGGGAGGAGAGATGGCTGTGGGCCGTTGTCTCCTTCTCCTAGACACTAGCAACAGCCGCTGATCAATTGCCTTTTCATTCAGAATGAATGGCCATGTTAAGCACACTCTTAAAGGTAAAGGTGTCCCCAACCAGTCGTGTCCGACTCTAGGGTGCGGTGCTCATCCCCGTTTCTAAGCCGAAGAGCCAGCGCTGTCCGAAGACGCTTCCGTGGTCATGCGGCTGGCATGACTGAACACCGAGGTGCACGGAACGCTGTTACCTTTCCCGCCAAGGCAGTACCTATTTATCCACTTGCAATTTCTTGCTTTCGAACTGCTAGGTTGGCAGGAGCCGGGACCGAAGACGGGAGCTCACTCCGTCACGCGGCACTCGGGTCTCGAACTGCTGACCTTCCAGTCTGCAGTTCAGCGTCTTAACCACTAAGCCACCGCGGCCCCTTTAGAATTATATAAATGTTACATAATGCATTTCTATATAATTTTATTTATATAGATAAATACTTATTTATTTATCTATATAAATATTTTATATATTTATATCTATAAATATAAATAGATATTGATATATAAATATTTTAATCTCTCTCTCTCTCTCTCTATCTAGCGCGGCCACCTTCATTCCGAATGAAAAGGCAACAGATCAGCCTCTCATATGAAAGAGCGGAGGCGCGGCCTCCGCCATCCGCCCGCCAACCCGCCTCTCTTGCCTTTGCTCCCTGGACTGGCCGCGCTGCTCCGCTCCGCCCCGCCCCTTCGCCCGTCGCGCTCTCGCTCCTCCCTCGCCGGCTCGGCGGCCCTTCCCCAAGCCCCGGCGGGAGGCGGAGAGGGGGGCGGAGCGGACGAGCTGCCTCCGCCGAGGACTGGAGCCACCGCCGAGCCCCGAGCAGCGCAGGCAGGCAGGCAGGCAGGCAGGCACCGAAGAGCCGGAGGAAGGAAGCGGGCGGGCGGCTCGGCTCGCCCCGGCACGCAGCGGCAACGACGGGGTGAGTGCGGCGGCAGGAAGGGCGCGGCGGCGGCTTGCTCGGTCTCGCCCTTCCCGGCCCAGCGCGGGGCCCAATCGCCTCCCTCTCGCCGCCAGGCCGAGGGGCCCTGCTGCTTCCCCTTGGCTCAGGGCCCGCGAGGGAGGGGCCAGGCAGGGTGTTCTCCCTCCGAAGCGGGCGGCTGCAGTGCCGCCTCCCCCCCAGCACCCCCAAGCCCAAAGACGAGGCAGGAGGGGAGCGGGCGGGCGGCTGATGCACGCCCCGCGCCAGGAAAAAGGAGGGCTCCGGAGGGAGACTCGCTAACAGCCAGGCTGGAGCCGGGCCGGAGAAGTGGCTGGCCGGAGTGGATGTAATGGGTGCCCGTATAGCGTGTGTGTGTGTGGGGGGGTTGCCGTGGAGGTCTTGGCCGTCACCCATGACTGATGAGGAAGAAGCGTTTTCGATCAAGGGGTTAGAGGAGCCAGGCTCCCACATTCAGCGTGTGTGGTGGTGGTGCGGGAGAAGCAGGCAGGCAGGGAGGCGAGAAAGGCGGGGGGTTGATGTGATTTGACAGCACTGATCCACTTTTTTTCTCCTTAACCCCCCCCGCCCCCCCCCCGATATCTTAGAGCGGGTTCTCTGAAAGATCCCCCCTCTTGGGGTTGCTCTGTCTACTTGTCAGCGAAGGATAGCTGGTGATAGGAGAGGGAGGATGTTCCCACTGCATCCTGTCAGCCTTTGCCCCATCCCAAAGTGTAGTGAGGGACCCACTACCACATGAAGTGTGCCTCTCCTTCTGTATGTCTGTAAAGGATTAAAGGGGATGGGCCCATCCTCCAGAAGGACTAGATGAATGGTGGGATTTATTTTTATGGGGCAACTGGAACTCTTCCTTCTTCCTTAGACAGATCTGTTGGGGGTTGCTCCTTCTTTGGGAAGTGCAGTGTAGGCGGCTGGGGGCCGATGCTAGGCAGACGTCTTTTTCCAGACGTATGCTCGTAACCATTTGATGTCTTTGGCACTAACATGGTGGGCCCTTCTCTTCAGAGTACCTCTGTGGTATAGAATGGTGTTTCCCAAAAATAATGATATCAGGGGGCTTAACCAATAGAATCTTAACTCTGCTTGGGACCTGCTATAAGGTTATAATCCCCGTTATAGAAGTGGAACCAGTTGTGTCTCCAGGACCCACTACTGATTGCCTGGCATACCTACCACAAGGTTGCCTTGATGCCCAGATGGGGTCCTGACGTATCATGCTGGAGTCATTGGCATGCAGGGCCCTGCATGCCAAAGGCTTGAGTTGCTGCCAGAGTATGCTCCCCTTCCTCTCCCCTCAGACCTCTGCTCCTCCTTGGTTCCAGTAATGGGGAAGTAAAATACAGAATTTCCCATACAACAGGGTATCAGGAAAAAGAAACCAGGCGCCAGAGAGCCTGTACTTCTCTGTTTTGAGTGTGGGAAGTTCCCTGCTAGCTTGGCTTCTCCTTACCATTCTCAGATTTGTCCTGTGGCTGCTGCAAGTCTATTGTCCTACCCGTGCTGAGGTAGGTCTCCTCTTCTGTTCTGTAAAAGCAGTTCTGCTGAGGTCCCAGAGGTCAAGATGTCCCTTCTGTGGCAGAGCCTTCGGCTGCTTCCAGATGAACAGCCCTCTCTTTGACAGTGTCAGTACTCCTTTCCTCTAGCACTAACTGTTCTCTTTCCCACAGTGGGGAATCTTTTGTTGTTGTTGTTGAACTTTGTAGCAAGCTTGCACTTGGAGACTACAAAGTCTTCGAAGCAGAGATTCTGAAATTAAAAAGAGCATGAGCATCAACAGAAACATATTTTTGACAGAGGAGTCAATTCAAAATGGTGCAGGGAGGGCTTTTGATGCCTCCTATTGCTGTCATAGGCACCATCCAATAGGTGTACGAGCGTGGCCTTCTCCATGCTGAGAGTTGGATGTGCAGTGATTAGGAATGATTAAGCTGAGCATTTGTGTTTTCTAGGAATATGGGATGCTGCTTTCATTACTGGTTTACAGGGTTCTCCTATTAGTAGGAGTTCTTGCTGTGGTCACATTGGCTGGTTCAGCTGTGGCACTACAGCCCTTGGGTTTTAGCTACTGTACCTGAAAAGGCCCCTAGCCTTAGTGTAGATAAGTCATTGTGAGAAGCTCTTTGTTTGCTATCACAGATTAATGCAAATAAAAATGAGCAGTATGAAAGAGGGTATTTTGTGGCTTCTGAGAGCTGACTATTTCACCAGCTAAATTAGGTGTGTGTTTGTGAGTGCTTCCTCCTCTCCCCCATCCCCCTCCATCATTGTGCTGAAATTTGAAGGCAAAAGTTTAATGGGAAACCTGAGGCAACTTGCAAACTGCTCTAAAATGCATATTAGTTTTAAAGTTGTCAGTAACTGCTAAAGCTGGCATTGCTACTGAATTATCAAGCTGACAGTATTGCAACATACTAAAACTTGTGCTTCATTTTCAGGGTGACATCAGTGAACGCTTTTTTGGGGGTGGGGAACTGAGCCTCCCCTGTCATTAATACAGTTGTCTGTCTATAGCACTTCCTATTTTGAAATAGTATATGGCATTTCCCTTTTTGGAGTGATCTGTATTATCTGCAGTGTGTCATGGTGTGGGGCGGGGTGTGTGTGGAGAGGAAGAGTGGTCATGTTGTCTGTACTTGATGCCAATCTTCTATTTTAACATGGTGTTAAAAAGTAATTCTGTTCTATATACATCACTTCCTTCCTGAGAAGTACCCCCTTGTTATCCAAGCCTCATGCATTTAAAGAGTCCTTGGTGATGGCTGAAATCTGGTGTGTGTGAATCTTAAAAAAGTTATCTTTAAGTTGTTCTAGATAACTTAGGCACATAGACAGCTTAGTATATATCGTGTTTCAATTCCAAAACATCTAAACATCCCACGTATATTGGGAAATGGCTGTATTATATTCTCTGTGACTGTAAAACTTTCAAAATAGTTTAGTTGTGCCATTAGTAATCCTTGAGGTATTATTCATGTGCCCTTCGCTGATAGTTTGTTTGCTAGAAAGACTGGGAAATTTCCAGACACAAGTTGAGATATCTAAAATCAAAGCAGCAATATCAGTGAGCAACTGGTATGAAATAGGTGGAGTTTTTTGTTTTTTAGAACAATAAGCAGTCACTTATGTTGATAGTATTACTGTGGAGATGTGCAGATATATATTTACAACTGAAATAAATATACTCTTCTGATTCAAGTTTGAGATATTTATACCACTGATGTTGCCATGTTGTGCAATTGAAGTGGACATGAAATTTACTACCCTGTTGCCCTAGTCATAAAGTATTTGCCATTTGGTTTAACCGTAGCACGAATTGGCTATATTTTTATGTCAGGGTTTCTAACTGAATGCACAATGTCTCTGATGATTTTTAAAAGGATTTTATATTATTTAATGCAAGGGTTAAACTGGAATATCAGCTGGATTTTCAGCCATACCAGCCCCCAACAATTCACAAAGTGGGAAACTGTCGCAAGTGGCATTAGAAATGGCATAAGGGGACTGTAACTCCTCCCTGTGTGCACAGAGCACCTTGAACACACAGAAGGGATCCAGTGGATCATAGCTGTAATACCCTGAGGGCACAATCCTTTGCATGTTTAGACAGAAAAAAGTCCTACAGCTCCCAGCATTCCTGATTCAGCCATGCTGGCTGGGGAACGCTGGGAGTTGTAGGACTTTTTCTGTCTAAACATGCATAGGATTGTGTTGTAAACATCTAAGGTATGTTCTGCTGGAAGCCTCTCCAGTGCAAATTCTGTTGAAATAAATGGAAGTAGTGCAAAAGCACAGATGTCTTGTGCAGTTATGTTTATTTTAATGGGACGTGCGAGAGAGATGCTGAGTGGGTTGTGCTCATAACTTTTTAAACTTTGCAGAAGCAATGGAAAATATTACATTATTACTGACATGATTATGATATTGTTAGAGTGGCTTTGAGAATGCCAGGCCCTTGCATTCTTTTGCAATGGAAATGTTCAGTGTTTTGTTTTTTCAGTAGAATATTCATGGCAGCAAATGAAAAAAATGCTTTTTTGATTCGTTGATTACCAAAAAAGAAAAAAGATTTTTATTGTGCTTGGTGATAAAATAGTTTGAGCATTCATTTTGTTGTTGTGGACCAAACTCTGGACTATTCAGTTCACATGTCCAATGGCAGGTCTGAAGAACCTTTCTTTGCAATTGGTGACAGATGAACTGCTGGCTGTATGACCTGACAGGAGAACGTGTGTCGTTTTTAAGGCAGAGTTCAGCTGAAACAGGAAGTCCTGTGTTCTACTGAGTCTATAAACAAATCTATTTTCATACATGGTATTTTTTTAATCAAAGGTTGACACTTTGGCAAAACAACTATTGTTACTTGAAAAAGCCGTATGTCTTCACTATTTAGCATAGATGATGAGTTCTTCTCTTTTAATAGCTGCATGGTGTTTAATAAATGTGTGACTGAATGATTCTCCCTCTCTCTTTCTCTCTCTCTCTCTCTTTTCCCCACCCCCCTTTCAAAGCTGCTGGGCTACCTTGAGATCATTATAATCAAGGAAGCAATATTAGGCCTGTGTAGTGATCAAAGAGCAAGTAATATGGCTAAATGGAGGGTTAAAATGAGGCATATAACCATATGTTTGGGGTCAGTTTTGATTGGACTTCAGATCGCAAAACCTTTGCAGGCTGAACGTGAAACGAAACCCTATTGGCATTAGAACTTAAGGCAGCTCTAGGCATTATGCATGTTTATATGCAGATGCATGTATGATATCCACAGCCCAGATTTCAGCAGTGGCCATTGGGGCTGAGTTCATTAGTGCAGGGTATTTAGTTTTGTGTACTACTTCCTTTGAAGCAGTTGTGTAAAGACGATCAGAAATAGTTCACAGTTGAAACAGCGCACTGAGCAGATGTGTGCTCTGATATGTCAAATGCTATAGATTGTATCCCCCCTCCCACACTGGGGCGGGGGGGGGGGCATTGTTGGCATAAAGTGGAATTGAGTTTGGCAGTTGTAAGACTTGAAATATCTGTCTGTCTGTCTATCTTTGACGGAGCCTTTAGAAATCTGTGCTGGTACAGAATTATTTCTGTATGATTTGCTTAATTCTGGCTGTAGAATCTGTGTTTGTGCTGTAGCTTTCCCCCCGAACTCATGGCTATGTTTACTAGTCCTATAAATGTGTGGTTGCAGCAAAACACCTAAATATAGTGTGTGTTTTTCATCCTTAAGCTTTGTGATTTAAGGATGCCCCATGAAGACTTGGTAGTTGTGGGAAAGTCACGGAGCTCTGTCTGTATAGCTTAACACCTTGTAGCATGTTAAACTTAGTTCACTCTGTCCAACAGTAGTCCCTTTGATTTCAGTGGGAGAGGTCAGAATTTCAAAAATGAGGAATATTTCAGAAATCTGTTATACACTTCATAATGCTGTGGAGCTATTGTACTGTGAAATAAGGGGCTCATGAAACTGATGTTTTGTCATGCTTAAAATAAAGAAAATCCAGCAATCCTAATCAGAAGACCAGTACTGGTATGTTGTTATGGAATGTTGTCAGTCTAAATTGCTCAGCTGTACTCAGGATGGCTGTGGTTTAACACAACAGTCATGAAAGCGTGAATAATATAATCTCTGTCATTAAATATCCATGTATGTGCTCCTGTAACCCCTGATTGTGCTAGGACATACGTGCACTGGCATATACATGTTTGTCATCCACAGTTCATAGTCTGCTGCAGGAAATGGAAGTGTAGCAGCAGTGAAACTACAGCAAACATATCTGCTCTTACTGAGAAATATTTTATTTCTTTATTACATTTTTATACTACCTAATAGCCAGAGCTCTCTGGATGGTTCACAACACTTAAAAACATAAAATACAACAATTTGATAAAACATAATATAGTACTTTTAAAAGTTTAAAGCTACAGTATACACCGCTGCTTGTTTTTACTTTGGTTTTAAAAATCTAAAAACAAAATAAGAGATTTAAAAGCAACAAAAACTGAAGGGCTAAAATGCCATGAGGAATAAGTGTTATTTCAAGAATCTTATTCCATGAGGAATAAGAACCTGGCACTGAAAATACTCTAACATAGGTGCCAGGCAAGCCCATCAGGGGAGGGTATCTCAAAACAACCAGGGAGTCATGTCTGAAAAGGCCCTCTCCTTACTAGCTACCTGCTTCACTTATTTGGTGGGGGCAACCAGACGAGGGTCTCTGAAGATGAGGTCTCTTCCAGGCGGAGGAGATGATCCTTCAGGTAACCCGACCCCAAGCCATTTAGGGCTTTGAAAGTTGGTACTTGGTTATCTTTATAGCGTGTGTGATAGCTAACTTGATTCAATCATGGGACAAGAGAGAGATGTTGCTTTCTAATCTTCTTTCAATACCAAGTTATCTTGCAACTATTGACTTCACTTTGAATTCAGAATTGTATTCTTCTGGAAGGCTAGTACCCAAATTCTCATAGCATAAATAAAGATTAGAGGTTTGGAGGAATGATGGGCGTTATTGTCTTTAATCTGGTCATTCACATACCCATGTAACAGTTTGGCTGCATGCTTGATGGCACGTAGGGTAGTGTAACTAATGGCTCTCATTTGGTATTCTATAGGATATAATAAAAAGAGTGCAGCATTTACTTGTTTGTAAAGGATTATAATGCAAAATTCAGATCCTGCTGCTTATCTTTTGTTGGAATGAGTAAAGTACAATGTTTCCTATTACTTATCTAATAAAAAGGAAGGCAATGAAGCACAGTTCTGGTGAACCATATACGTAGTTTCTGATAGTTGACTACTTCTAAAGTTACCCAGATGTACATCTGCAATGAAGGTTCCTGGATTTAAGAAATCCCCATGGATTGCAGGCTAAACTGGTACTGAATCTATCCAGTTTCCTTGTTTGGAAACAGAACATGCTGAAATCACATCCAGGATTCCCCCCCCCTTTTTTTCTGGGTATACCCTAGCAACTGAGAAATATTAGTGTTTATTGCTAAACTATCATAACTGTGCCAGTCTGGTCTAAAATCCTGATGCTGGCATCTGAAATGAGTTCATTCTCTGTATGATGGGCTCTCTGAGTAGGAAAAAGTCTTTCTGCATGAAGTTCTCATGGAAAAAATGTGGCTTAATCAGCTTTTTTACAGTAATTGGGTAGAATTGCAAGTGTAATAATCTTACCTATGTTCCACTTAATGAAGAAGTGTTCAATAGAGCATAAAACTCTGAAGTGAACTTGGTTACACAAGCAGTTACATTATGAATAAACTAAGGCCAACATCTCCATGACTTCTGACTAGACTGGCTGACAAACATAATATAATGTGTAAAGCATATTTGAGCATACCTGACTTCTCAGAACTCATCCTTCTTCCTCCCCACTCCCTTCCTCTTCCTACATAAGAACTAAAGCATGAGCAGCAAGTGCTGATACTTGTTTCCATTTTGGTGAGTTCCTATATTGCAGCATATGGAACTTGCAGTGCATGTCCCCATGCTAAGCACTTTCCCTACCCCTTAATTTGGAAGCCAGCTTTGAGTTGGGATAAGGTTTGAATACAGCTTTGGAGACCAGAGGTGAGCTGGGATGAGGAAGGAGAAATCAGTAGAATCTAGGCACAGCCAAGAAGTCAAATGTAGGAGATGAGCCAAGATGGAGGCAAATAAAGGAGGAAGATGTAAAGAGGAAGAAACAAGATAACATGCTGAACTATTGCACCAGTGGAGCAAAAGTGACCCTCTATTTCATACTCTTCCACGTTTGAAACAGCTTCAATCTCCCCTTGACCTAAAACCTGTGGTATTTTCAGGCAGAACCTTGAGAGTGGGCGAGACTGAGGCCTAGTCAGGATGTGCCCAAAGGTTCTAAGGAGTCTGTACCTCTTCTGGCAAGTGTCTCTGCGTCCTTAGTGTGCCTTGCATGATGGCAGTAGATGAAAGAAACTTTGAAACCCAGTTGTGAGGGAAGCTTCCTGTGTTTGTCAGATAAGCTGAGCTACAAGTATCTTGTTAAAGGCCTCTTGAAAGAAGCCATACTATACGGCTGTTAGTTCTGCTGGCATAGCATGTACATTTGAGTTGAAATGAAGACTGTCAAGTTGGTGTGTTCGCATGGCTATAATTTTTCTTCCCAAACCATTCGGCATACATGCAAGTTGGCCTAAAGATGGTTTTACATGTCGTGTCTACTTTAACATTACACATTTGGCCCATCAAATTACCTTAAAGGAAAACACGAAGTGTTCCATTTTTTTACTCCTTGTGGCGATCTCTCCTTGCATTATTAAAGCAACCGTTCCCATGCTGTGCGATAGCTTCTTTAGCCCAATTGTAGCCCTAGAGATTCTTTGTGCCATTGATATTGATGATGAAGGGCTCTTACGGAAATTCCCACACTTTGGATTTCTGTGTATAACTCAGAGAATATGAGTGTGCAAACTTTTTTGCATAAGCAACAAGGCAGTAGCTTGTTCCTCAGTATAGTAACTTTCATTAACTGGAGATAATGGAATGAATTTAAGCCTGATTTTTGTATTATCTGTTCAGTGGAAACTTATAAACAAATAGGTTTTTAATAGTTCTACTATTTTGTGTTCTCCCCTTCCTGCTGCCCATGTCCTTTTAAGGAATTTTTCTGGACTTGATTCTAAATCTTTGCTGTACTTGAGTTGCCACTTTCCCAGTGAGTGGCATTTAGTAAGTCGAGGGAGGAAGCAGTCCTACAGCCACTAGGCAGTGTCTGGGGAACATAAGATTGTTCGGTTTTCTGGATGTGAGGATAGAAACAGGGCTCCGACCTTGTAGCTAGAAAACCACGCTCCCTTCCCCCTCCCCCTTGTAGCTGGCACTGAGAGAACCATGCTGGCTACCTCTCCGTGCTCACAAAACAGCATGGGGGCAGCAGAAAGGGGGCATTCCTGGGAGTGGGGAGGGGAGGAGACTGGGGCAACTACCTTACACCTTTTCCTATTACCACCCCAGCCTCCTTCCTTTCCCCTTCACTGAAGCCTCCACTAGATGGATGAAATCACCTGTCCAGTGAAAATGTAGAGAGAGAGGCGTGAGGCACCTTCGTAAGCCTCCAAATTTGGGGGCTTATGAGAACCCAGGGTGCAACCCATAGGATTGCGCCCTTAGTGCCCGTTTTGTCAGTTTAAAATTCTAAAAAGCATGTCTGTCTTGTGAATGTTGTAGCTGGCCACAGATTGTGCTGCTGCGGGCTGTTCTACGTACTATGTTAAAGCTATCATTTTTCCTAGTTCAAAAAGTATTATTTGTTCTTACACTATAAGGCTGTAAGGATAAAACCTGGTTATGCTATAAAATCATGTTGTCTCAATTCTACTTCATAGAGAATTCTCAGCCTTTGAAATGGCTATGAGATTAAAGGACATTAATCTAAGCTCTCAGGGCCCAGTTGAATATGTTCTAAATTGATTTGATCTTGTTTTTCTGAATAAATGTCTAAGCAGCCCACAACACAGAATCCTCAAAGGTCAAATGAAATGTTTTGTTCCTGAGGAGCATATAGATGGAAACTTATTTGCTCCAAGCAATGCCTTGAGTGTGTTTGGAAAAACACTTCACATCTGAACAAGACTTCTATAAAAAGAGAGCTGGTAAATCAAGGCAGGATTTCCTGTGTAGACAGTGATGGGAGTCTGGTTAATAGAGCGCCAGGAGCTACAATGTTCGACTTGGATGTGGGAAACATAGGTACAAATCCCTGGTAGCAATGAAACTTATTGGTTCATTTTGGATGTCACCTCACTTAACTTGACCTACCTTGCAAGATTGTTGTTATGCTAAGCTATTGCTATGAATATTTTGGCCTCATGAGAGTCTGATCCAAAAGGAGGGCAAAGTACAAATACAGGGCAGTATCGAAGAGGGCGCAACTGGTAACGTAAATTACGTTGTGCTAGCGTAAACTGCTTTAGTGCAACACCAGTCGCATTAGCTGGTGTGTCAATTTCCTGGGGAAAAATACAGTATAAAATTCCATTTGGTATAGGAAGTGGTTGAAGAGCTTGTATATGTGACCAAAGAATTCAACATGATTAGAAAATGATGAAGGCCTTATAACATTTGAAATCTCAAGATGTGTGAAGTATCCAAATCTCCCTCCCAGATGGGTATCTAGCTAGCATCGTTCCCTCTATTTCCAAAGTTCAGAGATGAGTGTGGATCCTTATGTAGCCAGAGCAGCGCCATCCACACACAAGAGGGAGGTATCAGCTTGCTTGGGGGAACTCCAGGGTTTGTAGAAGTCCATAACGTTTAGGAGAAAATCCCATGGCAGGAAAATCCCCCCCCTCTCGCCAAGCCCGGCGAGGACTGAGTATACTCAGTGGCCAAGAAATGCCGGCTCGCTGATGGGAGAATTGGGTGGGAGGGGGATGGAATGGAGTATCATGGAGCAGGGAATGGCTAACTGGAACAATGAACAGGAGCACTGTAGCATTTCGTTGCAAGTCCTACTTGTTAGAATATAGTAAGCAGCAAATCATCATGAACTTTTGGTTAAATGAAATGTTTGCATGTGATGGAGAATTGTACCCACTGAATATTAGAAAAAATTTTGTGAGAACCTTTTGCTTCATTCATTATTCATCCATTATTACATTGATATCCCATCTTTTTTTCCTCAAGGGAGCCCAAGGTGGTTTATGTGATCCTCCTCGTTTTCATTTCATCCTCACAACAACCCTGTGAGGTAGGTTATGCCACGGTTCCCCAATGTTTTTGGACCCATGGGCACATTTGGGAATTTGAGAAACTGCTGTTAGTGCCATCACAAAATGGCTCCCTCATTGGATGTGGCTGGTCACATAATGGCTGCCATGGCAGCCTGGCGAGTCAAAAGTGAGCTAAAGAGGTAGTGAGGTGGGGGGAGAAAGAGCAAGGCTAGAGGCTGGGAGGGAGAGGGCTAATGCAAGACAAAGGGGTAGATGGGAGAGAAAGAGCAAAGCTAAAGGATGAGAAAGAAGACTGCCCTAATATTTTCCAAGGTTTTTCTTAATTTTTTTTAAGGGGGCAGGGAGGGGAAAGCTTTGTGGCTGCCGTTGGAGGTCCCCACAGGTGCCATGCTGGGTTATGCTGAGAGTCAGTGACAGGCCCAAAGTTACCCAGTGAGCTTCATGGCTGAGTGGGGGCTAGAACCTCGATCTCCTGAGTCCCAATTTGACTGTAACCACTATACAATCCTGGATCTCTCATGTGAACTTGATTTAGTAAATTAACTTTTTAATTATGATTTCAGAGAAAAATGTAATAAATGAACAGTCAGCGTCTGCTTAATATTGGGAACTAGGATCAGGCTTGCAATACTAGTTTTGTGCAATACCAAACTTTATGCTGTGCCTTTCGGTTTGTTGTACACCACTGTGGGTACTTTTAGTTGAAGTGTGGGATGAAAAGAAATAATAATTTCTGGAGAGAAATATTATCAGAGTGATGACAAACTTTCTTAGTGCTTAAACTGGCCTGACAAGTGGCTAGGTTTTCTATGCTCTGTGTTGCTTTCACTTTATTCAAAGTGTTTTTTTTTTTTTTTAAAGCTAGGCTTTGAAGTAGCCACTCCCCTGGTTGCCTGCAGGAGGTAAGAATAGCCTGTAGGTGACCAGACAAGAAAGGTTTTTATAAATTACAAGTTAGTTTCCTCTTTAAACCATTAATGTGCTACCACAAATGACTAATGAGCCAGGTAGTAAATTGTGAGCTAATAACGTTTGTAGATCTACTACTTGTACTTGCACGGCTGTTCTAAGCTGATAGTTTCAGTCTGACAATTTAAAGTGGATTGGACTTGGCTTTCTTTGCATCCCACTCTCCTTCTCATATGATGTTACTATAATAGAAGCATTCAGCTTGCAGCAACAGAGGTGCTAGAATCCATCACCTGTGTTGGTTAAATGGGATAAGACCTAGGTCTCTGGAGATGGCACTGCTTGTCCATGAGCTTTGGCTCGCTGAAAGATCAATATATACTTTTTGGGGTTTTATATTTGAATGACAGGGATTGTAATTCTGCAACACCTTGTTTCATTCATGCATGCATGCATGCATTCATTCATTCATTCATTCAGTTATTGTATTTCTATACTGCCCCATAGTTGAAGCTCTCTGTGCGGTTCACAAAAATGAAAAAGCAGTAAAATACATCGTATAAAACCATTCACATAATAACATAGAACAACAACATATATCTAAAACAAAAACAATGAGCCAGAGACAATCAAGAGACTCATTATACGCTGCCAAATGCCTGAGAGAAGAGGGCAGTTTTAACCTGGTGCTGAAAAGGTGACAGTGTTGGCGCCAGGCAGGCCTCATCAGGGAGATTATTCCATAAATGGGGAGCCACCACCGAGAAGGCCCTCTCCCTTGTTGCCACCCTCTTAGCCTCCCTAGGAAGAGGCTCCTGAAGGAGGGCCTTAGATGCAGAGTGTAGTGTGTGGGTCAGTTTATGCCAGGAGAGGCATTCTGTCAGGTACTGTGCTGTGTAGGCCTTTATATCTGTCTTCTCCTGAAAGCTTCTCAGAAGTGAACTACAACAATGGCTTATAGTTCAGGGTGGATGAAAAATACCTTTTAAAAGATGTAGAGTTTACATGGTTTCTTCTAAAGTTTAAGTCAGACTTCTTAACATTTTAATTATAGTAAATGTCTCTAAAAAATAACCTGATTTAGAAATAAAACCAAATATAAATTTTGAATCCTAAAAATCTCTTAAAACTTAATCACAACTATCTATCAAACACATAGGGTAAAATAGGGGTGCATAGGATCTCTTTCAGCCCGAGGACCGAATTCCATTTTGGAGAAGTTCTCAAGGGCCACCTTCTAGGGGTAGGCAGGGCTGAAGGCAAAAGGGGCAGGACCAAAAATACCAGCATATTTTAGCTTTAAAGCTTTCACTGCCAGTAACTAAGACTTAGGAGAGGAATTTCAGCCTTTTAGAATGGGGGAAAAACTGCACGAAAGATGGTAAACCACCAAATGATTAGTAGTTGTAGGAGAGTGGGTGGAACCAGGAGAAGGGGGCATGGCCTTCTGGGAATCCCAGAGGGCCAGATTGGGAACCCTGGAGGAATGAAATAAGACATGCGTACTATTGTGGGCTTCCTCCTAGAACCAGGAACAAGCAAACCATTAGAGGGTTAAGGATCCCAGAGATGGTATCCCTACTCATGCTAGGATTATCTACTGAGCCCGGATGGATGTTCAGTACGACTATTATATCCTCCAGCTACCTGAGACCTGCAGTGTTTTCAGTTTCAAATTATGAATATTTATGATGCTGTGAAACAGTGGGGATGCTTGCTTTCCATCTTGCGGAGAAGCACTTTTTTCTGTAGTAACTTGCTTCTGGAAATTTCTGGGCAATTACAGAATCGTATAAGTAAGTGTAAAGTGATACATATTGGGGTGGTGGGATCCTAATTTCACATATTAAACTGATGGGGACTGAACTTGGTGTGACTAACTAGGGAAGTTCTTGGGGTCAGAATGTATAGCTCAATGAAAACATAAGCTTGGTGTATTTTATTTATTTATTTTATTTATTAAATTCCTTAATCGCTCATCTGGCCGGTCACCCGGCCACTCTGGGTGATGTATAATTTTACTGTTTTAAATTGTATTGTTGTACATTAAAACATTATTTAAAAATACTCTAACCCACCCCAAATGCCTGCCTGAATAACCACATTTTCAGTGCATGGTGGAAGCTGATTAAAGAAGGAGCATGGCGGAGTTCCCTAGGGAGAGAGTTCCACAGAGTGGGGGCCACCACAGAGAAGGCTCTCTCCCTCGTCCTCACCAGCCTAGCTGTCCTGGCTGATGGGACAGAGAGAAGGCCATCTGAGGCTGATCTTGTTAAGCGGCCTGTCTGGTGTTGCTGGAGGTGCTCCTTGAGATAGGCTGGGCCGGAACCGTATAGGGTTTTAAAGGTCAAAACCAACACCTTGAATTTGGCCCAGAAAACAACTGGCAACCAGCGCAGTTCCTTCAGCACTGGACTGATGTGATCTCACTGATGGCTGCATTTAATCAGGCGGGCCACCGCGTTCTGCACCAGCTGCAGCTTCCGAACTGTCTTCAAGGGTGACCCCACGGAGAGCACATTACAGTAGTCTAGACGAGAGGAGACCAGGGCATGTACTACCGATGGGAGCAGATGGTCGGGAAGGTAGAGGCGCAGGCGTCATATCAGATGGAGTTGGTACAATGCTGTCCGGCTCACAGCTGACACCTGAGCCTCCATGGACAGCTGGGAGTCTAAAATGACCCCCAGGCTGCGGACCTGGTCTTTCAAGGGTAGCCGTACCCCATTCAACACCAGGTCAACATCCCCCAACCTCCTCTTGTCTCCCACCAAAAGTACCTTGGTCTTGTCAGGGTTCAGCTTCAGCCTATTCCTTCGCGTCCAGCCACTCACCATCTCCAGACATTTAAACAGGGATTCCACAGCCAACCCTGGTAAAGATTTGAACAAGAGGTAGAGCTGTGTGTCATCCAAATATTGATGACACTGCACCCCAAACCTCCTGATGATAGCTCCCAGCAGCTTCACATAGATATTAAATAGCATCGGGGAGAGGATGGAACCCTGTGGCACCCCACACATGAGCGGCCACAGGTCTGACACCTGGACTCCCAGTGCTACCCTCTGATACCTGCCGGAGAGGAAGGATGTCTCCGATGCCCATCCTCTCCAGGCAGTCCAGGAGGATACCATGGGTAACGGTATCAAAAGCTTTTTTATCAAAAAAAGTGAGGAGAACAAGGAAGGAGCATTCACCCCTATCCAAAGCCCTCCTCATATCATCCACCAAGGCGACCAAGGCCGTTTCTGTCCCATGCCCAGGCCTGAAGCCCGATTGAAATGGATCTAGAAAATTGGCTTCTTCCAAGTGTGTCTTCAACTGCATCGCCACCACCCGCTCAATGATCTTGCCCCCAAATGGCAGATTTGAGACTGGGCGAAAGTTGTTCAAAACTTGGGGATCCAAGGAGGGCTTCTTTAAGAGCAGTCTTATCACTGCCTCTTTGAGGGCTGATGGCATCACTCCCCCCCGAAGGGAGGCATTCACCACCGCCTTGATCCCCTCACCCAGTCTCTCTCTGCAGCTCATAATGAACCAAGATGGGCAAGGATCAAGTAAGCAGGTGGTCAGTTTTACAGATGAAAGCACCTTGTCCACTTCATCAGAAGGAAGAAGCTGTAACCGATCCCACAAAACCGGTTTGCCATAGACTGCCTCTCGCTCGCTAACTGTATCCACGGCTCATGGAATAACACTCCTGATCTGATCAATTTTATCTGCAAAGTGCCTTCCCAAGGCCTCACAGGAGAGCAACTGGACTGACCAGGCTCCGGACCACTTGGAACAGTCTCCTGGGACAGCACTCTGCGGATGCGATAGAGGCAGCATAGTATTCCTTTTTTGCTGCCTTCATCTCCATGTGATAGGCTGAAGATACAGCTCTAGCCGGTGTCCAATCAACTTCGGAGTGAGACTTCCGCCACTGGCGCTCTAGCCATCTCACCTCCCGTTTCAGGGCTCGTAACCACGGATTGAACCATGGTGCAGTCTGATCCCTGTTCAGGGGGAAAGGGCATGTTGGAGCCACCTGATCTAATGCCCCCAGTGATGGCAGCATTCCAGCCACCTACCAGGGTCTTGACTGAGTGGCCGTTTGTGTGCTCCAGAGAATCCCCAAGCGCATTCAGGAATCCATTCAGATCCATAAGACGCCTGGTGTACAGTGACTTTGGAGTGTGTGTGCGCGCGTGTGTGTGGTGGGAAGCAAATTCCATGACAGGAATTATTGGGAAAGAGATTGAAAATGAATTGCCAGTATCATGATGCCTTTATACAAATCTATGGTTCCATCATGTTTGGAATACTGTGAACATTTGGACACCCCATCTCAAATGCTGGAAAATATGCAGAAGTGGGCAACCGATATGATCAAGTATTTGAAACACTTTTCCTATGAGGAAAGTAGAAAGCATTCAGGACATTTTATTTTAGAAGAAGGGCTAAGTGCAGACATAATACAAGATTATGCATGGGGTGAAGAGAGAAAAGAGTTCTTTCTCTTTCTCTCTCCCATAATATTAAAACACTGGGTTACCCAATGAAATGCACTGGCGACAAGAGAGCACTTCACACAACACAGAAAGGGTGTACACATGACCTTCCTCCACATGTTGAATAAACATGTAGAGTGGGCTGCGGGGCGGTTTGGGTTAGCCCTGCTCACTGCCATTGCCATGCACCATCACCATATTCCCCTGATAAACATCCATTTGGTGTTCATCAGGAGTTCTTTGCGTGTATGGATTTATGTGTGGAGAGCTATATGCAAGGTGGGGCCCTGATTGGCCAGGGTCATTCTCACGTATAGGAGCTCTGCTTATAATCATCTTTCCAACAAACATCATACGGACGTTTGGAGGAGTATGGCTCATTCAGTGTGTGGTTCAGGTATATGTACCCCTTATAATTTATGGAATTTGCTGTCATAATAATATGATGGAAACTAGTTTAGATGGTTTTAAAAGGGGATTAGACAAATTAATAGAAACAGGTCTATTAGTGGTAGAGCTTCCATGTTCACAGGCAGCATGCCTGAACATATATTGCTGGGGAGCCAAATGGGAGAGCTATTGGCTTGATGTTTACTTAGAAGTAAATCCCACTTCGTTCAACGAATCTTACTTTCAAACAAGTGTGCATGCGATTGCAGTCTTAGCCAGTCAAGTAAGTGATCTTGGTTAATATTTTTGCAGGTGTACAGAGAGCCAAACAGAAATCTGTTTGTCTCTAAGCAGATATAATTCTGTCGTGGGGTGCGTCACCAAAGTCTTTGAGTTGTGATTCAAGGTAGCATAAAGGCTCTATTTAGTTTCAAAACCATGTGTTCTGTTTGTTATAGCAATCCCTTAGTATGTTTGCTTATTCAGGAAATATGTGAGTTTTCTAATGAGAAACTTGGTTGAAATCAATGCTTTAAACTGATCTTGGTGATTTTGAATTCATCTGCCATGCATATAATACCTTCTTTGTGAGTAGACTCCGATTGTTTTTTTAATCAAATTGACTTTT
This sequence comes from Heloderma suspectum, assembly GCF_057233095.1. NCBI lineage: Eukaryota > Metazoa > Chordata > Lepidosauria > Squamata > Helodermatidae > Heloderma > Heloderma suspectum. The sequence goes on from NC_139461.1 coordinate 257,186,774, forward strand.
TACCGGTAGGAATATGGAAAATTTGTTTGAAACGCAGCTACCGTCCTGTGCATAACTGTTCATAAATTCAGTTAATTTAAATTGCATATTCTTAACTTGTAGGATTTCCCTCAGTGTTTATAGACAATTCCATTTATTATTATTTAATAAGTGAGAAGTCAAAATACTTAAAAAAAAATCATTTCTGTCTTGAAAATTCTACTGAAGATACTTAAAATTATTCTGTAATGTTGGCTGGGGAATTGGCCAACCCCTGCTGGCTGGGGAATGCTGGGAATTGTAGGACTTGTTTCTGTCTAAACATGCATAGGATTGTGCCCTAAGGTAGGGTACAGTTGTTCAGGATTCTTTAGTAGCATTATTTTTGTTGGTTCATTATCTAGGAACATCTAGTTTTGTTGTTGTTGTTCAGTCGTTCAGTCGTGTCCGACTCTTCATGACCCCATGGACCATAGCACGCCAGGCCTTCCTGTCCTGCGCTCTCTCCCGGAGCGTGCTCAAGTTCATATTCATTGCATCCGTGATGCTATCTAGCCATCTCATCCTCTGCCGTCCCCTTCTCCTTTTGCCTTCAGTCTTTCCCAGCATCAGGGTCTTTTCCAGGGAGTTTTCTCTTCGCATTAGGTGGCCAAAATATTGGAGCTTCAGCTTCATTATCTGTCCTTCCAATGAGCACTCAGGGTTGATTTCCTTTAGGATGGACTGATTTGACCTCCTTGCAGTCCAGGGGACTCGTAAGAGTCTTCTCCAGCACCACAGTTCGAAAGCATCAATTCTTCAGCGCTCAGCCTTCCTTATAGTCCAACTCTCACAGCCATACATTACTACTGGGAAAACCATAGCTTTGATTAGACGGACCTTTGTCGGCAAGGTGATGTCTCTGCTTCTTACTATGCTGTCTAGGTTGGCCATAGCTTTCCTCCCAAGGAGCAAGCGTCTTTTAATTTCATGGCTACAGTCACCATCTGCGGTGATCTTGGAGCCCAAGAAAGTAAAATCTGTCACTGCTTCCATTTCTTCCCCTTCTATATGCCAGGAAGTGATAGGGCCAGATGCCATGATCTTCGTTTTTTTAATGTTGAGTTTCAAACCAGCTTTTGCACTCTCCTCTTTCACCCTCAACAAGAGGCTCTTGAGATCCTCTTTGCTTTCTGCCATTAGGGTGGTATCGTCTGCATATCGGAAGTTGTTGATAATTCTCCCAGCAATCTTAATTCCGACCTCTGATTCATCCAACCCGGCATTTCTCATGATGTACTCTGCATATAAGTTAAATAAGCAGGGTGACAATATGCAGCCTTGTCGTACTCCTTTCCCAATTTTGAACCAATCGGTTGTTCCATCTCTGGTTCTTACTGTTGCTTCTTGACCCTCGTACAGGTTTCTCAGGAGACAGGTAAGGTGGTCTGGTACTCCCATCACTTTAAGAATTTGCCAGAGTTTGTTGTGATCCACACAATCAAAGGCTTTAGCGTAGTCAATGAAGCAGAGATAGATGTTTTTCTGGAATTCTCTTGCTTTCTCCATGATGCAGCGAATGTTGGCGATTTGATCTCTAGTTCCTCTGCCTCTTCGAAACCCAGCTTGTACTTCCGGTAGTTCTCGGTTCGCATACTGCTGAAGCCTAGCTTGTAGGAGTTTGAGCATCACCTTGCTGGCATGTGAAATGAGCGCAATTGTGCGGTAGTTTGAACACTCTTTGGCGTTGCCCTTCTTTGGAATTGGAATGTAAACTGACCTTTTCCAGTCTTGTGGCCACTGTTGAGTGTTCCAGATTTGTTGGCATATTGAATGCAGCACTTTAACAGCATCATCTTTTAGGATTTTAAATAGCTCGGCTGGAATACTGTCATCTCCGCTAGCTTTGTTGTTACTAATGCTTCCTAAGGCCCACTTGACTTCACTCTCTAGGATGTCCGGCTCCAGTTCGGTGACCGCACTATCATGGCTATCAGGGACATTCAGATCTTTCCTGTATAGTTCTTCTGTGTATTCTTTCCACCTCTTCTTAATCTCATCTGCTTCTGTTAGGTCCCTGCCTTCTTTGTCCTTTATCATGCCCGTCTTTGCACAAAACGTTCCCTTGAGATCTCCAATTTTCTTGAAGAGATCTCTAGTCTTTCCCATTCTGTTGTTTTCCTCGATTTCTTTGCATTGTTCATTTAAGAAGGCCTTCTTGTCTCTCCTTGCTATTCTCTGGAACTCTGCATTCAGTTGGGTATATCTTCCCCTTTCTCCCTTGCTTTTCGCTTCCCTTCTTTCTTCAGCTACTTGTAAAGCCTCATCAGACAGCCACTTGGCTTTCTTGCATTTCTTTTTCTTTGGGACGGATTTTGTTGCTGCCTCCTGAACAATGTTACGGACCTCCGTCCATAGTTCCTCAGGCACTCTGTCTATCAGGTCTAATCCCTGAAATCTATTCCTCACCTTCACTGTATATTCATCAGGGATATGATTTAGGTCATACCTGAACAGTTTAGTGGTTTTCCCGACGTTCTTCAATTTAAGCCGAAATTTTGCAAGAAGCAGCTCATGATCTGAGCCACAGTCAGCTCCAGGTCTTGTTTTTACTGACTGTAAAGATGGAGCTTCTCCATCTTTGGCTGCAAAGGACATAATCAATCTAATTTCGATATTGACCATCTGGTGACGTCCATGTGTAGAGTCGCCTCTTGTGCTGTTGGAAAAGAGTGTTTGCTATGATCAGCATGTTCTCTTGGCAAAACTCTATTAGCTTTTGTCCTGCTTCATTTTGTACACCAAGGCCATGCCTGCCTGTTATCCCGGTGATTTCTTGACTTCCTACTTTAGCATTCCAATCCCCTATGATGAAGAGGACATCTTTTTTTGGTGTTAGTTCTAGAAGGTGTTGTAGGTCTTCATAGAACCGATCAACCTCAGCTTCTTCGGCCTCAGTGGTTGGGGCATAGACTTGAATTACTGTGATGTTGAATGGTTTGCCTTGGATTCGTACTGAGATCATTCTATCATTTTTAAGATTGTACCCCAGTACTGCTTTTCCCACCCTTTTGTTGACTATGAGTGCTACTCCATTTCTTCTAAGGGATTCTTGCCCACAGTAGTAGATATGATGGTCACCTGAATTAAATTCGCCCATGCCTGTCCATTTTAGTTCGCTGATTCCCAAGATGTCGATGTTCAATCTTGCCATCTCATGTTTGACCACCTCCAGCTTACCTTGATTCATTGATCTGACATTCCAGGTTCCTAAACAATATTGTTCTTTACATCTAGTTTACCATTTATTAAAATAGACCTAAGCTGAAATTATTTTAGTGAACTAAATGTGGAAACTGTTCAACATAATAAAGCAATCCTTCAGTGGTGGTTTATTAATTGCTGTGTAATTTTAATGCAGTTTTCTGACAAAGTGCATTTCAAGGCAGAATTTTATAAATTGCTTTGAGGTTCTTGGTTTTAAAGTTGCACATAGGAGTAAAGGCATATCATTACAAGGCCTTTATGATAGCCTTTTCTACATTTCATTGAAGCACTTCTATGTGCTTATGCTGCTTGCTGCTGCTTGAAGCAATAATATTTTGCCTCATTGTCACTGCTTTGATAATGCGTCACAATTAGAGAACAGAGGCTTCAGAGATTGGTCCTTGCATCACTCCGTTCTCTATTGACTTGAAGATTTGAGATAAGTGGGGTCTAAATTGAATTAGCCTCACAAAATATCTGGTTATTTAAATGGTGTTCATAGATACGGTGTCTTGAGTGCACACCATGCACGCTGTGTTCATTTGGCATTGGTCTCTTGGTACTTGCTAATAAGCAGGATTTAAATTCACTTTACAGACATCTCAGCTCTGTTCTTAGTGCTTTTTGTGTTGTCATAATTTTGTTACGCTAAATAATATGTTGGTTTTCAAGTACCTTTCTTGAGGATGTGACATGGTCTTTACCCAAGTGACTCATTCAGGTTGTGGTCATTATAATCTCACTGTCTCAATATTGGCTTGGAGCTCATAATTTATGTATGCAACCCTCCATTAACCTGGGTATTCTTGTTACCAGAGTGTCATGCTTATAAAAATCTCATGGGGGGGGGAGGGGAGGGGGGAAATGAGTAAAATGACTGAAGTGGGTATTTTTAGCTTGTTCTTCTAAGTGGGCATTGGAGGGCCAGTTAATGACATCTCAAAATTCTTGGCTTCTCATTGCAAACAATATAGAATAGAGAAGACTTCTCCCTTTTCATGGTTTACTTTAATCTTCAGTGGGAAAATAGGTTTTCCATGACTGTGAATTTGCTAATATCATAGACTCATAGGGTTGGAAGGGGCCTACAAGACCATCGAGTCCAACCCCCTGCTCAGTGCAGGAAGCCTGATTCCTAGGTGGTTTCCCATCCAAGTACTAACCAGAGCTGACCCTGCTTAGCTTCCGAGATCAGACGAGATTAGGCACATCTAGCCCTTAAATATTTGTGGCTGAAACCCTTTGTGTCTTTATGGTGTATTGTACTATGTCTACTTGAACTTCGAAATGAATCCATTAGTATATTATTATACTTATATTCTATATATTCTATACTATACTTATAGTATATTATATTATATTTATATTCAAGCACTGAAACTGTAAGAAGATATAAAATGGCAGAGTGAGGGCGAGAGTTGCTACTGCGCCTCGGAATACTTTTAATTTAGATATGATCATTTCTTAGTGTATTAACATTCTATCAGGCAGATCACTTGGGAAACACACCTTTTTGTACCCATGCAACCCTGACAAGGTGGGAAGCTTTCTTACTATCTTTTTAACTGCTTAAAATAGCAGCTGCTTGGTGGCAGTTCCGCCTCTTGTTTAGGTTTCAAAACTTTCCTATTCCTATTGCTCAGGATAACATCTGGCGAATACTTTAAAAAGTTGGAAAGAAGGAATGCAACTCAAAAGAGGAAAAATCCTGATTTGTGTAACTTGACAAAATTTCAGGAAAGAGAATAAACTAAAATGTAAGATGAAAGGTTTTTGTTTTAATTCAGCTTTGTAAATAAGCCCACAAAAGTTACTAGCTTGCCTTTTTTTTTAACTCACTGCTGGGAGCTGGCAGAGGAGGGACAGAGCTTCATTCCTATGCCGCATACAGTGGAGAGGGCTTTTCCCTCTTCTGGCAGTCCAGTTATTTTCTGTGCAGGGCACAAAAGAGGAATGGAGTGCTTTGTCCCTTCTCTGCCTTCAGCTCCCTTGTCTTACTGGAATTCCATGCATTTGCCTAACTCACTTGAAAAAGTGACTTGGATCAGAAACTTGTGAGTTTGGTCTTCACCAAATGATTGTGTGGAAAAAGCAAAGGTAGCCATGTTGACCATTTTGGAATTCCCTGTCAAGTGTATCCAGTAATTCTAGCAATACATGCAGTCCAGTTGGGCCAAGGTGTTCTCTTCCTCTTCATTTTAATTCCAGCATAACTGAAATATGATTCACAGATAAGTGTATTTCACTATAAGGCAAACGTTTGTGTTACATCAGGCTGTGTAAATAAGGAGTCCTTCATGCATCAATTTCCTGAATGTACTGCAGAGTATTATCACTCATGGATGAGAAGACCCAATTTTGTATTACAGCTAGAATGGTGCAGTTAAGAATGGAAAACTTGGAAAGGTTAGTGAGACAACATGGACAAGGTCAGTTACTTAGGATATTGAAAACTAACATGGGAATGGAATTTAATGGGGAAGGAAATACAATATAGAAACTGAAGTTGCTTATTACTAAAACAAGGAATGAATGAACTGCAAGCACTCAGCATGATCCTGGTTGAACTAAACTTGTACAAGACTTGAATGTCAGTATTAAAGGCAGGATCCTAAGGCCATTTGCTCAACAAAATATATAGATCAGTGGGAAGTTGGTATCATCTTTTGTGCTGATCTTTGTTTTTTAAAAAGCAAATTCAGGGGCGGGTTAGTAGGCCGAAAGACCTCTACAGGAGTAACTTGTATTGGATGACAATATTGCATCACCCACAAGAGTTCTTCTGTTTGTAACACTGATTGTGCCATAATTACATGGGAATTCTGAGACTTGGGTGGGATGATAGAACCATTGTCTCTCTTAGCATCTGATGCCAAAGATATTCAACATAGTGCAGATCGTAAGCATCATATCATTAGCAAATTTAGGCTGAATGAAAGACTGATGAGCATACAAATGGCAGGATGGTGTCAGAATCAAAGAGTAAGTTATTTAGTATGGGATATTAACATTCCAGCTTTATTTACATATAATTTCTCCCTTGAAATATTTATACATAGACCATGTAAAAATCATCTACTTTGCTCTTCTAAGATTCAGCATTCAGTTGCCTGTGATGTGATTAAAACTGCTTTTTAGTAGTGAAGCATTCCTCTGTCTGGACAAAGGCTCAATCCTTTAACAGAGACTGACTCCTTTGTGTCCTACTATGCTGAACTACAAGAAGCCTTTCTCTTTCCTCCACCCTCTTTTCTTCATTGAAGATGGGTGCCAGATTTAATTTCCCTAAGAGGTTTGTGGGTGGGTTGGCAAAGTCATTCTGCCCATTTACACCAGGCAGCTTCAGAAAGACCCAAAGCTTTCAGTCAGTTTGGCAATTTTTTTATGTCCGTGGTGAAAGAGTTTATATGTTTGCTGAGCCACTGGAGCCTGTTTGGGAGGCTCCTGTACTATGGGCTGCCACACTGGCTTGGAGTCCATCCCGGAAGCAATGCTGTTGGTACATTGGTTCAGTTACCAGGCCAGCCATGCCAGTGGGACTGAGCAACACAGAGCCTGTTCTTATCCATTGTACTTCCAGGCCTAGTTTACACATGTGGCAGAATGAGACGTTAGAATGGACCGCACTACATCAGAGTACAGATGGGGGCATCACATTCTTAAATGCTGCTTAAAACTGCTCACCTGCTGTGCTAGTTTTCTATTTGCAAAGGGCTGTGAGGGAACCTTTTCCGCACATGTACTAGTTTAATATTTTCATGGACTTGTGACATTGCTTTTAAAGGTTTTTTTGGGGTGGGGTGGGGGTTTCCATTCAAAAGTGGTGTCCTTCTGTAGCCTGAAGTAGTGTAGTCCATTCTACCCCTCATTCCATCTCATTTTCCTGCATGTGCAGACCCAACCTTAATGGCGGAACCAGTCCTCTAACCCTAATAGAAATCAAATACCTCCTTGAAATCCTCCAAAAGCCTTGTGTGTGGGGGGATTGCAGGAGCTTGCTGAGCAAAGCCAGAGGCCCAGCCTGTCAAACAGCAGGAAATGTAATTTAAGCGTGTGGGAAAGCGCCATGTTGTAATGGGCAGAATGCACTAGGGATCTTTATTTTCAAGTGCATTTAAGCATTTTGTACTTGGTACAAGGCATGAACTGACCCTTCCCCTCCATTCTCTTAAGGCCTTGCAGATACTATACAGCTACATCTTTGACTTGTAAAGGACTGCTGCAAAAGAACGTTGGGTACCTTTAATTCTTTCCCCCAGGGAAATGAGAATGGGGAAGAGAAGCTGTTTGTCGTGTGGGCTAGAGCAGTTTTCTCCAACCTGTTGCCCTCCAGATACTTTGGACTTCAACCCCCATCAGTCCCAGCCAGCATGGCCCATAGTCAGGAATGCAGGGAGTTGTAGTCCAAAACATCTGGAGGGCACCACATTTCTGGGCTAGAGTGCCATCCACCACTGCAGTTGCTTCAGTTTTCCACATTTGATCATATATTTTTGCAGGATGAACACACACACACACACACGAAAGCTGTTGTAAACTAGCTGCATGTATCATCATTAAGCATGCAGCCCATCTGGTCTTCTGTTTATGCAGAAAGCTGTAGTTTAATTTAAGGACTAAAATATGCCTTTTGCTTTGAAGCAGCAAATAGTTTGCTGAAGGGTGTTGCCAGTAACTCCAGGGCTGGTGTGTGTGTGTGTGTATGGGCGAGGGGGGTTGGTAGGTTATGGAATGGTTTGGAATGTTTATTCCCATCACATTTCATGTATGCCTGATTCCAATCTAGCCACGATGTGTCGAGGAAAAATTGCCCATCTGGGGAGATGGTTGACTTATGTGTTGTATAAAAGCAAGACCCTGATGGAACTTCCCAAATTCTTGTTGCAGTTTGGAGCTTGGTGCAAAGTTTAGACTGAAAGCAAAAATAATTTTTGAGCATTCTCGTTTCAGGTGTACTAAGTAATTACTGCTAGACCATTGACAGCCTATGCTAGGACCTGAAATAGGATGGGAGTTGTCAGGAAAGGCAAGAACAGAACTATACGGGCAAGCTAGCCTGTATCCTTTCTGTTCACACTCTTGGCAGTGTCTCACTGCCCCAAATTAAGTTTGAGCAGATACAAGGAGAACTTCAAATAGCAAAAGTTTTCCCTCTTTGAAAGGCCATATTTTATTCTGACTTAAATCTTTCACTTTGTTACTCAAGTTGAAATATTTACTTTAAATATAGACTTAAAGAGCTTGGCACAGACAACCCACCAAATAATAAAGATAGAAATGTGACTCCTTCGCAAGGTGTTTTAGTTGGAAAAGAGAAACTGTTTATTTTCAAATGAAGCTATTTCTTCCCTGCCCCCATCTGTTAGCAACGGCTCTACAGTTCCCCTGATAGATGTATTTACGATGGATTCATATGTTACACCAGAGTCATGTAGCTGGTTTCCTGTGCCTGGATCCCATCCTGCCATTATAGTGTTTGGGTGGCTGAATTGCCCATGTCAGTGTCAGCAGCCTGGAAGGGGAGGGAGGCTGGTGTGGAAGTGCCTTCCCGAACTGTTGCCCTCCAGATGTGTTGGACTACAGTGCTCATCATGCTGGCTGGGGAAGATGGGAGTTTTAGTCCAATGCAACTGGAGGGCAGCAGGTTGGGGTTGGCTGACCTACGTGATCCTAGCAGCCCATGTGATCCAAGTGTTACTGAATCATATCGGATTCAGCCTCAGGAAACTGACAACCATATCACTTAGATATAGTTCTATATGAATCTGGTGCTAGCGTCTTCTGAGCATTTCACAAAGTGGAACACTACATACTTAAATGAGTGACCATATGGTTGGTTAGAGTTTTCATGCAATACTTTTTAGGACAGAGCTTTTAATTAGGCCTTACTTTATATGAAAAACAAAGATAATTTTGTGTGTGTGTGTGTTTATATGTCATTTGTGAGGCTAGAACCCAGGGCCATTGAGTGAAGTTAATGATGGCAGATACAGGACAGACCAAAAGAAATACTTCTTCACACAACACATTGTTGAACTATGAATTTCATACCACAGTATGTGGTGGTGGCCAGCAACTTGGAAGAGTTTAAGACAAATTTATGGTGGATAAGGCCATCAATCGCTACTAGTTGGGATGGCTACATGCTGCTAGTCGAGATGGCTACATGCTATCTCTAAGATCAGACACAGCATACCAGTTGCTGAGGTACAACAGTGGAAGGGAGCTGTTAACTTAATGTCCTGCTTGTGGACTTCTCATAGGCATCTGATTTGTTACTGTGGGAAATAGGATGCTAAACTAGATAAGACTTTGACTTAGCTCTGCTTATGAAACTTAACTGAATAATTTATGAAAGTGCTTTTTGAGACAGTAGGCTACACATGCAGGTTGTATAGCCTTAATATATATGCACAAGAATCTGATTATTGAAGCTGGAGCTGTGTAAATAATGTTTGGAATTTAACTTATCTAGCAGTTATTCTGGCTTTACAGTCAATCCCCCCCCCCCCAAGTCTTATTGGCACTTTTCAAAACGTTTTGTAGTGTATCACTTTGTTTCCCTCTTTCTCTCTAATAGGATTAAATCTGATCTTAAATATTTCTGTGGGTATAGTTTATAGTGGAGAGGAGGTAGCTGGCCTGTTATCTGTCAGCTTGAAAGTACCTTGTTGAAAAACAGTTGAGAATGAATTGAAAAACTGACATACAGCCAAGAAGCAACTAAACAGGTAAGGAACTCTTGAGGTGAAGCGGAGGACAAAAAGGTGGATGAGTTATAGTTAATCTTATCTTGTATTACTGAACCCGAGTTTATTGGGAATTTCTGTTGGCTTTTTTAGGTTCCAGCCCTAGACCAAGACCATGAATGTACATGGTCTTGACCATGATTGTAGAGTACCCCCTCCATTGTATCTCGACACCTCTGCCATTGCGTTTACATCTCTATACAGTTATGTAGCTGTGGCATTTTACTACTTACATTGTAATATCACAAATGTTTATGAATTTATGACAGATACTTGAAATATTTTTAGTATCTTCATTCTGAAGGCTAACCTCTGGTGTTCCATGATAGTCTAAAGCTTTTCTTACAATGTTATGGGGTTTGTACCATTGTAGTCCAAAGCCTTCTGAAGATAATTCTCAGCTTTCTTCCTCTCTTCCTTAAAAATATTGGTGTTGAAGAGATGTTTGGTTTTGGGGGAATCTGCTTAAAGATGTTTTCAGTGCTAAATCTTAGGAATACTGGAGAAAATCTGTCTGGAAACACGTCTAATGACCTTTGTGAGTGCAAAATTCAATTACTGAACTTGCATGCCCTCTGGCTTCTGTTTATCTCTGCCTAATCTGTTCCATCTTTCTATGTGGGATAGCATTGAACTTTCCATAGAGTCTGGCTTGTCAGCTTCCAATGAGACTTAAATGAAAGCATGGGGAGGGAGGGAAGGCAGCTCAGATTGTATGGATGGGTGGGAGGTTTTGAAAGCAAGTGTCAAACCCCTTTGGTTGCACAGATGAAATGTGAACTATTTAAACACCATTAAGTCAATGTGGTGTGAGTAGCTGCTGGGTAAATAAGCCAGCCAAGAAAGGTGAAATAAAAGCCTGGAGTTTGGGCCCATGTTTCTTAGCATTTATTTCCTCTCTTTAAAGGATGTTCAAAATAGAAGTGGAGGATTACAGACTGTGCCAGCAAAGTAAGTGTGTGTGTATGTGTATGTTAAACTTCAGATAGCTGGGAGTGAAGCCATGGTTCTCCTTCTAAAGAAACTTCCTTGGAAATCATCAGGCAGTTCAGCTCTAAATGTCAGTGCTGTGGAGAACACATGAGCCTAAGGTTATATGTGATATGCATATATGTTTGAGTGGAGTGAGGGGAGAATGACCTCCAGGCCGTGGTTGGTTTCCTTTCTTGCTAAGTGAATCTTCTAACAAGCTGGTGTGCCCGAAAGCACTGATATGCTGTTTTTTAAACTGGCCAGAGGCTTTCAGCTAGTGGGTATAGAAATGCAACAAGTAAATAAATAAATTGAAAATGTTGAAACTGAGTAAAAATTGTATCTCAGGATCTAGAACATCTAATTTTGTTCTGCATCATTTCTATGAGTAGCAAAGCAGATAGCAACATATTGGACAGGAGCACAGGGGGAACTTCCTATTCATAATTTCCTTGGTCCCCTACCTTATTATCTAGGTAAAACACTAACTGTGGGATATAGAGGAATTCTTGGGCCCTCTGGGCTTGTGCATTCAGTTTCTTCTCCTGGCACCACTGTATGTCTTGTGTTTTCATGAAATTTGTAAAATATTGTTGAGGAGGAAGCTGTTTATTCCGGTGGTGCATGTGCTGTGCTCCGTTCTGCATCATGCATATGGGGATCTAGAGGGCAGAGTATAGGACTATCGTATTTTCCTGGTGCTTTTTGAGTGGGTGGGAAAGTCGAAAAACTACCTTAACACAATATGTAACTCAGACTATTAGTGCCCTGTGACAAACTGCTATAATACAGTGATTTAAACAAATATAAGGCTGTTTACTCCTAGTTGCTAACTCCTAGTTGCTAACAACTTGTTTCAAACCACACATCCTTTTGTTTTCATGCCTCTTATTTGCAAATTGGATGGCTAGAGGTTTCGTTTAAAAAAATAAGTTGTCCTCAAAGGTATGTTGAGGGATAGAGTGGGGACATAAGAAGCATGGACTGGTGTGTTTCCACCTTTCTCTAGATAGATAATTTCTTAAGCATTGTTTCTTCTCTTAGAATGAAATACCATTTTACTGCATAGTCCCAGATCTTTATCTGACTCCTATTTGTCAATAGGAGTAAAAAATATGCACTTTGTAGGGTTTACTGTTCCTCTGGTTTAATGGGGAAATGTTGTTAGTAGTTTACTAGCTGCAGCTGCCCTTTGTGTGTCAGCAACAAGAAGGGTGGAAGGCGTCTTTTGAAATGGGGAAAGGCAGAGACATCTTGGAAAAAGCTTTCCACTATACATGGGTAACCCATGGGCCACCCAAGGGCCACCCAGGTTGATAAATGGCAAAGGTTTTTTTCTCACTTCTCCAAGCACCCCACCCAGAAACCTGGATTTGACTGAATGCCACATCACTCACCAAGAGTGTACAACATTAACCGTATATTTATTTCAAAACAATAAGTAAAAGGAAACAACAATAGAATAGTAAAGAACAACTCTTCCTCTCTCCCACAGTCTGCTATGTTTCTTGCAACTGCATAGCTGCAGCAGTTCAGGTGGTGACAAAGCATCCTGGGTGTACTTACCCTCCAAGTAGTAGGTCAGCCATCTGGAATGTGCTTCAGAGCACAGTCCAGGGTTGCAATCTGGAGCTTAAAACTGTGGCAGGATTGGTATTTCAACCTGTTCTTCTATAGCAAAGACACATTTCTATTTGAGTTGCCCTACCTCTGTCTTCTCTCTGCAAGTAGTTTGATCAGTTTGGGAGCTGGCTCTTGAGAAATTGATCATCAAGGTCCAAGCTGAAGAGCCAGTGGCAAGATCTGTGGGAAGATCAGACCAACTTCTTAAGTTGAAATCAGTACTTTGATTTCGGTCAATGCATCACTTTAAGAGCTGAAGAAAGGAACTTGTCCTGACTCAGTTAAGGATTGGACACAGAGTTCCTACCCATCAGTATGTATGCCTAGATGCCTTTGAGGAACCAACAGGCAGGATATGAGTGCAATAGTACCCTCTTCCTTGTGTTCCCCTGCAAATGGCAGTGAAAAGCATGCTGCCTCTCATACTGGAGATAATATATAGCCATCATGACTAGTCACTATTGATTGCCTCATTGCCTTTGTTTGACCCCCTTTTAAAAATGTGTGAGTTGATGGCCATCAGTACTTCTTGTGGTAGTGAATTCCATAGTTTTAAGTATGCACTGTGTGAAAAAAGTACTTTTTAATCTGAACTAAGCATTAAAAAGCCATTCTTCTGAGAGACAATTAGATAGAAGTACTTGGAACAAAAGGATACCGTGGTGGAGTGTCTGTGTGGTATTTTAACCTGTTGCTCTATTTTGAGGTGAGGGTGCTTCAGTTTCCTGCCAAGGCCATAGATTGGCCATTTTAAAGGTAGCCTCCAGGGTTGCTTGACCAGTTGGTGTCTTGATACTCAGGAATGCATTTGCATGTATCTGGATTTGCCTAGCTAGCTAGCTAGCTAGCTTCCCTCCCCTCCCTCCCTCCCTCCCTCCCTCCCTCCCTCCCTCCCTCCCTCCCTCCTTTCTTTCTTTCTTTCTTTCTTTCTTTCTTTCTTTCTTTCTTTCTTTCTTTGAATCATAGAATAGTGGGGTTGGAAGGGGCCTACAAGGCCATTGAGTCCAACCCCCTGCTCAATGCAGGAATCCAAGTCAGAGCATTCCTGACAAATGGCTGTCTTGAAGGCCTCCAGTGTGGGAGAGCCCACCACTTCCCCAGGTAATTGGTTCCATTGTCATATTGCTCTTACAGTCAGGACCTTTTTCCTGATGTTCAACTGGAATCTGGCTTCCTGTAACTTGAGCCCATTATTCCGTGTCCTGCACTCTGGGATGATCGAGAAGAGATCCTGGCCTTCTTCTCTGTGACAACCTTTCAAGTACTTGAAGAGTGCTATCATATCTCCCCTCAGTCTTCTCTTCTCAAGGCTCAACATGCCCAGTTCTTTCAGTCTCTGTTCATAGGGCTTTGTTTCCAGTCCCCTGATCATCTTTGTTGCCCTCCTCTGAATCCTCTCCAGCTTGTCTGCATCCTTCTTAAAATGTGGTGCCCAGAACTGGACACGGTACTCCAGATGAGGCCTAACGAGTGCTGAGTAGAGGGGAACTAGTACTTCCCGGGATTTGGAAGCGATGCTTCTATGAATGCAGCCCAAAAGAGCATTTGCCTTTTTTGCAGCCACATCACATTGTTGGCTCATATTCAGCTTGTGATCGACAACAATTCCAAGATCCTTCTCGCTTGTAGTGTGGTTGAGCCACATATCCTCCATCTTGTAACTGTGCATTTGGTTTCTTTTTCCTAGGTGCAGAACTTGGCATTTATCCCTATTAAATGTCATTCTGTTGTTTTCTGCCCAGCGCTCCAGTCTATCCAGATCACTTTGAATTTTGTTTCTGTCTATCCCGCCCAATTTGGTGTCATCTGCAGATTTGATCAGCATTCCCTGCACCTCCTCCTCCAAGTCATTAATAAAAATGTTGAAGAGCACTGGGCCCAGGACTGAGCCCTCCAGTACCCCACTCGTTACCTCTCCCCAGTTTGAGAAGGTCCCATTGATAAGCACTGTTTGAGTCCGATTCTGTAGCCAACTGTGGATCCACCAGATCGTTGTTTCATCTAGCCCACTTTGAGCTAGTTTGCTCATCAGGATATCATGGGGCACTTTGTCGAAAGCTTTGCTGAAGTCGAGGTATATGATGTCTACAGCATTCCCACGGTCTACAAGGGAGGTTACTTGATCAAAAAATGAGATCAGATTTGTCTGGCAGGACTTGTTTTTGACAAATCCATGTTGGCTTCGAGTAATCACGGCATTGTTGTCAAGGTGCTTCCAGATGGATTCCTTTATCATCTGCTCCAGAATTTTCCCAGGGATTGATGTCAGACCGACTGGTCTGTAGTTCCCAGGTTCCTCCTTTTTACCCTTTTTGAAGATAGGGACAACATTAGCCCTCCTCCAGTCATCTGGCACTTCCCCCGTCCTCCATGATTTCTCAAAGAGAATAGACAGCGGTTCTGAGAGTTCTTCTGCCAGTTCTTTTATTACTCTAGGATGCAGTTCATCTGGCCCTGGAGATTTGAACTCATTCAAAGTAATTAGGTGTTCCTTGACCATATGCCTATAGATCTCAAGCTGCAATCCTGCCCCTTCAGCCTGTACTTCTCCTTTGCCAAGGGGGTCATAGACCCTCTTTGGGGAGAAGACTGAGCCAAAGTAGGAATTGAGCACCTCTGCCTTTTCTTTGTCATCTGTTATCGTTTTGCCATCCTTATTTAATAGCTGAACCACCATTTCTTTCCTCTGCCTTTTACTATGCACGTAGCTGAAGAAAGCCTTTTTGTTGTTTTTAGCATCCCTCGCTAACCTCAGCTCATTCTCAGCTTTAGCCTTCCTGACGCCATCCCTGCAATTCTGTGCTATCTGCCTGTACTCTTCCTTTGTTACTTGGCCTTCTTTCCATTTCCTATGTGTGTCCTTTTTTGTTTTCAGGTCATCTCTAAGCTTTTTGTGAAGCCACATTGGCTTCTTCTGTTGTCTTCCACCTTTTCTTCTTGTTGGAATTGTTTGTGATTGTGCCTTGAGAATTTCCTTTTTTAAAAGCTCCCACCCATCTTGGACTCCTTTTCTCGTTAGCGTCGCTTGCCATGGGACCTTACTGATCATTGTTCTGAGTTCATTAAAATCAGCTTTCCTAAAATCCTGGGTACGCGTTTGACTACACTCGGCTTTTGCTTCCCTTAGAACCAAGAACTCAAGTACAACGTGGTCGCTTTCCCCCAGAGTTCCTATAACTGCTACTTTATCCACTAAGTCATCTATCTCTGTTGATTAGGATCAAGTCAAGGATAGCCGATCCTCTAGTTCCTTCCTCTACTTTCTGTAGGAGGAAGTTATCCGCCACACAAGTCAGGAATTTCCTGGAGGGGCCATGTTTTGCAGAATTTGTCTCCCAACAAATATCGGGGAAATTGAAGTCCCCCATTACTCCTACATCATGCTTCCTTAAAACATTGGCTATTTGCTTTTCAAAAGTTTCATCCTCGTCTTCTCCTTGATTGGATGGCCGGTAGTAGACTCCGACCACCAGGTTCCTTTTATTCTTTGCTCCATTTATTTCAACCCAGATGCTCTCGATAGGGCTACCAAGCTCCTCCTCCTGTATTTCTGTGCAGAGATATGTATTTTTCACATACAGTGCAACCCCACCTCCCTTTCTGTTCCTCCTGTTCTTTTTGAACAAGTTATATCCTTCAATTGCTGTATTCCAGTCATGAGAGTCATCCCACCAAGTCTCAGTTATACCTATCAGGTCATAATTTCCCTCTTGTATTAAGAGTTCCAAGTTCATTCTGTTTGTTTCCCATACTCTGGGCATTATATAGTATATATAATATACTATATAATATAGTATATTATATATACTATATAATGTATATATATATATATATATATATATATATATCTATATATATATATATATATATATATATTATATAGATATAATATATATCTATTATATATTATATAGATATAATATATATCTATATATATATATATATATATATATATCTATATCTATATCTATATATATATATATATATTAGTATATAGACATCGAAGACCATGTGCTTCATAGTCTGGCTTTCTTCCTACATGTGTCTGAAGACTATTATTGGGTGCTATCAGAGCTGTTCTCTCCGTTGCAGTGCATGCGCCTACGTCCATTGTTACCCCCAACATTACATCTCCCTTCCCCATAGGATTCAGTTTAAAGCCCTCCTGATGAAGTTCTTCATGCTGTGGCCAAACATAGTCTTCCCAGCCTTTGTGAGGTGCAACCCATCCCTAGCCAACAGCCCATCTTCCAGGAAGTATAGCCCGTGGTCCCAGAATCCAAATCTCTCTCATCGGCACCACCTTCGTAGCCAGTCGTTCACCCGGAGTATTTTTTGTTCCCTTTCTATCCCTCTTCTAACTACTGGAAGGATGGATGAGAAAACTATCTGGGCCCCAAAGTTCTTGAGTTTCCTTCCCAAAGCTTCAAAGTCTGATGTGATTTCTTCATAGCTGTGCTTGGCGGTATCATTTGTTCCCACATGGATGAGAAGAAAGGGATACCTGTCAGTGGGCTTTATGAGTGCAGGCAACCTTTCAGTCACGTCTCTAATCTGTCCTCCCGGGAGACAACATACCTGGCGAGTCCATGGGTCTTTGCGACATACTTGGGTCTCGATCCCACGCAGCGAGGAGTCTCCCACCACAACCACTCTTCTCTTCTTCTTCTTGTAGGCCTGGGTCTCATCGCCTCTGTTTGACTGACCTTCAGCCTCTTGCTCACTCTCATGCAGGTTCCCCTGTGATTCTTCCTCTGCAGGCTGTCCTCCAGTCTCATCCGCAAGTACCTGGAATCGGTTCCACAGCTCCACTGCTTCCACTGGTGCAGAGTGGCATCTAGTTCTTCTTCTCCTAACTGTCACCCTTTTCCAAGGAGTATCCTCTACTCCATTTTTCTTCATCTCAGCATTTCCCACTGCCTCATCTTGCTGTTGCTCTTCAAGCTTCTGGTCTTCCCTTTGCTGCTGTAGTTCCCCCATTCTTTCCAAGAACTCGTCGTGTTCTCTTATTCCCCGGGGGGTCGACAGTCGCCACTCCAGTCCACTGACTTTTTCTTCCCGCAGCGTGATCAACTTGCACTTGTTGCAGGTGTAGGCCATGTTGTTCTCAGGCAAGAAAACAAACATTGCACACAGCTTGCAGGTCACCACCACTGGAGAGTCTTGTCCTTCCATAGCCTCTTTTCCCTTTTTGTGTCTAGCTTTGTGATTGTTCTAGACTAGCCTGTGCCTGCTCCTCTACTCAGTAGAGGTTAAAAGCAGAGTCCCACTGGTGTGAAAGTGTGTGTTACAAGACAAATAAATGGAAAAAAGTTAGTTAAAAAAATAAAAATAAAAAAATTTTCTTTCTTTCTTTCTTTCTTTCTTTTTTAATTTCTGTGTTGCCCAATAGCCGAAGGTTTGCCTACCAGAGGACCTTTGATTAGGTTATGGTAGAGGACACACAGGGCAGTGAACTTCAGTTACTATAAGTCAGGTAGCCTAGCATAATGAAGTCGGAATCCTGTTGTCCATTCAGCCTTTCCTAGAACAAAAGAAATATTAAACAAGGTGCTAGCCAGCACAAATACAAAATACATGTGTACAAAAGCCATCATGGATGAGCTGCTCAGTAACAAATGCTTCCACCAACACTACCTCACCCAAGTGTGGTATAGTTATGAGGAGATACTTAAGGCCTTTCTCAGGCAGATGCTACTGAAGGAAGCTGAGCCATATTCTAGTCATCCTAACTCCTGCTTCCCAAACAAAGATTTCATACAGGCAGATTACTGCTTTCTAACCCAACTCCCATGGTTGTTCTGTTCCCTTCCAGTGTGCAAATGGAGCCCACCTCAGGCGAGACTGCATGCAATGACAGTGCTGCTGCTTCTGAAGTGGCTACTATTCCAAATGCTTACACATGACCTGTTTATAGCTTTTAAGTGGGCAAATGCTCTAGCCAGATACTCAGTAGTATGCAGTAGTTATGGAGAGTTGTTCTTTTGCCCCTATACGGACATTGGTTTGTCTTCAATTGTGTCTTCAGTGCTTGGTCATTTTGAATAAGCCAAATAGCCTGTTTTCAGTGTGTGGATCATGCTTACTGGGTCAAGATGTATCTGTCTGTCTTGGTTTAAACTCTTGCAACTCTTGCAGTGTAGCTTGTTGAAATCTGAAATAGTTTGGACTCAAGCAAATAAGTTGTATTTCTTTTATTTCTTTTTATTACATTTCTGTACCCGATAGCTGAAATTTTCTTGGTGGATCACAAAATAAAGATAAAGTTTTAAAGAAGAATGGCCAGTCTGTAAGGTAACTGGGTTCATATGATTTCCAGAGAGGTAGCTGAGTTAATCTATTGCAGAAACAACAACATAGAGTCTTGTGGCACCTTAAAACGATTTAACACGTTTATTATGGCATAAGCCTTTTATAGACATATAACCTGCTTCATCAAAAGCATGGAATACTATGGAGAGTTTCAGGTTTTTAGACACTACGGGTGGTGGTGGTGAAAGATTGTAAACAGTGAGGTCAAAAGGAAATTAAATGAGAAATGACAATCACATTATTAACAGTGGTCATTTACTGTGCATTTGTTGCTGTTAACGCAAACATCCTGGCACTAGGTAGTCCAATTAACACATGTAGAGCCTGTTCGCATGTAATAGTGGTATTCGGGGGGCAAATTGTAGATTAATTTGTTCTTGGGTTAACTTTGGGTTGTTTATCCCATGAACAACCCAAAGTATCCAGGTTTGGATGTCATGGTAATAACCTACGAATATGGCATTCATAAGTTGTTGCTAGAAACTGGAAGCAGCTTGTGCATGGTGTGAGTTCCTACAATTTGTGGGTTAATTATCCTACAATTTGCCACTGAACACCACCGTTATGTGCAAACAAGGTCATAGTGTGATAAAAATCCATTATCCCGATTCAAGCCTCTGGTGATTAGAATAAATCTGTTGATAAATTCTAACTCAGCAGTCTCTTGCTCTGATCTCCCTTTGAAGATTTATTACTCCACAGTGGCCACTTTACGGTCAGTGACAGAGTGTCCTTGGAGGCTGAAGTGTTCCCTCACCGGTTTTTGAATATTGCTTTTTCTGATGTCATATTTGTGTCCATTAATTATTTTCCATAGAGACTAGCCTGTTTGCCCTATGTAAATTTAGAAGTGCATTGCTGACAGAAGATGACATATATCTCATTGAAAGATGAGGAAGTGAAAAAACCTCTAGTGTTCAGGGTAATATTGTTAGGTCCTCTAATAGTGTTTCTAGAGTAGATATGGGGGCAGAGCTGGCATCTGGTCCCTGTGTTTGTATCCTTGTTATCTGACCTGTTGCTAGTGAGTAGCTGTTTTAGGTTGCGTGGTCTATCTGTAAGCAAGTACAGACCTACCACCAAAGGCCTGTGAGATGGAAGTGCCATTGCTGAGGATGGGATATAGATCATTGATACGTTTGAGGGATTTTAGCTGGGAACTGTAGATGGTGTTCTGTTTTCTCCTCTGGGCCTGTCCTGTAGTGGATTGTTCCTGGATATCCATCTGGCCTTGTCAATATGTTTTCTCACTTCGTTGGGTGTAGTCTGAGGAATGCCTGATTTAGTTAGGTTCATATGAGGCTCCAAAGAAACCAAACCTGCTCATCAGTTCTCATCCCATGTTTCTTAGGAGTAGAATATTACACACTCATGGAATTGCTTTTTACAGCTGATTGATGCTCAGCTTAATATCCTAATATTAGTCACTCCCTGTATTTCCCAGCCCACTCTCTTCAATAAGAAAAAGCTTGTCAAGGACTCTTCAGATTTGTCTAGTTCTCTAATTGTCAACTGCATTCTGTCACCCTCTGAATAGCATTTCCACTTGATTTTTAAGTAGCTTTCTGTCAGCTGTGGTGGATGAAGAATTCTAGTGACAAGCCTATCAATTGGGCCACTGGGATCAGAAACTTCCCTATCTTGGTGACTGATATGTTGTGTATGTGTATAAGTGGGGCTTCCTAGATAAATCATTCCCATTGTGAATTACTGTTTTTTGGGTGGGTAGGTGGGCTTAAAGTTTTGAACTGTGAAAATGGAAGGGACTTGTAGCATTAATTATTTCATGTCTTGATCTTAGAAATAAGCTGAAGGAGTAAGAAAAAAAGACACCTTGAAATAAGGTGCCTATTCACATTTCAAAAAGGTTTAGATACCAAATACACCAGTGTGATGGCTAATGTCTTGGGTTTCACTGGTCCAGTCAAGGTTCCCATTTGCTGTATATGGGTTTTTCGAGAGTGTTGAGATGCCATCCACATCTTATATGTCTGCTGTGTGTTAACGTCAATTGACTGTCCTTAAAAATGCCAGAGGCAAAGCACAGAGTGATAGAAGCCAGTTCTGTCTTCAGTGTGACTATCGGAACCTTAGTTTAACAGGCAAATCGTGTTCTATGACTCGTGGTAAAGCACAGTGGATATATCATTTAAGCAATCTTTAAAGCTTCATCCTGCTTAATTGCTGCAGAAACATTCATCTAGTCTTGGGATATGTTCAGACAGTGTGAATAAAAAGCTTCCTGAAGAAATGTTTGTTGATTGAAAAGGCAGCATTGGAAACAGGGTTGATTTGATTTAAATCAAATTGATTTAAATCATGATTTAAATTGTTTCTCTGAAGGACTCAATTTTAATGATTTCAATCACAGTTTAATCACTAGTGAGGAAGATTGTATTTAATCATCATTTTTTAGTAGAAGTATATTATTGTTTAATATAACTGTAATACATATTCAGAGATGTAGGTTTCATTAGAAGGTACGTACACACTAAGCAATTATTCTGAATTGTTTTCAGAGTAATTTTCATCAAAAAATGGTATGATAATTTGGTCATTTTAGTATTAAAGCAGAATGAACTTGTGACTCATTCAGGAGATGAACCAGCTCCAACTGTGCAATTAATCGTGATATTTTTGTCATGATAGACATGGTGCCAGAAACACCACTACCAAACAGGCTTTTAAATTGTACTAATAAGATTGTTTTGTTCTTCTGGTTAGTTTTCTTCATCAGAAAACAACAACATTAACAAAACAAGCACATGGATTTTTGTGGAGGATACATACAGCAGAAGTTTCCTCAGGAGTCAGGACTGCATGAATATGTTCTGTTCGCTTTTGGTTTCACTTTCTATTCCCCTCCTCCTCCTTATTCAGATCTACTCCATCTCCCCAAATTCTCTATACATTGACCTTCTTTATCTTTGCACTTAGAGAGAGGCAAGGCCTTGAGAGAGCGAGAGTGCGTGCGTGCGAGAGTGAGAGCATGCACTTCTGTATACCACCTGCTGTGCAGAATAGGACTGATCAGGTTATCTCTCATCTCCATAAGCTGCTGTTAACATATTCATAGAATATAATTAGAAGTTGTATAATTAGTATTCATGATGATATTTTTGAACTAGGATCTTTTTTACAAATTGTTTTAAGAAAATTTCAAAATCTGATTTAAATTTTAAAAATCTGATTTTTAATTTTTTTTAATCATTGATTTTATTATCAACTCTGATGGGAAATATGATAGTATAAATTGAACTTCTAAAGTAAAAGCCCTAAACTTTGCTTTTCCATTTCCACTATCATTTTTAGAATGTTCATTACAGCATATGAAGTGAATCAGTTTCTATGAAAATATGTAACTTTATGATGGAGGAAGGCACAGTACTTGTTCACTCCCCTTTGAGGAGATGGTTTCTACAGAAACACACACTTCATTTGCAAATTTAAAGTAGTGGAAAGCCTTTAAGTGTTGAAAGAAGGAAATAGTTTGCATATCTTTAGGTATAGTTCAGGTACAGCAACTGTCATCTTGCTGCAGAACTTCAGTTTTGAGCCCCCAGATAAATAAAAAAGCTTCTCCAAGAACTGCATAATAGTGGCCTCAGTACCTATTTGATGATGGAATCTGAAAAGAGTACACAAATGTGACACAGTTTAAATGCTTGATGATGATTGTATGAAATTTTGTTTTGCCTATGTAGAGATGTGAAGGCCTGGAAATGTTTTGGAAAAAAAGTGTTTTTCTGTTCCCCCCCACCCCCAGGACCGTTTTTGGTTTCTTTCTTAAAAACTGGAACAGCTTTGGATTATGAATTATTTTCTTTTAGATTTTAAGACAAGGTGTTTATATATTGTTACCAAGCCTTTACTCTCCCACCCCCTAATGATTTCTAAAAATCATGTAATAAGACTTTTATAGAAAGACTAGAGATGTAAGATGTCTGAAAATAATGAAGCCATGGGGCAATTTTTTTTAATCCTCTCTGTAAGATTCTCAGTGTAGTTCTTCCATTTGTTATTGAAATTATTGATCCAGTGTATCTTTTACTGATAAACGTTTTGGGATGCTCGAAATCATGCTCAGTTTCCCAACATGTGAATAGAGTCGCCATATGATAATATAGAAAAAATGTACATTCTTGATAGTTTTGGTTTTGTTCTACTGAGTCCTGTGTTTCTAGAATTGTCTTCCTCTGCCTCCACTTCTTCTTGATTCTTCTGGCTTCTAGGATGATTCAGATGTTTCAAGGACTACTTTTGTCAGACAAAACTAGGAACCTAAAATATGTTATGGAGAACTTGGTTTGCTCATAAAATTAATGTTTGGTATATTAAAATATTAAAATTTAGATTATTCAGACAATGATTATGCATTTAGTAATTGTGAGTTCACCTTTTAAAGTTTTCAAATGCAGCGATAATTTTATTAGCAAACCAAGTTATACATTATTTAACTTTAGGTACATTAAAGCTTCTTTACGTTCCTAAATCAGCCCTCCCCAACCTCGTGCCCTTCATATGTTTTTAGACTACAGTGCCCAGCAGTCTTGACCATTGGCCAACCTGCCTGAGGCTCATAGGAGCTGAAGTCCAAAATATCTGTCGAGCATCAGGTTAGGGAAGGCTGTCCTAGAGCAACAAAGTGACTTTAGATCATTAAAGAGTACCCCAAAATAAGTATTGCTTATTTTTCCTTTCCCCCCCAAATTTCCATTCCCCCCCCCCAAAAAAAAAACACAGGGGAAAAATGTTTTTTTCCCCCCATGGCTTCAAAATTTCTGGAAATGTTACATCTCTATGCCTATGTTTGTTTACTAACTAAAGGTAATGATTTTTCAAAGGTGGTAGATTTAGGACTGAATAGAAACTGTTATTCACACAGTGTGCTGCACGATATAGTCAGAACTAGAGTTCAAAAGAAATGCAAAAGAAGATCAATAGCTGAAGATCCTTCCTTGTTCTTTTAATGCTTAGAGTCTTGTATTTCACCAGAGGCATTGGTAGCTGTTTGCCTCTCTGTGGTATATTGGAAGGGCTATGGATTAGATCTAGTACCTAATGTTTGTGGTTTTCTAGCTCATGTTTGCATTGAAGGAAGGGAAAACGAAAGATCTGACCCTTCTTCGTCCCATAGGAATGGAATAGGAAAAAACTACTAAGAATTTTTCCACCCTGTAATTCATCCTGTGTTGAAAACGTTTTGTAGCTCTGTGGTATGAGAAGACTTGTGTTAACTATATGTTTTGGTAGGTGAGGATGACATTTAGTTATATGTGGCTGTTATATCTGAATGGTGTGACTTTGGGGGCGGGCAGGTGACCTTCTGTTTCCACAAAGTTAGTACACATGCCTTCCTATGTGTCAAGGTAGCTCTGTTGTATCTCTTTTTTTAACCAGCACAACAAAAGAATGTTATGTCTCTCTTCCCCCCGCCCCCCTTTTCCCACCACTCCTTTCCAAGAAAAACATGTACAGCTTAGGTAGGCTCCTATCCTTCCGGTCCCAGAGCCGTGTTCATTATTATGAAGTCTGCGCCAATACTGCAGTCCATTTAGAGAAGTCTCTGCCAGCTGCCACCAACGAAGTTATGTTTTGTTCTAATCAAGGGTGTAACAAGCTGTTTTCAAGCCTTGCCTCTGGCTTCCCTTCTGTCTGTATTGGCACACATCCTTTTACATTTCCTGCAAATGTGGACTAGCAGAATAAAAACTAAATCTACCCAATGGAATGCCAGAAGTCCCAGACCCAGTGAATGTGTGCTGGCTGAAGAACGGGACACTACTCCCTAGGGCTAAGACTAAAAAGTAAGTATTATTTGCAAGAGGACCTCAGTGAGTTATAATACTTTGAGGAGGTAATATTAGTGGTATTCAAAATATGGACATTCCCAGGTTGATACCTTTGGGGGAAGCAAACGTTTAGGTGCTATGAAGTTGACCTGCTTACTTTGCCTGTGGCTACACCTACAAATGGAATGTGGCCCCTGAGACCTTCCCCAGGTTAGAATTTGGCCCTTGGATTGAAAAAGGTTTCCCATCCCTGATTTATAAACTATAGTGTTAAGGGCATGCATGGTAATAGCTCAGAGGAAGAGCACATACTCTGCATGCAAAAGGTCCTGTGTTCAATCCTTGGCATGCCTAGGTAGGGCTGAGAAAAACTCCACCTGAAACCTGGGAGAGTTTTTGCCAGTCAGTGTTGATAATATTGAGCTACATGGACCGATGGGTTGGCTCAGTATAAGACATCCTCTGGTATTCCTAATCGTGCATGCCTGAGGGTGTTTGTTTTTGAACAAAAGTACTCCCCCCCCCATGCTGCAGGGCAAACCCTATTTGAAAGGGAAGTTTTTGAAACTGAATGGAGCTTCAAAAGCAACTTGTAATATGGCAGGGGGTGAGGGGGGAATGTTCTGCCGTCCAAAAAAGAAAAGTCAAACATTTCCATTGGGAGTGTCTAAAGTCATTATTTGGATCCTGGCCACAGTCGAGTGTTCTGGCAGCTTGACTGATTTTTATGTCTATTTTAGGATTTGTTTGTTATCACGGAAGGGTTATAGTAAGGAATGAAATACCCTTTTGGTGAGGAAACGATGTAGTTATATTTTACTGTGTGATAACATATGGTCTGGTTTAAATGTTAAAGATCATATTAATACCTTGCATGTGGTGAGGCACAGACCTAGAACATACATGTATGTCTCATGCATAGGAAGTATAACGTGTGTATATGTACAGGGACACAGACACACAACTCCCCAATTTCTGTTTTCCTTCTGTCCCTATTTGTAGATGGAAAGACCGCTGAGAATGGGCAATGTGTAAGTTGTGCCTAGATCATATGTTACTTGGCCCTGAGAATTGAGTCTGTGGTCCAGTGTATGTACTACCACAATATTAACCATCTAAACCAGTCCTTAGATGTTTGTAGTTACAATTTAATAATTGCATTTTACCACTCTTCCCAGGGTTGATCTTCTGTATCATCCCATCAAGTGATGATGAGAATTTTGTCTCGCATTAGGTGCACAGGTCTGGCAGAATGTGTAATGAAATGATAATTTACATCTACCCATTGCATGGCAATAATGTAGGTGAAAACCATATCATTGGCTGTTGGAGTAACTCAATGGTGGGTTGTTTCTTGTATCAGTGGGTAATAAATAGTACATGTACTGATTCCTTCAGGAGCTTATAACATACACACTCACACTCACACTACATACATACATAAATTTGAGATGAAAGTTTCCTAGAAAGAAATATATGCTCTCATCTGAGTAAATTGATTGACTGTCTTGCTTTACAGCTACATTATTGAATTATTTTAAGCACTGCAGTGATATGGGATCTTACACCATTACCATTGCTTAAAGCGTTTTTATGTGGCTTTGTATAAGGATCAGATGCTGCTCATTTATATGTGAATTTGTGATGGTCGCTTGCCTGTTTTTACAACACAGTGATGATATTGGGCTAGTGTAGTCTCCAAATGACCCAAGATGTCAGTACAAGATATTTCTTTGCTGTGTCATTCCTTTGTTTTGGGGCAGTTTTTCCTATATTCCTGGTTTGGTGCTCAATTGCCCAACTGGGACCAGTTCCGATGAATATGTGTTCTTCTGTTTCCAACGGTTTGTTCTTCTGTTATGAAGATCTTTCAGAATGGAGAATCTCGGCTTGCCAAATTTCTGTGCAGGAGCTTTTTGTATGTGTATGCATGGCTTTGTAAGCTTTTGTTAACTCATGGAATTAGTCTCCTGGAACTAAAATGGTTTGGTTGTTCTGTATGGGAATAGTATATAGGCAGTTAGTCCCTTTGACTACAGAAGAAAGTCAGCCCTGAAACTAATATGCCACATAGGATATCGGTAGCTATTATGGAGTGGGCTGTTAATTCATAGTAGCTTTATAATTAGTTTTGCTGTTTACTGTGACACTGTACAAAAGAACTCTGTGGTTATGGGTAGTTCTGTCCCTGAATAGTACACATCTGATCATGATTCTGAGTATTCCAGTCTTGTGCTGTACCCACAAAAACATTCTCCCTCTTATGCTGAATTATGTTATGTTCTAAAAGGAACCCTTGAAAACAGCACTTGCTATTGGTGAGGGGAAAGTGAAAATTACAGCTTGTTCTGCCAGGCATGCAGCCAAGGGAGTTGATAAGCTAAGAGCTGCACCTTGTCTGCTTTAGCATGACACTTCCATACCATGTTGTGATTTCTTGTGGTAATGTGGAAGGAACTTCCTATAGGACATGGCTGGAGCTATAGGGGTGAAGGGCTGGGAAATGCCTGGTTAAAATATTACTCCGCCATCAATTCATAAGTTAGTCTTAGCGATGCTCATTTTATGTTTTGTCTTTTATTTAAAGAGAATGGATTAAAGTTGAATTTGTGTGTTGCCCAACCATCAATATAGATCACCTTTTGAGATACTGTAAGCTGTCCCGAGAACTTTTGCTGGTGGATGGCATATAAATGTTGTTGAATAAAATAACAGTTGAAATAAATGTTAAGAGTTTATAATAAATGAAAACTACCCCTCCATTGTTAGAAGACATGACAGTCTTTATTATTTCATCCCTTAAGATGCATGAATTTCTTTTTCATTGTCAAATAATATAATCAGTTGGATATTTTCTGCTGTAAACTAAGCCATATTTGGTGAGCACAGTCTGCATTATGCAGTATAGTGGAGTTACAGTGCATGGTGTGGATTAACTTGTGTTGCAAAGTAGGCAGAGCTACTGCTGGCCCAATAAGGATGCCAAGCAAATACACCTGATGTGGGAGATTTAGAGAAGGATAGACCTGTGGCCAAGTGGGTACAAGTAGCTTATCCCACTGGAAAGTTTAATTTACACCCCCAAATGATAATAAAATGTGGTTGCTCAAGTAGTGATATGACAGTAAAAAGGTTCTCAGACCCCAACATGGATACATGGAGACAGTTTTTCCCTTTACACCATTGTTGGGAAACTGCCCCACAGCCTACACTGGGATAGCAGCTACCATGATGGAAAAGGACAGTGACCAAGAGCCATCTAGCAGCAATGTTTGCCACATCATAAAACAGTTGGAGCAGACCAGTTTCCCTGGGGTCACTGTCAGATTCCACCAGCAAGAAGGTATAGCGTGGGCTGTTGAATGAGGTTTTTTTTTTAAGAAAGATTGAGATTGCATAGCTGGAACCCTCACACAGCTGCAGCAGCTAAAGTAAACGATAGGATGAGGTTGTTCTAAGGCAGAGGTCCCCAAACTTTTTTGGACCCATGGGCACATTTGGAAATTTGAGAAACTGCTGTGGGCACCACATCAAACTCCCTAATCACTGGATCATCGCTTTGGTGTCTGCCTGTCGTGTCTGTGGATCTTAGGCTGTGTCTGATTGCACAAAAACAAAAACCCTCTGTTTTGTGGCTATTGGACACCGCAACGTCTCTTTAATAAGGGATTGTCTAATGCAGGTAATTGCTGGTGGTGCGGTACAGCTAATGCTTCTTTTAAACATATGTTTTGGCAGTGTTCAGTAGTTGCTGCTTTTTGCCGGGGAGGTTATTACACAGATAATTTTTGTCCTGGAACAGTGTTTAATATTCACTGCTGTATAGTTTTTTAAATTATTTGTTTCATGGAAATTAACAAATGGTCAGTGTAAATGGATTCTCTTTCCCTTTGACTGATATTACAACATTGGAAGGATAAACACTCACCTCTTATAATGCAATGGATTGAGGACGTTAGAATGCTTTCAATAGGTGAAGGAATGCATACAGATGCCACCTTCGAATGGATACTTATTTGGATATTTGATCTGCTTTTGCTGAAGCCTGTGTATAATTCCTAGAAAGTTGTATGCATTTCATATAAATCCACGTATGTATATTTAAAAAGGAGACATAAAAATGAAAATAAAAATAAATTTAAAAAGTCAGGTCACGTTTGGGACCCCTTTGCGGGTGCCACTGGAGGTGCCTGGAGGTGCTATGGTACCCATGGGTCCCACGTTGCAGACCCCTGTTCTACGGGGTAGGTCACTAACAGGCTTGCCAATTCCTCAGGCGACTTTGGTGGGTTAAATCCAACATTGTATGGACATACTTTCTCCTGCGCAACAGAACTTCTCCTTGCTCTCTTCCCCCTGTGCAAATTTGGGGAAGGGGAAATGCATTCCACCAGCAGTTTTCATTCTGTTGGCAAATGGCCAGCATTGGATACAACTCTGTCCCTTTAACAGCTATTTGGACAGATACAGCTTCTCATTTTCACGGTATCCTAGGATCAGATTCTCTCCCTGCTGTGGAGTTTTCAAAGAGCACCTTTATCACGATCGGTGCTATTGTGTTATCCCCACTGATGTTTAAATGGTTGCATGCAATTTATAAGGGTGACAGGAGATATCAGTAGAGCAGGGCTGCACCCCTAACACCTTGCAAATCTTTTTACAAGTCCCCAGTATTATTGAGTGCCCAAAAGGTCAAATCTAGCTTGTTTGCAACTTAGATTTGACCATTCTAGCCCTAAAAGGATAAAATTTACCTTGCTGTCAAACTAGTTTTGACTGTTCGGGCACTCTGTAGTGCTTCAAACACTGTTTTTTTATTAAAAAATGTTTTTACTTTTCTTTTTGGGTTGCCCAGCAGACTACAGCTCTCAAGGAGGGAGGATCGGGTGGGGGCAAAAATGGCCCCCAGACCTCCCCAAATTGCTCACCCCTGCAGTAGCATAATTTGTCTGCCATAATATTGTGCCCAGAAATCCCACAAGACCCTGCCTTTTCAGTATTATGGAGTGGTGGGAGAAGCTTTGTGAAACTGTGGCTAAAAGCGAATGTTCTTCCTATGAATTTCTGTGTAAGAAGTAGATGGGTTTTTGAGAATCAGAATTAGTCCTGCCAGAAATGGGTAATTGTAACTTTTAAAACTGGCATTCAGGGCATTTATTTGTTGAGGATTCAATAGATTTCTTGTAACAATAGTTTGATAATTCTCTTGATGAACTCCAAGGTAAAAACAACCAGACTGAGTTGTTGTAATACCGCAATAATCTGCTTCTGTCTCAAAGGGAAAGTGAAATAATGCTTGTGTTCGGGTTTTTGTTTTGTAGTCCCAACAATTCAATGGAAATATTATTTAATGTGCAAACAGTTCCTTTTAAAAATGTGCATCTCTCTGTGGAGTCCTAAAAGCAGTGTGTTTTCTTTTAAATACTTTGGCCTAATGTAATGTGGGTGTATTTTAAATGACATTGGAGAGTTATATGTTATCTTATTTTTGCTTGTTAGTTTTGGTAAATGCATGAATTCTTGACTCCCTTTCTTAGAGGCTCTTTTTTTTTCTTCTTCAGGTGATTGGTATCTTTGTTTCACAAATAGGTTGGGTTTAGATGTAGCTTTCTTATGGCAACAAACTACAGCAACATACTCCAGTGCTCCCTCTTCCTCCTGCATGCCCCAGCTGTAGAGGAGGCTTGTTGGTTTGTTAAATCGCAGTTTTCTGTGATGTCTGAACTAGGAAACTGGTTTAAGCATGCCCTGCAAACCTCAGCTTGAATCCTGCATTGGAAACCTGGTTTGCGGGGACTACTTGAATTACTCTTTCTTAGTTTGAAAGTCATGACTCTCTAGCCAGGCATGTAAATGGAGGAGGAAAGAAGCAGAAGCAGTGCTTGAGGTCCTTGCTCATTCTTGCTCTTTACAAACCATAGTTTGTGGGAATGTTCATCTGAACCTGGCCATAGTCTTTCAAACAGCAGTTAGCTTAATCATCAGATATATGTGGAAATACTGTGTATAGATTTTTAAGATTTTGATGACTATTGGATCCAATGTGGTACAGAGGGGACCTGTAGGCCTTAACTGAAACACATTTGACAGTGCATAGGTGGAAAGTCTAGCTTGTAAGGAAACCCTCTGGAAGTCCAGGGCTGGGCAACATGCCCCCATCCTTTTTTCTTTCTTTTTTGCTGCCTCCACAGTCTTTTGTCCCCTGCCGCTGAACGTGCTGCAGAAATTCAGCAGCGCAGCAGCAAAAAAGTTCTGATTTTTCCTTGTTTTGAAGAACGCAAGTGTATGCCCCCTGGTGGGTTCTGGCGGGGCGGGGAATTGGCCCCCAGATGTTGCCCATTCCCTGTTCTAGGCTATAACTATGCTGCAAAGAGGTACATTATTTCAGCTCAAAGCCTTTATAACCACAAGGAGGAATTTTGAAGTGCATGCTTCTGTAAATAGCGAAGAGAAAAGCGGCACAATATCAGGAAGATGAAAAAAACACATGATGGTGTAGATAGAATCAAAAATTAGAAATAGCTCACGTAGCTGCACACTTGACTTAAGTGAGGGAGCTGCCTGGGTGTTTGGTACTCTTCCAAAGGCTTTGTATATTTTAACCCAGAATGTACGGAGAGCTTCACAAAAGCAGAGTGTAATTTCCTTAGGGCAGAGTACTTGTCTTTCTGATAAATAAAGATGCGGTAAATAGGTTTGGATTACACAGCCCTTAAGAGCCCTCATACGATGAGCCATGACAGCAGGTTATTAAGGAACATTTAGAAGAAGAGAAGGGAGGGTTTGGATTGGGTGCACAGGAAATGGATAACGGGAAGGAATTTTGGCTATAAATGTATTTCGGAGAAATACTGCTTCAAAGCGGAAGAAGGCCTGGGTGGAACGCTTCCATCCCCCTCATTCTTTGATATATTGAATGGAAATTACAGGACTGAAGGGGGGAGAAATCTCTGTTATTTAAAATGTAACTTGGGGCAGTTTAAACAAAATGGGCTCTAACTTTTTTTTTTAGTACTCAGGGAAGCCTCACAATTTCCGGCTTGAACCACAATTTCCAGGCTTTTCTGAGCGAGTACATTTGGGCATGACAGTGAGAAGCTGTGAGAGAGACTATGCAAGCCCAAGACAGTTGTATGGAGGGAATTGAAAGCTTTGGATGTGGAAAGCTTTGGTTGTATCCAGCATTGTCCTGGCGCTAGCGCTAATGACTTTGTGGTAGCGTAAACCAATGCTTGTGCAGTGTAACTCTGCATGCCTTGTTTTGAAGAAAAATCATTGCTTTTTTGCCACTGTGCCACCCAATGTCAGGGGCAAATCACTGCTTTTCCCATTGCGTGAGTTACATTGCATAAGCTTTGGTTTATGCTAGTGAAGCATCATTAGTGCTAGTGCCAAGACAGCACTGGCAACTACCCACTGTTCATTCTCTCTTCACAGCTTCCTTTTTGGACTATACATGTAAAAGGCTGGTATAGGTGCTCTTTTGCTGCTTATGAAAAGTCCAGAGCTATTTTGAGGTAGAACCACTTAAACCAGCCTTTTCCAACTTGGTGCCCTTCAGATATTTTAGACTTCAGCTCCCATCAACCCCAGCCAGCATGGCCAGTGGTGAAGAATGATGGTAGCTGTTGTCCAAACTAAAACATCTGGAGGACACTAGCTTGGGGAAAGCTGATTTAAACACTCACTGTTCCACATGACCTATTCACTCAAGTTTTAGTGCTGATTCACATGGTACCTTCTTAAATGAGGGAATGCATGCAGTCCTCTTTCCTTCCCTGGTTGGTGGCAGTAGAAATCCGTGATCGCAACCTGCTGCTCACTTGCTTCACATTAAAATAGCCTGTAAGCATGTTACCTCAGTAGTTCTGGAATAGTTTTCTAGGCACAATTCAGAGTGGGCTTTGTCCTTTAAAATGCTAAATTGCTCAAGTCCAGCAGCAATGAGACTGCCGCCTTCTGTATGTGTTGACATTCCCAACGTTCTGCACTCAGGGAACCCTGTTCACCCACTGAGTCTTCTGCCAAGTCCTCTTCTCAATGCACAAGATTTTGGGGCATGTGATAATGCATACACATTGTTCATGCAGGGGCCAGGCACTGACCTCATCACTGCCCCACATGAGCAGAGAATGTGGCCTAGAACAAGCCCAACACCCTCCTGTGTCGGCACATTGTATGGGTAGATCAGCAATAGAGGATGCACTGAATTTCAAGGAAACTTGTTGGCTATTGTTGATCTTGTTACTGAGAGCTACTATGAACTGCTGTGAGGAGAGCATGGAAATTTAGATGGGATTTTAAAATTTTATGGGGATGTTGGGGATGTTTTTCAGTCTGTAAATAATATGGACTAGTTGCCTTGCTTGCTTATTCTTGATTTTATGTATTCTTTGTCAGACCTCACTTGATTGGGTGGGATAGAAATCCTGAAGAATAATTTAAAATAGGGTTCACTGCTTTGCCAAGCCAGGGAGATGACACTGAAACTTCCCAGTGATCCTAGCTGGGCTTATATTTATCCTCTGTTCATGGCAGTGCTT
Organism: Heloderma suspectum; assembly: GCF_057233095.1. NCBI lineage: Eukaryota > Metazoa > Chordata > Lepidosauria > Squamata > Helodermatidae > Heloderma > Heloderma suspectum. The sequence continues at coordinate 257,219,990 of NC_139461.1, forward strand.
CAACCACTTGGGAAGCCTCCAGAGAGAAGGAACTTATAGTTAAGAATGGAAAGTGTTGCAAAAATAATTCATTTTCGGAACTGTTCCTAGGGAAGCTGTTTTGGTTTGGATTTGTGCTTTTCTTTCTTCCCAGTGATGTCTGTTGAGTGGTCTTTAAACTCAGGTACCAGCTTGTGGCTATGTACCCATTCAGTAAAGGTACGTCAGGAACATCTCTGTTAGGTTTTGTTTATCATGTCTGTTGACAGTTCCATGACAGATAAATAGTGTTAATACTTTTGTTTTGTTAGTAATGTTAATAATAATTTCCTGACCTAAGAAGATTATTATTTTGTCCCGTGGGAAATAGTGGAATGGTTAAAGTCAGTCGCAGAAATGAACCACAGTATGCCAAGTATTAATCACGCGTCTTAATTTCTGTCCAGGAATTCTTGCTAGTACAATTGGCAGAAAAAAGGAAACATGCTGATAAATTCTTGTCTTCAATAAGGATGAAAAAGCAAATTTGCAGAATCGAATTGATTTTCATTCTTTTCTTCTTTTTTTACTCAGGATAACATGTTCTCAAATATAGCTCATTGTTCGTGCTAATTCTTTGGCTGCTATGTTTTTCAAAGCAACATTTCATGGAATTGCCAAATGGAAGTACGTGTGTATGAAATGTATGGCTAAAATTGTAGAGCATGTTGATACCAAGGACGTGGAAAGGAATCTTGTTTAGCTGTAGTCTGGTTTACAAACTTTAGGAATACTATTATTCTTTAGCACAGTTGTACAGAAAGAAACCACTTACGCTGCTGTAAAAATGCTATTTGCTTTTGATTGGATTATTACTAGGAGCTGGATCCAGAATCTGCCTTCATGCCTGATCTGGAGGGATCAGTTGCCCCCCTCCCCAGCTCACCCCATTGATCAGGGTCTCCCCAGTCTCTGTGTATCATTCTCAGGGGACTAGAGGGGGTGCCGTGGGAGAGGGGCAGCAGGGAAGTCCACTTCCATCAGCACAGTTGATCTGGCTTAAATCTGGATCCAACTGTAGGTATCCATTAGTATAATTCATCATTAATTTATTCACTTTTGCAAAATAGTCCACAGAGGTTATTAGGACCCCTGTCTACATGTACCTATGTTTTTCTAACTATTTTCTAATAATTTGATGAGTTTGATTGTACTTCACAATGTTATAATGGCCAACATGATAACCACTTACTAAACATGTATGGAAGAAAGATTGTAAATACATTTCCCAAATAAACTTGACAGCCCCTGTGAGCTTGTGTGTATACTGATAATCTCATAACCCTATAAGAGTTCTGGATTCCTGATGAGCACAACAATTAGGTAACAAATATGTGTACAAGTTTATTATTTGATATCTCAAATCAGAATGGGATCAGTTATTGTGCACTAAATACATCATCCTATACATCCGGGGTCCCCAACCTTTTTAGACCCATGGGCACATTTAGGAATTTGAGGAACTGTTGTGGGCACCACCACAAATCCCTAATCAGTGGATTACCGCTTTAGCATTTACCTGTTGTGTCTATGGATCTTAGGCTGGGTCTTATTTTGCAAAAACTTCTGTTTCGTGGCTATTGGACACCACAACGTCTCTTTAATAAGGGATTGTCTAATTTGGCTAATTGCTGGCAGTGCAATACAGCTAATGCTTCTTTTGTACGTATGTTTTGCCGATGTCCAGTCACTGCTACTTTTTGCCAGGGAGGTTATTACATAGATAATTTTTCTCCTGGAACAGTCTTTAATATTCACTGATGTACATGCTCTTTAAAATTATTTATCTGCTTCTTGGAAATTAACAAATGCTTAGCGTAAATGGATTCTCTGTGCCTTTTAACAGCTAAAAGACTGATATTACAACATTGGAAGGATAAACACTCACCTCCTATAATGCAATGGATTGAAGACCTTACAACGCTTTCAGTATTTGAACGGGTAGCATATAGATGCCACCTTCAAATGGAAACTTATTTGGATATTTGGTCCACTTTTCTTTATGCCTATGTGTAATTGCTAGTAAGTTGTATGCATTTCGTATGTATTCAGCGTTATGGATGTATACAAATCCATGTTACATATATTAAAACAGGCACCACATTGGGAACCCCTGCATGAGTGCCATTGGAGGTGCCTGTGGGTGCCACAGACCCCTGCTATATATGATGTGTACTTTTTACCTGCAAAACATTTCTTAAAATATTGAGGGCTAGGAGAGGGGCCATAACTCACTGGAGAGAACACACATTCCAGGGATAAATTCCTGGCATCTTCACTTAAATTAAAGTGGTTTTAAATAGCAGGGTTGGGAAGGACTGTTCACAGGGACTCTCGAGGGCTGCTGCTATTTGAAAGTACTGGGCTAGATGGGCCAGTTACCTGAGTTGGTAAAAGTAAGCTTTGAATGTTCAGTTGTAGTTACTGGTGGAAAGATACAGTATTGCATGCTTAAGGTATTGGGGTAAAAATGGCCAGATGTGGTATGTGTTGGATTTCAATAAAGATGCTCAGAGTGGTGCCTGATAAACTGTTGATGAGGTCATACGTTTTGTTTTCATGTATGATTCAGGGTTTATATTGAGGAGTATTTAAGTTCAGATTAATTGCAGGTCACAAACATTCCAGCCTTAAATGTTGATGCAGCAGTTGTGAATGTAAATCTTTCAGGGCTTCCTCCCACCTGATTAATTTTGCGCAAAATTACTCAATATTTAAATGTGGAGTGCTGCTTTTTGTTGTTGTTGAAACTTCAGGTAGGAATTACGTAATGTGTACCCACAAGTTTGTAGTAAAACTAGTTCCTTTAATGGCAGATTGATGTATTGGGAAGTCTGCAGGTCTTGAGATAAGAATTCAGAACATAATCTGACTCTGATTCTGAGAGGATGAGTTCACTGTAGATATGTTTAGCAGATCTAGAAAAAGACAAGAGATGAAAGGTTGCCCTGTTGGATGCATTAATAGTGTAAAAATGCAGCAAACTCTTGAGTTCCATGAAATTAAAACATTTTGCCAGATGTTCAGACAGAGCATTATGGAAATCATAAAACATCCCAACAGCATTAAGGAACTGTTTGTATTGGATGTCTGTATGACCCTGACGTTTTGCACTATCCTGGTTTTTCTGTTATGAGACACAAACTGTATTAACATGTTACAGCAGGGGTGGGCAACTTGTGGCTCTCCAGATGTTTTGGCCTACAACTCCCCTCACCCCTCACCATTGGCTGATGGGAATTGTATGCCAAAACATCTGGAGGGCCACAAGTTGCCCAACCCTGTGTTACAGCATGTTTTTTGTTTTGTATATAAAGCTAGAAAATGTTTCACATGTATTCATTTTTAGTTTTTTTTTAATAACTTGGCTGTCTGACTTTCAATGTTGGATTGTGGTGGTCTTTTTCAACCACTGCAGGCAGTTATTATGGAATGCTACACAGTATTTTTCTTCAAGCATTTATATAGTTGAAAACAATGCTCAGCATGCTGTACATTGTCCATTCTAAATAGATTGTTCCTAAGTTACCATTATTAAAGCTGATTAGTTAATAAGCCACCCAATTATAACCTTCCTTAGAAACCTACAAGCAGTAGCAGCTGAAAACAAAGGTTAATGATATCCTGAGGCCAATGTGTAATGTCCTTTCAGATCATAGTTTTGAGGCCAGCAAGGATGGTGACTGTTGCCTAATTTGACCTCATTGCAAGCAACATCTTCTCTGAAAACTGACTCTGCTGCTGCTGTCAAATCCTAGAATTCTGCAGTATTGGACATAACTTTTTAACAGAAACTTGGCTGCCATATTGCAACTCCACCCCCATCTCCTAGGAGTGAGTTGATATCCTAGAACCTGTTTTTTATGGGGTGAACCTGAAACTTTGTTGTCTATATTTAGGACAAAAGTCCATCAGTGTTGTAGAAGTCAATATCTGGACTACCGATGAGTCTTACTTCATACCATTTATTATTCCTGGTCAATATTGTTGTTGTTGTTGTTGTTCAGTCGTTCAGTCATGTCCGACTCCTCGTGACCCCATGGACCATAGCACACCAGGCCTTCCTGTCCTGCGCTGTCTCCCGGAGCATGCTCAAGTTCATATTCATTGCATCGGTGATGCTATCTAGCCATCTCATCCTCTGTCGTCCCCTTCTCCTTTTGCCTTCAGTCTTTCCCAGCATCAGGGTCTTTTCCAGAGAGTTTTCTCTTCGCATTAGGTGGCCAGAATATTTGAGCTTCAGCTGCAGTATCTGTCCTTCCAATGAGTGCTCAGGGTTGATTTCCTTTAGGATTGACTGATTTGACCTCCTTGCAGTCCAGGGGACTCGTAAGAGTCTTCTCCATCACCACAGTTCGAAAGCATCAATTCTTCGGCGCTCAGCCTTCCTTATAGTCCAGCTCTCACAGCCATACATTACTACTGGGAAAACCATAGCTTTGATTAGACGGACCTTTGTCGGCAAGGTGATGTCTCTGCTTCTTACTATGCTGTCTAGGTTTGCCATAGCTTTCCTCCCAAGGAGCAAGCGTCTTTTAATTTCATGGCTACAGTCACCGTCTGCGGTGATCTTGGAGCCCAAGAAAGTAAAATCTGTCACTGCTTCCATTTCTTCCCCTTCTATATGCCAGGAAGTGATAGGGCCAGATGCCATGATCTTAGTTTTTTTAATGTTGAGTTTCAAACCAGCTTTTGCACTCTCCTCTTTCACCCTCAACAAGAGGCTCTTGAGATCCTCTTTGCTTTCTGCCATTAGGGTGGTGTTGTCTGCATATTGGAGGTTGTTGATAATTCTCCTGGCAATCTTAATTACGACCTCTGATTCATCCAACCCGGCATTTCTCATGATGTACTCTGCATATAAGTTAAATAAGCAGGGTGACAATATGCAGCCTTGTCGTACTCCTTTCCCAATTTTGAACCACTCGGTTGTTCCATGTCTGGTTCTTACTGTTGCTTCTTGACCCTCGTACAGGTTTCTCAGGAGACAGGTAAGGTGGTCTGGTACTCCCATCACTTTAAGAATTTGCCACAGTTTGTTGTGATCCACACAATCAAAGGCTTTAGCGTAGTCAATGAAGCAGAAATAGACGTTTTTCTGGAATTCTCTTGCTTTCGCCATGATGCAACGAATGTTGGCGATTTGATCTCTAGTTCCTCTGCCTCTTCGAAACCCAGCTTGTACTTCCGGTAGTTCTCGCTTCGCATACTGCTGAAGCCTAGCTTGTAGGATTTTGAGCATCACCTTGCTGGCATGTGAAATGAGCGCAATTGTGCGGTAGTTTGAACACTCTTTGGTGTTGCCCTTCTTTGGAATTGGAATGTAAACTGACCTTTTCCAGTCTTGTGGCCATTGTTGAGTGTGCCAAATTTGTAGGCATATTGAATGCAGCACTTTAACAGCATCATCTTCTAGGATTTTAAATAGCTCAGCTGGAATACTGTCATCTCCGCTAGCTTTGTTGTTACTAATGCTTCCTAAGGCCCACTTGACTTCACTCTCGAGAATGTCTGGCTCCAGTTCGGTGACCGCACTATCATGGCTATCAGGGACATTCAGATCTTTCCTGTATAGTTCTTCTGTGTATTCTTTCCACCTCTTCTTAATCTCATCTGCTTCTGTTAGGTCCCTGCCTTCTTTGTCCTTTATCATGCCCGTCTTTGCACAAAACGTTCCCTTGAGATCTCCGATTTTCTTGAAGGGATCTCTAGTCTTTCCCATTCTGTTGTTTTCCTCAATTACTTTGCATTGTTCATTTAAGAAGGCCTTCTTGTCTCTCCTTGTGATTCTCTGGAACTCTGCATTCAGTTGGATATATCTTCCCCTTTCTCCCTTGCTTTTTGCTTCCCTTCTTTCCTCAGCTACTTGTAAAACCTCATCAGACAGCCACTTTGCTTTCTTGCATTTCTTTTTCTTTGGGATGGATTTCGTTGCTGCCTCCTGAACAGTGTTACGGACCTCCGTCCATAGTTCCTCAGGCACTCTGTCTAATCCCTGAAATCTATTTCTCACCTCCACTGTATATTCATAAAGGATATGATTTAGGTCATACCATTTAGGTTTAGTGGTTTTCCCTACATTCTTCAATTTAAGCTGGAATTTTGCAATAAGAAGCTCATGATCTCAGCCACAGTCAGCTCCAGGTCTTGTTTTGACTGACTGTATAGAGCTTCTCCATCTTTGGCTGCAAAGGACATAATCAATCTGATTTCGATATTGACCATCTGGTGACGTCCATGTGTAGAGTCGCCTCTTGTGCTGTTGGAAAAGAGTGTTTGCTATGATCAGCGTGTTCTCTTGGCAAAACTCTATTAGCCTTTGTCCTGCTTCATTTTGTACACCAAGGCTATGCCTGCCTGTTATCCCGGTGATTTCTTGACTTTCTACTTTAGCATTCCAATCCCCTCTGATGAAGAGGACATCTTTTTTTGGTGTTAGTTCTAGAAGGTGTTGTAGGTCTTCATCCTACAACCAACATCATCCTACAACCTACAACCTACATCCTACAACCTCAGCTTCTTTGGCCTCAGTGGTTGGGGCATACACTTGAATTACTGTGATGTTGAATGGTTTGCCTTGGATTCGTACTGAGATCATTCTATCATTTTTAAGATTGTACCCCAGTACTGCTTTTCCCACCCTTTTGTTGACTATGAGTGCTACTCCATTTCTTCTAAGGGATTCTTGCCCACAATAGTAAATATGATGGTCACCTCAATTAAATTTGCCCATGCTTGTCCATTTTAGTTCGCTGATTCCCAAGATGTCGATGTTCCATCTTGCCATCTCATGTTTGACACCTCCAGCTTACCTTGATTCATTGATCTGACATTCCAGGTTCCTAAACAATATTGTTCTTTACAGCATCGGATTTTCTTTTCACCACCAGACACATCCACAGCTGAGTGTCCTTTCGGCTTTGGCCCAGCCGCTTCACTCTTTCTGGTGCTACTTGGAAATTCCCTCTGCTCTTCCCCAGTAGTATATTGGACACCTTCCGACCTGAGGGGCTCATCTTCCAGCATCATCTCTTTTAGCCTTGTGATACGTTCCATGGGGTTTTCTCGGCAAGAATACTGGAGTGGGTTGCCATTTCCTTCTCCAGTGGACCACATTTTGTCAGAACTCTCTGGCATGACCTGTCCATCTTGGGTGGCCCTGCACGGCATAGCTTATGGCTTCACTGAGTTACGCAAGCCCCTTCGCCACAACAAGGCAGTGATCCTGTGCCTAATTCATGCTCTGAATTGGAACGGCATATGATGTCCTCTTTCCTGACAGTGTGTGCAGGAAATTATCCTCCCAATTCTTCCTTGTTTGACGTGCCTTTTGATACTAATAGTCTTCTTCACTTTCCTCTCCATCTCAAGCTCCGCTTCTCTTCCTGCTTCCAGTCTCAGCCTGTTGTCTGTGTATGAGCCAGTATTGTGCACATTTTGAATTCTTGACATTTTCTGACTTCGGCCTTACTTGCGACTCTTAACTTGGTAAGGCTGGGTTCTCGGTTTGGGAAGCCTACAAGTTGAACTACGGGTTTCATTTTTTGTTAGTTGAATCTGAATAATTGTGTGTGGTTTCCGAATAAATGTTTTGAGGGTAGTGTTTGCTTAGATTTCTGTTTTGTAAATCTGGAAGAGTCTAGGAAAATGCTGCAGCTTTTCTTTCTGTTTCTGAACAACCCCAAACTCCAAATTTGTGGTTTCTGTAGGTAACAGTTGAGCCTTAATGTACAACACAACAACAAAAAATCAAGAAAAGAGCTGGATGGACTAATCAAGAACTTTGTGGTGGTTGGGGCTTTCTTTGGAAAGGGTGTGTGTGTGTATAAATATGTATGGGCTTCTTTTCAACGAGGACCAATTTGTAGCAAATGTTTTCAAGTAGTCTGAGCACTGTTTGAGTAATTCTTACGGACAGGGACAGCTCCATTTTCCAACTTGTTTAAATGATGTTATATCTCTGAAGCTGTTCATCAAGGTCTAGAGAGGCATTTTTCAGTTTCCTGACCAGCATTTCTTGCTCTGTTTGGGCTGTCTTATCTAGTTAATGCTAAAGCGAGTTGAAAAGGTTCATTCAGTAAGTAGGAGTTCTGGTATGAGCAGTTTCTTCCATCCACTGACTCCCCACCCCACCCCCTTTAGTCTTTTTGCATATGACTCACTATTGCTGACTAAAATCTTGCTGATTTGGTGCTTGCAGTTTATTCTTGAGGGAGGAAAAAAAATCCCTGAACAAGACATTGACCAAATGAAAAGTAAACTCCATAACTTCCCACTCAGACCTTTTCCATGTTCTATGGTGCTTTGTTGTTGTTCAGTCGTTCAGTCGTGTCCGACTCTTCGTGACCCCATGGACCATAGCTCGCCAGGCCTTCCTGTCCTGCTCTCTCTCCCGGAGCGTGCTCAAGTTCATATTCATTGCATCCGTGATGCTATCTAGCCATCTCATCCTCTGCCGTCCCCTTATCCTTTTGCCTTCAGTCTTTCCCAGCATCAGGGTCTTTTCCAGGGAGTTTTCTCTTTGCATTAGGTGGCCAAAATATTGGAGCTTCAGCTTCATTATCTGTCCTTCCAATGAGCACTCAGGGTTGATTTCCTTTAGGATGGACTGATTTGACCTCCTTGCAGTCCAGGGGACTCGTAAGAGTCTTCTCCAGCACCACAGTTCGAAAGCATCAATTCTTCAGCGCTCAGCCTTCCTTATAGTCCAGCTCTCACAGCCATACATTACTACTGGGAAAACCATAGCTTTGATTAGACGGACCTTTGTCGGCAAGGTGATGTCTCTGCTTCTTACTATGCTGTCTAGGTTTGCCATAGCTTTCCTCCCAAGGAGCAAGCGTCTTTTAATTTCATGGCTACAGTCACCGTCTGCGGTGATCTTGGAGCCCAAGAAAGTAAAATCTGTCACTGCTTCCATTTCTTCCCCTTCTATATGCCAGGAAGTGATGGGGCCAGATGCCATGATCTTCATTTTTTTAATGTTGAGTTTCAAACCAGCTTTTGCACTCTCCTCTTTCACCCTCAACAAGAGGCTCTTGAGATCCTCTTCGCTTTCTGCCATTAGGGTGGTATCGTCTGCATATCGGAGGTTGTTGATAATTCTCCCAGCAATGCTGGTGCTTTAGCTTACCTTTATCAATATACATATAAAAACAGCCATATATATAAGAGGATTCAGGATGTAGCTTCTTTCCTGTCTTGGATGCTTCCTCATAATCTTCTTGTGCCCAGCATTTTAATACCTTGAACTTACCAAAAGTGGTACAAAGCTTGTGGAACAGCTTTTTCCTTCCCTCCTAGCCTTCAGCCTTCCCTCCTAACAACTTGCTGGGGAATTCTTTATTTGACATGCTCAGTTTGTGCACTGTGGGTGCAACGAGCTGTTACACGTGGGTTATGTGAAGCTGGTTCGGTATTTTTTCATTAAATATATTTTCTGAGGTTCTTTGGATTCCCCCTGAACTGTTGGTGGTGGGGTGGGGGGGAGCTCAAATTCTCTGAGAATATTTGGGAAAATGCTCCCTCCTCCACTTCTCCATCCATGAATAGGTTGGAGAATTTTAGGTGCAGCTATGTATCCACTTTTAATATTTTAAAATTCATTCGTTATTCATTGAGCTGAAATTTCTCAAGAGAACTCTAGAAACTTTCCCAAGAACTTTATCCCCCCCCCCCCCCGCTGCCTCATGGATAATATTCTCTCTCTCCTCCATCCTCCTATATTTCACTGCCTGCAAATAGATGATTAGGCAATTTTGGGAGCCTGTATTCACTCAGTCCTATGAGACTGTTTCCACAGCTTGTAATTTTTGAGATACCCCTCTCCCGATTTCAGTAACAATCTGGCACGGTGCAGCTTCGAATAAAGACTATTCCCTTTCTCCTCTCATACTCTGCAAAAATGCCCATCCTTTTAAAGAATTTCCTCTCATTCCTTATTATACTGAAAGGTGTTGTTACAGGATGCAGCTGCCTACCTAGTCTCTGCTCTGCTGCTGTGTAGTTTTTTGCTGTATAGAAAATATTTTTTTTTCCTTTGTTTTGAAATGTTAGGTATTTTTTTTCATCCTTAAGTCGATTTACCATAGGCAGACATGTATATTTCAACCTCTGGTTTTTAGCTGTTTCCTACTATAAGATACTTCACTTTTTTGTGATGTGGTATTGGAATTGTACCACCTTAGAAATATATGTAGAAGGTTGCTTATTTGAAAATACCCCCATCTCAGAATCTCTCTGCACATGCAGAGTTAGCACATTGGGGTGAAAAGTTGAATAGAAACTTTCTGTTTCATGTGCTATCCTGCATGTGTTGAGAGATTATTATTATTACTGTTAGCATTTTTATAATGCCTGTGACATGTACCACCTCTATAGGACTTAGGAGGCTCTTAATAAATAGTGAATAACTAATTATACCTCAGGTATGTGTGGGTAGTATGATTACCACCAATCCCTGTTTGTCATCTTTCCCTGACCCGGCTGGAAACACCCTTGATCTTTATAAATGCGGATGCAGTAAGCAAGGTTGATAATAAGATGTCATGGGGGATATCTAAAAGGAAGGATTCTCTAAAAACATACCATGGGATTCACTGAATATTCAAAATGGAGCTTATTTATCCATAGGCAAAAAGGCAGGGTTTATAGATGGAAAGCAAGGATCAACATACAGATCGTGTATATATTCTGAAATAAAAGAAACCAAATTACTACAGTCCCTAGATACACTAACTCTAACCTTGGGATCATTTAGGGCAGGGGTGGGCCTACAAATTCCATCAGCCCTAGCCAGTATAGTTGTTGTTGTGGGATGATGAGAGTTGTAGGCTAAAACATCTGGAGGGCCACAAGTTGCCCACCCCTAAGGGTAGTGCAACTAGATGTGTGTGACCAAAGCCCTATTTAGGCATTAGGAGTCTGAGAAAACACATGAGGCAGAATGCGCTAGCCTCACCCCCTCGGTCTTAGTTTCTGGCACCTTCTACACATGGATGTTCCAGAGTTGCAAATCACAAGTTGCCCTTCACATGTAGAGGGTGATGAAAATGGTGGCAGAGGGGGATGGGATTAGCATCTTCCCCCTCCTCATGTGTTCACTTGAACAGGCTTTGATCGAATCCAGACAGGCTTAGCTTGAATCCACGCCACCTTCTCTCTCTCAGACCTACTGCCTACTCCCAACTGACAAGCCCTAACTGTCATTGAGGCTGTGCTCTCTCCTTCTTCCTTCCCTGATTCTATCCCTGATTCTCCTTCTTGACAGACAGCTCTCAGGCATAGCTATCAGATCACTTTGTTACACCCATTAACTAAGTTCTCAAGCAATTTGTGTTTGGGGGGAGAACTTCAGGCATGCAATGTGCCCCACATGCATATCTGTGGTGTTACAGCCATTTACCTTACTAAAATGGCTGTATTTTTCAAATAATAGTGGCTTCCATTGCTGTCTGAAATGTTTTTGCCTTTCCCAGGTAGACTTGCATCATTGGGCTTCTCAGACATTGTCCTCAGATGTTTCATAACTGTTTTGAGCTCCTGGATGACAAAAACTCTGACAATTATATAGCTGCTTATCTTGAGCTTAATATCTTTCAGCTCTTTGTTTACTTTTGGCTGAGTTACAACACCTACTGTGGCACGTCTAGAGAAGGCAATGATCTCTGATGAGATAGTGACTATGCAAATACGAGGAGTTCTCATTTGAGATAAATAACAGTTTTGTGCAGCAAGACAGATGTGTGTGTGTGTGTGTGTGTGTGTGTGAATCATGACATCTCTTTACCTCCCCCCCCCCTCCAAATAATACATATGCATGTATCAGTTGAAGGAAATTAGAACTGTTGGGCTATGTTCAGATTGCTTTCTGTCCTGTTCTAAGGGACTTAGTGAGGGTTACAGCGGGTAGTATAACTTCCCACGACCAGTGAAGGGGATTTGCCCAAGATTTGAGTTTCACATCTGAGAAGGGTTCTGAGCCCAGATCTCCCACAACCTAACACAGTCTCTGTTTGCTTCATCACAGTGGCACATGGAATGACTGTTTGAAATCTGCTTCCACATTAATTGCATTTCTGTGATACTTTGATACAATTTTTTTAGATTGTAAGCCTGCGGACAGGGACAGTCTTCTTTATTCATTGATTGTAAGCCACTCTGGGAGCCTTTCTTGGCTAAAGAGTGGGATAAAAATACAATAAATAAATAGGGGCAGGATATTAGTGCCTTCCCTGCTACCTTTTGAGCTTTCAGTGTAAAGAAGAGCCTATTAGTTTCTTTCTAATATGTGAAAAGACTTCCTGACAGGAAAGCTCTGTAGCTAGGTTTGGCCTTCATGCTTGGTGTGTTAACTTGGTGGTTTCTATATGGTAAGTTACAGAGACATTATTGATTAAGTGATTTTTGCGTCGGTTGCCAGTGTTGGCTGTAAGAGTAGCGAAGAGGCTAATAGGATGACTTTTAATGTTTCTTGGGGTTCATCGACAAAATGGGTTTTTCACAAAATCAAGATGTTAAGCATTTGGGGAAATGACATGGAATGAGCTTTCTGGCTGGTTTGCCTGGTGACCCCTATTGATTTTTTTTTTTTTTTTAATCTTCCTTGTAATGTGTATGTAGAATGGCCAATCAAAGCCGTGGAAGTGTGTTATGCTACTATTGGCAGTTCAGGTACAATGTACCTGGCTCATGTTGCTCCCTGCATATAGCGCAATGGTTTATTTGATATGGAATAATATGATAAGGGAATTTGAGAATAGAAGTTGCTGCTGAAATGTTGGAACCAAGCTCAATGACCTTCAAACACCTTTTAGCCCTGCATTATTATAGATATGTGAATAGAAGCTTCTTTCCACCAAGGCAGTATATAAGTGCAAATTGAGAGAGCTTTATTTTGATAATTTGGGCAGGCAAATGTTGCCTATGATGTTATCTCTCCCACACCCAATTTTTTTTTTAGGACAGTGGTGCAGCCTGGGGCTGATGGGACTTGGAAGTCCAAAACATCTGGAGGGCACCAGGTTGGGGGAGGCTGCATAGAATATTCTACCAACATGAATACCAGAGCTGCTTCCCACTTCTTCTTGGTCATTTGCATTCTGGATTGGCTTCTAGTTATGAAACTTGCTTTCCTTTTTGAAGTTAATCAAAACCCAGCATTTTCTGGAGTCTTTAGGTTTACACTTAATAGCTGGAGATTAAGCCAGAAGGTACCTTAATTTACTTCACTTTCTATTTTATATATTTTCTAGCTTTCAAACTTACTTTTCTGAACTTTTCCTTTGGAGAGGCATACAATTTCAAAGAAAATAATGACTTCTACTGATAGCAGATATTTTATGTCGGGAATCTTTACATGTATGTGACTCTTTCTAATGGGGTGATAAAACATTGCCATGGTTCTTTGGTGACTCATCCCAATAATTACTGTGTACTGGGGGTTGACCTTTGCAATAGTACTGTTTTGCCTTATCTTAGGTATATTTTGAAACTAATTGTGGAAGTGGCTTTCTACTCAACCTTGAGCTATTCTGGTTGATTTGTTAACCTTTTATATTTAACTTTGAAGGGAGAATTAAATGAAATCTATGCATTGACCAGTCTTTAAGAAATTGTGCTACTGACCTATTTGGTAATATTGATCTGCTGCTGATCTTCATTGTTCAGAGGTCTGCTTGGCACTTGGCCCTGTGTTTGTGTCCTGTGAAGTGGCTCTCAGGAGTGGGTTGTGCACCTGCATGCCCTTCCCTGCTACCTTTTGAGCTTTCAGTGTAAAGAAGAGCCTATGCATGAGAAACTAGATCACACTGAAGGCTTTATGGGTTGTAGGGGAGGGTGTGTAAATGTGTTGCTCACTCGCATTGACCTCATATATAACATACGTAGGGCTAAATTGCACCACCGTAGAGGAAAGGAAAACTAGTTATTCAGCATGCAGAATTTCCTTCCTTCCTTTTTGGGGAACGGTGATAACTCAGTGATAGAGCTGGTATCTTTGGCATCTCCTGATAAAGCTGGGAAAGAGTGGAGAGCCACTGCCAGTCATTGTAGATAATAATGACCTAGATGGACAAATGACCTGTTATAAAGCTTCTTCCTATGTTCTTTGTGTCATTTCTAATGAGGCTGATGCAGTTAAGAAAGCCTTGTTTTTCCATCTCTTATTTTTGACTGTTTTATGATATGATTTCACTTTTCGAATATTGTATTAACTACCTAAGGAGCCTTGGCTGAAAGATAGTTTACAAATCTGAGAAATAAATAAATGAAGTAACTCCAGAACTAGGGAAGCAAGTGTATTAAACTGGGAGAAGTGATGATATTTTCGTAATTCCTGGAGGACTTCCAGTTAAATGATCAGAGTAGCTCGATAAGATAGACTGATCTCAGCCCAGCTTTGTTTTCTCTTGCTTGAGTTAGGAGGGGTGTTCTCATCCTTCTCCTTGCACTGAGTTCAGTATGACCTCATATATAGATATGTGTTAACTGACTTTGCTGTCACCCCTTTTTTGTTTTTCTTGTTTTTGTACAGTTAATCTAAATCAAGTATTCAGTGGATTCTAGTGACAATGGATCCCTTTGTTTTCCTTGCATCGGGAGTGGTCATCACTGGCTGGCCAATCTGTGTTTGAGCTTTCCAGCAGCGCACACTTGCACAATATTGAGCTGCAGTGTAGTGCCATCTTATGTCTGATCTAAGTCCTAGTCCAGGGGTGCAAACCTCTTTCAGCCCAAAGGTCAAATTCCATTTTGAAGAAACTCTTGAGGGCCTCATTGCAGTGGTGGGTAGAGCAAAGGAAAAAGGGGTGAGGCCAAAAACAAAATACCAGCACATTTGTGTTTATAGCTCTTACTGCCAGCAACTAAGCCTTAGGAAAGATGTTTATTTATTTATAAATTACATTAGCACTTCAGCCTTTTGGAATAGGGGAGAAAAAGAAGTTAGAAACCACCAAATGCTCAGTGGTTGGGGAGATGGTTGGGGCCAGGGGAAGGGGTGTGGCCATTTGGGGAACCCCAGAGGGCCAGATTAGAACCCCCGGAGAGCCATATTTGGCCCCTGGGCCTGATTTTCTGCACCTCTGCCCTAGTCCTACCACATTATATACACATGCGAACACACACTTGAATGAGCACAGTAGTTCATGCCACAAAGGCTGTCAACCAGGTTTTGTCTGAGTTGCTTTCTGTTGGTGAGTGTGTTGCAAAGACTGCCATCTTCATAGGATGCCTTTTTGGCATCTCAGTGATGAAAGTTTGAAGGCCAGATCATTGAGTAGCTTTGTTACTTCTTCATTGTTTGTCCATGTGTGTGCGTGTGTGTGCGTGCACGCGTATGTGTGTATATATCTAGATAGATAGATATGTAATAAGAACATAAGAATGCCATCAGCCCTCAAGGAGGCAGTGATAAGACCACTCTTAAAGAAGCCCTCCTTGGATCCCCAAGTTCTGAACAACTTTCTCCCAGTCTCGAATCTGCCATTTTTGGGCAAGGTGATTGAGCGGGTGGTGGCGATGCAGTTGAAGGCACACTTGGAAGAAGCTGATTATCTAGATCCATTTCAGTCAGGTTTCAGGCCTGGGCATGGGACAGAAATGGCCTTGGTCGCCTTGGTGGATGATATGAGGAGGGCTCTGGATAGGGGCGAATGCTCCTTCCTTGTTCTCCTCGCCCTCTCAGCAGGTTTTGATACCATTGACCACGGTATTCTCCTGGACCGCGTGGAGGGGTTGGGCATTGGAGACACCGTATTGCAGTGGTTCTGGTCCTTCCTTTCCAGCAGGTACCAGAGGGTAGCACTGGGAGAGGAGGTTTCGGACCCGTGGCCACTCACTTGTGGGGTGCCACAAGGTTCTATCCTCTCCCCAATGCTATTTAACATCTATGTGAAGCCGCTGGGGGCTATCATCAGGAGGTTTGGGGTGCGGTGTCATCAATATGCAGATGACACGCAGCTCTACCTATCATTCAAATCTTCACCCAGGTTGGCTGTAGAATCCCTGTCCAAATGTCTGGAGAAGGTGATTGGCTGGATGGGGAGAAATAAGCTGAAGCTGAACCCTGACAAGATCGAGGTACTTTTGGTGGGAGACAAGAGGAGGTTGGGGGATGTTGACCTGGTGTTGAATGGGGTACGGCTACCCTTGAAAGACCAGGTCCACAGCCTGGGGGTCATTTTGGACTCCCAGCTGTCCATGGAGGCTCAGATGTCAGCTGTGAGCTGGACAGCGCTGTACCAACTCCATCTGATATGGCGGCTGCGCCCCACCTTCCCGACCATCTGCTCCCATCAGTAGTACATGCCCTGGTCTCCTCTCGTTTAGACTACTGTAATGCGCTCTACATGGGGTTACCCTTGAATATGGTTCGGAAGCTGCAGCTGGTACAGAACGCAGCGGCTCGCCTGATTACAGGGAGCTGCCGGCGAGATCATATCACTCCAGTGCTGAAGGAGTTACACTGGTTACCAGGTGTTTTCCGGGCCAAATTCAAGGTGTTGGTTTTGACCTTTAAAACCCTATACGGTTCCGGCCCAGCCTATCTTAAGGAGCACCTCTAGCAACACCAGACAGGCCGCTGAACAAGATCAGCCTCGGATGGCCTTCTCTCTGTCCCATCAGCCAGGACAGCTAGGCTGGTGAGGACGAGGGAGAGGGCCTTCTCTGTGGTGGCCCCCACTCTGTGGAACTCCCTCCCTAGGGAACTCCGCCATGCCCCCTCTTTAATGAGCTTCCGCCGCGCATTAAAAACGTGGTTATTCAGGCAGGCATTTGGGGTGGGTTAGGGTATTTTTTATGATGTTTTTAATGTAGAATTTTATTGTTTTAATTATTTTGTTGTTGTATATCGCCCAGAGTGGCTGGGTGACCAGCCAGATGGGTGATTAATAAATTAAATAAATAAATAAGTAAGTAAGTAAGTAAGTAAGAAAGAAAGAAAGAAAGAAAAGCCATGCTGGATCAGACCAAGGGTCCATCTAGTCCAGCATTCTGTTCACACAGTGGCCATCCAGCTGCCCATGGGAAACCCCCAAGCAGGACATGAGTGCAACAGCACCCTCCCACCCATGTTCCCCAGCAACTGGTGTACATAGGCTCACTGCTTCTGGTACTGGAGGTGGCACATATCCATCGAGATTAGTAGCCACTGATAGCCCTTTCCTCCAGTAATTTGTCCAACTCCCTTTTAAAGCCATCCAAATTGGTATCCATCACTACATCTTAGCGATGTGTTAGTGAATTCCATAGTTTAACTACGTGCTGTGTGAAGAAGTCCTTCCTTTTATCTGTCCTCAATCTCCCACCAATCAACTTTCAGTCTTGAAATTGAGGTGGATCATTGGTAACTTCATTATAGCCAGGGGAGGAAGTAGCAGTTGCATTTGTGATGAGTATGTCAGTGGCAAGTGACACCAGTCTGCACGCCACCCCCCATTCTGCACCACTGCAGTGCTGCCCTTTTGAGGTTGTTGCCATTCTTTAAATTTAAAGGCTCTTTAAACCTTTCCTCTTCACTTAGTTTCCCATATTGGAAAAAAAACAGAAGCCCTATTCAGGTGTTCTGCTTGAACAAAGTTTGTAGGGGCCAGGAGCATACACACCAGCTCCACCCTTCCTGACCTTCGCACATTTCCTGTGATTGGAATCCCTGCATGATCAAGGTTCCTGATTGTGAGGGGGCTTTGAAGAGCATTCAGCTGAATATGATTAGAACCTCCCTTCAAACCTTTGAATTAAATCTGTGAATCTTGGGCACGGAAGGGACAGAACTGATATGCATTAGGACATGCACTTTGTGTCGTCACGCATTCAGGCTGAACACTTGTGCAGTACTTTGGACACACAGGAATGAATTTCCCCTCCCCCATGTAGACCCCACATACCTCCCCCTCCAAATCTGCTCTGGAGCATTGGGGGAATTTTGGGAACAGATTTGGGGCATATGGGAGGCAGCAAGGTGGAGGAGAGCAAGGGGAGTCTGTTTTGACCCACAGTTATTATGAGTGCATAGTCAGGAATTCATTTGAGGCACTGCAGGTAGTTCCGCATGGACCTGCTCCCTCTTTATAGAACTCCCTGCCTGTTATTATTTCCCCCTTTTTATTGTTCACCACTCAGATATTTTATTGGATGTACAGCAGTATATAAATCTCGTAAATAATAAATTAATAGTGTTGATATCCTATATTTAAAAACACAGATGGCAGAAATAGTGAGTTTTCTCAAGTTCTCATTGGCACTTTAGAATAGATAAGTTCCCTTCCATAGGTGGCTGCTGCTGAGGTCCTGTGTGATGTGGGATCAGAAAGCTTTTTCATGTTGATGACATGTGACTTCATTGTTAGCGTAAAGTATCCTTGGATCCTGAACACTGAAGCATATTTTTAGTAAAAGTTTGTGGAGGAGGTCTATAAACAGAATGGAGTGGTACTATTATTACAAGATCAAAAGCCCCAATTTAGCTCTTTCCATAGCACTGTCGCTAGCAGTTCTCTCAAGCTTTGGCAACTTTTGAAATGTCATTTTTAGTTTCTGCACAAGGTATATAATAATGAAGCTTTCTAGCTGGACCAGGCAGTCTTTGACACTCATATAATGCCTATAAATCACTTAGTTTCTCAAGGTGTTGCAGATGTGCAATTTTTAAGTGCATGTCTTATGATTCGGGTGTCATGCTAAATCCTGAACATTCTTTGGTAAGGCTCAGTTCATAAAACAATTGTATATGAATTGTTTCCAAATTATGACTCGTTGAAATGAGTATTTCAACAGTTATGTGACTCTTAATTTCTTTTGTCTTTTTTGCCATTGTTTGAGAAGTAGGAAGAAGTAAAGATTCATCGTGCTTCATGCTTTTCCTCACAAAACTGGAAACATCCATATAGAATGAAACATTTAAATCTCTCTCATACATGCACACACAACTTCTACCTACTGTATCATACACTGGGAGCCAGTGTGGTGTAGTGGCAAGAGTGTTGGACTGGGAGCTGGGAGATCTGGCTTCTAGTCCCCACTCGGCCATGGAAGCTCACTGGGTGACTTTGGACCAGTCACACACTCTCAGCCCAACCTACCTCACAGGGTTGTTGTTGTGAGGATAAAATGGAGAGGAGGAGGATAATGTAAGCTGCCTTGGGTTCCTTGCAAGAGGAAAAAAGGTGGGATATAAATGCAATAATAAATACACAACTTCCTGATCCTTCAACCTACTTTGGAAACCAAAAGAAATATACAGTGCAAAATCTCTTCACAGCTAGTTGGAGTTTATGAAAATCAGCTAACCTGATCTTTTAATCGTACATGTTTCTGCCAACAGTAACTATGCCAGCTGCAGTTTGGCATGGGCTGCAAGAATTAATTATCAAATAAAAATCCTGTCATTATCATTACCACTGCCAGAGTTGTTTCAGTCAAGCATTGTGTCCCTTGCAAATCCATCTGATCTGAAACACCTCCCCGCATGGATTCTTCTTCACTGATTTTAATAACTTAGGCTGCAGTCCTATACACACTTACCTGGGAGTAAGTTCTATTGAATTCAGTGGGATGTACTTCTGAATAGACATGTGTAGGATTGTGCTGTTTCTCATCTGAGAGTGTATACTTTGAATGTACACATGCAAGGCAAAATGGGAAAGTTGAACAACTTTTACCTAGGTAACTGTATTTTTTAAGAAATAGAGATGAATTTTCTTCTTTATGGTATCTTCATGGTATCAATGGGATTTGGGCTTGCATAGACTCAAAACTGTGACTGAGCAGGTGACCACGCGAAGAACATCAGTTACTGGTAAGAGAGCCAGTATGGCATAGTGGTTAGAATGTTGGATTGGGACTCTAGTCCTCACTCAGCCATGAAGTTTACTGGGGAACTTTGGGCCAGTCATTGACTCAGTCTAGCCTAGCTCACAGAGTTGTGAGGAGAGGAGGAGGATCATGCATGCCGCCTTGGGCTCTTTGGAGGAATGGCAGGGTATAAATCTAATGAACTAATTAATTAAATCTGCCTTTACTCTAACTTCCCTCTCCTTTATCAAGAACTTTATCAGGCAGCCATTCCTGGGAGAGAACTCCTCCCATATGTGCCTGCCCAGACCTTAAGATCATCCTCAGCAGCCCTTCTCCATGAACCCCTGCCAAAGGAAGTGAGGCAGATGGCTACTAGGAGGAGGGCTTTTTCTGCTGTGGCACCCCAGCTGTGGAATGATCTCCCTAGTGAGGTTCGCCTGGCACCTACAATGTATTCCTTCTGGGGCCAGGTGAAGACCTTTTTATTTTCCCAGGCATTTTGGCATTTTAGCTTTCTAGTCTTTTAGCTTTGCTGTTTTAAATCTGTATTTTAAACCTCTGTGTTGCTGCTAGGTTTTATTCTGGTTGTATTATTATGCTGTGGTTTTAATGTTTTATATATTTTATATTGTTTTATTGTGTGCTCTTTGGTTTTAATTTTTGTGAACTGCTCAGAGAGCTTCGGCTATTGGGCGGTATAGAAATGAAACAAACAAACAAACAAACAAGAACAGGATAGCCCTTTTAGCTAGATCCGGTTTTCTCCACATGATAAATGAAATAACATAATGATTTTTTTCCAGGAAGAGGCTTTTGGGGTTTGCTTGTTTGGCTATATTATGGTGGCACAGAGCTCGCCCATTAAGTGTGAGTACTCTGAATTGTCAACTTGCACATCAAACAAATTTTCCCAGCATTCACTAAATGCATTTTCCAGTGTTCACATATTAGGGCAGAAAGAGAGATGCACCAAAAATGCCAGCCCCCATCTCTTTTACTACCTCATAGGGTAGTAAACTGAAATGTTTGAAGTGACTTCATTGTGGCTTGTTTCCCTGCCTCCAGAAGCAGCAGTTCTTGGAATGGAACGGGTGCAGGCAAATTTAGAGTGCAGTGATGTTACATGGAGAGCCAGTGTGGTAGTGGTTCAAGTGCTGGACAGACGGTTCAAATCCCTGCTCGGTGGCAAACTGGGTGACCTTTGGCCTGTTCACTGTCTCTTAGCTTAACGTAACTCACAGGGTGGTTGTGAGCATAATGAAGGTGAACCACAAATGTATACTGCCATGAGTTCTTTGGGTACATACAGTTTGTGCTTTTTAACTTACTAGACCCGAGGTGGCAACGTATAGGCCAAAACATCTGGAGGCCTACAACTCCCCTGATTCTTCACATTGGCTATGCTGGCTAGGGGTGATAAGAGTTATAGGCCAAACATCTGGAGGGCCACAAACTGCTCATCCCTGTAGATGCTAAGGGGAGAGAGAGTGACACAGCCCTGCTCTGTTTAACTACAGTTGCATGTCTTCTGTCATGTCTAATTCCACAGCTAATCAAGAGATAAAATACAAAAAGGATGGTATTTTGTTCTGTCCTTTAAAAAAAGACTTTGGTGCTCCTATGCAGTAAAGTGAGAATTGAGGACTGCCTTATATCCTCACGGGTCCTGCATTCCACCCAGTAGCAGGCAGTGTTCGTTCAGTTACCATGTCTTAGAGACACTCCCTCTGTACAGTGCAGTGTGGAACAGGGTTGCTGTCTAAAATGGGTAGTGCTTTGTCCCTTAACTGCTCACTTTTGACATAAGGCCCTTCCCATGAGAAAAAGGACTGTCAGTGCTAAGATGGAAATATAAAACATAGAGAATATACTTGAGCAGGCCAGTTTATACGGGCTTTTATGTAAACATCTTGCGGACGAAGCTTATACTTTATTTATTTTTAAAGTTCTGCATCATTGCAAACTTGGTCCTTGATGGGACACAAACAGAGCCATGGTATATTTAAAGGAGCAAGCACAATAAAAACAGCTGTGCACTTCTGAAAACCAAGGGAGGGTTAAAGAAGGGGTACATCTGGTAGAAGAAAAAATATGCTACTCTGGAAGTAGAGGGCATTGTAAAGAGAGAGAGAGAGAGAGCTGTCTGACTAGAGGGGAAAACTTAAGTAATAGAGGTGTCAGAAAAGTGATGCATCCTCCACTTTAGGCCCAGAATAACTGAATAGCAGAGGAGGAGCAGGCAGTCCATTTAGGCATTAATCTTGCAATGATGCGTAGGAAGAGAGAATAGTTGCTGTTTCCTTCTTTAAAATGTATGTAGGGGCCTGATTCTTTTGTTGCTTGTCACTTGCATGTGTCTTAAAGAGAAGAGCTGATGAACTATACTTCTATTTTAGTACAAAATGCAAATAAAGATTTGCAAGTTGTCAGTAATACTTATCCAGGAATCTGAATTATTTTCTGTTATTCTGGGCTTGGCCAAATGGTTAGGAAGTGACATTGAAAAGAAAATAACTCGTGTGAACCTTTTGTACAAATAATGGAAGATTGCCCATGGTTTAAATCTCTTTGAGCTGGCAGTGAAATGGCCAGAACTGGGAGCCATCTGAAATACGGCCTGGAAATAGGTGTCTTGAATGTCTTTGCTGGTAAATTAGAAGTGATAGTGGAATGCAATCCTGAGATAGTTATTCTGCCTTGATGTGCATGCCAAGAGTATTTTACCAGATTGCTGAGAGTGTAGAAATCGTTCAAGTTTTAAGACACACAGACCTGTTGTTATAGATCTAGTTTGGCCTTTAAGGCTGCAATCCTATGCATGTTTAGACGGAGAAAACTCCTACAACTCCCCACATTCCCCAGTCAGCCATACTGGCTGGAGAATGCTGGGAGTTGTAGGAGTCTTCTCTGTCTAAACATGCATAGGATTGCAGGCTTAGGCATTAAGGCCTGTCATTTGTTAGACGCTTTGGACTATCACTTGAGGCTTTTTCAAGTGCACAGTTGGACGTGTACTGTTTAAAAGTTGTAAGATAGTATTACGTAAGGTCTGGGAACAGGCTTTGATTGCTGAGTCCACAAGACCATGTATTGTACTGACTTGACGAGAAGAATGCTGGTACCCCAACATTTGGTCACCTCAGCTTTTCAGAGACCATCTTCAATTTAGCACTTTTACTTCCACCCCCCTGCACAATTAAAGTGTTTCCCTTTCTTGAAAGCCTATTTTGGTGCACATATATCTGATTATTTTACTGTCTAAAATTACTTTGCCAAACTCCTAAACCTTTTTAATCAAAAATTTGTGTTTGTCATTGTATTAATTCATTGCTGAAAGAGAGAGAGCATTACCTTCACAAATTTTTTAACTTGCCCACTTGGAGCTGTTATCCATTAGTTCCTATGCTTTGTAAAAATAATCAAAAGAGATCCTACCAAATGTTGAGATACAGAAGAAGTAAAATGCTATCTTATCATGGAACGAGATACACAGTCTGCTCTACATGTCTAGAGCCAATTTGGTTTTGAACACCTGGATCATCTGGATTACTAGACAATTTCAAAATTTGCAGAAACGTGAACTGTATTTTCCTCACTTTCTTCATAAATTATAAAAATAGCAAACCTACAAGTTCTTTGTGCAAAGTAGGCAGTGTTTGAAATAAATGTGTTCAGGTAATGCTTATGGTTTCTGCAAAAACAGGCTTTAAAAAACCCCAGTTAAATTGTCAGTTGGCTTTTTTCATCCATTTAAAAGGGGGGTTTCACTGCTGATGTAGGCAGTCTTTGTGGGCCTTTAGACCTAGGCTCTTTTGTTAGTGGTGACTCTTCAGTAGTAAATGATTCTGTGTTTAGTTGAGGGAAATTTATTAGTCTAAGGACTAAACTAGACATGATGCCATTCATGCAATTAGAAACGGTATGAATTGTGTTTTTTGGGAGTAACTAGGTGCAGGAGGGGTAATTGGGATTAGGACCTCATTGGGAGGTAATGGG
Source organism: Heloderma suspectum (assembly GCF_057233095.1). NCBI lineage: Eukaryota > Metazoa > Chordata > Lepidosauria > Squamata > Helodermatidae > Heloderma > Heloderma suspectum. The sequence continues at coordinate 257,243,801 of NC_139461.1, forward strand.
TTAAAGCTCCCTTAACCCCACGAAGGTCCTTGTCTGAATTGTACCCTCTATTACTCTAAACACAAAACAAAAGATACCATTCATGCAATTGCCAGTTGTCTGAATGTTGTCACACTAGCTTGGCCCTGAGAATATTTAATGAAAGCTGTCTATTTTTGCAAACTGTAATAATATTTCAAAAGTTATTCAAAGTAATATTTATTTAGATTTTAGCTGAAAGATTGAGGCATATGTTACAGAACCCACTTAAATGGATTTTAAAAAATGGCTAAAACCCCAGCCTTCTTCTGGTAAGCTTCTAGGGGGAGAGAATTTTATAACTGGGAGCAGAGATGCTTTGTGAAATCCTATATAAAATCACTTCGTCTGTACATCTCAAACTAATGAGCAGATCTGAACCTAGATATATACTGGGTTTTGCAGTTTTCTGACTGTTGCAATGTAGTTCTCAGCAGTTTATACATGTATTTGTATAGATGTATAAACTGCCCCATGAGGAGAGACTGAAAGAACTGGGCATGTTTAGCTTTGAGAAGAGAAGACTGAGGGGAGATTTGATAGCACACTTCAAGTACTTGAAAGGTTGTCACTGAGAAGAAGGCCAGGATCTCGTCTCCGTCATCCCAGAGTGCAGGACACAGAATAATGGGCTCAAGTTACAGGAAGCCAGATTCTGGCTGAACATCAGGAAAAACATCCTGACTGTTAGAGTAATATGACAATGGAACCAATTTCCTAGGAAAGTAGTGGGGTTTCCCAAACTGGAGGCATTCAAGATGAAGCTGGACAGCCATCTGTCAGGGATGCTTTGACTTGGATTCCTGCATTGAGCAGGGGGTTGCCCTCGATGGTCTTGCAGGCCCCTTCCAACGCTACTATTCAATGATTCGATGATTTATTTTTATTTATTAAAAACATTTCTTGGCTGCCTTTCAGGGCAGAAGCCTTTCAAGGTGGCTTACAACAATAAAATACATTAAAACAGTTGAAATATTAAACGTGATGAAAACAATAAAAACAGCAATAAAAGCCAACAATAAAACCAGTAACAGCAACAAGAGCAGTCATATCAAGAGAAGGCAATGGTAAAGTAATATGTTTTTAAGGCCTTCTTAAAAGCCTGCAGTGATGGAGCGTGGCGGACCTCCGACGGCAACTTGTTCCAAAGGTGTGGGACCACGGCAGAGAAGGCCGTCTCACGTGTAATCACCCCCCTGACTCTCACAGGTGGGCAGGTAAAATCAAAATATTCATCTAAATATGTGTTTTCTTTCAAAATTCATATTGAGACAAAACAGATTTTTAAAAAGGTATTTAAATGCATATTTTGAGAGGATTAAAATAGCTTATTAGAGAAACTGAACAGAACACAATTATGAGTAAAAATGAAGTGAAAGTGACATGAACTGGAAATAGACAAGACAACCCTGCTACTAGAGATCCATTTCACTGGAAATGCCAGGGCTTTTTTCTAGGACTTCCTGAAAGCTGTAATCTCCTCCATATTAGGATGGGTAGCACAACATCAATATAGATCCTGGAGCACTGATGCTCTATTTTATTTTTTTATAGCTAGTGGCCTGATCTCTGGTACTGTCAGTGTCTAGGGCAGACCTACACAGAATTTATTTCAGTAGCCTGGTCTTAAGTTTATGTTAATACATGCAAATAGCTAAAATCCTAATATAAATTACTTTCCTATAAATTACACAATTGCTGTTCTCTTCTGGTTCAATGTAAAATCTAATATGTGCCATAAAAAAATGCATCACTTGATAATCTTTGCACTAAAACAAAGTAAGTTTCTGGCTTCATGAATACATTATTCTTGGACTGAGAGGAAGGGTATCTGTGGAACAGTGCCATAACACTACCTTGTTTGTTTAGCACCATTGTTTCATAATCACTGCTGCTGAATTGTTCATGTGTTTTCACAAATCACAGTATGAAACCTGCCTCTCCTCAAAAAATGCATGCAAGCATGGTTTTGTCTGAATGGATTGCTGTACAACTATCATGGGAAGTTGGAGAAAAAGTATTTATTTAGGAAAATATTCCTTAGTATACTTCTGTAACTATTTCATTGCCACCACATCTTCCCCCCTCTCCTATAGTTAGAAAATGGATGTTAGATGCACCCAAAAATAGAGTCTTCACTGTGTTTCCATTTTTACCTAGTATGAATGCTTGTTCTAGGTGGGTTGTGCACAGCTCAAAGCAGTGCTGCTTCCTAGTTTATTCTGTTGATTTGAGTGGGACTCCAGCATAAGCCTAATGCCAGGCCATTGGCTTGCAGCCTGTGAAAGGTGTGTACATGGAATGATGCTTATGCGTAGCTTTTGGCCATGACTATGTATACTTGTAAGAGAAAGTCAATTTTGTTTCAACACAGGCATAGAAAACATATCCAAGAAAGATCCTTCTTAAGTACATCAGTTCATTGGATGTGATGTGAATATGTTCAATGCTTACTAAATACTAATTCCCTTTTTCTCTGTATACTAGTAGTCTGTAAGTCTGTAAGCACAAGAGTGACTGCTTAATGTTTAGGCGGTTGAAGGGGGCAAGCAGTTTTGATGGAGTTTGTTGGACTCTTAAGTGACGTTCGGACATCACTCTTAGCCATGGTGGCTCAATAAGCTACTCACAGTAGCTTATTTTTGAAATAGTCCATGATGCCCCGCCACACGACCAGGCTAATAAGCTACTGTGAGTAGCTTATTAAGCTACTATGTGTAAACTGAATCACACAGCCCCACTCCCTTCCCTGCTGCAGTCCTCCCACCTGAGCAGTGGCGCTGTTTCACCCATTGACAACATTGCAGCATTTCAACCTTCCGCAATATCCCAATGAAAGTGGGGAGGTGTGGGGTGAAGTACATGGGCTTAATTCAGTGCATCCAGCATCACCCCGGCAAGGGGATGGCAGCTTTAAAGTGCTGGAAGTTTGCAGGATCAGGACCAAACTTCACACACAGCCCCACCCCCGCAGTTGGGAGACATCTGATGCACAATCAAAACCCTATGATGCACCATCAAAAAGGAAGGCTGTGCTTGTTTGGCTGTGCCCTTGGCTGCTTGTCAGATCTTGGAAAAAGAGCTCTGCGGGCTGGAGCAGAGCGGCCACAACAGTTTTGACTGCTCTTGCTAGGCAACTCTTTTGCCAATCGGAACAAACCATGCTGAGCACCAGATGACACGATAACCCATGGTGGGTTAAATAACCCTTACTGCAGTCTGTGGGTAATCAGAATGGCTTATTTTTGCCAAATAAGCCACCGTGTATTAAAAAATTCCTGACAGATGAGACGATAACCAACTATGGGTTAAATAAGCCATGGTGAGTTATTTCACCCATCGTGGATTATCTTGTCATCTGAACACAGTCTGACTCACTAACATATGCCTTACTGTGATGCAATACAAAACATGGTTATCACCCCCCCACCCCGCTCCCCAGCAAAGAAGTTCTCTAGGCTTCATCTTTAGGTAGCAGAGGGACCCACTGGTGCTCTGAAATGCAGTTGTTCTATGCCTTAACCATTTTCTGGTAAAAACAACAGCAGCAGCAACATTGGCTACTTAACTATATATCTGAGTAGGAGGAATGGTCTATTGTGCTGAGTTGGCATGTGCAGCTGGAATTGCTAGCAAGCTGAAGTCAGCAAACTGTCAAGACAAGGCTGTGTTGCTTACCAAAGCCCACCCTTCCTTTCACAAGTGACAGTGATGAGGGCAAGCAATCTGGTCAGAAAAGGGCAGGACATAAAAGGCATTCCTGGCTCCATGCTTACTGTAATGCTCTACAGGTTTGATGATCCAAACATGGTCCTTTCCATCTCCTTTCCTTATTGTGGAAATATCCACATCTCCTTATGGTCTTCTCTCTGTCCCATCAGCCAGGACAGCTAGACTGGTGGGGACGAGGGAGAGGGCCTTTTCTGTGGTGGCCTCCACTCTGAGGAACTCCGTCATGCCCCCTCTTTAATGAGCTTCCGCAGTGCATTAAAAACGTGGTTGTTCAGGCAGGCATTTGGGATGGGTTAGGTCATTTTAGAAAATGTTTTTATTGTAGAATTTTATTGTTTTAAACTGTTTTATTTTATGTTGTACATCGCCCAGAGTGCCTGGATGACCAGCCAGATGGGCGATTAATAAATTTAATAAATAAATAAAAATAAAATTGTCCTTCCCTCATCGCTTTTGTCCAGTTCATACAAATAGTAAGCCTTCTAAACAAGCCTTATCATATCTGTAGAAGTAGAGTTATTGGTGGCCCTCCAGATGTTGTTGGACTACAACACCTAACATCCTTGACTATTGGCCATACTGGATGGGGCTGATGGGAGTTGTGGGCTAAAACATCTGGAGGGTCACACAGGTCCTCACCCTTGCTGTAAAGCAATCCACACACTATTAGTACTACAGAGTGGTGGTGAGCAGATAGATCACTGCAGAATAGCAAAGTTGTGCATAGTCTTTGCACCAATATATTCTGATAACACTGTGGCTGGTAGCTTTTTGAAGTGCCACATTCAGTTTCAGAAACCGCCTAGGGAAAGGATTGCTGTATACACACACATTCTGGGTAGCTGTCTCTAGACCTTGTTGTTTTGCCCAAGATAAAGCCACGTGGCCATGGCTGCTTGGGAGGAGGCTCACTCAGGATACATTCTCTCTTCTCCAACCTTGTCCCCAAAAGACTCCCTTAGGCTTGGAGCCAGGCCCTTCACAGTTCCTCTAATGGGCTGTCATCTCTCAATGGAGACATTCTGTGCTGGTATTCAGGCTGTGAGCAAAACCTACTAATTTTAGCTCATAAGCGCTACAGTGATCTTGTGGACTAAGACTGCTAAAACATTAGTTTCCTCTTGTGTGTATGCATAACAGAATAAAATTCATTGTATTTAAAATAGGAGATGGCATCAGAAGCAAGCTAGCCAATTATCTAGATAGAAATTCAGCTGGCAGGGCTTCACAATTGATACAGAATACAGAACTAGGATCAGGCATCCAGACCTTTACAAAGAGAGAGGGAGAGAGAGAGAGAGAATGAATTGAGAGAACAGTTGAAGAGAGTCTGTGAAAAATAGTCTGTAGCAAGACAGAAATTGTGAAATGTTTGTTTGGTAATAAAACTATCCAGTAGAGCATCTTTTTGCCCTAAAATGACTTGTAGTAAAAGTACTGCTTGGGAAGATAGCAGCTATATGTAGTTATTTATTTTTTATTCATTCATTTATTTATTGCATGTCTGTATCGCCCCATAGCCGAATCTCTCTGGGCAGTTTACAGAAGTTAAAACATTAAATACAATATAAAAAGTTTAAAAGCCACTTACAAAAAAGCACATAAAAGCACACAGACAATATACACAAACAACATATAACTAAAAACAACATTGAACTATCATAACTAAAGACACATCCAGGACCGATTAAAACTCATCATGTGCTGCCAAATGCCTGGGAAAAGAGATAGGTCTTAATCTGGCACCAAAAAGATAATAATGTTGGCCCCAGGCGGACCTCATCAGGGAGCTTGTTCCACAGATGGGAGGCCACCACTGAGAAGGCCCTCTCCCTTGTTGCTGCCTTCTGAGCTTCCCTTGGAGGTGGCACTAGGAGGAGGACCTTAGATGCTGAATGTAGTGAATGGGTAGGTTCATTTTGGGAGAGGCGTGCTGCCAAGTATTGTGGTCCCAAGCCATGTAGGGCTTTATCGGTTAAAACCAGCACCTTGAATTGAGCTCTGAAGCATATAGGCAGCCAGTGCAAGTGGGCCAGAGTCGGTCTTATATGTTCGGACCTTCTGGTCCTTGTTAGCAATCTGGCTGCTGCATTTTGCACAAGCTGCAGCTTAGTTCTCCTTATATGGGGATTGTGTGTGTGTTCTTATGTTATTGTCACTCGGTTAAACAGTATATACAATTGCCATGTATCCAGGGGTAGGGATGGACGAATGTATCAATTTTAGTTTCTCTCAGTTTCTACTTTTTCTAGTCTTAAATTGAGTTCATCCCAAACGTTGAGGGCTTTTTTAAAAGTTTGTATAAAAATTTGTACACATTTTTGTGTGAATTTCTCCTAATACATCTTTTTTGTACATAATTTTATCTAATGCACCCGTTTGCTGCAAGCAATTTTCCTAATACAATGCATTTTTAAAGTTATTTTCACATTTTTGTATGCACTGTTGATTGGAGAATTCCATTGCAAAATTCAGTGAAGTGCAAATTTCAAAGGATTTTGGTTTACATGTTGAAGTGCAAAAGGTAAGCTTGCACTAAAATGGGAACTAAACTAATTTCTCCCCTCCATACTCAGGACTACAGGCTTCAATGTAAGAGTTGTGAAGAAACTTGCTTTTTTTCTCTAGAAAGAGGTGCCAATTGTGATATACCAGCTTGCTCTCAGGGTAGCATGCATTCAAACTAATGGATTAGTCTTGACAGGGAAAGGGGGCAGTTTTCCTTGAAGGTGCACTTAAACCAGTCACTTCTACTGGTACCTTCAACTATTTCATGCCCATAGAATCCACAGCTAACATTATTGCTAAGTCCTGGTTCTTTAGGTTTTCCCTTGCTTAACCTCTGATGCACCCTTTTGCCTGAGGAAAAAGGCTTAAACTGTGAGACAGTACTGTACAAAAGTGGTATAATTCTTTGCATCACAGGGGAATTTTTATAATAGGGACAGCTTGGGGACCTCTGCCCCCTCAACAGAAATAGCTGAGTAGTATGTGTAAGCAATATACTCTATGTAAAGTCATCTGGGATAGCTATAAACTCATTCTTGAACTCTGCTGTAGTCAGAAGCTGCACTGAGCTGTTGTAGACTCTAGTTGCTCTGCATTTTTTCAGTGCGGTATTGGCTTTTTAAGTCAGTGTGTTGAATTGTTCCCACCACCACCCTAGAAAAACTAGCTGATGTATGTCCATTGTGTCCCCCCACATAAAGGGGATTAAAATTAGAACATTTGAATTCTTAGAGTACCAATGCAAAACTCATCAAACACCTCATGCAAAAATTCTGTTGTTTTCTGGTATTAGTCATTCAGTGGTGTTTTTTTAAACAATGTTGGCCTGTTCATCAGTTAGCCTAATATAATGTAAGAATGTACAGTGGGAGGTGGTAGGCTTCTGTGGATAGCATCAATGTTTTAAAGAAGGCTAGGATATTATTCTGCTCCATGTTCTGGGGATGTGTGATGTATTTGGAAAAAAACAAAACAAAATGTCTAGTTCTAGAATTTGTGTACTACTTTATTGGCTGGGGAATGCTGATTATGCAAATATTCTGATGACAATAGTTCATGGTCAGAAGGTTCATATAATGGAATCATATAGTGAGTGATATTGCCCTGTTGAGTCTTGCTGACGCAATACATATGGCTTCCAATTTTCAAATGTTTTCTCTTGCCGAGTTTAATAAGTTCATACAAATGCTAGGATCCAAAACTTACATTCACTTTTAAAAAGCTGATTTGCTGAGAGATTAATTCAGCTGCCTGTGACCATGTGTACTCTGTAACGGGGAGCATTTCTTCATTCCATCGGGAGAGAGAACAAGCGTCTTCAAAGTTTCTCGAATGAGACTGCTGCAGTCGTAATCTGTAAAGGAAAGATTTGTTTTGTTCATTATGATAAGCACTTTCAAAACGTGTTCTTAAAGGTTTAAAAGTACTTAACTGAAATTTCTTTTTTTTCCCAGTCCCTTCAAGGGAGTTCGGGAAGACCTCTAGCAGGTGCTGTCAACACTGATGAGAGATTTTATATGCCAAGGTATGACCTATTTTCATGTTATATCTATGTTTGAAGTTGCCTTATACCAAGTCAGATCGTTGGTAATCTAGTCCTGTACTATCTGCTCTGATGGGGAGCAGCTTTGCAAGACTTTGGGCAGAGCTTTTCCTAGCTCTGATGTCAGAGACTTCCTAACTGGAGATGCCTGGGGTTGGACCTGGGACTTTTGCATGCAAGGCACGTGTTCTGTCATTGAATTATGGCACTTCTCCATTTATGAAATAGTGTGTTCAGGGAAATAAGGGAAGGATGGCTTAAAATAAATAGATGTGCTATAAAATGTCTATTCCACTCCCATAAAAAGTAGCCTGTTTTAAACAATGTGCTTTCTGCCATTACCAAAAGTTGATATAAACTATCCTTCTGGGAAACACATTACTACATCATTTTTTTGGTCTTTAAATGGGCGGTAGCAAATGCTCAGATTGTTATTGTGCTTCATGGTTTTTCAGTCTCTCACCACTGTCTTGTTTAAATAAGGATGGGTGGAATGGATATTTCATAACCATCAAGCACAACTTAGAATCATAGATCATAGAATCATAGAATAGTAGGGTTGGAAGGGGCCTACAAGGCCATCGAGTCCAACCCCCTGCTCAATGCAGGAATCCAAGTCAGAGCATCCCCGACAAATGGCTGTCCAGCCTCGTCTTGAAGGCCTCCAGTGTGGGAGAGCCCACCACCTCCCCAGGTAATTGGTTCCATTGTCGTATTGCTCTGACACTCAGGAAGTTTTTCCTGATGTTCAGCCGGAATCTGGCTTCCTGTAACTTGAGCCCATTATTCCGTGTCCTGCACTCTGGGATGATCAAGAAGAGATCCTGGCCTTCTTCTCTGTGACAACCTTTCAAGTACTTGAAGAGTGCTATCATATCTCCCCTCAGTCTTCTCTTCTCAAGGCTAAACATGCCCAGTTCTTTCAGTCTCTCTTCATAGGGCTTTGTTTCCAGTCCCCTGATCATCTTTGTTGCCCTCCTCTGAACCCTCTCCAGTTTGTCTGCATCCTTCTTAAAGTGTGGTGCCCAGAACTGGACACAGTACTCCAGATGAGGCCTAACCAGCGCTGAGTAGAGGGGAACTAGTACTTCCCGGGATTTGGAAGCGATGCTTCTATGAATGCAGCCCAAAAGAGCATTTGCCTTTTTTGCAGCCACATCACATTGTTGGCTCATATCTTGTGATCGACAACAATTCCAAGATCCTTCTCGCTCGTAGTGTGGTTGAGCCACGTATCCCCCATCTTGTAACTGTGCATTTGGTTTCTTTTTCCTAGGTGCAGAACTTGGCATTTGTCCCTATTAAATGTCATTCTGTTGTTTTCTGCCCAGCGTTCCAGTCTATCCAGAAAACTTTGAATTTTGTTTCTGTCTTCCAAAGTATTAGCTATCCCTCCCAATTTTGTGTCATCTGCAAATTTGATCAGCATTCCCTGCACCTCCTCCTCCAAGTCATTAATAAAAATGTTGAAGAGCACTGGGCCCAGGACTGAGCCCTGCGGTACCCCACTCGTTACCTCTCCCCAGCTTGAGAAGGTCCCATTGATAAGCACTGTTTGAGTCCGATTCTGTAGCCAACTGTGGATCCACCGGATCGTTGTTGCATCTAGCCTACTTCGAGCTAGTTTGCTCATCAGGATATCATGGGGCACTTTGTCGAAAGCTTTGCTGAAGTCGAGGTATATGATGTCTACAGCATTCCCACGGTCTACAAGGGAGGTTACTTGATCAAAAAATGAGATCAGATTTGTCTGGCAGGACTTGTTTTTGACAAATCCATGTTGGCTTCGAGTAATCACGGCATTGTTGTCAAGGTGCTCCCAGATGGATTGCTTTATGATCTGCTCCAGAATTTTCCCAGGGATTGATGTGAGACTGACTGGTTCCTGATTGATGTCAGACTGACTTCTTCCTGCCTTATCTGAATGTTCAGCTGTGTCTTTGTACCTAATGCAGATTATTGCTGACTCAGTAGTAAATTAAAGGTGAGGAAGATGGGCATACTCCAATTGCCTTTACACAATTTGGAATATGGTTACAACATACCCATGCATGAGGTATGCCTGAGGAAAAGGATTCCTGGGGTGAATATTGGCTGATTTTAAAATTTGGTATATAGCTCATAGATCCAATGTTTTGGTATTAAATGAGTGAACTTTGGCAGTAAGCCAGCCTGCAGTGATGCACCTGCCTGGGATCTAGAGTGGGATTCACTAGCTACATGCAAATTATTACAATTCAGATTGCTGAGCAGCTTAGTGGGTTTTTTTTTTATTACAATGGCTATTTATAAAATCACAACACTAGAAGGAATGAAAACACCATCTAGTCAAGAGTACTCTTCAATAAAGCCCTAAATGGCTGAGGGCCAGGATATTGAAAGACTATCTCCTCCTATATGAATCTGCCCTATAAAGTGTGATTCTGAGGCCCTGTTGTATGTCATACCACCAAAAGAGTCTTGGTTGGTGGGAACACAAGACATGGCCTTTTCTGTGGCAGCACCCTGATTATGGAATTTCTTCAAAAGGGTGGTTAGGCTAACCCCATTTCTGATCACTTTTAGGCAGGCAGCGAAAACATTTTAAATCTACTTGGCTTTTAATGGTTTTTAATTTGAAATTGAATGTTTTAAATTGGTGTCATTTTAATGCTTTGTGTGTTCTCTGTTTGATTTTGTGATATTTTGTTTTGTAAACTTTATTTTAAGGGCTAAAAGGAGGTACAGAGATGTCTTTATAAATAAATAGTTTATCCTTCTGCCGTTAGGCAGGACCATCCCATCAATAAGTCCCCCAGGGATCAACTTAGCAATTATAATGTTGCACAAGCAAATTGCTAGTGTGCTGTAGGAAAGGTGCTGTCAAGGTAAATAACTCCTGATGGGCCTATTCAGTTAAGAAGAGAAGTCCACATTACACAGGAAACAAAAATAGCCCAGAGTCACTGCGAATTCTAAGCTGTGGAAAAATGCCATTACAACAAGGGTGGGCAACCCTCAGGTCACATGCAGCCCATGGCAGGTCTCCATGCTGCTCGGGGGGGAGGGGAACCCTACCACTACCACTGATCAGCTGGGCTGCAGGGAAAAGACTGCTGTTCTGATGCTGCTATTAACAGCACCAGGATAGTGATCCTGATTCCTCCTCCACCCCATTCTGAAGCAGTTGGGCTTGCTGGGGGCAAGGAAAGAAGAGACTTTAGCTTCCCCCTGCCCCAGCCATCCCATCCCCCTACATGTGTGCACATGCATGGCCCCAACCTGGCCCTGCATGAGGCCGTCATGGCTAAAAGAGGCTGCCCCTGTTTTAGAACCTCAAATAAGGGCATCAGTTTGACCTGCGCTATAAACCAAACTCCAACCACAGGATGTTTTTATTAGACACATCTCATGTCTAAAACATCACATGCCAGGTTTGGGCAAGTTCTGATACCCTGGAGGAAATACGTCTATGGAGGTGGAGTGAGGTGAGGGGAAACCAAAAAGCAGGAAAAACCCTGTCTTGCCAGAATGATCCATATTTCAGGAATCAGGAAATGACATATGCAATATCCTTCTTAAATAAATACATGCAATTGAATTCACTGAGGTTTTTTGCTCTAAGACCTCTACGTGGGTCTTTTCCAAAATCTTACATATTTAGTAGTTTTTTTATTTGTAACTTTACATTTTCGTTAATGTCCAAATACCCCAGAGCCTTTTTTGTCTTCTCCCATCCCCCTTTAAGTTTCCTTTAATATATTGTTTAATATATCACTGAAAAACTGCAAGGCACCCTGAAAACACGCTAAAGTAGATCACTATATTCATTTTGTAGCTACTGAAGTCAGCCTGAAATTGCAGTGTGTCAGGCCATTCATCGTTCAGGTGAAACTCAAGTCTCCTAGACCAGTCAAATGCAATGCATGGCACTATGACCGCCACAGAGGTGCTCACCTGGCACCCGTGTTGTGGTCTTTTGGTGCAAGGTGAAGATCCAGCCCTTTAATGCTGCAATCCTGTATCCACTTCCTTGAGAGTAAGCCCCATTGAAGCCAATCAGATATACTTCTGAATAGATGTGGATAGAATTGTACTGTTAATCTTCTGATCTTAAAAACTTTCAGTGATTTGCAGATATTTAGTAAAATATCAAGGTCTTTGAAATTTCCGATGCTGTGATAAGTTTGCTATATTGATTTCACTGTCTGTTGCGGGTTTCATGCTTTATTAGTTTTGACAGTTTTATGATCTTAGTTGTGTATTTGATGGTTTTAACTTTTATCGCAACCCGCCCAGAGAACCTTTTGTTATTGGGACGCTTAAAAATGCAGTAAGCACATTTCTAAAATAAATTTCTGAGCCATACTGGCTCTTGCTGACTAGTCCATTTCTGAAGTTTCAGTGCAGGCTCTGCCAGCATGGCCTTAGGCAAACTACTTAACTTTTTGTGCATGTATTTATTCAAGACAAAATGAGTGACACTGACCTATATCCCAAGGCTGAAAGTTGACTCAGTGCTCTGAAGATGTTTGGAGTTATTCAGTTCCTACACAATTATAGTGTATGGGGACTCTTTTATAAGATAGAATCTTTAATAGAATGTATTGCACTTTGGCCAGCCTTTCTAGCTCAAAAATTCATGTTGGATCTTCGAATTTCCAAAAAGTGTATTAAATTCATGGGCTGGGTGAAGCCAAGGCTGGAGTTAAAATCACTGGAAGAAACATTAACAATCTCAGATATGCAGATGATACCACATTGATGGCTGAAAGTGAGGAGGAGCTGAGGAACCTCATGATGACGGTGAAAGAAGAAAGTGCAAAAGCTGGGTTGCAGTTAAACCTAAAAAAACCCAAGATTATGGCAACCAGCTTGATTGAGAACTGGCAAATAGAGGGAGAAAACGTGGAGGCAATGACAGACTTTGTCTTTCTAGGCGCAAAGATGACTGCAGACGCTGACTGCAGCCAGGAAATCAGAAGATGTTTACTTCTTGGGAGGACAGCAATGACAAATCTTGATAAAATAGTGAAGAGCAGAGACTGACACTGACAACAAAGGTCCACATAGTTCAAGCAATGGTATTCCCTGTAGTCACCTATGGCTGCAAGAGCTGGACCATAAGGAAGGCTGCGCAAAGGAAGATAGATGCTTTTGAACTGTGGTGCTGGAGGAAAATTCTGAGAGTGCCTTGGACTGCAAGAAGATCAAACCAGTCCATCCTCCAGGAAATAAAGCCAGACTGCTCACTTGAGGGAATGACATTAAAGGCAGAACTGAAGTACTTTGGCCACATCATGAGAAGACAGGATTAGGGCTGTACGAAAATTCCGCCACGGATCTCGGGGAGGCCAAATGCCAGCGCATTCGGCCCCCCGAAATCAGTGGCAGAATGGCCTGCCACCCCCCCGCCACCCCCCCCCCCCGGGACGAGACTTACCTTGGGTGGATCTTCCTGGCGGCGGCTGTGGCAGCGGGGCGGTGGCGGTGGCGGTGGCTGCGGCGGCTGGTCTTCCGACCGGTTGCCGCTGCTGCCATTTCCAGTTAAAAAAAAAAAACAAAACGTGATAGGCTACATAAAGATTTACGTAGCCTATCACGGCTAGGTTTAAAAAAAAAAAAAACTGTGATAGGCTACGTAAATGTTTACGTAGCCTATCACGGCTGACTTTTTAAAAAATAAAAAAAAGCGCGTACGCAAATGGCGGCGGCCATGGCCGCCGCCATTTGCATTCCTAATTTTGGCACGTCTTAGTCTATGTAAACATTTACATAGACTAAGACAGCGAAAATAAGGGGAACGCAAATAGCGTAGCGTCTACGCTATTTGCGTTCCCCTTATTTTTGCCGTCTTAGTCTACGTAAATGTTTACGTAGACTAAGACGTGCCAAAATAAGGAACGGCCGCTGCCATTTGCGTACGCACATTTTTTTTTTAAAGTCAGCCGTGATAGGCTACGTAAACATTTACATAGCCTATCACGGCTGACTGCAGGGACGCAAACGGCGGCGGCTATGGCCGCCGCCATTTGCGTCCCTGCTAGCCAGTGGCCGGATGTCCGGCTGCTGGCAGAGCCGGCCGGCGGCTCCGCAGAATCCCTGCGGAGCACAGCCGGCCGGCCAGGATTCCGGGGGGGGGGGGAGGAACGGAGCACCTCCCCCCCGGCGAGGATTCTGGGGGGAGGGACGGAACGCCTCCCCCCCAACCATAAACATAATCCGCGAAAGGTAAGTACCTTTCGTTCATCCCTAGACAGGATAGCCTGGAGAAGACGCTGATGCTAGGGAAAGTGGAAGGCAAAAGGAAGAGGGGCCGACCAAGGGCAAGGTGGATGGATGATATTCTGGAGGTGACGGACTCGACCTTGGGGGAGCTGGGGGTGGTGACAGCTGAGAGGAAGCTCTGGCGTGGGCTGGTCCATGAAGTCACGAAGAGTCGGAAGTGACTGACCGAATAAACAACAACAAACAACAATCAGTAAACAGCTTGTAGCTTCTCACCCCGAGGGTGCCATTTTTTTTAGCCTGAGCAATAAATAAACTTGTATTCTCACTTCCAGTAGGGTCCTTGGGGTGGGAACGATAATTGTTTTATGAGCTGTGCAGTCCATCTAAAATGGGGTTGTATAAAACTGGCATAGAGTCTGGCTCAGGCCTCCAATGGCTAGCCAATAAGAGACCTAATTTAACCAATGCGAGTTTTAAACGTTATATAAATGAGAGACTTGGCTCTTGTATTGATTTGATATGAATGGGCAAAGTCTTATTGGCTAAGCTGAGGCTATTCCTATGTTCATATACTTATTCCTAGTCACTTTTGGCTTACAGTTGATTGTGCAACTGATGTAATATTTGAGATGGCAGCCTGGCAAGGATACTATGGCTGTGTTTGGCTTAATAATGTGAGATATGAATGAGTCTTCCTGCAAATCAGCACTGGTGTCAAGGGTAGGCATGGTTGGGCACCTGCCAAGGGCCCACACCCCAGTAGGGGCCCACTGATAAGAGCCCCCTGGAGTTGCTCCTCCTGTTCATCATTGCAACCTGCTTGCTTATCTGCCTCTTGCTTTGGCCCAGACAACTGTGGGCCGGTAGATGCCACTGGTTCTCTGCCTGTCAAGCAAGCAAGTGGTAGCGAAGAGGAGGAGCAGGAGAAGGAAGACCAGCAGGTGAGGAAAATGGCAGTGAGAACATAGACTTATTGAGGGAGGGGGCCAATTGAGGGTGTCTTGTCCAAAGGCCATAAAATCCTGGAGCCAGTACTGCTGCAAATGCAGCCCTTTTCCTCCTCCCTTCTTGACGTACAGTTATTAACACTGGCAATCTTCAGTGAACGATAGTTCCCCATTACATACAAGTCAGGAAACTAGGGTTACCAGGTTTGGAACAAGCCAAGATCTTAAACCAGCTTCAAACCATGGTTTAAGATCCTAGCTTGTTCCAGACAGAGTTCTTATTTCTTGGTTCCGATGTAGCAGGAAACTACTGTTAATTGAAGACTTCCTGGATTATTGCAGCTGTATGTGAGGGATGTATGTACAGGCACAAGACTTGCCCATGGCTGAGCTTATTAAGCTGAGAGATGATGGTCCAGATACAGTCTATATGGCTCAGTTTAGACACTATGCTAAACCATGGTTTGAGCTTCCAAATGTATAGACGCTTAGTGTCTTAGAATTGTTTACCTGCTTTTTTCTTCTGTTCAGCACTCCAGTCACTAGGTCAAGTGGCCTCTTGAGGTGGAGCAACAACCACAACTATGGTTTGTCAATCCAGACAACATGCAATAGCAGCTATACCATAGTATCACAAGGCATGGTTTTAAAACCCACCTCAGGCCATGGATTCTTGTTTGCTGGCTGATCTCAAACCATGTTTTGTCAATTTATTCACCACATCAAACCCTAGCTAAGCATTCTTAACCATGGCTTGGGTTTTTTGTGACCCGAGCCTATGGCAGTAATCTTTAGCATTGTGTGTATAATGTAGTTCAAAAATGTATTCTTGCACAAATTTCATGGGTTATTTAAGACACTTGGATGCTGTTTTATGCATCCCACATAAACCAAGATTAATCCTAAATAGCTAGGGTCATTTGTGCTGTGGCTGAAAGAAGAAGCAGACGGATGCGCAAAAATTAAGGCAGCCTTGTACTTATCCCTTAGGATCTCCCCCTCCCTCCCCCACACAAACATCTGTGGATAAGCTCATAAAGATGGAGAGTCACAGCTTAATCTATATCTCAGTATTCGATTGCATTGCCTTTTTTACAGTTGCTCTGTGGCAAAGAATTTGCTTAAAATAAGCTTAATTTATACTTCCTGTATAATGTTTAGATTCTCTTAAAGCTTGAATATAGAACATCGTGTCTGGTATTTCCCTTTCTGGTATGTCCACAGTTAAGCCTTCCCCTCCTCTATTTCCAGTACAGAGCAGTAACCAAAATGAAGGAAGTGACTGTTGCTTACTCAGAGAAGTGTTCAAGTAGAAGAATAGACACACATAACAAGGGCCAAAACTTTTAACCCAAAGTGCATGTAAATACTGCTCTCTTTATTTGTGCACACCTAGAGAAGTTGCTCAGGAAAATACATTGCATGCTAACTGTGAGCCTTTTCATTGTTGTCAAGTTAATCATTGTATAAAGATGTAGGCATCTCTTGCCTCTAGACAGACAGCCACAAGAGATGCCTTCCTGGGTGCACCAAATTCTCTCTTATGCCATCTGTGATGCAGGTTTACTGCTTGTCATGTGCTATTAAATTTGAGGGATCTAAACCTGTATGTTAGTAAGCAAAGAAAATTGGCTGAAACTAGAATAGCGGAAGTGATAAAATGCTATCAATTAAGAACAAGTTCATACTTTGAACAACAAACCAAAGCTTTCTGTCATTCACAGGCTCTTATCATTATCTGAATATATATTTGCATTTATGTATGTTCAGGGTCCAGGGTTGCTTATAAACATTCTGTGTATGTGTGTGTGTGTGTCCGTGTGTCTGTGTCCAGCCCTGCTTATAGTGAGCATAACTCAAGCATAACACTTAACCATGGCTGGTGCTAACCATGGTTTAATACCTTAACTCTGGTTAAGATCCCAATTTTACAATGAAACCCTATCTTGCCAAGGAACGTACTGTATATAAGGATACAGCAACAAGAGAGGCTGGGAAATGGGATGAAGCATTGGTGTGGGAGGCAGAAGGCATTTTCTATGACCATTGGATAGTGCAGTATTTTATCACAACATCTGTAATAAGTGATGTATTTTGGCTTTAAGTGTTAAAGTGGATTTTCAGCCATTTTAAGTGAGACTAACGTATGAGCATGATCAAACTTAAGGGACTGACTTTAGTTATGCTGTTTGGCTTGGATTTGGCAAACCCAGGATCCTTAAATGTTTGAGTTCAGTTCCCTTCATTCAACTTCTGGTTTTCAATCCATTTTCAGAATTTTTTCTGCAGACATGAGCCCTCAGAATGTTACTTTAAGTAGGGAAGAGTCTGCGATGGTCAGGCCCTTGTCTATTATTTTATTTATTTATCAAATTTATATTCTACCTTTCCGCCAAAAAGGTGGCTAACAATATTAAAATACAGATAAAAGCAGAACATAAATCAATTAAAACACAGCAACAGAAAGAAGTAGACAGCACCCAACCAGTTAAAACCTCCTATAGCAACAAATCAGCTTGCATGCCAAAGGTCTGCCTAAATAAAAATGCCTATGCCCACTGGCAGAAGGATAAGAAATAAGGAGCCAACCAAGCCTCTTGGCAGGGAGTTCCAGAGCCTAGGAGCAGCCACTGAAAAGACTAGAACTGTAATTTGCCCAGCAAAGGATATTTCCTATTTGATAAGTTCTGGCTTAAGTGTTTATTGATCACTCTAGATTAGTCTGCCATGGCCCAACCCTTATCTTTCATGCTTAGTGTGCAGGGCTGGCCCTACTGTTAGGCAGGGTGAGGCAGCCGCCTGAGGCAGCCGCCTGAGGCAGCAGATGCTGGGAGACTGTAGCAAGGTGTTCAAGGAGGAAACGGTGTGCCTTGCAGCCTACTCTGCTCCTTGTATGTTCGCCTGCTGTCTTCAAGTTCAGTGGAGAACATTGTCCCATTGTCAGCGTGGAAGATAGATTCATTTGCCAGTCCAGTCAGCTTTTGTACATGGTATAAAAAGGGTGCCATCTTGTCCTTCACCTTAGGCAGCAAAATGTCTTGGGCTGGCCCTGATAATGTGTTTGTACCAGAAATTCTATTGTGGAAGGGGAGGATATTTGTCCAGTTAACATGTCCCCCTTTCAACCCAGTGTATTGCATGTGTTGTTGCCCTAGAGCTGCCTTCCCCAACCTGGTGCTCTCCAGAAGTGTTGGACTACAACTCCCATTGGCCATGCTAGCTCAGGATGATGGATGTTGTAACTAATACATCAGGATGGCACCCGGTTGGGTACAGCTGCCCTTGAGTCTTGGTTCCTTAATAACAAAAGAGGCTTTTCAAAACAAATTCGTCTCAGTCATCTGAGGAAGTAGGTGTGGTTCCATGAAAGCTTATGCCATAATATATTTGTTAGACTTTATGGTACCATGAGACTCCTACAGAATAACCTGGGTACCCCTCTGGAATTTGTTATGCCATAGAACCAAGTTGAATTAGTTGTGTACTGGGAAAATGCTTGCCACTTTTGAGTTTGTTCTGCTAGGACTTAGCAAAGTGTCTTTTCAGTTGCAGTTTTGGTGTCCTTGGATAGTTTCCCCCCTCCTTTTGAATCACCAAGCCCTTTGACCTTTTGTCCACATAACTCTAGTATTTCCTGTTTAGATAGTGTTATGCAGTTATATAGAGATTGATGGGAACTACACTGAACCATCTGAGTTTATAGTGAGGTGCAGATTCTGTATTATGGCTTTTCCCAAATATGCACCATTCAAGGACTCTGCTGATATTGGGAAAAGAGAGGCATGGGATAAAGAGAGAACTATGTTCTGCTGCCTCCCCTGAAAGTTCCTGGCAATCCTGTCTAAAGTCCAACCAGCAAGAGCTTAAATGTGTTTCTGACAGACTAGGTCGAAGTGGTTGGGTGTTTCTGGTGTTGCAGGGACTATGTTGCTTACCCCATGCTAATGTGACCCAGCTAAACCTGGGAAGCATTTTGCAGTTGGATGGCCAAAGAATCCTCTGCATTCCCGGAAAGTAAACAAAAGAAAGGGATGGCCAGGCTGAAGACCTTCCAGAATAACTGAGTTGACACTGTCAAGTACCTCAGCCAGGCTCCCTGGCAGTTCTGCCTGAACGCGGTGGACATGCTTGAGCATTCTGCACCTGCTCTTGTAATGATGTTTGTCATTTCTGCCAAAAGCTTTATAGCAATTGCTTAATTAAACTTTCCGACATCCCTGGGCGGAAATGAGGCCAGGTGGTGGTATTCTGCACATACGGGAGCCAAAGCTGAGAGTTGCAAGTGCAAAAGCGATGCCTGACTCCATCAGATCAGTGGTTGGCTTAGTATGGCACCAGTGTTACCAGTTGCATGTTGTAGATCAGCTGGGTGGGAATTATGAGTTGCAGTCCAACACATCTGGAGGGCACCAGGTTGGGTCATACCTTCATAGCATGTTGTTTCTGTCACACTCCCATTTCTTTTTAAATGACAACAGGGCTGGGCGCTTCAGGTGGCAGATACTGGGCGGTGGCAACAAGATGTTGGAAGAAAGAGCTGTGTGCCAAGCAGCCTGCCCTGTGTCCCCTAAGCTAGCCTGCTGTCTTCAGGTGTGGTGGAGGATGCTTTTCCAACACTAGTGTTTGAAGTAATATTCAGTTGCCTTTCCAGATGGCTTCTGTGCATGGAATGGGGGGGGGGGGTTGCCATCTTGTTCTTCATGTCAGGAAGTAAAATGTCTTAGGCTGTCCCTGAATGAAAGGAATTCTGCAACAACTTTCTAAAAAATGTGCCTCCTATTTTAGATAATGTGAAATAAAAGCAGGAAATAACACAATGATAGTGGTATAAATAATGTCCAACATGCCCCAAAAGTTATCAGTGCACTTCAATTCCGCTGTAAAGCAGTACCTTAGATCTAGCCCTGGTTGCAGTGCAGATCTGAAACGGCAGCCCGTTGGGCAAATTTTGACAGTTGGATTCGGATCTATGCTAATGCAAATACAAGCAGTGATACAGAGGTTAGTGAAGGCATGGCCAGGGTCTAGAGCTTGCCTAGGCAGGCTTTTAAAAAATGAATGGGGGATCTCTGTGCTGTTGAAGCCGTCTTGGGCACGCACAGCTAGGTTCAGATTTGTTTGGATCCTGTCCTCAGGCTTTGCCTCTGAACTCTCAGCAGTCTAACGTTTGGGAACTCCCTCGGTGAGGGTGTCTTAAGTTCATTGCCGTTGGTGCTTATGATTTCCACAGATGTGTTTTGTCGCCTAGATTTTTATAGTGAAGCCTGGATTTAAACCCTCTATCAATGAGCAAGTCTGGCAGTTTGTTAAAATAAATAAATTCTCAGACTTGTCTAGCAGTAAAAGTCATCCAAAATTCCTATCTGTTAGCAGAATGCTTTTACTATCTGCTTGGATAGTTGTCTCGTTTTTACTGATGGTCGGGCTCAGTTACTAGATACGTGACACATTTTCTCCCAAGGTGTCTCCCTGGCCAAGAGTGGGCCTCCTGACTTCCCGGTCCCCAATACTACATCCTGTGTACACCACAATGTCAAGCTAGACAGACAGCTATTCAAAAGATGCCTTTGCAAGCCATTCTTTCAAGAAGAACCAATGTTGTCATTGTTCAGAACTTCAGTGCTCTTTCCATAGCTGCCAGCCAGCAGAGTAATTGGCAGAACGGTTGACTCAAATGCCTGCACAAGCAGAGAATTGTTATCCTCCTCATGACCTACCAACTAAATGACACACAGACTAGAACACCACTGAAACACTTGAGCAATTGCATTTGTGGCCATTATCGGTGTTCAGACATCTATATGTGCAGCTAAAAGGAACTACTGCCACAGATGGATTAGATTTGACCCACTGGATTGTGTATCTGTGCTGCCTAGTCAGGCATCAAGCTTTTTTCTTAAGAAACCCCAATCCTGGAATGGCAGCACAGGGATGTGGGTTAAGAAAGCTGGGAGGAGGAAGGTCAATACCAGTTTTTTTAAATTTGGAAGAGTTTGGTACCAGTTGTCACAAGTTTTCCTTGAGATAATAGAGCAGCTTCTCTCACTTGAGGCCAGATCCGCCATCAGCAGCATAACTGGGCATTCCTGCCTGTTATGGGTGGTTTTGAAGGCTACTCTGTAAATATGAGATACTACACAGCTAATATTTGGCCCCTTATCTTACGTGCTTTGTAAAACTGGCAGCTTCCCTGCATCCTAGAAAGGTGTTGGTTATAGTGAAGTTCATAAGACATAAATCTTTTAACATGACATTTAAGGTTATTTTGAAGGGGTTTTAACGGAAAATATCTGTACTTTATACTGTATAGAATGTGTAAGTCTCTACACAAGGTACACTATTGTATGATTACAGAGGACTAATCTGCACTTCTGCTCATTAATATTTCTCTAATGGGAATGTTTTGTTTCATCTTCACCTCTTTCTCCATAAACTGCAAATAGGGTAGGGTTTGCATTTCACCTGTCTAATGAGCTCTTTGTCTCAATTAGTTGACTGATCAATTGGTCAGGTAATGTGAAATAATATTCCAAAACATCAATTTTTGTTAGAACAGAGGGAATTATGGTAACTGCAGAAACAACAGTATTCCCCTGAAGACTCAAGAGTCCAGTTTCTTCCAGAAGCTTAACAGTGTTCCAGGCCAAATCATACAGAGGCTGCTTCTCCCCAGAGCAAATACAGTGCACTCAGTAGTCTTGACTCCTGGGAACTTTGAACTGTGCCATCTGTTCTTTACCAATATTCTGCCAGCAAGGGCTAAGTGCCTCTGAGCATGTGAAGTGTGTCTTTCCTCTGTGAAAGGAATGCTTCCTTGCTTGTTTAGTGACTAGAATTTGGTGTACTTTGCCCTCTCTTCATTCTGCTTGCCTGCCTATGGTGACATGGGTCCCACTAGATGCTGCATGGCCTAGAATAAGATGTCAGGTAGTCATTAGATTTCATAGGGGAAGGGTTTGTCATTTTGTCCAAAGTGGGCAAATGATGGTTTGTGCAAAGCATAGTTTGCCCACAAACCAGGATTGCAAATGAGAAGGAGGGCAAGGGAGCATTACAACCTGGGGCAGCATAGGATTTGTTCATGTAATATCAAACCATAGTTTGATGTTTCATCTGATTAGCCCTGTTCTGGTAGTGTGCTCTCTCAGACCTTCACTTCTTCCTGCCCCTCTCCACATCCATTATACTCTGTACCTAGCAGTGGGTGAACATGCAATTTTAGAATTCGTTGAGGTTCTCTGAATTCTTCCTGGAAGCTTGTTTCACCTCATTTGCGCTCCTGAACATGAGCGTTTGATTGGGAAAAATGTTTGATGGGGGAAAATGTGCATTTTTAAAAGTGCGTGATTTCTCTCACTTGAAAAACACACACACATCCTGACCAAGAATGCACATTTTCCTCCATAGGCTGAAGTATGAAAATGCAGATTTGGGGGGAATTTACGCAAGTGCGCATATGCATATTTTTGGAAGTGTGCATTTGCACAAGAGCTCACTTCCAAATGTGAATTAAAGTTCAGGAAATTGCAAACATTTCATGAGAATTGCATTCCTGCTCACATTCAGGGTTGTGAACGGGGTATATTCGCATGATTTGTGAACAGGAAAAAAATTCTCATATATCCCTATCTTTATCTACCAACATGAATTTCCATTTGGTTTGTCTATTGTACTTGACTCCTAGTACAGCAGGCACACTTGCTAACAAGCTCTTTTTAAAAATTTAAATGTGCTTTAGAGGGTTTTAAAAATTGCTGTAGAGGGGGTGACAAGCTAGTTCACCCAACCCATGCACTGCATGAGTCAGTCCAGGTAGCCAAGCCTAATTTAGTGTGTACAATGCTATCAAATGCATTGCGCTGTAATCAATTGTGGACTAGAGCCTACTTCATCAGATGCATATGCTGTAGGTTAGACATATATATATACATATCTTAAGTACACAGAGAAAGTTTTTAAAAAAAATAAAATGAGGCAAAATGATCAAGTGATGTCACATAGTTACATAGTGAATACTGTGCAAAGCACAAATGAATACAGAATCAAATCAAATGAATGCAAAATCCAGTCAATGTGGATGTGATGTACTCCTGACAAGGAACTGCTGGTGATGAATAGGTTTAACAAAATCACTTGTGGAAATAAACACTTAAAGAGGAACAGTTACTTTCTGTACTGAGCAAGAGATTCCAGGATATCTTGAGATGAAATTCTCCTGCATCAAACTTGCTATGGTTTTCTAATTCTCCATCTTCACCTTGGAGTCTCCCTTTGAAACTACTTTTGTTGGAGCAGTATAGGTTCATGGTCTGCTACAGAAAACTGACATGTTTCCGAACGGGTTTCTGGGTGCCACCATTTTTAATCTCTTTGCTTAGAGACTGACCTTTTTGGTCTATGTAAATGGCAGAAGGGCATTGTTAGCAAATGATGGCATATATCACATTATGAGATGTACAAGTGAATAAGCCCTTGGTGGTATGACTGACGTTGCTTGGCCCCATGATAGTATTGCCAGAGTAGATATGGAAATTAAATTGGCACTGGGATTTGTTGCTGTGCTTTGTATCTCCATTATGTATTGCAATCTTTCTGATGAGCAACTGCTTTGGAGTGGAAGATTGTTGTAAGAAAGGACAAGTATGCTTGCTACCCAAAGACTGTGAGAGGGAAGGATCATTGTTCAAGGTGGGCTATAGATCCCCAGTGAGATGGAGAGATTTTAGATGAAAGCTGCAAGTGACAAATTGTCTTTTCTTGCTCTTTCTGCTGGGCTCTTTCCATAGTTGATGACTCCTGATTTCCACTATGGCTTTGTCGTCCATCTGGTGTATTTTTTTTCCCATTTTGTCTGGTTAGTATTGTATTTTTAAGAATGCCTGATGTAAATCCTGCAGGTGTTGGTCTCTGAAGGACTGGACAAATGTTTATACGGGTTGGCTGCTGCTGATGCATAATGTGGTATGCTCTGGGTCAGGAATAGGCTACCTCTTTTGACCCATGAGCTCATTTGGCAATTTGGCTGTTCAACATCTATTTGACCTTTGGGTGACATCATTAGAAGTTTTGGGGTGGGGTGTGACCAGTACGCTGATGATACTCATCTCTGTTTCTCCTTGTCATCGGAGTCAGCTGAGGCAGTGAAGGTGCTGGGCCAGTGCCTGGAGGCTGTAATGGGCTGGATGAGGGCCAATAAACTGAAGCTAAATCCTGACAAGATGGAAGCTCTGTGGATTGGTGGTTCCCGAGTCTGGGAATTGGGTAAGCGACCTGTCCTGGACAGAGTTGCACTCCCTCTGAAGGAGCAGGTGCATAGCTTCCTAGATCCATCCCTGTCACTGGAGCCCCAGGTGTACTCTGTGGCCTGGAGTACTTGGTGCAAGCTTTGGCTGATCTGCCAACTATGGCCTTTCCTGGATAGGGATAACCTAGCCACAGTAGTACAAGCACTGGTAACTTCTCAATTAGTCTACTGCAATGTACTTTACGTGGGGCTGCCCTTAAAGAAGACTTGGAAGTTGCAGCTAGTGCAAAATGCAGCAGCTAGACTGCTGACTGGAACATCTTATAAAAATCATATAACACCAGTTTTAAAGAGATTGCACTGGCTGCCAATATGCTTCTGGTCAGAATGCAAGATTTTGGTGATGACATTTAAAGTGCTAAACAGCTTGTGACCTTGATATTTGAGGGAGTGCCTCTCCCTATATATGCCTGCCCAAGGACTGAGATCTTTTGGAGGGGCCCTCCTCTGTGTCCCACCAGTGCGAGACATACACTATGGTGGGACTTGGGAGAGGGCCTTCTCTGCTGTGGCACCCCGGTTGTGGAATGCTCTCCCCTTGGAGGCCCGATTGACTCAGACATTGGTTTTATTTTGGTGCCAAGTAAAAACATGGCTTTTTACCAAAGCCTTTGAGGGCTAAATTATTCCCTAAAGTCGCACACTGTTTTAACTGTTTTATTGTTTTAGATTTTAACTGGTATTAGCTTGTTTAATAGTTTGATATGTTTTAGGTGTTTAAATTATTGTTTTATACTGTTTAAACTGATTTTATCTGTATACTGCCCTGAAATCTTAATGATATAGGGTGGGATACAGATGTTTTAAATAAAACAAATAATAAATAACATTTGAGAAACTGTCCTGGACACCACAACAAAATGAGTGACCTGCAGAGGAAAGTATCAGCCTGCAACTACCTGCCATCTTGGATTTCCTAAGAATGTAACTGAACCCCATGTTTGGCCCAGAAGCATTCATGGGAAAAGAGGATGGGAGCAGTTAGAGGCCTTCACTTTTATTTCAAGCAATCCCAGCTGCCAGTAATAAACTTTGGTATTTAAAAAAAATAAAAAGTGGGAGGACACCTTAGCGGGCACCAAAAAAGGTAGCACACTGGTGCCTGCAGGTTCCACACTGCCTACCCCTGCTCTGGGTGATAGCTGGAAGTATGTGGGCATATATAGCAATAACTTGGTTTCCAGGATAATGTCCCACACATAGCTGTACCACATAATCCAGAAAGGGGATCTGCTGCATGGAATATTCCATGCTTAGGTTAATGGTGGCAATCACTGAAGTCCTGTTCTACATGATCACTTCTGGCTGAAGTTACCAGAACAGTGTCACAGTGGTTAAAAAAAAAAAGGACTTGTGTACATAACTATATGTCTTATATCGACAACGTTAATTTTTAATAAATTTTTCACATTACATTTCTGGGGATATCAACAAATGTAAGAGGTATGGTTGGGAAGCTCATAAAACTTGTGGCAAAGTTGGATTGTGATCTCTCCAAAAGAACTACGGTGCTTTAATCCTGTAGCTTTTGCTTTTCTGAATCCTTACTTGGGAGCAAAGCTATCTTGGGGAGGGCTGAAAAGATAATAAGCAAATGATGTCATTGCTTGGCCAGGCTCTGTTGTTGGGGCAGCGAGGGCTGGTTTATAAAGTCAACACTGTTAAAATGTTTATCGTTGGTTTTGTCATTTTCCTTATTTGTCGAGTAATCCTGAAGAGAATGAAAGGTTTTCTGGTGCAGCTTAGTGAGTAGAGAGATTTCCATAAAAAGGCACAGACATTGCTTTGAGGAGCAGAAAGGTTTCTGAGTTGGCAATGGCAAGTGAGGCCTGACCTTTTACAGAGAGAAAATATTGACCTAAATCATTCCCTATTGGGGATGGCAAAGCAATCTTGGTCTCTTGCAATTCACTACTATAATTTTCTTGCTTAATTGCACATACCTTTCTGCAATTGAGTGTGAAAAAATAAATTGCATTAGCAAGTATTAATGTGTTTGAGGGTTGAATGTTAAGGAAGGCCTCCTTAGCCAGTGTTCACATCTAGCTGCCTTATGTGTCACTGCAGCAAAGTTTAACGTATCAGAACAGTGTTGATGCCATTTGTGTCAAATAACAGAAAATATAATTTTTGCATTATTTCTCTGTGTATTTCAGAGGGCTGAGGAGGTCTTTCAGTGCTTTGGTTCCTTTCATTGCTACTTGTTGCTCTTTAATCATTGTCACTGTGCCCTTTACAGTGAATTCCCCCCTCCTTGAAATTCAGTTCTTACCCATTCTCCTCCCCAGCCTCCAATATTTTGGGAGCAAAAAATCACTATGCTTACTTTGAAATTTCATGCATGAAGTGGCCTGGTTCAGACTTGACAATCCAGGAGTGTATTTCCATGCTATCAGCTTCACCTGGCTTGCAATTTTGTTGCGATGTTTCCCCAATTGTATCTGCTGCTTTTCCAGTTTCCACAGTGCTTAAAGTCCCAGCTTATCATCTCTGTAGCCTGGGGCCCTGTGCTGTTTCCACTGAGCTCTAATCGAATCATTTTCTTGATGGTTGGATGGAGTCTGGGTTGGGTCTGATTACCTCATCTGTGTTCCTGCTTCCTCCTCTTGCTCAGTTCCCCCTCCCTCTCCCCTTTCACTGACAGAAACATACTTCTGGGTTGGGTATGGGGTTTGGAAGTGAACGTCATCAGACTGGCAGGGGCTGCTGAACCTGTCAGAGAGGCTCCCCTCTCAAGGCTGTACTCCCCTTAATGGCAATCTCGGGAACAAGCTTTATTGATCGCAATGGGAGTTACTTCTGAATAGATTTCATGGATGTATGCCCGATTCCACCCATTCTTTTTTCCTTTCCCTCTAAATAACAGGCTACCGCATTAGGAGGCACCCCTAAGGCTACTGCATTAGCGGGCACACGCTAAGTTGCTATCTCATTATCACACTGTTGCGCAAGTCTTCCATCAATATGCATACCCTCCATGTCAGTATGTTGCTATGACTCCCTCACTCAATTGCGAAATAGCACTAACTTGTATTTGCACTGTCGCGTGATAGCGCATTAGTCCAGGGGTGCCTGCTGACTCCTATTGAGGTCAAGGGGAGTTGTTCCGGAAAATGTGCTATCGCGTGATAGGGCAAAGACATGTTAGTGCCATTTCGCAATTGAGTGATAGTGATATCGCCATAAGAAGGTACTGACATAGAGGGTGTACATATTGATCGAAGACCTGCGCAATAGTGTGATAATGAGATAGTGACTTAGCGTGGAATGTGGAAACTAGACTCTGATGCTTGCAGCATCAATTCCCTGGTCCAAACGACACAAAGGAATATTAGCTGTGGATCCTCCCCACGTGTAGTTCTGGGGAAGTAACCTGAGATAAACTTGATTTTCAGGCTATAGTGGGAGTACTTGCTTGCCCGTGATAGCAGGCTATACGCACTAGTGTTCTAGTGCTTATTTTCGAAGTTTTAGAAGTTGGTCCCTCAGCATCCTGTTCCAAAACAGTGATGAAACTTCCGGAAAACAGGGAGGAAAAGGGTTGGGTCACTGAGGTCATGAGCAACACACCCACAAACACCGGCTACACGCCCCATGGGCAGGACTGTGATACCAAACCCAGTGCGATTGTGGAGACAGGTCAGTAATGGAGCCGAACTAAGCTGGAAAAGTCGGACTATAACCAGTCTCAGAAGAAGCAGTTTTTCTGCAATAAAATGCGGGGCTGGGGCTGAATGGCCATGATGTCCTGGAAACACAGAGACCTCACTGTGCAGCCAGGTTGGAGTAAATAGCTGGTGGAAACACAGCTCTGGTCAAATTATGCCATTGTTTCTCAGCCCAGGGATTAGGATTGTGCCCTTCTTGCCCCTCCCCTTGGGTGCCCAGCTTCAGCAAAGCTAATTTTGTTCTTGAACTGCAGCTTCCTGTGACATCTGTCCTTTAAGAGCTCCCTCGATCTAACCCAGGTCTATATATCTGTTTTTGGGATGCTGTGAGGCTCAATGAAACATTGATCATAAAAGCATTTTAAGGAACTCCTTAAGTATTGCTGTTTTTCTGGATGGCGATTCTGATGCTATGATTGCTCGCACAGGATAATAAATGTTTGCCAGTTGCTGCTAGACATTTGCGTGCATGGCTTTTAGTTAGATCCACCCTATGCATATCTACTCAGACGTAAGCCCTATTGCAGGGATGGGGAACTTCAGGTTTAGGGGCCAAATCCAGCTCTCCTGGGGTCCCAATCTGGTCTTCAGGGGTTCCCCAGACAACCAGGCCTGCTTACCTGGCCCCATCCTCTGTCTCCCAACCGCCGCTCATTTGGTAGTTTCCTGGTGCTGTTTTTCCCTCCATTCCAAAAGGTTGAAATACCTGTCCTAACTAACCGCCCTTACTGGCTACAAGATGCAATTTTATTGGGGTGTGTGTTGTATTTTGGGCCCTCCCCTTTTGCCTTTGGCTTCCCAGCACTGGAATGTGGCCCCCAAGAGTTTCTGCAAACTTGAACTCAGCCCTTGGGCTGAAAGAGGTTGCCTACCCCTGCCCTAAATGGGACTTACTCCCAGTAAGTATGTACAGGATTGCAGCCTTACCCATGTTTTTCCCCATATCTAGTCTTGGGATGCCGTGAGGCTCAGTGACACAGTGATCGCAGGTAAGCTTTATGACTAATGTAACAATATTAGGTAGAAAGTTAAGGAGATTCAGATATGACTTTAGGCCCTGATATGGTATATCTCTGGCTTATCTCTGGTATATCTTTGAATACAGAGTATATCTCTGGCTTGCTCACCCACACGTACCCACATAACCCTTACAATCCCACTCACTTTACTTGGTGGCAGAGGGAGTGGGTAGGTCTCTACCTCCAGCAGTGATCCATGTGCCAGGACTCTGGTTGGGTGTGCTACTCGCATGTCTGCTGCCACCAGTTAAAAGTCATCAGGGAATGATCTGCTGCTGCAGTAGCCAGATAAAATGGGAATGCTGGTCTCATTGCAGGTGTTGGGGGAGGAATTTAGACCCCATTGCACCCATGACCTCGTTGGGTCTGAAATGGGCTTGTAATTGACCTCAGAAACAGATGAACTATATTTGTGTGCATGTGCATCTGTGCGCGTGTGTGTGAGTATCATTCACCCATCTCTAGTACCAGCTGGATCTATTCCTTTTCCTTTATGCAAAGGAATTGTAATATTACTGTTATTTAAGTGTCTTGAGGATGGTTCATAGTAATAATAAAAAGCATTTTTGAAACACTGGAAAACAAACTCTTCATGTATATACCAGATTAGACTTTTAATTTATGTGCACTGGCACCCCAGGGGACCCCCCCCCCTTGCTACATTTAATAAAGTGGACTAATTTGGTGGAGGGTAGTGGTTGTAAACTTTTCCCTGGATTTTTATTGTATTTTTTTCTCCTCCATTGTTTTTGCTATCTCATGTTTGATTGCTACAAACCAGCTGCATGTTCATAAACCAGCTGTATCAGTGGAAACCTGGGTTGTTGTTGTGTCTTGTGTGTTATATTTACTTTCATGAAAAGCAGTATAATTGTTGGAACAAAGATTCAGTATCCTACTTAGAAAGAACATGCACGTGTTGAAAGCTTGTGAACCTAGCTAGTTGAAATGTGTAGGCAGAGAATTGTAGAATTCTGTAAGAGATACTCTGCTGGAGTTATTTTGTAAAAAAGAAAGAAAGAAAGGAAAAGAAAAAAGTGTGTTTTGCTTTGGTGGTATTATTATTATTAATATTATTATTATCTCTGTTATCTGTAATGTTGATAACATTTCTTTCAATGTAACAGTATTACATGAGGCTTTTATGTATTGTCTGTACACTATTTAACATGCCTGGAATTAAACACATTTTCCTATCATCTCCATGTTGTATAAGGGTTTGGTGTTTTTTAAAAAAATACGTTTACTATTAGGAACAAAAGAAGCTGCCTTATACTGAGTCATACTATTGGGCCATCTAGCCCAGTATTCTTGATACTGACTGGCAGCGGCTCTCTAGAGCTTCAGGCAGGATTTTTTTGGTCCTACCTGGAGATGTTAGGGATCAAACCTGGGACCTTCTGAGTGCAAAGCATGTGCTCTGTCATTGAACTATGGCCCCTCCCTAATTACCTCTCTCGGTTCTGGAGAGAAGATAAATAACTACACTAATAGGTTCCCAGTGAACCAATGGTTGATACATTTGACTTCCAACACTAACAGCTAGGAATTCAAAACCTGTTAGTCTGCACACTGCCTGGTGTTTCTGCATCCAGGGTTTCATAACTGTAGTCACCAGGTTGTCATTGGTGACCATGAATTGCTTGTGGCAAGTGTCTGTACATGAGAAACCTGTTCCCTCCCACATGTTCCCCATGCATTGCAGAGAACTTGAAGGAGGGAAGGGTGTCTTTTTCTGTGCCTGGTGGGGGAGAGAAGAGCCAACCCCTTTGGCTGAGTGAGTGTCTACAAAGCCTTACAGAAAGTTGCCCTGTCCCAACCTTGATTCTTCTCTGTCTGTTAGACTTAAGGGAGAGATGATGGTGGGGCCATCACAAATAAATACCAGGGCAGCTGTGTGCTGCTACAAACTGGTATCTTAACAGTTACAAAGCTTGTCAAGAGGAATAGCTGCATCACACTCTTTGTCTACCATTGGCCAAACTGATATACCTTTCTTAATGATGACCTTTACAAGTGAATGCAGAGATATCACAGCAGTCTGGGGAAAATCCTTGTATGGTTAGTAACTGTTACATTATATTATTTCATACAGAGCGACCTTAACTCTCATTACTTCGTTCTCTTTTTCAGACTGTCAGTATTTGAATAGACCACATCATGCGTGAGTACAAGCTAGTGGTCCTTGGCTCAGGCGGCGTGGGGAAGTCTGCTTTGGTGAGTTCCATCTTGATGACGATGATGATAATAATAATCCCACTCCCCTTTTTAAAAAAATTAGTCCTGTCAAAAATGCAGTCTTGGAATCCTCAAGCCTGGCTGTGAATTCCATAGTTAATAGTCAAGATATTTGCATTCCAAGCACTCAGCAAAGAAATGAGTGGTACTTGCCTTGGAATTAGTGTAGGAGTCAAGAGTGAATTTAAGTGCTGAAGTGAGTTCAACATTTTAAAAAATCACCCTCAGATTCTGCAGCCAGAAAACGTGCATTCTGTAATTGGAATATTTAGACTAGGGATATCCAACTTCAGTTTTCACTGGGGCTGCTTTATTCTCTGAAGTGGTCTGAGCAATGAAACTTGAGTGTCTTACGCAGCACAAGCTGAACTTGGCATGAGTGGACAGATTGCCTCCGTAAAGGTTGTGCTGTCTAGCAATAATGACTTCAGAATTATGATGCAGATGTGCTCAGATATAGCATTACATACAACTATAAAACTATACAACATCCAAGAGAAGTCACAATGTTTCAGCACATCTTGATTACAATTTGGGAGGAGCACCAGGACCAAATAAAATTGAGCTGGGGGCCACAGTTGGCCCAGGAGAAACCAGTTGGCCATCCCTAATATAGGCTAATCTGTCAGGGTCTGCATTTTTTGTCAAAACTTGTACTACAGAGGGGTGCAAAACCTCTTTGGTTCAATTTCAGAGATGCTCTCAGGGGTTGCATTCCAGTGATGGACAGGACTAAAGGCAAGGGTGTGTGGCCAGAAACAAACGGGGCAGGATCAAAATACCAAAAATGCAAGCATATTTTATCTTAAACCTTGTACTGCCAATAACCTAAGCCAGGGATCCCCAATGTGGTGCCTATGGGCACCTCCAGTGGTGCCCACAAAGCTCTGCCCTCCCTGCCCCCTTCAAAAAAATTGTGTTTTTTTTTTAAATTGGAAAATGTTAGGAAAATCATTCTCTCCCTTTCTAGCCTTGCTCTTTCTCTCCCCTCTACCTTGCTATTTCCCCTTCCCTCCTAGCCTCTAGCCTCACTATTACCCCCCAAGCTCTTTAGCTCACTGTTTCTCCTCCTCCAAGCCTCTAGCCTTGCTCATTCTCTACCCCTTTGCCTTGCTGTATCCCCCTTCCTCCCAGCCTCTCCCCATTTCTTTAACTTTCTGTTTCTCTTCCATTCCAGCCTCTACCCTTGCTCTTTCTCTCACCTCTACCCCTCTGCCTTGCTGTTTCCCCCTCCTTCCCAGTCTCTAGTCTCACTATTTCTTTCCTCTGCCCCTCTTTAGCTCACTTTTGACTAGCCAGGCCCCACAGTAGCCATTATGCGACTAGCCTCATCCTCTGTGGGAACCATTTTGTGGTGGTGCCCCCAGCGGTTTCTCAAATTCCCAAATGTGCCCAGGGGGACAAAGTGCGGAACCACCTGAGATTTGGGGAAGGAGGAGTGGCCCTCTGAGGAACCCCAGGTTCCTTTTGACCCCAGATTTGACTGCTCCCCCCCCCCCCGAGTGTACTGCTTGGTGCAGTTTATTGCACATGGGAAAAGCAGTGTCAGATTTCATACTGACAGTAGGGAATAGGGGTGGATCTTGGTTATAGGGGCAGATAAGTGGGATGCCCCAAGGAAGCATTGGGATCTGTTCTGACTACTTCCTTGACAACTGGCCATCTTTTCCAGGCTTTTGATTACATGATATGCTGCACAAATAGATTGTGTTCAAGTATTGACCTCTAGGATTCTGTAGGAATTCTGAGTTTGTCTTGGAAACCATGTTCTTTGCTTCATGGTAAAGTTTCAACCCTGCA
Organism: Heloderma suspectum; assembly: GCF_057233095.1. NCBI lineage: Eukaryota > Metazoa > Chordata > Lepidosauria > Squamata > Helodermatidae > Heloderma > Heloderma suspectum. The sequence continues at coordinate 257,276,788 of NC_139461.1, forward strand.
GCTTGCTAGACCTCTCAGCTTGTACTCTAGGTAACTGCAACTAAATTGTTGGAGCTGACTTGCTGCTGAAAGTTTAAAAATACCATATTTTAGATGCTGGTAAACATCAGTGGCTATTTTAAATTAGAAGTCTTAAATTACTATTCCTCTGTGTTTACTCTCCTCCTGTTTTCAGTGACAGATATGTAGCCTTGAATAAAATGAGACATATGTAATGAATTACAGGTGGTGTAGGCTGTTGGGGCATTCCGTGGCTGATGGTTTGTCATTCTTTGTGTCATTAAAATAGATATGCAGATTAAAAACTGCAATGGCAGGATGGGGGGGGGGCATTTTTAGTGGTTGTCCACATAATGCTTCAAAGTAATAAAACTAGAATGAGAGAAGAACTCACGCCCAAAGAGTACATGCTTCTTCCCCAAAAATGCTTGTGTTGTGGTGACAAAGCAAGTGAACTCAAAGCTAGTTTGGCCACTTAATAGTGGTAGACTTGAACTTGCTGGGTGGTACTGGAACAAGACACCCTCCTTCACTATTATGGGAATAATAGTGACCAGCTTCACTGTAATATCATGATAGACAGAAAGATACTTAAGAATAAAATATTTTGCTCTGCACTCTTAATGGCTGCATTGAAATGGTAAGCAATAGGAATAAAGACTTCCTGTCATCTTCCTGTTGCGCTTTGTAATTCTACCTACCTGTAGCATTCCTGGCAAACTGAGCTGATGGAAGGACTCTTGTTTATGTGTCTGCGTAGCTCGTTGTTCAGTTATAGAGACCCGTAGACAAGAAATGAGAGAAGTTTAGTGTGTCCATAGAAAGAGCATGGACAAGAAGTTGGGTTTTAGACCAGTACAGCCTATACAGCAAGTGTAAGAAACCAAATGCAGCGCAGTTGCAGAATAAAAGCCTTGTCTGGAAGCTCCCTGAGTCAGCAGCTGTGGTCTGATACCTATATTCCTGTCTATGCTCTTTTCCAGACAAATAAGAGTACAATTTAATGGGACAGTTGTTGTTGTTGTTGTTCAGTCGTTCAGTATCTATATATAAATACGTTTTTCTCAGCTAGAGCCTTCTTGTCAGATTTCTGAAGTGCATTTCCTTAGTTGGAAGATGTGTGCCTGTTTAATATAGTTTTAAATGTGCGTGTGCGCACACACACACACACACACACCATTCAAAGTCTAAATGGTTTGGGACAGGTTACTTGAGGGACCACCTCTTCCCATATGTACCCTGAGATCATCGTCCGAGGCTCTTCTGTGGCTGTCCCTGCCAAGTAAGGTTGGAAGTTCGCTTCCAAGGAGAGGGCCGTCCAATTGGTGACACCTGATTTGTGGAATGCCCTCCCCAGAGAGACTTGTCTGGTGCCTACGTTTTATCCTTTTTAGTACCAGGTGAATATCTTTTTATTCTCGGAGACTTAGAAAGTCTTTTAAGAACTCTGGCTGTTTGCTGATCAGTTTGTGCTTCTTGAGAATTGATTTTTGTGTGTGCTTGATTTTATTTTCTGCTTTCTGTGTTTTCTGCTGCATTGCCATATTGTGTGTGTATGGTTTTTGTTTAGTATTTTAATACTTCCCCCATTGTAAGCAGCCCAGAGAACTCTGTTTATGTAGTAGTATAAAATATTGTTGATAAATAAAAAGGACATTACAATCAAAGAAATAAGAACAGAATAGTAACACACGCGCGCGCACAAATGTTCTAGGTACAGCAAAAGCAGGTCTGTAAACAGTGGGGATAAAAGGCCATGAAATATAAAATGTAGACTAAATTTAGCAATGGTTTTGAGATTATTTGTTACCTGTAGTATGATACTGATAAGTTTAGATCATCTAAAGTGGCTTTATATGCAGTTATTCTGCTACATATAAAGTCTACTGGTTTAGTTGATTAATCAGGATACATCCTGATTCAGGATTAAATATTGAAATTTGGCAGTTACTGTGCACATCACATGATATCATATTACAGGAGGTGCTCAACCAGAGCAACCTCATTCCCATAAAATCTAAGATGGCATTAAGGTTTTTTTTTGCCAAATATACATATGTCTATATCTCAGCTAAGTATTGTGATTGAAATAGCAGCATTGTATATGTGTTAGAGGAAAAGAATCCAAAATTCACTGGTTCAGTTAGGTGGCCAACACACTGATGATATAACAATTCGCATACTGGAACATCAGTTTTTTTCAAAAAAGTTTTAGTTATTTTTCTGGTTGGCAAAAACTATGACCACTACATTCAGTGTTCACTGTTCCTGCTCCAGTGGCACTCAAGTTGAATGATTTTACTGAAGCACTTCCTTGAGCATGGTGGCTCAGCCTTACAGCTGCACTTGATTTTTTGTTATTGCAGGTTTTGTTGATTCTGGTTGTGTCATTCACCTTTGTTGCTAAGTGTCCTTGGTTTATATGCAGCCAAGTTGGAGTTGGGACATTCTGCTGTGGCATCAGATGCTCATTAACCAGATGCTGGCTTGATAGATACTACTGTTAGTATGTTGGTGGTAGGTTTTGCATCATCATCATGGAAAATTAAACCAAGTTTTGTCTATCAAAATCTTGCATCTTGTCCTGACAGTCACTTTATTTTAATGTAAGAGATCATTCTGTCTCACGTTCCAGAGCGTTAGCCATATTAATCTGTTGCAGCAAAACCAACAGTGTTGTGGCACATTCTAAAGACTAATTATGGCATACACTTCCATGGGTTAGAGTCCACTTTGTCAGATGCATGAAGCATTATCCTCAGTTGGCAGCTATATATACACATGAATATAGAGAAAAAATGTAAACAATGAGGTCAGATGGAAAAAATGCACAAAAAAGTATGCGGCTGTTGTGTTAAAGCTTAAATGTATGCAAAGAGCATTCATAACAGCAGTAATTGATGGTGAAATGCACATCTTAGTATTGCTAAGGTAATTAAGACTTGTAGTGGGATAGGAAGTTATTTTCACGATTTAAACCATAGGTGATAGACTTGAACTTATTAATAAGTTCGTATTTCACAATTTGTTTGTTCAAGAATGGCCACATTCAGGTCAATAATGGTATGTCCTGGAAGGCTGAAACGTTCTCCCACTGGTTTCAGAATGTTGCCCTTTCTGATATCAGTTTCCTTCCATTTATTCTTTATGACAGGATGCTATCATCTGCCAGCAATACTCTACTGCTTTCTACATAGAGCAACTAGATCAGTCTGTCCAGAAGAAGAAATAGATAATAAATAAGGTCCTGGTCAAACATGCCTGAGCAGGAAGCTCCGTAATTTGGGTACCACCAAGAAAAGGCCCTATCTTCAATAGCCATTTACCTAACTACTGAGGTTGGGGTGTGGGGGGGCCCAGAGCAGTGCTGCTGAAGAAGGTCTTAATTCACAGTTAGGTCATGCCATTCTTTGTTCACTGCATGGATTTGATCATGTAGGTGCATGTAAATGAACTACATATATACATAGGTGCATGTAACTGAAATAATCATATATTTTTCCTGTATACCCCTGCCTCCCCTTCCTTCCCCTTCCTTTGCTTCTGTCTGTCAAATTTTAGACTGTAATCTGTTTAGGGCAGGAACCAGACCTCTTATTCTCTACAGAGTGCTATTCACACTGATGGTGCTATATAAATAATAGGTGCTTGCCTAAAATAAACTAATCTTTAAAGTACATGTCTTTTCTCTTGTGTACTTTGCTTTACACTGATATCCAAAAGCCTGATGTAATAGATAAATTACATGGTCTGTTCCGAAAAGCATGTGAAATATGGAATGTTCTGAGCCATTAAAATAACATACCTGAGTTGCTACGCATTTTTATTTGACGGTATGACGGAGGGGTGTCTCTCCTAGCAGCAGCTCCCTGTGTTTAAAGCTTAGGCAAGATCTCTGTGGCTTTTTAACCATTTACAAATAGCTTCTTTGGTAAGTGAGATTTTCACATATTAACTAAGAATAAAATCTCTGTGTTCTCTTGGCATTAAATAAGACTTTAAACATTAATCCACATTTATCTGATCTCCATACTATATTTTGGCCTAATGGTTTGTCATTACCCTTCTATGCTTCTTTGCAGTTGGCATGGAGGGCTTATGATCTTTTATATAAAAAGGTACCTGAGCTGATATCCATTGTGGTGATATGTTGGCACAGATTAATCTTTTTCTAGGACACAGTGTAGATTGTGCTAGGGTGGTACAATGAATTTTCAATGGGCATCTCCTTCCTTTCATTGCAGGAAAAGTACCCTTGAACATGAAAGCTAGAAAATTGTCTTCTCCCTTGTTAGAAAATTATTGAAGCATTCAGCACTCCCCAAAATACAATGATGCCTTTTGCAGATAACTGGCCTTTCAGAATGAGAAACCACTTATTAGGAGCGACCATGCTTGTGTTTCTTGTAATCTTGAGAAAAATCCCAGGTTTGACCCTGAGCAAAATGTGGCTGTTGTTTAAAGGATGCTTGTGATTTTGAAGAACTAGTAACTAAAAAAGCTGTATATGTGAGTCACTGCAGAAAGACTGTTGCTGTTTTTAAAAGGGAAATGTGTGATACCTGTCAGTTATTATTTTTTGTTACAGCAAAGGGCAACAAAGAAAGCTAGTGAGGCCTATTCAATAGTAAGATGGCCCTGGAAAGCCTTTCTTGAAATTCTGTTTTTGTTTGCAGGCTTTGGACAAATCTGTAAAGTAGTAACGTTATTGGCATACTTCATAGTGGGCTCGTGAGGTTGTAGGAAAATAGAGATTGTTAGAGTAAAACACTTTTTGCAGAAGCAGATGCAATCTACATCCAATAGGCTTCAGTGCTAAATCCCCTCATATTTTTAATAGTTTTAGATTTCTCCCTGAAATTGCTATAAATGAATAAATATAACTTAATAGGGTGTGAATCAGAAGCTCTGAAATTGCAATCTAGTTCTTTAGTTCAGAACCAAGTTCATATAGCCTGGTTTACATATAACTGTTAGGTCCTAGTTGCATATCGTGGTGTGTAAACAGTTTGTCAGGAGTTGCTGAGATCTGTGTCCAGCTGCTCCAGTAATGACACACTGAATTGCAGGTGAGAACTTTTCAGTGCAGCATCCTTGGCCCGGACTGATTCCACCTACCCAGACTGGCTATTGGGTCCTCCTGGATAGTATAAGAGGACTTCCTGTTCCAGAGTGTTGCTTGAGGAACAAGGTTTTCCTGAGTTCTGAGGCATTCCTGTATCTTAGGCTATTCTTTGGTCCTGACATGTGGCTCGCTTCTTGATCCTGCTTCCTGGTTTGTCTTTTAATTCTTACATATTCAGCCTGGTTACTGGCTTTGTCTTTCAACTCTGATCCCCTGGCACAATTCCTGGCCCTTTGTTCCCAGCTTCTGGCTCCTCTCAGACCACTGTCTACAGTGCAGCCTTAACACAGTTTAAACTACAGTTTCCTGTATAGTTTAACAAACCACAATATCAGTACTGAAGCCAGACCCACGAGGGGAGGAGAATGCACACAGGCACAAGGGCTTGTTTTCAGCCTAATAAACCATGGCTTATTGGACCAATTTCATTATGTCTGAACCAAGCTGTAGTCAGGGGTCCACAAATGTGCTTTCTGCTAGTGAGCAAATCTTTTAACCTGGTGCAACAAGCATTGCATGATGTCACAACCTGTCCTTTGTTAACAGGACTGCTCCCTGTGTCTTCATTCACACATGCATGTGAACTTGCATCCAAACGTGTATACAAAGAGCATGAAAATATTAGGGATTTTTGCAGAGGCATGGCACACACATAATAGAATATGCATTACATGAGATAGAATGAGGAAATTAGCTGAAGTACACTGACAGAGATCCCATTTCAAATTGTACAAAGTTTATTTTACCTCATGTTTATAGAAAGAAAATGATTGGCTAGTATACCACCAGCTGCTAGTCCTGAACCGGTAGACTATTCCTAACCACAGTGATAGAGAGAAAAGATGGAGGTGGAGAGTTATGGTTCACCAAATAAGGAATGGAGAGGGTGCTAGGGAAATGGTGAGGTGGTCTTTTGGAGGCCTAAGTGCAATGGAGACAACTCAAGTTCTAATGGCACAGGGTTGCCCATGCAAGGGACAGAACAGAGTGATATCAGGAGAAAGAGGAAATTAAGTCAGAGTAGATATATTGATTTACCTGTTTCAGAGGCAAGGGGAAAGCAAAAGACCTCATTTTCTTGTTGTTCACAGTATCCCTGAGTCTTGCAGAGTGTGGACTGTAATTCAAACATAGAATTAAGAGGTGAAGAGCACTGGAATAACGCCCTCCTGGAACCTTAACTAGCCCAAGGAAAATAACAAACATGGAGAAGGACAAGGAAACTGAGGAAAGGAGGGAGGGAAGTTTGTCTACCAACAAACTTAGTTTGTCTACCAACTTAGCTTTGTCAAGCTAAGTTGGATCCTGAGATCAAACTCAAAGAGGGACTAGCTTCAAGGGGACTTCGAGAGTTCAGCAAGAAACACCAAGGAGGTAGTGATTTTGGGTGTACCCAGGATGGAGTTAAACTAAAAATACAATAGCTTGAATTCTGGATGGATCAAAGTCTTCCTGAGGCTCCTGGCTCTTTGATTGAGTTAGAGCTGGTTATTTAGGCATTACAAAGCTATGCTTCCAAAGGTCAATCTAGAGGAAATTTCTAGAACAGAAGGGATCCTGGGGAGTAACCAGGTGTTGCCTTAAATGAATAGTTTATCTGGAGGCAAGGATGCTTCAGGATAGGAGGGTAATTCCCAGTAGGGCATTAGATTGGCCCGTTCAAGTTACCCATGTGGTTTGCTTGAGTAGAGTGGTAACTAGGAGGTCAGGAAGGCATTTGCGTTATCCATAGTTTCCACTGTTTACTCACATGGGGGCAATTCTTAGTAATGTGATTTAGGTAGAAGACACATAGATTGTGAACTTTAAGTAGGGTCAGGTGCTAGCCACCTGCACCCACCGTAGGACTCTCTTGCTCCCAGCTGCCCCATGCAGCCTTCCAGAACAATAAAACCTATTAGGTAACATGCTCAGGTGATGTCAGCAAAATACATAGGTACAAAAGCTATCACGGCTGACCTTCTCAATAGCACCATATCCAAGCTACATGAAGGTTGGGGGCACTTGTTGCTATTATGCTGCCTCTCTGAGGCTTTACACTGCTTTCCAGGGGTCTTTGATGCTCAGTATGATGTTGGGGCTGAGACTATTCCCTGAATTGGTGAATGTTAGGGTGAGTAGCAAACGAATTTTCGTTTGCTGTCAGGACCAGCCAGAATTTATGCTCCCCTTTATATAGTGGACTGTGATACATTGAGCACATTCAGACGATCATGGGAGCCAGTGGAGCATGGAGCCACGCTGCAGAGAGGGTTAAGGAAACACTCCCCCCTTCGACTGTGCAACCACACTGGGCAGGGCAGTTTACCTATCCTCCCTGAGGCACTCCCCTCTGGATCCCTAGCTGTTTCTAGGCAATCTTGGCCATAGAGATCTGCTGAGCAGAGCAGAGAGGTGGCAGCGTTTCCTGCCACTCTAGGCTCCCATCTCTGTGATTGGTCCCCATTACCACCTTGTGCTCTCCTCACAACATGGTAAGCCACTGCGGAGCCCTTTACCCTTACTGCAGAGTGTGGGTTACAAGGGTGGGTAATTGACCCATTGTGGGCAGGGAAAACCCCACCCACATGACATGTTAACCCCTTGTGGGTCGCTCTGGGAACTTACCTACCATGGCTTAGCATGTCATGTGAACCCAGCCATTGTTTCTCAGCAACAGAGCCCTGTTCCTCAGTATGCATCTCTCCTTCTTTCCATCCTCTTTCGGTAGGTGCAGGATGTGAAATCTGTGTTGTCTGCTCCCATTTACTGCAAGAACCTTAGTTATAACTGTGTTTAAATTATACACACACACATACACACATGCACAAACATGTATTTGTTTGCATGCACAACTTTTAAAAATGATCATTGTGTTAAGGCAGCTTCATTACATCTGCTGTGTGTTTATGTAGTTGTTTTGTTTTTGCATAGCACATACGCAGTAGTACTGGACTGTGGCGATCACCCATAAGCAAGACAAGTGACACCCCAACATAACAGGTCAGGGGTGTATGGCTAGCCTGTTTTACAATTTAACACTATCCTACAAACCATGGAATACAATACAGAATGTCTCAAACTATTATCCCTATGCAGGTGTTTGCCTACTAATGTGTAGGGAAAAAGTTGGGAGGGGAATATGCATGTGCATGTAAGCCCCAGCATCCCTGGCTGCCGGTTAGACATGTGAAGGTGTGAAAAGGGTTCTGTAAGCATGTGCAGCTGAACATGCTTACAGAGCTCCTGTGATTGCGAATCCTGCCATATCAGGGGACTTTGGGAGCAGGATGACGTGTGCACCCACATGCCCCTCCCCACTTTTGCCCGCATAGGGCTTCGTCTATAGAAGGCTAGGCTGATTAAACTTCCTTATTGGTCTGTTTTTTCACACATAATTGGAGATAACATTTTAAGCCTGGAATCAGAATGTTTTTGCTGGATTTTTTGCTGGATTACGTTTAAATAACTGAGTTAGAGAATAAGTATTTGAAGTAGACATATGTACGTATTAAACCTGTATTTTTATTCATCTTGACCTTTGTGTATCACTGTTTAGGCTAGATTGAGGGAACCAAACTAACAATTTATACTCTACAAAAGTTTTACTTGATTAGCCTGTTGAATGACTTCAGTTGCAAGCAATTGGCTGACCCGGTCTATGTGTTCTTTTCTCCTCCTTATTTTTCTTTCCAGACTGTACAGTTTGTTCAGGGAATTTTTGTTGAAAAATATGACCCCACCATAGAAGACTCATACAGAAAGGTATAGTATAAAGTGATACTCTCTCCACCCTCTTTGAGACAGGGTTTTCCATTTTCACTTGGGGTAGAATTCATGCGCGTCTCCCCGCAGCACATGACCGGTGCCAGTAAGGAACACATTCCTGGTGGTGCGTCGCTACTTCTTCTGCAGAGGATGACCATGCGATCATCTATCTTGAACTTATTTTTTTCTTAGAAATTGCAGGGGTCTGATCTGGATTGAGACCATGGCACACAGGGAGGGGGGCCCTAGCCCTTCCCCATGCCATTTCCCCACCAAAAATCAGATCAAACGAGCTATTTCCCCGTAAAGGTGCTGTTGCAGCAAATCACAGAAACAGCAGGAAATAGGGGGAAATAGCAGGTGCTAGGGAAATTCTTGGCAGGAAAATGTTATGGGAGGAAAGAGTCAGGACTGCCACCCTCTCCCCACATAACCGCAGTCTCTGTCTGGATTGGGCTTCACTGTGATTTCAGTTTCTAAAACAACCAAGTCCAGGACAGATGACCATGTGTTAAATATATTGTCTATCCCAGGCCCCACATATCACCCAAAGAATTATTGTATGTGATAGGTCTAATGTCATGCCCTACAACTGTTGTTGTTGTTCAGTCGTTCAGTCATGTCCGACTCTTCGTGACCCCATGGACCATAGCACGCCAGGCCTTCCTGTCCTGCGCTCTCTCCCGGAGCGTGCTCAAGTTCATATTCATTGCATCGGTGATGCTATCTAGCCATCTCATCCTCTGCCGTCCCCTTCTCCTTTTGCCTTCAGTCTTTCCTACAATACATTTATAATAATAAGCACTGAGTCTTTTTTTAAGCCTTTAATGGTGCTTGTCTTCTCTCTGTCTTTCAGCAAGTGGAAGTAGACTGTCAACAATGTATGCTTGAAATCCTCGATACAGCAGGAACAGTAAGTGCAATCTATCATGAAATATGAAATCCTTAATATTTGAAGAGGGCCCTAAGATTATAAGAGATGATTTTAGATTTAGAGCTTTTAGGAGCAGAAATGCTGCTGTTGCTGCTGCTGCTGCTTCTTCTATTGTGTGAAATGCTGTTTACCTTTTTAATAATGTCTCACAAAGAGTACATAAATGAGTAATATTTCTTGTCTTTCATAAAATACCCCTGTTCAGACTACCTCAAGCTGTACAACTATATTTTGCAGTTTTTACTTTATTAGGAATAAACTGAAATTCCATGTTGGGAATTTGGGTCGAAATACAGAATTTCAATAAGGTGATTTTTAATTAAAATGTTATTGCCGGAATTCTGAAATATTTAACAGCTTTATTTAAACATTACTTTAAAGTTGACTGTGAAAGCGTGTGTGTGAGAGAGTAAGAGTGTGTTCTACTAAGGGCACAATCCTATCTAGATAGGAGGCCACCTATCCAAAGCAAGGCAGGAGAAGCACGGGGGATCGTTCCCTCCACGCCTCTCCTGCCCTGCTAGTTCTGCTAGACAGCCAATGTCGGCTGTGTAGCGGCAGGGGGGCCTAGCGGGAGAGGAGGCTGCTGTACGAGACACATAGGCTGTGTCATACATGCAGATCCACTCTCCCCGCCCCGGAATAGCCCAGCCCCTTTTCAGCCGCTCCGTGCTCCTCTTCCGAGTGCAGAGGACAGGGCTTCTCCGCGCTGTCTCAGAGGCAGTGTGGACGTGGGGGGAGGTCGGTTTTCTGGGAACCAACCTTGGAGCGCTGGCTCCGAGGTCAGTTCCAGGAAAACAGCATATCCTATGGCCGTCTAGCTGCTGTCTGGCAGCCATAGGATTGCTCCCTCCATAACTTAAAACATGTACCACATAGTTGCCACCTTAAAGTGAGACTGTACTTCTTCCTGGCTTCGTTGGTAGCTATTGCTTAAAGCAGGGGATGGGAACCTGTGGTCCCCCCGCCACCTGTGTCTTAAAGCCTGCAGTTGTTCTTGATAGTCTCAGATTATTTCTCCAAATCTTTCTGCCTCTAAAGCCTGCTTCACACCTTACAGTAGATGTGGGCTTCCATTATGGATTTAGTATGACATGGCTACGCAGTGTTTTCAGCATGTATGTGCTGTGATTGGCTCAAGCTCCTAATGAATGTTTTCTCACATATACACAGTACTGTGTGCATGTGAGAAAGGGGGATAAAATGAGAGAGAGAGAGAGAGAGAGAGAGAGAGAGAGAGAGATGCCTTTCTCAGTAGAAGCTGATGCACACGTGTTGTAAGGTGTGATGCAGGCCTTTAAGTAGTGGAAAAACCTCACTGTTGGGTTTTTGTTTTGCTTTTAGTACTGAGTGGCTTCTTCACAATTAAATTTTCATGCTTCTCTGGATTTCTGTAAGATCAAAGAGTGGAAAATTCAAGTTAGCCATGACATGTTTTTGTCACTGCATAAACCTGAGTCTCTTATTGTGTGTATACGAAACAGCTAATTATACTTAACAGCTAATTTTTTTTAAAAAAAATGTTTGATTACAGGAGCAATTTACAGCAATGAGGGATCTCTATATGAAGAATGGTCAGGGGTTTGCACTAGTATATTCTATTACAGCACAGTCTACATTCAATGACTTACAGGACCTGAGGGAACAGATCTTACGAGTCAAAGACACTGAAGACGTAAGTAAAGGGTTTTTTTTTCCCTTTGTGAGCCATTGGAATCTTGCTCTAACTAAACAAGTCAGAATCTGTTTTTGCACAGTGGCTATATGACTGAAGAACACTGTTCTAGAATGTTTTGTATGATGCAATGAAATTCTCTGTTTAGGTATTTGAGAAAGACCCTTCTTTATTCATATGGATATTACTGAATAGTTAGTCACCAATGTCCAGCATCCTGAACTGGGGCTGAACTCTGGAAAAGTTTGAGTCCCAAGAAGTGGTATTTTTATAAGCATACTATTGCTTATGCACTGACACTTAAGCTAGATCCCCCCAACAGTAATTCCCAATGCAATAGCAGTACATGTTGCCAGATTTTTAGATGGCTCAGTAGCTCCCATTGACCTGATTCACATGACACAACAGTCCACCATGGCTTAATTTACACATGGGGAGTGTTGCGTCATGTCAGGTGCCTGTGGCTGCCATTTTTGCATGGCGGGTGCCCGTCTTTCCGTGGCTTGTGTTATGCAAACTCATATAGCAAGGATTGCTTGAGGGTTAGATAACCTTCAAATAATCTTAAAACAAACCATGGGTTATTTGAGGGTTCTCTAACCCTTAAACAATGCTTGCTGCCTGGCTTCACATGACACAAAAGCCACAGCAAGCTGGGTGCCTGCAAGCACCATGCAGAAAGGGTGCCTGTGGGCACGTGGCACAATGCAACAGCCTCTGAGGATAATTAAGCTATGGTGGGCTGTCATTTTGTGCGAACCAGGTCATTATAACTTTCTGCTAAAGATGGATTTTGTGCCTCTTCAGTAGAGATGTAGTTTCTAGTTACCATTACTGTTTGAATGGTAATGTATCTAATAAAGTATTTCATTGATAGCAAATGCGTGTATTCAAAGTTTCATGGCGTTTTGTTAATACTCCAGTGTTATTAGTGGGCTAACTTAATTTTGTCACATGCTATTTTAAATGTTATACATAAGCAATTCTCCCCAAATTTTATGGGAATGTAGTCCTCTTGGTTATATTACCCACAGCCTGTGGAGAATAACACTTCCAGAATATAGATTAATGATACATAGTTAAATTCTGTTCCATGAAGAGAAAGTGTGTTATGTCTACCTTATTTATATGTTCCCAAATGAATTTTCTTCATATTCTTGGTGGCATGTAACAGAATCTTGTCAAGACGACTACCTGCCTTGGCCCTCTTGCTTAGATTTGTCTTTGTATCCAACCTAAGAAGCAATCCTGTGCTCCTTGGCAGGGCAGCCAAGGTGCCATTGGATGCAGCAGAAGTGTTGCTTCACTGGTGAAGAAGGTCTGCTAGACTGCTACCCAGGTGGCACTTCTGCTGCTAGAGGTCCTCCAGTTGTAATGGTGGAAAGCTTTGTCAGCAGGAGCCAAAGTGGGGTATTCCAGGGGTGTATTGCAGAGGCCATGGAACTACAGGATCCTAAGCCTTCCTCATTCCCCTGACACCTCCCCCAAACAGGCCCTGAAATTACACCAGCCCCAGAGCTGCTGTAGTTAATTCCCTCCCATTGCACTTAACAGGGGGGATGAAACAATAAGCAACTGAAAAAGATGGTGAGGGCACCTCTGGCCCCACTGAGCCTTTAGATGAGTGGATGTTCTCTTCCACGGAATCTCTTCCCCTACCCTATATAGGATTGCTCTGTTAAATCATTTGCCCAGATCCATAGAGGCAACATGTAGCACAGCAGAGAATTGAATCCAGTTGTATGTATGTGCTCTTACCTTTGCACCATCCTTTCTCCAGCTTCTATGTATAAAAACTTCGATATGCATTTTCATTTGCATCAGTATTAATCGCTATTGCCTAGAAACTTGACCTTGGCAAGCAGTGAGCAGTTATCAAAGTGCCATATATTTACTCTGCCAGGCTTCAAAACGGCATCATAGCCATGTGCTTTTAATAAAGCCACTTATTTCCATGTCATGTGCTAAAACTGGACTTTGTGCTGTGCAGAATCCAAAAGATGATGCATTTTCCCTACTGTGGAGTTTTCCACCAATTGTGAGGCTGTTCTTAAACAGAGATGCATTGCAGTGCATGTCTCTAAATGCCCCCCCAATGTTTTTTAACCATGTGGAACTTCTACCATGATAATAACAATTACTTTATTCCAGAGGTGATGGTTTTGACAAAACCAGTCGGAAACTAGAGAATTATTGCTGTGTCTTGATTGTTTCAAAATTCAGAGGAAAAGTGTGTTTAACACTTGTGGCCAACTTTTGAACACTCTGGTTGTGTGAGGCTTTGACCGAAAAGGAGTGCTAAAATGCATTTTGCACTTGCTTATCAGAAGTATCAGTTCCTGTTACTGAATTTGGTTTCTTTTTGCATAGGCATTAGCATACTGCAACAGTCTGGCTCCTTTCAATCCACTTTTGAAGCCTTTTGCATACTATTCTCTATTCAATTTCTTGCTTAAAAATTCCTTTTCTTTCTTTCTTTTATGCAATCCTTCTTTTATGACTCCTGCATTTTTCCTGCATTAACCATGCTCATTTTGTTACAAATTCTACATATGAGGGCAGAGGAAATAACTTGTTACATTCATTACATATAGCCCCCTAGATTTAAAAAAAACTCCTAATGCTGTTTGTTCATTTATTTATTTGATTTGTACCCTGCTGTTCTACCAAGAAAAATGGCACTCAGTTGTGTGTGAAAGTTTGCCTGTTGGCAGAGCTGAGTCCTAACTGGCAGTTGGCTCGCTGTATGTTATCTGACCTTCTCATCAGGGGATTTCACCAAATGATAAATGGAAGAAGCTGCACCTGGATAAGTTTTGGTGTCATATTCCATCACACAGCTGTTAAGTGGGTACTGTGCTATAATCACTACTGATCACTGTGTAATCCAAGCTGATAGGCTTTGTACTGCATTATCAGTTCCTTGGCATCATTCATGCTGTAGGTTGTGTTCTGAATAGATGTGAACAGCATCTGTTAAGAGCAGCCCAGCTCAATCAGACCAAATGTCCATCTTGTTCAGCATTCTGTTTCTAACACTGTCTAAGGGTGGAACTACACAATATATGTAGTACTGTGATTCCCCCCCCCCCAGCTTTTTTAATGCAATGTAGCTGCTGCAGATGCATTTGGAAGCAGAAGACCACCATCGGGGGAGAGGAGCTTCTTAACCCTTTCCCCTCGTGCCATTCTTCTACTGCAAGTTGCATGTCTTCTTCCTAGTGGCATTAAAAGTTGGTGATGGGGGTACGTTTTGGAGGATTAAGAAGCCTCCTCCTCCCATGAGCTGGTGTTCTGCTGCAAATTGCCTTCTCAGTGGCAACATTTCAATATTGTTGTGTGTTCTTGTTTTCATATTTATTGCTGTCTACCGCCTTCAGGCTTTGCTAATAAGCTGGGATATAAATCTCAATTTAGATAAATAAACGTGGGTAAAAAAAAAAAAAAAAAGAGTGGGAACTACCTATAATGTGTATTTCTGCCCTTCGACACTGTTGAGAACAATATGTGGACTAGATGATAGACCAGATCCAGCAGGGGCTGCTCTTCACAGTTACTGTCATGCCAGCTGTGGATGCTGAAAACATCCACTAACAAATCTAATGTCCCTTTGGATTGTTGTGCTAGGGAACATCAGATCTAGCTTATTCCTTTGACTTGGTTGGGGTGTTTCCAGGTGGTGCCCCAATCAAAATGCACTGCACAGCAATTCTGTCTTTTTCTGCTGAACTGATTTTTTGTGGAAATAAAAAAGACAGAAGTTGTAGGAAAACACAGGAAAGTTACAAGTGGAAGATGGCATTGTCTGGACTCTCCATAGAATTCTGTGAACGAAGCACAATGATTTCATAATAAAAGCCTCCTCTAGAAGTACCCTTGGACTCTTAGTTTCATATTGGATTATTCCAGAAAATCAGTAAACAGACATGGCGTGCCTGTCTAACTCATTGTATTAAATAGCCATTAATGAAGGCTCACCTAATAGATGAGTAGGTAGCTGGAACCAGGGAGTGGAGGAGAGGAGATCTTAGTTACAGTGAAACATAGCTTAGTTGCATCTTTCTATTCTTCTTCTTTTTCTTTTTTTTTACATCTTTGCTGATCATTATCTGTCACTTCCTTTTTTTTCCGTAATGTTTTTGATGCTGTCTTTCATTTAACTACCTACACATTTTTCTAGTAAAACTAATCTTCTTTTAGGTAGGGATTATGTTCTCTCAAAGCCTGATTCTTTTCTTAGCATTTAGGTCAAAGCACTGTGATGTGGAACTGGCTACATTGCTTGAGGTGACACTTCTACCATATGATAGATTATGAGAGTTATTTTGGAGGCTTTTCCCCTAGTTCCTGTTGTTAACCAATTTTTGCCTTCAACTGGTAACTTGTAGATCTTACTGTGCTAAATGCTTTTCTTGTAGTAATATGAATAAGATTTCAAGGAGTCTTGAATTACTAGCTCAGGTAACTGTGGTTTAATTCATTTTAACCAAAGTACTTTCTAACTTGCATCTTGAAATTTGAAATTTTATCAAACAATAATTTGTTGATAGGTTTATTGAAACAAAATGGATATCAATACAGAGCAGTTAAGAATATCTAAACCTATACTGTTGTTTGGTCAGCCTTCTCTTAAATTCAGTACCTATTCAACGTTACCCATTATGCTTTAATTCTGAGCAAACGTATGCAAATTTAAGCAATACTAAAATCTGTGGATTCGCTCATGTCCTAACCAGCTTGCTTAGAGTCAGGAGTGTAGCTATATTTTCACTGCTGCCTTTTTGAGATTTTAAAAAATATAATTATACTACTTTTTCATGTCAGAGAAGATAAAATAATTTGTGTTATGTGCATGATTTTATGCTAAACATTTCTACCTAAGTAAATATTTCTTTTTGTAGGAGAGGTTTGGCTTGCAAAGGATTTATTTGTACATCTTGCAAAATCACAGGCAAACTATCCCCCACCCCTGAAATTTAATATATTTTGGTCACCCTTGAATTAGGGTATTCAGAAGTTTCAACAAATATTTTAAAAATGTTTTGAATTTACCTGAGCGAAATTTGGTTAATAACTAGTTTTACACTGCCAAGTTTAAATATTAAAGTTGTGTAAATTTTCCTACTCTGTGTTGCTAATTATTTATGAAGGGAAGTGTATGGTGTGCTTGCCTTCTGAAAAATGTAGACTCAGACAACTGAATGGTGTGCACACCCTTTATCAACAGTTTGCTGTCTGTAGTGCTTTTAGATAGCTCAGAGGAAATGGGCCGTGTGCATATGCGCGCACATGTGTGTTTAGTGTTTATGATTAAGATCTTAATGTGCAGCATGCTGCCAAACATGTCTGTCTAATTCCAAATAAGAACATAAGCTTGGGTCCAGACTGAGTTAGTTGAACTTGGGTCCCACTGAAATCAGTGGGACAAGTTAGTCTTAACTTAAGTCCCATTGGTTTCAGTGAGACCTACATTCAGCTAACTTGGCTGGACCCAACCCATATGAATTGCATTGCTGGACCAGACAAAAGGCTAATCTAGTCTAGCACTCTGCCTCCAACAGAGTATTCAGCTAGCCAGATTTACAGTCAAAATATTATAGAAACCGCTATCGCCAGTTTCACTCCTATCATCTGGTAATGAGACACTTCCCTTGAATATGACTGTTTTGATTTTTGCTTTTACAGCTAATAACCATGACACATGAATGCATCTAATTCTTGTTACAGCTATTTAAGCTAGTAGGCATCACCATATCTTGTGTCAATGAATTCTATTTTAATTATGTGTTGCATAATGAATGCTCTTATTAGATTATAAGCCTTCAGATCTTGCTTTTATCTCCTGCACACTACTTAATTGCCAGAGGCACTTATAATTGTGGTGGTGGTGGTGGTGGTTTGAAGCATCCTTTTGTTTGTCCTTAAGGATAGCCCCAAATTCTACTACATTGAAAGAGTGCAAGAAAATAACTACAGTTTCTTATGCACACCATTCATAACTTAATCAAAGTTACATAACTATTAAGCTGTAGATGGAAATAGGTCTGAACTCAGACTACTGGATTGCTTTAGAAGTAAGGATTTATGCATAGCTTTTTTTAAAATAAAAGTTTTTAGGCTGCCTTTAAGGGTGGAGCTATCCCAAATTGGCATACAAGACAAAAGAAACAGTAGAAAACAATAACTTTCAATAAAACCAGTGATTTACAAATAAAACCAGAAGCCCAAAAATTAAGAAAAAGCCAATGAGAACAAGTGAGTACTAACCTAACAGTGTGAACCTATATATGTCTAGTTGGAAGTAAGTTCCATTGAGTTCAGTGGAACTTTCTCCCAGGTCAGTTTTTATAGGATTGCAGCCTAGATGCTGGGAAAGATGGAAGGCAAAAGGAGAAGTGGATGACAGAGGATGAGATGGCTAGATAGCATCACCGATGCAATGAATATGAACTTGAGCACACTTCGGGAGAGAGTGGAGGACAGGAAGGCCTGGCGTGCTGTGGTCCATGGGGTCACAAAGAGTTGGACACGACTTAACGACTGAACAGCAACAACCTAAGCTTAGGAAACAGGACTTCTTACGCAACTGGTCCTTTCCTGGTTGGAGGCCTGCTTGACTGTCCTCTGGGTCCCATTGCTTACCAATTAAGTCTTAATCAAACTCCAGATCCAAACATATTCTTATGTGCAAAAGATCTTGCCTTAGTTTAGACCAGGGGATTAGAGTGGGGCCTTCAGGTCCCTTCCAGGGGTACTAATATGTGAATACTTTGCTTTAAAACTAGACAAATTCATGGAGGTCATGTCTACCAAGAACAATAGGTAATGATAATAAATGACGCCTCCATGCCTGTAGGAATTCTATCTCTGATTAGAGGTGGCTATCTTGACATTCTTGTGAACTTCCCAGAAGCTAGATGATCCCCAAGGGTCCTTCCACTATGACTTTCTGAATGATGAGTATCTCCATTCTCCCCTGCCATTTGTTTTTTCAAGCTTGGGTCATCAAATCAGAGGTATTAACTTCACTACAATGTTACAAATATGTAGGCGCAGGGCTCTTTGTGCATTTGTGTTCATAGAGTCTCTTTTGCACGTTTTGTGTCTGTGTTGACTGGCTAAACTGCCCCAAATGGGGAAGTCCAGGCAAATCCATTGACAAAAACACGCACCATTGATTCCTTGCATTTCATGACTCAGCAGTGCCATTTCCAGAAAGGGGAGGTATTTAAGCAAATCAAGCCACTGGGGCCAACATACGCAACATATTTCTTAGGAAGGGATATACTTCCTTTTGTCTGAATTAAGTTTAAATTGAAAGGTAGCTACTGTCTGTCCTAGCATTTGAAATGTCAGCTCTGTGTTTTTTCTAGAAACTGGCATTAGGGTAAGTGCTTGGGGAATTAAATCATGTATCAATGAACTTTCCAAACCCATGATATCTTCATTTGTTTGATAGTTGCCATGAAACTGTTTAATTATCAGTGCTATGTAGTCATGGTAATGACAAGGTGCAAAATCGTTTGTTTGCTTACTTTCCTGCATGTACCTAATGCATAATCGAGTCTCTGATCCACAAAATGTACTCTGGAGTTTTACTCTGCAGGGAATATAGGGATTTAGTGCATGTACAACATAGATCTGTCCTAAAGTTTCTAACTGTCCATCCCCCCCCCCCCCCCAAGATGCAGGACAATTTATGCCATAAATTTTATGGAAACTTGAGATTCTGTCATATTTTTCAAGACAATGAAAACACATTTTCAAAGTTTTTGGATTTACAAATTAAAATTCCGTGCATTTTAGCTTCTAAAACATATTAATCAGTAGAAAACAGTGCCGTGAAATCAGTCTGTTAAACAAAAACATGGAAGCTGTGAAACCAATACTGTAGAATTCTTTCAAGTGTAATGCAACAAAACCTCATCATGCCTAGAGATGGCTAAACTGGGCTAACAATTGTTTTTGCAGTCCAGTCCAGATTCAGCACACTGTTTTGAGGGACATTTATTAATAACTCTCTTATTTTCTCTGCACAGGTTCCCATGATTCTGGTTGGCAATAAATGTGATCTGGAAGATGAACGTGTAGTTGGCAAAGAACAGGGACAGAACTTAGCAAGACAGTGGTGTAACTGTGCCTTTCTAGAGTCATCTGCGAAGTCTAAAATCAATGTTAATGAGGTAGCTATTGGTTGATCTTTCACAAGGAAGAATAATGGGCTTTGTAGTCTTAAGTGTTTTTGTGTATGTACACCTTCTCCTCACATAAATATTTGTGTAATCCTACTGTATTGGCTATTTGCACCTGTCAAAAGCCTACATGTTGGTGGTTCCATTCTGAGGGATGCTTTTCATGTCACCATCATTGCTGTTTTAGTTACCGAATTGCATTATTCAGAAGTGAGACTTGCCCCCACACAAATGGCCAGAGTAAAGCACAAGAGTCCGCATTTCAGAGTGTCTGTATTCACTTAGTATCAGATTCATTCTGCTATCTTGTTACCTAAGAGAAAATTAATCCTTTAACTGAGAGTTCTTCCCCAATTCAGTCTCACTGCTGCTTTTACTTTGGATCTAAAAGTAGTGCTTGAATGCTTTTTGTCATATTTGCTTGGTGAGCACCTGTGTAAATAGGTGTGTCATGCACTGCATTTTAATCTCGCAAAGCCCAGAATTCAAGCTCAAGCTGTGTCTCTTAGAAATAGAATTGCTCAGTTAACTGACAATTGTGCAGATTTCATGCACCTAAATGAAAGGGAGAAATTGGTAGGCATTATGGCATAGACAGATCTGTGCAAAAGCAGGGTATCGGGACGAGGAGCCAAGGAGAAGCCCGAACAGCAAGACACGGTTTGGGATGAGGGATGTTTGTAAGGACGAGCCAAAAGGACATGAAAATGCTTTGCAGCAATGAAAAATATGACCAGTGCAGAATACAATGACTTAACCATCAGCTCTGTTTGCCCACAGTGACATAGGCACGTAGTCAAATCTGATTAGCTCTGATTAGCACCATCACATTTGATGTGTTCTCTTATTGGCTGGTATCATTTGAGAAAGAAAGACAAGTTTCACTCCCCCCGCCCGCACTAACCCCCACTCCCTTTGCCCAAACAGTGGAAGAGTAAGAAAACGGCAGTGAACATTTCCAAAAGGCTACCTTTGTTAGTCTGTTACAGCAAAAACAGCAAAGAGTTTTGTGGCACCTTAAAGACCAGCGCATTTATTCCAGCATAAGCTTTCGTGCACTCTGTCCACGAAAGCTTACACAATGATAAATTTGTTAGTCTTTAAGATGCCACAAGACTCTTTGTTGTTTTAGGTGTAATAAGGTTACCATTAAGAGTTTGCAGAGAAATATCCTCTCATTCTTCCTCCCCTTCTCTAGTGGGCTGCATTTTGGCCTGGAAATATGAACAGGAAAACAGAACACTTAGTACCTTTTAATTGGATACACAATTCACAAAACCACAAGTGTGTCTCTGTCTGTGTTTCAATGAGCGATAGACTTCTGAATGAAGAGTGACATGTTTAATTACCTGTCATGTATAAAACAATTTCTAGAATGGTAGTTGTGTTAGTTGTTAAGGTGCCTCGGTAGTCTTTGTTTTATACATGAAATAGTCTCTGCTGACACGGGTTGGAAAGTCAGCATCGCTGAAATTGATGACTGAGTACGTGCTTCATTTGTCAGTAAAAAGCAGCTGCTTAAAAGTCATTGAGAACTGCCCTGGGCTGCAGAGCCAGTATGACTTCTTCTCCAATGCCCTTCAGGAAATGAGCATATCTTTGTTAGCTGAAACTCAGTTGTCTGAAAGAGCAGATAGTAGTTACAAAATCTTAAGATCCCACAAAAGGGTGAATAACAATACTAAATAACTGCCAGAATCATAAGGCACATCACCATAGGGCAGGGGTGTTGAACCACTTTCAGGCCCAGGGGCAGATTCCATTTTGAGGGCCAAATTCCATTTCAGGTAAGTTCTGCTGAGGGAGGGGGGATTCCAGTAATGGGGCCAAAGTCAAAAGGGGGTGAGGCAAAAAATACCAGCATATTTTAGCTTAAAGCTCTTACTGCCAATAAGTAAACCCTGGGAGAGGCATTTGAACCTTTTGGAGTGAGGGGGAAACTGCAGATTTGGAAGGGGGGGTACTCATTTTTGGAAGTGCACATTTGCGCAAGTTTGCATTTTCCAATGCAAACACAAGTTTTGGAGATTAAGAAAAATCTGATTCCATCAATGAGCAGATGATGGAACAAAAGATGCTTGGCAGTTCATGAACACAGATGGAACGGATTTAACAAAATCTGTACATCCCTAGTCTAAATTGCGTTTCCAGTGTTTGGTCCATCTTTACTTCGGCATATCTTCACGTATATTAAATTTTGAAGATGAAGATTTGCACTGAATCTCTCTCTTTTTCTTCGCTTTGTTAGTTTGGTTTTGGAACAGAATCAGTTGACTGATATTTAATATTCTTATGGCTCTTCCAAGTCTGTGATTGCGCAGACTGCCTCATTACTTCATGTTTTGGAAGCAGCAAGTGACATCCACTTGTAATTTCCATATTTCAGACTCTGAAAGGGTTCTCATCCAAAATGATCTTCTGTCACGCTTGCTTTGATTTCGTTGAACAAGCGCCGATATAGAAAGCAACCCTTTGCCTACCTGGTTTTCAACAGCAGAAACTGAGGGAACTCGAAAGAGAGGAAGAATACAATGTTTATTTAGCATTTGTGTGCTATGGATTCATTGAGAAAGGCACCAATGGCTAGGCATGGGCATTTAGGTGATTTTCGCGATCACTGAGATTCTCCAAACATCTTGAAGGTCGTCTCGTCTTATTTCCCGTGTTCAATTGCCTGTTTGAAATTCTCATACATCTCTAGCAATGGCTCATGTCTCTCTCTCTGTTTTCCCCATTGTTGCACTCAGTAGCCTTTAACTAAGTAGATGTCTGAAGAATGTGAGATTAAGGCTGCAGTCCTATATCCGCTTTCCTGAACTCAACGGGGCAGAAAGGACAGCGCTTCCATGGAAGTATATAATTCGTTGCAGTACCATGATCCCTCTCCCTCTATTTACAGAATGCTTGTGAAGAGAAGGGAAGGAATTGCACTGGACATTACGCCACTTTAATGGTAGCAGGGTGCAGCACTCTGGATTGCATCCTGCTCTTGCTTACCAAGAGAGGGGATTAATGAAATTGTATATAGCATTGCAGAAGACATCCTTTAATATGGCAGTTGGCACTTTAGAGGAAGTAGACATTTTGCTCCTGTTTGTGTCTTTCCCTACCCTCCCTTTGACAAAATGGGAGAAACTTATTGTAGAGGTAGAAATGTTTTATGGAAAGGGGTGGGGGGATTGGCTCAGTCCTGATTTTTTTTAATATATCAATGGAATTACATACCACCCCTGAGAGCAGCATAATAATGGTGCATATGTCAGTTCAGGAGTGATGGCTGAGTTTTTGGAGGTTTTGTGTATACAGTTTTTACAAGTATCTCCTAAGGCACTATGAAAATCCAAATTGGGTTTTATCATCACAAGAATACTTGGGAAGTATATGGTACAGGTGTTCCCAGCGCCAGGTTCCCCCTTTTTGGAACAGCAGCTGAGCAAGAGGTGAGGTGGTCATGGATCAATATTTCAGTTGGGGGTAGAAATGAATACCATGCAGGGAATAGGGTGTTAGACTTGGGATTGAAGTCCCACCTTTGTTATGGACTTTCTGGGTGATTTTGAATGTCTTTTTAATAAGTCTCAGTTCTGTAACATGGAAATAATGGCATAATGTATAATGTATAATACCTGCCCCTTCCTCTTCTCTTCCCTGCCCCTCCACAGTGGGAATCCAAGGGCAAGATCCAACTGTGTCATTCCTTTAGCGCAAATGACATTGTGCTAGCAGAAACTAGGTTCTGAACTATGTGCAAGAGGGAAATCAACTAAAGTTACGTTTGTGCAAGTTATGGTTGTGCATTACGCTTGTGCAACCCATTGTGCAACCAGTTGCACATGACTCTTGTGCAACCTGCTGTACAACTGATTTCGCATTCTGCTTGTGCAACCTGTTGCATAATGGCTTGAACAGCCAGTTGCGCGAGTGTAATGGGCAACTGCTTGTGCAACGGAACAATTCAGCAGAGCTCCGCTAGCACTATTTGAGTTTGCGGAATGACGCTGTTGGATACTGCATTGTCCATGGTCCCACAGTTCCCCTTTTGGTGTTGGGGATACCAGGGAGAGTAGGGTGGAGATGGGGAAAAATAAAGCATTTTCCAAATCACACTACTCATGTGTATTATTAAGGTTGGATAGGCTTAAACCAGGGATGCAATACTGAGGTCCTAAGGGCCAAATCTAGGCTACTTGTCCTCCCAGTCCAGCCTCTGGGGTTTCCTAGGTGACCACATTCCCTTTCCCTGGCAACCAGTCGTTTGATGGTTTTCCCAGCTTTGTGCAGTCTTTTCCCCATTCTAAGAAGTTGAGATGCCTCTCCTAAGGCTTAGTTACTGGCAGTTAGAAGTTTAAGCTAAAATACGCTGGTATTTTTGTCCCATCCCTTTTGCCTTTCGTCCTACCCACCACTGGAATGCACCCCCCCCCCCGAGAGCGTCTCTGAAATGGAATTCAGTTCTCAGGCTGAAAGAGGTTTGAAATCACTTCAACAGAGCACCTATTACCCTACGTGAAACAGGCCTCTGTACTCCCATGCTTTATATGGCTGTTTGATTAACACAAAAGTTGTCAAGTAGTTTGGAGATTCAAACTGTGTTATAAGTGACTGTGTTATAAGGTGTAGTCAGCTTTGTCTGAAAAGATGGTGGATGCCTTCTGCCTGTACACATGTCCCCACTGGGAGACACCATAACCCCTTTCTCACTTCTCTGCGATGCAATCTTTGACCTCCAAGCTCCGTTGAGCATCTAGCAAGAAGCCAGGTTGACCTTACTAGAGTACAAACTGATATGTTTTGCCTTGGGCTGACAGCATAAAACCATGTAATTGTAAACCCGGTAGGGAGAGAGGGTGAGAAACCGAACTGCTGTTATAGAGTGTTATTGTACAGAGTGAAAGAGATGCTGGCTTTATCATGCTTTTAGAAAGCGCTTGGCTGTGCTTCAGCCTTAAAAAAAGAAGATAATATCAAGGCAGTATCCAATTTCTAGGTTTTGCAGTTCACAGACAAAGGACCATAGACTTAAAGCTTGTTGGAATTTGTGGATCACGCAGATTTGGGGGCAGGGAGGGGAAATGAGCCGAGTGGGGTTTTGTCTTAAGCTAAATACTGTAGCTGGGTCTCTACAAAGCTGGCTTCACCCAAGGCAAATATGCATTCAGCCTCCAGCTCCTGATTTGATGCTACAGTGAACAAGAGCCAATGAGGGAATGGCCCTTGGGAAAGGAAGACACCTTCATCCTCCCACGCTTCCCAGCCCACACTCACACCAATAACTGTATAAGACAGCTTTGTATGGCAGCCCTACATTTTAGATGTTGGGCATCTGAGAACTACACTTTGCAAGAGAAACTGCTTGACCTAATGATCGACATGTTTAGTAGTCAGACCTCTCTCAACCTTTCTTAGGAGATAGTCATTATATCTATTGTAAGAGTGCAGAAATTATAATTCTGTCATAAGACAATCAGAAAAGGAAAGAGTTGCAAAGAGAACTGCCTCATGTAATATGTTGGCATCTTGGTGCTTCAGCTTATATATGGACTGTCGCTTATAATGGCAAAAACTGGTAGCTACTGCCAATATTCAGTTTCTTCTATCAGACAAAGAGTGTTTGAACCAATAAACCAGTACATGAAATTGTCTTTGTTAGGTGATTTTTATCCAGAACCGTTCAGGATTGTTGTCTTTTTATAGATTACCTGTCTTATTTTCTTATGCAACCATGGGAAAGCAAGAGCATCTGAACCATAATTGGAGAACCCCCAATAGAAAGGCCTTCCCAAGCTTAAATACTGTCCTGAGCTGTTGCAGGAAGAGGTTAGAGTGCCTCACCTACCTTCAAGTAAAGAAGGCCTGGAAAGGATTTCACCTCTGCTCTCTGTCACTTCCAGCCTCCCATTCCATTTATTTCTCACCTCCTCACTTGAGCTAGCCAAAACCTTTTATACCATAGGATAGGACTATATAAGAGGTTGCTGTTCTGTAGCCCACTTCTTTAATGGCTCACCATACTTTTCTCCCTTTTTCTCTAGATTTTTTATGATCTCGTCAGACAGATAAATAGAAAAACACCAGTGGAAAAGAAGAAGCCTAAAAAGAAATCATGTCTGCTGCTCTAGACCCACAGCATGCAGCAGCTCTGAGCCAGGTGAGCAAATGCAGAGCTCTGCTTAGAGTCCCCTTAGTCCCTGGTAAAATCTCATCGCCTTCCTGGGATGTGTTGATACGAACTTTCTTTCCTGCAGCTACAACGTGATGGAAGGACAATTGCAAACTTGGGGGCTGGAGGCCTCCTGGGTTCCTTTGGCAAAGGAATGAGAAGCTGCCCATGTTTTGGGTACATGCTATAAATAATCTTCCTGCATAATTTGGCCAAGTATTCTCTCTGCTCCAGAGGTTCTTATAAAAGGATGTTTGAAAGATGGTCTTTTTTTCTCAGGTTTTGAGGCCTCGACACAAATATCTCCCATGCTGTAAGCATGACACAAGGCTTTCCCCCACATCCCCAATTGTTAACACTTGTTTCACATGCCTTCTTGCTCTTTGCCTGTCTCCCACACCCAGTACATTCCTTCTTTTCAGGGGAGGAGGAAGCCATCAGTAGGAGGAAGCCATCAGTAGGCTGCCCTCCCCTTCAGGACCGCCTTTATGTCAGTTGCACCTAAACATATATAAATCCACCTCATATTGGGTAGTATTCAATTGTACCCGCTAAATTTTCTAGCACAAATGATGTTAAAAAGGTAAAGGTAAAGGTGTCCCCAACCAGTCGTGTCCGACTCTAGGGTGCGGTGCTCATCCCCGTTTCTAAGCCAAAGAGCCATCGCTGTCCGAAGACACTTCCGTGGTCATATGGCCGGCATGACTGAACACCGAGGTGCACGGAACGCTGTTACCTTTCCCGCTGAGGCGGTACCTATTTATCTACTTGCAATTTCTTGCTTTCGAACTGCTAGGTTGGCAGAAGCTGGGACTGAAGATGGGAGCTCACTCCATCACGCAGCACTCGGGTCTCGAACTGCTGACCTGCCGACCTTCCAGTCTGCAGTCAGCGTCTTAACCACTAAGCCACCGCGGTCCCACAAATGATGTTACGCTCCTGTAAACCGATGCCTGCACAAATAGTGCTTCCTAGAGCAATGGGGAAAATCGGCCACTTCTGTAAGGGGGTTTGCAAGAATTCACATTAGTACATAAAATTTAGTGTATGGTCCCCCATTCCATTCAGCTTTTCCCCACATATATTTTGCAGGATGACATATGTCTCAGCAGAAATGTGTGTATTTTCCTACGAATAAATTTGCATAAATTTCAGGAAAGTAAAACAGATGAAAGTCCACGGACTCTGTGTGGCCTGAGGAGGCCAGACCGCAGTGGATTCCGCAGGTTGGATTCTTAGAAATCTGAACTTAGTCTGTCTCATATTTCCCCAGCATCACTACTTACACCAGGCATATCTCCTGTGGGAGGGCATTCCAAAGTCAGGGCGCCACCACAGAAAAGCCCCTTTCTTTTGAAGATGATAAATACACATCTCTTGTTGGAGGAATATGGGGGAGGGGCTCTTCTAATTATCTTAGTTCATAAGCAGGTTGACATGGGAGGAAGTGCTCCTTCAGGTAGTTGGTCCTCACGCCATTTAGGGTTTTATGGCATCTGGCCCCATCAATTCCTGGCATATGGAAGGGGAAGAAATGGAAGTAGTGACAGATTTTACTTTCTTGGGCTCCAAGATCACTGCAGACGGTGACTGTAGCCATGAAATTAAAAGACGCTTGCTCCTTGGGAGGAAAGCTATGGCACACCTAGACAGCATAGTAAGAAGCAGAGACATCACCTTGCTGACAAAGGTCCACATAATCAAAGCTATGGTTTTCCCAGTAGCAACGTATGGCTGTGAGAGCTTGGACTATAAGGAAGGCTGAGCGCCGAAGAATTGATGCTTTCGAACTGTGGTGCTGGAGAAGACTCTTATGAGTCCCCTGGACTGCAAGGAGGTCAAATCAGTCCATCCTAAAGGAAATCAACCCTGAGTGCTCATTGGAAGGACAGATGCTGAAGCTGAAGCTCAAATATTTTGGCCACCTAATGCGAAGAGAAAAGTCACTGGAAAAGACCCTGATGCTGGGAAAGACTGAAGACAAAAGGAGAAGGGGATGGGAGAGGATGAGATGGCTAGATAGCATCACCGATGCAATGAATATGGACTTGAACACACTCCGGGAGAGAGTGCAGGACAGGAAGGCCTGGCGTGCTATGGTCCATGGGGTCACGAAGAGTCGGACACAACTGAACAACAAAAGCAATACCTTGAGTACAGTTTGGTAGTGAATATGCAGCCCATGTAGCTCTCCCAGAACTGACAAAATATGGCCCCACCTAGGCAAAGCATCCAGAATTCTAACTGCTGAATTTGTACTAGTTGGATCTTCCAAATAGTTTTTAAGTGTAGTCCCATGTATAATGCATTCCAGTAATCCGACTAGGGCTTCATCATCATGTCGTAAGATATCCTTTCCTTTCCCATCCCGTTTTTGGTTTGCATTTTGCTTAATCCAACATGATGAAGAGTACTGACTATCACAAAATCCTGGATGTTTCCTTGTAATGTTTTAGCTGATCTGAATAAAGGTGGCATTTATTTTATATTGTTTATTCAAAGCGTTTTTATCCCACCCTTTCAATTCCAGAAAATGTATGTGGTTGCTAACAAACAGAGCTCAAAACAATAGCAATAAAATCATAAAGGCAAATGCCGTTACAAAAAGTACGCTTCTGGTAAAACACTGATAAGACAGCAGCAGCACAAATCGCCAACAGCGATAGGCTGGATCCTGAGATCTGTGGGTGGAAGGGAGCTTGCAGAAGAGGACTACTCCACAGTGGTGCTCACATATAACGTCTCCACGTAACTTTGGCCAGCCCCTCTCTCTCTCCCACCAGTGCCTCGTGCCCCATTCCATACTATTCTGGAGGGTGCAGGGGATTGCAGGGAGGAGGGAGGAGGCAGCCGTCCTCCCACCATCCTCAGGATTATAACCCATCATTCTTTAAAATATCTGAGCAAATTAACACCATTCAGCCTGGTTTCTAAAATTCAACAAGGGCAGTGCCAGACAAACATTTCTAGGGAGGGAGTTCCCTGGTCAGAGCACAACCACAGAAAAGGCCTTATCTCTGGTCACTACCTGCCTAACCTCTGAAGGCAGAGAAGGGTTTGTATGGGAACTTGTAGTCCATAAGATGCCCCCGAGTCCTAAAATGTATAGGGAGTTACCTTTAGGTTCAAATAAAGCCCCCAAGGTGTCTCACAGTTAAAATGTGTAACAGTTTAAAAACCTGAAAACTTTAAAGACAAATTGAAAACAACATCAACAGCAGAAATTGAGAGCAAGAAAGAATCTTAAAAACATAGTGTGGCGCTAGGAGATTTAGGGTGCAATCCTATGCATGTTTAGAATAAAAGTCCTATATGTTGGCTGGGGAATGCTGGGAGTTGTAGGATGTTGTCTGTCTAAACATGCATGGGATTGCGTCCCTAAAATAATAGCCCACCAAAAACTGAAGAAAGAAGGGGCCAGCCTAACTTCGTTTGGGAGAGAATTCCACAGCCAGGGTGCTGCCACAGAGAAGACCCTATCCCGTGTTTCTACCAACTTAACCACTCTTGGTGGCGGGACACGCAGAAGGTCAGCATCAGCACTATTACCCTGCTTTTAAAAGAGAGAGAGAGAGAGAGCTCTTGGACTTGGATCTAGTTAAACAGCTCTTTTCTGGACATGCACTCTGTACATTTTTAAAGAATATTTTGAGAAAGTGCATTCAATCCTGTGTATTTAAAGATATTTTTGTTTAAGAAATCTGTCCTAATTTGAGTATTAACTTTTCCTTCCTTCTGTCTTCTTTTCCCAAGATTACAGGAATGAAGAACTGTTGCCTAATTTGGAAAGTGCCAGCATTCCAGTACTTCAGATAACTACACCACGAATTAACAACATATCTGAAGAGGCTTCTGTTTTTATATATTATGTGAAGAATTTAGATCTTATAATGGTTTGCACAAAGGTCCCTGGGGAGAAAAAGAAAATTGCTCTGTGTATATCTCTTGGAAATTAAAGACAATAGTACTTCTCCTTTGCAATAGCAGTTAACAGATGTGAGAATAAATATAATTGACTCTAGTTGTATGATTATACAAAAGAGCATGGATGCATTTCAGATGTTAGATATTGCTATTATAATTTCATATTGACTTCTTACCATAATTCTTCTCCCATCAAGCACTAAAAATGGTCAGTCATTAATGCTTTATATCTATCATAATAGATATAACTACACAAATTTTACCCTTTGAACTCACTGCAGCAAATAACTTTCCAAGTCATTGACTTCATTTTATATTTAAAAAGTTATGGAATATCATTATTTTCATTCTGCCATTATATTCTAAATCAAATTGTGCATAATGCTTTGGAAAAAATGGGTCTTTTATAGGAAAAAAACTGGGATAACTGATTTCTATGGCTTTGAAAGCTAAAATATATAATATACTAAACCAACTCTAATATTGCTTCTTGTGTTTTACTGTCACAGATTAAATTACAGCTTTTATGAATGATTAAATTTTAGTACATTTTCATTTTGTTTGCGTGTTTCTGTTCCAGGTTTCAGGGCTGGGGTTTTAATTGAAAGGGTGATAAATATTTGTAACTGTAAATACTAGTGATGTCTTGAACTATTCCCACTTATTTCAATAGGGCTTTTGTAGGAAAAGTTCCACGTGGACTATGACCAAAGCCATCAGATAATAGTTTTCTGGTGATAGTTTTCATTGCAGTAGTTTCTATGGGCTGGGCTGAGCCCACTTTGAGTGTCATAGACCTCTTTAGGTAGAAGTGATATCAAATCAGGATCTGAGTTTATATATAAGCAGAGTACACACAGTCTCATTAGACAAATACAATTATTAATAAGCAAGTAAGGGATCTAATCAATACGACACAACAGGAGATTGTAAATATTGATTGTAGATGCTTTTTCAGTTTATTTCTGTAATTTAGGAGTAATGCTGTTCTCTAGTCTCCTTACATATTTACACCCTGTAGTACAAGCTAGTCTTCGAGAGGTGGATATAAATGCAGGGTGGTGGCAGAGTTCATCACTGTCAGATGAGTATTTTTGCCTATGCTAATTCTCCAGGATAGGTTCATGCATGTGTGATCACACCTTACTTGAGCCTACTTAATTAATACCAGGGATGTCAGAGAATTTCGCCATGGATCTCGGTGAGGCCGAATGCCAGTGCATTCGGCCCGCCGAAATCTGTGGCCGAACGAAGCCCCCGCCCCCCCAATCCATGAAAGGCGTGCGAAACCTGCTGCCGTCCGCGCTGACTTGTGAATGGCGGACGCCCTGCGGCCACCATTCACTTCTTCATCGTAGCCGTGATAGGCTACGTAAGTATTTACGTAGCCTATCACTGCAAGCCAACCCCCCCCCCAAAACAGCGTACGGAGATGGCGGCTACGGCGGCCGCCATTTGCGTTCTCTATTCTTAGCTGTTTTAGCCTGCATAAATATTTACGTAGGCTATTATGGCGAAAAAAAGGGGAACGCAAATAGCGTAGTGGGTGCCATTTGCGTTCCTTTTTTCCCCGCCGTTTTAGCCTACGTAAATATTTACGTAAGTTATTACGGCCGAGGAAAAAAGGAACGCAAATAGCGCCCACTACGCTATTTGCGTCCCCCTTTTTTTCGCCGTAATAACCTACGTAAATATTTACGTAGGCTAAAACGGCTAAGAATAAGGAACGCAAATGGCGGCCGCCGTAGCCGCCACCATTTGCGTACGCTGTGGTTTTTTGTTTTTTGTTTTGGCTTACCGTGATAGGCTATGTAAATACTTACATAGCCTATCACAGCAGCTTCGCTGGACGCAAATGGCGGCTGCTACGGCGGCTGCCATTTGCATCCGCAGCAGCCCGTCCGCAGCTGGAACTCCGGCTGTGGACGGCCCTGGCCGGTGGCTCCATGGAGCTGCCACGGAGCGGAGCTGGCCAGGGAGGATTCCAGGGGGAGGGACGGAGCGCCTCCCCCCCACCGCGAATCCAAGCTGCGAAAAGGTAAGTGACTTTCGTACATCCCTAATTAATACTGTTCCAGTAAGCAGTTTTCACATGCCCCCTAGTGGACATAAAGTTCAGTAGGCTTTTCCCCACTAAAGATGCTCTGTGCTATTTTGACATATTAAAAATACACCGATGTGTTGTAGTTGTTTTAATTCCATCATGGTTGGTGTTATGTGGGGTTTCCCATTCCTGACCCAGGGGTTGTGATTATTATTTTAATCGTGTTGGTTTCAGAGATGGCATTTTCAAGTTGCATCTCCTGCCATTGTGCTGCAGTAGTAACAAACAGCAAGCGGGGCAAAAACGTATTTGGGAAGCACCATGCCTAACTGCTCTGTATCTATCCCAGAGGCATTGGTTGACATCTGTATCCCATCCTTCCTTGATTGTACAAAGATGTGCCTTAATCCTCAGCAAGTTTGGTTAAGCCGAGAAAAAGTTGCTAGCCCAAGATCATCCGGTGAGCTTTGTGGCTGTGTGGGGATTTGGACTCTGTCCAATACTCTAACATCAACACTGCACTGGCTCTTCTAGCCTGTGCATGACGAGTTGGCAAACTTAGTTTGATGCAACTGTGTTCTTCACAGCAGGAAATGTTGTAGTTAACTGGCAAGGCAGTTGCACAGAATAACAGAATCATGTAGAACATCTCAAATTTAAACTGAGAAATTTACAGATTATCTCAGGCCAAACTGGGTTTCGTAATAGCTACCGACAGTAATTTAGACATCTCAGGTGGTCTGTGAATCCAACAGTAGAGTGGGAAGGGACATTTTAAACCATCAGAGCAAACTGTGCAGAATAGGCAGAACTTGTTCACTTTCAGTCTTAATGTACTTGTCTTGCAAGACACTTCTTTCCCAATAGGTAATAAAGCAGCCTGCTGAGCTTTCTTGTATAATTATTTTGTTTCCACTAGGTGGTATGTGAAGACTGTTAACTGAACAATACATATGAGTGTGTGTGTGTGTGTGTGTGTGTGTACACACACATGGGGTGAACAAGAGAACTCATATTTTTCTAGATTTTCAATTTTTAATAGTGTTATGCTGAATCCCGTCCTGAAAGTTTGCAACCTCTACACTTCCCTGCAAAAGACACCATAGGTTTTCTGCTTCCTTCAGAGTGATAGTGAGCACTTTGGTGAAATTTCATAGTGTGCAGCACTTAAGGGCTTGCCTTTCTGTGAAGTGGCCAAGGTACATGTGCTTTTTCTTTTTCAGTTTAGGTCCCATTCTCCTGTGCTTTACAGCCTCCCTTAGAGGACTAAGCCAGGACTTCCTGCAGAGTGCCTGAAAGCAGAGTGAGGAGGTTGTAGTGGTTAACAACAAAACCAAAAATGGCTCGCTCAGCTTTCAGGCACTCAGCAGAGAGCAGCACAGGGAAGCACCAAGGGAGGAAGTCCTGGCTAAGTCTTCTAGGGGGCTTTTCAGAAAGCTTAAGCAGCTGGGGGGTGGGGGGAGCCTGGAAAGCACAGGTGAATGGGACCTACCTAAGTTGAAAAAGGGGGAGCGCACACACACCTAAGCCACCTTGTTACAGTAAGGTTAGCCCTTAAGTGCTGCAAACTAAGAAATATCTCCAAAATCCTCACTCTTTCACTCAATTTTTAGATGTGATTTTTTTCCCCCTCCCTGCCAACAAATGGTCAACAATGAATAGATTGAAAAATTCAGCACAACACTAGTTTTTAATCAAAAACAGCAAAGGGTCTTGTCTCATCTTAAAGACTAACAAATGTATTTCTGGCATAAGCTTTTGTAGACTGCAGTCCACAGTGGACTGCAGTCCACAAACGCTTATGCTGTAATGAACATGTTAGTCTTTAAAAGTTGCCGTAAGACTCTTCGTTGGTTTTGCTGTCAAGGCCAGCGAATCTTGCCCCTCAGGATGTTTTTAATCAGGCATCCAGGACTATTTTAGGCACTACAAAATTAAAGCTGCATACATGCTCCAGCATGGGGGCAAGCAAAAAAAAGAGCAAAAGTGTGTGGAGAGAGATGCAAAGCCTCAAAATGGTTCTACGATACATAGGAAAGTTTATAGAGAAATATTTATTAAATGCCCAATATGTTTTGGCATACACCAGTGGTGAGTAGGGATGTTGCAGGTGCCCGATTTGGTCCACAAATTTGCTGGACTGCTGGCACCCGCACTCTCCAAGCTGCACCCTCCGAGCCCCACCCTCCAGCTTGCTGGGCCCAGTCCGCCCACCCCCTGTGCTTGGCGACCAGCTCAAGGCTTACCTGGACCCATTCGGCTCCACACCGATCACCATGTTTTTTAAAAACATGGTGATCGGCAGTGTGTGCCCATAGACATGTATGCAAAATAGAGCCGTGAATCTTGCGTATCAGTCTATGTGTCCATAGATCGTTCCAGTCTCCCCATTCCAGGCCAGATACATGAAAGCAACACCTTGACAAAAGGAGAAAGGCAAGAGGTGTTTCCCTCTTGCCTTCCTCCTCCTGTCAAGATGCTGCTTACATGTAGCTGGCCTGGGATGGGGTGGGTGGGAGACTGGAACGATCTATGGACACATAGCCTTATATGCAAGATTCACGGCTCTATTTTGTGTATAAGTCTGTGGGAACATACTGCCTATCGGCGTGGAGGTGAATGGGTCCGGGAAAACCTTGAGCTGGTTGCCGAGCATGGGCGGGCTTGGCTTGGAGCCCGGGGGCTGGTGAGCAGGGGTGGGGGCTGGTGAGCAGGGGCTGGGCAGGCACTCAGAGAACCAGAATGGGGGCGCACCAGCATATCCCTAGTGGTGGGGAACCTCTTTCAGTCCAAGGGCCAAATTCAATTTCAGGGAAGCTCTTAGGGGCCACTTTCCCGTGGGGGGGGGCAGGACTGAAGGTAAAAGGGGTGGAGCCAAAACACTAAAACCCACGCATTTTCTAGCTTAAAGCTCTTCCTGCCAGTAAGTAACCTTTAGGAGAGGCATTTCAACCTTTTAGAATGGGGAAAAATTGCACAAAGCCACTAAACAGTCAGTGGTTGAGGAAAAGGGGATGGGGCCAGGAGAAAGGGGAGTAGTCATCTGGGAAACACAGGAGGGCTGGATTTGGTGCCCACATCTGAGGTACCCCACCCGTGTATACACCTCAGGGGCAGTGTACTATAACTAGTGTTGTGTGGAAAATTTTGATGCTTCCATTTTTGTTATTCCAGAGGGCGGGGAGAATGAAAGAGTCTGGGAGAGCTGAGAATTTCAGATAATTTTCTCCTTGGGAAGGGGGACAGGGTTTGCACATAACTTTTTGAAGCGTAGGCAATTCTTGAGGGGTCTTTTTTTTAAAACACCCTCTGCACTTTCAGGAGCTCAAGACTCTTCTCCAGCCTGGCAGCTTTTTCTGAACTCACAGGAGACCATGTGACCTCTCCCTCTCAATAGGCATTCAGGAAGAACTCCCGGCTGGAGAAGAGTCCTGGGCTCCTGCAAGTGCAGGGGATTTTTTAAAAAACTAAAAAAAAAAATAAAAATGAAAGAAGACCCCTTCCCCTCCCCAAGGAGAACATTTTCTGAAATTCTCTCCCTCCCTATGGAATAGGCAGAAAAAACAATGCCTTTTTGGCTGGGAGAGAAAAAGTTCCTGAAAATGCGGGACAGGATTTGGCACAGCACTGGCTATGACTTGTTAGAGTGTTTGAACAGGGCCTCATGCTTCAGAACATCTGCTTACACCCTAAGAGGTAGGTTTGGGGGATTATTTAGGGGGTGGAAGAAACTGCCACACTAATAAAAGGAAACCATGCATAGCTAAACTATGGAATTTGCTTCCACATAATGTGGTGATGGCTGTCAGGTTAGATGGCTTTAAAAGGGAATTGGTCAAATTCACTGGAGAAGACTACAAGTGGCTACACTAAGGATCCCCAACCTTTTTGGACATGTGGGCGCATTTGGGAATTTGAGAAACTGCTGTGGGTGCCACCCTAAAATGGCTCCCATGGAGGATGTGGCTCGTCACATAAAGGCTGCCATAGGGCCTGGCTAGTCAAAAGTGAGCTAAAGGGGAGCAAGGAATAGTGAGGCCAGAGACTGGGAGAGGGGAGAAACAGCAAGTAGTTGGAGAAAGAAAGAACAAAGCTCAAGGCTGGGAGGGAGGGAGAAACAGCAAGGCAAAGGGGTAGAGAAAAGAGCAAGGCTAGGAGGGGGAGAAACTGAGCTAAAGGAGATAGCGAGGCTAGGAGGGAGGGGGAAATAGCAAGACGGGTAGAGGGGAGAGGAAGACCACGGCTAGAGACTAGAAAGGGAGATGAAGACTAATGTTTTCCAATGTTTTTATTTTAAAAATGTTTTTTGAAGGGTGTAGGGAAGGGAGAGCTTTGTGGGTGCCATTGGAGGTGTCCAAGGGT
Source organism: Heloderma suspectum (assembly GCF_057233095.1). Taxonomy (NCBI): domain Eukaryota; kingdom Metazoa; phylum Chordata; class Lepidosauria; order Squamata; family Helodermatidae; genus Heloderma; species Heloderma suspectum. The sequence continues at coordinate 257,312,951 of NC_139461.1, forward strand.
GTCACCTTGGGGACCCCTGGGCTATATACTACCTCCAGAGTCAGAGTCAGCACGCTCTGAATACTGGGGAATAATAGCGGGAGAGGACTGTTTCCCTCATGTAGACTTCCCAGAGGCAGCTAGCCATCCCCTGTGGGAAATGGGATGGCCCCTCCTTATGTTCTTGTGTGTGTATTTCTTTGCTGTAGAGACCAATCTATATTTCTCAGTTTTAAAAACAAAATCTAATTTATTAGCAATGGACAACTGAAAATGAGGCAGAAATGTAAACAAATACTTTTACAGTGCCAGGAAGAAGAAAAAAACTGTTTTCATGCACCTCAGAGTGGAGTGTCTTTAATTTTGTTTGCCGGTGGGAAAAATATTTGTTTTCCAATATGCCAGTAGATGGCATACTTTAGCAATATTTCTGACAGCAGATAAATGAACTTTATTACATTTAAAGCATCAGGCGTATCTAGGGCTGTGCACTGTCACGGTACGAAGCCCGAATAACAAGGCGAAGCAGGGTGACGTGGAGGTGCCTCATCGAAGCTCCTCCATGAAGCGCCTTGTCCACCTCATATATTCGGAGCTCTCCTTATGCCTTCTGAGCAGCCTAGACAGGCTGTGTCCAAAACATACCAACTTCTGAAAGATAATGCAGAGGGGCAGGGGGAGGAGGAAGGCAAGAGGATGCAGAGGCCCCAAATGTATCAATTTGAGAGACATCCAGCCCCTGGGAGAGCTACGGGAAGGGGAGAGGAGGAGGAGGGAGGGAGCTTTGCTGTGAGTCAGCCTCCATTTGCTCATTGTGAGAGAAGTGGTGTTACTAGAGAGGAGAGGACTGTCTGAATGTTATTTGGTTAGAGCAGTGGTCTCCAAAGTGGGGTCACGCACCCCAGGGGGGGCACAACACCATCCATTGGGGTGCGCGAGCCACCTGATAATTGAGTAGCCTCCTGCTGCCCTAACGAGCTGCCATTGTGTGCAATGGTGGTGGTGGTGGTGGCGGCAGCAGCAGGATGGGACGGGAGCTGAGAGGGAAGCTGCATGGCATTTCTCTCTCTGCTCCAGCCCTAGCCACTGGAAGCAACTGCCCCAGTCTCTGCCAGGCATGGCAGGGGAAGGCTTTACCCTTCCCACTCTTCTTTGGCAGAATGAAGCCCAGAAGAAAGCACGTGCTATGGGGCCTGAGTAAAACGAGGATCCATAAAATCAAAAAGGGATCCTCTTGATTTCATATAATGTTAAAGGGGAGATCCACAAAACCACCATCTAGTCTCAGCACATCTGCCTCTGTGGACTGAACCAGAAAGATCACAGATCTGCCACTCGTGGGCACAGCCACAGCACAAAAACATGGATCCTTGGCAGGGATCCTCTTGATTTCATGTGACTTTTTCAGAGCAAATCCCCCAAACCACCATCCAATCACAGATAAGGATGTACAAAACTCACTTACCTTTTCGAAGGGTGACATTTGCGGTGGGGGGAGGCGCTCCATCCCTCCCCCCGAAATTCTCCCTGGCCGGCTCCGCTCCATGGCGACTCTGCGGAGCCGCCAGCCGGGGCCGCCTGCAGCCAGACATCCGGCCGTTGGGCAGCCTGCACAGGGATGCAAATGGCGGCCGCCATAGCCACCGCCATTTGCGCCCCTGTCTTTGCCGTGATAGGCTACATAAATATTTACATAGACTATCACAGCAAAAAAAAAGGGAACGCAAATGGCGGCCGCTGTAGCCGCCGCCATTTGCGTTCCTTTTTTTTTTTGCCATGATAGGCTACGTAAATACTTATATACGTAAATACGTAAATACTTATAATGGCGTCCCTGCATTAGCTGTGATAGGCTATGTAAGTATTTACGTAGCCTATCACGGCTATAACGGAGAAGTGAATGGCGGCTGCAGATGCAGCCGCCATTCACAAAGCAGCGTGAACGGCAGCAGGTAGGTGTTCTGTTTCACGAACCTTTCGTGGGGTGGGGGGGCGGGGGGCTTTGTTCCACCACAGATTTCGGGGGGCCAAATGCACTGGCATTCGGCCTCACCGAGATCTGTGGTGGAATTCTCTGACATCCCTAATCACAGAGCACATCTGCCTCTGTGGACTGAACCAGAAAAATCATGGATCTGCCACTCGTGGGCACAGCCACGGTGCAAAAACAGGGACAAATGGCTCCCCCCATACCCCTGAACAAGATGGCTGCTGGCACATGTCCAGAGGGCCTAGGAGCTGGTGGCAGCACCATGGCAGCCCATCCCCGTTGTCAGGAGTCTTCCTCCAACCAGGCGCCCTCCCCTCCTCCCAAGGAAGGTAGAGAGCGCAGTTGGAGGGTGACTCCTGCCCTCATGCCTGTTGGCGGTTGGCGGGCTGCAAGGGGCAGCGTTTTCTCTGGCAGCTGTGGCTTCCCCGGTGGCACCAGCGGCAGCGGCACCCGCCCCCCACAGAGCAAGGGCCCAGGTAAGGAGCTGGGGCTGGGCAGCGTGTTGCGTGGGGGGGAAGCGGGATTCGGATGTCAGAATTCTGCTTCGGCTTTGTAGGCTGAGGCGGGTTGCCCCCCAAATCAGCCCGAGCCAAATCAGGCTCACCTCGGAAGCCCCGAAGTCGCTTCTGAGTTAGATGGGGGGGGGGTGTCCATCCACAGCCCTAGATGTATCCCTCTTGTCTTCTAACCCTGGAAAAATAATCAGTGACAAGGTCCTCTACAGTCCTCTGAGTGCTGACATAAATACGCTCGACCAATAATGCTTGTGGACTTGATGCCAGTGTGAGTGAGTAGACAGTCTGAAACATTTACAGAATAGGTGGAATTCAAAGATGCTGAGGGCTCTTCTTAGCACACAATGCTTTTTCAGCATGTATATGCACACAGACGAACATCCAATTTCAGGTGTCCTGGCACAACATGTTAACTTCCTGCACATTTGCCACAGGTATTTTATTGGGAAGCCACAAATTTATTAATTACATTTATATCCGCCCTTTTTTCCTCTTGCAAGGGACCCAAGGCAGCTCACATGGTCCTCTTCCTCGTCTCCACTTTATCCTCACAACAACCCTGTGAGGTAGGTTAGGCTGAGAGCTCATGACTGGTCCAAAGTCACCCAAATTCCAGGGTGTGCTCAATGCACGTACAATTGATAAAATTAACATATATGGGAGTTTCATGCAGGACACCAAAACTGGTGTTTTCCTACATATATTCAGGACATGGGTATATGCATGTAACATCTGTGGAAAGTACCTTCCACCTCAGTATGAAAGGAGAGTTCTTTATGAGGTTATGCAAATCACTCACTGTGAAAGTAAGGAAATGTCTGTAGTCATTAGAAGATAGATTATATAATGAAAAATATTATATGGATGAATAAGAGCTGAGGTCAACACAATTCCAGTGGTGACTCTGGTTCAAACCTCAGTTGTATTTAAAAAAAAATGTTGTTAAGAAACTTGGCTAGAGGGAGAAACCACAAAAAGGTTTCCTTCTCCAACCAGCTGTCAGATACTGATCTTTAAAACAAACAAACCCCCAAACATTAAAATAATGGTTCCATGGACCTCACTTTAAGTCCACTTGGTAGTGAGTTCATGAGAGGCTTTCAAGTAATGATAAAAAAGATGAAGAAATGAGCAGACTGGTGTAGCCTAAAACTCTGCCTGTGTCTGGGATAGTACTCCATATAATGGGATGTAATCTTTTGAATTCCACTTTTGATCTGTCTGATCAAGCCACAGGAATGCACAGTCAGCAAAGTTTTACACCAGTTTTCCATTGTGATGGGTCAAATTCCCCTGGCCAGGCTCAGGAAACTGAACTGTCTCCCCAAAATGACAGAAAATAGGTCAATTTATTCTGACCCAACTAAATTCTTATGATATGCTCCAATCTTGCTCCCACTTACTCACCTGGCTTACTTCAGGTAGTTGCAGTAGAACAGAGAAAGGGCGGGAGGCCTCTCTCCACCCTTTATTCCTCTCTCTAGTACCTGGCACCAGATGTAGGGGGTGGAGAGAAGATCACCTTGCTATTCCAGCAGCAACAGCGTGATGGAAGGTTAGTGGATAAGAGGGAAGGATTAAATTCCTCTCCAGCTCGGATTTTAATCCAAGCTCCAGAAGAATTCTTGGAGCTGTACTGCCTACCTTGTATTTGAAGGGAAATGGGAATATTACAAGCTGCCATGATTTGTGTTTCCAAGTCAGGAGATACAAACTGGAGCAGGAATAGTTGTTACTCCAAGGAAGCTAAGCCCTGAAGTTGCTTATATTCCAGCCATAAAGATAGGCCAGACTGGGCCTGTGCTACAGCCAAAGCAACTTTTATTTCTGCTTCATTGACTACGCTAAAGCCTTTGATTGGGTGGATCACAACAAACTCTGGCAAATTCTTAAAGAGATGGGAGTACTAGACCACCTTACGTGTCTCCTGAGAAACCTGTATGAGGGTCAAGAAGCAACAGTAAGAACCGGACATGGAACAACCGATTGGTTCAAAACTGGGAAAGGAGTACGACAAGGCTGCATATCGTCACCCTGCTTATTTAACTTATATGCAGAGTACATCATGAGAAACGCCGGGTTAGATGAATCACAGGTCGGAATTAAGATTGCCGGGAGAATTATCAACAACCTCAGATATGCAGATGATACCACCCTAATGGCAGAAAGCGAAGAGGATCTAAAGAGCAAGATAATTCTCCTTACAAATAAATTGCTCAAAAGGGAGAAATCTGTTCATGATCCAAGTCCAGCAAGAAATGCTGTGCACGGGAGGCAGGCAGAATGTCAACTGTGATCTACCAGTTGACTGTGGGGCCACCGCAGTTGATTGCAATGATTCTCCTTTGTCCCCCCTCCCTCCTTGCCTCTTGCCCTACTGTATTGGTGTAAATGATCAAATTGCCAAAGTTCGCTGGATCATGGAGAAAGCAAGAGAATTCCAGAAAAATGTCTATTTCTGCTTCATTGACTACGCTAAAGCCTTTGATTGTGTGGATCACAACAAACTCTGGCAAATTCTGAAAGTGATGGGAGTACCAGACCACCTTACCTGTCTCCTGAGAAACCTGTACGAGGGTCAAGAAGCAACAGTAAGAACCAGACATGGAACAACCGATTGGTTCAAAATTGGGAAAGGAGTATGACAAGGCTGCATATTGTCTCCCTGCTTATTTAACTTATATGCAGAGTACATCATGAGAAACGCCGGGTTTGATGTATCACAGGTCGGAATTAAGATTGCCGGGAGAATTATCAACAACCTCCGATATGCAGACGATACCACCCTAATGGCAGAAAGCGAAGAGGATCTAAAGAGCCTCTTGTTGAGGGTGAAAGAGGAGAGTGCAAAAGCTGGTTTGAAACTCAACATTAAAAAAACGAAGATCATGGCATCTGGCCCCATCACTTCCTGGCATATAGAAGGGGAAGAAATGGAAGCAGTGACAGATTTTACTTTCTTGGGCTCCAAGATCACCGCAGACGGTGACTGTAGCCATGAAATTAAAAGACGCTTGCTCCTTGGGAGGAAAGCTATGGCCAACCTAGACAGCATAGTAAGAAGCAGAGACATCACCTTGCCGACAAAGGTCCGTCTAATCAAAGCTATAGTTTTCCCAGTGGTAATGTATGGCTGTGAGAGCTGGACTATAAGGAAGGCTGAGCGCCGAAGAATTGATGCTTTCGAACTGTGGTGCTGGAGAAGACTCTTACGAGTCCCCTAGACTGCAAGGAGGTCAAATCAGTCAATCCTAAAGGAAGTCAACCCCGAGTGCTCATTGGAAGGACAGATACTGAAGCTGAAGCTCAAATATTTTGGCCACCTAATGCGAAGGGAAAACTCTCTGGAAAAGACCCTGATGCTGGGAAAGACTGAAGGCAAAAGGAGAAGGGGACGGCAGAGGATGAGATGGCTAGATAGCATGACCGATGCAATGAATATGGACTTGAGCACGCTCCGGGAGAGAGCGCAGGACAGGAAGGCCTGGCGTGCTATGGTCCATGGGGTCACGAAGAGTCGGACACGACTGAACGACTGAACAACAACATTTGGTGTAAATAAGCCCAGTCCTTCTCATTTGCTCTGGCTGCCGTGCCTTGTGCTGCTGGCCACCTATCATTCAGCGTATGAACAGTATAAACACACACAGCCCTCCAGCTCCCCTTGCAACTGTCTTGGTTGGAGCAGCAGCTCCCGCATGTGCATTGCTAGACACGCACGGGTTGCTGAGGAGAACATGAAGCGGAAAGCGTTGCTGGGCTTCTTGGCCTGGCCAGTTTATCATGGAGAGAAGAGGAGGGGAGATCGACTGGCGGGGTCGGGGGCAGCAGCAAGTGTGTGGCTGGTGTGCTGCTGAGAGACAAGAGATATGGCCAGGACTGCTAGTCAGACTATGTGGCTACTGGCTGAACAAAAAGCAGGGAAATAAATTAGTTTGTGAGTGTGGTGGGGGAGTTGATATTAAGTGGGCATTTTCCTTTTGAAATTGGGAGCCGTAGAGTGGACAAGAGAGTTCAGATCTATGGACGTTACTGAAAAGTAAGTCTCCCCATGCTCGATGGTGCTTTTTCTGATTTGTGTGTATTTTCCTTATGAAAAAGGTGTGTGTCTGGGCGGGGGCGGGGGATGGACTGCAAGCCTATGCATGTTACCCAGAACTAAGTCCCTCTCTAATAGAAATTACTAGTACTAGTTATTCTCTGGGAGTGCCTGTTGCAATCATGCATAGGACTGGGTTGCAAGAATGTCAAGAGAAAGTATGTTACTTTAGCTCTATATTTATTCAGCCACAGGTTCCAAAAGCCACCATTTTGTGAGTGGCTCTGCTGATGGTTCTTGAGGCACTGGCAAACTCTATGTTTGCAGGATTTCTTCTTCTTCTTCTTCTTCTTCTTGCCAGAGCCTCAAGAACCATCCGCCAGATTCACTCACAAAATGGTGGCTTATTCATGACGTTCATGGCCATGACATTGTTTTAGCTTTAAATGTAAGGATAAAGATGAAGAATTATTAAGCACTTTCCTGCATGCTGCAAAAAACGCTAAATGGTGATTTTCCTGCCCCCCATCCACATCCACATCGTGTATGCATAATATTCTCTGCCAGATTTGGGCTGCTAAGTGAATGCAGTAATGGGCTTGAGGTGTGTGTATATATATATATATATATATATATATATTCCTGGTAGATATATCATTTTAGATCACTTTGGTTGAGCTTGAATCTCCATATGCGCCCCCTCTCTCCACTGTGCTCTGTTAGGTTCATAATGTAATGCCTCTAGAACAAGGACAGGAAACATTTTTTCCTCCCCCCATTCCATCCCCATCCACTTGACTTGAAGCATTATTATCATAATTTCCAGCCACAGCTAAAAGGTTTTAAGTGGGGACTTTAAGCTGTGATTGAGTGATTGATGAGTATTCTTTGGGGCCAAAATCCTGAAAGGCTAACTTTTGAATAAGGAAATGGGTGTATTTACAGCGGTATGAACAGCACAAGCCTATGATTTTTAGGAGAGATGGGTCTGACTTTGGGATAAGTCTCTGTGTTTCTTTACTAGTCATTTAGAAAATAAAGCCTTTGCAGGAAGCACTGTGGTGGCGATAGGATTTTTCACATGAAACATTTCCATTGCCAGCATTAGTTGAATTCTAAACTCAGCAATATGTGTGTGTGTGTGTGTGTGGTGTGTGTGTGTGTTCTTGAGTCAGTGTAGGGTTGGTTGATGCAGTAATCAGCACCAGAAAGAAGTAGAGCTCTTTCTGGGCCACATCTACACAGCACCGATTTCATTGTTTTAACTGTTCACATTTTTAATGTTGTAAAGCTGCCTTGAGTCCCAGTACTGGGGAAAAGGCGGGATATTAATAATGATAATGAATAATTGTTCTCTCTGTAGGAGCTGCACAGCTGCGAATTAACAACTGGGGCGGTAGATGGGGGTGGGGATCCAATGTGTGATCCCTCCACCTGCAACTTTAGTGGTACAGGCCAGGAAGAGCTTTGGCTATTGGGCAGTATGGAAATGTAATAAATAAAAAATAGTAAAATAAAATAAGTGTTATAACACGCTTCTGATGAATGTGTGACTTGTCCACTAACTGAAGTGTGTGTTAAGGTAGCAGGCAGTAGGCATCAGAGGAAAATTAATTTCATAGACATTTCAGCTAGTCATAACTGTGCTCGCCTGGCTTACATCTTGCATCTATTCATGCGACAAACAAAGGGATTGCTCATCCAAGCAAAAATTTTATTTTGTAAACCACTTCTCTGTATCTACAGCAAAAACAAGAAGGGATGTAAGTTTGGAAGGATTCCAGACTGTTCAAAAGGCAAGCAGCACACAGCAACTTCCGTCCGCTTGGTAGTTCCCTCTGATGTCCAAGATTTCAGACAAGAGTCTGAAATAAACCCCTGGCAACAGTAAAAGTGTCCAAGCCAGAACAATTCATGACACCCAAAAGAAGGTAGCAACCTCATACCAGCTGCAGGAAGCTATCTTTTTAATGTTCTGCTTGTATGCGAAGCATGCATGGAGAAAAAGAAAGAGCCCAAAGCACGGAGGGTCATCAATGGCTCTCAGTATGTTGTGGATGTTTGTCCTCGCAGCTGTGGTTGCTTTTTTTTTTTACATCTACTTTACAAACTTATGAATTGATCCCCCAAAGGCATTCAAGCTTCGTGGCAACATGATCCACAAGTCGATCTTCCTAAAGATGACAGAAAAAGGAGGGGGGGGTAATCCAAAGAGTCATATGTAGGCTGTCTCTCCTTTCATGGCTTCTGCACCTGAGGGGTTCTTCTGAACTGGAAATCCTGAAGTAAGTTACTATACAGCCACATTTATTTCAGACAAATAAGTTCCCAGGCTGTGAGTATTGTGTCTGAATGAGCAGCTGATGTCACAGAGGATCTTGGCAGACAAATTGACCATATTCTGCCCCTGGCTTCACTGGTCTGATCTCAAAGGAAGAAGTTTAATGTGACAATTTGTTGCAGCATGTATGGGTTACCCCTGCTTTCCCCAACCTGGTGCCCTCCAGATATGTTGGAATAAAAATCCCACCATCCCCAGCTAGCATGACATGCTGGCTGGGGATGATGAATGCTGCAGTCCTACACATCTGGAGGGCACCAGGTTGGGGAAGGTTGAGTTTTATTATATATAATATTTGTTTCCAAATTTGCCAACAACTGTGCAGATAGTTATCATTAAAATATTTATATCCTGCCTTTCCTTCCAAAGAAAACCAAGGTGGATAACAGAAAGTGAAATTTAGAACAAGCCACAATAACAAATAAAACTCCTTAATGAGATATTTACTCCAGACAAAAAGGCTTGATATTATCCTCAATCCCCAGAGGTTTGCAGGGTGGAAAAATTATGTCATTAAAGGAACTGTTCTTTGGAAACAGAAACAAAAATATTGCATCTGGTTTCTCAAGCACAAATGAGAATGTCATGCAACTTCCACCAATGGGGAACAGCCAGGACATGAAGTGGGGCACACTAGGGTTTGGATGATCTGCAGAGAAAAGAAACCACAGTGAGTTGCTGTAAGGGCTACGGGGTAGTTTGGAAGCTTGGATGGCACTGCAGCCCGCACGGCAGCATGGGGAATTAGGGAAATGGCAGGCATGTGAGCAGCGTGCACGGGGTGGGGGGAAAGAAGTCACAGTGGTTTCCTTTTCTCTCCTGATCATCTGAACCCAGTCAATGTTATTGTAGAGAACTCTGTGTGCAGATAAGGTCTTTTAAGATAGCAAAAACACAACCAGGTCAGGCACTGTTAGGACTATTTAAGGTAAGATGTTAGCCCTGTCTTCATGGCAAGATGGTTGGAAGAAGGGAGGGTAAGGAAGGGATGGGATGCATTGGAAATTAAGTTAAGGTGGGTAGAAATGACTGACGACTGGAGTAAGGGGGGCAGGGGAAAGGACCTGACTGTGTGCAAACAAAATTATTTCCAATTTGGAAAGTTGTTGCACTTGTTGCTTTGGGAAGTTGTTGCAGCTGAGGGCTGCAACATTTCTTCCATATTTCTCCAAGTTCACTCTCTGCTCCATCTTGCATGCTTAGTGACTTCTGGTGACCAAGTACTACATGAAAAGGGAGTGGGAATGAGGAAACCTCTGAGTTTCCACATCCCTAGCCCCAAAGACCTTGGTGTCAGGTCTGTTCATTACCCTTCTTAAAGTACAGTCAAAAGCAGGAGTGTTGTTGTTCAGTCGTTAAGTCGTGTCCGACTCTTCGTGACCCCATGGACCACAGCACGCCAGGCCTTCCTGTCCTCCACTCTCTCCCGGAGTGTGCTCAAGTTCATATTCATTGCATCGGTGATGCTATCTAGTCATCTCATCCTCTGCTGTCCCCTTCTCCTTTTGCCTTCAATCTTTCCCAGCATCAGGGTCTTTTCCAGGGAGTTTTCTCTTCGCATTAGGTGGCCAAAATATTTGAGCTTCAGCTTCAGTATCTGTCCTTCCAATGAGCAGTCAGGGTTGATTTCCTTTAGGATGGACTGATTTGACCTCCTTGCAGTCCAGGGGACTCGTAAGAGTCTTCTCCAGCACCACAGTTCGAAAGCATCAATTCTTCGGCGCTCAGCCTTCCTTATAATCCAGCTCTCACAGCCATACGTTGCTACTGGGAAAACCATAGCTTTGATTAGACGGACCTTTGTCGGCAAGGTGATGTCTCTGCTTCTTACTATGCTGTCTAGGTTTGCCATAGCTTTCCTCCCAAGGAGCAAGCATCTTTTAATTTCATGGCTACAGTCACTGTCTGTGGTGATCTTGGAGCCCAAGAAAATAAAATCTGTCACTGCTTCCATTTCTTCCCCTTCTATATGCCAGGAAGTGATGGGGCCAGATGCCATGATCTTCGGTTTTTGAATGTTGAGTTTCAAACCAGCTTTTGCACTCTCCACTTTCACCCTCAACAAGAGGCTCTTGAGATCCTCTTCGCTTTCTGCCATTAGGGTGGTATCATCTGCGTATCTAAGTTTGTTGATAATTCTCCTGGCAATCTTAATTCTGACCTGTGATTCATCCAACCCGGCATTTCTCATGATGTACTCTGCATATAAGTTAAATAAGCAGGGCGACAATATACAGCCTTGCAATACTCCTTTCCCAGTTTTGAACCAATTGGTTGTTCCATGTCCGGTTCTTACTGTTGCATCTTGACCCTTGTACAGGTTTCTCAGGAGACACGTAAGGTGGTCTAGTACTCCCATCTCTTTAAGAATTTGCCAGAGTTTGTTGTGATCCACACAATCAAAGGCTTTAGCGTAGTCAATGAAGCAGAAATAGATATTTTTCTGGAATTCTCTTGCTTTCTCCATGTTCCAGCGAATGTTGGCGATTTGATCTCTAGTTCCTCTGCCTCTTCGAAACCCAGCTTGTACTTCTGGTAGTTCTCGGTTCACATACTGCTGAAGCCTAGCTTGTAGGATTTTGAGCATAACCTTGCTGGCATGTGAAATGAGCGCAATTGTACGGTAGTTTGAACACTCTTTGGCATTGCCCTTCTTTGGAAATGGAATGTAAACTGACCTTTTCCAGTCTTGTGGCCACTGTTGAGTGTTCCAAATTTGCTGGCATATCGTGTGCAGCACTTTAACAGCATCATCTTTTAGGATCTTAAATAGCTCAGCTGGAATACTGTCATCTCCGCTAGCTTTGTTGTTAGTAATGCTTCCTAAGGCCCACTTGAGTTCACTCTCTAGGATGTCCGGCTCCAGTTCAGTGACCGCACTATCATGGCTATCAGGGACATTCAGATCTTTCCTGTATAGTTCTTCTGTGTATTCTTGCCACCTCTTCTAAATCTCATCTGCTTCTGTTAGGTCCCTGCCTTCTTTGTCCTTTATCATGCCCGTCTTTGCACAAAACGTTCCCTTGATTTCTCTGATTTTCTTGAAAAGATCTCTAGTCTTTCCCATTCCGTTGTTTTCCTCGATTTCTTTGCATTGTTCATTTAAGAAGGCCTTCTTGTCTCTCCTTGCTATTCTCTGGAACTCTGCATTCAGTTGGATATATCTTTCCCTTTCTCCCTTGCTTTTCATTTCCCTTCTTTCCTCAGCTACTTGTAAAACCTCATCAGACAGCCACTTGGCTTTCTTGCCCCTACGTCTTGTCACCCCACCTACCCACAATGCCCCCCACTTTCAGCCAGACAAGCTGGCGCCGGGGTTAGGGCATTTTGCTTTCTTGCATTTCTTTTTCTTTGGGATGGATTTCGTTGCTGCCTCCTGAACAATGTTACAGACCTCCGTCCATAGTTCCTCAGGCACCCTGTCTATCAGGTCTAATCCCTTAAATCTATTTCTCACCTTCACTGTATATTCATAAGGGATATGATTTAGGTCATACCTGAATGGTTTAGTGGTTTTCCCTACGTTCTTCAATTTAAGCCGAAATTTTGCAAGAAGCAGCTCATGATCTGAGCCACAGTCAGCTCCAGGTCTTTTTACTGACTGTATGGAGCTTCTCCATCTTTGGCTGCAAAGTACATAATCAATCTGATTTTGATATTGACCATCTGGTGATGTCCATGTGCTGAGTTTCCTTTCGGCTTTGGCCCAGCCGCTTCACTCTTTCTGGCGCTACTTGGAAATACCCTCTGCTCTTCCCCAGTAGTATATTGGACACCTTCCGACCTGAGGGGCTCATCTTCTGGTGTCATATCTTTTAGCCTTGTGATACGTTCCATGGGGTTTTCTTGGCAAAAATACTGGAGTGGGTTGCCATTTTCTTCTCCAGTGGACCACATTTTGTCAGAACTCTCTGCCATGACCTGTCCGTCTTGGGTGGCCCTGCATGGCATAGCTTATGGCTTCACTGAGTTACGCAAGCCCGTTCGCCACAACAAGGCAGTGATCCATGAAGGGGAAAAGCAGGAGTACTGGACCATTTATATTTCATAGTTATCATAGGCTTGCTCATGGGTGTTGAAAAAACAGCAAATGCATCTTTCATGCTGGCAGCCTAAAGCATTCTTTGGATCAAAGCCAATGCATCTCTGGCTAAGCCTATGGTGCGGTCTCAGGGTCATTTTATATTTATGCCGAAGGAGGCTTCAGCTAGGCTCTTTAACTGACGGAAACAGTTCATGGATGAACAGAGTGTTCCATCCTAGATCTTTGACTACAATCCATTGAAAGCATCTCTCCGCATTGTTTATTTTCAAGTCCAATGGCTTCCTGTATGGTGTGTGGATTGGAGAGCTAACAAGGTGAATGAATTAGGACTGTATATTATAGACAAGGAGAAACAAATAATGCTCCTCACAGCACTGTTCCTAAGCATCCCCTTGTGCAGCAGAGCGTCTTTCTGTGCTGAAGGCTATTAATAAGATTTGTAACTTTATCATTTTAAATTACTTTCCATAATGCCCTCTTCCTATGCTACAATTCCCCGAAAGGATTTTTTTCTTGCTAGAATGGGGAGACATGCTGTTTAGATGACTCTACCCTTTTATTCTCTATTTAGGTCTTGCTGCATTTCTGAAGTATAATATTCAGATTTCATTATTTATAGTCAAAGCGCAGAAGGGATGAACACAAGAAGAACCTTAGCTTTCACATAGAGTTCATATATATCAGGTGGGGAACATCGGGCCAGAGGGCCAGATGTGGCCCAGTAAGCCTTTGAATCTAGCCTGCCACCTCTCCCCTCACTGCCTCAACCCCTCCTCCTCTGCTTCCACACTCTGTGGTCAACCCTAGGCTCCGGCAACTACCTGCCTTATTGCAGGCTTGCAAACAGGCATGTACATGAGCTTGGAGGCCTAACCACAGTGCGTGGTGGTTAGAGCACTATAGTTTGTGTGAATGGATAGGTGTGTGTGTGTGTGTGTGTGTGTGTATGCAAGAGACACAGAGAGAATGGGTATAGTGGCTCTGCCCCACCTATTGCAGGTTCTGACTCCACCCAGCACTGGCTCTAACCTTGCCCACTGTCGGCATGTGACCCAGAACAGGTTATCCTCCCTCACCATATATTTTTCCCTTAAGGGAACAAGGGTTCCCCACCCCAGATGTATACCCCAGAATGCACAATATATGTGCACTGGCTCAAACACTAGAAGCCCTCCCTCCTCTCATTCCCCTGCACAGCATTAGAGGCACAAGTCAAAGTGAGCCATAATGTTAGGGAATCCAACACAATGGAAACATCCCCTTGTCTCTTGTCCATTGAGAAAATCACATCCCTTGAGCCTGCCCAAGATCAAATTGCCTTAACTTTGATTTTTCAGAGTGAGAAAAAAACCCAGATCTCTCCCCACCCAAGGACATTCCCTGAAAACAAGAAGGCCCCTAATGATTCCTTGTGTGCGTCTCTGTCTCTGTCTCTCTCTGTCTCTCTGTCTCTCTCTCTCTCTCTCTCTCTCTCTGTCTCTCTTTCTCATCAGTTAAAAAACTGAAGGAGGCTCTCTCTCTCTCTTTTCATGTCAGTTTTGCAGAGATGTCTATTGGCAGAATTCTAAAGTAGATGAAGAAGGGAAAGCGTTGCTGGGCTGAAATTCTGGACAATCAAAAAGGCAAAGAGAAAAGGCAAGAAGATGCTTTATGGCAGTACTGGGGAACGTGTGGCCCTGTTGATGTTGTTCCTAGCCAGCATAGCCAATGGTGATGGTCAGAATTTCAGTCCAACAACATCTTCAGGGCCACTCATTCCCCATCCTGACTTTATGGTCTGGAAGCTAGAAAGATGTTAAGCTTGCATCAAGAACATAGCTGGGGGAGTCAGAACAATGGAACTGGGGAATGACCTAATGGTGTTGTATATAGAGACATGCAACACGCCCTTGAGCCCAACTAGTTGAAATTTTCTTGACTTCCTTCAAAACATTGTTCAATTCTTTTTGAATTGCATTATTCATTATTGAATTGCATTATTCCACTGTTCCACTTTGCCATCGCGCCACCTGGAGAGGCCTCCAAGTCATTGTGCAGAAAATCAAAAGGCAATGCAATTCGATCTCTGTAGGAATAAGCTTGCACCCGCCCACCACTCCTTTTTTCAGTTAAAAACGTTGATAAGTTTTTTTTGGGGGGGGGGGCTTTAGGTGGCCAGGTATTGCTGTGTGTGGATGAACTTTTTTGCTGAGGAATTTGGGTTGGGGGAATAATGTCAATATCCAATGCATCCCACCAAGCTTGACCCACCAATGTAAAGATTATATAGCAGAACATACTGAAAGACAGGAAAGGGGGAAAAAATGGGTGTGTAGAGGTCCGATCTTAATCCTGCAAAGAATATGGAAGCAGAAGTAGTGGATTAAAAGCCTCAGCTAGAAAAGCTCATAGTCCATGAAAGCTTATTTCAGAATAAATGTGTTAGTTAAACCCTACTGAGCAATGTAACTGTTCATATTGACACTCATTTGGCTTCAATGATTAAGGGGAAACTATTCAATAGCAACAGTGAAGCCCTTTAATGCATAGGCTACTAAGTGGGTATACTGCACCTTTTTCTCTGCATTACACTGGAAAGGATGTTGACTTGCTATTTGTTCCTCATACTTTTAGCTCTGTAGAAATGCTTTCAGCCTTCTAGCTGTCACACAGCCAGCCCTACCATTAGACTGGGAATAGAATAGACAGATGGAGCCTCCATCTATCGGGAATGGAATCCATAGGATTGTGATCAGTGTGACTTTAAATCTGTAAAGAGTGCAAATAATAACAATTCATAAAATAATAATAATAAATTATTATTACATATTTTACCATTTCCCCCCAAATTTCCATTTTTTCCCAACACCCCCCACCCAGGAAAAAAAAAATAGTTTCCATGTGTTTGAAGCTTAATAAGTTAAGCTTCAAAATCTCCAGAAATGTTGCATCTCTACTCTTGCATAAACAATGATAAAATGTTCACATAAACAGTGCAAGGAAGGCTCAAAGGTGACCCCCCCCCATTTTCTTTCCTGCAGTCTACAGAAAAAGTATTAATTCTGGCAGACATTATATGTGGCATAAAATGGCATTAATCCAAGAATGTGTTTGGCCGTTATTTCAGAGTATGTGTGCCTCTGTGTGTGTGTGTGTGTGTTTGTGTGTGCACTGATGGACACACACATCCCTGTTGCTGGTGATGACTCCAGGTTTTGGGGGGTCCTTTTAAAGCCATCCAAATTGGTGGCCATCGCTACATCCTGTGGTAGTGAGTTCCATAGTTTAACTATGTGCTATGTGAAGAAGTAATTCCTTTTATCTGTTCTGAATCTCCCACCAATCAGCCTCATGGAATGACCCCGGGTTCTAGTATTTTCAGAGAGGGAGAAAATGTCTCCCTATCCACATTCTCCACACCTTGCATACTTTTGTAGACCTCTATCATATCTTCCCTTACCCTCCTTTTTTCCAAGGTAAACTGCCCAAAGGGAGAGCACAAGGCAAGTGAAGGATGCTGCGTTGTCTTCTCTCTCTAGTCAGGACTTGTATGCTTGGAGAAGGCATATGAAAAAGCAGTGACAATAAGGAAGAGGAGCAGCAGGGCCAGGAGGCTCCAAGGGTTGTCAGTGGACCCCTTGCAGGGAGTATGAGCCTTAGCAACTGCCCAGTGATACCTACCTCTGATGTTGGCCCTGCCTGGTGTACATGAACAGGGAATGTCTTCATGTGGGAGTTCCATTTGTGTGTTAGAGCACCCACAGAGCTTTGTATGGAGGGATTTTGGAGCTATTGTTTTAATTATTGTTTTTATATTTTATTTGTAACCTGCCCTGGGGAATCTAGTACCAAATGTGGGATCTAACTGTTCCTAAGAATAAATTAACAAGCCTCATCTATGAAAACAGTCTTACCACTAGTATCAGAAGCTGGCTAGTTAAAGCCCAACAGAGTGTTTGTGTTGATTTCTGAGAATTCTGAGTTCCTGGGGCTTTTAATTTAACTTACAGTCCAAAAACAAACACACAAACAAACTACAAGGTAGAGAATAAGAAACTCAACAATGAACTTTGCTAGATTTTCTTGTAGTTCACAATACCACATTTAAGTTGATGTTATGTTAGTTTTTTCTTTAAAAATTGTATTAAAAATGTTGAGGTATGTCAAAGATCTCTTAGGGCCTTATGAGGAGAATTGCCTCATAGATTAGTAATGTCATTCAACCTTATTAAGTACAATTGGACTATTTTTTCTTGAAGCCTTTCACAATATCAACCTTATATGCTTTTTCACAACTCTCAACTTCCCTTCACAGGCAAGAACTGGGAACATGTTTAAACACATGCTGGACTTTCTGTGGAATGGATTTTTCTCATTATGGTCCAACAACCTTGACTGCACAATCCTATGTCTGTCTCCTCAGAAATAATTCTATTGAGTTCAACATAACTTACTCCCAAGTAAGTGTGTATAGGATTGCACTGTGAATCTCCTACCAAATGCTTTCACATTTCCCTCCTGGCAAATGCTTAAAATAGCTTTATTATTTTTCCAACCAATTCTTTATTATGAGCTACGCTGAGGCAAGGTTGTGATGGAGAACATTTCTGATGGTGGACATGAAGCTTTGAGGGTTTCTCATCTGCCCTTGCTAGTGGGAAAATCAAAGTCATTACCCATCAAAACAAAGTAAAAAAAAATGATGCGTAGGTCTTACTAAAGCAATTAAGTGTGTTCTGCATTACGAAAGAGAGAGACTACATCCCAGAATTTTCATTAACAGTTTCTATAGAGAAAAATTGCTTGATTTGAGGGAGATAGGAAGGGTCCTTGATATGTTATCACACCCATTCATATTATAAATTCATATTGTCCTTGTTACTAAAAACAATTGAGATGAAATGGAGATGAGGAAGGACTATCTAGATTGAGATGAGACCAAGATGAAGAAGGACCATCTAGATCAGCTTCCCCCAACCTGGTGCCTCCAGATGTGATGGTCTACAACTCGTACTTCTCAGCCATTGGCTGATGGCCATGCTAGCTGTGGATCCTGATAGGTGTAGTCCAGAACATCTGGAGGTTGGGTAAGACTAATCTAGATGAATTCCCAGCATCGCTAATCCAAAAAGTATCTGCTTAGAGCATGAGGCTAAAACCAAGTCTCTGCATACTGAATCCAAACATTCACCATGAGGAAGATATCCCTGTCCTTCAGAGCAGGGCTGGGAAACCTGTGGCCTTCCAGTTGTTGTTGGACTCTGACATCCATCAGCCCCAGCCAGCATAGTCCATACTAAGAGGTGTAGTTCAACAACATCTGGAGAACCACAGGTTTCCCACACCTGCTTCACAGGAAGAGACACAGGGAATTTAATGTGGAGTAGAAATAAGCTTCAGTTATCTGTAGCAAACTACAGCAAGAAAGACTGGCTTTGGGGAGTAGCTACTGTTTAGCCTCTGAATCCACATGGTATGCTTTGTCCACCCTACATCAGATGTGCCAGATGTTATGCACAACATCTATATACAAATCCCGGTAGAGTTTTCTGAGGGTCTGTGCTTGTCTAGTCAAAACCACACGACACATGCACAAGAGAAAGAGATTTATTTATTTTATGTATTTATTTAAAATATTTCTTTGCCGCCTTTCAGGGCAGAAGCTCTCCCAAGGTGGCTTACAACAATAAAATACACAAAAACATGACAGTGCTCTGCTGAACGACACTGAGCAGATGCAATGGTGGCGGAGAAGTATAAGCAGACTCAGATAACCCAAGATGCTCACAAGTACCGAATTACTTTGAATGAGTTCACATCTCCAGGGCCTGATGAACTGCATCCTAGAGTAATAAAGGAACTGGCAGAACAGCTCTCAGGACCACTATCTATTCTCTTTGAGAAATCATGTAGGACGGGTGAAGTGCCGATGACTGGAGGAGGGCTATGTTGTCCCTATCTTCAAAAAGGGTAAAAAGGAGGAACCTGGGAACTACAGACCAGTCAGTCTGACATCAATCCCTGGGAAAATTCTGGAGAGCAGATAATAAAGCAATCAGTCTGTAAGCACCTTGAAAACAATGCAGTGATTACACGAAGCCAACAGGGATTTGTCAAGAACAAATCCTGCTAGATCTCTTTTTTTGATCAGGTAACCTCCCTTGTGGACTGTGGGAATGCTGTGGACAGTATACCTGGACTTCAGCAAAGCTTTCGACAAAATGCCTCATGATATCCTGATGAGCAAACTAGCTCAAAGTGGGCTAGATGAAACAACCATCAGGTGGATCCACAGTTGGCTACAGAATCGGACTCAAAGAGTGCTTATCAATGGGACCTTCTCAAACTGGGGAGAGGTAATGAGCAGGGTACCGCAGGCAGGGATGTATGGATTCCCCATCTTCGGATCTGGTGGGGAATCTGCTGGGGGGGGAGGCGATCCATTCCTCCCCCCTGGAATCCTCCAGAGTGGCTCCGCTCTGGGAGGATTCTGCGGAGCCACACACCAGCTCTGTACCACTGGTGATACGGTAATGGTGGCTGCCATTATCATATCACCAGCGCTCCAGAGCCGGAGTGCTGTTCCGCCTGCAGTCCTCCTGGAGCAGAGGTAAGTGATCAAATTCCGCTGTGGATTCCAGAGGCCAGATTGTTTAGAATGCAGGATCACAACGGACTTCCTTTACATGTGCTTCCTTTCCCTGCTCCCTCTCCCCCTTCGAATCCGGCCTCATTTAAGTGGTGGGCTCTCCCACACTGGAGGCGTTCAAGACGAGGCTGGACAGCCATCTGTCAGGGATGCTCTGACTTGGATTCCTGCATTGAGCAGGGGGTTGGACTCGATGGTCTTGCAGGCCCCTTCCAACCCTACTATTCTATGATTCTAAGCCAGCATTCCTGGATCTAAGTCCACTTTGAGGGTGAAATCGTGTACCCAACGTCCAGGGAGTAAGCCCTATTGAACTCAGCAGGACTTACTACTGAGTTAGCAGGTACAGGATTGCCCTGTGAGTCACTTAGGAAGTTGCTGACATGAAACGGTAGTCCATCCCTCTAATGAAATAGGAGCTGTGCTGTGCTCTCCTTTTCTGTGGCTTCAATTCTCAGCCAGAGGCTGGCATTTTAATGTCAACTGCTTGCAGAACAATCCCATGTTTGGAATCCTGATCAGAAGGTGGAGCAACCCTGCCACTGAATCCCTTGCTCATAATAACCCTGCTATGGTAAAGAAAGAGCTGCAAGGAAGCAAAGGAGTGGCAGCCAGCCCTGAAGGCGTTCTTGCCTTGGCCAGGCTCCAGTCATTATACATCCAATAAGCAACACACACAGCTATACAGCACCCAACGGGTCCTTTCCACTACAGCAGCTGAAACTGCAACCACAAAGGATAACTTCATTGGCAGACAGTGGTGTACTTGTAACATGAGCACGCAGCTGGTATTGTGGGGCCAAGAGCCAGATGGCATCCTCCTACACTCTAGCATTTTCACCAGAGTGCCATTTCTTCTCTGCAGAGGAGGTTAATGAAATGGGAAGTGGCTGAGATCTCAGCAGGCAGGGCCTTGGCTTCCTCAGGGGTGGCCAAACATGGAGATTTTGACTCTGCAGTGGTTTGCAGATGAACCTAGATTTCAAGGGGACAGAGAGTCCCCCAGCATCACACATTTTATTATATGTGGTGTGCTTGTGTATGTGTGGGGTTAGGGTGGCCATGTGTCCTCTTTTACAGAGGAAAGTCCTCTGTTTGAAGGTCTGCCAGAGGGCCATCCTCTACTTGGTGTCCTCTCCAAGTCCTCAGAGCCCACTCCAAATTTAAAGAGAAAGAACCATAAGAACTGTTGTCCATCAACCATTAGCACCTGGACAGTCAGGCACACGGGTCCCCTGGGGCACTTTCAGATGAGCGTTTTATGATCCTGTTGCCCTGCCTCATTCAGAGAATTTTACAGGGGGAGGGGCAGACATCATTGTATCCCTTCTGCTTCTTCAGTCTTTTTTCCCCCCTTATCGGAGATAATCTCTTAAGGAAAAAAAGATGGAATATCTTCACAGCACCTTCTGACTGGTAGTTCTAGGAGCCCTCCATCTGGAAGCACCCCTGGTCAGTCTTTCCCACTATGGTGAGATGTACTGTATTTCTGTTTAAATTATAATAATTATTTCTAAATTTACATCTACACACACACACACATCATATTTTATGCAGATTGGTATCCTCTTTTCTGGAGATTCTTGAGTGGCCACCCTATGGGGCCTGTTGCCCTACATGTGCCATAATTCTGCATGTAGGCTATGTGAACTGGCCTGAGCTGTAAAAGAGGCAGCTTGAGCATTGAGAAGGTTGGAGGAATAAAGGCTTTCATTTACCTAACATATTGGGGAACAGTCCATATGTCTGTCTAGCACAAAGAGGCCAGTTTCATTGCAGAGCAGAAGAGACAGAGACAAACTAGATGTGCATGAAGGGAGCAAATCTATCTTTTAAACTCAGGTCTTCCCTGGTCCATTGTAAAGTGGGGGTCTGACCTTAAGAATTAAAGGGGTGTGTGGGTAAGGAGTGTTGAACCCTCCGCCCAGCAGCATCTTACCTCCCTGCAGTCCATCTCCCCAGGTATTTTTCTCTCAGTCAGGCTCAGCTGGGAAAAAAGTGCTGGGGGGAGGAGTGCAGTTAGGTAAACTGCAGGAGTGGGAGAGGGTTCAGCACTCTCACCTGCACTATATTTTTTTGCTTTTGAAAGCAGGCCCCATCCTCTGCTTTATATGTGATTGAGCTGACCAACCTCGAAAGCAGCTTTCCCCAACCATGTTGTCTGGGGTGATGGGAGTTGTAGTCCAACACATCTGGAAGTGGCCTGGCTGGGGAAGGCTGATTTAAAGAGAGAGGCCTGCTGTAATCAGGTCTAGTTTTTAACCTGACAAGGGACAGAGGCAAGGTATTTGTGAGCTCTGTGAAAAAAATGATGGAGATTAGCAAGGCTTATTACATACGAATTCTAGCATTTGCAGGAGAATCAAGCACTGCTATCAAGCCACAGGCCTTGGTGAGCTGTGCATCTCATCCTTGTGATTTCTTTAACCCAGTAAGGCTGTGGGCCATCCCTTTAAAATACAGAAACACCCTAATCCTGCTTTAATGTTCACTGGGCTAATCTCCTGGGTCAACCTAGGTATTCCTGGCAAATCTTATTTTGTATCTAGGACAGTAAGATTCAGGTGTAATGAATAATAGAAAAAGGGTTTAAAAAAAACAAACATGTGATGTCTCTGGATATAAACAGAAATTGTGATATTGCCCCAATACCTTGGGAAAAGATATCCTGTTAAACTTGGGATATTGCTAGTGCTTGGGTTTTATTTCTTTTTTAAAACCTGAGGCAGTAGATAAAAATATGTCTGCAAGACAGATGATTGAAAATTAAGGGTATCAGAAAAGTAAAGACATGGGTGACATGACACAGCATATAGAAAAATCAAAAGAATAATGTTGCAAACTATCTTTTTCAGTTGGAAATCATTTTCTAATTCTAAAAAACTTTCTGTGGAATTTTTCAATTAAAGTATTTATGTCTAATTTTTGAAAGGTTTAAAATATCCAGACCTTTACTGTCAAAATGCAGAGACAATAACTGAACATAGTGGCTGATGTTTTAAATTTGCAAATGACATCTACTTGTTCAATGCATAATAATGGACGAATAGAAAGTCAGTCTTTTACAGTGTAAATATTCAGCCTGACATTCAAGTCTGACTAGAAAGAAGCTTTTAGTGAATGATTGATAGGAAAATCAGAGAAATTTCTTCGTCCATACATAGAAACCCATCTGTCAAGGGAAGAATAGTTCAAAACATCTGGCTGTAAATTCTATTGCATTGTTAGTGCCACAAATCACCACCTTCTAGAAAATGAGTTTGCCATGCATACGTTTTGGCATGATGGGACTGAAATTGACCATGGTTTGGTAATTAGTTGCTCCAAAGCAATGAGATGTCAGAATTAATCTTGTCATGCTGGAAACAAGTATGGAACAAAAGGAATGAATCAAGGTAGAAATTAGGAGAAGCTGTCAAGTCAGTAAATCAAATTCCAGAATTCATTTCTGTAGCAAGTATAGTGCAGCCTTATTTACCCAAATGCTCCTCAGATGTCTACAGTACTTAGATAATATGTTAGATAATGAAGCATATTATAGACTTAAGCAGGATAACCTTGGCATGGTAGCTCCGTTTGAGTCACAGCTCAACATAAGAAACTATATTTGTTGCTGAGAATCAGGTCTGGGACATGTGAATGAATGCTACAGAGGGCTTCTCTACACTGGGCTAACTAATATCATGTGATCAAGATTGGTTACTCACAGACGTTTTCAGGTCCTTTGCATGTTGTTGTCAACATCCAAGGCCCCTCCCATGGTTTGTTTATTTATTGCATTTATATCCCACCTTTTTTCCTCTTGCAAGGAACCCAAGGCAGCTTACATTCTCCTCCTCCTCTCCATTTTATCCTCACAACAACAACCTTGTGAGGAAGGTTGGGCTGAGAGTCTGTGACAGGCCTAAAATCACTCAGTGAGCTTCCATGGCCGAGTGGAGACTAGAACCCGGATCTCCCAGCTTCCAGTCCAACACTCTAGCCACTACATCATGCTGGCTCTCAATGGTTTATGACCTTTATCCTGCCTTTGTAAAGTGCAGGGAAAGTCTGACTTTTCTCTAGGAAGCGCTATGAAATGCTTTACTTGCTGGGTGTACTTCCATAATGGTGCTATAACAGCGGCACGGTCTAGTCTATTGGCTGTAAAATGACATACAGAACTTGTAGAGAAATAAAAACAGTAAATGTCAGCCTGTGTAAAGGAGCTAATCTTAATCCTGCAAAGAATCTGGAAGCAGAAGCCCTGGTAAGGATGTGGAATTTTAGCCTCGTGTGGTGAAACTCAGCTAATCACACTCACATAGACACACCTCTGATGAGGGTCAGAGCTTCTAATGTCAATTTCCAGAAAGATTTGAACTGAAACAGAGCACTGGATGGCTTGAATATGTATGTCAGCCTTCCTTGGCTTTATGCAGTCCAGATGTTTTGGACTACAACTCCCAGCATTCCTGACCATTGGCCATGCTGGCTGGAGCTGATGGGACTTCACAGTTAATTTGGACAGTTTGTTGTTTGTTATGGAGAAGTATCAAGAAAATAGGAGTTCTACTTTATTCTTATTCAAAGATGTGCCTTTTTAAAGAATCTGGATTGCACCTAAAAAGTAATGTCAGTTCAAATTATTTCAGACCAGTGAGTGAAATGCCCACCAAATGCTGCTTCTGTGTATGGAGATGTGACCATAAAGATGGGCTATAGGTACATAGGGGAGTGAATGCTGGTTGTTATTCATCTCTATAAGCACGCATCACTATATGCTGTCATGAGTGCTCTTGCTGCCTTCTGAAATCCTCAAGTAGCCAGAATCAACACACAGATAGATAGGGCTCTTTTCCAAGGCTTTATTTCCATTCAACCTAATGATGCTTACAGATGCTAATTGCCTGAGCCTAATGAGGGAAACTTAAGAGAGTTGCCTACCAGGGGTTTCTAGCTTTAGGGAATCAGTTGGTCTCTGTTTGGAGGGAAAGGGCGGGAAGCCTCTGAACTTAAGGGCTAGGAGGAGAGAGTCCACCCCTTTCCCATGGGGCATCGAGGCGCAGCTGTTGATGTTGCGCCAAGTGGGCTGAGTGCCTCCTCTTGGCACCCTCCATTTCATGCTTGTCCCTGCGCTGGCGCCTCACATCTCAAAGCTCCAGTTGTCCCTCCCTCTCCCTGGCAGGGTCACTGCCACTCTCAGGAATGTGAGCAGGGAGGGGCTCTCCCTCCGGCAGGGCCTCTGAACAGCGCATGGGTTTCTCTCCCATGGTTTCTATCTCTTCCTCAGAATCAGAAATGCTTCGGGGCTCTATGGGCTCTGATCCAACTCTGACATATGCTACCAGACCTGTTAAACATGGCAATCTTTCCCCTTTGGTTACGTGACATGCAAATAGGTCTGAGATGAGGGTGGGAATGGGTGTAATAGTGGTTGACGTTACAGAGCCACTGATATTTCCCTATACTCCCATATGCAAGGAACCTTTTTTTTCTCTTGGGAAAAAAATTGGAGGTAATCTGTTCCAAGGGGGGCTGCCACGGCTGCTTTGATCTTAACCACACCACAGGATATCCAATCACGGATCTCCCACCATCTTGCCTAACTAACTTGGCCCTTAGTAGAACAGCAGTTCTGACACATTACTCAAGTCTCTGCAACTTGAGTAATCTAAGGACAGAAACTCTAAACGGCCTGAAGTGCTCTGTTGTTGTATATGACAGCACTTCAGTTGCTTTTGGGACTGGAGCTCTACTCATGAACTAAATTGCATTGTCAGAAGTTCTGCTTCCTTCCTGCCCTGCATGTGCCCCCGCGCCTTCTCCTTTCCTCTCTTACTTGCTACTCTGACTAAAGAGACAGCAGGGTGGAGGGGGAGTGGAATCAATCTCAGCTTTTAAGGAGAATTGATGTCTAAACAAGATGGGCAAGGCTTGTGGGCAAGTCTTAGTTTTTACCTTCAAGACACCAAGGAAAAGTCCTTGGGCCATCCTTCCTCAACTTTGCACCGTCTAAAGGCCTTGGACTACAACTCCCATAATCCCTAGCAATTGACTGAGGATTATGAGAGTACAAGGCATCTGGAGGGTGCCAGGTATAGGCCATTTGCATCCTAAAAAACAGATCCTTAAGCATTGAAACAGTTTTCCCCAAGCTGGTGCTCTCCAGATGTGTTGGACTACAATTCCCAATGGCTATGTTGGCCTGGAAATATGGGAATTATGGTCCATTCGTACCTGCAAGTTACCAGGCCTGGTGTTTATGCACAGTTTCCTCAGGAAGCCGACATCTGCCCCGGCATCAGTGCTGGGTGGGTGGGTTTGGAGAGGTGTCATTTCAATTTCCCACGATGTCCCAACATAGCATCACTCCTTGGCATTGTGGGAAATTTAAATGGCAGTGCCAATCAGAGTTCTGCTGTCATCCATCACTGTGGTGAGGTATAAGCCTATCTGGGGAGTGGGCACTGATGTAGGAGGGGTCTACCAAAGGTCCCTTTGATGAGAATCCCCTGAAACCTTGAACTGGGCCTACAAATTACTACCAGATAATGTAGTCATTGGGCACCCTTTTATCACTGGTGTGAAATGACTCCATTGTGAAGGTATGAGGTGACTCCATTGTGCTTGAATTGATGTGATGTGAGAATTCTGTCTGCAATGTTGTATCTGTGCTGTCTCATTCACATGCCAGACATTGCTTGATGTTACAGCCATCAAGGGGTGAAACCGGGCATGCATGCACAAACCAGCCCTGTGTGACCCACCAAAGATGGGCTGATGTGTTCTGTATACTTTGGCCAATCATATTCCTCCCCTACATCTTTCTCATGCCCAGTCCTCTCAGATGAGTGCTACTTCCTTGGGGCAAGAACCAACCTCATACAGCACATGTTAACAGTACGACCCTGATCTCAGCTGAAACCCTTAAGGCCTGTTGTAAAACAAATCAAGTTGGACAGAGGGGGAAAGTGCTTTGGGGGCCTTAGTGAGCTGGCAGACAAGAAGTGCAACATTCTGCTGTGATGTGCTTAGCCTTTCAAGCAAGAAACACCAAGCTGCTATGTCAGTGTGGCTAACTAAGCTCAAAGGCAAACTCACTGGGATTTTTTCCTGGATGCCCTATTGAAAATGACAGCACAGGGATCCCCCACAGGATAATCTCTCCCATGAATGAATATTTGATATGAGGGCTATCCCTTTAGAACTGTCTGTGTCACTGACTATGAATCTGCAAAATGAATTACATGAGCAGGCATATCTAGGGCAGAGGGTGAAGACTCTGCTCTGCCAAAGCACGGGGTTGCCGAATCGCTGAGCAGAGCTGCCGTGTGGGATGTGCTGCGAGATTAAAAACATACACATGGTCCAGGAACATCTCATATTACTGGCAAGCAATGGGAGTGTTAAAGCCTGAGTAACCTTATAACTAGAGCTGTGCGCAAATGGCCTCTCAAAATTCTCCAGCCTATTTGTGGCAGACAAAATGGGGGGATGATTCCATCGAATTTCTCCTAGTGGAGGAGGAATTCGCTAGCAGTTTCTCACAGATAGGGCTCACTACTGGAAGGGGTTGTAGCACAGCTTCTTTCTTTTTTCCTAAGGGTTTTTGGTTTATTGTACTGCCTCTACAAGTGGCAACAGCATCAACTGCGTTGAGGCTTCCACTCTTCTGAGGCAGAATTTTGAATTTCTTTTGATGGTATTTTTGAGCTTACCTAATCACTGCGAGGTGGCAGAGAGTGCTGAGTGTGTTTCTTCTCTCTATTGCACATCTTTCCATTGCTCTGCAGCCTCCCAGGCCACCTCCACTTTCTGAACTGAAAAAGCCCCATGGTAGGAGTTGCCTCACAATGTCTTCCTCATGATGGCTTTAACTGAAGTGCGGGAAGCTGAGGAGGCTACAGGCTGCCACAGAGGTTACTGTACAATGACAGACAGGACACTCATGCACACTCCTCAGCCACCTCATGAGTATGGTAAGCACAAGAACCCCAAACCCAACCCATGAGAATTTCTCTGAAATTTGTCCTCCTTTGAATGTCTTTTCAAAAGCCATTTCTGTTCTATCAAATTGGATGAGAATGGTCGAAAAAAATGTGGGAGAAATTTTCGACACAGCACTACTTATAATGCTTGGAAAGGTGCATTCCTTTGCCTGCCTCCCCACTACCACATTGTGTACTTGTCAGACCTCAGGCCTGTGGGTCAAATCGAACCCTCTAGGGTCGTGGCCCCTTCCCCTGGATCCACCCATTTTGGGGGGATATCCCAATGAGCTCTGGCACATTTTTCCTCCCTGTTCTAAAAGTTGGAAATGCTCTCCCAAGGTTGAGTTACTGGCATGAAGAGCTTGTAGCTATAATGTGTTAGTATTTGGGGCCCTGCCCCCTTTTGCCTTCAGCCCTGCCCACCACTGGAATGCGGCCCCCAAGGGCTTCTCCAAAATTGAATTTGGTCCTCGAGCTGAAACAGGTTCGACACCCCCCCCCCGTGTGTCTTACAGACTCTTTGTATCACCTGACAAATCAAGAAAAACACTGAGCTTGTAACACAGCTTCTTTCGTTTTTCATAAGGCGGTTTGGTTTTTTCATACTCCAACAGCATCAACTGTGTTGGCCGCCATTTTGCATTCACCACAATATGCAGGAGTGAAGGAACGGTGTTGTACGTAGCTGAAGGGAAGAGGTAGACTTAGTGCTGAGCCAAAATCTGTCCTCCAGTTCCCTGAAAGTTTTCTTCCCCCATGAAAGAGGCTTCCATTGTTCTACCTCATTCTCAGGGTGTTTTATCATTTTGTGGCTTTTTTGACTTGCATAATCACTGCTAGCCTCCCAGGCTGCCTGAACCTCCTGATCTGAAAAGGCCCTATGGGAGGAATAACCTCATGGTGCCTTAAACGGGGTTTTCCTTGAAGTGAAGGAAGCTGAGGAGGCTACAGACGGCCAGAGAGATGGTTGTACAGTGAAAAACAGAACAGCACTAGTTTAAGCAACACAGAGGTATACATTGCAGTGGATATTCAACTTTGAACCAGCATCTGGATGATGTATCTGTTGGAGGGGGCGGGGGGATGCAGAGCAGGGAGCGGCTGTGAAAGGGCTGTACACAGAGCAGCAGAGGAGGATGTGAGGGAGATTTTCCTGAACATCCATAATCTTTCACTTCATTTATTTATTTAGTTGTTTGTTTGTTTGTTTGTTTATTACATTTCTATACTGCTCAATAGCCAAATCACTCTTAAGACCAAGGCAAGTATGGATTCCATGACTGGGGAAATTATCTGCAGTGCTACTCCCAGTAATTCCAATGCAAGATATTTATGTGGCAGTTATTGCTACAAAAGTGGAAGGGGGAAGTCCAAAACAATCAAGAAACTACTACAACAGAATCTAGT
This sequence comes from Heloderma suspectum, assembly GCF_057233095.1. Classification (NCBI taxonomy): domain Eukaryota; kingdom Metazoa; phylum Chordata; class Lepidosauria; order Squamata; family Helodermatidae; genus Heloderma; species Heloderma suspectum. Next base: position 257,341,868 of record NC_139461.1, read on the forward strand.
AACTACACAAAATGTGAAAGTATATAGTTTTTTTTTAAAAAAAAATCACACAAATGATAACAAGCAATGCAAAAAAAAAAAGTCCTACTCCCAAAGTCCTACCAAATGATAATGTATTTTAAAAAATCAATTTCCAGTGTTATATTCATCTGCTGTGTTTCTACCATTTGCCTTACCAAGGAGCTTCAGATCCTATATGGTAAGTTGTTGTTGTTGTTGTTGTTGTTGTTATGATTAAACTTTCTCTGTACTCCTCCATGCAGCTTAATCACTTTTAGCCAAATGAATAGTATTGAATATCCTTTTTGCCCATCTAGAATTGATTCCAGAAATCTTTAAAGAGAGTTGAGAAGATGTTTCTGTAACCAGGACAATCTTTCCCCTTTTTTGAGGGGGATAAATTGGAGGGTGGGGGATAAACTGAAATCTGTGGGGAGCTCTTTACTCTAATCCAGCCTTCACTAAACTGGCATCCTCCAGATGTGTTGAACTACAACCTCCCATCATCCCCAGCTGCTCTAGTCATTGTTTTGCAGTGCTCTTTCTACATCTGTATGCTCAATATTCTCCAGGTTAGATTTTATTATTTATTTATTTATTTATTCTTATATTTACATCCTGCCTTTCCCCCTCTTGCAAGAAACCCAAGGCAACTTACATGACCCTTCTTGTCTCCATTTTTCTCACAACAACCCTTGAAGGTAAGTTAGGCTGAGAGTCAGTGACTGGCCCAAAGTCACCCAGTGAGCTTCATGGCTGAGTGGGGACTAGAATCCAGATCTCCAGGTCCCAGTCCAGCATTCTAACTACCACACCACACTGGACCTGATGATCTTGACTACTTCCCCCTAATGAGCACTACTGAGGTTTAAAAAAAAAAAAAAAAAAGGTAAAGGTGTCCCCAACCAGTCGTGTCTGACTCTAGGATGTGGTCCTCATCTCCATTTCTAAGCTGAAGATCCAGCGCTGTCCGAAGACACTTCTGTGGCCATGTGGCCGGCATGACTGAACACCGAGGTGCACGGAACGCTGTTACCTTTCCCGCCGAGGCGGTACCTATTTATCTACTTGCAGTTTCTTGCTTTCGAACTGCTAGGTTGGCAGAAGCTGGGACTGAAGACGGGAGCTCACTCTGTCATGCAGCACTCAGGTCTCGAACTGCTGTCCTGCCGACCTTCCAGTCTGCAGTTCACTGTCTTAACCACTAAGCCACCGCGGGGCCCAGTAACTCAGAGTACGAATCCGAAGGTAATGTCTACCTCCTAAGTCACCACCAGACACAGGCACCTCATGGAAACCTTGCTTCCAAAATAGACAAGAGTCAGATCTCAGTTTGCCCCTCTGACCAGATGAGCTCAGTATGACAGGTCAACAATAGTTAATCAAGAAGCCAGCCTTACTTTTCTGTGGGTAAAACTCTTCCACTTGTCCTTTAAGATGTAGGGCCAATGGGCTATTTAGAGTGTGGTTAGAACAAAGAAGCCCTTTGCTGATTTCCTCTGTGATTAAGGGTGGGACATACTTACACATATCTCCTTGGTACATGACAAGTTCTAATGGACCATGATATAAGGAATACTCCAGCTGGCCTTCAGCACAAGTTTCCAACCTGTACAAATAGATTCAGCTCTGACACAAAATCCATTTGAAACCCTGATGTACAGTGAGAAGAAATGTGTGCGAAGGGGTCCCAGCTGTACACAGTAGCTGTACACAATGACTCTGACTTATAGATGCCTGCTCTGTTGTTAGCTTCCTCTGTAGCTGCAGCAGCTTTCTACAGAATCATCTTGGTTAGATTTCTTTGCCATGCCTCAGGGGAACAGCAGGGAAGTTGGCATCTATCTTATGGGCTAGATGGTGAGAAAAAGAGACACATTAGTAAATAATATTATAAACAACAACAACTCTGCATCCTGAAGTTGCCATACAAGGGCTACTGAATCCTTTTCAGTTCAACAGCTCTACTTCTTTGGTATGATGACAAGGGAAGGAGATCTCGACCACAGGCCTTCTCAGATAACAGGGTAGTGAAGTGCTTCTCAAACTGAGGGGAAGGATCTGCTGGTGGGCATAGGACACCAACAGGAGAATACAAACCATTTTTCACACCTTGTTGATAATATTTATTTATTTATTTATTTATTTATTTCTATGCCACCCAATAGCCGAAGCTCTCTAGGCGGTTCATAAAAATTAAAACCTCAAAGCACAGCATAAAACAATATAAAATATGAAAGCTTAAAACCAAAATATAACAGTACAACCAGAATAAAACCTAGTAGCAATGCAGAGATTTAAAATACAGATTTAAAACACCAAAGCTAAAAGACTTGGAAACTAAAATGCTACAATACTGGGAGAATAAAAAGGCCTTCACCTGGTGCTGGAAGGGGTACAATGTAGGTGCTCAGCGAACCTCTCTAGGGAACTCATTCCACAGCTGGGGTGCTACTGCACAAAAGGCCCTCTTCCTGGTAGCCACCCACCTCACTTTCTTTGGTGGGGGCTCCTGGAGAAGGACCCCTGAGGATGATCTTAGGACAGGCACATATGGGAGGAGGCGATCCTTCAGATAACCTGGCCCCAAGCCGTTAAGGGCTTTGAATGTTAATACCAGCATTTTGAATTAGGGCTGTGCACCGCTTTGGCCCGAGGCCCAAACCCTGAGTCGAAGCGGGCCACTTCAGGTCACTTTGTGCCCCTTCTGAGGTGAAGTGGAGGGGGCACGAAGCAACCTGGAGCAGGTCAGGGGCTCACCAAAGGACTCATTGAGCTGCAGAGCTTTGGCCCCCAGCCCAGCCCCTCCAGCGCCTCCAGGTCCTTATCTGAACTGCCTTCTCCACCACCGCTGCCGCCTTCTCCACCTTCTCTGCTGCTGCGCCACCGTCGCCATCTCCTGAGGCCTGGACACATGGCAACTCGTATTCTTGCAAGGAGTTGCCATTTTTAAAATGGCAACCTCCTGGAAGTTCCAGGAAGTTGCAATTTTTTAAATGGCGACTCCCTGCAAGAAGAGTTGCCGCCTGTCCAGGCCTCAGGAGCTGGCGGTGGTGGTGCAGGCGGCGGCAGCAGTGGCGAAAGCGGGAGCGACGTGCCACTGCGTCCCGCTGTCAACTCCTGAGGCCTGGGTGCGTGGCGACTCTTCTTGCAGGGAGTCACCATTTTTAAAATGGCAATTTCCTGGAACTTCCAGGAGGAGGTTGCCATTTTAAAAATGGTGACTCCCTGCAAGAAGACGAATTGCTGTGTGTCCAGGCCTCAGGAGCTGGCAGTGGCGAAGACAGCAGCAGCGGTGGTGGCGAAGGTGGTGGCAAAGGCAGCGGCAGCTCGGTGACAGAGAAGGTGATGGCTGCAGTGGCAGCAGAGGAGGTAGCGGCCCAGGAAGGAGCTACGTGTATGGGGGGGCATCAGGGCCCCCCCTGAATTGGGGTTCACCATCTGAACCCCGGTTCGGGTTTGGGGCCGAGGCGGGTCGCCCCCCCAAATCTGCCCGAGCCAGATTGGGCCTGCCTCGGAAGCTGCGAAGCAGCTTCTGAGTCAGATCAGGGGGTCGCTGCACAGCCCTACTTTGAATCATGCCTGGAAATGGACTGGCAGCCAGTGCAGCTGGAAAACTACTGGCATCATGTGATCTCATTGGCCAGTCCCCGTTAACAATGTTGCTGCCCTATTTTGGACTAGCTGAAGTTTCCGGACCATTTTCAAAGGCAGCCCCACGTATAATGCATTTTAGTAATCCAGACGAGAGGTTATCAGAGCATGGATAGCTGTAGCTAGGCTATCTCTGTCCAGATAAGGGTGTAGTTGGTATACCAGCCTAAGCTATGCTTTTATAAATAGTCACGGATGTCTGGTTTCTCAAGGTGCAGATTGCATCCCTGCTGGACTGGTTGAAAAAGACACTTGACTGTGTGCAGCAGGGGTGCAGAACGTCTGGCCCGTGAGTCTAATCTGGGCCACGGAGACTTGTGCAACCCCCATGGGCCTTGAAATCCCTGTCCACTCCACAGGACCCACCCTCTGGAAGTTGTGGAGAAGGGAGTGGAGGAATCCCCACTGTTATCTCAGATAAGAGCGGAGATTCCCGTGCAGTGCTGCTTCACTGCGCATAGGCTTAGGGATGGCGCAGAAATCCGCCACAGACTCCAATGAGGCCAGATTCTTTAGAATCCACCCCCCTGGAGTCTGTGTTGGAACAAACTACCCCCCGGCCACCCCACAGAATACCCCCTGGACGGACCCTACCTGGTCATCAGCAGGTCCGGTCCGTCCAGCTGCCCTCCGCTGTCTGCCGCTGCTCTCTTCGGACACAAATGGCGTCTGGCATAGTGGATGCCATTTGTGTCCCTGCCTTTTGCCATGATAGGCTACGTAAAGGTTTACGTAGCCTATCATGGCAAAAGGCAGGGGACGCAAATGGCGTCCTCTATGCCGGACGCCATTTGCATCCGAAGACTGGCCATGGCCAGAAGTCAGGCCTCGGCCAGCCCTGGCCGGCAGCTCCACGGACCCCTCCCCCCAGAGAAGTGACAGGGACTCAGCTTCACCTGCCCCACCTGCCAGTGAGACTCGGACATCTTGGCTTTCCTTCCTTGCCTCCCTGCAAGTCCACAGAAGGAAGAGGAAAGCATGAACCTGAATTAAAACTGCATAGTATAAGTAAGGTTGTCCCATTCCCCCCACCCATTGTGTATGTGTGCTTTAACAAGAGGAAGCAAGAGGAATAAGAGGAAATTAAGCAGGTAGAGCTTTTCCCGTCCTTGCATTTGTATGCCATAAGAAGCTTCATCTGCTTGTTACATGAAAATGTGAAAAGCACATTTTTTAAAAATGTAGCAACTCTGTTAATTACTCAATTAATTGAGTAAGAAGCAATTTCAATTATTTCAATTTTACAGATGTTTTAATCATGTGTAGCAGCCCTCTATAAATTAATAGCACTAATTGTCCACATTGAGTCTTCAGAGCAGGACTAACTTTTGGTTTATTTAAGGCTTACATTTTAAGCTGGCTCAGCACCTCTGGAAAACTTCATGGTGGGATATTATTTTAAACTTACATGTGTATTATGAGTTATACTGCCCTGAAATCTGAAAAAGGATGGAGGGCAATATAAAAATGTTTTAAACAAATACATGAAATCAGATAAATTTGCAATAGGCACATTTACTTCCATAAGAAACCTGTATAATCACAAAGCCTGGTTTTGGATTTCATAGATTCTTTGGGAACATTATAAATCCTCTGTATACACAGTATGTTATTATGCCTAAAGACATGGCAATAACTCCTGTATCTACAAAAATATAAAAACTTACACATTGTAGGCTGTACCTCCTAAAGATGAGTTAACAGATACAGTTTCTAAAATTTCTGTTCATGCTAATGTTGAAATTAAAGACAAGAGTCCACCCTTACCAAGAGGAATCTGGGCAAATGTATGCATGCCTTTGTAGGCTGGAATCTAAATGACATGATTACATCCTGCCTCTATAAATGGCTTTATCCCACTCGAAGTCTTTCATCTGTTCAATTCCATTGGGCTGAGTTGTAATGGGATTCAGTAAGCAAGTTCAATCTATTGCACCCCCATTTTCCAATTCCTTTGATTTTTTAAAAATCAATGGAATCGACAATGTTGCATTTATGTTTACAAATAATTCCTTGATAATTTAAACAACAAAAACAACAACGACCCAAGCAAATAATCAGTTTGCTTGGGGCTGCAAGCTATTAGAAACAGCCAAATAGCAAATGACATGAAAAAGCAGTCAGTGAACAGAAACAGCAGCACTTGGGTACTATAAGGTGAGGAAAACCCTGCATCCAGCATTCAAGGTGCATCTGGATTGTGTATAGATGAGAAGTGGGAGGCATGCAACAAAATGCTGCAGACTGGAGTACTCCTGTCAGGATGCCAGCCAGCCAGCCATGCCATGCCTTTCCCAAGGTACTCCATTCCATTTCCTTTGCCCCCAGTTTTCTGCCCCCAGGTTGTCAGTCAGCATCCATGCCCACTGAGCATGTTTGGTCCTCATTGAACTGTTAAACCCCATTACACCCCCCTAGGATTTTTTCTAAAATATATTTTTGTTTCTGCAAGCCTAGGGGTTCCCCCAAGCATGCTGATATTTCCCTGTTGTTTGTGGGTGGTGCCATTTTGGCTATGTAAAAACAGGCATTTGTAGAATGAGCTCACTATTAGTAGAGATGGTAGATGCTGTAAGCTCTAGGAGCACCAGTCACAAGGTGAACATGTGGAGGGAGTGGGTGCCAGCTTAATTAACCCCGCCGCCTTCTTCTAACAGGAGATCAGTGCCATCCCAAACAGGACTGCTAATAGCAGATATATATTTATCATATATTACTATCTAAATAGGAATAGCATGCATCATTTTCACCATGTTGGACATAGGGAAACACTGGCAAAGTAAGGCTGCAGTGTATATGCTATGTAAGCTGGACGGCTTTGATCTGAAGTGTGGATCAGGCTGACTGTAGTTAACTCAAGAATACATGGGGATTCAAGGCTAAAGACTGGAACCCAATCCCAATGGGTTAATTCACCCTGAAAGAGTCTCCCCCCCCTCCATTTTGTTGCTCATTCCTCTGTGACATTTCTTTGTCACTGTTCCAGATACAGTTTTTCAGAACTAGATGGAACCTTGTTTTATGTTAGTCATTCCCTTGCCTCACATAATTGCTAGTTTCAAGGCACAAAGCATTCTGCTCATGCTAGTACACTGTACCCATTTTAGTGGGACTTTATCTACAGATGTGTCTGAAAAAGCCCAACAATCAGAAGCCATCCAGGCCAGCTCACTTGGTGTTTTACAGTAGTGTGGTGGCAAATCCAGAAGTGCAGGATCCCTTCATGACAGTCACAGCCACGCCCCTTCTAAGATTATACAACCTTGTAAAATATACAGCCTTCAACTGGGATCCCAAAACAGTGCAGCTGAGAGTAAGGCAGGGGTATTTTAATTGGAAGTCTGAGAAAAAATGCAGGGGTGTTAAAATCTTTTTCACTCACTCACTCACTCACTCACTCACAAACATTTTAGGTTTTCTAAACATGATACTCTATAGAAGCTTCACCCTCTCAACTCAGCCCTCATGGACAGATCCCTCCTCATTTAAACAGCCCCCTTGCACACTTCCTTAGCACCCCAACATTACCCATTAGCCTTCCCTAAGCTCCTTCATTATACCTCCCCCCTCCCCCTCTAACAGAAACATCCACACACCCAGCTGGATTGAAACACACACACACACACACACAGTGGTGTAGTGGTAAATCTGGAAATGCAGGAGCTCACTGTAACAATCTTCAAGGGCAGTCCAAAAATTGCAGGTAGCTGTGTTGATCCATATCATCAAACCAGTTCTAGGAGTTTCCATCTCCACCAGGAGCACGACTTTGGTAAAGCGAGTAGATCTTAATTGCCCATTCCAGACCAAGTCGTCCCAAGTACTTTGCATTCCAACATGGAACAATATATTGTTGCTTGGAAAATTCATTCCCTCCACAGCTACAGTGAGGATTGCAGCGAAGCTCAGAGGGAACAGGGAATTCTGAGGGGGGTGGCAGATGACATCAGAGTCCCTGCTAATGAGAAAGTGCTGGGGATTTTTCCCTGTGAGCCCTGCTTCCACTACACCACTGGTGTTTTATTTTGAAAGCTGATTCCTTTGTGATTCAGAGATGCTGAAGGCCTTATAGCCAAGAACAACAGCACTTCTCTTTATTCTTCTGCAGATAGCAACCACAACCCCTCTCTGTGTCAGCTACTGTGCTGGCTGCTGAGTTACCTTGACTTTGACCTTAGAGAAAGCTATACGGATCTGTGGCACAGCCAATGAAATGGAGGTTCCTTAGAATGTGGTCCTATGTAACGTCCTAGTCTACCACTTAAGGTCCTCTGAGGGCTACGGGCTAATGTGAGATTGGCAGCTACACGCAAGAGGACCTTTTCCTCTGCCGCCCCTCAGTTGTGGAATGACCTCCCAGTTGAAATGCGCCTGCTGACCTAGTTGAAGGCTTTTAAGCACGCATTAAAGTATTATTCCGGCAGGCCTTCCCTTTTTATAACCCTTGTTCCTTTTGCTGACTCTTGTATACTGTTTTTTATTTAAGCTGTGCTGTTTTAAGCTGTGCTGTTTTATTGTTGGATTTTTATCTTTCATTTTTTGTTAAACTGTTTTTAGCTCAAAGTTGTTTTTAGATATATATTACCCGTATGCTTTTATGTAAATGGCTTTTATACTTTGTATATTGTGTTTTAATGTTTTAACTTTTGTAAACTGCCCAGAGAGCTTCGGCTATGGGGGCAATATAGAAATGTAATAATAAAATAATAATAACAATGATAACAACAACAACGTCGATGATGCAGTCCACTGACTTTTCCCAACACATCTTGAATAAGCTACAGAGGAGCCAGAAGGTTTTTCTTTTTCTGAAAAAAAAAGAATTTTTTTTTTCTGAAAACCTTTTTCAGAAGGTTTTTACAGATGCCTTTTAGCCATCTCACCCTATACATTCAAGGCCAGTACATGGAAAACCTCTCCTAGCAATGCATCGCTGAACAGGAAAATGTTTGCTGCTCTAATTAGAAGGGTAATGGCTAAGGATAATTTAAAATGAAATGAACAGCATGCTGGCTTAGAGTAACCAGTATGAAACAGGACAATGTATTAGCTTAGAAGGAACTGCCACATCTTCTCTGTCTTTACTCATTAGTATATTTGAAAATAATTTATGAGAGTTGAAAATCTCCTTTTCTGAATGCAGGTGCTGATCATACCATTCCTGTAGCAGGTGTGAGGGGCACAGTGTTCTGTCCTGCTCCAGGGAACAGGTGGAACTAGTGCTGTGCCAAAATCTGACCTCCCATTTCCTGAAAGTTTTCTTCCCCCATGAAAGAGGTTTCAGTTTTTCTGCCTCCTTCTCACTGTATTTTATCATTTATTTTGAAGTTATTTTGGTGGTGTTTTTGACCTTACCTAATTACTGTGAAGAGGCGGTGGGTACTGGGTGTGTGCATGCATGCGTTTCTTTCTACTACACATCTCTCCATTCCTTTGTTGTCTCCCACGTTTCCTGCACTTCCTGATCTGAAAAAGCCCTATGGGCCGAACTACTTCATGATGTCTTCCCCTGGGTGTGAAGTGTGGGAAGCCAAGGAGGCTACAGGCTGCCAGAGAGATGATTGTACAATGACAGACAGGACACTCCTCAGCCACCTCATAAGTAAGGTAAGCACAAGAACCCTGAACCAAACCCATGAGAATTTGTCCAGCATTTCTTTTCCTTTGAATTTCTTTTCGAAAGCAATGTCTTTTCTATAAAATTGAATGAGAATGGTTGAAAAATATGTGGGAGAAATTTTCAGACAACACTAACTCCACTGCAGTACAGGCTTGCTCGGTGATGCTGCAGGGGTGGATCATGCTCTGAACCTCAGTAAGGTCAGAGTATGCATCCTTGACAATACTGATTATTATGCTATTGTCACATAATTGTATGAATGGGGGGCATACTAAACTTATCCTACCTTCTAAGCTGTTATGACTATAGATGCATCAAATATTGTGATGTTCAGGCTGTACAGGAATGGGAACCAGTTTTTTTTTTTTTTAATACAATGCATTCTCTTTCTGTTGCTTGTGTGCTACTGAAATCTGCAAAGACCTTCAACCATTCTTAATGGATTAGTGATAAATGTGGACAGCAGAGTTCCCATATGCAGTGGAAATTGTTTAGGTTATGCAAACTTTACAAATGGGATTAAATGATTAGGTAGTGTTCGCACAGGAATGGCGGCTTGGGAAGGGGATCCATTTCTGATGATGAAGCAAAGGTGAATGTGGTTAGGAATCCATTATCCTTAACAAAAACCCTTTGTCCTTCCTCTGAAATTTGTTTTGCTTCATTCTTCTGACTATGTTACAGTCAATATTTTCAAAGTCCAAGAGAGCAAATGTGGCACCGTACATGGTCCTTTGAGGCTCTGGTAGCCTAGAAAATTTTAATCTCAAGTGCCTTATTTTATTTTGGGTAGGCTGTATTTTGTAAATGTATTAAGAGCTGCCATGTGCATTGGGGAGCTTTAAACTACTTAATCTGGTAGGTTGTTTTTTGTCTGTGAATTCAGATATATGAAAGATCTTCCTTCTCCTTGCAGGTTTTCATCAGTTTTGCCTTCCTATTGCTGGGAAAGTGAGGCACAAAGAGAGAAAGGGTGCAATCCACTTCTCATTGAAATCAACAGCACATTTCAGCAAAGTGGTGTTGGACCATAAACTATTCACTCAAAGGGTGCTATCAGACAAGACTTTTATTGTGTAATTGCCCTGCCAAAAGCAAAATCACAGAATTTTTGGAGGGCCCAGACAGTGTTGTGATCCATTTATAATTAGCTTGTATTTTTCCACTGCTTAATCTGTCTTTTTTCTAACAGCAAAAAATCTGGTAACCTGACAAAGAATGGAGCAAAAGTGCAATTTTTCAACAGGTGTGGACAGGAAAATGTGCAACTGAATCAAGGTGGGAGCATTTTCTGCAGGGAAGGTGGAAGATATAGTGGGAATGCCCCTTCTTTCTCTATCGCAGGCATTTCCAGTTGCAGACCCATTCTGTGTCCTTTCCCCTCTCCCAAGGCTTCTCTGAACTTATGAAGCAGAGAGAGATCCCACTGAACACAGAAACACTTACTTCTGAGTAAACCTTATAGAATCTATTGTAAGATAGATTCTATTGCAATCCTCTTACTGGTGCTCAAACGATTCTTAATTTTTTTAAAAAAGGCATTGAACATTCCACTTTGCTGGAACATAGGCACTCTGAAATTGCTCAAAAGCTGCTTACACACAAAGAGAGAGAGACAGAGAGCTTGTCAGTTTCAACTGCTGCCTTCCTTTCCCAAATATTGGGAGAAAGGTGTGGTGGAGGGTTTGAGGATGTAAGGAAATTCTAGCTTCGTTGTGAAACTGACCAGAAAAATCAAGGTGTTGGGTTTGAAATTGACTAGAAAAAGCAAGCCAGTTACTTTCCTAGCCGGGCTGTGAAACTGACCAAAGTAAGAATTTATAGCCCTATTGTAACCATGTTTACTTGGATGTAAGGCTGCTGTTCACTTGCCCTGTGCTGCAGGTACTGCTTAATTTTTTTTTTTTTAAAAAAATATGAACACACACACACACAAAACAGAGTGCTAAGATGGTGCTGAGAAGCACCCATTTCAAAATGTCTGGAGAATGGGTGTGTGGTGACCATGAGGAGGCAAGAAAGGGGAGTTGACTACATTGCCCACTTGAATGTGTCATGCCCAGTTTGTGGATGGAACATAGCGAGATGCACACATCAAAAAAGCACAAGGCCACCAGTAGTGTGGACAGCCAATGGGAATTCTGTTTTCATCTATAGCATAAGAGCAATGACTGGCAGAACAAGAAGTCCTCCATCTGGAAGTGTCCAAGCTTACCTGGGGAGAAAGTAAGGATGCAGCCCTATGTACACTTTTTTTTGGGAATAAGTCCCATTGAATGAAGCAGGACTTACTTTTGAGTATGAACAGGGCCCCTGAAGTTATGTGCTTCTTCAGAAGATGCTGTGTGAGCCTCCTGGATTACTTCATACTGGAACAGACACTTACAATATGCTGCAGAATTGGGGGATCTCCAAGATCCAGAGCTTGGTGCAAAAGCCATGAACTGGCAGGGCAATCCTATCACAGAAGGTTGGAGCACTCTGAGTGTGTTTCTACATTAAGCAAACCCCTTACAAAAATTCACATCCTTTCCGAAGCGTCCTGCTTTCAGTTTCTTTGCAGGATTAGGATTAGGATTTACGCAGCAGACATGTGGTTTGAACTGAGGGAGTGCCTCCCTCCCTCCCTGGCATGTGTGCAAAGGAGCAGGGGGGTGGGGTCTTGTTTCCATAGCTTAACTTCTGCTGTACTGTTTTCTCACAGACCCCAGGAAACCTCTGACTTACTTCTGAGTAGACATATAATGTAAGATTGTGCTGTAAATCTGCAACCCTTGGCACACTTATGTGGGAGCAAACCCCATTGAACTCAGTGGGACTTACTTCTGATTGCCCTTTAAGATTGCCCTTTAAGTCTGCAACCCTTGGCACACTTACTTGGAGTAAGCCCCAATGAACTTAAAGGGGTGCTCTGAATCAACAGAGGATGTTGCTTCTGAGCTTGGTGGGGTGGGGGATCAGATGTGTCTCCCTTCATTGCATGGAGGCATTTTGCTGTCTTCTCCCTCCAACTGAGAAATGTGCTCAAGCACTTACATGGCAGACACCTGGGAATTGAGGAAAGTCCTTCCTCAGCAAGATTTGAGTGGAGGCAAGAGTTGCAACTGGCAGGCGATTCTTGCCCTTGCGACTGTCAAATCTGCTCCTGCACACACCGCTCTCATCCTCAATGCCTTCGTCATCCTGACGGCATGTGCCCTCAGCAACTGGAAACAAATGCCCACAGCAGGCAGACACAGCGGTTTCTCCTGCTTTTCGAGAATTTCACAGGGAGGTCATAGAGCTCCTGTTCTGTGGGCTGGAAAAAATACCACCTTTATTGCATTTGGGGAAAACACAGGATAGGCTAGGGGAAATTGAAGGAGACACCCTGGAGGGTAGCAGCGTCATCTAAAGAGCCTGCAAACTTCCATGACAGAGCCATCTCGATAGCAGGATAAAAGCTCCATGTGATGAACCCCTAAGCTTGGAGCTCCTGCCAGCAAGGTGGACATGAGGAAGAAGCAACCTTTGCCACCCTTCTTCCAGGTTTTTTAAAAGGTTATATACTCCACCTCCAAGGCTAGCGTAATGTGTCCCCTGGATTGGGGGCTGGAGGGCTTAGGATCCCCCCTGGTCCGCTCATGCCACACACCCAAGCCTGACCCTCCCACTTTTCCCTTTCTCTGTATTGGAGCTCTGATGTGGGAAGGATGAGGAGCAACTCTACACCAGCCTAAAACCCCGCATTTAAAATTGGGCTTTCTGCTTCCATTTTAAATGCAGGATCACAATGGACTCCCTTTACATATGCTTCCTTTGCCCATCCCCTTCCCCCCCTCCTTCTGTCCCTTATCTGAGTCTTCCATATGTTTCATTGGTTGAGCTCCTCTTCTTGTGGCTTTTCCTTTTTCACAGAGAAACTCAAGAGGAACACAAGCGGGGTAATTTGATACCACATTATCTCCGATCTATTTAAAAATGGAATAAAGGTCATTTAGTACAGGAGATGCCCCAGAGGTTAACGACGTCTTCTAAAGGGCTGTGAAGGAGCAACCTCAATAGCAGGATAAAAGCTCCATGTGAAGAAGCCCGAAGGCTGCAGAACTTTCTGCGGGGGCAGGGAGAGTAGATCTCCCCCTCTGAGATCAGAGCTCTCTTTTTGACTCTGGAGGGAACATCCTATCTTTCCTAGGGCTCCTGGGACATTGTTCCAGGGGCCAGAAGATTGCTCATTAGAATTAGAGACAGGGTCCCTCTGAGCACATTCTGAGCCTAGGAATTTATTTTTGGTACCAGAACTGATCTGACCCGAATTCTCATTTATTTCACACAAGACTTGGTTACCCCAAGTTTTCTTCATTTCAGCATCCCAGAACCCCCCCAAAAAAACATTTTGTTGATTCTCTTGTTAAACAATTAGAAGTCAGAACCATTGCTGTTCTTGTTCTTGCCTGCCTTCTCTGTTTGTTCAGTATCTTCAATTATTTTCCATCATTCATTGTTGGCACATCAGCAGCAGAATGGCAATAGAATTACCTGGAAACTAGGGCTATGAAGGGCCCCCTGACCAACCTCGGAGGCTGCTCTGGGGCTTCCAAGGCAAGCCCAACCTGTTTCTGCCTTTGGAGCTGAAGAGGGATTCTGATGTCCAAATCCTGCTCCACCCCCCAGTTGCCCCCACCCTCAGCTTCTTGCCTGGGTCTTCGGGACCCCTGCCAGCAGCTGTCTTCTTCTTCCAGGGAGTCGCCTGTCAGGACTGATTCTGAGTATATGGAGATAGTTAGCAGTTCAGATTCAGAAGGGGAACAGCTAGAACCGGGGGAGGCATCTTCCCAAGCGAGTTCAGATACGGTCAGGTGTGCGTCTCAGGATGCTAACACTCAGATGGCTGTGCCTGAAGCCTGCCCCCTCCCTCCTCCGTGAGAACCCAGGAGGAAGAGGAAGAGGAGGAGGAGGAGGAGAGCACGGGGTGTGACCTGAGAGATGCTAGAATGTGGCGCAGAGCAAAGCGGGAAAAGTTAGAGGCGGAGCTCAGTCGGTCGACCCAGCTGGCGATGTGTGAGGGTCGACGTAGGGGAGCATCACTGGAAGGGAGGGGCATCCCTCCCTGAGTTATTCTAGCCAGCAAGTCGTGTTTCAAACTGCTGGCAACATCGTAGCTCCCATTTGGATCCCCTGTTGCCATTCCTTTGTAGCCTGAGAGTCTTCGAGGATTTGCATCTGTAATGAACCTGTCGATAGTGAATTAAAGGCGTGAGACTGAAGCCTTTCTTCTGGAGTGTGTGCATGAGGAAGGGGGGGGGGCAAGTGAACATGACATTGCCATTTTTAAAATCTGGAAGCCCAGCCGCCAGTGCTGCCGCCAGCTCCTCGCCTGGGCCCTTGGGATGTGTGCCGGCAGCTGTCTTCTTCTCCCAGGGAGTCTCTATGGTCACTCCCTGCATTTCCGGAAATAGATCCTGAGCAAGGGGCAGCTATCAGGCGTCAAGTACACTATGGTAATTTTGCATACTTGATGGCCACCCTTTGTGCAGGATCTATTTCTGGAAATGCAGTTGACTCCCTGGAAGAAGAGGACAGTCCCCGGCACACATCCCAAGGGCTCAGGTGTAGGGGTGGACGAAAGTCCCTTACCTGTCGTCGAAGGACGTTCGCGGTGGGGGGGGGGAGGCGCTTCGCTGCTCCCCCCGCGAAGTTCAGGCCGGGGGGGGAGGCTTCCCGCCTCGCCCTGGCCGAAATTCAGGCCGGGGAGGAGGCTTCCCACCTCGCCCGGCCGTGAACGCAGAAGTTAAAAAAAAAATGCCCCCTGATAGGCTACGTGACAATTCACATAGCCTATCACGGCTAGATCTGCAAAGTCAGCCGTGATAGGCTACGTCAATCGTCACGTAGCCTATCACGGGTGACTTAAAAAAAAAAAAAAAGCGCGTACGCTAATGGTGGCCCCCATAGGGAGCCGTCATTCGCGTTCCTTATTTAGTCGCTGTAGTCTACGTAAATGTTTACGTAGACTACAGCGAAAATAAGGGCAACGCAAATAGCGTTGCCCTTATTTTCGCCGTAGTCTACGTAAAAGTTTACGTAGACTACAGCGACGAAATAAGGAACGGGAATGGTGGCTCCCTATGGGGGCCGCCATTATCCGTACGCGCTTTTTTTTTTAAGTCACCCGTGATAGGCTACGTGACGATTGACGTAGCCTATCACGGCTGACTGCAAATCTAGCCGTGATAGGCTACGTGAATCATCACGTAGCCTATCAGGGGGCGTTTTTTTTTTTTCTTTTATTGCAATGGCGGCGGCGGCAGCCAGTCGAAAGACCGGCTGCCGCTCCCGCCCCGCTTGAACACTCGCCGAACCGCCGGCCGGACCCGCTGCCGGGAGGGACATTCGGTGAAGGTAAGTCCCATCCCGGGGGGGGTTGTGGGGGCGGGGGGGGGGTTTTCGGAGGATTTCTCCCCGAAACTTGTTCGGGGGGCCGAACACGTTGGCGCTCCCCCCCCCGAAGTTTCGGGGAGAAATTCTCCACCATCCCTACTCAGGTGAGGGCCGCGGGTTGGACGGCCGGGTGGCAGTGATGCGGCTGGGCTTTCGGAGTGCTCTGAAACACGCCGGAGTGCTTTGGAGCAACCTGACTCTTTTCGTGCCACTTCGTGCCTCTCTGCCCCACCTCAGAAGCACCCCAAAGCGGCCAGCTTTGGCTTGGAGTTCAGATTCGGGTAGGGATGTACGAATCCCTTACCTCATTCTGCGTGGGGTCATTTGCGGTGGGGGGGAGGCGCTTTGTTCCTCCCCCCAAAATTCTCCCCAGCCAGCTCCGCTCCATGGTGACTTTGCGGTGCTGCCAGCTGGGACCACCTGCAGCTGGACATCTGGCCACTGGGCTGCGCAGGGACGCAAATGGCAGCCGCCATAGTTGCCGCCATTTGCGTCCCTGCCTTTTGCCGTGATAGGCTACGTATATATTTATGTAGCCTATCACGGCAAAAGACAGGGGTGCAAATGGTGGCTGCTACGCCATTTGCGCTCCTGTATTTTGCCGTGATAGGCTACGTAAATACATACGTAGCCTATCACGGCAAAAGGCAGGGTCGCAAATGGTGGCGGCTACGGCAGCCGCCATTTGCGTTCCTGCCTATTGCTGTGATAGGCTACGTATATATTTATGTAGCCTATCACAGCCTCCACAGAGACGCAAATGGCGTACCTGCGTTAGCCGTGATAGGCTACGTAAATACTTACGTAGCCTATCATGGCCATTTGACGGAATGCGAATGGCGGTCGCGTCTGCGGAGCATTCGCGAAGCACCAGACGGCCGACACAAAGTAGGGTCTGTTCCGGGCCCATTTTGCAGGGTGGCGGCGGGGGGGGGGGGGGTTTGCTTCATTCCACCACAGATTCCAGGGGGCATTCACTGGAATTCGGCCTCCCTGGGATCCGTGGCAGAATTCTCTGACATCCCTAGATTCGGGTGGATGTGGCACACAGCCCTACTGGAAGCCAAAGAGACATTATTGTTTGCTTTGTTTCATTCATGTGTAGGCTGTCCCCCACCCCATCTTTTTTAATATCGATGTCTGATTCTGAAAGTTTTCCACATCATTATCCTATGGGCATTTGGAGAAGAAGTAGGAATCAGAGGAGTTCGCCTTGAGAGGGGGCACAATGACTTAATTCGTAGTTCAGGCTTCCTGCCTTGCTGTGGCAGCCCAGCCCATCACCCAGAACCATGCTAGCACTAAACAGCTGTTGTCTCTCCAAGCTGCTCAGCTCTGTGATTTGTCCAAACAAGCGCTGACAATCTTGGAGCTGAACTGTCTGTTTATTTGCCTGCTATTCTTTACGGCTTGCGAAGTACCAGGGAGAGTGGGGAGTTTTCCTGCTCCCTCTCTTTTTTTCATCCTTGTTGAGCAGCATTTTCCTCAGAGGCAATTTAGGCTCCTACAGTTCCTCCAAAGGTCAGCTGGAGCAGGTGCTCAGCACTTCTGAAATACCAGGACCACAAGCAGTTTTTCTTGCTCTTGGCCAAGCCAGCATGGTATCAGCCCAAAGGATGCTGTGAAGGGTTCACTTCATCTGATCCCCTTTGCGGGACCTGAGCCTGAAGGAGAAGTGCCACTTTAAAGCTTCCGGCCCCAGGCACCATAGAAAGGAGGATACTGATGCAAAACGACTTGCATTTATCTTAATGCCGAGGTTCTATCCAAAACCTCTGAGACGTTGGGCATGATAATTTTCAGTTGTAAATGGGGAACTGGTGAGTGAGGGGAGAAAGAAGAGATTTGGGCAAGACTTCTGGGGTGAATAGACCAGGCATCTTATGGAGCCTGCATGCCAATTGCCTAATAACTGGCCAGTCCTTCTTTTCTGCAGAAGAGGAAAAAAATGATGCTGAATTGTCTTAGCAGCTAAAGTGTCTAAAGACACTCCCTGTGGTGCAGTTAGGGCTGGGTCTTGGGGCCAAAGTCCAAGGCGTCGCCACCCACCCCCATCCTCAAATGACTACCCAGAGAGCAGCAGGTGATGTTAGCAGTGGCAAATAGATCTGGCACCAGAACTTGGATCAGCATGGGTATGCCAGGACCCACCAGGATTGAAACTACTTTCCAGTACTTTCTTTCTTGCTTTGAAAACTTTTTATATTCAGGTGTGGCCAGCCATATATATATTTACAGATGCTATTTTATTGTTTTACTTTAAATATATATTTTACTTTCCAACAACAAAATGGTGCTTATTTCTAAGTAAAAGTGTTTAGCATTAGGGCAGCAGAAGCAAAGGCCATTATATCCCTGTAGTCATGATGGTGCTTTGATTTCAGAGCGTTTAAGGGTGCAATCCTATGCATGTTTCGACAGAAAAAAGTTCTACAACTCCTAGCATTCCCCAGCCAGCCATGCTGAATTCGAATTCTGACATCTTTCTGAATACTCTAAAGTGTTGTTCAGCTCTATTTGCAGCACATTATTGGAGTAAGTGTGGATTTGTTTCTTTCAGCAATATGATTCTGTGATCTATCAATCAACTCAAACTTTATGGAACTTCCTTTTCTCACTACCTCTTGCTATTAAAAAAAAGAGGTTTAGGAAGTGGATTTTTTTTCTTGTAATATCAGTTTTCATAGTGTGTTAGATATAAAATTAATAAGAGTGATCTATACAGTTCTTGAGGAAGACTATTCTTGGTCAAAATGGTAATCCACTGAGATTCTGTTGACTGATACGTTTGATATGAGAGTGATATGTTTGATATGATGTATATACATTGGAACTATTGACTTCCTCTGTGATTTTGGTGTGTATTATAGATTGTACCTTATTCATTTATAAGCATGTTTTTAAACTATTACGAACTCACTTTTTAAATCCAATATATATTGATTGACTGCAGCTCTATAAGGTTCCTTGAAACTTGTGTGTTTTTGTTAAATTCTAATTGGGGATCTTGTCTTTTTTTGCGGGGTGGGGTGAATGAGGGAAGGGACCATTCAGGACACAGAAGTAAGATGGAGGAGTTAATAAGGAAGCATTAGCCAGCAGTGCCACATGTCAAATCAAGTAATATTGCTTCCTGCTATATGTGTCTTGGGAATCACATGGTAGGGCCAGATTATCCGGTAGAATTAAATGGCAACGCTTTTGCTAGGTGACACCATTTCAGGCTGCAGGTTGATGGAGGCACAATTTAAATACTTTATTGACCTCTGATAATAAAACTCTCGGCTCCCGGTGTATAGAAAGCAAAGTTGTCAGAGAGAAGAGTTCAGCTTAGCTTTCTTTCTTCTTTCTCCCTGACATAGTAGTTTTTGATGTAATTATTTCCCCCCCATATGTGAGTGTATGGGGTGTACATTCACACATCCAGCTCTTGCACCTGAGACTGAATGGCACAGTCCAGGACAAGCACAAGACACCCTCAGGCTGTCCTGTTTAACAGTGGTGTTTGCTTGAAGACCATTTCCTATATGATGCACACCTCCTCTTTTCAGTAATTTATAGGCCTTGTGGCCTAAATGCTTATACTTAAGCAGGACACAAGTGACAATAAACTTAAAACCTTTGCCTGCATGAATACAACCCCCACTCCAAATTAAAAAGTGCTTGTCCAAGAAGACAAATAGGACAAGCAATAATTTACCCCTGCAAGGAAGGTTTTTTTGCTTTGGCATAAGTTTTTCTGCTCTCAACAAATGGCTGTCAGCCCCGCTGTATAAATAATAGCCCATCCTCCCTCCTGGCTTAATCATCCCAGTTTTGCTTTTTAATATTAATTAAACATTCCTTGGGGATTGTTTGCATCCTAATTAAATTGGAAGCTCATTGGAAGCTCCATTGGAAACAAAGGCAAGGCATGTGCGTAATGGGAGAGAGAGAAGGAGAACCCCACATTTATGAAGTCTGTCTGTGATAGCTTGGGAAATGAAATCAGAGTTGAGTTGGAAGTAGAGAGATTTTTTTAAAAAGGGAAAAAAGGTTGCCTTGCTGGACATTCATCCACTGGAGGCCCTGGGCTTTGAGGAATGTGGTTTAGAAATATTGAGATATGCTGGGTCTTAATTTGGAGGACCAAATGGTTGCCTGCTTCTCTCCTCCGCTGCCTTCAGCAAGACATCTTTGGCAAAGATCCATGGATGGTATCAAAGGGCTAATTAGCTGGCAGCTGCTGTGGAAAGGGTGTGTGTGGAAAATAAAGGGAAGTGAAAGGAGACAGATGAATATAAATTCATACAACGAATGCCAATCAGAAAGATAGCAGCTGGGTGGTGAGCCCATCCCATAATTGTAGGTTAGTGGAGAGGTCTCATCTTGCCTTATGGTGCCACATTAGGGGATGGGGTAGGGAATACATGTCTTCCCATGTCAGGAGGTTAGGCAGTCCCTATCCATCATCTCCAGCTCCTACAATGTGCCTGCCTTATCTTCTCTCCATTAATGTGCATATTGTACTAATAGTGTGGTCCACTGCAGTGTATTGAATTCCAGTGTCAGAGATACGGTGCAAAATCCAGCACTGTTCCAGCGCTAGCACTAATGATATTGCACTAGCATTGGTTTACATTAATGCTTGCTAGGCAAAGGGAAAAAGCAGTGATTTGCCATCAAATTTCAGTGGCGCGGCTTGCCCCTGAATTTTAGTGGCAAATAGCCACTTTCCCGCTTTGCCCAACGATGTTAGGTTAGGTGATGATGTTGAGCTAGGGTAGGTTTATGCTAGCACTGCGATAGCATTGGATACTGTCCACAGTTTCCCATTCTTCGTGGGTCTAAATTCCATTGGTCAACTTAACCGACCTCCAAGGCTTAATTTCACAGACTCATACAGTGATAGAATAGTAGGGTTAGAAGGGGGCTACAAGACCATCGAGTCCAACCCCCTGTTTAATGCAGGAATCCAAGGCAAAGCATCCCTGACAGGTGATTGTCCAGCTTCATCTTGCATGCCTACAGTGTGGGAGAGCCCACCACCTCCCTAGGTCATTGGTTCCATTGTCATATTGCTCTAACAGTCAGGAAGTTTTTCCTGATGTTCAGCCGGAATCTGGTTTCCTGTAACTTGAGCCCATTATTCCGTGTCTTGCACTCTGGGATGACTGAGAAGAGATCCTGGCCTTCTTCTCTGTGACAACCTTTCAAGTACTTAAATTGTGCTATCATATCTCCCCTCAGTCTTCTCTTCTCAAGGCTAAACATGCCCAGTTCTTTCAGTCTCTCTTCATAGGGCTTTGTTTCTAGTCCCCTGATCATCTTTGTTGCCCTCCTCTGAATCCTCTCCAGCTTGTCTGC
This sequence comes from Heloderma suspectum, assembly GCF_057233095.1. Taxonomy (NCBI): domain Eukaryota; kingdom Metazoa; phylum Chordata; class Lepidosauria; order Squamata; family Helodermatidae; genus Heloderma; species Heloderma suspectum. The sequence goes on from NC_139461.1 coordinate 257,362,908, forward strand.
ATCCTTCTTAAAATGTGGTGCCCAGAACTGGACACAGTACTCCAGATGAGGCCTAACGAGTGCTGAGTAGAGGGGAACTAGTACTTCCTGGGATTTGGAAGCTATGCTTCTATTAATGCAGCCCAAAAGAGCATTTGCCTTTTTTGCAGCCACATCACATTGTTGGCTCATATTCAGCTTGTGATCTACCACAACATCTCAACAGAACTGCAACCTAGAAGGTATGAAGACTGATTTCTGATGCTACTGTGCTTCTGCAGAATTAGACTGTAATGGGATTCGGGGTTGGTTTGGATGATCCAACCTAGAGGTCCCTTCCAACTCAGTAATTCTTGACTCTTAAGTTTTCTGTGAATGGATTTCTATCGGTGTAGGCTGCGTGAGGCATACCTAGTCAAAGCCTTGTATTTTGTGTCCAATACCTTCTTTTGTTAAAGAGAATAGCTTGAACAAAGGTTAAGGAAATGACCAGAGACTCCTTCTAGAGGGGCATGTCTACTTCCTCCACCTTCTTGTGGGGGATTTCTTTATTTCATTTCTATACCACCCAGTAGCTGAACCTCCCTGGGAGGTTCACAAGAATTAAAACCACAAAGCGCAGCATAAAACAATATGAAATATGAACGCTTAAAACCACAATATAACAGTACAACCAGAATAAACCTAGCAGCAATGCAGATATTCAAAATACAGATTTAAAACACCAAAGCTAAAAGCATAGGGATGAGGTCATCAAGCTGAGTGTACAGGCTCCTTCACACCAGGCTTTTATCCTGCAATTGAGATTGCTCCTTCATGGAAGTTTGCGGGCTCTTTACATGATTCAGTGACCCTGCCATGACCCTCTTGCACTAAATGCCCTTTGTTCCGTTTTTTAAGTAGATTGCAGATAATGAGTTATCAAATTACCCCATTGTGTTCCGCTTCAGTTTCCTCTGTGAAAGAGGAAAAGTGACAAAAAGGGGAGCAAGATCAATGAAAGATAATGGAAGACTGAGCTATGGGGAGAAGGAGGGGGGAAGGGGAACGCGTGTAAAGGGAGTCAGTTGTGATCCTGCACTTAAAACGGAAGCAGAAAGCCACATTTTAAATGCAGGATTTTAGGCTGGTGTAGAGATGCCCTATGTGTGTGCTGAAGCTTTTGGAAAAAAAAACTCTGAGTGAACCAGGGGACTGAGCTGGAGCTCTGTAACAGCGTTTTGAATTTCAGGTTATCAGTTGGGGTGTTCATGCTGCAAATGCTCAACCTGTATATATGTGTAAATAAACCATGTTTAAAAAATGCCATAAACATCCAGTTACCTTATTCCAAGAAAGCCATAATTTTGGATAAAATGCCTCCATCTCCGGAGTTCTCACCACTCAGAGAATTATGGGAGTGAGGTCATAACACTACTTGGTGTTAATGCTGAAACAAATACACCTTTTCAAATACATCTTTGCTCAGAAATCTATGTTCAATAGGGCTTAATCCCTCCCTAATAAATGTGATTAGGATTACTATGCACTTTTACCTGGGATTAAAACCCATAAACACAGATGAATAAACATGCATAGACTTGCACTGTTTTCCATGTACTAGTTTTCTTTAATGAACGCTCAGATCATCCAATGCAAATTCATCAAAGTCAATGTGTCTGGACTTCTCAGTACATTTTCTTAATGTTCAATTTTATATCTGCAATTAATGAAGCCCTAAGGTGTTAACTGTTGATCTGATATTTTCAGATTAGGTTATTATTTCCCAAACCTGCCCTCTTTTATTATTTCTTTCACAATGATGAAAGTATATGTCAAAAATAATACATAGCCCTCAGAAACTGGCAAATTGACATTGCTTGGTGCTGGAAATTTGTTTTTCCTCATAAAGCTGGTGTTGTCATCGACCACAATAAACTGGGAAGAAAGTGTTGCTTCTAGGACTTCATTGGTTTCATAAGAAAAATTAGTGCTTTTCTTAAGAACTTAATTCATAATTTGCTAATTGGAATTTCTTCAGAGTTATGACTCACTGGGCTTCATACATATATTGTAAACTGATTTTGACCATCTATACAGCACTGTTGTCATGCTACCAGTCTTACTGACTTCTGTTATAGATGCTTAAGATGATAACCAAGTGGCAGAAGAGCTAGTCGTTGTTGTGACTGTTCAGCTGTTCATTCTGGGTAGAAATTAGTGTGTGGAGGATCAGGATAGCGCCTATTAGTTCCTGCCTCAGTCTCTACACAATCAAGGTGTTCTTCACACTGAAACCGCGGGATATATGAGAACTTTGTTTCAGTTTGTTCTTGACCAGAGTTTACCCAGTTCGCCACTCTCAGAACTCAGTGCAAACTAGAATGCAACCTGCAGTTGAAGTCTGTCCGTTTCCAAGCTTGCAATGCAGTTTGCGGAACAAAAAAATGTGCTTGAAAAATGTGTAGCTTTCAAAAAATGCACACAGTTGATGCATACATTTGGAAAAATGTGCATGAAAATGGCCACAAATGTGTGTGCAAACAGGAACCCCACCCCCAGCTCGCAATCTGAAATTGATATGAGTCCGAATGAGCTTTGAGGTAGAATTCAGAGAAAATAGCTGAGCTTGAGTTTGCGGATTTGCACATCCCTACTGGAGCCTGCATACACACACAATTTATGCAAGATCTGTACCCTCCTTTTTTGAAGGGTATGGACTGTATATAGGGAATATTTTTGATGAGGTATGATCAATGAATAAGTTCTATTACAAAAGATACTTTAGTTCCTTCTCCTACCTTGTAGTGTGAAGGAACTAACAGAAGGATCTTTCTCTCTAAAGCTCTATCTATCTATCTATCTATCTATCTATGGCACAATCCTATCTGGATGCCCATCAACCTCCAAACTCAGAGGCTGATGGACATCCTATGCAGACCGGGAGAAGTGGTATTGTTGGGATTTATTGTGAATTGCATGCCAAATTGTGCCAGTACTTAAATCCAATGAGAGCATTCTTGCTTAAACAAGATAATTAATTGCGCAAGGGGAGAGAGAGAAATGTAACAGCTTTTTTATTTTGTTGCTTGAAGACCATTTTTAACTCTTTGTGCAAATGTTTGTGCAGATGGAAAATTTGAAGAGCAGCAGAAAATTCAAGATATGGGCTTGGCCTGGTCAACTACTGCAGAATGCTCAAGGCTCTTCTCCACTTGCTGAATGCAATATTCTTTTACTTTGAAATAGTCTGTCCTGGAGCCAATCTACATGTGTGATTTACTGCGGAGGAAAAGCACTTCAGGGTTGTTCAGGACACATGACACCGTGGTCAGTCCTCAGCCACCCTGCTGCTTCCCCCTCTAAAACATGCATTTTCTGAAAGTTGTTTTAGCACGTTTTACCTTAAATGCAGCTCCTGCATGCTTCAGCTGCAGTGTGCCCCATTCACCCGAATTAAATCCAGCATGCTGGGCATGCCTAGGGGTGTGTCTGTACCTGGTCAGGAGAGAGGGGTTGGGAGAATAGCCTGCTAGGTCTAATCAGATGCAAGGAGCAGAGGCAAGAAAGCAAGCCAAAGGGTGGTGAAGGGGCATCATAAGGAGCTGCCATTCTGCCACGGCCTGCCCTCCCCACCGCCTCTACAGCATCTTTCTCCCATTGAGAAAATCAGAGCCCCTCCTCCACTGCCTGTCCATAGGGTTGCTCTCCCATTAGAGGCTTAACTCATTCATAGAATGCAGCCTGCTTTCTCCCTTCTTAAAGGCTCAGTCTCGCAATTCCGATGTGTCAGGATAGCGGCTTGACTCATTCATAGAATACAGCCTATTTTCTTCATTCATAAAAGTGCAGTTTTAATCTTTAATCTTTCACAATATCCCAATGGTGGATGAGAGGGGAGAGGTGTGGGGTTAAACTATGGGGGCTTAATTCAGCACTTCCAAACTTCCCTGAGCAAGGGAGTGTGGACACGGGCAGGGAACAATCCTCTCATTTCCTCAGCACTGATGACGTTAAGTGCAAGTGGTGGGACTCTGACCCCAAAGTAAGGAGGATTGACATGCAGCATGACTTCTGAAAGCACCTGTTAAGGTACTGTATACTCTGCTTTTCTGGCTACGTGTGTCCCTGATGGACCAAAGCCGATTTCATGAAAATCCACATTAAACTTGAATGCATTTAACATTCTGTTACCAACTAGATCTGGCCCTGTTCTAAGGTGCTGGCTATTAACTTTAAAGTCCTAAAACAGGGGTCCCCAACCTCTTTGGACCTGGGAAAACTTGAGAAGCTTCTGTGGGCACCACCACAAAATGCCTTAGCAGTGGATTGCTGCTTTGGCATCCACTTGTTGCATCTATGGATCTTAGGCTGTGTCTTATTCAACAACAAAGAATACTTACATGTCTATCCAGCACCACAATGTCTCTTTAATAAGGGATTGTCTAATTCAGCCAATTGCCGGTGGTGCAATACCGCTAATGCTTCTTTTAAACATATGCTTTGGCAATGTCCAGTAGTTGCTTCTTTTTATGGGGAGCTTATTATAAAAAGAAGCTCCCGTCTTCGGTCCCAGCTTCTGCCAACCTAGCAGTTCGAAAGCAAGAAATTGCAAGTAGATAAATAGGTACCACCTCGGCGGGAAAGGTAACAGCGTTCCGTGCACCTGGGTGTTCAGTCATGCCGGCCACATGACCACGGAAGCGTCTTCGGACAGCGCTGGCTCTTCGGCTTAGAAACGGGGATGAGCACCGCACCCTAGAGTCGGACACGACTGGTTGGGGACACCTTTACCTTTACCTTATTATACAGATAAATTTATACTGGAACCATCTTTAATATTGACTGATGTACATGCTCTTTAAAATTATTTATCTGTTTCATGGAAATTAACAAATGGTCAGCTTGAATGGATCCACTGTGCCCTTTTGACAGCTAAAAGACTGATATTACAACACTGGAAGGATAAACGCTCACATCCCATAATGTAATGGATTGAGGACCTTACAATGCATTCAATATTTGAACAGGTAGCATATAGATGCCACTTTCAAATGGAAACTTATTTGGGTATTTGGTCCACTTTTGTTAAAGCCTTTGTATAATTACTAGAAAGCTGTATGCATTTCAAACAAATCAATGTATGTATAGTAAAAAAATGGAAAAAATAATACATAACATTTTGGGTGGACACCTGTGGACACCATGTTAGAGTCCCCTTCGTGGGCACCACTGGAGGTGCCTGTGGGTGCCATGGCATCCGTGGGCACTGCCCTGCCCTAAATGGCTTAGGAGGACCAGAATATCTAAAGGACTTTTCTCTCACTCATTTCTTCTGGACAGGCTCTTCTATGCATCCTTTCAATATCTGACTTGCATTTTGATGGGACATGGGAGAAAGACATTTCTGTAGCCACACCTAAGCTTGCCCCTTTCCTGGTTGATTTTTGCACAGAGAAAGACTTTTCTCTTTTGGAAGACATTTGGCTTGCCAAACAGTTGATGGTTTACACACTTTGGTTTTTGAGTTGTTATTAGTGGTGTGTTGAAAATTCCTTCCACATTTCATTGAATTTGATCGAAAATAAATTGCTTTAAAAAACAAATTCCAAAAGAGAAGAAAATTTCAGAGAAATTATTATTGTTATTATTTATTATATTTTTAATCTACCAGATAAGCAGTGTTCTCTGGGAAGATCACAAACAGTTAAAGACTAAAATGTCATACAAACAGTTAAAAATATAAAATATGATACAAATATTTAAAATAATACAAGACAATACAAAACAACAGACATCACAGGAATAGATAGAACAGCCATAAAAATGTAGAACTAAGTCTCTAAAATGCCTGCGGAAAAAAGAAAGATCTTTGCCTGGTGCTGAAAACATAACAATGTAGGCACCAGGTGAACATCTTTGGGGAGTTTATTCCAAAAGTGGGGTGCCACCACTGAGAAGGCCCTCTCTCTAGTAGCCACCTGCCTAGCATCCATTGGCAGGGGCACCCAGTACATTTTTCTTAAGGGTCTCAGCAGGTAGATGGGTGGGGTGCAGAGTTCTTGTGCTTACCTTAGTTATGAAGTGGCCAAAGGCTGTGTGTGTGTGTGTGTGTGTGTGAGTGAGTGAGTGAATGAATGCCCTGTCTTTCCAGAAGGATGTAGCTTCTCTGGCTTCCTATACTTCAATTAAAGCCCAGGGCAAGACGTCATGAGGTAACTCCTCTCATGGGGCTTGTTGAGATCAAGAAACCTGGGCAACCAGGAGGCTGCAGAGTAATTGGAAGATGTGTAATGGAAGCGGGGGGGGGGGACCCCAGCCACACAGCACACTCAGCAGTCTTTCATGGGTAAAGTAAGCTCAAAAACATCACCAGGAAGCCAGATTCTGGCTGAACATCAGGAAAAACTTCCTGACTGTTAGAGCAATACAACAATGGAACCAATTACCTAGGGAGGTGGTGGGCTCTCCCACACTGGAGGCATTCAGGATGAAGCTGGACAGCCATCTGCCAGGGATGCTCTGACTTGGATTCCTCCATTGAGCAAGGGGTTGGACTTGATGGTCTTATAGGCCCCTTCCAACCCTACTATTCTATGATTCTATGATTAGGTGATTAGATTCTGATTAGATTCCTCTCATAGGAAACAAGGACTGAGTCATTATGGTGCCAATAAGAAGGTATTTCACTGAACAGGAAGCAATAAAAGGAGCAGAAGCTGCGGAGAGAAAGATACTAATTAAGGGCACAGTAGCCCCAAGTATGCTCATTCACACTTCACCAATCCTCATTGGACAAGCTGGCACTGTAATTGCATTTTATATTTTAAAAATTGCCACAACCCAGATCTTTAAAAAGATGGGAGAGAATATAGGAAACACTGGAGTGTAACAGGCTGGCAACAATGTCTATAAAAAGCAAGTAAACAAAGAATGACAAATTCCAGACTGAATAGGTATTGTGGAAGTATTTGTTAAGAAATGGTTATGAGGGGCTGAAAAAAAATTATGGTGCAGACACTCTTCACTGTCTGCAAAATACCCAACAACCTCCTTGATCATATACAAGTGATCAAGAAGAAGTCTCTCTTGAAAGGCCTGCACATCTCAGTGTAACACAATGGACATCAGTCTTGCAGAAATAGCAGCCATGTATAGTAATGAACAGCCAGGTGTGCATGCTGTGAGAAAGCAACATAGTGGAAGAGGCTAGTCATCCCCTCCCACCACCCCAGTCCCTTTTGGAAATGTAAGGGAATCGGCAAAACACATTACATAAATCTCCAGTGGACAGTAGCTTTGCTTAATGGAGTGGACAGTATGATAATAGGATTTGCATGCTCAGTTGCATTCCTCTCTCTGCTTTGGGGGATGGCTTTTCTGTGGCTAAGGTATTCAAAACACAGTAGACCCTAGATACTGGGCAGGTAATGGCAATTAGATGACAGCAAATGTAAGCTGACCTCCTTTGGGTGATAGTCATTCTGGTAATCAAGCCACAAACTTCTATATGGATTCATCCCACTACCTATCCTGAAGGTATGGTTCAGAAGCTTTTTAAAGGTTGGAATTTACCTTTAAAAACCTAGCCTCTAGTCAGATGTATAATTTCATTACATGTTTAATTCATAGTGGAGGGGTTGCCTAGTAGTGGAAAGAGGGAGGTCTACAAACCATCAACAACAAAGTACTGATTGGAGAAAGGCAGAATCACACACCATCAACAACCATATTGCAAATCACACCTCTAAACCAGGTGAGACAATATTAATTTATTTAGTAGATGTATATACCGCTTACCATATTCACATTAACTCTGAGCAGTTTACAAAGAATGATTAAAAAACGTTATAAAAGATTTATATAAAATATTTATAAAAACAATACAAACCAAGTGCTTATGACACCATAATTAACAAACAAACCATGCAGCACACTCCGTCAGGGAAGGCTTGGGTAAAGAGATGGGCCTAAAGCATGCCACAGTCGGCATCTTCTGAATTCCAGTGGGGAGGACATCCCATAAGGTGGGCGCTACCGTACAAAAGGCCCTCTCCTGGTTGCCACAAGATGGCCGTCTGCAGGTACAACTAGCGAGGCCTCTTCCAGCCATCTTGATTATTGCACAGGTGTGTATCTGGGAAGGCAAACCGCCAGGTAATGGTGATCCACCACCAAAGGGATACATCAGTTCACACAAAAGGGATACATCAGTTCACACATTAAAAGGTTGCACTTCTGTTGGGATATAAGCAGTGGAGGCTGGTGGCTCTGATTTCAGTGGTGCTGAACCCATTTGAAGGATAGGTTTCAGCACTTTGGATAGCTCCTTTAGAATGCTGACTGGTTCTGACTGAAACCTGGAATGAATTTAGAGCCCCACCAAAATTGGAGCCACCAGTCTCCAAAGGATATCAGTTCCAAAACCTGCCACAAATAAGCTGTTTAAACGCGCACGCATGCACACACATGCACAGAATGACACCTGGGGGAAAAACAGGAATGCAATGTTTTAGGGGTGTAATTCTCAATTCCTGGATACTCAGGAATAAATGAATGAGCAAAGGTGTCACTACCAGGGGAAAAGCTAGCACCCTGTGATTTAATGGGTATTAAGAGGATGCTGAATTCTGGAAAGTGTGCATTAGGGAGGAAGAAAAATGGCTAAAATGGAAACTGCATTTCTCATTTTATCCTAGTTTTTACTGTATTCTCATCCCACCTCCCCTCACCATTTTTACTGTTTCTTGGCATTTGTTTTTATAAAAATAAGAAACAGGGATGCCCTTGTTTTAAAGCTCTGTACAGTGAGAATTTTTGATCCATCAATGGCAAATGATACAACATGCTTTAGTTATGTCAAAAAATTTTCTGGGGCAAAATAAGAAAGCATAATTAAGCAAGACAGATTGTCATGTTAGTTATCCCTTGGTTCCAGATGTTGCATTAGTGATGTTGATCTGCCTCAAAGCCTTATGGAAAAGTCCAAGTGAGACCTGCCCACTCCTATAGTTGAATATAGGTGATATTTAACCTGTTCTGGAGGGGGTTGCACTCCCCCTAAAGGATCAGGTTCATAGTTTGGGGGTGCTCTTGGACCCAGAACTGTCACTTGAGGCACAGGTGAACTCAGTGGCATGGAGCACTTTTTATCAGCTTAGGCTGGTATACCAACTATGCCCTTATCTGGACAGAGGTAGCCTAGCTACAGTTATTCATGCTCTGATAACTTCTCATCTGGATTACTGCAATGCGTTCTACGTGGGGCTGCCTTTGAAAACTGTCTGGAAACTTCAGCTGGTCCAAAATAGGGCAGCAAGATTGTTAACAGGGACTGGCCAGCAAGCTCATATTATGCCAGTACTTCTCCAGCTGCACTGGCTGTCAGTCCATTTCCAGGCTTGGTTCAAAGTGCTGGTATTAACATTCAAAACCCTTCACGGCTTGGGGCCAGGTTATCTGAAGGATCGCCTCCTCCCATATGTGCTTGCCCGGACCTTAAGATCATCCTCAGTGGCCCTTCTCCATGAGCCCCTGCCAAACAAAGTGAGGCGGGTGGCTACTAGGAGGAGGGCCTTTTCTACTGTGGCACCCCAGCTGTGGAATGAGCTCCCTAGGGAGGTTCACCTGGCACCTACATTGTATTCCTTCCGGTGCCAGGTGAAGACCTTTTTATTTTCCCAGGCATTTTAGCATTTTAGCTTTCTAGACTTTTAGCTTTGCTGTTTTTAATCTGTATTTTAAACTCCTGCATTGCTGCTAGGTTTTATTCTGGTTGTATTGTTATACTGTGGTTTTAATGCTTTTATATTTTATATTGTTTTATGCTGTGCTTTTTGGTTTTAATTTTTGTGAACCACCCAGAGACCTTCGGCTATTGGATGGTATATAAATGAAATGAATGAATGAATGAATGAATGAATAAATAAATAAATAAATAAAGTTGATATGACTTGAATAGTGCACTATATCACCTTCATTTCTGCAATAGTGGGATGATATTAGAAGCAACCCAGCTGTATTGTGCTTTTCTTGTTCCTAGCTTTGGCTTAGTCCAATGGTTGTTGAAACATTACCTGAGAGTTTGTGTATTAACTGATTTTGAACTCCCTTTTCTGCCAAGACATGATGGCTCTTCTACTTTAGTGATCATAGCACAGTGATGTGCAGTTGTACGTGAAATGTTCCACTAGCGACATGTACAGCCCAATGGAATCCAGTTTCTTGGGAGAAAATACTCTGGCTGGCTCTAAGCTTGAAACTATGTAAGAAATTATTGAGTTGGAAGTGAGGAGTGCTGAGTTTGCACCATGTGCGTCTAGAGGAAATGCAGCAATACACACATGCCCCTCACATGATTAGTACCAGATCCCAGTATATTCAGTTTTCATACGTCATAAGATTTCCCTTGGAAACTCCTCCTCCTCTAAGAATGCAAGAGGAGCTTTGTTTGATCAGATCGTAAGTCGGACTGGGATCCCAGGAGGACCAGATTTGGCCTTCAGGCCTGAGGTTCATCATCCCTTCCATAAGAAGTGTTGCCGGGCAGAGGGCTCCTAGTGCTGCTCATCGGAAGGCAGTGTGCAGCAATTCCACCTTTTTTTCCTTAATGGATTTTTGCAGTAAGAAAAAATGGTGGGAAAACACAGGATGGTCACAAGTGGAAGTCATTGCTGTTTCACTATAAAATACTGTAGATGGCTGCATGATAGCAGTATACAAGTCTCATCTGGAAGCAACCCAAAGATCTACTTAAACTAGGATCCAGATGATCCTGGAAAATGCACAAGCAGAGCACAAAGACATAAAACATAAGGAGAGCCATGCTGAATCAGACCAAGCTTCCATCTAGTCCAGCATCCTTTTCACACAGTGGCCAACCAGTTTCCTGCGGGAAACCCACAAGCAGGACCTGAGTGCAACAGCACCCTCCTGTCCAATAATTCTCCTTCCATTCCCCCCAGCAACTTGTATTTGGAGGCAGGCTTCATTTAAACATTTAACTACCATAATTCATAGTTCATAATCATTGATAGACCTGTACTCGATCAATTTGTCTAATCCCTTTTTTAAGCTATCATCCATTCACCACATCTTGTGGTAGAGATTTCTCTTCTTCTCCTTTCCCTCAACTTTTTCCCCACTCCACTTCCCTTGGAGTGTTGTCACATGACTCCCACAGAATTGGGAAGACCTAAGCACCTAGGCCATAAGATGTTTGTTCCTGAATGTCCATTCTTTTCTCTGGGACCTCCTTTCTCCCCCTTAGCATAATAACTAAAGTTTTGGGGTGGCCTCTCCCACTCCCATGCATCCCATGGATGTGTTACTCCTAGGGGACTAATCCTGAGTGGATGTTCACAAGTACTTCCATGAACAGTGTTGACCAAAGAGATTGCTGGCATCCATGTCATGCAACCAGAATTGCACAGGAATGAAGCATGGAGGGTTGCAGAAAGAAGCAGGGAATTCTATGGCAAGAATTAAACTCTGATGAAGGCTGACTTCTTTATATGCTAGAGAGCATGCAAAGCAAATTAATTGAAGTGCTCAGACTGGTGTAGCACATGAGTCCATTCTCTGCTAATGCACAAAGTAAAAATAAAAAGTAGAGCATAGTACATGGTGTGCTAGAGGCGATGGGCTGTGCTTTACTGTTTTTAAAAGGGCATCTGAGAACTCATGAACATGAGCCTGTTCCAGATCAGGAATGTAACAAAACCTTTTAGTGTCCCTATGTCTTTAGGGATGCTGCTGGAGATAATGGAACAAATGCAGCCAAGAAAAGTAAAATAAAACCCACAGAAGCATACCCATTTTCATTTTGCAGATCACTGGCTTCTTCAAGTGAGTTTCATTTTTTGTGTGGGTCAGCAGGCAATGCTGGGTTTTTACCAAAAGGCATGAGTACTAGGAAAAAAAAAGGGGGGGGTTGGAATTTCAGCATCCCATGCTGTGCTGTCTGTACATCCAGGGCATAGCTGTGGACTGTGGTAGGTGTGCAAAATCAACTGCTTACTACAACAGACCATGGAATTTGTCCTTTGGTTCTCACATGAAGAAACATCTGTTGGGAGAACATTTGAGTGCAATATGCCCTATGTCAGGGGGAATGGTTGGATTATCAGGGCAGGCAAACCTTTTGGGCCATGGGCACATTTGGGAATTTGAGAAACTCTCCTGGGCACCACCACAAAATGGCTGCCATGGGAGGCATGGCAAAAGACAAGTAACCTGCCTAAAAGACTGAGTACAAGACAGAGGTGAGGTCTGAGCCCCAACACACTAAACTACTCTTTGAACCCACAGTTTTCAGCACCAACAGAAACCTATTTCACAGCAATCCCAGCTGCTGGTAGGAAAATGTGTTCCTTTCTTGGCAGGTGCCAAGAAAGATGCCTGGGGCACATTGGTGCCCATGGGCATCATGTTGCCTACCCCTGGATTAGATGCTCCACTGGTATGTTCCGGGTGTATTCATTCTATGCCCTGAAAGTGTACAGGTGGCTAGGCACTTCTGAAGGTTCTAGGTCTCATCTAGTCTCATACCAGCTGGCAATCCCCATCCAGCATAAATGGAAACCTGAAGAATGTATTGCGTGGTGACAAGCATGTCTTTCCTTGCAAACAACAGACCACGAAAATAGATATGCCCATGTGCATTAACAACACCACTGTGTCAAGCTTTGGCTTATGGCAAGAGGCTGCCTGATTTCAAACCCTGATGATGTGCTCATGATGATTTTTTCAGTATTCAGATGTACATCACTGTGGTACAACAAGTCTGACTTGTTACGCAGTAGAGATGGTCATATCATGTTTTTATTTCCTCCTCAGTTCTCAGGTATGTATAACTCATAAATGTCCGTTTTATTGAGTCCTGGTATTTCATTATTCATTTTTTTAGCTGCTTTACATTGTTTTAGATGTCTGAATGTTAAATATTTTGTATTATGTTTTTATTATATTGTATTTGGGGTTTCAGTTTTTGCGAATTGCCCAGAGAGAACATAAGAACAGCCTTGCTGGATCAGACCAAGGGTCCATCTAGTCCAGCATTCTGTTCATACAACCAACTGTTGACCAGGAACCCACAAGCAGGACATGAGTGGAACAGCACTCTCCTTCCCATGTTCCCCAGCAACTGGTGCACATAGGCATACCACCACTGATACTGCATATATAGCCATCACGACTAATAGCCATTGATAGCCTTCTCCTCCATGAATTTGTCACTTTGGCTATTGGGTGGTATTGAAATGAATGAATAAATCAATATGATTTATTAGGGCTATCTAAAAGAGGACAGCATCCCTATAAAGTTTGGCCATTGAACCTACAGGCATAGTTTCCATGTGCCTGTTGGATTGGGTGCATTTCCTTATTTCTTTGTTGACTGCTGTTGACCAGTGCTACAGTTAAATTGCCCCTGTGCCAGAATATAGTTCCTTCCAGTTAGGAGCATGCAAAAATGCCCCGAGAGTAAATGAGAAGGTGTCAGAGTTAATAAGGCAAAAATGCAAGTCAGGACAGAAGTGCTCCGCCTTTAAGGTCACATTTTGCTAGCCTCTGACTCAAGGAAAATCCCCAAGAGGGCACCATCATCTGAGAAGATTTCTTAGTTTTTTAACATGCATCTGACTACCCATTAAAGTCAATGTAGCATTGTGTCAAAGCAAGGCAAAACGTTGGCCTTGTGTGACCTGAGAAAGAAAAGCTGTTATCCTGGGAAGTGCTGCCAGGCCTGTAGTAAGTATGCTTTAAAAAAAAAAATGATTTGAAGGATAAAAAGGTCTGATTAAATGATGCTTCCTTAGTCTTGCAGCATACGTTGTTCTATATCACCCATGCAAATTAAACAGGCAAGAAGAACAAGCATAACTTTTCCTTTCCTTCCATCAGAGATTGCTTGAGAAATTCTATTATACAGCAAGAATAAGAAGAATGCCATGTGAAATCGATTTGCAGATGATTTTTTTTTTTTTAATGTTACAATTCCAAGTCTTCTGGAGACCATTTGGCGTAACATCAGGTTCTGGCTTTTGGAGCAGTCTCCGACTACATAGACAGGTATAGAAATAAAAGAAGTCTTTGGTACAGTCCGTTAATCCAGTGCACAGTATAAGAGACACATTCTCTCTTTCACTCTCTCTTCCCTTGTGTTTGGGGCATCTGCTAACATGGAAACCACCTGCCTGGCTCCTTCCCCCTATACTCAGGGCTGCCCAGATGGTTGATGGAGACTGGGACAGATGTGATGCTGGGGGCCCTCCTGCTTCTCCCTACAAGGACCAGTGCATGTGTGGGTCTCTGGTAAGCAGACCTGGGACAGGAGCCAATGTTGTGTACAGGCGGGGCAGGGGGGGGCTTTCTTTGCGGGGATATGGGGCAAATTGCCCCCATTGCCATCCCCCTTCTGGGCAGCTAAGCCTATATAGCTGAGAGGGCAAAAAGACAGAGTTGAGCTCTCTCTCTTTTTCTTATTACCTCTCATACCAACAATGCAAGTTGATACCTAATTGCAGATTTCCCAGGCGCATTACTCAATCCATTTCAATAGTCAGTGCTGCAAAGTTATATAGCTAGGCTAGCAAGAAATGCAACTTGGTAATAAGCGCATTGCATTCCTTCTCCACTCCTTTTACAGAGGATCATCCTCTCTTTGAAGGGTTATCCTGTCCAATTCCTATTTAAAGATAAAGTGCCATAACAACGTCAATAGCTAGTGGAGAGCTGATTGAACAGGTAGGCACACAGGATACCTGGTCACAGTCATCTGTACTTTGGTGAGATGGAATGTATTTCTATTTAAATTCTAATAACTAGTTCTAAATTTGCATATATGCCTATAAATTAGCATATGCAAATTTTGTGCAAATCGATATCCTCTTTTGTCCTCTTTTTTGGAGATGCATTTCCTCTTTTTGGGGGCCATCCAACACTGTACCCTTTAAATATACCTCCAGTTGCATGACATATACTTTTTGGTGAGCTGTGTGGCTGGGGATTGAATGTGAATTGATGCAATCTTATGAGTGGGAGCAATTGTGAGTTTCCCCCATGGAATCAGTACCATAATGGGGGTGAGTGGGATGTCATGGGTTTGATCTACATTAGCCTTCCCCCACCTGGTGACCTTCAGATGTGTTGGACTACAACCCCCATCATCCCCAGCTATCATGGCCAATCAGGTTGGGGAATGCTGATCTACAGGATCATCCCCATCCACATGACTGTATTACTTACGCACAGGGATGTCGGAGAAATCCGCAGTGGAACCAAAGAAGTTCGGATTTTCATGAATCCAACCCATGGATTCTGCAGCGGACTGGCCTTTCCCCTGTTGGGCAAATTCTGCTGACTTGCGGACCATTTTCTAAGTTTCCTGAATTTTGTGTTAATTTCATAGTAGAAAAATATGCGAAATAAAAAATGCCCAAAATGCGCATTTCCCCCACAGGCTAAAACATGAAAATGCATATTTGGGGTGGGGGGATGTGTGCAAATGTGTGCAAATGCACATGTGCACACATTTGGCAACCAAAAGAATCTGATTCCATCAATAGACGGATGATGGAATGAAACAATCCACCTGACAATCCACGAAACACAGACAGAATGGATTTTACACAACCCATACCTCCCTACTTACATGCAGCCCTCAGTCCATGGGATTGACTCTTGGGATAGCAGCCCTTGTGCAGCTGAAGCTGGATGGAAAGACCACCAGCATTTCCACTGAAATGAGAGAAATGTGACCCATGGAGAAGCTGTACATGATTGATTCCTCCTTCACCGCCAAATCACTTTGAATTCTATAATATAGCACATTGTGTATTGTTGGTGCACAGGACTGACTGACCCATACTTGTGGTGGTGCTTTAATGTCATTTTGAAATATTGTTCAATTTGAAGGGTGTTGCAGCTGTAGATGTATTCCCATACATAGCACATGCATGCACAGGTTCAATGCAAATGCAGCCACCACTCCTGTGTGACACTTTAATGCAAGTGTGTGATAGATGATATGCATCTTCTCTTCACAATTCTGATGGAACTGATTCTGATTCTGCATTTCCCAGTTCTAGTGAGAGGTTATGAGAGGAATATTATGAGCTTGTAAAACTCTGGCCAAGTGGCAACCGCGACCCCACCAGGAGATTTGCCTTAAGCAGAAGTGGCTCATGGGCCATTCGTTGTCTGTATTAGGCAAGGTCTATGAAGCACTATATTTATTGTTATTGTCACACAGAATCTCCATTTTGCACAAGATTCCTATTGTTGCTTTGATTAATTAGAGCTTCTTCATCTTTTTTTTTTTTTTTTTTGTAGTTGTAGTTGGCAACTGCATACTCTCATTCTTGGTCTCTGAGGCATGGCATTGCTGCTGAACTTTGAGGCATATGCCATAGGCAAGGCCCATAGGAGCTGCCCTGCTTGTTAGTATGTTAGAAATGCCTCCAAAGCAACTTGCAATACTGTTTTCCGATGGGGGAACAAGCAGAAGGAAGTCCCTATTGGAGTAGCTGCACAGCCCCAAACTTAGCCAATACTGTGTCACTCTGGAAGATAATATATATTTGCTTCTACCATAGACTTTAACTTATGAAGTGTTAGGTTTGGACATAGGAGGGCCAAGTTCAAATCCCCACTGAACCATCATGCTCACTGGGTGAGCAGTGATGCAGCTAGACCTGGACCTTGGGCCAAAGTCCAGGTGACCTCAAATAACCAACCGGAGCGTGGCAGGGCAGCAGAAGGAGACTCCATTTTATTCCTGTAGTCATGATGGTGCTATGATTTAAGTGCGTTTATAATGTTAAATTGTACATGCTCAGAGCGTGTTGAAAAAAGGGTTGGCGAACAGTTTTGTTGTTGTTCTAAAACACAGGAATGCTGAAGCAGTTGTAAAGCATGGAATGGCAGAGGCGGGAGCATGGATCACAGAAATGTTAGTGGTGTGCTTTCCAACTGAATACACATGGCCACCCATAAGACAATTAAGTCAAGAGTCTAAAATCACCTAGCTTCATCATTGTAGGTGAACTCAGGTAACACTAACCTACCACCCAGGGTTGCTGTGAGGATAAATAAGTCAAGAATTGTGAAGAATTTTGGATACCTGAATAAGATAAATGATAAACAACACAATTCAGCCAAAACACTTCAAACCAGTTCTGGATGGAACTCACATTTTCACATATCCTTTGTCCAATGTGTAATTAATACAATACAATGTGTAATTGTATTACACATTATGGAGACCATGCCCATTTTACTTGCAAAGGGAAAAAAACAACCCCTCACCTGCACTGGTTTTGGAAACACCCCTAACCTTAATTTAGCCATACCATCTATCACAATGTGATTTTGAAGCATTAGCACAGTCCCTTGAAGGTATGTGAACTGGGCTGGCCTTAGCCCTTTTGGTAGCTGAAACAAAATGGTGCCACTGCACTCTCTTCCAGATGCCTGCTTTCTCCCAGGCTCACCGTGCAACCTGGTGCCTCACTGGTCCCTGTAAAGGACATAGGAATGATATCTCTGAGTTGATTGCTCATGTTTGTCCTACTTATATGGTGCCCACTTGGAAGTGCCATCCTGTTACTTGTTTTTGAAGAAGCCTGGTCTCCATAGTCGCAAAGCCTCCCACAGAGTGCCTCCACTTGGACGACTCCTAGTGCTACCAATCTAGGAGGCATTCTGTAGCTGTTCCATCTTTGTCTCCTTAATGGCAAGAAAAAAGAGGAAAGAAGCAAAGGGAAAACATGGGAAGGTTCTGGGTGGAAGACAACATCATCTGGATCGTCTGGTAAAATTCAGTGAATGAGGGAATGGTGTAATAAAAGACTTATCTGAAAGCACACACCGGGGAATGGCACTCCAAAATGGATGTGCAAATGTGCAGTTACTCCCACGCAGTGCTCATGTGGGGCATTACTGACAGCAAAATTGTCCGGTTTCATTCTTCCATTGTGCCCCAGTCTGTCACCTGAAGCAGGCTGGCCTTCAGTCTGTTTGTAAGCACTTAATTCCTTGAATATTCCATAAACAACAACCAAATGGAAATGCTTAAGGCACGTGAGGAACTGGATCACCCTTCACTATAACGACAAAGCTCAATAATGAGATCATCAGAGGGCATGCTGCTGGTGGTTTCACATGGACCTATGGCCCGACTGGAGTTCCCCTGGAGAAGAGCCTTCAGTGTGGTGGCCCCCTTCCTATGGAACTCCCTGCCTTTGGAGGTCAGGCAGGTATCAACATTGTGCTGTTTCCGGCACCTCCTGAAAACGTCTTTATTTCAGGAAGCCTTCCTTGATTGACTGGCCATGATTTTATCAGAGTTCTGTGCCTTTTAAAAAATATGAATTATTTTTAACATGGTGTTTTATTTTTTTATCCTATTTTGTATTTTTATTGTTCACTGTTCACCACTCCAGAATCTGTCTGGATGTGGAGCAATATACAAATATTGTAAAAATAAATAAATAAATAAATAAATAAATAAATAATGATAGACTAAAGGTGCAAACCTATGGCCACTAGACAGCGGATTGGTCAGTTCCCGGAGAACCACCCCCTACTCCCTCCCGCACTGCCTTGTAGGCTGCATGGATTGTCCCTGCACTCTGTGCTCATAAGAGCAGTGTGGAGTGGGGGAAAGGGGGCATTCCCAGGGGTGGGGAGGGGAGTTAGTAAGTGCCAGTACGACACTTCCTATGTATCGTCTAGCCTCTCCACCCCACGCTCTGATGTCCTGTGGCTAGACACCTGAAATCGGCCATCTAGCTGCAAATGCAGGGTGGCTGGAGCATGGAGGAGATGATCCCCTCTGTGCTTCTCCCATCGTGCCTTGGATCGGCAGTGGCCTCCAAGTTCAGAGGTGGCCGTTTATCCGCATAGGATTGCTCCCTCCGTGTGCTTCCATATGGACAGCTCCTAGTACTACCAGTGAAAATACACTGTGCAGCTATTCTGTCTTTTCCTCTTTAATGGACTTTTGGGGCAAAGAAAAAATAAGCAGCAGTGGGAAAAAACTGGAGGGTTACAAATGTCAGATGACGTCATCTGCCCCCATTGTAAAATTCCATGAATGAGCCAGGGCAATTGCACAATAGAAACCTTGTCTGGAAGCATCCTATGAATCAAAGCCACAGTAGCTGGCTCAGAATTTCTGATGGCTGGAATATGATGACAAGAAATGATAGTCTAAAAGGGAAGGGGTGAATTATTGATGAAAAGGGATGACATTTTATTAGACGCTTTCAGAGCCAGAATTCAAATCTTATTAAAAAATCCTAAGGGACAAAATCAGTATGTAGATGACAAAGTGTTGATGAATTAACACTGCATTCCTTTGACTGCAGAACAGACAGGACAGAAAGTTGGTTGTATCACAGTCATGGTGTTAGAGGATTCCAGACGGCATGGATGGATTATGGTTCAGATTTACCATACTCTGGCATAAAGTGTGAAATGACTCGAGTATGATAAGAAAAGGCAAGAGGTCTTCAGAAAGATCCCTTCCTGATGACGGTGTGATGATGAGCCCATTCACACAGCCAGACTGGCACACTGAGAATATAGTAGCCCTATTCAGGTGTTCCGTTTGTAGATGAAGCAAATGCACGATGAGAGGGAATGCTTCAGCCTCGCCTCTCTCCCGTATTATGTTTCATCACTCTCTACTTGTTAAGGATGACAGTCTGAAGAGGAGAGCCTCCTGCATCTGTGGAAGCTCTCCACATGAGCCAGAACATGGATTTTCCAGCGTTCTGGCTTGCATAGAGAGCCTGCTGTCTGGCTGTGGCACTTTGTAGTCTGGATTATTTGGTTTCATCTGAAGGGAGCTAAGGTGTGGAGGATCCCAATTTGAGTAGGCTCATAATGTTCTTCTGGTCCTCTTCAACCTTGTGACTCTAGAATTTTAGCTGAGTGGGCATCATCAGTATCAAAGTGATGCTCAAGCTCTTTTGATCATTCGCTCCTGTGTAGGGATGTGTGAATCAGCAAAACCTGAGCTCGCCCAAGTTCTCTGAATTCCAATTCAAAATTTGTTCCAACTAGAGTTCGTATCAGATTGTGCGCTTCATTTTTTTCTTTTCATGTGTATTTTCGTGCATATTTTCCCAAATGGATGCATCAGTTGTGAGCACCTTTGAAATGTGCATTCTGCTCCCCCAAAAGTGCATTCTGCTCCCATTGATTAAAGCGTATTTGTGCACAATTTGCAAAAGTACTCATTTTTTCATGCACATTTTTCAAATGTATGGACGCTATTGAATGCACTTTTGGGGTCTGCGAATCACATTGCAAGCTCAGAGACATACAGACTTCGTCCACAGATTGCTTCCAAGTCTGTGTTCAGTCTGGAAGGTGCAAACTGGGTAAATTGTGATTAAAAAAAATGAACCGAAATGAACTTCTCATACATCCCTACTCCTGTGACAGCAAAAATGGAAAATTCTAATGCATGTAGAGGTCTGGGTTTCATTTATTATTCCTCACATAAACTATGTGGAATGAACTGGTGGGGTGGGGAGAATGTGCTGTAATTAATAGGGTGGGGTGAGAGGTAATAATGCTATTGTGTAGTGTGCTTTTGCATTTACAAATCCTATTCAAGATGCAAGAATCTGATGGTGCCTCATTAAATACCCCTGTCAGGCTAATTAGGCACGTCCGATCCCTAACAATGGCAAATCATTTTATGGAAATACCATCAGGCAAGGGAAAAGCCCTTTATTATTATTTCAGGGAAAGTCACTAAGACAGTGAGACGGCAATTAATTATGCCTTCAAAATACTAAATAGGGGGCCTCGAGCCCAATCAATTGAGACAGTCTGTGAGCTGAGATTAGATGGAATTTGTCACAACCAGTGCTGTGGCTTGCATTGTACCCATCACCATTTGTCTCTCAGTCTGCACAACGCCAATGCTGACCCTTCTTGTTTGGGAATACTGCCAACCGTCTCACATAGACTCTGCCAAAACTAGAGCTCTGGCTTACAAATCATTCCTCCTGTACAAGTCCCATTTATTTCAGCAATCCTTGGGCCTTCTTATGGCTTGAGTTATTAGATTCCATCTAAAGTTATGATTTCCTGACAGTTACAGAGCCAATCAGCATGACCCCAAAATTGGCTTCAAGCATGTGGCAAATTTAGTGTGTTACAACCGCCCATCTGTGAACTGTATCTGATTCCAGCCAGGTCAATTTTTCAATGTAGGATGAGGTTGGGGTGGGTGAGGGGAAGATCCTCATAACACACTTCTCTTGGTCATGTGATGGAGCAAACAGATGGCTCTTTTGGGTTCATGGGAGTCTGCCGCATGCTGTGAAGTCAGATCCTGCTTTGGGTTTGAATTGGCTTCAGGTAGGTCTGTTAAGAGGAATGTTGTGCTCAGGTAAACTAACATCTGGAATCTATGACCTACCACTGTTCTAAGTGCAGTGTAGTAGTAGTCTTCAACCTTCCTGGATTCAGGACCTATTTTTAACCTCAATTTTTAATGTGGGACCTACTGTTTTGATCATCTAATTGCCTTAAAAAAAACACAACCCTCTTATCAGAGATAACAGCCAAATAAGCTTGTGGGATGGAGCTTCCCCATACCTGCTCTCAGGCCATCTTCTCCCTTTTTCTAGGGAGGCCTCCTTGCAAAGGAAGACAAAATGGTCCTGCAGCATTAGTAGTTGTGCAGAAGAGGAAATTCTGACTGGTGCAGCTTTGCTTTCTTTCTTGTTTTAAAAATACTTTTATTTAAAGAGTAGATAAGAGTACTGTCAAGAAGATATAGGTTCCAAAGAGATCCAACATAGTCTACTACATGAGGAATGACAAGTTATAGCTATGCAAAACTATTCAATACCCCAAAAGAGAGAATTTCGGCTATGGGGCAGTATAAAAATGTAATAAATAAAAACATACATAATAAAATAGCTTTCCACAGGTCCCCATGGGAAAATGGTGGCCTTATGTTTAGGTGCAGATTCTCTCACCCCGAAAACATAAGCTGCAGGTGCCACACCACTCTCTTTGACATAGCCAATATTAAAGGTAAATTGACTCAATCTCCCTTTGCATATGGTTTCTTTTTGTTTTCCTAATGAAAAAAAAACTTGAAACAAACAAAAATGGCGGTGATGTCACTAGTGTGACTCATCATGTGGGTCTGGACCCACCAGCTGAAGGCCAATGGTATCTGGCAGCTTCAAATCCAATGGACCTGGGACCTTACCTAAATTCACTTAGGTTAGCCCTTAAGGCTGAGGGCTACCTTTTCAGTGACAGCATTGCAGGACCGATGCTTTCCATGATGACAGGAAATGCCTTGTTCAATGTACTTCCTATTGCCAGACACTGTGTGACCTCTTTTCTCCCTGGGACTGGCACATGAACGCTCCACTTGTGGACACCTTTGTGTTGCCAGCTGTTCCCTGGGAAGCATTAAGCAGCAAAGTGATCAATGAAGGACTGTGTTGTTGAGTGTTTGTTACATTAGTGGTGCAAGACCTTTGCGGTATTCTGGAATGGACACAGAGACACACAAATGTGCAAACCTCCAAAATGTCTGATTCTGGGTCATAACAAAAGCATCATGGAGGAAGCAGAGTAACCCTTGAGTCTGACCAGATTAATGCAGACCACCAACACACTTCAGAAACTCCTTGCTAACAGGACGTATCCCATCAACGGGCGAGGGAGTGACTCCACTTGTACAGTACCCAGAGAGCAGAAGTTCTGTGCCGCATTCAAGAGGATGTGCAAGAGGCTTGTGAACTTCTCTTTCCTCCGCGCACTTTTAATATTGTCCAATAACCAAGGGAATCATCATCCATTTGGCTGCCTTAAGGGTCTCTCAACTGCAACGTGATGCAGGGGCAGAATTTCCATTTGCAAACTTTTATCTAATATCCCTGCTCCGCCTGCTCCCCATATCACATAAAAGGAACAGTGTTCTGATGCCTTTGGTGCAGCTGTCAGGGAAAGGCAGGAGGGGCCAAAGGTCTCTTTCTCAGGAGAAGTTCCAGTTGGCTTCCTTGTCAGACAGCAGGGAAACAGCGTCGCTGACAGCTGTTGTTCTGGGGGCTTAAACCATTTGCAAGGAACCATGTGCCATGGCAAGGTCGGTTCATATTACCTTATTTATAAGTCCTGGAGTTGCAGGGCTGGAGTGGGCTTCTGTTAGCTGTGTGTAAGTAGGCAGGCTGGGCAGTGGAGTTTACAACAAAGAGGTGGGGATGACAGAAATCTGTTTTTATGTTGTGCTGAAATAATCTCAAGTGTATTTTTCATGCTTCTTGCTCAGGTTTCATCCTCTTCCTCCATCACTGAATGCTGCCACATTAGTAGGTGTTCTCTCTCTCAAAGTCCGTGAGTCTTGTGCAGAGATATATGCCCTTCAGTTGTACAGTATATTTCCTCCACACTCTATACCACTCTTCCCCAACCTGGTGACCTCCAGAGGTTTTGGACTACAACTCCCAGCTTTCCTGACCATTGGCCATTCTGACTGGGGATGATGGGAGCTGATGGGGATGAAGTCCAAAATATCTGGAGGGCACTAGCTTGGGCAAGTCTGCCTATAAACTGCTTTCCGGCATATGCCTTTAGGCCTTGGCTTTCCTTGCATCTCCTGGAAACTCACCTTAGTTGTTATTTGTGCTAAGGCACAACCCACTGTTTTTGTATACCAGCATCATGAAACTGACGCTTTGCTGTGATGGGCCCCTTAATGTGTATTCACATGCTCCACATAGCATTGCTCATCATTCTTCACCTTTAAAAAGTGGCTGAGGATGTTTTTTATGCCCCATGTGCTTTTAACAGATCCAACGGAATAAAGAGATGAAGTCTCAGGATGTTGAAAAAGTTATAAGTGATTTTATTCCAAGAAATACCCCCCCCCCACACACACACACACCCATGATTCCTGCAACTATCTTCTTCAAAGATCTCTGCAGGCATTTATATAGTAAAACTCACCCCTGAAGAAGGTGCAAAATGTGTAGGGCTCCTTCTTGGACTAAAACTACATATATTTTTTTCAACATCCTGAGATGTCTCTTTATTCCACTGAACCATTTTGGATGTTCTTCAGTTTTTTTCTCTGCTTTTAACAGATCAACTGCTGGATCATCATATTATATCTTTTATCTTCTAATGTTCCTTTTAGAAATCCTTTAAAAGCGACATGAAAACTATATAGCAAC
Organism: Heloderma suspectum; assembly: GCF_057233095.1. Lineage (NCBI taxonomy): Eukaryota > Metazoa > Chordata > Lepidosauria > Squamata > Helodermatidae > Heloderma > Heloderma suspectum. The sequence continues at coordinate 257,387,087 of NC_139461.1, forward strand.
TATTGATAGACCTGTTTTTCATTAACTTGTATAATCTTTGTTGAAAGCTATATCAGACCCAAATTGCATGCTATGCAGATTTTTTCTGTCACATTTTTTTTTGGGGGGGGAGGGGAGACCCCAGAGGCTGGGCAGGAAGGAGAGGCTACTTAACCCTTTCCCCCTCTGTATTTCTAGCTCAAAACCACTAACTCCAAGCTGCATTTTTTTGTCCTCAGGGCAAGGGGGAGGGGATTTGGGGTCCCTGTATTTTCTCCCCAACAGATGAGAAAGTAGGTTTGTGAGGGTGATTTTGAAATTGAAAATGACCAGAGGGAGGATGACGCAAACTCTCTTTGCCCTCCCTTCCTCTCCTCAGACTTGTAGCCTGCTCAGGCTGCTTTGGGTTAAAGAAGCAAAGCAGAGTAAAGTATCATGATCCTTCCATGGGGCCTGTATGCTGAGCTTGACCTAATCAGTGCCCATTATCCTATCCTATCCTAAACCCAACCTGGCACTTTCTTTGTAGGAAGTATTTGTCCCTAAGAAGAAGGCAATAAGTGTCTGGCTATTGTCGGCATTAAGATACAATTAACAATCACTTGGGGTATATAATGCGGTCTTAAAGGATGCCAACTCATTGGGTGGGAAACACGAGAGAATAAGAAAGTGTTTCCAGTTTCTGGGGAAAAAAAGTGCATGCATATTTCTATGCCTACAGTAGATCCTTCGCCATCTTTTGAATCCTTGTAAGGGCAAAAAATAGTGCTGGTCTTGTGCCTATGTTTAATTCATTTGCTGGAGGAATAAAGCCCCCAGATATAGTCTCTGATGGCTCTTCCAACTCGTCTTGTTTGTCTTACAGAGCTGAAACACAGGAACATAACTTCATTTGACAGCACTGACTTAATTTTTCTTTTCTTTTCTCTTTCCCATGGCTTAGCAAAGTTGAAACATAGTGAATTAGCAGCACAATCCTGCTCTGTTAAAGAAAAGAAAGATGTAAAGGACAGAACTAAAGATGTTGGGGCAAGTTCTGGTGCAAAATTTGAGAGTACGTGAGTCAAATCAATCCCTGCTGCAAACTTAAACAACTTTGATGTACTCACTCACATATGGTTTTTCCTGCACATCACTTCATTTTGGGAGTGTTACAGACCCACATTCTATTGTTCTGGTTGCAGAGGTCTCCAATACACATACAGACTTCTCTCAGCCTGCAGTGGCTTTCCAATATATTCCAATGAAAGAAGTTTAGCATACACAGATCTCTGGATCACAGCATGGAATAGAAGCTAATTAATGGACATGAAAGATGGATATGACTTAAGTCTGAATGTGAATCCACTCTGGGCCGAAGCCAATTCATGGGATTATGTCTATATTGTTAATGTGGCCAAGCCCCCATGAGTTGTTTTTCCTGACAGAGTAACCAATCCTGCAAGGGCTTGCCTTGTCTCTAGCCCAGGAATGAAGCTCAGGGCTGGGGTCCAAATCTGCCCCCCCCAAGTTCCCCAGATGGTCCTTCTCCCTCCCAATGTCACCAAGTCCTTCCCACTTTCCCTCGCTCCGATCGTTTGTTGGTTTTCCAGCTCTTGTGTGTTCCCCCCCCCATTCTAAAAGGGCGAAATGCCTCTCCTAAGGCTTAGTTACTGGCTTTAAGCTAAAATGTGCCAGTATTTTTGGTATTCTGTCCCTGCCCCTTTTTGCCTTCGGCCACACCCACCACTGGAATGCACCTCTTCCCCAAACTTCTCTGCAATTGAATTCACCCCTCAGGCTGAAAGAGGTTCTGCACCCCTCCTCTAGCCTCTGACTTCAACTCATCACCTCCTGGAAACCCTTTGAATTGCGGGTTGCTCTTGACATGCTTTGCAGTATTTGGACACCATGCTAATGAAAGTCAGCTTCTGAAAGGCTCAAAAGCCTCACTGTGGAACTGCCCCAGTGTTTAGCTTGACTGTCCCTCAGTTTCTTGTGCGGTGAATACTTCAGTGTTCTATGAACAGATGTCATGTTGCACTCCCTAGGACTTGTGCAACATGGGTCAACTTGCAGCTGTAGCTGGGACAGCACTTCCCTCATAGGCCACAATTCAAAGGGCCACCCAGGGATCTAGGACATATAGCAAGGCTTTTCCTTGAAAAATCCCCTGCCCCGAGTTTGAGAAGATGCTCCTCAAAGCTGAGAAAGCACGAGGAACTGCAGTAATGAAGAAAAATCCTAAGATGTTCCAGTGCGCACATGAAAGAGCCTGTATGCTCCGGGGGACCGCTTTGGATCACATAGTTCACAAATATTCCATAAGGCATATGCTCTTAAAGTGCGGTCTGCCTGCACTTTAAGATCAGAAAGAGAGGCCCTTCTCATTTGCCCACCTGTGAGAACAGTCAGGTGGGTGATCACACGTGAGAGGGCCTTCTCTGCAGTGGCCCCTCACCTTTGGAACAAGCTACCATCGGAGGTCCACCATGCTCCATCATTGCAGACTTTTAAGAAGGCCTTGAACAAGTATTATTTTACCATGGCCTTGTGATATGACTGCTATTGCTGTTACCGCTGTTAACATTGTTGGTTTTATTGTTGGCTTTTATTGTTTTTATCACTTTTAATATTTTAAATGTTTTTATGTATTTTTATTGCTGTAAGCCGCCTTGGGGAGGGCTTCTGTCCTGAAAGGAGGCCAAGAAATATTTTAAATAAATAAATAAAATGTGGACTGAGAAACATCACTTTATTTAATAAACTCTTGGAGAGCTGGACTGCTGGAGAACTCATGAGACTAAATGTATACACGATAAGAAATGCAAAATGAAACAACTAAACCAGGGAAAGGTCCATTTCAACTTGGGACCTCAGTGTGGCATCCAGAGTTTAAGGCTTTGAGGGCAAGATGAAGAGGTGAAGGACTTGTGCTAATTCTAAAGTTGCAGCGATGGGATGGGCTACTACAACTTGGGACCTCAGTGTGGCATCCAGAGTTTAAGGCTTTGAGGGCAAGATGAAGAGGTGAAGGACTTGTGCTAATTCTAAAGTTGCAGCGATGGGATGGGCTACTACTTACTACGTAACGCGTCTTAGACACAGTCTAGTAAAGATCATGACATGTGAGCCAGAAATAATCCTTTAGAAAAAGAACTGTAAAAAAAAAAATGCATTGTGATAATTGGCTGTACCAACTTCACCCAGCTATTGTTCAAGTCCCACAGTCTTTCTGTTCTCATGAGTTCATGCCTCACTCTTAATTTAGCTATCAAGTGCTTATTCAATTGCCTGGTGCAAAATCCAGGATTTAGTGCACACAAGAGTTAAAAAAACAACCACACACACACACGCACACGTATGGGTAAAGTGCGTGCATGTATGCGTGCGCACACACATATGCACGCACACACACATACACTGAGATCCAACATTGTGTTGCTACCTGAATTAGAGATGGAGTGAATAGGTTTGGCAAACTTGAAGCCTATGTAGGTGGAAGGACAGAGGAACGGGCTAATTTTTAAGACACTCCCCTGGCCTCCAAACTGTGAAGGACTCCCTTGAGCACTTTAGAAAGCTTCCGCATACAATCTGGCTCTCTTTATTGAAGAGGTGTATTTATACAAGCCGTGTTTGTGGAAGTGATGTGTGTCAACGTCTATTTCATGGAGACCCTCTCCTTCTAGTCAGTCACCCTATTCCATGTCTGATATGTCTCTCTTTCCCTTTTCTCACACTGATTTATCTCTGATTTGGGATGGATCCCTTTTGGCCAAGGAGATGACAAGGTGTGAAGTTCAGACCCATACAGCTGTGTTAAAATCAAACCCAGACTGAGCGTGGTCCATTGTGCTGCGGATCTTCTTGGCACAATGTTTGGCCTTGGCCTTGGCCTTGCTTGTTTCCTTCTTTTGGCACTTCTCTGTTTTCTCATGTGAGTTTGGTATGTTCCCATGGACCGGGAAGTAAAAAGTACCCTTCTGTTTGTTTACTTTTTTGGGCCTCTTTAAGATTTCTGCCTCTTTGTCTTCTGTTGGTAGCCAGCACGGCTTCTCCTTGAGCAACCTGTCCCGATCTGGCCGGACGCTCCTTAAGAACTTCTTGAAGATATTGGCTGTGAGGGAGAATTTTCTGTAGAACTCTTGGGACTTGCTGCCTGACAGGGACGTCTCATTCTTGTCTCCCTTTTTGTCTATTTCAGGCAAATCTAACCAGTTCCCAACCAAATCGGCAAAGATGTTGTCACCCAGAACCAGAGGCTGCCGATTTCTGCTTTGAGACATTAGTGAGGAAGTCCAGTCATTTGTCTCATCAGAGAACTGGCATTCTCTGCAACCTGATTTGCTCTCAGACCAGCTGCTTGTGTCTTGGGAAAACCAGCTTCTAGTCATGTGCTCGCTGGATGACTCAAATGTCCTCGGTGAATGGTACTCTGCCGTGCTCACAGTTGATGAAGGTCCACTGACATGGTAGTAGTTCTCACTGCTTATGCTATTAAGGGATGAAGTGATGTGCTCGTGGCTACTGTCTGGCAAAGTGACGTGGTAAAATGGGCTGGTGGGTTGTGACACCGGAGTTGAGCACAAAAAGGCTGAAGAACTGCAGCTGTCCAAACAACCTTTACCCAGCAGTTTCCCACTCTGCCTGTTGGCTTCACACCTTGCCCTTGGCACTTCTTGATTGTTTTGACAATATTGATGCTGGCCAACTCCTGAAACTGGCTTGGGGTGGCTAGAAATCTCCAGCTGTTCCAAAGCTGTCTGGACCTGGAGGAGTTTCAGCTCTTGCAGAGCACCCATCATGCAGTTCATCTGTTCATGCAGCCCGTCCCCAACCTCCTTCATGGATAACTGTTGGGAGAGGAAAAGATGCTATCAATTTAGTTTGGAAGAAGCAAAAGGATAAAAGCAAGTTTCACGGATACAACCAAAAGAGAAGTGAAATCTGTTCTCTTCCACTTGTGCGATTTATGTAAGCCTAAATATCATACATTAGACTGGATTTCCTTTCTACTTATTAAATAGGATATACAGAGCTGTAAAGATCTCAGATCATATGCTTCTGGTCAGATATGTCTGTTTTTATTTGTTTGTAAGAGTTAATAATATAAGATTCCAAAATATATCTGAAAGGATTTATTTGCTGTATTTGTGCCTTTCAGGATTTGATAGCATTTTACCCATTGACTTCATCCACTTAAGTCTTCCCCAGTGTGCCCCATAAATCACATCTTAGTGCTACAAAAGAAAAAAAATCACCCATAAGAACTAGTTCAGATCATCTATTTTCTATTTTTTCTTTTTTCTCAGATCATGCACATATTCTATTAAGGTTTCTAAAAAAAAGTTTTTCGTCCAATTATCTAGTGAAATAGGCTTAGTTCTTACAAGCAGCGGATGAAGTGGTAAAACTGTCTATGGACTGTACTGCTTCAGCTTGCAGGTATAGGCTCATTTCATACAAAAAAAGTCCTTGCACACAGAAAATTAGCATGTCAGCTACATTAGAAACTTTCTCCTAATATGCTAGAGTTGTACCTGCAAAGTATGTTTTCATAGAGAGGAGCAATTAATGCTCTGAACCCCCATCTTGTCTGAAATGGTACAGTCCAGATACAGGCTTACCACATTATCTAGGGTTGGATCCAGTATCTGCCTTCTGCAAGAGAAAGGGACCTTCCACAAGAGGAAGCACTCTTCTTGTGGAAGGCCTCTTCATATGATTTTTAGGGATTCTCCTTCAGCTCACCCCATGCAGCAGGTCTCCTGACTCTCTGTGTAGTATTTTCAGGGGCTTGGAGGGGCTGCCATGGGAAGGAGAGGGCGGGGAATTCCATTTCCATCAGCACAGTTCATCCAGCATAAATCTGGATCCAACCCCTGCTGTTTGTGAAAACTGGGCCATAGCTTCAGATTTTAATAATATATTTCAGGCCGAGAAATGACAGAAATATGTAAGCAAATTCAAAATTAAAATAGCGATTATTACTTTAAAAGTACACACAACTTCTTCAACTTAAACAACTACAAAAGATTATTATTTTAGCTCCAAGGCTAGATTTATCATTAGCATGCCTTTTTTGTTACCTACATGCCTTGTTAAACATGCCAGCTATTTCCCCCAGCGCCTACATTCTCCACTCTGCCCTTTCACTATATATTTTCTCTTATAGAGGAACCAGATCTCATTCCCAAAGCGGCATCATAAAACAAATGGGCCATACTTCCTAACAGCTGCCACTACTCCTCTCTCTGTTGCAGAGCTGGAGGAAAGGATGCAACTCTTTGATGTACTGAGATTTTCAGACGGGTTCACAAAGGCACATGAAAAAAAAAGGTTGTACATCTACATGTCTGTTATCATAGGCTGTTTGAAAGCTCATTGCAATCTCTTTTTGGAGTGATCTTATTCTACAGCTGACCCTTGAACACCTGTGTGCATGGCTGGCAACTACATCACTGTGCATTATCCGCCATCGTTTCACTTCATTAACTCGGCCGCTCACCGCTCACTGTTTCCTTGGGAGCAGAGAATGCACAATCTCATCGGATTGAAATAAAGGCTACTGCTTTGCAGAAAATGTGGTGCAATCCCCCCCCCCATCTGCAAACATGCAAAACGCCCCTCCAATAACAAAGGTTCAAAACTTGGATGCAGAGAAACAGTTGAAGTAGAAGCAACAACCCAATCTGCCTGCCAAAAGGTGACTACACATAGCTGCCAGGTTTAAAAAGGAAGATGCTTCCACTAACTTCTGACTGCATTTTGCAAAGTCTCTCTTCCTGGCTAGTTTTAGTCAAATCCATAGAAAGCTTTATTGACCTTCTCTGCACAAGCAACAGCCATATTCCTACAATAGAACAGCTCTTAAGTGACCCTCCTGGGGGCCCATCTGTTCTCTAAGCCTCAGAGAAAACTATCACCTTACCTCTTTCCAGATTTGCTGTAATGCCTCTTGTCCTAACCTTTCCTGCCTTATTAATGGAATCCCCCTTTTATCTGTAGCTTTGCAAAGCAGGCTTTGGAAACAGCTTGGACCTTCATTGGCCACTTTCCATCAAATCTCCTTGCAGGCCAAGTGGTGTAATCAAGCAATGATGAGTGACAAAGGGTCTTGCAGTAATGACTGGGGCTGATAGGAAATTCAGCATATGCTGGATGGCTGTGCTGTTCACTTCATTGATTCAATTAACTCCCCCATGGGGGCGGGGGGGAGACAGGGAGGAATATAATCACAAAGCATGCCTCATGTGACAAGGACCTATTAGGAATTATTAATATTTCAAAAGCGCTCATTCCCTGCTTCTTTTCCAGAGAGCAAGATGGTAACAAAGAAGCACAAGTACAAGTTGTCCAGGGGTCCACATTTGGCACTCTCACCATTATGGCCTGGGTTTAATTCCCAGCCAGAGGAAATGCCCGGCCCTTCATTTTTCTGAAGGGACCTCAGCTCAGTGGCAGAACGCATGCTTTGCATGTTATATATGGCACCAGATTTTACCCCTGAAAAAAACTTTTTTAAAGTTACGCTGAATTCTCTTAAGTAGCAGGGTCTGGGAAAGAGGCCTCATATAGAAAGACTTGAACAGCAAGTCAGTCAGGGGATACAGTCCTGAGCTAGACAGACCATTGGTTGGGTTTAGCAGAAGGAGCTCCTTATAAGAACAATTTGGATTTTATGGGCAGGCAGACATGGAGGGTTGTAAAGGGACTGGATATAGAGTGAGCCCAAAGGGAGCACTGACTTTTGCAAACATTTTTTGCATGGCCCCCAAAGTGCCCACCCTTTTGGAGATGGTGCAAAAGGCTGTGAAAATATATGGGGAGGAAATACATCCCACTGTCAAGGAAACTGGGCTGATACACAGCAGTTTCCTCAGTAACAGGGGTATCCCATGCTTTGAGAGCAAAACATTAGTTTCATTTGTTCAGTGATGGTACTGCATAGCCAAATCTGGTGCTGCGGCATCAAAACATACATCATCCCTGGCTGGCTAGGATCACTCAACAAAGATGCTCGGGTAAAAAGGTATAAGTGTACCACAGATAGGGAAACAAGCATAGTGAATAGCTGTGAAAAAAGTACAGTTGTGGATCCAAAGCCTTCCCTGACCCACCTCCTCAATATGCACCTTTTCAGCCCCTCTGCCATCAGAGTGATGACAGCAGAGCTTTCTGCTGCCAAAACAAGGTTTCCAGTGGTGGACCTTCTCCTCCACTCATGAAGAGGGTGGTCCGCATTATCCTATGTCCCTGGGAGCCCTCCCAGGGACCACAGGATTCTACTCTAAGGTGCTGTGAACAGTTACACACCCTTATAAACTCTCTAAGGTGGCAACTGACGATGCTACTTTTTTTGAACCTAAATATGAAGGAGATACATAAAAATCCACTATTCTTACCAGAATACTCTTAGCTTTCTGGTGAAAATCAGAGAAAAATATAATAACGGAGATCATTTTAATAGATCCAAAATCATATTGACCAACATGGTAGCAACAATGCAGACAAATGCGCCTTGCAAGGATCTTGTCTCTTTGGCAAAAGGTACTGCTGTGTTAGAGATCCTGCTGGTGATCTGTCTAGTATCCAAGAAGTTCCATCCTGTGTGCATTTACTTAGAAGTAAATCCCACTGAAGTTTATAGTACTTATTCCCAAGTACTTGTGAACACAATTGCAGCCACACTATGTTTACTCAGAAGTAAGTCCATTAGGGCTTGCTCTCTAGAGTCAGTGTGTTTAGGATTGTAGCCTTAATCAAGCTTTTCGCATAGACCCACTTTGAATTTAGGGTGATTTATTACATAATCTCGATTTTAGATTGCATTACAGCATTAAAAAACAACCTCAGAGAAAGAATCAGCATGATACCGCTAGAGGTGCTCTTAGCAAAAGTTACACAAGGGATGTTACATAAGCCATCCTGCAGCAGGATATCTAAAGGCGCTAGATCTTTTGTGTTCCATTTACAGAGAGACTGTGCTGTGAAATCAGCTAAAACATCACTTTACGTTGCAAGGGAGATCAAAATAATAGCTAATTAAAAACATGTCTTATTCCTTTTAACTAGCTGATGCTAGGAGTAATTGCTCACAGCCAATAAAATGAGACTTATCTGTCCCAAACATGCAGTGCTGGTTCCATATTTTGGGGGGCTCATGAGCAGGCTGATCTCAGTAGGCCATCGGGTGGCCATGTGTCCCCTATCTGAAGGCATCTTCTATTCGAAGGGCTGTCCAGTCCAAGTCTGGTTTAAAGACAAAGAGCCATAAGGAGGCAGAACAAGGGCCTTGAAGTTGCCATCAGTAGTTAGCACCTCCTGAGCACACTGGACAGGCACAGAGGTCCCCCGCAATGTCAGTCTCCCTCAATGTCAGTCTCCCGCAATGGTGAGTATGTATTTCTATTTAAACAAGAGTAATTATTTCTAAATTCGCATCTCTACATATTCATTAGTATTTGCAAGCCGCTGTTCTCTTTTATGAGGATGCATTTCATCTTTTTGAGTAAGCTCATCCCTCTTGGAGTGAGCTCATCTCCTCTGCCTCACCACAGTTCCACAACCCATTCCTTTCCCCATAGGCCCTATCTGTACCACCTCAAGAAGGAGAGGACAAGGAAAGCAGAGGCCCCTACTCCTTCTTCTCGCTCCGCTTGTTTGGAGAGGGCAGGTGTACAGGCAGCAACAGCCAGGAGAAGGAGCAGAGGCATCAGAACGCCCTAGAGATCAGCAATACCCCCCACCCTGGACTATGGGCCTTGGGAACTGCCTGACAGTGCCAACATCTGATACTCTCTTATGGTTTTCATCCACTCATGGTTTATTGTTGTAAGACTAATATCACAGTTTATTCATTTGAATGTTTAGTATTTGCTATCTGTTGGGGAAACCGTGTGTTCCAAACTTTGCCCTCCAGTGAGACAATAAATTTTGGGGCATCCAACAAAAGAGCTATTTGAGGTGTTAAGAGATGCTAAGCTGCCTTTGGAGGGCTTCTACCCTGAAAGGCAGCCAAGAAAAGTTTTAAACAATCAATCAATCAATCAATCAATGCAACAATCAATCAATGAATCAATCAATCAATCAATGGTGGTTCTAAACCTGGGGAGCAGTTTCAACATTATTTTGCAATGGGTTTTGCAGAGGTGAGAATCTCTATGTCGCTGAATATGTGAGGAAAATGAACCACTCAAATCACTAATACCACCTGTGCTTATAGTTAGCCGTTGTCACATGTGGAACATAGGAAGCTGCCTTATACTGATATGGTTTGAATGATCGCAGGGTGGGTCATAACTCACGGTGGCTTGTTAATCACTGGGCACGTACCAGTCACGTGCCAGGGGCAGGAGGGATCAGCGTAATTGCCCTCAGCAGCATGGCTTCTCATGTCATGTGAACCTGGCCAGGGTAACAACCCACCCCAAGCCCTACAACAACCCATGGGTTCTGGGTGGCTTGTTACCCACAGCAACAAGCCACCCTGGCTATGTTTGCACAACATGACAAGCTGCGCTGCTGAGGGTAATTATGCTAATCCCCCGGGCATGTGACCACTGCACACATGTTGGCATGGAATAAACCACTGTGGCTCATTTCCCCAGTGATGGTGCGAACTGGGTCACTGAGTCAGACCATTGGTCCATTTAGCCTAGTATTGTTGACACGGACTGGCAGCTGCTTTCCAGAGGTTCAAGCAGGATCCTTTCCTAGCCCTACCTGGTGATGCAAGAGATTGAACTTGGAACCTTTCGCATGCAAAGCATGTGCTCTGCCACTGAATTACAGCCCTTCCCAAGTGCCTTGGTGACACCCAAATTAGAGGCCTGCAATGAACTATTTTATGGGGCTGCCTTTAACTCTGATATTTTAGTGCTGTTATTGGTTCTCTGAGCCATTCAGGAACACAATGCAGCAATACAGAGTGCTGGTTTTGACCTTGAAAGCCCTAAACCGTCAGGGCTGGTATACCTTAAGGACAATCTCTTCTCATATGAACATACCAGATTGCATAGGTCTTCATTGGAGGCCCTGCCCCACTCCCACCCCCCAAACATCTGAGGTTCCACATGGGATAGGCTCTTCTCATGAATGGCACACAAGTGCTGGAATTCCCTTCTGCAGGAAATCTGGTTGTCCCCCCCGCCCCCCTTCCTTGGCATTAGCTGCTCAGTAAAGATATTGCTTTTCCAAAGGGTTCTTGGTAATGAATTCTGTTGCTGTCTAAATTGCTGCCAATATTTGGTTACATAGTTTTTAAAAGACAATCCTATGGCTTCTACACAGTGTGTGTGAAGGGTCATGGGATGCTGAGGTTTTTCTCCTCCGAGGCTGTAGATAGGGCTATGACCTCTGAGGGGGAAATCTGAGCAGGAATCGACAAATAGAAAAGTAACAACACCATATTTCATACATTATCTAATGATTTTCTCTGGGAAAGAAAGCAAGGTGGTGAAAACAAAGCCACAAAATACTTAGTTCTAAACAGCCTTCCCCTCCAGATGTGTTGGACTACAGCTCCCATCATTCCCAGCCAGAATCTGGACAGCGCTAGGCTGGGGGAGGCTGCTCTTGTCTTATGCTACTTTATATGAACCCCTGCTCTGAACTGTTGTGTTGTGTAAATTGCCAAGGATCAGATGAAGGATCTGTGTAAAGATAAGAGGACCTTTACACTTTTCAACCAACCGTGGCAAGGATATGACTCCAAAGTGTTTACTGGCAACTCAGGCTGAAAGCCAATTATATGGCATCACCAGTCAATCAATCAATCAATTATGGACACATCATGGCTGTCTAGAGGCCTTGGCTAAAATATGTGTTTACAATGACACTTTTCAGCAGGGACGTTGCTATGTTCTTAAAAGATCTGGGGCACAGGCCCATAACACAAATTTGCATCCATCCATCCATCCATCCATCCATCCATCCATCCATCCATCCATCATCTATCTTTATAATATATCCAAGTCTAAGCTGATATATATATATATATATATATATATGCGCGCGCGCATGTGGTGTGCTTGCGTGTGTTTATAGATTACATACATGCATACATAAGAAGTGTGCGCTGACACCCCCCCCCTTCAACTCAGACCCCGATTCAGCATTTTGGAAAACATCCTGCTTCTGCTCAGGCCAATTTGTAGTCGGACCATTTCAGCTCAGCACCAAACCTGAGCCAAGGTTTGGAAAAATGAGTCTTTATCCTTCCTGTTGACTACCTTTGGAAATTTAAAAAAAACCTGTAACTTTTTTCTCTTGGTCAGAACTGGATGATAATTTCAGGCATAGTAGCCCCCTAGAAGGGGATTACAGCTGCCCAATGTCAGAAAAATAGGTGCAGTTCTAACAAGGCTGCATATTGTCACCCTGCTTATTTAACTTATATGCAGAGTACATCATGAGAAACGCCGGGTTGGATGAATCGCAGGTTGGAATTAAGATTGCCGGGAGAATTATCAACAACCTCCGATATGCAGACGATACCACCCTAATGGCAGAAAGCGAAGAGGATCTCAAGAGCCTCTTGTTGAGGGTGAAAGAGGAGAGTGCAAAAGCTGGTTTGAAACTCAACATTAAAAAAACGAAGATCATGGCATCTGGCCCCATCACTTCCTGGCATATAGAAGGGGAAGAAATGGAAGCAGTGACAGATTTTACTTTCTTGGGCTCCAAGATCACCGCAGACGGTGACTGTAGCCATGAAATTAAAAGACACTTGCTCCTTGGGAGGAAAGCTATGGCAAACCTAGACAGCATAGTAAGAAGCAGAGACATCACCTTGCCGACAAAGGTTCATATAATCAAAGCTATGGTTTTCCCAGTAGTAATGTATGGCTGTGAGAGCTGGACTATAAGGAAGGCTGAGCGCCGAAGAATTGATGCTTTCGAACTGTGGTGCTGGAGAAGACTCTTACGAGTCCCCTGGACTGCAAGGAGGTCAAATCAGTCCATCCTAAAGGAAATCAACCCTGAGTGCTCATTGGAAGGACAGATACTGAAGCTGAAGCTCAAATATTTTGGCCACCTAATGTGAAGAGAAAACTCTCTGGAAAAGACCCTGATGCTGGGAAAGACTGAAGGCAAAAGGAGAAGGGGACAGCAGAGGATGAGATGGCTCGATAGTATCACCGATGCAATGAATATGAACTTGAGCACACTCCGGGAGAGAGCGGAGGACAGGAAGGCCTGGCGTGCTATGGTCCATGGGGTCACGAAAAGTCGGACACGACTGAACGACTGAACAACAACAACAACAAAACTTATAGGTGAATTTTGATTTTCTTTTAAAGGGAACTGCCAATAAAATTTTTATTACTTGGAAGAATTGGATACACATTTCAGGATTCATTGCCCCATCAGAGGAGATCATGTCTCCAAATTTCAGAATGATAGCCACAAGGATTTTTGTGCAAGGTTGGCCTTGACATTTTGAGGTCTCCCAAAGAAGACATACTAATCTCCTTATTTTCCTTGTGGACCATTGTTCTGAAAATTACAGCCTACAGCTGTCCCTAAGTAAGAAACCAGCAAAGTTTGAGAAGGGTCAGTGCAGCAGTTCATGTGGAAGGGGAGTTCTCCAGTTTGGGGGAGGGAGTGATTTGCTTTCCCTTCACCCTTTCCCCAATAGTTTTTTGGGTAAATTTGTATGAAAATGCATAGGTCATTAGAGGTGTCTCCCGGGCAAGAAGCCTGCAAAGTTTCTGAAGGATATACATACATGCAAATTTAGAATGACTAGAATTTATTTACATTCCACCAATATTAGCAGCAGGGGAACATGGGTGGGAAGATGCTATTGCACTCATGTTCTACTTGTGGGTTTCCCATGGGCATCTGATTGGCCACTGTGTGAACAGAATGCTGGACTAGATGGACCTTGGTCTGATGCAGCATGGCTCTTCTTATGTTCTTAAATAGAGAGCGCCTCTGAGCATATGCAGAATGCTTTTCTTTCACCACTAAGCACTTACATTCTCCCCCTACCAATTCTATTTCCCTCCATGCAACCATTCCTCCTCATCCTACCATCCTCCAGCAACTCTTCATAAAAACAGATGTCTTGTTTTGTGCAACTCCTCTCTACCTCCTTGTTATGCACAAGCTCTCATTGTATCTTCTTCCCCCTAACTTCATTTGTGCCAAGACTTCACCAGGATTCAGCCAATGAGTCTGTTTTCAAAACTAGGGCTAAGTTATGGAGAAACTCTGAGCATGAACTAAGTGCCTTTCCCTCACCACTGAGGCTAGAGTTCATGCAACCCCCCCCCCAAACCCACAAATGACAAAACATGCATAGGACTGAGCTGAAAAGGTAGTCAATTCATTAGGTGGAATTGAGTAGGAACTGTATAAAGCCTGCAATACCATGCTCACAACTCAGGACTTATTTCTGAATAACCATCCAGAACATCAAAGTGCAAACGTCCCTACAAAAGTAACTCATGCTGGAATTCTATGCACACTTTCATGAAGGTAAGCCTCATTAAACATAATGGGGCTTCTGAGTAGGCATACATAGGACAGTATAAATGAGCAGTATTTATCTCCCCTACACTTAAAAAACAAACCAAACACTCCTATTTTTATTAAAGCTTTCTGTTCATAGGAACATAGGAAGCTGCCTTATACTGAGTGAGACCCTGGGTCCATCTAGTGTAGTATTGTTGACGGTGACTGGCAGCAGTGGCTCTCCAGGGTTTCAGGCAGGATTCTTTCCTAGCCCTACCTGGAGATGCTGGGGATTGAACCCGGGACCTTCTGCATGCCAAGCATATGCTCTGCCACTGAGCTACAGCCCTTCCTATTGCTGGAGAATGGCAACTGACAGACAAAACAGCCCCAGATCTGTTTCTCCGCAACCATGTGAACCCACTCTTCTCAAAGACTTGAGTGAGGAGAAGGAGAAAAAACGACCCTCTTGTCTGTTCGTATAAAGTCAAATACAGTTCAGAACTTCTCTTGCCCACTGAAGAGAATTTAAGAATTTCTTTAAGAATTTCTCAAGATATGCTCTGGGTGGAATAAAGGTTAGGGGAGGGAAGAAGAAAAGAAGAATGGTGACTGGAAATGCAGGGTGGGGGGTAGAGAGAATTCCCTAAGCCAAGCGGCTCCTTTCAGAGAGGTAGTACTTCAGAGGAATTTAGGAGGCTGTGGAGGGTTTGTAAGGATTGCACGTACTTAAATGAACTTCATGTGAAGTGGCTGAGGGCTTTTTCTAGCTTTTTTTAAACTGTAGAACCTGTTTAAAAGCCCCAGCAGTTTCTTGATCATGATGCCACATAGTCCTAACCCTCCTTTTGAAATAATTTGAGTCCTACAGCTATTTAGTAGAAATTAAAGTGGAGGGGGAGAAAGAAGTTTGTGGAGGCTGATTGGATCCTTTGCTTTATTGAAGCTACTAAACTTCTGCAGAAGCCAAAGGTTCCACTTTGGGGCAGTAAAATTAAGTGCTGTGTGAAATACCAGTATTTCACATGAAGCTCTTTCTTCCCTTCCTTCTCCCTCTTCAAAATTTCATTGCAAGCAAGCTCCCAACAGTGGGCATGTAAGAGCAGAAAAGTAGGGGGAGAGAGGTTTTTTGCACCTCAAAAAAACCTACACCAGAGATTAGAGATAGTGACCTCCTAATGGTCACCTTAAATACCTTCTGATTAGGATCTCTAATCCCCTGTGTAGCTTGGCAGTTTTTACTTTTTGTTTTAGTCTTTGAGAAAAGGAAACTTTACACATGGCTAGCACAAAAGCCACTGGACCTAACTGTCTGAAATTTGGCAGGTTCAGTCAACTCCATAGGGGCTGCCAGGTCCTCAAATTTCATTTGCTTATGTGGAAGAGCAAAAAATTAAAGCTCTTTGCTTTGACATATTTTCTGGAAAAAGTCAAATTTTACCTGTGGCTAGAACAAAAGCCACCAGGCCTGTCTGAAATTTGGCAGATTAAGTCATCTATATAGGGGCTGCCAGGTCCCCAAACTCTATGCACTTATGTGGAAGCACACAAAAAATATAGCTCTTTGCTTGGACAGATTTTCTTAAATCACAGCCAATTTTTACCTGTGACAAGTACAAAAGCCACTGGACCTGACTGCCTGAAAATGGGCAGGTTCAATCAGCTCCATGAGGGCTACCAGGTCTCCAAAGGTCATGTATTTATTGTCCGTTTCCGTTTGTCCAAAGATCCGTTTCTGTTTTCCAATGCATGTCAATGCACTGGGCTGAACTCTGATCCTTCTCCTGCTTGCCCTTTGTCTGCTGTGTTGCCTTGGAAATGTCCTGCCTGTGATCTGGACTGCTGAGACCTTGCCTTTTGCCGGATCCCTGTTTGTGATGACCACCTTGGGACTCTTGGACTCTAGAACCTACAACTTCTAGGATCAGACTTGGGGGAAATGTGACATAAATAAATAATAAACATGCTGACACTGTACTGTGCATTCAGATTTGGGCAAGCCTATATACACAAACAGTGCAATTCTATACATGTCTACTCAGAAGTAAATTCTATTAAATTCAGTGGGGCTTACTGCCAGGTAAGTGGGTATGGGATTGCATCCAAAATATAATACATTCTCTAAAAAAATACATGCCCACTCTGAAGACACAAACACAACAGAAGCTAACGCCTTGGAGACATTAGGTCTTGGATGAGAGGAAGAATATCTCTTCATTCTTCTTTTCCCACCTTAACCAAATATTTCAAGACTTTTGAAATTATATAAGAGAACTCATCTAATGTATCTTATCTGTCCACCCGTCTATTTTTGTAAGAGCCCGAGTTTGCAGAGCTTTCCTGGAATTCGGCGTCATCCAATCCCCTTGAGTCAAACTTGTTTTTGTTTCTAGCATGTCATCACATCTGTGCTGCCCGGGCCCGAGGTAATATTTTGGTACAGACTGGGGAAACGAGTGACAACACAGCGCAGCTGAATAAGAAGTCAGAAGAAGCTTCTCATAATTGGAAGGAAGACAGATGTCCTGCCCTTGGATGAAAGAGGTGTCGTGAGGGGAAGTTATTGTTCAGTGAAATCTTGGGAACAGGAAAGAGTGGATTACCACAGCAGGCCTTAATAACGAAGAAGAGGAAACAGAACTCTCAATGAACAATATCTGGATTATTGGGAAAGGATGCTATAATGAACACAAAAGGATTTTTATAGGAATGACATCAATACCACTGGGTCTTTTTTTGAGGGGGAGGGAGAGGTGGATGGATAAAGTAATGAATCCAGGTGTTTGTATCCAAGCAAATCTTCCAGTGCAGAAGTATCCATGCTGAATTTTTAGGAGAAAATCAACAACATGAACAATCTACTGGAATGTTCTTCTGTACAAGCCTCTTTGAAATTAAGATATTGTTTCAAAAAGGCAAAGAGAGAGAAGTGTAGTTCCCTGAGGACAAACACTTTCTCAGTTCATTAGTGCTTAATAATATTTTATAATAATAGTTGTTGTTTAGTGCATTGGAGAAGGAGAGAGCACATCAGTCTGAGGTATGACCCTCATAGCCAAGGCACAGTTTGGCTGTGATGTCTGACACAGGCTACTGAGCTGTTATGAGAATAAAACAGGAAAACTCACATTTATGCCACCCAGAGCTCCTTGGACAGCTATAGATGTGATAGATGATAGATATAAATAAATAACATAGCACTTTTGCCATAAGGAAGCTCCACTTCTCCATTCTAGCCAATTCTCCTTGAAGTGGTGTGAAATGTGATGATATGCTAAAAATCCAGGCTGTTTTTCCTGCTGCAGCTAACATGGCCAATGAAAAAATAGCTGTGAACATGTGTCTGAGAAGGTGTCTCTACCCCGCAGCAAGGGAGTAGGCTAAATTCCGTGATACTGAAAAATCAGGCTGTATGACAGGGCATACAGAAGACTTGAAGACTTGTCCAAGTCAGACTGTGTGGGGATTGTGAACTCTAAAGGAGCAGGCAGGCTAAAACTCAGAATTTCGATCTTGAATCGAAGGAGGCAATTTTGTATTAAAAGGCCAGTTTTTTCCAAGTACAGAGAGATGGCTTGTCACAAGCTCTAGTGTTCTACAGAGGAACAAAATGAGTAAGTCAAGCGTTTCAATTCTATTTGCAGTTGGACCAAACAGAAAACAACATTTCCCCAGAGGAGCATGCAGAGCTCCTGAAAAAACAGGAGAGGAAAAACGCATAACTATCACTTCAAGGTCTTTTCAGATAATGCCTTTTGGTGTGATGGTGCTACTGTGACTTATTTATTTGTGGTTGTTTTCATATGTAGTTGTGAGCCGGTGTATCACATGACAAGTGAAAAATCCTAAGCTCCTGGGGACGACATCTGAGCAGCTGCTGAATACTGTGACCCTCCCTCTCTGCAGGTATGGATGGACAGAGAAGTGCACTGCTGGAAACATTCCTGGTGCTGAATAGGGGTGGACGAAAGTCACTTACCTGTCCTCGAAGCTTGTTCGCGGTGGGGGGGATGCGCTTCGCTGCTCCCCCCGCGAAGTTCAGGCCGGGGGGGGGGAGGCTTCCCGCCTCGCCCGGCCGAAATTCAGGCCGGGGGGGAGGCTTCCCGCCTCGCCTGGCCGAAATTCAGGCCGGGGAGGAGGCGCCTCGCCTCGCCCGGCCACGAACTCCAAAGTTTTTTTTTTTAAAAAAAACGCCCCCGTGATAGGCTACGTGACGATTAACGTAGCCTATCACGGCTAGATCTGCAAAGTCAGCCGTGATAGGCTACGTTAATCGTCACGTAGCCTATCACGGGTGACTTTAAAAAAAAAAAAAAGCGCGTACGCTAATGGCGGCCCCCATAGGGAGCCGCCATTCCCGTTCCTTATTTGGTCGCTGTAGTCTACGTAAAGATTTACGTAGACTACGGTGAAAATAAGGGCAACGCAAATAGCGTTGCCCTTATTTTCGCCCTAGTCTATGTAAATCTTTACGTAGACTACAGCGACCAAATAAGGAACGGGAATGGCGGCTCCCTATGGGGGCCGCCATTATCCGTACGCGCTTTTTTTTTTTAAAGTCACCCGTGATAGGCTACGTGACGATTAACGTAGCCTATCACGGCTGACTTTGCAAATCTAGCCGTGATAGGCTACGTTAATCGTCACGTAGCCTATCATGGGGGCGTTTTTGTTTTTTTTTCTTTTCTTGGAATGGCGGCGGCGGCAGCCGGTCGAAAGACCGGCTGCCGCTCCCGCCCCGCACGAACACCCGCCAAACCGCCGGCCGGACACGCTGCCGGGAAGGACATTCGCCAAAGGTAAGTCCCGTCCCGGGGGGGGGTGCGGGGGGTGGGCAGAGAATTTCTCCCCGAAACTTGTTCGGGGGGCCGAACACGTTGGCGCTCGGCCCCCCGAAGTTTCGGGGAGAAATTCTCCGCCATCCCTAGTGCTGAAGCAGAAAGCTCCACCGCCATCACTGTACTGCCTTCTGCAAGGGTTACAAGTACTTCTGTTACAAGTTATATACAGATTTTTAAAAAAATCCGCTCTGCTATTATTGGGGCAACTTTTTGTCAATCAAAAGATGTGTAATTGATCGATAAACTAACCAAAGCAATTAATAACAAAACATCGCAACTACTTCTTTAAATTTTAAACTTTTTTTTTTAAAAGAAGAAAGTTTAGGTAAAGATACTGCACTCCCACTCATTGCTGCTGGAATGCATGTATCTGGAGATTTCTTCTTTTTTAATTATTTAAAGTCAGTGATGCTATCACCCTGCAGCAGTGCTATTTTCTCTGCAGCAAGACTAGCACCTCATCCTTATGCTGGATCAAGGTGGCAAGCTCTTGCTTCTGCACTTGAGTAGTTCTAGTATATTGATAGAAAAAAGCCCTTGATTTATTTTTTAAATCACCTGGATGAATATCCTAAAGCTAAGCTAAAAAGTGTCTGGTGCAGATAGGTGCATTCATGGTTCTAAAGTTCCCCCAACCTGGATTTGTTGAAGAGTTATGTTCCATGATTTGTGGAGTGCTAAAAAATAGCATAAGAAAGCTATTTGCCTCATATATTGGTACTGAGTTATTCAAAACTAACAACTTGTTCCAGACTGAGTGTGTCTTGGGTAATTCTCTGTAGCTTTCTAACAGACCAAAGGGAATTTAGCCAAAGGATGCTAATCCCATTTCCCTGCAGGGTAATCCACAAAAGTTTTTACCTTTCAGTCATATGAGTCAAAGGTATTTTAAGGGTGGCGCCACATGGATAAGCTACAAACCACATTTCCATGACCTAAGTAGGAATGGTGAAGGCAAAATAGCTGACTCAGCTTTCTTCCTGGCCTTCTCCAGACCTGATCTGACTAAATATACAGGCATATCAGTCCTTCACAGCCTCTGATATAAATGCCTCTAGATATATGCAACTAAGCAACAACCCTCCACTCATTAACTTTCCTTTTCACTATCTCCAGCCTCCATCCAGTTCAGACATCAGTGTCAAGGGCTCTTTGGAGGGCTCTCTCAGTCTAATTTAGTAGCCAAGTCCAGACGCAGACAAAGGGATTCTTTTCAAAGCTTTATTCTTCTTTTATAACTTACAACTCTACAGGTAGCAACTAGATCTGAGCAGCAGCATCTCTATGCCCTAAGTTGGAACAGTTGGTCCCCGTTTGAAAAGCAATTACTGGCAGTCCCCTGTATATAAGGACTAGGGAGAATCCCTCCCCTTTTCCCTTGGATCCTCTGGGCGCAACCGTTCTTTGAGCGCCAACCGGGTGCTACGCCTCTTTTCCACGCTCTCCATTTGGCGCCGCTCTCTGCATCTGCGCCGCGCATCTAACCAGTCTGCTATCGGTGCTGGGTCACTCCCTGGACTGCTTTCTAATCTAGGAATGTGGGTGGGAGGAATCTCTGTCAGCTGCGGGCCCTGCGAAAAAGGGGCGCGCTCCTCTCCCAGGAGCGACTGCTCTTCCTCCGAATCAGAACTACTCTGGGATTCTATGGGCTCACTGTCCACCCTGACAATCAGCTGCTGCTGCTTCTCTTTTTCTTTGTATAGGGTTCCCTCACAGAAGTATGGGTGTAGAAGTGAGGCCTACAAAAATATGCTACGATGTGGAGTTCTCCTGTTCAGAGTTACAGCCAGCCAGGATACTGCATTCCATTCCCCTCCAGCTTTCCATTCCCCCCCATCCCCAAACAGTGACCTGGTTTGTACAATCATTTTCAGCCATGGTGGCTTCTATAAGTCACCGTGGTTTGCGGCATGTGCTGGGCACCTGTTCTGTAACCCAAACCTCACTTGTAGGTTGTTGTGTCATCCAAACCTGGCAAGGGTAGGTTGCTGGCATGGTTAACACATTGACTGTTTCAAGATTGTTAGTCAGTGTTCCATGATTCCATGATCACTGTGTAGTCATTGGCTCTTTTGGGGTTTTCCCTCCTTAGGCCCTCCCCAAACCATTTTTCTTGGTTCCTGTCCGGCTTTTTGTAGAGCCACCAATAAGGAATTTGGTGCAAGAAGATCAAACCAGTCCATACTCCAGGAAATAAAGCCAGACTGCTCACTTGAGGGAATGATATTAAAGGCAAAACTGAAGTACTTTGGCCACATCATGAGAAGACAGGAGACCCTGGAGAAGATGCTGATGGTAGGGAAAGTGGAAGGCAAAAGGAAGAGGGGCCGACCAAGGGCAAGATGGATGGATGATATTCTGGAGGTGACGGACTTGACCTTGGGGGAGCTGGGGGTGGCGACGGCTGACAGGAAGCTCTGTTGTGGGCTGGTCCATGAAATCATGAAGAGTCGGAAACGACTGACCGAATAAACAACAAATATAAAACTATTAAATAATAAATACATTTGCCCTAGAATGTTCCAGTTATAGAAAATATCTTTTTGTCAGAAGCTGCCATGCAATAAATTTAAGTGTTACAATGAAAGTGCCAGAAAAAAAATGGAACTAAGTGCTGATTTATACAACATCATACAGCTTGTCCTGATCTTCTCCAAGTATGTATTTGCTTTGGCAAATATGTGAAGCAGCCCATCACAGATATGATCAGTACCAATTTCTGTGATTTCAATGCCTGGAGAAAAAACCCTGCTGTCATAGAAATGGAAGTGGCTGGTGGCTATATCTGCAGGCAGACCTGCCAGTTCATGCACTGATTTGGTCATGTGGACAAGAAATGTATTGTGTGAACTGACACTGTCGTAGAGAGGGACCATTGTTCTGTGGCAGAATACATGCTTTGCACACAGAAGGTTCCAGGAGCAATCTCTGGTATCTACAGTTAAAAGGATCAGATAGTAGGTGATGAGAACTTGGCGACCTGCCGCCGGTCACAGAAGGCAACACTGGGCTAGATGGACAAATAGTTTGAGCTGGCACAAGGAAGCTTCTTAAATTCCTGAGGGCGCAATCCTATGCATGCTTAGACAGACAAAAAAGTGCTATAACTCCCAGCATTCCCCAGAGAGCATGCAGGACTTTTTTTCTGTCTAAACATGCATAGGATTCGTAAAGCTGACGAAGATGCCACTAGGGCCTTCACAATCAAAGCTGGATCTAAAAGTATAAACCAAACCTGTTCCTTAAGAGGGACTGAGCTCCTGCATAGGGGTGAATGCCCCCTCCCTAGTCATGCAAATCCCCCCACCAGCAGCTCCCCCATCTTGTCTCAATTGAGCTTAATTTTATTAGTCCCATCCAAGCTCATGACCAACTCCAGTTACAATATAGCACAGCATTTCTCAAGCCAATGATATTCTTCCATATGTGTGACACTTATACAGCCTATGACTCCCTACATTTGCTGTGTAAATGGGTGGGGAATCCAGGGGGCTGTGCATGGTACCATATCATGGGTCTTCTTGGGTACCCTGAATGAGTTCTCCCTGCTGTACAAGATCTAAACAAATCTCTGCATCAGGGGAGAGCCTTCCAGATGTTTTGGCCTATAAGTCTCATGATTCCGGAGTATTGGCTATGCTGGCTAGGGCTGATGGGAGTTGTAGGCCCAAACATCTGGAGGGCCACTAGTTGCCCACCCCCGCTCTACATGAAAAAATCTCTAGAAACCTGTTCAAGAAACATTTCAATTGTGCCCCTTGACCGATCATAAGTTACTACCATCCAAGTAGGGGTGGAGGGAAGCAACGAAGCAACCATTTCTCCCTGAAAAGTACATTTATCTTTTTAAAAGCAAAGGTCTTCATGTGTGTTTCATGAGGTTCCGTGCACAATGAAGAAGCTGATTTCCTCCACCCCATGGTTCCTATTTTGCCTGTCAGCTTGTGAACCTGATTGCTCTTCAACTGTGAATCCTGCCAACAGAAGCAGAAATGGTAACCGGACGTCAACAGGATAATGCACATTACTACAGCTGCGTTTACACACTATTGCCTAAGCGGCTAATTGAGTTAACATCTATATCTTATTGGAACACTACGCAGACAACCTCTCCTCAGGAAGAGAATATATGTGGCATTTTCCTAGTGTGATTATGTATGGTTGCTCGTACTGAAGGCAGGAGGAGGCAGGGTGTACAAAAGGAGATATGTCTTGCTCATCACAAGGAATGTTCCATTCCCATGAAATGGTAGAACAGTTAAGTACAGGGGTGGGGGTTAGAGTATCAAGGGTAGGCATGGTTGGGCACCTGCTGAAGACCCACACCACTGCAGGGCCCCACTGAGAATGGCCCTTTGGAGTTGCTCCTCCTCTTTCACATTACAACAGGCTTGTTCGCTTGCTTCTCACTCTGGCCCAGACAACGGTGGTAGGGGGAAGGAGGAGCAGTAGACTGCACACTGGCTCGCCGCCCACCAAGTAAGCAAGTGGTAGGAATGATGAGAAAGAGGACGAGGAGCAGTAACAGCTGGTGAGAATGGTGTTGAGAAGGTAGACTCACTGAAGGAGGGCGCCCATTGAGGGTGTATTGCCCGAGGGCCCCTCAAAACCTGGAACCAGCACTGTCATCATCCCTTTCCACTTTGACTAGAGACATCAGTACAGTTCTGACTGTACGTCTGCTGGGCATATTTCTGACCTTGTCTTCAGCTGCAGCTTTCAGAATGGACCCCTAGACTGTCGATGTCCACAGTGTACCTTATTCCTGCTCTTAGATCTCAGTCCTGATCCTGCAACCATAAATAGTAATAAGCACCAGATAGGCCCTAGCCTCCTCAGGAGCTGCTGCGTTGAGGCTCCTGGAGCGCCCTGCACGGGTGGTTCTTGATGGAGTGGCTCCCTTTTTCCGTTGCAGCAGTGGCAAAGTGGGAGCTGCTCTGGCTCTATGTAGGGCTGTGTCTGTATGTGCATATGGAATATCTGAGTGTGATGCAGGTGTGTACATATGGATATAGGTATGGGTGTGAATAAATGGTGTGTGTGTGAGAGAGAGTGGGGTGGGCATGCCCGCTTCTGGCATTTTATGTATCTATTTACAATATTTGTATACCGCTCCATATCTAGAACAGATTTCAGAGCAGTAAGCACAAGAGATAAAACAGTAAAAGGATAAAAAGATTAAAACACCAAGATTATTTTTACATACATACATACATAAAGAATACCAATAAAAATTGTGACTGGTCAATTAAGGAATGCCTCCTGGAACAGTGCTGTTTTCAGAAGGCACCGGAAACAGCACAGTGTTGGTGCCTGCCTGACCTCCAGGGGCAGGGAATTCCGAAGAAAGGGGGCCACCACACTGAAGGCTCTTCTCCTTGTGGACTCCAGTTGGGCCATAGGTCCATGTGGAACCACCAGGAGCAAACCCTCTAATGATCTCAGTGCCCGGGAAGGCGCTCTCTCAGCTATCCTGGTCCCAAGTTGTTTAGGGCTTTGTACACTAGTACTAAAACCTTGTGGTCCCTGTGAGGTTTCCCAGGTGGCAATCCAGCCTTGTGAAAAGGCTGAAAAAGATTCCTAGGCACTTGACACCGTTCTAGGTGGTATTCAGAATGATAACCACTGGATTTCCATCCCTTTCCATCCCTCAAAAGGTATGTGCCTTAAAGTAAGGTATACACAATACATACAATGTGTGTGGCATGATTCAAATATTTTTCTTGCATGAACAACCTTTGTCCCTAAAAGATATTTTTTCTACAGGCTCCTTGCGACTAAATGATAGCATCTTTTCTGGAGCCTGTTGGTTTATAACAACATTCAAATGTGTCTGTGGATGTTGGCAGAAGAATAACGCTCACGCCTTATCAAAATTATGAAGAATTGCTATTTGCAGAAGCTGCTCTTGGCTCAGCATCCAGAGGCACCTGTGTCCCCATGTCTCCCTAGGCCCCTCCTGATGCAGCTTCTTGGCATTCTGGCAGAATTTATGGACAGGAAATTGGAAAGATACTGTCTTTGGCTTTCTTACAGTCATTTGTTTTCTTTATCTGTAACGGTGAAGCACAATTTATTCCCCTCAAAGATTTTAATTTCACAGCAACGTTTATGAGCTGGAAATTAGTTGAGCAGGATTTTATGTTTGATTATACAATTTTACTCTGGTGCTGCAGTCTGAGGGCCACATGGGATTCTTACATGTGCAGTATTGTGGCATTATGGTTAAATTGGATTAGGGCATGTTTACATAGGAGCGCCCTATGGTCTTGTATCACTGATTTTACTACAAAACTAGATTTCTTTTAATTTTAATACATTTATATCCCACCTTTCTTCTATCATGAAACTCAGGGTGGCATACCTGGGGTTCCTAAGCAGTCTCTCATCCAGGAAACGACCAGACTCAGACCTGCTTATCTTCAGCAAAATAGCTATGTTATTTGCCCTCAGATCATACCTTGTAGACACACATGCAAGAAAGAGTAGATGGGAAAAACTGATATCAAGCATTAACTACATATTAATGGCTCCCCCACATCTGTTGTATGGTATACAGATACTCTGTGGCTTGCAGAGCCAGGTGAAACGCAAGAAGCTTTCTGATACTATGAGTGACCAGCTGGATGATCTAATGCTATCAGTCCTTACAGCAGGGGTGGGCAAAAGTTTTCTATTGAGGACTGCATTCCCTCTTGGATAATTTGTCAGGGGCCGAGTCTGTCAGGTTCAGCCCACAGCCCATAAAGCCAGCCGTGGGCAAGACCAGTACCAAAAGTGACCCCTTTTCTCTTTCTGACACTTGCTGTTCTCTTTCCTCACTTTCTGCCATCCCCAGATTGCTCTTGCCAGATATCTGAACTGATCACATGCAGAGAGCTTTTGAAATTAGGCTGAGGTCTGCACATTGCTCACCACTGCCTCACAAAAAGGCCTGAAGGTTTCTTTCCCCAGTACCGACCAACATGGGATTTAAGTTTGGTTGGGGAGGCTTTGCTTGGGTATTGTGGCTACCACACATGACAGATCACTGTTGTTGGTGGCACCCCAATTCAGGACTCCCTGCCAGTAGAGCTTCGGCTGTCTCATATGCTGTTGTCATTCAGGCACCAGTTAAATATGTATCTATTTGTATATGTTTTGGGGGCAGAGGCAAGTGTTTTATCTATTTTGTGTTGTAGTGATAGTTTCACTGTATTTTATTGTGTATTTGTAATTTTAGAGTTATGATTTTAAAGGTGTCCCATGAGTTGTGTTGTTTTTAGATTGTTAGCCACCCTGAGCTCCTTGTGAGAAAGGGTGGGATATAAATATAACTAAATAATATTAGATAATTTAACAGGAGAACTGCGGAATGGAACTGGGTATTTTATATGTTCAAATCCACAGCCACTACCATTAAATTACCCAGGGGTGGTGTGAAGAAATGCTGTGTATGTAAATAACTGCTATTATTTTGTAATGATAAAATCATTTGTGTGACCAATGTGCAGCTTTAATGTATTTGTGTAGCCTAGTGTTGTTACTGTCTTAAAGGCCTGTTTGAGTAATAGCTCCTTAGTGACAAGTTCTGAAGGGGGGAGAGAGCGGTGGTTGCTTTTAATATGTATAGATGGGACCTGGAACAGGTAAATTCAATGTTGATTGGTCTGGGAAACATCAGACACTTGATTGGCTATGGGCTATGGGGGGCTATGGGATTGGCAGTTGGGAAATGGCAGTTTACAGATGCTGACAGTTCAAGTCACTTAAGAGTTGGTGGTCAGTCAGGGAGAAGGTCTGCTGGTTGCTGTGTAGAGGTTATAGAAGGACTAGACAAAGGCTGAGGAGGAGGCTGATAGCTGAAACCTAAATGTTAAGCTATTCCTTCTCTGTGTGATAACCATACATGGCTGGTGAAGATCAGGAGTAGGGAGCAGGTGGCTACATTATGCCAATCGGCTGCCCTGCCAGAAAAAGGTGACACATGCAGGCATTAAAACTGTCCAAGCAGCCGGCACAACAACAGGAGGGGCTTTGGTGTCCAAGGAAGGCTGTACCCAAGAGCTGGACCTGGTTCTAGGTGAATTTGGCTGGGGTGGAGGTTTAGGGAATTTGGCCAGATGTTAAGAAATCAGTAAGAGGCTTGCACCAGCAAAAGTCTCTCTTGAGTCCCTAAGTATTGTCTGTAATTCTGAAACCCCCACAGTAAATATTGCCTTACATACAAAATATCTTTTTAATAAACCAACTTGTTTAAAAGTTCATCATGTCTCTAGTGGTGGTGCCCATCTCATGCCTAAGCCTCACCAAGCTACTAGGAGGTTTTCAAGAATTCTAAGAGAATTGGTGTAGTGGAAAAGGGTTGGCTTGTGGAGCTCTTCAGTTATAGGAGCAGGGAGTTCCTTAGGCCCTGAAATTTGCTAGAAAAATAAGAAACCTCATAGTTGGGATTGTCCGGTGGAGGGGCAGTTTACCCAAAGGCTGGCTTCATCTTACTAAGGACATAAGACTCCATTTCAACTTGAGAATATTCACTACAAGCATCAACATATTACTTGCTGTAACGTGACACATGATGAAGTCATTGACTTTGTCAGGGATTCCCATCTTTGGGTGCAGAATTGAATACGGAAGTCAGTAATGTTGAACTTTGACCTAAGCTGGCTTTTCAGCCCAGATTTCCTAACTACTCCCTATGACGGTAAGCAATCTTATTCTGAACCCCCTGAACCTTCACCAATTCTACTGATGTGAACGATGCTAGTTTAGAGTGAATGGGCTGTGGGCTGAACCTTTAATCTCACCTTGATTCAGACTATGTACAGCGAATTATGTATCTAGTAGCTGCATAATTTATTTTTTATTTATTATTAAATTTATTAATCGCCCATCTGGCTGGTCACCCAGCCACTCTGGGCGAAGTACAACATACAATAAAAACAGTTTAAAACAATAAAATTCTACAATAAAAACATTTTCTAAAATACCCTAACCCACCCCAAATGCCTGCCTGAACAACAATGTTTTTAATGCACGACGGAAGCTCATTAAAGAGGGGGCATGACGGAGTTCCCTAGGGAGGGAGTTCCACAGAGTGGGGGCCACCACAGAAAAGGCCCTCTCCCTCGTCCCCACCAGTCTAGCTGTCCTGGCTGATGGGACAGAGAGAAGGCCATCCGAGGCTGATTTTGTTAAGTGGCCTGTCTGTTGCTGCTGGAGGCGCTCCTTAAGATAGGCTGGGCCGGAACCATATAGGGTTTTAAAGGTCAAAACCAACACCTTGAATTTGGCCCGGAAAACAACTGGTAACCAGTGCAACTCCTTCAGCACTGGAGTGATGTGATCTCGCCGGCGGCTGCCTTTAATCAGGCGAGCCGCCGCGTTCTGTACCAGCTGCAGTTTCCGAACCGTCTTCAAGGGTAACCCCACGTAGAGCGCATTACAGTAGTCTAAACGAGAGGAGACCAGGGCATGTACTACCTATGGGAGCAGATGATCGGGAAGGAAGGAGCGCAGCCGCCGTATCAGATGGAGTTGATACAGCGCTGTCCAGCTCACAGCTGACACCTGAGCCTCCATGGACAGCTGGGAGTCCAAAATGACCCCCAGGCTGCGGACCTGGTCTTTCAAGGGTAGCCGTACCCCATTCAACACCAGGTCAACGTCCCCCAGCCTCCTCTTGTCTCCCACCAAAAGTACCTCTGTCTTGTCAGGGTTCAGCTTCAGCCTATTCCTCCCCATCCAGCCACTCACTGTCTCCAGACATTTGGACAGGGATTCTACGGCCAACCTTGGTGAAGATTTAAATGAGACGTAGAGCTGCGTGTCATCCGTGTATTGATGACACTGCACCCCAAACCTCCTGATGATAGCCCCCAGTGGCTTCACATAGATGTTAAATAGCATCGGGGAGAGGATGGAACCCTGTGGCACCCCATAAGTAAGTGGCCACGGATCCGAAACCTCCTCTCCCAGTGCTACCCTCTGGTACCTGCCGGAGAGGAAGGACCGGAACCACCGCAATACGGTGTCCCCAATGCCCAACCCCTCCAGGCGGTCCAGGAGGATACCATGGTCAACGGTATCAAAAGCCGCTGAGAGGTCGAGGAGAACAAGGAAGGAGCATTCACCCCTATCCAGAGCCCTCCTCATATCATCTACCAAGGCGACCAAGGCCGTTTCTGTCCCATGCCCAGGCCTGAAGCCCGACTGAAATGGGTCTAGATAATCAGTTTCTTCCAAATGTGCCTTCAACTGCATCGCCACCACCCGCTCAATCACCTTGCCCCAAAATGGCAGATTTGAGACTGGGCGAAAGTTGTTCAAAACTTGAGGATCCAAGGAGGGCTTCTTTAAGAGCGGTCTTATCACTGCCTCCTTGAGGGCTGATGGCATCACTCCCTCCTCAAGGGAGGCGTTCACCACCGCCCTGATCCCCTCACCCAGTCTCTCTCTGCAGCTCATAATGAGCCAAGATGGGCAAGGATCAAGTAAGCAGGTGGTCGGCTGTACAGATGAAAGCACCTTGTCCACTTCATCAGGAGGAAGAAGCTGGAACCGATCCCACAAAACCGGTTTGCCACAGGCCGCCTCTTGCTCACTAACTGTATCCACAGCGTGCAGAGTAACATACCTAATCTGATCAATTTTATCTGCAAAGTGCCTTGCCAAGGCCTCACAGGAGGCCTTAGAATGCTCCAGTGGTTCCGGAGCCACAGGACCGACCAGGCTCCGGACCACTTGGAACAGCCTCCTGGGACAGCACTCTGCAGACGCGATGGAGGCAGCATAATATTCCTCTTTTGCTGCCTTCACTGCCACGTGATAGGCTGAAGATACAGCTCTAGCCCGTGTCTGATCGTCTTTGGAGCGAGACTTCCGCTACCGGCGCTCTAGCCGTCTCACCTCCTGTTTCAGAGCTCGTAACCGCGGATTGAACCATGGTGCAGTCTGAGCCCTGTTCAGGGGGAGAGGGCGTTTCGGAGCCACCTGATCTAATGCCCCAGTGATTGCGGCATTCCAGCCACCCACCAGGGTCTCGACCGAGTGGCCGTTGGCATGCCCCAGAGAATCCCCAAGCGTGTTCAGGAATCCATTTGGATCCATAAGACGCCTGGGGCGGACCATTTTAATCGGTCCTCCACCCCTGCGGAGGGGTTGTGGAACCGAGAAGTCCAACGTCACCAGATAGTGATCTGACCATGACAAGGGGGTGGTGGATATACCCCCGACTTCCAGATCACTCCCCACTTCTCCAGAAACAAACACAAGGTCTAGTGCATGACCGGCTACATGGGTGGGCCCAGTTAGAATATGGTGCAGCTCCCATAAGCAACTTTTCTCTTAAAACTCTGACTCAAGATTGATGGCTTGATAAGTGTTCAGACATCTGGGAGAAGTAGTGAAAATGACGTACTGCTCTACTTTCCTAATTGCAGCTGCCTCCTAGTCCTATGTAAGTCAATAGAATTGTGAGGTTGACTAGAACAGGGGTGGCCAGACTTCAGACTTGTCAGATCTACTTTATTTTTTTTACTAAAATCCCAAGATCCACCAAGAAAAGCCAGATGCAAAAAAAAATCCACTTTCAGATCGAGGGCTGAATTCCATTTCAGAGAAGCCTTCGGGGGGGGGGGGGTCACACTCCAGTGGTGGGTGAGACTGAAGGCAAAAGGGGGTAGGACCAAAGGGAAAGGGGACAGGACCAAAGTGCTAATGATACTAGCGTATTGTAGCTTCAGACTCTTACTCCTGGCAATTAAGCCTTTGGAGAGGCATTTCAACCTTTTAAATGGGGAAAAAATCTGCAAAATCTGGAACACTACCAGAAGACTGGAGGTCAGGTATGGCCTTCTGGGGGAATGCCAGCTGGGACCCAGATAGGCCAGATTTGGCTCACAGGCCTGAGTTTCTGCACCACTGATTGGTGGACTGAAACACTGGCAAAGAGCAGCACTGCTATCACCCCACAGCACAGTGCCTGTCATTTTCTGAAACTTTTAACATTTATTTGGATTTTAAAAAAAATATTTGGTAACTGTGCACTCCTTCACCATTTTAACTCCAAGCACATACTGAGCCAGATTTCTCAAGATTTGGCAAACAGTAGCAGAGCTATTCATTTGCAGCAATGCTATCCCAGGCCCCACCTTCTCTTGCCTTACATTTATGACACCCAGTGGGAATACTGCAATTCTGTCAATGAAAAGTGACTTGTGGGGATATAATGCAAATAGCTAAAATGTGCTGGCTTTCCATCCACTGGGCTTTGCTGTCTATCTAGCTATGCCCCTTTCTAATGAATGAAAGTGCCAGCTGAGAGGACTACAACTTTCCAGGGCTTCTATTTGGGCAATTCAAATTATCTGAATGAAAGCCATCTGGAAAGAAATCTGAGCGCACCAACTTCCATGGGAAAGCACCCTACCAGACTATGAAAAGGTATTCCATTCATGCAGATCACATTTATTTTGGGTAGATGTGATCATGTAGACATTTGGACAGGCTTTGTCTGAAAGTTCACGTGAAGCACAGTTTTACCATATTTATCTTCAGGGTGTATTTATACAAGCAATGTTTAACATACAGTTCAGTACATGGCAGTAAAACTGTATATGAGCAGGTGCTGCCTCTGAACCACTCATTTGCATGGACCAAGACTGCTTTTGGGACACTCCAAGATATTGAATGCTTTGCAAATAAGTCAGACTGAACTGTGCCAGTCCTCGTTCAGAGTTATTGTTGATCAATAACAGCAACTAACAATGTGGAATAGGCTCAGGGCCATTCACACACGCAGTGGTTTGCTAGGTCCTGGGCTCCGTGGGATCGCTCCCAAACATGTGATCACATGGAGAAACATAACACATGATCTAGAAGCATACAGATATGTTCAGCAGCAATTTCCATGATCATGAAACCCATTTGGAGCTATTTTGTTCATGGAAATTGCTTCCTGGGTGTATTGGCACAGTCTTAGTTCATGTGATTTCTCTCTGCATGCAAGCATATGCCTGAGAATAGTGCTTGGGAGCAGTTGTAGGGGGGGGCAGGGGGACGGGACAGCTAGTGCAGCCTTCTCCAGATGCGGGTGCCTGCCAGATGTTTTGGACTTGTACTTCCATCAGCCCAAGCCAGCATGGCCAATGGTGAGGAATTCTGGAAGTTGTCATCCAAAACATCTGGAGGGCACCAAGTTTGGGAAGGCTGAGCTAGTGAGATAGATGTGTGAACCAGAACTTGGTGTTTGGTTTTCCTCAAAAAGCATACTTTGAAAATAGGGGAGCTCTAGATAGCATCTGGCTTCCATTTTTCAAGTATTTTAACATATGAAGAAAAAAGAATTACCTTATGCCAAGGCCCACCTAAACTAGCATTGGGATGGGGTTTTATTCCAAATTAATCCCTCTCACATGAAGCCTTAACAGTGTATGTTGTCATTATAATTTATCATCATCATCATCAAGCCAAAGATTGAAACATCCCATCATACGAACTCCAGCTAAGCTCCTATTGTTCTGGCTCCAGGTAGATTTTGCCTCCCTTATATTGCCAACCTCTAACAAGGTTTGCTTCTTTAAATGGGCCGGCGTTACCAGACTTAATTGCAATGTGACATTTATTCTGCTCCTGTTGACACAGAAAACAACTGCTTTTTGTCTGCGTCTATAATGCAAATCAGCATTTTATTCAGTGCAAACTGGGGGCAAAAATTTGAACTCCTACTTAAACTGTGCACTATTGTCCTTATCTGGGGATACAAAGAGGCGGCTTTCGGTTCTGGTGCACTAATAGCTCAAGTCATGACCTGGCTGGTAATGAAGAAAGTGGTGAAAAGGGGTCAAGAGATTCAATTCCCACCCCTATTATGTCCAGACAGCTCCAGCTGTCAGTTAAATTGCTTGGCTTTTAAAAAAAAATGAAACTTTATTTTAATTCCTGCCTATATGGGGAGAATATTGATTTGAAATATTTCACATCAGTACAGGAGTGTAGGATGGCTTCAGTTAACTTATTTCTCTTGTCTTTGCAAATGTATTTCCCCATCTCGTTAGATTGTGTATGAAATTGTAAAGAAAATGAGTCCAAATCAATGCTGCACATAAATCAAAGGCCAAATCCTGAGAGGTACTGATTCTAGAGCTCTGGTCCTCACTAAAGCCACTGTACATGTGCTAAACTTGGAAATTGTTCCTCCTTAAGTGTCTGGCTGGATCAGAAAATCCAGAGCTCTGGCTTCATCAGAATGTAACACTTTTTTGAATAGATGCCCTAAGTATACCCAAATGTTTAAAAAAGAAAAGAAAGGAAACTATCATAGAGATGGGTCCTGCAAAATAAAACTCTAGTTAATGTCTCCTCTCATATGTACGTGCCAGGACCGAAGGTCAGGGGCCCTCCTGTACATGCTCCTACGAAATTAGGCATGTGACAACAAGAGAGAGGGGCTTCTTAGTTGTGGTGCCCTGTTTATAGAATGCCCTCTCCAAGGAAACTTAGCTTACCTGGAGCCCACACTTGTTATCTTTTCGGCAGCAAGCAAAGACATTCTTTTTCTTCCAGACATTTAGATTTTACAGTTTAGATTTGCCCATAGAGTGCTGGAACGGCTGCATTTATATATTTGTATTGTACTGTTCTCAGATTTGAGGACTCTCCTTCCACAGAAACCACTGTACCCATCCTTCTGAAACTTCACAGGTTTCTTAGGGCCATCTCTATGCTGTCTGTGATTTTCAGAAGAAAGTTCCACAAGGAACACAGAGATATAAGCGTGTCCTTTTCAGGATACCTCAAAATGTAATGGCTACTCTTGCACAAACATTCCTGCACCTATTCATCTGAAACCTGGTAGGTTCAATCCTCTTAGAAGGGGCAACTATCCCTCAAGTTTCACTGAATTATGTCAAGAAATAAAGTTATCAGCAGTTCCCTTTTTAAAAAAAATCAAAATATAAAGGCGTGCAGCACCTATTTTTCTGAAATTTGGCAGGCGTGATCACCTCCTAAAGGTCTACTATGTCTGCATGTTTCACCCACTTCTGACAAACAGGAAAAACAATAATAACGGGTTTTTTATTTCCTGTGATAGTCAGTGGGAGGAATGAAGTCTTGGATTTCCAAATCTTGACTCAGGTTCAGTACCCGAGTCTAAGCAGATGGCCTCCGAATTGGTCTGAGTAGAACTGGTCTGTTTTCCAAAGCGCCAAATTAGAGTCCGAGCCTAATCTTGTGGTTGGTGCACACCTCTAATTAAAACAGTGGTAAAACTCCCACCGAATGTAATGATTCTGGATTGCACCCTCATATAAGCTTGCCAGTTCTTTTCCTGGCAGTTCTTGGTGCATTTAACACTTGTATAACAGACAAAAATGTTGGCAGTGGAGCTTTTCTTATCACTGCATCTCTGCGCTGCTTGTCTAGCCCTGCCTGCCTAGCCCTGTCTAGCCCTCTAAAGAGAGTTGGCAATCCTACTGGAAGTCTGCATCTGCCGCACTTGAGTATTTCTGCATGTCAGCACTTAAATGAATGCACATTGATGTGACTCTAACCTGCACAGTCTGAACAGTATCAGACTTCCACAACTATACGCCCCTGCATGCTGGGGCCAAGGCTACGAGGTTGTTAGGCGTGGTGTTGGCAGACAGTTATATTGCAGCACGTTTGCCTTTTTTAATGAGCACACATTTTCCTACTATCAATCAGGAGAAAACTAAGGGTAAGCACAGGCAGAAACTGATCTATAGTCCACAAGCCACTTTAGAATCTTACCTTAATCCTGTTGAAAACTATAAGGAGGTTCCACGATAAGTTGTAGATGGCAGCCTCAGTTCCATTTTTTAAAAAGCTACTTAATTTCCTTGAGTTATTGTGTTCTAAAATCCTTAAAAATATATATTTGAAAGCTTTATATGTGTGCGTGTGAGTATTGTGTAATATACATATATAGATAGTAATACACACACACACACAATTTAAAGCAGGCCATAGGTACATAAGCATACAATCTATAGCCAACTTATGATCAATGGCAAACCAGTCCTCCCCAACCTGGTGCCGTCCAGATCTGTGGGACTATAGCTTCCATAAACCCCTAGCCTGCGCCAGGTTGGGGAAGGCTATCCTGCTGATGGTAATAGCTTGGGGATGTACTCTAGGAGTCCCTGCATAGATTGAAATTTTACTCTGGGGGAGCTGTCATCTGTCTCCAAGTTCTGCTAGCGTGAACTGCTGTTATATCTCGGCAGATTCCCTTTTACAGTGCATCAATTACCTTGATGTAACCTTTTGATTTCTTCATACAGCAACCAAGAGAATGTAATGTAGGTGCTGGCACATTATGAGGCACCACACTGGGGTTTGCTACAGAGTGTACACTGAATGGGGACCACTTGCCAACTATGGCTTTCTGACAGTATGACTGTATAATTGCTTTCCAAACAGGTGTTTGCCTTATCCATATATTACATTTCTAGTATCTACTTAAAAAAAAAAAAAGTCGTATGTGTACACCGAAAACTGTAATATGTGAAGTAGCCCCAAATCACTTCAAATAATTTTGGAAATATTATTCCAGTGTATAATGGAAATCCCTCCACCAATTCTCCTCTGTAAATGCCACCCTCTATGCCATTTTTTATCACCCCCGCCACCCCAAATCTGGGTGTAAGCCTGATGAGGAAAATGACCTTGAGAAAGGGCAGAGCGGGGTTGCAGGGGAGAATTGGCAGGCACGGGATGGGTGCTTCCCACCAATTCTATCCTGCAAGTGCTTCACCCAACCTAACCTTTGTGGTAAATGCAGATTTGGAAACACACATCTGCTAAGATAATAGGTAGTTTCACCCTTCATAGAAGTTACTGAAATTATGAAACTGCTAAGCACTTTCATCTCCCTTTGACTTCTATCTTCTTTACTGGTGCTCAGCACTTCTGGAAGTCAGGGCACTTTTTAGAAACCAACATATAAAATCTGTGGACTCACATCAGGCATCTACATTTAAGAATATGGGTTAGAGCAAATGTTTTTAGTCTTCTCTCAGTCACTTTACAGTTCATTGAAGACGACACATCAATGACAGCTGGATGCACCAAGGCTATATATAGGGTGACCCGCTTTGTTCAGTTTCTTTAGAATCCCTTATCAGGCACAATGTAAACACACTGGCGAGCTTCAGTTCTCTTGGCTGCAATCCTATGCACACTTATTTGGGGCGTAAGTCTCATCGAACTCAGTGGAACTTACTTCTGAGTAAAAATGCATAGGCTTGAGCTGCACATTAGATGGCAAAAAGCCGCGGTGTTTACAGTGTAAACACCACGGGGGGAAAAAACTCTTTAAATTGGTACAACTGCACGGTTTCTGTAACACATCTTGCTGTGTACCTCTAAGAGGCAATTCTGGCAAGACCTACAGATCACGACTAAAACTGTGAGAATGTCAGCTTTCTATTTAGAAAAGCAAATTTCTACCCATCAACATGATTGCAGAAGACATTGTGAAAGCATGGCGACAGTGTGATATGTCTAACAAATCAGATGATACATTAAATAAAAATGTGTATTCTTTCAATATAAATTTAATCTCATGCTGGCAAGTATAAAGCAACTGGGAGCCCCTCTCCCCTTCACATTATTTCATGCTTAGATGCATGCAGTGGGCTTGATCCTTGTCCTACATATATTGTATGGAATACAGAATCCTTGTCCCTCCTCCTGAGTCTCTTTAAGGCAACAGCGACCATTGGCTGTCTATACTGGCTGTTGGCATCAGCAACAATTCACAAACCATTTACTTTAAGGCAGTTTTACAAAAATTAATTGCACTGCACTAGAGTAAGTGGGCTACAGCCTATAACTCATTAACAGCTCCGGTAGCAATTTATTCTCATGCTATTAGGTCTTTACAATGTCAATATGCAAGAGTACTCTTGAACTCGTGAGCCAGGGTCTGGAGGCTGTTTGGGGTGGATGACGGTGAACAAGCTGAAACTTAATCAAGACAGCATGGCAGTACTGTGGGCTGGGAAACCAACTACTCTGGACGGAGGTTTACAACTGGTCTTGGATGGGGCTGCACTCCCCCTAAAAGATCAAGGGCGTAGTCTGGAAGTCCTCCTGGACTCTGCGCTAACTGGGGAAGCCCAGGTGGCTGCAGTGTTGAGGAGTGTGTTTTACCAGCTTATCTATCCCTATCTATGCCCTATCTGGAGAGGATGGATCTTGCTTTAGTTATCTATGCTCTAGTGATGTCCAGGCTAGACTACTGCAATGTGCTGTACATGGGGCTGCCTTTAAAGATGGTCCAGAAACTCCAGCTGAGTGTTGGTGGGAGTGAGACGATTTGATCATATAACACTTATACTGTGCCAACTGCACTGGTTACTGGTGTGTTTCTGAACCCAATTTAAAGTGCTGGCTTTAACCTTTAAAGGCTTAAACGGTTTGGGACCAAATTACTTGAAGGACTGCCTTTACCCTTATCAGCTTGCCTGCACTTTAAGATCAGCAAGACCAGTTAGCTGGGCGACTACATGAAATGGCCTTTTCCACAGTGGCCCCACACCTCTGGAATAAACTGCCATCAGTGATCTGCCAGGGCCCATTTTTGCAGGCTTTTAGGAAGGCCATGAAAACATACTTTACTCTAGTGTTCCCCTGATTATGCTTTAGCAGCCTGTGTTGTGGCTGCAGTGGTCCGCTGAAAGTTTTGTTTTATGCTGGTGTTTGTTGTTTTTAGGAATATTTGCTGCTGTTGCTGTTTTTATTGTGTTTTTACCATTTTAAATGCCGCATTGGTTTTTCTTACATGTTTTATTGTTGTACGCTGTCTTGGGAGGGCTCAAGCCCTGAAAGGAGGCCAAGAAATATTTTAAATAAATAAACACATATTCAGTAGTGTTTTATTTGGCTGACATGAATAGGGTTAGTCCCAGTGCTAGCTATCGGTCCATAAAAAGTTGCATCCATACTTTAAATTTCATAAGCTCCTTCACCTATGCAGCATGTTGTAAGACTTGTTTGTAATACAGTGTAAGGTTTGTTTCACTGAGGCTGGTATTTTGTAATTAGGTATAACTATGGGATTATTTTATGGCCTGCAAGTCTTTCAAGTATTTTGGCTGTTTGTTTTAGGAGTGTGTGCATTTTGCATTATTTATGCTTTGGGATGGCTATTATCTACCATGAGCCAAATACATAGTGAAGTTTGAAAATCTAAATAAATAAAATATAAACAGTTCTGAGACTCTACCTAAAGTTCATACATTTTGAGAAATCCTGATTTCAGTGTCTGTTTAAGGTTGCAGTCCTATACTGAAAATACACCAGCTGAGGGGCCATAGGGTTTCTTGGAAGCCCTGCTGTGCTGGGGAAACACAAGATACTCCACCATCACAAAAAAAATACACCATCAGAACACCCCAGATAGATACTAAAGCACTTGGGCAAAACAACTAAAATGGGCAGAGTAGTACAGCAGGGCTGAGGAACGTGTTTTGGGTGGGTGGGGGCAGATGACCCCCATCCCACCATGGGCCAAATGACATCAGTGGGCGGGGCCATGTCCCCTGACATCATTCTGTTCCCGCCCTAAGCACTGGCTGGAACTGCTCCAGCCAGCACTACAGTCAGGGCCCGGCTTTGCTGTGCATGGGCTTTCCCAGCACATAGCGAAGCCAGGAGCCAACTAAGGCACTGGCTAGGTGAACAGTCTTCCAGTGGGTACCTCCACTGGGGCAGCTTTGCGGGCCCCACATCTTCCCCCACTGCGGAGGACACAGGGTAGATGAAGCTAGTGGGGAGAGGAATCCCCCATTATCTCTGATCACTGATTGGAGATAACACCAGGGATTCCCCTTCCCCACTAGCCCTCAGGGGGTGTGGCTTTGGAGAGAGGGAGGAGCCTAACCCAAGGCCCCATAGACCAGATGGGCCAGCCTGGTGGGCCAAATTGGCCTGTGGGCCCACGGTTCCCCATCCCTGTTGTAGAGCACACTTATACTTTCTATATACCCACATGGATATGAACACACTTGTACCCCTTCAATCCACAGCCATGCCCCCACTGTCAGGACAACTTTACACAAGCCTCAGACGCAACATGAAGAATCTTCCTTTCACTGACTTCAAGTCTTTGATTGTGCCACATTTTGTGGTTCCTCTGTGGCCCGGGACTGATAGCTTGGGATCGCTTTCTCCCAGAATAATACGATCTGGGTTCAGCTAACCTCAAGATGGGACTTTGAGGGAGGCAGATATGGAGCTGGATGGGCTCAGAAGCCATGGCCCCTCCACTCCTGGACTCAGGCACCCTCAGGTTGGGATGGGTGCTGCTGCCAGGCTGTATGAGGTAGTGAACTGGGGTGAGGAGAAAGGGATGAGAAAGAGGAGGGATGGGGTTGAGGACGTGGCAGGGACAAGGAATGGGGCAATGAATCCTTCTGGGATGCTACTCAGGAGAGTCATCATATCGTGTGGACTGGTCAAAGGGATGGTTGGCCCATGCAAGGTTTGTGCTATTGGTCCATGCAGCACTCCTCTTGATTGACTCAGGCTTGCCTGTATGTGTGTGTGGTCCCCACCTTTTCTAGTGTGGGTTATGCCCTGGATTTGAAACTGGGACTCCCTGCATATACAACATGAGCCACCTAGCTAGGGCTCCTTCTGCAACCTATGTTCCCCTGGCATCTATAATGGATCCTATAGATGGAGGATGGAGGCAGAAGACAAATGCCCCATGCTGAGATCAATATGTCACTCTGGCTAAGTGGTTAAGGAACGGCTCTGTAGAGTTTACACTGCAGGTTCAAGTCCCAGGAGATGGTTCTCTTTTGCCCTGACAGTACTGTTTTTCTACCAGGCGCTGAAAAGGTGAATGGGGCTATGTTTGTCCCCTCCACCTGGTGGGCCCAAGCTCCCATCTCGTGCTATCCAACCCCATGCCCTATGGAGTGAGCCCCGTGGGCGGGGGGTTGCTGCTGTCAACCTGTGTCCTGGCTACTCCCCTTGGCTACTTGTGCCTTTTCTTATGTGGGTGAGTCTTGATCCCTTGTCCCTGGGGGGGGGGAGGGGGGGGCTGTGTGTACTCTCTGCAAGTGTCCTGTCCAGGGAGCCCTGCGGGCGGGGCGTTGTGTGCCTTCTCCTTATTCCCCTTTATGTGCGTTGTCTTAATAAAACAGTGGTTGTGAAGAACCAAAGAGGATTCAGACCCCTGCCTGGAAGGGGCTGTGTGCCTGAGGACCGGCTGAAGCCAGGTCATTACTGGTGTGCCAGTGGGGCTCACACAGCGAGGTTACAGTGGGATCGTTTTTTGTGCTGCATGTGTGGTGATGCAAGTTTGCATGTGCTGTGGAAATGCACACATCATTGCTAGTTCGCTGGGTGCCTTTGTGTGTGAGTGGCATACAGGTGTTGCCACCTGCACAGTCCCTGACCAGTGGGCTGTGGTGGGGTTTCCAGGGATGCTGTGGGTGGATGTCCGTTGTTTTCATACCACGTCTGCACTTTCTGGTTGCATGTTTTTCCTGCCTGGGCTGTGCGCACATTGGATATAGTGGCCATTCTGCCAGCGAAATGGCAGTGTATCTCCAGTCTCAGAGTAATGTGAATAGAGCAGCCTTTCCCACCTAATGCCCTCCAGTTGACTGGGGGAGTATGGGAGTTGTAGTCCAACAGATCAGGAGGGCACCAGGTCGGGGAAGGCTGCAGTGTGAAGTACTGCAATCCTATCTATCAGGATCGCACATGGTCAGCACGTGGCTGTCGCAGCTCCACCACCGTTGAATTCTGCAGGGCATCAGTGGCAGGACTGCGGCCCATTGGGTGGGGCAAAAATGGTCCCTGGGCCTGCCGAGGTTGCCCACCCTTGCTATACATGCTTACTTGGGAGCAAGTCCCATTCAACTCAATGAGGATCATATCTGAGAAAACATGATAGGATTGGGTTGTTAATGAGACTACAGCTTTTTTGCACGCTTGCACAAAAGCACCAATGCAGTGTGTGTGTGCATGTATGACATGCGAGTACTATTGCTGCTTTAAAGAGGGCTACTTTTAGGTCCCAGTTATGATTCAATCCTTGGCAGATCAGTCTTTGGACACTGGAGCACATGATGAATTCCAGTTTCG
The DNA here is from genome assembly GCF_057233095.1 of Heloderma suspectum. Taxonomy (NCBI): domain Eukaryota; kingdom Metazoa; phylum Chordata; class Lepidosauria; order Squamata; family Helodermatidae; genus Heloderma; species Heloderma suspectum. The sequence goes on from NC_139461.1 coordinate 257,428,462, forward strand.
GCTGGCCCTGTTTGGATTTTGTTCTGTGGTGATAGTCATCTTTTGGATGTAAAGAAGCCTTTTGTATTCCAAAGCTCTTCCTACCATTTTGACTCTCACATGACCTTTTCAAGAAAACAGACAACCTGCAGTTGTTATTATTTATTCACATGTGACTAAACTTCTCTTCCTTGCCTTCTTCTTTTCTGACCCTTTTGGGCTCTTTACTGAACAGTTCAAATGTTTTATTTAAAGGCACCCTGGTTCTTCATTACTAATCCATTAGAACAAAAACTAGGGCATCAGAAAGACGCATCTGCTGGTGGGCAAGTCCAGGCATGTCACAACAAGCAACACTTGTGTCTGAACAGCGGTGTGGGGAGAACCGATAGAATGATAATGTTCCGAGCTAATAAGACATTTGTCTGCCTCTGCCCAAAGGGACATGGGCTTCCAGGGGAGTGGAAGTAACAAGTGGGATCCTCTTCTACTTTTAGGCGGTACAGTCTAGTAACTGAGGGATTATATCTGGATCTGGGAGGTATGAACTTAACCTCCAGCTCACCCCTCTATCTTAATGGGTTGTTTTTGGTTATGACGAGTCTGTAGATCAGCCTTCCCCAAACTGGTGCCCCAGATGTATTGGACTGCAACTCTCATAATTCCCAGCAGCATGGCCAATAGGCATGCTGGCTGGGAATTATGGAAATTGCAGTGTAACGCATCTGGAGGGCACCAGGTTGGAGGGAGGTTGCTGTAGATGGTAATAAGCTGGTGGGTGATCTACCTCACAGGGATGTTGTGAAAGCACTTAGGAAAACGGTATTGTCAAACAAAGGGCACATCAGAAGGATTATAGAAATAACATGAGGGTTGCACTTCCAAATAAAACATGTAGGATTTTGCAAAGTAGTGTAGCTAAGCCCTTAAGGGGAAAGTCTGGGTGGAGAAAATTCTTGCTGACTGGCCTCACTCCAGCACCATAAATCTGTCTGAATGTGTATCGATGGAACAGGCAGTGACAAGAAAGGTAGGGAACTGGAAGTGATTGGGGAGAAGTCAGAATTACGCAAGGCATAATGGTGAATCTCCACTGGCAAGGTAGAAGGCAGTGTAGGTGGTAAACCCCACTGCAAAGCACATAATCACTTACACATCACCCTTTCATGGAATTTTACCAGGATTCCTGTTTTTCATTTCTAGTGTAATTCAGTACAGTATTTCAGAGTAAGCAGTGGAGGAATTTTCTGGTGAAGAAGCAATGCTGTCCAGTGCATAGTTTGGGAAACCTAGGTTCAAATCATGTGGACCATGGAGCCCTGGTTTCTGATCTGTAAAATGGGAACAGTAATAAAGGCCATCTCAGGTGGCTGGTGTGAAGGGTAATGAAATTTCAAATATGTGAGGCTCAAGGTCTACAGATGCAAATTTTGGGGTGAGCCTTAGCCCTTCTTTACAGGACACTGAAGAAGTGGTGTTTTGCTTCTTCCAGAACCGGGCCTTAAGTGGCTGTTTTGCATGAGAATGGAACTGCTTGAACGGGGCTATTAGCAAAATTGTAGAATAGGAAACCAAAAAAAGGAAGCTTATGAGAGACAGCTAATGGGAAAACATCCCTTGCGGCATGCATGCAACCCTCTCAAAAGTGCCTACAGAAGATTTGTAGGCACCCCTATAATTAAGCGAAGTGGCTGGCAAACAGAATGCCTGGAGAGATTATGCAGCCACATCTGTGCTCTGAAAAAGAAAAAGGGGGGGGGGAAGGATTCAGATCAGGGCTACTGGAGACGAAAAACGGCTGGGTTATAGGAAAGGGAGGATTGTAGATCTTCCTGACAATTCTGTGTCAGGAAGGGGGGGGGGAATGAAGTGAAGCTAGGCACGGTTAGGTTATGGGAGACTGGAGAGATTGTTGCTGTTTGTTTGTTAGACCCGAGTATTAAGTGCGCGAGAATGTGTAGAAGGAAGACCGTAACAGGTTGTGATGTGATGCCAGTTTATAATCCTAGACAGACTCTTTCAGGGCTCGTGACCGACTCTGTGTCCGAACCGATTACAAAGTTCACCACTTCCCTGTCACACTTGGACAAACAGAAGACAATTCCGTTACAGGAATAGCAAAGGGGTGGGCAATGGTGCCGGTTTCAGAGTTCCTTGCAAAAGCGGCTCAACTCCTTGGTGAGCCGGCAGTAAACGGCGCACCACACAAGGGGTTCAACAAATACTGATCAGCATCAACCGGATTTCAGCTTCCATGTCAGAGGGAACGCTGAGATGCGCAAATAGACTTCGGAAGCACTCAGTTTCAATGATGGATTTTGAAAGGGGAGGGGGCGGCCAAGAAAAGGACCAGGGAGTCTTGTCTTCCTTCCGATCCTCTCTCAGCCCAGACGGGGCACGACATATTCCCCAGCGGGGAAACTGGAGGCCACCCCGCTGCAAAGGAAGGCCACTGGGAGGTTTCGAACAAAGCCCGGGAAATAAGCTGGGCGAGACACGAGAATAATCGACACCCCCTAGCCAAGAAGTCGCAACCCGAGGCGAAGGAAAGTGAGGGGCGCGCGCGCAGCTTGCAACATTTCGATCAGCAATTCCTCGTATTATATCCCCTCTCCCCCCAGGCAGTTCTTACCAACTCCTGCTTCAGACGGCGTAGGTAATGATCCATGTTTTTCTTTTCCATCCTCACATCCAAGTCCACGCGGCAGCTCCCAAAGAATTCAGCCGCAACGGTTCTTCCCCTTCCACCATACAGGTCAAGAGAGGCAGGCTCCCTTCCTTCCCTGAGGTCTTTCTTGTTTGCTCTCCCGGCTGATCCAACGGGCCCCTTTAAAAGCCCATTTGTCACTTCAGCCCCGACCGACCGAGCGCGCGCGCTCTCTCTCTCCCTTCCCCCAAGAGAAGAGGGTTAAAAGTTTTCCCTCTTGTTCTGGAGAACACAGCAACAATGGCACCGACAAAAGCCAGAAAGCCCAGTCTTTTTAAAAAAATAAAAAATAATATATATATATATATATATATATATATATATATATATTTAAAGGTGAGGGAGGAAGTTCATCACACAGGCGCGCGCACAAATCTCCGGGCTTGCAGGGCAATCGCGCGGGGCCGTGCAAGCCCTTGCTGCGAGCGCTCTGCAAGACACCGCGAGCTGCAGACGGTCTGGCGCGTTTCTCTCTGGCGCGGCGCGCGGCTGTGGATTTTTGCAATGCAAACGCTGCAAAGAGGGTCCCGTCCCGTCCCTTTGCCAGCAGCAGCAAACTGGAGAGCGGCGGGAGGGATCCCGGCCCTCCGGGCAAGGCGGCAGGTCGAGATCGGCGCGGGTGATGCTTGGCAAGGCGGAGTCGCTCCAGCATGTGGCGGCGGAGGCGAGGCCTAGCGAGGAGAGACCGGGCAGCCCAGTTTACAGGGATTTCTTGACACCGATAGGGTGATCCCGCCCCAGGGGGTGGGTCTAGTAGTTTTCCAAGTCAGCGAGACGGCAGTCCCCCTTGGCTGGCTCGGGTGCAGTCGGTGTGTGTACGGTGGTGCGGAGCTACATTTCGAAGTGCAGCCGCTCATCGTGACAGTCCCGGTAGCCGCTACCTCCCGAACAGTCCACAATTGCAGGCAGCTGTGTTGATCTACATCAACAAACCAGTTCTTAGGAGCTTGAAAAGTGATATATCCTACCTCAGTCTGCTCTCCTCAAGGCTAAACATACTCAGTTCCTTCAGTCTTTCCTCGTAGGACCTAGTTTCTAGTCCCTTGATCATCTTTGTTGCCGTTCTCTGAACCCGTTCCAATTTATCTGAATCTTTCTTAAAGTATGGTGTCCAGAACTGGACACAGTATCTGAGGTGAGATCTGACCAGCGCAGAGTAGAGTGGAACTATCACTTCATGTGATTTAGAAACTATACTTCTACTGATGTGGCCTAAAATTGCATTTGCTTTTTTTGCAGCCACATCACACTGCTGACTCATATTCAGCTTGTGACTGACTGCAACTCCAAGATCCTTTTTATATCTACTATGCCAAGGCAGGTATCCCCCATCTTAAACTTGTGCATTTTATTTCTTTGTCCTAAATGGCAAACGTTGCACTTGTCTCTGTTGAATTTAATTTTGTTATTTTCTGGTCAGTTTTCTAAGCTATCAAGATAATTTTGAATGTTGTTTCTGACTCCTAAGGTATTAGACTACTAAGGTATCCCACCAATTTTGTGTCATCTGCAAATTTGGAGCGTCCCTCCCCGCCCCCACCTCTTGAACTCCTCTTCCTGTTGGGTTTTCTTGCCATGGAATTCTATTTAGCAGTGCTCTGAGTTTATTAAAATCCGCTTTTCTGTAGTCCAGCAGAGTCTATGAAGGTGTTCTGATTGTGCTTCATTGTCAGCAGATTCACCTGCTTCCTTGGCTGCTTCGAAAGTGTTGTTGAAAACGATATCATTTTGCATTTCTTGCAACTGCTTCCCAGCACGGTCAATAAATTTAGATGCTGCCTTGATATCCAGATCCTTCTGCTGCAGCAGGGATGTTACAGGTTTAAGATATCCCAGTACTTTTAGCATAATTTCAGTAAGAAAGGGAAAAGAAAGGCTACTGATCTGATTGAGCAATCCAATAGCTTCAGTTTTTAGATGACAAAATTTTTCACAAGGAGAAGAAGAACTAATTAATTTAAGTGTAGAAATAATGAATTCTTCATCCGAATGTATAACTGTAACTGAACCCAAGTGTCCAGTCCATCGTTGAACCAGCAGGTGTTTTAAAGAACTGCCCTTATAAATCTGAGCAACATGCCCTTCATATATGTGTGTGTGTTCACATAAGTCAAAATATTCCGTCATCTCAGCTATATCCTCGATTGCATGTACTATTAGGAATATGTGGACAGATTCCACAATAGCACTGCCCCCAAATAATAGAATCTGTACCTTTAAGAAGAAAATCAAAGACATTACTGTTGGTTTCTTGGAACTTCCGTAATAAATTTAATTATTTGTTTGTAAAAAATTAAGGGGGCAGAGAAAATTTGCAGGGCTGGCCCCCCTACCCCCCCATCTATTAACCTCCCTCTGAGCTTATCAGATTGCTGCTAAGCTCAGAGGGAACAGGAAATCCCCTCTGACATCAGCAGCCCTGCTAATAAAAAACTGCCTGTACTGCAAGCCCTTGTTTCACTACACTACTCTGTGGGCAGGTTTACACGTCGCACTAAGTCACCCTGAGAGTAAGCCACCATGGGTTGGTTGTTCACTTGCTAACCTGATAGACAACTGGGTGCGCTGTAGCTTGCACCTTTGCAACATAACTCGTTTCCTTGTTCCGTATGTTAGCACCTTTTCTGCAATTGGTCAGATGGGGTTACCAGCTCCTGAGGGAAACTCTCCCCCGATCAGATCGCCAAATGGAATTAATTTTCTGAGCCCTTATGAATGCAGTAACACATTCTCAACCTTAAAAAAAAAAATAATAATTCTGGGGCCCTGTGGTCTTGCAGGAGCACAAGACTGCCTGTCCACTATTTAGCCAAGCATACCAAATATCCTCCTCTTGTCAATGAGCTTGTCAATTTCATCCTCCACTTGGCAGTAGGGATGGCCGAGAAATCTGCCACGGATTCCAATGATTCTTTAGAATCCGGCCCCCTGGAGTCTGTGGTGGAACGGACTACTCCCCCCTGCCACCCCGTGAAGTTCTGTCGGGACGGATCCTACCTGCCGCCAGCTGTGTCCGGGTCCATCCTCTTCAGTCCGCAGCCATCCGCTGCTGGGCTACGGACGCAAATGGTGTCCGGCGTAGCGGGCACCATTTGCGTCCCTGCTTTTGCCGTGATAGGCAAATATATTTATGTAGCCTATCACGAAAAGAGCAGGGACGCAAATGGTATCTGCTATACTGGATGCCATTTGCATCCGCAGACCAGCAGTGGGCAGAAGTCCAGCTGCGGATGGGTCCGGCTGGCAGCTCCGCGTAGTCGCCACGGAGCAGGGCCGGCCAGGGAGGATTCCGGGGGGAGGGACGGATCACCTCCCCCCAGCGGACACCCTGAACTGGACCGGTGAGTGGGGTTCGTACACCCCTACTTGGTAGATAACTTTTTTTTAAAAGGCTGCTTCACATTCTACTGAAGTAAGAACACCCGCCCCTAAAGCTCCGTCTCTCCTGCAGCCGCTTTTTGCTCCCTGCCCCCTTCATGCTTGTCACTGGTCTCCATTGCTACCTGTTACATATACATATGGGCTACATAGCAGTGAACAGGATCGCTAAACATATGCAAATGTCATGACAAAGCAGTAAAACGGAGGGAGAAATTGCACAAATTTCAAGGCAGAGCAGTAAACCTAAGGGAAAAATGGCACAAATCTCATGGTAGAGCAGTAAAATGGAGGGGGAAATTACACCAATTTCCTGGCAGCAGACAGTCACTCCTGTGCTTTTGCATAGGGCCAGAAAAAAAAGAAGCAAACGTGTTTGTGACACTCTTCAGTGTCCTTTCTTCTCGACTTTTAGGCGCACGGAGTGGAAGTCACTGAGAAGGGATGAGGGAGTATTGTGGCAGCAAAAGCAAGATCCTGGGGAGCAGCAGCTGGCTCTCTGGCTATTCCCCACAAGCCACGATGAAGTTGTCCTGCCAGATTCAGACATCACGAAAAACCACCATGGGTGTGAACAACCCAACAACAAGCCATGGGTTCTCAGAGTGGCTTATTTGTGAAAAACTAGCCATCCTGCAGAAATGGTGCTGGGTTTGCACAACACAACAACCCAGCATGGCTGATGAGCCATGGTGGGTTGTCATGTTGTGCGAACCAGGTCTGCATGTGCACGTAGTTTTTCCATTGCCATTTTGGGGATCCCCATGGAACTGTGTTGTCTGCTTTACACATGCAGGGCCATCATTAGTTGAGGACTGCAGTCTGCATCAAGTGGTGACATGCATGTGTGAATGAGAGCCAGTTTTCAGAAACAGGGACAGCCTCATCATTGCATCTTCCAGCACTGCATAGCTGACAATAGGGACACTCTTGGGCAGCTTTCCCCTACCTAGAGCCCTCCAAATGTTTTAGACTGGGAATTGTAGTCCAAGACTTCTGGAAAGTACCAAGTTCGGGAAGGCTGCTCTTGGGTATATGAACCAGGGCTGGCCCTACCATTAGGCAGAGTGAGATTCTGGTTGTCTTGAAAAGGCAGGAAATTGTAAATTATTTATTGTTGTCTTTTTACAGCCAGGGATTGGGGGAAGTGCTTGTGGGATTTTCTGCTTCAGATGCCAAAATAACTTGCCTGGCTTTGGGTACTATGCACCTGGACTTGGGTGGGTGAGGGGCAACATTTGCTGCTCTGCCACAGGCAGCAAAATGTCTTGGCCCTAGTATGAACACACACACCCTACCCAGGATCACTGCTGGAGAAGCCCCTCTGCACCTTACTTTGGTGAAGGTTCTTCTCTGCCTGCTGTGCTGCATTCTTTCATGAGCTGCAAGATTCTGTTTGCGTGTGTGTATAATTTTATTATTTAAAGAGTAAAATAGTAAGTTTTTCATATTACAAGATTAAAGTTCCAGGATAAGACCAGTCCTTATAAAATATACTGTATATAACAACTTCAGTTTACAATAATTTAAGTAATTTTGAAATCACAGGGTGGCGGGGAGGCAAATGTAGAGAGACATTAACCTGGGTACTACTTATTGTTCCAGAAATGAATAAAAGGAGAACACTTCTCTATCAACTTCTTTGAGCGTGTTGTTAACTCCTTGTTAATTTCACTGACAGAGCCTTTTCCCATATTTGTATTATCAATTTATTAAAATTATGGAGAGGCCGCCTTTCATCATAAAAGATAACAAGGTGGTTTACAAGATAAAACTGATACAATAAGGGCGCAATCCTATCCAGATAGGTGGCCGCCTCTGAACTCGGAGGCGACTGCCTATCTAATGCAGGGCAGGAGAAGCACAGAGGGGATCGTTCCCTCTGCGCTTCTCCTGCCCTGGTTTTTCAGCTAGACAGCCAATAGCGGCTGTCTAGCCAATGGGAGGGCGGAGCGGGGGAGGAGGCTGCTGTACAACACATTGGATGTCGTACAGGCATTTCCTGCCTCCCCTCCCCAGAATGCCCCCAGACACACCTCTTTTCTACCGGTCCGCACTCCTCTTGAGAGTGGAGTGAGGCAGCAGGGAAGTGGGGGTAGGGCGGTTCTCTGGGAACTGACCTCGGCGCATGGGCTCTGAGGTCGGTTCCTGGAAAACCAGATATCCTATGGCTGTCTAGCCACTGTCTAGCAGCCATACGATTGCTCCCTCCAGCATACAACAAATAATTCAAGACTGGTACTTTGCTGAGAGATCAGCAATGTTTGCTCCTCCTCTCCTTGAATGGTGTCTGTTCCAGCTAGTTGTTATAAGACAGGGATCTCAATCCAGCCCACCTGGGGTTCCATTCTTGTCTTCCTGGGTTCCCCAGATGGCCATGCTTCCTATCCCCCACTCAGTGATGGATTGGTGGTTTCCTGACTTTTGTGCAGTTTTCCCCCTATTCTAAAATGCTGTAATGCCTTTCCTAAGGGTTAGTTACTGGTAGTAATTGCTTTCAGCTAAAATATGCTGGTATTTGGGGTATTCTGTCCCTTTGCATTTGACCCCACCACTTTCGTCTTTGGACCTGCGCACCACTGGAATGCGGCCCCCGAGAGCTTCTGTGAAATGGGATTCAGCCCTTGGACTGAAAGAGGTTCAACACCTGTGTTATAAGAACTTTTAAACTAGGAACTAGTGCCCGAGCTGAGTTTTTTTCTTTTCCCTATCAATCCTCTAGTTTTTGTGTTGTGTCTTTTAAGATTGTATGCCTGAGTACAGAGACTGTCTTATTACTGATCTTTCTAAGCTTCTCTGGGAGCCTTTTTGACTCAAGAGTAGCATAAACGTGCTTGAAATTAACAAACAAAAAGCATAACTGCTAAAGTTCTGTCTTCTGTGGCACTAGAAATAAGGGATATCCCATGCTGAACTTGGTGGCCAGTGTCATATTTGCTATTGTGAAATCCGCTGAGACTCAGAACTGGGCCCTGAGTTATTTCATGGCTACCTTCCATCAGTTATTAGCAGGACTGTATGTACTGTACACCAATCTCCCCCAACACCCTTTGTGCCAAAGAAACCCAAAATCCGTGATGAGTGCAAATTAAGCAAATTGACATAAGTTTGTTTATTTTTGCTTTGGATTATTTTTTCCTTTTTTGCTTCCAAGTGGTTTACAAAGTACCTGATTGTGAAGATCAGAGAATGAAAGAGGACTGTAGGAGCAGCGGTCTTGGAATAGTAGCTGTGGAAGAGGAACAAAGGCAAAGGTGGCCATGGGAGCTCTGCCTAGCCTCTCTTATATGTCTGAGATTTCACAACATGCTGCCCTTACGTTCTCGAGCTTTGTTGTAATTGTAGGGATGTACGAAAGTCACTTACCTTTTCGACGGGGAGATTTGCTCCGCACCTCCCCCTGAAATCTTAATCCGGCTGGCTCCGCTCTGCGGAGATTCCACGGAGCCGCCGGCCAGGGCTGCCCGCAGCCGGACATCCAGCCGCTGGGCAGCCTTCTGGAAAACAACAACAACAGCATACACAAATGGCGGAGGCTACATTTGCGTTCCCTTTTTTCCGCTGTTTTAGCCTATGTAAATATTTACGCAAGCTATTACGGCGAAAAAAAGGGGAACGCAAATAGAGCCCACTACACTATTTGTGTTCCCCTTTTTTTCGCCATAATAGCTTACGTAAATATTTACATAGGCTAAAACAGCAAAAAAAAGGGAACGCAAATGGCGGCTGCCGTAGCCGCCGTCATTTGCATACGCTGTTTTTTTTTTTTTTTTTAAGCTTGCTGTGATAGGCTACATAAGTATTTACGTAGCCTATCACAGCAGCCTGGCTGGATGGAAATGGCGGCTGCTATAGTGGCCGCCATTTGAGTCCGCAGCAGCCAGCCGAGAGACCAGCTGCCACCGCCGCCGGAGCCGCTGCCGCTGGAACATCCACCCCAGGTAAGCTTCGTCCCGGGGGGGATTCCGCAGGGGGGCGGGGGGTGGGAGGCCGTTCCGCCATGGGTTTCGGGGCGGCTGAATACCAGTGCATTCGGCCTCACTGAAATCCATGGCGGAATTCTCCGCCATCCCTATGTTATTGTGAAATAGAAATCCGTGTGTTTAAAAGTTGAATGGGTTCACGCATACATGTCTCTTCAAGTGATAAGACGTATCAGATCATGCATCTGATCAGTTGGACTTTAGCTTACAAAAATTTATGCCACAAAATTTATTTTATTTTATTTAAAATTATTTTGAGGCTGCTTTTAAGGGTAGAACCTTCTCAATGTGGCATACAAGATAAAAATCATACAATAAAAATCCATAAAATAGAGATTACCAATATAAATAAATAAAAACAGAAATTACCATTAAAACCAGCAGCCCAGTCATTACGGGAAGGCTAGCAAAAACAGGTGGAGCCTTCAGAGTTTTCCTGAAGACCTGCAAAGAAGGGTGAAGCCCTGTTGGGTGGTTAGCCTTCAAGGTGCCACAAAACTCTTCCTTGCTTGTGCTGCGACAGACTAGCACTGCCACTGCCCGGAAATTGCTCAACAACTTTTGTTAACTTGCTAAGGGCACAATCCTATGCATGTTTAGACATAAAAAAGTCTTCCAACTCCCAGGAGTTGTGGGGCTTTTTTCTATCTAAACATACATAGGATTGTGCCCTAAATGTATGAACTGAACCCTGTTTGAGGTGATGTCAGACAATCATTTGAAAGTTCTGATCCGCATTGTTTGATCTATGATGGCTGATCACACGACAGCCCAGATTACTATTTTACCAAGATATTTTTACTGACTAGTATACATTATGGATAGTTGCTCTGGGAAGTGCCCTTTTCACTTGCTACAGCCCTTTTCCTCTTTAATCCAAGTTCACTTTTTTCTGCTCAGGGCTGCAACCACATTTTGAGACATAAGCCTTTCTTTCTTTTTTTACTTGCTAAGGGGAGGGAGAGAGACCCTCCAGCACTCTCAGCAGGCGTTTTCTTTACCAGCAAGCTTTCAGACAGGAGCATGCTGAGCAAAAGCCTTCTCTCCCTGGGTAATGGAAAAATATGTTTTGATATCCAAGCTGTCTCTTTGACTGGCCTTTTCTCTTAAATCTTAATGATAACACAACCCATAGATTTACAGCATAATATACTCTGCAGAGATGGTTGCCACAGCTGAGCAACGTTCAGTCACGGGTGTTTCCATGAAAGGTAATATTTGTTTTTTGTGTACTCCGTAAACCTTCTGTGATATACGGAGTGCATAGCAAGATAGATTGGGCAGAACACTTGTGCAATTGCCATTTCATAAATCACAACGTAGGCAGAAAAAATAAATCTGGTCGAAAAAAATATTTTATTTTAGTTTTGTCTTTAAACTTCAGGAGCAACATCAAAATCAACCCTAATGAAACATTACAGTTGCAAACTAATGTTTAATTTGGGTCATGTATTTACTGTACAGTATCACTCTTAGTGGGAAGAAATCAAATGATAATTAACACCTCTTAAAGCTCAGTTAAAGCTCAATTCTAGCAGGCCATTAATTTACACAACTGCCTTGCTTGTAGCATCTGATTTTTTTTTTTTTTTTTTGCCAATGGCAGCTTCTGGAAAAACTGTTTCCAGTTCAAATGGTTCATCCACTGCCATTTTGGATGATGCCACTCAGCCCATATTCGGGCAGTTTGCAGTGGTGCAAAACAGCGGATTCTGCTTGCAGTGAATGAGTCAGACTACCAATTTACTATGAGCACATTGGTACCATGGACAAAAGGAGAGACAATTGGCTGCCATGAGCATGGCAATGGGGTGTGAAGCATACATTTTTCACACCATATACTGTATATTAATTGTGAACACTGCCAGTTCCTGGGGTTTGGCTTCCTGAGATGCGGCAGAGTTAGGATATCCCTGTGCAAATTTGAGAATCCCTCCCACCCCCCACTAAATGTGACATTGCAAAAGATTTGTGGGGCACATATGGTATGTATAGGGAGCTGACCAGACAGGCAGGGTACAAACCTAGAATTGCACATTGCTTCTGGTCTAGTTATCTCTTCTTTAATTGTGCCACTCCAGGCAAAGAGCTAGTTTGCCTGTACAGCTTAGCGCGAAGGAGGTGCAGCTGAGACCTGTGAATTTTCGTACATGATTACATTTCACGAGAGCATGAGTTTTCTTTCATTGCCTTTCATTAGGCCAAAATATAGATTATGTCTCTGCCAATATTGCTGTGTTTCAAAGACACAGCAGCTCTTTGAAACTCTCTGTAGTTTACACAGGGGTCTAAGTGAATGCTGACACAGACACCACAGAGAGTTGGTGTAAAAGGGTGACTTTTCCACCTTTCAGTGTGGTGAGCTTTTTATGACTGCAGGTTCTATAACAGCATGTTTACACAAGGGACCAACATGTGCTGAAAGATTCTAAAGATATTTGAGCTAATAATGTGTTCAAGCCTCTGTGTAATAATATGTTTAAATATGTGTTGGATGAAGTCATAGCTTGCATAAGGACAGTCAACACAAAAGTGTGTTAGCCTCTGTGCATGTGATTTATTTATTTATTTTTACCATGGATGCGTTTCAGAGTGGGTCTGTGCTTTTTATCTCAACTTGAATGTGTGAATATGATTACTGTGTAAGCTTGCCAACTCTGCAAGCAAGAAACTCTGCACATATATAAATATTAAAAGGATTGACTCAATACGGGATGATTTGAGTGACTTGCAGCTGGTGTGCTCTGACTGCTGACCTACCAACAGAATGGCCAAGAGCCAAGGAACACTGAAACTGAGACGGGCCATAGCTCAGTAGAAAAGCGTATGCTTTGCATGCAAAAGGCTCCAGGTTCAATCCTTGGCATCTCCTGGAAGGGCTGAGGAAATGTCCTGACTGAAACCCTGGAGAGCTGCTGCCAGTCAACAAAGACAATCAATTGGACCAATGGTCTAACTTGCTATAAGGCAGCTTCCTTGTTCCTATGCAGAAGGAGCCATAGTCCATCAGATACACAGTGTTCTCATTCTGCAGCTAACTGTTACAGCACACTGCTACCTCAAGCAAAGAGAATCTGTCAAGTGGGCTATACCAGTAGGTCTTTTTTGTTGCTGTTGCTTACCTTCTGAGGATGGTGCATTCTCACTCTCCCTGGGTAGCTATCTTTTGTTTCGACCTAAGAGTTACATTCAAGATGGAAGATGGTCCTGTTATAATCCTCTCAGATATTAGAGGAAAAATATGGTTCTATTGTAGTAGATTTCTGCTACACTATACACACACACACACACAATCCTGGACAGAATTCAAATGTTTTTCGAATACCACTGTGCCATGAACTATCCAGGGCCAGCTCTGAAATTTACCAACAATATATAAACATCTTTTCTTTTTTTAAAATTGAAACAATAGTCTCTAGAAATGTGGCTACTTGATAAGAAGGATGTGGTAGACCTGTGTTTTTCCAGTTCCTGTCAATAGATGCAGTCCAAAACATGCAGAGTGTTGAAGGATATAACTGTTAAAAAAGAACAGGAGGAACAGAAAGGGAGATGGGGTTGCACTATATGTGAAAAATACATATCTCTGCACAGAAATACAGGAGGATGAACTTGGTAGCCCCATTGAGAGCATATGCATTAAAATAAATGGAGCAAAGAATAAAAGGAACCTGGTGGTCTGAGTCTACTACCGGCCACCCAATCAAGGAGAAGACGAGGATGAAACTTTTGAAAAGCAAATAGCCAATGTTTTAAGGAAGCATGATGTAGTAGTAATGGGGGACTTCAATTTCCCCGATATTTGTTGGGAAACAAATTCTGCAAAACATGGCCCCTCCAGGAAATTCCTGACTTGTGTGGCAGATAACGGCCTCCTACAGAAAGTAGAGGAAGGAACTAGCAGATCGGCTGTCCTTGACTTGATCCTAACCAACAGAGATGACTTAGTGGAAGTAGCAGTTACAGGAACTCTGGGGGAAAGCGACCATGTTGTACTTGAGTTCTTGGTTCTAAGGGAGGCAAAAGCCGAGTGTAGCCAAATGTTTATCCTGGATTTTAGGAAAGCTGATTTTAATAAACTCAGAACAATGATAAGTAAGGTCCCATGGCAAGTGACTCTAAACGAGAAAAGGAGTCCAAGATGGGTGGGAGTTTTTAAAAAAGGAAGTTCTCAAGGCACAATTACAAACAGTTCCAACAAGAAGAAAAGGTGGAAGACAACAGAAGAAGCCAATGTGGCTTCACAAAAAGTTTAGAGATGACCTGAAAACAAAAAGGGACACATATAGGAAGGGGAAAGAAGGCCAAGCAACAAAGGAAAAGTACAGACAGGTAGCAGGGATGGTGTCAGGAAGGCTAAAGCTGAGAATGAGCTGAGGTTAGCGAGGGATGCTAAAAGCAACAAAAAAGCTTTCTTCAGCTATGTGCATAGTAAAAGACAGGAAAGAAATGGTGGTTCAGCTATTAAATAAGGATGGCAAAATGATGACAGATGACAAAGAAAAGGCAGAAGTGCTCAATTCCTACTTTGGCTCAGTCTTCTCCCCAAAGAGGGTCTATGACCCCCCTGGCAAAGGCGAAGTACAGGCTGAAGGGGCAGGAATGCAGCTTAAGATCAATAGGTATATGGTCAAGGAACACCAAATTACTTTGAATGAGTTCAAATCTCCAGGGCCAGATGAACTGCACCCTAGAGTAATAAAGGAACTGGCAGAAGAACTCTCAGAACCGCTGTCTATTCTCTTTGAGAAATCATGGAGGACGGGTGAAGTTGCAGATGACTGGAGGAGGGCTAATGTTGTCATTGTCTTCAAAAAGGGTAAAAAGGAGGAACCTGGGAACTACAGACCAGTCAGTCTGACATCAATCCCTGGGAAAATTCTGGAGCAGATGATAAAGCAATCTATCTGTAAGCACCTTGAAAACCATGCAGTGATTACTTGAAGCCAACTTGGATTTGTCAAGAACAAATCCTGCCAGATGAATCTGATCTCATTTTTGGATCAGGTCAGCTCCCTTGTGGACTGTGGGAATGCTGTGGACATCATATACCTCGACTTCAGCAAAGCTTTCGACAAAGTGCCCCATGATATCCTGATGAGCAAACTAGCTCAAAGTGGGCTAGATGAAACAACGATCCGGTGGATCCACAGTTGGCTCCAGAATCGGACTCAAAGAGTGCTTATCAATGGGATCTTCTCAAACTGGAGAGATGTAACGAGCGGGGTACCGCAGGGCTCAGTCCCGGGCCCAGTGCTCTTCCACATTTGTATTAATTACTTGGTTGAGGAGGTGCAGGGAATGCTGATCAATTTGCAGATGACACAAAATTGGGCGGGAGAGCTAATACTTTGGAAGACAGAAACAAAATTCAAAGGGATCTTGATAGACTGGAGCGCTGGGCAGAAAACAACAGAATGACATTTAATAGGGATAAATGCCAAGTTCTGCACCAAGGAAAAAGAAACCAAATGCACAGTTACAAGTTGGGGGATACGTGGCTCAACAACACTACAAGGGAGAAGGATCTTGGAATTGTTGTAGATCACAAGCTGAATATGAGCCAACAATGTGATGTGGTTGCAAAAAAGGCAAACGCTCTTTTGGGCTGCATTAATAAAAGCATCGCTTCCAAATCCCGGGAAGTACTAGTTCCCCTCTACTCAGCACTGGTGAGGCCTCATCTGGAGTACTGTGTCCAGTTCTGGGCACCACACAAGAAGGATGCAGACAAACTGGAGAGGGTTCAGAGGAAGGCAACAAAGATGATCAGGGGACTGGAAACAAAGTCCAATGAGGAGAGCCTGAAAGAACTGGGCATCTTTAGCCTTGAGAAGAGAAGACTGAGGGGAGATAGGATTGCACTCTTCAAGTACTTGGAAAGGTGGTCACAGAGAGGAAGGCCAGGATCTCTTCTCGATCATCCCAGAGTGCAGGACACGGAATCATGGGCTCAAGTTACAGGAAGCCAGATTCTGGCTGAACATCAGGAAAAACTTCCTGACTGTAAGAGCAATATGACAATGGAACCATTTCCTAGGGAGGTAGTGGGCTCCCCCACACTGGAGGCATTCAAGACAAGGCTGGAGCTGGAAAGCCACCTGTCAGGGATGCTCTGACTTGGATTCCTGCATTGAGCAGGGGGTTGGACTCAATGGCCTTGTAGGCCCCTTCCAAGCCTACTATTCTATAATTCAATGAGTTATTCCCTTATTTGACATATAGAAGCATGGCAGAGATGGCCATAAAGATAGCCATGGCAAAGATGGCCACAGCTTACCCCCTGGGGGAGTGGCCTCTCCTGCAGTGGAAAACTGAGAGTGATATACTTAAAGCAGCTGAATGGGAACTGCTGGAATATTTAATAGCCCACTGTGATGTTCCTGCTCCGGGGTTATACCTTTTCCAGCTCCCACCTGTTGAAACTGAAAAATCTCTCAGGATGTTTGCCTCCACTTTGGTCAGTTGTTTTCCCTGACACACAAAACTCATCCTTTTTACTCTAGGTCAAGGAGACACCCAGTATGATTTACTGGTTTCTTCTACCCAATCCAGGAGAAGTAACAAGGAAATCATTAAAAAAAATATCTGGTAGCATAATAAAACAAACCAACACATGGGATTTTGTATTTATAGTAAAACAAATAGAATTTATTAAACACAAAAGAAGTATATATACTGTTATTAATAAATCTATACTTGTTTGGTTCTAACCTACCTACCTCCTCTACCGCTTTTAAATCCTATTCCCCAAACCCCACTCACTAGATGTACACTCCTTCAATCCCTATTCCCTATCTGACTGTTTTAACTGTCAGTTCACCTATCTTTAAGCTTCAGAATACTCTTACTCACAAGCCCCTCCCACCTTTCACTCACTCTCTTCTATCAACCCTAACTTCCCTGGATCACATTTTACAAATTCCACACCTACATTTATATTAACAAGCAGATGTTACACCTGCCACCACTACCACCACCATGTGGACAGGGCCATTTGTGTAGGTCCTTACCTAATTATTACCCTGATATTTCTAGGAATGTGATAACATTAATGTGAAAGCTACCAGTGTCCTAGCTAATGTATTTAAACGAGCTGTGCACAGATGGCCTCTCAAAATTCTCCGCCTTATTTGTGCGTGTTAGATAAAAAGGGGAGGTCATAAGTAGCTAGTGTAGCTAGTGACTCAGACACGTAGGCATGAGACGTGACAGATGAGTCAGCTTAAACAGAGCAGACAGAGAACAATAGGTCAGGTTATACTGAGAGCATGCACAGAGACAAGAACTGATAGAGAAGTATTGAGCTGTGGGGGGGGGGTATAAAAAGATTGGGTGCGCCATGTTCTGGGTCCAGACTGCTCTGCACCCGTTTTGCAAAACGATCAATAACACTTTGTTGGTTCCACTGTCGTCTACCTGGCCCTTCATTTGACCAGAAGCAAGAACTTTTTCTAACAGTGTGTAGATAAATTTGGGAGATAATTTCACCAAATTTCTCCAGGGGAAGGAGAAATCCTCAACAGTTTCTCACAGGTAGGGCTTCCCATTGGCAGGGCTTGTAGCACAGCTTCTTTCATTTCCGGTAAGGGTTTGGCGGGTTTTCATACTGCAACAGCATCACCTGTGTTGGAAGGCTGGCCCCCATTTTGCATCTGCCACAATGCAGGTGTGTGTGTGTGGGGGGGGAGTGTTGTATCACAGAAGGGTCTTGGAATTGTTGTAGATCACAAGCTGAATAGAGGCAACAATGTGATGTGGCTGCAAAAAAGGCTAATGCTCTTTTGGGCTGCATTAATAGAAGCATGGCTTCCAAATCCCAGGAAGTACTAGTTTCCCTCTACTCAGCACTGGTTAGGCCTCATCTGGAGTACTGTGTCCAGTTCTGGGCACCGCACTTTAAGAAGGATGCAGACAAGCTGGAGAGGGTTCAGAGGAGGGCAATGATCAGGGGACTGGAAACAAAGCCCTATGAAGAGAGACTGAAAGAACTGGGCATGTTTAGTTAGCCTTGAGAAGAGAAGACTGAGGGGAGATATGATAGTGCTCTTCAAGTACTTGGAAAGGTGGTCACAGAGAGGAAGGCCAGGATCTCTTCTCGATCATCCCAGAATACAGGACATGGAATAATAGGCTCAAGTTACAGGAAGCCAGATTCCAGCTGAACATCAGGAGAAACTTCCTGTTAGAGCAATACAACAATGGAATCAATTACCTGGGGAGGTGGTGGGCTCTCCCACACTGGAGGCGTTCAAGATGAGGCTGGACAGCCATCTGTCAGGGATGCTCTGACTTGGATTCCTGCATTGAGCAGGGGGTTGGACTCAATGGTCTTGTAGGCCCCTTCCAACCCTACCAGTCTATCAACATCACTTTGAATTCTGTTTCTGTCTTCCAAAGTATTAGCTAACCCGCCCAATTTTGTTTCATCTGCAAATCTGATAAGTATTCCCTGCACCTCCTCCTCCAAGTCATTAATAAAAACGTTGAAGAGCACTGGGCCCAGGGCCGAGCCCTGCGGTAGCCCGCTTGTTACCTCTCCCCAGTTTGAGAAGATCCCATTGATAAGCACTCTTTGAGTCTGATTCTGAAGCCAACTGTGGATCCACCTGATCGTTGTTTTATCTAGCCCACTTTGAGCTAGTTTGCTCATCAGGATATCATGAGGCACCCATCCTCCATTCTTCTGCTGCTCTGGAAGAGGGAAGAGAGGTAAGCAGCAAGGAGATGGGGAATCTTCTAGAGCAGCCTTCTGCAACCTGGTGCCCTCCAGTTGTTTTGGACTAAAACTCCCAGCATTCTTGACCATTGGCCATGCTGGAGGAGGCCAATGAGAGTTGAAGTCCAAAACACCTGGAGGGCACCAGGTTGGGGAGGGCTGCACTAATGCTTAGCTTTTAGGCAGTGTATCTGGAAGTGGGGGAAGAAGGCACTCATCTGTTGTAGAGCATTTTTTTGATTGCTGCATTCCTAGGTTGGGGAAGGCTGATCTGGAGAGAAACCTTCCACTGCTACTGTTACCGTTCCTCCTCCAAAGCCTGCCTTTTTAGAACAAATTTCATGCATGGCTCTTAAAGCACTTTTGATCTTCTCTCCTATTTGTATTATTTATTTATTTACATATTATTTGCATTTATTTGGGAGTGGCTTCTCCCTCCTCCCTCCTATCTGTAGGGAAGTGTGGTGCGAAGACCTTGTCAGTGTCACTTGCAGATTTCCTTCACTGTCAGAACTTTTCTACACTCTGGTGAAACTGGCAATGTTCTCCCCTGATCTTTTCAGTTTTATTAGAAAACAGAGTGAGGGACCCTGATGACAATCATGGTAGGGCAGGCTAGAAAGATACCTGTGGGGATTGAATTGGCCTAGTTGCAGGGTAATATGGACCAGCATTTGGGGAAGACATGTGGGGCAAGGATGTCTTCTCCCGCACTAGCAGGAGAAACTGTATAGATGTTTAATGTAGGAAAAGCATAACAAGTGAATGGTGATAGTGCACATGAACTGAAGTGGGGAAAGTTTCTGAGTGATCCTTAAAATGTGTGGGTGATTCTGGCCTGTGCCTCCCATCTGGCCCTAGGCAGATGAAGGAATAGCAGAGGTAGGAGGGGGAATTGCAGCAGCAGGAAGAAGCCTGAACCTTTCCAGGCTGACATTTTAGCTTTCCAGGCAGCGGCTGGAGTAGCAGCCTCCATTTGGGGCGATCCTTACAGTCATGTCCTATCCTAGAGCCACTCAGAAAAGCTGTCTGACAGGAAATGGATTAGCCCCTTCCTTGCCAATTTTCACCTTCCTAAGGTAAACTCTGGTGCTGGTTGCCCTTTACCTTGAGTCTAGGGTTGTTGGAGAATTCCGCCACGGACTCCAGTGAGGCTGGATTCTAAAGACCGGAGTCCATGGCAGAACGGGGCAATCCCCCCCGCCACCCCGCGGAATCCCCCCAGGACGGAGCCTACCTGGCTCCGGTGGCGGCTCCGGGTCGTCTTCTGGCTGCTGCTGGGCTGTGGCCAAAAATAGCGGCCGCTACGCTGGCCACCATTTGCGTCCCTGCCAAGCCATGATAGGCTACATAAGTATCTATGTAGTATATCATGACAAAAGACAGGGACGCAAATGGCGTAGTGGCTGCCATTTGCGGCCGCAGCCCGGCAGCGGCCAGAAGTCTGGCTGCGGCCGGCCCCGGCCAGTGGCTCCGCAGCCTTGCCATGGAGCGGAGCCAGCCATGCAGGATTCCGAGGGGAGGGACAGATCGCCTCCCCTCCACCGTGAATGCCCCTGAGTGGAGCAAGGTAAGGGATTCGTACATCCCTACTTGAGTCCATCCTGTGTATGTGAACCTGTGTCTATTGGTTGCTGCTATCAATCAATATAATCCCAATCAAACAGCATAAAACATGGCATGGTGCCCATTTTGAGTTGTCCCTCTTTTTCCATCTTTGGGCAACACAAGGCACTTTGTCGATGGCCACGAGGACCCTGATGTAAATACAGTCCTCTCCTAGGATTCACAGCATAGATTGAAGGGAGTCCAGCATTTTTTCTATTTAGCTTTTGTTTTCTCATTTTATTGTGCCTACTCACAGCTTTCCTTCACTATCCTGTTTGATCTTTGCTTAAATAAATGTCACTTACTTGGACTATTGAGCTGGATTTGGATTCCTATTTACAAGGGCTGGTTTGTTCTCCCCTAGCTGCCTGGACTGTTTGGGTTACACTTTCCTGAGTAGGTCCCAGAGGGAGGGAAGAGAAGTCTGTGTAATTGCTTGGCCAGTGGACACAGGGAATGTAGCTAGCTCCATGTAAACACCCTGAGAACTGGAGGAAGCCCTGCTGCCTCAGCTTGGGTTAACCTGGACCAGTGATAGCAGAGAGGAGGAGGAACACGTCCAGTGAGCTAATCTGGCAGGCTGGCGCTGGACTGGCTGTTCACTGTCATATGTTTCATGTAGTAGTTGGTAGTTCATATGTTTCCTGCAAGATACAATAAATATTTTAACTATATTGTCTAGAATCCTAATGCGTATTTATTTATTTCATTTCTGTACCACCCGATAGCCGAAGTTATTAAAACCACAAGGTACAGCGTAAAATAATATAAAATATGAAAACTTAAAACTACAATATAAAACTGGAAATACATTTCCTTGAAATCAGTGGCACTTACTTGCAAGTACATCTACTCAGCATTGTGATATTTTCATCACAATGCTGCCTTAAAAGGCGTCCAAACTGCAAAGCAGCCTTCCTGTCACCAGATGTGTTGGACTGCAACTCCCGTCATTCCCAGATAGCATGGCCATTGGAGTTGAAGCCCAACACATCTGGAGGGCACTAGGTTGGGGGATGCTGCTCCGAAGCCTTAAAGCAAGGCTTCCCCTGGCTCCTATTTAAGTCCTCACTAATCTTTTCACATCACCCTCTTTACCTTGTTGTTTACAAGGTAAAGTGACCCAAAGCCTTGTCTTACTATTTTTTGGATACTTGTTTTAGGATTTCCATTATCTAATCCATTAAAAAGAAAGCAAGAAACTAAATCCCTTGATTGCCCAAGACTTTGTATGACTTTGTGCTGTGCTGTTAGTTTCATATATCACTGAAAGGTTTGTATTAAAAAAAAAGAATCATTTCCATGGGGGGTTCTTTCCACCTTGCAAGTGGGAGATTTGCCAGTCTCAACTGTTGTCTCAAAATCAAAGCCAAGAAGCCATGGCTTCACTGCACATTTTATCATGAAATCTGTCTGCTATTTGTGGCCAGCTGGACTTTCCCTATAGACTGTTCAGATTAGGGTATATATTTTCCTGGGTTTGCAAGGATATCAAATGTCATGTGACAGCTTTTAACACACACCACTAGCATTATATTAAGTGGACAAGTTAAAAAGTCTGTTTTCTGGCAATTATTAATGGTATACAAGTTGACCTTATTCTGATGTTTTTTTCTGTGAGATTGAAACAAAAATGTTAAAGTTGGAGCCTGCAGTCCTATACATACTTACTGGGGAGTAGGTTCTATTGAACACAGATTACTTCTGACTAAACATGCATAGGATTCTGCTGTAAGCTCCCCATTAAGTGCATGTTATGTACTGGAAGGTTGGTGTGTGTGCATATTATATATCTTCTCTGAACCTTAGACCTAGTTGCTTAGGATGGGGCATATCCACCAATGCAGAGATATTATCCCAGTGCAGAAATATTATTTCAAATGTAGTTGTGTTGAACAATTTTTACCCTAGGTGGTGCTCTCTTTGTTTTTGTTTTGTTACTTAAAGAAAATGTTTTCTATTAAAAAGCAAATTACCTCCCATGTCCAAAGTGGTGATGTTAGTGGCCATTCATTTTTAATACCCTGAAGTCAGAGATGAAAATGTTCATCTGTATTTTGAAGAAAAATATAGAAAGTTGGGATTATTCAACACCAACCCTGGTTACAAGTGAAGCTCTATCAAAGTATTTGCTCTACACTTTATCAACAATCATAACAAGTGGGTCAAATAATCCATGGCCTCTTGTTGGGTTAATGGCTCCCAGCATGTGCTGGTACACACCACCCATTTAAACAAGCCAGTGTGGCTTATTTAAGCCATGGTGGGTTGTTTGATTGTGTGAACAGGCCCACTGTCATTCCCCTTGGGCCACTGTATGGGAGAGAAGAACGCTGATGGGATACTGAGAAATGGCTCTGCAAAAGCGAGGGGAGAGAGATATTTGGTCCTAGGCTATTTTGAACCTTATGCTCCAAAAGTCATATAGAGGCAAAACAAACTTTGCTGAGATACAGATAGAAAATGAATACATTTAGGTTGTCACTGAAAGAGAAATAAATTCACAAACAGTCCCCCCACCATCTTTCTCTGGATTTTTCATTTTTAAAAAACAGACAACCTTCTGATTTCCTCTGTCTCTCCCCTTTGACCCTCACATCACCACTCAAGTGTCATGACCCCTTTCCTCAGCAGCAGCCAGGACTCTTGACCCAGAGGAACCAACTGGATAAAATAAAGGAGGAAGTCTAGTGGTGCAAGCCATGGAGGTGTTGAACCCAGACCCAAGTCCCCAAATAGAGCCTGAGCCTGTCAGCCAGCCAGGGCCCCCTTGGACCAGAGCCCCCAAGAGGCAGCATTGCCTGACCCAGGTTCCCCTGAGGGTCCAGCTCCCTTGACCCAGGAAGGATCTGCTTGCTCTCCAGCACCTGCTTCCTAGTGCAGGTGACGTGGAAGATGTGAGTTGACTGAGAAGCAACTAAGGGCTCCTTCACACTGGGCTTTTATCCTGCGATTGAGATTGCTCCTTCACAGAAGTTTGCAGGCTCTTTACACAATGCCGTGATCATTCAAAGCGTCTCCTGCACTAAATGCCCTTTGTTCCGTTTTTAAATAGATCGCAGATAATGAGCTATCAAATTACCCCGTTGTGTTCCACTTCAGTTTCCTCCGTCAAAAGAGTTAAAGCGGCAAGAAGAGGCGCAAGATCAATGACAGATAATGGAAGACTCAGATACGGGGGTGGGGGGAGAAGGGGGAAAGGGGAAGGGAAAAAGGAAGCACATGTAAAAGGAGTCAGTTGTGATCCTGCATTCAAAACAGAAGCAGAAAGCCCCGTTTTAAATGCAGGATTTTAGGCTGGTGTAGAAATACCCTTAGTGTTAGGCTGCAGTGCAGGGGATTCCCCTTTTGAAGCCTCTTTGGGAAGGAAGCGGAGGCTGGGGGGGGGGGGTAGTCTGAGCCAAGGGGGATTTAAAAAAATAATTTCAGCGCCTTTCCTTGTCTGAGCAGGTTATCTGTTTGGAGCTGTCCAAGGTCCTGCAACTCTAGCCTGACCCTATCTGCCACCTGCCTGCCTGAACACCTGCTCAAAATCAGGTCAGGACATTGACAGAGACTTTCATCCATCCTGTGGCTTTTTCAGTCATGCCACCAAGTAGTGTGTGGAAGTATATGCTATCAAAAATGGCTGACCGCTCAGAAAACGTATCCTACTGATCAAGAGCTTCTCAGAGGAAGACAAACTCGCTTTTCATGTTGTGCCAAGAAATGTGTTTTTAAAGTGCACCAGCTAGACAGTTTAAAAAGAAAAAAAAAGATGATTAAAAAGGTACACGTGGTCGTTTTAAGCATTAACATCTGGATTAAGCTAGTATTAAAGTGTCCAATACATACAAATATTCAGGCTCGGTCAAATATCCACCCACCCCAATTCACGAGACTATTTGTCCCTTGCGAAAGTGGTGATGGGGGGAAGTTGATGACAATTGGCCAGTGGGAAGAGCCATCTTGTTTCTCCAAGAATGCTCCAGGGAACAGCACCACATCATGACGTAGCATGGTTCCTATGGAGCGCTGTGTCCCTAACTGAAAAGATAACACCACTTCACTGGGCTGCTGAGCAGTGGCAAAGTGTTGAAAGGAAGAAATAATCATCTGCCACCTTGTCTTTAATGGTAAGCTCACTCCCCACCTGAACATTCTTCAGTTCCCCCCAACAAAATTAATCTAATCTTCAGGGGAGGGGTTTGCTCACTTGCCCCCCAAAGTCTGGAGCTAATGCTTCCACCCAGCACTAACGAATATCCCCACAAAATGGCTTCATATTTATATGGCGACTGGGGAGAGCATCACAGTTGCAGAACCAGTGAACTGTGTGATCCATTAGTGGTGAAAACTTCTCCATCCTTTACTTCTGTTCCATTTAATTTGGGGAACAGGCCATCTTAATTGATTCAATGTCAGTTTTGGTTCTGGCGCAGGAGAGAGGGAATGGGAAGGGAGGAGGATTTAATTATTGGTGATTTCCTCTCATTCTTTTTTCTTCTCATTTTAAAATAGTGAAATAGGTATTTACTATTTTGCTATATAAATGTAACGAAGAAGAGAAAAGAAGAGAGGATCAGTAATCTTGCCCCCCTCCAAGCCACCTTGTGGGGGCAGAAACTGATAATGGGGCAACTAAGTGAGACTATTAATCTCCTGCACTCATCAGGAATCAGTAAAAAGGGCTGAACCTGCAAGGACAAAAATTAGCATTATTTAGAATTTTTCTGAATATGACATACTTGTGAGCTCACATTGCAGGAGGATCTTATGGGGAATGGCATTGCTGGGTAATTTTGTGCTATACTTAGTGCTTGTGTGGAATCTCTGTTCTAATTCCACTTCCACCTAATTGTGAAAGAGTAATGCTTCAGCACTGCTAAGCGCTCTAATGTGAAAATAACTAGGGATGCATCAGGATGCATGAGGCTATGAGAGAGAGAGGGAGAGGGAGAGAGAGAGAGAGAGGGGACTGTAGAGCTACTCCACTAGCTTTGCAGAGAGACTGACTCCATCTAGCCCCTCCTCTTCTTCAGCTGTTTCCATTCAGGCTGGTTGTATAAGAACTTTAGCCCTATTCGGGAATTACTAATATGCCTTAGCTCAACACATGCACAGGGCCATGACAAGTAGCTCTGCCCCTGACATTGCATGTGTCATCCCTTCCCTAGGTGTCTGTAAAAACATCTGCAGAGAAGAAGCTTTCACACATACAACTATATGCATGGAGGCCTCCGTGCACTATCAAGGTTCTGGCTTTTGCAGAGGCTCCTGTGTGCACAGTCGCACGCCCCCTTCTCTGTAGACTTTTTCACTGTATGCATGGGGGAGGAGTTATGCGGTGCACGTGACTTGGCACAGCCCCACTCATGTGTTGAAGTAAGCCCCTCTTAGTAACACTTGAACAGGGCTTCTGTAACATAAAGAACTGGTGCCTGAGTTTGTTTCCCCCGCACTCTTCCCTCTCTATTCCTTTGTCCTTTTGTCTCCTGTCTTGTAGATGTCAAGCCAGTAGGCAGGATATGTCTTATTTCCTATCGATCTCATGTATGCTGCTCTAGAAGCCTTTTTGGCTAAAGAGCAGGATCAACTTGTAATAAATGAATGAATGAATGTATAGTCTCGGTAGCATTTCGATTTGCAGAAGGGGAATTTTACACTTTTTACAGGAAAGCATTTTTTTGCCTCAAAAACATAAAAGTTTGGATGCCATTGCAACATCTCTAAAAATCAGTGTATATGAATCTGGGTACACTGGTACATGGATCCCTAAAGATGGAGGGGAGCGTGAGTATGTTTTCAAACTTGGCTGGTTTGCATGATCATTGCATTATTTAAGCCATGGTGGGATGCGGTGTGTGCTGGCAGCCATTTGAATATTCAACTTCTAGTGGGGGGTTGCCATGGTTTGCCGTGTAGTCCAAACCTGGATGGCAGGTGTTGTTGGAAGGGAAAACAACCCTCAAATAAGCCATGGTCTGTTGCAGGGTTATGTGAAGGTTGTTTAATCCTCTCATAAGCCACCCTCACCAAGTTCACAAGACACAATAAGCTTGAATATTCGAAGGGGCAGCCAGCACATGTCACAACCTACTGTGGCTTAAATAATAAGCCACAGTGGACTGCGGTGATCATGAGAACTCTGTCTATATGTTTGATGCATGAAGCACCAGCATTATACTGATAGACATGGCAACAGTGTTCAACAGGCTGTTTTATTTAAAACATTTTCTACCTGGCCCTTCAATTTTGTCACTTCTATGGTAATTTACAATCCAAGATGAAAAACAATTGAAATTTAAAAACCAATCAAATTATTATTAAAATCAGCAAATAAAATAAAAAAGCAGTAGCAACGCACATCACACACTCACATACAAAAGCCTGGGTTAATAACAAATTACGATAGAAGATTCAGACCTAGGAAAGAACATTCCACTGACGGGGCATCAGGGCACAAAAGAGGTGTTCCCCAATTTTTATCTGAGATGAATGACTTGTTCTTGCTTCATCCGACTAGCTTGTTTCTTAAATTTGAATGGGTGTATCTTAGATTCACCAGATCAAAAGATAATACAATGGCTTGAAGGACTGACCCCACTCAGTGATAATTTACATATTTTTACTAAGTGTTTTGGGCGTCAAGAATTAACATATGGGCAGTGGTCCCTGAAACTTCTCTCAAGCCAGACAACACAAATTTGGTATTAAGGAATATATCTTTATTGCTCAAACAGTCTAGAGAATAACACATTTTTGCTATGTTAAGGCAGATCACAAACTTCCCTAAATACACACAAGTTATAATCACTAAAAGCATAATGAAAACAGTAGCAAGCATATTGTTAATGTAGTAAATTATACTCTCAATCTAACAGTTAATATCAACATTTCATATTCACTTAAGTGGAAGACATGCTGGGTGAAGACAGCCTAAGACATTTGGTGGGTTTCTCGTTCTCCCAGAATCTCTCTCCTAAACAAATCAAACCCTTGTCTTTTACAACCCCCATGATGTCGATGACCTCAACCTTAGTTTTGGACATGGTCATACCACTATTTATTTATTTATTTATTAAATTTATTAATCGCCCATCTGGCTGGTCACCCAACCACTCTGGGCGATGTGCAACAATAGAACACTTTTTACTGTTTTTCCTATTTTTACCAATGTAGCTAGGTTTGCATTGACACCAGTGACATCTAGATGAAGGTATCTTTGCTAAACTAAGCAGCTTGCTGCTTTCAGTACCTAACTGCCTCATTTGTGGCAGTCTTACCTAATTTTCAAGAATACATTCTATTACATTTATCTCACAACACACAGAGAACTAATCACATCTCTGCAAGACAATACATTCTTATCAATTTCACACACTATAATGCATATTCTGCTACACATTCACCTAGTCTCATAAGGTGGGGGCACCTGAAGAGGGGCAACTCAGGATGATCCCACAGGAGTAGGTGATCCTTTAGATACCTGCATCACAAGCTCTTAAGTCAGTGCAACTGTGAAAAGTCACAAAGAAGTGACAAAACACTAATAAATGATTTCTATAGTGCATGGTTAGGTCTTACAGCCTGACTTGGCTGTCACAGTCTGAGTAGTGATTTAATTAACTGTGTAATTATTAATCAATTTTTATGGTTCTATGGAATAATAAACTAAAATGCAAATTGGCTAATCACTAGGTTATTAACACTTCTGGAAATGGTGGGCGGAGGGAGAAACCCCATGTATTAATCCTGGTGATTGGCCAATTAGCATTTTAGAATATTGTTATTCCATTCTCCATCTCCAAATCTTCCTTGCAGTGTACTTGACCCCAGTGTTTGCCTTCTGTGTTTAAGGCTGCTGTTTCTAGTTTAATTACTGTGGAATTTTTCATGTGTTTCTTTTTATATGTATTTCTGTCGTGTGTGTTTTAAATTTTTTATGAAGCTAATCTGAGTGCTTTCTGCACAGATCAAGGTACAAATAAATTGGTTTTAATTTGATTGATTGATTGACTGTCATCCTGAAAGAGAGTAAATTTACAGCAATGTCAGAAATAGTTGGAGAATGGGTAAAATGACAGTTTAGAAGCACTAATCATGGTAAAATAAACATTTTAGAATTTTCTAGTATTTTGAAACATTTTTACAAAAAAAATCAGATTGTCAACAACATTTACAGCTTTCAGAAGAGTTTTTTTGGTAGAAATTTGCCTTGGAAAGAAAAGCTGTCATAACATTTCTACTGCTGAGTTTGTTTGCACATTAATCATTTGAGGATTGCTCAGGTTGTAGACCAGTAGGAAGCCCATGGCCTCAGTCCAGTTCTGTTTGCATGCACACAGTCACATATAACAATTAGTAAGACATGGACAGGGACAGGATCCCCACCTGCATCAAATGTTGCATGCAGACAGCTCCATGGGACCAAGATGAGCATTGTGAGGCAAATAAACATAAGAACATGAGAAGAGCCATGCTGGATCCGACCAACAGGCTATCTAGCTCAGCATTCTGTTCTGACAATGGCCAACCAGAGGCCTATGGGAAGCCCAGAAGCAGGATATAAGCTCAATAGCACTCTTCTGCTTGTCTTCCCCAGCAACTGGCATACAGAAACATACTTTCTCCGATATTGGAAGTAATATATATAGCCATGATGACTAGTAGCCATTGATCATTTTATGCTCTTTGAATTTGTCTAATCCTTTTTTAAAGCTGTCCAAGTTGGTGGCCATCACTACATCTTGTGGAAGTGAATTCCATAGTTTAACTATGCAGTGTGTGAAGAAGTACTTCCTTTTGTCTGTCCTGAATCTCCCACCATTTAAAGCTTCATGGGATGACCCTGGGTTCTAGCATTATGAGAGTGGGAGAAAAACTTCTCCCTATCCACTTTATCCACACCATGCATTGTTTTATACATCTCTGTTAGGGCTGTGCATCGCTTTGGTGCCAAATCCAAATACCGAAGTAAATTGGGGTGCTTCGGGGGTGCCTTGGTGAAATCCAAAGCGGATCAGAATAGCACTGAGGAGCTCCGAAGCAAAGTGGGTCACTGCTGAAGCACCTCGGTCTGTTTCGGAGATTCAGAGCTATTCTGATGCTTTCTGAAGCCGAGACAGCCTGTCTCCAAAATGTATCAACTTGTGAAAGATCAGGGAGAGTGAGAGGAGAAGGAGAAGGGAGGGGGGAGTGAGCTTTGGCGAATGGCAACTCTAGTCGCCAAATTAGGGCTGAACTTAACCCAACTGTCTCCAATCAGTGACAGTGTTGGGGTGGGGGATGAATACTGTATATATCGGAGAAAAGGCTGCATTTATTTCATTGGGAGAGAGAGGTGGCGGTTACTGGAGAGAGCTGTTAGTTGACTAGATCTGTGTGGTGGGCTGCAGCTTTGCTCTTCTTATTCTTTCCTTCTCAGCCCTTTTCAATTCAACTGTTCCCTTTCTTTCTTTTCTAGATTATTTATTTAAAAAACCAAACCAAAACAGTACTTTAGTAGTTTAGGGAGCAATCCTATGTGGATCAATGGTTGCCTCTGACCCCAGGGGCGACCACCTATCCAGTGCAGGGTGGGAGGAGTGGGGAGCGGATCTTCTCCTCACTCCCCATGCCCTGTCTAGCCGTGGGACCTTGGAGAGTGGGAAGTGGAGGCCGGACAACAAATAGGAAGTGTCGTACCGGCATCTCCGACCTCCCTGACCTGCCCCCAGGAATACCCCATTTTCCCTGCTCCATGCTGCTCTTATGAGTACAGAGCGCGGGGCCGATCTGCGCTGCCTACGAGGCAGATTGGGAGGGGGTGGGGGTCAGTTCTCCTGGAACCGACCTTGGGCTAAAGCTAGAGTGGACAGGTAGCTGGCCAGATGGGCGGCTAATAAATCAAATAAATAAATAAATAAATAATAAACATGTATTCTGGCATAAGCTTTCCAATGAAGTGGGCAATAGTCTATGAAAGCTTATGCCAGAATAGATGTGTTAGTCTTTAAGAGGATGTATCAGTTCTTGCCAGCTGACAGCAATAACTCACTGGCTGATAACAGGGTCGTAAACCTATCCAAGGCTGGGAGAGGGAAAAGGAGGCTGAAGTCGGAAACTTTATGAGTTCATTCAAATACAAGGCAATGTGGCAAAGAGAAGTCTATTTTCCAGTCCAAAGTCCAACTACAAGGAAACATGAGCAAGGCTGAGGTTCAGGTTTGTGGTCAAGGCGAGGCTGATGATATCCGGCATGTGAAAACAACGTTGTTCTCCAGCAGCCTTGCTCTGCCTGCTTCCTGCTTTTAACTGTAGTGTCCTGAAGCAGCTGCATGTAATCAGTCTTCTTGCCTCTGAGAGCCTCTCTGTCTTAAACGGACAAAGGCTAGCCTACGTTGTTCTAGTCTTTAAGGTCCTACTAGACTTTTTGTTGTTTTTGGTGCAACAGACTAACACGGCTACCCGGAAATTATTTCCCACATGGACATCATCCTTGTGAGCACTATAGATACTGCACATTTACAACCAAGGTGGAATTATTTTGTTGTCCTGTTGACCATAAACAATATACACTTAGACAAGTCCCCACCTATAATAGTAATTATATGGTTTATGTAATCAAATGTCCTCATGACAAATTATATATCAGCCAAACGACTAGAGCCCTGAAAAGATGCATGGAGAACATTTAAGCAACCTCTGAAACTCAAGATCAAGTGCTCCCCTTTGAGTCATTTTATGGAATATAGCTACACCATTCAAGATCTCTCATTCTGGGTCATAGAAGAGATATATAAACTAGACGTTAGATTATTATTGAGAAGGGAGAGGCACTGAATACTTACATAGCTTAGTATACACTGGTTTGAATTTAATTTTATTTTAGTTGTATTTATTATTACATTTATATCTTGCCTTTTTTCCTCTTCCAAGGAACCCAGGGTGGCCTACATGGTCCTTCTCCTCTCCATTTTATCCTCACAACAACCCTGTGAGGTAGGTTAAGCTGAGAGTGAGTGACTGGCCCAAAGTCAGTAGTGAGCTTCATGGCCAAGTGGGGACCAACACTAACCACTGCACCATACTGGCTCTCATGAAAATGAATGGAAATGTGGAATTTCTTCCATTGCTTTAAAGTGATTTTCCCCTTCCACTTTTCCAGATAATTATGTTTTTGGTTAACTTTTACAGACATATTTGACAAGATTTTTTGTTTTTCATTTCTTTCCAGTTTCCATCCAGGTTTGGAATTCACAATTTTTTTCATTCAATGGAGACCTGAAAATGTAATGAAAGGGCTAATTCTCTTATAACTCTGCACAGGCATGGGTTCTAGGCTCTTTCATGCCAAAAGGTGATTATATAAGGCTCATTGTAACCAGACCTCAAATTCATTTAATTATAGAGCACACTAAAGTATGCTTTTTAAGGTCAGTATTTCACTCTATTGGCATCTGGCAGTTTTTAATTTCATTTGTTCTGTTCTTATTTGTACTGAGGAGTAATTCTATGTTTTCAGTATCCCTAGGTCTAACAAAAGTTTTGTATTTTTTTTTTTTGCTACTCTTGATATTTGCTGCTCTTGATTTTTTAATTTTAATTTTTAAAAAAATGGTAATAGTTTTACCCCTTATATTGTATAATGGTTGAATAGTAATATACTATATGTAATGTTCATTATTATTATTTGCAGTGCCCCGATGAAGAATCTTAGTTCAAAATGCATTGGGTCAATAAAATCTTTATTTTTGTGCACCCTTGGGATGTCAACCCCCCCCCCCCCAATATTTTTTTCTGTCAGTGGAAGACACATATTTTAAATGGGTGTACTAGACACTATTTATACCATCTTCTGTAGCAGTTCTTTTTATCAGTCCTGCTGGGAAAAAATGAGATACTTTGCCAATTGTCAGAGCAACTGGGATGTTAAGTGCTGCCCTAAAACTTGTCAACTGATGGGCAAATTACAGTGTCTTTCTCATAAAAATGGATGCCAGAGATGCTCTGAGACACTCATTTTGATTATGAATATGGAGGCTGCGTTCATGACAGAGTCAATGACCTCTTTTCATTCTATGCTTCAATTCTGGAGAGTGAAAATAATCACCATGGAGATATAAAAATACATGTAAATACTGCTGCCATGTGAATGAATCCTGTCTGCTGAAGAGGACTCCGTTGTTTCACACTAATATTCAGAGGAGGAGGAGGAGACCATTATCTCACTTTAAAAACATATGCCTATCAAATAAACCTAAATCAAAGTGGTACAAAAGGGTAGCTCTTTGAAGCCGCGCATGCTGAGCTGATAGCAGATGAGGAAATCCATGAGGAATGGCTGTACAGAGCCAGGAGTGCTTGCCCTCAACAACTCTGAAATTCTCAAAGCAATATATTTTAAAGCAAGGAGACTCCCCGGAGCGTGATGGTTCTGCAAACACAAGAGCTTTCACAATTTCTCACTCAAAAGGGTTTTTTTTTCTGTTATTCTTTTTTAATGACTAAGGAGGGCTTTACTTTTAAAACAGGGTTGGCAGCTAATGAAAGAATAGATAGGCACACCCTCCAGGGCTCCCCTAAATTTGGCTTGGGGGTTTTCTGATATCTACTCCCCCAAATTGGGGGTGACTGTGGACCAGAAAAGTTCACCAAGGCAAACAGAAGATGTGACCTGCCCCACCACCTCCATTACTTCAAATAGAGGACTGTCCTTCAAATAGAGAACACCTTCAAATAGAGGACAGTCCTTTTCCAGCTCTCCAAAATAGAGGACTGTCCTCTAATGTACAACATCTGACCACCTTACGATGCCTCTCCTGAACCCCTGGCTTAGCTCTGAGTGAGGCTTGGGTGAACTCTCATGCCCCAGTTCCAGTGGACTTTGCTTAACCTCAGAACGATGTAACATGGTGCAGGTATGGTCAGACTTCAGGCCTGCAGGATCTACTTTGTTTTGGGTTTTGTTTTTTTTACTAAAACCTTGAGGCGTATTAACCCAAGACAGGTATAATATAATGGATCAGGGGGACAGACCCAGTTACCTGCTGCACCCCATAAGCCATACACTGGGATGACCTGTGTACACAAATACAAAACTATTACACATCAGGGATTCTAACACCTAATTGGGGGTAGGGGTGGGGAGGACAACTGGAGGAGGAAACCTTTTGTGATCATACTAGTTAGATCCTGATCTAACTTATATCCACCCCTGACAGAGAGAATTTTGTCATGGTGAGACTTCCTTTTCCATCTTCAACATATCAATCCCATACTAATCTGCCTAAACCCAAGGACACTATTCTGGAATGAATACCTGGAAGGCAGTGGCCTCAGCAGCATCACTGATGGCACAAGAAAGATTGTTGTAAGAAAGTTAACCTACATCCCAAGCTAGCACTTTAACTGCTTTGCTGTCCTTCCTGCATGTATGCCAGCCAAGCCTGGAAATCTGATCTGAACTTCTGTATGCTTCCCTGCAATCTTCCTGTGGTTAACTGACTTTAATGGAACTCTCTTCTCATGTAGATCTGTGTAAGTATTGATCAACCAGATGGACTCATGGAATCAGCAGAAAGCAAACAGTAAGCCCGTTACACAATGAAGTCCCCTTTCATTGTGGCATAGAGAGATTTGAAGACTTTGTGATTAATTTCCATGTTTGATTTACTTTGATTTTTTAAAAGCATGCTAGTTGTACATTAGCATGCTTTAAAAGATTTAACAGTCAATTACATTTTGTTTTATGTTCACACCATCCTGTCTGAGGTCATCTCCTCCCCTCCCCGTCTTTCTTCATTTTAGAAATGTTTGCACCAAACGTGATAGTTCAGCATCTTCTTGCCCTATCATTTGTGCGAAAATGTATTGTTCTGATGCCATGTGTTGTTCCAGTGCTATTTTGAAAGTAAAACAAGGGACAAATGGAAGTTGGCACACCCACACTTTGTCCTGGCCCATTTATAGGGAATTTATGGGTGACTGAAGGGGGTTCAGGAACATACAGTGGGCACATACTTATCTGAACAAAATGGAGTAGGAATAGAAGGTGAGTACAATGGGATTGGCAACAGTAAATAGCAACCTTTATACTTGTTTGCAGAGGGATTAGATTTAAAAAATGGAAGTAAAGGAGTGAGACAGATGTGCAACATGTCATGAACAAGATAATTGGGGTAGTAGATGGAGGATACTCAAAAACAGCACATAGTACAAAAATCAGTATAGAAATGTAATTGCATCACATGCTGCTACTCACAGCTAAAATGCCCCAGGGTAACATTTGCAAAGGAAAAGACTCTAAAGCAGATACAAAAACATGTTCATCAACCCTCAGGAATGATTCTTGGGCTGCAGGAGAATAATAGAGATTAGCAATGGAAATAGCTATAGGGAGTAAGTAGAGAGTAAGAATAATGGCTTGGCATGATGGTTATGCACTTCTTTTCAAATGAGTTTGTTCCCTGTTGAAAATGATCTGTTCAGACATAAGAGCCCTACAGTACTGGTGACTGGATTTTAATGAAATCTAACAGAATGAACCTGGTTGACTAGAAATATTTCATTCTGAGTAAGAGAATGAAATCTCTCTTTCAAGAGTATCTGACTAACTGAGACTGACCTGGTCTGCAAAACGAGGAGTGCATTTTAAAATCTTTTGGCACAAAGAATATGAGACTGTAACAATGTATTGATTTAGTCTGTTGTTGAGTTGGATCTATATAACTCCCTCTAATAGCAAACTTGGGTGGTGAGTGCCAATAGAAACGGAGCCCAAATAGGGCCACTAAAGGGTATTAGCATGTTTAGTAGCGATGGAAATACTGGCTGTCAGTTGGCAAAGAACAATGGAAAATTGGGGGTCAGGGGGTGGGACAGAAGTGGAATACCTTTCTTGGAAGGTATGACTGGCTAGAACCCTGAAATGGACCACTCCTGTTAGGAGAAAGGAACATTGCAACATTTTGTTGTAAGTCCTAAACAACTAACTGAGAAGGGATTTTAGCCCATCAACCAGGCCCCTGTCCAAACACAGTGTCTCCATTCTGCCCTTCAAGGGTGATGCTTCAACCTGTGTGATACCTCCCCCCACCCTGCTTTTAGGCCCAAACCCTTTTGGACCACCTCTGATAAGATTATGGCTATAAACTATAAAGCCCACTGCAGCGCTGAAGATTGGCTACAACAGTGGGAGGGGGAAGACAATTCTAAGAAGACAATTTAAAAAGTTTTAAATCATTTTTTAAAAATCAAGTTGAAAATTTGAAAATGCTAAAGTGCTCATTTAATCCCTTATTTAAATAATATAAAATATATAGGCAAACATGCGTTTTAGTGTAAACTAAAAAAGCAGTTAAAAATAAACATGCCGATAAATGGCACCAATAAGAAAGGTAATAGTGAAAGTTGTTGTAGTTGATGCGTGACAATAAGTTTACCCAGCTGATAAGTCATTGTAGTCTTCAAAACCATGCCTCTTTTAAAAGGTGGAAGAGTAGAGCTAAAGTGATCTACATCTGTGGAGACTGCGTTGCTGTTCCGTTCTTCTTCTTCTTCTACTTTTATGTGTCATATTTTCCATGGAAGAAATGACAAGAGATAGAAAAACTATAGGGAAAACACAAGAGCACAACAATTTGAAGATAACGTTATGCAGATGATCTTTAAAATGAAGGAAATGGCAACCCACTCCAGTATTCTTGCCAAGAAAACCCCATGGAACGTATCACAAGGCTAAAAGATATGATGCCGGAAGATGAGCCGCTCAGGTCGGAAGGTGTCCAATATACTACTGGGGAAGAGCAGAGGGAATTTCCAAGTAGTGCCAGAAAGAGTGAAGCGGCTGGGCCAAAGCCGAAAGGACACTCAGCTGTGGATATGTCTGGTGGTGAAAAGAAAGTCTGATGCTGTAAAGAACAATATTGTTTAGGAACCTGGAATGTCAGATCAATGAATCAAGGTAAGCTGGAGGTGGTCAAACATGAGATGGCAAGACTGAACATCGACATCTTGGGAATCAGCGAACTAAAATGGACAAGCATGGGCAAATTTAATTCAGGTGACCATTATATCTACTACTGTGGGCAAGAATCCCTTAGAAGAAATGGAGTAGCACTCATAGTCAACAAAAGAGTGGGAAAAGCAGTACTGGGGTACAATCTCAAAAACGACAGAATGATCTCAGTACGAATCCAAGGCAAACCATTTAACATCACAGTAATTCAAGTCTATGGCCCAACCACTAAGGCCAAAGAAGCTGAGGTTGATCGGTTCTGTGAAGACCTACAACACCTTCTAGAAACACCAAAAAAAGATGTCCTCTTCATCATAGGGGACTGGAATGCTAAAGGAGGAAGCCAAGACATAACCAGGATAACAGGCAAGCATGGCCTTGGTGGACAAAATGAAGCAGGACAAAGGCTAATAGAGTTTTGCCAAGAGAACACGCTGATCATAGCAAACATGCTTTTCCAACAGCACAAGAGGCGACTCTACACATGGACATCACCAGATGGTCAACATCGAAATCAGATTGATTATGTCCTTTGCAGCCAAAGATGGAGAAGCTCTATACAGTCAGTAAAAACAAGACCTGGAGCTGACTGTGGCTCAGATCATGAGCTGCGTCTTGCAAAATTTCGGCTTAAATTGAAGAACGTAGGGAAAACCACTAAATCATTCAGGTATGACCTAAATCGTATCCCTGATGAATATACAGTGGAGGTGACAAATAGATTTAAGGGATTCAATCTGACAGACAGAGTGCCCGAGGAGCTATGGACGGAGGTCTGTAACATTGTTCAGGAGGCAGCAACTCAATCCATCCCAAAGAAAAAGAAATGCAAGAAAGCCAAGTGGCTGTCTGATGAGGCTTTACAAGTAGCTGAGGAAAGAAGGGAAGCGAAAAGCAAGGGAAAAAGGGGAAAATATATCCAACTGAATGCAGAGTTCCAGAGAATAGCAAAGAGAGACAAGAAGGCCTTCTTAAATGAACAATGCAAAGAAATCGAGGAAAACAACAGAATGGGAAAGACTAGAGATCTTTTCAAGAAAATCGGAGATCTCAAGAGAACGTTTTGTGCAAAGACGGGCATGATAAAGGACAAAGAAGGCAGGGACCTAACAGAAGCAGATGAGATTAAGAAGAGGTGGAAAGAATACACAGAAGAACTATACAGGAAAGATCTTAATGTCCCTGATAGCCATGATAGTGCGGTCATTGAACTGGAGCCGGACATCCTAGAGAGTGAAGTCAAGTGGGCCTTAGGCAGCATTACTAACAACAAAGCTAGCGGAGATGACAGTATTCCAGCTGAGCTATTTAAAATCCTAAAAGATGATGCTGTGAAAGTGCTGCACTCAATATGCCAACAAATCTGGAACACTCAACAGTGGCCACAAGACTGGAAAAGATCAGTTTACATTCCAATTTCAAAGAAGGGCAATGCCAAAGAGTGCTCAAACTACCGCACAATTGCACTCATTTCACATGCCAGCAAGGTGATGCTCAAAATCCTACAAGCTAGGCTTCAGCAGTATGTGAACCAAGAACTACCGGAAGTACAAGCTGGGTTTCGAAGAGGCAGAGAAACTAGAGATCAAATTGCCAACATTCGCTGGATCATGGAGAAAGCAAGAGAATTCCAGAAAAATGTCTATTTCTGCTTCATTGACTACGCTAAAGCCTTTGATTGTGTGTATCACAACAAATTGTGGCAAATTCTGAAAGAGATGGGAGTACCAGACCACCTTACGTGTCTCCTGAGAAACCTGTACGAGGGTCAAGAAGGAACAGTAATAACCGGACAT
Source organism: Heloderma suspectum (assembly GCF_057233095.1). Taxonomy (NCBI): domain Eukaryota; kingdom Metazoa; phylum Chordata; class Lepidosauria; order Squamata; family Helodermatidae; genus Heloderma; species Heloderma suspectum. The sequence goes on from NC_139461.1 coordinate 257,466,611, forward strand.
GGAACAACTGATTGGTTCAAATTTGGGAAAGGAGTACGACAAGGCTGTATATTGTCGCCCTGCTTATTTAATTTATATGCAGAGTACATCATGAGAAACTCCGGGTTGGATGAATCACAGGTCGGAATTAAGACTGCCGGGAGAATTATCAACAACCTCAGATACACAGACGATACCACCCTAATGGCAGAAAGCGAAGAGGATCTAAAGAGCCTCTTGTTGAGGGTGAAAGTGGAGAGTACAAAAGCTGGTTTGAAACTCAACATTCAAAAAACGAAGATCATGGCATCTGGCCCCATCACTTCCTGGCATATAGAAGGGGAAGAAATGGAAGCAGTGACAGATTTTATTTTCTTGGTCTCCAAGATCACCGCAGACGGTGACTGTAGCCATGAAATTAAAAGACGCTTGCTCCTTGGAAGGAAAGCTATGGCAAACCTAGACAGCATAGTAAGAAGCAGAGACATCACCTTGCCGACAAAGCTATGGTTTTCCCATAATCAAAGCTATGGTTTTCCCAGTAGCAACGTATGGCTGTGAGAGCTGGACTATAAGGAAGGCTGAGTGCCGAAGAATCGATGCTTTCAAACTGTGGTGCTGGAGAAGACTCTTACGAGTCCCCTGGACTGCAAGGAGGTCAAATCAGTCCATCCTAAAGGAAATCAACCCTGAGTGCTCACTGGAAGGACAGATACTGAAGCTGAAGCTCAAATATTTTGGCCACCTAATGCGAAGAGAAAACTCCCTGGAAAAGACCCTGATGCTGGGAAAGATTGAAGGCAAAAGGAGAAGGGGATGGCAGAGGATGAGATGGCTAGATAGCATCACCGATGCAATGAATATGAACTTGAGCACACTCCGGGAGAGAGCAGAGGACAGGAAGGCCTGGTGTGCTATGGTCCATTGGGTCATAAAGAGTCGGACATGACTGAACGACTGAACAACAAACAGAGTGTGGCTATTCCAGAGTGAGCTTCTAGCATGGAAGCACCTAAGATGTAAATTGTCACTTCTTGGCCTTATCATTAAGATCAAACATAAACATTATCTAACACAGCATGTAATGTGATATCATCATGCTGTATGTTGCACTGCCTCTAACGTCATACCATTGGCTGTCGATAGCAGGGCAGAGCATTCACTGTACAATGACATTGCATCATGCATTGTGCTTAATTTTTTTAAAATGCAAATACTTAAAAAAAACACCATTCTTAAAAGAATTGTATGAAATGCTTATTATCACAGATTTAAATAATAAGAACAAAACTTTGGAACAGAAAACTCCATTGATATATAGCACACTTCTAAACTCCATGAAGCTAGACGCTAGGAGGAAAAGAAAGACACAGAGATCAGCTGTCTCCGTGTCACTCCTAACATCTAGTTCTGCATTAAGCTAAGAAAAATTACAGCACAAGAAATTTAATAGGGAGAAATCTAATCAGGAATTATTTACTCTAATCAGGTGTTATCTATCAACTCTTCTCCATACCTCCCATAGACATTATCCTCCTGCCCTTCATTAGCTCTTATTTATTTATTTCATTTCATTTCTATACCGCCCAATAGCCAGAGCTCTCTTTAGTTCACATCAATTGCATTTAAAATGGTTACAAGGGATTTTATTTAAACTATATGTCATGCGGATATTGTTAAAAGGTCTCCTTGTCTCTGTTGGTACCAAGATTAAACACTGATAGTGATTGCTCAATTGGACATTTGCTTGGCCTTTGGCATAACGGAAAACAAAATAAATCAGCCTTCAATTATTTTGGACAATTGTTATAGTATCAGCACAAGAAAAGATTTTGGAATTTTGTTTATATTTATTAATGATTTTGTAAGGATATATATGAACCTGAGCACACTCCGGGAGAGTGCGCAGGACAGGAAGGCCTGGCGTGCTATGGTCCATGGGGTCACGAAGAGTCGGACACAACTGAACGACTGAACAACAAAGGATATATAATAGAACAAAAGAGAACTAAACAGTATATTAAGAAGGGGTTGAAAGCTAACAAAAATATTACTAAGAACTCTCAGTTCCTGCATGATATTGGAAAATCCCAGAAGCAGAACATGAGACCAGAGGTAACATCTGGGCAGACTACTTCTTGCATTGCTGGAGCTTCATTTGAGCTCAGGTATGTGCAGATGTGACCCAGCTGAACTCCAACTTGCAGTGGAAGAAGGAAACTTACCCCATTCTACTTACTATAGTCATCAGACTAATAAGCATGACCATGCAGCAAAAGACTAACCCCATGAAAACATCTTCCATTGTTGCTTTCCTCAAGGCCTCAGTATTTGGTGGGAGCAGACACCAAATAAGTTATGCAAATTAGATGGGTTCATTTTGTACACATAATTTGCATGATTAGGTCACTTGGAGTGTTTTTTTAATGCAAATCATGTCAACTGGATTTGAAGGATTAGGATTTGGCAAACCCTCTTTGAGAAGGATGCAATTACTTGGAGAACCCCCTCTAGGAAGTTTGCAGGGCTGCCAGGCTGATATCAGTGACACCTCCAAGAGAATATCACAGTCACTAAATTAGCTCTAATATCGTGTGTCGGTGTGGGAATGATTATTTTTCTCAGTGCTTGCTCTGGCTGCCAATTTTATAGAACTGACATGTCATTATCCTCGGCAGACACAAATCTGTAGGCAGACAGACGTATCTGCATTTGATTTTTTTAAAAGTATTTTCTAAAACAAGTTCTGTCCAATATATCTGATTGTGTTTAGATGGGATCCTTCTTAATCTCTTCTGTGCTATATTAAAGTTCCCTCCCTTCTCCAAGGCCAAAATTTGCTTTTACGTTGTTTTAAACTCTAGACCATAACTAGTTGTAACAGTAGAACCAATGATCTTTGTTGCTGTGGGTCTCATAATAATGCACTCTACGTGGGGCTGCCTCAGAAGACAATCTGAAAAACTCCAGATAGTACTGAATAAGGTACTGAATGTTGGTGGGAGATGGGCAAAGGGCACTTGAAATACAAATTCTGTATCAGCTGCATTGCTTGATAGTGCATTTCCAGGCCCAATTCAAAGTGCTGGTTTTGGCCTAGAGCCCTAAACAGTTTGGGACTAGGTTACTTGCTCATATTTTAACCTGCCTGGTTATTAAGATCTGCTTCATAGGCCCACCATTAATACCTGTTCAACTGCTGGGCACAAGAGACTAGGCCTTTTCAGTGGTAGCCCCAAGGTTGTGGTACTTCCTTCCCAGTGAGTTATGTACAGCTTTAACACTACCAGTTTTAAAATGGGTTTTAAAAACCCATTTATTCTAGATTACTTACTTATAAGCAGTTTTAAAATTAATGAACCACTTATGCATTCCTATGTGTTTAATAAAGCAATTGTTATTTTTAACTGGTCTATGTTTTATAATTTAATTTTGTGCTGCTTTCTGGTTTTACTGAGTTTGGTTTTATTGTATACTCTCTCTCTCTCTCTCTCCCCCCATATATATACATATATAGGAGGTGCCTTCTAGTGACTACACTCTAAAGGATGGTCCATAAAGACTGTTATAAAAGAATTTTTTAAAAAAATATTCAGCACTAGCATCATCCTCAAAACCAGTGCCATATTTTGAAAATCTCAGGCCCTGCTCGAGATCACTAAAAAGGGCACCTTTAGCCATTAAGTTTTTAGGGAAAAAATAGTAAATTGCACCAGTGCCATATTATGAAAATGACAGGCTCTAGACCTTCTTAGCTTGTTTGATAATACAGCCCTAATCAAAATGGCCACCATCTTCATTATCAGAAAAACATAAATCAAGTGCAGATATTTTGCAGACCACTTGAATGGAGCATGTAGACCACAGTTTGAGAACTTCTGCTAACTAATGTAAAACTCCTTCTCTGAGTGTGGATTCTTATATATTGAAAACGGCAGCATTTATGCACAAGAGCAAGGTATCAGCAGGGTTGGGGGTACTTCAAGGTTTGCAGAAGTATAAAACCCCCCATTAGGGAACCCTCTCCACCCCAAGCCAACCCAATAGGGGCTGATCATGTTCAGTGGCCACAGAACACTGACTTTCTGGTGGGGAGAAAATAGAAAATGGGTGGGGGGATGGAATAAGGTATCCTAGAAAAGGGCACGACTGGGTTGCTGGAAGCTTGAACAGGAGCAGTCACACTGCAGCATCTTGTTACAAGGTTCCACTTTTCTGATAACTAACAGCTCAAGGATTTCTGCGATCGCTGATAATGACGGTCGGGTTACCTTTCAGAAACAGTCTGGTCAATTAAAACCCACCTACTTGTCCTTGAAGCCATAGCACAACTTCCCCAGCTAATAGAACAGACTGTCAGCATCAGCATCATTGTTAAATTATATATCCAACTGCAATAAACCGTATGCCTAACAGGCAAGGTTATTCATTACATTCCCTTTGACCGTAACAAACAGAAGTTTGATTTCATAAAGAGCAACATAAACCCAGTCCACTACCCTGCAGGATCTTGCCCTCTTGCTAGAAGGTATAACTAATCATTTCAGCTGCACGGAGAGAGTCCCCCCACAACCCTATTTGTGGGATTTGAATTATAGGGGAGTGCTTTTTATGCCCCAGCCATATGTGGCTGCAATTTCTGACCAAGAAAATTTGCAATCAATTGTACGATTGTTGGTTGTAGTTTACTGAAGGGATGTGTTTGCCTTTTTTGGCAGACCTTGCTGAACAGAATTCAGTCTGAACTCTTTCATCTGATCCACATGAAAGCTGGCCTTAAACTGAGCTGAAAACTAACAGGAGTGAATGGGTGAATAACCAATGTTCTGTTTGCAGCAAAAGGATATTTATTTTTTGATAGGTGTGTCTGGAAATGCAACAAACTAAGATTTTGTCTAAGCGGTATGGCAGTCTTGTGAGGTTGAACTACATTAGCGGCCAAGAGATCTGCAGTTAATTCACTCTTCAGATGAGGGCAATTTTGCAACCAGTGTCTGGACTGTGTAATCTCCATGGCAGGATTTGAAAGGCAAAATAGATTTAAAGGGAAGAAAGGTACCCTCTCCTTGCTCACTTTTTGCTTGTCCAGATTTGCCAAACTGATTATGTGGGAAACGGCTGTACATCTCAGCAGAACGACACCCTCCCTCCTGACCAATGGAGGCAGAGTTTCATATGGCTGTGATGTATAGCAACTTCCCATGCTCTTGGAAATTACCACTGGAACCCTGTCTGAACTCCTTCTGATAGCTGAAGCTCCTTACGTCTATAACAATAAAAGAGGCTGTGCATCTTCCTTTCAGTCCGTCAGCCGCACAGAATCAAGATCATGAAGCCTAGACACCTGAAACTTGGCATGCACACTAAGGAGACCCTTGGGGTATGCACCTCGGTGTTATTTTGTTTCTAAAATGTATTAATTTGAATTCATATAAATGTGTCCCTGGGATTGAAGCCTGCAGTAACACCTTCAGCCACTAGGAGTCCTAACCAGCACATAGCTTTGCAGTTTGAACCCAGGGGAGATTAGTAGGCGGAAGAGGGACAGAATTATATTTTTGCAGCCCCCTCAGGGGAATAGAGTGGACATATGGCAGGGGCTGTGTATGGGGGTGCCAGCAGGCAAGGCATCCCTCAGCCAGGGAAGACACAGTGTATCATCTGTGTACGTTTCTTTGAAGGCTTCGCTGTATTGAGATTCTCTGAATGTTTAAATAGCCACTACATGTAGTGTTAGCATCTTCTGAGGTCTGTGCAGTTTTCTAAAGAATTACTGGTTTGGTAATCATTTTGATACTTTCAAAATATGCACTTCATTGGGAAAATTGATTTTTTGATATTGAATAATGATAATAATGTGGAAGCTTGCTCATGCTTTCTTAAATTATCCTGATCACAGATGCGTATTGGAAGCCCTTGGAAGTCTGCAAATGGAACCAATGCTGCGGTCACACCACTACCTTTTGTTGCTTTTTGTTTTGATTGGTTTTGTCTCTCCTTGTCTACCGTTTCTCCCTCTTAGTTCCTGAGCAGCTCTTTACATATCTGTTGTCCTTCAAGTGGGCAGTTAAGATATTCTTGTTCCATCAGGCTTTTAATATGTTTTAACTTTATATACTAATGGTTGTGTTTATTTGCTTTATTTTGCTTTTGCATGCTCTTTTTAATTATATATATTATTGTTGTAAACTGCCTTAACGGCGGTATAGAAATGTTTTACAATTTTTTTAAAAAGTGCACCAGGAGAGGCATAAGAGATCTGTAAGATGCATAGAAGCATATGGCAGATGAAGACATTTCCTCATGAACAAATTCACTGGCAGGAAGGGCCACTTGACACAGTAAGTGGGCCAGCCTGTCACTTCAAGCAGCAAGTTTGAAAGTGCTGTGTTCTTTCTAATCTGAGGCATATTGGCAGGGCTAAACTACATGTGACATGGGGGTTCTGTGGCTGGAACACGTTTTAAATTTACATAACGCAGTTTAGGTGTATGTGCGTAATGTTTGGGGCTATATTGGGAAGGAAGGGACATCTAACTCTTTGCCGTATTCTGATTCCCTGACTTAAATAACCTCTTCCAAAGCTGCTACTAGCCATGGAGGGGAAAACATACAGGCTAAAGAACCTAAGTTCCTCTTAGGCTCTTTTCCTCTTCAGCAAATACCAGCTTTGGATGGTATGGCATAGGGTTTAATCCCCCTTACCAATCCAATCTAAATCAGGATGCTCCCACAGATGTGTTTTGTAAAAGAAAAAGAGGTTGGGAATTCTAATCACAGGCTCCCATGCTGCATGTTATTTGACTGTGATAATTTGCCTAAGGTTGCCCAGCTAATCCCTGGAAGAGCTATAGTTAGGTCTCCTATATCCATCCAAATCCGAATAAATATTTATTTATTTATTGTACTTATATATTGCTTAATATAATAAAATCTCAAACCAGTTCACATATACTGTAAATATTAAAAATCGCATTTAAATACATTATTAAAACAATTGAATCTATAATGACAATAGAAAATATGCCCAAGGCCACATTGGTTTTCACAATATGATCTCACCAAATATCTTTTGATTCATGAGACTGGACTAATCCTGGCATTCTAAACAGTAGCCGCAATAGCCGCCTTCTGGTGGGCACCATTAAGGTTTGGTATCTTTGTTTTCTTCTTCTTTGAGTTTTTAAAAAATATACATACATGAATTTGTATATATTCATAGCAATGAATCCATATGAAATGCATATGTATGAAAATACAATGGGTTTGTTAGCCTGATAATTTCAGGAAATGTTGCTTTGGAGTTACAGGAATCATCCTTGGAAAAACTCAAGGAGCTGACTTATCATCACCACTCACCCAGCCTTTAAGAGTGCTTCTGGACAAGACCATCACTCTGCCTCATTCACAGAAATTTGTGGTGGGACCAGACAACAATATTGTCTAATGGTAACCCTCCTGGGTTTTCCTACCACTTCTTCCATCTTTTTTCTTACTACAGAAAATCCATTAAGGAAAAAAAGATGGAATTGTTGCACAATAACTTCTGATATGAAGTGCTAGGAGCTCTCCAACTGGAAGCATCCTAACACTTTAAATATGAGCTGATCTCATAAGGTAGCTGCTCATTACATTAACTGAAATAGGAGAAACAGAGCAAACCTCAAAACAGCTGTTTCAAACCTTTCTGTAGTATTGGATAGTTTATGAGGAAGGGTAAGCTATACAGACTTTCCCAGCAGTGTGCTTATATTTCACTATCTAGGAAAACAGGCTATGCATATTTGAAAAATAACCAAAGTTGAACAGATTAGCATTTTAGTCCCCTGTAATTTTGTACACTCAATGTGGGCAACAAAACTGTAAAATAAATTATAAATATATTAAAAGAAATAAACATAATACTAAAAGAAAGTGATTTCCCACCCCTGGTCATAACGTGTTTGTCCAATACAAAGATCTCACACCATTTACAGAAGATACTTTGGCTAATCCTTTCTCTAACCACTGGAAAAAGGACATTCTGAAGCTATGGTAAATGCTATGTGAAAGGTTTAAGTTTTAGTGATGTATATGTTTTTCTTCAATAAAAATGCAACAAAGACCCAATAACAGTCCACACTATGTTTATTTCATACGATTTAGCACACCTTCTTCAGAGGGGCTCAGGACTTGATGGCCTCCATGGCAATGATGGGTTTGTCCCAACTGATATCTGGCCTCATTCATTTGACAGGGCACACTTTGGAACTGGTTTTCTTTCTTGGATGGAATGATGGTGATCTGGAGGTGGAAGAACTTTCCATTAGCAGGGCCAGATAACTACCTGGTGGAGTTAAGACTTATTGGGACTCAGAGCCTGTGCAGGGGCAGGGCACTGATTTAAGATGGCCTGACCCAGGAGGCTGATGGACCCAGATGGTTTCCGATGGCTCTTGGGGATTTTCCTGTCACCTCAGCAAGCAATTCTGTCGAAGCCCTGATTCCTCTGGAATGGGGAAATGGGCAATTGAAATTATTGCTCCTGAGTGTCCTTTCGTGCTGAGTGGACACTAATGAGCTCCTTGGTTTTTCAGGAAGTTGGAGGTAACGAAATGAGTGGGACTGTGACTAGAGTGATGCCAGTGGAAAATTTGGAATGGGTCTGACTGAACATGGGCTAGAGCTCATTTGAAACCTACTCCATGGCAGTGATGGGGGCATTTTCCCCCCTTTTCTGTGACAATTGCATCAGCACATGCAGCTGAGCTTTTTTGGATGGTCAAAAGCCTATTATGTTCTAACACACAAGAAGACAATGCAGACCACTTGTTATCCCATTATGACCAATCTGCATAACATCTTGCAGATACAATCCATGTTGAGATGGATACCATAGTTGATACAGGTCCGGTGGATGTAACTTTGCCCTCTGCTTGTCCAGCTATAATGGATACTTCTTAATTTGTACAGCCTAAGGATGAGACAAGATCTGTGGAGAAGTGAGGCCTACCATGTGTGTGCTGGACCCTTTCCCGACCCCTCCTGACTTATAACAGCAGCCAGGGTGGGGAGAACAAGCCAAGTGGGCAAGGTGTCATTCCATCTTGCCTAAAGGAGACAGTGGTAAGTCCTCTGCTAAAAAACCCACGCACCTCCCTGAACCCCACCATACTGGATTTTTTCTAGCTCGTCTCCAAAAATTCATTCCTTGGGCAAGGTGCTGGAGCATATGGTGGCATCTCAGCTCCAGGGGTTCCTGGATGAGGCGGATTATCTAGGCCTGGTTGTGGGACAGACTGCTTTAGTGGATGAGCAATGGCAGGAACTGGCCAGGGTGAGAGTGTCCCTGTTGGTTCTGCTGGACCTCTCAGTGGCTTTCAATACCCATCATCCATGGTATCCTTCTGAGGTGACTGTCTGGAATGGGACTTAGGAGGCAGACTGCTGGCCAGGGCTGATTACAGGGAGCACGTGACTCCCTTGTTACAAAAGCTTCATTGGCTTTTTCCAGGCACAATTCAAAGTGCTGGTTATAACCTATAAAGCCCTATATGACTTGGGATCAGGCTACCTGAAAGAGTGCCTTATCCTGTATAAGCCTACCGAGGTTTTAAGTTCTTCAGGGCAGGCCTTTTTCTCTGTCCCACCGCCATTGGGATTTACGTTTAGTGGGAGTGTGAGAGAGAGCCTTCTTGGTGGCAACTCGCTGCTGAGGGAAGCGAGGAGTGCAGTCCTATGCATGTTTAGACAGAAAAAAGTCCTACAATTCCCAGCATGCTCCAGTAGGCATAGGATTGCACCATAGGTTGGCTCCCTCTCAATTGTCCTTCTGCAAACAGGTGAAGATGTTTTTATTCAAGTAGGCCTTTGATATGTAAGCTGGTGTATTGCTCAAGGGAATTTTAATTGGTTGAATGCCATTTCTTTTATTTTTGTGTTTTTGTCTTAATGTTATATTTAAACTAATATTTTGTTTTTAATCTGTATTTTATTAATGTTAGCTGCTTTGAGTGCCACTTTTGGTGGAAAAACACGATATCAATTAAATAAATATTAAATAAACTGTGCTTAGTTTAAACTATGGTTTGATAATAAACCAGGATCATAAACTGTGATTTGATCCTGGCTTGTTTAAACTAACCAGAGTTAGTTTAAGAGTTAGTTAGTCAGAGTTAGTTAGTTAGTCAGAGTTTCCAGAGTTTGGATGTAATGGGGAAACCTAGTTTAAAAGTAGACGTGGATGCTTCTGATCTCATCCTTGTGGCCACACTAGAGGAGAGGGAAGTGCACAAGGCTGAGGCTCTCTGAGGCTTGTTCACGAAGTGCTAAAATAGTATTACACTCAAAAGAGCACACTGCCTAATCTAAATTCCCGTCCATAAGAAATTTAGTACTCCTTTCTTGACGTAAACTATTCAAATTGTTGTCAGAGCACGTTCTTCCTTATGGCTCATTTTCGAGACTTTGATTAACATTCCTTTTTTTTTTTTTTGGTCATCTTATTACTATTTCACATAAACAGAAGATAAAATCAACACACAAAATGAGATTCTTCTTTTTGATGCAAAGCAACTTTTTAAAAAATTACATGTGTAAAGTAAACATAAAGAAGACACATTTCATGCACAGGTTGCACCCTCTCCTGGTGAGAAATAGCATATGCAGTGGTTACTAAAAAACAAAAACAAAACATGAAATGTTTTTGTTAACCCAAAGCTGTGTTGAATGTCATTTATTAGAGGTAGCAAAAACCATCACAGTTTTACTCTTGTCATAAAAAGGGAAGAATGTGTTTAGGATTGCAGCCTCAATGTGATATATATAAACATATATATATATATATATATATCTCTCTCTCTCTCTCTCCCCTTCATGGATCACTGTTGTGGTGAGGGGGCTTGCGTACCTCAGTGAAGCCATAAGCTATGCCGTGCAGGGCCACCCAAGACAGACAGGTCATGGCTGAGAGTTCTGACAAAATGTGGTCCACTGGAGAAGGAAATGGCAACCCACTCCAGGATTCTTGCCAAGAAAACCCCATGGAACGTATCACAAGGCTAAAAGATATGATGCCGGAAGATGAGCCCCTCAGGTCGGAAGGTGTCCAATATACAACTGAGGAAGAGCAGAGGGTATTTCCAAGTAGCGCCAGAAAGAGTGAAGCGGCTGGGCCAAAGCCGAAAGGACACTCAGCTGTGGATATGTCTGGTGGTGAAAAGAAAGTCTGATGCTGTAAAGAACAATATTGTTTAGGAACCTGGAATGTCAGATCAATGAATCAAGGTAAGCTGGAGGTGGTCAAACATGAGATGGCAAGATTGAACATCGACATCTTGGGAATCAGCGAACTAAAATGGACAAGCATGGGCAAATTTAATTCATGTGACCGTTATATCTACTACTGTGGGCAAGAATCCCTTAGAAGAAATGGAGTAGCACTCATAGTCAACAAAAGAGTGGGAAAAGCAGTACTGGGGTACAATCTCAAAAACGACAGAATGATCTCAGTACGAATCCAAGGCAAACCATTTAACATCACAGTAATTCAAGTCTATGGCCCAACCACTGAGGCCGAAGAAGCTGAGGTTGATCGGTTCTGTGAAGACCTACAACACCTTCTAGAACTAACACCAAAAAAAGATGTCCTCTTCATCATAGGCGACTGGAATGCTAAAGGAGGAAGCCAAGACATAACCAGGATAACAGGCAAGCATGGCCTCGGTGTACAAAATGAAGCAGGACAAAGGCTAATAGAGTTTTGCCAAGAGAACACGCTGATCATAGCAAACACGCTTTTCCAACAGCACAAGAGGCGACTCTACACATGGACATCACCAGATGGTCAACATCGAAATCAGACTGATTATGTCCTTTGCAGCCAAAGATGGAGAAGCTCTATACAGTCAGTAAAAACAAGACCTGGAGCTGACTGTGGCTCAGATCATGAGCTGCGTCTTGCAAAATTTCGGCTTAAATTGAAGAACGTAGGGAAAACCACTAAACCATTCAGGTATGACCTAAATCGTATCCCTGATGAATATACAGTGGAGGTGACAAATAGATTTAAGGGATTCGACCTGACAGATAGAGTGCCTGAGGAGCTATGAACAGAGGTCCGTAACATTGTTCAGGAGGCAGCAACTCAATCCATCCCAAAGAAAAAGAAATGCAAGAAAGCCAAGTGGCTGTCTGATGAGGCTTTACAAGTAGCTGAGGAAAGAAGGGAAGCGAAAAGCAAGGGAAAAAGGGGAAGATATATCCAAGTGAATGCAGAGTTCCAGAGAATAGCAAGGAGAGACAAGAAGGCCTTCTTAAATGAACAATGCAAAGAAATCGAGGAAAACAACAGAATGGGAAAGACTAGAGATCTTTTCAAGAAAATCGGAGATCTCAAGAGAATGTTTTGTGCAAAGACGGGCATGATAAAGGACAAAGAAGGCAGGGACCTAACAGATGCAGATGAGATTAAGAAGAGGTGGAAAGAATACACAGAAGAACTATACAGGAAAGATCTTAATGTCCCTGATAGCCATGATAGTGCAGTCATTGAACTGGAGCCGGACATCCTAGAGAGTGAAGTCAAGTGGGCCTTAGGCAGCATTACTAACAACAAAGCTAGCGGAGATGACAGTATTCCAGCTGAGCTATTTAAAATCCTAAAAGATGATGCTGTGAAAGTGCTGCACTCAATATGCCAACAAATTTGGAACACTCAACAGTGGCCACAAGACTGGAAAAGATCAGTTTACATTCTAATTCCAAAGAAGGGCAATGCCAAAGAGTGTTCAAACTACCGTACAATTGTGCTCATTTCACATGCCAGCAAGGTGATGCTCAAAATCCTACAAGCTAGGCTTCAGCAGTATGTGAACCAAGAACTACCGGAAGTACAAGCTGGGTTTTGAAGAGGCAGAGGAACTAGAGATCAAATTGCCAACATTCGCTGGATCATGGAGAAAGCAAGAGAATTCCAGAAAAATGTCTATTTCTGCTTCATTGACTACGCTAAAGCCTTTGATTGTGTGTATCACAACAAATTGTGGCAAATTCTGAAAGAGATGGGAGTACCAGACCACCTTATGTGTCTCCTGAGAAACCTGTATGAGGGTCAAGAAGGAACAGTAAGAACCACACATTGGTTCAAAATTGGAAAGGAGTACGACAAGGCTGTATATTGTCGCCCTGCTTATTTAACTTTAATGCAGAGTACATCATGAGAAACTCCGGGTTGGATGAATCACAGGTCGGAATTAAGACTGCCAGGAGAATTATCAACAACCTCAGATACACAGACGATACCACCCTAATGGCAGAAAGCGAAGAGGATCTAAAGAGCCTCTTGTTGAGGGTGAAAGTGGAGAGTACAAAAGCTGGTTTGAAACTCAACATTCAAAAAACGAAGATCATGGCATCTGGCCCCATCACTTCCTGGCATATAGAAGGGGAAGAAATGGAAGCAGTGACAGATTTTATTTTCTTGGGCTCCAAGATCACTGCAGACGGTGACTGTAGCCATGAAATTAAAAGAAGCTTGCTCCTTGGGAGGAAAGCTATGGCAAACCTAGACAGCATAGTAAGAAGCAGAGACATCACCTTGCCGACAAAGGTTCGTATAATCAAAGCTATGGTTTTCCCAGTAGCAACGTATGGCTGTGAGAGCTGGACTATAAGGAAGGCTGAGCGCCGAAGAATTGATGCTTTCAAACTGTGGTCCTGGAGAAGACTCTTATGAGTCCCCTGGACTGCAAGGAGGTCAAATCAGTCAATCCTAAAGGAAATCAACTCTGAGTGCTCACTGGAAGGACAGATACTGAAGCTGAAGCTCAATATTTTGGCCACCTAATGCGAAGAGAAAACTCCCTGGAAAAGACCCTGATGCTGGGAAAGATTGAAGGCAAAAGGAGAAGGGGATGGCAGAGGATGAGATGGCTAGATAGCATCACCGATGCAATGAATATGAACCTGAGCACACTCCGGAAGAGAGCAGAGGACAGGAGAGCCTGGCGTGCTGTGGTCCATGGGGTCACGAAGAGGTGGACATGACTTAATGACTGAACAATATATATATATATACACACCACCCTTCATTATCAAATTATTAATTATTATTATCATTATTAATTTTTGTGATACCATCCATGTAGTGGTGCTTTACAAAGAATGAGGGTGCTTCCAGATGAGGCCTCATTCACAGAAGTTTACACAAGTCCAAACTAAGTTGCCTTCCACTCATTACCTTACTGTGTTTTCTTACTGCTTCTTTCCTCTTTTTCTTAATGTAGATATCCGTTAAGATGGAACAGCTGCACAATGCTTTCTGATTGCTTGCACTATTTTATTAATTTATTACATTTATATCCCGCCTTTTTTCCTCCAAGGAACTCAAGGTGGCGTACATAATCCTCCTCCTCCTCCATTTTATCCTCACAACAACAACCCTGTGAGGTAGGTTGGGCTGAGAGTCTGTGACTGGCCCAAAGTCACCCAGTGAGCTTCCATGGCCGAGTGGGGACTAGAACACGGATCTCTCGACTCCCAGTCCAGCACTCTAGCCACTACACCATGCTGGCTCTCATCACCATGCTGGCACTAGCAGCGCTATGTCTAGAAGCACCCTGAGGACAGTTCCCTGTCCCAAAGCACTTGCAGTCTAGAAACAGATACAAGGGAGACAACAAAGCGAGGGAAATGGAGGCAGCGGTAAACAGGGGAAGAATCTGTGATACACACCTACTCAGAAGCAAGTACCATTGAGTTTAATGGGGCTGACTCTCCAGGGAGTTAGGATTGCAGCCTTAGGCTTAGATGAAGCAAGCTAGGGAGACTGCAGCGTAGTGCAAAAGGCTTCTAAATGCGGACTCCATGACTTCCAACATCAGCCAGCTTCGTCTACTATCTAGCCCAGCCTTCCCCAACCTGGTGCCCTCCAGATGTGTTAAGACTGTAACTCCCAGCATTCCCAGCCAGCATGCAGGGAATGATTGGCCATGCTGGCTAGGAATGATGGGAGTTGCAGTCCAACACGTTCGTTGGGCGCCAGGTTGGGGGAGGCTGATCCAGTCTGATGAAGAGTTCCAGATAACTCGAAAGCTTGTATACTCTTTTGTGACATTGGAGTTGAACTAATAAAAGTATTGCCCTAGTATGGACTTTGGAATTTCTCTTAAGGGCCGACAACAGCACTTCGGCTTTTTTGTTACCATACATCGGTGTGCATTTATTTGTTTATTGTCGCGAAAGCATGAAAACTTATGGCAGGATAGAGCCGCCCCGGCCGGCATATCCAGGACTGAAAGCTGCCTCGGCGAAGCCTTCCGCGCGCCCTCTCAGCGCCCAGCGCCCGCCTCCCGCAGCCGAGAGCGCGGTCTTCCCCGCCCCGCGTTGCCAAGGGTGCCGGCACACCCCTTGCCCTCAATGGTTTCGTCCTCCTTCAGACATCCATTTCCCGCCCTTTCTCGCATTTCGCGTCAAATCGCTATCTCACCCCCCAAATACCTCAAATGGTTTCCTCCTGTCCGTTTGCGTTCGGCGCGCGCATCTATATTTCCCGCTCTGAGAAGTCCCGCCGCTCGTTTTCTTGCTCCGCTCCTGACTTCTCGCGACATCTCCGACCGCGCTCTTCCCAAGATGGCGGCTCCCGACGGAGCTCCTGCTCCAGCTGAGAGCTGGCTCCGCACCCGGGATGTGCTCATGCAGGAAGGCCCCGAAGACTTCGGGTCGCTGCTGCTGTCGGCCCCTGTGCTGGAAGGGCTGAAGGCTGCCGGGTTCCTGAGGCCGTCTCCGGTGCAGCTCAAAGCCATCCCGCTGGGGCGCTGCGGCCTAGGTGAGCGGGCGGGGCCTAGAAATTGGCGTGAGGGGCGGAGTTTTGGGCCCGGCATAGGGCAGCGGTACTGGCCACGGACGGGAGGTTGAATCCCCGAAGTGAGATTGAGATGTGAACCTGTGGCAGGGGAGGGGAACGCGTGGCCCTCCAGATGTTGTTGGACTGCAACTCCCTTCAGCTCTAGCCAGCATAGCCAATGGCGGTGGATGATGGGCGTTGTAGTCTGGCCACAACTTGGGGGCCATGTGTTCCCCACCCCTGTTCTATGGGTTGGGAAGAAATATACTTCTGACTTTTAGGGTAATGGAGCAATGTGGGTTGGAGCTAATTAACCATTTAGCTTTTGAATTTTACTAGTAGAGCCATGCTTAATCTAGCGTTGTAGTTTGCAAACTATATTTAGAGAAGCTTTTCCATGCCAAGGAAACCCTACCTGTTGCATGCTAAGATGTGCCTTAGAGCATTTGTCATCAGATAATTGCTTAGGACCCAAACCTTGAGTAGAATGTGCTGGGAGCACCACCGTTATTTTCTTTTGTCTTGTGTTGTTTAAGAGAAGGAGTAGAGGGTAAAGCTGAAAGATGGGGCATAGAGAGTGAAAAGCAGACAGCATTAAAAAATGAAACAAAAAAGGGATGATGTAGCAGGTTGGGAATTTCACACAGGAGAATTCCCTGCAAGTGGAAGAAAAGGCTGGTGAAGGAAAGGCAGAGCAATCTGGCCCTGCTTTGCTAGCCTTCTTTCCTTCTCTACGGGCTGTGGAGGAAAGGGCTGCACTTCCTTCAGAGACAGTACAAAAGCCAAGGGGGGTGGTGAATGAGAGACAGATCTTTCTTTCTCTCCTTTACCAGCTCACTCAATTTGTGTACTGGCTTCAGAGGAAGAGGCTTTACTTTTTCTGTGGCCAGGACGCAAGCTAAGAGGGCTGGCAAAGAAGAAACAGGGTACTCTGTTTCTCTGTCAGCTGACTGTGCTTCTAGTCTGTTGTGTGTGTGGTTTTTTTTAAAACTATCCTGCTTTTTACTCATAAAAGTGGACTCTCTTATGAGTAAAAAGCAGCATCTGTTGTAGGCTAATAACTTTTGTGTGCTTAGTGACAAAGTTAGGTTAAAAATGCTTGATTTTTAGGGTAAAAGCAAGAGCTATTTTACATACATTTTAAGCAATGTAATTGTCACAGTCCATACCTTTTGCATAGTGGAGGCTGGTGGCTTCAGTTTGGCAGGGGTGTATGCGTGATTCCATTCTGGGTTTTAGTTAGAACCAGCCAGAACTCTAAAGGTGGTATCCATGGTTCTGAACCTATTTTGGGGATAGGGTTCAGCATCTTGGATAGCACCTTTAGAGTCCTGGATGGTTCTAACTAAAACCCAGAATGGAATCACTGCTCCTTCAAAACTGGAGCCACCAGCTCCACTGCTTTTGCATTTCATTTCCTTCCGGCCTCACTGCTGACAATCCCCCACCCCCCATAAACATTCACACACAATGTTATGTGTCTGTACTTGCCAACACAGCACGCATCTTATGAAATGGATTCCAGTCCATGAAGCCTTATTCCATAAAAAAATGTAAGATACCCCAAGACACCTTTTTTGGCTGCAGCACGATAACATTACTGCCCTCTCAAAACTGATTTTAGGGTGTATACTTAGTCCAAATGGGGCTCTTCCCAGACTAACTGTCACACTGCATGAGATGAGGAAAAAAAACTGAATACATATCCAGGATTTTACTGTGGCTGCATGTTGTAGAGGAAAGTCAGTAATGATGAGGAAAGTCAGTAATGATGAGGAAAGTCAGTAATGATGAGGAAAGTCAGTAATGATGAGGAAAGTCAGTAATGATGGTCAAGCTGTCTTCTAAGGGAAATTGCCCCTCATAACAAGTCTTCCAATTGAGGAACCTCTAATATGGTTCTAAGGGATGCCAAAAATTCCCTCAGAACAGAGTTTGAAAATGACTGTCCCAATTTATGCAACTCCGTTGTCCTGGCTTTCTTGTGATGCTCTCTTGGCTGCTTCCTGACATCCACCCTTTCTTTATCTTTCAGATCTTATTGTGCAAGCAAAGTCTGGCACTGGTAAAACCTGTGTCTTCTCTACTATTGCACTTGATTCCCTTATCTTGGAAAGTGCAGTTACACAGGTGAGTATTATAATCACATATAAAGGTTTGAGGGAAATATCCATGTTGAGAACAGTCAAAAGTAACTTTGCAAATAAGTTCATAAGTTACTAGTTCATCAATATTTCACCTGTCAGCCTGCACATATGGATCTGTTATGTATCTGTGGCATATTGATGGCCCAAAAGAGAAGAACTACTGACTGTCTCCTAGTTTACAGACATCTCCATGCTTTGTTGCTTGGAGCAATGTTTATTCAAAAGTGAAACATTGTCACTCCAAATGTGATGGACAGAATTGTAGGCTTTTGCTATAGTGTCCTCCCATGTGCATTTAGGAATTTGAAGCTGTATAAATATTTTTTATAGGGGCAGAGCTGTTTATTGAAAGTTTTATTTTACCCCCACTGCCTTATAGACAGTTCTGATGTAACTGTTATATATGCTTTAATGATGCCATTTAGGAATACTTTTGTAAGTATGATCTGCATGTGTTTTAGGAATATCTGACCAAAATTTAACTGTGGATGCTTCTAGTGGACTGTATAAATTTCATTAAAGGGATGTCAGTTATTGATGATCTGAGCTGCTCTGATGGGCAGGGGATTAATAATAATCTATAAGAAAAGGTTGTAAGGTTGAGGGTTTTGCTTTGTCCTTTGTCCTTCAGAGTTTGATTGTCTTTATTTCAGATTCTGGTCTTGGCTCCTACTCGAGAGATTGCTGTACAGATACATGCAGTTATTACAAGTATTGGGATCAAAATGGAAGGTTTGGAATGTCATGTCTTCATCGGAGGAACCCCTTTAAACCAAGATAAAATAAGGTTGAAGAAGTGTCATATAGCAGTTGGCTCCCCTGGTAAGACAGTATTGCACTGGAGTTATTTTAATAACGTTTTATCATATGTTACAAAAACTGTTGCATGCAGTTATCTGCAAACGTATTACAGAAGAGAATTTGATACCTTGTAATTAGAGAAAATATGCAAAGATAGAGGAATTTTTAGCAGGGTGCTATTAAAATTATTTTAGAGGGCATATTTAATTTAATTGGTTGAGTTGTATTGACTGACATAACCATAGTTTCCATACATTTTTGAGACACTAAGGTGATTTTTCTCATTGGCAGGTCGTATAAAGCAACTCATAGAGCTGGACTATCTGAATACAGCTAGCATTCGCCTCTTCATTCTTGATGAAGCAGACAAGCTTCTGGAAGAAGGCAGTTTCCAGGAGCAAGTCAAGTGAGCGTAATAAGTTATGCAGAGTGTCTTGTTTCTGGTAGATCTGGTGCTGGAAACCTTAAGGCCTGGTGTGACCAATTTGCAATGTTTTTTGAGGGTGAAATAGGTTGTATTTCCACTGAGTTAGATGCCATAGTTAATACAGGATCAATATTGGAGGCAGCCAGTACCCTGGCTTATCAAATTGCAGTGGACACCTTTTAGCTTGTTCAAACAGAGTATGTGGATAAGCTACTTGGAAGTATGAGACCTGTCATTTCTGTTCTGGATCCTTGTGCAGGTTTGAAGTCCTGACTTCAGATATAGTAATTGTCTCCCTGAGAAGGTGTGTGGTCCCTGATTTCCTTAAAGGAGCAGTAGAGTGGCTCTTACTCAAGAAACCATATTTAGATCCTGAGAACTTGGATAAATGGCCCATCTCTAACTTTCCCTTTCTGGGTAAGGTGTTGGTAGGGATGATAGTTGCTCACTTCCAAGTGGTTTTGGAGGAAATACATTACCTAAATCTATTCAAGTCTGGGTTTGGGAAAAGAAACAGCTCTGGTAGATGACATATGCTGGGGACTGGATGTAAAAGGAAGTCCTTCTTCAATGCTGCGTTTGATTGATACCATAGGTATTGTCAGTAGAAAAGCTTCCCA
Organism: Heloderma suspectum; assembly: GCF_057233095.1. Lineage (NCBI taxonomy): Eukaryota > Metazoa > Chordata > Lepidosauria > Squamata > Helodermatidae > Heloderma > Heloderma suspectum. The sequence continues at coordinate 257,486,408 of NC_139461.1, forward strand.
AGGTAATTCTGGGCTTCTCTGATGTGATCACCTTCAAATTGTACCTTGTCTCTCACTTCTTTTTGTATGTTGCTTTAGGAGGGTGTATCCCTAAAAAGCTGCACCCTCCTAAAGCAACATACAAAAAAAAGTGAGAGAAGCCCTAAAAAGCTTAAATACTTGAGATAAATAAATCAAATAAATGAGTTGGTTTGAAGCGTTTGCTTTGAGTGATGCTTTCTTTTTCCCTCCTTCTTGCTTAGTTGGATTTATTCTTCTCTACCAGCTAACAAGCAGATGTTGGCTGTTTCAGCTACCTATCCTGAATCCTTGGCTAATACTTTGACTAGGTACATGAGAGATCCCACCTTTGTGAGGCTGAATCCCACTGACCCAAGTCTCATTGGTACGTATGATGTTCTCTTTGCATTTCTGCGCAACCCCCCAATATGTAAGATGTGTGATAAATTCTAAAACTTACCATATTGGTAAATAAGTATTTTGAATAGGTTGTATGGTCTCATTTGTCAGTGCTCTGTAGAATAACATTTCAGCCAGACATATTGGTGCAAACGTTTATTACTTGTTAGATTTGTTTCCTTTTCTCCAATGAACTTTTGTGCGTGTGTAATATGTAAGCCCATCTTGTTTTGGTTAGGGTTGAAGCAGTACTTCAAAGTTGTGAATTCTCATCCATTACCTCATAAGATTTTTGAGGAGAAGGCTGAGCATTTACAGGAGCTGTTCAGCAAGATTCCTTTCAACCAGGCCCTGGTCTTCTCGAATCTACATAGCCGGTATTTGGTGCTTTAAAAAACAACAACAAATTAGAATATTTAAAAGAAAAAAATAATTATGTGGGGTTGGATAACAATGCTTCTGTTTCAGTAAGTGAATGTCTAAATGTACAGGATACTGGGATCGAAAGCAATTACATACAACAAGACCATCAGGGCAGTAAGTTTACAGGGCTGAAAGATTTGTCATCTAAGATTAGTCTGTATGGTTTAGCGTACCATATAACGCTGAACATAATTAAAATGGTAGAATCAGTTTGTGTCTGAAAAGGCTTAGGTCCTCTTCAGTATCACTATTTTTTATGAATTAAAAAAGCAAATCCAAGAGTTAATCACATATACTGTGGATGAAGCAGTCTGAGGGTGGGGGAGGGTCAAGGAAGAAGATTTTTGATGGAATCAGCTATGTTCCTGGATCTTACCATGCAGGAAGTAATGTGCCCCTAACCAATATAAACATAACTTTTATTATTTTGCCACACATTATTGTCAGGCATTTTAGGGGGCTGTCAAAAGGGGAAGTCATAGAAGTGTTAAGTTGAAACATTTTTCCTGTCTGGCTTTCTCTTTTTGAAGAGCTCAACACCTAGCAGATTTACTGACCTCCAAAGGTTTTCCTGCTGAATGCATTTCAGGCAAGTAGGCCTCTTGTGTTATTTTGCTGAACCTGATATAAACAAAATTTGTTGTATTTAAAGGCATATGTGTCTGCAAGCAGGTAGTTTGGATGCACACTAACATGGGAGTAAGTCCCATTGAACTCAGTAGGACTTACTTCTGAATAGATATATATAGGATTGCACTGTTAGACTAGGATATTATGACTAGCAGATTATTTCCTTGTGGTTAGAGGATTCTTACTATACTAACTTAGAAGGCATCGTTTTAAATGTTCGAGATTGTATTCTACTCTGAATACAGTTTGAAACACTTAAAATAGATACCTTAGAATTGCCTGAAGACTGGACACAAGTTCAGTGGATTTCAGCTTTGATCAGTGGCTTTCTTCAGCTTTTAGGTTCAAAAGTTTGAGCAATACAGAGCAAAGTACTGTAATGATTCTGCTAATAGGTTTGTTGGTTACACTCCTTGTCTCAGGGTGTAATTTATTTGTCTTTGTTTCTCTAGGCAGTATGAATCAGAATCAGCGACTAGATGCCATGGCTAAACTCAAGCAGTTCCATTGTAGAGTCTTGATTTCAACTGATTTGGTGAGCTTTTCCTAGTAAATGAATGTATAGCTTGCAAATGTATTTAATATAGAACTGCCTTGAAGGATCTAGACACTCCAACCAAAACTAGCAAACTCTTGCTTCTGACATTTTTCATATTTAATAATGGAGATAATGCATCGTAGAAAATGTGGGTTCCTTGCACACATACATTTACAAATACATTGTAAATCAAGTGATAAGAGGGGAAATAATTAGTACCGTTATAAGAAGCAATATGCTTGCTTGATCGCCTGTCTGAAACTTTGCTGTCTATTCCCAGCACACATTTAAACAGCTTTTCCACTAAGATTTATACGAATATAATTCTGAAAAAAATTGCAAGCTCATAACTCTGACACCTGCTTATCCACAGCATTTATAGAATAATTAAATTGATCTAAAGAAGTTGTGTGCTTTAGGTTTTATTGAAACTGACACAGTTTATACTGCAGAATTATGTTTCTGGATCCCAATGAAATAAGTTTTCTTGAATATGCCTGATCTTTTCTGGATTGTGCCAACTGATTTTAATGGAACGATTCTGAAGCAAGTACTCTGAGGATTGCAACCTACTAAATTAGAAATATTTTTTTCTGAACTAGAGCAAAATGTTCCTTTGTATCTTGATGTATGTATGTTTCTGCATTTTCATCTTTCCTGAGCTGTCTTGGAATTTGCTCACAGTACATTGGAATAAGTGGAGGAACTCTAAATGGATAACCTGTCTGAAGTGTTTGGCTTATCTCCTACTCACTACTGCCCTTGATTCCCCCCCCCCCCTTTTCTTCCTCTCAGACTTCCCGTGGAATTGATGCTGAGAAGGTGAATCTGGTCATTAACTTAGATGTGCCTTTGGATTGGGAAACATACATGCATCGCATTGGTAGAGCTGGACGCTTTGGTAAACACTACTTTGAGTTTGCTCTGCAATAGCATTTGTTGGATTTACAACTGTCCCATTAATTTACCTCTCTGTTCTGTTTCAGGAACCTTAGGGCTAGCAGTGACATATTGCTGCCGTGGGGAAGAAGAAAACATGATGATGAAAATTGCACAGAAATGCAACCTACGGCTTCTTCCTTTACCAGGTACAAATGTCTTTGGTATGTTTGGGAACATAATGATTGAATTTTGAGTATACCCTTATGAATACTGGTGTAGCATGTGCCTCAGAGTTAATAATGATAGTTAAGCTTCAATCCTATATTCACTTACCTGGGAGTAAATCTCACTGAAATCAGTGGGACTTACTTCTCAGGCATGTATAGGATTATGCTGTTAATCACACAGTTGTAGTCCTATTATTCTGACTATTCTGAAAGTGGCTAGGGAGTTTTCTGCATGCAAGGGTTGAATTATTTCTGATAAGTTAGATAATGGAGCTTTCAGTTCATAATTTAGGGCACAATCCTATTGGATCTGTCCTTGGTACTCATAAGCCTCCGTACTCCTGGAGGCTTACAAGTATCCAGAGCAGAGAGGGAGGTACACTACACCTCTCACCCTGCAATTTAGCTAGACTGGCTGTGAGGGGGTCGGGAGCTTGGACTCCTAGGCCTGAGGTTGGAGTGCTATCCCTGGCCGTGGATCCAGGAATCTGAAAAATCCCATTGCCCCCCTTAGACGTGTTTAGGGGGTATAGAATTGCTCTCAAGTCAGTTAGAACATTTGCCAATACAATCGAGAGCCTAATACTGAAGACGTTAAATGATGCATTTTTCTCAAATATGCATTACTGGGAGCTGCTTCTTATGAAAATCTTGGGCCTTTTGTAGTATAATAGCTGGGAAGCAATTCTCTTTATCTGTTGAAAACAGGACAAGAAGCAGTGGTTTCAGATAAGATGGTGGTAGAAACAGGTTCTTAAATCTGTATGTCAGAGCAGTTCATCATTGGATTAAGATGTCAAGAGAGATTGTGAAAGAAGGCACCTGCCAAGGCTATCCTATTTTGTTGATGGAGGGAGTTGAACTACTTGATCATTGGTTATCTTTCAGCTTTGGCCATTTTCAGCACCTTATAAAAACATTTTTGGCTTGTGGCAGTGCTTTTGTATTGATCCTACCTTAAAAAGCTAACGGATATGATTAATAGTCTATTAAAAATGCATCTAAAACATGCTTGTATTCAAAGCATGTTGAATTTAAGCTGAGTGTTTCCAGGCTCCAGTTTCTGGAAATGCTTTGTTATACATTGTTCTGAGTAGTAGTTGTGGGATATAGAAAGAATAAAATGTAAAATGAACCTTTTCTCTTCCCCACAAAATGTAGGGGATGCTTGAGATACGAATAAATAGAGTTGAAGAATTCAAGTAATTTTGATTATGATCTTGTGGTATCCCTTAACAGCTGATGTATCCATGTATGTTTCTTTGGGAAGAGAATTCTATGCATTGGTCTTGACTGATGGTGTTGTTGTTGTTGTTGAAGAACCTGTACCTCCAGGGCTGATGGAACAGTTTGAAGGATGGGATGTAGAGGTCACCGCTGTACCATACCCCAATGCTTCGCTGCATGTGTCTCTGTTGCCAGCTAAAAGACCAGAGGGGACAATGCAGCACACAAGAGTAAGCACCAGTGTGCAGATTTCTCCTACTGATGCTTCTGAAAATCCTCCTGCCCCCAAACAAAAAAACAGACAAAAGCAGCTGCTCAAAAGCAGAACGGAGCATACCAAGACAAAGATAACTAGGAATCCACAGTCTTCTCATGGTATCCCACAGCAGAAGTGCCACATGGAACCTGATTGCAAAACTGGTGGACAGCATAACAAGGAGGTGGAGAGGGAAACTTTAAAAAGCATGCTTCCTAAGATCCCTTGCTTATCGTCTTTTAAAAATTGTCAGTCTGCCAATACATGGAGCATGGCTGAATTTGTTGAGGATTATGAATACTTCATTAAGGAAGGATTGGAGAGAGATGTGGAGATCATAAGAAGCTATACAGGTCCTGGAGAGCAGCATAAACACCCCAAAAGTGATGTCTTAGACTGGACAGGAATGGAATCCAGAACACATGTTGCAACAACAGCTGAGGTGTTGACTGGAGAGTCCGATAGTGATAGTAGCTCTTGCACTTCTGGATCATCCAGCTATAGTGGGGAGGGCCAGTCACATATCAGAGCCTCTTCAGTTACACAGCAAAGGGACAATTGTGTACTGTCAACAAATCAGACTGTTCAGAGACATGCTCAGCAGTTCAGTGGTGTCCCTGAACCAGAGCAGTTCCAAGAGTCTTCTCTGCTCCAGAAGGTGGAACAGAATGTGAAACAGAGCAAGCAGAGTAGGCATAGCCACTTCTCTCACACCACCAAGCCATCCAAGAGAGAGACTATAGAAGATGCACCCCAAGACAAACATGCTCCTTTCCCTCACAGTGACCATCTGAATTCTGAGGAATACTGGCGAGCATATTACCGGGCGTGGCGGGACTATTATGCTGAAGCTTCTCGTTCATGCTACCAATCGTATCTGAGACCATTGAACATGCTGACTGCTTATCATGCCAATGCAGTCTATTTTGAAGAGTTGTTGAGGGGTGATAGGTAATGGGAAAGTGGTAAGATTATTTTCCCCAATCTAAACGTACTAGCAATATATTCCAGGTCACACTCTTCTTAGATCTTTTCATTTCATGTATGTACTGTTTTGTACATTTCAGCAGGTGAAATGCTTCAGTAGCATTGCTAATAAATAGTACACAAACAATGCTGGTATTTCTTTTCCATTGTTTAGATACTGAAAGATTGTCTTCATGACATTACAGGCAACCTGTTTTGCTGGCATTAGCCACTTAAGAAATACACCACACATGGTCACCATTCTTGTCTCACTTTATGTTGGATACGCTCTTGCAAAATAGTGTTCTCTTATGAATAGTAAGCATTGTATTTGTGCAGGGTTTAACATGCTCATTTCTGGAACTCAGTTGTGGGATAAACTTCCTGCTAAAATATATAGCCCTTTTTTGTATTTTCTCTGTGATTTCAGATGAGTTTGGTGTTCAGATAGTATGGGCAGTGGGACAAATCACTTCTGTCTGGTTAAGATGGGGGTGGGAAAACACTTGATCTAGAGCTGTTCAGTCTAGTCCCTAAAACTTTCCTTAAGGCTTTTTACCTTAACCTGCTGTTGAAGAAAGAGATAACAAAGAATCTTTAGAAAAGCAGTCTCTTCAAGGTAACAAGACATGTTGTCCTGCATATGATCTCTATTCCTGATGTATTCTTAGATCCTTTATAGTATTCCATAGATCAGCCTTCCCCAACCTGGTGCCCTCTAGATGGTTTAGACTACAGTTCTGAGGATTCCTGATCATTAGCCATGTTTGCTAGGGAGTTGATCTGAAGCATCTGGAGGGCACCAGGTTGGAGAAGACTGCTATAGATGGAGCTATTTCCATGTTCATATATAGAGCTCAGTATACAGTCCGTATCAGAAAGCTAGCTACTTTAAATCCCTGATTTCCCTTTTTTAGAGAAAGCAGAGCCTTTTTATTACATGTTGTCCTATTTATTGAAGATTGGTTGCATACATATATTTCCCACCCCTTCTCCCCCAGTTTTGCCCTTAAAGGACCTCTGAAGTAGGCTGAGTGGTAGTAATTGGCTCAAGGTCACCGAGTGAATTTTGTGACTGAGGGGGCATTGAACCCCTCCACCAACCACACTGGTTCTGATTTTTAGCTGTCATGATAAATAACGTTTTGTAAATATTATTCATGAAAAAGGCATGGCCAGCATCTGCTGTATTCTTGGGAATTTGCCGAAAGTCTCCACTCTGTGGCTCTCTGGTCATACTTTTTTTTATCAATTGTCAGTAAATACCATGGCCCCTACTTAGGGATGTACGAAAGTCACCTTTTTGGAGGGTGACATTCGCGATGGTGGGGAGGCGCTCTGTCCCTCCCCCTGAAATTCTCTCCGGCCAGCTCCGCTCTGTGGAGAGTCCACAGAGCCGCTGGCCAGGGCCGCCTACAGCCGGACATCCGGCTGCTGGGCAGCCTGCAGGGATGCAAATGCCGGCTACTATAGCCACCGCCATTTGCATCCCTGCGGAAACTGTGGTAGGCTATGTAAGTATTTACGTAGCCTGTCACAGCTACATGGAAGAAGCGAATGGCGGTTGCAGATGCGGCCGCCATTCACAAGTCAGTGCGGACGGCAGTAGGTAGGTGCTCCGTTCCGGGCCCATTTTGCGGGGCGGGGGGGCTTCTTTCCTCCATGGATTTTGGGGGGCTGAATATACTGGCATTCGGCCTCACCGAGATCTGTGGCGGAATTCTTTGACATCCCTACCCCTACTGAGCCACAGCTGTAGTAGATTCTGTTTAGAAGTGGCATAAATGTATCTCAATTAATGCATGTTGTTGATTTAAATAAAATTTAATTAAAACTGCATAACTAACACTTCCAGAGCTAGACTGAGTTGGCCATGTGATAGCAAAGATTGTTAATTATATATATTAAAAAAGCACATGAAGCTATTATAATTGGACCATCCTCCAGTGGGTGCCAATATCAGGCCTGCAACACATAGGTAATTTCATTTCTAATTAAAGTTTTCCCTATTAACTCAAACTAATTGCCCTGCTTTGTTTCAGCTGCTCTATATCCTATCTAAAATCATGACATGATGGGGGGCTGAGTTGGTAAATGCATGAGTAATACTGTACAGAAAGTCTTGCCTCTCTGTCTTGTTAATTCAGACCTTGCACAGGGTGATAAAGGACAGTATTGCTACAGTTTGAATTCTCTTCCCTGTGCGCACCTATGCTTGCAGTTAACCTAGTCACATCTTTCAGTTAACCTAATTCATGGCACTGAGAATGAGAATAGTCATATGTCTCAGACTAGAGCTCCAGTGTGTGTGCACAACTTACCTACACACAAGGGCTGCCCCATTTATTTCAGTCATTTGCTTTACATGCACAGAAGCACCCACCCCATTTAAATGAATGGAACAACTCATGGGTATGGTAACTGTGAGCATTAGAGCACCATGCTTTTAGGACCTTGTGGGATCATAATTATGGAGCTGGCTGAGCTAATGTTTATGGCTACCAAAGTGCTCTTAGAGCATTTCCAAATAGTTTTTTTTTTGTATCTCACCAAACTAGACAAATGGTGGGGTAAATAGCTTTGGGTGGGCAACTTTAAACTGCCTTCACTGTTTTTCCTATCTGAATCCCCACCCCAAGCCCCTGGCTGCTGTGTGTTTTTTTAATCTTGGTAGATCCTAAACTGAGATCCTCCTGTATTGCATTTAGTTTGGCCATCAGATTTATTTGTTCAGTCCACCAGAGACCTGCAAGCCACATGGCACCCATGCACAGCCCACACTGCTTTTCCCACACAGCTGAGTTTTCTGTATGTGGATGACACAGTCCACTCGAGGGAGGCAGTGCTACTAATAGCATGAAAGTGTGCCTTTCATAAGTTAATAATTATATTTCTAGTCTACTAGGGCCCTGAACAAGGAGAAATATATGACCGCCACTTTATTTTTTATTCTAAAATCATCTGAACACGTAATCTGGAATAAAATGAAGCAGAGGTGATCAGCTTGAACAGCAAGGGCCACACTGGAGGTTGGCAAGTCTCCTGAATACTGGATAAACTGGCTTCGGATAAAATGGTGGTAAGAAGCTTTCACAGGCACTGGGCTAGTTATTGGATACAAATGCTGGACTAGATGTGCTCTTGTTCTGATCAAGCAAGGCGGTTAATGCATGTCAAGTGAGGTGCTGTGCTAGTAAACTGAAGTAACATTCAACCCACAGCAATTGTCAACTAATGTAAAAACATTTTCATATGTATAACAATGGAAATGGGAAAAATGATGCCATCTAGTGGGATATATGGCTTATAACAATTGAAAGCAATGTTATACCAATGCTATTACAGAATCATAGCTATTTCTTGTTCAGCAGCAAGACTAGAACAATCCACTTTTCAGTTTTGTTTGAACTGGGTTCTCCCTTTACTTCCCAAAGTAAATATTTATAGTTTGTCTTTTAACACCTCAGTTTAGGTTGCCATCAAGGGGCGGGACACGCACAATTGAACACTGATGCAGAAAAAGAAGAAAGAAATAGCTACCTCCCACCCTAGCCACAGCAAGCTGGCAGGGCTGTGGATGTGATGGATGTTCTGCTGTGGATCTTCCCTTCCCAGGGTCTGTAGGGTTGCTCTGTAACTCTTGCAGTACATATGAAAACAGTGCCAGTTCACATGGTTCAGCAAATAACTGTAGCCCTAGTATGGGCTCCTGAGTGCATAGTTGACTTGTCACAGAACGCATGAGTGTATCAAGGACAGATTACCCCTTTCCAGCAATGATTCTTTAAACTTCCCCAATTGTGTACTATAGCGATCATGTGAATTTATGAGTAGATGTGTCAAGATGGGGCTGTTTCCCAGCAATGGTAGGGGCAAGAAGAAGCTGCTCTCTTGGGGATCTCCTTTATTATCTTACCACAGATTGCCTTAAGATGATTGCCATGCAGTTCTCAGTCTCTTCTCCAGACCTGGCCAGGAATGGCCAACATCGTAATTTTGGTGAACCACATATCTGCTATCCAAGCCACTTGGGGGCTAGAGCACCTTTTCTCAACCTTGGGTCCTACATTATCCCTGACCATTGATCATGCTGGCTGGGGATGAATATTGTGCAAGAATTATCTGGGGAGCCGAGGTAGGGAAAGTCTGGACTGGTCCTTTCTTATAGCCATTATGTCAAATAGCAGGTTCAACCTGGCTGTCTGTTAAGCAGGAAGCAGCTCATGCTAGGTCATCAGTTCTGTGGTGCCTGGGCAGCTGCCAATCCCTTTGCAATCCACATACAGCTCATGGGTAGCTTGCACTGCATTGTCAACTTACTTGTGGACCAAAAGCAGATGAAATCTGCAATCCTATACAGGTCTACTCAAAAGTAAGTTTCATTTACCACATCTCAAGTAAATGAGTTTAGGATTGCAGATGGATGAAATATTTCAGAGTTGTGTTTTATGCTACTGCAGTTACCTTACGTTTTATAGATCCAGGCCCCAACTAAGCCCTCATCTCTTTCTTTCTGGAGCATGAGAGTCTGGTCCAGACCCAAGGAGTAGAAGAGTAAGACTGGAAGCAAACTACATTCTTAGCTTGGTCTTCTAGGTTGCATTACCTGCTAGAGCCTTATTTGATTGTCTAGTGACCCTTCCTCCCCCATTTCAGCTCAAGACTGATCATACAGGCACCGTGACTTCAATATCAAGTTAGCCTTTTTTCTCCCCCAGCCACCTGCTTTTTGTAACATCGTGCCGAATGAAGAGATCTGGGGGGTGTCTCCATGAGCGATTTACACCGAGCTGGTTCTGTTTGGAGGTCATTAGGGATACATGATGTGGCCATCCAGCAGCCACCACAGAGCTTATCCAGGAAAAAATTGATTTTCTGAGACTCCTTAAGGTCTGATTCCCTTAAGTCGGATTCTTCCCGGTATAGTTGCCATGTGGTCCAACCCCTGCATTGACCTTGGGTATGCTAGCCCTGCCTAGGGGTGTGCCTGTCACCATGATCCCGGTCAAGGGGTGTTTCCTGTGTTTCCCATCCCTGCACAAACCAATAAGTGTCTACTCAGAAGTAACTCCCATTGTGTGCAATGAGGCTTGTCCCCTGAATGCCCACATCAGAATTTACAGCAATCCCCCTCAATTGAAATGGCACAATTTAAAGCACAAATCCCCTAAAGGCTCTAAAGCGTGCTCTTGGGGTTCCAATTCTCTGGTGTTTGGTTTATTGCCTTAGGATGTAACTACTTCACACTTTCGTTATAGAGATCCTGTGCAGCATTGGGTTAGAAAGGGGGCTGGTTTGTCATCCCTATGTTACTCCCTCCTCTTTCCCTGGACAAACATATGTGGGTCTACTAGGAAGTAACTCCCATTGTGCTTAATGAGGCTTGATCCTGAAATGTAGGTGCATCTGGAGCTTCAGGGGAAAGGAGAACGGGGGAGCGTGGGGGGGGGAGAAGCCTCTCTTATTGGTTGAGCAGCTCCTGCCAGTCAGATGACATTTGCTCCCATCCCCACCTGGAAGTATGTTCTGTGAAGTGATTTTTACTGGTGCAGAGCACTTGCTTGTGGAGCCCTGCATGCACCAAAGTACAGCAAAGCTGATTCCTTTTTCTTAAAAAATCCAGTAGTCCTCCGTTCGCTTCTCCTTCCGTTGTTGTGGTGAAAGGGTCCTGGAGATCATGGTTCTTGTGAACTTTTGTTAGGTCTGTTGCTGTTGTTCAGTCGTGAAGTCGTGTCCAACTCTTCGTGACCCTATGGACCATAGCATGCCAGGCCTTCCTGTCCTCCGCTGTCTCCCGGAGTGTGCTCAGGTTCATATTCATTGTATCGGTGATGCTATCTAGCCTTTGCTAGGCCTAATAAAGGTATTATGCTGATATGGATTTAAGTTGCTTTTTGTTTCCTAAGACTGTCTGAGCAAGGCTCTCCACTCTTATGTACCACTAGGGGACACAATCAAACATGAAAAGTCAGTAATTATCCAGAAGTACCCGTCCTCTTTACCCTAAGTCTAAACTCCATTTTAAAGGCACCCCACTCCACAAAGTTCTTTTTAATTTAGCTCTTGCATAGATCAAAACTCAAACAGATATACAGACTATTCGTGGGGCTGTGGTTAGAAGCACAAAATACACTGAGTGTTCTCCTTTTATTGCACTCACAGCCCTTGTGATTTTCGCACTAAGTGGGAATATGAAGAATCATGTACCATGGATGCAGAATCCCTCCTTCAGCATAGAAAACCAATTCTGCAAGGATTTTAGAACTTGTACCATGTTTTGTATCCTTTCATCAACTCGCTTTTTCTTCCTGCCCATTATAGTTCTGATAGCCTACATTTTGTTGAATGGAGAAATGCACTGGCACACTGAACATACATAGAATGCAACTTGTAGGCCTTGGCATATACTACATTACCCTGTGTGGTTGCTGTATTTAAGAGGTATCCCTTAGGTAGTGACAAGCCTTTCTTCAAGCCAGAGGTGGGAAACCTTTTTCAGCCCGCATGCTGAATTGCCCCCAGGCTAGGATGTTGGGGGCTGCATGCCAGTGGGATTTTGTGATTTTAAAAAATCTTTCAGAAATCTGGACATTTTTAGAGTAGGTCTAAGTTTCCTTAAATAACATCATTCATCATGATATTTATTTAAATACATGTGTGTTTAAAATAGTAGTTTAAAGTGAGTTTGTAAATTAGTATGCTTCTCTGGGCTTATGGAAAAGAAACCCATTCATTGTACTTGAAAATGAAAAATCATGCTAAAAGGAAATTCCCCATGTTTCATGCATTTCTCATGAATCGACTTGTAACTGGTGCCCTCTAGATGTATTGGACTGCAACTCACATAATTCCCAGCCAGCATGGCAGATGGCACCAGGTTGGGGAAGGCTGTTTAACTAGTTACTTCTTTTTAAGCTTTTAACTAAAATTAATTTTAAAGGCTGCTAACTTTTCAATTAGTTACTTTTGTAATTTTTCACTGCCCATACTGATTTGCCAGTGCAATTGTCTGGGTGTCCCTGCCATCAGAAGCGAGGCAACCAAGGAGGGGGCATTCTTGGCTGTGGTACCCTTTCTATGGATTCCCCCCGCCCCCCCCAAAAGCTCATCTAGTGTCTGCTATGTTATCCTTTAGATGCTAGGCAAATACATTTTATGTTCCCAGATGTTTTATATATGGCTAATGTTTCTGCTGTTTTAATGCTGAAAAGAACACTAGAGTAGATGGATCTTTGGTCCCATCTAGGATTGCTAATACTTTTGATTTCTTTGGGTTTGGGGTAGGTGGTTGGGATCTCATTAGTGACACCAGTTAAAGAAATGTACAGCAAGAGTTCAGTGGTTTGTGGCACATATTCCATTTAATCCAGATTGGATACATCAGGTACAGCAGTGGCACAAGACGCAGTACTGTAAATGATATACAAGTTTCAACATATGCACTACAGTTCCAAAAGAAGACAACAGGAAACTTAGGTTTCTTTAGAAAGTTTTTCTCAAATGAATCTACCTGCAGTTTTGTACAGTACATTTTGTCTCAGTTGTGATGTTTTGTAAGCAAAGCCCATTTAGAGTATGAAAATAGAAAATAATACAATTGAGAGAAAATTCTGGTAACAACATAAAACCTCTAACGCAAACACCATTGCATTGGAATGTCTCACTGGTTTATCAAAAATATACCATCACACATGTTCTGTAATATATTTCATTGGTCCATGGAGCCAGCTAAAACTCCGGTTGTGGTCACAACAGAGAACTGAGAAAAGGATACAATGTGGATCTTAATCTCTCACCTGCATGGCGAATTTAACCTGCCATGACAAGCATCAGTCCACAGAGGAATGAAAAGCAATAAACACATATGCACACATGCACAAATTAAGAAACCATTGACTGAAAGCAAGACTAGAGGAGGTCTATTTGTCATTTGGTCCCATGACTGGTTAATCTACAATCATGACAAGAGTAAAACAAAAGAACTGCTTCACTAGGTTAGGTCAACAGTAAATCTAGGCCTGTGATTCCTGAATTTTTCACTTGACAGTGGAATTCCCCATCTTCATGTCCTAGTCACTCAGCCCGGACTCAGGCCTCTGTCATTCACACCAACATTAGTCTCTGACATCTTGAGGAACCATCCACACAAGAAATCTACCAGCTATTGATGGGTCCCAATCTACCCTTAAGGAATCACCGGTCTACCCTGGTACCTTAATAGTTGTCATAGCTGAATGCTCCAGAATATAACACCACACAGTAAAGACAGAGTCCTCTGTTCCTCTTTGCTGGATCTAAGCATCTGTCAGACTTTAGGCTTAAGGACGCTGACAATCTTGGCTAATGGCTATTGATATATTTCCAAGAATTTGTCTAGCTTCTTTAAAAATTAACGTTTTCCATTACTGATGGTGTGTATGGTGGGGAATTGTTTGGTATTCTGCTCACAAAAGTTTTGTGTGCTTGTTAGGAGGGTTTTTTGTTTTAATTAATTAAATGTTTGTGAATTTAGGAATGAACCAGAGAGGAGGTTATTTTTTAAAAACACCCACATTTTACAGGTGGATAAACTTAGACATTAGAAAGTCAGAGTGGCTTGTTCCAGGAGACAATGAGTCATGATCAGGATTCAGGAGTTCTGGTCAACAGATTTACAGCACAATCCTAAGCATGTTTAACTGGAAGGAAATGGGACTTACTCCTAGGTAAGTGTACAGAGCAGGGGTGGGCAACCTGGTGCCTTCCAGATGTGTTGGACAACAACTTCCATTAGCCACACTAGCTGGGGCTGATGGGAATTGAAGTCATAACATCTGGAGGGAGCCAGGTTTTCTAACCTTGCTATAGAGAATTAGTAGTTTTAGCTAGGTATTTTTAGTTGTAGTTCTGTCTGTTGAAAATGAATGGGTTGAATTTCATATGACTGACTGTCAGAATGATTCAGAACAATGAAGGAGATTGAAGAATGTTTAATGGTTGTGTCATTCACAGATGGGCAGAGCTTTTTCTTTTTCTGCTAATACTTCTGACATCAGAGCAATTTTCATTAATATAGTTTATTGGAAATATTTAGGTTCCTTCACTGATTAAATTATTTTACATTTTGGGTTTTTTTCTGTTATCCCCATAATGTCTTCACTATTGTATAAGATATATAATATGGATTATATTAGGCTAAGTCTTAATTATATTTTGAACAGTCTATTTCCTCCACCTTTTATTTATTATCGAATTATTGGTGATGGCCTTTGGCTAAGCAGTAAAGAGTTGAGGTATAGAGAAAGTGCATTCACTTGACCCAATCTAGCAGGAGTTCCTCATTGGAGGGGATATTTGTCTATGGCCGTTGCTATTGAAAACCTGAGTTACAAGGAGACAATTCAATTTTCTCTGACTGACCAGTTTTTGAGAGGGAAGAGAACAATAAGTTAATTATCCACTGGTTCAAAAACAATTAGTTTACCTGGAGGATGCAACTCAAACCAGGATTTGTATACATTTGAAACCACTGAAAAAAGATGTAACTTCCCATAGAAAAGTTTTGTGCATATAAAAAATATTTATCATAATTTTAAATGTAATATTTCTTCTATTGCTTTTCTCTTTTTGGTGATCCCCCCTCCCCATGTCTTGTTTCTTTAGGACTCAGTCTTATACACCAGGTGTGGGCCATCCAGATGTTTTGGCCCACAACTGCCATCTGCTCTAGCCAGCACTGCCAATGGCAACAGATCATGGGAGTTGTAGGCCAAAACATCTGGAGGGTCATGACTTGCCTACCCCTGCTGTACATACTTATCTGGGAGTTGTGCCATTGAATTAAGTGGCACTTACTCCTGAGTAGACATGTATAGAATTGCACTGTTAGTGGTGCTGAAACTGAGGAAAGGGTAATTTTGTTGAAAATATTAAAACACAAGACAGATTTTGTTTTAATGTAAAAGATGAATTCAGTAAAGTCTGTTTTACTGACTTGGATCAGCTGTTGAGTTGGTTGGAGAGAAAGAAAAATATATTTGTTAGTACAATAAAGCCTACCAAATCAGACCTGAGGGCAGAGCCTTTGTTGAGATTAACGTTTTGTCTATTTAGCTGTTCCTCAGTTGGTAGCAAAACAGCTGCAAACATTGTTAAAAGAGCTGTAACTAAAGATGCCACAAGCCCTAGATTCTAAGACGGGGTGGGGAGCTTTTCTGCCCCAGGGGCTGGATTGTCTCCTGGGACACCTACCTGGGACCAGATGATGTCAGGAGGCAGAAGCCCTGCTACCTGACATCATCGGACTCCTCTCTATGCAGAGAGAGGTATGGAGCAATTGCTCTGTGTTTCTGTGCACGAAGAAAGGGGATGATCAGTGATAAGGGCAGGCTTCCCCTGCACTAGAGTGAGGCTTCCTTTATCTGAATAATGCTGAATATTGGATGGGGTCTGGAATAGGGGGCAGGGCCTGGGAGAGAAGCTGGCCAGTTGGATGGGGAGCTGGTGGGTTGGAGGTGCTCCATCCCAGTTCACATTAGTCATATCAAAAATGATACAAGTAATGTTGAGCACCTTTAATTTCAATAGGAAATAAGTACATGCTTAATTCTATCCTACTGAAGTCAGTGGGACTTGGAAGTATGTGGATTGTGCCCATTGTTTCTAATCCATCAACCCCTATATACCCATAGGGATCCAGATACTAAGGGACCTCCCCTTTCTCTTCTAAAAAGAGAGGGATGCAAAATGGAATTCCCATGTATCTTTGTCTCTTTACAGAAGTGAAGGGAAGCTTTGGCTCATGCCCACTGACACCAGTGAGATTAGTTTAGAATTGGTATATAGTTAGAATTTGGCTTTCAGTGATGTGCTTAATAAGGTAGGATGCCACATAAGCAAAATATAATAGCTTTTATCTAAGACAAGTTAGTTATGCTTTTGTACCATTGGAATCAATCGGACAAGTTAGTCATGTCTCATTTAAGTTCCATTGACTTCAGCAAGACTAAATTGTGACTTAGTCTGAACCCAACTCAATTCACTGTTGTGCCAGTTTGCTTATGAAAAGTAATAAAGGTATGACATATGATGTCAAATGCTAAGTGACATGAGGAAATCAATGTTTCAGAACCAGTTTGGAATGGAAAAGACAAAGGATCACTGCTTTTGTGAGATGATGGTGTGGAAATCAAGCAAACACATTCACTGTAGCTTGATATGAGGGCCAAAATGGTGAGTGACAGGGAAATCCCATTTTTCTCTACAACCACCAGATCTTGGAACTATTGCTGTTTTTTTCTCATTGAATTGTAGGACCCCAGGTGCTAGATCTATTGGACAGTATCCAATATTTTGTTCCCTGAATGGAAGGACCTTGCATTCATGGAAGGATTATTGCACTCATGGAAGGACCCCTTCCAACACTTTCCATGAAAGCTATTCTCATGTAAATGGAAGTTCCATTCACAGAGCAAAAGCACTGGATGCTACCCATAATTAAAAATCATTAAGGCTGCAAATCTTGCACTGATGCTGCTTAAATCCCACTGACATCAATGAGATTTCAACAAACTAACTGTATACAGTATTACAGACTAAAGTCTTGAGTGGTAGGGGGATGATGGGGGCTCCTGCAACTTCTGCTCATCTCAGGCAAGAGGGACTTTGGCTGGGACAAGTGCTCTCCCAAGTGCATTACACATATGCCACTCATTACAGATGAGCGAAAAGAAATAACATTGAATCACCCCAGGAAATGAAACAAATATTCCAAGAAGAAGTTGAGCACTCACATTTAAATGCATGAAATAAAGAGCCTGTTCACATGGGCCAAATGCCAGTCTTCAAGTTAGCAAAGCAAGCAAAATATTTTCACATTCTGCCATTCTGACTTGTTACAGCAATAACAAAGAATGGCGGAAACACGCAGCTCTTGAAGTAAATGCACAGTCCCTGTTAGGATGGTCAGATGCAAAGGAAGATGGGGGTCCTGTGTTTTTAAGAGTTGCGTAGAGGGAATTTCTGCAGATACAGTTTTTCTGCCCCTCCCTGCATGACAAACTTCACCTGCTAAAATTCTTTCACCTGTGGAACTAGGAAAGGTACAGGGAGCCCCTCTCCTTTTACATCTGGTAACTCTAGTTACAATTCTGTACTAGCCTAATTAGGACAATATATCCTACTGTTGGATAGCAATGGTTCATGCAGTGATAACACACACTTGGCTCAAGGTGTCTTTACAAGTGCAGGGCATCAATGTTCGCTGCAAAGCTGCCTAAAAATACCGCACCTTTTGGGGAAGCAGCAGAGCCAGAGATGTTTTCACTCTGTGGCAACATACAGGCCATTTTGACTAGTTAAAACTCCAATTCCTCGTTGGCTTCAGGAGACAGTAAGGGCTTGGAGGAAAGATTTTCTATAGGAGGGCTGGACTGGGGCTTCATAGGTTCCGGGTTTTCTCCCAGTGTTTACATAATTCACCATTCAATACCAAACAATGCTTGTTTCTACTAATGGCGTGAAATGTACTGCATGTGTAAAATCATGTTGCTTTTTAGCTTTCTTTTGCACAGAAGTAAAAGTCAACATAGTATGTAGAGAATAGCAGAGGATCAAGCTTCAAAGTGACCAGGCAGAAGCTGACCAGTAAAGTATATTGAGGTGTGATGGAGTTAGACGAAGCAAAGGAAGTTTGAATTACGCATCACAGTGAGTCTATTGGTCCGTTCTCTTAGATAGACTGTGCACCAGTATCATAAGGAAAATAGCAGAGGCTTACTCTCGCTGGAGTGAATTCCAACGGGATCACCAGTGAGATTATGGAAAAGTTGGACTCCAGGACCATGCAGTGCTTAACTTCTAAAATCGAAGGTGCTGGGCGCAAGTTTACCTACCAACTACATCATCCGGTCCAGAAAGCTTAACCCCATTCCTAGGTTTGTGGGACTGGTTGTAGTTACTGGTGGGGGCACACTACTCTGCAGAGACTCAAAGTCACATCCTTCCTCAGTAGTACTTTACTAGTTCGAAGACTAAGCCCTGGCACTGAAAGAACCTTCTTGGATGAACAGTAGGGGGAAATTAAGGCCTGCCTCATGTTACTCTAATATTGTTTTTTAAACCATTCATTGGAATCCTGCAGTTCCTCAGAAGTTTATCAGGGCATTCTTGATGAGTGGACTGGTTATAGTGGACAGGTTAACAGCATGTCCACCATTGCATTCTTTTCCTACAAGGCACCAGCACAGGTTTTAAGGTGCACAGTCACTTTGTTCAGGGCAAGAGGTGGGAGTCACTTTGTTCAGGGCAAGAGGTGGGATCAGCACTTCGCATGAACTGATATTGCATCCCATGACTCAGTGTGCAGGAGGCTGATGCACAGGAATTTCTTGTTCAACAGCTCAAAATGGAATGGGTTCTTGGAAGGGAGCAAGTTTGAAAAAAACACACACAACCCACCGATGTGCTATAAGATCTCTGAGAAAACAGAATGAAATGGTGTTGTGGTTAGTCAGTGGACATATGCTACACAGAATTTTAGTTTTAGATTGGCTAAAACGGGTGCTGAACGTCTTTCAGCCTGAGGGCCGAATTCAATTTTGGAGAAGCCCTTGGGGGTTGCATTCCAGTGGTGGTTGGGGCCAAAGGGAAAGGGGGCAGGTCTAAAGACAAAAGGGATGGAGCATTCCAGTGGTGGGCAGAGCCAAAAGCAAAAGGGGAAGGGCCTCCAAAATAATAATATCAGCATATTTTAGCTTTAGTTCTTACTGCCAGTAACTAAGCTCAGGAGAGGTATTTCAACCCTTTAGAGTGGGGATAAATTGTACAAAAAGTGGGAAACTTCCAAACAATCGGGGGGAAGGGGGTGTGACCAGGGGAAGGGGTGTGACCAATTGGAGAACCCCAGAGTGACAGTTTGGGAGTCCAGGAGCGCCATATTTGGCCCACAGGCCTGAGGTTCCCCACCCCTGGGCTAAAAGGTGTGTTACCTTAGAGCTGGCTAATTTTTTCCTTTGTACTTTTTCATCCCATCCAAGAACTAGTTACTCAGCGCCTTTGACTCTAATGTTAAAATCCAAATGCAATTAGAAGTCTGAAAAAAGACTACTTTTTTCAGTGGAGCTGTTTATTTTCTGAATACTGTGTTGTGTTTGCAAAGCTTCCCCTCCTCCCCCCCCCTTTTTTTTTTTTTTACTGCAATACAGTTTCCAGTTCAAAGTGTTCTGGGCTACACTTTCTGAGGTTTTTTCAAAATAAAAGCTAAGCTGCAAAAGACATTGTGGTGTGAACAACATAAAACATGTTTGGAAAAGGAACACAACATACATTAACACAGGGGTGAACAACTTGTGTCCTACCTTCAGATGATTTGGCATACAACTCCTGTTAGGGGTGAGGGCCAAAACATCTGGAGGTCACAAATTGCCAGTCCCTGCATAAAAGATTAAACGAGTCCAAACAGCTTAATAAATTGTACAAACTTTGTGACAAAAGTAGGGCACAATCCACAGAAGTCTGAGTTAGGGTAAGCCTTTTTGACATGGATGGAGGTCCTACAGGTTGCACCCAGGGGAAGTACATTAGGAGAACATTGGTGTAAAACCTCATAGATGGTTATGACCCACACTCCTAAACTTTCTAAACAGCATAACAATATTTAACAATTGGTGAGCTACTTTGAAACATACATATTATTTAAACCATCTATTAACAATGTTTTATAAATTGATTAGAAATGGTACTCTAATATAAAGTAGACCCCAAAAATCTAGAGCCAATCCTCCTCCTTGACAGGAAATGATGCTTTAACCAGGGAAAGTCAGATATTATTAAATTACCTTATCCATCAAGGTGATGCAACCCAGAAGTTGTCACTATGAGCCACAGGGCTGCATTACAAAATGAGACAGGCTGTCAGTCCATGCAAAATGGTTGGCTCCTGAAGTAATCCTACCAAGGACAGATCCACTGACTATCTGGCTACTATGGGAGACACTTCCATTACTATTAAAGAAACACATGTAAGACAGAAAAAAGAAAACTTGGGCATAGATTACAGAGTATTTATGAACATCTGGTGCAGTTGCTTTGAACGATTTTGCCCTCTTTCAAATTTGTGTGTACAGGATAAAAAAAATTAAATTCCCCCTAGGCATACCTTTTTAGACTTTTAAAAATACAGAACTAGTTAATCTAGTCACACTCTTTACAAGCCAGTGATAACAAAATAATTTTTTAAAAAGCAAAAAATTGTGGTGGACTACCAAAGCCCCCCCACCTCCCCGAATATGATTGTTTTTCCACAGACAATAATTAGCAGACAAATACACTGTTTGCAACTGCATTTTGTGTTGAATTAAAGGCGATTACAAAACCTGTTTTAAGAAAAAATGCCAACCACAATGAAAGTTTTATTGGTGCTTGTCCGTGTTTGATCGCATGCATGCAGGTGTCTGTTTTGCTACTGCGCACTAAAGGCTGAAGCCTGCAAAGACACACTCATGCAGAAAAGGATGCACAGTGAGTAGAACCATTGGTTCTTCAGGCGTTACTTAAAGCATGTTGTGTACCATGCAAACAGTAAGTCTTTGCAGGATTGAGCCCAGAAACAGGAAAGTGTGCTCAGATCTTTTGTAGTGGAAGTGTACCAGTTTTGTGATTCTCTTGCTTGCTCGCTCTCACGCACGCACGCACAAAAGGATGAAAATTAAATTCCTGTGACAAGGTGGCTTCTTTGTCTACACCTTCAGCTATAAAAAAAAGAAAATGTGCAGTTTTGGTTGACTAAAGATCCTGCTGCATGAAAGGGGGAAAAAAATCACAAAATCCATTTTTATCACCTTTTTTCAGTCATTTCCACATGAATAAATATTATCCATTTAAAAACCTTTAAAAAGGTGCTGAGATACACAGTGTTATAATTCTGCTTCTTTATTGACTTTCTTGTAGCTATGACAGGACTTCTTTCCCACTTTCTGGAAATTATTCTATGCTCTGTATCCTGGAATGAGGCTCCTTCTTGTTTATGAACAAAGAGAGATCCTTCCACCGCCCCTCCACACACCTCCGGCTTCCCAATTCTTCTGAGCTCACTCTGCAGCATGAATGGCGAGTTTGAAGGAAGCTGCCCCAATAGGCTCCATCTGTTATTTCATAGATGTCAGTCAGGTTGGTCTAGCTGTCCATCCATCCATCCATCTAGGCACAATTTGCAGCAAAGAAGGAACATGGAGGTGGGGAAAAGGAGAGAACCGTTGGCCGTCTGAGCCGCCCCCTTTGACCAACACAGCCTTACAAAGCTGAGACCTTGACAATGTTGCTACTAGCAGCGGTAATGTTCGTAGAATGGCTGGGGCTGGATGGGGGAGGCCTGCTTTCACCTTCTGGTGTCAGTGTCGGTGGTGTCGGGATGCTGATGATTGCTGTTGTTATTTGGGAGGCTTTGCAGTTCGGTCTGAGCCCATCATCTGATTTCATATTTAGGCTGGAGCGACTATAAGACATAAGACAAAATTCTTTTTAAAAGAATTTTTGAAAGAGGAGATGTAAAGATTAGAGCTGCTGCTCATTCCAAGCTTTGGATATGCTTATAATTAGGGATGGATAGATCTGTCAATTTCCGTGTCTCTCAGTTTCTCATTTTTCCAAGCTTACACTCCATTCATCCTGAACTTTGAGGTTTTTTTTTTAAATTGCATGAAAATTCCTACATGTATTTGTGCACGTTTTTCCTAATACGCACATTTCTGTACACACATTTTCCTAGTATACACATTTTTTGCAAGCAATTTTCCTGATACAGTGTATTTTAAAACTTTTTTTTTCAGTGACAGATTTTTTTCATTGGAGAACTCAATTGCAAAATTCAGTG
The DNA here is from genome assembly GCF_057233095.1 of Heloderma suspectum. Lineage (NCBI taxonomy): Eukaryota > Metazoa > Chordata > Lepidosauria > Squamata > Helodermatidae > Heloderma > Heloderma suspectum. The sequence goes on from NC_139461.1 coordinate 257,508,805, forward strand.
AATTTTGAAGAAGAATTCAATTTTAGTTTGGGCATTGGTCTGAAAGTGTGAAATTAGATGCATTTGTATTAAAATGCATTTTAAGTTTGCATTAAAATGCATACTGAACCAATTTCTCCTCCTATCCCTCCTTGTAATATATGGTCTCTGTCTTTGTAAAACCTAGGCTAAAACTACACAGTGAGCCCACACAGGCGTATATCGTAGTAGGAGTCAGAGCCCTCTTCAAGCCTGGTAGGAAACAAACAGGATTCCTTGATAAACTGGCAGTAACAGGGTTGATGCGTTCAACAAGTCAAATATAAATGACAAAAGCCAGTATTTGGGGGTCTTCCTGTCCAGAAAGAGGTCTTCATGTTCTCTAGTTTCAGACTGGAATCTCTGGTTCAGCTTGCCCCATCAGCGCATCTCTATTCTGGGACAAGCTTTACCTGATGAGTTTCTACTGGTCAGGCAGCTGCTAAAGGCACAGAGTATCTAAAAAATATATGTTACCATGCTAAGTCCATGTGCTGTAAAATGGGAGTTAGTGACCTGCCCTACTCTGTAAGTAAGGACTATCCAAGGAATGCACATATATCATCCAGAAACACTTTAAAGGGCACCTGAAGAAGGGACAGCACAGATTCATTCTCCACTCTGATAAGTAAACTACAATACGGAATCTTATCTTGTTTAGTCTACCTGTTGAATACTCAGCCCAATGGTTAATTCAGCCTTGTTTTTATATATCTTTGCATTTCTATAACGTATTGATGCCTACAGATCAGCCTAGGCATTGTAGTTCTTTCTTACATCTTCCCAGCTAGTGTCTCACTACAGAAGTCTTGAGGACAGCTAGAAACATTTCTATTAGATCTGCTTCAGTTGCTTCCTATGATTAATTATGGACTAGAAATGATAGGGTTGTTCTCTAGGCAACTGCCTAGCTGTTGGAGTCCGGCATTTAAAAATACAGGGGGTTGGCCTTTGCTAAGACAAAAAGCTCTTTCAATTTGAAACCCTGGCTGTAATCTTAGAGTGACTCATACAGAGGATCCCCTCCTGAAATCTCAATCATTCTAGGTAATTTCAGTATGATATTCTGTGACTTCTTACAATGTAAAGACACAGCCAGGCAGTCATCATTATTGGGAGCTGCTGATTGTGACAGCTCTTGGAATAAGAGGCAAGATGCACATCACTTGGTTATATTAGCACCATAGTTTTGCCACCATTTGACAGAGCAGATCTGCATGTCTATAATAATAAAAGAGGATGTGCATCTGTCAGTCTGCTCGTCCATCTGTCTGTCAGCACCATAGACACCTGAAACTTGGCATGCCTACTATGAAAACCCTAGGGGGTGCACCTCAGGGTTATTTTGTTTTCAAAATGCATTAATTTTAAATTATTTAAATGTGTCCATGTGGTTGAAGCCTACAGTAATAATTTCACCACTAGGGGAAGACATCCCTAATCAGCACATAGCTTTGCAGGCCATACAGTTTGAACTAGAGCTGTGCACAAATGACGTCTCAATATTCTCCAGCCTATTTGTGGGCAGAGAAATTGGGGGGACAATTTCTCCTAGAAGAGGAGAAATTCTCCAACAGTTTGTCACCGATAGGGCTCACTATTGGCAGGGGTTGTAGCACAGGTTCTTTCTTTCCTAAGGGTTTTTGGTTTATTGCACTGCTTCTGTAGGAAGCAACAGCATCAACTGTGTTGAGGCTTCCACTTTTCTGAGGCAGAATTTTGAATTTCTTCTGGTGGTATTTTTGAGCTTACCTAATCTTGAATGAAACGGATTATCTAGATCCATTTCAATCGGGCTTCAGGCCTGGTTTTGGAATGGAAACTGCCTTGGTCGCCCTGTGGGATGACCTCTGCTGGGAGAGGGACAGGGGGAGTGCGACCCTGTTGCTTCTCCTGGACCTCTCAGCGGCTTTCGATACCATCGACCATGGTATCCTTCTGGATAGGTTGTCTGGGTTAGGAGTTGGAGGCACTGCACTACAGTGGTTCCGCTCCTACTTGGATGGCCGATTCCAGAAGGTGGTGCTGGGGGATTATTGCTCTGTGCCATGGCAATTGTGCCATGGAGTTCCACAGGGCTCTATTTTATCCCCCATGCTGTTTAACATCTACATGAAACCGCTGGGGGAGGTTATCCAGAGGTGTGGGCTGAGGTGCCATCAATATGCAGATGACACCCAGCTCTACCTCTCTTTCTCATCAAAACCAGGTGAGGCAGTGGCTGTTCTGAATCAGTGCCTGGGCACGGTAATGGACTGGATGAGGGCCAATAAACTGAAACTCAATCCAGACAAGATGGAGGTACTGTTAGTGGGTGGTTCGTCTGCCCGGCTAGGTGATATTCAACCTGTTCTGGAGGGGGTTGCACTCCCCCTAAAGGATCAGGTTCATAGTTTGGGGGTGCTCTTGGATCCAGAACTGTCACTTGAGGCACAGGTGAACTCAGTGGCATGGAGCACTTTTTATCAGCTTAGGCTGGTATACCAACTACGTCCTTATCTGGACAGAGATAGCCTAGCTACAGTTATCCATGCTCTGATAACTTCTCGTCTGGATTACAGCAATGAGTTATACGTGGGGCTGCCTTTGAAAATGGTCCGGAAACTTCAGCTGGTCCAAAATAGGGCAGCAAGATTGTTAACAGGGATTGGCCTGCGAGCTCATATTACGCCAGTACTTTTCCAGCTGCACTGGCTGCCAGTCCATTTCCGGGCCCGATTCAAAGTGCTGGTGTTAACATTCAAAGCCCTTAACGGCTTGGGGCCAGGTTACCTGAAGGATCGCCTCCTCCCATATGTGCCTGCCTGGACCTTAAGATCATCATCAGCGGCCCTTCTCCGTGAGCCCCTGCCAAAGGAAGTGAGGCGGGTGGCTACTAGGAGGAGGGCTTTTTCTGTTGTGGCACCCCGGCTCTGGAATGAGCTCCCTAGTGAGGTTCGTCTGGCGCCTACATTGTATTCCTTTCGGCGCCAGGTGAAGACCTTTTTATTTTCCCAGGCATTTTAGCATTTTAGCTTTCTAAATTTTTATCTTTGCTGTTTTAAATCTGTATTTTAAACTCCTGCACTGCTGCTAGGTTTTATTGTGGTTGTATTGTTATATTGTGGTTTTAATGTTCTGTATATTTTAAATTGTTTTATTGTGTGTTGTTTGGTTTTAATTTTTGTGAACCGCCCAGAGAGCTTCGGCTATTGGGCGGTATAGAAATGAAATGAATGAATAAATAAATAAATAATCACCGCAAGGTGGCTGAGGGTGTTTCCTCTCTGTATTACACATCTTTCCATTGCTCTGCAGCCTCCCAGGCCACCTGCACTTCCTGAACTGAAAAAGCCCCATGGGAGGAATTGCCTCCTGATGTCTTCCTCATGATGACATGATGGAACTTGGGAGCTGGCTGGCGGCTCCGCAGACTCACCACAGAGTGGAGCTGGCTGGCGAGGATTCTGGGGGGGAGGGACGGATCACCTCCCCCCCCCACAGACCCCTGCGGATGCCAGGTAAGGGGGTTTCGTACACCCCTAAAGACAAGACACTCATGCACACTCCTCAGCCGCTTCACAAGTAAGGTAAGCACAAGAACCCCAAACCCAACCCATGAGAATTTCTCCGAGATGTCTCCTTCTTTGAATTTCTTCTTGAAAGCCATTTTTGTTCTATCAAATTGAATGAGAATGGTCGAAAAATCTGTGGGAGAAGTTTTCAGCACAGCACTCTCTTGAACTGAGGGCAGATTAATAGGTTGAGGTACAGAGTTCTACACCTGCCCCCTCTTCCCTGCTGCAGGGTAGCCCCAGCTCAGGGAAAGTGATTGGATATACTCCTCCCTAAGGGGGCCATAGGGCTGCATCATGGCAGGAGCCCTGCCCAGGGGTGCCAGTGGCATGGCTTCACTCAGACAGGGCAGGCGTAATGTGATCAGCTCTGACAATTGTGCATGTTTTCTTGAAGGCTTGCTGTATCACAGTAAGGACTATTCTAACCTGTGCAAAGCTGGATCCATTCACTAGTGAGAAATATAAGAAGCCATTAGGTAGTATGATTGACTTGATTCTACTTAAGTGAGGTTCACAAATGTAGTTCCAATCTAGACTGCAAGCAGTGGTTCTCAAACACTGCTTGGGTGGGAGTACAGGACACCCAAAGGGTGTATGCCCTAGGATCCAAGGAGAGAGAGCGTCCTGAGGCAGAAAGAACCTTCTTCCCTTCAGTAACCAAGACATTGGGGTGGGGGGCTAAATGCCTACTAGCAGAGAATCCACATGATTTCACATTGCATTTGTATGGGTGATGGCCCCTGTCATTTCAACCTGATTTGGGAAGTGCTACTGCTTCCTTCCAGTGGTGTTTCCTTGTATGTGGTTTTAGGAGAATAGAGGTCTAATTCTATTCCCCTTTATCTAATGCCAATGTTGGATTGGTACCCTGATCCACAGGTCTTTGCACACAGAATCAAGCTACATGCACACAACTGCATGTAAAGATATCTGCTGATGGCCAGTGCTGGTCTGGGGAGGGCCCAGCAGGTAGAGTAAATTTAGAAAAAGAGGACAAGCGAACACAAAAAAAGTTTGGGACACAGTGACTCACCAAAATGCAAGGGACAGTTTGGTGTTATCCTGTCTATCAGTTCTTAGCCTGTAGCAGATCCCCAGATCTAATGGGGGATGAAGAAATCAGCTCACTCTAAGCATTGCTGTACTTTTCTTTTGCCACTGGCATTTTTATAAATTAGGGGTGAAAATCAGATATTGCCCATTCCCTTCTGAGCACTACCACACACTCTACGACAGAACCAGTGTATATTGTTTTCCAATTATTCTCAGATAAACAACAGGCTGCATGATAGGTGTAGCTTTACCCAGAAAAGCACCTCCCTGGCAATAAAGGCTGCACTGGTTGAATTCCTGCTTATGTAGCTGTGGCAACTGTATGTTAAAAATATTTTTCTCTTCCAGCACTTGATTACCTTTTGCTAAAATTCTGCTCTAGATCTCACTTGCTTTAAAAATCAAAATCAAGTACCTAGTCCTTACCTTGAAGGCTGTCCTTCTATATGGGCACACAGAAGTCAGACTGAGTTAGACCCTTGGTCCTTCTAGCTCAGTATTGTCTCTACTGACTGGGAGCAGGTTTTCAGATGGCACTCTTTCCAGCCCTACATGGAGATGCCAGGATTGAACCTGGAACCAGCAGTGATGTTGAGGTGCCACACACACAAACATTAATTTTCTCCCCCCCCCCCAAAAAAAGTGAAATTTTGACATTCTTATTTTCAGATTTGAAATTTCTCCAAATTTGTGCATAAATTTCATTTCACCTCTAACCATGACCAAGCTTTACTCGTTGGGAAAACCATCCTGAATCTCAACTCAACACAACATGGCAGAACTGATGCTAAGAATTGCTCGTCCCTGTTTGGGCTGGTAGCGCATGTGCTAAAGTCCTCTTTCGTAGATGAAGCCCCCCTATCCACCCCTGCTGTACCTAGTTGTATCATAGAATCATAGAATAGTAGGGTTGGAAGGGGCCTACAAGACCATCGAGTCCAACCCCCTGCTCAGTGCAGGAATCCAAGTCAGAGCATCCCTTACTGATGGCTGTCCAGCCTCATCTTGAATGCCTCCTGTGTGGGAGAGCCCACCATCTCCCTAGGTAATTGGTTCCATTGTCGTATTGCTCTAACAGTCAGGAAATTTCTCCTGATGTTCAGCCGGAATCTGTACCTAGTTGTGAGTGAGGGCTGCTCACTGCACTGGATGTGTATGGTGCTGAGCTCCTGCATGCTCCGCAGCCGGGTTGCTGGCACGCTGGAATTTGGGAGGTGTGTCGTCTTTTTGCTGCGGCGAGAACAGCAGGAGGTCGTCATGCCTTGGTGACTTGAAAGGGAGGGGCTGCGAGTGGACGGATAATTCTGCATTGAACTCTCCAGGCAGTTCTGCTCAAACATCTGTTCATCAATGAACTCATGGTTCTGTCAGGGAGAACATCGACAAATATCAGTAACTCTCCAATATGATATTTTTTAAACCCCCCCCCACACACACAGTTACTGCCCATTGGCTAAACTTTCAGACCACTACTTTTGTGTATTTCTTCTGGCATTGTCTTTAGAAAACAGGGTGGGCAGACAGTAGATCTCCAGATGTTTTGGTCTTCAATTCCCAACATTCTTGGCTGTTGACCATGCTGGCAGGGGCTTCTGGGAGATCCAACATCTGGAGATCTACCTTTTGCCCACTCCTGGCATAGACAGCATTTGGCTGGTGCCACATCCTGTAATGTTGAAAAGGACATTTGCACAGGGAAACTTGCTCCAGTTGTATCTGCATCTGTAGCCTGAACATTTCCTCTGTTTAGGTTCTCTTTCATACATTACCAGGAGGAAGGGTCACCACCAGATGTTGATTGTGTGGAAGAGCTGAATGTGGAAGCTACTTGTGCATTTGACTGGTGGTGCTTCAGGTAACATCTGAACTGGCTGTCACTTGACTTGCAGTGTATTTTTACTTGGGTGTCATTCTCAGCCAACATGTGGCTTATGCATTTGTACTTGGGTACATGCAGAGAGTGCCTTATTAACTATATAAACTATATATAATGTTTGCCCCTATATTTGTGCCACAAGGGCTCAAATAGAAATGTTTTTGATGGCTGTTCCATGGCTGTGGAACTTCCTTCCCTTGGGGACATGCCAGTAGCTGAGCCTAGACCATTTTAATTTTGTCTCATTTATGCAACTGTTGAGTTCCCTTTCTGCTACAAGTGGTGCTCCATACAGGTATAAAAGCTCTGGGAGATTTTTCTTATTCGGTATGCCATTTAATAGCTGGGAATAAGTGGGTATGGGTAATTTTAAAATCCTGATTATATACTACTGTACTGCTGTATTGCTTATATAGTACTTATTACTCGAAGCACCACCTTCACCCACAACAGCCTGCCCACACTCTAAGATCAGAGACAGAGTCCCTTCTCACTTGCCCACCTTTGAGGGCAGTCAGGTGGGCAAGTACATGAGAGAGGGCCTTTTCTGCAGGGGCAGCACACGTCTGGAATGCATTGCTATCAAGGATCCATCACTGCAGACTTTTAGGAAGCCACTGACTTGTTTACTCTTTTCCCCTGGTTATGTTTTACTGGACTGCTCTGGGTTGTAGCTGCAATTGTACTGTAGGTTTTAGTACTGGCTAGGCCAGGTGTTTTATGCAGGTATTTGTTGTTTTAATGTTTGCTGTTTTTATGAATGTTGGCTGTTTTATTACTGTAACAGTTTTTTTTTTTTAATTATTATGAATTTTATGGTTGTAAGCTGAGTTGGGGGGCTCCTGCCCTGAAAGGCAGCCTAGAAATATTTTAAATAAATAAATAAATAAATTTGGGGTAGTTGATAAAATCTAATAATTTATAGATTATTTGTACTATCAGATTTTGATTTGAACATTTTATCCCTTTTAATGAAGTCGGTAGGAAATCCTAAGAAGATAAATACCTAAATAAGGGCATAGTCCAAGAGGAAGTTCTTCTATGCAAGCCCCATTGAAATAATTCAAGGTTCAGGTTTTTATCATGGAGGTTTTCTTGCACAGCTCAAGTCAATTTCAACAGGACCTGCCCAGGAGAATTCCTTGTACATTATCCCTGAAATAAATAAAATGTAATGGGACTCTTTAGGGATGTATGTTATTTTGTAAAATCCATTCCATTGGAGTTTTGTGGATTATCAGGTGCCTTTTGTTCCATGGTCTGCTCATTGGGGGAATCGTATTTTTTCCAGTTTCCTGGATTTGCACAAATTCACACTTGAGAAAAAATGCACCCCCCTTAAATGCACAAATTCCCTGAAAATGCACATTTACATACTTTAGCCTATGGGAGAAATGCACATTTTCAGCCAGTGAGATTTTTTATTTCAGCCAGTGAGATTTTTATTTTTATTTATTTTTATTTTTTATTTTATTTTATTTTATTGTAGATCCTGTCTACATCCTCGGGCTGCACAAATGGAAAAGAATCCATCAACACTGAGCAAGCAGGAACCAAAGTGACATCCACACAATCTGCATCAACTACAGCATCCAAGTCAGAACGGATCCGAGTGATTTTATCAGCAAAGTGCTGGGCAAATTGTTCACAGCAGGCTGTTGAGTGGTCAGAATTTTTATTACATAGGCCAGGATGTAGAAGGCCCCTGGCCACTCAAAACAGCTCCACTGGCTGGCTCCCTGCAGATGCAATGGTGGCAGAAAAGAAATACTTCTTTGCTGCCCTCACCGCCACGGAGTTGTTGTTCAGTCGTTCAGTCATGTCCAACTCTTCGTGACCCCATGGACCATAGCACACCAGGCCTTCCTGTCCTGCGCTCTCTCCCGGAACGTGCTCAAGTTCATATTCATTGCATCGGTGATGCTATCTAGCCATCTCATCCTCTGCCGTCCCCTTCTCCTTTTGCCTTCAGTCTTTCCCAGCATCAGGGTCTTTTCCAGAGAGTTTTCTCTTCGCATTAGGTGGCCAAAATATTTGAGCTTCACCTTCAGCATCTGTCCTTCCAATGAGCACTCAGGGTTGATTTCCTTTAGGATGGACTGATTTGACCTCCTTGCAGTCCAGGGGACTCGTAAGAGTCTTCTCCAGCACCACAGTTCGAAAGCATCAATTCTTCGGCGCTCAGCCTTCCTTATAGTCCAGTTCTCACAGCCATACATTACTACTGGGAAAACCATAGCTTTGATTAGACGGACCTTTGTTGGCAAGGTGATGTCTCTGCTTCTTACTATGCTGTCTAGGTTTGCCATAGCTTTCCTCCCAAGGAGCAAGCGTCTTTTAATTTCATGGCTACAGTCACCGTCTGCAGTGATCTTGGAGCCCAAGAAAGTAAAGATCTGTCACTGCTTCCATTTCTTCCCCTTCTATATGCCAGGAAGTGATAGGGCCAGATGCCATGATCTTAGTTTTTTTTAATGTTGAGTTTCAAACCAGCTTTTGCACTCTCCTCTTTTTACCCTCAACAAGAGGCTCTTTAGATCCTCTTCGCTTTCTGCCATTAGGGTGGTGTCGTCTGCATATCGGAGGTTGTTGATAATTCTCCCAGCAATCTTAATTCCGACCTCTGATTCATCCAACCCGGCATTTCTCATGACGTACTCTGCATTAAAGTTAAATAAGCAGGGTGACAATATGCAGCCTTGTCGTACTCCTTTCCCAATTTGGAACCACTCGGTTGTTCCATGTCTGGTTCTTACTGTTGCTTCTTGACCCTCGTACAGGTTTCTCAGGAAACAGGTAAGGTGGTTTGGTACTCCCATCACTTTAAGAATTTGCCACAGTTTGTTGTAATCCACACAATCAAAGGCTTTAGCGTAGTCAATGAAGCAGAAATAGACGTTTTTCTGGAATTCTCTTGCTTTCGCCATGATGCAGCGAATGTTGGCGATTTGATCTCTAGTTCCTCTGCCTCTTCGAAACCCAGCTTGTACTTCCAGTAGTTCTCGGTTCGCATACTGCTGAAGCCTAGCTTGTAAGATTTTGAGCATCACCTTGCTGGCATGTGAAATGAGCGTAATTGTGCAGTAGTTTCAACACTCTTTGGCGTTGCCCTTCTTTGGAATTGGAATGTAAACTGACCTTTTCCAGTCTTGCAGCCATTGTTGAGTGTTCCACATTTGTTGGCATATTGAATGCAGCACTTTAACAGCATCATCTTTTAGGATTTTAAATAGCTCAGCTGGAATACTGTCATCTCCGCTAGCTTTGTTGTTAGTAATGCTTCCTAAGGCCCACTTGACTTCACTCTCGAGGATGTCCGGCTCAAGTTCAGTGACCGCACTCTCATGGCTATCAGGGACATTCAGATCTTTCCTGTATAGTTCTTCTGTGTATTCTTGCCACCTCTTCTTAATCTCATCTGCATCTGTTAGGTCCCTGCCTTCTTTGTCCTTTATCATGCCCGTCTTTGCACAAAACGTTCCCTTGAGATCTCTGATTTTCTTGAAGAGATCTCTAGTTTTTCCCATTCTGTTGTTTTCCTCGATTTCTTTGCATTGTTCATTTAAGAAGGCCTTCTTGTCTCTCCTTGCTATTCTCTGGAACTCTGCATTCAGTTGGATATATCTTCCCCTTTCTCCCTTGCTTTTCGCTTCCCTTCTTTCGTGAGCTACTTGTAAAGCCTCATCAGACAGCCACTTTGCTTTCTTGCATTTCTTTTTCTTTGGGATGGATTTCGTTGCTGCCTCCTGAACAATGTTACGGACCTCCGTCCATAGTTCCTCAGGCACCCTGTCTATCAGGTCGAATCCCTGAAATCTATTCCTCACCTCCACTGTATATTTATATACATTTATATACACTGTATATTTATAAGGGATACTAAACCTGAATGGTTTAGTGGTTTTCCCGACGTTCTTCAATTTAAGACGAAATTTTGCAACAAGAAGCTCATGATCTGAGCCACAGTCAGCTCCAGGTCTTGTTTTTACTGACTGTATAGAGCTTCTCCATCTTTGGCTGCAAAGGACATAATCAATCTGATTTCGATATTGACCATCTGGTGATGTCCATGTGTAGAGTCGTCTCTTGTGCTGTTGGAAAAGAGTGTTTGCTATGATCAGCGTGTTCTCTTGGCAAAACTCTATTAGCTTTTGTCCTGCTTCATTTTGTACACCAAGGCCATGCCTGCCTGTTATCCCAGTGATTTCTTGACTTCCTACTTTAGCATTCCAATCCCCTATGATGAAGAGGACATCTTTTTTTTGGTGTTAGTTCTAGAAGGTGTTGTAGGTCTTCATAGAACCGATCAACCTCAGCTTCTTCGGCATCAGTGGTTGGGGCATAGACTTGAATTACTGTGATGTTGAATGGTTTGCCTTGGATTCGTACTGAGATCATTCTATCATTTTTAAGATTGTACCCCAGCTTTTCCCACCCTTTTGTTGACTATGAGTGCTACTCCATTTCTTCTAAGGGATTCTTGCCCACAATAGTAGATATGATGGTCACCTGAATTAAATTCGCCCATGCCTGTCCATTTTAGTTCACTGATTCCCAAGATGTCAATGTTCAATCTTGCCATCTCATGTTTGACCACCTCCAGCTTACCTTGATTCATTGATCTGACATTCCAGGTTCCTAAACAATATTGTTCTTTACAGCATCGGATTCTCTTTTCACCACCAGACACATCCACAGCTGAGTGTCCTTTCGGCTTTGGCCCAGCCGCTTCACTCTTTCTGGTGCTACTTGGAAATACCCTCTGCTCTTCCCCAGTAGTATATTGGACACCTTCCGACCTGAGGGGCTCATCTTCCAGCGTCATATCTTTTAGCCTTGTGATACGTTCCATGGGGTTTTCTTGGCAAGAATCCTGGAGTGGGTTGCCATTTCCTTCTCCAGTGGACCACATTTTGTCAGAACTCTCTGCCATGACCTGTCCGTCTTGGGTGGCCCTGCATGGCATAGCTTATGGCTTCACTGAGTTACGCAAGCCCCTTCGCCACAACAAGTCAGTGATCCATGACCGCCATGGAGTAGGCTTTCAAATAAGCTCTAGCCCATGTTCGATCGGACTCGTTCCAGGTTTTCCGCCAACATTGCTCTAGTCTCCATCTCATTTGCTTCATTGCCGCCAGTTCCCTAGAGAACCAGGGTGCTGTTTGGCTCCGCTCTGTGAGAGGGGACGCTCAGGAGCGATTGTGTCCACCACCCTAGCCATTTCCCTTTTCCAGAGATCAGCCAGGACTTTGACAGAATTGCCTGCCAAGGCAGCAGGAAAATCCCCAAGAGCCATCAGGAAACCATCCGGATCCATCAGCCTTCTAGGGCGGACCAGCTTAATTGGTCCCCCACCCCTGCAGAGGCACTGAGTTCCAGTGAGTGTAAACTCCACCAGGTAGTGATCTGTCCATGACAACGGAACAACAGAAAGTTCCTCCACACCCAGATCACTGTCATCCTGCTCAGCATAGAAAACTAGGTTTAGAGTGTGACCTGCTGTATGAGTGGGGCCAGAAACCACTTGAGACAGACCCATGGTCATCATGGAGGACATGAAGTCCTAAGCCACTCCTGACAGGGCAGCCTCAGCATGGATGTTGAAGTCTTGCAGCAGAACAAGCTGAGGAGACTCCATCACCACTGCCAAGATCACCCCGGCCAGCTCAGGAAGGGAGACTGTTGGGCAGCGGGGTGGGTGGTACACCAACAGAATCCCTATTCTGTCCCAAGCACCCGCTTTTAAGTAAACACACTCAAACCAAGTAGACTCTGGTCCAGGGCACCTGGTGAGGGGGATAGTATCACGATAGACCACTGCAACTCCGCCCCCCTACCCCCCCCCCGGTCTAGCCTGCTGTAATACAGAAAACCCTGGGGTACAAAGCTGAAATAGATTAACACCTCCAGCTTCATCCAACCAGGTCTCTGTAATACATGCCAGGTCTGCATGCTCATCCAGGATCAAGTCCTGGATGGCAGCTGTCTTACCATTCACCAACCTGGCATTCACCAACAGTATTTTCAACCCAGTACTTTTTATCAGTACTGAATGCACTGATAACTGTTGGGGCACATTAGGCATTCCATATCCTGCTTTTCCAGTGTTATTTCCTACTTTTTATTCCATATTATCCAAAATACCGCAACAGATGTCATTGTGTGCACTACAAGGTATAAATGCACAAGAGGGATATAGCATCACCATGATGGGATTGTATGCCCAAAATAGATTCAGCACCTTGGATAGCTCCTTTAGAGTTCTGGCAGGCTTTGACTGAAACCCAGAATGGATTTACAGTCCTACCAAAATTGGAGCCACCAGCCTCCACTGTCGATATGACATGAGATGTAGATCTGGCTCTAGTAGAGCCTAACTGGAATGTGCGCAACCTTCTCCCACATCCCGTCTTAAGATGGTGATGGCTTCACCATCAGATAACTTTTTTCTTCCCCTTGCATTGTTTACCATCTCACCCAGCCTTCCCCATCTTGTACTCTCCAGATGTTTTGGATGACAACTCCCAGCATTCATGAGTATTGGTCATGGTGGCTGTGGCTGATGGGAGTTGAAGTCTAAAATATCTGGAGAGCACCAGGCTGGGGAAGGCTGATATAGATGAGTTCTGGATAACTCAAAAGCTTGTATACCTACAACTCACATCAGCTTTCTCCATTGGCTATGGCTATGCTTGCTTATTCTGGTGGGAGTTGTGGCCCTCTAGATGTTTTGGCCTACAAGTTGCCCACCCAGTTGTACACTATTTTGTGACCTTTTGGTTGGCCTAATAAAGAATTTGCCCTAACATGGGTTTTGGAATTTTTCTAATGGCCGTTACAGCTATCTTTTTATTTACCAAAGATACCCTGCTATTTTCCTTCTACTAATTTTACTTTTGGAGCTGTAGGATGGGCTTGTTTCTGACTTTTTCAATCCTAAGAGAAGTAGAAGTGCATATGTGGGAAATGTTCAAAGATTAGTAGTGGAACAACAATCATTTTTCCAGAAAAAACACTCTTGTTGCATTTCATTCATTCCATTGCTGTCTTTTATGGATCTGATAACTTTGTCCATTCCTCATACAGAAGAACTTTCTCCTGAGAACTGTGGGACTACAATGGTAACAAACAGAAAATTTTCACAGATGCATCTTTATACACATCTATAAATTTGATGCACTTTACCCCAAACAGGGGAGGAGGAGTCTTGAGAAAGGATTGGAAATGACTCAGGTTTAGGTTTTGCTAAGAGAAATTGGCAGACAAAATTTATAAGGTGGTTTGGGGATGTTGGCATATAGTGCAAATTCACTAGTATAAAAAAGAAAAAAGAGAAGAACTATTAATGAAGGAGAATGGACAGGATCCTGACCAGGAAGCGGAACAATGTGAGACTTTTGCCCTAGGAAGTGGAATGCAAAGTGTGACAGATGTGGACTGTGCCACACCACCGCCTTGCACAAGTTCTGTAGTGGCGTGCACAAAAAGCTGCTGTTCAGGTTTCATCTTTAGTAGCAAACTGAAATGAAAGAAATGCAACAAGCTGTGCTAATACAGACATACCTTAACAGAGCAATCCCACCGGTGAGGGCAGGAAGATCCAAAGGCAGAGGAAACTCATCCAAAGCCCTGCTGGGCTCATGCTGGCAGGATAGAAGGGAGGGAGCGCAGTGTTTTTCTTCCCCCCCTTTTGGGGATGTTTTTTTTCTTTTGAAGATTTCCTGCCCATTGGAATCAACGGGTGGGAAATTATGTATGCTAGCTCCAGGGTTGGCATACATTTCCCATCTTGTGCCAGGGGTATGTCTGGGAGCTAGGAGGATTTTGGATCTGCCCTCCCAATCTGCTGATGACACACATCCCGATCTGCCCCCTTTTCGTGTCTACTGAAGTTGGCGCTCCAACGCTGGAGAAGCAAAGGCCTTGGAGGTTTCCATAGGGGCTGGTAAGGGGCATCTAAGGAGATCTGATCTACCCTATGCCCCCTGGCATGCCCTCCCAGGAACCATAGGATTGCAGTCTAAACATCCTGTCATATACAAACTCACACTTTCTTTCGAAAGTAAAGCTACTGGTTTCAGTGGAACTGTGCCGGTTAACACATAGGGCAACTCACATACGCTCACTGTTTTTCATTCAGGGCAGCTTTAGATATTTCAGACAAGTGATGACGACAGAGGAAGCATGGAGGACTGGTGCCTCTTCTTGTTGCATTTCCTGTGTAGCGAGTAAAGGGGAATCATCTGTGTGGTGAGACGTATAAGGTACGGAGGTGTGTCATGTGTGGAGCTCGTGCATCTCCGCACAGGGATGCATCTTCCACTTTGCCCATCACCACAGAAAGCATAAAAAGAGGAAGCATGAGTCGCTCATGCTCCCTCTGGCACCACCCTTTTGAATGTGCAAAGCTGCCTCCAATGTTGAGTAGGTTGCAACACCGTACATTGTGTGAGGGAATTCACAGTTCAGACACCTAATTGAAAAATGAGGTTACTGTATTCTAAATATCTTGATTATGTAATGTGGTATGACTTGTCTGATTTAAGATTATAACACTGATTTAGGAGCCAAGCATGGCATGATGGTGGTTAAAATGGCAAATGTTAATGAAAATAACATGGTCAGGGAAAGGATAATATAGCTGTTTTACAATCAATTTAGCTGAATAGCACAGAACTGTAATTTTTACAGGAAAAAAACATACTCTGTGCTCTTGGTTGGGAGAAAACTTGTGAAAAAGCTGCAGCCTAGTACACCAATGCTTGGTAACAGGTGCTCTTCATATGTTATGGGAGTGTCTTACCTGTGACTTCATCCTATGGTGTTGCCATAATGTTTAAAAGCCTACCGGGCCAATCAGGCTGGTTTTCCCTATGCAAATGACACCTGGCCAAGATCAAAGATGG
Organism: Heloderma suspectum; assembly: GCF_057233095.1. Taxonomy (NCBI): domain Eukaryota; kingdom Metazoa; phylum Chordata; class Lepidosauria; order Squamata; family Helodermatidae; genus Heloderma; species Heloderma suspectum. The sequence continues at coordinate 257,524,215 of NC_139461.1, forward strand.
CAATCTGGTAGGATGGCTTCTTGCGATTGGCTTCACCCACTCTCAGGATGCCAGGCTTTTGAATGTTATGAAGCATAGGACGGCCTTCCCCAGTGTGGTACCCTTTAGACATTTTGGACTACAATTCCCATGGTCCCTAACCATTGGCCATGCTGGCTGGAGCTTATGGGAGTTGTAGTCAAAAACATGAGGAGGGTACAATTTTGGGGAAAACTACCATAAATGCCATGCCACAGTCATAACATATGAAGAGCAACCTCAACTAGAATTCTGAAGTTTTGTAACCTAGAATAGCAATTATAGGCAGATCAGAAATACATACAGAACATTGGGAGTGGGGAATGAATGGTATCTTGTACTCATGGATAGAAGCTAAAAGGGATTAAACCTCAGCATTAAACAAGTGCCACATCCAGATAAATAATACAGATACTTAACATTCACATTTATCATTTCCTCTTTTGAGCTAGAAAGTGTTAAAAAATAGATAAAGCAGATACTGTTTTTCATCCCACAGTCTACCAAACCACCAAATAGCAAAAGAGCTCCAACATGCACATTCTGCTAAGAACAGGATCACTAACAAAGAAGGAAACAACACTCAAGACATGGCACAGAGACTGCAGTAAACAGATTGAATTAAGAAGGAAATACCTTGAAGGTGGAAGTTCGTACAGATAACAGGGGATCATCCACAAGATAGGACAATCCCTACAGGACAACATGTCAACAAAAGATAAAAACACCATTGATTGTCCATTCCAGCATTCCAAAGTTCAGTCCCAGCATTCCATCTGGCATCACACAAGTTTGAATGGGCAACAAAGCCTTTCCTTTAACATATTTCAAATTGTACCATCTCTTCAAACAAGAAAACGATCCCAGTGATAGTGGAAATCTTGTTGGCTTCCTTTGAAACCCAAGTGGTCCAGGAGAAAACAAGTTATAAGCCATTCAGTTGATGTACCCCCAAATGAGGGCACCTGGGCAACACAAATAATACAGCTGGGTTAGAATTGATTTGTATAAAATGGGTTGCTTCCAGATGAGGCTTTTATCATGCCATCCCTCTGCCTCATTCATGGTATGGAGTGTCCAGATGACATTGTGATCCCTTTGTAATCAGCCTGTGTTTTCTCACTGCTTTATCTCTTTTTTTCAAACTGCAAAAAATCTGGTAGGGAGGGAAAGAACAGAACAGCAGTGCTGTTTTTCAGCAGAAGTGGACAGAGGAAAATGTGTGCCTGAGGCACAAAGCTTTTCTACACGAGGCTAGGGATGTATGAAAATCACTTACCTGTTCGCGGATTATGTTTATGGTGGGGGGGGAGGCGTTCCGTCCCTCCCCCCGGAATCCTGGACCGGGGGGGGGAGGCGCTTCGTTCCTCCCCCCCGGAATCCTCCTTGGCCGGCTGTGCTCCGCGGAGGCTCTGCAGAGCAGCCGGCCAGGCCCAGCCAGGCCAGAGCCGTCCGCAGCCGGATTTCCAGCCACGGAGGGCTCGGGGGGGGGGGAACGCGTATGCAAATGGTGGCGGCTACGGCTGCTGCCATTTGCATTCCTTATTTTTGACGTCTTAATCTACGTAAATATTTACGTAGACTAAGACGGCGAAAATAAGGGGAAAGCAAATAGCGTAGCGGACGCTATTTGCATTCCCCTTATTTTCACCGTCTTAGTCTACGTAAATATTTATGTAGATTAAGACGTCAAAAATAAGGAATGCAAATGGCGGCGGCCATAGCCGCCGCCATTTGCGTACGCCTTTCCCCCCCCCCAGACGTTTTAGGCTACGTAAAAACTTACGTAGCCTATCACGTGGGTGTAAACCCCCCCCCAAAAACCTGAAAATGTTGGAGGTAGCAGCCGGTCGGAAGACCAGCCGCCAGAGCTGCTGCCGGAGCCGCCGCCGCCCGGAAGATCCGCCCCAGGTAAGTCTCGTCCTGGGGGGATCCGCGGGGGGCTGGGCGGGGGGGGTGGCAGGCCGTTCCGCCACAGATTTCGGGGGGCCAAATGCACTGGCATTCGGCCTCCCCAAGATCCGTGGAGGAATTCTCTGCCATCCCTACACGAGGCATTTATTGTGTGCTCATCATTCCCTAGTCATGGTTATTTAAGGCTTTTTTAGATCGTTCAGTTTCACTTCTGTGTCTAAAGAGCACTTTTGGTGAGGTTTTTTTTAGAGCAGGGAAAGTGTTGTATTTAATTGTAATAGCAAAAGAAAACACGTTTTTATGTGTGTATTTGTGCTATTCTTCTGTACCACCATGCCACCTAGTGGTTAGGTAGCAGAAAGGCAGGAAAGGAAACACTCTTCGTGTAGTGCTTGGATCTCAGTCCTGCGATGAAACCAAAAGTAGATACAGTGGATTAATAGCCGATTAACAGCCTTGTGTAGAAAAGCTCACAGTGGGAAAAGTCCCTGGGAGAAGCTGGATGATGTGTTGGGGATGCTTCTCCTTTCTCTATCACTTGCCATGCATTTCCAGGTGCAGAGCCATTTTGTGTCCCACATTGCAAGTCCTTTCCCCTCTCCCAACCAAGGCTTCTCCAAGCTTACAAAGCAGGGAGAGATCCCACTGAACACCATGCTTACTTCTGTGTAAACATATGTAGGATCTGAGTATAAGGCCACAGTCCTCTTCAAGATGCTCAGCTGTTTTTTTAAAATTTTATTTTAAGGTCACTATGCTAGAATAGGGGCATTCTGAAATTCCCAGCCATAAGGAGTCAGAAAAGGAAAGAGGACAATGCTGTCCACTTGGCTATGTTGCACTCACTGTGTGAATGGAACATATTGAGATGCACACACCAAGAAAATGCAAGACCCCCTGAAGTGTGGACAGTCAATGGGAATTCTGTTTTTAGTTTACAGCCCTCCATCTGGAAGCACCCTGGAGCAGCTAAAGACAAAAATAGGATGCATATTGATATGGAATAAAGGGCTGAGCATGTATTCAACTGACATGGTGTTTATCTTAAATTTATTTTCTAATTAAGTATGAATATTTCCCAGCTTTGTTTTGCCAAATTCATTGAATTTGGAGATGATTCATAACAGCTCAGATATTTTAACCTTGAAATTTCCACAGCAATAGGCAATACCATGGAAATGATGCCTGTTTTTTTGGAAAGGTGAATTGCCCTTTGAAACCTGCTGGAAACATCTCATGTATGGGTCATTCCTCATTCCACTGGCAACTTTGTGACATTGCAAAATGACTCTTTTGGTGTTTCAAGAATTCATAGGCTATGATGAGGATTTCTTTTGTTAGTGTGATGCTTTATTAATCAGTTAAGTAGGATGGAAAGACATGCATTTTCAGCACAAAATGCTGATTGAACTGTTGATGGGTGCACTGAAAAACATACACTAAACATGCTGCATGTCAGTCCTTGAATGACAACCTCTGTCTTGAAAATGATGGATGATTTAGGTCGGCAATGCACCCTTCGCAATAACCAAACAGCCATTTATCGCCGATTGAGGTTGCAGTGAACCATATCTGACTCTCTCTCTCTCCCCCCCCCCCCAATTCTTGATGTAACAATATGTTTATTTCCATTAGAATTTCAGGTAGATGGAGGACAAGTGGTGAATAATTTATTATAATTCCTATCAACTTCGGTCATATACACTTTGGTCATCAATTACAACCAATCAACTTTGAAGGTATTCCTCATTCCCCATTTAATATTATACCAAAATGATCCCACAGCTAAATATCTGAATCCACTGTTATCTGTTGGATAGCTTCACATTGCTTTGAGACTATGGGCCTTTTTAGATGACGTATATATGTAGAATCAATGTACAGAAGGGGAGTGCCCCCTGGCCCCCAGTCCTGCTTCCTACCTCCATCCAAAGTTCACATTTTCTGAACAGAGTCTATGTACACATGCTTAGACTCGGTTTGTAAAATGCTCAGATGTTGAGGGTCACCTTCCTGTGGCCCTCTCCTCATATTGATTCTGCACATGTTTGTTCTCTGGAAAGGGCTTACATAAATAATTACCCTATTTCTTTACCACTACTTCAACTCCACCTTTTGTCAATAGTGTTCAGGGCAGCGTGTGTGAAGATGTGTCATTTGAGCCTCACAACAGCACTGTGAGGTAGACAGTTTGTATAAGGCCTCCCTGCAAGATTCATGGCTGAGCGAGAATTTGAACCTGGGTCTCTTCAATCTGCATCCAACATTCCGTTCACTGCTACATCAGACAGGCCCTGTATTTATCTATATGATTAATATTTATGTCACATTTTAGATCCGCTTGTTGCATACATTATTTATATTTTCATGGGTGATACCAATAGGTGATGAGTATAAAGAATAATAATTTTAACTGATTATTTCCCCTTTCCTTTGATGTTTGTGTAAAACATTCAGTATCAACATAGCATTTCCATAGTGTTCAAAGCACTGCACATACATTATTTTAGGTATCCTGACAACAACTCTGTAGGGAAGGCCTACAGGTGGGGGCTGAGGCTGAGAGATAATGGGGTGTTTAAGGTCACCTAGTGAGCTCTTACGTGTTCATTATGTATTTATTTGTTACATTTATATCCTGCCTTTCCTCCTACAAACCCACGGTGTGTTATCCTCACAACAATCCTGGCTGTCAGGTAGTTTAGGCTGAGAGTCAGTGACTGGTCCAAAGTCACCCAGTGAGCTTCATGGCTGAGTGGGGTCTTCCAAGTCCGAATCCAACACTTTAGCCACCACTACACCACACTGGCTCTCGGCTTTCGGCCGATGTTCGAACAGAGGGCTTCCTGATTCACAACACAGTTTCCTAGACAGTAAATTATACTGAAAATTGGAAGACTAATGTTGGCTCAAACAATCAGATGTAACCATTTCCCTTGATTGTTCTGTGGCTCTGTTTGTGTACTATCCCCCGTATGGCTTTATTTTGAATATTCCTGCAGCACCAGGGACTGAATACAAAATGGTCATGTTTACCAATCCACAGGAAAATTATTCCATCTGCTCATTATAACTGGACTGGTTTTCCTTGCCTGTTGTTATTCACTCAGAGTTGGGCTGCAGTGGAGTTACTTTTGTCACCTAATACCTGATATAAATCAGAAGGTTTACATGTGACATTTGTCTATGACCCAAACTATAAACTAAGCTGAGATGAGACCCCAGTCCAGATTTTCCATTAGTGATGATGCCGCTTCCCTCCATCTTTAAAGAATGCTTTAAGGCACAATCCTAAGGGTTGCACCCTGGGTACTCATTAGCCCCTGAACTCAGAGGCTTATGAGTATCCTATGGAGAGAGGGAGGCACCTCATGCCTCCCCCTCTGCATTTTAGCTAGATGGATGATTTCACCAGTCTAGCGGAGGCTTTGGGGAGGGGGAGGGAAGGAGGCTGGGGTGGCAATAGGAAAAGGTATAAGGCAGCCATCTTGGTCTCCTCCCCTCCCCGCCCCCAGGAACGCCTCCTTTCCCCTGTCTCCGTGCTCCGTTTTATGAATGCGGAGAAGTAGCCGGTGCAGTTCTCTCTGGGCTGGCTAAGAGGGGGAGGGGATGGGGGCGGAGAGCACAATTTCCTGGCTATGAGGTCGGAGTCCTGTTTTTAACCTTGTATCCAGGAAACTGAAAAATCCTATGTCCCCCAGATGCTGCCTGGGGGACATAGGATTGCTCCCTCTGTGCATCAAATTAAATGTGCATACATGTATTTTCAGGGATGGCAACCTTCATCCTTTAATTTAGGGACAAATATTATTCCACCCCTCCCCTGCTATTTCTTTCAACTTCTGGAAAGAATGACACAACTGCACTAGTATGCCTGTTCATGAATAAGTATCTTCTGAATTTTCTGTTACATCTCATCCTGGAGATAATATCCAAGGCATTTCTATAGTGTTTAGTGTGGGGGTAGGGTGGGGTGGGTTGAACATGCTCATGCAACACATCAGTCTCTGCAGTCACATGTGCCATGCCTCTTGCTCTGGTGGTCTTCTACCTGATCCTACAACTGGAAGGAATGACAGCGAGATCAGCACTGGGTTGTGCATTCTGCACCCACGATTGAGTGGGGCTGTCCCCATGTAAACTGCCTGTGTTTAGGGTGGTCTGCTGCACTGCACAAACAGAAGCACAGGCAGCAAAAGGCATAATAACTTCTGTCTTTTGAATCAAGGGATAAAACAACCAAGAGATGGGTCCCAATGCAGCTTTAGGCATGAGCAAGCCGAGTATTCGTATCCAGCACCTGATGACCTTGAATGGGGATGAGCATTGTGATGTACAACAAATGATACATCCAGCCAATTGAGTGGGGCCCAGATGAGCAATAGGAAACAAGTGACAATGCACCTAGAAGTGCATTTGCCCTGGATGGGTGTCTAGAAGACTGCTTCCATGTGCAGATTTCCTTTGCTGGATCTCAGGTAATTGTCATATTCTTCTGTTTACAGGATTTCCATTCACTATGGGTTGTATCCATTGTTAGTCCTACACTGAAATGGATGGGACTGAAGTTAGATAAATATTGGATACAACCTTTATTATTGTAGCATGGTAAGCTGAAATAGAGGAGTCTGCCCACCTTCTAAACAGTGGGCAATATCCAATGTGATATTTATTTATTTATTTATTTATTTATTTATTTATTCATTCATTCATTCATTCTTTCATTTCATTTCATTTCTATACCACCTAATAGCTGAAGCTCTCTGGGCGGTTCACAAAATTTAAAACCAAAGAGCGCACAAAAAAAAAAAAAAAATACAAAATATATAAAACATTAAAATTAACATCAACACTACTCCTAGCGTAAATTATGTTCCGCTAATGTAAACAGCCTCTGGAACAATGACAGTAGCATTTGCTGGCATGGTGGGTTTGCTGTCAGTCCAGCAAATGCTATTGGCATAGCTGTAGAGGTTGCTTACACTAGCACAACATTATTTACATTAGCGGTAGTACTGCATTGGATACTGCCCTGTGTAATTTTCAGCTCAAGTATACCATGCTGCTGTGATTCCAGGGTGTTATCTGACAGGTGGTGGCCAATGCAGCTCAGGTTCATTGGGGGCATCTCAAGTTAGCGCTGATCTATAGCAAACTACTAGTTAGGACAAACCTTGAGCATCCCTTCCTTTAATTTTCAGTAGCAATATCCTGTTAGGCACCAAATTCTGTAATTAGGGATGAGGCTTTTGAATGGAAAGAGACATGTTGAGAAAGGGAAAAGTAACCATAGTCAGAGCACAGTAGAACTGATTATGAGGTTATGGGAGCAAATGGAGATTGCTAAGTTAACTGTGTTATTTGGAGAGGTGGAACTGGAAAAAATACAGAGAATGTCTGAAATGGTGGGAGCCAGTGCTACAGTATATTAAAGGAAGTCTGAGAACTGGGAAAATAGGGGATGGTTTTATGGCATTATGATGGATTTGTACCTTAATGTATATACAATTGGATTTAAAAACCTGTGTTCATCTTTCTTCCCCCTCCCCCTCATTAATATTAGTAATTAATAGGTATCTTGTAATGCTAATTTTGTACTTTTGCAAATTCATGAAATCATCATCATTAGCAGCATCATTAGTAGCAACAGCAAAGTGGACTAGGCTTTAGTTCAATATTGGCTGGCTGAACCGAGTCATGAGAAAAGTAACCCCTTTTCTTGATGCAACACATTTTTGTTTATATGGCTCTGGATATATAATAGTACATTTGTAATGGTCTACCAGGTATATATATCTGTGTAGTGTGCTCCATGGCATCCCCCCCCCCATGTCCTTCAACTGAAGCCCACTTCCAGAGGGTGAGATCTAAAGTTAGACGTTTCCCTGTTGCTACTTACAGTTGTTTTTTCCAGGCAGTGCAGCAGGTGGTGATGCTGACTTTCAATTATCGAAGTGGCTTTGCTGATGTTGTGCTCTTCTTGCATAGACCCCTAAATGGACAGAAAAGGCATTTATGAGACCATTGGCACAGAAGGAAAGACAACCCTGCTCTGGATCTGAAAATGCAACAAGGAAAAGGTGACTGAGAAAGAGAGATGTGAGAAATGCTTTCACAATGTTAAATCATAGTGGGAGAAGAAGCCCTAATCCTTTCACCCAACTGAATACATGTAGCTGAACAAAAAAAGGAGGGCAGCACCAAAAGATCTGTACATGAGAGGTAGTGATGATGGTCAACAGATTTATTCTTAATGTAATATGCCCAACACATTTTGATATATTTGATCTCTCTCTCTCTCTTCAGGAGCAAGACATTTTATTCCACAATGAACTTCTACAGTAAATTGAATAGGATTTTCTTGCTTCTGCAAGAAGTAGAATAAGATCTCCTTGTCTCTGAAGAATGTGATACACCAAAATGCATTGGACATATCGCATGTCTAACAAATCCTTTGACCATCATGTTGTGGCTTCTCCTGTTTTTTTTTTTGGTTTCCAAGGCATGTCGGGTAGCTGCACTATATGACCCAAAAGGTGCAGCCCTAGATCCCTTGAAATGCCATAGGAAGACTGGGGTGCAGCTCTCAAATCATGTGAACCTTAACAATATCACCACCCCAAACCACATAAACTTGATTTGCTTGTGCCATTAGGCCAGCTTTGCCTCCACTTTCTCATGATACACCCGTTACAATCTGTAAATGAAGCACAATACAGAAGTTAATTCAGGTTGCATGGTCTTTGATGGGGTGGGAGATGAGACAAGTAACTTCTCGCTCTATCTGACTAGCTTCCTTTTCAAACTTGAAGGGGTCAATTGAGACAAATGTAAGGGGGAAATCATTGCATTTGCTGTTATTTCCTACAAAGGAATGCTGTAATCTATGAATAGCAGAGGATATCTGCAGGAAAGGTAGCCTGTCCTCATTCACCACAGACTTCATTCTGCTAACAAGCTAGCGTTTCTGTGCTGCTTGTTGTTGTTCAGTCGTTCAGTCGTGTCCGACTCTTCGTGACCCCATGGACCATAGCACGCCCAGGCCTTCCTGTCCTGCGCTCTGTCCCGGAGCGTGCTCAAGTTCATATTCATTGCATCCGTGATGCTATCTAGCCATCTCATCCTCTGCCGTCCCCTTCTCCTTTTGCCTTCAGTCTTTCCCAGCATCAGGGTCTTTTCCAGGGAGTTTTCTCTTCGCATTAGGTGGCCAAAATATTGGAGCTTCAGCTTCATTATCTGTCCTTCCAATGAGCACTCAGGGTTGATTTCCTTTAGGATGGACTGATTTGACTTCCTTGCAGTCCAGGGGACTCGTAAGAGTCTTCTCCAGCACCACAGTTCGAAAGCATCAATTCTTCGGCGCTCAGCCTTCCTTATAGTCCAGCTCTCACAGCCATACATTACTACTGGGAAAACCATAGCTTTGATTAGACGGACCTTTGTCGGCAAGGTGATGTCTCTGCTTCTTACTATGCTGTCTAGGTTGGCCATAGCTTTCCTCCCAAGGAGCAAGCGTCTTTTAATTTCATGGCTACAGTCACCGTCTGCAGTGATCTTGGAGCCCAAGAAAGTAAAATCTGTCACTGCTTCCATTTCTTCCCCTTCTATATGCCAGGAAGTGATGGGGCCAGATGCCATGATCTTCGTTTTTTTAATGTTGAGTTTCAAACCAGCTTTTGCACTCTCCTCTTTCACCCTCAACAAGAGGCTCTTGGGATCCTCTTCGCTTTCTGCCATTAGGGTGGTATCGTCTGCATATCGGAGGTTGTTGATAATTCTCCCAGCAATCTTAATTCCGACCTCTGATTCATCCAACCCGGCATTTCTCATGATGTACTCTGCATATAAGTTAAATAAGCAGGGTGACATTATGCAGCCTTGTCGTACTCCTTTCCCAATTTTGAACCAATCGGTTGTTCCATTTCTGGTTCTTACTGTTGCTTCTTGACCCTCGTACAGGTTTCTCAGGAGACAGGTAAGGTGGTCTGGTACTCCCATCTCTTTCAGAATTTGCCACAGTTTGTTGTGATCCACACAATCAAAGGCTTTACCGTAGTCAGCAAAGCAGAAATAGACGTTTTTCTGGAATTCTCTTGCTTTCTCCATGATGCAGCGAATGTTGGCGATTTGATCTCTAGTTCCTCTGCCTCTTCTAAACCCAGCTTGTACTTCCGGTAGTTCTCGGTTCGCATACTGCTGAAGCCTAGCTTGTAGGATTTTGAGCATCACCTTGCTGGCATGTGAAATGAGCGCAATTGTGCGGTAGTTTGAACACTCTTTGGCGTTGCCCTTCTTTGGAATTGGAATGTAAACTGACCTTTTCCAGTCTTGTGGCCACTGTTGAGTGTTCCAGATTTGTTGGCATATTGAATGCAGCACTTTAACAGCATCATCTTTTAGGATTTTAAATAGCTCGGCTGGAATACTGTCATCTCCGCTAGCTTTGTTGTTAGTAATGCTTCCTAAGGCCCACTTGACTTCACTCTCGAGGATGTCCGGCTCAAGTTCAGTGACCGCACTCTCATGGCTATCAGGGACATTCAGATCTTTCCTGTATAGTTCTTCTGTGTATTCTTGCCACCTCTTCTTAATCTCATCTGCTTCTGTTAGGTCCCTGCCTTCTTTGTCCTTTATCATGCCCGTCTTTGCACAAAACGTTCCCTTGAGATCTCCAATTTTCTTGAAGAGATCTCTAGTCTTTCCCATTCTGTTGTTTTCCTCGATTTCTTTGCATTGTTCATTTAAGAAGGCCTTCTTGTCTCTCCTTGCTATTCTCTGGAACTCTGCATTCAGTTGGGTATATCTTCCCCTTTCTCCCTTGCTTTTTGCTTCCCTTCTTTCGTGAGCTACTTGTAAAGTCTCATCAGACAGCCACTTTGCTTTCTTGCATTTCTTTTTCTTTGGGATGGATTTCGTTGCTGCCTCCTGAACAATGTTACGGACCTCCGTCCATAGTTCCTCAGGCACTCTGTCTATCAGGTCTAATCCCTGAAATCTATTCCTCACCTCCACTGTATATTCATCAGGGATATGATTTAGGTCATACCTGAATGGTTTAGTGGTTTTCCCGACGTTCTTCAATTTAAGATGAAATTTTGCAAGAAGCAGCTCATGATCTGAGCCACAGTCAGCTCCAGGTCTTGTTTTTACTGACTGTATGGAGCTTCTCCATCTTTGGCTGCAAAGGACACATAATTAATCTGATTTCGATATTGACCATCTGGTGACGTCCATGTGTAGAGTCGCCTCTTGTGCTGTTGGAAAAGAGTGTTTGCTAAGATCAGCATGTTCTCTTGGCAAAACTCTATTAGCTTTTGTCCTGCTTCATTTTGTACACCAAGGCCATGCCTGCCTGTTATCCCGGTGATTTCTTGGCTTCCTCCTTTAGCATTCCAATCCCCTATGATGAAGAGGACATCTTTTTTTGGTGTTAGTTCTAGAAGGTGTTGTAGGTCTTCATAGAACCGATCAACCTCAGCTTCTTCGGCATCAGTGGTTGGGGCATAGACTTGAATTACTGTGATGTTGAATGGTTTGCCTTGGATTCGTACTGAGATCATTCTATCATTTTTAAGATTGTACCCCAGTACTGCTTTTCCCACCCTTTTGTTGACTATGAGTGCTACTCCATTTCTTCTAAGGGATTCTTGCCCACAATAGTAGATATGATGGTCACATGAATTAAATTCGCCCATGCCTGTCCATTTTAGTTCGCTGATTCCCAAGATGTCGATGTTCAATCTTGCCATCTCATGTTTGACCACCTCCAGCTTACCTTGATTCATTGATCTGACATTCCAGGTTCCTAAACAATATTGTTCTTTACAGCATCGGATTTTCTTTTCACCACCAGACACATCCACAGCTGAGTGTCCTTTCGGGTTTGGCCCAGCCGCTTCACTCTTTCTGGCGCTACTTGGAAATACCCTCTGCTCTTCCCCAGTAGCATATTGGACACCTTCCGACCTGAGGGGCTCATCTTCCGGCGTCATCTCTTTTAGCCTTGTGATACGTTCCATGGGGTTTTCTTGGCAAGAATACTGGAGTGGGTTGCCATTTCCTTCTCCAGTGGACCACATTTTGTCAGAACTCTCTGCCATGACCTGTCCGTCTTGGGTGGCCCTGCACGGCATAGCTTATGGCTTCACTGAGTTACGCAAGCCCCTTCGCCACAACAAGGCAGTGATCCATGAAGGGGTCTGTGCTGCTTGTTAGTGAGCAATTTGAGATGTGGACAAAAGGTGTGTTGGATCTCTGACACTACATGGATAACAAGTAGCTTCATCTATTCAGAATAACTAGAATCTCAGCCCACGCTAGAGGTGAAGAGCTGTGGTTTTAAGTGGATAGTTACATTGGTCATTAATAAGTCAGCACTTATGAGGAGCTAATCTTTCTTCACAAGATGTTTTATACCTCCATCCATGTGAGGGATTGATATCCATCCTTGTCCAAAGGGCCTTTTCCAGGGAATCATTTTATACATTCACGGTTATTGCTCCATCATTGTGGAGGAGCAAAATGTATTTTCTTAGCCAGCTGGTGTGTCTGTTGAAGCCACATTTCTCCAACACTCAACCGCAATATCATGGCATTGGCATTCTATTACCATTTAGAGGGTTTTGTCCAAGCTACCACTCTAAAGCTATTTTGAAACTACTGCCTTTTTCTTTCTTTTTTTGGCCATGATTGCATGGGCTTCTCTGGGATTCTGGAGAAGCCTATCTAAGGGCAGGGCCCACAACACCATGGCAAAGAACATGTATTACCTAAATTAATTCTCAGCTTTTTCCCTGGAATCTCTCATTTTTATTTATTTATTTGCCTATGCTGTCTTTCAAAACATAACATTTTCCCATGTCAGCTCAGAATGGATAAGAGCCATTTCAAAATAACACCCAATGTCTAAAATATTTTTAAAAAGCAGCATAAAAACAAATTAGACTAGCAAACTGACTTAAAACTGACAGCATCACAGTTAAAAATAAATAAAATAAAAGCAGAGAGCAATATTAATTCAAAATACAGATAAACCCCCTTGCCCAAAATAGCAGATGGAAATAAAAAGTCTTTAGACTTTTTCACCTAAAGGAAAGCAGGGAGGGAACAAAATGTACCTCCAAAAGGACAGACTTCTAGAGATGTGGGACCACCACTGAAAAGGCCTTGTCTCTTTTACCTGCCAATATCATTGAACCTACTGGGGGGTGGGGTGTCTACAAGCAGGGCCTCTGTGGTTGATCTTAATGCCGGGGCAGTTTTATATGGGTTCAGGCAGTCCTTCAAGTAACCTACTCCTGGGCTTTAAAGGTAAATACCAGAACTTTAAATCCAGCCTGGAAATGAACAGTCAACCAGTGCAGCTGATACAAAATTGGTGTAATATGTTCCAAATGCTTAGTCTCCAGAAAGCATCCAGGTAGCTGCATTCTGAACTAGGTGAACCTTCTTAATCATCTTTAAAAGGAGCCTCAGAGAGTGCATCAAATTAGTCTAGTCAGGATGTAATCAGGGCATGAGTAACTGAGGCAAGATCTACTCCTCCTAAATATGGATGCAGCTGGCATCCCAGCCTACTTTGGTAAAAATCACTCCTAGTCCCTGTTGCCACCTGGGCTTCCACAGGTAGTGCTGAGTCCAGGAGGATCCCCATGGTGCAAACTTGGTCTTTCAGAAGGAGTACAATTCTGTCCAGAACCAGTTGAACACTTCCATCCAGATCGGTTGACTTCCCCATCCACTGTACCTCCATTTTGTCTGGATTAAGTATCAGGTTGTTTGCCCTCATCCATCCCCAAGCTACTGTATCTCCAGACACTTATTCAGCAGTTCCACAGCCTCCCTGTGATAAGTAGATGGAAAAAAGAGGTAGAGCTTTGTATCATCTGCATATGGATGACACTTTAGCCCAAACTTCTGGATGACTTCCCCTGAATTAAAGGATCTCAGGAAACACAACTGGGAAATTCTTTTTGCCTGAAACCTTGGAGAGCTGCTGTCACTCCAGAGGAGACAATACCAAGCTAGGTCTGTCTCAGTATAAGGGAGGGCCATATGCTTCTGTGTCAGCCTTTCCCAGCCGGTGCCCTCCAGATGTTATGGACTACAACTCCCATCAGCCTCAGCCAGTGTGGCCAATGATCAGGGATGTTGAGAATTGTAGTCCAAAACATCTGGAGGGCCACCATGTTGGGGAAGGCTGTCCTATGCCTTCATCCGGAAAACATTTGTGAAGTCATTTAAAAGACAATAACAACAAGGGTGCTTATGGGCCTCTCAGTCTTACCTCTCATTTATCTCTTGCGGTGCAATCAAGGGCCTTTGGGCTTTTCTGCATGAGGCATTTCTTATGCACTCATCCTTCCCTACTCATGGTTGTTTATGGGTTCCTTAGATGATGTCGTGACCCTCCAGTTTTGCTTCTGTGTCTAACCAACACCTTCAATGAGCTTTTTTAGAGCAGGATAAATGCGGCATTTAATTGTGAAAGTGACAGAAAGTGCAATTTCCTCTTGTGCATTTGCACTATTCTGTGAAATAGTGCAGAACTGAGATTCCTGAATCTCAATTCTACAACAAAACTTAAAGTAGATACAATAGCAAAGGGCTGGATGCACCTGATCTTGTCTGATCTTAGAAGCTAAGCAGGGTCTGCCCTGGTTAGTACTTGGATGGGAGCCTGCCTGGGAATCAGGCTTCCTGCACTGAGCAGGGGGTTGGACTCGATGGTCTTGTAGGCCCCTTCCAACCCTATGAGGCTATGATTCTAGATTAACAGCCTCATGTAGAAAACCTCATTGTCGCAACAGCCGAAGTGGCACCCTGTTCAACGTATGGCGGTGTTTACAGCCCTGTGGCTCTGCCGAGATACCCCTTCACTGGTATTTCACTGGTTCACTATTGCCAGGCACGTGGGGAAGAAGTTAGGAAATCGAATCGGACCAGTGGTCCAGCTAGTGCAGTATTCTGGACACTGGTTGGCAGCAACTCTCTGAGGTTTGCAGTATGTGGGTTGTATCACTTCCCTTGTCTCGCTTCCTTCTCCATGTCTGCTTTGGTCATCTCCTTAGCAGGCTTTTAAAAGCACCAAGGAACAAAGCATTGGATCAGACTGTAAAACGTGGAATTACGGTGAATGTAAAAGCCAATGGTACGAATAGAAGTCTCAGCTTCCTAAAAAACCTCTATAACTTGTAACAAAAACAGTAAAATTACTCCTTTTTCTATCTTGGTTTATTATATTTTGACATCTTCAGACATTGCACATGAAACTTGAAGAAGTGGACATTTTCACCAACTTGATTAAGTGCAATAAAATGTGTCAGCTTATCTACCACGAGTGACCCTTTTTCTTGGAATATGGCAATAATGTTGCTCTAATAAGGACACCACCTATTTAAAAAATGCCTGTTATGTCAGTCTCTGGCTGATATGCTTTTGTGTGTATTACAGAGGCCCAGGCTTTGTGAATGGGCTGTGCACATTATTGATCTTTTGGTTCAAGGGCAAGGATTTGCCCAAAATGAAAGAGAAAGGAGCTAACAAGATTCAGACTGTCAGGTCTTTTTGATATGCTGAAAACATGATTCTTTCGTTTCTTCTTTTCTGTGGTTGTCACTTTAGAAACTACATGGCTAAGGATTTTTGGGTGTGTGGATATCTGTGGTCAATTTAAACTCCCTGACCCTGAACTCCACCTCAATTTCACAGCATGCCTTCTGTGATCACTGCCATCAATTTTATTTATGTTCAGTGGTTGGGATTTTCAAAACCTGTTAGGTACATTCAAATGGCAATTATGTGTTCAAAGGAGCTGCTTCAGCTGTGGCTGATGTTCGCCAAGGAGATGTCTTAGGAATCCCTTTCCAGTGTTCTCTACAGACTCATTAAATTTACTTGCTATTGTGATTGTCATTATAACTATTATTGTAGTGTTATCATATATTGCTTTTATTGTGCTTGCACATTTTAAAGTAGATTGTCCCACAATGGCGGAATGTTTTCTTTATTATAATGTATATAGCACTTACAATGCGTGCTAAGCTGCTCATTCTTCAACTACATGCATTTCCCTGAGGAATGGGTCATGATTGATTTCCAGAAACTAATTCTACGAGGCTGTCTAATGGGTAGAGACACCATTCTGAAGTCCACTCTTTTGCTTGGCTTACAAAGTGAATTTGTTCACAAATGGTTGTGTAGCCAAAGGTTTAGGAAGAGGGAAGGGGTGATTCTAATGGCTTCAGGGACTGTGGTGAGTGCTAGCAAATTGGAGAGGCTGACGCTAGTGCCTGGCTGGGCTGTTAATGTTGCCTCATCAGATTTCTAAGGGTCACTTCTCACATTACAAAATCCCAGCATGGAAGTCTCTTCCATGTAGGAAGCTGCATGATTATTTGGGGTTGGATCCAGTTTTACTCTGGATCAACTGCACTGTTGGAAAAGGACTTCTCTGATTCCTCCTTCCCACTGCAGTCCCTCTGACCCCCTGAAAATGCTGCATCGTGCAGAATGGGGGAGGGTGGATCCCCCAAAGCAGGTGGAGCCCTTCTTCTTGCAGAAGGCAGATCCTGGATCCAACCCTCAATGGATATTATAACATGTGATAATTCCACAGGCTTGTACATTGCTGCATGTTCACATATTGGAAGGCTGTGGTCAACCATATACAGGCTAGAAAATAATGCCAGATTAGCTCAGATTAGAAATAGTGCTCCGTTTTTGGACTTCATTGACATTTGGCCTTCTTCTAACTCTATACTCTTATAACAAAGCAGTAAAATTAGAGTAAATGCAATTGCTGTGTAGCATGCAGGAAGTCAAACTAGATGATCACAGTGGCCTGTTACTGACCTTTTATTTGTGGAGTTACTTCTGTGCAAAATAACTCTCTCTCTCTCTCTCTCTCTCTCTCACACACACACACACACACACACACAGAGAGAGAGAGAGAGAGAGAGAGGGAGAAATGGAACCATTCACATCCAATCAGATCCTGCCAACAGAGGTTTTCTGCTAAATAAGTAACAAGCATTTTGGAAGCAGGAAGACATCCAACCACTTCAAACAAGTGGGCTCTGTATTTTGGAATCTCTATTGCATATGCCTAAAAGGCTTATGGGATACCCATAGAGCTAATTTACTTACATATGCATCAAGAGCAAGGCAAATAGGAATCGCACATGCTACCCTTCAGCTGTCTGTCTGTCTGTCTATCCTATCATCCCTCCCTCCCTCCCTCCATTCCTCCATTATTTATTTATTTAAAACATTTGTACCCCACCCTATATCATTAGGATCTCAGGGCAGTCTATAGATAAAATCAATTTAAACAGTGTAAAACAGTAAATAATTTAAATAGCTAAAAACATATTAAATCATTAAGCTAGCTAATACCAATTTAAAATCTAAAACAATAAAACAGTTAAAACAGTGTACAAACACAGGGAACCCAATTAGCCCTCAAAGCCTTTGGTAAAAAGTCATGTTTTAACTTGGCGCTGAAATGAAACCAGTGTCTGCACCAGTCAGGCCTCCAAGGGGAGGGCATCCCAAAACTGGGGTGCCACAGCAGAAAAAGCCCTCTCCCACATCCCACCATAGTGTATGTCTTGCACTAGTGGGATGCAAAGGAGGGCTCCTCTAACAGCTTTCAGACCTCAGGCAGGCGTATCTAGTAGAATCCATAGCAGGAAACCTCCCTTTAATGAGAGAGAGACTTGGAAAACCAAAACTGGAGTTAGGAAAGTGTTCTTTACTACATATTTATCAGCTCCTGCCATGGAAAGCTGGAGTGTAATGTTAATGGCAGTTGAAAGAATAGGAGATGTAACTTCACTGACTCCAGAAAAATGCTTGTGTTCTTTAAATGCTTCATTTTGGATGGAATACATTACATCTTGGCAATGCTGAGATTAATCCCCTTTCCCATAGTGAAGGGAGACTTGCAATTCTTGAAAAACTGAGCAAACAAATGGAATAAAAAATCGCAAAAAAAAAGTTTTTAAAACTATAGGATGGGCACTTTTCAAAATAGAAAAATATTCAGGATATCCCTCATCCAACACACATAAAAATATACACGAATGTGTTTGTGGGGCATTTTACTACCCCAAGCCATTTCCCCAAATATCCTGGGTTGGTAAAATGTTCCATAGCCAGAAATGTGTCTGTGGTGTCAGCAGAAGTATGTTTTAAATTGAAAATACTATAGATGTATCAGAACTGTCAAGGCAAAACTTTATTATTATTAAGAACTAACATTCTTCTAACCCCATAAGAAATCTGTCTCTGATGAGGTAAATGTTCCCCAATGAAATCCCATTGTTTGTGTTAGTGTACTGACACCCAGAGTACTTAAGCCTGCTTCCCTAGACCAGTTTTCTTTGGAAAAACCCACGGGGACATTTTATATTCCCCAAACATTGCTTAGTTTGGGGGATGTGAAGATGCCCCAATTCTGGGGATATTTTATGTCTCATGCCATTTCTTTCCAGAAAGAAAATGGTAAGTGGAAAGAGGCTGAAATTTGGAGTCATTATGCAGATAACAGAAGACAACAATGTTGGGTGGACAATGTTGTAGGTCTACCTTGGTGTAAATTCTGCAATGTAAAGTGCCCACCTGATTGGAGGAGGGTTTTTTGTGAAGATAAGAGTTTCTTGTGCCTTAAGGTCATTCCTGGAAGACCTTGAAGTGCTCCTTCATTCTGAGGCTTCAAGGGTTTTAACAAGAAAGGACTTTTTTGGAGGTCCCCCCCCACCTCTGGAATGCTCTCTCTAGGGAAGCTCATCCAGTCCCAATTGTTCTCTTTTCGACACCAGGCTAAGACATTTCCATTCTCTCAGGCATTTCAAGTATTTCAGTAATTTCAGTATTTAAGATCCGCTAATTTAACTCTCGTGCTTAATGGTGGCTTTTGTGTTTGTATTCATATTTTATGCGTGTTGGTATATGTCCGCTGGTTTTATGCTCTGTTCTTATTTATTTATTTATTTATTTGTATAGGATTTATAAACCACTCCACATAGAGTGGTTTAAAAGATTTCAGAGCAGCTTACAACAGGAACACCAAATAGAAAAGAATTACAATAAAACAAATACATCAATAAAAGACTGGCTGGGATTCATCTAATTCCAGTGGCTGGAAAATAACAAATCATCAGTCAGGAAGTGCTTGTCTGAAAAGAAAAATCTTCGGGAAATGTTGAAAACAAAGTAATGTAGGTGCATGCCTGATTTCAGTTGGAATGGCATCCCACTGGGTGGGAACCACCACTTTAAAGGCCCTTGTCCTGGTGGTCTCTAAGCGGATCTCCAACCCATGTGGGACCACTAGGCAGGCACACCTCTTCAGAAAACTCCAGAGATTGGGCAGGATGATAAAGAAGAAGGCATGTCTTCAAGAATCCTGGTCCCAAGTTATTCAGACCTTTGTAGACTAGTACCAAGACCCTGTAACAAATAGGCTACCAATGCAGAGCCTTCAGCAGAGGCGTTCCATGCTGATATGTTGGGGCACTTGGCAACAGCTGGGCAGCTGCATTCTGCACTAGCTGCAGCTTCCAGACCACCCTGACAGGCAGCTCCACATAGACCACATTGCATTAATCCAGTCTTGAGGTTACCAGTGCCTGCACTACCATGACCAAGCTACCCCATCCAGGAGTGGTTGTAGTTGGCATACCAGATGAAGCTGGAAAAAGGTATTTCAAGCTGGCAAGGTAACCTGCACTTCCAGGAACAATGATGGACCTAGAAGTACCTCCAGACTATTATCCTGCTCCTTCAGGGGGACAGCAACCCCATCTAGAACAGGTAACAAGCCTATCTGCCAGACATGGCAATCAATCACCCACAGGGACAGGGTCTCCATCTTACCAGGACTCAGCCTCAGTTTACTGGCCCTCATCCAGCCCATTACTGAATCCAGGCACTGGATTTTATTGTTTTATTGTGATTTTGTTGTGTAGTAGTAGTAGTTGTTAATTTACAAACGCAATAAAGAAATAAAACTTGGTTGATTCAGAAATGTGCACAGGTTCTTTGCAGCAATCTCATCAGAACTGAACTCCTTTTTAGAAGGAAGAGTTGTGATTAAGATCCAACCAAAGTCTACTCTGTAACTTGTAATTAAGGAAATAATGGATTTACTGTAAAGATGAGTCATGTAACAGTTTCAGCCGCAACATTTCTGAACTTAAAAAACAACAACACAGCTAATGTCAACCAACTCAAATATGTTCTTTTAGTGATAAATGGAAGCAGATAGCCTAAGCACTAGTATCACACAAGTGCTTATAGAAGTGTGGCTGTGAATTTCAAGTGTGCATTTGAGCAGAGGATGTGTCTCAGGTTGCTGTAGACTTGTAAAGCCAGCCTCTTCATGAGCAGAATAACCTTCCTTTGCTTGAAAGAAAGAAAAAAGAAGAAGCCCCCAGGCGTATTTAGAAGTTGAGCCAGGATACCGAAACAGTCCAACTCTGCCAAACATCCTCATCCACTGTCCTGTTACTGACACCGTCCTGTGTTTTAACTACACAGAGAACTTTAACTTCTCTGTGTAGTTAAAACACAGAATCTTATTAGCTCATCGTAGCTGGCACCTGGAGCCTGAGCCAAGTCACGACAATCCTGTGCTGTGTTCAGAGGGTCCATTGTGTTTTGCTAGCAATCTTTATTTCTAGGATTTGTTTAAAAAAGTAAATGCAACATTCAATTCTGCTTCTGTCCCTGGCACATGCAGAGGGAATAAGGGCATTGACTGAAATAGAACAGAAAGCTTGTGCATACAGAATCAGGATCAGCTATGGCCAACTGTTAGGCTGAGCAGACGTAATTCCCACCAGCACCCTCATTGATTGCATCTCTGCATACAAGGAAAATAACATGCTAAGATGGGTTTATTATGATGGCTGCCATTTTGACTACCAGAAGCAGTACCAAAATTGGACAGTTTGAGCTCCAAACCAGGTCCTGTTGAGTGAATTAATTGATGGGCAGCAGGGGTTCCCTTGGTCCTCCAACAAGTCAGGCTTAGCCATAACTGGAGGGAGTATCAAATGAGATACTGCAGTACTAAAGCACACTGAAAATTATCTCTTTGGGGTAATTCAGAGAATAGATTTGCTGCCATGCTAAGGAGCGTCTATGCTCAAGCCTTTCAGCAGTGCTGAGCCACTGTTTTTCCACAATTAGCAGGAAGCGGTGTGGTGCAGCTACGTAATTTTAGATCCTGAATTTAGTGGTCTAATGGGTCCCGCTTTTAAATGGTCATGTGCATTACTTCATTGGTTAAGCACACAATTAACTTTTCTTCCCTTCACTCTCCCATTGCCATTCTGTGCTTCACAACTACATATTTTGGTGGCTGGTTCATTTTTCATAGCAAAGCATTTGGAGGCAAATCTTAGCAACTCGTGAAAGGGGGTGGGGGGAATCTGAAGTTCATCAGATTTCTTTTCAGACTTGGCATCAAAGGGAGGTGGCTCTTTTATTAAGTCCAATCAAGTTCAGAGCAGGTATTAACACATTTTCATGGATTTCATTTCCACTAAATCAGCCTTCAGCCAAGAAGAGATTGCCTAAATGAGCTGCAGGAACCACCAAATGCGCAGCTCATGTATCTGTACTCACTAAGCCAAAAGGTACTAGCTCCTGTGCATGGGCCTCATGAGCAGGAATGCTTGCAGAGGCAAGCACAGTAGCCATTAGGGAACATCACAACCCGCATCTGAACACATTTAATTGGAGGCTGAGTTATTTTGAAATAAAGGGAGTTTAGGACTAGAGTATCCATTTCACTCACTATGGGGATACCACTGGGAAAAGCCTTCCTGTGGTGAGTGACCTGAGCCAGTAGAGCCTGGCGGCTCCCATGTCAGTGGCGCGGTGAATCCGCTCTGGGTTTCAGTCAGAACCAGTCAGAACACTACAGAAGCTATCCAAGGTGCAGAGCAAAGCACCTTGGATAGCTCTTTTAGATTTCTGACTGGTTCTGACTGAAACCCAGAGCGGATTCACTGCCCCACTGACATCGGAGCCATCAGCCTCCACTGACCTGAGCCATTAAAATACACATGTCCAGATGGATCTCAACTAAGGATGCTGGAGAAATCCGTTGTGGACTCAAAAAAGGCCGGATTCTAAAGAATCCGACCTCCGGAGTCCACGGCGGACTGGCCACACTTACCTCTGGGGCTGGAGGAGTTCCCACAGGGCAAATCTCCAGCTTCCTATAAAATGTGATCAGCTAATAGTGGCTGCCATTAGCGTATCATGGGAAAGTTACAGCCATAAATATATGCCATTTGCGGCCATGAAGCACTTACTTTTACCTAAATACCGCCATAAACAGCTGCAATTTAGGTAAAAGTAAGTGCTTTGCAGCTGCACATGGAGCAAAATACTAGGGCCATGTACCGCTTCAGTCTGAAGCCTGGGCTCCAAGTCGAAGTGGGGAGTTTTGGGCCGCTTTGAGAGAAGTGGAGGGGCCCAAAGCAGCCTGAAGCGAAGCAGGTCTGTCTGTTTGGTGTGCTTTGGAGTGATCTGGAAGCCCAGCTGCCACACTGCCACCACCACCACTGCCCAGGCCCCAGCTCTTGACCTGAGCCCTCTGGATGAGTGCTGGGAGCCATCTTGTTCTTCTGGCAGGGGTGGATGGGGAGCTATTTTAAAATTGGCTTTATTCTGATTGTTCTGTTATATCGTAGCTTTAAGCTTTCATGTTGTATATTGTTTTATGCTGCACTCTGTGCTTTTAATTTTTGTGAACCACCCAGACAGCTTTGGGTATGGGGCGGTATAGAAATGAAAATGAATGAATAAATAAAATGGCTATGCCCTGTATTTCCGTAAATGCAGGGAGTCTCCATTTTAAAAATGGCTTCCCCCAGAACAACAAGATGGCTGCTGGCATGCGTCCAGAGGGCTGAGGAGCTGGTGGGCGGCGCTGGCACCAGCTCCCCTGGCAGTAGCGGCAGTGGCTCCTTTGGTGGCGCTGGCAGCAACAGAGGTGGTGGCAGCAGCGGCTCCCTCTGTCCTTAAGCAGTCACACACCCAAAATAGGAGAAGCTTCAGTCTCACACCTTCAGTTCGTCATTCACAGGTTCATTACAGATGCAAATCCTCAGAGACTTTCTGGCTACAAAGGAATGCCTCCAGGGGACTCAAATGGGATCACCGAAAGTTGCCTGCCATTTGAAAGGGAGGCAATCTGGCTAGGCTAACTTAGGGAGGGAGGCCCCATCCCTTGCCTGCTACTTCCCTGCGTAGCCTCTTGCTAACCAGGCCGACCGTCTGCACGCTGCCCCTGATGCTTCCCTCATAGCTCTGCGCCGCTGCCTCGCGTCTCGTAGGTCACAGTCCTCAAGCCCCTCCTCCTCCTGCTTACTGCTTCTCACAGAGGAGGGGTGAGGAGGAAGCTTTGTGCCTGGCCATCTGGGAGTTGGTAACCTGAGAAGCACACCCTACCCATAGCTGAACTGGCTTGTGAAAATGCCTCCCCCAGTTCTGGCTGCTCCTCTTCTGAATCTGAGCTGCTGACTATCTCCCTGTGCTCAGAATCAAGCCTGACACCCGCAGAACAAGGGCCCAGGTAAGGAGCTGGGGGATGGGCGGTGTGTGTGTGTGTGTGTGTGTGTGGAAGTGGGATTCTAATATCTGAATCCTGCTTTGTTTTCATAGGCCAAAGCGAGCCAAATCAGGCCCACCTCGTGGCCACTGAGCTGGGTATGTGTGTGTGTGTCCATGCACAGCCCTATAAAATACATCATTTATGGCTGTAATTTTCCAGTGATAGGCTAATGGCAGCTGCCATTAGTGTATTGAATTTTTTTGAAAGCTGGAAAGCCACTCTGCCAACTCTGGGGGACACAGCAGGCTCCAGGGTACTCTGTGGGGCACCAAGCGGCCTGAATTGCCTGGCAACAGACTGCCCTCACCTGGGCTGGACAGTTGGGGGGTTGTACATTCCTAATCTCAACACCATATTGCACATCTTCACATCTCTGCCAACAGACGTGGCAAGTTCTAGCAGCTGTGTAAGAGTGCTTGCATGCTGAATCCAAGGAGTGTTGAACTTCTTTCAGCCTGACGGCCAAATTTAATTTCAGAGAAGCTCTCAGGGACTGCATTTCAGTGGTGGGCAGAGCCAACGACAAAAGGAGGCAGGTCCCAAAATGCAAAAAATACCAGCATATTTTAGCTTAAAGCTCTTACTGCCAAGAACTAAGCCTTAGGAGAGGCATTTCAACCTATTAGAATGGGGAACAAATCATGCAAATGCTGGGAAGCCACCATACAGTTGGTGATTTGGGGAAAGTGGTTTGGACGGGGGGTGGGGAGGTGGCATTGGGAAAATGGGTGGGACCACTTGGGGAACCTCAGAGGGAAAACTGGGACCCCACAAGGGTTGGACTGGGACCCTAGGCCTGAGGTTCCCCAGCCCTGCACTAGTGAGTAAAGGCTCTGTCATTATTCCATTGACATCTATGCCAGTGTAGTCCCACTGAAAGTGATGGCTTGAGGTTGCTAGTTAAGGGTTTGACTTCTTGGAAGTTTTTAATCTTTCTGTCATCATTAGAGGGTGAGCTTCTGCCTGAGCTTTCAAGAAAGAGCCCAAGAAGCTTCCATTGCGATCCTTTCCTTTTGCAACTGCACTCCAGCTACCTACATTTAGCGCTTTCAGTAAAATTACAGTATAATTATAGCACAGCTTGAGCCTGCCTACGAAACTGACACAGGGAGCGACAAGGAAAGAATAAGGGGTGGGGATACTTTTCAACGTTCCTCTGAAAGGGTTTGCTTTTCCTTGTACATACCGTCAACTCCAGTGCTTCATTAAGGAGGCCATTGCGCTTACTGTGAAGGTAGGCATTAGAACTGCCTGTCTTGGCCACACGAATCCTGGCCAGCCGGGCTTTCTGTAGAAGGAAAGAAAGAAAGAAAAAGAAAGAAAGAAAGGAAATGGGAAGGGGTTAAATCTGAACCCATCATTAACCTTGACTTCTCTTTGGTGAAAACCATAAGGTATCTTTCATTTTGATGCTTTAGAAGAGAGATATTGTTCATACAGGTTAACAGTTTTATTACTTCCTACATTTTTTTAAAAAAGCTTATTTGATGGAGTTTTTGCTTCTGAAAAAGAAAAGTGTTGTGTGTGTGTGTGTGTGTGTGTGCGTGTGTGTGTGTGTGTATAATGGCTTTCAACATAGTAGAAGCATATGGCAGGAGCAGGAAACCATAATGTCCTATGGGACATAATATTGTGTATTGATGACATCCCTGAAGCCAAAAGTTGTCAGATGGAGCTGGGTTTTGATTCAGAAGACTGTAGGACAAATCCTGCCTCTCAGATGTAGTGTAACCTGGATAAAGTCAGTACTATCTCCCAGTTTCATGCCACTGTTAACTTGGGATGCTGGTGACCTACCTCATAGAGTTATTGTGAGAACAAATATGGGAAAGATTGAAAGGTTTTTCTGCACATTTGTGCTGTAAGCCTATGTACGCCAACTGCAATTAGTGAAACTGACTCCCAGGAAAACATGCTGAGGATTAGGCTGCAAGGGTGCATTCTATAGCATGCTTACCCAGAAGTAAGTCCCATTAAACTCAGGGTGACTTCCTTTTCTGTGCACATGAGTACGATTAGGCCTTAAGGATGCAACTACATGTTATTTCGGCAACCATGACTTCCCAATCCCATCTTTGCAGAATAACACTAAAACAGAGGAGGCATTTCAGAGGAGAAGTGCTTGGTGGGAGGAGGTGCTTCTTAACCCCTTCACTTACCCTCCACCCCATCCCCAGCTATTTTGCCTATTGTCCCCTTCTCTCCTTCTACATCAGGATCCAAGACAAGCAATAAGACTAGAAGAAAAAAATGGCTTGGGGGAAAGGAGAGGAGCTATAGTGGAAACAATGGTGGCTGGTGACTCCAGTTCCAGAGGGGCTGTGATTCCATTCAAGGTTTTAGTTACCACCAGCTAAAACTAATCTGCTGAAAGGTGCTATCCAAGGTCCTGAACCCATTTTGGGGACAGGGTTCAGCACCTTGGATAGCACCATTAGAATTTTGGCTGGTGGTAAGTAAAACCTTGAATGGAATCACATTTGTGGTCACCAGCCACGACTGAGTGGAAATGCAGCTGGCAAGAAAAGGGTTAAGCACACCTCTCCCAACTGCTGCTTCTCCTCTGAAAAAGCCCATCCAGCCTTCATTCATATCCTTCAGTAAATATGGGACTGGGAACCCTTTTTTTTTTTTTTCCAGAAATGTACAGTTCTTCTTTTAAGCATACTATACATTAATGAGGCAGAATAATTCTGCCCAGTAAGTCTTAGAGCAATTTTATTCACCAAGATAATAGACAAAAAACTGGAACAGAAAGCATAATTATAGATGTGCTCAATTTTTTTCCCCTATGGGGTGATAAATAAATGGATGCTTCAGAACTGAAAATGTTCTAACATCAACTGTGTGGTGTAGTGGCTAGAGTGTTACACGAGACCAGGGAGACGCAGATTCAAATCCCCACTCAGCTATGAAGATCACTGGGTGATATTTGGGGAAGAGAAACATGTAAGCTGCCTTCAGCTTCTTGGAGAAAAGATGGGAGATAAATGCAGTAAATAAATAATAGTACAACACCTTTACTACGAGCATCTGAAAGTCATAAAACAATGAACTAGCTTTTGAGTGTCATTTATATTTTCAAAAGGAGAATAGCCATTGCTTCTTTATCCCAGTATGTTTTCATTTGGCACAAACTTAACTTATTAGTCTGTAACATCTTATTACATACAGCAGATGGGTCTCCATCATGCCTTGGAGTGCCAGCAACACCTTCTACTCTTCTCCCTTCCCATTCTTTTTTTAGTGTCCTGCATGAGGAAGACTGCTGTGAAACTCAAAAGGTAGATCATTATTTTGTGTCATTCAGTTGACCTAATAAAAGTATTATGCTGCTCCTGTTTGATTTTTTTTTCTTAATAGACCAACACAGCTAATTGCCTTTTTTGTCAGAAAGAATTGAATACCATTTTTGTATTGGTCATTTCAAGACACCAGCCACTCTCCTATTCTCTGCATGTATTAAGCTCCAGTTTCTCCTGAAACCCATCCAGCAAACCCATCCTGAAACCCATCCATCCAGTGAGAGGAAAAAAAGTTAAACTTCATTTCAGTGTGCTTACTGCTTAGTACCCTGCTCTGATGGTTCCAAGCTTTTGTGAAACAGAACATTTCAAATTCAGGAGTACCTTTTTGGCACACAAACTGTACCCGTGTTGCCAAGGTTACAAGGCATCTATCTCTGCTGATTGCAGGCACAAGGCTCTCTTTCTCCCTCTCTGAAGAGAGGTCAGTTTGTTTTTTCCAAAAATAAAAATATAATTAAAACAAAATTGGCATTAATTGCAATCAAATCCCCCACCCCCCACTAAATAATTTTAGATGGAGATGTTTATTTGTGTTGTGGAACAAAATGAGCCATACTATTAATTCACATAGTAATTGACATAACGAGGAACAGCCAGGGAATCTTCATTATCTTGTTTTAAAGAGCTGCTTTATAATGATCAGTCTAGCTTAGTACTGTCCAAACTGACTAGAAGCTGTTCAGTAGGGTCCCCTGACTAGGGTCCCCCCCCACCACCATCCAAAGCTGTGCAACTTGAGATCTTTTAACTGGACTTGAAGATGGGAGCTTCTACAAGCACCTGCTTCTGTTCTTCCTCTGAGATCTGGGGCAGTATCTAACTGTATCACTCCATTAGCACAAATGATAACTCCTGTGCAACTCCATGTCCAACCAGTTGTGCAACTTGTTGCACATTCTGCTTGCACAACTAGTTGTGCTACCAGTTGCATAATTGCTTGCACAACTGGTTGTGCAAGCGTAATGGGCAACAACTTGCACAATGGATAGATTCAGCAGAGCTCCGCTGTCAGGAACGCCTTGGCGGCCTCTCTAAGTAGATTCCAATAGCTAACTCAAGACACAGACGAAAGGGAATTCTTTTCAAAGCTTTAATCCCATTACACCTTAATGACTCTTTCAGATGCTAATCACCAGTGGCTAAAGCAAAGAAACAGCAGCATGGACTACGCTTTAGGCAGGCAGTTGATCGTTTGAAAGAGAGTCACTTGAAGACCCAGAACTTATGGACTAGGGAGAGCTCCCTCTTTCCCTTGGGTCCTCCCTCTTTCCCTTGGGTCCATGGGAGGCGGCCGTTGCTTGCGCGCCAAATGGGCGCTATGCCTCCTTTCCGCACCCTCCATCACTCATCGCTCTTTGCATCTGCATCGAGCGTCTAAGAATCCGCCCTCCTGCACTCCCTCATTACCCAGGTCACTATCTCTGGAATGCCAGCAGGAGGAATCTCTGCCAGGTGCTGAACCTGTGAGGGATGAGCTGGCTCCACTCCCACGGATGGCTGTTCCTCCTCAGAATCAGAACTGCTCTGGGGGGCTCTCTGGGCTCAGTTTATTTTATTTATTTATTTATTAAATGTATTAATCGCCCATCTGGCTGGTCACCCAGCCACTCTGGGCGATGTACAACACACCATAAAACAATTTAAAACAATAAAATTCTACCATAATTTTTTTTTTAAATACCCTAACCCACCCCAAATGCCTGCCTGAACAACCACGTTTTTAATGCATGACAGAAGCTCATTAAAGAGGGGGCATGACGGAGTTCCCTAGGGAGGGAGTTCCACAGAGTAGGGGCCACCACAGAAAAGGCCCTCTCCCTCGTCCCCACCAGTCTAGCTGTCCTGGCTGATGGGACAGAGAGAAGGCCATCCGAGGCTGATCTTGCTAAGCGGCCTGTCTGGTGTTTCTGGAGGCACTCTTTAAGATAGGCTGGGCCGGAACCATATAGGGTTTTAAAGGTCAAAACCAACACCTTGAATTTGGCCCGGAAAACAACTGGTAACCAGTGCAACTCCTTCAGCACTGGAGTGATGTGATCTCGCCGGCGGCTGCCTTTAATCAGGCGAGCCGCCGCGTTCTGTACCAGCTGCAGCTTCCGAACCGTCCTCAAGGGTAACCCCACATGGAGCGCATTACAGTAGTCTAAACGAGAGGAGACCAGGGCATGTACTACCGATGGGAGCAGATGGTCGGGAAGGAAGGGGCGCAGCCGCCGTATCAGATGGAGCTGATACAGCGCTGTCTGGCTCACAGCTGACACCTGAGCCTCCATGGACAGCTGGGAGTCCAAAATGACCCCCAGGCTGCGGACCTGGTCTTTCAAGGGTAGCCGTACCCCATTCAACACCAGGTCAACATCCCCCAGCCTCCTCTTGTCTCCCACCAAAAGTACCTCGGTCTTGTCAGGGTTCAGCTTCAGCTTATTCCTCCCCATCCAGCCACTCACCATCTCTAGACATTTGGACAGGGATTCTACAGCCAACCTTGGTGAAGATTTGAATGAGAGGTAGAGCTGCGTGTCATCCGTGTATTGATGACACTGCACCCCAAACCTCCTGATGATAGCCCCCAGTGGCTTCACATAGATGTTAAATAGCATCGGGGAGAGGATGGAACCCTGTGGCATCCCACAAGTAAGTGGCCACGGGTCCGAAACCTCCTCTCCCAGTGCTACCCTCTGGTACCTGCAGGAGAGGAAGGACCGGAACCACCGCAATACAGTGTCTCCAATGCCCAACCCCTCCAGGCGGTCCAGGAGGATACCGTGGTCAACGGTATCAAAAGCCACTGAGAGGTCAAGAAGAACAAGGAAGGAGCATTCACCCCTATCCAGAGCCCTCCTCATATCATCCACCAAGGCGACCAAGGCCGTTTCTGTCCCATGCCCAGGCCTGAAGCCCGACTGAAATGGGTCTAGATAATCAGTTTCTTCCAAGTGTGCCTTCAACTGCACCGCCACCACCTGCTCAATCACCTTGCCCCAAAATGGCAGATTTGAGACTGGGCGAAAGTTGTTCAAAACTTGAGGATCCAAGGAGGGCTTTTTTAAGAGTGGTCTTATCACTGCCTCCTTGAGGGATGATGGCATCACTCCCTCCTCAAGGGAGGCGTTCACCACCACCTTGATCCCCTCACCCAGTCTCTCTCTGCAGCTCATAATGAGCCAAGATGGGCAAGGATCAAGTAAGCAGGTGGTCGGCCTTACAGATGAAAGCACCTTGTCCACTTCATCAGGAGGAAGAAGCTGGAACTGATCCCACAAAACTGGTTTGCCACAGGCCGCCTCTTGCTCACTAACTGTATCCACAGTG
The DNA here is from genome assembly GCF_057233095.1 of Heloderma suspectum. Lineage (NCBI taxonomy): Eukaryota > Metazoa > Chordata > Lepidosauria > Squamata > Helodermatidae > Heloderma > Heloderma suspectum. The sequence goes on from NC_139461.1 coordinate 257,554,401, forward strand.
TGCAGAGTAACACACCTAATCTGATCAATTTTATCTGCAAAGTGCCTTGCCAAAGCCTCACAGGAGGCCTTAGAATGCTCCAGTGGTTCTGGAGCCACAGGACCGACCAGGCTCCGGACCACTTGGAACAGCCTCCTGGGACAGCACTCTGCAGATGCGATGGAGGCAGCATAATATTCCTTTTTTGCTGCCTTCACCGCCCCGTGATAGGCTGAAGATACAGCTCTAGCCCGTGTCTGATCGTCTTTGGAGCGAGACTTCCGCCACCGGTGCTCTAGCCGTCTCACCTCCTGTTTCAGAGCTCGTAACTGCGGATTGAACCATGGTGCAGTCCGAGCCCTGTTCTGGGGGAGAGGGCATTTCGGAGCCACCCGATCTAATGCCCCAGTGATTGCGGCATTCCAGCCACCCACCAGGGTCTCGACCGAGTGGCCGTTGGCATGCCCCAGAGAATCCCCAAGCGCGTTCAGGAATCCATTTGGATCCATAAGACGCCTGGGGCGGACCATTTTAATGGGTCCTCCACCCCTGCGGAGGGGTTGTGGAACCGAGAAGTCCAACGTCACCAGATAGTGATCTGACCATGACAAGGGGGTGGTGGATATACCCCCGACTTCCAGTTCACTCCCCGCTTCTCCAGAAACAAACACAAGGTCTAGTGCATGACCGGCTACATGGGTGGGCCCAGTTAGAATATGGTGCAGCTCCCAGGAGGCCATGGTCTCCATGAAGTCCCGAGGTGCTCCTGTGAGGATGGCCTCTGAATGTACGTTGAAGTCCCCCAACACCAGTAAGTTAGGGGACTGTACACGCACATCAGAGACCACCTCAAGCACCTCGGCCAGGGAGTCAGTCGTGCAGCGGGGTGGACAGTACACGAGCAGAATCCCCAGACTGCCCTTCGGGCCCAACCTCCAGTACATGCACTCAGCAACCTTGGTCTCCCGGAGAGGGGGTCTGGTGAAGACCAAGGACTCTCGGTAGATAACAGCCACTCCCCCTCCCCGATCCCCAGCCCTCGGCTGCTGTGCATACGAAAATCCAGCTGGACACATGGCTGCAAGGGTTGGAGCAGCAGCCTCGGCCAGCCAGGTCTCCGTAATTAGGGATGGCGGAGAATTTCTCCCCGAAACTTCGGGGGGCCGAGCGCCAACGTGTTCGGCCCCCCGAACAAGTTTCGGGGAGAAATCCTCCGCACCCCCCCACCCCCCGCACCCCCCCCGGGACGGGACTTACCTTTGCCGAATGTCCCTCCCGGCGGCGGGTCCGGCCGGCGGTTCGGCGGGTGTTTGTGCGGGGCGGGAGCGGCAGCCAGTCTTTCGACCGGCTGCCGCTGCCGCCATTCCAAGAAAAGAAAAAAAAAAAACGCCCCCGTGATAGGCTATGTGACGATTAACGTAGCCTATCATGGCTAGATTTGCAAAGTCAGCTGTGATAGGCTACGTAAATCGTCACGTAGCCTATCACGGGTGACTTAAAAAAAAAAAAAAAAGCGCGTACGGATAATGGCGGCCCCCATAGGGAGCTGCCATTTCTGTTCCTTATTTGGTCACTGTAGTCTACGTAAAGATTTACGTAGACTACGGCGAAAATAAGGGCAACGCTATTTGCGTTGCCCTTATTTTCGCCGTAGTCTACGTAAATCTTTACGTAGACTACAGCAACCAAATAAGGAACGCGAATGGCGGCTCCCTATCGGGGCCGCCATTAACGTACGCGCTTTTTTTTTTTTAAAGTCACATGTGATAGGCTATGTGACGATTAACGTAGCCTATCACGGCTGACTTTGCAGATCTAGCCGTGATAGGCTACGTTAATCGTCACGTAGCCTATCACGGGGGCGTTTTTTTTTTTAAAAAAAAGCTTTCGAGTTCGCGGCCGGGCGAGGCGGGAAGCCTCCTCCCCGGCCTGAATTTCGGCTGGGGCGAGGCGGGAAGCCTCTCCCCCCGGCCTGAACTTCGCGGGGGGAGCAGCGAAGCGCCTCCCCCCCACCGCGAACAAGCTTTGACGACAGGTAAGTGACTTTCGTCCACCCCTATCCATAATACATGCCACGTCTGCACCCTCATCCAGGATCATGTCATGGATGAGGGCGGTTTTCTGGGTAACAGACCTGGCATTGCAGACCAGCAAACGAAGGCCAGAAGATGGGGTCACGCCTCCCCCAGCCATCCTTTGGCTCTGGACAGGCCCGGAGCAGGGGACAGATACTACACATCTCTCCCTTGTTCCCCTTATCTGGCATGGCCTGCCCCTAGCACTCTGCCAGCGCCTGCCGCCCAGCCTCGGTATGTTCTGGCCCCCAACACTCTCCCCACTGCCTCCATCAGGTGGACACATGCCCCCTCGCTCCCGCCTATCAGGCAGGCTACCCACCCCTAAAAACACAACAAAATCCCCCCCAACAAAATAAAACAAACAAACAAAACAATTAAAATCCCCTTAAAAATGCCAGGCAGGAGTCCTCAGGGAAGGCCTGGTGGCGGTGGCGGCGGCAGCAGCAGCAGGCTCAGCAGCAGCAAGCACGCCTCTTCCCCAGTGGTGGTGGCTTCTCCTGCAGGCCCTGGCTCTCCCAGGCCACCTCAGCCAGCCAGCTTATGTAGCCTCTCCAGGGAGGGGCAGGTGGAGCAGCACAGCTGGCTCAGTACCTGGGGGCCTGGTCCTGACGTTTCCACCCTGACATCCGCTAGCAGTATTTGAGTTTGTGGAATGACATCACTAGGTAATGGCCCTGGTCAGTGGAGGCTGGTGGCTCTGATTTGGGGGGGGGGGCTGTGAATCCACTCTGGGTTGCAGCCAGAACCAGACTCTAAAGGAACTATCCAAGGTGCTGAACCCCATCCCCAAATAGGTTCAGCACACTGGATAGCTCCTTTAGAGTTCTGGCTGGTTCTAACTGAAACCTGGAGTGGATTCACAGCCACACTGAAATTGGAGCCACCAGCTTCCACTGTCCATGGTCTACACATGTCAGACTGCAAGTGGGGGTATAATTTTTAAATGCTCCCCATGTAGAAAAACTATCACTTCCCTTCCAGGAAAAGATTAGCATGGCAGGGAGAAAGCTTCTTTAAAAATAATAATTAATTTTGTAAATGATAATACAGAAAACGAGAAGCAGTTCGAGTACTATTAATATAATAACATTGCCATAGGGCAGTTAATGTCAGCTTAGTACAGTGAAATTTGTGAGTTTTCTTTTTCAAAATAAAAGTTTAAAATACTGATTTTGTTTAGGTAAGCATATATCTCCCCCCAAATGCTAGCATCTCTGGAAGTTGAAGACCATTTCTCCCTTCACTCATATAAGTACAAGACCCATATTTCTATATGTTGATCTTGCTTTGTTAGTCCTCTAACAAGCCTGCTATGATGGGTCAACTTGTCCACCAATGTTATTTGCCAATTTCGACTATACCAGCCTTGGATAGTAAGCCCAGTTCAAAATGTCCTGTGTTTGGCAAATTCAAGACATGCTGTAGCTAACACAAACAGCACAACCTCTTTATCTAAAATATGTGATGGTGAGTCGTTAAACATGGAAAGGAATGCTAATACTAGGTCTGGTTTTATTATTTGCTGTTCTGCATCAGAAATTACACCAAAGACTCTGAGCCAAAATTCCTCTACAAACTAACAACCCCACCATGTATTAACAGGGACCTCAACCTCTTTACATCCCCTCCAACACTCATGTGACAAAGTATGATTTATATGGTGAAGTTTTATGGGACCAAGGTGCCATCTGTGCACTAGTTTCAACAAGGTTGATTCCCAGAGCATAGGTGACATAGACTTTAGGGGACACTTAGACCATGTTGAGTTCCAGTCCATGTCTGAAATAACTGTCCCTAGATCTGCCTCCCATGCCATTTTCAGCCCCCTAACCTGTACGAGGGTCAAGAAGCAACAGTAAGGACCAGACATGGAACAACCGAGTGGTTCCAAATTGGGAAAGGAGTACGACAAGGCTGTATATTGTTGCCCTGCTTATTCAACTTATGCAGAGTACATCATGAGAAACGCTGGGTTGGATGAATCACAGGTCAGAATTAAGATTGCCAGGAGAATTATCAACAACCTCAGATACGCAGACGATACCACCCTAATGGCAGAAAGCGAAGAGGATCTAAAGAGCCTCTTGTTGAGGGTGAAAGTGGAGAGTGCAAAAGCTGGCTTGAAACTCAACATTAAAAAAACTAAGATCATGGCATCTGGCCTCATCACTTCCTGGCATATAGAAGGGGAAAAAATGGAAGCAGTGACAGATTTTATTTTCTTGGGCTCCAAGATCACTGCAGATGGTGACTGTAGCCATGAAATTAAAAGACGCTTGCTCCTTGGGAGGAAAGCTATGGCACACCTAGACAGCAGTGTAAGAAGCAGAGACATCACCTTGCCAACAAAGGTCCGTATAATCAAAGCTATGGTTTTCCCAGTAGTAACATATGGCTGTGTGAGAGCTGGACTATAAGGAAGGCTGAGTGCCGAAGAATTGATGCTTTCAAACTTTGGTGCTGGAGAAGACTCTTACGAGTCCCCTGGACTGCAAGGAGGTCCAATCAGTCAATCCTAAAGGAAATCAACCCTGAGTGCTCATTGGAAGGACAGATACTGAAGCTGAAGCTCAAATATTTTGGCCACCTAATGCGAAGAGAAAACTCCCTGGAAAAGACCCTGATGCTGGGAAAGACTGAAGGCAAAAAGGAGAAGGGGACGACAGAGGATGAGATGGCTAGATAGCATCACCGATGCAATGAATATGAACTTGAGCACACTCTGGGAGAGAGCGGAGGACAGGAAGGCCTGGCGTGCTATGGTCCATGGGGTCACGAAGAGTCGGACACAACTTAATGACTGAACAACAACTATAATCTCATATGATTCAGAAATCAGCAAGCTATTGTTGTCCAAATTTCCTGAATTAGAACAGCTAAGCTAGAATAGGTGCAGGCCCCTCAATCTGGATCAGCACCTATCATTGGGGGGAGGGCTGTCTGGATTGGGGTCCCTGCACCTACTCTAGAGTAAAGATTAAAAAAAAGATGTTGCTGCTAGACACAGTTTTAAAGTAATGTCTGTTCTGGCCTTTAGCGGGTCATATCATGTTGGCCTTAAGATATGCAAAAAGGAAAGGAAAGGTTCCTCTTGTGCAAGCACCGGGTCATTACTGACCCCTAGAGGGACGCCGCTTGCGCTGGCGTTTTCATGGCAGACTGTAGCGGGGTGGTTTGCCATCGCCTTCCCCAGTCGTGACTACCTATAAGATATGCAAAACCCAGGTTCAATTTCATGCTCGGATATGAAGCGCACTGGGTGAGCTTTGGCCAGGGAGCATCCCTCAGCTGTACTTGTCACACAGGGTAATTGTTAAGATAAAATGGGGACTGGAAACAATGGATGCTGCCCAAGGATCCTTGGAGGAAGGGCAAGATAAAACTCCGATAAATAATAGACATATTTTAAAACCGGGGCTGGGAGGGTGTGATCCATAAGTAATCACAGTCATTCTAGACAACAATGTATTTTGCCTGTCCCAGCAGAACATGTTTGCCTCTGCAATGAATTTTGGTGGCCTTATGTAGGATTAGTAAACTGTGGATGTGTTAAACTCTTCCTAATTTGCCTCAGTGCTATCTTGCTTTTCCTTGTCTATTAAGAGTTTTGTATCCCAAACCCTAGATAGATGTTATGGGATTGTTATCTTTCTGTATGCTTTGGCAATGCTGAATTGCATGTCATACCAATAAAACAATCCCTTTGGACTAGACTGATTGGTTTTACAGCCTGGCCTCTCTGCATGTTTGCTCAGAAGTAAAATCCACTCAGTTGAATGGGACTTCCTCCCATGTACGAGTGCATAGGTCCGCAGGCTTACAGTGCAATCCGACTTCTCATAAATGTCCCATTGATTTCAGTGAGCCTTATTCCAAAGTAATTGGGTATGGGATTGCAGACTTAATTACCGAAACGCCTTTAAAAGTAATACATTATAGTTAACTGCACAAAAAAGATGGCTACACTGAATGGTGCTTTCAATGGTTCTGTAGGACTCTCTTCTTTAATTTGCTCTGCTTAATAGACACACAGTGTAGCAAGAGAGGTAAATATGTACCATGGACTCTCCAGCACATAATGAGCCAAGAAGCTTTATTAGCATTTATGCATCAGTGACTCTGGCGCTCTATTAATAAGAATTGTTTAACTTTTTGAACTCTAACGTACATACACAATTTCCCAGGTAATGATGTGTCCTGAATACAGATCTGTATAAATTCAGTTACGTGAAAGAGGCCAGAAGGCAGTTATACTGGGACTATGAGGTATACTAGAGAGCTGTGAAATCCAGGTTGCTTCTGGACAAGGCTCTTCTTGCGCTATTGTTCTGGCCTCATTCACAGAATTTTACAGGGGGTCCAGAAAACATCACCTTCAATTTGTAACACTCTCATCTTTCCCACAGCTTCTTCCATCTTTTTTCATACCGCAGAAAATCTGTTAAGGGGAAAAAGATGGAATAGTTGCACAATACCTTCTAACTGATAGTGCTAGGAGCCCCCCATTTGGAAGTACTCCTGGCCACTGATACCTAGAAGTGAAGTGTTCTTAAATTGAAGTGTTCTTTGTATGGGCACTTTTGACCTGTTATGATATATTCAACATTCTTTACTTAAGGTATCCTTCTGGAATTTGGGCTATTCTCTGGCAACTGTCATAGCAAGAGAGTGTCAGGATTCCTTTTGCCCCCATTTAACTTCAAACGCTGAAACACACACAGACAAGAGGCTTCAGTCTACATCTTCTAATCCATTACTTCACAGGGTCATACAGATGCAAATTCTCAGTGACTCTCAGTCTACAAAGAAATGCCTTCAGGGGATTCAAAAGGTAGTTACGAAAGTTGCCCGCCTTGAAGAGGAAGGCAATCTCACTAGCCTAACTTAAGAGGGGGGAGGTCTCTCTCTCTCTCTCTCTCTCTCTCTCTCTCTCTCGTGAGGCTTCTAAGCGCAGCTTTTCACGCAAAGCCAGTCGGGTAGACCGTCTAAGTTCTGCCCCTGCCTTCTCTCTGCTCTGCATCTGCGCCTGGTGTCTATTAAATAAGACTCCCCAAACGCCGCCTCCCCCTGTTCGCTGTCTCTCATGGGGTGTGTGTATGTGAAGAGGGACCCTCATTCTCCACCAGCTGGACCTTTGAAACCTGAGGAGTCTGCCTAGTCATGTCTGGACTAGCCTGGGAAAATATCTCCCCCATATCTGGCGGTTCTCCTTCAGAATCTGAACTACTATCCCACTCCCTGTGCTCAGAAACACCCCTGACAGAGAGTAGTACGAAATCCATATTCCAAACAATTTGTACAGTACAAATTTGAGATCTGGGAATGAAACTAGGTTTTCAGTGCACAAAGCTCATCTTGGTGTATGATTTTGGATGCAAAATCTACCTAAGAAGCCTAATTTTTATGATGGCACTTGAATTTCACTATGAAAATTACCTTTTGGTGGGGTGGGGTCATAGAAATGCAAATCGTTTCTTTCAAATGTTTGGTTTTGTGGGATTTACAGTTGTGAATTTGCAATGGAACTTCACATTTCAATTTTTCAAGAGATATCAGAATGCCTGTATTCCAGTAAAGTATTTCCTCTGGCTATTCATTTCTGCTGAATCAGCCTTTTCACAATGCTGAGAGCATTTTCCCAAAGAGGATGGTGGAACACTTCTGGCCATTTTAAATGAATAGAAAATTTTAAAAGAAAACACCACTTTTCATTAAGATCAACATATACATAGTTTATATGATGCCACAGATTACATTCTAGCTCTTAACTGTGCAGAGGCTGTTGCTACTTAGCAGACCAAATCTCCATAATGCAACCTTGTGACTCACTTTCTATGGTCAAAGGCACATTGCTCCCATAATACTTTCTATTGTGGTTAACTTCCCACATCTATGAAAGTGAGAAGCAAGTCACAAGAAATCTGAAATTATCATTCATGCCCTTTGTTAAAAGTAGGGATTTTGTTTTTGTTTTTATTACATATCTTTCTGACTCAACCCTCCACTCAGTGAGGCAATTTACAATAAAATGATAAAACACAATAAATTGCAAGGATTTCAAACAAAATGAAAACAAAACTGTTAAAATACATAACAATAAAACAGAGGGACCTCCTAAAAATCAAACAGTAGCCTTAAAAAGAAAATGCTCAGCAGAACAGTATAATTTTAACCAGCCTTCTAAAGGCCAATAATAAGGAAGCCAACTTAACCTCCTTTGGAAGGGAGGTCCGTAACCAGAGTGCTACCAGATAGAAGGCCCTGCCTTGTGACCCCACCAACCTCACCTCTCCAAGAGGTGGGATACTTAACAGGGCTCAAGTGAAGAACATAGGTTCTAGCCAGGTTCATACAAGAGAACGCAGTCTCTCAGCTACCCTGACCCCAAGGCATTGAGGGCTTTTAAAGGTAAAAAACAGCACTTTGCATTGGGCTAGGAAACAAGCAGGAAGCTTGTAAAGCTGTTTCAAGGCCGGTGTTATATGGTCTATAAAATACGCACCAGACAAAAGTCTGGATGCCTCATTTTGCAGTAGCTGTAGTTTCCAACCACTTTTCTCAAGGGCATTCCCACAAGGAGTGTGTTACAGTAATCTAAATATGAGGTAATTAAGGAATGGACTACTGTGGCCAGACATGCCTTCCCCAGGAAGGAACACAGCTGGTGCATGAGCCAAGCAGGGCAAAGGCACTCCTGGCCACCACTTTTTCTACTTTTCTAGCTCTCAACTAACTCCTTTCTGAAGGACAGGCTTTTTACTCTTATCATAAATATAAATACAGCACCTATATTATTATGCATACAAGTTGCTGTCAGTCACTGAATTTGTACCAAAGTCTTTAATTTATCTGCTAAATGTTTTCTGGTATCCCCAATAATGTCTAACTTGCATTGATAAAAACATGTTTACAGTGTACTGCATTATGAAATTCTGAACTTCTTAATTTTTCCAGACTGGCAAGATTGTCATGATTGACGGAGACGTGACAAGATTGTGCTATCTAAATGTGAAGGTACACTTTCTGGGTGGTAGTGATAGAACCAAAGAGGCACCATCTTAAAGTATTGGCAGCCATCTGAGGCAGCCTCCTACAGTGCAAAGTCCCAGAGGAAGATAGTCCTATCAACTGCCTTGTTGGCACCAACAGTAACGGTCTGTTTCATATCAGGTACAGCCAGAGGAGCCCCCCCCTCAAGTAGCCGTCACCCCTGCAGCTGGTTAGAACCAGTTCCAGCTAGATCGCTTCCTGCCCAGCTTGCAAGGACAGGTCTGCCATAGAGACATGTCAACTATGCATGCTTAATGAAGTTCATGAATATTATGTGGTCCACCCCGCATAGCTAATGAGGTCATTATACTGAATGTATATTGTTGTTGTTGTTCAGTCATTCAGTTGTGTCCGACTCTTCGTGACCCCATGGACCATAGCACGCCAGGCCTTCCTGTCCTGCGCTCTCTCCCGGAACGTGCTCAAGTCCATATTCATTGCATCAGTGATGCTATCTAGCCATCTCATCCTCTGCCATCCCCTTCTCCTTTTGCCTTCAGTCTTTCCCAGCATCAGGGTCTTTTCCAGAGAGTTTTCTCTTCGCATTAGGTGGCCAAAATATTGGAACTTCAGCTTCAGTATCTGTCCTTCCAATGAGCACTCAGGGTTGATTTCCTTTAGGATTGACTGATTGGACCTCCTTGCAGTCCAGGGGACTCGTAAGAGTCTTCTCCAGCACCACAGTTCAAAAGCATCGATTCTTCAGCGCTCAGCCTTCCTTATAGTCCAGCTCTCACAGCCATATGTTACTACTGGGAAAACCATAGCTTTGATTAGACAGACCTTTGTCGGCAAGGTGATGTCTCTGCTTCTTACTATGCTGTCTAGGTTTGCCATAGCTTTCCTCCCAAGGAGCAAGCGTCTTTTAATTTCATGGCTACAGTCACCGTCTGCAGTGATCTTGGAGCCCAAGAAAATAAAATCTGTCACTGCTGCCATTTCTTCCCCTTCCATATGCCAGGAAGTGATGAGGCCAGATGCCATGATCTTCGTTTTTTTTAATGTTGAGTTTCAAGCCAGCTTTTGCACTCTCCTCTTTCACCCTCAACAAGAGGCTCTTTAGATCCTCTTCACTTTCTGCCATTAGAGTGGTATCATCTGCATATCTGAGGTTGTTGATAATTCTCCCGGCAATCTTAATTCCGACCTGTGATTCGTCCAACCCGGCATTTCTCATGATGTACTCTGCATATAAGTTAAATAAGCAGGGAGACAATATGCAGCCTTGTTGTACTCCTTTCCCAATTTTGAACTAATCGGTTGTTCCATGTGTGGTTCTTACTGTTGCTTCTTGACCCTCGTACAGGTTTCTCAGGAGACAGGTAAGGTGGTCTGGTACCCCCATCTCTTTCAGAATTTGCCACAGTTTGTTGTGATCCACACAATCAAAGGCTTTAGCATAGTCAATGAAGCAGAAATAGACGTTTTTCTGGAATTCTCTTGCTTTCTCCATGATCCAGCAAAAGTTGGCGAATTGAACTCTAGTTCCTCTGCCTCTTCAAAACCCAGCTTGTACTTCCGGTAGTTCTCGCTTCACATACTGCTGAAGCCTAGCTTGTAGGATTTTGAGCATAACCTTGCTGGCATGTGAAATGAGCGCAATTGTATGGTAGTTTGAACACTCTTTGGCATTGCCCTTCTTTGGAATTGGAATGTAAACTGACCTTTTCCAGTCTTGTGGCCACTGCTGAGTGTTCCAAATTTGTTGGTATATTGAGTGCAGCACTTTAACAGCATCATCTTTTAGGATCTTAAATAGCTCAGCTGGAATACTGTCATCTCCTCTAGCTTTGTTGTTAGTAATGCTTCCTAAGGCCCACTTGACTTCACTCTCTAGGATGTCCGGCTCAAGTTCAGTGACCGCACTTTCATGGCTATCAGGGACATTAAGATCTTTCCTGTATAGTTCTTCTGTGTATTCTTTCCACCGCTTCTTAATCTCATCTTCTTCTGTTAGGTCCCTGCTTTCTTTGTCCTTTATCATGCCCGTCTTTGCACAAAACATTCCCTTGAGGTCTCCGATTTTCTTGAAGAGATCTCTAGTCTTTCCCATTCTGTTGTTTTCTTCGATTTTGTTGCATTGTTAATTTAAGAAGGCCTTCTTGTCTCTCCTTACTATTCTCTGAAACTCTGCATTCAGTTGGCTATATCTTCCCCTCTCTCCCTTGCTTTTCACTTCCCTTCTTTCCTCAGCTACTTGTAAAGCCTTATCAGACAGCCACTTGGCTTTCTTGCATTTCTTTTTCTTTGGGATGGATTGAGTTGCTGCCTCCTGAACAATGTTACGGACCTCCGTCCATAATATAATATATTATATTAGCTTATAATATATAAGCTGTACCAAAAACATCTAGGGTGTGGTTCTCCTTTGTGGTGTTAGCCGCGAGAATCCACCTGAACAGCGCTGTTTGTCTCCTGCCAAATAAAACTGCGTTGGACTGAATCTCAGAGTTCTGTGTGTCTCTAAGGGGATATTGGCATACCCCTCCTAGAGGGAACGAACTTAAGCATAATTTGTGCAACAGTAGGGAAATATCTTGACAATCATATTCCTAATGTATTTTGGAAGGCATGCTGAATGGATCTTTTTCCTGGCTGTGATTGTAATATTTATTCATATGTACATATGTGCTGCTTTCTTGCCATATGAACCTCAAAGCAGCTTTTAGTTAAAACACTATACTATATCATCACATTATAAGAATAAAATTGCATGAAAGAACAGAACAATAGCAGAAGCAGCAAACCTACAAATCAAAAGGGCAAATCCACTACTAAGAGCTCAAGATGGCCTGATGCAACTGATTAGTTGTAAAGGCCTGAGTAGTGTTGGTCTGGCAAATCTCTCTTAGAAGTAAGTTCTAGAATACACTACAGAGGCTTTTCCTCAAAGGAACCTATTTCTAGTATTAGACAACCATTCCTGCAGGAGTGGTGGCACTCAAAACAATTGTCTCTGCAGCTCATCTCAACTAATGGGTGGTGGTGGGGATAGTGGTATAGGGATATGTTCATTTAATTTAAAACAAAACTAAGAACATAAGAAGAGCCATGCTGGATCAGACCAAGGGTCCATCTAGTCCAACATTCTGTTCACACAGTGGCCAACCCGCTGTCGACCAGGAACCCACAAGCAGGACATGAGTGCAACAGCACCCTCCCACCCATGTTCCCCAGCAACTGGTGTACATAGGCTCATTGCCTCTGGTACTGGAGGCAGCACATAGCCATCAGGACTAGTAGCCATTGATAGCCTTTTCCTCCAGGAATTTGTCCAACCTCCTTTTAAAGCCATCAAAATTGGTGGCCATCACCACATGCTGTGAAACCAAATTCCATAGTTTAACTATGCACTGTGTGAAGGAGTCCTTCCTTTTATCTGTCCTGAATCTCCCACCAATCAGCTTCAACTACCTTTTCTCCTTTGCCAAATGTTGGGTCTAACTTATTCAAACCACATATTCAAACTTCAAATTAAAAAGGGGAGGAAGTTACACTGTAAGAAGCATCACTGAACTTTTTTTAAAACAAAGGTTTCTTATGGGCCAGTATAGAGAACAAGTTTCAAATCCTCTCAAAACCATGTAATAATGAAAACTGTTCTAGCAGTTCTAGCAGTCACCACCCACTGCCTTCTTGCAATAGACATTCTTGTTGGAGTAGCAACGGCAGGTGATCACACCCCCAAGAGGTGCAAGAGCTCAGGGTTACGGAGCTAATTAACAACCCTGGGCACATCAGAAAGTCTTGGGTACAAACAGGGGTCACAAAGGAAGGGGGATGTTGCCTTGCAGCCAGGTGAAGCCACATAGGTGTTTAGACTGGGTTTCTTGTGTATATAAAAAAAGACTACCATGTTTAGTATGATCTGCAGTAGTTGTGGCTTCATTCTGTCAGAAGCCTGGGCTAATTTTCCCTGTTATCTTATACTTCTGGCTGTTTAGCCAGGGAACTATCTGTTTATAACTAAGTACAGATCACCACCCATTCACCTTCTGGATCCAGTCTGTTTTATTAAGCCACTTTTGCTAACAGTTCTTCCAAGCTCTATATTCCTATGTGGAATTGCCAAGCTCTGTCTATACTGAATTCCTAAATGTTATGTTGTTCTCCGAATCTTGCCTGCTCATGTCTTCTAACCATGCTCCTGATTTCAGTGGTTCAACACTAAACCAGAAGTTTAGGAAATGTCCTAGGTAAAGCTGACACATTGACATTAGTATCTAGACGCCAAATCTGGGGACTACGCAGCTCAAGACAGTCCTGTGATGGCCCTTTGTGCCGTATGGATAGGTGGGGCCACTGCATACTGAAGCCCTCATGCAATCAGACTGCCATCAAGCTAAGACTCACCAATGGCTATTTATGAAGATAAGGATGTGCATAAGGAGAGCCAGTGTGGTGTAGTGGCAAGAGTGTTGGACTAGGAGCTGGGAGATCCGGGTTCTAGTCCCCACTCGGCCAGGGAAGCTCACTGGGTGACTTTGGGCCAGTCACAGACTCTCAGCCCAACCCACCTCGCAGGGTTGTTGTTGTGAGGATAAAATGGAGAGGATGATGATAATGTAAGCCGCCTTGGGTTCCTTGCAAGAGGAAAAAAGGCGGGGTATAAATGCAATAAATAAATAAATAAATACGTCATATAAATCTAGATCGCCATTGGGCAAAAATGGATCATATTCATTATAGATAAAAGTTTTATGCACAATGTAAAACTTGATTTAAATGACCGCTTTCAATTTTTCAGCCGAGATCAGGCACTTATTTTATTTATGTATTTAAAGTATTTCTAGGCTGCCTTTCAGAGTCCTCCCAAGGTGGCATACAACAATAACATGCATATAATAAAATGCATATAATAAAAAACCAATGGTGTAATAAAACAGGAAATGTTCCAAAAAACAGCAAACACCAGGATAAGACAGAACCTACAACACAATTGCAGCTATAACCCAGTCTGATAAAACATAACCAAGGAAAGGACAGAGTAAAAGAGTAAGTTTTCAGGGCCTTCTTAAAAGCCTGCAATGATGGGGCCTGGCAGACCCCTGATAACTTATTTCAGAGTGCTACAAAAGCATGTAATGGCTACCAAAAAGCATTAAGACTGCAGTTAAGCTAAGATTCACCAGTGGCTATTTATGAAGATAAGGATGTGCATACATGTAGCATATAAATCTAGGTAGCCATTGGGCAAAAATGGATTATAACAGAGAGAGTTTATGCACAATGTAAAACTTGACTTAAATGACTGCTTTCCAATTTTCAGCAGAGATCAGGCACCAAATGTGACTATTTAAGTATTTATTTAAAACATTTCTAGCCCACCTTTCAGGGCAGGAGCCCTCCCAAGGTGGCGTACAACAATAAAATGCATATAATAAAGTTCATATAATAACAAAAAACAATGGGGTAATAAAAACAGGAAATGTTCCAAAAAACAGCATGGGTTGGAGTAGAAGTCCCCCAGCACCATTTTCTTGACACTGCTCCTCCAGGAAGGAGCAGAACCATTTTAACACTGTGCCTTCTAAGCCCAACCCAGATAAATGATCCAGAAGGATACCATGATCGATGATATCGAAAGCCGCTGAGTGGTCCAGAAGAACCAACCGAGTTGCACTCCCCCCATCCATTCCCCAGCATAAGTCATCGACCATGGCAACCAAGGCTGTTTCCAAGTCTGAAACCTGCTTGGAATGGATCTAATAATCAGTGTCATCCAACACCAATTGGAGTTGTGAGGCCACCACCTGCTCCACCATCTTGCCCAAGAAAACAGGGCGGTTTTTATCTGAAACCATCTGGGAAATCTGTCATTGTAGCATTCTGAATGGATTCTTTTCCAAATTTGGTAACGTTCATCTCAACAAGCTGCAGTCGCCTAGCAACTCTCCCTGCCATTCCCACACTAACGACATGTTTGCACGCATACACACAGTGATGTTGCTGTTGTACAGATGGGGGGAGGAGCAACATCTGTGCCAAAACAATATCCAGAAATAGGGATTGCAAGCTCTACACAGCAGCTTTTGAGAGTCATTGCCATGAGGTATTTAGATTAGAAACTATTGATTTTCCTCAAGGCACATGCAGCCAGTCAGCTAATATGTTTCTCTGCTCCTACAAGTCTCTTAATCAAGGAAACCACTACTCATCATGGCATTAAAAATAGGCTCTGATTATGCACACAATTAAAGCAAATCTCCAAGCCCTCCCCTAAATTCTAAGGGTTACATCAGCCTTCCTCAATCTGGGCCAGACCAGATCTGTACCTCATGTCATATCGATATGATCCCATCATGGTAACACTACATCCTACATTTATACCTCGTATCACACACAGTGACATCTGTTGTGGTATTTTGGATAATACAGAATAAAAAGGGGGGAAGAATGCTAGAAAAGTGGTATATGGAATGTGTAAATTGCCCCAACAATTATCAGTGCTCTTCAATACCAATAAAAAGCACTAGTGTAGATCTAGCCCTGGTGTCCTCCAGATGTGTTAGACTGCAACTCCCATCATGGCCATTGGCTGGGAATGATGAGAGTTGCAGTCCAATGTATCTAGAGTGTACCAGGTTGGGGAAGGCTGAGTTACATCGTATTGGTTACAAGTGAATATCTGCATTCCACTCTGGTGAAATTTAAACTGTACTGGGTTTGCAAAAGTGCTCTCTTACTAGTACAATTCCTGGCTCCAAACTGGAATCCAGTAATGCTGTTTCACATTGGCATGGTGTCAGATGTGCCTTTTGTAGCCATTACAACAAGGGGGAGCCTATTCAATCATATCTCTTAGAGTCACTAACTACTGGGCATGCTACTTTTATTAGCATGATCCATCCTATCTAATTTGATCTGTTAAACTCATCCTAAGAGCACTCTTGGCAAACCTCACCAATATTCTGTGTAATTAGCAGCTGCTTCAGATTTTCTCTTCTCTCAGTAATCAATGGTCTGAATATCTGCAGTAGTTATATATGCTCTGTTCAGCATGGTGTTGCCCACCAGTTGCGTGATGTGAATTTATCAAATTTAGCCCATTGATAACCAAATCTTTGTGGACACTGTCAAAGCTATTAGGCAAATAGTTGTGGGTGGGCGTGGTCACCTACAGCATACTAGTCCTGCTTGATCACTCTTGAGAAAACCATAGGGCTGGAACTTAGAGGGGGCATTCAGGATCCCCCCAGATATTCTGCTTTGGTTCTTGACATCTGATGCAGGCATTCCCAAGGAAGCATGGGGAGTTAACAGGAAAGTCAAGGGCTTCCACCCTGTTTTTTCCACCACAAGACCAGATTTTGTTTGCCTGTTCACTGGACCAAGTCCGAGGAGCAAATCAGTCTCTTGTGTACCTTAAAAAAATACTATGGGTCCACATGATCTTGTTCTTTCATTCCCTTGGCCTGTTCTTCCCTCCCCATCCCACCCCACTACAGTCAGCAGCAGAAGTGCCCAGCAGTTGGTTTCTTGTCAGCCATGGACATTTGGGTGCTGCATGTGAGAACACATTTCTGCATTAACCCTGCTAGTATGCAAACCAGCTTTTGAGTATATTCACATCTTCCCCTCCAGATCAAATCCAGGTTGTTGTAAAAAAAAAAAATGCTCTGCAGTTTCCTAGCATATGGACATATGAAGCTGTTTTATACTGAGTTGGACCATTGATCCATCTAGCCCAGGGTTGTATACTTCCTTACCTAGGAGAGGAGCCAACATGCAGAACCAAGATCCAGTTGACTACCAAAGGACTCCCCAGTCTGCCAGAAGCAAGACTAGGACAGCCTTCTTGTCATTCTCTATTTTGCTTGCTAAATATGATTTGCCAGCCATGGCTAAATGGCAATACTTGCAACTGCAACATTTGTTGGTATCTAGGTTTGGCCCTGCTTCTTTTACAGCTTCAGTGTCCCTGCCACTGTTGGAAGCACTTACTGAGGCTGATCAGGAAAATCAACCTATGATCTATGTCTATAAATACTTATTATTGGTGAAGAAATACACAGGGTCTAAAGCAGGGATGAAATAGGGAACTGAATCGTCCCATTTTGCCTAATCAATGGATCACTGCCTTGGCATCTGTATCTGATGCTTCTATGGATTTCGGGTAGCATCTTATTCAGCAAAAACATTTGTTTTATGTTTATTGGACACTACAATGATTCTTTAATAAAGGTTTGTCTAAGTCAGCAAATTGTTGGAGGTGTAATGCAATCAATGCTTCTTTTAAGAATATGTTTTGGCAATGTCCAGTACATAAGAAGAGCCATGCTGGATCAGAGCAAGGGTCCATCTAGTCCAGCATTCCGTTCACACAGTGGCCAACCAGCTGTCAACCAGGAACCCACAAGCTGGACAAGAGTGCAACAGCACCATCCTGCCCATGTTCCCTAGCAACTGGTGTACATAGGTATACTGCCTCTGATACTGGAGGTAGAATAGATTCAGGACTAGTAATCATTGATAGCCTTCAGGAATTTGTCTAACCCACTTTTAAAGCCATCAAAATTTGTGGCCAGTAGTTGCCCCTTTTGGGGAAGAGCTCATTATATGGATATATTTTGTACTGGAAGGTTTCTTAATATTTACTGATGTACATGCTCTTTTAAATTATCTACTTGCTTCCTGGAAGTTAACACATAGTCAGTGAAAATTGATTCTCTATGCCCCACTGACAGCTAAAAGACTGAAATTACCACATTGGAAGAATAAACACTTATCTCCTATAAAGCAATGGATTGAAGAACTTAAAACTAGGGATGGCATGGATGCCTGATTTGGTCTGGGAATCCAGCAGAACTTCCCCTGCCTTCACCCATGATCCCTGCTCGCTGAGCCCCTGCTCGCCCCCTGCCCTCACTTGGTGAATGGCCTGCACTCAGCCCGGGGGCCTCATCAAACTTCGGGGTCACCATTTTTGAGAAATAAAATGGCAATCGCAAAAATAAACATATTTGCATATGCGTAAAAATGCAATTTTTTTTGCAAAAACGCGCATTTTCGCACATACATTTGCATTTTCGCACATATTCAAATATGCACATTTTGTGATCACCATTTTATTTTTCAAAAAATGGTG
This sequence comes from Heloderma suspectum, assembly GCF_057233095.1. Taxonomy (NCBI): domain Eukaryota; kingdom Metazoa; phylum Chordata; class Lepidosauria; order Squamata; family Helodermatidae; genus Heloderma; species Heloderma suspectum. Next base: position 257,572,596 of record NC_139461.1, read on the forward strand.
ACTGCTTGATGAGGCTACTGGGTTGAGTGCGGGCTGCTTGCCGAGCATGGGAGGGGCTCAAGAATGGTCTGGGGACTGGTGAGTGGGGGCAGGGGCTGGGCGAGTGCCCGGAGAACCCGGATTTGGGTGGGTTCGCACATCTGTACTTACAACACTTTCAGCACTTGAATGGGTGGTGTGTAGACACCACCTGTGAATGGATACTTATTTGGATATTTAGTCTGGTTTTGTTGAAGTTTACGCATAATTCCTAGAAACCTGTTATTTCATATGTATGTATGTGTCTGTCTATCATATGAATGCATTGAAACTGGTATATTTAAATCTATGTGGCCACTTCTTTCTTTCTTTCTTTCTTTCTTTCTTTCTTTTGCTGAAATTTACAGTGAAAATACATTTTAAAAAGAGACCAGGACAGTCTTTCATGAGAATTACCTGGGCGAAGAGAACTAGGGAGTAGTGCACCTGTTCCCAATTAAACTGGAGCAAGGAGAAAGGCCAGCAGTTCACTTCTGGAGTAACTCCTGGGCCTGATTCTAGAACACTCAAGGTCTTAAAGTGGCCTTATCCTAACAAAGTAAGGCATTGGGAGACAACCAATCCAGTTGGAACCAGTACTTTTCCAGCTGCACTGGCTGCCAGTCCATTTCCGGGCCCGATTCAAAGTGCTGGTGTTAACATTCAAAGCCCTTAACGGCTTGGGGCCAGGTTACCTGAAGGATCGCCTCCTCCCATATGTGCCTGCCTGGACCTTAAGATCATCATCAGCGGCCCTTCTCCGTGAGCCCCTGCCAAAGGAAGTGAGGCGGGTGGCTACTAGGAGGAGGGCTTTTTCTGCTGTGGCACCCCGGCTCTGGAATGAGCTCCCTAGTGAGGTTCGCCTGGCGCCTACATTGTACTCCTTTCGGCGCCAGGTGAAGACCTTTTTATTTTCCCAGGCATTTTAGCTTTCTAAATTTTTATCTTTGCTGTTTTAAATCTGTATTTTAAACTCCTGTACTGCTGCTAGGTTTTATTGTGGTTGTATTGTTATATTGTGGTTTTAATGTTCTATATATTTTAAATTGTTTTATTGTGTGTTGTTTGGTTTTAATTTTTGTGAACCGCCCAGAGAGCTTCGGCTATTGGGCGGTATAGAAATGAAATAAATAAATAAATAAACAAACCCTACACCGCTGAAACCAATGGGACAAGTTAGGCATGACTTAAGTGCCATTGTTTTCAGTGGGAGCTACGTTTAACTAACTTCATCTGCATCCAACTCAGTGTGTCTTGGTGAAATATTTATACCACACCAAAATTGCTACTTTCAATATGAAAACTGACACAGAAGATTACTTGGGGCAGTCCTTTACAAGACACAACTGATCTGAGGTGATCCCCCACCCACCGCATTGGTCCCTTGGCAAATAATCAGCAGCTGCATGATTGGCCACAGTGCCTCTTTCTGGAGCAACTGCCTGAGCATCATTAAGTAGTTGCTGCACATTAATAAGAAGCCCAGAGGAATTTTGCATTTTCTGTATGGGGCACTAAAATGTGCCACGCTGTCTGAAAATGCTCTGAGAAATTCTTCTCTTTTTTTGCCAGGGTACACATACAACTTTGAAAAGGATGGTGGGACCGACTTCAAAACATCTTTAGTCTGAAATGTCTCTGTTAATTTCCATCAAATGGTACCAATCTGATGCTTATTATGTGGTCTTCTCACCTTCAGAAGTAATAGCAGTAGATGAAGTATCTTATGCTCTAAAAGTGAACAATTCATCAAGAATGGTGATGCAAGAAGACAAGGAATGAAAGAAACCTCTGTATTTGTTCTGATTTGTTTCTTTGGTATGATTTCCCATTAGATTGTCTGTCGTGTGACCAATGCCAACAGAAAGTTTGGACCCCCAGTTACCAGAAGATATCAAGAGGAAGTAAATAGCTGTCCACAGATTAAATCACTGACTTCACGTAGGATCGTAATAAGTTATGGACATCATTGTGATTCTCTATATTTCCTTATTGCCCTAAGGAAATATGTGATTTATTCTAAACTGGCAGGATATCTGTTGGAATATCTGTGTAGATACACATACACAGCCTCAATTGTTTAGTGGTTTTGCCCGAATAATTGCTTGATTTCTGTGCATTTTGCCACCCTTGGTATTTCTGGCTACTTTGCTTCCAGGACCTTCAGTCTTTAGCAAACTGCATCCCACTGAGAGTCATACTTGTGGTGGCTTTATATCCTCCACTAAGGGCAGCTAGGTTGATCCAGTTTTTCCCCAAACCCCTAATTCCTTCTACTTCTCCTCAGTTTATCCTAAGATAAAAAGCAACCATAGCTTACTCTGATGAAATAACAGCTCCTAAGCTATAGGAGAAACCATCAGGAGGGCCGTTGGCCATGATGAGGTAAGCACTAACTCAACAAATGTTAACATGCTTCCATTTCCTATCTTTTTCTCATAAACTGAGGTATGAGGAGTAAAGAGGAGTATATACTACCCTTTAAAGAGTTATTAATTTGTCCATGAGAACATGAGCATGAACGGTCTCTCAGTGCTTCTTAGGGTGACACTGTCAACCATAGAGAGAGAAGAGAGCCAGTGTGGTGTAATGGGTAGGGTGTTGGACTGGGAGATACAGATTCAAATTCCTGCTCAGCCATGAAACTCTCTGGGTGACTCTGGGCCAGTCACTGACTCTCAGCCTAACCTACCTCACAGGGCTGTTGTGAGGATAAAATGGAGAGGAGGGGGATTATAGACATTGCCTTGGGCTCTTTGGAGGAAAGGCGGAATATAAATGTAAAACAAGCAAGCAAGCAAGCAAAACAACAAGAAAGAAATAAAACAATTGCTTTCTTGCAAGATGGCAGAGTGGAGGAGAATGCTAGGATGTCCTTTACTGAGCATGGTACTTTTTATGGGGGTCGGTGGGGAGGGAACACTACTACTTATATGTACACTTCTGTACTACAATTTACTGAAGCCACATCCTTCACGGAATAACAACAAAAGAAATACCTAATGGTAATACTATTACCCTGCATGGAACCCAGTATTTATAAGACAGTTTCCCCACATAATAGTGAGGTATTCTCAAAGACAGCAGGGAACATTTGTAGGTAATACTATTGCAGAGATGAATAACAATGATGAGGCCACATATATTAATCTTTTTTTAATTTTTTTTTAAACATCTCCAGTAAACTCCTGTATTGCTCTATATTTGGGGTGTGTGGAAGAAGAAACCCTGAAATCTGTCATTTCAAAATATTCAACATTAAGGATGCACATGGAAATTCAGTTGGGTAGAACTCATTATATTCCTCTATAATTTAATAAAATGTTGACTGTCTGTGTTATACCTTATTCTGGATCTTGCTTCATTACCTTCTGAAGATGAAAGATTCCCTTCTCCTTTTATGTGGAACTCCTTTTTAATCTTATTTGCCCTTGGCCCTATTAAAGCAACTGATCGTCACTCCAAATGCAGTGTATCATTTCATCTTCTTCAACACAAGAGAACATCATTTCCAATCTATTTATAGAACAATGCACAGAATATGGAATTCGCTGAGCATAGATAGGCAAATTGATTAGGGAGACAGATAGCTAGATCAGAGTGTGTTTAGTCACATTTAAAACTGACACAATCCCTTTCAACTGTATGGTAATATTCCCCACCAGGCTAGATTTAAATCTGAATTAGCCAGGGCTGGTTTCTTCCACACATGTTTATGAGGATAAAGTAACTTCACATGTTCCTTCTGAACTAATTTTGTCTCTATGTGATGTTCACCACCCCCCTGAGTGTGCACTTTTAAAATTGCCAAGCAGCTAGTGGGCTCCTTCACACGGAGCTTTTATCCTGTGATTGAGGTTGTTCCTTCTTGGAAGTTTGTGGGCTCTTTATATGCCACGGTGACCCTGCCATGACCCTCCTGCAATAAATGCCCTTTGTTCCATTTTTAAATAGATTGCAGATAATGAGCTATCAAATTACCCCACTGTGTTCTGCTTCAGTTTCCTCTACGAAAAGAGAAAAAGTGGCAAGAAGAGGAGTGAGATCAGTGAAAGATAATGGAAGACTCAGATACGGGGAGGGGGTAAAGGAAGCGTGTGTAAAGCGAGTCAGTTGTGAACTTGCATTTAAAACTGAAGCAGAAAGCCCCATTTTAAATGCAGGATTTTAGGCTGGTGTAGAGATGCCCAGCATTTTACTGGTCCAGTACTACCATATTCTGGCAGGTAACCAATACTGTGGTCTGAATGGCTGGTACTGTAAAAGCTAGATGCTGTCAAACTCTCCCAATTATCCTCCACTCTGGCTCCATTCCTGGTCTACCAGATTCTGCTTTGACTCCACCCTATACCTTCTAGGTACAACATTGGTTGCACCTCTGAGCCAATGCAGAGTCTGATGGACCAGGGGTGGCACCAGATGGTGACACATGCCTTAGGTACATTGAAACTGGATTACAAAAAGCACAGTGAGCAAGTCCCTGTCCTTCTTCAAGTGTAGCCACAAGGAGCAGACTGTAACTAGGTAATAATGTGATGCTGTGAATCAGTGTTCAGGCCTTTGTGTATATTAGGCACAATGCATACAAAAATGCACGTATTAGGGGAAATGTGCACAAAAATGCTTATGCATTTTCGTGTACACTTTTTAAAGAATTCTTAAAGTTCAGGAGAAACTGAATTTAAGATTGGAAAAATGAGAAACTGTGAGAAGATGAAACTGACAGATTCATCCATCCTTCCTTCTAGTTTACCTTGCTGTACTGGATCTGTTCTCTACGAATGACACACATTAGTCTGGACTGGATTGCTTAGGATCTAGTCTTTTCCATATTGAAGGGTCAATAGATGGGTTTTCAGTTCTATTTGACTCCATGGATCTATGATCCTACATGGCCCACAGATTAGAGTATTTGGAATGTTAACCTATTAACCTATTACCTAGTTAATTCCAATATCTGTTTCTGACTTCTTGTGTCCCGTTGTGACAATTACTTCATTCCTAAAGAAGTTTAACAGGTGAAGCTAAAAAAAAAGCCCTGCTAGTTGCGCCGTATACAATTTTGTTAACGTGGGAGAGGCAGATTCAGTTTCCCTTTTAGTTTTAACAGTGAACTGTCAAGTTTAAAACTTTAGTACTTTCTCCAGTATAGATCTTCTTCTGATTAGTTCTCTTTCTCTGGCTTCTTGTTCCTCTTCCCCTCCGTTTTAAGCATTAGCTTCTTGTGGATATGCGTGTGTTTGGACGTTAAATTTGTCATTATTAGCTGTTTTACAAGAAACATTTTTCCAGGGTTAAATAGAGAAAAAATATGAAACATTACAAGGCTCCCACTAAAAGCCCGAGTTATTCATTTATTTATTTAGGATCCCAGATACAATAGCTTTTTGGAGGTATATACATCTTTGTATGAACAGCAAGACAGATGTGCAGTGGTGTAGCTAAGTAATTTTAGACCTTGGACTTAGAGAGCATCTAAGCCCCCAAGACAGCATCTGTGGGGAACATAGGATAGTTTGATTTTCTTGCTCTGAACATGGAGCCAGGGCTCCGACCTCCGGGCCAGGAAACTGCACTCCCTGCCCCCTCGTAGCTGGCATAGAGAGAACCATGCTCTTACCTCTCCATGCTTGGAAAATTAAGTACAGAGGAAAAGGGGGCATTCCCAGGGGAGGAGAATGGGGGCAGCTGTGTTATGCCATTTCCTATGGCCACCTCAGCCTCCTTCCCTCCTCCTCTGAGGCACCGCTGCTAGATGTGTGAAATCGACGGTCTAACGGAAATGCAGGGCGGCTGGAGTACAGAGCCGCCGCTCTCCTCCAGCCCTGCTTTGGATACTTGGCAGTCTCTGAGTTCGGAGGCTTCTGACTATCTGGAGAGAATTGCACCCTTAATGTTCTTATGGAAGTCCCCTTTAGATGACCACATGTATAACTTCAGTTGCAAAGTGAGGCACGCAAGTCACGTTTCTCTTCTCTCCCCACCACCCCATTCCAGTGCTTCTGCAATCCTGATCTGTTAGAACAACAGCAACAAAACTGTTTGTCAACCTCGACAACCATAATTAAAAAAAAAAATACTCTGAGCTCCTGCAATTTTGCATTTTAGACTCACTTAAATCATAGCACCATGATGACTTCGGGGATAAAATGGAGTTTGCTTTCTCCTGCTGCCCTGATGCCTTTGTTTCCTGCTGCTCTCTAGCTGGTAATTTGCTACTCCCAGGATGCAGCACTTTGAGCGCTAAAGAAGTGGCCCATGCCAACCTTTGAACAGAACCTTTCCCAGCCACATGTGGAATAAGGATCCAAAGCTCTTTCTCATTTATCAACAAATCACTCCAGGTTGTCATGGTGACTTGTCACTGGCCCCTGTTTCCACACCATGGTGTTGTCGCATATCTTAAGTAGAAGAGCCCTTAATTGTCCCAACTGGTGGCTAATGAAGCTTGAGCTGTTTATGTATGCCAAATGGAAAGGCTGCCATTTTAGAGAGCTGGCAGGCAAATGTCTGAAATTGCCACTCTGGTTTTCACTTTGGGTTAATTAATGCTGATCCAGTTGAACAATACAACTTACATAAAGAACAGGAGCTGGCTCAAAAGCCACCTGCATAGTTAAACAGGAGGACCAATCTGATTTTGATGGCAACCCGGAGTTGGAAATCATTTCATGAGAAGCAATATGTGCGATGTCACTTAATCTGCTGGGGAGCGGATGTTGCTTGCTACTTGGGGCTAATCCACATGGAGGCGTCTTATCACACTGGCACAGTTTAAAATTGCAGTTTCTTGAATATGCCTTCACTTCTCCTGTGGCATGCGTAACCAATTAATGCAGCGTAGACTTGCTACAAAACCCATGTACATGAGGCAAACGTAATTTTAAACCATTAAAATTAATTTGGCGATATATAAGTAGAGTCTTGCAACATCAATGTAAAGCTTGTGCACACCCTTGATGGTGTGAAGGAATGGAGGTGTTTGTTTTTGTGCTTTAAAAGTCATTTACAGCCCCTCCTGCTCCCCGCAAAAAAATGTGGAGAGGTGGGGCGAGAAGAGGGAGAGGCTGTGCTGCTGCTGCCACCTGCTGCCCTCCTCCCACAGGCTGCCTCCCCCCCTTCCCCTCCACCCCAAAGCAATTCTCAGTTCCCGAACGCCAGTGCACCCCACTCTCCCGTGCTGACTTTTCCAGGAATAAGTGCCATTGAAGACAATGTGATTTACTTCTGAGCATGTATATGGCATGTTTTCAGAGAGTTGTTCCTTGAGGCAAGGAAAGAAAAAGGACAAAGGAGAGAATTGGGAAAGCTTGAGAAGACATTCCAAATTGTATTCTTTTTCCAAAGGCAGGGGGAGGGGAAGCTGTCCCGTATTGCATCCACTCTTCAGCTCATTGGGCAAGGCAGACAGAGAGAGAGAGAGAGAGAGAGAACTTTTGGGTGGCGGGGTGAGGGGGGCGGGAAAGCAGTTGAAGCCTGATGGGGCTTCTCTCCTTGTCAAAGGTGCTGCTGTCTTGCCGAGGCTGCCCATGCTGAGGAGGATAGCCATGAGCAGCCTTCCTCACCCAGCACTTGGAGCAATGTGAGATGTGTGTGTTATTCACAGATTCATACCTACAAAGGCGCACATCAGCAAATACTTTTTTTTTAAGCCCCATCTTGCTCCTGCTGCCTGAGGACAGCCATGCAGAACTCTTCCTCCGCGCAGCACCACGCCCCAGCCCACTGCAGCCATTCCTCCTCCCCCAGAACAGTACCGCAAGTTTAGCACATGCTTGAGGCCCCAAATGCAGGGAAGTCTCAGTAAAGGGAAAATCTGTCACAAAAGGACTTTGTGAAAATGCGTTTTTTTTATGGGGGCAAATCTGGGATTGAAACAGATTGGGGATAATATCCTGCGTCGTGCCAGTATGTGAAGCACAGCAGCTCCACATCAAATTTCCCATGTAAATTAGCCCTTGGTTTGTTTCCCCATAATGTGTACATTATTTGTAGGTAGTTCAGGGCACATACATTGTTTGGAGAAGGTCTGAAGGTAAATTACCAGGCTTGTGCTGCCAGTACCATGTTGATCTCGCTGGCAGAACTGTTTGCAGATCAGTATCATGTGCGCACCTGAAAAAGCTTGCTCACGGGGGCAAGGGTGCACAGCCCTGATTCAGATTGGGAACATGGCACTTCAGGAAAGGAGGGTTAAAACATCCTCCACCCCATTTGCATCCTGATATTCCATCCCCCCTTAGGGTGGGGGGGGGGTGTTAAAAAAAAAGGAAAAAAGAACAGTTTTCATTGGAACCAATGAAGACTCCGCCCTCCCCCCAACCTTTCTGTAGGGTGTGTGTAGAATTTTGGGATGAAAACAGAGTGGTGGGAGAAAGCTTAAACTCTTCTCTCCTGAAGCACCATGGTCCCGATCCAAATCGAGGGTATGCATGCTTGCAGGAGAGTAAGGTAGATAATGAAAGGACTGTTCAGTTTAATCCACAGAGTGGTTCAGAATTCTGAGAACATGACTGGCAGTCATACAGCAATCTCAGTGCATGGCTGAGTGTGCTGACATCTAGGTGCACAGAGCTGGTTACTATACAGTGTTTACTACTTCCAAGTGGAAGGCAGGGAAATATGGAGGAAAAATAAGGAAGGGATTCCATACAAGGTACCGAATGGAAAGAGTGAAGTGAACTGGGGGTGCAAAAGTGATGACCCTAGTGCTGGAATGTGTGAACCCCCCCAAGTCTGGTCCAGTGTGGGGGGGTCTGTCATGGGGAAATCTGGTCTTCTCGGGGCTCAGCAGATTTCCCCGGAGCCCTGGTGAGTCCTCTGGATTTCGCGTGGTTTCTTTTCTCTGTAAAGAGGGCAAGATACGCCAATTGTGGCCACTATTAGTATATCTTGGGCAAATTACAGCCATAATTAATGTACTTTATGCCATTTCAGACTGTAAAGTGCTTAGTTATATGTACATTGCAGCTGTAATTTACATATAACTAAGCACTTTACGGCTGCAAATAGCTGCAAATATGCTGATTACAGTCATAATTTGCCCAAGATATACTAATTGAAGCTACAATTGGTGTATTTTGTGCTGTTTAAAGAGAAAAAAAGTTTGAAATCCAGAGGACATGCTGTCAAGGAGAGCTGGTCTGCTGTGGATTCCACAGCTTGATTCTCAGGAATCTGATCTCATTCAGGTCCGTGGCAGGTTTCTCCAGCATCTCTACCCTAGCGTTTACTGTATCTTTCATCTGCAGAGTTAGAAGCAGACAAAATGCCATTGGATTCAAACTGGGAGCTTTCCCTCAAAAGTCCCCTCTTGACCCCTCCATCTGGGCTTCCTTCAAGGACTTCTCTCATCCCTTCTGCTACTGGGCTGAGGCTCAGGCCCCACATCCTCCAGCCCATCTTCCACCTTAGATACCTCCATCTTATAGCTCTGAAAGCAGACTTGGCTAGGTCTGGTAGCTGTTCAAATTTACCAATGTTTCTTAATTAACTCCTCAAGGAACTACTTTGCCAGCGAGTAGGAGAAGTCTTGTAAATTAGCATTTACAAACTAGAATAATATTTCAGCCTGCTTTACAGCATTGGCTTAATAATATGAAGCCTCTTAAATGCTTTATTTCTAATATACTTTTAGATGCATGATCTGAAAGTTCATGCATTGTTAGAGAACTAGTGGGAGAAAGGTGGTGGTGATGGAAGGGGGAGAGCTTCAGGCAGTGAAGCCTGGATTGCTCTCAGTTATCTGATAGAGCTGGTGACATTTCCATCTATCACCAATGGGCCTCAATGCCTCCAAAAGGTGAGATCCTACCTCCACATACAGTCCCACAAATATTGACTTTTGTTTTGTTTTGCATTGATATCTATCTATCTATCTATCTATCTATCTATCTATCTATCTGATCAATGAAGATTTTTTCAGAGTCTGGCAGCCTGTCTGTTATGTTAGTAGCACCTCTATTGACAGATGTGTGAGACGTCTTTCGCAGAGGCAATATGATGCCATAAATCTAGTGTTAAGCACTCTTATCATCATCATTCTTCATTTTTGCCTCTGCCTGCTGCCATCATATCTCTCCCTGCCTCTGGGGACAAACTGAGAATATTGCCAGTTTTTCATGTACTTCTCACAAAGCAGTGAAAAGGAAAATGTTGATGCTGTTTCCTGGACTCATTGTGGCACTTCCACATTTCCCCACAAACTTTTCTTCCATAATATGGAGACTTCCTTCACAGTGTTACAGTACTATTTGGATATCATTTGACTATTTCTCAGTGTTCAAATTAAAGGATATCTCTCCCTCCTTGGCCCTGAAATTCCATTCTTTGGTATTTTCATTAGTATTTTATTTTCTTTATTAGTTCATTTATTCCTCAGGTCCCTTATAATGAAAAGAACATGCATCTACAATAGTGAAGAATAATCATACAAATAAAAGTAAGACAATAAAAAGCAATTTGAAGTGCAACATTTTTCAAAAAGAAACTAAACAGTCATAAAACCACAACAGCCAGCCAAAAATTCTACAACTTAACGATCAAAAGAGACCCAGGCCCACAAAGTTTTCTACAGCCCCTAAAAAGCCTGCACCCCCAAAAGGCCCTAAAAGGTAAAGGTAAAGGTGTCCCCAACCAGTCGTGTCCGACTCTAGGTGTGGTGCTCATCTCCATTTCTAAGCTGAAGAGCCAGCGCTGTCCGAAGACGCTTCTGTGGCCATGTGGCCGGCATGACTGAACACCGAGGTGCACGGAAAGCTGTTACCTTTCCCGCCGAGGTGGTACCTATTTATCTACTTGCAATTTCTTGCTTTCAAACTGCTAGGTTGGCAGAAGTTGGGACTGAAGATGGGAGCTCACTCCGTCACGCAGCACTCAGGTCTTGAACTGCTGTCCTGCCGACCTTCCAGTCTGCAGTTCAGTGTCTTAACCACTAAGCCACCACGGCCCCCAAAAGGCCCTAACGTGCTATAATAAACAGTCAGCAATGAGGACCATTTGATTACCAGGCAGTAAAGTAAGGATTGTCCTGTACTAATTCAAATGAGACCTTAAGCATGTCCTCCTCTATTAGATTTAAAAGGGGAGAGAAAGTTATAAATTGCAGAGATACAGAAAGCTATTTCTCACAAAACTATTTTATTACTCCCCCTCCCCACTCCAAGTGGCCCAACCAAATTTAAATCTTGGTATAATAAATGTTCTTGCCAAAGTTCCCCCCATGAATTAAAGTAAATACCCAGAGAGCTTTAGGATTTTTTTTTTTAATAGTAAGAATTAATGCATATAAAGGTCTTTCACTATACACAATCAAGCAGCTGGGAAACTAATGCATTCAGAAGGATATATGGTGCAGCAGAGAGGTTTTTTCCACTGAACTTTCTCCAAGAATTTCCCATTTTGCTCATTCATTCATTATGTTTCTATACCATCCAACAGCCAAAGCTCTCTGGGCAGTTTACAAAGATGAAAACCTCAAAAATAAAATATAGTAACATAATATTAAAAAAAAACATTTAAATGTATGTATTTATTATTATTACATTTATATCCCACCTTTTTTTTCTCTTGCAAGGCCCCCAAAGTGGCTTCAATGGTCCTCCTCTTTTCTATTTTATGATTATCCTCACAACAACTTCACAAGATAGATTAGGCTGAAAGTCAGTGACTGGCCCAAAGGCATTCAGTCAGCTTCATGGCTGAGTGGGGGCTAGAACCCAGATCTCCTGAGTCCCAGTCCAACACTCTAACCACTACACCATACTGACTCCCCAACAATAAGAAATCCCCATTATATGCTGTTAAATGCCTGGGAGTAGAGGAAGATCTTTACCTGGCACTGAAAAGATGGCAGTGTTGACACCAGGGGGATCTCACTGTGGAGAGCATTCCATGATCAGGCCACCATCATGAAGGCCCCTCTCCTTATTGCTATCTTCCAAACTTCCCTCCAAACCATTTTCCTTATCAAGTTGTAGGGATTTTTTCCTCTAATTTTGTGGGGTGGGGGGAATCTCTATATCACTATAAAGGAATAGGACGGTGCTATAGGAGAGAGTTAACTGATTACAGAAAATGAAGAAAAACTAGTCTTGGAAAAACTTTGCAGATGGAAGGATAGGGATGAGGACAATGGAGGTGGCTTGGTAGACAAGGAGGGGGTGACTATATCAAGTAAAGGGGGAACCATCTGTTTTAAGAGCTGGAAAAACATGCTGAGCCTCTGGTTTATATGCCAACTGATCTAAAATACTGATGTCCTACAACGTTGCATTTTCTCTCTTTTGTAACTTGACATCAAAATCTTTGCAAGATGCTCAAGATGTACACCACCACCACTGGGAAAGGTTCTCAAATTTTGCTGCGGTTGCAGCATCAAAATTATACAAAGCCATTGGTTAAAACATGGATGCACACAATACAGATTAGAAGGCTTGAGGGCTCAAAAACATATTTAGTCCATGTGGAATGAAGCACTTGTTTTATAAAACCCTAAGTTTGGTGTCCATGGAAGTGACTGTTTCAGTTTAGTCCCCATGAACTGCATTACTTACCCAGGATAATCCCTCAGAGATTATCAGCTGTTTTACTATCTTTGCTGACATCACAAGTCTATCCATTAATCTTATGATTCTGTGTTGCTCACAGAATCTGCTGGCTTCCGAGCACTTATTTACATTTCTGCCTCATCTGGTATGCACAATGGTTGGGAAGGAATGTTTGTTTGCATTGAAAAAAGGGTCCTTTACTTTGTGGAGAAGGGCAGTAGCTCAGAAGAGAACATGCTTTGTATACAAACAGCCCCTAAATTTAATCCCTGGCATATCCAAGTAGGGCTGGGAAAGACACCTGTCTGAAACCATGGAAAACTGCAGCCAATCACTGTCAATGATACTGAGCTAGATGGACCAATGGTCTGACAGTATAATGTTTCATTGTTTTATTTATCCAGTTGTTTTGAATGAATTTCAGTTGTATTTTTGCAAGAGCAATAAATGGTCTTTGAGCATTTAGGGAAGGTTGCAGGCCAGTTGAGCTGAGATCTGCAGAAGAAAGTGTCAGGATTCCATTTGCCCCCACTGAACTTCAAATGCCGAATCAAACACAGTCAAGAAGCTTCAGTCTGCAGCTTTTTATCCATTTACTTCAAAGGGTCATACAGATGCAAATTCTCAGTGACTCTCATCCTACAAGGAAATGCTTTCAGGGGGTTCAAAAGGTAGCTAAGTCTCACTAGCCTAACTTAAGGGGTGGGGGGAGGTGTCTGTCTCTCTTCTGAGGCTTCTAGGTGCAGCTGTTCAGCAAGGCCAATTGGGTATACCGTCTAAGTTCCACCCTGGCCTTCTCCCTCTTTGCTCTGCGTCTCCGCCTGGCATCTATTAATTCAGACTCCCCAAACCCCACCTCTCCCTGTTCGCTATCTCTCACTGGTGTGTGTGTGAAGAGGGACCCTCCTCCTCCTTCAGCTGGACCTCTGAAACCTGAGGAGCCTGCCTAGCCATGTCTGGACTAGCCTGGGAAAATACCTCCCCCATGTCTGGTGGTTCTTCAGAATCTATTATCTCACTCCCTGCGCTCAGAAACACTCCTGACAGAAGGGAAGGAAACACCTTTCCATAACACCTCCCCTAATAATAGGGGCTGTCATTCCTCTGTAGTACATGCTTCTGAAAGCAATGAGTATAAACGACCTTATTAGAGTTACTACCCCCTGGTGTTTTCTCTGGCATGATTGACATTTATCTGATCTATGTGGGGAAATTGGTTCACTACACAAAAGTGGCAGATAATTCCAGATTTGAGCCAGATGTTCTTCCAGTGAATATTTTTGGCATGGAAAGAGATTTGAGGTAAGGTTTCTTTCTTTCTTTTGGGGCGAGCTAGCTCTAATCCATGTCTCTGGAGCTAAGTCTCCCCATAAGCACACAGTGATGATGATTTAGGTGTTCTCTGTCAGGTTTCCCGATCCCCCCCCCAGCTCATACGCTCAGGCAATCTGACACCAGACACCCAAATCAGTGAGATTTCTTTACTGCAGAAATCCCACAGCAAAAGCTTAATGATTACACTCTTCAGAGATCATATAGCTGATGGTGAGTAGCTATAGGCTCTATGTAATTCCAGAACAGTCCAAAGCTAAACACTACTACAGTGACTGAGATCCTCATCAACGTGGTTTCTCTGTTGCCATCTCCACAGTTCTGAACACAAGGGAAGGGACTCTGGATTCCTGGGTACCTAACCCAGACAATCCTTTCATGGGGTTCCAACCCTGGACATGGAAAGGGAATGATCTCTGGAATGAACCTATCAGGCAATCAAAGGATAACTTCTTGAGAGGCCTAAACTGCCCACACCCATAGAGAGTCCAACTTTGAATCTTTTGTTGATAACTCCAGGCTACATGGTCAAGGCCCATCAAGATCAAGGGAAGGGCATACCCACACATGCAAGGAGTTCCAGGCCACCACTTTTGCCTTGGCAACTCCACACTGCATGAGTTCTGACAAAGGGAAGTCCAAAAGTTGTAGATCAAACCCAGCCTGCTGTACACTGAGCTTACTACAAACACAGGCACACAATCCACAGCAATGAGATTTCAAGTCTATGAAAAGCCTCACAGTATTTTTCATGGCAAGTCCTTAACAATCCAAAGTTCCAGTCCATGTGCAGAGTGCCTCCAAAAGCCCAGACGATGATGGATCCAAACAGAGGAGGCTTCGGGCAATAAAGATGAGATGTTCCTAGCAAAGGCTCTTTGCCTTTGCATCAGCTTAAAAGGGAAGGCGTGACTGTAGGACACCCCCTCCAGATCCCTTGACAGACTAGGACCTTTAGCCTTTCAGCAAGGCCCCTGTCTAAACAGGGTGTCACTGCTCAGCCCTCCAGCAGTGATGCTTCAACCTGGGTGACCCTTCTGCAAACCCCACCCCACCTCTGTCAGGTTCCCACGGACAGCTTCCAGCCTCCCTCCCTGCCTGCCAAGGCAAGACCAGCAGGCAGACAGGGCGTTGAGTGACTCCCTCTGGCTCTGCTCTGAGAACACTGACAGAGATAAGCTCACACAGACTCTGACATTCCAGAAACTGAATAGGCCCCAGCCCTTCCAGGCTATTTCTAGTCAAACCCTGGCTATAACCTACAAGGCCCACTACAGTATTGAAGCTGGGCCCTGACACTCTCTTATGGTCCTGGGAGATAAGCTGAAGGTTTGAATCTCTCAGTCTGAGACCAAATGGCTCCCTCCACTTAATTTAGCTACAGAAAAGCTGTGTGATTTATTGTTGTTGGGAAAGATAGTCATAACTGAAGATACATCACTCTGTTGACAACTGATAGTGGTGAATCAGGTCCATTGTTGTATGCAAAGAGGCTTCTGAGTGCTTTGCCAGCACTGAAGCAACACCTATACATCTCACAAATCAACTTTTCTGCCATTAGCACTTACAGAGTCATTTCTTTCGGCATTCCTATTTTTGGGCTGGTGGGTCCAGAAGAAAGCAGTGCACGTACTGAACTCTGGATAGCTTAACAGGTTTTGCTCAGTAATTCCACTTCCCAGGCTCACACTTTTATTTATTTATTTATTTGCTTATTTATTTATTGCATTTATATCCCACCTTTTTTCCTCCAAGGAACTTAAGGCAGCATACATAATCCTCTTCTTCATCCTCCATTTTATCCTCACAACAACCCTGTGAGGTAGGTTGAGCTGAGTGTCTGTGACTGGCCCAAAGTCACCCAGTGAGCTTCCATGGCTGAGTGGGGACTAGAACCCGGATCTTCCGACTCCCAGTCCAGCACTCTAGCCACTACACCACACTGGCTCTCTCACAAAATATATTCTCTCTATCCTTGTGTTTGTGGCATTTAGTTAAGCTGAAGTCATATGCCTGTTTTTTTTCCTCTTTGTTTGTTTGTTTGTTTTTCCCTTTAGGCGTCTTTCTCTTTAATTCAGTACAGCCAGCCTCAAAGCGTTTCAAGGGTGCTGTTGCTTTTTCTGTTTATTTGCCTGCTTGTTTTGGAAGGGCATCAACAGACCTGTTACTAACCTGCTCCATGTTCTAACCCTGGGCTAGTCAGCTGGC
Organism: Heloderma suspectum; assembly: GCF_057233095.1. Classification (NCBI taxonomy): domain Eukaryota; kingdom Metazoa; phylum Chordata; class Lepidosauria; order Squamata; family Helodermatidae; genus Heloderma; species Heloderma suspectum. The sequence continues at coordinate 257,588,702 of NC_139461.1, forward strand.
AGCCAGTTTTATAAGGTAAATGTACATCTCTGTAGCTCCAAAACTCACACTGTTAAATATTTTAAAAAGGAGAGCAAGATTACATCCTGTGTATAGATAAGCAGTGCACGTGCTCAATATCTGGACTGCTGCACAGTTTCCTATTCCAAGTCATTTAAATGAGCTTCTAGGGCTGGGCCAGCCATTATGTTTACCACCTTCATATCACCCCAAAGTGAGAAGTTGGATTGATACATGACATCATTGCTTTCAACCTTTTTCTATACTCGTATGCATTAGAGCTCCTGATTAGTATATTCTTGAGAACTTAAATAGTATTTTTATTAGGTAAAGCACTTTATGGTCTTCATACATCATATAGCTTTGATGCTTTTTTGTAGGCCAATGAAATCTGACTTTTTTGCTGCTACAGATTTCATAAGTCATCATTTCTGGAATTACAGGGCTTGGCCTTCTGATACAACATCTGCCTGGATTTCCCAGGAGGCTTGCTAAACAGTTCCAGGAGCTGAGCAGGCTGTGACGAGGGATAGATGAACCTGTCAATGCTGGTTTCTCTCCATTTCTCATTTTTCCAGTCTTAAGTTTGGTTCATCTCAAACTTTGATAATTTCTCCAGGTCAGTTTGTGAGAACTTTGATAATTTTTAAATAAAAAGTTCACATGAAAAATCATAAGCATTTTTGTGCACACTTCTCCTAATACATGTGGTTTTGCCTAAGATGCACATTTTTTCACAAGCACTTTTCCTACTATAAGCAGGCTGACCATACGTACCATTTTAAATGGGACAGTACCATTTTTTTCATATTTCCCGACCATCCCATCGTTTTAATATAAATGTCAATGTTGTCTCTTTTTAATTTTTTTGTAAAAAACTCAACGTGTTTATCATAAGGCTCTATGCTAATCAATGCGTGCAGTAATACTACTAGTGTGAGGAAAGAGGAAGTTCCATTTACTTCATCCAGCCAGGGCCAGGCTTCTTGAGCTAGTGACGATCAGAAGCTGCCCCCTTGCCTATGCAGTGGCGGGGAATTCAAGAGGCGGTCGCTACGCCCCATTCAGCGTGTGGGAACCAGGAGGATGAGTCTTACTGTTATTTCTACCATCATTCCACCCATAGAGATTCTTTCTCTAATGAAACTTTTGTTACTGTCTTACTTTTTCATGAATACAGGATATTACATAACCCCGTCCCATTTTTGTCATCCCAATATCCCATTTTTGTCTCAAGGAAATATGGTCAGCCTAACTATAAGGCATATTTCCATTTGAATAAATTTCCCATTTATTATTTTATTATTAATAAAATAATTTTGTATGCATTTTTGATTGGAGAACTCCATTGAAAAATTCGGGGAAGTGTGAATTTTGAAGGATAACTGAGTTTGGGAACACATAGTGGTTTGAAAGTGAAAAATTAGGTAAGTTTGCATTAAAATGAGAATTCATTAAATCAGTCCTCCATCCCTAGCTGCAACTGGCCAGCAAACAGCAGGCGGAGTTGGGAGCATTAGAATAGAACTACAAAGGTTCACCAGCTATTTTCTTGGTGAGTTGTGAATGTGATTAGCGTGATTTTCCCAGGAAAACTTCAACATGCCAAAATCACTGTTAAGAACTCAATTTGAGCAAAGCAGATGGCTTCCCTGCCACTCCCAAGTCACAGCTTTCCACAGGGAAGTGGCAAAAGTTCTCTGTGATATGAAGAAGCATAAGGAATGGGATGCATGAGACATATTGAGACATACTGTCCATATTCCATAATGTTTGAAGTCATTCAATATTACTGAAGCATGTCAATTTCCCAAAGAGTGATAGTCACAATGGCTTTAGAGAGACAGAGGCTATAAATTATGCCCTGATCAACATTAAAATGAAAAACCCAGTTCTTCACTATTGCAAACTTTAACCAACAGTGGATATTTTCTCTTCTATTTATACCGACCATCCTCCAAGGCGCAAACAGCGGTGTACATGGTCCCCCATAGCATTATTAACCTCACAACAACGCTGTCGAAAAAAAATACTGACTTTCTCAAGGTTCCCCAGTGAAATTCATGGCTGAGCATGGATTAGAACCCAGAGTCCTAGTCCAACACTCTAACTACTACACTATATTGATGTGTTTGCTTTATAGGAGGTAGCATTTTTTTACAGAAATGAAAAACAACCAAATCTCAAGAACCAAACAATCCTTTGAAAAAGAGCTTATGCTGCAATTTTCCATGTAAACCTTATACTCCCTAGGAAGGTGAGAACTTTGTATGAATGGGTTTGTTGTAGTGTCAGAATTAGCTAGTTTGTAAATTGAATTGGCTGCTGCTGCCAGTGCCAGAAAGGAGGGCTATGCTGAATTAAAGGAGTCTTGTCAAAAGTCTTTAGTGCGCCATATCCTTTCATTTCATGACGTCTGACAGGAGCAATAGGGATGCTCTGTATTTAACCCACACAGGATGCTCTGTATTTAACCCACACAGGGGCCTTTGCAATCAGTGTTAACAATGGGATTTCTTTTTCTCTCTTCTGAGCTCGCCACCCTCTTTCATTCCCCTCTCTGTTAGATGGTCAGTGCTGAAGAGGATCTACAGCTATCTACAGCCATTCCCAGTATTGAAAAGACAAATGGAACAAACAAATGTGATTTGTTACACCAAAAAGAATCTTTCTGGCTCAATGAGGCATTTCTACTTGGTTATTTTGACAGTAGGACAATCCAAGCAATACAAAGGCGGAGACATGTGTCAGTGTTGAACTGCTGGGGAGAATGAAACATAAAACCTATTGTGCCCTATTGTGTGGGGGAATATATTCTGCTTGGAAACAACACTGCTGACAGATTCTTTACTTTGAACTTGTCACTTTTTCCCCAGTTGTTTTTATTTTTTCATCACATCAGCCACAAATGACTTGTAAGACATTTCTCTTTTAAGGACCATCCACTAGGCCTGTTGAACCTCCCATTCCTCAAATGTTGCTCTGATGTTGACTGGCATATCAGATTAGTGTCATTTGATTTGCCTATTTCTATATTTTCAGCAAGTATCCCCCCCCCCCGTGCTTTGCTGCCATAAAACAGAGTTTGTGTGGCACCAACAGTGGAGGGGAGATAGGAAAAGACATACTGATCTGGGTGGTGCTGGGGGATCATTGCTCTGTGCCTTGGCAATTATGCCAAGGGGGTTCCACAGGGCTCTATTTTACCTGTGTTCAACATCTACATGAAACCTCTAGGGGAGGGTATCCAGAGGTGTGGGCTGAGGGGCCATCAATATATGGATGACACCCAGCTCTATCTCTCTTTTTCATCAAACTCAAGTGAGGCAGTGGCTGTTCTGAATCAGTGCCTGGGCACAGTAATGGACTGGATGAGGGCCAATAAACTGAAACTCAATCCAGACAAGATGGAGGTACTGTTATTGGGTGGTTTGTCTGCCCGGCTAGGTGATGTTCAACCTTTTCTGGAGGGGGTTGCACCCCCCCTAAAGCATCAGGTCCGTAGTCTGGGGGCACTCTTGGACCCAGAACTGTCACTTGAGGCACAGGTGAACTCAGTAGCACAGAGCACTTTTTATTAGCTTAGGCTGGTATACCAACTACTCCCTTATCTGGACAGAGATAGCCTAGCTACAGTTATCCATGGTCTGATAACCTCTTGTCTGGTTTACTGCATTTCTGCATACATGGGGCTGCCTTTGAAAATGGTCCGGAAACTTCAGCTGGTCCAAAATAGGGCAGCAAGATTGTTAACAGGGACTGGCCAATGAGATCACATGATGCCAGTACTTCTCCAGCTGCACTGGCTGCAAATCCATTTCCAGGCCTGATTCAAAGCGCTGGTATTAACATTCAAAGCCCTTAATGGCTTGGGGCCAGGTTATCTGAAGAATCGCCTTCTCCCATATATGCCTGCCTGGACCCTAAGATCTTCCGCAGCGGTCCTACTCTGTGAGCCCCTGCCAAAGGAAGTGAGGCGGGTGCCTACCAGAAAGAGGGCCTTTTCTGCTGTGGCACCCTGGCTGTGGAATGAGCTCCCTAGAGGGGTTTGCCTGGCACCTATTGTATTCTTTCCAGTGCCAGGTGAAGACCTTTTTATTCTCCTGGTATTTTAGCATTTTCGTTTCCTAGTCTTTTAGCTTTGTGTTTTAAATCTGTATTTTAAATCTCTGCATCACTGCTAGGTTTTATTCTGGATGTACTGTTATATTGTGGTTTTAAGCTTTCATACTTGTTTTATGCTGTGCTTTGTGTTTTTAATTTTTGAGAACTGCCCAGAGAGCTTTGGCTATTGGGCAGTACATAAATAAATCAATAAATCTGCAGAGATCATATTTAAGATGAAGATCATTAGAGCAGATCCCCATGGGGCATTATGGAGGACTAGATTATCTATAGAGCAGCCTTCCCCAACCTGGTCCCTGCTAGATGTCTTGGAGTACAACTCCCATAATCTCTAATCATTGTCATGCTGGCTGAGGCTGATGCATTGGCGAGGTTGGGGAAGGCCACTATAGGGCGTGCACACTTTCTATGCCACATGTTTCCATTTCACATCTCTGCATTGCAGATAGGCAGATGAGTCCAGGGAAAGAGTGCAGTGAGCAGTGGTAGGGCCAGACTCTTTGCTGCCTGAATGTGGTGAAGATCTCAGCTGCATGGTGTAGAGAATGTGGATAGGGAGACATTTTTCTCCCTCTCTCATAATACTAGAACCCAATGGGATCAACCCATTTAGCTGATTGGTGGGACAGATAAAAGGAAGGACTTCCTCACACAGTGCATAGTCAAACTATGGAATTCACTACCAGAAGACGTAATGATGGCCACCAATTTGGATGGCTTTAAAAGGGGGTTAGACAAATTCATGGAGGAAAAGGCTATCAGTGGCTACTAGTCCTGATGATTATATGCTACCTCCAGTATCAGAGGCAGTATGCCTATGTACAGTATGCCTATGTACACCAGTTGCTGGGGAACCTGGATGGGAGGGTGCTGTTGCATTCATGTCCTGCTGGTGGGTTTCCTGTGGGCAGCTGGCTGGCCACTGTATGATCAGAATACTGGACTAGATGGCCCCTTGGTCTGATCCAGCATGGCTCTTCTTATGTTCTTACCTGGACAGAAGGTTGCAACCCCTACTTAGGAATACAGGTTGTTGGAAACTAAAACCACTGACAGACTAGTGGGCTGCCATTTGCGTCCTTGCAAGCAGCTGTGATAGGCTATGTTAAGTATTTAATAGCCTATCACGACAAAGAGTAGGGATGCAAATGGCGTCTGCTATGCCATTTGTGTCCCGGCTCTTTGCCGTGATAGGCTACGTAAGTATTTACATAGCCTATCACGGTAAAGGCAGCCACACAAATGGCGGCCGCTACTCCATTTCTGTGGCTGCCTTTACTGTGATAGGCTACGTAAATACTTACGTAGCCTATCATGGCAAAGAGCAGGGGCACAAATGGCATAGCGGCCGCCATTTGCATCCCTGCTCTTTGCCGTGATAGGCTATGTAAATACTTACTTAAATACGTAAATATTTACGTAAATATGTAAATACGTAAATACTTACATAGCCTATCATGGCTGCAAGAACGCAAATGGTGGCCACAGCAGCTCAGCTGCAGCTGGCCGGGAGACCAGGCAGAGTTGCTGCTGCCGGAGCCGCCGGCGGAGCTGCCGCCGCTGCATCCACCCCAGGTAAGTTCCGTCCCGGGGGGATTCCGTGGGGTGGGGGGGGCAGGAGGCCATTCCGCCATGGATTCCAGGGGGCCAGATTCTAAAGAATCCAGCCTCACTGGAATCCGTGGCAGAATTCTCTGACATCCCTAAGAGCTAGAGCTGTCCGAAGACACTTCCGTGGTCATGTGGCCGGTATGACTGAACACTGAGGTGCACGGAACACTGTTACCTTTCCCACCAAAGCGGTACCTATTTATCTACTTGCAATTTCTTGCTTTCAAACTGCTAGGTTGGCAGAAGCTGGGACCGAAGACGGGAGCTCACTCCATCACGCGGCACTCGGGTCACAAACTGCTGTCCTGCCGACCTTCCGGTCTGCAGTTCAGCGTCTTAACCACTAAGCCACCGCAGTCCTATTCTTCTGGGACCCCACCACAAATGCAATTCCTAGCAGCCAAGAGAAATAGTATACTATGGGCCTAGTTTAGTCTGGAAAGTCACTCAGTGATTGAGCTGTTAAATATATTTCTCAGACTACAAGAGCCTTGACATTCACTCAAGAGCAGCATCCTGTCAATGTTCTATTCTTAGAACATCATTTAAAAAATCACTATGAATGGCCTCTGCCCTCAACTTGACAGAAGTGAACCTTACAAATGTGATCAATCCAACTCCCCCAATGAAGTTAACATGTCATTTGCTCCTAAATAAGAGCTTAAGTTAAAACTGGGCAACAGAGCACAATGCTTTAAAACTATTGGATGATCTAGTAATTAATTCTGTTACAGTTCAGGCTTGGGAAATGTCATTTTGTATATTCCCTGGATCTGCCTGTAGTATTGGGCTATGAACATGCAATATCCAGCTCCAGGGCCTCAATCAGAGTTACAGGCTACAGACCCTGTTTGCAACCCCTTGGCTGTTCAGTTGTGGCATTGCAGTTGCTTTCTTGAACTAAAGAGCAAGATCCTTCTGATTATATCTCTGCATCTCCCACTGATTTTTACCATTCATAGTCTCTGCACCATTTGTGCATACTCCCCCACCCTACCATATACACAGTCTCCAGATCTGACATCAACTATCTGGCTATATTCACATGAGTGGCAAGCTTTCCTCTGTCCCTCCCTCTGCATTCTTATCTTGAACTCACAGGTATCCAGCCGTGCGCCTCACCCAGAAACAGATTATTGCAAAGAAAGGTTGATCCAACCATGGAAAAAGTAGTACAGAATGTGATGGGTTACCTCTGGTGTGGATGATTGCAAGAAGATTATACCATTTCTTTGCTAGCATGCCTTTAGGTCAACTCTGAGCTGCTAGTCATTGCCTTTCAAACCTTTATGCTCTACATATCTGAAGGACCATCATATATCTGAAGGACTCTACATATCAAAGACCATCCTTGAGGTCAGCTGTGGAGCCATCATATGGTGCTGCTATGGTTCTATATATATATGATATAGTATGGTATCATGTGGTCCTACATATGATCATGTTATGGTCCTACATATCTGAAGGTCCATCCTTGAGGTCAGATGTGAAGGAAGTTTGGATGCACCAGTTCAGAAAATTTGACTTATCTGGCACAGGGAAAGGTGTGTTCTGTATAGCTACAAGGTTATAGAAGTCCCTCCCCTTGGAAGCTTGTTTGAGCCTGAACCTCATTACATTTCAGAGACAATGCAAAGACTCCCTTCTTTAGACTTGCTTGCCAGTGACCAGAGGAAGGCTGGTTTTGCTTCCTCTCTTTTGTTGTATATTCATTTTTGTTGTATATTCAATGGGTTTATTCATTGTAATGAACTATTGCTGGGTGTTATCATCTTAATGACTGTAGATTTTTCTTCTCCTTTTTTGTACACCACTTTGAGCCTTTGACATAGAGTTACAAAAACACTAAAACACCAAACCAACTAATCAAAAGTAAAAGTGGTTAGAGTTGCAACAACAAATTATTGGGTCATCGTATTTTACCCATTCACAAATTAACATATTGAGTTCTGTGTAGTAGTTTTGCAACACATTTCGCCGGTGAATCTCATTTTTCTCCAATTCATGCAGTTGAAAACTGCTGTTTAATATTCCTGAATGAATTAAATCATTATTGGCTGGCCATTCATCCATTATTCACTATTAATCAGTTTCAGTTATTATTTCATTCACTTTTTCTTAATAATAAGTTCTGAATTTTAATATGTGTTCTCCAATAATTCAGTTTTATTTCCCACACTTAGATATCCACTAGTTTAGTTGCATGTTACATATGCTTAACCAAAGCATCTTTGAGTTCAACAGACTGAAGCATGATCAAGTCTTTTTTTCTGAATTGGGTCCCTAGTATTTTTCTATCTGCTTATTTGTTAGTGGGTGGTTCGTCTGCCCGGCTAGGTGACATTCAACCTGTTCTGGAGGGGGTTGCACTCCCCCTAAAGGATCAGGTTCGTAGTTTGGGAGTGCTCTTGGATCCAGAACTGTCACTTGAGGCACAGGTGAACTCAGTGGCACGGAGCACTTTTTATCAGCTTAGGCTGGTATACCAACTACGTCCTTATCTGGACAGAGATAGCCTAGCTACAGTTATCCATGCTCTGATAACTTCTCATCTGGATTACTGCAATGCGTTATACGTGGGGCTGCCTTTGAAAACGGTCCGGAAACTTCAGCTGGTCCAAAATAGGGCAGCAAGATTGTTAACAGGGACTGGCCTGCGAGCTCATATTACGCCAGTACTTTTCCAGCTGCACTGGCTGCCAGTCCATTTCCATTCCCGATTCAAAGTGCTGGTGTTAACATTCAAAGCCCGCCCGGACCTTAAGATCATCAGCAGCAGCCCTTCTCCGTGAGCCCCTGCCAAAGGAAGTGAGGCGGGTGGCTACTAGGAGGAGGGCTTTTTCTGCTGTGGCACCCCGGCTCTGGAATGAGCTCCCTAGTGAGGTTCGCCTGGCGCCTACATTATACTCCTTTCGGCGCCAGGTGAAGACCTTTTTATTTTCCCAAGCATTTTAGCTTTCTAAATTTTTATCTTTGCTGTTTTAAATCTGTATTTTAAACTCCTGTACTGCTGCTAGGTTTTATTGTGGTTGTATTGTTATATTGTGGTTTTAATGTTCTATATATTTTAAATTGTTTTATTGTGTGTTGTTTGGTTTTAGTTTTTGTGAACCGCCCAGAGAGCTTCGGCTATTGGGCGGTATAGAAATGAAATAAAATAAATAAATAAATTTCTTCCTTAGTTCAGTACTTAAGTAATTGGTTGGTTATTGATATCCAAGGAGCAGTGCAATCAACGGATCAATTCAGCATAGATTGTGAGAATGTTGCTCTTTAGTTTGAACTAAGTTCAGTAAAAGTTGAGTTAATGAGCATGGATATAAATTAATGAAACAAATTTATTTTGCAAGACTACTAAGTTAAATGAAGACAAATAGTGTGTCTGAACACTTTTACTGGTATAAGACTGAATTTGAAGATTAATTAAAGGAAACCAATCCTTCTAGGTTAGTACAGGAATATTATAGTTTTAGTCTTTCATTTCAATTGCTAGGGGGTGCTTTTGTACTACCACTGTACTGCTAATTTTTACTGCCACTGGAATATCTGACTTTACTGCTGTAGGATGTATTTGGAAAGGACCATGACTCAGTAGTAGAGCACATACTTTGTGTGCACAATTTCCAAGGCTCATTCCTCAGCATCCCTGGAGGGCTGCTGCCAGTCAGCGTAGACAGTACTGAGCTACTAGGTGACCAATGGTCTGATTCAGTATTAGGCAGTTTCCTATCTTCCCCAGAAAAACAACCACCGCCACCACTGTCCTAGACAGAAATTGGTGGGAAACAGTGGAGGCTGGTGACTCTGATTTCAGTAGCGATGTGAATCCATTATGGGCTTTGGTCAGAACCAGCCAGAACTCTAAAGGGTGCTAAAGCTACTTTGGGGATAGGGTTCAGCACCATGGATAGCTCCTGTAGAGTTCTGGCTGGTTCTGACTGAAACCTGGAATGGATTCACAGCCCCACGGACATCGAAGCCACCAGCCTCTGCTGGTGGGTAGAATTGTCCTTTTAAAATCCAGCATTATTTATTCTCATTAATCAATACATGATAAGGCAAGGGTAAGAATCTCTAGCCTGTGGGCCAGTTTGGTCCAGCAAGCCAGCCCATCCAATCCTCGGGTCCTTGGCTGAGGTCCCTTCACCTCCCTAAGCCCTGCCTCATCAGTGCAAGCAGGGAGAGGAACCCCGGCTGTTATCTCTGATCAGTGATAGGAGATAACAGTGGGGATTCCCTTATCATGCCACTTGCTGGCAAACAGCACACTAAAAGCTTTGCCAGCCCTGCATTCTCCACATGGGGGAAGGTGTGGCACAGACAGAGCTGTCCTGGCTGACGCGCGGGCTGGAGGAATGCTCCTCTACCTGGCACCTTGGCTGGGGCAGGGCAAGCCCAGACTCAGCAAAACTAAATCCTCCACCCAGCCCCTTGGTTTGGGTGGCTTTGTGTGCCCGGCTTCCCCCCCAATGGGGGAAGGTCCCCAGCCAAAGTCCCGGGTGGAGGAGTGTTCCTGCACCTGGCACCTTGGTCAAAACAGCTTCACCCTCCCTGTATTCTTCCCAAAGAAGAAAGCTCAGGGCAGGTGAAGCCAGGTCCCCAATGGAGGCACCAACTGGAGGAACTTCAGCTGGTGCTTTGGCCAGGGACAGAACAACATCAGGGGGTGTGGCATGCCTCCCCCCTGATGTCATCAGATGGCTGGGTGGGTGGGTGGTCACCTGTCCCCCCTTGTAGTCCCCAACCCCTCAGATAAGGGGTGTGTTCGGTGGGAGGGAACAATTTTTCCCATGTTTTAGATCAATTGTAGTGGTTCTCCAGAGGCCATTTTTTCTCTAGGTACTATGAGGTATTTAAAAGCGCCGGGTTTTGCTTTTTGCAATTTAATTTTGAATATACCCAAGAATAAAGCTTTGGATGTCACCCTGAAGCTGGTGGCAACGATAGGCATTGTTGGGCATTGGGTGAGGACCACACTTCTCACAGGGAGCCCACTGCTAACCCTCATAGCCTCCTGGCCTTGCTGCTGTGCCTCCTTGCTGTCTCTGCTTGTTCACCTGCCCTGTCCAAGCATGCAAGCCATGACTGGACTGAGAAGATAGAGCACAAGGCAAATGAGGGGTGGTGCTCTCCCTCTGGGCCGTTGTACAAACTGGGAGAAGGCAAGTGAATGGGTTGCGAGGAGGAGGTGGATCTTCTCAGGAAGGGGCCTGCTGAGGGCATCGTGCTCAACTGCCCTCCTCAATCTGCAGCTGGCACTCCTTTGCTCTACCCTTGCCTTTGAAACCTGAAATGGTGTCTTTCTTTCTGCATGCTTTCTTTTCACTGTAAGGACAAAGCAAGGAAGAACATCAACTGTGTAATTCCCATTGAATAGGCAGTGCAAAAAAGGCACAGAAGTGAAGTACATCATTTCCGAGGCTGCTGTGTGAATGGGCTACTGTTTAAAAGGTGTACAAACAAGCTAGGATTCATGATAAAAAACGTGGTCCTGGACCTCATGCAATATTTAATAGCCTTCTGACATCTATGAAGCCCCAACACCATTTCAGTACGTGTTCTAATGACTGTGTGTGCTTTCCTCTAACTTTAGCACCCTTACAATTTGGGGCATGTGAAAATTACCTATTTAAACTTAATACAGCTTTACTAATTCAGCAATTTGTTCAGTGCTGAGAGAATTAGAAATTCAAATGTGATGAGGAAATATATCATGTGTGTGTGTCAACAAGAGTAACCTGATAAGAGCAGCAATCAATCATGCTGGCATTGAAGTTAGCAACAGATATGCTCTTTGTGAAACGTACCAACTGCCACTGATAATTTTGTCCAGGGGGAGAGGCTTAACAGGTGGGGAAAACATTTTGTTTCATTTAAGCACTGAACTCAAGCACTGAACTCAGGGAATATTTGGACACCTGAGAAGGTGTTCCTCATCTATAAAATGGTAATAAAATCCTTCTTTTCTTCTACCAATTGAACATTTGTACATGTGGAAAAACCCTGCATCAGACCACCATAAGGATCTTTGCATTGTTTTGTGATAGGTAAAAGTAGTATATAGTAATAATAAGGAAGGAGTGATTAACACCATTTTGATATGTGGATATAGCTGCCCTTTAACACATAGGGGACAAATGCTGAGATAAGAGATAATTTAAACAACAAACAAACAAAACCAAATTTGGAATATCAATGATCCCCCCAAAATGGTTGTGGACAGTTGCTACTCCTGGGCCCCAGTCCCCAAATCCTTGGGTACACTGTTCAGTGCAACAATGGGGTGTTTATACACTGGTGGCCATAAAGTTCAACAGTATACTGACCCACTGATCTTAGCAAATTACAGTAACACTACTTAGGAAACTACAATAAGACTATAACGTAAACCACAATGATCTTCAGTATTATTTATCCAGAAGCATGCCATCTTCCTTTAACAGCGTTTGTTTCTTTTCAGATTATATGTGATCACAGGTGCTATTTTAAGTAGGCGAAGTGCTATTTTTGTTAAATGAGAGGGCTGAAAGTGTGAACGTTGGTGCTGATGATGAGAGAATAAGCGGTGCTACAAGTGCTTAAAAGGTATTTGAGTGATCCCAAAGGTCATGGTTCTGGGACATTACCAGGATAGGACCTCACTGCTTTTTATGCTATGTTATTTTAAGGTTTGAAACTGGCATATACAAAGAACTCAGTTAGGAATCAACATAGATCTGTTTTCTAATGTCAGATTTCCAATAATGCACGACGTCGTTGCTGCATGATATTCAATTATAATGTTGGTAAGATGAGTCAGGCTAGTTTATTACTTGTTGAGTTACAGTTTTCCACAACAGCAAGTGCTAGTTCAGATTGAAGTGTTCAATCACAGAGTGTTTTATGTGTAATTGTAAAATTGGATTGGAGTGCTGGGGAAAAGTCCTGGAATGAAAATACTAGAAGTTGAATCCTATCAGTACTAGGCAACGTCCAGGAATCATTTTCAAGTAAAAGTGTTCAGGATAAAAGTGCAGTTCTCAAGATAGTCCAGTGGCATAATAATTGGAGCTGAAGAACCTTCCTCTATAGTTGAGGTACCACAGACTTATATATCTTTTCTACATGTTTCGAGAGTTAAGGTGCAGCGAAGACATGTGTATTAAGCGATAAAATCGTAATAGTAATGCTCTAATTCCTAGAACATTAGCAGACTTCGACATCAGTGCCGAGTTGCATGTGTGAATGGTCTATCATAGAAAGTAATGCCACCAGGGTGGGGCTTTGGGGCAGATGTCCAGGGCCCCACTCAGCAGAATGAGGACGAGGAGGAGGACCCCCGAATGCACCATTGCTGGCTTACCACAATCTAAAGTATGTGAAATAATACATGTTACCATCTAAAGAGACAAGCAACGTCAGTGAACTAAACACTAAAGAAACACTTTCTTTATCTAGCAGGGAACTTTGCAGCAAATAGCTGATAAACCACAGAAAACGTTATGCAAGCAAGCTCCATGCCCACTGAAATGAATGAGCAAGATTCGATCTGAACTTGCCTTGTTGTAAGGAATGAGCCTTTTCATTTCAGTGGAGTTCACACCAAAGAATTTCCCTGGTGATTGTGCCTCAAGTCATAAACTTTAATTCCAACTGAGAGGACAAGGTAGAGGCACACCTACTGGACTTCCTAACTCATGGAAACACCTTTGGCACTATATGGTCTTTTTGAAATGCCACTGATTTCAGGGCTACTGGAATCTGTGAAAGAACAAGTGGAGAACAGGGCCACATGTACCGAACATGTCAGCAAAGCCACATGCATCATTTTCCCCACTGTAGATTTCAGCAGCATGCCAATTCAGCGTCTCCAAGTGTAGGGATGGGAGGCAATTCATTCACATCACATTTGAATGCAAACGTACCTAATTTTGCACTTTCAAGCCACGGAGCAAACCAAAACTCTTTCTCTGAAATTTGCACTTCTCTGAATTTTGCAATGGAATTCTCCAGTCAAGTAATGCATACAAAAATGTGTATATCAGAAAAACTAACATTAAAATGCATTATATTAGGAAAATTGCTTGCAAAAAATGCATACATTTGGCAAAAATACATACAAAAATGGGGGAATATGCACCAAAATGCTTATGAATTCCCATGCACCCTATTAAAAAATCCTCAGCATTTGAGACTAACTGAACTTGGAAAAATGCGAAACTGAGAAAAAAAACCCCGACATTGAGAGATTTGTCCATCCTTACCCAAGTGCTGTTGGTGACCAGTTCATCTGCGGTGATTATTTCTGGTCCCCCCAATTTTAAAACTAGAATTTTGTTTGAACAGCCTTGTAGATGTTATGGGGACATCCACCCACTCTTTAATGAGGTGAATCACTCATTCATTTTCATGAGTAAAGTCTCATTGAGTTCAGTGAGGATGCAACCTCTTAAACAGCAAATCTGGTGATAAATGGGATGCAACTTCAATTGGTCCTGTCATTAATTAACCTCTCTCATTAGTTAATCCCATGAGATGGTGGACAGGCCATATAATCTATGGCAGTTGCCTAGTAAATGACATTGATCCAATGCTTTAATTCAAGCTAAATCAGACTTTATTCAAGCCTGATTTGGACTAGATTTATCCATGTCAACAAAACCCCATTTGACCTCTAGATCATAGCTGCACATCTACATTTATCCCATAGAGGACTTTGATGCCCACTACAGGCAAGCCAAAGGAAGAGGAAGCCATTGACACGAATGCAGAGTGACATTAACAGGGCTGCTTCTATTTCTTGCCTGGAGTGCTGATGACATACCATCTGCCTCAGTCACCCACCTATCCCACTGCCACCAATTTGCAAATTATCATCTGAGGCCACATTATTATATTATGAAAGCTTAAACCAGTCTTGGCCCAGTCAGCGCATGGATGAGCGGGATGATTACCCGGAAGCTTCACGTCACACACAGGCTGCTCTGAGATTTCTAAAGGAAGAGCAAGTTATGAGTGCAATAAACAAAATAAAACTGGAGCTTTAGATAGGAGAAAGGCTCCACTTAAAATCTAAAGCTTTTTTTTTTTTTTTTTTTTTGCCATATCGGATAGTCAGTGAGATGCACAGAAGTAGGCTCATGTTTTATTTATTTTCCCCTTCTCTTACAGCTCAGTCATTTCCATTTGCTGCTTCCTTTTTGTGTTTATAGACCACATATTTAATAATGGATTGTTCCTCATTCTTTGTTGCAGGGGGAGGAAAGGCCCCCTCCCAGCTCATTATGGCTCGTGTCACTCCGCCTGTCACTTGGACTTACCAGCAGATACTGTGATGTGCAATAGCTTTTGCTTCAGCCTTTTCTGCAAAACGCCAAGGAGGTGCTGAGATGCTATTCGAGCTAATTAGAAGAAAGTCAATTACCACCAGAGATTTCCCCCCAGAGGATTACAAATGCCACAGTCACATCAGCTGCCTTTTGTTTTATTTTCAGATTTACTGAGAACATTATTTAATGTTCACTCCTGCAAGGGGAAGGGCTGTGTGTGTGTGTGTGTGTGGGTGCGGCTTTCTTGGACTTTTAAAGTGTCAGTGTGTTTACAGACTTGGTTTGTCCTTTTGTAAAAATGTTGATTACAGGACAATGCTATCCTCAAATGACACCTGCTGGAATAGGATTGCTACTAAATGTCTTATGGCAGACAGAATGAAAGGTTAGGCCAGCATAGCAGATATGCACTGCTGTAGCATTACTGTTGCCCTGGAGTCATGCAGGGTCAGCAGTACACCCCTAGCACAAGGGACAAAGACGGGAGGAGTTTGGGGAAGGGTGCTGGTCGGGGGAGGAGTGGCATTAGTTATGCTTCTATCAGAATCAACGAGAAACTCACATTGAGCCCCCTTCCTCTTTACCCTCCCCGTGCCACTGCCTGTGACACATCACAGGATAGGATTTTGACTCGCTCAGTAGCCAATCACAGAACACAACCGAGAGTACATAAGCCCCAGCAAGGAAACACAGCTTGAGATGCATACTGTAGTAGAGTTAAATCACTTTGCCCTAGGTCTAGGGAACGCATGTGAGAACTTGTATTGGTGATGCAAACTTTGGTGATGGGGCACTTTTAATGATGAGCCAAGGGCAAGAACACAGTAGGATGAGGCTATTGCTATTCCTTGGGACTCTTGCAACCTCATGTGCAAGTTACAGGAAGGGGGTAGGGTTGGAGTTAACTAGCTAATGCATGGGAATTTGGGGCATAGCTAGACTTAGGATCTCTATAGTCTACAGTGTGGCTTCCTGCTCCTCCCCTTCCTTTCCCCTTGACCCCCCCCCAACCTTCCTCAGTTGCTGGGAGCACATGGCTTGCTCTCTTCCTTCTCTCCAGTCATAATGGACTGAACAAACTTTCTTGAAACCCTACGCTGTGCCTGCATTTGTATGCGCAAGAACACTTGTGAGTAAAGCTGTTTTCTTTCCTTCACTAAAGGGAGAGTGTGGTCTTCTTTTTTACTATGGTAGTCTTGTGTGCTTGTGGGACTGCTAAATGCTTATTCAGTTCTGCCTTTTTGTTTTCCCCTGCTAATTGCCTCTTTAACAGGAGGCAACAGTAGCAAATAATTTCATCATACTTGACGTACAGATACTCCTCCTCAGAAGTCCAGAAACAAGCACCCATCATAAACCTCAATTTCACTGCTGTGTCTCAGGTGCAAGGTTGACAAGTAGGGAGGGCACCCGATTTCACCCAGGAATCTGGTGGAACCACCCGTGTCCTCACCCACAACCCTGTTCGCTGAGCCCCTGCCCCTGCTTGCCCCCTGCCTGCGCTCAGCGAATGGCCTGCACTCACCCTGGCAGCCTTCTCGAGCTTCATAGTCACAATTTTTTGAGAAATAAAATGGTGGTTGCAAAAATGCGCATATTTGTGTATACGAAAATGCATACTTTTGCAAATGCATATATTTGCATAGGCGCAAAAATGTGCATTTTGTGAAAATGCACATTTTTGCGCATATGCGAATGTGTGCATTTGCAAAAATGCACATTTTCACGCATATGCAAATATGCACATTTCACAATCAAATTTTGTTTTTCAAAAAATGGTGACCGCAGGGCTTAATGAGGCCGCTGGAGTGAGTCTGGGCTGCTTGCTGAGCGCGGGAGGAGTTCGAGTGAGGTCCAGGGACCAGCGAGTGGGGACAGGGGCTGGGTGGCCACCCAGAGAACCTGGATGGGGGTGGGTTTGCACATCTGTAAGACAAGTAAGCAAGGGAGGAGGCCCACCGGTGGGGGACAGGAGCCATCTGTCACAGCATGACTTTTACTCCTCCACCATACCACTTGAGTATGACAAGAAAAGACACAGGTTTGCAGAGACTCAAACACCCATGGCCACAAAACATCTCCCCACCCTCATATAGGAAAGGCATTATAGGAAAGGTACAGGCACCGTTCCTCTTTAACCCCAAGCTTCCACTCTTCTCATTACATGAATCATTCTTCCTTGCTATATCAGAGCCAGGGAACGTGCAACTCCTTAAATGGGATGAATGAATATTGTCTTAATGACAGTACTTCCCTATATCAGGTACAGCACAGCAGAAAACTGACCTCATTGGGACTATCAATGAGAGGGCTACAACTAAGCAGTGGAGCAGTATGAGGTGAAGGGTGGTGGGCTACCTTAGGTGTGCTCAATGATGTACTCATCAGTTTTGAAGTACAAGTGCTTTTCATGGAAGTCCCCATAGCCGCGAGCCCAAGGAGAGTCCAGGAATTCAGGCAGCTGTGTTAATCCATATCAACAAACCAGTTCTAGCAGTTTTACCTTCATCAGGAGCAGGTCTTTTGTAAAGCGAATGGGTCTTAATGGCCCATTCAAGAGCAAGCCATTTTTGGGTGGTGGTGGTGGTTTGCAGGTGACATCAGCCTCCCTACTAATCAAGGAGTGCCAGTGCTGCATCCTTGTGAGCCCTCGCTCCACTACACCACTGGGTGTGCTAGGTAGAGACACTGGCAATCAACCAAATGAACATGGGAGAAGTGCGGCTGGATGGGATGAAAGGGGTTAAGAAAATTAAATGAAAGGTACCCTTGGGCATTAATGAGTCAGACAATAACTGGGACTGAACCTCTTCCCAGCTGAACCTGAGCTGTCCCACTGTGCTGCAGCCCTACATGGGGTTCCTTTCAGATCTGGATTCTATGGCTGTACTTTCTGGGGCCTCTATGTATAAGGTTGGTGTGTATGTGGGGATGTCATAGGATGGGCTTCTGGGAGACCACAAAGGCCCCATTACGAGTATTTTCTGTCAACTGCTGTGCCTGTGTGATTAGATTAGGTACTGCCATGGGATTTAAGCCCTTCTTCCAGAAGGCCTTCTCCTAGCCTGGGACCTATGGAGATGGCTGGCAGTAATGACTGGAATAGCAGTCTTTCTGTCCCTCTGTGATCCTGGCCTTTTCTCCAGCAAAATCATGCTGTGTTCAAACTACTGCTCTCTGTGTAGGCTTCTGGTAGATTCAAACCACTACCTGTTTACTACAACACTTGGCCTGACTTACAGGGTTGTTGTGAGGTCCAACATCACAAAGACTGTAATGCACTTTGAACATACATGGGTACTTTTTATAGTTGAGAGAAGATATCTGCCCCCCTGATCATGCTTAAAAATAAATATGATAATTTACAGTTGAATATCTGTAGAGTTACGTCTGCCCACCCGATAACTCTTAAAGACAAATACGATATTTTGCAGCTGAATATCTGTAATGATTGATCTCTATGGCTGTTCAATACTTCACCTAGAATCATTTAGCTGGAAGTGATCTCAAAGGTCATCTGGTCCACCCCCCTGCTGATACAGGAGATCCACTACCACAGCATCCCTGATAGATAGTCATCCACCCTTTGCTTAAAAACCTCTAACAAAGGCGAGACCACCACCTTCTGAGGCAGTCTGTTCCACTGTCAAACAGCTTGAACTCTCAGGAATTTCTTCCTCATGTTTAGTCAAAGTCTCTTTGTTGTAATTTGAACCTCTTGGTTTGGGTCCTAAGCCCTGCACATGATCTAGTAGTTGTTGAGTGCATGTGTGAATAACCCCGTAAGAAAAGCATCATGGCCAAGATACTTTGGGGCAAGGTACTTGGGCAAATGTAACTTCTTCACAGTGCTATTTCAAATATCGTACCAATGTCAGTGAAGCAGCAATGGAACTGAAATTTGTCCATACATCATAGCTTTCATAGCATCTTACCTTCTGTGCTCGCCGCTTGTCAGCTCTTTGATTCTGGTGGTAAATCCGGCTGAAGTTGGAAACAATAACTGGGACAGGAAGGGCAATGACAAGCACACCGCTGAGCGAACAAATGGAGCCGAATATCTTGCCAGCAATCGTCTTGGGCACCATATCTCCATAACTGGTGTAAAAGACAGACAAAACAAGATGGCAATATTAGGACAAAGCTCATCACAGGTAAACACTTGCAAATTTAATCAGCTAGAAGTTGAAATCAGCGACCTCATATGCTTGTACTCCATCAGAAGTAACTCCAAAGGTTTCCCTTAATTATGGAGGTGGGGTGGGGGCAGCCTTTTGGACACTTCAGGAAAGAAAGAAGGAGTTAGAAACCTTGTTACAGCTATTCTAAACTCTCTACATTCACACTGTCCTTTGGTTCCCAGCTTTACTGGTTTATTGTGGCAAGTACTTACATAGGCAACAGACTGCTTCATCAGATGCTCCATTTAGCACTTTTGCAGAATAAACCCCTTGGCCCAGTGCATAAAAACAATCTAGAGCTCCATAAAAATGACAGATGATATTCCAGCCCACGTCTGCATAGCTTACATTCATAACAATCTCATGTTGATGGATGAGTTGTTTAAGCTTTACCTGTTTTTCTTCCAAGCTATCCTGGGCCTTGTTTCTAGCAAAAATGAGTTGACTTTAGGTTTTGCATCAAATTCTCCAGTCCCATGAGTTCTAAAACTGGAAGCCCAGGGACCCTTAGTGGATTTGAATTGCTTTTTTAAAAGGCACAGGGCTCAGGGCCAGCCCTAGTCATTATCCAAATGCCTCCCACTACACACTTTGTGCAGCACTCATCTGGTTCTGCACAAAACTAGTGGAGCACACAAAGGCATCTATAAAGACATCTCAGTTAAACCTCCAGGTAGCAGTTCCAATACATGTTGATAGTTCATTGCAACTGCTTTCACGATATTGAAATCTGTTTAGATATGGAGTGGTATATAAATGTTGTACATAAATACATACTGGAGCCTACAGATCATTTTCTCATCTTCACCCATGGATTAAACACTAGTTACTGCCCATGAAACAAGAAGTAAAAACAGGAAAACTGAACAATAAGAAAACTGGGGTCAGTTGCAACACAAATCTCTCTCTCTCCCCCCCCACCTGCCTCCCATCAAATCTCCACAGCCAACCCTGGAACGTGCTGATGAATACAGTAAAGATAAAGACATGTTCCACAGAGGTAGCCATGTTCATCTGTTGCAGAAAAAACAACAAGGAATCTCGTGGCATCTTAAATACTAACATTTATTCTAGCTTAAGCTTTCGTGGGTGCTGTCCCCTTCATCATCTGAAAGACATGCTCACTTTAAAATAATTGCAAAATAAAGTATTTTTGAGATAACTATCAGACAAGCACAAGAAACAATGTACTGAAAGTTACAAAGCCTAGCATGATGCAAAACAAGGTTTTTTTTTTTTTTAAATCCCCAGTTGTGTAGGGCCACCTTCCTGTTGGATCTGCAAAAGCATCCTATGGTTGCTGAGGCCTCTTCCCAGGCTCTGACAAGGGTAGGGACCATGCTCCTACCAAACAGGATGTGGTACTGTCAAGCATGGTGCCCCGATGCCAATAATAGCCAATGTATGTAAAAGGAACAAAGAACTGGGGGAGTACACTTCATAATAAGCTTTAGGCCATCATACACCCAGACCTCTGGGAGGTTGTCCTCTATCAGATGGCATAGAATTGCATCCAGATAGATGCTGTTAAGTATGGTACTCCTATGCCAATAATTGCCAATGTATTCAGAAATGAATAAGGAACCAGGGTGTGCACTCTAAATCATATGTCTACATCTCTAGAACTGTGTCTTCTAAATGATGGCATAGAATGGCATTCACCCCAATGCTTTGTTTTGATGCAGGACACTGTGTACCATACTGTCCCATGCCAACCATAGGTAATGTATATAGAAATGAATAAGGAACTGGGCATATGCACCCCACATTAAGCTTTGAGCCACCCAAAGCATATGCTCACACCTCCAGGAGAGTGTTCTTTATGAAATGGCATAGCATCGTGTCCAGTTCCTTGCTTGCTTTGGGTACAAGATACTTCTAAGCAGTTGTGGTGGACCAGAACTTATTGTGGGATGCACACTTCAAGTTCCTGATTAATTTCCACCCACATTGGCTACTACTGGCATGGGAGCACATTGCTTGACTGTATCCAAACAAATCATTGGGCTAGATGCCAGAAGATTATGTTGATAAGTGTTAATAGGTGATAATGCTGATATAGCAAAAATGTACAAGATTAGCTTTATAAGTAGTACTGTGCTGAACATTTCTTCCAATTTTTGGACCATTCTCATTCAATTTGATAGAAAAGAAATTGCTTTTGAAATAAATATTCAAAGGAGAAGAACATTTCAGAGAAATTCTCACTGGTGGGGTTCAGGCATCTTGTGCTTACTTATGAGGTGGTCAAGGAGTGTGAATGAGTCTCCTGTCTTTGTGCAATCATCTCTCCACCAGCCTGCAGCTTCCCTGGCTTCCCACACCTAAAGTCCAGGAGAAGAAAAGACTTCATGAGGTAACTCTTCCTCCTTGTGGCCTTTTCAAACCAGGAAGAATGGGCAGCCAGGGAAGCTACAGAGTGATGGAGAGATGTACAATAGAAAGAACACATACCACATCCTCAGTCACCTCACAATGATAAATACTACCAAAATGGTGGCAGTGCCCAAACCAAAAATCCTTACGAACCAAGAAAAAAGCTGTGCTACAACCACTGTTAATGGCAAGCCCCATTCCAAGAATCTGTTGAAGAATTCTCCTTCCCTTGGAGAAATTCAGTAAAATAGTCCTCCCCCAATTTCTCTGCCCACGAATAAACTGGAGAATTTTGAGAGGCCTTGCATTGCACAGCTATATTAAGAAGTATTGATGGTCCCCTCCTGATTATTGTGCTGATAAAAGAATGACTCAAATGGCCCTATTTAATGAGGGTAAAGCTAATTTATAAAAAAGGATCCATTTGACCCCATAGAAGCAGAGATATTACAGTCAGCTGACTCTTACTTTTCAGCCATTCCCAGCATCAGCTGGTGATGGGGGAAAAATCTGTTTTGCATCCATCTGGACATTGCAACGTTTAGTATCTTGTTTCTTATGCTAGTCGGATTGTT
The DNA here is from genome assembly GCF_057233095.1 of Heloderma suspectum. Lineage (NCBI taxonomy): Eukaryota > Metazoa > Chordata > Lepidosauria > Squamata > Helodermatidae > Heloderma > Heloderma suspectum. Next base: position 257,610,878 of record NC_139461.1, read on the forward strand.
CCCTTAAAAAAAATACATTTCTTTTGCATTCATTTTAAAGTTCAACCTTGCTTTTACTAGATTAAACTCAAATCCATGATGATAGTGTGTTTTGACTACTTTCATAATATTGGAGTAGACAAATCATTTTCTAATCTGCAACAATGCATTACACAATTGGAACTACCCACTACTAAAGAAGTAAAAAACAGAAAAGAAAGAAGAGGAAACTGAAAAATAGTGTCTGAAGGTCAAACGAGACAAATCTTGCATAAATCTCAACTAGCCTTGGAACATATACAAGATGAGATTGCCTCTGAGCAGGTGCACTATGTTTTTCCCGAACAAGAATCCTTTCTTTTGCATATCTTTATCACTTTTACATAATCAGAATCAGTTTCCTAATCCAGTAGCATTGCATGTAACAGAAAAAGAAGTAGCATATATGGGATCACTGAAGCCAGCTTTGACTTCTAATATAACACTTTTGCTAGTGTGCTAATCTGTGGACCCCTCATTTTAGTGTATGCTTGTTGCTTAAGGGTGCAGTGGGAAGGTAGTGGGCTCGCCCACACTGGAGGCATTCAGGATGAGGCTGGGTGGACAGCCATCTGTCAGGGATGCTCTGACTTGGATTCCTGCATTTAGCAGGGGGTTGGACTCGATGGCCTTGTAGGCCCCTTCCAACCCTACTATTCTATGATTCTATGATTCTATTCTGCAAAAATGATTATACACGCAGAACTGGGAGTGGTAGTGTAAGTAGATGAACCATGGCTCAGAGCAATCTGTATACCACACTACACTTGGGGTTCCTAAAAAACACCTGGAAGCCACATGATCAAGAAAGGATCAAGGCGAAAACAAAATGTTTGAAAGTAACATTGATTTTGTTGCCCGGAAAATCATCTGAAGAAGTCATTTAAATAACAGAACAGAAAACCCGAACAAAGCTAAGCTTATGACTTCTATCCAGAAAACTGGTACCACAAAAGAAGATAAATGAAACACACTGGTATATGACTGACTGGATAAGGTGTAATCAGGGTCTAATTTGTGCCAGGGCTGAGGCATAGTATTGGTTTCCTAGAGCAGGGAATCCTAGAGTATGTGAAGGTGCCCCTGAGCATCTGCAAAGTGCCATTTCCTCCCATCCATCCCCACATGCTCACAAGCAAAATATAGGGCATCCAGGAGGTGATGGTATGGTTCAGAGTCAAGACTAACCCGCAGTATTTATCCTTTTAGAAGCTAAACTGTATATGTGACCATGTGCTCTCTGTAATACCCTTGACTAATCCAAAGAGGTTAGTTACACTATGAATATGCAAACTAAGTCAAGTCAGCACTTGTTTCTGCTCATTCTCCAAAAACACACACAGAAGAAACAGAAGAGGGACAGCAAATGATCACAGTGGAGGGGGTGGGATGCTGAGAGAATTTTGCCCAAGAATACTGCATCCCAGCAGTGGGAGAATGTTTTAAAATCTTTTCTCTCTTTCATGTTTCATAGAGCTTCTACTCTACCCATCTTCTCTTTCATTTCTTTCCACCCCTCCCCCAGTCTTTCAACTTCCCTTTCTTTATCTCCTACATCTTCTCTTTCCATTCCCTCTTCCAAACTCTCCTCTGTATTGCTCTCTCTCATTTTCTTTGATTGCAGCTGTCTCTAATTTTCATAGTTGCCCATCTCTCGCCTTCTCAGGTTGATCCCACCCACTTTTTCCTTTGGCTCATCTTTCCTCTAGTTTCCTCTTCTGCCATTGCCTGGTGTTAGCCCCTTGCCAAGCATGCTAGAAAGAAAGAGGACCAGAATGCAAGAGCTCCATGGATTCTGGTGCTCAAGAGTGATGGATATGTGAACCCGCATACATGCATGATGACATGGACACATACGAACAGGTCAGGCAACATTCAAGCCTTCTACCATGGCTCACGTTACTTCCACCACACCCAGATATTCTTGGGTATCCTTAGTTAGGGGCCAGGCATCATTTTGGGATGCCCAGTACATACTTGTAATTCAGCCCCCCTCCATACACATGCCACAATCTCATCCCATCCATACAATTTCATGAATATTGAAGAAAGGTTTCTATTTTAATACTGAAATCACATTTTCTACATTTCTGAAATTACACCAAGGCCCACACTTGGGGATTTTTTTACCATGCCCCAACTCCTTCCCCCAATTTTTGCTATTTTTTGTTTAACTTAACATCCAGCCTGATGAAGAGTCCTACAAACCTTACTAATGATTTAACATTTCATTTGGGTTCATCCTAATAAAGTTATCATCCCATTAAGGTTTTTATTCAAATGGAACAAGATTTACTCATCTCGTTTTTGTTCACCTACTTTCCTAGTAAGTGTAATGCCTGAGCCAGACTGCAGAAAGTCCTGGTCTGTTTTGAAAAAAAAATGGAGGATTGGTATCTTTTAGCTTATCTTAGTTCCCTTTGTTTAACCCCTTCATGTTTCTGGCTGCCTGATTTGTATTTGCAGCCAGACATGGCAGTACAGTGGTTTCATGTAAATGAGAGATTTACTCACCTATATTTTGAGCCTATAAATCTGACCTGCAGCAATGGCCCCCACTGCTCCTGGGATAAATGACCCTGACTGGTGCTTTGCCCCTTCCTGAGCACACAGAACTCTGGGACTGATAGTTTTTGAGAGAGCATATCACATGGGAACAGGCTGATCATACATACCGTTTTAAATGGGACAATACTGTTTTTTCATATTTCCTGACCGTCCTGTTGTTTTAATATAAATGTCAATTTTGTCCCATTTTTAATTTTTTGTAAAAAACTGAACACATTTATCATAAGGCTCCATGCTAATCAATGCGTGCAGTAAAACTACTAGTGTGAGGAAAGAGGAAGTTCCATTTACTTTGTCCAGTCAGGGCCAGGCCTCTTGAGGTAGCGACGATCAAACGCCATCCCCTTGCTTGTCTGCAGTGGCAGGAATTCAAGAGGCGGTTGCTAAGCCCCATTCAGTGTGTGGGACCAGGAGGGTGGGTCTTACTGTTATTTCCACCATCATTCCGCCCATAGAGATTCTTTCTGGCCTACATTCAGTTTGATTCGGACTTTTCAGACTCATATTTCGGTTCAAAAGGGTGTTAGCTATTTTTTTTTTTATTACAGCAGAACTCTCCGGTGGGACATTAGCATATACCGGCTTGTGATAGCAGTCGGGGTGTTCATTCCTTCCCCACCCCCTTTTTGGTGTATGTTTATGATTTTTTGCAGTCTGGCCACTGCAGTCCTGCATTAGAGCGTTCAGTGTGGTATGCTTCATGAATACGGAATATTACATAACAGCCAATATCCCGTTTTTGTCTCAAGGAAACATGGTCAGCCTACATAGGAAGCACATATCTGTCTCTGGAACTACACATCCTAATTTAACTGCACAAGCACACGCCCTGTGCTCTAGAGAAGGACCTGGACTATTAACTCACTTTTCAGAATTTTGCTTTTTCTGCTCTAACACTGCTTCTGTGATTGGCTTCTGCAAATTTCAACAAGATCTGGACAAAAGGTACATAGATACAGAAAATATTTTTTCATAAATATCCTCAAGCATCATCTACATAATTATACCTGATTCCCACTTCATGGTAATGGGGCTCTTGGCTGAGCCCTCCTGGATCTCCAGGCCCTGAAAAAGTGTAAGGCTCTGTCCTTACTGGGTAACACTGGACTCTTGTTTTCAAGTCAGTACCACAGGAAAGGGAGTGTCCATAACTTGCTACTCTTTCATGGAAGACACAATCCCTCCTTCATGTGTTATTCAAGCGAAGGGGATTCTATGTGTAGAAAAGACAATTGGCTCATACTGCCCCTGACGTTCTGTGGCTCCTCAGCCCAGTGCATACACAGTACAAACGGGGATCTGCACAGGGGAAAACTACTTCGGTAGCATTTGACACACATAGGCTTCCCTTATGCAGATGTCCATGCACAATGCATGGATGTTGGTGTGTGGAGCCAGCCTGAAACATCCCTTTTCATTCTGGTTCATGATGGAGCCACCTCCAGCTGGGACTCATGGTGCAATGTCATTGTCATTGTTATATTGCGTTTGTTTTACACCAATTCTGCCCATACTGCCCTGGGATCCTTTATGGATGAAGAAGCAGTCTAGAACATTTAAAAATGAAAATCAATGAAGCAACAATTCATACCTCCTACCAGTGTTGGTTGAAATTCACCCGCACGGCATTCTGACAAACTCCTACAAACGCAAAATTGACAAAGAGTCTTCTGGCATGATGAACGCATTTATTATGGCATAAGTCATGTTGGTCTCTCAGGTGCCACAAAACTGTTTGCTGTTTTTGCTGCAACAGATTAGGATTTGTAGCACAGGCAGGCTACAAATCCAAATACAGTAGTTGAATTCCCCATTCCAATAACATAATCTCCTCTCATTTTCATACCAGTCTGATTCCTTGTCTTGGGCTTAGTCGAAAGAGCAGCTTTATACCCTTAAAAAAAATAAAAATGGTAGGCTACTTGATATTATTTGAACAACTCCTTAACTGGTGTGTGCATATTTATTCAGATGCTGGAACTGGGTTAACATTAATCTACATTGGCAAACAATGACCAGTTTCCTTAAAGAGTTGCACAGTGACTTCTACACAGCTAGCGAATGGCCAGATCAGCTAGACTGAGAGCCAATTTACATAGCTCTTAAGCAGTCAGCCAAGCGCTTATTTTTTTTTATCCAGGCTTATCCTTTCTGTCAGTGATAAATGTATTTGTAGCAAAGCCTTCATCTGCTTGCTCCATCATGAACATAAACCATGTTCAGCATGTCACTGCTAAAGCCCTCTTTCCAGCAATTTTATGTTGTGTGCAACCACCTCCCAAGTCCCCATTCAAGGTTAAGAGGGCAGCCACTAATGCACATAGGGATGGAGTTGTGGTTTGACCCAGCCAGCCAAGCCGAAGCAGGATTTTTTTTTAAGTGTCACCCAACAGGGAACAGGGAAGTTCATTGCCTGACTTCTTCCAAGTCTGTTCATCCTTCAGCCAAGGGGTCAGTCACTTCTCTGTTTAATTCAGTTAGGAGGTGTCAAGTGGAACCCAGTAGGGTGTCCATGCAACCTCTTTTATAGAGGATGATTTTAAAGGCATCCTCTGTTTGAAGGGAAGTCCAGTCCAAGTCTGGGTTAAAGATAAAGAACCATCAGAAGGATGAGCTGGGTCTTGAAGGTGCCCATCAGTGACACCCAGGCAGCAGACTGAGCAAGGCACACAGGTCACCTGGTCACAGTCTTCCACAATATGGGGAGATGTACTTTATTTCTGTTCTATTATAACAATTTCTTAATATGGATATATATATATATATATATATATATATAGCATATGTCAATTGTTTGCAGATTTGTGTCCTTTTTTTTGGTGATGCATGCATGTTCTCTTCTTTTGCTATTCACAAAGAATTGCCACTCTAAGCCCAGTTTTTTTCTTTTTTCTTTGGCTGCTACATGCACTGTGCAGGTAGGGATGCCAGAGGAATCCATTGGGGGTGTGTGTGTCAAGTGTGCTGAGCTTTTGGCAGCTCAGCCTCCCTGGACTCCAGCTTGCTTCTCCATGAGCTGGCCCAACTTGACCTGTGTGAGTTAGGCCAGCTCGCAGACTTCCGGTGCTGGCAAAATGTCAAGGAGCCCAAAAGTCACACCAGGCAAAGCTCTGGGTATGGTATCCAGGCAAGGGTGAGGCAAGAGGCAAGTCAGGTCCAATCCGAAGGTCTAAGAAGGTCCAGTTTCCAAGACAGAAGGTCAGGATTACTGAAGACACCTGAACACAGGAAACACACCAAGACGTTGTATTTAGCAGGGAAGTTCACCCCCCCCCCCCAGCTTAGCTTTTATAGTAGCTGCAGCCAGGACATGCCCAACTCCCAGCTGTAACTCATTAGAAAGCTTTCTGGCAAAGCTGACTATAAAAGGGAGTCTTTTACAGAGCTGAATTCCTTGCTTGTAACCTGGTGCTTTTCCGGAGAGGCTGGGTTTGCTGCCTATGTTCCATTCTTGGTTGCTCTTGAGAGGTGGGTGGTTGCCATGTCTGGATCTGAATACGAGTCATTCTGGGATGGAAGAATCAGAGGAGGGAGGCCCCCATCAGGCATTCCAGATGGGCCTGCCTCTTCTTCAGCTGCACAACTAGATATCCTCCTGCAAAGCTGCCTCTGGAACATCCTCAGGGAAAGGAGAGCTCTCAAGCTCAGGTAAGGTAAGTTCTTCATTGGAAGAAGACTCTTCAGGGTGGCCATGACCCCACCATTACTTTGTGAACCGCAAACCCCATAGCCTGGTAACCCGATCCCCTGTGATGAACTAACAGATCTCCATGAACCTTTGGGGATATTGCCCTCCTCTTTTCCTCTAAAACAGGTAAATATATGTGCCTCAGTCTTCCTTCTTTCCTTATTTTCCAACTATGCTCTGTCAACTCTCCATTCTACTCCTTGTGCTGCCCGACGTGATGTCAGGGATGAGTCCAAGCCCCTTGAGATGTCTGACAGCTCTAATTCTAAATTAGGTCGGAACAGATAGATCAAAGCCTGGAGGAGGAACTTTCCCCAGAGCCCCAAAGCACTGGGAGAGATTCCTCCCAAGGCCTAGACAAACAGATGGCCCAGGCTGAGTCACTGCCTCCTCTCTCCACTGTGAGAACTCAAGTGTCTGAGGAGTAGGAGGAAAAGGGGCATGACTTGAGAGATGCTAGGGAGCATCACAAGGCACAGTTAGGGATGGGGCTCAGACACTCCACCAAGATAACCACTCTTAGAAGCCAACTTAGGAGGGAGCTGCCCTGAGGGGTGTCACTGTGAGGCAAGTTTGGCCTTGAGGTTCACAAGCACACTGTTGGCAACTTCACTACCCTCTGGTTCATCTTCTCCAATGAAGATCACAGATTAGTCATTCAGAGCCTGGGGCAGTCTGAGAGCTTCCTTGAAAGGGCATTTGTAGAAAGGCTAGTCTTTAGCAAAATGAAGTTGTAATAGCCTGAAGCTTTGATTTTCTGTAGTGTTGACTGCAAAGGGGAGGACGATTCATTCTTGACACATTCTGAGTTTGTTGTGTTGCAGCTAGGCCTCCAACACAGCCTGCCAAATTTCTAGTGCTCTCTCCACTCCCTTATTTGGTAACAATAACTCTGCCACCTCCATCCCTCTCTTTCTACTTCCTGGTTGTCTACTAGTGCAGGGGTGGGGAACCTTTTTCAGCCTGAAGAGGCTGAAATTAAATTTCAGAGAAGTTCTTGGGCGTGTTGAAATTAAATTTCAGAGAAGTTCTTGCCTTGTAGTGGTGGATGGGGCTGAAGGCAAAGGGGGTGAGGAGTAGTGGGGGTTAATGGTGGTGGGCACATTGGGGGGCAGCGGGGGCCACATGCAGCCCACAGACCACATGTTGCCCACTCCAATACACATTCATAGCACTGTAGAAATAAATAGAAGCATCATAATAAAATCCACTTCAGTGTGACAAATGGTAATGCAGAGTCTTCAAAGAACAAACCAAAGGATAATCTAAACAAAATGTTCACAAACTAGTAAGCATTTCTGCATGAAGGATGGGCTTGATGAGCATTCCAGCAGGGGCATGCACACACTCTACACAGCATCACGCAATTAAGTAACATCTTTAAAAACTCACAAAATGGTTTGGGCATGGCAGGAGGAGAGAACTATGCTAGTCATTAGTAACACTCAACCAGTGCCTGTGATGCTCAGGCAACCCCATTCCACAAGGCTAACATAAAACCAATGGAGGCATCGGTGGGTATGAGAAGGGGAGAATAATAGTGTTGGAGACATGGAATATTCCCTCTAAAGAAATGTTTGATGGAAGGTCTCTGATATCCACGCAACAAATATTTATCAACGGAACATTTATTGCCCTGAATAACCATCCTTGAACTGTTCTAAATCAAACAAGTGCAAAGGAGAAAAGGTGAATGATGTGAAGATATTATCTAACTAACCATCATGTTTGCATGACGTCTAACAGTTGCTAGCAAAAAAGGAGCAGTGAAAGTGCTTTTCAAGGTGCCTCATTGAACTATGCACCCCTGATAGCCTCAGGTCACAAGCACATATTATGGACTCCAAGGTGATTACAGTGTCAACAGATGGTACCTGGTTGTGATTCACAATCCCAAGAAGTTGTGCTGTGCTATAGCAGGCTCATGACTGATGGGCCAGTCAGCTAGAATTAAGAGGTCCAATCATCTGTGCTGCATTATGGGGGAATGCGTCATGCTCAACTGTAAATCAGAATTCAGAATCCCAATTACCTTAGCTGTGATATGGCACTCGGTAAGCAGGGGCAGTCAATCATACTTGTTAGTCCCGGGCAGTTGGTGTCCCGTATGTTTCATTAGGGAATAACCGACAGAGTTCTCTTTATAGCGCTAGCAAGGAGACATCGACCAAAGCATGGAACACCTATTCTAAGTATCTTAGAGGAAAGCATGAAAGTGCTGAAGATTGCTATGGCAGCACACAAAGTAGAAACCATGTAAAACAAGCAGCAAGGTGGCAGCATTTTCTGGTAGTATTTTTTTTCCAGCACAGCTTCAAAAGCAATGAAGCTCAAGGGCGCAACCCAGCAGGAAGCTCTCTTGCACAAGCCACATTGAAATGAATGGGAGTTGCACAACAGCATGTTAAGGCACTGCTGCCTTGTTTTTACTGGCATGAAAATGGGAGAATATTATCTGTTATGGAAGCCATTTGCACGGCTCCAAGTGTTATATTATGTATTATACTTTTGAAGAAGAAGGAGAAGGAGAACTTTGTATTTTGGATTTGGAAGCATTTGGATGTTTCTTGTTTGGTTTACTAGCTTTCAATGGGGAAATATACTTCTCACCTTTAAGGGCCAATTGAATCCAAACTGCAAAGCTACTTCTGAGCTTCTAGCTTTAATGTATATAAAGTCAGAGAGCTTGATGTGCAACCTGATGCCAGCACAAGTGTGGAAAATGCTATTTACTTTCAATCAAAACCAAACAAGTGTAGAAGAAAGGATCCACATCTTTGAATTAAATCACTCCAAAATCCTCCTAATTGGAACAAAATGGTGACATGCTCTTCCAAGCCATTACACAGTCTAGCCAAGGTAATACTTGCTGTCGCCTGCTTGCAGCATCTTCTATTAAAGTGGAAGGCTGACAGTGCCAATACCTGAAATAAAAGCTGGCGATGCTATTCAACTCCGGGATGCTGAGCTCCTTTGTCTCCAAAGAAAGGCTCGCTATGAAGCCCAAACAACCAAGTGAGAGCATGGCTCACCTCCCTCCCTCCCTCCCTCTCTCTCTAATTGTTATTGCTCTGTAAATGCTTCAGATATCCGTAGCTGAAACCGAATTGCACCACATAAGAACAGAAGAACATAACATAAAAAGAGCCACTCTGGATCAGACCATGGGTCCATCTAGTCCTGCATTCTGTTCACACAGTGACCAACCCGCTGTTGACCAGGAACCCACAAGCAGGGCATGAGCGCAACAGCACCCTCCCACCCATGTTCCTCAGCAACTGGTGTACAGAGGCTCACTGCCTTTGGTACTGGGGGTAGCACATAGCCATCAAAACTAGGAGCCATTGATAGCCTTTTCCTCCAGGAATTTGTCCAACCCCCCTTTAAAGCCATCCAAACTGGTGGGCATCACTGCATCCTATGGTAGTGAATTCCGTAGTTTAACTATGTGCTGTGTGAAGAAGTCCTTCGTTTTATCTGAGTCTCCCACCAATCAGTTTCATAAGATGACCCTGGGTTCTCGTATTTTGAGAGAGGAAGAAAAATGTCGGCCTATTGACATTCTCCACACCATGCATCATTTTGTAGACTTCTGTCATGGGGCCTAGCTATTCCTCTATCATGAAAGCCTTTTGATGGATTCATTTAAAGCAGTGGTGCTGAACCTCTTTCAGCCTGAGGGCTGAATTCAATATTGGAGAAGCTCTCAGGGGCCACATTGCAGTGGTGAGTGGGTCCGAAGGTGAAAGGAAGGAGAGCCAAAGCGAAAGGCACAAAATACCAAAATACCATCAGCGCTTTTGACCTTAAGGCTCTTACTGCCTGTAACTGAGCCCCAGGAGAGGCCTTTCAAACCTTTATAATGAGAAAGGGACACCACCAAAAGACACCATTTTGGTTGGAAGCCACCAAATGATTGGCCGGTGAGGGTAAGGGGGTGAGGCCAGGGGAAGGGGGCATGGGGAATCCTGGAGAGCTGGATTGGGACTCCAGGTGGGCCAAATTTGCCCCATGGCCATGGGCCAGACCTAAAATCAGTGTCCCAATGCCTCATGCAGAGGCTATGATCCATAAAAAACTCATAGCAGCTGGGCTGGGTAAGCTTTTTGGCCCCACAGGCTGAGCAGTGTGTTGGGTGCTGCACTGCTGGTGGTGGGCCAGGACTGGTGAATAAGTCACTCCCCTCTCTCTTACACACGTGCACATATACAAACAGATACAGAGTGTTCCCACTCACAAATGCTGCCTTCCCCACACTCACATGCAAACATACATATCATTTTCCACAGGCAGACAGACAAACACACACTCTTTGCCCTCCTGTCTTAGTGCACAGGGATTAATTTTTGTGGACCGCCCAGAGAGCTTCGGCTATTGGGCAGCAGAGAAATAAATAAATAAATAAATAAATAAATAAGGAGGTTTAATCCTGCTGTCTCTGTGTGCTGAGATTCCATCATGCTGCTCTGTCCCCGCTGCCCAGATGATTGGCACTGGGAACAGCCGAGCAGCATGGATCAGTTTGACCCTCAGTTTTCTCCAGTGCCAATCATCTTGGTGGGGAGGGGGGGTGCAATTTAAATGGGGAAGATCGTGAGCAGGGATGTCTTTCCCCACATGCTGCCTTCTGCTTTTAAATCATGACAAACAAAGAGCCCGCCAAACAGGCTGGGAGGAATGCAGTAGTGTTCGGGAGGATGGCACGCAGAGAGTCCTTGTGTTTGTGTTCCTCTTAGACATTACCAGGATTAATTTTAAAGAATGCAAAATTATTCCACGTAGTGAAGAGTTATTGCAGAGGTAGCAAATGAAACAAAGCAAGTGGCCAATAAAACAGTAGAAGAAAATGCCAGCTTCATCGCAAATATAATGTCAACTGCACAAAGAGTGCTGGATTCTAAATTAGTGGTGGACACCCAAGAATGGAGTCATTCGTTTGCTGGAATTATCAGCTTTGTGTAGTCTGGACAGCTACAATGCCCATCAAATGTTTAGAACTACTGGGATATAGATATAAAAGAACTCAGAAAGCATTATAAACAGTAGAGCACCTAGATAATTTAAGAACCTGGACTTGATGAGGTTATGGGGCCCCATTTAGATGGCCTTGAAACACATAACTAATATTTATCTTCTCTACCACCAGCACCGTTTCCTCACAAATACCATTCCACACATCCTGACAGTTTCACATCACAGCACAGGAATATAACAGAGCTTGTTTCTGCTGCCTTGGTGCGAAACACATTTCCTTGGGAATAAGCACCATTTTGTTGAAGAAAAGAAGAATATATTTTAAAGTAAAAATAATCTCTCTCTCCCTCTCTCTCTATATACACTACTTTTCCTCCAAGGAGCTCATGGAGGTCTACATAATCCTCCACCTCGTCCATTTTATCCTCTCAACAACCCTGTGATGTAGGTTAGGCTGAAAGTCAGTGACCGGCCCAAAGTCACCCAGTGAGCCTTCATGGCCAAGTTGAGCCTAGAACCTGGCTCTTCTCAGGCCCAGCCCATCACTCTAACTGCTACACCACACTGGCTCTCTAGAAATGAAAAGAGCACCTGTAACCATATTTACATATCTATCTGGCCATCAATAACTATACAATGTTTTTAAAATAAGAAGAAATAAAGGATGTTGTGGTGAGCTGCAATCAGATGCCAGCCCAGATGGTGATGTTTGCAACTGCCTCCATCACCTGCCCTGCTCTGGGTGGTCACTTGGGGGGCTGCTGGGTTGCGGGTCCCTGGACATCAGCCTCAAGGTCCAGCCATAGCTGCACCACTGATTGTGGGTTCCAGACAACAGCTGGGTGGCCACATCATGAACAGAATGCTGGACTAGATGGACCCTTGGTCTGATCCAGCATGGCTCTTCTTATGTTCTTATGAATATAATTAGTGCTGTGCCAAAAATGTATTCCACATTTTTTTTTTTTACCATTCTCATGCAATTTGATGGAAAAGAAAGTGTTTTCAAAAAGAAATTCAAAGGAGAAGAAAATTCCAAAGAAATTCTCATGGGTTGGATTCATGGTTCTTACTTCTGAGGCAGCTGAGGAGTGTGCGTGAGTACCCTGTCTTCGATTGTGCAACCACCTTTCCAGCAGCTTGTCATCTCCTTGGCTTCCAACACTTCAGTTAGAGCCCCGGGAAAGACAACTTGAGGTAATTCCTCCTACAGAGCTTTTTCAGATCAGGAAGTGCAGGCAGCCTGGGAGGCTGCAAAGCAATGCAGAGATGTATCATAGAAAGAACCCCTTGCCCCCCACACACAATGCCCTTGAATGACGCTAGGTATGGCACATGGTGAAGGATGAAAAATAGTGACCAGGCTGCCAACATATTTGCTGCTGTTGCCAACTGCAGGGGTGGAACAAAGAACAAAATCTTTGTGGAAAAAAGAAAGAAGCTGTGCTACAACCACTGCTAATGGTGAGCTCTGCCTGTGAGAAACTGGAGGGAAAGGAAATTTCTGCTTCCCCTGGAGAAATTTGATGAAATTGTTCCCCCCAATTTCTCTGCCCATGAATAAGGTGGAGAATTTGAAGAGGTAATTTTGGCAGTCTGGGGATTCTGCTCGTGTACCGTCCACCCTGCTGCACGACTGACTCCCTGGCTGAGGTGCTTGAGGTGGTCTCTGATGTGCATGTACAGTTCCCTAACTTATTGGTGTTGGGGGACTTCAATGTACATTCGGAGGCCATCCTCACAGGAGCACCTCGGGACTTCATGGAGACCATGGCCTCCTGGGAGCTGCACCATATTCTAACTGGGCCCACCCATGTAGCCGGTCATGCACTAGACCTTGTGTTTGTTTCTGGAGAAGTGGGGAGTGATCTGGAAGTCGGGGGTATATCCACCACCCCCTTGTCATGGTCAGATCACTATCTGGTGACGTTGGACTTCTCGCTTCCACAACCCCTCCGCAGGGGTGGAGCACCCATTAAAATGGTCCGCCCCAGGCGTCTTATGGATCCAAATGGATTCCTGAACGCACTTGGGGATTCTCTGGGGCATGCCAACAGCCACTCGGTCAAGACCCTAGTGGGTGGCTGGAATGCCACAATCACTGGGGCATTAGATCAGGTGGCTCCGAAACACCCTCTCCCCCTGAACAGGGCTCGAACTGCACCATGGTTCAATCCGCGGTTACGAGCTCTCTGAAACAGGAGGTGAGATGGCTAGAGCGCCGGTGGCGGAGGTCTCGCTCCAAAGACGATCAAACACAGGCTAGAGCTGTATCTTCAGCCTATCACGTGGCAGTGAAGGCAGCAAAAAAGGAATATTATGCTGCCTCTATTGCGTCTGCAGAGTGCTGTCCCAGGAGGCTGTTCCAAGTGGTCTGGAGCCTGGTCGGTCCTGTGGCTCCGGAACCACTGGAGCATTCTAAGGCCTCCTGTGAGGCCTTGGCAAGGCACTTTGCAGATAAAATTGATCAGATTAGGTGTGTTACTCTGCACGCTGTGGATACAGTTAGTGAGCAAGAGGTGGCCTGTGGCAAACCGGTTTTGTGGGATCGGTTCCAGCTTCTTCCTCCTGATGAAGTGGACAAGGTGCTTTCATCTGTAAGGCCGACCACCTGCTTACTTGATCCTTGCCCATCTTGGCTTATTATGGGCTGCAGAGAGAGACTGGGTGAGGGGATCAGGGCGGTGGTGAACACCTCCCTTGAGGAGGGAGTGATGCCATCAGCCCTCAAGGAGGCAGTGATAAGACCATTCTTAAAGAAGCCCTCCTTGGATCCTCAAGTTCTGAACAACTTTCACCCAGTCTCAAATCTGCCATTTTTGGGCAAGGTGATTGAGCGGGTGGTGGTGATGCAGTTGAAGGCACACTTGGAAGGAACTGATTATCTAGACCCATTTCAGTTGGGCTTCAGGCTTGGGCATGGGACAGAAACAGCCTTGGTCGCCTTGGTAGATGATATGAGGAGGGCTCTGGATAGCGGTGAATGCTCCTTCCTTGTTCTCCTCGACCTCTCAGTGGCTTTTGATACCGTTGACCACGGTATCCTCCTGGACCGCCTGGAGGGGTTGGGCATTGGAGACACCGTATTGCGGTGGTTCCGGTCCTTCCTCTCTGGCAGGTACCAGAGGGTAGCACTGGGGGAGGGGGTTTCGGACCCGTGGCCACTTACTTGTGGGGTGCCACAGGGTTCCATCCTCTCCCCAATGCTATTTAATATCTATGTGAAGCCACTGGGGGCTATCATCAGGAGGTTTGGGGTGCAGTGTCATCAATATGCGGATGACATGCAGCTCTACCTCTCATTCAAATCTTCACCAAGGTTGGCTGTAGAATCCCTGTCCAAATGTCTAGAGACGGTGAGTGGCTGGATGGGGTGGAATAAGCTGAACCCTGACAAGACCTAGGTACTTTTGGTGGGAGACAAGAGGAGGCTGGGGGATGTTGACCTGGTGTTGAATGGGGTACGGCTACCCTTGAAAGACCAGGTCCGCAGCCTGGGGGTCATTTTGGACTCCCAGCTGTCCATGGAGGCTCAGGTGTCAGCTGTGAGCCGGACAGCGCTGTATCAACTCCATCTGATACGGCGGCTGCGCCCCTTCCTTCCCGACCATCTGCTCCCATTGGTAGTACATGCCCTGGTCTCCTCTCGTTTAGACTACTGTAATGCGCTCTACATGGGGTTACCCCTGAAGACGGTTTGGAAGCTGCAGCTGGTACAGAACGTGGCGGCTCGCCTGATTAAAGGCAGCCACCAGCGAGATCAAATCACTCCAGTGCTGAAGGAGTTGCACTGGTTACCAGTTGTTTTCTGGGCCAAATTCAAGGTGTTGGTTTTGACCTTTAAAACCCTATATGGTTCCGGCCCAGCCTATCTTAAGGAGCGCCTCCAGCAGCACCAGACAGACCGCTTAACAAGATCAGCCTCGGATGGCCTTCTCTCTGTCCCATCAGCCAGGACAGCTAGACTGGTGGGGACGAGGGAGAGGGCCTTTTCTGTGGTGGCCCCCACTCTGTGGAACTCCCTCCCTAGGGAACTCCGTCATGCCCCCTCTTTAATGAGGTTCTGTAGTGCATTAAAAACATGGTTGTTCAGGCAGGCATTTGGGGTAGGTTAGGGTATTTTAGAAAATGTTTTTATTGTAGAATTTTATTGTTTTAAACTGTTTTATTGTATGCTGTACATCGCCCAGAGTGGCTGGGTGACCAGCCAGATGGGCGATTAATAAGTTTACTAATAAATAAAATAATAAATAAATAATTTGTGCACAGCCCTAATTATAATACAGCTGTTGTTGGTGCAACCAAAACTTAATATAAAATGGGAAATAGTACAAAAAGTATAAGGAGATAACAAGGAAATATGGTAGGAGTGGCGATGGGACTGCTCAAAATAATCTCAGATGGCAATGGTAGGCCTTGGAATCCTGAGTCTTTGCAGCTCATGGCTGTCTGGAAAAAGAACATGCCTCTGAGACTGCAAAACATCAATCATCATCAAATAACTCGATATACCACACTAGAAGGAACAACCATAGAAGAGCTTCCCAGGATATATTTTTTGGGAGAGGGGCCATTGCTCAGTGCTAGAGCACATACTTTGCATGTAGACATCCCTGGCTTTGATCCCTTGCATCTCTGGTCAAGCGTATTTCAGGTAGCAGGATATCTGCTCATGACTCCAGGAAGTTGCTGTGAGTCAGAGTAGATGATTCTGGGCGAGATGGACCAATGGTTAGGCTTGGTATAAAGCAGCTTTATAGGTTCTAGATAGGTTTGAATTCCAAATTTCTCCAAGTTTTGAAAACAGGT
The DNA here is from genome assembly GCF_057233095.1 of Heloderma suspectum. Lineage (NCBI taxonomy): Eukaryota > Metazoa > Chordata > Lepidosauria > Squamata > Helodermatidae > Heloderma > Heloderma suspectum. The sequence goes on from NC_139461.1 coordinate 257,626,935, forward strand.
CTTTACTCCCTTAATAGAACTTATGATTGCTCTGTCTCACTGCTATTCCATAAGAGAAGAAGAGCCACACTGGATTTGACCAAAGGCTGTTTAGTCCAGCATTCTCTTCCCATACTGGCCAACCAGATGGTTATAGGAAGCTCACAAGCAGGACATGAGTTCAATAGCAGCCTCCTGTTTGTGTTCCTCAGCAACTGGCATATGGCGACATAGTGCCTCTGATGCTGGAGATAATGTATAGCAATGATGACCAGTAGCCACTGATACCCTTTTCCTTCATGAATTTCTTTAATCCTCTTTTAAAGCAGTCCAGGTTGGTGGCCATCACTACATCTTGTGAATTCCATGTTTTAACTGTGTTATGTGTGAAGCACTTCATTCTATCTGTCCTGAATCTCCTGCCATTTAGCAGACCATGATTGCTCTGCCAACATTGCATAGTGGTTAGTGTCAGACTGGGAACAGGAAGACCTGGGTTCAAATTCCCATTTGGCCATGAAGCTTGCTGGATTATCTTGGGCTATCATTCTTTTTCAACCAAAAATGAAGTGAAAATAAAATGGGGAGGGGAAGAACTGTGTATGTTACCTTGAGTTCATCAGAAGAATGATGGGATAGAATGCAATAGATAAATGTTGACATCTTTAACAAAGATGGCAAACTACTAAAACACACACACTCCCCAAGACCATTTCACACTAGTCAAGTATAGCTCCATAGAATGGCCATTGAGTCCCTTTATTTCCAGTGTAGGATATCACCACAGAAAAGGCCCTGTCTCATGTCCCAAACAGCTGTGCTTTTCAAGGAGGTGAGATACAGCTCAAGTCCTCAGATGTTTAGCACAGTGGGTGTGTAGGGATGGAGGACCACATCTTCCCCATCCCTGGTGTAGACAATAGTGAGCTAGATGGATCAGTGGTCTGACTTGGTTTAAAGCAGCTTCCTATGTGGCAGGTGACAGTTCATGGATGATGAGTTGGTTTGATGGGTCGCCAATTGTCCAGCTTGGTTTTAAGGAGAAAAAAATAGCTGTGCTATTAGTTACACATGCTAACTCTCCAGAAAGCAACACAACTCTATGCACTTTATATAGCAGAGTCCAAAACGCAGATCAGACGCAAGTTCTTTCACACATATGCAAGAGACCTATAGACTATCATTCCCCAGCCAAATGTGTAATGCAGATAATTTAATGTGCTGGCATTTCACAAAACAGCTGCAGCTACAAAATAGAAAACACAACACAGCAGAAAACAAATATTTACAAAAGAAGATGAAGGAGGACCTTTACCCATTTTCTCATGTGCCACACTCAATTTCTCATCAACGCTGCAGCTGTTTGATGATTTGGCTTAGCCAGAAGGGCCGTAAATGGGGTGCTGGCAAAGGAGAAGCTGTTCTTTTTCCTTGGGGGCAGTGAGCAATGAGTAAACATTCTTCAGACAGACCATGCATAGCTCAGATAAATTTTTAGCATTTTAGTTTCACAGGTTCCTTTGTGGGCTGTGCAGGGTACTAATAGGTATGTAATAACATTGGACTGGAGATTCTTTGCTGTGTGCTGCTATCTATGCTGCATCCTCAAAGGGGAAGCCCGTCCGCCATAACTGGCTCCATCTGCACAGCTTTTCTTCTCATTTCAATCCCAGTAAGGCATGTTTATTGTTTGTTTGTTTGTTTGTTTATTGCTATTTATTAATAGCTTACATTAAAATATTTATTTGTTATTAACATTTATATACTGCCTTATCTGCTTAACATCTATCACGGCAGTGTACAGTTTAAAACAATAAAAATGTAAAGCAATAAAAACGTTAAAACATTAAAACTACACATTTTAAAAGGCTAAATTGAAAAGATGCATCCACACCCTTTCTAGAGGCCAAGAGAGTGTGTGTGTGGGGGAATTGTAGCTCTCAAGGGAGCACATTCCATAGTTTGGGGGCAACACAGGAGAAAGTGCTTTCATGCATGCCCAACAAATGGGCCTCTGAAGGTAATGGTTCCATCAAAAGGGCCTGTCCTGAAGATCTTAATACGCAGGCATAGTAAGACAGGTGGTCCCTTAGATAGCAAGGACCTCATCTATCTAGGGCTTTGAAGGTTAAAACCAGCACCTTGAATTGTGCCCAGAAAGCAACTGGCAACCAGTGCAGGTCTTTCAAGACAGGTGTAATATGTTCCCAATACTGTGCAGTGGTTAGCAGCCTAAGTTGCTGGGTTTTTGTAATAACTGAATCTTCCAGACACTCTTCAGGAGTAGCCCATAAAGAGCACATTGCAATCACCTAAACAAGATGCAACCAAGGCATCTTGGATAGCTGTTGCTACAAAAACCAATACAGTATAAGATCAGAATTAAATACTGCATATTATTACTCTATACAGAAGACAAGATTACCTTCCTGGGAATGCTTGTTGGAAAAAAATATGTCTTCAGTAGGTGCTGAGAATCTATAAGGGTTGGCACCTGTCTAATTTTTGGTGGTAGGGAGTTTCAGAGCATGGACGCTATGATACTAAAGGCCATATTCCAAGCCATCATAGACTGGACCTCTGAAATTGTGGGCACTACCAAGTATCTCCGGATGAATATAGCAACTGAATGGTCAGGGAATCTCTTAAGTATCCTGGTCCTGAGTTGTTTAGGATTTGTAAACTAGTACAAAAACCTTAAATTTCACCCATTAGCGTACAGGCAGCCAGTACAGTTCTGTCACCATAGCTGCAATATGCTGGTAATAAGCTGTTCCCCTTACCAACTTGGCTGCAGCATTCTGCACCAACTGCAGCTTCTGGACCAAGCTTAAGGGTTCATACATGGATGCTCATCGTTTGATGACTATACCATCAAGTGATGCCTATTGTGTATGAATGGACCAAATATTCCATGAGCAGAATGTTGATGTACTCCCAGTACTGCCTCAAACACACTGTTTTTCATTAGCATTAGTTCACATATTAAGTAATCAACTGATAAGAAGTCAAGCAATGCTCAAAAATGTGTGTGAAGTAATCTACCTCTGTCTGCTGGGATTTTCTGTGGAGACTACCGATAAACATGTCACATTTTAAAAGGCTGTTACCTCTAGCCGCCCCACCTCTGCCCCTCTTGAGCACATGTTGATCTATTTTAACCAATAGTAATGCATTCTTGGTCACAATTTTGCTACCCTCTTTCCTTTTGATGTGTCACATATAGTATTGATATGAGTCAACCTTTAGATAAACTCATAAACCAAAGGAATGAAAGAACACCTCTCATTTGCTCTTTCTCTGTGGTTTGTGCTAGGAACTTACCCTTTTGTGAGGAAAAAAATGACAAACTGTAAACCGACCTCCACATACTTTAACAGTTTATAGTCTACATGGAAAATTATAACAGTAAAGAAAGCTGAAGGTGGAAGACCCTGCCAAGACATCAGACATGGACTTTGCATGCATTCAAACCATTTTGAATGCACTTATAAGAAAGATACTAGTTTTGTTTGTTTTTTGACAGTGGACTTTGAGGAACTGTTGAGACATCACTTGAATCTTTAGCACTTGATAACCCATGTTTGATGGACTTGAGCACGCTCCGGGATAACCTGTGGATTAGCTTCATAGAAATTAGAACTTATTTGATTCTGTTGCAGATTTCTCTGACATCCCTATAACAGACCAAGCACAACTGATACAGCTTTTATATTCCCTCACATCACCTCAACCACAATGCTTTGACATTCAAACATGGGTTTTTGTTGTTGTTGTTCAGTCATTCAGTTGTGTCCGACTCTTCATGACCCCATGGACCATAGCACTCCAGGCCTTCCTGTGGATTAGGACAGGAAGGCCTGGCGTGCTATGGTCCATGGGGTCACGAAGAGTCGGACACGACTGAACGACTGAACAACAACCACCTGTGGATTTCACAGTGGACCAGATTTTCCTGAGTTGCGTGAGATTTGCGGACAATTTTTTTTAAAAAAAACTTTCCAGAATTTTATGCAAATCTAGTCATAGAAAAATACTTAAAATTAAAAGAAGACCGGCAAGAAATGTGCATTTCCCCCATCAGCTAAAGCATGAAACTGCACATTTTGGGGGGATTTACATATTGGGGGGGGATTTGTGTATTTTTGCAAGTGTGAATTTGCACAAATTTGGGAAATTTGAACAAACCCAATTCTGTCAATGACCAGACAACACAATGAAAGGGACCTGACGATCCATGAAATGCAGGCAGAACAGAGTTTACAAAATCCACACATCCCTAGTCTGTGATGCTTATTCACATGTAAATAACCATAGTGCTGCAGCCATCAAGTACAGATGATTCCTGCATAGTCACAGTCCTGAGATGCAATGAGTATTCTTTGTGTGATTGTCAGTGGTGTTGCAGAGCCAGGGCTTCCAGGGATGCAGTCCCAGCATGTTTTGATTAGCAGGGACTCTGAAAGTAAGTAGCTGGGGTGAAAGGAATTTTCCAAGCAGCAATATATTGTTCCCTGTGGTAATGCAAAGCATTCTAGGGTTGTTGTTGTTCAGTCATTAAGTCGTGTCTGACTCTTCGTGACCCCATGGACCATAGCATGCCAGGCCTTCCTGTCCTCCGCTCTGTCCCGGAGTGTGCTCAAGTCCATATTCATTGCATCGGTGATGCTATCTAGCCATCTCATCCTCTGCTGTCCCCTTCTCCTTTTGCCTTCAATCCTTCCCAGCATCAGGGTCTTTTCCAGTAACTTTTCTCTTCACATTAGGTGGCCAAAATATTTGAGCTTCAGCTTCAGTATCTGTCCTTCCAATGAGCACTCAGGGTTGATTTCCTTTAGGATTGACTGATTTGACCTCCTTGCAGCCAGGGGACTCGTAAGAGTCTTCTCCAGCACCACAGTTCGAAAGCATCAATTCTTCGGCGCTCAGCCTTCCTTATAGTCCAGCTCTCACAGCCATACATTACTACTGGGAAAACCATAGCTTTGATTATGCGGACCTTTGTCAGCAAGGTGATGTCTCTGCTTCTCACTATGCTGTCTAGGTTTGCCATAGCTTTCCTCCCAAGGAGCAAGCGTCTTTTAATTTCATGGCTACAGTCACCGTCTGCAGTGATCTTGGAGCCCAAGAAAATAAAATCTGTCACAGCTTCCATTTCTTCCCCTTCTATATGCCAGGACGTGATGGGGCCAGATGCCATGATCTTTGTTTTTTTAATGTTGAGTTTCAAACCAGCTTTTCCACTCTCCACTTTCATCCTCAGCAAGAGGCTCTTTAGATCCTCTTCGCTTTCTGCCATTAGGGTGGTATCGTCTGCGTATCTGAGGTTGTTGATAATTCTCCCGGCAATCTTAATTCCAACCTGTGATTCATCCAACCCGGTGTTTCTCGTGATGTACTCTGCATATAAGTTGAATAAGCAGGGTGACAATATACAGTCTTGTCGTACTCCTTTCCCAATCGGTTTTATTGAAGCAATCGGTTGTTCCATGTCCGGTTCTTACTGTTGCATCTTGGCCCTCGTACAGGTTTCTCAGGAGACAGGTAAGGTGGTCTGGTACTCCCATCTCTTTCAGAATTTGCCACAGTTTGTTGTGATCCACACAATCAAAGGCTTTAGCGTAGTCAATGAAGCAGAAATAGACGTTTTTCTGGAATTCTCTTGCTTTCTCCATGATCCAGCGAATGTTGGCGATTTGATCTCTAGTTCCTCTGCCTCTTCGAAACCCAGCTTGTACTTCCAGTAGTTCTCGGTTCACATGCTGCTGAAGCCTAGCTTGTAGGATTTTGAGCATAACCTTGCTGGCATGTGAAATGAGAGCAATTGTGCAGTAGTTTGAACACTCTTTGGCGTTGCCCTTCTTTGGAATTGGAATGTAAACTGACCTTTTCCAGTCTTGTGGCCACTGTTGAGTGTTCCAAATGTGTTGGCATATTGAGTTCAGCACTTTAACAGCATCCTCTTTTAGGATTTTAAATAGCTCAGCTAGAACACTGTCATCTCCACTAGCTTTGTTATTACTAATGCTTCCTAAGGCCCACTTGACTTCACTCTCTAGGATGTCCGGCTCAAGTTCAGTGACTATCATGGCTATCAGGGACATACAGATCTTTCCTGCATAGTTCTTCTGTGTATTCTTTCCACCTCTTCTTAATCTCATCTGCTTCTGTTAGGTCCCTGCCTTCTTGGTCCTTTATCATGCCTGTCTTTGCACAAAACGTTCCCTTGAGATCTCTGATTTTCTTGAAGAGATCTCTAGTCTTTTCCATTCTGTTGTTTTCCTTGATTTCTTTGCACTGTTCATTTAAGAAGGCCTTCTTGTCTCTCCTTGCTATTCTCTGGAACTCTGCATTCAGCTGGATATATCTTCCCCTTTCTCCCTTGCTTTTCGCTTCTCTTCTTTCCTCAGCTACTTGTAAAGCCTCATCAGACAGCCACTTTGCTTTCTTGCATTTCTTTTTCTTTGGGATGGATTGAGTTGCTGCCTCCTGAACAATGTTACGGATCTCCATCCATAGTTCCTCAGGCACTCTATCAGGTCTAATCCCTGAAATCTATTCCTCACCTCCACTGTATATTCATAAGGGATATGATTTAGGTCTTACCTGAATGATTTAGTGGTTTTCCCTACGTTCTTCAATTTAAGCCGAAATTTTGCAACAAGAAGCTCATGATCTGAGCCACAGTCAGCTCCAGGTCTTGTTTTGACTGACTGTATAGAGCTTCACCATCTTTGGCTGCAAAGGACATAATCAATCTGATTTTGATATTGACCATCTGGTGATGTCCATGTGTAGAGTCGCCTCTTGTGCTGTTGGAAAAGAGTGTTTGCTATGATCAGCGTGTTCTCTTGGCAAAACTCTATTAGCCTTTGTCCTGCTTCATTTTGTACACCAAGGCCATGCCTGCCTGTTATCCCAGTGATTTCTTGACTTCCTACTTTGGCATTCCAATCCCCTATGATGAAAAGAACATCTTTTTTTGGTGTTAGTTCTAGAAGGTGTTGGTCTTCATAGAACCGATCAACTTCAGCTTCTTCGGCATCAGTGGTTGGGGCATAGACTTGAATTACTGTGATGTTGAATGGTTTGCCTTGGATTCGTACTGAGATCATTCTGTTGTTTTTGGGATTGTACCCCAGTACTGCTTTTCCCACCCTTTTATTGACTATGAGCGCTACTCCATTTCTTCTAAGGGATTCTTGCCCACAGTAGTAGATATGATGGTCACCTGAATTAAATTCGCCCATGCTTGTCCATTTTAGTTCGCTGATTCCCAAGATGTCAATGTTCAATCTTGCCATCTCATGTTTGACCACTTCCAGCTTACCTTGATTCATTGATCTTACATTCCAGGTTCTTAAACAATATTGTTCTTTACAGCATCGGATTTTCTTTTCACCACCAGACACATCCACAGCTGAGTGTCCTTTCGGCTTTGGCCCAGCTGCTTCACTCTTTCTGGCGTTACTTGGAAATATCCTCTGCTCTTCCTCAGTAGTATATTGGACACCTTCCGACCTGAGGGGCTCATCTTCCGGTGTCATATCTTTTAGCCTTGTGATACGTTCCATGGGGTTTTCTTGGCAAGAATACTGGAGTGGGTTGCCATTTCCTTCTCCAGTAGACCACATTTTGTCAGAACTCTCTGCCATGACCTGTCTGTCTTGGGTGGCCCTGCACAGCATAGCTTATGGCTTCACTGAGTTACGCAAACCCCTTCGCCACAACAAGGCAGTGATCCATGAAGGGGATTCTAGGGTTGCTTGGTCTTGAATGGGCAATTAACACCCATTTGCTTTATGAAAGACGTGCTCCTGGTGGAGAAGAGTGCTAGAATTGGTTTGCTCATATGGATCAATACAGCTTCCTGTGTTTTTGGAATCTGCTTGGTGAATGATGACTTGGCTATGGGGATGAGCACTTCCTCTTCAAAATTTACCACCACACCACTGGTGATTGTACCAGTTCTCAGCAGCGATGCATGAAATTGTTTGGTTCCAAGCTACCATAAGAACATTAGAAAAGCCATGCTGGATCTGACCAAAGGTCCAGCGTTCTGTTCATACAGTGGCCAACCAGCTGCCCGTGGGAAACCCACAAGCAGGACATGAGTGCAAGAGCATCTTCCTGCCCATGTTCCCCCACAACAGGTGTACATAGGCATACTTCCTCTGATACTGGAGGTAGCATATAGCCCCCAGGACTAGTAGCCATTGATAGCCTTCTCCTCCAGGAATGTTTCCAATCCTCTTTTAGCCTTCTCCTCCATGAATTTGTCTAATCCAAGCCATCCAAATTGGTGGCCCTTACTACAACTTGTGGAAGTGAATTGCATAGTTTAACTATGCACTGTGTGAAGAAGTGCCATGTGGAGAAGTACCAGACGCTAGTACATTGATTGCTTTGCGGGGGGGGGGGTAGTTTTGTGGAACTTCTCAGACTGAATGGTTTGTTTCAAAATCAAAAGAAAATCCATTTCTGGCTTCTTTACTCCTTCACCAAGGAAGGTTTTTTTTTTTTTTTTAATAATGGAACAATCATGCCCCTTCTGGCTCAATTAAAACTTCTGTAACCAAGCCCACAAAAAACATGTTCTCTATAATTAAAATGTGACTTTGTATTATTCTGTCACCCACTCCTACCTTTTGGCTTTGCGTTTCTAAGCAGTCTGTGGGTGCAGAGCAGGTTGATTCATTCAATACGACAATGCAAAACCTTTACAAGTTAGCTTTAATTCCTAATAAAGGAGACATCAGGCCTTGATGAGGTGTAACCCTCCCCCCCATCTCCCCCCCCCCCAGTCTCCAGTGTAGATGGTCATTAAAAGGTTCTTCTGAAACCATGGATTAAACACAACCATAAAACTAAAGTATCTGTCATTGTGTGATCCACTCGGGGGAATTCTAAATTGCCAACTTGCTCTTATGAATGCCAGCCAGCTAATTATCATCCAAGAAGAAAAGCACAGTAATTGGCCAAAGCCATCCTCTTTTATATTATGTATTCCTAGGAGCAAACAAAGATCTACCATGCATAAGCAAATATGTAGTTGCTACTGATCTGATGGTACTTTCTAAGTCTCATGATAGTAGGTCCTCTGGAAATTGGATCTCAGGGCCAAATTAAACATTCTTCAAATTGGAATTGATGGAGAAGTTTTTTCTTTTATTAACCCCCCTCCCTCTGTGGGTGGTGGAATTTTGAGACAAAAACAGGAAGAGGTAAAGCTTAAATCCCCCCTCCTAACGCACCACAGTGCCAATTCAAATTGCGTCCACTGACGCTTACAATGAAGTAATTAAATCATGCATAGTTCTGTCATTCATAGTTAGAGGAATGTTTCATTTGATCTTTAGAGGCATAGATTATAGCAATGTAACTTATTAAAAAAGGAGGCCACAAAACTGCAACTTCTTAATTGTGTCCAGCAGGGGCATAGCTAGGTTCTTAAAAGATCTGGGGCACAGGCCCATAACAAATTTGCACATATGTATATGTATATATATATATATGTGTGTATCTATCTATCTATCTATCTATCTATCTATCTATCTATCTATCATCTATCATCTATCTATCTATCTATCTATCTAAGTCTAAGCACACCTCTAATCTCTCTCTCTCTCTGTGTGTGTGTGTGTGTGTGTGTATCTGTGTGTGTGTGTGTGTGTGTGTGTGTGTGGTGTGTGCATGTGGTGTGCTTGTGTGTGTGTATAGATTACATACATGCATACATAAGAAGTGTGCACTGACCCCCCACCCCACTTCAATTCACACCCCGATTCAGCATTTTGAACAAACATCCCACTTCTACTCTGGCCAATTTGTAGTCGGTCCACTTCAGCTCAGCACAAAACCTGAATCAAGGTTTGGAAAAATGAGTCTTTATGCTTCCTGCTGACTACCACGGGGAATTAGAGAAAAAACTGTAACTTTTTTCTCTTGGTCAGAACTGGATGATAATTTCAGGCATAGAGCCCCCTAGAAGGGAATTACACCTGCCCAATGTTAGAAAAATAGGTGCAGTGTTATATTTTGATTTTCTTCTAAAGGGAACTGCCAATAACATTTTTTTTTACTTGGAAGAATTGGATAATAATTTCAGGATTCATTGCCCCATCAGAGGAGATCACGTCTGCCAAATTTCAGAATGATAGCCTCAGTGTGTGTGTGTGTGTGTGTGTGTGTGCACGCAAGGGTGGCCTTGACATTTTGAGGCCTCCAAAAGAGGACATATTATCTCTGTATTTTTCTTGTGGACCATTGTTCTGAAAATTACAGACAGCCTAGAGTTGTCCCTAAGTAAGAAACTAGCAAAGTTTCAGAAGAGTAAGTACAGCAGTTCATGTGGAAGGTGAGTTCTCCAGTTTGCGGGAGGAGCAATTTGCTTTCCCTTCCCTTCACCCCTTCCCCAATAGTTTTTGAAAGTTTTTATGAAAATGCACAGGTCATTAGAGGTGTTCCCCAGGCAAGAAACCTGAAAAGTTGCTGAAGGATATACATGAATGAAAATTTAGAATTACTAGAATCTATTTACATTTCCAGGAAATCAGAAGACGTTTACTTCTTGGGAGGAGAGCAATGACAAATCTTGATAAAATAGTGAAGAGCAGAGACATCACACTGACAACAAAGGTCCGCATAGTTCAAGTAATGGTATTCCCCGTAGTCACCTATGGCTGTGAGAGGTGGACCATAAGGAAGGCTGAGCGAAGGAAGATAGATGCTTTTGAACTGTGGTGCTGGAGGAAAATTCTGAGAGTGCCCTGGACTGCAAGAAGATCAAACCAGTCCATACTCCAGGAAATAAAGCCAGACTGCTCACTTGAGGGAATGATATTAAAGGCAAAACTGAAGTACTTTGGCCACATCATGAGAAGACAGGATACCCTGCTTGGAGAAGATGCTGATGGTAGGGAAAGTGGAAGGCAAAAGGAAGAGGGGCTGACCAAGGGCAAGATGGATGGATGATATTCTGGAGGTGACGGACTTGACCTTGGGGGGAGCTGGGGGTGGCGACAGCTGACAAGAAGCTCTGGCGTGCGCTGGCCCATGAAGTCACAAAGAGTTGGAAGTGACTGACCAAATAAACAACAAATTTACATTTCACCAATGTTAGCAGCAGGGGGGCATGGGTGGGAAGGTGCTATTGCACTCATGTCCTGCTTATGGGTTTCCTGTGGGCATCTGGTTGGCCACTGTGTGAACAGAATGCTGGAATAGATGGACCTTGGTCTGATGCATCATGGCTCTTATGTTCTTAAATAGTGTCTCTGAGCATATGCAAAATGCTTTTCTTTCACCACTGAGCATGTACATCCCCCACTTACCAGTTCTATTCCCCTCCATACAACCTTCCCTCCTCATCCCACCATCCTCCAGCAACTCTTCATAAAAACAGATGTTTTGTTCAACTCTCCGCTATCTCCTCCTTGTTATGCACAAGCTCTCATTGTATCTTCCTCCCCATAACTTCATTTGTGCCAAGACTTCACCAGAATTCAGCCAATGAGTCTGTTTTCAAAACTAGGGTTAAGTTATGGAGAAGCTCTGAGCATATACTAAGTGCCTTTCCTTCACCACTGAAGCTAGAGTTCATGCAAAATTAAACACACACACACATGACAAAACATGCATAGGACTGAGCTGAAAGGGTAGTCAATTCATTAGACAGAATTGGGCGCAGGCACTGTAGTACCATGCTCACAACTCAGGACTTATTTCTGAGTAAACATGCAGAAAGTCAGGGTGCAAACCTCCCTGCAAAAGTAACTTGTGTTGGAATCCTATGCACACTTTCCTGAGGATAAGCCTCATTAAACATAATGGGGCTTCTGAGTAGGCATACATAGGACAGTATAAATGAGCAGTATTTATCTCCCCTCCACTTAAAAAACAAACCAAACACTCCTATTTTTACTAAAGCTTTCTGTTCATAGGAACATAGGAAGATGCCTTATACTGAGTGAGACCCTGGGTCCATCTAGTGTAGTATTGTTGACATTGACTGGCAGCAGTGGCTCTCCAGGGTTTCAGGCAGGATTCTTTCCTAGCCCTACCTGGAGATGCTGGGGATTGAACCCGGGACCTTCTACATGCCAAGCATATGCTCTGCCACTGAGCTACAGCCCTTCCTATTGCTGGAGAATGGCAGCTGGCAAACAAAACAGCCCCAGATTGGTTTCTCTGCAACCATGTGAACCCACTTTTCGTATAAAGTCAAATACAGTTCAGAACTTCTCTTGCCCACTGAAGAGAATTCTCTTTGAGAATTCCTCAAGATATGCTCTGGGTGGAATAAAGAAGAGAAAGAAAGTACAGGATAGGAGAGGGAAGAAGAAAAGAAGGATGGTGACTGGAAATGCGGCCGGGGGGGGGGGAGAATTCCCTAAGCCAAGTGGCTCCTTTCAGAGAGGTAGTACTTCAGAGGAATTTAGGAGGCTGTGGAGGGTTTGTAAGGATTGCTAGTACTTAAATGAACTTCATGAGGTGAGGTGGTGGAGCGGAGGGCTTTTTCTAGCTTTTTTAAAACTGTAGAACCTATTTAAAAGCTCCAGCAGTTTCTTGATCATGATGCTACATGGTCCTAACCCTCCTTTTAGAATAATTTGAGTCCTACAGAAGTTTAGGAGAAATTAAAGTGGAGGGGGAGAAAGACGTTTCTGGAAGCTGATTGGATCCTTTGCAGTACTGAAGCTACTGAAGTTCTGCAGAAGCTAAAGGTTCCAGTTTGGGGCAGTAAATCAGATGCTGTGTGAAATACCAGTATTTCACATGGAACTCTTTCTTCCCTTCCTTCTCCCTCTTCAAAATTTCATTGCAAGCTAGCTCCCAGCAGTGGGCAAGTAAGAGCAGAAAAGCAGGGGGAAAGAGGTTTTTTGTACCTCAAAACAAACAAACAAAAAACCTACACCAGAGATTAGGCATAGTGACCTCCTAATGGTCACCTTAAGCACCTTCTGATTAGGATCTCTAATCCCCTGTGTGACTTGATAGTTTTTACTTTTTGTTTTAGTCTTTGAGAAAAGTAAACCTTACGCATGGCTAGCACAAAAGCCACTGGATCAAACTGTCTGAACTTTGGCAGGCTCAGTCACCCCCAAAGGAGCTGCCAGGTCTCCAAATTCCATGAACTTTTGTGGAAGCACAAACAAACAAACAAACAAACAGCTCTTCACTTTGACAGATTTTCTTGAAAATCGCAAATTTTAGCTGTGACTAGCACAAATGTCACTGGACCTCATTGCCTGAAATTGGGCAGGTTTAATCACATCCATAGGGGCTACAAGGTATCCAAATGTCATGTATTTATCATACAAACTAAAAATGTTACAGCCGTTTCTGTTTTTCAGTGCAAGTCAATGGGAAAATGTTAAAAAATGGCAATTTGGACAGCTCAAAAGATCTGGGGTACAGCTCAGAAAGATCCAGGACCTGTGCCCAGGTGGGCCTCTCATAATGATGCCCCTGGTATCCAGCAGTGACATTCAAACTGTGCTTTGAGGAACCCTGGGGTTGCTCTCTGTTCTGGGATTGTTCTGAAGCTTATCAGGGGATCCACCACGAGATTAGTTATCAGGGACAGCTCCTGGTTGCAGGCATTAGCACTCTGATCAGTGCCAAGCAGCTGGGAGCCACCATTTTAATTTCCCACAATGCCCTAGAGGTAGCATTTTGCTGTGACATTGTGGGAAATTAAAATGGCAGCTCCCAGATCCAGCTGCCTGGAACGGTTCAGGGGTTCAGATTTGTTTTTAAAGGTAGGGCAGGGCAGGGATCATCTGTGGGCCCTGCTGAGGCACTGGAACCTCAGTAGCCATGTGCTCATGGTGGGTCTGTTAGTAATAGGGATGTGCGAACTCACCCCCGTCCGGGTTCTCCGGATGCCTGCCCAGCCCCTGCTCCCGTTTGCCAGTCCCCAGACCTTGCTCGAGCCCCTCCCATGCTCGGCAAGCAGCCCACACTTACCCACACTTACAGAGCTCCGCGGCTGCCATTTTTAAAAAATAAAATAAAATGGTGATTGAAAAAATGCGCATGTTTTTGTATGTGCAAAAATGTGCATTTTGTGAATGTGCATATTTTTGTGAGGGCACACATTAGTGTGTGTGTGTGAAAATGTACATTTTTGGAAAATGTGAATTTTCATGCATATGCAAATATGCGCATTCGCAAAAATGCACATTTTTGCATGTGCACAAATATGCACATTTTTGTGATCGCCATTTTATTTCTCAAAAAATGGCGACCACGAAGTTCGACAAGGCCACCGGGGTGAGTGCAGGCCATTCGCCAAGTGCAGGCAGGGGGCAAGCAGGGGCTCGGTGAGTGGGTCTCGGGGTGTGGGCAGGAATGGGTCTTCTGTATTCCCGGATTGAATCAGGCACCCATGCCATCCCTAGTTAGTAATGATGGGAAGACTTCCCTGAGAGAGAGCTTACTCAGCACTACTTGTCTTCCCCTGCAATGTGAAGCCTCGGAGGAGTGTTTGATGTGTTCCATGGCACATTCTCAGCCTCCCCAGAGCAAGAGTAGGCTCAAGAAGTTTGGCCAGGACCCTGGATGAATTAAATGTGTGCCCTAGAATCCACTGCAATGTACCAGGGTTCAGTGGTGCAGCTAGGAAATTTTAGACCCTGGACTTAATGGTCTTACGCAAGCCCCCCCCCCTTGTGTGTTACTTCAGTTGTGAAACACAGAACTAACATTCCTCTAACCCCTGCCCCTATTCCTTATATATTAAATTGTTTGACAAACCTGGAAAAAAACTACTCCAAGCATGTGCAGTTTTTCATTTTAATCTCACTTGAATCATAGCACCACCAGGTCTACAGGAATAACATGGAACTTGCTTCTGCTACCCTGATGTCCTCATGACCTACTGCTTCAGTCTCTGGGTGGTCATTTGGGGAATGCCTGGTCTGTGGGGCCCTGGACTCTGGCCGCAGGCTTGAGCCCTACCTGCACTACCACTGCAGGCATTAATAAAAGATATTCAGGGCTTCCTTAGCAGATATCCACATGGGAAGGGCTTCCTCAAGGGAGTATGTTTGATAGCCATTGTTCTTCTGTTGAGGACTGTAGCCTATCAGCCTGATTGTCAAACTGCTATGTTAGAGGATGTGCCTCTGCAGTGAAGCCTTGCTTGCACCCAGCAGATCATTTAGATCAGCCTTCCCCAACCTGGCACCCTCCAGATGTTTTGGATGACAACTCCCAGGATTCCTGACCATTTGCCAGGCTGCCTGGGGTGATGGCAGCTGAAGTAAAAAAAAAATAAAAAATCTGGAGGGCACCAGGTTGGGGAAAGGCTGATTTAGATGATTGCATGATGTGGTTGTGGAGAAAAAATTATAAGTTGTGGAATATTTGGGATGGCTAGTACTTATGTGATACAGTGATGTTGGGGCAGATACTGAAAAAGCTAGCGAGCTAAGAACATAAGGGGAGCTGTGCTGGATCAGACTAAGGTTCTATCTAGTCCAGTAATCTGTTCACACAGTGGCCAACCAGCTGCCCACAGGAAACCCATAAGGAGGACATGACTGCAACAGCACCCTCCTGCCCGACTTCCCCAACAACTGGTGTACATAGGCAAACTGCCTCTGATACTGGAGGTAGCATATAGACATCAGGACTGCTAGCCATTGATAGCCTTCTCCTCCATGTATGCGTACAATCCCTTTTAAAGCTCTCCAAATTGGTGGCCAGCATTACATCTTGTGGTAGTGACTTCCATAGTTTAACTATGCGCTGTGTGACAGTACGATATGAGTCCAATGATAGTATCTCTCCATTCCCGCTCACTCACCACATCCTGAGCCAGCCAAACTAGAGCCTTGAACGCATCTGTGTGAGGGTTACTTCACATTTGCATTACTTCTCTTCTCTACATTGGATTACAGCATTCTTGATTATTGTCCACTGAGCATGGGAATTTTTTTTTGCCAAGATGAAGGTATCAGAGGTGATACGAAAATTCTATCTGTGGTGTTCTATATGTGTGGGCCCATGCACATGCAAACCATCCCTCCATGATATAGTCATCGAGTGATGAATATGCATGTGTGAACCAGCTCTGTGTGTGATAAAAATGTGTGCCAATCCAGTGGGCTTCACTGGCACATTGTTTGCATGTCAGTGTGTGCACATCCATCCTCATGCCTTCTGTTGTGTCAAGATAAGCTGTGTTTAGACAGCTGGCATGCTACAAGTTAGTTTTCAGTTGGATGTGGCAGCCCAGGTTATAGCTCTGCTCAGCCAGGACACTCCTTGTCTGCTCAGCCTTGGACCAATTTGTCTCTCTCAGGCTAACCTACCTAGCAGGGATCAGTGAGGATAACATGGGATGACCCTGAGCATTCCAGCATGACTTACTGGGTGGTGGAAACCTGGTGAACAATCTGAATCTGAATGGATATAACCACCATTACAACATAAAAGCAGTTCTTGGGATTTGAAATGTGATCACTTTTGCTCCAGCATTATGAGCTCTAACCCTTGTCTCTTGTGCGAATTCACATGATTAAACAAATGATCAGGAATGTTCCCCTTGTTGGCCATAGCAGCAGACACCTGGGTGGTGTAGTGGCTAGATTATTCTGTTAGGACCCAGGAGACCTGGGTTCTAATCCCCCCATAGCCATGAAGCTCACTTGGTAACCTTAGACTAGTCAGTCTCTCAACCCAACCTACCTCATAGGGTAGTTGTGAGGATGAAATTGTGGGAAAGGGAAGAACCATGTATGCCACCTTGAGCTCCTTAGAAGAAATGTGGGATATAAACTCATCATCATCAGTTTTACAGTGGCTCCATTCCTTCTTGGAGGGGCAGACCCAGAAGGTGGTGCTGGGGGACTTCTGTTCGACTCCCTGGCCATTGGCTTGTGGAGTTCCTCAGGGTTCTGTTTTGTCCCCCATGCTATTTAACATATACATGAAACCACTGGGAGAGGTTGTCTGGAGTTTGGGGTACGATGTCACCAGTATGCTGGTGATACTCAACTCTGCTTTTCCTTTCCATCTAATTCCAAGGAAGCTGTTGTGGTGCTAAACTAGTGTCTTTCAGCAGTAATAGATTGGATGAGAGCAAACAAATTGAAGCTTAATCCAGAGAAGACAGAGGTGCCCCTGGTCAGTTGAAAGGTAGATGAAGGAATTGGGATTCAGCTTGTGCTGCATGGGGTTGCACTCCCCCTGAAGACACAGGTTTGCAGCTTGGGTGTACTTCTAGATTTAGCCCTGAGCCTGGATGCCCAGGTTTTGGCGGTGGCCAGGAGTGCATTTGCACAGTTAAAGCTATTGCGCCAGCTACACCCATTCCTTGAGATGTCTGACTTGGCCACAGTAACACATGCCTTAGTTACACCCCATTTGGTTTACTGTAACACACTCTATGTGGGGCTGCTCTGAAGAGTGCTTGGAAACTTCAGCTGGTTCAAAGAGCTGCTCCCAGACTGTTGACTGGGGCTGGCTACAGGGAGATACAACTCCCCTGCTAGAACAGCTTCACTGGCTCCCAGTCTGTTTCTGGGCACAATTCAAATTGCTGGTCATGTCCTATAAAGCCCTATACGGCTCAGGTCCAGGTTATCTGAAAGACCATATTCTCCCCTATGAGCCTACTCATGCCCTGACATCTTCAGGGGAGGCCCTTTCCATGGTCCCACCACCATCACAGGCACGTCGGGTGGGAATGCGGGAGAGGGCCTTCTCAGTGGCTGCCCCAAAGCTCTGGAACTCCCTTCCCAGGGAGGTGAGAGTGGCACCCTCCTTGATATGCTTTCGCAGGCATGTAAAAACTTTTTTGTTCTCGCAGGCCTTTGGGGATAGCTAGACCGGTCCTGTGAGAATATGATATTTCTTGCTGTCTTTTAACATTTTGATATTTTATACAATTTTAATATTATTGATGATTTAATTATATTTTTAACTTCTGCATATTTCTATTTTTATTTATAGGTTTTAACTGTGCAAGTTTTAATGTTGTAAAGCTGCCTTGAGTCCCAGTATTGGGAGAAAGGTGGGATATAAATAAATATCATCATCATCATCAGATTACCCAACAGAATGAAATCTTGCTAACTGGCCATATCTCCAAAGAATAAATATCACAGCCTTGTAGTGTTCCCTAATTTTTGAAATGTTCACCTGGCAGACCTAAGGACCATGAGACCTGCTCTGAAGCATTGCCTTCACCTGAATGCATCTCGATGAAACCTGTTTGACTGTAACTGTGGAATATTCACGATTGGTGACATATGTGGGTGGCTGGCACAATATTAATTGCTTTGTTGCCTCCTTGTTTTTGTCTCTGATCGATACTGGCTATAGTACTAATAGCCTCACAGCACATTTATAATGGAGAAATTGCCTAGCAATCAAACTTATTGTATTTCAATGAGCATTAATTGGGCATTCTACACTCAAATGTGCTCCATTTTCCCCCCTCATATAGACAGGAGTTGGAGAACCATAGAAGTCTCTATTAATTTGTTTTAAAAAGGCAACTAATCACCTTGAAAGTTTAAAAAAAAGAAAAGAAAAATCCAACCAACTAACAGTTCTAGTGAAAGTAGATCTTAAGTAATTGATCAATAGCCTCATTAGGGCAGCTGGGGGATAAAAGAACATTTTATGATGAATGACCTGAGGGCCTAACTTGCCCTGGAAGCAACATCAAAGCAGTCAAGGCCATAAATGTTGTAGCACTGCAGGCAAATGAAGAGAGCTCTTGTAGGTTAAAACTCCATGCCCTACCTTGAATGGATCTAACCTTGAGAAAAATTGCTCCATCTCTTTGTGCCCCAGCCCTATAAAATAAGAATTTGCTTCTTGCCTTGACCAGAGGTTCTGAACTTTTGTCTTTTCTGCCCTTCTGTAAGACTGAAGAGATGCAAGTCTTGTTTCTGTTTCTTGTCAGGCCTGGACAGCTATGGAAAATATTTCAGGATAGACGAACAAGGAAGCCCTCTCCTGAATCTGGACCTCAAGTATTCCTTCCCTGGTAAATCAGGGAGATATTCTAGCTCAAGACTGTGAAGCATTTGAGCATTGTATAGTCTTCACAAACATGGTTGATCCAACCATTGGGTATGCCCGTGTGCTGTAAGTTACCCAATAAAGTACTCCTTGTAAGTAAACCTTTGACTCTGATTTATCACTATCTTGGCACCTCTAAATTAAGAGTTCGAAGCCTACGGCTGGGCAACACAATGGTGGAAAACAGACCCTGACTCCCCTGTTCATGCCTCTGTAACTTCCAGAAAATGACTAGAATGCACTATGTGTGGATTGCACTAATGACTCAATAATATGGGGAAACAATTCCAAAGGTTGCTGTATTGTTCCATCACTTAGCTTGCTAGGAGCACATCACGCTAGTGCTGCTACATTTGTATTGGCGTATTTTCCCTCAGAATCATGCTTATTATGGAGCTGTTCTCAGTTGTCACAAGGGATTCAACTATTTCTCAAGTGTTGGGGGAGAATTCCAGACGTGCTCCTTTGGCAGAGAAATTGCATTTTTACTGCAACTGCAATATTTTGCTTCTGGGCATATGCAAGTTCTCCCTTAGCCAGGGTGTGGTTGTGCCGATTCTGTAGACTGGTTATGCAAGTGGGGACACTTATTATTGGATAGCACCCGTGACATCACTACTGATGAGCAACTAAACCCCTTCCTGCTGTAGCTGGAATTTTTGTACTTTTTTTTTTTTTTTTTAATAAAAGAAAACTTTAGAGTTTGAACACTCCATTGCTGAAACGCTCAAGCACAGAAGCACCTATCAAGCCTCTTTTTGAAAACGCACACACCAAATAAAAATAAATATCATCAGCAAAGCAATCTCCTCCACCACAGCAATATTCCTTTTATTTCCCATCCTAAATCTTTTCTCTTTTGTGAAAAGGTATTTTAGAAGGTTGTGCACTTCCATTTCCCAGCACTGCAGTGCACAATTCTCTTGAACAAACAAAAACAAAACACAGCGTCCATTTCACTCGGTGTCTTCTGATAAGAAGTGAAATTGACAATGCTTACATTCTTTCTAGCTGGCAGTGCTGCTAGGGTTTGCAGGAGAATCATTCTGAGGAATAAAAATGTCACTGGGTTATGGTTTGCTCCATCATGTTTATAAGCCCCTATTAGCTCCCAGGCACAATTCAGGGTACTACTGCAATGCTACTGTAGTGATGGTTTCAGAAATAAACATCAACATAACCTTCTGCACAACAGCTCTGATCTATGCTGAAAACTGGCTGATTTCTTCATGCAAATGCAGCTGCTGTTTAACTGGCAGCAGTCAGGTGAGATGAGCAAGCAAACTGTTGGATCTACTTGATCGGCCCACCCACTTTCTTCATTATCACAGATGCCTCTGTGCAAGCCAAAATATGACACATCCTTTGCAGCTAGGCAGTCATATATAAAGTACATTGTTTACTTGACAAGATATAAGCATTCATCTTTTTCTGACTGAAGGGCTCTTCAGAAAACATTCTGGAGGCAATTTTTCCTGCTGCTGCATAGATCTGCAGGGGGCACCAAGGCTGGTTTTGATGGATTAATATCATGCCGTGGCATCAAGCAAGGACCTCTTGTCCCCAAAATGAATGCACAGTAAATCATCTGGGACTAAAAATAGTATGTAAAAAAAACAATATTCATCATTACAGGACAGGAGTTTGGTCTACAACTTTGTTCACATGCTATGTTTTTCTGAAGGTCTTGGGTTCAGCTGGAACTACAGATATATCCCTCCACAACCCATTGCTTTTGTTTTCAATGAAGGCCTATCATTCACAAAAGATCCACTTTATTTCTCTGATGACTGGAAAGGGGTAGTTGAGAGGTGATTTCTCAAAGTATCATCAAACCGGCTGAATGGAGCTGGAAAAGACTTTAGCTAATATCTGTTGAATGCATTTTCCTCTAGCACAGGAGTCCCCAAATCTTTTGTGCCAGTATTTTGAGAGAGTGTCATGGGCACTCTCACAAAGTGGCTGCCATGGGGCTTGCCCATTCACAAAATGGCTGCCATGGTGGGCATGGCCAATCATAAAGCACCCATTTCCTAGGAGGCAAAGTGGTGAGGCTAAAAGAAAAGTAACTTGTCCAAGAACCTAGGTACAAGACAGGTGGGGGCTGAGCTTCAAAACACAAAACCACTCTTTTGAACCCACAATTTTCTGCTCATTTTACAGAAGGCAAATTATGAGGCTCAGTGACAAGCAACTTGACTAAGAAATTGACTACAAGACAGTGGTTGGGTTTGAGCCATAAATGCCGAATCATGTAACTCCCGCCACAAAGCACAACAAAATACCCATTTCACAGAAGGCAAACTGGTAATGCTCAGAGAAACACACACACAGAGCACAGATAACTCCCCCACACACAAACACATACATGCACACTCCCTGCCACCACCTCTAGCCCTCCAGGATGCTCCCTACTGCCCCCAGATTACATTTTTATTTTCTCTCCGCAGCTGGGCATGCTTGCAGAGAAAGGGCTGGGTTGCAGCCAGCTGCCATTTTTGTATTATAAGAATCCTCTTGGAACTCACATGGGGCTGAGAGGCATTCTCAGAAATAAAAATGGTGCTGGAGGCTGGCACTTTGCTTTGAAGCATGCCAGCCTCTCTGTTTTTTAAACTGAAGAACTTTTTTTTTATTTAAACAAAACAAAATCAGGAGGGGCAGGGAGGATGGCAGGCACCAAGGGCAAAATAGTGCCCATATGAAGATACAACCATACCCATACGCCCCACACTGGGGAACACAGCTCCAACATGAAGCATAGGAAGCTGCCTTAGACCAGGTGCAACTAGTTGTTGATCCACTCCAATATTGTCTACTCTGACTGGCAGGGCTCTCCAGGGTCTTGAGCAGGGATCTTTTTACACTACCTGCTACCTGATCCTAAGAACATAAGAAGAGCCATGCTGGATCAGACCAAGGGTCCATCTAGTCCAGCATTTTGTTCACAAAGCAGCCAACCAGCTGTCAACTGGGAACCCACAAGAAGGACATGAGTGCAACAGCACCCTCCCACACATGTTTTGCAGCAACTGGTGTACATCCTAACTGGGACCTTTGGAGCACAAAGCATGTGTTCTGCCACTGAGCCATGGCCCCTCCACCTAATGTCATCATGGATGCATATGAGGTTATCCAAAAGGGCTGAAGGAGTAATATTTTCATGACACATGTAGTTGGCATTTTATTGTTATTTTTACGTGTTGTATACTACCATGGGTGCATTTCAGCAAATCAGTTAAGAAATAATAGAATACAGGTAGAACCTTCACCTCTTCGCAGGACTACTCTTGTTCAGGTTGCCAGCTAGCCACAAATGCCGCCCTCCAAGATACTCCACCAGTTTACTGTTTTTCTCTTCTTACCAACATTCAATGTTCTGTGGCTACTGAGTCTTCAATGCATTCACTGGGCTGTTTTATTGGGGGAGGTGGGTACAGCTGAAGTATATTTTTAAAACTAAAAATCCCCTGATCATACTGATACCTCCCTCTTATTTCTCAGTTTGGGCTCCATTTCTGATGGCACTCACCACCTGAGTTCACTGTTAGAGTGATATGCATGCACGTGCGCACACACATGACCATGCAACACAACTAAGTACAGGCCTTTGCTGATAGGGTTGTTGGTGTCTCCCACTGAGCTTCAATGGTGGTTGAAAGGAAGGGGAATAAGGTAGGGAAATTAATGAACTCTCCAAAACTACCCTATCGAACAAACTTTATGGAATGATGATGACAATGAAA
Source organism: Heloderma suspectum (assembly GCF_057233095.1). Lineage (NCBI taxonomy): Eukaryota > Metazoa > Chordata > Lepidosauria > Squamata > Helodermatidae > Heloderma > Heloderma suspectum. Next base: position 257,649,704 of record NC_139461.1, read on the forward strand.
GGAACAAAATCTTAGGAAAAGTGTTTTTGCAGCTTCAAGCAAAATGAGTAAAATCAATTTTCCAATTCTAGACCTATATCTATTTCTTACATATTCTGTGAACTTACATACCACACACTATTCACATGGTGACATGTTTTAATTCCCTGGCTCAACTATTGTACTGTATATATTATGTTCTTCTTATTTATAAATCCAGATTGTTTGTACTAGGGCTGTGCACAGACTCCCTGCTTTGCTTTGGATGCTGCTTTGGACTTTCTGAAGCACCCTTGCTTCACTTTGGACCAATTCAGACCCAACCCACTTCACTTTGGATTGGAAGCAAGATTCAGATATCCGAATCATTCGGATTTGACTTTTTCCCATTGACTTGCATTGGAAAACAGAATGGACATAACTTGTTCAGTTTTCATGATAAATACATGAAATATGGGGACCTGGTGGCCCCCATAGAGGTGATCACACCTGCCAAGTATCAGACAGTTTGGCCCAGTAGTCAGCTACATGCAGATGAAATTTGAGTTTTTCGACAAATACTCTCAAAGCAAAGATCTATAATTTTTCACTGTTTCCATAGAAGTGCATGAAATTTGGGAATCTGTCCACCCATATGGAGGGGATTTCACCTGCCAAATGTCAAGACAGTTTTGGCTCAGTAGTTTTTGTGCTAGGTGCAGCTGAAACTCAAACCAAAGGTCATAAAGGGATAATCAGAGAAGTTAGGTATTTAAGCAGTGATTAGGAGGAGGTCATTATCCCTAATCTCTGCTGTAGGTTTCTTTGAAGTGCAAATAACCCCTCTCATCTTTCCTATTCAGCTTCACAGTGGATGACCTCAAGCTGTCTTTGGCTGACGCAATACACATTGCCTGAGAAAACAGGCTGGCAAGCAAGCTTCACTATGTTTTCCTAGGGATGTCAGAGAATTTCGCCATGAATCTTGGGGATGCTGAATGCCAGCGCATTCGGCCCCCTGAAATCGGTGGCGAAATGGTCTGCCCCCCCGCCCCCCTGGGACAGGACTTACCTTTGGCGAATTGTCCTGGCGGCGGCAGCTCCGGCGGCAGTTCAGCGGCGGTGTGGCAGCGGCGGCCAGTCTTCTGACTGGCTGCCGCCGCCGCCATTTCCAGTAAAAAACAACAACAACAACAACAAAAAGTGATAGGCTACGTAAATGTTTACGTAGTCTATCACAGCTGAGTAAAAAAAAAACAAAAAAATGTGCGTACGCAAATGGCGTCTACGCTATTTGCGTTCCCCTTATTTTCGCCGTAGTCTACGTAAATGTTTACGTAGATTAGACGTAATCTACGTCTAATCTGCCAAAATAAGAAACGCAAATGGCGGCGCCCACGGGCGCCGCCATTTGCGTACACGTGTTGTTTTTTACTCAGCCGTGATAGGCTACATAAACATTTATGTAGCCTATCATGGCTGACTGCAGGGATGCAAACGGTGGCGGCTACGGCCTCCCCCCCCAGCCAGAATTTCGGGGGGGAGGGACAGAGCGCCTCCCCCCCACCTTGAATCACATTTCGTGAAAAGGTAAGTGACTTTCGTACATCCCTATGTTTTCCACACAAACTCTCAAAGGAAAGAGCTATAACTTTTCACTGGTTGCACAGAAGTGCATGAAATCTGGGCAATGGGCAGGCCCAGTGCCAAACACAAAAGACCCTGAAGATGCCTCATATTGGGCTTGCTTTGCCATACAGTGTAGTATTAATTTAAATAATAGATGTTATGCGTGTAGTGCTTTGTCCACTGTATTTTGAAATGTGGACATGTGTAGTGCTTTGGTTGACTGCAACACAAGCACACACACACACGAGCAAAAGAAAAGCAAATACAGAACCACCTGCAAGCAAAGAAAAGGGCTTATATTTTATAATATATATTTTTAAGGGAAAATATATAGAGTTAAAAAATGGGAAGGGAATGAATAAAGGAACTGAGAAAGTTGATTAGTTGGGGGGATAGTCAAGAAGAAGGAAAGATGATAGATAGATAGATAGATAGATAGATAGATATCGATGTAGCCAGAAAACTATGAAGAAAGAGTTAACGTGAGTGGTGGGGGGGAGCCAAACAACAAAGGAAGGCAAGGGAAGGCAAGTAAACTACTTTTAAATTTTTCTTGTACTTTTTATAAAGAATCTAGAAAGAAAGAAAGAAAGAAAGAAAGAAAGAAAGAACAAACTAACTAACAAGAATTGCTGAATAATTCAGAAGGGCGGTGGGGGGGGCGGAGAACAAGGCAAGGAAACGAGGAAACTAAACTACTAAAGAACTAAATGTTTTTGTTTTTTTAATAAATAATCTAGAAAAGAAAGCAAGGAAATAGTTGAATCGAGAAGGGCTGGGTGGGAAAGAATAAGAACAAAGTTGCAGTACAACACACACACAACACAACACACAGATCTAGCCAACTAACTAACCAACAGCTCTCTCCAGTAACCACCTCTCACAATGAAACAAACACAAGCTTTTCTGTCCGATATATCCCCCCCCACACACACACACTGTCACTCATAGGACACTACTGGGTTAAGTTCAATTTGGCAACTAGTTGCCATTCGCCAAAGCTCCCTCCCTCCTCCTCCTCTTCCTCTCCCCTTTCCCCCTCCCTCCTCCTCCTCTCCCCTTCCCTGATCTTTCACAAGTTGATACATTTTGGAGATATGCTGGCTGGGATTCAGAAGGCATCAGAATAGCTCTGAACCTCCAAGGTGGACCAAGGTGCTTCAGCGGTGAACCTCTTCGCTTTGGAGCACCTCGGTGCTGTTGTGATCCTCTTTGGATCTCACTGAGGTACCCCCAAAGTGCCCCAATTCACTTCAGTATTTGGATTCAGAACTGAAGTTGATGCAGAGTCCTAGTCTGTACTATTATTCCTTTCCCATCTCATTTTAATCTAACAGCTGTAATCTTTATGCTTAGCAAATCTAATAAATTCACTCCTGGTGAAGTTCTGACCTCAGAAAAAAATATTATCTGTGATAGATTGCTGAATTCTTTGGTTATAAGAGGGACTGCATGACCTGTGCTTTTATTACTGACTATCAGACATGCAGTTTAATGTTATTTATCTTCCTTTACCAAATGGAAACATGATCAGAAGGAGGGAGAACACTGCCTCCAGATTCTGGGGTAAGCAGAGAAGTTGTCCGGACAGTGCTTGAACTCCTCCAGCTGGCAATAATAAATAAGGTGCCTCATCGGGTCTAAAAATAGCTTTCCCAGCAGCCTTCTCTGATGATTGCAACTCTCTGTCTCTATGTGTGCAACAACACACACACACACACGGCCTCTAAAAATAGAGGATTATAATCAAAAGGCTGAAAGACCCTTAACTACAGTGTAGAGACATTAGCAGCTGCAGAAATAATGAAGCCTTTGCATAGTGCAGTTTTTGATTAGATTGCTCTTTTCTACTTTACTTGGATGCTGCAATCTTTAACTAATAGGCCAAATTCATGACATCAAAATCCTCCCTCCTAAACCCAGATGTGTGTGTTGGCAAGGATGAAATTGGTAAGTGGAAAGGGAAGAGCATTCTGCACATGCTCAGAGGCACTCTCCTCTTTGTTATCACTTCATAAGTGACATGAAGAATAGGTACTGAACCCAAGCCCTGGTTTAAATTAATCCCTCCAAAGGGAACAGCCAGAACTACATTACCACTTGATGGCCTCATGGCCTGTGATGTATTTAGGCTTATAAACATCCCTGCGAGGTAATGTAGAGCTCCCTAATTTTCTAGTTGAGGAGCCTTGCTAAGGCACAGCAAGACTGACAGACAGATTTCAAAGAGCTCCATTTTTATTTATATATCAATTTATGGTTCACAGTTTGCAAAACACAGTTCCGTCACCTGTCAACTTTCATTAAGTTGACCACAGCTAAATTTTTCAGAAGAAATTACTGTCATGGGTAAATAAATGTGGCTGTGACCTTTTGAAAACTGGGCCTCAACAGGTTTGAATGAGAAAAGTGACATCACTTGCTAAACTATTGTTAATATTTATCGTTGATACCACAGTGATAATGTGCAATACATTTTATATTTCTAGACCTGAATGATGGTCCCCACAACCATGTGATGGAGGCAAATATAATTTCAATTTTGCAAATGGTGGATGGATGTTTAATAAAAATAGCTTTCCCAAGACCACCAGCTGAAAGCCTAGGATTATTTTAGCCCATTGCATTTGAAGCTTTCGTACGTGCCAACCAACACACACACAGATTCATAGAATCATAGAATAGTAGGGTTGGAAGGGGCCTACAAGGCCATCGAGTCCAACCCCCTGCTCAATGCAGGAATCCAAGCCAGAGCATCCCTGACAAATGGCTGTCCAGCCTTGTCTTGAACGCCTCCAGTGTGGGAGAGCCCACCACCACCCTAGGTAATTGGTTCCATTGTCGTATTGCTTTAACAGTCAGGAAGTTTTTCCTGATGTTCAGCCGGAATCTAGCTTCCTGTCACTTGAGCCCATTATTCCGTGTCCTGCACTCTGGGATGATCGAGAAGACATCCTGGCCTTCCTCTCTGTGACAACCTTTCAAGTACTTGAAGAGCGCTATCATATCTCCCCTCAGTCTTCTCTTCTCAAGCCTAAACATGCCCAGTTCTTTCAGTCTCTCTTCATGGGGCTTTGTTTCCAGTCCCCTGATCATCTTTGTTGCCCTCCTCTGTCTGCATCCTTCTTAAAGTGTGGTGCCCAGAACTGGACACAGTACTCCAGATGAGGCCTAACCAGTGCTGAGCAGAGGGGAACTAGTACTTCCTGGGATTTGGAAGCTATGCTTCTATTAATGCAGCCCAAAAGAGCATTTGCCTTTTTTGCAGCCACATCACATTGTTGGCTCATATTCAGCTTGTGATCGACAACAGTTCCAAGATCCTTCTCGCTTGTAGTGTTGTTGAGCCACATATCCCCCATGTTGTAAGTGTGCATTTGGTTTATTTTTCCTAGGTGCAGAACTTGGCATTTATCCCTATTAAATGTCATTCTGTTTTTTTCTGCCCAGCGCTCCAGTCTATCAAGATCACTTTGAATTTTGTTTCTGTCTTCCAAAGTATTAGCTATCCCGCCCAATTTTGTGTCATCTGCAGATATGATCAGCATTCCCTGCACCTCCTCCTCCAAGTCATTAATACAAATGTTGAAGAGCACTGGGCCCAGGAGTGAGCCCTGCGGTACCCCACTCGTTACCTCTCCCCAGCTTGAGAAGGTCCCATTGATAAGCACTGTTTGAGTCCGATTCTGTAGCCAACTGTGGATCCACCAGATCGTTGTTTCATCCAGCCCACTTTGAGCTAGTTTGCTTATCAGGATATCATGGGGCACTTTGTCGAAAGCTTTGCTGAAGTCGAGGTATATGATGTCTACAGCATTCCCACGGTCCACAAGGGAGGTTACTTGAGCAAAAAAGGAGATCAGATTCATCTGGCAGGACTTGTTCTTGACAAATCCATGTTGGCTTCAAGTAATCACTGCGTTGTTTTCAAGGTGCTTACAGACTGATTGCTTTATCATCTGCTTCAGAATTTTCCCAGGGATTGATGTCAGACTGACTGGTCTGTAGTTCCCAGGTTCCTCCTTTTTACGCTTTTTGAAGATAGGGACAACATTAGCCCTCCTCCAGTCATCTGGCACTTCCCCTGTCCTCCATGATTTCTCAAAGAGAATAGACAGTGGTTCTGAGAGTTCTTCTGCCAGTTCCTTTATTCCTCTAGGATGCAGTTCATCTGGCCCTGGAGATTTGAACGCATTCAAAGTAGTTAGGTGTTCCTTGACCATATGCCTATCGATCTCAAGCTGCAATCCTGCCCCTTCAGCCTGTACTTCGCCTTTGCCAAGGGGGTCATAGACCCTCTTTTGGGAGAAGACTGAGCCAACGTAGGAATTGAGCACCTCTGCCTTTTCTTTGTCATCTGTTATCATTTTACCATCCTTATTTAATAGCTGAACAATGATTTCTTTCCTCTGCCTTTTACTATGCACGTAGCTGAAGAAAGCCTTTTTGTTGCTTTTAGCATCCCTTGCTAACCTCAGCTCATTCTCAGTTTTAGCCTTCCTGACGCCATCCCTGCAATTCTGTGCTACCTGCATGTACTCTTCCTTTGTTACTTGTCCTTCTTTCCACTTCCTATATGTGTCCTTTTTTGTTTTCAGGTCACCTCTAAGCTTTTTGTGAAGCCACATTGGCTTCTTCTGTTGTCTTCCACCTTTTCTTCTTGTTGGAATTGTTTGTAATTGTGCCTTGAGAATTTCCTTTTTTAAAAGCTTCCACCCATCTTGGACTCCTTTTCTCGTTAGTGTCGCTTGCCATGGGACCTTACTGATCATTGTTCTGAGTTTATTAAAATCAGCTTTCCTAAAATCCAGGGTATGCATTTGACTACCCTTGGCTTTTGCTTCCCTTAGAACCAAGAACTCAAGTACAACATGGTCGCTTTCCCCCAGAGTTGCTGTAACTGCTACTTTATCCACTAAGTCATCTCTGTTGGATAGGATCAAGTCAAGGATAGCCGATCCTCTAGTTCCCTCCTCTACTTTCTGTAGGAGGAAGTTATCTGACACACAAGTCAGGAATTTCCTGGAGGGGCCATGTTTTGCAGATTCAGGTCAAACCTGCCATTGGCCAGTGCAATCATCACTTTTGCACTCTAGAAATGTAGTTGGTCCATTAGGATTCTTCAAAAGACCATGTTATTCAAGAGAAATCATCATAGCTCCATGGTAGAGTACATTCTTAGTTAAACTATGGAATTGGCTACCATAGGATGTAGTGATAGCCACCAGCTGGGATGGTTTTAAAAGGGGGTTGGACAAATTCCTGGAGGAAAAGGCTATCAATGGCTACCAGTCTTGATGGCTATGTGCTCCCTCCAGTTCCAGAGGCAGTGAGCCTATGTACACCAGTTGCTGGGGAACATGGGTGTGTGTGTGTGGGTTCTGTTGTGCTCATGCCCTGCTTGTGGGTTCCCGGTTGACAGCTGATTGGCCACTGGGTGAAGAGAATGCTGGATTAGATGGACCCTTGGTGTGATTCAGAATGGCTGTTCTTATGCTTTGAAGTCAAGAAGTCCATGATTCAATTCCTAGCATCTGTCAGATATAGGATCATGGGGAGCAGGGTTCAGATGGAATTTGGGGCCAAGGTCCCGGTCCTGCAACCCAGGGGTTCTCCAAATGACCCCCCAGAGAGTGGGAGGTGAGCACAGTATCACAGCACCTGGGCCGGCATGGCTGATGCAGCTCACCACATCATCCTTTCTTTCTCCTTATTTTTAAACCATTTTATAGTCAGCAGTGGCCAGATGGATATAAACATGGTTACAGATGGCCATTTTACTATTTTTTGCTTTGAAATATATTATTCTTTTCCACAGCAAAATCATGCCTATTCCCAAGTAAAATTGTTTAGCATCAGGGCAGCAGAAACAAATACCATTCTATACCCATAGTCATAATTGTGCTATGATGTGAAACCTCTGGAACTCTATAGAGTATTTCATTTTAATTAGCTTTGGCAACACCCCCCCTCCACACACACACATAGGAATGTGGAAGCATCACTTGTTGTGCTTTTGGGGGAGAGAAGATAAATGTTAGCTGTGAGCTTCACAACTGAAGAGACCATATAATATATTTTAAAGTAGAGCATAATATCTTTTAAAGTAAAAATAATAAAATGGGCATCTGTAACCATTTTTTTTTTTTAATGTTGAGTTTCAAACCAGCTTTTGCACTCTCCTCTTTCACCCTCAACAAGAGGCTCTTGAGATCCTCTTTGCTTTCTGCCATTAGGGTGGTATCGTCTGCATATCAGAGGTTGTTGATAATTCTACCAGCAATCTTAATTCCGACCTCTGATTCATCCAACCCGGCGTTTCTCATGATGTACTCTGCATATAAGTTAAATAAGCAGGGTGACAACATGCAGCCTTGTCATACTCCTTTCCCAATTTTGAACCACTTGGTTGTTCCATGTCTGGTTTTTACTGTTGCTTCTTGACCCTCGTACAGGTTTCTCAGGAGACAGGTAAGGTGGTCTGGTACTCCCATCACTTTAAGAATTTGCCACAGTTTGTTGTGATCCACACAATCAAAGGCTTTAGCGTAGTCAATGATGCAGAAATAGACGTTTTTCTGGAATTCTCTTGCTTTCTCCATGATCCAGCGAATGTTGGTGATTTGATCTCTAGTTTCTCCGCCTCTTTGAAACCCAGCTTGTACTTCCGGTAGTTCTCGGTTCGCATACTGCTGAAGCCTAGGAAGGCTGAGCACCGAAGAATTGATGCTTTCGAACTGTGGTGCTGGAGAAGACTCTTACGAGTCCCCTGGACTGCAAGGAGGTCAAATCAGTCAGTCCTAAAGGAAATCAACCCTAAGTGCTCATTGGAAGGACAGATACTGAAGCTGAAGCTCAAATATTTTGGCCACCTAATGCAAAGAGAAAACTCTCTGGAAAAGACCCTGATGCTGGGAAAGACTGAAGGCAAAAGGAGAAGGGGACGGCAGAGGATGAGATGGCTAGATAGCATCACCGATGCAATGAATATGAACTTGAGCACACTCCGGGAGAGAGCACAGGACAGGAAGGCCTGGCGTGCTATGGTCCATGGGGTCACGAAGAGTCGGACACGACTGAACGACTGAACAACAACAACAAACAACCATATTTTATTATGCTGTATTTTAGGATTCTGATTTTTTGTAAACTCCCTGAGAGCTTTGGCTATTGAGTGGTATAGAAATGTAGTAAATTAATGAATGAAAGGGGTAACCCCATAAGACCATTAAGTCCAGGGTCTAAAATTACCGACTGCACCACTATTGCTGGTGACTAAAGGTAGGGTGAGGTCCAAGTTCTTGAAATGTAATTTTATGACATTCCATCTATGTAGAAGCCCAGAGTGTCCTGCACAATTGTGAGCTCCTTGTGGCCTCCAAAAGATCTAGTGAAGCATAAATGTAACAGCAGGCACATGATGTAACAGCACATAAGTACACATGGCAACCCTCTTCTTCTCTGGAAGAATTACCTGGAAGGGTGATACTGTCATGCCCCGACTGGAGGAGTCCTCCTCAGAGGAGGAGCTAGATGCCCCAGAAGCCCAGGGTGTCCCAGATCAGGGACTGCCACCAGACCCACAGGAGCCTGAACCCTCGGGGGGAAGTGGCTGCAGGGCCATCCTGGTCAGGAGAAAGGGACCCTGCCTCTGAGGCAGAGGCTGAGCCACCCCCTGATCCCCAGGACCATCGTCGCCTCAAGCAACAGGCTAGCAGGGTTCCTGTGTGAAGGAGTACGCACCTCCAGAAGGAAAGGAGCTCCTCAGGAGCAGGCTCTGGAAAGGAAACTCTGATTGCTGCAGCTGAGCTCTGGGCGGGGTCCAGCTGGCTTTGGACTTAAAATCCTTCACTAGAAAGCCAGCCACTGTTGGAATAACTTGGTCCATCCAGCCTCTGCTGTGCCCGTTGCCTCCTGAATTGTGCCCTGTGATTGATGCTCTGTTTACTGACCTTCTGGTGTGCCTAATGACCCTTGCTTCTGGACTGTGTAATGTACCTGACTGATTTACTGTGTTTGACCCCTTGCTTGTTACCTTGACTACTCCTCCTGTTGCCTGATCCTCATTGACTGATTGGCTGTGTTCTGTCCTCTGTCTGGATTTTGACCACTCCTGCCTTAGCCTAAACATCTTTGGACTGAAACCTGTGTGCTTGACCATTGGCTTGCCAACTTGACTATGCTATTGCATCGCTCTCTGTATTTGCTTACAAACAGCCAAGACTCAATCTAGAGCAAGACAGATACACCCTCCTCTGCTGTGGACTACAACTGGACCTCTACCCTAGGGTGGCCATGTGTCCTCTTTTACAGAGGACAGTCTTCTATTTGCAGGGTTGCCAGAGGACTGTCGTCTGTTTTGAAGGTGTCCTCTATCTGAAGAGCTGTCCAGTCCAAATCCGTCCTGAAGATAAAGAACCATCAAAAGGAAAAGCTGGGCCTTGATGGTGGCCATCAACAGCCCCCAGACAACAGACTGAGCAGCAGGCACAGAGGTCACTTGTTCAAAGTCATCCACACTATGGTGAGATGCACTGTATTTCTATGCAAATGACAGCAATATTTCTAAATTTGTATTGCTACATACATATACATTCACAGATGCAAATTAGTGTCCTCTTTTGTCCTTTTTTTTGCACATCCTCTTTGGGGGGTTATTAATATTTGGCCACCGTAGCCTAAGGCCTCAGAACTGGCAGTGCTTGTTAAAGTGCAGTGGACGATTAGTCTGTCTCAGTATAGGATAAACTATCCAAAGGCTGGCTGTAATCAGCAGGCATGAATCACTGAAGCTAAAAAAGTTCGGGCGACATAACCTGGCATGCTTTTTATAATCCAGTCTCACAAACACCCAGCAGTGCCATAGGCGAGGTTTAAATCAAATAGGTTCGGTCACTTACAAGCCTTCTCTCACCTTTAGTCGCACTGAATTAAATGACACATACATTATATAAACCTAGGACTGTATCAGTCCCACATTTTAAGAGAGGTAGGTCTAGGCAAACTGACAGAAAAAGCAAAATTGAATTTAGTGTTGTTCATTTCTTTTGCCTACTTTCTGGTAGTGCTGAGAAACTTTTCTCTACCTGGGTCTCTGAAAGATCAAAGCTTTGGGTTTCAAAATGATTTCACAGCTGTTTAATTTCAATAGAAGCATATAATGCTATCTTTAATCTTTAATTTGCTTTTAAAAAATGGTCAGGTATCAGACATATAGTAGTTTAGAAAATACTATAACCTTATGAGAGATACAAATCTAAATCACACAGCAACAGTAGCAGAACAGAATAGGTTACTTTAAATCTCAGACCTCCCATTCACAGTCTGAGAATTTTGCACATACTACACTATGCAGGAATATTTGGCTCTAATACACAAATTATTTACTTCAAAACAGTCCCATAATGCTGGTGAGGGTCTAGTTCAGTTGTGGGCAGAAAGTAGATCTCCAGGTGTTTTGGACTTCAACTTGCAATATTCCTGACCTTTGGCCATGCTGCCAGGGGCTTCTGGCAGTTGAAGTGCAAAGCACCTGGAGATCTACCTTTTGCTCACCCCTGGTCTGGTCCATATACTATTGGACTTCCGAGCAAGCAGCCATAGTCCATGACACTGTGGTGTCCAAATTTATCTTGGGGGGGGGGAGTACAATAGGATATTCAGCACTCATCAATTTACTGCCCTTTAATAATACCTCAAAATCTGCTTCCTGAGTTGATCTGCTACAACTTGTTTAATGCCTGTCCTGGGATCCAAAACATCTGAGTTCAAAATTTCCTTCTCAGCTCCTGCTTGGACTGTCATTTGTAGTATTGGTCACACGGTGAGCTCTCTATCAAGTTCTTATCTGCTAAATGGGAATAGCAGCAATAGCAGTGCATAGTTAAACTATGGAATTCTCTACCACTTTAAGGGTGGCTTCAAAAGACAAATTCCTGGAGGATAAGGCTATAAATGGCTACTAGTTGTGATGGCTATATGCTACCTCCAGTATCAGAAACAGTATGGCTCTGTATAGTAGCTCCTGGGCAAAATGAAATTCACTATTAAACTCGTGTCCTATTTGTGGGTTTTTGACTGGCAGCTGCTTGGCCACTGTGTGAACAGAATGCTGGCTTAGATGGACCCCTGGGCCAACCCAACCCCTGGCTCTTCTTACGTTGTCCTAGAAAGCACTAATTAATGAATACTATAAAAGCAGACCACCAATGATATCCTTCCAGAGGGTAGCAAATAAATTATAGGTGCAAGGTAATATGTGCCAATGTATTAGCTGTGCATAGAAGAGTAGGGATGTTGGAGGACTCCTCAATGGATTCAAATGAGTTCAGATGTCTGTGAATCTGTCAATCTGACTTGCAGATTCCGCAGTCAACTTCCTTTTTCTGAGTTGCATCGAGTTGCAGACCATTTTTTACTTTTTTTGGGGGGGATTTGTGCAAATGTGCATTTGTGCAAGTGGGCATTAGAACAGATGCACAGCTGTTCAAATATGCATGCATGCTAATGCACACTTGCACAACTGTGCATGGGTGTTAATGCACAGTCGTGCAGGCATGTATTAGCAAATAGGAACATTTGCAAACAGGAATGAAAGTGACATACATCCCTAAAAATAAATAAATCTGATTCTGTCAGTGAGTGGGCAGTGGAACAGAAGTCACCTGACAATCCATGAAACATCGGTGGAACAGATTTAACAAAACCCATACATTCCTATAGAGACGTCATTTATATAGAGGTCCCCAACTCTATATGTCTATAGCTTCTGAACATTTTCAGGCTCAAAAATGGGCATTGTAGAGAACAGTACAATGCCATCCAAACCAGCACTCTTGCTACATTTCATTTCATATTTCTTTTCTCCACCCATGTAAGTTCAGGCTGAGGATTCAGCCAGACCAAAGTGCTCTGATATCATTTCTCAGAAGACAGTCCAGATAGGTGAGAGAGGGGTCATTGGTGGCAATTCTGGTGGGTTCCAGGGTCAAGCTGGAAGGAGCAAAGTCTATGAACTGCATTGGCTTTGCCACATGGACGAGTGCATGGACAAAGTCCAAGGAAAGGCAGGATAAATTATATAGTGATAGGAAACAACAGGGACCAATCCTAATGAGAAGGGGTGAAGCATGTCTAAGGGCCCAGAAATGGCATTTGTACAAGAAGGCCTGTGGAGGTCCAAAGAGCTGCAGAAACTCAAGGAGCAAAGCTGCAGCCCAACTTCCGGAAAGACTGTAGTCTTTTTTTACAGAAAGAAAAGCAAAACTCTTGTTTCAAACAGCAGTTAAGCTTCTTTCATCAGCCTGGCAGCATTCCCTTCTAATTTGGGGCAGAATGCTATGTGGGAACAGCTTGCCAATTTATTATTTATCTATTGTAGTTCTATACTGCCTTTCTGAAGCCAACTAAGGCGGTTGACAAAAATATCAGAAAATAAAAACCAGAATCAAATAAAATCATGGTAAAACATTTAAATCAAACTTAAAACCCGTAACAATTATAAGAATAAAAGTATACCTTGTTTCCTGCCTCTGTAAATAATGTTTTAACTGCTGCTCTGTATTTATTGTTTTTATTTTTATGAGCTGCCTTGAGTGTACTTGCTGCCAAAAGGTGGAGTAGAAATTAATGGAAAACAAACTTCTGCTTCACACCTGGATTTCTCTTTGCTGGGACAAATGCAATAATGCTTGAAAAACATTAATGCCATACCATCCATTGCTGATTAGAGACTAATCTGGATGTGGCCAGGGCATGAATAACTGAGACAAGGTCCATTTCACAAGAGTCGCAGCTGGCAAACTAGCCTAAACCAGTAAAAGGCATCCCTGGCCACCTGCACCTCCATAAATAGCACCAGGAGAACTTCCAAACTGTGAATGTGGTCTTTCAGGTAGAGTGCAACCCTATCCCAAACCAGTTGCAAACCTTCATCCAGATTGGCCGGCTTCCCAGCCCAACATACCTCCATCGTATCTGGATGAAACTTCAGCTTGTTTGCCCTCATCCATCCCCAACCATCTCCAGACACCTGGAGACTAGTAGATGGAAAAGAAAAGTAGAGCAGTATGTCATCTGCATACTGATGACACTGCAGCCTGAGCCTCCAGGTGACTTTTCCCAGTTGTTTCATGCAGATATTAAAAAGCATGGGGGGAAAGGTGTAACTCTGAGTCATGCCAAATGTCATGAGGTGGAACAGAAGTCCTCCAGCACAACCTGTTGGGTCTGTCCCTCAGAAAAGACTGGAACCTCTGTATGCCTCCTAGATCTATGCCAGCAAAATGGCAATCTCAAAGTCTTGTCGTAAAACTTGCAGAGTGGGGGTATTAAGCAGCATGCACTTAATATCAGAAACTATTTCATTTGTATTTAGGATTAAAAACAGTTAAAACATTTTAAAATCTAAGTTTAATATCAGCCAACTACCTATAATGTACAATGAACTGTCTCATTCACTTTTATCCAGGTGCAGAAGAGATAAACAGGAAATTAGGTCTGTGCACCGCTTTGGTCCAAAGCCCGAATAACCAGTCGAAGCAGGCTGTTTCAGAGGTGCCTCCATGTGGTACGAGGCAGAACAGAATAGCAATGAAGCACCCCAGAGCAAAGTAGCTTGTATACAAAGCGCCTCGTCTGACTTGGTGATTCGTTCTGAGCAACCCAGACAACCTGGCCCCCAAAGTATAAACTTCAGAATGTTCAGAAAAGGGTTGAGGAGGAGGAGGAGGAGGGAGGGAACTTTGGCAAATGGAAACTCTAGTTGCCAAATCAGGGTTGAACGTAACCCAGCAATCTGCAATCAGAGACAGTGGTGCGGGGGAAGAGATTGAATAACTGGAGAAAAATGGCTGTGTTTCAGAGATCAAGATCGTTCTGGTGGTGTTACTTAGGGATATGAGAAGTGAGAAAGCCTCCCAGGCCCTGCTCCACTTGCTGGTCCCTCCACCTCCACCATAATCACCATGTTCTTAAAAAACATGGCGATTGGAAGTCTATGTGCACATAGACTTATATGCAAAGAGTGCTGTGAATTACCCAGGCAGGAGGAGGAGATGAGGCACACATCCCTGCCACTTGCTAGCTGTCTTCTCCTTGTGAGCAGGAGATGGCTAGCAGTCCTTGGGAGTGTTTCCACCAGTAATTTACCCCCTCAATTGACAAGGCACAGCACCCCTTCATTATATAGATCCTGAGGGTTAAAATGGGGGCTGGTTTCCATCTTTGTGTTGGAAGAAAGTAAAACAAGGATCCATGAAATCAGAAAGGGATCCTCATGATTTCACATGATTTTTAAAGGGGAGACTCCCCAAACTGCCATCCAATCACAGAGCACCTCTGCCTCCATGCACTGAGGCAGAAAAATCACAGATCCGCCACTTGTGGGTGCAGCAATGGCACAAAAACAGGGATCCTCTTGATTTCATATGATTTTTCACACCATTTGAGGTGAAGCAGAAGACCTGGGATCTGCTAAGAAGCAGCAGATCTGGGATTCTTAGTGAGCATACTTGGACAAAGATGAGCTCTGTGCTTTGATGGGGGGTTGGGCAGGGGGGACCCAATGTAAAAATTCAGAGGATCCATATTGAATTGGGGATCTTATTCATGACTTTATAACATGACAGTACTATGAAGCCCCCAAAACTATGTTTTTTGGTCATTCAATCCATGGGCATAGATGTTCTCTGTGATGTGATGGTGTTTGGGGGTATCTTTCTTGTAGAAATAATGAGGACTCCTAAAGATCCCTGCCTTGAATCCAAGTCTTTCCACTGTGGCTGCACCCATGAGTGGCAGATCCATGATTTCTCCACTTCAGTCCGTGGAGGCAGATGTACTTTGTAAATGGATGGAGGTTTTGTGGGTCTCCCCTTTACAAATCATATGAAATCAGGAGGATCACTTTTTTATTTTATGGATCCTTGTTTTACCCAGTCCCCTTTGTGCTCTCTTTCCCAGCACAAGCATATGTCTGTCTGCTCAGAAGTAACTCCCATTGTGGTCAATGAGGTTTGCTCCTGAAATGCAGGTGCATCTGGACTTTCAGAGGAAAGGAGGGGGGGAGCCTCTCTTATTGGTTGAGCAGCCCCTGCCAGTCAAATGACATTCACACCAACCCTCACCTCCACCCAGAAGTATGTTCTGTGATTTTTTCTGCTCCAGACAACCTGCTTGTGGATCCCTACATGGACCACATTGCAGCAAAGCTGATTCCTTTTAAATTAAAATCCAGTACTCCTCCATTAGCTTCTCCTTGTATTGTCATGGAAACACAGCCATAGGCAGGGGGAAGCAGAGGTATAGCTTTTTGCTTTGAGAGTTTTGGAAAAACTCAAAGTTCAGCTGCATCTAGCACAAAGAGTACAGGGCCAAACTGTCTGAAATTTGGCAGGTGGGATCCCCTCCATGTCAGCAGAGAGGCCCCCAAGTTTCATATATTTTTCATGAAAACTTAAAAAGTTATGTCATTTGTGTTTTCCCATGCAAGTCAATGGGAAAATGCCCAAACCGAGTGGTCTGGATATCTGAATCGCATTTCGGATCCAGAAGAGAGTTGAAGCAGAGGGGGTCCAAATCAGTCGAAGTGGGGCTGATTTGGAGGGTCCAAAGCAGCATCTGAAGTGAAGTGGGGGGTCCGTGCACAGCACGGAAACTCTACCCTCCCTTCTTTGCATGAACATATAAAATGAATTAGATAATTGCTTGCCCTTCTTAACAGGTCTTGAGTATCATTGTGTTCCATGGGCTATCTGAAGCCATTACCTCCTCAAAATAAATACAGAGCAAATACCATAAAACAAATGTTGGGATGGGAACATTTCCCTTGCAATGCTTTTCTGCTTGCCACGTTAAAAAAGAGCAGAAGCCTATCAGGTTAAAGCCAGGAGTCTATGCCTTTCTCTCAAATTAATTTAGGGTCTGAAGAACAGAGCCCTCTGTATCCACCAAGGCTCTCCACGTGAGCCAGAATGTGGATTTCCCAGTGTTCTGGCTCATGTGGAGAGTCTCCACAGATACAGGAGGCTCTCCTCTTCAGACCTTCACCCTCCACGAGCAGAGGGCAATGAACATGATGATGGAGAGGGGCAGGGCTGAAGCACTCTCCTTCCTTGTGTGTTTGATTTATTAAGTGAATGCCTGAATAGGGCTTATGTTACTACGAAATGTGTGAACAGCAGCACCAAACCAGTGAAACTCTTTTGTGCATTGTGAAAATTATTAATTTGCTTGATGATCTAGAGTCTAATCGATTAGCTGTTGTGGCAATTCCACATGCACAATATGTAAATAGCAAAGGTTTGTATATACGTATGGTGGCTGGTTGGGGCTGCAGTGGCTTAGTGGTTAAGACGCTGAATTGCAGACCAGAAGGTCGGCAGGACAGCAGTTCGAGACCCGAGTGCTGCGTGATGGAGTGAGCTCCTGTCTTCAGTCCCAGCTTCTGCCAACCTAGCAGTTCGAAAGCAAGAAATTGCAAGTAGATAAATAGGTACTGCTTCAGCAGGAAAGGTAACAGTGTTCTGTGCACCTCGGTGTTCAGTCATGCTGGCCACATGACCACGGAAGCATCTTCGGACAGCACTGGCTCTTCAGCTTAGAAATGGAGATGAGCACCACACCCTAGAGTCGGACACGACTAGTTGGGGACACCTTTACCTTTTATGGTGGCTGGTATGTATCTGGAATGATTGACAGGTGAGTGTGAGGCGGGGTTTGGCGGAGTGTGGGCAAGAATGACAGTTTGACAAGTGGAAGAAAGGGGGAGTGGCTGAGTGAGAATGGAATGCAGTGTGATTGGCTGAGAGCTTGTGCAGAAAAAGGTGGGGGATTGCTTCTAGAGAGTCAGATCAGTCTGGGAGGAAGGTAGGTGGGGTACAGCTAGGTAAGCTGGAGATTAGATTGGGAGATAAGAGTGGGAACATCAAGTGAGATAGTCTGTGAGTTAGAGAGTGTGTCAGATAGTGTGAGAGGTTTTGAACAGAGAACTAAAAGCGAGAGTTATATTGTGTAGTTTGTAGGGTTGCCTTATTTTAATCATCATCCCTGATATCCTTTCCTCATCCCAACCCAGTTCCTGTTTCCAATCCTGTTGTGCCAAATAAACCTTCTTTGTTTTCAATTTTAAAAGGCAGTTTCCTTTTTTTTTTTGTCAGAGCCTTGTGTGGCACAGAGTAGTAGGCGGCAGAATTGCAACCAAAACTCTCCCCATGACCTGCGTTCGATCCCAGCGGAAGCTGATCCCGGGTAGCTGGCTCAGCAGGTCAACTCAGACCTCCATCCTTCTGAGGTTGGTAAAATGAGTACCCAGCTTTCTGGGGGAAAGGTAGTCACGACTGGGGAAGGCAATGGCAAACCACCCCGCTACAGTCTGCCAAGAAAACGCCAGCACAAGCGGCTTCCCTCTAGGGGTCAGTAATGACCCAGTGCTTGCACTGGAGGAACCTTTCCTTTTACCTTTTTCCTTGGTTGTGATCAGGAAGGGTTTCGTGGAATAACCCCCACATGCTGTCTGCTTGGTCTGTGCTACCAAGAAGATAGAAAGCAGCTCTAAAAGGGTTATTTGTGGCAGCAATGGAGAGAGTGGTGAAGCATCACAATACACCAACAGAGGGTTGTGGGTGAGAGCCTAAAAGTGGCAGTGTGAGGAGAGGCACTCACCAAAGCACCTGACCTGGTGACTCGAAGTAGGATTGTGAGGTGGTCAAAAAGCCTCATGCCCTCACAGCTGTGCATAAATTTCATACAGATTTTTTGGCTAGGAAACCACGGGAATAGAACAAAGTTTTATTTATGGAAATGATTTTGTTTCTGAATTGTTGAAGCTCAACTTCACAAGTAAGGACTTTGGGCAGCATTAACCCACTGAAAAGGAGAGCGCAACTTTGACAAATGCTCTCTGCTGTGATCATTTTGGGAGGTCTCTGCCTCCAGGCTGAAGTAGCAGCTGACATGTGAGTCGGTGGATGTGGACTTGTGTCCTATACAAGATGGTGGGCAACGAGGTAATGGCCTGATTGTCACTGGTATTTAAATTTCCTCTTTCGGGGTTATATTTTAGTGTGCTCCTGCTAACTTACTCCCTTATCCTGTACATATTGACTTGGGAATAAGTCCCACTGAAATGTGTAAAGTTTACTTCTGCATAAAGATTTTAGGATTTCAGCCATATCCTGTGAAAGTTAAGTTCTAAACCCAATCATTAGGGACC
This sequence comes from Heloderma suspectum, assembly GCF_057233095.1. Lineage (NCBI taxonomy): Eukaryota > Metazoa > Chordata > Lepidosauria > Squamata > Helodermatidae > Heloderma > Heloderma suspectum. The sequence goes on from NC_139461.1 coordinate 257,668,503, forward strand.
AAGCTCTGTTAACATGAGTTAGACTTTCTTCTGAGTGAACATGCACAAGATAGCTCTGTTAGTCTACTTGGTGTATTACCTTTTAATGAAGGTAAAATGATATTGCAGCATATCACTCCAGAAACATGATATTGCCACTTTAATAGGGATGATGTGCTTTGCTGGAGCATCAAGCCTTGATCAGAAAACACACTGTTCTTCATTCAGTACAAAGAGAACCTGCTGCCTGACATGTCTGAGGGCTGCTTCTTATGAATGAAGTGAATCTTCTGATATGGTTCCATGCTGCATAGAGCTGAAGCCAACCAGGAGCAATTTGTGGCATGTATCACACACGTTCAACTGACAAGTAACAGGATTTTCAGAGGAGCAAGTGGGAACCTGTGTAAGCAAAAGGCTGTCTGCCAACAGTTTTATAATTGGGGCTGGGCCAGCCAACAAGTCTTTTCTTAGTGTTACATTTCATGCACGTGTTGAAATGTGTATGTCTGTGGTTTCCTTTTGTTTTCCTGTGGGAGGAACACCAGCGTTGAAGTGTGGAACAAGGCCAGGAAAGTCCTTGGCACACTTTTGTCTCTTGCTATGTATGTGAGTAAATTGAAACTGTCATCCTGTGCACACCTCTGTCTCTAATAATAATAACCCCCATAATACCCAGTGGACATCACTTCTGAATAAACACTCACAGAAATCCAATGTGCAACACTGTGGCCCTTAAAGCATTGGGCATGATGTAGCACAGCCTTCCCTAACCTAGTGCCCTCCAGATGTGTTGGAATACAACTCCCATCATTCCCAGCCAGCATGGCCAATCTGGAGGGCACCAATAGGATGGTTAAATGTGTTCAGCAATATTTAACTTAGGCTGTATTATGCCTATCACTTTGAGGGCATTTGATGCTAACGTTGAATAGCGATGTGACCTATGCTGACAGTTCCGGTGTGTTTGGATTTTAAATATAAAGTCTGGAATGGATACTGAGCTTTCATCATGTAGAAGTTCCTCATTTTTAATATTCTGGTCCCATCTATAATGAGCAATTGTTTCCGTCTGCATAAAACTAGGGGGAACTCTGAACATGAACCAAAGTGCTTCAGGGTGCAATCTTATGCACGTTTAGACAGGAATAAGTCCTGCAACACCCAGCATTCCCCAGTCAGCATGGCTGACTGGGGAATGCTGGGAATTGTAGGACATTTCTGTCTAAACAGGCATAAGATTGTGCCCTCAGTTGCAAGTGCAAATGCCACATGCTTTGGACACGATGACAGCTCAGAGGAGCTTCCATGACAGCTCAGAGGAGCTTTCTGTCCTTCCATTTAGCAGAGGTGACTGCATGCAATCATGCCAATGCTCTGCCAGCCTCCAGTAATATAAGGTCCATGTCATTTCTAATAAGAGACTAAAAATAATGTTTGTACTCCCCCTGCCCCACCACCAGCTTTTACAGACATCAAACATTTGCTCCTGGACAGTATTAGGGCCTGGAAACAGCTTCATAACCCTTCAAGGAGGTCAAATCAGTCAATCCTAAAGGAAATCAACCCTCAGTGCTCATTGAAAGGACAGATACTGAAGCTGAAGCTCAAATATTTTGGCCACCTAATGCAAAGAGAAAACTCTCTGGAAAAGACCCTGATGCTGGGAAAGACTGAAGACAAAAGGAGAAGGGGGAGGCAGAGGATGAGATGGCTAGATAGCATCACCGATGCAATGAATATGAACTTGAGCACACTCCGGGAGAGCGCGCAGGACAGGAAGGCCTGGCGTGCTACGGTCCATGGGGTCACGAAGAGTCGGACACGACTGAACAACAACAAATCTTTTCAGAGTCAATCCAGCCTCTTTTTTCGGTGACTCTCCATTTTGTCCTGGAAGACTGGCTACGCAAGGGCTTACGTACGATCAGCCAGGACACACAAACTAGTATTGGCATTTGCTGACCTCAAACCCAACTAAATTCATCAAAAGCACCCCCCTGGTATGCAAGGAATGGGGACTCCAGAACTTGCAAATAGTGCTGTGCCGAACATTTATTCCATATCTTTTTGACTATTCTCTTTCTTTTTGATAGAAATGAAATTGCTTTCAAAAAGAAATTCAATGGGGAAGAAAATGTTTGAGAAAATGGTTGTCTTCTCAGCTTCCCACACTTCAATTAAAGCCCAGGGGAAGGCATCTTGAGGCGACTCTTCCTATAGCCTATAGGGCTTTTTCAGATCAGGAAGTGCAGGCAGCCTGGGAAGCTGCAAAGCAGTGGAGAGGTGTATAATAGAAAGAAGCCCCTGCTCCCCATACACAATGCCCTTGAATGACACTAGGTATGGGGCATGGGGAAGGATGCAAAATAGTGACCAGGCTGCCAACACCTTTGCTTCTGTTGCCAGTTGCAGCAGCAGCACAAAAAACAGAATCCCTGAGGAAAAAAAGAAAGGTGTGCTACAACCGCTGCTAATGGTGAGCACTGCCTCTGAGAAACTGTTTGAGAATTTCTCCTTTTCCTGGAGAAATTTGGTGAAATTGTTCCCCCAATTTCTCTGCCCACAAATAAGGTGGAGAATTTCAAGAGGCAATTTGTTCACAGCCCTACTCGCAAATGCCTCTCTGGTTGCTGAATCACTCTTCCAATCAAGCTCCTCAAATCAGCCAGTCAAGAGCCCCAGCAGGAAAAATGCTCCATTCACAAAGCACCACCATCACTGGTAGACATATTAGCAGTTCTTGGCAGTTGTTAAGCGCTCATAAGGATAGGTAGGTACACTCCAATGCTTGCATACAACACCTGTTGCAACCTACCATCCCTCTACTATTTTGCATATGGAACTTTTACTCACTACCTAGACTCCCTTTCATCCCCTTTTTCTCTGGGAATCCCCCCACTCCTCAACTGAGGTTTTAGGAAGTGTGTGTTGTTGGAGCTAGAGTTAGTTCATCTCTACTCCCCGACCCTCAGTCTTCTTCCCAGCATCCACATCTGTTATTTTGCTATCAGTTCAGTCGGGGTTCCTAGGCAATGCACAGCCATTGGTTCCTCTCCAAAATTTCCAGCAAAAAAAAGTCTCACAATATGCAAAGGTGAAGAGAACCTTCAAGGGCATCACTATAGCCTCAGTCCCCCAGTGCAGAATCAAAGGGCAACCCTTTGAACCAGAAACTGAGATTCACAGGATTCCAAAGGATTATGTGTCTGCCTGCATCATGTCTAGACCTAAAGTCATGGTGGGATATGGGTTTGTATGTAAACACTATGCCCCTCCCCCCAGTACCCCCTGGGCAGGGTTCCTGACTGTGGGAGGTTTGTAAGCACATTCAGCCAAATAGACTTAATGAACTCTTTCCAGAAATGTGTGCTAAACCTAGAGCTGTGTGTAGATGGGCTCTCAAAATTCTCCACCTTATTTGTGGGCAGAGAAATTTGGGAGATCATTTCACCAAATTTCTCCAGGGGAAGAAGAAATTCTCAACAGTTTCTTCCAGGTAGGGTTCCCCATCAGCAGGGCTTGTAGCACAGCCCATTTCGGTTTTGGTAAGGGTTTTGGGGGTTTTCTGCTGCAACAGCATCAGCTGTCTTGGCAGGCTGGCCCCCAGTTTGCATCCACAGCAATGTAGGTGTAGGTGTGTGTGTGTGTGGCGGGGGGCAGTGTTGTTTCAAGCTCCAGGGATGCGGTGGAGTTGGTGCTTTGCCAAAATCTGTCCTCCATTTTCCAGAAAGTTTTCTTTCCCCATGAAAGGGGCTTCCATTGTTCTGCTTAATTCAGGATATTTTATAATTAATTTTTGTGTTGTTTTTGAGCTTACCTAATCAAAAGCTAGCCTCCTAGGTAGGGGTGTACGAAACACTTACCTGGTTCCACTGGGGCCATCCGCGGTGGGGGGGTAAGTGCTCCGTCCCCCCTGCCAGAATCCTCCCTGGCTGGCTCTGCTCCGCGGCGACTCCGTGGAGCCACTGGCTGGGGCTGGCTGCAGCCAGAATTCCGTCCGCTGCCGGGCTGCTGCGGCTGCAAATGGTGGCTGCTAAGCTGGCCGCCATTTGCGTGGCTGCCGGCTGTGATAGGCTACGTAAGTATTTCCGTAGCCTATCACGAAAAAGGTAATAGGTGATTTGTGGCCGCAGCAGCCCGGGAGCGGCCAGGAGACCTGCTGGAGGAGCCTCTGCCGCTGCTGCATCCGCCACCAGGTACGCTCCGTCTCGGGGGGATTCCATGGGGTGGCGGGGGGAGGGAGGCCGTTCCGCCATGGATTCCGGGGGGCTGGATTCTTTAGAATCCGGCCTCACTGGAGTCCATGGCAGAATTCCCTACTCCTAGGCTGCCTGCATATCCTGATCTGAAAAAGCCCAAAGGGAGGAATTATTTCATGATGCCTTAAACTGGGCTTTTGTTGAAGTGTAGGAAGCTGACGATGCTACAGGCTGCCAGAGATATGATTGTACATTGAAAGACAGGACACTTGTGCTCATTCCTCGGCCACCTCCTAAGTAAGATAAGCCTTCGAAACCCAAACCCAACCCTTGAGAATTTCTCTGAAATTTCTCTTTGAATTTCTTTTAGAAAGCAGTTTCTCTTCTATCAAATTGAATGAGAATTGTCAAAAAAAAATGTGGGATAAATTTTCGGCACAGCGCTAGCTAAACACACAACGATCTATAAGGCTGCCAGGCAGGTGGGGATGTTGGGGTGGGACTTACATGTGCATCACTTTAGATCTGCTGCTGTTGCAGCAGCAGGCAAACACAACCAGAGACCTCAAACCTCCCCCTTATCACCCTTAGCACTTATTAGGACTTGGTCTTCCTCTCCTTTTCTAGTTTTTCTCTGTCATCTCTCTGCTCAACCTTTTATGCTTCCCAACCCCATGTCATTAAATCTTGAGTTTCCCTGTTGTGTTCAGACCTCCAACTCCACCTGCCAAATACATAGCACAGCCTGTCACCAACCTAGCACCCTCCAGTTATGTTGGACTGCAACTCCCATAATTCCCACACAGGCTGGGAATTATGGGAGTTGCAGTTTGAACACATCTGGAAGGCACCAAATTAGGGAAGGCTGTCCAAGCACCTTCCCTATTCTCTTATTTGGCAAGCATATCTTCTTTGCCTCCATCTTTCCCTCTTCTGTGGTTATACCCAGCTGCTGGTCGAAGCTGAATTGAGTTAATCTAACAATCTTCTCCATCCTGTATTAAAGTAATCTATTTTGATGATCTTGTATATTTCATAAGAAAGCTCATATCCTTTGATTCAAGTCTTGGCCTGTGTTACATAGCTAAGACCTCCCTGGTTCAAGTGTAAAGAGCAACCTCCCAATGGTGCACTCTTGGCTCAAGATCAATACTTAAATGTGTCAGTCAGATACACTAAATGTGTGACTGGGGGCACATATTAACAGTGAGCATTTTTCACATATGCAAAGCACGTCAAGGTAACTCCAGTGTCCAGGCACAACTGTATCACCTCAGAATGCCCAGAGAGCATTGCTTATTTGAATGCAACTATAAATCCTAATCTCCTGCTACATGGAAAGCATACAACTCAGGGTCAAACAAAATGTTATGTTAATTGTGTAGTGTGTAGCTTTTTCTTTACTTTAGAGTAACTGCACATGGCCCTGTTTTGGATCTGGACCAATGTACACACTGAGATGGGTGGATTAAAGCTCTGTCCCATTTGTTTCCCAAAATCACACACAATGAAAAAAAGTCTCCATTGGCATTCATATTTGATACATCCTGACCCAGCTTAGCAAGACACCCCAAAAATTCACTTCATTTTTATTTCAAACCTCTCACCCTTCTTCACTTTGACCCGGTGCAACTCTGGACTTCTCCTATATTGTTCTTTAACTTTCGTGTGAATTCTAATGTTGTGTCTGTCACCCTACATGACTTTTGTCTTGACCTGCTTCTTGATTTTTTCCTCTGTTTTGATGCTTCTGGGCTTTAATCAGGGAGCAGCTCTTATTTATGCCTCCCCACTTCTTTCTGAACTTGGAAGGTCTCCTGTAATGTCTATAACTCATTCAACCTTAAAGGCATTTAAGTGCTTGGCTTTTACAGGCAAAGTACCTTCACAAAATCTATTTCTGTTGTTAAAGTTTGAACTGTAGCTTAACTGGGGTGGTGTTCGTCAGCATTAACATCACAGATTTTGGAGAGATGGAACTTATAAAACTGCAGAAGCAAATATACTCACAAATTGGCATTCAAATGAAGTTGTGGCACATTTTCAGAAGAGCCAGTGATTTCAAAATCCGTAACGTGACAAACACAGAGGCAACAATAAGAAAACTGTCAAATGACAAACTTAAACAGCAAATCAACCATGTCTAGGGAAATACAGAGACCATTTCATGCAAGAATTCATTTACATTAAGGATACTTATTTTATTTATTCCAAGCTTCGTAACTGCTCAACTGTGCTCGGTTCCTGCTATGTTTGGTTTGGTTTTGCAGCTGTGTGTTTTTATCAGAATATATTATCTGAATTATTTGCATGCGGGCAGTAAACTTCATGAGCTATGTGTCTGAAATTGCTAAGGCTGTCCGAAGCCTGAATAACGAGTCGAAGCGGGCTGCTTCGGAAGTGCCTCTGCATGATATGAGGCAGAGCAGAATAGCAACAAGGTGCCCTGAAGTGAAGCTTGTATACGAAATGTCTCGCCTGACTCAGTGATTTGTTCTGAACAACCCAGACAGCCTGGTGCAAAAAGTAGCAACTTTAGAATGTTCAGCGAAGAGTTGAAGAGGAGGAGGAGGAGGAGGGAGTGAGCTTTGGCAAATGAAAACTCTAGTTGCCAAATCAGGGCTGAATGTAACCCAGCAATCTCCAATCAGTGACAGTGGTGGAGGAGGGGGGAAGATTGAAACACAGCTGTTTTTCTCCAGTTATTCAGAGACAGAGATCATTCTGGTAGTGTTACATAGGGGTGTGAGAATCCACCCCGTCCGGATTCTCTGGACTCCCCCCTGCCACAGCCTCTGCTCCACTTGCCCGCCCCTCCATTGTGATTGCCATGTTTTTTTAAAAACACGGCGATTGGAAGACTATGTGCAAATAGACTTATATGCAAAAAGCGCCATGAATCTTGAGTATATGGGCGATTCACAGCATGTTTTGCATATAAGTCCACGTGTACACATAGACCTATATGTGAAAAGCACTGTGAATCACCCAGGCAGGAGGAGGAGGTGCAGTGCACCCTCCCGCCACTAGCTGTCTCCTCCTTGTGAGCAGGAGACAGCTAGCGGTGGGGGGCATGTGGGGCACCTCCTCCTCCTCCTATCTGGTCAGCCATCAAGGACAGCCAACCAGCAGTGCGGCGCACACCTCTGCCGCTCACTAGCTGTCTTCTCCTCATGAGCAGGAGATGGTTAGCAGTCCTAAGAGGTGTTTCCACCAGCGATTTACCCCCTCAGTTGACAAGGCATAGCGTGATCTTGAGGACCTGATTTGCCTTTGTTTGGTTTATTGCCTTAGGAAGAAACTTTGACCCTTCATTATAGAGGTCCTCCAGGTTAAAATGGGGGCTGGTTTCCATCTTTGTGTTTACTGCTCTCTTTCCCACAACAAACCCATTAGTGTCTCCTCAGAAGTAACTCCCATTGTGGTCAATGAGGCTTGCTTCTGAAATGCAGGTGCATCTGGACTTTCAGGGGAAAGGAGAAGGGGGGGAAGGGGGAAGCCTCTCTTATTGGTTGAGCAGCCCCTGCCAGTCAAATGATGTTCACTCCAACCCCCACCCCCACCAGGAGGTATGTTCTGTGAAGCAATTTTTACTGCTTCAGAGAACCTGCTCATGGAGCCCTGCACAGACCACATTGCAGCAAAGCTGATTCCTTTTAAACAAATCCAGTACTCCTCCATTAGGTTCTCCTTCTGTTGTCATGGAAACACAGCCATAGACAGCTAAGCAGGCAGGAGGAGGCAACGTGCAGTGCTGAGAGGTATAGCTCTTTGCTTTGGGAGTTTTTGTGGAAACAATCAAATTTCAGCTGCAGCTAGCACAAAAGTACTGGGCCAAACTCTCTGAAATTTGGCAGGTGGGATCCCCCCATGTCAGCAGAGAGGCCTCTGAGTTTCATGTATTGATCATGAAAACTGAAAAAGTTACGTCTTTTGTGTTTTCTCATGCAAGTCAATAGGAAAACGCCCAAACTGAGTGATCCGGTTATCCGAATCTCATTTCGGATCTGGAACAGAGTCGAAGCGGAGGGGGTCCAAATTGGTCTGAGTCAGTGAGGCTTATTTGGAGGGTCCGAAGCAGTATCCAAAGCAAAGTGGGGGCGGGTCCATGCACAGCCCTAGAAATTACATTTATCAGCCAAAGTACCAGTAAGGAAATATGAAATTATAAATCCAACTACAGTAAATTATCCCCAGAAAACTGGTCATTGCTACTTAAGGGTCTTTGTCTCATTGTGAAATTATTGATTAACAGCACATTTCTTTGAAAACCTGCTATTTCAGTTTATTCATTTTTGTTAAGCCCTGTGCAACCATCACTGAGTCTAGAACCTGATGCATGGGGCAGGGGGATTTGGTTTACATCCTCTTGCCTCTCCCCTGACCTCCACACATTCAAGATCCTGTTTGTACATGGACATGTTCACCTAAAAGCATCTAGGCTCCTTCCATATGAATGCATTTTTGTGCACAGTATTTGATAATGCACACATTTTTGCAAGCTATGTTCTGTATAATAATGCATATCTCTGTGTTACTTTCACTATTGTGTACATTTTTGTGTGCACTTCTCCATAGTGTATGGATTTTTATGTGCACATTCCCCTGATGTGCACATTTTTGTGCACGACTTTTTTGAGGGGAGAACCATAGCGCTAAATTCAGGAAAGTGCAAATTTTGGTGTACAACTCTGTTCTGGTTCAGCAGATGCAAATTTGGTAAATTCAAATTAACTGAATTTCTCACCCATAAATTGTTTTTATCAATCAGCTAATGACTTGGATCCAAAGAGCTGCAAGTAGAACATGAACATTTATTAGTGGTGTTCCATGAAAATTTGCACATACTTGTGGAAGACCTCACAATGCAGCACAATATATCAGGGAAGGGTGTTACAGTCTGAGAAATACATGATGAATAAGGAAGAAGCAGGCTGTCAGTGGGCCCTATTGAAAATTGTTCAGGTGGTGCAAAGGCAGAGAAGCTAGAGACTAGCAAGGGTCAGTACCAGAAGCAAGGTCTGAAGGCAGTCCAAAGGTCCAATCACACATGGCCCTACATAGAGCAAGGTAGCCAGGGAATGTGAGACAGGAGTTTGGGAGCTGGAAAACAGCAACTCTCTGGCTGGAAGTAAAGAATTTTATGCCTGAATCTTCAGAGCCCCACTCAGGGCACAGCTACAAGGCCATCAGAGTCCACTGAGGAAAGGTCTACTCACATAGAAAGTCTTACTCAAAAGTACCCCTTTATTCACAAGAATTTTAATTCCTCAAGTGTAGGGATGGCGGAGAATTTCTCCCCGAATCTTCGAGAGGCTGAGCGCTGATGCATTTGGCCCCCCGAAGTTGGTTGGGAAATTCTCCGCCGGCCCACTGCCCCCCCCGGGACAGGACTTACCTTCGGCGAATGTCCCTCTCAGCGACGGGTCCCGGAGGCATTTCGTCACAGGCGGGGGCAGCGGCTGGTCTCCCGACCGGCTGCCGCCGCCGCCATTGCAAAAAAAAAAACCTAATTAAAAAAAACCCCAAACACCCGTGATAGGCTACGTAACGATTTACGTAGCCTATCACGGCTAGATTTCCAAAGTCAGCCGTGATAGGCTACGTAAATCATAACGTAGCCTATCACGGGTGACTTTGAAAAAAAAAAGCGCGTACGCAAATGGCGGCGCCCATGGGGCGCCGCCATTTGCATTCCTTATTTTGGCATGTCTAGTCTACATAAAGATTTACATAGACTACGGCGAAAATAAGGGCACGCTATTTGCGTTTCCCTTATTTTTGCTGTAGTCTATGTAAATCTTTACGTAGACTAGACGTGCCAAAATAAGGAACGCAAATGGCGGCGCCCCATGGGCACCGCCATTTGCATACGCACTTTTTTTTTTCCTTCCCCAAAGTCACCCGTGATAGGCTACGTGACGATTTACGTAGCCTATCACGGCTGACTTTGGAAATCTAGCCGTGATAGGCTACGTAAATCGTCACGTAGCCTATCACGGGGTCTTTTTTTTTTTACTTTTTGTTTTGCGGCCGGGGAGATGGGGCGCTTCTCCCTGGCCTGAATTTCGGCCGGGCGAGGCGGGACACCTCCCCCCCTCGCCTGAACTTCGGGGGGGGGAAGCGAAGCGCCTCCGCCCCACCGCGAAGCTGCAAAAAGGTAAGTGACTTGCGTACATCCCTACTCAAGTGTACACTTCTTCACCTAGTAGCTTACCAAACTTGCACCTTTAGATGTCTGTAATGTCTTACACTAGGTGTTTGCTCAGCTTCTGCCCGCAAATCAGAGAGGATTCTCTCCGTGTCTGGAGGGAAAGATTCAGATGCCATCTTCCCTGAGGACACAGAATCCACCCATTCTGCCCCAAGCTCCCTCAAAACAGGCTGCTCCTCTGCTCCTCAGGGAATGATAGAGGATTTTTTCCAGAGAGGGAATGTAAAAAAAAAAAAAGCTTCTGCAAGAGCTTGCAGAAGTGGAAGAGCTTATCTGGATTTGGGACCACTTTTCCCATGAAATAAATACTCCTCTGCTAAGCCAGCAGAGGCTTAGCAGAAGATGCTTTCCACTCATGGATCCAATCCAGAATGCATATCAATCATTTGCCTGAACATCAGGGCTGCAAAGCCATAGCTGGCAGGCATATTTCACCTATATAACGTATCTTTATTATAAAATTGTTAACCTTACTTTATACCACTTCAGACCATTGGTCCATCTACTTCAATGTTGTCTATACCAGCTAACAATATCAGGGTTTCAGATCTTGGAGACCTCCCATTGCTAATTGAAGATGCAAGGAATTGAATCTGGGACCTTCTGCATGCAAAGCAGATGCTCTACCACTGAGCTATGGTCTTTCCCCTAAGTCATGGGTAGGCATCCTGGGCAAGATCTACACCTTGTGTATATGGAATGTGCCTCAACAGTTATCAGTGCAGTTCAATACCAATAAAAAGCACTAATGTAGATAGGGATGTCAGAGAATTCCGCCACGGATTTCGGTGAGGCCGAATGCCAGTACATTCAGCTCCCCGAAATCCGTGGTGGAACGAAGCCCCCGCCCCCCCCACCCATGAAAGGTGCGTGAAACGAGCACTTACCTGCTGCCGTCTGTGCTGACGTGCAAATGGCAGCAGCCCTGCGGCCGCCATTCACTTCTTCATCATAGCCGTGATAGGCTACATAAATACTTACGTAGCCTATCACGGCTAATGCAGGGACGCCTTTTGCATCTCTGCAGAGGCTGTGATAGGCTATGTAAGTATTTACTTAGCCTATCACGGCAAGCCAAAAAAACCCACCAGCGTACGCAAATGGCAGCGGCTACGGCCGCCGCCATTTGCGTACCCTATTTTTAGCCGGTTTAGCCTACGTAAATATTTATGTAGGTTATTACGGCGAAAACAAGGGGAACGCAAATAGCGTAGTGGGCACTATTTGCATTCCGTTTTTTTTGCCGTAATAGCCTACATAAATATTTACGTAGGCTAAAACGGGGGGGAAGGAACGCAAATGGCGCCCACTACGCTATTTGTGTTCCCCTTGTTTTTTGCCGTAATAGACTACGTAAATATTTACGTAGGCTAAACCGGCGAAAAATAGGGAATGGAAATGGCAGCCGCCATAGCCGCCGCCATTTGTGTATGCTGCTGTTGTTTTTTTTTGGCTTGCTGTGATAGGCTATGTAAATACTTACGTAGCCTATCATTGCAGCTTCGCAGGATGCAAATGGCGGCCGCTATGGCGGCCGCCATTTCTGTCCACAGCAGCCCGTTTGCAGCCAGCCCTGGCCAGTAGCTCCACAGAGCTGCCACAGAGCGGAGCTGGCCCAGGGAGGATTCCAGGGGGAGGGACAGAGCGCCTCCCCCCCACCGCGAATCTGAGCTCTGCAAAGGTAAGTGACTTTCGTACATCCCTAAATGTAGATCTAGCCCTGGTGACCTCCAGATATTTTGGACTACAAGTCTCATAATCCCTGACCACTGGCCATGTTAGCTGGGAGTTGTAGTTCCAAAAATCTGGGGGCCTCCAGGTTGCCTACTCCTGCACTAAGTGATAACATTTGAAAAATGATCTGGTAGCCTCCTCTACTGAGGATGTGCTGGATTGCCTGATCTTTTCTTTACCTTTCCCCCACCTTTTCTTTACGTTTTCTTTTCTTGTTCATTAAGGCTATTATCCCTGATCCACTGATTTTATGACGGAATGGGATGGAAGGGGGTCTCATTTGCACAGTACCTTGTCATGCTCAGACTATGAATTAATTATTACGTGCAACATCCCAGTGTTTTTATGTACTGTTAATTGCAAAGAAGAACCAATAGAGAAACAAACCCTTACGTCAGACACTTAACAAATAATTGACATGTGATTTTAGGCGGGGAAAACACCCCTATCCAGAAATTTTGCCTTCTGTTTATTTATATTGTGAACTATTGATACCATGTTTCAAGCTTAACTTCATGACCATGATGGCTAGACATTTAAGAGAGAGAGAGAGAGAGAGAAGAAAAGAACTGAGAATACAGGATTCTATATGGTTATACAATAGCTATGCTTTTCTTGTTTCTAATTTTTGGTTTGGTTTTGATACCTCTTTCTGGTAAATGCTAAGTTTGGTCTCGGTCTCCAATAATTGCAAGCAACCAATCCGATTCTGTTGAGAAATTCTTGCATTGCTACAAAAAAGGAGCAACTTAATTGGTCACCTAAGCTATACACTTCTTATTATGTATGTATCAACATTCCATTGCTGATTATGCTCTGTGTGAAGCCATGTACAAACAAGCTAGAAATATATATGCCAGCTAATTTAGACATAAAGCATAGAAAAATGCATATAATTATATCTATATAAGTTATTTCCTTAGCATGGACCATCTTCTCAGTGTGAAGGGTCTTAAGACAGATTGTCTAAACTTGGGTAACAGAGAGACCTTGAGTCACATCTATAAATGGAATTTTCCTGGCAAGGAAGTGGGTCAGAAAGCTAAGTCTATTGGTCATAAACTGATGAGGAGCTGCCAATCAAGTACCTTCCATTCATTAAGCACAGGAGAATGAGATATGAATTCATAAAGAAAGGATTGAAAAATTAATGTTGTCAACTTTTATTCCAAGGAAGAGTATTTAAAGCAATGAAAACTAATTCAAAGATGGATGAAATCATCCCCTATATAGAACTAGTTGTGTAGCCTTGGCAAAGAAGGTACATGGTTATGTTATGTACATACAATCCATAATCCACCTAAAAGTTTATAGCAAAAGCACTGACAGAATCTCTTTCTTCCTATCTATTAATAAATGTTCCCCATGATAGCCCCTTTAGCTGTTTGATGCCAGGCTGTAAAATTTCACAACTTCCATAAATTGCGTCTCATTCCTTATTACAACTTTTCAGGCCAATGCTCCCCTTGCTGATGACCTTGCTCTATCTCCATCAGAGAAGTCAACTTTCCACTGTAACCACAATGACTTGGTCCAGCAAAGGAATAGGGTCATTCCAAGGAAGGTGTCTTTCCTCTATTACATTTTAAATTTCAGTCTTTACTCATTTATTCATTGAGTACACAGTGAAACAGATATTTGCTTAGCACTTTGACAGGAGAATGTGATCACTACAGGACAGACATTTATCTTGTGGCTTAAGGAACTCGGTAAGATGCCATGCATGTTGATGGATGGTGCTGCATTAATGAACATTCACATTTTCATTAAATGTGAATGTGCATGGAATGTCATCCAACCTCTGCATTATGCATGCATGGAAATGCTCAAAACCATGCCAGTTTCTGCCCTTCATACACTGCCCACACCAGGCAGGGGCCAAACTAAGATCAGCATGGGGCACCCTTACAGATTTCATAAACAAAGGGGAAAGAAATGCTGGGCAGTAAGACCACATTCCCCCCTCATGGATCACTGCCTTGTTGTGGCGAAGGGGCTTGCGTAACTCAGTGAAGCCATAAGCTATGCCGTGCAGGGCCACCCAAGATGGACAGGTCATGGCGGAGAGTTCTGACAAAATGTGGTCCACTGGAGAAGGAAATGGCAACCCACTCCAGTATTCTTGCCAAGAAAACCCCATGGAATGTATCACAAGACTAAAAGAGATGACGCTGGAAGATGAGCCCCTCAGGTCGGAAGGTGTCCAATATACTACTGGGGAAGAGCAGAGGGAATTTCCAAGTAGCGCCAGAAAGAGTGAAGCAGCTCGGCCAAAGCCGAAAGGACACTCAGCTGTGGATGTGTCTGGTGGTGGAAAGAAAGTCCGATGGTGTAAAGAACAATATTGTTTAGGAACCTGGAATGTCAGATCAATGAATCAAGATAAGCTGGAGGTGGTCAAACATGAGATGGCAAGATTGAACATCGACATCTTGGGAATCAGTGAACTAAAATGGACAGGCATGGGCGAATTTAATTCAGGTGACCATCAGGAGAATTATCAACAACCTCAGATATGCAGACGATACCATCCTAATGGCAGAAAGTGAAGAGGATCTCAAGAGCCTCTTGTTGAGGGTGAAAGAGGAGAGTGCAAAAGCTGGTTTGAAACTCAATATTAAAAAAACAAAGATCATGGCATCTGGCCCCATCACTTCCTGGCATATAGAAGGGGAAGAAATGGAAGCAGTGACAGATTTTATTTTCTTGGGCTCCAAGATCACCACAGACGGTGACTGTAGTCATGAAATTAAAAGACGCTTGCTCCTTGGGAGGAAAGCTATGGCAAACCTAGACAGCATAGTGAGAAGCAGAGACATCACCTTGCTGACAAAGGTCCGTCCAATCAAGGCTATGGTTTTCCCAGTAGTAATGTATGGCTGTGAGAGTTGGACTATAAGGAAGGCTGAGTGCTGAAGAATTGATGCTTTCGAACTGTGGTGATGGAGAAGACTCTCACGAGTCCCCTGGACTGCATGGAGGTCCAATCCGTCCATCCTAAAGGAAATCAACCCTGAGTGCTCATTGGAAGGACAGATACTGAAGCTGAAGCTCCAATATTTTGGCCACCTAATGCGAAGAGAAAACTCTCTGGAAAAGACCCTGATGCTGGGAAAGACTGAAGGCAAAAGGAGAAGGGGACGGCAGAGGATGAGATGGCTAGATAGCATCACTGATGCAATGAGTATGGACTTGAGCACGCTCCGGGAGAGAGTGCAGGACAGGAAGGCCTGGTGTGCTATGGTCCATGGGGTCACGAAGAGTCGGATATGACTGAACGACTGAACAACAACAACAACAACAAAAGACCACATTCAGCAAGGTCGAAAGCCTTCTCTTCGAAACGGTGGCAGATTCAGCCATGCGGGGGTAGCGACTTCCGCTCTTCACAGTGAGCTGTTAGCAAGGCTGTGTGTGTGTGTGTGTGTGGATGCAGCTCATGGGCCACCCACCCCTGTCCTAGATGCATTCAAAGATAAGTTCCAAAAAGCACTGCTATTTTTTTAAGATGACTTCTAATCATTTTCTTTTTTAAACTTCACAATCACTCTACCATTGTTATTAGAGGTGTTATTGAGGCAGACAAAGGGTAGTATCCAGTGGGGCCGCTCCACTACTGCTGGTTCAATTGTGTTCATGGAACCTAGCACTTGTGGAACGGTGAAGTGGCGTTTTTCAAAATAACTCTGGAAACACTTGTTTCCAGAGTGGGGCTGGTTGGTGGAGCTCCCAACAGCAAGCTCTGCTCGTCTGTGCCCTTCTGGGGCACAGATCATTCCTGCGATCGCCTTCAGCTCACTTCAAGCATTTCGGCTCATTTCTGATTGCCTCAGGAATTGCTAGGTTCCCATTGCGCTACCAGGAGATCCTGCTAGCGCACGGGCAATATTGGATACTCCCCAAAAAGTTCGGCTCTCACTTGTGATTTTAGGTAGGGCTGTGAACTACTTCAGCCCAAGCCCCGAGTCAAAGCGGGCTGCTTCGGGTCACTATTGAGCCCCTTCCAAGGTGGAGCGGAGGGGGCATGAAGCAACCCTGAGTGGGTTGGGGGCTTTCCGAAGTGCTCGGTGCGCTTCAGAGCTTTGGCACACCCGGCCCAGCCATGCCAATGCCTCCAGGTCCTTACCTGAGCTGCCCACCTCCGTCGCCGCCACCTCCACTGCCACCTCTGTGCTGCTGTCTCCACCACCATTGCTGCCGCTGCAGCCACTGCTACCTCTACTTCCATCATCGCTGTTGCTACCACTGCTGGCTCCGTCACTGCCACCGTCTTCTCCACTATTGCCGCCTTCTCCTCCACCTCCTCCATCGCCGCCATCATTGCTGCTGCCACCTCCTGAGGCCTGGACGTGCGCCAGCTCTTATTGTGGGGAAGTTCCTGGAAGTTGCCATTTTTAAAATGATGACTCCCTGCAATAAGAGCTGGCACGTGTCCAGGCCTCAGGAGCTGGTGGTGGTGCTGATGGCGGCGGTGGGCAGAGAAGGTGGCAGTGATGGAGGAGGAGGCAGTGGCAAGGTAAGGAGCTGGGGGTTTGCGTGGGGGCATCAGGGGGAGACCCAAAGTGAGGTTTGGCCATCCGAATCCCACTTCAGGTTCAGTGCTGAGTCGGGTTGAGGGCCCCCCAAATCAGCCCGAGCCAAATCGGGCCCACCTCCAAAGCTACGAAGCAGCTTCAAAGTTGGATTGGGGGGTCCCTGCACAGCCCTACTTTTTAGAACAAAGGGATTTGTAATTTTGACATGTATTTCTAGTATACAGACCCTTTCATAGTTTCCAATTATAAGCAAAACTCATGAACTGGCTAGAGACAATGCTGCTCCTGAAAAATACCTGGATGGGGTGGGGTGGGGCTGCTCCCCTGACCTCCTGAAATAGTATCTATGGAGATCAGTGCCCCCATGTAGGTTGCAGAGATGGCTCTATATTCTTAGTGCTAAACTGTCTTAAAAGAAAAAAATGTTATCCCCACCCCAGCACCTGAAGTCTCTTTCCTACACTTCTGGCTTAGTGAGGAAGTGCTGTCATGAGACTGTGTGCGTGTGCCCAAGCCCCCTGCCCCAATTCTGAATGGTAAAGATCATGTAAAGTATAAATTCTACAGATTAAGACTCAACTCTCAGAAAGGAGACACAGATATATCTTTAGACAGGTTTCTAGGATCGTAAAAATAACCCTCTTCAATTCTGCATGGTGGGGGAATCACTGGCCTGCTCTTTTCTCTTTCTCAAAAGGTGGGAAGAAGGATGAATTGACCTTTGGATATTGGCTTTTTAGATTTTTTTATATTAACAACAACCCTGCAGCTCATTTGCCATTTATTTTGTCTGGCCTAGTTCCATCAGAGCTTTCCCTTTTCTTTTTAACACAGTAAGCTCTTCTTAAAATTGATTTAGTGCAGAAAACCAAGCAGTGTTTTAGAAGAGACTTTTGTTGTACCATCGTCTGCTCATGCCTATGGTGCATAAAAGTGGTGCTTCCTGATCCAAATTACAATATTAAATAAGGAGATATTGCAAGCTTCAGTGGATGTTCTAGGCGAGGGAACGCTCTGAAGAAAAGAGGCTCTGAAATGAAGGACCACCATTAGCATTTCTTGAAATCTAAAAGGAAGGATAGCACTACCTTGGTTTGTTGTTGTTCAGCCGTTAAGTCCGACTCTTCGTGACCCCATGAACATAGCATGCCAGGCCTTCCTGTCCTCCGCTCTCTCCCGGAGTGTGCTCTACCTTGTGCTCACTACCTTGGTTAAAACCTGTTATATTGGACGGCTATTTCGAGGAAGGGTGTGGGGAGGATCAGCCTCCAATTCTGCTTTTCACAGAGAGCTGTTGACAGTTCCCATGGCCCTCTCTGGATCCCTCTTGCATCTCTTTTATACTCCTATGCACATCTCTTTTAACTTGGGGCTGGATGGAACAATTCAAGGGTCTGGGCTTGGTCAATGGCTCACCGGTTGCTAATCTGCATAATATTCTGTGGCCAGTTTAAGAGCAGTGTGAATGTGCTCTAATATTTATTTATAACGCAGCCAATGACAGGGCTCCATCACACTTGATAAAATTGCTACACAGAAATCAGAGCTATGTAGAAATCCAGATGATTCCCAGGATATGACAAGCCTGTGCAATTTGCTACAAGCACAAATTACAAGCATCAGTACCCATCAGGCACCTGCACCACTGATACCTGCCACATCTGCTGCTCCCTTTTCTGTTACAAAGACCACTCACCCAACTTCTGCTATCTGGGAGAAGAAGGGGCCTCTATCTTGAAAGAGACTGGGGCTTGTTTGTTTTGGTCTTCTAGAAGAGAAGAAAAAGCACGTTCCATTAGGGCATTCAAGACCTGCACTTCAGCAAGACCTCTTGTGAAGAACTTGCTGGCTGGCCTATTGTGTTTCTTTATCCCTCTGTGTTAACACTTGCAAATGTCAGATCTTGCCTCAGGGTGACAACCACAGAAGCCCCCATCAAAAAATTTTTTATGCTGATTTCTTTCCTGTTTAAGCCAAATAGAAGGAAAGGTTATGCACCAATTTTACTTTGTTTAGCCTTTTAAGTATTTTAAAGAACCTTTATAACTGTGAAACCTTGAAACCCCCTATATTGTATAGGCTGACATGCCTATGTGACTCCTTTTGTCACCTGAGTGAGGCCTTTGTTTAAGGCCAAGATTCCCTCAGGCTATTTTTCTCACCAGGACCTGTGATAATCAGATGTATTAAAGCAAAAGATCCATCTTTTTTCCTCCTCCCTTCACCTCAAGAAAAAGAAAGAAAAGCCATTTTCTTCTTTCTTCCCTCTATGTCTGGCAACTGGAAACACATCTTGCAAATCCGGTGGGCAATCTTGAACTGTGAACTTGTTTTGTTTTATTTTAATAATTGAATCCTGAGAAGAGGGATAAAAAGAGCACCCCAAATCCCTGGATTTTTGGAGGATTCTTTCCATCCAGGAAGGACTCTTCATACTACATGCTGCAGAGAAGAGCAACCCCCCTTCTTTTTCTAGAAGAGACTCAATAGGGCTTCCAATATTCACAAGTCAGCAGATAAGGAAAGGTAAGTATTTGCATTAACTTCTAGCCAAAGCTCTGTTTCTGTTTTTTTTTCTAATATTCGACCCCATTCCCAACTCTGAAACCCTTGGCTTTGGAACTCCCTGTTGTTGTTTTTAAGCCTCTCCATCCATTTCCTTCCCAAACCCCTGCATTTGCTCTGATACTCCTCAAATGCTCTCACAATTTAAAAAACAGTCTGTTTCTCCGCCTTTCACATTATCCCAGGCTGAAACTCCTTCTGCCTCCTTTCTTCCCCATTCTCCATAATCAGTTACGCCAGGACAACTTCTGGAGGTCCAGAAGCCATTTTAGTCCCCCGAGGCCCTGCTGCGGGCTGCAGTCTGTGGGGCGCCATGTGGCACGACCCCCTCCAAAGCCGAAATTGCCCATTTGCCACTGAAATTTGGCGGCAAACTGCTTTGTACTGCTACAGAGCATTACAGTGGTTAAATCTGGCTTGTTTTCAAGCTAAGTTTAAGCCTTTGGGCACTCCATAGCAGCTACGGAGTGCCTGAAGTGCCAAATTTAGCTTGCAAACAAGCTAAATTTGGCCATTCAGGCATTCTGTAGTCAATGCATTGGGTGTGGGGAGGGACTGCAATGGGGCAAAGCAGGGCTGCTTGCAGCCCACATGCTACATGCTGCTCTCCCCTGAGCTACACACACACACACACACACACACACACACTTGCTAGAAAGGCACTCATGATCACCAATTTTAGACTGGCATTTGCCTTCCTATTCAAGGGCTAGTTTTCATTTAAATGCTAACTACTATTTGTTTGTTTGTTTGTTTGTTTTTGCTCAATGCTTAAAACTGTTCCCTTTAAAGCGCCACTCATCCATCAACCCTTTTTGAACACATATGCACATACAACACAATTTTCTATATATCCCATCACACCTAGCTTTAGTACTAATTTCCCTAGAGAGGTTCGCCTGGCACCTACATTGTACTCCTTCTGGCGCCAGGTGAAGACCTTTTTATTCTCCCAGTATTTTAGCTTCCTAGTCTTTTAGCTTTGGTGTTTTAAATCTGCATTTTAAACCTCTGCATTGCTGCTAGGTTTTATTCTGGTTGTTCTGTTATATTGTGGTTTTAAGCCTTCATATTTTATATTGTTTTATGCTGTGCTTTGTGGTTTTAATTTTAATGAACAGCCCAGAGAGCTTCGGCTATTGGGCAGTATAGAAATGAAATAAATAATAATACAATAATTTAAATGCTTGTTATCTTTTAACCTTGTAAGTGTTCGTGTGTGATTCTAATTGCCCTGAGGTAGGTATGGTTCTGATTCCCCTGATGTGTGGTTTTAATTCTTTCAAAATTCTTCTTTAATAAAACAAGGACCTTGTCTGTGATCTCTGACTCTCTCAGCTTTTGGGGGATCAAGTTTTCCCAAGTGCCCAGACTTCAGTGGCCAAAGATCTCTTGGGTGGGTGAGGTTTACATGTATGTAATGTAAATGTGCATACTACATATATGTAATATGCACATTCATGTACATTAAAGCGTACTTAACATGCTTGGCAGTAAGTGCCAAGCATTTAAATGGAGCTGCTATTTAAATTTCCCATAGTGCCTCAGTATAATGCTTGGTTGGTGGCATTCCAGCACATTTGGAGAAATGTTAATGATGGCTTTCCAGTATTCGTTGGAGTGTCACCACTGCTTCTGCCCATTGCCACCAGCTGAGCCCACTGGTATGGGGCTTTATAAGGGGCCACCAATGTAGGACACTTTACTGATGGGTTTGTCAAACCTGGAGCCGTCCCAACATAAAGCAAACTACACATGTAGACTTCTCATACATGATGATTTATGTGAAAGATTCATACATATTCCTACATATGTAGAAATTCCCTTTGTGACACGGCCTTTGAATATTTATGTTCAGGCACAGTTGTTCAGTGCAAAATTTAAATAAGAAATGAGGTGAGAGCGTGACAGTGATAGCAGGGATGATTTAAAAAAAAAGAAAGGGAAAGCCAGGTAGCAATTGACCTGGACATACGTATAACACAATCTATGCTTGGCTAGAGGCTCTGAAGATACTTGAATCTGTAAACTTTGAACCACTTGCTCCATTGAGAAATATATATTATCTTGTCTGTTCTGTCCCCCTCTTTCTTTTGGGAACATCAGGACTATGAGCATTCTGACGTGCATTTTGCAGCAGGAACGGTAAGTGCAAATAAGCACATTGCTGCTTTTGTTAGCTCTGCTGGCACCATTCCACTGTAATGCTGACCAACAGGGCATTAAAAGCTTCCAGTTGTTTTTAAAAGTGTGAAAAGGCTACAGCACTATAGATTTAAGCATTATTCAGAAATGGGGGAGAAAAGGAATTTAACTCCAGTGTATAATCAATGTAAGAAATGCTGAGTTGAGCCTTCCACAGGATAATGCCAGTCATAACCTCTCTACACTCCTCTTATTCATAATGTTTATTCATGGCTCTTTCCATCCTCTGAGAGCATTTTGCTCTTTTCAGCAACAGCATAGCAAATATATCTAGTGAGGAAAGAACAATGTTCTATTCTGCCACATGCCTCACCAACCAGCCAAGCTGTCACGCAAGGTTCCCATTTCCTCATCTCTGGTCTGGGGAAGGAGAAATGGGTGTATCAGATTTCTTCTTTGGAAACCAGGTGGGGTGTCTGGTGTTAATGGGGAGAGAGATCTTGTTCTACCTTGGAATCAATTTAAATTTGAAATTCATAGAGGAAAATTAACACTGTTTCCACAATGTCAGCCTGGCCTTCACTCCTCTAAGCAGATTCAAACAGAAGAGGGCAGGGGGTTGGAGTAGGAAGGAACATGGATGGCCATTGCTTCTCAAATAAAATGACATTTGAGTGACAGTATTTCTTCTGGCCTGAATGAATTTCAAATAAAGGATATCTTTCACTGGAGCTTGGATAGCTTTGGATTAAAGCTATCCAAAGGAGAAACTTTGGATAGCTTTAAAAGGGAGGACAAAGTTATGGAGGACAAGGCTATCAGTGGCTACTAGTCCTGACGGCTATATGCTAACTCCAGCATCAGAGGTAGTATGCCTATGTACACCAGTTGCTGTAGAAAATGGGCAGGAGGATTCTGTTGCACTCATGTCCTACCTGCGGGTTTCCCACAAGCAGCTGGTTGTCCACTGTGTGCTGAACTAGATGAACAGTGCTGGACTAGATGAACCCTTGGTCTGATCCAGCATGGCTGTTCTTATGTTTCATGTCCTTGAGAAGGATGACCACAGTCTTCACTGTGTTAGGTCAGTATCAGGCCACACCCAACAGGGTACAAACCGAAAGTCTTCTAACCAAAGGTTATGTCGCCATACTCCCATGGCTGCCCAGAGGGTTTATGGGACAAATGTGATGTCCCCTACAAGGACCCATGTGTGTGTGAGACTCTGGTCAGTGATGTGGCAGGGCCAGGACCAATAGTACGCAAAGGAGTAGGGTGTACGAAACCCCGCTTCCCTGGCTCTGCTGGGCTCCGCTGGGTTCCTCAGGTGGGGGAAGGCGATCCATTCCTCCCCCCGGAATCCTTGATGGGGGGGGAGGCGATCTGTTCCTCCCCCCCGGAATCCTGCCTGGCTGGCTCCACTCTGCGGCCAGGCTGCGGAGCCATTGGCCGGGCCAACCCGCAGCGGGGCCTCCAGCTGCTGCCAGGCTGGTGCAGACGCAAATGGCGTCCTGTGTGGGGGATGACATTTGCGTCCCTATGCCACCCTGTGATAGGCTACGTAAATATTTACGTAGCCTATCATGGCTAAAGCAGGGATGCAAATGGCGTCCCCTATGCCATTTGCATTCCCGCTTTAGCCGTGATAGGCTACATAAATATTTACGTAGCCTATCATGGAAAAAACACACAAAAAACAGCGAACGCAAATGGCGGTGGCTACGGCGGCCGCCATTTGCATTCCCTTTTTTCCTGCTGTGATAGGCTACGTAAATATTTACGTAGCCTATTATGGCAAAACAGAGGGGCACAAATGGTGGCCGCTATGCCATTAACGCCCCTCTGTTTTGCCGTGATAGGCTATGTAAATATTTACGTAGCCTATCATGGCTATATGGAAGAAGCGAATGGCGGCTGCATATGCGGCCGCCGTTCGCAATGCAGTGCGGATGGCAGCAGGTAGGTGCTCTGTTCTGGGTCCATTTCGTGGGGCGGGGGGGGGGGCTTCATTCCGCCATGGATTTTGGGGGGCTGAATGCACTAGCATTCAGCCTCACCGAGATCTGTGGCAGAATTCTCCGCCATGCCTACAAAGGAGTCATAGAATAGTAGGGTTGGAAGGGGCCTACAAGACCATCAAGTCCAACTCCCTGCTCAATGCAGGAATCCAAGTCAGAGCATCCCTGACAGATGGCTGTCCAGCCTCATCTTGAATGCCTCCAGTGTGGGGGAGCCCACCACCTCCCTAGGTAATTGGTGTCATTGTTCTATTGCTCCAACAGTCAGGACGTTTTTCCTGATGTTCAGCCGGAATCTGGCTTCCTGTAACTTGAGCCCATTATTCTGTGTCCTGCATTCTGGGATGATGGAGAAGAGATCCTGGCCTTCCTCTCTGTGACAACCTTTCAAGTACTTCAAGAGCGCTATCGAGTTGAGGAAAGGGCAAATTGCCTCAAGGGCACCCTGGATTTGCAGGGGTTGGGGGAAACTTCCTCACTTGCCACCGCCCTCAGAAGCCCTGATTACCACAACACCCATGCTGAAAATCATGTTAGTATCTGAAGCTATCTGTACGTGCATGACATCACAATTCGCAAAGCAAACCATATTCTATCACATTCGCTTCTCAGGGGCTGTTTGAGATGGGGGTATTGACTTGATAGGAAATAAATATTTCTTGAGCAACGGCTCCAAAGACCGCATAGATAAGGCTTTAAACATCCTCCTGACCTCATGAAAGGAAGCCCTGAAATTGCCACCTTTGTAGCCCAATCCTAGGCAGACGTTCCCTTGTGTTCAGTGGGGCTCATTTCCAAGTAAGCATGCATAGGATTTTTAGACACTTCTTCACCTGAAGTCAACCATCAAAACCACACACCCTCCACCACTGCTCTAGACCAGAGCTCATTTATTGGGACACACCAGGAGATGCCTCGACTAGAGCAGGAAAATGGTTCCCCTTTGAAAATCAAGGTAGACTCCACGTAGCTAGCAAATGGTCCCAGATATTCCTGCCTGGCCTTCATGGATCAGTACACATCAACACCCCCCCCACACACACACACACACTAATACCAAGAGGGAACATCTCAAGAGACCTTAAACCAGGAACACTGACAGCCAGGGGCCAGCCCCTTACTCACTGAAACAGTTGTCTAAAGTTGGGAGGGTGCTGTTGCAGTCATGTCCTACTTACGGATTTCCCACAGGCAGCTGGTCAGTCATTGTGTGAGCTCAATGCTGGACTAGAGCAGACCCTTGGAAATGGCAAGTTCTTAAGGTCAGCTTGCAGGAACTGTTGGGCAGGAGATTCCTGAGCCAATCTGGGGAATGATGAACCAGCCCCAAATCAACTGCCTGCTGCAGAGCCTCCAGCACCTACTGTGATTCTTCCGTCAGAGAAAATTATTGCTAAGGGGAGCCACTCACTTGCTTCACTGCATCTGCCAGTCTATCCCCCCTGCTGGCTCTTTGGCTTGTTCTGTCCTGCTTTGTCGTGGGCAACCTCACCCTTTTACCCCACAGCTTTGACTTTTTGTTTGCCCTTGGACTTCGCAACAGCTTGCAGGATATATTGTGGACGGTTTCCTGAAACCCTTGACCACTGTCAGAGTCCACTCCTGCCAAGATCTAGGGACCCAGCAGACTCAAATGACACAAACAGAAGGGCACAGCTGAGCCACTGAGTTTTGACTCCTCCATCAAAGCAGAATGCCAGCTCAGTCTCAACATCATGCAGAATATGAAGGATTCGAGTCTGCAAAATCAATGGCAAACCTATTGGAGCAGCCCAGGCATCTACCCTGCAAGATGAAACTTATAGCCAATGGTGTAGTGGAGCAAGGGCGCACAGGGATGCAACAGCAGCAGTTTTTTTTTTTTAAATTAGCAGGGACACTGACATCATCTGTAAACACCCGCTCCACCACCACCTCCCTGCTCCCTCTGAGCTTAGCTGCAATCCTCACAGTAGTGGGGTGGGGGAATTAAGAGAGCAATCCTATGTCCCCTAGATAGCATCTAGGGGGAGATAGGATTTTTCGGTTTCCCAGCTCCAAGCTCATAGACAGCGCTAGGAGCACGTTGCCAGGAAACTGTGCTCCCCTCCCCCTTGAAGCTGGGGCAGAGAGAACTGCAGCAGCTTCCCCTCCGTGCCTGTCCATGCTCATAACGTGGAGCATGGACAGGGTGAAAAGGGGGCGTTCCCAGGAGCAGGGAGGGGAGAAGACCACAGAAGCCATTTCAGACAGCTTCCTATGCAATCCCCAGCCCTGTTCCTGCCCCCTCCCTGAAGTCACGCTTAGATGCCCCAAATCAGGCGTCTAAGGCAAACTGCAGGGCAGCCAGGGCACGGAAGGAACCCTCTCCTCTGGGCTTCAGCCGCCCTGCATTGAATAGGTGGTAGTCTCCGACTTCAGAGGAAGTCAGAGGCAACCGTCTATCTCAATAGGATTGCGCCCCGATTTTACCAGCAACAATATATTCGCTATTGTAATGCGAAGTATTTTGAGATGGCTTGGTCTTGAATGTACAATTAGCTTACAAAAGACCAGCTCCTGGTTGAAATGAAAAATACTAGGACTGGTTTCTCAATATGAATCAATACTGCTGCCTGGAGTTTTGGGCTGTCCTTGGAATTGTGGCTATGGGAAATGTCATGATGAGTGCCTTCATTTCAAAATTTACCACTACACCACTGCTTTCAGATCTGCAGAAGCAGCATTATATTATCTCTTCTCCCATCCTCTCCCAACATGTGCCACATCGCTTCACTTCAAATAGTATATTTTTTTCTCAAGATGAAAATGTTATGTTGTGTTTTCCAAGGACTCTTGTTTCCTTAGTAATGGAAGCTTTTAACTAGGGCTGTGGATGGACCCCCCACTTTGATTCGGATGCCATTTCAGACCCTCTCCGCTTTGACTTGGTTCCAGATCTGAAGTGAGATTTGGATATCCAGATCACTCAGTTTGGGCATTTTCCCATTGACTTGCATGGGAAAACACAAATGGCCATAACTTCTTCAGATTTCATGATAAATACATGAAACCTGGGATCCTCTCTGCCGATGTGGAAGGAATCCTACTGGTCATATTTCAGACAGTTTGGCCCAGTACATTTTGTGCTAGGTGCAGCTGAAATTTGATGGTTTCCACAAAAACTCTCAAAGCAAAGAGCGATACCTCTCAGCCCCGCGCGCCTCCTCGTCCTTCCTGCTCTGCTGTCAAGGACCGCTAGCCGTGTCCTGCTCATAAGGAGGAGTCAGCTAGTGAGCATGAGGGCATGCACTGTGCTGCTGGTCAGCTGTCCTTGACAGCCGACCAGGTAGGAGGAGGAGTGGCGCATGCCCACCACCAGCAACCACCTCCTGCTTGTGAGGAGGAGACAGCTAGCGAGTGGTGGGAGTGTGCGCTGTGCCTCTTCCTCCTCCTGCCTGGGCAATTCACAGTGCTTTTTTGCATAGAAGTCTATGTGCACACATAGACTTACATGCTGAAAGTGCTGTGAAACACCCATATACTCAAGATTCACGGTGCTTTTTGCGTAGAAGTGTATTTGCACATAGACTTCCAATTGCCATGTTTTTAAAATACATGGCGATCACGGCAGAGGTGGAGGGACTGGTGAGTGGAGCAGGGGCTGGGGGTGGGTGTCTGGAGAACCCAGATGGGGGGGGTGTCTCACATCCCTAAGTAACAGCACCAGAATTATCTCTGTCTCTGAAACGCAGCTGTTTTTCTCCAGTTCTTCGGTCTTCCCCCCTCCTCCACCACTGTCACTGGCTGGAGATTGCTGGGTTACATTCAGCCCTGATTTGGCAACTAGAGTTTCCATTCACCAAAGCTCCCTCCCTCCCGCCTCCCTCCTCCTCCTCCTCCTCCTCCTCCCTACCCTGTCCCTCCTCTTCAACCCTTTGCTGAACTTTCTCAAGTTGATACTTTTGGTGCCAGGCTGTCTGGGTTGCTCAGAACAAATCACCCAGTCAGACAAGGCACTTCGTATACAAGCTGCTTCACTTCAGGGTACCTTGTTGCTATTCTGCTCAGCCTTGTATCATGCGGAGGCACCTCCGAAGCAGCCCGCTTCAACTTGTTATTCAGGCTTTGGACCGAAGCAGTGCACTACCCTACTTTGAACCTTGGAACTGCCTAGGTGAATATCTAATTTGATTTAAATTCCACTGCAAGGTCTCTGCAAGTTAAATCCATTTATAAGAATTAGGCAGCCTCTGCTTTGGTGCAAGGTGATAGCCATCTGGTGGTTCTTTTTGGTCTTCAAACCATGCAACCATGCTTATTAAGCAGTAAAGAGTCACTTTGCTTTGATTTCCCCCCCTTTTCTTTTTGCTTTCAACCAACCGTAAATGTACTGCTGTTCACAGGGGTGCAGGTGAGTAAATGCCAATTAAAAGGCTTTAATACTTTATGATTATTATCGTATACACGGAGAAGAAATAATTGTACAAGCTTTCCCTAATTTGTTTACAATTTAGTGTTCTTAGCATTCCTGGAGGCAGGTGCTCAGCATTGGTTGATGTCTAATTTCTCTCCATCATCATAAACGTTTCTGTATATCTTTCCCAGCATATATCTATCTGAACACTATAAAAAGGAAACAAGCATCAATGCATTATTTAAACTATAAACAAAGTGAAAAGAAAGAACCACGTCCCTTTTGATGAACCTGAGTTATTTTTCTTCTGGCTGTGCATTCTGGAGCATTTTTGTGTTAAATGACTCAATCTGCTATTCACTCTGGCAGAGTCATCATGTTGGATGGAGTTGAAAACTCTCTTAAAATAGCTATCAGTGGATTCCATTTATTTGAAAACCATAAAGTGATATGTAGAAGAAATCACAGCTGGAAATTGCAAGGGGGATGTTCATCAGTTAATCTTTTCAGCCAAAATGAAGGTTAAAGACACTGTAACCTCTGTCTTAAATTCTTAATTATGGT
The DNA here is from genome assembly GCF_057233095.1 of Heloderma suspectum. Taxonomy (NCBI): domain Eukaryota; kingdom Metazoa; phylum Chordata; class Lepidosauria; order Squamata; family Helodermatidae; genus Heloderma; species Heloderma suspectum. The sequence continues at coordinate 257,696,834 of NC_139461.1, forward strand.
GTCAGGTCCAAGCAGAAGCTGTTCTATTTTACCTCCACTTAATTTTCCCCCCCATTTCAATTTTTTTAAAGCAGCTTCTGGTGTCCTTGCTGAGCCATGTCACAGTTAAATGACACACATGCTGTGTATTTTAATGAGCTGCTAACACTGATTATATGAAAAGCAAGCACTGAGACATGTTCAGAGTCCAAAATGCTCCTATGAGGAATAGATTTGTCTCTTTAAAAAGCCCTTAGCTTTGAGGAAGGCTTTAGCCCTTCTGAAAGATTTGATTAGAAACTGCAGAGAGTTCAAAAGGCTAGTGGGAGCCCAACTTTACCTTTAATGTTCACAATGAAGCAGCAGCAGCTGTGAAGCTTTCCCCAGTTGCATTGGAGCCAAAGTTTGAACTGGGATAATTCAGAACATGAACTCCCCAGTACAAAATACTTCGTCCCAATATGAGGTGAATCCAGGCCCTTCCAAAGTTAGGCCTGGGCACTCACTGCTTCTGTCATGGATTGGTGACATCCTGTTCCATCAGTGGAAGGAAGAACAGACAAAAGTGTACACCACCCACTCCTTTTTGCCCTTCCCTTCCTGCGGTCTTCTCTGCTGCCACAAGGTGGACATTAGGGCTGTGTAGTGCTTTGGCCAAAGCCTGAACTCTGAGTCAAAGCAGGGTGCCTCGGGCCACTTTGGGCTGCCTCCAAGTTCAGGTGGAGGGGACCTGAAGTGGTCCAAAGAGGACTGGGTCACTTCGAAGCACTTCGGTGTGCTTTGGACTGATCCGGAGGCCCAGCCGCCATGCCACCACTGCTGCTGCCCAGCCCCCAGCCCTTGCCTGGTCCTCTGGACATGCGCTGGCAGCTGTCTTGTTCCAGGGAATGGGGGGAGCCATTTTTAAAATGGCGACTCCCTGTATTTCCAGAAATTCAGGGAGTCGCCATTTTAAAAATGGCTCCCCCCATTCCCCAGAACAAGAAGGCTGCTGGCATGCAGCCAGAGGGCCTAGAAGCTGGCAAGGCCCCCCTGGTGGCAATGGTGGCAGCCTGCCCTCATTGCAAGCTGCCACCGCTGGTCTCATTCAAGCCTTCATGGGCTCCTTGCAATCAAGGAACCCTTGAAGACTTGAGCAGAGGCAGGAGTTGGCCTCCAACTGGGCTCCCTCCCCTCCTTGCAAGGAAGGGAGAGAGCGCAGTTGGAGGACGACACCTGCCCTCAGGCCTGTCCAATCTGCATGATCTCCTTCTGTGCAAGGAAGGAGGCCATGCAGGCTTGACAGGTGGCTGGTGACTCCCACGAATCACCTGTGCTTCCCTCCTTGCAAAGATGGCAGAACAGGGGAGCGGTGCCCCCGCCCCAGAACAAGGGCACAGATAAGGACCTGGGGGCTGGACGGCATGTTGGGGGAGTCAAAGTGGGATTCGGATGTCCAAATCCCACTTTGGCTTCATAGGCTGAGGTGGGTTGGGACCCCCCGAATCAGCCCAAGCCGAATCAGGCCCACCTCGGAAGCCCTGAAGCGGCTTTCGAGTTGGATTGGGGGGGGTCCATGCACAGCCCTAGTGGAAATCTCTCCCCCACCCCCGCTTTGGCTGCCTTCATTAAACCAGCGTTAAAACTCCTTGGGTCTCAAGTATGTACTTTGGGTAGTGTGGGGGCTGGCTATTAGATATGGGGTGGGTAACCAAACAGAAAAGAGACCACTAAGTTTCAAATAATGTTTAAAAGTTTACTGAAGCAAAATGTTAATAGGAAAAAAATTAAAAATTGGAATGGATACACACACACAACACACAACAGACAACACCCCATAGGAGCAATGGGGTATTAAAACAACCAGAGATAAACACATCCAGCTACCCTAACTAGAGTATGTCCCTATTAAATCCAGGTCTTTTATCCCAGCCATATCTTACCGTTACAGATCCACTAGTTCTCTGTTTCTGATTCTTTTTTCCCTCTATGATTATGGGCTTATTTCCTTCTCTCTCTCACATCTTCTTTCTCTGCTTCTCTCTTTTTTTTCTGCCATAGGCTTTTATATATTAAAATTAGTTATTTTCCCTACCCATCTCCAACCAATCAATAAAGTAGTTTCTTGTTCACTTTTGCCTTAAATTCCTTTCCTACACACTTCCTCTGACCTTCGGTTGAACCTCCTGCAAAGTATTTTCTTCTTCTTCCTGAGCAGTCATCCTTGCTCCTAGAATCTATGTAAACCTTTGACCTTTTGGCTAACTAGCACACATACACACACACACACACACACACACACACACACTTTAATCCCATAATATCCCCAACCCAAACTAAATACAAAAATGGAGGATGGTGCTGTTCCTTCACAACTTCATATTGGTTGTATAACTGTATTTTGGAGTATTTTTGGAGCAACCCTAGCACGCTCTCTAATATGTATTTTGTTCTAAAAAAGGCTACGTGAGCAAGAGTCACATGGCAGCTAAGGCCAAAAGGATCCTGATAGTAGTAGGCTGGGCTACCTGCCTTTATTATAATTGAAGTTTATTTATTTATTTATTTATTTATTTATTCATTCATTCATTCATTCATTCATTCATGATCTGCATGTTCTCTACCCTAATTGAGTTAAGAAGACATGCCCTTTTGTAGTATGTGAAGTATGGAAATTCCAGATAAATGCAATTTATTTATCTATCTTTTCCTTCCTGACCTACAGGTTATCACCTTAGTCAATCCTACATGTACAGTGTAAGAACATAAGAGCCATGCTGGATTAGACAGAGAGTCTGTCTAGTCCAGTATTCTGTTCTTACAGTGAACAGAATGGCCAACAAGCTGTCGATAGGAGACCCACGAGCAAGACATATTAGAATTCTAATATGTGATCCATGCCTTATAGAGCATGTTCTACATGCTCTACATGGGCCTGACCCGAAGAGCGTTCAGAAACTGCAGCTTGTGCAAAATGCAGTGTCCAGATTGCTTCCTGACAAGTTGTGACATGCATTTCTGACATGCATTTCTTTATTGCTGAGAGCCACCTTGGGAAATCTTCTGTCCTGAAAGGCGGCCAAGAAATTTTTAAATAAAAAAAATAAAAAATGCACTTTGGCCCTGTATCAGCTGCACTGGCTTCCAGTTGTTTCCACATACAATTCAAGGTGCTGGTTCCTACCTATAAAATCCTAAATGGCTTGGGGCCAGGATTCTGAAATATTATCTCCTCCCGTATATACCTGCCCAATGTGTAAGACCTGACATGGAGGCCTTGCTGTATGTATGTCCCACCACCAAGAGAGGCTATGCTGGTGGGACAGGGCCTTTTCTGTGGTGGCATCTGAATTGTGGAACTTCCTCTGTAGGGAGATTAGACTGGCTCCATCTTTGTTTAGTTTTAGGCGGACTGTTAAAAGGTTTTGTTCTGCTTGGCTTTTGAATGGTTTTAAATCTGCTTTCTATTTTAAAATATGTTCTCCCCTTATTTTTAATCTGTGATATTTTAAGGAGTTTTTAAATTGTAAGTTACCTTGGGAGCCCTTTTGGGGGCCAAAGGCAACTTATAAATAATTTTACTAATAGAAAAATATTTTGAGGAGAAGACTAAGTTAGTACTCTCCTCCCCAACACCTAGTTTTCTATTTGCAGGATTTATTTATTTATTTATTTATTTATTTATTTTTGGAGGAGCAGGATTGCAGAGAGCATGCCTTAATTTTACAGGGATTGGGGAAAGAATGTCCATGCCTGATCACATTTGTGTGCGGAAGGAGATTGAAGCAGGCCACAACAACAGCCTGGAAGGCCATCAGGACATTTAAAACAAAACAAAAAAATAACAACACAGAATTGAAAAATTATTTTGGCATGTACAGGGTATTGCTCAGCTGTAAAAGATGTTTGAAATAGTCAAACGTCTCTCTCAATTTAATCATATATACTATTGGAAACATGAAAATGAGCACAACGGGTGATACTGGGAAAAGCTCCAATGCCTACATCTGAATAGCAGCCACTGTGATGGGAGAGGAGGTGAAAAATACAATTTCACTGATTGCTGTCCACACAGTGACCTTGTCCTGCTTTCTAAAGCAGGGTCAATATGAAGAGAGAAAAAAACATTTGGCCTTAAAACCTCAGTTATCTAATGAATAATGCAAAATGCCTCTGCCGGGGAGAATTACCCAGGGGGCTTGACCCCAAATGTTAAGTCCCCAAGGGAAACCAAAGCCTTATGATGTCAGAGTTATCAACCCCCAATGTGGAGAACTGATCGCAAAGGCTCAGGACAACCCAGTGAGTTGAATCCATTGGGGGACTATGGGGCAAGTCATTGGAAGACTACAGAAACTACACAAAGTCCACAAGGAAAGGCAGCCTAGTGAGAAATGTCTTTTAAAATGTCTTCTTGTCGTTATGGTCCCAAGTAAATGTAAAATGTAGGGATAATGAGAGTTGAAGGCTGAGAAATAACAGGGAATTTAGGAATGTATGAATTTTGGAAAGTTCTGTCCTCTTTGAAATTTTGTTGTATTACTGATAGGAATGCTGGAGAAATCCGATGCTGGAGAAATGGGCCTGGCTTCCCTGGGAGCTTGCCAAGCCGCTGCCCCAGCTTGTGCTCCCCCGGACACACTCGACAAGCCTCTGCGCTCACCCAGGACCTGCTCACTGAGCAGTCCTGTGCCTGGTGAGTGGTCCTGCACTGCTCTTGAGAGCTGTCAAAAAACTGACAGCTCTCAAAAGCAAGGGAGAAAAGGGATCCCTATGGGGAGCTGGGAAAGTGCCCCATTTCTTCTAAAGAAGCGAGGATACTAGGCACGGGGAGGGGTTGGAGGGGGCACCCCCTCCTCCCTCCCCATGCCTGGCACCTTTGCTTCCTCAGAAAAAATGGGGTGCAGCAATTTTTGAAATGTCTTCTTTCCATTCTTGCACAAGAACAGAACGAAAACATTAAAAAGAAAAGCAGGGGGCAGAGTGGAGTGAGATTGGGGGACACCCAAAGGGGTCCCTACCACTCAATCATTCTCTCTTCCCCCCCCCCACACACACTGCCTGCTCCCCCAAAAAGGCATTTCCCCCAGGCAGGTGGAGGATCCTTCATGCCTGTTGCCTTTTAAAAGGCAAGTGGAAAGAGGAATCTTTCAGCCTGACAGGGGGAAAATACCTTTTGGGGGGCAAAATCCCCCCCCACACACACACCAAGTACTGGCTTGGAAGCGGTGGATTCCCCCCCCCCCCCACACACACACATTTTCCGAGAAGCACCTTGAGAATCTAATGCAAGTGAATGGATCCACTTACATTAGATTTTCAAAATGCTCCTCTGAAAATTGGGGGTGGGGGTGGGGAACCCTACCCCCTGCCATGGGTCCTATTGCCTCAAGGACCCATGGTAGGGGGATTCCCCACCCCACCCCTAATTTTTGCAAGGAGAACTTCTGTAAATGTAAATATTGTGCACATAGGGCAGTAAAGGCCCTCATCTGCGCAAAATTGCAGGCAGCAGAGGGGCTCCATTTACTTACATTAGATTTTCAAAGTGCTCCTTGCAAAAATCAGAGGGGAGAATCCCCCCCATGGGTTCTTGGGTCAACAGGACCCATGGCAGAGGGTTGGGCTTCCTCACCCCCAATTTTCACGAGGAGCGCTTTGAAAATCTAACCTAAGTAAATAGAGCCCCTCGGCTGCTACAATTTTCATAGAATAGTAGTAGGGTTGGAAGGGGCCTACAAGGCCATCAAGTCCAACCCCCCGCTCAATACAGGAATCCAAGTCGGAGCATCCCTGACAGATGGCTGTCCGGCCTCGTCTTGAATGCCTCCAGTGTGGTAGAGCCCACTACCTCCCTAGGTAATTTTGCGCAGATCAGGGCCTTTACTGCCCTATGTGCGCAATATTACATTTATGGAATTTTCCAAGGCACCATTTTTTCGCACAAAATGGTGACTGCACAACGTCGGGTGCTCAGCGATGGCTCATGGAGATGGCTCAGTGAGGGGGGGGGGCGCAAGCAGGGTCAGTGGCTTGGCAGGTGCAGCCTGGAGATGAAAGCGGTGTGTGTGGGGGAGTCCGTTGGACTCCCGGACTGAGTTGAGTGTCTGCGCCATCCCTATCAATAATGGACTCTTACTTGAGTCAAAGCCTCACTGTCTGTCTCACTGTCTGAGACATCACGGTGCCTTGTACTGAATGAGCCACTTTCGGTCAGGCAGCAAGAAGGCAGTCAACTCTTGGAGCTACATTCCAATCTGTACATTGGTTTGAGGATTGGAATTCAAGAAGATTGAATTCCTCGAGCATCCTTTGTGACAACCAGGGTGCCCGGGGACCCCTGTCTGCCATCCCCATGGACAAAGAAACAACAGCTGCAAAAAAGTAAAGGCTTTTATTGAACAGTATCAGGATGGAGAGGGTTTCCAAAGAAAAGTTGCATGAATGGGGTTGCCTGGCTCCCAGGCTTTTGAAAGTTGCACTACAGACAGCAGAATAGCAGGTTTTACCTCCTTGCTTGTTCTCCGTGTTGGATATTATTTCATCTCTTACATAACTGTCTGCCAAGCAGCTTGCAAAGCTACAGGAACCCACTAGCACAAGAAGGCTAACAATCCCCTGTCCTTGGAGGAACAGCTGGAATTGCAGTGGTCACAGCCGCCGATCTTGCCTAAGGCCTCATTCACGATCTGTGTGGCACCAAAAGGGAGGAACACCCTTGCCTTAGCACTGGTTGGAGGGATAGCCATGGAAAGCTGAGGGAAACACTGGGAGAATGATGAGTGATGGTCAGCAGCTGCAAAATGTAGTCTCTGGACCCAGCTGGATGCATTTCAGGTCTTCGAGTGGGAGCAGCTGGAGGAGAGGGCTCCATTTGAGGTGCTTACCAAGCAGTCTTGCCTCAGTCCCCCATTAGGAAGAGAGTATCATCACTGAGACAATACTGACCCTTCCCTATGTGGAGTTGTAGTGGAATGGCGCATGGAGGGTCTGTTTGTTCTGTTCGATGTGGCTAAGCTCTGCTCCTGCAAGGCAAAAAGGACCATGAGTAGCAATGGCTGGAGGGGAAGACCTGATATTCACCAACAGAGAACTTACCTGCCTGTGGGGGGTTCATGGCTACCTGCCAATCCCCTTTCCACACAGTGTATACCAGCCTCCCTGAACCTGGTGCCCTCCAGTTGTGCTGGGATTACATCTACCATCATTGGCCATGCTGGCTGGGGATGATGGGAGCTGCAGTCCCAACACATCTGGAGGGCACCAGGTTGGGGGAGATTGGTGTGTTCTTTCTTTGTCTCCTGTACAAGAGACAACTGCTGCTAGCTTTTGAGGGACGAGGGATTGTTTCACCAATACAGTTTTGCCAAGACACAATTTTCAGGCATTGCAAAGGAGCAGGATAATGTGAAAAAAGGTTTTCAGGAGTTATGCTTTGAAGCACAGGATTCCCCCCGCCCCCGCTTCTCTTGCTCACCTGTGTGGGGTGCTTTGTCTTTATACATTCCCAGTTGTAGGAACAAAGAAGCAATTCCTGTTGGGTGGTTGTGTCTGGAGTCCTGAGGTGAGGTACCTGGAAGGGTGCTGAGAAGACAAGTGTTAGCAATGTGGTTTCACCATATGTGCCCTGAGGCCAGACTGGTCATGTCAGGAGCTCTCATCTTGTGCAAGATGTCCTTTCTCAAGGGGAACCAGAGAAAGTTCCCCTTGTATGATCAAAGTGTGCATGATGTGAGGCCAGAGATATATAGCCCCCAAGCTATGCAACCTGGCATCTGTGTTATGGTCTCCCTGTCAGGGAGTATATATATATATTATGAGATCATTTAAGTCCTATAAACTTCACAATGACAGCTCTCCATTGGGTTCAGTGGAGGACTTACACCACCCATTTTGTCAGCATTCTGCTACACTGGGGTCAGGGCTGGAAAAGGGGTCTGAAAGAACATAGGATGTAGCATAAGTACATGCTTCCAGCAGTACCCATTTTGGCCCCTCTCCCTACCACTGGCATAGCATGACTTGGTGATGTTACACTGGTGTAGTGCACCTAGCAGAGGTGTTAGCATGAGATATGCTAGCATAGGGGGCTTCTGCCAAATCATAACGCTTGTCCACCATCGTATCCAGTGAATAGGATTGAGCCTGCAACCTGTAAATTCTGAAATGACTCTGGGTATCTTTCATTGCATAAAAACCCCCCAGAACCAGCAAAACACCTGATAGTCATTTGCAAACTGAACACACAACAGATTGTGCTTCCTGCTAAGCTCTATTCAAGTGGCATAAAAGTGTCTCCGGGACTAGAATACCTGATCAGAGAATATCCTAGTAATCCCATAATGCTGAAATAAGCTACACTTTTCAACTACACCACCTGTTCCTCAATCTATGACTGTCCTATAAGCAGCCATCTATCTATCTTACAATGTACAAGCCACAGCCTCATTCTGCTCCTACAAGTCTAATGATCAAACCACCACATTTTTACAGTCATGGGGAGAAAGGGAACTTAGGAGAGCTGCTGCTTAAATAACTACTAATGATGACTCAGATAACAGATGCACAGGCTGTATCATGGGAAGACTGTATTATGATTGCAGAACTATTATCCAGCTCTATCAATCATATCCTCGTCTGCTCATGGGAAGCCGAGTACACACCTGTGTCTAGTTAGCAACAGACTAAGTGACTTCAGCATATCTTTGTCAGTTCTTTCATCCTTCCTTCTTAAAAAGGAACTCTGATCTTTGGAAGTCACATTTGTAATGTCAGGAGAATGTTTTAATTGATGCATTGTTTGATTACATGGCAATTATTTAACTGAATGTAAAACTGTAAAATATTGGAGATGGTGGGGAGAGTGGGAATGGGCAAACCCCACTGGTTCCCCTCTGGAAAAATGTCTTCTACAAATGGAAACTTTCCTTGCCGAGAATCCAGTGGATCCAGGAGGATCTCCTCACCTACCTCTTTTGAGAATCTGACATCAGGAATCAGGAGGAACCATTTTTATCCATGACCAAATAGAAAGAGAAGATAATTGCCCTCAGATACAGACACACTGGGCATATACTTGAAGAGTGGCTGTTAAGCGGGAAGACTTGCTCCACTTTCACATCCCTACACTTGTCTTCAGGTAAGGTCATCCCTACTCAGTGAAAGAACTTGAGCACACTCTGGGAGAGAGCGCAGGACAGGAAGGCCTGGCGTGCTATGGTCCATGGGGTCACGAAGAGTCGGACACGACTGAACGACTGAACAACAACAACACTCAGTGAAAGACTGAGGTAATACTAATGCTCTCCTGTCTGTTCTTCTGGTCCTAGTTATGGAGAACATCTTGAGCTGGGCAGTTGCTGGGTGAATGCGCCTTCTGAAAAGCTAATTGTTACCCTCACACACTGAAAAAGAAGCCAGCTAGGTACCTTTCTTCATGGGACATGTATGTCTGTATGACCTGGCTTCTTAAGCTCAAGACATCCAGTGGCTATTCTATGCATTCTGCCCTCATAGACATTATTGTAATAAATGTAACAACTGTTTTGCATTTTCAGAAAAAGAACTCTGCCTTGCACTATGTTACATAACTAAGAATGTTCCAAATGAACACTTTCCCTAATCAATATAACTGCTGAATTCTTTAAGGAACAGGTACATAAAACACTCAGTATCGCAATGGCAATAATAACAATGTTATTGCAAGCATAGCTTTTACAGTCCTCAAATAAATCCCTTTTTCATATTCTGACACATTCCTCCAGGTTCAGATTCACACACAGTCCAGCATATTCATTTGGGAAAGAACAGTAAAAATAAAATACTGACACAAAAGATGATGGAAATGAATCGCTTTGTTCCCTATTACCTACCTTTTCATTTTCTGTCATTCAAACACCTTGTCAATAAGCTTGCAAGTTTCAAACATAACTCTTCAGTGTGAGAAGAGACTAATTCCATTAGGTTCACAACAGAGCAGAAACCTAAGAAAAAGACTTCATTTTTTCCCACCCCACAGACAGTTTCTTCCAAAAATACACTAGTATAATAACTGACTGTAAAGTATCCTCTCATTCTAGTTCTGTTCTGTTCTGTTCTGTTCTGTTCTGTTCTGTTCTGCATGTTCCTGCATAATAAAGAAAACTATCAAATACAGTAAGCTCCATAGAGAGTTTAACCTTTAAGCTGTCTCTGTCAAGGCTGCATATTAATGTATGTACATGACTTGACGCCTCATCACTCAGTGATTCACAGCTGAATATAGATGAATTGCCTCCATTGTGTTTGCATTGACATTGGGCGATATGAAAGCTCTACTTGCTCAGTAATGGCTCATCACATGCAAGTCATAGCTTGACTTGAATGATGAGCATACATATGTGAAATCCTCCCATAAAAAACAGATGTGTTTTTTGAGTGCACATATAAAGGAAACTGACATGATATTGCCAATCTAGTCCTTGCTGTGAACAACAATGTTTTAGAGTGGTAGTTAAAAAAAAATTACAGAAGGAAACTATAATGACTGACTATGAAGTGAAGAAAACATGAAGTGATCATTTGTGGTGGGCGGATGGTATAGGGCAGAAGAAGGAAGGACTCTCTTCTTCCCTCTTCCACCCACAATTTGCTTCCTCTGATGGATAAGGTTTAAGCAAGCTGAGGAACTCAGCAGCTGTCACTGCCACGACACTGAAGATGCATTAAGGAAATTGGAGAACTCTTTAGCTGACTAACTTCACAGAGCTACTGGGCAAAAAGATGAAGATCCAGCTTCCTTTGCTGTCATTGCCACAAGGCCACTGACACAAAACATACCATGGTATTGCATAAGTATCACCACCAGAAGAATGCAGTGACTATTCCACCACTGCTTGTACCATTTCAGGCCATGGGTTCTGTTGATGTGCTGTGCTTGAGTTGCCAAGTTCTGCTATGGGACAGATCTTTGGTAGGAGTTAAGTATCTTAGGGGAACAAGATGGAAAGAGATCAGAACCATGGAAAGCTCCAAGTAGGGCTGAAGGTAGGGATGTATGAAAGTCACTTACCTTTTCGACGGGGTGATTTGCGGTGGGGGGGAAGTGCTCCGCACCTACCCCCAAAATCCTAACCTGGCCAGCTCCGCTCTGCAGAGATTCTGCGGAGCTGCCGGCCGGGGCCGCCCGCAGCCGGACATCCGGCCGCTGGGCAGCCTGCAGCCAAAAACAACAACAGCATACGCGAATGGCGGCGGCTACAGTGGCTGCCATTTGTGTCCCCCTTTTTTTTTGCTGTTTTAGCCTACATAAATATTTACATAAGCTATTATGGTGGGGAAAAAAGGGGAACGCAAATAGCGTAGCGGGCGCCATTTGTGTTCCTTTCCCCCCCGCCATTTTAGCCTACGTAAATATTTACGTAAGCTATTACAGCAGAAAAAAAAGGAACGCAAATAGCGCCCACTACACTATTTGTGTTCCCTTTTTTCACCATAATAGCTTATGTAAATATTTATGTAGGCTAAAACAGCGAAGAAAAGGGAATGCAAATGGCGGCCGTCGTAGCCGCTGCCATTTACGTACGCTGTTGGTTTTTTTTTTAGCTTGCTGTGATAGGCTATGTAAATACTTATGTAGCCTATCATGGCCTCCGCAGGGATGCAAATGGCATCCCTGCGTTAGCTGTGATAGGCTACATAATTATTTATGTAGCCTATCACAGCTATGATGAGGAAGCGAATGGCGGCCACAGTGCAGCCACCATTTGCAAGTCAGCGCGGACAGCAGCAGGTAAGTGCTCCGTTTCATGCATCTTTCGTGGGGCGGGGGGGTGGGGGCTTCATTCCACCACAGATTTTGGGGCACCGAATGCACTGGCATTCGGCCTCATTGAGATCCGTGGTGGAATTCTCTGACATCCCTAGCTGAAGGCCAGACAGAGTTGTCTCTATGCTGCTCCAGCCAGGAGCAGATCAAGATTGAGCCTTAAATAAGAATTTGGGTGCATTTAGGCTGGTTTGCTCCACCTCCATGCTGACTGAACCTTTGTCTCTTAAAAGGGTCTGGCCTGTTTTAGTAGTTTCAGGCTATGATGATGTGGGAGCAGCTGTGTCCTCATGGCTGGAGTCCTCAGAGTCCAAAGATAGTAAGGCAACCTCCTTTGGATGCAGGGGACCTGACTCCTGGGATCTTTCTGGGGAACTGGATCCTGGGGAGGTGGAAGCCTCATAAGGCCTTTCCATGACTGAATCCCCTCCCTGAACTGTTAACTCTGGAGCCTCTTCTTCAGAGGACAAGGAGTCAAGATCCTTTGAAGATGAGGATTCAGAGTCCTAGTCCATGAGATGGCCATAAGACAGCTCTTTCTAGACAATCTAAGGGCACAGCAGCTTTGTTGCACATGGTGTGCAGTAGTTTGCCTTCCTTTAGCATGGGTATTGGGCAGGGATCTGTTGCCTCCTATTTTGCAAGAAGCTTAGAGCGTTTCTATTATCAGTAAATGTGTGGGCCACATGCCCAGCCCCAGTGTGCATGGCTATTTTGGAAGTGGTGATCAGGAAAGAACTGGACCCTGATGTCTGAGTACTATACTGAGGAAAGTGCTGACTTGAAGGTGTGTGAATCATTCATAACAGTTGTAAGTTGCTCACATTTTCATTTGAAGTTAGGCATCGGTACAAAATGTCAAGTGAGAAGTAGCCCTAGGATGCCATGAGCAAGCTACACAAGCTGGTTGCAGAATGTGGATGCCAAGCCTCTAAGTCTGCCAATAGAAGTGGCATTCAGAGAACATTCAGGGATGTATCTCATCTCAGGGGATCTCTCTTTTTTTCCTTTACAAAGTGACAGTTCTACAAAGGATTTTCAGAGAACACTTTCCCACATGCAGAGACGGAACGTAATGGAACGCAACAGTCGTTAACGTGATGTGTGATAGGAATGAGGCTTTATATAGCTAATCAGCTGGAAGATATAAATCTCTCTCCTTTTCAATGCCCCCTTCTTCTAATCTCCTCCTGCTACTGACATCTAAAGTCATATGGCATGCTTTTCCGGGTGAGGAAGTCACGTTTACTTGGTTGTAAAGTGCTGTATGACATATATGCTGCTCAAGAAGGAACATGTCAACACTGAATAGTTAATTTATCTGGGTAAGGGTATACACCAGCGAGCTTGTCTATCAAACTTCAAATGCAAGGAATAATCTGTGGCTCAGCTTCTAATGATTCCTCACAGTCTGTATGCTCCTTCTGGTTGGATCTGTCATGGCAAGCGATTCTTTGCTCTATAATTGCTTTTCCTTATCTAAACAAAATCACACAAACACATTATAGTAGCTGGTCCCTCCCCCCCCCATGCCCTATTTTGTTTTCTCTTTTAGAGACCTAGAGAAATATATCGTATACTGACTCAGACTATTGGTCTATCCAGTTCATTAGTATTTGTACTGACTGGGTTCAGTGGCTCTCCAGGGTTTCAGGCAGAAATCTTTCTGGAGATGGTGCGAAGGGATGGCAGAGAATTCCACCATGGATCTTGGTGAGGCCGAAGGCCAGTGCATTCGGCCCCCTGAAATCTGTGGTGGAACAGCCTGCCCCCCCGCCCCCCCCACAGATCCCCCCTGGTACGAGACTTACCTGGGGTGGATCTTCCAGGCGGCGGCAGCTGCAGTGGCTGGTCTTCCAACCGGCTGCCACCACCGCCATTTGCAGTCTTGTCGGTTTTTTATTTTTTTTACAAGACATGATAAGCTATGTAAAGATTTACGTAGCCTATCATGGATGGGTAAAACAAACAAACAAGGCGTATGCAAATGGCGGCGGCTATGGCCGCCGCCATTTGCGCTCCTTATTTTTGGCCGTCTTAGTCTACGTAAATATTTATGTAGACTAAGACGGCGAAAATAAGGGGAACGCAAATAGCGTAGCGGGTGCTATTTGCGTCCCTTTTTGATTTGCCGTTTTAGCTTACGTAAATATTTATGTAGGCTAAAACGGCCAAAAATAAAGAACGCAAATGGCGGTGGCTGTAGCTGCCGCCATTTGCGTACATGATTTTTTTTTTCTTTTTTTACCCAGAGCCCTCTGCGTCCGGAAATCCGGCTGTGGATGGCTCTGGCCTGGGCCTGGCCGGCTGCTCCGTGGAGCTGCTGCGGAGCACAGCCGGCCATGGAGGATTCCGGGGGGGAGGAACGGATTGCCTCCCCCCCGTCGAGGATTCCGGGGGAGGGACGGAACGCCTCCCCCCCAATCAACATTACCCGCAGAAAGGTAAGTGACTTTCATACATCCCTAATGGTGCGGATTGAACCTGGGACCCTCTGCATGCAAAGCAGGTGCCCTACCACTAAGCCACATTCTTTTAAAAAGGGACATTTGCGAGTAACCTCTAAACAGTTGGGAGTCCTTTCCTTGCAATGGTAAAATATTACGAGTCTACTGGCTTCCCACCCTGGCCTTGCCCTAGCTGCATTGTTTTTCTGTCCTTCCTACTGGGAAAAAAGACATTGCAGCAGTTAGACACACCAACCTCAGCTTCTGCCCGCAAGGCAAAGTTGACGCTTATTACTCCATAAATCAAAAGGGAGTCCCCATTTCCATTAAGCTATGGTAATCCTGACTTTGCTGGAACATCAGTATGCTAAGTCAGATTTTGCTAGAGGGAGGTGATAGGAGTTTGTGGAACAGCTAGGCAGACAATTCAGACGTATTGGAGGAAGAGGGGTGATTATTGCTCAGAGCCTTGATTATATGTTTAGGGTTTCAGACCCCCCACCAAAGGAAGTGAGGTGGGTGGCTACTAACAAAAGGGCCTTTTCTGCTGTGGCACCCCAGTTGTGGAATGAGCTTCCCAGAGGGGCTCTCCTGGCACTTGTGTTGTGCTCTTTTTTGGTGCCAGGTGAAGACCTTTTTATTTTCCCAAGCAATTTTAGTTTTTCCATTTCTGTTTTAAATCTGGTATTGTATTTTAAATCTTAGTACTGTGGCTAGGTTCTATTTGGTTGGGGGGTTTGTTTGTTTTTTTATTCTGTAGTTTTAAACTTTTACATTTTTATATTGTATTTTATCATCTTATATTTTATGGTTTTAATTGTTGTGAATTGTCCAGAGAGCTTTGGCTATTGGGTGGAACAGAAATGCAATAAATAAATAAATAAATAAATAAATAAATAAATAAATAAAATAAATGTTGCTGTCAAAATGGCAAACTCCAGTGACAATCGAAAGGGAGCAGTTTTGCCCCATCCCCCTCACTACCCTTAAGGAATAAAGACTCATGGGTAGTGTCCCCACATGTCAGCCACTTGGTGGTATGTCCTGGGGCACTTATTTAAATCAGTACTTCCCACGTTGTGGCCCTTTTTGCTGTGGTGCATCAATCCCTCTGTCTCAGTAAGCACTGTGGGATTAGTTAGTCACCCAGTTGGGGGCTGAGTAAGATTGGGGGTGGGGGTGACTTCTGAAATTGGCCTGAAGAACTGCTTTTTTTTGCCTACTCCACACAGTTCAGCTGTGGGCATGGTAAATTCATTTGACTGATGGACCATTTATGAATTGATCACAGCTTGAAGGTAGCATGGGCATGTAAGGTGACAAGTCAGGCTATCCTGGCATGTACCCAGAGGATGAAAGGTGGATTTTCTAAGCTACATTCATTGCCGACTATCTCAAGAGGATGTGGAAAGGGAGTGCCCCTTGGGCTCTGGTGGGCTTCAGCCCACTGATCAGTGTGAGGTAAGTTGGCATTGGAAGGGATGGACCAGCAAGTTGTCTGATATGGTGCCTTGGGCCAGGGTGGTGTCACCCATAGACAAAACACAATTGGGGAGGCATCCTCATCTCTCTCTTCTACTAATAGGATGCCTGCACCAAGTTAGGCATATTAAATTGAATTCATTGCTCATTGCAACTCCCTATTAACGAATAAAATTCTGGCCCTTAGACCTAAATAAATACTGTCTCATGTCTTCATTCAGGAGGGAGGGCAATGAATGTTGTCCTAAAAAAAAAAAGTCTACATTTTGAATAAGGAAATCCAAATTCTGTTCCAAGAAATCAGATATCCTGCACATGGTATGAATTATGGAAATCCATAATATGCATACAAGTTTTATTCTGTACATGTGCTTTATTGTGAATTGATCTTGAGTATTTGGTAAAATTTGGAACCCCAAATTATGCACCTATAACTGATTCCATGAAGGCTTCCTGAACTGTGGAATCCCAGAAAGCCAACCATTCTAGTTCTAAGTCAAGCACAAAGCTGGGGTGGGGGAGAGATTGGGGGGAGAGAAGCTGAATGGAACCTTCTTATTTTCTCTATCAAAGAAACCCTCCTCCAAATCTGTACTCCCCCCCTTTTTACTGTTGCTTCACAACAGATAGTGTGATTTTAGTCACAGATAGTCACATTTTTTTTATTTATTTTTGCTCTAGACTAGTTAGTGGTTTGCCAACATTACACACACACACACACACACACACACACACACGGCTGAATGAGACTGATCTTGCCTGATCTCGGAAGCTAAGCAGGGTCAGCCTTGGTTAGTACTTGGATGGGAGACCACCTGGGAATCAGGCTTCCTGCATTGAGCAGGGGGTTGGACTCGATGGTCTTCTGGGTCCCTCCCAACCCTATGATTCTGTTCTGTTCTGTTCTGTTCTGTTCTATTCTATTCTATTCTATTCTATTCTATTCTATTCTATTCTAACCTCACAATATGGGGTTGTGATGACAATAGCCACCTGGAAGAACTGTATTATCACACCAAGCACTGCATTTTATCTTATCAAAGAGCAGAAATGAATTTTGAAAAGCAAAGGGTGGGCGGGGGGGGGGGAGAACAATTTCTGTACCTGTCTATAATTAACCAGACACTACCAGGCTGGCACTTCTGATGAAATGCACTGATTAGGTAAGTTGTCTTTGCTTGCCAAATGCTGTCAACGTGCCCTATGGTGGGAGAGAATCGGAGGCTGTTATTGTGACTTCGATGAGATCTGGGATGTAGCTGGTGAAGCGTATTTTTCTGCTCTCCCAGGTTAATACTGAACATGCCAGAGGTTATTGCCTCAATACTACTTGCAAGCTGCAGAAAGAGATACTGAGTTAGGTAGGAAGCACTCCAGGTTTCTCCTTTTGCCTGTAGCAATCCTCTTTGAAGGCTTCACATTTATCCATGGGCATGCAAGCTGTTGGAATATGTGCCTCCAAGTACCTGAGATGGGTATCATCTTCTCTCGGAAGAGTAGAAGTGTTTACTTTCTATCACTGTTAATGAGACCATAGAGGACCAACTGGATGCTCCCACACAGCTGCCCATGATGAAGTGCAAAAGCCCTTTCCTCACAGAAGAGACTGGGAACACTGACAGAAAATCAGCTGCTTTTGCAGAGTGCGAAGTGACAGAGTGAGCAGCGCTGAATGAAGTTATGATTTCAGTGACCCTGGAGACAAACCACGCACAAGCATCATGAGACCCCTGAGCAAAACTGGTTCCCTTGCCAAATGCTCAATTAGAATGAAAAACAAAGCAAGCAAATTCACAAAAGAAAGGTGCCTATGAATTAGGGGTGTGCACTGACCACAAGATTCAGTTCAGAGCACAGTTTGGTGCTTCAGAAAATAGCCTGATTTGGCTCAGGCCAAGTTGGAGCCTGCCTGCTTTGACTTGAGTCTGAGTCTGAATCTGAATCTGAAATCCAAACCTTCATCCCACCTATGACTAACATAACATTAGAAATCAACAAACAGCTGCATTTTTTTTCCTGTTAGCCAGAATTGGACGGAATTTGCAGGCATAGTAGTCTCTCATAAGGGGATTACACCAGCCAAATGTCAATAAGTGCAAGTGGTTTTGTGTTATCTGCCTTTATTTTTTTTTAAACCCCCACAGGGAACTGTTAATAACTTTTCTTATTTCTTGGCACAATTGGACACAATTTTCAAGATAATTGCTTCTTCTGAGGGGATCAGGTCTGCCAAGTGTCAGATTAATAAGTGCAGGAAGCTTTGTTCAAGAGCAGCCTTTACTGTTTGGGGTTTTCCAAAAAGGAATGCACTTTTCCCTCTATGCTTTTTGTTGGTAGTTGATATGAAAATGACATACAGCCTGGAGATATAGGGATGGATGGACTCACCTCCATCCGGTCCCTTCAGGTGATCAACGCGCCATGCTGCGGGAGCTACAGGATGGCTTGACAACTGCCCGAGGAGCGCTGTGAGGCTGTAAAGGGCTCTTTACCCCTGTAAGGTTGAAACATCCCCCCTTTAAGGCAACATTAGGAACAACATTAGATTTGCAGACGCAACCGAGCTGTGATTTCTGTGCACAATGGCAGCTTGGTAAGAGCTGCCATCGCAGCCCTTCCCACCGGTTGCCGAATGGGCAAGCAGCCCCCTGCAGCCCAGCTAGTGGGGTCCAGGTGGTTGGGCAAGGGGGAGTCTGCTGGACTTCACCCCTCCATGGGCTCTTGTGCCATTCCTATAGAAATGGTCTTAGTTAAAATATCTGCAAAATTTCCAAATTGGTGCAGCATTTTTTTGTGGAAGGGGCATGTTCAAAAAAATGTTGGCTGGGGGGAGGTAAGTGATTTGCTTCTCCATAATTTTGGGGTTTTTTTTTAGTAATTTGTACGAAAATGGCATATGTCCTAGCAGTGCCCGTAGGTAAGAAACTTGCAGAATCTCAGAAGGCTAAGTGCAGGAGCTAGGGAGTTATGATTGATAGGTGCAGGGGCTAGGGAGGTATGATTGATAGGTGCAGGGGCTAGGGAGTCATGATGAAAAACAGTTTAAAGGTGCAATCTTATGCATGTTTAGACAGAAAAAAGTCCTACAACTTTCAATATTCACCAGCCAGCATGGCTGGCTGGGAAATGCTCAGAGTTGTAGGACATTTTTCTATCTAAACATGCATAGGGTTGTGACCTAAGGCTTTTTTGTTTTTGTTTTCTGCTCAATTGGCACCAAAAGCACAGACAATGCAATAGAACAGGATGGATGATAGATCTGTAGCATACAGTAGCAGAAGGATGTGATCTTCCAGCATTTTTCAGGCAAGCACCCAAAAGCTACACCTTCCCAGGTCCCACAGACTCCACCAAATCTCTGTTAATGTTCCTGCTCCTGGGACAGAGAACTAGCAAACAGCACTGAAGATTGGATCAGTCCTGCAATATATTACTTCAACATTCCTGCCCCAAAGCACTGGGATCTGAGAACCCTGGTAAAACCATTCACTGTGATTAGAAGCTAGAGCTGCCAGTCACAAAATGACTACACCCCTCCTCCCCCTCTCCCCACCCTGGTGTTTTCCTTATATGGAGAACCTGAGGAGAAATGTACCAATTTGGTGTGTAGCCCTGTTCAGGCATTTGCCTGAATGTGTGAGGGCTTAAAGTAGGTGGAGATCTGGTTCCATGCATCTCCAGGTATGCGAGCCCCACCCCCTTCACTTCAGACCTTGAACCTGCATGATCGCAGACCCTGCCTTATCAGGGTTCCGAATTATGTGAAGAGTTCTACTCACATTCAAGCTCCCTTCAGACCTTGCCAATTCAACATGGCAAGGTCTGAATTGAGGGTGGGAGGGTAGGCCAGCACACCTGGAGATGTAGGGAGCAGGACCAATGACCCTCTACTGAGTTGAAGCCCTCATGCATTCAGACAAACACCTGAACAGGGCTTGTGTCCTTTGTCCATCTGTCTGAATCCTGAATCTTCAGGGTGGTTCAGATTTGGTCTACTTTGGAATCCAATTCTGTTCGAGATTTAGTCAAATCTGAAGCAAATCTCTACTTATGAATCTTACAATGCAAACAAATACTCTAACAGTTGATGATCATATATCAGTGCCCATATTCTCCAACATTATGATGTTAATATCTATCCATTTATTCTAGGGTTGCTTTATCATAGAATCATAGAATAGTAAGGTTGGAAGGGGCCTACAAGGCTACTGAGTCCAACCCCCTGCTCAGTGCAGGAATCCAAGTCAGAGCATCCCTGACAAATGGCTGTCCAGCCTCATCTTGAAGGCCTCCAGTGTGGGAGAGCCCACCACCTCCCCAGGTAATTGGTTCCATTGTCGTATTGCTGTTATAGTCAGGACGTTTTTCCTGATGTTCAGCCGGAATCTGGCTTCCTGTCACTTGAGCCCATTATTCTGTGTCCTGCACTCTGGGAAGATCAAGAAGAGATCCTGGCCTTCTTCTCTGTGACAACCTTTCAAGTACTTGAAGAGTGCTATCATATCTCCCCTCAGTCTTATCATATCTCCCCTCAGTCTTCTCACATCACATTGTTGGCTCATATTCAGCTTGTCATCGACCACAATTCCAGGATCCTTCTCGCTTGTAGTGTGGTTGAGCCACGTATCCCCCATCTTGTAACTGTGCATTTGGTTTCTTTTTCCTAGGTGCAGAACTTGGCATTTATCCCTATTAAATGTCATTCTGTTGTTTTCTGCCCAGCGCTCCAGTCTATCAGGATCACTTTGAATTTTGTTTCTGTCTTCCAAAGTATTCGCTATCCAGCCCAATTTGGTGTCATCTGCAAATTTGATCAGCATTCCCTGCACCTCCTCCTCCAAGTCATTAATACAAATGTTGAAGAGCACTGGGCCCGGGACTGAGCCCTGTGGTACCCCACTCGTTACCTCTCCCCAGTTTGAGAAGATCCCATTGATAAGCACTCTTTGAGTCCGATTCTGTAGCCAACTGTGGATCCACCAGATCGTTGTTTCATCTAGCCCACTTTGAGCTAGTTTGCTCATCAGGATATCATGGGGCACTTTGTCGAAAGCTTTGCTGAAGTCAAGGTATATGATGTCTACAGCATTCCCACGGTCTACAAGGGAGGTTACTTGATCAAAAAATGAGTTCAGATTGGTCTGGCAGGACTTGTTTTTGACAAATCCATGTTGGCTTCGAGTAATCACGGCATTGTTTTCAAGATGCTTCCAGATGGATTCCTTTATCATCTGCTCCAGAATTTTCCCAGGGATTGATGTCAGACTGACTGTTCTGTAGTTCCCAGGTTCCTCCTTTTTACCCTTTTTGAAGATAGGGACAACATTAGCCCTCCTCCAGTCATCTGGCACTTCCCCTGTCCTCCATGACTTCTCAAAGAGAATAGACAGCGGCTCTGAGAGTTCCTCTGCCAGTTCCTTCACCACTCCAGGATGCAGTTCATCTGGCCCTGGAGATCTGAACTCACCCAAAGCAACTAGGTGTTCCCTGACCATATGCCTATAGATCTCAAGCTGCAATCCTGCCCCCTCAGCCTGTACTTCACCTTTGCCAGGGGGGTCATAGACCCTCTTTTGGGAGAAGACTGAGCCAAAGCAGGAATTGAGCACCTCTGCCTTTTCTTTGTCACCTGTTATCATTTTGCCATCCTTATTTAATAGCTGAACCACCATTTCTTTCCTCTGCCTTTTACTATGCACGTAGCTGAAGAAAGCCTTTTTGTTGTTTTTAGCATCCCTTGCTAACCTCAGCTCATTCTCAGCTTTAGCCTTCCTGACGCCATCCCTGCAATTCTGTGCTACCTGCCTGTACTCTTCCTTTGTTACTTGGCCTTCTTTCCATTTCCTATATGTGTCCTTTTTTGTTTTCAGGTAATCTCTAAGGTTTATGTGAAGCCACATTGGCTTCTTCTGTTGTCTTCCACCTTTTCTTCTTGTTGGAATTGTTTGTGATTGTGCCTTGAGAATTTCCTTTTTTAAAAGCTCCCACCCATCTTGGACTCCTTTTCTCATTAGCATCGCTTGCCATGGGACCTAACTGATCATTGTTCTGAGTTTATTAAAATCAGCTTTCCTAAAATCCAGGGTATGCATTTGACTACACTCAGCTTTTGCTTCCCTTAGAACCAAGAACTCAAGTACAACATGGTCGTTTTCCCCCAGAGTTCCTGTAACTGCTACTTTATCCACTAAGTCATCTCTGTTGGTTAGGATCAAGTCAAGGATAGCCGATCCTCTAGATCCTCTACTATATGAATGTAAGGTGCTCACAGTGTAATTCTATTTATGTCTACTCAGAAGGAAACACCATTTAGTTTAATGAGTCATACTTCCAGGTAAGAATGTACAGAATTACACCCTCAGAGTAGTATGTCTGCCTAATGCAAATCTATTCTATTTTTTGTCTACTTTCCAAATATATCTACCCAAATATATCTGTCAATAGCTACTCATCTAGTCTATTCAATACATCTGTTCCCTTCTTAGCAACATATATTATTTTAAACAGTTAAGTAGACCATGCAGCACTGATTAACATACACTTATATTGATACATAAACATACAACCAATCTACATTATTTATTATTTATGTAATGTCACCAGTGTCCATGGTAAATTATAGGGTTACATACACAAAAGGCAGATCCCTGCCCAAAGGAGTTTTAATTCAGATTGGAATCAGAAAGGATATCTTAGGCTGAAACTACACATGACACTTAGGTTACTTATACACTTGCCCCTTTTCTCTGGCCATTGGTTATTCATTAACTTAATACCAAGTATCCAAATGATACTGACAACTCAGTGCAGTCTGATGTTTCCTGTGCTGTCCTCCATCTCTGTTTTCTCAGACCAGATCCATGTAATAAAATACAATTACAGCACCAGCCTGTCCACTGCTGAGGCTAGTGACCCCATAACTCTCTACATCTGCTATGTCAAACTCTGTCAAAATATCGAAGCGGTGAATTTCCTGTCTTTTTTCCCCTCTGTGTGAATGCCTCCAGCCTGCCTGGTCCACCAGCAAACCATGCCCCTGGCCACACCTCGAAACTAATCCAGAGGAGTGTCCCTCCTATTGTTAATCCTTACACTCAGAAAAAAATCTCACCAATAGAGATTCTGTGAGGCTGTGATGCTTGCCCTCACAGCATCCCAGATTCTGGGATGCTGTGAGGGCAAGCATGATAAGGGCTCCAAAGGACTTTGAACATTACCAGAGGGTGATGATAAAAATGGCTAGTGCAAAGTTGCTAAACTATTGTGCAGGTCTACTTGTCCTTAATAGAACTGTGACGTCACTGCAATGCCAGTGTGCCATAGTATGTGACTTTGCACTGGTCTAGCAGTCGGTGTGCCCCAGGCACTTAAAGAATCAGATGGTTAATAAAAGCTCTGAGTTTCTTGTGGGGGCGGGGAGAACTGCTTTCTTTTTATGACCATGTGATGCATTTGCTTACTTTAAAAAAATACACACTATGGAATGCTGAGATTTTTTTTGGTTCATCACAGCATGGCAACAAGCACCAGATCTTTCAGCACTGTGAGAGGGTAAAACAGGATGAGAAGGGCTATAGCTCAGAGGTAGAGACATTTATTGCATGAAGTCAGGGATTGATCCTAGGACTGATAACTGCAGGTACAGCTAGGAAAGACCTGTGTCTGAAAGCCTGGAGAGTTGCTGGCAGTCAGTGTAGTCTGACTCAATGGTCTGACTCAAAACCAGTCAACTTCCTATGGCCAGATCTACACCTTGTGTCATATCAATATAATCCCATCATGGTGATGCTATATCCCTCTTGTGCATTTCACAAGGTGTACTATACTTTGTAGCACACACAATGACATCTATTGTGGTGTTTTGGATAATACAGAATAAAATGCTGGAAGTAACATTAGAAAAACAATGTGCGGAATAAGTAATGTGCCCCAACAGTTACCAGTGCGCTTTGGTACCAATAAAAAGCACTAGTGTCCATTTACCCTAAGTATAGAGGGAGCTGTTCAAAGGAATATACTAGGGATGTCAGAGAATTCCGCCAGGGATCTTGGTGAGGCCGAATGCCAGTGCATTCGGCCCCCCGAAATCCATGGAGGAACGGCCTGCCACCCCCCTTCCCCCCATGGATCCCCCCCAGGACGAGACTTACCTGGGGTGGATGTTCCGGACGGTGGTGGCTCCAGCGGTGGCTTCGGCGGCAGCAGCGGCGGCTGGTCTTCCAACTGGCTGCCACCGCCGCCATTTGCAATCTGGTCGCTTCTGGTTTTTTTAGGGGTGCACGAAAGTCACTCACCTGGTCGCGCAGCTTTTCGCGGTGGGGGGGAGGCGCTTCGCTGCTCCCCCCGCGAAGTTCAGGCCGGGGGGGGAGGCTTCCTGCCTCGCCCGGCCGAAATTCAGGCTGGGGGGGAGGCTTCCCGCCTCGCCCGGCCGAAATTCAGGCCGGGGAGGAGGCGCCTCGCCTCGCCCGGCCGCAAAATTAAAAGTTTAAAAAAAAACAAAACGCCCCCGTGATAGGCTACGTGACGATTAACGTAGCCTATCACGGCTAGATCTGCAAAGTCAGCTGTGATAGGCTACGTAAATCGTCACGTAGCCTATCACGGGTGACTTAAAAAAAAAAAAAAGTGCGTACGCAATGGCGGCCCCCATAGGGAGCCGCCATTCGCATTCCTTATTTGGTCGCTGTAGTCTACGTAAATCTTTACGTAGACTACAGCGACCAAATAAGGAATGGGAATGGCGGCTCCCTATGGGGGCCGCCATTTGCGTACGCGCTTTTTTTTTTTTAAAGTCACCCGTGATAGGCTACATGACGATTTACGTTGCCTATCATGGCTGACTTTGCAAATCTAGCCGTGATAGGCTACGTTAATCGTCACGTAGCCTATCACGGGAGCGTTTTTTTTTTTCCTTTTATTGGAATGGCGGCGGTGGCAGCCAGTCGAAAGACCGGCTGCCGCTCCCGCCCCGGATGAAGACCCGACGAACTGCCAGCCGGACCCGCCGCCGGGGGGACATTCGCCAAAGGTAAGTCCCGTCCCGGGGAGGGTGCGGGGGGTGGGGGGTGTGTGGAGAATTTCTCCCCGAAACTTGTTCGGGGGGCTGAGCACGTTGGCGCTCGGCCCCCCGAAGGTTCGGGGAGAAATTCTCCGCCAACCCTAGGTTTTTTTGTTTTTTTTTACATAGATGTGATAGGCTACGTAAAGACTTACGTAGCCTATCACGTCTGGTTTTAAAAAAACAAACAAAACGCTTACGCAAATGGCGGCAGCTATGGCCGCCGCCATTTGCATTCCTTATTTTTGTCTGTCTTAGTCTACGTAAATATTTATGTAGACTAAGACGGTGAAAATAAAGGGGAACGCAAATAGCGCATGCTATGCTATTTGCATTCCCCCTTATTTTCACTGTCTTAGTCTACGTAAATATTTATGCAGGCTAAAACAGTGAATCAAAAAGGAATGCAAATAGCGCCCACTACGCTATTTGCGTTCCCCTTTATTTTCGCTGTAATAGTCTATGTGAATATTTACGTAGACTAAGATGGCGAAAAATAAGGAACGCAAATGGCGGCCGCCGTAGCCGCCGCCATTTGCGTATGCGGTTTTGTTTTGTTTTTTTTAACCTAGACGTGATAGGCTATGTAAGTCTTTAGGTAGCCTATCATGGTTGAATACAGGGATGCAAATGGCGGCGGCTACGGCAGCCGCCATTTGTGTCCCTGCTACCCAGTGGCCGGATGTCCGGCTGCTGGTGGAGCCAGCCAGTGGCTCCACGGAATCCCCATGGAGTGGAGCCAGCCAGGCAGGACTCCGGCGGGAGGGACAGAGCGCCTCCCCCCCCACCACGAAGCAGATCCGTGAAATAGTAAGTGACATCCCTACTCCAATGTCTTTAAGAATTTGCCACAGTTTGTTGTGATCCACACAATCAAAGGCTTTAGCGTAGTCAATGAAGCAGACATAGACGTTTTTCTGGAATTCTCTTGCTTTCTCCATGATCAAGTGAATGGTGGCAATTTGATCTCTAGTTCCTCTGCCTCTTCAAAACCCAGCTTGTACTTCCGGTAGTTCTCGGTTCATATACTGCTGAAGCCTAGCTTGTAGGATTTTGAGCATAACCTCGCTGGCATGCGAAATGAGCGCAATTGTACGGTAGTTTGAACACTCTTTGGCGTTAACCTTCTTTGGAATCAGAATGTAAACTGACCTTTTCCAGTCCTGTGGCCATTGTTGAGTGTTCCAAATTCGTTGGCATATTGAGTGCTGCACTTTAACAGCATCATCTTTTAGGATTTTAAATCGCTCAGCAGGAATACTATCATCTCTGCTAGCTTTGTTGTTAGTAATGCTTCCTAAGGCCCACTTGACTTCACTCTCGAGCATGTCCGGCTCAAGTTCAGTGACCGCACTATCATGGCTATCAGGGACATTCAGATCTTTCCTGTATCGTTCTTCTGTGTATTCTTTCCACCTCTTCTTAATCTCATCTGCTTCTGTTAGGTCCCTGCCTTCTTGGTCCTTTATCATGCCCGTCTTTGCACAAAACATTCCCTTGATATCTCCGATTTTCTTGAAGAGATCTCTAGTCTTTCCCATTCTATTGTTTTCTTCGATTTCATTGCATTGTTCATTTAAGAAGGCCTTCTTGTCTCTCCTTGCTATTCTCTGGAACTCTGCATTCAGTTGGGTGTATCTTCCCCTTTCTCCCTTGCTTTTTGCTTCCCTTCTTTCCTCAGCTACTTGTAAAGCCTTATCAGACAGCCACTTTGCTTTGACCACCTCCAGCTTTCCTTGATTCATTGATCTTACATTCCAGGTTCCTCAACAATATTGTTCTTTACAGCATTGGACTTTCTTTTGACCACCAGACACATCCACAGCTGAGTGTCCTTTCGGCTTTGGCCCAGCCGCTTCACTCTTTCTGGCACTACTTGGAAATTCCCTCTGCTCTTCCCCAGTAGTATATTGGACACCTTCTGACCTGAGGGGCTCATCTTCCGGCGTCATCTCTTTTAGCCTTGTGATACGTTCCATGGGGTTTTCTTGGCAAGAAAACTGGAGTGGGTTGCCATTTCCTTCTCCAGTGAACCACTTTTTGTCAGAACTCTCTGCCATGACCTTGGGTGGCCCTGCACGGCATAGCTTATGGCTTCACTAAGTTACACAAGCCCCTTCACCACAACGAGGCAGTGATCCATGAAGGGGTCACGGCAAAATACAGGGATGCAAATGGCGGTGGCTACAGCAGCTGCTGTTTGCGTCCCTGCAGGCTGCCCAGTGGCCAGATGTCTGGCTGCGGGCGGCCTCAGCTGGCAGCTCTGCAGAATCTCCATGGAGCGGAGCCGGCTGGAGAGAATTTTGGGGGGAGGGACGGAGCGCCTCCCCCCCACCGTGAATGTCACCCTTCGAAAAGGTAAGTGACTTTTGTACATCCCTAGTCATGAGGTCTGCATTTAGACCCGAGTGTAACCAGTGTAGCAGAGACTCATTCATTCAGTCTGCAATCTCCAGCTTGTGACCGGGTCTTATTAGTTAGAATAAACTAAATGCAGGTTTAGTTGGTCCTAATAAATGTATTGCCCAACTGTGGGCCTCGTAACGTATGTGTACTTTTCTACTTAAAACTTCATCCAAGAAATCACCATCTTAGCCCTTTCTCTTTCTGATGCTGAACTGCATTCTTAGCACTATCAAAATTGCATTTCTCTCAGATAACCCCTTTGCTCTTGGATTCAGGTAGCATTTAAGGTGTTCTAGATCTTGGAGGATTGCATTCTATTTACAGTCCCCTCCTGCGGATAGTTTTGTCCTTAAAAATTCACACCTTATATAAGATGTTCCATTAACTTCACAGGGTAGTTGCTGAGCGAGACCTTCATGTTTGAAGGTAAGTCAGTGATTCCCTTGTGGCAGGCATCTGTTCAGATGCATATGGAGTACAATCTAGCTACTGTTTTATAGTCAGGCACCGGAAGGCAAGACCCCTTGGGCTCAATCTTTTCCTAGTTCTGCTGCAGACGATTTGTACCTGTGTGGAAGCTATTTACCACCTCTGTGCTTCAGTTTACCCATCAAAGAGTTATGGGGGGGGGGGAGTAAAGCTATTTTGTCAAGTGAACTGACACCCTTGACTGTAAGAGGCTGTGAGGGTAAATAATTATGATGATACTTGTCTCTGCTTAGCAATAAAGCAACAGATATTGCTCTACTTAAACCATATGCACATTTACAGATTGCAGAGTGAGAGGGCTTCATTTTTAATAGTTAAAACACTGTGTCTCTATTTTGAAAAACCTTAGCCATTTTTGTCCCTGGTGTAGCAAATAACAATAATAACACCTCTTCACCTACAACCATTTCTGGGGGAAATATGCAGGTCTATCTTATTAATGATCCCCTCATAAATATTCACCACCTTGAAAACACACACACACACTGTAAGAGTTAATACTGCACAATGAAGCTGACTTAAATTTCCCCAGAAGGTTGATCAAACTCTTGTTTCTTATTGCTGTAATTCTCCTATGCCATCTGTTTGATTGAGATGCTCAATAAGCATAGATAGTGTGTGTGTGTGTGTGTGTGTGTGTGTGTTTAAATCATCCAAGTTCATTGGGAGACAATTAAGCTATAGGAGCTATGGCAGGTGATTGGATATTTGAGGCATACACGTGTTATTTTACAGTTTTAGTTTAGCCTTCGAACAAGCCAAGAGTGACGCATCCCCACCTGCTAAACAGGTGGGAAAGAGAGGACAGACCTCTGATAATGGGCTTTCATTTTGATCTCATCTAGTCAAGCCAATCTGTCCCTTCCACTACATCTGATGTTGAAAGGAAACCTGTATGATCTCCTGGGATCTTTGTAATCCCAGGAGACTGTAAGGGAGGTAGTTCAGGGACTAGGGCAATGTTTACCCATCAACTTCTGACCAAGGTGCCCAGCCTGTTGTCAGCCTCAATTCTGTCTGTGTCTACCTTGGGCCTGTAGGTCAAGAAATATTTAATATTCCCAATATGAATGTAAACAAAGCCAACAGCAGCTAGATCGACACTACTGCTTTATAGTGGTATTGAAGTTTACTGATAACTATTGGGGCACATTAGATGTTGTATATACCACTTTTGTAGTGTTATTTCCTGCTTTTTATTCCACATTATCCAAAATACCACAACAAATGTCCCCGTGTGTCCTATGAGGTATAAATGCACAAGAGGGATATAGTGTTACGATGATGGGATAATGATATGACACAAGGTGTAGATCTGGCCAGCACCTCAGTGCTCCCTACAGATGTCCTCTTTAGATGATTCTTGGAGGTATTCCAAGGCTCCTACTGTGACTAAGAACAAGGTCCCTTCTCTACTGCAAGAAATGGACCCAGTCCAGGTGTGTGTAGGGGACATACCTCTCCCATGACTTTCATGTCTGGATATCATTTCCAGGGGATCTTTTTTCCTCTGCTTTATGCAGGCATAGTTTCATACTTCTGATGTGGCATCTGTAATGAACCTGTGAATAATGAATTAAAGGCATGAGACTGAAGCCTCTCCTTTCGTGTGTTTGTGAGAGTTTAAGGAAAGAGGGCACAAAGGGAATCGTGACAGTCAAGGTAATTGGTTGGTACAGAGATATCATGGTAAGAATATGAACATGCCTTTAACCCAGTCAGATGATTGCCCTATTTTATTTATTTACTTATTTATTTAAAGAATTTTTACTCTGCTCTTCAGCCAAAAGGACTCCTAGAGCAGCTTATATCTGACCAATAGAAGCAAAAGTGTCCTTGCCCGCAGGCTTACAATCTAAAAGGCACAACTCAAAAGGGAAAAAGGGATCAGGAGAGAAGAGAATAAAAACAAATCCAGGCACCAATTTGTAAAGTGAAATAGTTCTGATAATAATCAGCTAGTAAAAGTTCAGGGAAAGGAGTTGTTATTTCGGCAGAGAGGACAGAGTGGCCCTGCTACCCATCCATCTGCTGCAGCTTGCTGGATATTGCTGCTATCTAGCCTAGTATCTTTCTCAGACCAAATACCTGCAGTCCTCTAGCTGGAGATTCCAGGCACCTTACAGATAAAGTCTGTGGTTTTCTGTTGAGCTTTATCTGCTCCCCTCAGTCTAACTTGGATTAGTTGTGCCAAAACTCTCTTAGGGGTGTGTGTGTGTGTGTGTGTGTGTGTTTTGAAGTGTGTGCATGTATGTCTGTGGGCTCACATGGGATGACCTTTGGCTTCAGCAAATAAAGTACTGGCTGACAGGAGGAGGAGGAGGAGGAGGAGGAGAGGAAGAGGAAGAGGAAAAGGAAGAGGAAGAAGAAGAAATCAACAACAGCATACTGTATCTGCTTTCTTATGTACAGATCACTTTCCCAGAAGAAAATATCTTGTGCTTTAATGGAAATATGGGACATGTTACTGTGACAGTTAGCGGAGTGAACTATCAATGTGCATGAAATGAAATGGAAGCTAGAACACAGCAATCTGTGATTACGCAAGACAAGGCACTCAGTCTGAAATGGTGAGGCTCAGAGAGTGCTGTACTCTTGCATTAAGCTCACACCGCACTTTGGCTCTCCCCGTGACTGACTGATGTCCAGTTACATGAAGCAAATGACTAAGCTACCAGTAAAATGTTACAGACAGAACATTTTTGAGAGAAAATAATAAGAAATCCCCCCCAACAGTCCCTATGTCAGCTCCAGACATTTCTGTCTCTCTTTGTCACTTCCTGCTAGTCTCTATCCCACCTCTATTCTGTACAGACTCCTCACAGACCACACCAAAGTATCACCAGGCTATTATTTCTCCATCGTTAGTACTGTTTCCTTGTCACACTCTAACATGACCAAGACAGCCAGTGTGATGTAGTGGTAAGAGTGCTGGACTGGGATTTGAGAGACCCGGATTCTAGACCCCACTCAGCCAGGAAGCTCCCTGGGTGACTGGGGCCAGTCACTGACTATCAGCCTAACTTACATTACAGGGTCATTGTGAGGATAAAATGGAGAGGAGGAGAACTATGTAGGCCACTGTGAGTTCCTTGCAAGGGGGAAAAGATAGGCTACAAATATAATAACAAATAAATAATAAACACGAAGCTTCCCTGTATCAGGGCTGCTTCCAGACAGTAATGTTACTAGTCTGAAGGCATTCTGAGTGACTCTGTCTTTCCCTTCTTAAACATTTTTTTTCTGGTAAGAGAAAAGTCAGCAAATGTGTTGGGAAAACATGGGAGGGTTACAAGCAGAAGATGATGAAGTCTGGACTTCTCCCTGCCCTTCTGGCAAAATTCTGTGAATGAGGCAGGGCAATTGCATAATAAAAGCCTCATCTGGAAGCACTTTAGGTCAGACTATGGAGCTGTTCATACAACACGCTAACCCACACTCAGTGGTTGAGGGTGGGTTGTTGTTGAACTGTGGATTGTTTGTTGAAGCATGGGTTAGCGTGTTGTCTGAACCCAGGACATTTTCTGCAGGGTGTTGTTGTTAAGCACAACAATACATGGGTTTGCAAGGTGGCTTGTTTGAGAAAAATAAGCCACACTGCATAGATAACAAGCCACCCTGCAGAAAATGTCCTGGGTTCAGATAACATGCTAAACCACGGTTCAACAAACAACCCACAGTTCAACAACCCACACTCAGTCACTCAGTGTAGGTTAGTGTGTTGTGCGAACCCAGGCTATTTGTACTTCTGGCTCAGTATTGTCTATCCCATGGGAAAGTGTACTCCAAGGTCTCAGGCAGACATCTTCCCCCTCACCTGCTACCTGATCCTTTTCACTGGACATGTCAGAGACTGGACTTTGGACATACTGCATGCAAAATATGTGCTCCTCTTCCTCTCCCAGTATGTTATAGTCCTTTTCCTCGGGCAGCATTGTGCAGATGAATGCACATAGGCTTAGTCATGGTTCTCAGTGGCCCCCATTATGTTCCATGGATCAAAGTAAATAAGCTTCAGTCTTGAATATGAATGAGAGGGTGGGGGCATAAGATACTCTTTGCTACAGTCTAGCATATGGGGCATTCCTTTATTCCAACCCACAGATTTTCCCCATGTAAATCAATAGGGGGCTATTGACTTCTATGGAATTGAGTAAATTGGTGACAACTGGCAAAACTGTTGGCAGGAAAAATCTGCCCTTCCCCCAGGCCTTGGAGTAACCAAAGGTAATGACAGATTTAACCCTGATAATGTCCCTAAGTGGTGTCTTTTACTTCTACCCAGATATGCAGATGGTTGCTATTCATCCTTCTAGGGATGGGGAAGTTAAGTACTTCACTTGGGGGCATTGTTGCATTGGGGACAAAAGTTATTCCACTGATGTTGGATGGTTTGGCCTCCACTGACAGTGCTCTCATGGAGGATGCGACTTGACTTTGCTCAAAGTACAGACCAAAAAACAGTGTCCCCCATGGTCCTTGCAATATAGTGGCCTTGTTCACATGTAACGCTAAGCCAGGATGGTTAGGGAATTTGTGCAAACCACAGTGGCTTAGAGTGTCATGTGCGGGGAGAAAAACCTGCTAACCATGGTTCTGAAACCATCCCAGCTGACCACCCCCCTGCAGCAGGGTTAAGTGGCCCTGGGTGGCTTACCGCTGTGTGTGTCATGATCCTTGGTGGTTAAAATGGGCTCCAAGTGGTTTCTAGGCCATGACCATAGAGATGGCCATCTAGAGTGTCTGCTACTTCCAGCGATGCTCTAGCTGGCATGGACTTTCTCTACAGTTGCCAGCCCAGTGCAACAGATGGAGCAGCCAACGTGCACATTTTCATGACACAAGGGCTTCTGGGATCACCGCTGGTGGTGGCGGGAGGATGGTTATGGTAACTATGGAGGGAGATGGTTACAGGAACCACATGATACTGCATCATTTCTGGCCATGTGACAGGCATGCACATTGTGGTTTCACTACCCCCCCACATAGTTATCCTAACCATTCCCTCCCCCCTGTGTGTATCTGAACAGGGCCACTACCTCCCTCTAGTCTCAAACTCGTGCTCATTATGCTTCACATTTTGCTTGTTACTGATAATAGCTCCAGCTTCAAGTATGCAGCAAGCAGCTATAAAATGCAACCAGTGGCACAATTACCCGAGGAAATAAGTCATTTCCATTTTGTGGTTAGTTTTCTCTATCCACCCTCTTATCATATTGGATAGATGATGTCTCCTGAGTAGTTGCTTAGAAAGGCCAATTTCTTTCCCTAATTAGAAATACATTTTTCTGGCAGGATTTCATCCTGGATTAACAACTGTGTCTCTTTTACAGCCACAGTTACAACTATTTAAGTTAAATAACTTAGTGGTGGTAGCTAGGAAAGTGTCTTGATCCCTGGAGATTGATTTTTTTTATTGCTTTATTTATTTTGATTCTATCCTGTTCCAATCTTCACATTCATGGTGTGAGTGACTGCATTTTTTAAAGACCCCCCCCTTCAGCAAATCATAAACATAAAGTCAAGAACTGCAACCAATAAGATTAAAAACCCACTTTAAAAGCTCTGCTAGAACCAAAATTACTCTGGCTCAAAAATGTAGTTTAGACATGACAGTTTAGCTGTGCTATTAGAAAGTGCGTTCACGAGCATCAAAAGATCCCATGAGTGTGGAGCACAAGGCCTTGTACCTTCATATAGGGCTGTGCACCACTTTGGTCCGAAACCCGAATAACGAGGTGAAGCGGGCTGATTCAGTGGTGCCTCAGCGTGATGCGAGGCAGAACAGAATAGCATTGAGGTGCCCTGAAGTGAAGCGGATCACCTATGAGGCGCCTCAGTCCACCTCGCATATTCAGAGCTCTTGTCAGGCATTCTGAGCAGCCCAGACCAGCCTGTCTCCAAAATGTATCAACTTGTGAAAGATCAGGAAGGGGGAGGAGGAGGGAGGGGGAAGGTGAGAGGAGAAGGAAGAGGGAGTGAGCTTGGGCGAATGGCCAAATTAAGGCTGAACTTAACCCAGCGGTGTCCAGTCAGTGACAGTGGTGGAGGAGTGGGGGGAGTACTGCATATATTTTGGCAAAAGCCTGCGTTTGTTCATTGCCTGAGAGCACGAGCAAGGGGGTTGCTTGGGTTAGACCTGTCTTTGTTTGTTAAGTTTGGTTAGATCGGGGGGGGGGGGGCAGCTTCTTCTTATACTTTTCTACCCAGTCCTTCTTCATTCAACTCTTCCTTTTCTAGATTTTTAATTAAAAAACTTTTTTTTAAAAAAACTGTATTGGTCCCACCTGGCAGAGTTGCTGTCTCTTCCTGCCTCTGTCAGAAGACCACTGAGAGCCTGAGGACCTTGAAACCTACAGCAGAGATCACCAACTGCATATATAAATATAAACTGGGTAATGATGTGCATTTGCTACACTCTCAGATCCTTCAGTTCACTTATATCATTTTTTTAAAAAAATTATAAACTCTGAAATTTGGAAGGTGTGGTGTGGCTAAAAAAATAAAAAATATTGAAATACAAAATAAATATAAAATATTCATTTTATGTATGCTAGAAAAACAAACAGATTGCTACAAAACAAGCTACTCTGCCAGTCTGCCTGCCAGGTAATGTGTGTATTCAGCAAAAGAGAGCCTGAGCCTCTGATTCTTCTGAATAGGAAGTACTA
The DNA here is from genome assembly GCF_057233095.1 of Heloderma suspectum. Taxonomy (NCBI): domain Eukaryota; kingdom Metazoa; phylum Chordata; class Lepidosauria; order Squamata; family Helodermatidae; genus Heloderma; species Heloderma suspectum. The sequence continues at coordinate 257,731,151 of NC_139461.1, forward strand.
GGGGAAAAGGTTGTTTGCACTTCATAGAAACCTACAGCGGAGGTTAGGGATAGTGACCTCCTCCACTTCAGTACACCTAACTTATTATCCCTTCTGAGTTTGGTTTGCGTTTCTGAGCTAGGCACATGCGCTAGGCACATTTCACCTGTCTGCAGCACAAAAACTACTGGGCCAAACGCTCTGAAATTTGGCAGGTGGGATCCACTCCAGGGGGGCTGAGAGTTCCCCAAATGGCATGCACTTCTGTGCAAGCAGTGAGGTTACAGATATTTGCTTCCAGAGTTTTTGTGCAATAAATCAAATTTCACCTGCACCGAGCACAAAAAATTACTGCTCCAAATTGCCTGAAATTTGGCAGCTGGACACCCCTCCAGGGGGACTGAGAGTTTCCCAAATTTCATGTATGTATCAAGAAAAGCCCCTTCATGGATCACTGCCTTGTTGTGGCGAAGGGGCTTGCGTAACTCAGTGAAGCCATAAGCTATGCCGTGCAGCGCCACCCAAGACGGACAGGTCATGGCAGAGAGTTCTGACAAAATGTGGTCCACTGGAGAAGGAAATGGCAACCCACTCCAGTATTCTTGCCAAGAAAACCCCATGGAACGTATCACGAGGCTAAAAGAGATGACGCCGGAAGATGAGCCCCTCAGGTCGGAAGGTGTCCAATATGCTACTGGGGAAGAGCAGAGGGTATTTCCAATTAGCGCCAGAAAGAGTGAAGCGGCTGGGCCAAACCCGAAAGGACACTCAGCTGTGGATGTGTCTGGTGGTGAAAAGAAAATCTGATGCTGTAAAGAACAATATTGTTTAGGAACCTGGAATGTCAGATCAATGAATCAAGGTAAGCTGGAGGTGGTCAAACATGAGATGGCAAGATTGAACATCGACATCTTGGGAATTAGCGAACTAAAATGGACAGGCATGGGCGAATTTAATTCAGGTGACCATCATATCTACTATTGTGGGCAAGAATCCCTTAGAAGAAATGGAGTAGCACTCACAGTCAACAAAAGGGTGGGAAAAGCAGTACTGGGGTACAATCTTAAAAATGATAGAATGATCTCAGTACGAATCCAAGGCAAACCATTCAACATCACAGTAATTCAAGTCTATGCCCCAACCACTGAGGCCGAAGAAGCTGAGGTTGATCGGTTCTATGAAGACCTACAACACCTTCTAGAACTAACACCAAAAAAAGATGTCCCCTTCATCATAGGGGATTGGAATGCTAAAGTAGGAAGTCAAGAAATCACTGGGATAACAGGCAGGCATGGCCTTGGTGTACAACATGAAGCAGGACAAAAGCTAATAGAGTTTTGCCAAGAGAACATGCTGATCATAGCAAACACTCTTTTCCAACAGCACAAGAGGCGACTCTACACATGGACGTCACCAGATGGTCAATATCGAAATCAGATTGATTATGTCCTTTGCAGCCAAAGATGGAGAAGCTCCATACAGTCAGTAAAAACAAGACCTGGAGCTGACTGTGGCTCAGATCATGAGCTGCTTCTTGCAAAATTTTGTCTTAAATTGAAGAACGTCGGGAAAACCACTAAACCGTTCAGGTATGACCTACATCATATCCCTGATGAATATACAGTGGAGGTGAGGAATAGATTTCAGGGATTAGACCTGATAGACAGAGTGCCTGAGGAACTATGGACGGAGGTCCGTAACATTGTTCAGGAGGCAGCAACGAAATCCATCCCAAAGAAAAAGAAATGCAAGAAAGCCAAGTGGCTGTCTGATGAGGCTTTACAAGTAGCTGAGGAAAGAAGGGAAGCGAAAAGCAAGGGAGAAAGGGGAAGATATACCCAACTGAATGCAGAGTTCCAGAGAATAGCAAGGAGAGACAAGAAGGCCTTCTTAAATGAACAATGCAAAGAAATCGAGGAAAACAACAGAATGGGAAAGACTAGAGATCTCTTCAAGAAAATTGGAGATCTCAAGGGAATGTTTTGTGCAAAGACGGGCATGATAAAGGACAAAGAAGGCAGGGACCTAACAGAAGCAGATGAGATTAAGAAGAGGTGGCAAGAATACACAGAAAAACTATACAGGAAAGATCTGAATGTCCCTGATAGCCATGATAGTGCGGTCACTGAACTTGAGCCGGACATCCTCGAGAGTGAAGTCAAGTGGGCCTTAGGAAGCATTAGTAACAACAAAGCTAGCGGAGATGACAGTATTCCAGCCGAGCTATTTAAAATCCTAAAAGATGATGCTGTTAAAGTGCTGCATTCAATATGCCAACAAATCTGGAACACTCAACAGTGGCCACAAGACTGGAAAAGGTCAGTTTATATTCCAATTCCAAAGAAGGGCAACGCCAAAGAGTGTTCAAACTACCGCATCATTGCGCTCATTTCACATGCCAGCAAGGTGATGCTCAAAATCCTACAAGCTAGGCTTCAGCTGTATGCGAACCGAGAACTACCGGAAGTACAAGCTGGGTTTCGAAGAGGCAGAGGAACTAGAGATCAAATCGCCAACATTCGCTGCATCATGGAGAAAGCAAGAGAATTCCAGAAAAACGTCTATTTCTGCTTCATTGACTACGCTAAAGCCTTTGATTGTGTGGATCACAACAAACTGTGGCAAATTCTGAAAGTGATGGGAGTACCAGACCACCTTACCTGTCTCCTGAGAAACCTGTACGAGGGTCAAGAAGCAACAGTAAGAACCAGACATGGAACAACCGATTGGTTCAAAATTGGGAAAGGAGTACGACAAGGCTGCATATTGCCACCCTGCTTATTTAACTTATATGCAGAGTACATCATGAGAAATGCCGGGTTGGATGAATCAGAGGTCGGAATTAAGATTGCTGGGAGAATTATCAACAACCTCCGATATGCAGACGATACCACCCTAATGGCAGAAAGCGAAGAGGATCTCAAGAGCCTCTTGTTGAGGGTGAAAGAGGAGAGTGCAAAAGCTGGTTTGAAACTCAACATTAAAAAAACGAAGATCATGGCATCTGGCCCCATCACTTCCTGGCATATAGAAGGGGAAGAAATGGCAGCAGTGACAGATTTTACTTTCTTGGGCTCCAAGATCACCGCAGACGGTGACTGTAGCCATGAAATTAAAAGACGCTTGCTCCTTGGGAGGAAAGCTATGGCCAACCTAGACAGCATAGTAAGAAGCAGAGACATCACCTTGCCGACAAAGGTCCGTCTAATCAAAGCTATGGTTTTCCCAGTAGTAATGTATGGCTGTGAGAGCTGGACTATAAGGAAGGCTGAGCGCCGAAGAACTGATGCTTTCGAACTGTGGTGCTGGAGAAGACTCTTACGAGTCCCCTGGACTGCAAGGAGGTCAAATCAGTCCATCCTAAAGGAAATCAACCCTGAGTGCTCATTGGAAGGACAGATACTGAAGCTGAAGCTGAAATATTTTGGCCACCTAATGCGAAGAGAAAACTCTCTGGAAAAGACCCTGATGCTGGGAAAGACTGAAGGCAAAAGGAGAAGGGGACGGCAGAGGATGAGATGGCTAGATAGCATCACGGATGCAATGAATATGGACTTGAGCACGTTCCGGGAGAGAGCGCAGGACAGGAAGGCCTGGCGTGCTATGGTCCATGGGGTCACGAAGAGTCGGACATGACTGAACGACTGAACAACAACAACAATCAAGAAAAGGTATGGCAGTTTGTGTTTTCCCATGCAAATCAATGGGAAAATGCCCCAAATGAGTGATTTGGATGTCCGAATCTTGCTTCAGAGTCAGATCGAAGTTGAAGCGAATGGGGTCCGAAGCAAAGCAGGGCCACTTTTGAAGATCAAAATCAGCATCTGAAGCGAAGGGGGGGGGAGGTCTGTGCACAGCCCTACTGTCATAGTGTGAGTTTGACACTATGGCAAATGTCATGGGGAATAAAGACTGCAACGAAAAGTTGCACACAATGTGTCAGACTTTAATAGGAATAAAGGGTGAAGAGATTAAATGGAGGGCTCATAAGTAGAGCTGTGCACAAATGGCCCCTTGAAATTCTCCATTTTATTTGTGGGGAGACAAATGGGGGAGGGGGCAATTTCACCCAATTTCTCCCAGAGGAGGAGAAATTCTCCAACAGAAATTCTCCATTGGCAGAGGTTGTAACACAGCTTCTTCTCTCCCCCCGCCCCAAGTTGTGTGTGTGTGTATGTGTGTGTGCTGCCACTGCAAGCAGCAACAGCAGCAACTGTGTTGACAGCCTGCCACCATTTTGCATCCCCATAATGCCCCAAACCTCTTTCAAAGGTGTCATTTGAAGGCACTGTGGGGGGAGAGGGAATGTGGCCACCACTACCACCACCCCCAAAAATGGTGAAGAAAATTTATTTATTCAAAATAAATTATAAAGAATGAAGCAGAAAAATGCAAGCTTCATGAAGCTTCATGAAGATGCATATATGTGAAAATAACATCAGAAATGCATTATGCTATGAAAATTGCTTGCAAAAAATGTATATTAGGCAAAATTGCATATAAAAAGACATGTATTAGGAGACATTCTTCAGAAAAATAATACAAACACATACAAATTTTCATCTGAATTTTCCCCTCAATGTTTGGGATGAACCAAAGTTGACTAGAAAAATGAGAAATGGACAGAACCCCAAACTGATAAATTCACCCATCCCTAGGAAAACCACACTGCAATTCTTAGTAGGCCTGTAGACCGCTTTGGCTCTGGAGCTGAATTCTGAGCCGAAGAGGGGTGCTTCAGGTCAGGATAGGCCTGAAGCAACCCAAAGTGGGTCATGTCTCTCCAAAGTGCTTTGACATGCTCTGGAAGCCCAGCTGCCCCTCCACCCAGCCACCTCTCTGCCCAGCCACGCCCCCTCTGCCACCCATCCGCACAAGCCCCCTGCTCTGTACTAGGGATGGCGGAGAATTCTGTCATGGACTCCAATAAGGCCAGATTCTAAGAATCTGCCCCCCCCCGGAGTCCGTGGAGGAACGAAAGACTCACCTCTGCCACCCAGGGGAATCCGCGTGGGGCCGGATCCTACCTGCTGCCGGCTGTCTGCTGCTGCCTGTCCCATGTGCTCCTGCCTGTCTTCAGACTCAAATGGCGTCCAGCATAGCGGACACCATTTGTGCCCCTCCCGTTTGTTGTGATAGGCTATGTAAATCTTTAAAGATTTAGTAGCCTATCATGGCAAAAGGCAGGGACGCAAATGGCATAGCGGATGCCATTTCCGTCCCTGCTCTTTGACGTGATAGTCTACGTAAAGATTTACGTAGCCTATCCCGGCAAACGGCAGGGACGCAAATGGCGTCTGCTATGCCGGACGCCATTTCCATCCGAAGACTGGCAGGGCAGCAGCGGATGGACCCGGCTGGCGGCTCCAAAGACTCGCCACAGAGCGAAGCCAGCCAAGGAGGATTCCAGGGGGAGGAACGGATCGCCTCCCCCCCACAGACCCCCGGCGGACTTGGAGGTGAGTTCTGTACACCCCTACTCTGTACCTGGATCCCTGGGATGTGCACCGGCAGCCATCAGCCTCTTCGAGGGAGTCACCAATGTGGCTTTCTCTATTTCTAGAAATTGAACCTGTGCAAATGGCAGCAGTAAGGCCATCATGTAAGCAACGTTACAGGCATAAACATCTGTAACGTTTCATACACGATGGCTTTATGGCTGCCATTTGCACAGGTTCAATTTCTGGAAATAGAGAAAGCCACAATGATGACTCCCTTGAAGAGGTCGATGGCATGTGTCCCGAGGTTCCAGGTACAGCGCATGGGGCTTGTGCGTCAGGGGGAGGAATAGAGCTTGCTTTGGCCTCCTGAATCCCACTTTGGCCTTGGAGCCTGAAGCAGGTTAGGTTGCACCGGAAGCGGCCTGAAACCAGTTGGACCTGCCTCGGAAGCCCCAAAGCTGCCTCTGAGGTGGGTCAGGGGGTCCCTGAACAGCCCTAATTCTTACACAAATTGGTAAATACAATCCCCTTTTCAAAAATTCTCATCTCTTTGTGTTCTCTGCCTAAGCACATCCGTGCTTCACACAGCTCCATTGTTTCCTGAACAATTCACAAGGAGCAGCATAAGATCTTTAGCAATTTGTACTTTGATTCTCGGCATCTCCTTTCAGCTTGGTCTTTTCCTCTCTTGATAGGTAATAGCTGTAAGTTTGTGAAGTTCTTTGGCAGATACTTGAGCCTCTATGAGTGTCTCTGTCATGTCCCTGAGAACTGCTAAGAAAATAGACTTGGAAGATAAAAGCATTGCTCCAAACCTGGGCTGTCTTGATTACGGTGAATGGGTCTATAATTATGGTTTTGTTTGAAGTGCTACCTTGAGTGGAATGCATCAAAGTACTGCACTGGGCCTTACTTCTGAGGAGGCATGTATAAGATTGTGCTGTTAACCAGTTTTTTAAATTTGCACTAAAGTGTTGTTTTGTTTTAGCTGAAATTTAATTGCAGGGAAACCTGACACCAACAGCAAAGGTAATAGTAGGGATGTACGAAAGTCACTTACCTTTCCGCGGATTATGTTGATGGTGGTGGGGGAGGCATTCCGTCCCTCCCCCCAGAATCCTCTACGGGGGGGGAGGTGATCCGTTCCTCCCCCCCGGAATCCTCCACGGCCGGCTGGATTTCCGGCCGTGGAGGGCTCTGGGAAAAAACAAAACAAAACCGCGTACACAAATCTGAATCTACGTAAATATTTACGTAGACTATGATGGCAAAAATAAAGGGGAACGCAAATAGCGTAGCGGGCGCTATTTGCATCCCTTTTTGATTCACCGTTTTAGCCTACGTAAATATTTACGTAGGCTAAAACGGCGAATCAAAAAGGGACGCAAATAGCTCCCGCTACGCTATTTGCATTCCCCTTTATTTTTGCCGTCATAGTCTATGTAAATATTTACATAGACTAAGACGGCCAAAAATAAGGAACACAAATGGCGGTGGCTGTAGCCGCTGCCATTTGCGTATGCGGTTTTTTTTTTTTTTTAAACCCAGCCATTATAGGCTATGTAAATTTTTACGTAGCCTATCACGTCGTAATTTTTTTTTTTAAACCCAGCCAGGATAGGCTACGTAAATATTTACGTAGCCTATCACGTCGTTTTTTGTTTTTTTTTACAAGACTGCAAATGGCGGCGGCGGCGGCCGGTCGGAAGACCAGCCGCTGGAGCCGCCGCTGCCCGGAAGATCCGCCCCAGGTAAGTCTCGTCCTGGGGGGGATTTGCGGGGGGGCAGGGGGGTTCCGCCACGGATTTCGGGGGGCCGAATGTACTGGCATTCGGCCTCACCGAGATCCATGGCAGAATTCTCTGCCATCCCTAGGTAATAGTGAAGGTCTGCTGAAGTGAAGAGGCATGGCCATACGTGGCCATAAGTAAAGAGGTATGGCTTCATCTTGTAAGGTCTATGCACATATCAAGACCACATCTCTAAATAGATGAAAGAGTAGCACTAAAGCAGGCGTGTTGAACCTCTGACTCACCTGGGGGCTCAATCCAGCCCCCCTGGTTGCCAGATGGCCACACCCCCTTCCCTTGGCCACACCCCCTTCCCTATTAGCCTTTGGTGGTTTCCTGCTTTTGCACATCCCCCCCCCCATTCTAAATGGTTGAAATGAATCTCCTAAATAGCAATAAGCTATTTAAGCTATTTACGTTTTAGCTTTAAGTTTAAATATGCTGGTATTTTGGCTCTGCAGCTTTTGCACTGAGCCCTGCCCACCACTGGGAAAACCCACAAAGGATGCCCCAAAGCAAGAAGCAATGGGGTAAGCAAAAGAAGAGTATGATTGCACAAAGATATGCATTTCAGACCATGTGAAGGTCCTTAATCAGGGAAATTCATTTTGACCAAATTCGATAATGTTTGCTTGTCAAACTCCAGTCTTCTGTGCCAGCATGGGGAAAAGATAGGAGAACAACAATTTGATGATGACATCATGTAGGTGCTTGCTGTAAAAGGTGAGTGAAGAAAAAGTGGAAATTCCAAGGTGGATAATGTGGAATCACGCTTGATAAGGGTTATTGACAAATGAAGCTTAATGTTGCTTGATGGATCCAGCCTTTGCAATGTGACGCCCATGCACATGAGGGTTAGGGACAGAAGTGATGGTGGTTGACATGTTTTCTCCCACCTCACATGTCTGTTTCTTTCACATATAAAATGGGGTAGGAGTTTTTGGTTAATAATAAAAGGTGCATGAAGGAGAGGGGTGTTGAACCTGGATGTGGCATCTTTATTGCTCTTCATTTCATTATGCCCCCATGGGGAGAAATGGTTTCAGATCCCTGTACCACTTGCACCACAGCCTGCTCAATCAGAGTCCCTTTGTGCTCCATTTCCCAGCATTCAAGTTTGCCTGAAGGTTGCCGGATTCACTACTGAAGACTCCTGAAGACTTCAGTAGTGCACAGAAGACTTACATGAAAGGAAACATGGCTAAATTTGTTTCCCTAAAGTTTAATGTACTGCAGAAGTAGAAAAAAAGCTTCACCTGTCATAATTCTGCCTCCTCATAATTCTATTAAAAGGCACAAAATCCCTGTTCCAGAATGAAACTGAAGATCACAGGAACAGATTTTCAGTCCTCACACTGGTACTGAATCAGAAAGTTTATCCTTGTGGAATAAAATTATAAAAAAACACATGATATTTGGTTTTAAATCTTCCTGAGAGGAAATAGATTCTGATGATGCTTTTTTTTCCTCTAAAGAGAAGACTCTTGGATTTCATTTCTAGAAGGGGTTTCCCCCTTTTCCCCCTGCAGTTTACCCCCCTTTTGTGTTTCCCAGTACTCAAACTGGCAATAATAACATACAACTCGGTGTGGGGCTCACCTGGTGGCATAAACAACCGCATTGGCCACTTGGACCACAACATTTTTGGAGAGCCAATAAGCTACCCAAGAGGTGTACCCCAGAATTCTTTGCAATGTTGGAGTGGATCCTTGCCAAGACTGGACACACTGTTGGGTTTATGCTTCATACTAGGGATGGACAGATCAGTCAATTTTGGTTTCTCTCAGTTTCTCAGATTTCCAACGTTAAGTTTGATTCGTCCCATTTCCACATCAGTTTGAATTTTTAAAAATCACATGGAAGTTGGTGTGCATGTTGTGTGCATTTCTCTTAATACGTGCATTTTTATATGCAATTTTGCCTAAGATACGCATTTTTTTCAAGCAATACCCCCTAATGTAATGCATTTTTTTAACTGTTGGTTTCACTAATCTTTGTGTTCACTTTCCCCTAATATATGCAACTCCCTTGTTACCACAGCTTCACTGGCTACCGACCTGTTTCCAGGCAGAAGTGCTGGTTATGACCTATAAAGTTCTATATGGCTTGGGATCAGGCTACCTGAAAGACCGCCTTCTTCCTTATGAGCTTGCCCAGTCCTTAAGATCTTCTGGAAAGGACCTTCTTTAGAGACTTCTGCCTTTGGAGGTGGATTTGGTGGCAATGTGAAAGAGGGCCTTCTCAGTGGCTGCTCCCTGCCTGTGGAACACCCTGCGGAGGGAGGCTAAGTTCACTCCCTCTCTGCTATCCTTCTGCCAGCAGGCAAACACTGCTTTACTCAAGCCGACTTTTGACTGGTAAGCAGGTCTTTTGGGCTGGAGGCTGTTCTTACTGTGTTACTGTTGTGTTTTTAATTGTGTTTAATGTATTTGTTTTATTATTGCTTTTATTAAGTTATATTCATGATCGTAAGCCACCCTGAGTGCCATTTTTGATAGAAAGACAGGGCACAAGACAGATAGACAGATAAATAAATAAAAGATTTCTGTATGTATTTTTTTTTTTGGTCAGAAAACTCCATCGCAACATTTGGACAAGTGTAAATTTCGAAGGATAACTGAATTTCAATTTGCATATAGGTCCAAAAGTGTGAAATTAGGTAAGTTCATATTCAAATGTGAATCAAATGAATTTCCCCCTCATCCCGCCTTGATGCATACTGCTCTCCCTGCAGAAGATATATGGAAACTCTGCTTGTCCTCACACAGATCCAATCTACATTGGGACATACAGTGTATTTCGTTTTTAAAAGTTTGATACCTTGTAGATTAAAGTCCTTCCTTCAGAGGCTACTTCAGTAGCTCACAGACCCCTTCTACACAGCTGATGAGTGCTTGAGCCTGCTGCTTTGGAAGGATGTTTAATATTTATAAAGTTTGGGTGCACTCCACATCTGTTTCAGTGCTACATTCCTGTCTGGTCCTTTGGGAAAGGGAATGATTTAGTTTAACTCTGGGTGGTTTAAGATGCATAGCACCAACACAGAAATAAAAGGGGCCAGCTTTCAGTGAGGTAATTTTTTCAACAGCTGATTTATATTCATGAGGTATTTGACAGTTAGCATTTGAAAAGCTTAGGTTTTGTTTAAATTTATCAGTTGCACTTGAACCTGCACTCTGATTTTCAGGCTCAGTCGTTTCATGATAAGGACAGTTATAGTTCTGTGCTACAGGTATTTTATACAGAGATCAACTCATATTGACCTTCAAACCTCAGATTGTGGATGCTTCCTGGCCCATAACACAGCTCAAACCCATTCTCTTTCTATTTTGGCTGATTTGCTCTCCCATGTATAATGAGACCATGCCAGTCTGTAGAAATCTTGTCACAAGACTGTCTGATTGGAGATCAGAGTGTCCAGAAACTGGTGATGGCCATGCTGGCTGGGAATGATGGGACTTGCAGTCCAGCACATCTGAAAGGCACCAGGTTGGGGAAGGCTGCTTTACACAGCTAGTCAAGATAATCTTCATTTTGTGAAGATCTGATACCACCAGGCCCATAGATTTTTGGCATGCAGACAGCGCACTAGGGATGTACGGATTTTGTAAAATACAACGCTCCATCTGCATTTTGTAGATTGTCGGGTGCCTTTTGTTCCATTGGCCGCACATTGATGCAATCATTTTTTCCCCCGGTTTCCCAAATTCCTGCAAATTTGCCTTTGTGAAAATGCACCCCCCTCCCCCGTGCATTTTTATGCTTTAGCCTATGGGGGAAGTGCACAGTTTCAGCTTTTTTTTTATATTTTATACATTTTTCTATGACTAAATTTGTGTAAAATTCCAGAAAGTAGAATGAAAACAAAAACAGAAATAACTGGTCTGCAAGTCCGCAGAGTCTGTGCAACTCAGGAAAAGCCGGTCCGCTGTGGAATACGTGGGTTGGATTCATAGAAATCCAAACTCATTTCATTCCATTGAGGATTTCTCCAGCATCCCTACAGTGCACGTATATGGGTGCACCTACCGCTGAAGACTTTTAAGCATGACCCTGCTGTGCGGACCACTTTTCAGAAGCCTCCATATGACAGCTCTCACATTTAAATTGTCTTACAGTCAACACCAAATACAGCTAGAATTCTTGTGGGTCAAAGCTGATGTTTCTATCAGTCTGTCTGCAAAGAGGGCTGTACTTTTGCTTCTTGGAAGTTATCTTTTGGGGTAACACAGGGCTCCATTGTTTTCTTATTACTGTCACAGATGTATATAAAGCCATTAAACTAGATCATCAATAGGTTTAATAGGCTTATAGCAATGGTATTTAGATCAGGAGTGATGAACCTTGGGTCTGGAGGCCAAATCTGGCCCTCCAAGGGTCCCAATCTGGCCCCCTGGGGTTCCATAGAAGACCACTCCCCCTTCCCTTGACCCTACCCCTAAACCAACCACTGATCATTTGTTGGTTTCTCGGCTTTTGTGCAGTTTTTCCCCCATTCCAAATGCTGAAGTGCCTCTCCTAAGGTTAGTTACTGGAAATAAGACCCTTAAGCTAAAATATGCTGGTATTTTCAGCCCTGCCCCTTTTGCCTTTGCTCCCATCTGCCACTGGAATGCAGTCCCTGAGAGCTTCTTTGAAACAGAATTTGGCCCTTGGGGTGAAAGAGGTTCTGCACCCCTGATCTAGATGTCAAATTTTAACTCACAGGTGGGCCTCCAGACGTTGTTGGATTCAGCACCACACAAACCAGGTGATGTACAGCACCATATAAATCCCATTTCCGAAACATCCTACTTCAGCAGTCTGGGATTTCTTTAAAGAGTTCCTTACAGTTTGGAGAATCCAATTTATTTTTTTACAAAGGAACACAAGGAGCTGCCTTATACTTGAGTCAGACTATTGGTCCACCTAGGTCCATGTTGTCTACACTGACTAGTAGCAGCTCTCCAGGGTTGTTTCCCAGCCTCACCTGGAGCTTCCAGGGATTGAACCTGGGACCTTCTGCATACAAGGCATGGGCTCTCTATCACCGAGCAATCCCCAATGGCACAGCCCCCAACAGGCCATGCTCCCAGGTTAGAGCGCAATCTACCTAAAAGAACTCTTTGCTTAAGAAAACACAAAGTCCAAGTTCACATCTGACATTTTGTCAGGGATGCTCATTCCAAGATGGCAACCCAACATCTTTCCCATCCAGCTGCATTCCACCATGACTTTTCTACTTGCAGGGAATGGAAAGGTAAGGAGGAATTACGCCCTGGGAAGCATGGAAGGAGAGGGAAGACAACTATACAAGTGAAAGGCTAAAAGACATGCAGAGTACAAGCATTTGTTGAAACCCATGAATATGAAGCGAGCTTTTGAAAGTTGTATAGCAATGGACAAGGGACTTGCATCACTATCTGGGGAGATTCCTTGTCTATTCTGTTTTGTTTGGTTGTTATTAATAAAACATGATTTGGTTTCTGTACTTCTCTGCAGACCAGAGTAAGTTGCATGGGCTCTCCATTTTTTATTTATGCAGCCATAACATTGATTGAATCCTTCACTTACCTGTGAAGTTCTAGAGTCTTTCTTCCTCTCTTACATATTTCCCCACGTTTTTCTTCTTTCATGTAAGCATTGGGCAAGGTTTGTGAGGAGAAACAGAGATGCTTGATTATATCAGCCTGATGTTATTCATGTTTATGTAGAAGTTGATTCCACTGAGTTCTATGAGGCCTACTTCCAAGTGAATGTGCATAGGGTTACAGCCTCAGTGGGTTTGTGTTAAGGTGGAATTATATTTTAGTACTGTATTAATACTTTAATAAAGTCCTTGAGGTGGAGCAAAACAGCCCATGATCTTAACTTTAGCTTAAAACTCTAAAGTCTAAACTCTAGCTCAAGGACTATAAAGAAAATTTGACATCGTAGAGAATCTATTTTTGTCCAGTGTTGTTTCTTTATGTGGATGACACTTGGGACATACGAAAAGAAGGAATGGATGCTGCAAGAGTGTTGCATTAAACATTACTTGCACACTTCAATTATCTTAGCTCCTGCATTTTATTTCCAAGCCACTGATTTCATTTAAATCCAGGACTATGTGTAATACATTTGATTTATTTTTCACCCCTTCTCACTGAACTTGCACAGATAGCAAAGAGTGGGTGAGTGGTAGTGAGTGAATCATGTTTTTCAGTTAACATTAAGGCAATTCTAAGAGATGAGCTCCTGCTTGCTCACCTTTCACAATCCTGACATATATATTTTTGGGGGCATGAGTATTAGATGAACAAAGGTTGCTTGTTGCTTGGAGCTGAAGAATGGATATGAATGCAAGCTCAATTGGGTTTAAATGCCAATTGTTCAAAATCACAGCTGAATCAATAAAAAGTAAGCCTCAGGTGCATTTTTTTCTGAGTGAAGAAGGCAGCAAAGCATATGGATTGGTTAGAAGAGGTGGCACCTTTTAAATAAAATATTATTAAAACCAGGGAAATAGTTGTATCTGAGATGCAACATAGGTGTAATGCTCAGTTTATACAATTACTTCCACTAAAAGAAATGGGACCGCTAAAGTGTGTGCAATGGGTTCATGTCTAGAGTAGATCATTTGGGAAAGGCCCAAATTCTCCACACTAAAGCACCGAAGACCCACAATTTTTCTCTATATGCCAGAAAATAAATCAGACCATGAAGGAAAAAAGGTGTCCTTCTCCATTAAATTGAGGCTTTCTATCTAATCCATATCAGAAATCAATTTCTTCTGGTAGGGCTCCTGGGTTGCAGGGTTGTCTTCTTCTACTATTTATTTATTTATTTATTTATTTAAATTATTTAAATGCCACCCTTCATGATCAAATCACAGGGAAGTATACAAAATTAATTAGAACAATTAAAATAAAATACAAATCTAAAAACAAACACAAAGAATCTAATAGCACAGTATTAAAATCAGCAAATGCTAGGGTGAACAGATGTGTTTTCAGTGGGTGCTGAAACACCATCAAGGATGGTGTCTGCTGCACTGCAAGGGGTGTGTGTTTGTGTGTGTGTAGAATTCCAAAGGTGGGGTGGCACAACAGAAAAGGCCCTCCCTTTGGTTGTTGTTGGATGTACCTGTACAGGACACCTTGATCTCTACTAGGAAGATGGGATCCTCTTTTGTAGTGCCTGACAGGTTAAAGGCAGAATAATTCAAGACATTTTGGTGCCTGAGGAAGAAAATTCCATTAGTGTAGAAATATAATCATACATGGAGAGAAAAATCCTATGGCAGCTAGACACTGTCTAGAGTGCCATAGGATATACTCATTTCTGGGAACTGACCTCAGAGCCTGCACTCTGAGGTTGGTTTCCAGAAAACCAACTGCCCCCCTCGTCCGCACTGTCTCAGAGGCAATGCTGAGAAACCCTGTTCTCCACACTCGCAAGAGGCAGGGAGAGCGGAGCTGTGCATATGACACATCCAATGTGTCATAAGGCAGCTTCCTCTCCCAGTTGGCCCCCCTGCTGCTAGGCAGCCAAAAACGCTAGACAGCTGAAAAAGCAAGGCAGGAGAGGTGCAGAGGGAATGATCCCCCCGTGCCTCTCCTACCTTGCTTTGGATAGGCGGTTGCCTCCAAGGTCAGAGGCGGCTGCCCATCTAGTTAGGATTGCACCCTAAATAACTGACATCATGTTGCCCTTTAATGGGAAATCAAAATGGATGCTGGGTAAGAGATACCTGCATCATTCAAATACTCCATTACCACCTTGTGCCTCTAAGTACCTTGAACCCATCACTTCTCTGAATACAATACTTCACTAAATGAGCTATTTGTTGCCTCTGTGCAATTCCTCCAAGAATTGGAGCTCATTCCAGCATAAATGATGTTGACAATGAAATATTACTTTAAGCTGAGACTTCCAGAGTGGGCTGAGTTCTATATTCTAGAAATTATACAAGATGTGTTATTTCTAACAGACTAGACTTGCCAAACTATTACACTTCCAAACAATGCTGAAATTATGAAACAGGACAGCACATAGATGATCTATGGAACTCATTAATATGGGATGTGCTGATGGCCAAGACAAAAGGAAGCCTTTCGGACATATGAGGATAGAAATGGGGATAAATTAATGAAATATAATTATAAATGGATGCAACAGACAAGACTATAGTTAGCATGCAAGGTAAATAAACACACACACACACACACACACAATGGCTTCATTTTTCTGCAACTAGCCAAGTGTTTCTATGACTTGTGAAGAGGCCTAAGGTGTGGACTGCAGCTTTCCACTTGTGCTTTCATCTTTCTCTGAGTCTCTCAGAAGAAATGCCACTGGCATTTGTTTAGTGCCATTTGAAATGTTCTTTCTCTCTTGGCTTGGCTGCTCAAGATCTAGGCCACTGAATGGTTCACCAGAGGAATGTTTGTTCTCGAACACTCCAGAGCCCTATGCGACCTACTTGCAGTTTTTGACTCATGTCAAATCAGCAGGAAAGAGGTTGGAAAAAAGAAGTAGTACATGCATACTCCACTTGTGCATGGCATTTGGGGGAATACTGATTAAAAATATCTGAAATGGGATAAATTAATATGCAGTGCATGGTTGGCTATATTTTCCATTTGAAAAATGGAGTGAATGCTATGGAATTAAGATGCAAGTGAGTCCCTTTATATCAGGAGTAGTCAACATTTTGCTGACATGGGTAGGCATGGCCAATCACAAAGGACAAGTAACCTGCCCAGAGGCATTCATGGGAAATTAAGATGGCAGCAGCTAGAAGCACTCACTTCATTTTGAAGCCATCCCAGCTGCCAGGAAGAGAATAGGGGTGTGTGTGTGTGCGTGTGTGTGTATGTATAGATTGAGAGAGAGAGATTTAAAATAAGAATTGGGAGGAGTAGGGTGTCTTGGTGGGCACCAAGGAAGGTGTCTGGCAGCACATCGGTGCCCACAGGCATCATGTTGCCTACCCCTCCTTTATATGGAGATATGTCAGTGATTTAGATTTTTAAAACGTACTTTCAGTATTGACTTGGCTCCTAATAAGGTGTCTCTGAGCATTTGCCATGGAACTCCTCCATGTTGCATAGGCATTTTCTAGGGTCCACATTTAGTGGGACATTGGCTACAGTTGTTGGGTCTTACTCTCAACATTGCCTAGAATACATCAGTTCTTTCCTGCATCTCCTCCTTGCCAAGGAAGATTGATAGTGGCGGGCCTGCTCTGTTTCGAGAATGCAGTTTGAAAACTGCCAATTTATCCTAATGGCGTAATCAAGACTTCAACTTAGCCCCCCAAGGTCTCAACTTAGCCCTCCAAGGTCTTAAAAATCAGAGATGTCTTAAAGGCAGATCAAAGCTGGAGCCTCACTAGTACAAAGCATGCATTGTTACTGTTCAGTGGCAAGCTTTTCATTCAGTTCCTTCCAATGTGTGGGCTTCCCCAGAGGCTTCTAATCATGGAGAATTATAATAATGATACTATCTTAGAACCAGTTCATTTCCCACCATGGAACCTCCTTATGAAGCAGGAATAAAAGTAGGCTGACCCCCCTCTAAGCTGCCTGGATAGGAGACTTCCTGGGAACCATATGTAATATAAGCTGTTCTGAGTGGTTTGGAGGAAGGGCAGGATGCTATGGCAAATACATGCGTACACATTTTTCCTTGCTCTAAGCACAAATGTGTTGTCTTACAATAGTCGTTCAATAGCCCTTGTTCGGAAATTTGCAATTTCACAAGAGCAGTGCCCTTTAAGGCTGTTCAAGGATGCTATTAAGATTGTCAGTCCTAATATTGCCAAAAATTACTTTTTCAAAAATAATTTATAAATGGTATTGATTTTTATAGTATCATCTCTGGACAGATTTCAAGGTTAGGCCACTGTCATAGTATATGATGCATAACATATAGGACATATCTACAGGGGCGCTTCCTGGACTGGAGGTACAGTAAACCAAATCCATGGGAGCGACCTCAAAATCAGACATAATGTGGCTGGTGAGAGAACTCTGCTCTGTTTTTGCACTGAAGACTGTGTCATGAAAATTAAGCAATGTATGGTGGCCTTTAAACTATCCACTTCTGCAGAGAGCTCATATGAGCATGTGTGTACATGTGAAGACCTGTGTGTGTGCTGTAGGCCACTTATGTTGTAGGTGCATACAGTGCTTGAAGTGGGAGAAAAAAGGAGATGGGATGGTTTTGTTAGACCAGATTCAATGATGTCTCTTGAAAAGAAGCAGGATGGTTTTACATCTACCTGAAAATGGACCACCCCATTTCAAGCACTGATCAGATGTACCTCTAATCATTCAAAGTATCCATGTCAGTGTGGCCACAGTACATGAAGCAGTCCCTAGGCCAAGAAAACTGGCTAAAAAACCCAGAAATGGCCAGAGAAATGCACATGTGAATATTTTAGTTTTTAGAAAATCCAGGGAAAAGTTTAGTGTACCTCATGTATTAGAAGTTTTGAAATAGTTACCTTCTTTCCTTCCCTAGTTGACTGCAACAGTATATTTAATTAAATGTTAATCACATGAGATAAGGCTGGAATTGACTATCCAGGCCATCTAATCTATCCAGCTGACCTCTATGTTTGAACCCATTTGGGTTTTACCTCTGGTGTCCTGAAACCTCAGTTGAGAGAGTGAGACTTGGTTTCTATGACCTCCCTTGACAAACTATTCCACTGTTAATTAGAAAGTTCTAAAGCTTGCCCTGCAGCTGAATGTTTATTGATGTCTCCCTTGTTCTGCTACCTCTGTGATATGGAGAGTCTGCAGTTTGTGGAGCTTGGATCTTATTTATCTTTTCTAGAAATAACAGAACGTGCTGGTGACCACATCCATGATGTCATATTATATTTGACCACGTGAGCACATATCCAGGAAGGGAGAATTCTTCCCAGATGCATAGAATCCTAGAATCATAGAATAGTAGGGTTGGAAGGGGCCTACAAGGCCATCAAGTCCAACCCCCTGCTCAATGCAGGAATCCAAGTCAGAGCATCCCTGACAGATGGCTGTCCAGCCTCGTCTTGAATGCCTCCAGTGTGGGAGAGCCCACTACCTCCCTAGGGGAATGCTTTGTGCAAATTGGTCCATGCTCTGAAGGTACTTAGAAGACAGAAACTAGACTACACATTCTCCTTGAAAATAGGAGGTGCTCTAAATGAAGCAGCAATGCTTATCTTCTGAGTTGTAGCAAGTTTTGCCAAACATCCTTTTAATGCAGCAATACATTTTTTTAAAAAAAAGATTTTTCCTCTTACCATCATATTTATTCAATCCGCTCCTTTTGATGCTGATAAGCAGCTTTTGTGTGAAGAGAAACCTTCTGTTAGAATTCAGAGTTGTTTGAGCATTACAAATATGAAAACATTAACCAGCAGTGACAGTGAAAAAAGAATGCACATAATGCCCTGGATCTTTTTAAAAGGATTAAAGCTTAGTCATAAACTCTCACTTGAGCCTTAGAGACTGGTCTCCTTCCTTTCCCATTCCTGTACAGTGTGCTGCATAATTGCTATTTTGATGCACCATTTAGATGATAATTAAAATTTAAAAAGCTAAACTGGTTGAACCAATTGCACAATAATATTAATTTTCTAGCTGCCTAATTGAGGGGCTCTTAGTCTTTAATGTGACCTCAGTCAGGGAGAAGATTTTGTTTTTGGCTCACTCTAAAAGGGCTCATTTCAATTCAACATGTATTCTCTTTTCTAGGAGGAAAATGGGGTATCTGTAACATAAAAGGAGGTTGATATTTCTTTAAGAAGCAAGTAAATAACCCATTGATGGCATGGACCTAAATATCCAAGGACAAGAGCTAATGTCCTTTCCTTTGAATCTGTTATCTGATTGGTTTTTTTTAATCAATTCATGCAGTACTTTATTCTCCTAGAAGACCAGATGTGCATTATGGCTGTATTTGGACAGTTTTTCCAGGCTTTGTAAGCAATGGATTATAAAACTGGAAATGAGCATTGGGCTCGCATGGTCCTCCTTTGCCCTCTTCCTTGCCTTAATAAGCTGATCTTGGCTTATTATCCTGGTGAGTTAACCAACATTATACAAGAGTTGGATGTAACAGGGAACTATGGCTTAATGTAAATGAGGAATGAAGTGCCAAAGCTGAAGCACAAAGGGGGGAGGTGGAGGGGCAAGGGTGGGCTGTCCAGTGGTCAATCTCAGCTTTGTAAACTGTGGTTTATGAAGCCAGGAAAGATCGTCTGAATACAGCCTATCCCTCAGCCTTGCGGCTAGGGATGTGTGAAAGTCACTTACCTTTTCAAAGGGGTGATTCATGGTGGGGGGGAGGCGCACCGCACCTCCCCCCGAATTCCTAATCCATCCAGCTCCACTCCAAGGGAACTCTGCAGAGCCACCAGCCAGGTGCATTCGCAGGCGTGTGGAGCCTGTGGACGCAAATGGCAGCGGCTATGGCGGCAGCCATTTGCGTTCCTGTTTTTTTGCCGCGATAGGCTAGTAATTATTTATGTAGCCTATCACGGGCTCCACAGGGATGCAAATGGCATCCCTGCATAAGCCGTGATAGGCTATGTAAGTATTTACATAGCCTATCATGGCAAAAATGGGGAAGTGAATGGCGGCCGCAAATGCGGCCGCCATTCGCAAAGCAGTGCAAACGGCACCAGGTAACTGTTCCATTTTCCGCCACATATTTTGGGGGGCCAAATGCACTGGCATTCGGCCTCACTGAGATCTGTGGCGGAATCCTCTGACATCCCTACTTGTGGCAACAACAATGCTCTGGCAGTAGATATATAGCAATTATTTGCCCGTTAACTGCTGAGCAGAGGCAAATTCTATCGCAGTGATCCTAAGATTCATTATATTCAGCTATGCTAGGTGTAGATCAGCACTATCCTGCAAAGGATTTCCAGAATTTGTGCTTGAACATTTGAATAATCTGCTCTGCTTGACCATTGCCTGGACCCAAATGGAGTTTAACGCCAGAACTCATTTGCAAAGCATTTAATTGCCTAGTTGCACAAACACAGAAATCACATAATTGAAAGGGATTTTATCATTGCAATAGAGGATTTCTAGTACTTTGAAAATAGCCACTCTCAATAAATCAGAGTTTCTGCAGAGGTGCCGTGGTGGCTTAGTGGGGCCGCGGTGGCTTAGTGGTTAAGACGCTGAACTGCAGACCGGAAGGTAGGCAGGACAGCAGTTCGAGACCCGAGTGCTGCGTGACGGAGTGAGCTCCCGTCTTCAGTCCTAGCTCCTGCCAACCTAGCAGTTTGAAAGCAAGAAATTGCAAGTAGATAAATAGGTACCGCCTCAGCGGGAAAGGTAACAGCGTTCTGTGCACCTCGGTGTTTAGTCATGCCGGCCACATGACCACGGAAGCGTCTTCGGACAGCGCTGGCTCTTCGGCTTAGAAACGGGGATGAGCACCGCACCCTAGAGTCAGACACGACTGGTTGGGGACACCTTTACCTTTTTAAAAGTTGTCTATGCTGACCTTTAGCCAAGGCAGTCTTGGTATCTCATGTGGAGTCATGGACTTCCTTTGCTCCTGACCTGGCAAGCATTTTCCAACCCATTGTTCTATG
This sequence comes from Heloderma suspectum, assembly GCF_057233095.1. Classification (NCBI taxonomy): domain Eukaryota; kingdom Metazoa; phylum Chordata; class Lepidosauria; order Squamata; family Helodermatidae; genus Heloderma; species Heloderma suspectum. The sequence continues at coordinate 257,751,934 of NC_139461.1, forward strand.
GAACACTCATATTTGACAAATACAAAAATGCTCGAGGTTGTGCCTTCAGATGCCCAGATGAGCTGAATGCTGCAGTCAAAGCATTTCTTGAGGTACTGTTATCTTTGGGCCATCCATCCATCAGTGGATAATTTTCTACATATGTACAATGATTAAATCATAGCACACAAAAGCATCCCAATGCAATTAGGTGATTGCATGAAGATTCCTTTTTGTGTTGCATATTAATCAATGCACATATGTTCTCGTGCGCTTTGGTAATCTGTAACAAAAAAGGTTTGTTTGTTCCTGTGGCAAAAGGCACATGGGAAATACCCTGGGAAAAGTCCAGAAATCAAATCTGGCCATTGATGTGGATTGGGGACAGAGTAACCAAATGAAAAAAGCAATGGCATGGTGGAGGTGATGGGGCTACTCAAGGAATAGAGTCCCTGAGGGCATCTTGTACCCCCCGCCCCCAAAAAAAACACCTGGAGCCAATAATGAATTAAGCTGTTAGAAGATTTGGATATGTTTTGAAATTGCTGAAATGTTTAGAGCAGGGGTTAGCAACCTGGTGCCTTCTAGATGTTTTGGACAACTTCCATCATTCCCAGCCAGCATAGCTGATGGCCAGGGATTGTGGGAGTTGTAGTACAAATCATCTGGTACTACATCTACCTCTAGCTTACTGCTAAGCAGTGAATGCAAGTGGGATCAGCCAATGGGTATTTTGCTTTTAAAGAAACCTCATGTACTTTTTTTGCCTCTTCCTCTTTTCTTGACATTTTCATGCATCATTGCCATTATTATTAGCATTCTCTCCCCCCCTTTTCATCCCTGCAAAACAAACAAACAAACAAAACCATGAGGAAAACAACTGATGGCTCATGATTTAAGTGCATTTCTTCCTAGGCTGCTCCCTATCTCTGCCCTCTGGTCAGAATGACTCGGGTCTAATTAAAATCTAAAACCTGCCCAGATTCTTCAGCTGGAAATCTGCAAATGCCTGGCTTCATACGTCAAGCAGAAAGTCTGATTGGAAGTGGCCCAACAATTCCCTCTCCACTTCTGGAATTTTCAGCACCATTAGTTCTTTGCCCTTTATATATCAGGGCCTAAAGTCATATCTGAATCTCCTTAACTTTCTACCTAAAATTGCTACATTATTCCCAACTGTAAAGAGAAAGATAGATGTGGTATCTTCTTAAGGCTTATCTAGAGCTACATGTTAAAAAACATACTCAGAGTGCTCCCCCCACCCTCAAACGCTGCAGCATCACTTGCATACAGACAGTGACTTGTAGGGGTAGGTAGGAAGTCCCATGAGGGAAAGGCAACCCACCTCCTTCTTTTCCTGTAATAGGACTTTCACTTTTTGGAATCCGGGGTGGGGGGTGGGTATCCTTCATTCAAAAGCGTGCCTGCTACTGCTGCTACTTGTAGCCAAGCTCTGTGTACTGAAAGTAATAGAAGCAATGGGAGAAGGACTAAAGGTCTCTAGTTCTTTACACTTATCAATGCATATGCATGTGTGCATGTTTGTGTGCGTGTGTGCTTGTGTGCGTGTGCATGTGCACATGTGCACACACACACACAGATTAAGCATTTTGGTGCCAGGGATAAAAACATTCAAATGGTACCCCCTTCGCAGTGACTATGGCAGGACATTCTCCTGCGCAAGCCTCATTGAAATGAACAGGACCTGTGTAAGAGCATGATAATTCATTCCAGCGGGGATTGTGCTGGAGGACTTCAGACTATGTGTCATATTTAATCGAAGCCAAACTGTACATGTAGGCAGAAGACTGTAGATTATGGTGGCTTAATTAGATTTTGCCGTGGTCCTTAGCTTGATGATTCTTTGAACTGGTTTGTCCAGTGAAAGATACCATTTCATTGGCCTTTGGTTTCTGGGTCTGTTGGACTGATACAACCACCAGCACTGAAACCTAGCATAGGCATTTAGCAACATGATGGGCCCCAAAGGTTATGCTGCTGAGAGACAGCACAGGTTAGTAGCTATATACCAGACAACCAGTACATAATACAGGGCAATTAGTTCCCATAAATATCCTCAGTTGTAATCTACAATTTACCTAGCCTCGCTTTCCCCTGTCATGGTAACGAGTTTGCAGCCTGGGTTGTACCCACCTCCCTGGATCTCTAGGCCCTGATAAAGTGTACCTCCTCACCTTTCCCCATGCGTTGTACTCTGACACCACATTCTATCCAGCCTGTAAGTGTGACTGTCACTTGGATAACCATCAGAGTTTCTAAACCAGGAGTGGGCAACTTGTGGTCCTCCAGATGTTTTGGCCCTCAGCTCGCATGATCCCTCTCCATTGACTATTCTGACTAGGGCTGATGGGAGTTGTAGGCCAAAACATCTGGAGGACCACAATTAGGGTGGCCAGGTGTCCTACTTTACAGAGGACTGTCCTCTATGTTGGAGAGCTGGCAGTGGACAGTCCTCTATTTGAAAGTGGTGTCTATTTGAAGAGGTTTGCAGTCCAAGTCTGGTTTAATGTCAAAGAACCATAAGGAGGGAGAGCAGGTGCCTTGAATTTCCCCTTCAGCACTTAGCATCTGGACAGCAGACTGAGGAGGACAACAGGTCACCTAGTCATCTCACCTACTAGGGTGAGATATATTGTATTTATATTTAAATTATAGTTATTAATTCTAAATTAGCACCTATACATACAAATTTGCATATAAAAATCAGTGCCCTTTGTCCTCTTTTTCAATGATGCATTTCCTCTTTTTTTGGTGACGCGTAAGTGGCCGCCCTAGTCACAAGTTGCCCACCCCTGTTCTAAACACTGAAGACAAAAGCGCTTCTGAAATGACAAGTGCTGGTTGTTGTTTTTTGAGAAAGGGTGTTGGTTTTCTTTTACAAATTTGTTCTGAGGGATCTTTCTACACATGTTTCCTGACTATGGGCATTGGCCATTTGATTTTTTGGGGAAACCTTCCTAAAATGATTCATGATCTTAGACTCATTACTAGGATAAACACTTGGCATGGAGCTGGCACGCCAGCTGGCCATGTTCCCCAGGCTGGAGAAAGTGGTTTAATAGATGGGACATGAGCAGCATAATAGAGAAGCTGCTTCCACTGCAGCTGCCAATGCCAGAGAGAACTTTCTTGTGTTGTGTAGAAATGCAGATATGCTTATTAGGGATTTTTTTTTTCAATGAAAGGTTATTGTCAATGAATATTGAATGCTGGAACAAGTATATCCATGGAGTGGCTATTCATCAGATGCAAGGTAGCTAGCTGCCTAATGTTTATGAAGCTTTCTCTGTTTGGGGAATATATTAAATAAATAAATGCAAAGAGACAGAGCTGACTTTGTGAATGAACAATGTAAAGGGAGAGAATGATTCAGCCACCAGTTGGCATGGATTTGGACTCTTAAATACATATGTTGCAATATCTGGCAGTGGAAAGGTGCATTTTATTTCTACTGATGGAGCCAGGAAGCTGAGTTCTCAACTCATTCAGAGCTGCCCAGTAACTAAGCACTATCCCTAGTTCAGACCACTACTCAGATATTTGAATGAGTGTCTCGGAATCATCATGTTCTGAGGGTAATCCCCCCCCCCATTATGAATTGTTGGACCCTGCCTAACAGTGTGCTAGCAATCCTATCTATAATGCAGATGGGTAGAAATGCAGCTGTGCTCAGTTAATTAACTATACACATAGCATATGGCAATACACCTCCAGACCAGCCAACTCAGATCTCTCAGAGTTGCAGTTACCTCTTAGGCATAAAAAGCAGTCAAATGGTCAAAAATGCATATGTCATAACCTCTGTCCAACAACATTATAAGGGTTACGCAATAGCACTTACAGCCTGGTAGCTGCTTGCTGCAACTCTAATGGGCCTTTGATATTGTTGTAATTTCTTTTCTCTTCTCTGGTCTCTTCTTTCTCTTTGCTGGTAAAGAAAATATGGAGGGAGTCCATGAGAGAAAAATCACTGGCAGATCAAAGGAAACATTGGGGTCATTTTTAAATAAGTGCCCCCTATTATTTGTCCTTGATAGCCATGATAGTGCGGTCACTGAACTTGAGCCGGACATCCTAGAGAGTGAAGTCAAGTGGGCCTTAGGAAGCATTAGTAACAACAAAGCTAGCGGAGATGACAGTATTCCAGCCGAGCTATTTAAAATCCTAAAAGATGATGCTGTTAAAGTGCTGCATTCAATATGCCAACAAATCTGGAACACTCAACAGTGGCCACAAGACTGGAAAAGGTCAGTTTACATTCCAATTCCAAAGAAGGGCAATGCCAAAGAGTGTTCAAACTACTGCACCATTGCGCTCATTTCACATGCCAGCAAGGTGATGCTCAAAATCCTACAAGCTAGGCTTCAGCAGTATGCGAACCGAGAACTACCGGAAGTACAAGCTGGGTTTCGAAGAGGCAGAGGAACTAGAGATCAAATCGCCAACATTCGCTGCATCATGGAGAAAGCAAGAGAATTCCAGAAAAACGTCTATTTCTGCTTCATTGACTACGCTAAAGCCTTTGATTGTGTGGATCACAACAAACTGTGGCAAATTCTGAAAGTGATGGGAGTACCAGACCACCTTACCTGTCTCCTGAGAAACCTGTACGAGGGTCAAGAAGCAACAGTAAGAACCAGACATGGAACAACCGATTGGTTCAAAATTGGGAAAGGAGTACGACAAGGCTGCATATTGTCACCCTGCTTATTTAACTTATATGCAGAGTACATCATGAGAAATGCCGGGTTGGATGAATCAGAGGTCGGAATTAAGATTGCTGGGAGAATTATCAACAACCTCCGATATGCAGACGATACCACCCTAATGGCAGAAAGTGAAGAGGATCTCAAGAGCCTCTTGTTGAGGGTGAAAGAGGAGAGTGCAAAAGCTGGTTTGAAACTCAACATTAAAAAAACGAAGATCATGGCATCTGGCCCCATCACTTCCTGGCATATAGAAGGGGAAGAAATGGAAGCAGTGACAGATTTTACTTTCTTGGGCTCCAAGATCACCGCAGACGGTGACTGTAGCCATGAAATTAAAAGACGCTTGCTCCTTGGGAGGAAAGCTATGGCCAACCTAGACAGCATAGTAAGAAGCAGAGACATCACCTTGCCGACAAAGGTCCGTCTAATCAAAGCTATGGTTTTCCCAGTAGTAATGTATGGCTGTGAGAGCTGGACTATAAGGAAAGCTGAGCGCCGAAGAATTGATGCTTTCGAACTGTGGTGCTGGAGAAGACTCTTACGAGTCCCCTGGACTGCAAGGAGGTCAAATCAGTCCATCCTAAAGGAAATCAACCCTGAGTGCTCATTGGAAGGACAGATACTGAAGCTGAAGCTCCAATATTTTGGCCACCTAATGCGAAGAGAAAACTCCCTGGAAAAGACCCTGATGCTGGGAAAGACTGAAGGCCAAAGGAGAAGGGGACGGCAGAGGATGAGATGGCTAGATAGCATCACGGATGCAATGAATATGAACTTGAGCACGCTCCGGGAGAGAGCGCAGGACAGGAAGGCCTGGCGTGCTATGGTCCATGGGGTCACGAAGAGTCGGACACGACTGAACGACTGAACAACAACAACAACAACAATTATTTGTCCATCAGCTTTCCATACCCATGGAATTGCTTTTGGAATGTAAGGGTGGGCCTAAACATTATGGGAGATACATCAAACTGGCAAACCTGCACCTACTCTGCATTCTCAGTCCTTGGTAATCTGTTATAAAACCAAAAGCATGAAGCATTGGCAGTCTACGAGTTTCCCAGCCTCCATAAGTGGCAGCCAATGAAGTGAAGCAAGAGTGCAAAAACAAAAACATCAGTGCTGATGTCACATAATGCATTTTGCATGATTCAGCACCTTGGGAGTAGGGACAAAGAAATGTTGGGATGTTGCTTTTGGTAGTAGCCAGGCATTGCCCATCACCTCTAGTTCTGCCCTATGGCTTCTCAAGATTATCAATATATTAGGGAGGGATGAATCTGTCAATGTCAGTTTCTGTTTCTCATTTCTCCAATATTAAATTCAGTTCATCTAGAACTCAGAGATAATTTTTTAAAAATTGCTTGAAAATTCATAAGCATTTTAGTGCACTTTTCTCCTAATGCATGCATTTTTGTATTCCTTTTGCCTAATATACACATTTGGGCAGGTAATTTTCCTAATGAATTTTGGAATGCTATTTCCACTAATACACACATTTTTGTATACATCTTTTGACTGGAGAAATCCATTGCAAAATTTGGAGTTTGCGTAGTGGCCGGAAAGTTTGAAATTAGTTAAAGTGCAAACTGAATGAATTCCTCCCCCATCCCTACAATATATATATATAGCCTCCTGAGAAGATGGGGAAAAGTTGGTGGATGCTTGACTAGAAAATAGATAAAAGCTGAGACCAGCAATGTGGAGTAGCAGAAGTGCCTCCTGACAGGTAGAGAGATTTAGGGCTGGAGGGGCACAGGCTGAGACTGAGAAGAATAAGGTATGCAACTTAAAGAAGCATGATTGACTTTTAATAGGTTTTAGTTTCCTTTTACACTCTGTAGAATTGGTTGACTGTTTATGGGCTGTAAAATATTTTTCCAGCTCACAAGCTGTCCCTATTAATGCAATGCTTCTCAAGGCACAGGGGCAGGGAAAAATGGCTCTACCCCCTTATCAAGGGATGGTTGCACTTTTCCAGGTACCTGTTCTTTCCTAGAAGGACTTCTCTACCTCAAGTCCACCTTTTCTCTGCACTGGTGCCAGTGGCCAGCTCTTTGTACCCAAGTCTGTAGGGCTATAATGAAGCACCCTCCAGTCAGCTCTGTGGTTCTATGCTTGAACAAATGCTGAGCTGTCTCAGAGCCATGCAGCTGCCAGTCACCATATGTTTCCTGATCAGGCACCAGCTTCTTCATCCAGCCATACAACCTCGGTCTCCTTAGGCTGCCATGCAAGTATCCACAGACATCTGTTCCATACCCATAGGGATGTCAGAGAATTCCACCACGGACTCCAGTGAGGCCGGATTCTAAAGAATCTGGTCCCCTGGAATCTGTGGCGGAACAGCCTCCCCCCCATGGAATCCCCCCGGGATGGAGCGTACCTGGTGGCAGATGCAGCGGATGCAGCAGTGGATGTGGTGGCGGCGGTGGCTCCGGCTACTCTCCCGGTCGCTGCCAGGCTGCTGTGGCCGCAAATGGCGGCAGTCGTAGTGGCCGCCATTTGCGTGGCTGCCTTTCTTCGTGATAGGCTATGCAAATATTATGTAGCCTATCACGGCAAAGAGCAGGGGCGCAAATGGCAGCCGCTACGCCATTTGCACTCCTGCTCTTTGCCGTGATAGGCTATATAAGTATTTACATAGCCTATCATGAAGAAAGGCAGCCACGCAAATGGCGTAGCGGCTGCCATTCGCGGCCGCAGCAGCCCGGCAGTGGCCGGAAGTCAGGCTGCGGCTGGCGGCTCTGTGGAGTTGCCGTGGAGCGGAACTGGCCAGGGAGGATTCCGGGGGGAGGGACAGAGCGCCTCCCCCCCACCGCGGTTGCCCCGGAATGGATCAAGTTAAGTGTTTCATACATCCCTACATACCCATCACACTGTGTAGTATTAGAAGTCATCAAAGATTTACTTCTAGTTACCATATAAAGACACTGGATGGAAACCTTTAAAATTTACAGGCTGAGGGACAGATTAAAGGAGCCACACTCTGTGGAGCCCTTGGGAGTTGAATGGAAAGGCATTAGGATGCGAAGGTTTTAGAAAATTTAGTGAAATCTGGAAAACAATAGAGGCCCCCAGTGTTCATGGTTATGCCAGGTATATTGCTCTCAATTTGGTCTCTTGATTTGTTAGAAACATCCTGCTTCAGTGAAACAACCAGTCCTGCTCACTTCATTTCAGGACTCCCCTGCTTTTATCTGTAAATGTAGATGGACAAATTATACTGTTTAGTATCCCAAATCCTAAAACTACAGTACCCACAGATAGTTATGGAGCTTCCTATGGGCACATGGTTTCAAGCATCCTGCCATTGTTTGCTAAGGTCCTTTAAACAAATCCCACACTTCCATTTACTGGGGTACAGGAGTATCTGAAACAACGTTAATCTTTCTTGCTTCTTAGATTGGACCCTCCCACTGTATGATTTGAAGGAGTTAAGGGGAGCCTAACTCCTCAGACACGGTAAATTCTGCTAATAAAAGTCTTATCTGAATTTTATCATTTTGAACCTTATTTTTAATTAATATGGTTTAACCTGTTTTCCTTTCAATTAGGGAACAAGCTAAAGCAGTCCATAATAAATCTAAAATAAAAATAGTTTTATCTAGTTTCTTCGAATCTGGTTGATCAATGGCAGACATTCAAAAACCCTGCCAGCTAACTCTGCAGTCAGGACAGGACTTTGGGGCTGAGATCCAGGGCTCCATGCAGCAGAATGAGCAGGAAGGCCCCCAAATGCAGCAGAGCTGTCTTAACACATTTTGTAGTAAGTTCAGATGGATAGACAGACAGACAGACACCTAGTTTAGACTTAATTTTCACAGATTGTTCTCAGGCAGGCAGTAATACAGTTAGGTAATTTTAGATTCTGGACTTAATCGTTTTATCAGGGGTGTGTCTGTCTTTAAATGGTAATGTGTATTACTACACTTAATTAAATGTTTACTACAAAATTTACACAGAAATTGAGGCCACTTAACTGTAGCCAAAAAACACGTAACCGTGCATATAAAACAGTTTATTTTTTTTAAGCATTGGTTTACTCTTCCAACAAATCAAAGGGGTTCCTCAGTCTTATTTTTATGTCTGTTCTATCTTTACCTTCTTCTCCTTTCCCAGGTGCTAATCAGGTAAGAGTGCAATCCCATGCAAGTTTACACAGAAAAAAAGTCCTCAACTTCCAGCACTCCTCAGCCAGCCATGCTGGCTGGGGAATGCTGGGAGTTGTAGGACTTTTTCCTGTCTGCATAGATTGCATGGATTGGTGCCCTAAGCAAGTTTTCAGTACAAGAAGACAGATGACACAGTTCAGTAGAAAGATGAAAAAAGGCAAACTCCAAGGACTCTTTTAGAGTGCAATCCTATGGGGATGGCCGTATGTCTCCGAACTCTGTAATCTCTGCACAAGCTGCAAGGTGCCAAGTGGCAGGGAGCTTGGACTCCTGGGTCCAAGGTTGGACCACTGTCTCTGACCTCAGATCCAGGAATTTGAACTATCCTATGGCCCCCCCAGACTCTGTCTAGGGGCCACAGGATTGCTCTCTTAAGAAATTTATATTACAAATGGTATTTAGCATTATTTCAAGCCATAAGCTATGCCGTGCAGGGCCACCCAAGATGGACAGGTCATGGAGGAGAGTTCTGACAAAATGTGGTCCACTGGAGAAGGAAATGGCAACCCACTCCAGTATTCTTGCCAAGAAAACCCCATGGAACGTAGCACAAGGATAAAAGAGATGACGCCGGAAGATGAGCCCCTCAGGTCGGAAGGTGTCCAATATACTACTGGGGAAGAGCAGAGGGAATTTCCAATTAGCACCAGAAAGAGTGAAGCGGCTGGGCCAAAGCTGAAAGGACACTCAGCTGTGGATGTGTCTGGTGGTGAAAAGAAAATCCGATGCTGTAAAGAACAATATTGTCGAGGAACCTGGAATGTAAGAACAATGAATCAAGGTAAGCTGAAGGTGGTCAAACATGAGATGGCAAGATTGGACATCAACATCTTGGGAATCAGCGAACTAAAATGGACAAGCATGGGCGAATTTAATTCAGGTGACCATTATATCTACTACTGTGGGCAAGAATCCCTTAGAAGAAATGGAGTAGCACTCATAGTCAGCAAAAGGGTGGGAAAAGCAGTACTGAGGTTGTTGTTGTTCAGTCGTTCAGTCGTGTCCGACTCTTTGTGACCCCATGGACCATAGCACGCCAGGCCTTCCTGTCCTGCGCTCTCTCCCGGAGTGTGCTCAAGTTCATATTCATTGCATCGGTGATGCTATCTAGCCATCTCATCCTCTGCCGTCCCCTTCTCCTTTTGCCTTCAGTCTTTCCCAGCATCAGGGTCTTTTCCAGGGAGTTTTCTCTTCGCATTAGGTGGCCAAAATATTGGAGCTTCAGCTTCAGTATCTGTCCTTCCAATGAGCACTCAGGGTTGATTTCCTTTAGGATGGACTGATTTGACCTCCTTGCAGTCCAGGGGACTCGTAAGAGTCTTCTCCAGCACCACAGTTCGAAAGCATCAATTCTTCGGCGCTCAGCCTTCCTGATAGTCCAGCTCTCACAGCCATACATTACTACTGGGAAAACCATAGCTTTGATTACACGGACCTTTGTCGGCAAGGTGATGTCTCTGCTTCTTACTATGCTGTCTAGGTTTGCCATAGCTTTCCTGCCAAGGAGCAAGCGTCTTTTAATTTCATGGCTACAGTCACCGTCTGCGGTGATCTTGGAGCCCAAGAAAGTAAAATCTGTCACTGCTTCCATTTCTTCCCCTTCAATATGCCAGGAAGTGATAGGGCCAGATGCCATGATCTTCATTTTTTTAATGTTGAGTTTCAAACCAGCTTTTGCACTCTCCTCTTTCACCCTCAACAAGAGGCTCTTGAGATCCTCTTCACTTTCTGCCTTTAGGGTGGTATCATCTGCATATCGGAGGTTGTTGATAATTCTCCCAGCAATCTTAATTCCGACCTCTGATTCATCCAACCCGGCATTTCTCATGATGTACTCTGCATATAAGTTAAATAAGCAGGGTGACAATATGCAGCCTTGTCGTACTCCTTTCCCAATTTTGAACCAATCGGTTGTTCCATGTCTGGTTCTTACTGTTGCTTCTTGACCCTCGTACAGGTTTCTCAGGAGACAGGTAAGGTGGTCTGGTACTCCCATCACTTTCAGAATTTGCCACAGTTTGTTGTGATCCACACAATCAAAGGCTTTAGCGTAGTCAATGAAGCAGAAATAGACGTTTTTCTGGAATTCTCTTGCTTTCTCCATGATGCAGCGAATGTTTGCGATTCGATCTCTAGTTCCTCTGCCTCTTCGAAACCCAGCTTGTACTTCCGGTAGTTCTCGGTTCGCATACTGCTGAAGCCTAGCTTGTAGGATTTTGAGCATCACCTTGCTGGCATGTGAAATGAGCGCAATTGTGCGGTAGTTTGAGCACTCTTTCGCATTGCCCTTCTTTGGAATTGGAATGTAAACTGACCTTTTACAGTCTTGTGGCCACTGTTGAGTGTTCCAGATTTGTTGGCATATTGAATGCAGCACTTTAACAGCATCATCTTTTAGGATTTTAAATTCTAAAAGTATTTAAAAGTATTTAAGTACTGAGGTACAATCTCAAAAATGATAGAATGATCTCAGTACGAATTCAAGGCAAACCATTCAACATCACAGTAATTCAAGTCTATGCCCCAACCACTGATGCTGAAGAAGCTGAGGTTGATCGGTTCTATGAAGACCTACAACACCTTCTAGAACTAACACCAAAAAAAGATGTCCTCTTCATCATAGAGGATTGGAATGCTAAAGCAGGAAGTCAAGAAATAACCGGGATAACAGGCAAGCATGACCGTGATGTACAAAATGAAGCAGGACAAAGGCTAATAGAGTTTTGCCAAGAGAACACGCTGATCATAGCAAACGCTCTTTTCCAACAGCACAAGAGGCGACTCTACACATGGACATCACCAGATGGTCAATATTGAAATCAGATTGATTATGTCTTTTGCAGCCAAAGATAGAGAAGCTCTATACAGTCAGTAAAAACAAGATCTGGAGCTGACTGTGGCTCAGATCATGAGCTTCTTATTGCAAAATTTCAGATTAAATTGAAGAACGTAGGGAAAACCACTAAACCATTCAGGTATGACCCAAATCATATCCCTTATGAATATACAGCGGAGGTGAGGAATAGATTAAGGGATTAGACCTGATAGACAGAGTGCCTGAAAAACTATGGTCTGTAACATTGATTGTTCAGGAAGTAGCAAATACATCAAAGAAAAAGAAATGCAAGAAAGCAAAGTGGCTGTCTGATGAAGCTTTACAAGTAGCTCACGAAAGAAGGGAAGCGAAAAGGAAGGGAGAAAGGGGAAGATATATCCAACTGAATGCAGATTTCCAGAGAATAGGAAGGAGAGACAAGAAGGCCTTCTTAAATGAACAATGCAAAGAAATCGAACAAAACAATAGAATAGGAAAGACTAGAGATCTCTTCAAGAAAATCGGAGATCTCAAGGGAACAGAAGAACTATACAGGAAAGATCTTAATGTCCCTGATAGCCATGATAGTGCGGTCACTGAACTGGAGCTGGACATCCTCGCGAGTGAAGTCAAGTGGGCCTTAGGAAGCATTACTAACAACAAAGCTAGTGGAGATGACAGTATTCCAGCTGAGCTACTTAAGATCCTAAAAGATGATGCTGTTAATGTGCTGCACTCAATATGCCAACAAATTTGGAACACTCAACAATGGCCACAAGACTGGAAAAGGTCAGTTTACATTCCAATTCCAAAGAAGGGCAATGCCAAAGAATGTTCAAACTACCGTACATTTGCACTCATTTCACATGCCAGCAAGGTGATGCTCAAAATCCTACAAACTAGGCTTCAGCAGTATGTGAACTGAGAACTACCGGAAGTACAAGCTGGGTGGGTTTTGAAGAGGCAGAGGAACTAGAGATCAAATCGCCAACATTCGCTGGATCATGGAGAAAGCAAGAGAATTCCAGAAAAACATCTATTTCTACTTCATTGACTATGCTAAAGCCTTTTATTGTTTGGATCACAACAAATTGTGGCAAATTCTGAAAGAGATGGGAGTACCAGACCACCTTACCTGTCTCCTGAGAAACCTCTACGAGGGTCAAGAAGCAACAGTAAGAACCAGACATGGATCAACCGATTGGTTCAAAATTGGGAAAGGCGTACGACAAGGCTGTATATTGTCGCCTTACTTATTTAATTTATATGCAGAGTACATCATGAGAAACGCCAGGCTGGATGAATCACGGGTCAGAATTAAGATTGCCAGGAGAATTATCAACAACCTCAGATACACAGACGATACCACCCTAATGGCAGAAAGTGAAGAGGATCTAAAGAGCCTCTTGTTGAGGGTGAAAGTGGAGAGTGCAAAAGCTGGTTTGAAACTCAACATTCAAAAACGAAGATCATGGCATCTGGCCCCATCACTTCCTGGCATATAGAAGGGGAAGAAATGGAAGCAGTGACAGATTTTATTTTCTTGGGCTCCAAGATCACCGCAGACGGTGACTGTAGCCATGAAATTAAAAGACGCTTGCTCCTTGGGAGGAAAGCTATGGCAAACCTAGACAGCATAGTAAGAAGCAGAGACATCACCTTGCCGACAGAGGTTCATATAATCAAAGCTATGGTTTTCCCAGTAGCAACGTATGGCTATGAGAGCTGGACTATAAGGAAGGCTGAGCGCTGAAGAATTGATGCCTTCGAACTGTGGTGCTGGAGAAGGCTCTTACAAGTCCCCTGGATTGCAAGGAGGTCAAATCAGTCCATCCTAAAGGAAAACAACCCTGAGTGCTCATTGGAAGGACAGATAATGAAGCTGAAGCTCAAATATTTCGGCCACCTAATGCAAAGAGAAAACTCCCTGGAAAAGACCCTGATGCTGGGAAAGATTGACGGCAAAACGAGAAGGGGACGGCAGAGGATGAGATGGCTAGATAGCATCACTGATGCAATGAATATGGACTTGAGCACACTCTGGGATGGAGCGCAGGACAAGAAGGCCTGGCATGCTATGGTCCATGGGGTCATGAAGAGTCGGACACGACTGAACGACTGAACAACAACATGCACTAACTTACATATTTTTTAAAAAAAAATAGATAATCAAGAAGCATTATCTACCCCACTGGCTGAGAAACTTCAAAATTAACTTAAGAACTGGCAACTTTGATATGTATTTATTTATTACATTTGTATCTCTCCTTTTTTCCTGCTTAAGGAACCCAAGGTGGCATACATAATCTTCCTCCTTCTCCATTTTATCCTCACAACAACAACCCTGTGAGGTGGGTTGAGCTGAGAGTCTGTGACTGGCGCAAAGTGAGTTTCCATGGGTGAGTGGGGACTAGAACCCGGATCTCCTGACTCCCAGTCCAGCACTCTAGCCACTGCACTGCACTGGCTCTCAGATATGAAGAAATGTCACGCCAAAGGGATGTTTGGCCCAGGTCGCAGAACTAGTGACTCATGAAGCTAAATGCAGCCCCCAGCCAAGCATTGGTGTTTGCCAGGTGCGTGGCAACTTCCAGCAGAAACAGAAGAAATGAAATAAATGCCCTGCTAGCCAGACCAAGGGGTTATTTAATCCAGCAGAGCACTATCAGTGAGACTCGCACTTCAAGGCTCAACTAAGAGGTGAGCATTATGACCCTTCCAATTCTTCTCTGGCTTGGATTTTAATGCAAACTGGGATAAAATGTACCATTTGATTACCTCCCACCCACCCACCAATCTCCCCAAGGCTCTCACCCTTCACAGGAATGGCAGCTTAGCCTGGCTGTCTGCTTGCCTGGCTAGCTGCTGCTGGGAATTCACCCCTGCTTCTTGCTTCCGCTTTCTCCTCCTCAGAAACCAGACAGACCCTCCAAGCTGACTTGGAGTAGGAGAAAGGAGCAGCAATGAGCAAGGCGAATGGTAGGGATGATGGGAGTTGTAGGCCAAAACCTTTGGAGAGGCCCAGGGTTGGGAAGGATGACATAAGGTTCCATAGGGCCATCACTGATACACCTGTGCTCCCTGAAAACATCCAATCTCCCTTTCAGTTAGCAGCCATCAACAAATCAGTTTCATAACTCAATAACGCATTGGCTGAAGAAATACTTTCTTTTCTCTTTCCCCAATCTATTGCCCATCAGTATCACTGGGTGATCCCCAGTTCTATGCTATAGGAGAGGGAGAACCCCTCTAATTTTATGGGGCGGGGAATAAAACAATAATCTCTATCTACTTTCCTCACATTCTGCATGATATTATAAACCTCTATAATGCCCCTCCCCATCATCTTTTCCCCCCAAATAAAAAGTACCACAAGTTTTAGCCTTTCCTTAGAGGGGAGGCTTATCAAGCTCTCTGTGGGCTGCCATAGTGAGGGTGTGTTTGACTTGGTGGTGGGCCTGACCTATAGCTCTACTGATTTTTCTTTCAAGCTAGCAATGCTAGGCTGCTTGTTGCTCTCCCACCATAATACCTGCCCAGCATCTCGGGGGGCTGGGGGAGTTAGTGGAGGCCTTAATGAAATCCTTCAGACTCCCCCCTCCCAATTTTAGCTAAATTGTGACTCAAGCTGTAGCCTTCTAAAACTGTACCTAAGGGAGCCTCATCAAGCCCCGATCTTCCATTTATAAACAAAGAATTTTCTTTGTTTTAAAACAGAAGACACAATAAGCTTCCTTCTCCAATAAAACTGGTCTTGCAAAAGTTTCCATTCACTTGGGAATGAAGTCTTGTAATCTTTGCATATTCCTAAAAAAACAAAAGCCCATTCTATAATAGAAATATTAATAACTACCTCTAGTGATTTGTGCCTGGAGATAGGGAGTGATACATTTTTAAAGGGTATTTTGTATGGAAGGAAGGATACTGCTATATTCCTGGTATATTACAAAAGCTCAGCAGCTAGCTAAACTTGATGAGAGGGAGGATTGGACTGCAATCATCTGGTCCCCCGCTCAAGCATTTAAACCCAAGAGTTAGTCATTTACCAATCATACAGTCAATCTTTCTAATGACTTGCATAGGAGCGCAGATTAAAATGCCTTCTGTAGCAATGAGAGCCAAAAATGGGATTTTAATCTGCCCTGTTGCAGGGTAATTATATTGGGCAGGGCATTTGTGGGGAGGGTTCTCTTGTTGTGAGTGGCCATAATTGACTTCCCCAGGCAATAGCCGGTCTCAGCCAGGCCTGTGGATTAATGAAAAATGGTCCTTTCCATTTTTCATTTTCTATGTCACTCTCTTAATGCGGTAAATAAACCAGCACTGCTTGCACTGTGTGCACCTGAAGTCTCCTTTCCAGAGGCCTGATTATCTACCTTTTTATTTTCCATCATTAATCTGCTCTCCTTACTTCAGTGGTGTATTCATTTACGAATCCCATCTGTCATGTAGAGAGATGTTAAGAGATGGAAACCTAATCCCAACGTGGCTTTCATTCTCTGTCTAATGTACTCCTATAGATTTACATGGCATACATTATTGCACTGAGTTCTTAGTGAAGCTGGATGTTTCAACAAAGCCAGACTGGAAAAAAGGGATTCAATGTATGAGCTGGTCTTTTCCATGGCTCCATAGCCATGCATGCAGATAACTTGAAATGCGCATCCATGTGCATATAAACCAGGATCAATGTGGCATGCAGCCTGTTGTCATACATATTTGACTACATGATAACCCTGCGAGGCAGGGAATAATCTTCCAATTTACAGAGAAGGAAGTTACACTATCTATCTTTAAAAAAAAAATCCTGGCTAAGCAGGGTGTAAACCCAGGTTTCAACACTCTTTTTCAACACTCTTTCTACACTCAGGTTTCAACACTCTTTTTCAACATTCTTTCTACTGCTGTCTCTGGTTGTGACTATGGTTTATTACTGGGGTCTCCAACATGGTGCCTATGGGCACCAATGTGCCCACAGACACCTCTCTTGATGCCTACCAGGCTCCCTGCCCCTCCTGATTTTTATTTCATTTCTTAAGGGTTTTTTTTAACTGGAAGGCTGGTGTACTATAAAGCGAAGAACTCCCCTCTACTGCCATATTTATTTGGGTTCATAAGAGTGGTTGGGGTTTTGGAGCTCAGACCCCATCTCTGCCTTGTACTTAGATTCTTGGGCAAGTTACTTTTCTTTTAGTCTCACCAGTTTGCTTTCTGGAAATGAGTTTTATGAATGAGCCACCATGTCAGCCATTTTGTGAAAATGTCTATGACTCAAGGAAGTCTTCTTTCCTCTAATAGCTTCTTTGACACTGCTCATTAAGCGTACTGGTGACCTCTTGGACTTGGTGCTACCTTTCCTAACCTGTCATATACATTCTAGCTGAGCTTCTATTATTGTGGTTTTGAGTAGTTCTGTGCTGAAAATTACTCCCACATTTTTTACCACTCTCATTCAATTTGATAAAAAATAAATTACTTTCAAAAATAACGTCAAAGCAGAAGAAAATTTCGGAGAAATGTTCATGGGTTGGGTTTTGGGTTCTTGACTTCTCATGATTCCCTTACTTTTCGGGTGGCCAAAGAGTGTGTACAAGTATCCTGTCTTTCATGTAAAATCATCAGCCTCCTCAGGTTCCCACATGTCAGTTAAAGCCCAGAGGAAGACATCATGAGGTAATTCCTCCCATAAGGCTTTTTCAGTTCAGGAAGTGAAGGCAGACTGAGAGGCTGCAGAGTGATGGAGGGATGTGTAATAGAAATAAAGAAAAATGCACACAGCACCCTCAGCCACCTCACAGTGATTAAGCTAAAACACTACCAGAATAAATTCAGAATAAGCTATAAAATGCCCGGAGAATGAGGTCAAAAAATGGAAGCCTCCTTAATGAGGGAAGAAAGCTTTCAGGAAATTGGAGGACAGATTTTTGACACAGCATTAGCTCCACCTCTTCCTTGGAGCTGGATACAACACTGGCCCCCTCACAGCTGCCCTGTGGATGATGCAAAATGGGGGCTAGTCTGCTGACACAGTTGATTCTGTTGCCACTTACAGTGACAGTGCACACACAAACACACACACACACACACACACACACACACAAAGAACCTTGAGGAAAAAATAAAGACACTGTGTTACAACCCCTGCCAATGGTAAACTCTGTCTGTGAGAAACTGTTGGAGAATTTCTTTTTCTCTTGGAGAAATTCAATGAAATTGTTTCCCCAATTTCTTTGTCCACAAATAAGGTGGAGAATTTTGAGAGACCGTTTACACACAGTTCTAATTATAAGCAGTAAGCTTTGGTAGATGTATCTTCTATCAGTTTGCCTAATCCTCTTTTAAAGCTCTCTAAGCCAGTGGCCATCACCACTTCTTCTGGCAGTGAATTCCATGCATCGAGTATGTGTTGTGTGAAGTCGTCTTTCCTTTGTGAAGTCATCCTGCATCTACTGCCAATTAGGGATGGAGGAGAATTCCGCCATGGATTCCAGCCCCCCCGCCCCCCGCGGAATCCCCCCGGGATGGCACTTACCTGGGCTGGATGCGGCGGATGCGGCAGCGCCATTGCCGTCCTTGGACCGTGATAGGCTACATAAGAATTTACATAGCCTATCACAGCTAACCTAAAACAAAAACAAAAATGCAGCGTACGCAAATGGCGGAGGCTACGGCGGCCGCCATTTGCGTTCTCTATTTTTCGCCGGTTTATCTTACGTAAATATTTACGTAAGATAAAACGGCGAAAAAAAAGAACGAAATAGCGTAGTGGACACTATTTGCGTTCCTTTATTTTTCGCCATTCTAGCCTACGTAAATATTTACATAGGCTAGAATGGCAAAAAATAAGGGAACGCAAATAGCATCCACTACGCTATTTGCCCCCCCCCTTTTTGCCATTTTATCTTACATAAATATTTACGTGAGATAAATTGGCAAAAAATGGGGAATGCAAATGGCGGCCGCTGGAGCCGCCGCCATTTGCATACGCTGCGTTTTTTTTTTTTTGAGGTTAGCTATGATAGGCTACATAAATTCTGATGTAGCCTATCATGGCTGTCTGGCTGGATGCAAATGGCGGCCGCTATGGCGGCCGCCATTTGCATCTGCACCAGGCTGTCTGCGGCCAGAAATCCGTCTGCGGCCGGCCCTGGCCGGCTGCTCCACGGCCTGGCCATGGAGCAGAGCCGGCCGTTGAGGATTCCGGGCGGGAGGACTGGATCGCCTCCCCCCCATCGAGGATTCCGGGGGGAGGGACAGAGCAAATGTATGTGAGTTTCGTACATCCCTACTGCCAATCTATTTCATTGGGTGAATTCAAACTGTAGGAGGAGAAACGTTTTCCCCTGAACTATCTTCTCCATGCCATGCATAATTGTATAAACTTCAGTCATAGCCACCCCACAGCTCATCTTTTTTCTAGACTACAAAACAAAACACCCCCCCCCCACAACTTCAGCCGTTTCTCACAAAGAAGCTGCTCCAACCATCCAATCTTTCTAGTTGCTCTTTTTTTGTACCTCTTCTGACTTAACAATATCCTTTTTGAGATATCTATCTACCATCTGTAGTAGAAGAATGTTGCTGGTTAATTGGACCATAATTGCCATGAGAAGTGGGGGATTCCTCTGAAAATCCTGATTAGGAGCTCTATATGTCACGTCCCTAGCAAATCAGTACGTTAACATTGCTCTCACCAATTCAGCCTGCTTTCCAATCTGCTTCTTGGCAACAGCTGTTGATGGACCACTCTCCGCATCTACATGGCTCTGCTTTTATTTTTCATCCAAGCTCAGTTTTAGCTCTTCTGATCTGCCCTGAGTGATTCCCCCCATCCCAGCTTTTTTCTTTTAGAACAGCCTGCTCTCTAACCCCCCCTCCCCCCACATTTATGTTCTGGAGTCATTCAGATCAGCACCCCTGGCCTTGAATGCCATCCAGTTAGATAGCCTGCCAGGTTCACCTGCAGGCTCAGCATGGCTGGAGACATCTGCCCATGTTCATTCATGACTATTGCGACTCTCATGAATGGCTAGCCAGCGAGATGCCACCCTGTTGCTAGGCATCTGGTTTCTAGCGAAACACCAGAACCTCTCAGCTTAACACCAAGCCAGAGAAGTGCTTCTGGAAACTTGGGGGAAAGGGGAGAGCAGCACCAGTAGGGCTCGCAAGCTGTTAGTCAGTTGCTAACATATTTGATTTGAAAGAAAAAAAAACACAAAAACCATGCAAACCTTCTATCTTCTCTGTGTGAACAGGGGCACCAGCTGCAAACTGTCTCTATTGTTAACTTAAGAACAATTAACGAACCTCAGAGCATCTCATGTTTATTCATCTTCTTTTGACTCATCGTGAGTTATGTGTTTCAGTGATGTCACTGACTCATATACACACGTGCACACACACTTTGTTTTTTTCTTTCCAGCTGTATTTGCTTGTTTTTTCCATACTGCCAGAATTAGGAGTTGTCAAAACAAATATGCATCTTATTAAGGGACAGTTTAGCCATGGCATTTATGCAGATCTGTACATGATTGATTCCTGTGTCTGCATCAATGAGTAATCATAAAGACCCAATCCAGCTAAAGGTGGTCATGACTAAGTCAAATTGAAGCAATAGGATCTGAGGATTTAAAATAATAACAATACCCTCCTTCCCCCTCTAATAAAAAATACAGGCTTGCATGAATTCCATACAATAATAAATAAGATTAAAATGCTACCTAGACTCCCCCCACCCCAATTAATAGGGAAAAACAATAGCAGTTTTTTAAAAGCAGCAGTTTTTAAAAAGACCAAATACAGTCAAGCTTCTAATAGGGCCACTTAAATAACTTGTTCTACTGCTTTCATTTGGACTTTGTCACAATGAACTTGGACCACAGGCACATGTCTTAGCAAGGTATGCTTTTAAGCAAGGTATGCTCATCTGCAAGCTGGCCTGACTTGTCATGTGAAGAGCCAGGCCAGCTCGCAGTTTCTTGTTTTTTAAAATTTGCACAAATTGCAATTTGCGCAAAATCGCAGCTGTAAATATTTATGGAAATTGCAATTTGTGTGAAATCGCGGTCATAAATAGCACAATTTTACTAAATTGCACTATTTACTGCCACAATTTTGCACAAATCGTGATTTCTGCAAATATTTATGGCTGTGATTTTGCACAAATCACAACTCCCAAATTTAAAAAAAACACCTGTCAAACTTCCCGGTTTGGGGAACTAACCTGCTGCTCAGCTTGCAAATGCAAGCTGGGTCAGGGGCACCATGAGGATCCATCAAGCCCCCATATAGCTGGATTTCCCCACGATGGACATCCCTAATCATCGCCAATGTGTGAACCGGTAGGGATTCATGGCTGGGCTTTGGGGGGGTGGGGGAGTCAAACTACACAGGGTGGTCACAGATGTCTTTATTTAAAACTAAGTCTGTCTTAATCACATATAAAAGTTTAAGAAACAAACAGGCCAATGGCTGAGGAGCATTATTAGTATTCCTCTTTCCCTTAGCTGCACTCTGGAACCCACCTGGGTACTCGGTGCGGCACCAACATAGGTTGGAGGGCTGGGTGGGGGGTGTCACTGGGGTTCATAGAACCTCCATCTCCATCACCAGGAAACCACTCCACCTTGGAGCAGCCTTTGAGGGGCTGCACCTGCTGTTGGGCCATAGAGGCAGATTGGGGATGCTGCTGGTGTACCACTCACCCTGCTGCCCAGCATCCTCCCTGAGTGAGCTGGCAGAGGGAGTCTCAAGTGTGGTGTTGGAGGAACCCAGGATGGTGGTTCTCAGTGACTTCAACTTCCATGCTGAGGCTGTCTCTGTAGTTCCAGCTCGGGACTTCATGGCCTCCATGACAACCTTGGGGCTGTCTCAGTTTGCCATTGGCCCAGCACATGAAGTGGGGCACACCCTTGATTTGCTTTTTGCTCCAAGTTGTGAGTTGGGTGATCTGAAGATTGGGGGGGCGGTCCATGTAATCCCATTGTCATGGTCAGACCATTTCCCGGTGAGGTTTGAACTCACGGTGTTACTTCCATCCTGCAGGGGTCATAGAATCATAGAATAGTAGGGTTGGAAGGGGCCTACAAGACCATTGAGTCCAACCCCCTGTTCAATGCAGGAATGGGTGGGGGACCCATTCGGATGATCTGCCCCAGGAGACTGATGGAATTCAATGGATTTCTGAATGCTCTTGGGGATTTTCCAGTGAAGAGAGCTGGTAATCCAGCCGAGGCCCTAGTCTCTCTGTTGAGATGTGGAGGGCCATTGATTTGATTGCACCTGAATGCCCTCTCCAGCACTGTAGAGCCCACTCCACTCCTTGGTATACTGGGGAGCTGTGGTCAACAAAATGGGCTGGATGTCGGCTGGAGCGCAAATGGCCAAAGACTCAAAGTGAAGATGACCGAGCACACTCTGGAGCACATAATCATGCCTATTGCATGGCGGTGCTAGGGATGTAAGAACCCCACTTACCATTCCGCTGCGGGGTCTGCGGGGTGGGGGGAGGTGATCCCTCCCTCCCCCTGGAATCCTCCCCGGCTGGCTCTGCTCCACAGCAAGTCTGCGGAGCTGGTGGCCAGGCCCATCCACAGCTGGACTTCATGAAAAGAGCAGGGACGCAAATGGCATCTGCTACGCCATTTGCATCCCTGACCTTTGCCGTGATAGGCTACGTAAATATTTACATAGCCTATCACAAAAAGAGCAGGGATGCAAATGGCGGCCGCTACACCATTTGCACCCCTGCTCTTTCCGTGATAGGCTATGTAAATATTTACATAGCCTATCACGGCAAAGGGCAGGGACACAAATGGCATCCACTACGCCGGATGCCATTTGCGTCCTCAGCCCGGCAGCGGACAGCTGCGGGTTGAGGAGGATGGACCCGGACCTGGCTGGCGACAGGTAGGGTCTGTCCTGACTGTACTTTGCGGGATTGCGGGGGGGGGGGAGTAGTCCGTTTCACCACAGTCTCCAGGGGGCTGGATTCTAAAGAATCCGGCCTCATTGGAGTCCGTGGCGGATTTCTCCACCATCCCTAGGTGGTGCGGGCAGCAAAGAAGGCTTGTTTTGCTGCCTCCATTGTGTCCTCTAGTAGCTGTCCAGCAGAACTCTTCCAGGTGGTCTGGGCGTTGTTAACCCCCCCCCCCAGCAAATGGGGCCCTGGCCCCGTCAAGGACCCGCTGTTAGGGATGTTGGAAAATTCCGCCATGGACTCTAGTGAGTCCGCGGCAGAACGGGGCAATCCCCTCCGCCACCCCGCGGAATCCCCCCAGGATGGAGCCTACCTGGTGGCCTACCTGGCGGATCCTACCTGGCGGCGAAATCCCCCCAGTAGCAGAGCCTACCTGGCGGCCATTTTGCACCCCTGCTCTCTGCCGTAATAGGCTATGTAAGTTTTTACGTAGTCTATCACGGCAAAAGGCAGCCAAGCAAATGGCGGCTGCTACGCCATTTGCGTCCCTGCCGTTTGCTGTGATAGGTACGTAAATGGCTATGTAAATAGTTACGTAGCCTATCACGGCTTGGCAGGGGCACAAATGGCAGCCAGCATAACGGCCACCATTTGTAGTCACAGCAGTCTGACTGTGGCCAGAATCCAGCTGCGGCCAGCACTGGCCGGTGGCTCTGCAGAGTCGCTGGGAAGTGGAACTGGCCAGGGAGGATTCCGGGGGGAGGGACGGAGCACCTTCCCCCCACCGCAGATGCCCCTGAACAGAGCCAGGTAAGGGATTCGTACATCCCTACCTGCTGTGACCTTTTTGCATTGCACTTCAAGGACAAAATCGCTTGTCTCCATAGTGAACTTGACGCTGTTATTATCACAGTTCCAGTCAAGGTGTTTGCCCAATTTTGTGGGATCAGTTCCAGTTCCTGCAGCCTGATGATGTGGCCAAGGTTGCTTCAGTAATGCAACCAACCACCTGCCCTCTCAATCCCTGCGCCTCTTGGCTAATAAAAGCTAGCTGAGGAGGTATGACTGGGTGGGTTCAGGGAGTGATAAATGCTTCCCTGAGGGCAGTAGGAGGCAGTAGTGCAGCCACTGCTAAAGAAGCCCACTCTGAATCCAATGGTATTAGACAACTACTGCCTAGTAGTAGTTGCAAATACCCCTTTCCTAGGGAAGGTACTTGAGGGGGTTGTGGCGGAGCAACTGCAGGCACTCTTGAAGGATACCGATTATCTAGACCCATTCCAGTCTGGATTTCAATCTGGTTATGGGACTGAATCAGCCTTGGTCTCCCTGATAGATGACTTTTATCGAGAGAGGAACAGGGGGAGTACAACCCTGTTAATTCTCCTCTATCTTTCATTGGCTTTTGATACCATTGACTATGGTATCCTCCTGGATCGACTCTGTGGGATTGGGTATCAGAGGCACTGTGTTACAGTGGTTCCAGTCCTACCTATAGGGCTGATTTCAGAGAGTAACATTGGGTGCTTATTTCTCGGCCCCTTGGCAATTGAGCTATGGGGTGCAGGGCACCATCTTATCTGCGATGTTGTTTAACATCTATATGAAGCCACTGGGAGCAGTCATTAGGGGATTTGGAGCTAAATGCCATCAGTATGCTGATGACATGCAGCTCTATCTCCCTGTGACATCTGAATCAGGAGAGGTTGTGCAAGTCCTGGATCAGTGTCTAAAGTCAGTAATGGGCTGGATGAAGGCCAATAAACTGAAGTTGAATCCTGGCAAGAGGGAAGCCCTGTGGGTAAGTGGTTCCTGAGTCTGGGAGATAGGCTCATTGCCTGTTCTGGATGGGGTTGAACTCCCTCTGAAAGATCAGGTTCGTAGTCTGGGGGTACTTCTAGATCCATCATTGTTGCTGGAGGAGCAAGTGGCTGCTGCAGCCTGCAGCTCAGAGTGCCTTTTACCAGCTTTGGCTGGTTCGCCAGCTATGGCCTTTCCTGGAGAAGGATAGCTTGGCCACAGTAGTACAGGCACTAGTAACCTCAAGAATGGATTACTGTAAAATGCTCTATGTGGGGCTGCCCTTGAGGCTGGTCTGGAAACTGGAGCTAGTGCAGAATGGAGCAGCTTGGCTGTTGTCAGGAGCTGCCCCTTTTCAGCATGTAACTCCTTTGTTTGGGGAACTGCACCGGCCAGCTATTCACAACCGGGCCAGGTTTAAGGTATTAGTAGTAGTGTACAAAGCCCTGAACAACTTGGGACCAGGATACCCAAGAGAGCACCTCCTTCTTCACCAACCTGCCCGGTCACTGAGGTCATTGGAGGGCTTGCTCCTGGTGGTTCCACGTGGACCTATGGCCTGGCAGGAGCCCACCAGGAAGAAAGCCTTGAGAGTAGTGGCCCCCTTCCTGTGGAACTCCCTGCCTTTGGAGGTCAGGGAGGCGCCAACCTTGTGCTGCTTTTGGCACCTCCTGAAGATGTTATTTCAAGAGGCTTTCCCTGAGTGACCAGCTCAGTTTAATATGTTCAGAATCTGTTCTTTTAAAAAGTTTTAATTGTTTTAATTATGGGGTTTTATTATTTTATCTTGCTGTTCACCACTCCAAAATCTTTGCTGTGGAGTGGTATATAAATATTGTAAATAAATACATACATACATACATACATACATAAATACACAAGAACTGGAAATGAGCCCCACAGGGGAGAAAAGCATATAGGGGTTGGAGCTGCAGGGACGTAAGCCATGAGAGTGGGAGGGTTTAACTCTTGCCACCCATGCAACTTTTTGGCTCTGAAAATTATCCTCCCAGACAACGAAGTCTCCAGGTTTCTGAGGGCTCTTGGTCAAGAGACCCCCAATGGGCCCCCTCCCTCAGTGATCTACCTTCTCACTGCCATTGTCACCAGCTGCTCTTGCTCCTCCCCCTCTTTCTCATCATTGCTACCCCGTGCTTGCTTGACAGGCAGACAGCCAGTGGGCAAGTAGGCCGTGTCACCTACTGCTTCTCCTTCTCAGCATCTCTGTTGTCTGGACCAGAGCGAGAGGCAGGTGAAGAAGCAGGTTGCAATGGTGAAGAGGAGGAGCAACTCCAGGGGGCTCCTGTCAGTGGGCCCCTGCCGGGATGTGGGCTTTCAGCAGGTGCCCGATCATGCCCACCCTTGATGCCACCCCTACTTGATGCCATATTGGGACAGATCAATAAAGGGCTCTGCCACTGTCACATGCAATTCACCCAGACTATTTGTGCTTCTTATGCTGAAATTTGATAATTTGCTATTAGGTGCAGTCCTGTATCCAATTTTTATTACTATTATCGTGATTTTTTAGAAGCTGCTTAAAAATTAGCAAGGCACTGTCCACAAGTAAAATGTTAAGACAGGCCTTGCCTGCAAGCCAGAAGGCATAGTTATGCATGCATACTGTTACGTGAATGCCTGCAGCCCATCAAATCACTACCCAGCACCTTGGGCCAGACAGTTTTTCTCAGCTTTGCCTATCTCACAGGGTTGTTGTAAGAATAAAATGAAGTGAGAGGAGACCATGTGGACTATCCTAAACCCCTTGGAGGAAGGAATAAAAAATTAAAAAAATAATTAAAAAAATTAAAGTCGGTGCCACCTACCTGTTCCTAGAATGAAGTCTGAAATCACTATTTGTAATAATAGGTGTTTGTTAAAATATTATGCAATACACGTTAATACTATTTTAAATAATATTTCAGGGAGAACTCTGCCCAGCACACCTCTGGTATGTGTGACTCCAAGCTCACTTGAGAATCCCAGATTTCATGGTATGTTAGCAATCAAGCCCACATGTCAATCAGTTCATACATTACATTTACTCCCACATATGGGAATTGTAGCAGCTGTGCCAGTGTTTTTATTCATTCATTCATTCATTCATTCATTTACAAATAATTATATACTGCTCCAAATCAAAAGATTTCAGAGTGGTGAACAACAAAGATGAAGAATAAAACACTATGTTAGAACAATTAAAACATTTTAAAAGAAACAAATTCTGAATTTAATAAACCGCAGCATGGTCACTGATGTCTTCAGGAGGCACTGAACGCAACACAGTGTTGGCACCTGCCTGACCTCCAAAGGCAGGGAATTCTACAGAAAAGGGGCCACCACACTGAAGGCTCTTTTCCTGGTGGACTTCAGCCGGGCCATGGGTCCATGTGGAACCACCAGGGACATGCCCTGTAAACTGGGCATGTTCCTGGTATCTGTAAAGTGGTCTTGAAACAGCACACTAGGACATGAATTCCTGCCCCTGAAAATCAGTGTATTACTGCTCAAGAGATTCACAAAGGACTGACAAGTTCAACATCACAAATGTGGTTGGGAATAAATCTGCTCTGATTGCCATTTGTACTTATATGACAAATGCCTGAGAGATTTGCATTTTATTCTCTATCCTACATGAATCCCCAAGAACCCACTCCTAATTACACAATTTAAAGGGCATTTGTTGCTTTCTTAGTAATTAAAGTTCATAGCGTTCATTTGGGTTGGAATTCTGTGTCTGATCTTCTCTCATACTATCCACATTCATATGTGCATGCAGTTCTGAAGTAAAGGACAGAAGGGTAACAAGTTAAATAACAAGATAGTGCTACTGTAGCATGTACTTCAGAACATAAACAGCACTCCCCCCCCCCACACACACTCCCTTGTGGGGAACGGAGAAGGGTCCTGGAGAGGCAGGCAGGGGGGCAGGCCCTTCTGCTCCTATACAAGTGTGCCATAACTCCCTGCTGCATATGCCACCGGTCACATTTGTACCACAAGTTGGTCACACATGGAATGTGCAATACCATTTTTGGGACCTATACTGAATTTGACCCTCAGTCTGCGGTTTGTTTAGTTGCTCCTGCTCATAAGGGGAGTGACCAGGCCATGCAGGTTATTGGGATGTGCAAACTGGGCCAAATTGTAAACTGCTTTGGGAAGTGGCTATTCCTGAAATGTAGTATATACATTCTGAATATCAATTAATATGATTCATCCAGGAGAAGAAAGGAACCACTGGCTACACCTATGGCTGTGATAACATCTAGGAACCATGGCATGACATTGTAAACATACAGTGGCAGATGTTGTAAGCAGCCTGGCTAAGCATCTTCATCTTTCATTATAATCACAGCAATTTGATTTTGTCACAAAGGGCAAAAGCAGAGGCAGCTCTTCCAAGGAATACAGAAGACACTGCAGACAATTTGGTTTATGGATCACTAGCTAGTCTTAAGCAGAATGAACCCCCCCCCCCGCACCCCCCCACACTATGTGTTTTGGGGTGGGGATGTGGATAAAATAATGTTTTAAGCAGTGGAGGTTAGCTCCTTTAGAGTTGTGGCTGGTTCTGACTGAAACCCAGAGAAGATTCACTGCCCCACTGATACCAGAGCCACCAGCCTGTACTGGTTTTAAATAATTTCCATCTTTGCTAATGCTCTATGTTACTGCAGAGAACAGGAAAACAATGCGCAGTGCTATGTATGATGTAGCAAGAGGAAGCTGGTTTTCTCTGCCTATGTCTGCTGACAGGTAACTGAAAGGAACTCATTTCGCTGGGGTTAAAGATTTTAAACATGACTGAAGCATATATTCTTGTTACAGCAGCAGAGCTCAATAAACACTCAACTGTACAGCACATAAAATCTTTGAAATGTCTTCCTTGTGTGATGAGGCATATGTTATCTGTGTGCACCTCCGAGACAGACTCGTGTTCAGACAGAGTACATCTGTTTCAACACCTGTTGATGGCGTCTGATCCATTGGTTCTGCATACGGAGAGGTAAAGAGGTTACAATTCTTTGTAGGGAGGCCCATGCAGCAACCATCAAAATTCTGTTTAGGCATACATACTTTTTGATGTCACAGGTAGGGGTGGCGGAGAATTTCTCCCTGAATCTTTGGGGGGCTGAGTGCTAACGCATTCGGCCCCCCGAAATCGGTGGTGAAATTCTCCGCCCCCCCCAGGACAGGACTTACCTTTGGTGAATGTCCCTCCCGGTGGCGGGTCCCAGCGGCGGTTCGGCAGCGGTTCGGCGCGGGTGGGGGCGGCGGCTGGTTTCCCGACCGGCTGCTGCCGCCGCCATTGCAAAAAAAAAAAAAAACTAAAGTAAAAAAAACCAAACACACCCGTGCATAGGCTACGTAACAATTTACGTAACCTATCACGGCTAGATTTCCAAAGTCAGCCATGATAGGCTACGTAAATCGTCACGTAGCCTATCATGGCTGACTTTGAAAAAAAAAAAGCACGTACGCAAATGGCGGCGGCCCATGGGCGCCGCCATTTGCGTTCCTTATTTTGGCACGTCTAGTCTACGTAAAGATTTACGTAGACTACGGCGAAAATAAGGGGACGCTATTTGCGTTGCCCTTATTTTCGCCGTAGTCTACGTAAATCTTTACGTAGACTAGACGTGCCAAAATAAGGAACGCAAATGGCGGCGCCCATGGGCCGCCGCCATTTGCATACGCGCTTTTTTTTTTTCAAAGTCAGCCGTGATAGGCTACGTGACGATTTACGTAGCCTATCACGGCTGACTTTGGAAATCTAGCCGTGATAGGCTACATAAATCGTCACGTAGCCTATCACGGGGTCTTTTTTTTTTTTTACTTTTTGTTTCGCGGCCGGGGAGACGGGGCGCTTCTCCCCGGCCTGAATTTCGGCCGGGCGAGGCGGGAAGCCTCCCCCCCGGCCTGAATTTCGGCCGGGTGAGGCGGGAAGCCTCCCCCCCTTCACCTGAACTTCGGGGGGAAAAGCGAAGCGCCTCCCCCCCACCACGAAGCCAAGCTGTGAAAAGGTAAGTGACTTTCGTACATCCCTAGTCACAGGTGCCTCGAGGCGATGTGTGCTAGATCCCTGCTCTTCAAAATCTGGCCCGCAGACCACAATTGGCTCCATCACGTGTCTCTGACTGGTCAGTTCTCCCTCCACCATCATTGCCTTTGCATCTTTCTCTGTTGCTTTTGACTGCAATAGTTCCTTTTGATACTTGACATGTTTGTTTATGCATGTGCTGTGTCATAATGAAATATAGTGGCTGCGGCTGCAGTAATAGGCCCTCCCCAAGTAGCAAGGATATGTTCTACATTAAATTAGAATTTGTGTAACCCAGGGGTCCCCAAACTTTCTGGGTTGGTGGGTACATTTGGAATTTTGATAGTGCCATGGGCACTCTCACAAAATGGCTGCTATGGGGAACATGGCCAGTCATAAAATATTCATTTTCCTGAAGGCAAACTGATGAGACTAAAAGAAAAGTAACATCTCTCTCTCAAGGCCCCAAGTACAAGGTAAAGGTGGGATCTGAGCTCCAAAACACAAAACCAATCTTTTGAATGCAAATAAAGATGGTACTGGAGGGCAGCACTTTGCCTTGCAGCGTACCAGCCTCCCAGTTTATTTAATCATCATCATCATCTTAAGAAATAAAATGAAAATCAGGAGGAACAGGGAGCGTGGCAGGCTCCAAGCATCTGTGAGCACATTAATGTCTGTGGGCACCATGTTGGAGATCCCAGGTGTAGCCCAATCAAGCTGTATAGCGTGCTATCAAAACCCTGATTTACTTAAATCAGCAGTCATCATTCCTCCTCTGCATACAATCCTGACTACTTGATTAAATGAGTGGATTTTTAAGAGTTGCAGGAAGAGATGCAATGCCCCAAGGTACAGAAACCCTGGTGCATTGTACACTGTGATATCAATGAACATGTTGAGATGTCCTATAACTATCATTGTGGTACAGAAGGAGATACAGAAGCTATGATTTTCATGCCAAGACACTTCTCAATTTAGCAGAATAAATGAAAAGGGAAGGACTGAATTGTTCATCACCACTGTGGCTGAAACCAGGAAAGCAAGATTTAGGTTACTTCTATAATCTTTGCTGCCCTTGGGGAAAAAAAATACTTAGTCCTGGAGGCAAAATTATATGAGCTTCTCTTTGCCAATTAGCAGGACCCTATTTACATGAAAATGAAAAGAAATGGTCCAAAACATCAACATGTTTGTCTCACCACTAGCCAAAAGAGCCTGCCTGAGGCTCACATTCAACAGGTGCGCCACAGGGAGAAACGCAGCAGAATCCGCTTTTCCTGTTGTGGAACTATAGGTAGGAGGCAGCTGTTCTTGTTGCATTTGAATTTCTCACAATGCAGCTTTTATAGCACAGACAGAAGCCTCTGTCAGGAAAGCCTTGAATCAACTTTCTATCCTGCCTCCTCATCAAATCTGAGAAAAATCAGGAGTGTTCCTTGATTAGGAGCCAGGGCTTCGGTCCTGAAGGTCATTGGATGGACTCATTGATGGCCTCACAAAGCCTTCCCGACCACATCTGTGGCTTGCTTGCAATGAGAGCTAGGGTTAACATGTTCATTCATTCCATTTATAATGTGCCTTTCCTCTAAGGAGCTCAAGGAGCATACATGGTTCTCTCCTGCCCCCATTTTATCCTTACAGCAACCTACTTCAGAAATTATTTAGGCTGACAGACAATGACCAGCCCAAGGGCACCCAGTGGATGAGTGGACATCAGGACCCATATGTCTCTGGCCCCAGTTCAACACTGCAAACCAGCCACCCCCAACTTGGTGCACTCTGATGGGGTGGTCTTCAACTCCCATTATTCTCAGCCAGCTATGCCATGCTGGTTGGGAATGATGGGAGTTGCAGTCCAACCCATCTGGAGTGCACCAGGTTGGGAAAGGCTGCTCTAGGCACTACATCATTCCGCTTCTAAACAGCGGTAGTGGCAATGGCAACATGGCTCGCATGCAGAGCCCCCAGGGTTCATTACAGGTTATATGCAGTGGGGAACAATGCATTAGCCAAAAGGTTTGCTCCTGCATGCTACCATGTTGCTAATGTACATGCCTGGGCTATGTAGTGTATGAACCAGCCCTGAAAGTATTAGACAGCATATTGAAAAACATATTTCAGAGAAGTTTAGGGTAAATCAGTACTACAGTGATGTAGGAGGATGAGATGTGCCTTGCAGTATGTCCAAGCTGCATTGTTCTGTAACACTCTAAATACAGACATTTTTAGTGTAGAATTTGAGCAGGTGTTGTATTCAGCTTTGAGCAAATTACTGTGAAAGAAACTGCCAGCACCCCATGTCGGTTGCATCAGGCAAGAAGAACAGAGGAGTAACTTTGTTAATGAACCAGCTCTATTAGCCCTTGTCATGGTTGCCTTTGGCTTCCGTAATACACTCTACTCTACAAGTGCTGGGATAATTGTAGCTAGGTCTTCCCAGAAGTGTCCTAGCAAAGCCGTAAATCTCCCCTCAGGAAACCAAAGAGCATTGAAAGGCCCCTTTATGGTTGCTGTAAAATGAATAATGAATGCAAGAAAGATAAACCACCATGAAGACAACAGAAGCTGAGGATGACACATACCCTATGAGATGGTGTCTGAGTTTCATGCTTAAGACAAAAGTGGATGGGTCTGTGTAATCGTACGTCATGCAGGCATTTCTATCTAGTGCCCTGGTAGACATGAGAGACACTGACTCCTCATCTTGGAGGTACGTAAATTAAAGTTTAACGGGTTTGCCTGATGGGAGGCCGATTGCAATTCAAAGGCAAAGCAGCCTGTTTCAAATGGATGTGGAGGCTGACCTAAGAAATAAAAGGAAGACAACTTTAGGGACAAACTGTAGCTCAGTGCAGTAGAGGCTGGTGGCTCCGATGTCAGTGGGGTGGTGAATCCGCTCCGGGTTTCAGTCAGAACCATTCAGAACTCTAAAGGAGCTATCCAAGGTGCAGAGCACCTTTAGAGTTCTGAGTGGTTCTGAGTGAAACCCGGAGCGGATTCACCGCCTCACTGACATCGGAGCCACCAGCCCCCACTGGCTGAGTGGCACAGCACAGAAGGTTCCACATTCAATCTCCAGGGTACTTTTTTAAAAAAAATGATCAGGTAGCAAGGGATGTGAAAGACTTTCTCTGCCTGAGACCCTGGAGAACCACAGCCAGTCAGTGGATTGTATGCAGTGTTAGTATAAGTCAGATCCCATTCCTTCCATTCTACTCTAAGTAGGATTAACACTGGATATAGCCCAGTGTAGATAATACTGGGGTAAATGGACAAATATTCTGATCTGATATAAGGCAGCTTCCTATGAACTGAGTGTTTTCACAAACTCATCAGAGGTAGTCACAATGGCAAATTTAATAGGCAGCAGGAGGATACCTATACAGGAGCACGAGATGGCAGCCCAGAAAAATGAGACCTGAACTTGACAGAAAGGAAAAGCCGAGTGTTGGAAGAGAACACAGCAGACCATGTCTCCTCACCATTTATCTTCCTTCCCCAAAAGTAA
Source organism: Heloderma suspectum (assembly GCF_057233095.1). Taxonomy (NCBI): domain Eukaryota; kingdom Metazoa; phylum Chordata; class Lepidosauria; order Squamata; family Helodermatidae; genus Heloderma; species Heloderma suspectum. The sequence continues at coordinate 257,784,906 of NC_139461.1, forward strand.
ATTGCCCTACAGAAGCTGTGATTAAAACAGATAGCAAAGAAGCTTATTGACTAAGAGAAGGGACAGAAGGTAACTAAACGTGGTGAAATGGTTTCCTGCCATATAAATACAGTGACAGGGTTTAGTGGTCCTGAGCCTGTATCTTTGGAGCTGTTTGGCTTAGAAAAAAGGCAAGTAAGGGGAGCCGTGATAGAGTTTTATACAGTTGCACATGGTGTGGAGAGTGGATAGGGAGAAACTTTTCTCACTCTCATAAAACTAGAACCCAGGGTCATCGCATGAAGCTGATGGGTGGTTGATTCAGGACAGGTAAAAGGAAGCATTTCTTCACATAGTGCATAGTTATGTTATGGAATTCACTTCCACAAGATGTAGTGATGGCCACCAATTTGGAAGGCTTTAAATAGGGACTAGACAAAGTCATGGAGGATGCAATCAATGGCTATTAGCCATGATGGCTATATCACTTCCAGTCTCAGGGGCAGTATTCCTCTGAATGCCAGTTGCTGGGAATATGAGCAGGAGGGTGCTTTTGTAATCATATCCTACTTGCAAGCTTCCCATAGGCATCTGGTTAGCCATTCTGTGAATAGATAGGCTTTAGGTCTGATCTAGCGTGGCTCTTCTTATGTTCTTATGTATATATTTGAAGCTGATGACCGAAGTGTTGATTATGATTTCTACTGTTGGCTATTATTATCCACAGACTTCCAGAGACTAGAACAGCAGAACAATACAATAAAACATTAAAACACAATAACAAGAAATTAAGAAGCAATAAAAATATTTAAAAAATCAACAGCTGGAAGTACAACAGTAAAATATACAGCATCACTGAAAATAAACATAATATCTTAAATTCAATGGGTTTAGAGTGCCCAGATGTAAAAAGGCTAGAATATAAATATTTTTAAAAGGTCTTCACCTAATATTAACAAGAATATAAAAAAGGTGCCAGGTGAGCCTTCCTGGGAAGGGCATTCCATAACTGGGGTGCCACCACTGAAAAGACCCTTTCCCCCAAAGCCATCCACTGCACCTCGTTTGGTGGGGGCATCAAGAGAAGAGCCTTCAACAATGATCTCAGGATTAGGGTAGGTATAAGTGGAAGAAGATGTTCCTTCAGGTAACCTGGTCCCAAGCTATTAAGAGCTTTAAAGGTCAAGACCAGCACAACTTTAAAGGTCAAAACCAGTTGAGTTAGATGATGTCTTTTACACAATTTCAGTTTTAAAATACTGAAAATACAAGTGCTAAAACAGATGTGACTTTGAGAAGTTTTTCAAAAGGTAGAAGCAGCTGTGTGTGAAGAAGCACTGAAGAAATAGGGGTCTAACTTTTTGCCCCTTCACCATTTTCCTGATCTGAATTGTCTCCCATGAAACTGCTACTTGCCCCACAGGGAAACATCCATGTGGGTATCTGTAAGTTTCCCCCTGCAGGGCAAATGGCAGGTTGAGGGGTGGTTAGCGTTTGGTTTGGAGAAACGGCATGGGAGTAAGGGTTAAACACTCCTCCCCCAGCCCAACAGCCCTGATCTTCTTGGGTGGGAGATGGCTGCTTTTACATTTTGCAAAATGGATGGGAGATCCAAATTTGGGTCTCCTGATGTCACATCGTGTTTGGCCCGGAGTCAGCTGTTCATCTGTCTAGCCCAGTATTGCTTATTCTGACTGGGAGCAGCTCCCCAGAATATTTCCAAGCCCTAATCTCCAAAATTATTCTAAGTAGAGTCGCTGGGTATTAAATCAGGGACCTTTTGCATGCACAGCAGATGCTCAGCCACTCGGCTATGGCCAGTCACTTATACTGGCAACCTAGAAGAAGTCTTATAAGAAGCATGTTTCCTGCGGAACCCCAAAGGGCAAGGATTCAGCACCTTAGTTTATCAGACCACACTTAGAGCTTATTTCTACTGTGTGCCTGTGAGCATCTCACAGCATAGGTGTCATCTCTCCCCCACCCCCACCCCAACACACATACAGTGCATGCACCTTTCAGCTGGCCTTTGAGTACTGACATCAACAACTTGCCATGCTGAGAGGCTTGTCACTGACAAATATTGTTACCAGACCATGTCACCTTGAGAAAAAGCTGCTAGAACACAGGAGCTGCTTTCCTTGGGAGCGAAGATTCGAAATGTCAGTCATCAGGCACTGCTGAGATCTCTATCTACTAGGTAATGTTTATAAGATTATAGGGCTGATCTGATGTTACATTTCCATTTAGCTCCTTGCAATTATACTTGGAGCCAAATAAATTTAAAGTGAAGACAATATGATGTAGCTCGCTCTCTCTCTCTCTCTGTGTGTTTGTGCATGTATATGTATATCTGCACACACATACATGTACCTACCTCTCTCTCTCTCTCTGTGTATGTGTATCTCTCTCTCTCTCTCTCTCTCTCCATCCCTGCTGGCACTTCCTAATAACAAATGTGTGATGAGAGAGAGAGAGAGAGAGAGAGAGAGAGAGAGAGAGAAAGAGAGCTCAATCCCATTCAAGTTTGCTTTAGTCCCACTGTATAAAATGGACCTTGCTCACTGATAAAAGTGCATAGGATTGCAGTGTTTTTGCAATTTTGGGATAAAGCAAAGAAGTCATAATCTAAGTCAGGCTTTGCCACTACCCCTTCAAATTAAAACATATTGGCAATGTTAATTCATTCCAGGCATCCTTCTTGACACTTCTGGTGAAGAGCAGCTGAGAAATGGTGGCAGGTTGCTACTGCCTTGATGTAGAAATAGAGTGAAAATTCCATTCTGTTTCAAGTGCAAGTAAGTCTCATAACTCCAGAAGCTAACTGGATATGACAGGTCACACACTATGAGGTGATGGAGACAGAGGCTTTGCCTCAGGTAGTCACACATTTGTTACTAGGAAGTGTCAGTAGGGAAACCCCATTGTTTCATTTGAGAAATTATTTTTATCACCATCACCACCTTCTATGGGGGCTTTTCTTAGGGCTTAGAAAACAGAAAACAGAAAAAGATGACAGAAAACAGACCCAGACTGGCTTAGCAGTTACACTTCACATTTGTGCACAGCCAGCGTCTGACAAATTACTGAGTTAATCAAGGCATGTGGGCCAAATTATCCACGGCCATAAATAACCTCATCTGCTCTATTGACTTCAGAGTTTCAGTAATTTATAGCAGCAAAAAACATGGCCTTTCATATCTGCTGGGTTGCTCCCTGATTTCCATTTGTTTATTAAGAGGAAAAGGTTAATCAATGGTGTTGTCACCTTAATCCCACTGTCCTTGCTAATGTTAGCAATCAAAGGACACCAACGGCCTGGTCGTTGAAAATGAATTTGGGAACGAACTCAAATCCATATATTTCAGCAGGTCCTGAGGGTTTCTGTCACCTCTACATATTTGTCTGAGTCCCCAAACCCAGTGTTTGATTTATTGATTGATTTTTGGCATTTCCATCCCACCTTATATGTTATACAAATATAATCAAGGTGGCTTACAAACACTCAAAACAGCAATCAGCAGGAACAACATAAAAATTAAAATGACCTAGACCAATTTACAATGAGGCTAAAAGCAGCAGTGGCAATAAAATCCCTAAGAAAAGCAATATTCCAGAAAGATCCACTCAAATAAAACCATCTTTTCTGCTTATCGAAAAATGGTAGCATACCTCTCATGGAAGGCTGCTGGGCACCACAACCAAAAAAGATCCGCTCATAACCCTTGCTTCAAACAGTGGCCAGGGCCTGACCATGGAGTGGGAGGAACAAGTCTGGTTCAGGTCACCAGCAGCACCTGTAGAAGTGTGGTAGTTAGGCCCCAACACTGAGTCTGAACCTGGCAGTCAAGATCCATGAAGCCTGGGATGCTCAAACTAGAGACTGTCCCTCCTGACCCTGACTCCTCTGAGAGACCAAGCCACTCCCCGAAGCTGGGCATCTCCCAATCTCTGCACCTGCTCTCCTGGGCAAGCAGGAAGTAATGTTTACATAGGCTAGAAAGGTGAAAAATAGCGAACGCAAATGGCGGCCGCCGTAGCTGCCGCCATTTGCGTATGCGTTTTTTTTTTACTTTTCCGTGATAGGCTACATAAATATTTACATAGCCTATCATGGTTAAGTACAGGGACGCAAACGGCGGCAGCTACAGCTGCCGCCATTTGTGTCCCTGCTGCCCAGCGGCTGGATGTCCAGCTGCCAGCGGAGCTGGCCAGCGGCTCCGCAGAATCCCTGCGGAGTGGAGCCCGCCGGGCAGGATTCCTGGGGGAGGGATGGAGCGCCTCCCCCCCATTGAGGATTCCGGGGGGAGGAACAGAGCACCTCCCCCCCCCACCGTGAAGCAGATCCGCGAAATGGTAAGTGACTTTCGTACATCCCTAAAAAGCAGTATTGGGGTACAATCTCAAAAATGATAGAATGATCTCAGTACAAATCCAAGGCAAACCATTCAACATCACAGTAATTCAAGTCTATGCCCAACCACTGACGCCAAAGAAGCTGAGGTTGATTGGTTCTATGAAGATCTGCAACACTTTCTAGAACTAACATCAAAAAAAGATGTCATTTTCATCATAGGAGATTGGAATGCTAAAGAAGGAAGTCAAGAAATCACTAGGATAACAGGCAAGCATGGCCTTGGTGCACAAAATGAAGCAGGAGAAAGGCTCATAGAGTTTTTCCAGGAGAACACGCTGATCATAGTAAACACTCTTTTCCAACAGCACAAAAGGTGACTCTACACATGGACATCGCCAGATGGTCAATATCGAAATCAGATTGATTATGTCCTTTGCAGCCAAAGATGGAGAAGCTCTATACAGTCAGTCAAAACAAGACCTGGAGCTGACTGCGGCTCAGATCATGAGCTTCTTATTGCAAAATTTTGGCTTAAATTGAAGAACGTAGGGAAAACCACTAAACCAGTCAGGTATGACCTAAATCATATCCCTTATGAATATACAGTGGAGGTGAGGAATAGATTTAAGGGATTAGACCTGATAGACAGAGTGCCTGAGGAATTATGGACGGAGGTCCGTAACACTGTTCAGGAGACAGCAACTCAATCCATCCCAAAGAAAAAGAAATACAAGAAAGCAAAGTGGCTGTCTGATGAGGCTTTACAAGTAGCTGAGGAAAGAAGGGAAGCGAAAAGGAAGGGAGAAAGGGGAAGATATAGCCAACTGAATGCAGATTTCCAGAGAATAGCAAGAAGAGACAAGAAGGCCTTCTTAAATGAACAATGCAAAGAAATCGAGGAAAACAACAGAATGGGAAAGACTAGAGATCTTTTCAAGAAAATCGGAGATCTCAAGGGAACGTTTTGTGCAAAGACTAGGGATGTCAGAGTATTCTGCGACGGAACTCGGTGAGGCCGAATGCCAGTGCATTTGGCCTCACAAAATCCGTCACGGAATGAAGCCCCTGCCCCCACTCCACAAAAGGCATGTGGGACGAAGCCCCCGCCGCCCCCACCCCATGAAAGGCACCCGAAACGGAGCACTTACCTGCTCCCGTCCGCGCTGCTTTGCGAATGGTGGCTGTCCTGCGGCCGCCATTCGCTTCCTCCTCTTCATAGCCATGATAGGCTACATAAATACTTTCGTAGCCTATCACAGCTAATGCAGCGACGCCATTTGCATCCCTGCAGAGGCCGTGATAGGCTACCTAAGTATTTACGTAGCCTATCATGACGGGAGGAAAAAAACCCCAGCGTACGCAAATGGCGGTGGCTACCACCATTTGCGTACGCTGGGGTTTTCCCCCCTGCTGTGTTAGGCTACGTAAATATTTACATAGCCTATCACAGCTCAATACGGGGATGCAAACGGCGGCGGCTATGACAGCCGGCATTTGCGTCCCTGCAGGGCTGCCCAGCGGCCAGATGTCCGGCTGCGGGCTGCTGGAGCTGGCCGGCGGCTCTGCGGCTTGGCTGCGGAGGGGAGCCAGCCAGACAAGATTTTGGGGGGAGGGACGGAGCGCCTCCCCCCCGTTGAGGATTCCAGGGGGAGGGATGGAGCGCCTCCCCCCCACCGCGGTTTGCCTGGCGCGGAGCCAGGTAGGTGTTTCGTACATCCCTAGCAAAGACAGGCATGATAAAGGACAAAGAAGGCAGGGACCTAACAGAAGCAGATGAGATTAAGAAGAGGTGGAAAGAATACACAGAAGAACTATACAGGAAAGATCTGAATGTCCCTGATAGCCATGATAGTGCGGTCACTGAACTGGAGCCGGACATCCTCGAGAGTGAAGTCAAGTGGGCCTTAGGAAGCATTACTAACAACAAAGCTAGCGAAGATGACAGTATTCCAACTGAGCTATTTAAAATCCTAAAAGATGATGCTGTTAAAGTGCTGCACTCAATATGCCAACAAATTTGGAACACTCAACAGTGTCCACAAGACTGGAAAAGGTCAGTTTACATTCCAATTCCAAGAAGGGCAATGCCAAACAGTGTGCAAACTACTGTACAATTGTGCTCATTTCACATGCTAGCAAGGTGATGCTCAAAATCCTACAAGCTAGGCTTCAGCAGTATGCGAACCGAGAACTACCGGAAGTACAAGCTGGGTTTCGAAGAGGCAGAGGAACTAGAGATCAAATTGCCAACATTTGCTGGATCATGGAGAAAGCAAGAGAATTCCAGAAAAACGTCTATGTCTGCTTTTTTGACTACGCTAAAGCCTTTGATTGTGTGGATCACAACAAACTGTGGCAAATTCTGAAAGAGATGGGAGTACCAGACCACCTTAACTGTCTTCTGAGAAACCTGTATGAGGGTCAAGAAGCAACAGTAAGAACCGGACATGGAACAACCGATTGGTTCAAAATTGGGAAAGGAGTACGACAAGGCTGCATATTGTCACCCTGCTTATTTAACTTATATCCAGAGTACATCATGAGAAATGCCAGGTTGGATGAATCTCAGGTCAGAATTAAGGTTGCCGGGAGAACTATCAACAACCTCAGATATGCAGACGATACCACCCTAATGGCAGAAAGCGAAGAGGATCTAAACAGCCTCTTGCTGAGGGTGAAAGTGGAGAGTGCAAAAGCTGGTTTGAAACTCAACATTCAAAAAACGAAGATCATGGCATCTGGCCCCATCACTTCCTGGCATATAGAAAGGCAAGAAATGGAAGCAGTGACAGGTTTTATTTTCTTGGGTTCCAAGATCACCGCAGACGGTGACTGTAGCCATGAAATTAAAAGACGCTTGCTCCTTGGGAGTAAAGCTATGGCAAACTTAGACAGCATAGTAAGAAAAGCAGAGACATCACCTTGCTGACAGAGGTTCGTATAATCAAAGCTATGGTTTTCCCAGTAGTAACGTATGGCTGTGAGAGCTGGACTATAAGGAAGGCTGAGCACCGAAGAATCGATGCTTTCGAACTGTGGTGTTGGAGAAGACTCTTACGAGTCCCCTGGACTGCAAGGGGGTCAATTCAGTCAATCCCAAAGGAAATCAACCCTGACTTCTCATTGGAAGGACAGATACTGAAGCTCAAATATTTTGGCCACCTAATGCGAAGAAAAAACTCACTGGAAAAGACCCTGATGCAGGGAAAGACTGAAGGCAAAAGGAGAAGGGGACAGCAGAGGATGAGATGGCTAGATAGCATCACCGATAGGGGTGAACGAAAGTCACTTACCTTTTCTCGCAGCTTTTTCGCGGTGGGGGGGAGCGCTTCGCTGCTCCCCCCGCGAAGTTCAGACGGGGGGGGGGAGGCTTCCCGCCTCGCCCGGCCGAAATTCAGGCCGGGGGGGGAGGCTTCCCGCCTCGCCCGGCCGAAATTCAGGCCGGGGAGGAGGCTTCCCGCCTCGCCCGGCCGCGAACACGAAAGTAAAAAAAAAAAAAGTCCCCTGATAGGCTATGTGATGATTCACGTAGCCTATCACGGCTAGATCTGGAAAGTCAGCCGTGATAGGCTACATGAATCGTCACGTAGCCTATCACGGGTGACTTTAAAAAAAAAAAAAAAAGCCCGTACGCGAATGGCGGCCCCCATAGGGAGCCGCCATTCGCGTTCCTTATTTAGTTGCTGTAGTCTACGTCAATGTTTACGTAGACTACGGCGAAAATAAGGGCAACGCAAATAGCGTTGCCCTTATTTTCGCCGTAGTCTATGTAAACATTGACATAGACTACAGCGACCAAATAAGGAAGGGGAATGGCGGCTCCCTATGGGGGCCGCCATTATCTGTACACACTTTTTTTTTTTTTTTAAAGTCACCCGTGATAGGCTACGTGACGATTCACGTAGCCTATCACGGCTGACTTTGCAAATCTAGCCGTGATAGGCTACGTGAATCGTCACGTAGCCTATCAGGGGACATTTTTTTTTTCTTTCATTGCAATGGCGGGGGCAGCAGCCAGTCGAAAGACTGGCTGCTGCTCCCGCCCCACTCGAACACCGGACGAACCGCCAGCCGGACCCGCCGCCGGGAGGGACATTCAGGGAAGGTAAGTCCCATCCCGGCGGGGGGGCGGGGGGCGGGGGGGGCGGAGGATTTGTCCCCGAAACGTGTTCGGGGGGCCGAACGCGTTGGTGCTCGGCCCCCCGAAGTTTCGGGGAGAAATTCTCCGCCATCCCTAATCACCGATGCAACGAATATGAACTTGAGCACACTCCGGGAGAGAGCGCAGGACAAGAAGGCCTGGCGTGCTATGGTCCATGGGGTCATGAAGAGTCAGACACGACTTAACGACTGAACAACAACAACAACAACAGTCACTGCTAGCCTCCCAGGCTGCCTGCACCTCCTGATCTGAAAAGGCCCTATGGGAGGAATTACCTCACGGTGCCTTAAACGGGGTTTTACTTGGAGTGAAGGAAGCTGAGGAGGCTACAGGTGGTCAGAGAGATGATTGTACAATGAAAAACAGGACATTTGCGTAGGGGTGGACGAAAGCCACTTACCTTTTCTCGCAGTTTGTTCGCGGTGGGGGGGAGCGCTTCGCTGCTCCCCCTGCGAAGTTCAGGCCGGGGGGGGAGGCTTCCCGCCTCGCCCGGCCGAAATTCAGGCCGGGAGGGAGGCGCCTTGCCTCGCCCGGCCGCGAACGCGAAAGTAAAAAAAAAACAAACAAAACGCCCCCTGATAGGCTACGTGACGATTCACGTAGCCTATCATGGCTAGATCTGCAAAGTCAGCCATGATAGGCTACGTCAATCGTCACGTAGCCTATCACGGGTGACTTAAAAAAAAAAGCGCGTACGCGAATGGCGGCCCCCATAGGGAGCCGCCATTCGCGTTCCTTATTTGGTCGCTGTAGTCTACATAAATGTTTACGTAGACTACGGCGAAAATAAGGGCAACGCTATTTGCGTTGCCCTTATTTTCGCCGTAGTCTACGTAAACATTTACATAGACTACAGCAACTAAATAAGGAACGGGAATGGCTGCTCCCTATGGGGGCCGCCATTATCCGTACACACTTTTTTTTTTTTTTTAAGTCACCCGTGATAGGCTACGTGATGATTCACGTAGCCTATCACGGCTGACTTTGCAAATCTAGCCATGATAGGCTACGTGAATCGTCACGTAGCCTATCAGGGGACGTGTTTTTTTTTTTTTCCTTTTATTGCAATGGCAGCGGCGGCAGCCGGTCGAAAGACCAGCTGCCGCTCCCGCCCCGCTTGAACACCCGACGAACCGCCAGCCGGACCCGCCGCCGGGAGGGACATTCAGGGAAGGTAAGTCCCATCCCGGGGGTGGGGTGCGGGGGGTGGGGGGGGTGCGGAGGATTTCTCCCCGAAACTTGTTCTTGGGGCCGAACACATTGGCGCTCGGCCCCCCGAAGTTTCGGGGAGAAATTCTCTGCCATCCCTACATTTGCGCTCACTCCTCAGCCACCTCCTAAGTAAAGTAAGCCCAAGAAACCCAAACCCAAACCATGAGAATTTCTCCAAAATTTCTTCACCATTGAATTTCCTTTCAAAAGCAATTTCTTTTCTATCAAACTAAATGAGAGTGAGAATGGTCGAGAAAAATGTGGGAGAAATTTTTGGCACAGTACTAGAAACAGTTCATTCTAGCACATCAGAACTCTTCCACCTCATTGCCACTGATTGCAAATGTATGTGAGTTTTAGCTGTGTGCAGGGAAGACAGAGAATTAACTTACAGGCTGGGTTCATACAACATAATGACCCACACTCCAGACTGAGTATGGGTTGAATGTGGGTTGTTGTTAAAACTTGGATTGCTATGCTGTGTGAACCAGCTGCGCTAACAATCCATGGTTTGTTAACCACTAGCAACCCACAAAGAGATCCCATGGTTTGTTGTTGAGTTGTGAACTATGGGTTGTTTGTGGTTAACAAAACATGGTTTGTTAGCATGGCTGGGTTCACACAACACAATAACCCATGGTTGTTGTGTTGTATCAACAATTCACATTCAACCCATACTCAGCCTTGAGTGTGGGTTGTTGTGTTGTGTGAAACCAGCCAATGAATACAATGTTAGTCTAACTTAAGTCACATTCATTTCATTGGGTATACTCTAAGTAGGACTAACATTGGATACAACCCACAATCTGTAGAGAAATCCCAGTGTTTCCATTTTTAATCCCCTCCCCCAATACTTTTCCTGTTTGGAGGGACCATAAGGAACTGGGTGAACATTATAGGTACTGCAGCTGTGAAGTGTTGATAATTTAAGAAATGTCCATCTGTCAACCTTCCATATAGCCCATCAAAGCTAGTTCATACTTGAGATTCAGTTTTTATAGGAATGTTCTGGAGTGATTTTCTGCCCTTATCATCTACATGGTTCCTGTCACATTTTGGTAGATTTCTTAGCCAAATACTGATAATCCAATTTAAGCAGGAGAATTCGAGTGAGGCACAGATACTTCAATTAAGAGGGTGTCTGAGTTCCTAATTCAACATTTGCTCATTTTTAGACACTTCACTCAAGTGTCTAAACTTTAACTTTAAAACCCCTTTCATATTCAAAGGGGGTCAAACGTGAATTAAGCTTTTCAAAAACAACAATAACTTTGGGGTCACTACAACCTAGTGCCACTTCTCAAAAACAGTAGCATGAGATCCAGTTTGCTGTCAGAATAATCTGTGAACAATATATATTCTCAACGATCCATAGTTTGCTTACCTGCAACAACTTCGAGTGTGTAATGTGTGACCCAATACAGTTGCATCAACTTAGCAGGTTACGTTCTGAAATCTGGCTTGCTGCAGCTTTATACACAGAGGTAGGGATGTACGAAACCACTCACATGTTTCGTAAGTGGCATCCGTGGTGTGGGGGGGAGGCGCTCCGTCCCTCCCCCCGGAATCCTCCCCGGCCAGCTCTACTCCATGGCAACTCCACGGAGCCGCTGGCTGGGTGCATCCGCAGTCGGACATCTGGCTGCGGCAGGTCTGTGCACGCAAATGGTGGCCGGCGTAGCGGCTGCCATTTGCATTCCTTTGCTGAGCCGTGATAGGCTACGTAAATATTTACGTAGCCTATCACGGCAAAGAACGGGGTGCAAATGGTGTCCCCTGCACCATTTGCATCCCCGCTTTTGCCGTGATAGGCTACGTAAATATTTACGTAGCCTATCATGGCTCAGCAAAGGGATGCAAATGGCAGCCGGTGTAGCGGCCACCATTTGCGGCCGCAGCCTGGCAGCAGCCAGAGCCACCGCCGCCGGAGCCACCACCGCCACCACCACCAGAGCTGCTGCCACCGCTGCCGCCACTGCCGCCGGAGCCACCGCCACCACCGGAGCCGCAGCCAGGTAGGCTCCGTTTTGCGGGGCTTTCACGGGGTGGTGGAACGGGTTGCTCCATTCCGCCACAGATTCCGGGGGGCCAAATTCACTGGAATTCGGCCTCCCTGGGATCCGTGGTGGAATTCTCTGACATCCCTACACAGAGGGACTGTCTGAAACACATGCTACATTCTCTGTGAATATATTCCATGTGATGGTCAAAACACACACATCCTTGTCCACAGTAATCTGTGCATGCATCACTGCATCCCTAGTTGGACAGAAAGGCCCTACTAGGGATGTACGAAAGTTCTGCCACGGATCTCGGGGAGGCTGAATGCCAGCGCATTCGGCCCCCCAAAATCGGTGGCGGAACGGCCCACCCCCTTACCTTGGGAGGATCTTCCTGGCAGTGGCGGCTCTGGCAGCAGCGGCATCTGTGGCAGCTGGTCTTCTGACCGGCTGCCGCCGCCGCCATTTCCAGTTTAAAAACAAAAACAAAAACGTGATAGGCTACATAAAGATTTACGTAGCCTATCACGGCTAGGTTTTTTAAAAAAACTGTGATAGGCTACGTAAATCTTTACGTAGCCTATCACGGCTGACTTTAAAAAACAAAACACGCGCGTACGCAAATGGCGGCGGCCATGGCCGCCGCCATTTGCGTATGCGCGTTTTTTTTTTTTAAAGTCAGCCGTGATAGGCTACGTAAACATTTACATAGCCTATCACAGCTGACTGCAGGGACGCGAACGGCGGTGGCTATGGCCGCCGCCATTTGTGTCCCTTTTAGCCAGTGGCCGGATGTCCGGCTGCTGGCGGAGCCGGCCGGCGGCTCTGCAGAATCACTGCAGAGCATAGCTGGCCGGCCAGGATTTCGTGGGGGAAGGAACAGAGTGCCTCCCTCCCGGTGAGGATTCTGGGGGGAGGGACGGAACGCCTCCCCCCAACCATAAACATAATTTGCGAAAGGTAAGTACATTTCGTACATCCCTATGCCCTACCCCATGTCCGGCTTGCCTGGCTGTGGGGGTGGCATTGCAGGCGGGTGGGGTGAGAGGAGTGGTGGCCCACCAGTGGTGGAATACCAGTGGTGCCACTGGGGAGGGGAGGGGTCAGAGAGGCCTTTTTACTCTCTGCATCCCTCCCAACAGCCTCTCGCTCGCGTGGCTAGCTGACGCACTGTCGGCATGCGCTCTTCAGCCCCAGCAGTAGTGGCAAAGGTGGCGATGGCCTGATCAAAGGCAGCAAGGCCTTCACAATGCCTCATTTTTCTGGGCCAAGGAGCAGTCTGAGTAATTGCCATGGCTACAAGAGCAAATTGAGCTGACGCAGCAGCTGGGCAACTGCTCCCGTGTGAAGGCGATTGCTCTTTTGCATGCTGCCAGCTGCTGTGGGGCCAACCATTTTAATGGTGGCCTCATTTTTTCTTGAAGGAATTGCTGCGGACACAGCTCCATGCACACCTTGGACAATGACCCTTCTAGGGCCATTTGACCCAAGGTTTGGCTAAAACAGCGCCAAGGGAACGGGGCAATCCTGGGTGGCAGTCCCTCCGGGGGGGTCTTTGGCCTTTTAGGGCCCTGTATTCCCTGTTGAGTGGCCCCTCCTAGGTGCAGGTATACCTGTCAGGACACTCCAATAGCCATCTCAAGACACAGATGAAAGGATTCTTTTCAAGGCTTTAATCCTTTTACAACTGAATTACTCTTTCAGATGCTAATCACCAGCGACTAAGCAATGAACAGCAAAGTAGCCTATGCTCCGGGTAGGCAGTTGGTCTCTGTTTGAAGGAGAATCACTTGAAGACCCTGAACTTATGGGCTAGGGAGAGATCCTCCCTCTTTCCCTTGGGTCCACAGGACGCAGCCGTTGCTTGCGTGCCAAACGGGCACTACGTCTCCTTTCTGCGCCCTCCATCGCTCGTCACTCCCTGCGTCTGCGTTGAGTGTCTAGCAAGCCCTCCTCCCACACTGTCTCACTGCCAGGGTCACTATCTATCTCAGGAATGCTGGCAGGAGGAATCTCTGCCAGCTGCTGTACCTGTGAGGGATAAGCTGGCTCCTCTCCCACGGATTGCTGATCCTCCTCAGAATCAGAACTGCTCTGGGGTTCTATCGGCACCCTGACATCACCTCAGGAGGCAGAGAAGCCTGCTTACAGGTCCTGTGGCAGGGAGTTTGAGTCCCTGGTGGTGCTGTTGTGTTGGGGGGCAGAATGTTGGCCTGGGGGCTTGGGACATCACCTCTTTTTCCCCAGGCATCCTTTTAAAACAGGGACCCCTTGCTGAATTTGGGGCATCTGAGCCCAACAACCTTGGGCTTGTTCCCCAGGCCTGTGACTTCTTTCTAGCACATTGCTATTATACCATGGGTGTAAATTAATTTTGATTGTTCTTAGGATTGTTGGGTGGGTATTTTAGTATTTGGTCTCGCACGGGCGGTCTCTGGGATCCTTCTCCTTTTCGCTTTTCCTCATTTAATTGGCATCATGCCTCCTAAAAAGGGGCAAGGAGGCAAGAAAGGAAAATGTAGGTCCCCCCGGGCCCCCGCAAAGAGGGTGCAGGGTAGGCTTGATTCTTCCTCTGAGGAAGAGGCAGGCCCTGATTTGGCTACAATCCTGGCATGCCTAGAGGCTATGGAGAAGGACAAAGGGATTATACCTCCCGGCCATGCCAGACCAAGTAGTCCAGTGGCTCGCAAGGCAACAGACGCAGCATACATTGTTGCTCTCCCTTTCAGCACGTTTGGATGCCACTGAGGCATCTTCCAGCCCTGTTTTAGCTCACTCTGGAGTGGCTTTTCGGCCAGAGGAAGACCCGACATCAGCAGCATCTCAGGCATCAGCGGTAGGGGAAACATCATCCACCATAGCGTCTGGGAACCCAGGTTCATCTGCCCTGGACTCAGGTGAGACAACTGTTGCACCTCATCTCACATGGCCAGGCTGGGGACCACTGGGGCCTTGGGGGTGGCTACCTTGGCTTACTGCTCATGGATGGCCTTTTCCTCCTCCTTCCGGGGAACAGCTCAACACAAATGTTGGAGGTCCAGGACCTCTTCATGAGGCTCCTATGTATCCCCCACCCTATGTGGCAGCAGTCCCAGCACCAGCTGCCGTGACACCTTCTACTACATATGCCCCTACAGCCGTGGGAGCATGGGCATCTCCTGCCTCACCTCAGGTTGGATCAGGTACTGGCATTCCCCCCCTTTCTAGCCCAGTGGCCCTGCCATCTGCATCTCCACCAGAGGTGAATTCACAGCAACACTTGACAGCAATTGGAGCTTGTGCACGTGTTTGATGCTGGAAATGACATATTTTTGTCAGATCTGCAAAGGGGCCTGCGGGAATGTCTTCTGTGCAGGTGGGGGGAGTTTGACAAGCAGTAGGCTTGTGGTGCCTAGGACGGGCAAAGAGGAATGAGCTTTGGGATGGTGAGCATTCAGAGGCACCGTTATGGTGACAGGTGACTCTTGAGGCCTCCCAAACAGATTTTGTGGCTCGGCGGGGGATAAGGGTTGCCTGTGAGACCAAATCACCTCACTCACCCAGGAGCTTTGCGGCCCGGGAGGGGGTGACAGGGGAAGGTCTACCTCCCCCATAAGGGGTAGTCCTGAGGGGTGGTGATGCTGTCACGCCACCCCTCAGGCTGTGTATGTATTCACCCATAGGGATGTACGAAAGTCACTTACCTGGTCTCGCAGCTTGCTTCATGGTGGGGGGAAGGCGCTTCGCTGCTCTCCCCGAAGTTCAGGCTGGGGGGGGGGGAGGCTTCCAGCCTCACCCAGCTGAAATTCAGGCCGGGGAGAAGCGCCCCATCTCCCCGGCCGCGAACTTCAAAAGAAAAACAACAACAAAAAAACTGCCCCTGTGATAGGCTACATAACGATTAACGTAGCCTATCACGGCTCGATCTGCAAAGTCAGCCGTGATAGGCTACGTTAATTGTCACGTAGCCTATCACGGGTGACTTTGAAAAAAAAAAAAAGCGTGTACGCAAATGGCGGCCCCCATAGGGAGCCGCCATTCGCGTTCCTTATTTGGTCCCTGCAGTCTACGTAAAGATTTACGTAGACTACGGTGAAAATAAGGGCAACGCTATTTGCGTTGCCCTTATTTTCGCCGTAGTCTACGTAAATCTTTACATAGACTACAGGGACCAAATAAGGAACGTGAATGGCGGCTCCCTATGGGGGCCGCCATTAGCCGTACGCGCTGTTTTTTTTTTTTTTAATTCACCCGTGATAGGCTACGTGACGATTAACGTAGCCTATCACGGCTGACTTTGCAGATCTAGCCGTGATAGGCTACGTTAATCATTATGTAGCCTATCACAGGGGCATTTTTTTTTTTTTAACTTTTCTTGTAATGGCGGCAGCGGCAGCCGGTCGAAAGACCGGCTGCCGCCCCCGCCCCTGACGAAGACCTGCCGAACCGCCGCCGGGACCCGCCGCCGGGAGGGACATTCGTGAAAGGTAAGTCCCATCCCGGGGGGGGGGAGAATTTCTCCCCAAACAACCTTCGGAGGACCAAATGCGTTGGCACTCGGCCCCCCGAAGTTTCAGGGAGAAATTCTCCCCCATCCCTATTCACCCATTATAGGGCCAGCTATCAGCTGGCACAGTTCAGTGCCTGTCCTAGGTTTTCCGCTTTGCAGATATTTCAATAAATGTGGCCCAACTGCAATCCAAGCACTTGCGCCTGTCTCTTTATTACCCATCTCCTCTCGCAAAGCCATTTGCACAAACAAGTGTTGTCTGTTGGGTGCAAAATAATGAAAGACCATATGAATAAATTATATTGACTTAATCATGGCTCTTATATAGATGTCCTGAAATTCTGGCAGATTTTGGAATGGCCACCAAATTTTATGAATCAGAATTTCTATTTTTGAATCAGGATTTCAAAGCAATGGAACATCAATATTGGGTCTGAATTCCATGTTTGTGCATTTTGGTGGCACATTGAACCCTAAATGACTGAAATCATGGGAAAATATTACCCACCAGGTGCAGATGTTGCACTTTAGGTCATGAGGTGGGGCAGTCTGTGCTGGTCCCACTTTTCTCTATGTGTGCTGTTCATATTGGCTACATCACTACAGGCCCCAACTGTACTGCAAGGATCCTTTCAGGGACTCTATGCACTCACACTGTATATCTGATCCTTTAAATAAAAAGGTCCATAGAGATATGCTCTTAATGTCAAAACAAAACAGCAGGAAACATAAAGGCAACCCTCAGTGATTTATCTCTTCTGAGCATGCTGATATGTTCAAAAGTGTTGATGTCGAAGCAAAGGGTTTGGTTTGAGACTGAGGGGTTTTAAAAGTTTTTTCTCTGCATCATTAGCTCTCTCTTTGTAAATCAGCTCTTCTCTGAAAGATGTAGCCTTTGGACCTACAGAGTAACAAGTGAGATGCAAACTTCACCTAACTGAAGTGTTGGTGTCCTCATTTGCTTTGCTTAAATGTCTTACAGGTAAAAAAAATGCTATCGGAAAATACATCCTCTAGATCACAACTGGGCTGTTTCTTTAAAATGTGAATCCTTGTAGTAGTGATGCGATTTCAAGTTTGCAGAGGAAGAATTCATGGCCATAATGATCTCTTAACAGTTAAACATGGTTAGTTTGTGCAAATGATACTGAGTATCCTGAACTTGCCCTCTCACTTAAGAGCATAAGAATCACTGGGGCAGCTAGGGCAGGACCTTGGGGACCCATAGCACAGCCCTCTTCCCAAATGACCACCGAGAAAGCAGCAGGTAATAAGGGCATCAGGGCATCAGAAGCAAACTCCATTTTCTTTCTGTAGTCATGATGATGGCATGATTTCAGTGAGCTTAAAATGCAAAACTGCACATGCTCAGAGTATTTGTCTTAATCAGGTTTGGCAAACATTGTGTGCTTCACATCACAACTGTAGTAATGCACTGGGCTGTCTAACCTGGTCCCCTTAAGACCATTAAGTCAGGGTCTAGAATTACCTAGCTGCACCACTGATTAGGGCCATCAGCTCATATTTTTCTTCTTCCACATGGCTGTAGCTGCAAGGCTGCTCCAAGAAAGGAGTATGTGAACAGGACTGTAGAATCCTGATCTAGAAGACCTATTTCTCTATAGTGGTTACTAGTGCCAAATCAACACAGAACATTTTCATCAACACAGAACGTTTGTCCCCCACCTCCCAGTATAAAAAGCTGCTGCAGCCAGACAAATCTTTCAAGTTCATATGAATTGATCTTCAGGCCTGCTTTATAACGCAACATTCCTCGAACCACTTATTCCAAAGAACTTCTACTGGTTTCAACATTTCAGACATCTCCCTAACTGTAGGTAGCTTTAAAAATATATCCATTTCATGTTGTCCTTTTGCCTTTGCACATGAAACTACAAAATCAGCCATAATCTCTATAGGCATCTAAAGAAAAACCTCTTCCATGGTATATCCTATGGTATGTGTGCAGTGTGCATGTGCACATATAAAATCATTACCTCTGCACTAAGCCACATAACTCAGCTGCATCCAGAGTGTTCTGGCTAACCACAGAAATGAAGCAGAAAATAAAATTCCAACTTGGAAAGATGGAGAAAAAAATACTTGACATAAAACAGAACCTGTGAGCCTTTACTCTCTTCTTACACAACCCTCAGGTGGTGAAATCTTTCTCTCTGTGTTAGGGATGTATGGATTGTGTAAAATCCGTTCCGTCTGTGTTTCATGGTTTATCAGGTGCTTTTCATTCCAACATCCACCCATTGGCAGAATTGGATTTTTGGTTTGTGAATTCACCCAAGTTCACATTTGCACAAATTCGCACGTGCAGAAATGTGCAAATGACTCTAAAATGCACATTTTCTCACTTTAGCCTATGGTAGGAATGCACATTTCTGGCTGTGTGTGTGTGTGTGTATTACTATTTTTCAAAGACAAAATTTGTGCAAAATTCAGGAAAGTTGGAAAACCCAGTCTGCATGTCCATGGAATCCACCCACAGGGGAAAAGCCACTCTGCTATGGAATCTGCAGGTTGGATTCATGAAAATCCAAACTCATTTGATTCCACTGAGGATTTCTCCGGCATCCCTATTCTCTCTCTCTCTCTCTCTCTCTGTGTGTGTGTGTGTGTTTATATATGCATGTACAGTATTGGACAGGCCAGGGTTTGTAGGATTGAAGTGCGGGGACTTTTTGATTAGTAGGGATGATTACATCACCTGCCATCCTCATCAGGCTTCCCTGTTCCCTCTGAACTTAGCAGCAATCCACACAGTAGCTGGGGGTAAAATGGATTTTCCCAGCAACAATGTATTGCGAGCTATCCATCTCTGTTGTAGTTCAAAGTATTTTGGGGTGACCTGGTCTTAAATGGGCAATTAAAACCTATTCTCTTTATAAAAGATCTTCCCCTAGTTGAGATGAAAACTGCTAGAAATGGTTTGTTGATATAGATCAATACAGCTGCCTGCATTTTTGGACTCTCCTTCATGACTTGGCTATGGCAACTGTCATGATAAGTGCTTGCACTTCAAAATTTACCACTTCACCAGTGTGTGAGTGTATTGATATTCTTTTAGTCCTTTTCAGTTGATTTTTGTGATATGTAGGAAAAATGCATTCTTGGGGAAACTCCTGAGCCATTACAGTGACATGTACACACCAGAATAGATCAGAATTCTGCAGCCTGGCCCTTTAAGCTTAATACAACATGCAGGTTTTCTTGTCACTTACCTAGGGGGCTCCCAGCTATCTGCTTGTTATCCTCATTGAATTCTCCTAGGTAAACTATGAGTCCATTGGGTCTCGCACAACTTTTGATAATTTTTTTCCCTAGCGAGCTTGGGGTGTGTGTGTCTTCTTCTCTCCTGCATACTTATTTTTTACCTTCCTGTTAAATTTTAATTGAGAAAGTCTGAAACCCATTTTTTAATATAGAATTACACTCTGTCAACCACTGTACTATTTTCCCTTCTAGCAAATGAGTCTGGTTAGAAATTTATTTCAGCATAAGGGCAGCTAAAAGTATATTTTATCCAGTGTAGAAACAACACCACCACCACCTAAACATTATTTACATGTCTGTCTCTCTTGACATTGTCAGGGAGTCTTTTTAACATTTATACAGACTGTGATCGTGGACTGAATTGCAGAATCACATGGGTGAGAAATTCCCCATTTCTGAACATCCTTAAATTAAGCAAGTAGGTTATCCATAAGCAAGAGTTCATAATGCATACCCACTGAATGAAAGGATGTGTGTTGTATTAAAAACACCATGAAAAACTCAGTGTCACTTTTTGCTGTAAATTTATACAATCCATGAAGAGTAAGATTCTGTTTAAAGTGCCACAATACTCTTTGTTGTTTTTCCAATAGAAAACCCCCTTTACCACACTTATAATATTTATTCTTGCAGCAGCCTTATGAAGTAGGCCAGGATAAGAGTTTCTGACTGGGTTCACATGGTCACCACATCCCACCGTGGCTTAAATAACCCTAAAACAACCCATGGGTTATGCAAGTGTTGTTTAATCCTTGCATGAGCCACCCTTGCCAGGTTCACATGATACGATAAGCCACAGCGATTGTCCACCACAGCTTGAATATTCAAGATGGCCACTAGCATGTGCCGCAACCCACCGTGGTTTCAATAAGCTACAGTGGGATGCAGTGATCATATGAAATGGCCCAATGACTTGCCCAAAGCCACTGGCATGGTTCATAGCAGGATATGAATATGAATCTTGGCCTTCCTCCATCCAAACAGTTTTTAATGAAATCCTGTTGGCCATGATAGCATTTGTTAGGCCTAGGATTTTCTGAAATGTGACTAAGGTGGTGGCAAAGTGTTTTACTTTACAGAGGACAGCCCAGTAGTTTGGAGAGGAGCCAGAGGGCAGTCCTCTATTTGAGGTGTCCTCTCTTTGGTGGTCTGCCCAGTCCAAGTCTGGTTTAAATTCAAAGAACCATAAGGAGGGACAGCAGGAGCCTTAAGTTGCCCATCAACACTTTGCACCTGGACAGTGGACTGAGGAGGTGCAGCCGTCACCTAGTCAGTCTCCTGTAGTATATGGTGAGGTATATTGTATTTCTATTTAAATTATAATTATGATTTCTAAATGTGCACCTATAAATATAAATTTGCATATGCAAATGCTATGCATGTTGGTGTCCTTGTTTGTCCTCTTTTTTAGTGATGCATTTCCTCTGTTTTGGTGATGTAAGTGGCCACCCTACTAAGGACTGGGACACAAGAAATGAAACCATCATGTGAGGGCTGCTTTAAATTTCTCCCACTGGTCATGGCTCACTAGATGAATTCATGTGCAGTGCAACACCTCTGCAAAATCTCCCATACCCAATTCTGAAAAAAAGAAAGCAAGCAAGCAAGCCAGACAGACAGACAGACAGAAAACACCACCCAACAACCCTGGCCACTCCTGAATGAGAAGGCACACTTGAAATTCAGGGAAGCGGGTTGGAGAATCAGACTCATTTCTACACACACATCTACTGATCAGATAAGATTAGTGCTAATCCATTTCTATGGAAGTAGCAGTATGAGGACTCCCAGATTCCTAGACCCACTGCAGCACTTCGTTGATGCTTCCCTCAACCCTGAGGATATTGCCTGGCTTGCATGACACTGAAAGTCACAGTTGCTTTGATTTTAACAACATCATGACCAATTTAACCCAACTTCCCAGGTGGTACATATATTATTTTCCTTTGCATTTTGCAGAAATTTATCCCTTTCCAGAGTTTACAAGTATGGCACATACTTACAACACAGGCACAATGTGTTCTTGATTTGTTTCTTAAGAACCATGTTTTCGAAATCACCTTGGTAAGGCATAGGCTGCAAACATACTTGAAAATATGCTCCACTGAACTCAGTGAGACAGGATTTAACTTCTGATTAGATGTGTATAGGGTTGCACTCTTACCATTGTAATCATAAACACATTTACCTTAAATTTCATAGGACCTTTAAGGATAAATATGTTCAAGCCAAGCTGACATCAAGGGTAGGCATGGTCGAGCACCTGCCAAGGGCCCATTCCCTGGGGGGGGGTGCACTGATCAAAGCCACCTGGACTTGTTCCTCTTCTTCACCATTGCAACCTGCTTGCTCATCTGCCTCTAACTCTGGCCCAGACAATGGTGGCATGGAGGAGGAGGAACAGTAGATGCCCCTGCTGACTTGCTCACTGGCTCTCTGTCTGTCAAGCAAGCAAAGGGTAGCAACGATGAGAGAGAGGATAAGGAGCAAGAGCAGCTGGTGGCAATGGTATTGAGGAGGTAGACGCACTGGGGAGATGTGTCTTCCCTAAAGGCCCTCTTAAACCTGGAGCTGGCACTGTATTCAGGACTGCAATGCTTAGGTAGCCATTGATGATTTTGAAAAACATTGCTCTTAAGAAACAAATCAAGACTATTTCATGCCTGAACTCAGGCCCACTTCCTCACTTCCAAGTAAGTGTGTTTAAGACTACAACTTTTCTTTTCTATTATCTGGTATGCTTTAGGTAAACTGCTACTGCTGCTTTTTATTCATGTTGCTGGTTTGATTTCCTGGAGATATTACCTGGATTTTAACACTAGTTTAACATTCCTTCTTAGTTTTATATACTGCGGGTGCGTGTGTATGCATGTATGTGTAGGTACAAGTAGGTATGTATCTCCAGTCAGCCACTTGGCCTGCCAAATAGGTCCTGTCCAGAGAGGGGTCATTTTCAGAATAAGGAATGCTGTTTTGCTATTCCCAGTTCCCATTCAGACATATAGACATTCTGGTGCACGGCAAGAGTGAGTTGAACATTCACTACATCCCAAGGCATTTCTTAGGGCTGAGAAATCATGTGTGTTCAAAGTACTTCCATGACACTTCACCCTTTACTGCATCTTGAGCAGATGTTGGATGTTCCTCATCTCAGCTATAAAGTTGACTCCCCCCCCGCCTTCTTATTACTTCTTAATATTCTTCTTCTCTTCAGTTATTGGCCTAAAGATGAAGTGCTTTAATTTTTCCACTACACATGCCTTTACACATCTGTGCCTAGTCATTTGTTATCTATAATGTCCACTATTCCATCATGCTGATGCCATAAAATGGGTAGGGGACACAATTTGGTTGAGAGATGTGGTAGAAAAAAGTTGTGTGATCAGGGCTACATTATAGAAGAGCTATGATGATAATAGAACTATTAAGAAAATTGCTTCTTTGGAAAGAGATGGGAAGGGTAGTGGTGATGGAGGGTTTTTTTGGTTCAATGGGGAATGACTACACTAAGGTCATGTGCTACTTGCAAGTGAATTTTCCATCTGTTTCTCCTTCCCCGCCACCTCGCATAGGCTCAGATTGAGAGAGGGGGTGAACATGTTGATTGAGTGAACACATCACTGCTTCTGAACATATGAAGCTGCCTTACACACATGAAGCTGTACATATGTACCCTTCCTTGGGTTCCTTGGAGGAAAGAAGATATTGCATCAGGAGTCCCCAACCTTTTTTAGTTTGGTGGGCACATTTGGAATTTTGAAAGAGAGTTTTGAGTATTCTCACGAGTCACGACATGCTGGGGTGGGGTTGCCTGTTCATAAAATAGCTGACACAGTGGCCATGGTTGGTCACAAACCACTCATTTTCCTAAAAGGCTAAAAGAAAAGTAACTTGCCCAAGAATCTACATAGAAGGCAGAGGTTGGGTCTGAACTCCAAAACACAAAACCACTATTATGATCCCCAATAAAGATGGCATTGGAGGGCAGCACTGCATTTTGCAGCATACCCGCCTCCCAGGTTTTTTTTAAATCATTTTTTACATTGTTTTAAAAAAGGTTTAAGAAATAAAATAAAAACCAGGAGGGGCAGGGAGCATGGTGGACATTTAAAAAAAAAAAAAAAAAAAGTCCACAGGCACATTGGCACCTACAAGCACCACACTGGAGACCCCAGTATTATGTGTCTATGTAATAATTATAATTACCTTGAGACAGACCATTGGTCTCTCTAGCTCAGTGATGCATTCACTGAGCTAGGCAGTGACTGCCAGTTGCCCTTGAGAGACTCAGTCCAGGGTCTTTCCCATGCTTGCTACTTGAGATGCTAGAAATTGAGCCTGGAACCTTGTGCAGGGAAGGAGCTTGCTCTGCTACTGAGCTTTGGCCCCTCCTTGCTAAGTAAATATGGGTGGATTTGCACGTGAATTGTAATTATTACCTCATGTATCCAAGCCATGTGCCTATACTCTTCCCTTCCCTCTCAATGCATTTTATCAGTTATGATAACCCATTTTATGGCTTGTATGAATTGTTCATTAAAAAAAAGACATTGAAAGAAAAAACTTACTGTTTTTATATCAAATTGTGTATCAAGAATCTCTTCAGCAAAGGAGATCGTTACCTTGTCGTGGTGCTGGAGCTTGAGCACCTCAATGACGTCATGAGCTAAACCGTAAACGGACACCCAAGACGGGAAGGTCATGGCAGAGAGGTCAGACTAAATACGATCCCTGGGGAAGGAAATGGCAACCCACCCCAGTATTCTTGACATGAAAACTACATGGATCAGTACAACCAGAGATATGTCAGTATACCATCGGAAGATAGGACTTCCAGGTCGGAAGATGGTCAAAAAGCTACTGGGGAGGAACAGAGGATAAGTTCAACTAGCCCCAGATGTGATGATGCAGCTAGCTCAAAGCCGAAAGGACGGCTAGCAGCCGATGGTGCTGGAGGTGAATGACGAATCCTATCTTCTAAAGATCAACACACCATAGGAACCTGGAATGTAAGATCTATGAGCAGGGGAAATTGGATGTGGTTATTGGGGAGATGTCAAGATTAAATATAGACATTTTGGGTGTCAGTGAACTGAAATTATTATTATTATTCAATTATTATTAAATTTATTAATCGCCCATCTGGCTGGTCACCCAGCCACTCTTGGCGATGTACAACATACAATAAAACAGTTTAAAACAATAAAATTCTACAATAAAAACATTTTCTAAAATACCCTAACCCACCCCAAATGCCTGCCTGAACAACCACATTTTTAATGCACAACGAAAGCTCATTAAAGAGGGGGCATGACGGAGTTCCCTAGGGAGGGAGTTCCACAGAGTGGGGGCCACCACAGAAAAGGCCCTCTCCCTCGTCCCCACCAGTCTAGCTGTCTTGGCTGATGGGACAGAGAGAAGGCCATCCGAGGCTGATCTTGTTAAGCAGCCTGTCTGGTGCTGCTGGAGGTGCTCCTTAAGATAGGCTGGGCCGGAACCATATAGGGTTTTAAGGGTCAAAACCAACACCTTGAATTTGGCCCGGAAAACAACTGGTAACCAGTGCAACTCCTTCAGCACTGGAGTGCTGTGATCTCGCCGGCGGCTGCCTTTAATCAGGCGAGCCGCCGCGTTCTGTACCAGCTGCAGTTTCCAAACCGTCTTCAAGGGTAACCCCATGTAGAGCGCATTACAGTAGTCTAAACGAGAGGAGACCAGGGCATGTACTACCGAAGGGAGCAGATGGTCAGGAAGGAAGTGTCGCAGCCGCCGTATCAGATGGAGTTGATACAGCGCTGTCCGGCTCACAGCTGACACCTGAGCCTCCATGGACAGCTGGGAGTCCAAAATGACCCCCAGGCTGCGGACCTGGTCCTTCAAGGGTAGCCGTACCCCATTCAACACCAGGTCAACATCCCCAAACCTCCTCTTGTCTCCCACCAAAAGTACCTCGGTCTTGTCAGGGTTCAGCTTCAGCTTATTCCTCCCCATCCAGCCACTCACCGTCTCCAGACATTTGGACAGGGATTCTACAGCCAACCTTGGTGAAGATTTGAATGAGAGGTAGAGCTGCGTGTCATCCGCATATTGATGACACTGCACCCCAAACCTCCTGATGATAGCCGCCAGCAGCTTCACATAGATGTTAAATAGCATCGGGGAGAGGATGGAACCCTGTGGCACCCCACAAGTAAGTGGCCACGGGTCCGAAACCTCCTCTCCCAGTGCTACCCTCTGGTACCTGCCGGAGAGGAAGGACCAGAACCACCGCAATACGGTGTCTCCAATGCCCAACACCTCCAGGCAGTCCAGGAGGATACTGTGGTCAACGGTATCAAAAGCCGCTGAGAGGTTGAGGAGAACAAGGAAGGAGCATTCACCCCTATCCAGAGCCCTCCTCATATCATCTACCAAGGCGACCAAGGCCGTTTCTGTCCCATGCCCAAGCCTGAAGCCCGACTGAAATGGGTCTAGATAATCAGTTTCTTCCAAGTGTGCCTTCAACTGCACCGCCACCACCCGCTCAATCACCTTGCCCAAAAATGGCAGATTTGAGACTGGGCGAAAGTTGTTCAAAACTTGAGGATCAAAGGAGGGCTTCTTTAAGAGCGGTCTTATCTCTGCCTCCTTGAGGGCTGATGGCATCACTCCCTCCTCAAGGGAGGCGTTCATAGGGTTGGTGGAGAATTTCTCCCCGAAAATTCGGGGGGCCGAGCGCCAACGTGTTCAGACCCCTGAAAAAGTTTTGGGGAGAAATTCTCTGCCCCCCCGCCCCCCGCACCCCCCCCGGAACGGGACTTACCTTTGGCGATTGTCCCTCCCGGCGGCGGGTCCGGCCGGCGGTTTGGTGGGTCTTCGTCCGGGGCGGGAGCAGCAGCTGGTCTTTCGACCGGCTGCCGCCGCCGCCATTCCAATAAAAGAAAAAAAAAATGCCCCCGTGATAGGCTACGTGACGATTAACGTAGCCTATCACAGCTAGATCTGCAAAGTCAGTCGTGATAGGCTACGTAAATCGTCACGTAGCCTATCACGGGTGACTTAAAAAAAAAAAAAGCACGTACGGATAATGGCGGCCCCCATAGGGAGCCGCCATTCCCGTTCCTTATTTGGTCGCCATAGTCTACGTAAAGATTTACGTAGACTACAGCGACCAAATAAGGAACGCGAATGGCGGCTCCCTATGGGGGCCGCCATTTGCATACGCGCTTTTTTTTTTTTAAAGTCACCCATGATAGGCTACGTGATGATTTACGGAGCCTATCACGACTGGCTTTGCAGATCTAGCCGTGATAGGCTACGTTAATCGTCACGTAGCCTATCACAGGGGCGTTTTTTTTAAAACTTTTTAGTTCGCGGCCGGGCGAGGCGAGGCGCCTCCTCCCCGGCCTGAATTTCGGCCTGGCGAGGCAGGAAGCCTCCCCCCCGGCCTGAATTTCGGCCGGGCGAGGCGGGAAGCCTCCCCCCCCGGCCTGAACTTCGTGGGGGGAGCAGCAAAGCGCCTCCCCCCCACCGCGAAAAGCTTCGAGGACAGGTAAGGGACTTTCATGCACCCCTAGGCGTTCACCACCGCCCTGATCCCCTCACCCAGTTTCTCTCTGCAGCCCATAATGAGCCAAGATGGGCAAGGATCAAGTAAGCAGGTGGTCAGCTGTACAGATGAAAGCACCTTGTGCACTTCATCAGGAGGAAGAAGCTGGAACCGATCCCACAAAACCGGTTTGCCACAGGTAGGGATGGCGGAGAATTTCTCCCCGAAACTTCAGGGGGCCGAGCGCCAACGTGTTCGGCCCCCCGAACAAGTTTCGGGGAGAAATCCTCCGAACCCCCCCGCCCCCCGCACCCCCCCCGGGACGGGACTTACCTTCACCGAATGTCCCTCCCGGTGGCGGGTCCGGCTGGCGGTTCGGCGGGTGTTCGAGCGGGGCGGGAGCGGCAGCCGGTCTTTCGACCGGCTGCCGCCGCCGACATTGCAATCAAAGAAAAAAAAAACGCCCCCTGATAGGCTACGTGACGATTCACGTAGCCTATCACGGCTAGATTTCCAAAGTCAGCCGTGATAGGCTACGTCAATCGTCACGTAGCCTATCACTGGTGACTTAAAAAATAAAAAAGTGCATACGGATAATGGCGGCCCCCATAGGGAGCTGCCATTCCCATTCCTTATTTGGTCCCTGTAGTCTACGTAAATGTTTACGTAGACTACGGCGACTAAATAAGGAACGCGAATGGCGGCTCCCTATGGGGGCCGCCATTAGCGTACGCGCTTTTTTTTTTTTTTTTAAAGTCACTCGTGATAGGCTACGTGACGATTGACGTAGCCTATCATGGCTGACTTTGCAGATCTAGCCGTGATAGGCTATGTGAATCGTCACGTAGCCTATCAGGGGGCGTTTTTTTTTTTTTTTTTAAACTTTCGCGTTCGCGGCCGGGCGAGGCGGGAAGCCTCCTCCCCGGCCTGAATTTTGGCCGGGGCGAAGCAGGAAGCCTCTCCCCCGGCCTGAATTTTGGCCGGGGCGAGGCGGGAAGCCTCCCCCCCGGCCTGAACTTCGCGGGGGGAGCAGCGAAGCGCCTCCCCCCCCACTGTGAACGTCCTTCGACGACAGGTAAGGGACTTTGTCCACCCCTAGCCACAGGCCGCCTCTTGCTCACTAACTGTATCCACAGTGTGCAGAGTAACACACCTAATCTGATCAATTTTATCTGCAAAGTGCCTTGCCAAGGCCTCACAGGAGGCCTTAGAATGCTCCAGTGGTTCCGGAGCCACAGGACTGACCAGGCTCCGGACCACTTGGAACAGCCTCCTGGGACAGCACTCTGCAGACGCGATAGAGGCAGCATGTTGTTGTTGTTCAGTCGTTCAGTCGTGTCCGACTCTTCGTGACCCCATGGACCATAGCACGCCAGGCCTTCCTGTCCTGCGCACTCTCCCGGAGCGTGCTCAAGTTCATATTCATAGAGGCAACATAATATTCCTTAAATTGACTGGAATGGGCCATTTCATATCAGATGACCACCAGATCTACTACTGTGGACAAGAGGACCACAGAAGAAATGGAGTAGCCTTCATAATTCATAATAAAGTGGCTAAAGCAGTGCTTGGATACAATCCAAAAAATGACAGAATGATCTCAATTCGAATTCAGGTAAGCCATTTAACATCACAGTGATCCAAATATACGCCCCAACCACAGATGCTGAAGAAGCAGAAGTAGATCAGTTCTATGAGGATCTGCAGCACCTACTGGATAGTACGCCAAAAAAATATGTTATTTTCATTACAGGAGATTGGAATGCCAAGGTGGGTAGTCAAATGACACCTGGAATTACAGGCAAGCATGGTCTGGGAGAACAAAATGAAGCGGGACATAGGCTGATAGAATTTTGCCAAGACAACTCACTGTGCATAACAAACACTCTCTTCCAACAACATAAGAGATGACTTCATACATGGACTTCACCAGATGGTCGACACCGAAATCAGATTGACTACATCCTTTGTAGCCAAAGGTGGCGGACATCTATGCAGTTGGTAAAAACAAGACCTGGAGCTGATTGTAGTTCAGATCACGAACGTCTTATTGCACAATTTAGAATCAGACTAAAGAGAATAGGGAAGACCCACAGATCAGTTAGATATGAGCTCACTAATATTCCTCATGAATATGCAGTGGAGGTGAAGAATAGATTTAAGGGACTAGATTTAGTAGATAGGGTCCTGGAAGAACTATGGACAGAAGTTCGCAACATTGTTCAGGAGGCGGCAACAAAAAACACCCCAAAGAAAAAGAAAGCCAAGAAGGCAAGATGGCTGTCTGCTGAGACACTGGAAGCAGCCCAAGAAAGAAGGAAAGCAAAAGGCAACAGTGATAGGGGGAGATATGCCCAAATTCCAGAGGTTAGCCAGAAGAGATAAGGAATTATTTTTAAACAAGCAATGCGCGGAAGCGGAAGAAGATAATAGTAGAGGAAGGACAAGAGACCTCTTCCAGAAAATTAGAAACATCAGAGGTAAATTCCAGGAAAAAATGGGTATGATCAAAAACAAAGATGGCAAGGACCTAACAGAAGCAGAAGAGATCAAAGGTGGCAAGAATATATGGAAGATCTGTATAGGAAGTAGGGATGTACGAAAATCACTTACCTGTTTGCGGATTATGCTGATGGTGGGGGGGAGGCATTCCGTCCCTCCCCCCGGAATCCTGGACGGGGGGGAGGCACTCCGTTCCTCCCCCCCCGGAATCCTCCTTGGCCAGCTGTGCTCCGTGGTGGGTCCGCAAAGCAGCCGGCCAGGCCCAGCCAGGCCAGAGCTGTCTGCAGCCGGATTTCCAGCTGCGGAGGGCTCTGGGGGGGGGAACACCACATACTCAAATGGCGGCTACGGCCTCCGCCATTTGCGTTCCTTATTTTTGATGTCTTAATCTACGTAATTATTTACGTAGACTAAGATGGCGAAAATAAAGGGAACGCAAATCGCGTAGTGGACACTATTTGTGTTCCCCTTATTTTCGCCATTTTAGTCTACATAATTTTTTACGTAGACTAAGATGGCCCAAAATAAGGAACGCAAATGGCGGCGGCCATAGCTGCCCCCATTTGCATACTCCTTTTTTTTCCCCCCCAGATGTTTTAGGCTACGTAAAAACTTACATAGTCTAACACGTCGGTATAAAAAACAACAACACACACCTGCAAATGGCGGCGGCGGCAGCTGGTTGGAAGACCAGCCGCCGCCGAAGCTGCCGCCGGAGCCGCTGCCGCCCGGAAGATCCGCCCCAGGTAAGTCTCGTCCCAGGGGGATCCGCGGGGGGGGGGCAGGGGGGTGGCAGGCCGTTCCGCCACAGATTTTGGGGGACCGAATGCACTGGCATTCGGCCTCCCTGAGATCCATGGCAGAATTCTCTGCCATCCCTAATAGGAAGGATAATAATATCAGGGATAGGTTTGATGGTGTGGTCAGTGAGCTAGAGCCAGACATCCTGAAGAGTGAGGTTGAATGGGCCTTAAGAAGCATTGCTAATAACAAGGCAGCAGGAGATGATGGTCTCCCAGCTGAACTGTTTAAAATCTTGCAAGATGATGCTGTCAAGGTGATGCATGCCATATGCCAGCAAATTTGGAAAACACAAGAATGGCCAACAGATTGGAAAAGATCAACTTATATCCCCATACCAAAAAAGGGAAGCACCAAAGAATGTTCAAACTATAGAACAGTGGCACTTATTTCACATGCCAGTAAGATAATGCTCAAGTTCTTGCCAGGTAGACTCCAGCAATTCATGGAACGAGAATTGCCAGATGTACTAGCTGGGTTTCGAAAAGGCAGAGGAACTACAGACCAAATTGCCAATATCTGCTGGATAATGGAGAAAGCCAGGGAGTTTCAGAAAAACATCTATTTCTGTTTTATTGACTATGTGGATCATAAAACACTGTGGCAAGTTCTTGGTGGTATGGGGATACCAAGTCATCTTGTCTGCCTCCTAAGGAATCTGTATAACAACCAAGTAGCAACGGTAAGAACAGACCATGGAACAACGGACTGGTTTAAGATTGGGAAAGGAGTATGGCAGGGTTGTATACCCTACCTATTCAACCTGTACGCAGAACATATCATGCGACGTGCTGGGCTTGATGAAGCCAAGGCTGGAGTTAAGATTGCTGGAAGAAACATTAACCATCTCAGATATGCAGATGATACCACTTTGATGGCTTAAAGCGAGGAGGAGCTGAGGAACCTCATGAGGAAGGTGAAAGAAGAAAGTGCAAACGCTGGGTTGCAGTTAAACCTCAAAAAAACCAAGATTATGGGAACCAGTTTGATTGATAACTGGCAAATAGAGGGAGAAAATGTGGAGGCAGTGACAGACTTTGTCTTTCTAGGCGCAAAGATTACTGCAGATGCTGACTGCAGCCGGGAAATCAGAAGACGTTTACTTCTTGGGAGGACAGCAATGACACAAAACTTGATAAAATAGTGAAGAGCAGAGACATCACACTGACAACAAAGGTCTGCATAGTTCAAGCAATGGTATTCCCCATAGTAACCTACGGCTGTGAGAGCTGGACCATAAGGATGGCTGCGCAAAGGAAGATAGATGCTTTTGAACTGTGGTGCTGGAGGAAAATGCTGAGAGTGCCTTGGACTGCAAGAAGATCAAACCAGTCCATACTCCAGGAAATAAAGCCAGACTGCTCACTTGAGGGAATGATATTAAAGGCAAAACTGAAGTACTTTGGCCACATCATGAGAAGACAGGAGACCCTGGAGAAGATGCTGATGCTAGGGAAAGTGGAAGGCAAAAGGAAGAGGGGCTGACCAAGGGCAAGATGGATGGATGATATTCTGGAGGTGACGGATTCGACCTTGGGGGAGCTGGGGGTGGTGACAGCCAACAGGAAGCTCTGGCGTGGGCTGGTCCATGAAGTCATGAAGAGTCGGAAGTGACTGACCAAATTAACAACAACAAACATCAAGAATCTAATGTACAGCTATTTTCTTGGATGATACCAACTTTCTCTCTCTCTCTCTCTCTCTTTCTTTCTTTCTTTCTTTCTTTCTTTCCTCTTCCTTCCTATCTTCTTCCTTTCTCCCTTCCTTCCCAAATCGAATCCCTTCTTTACAGAGGCACTTAGCAACCATCACAATCTATTTTTAGCCTCTATGGGAGCGTAATGTACAAGATGTGATGAAGATGATGATGATAAGAGAGGGTTTTTCCCCCTCTTCAGAAGGACATGAAATTGTTTCTGATGTTCATAAGAGCAACAGACAATCACTGGCTCATCGTTTCCATCAGTGAATCAGATACGTTAGCCTCTGGTGTACATATCATTATTTTGACCTGATCCCCTTCAGGCTTTTAAACCTGCTTATGACCTAGAGATATGGAGGTACAGAGCAGGGAAGCAGAATTGTTAGCCCACCTATGTCTCTAATGACAAAACTGGGTGTTATTAATGCATTATACATTGTAACCTTTTCAACAGGAATGGTTTTGTGGTTGTTGTTTTTGTCAAAAGAAATCTGTTCCTTCCTGCTTACTTACATGGTGCTGGGCAAAGTTTGCCCAGTGAGACAAAATTTCCCATTTGGTGTGACTACTCATTGCTTTGAAAGCATGAAAGCCTATAGCCTTAGAAAACAAATAATCCAAAGAATCACACGGTATTTATAAGGCCATCTGGAATGGCTTCAGTATATTTTTTAAACTGGAAATACTCTGGACTGGCGTCTTGAAAGCATATTAGGAATCCCCTCAGAATGTGAGATTGTATCCACCTGGCTGCCACAAAACATCATATTCACAAAAGCAAGGCAGGAAAGATTGTTGGAATTATGCTGATTACTCTAGGAATGCACACTTTGGATTGCACTTGCTGGAAGAGTACATATGTTTGTGGGAAAGTTCTCATGTTACATGGCCCTGCTTTTGCTTGGACTTCACACCCATTCTGAAACTTCCCCCTCCCAAATCTATGACTTCTCCTCCTGTTCACAACATCTTAACAGAGCAAAACTAAGACAGATCCAGCTGGAGACATTTTGCTAGCTAAGGTGAAGGACAAGATGGCACCTTTCCCTATTCCACACTCAGAAGCCGACTGGACTGGCAGTTGAATCTTACTTTAGCACAGAGTTACCCTCAGATGCAGTACAGCAGCCTTAAGAACATAAGACGAGCCATGCTGGATCAGACCAAGGGTCCATCTAATCCAGCATTCTGTTTGCATAGTGGCCAACCAGCTGTCCATGGGAAACCCACAAGCAGGATATGAGAGCAACAGCACCTTCTCGTCCATGTCCCCCAGCAACTGGTGTACATAGGAATACTGCCTCTGATACTGGAGGTAGCACATAGCCCTCAGGACTAGTAGCCATAGATAGCCTTCTCCTCCATGAATTTGTCTAACCCCCTTTTTAAGCCATCCAAATGGGTGGCCATCACCACCAGGTAGCGAATTCCATACTATGCGCTGTGTGAAGAAGTACTTCCTTTTGACTGTCCTGAATCTCCCACCAATCAGCTTCATGGGATGACCCCGGGTTCTAGTATTTTGAGAGAGGGAGAAAAATACCTCCCTATCCACTTTGTCCATACCACGTATAATTGTGTACACTTCTATCTTATCTCCCCTTACTCACCTTTTCTCCAGACTAAACAATCCCAGTTGTTGTAACCTTCCAGCCTTGGTCATGCTGGCTGGAAATTATGGGAGTTGTGTTCCAACACATCTGAAGAGTATCAGGTGGGAGAAGGTCTCAGTACAGAGTTACCCTCAGCCAGCTACATGACAGTGACCTCCACGGCGTCTGAGGAAAACAGGCTCGCTCACAGGGTGCAGGCCAAGCCATGTGGCTCACGCAGCTCTGTCCTCTAATACTACAATGCCCCTTATTCACTACTCTGCCTAGTGCCTGCTCACTGCCCACTCCAATAAATGCTGCAACACACCAGCGTAGGCACCAGTGTGCGCCGTGTGAGTGGGTCCATGCATGTTCATGCACAATGCCTGCTGGAGTGTATGGGCTGGGTGGACTGGCTCTCCACCTGCTCACTCAGCTGAGAGCCTTTCACACTGGTGCCATCTGCAGCATATTGAAAGAAGGTGACTAGGAAAAATAACCAGCCAGGCCAGGCCAGCAAGAACCACCAGGCATGACCACCAGTGGGAAGAGATGCAGTGGCTGCCAACATGACCCCAGCATCTGTTGCCTGAGATGAATGCTTCAGTCAGCCTAATGGTCCTAATGGTGGGGCTGGTCAGGAGAATGGAAATGGTTGCGATCCTCCAGCTGGAGTGGAGGCTGGTGCCTCCGATGTCAGTGGGGCAGTGAATCCGCTCTGGGTTTCGGTCAGAACCAGCCAGAACTCTAAAGGAGCTATCCAAGGTGCTGAACCTTATCCCCCAAATGGCTCAGAGCCTTGGATAGTACCTTTAGAGTTCTGACCAGTTCTGACTGAAACCCAAAGTGGATTCACCATCCCACTGACATAGGAGCCACCAGCCTCCACTGACCACTTGAAGTGGCCACCTCAGTCAACCGAATGGTGCTGGAGCCAATGGTACACTAATGAAAATAACAGACTATTACAATAATCAAAGAGGCTCAGTGTACCTTCAAGAGCTCTCAGTGTAAGGATATCTGCATAGCTTCCCCATATTCTTATTAAACAGCATGGAAACAGAAAGGATATGTTTGTGTTTAAGGTATGACACTAGCATGCAGGAGATTTACACCATTCCATTATGTAATGTGTGTGTGTGTGTGTGTGTGTGTATATATATATATATATAGTGTAGTATTGTATTTTAAAGGTTTTTAATCTTTGTAAACTGCCCAAAGAAATGTAATAAATGAAATGAATGAAATGAAATTACACTGGAATCACATGCATATTTACTTGAATTATGTCCCCATGAGTTCAATGGGGCCATTTTTAAAACAACAACAACTTGTAAACCATCCAGAGAACATTTGATGTTGGTGGTATATAAACAGTTGAAATACATAAATCAAGTGTTCATGGGATTGCAGGATAAAATAAAAACTCTACTTTTTTTCTGCCATTGGGCAAGTAACCCATCTACTAATGGAAATTAACATATGGTGTGTTGTTACTTTTAGAGATCCATGAGAAATTTTGGACTTTTTAAAATTAAATTTCTTTTGCTTCCCATGAAATCCAGACTGTTGTTTTGCTGAAGCAGGATTCTAGCATGAAATTTGCATTAGATAAAATCTGGTTGCAGCTTCAGTTATTTTCTTTTCCACTGAAGGCAAAACAAGTACAATGTAGAATGTATATTCTGTTCTGTTCTGTTTTTAGTTTTTGGTTTAATGTTTGTATTATGTTTTATTGTACATTGCCCTGAGAACTTTAGTTATTGGGCAGTTTAAAAAAAATAAAAAATAAAATGTACACTGTATGATGTACAATACATTTTTATTTCAATCATTCAATGTTTGTTTGTTTTTAAATTCAACAAGAAAAGCTCTCTACTATAAAGCAGACAATACTTTATAGTGGCTAGAGTGGTAGACCTGAGCCAGAAGAGTCTGTTTAGCCATGAAGGTCAGACTCACAAAAGGTTGACTTGGGCAAGATCTTCACTCTTAGTCTTAGCCTGAACTACCTCACAGTGTTTCGTAGATATAAAAATGGATTACACAAGGTATATGCCCCTGCTGTCCTTGAAAGAAGGGTAGCATACTATGTAATAATAACTGACCAACCATGTGAAGGATATAGACAATCTCTCCACAGGAAGAAGAATGGGTTCTGGAACCACATCTCAAGGTCTCAACTTCCTCAGGCCCCCTTCCCCAGAAAAGCCCATGGATCCAGCTGCCCTGTCTGCATTATCATTCCCATCACAGCAAGCAAGGTCCCTTTAAGGGAGAAGGCCTCATCCAATGTGGGAGCAGAGCTAACAACCTAAAGGAAGCCAAAACCCTACTTAGGCTCATTCAGAATCTGCTACTTGTTGGAGCAACATACAAGTTAAGCTTGTCTGGCTTTAGCCACAGCCCCGCTTTGAGCCCTCCATGGTGCTACCCACTTCTTCATTCTACTTATCCTAGTCCTGACCTTGGACCTGTCTAACTATGCTTCTGGTACTTTCCCTCTTCAGACCTCTCCATGATGCTACCCACTTTTATTCTGCCTACCCAAGCCCTGACCTCAGACTTGTTTGATCACACTTCAGGAACTCCCCCTCTGCCAATCCCCTAGTGGGGCTCTAACTGGGCAGGCCCTTTTTTTCAGCAGGGGTCTGCTGCCCTGTTCCCTAGATACCTGTGTGTGCACTGGCGATGTCCCCAGCTGATACAATTGGTATCAAAAAAAAAAAAAGGATATCAGATAATTCCGCCACAGACTGAAATGGGATCGAATTCCCTTCAGTCCATGCCACGGAATCCTCTGCAGAACGGCAACATGAGGTCCTGTGGAGCCAGCAGTCATGCAGATTTTTTTTCGTTGTCTGCAAGGAGTTGTGGAATTTTTGTAAATAAAAGCGCAGTGTAGTATATTCCGATAATAAATACGTAAGTTTTTTTAAAAAATGAATTGTGCTCACCGCCTTGTTTGTGGGTGTTGTTTTTAAATTGAAATCCTCTGTCTCCATTTGCTTGCAGCCAAAATACTTCCTCTTCCTAGGGGCTTCCCAAAAGAAGGCTATCCTAGGTGTGCCTGAGCAATGCACTCTTTATTTAAAGCAATGCTGTTTTAAAGAAAGAAAAAAACTTTTAAAATGACCATGCCGGTCATTTTAAAAGGTTTTTTCTTTCTTTAAAACCGCATTGCTTTAAACAAAGAGTTTATCACTCAGGCACACCTAAGACAGCTTTCTTTTGGGAAGGCCCTAGGAAGAGGAAGTGTTTTGGCTGGAAGTAAATGGAGACGGAAGATTTCAATTTTTTAAAAAATACGTAAATATTTACGAAAAATAGCGATTCTTACGGAAGTTATGCAGACTCACAGAGACGGCTGGGCACCAGAATTACGGTTTTTGGTATGCATTTATCTTCGTAATTTTCGGAGCGGAAAAAAAAGAGGAGAATTCCAGGGGCTTGTGAACGGTGGAACAAAGCACTGGCCGCAAACTGCGGAAGTCAAGCAGCACTGAAGGTACACAATTCGTATATCCCTACTTCAGAGGAAGCCATACATGTGCACATTTGCACATGCAAAGGGCCCCCTTCAGAGTGACACCAATCAGACTAACACTGATCACATGTTGGCTTGTGTGTTGGGAGGGCAGGACTCATTCATAAGAGCCCCTTCCTGTGTTCATACTGAATGCCAGAAGTGAGCTATAGTGTCCACTGTATTTACAGAATCAATTATGTAGTCTTTATATTCCTGAGTAGGTATTCATTCCATGAAGAGGTCAAGCAGTACATTCATGAGTCTTATGTGGCCTATTTCCAAGGAATAGGCAATTAAAAATAAACTGAATCTATTATTATTATTATGTTTAAATGGCCAGTCTTATCAAACAGTAATTAGGTGGCAACCTTGTAAGGTGTTTCATGCTTTCTTCTCAATGCTATAGGCAGGAGAATGTATTCCTCTACTCAGGAGGACCCTGCTATCACCATCAATGCAAAACAGGTAAATTTGGAGGCTGCCCCTGCACTGACACTCATGCATTTCTCTATAAGGAATATGTGCAAGCCATTTCAGACATTATAAAGAAGTGAGCCTGCCCTCTTCCTCACAAGCAAGTTCAAGTCACATCCACTTCCTCCCACAAGTTCAAAATGTCCCATGCTATTTTGAGAGAAAGATAAGTATATGAATAAACTCTGTATGCTTTTAAAAAAAGAGTTCACTTAGCTGTATATCCATAATAAAATACCATTCTCATTTACAGGAGAGATTAACTTGACCATAGCAATTTGCTCAGCCAAAAATGAGGATTAAATGTAGTTGCTCAGAAAGATTTCCATTTAAATACTAAATCTGAACTGAAGTCCCACTGACTGCTGATTAATTAGAGAGAAAACAATCCATAGATATGTCATAACAGCAGAGGAACATGCAGACAAAGGCTGAAATCCTATACTCGCTTACCTGGGAGTCCCGTTGAACTCACTGGGTCTTAATTCTGAGTAGACGTGTATAGGATTGTACTGTAGACCTTCTAAATTAAAGTAAGAAGCATCTTTTTTCTCTTTTTCTTCTGCATCAAAGGCATGCACTTATGCAGTAGCACTACATCAACATGACCATGTGGAAAATTATGCATGGCTAGAGGAAGTGGATAGGGAGACATCTTTCTCCCTCTCTCATAATATTAGAATCTGGGGACATCCCTTGAAGATGATTGGTGTGAGGTTTAAGACAGATAAAAGGAAGTACTTCTTCACAGAGTGCAAAGTTAAACTATGGAAGATGTAGTGATGACCACCAATTTGAATGATCTTAAAAGGGGGTTAGACAAATTCATGGAGGAAAAGGCTATCAATGGCTACTAGTCCAGAGGGCTACATGCTACCTCCAGTATCAGAGGCAGTGTGCCTATGTACACCAGTTGCTAGGAAACTTGGGTGGGAGGGTTCTGTTGTGGGCAGCTGGTTGGCCACTGTGTGAACAGAATGCTGGACTAGGTGGACCCTTGGTCTGATCCATCATGGCTCTTCTTACGTTCTTATGTTCTGCAGAACCTAACCATTTCTCACCTTTCTTCTATAATGGACTCAATGATTATTTACTCGAACAGGGCCCAGGCCAAAAAGGAGGTGCCACTGCATCACAGGAGCCTCTTGCCTTAGTGCACTAGGTGAGGCCTGCATCTGTTTATAATTCCTCTCTTCTAGCTACAAGGGGCACTAGCTCTAAAGTGCTGCTGCCCCAGGGGAAGATGTTTGGAGCAATCTCCTCTTTCTGCTCACCATCTACCTGCAGAGGATATGCAAAAAATATCCACAGTAGTGATGGATACACCAATAAGCCCGCATTTGCTAAACCATCAAATTTCTATGTCGTGAAATATCCTAGAAAACATGGGTTTTCACGCATGGAAATTTGCATTCTTTCCAAATGGGGCAACTTTCACAAGACCGCAAGCCATGTAAATGGTTCTTACAGTTCAAATTGTTTTTGAGTGAATTGTTCCACAGTGTCAAAGAATGGGGGGAAAGGTGGAGGGGGGAATTAATGAAATTCATAAGCTCCACCTGCTCTTCTTTCAATTTTAGCACCATCTCTCCCCCTCCCCACTTAGCTTTCTAAAACCAGTAGCTATGGGAATCTGTATAAAAAGTAAAGGAGGGAGTAATTTAAGCACTGGTCTCAACACACACCAAAAGTGATTTCAAGGGGTTTCCACAAAGTACTGAACTGTCACCTCACCATGTGACTGTGAGGTGTCACAGCAATTAACAAAGAGTTACCCTGTCATTTTTTTTTTAAAATCATGCTATTGTAATTTCATATCCTCTCTTGTTTCCATCTGAATCCAAAACACACACAGCAGGTAGCATAATCTTAGTCAGTTAGTCAGTGCAATAACTTTGAGTTTTACAATGTATTTTGGCATTTATCTAGCCCCAATATGATAGAAGCACTTTCTGAATGCTTTATGGATTCATTAAAATGAAGTTAAGCTGTTTTCCCTAAGGTCACCCACACAGGATTCTTAAGGGCCTGAAAAATTCCATTTTCCTACTAAAAAGGTCACACATCCCACTTATCTCTGAATAAAATTTGTCATTAGTTTTATGTTCATGCTAGATGTTCTTCTAGGTATTTTAAAAACAATATATTTCACATTTTACTTGTGAAAAACCAGCTTTACAATTAATTTCAAAATGGCTTGTGCTTATTTTTTTACAATAAAAGGTAGTCATTTAGTTTTCTAACTTAAAAGCTTTTCCCTGATTCCAGATCTGTTGAGGCTGGAAGCAATTGC
The DNA here is from genome assembly GCF_057233095.1 of Heloderma suspectum. Classification (NCBI taxonomy): domain Eukaryota; kingdom Metazoa; phylum Chordata; class Lepidosauria; order Squamata; family Helodermatidae; genus Heloderma; species Heloderma suspectum. Next base: position 257,824,811 of record NC_139461.1, read on the forward strand.
TCAAAAGGGAAGGGAAGGCACCCTGTATATGCTTTAAATTACTTACTTGAATTATTCCTTTCTTCAACGTTATTACTTCCAATGTCCTGAGGCTGCATTTGAAATACACTCAATCACCTTCAGTACTACTTATTTCCTTATTTCTTTTTTAAAAATATACCTCACTTTTCCACAAACAGTGACCAAGGCAATTTACAGAAGAAAATAAATACTAACATCAAAAGGCAATTAAAACACATTAAAATGACTCTAAAATTAACTACTTACAATTAATCAAAAACCAATCTAAGATATCAGTTTATCTCAGAACTGGAAGATGGCAAATGTAACACTAATTTTTAAAAAGGGATCCAGGGGAGATCTGGGAAATTATGGGCTGGTTAGCTAACTGTTCTGAGTAAGTTGGTTGAAAGCATCATTAAAGATAAAATTAGTAAGTATATAGAAGGACAAGCCCTGCTGAAAAAGAATCAACACGGCTTCCACAAAGGTAAGTCCTGTTTCACTAACTCTTTAGAGTTCTTTGAGAGTGTCAATATGTTCTTATGTATTTCTGTTTTTAGTCTAACAATTAAAAAAGCAGACTATACCTTAGAAAGAGGCCATCTAGAAGGAAATTATATTCTGGGTACAACCACTAAAAAGGCCCTGCCCTTAGTCCCACCCTGTCTCCCTTCTGAAGGCAGGAGAATATGGGCCTGTAAAGATGACTGCAGGATATGGGTAGGATGTAGGTTCATTTGGGAAACATGTTCCAGCTTCATCATGGCTCATAGGTGATCTCCCATTCAGGAAACATATAGGGCTGGTGCTGCTTGGGTGAAGAGAATGTGACTTCACTAGACCATCTCATTCAGGGCGGGCGGGGGGGGACAGCTGCACCCCTGCAGTTCTCTCTGAATGGGCTTGAACTACCTTTCTTTAGGTTAATCACCAAATATACAGTTGCCAATTCTTCCATGGGGCTGGAATGGTTTCATCACCCATTGCAAATTAGGTAGATATCCTGAGGTTGTGTTGCTTTCCTTTGCAGCTTGGCTCTTTTACTTCAGCCTCTTAGAGCTCTTTTCCTGACACATAACTTCTTCTACAAGGTTCTTGCTCTCTGTTTGTGGCATACTAAATTGCATATAGGGCAGCCACTCATGAATCACCAAAAAAGAGGAAATGTATCGCCAAATAGATTAAATTACTATATGATATGAAAGGTTTATGCAAATTGGTTTCCCCTTTGGTCCTCAAAAAAGGACACCAATTTGCATAAACCTTTCATATGCTAATTTATACACATAGATATGCTAATTTATATGTATTTAGTGAGAATTATTATAGTTTAAGTAGAAATACAGCACATCTCACCATAGTATGGAATACTATGACCAGGTAAGCTGTGTGCCTTGCTCAGTCTGCTGTCTAGTTGGTATTGATGGGCAACTTCAAGGCCCCTGCTCTCCCTGCTTATGGTTCTTTCTCTTTAAACCAAACTTGGACTGGACAGCCCTTCAAATATACTACACATTCAAAATAGAAGATGCTGCACTCAATATGTCAACAAATTTGAAACACTCAACAGTGGCCACAAGACTGGAAAAGGTCAGTTTACGTTCCAGTTCCAAAGAAAGGCAATGCCAAAGATTGTTCAAACTACCGCACAATTGTGCTCATTTCACATGCCAGCAAGGTGATGCTCAAAATCCTACAAGCTAGGCTTCAGCAGCATGTGAACCGAGAACTACTGGAAGTACAAGCTGAGTTTCGAAGAGGCAGAGGAACTAGAGATCAAATCGCCAACTTTTGCTGCATCATGGAGAAAACAAGAGAATTCCAGAAAAACATCTATTTCTGCTTCATTGACTGTGCTAAAGCCTTTGATTGTGTGGATCACAACAAACTGTGGCACATTCTGAAAGAGATGGGAGTACCAGACCACCTTACCTGTCTCCTGAGAAACCTGTAGGAGGGTCAAGAAGCAACAGTAAGAACCGGACATGGAACAACCGATTGGTTCAAAATTGGGAAAGGAGTACGACAAGGCTGCATATTGTCGCCCTGCTTATTTAACTTATATGCAGAGTACATCATGAAAAATGCCGGGTTGGATGAATCACGGGTCGGAATTAAGATTGCCGGGAGAATTATCAATAACCTCAGCTACGCAGACGATACCACCCTAATGGCAGAAAGCGAAGAGGATCTAAAGGGCCTCTTGTTGAGGGTGAAAGTGGAAAGTGCAAAAGCTGGTTTGAAACTCAACATTCAGAAAATGAAGATCATGACATCTGGCCCCATCACTTCCTGGCATATAGAAGGGGAAAAATGGAAGCAGTGACAGATTTTATTTTCTTGGGCTCCAAGATCACCGCAGATGGTGACTGTAGCCATGAAATTAAAAGACGCTTGTTCCTTGGGAGGAAAGCTATGGCAAACCTAGACAGCATAGTAAGAAGCAGAGATATCACCTTGCCAACAAAGGTCCGTATAACCAAAGCTATGGTTTTCCCAGTAGCAACGTATGGCTGTGAGGGTTGGGCTGTAAGGAAGGCTGAGCGCCGAAGAATCGATGCTTTTGAACTGTGGTGCTGGAGGAGACTCTTATGAGTTGCCTGGACTGCAAGGGGGTCAAATCAGTCCATCCTAAAGGAAATCAACATTGGAAGGACAGATACTGAAGCTGAAGCTCCAATAGTTTGGCCACCTAATGCGAAGAGAAAACTCCCTGGAAAAGACCCTGATGCTGGGAAAGACTGAAGGCAAAAGGAGAAGGGGACGGCAGAGGATGAGATGGCTAGATAGCATCACCGATGCAATGAATATGAACTTGAGCACACTCCGGGAGGGAGCGGAGGACAGGAAGGCCTGGCGTGCTATGGTCCATGGGGTCACAAAGAGTCCGACATGACTGAACAACTGAATAACAACAACAACTCTGGTACTCAGTCCTTCAAACAGAGGACTGTCCTCTGTAGAAGTGGAAACATGGCCAACTTAACATAGGTTCATCCAGCGATTAGATGGTCTTGCTTTGGGTAGACAATTAGACTAGATGATTTGGTCTTTTTCACTTCTATGATCTGTAAAGTGGAGTAAATGGATTCTCTCTCTCTCTCTCTCTCTCTCTCTCCCACCCCCACTCCCACCCTCAATATGCAGGACTATTTCAGGGAAAAGACTATCAACATTATGGAATACTCATACATTGGTATAATTATGGTAACATAAGATTCTGTACGTTAAATGAAGAAAGCAGAACTGCAGTTTCCCTCTCTGTATGTTTTTTTCCCCTGACACCTATGTTGCCCCAACATAAGTCCTACACACTAAACTGAGTTTACACTGGATATATACTTGAGCAAACAAAGGTGCAATCATTCACACAGTGCCTTAAGTAATGAATAGCAAACAACAGAAGCAAAATTGCCTTACAGCTTATTTAAGCCTTACTGGAATTTCTATTGTGCAAACATTTAAATATCATACTTTCGGCTGTATGCCTCATTTTACTTTGTTCCCCAATGCTGGTTGTTGTTGTTTTATAAAAAAAAATATGTACAGATGCTGAACAATAAAAAAACTCTTTGCAAATTGCTTTCCAACTGCTAAGTAATTACAGCAAATTTTAAGCTAAATGTAAAGAATGAACTGTTACTTTTTAATAAAGGAACATCTTTTCTTATCGGGTGCTTTAACAGGACCTCATTTGTCTTACTTTGCAGCTGAAAGATAGAGCTGTCATGGATTCCTATCCTTGTTCTAATGACTCTCTATTCCTTTCTGAGCCCTTCCATTACAGTGGTTAGAAGTTCACCCCTTTGGAGCACATTGGATGCAATATTTAGGCCACCAACATATACCTGTCTACTACACTAGTTACTGAAGCAGACAACTTATTCCCTGGCAATAAACATTAATTTCATGGTTTGGTCACATTTGTCATTATTTTCCTGATATAACTGACAACATAATCTGGCACAAAATTCAAGAGATGCTATATAAAATATCCTTCTTTCTTTCATTACCATCATGTAGCTCATAATGAATCCAAGATCAATCCAAAGTAGGGCTCCTATAAGTCATACTTTCATGTGACGATGTGCATTTGCTAGCCACACCACAAATCCACATCAAAACTGTGATTTGATAGTGGCTAGGCATGTACTCTCTGGTCACTGCTGGGTGGCCACATGGTTAGTAAGCCAGCCAGTAAGTCAAGTATTTATTGTACATGATGAACAGCACTTACAAACAACATGACTAAAACATAAAACATAGGACAGATTAACATATTACCTGCACAATTGACTGAGATAGTATTCAAAGTGACTGCATGAATATGGGGGTAACAATGGGTGAAGGCTCATGCACCACAACGGAGAGAACAGCTCTAATAGTGCCCAATAATAGTCTTCAGAAACATGTAGGAAGAAAGCCAGACTATAAAGCACATGGTCTTCAATGTCTATACACTAATGCCCAGAGTATGGGAAACAAACAGAACGAACTTGAATTCTTAATACAGGAGGGAAAGTATGACTTGATAGGTGTAACTGAAACTTGGTGGGATGACTCCCATGACTGGAATATGGCAATTGAAGGATATAACTTGTTCAAAAAGAACAGGAGGAACAGAAAGGGAGGTGGGGTTGCACTGTATGTTAAAAAAAAAAAATACATACCTCTGCACAGAAATACAGGAGGATGAGCTTGGTAGCTCCATCAAGAGCATATGCATTAAAATAAATGCAGAAAAGAATAAAAGGAACCTGGTGGTCTGAGTCTACTACCGGCCACCCAATCAAGGAGAAGATGAGGATGAAACTTTTGAAAAGCAAATAGCCAATCAATGTTTCAAGGAAGCATGATGTAGTGGTAATGGGGGACTTCAATTTCCCCAATATTTGTTGGAAGGCAAATTCTGCAAATCATGGCCCCTCCAAGAGATTCCTGACTTGTGTTGCTGATAATTTCCTCCTACAGAAAGTAGAGGAAGGAACTAGAGGATCGGCTATCCTTGACTTGACCCTAACCAACAGAGATGACTTAGTGGATAAAGTAACAGTTACGGGAACTCTGGGGGAAAGTGACCATGTTATACTCGAGTTCTTGGTTCTAAAGGAAGCTAAAGCTGAGTGTAGCCAAATGCATACCCTGGATTTTAGGAAAGCTGATTTTAATAAACTCAGAACAATGATAAGTATAGGGATGTCAGAGAATTCCGCCACGGACTCCAGTGAGACCGGATTCTTTAGAATACGGCCCCCCAGAATCCTTGGTGCAACGGCCTCTCTCCCCCCGCTACCCCACGGAATCCCTCTGGGATGGATCTTACCTGGTGGTAGATGCAGCGGCGGGTCCGGTGGCGGCAGCTCCAGTGGCAGATGCGGCGGCGGCGGCTCCAGCTGGTCTCCTGGCCGGCTGCTGCCGGGCTGCTGTGGCCGCAAATGGCAGCTGTCGCAGTGGCCGCCATTTGCGTCCTTGCAGTCAGCCATGATAGTAAGTAAATACTTATGTAGCCTATCAAAGCAAATAGCAGGGACACAAATGGCGGCCACTACACCATTTGCACCCCTGCTTTTTGCCGTGATAGGCTACATAAGTATTTACATAGCCTATCACGGTAAAGGCCGCCATGCAAATGCGTGGCGGCCTTTACCGTGCCTTTGTGTGGCTGCCTTTACTGTGATAGGCTACGTAAATACTTACGTAGCCTATCACTGCTGACTGCAAGGTGGCTGCTATGATGGCTGCCATTTGCGGCTGCAGCAGCCTGGCTGCAGCCAGAACTCCGGCTGCGGCCGGTCTCGGCCGGCGGCTCCACAGAGCTGCTGCAGAGCAGAGCAGGCCAGGAAGGATTCCGGGGGGAGGGACGGAGTGCCTCCCCTGCACTGTGGATGCCCCGGAGCGGATCCAAGTAAGGCTTTTGTACATCCCTGGATAAATAAGGTCCCATGGCAAGCGACTCTAATGAGAAAAGGAGTCCAAGATGGGTGGGAGTTTTTTTAAATAGGAAATTCTCAAGGAACAAATTACGAACAATTCCAACAAGAAGGAAAGGTGCAAGACAACAGAAGAAGCCAATGTGGCTTCACAAAAAGCTTAGAGATGACCTGAAAACAAAAAAGGACACATATAGGAACTGGATGGAAGGCAAAGCTACAAAGGAAGAGTATGGGCAGGTAGCACAGAATTGCAGGGATGGCATCAGGAAGGCTAAAGCTGAGATGGCAAAATGATAACAGATGGCAAAATGATAACAGATGACAAAGAAAAGGCAGAAGTGCTCAATTCCCACTTTGGCTCAGTCTTCTCCCAAATTGGGTCTATGACCCCCCTGGCAAAGGTGAAGTACAGGCTGAAGGGGCAGGATTGCAGCTTGAGATCGATAGGCATATGGTCAAGGAACACCTAATTACTTTGAATGAGTTCAAATCTCCAGGGCCAGATGAACTGCATCCTAGAGTAATAAAGGAACTGGCAGAAGAGCTCTCAGAACCACTGTCTATTATCTTTGAGAAATCATGGAGGACGGGTGAAGTGCCAGATGCCTGGAGGAGGGCTAATATTGTCCCTATCTTCAAAAAGGGCAAAAAGGAGGAACTTGTGAACTACAGATCAGTCAGTCTGATATCAATCCCTAGGAAAATTCTCGAGCAGATTATAAAGCAATCCATCTGTAAGCACCCTGAAAACAATGCAGTGATTACTTGAAGCGAACATGGATTTGTCAAGAACAAATCCTGCCAGACGAATTTAATCTCATTTTTTGATCAGGTCACCTCCCTTGTGGACTGTGGGAATGCTGTGGACATAATATACCTCGACTTCAGCAAAGCTTTCAGCAAAGTGCCCCATGATATCCTGATGAGCAAACTAGCTCAAAGTGGGCTAGATGAAGCAATGATCTGGTGGATCCACAGTTGGCTACAGGACTGGACTCAAAGAGTGCTTATCAATGGGATCTTCTCAAATTGGGAGAGGTAACAAGTGGGGTACCACAGGGCTCAGTCCTGGGCCCAGTGCTCTTCAACATTTGTATTAATGACTTGGAGGAGGAGGTGCGGGGAATGCTGATCAGATTTGCAGATGACACAAAATTGGGCTGGATAGCTAATACCCTGGAAGACAGAAACAGCATTCAAAGTGATCTTGATAGGTTGGGGGACTGGGCAGAAAACAACAGAATGACATTTAATAGGGATAAATGCCAAGTTCTTCACCTAGGAAAAAGAAGCCAAATGCACAGTTACAAGATGGGCAATACTTGCCTCAATACTACAAGCAAGAAGGATCTTGGATTTGTTGTTGATCACAAGCTGAATATGAGCCAGCAATGTGATGCGGCTGCAAAAAAAGCTAATGCTATTTTGGGCTGCATTTATAGAAGTATAGCTTCCAAATCACGTGAAGTGCTAGTTCCCCTCTACTCACCAGTGGTTAGGCCTCATCTGGAGTACTGTGTCCAGTTCTGGGCGCCACGCTTTAAGAAGTTTGCAAGACAAGCTGGAGAGTGTTCAGAGGAGGGCAACAAAGATGATCAGGGGACAGGAAACAAAGTCCTCTGAGGAGAGACTGAAAGTACTTGGCATGTTAGGCTTGAGAAGAGAAGACTGAGGAAATATGATAGCTCTCTTCAAGTACTTGACAGGTTGTCACAGAGAGGAAGGCCAGGATCTCTTCTTGATCATCCCAGAGTGCAGGAGGACACAGAATAATGGGCTCAAGTTACAGGAAGACAGATTCTGGCTGAACATCAGGACAAACTTCCTGACTGTTAGAGCAATATGACAATGGAACCAATTACCTGAGGATGTAGTGGGCTCTGCCACACTGGAGGCATTCAAGATGAAGCTGGACAGCCATCTGTCAGGGATGCTTTGACTTAGATGCCTGCATTAAGCAAGGGGTTGGAGGACTCGGTGGTCTTCTAGGCCACTTCCAATCCTACTATTCTATGATTCTAATATGGTTACTAAACAAAGGTGGCACAAAACCCACCCCTGCTTCAGGCCTCCATCACCCATATGAAAGTTCTTCTAGTAGCCTGCACTACCAGGCAACACCATCCGCTTTTAGTAATGGCAGGTAAAATCACAGACACCAGCACACTCCTCCTTGCTTGTCTCACAACAGTAACAGATGGGATGGAGTCACAAAGGAATGAAAGTCATGCATGCCACTGGTCCTCTGTAGCAAATAGACTTGCTGCATTGTGTATTTCTTATCTCCCTGTGCATTTAATAGTTCTCTTTTCCAATTAGGAAGAATAGAATTATTTCCTGTGGGGTGACGCTTTTGTTGCAATACGGGCTACTTATGCTGATGTCATGATACTGTCAGTGAAGCAGCGTGCTGCAGACTTTGAGGATTAGGCTGTATTCAGAGGGAAAGCATTTTCAAGACAACAATTTGATGGTATAGCTGTTTTATTTGGTAACAAAGAGAAAATCTGATGCTCCTTCCATGGAACTCTGGAAAAACACTGCTGTCACTGGCAGTTGCATTGAAGAGAAAGGTGATGCTAATGCTGGTCAAGCACTATAACCTTCAGATCAACTGACAATGTGCATCTATACTTGCTACATAATTCAAAAGAGAGAGACTCCCGAGGACAGCATGAACACTTCACCAAAAATATGCTGAGAGAAGGGAGAGTCAGACAGCTGTGGGAGTTTGACTGCAAGAAGGGGTGGCCAGGAGAGTCAAGACAGACAGTAAGCAGCCACATATACATTTTTGCTCTAGGCCAACTTTATGAACAAAACTATACCAAACAAAAGTGATATCCAGAATGTTCGATTACACTAAAACATGCACTGTGCTATAAGAGCCAAACTGAAATGACCAACACGTGGTGCCTAGCTTTATTTCTACCTCCCAAACCACACCACGTGCTAAATAAAAGTTGAAACTGGTGTATTTTATTCCATTCCAAAAGTAGCCTGTGTCATTTAACAACTTCTGTGCATTGATTATGAGCTGAAACAAAGCCAGTGGAAAAACAGAGGATGCAGAGGAACTTGTTGATTAATTTGTTCTCCTGGAGAATGCAAATGGCAACTTTAGAAAACCTTAGTTTGCTACTTGTGAACTGATTAAAACAGGAGAATGGCAATGAACTCTCTGGAAAGCCATAAAGCTAGAGATGAGTATTTGTAAAGGTACATTTGGAGCATGAAGTATTAAATTAGAAACACATTCTAAATAAAAGTAGATTTTTTAAAAAGCTCTGAAACAAGTAAACTGATTCTCTGATAGTAGATAAGAAATAATCACCAAAGAGACCTTAGTGAAAGCGGACTGTGTGTGCAATAAATAAGAATATATGATGCCTGGAATGTTAAGTCCAATAGTTACATATGAACAAGAAATTGCATGAGAAAAATGATGGATACATTTGTTCATCCTCTACTCCAATAAAACTAGAGATTTTCAATAAAGGGCAATACCGTAACACACAAAATATTTCACATTTTTCTTTTCTCCACTGCCTCACTCCCAAACCATAGAATACCCTGACCTTGGTTGGTACAGTTTGGAACTCAGTAACACTGACATGTTGGAAACTAATTGGATAGACAGCCAGTGTTTGTATATCAGTGGTCCAGCTCCAGAGTATCTAGAACTGGGTGTAATGCCCTCTCTGCTGAAGCAACATCGCAATTTGTGGAGCTATGCTGACAGCAGGAGAGGTCCATAGACCTGAAACTGATAAAAGATGTAGCCACTAGCCAGGGTGCCCAATATCAGTTGTGACTTGTAATGCATCAGAACTATACAACGCAGGTCTGCTGGCACAGAGGTAGCTGATGGAAGACAGGTCCTTGTCAACCTGCAAAGTGGTCGAATCCTATGCTATTACTGTTAGATACATAACCTATTGAAATCAATTGAAATCAAATCAGGGCTTAGCTCTGCATAGGATCAGGCTGGTATTGATATGGATGCTTGCAAGTGTTATCAAGATCAGATTTCTCTTAAAAATGAGCCATGATTTCATTCAGTAAAAACCATTAATTCCCCCCGCCCCCTGCTCTGTCTCTAGCCAGGTATTAGCTAAGTCAATCACTCCTCTGGAATGTAAATTTCTGTTATCCACGTATCTCCTGACAATGCCGCCAATTAACCTCTAATGCTCCCTTCATGGATCACTGCCTTGTTGTGGCGAAGGGGCTTGCGTAACTCAGTGAAGCCATAAGCTATGCCATGCAGGGCCACCCAAGACGGACAGGTCATGGCGGAGAGTTCTGACAAAATGTGGTCCACTGGAGAAGGAAATGGCAACCCACTCCAGTATTCTTGCCAAGAAAACCCCATGGAACGTATCACAAGGCTAAAAGAGATGACACCGGAAGATGAGCCCCTCAGGTCGGAAGGTGTCCAATATGCTACTGGGGAAGAGCAGAGGGTATTTCCAAGTAGCGCCAGAAAGAGTGAAGCGGCTGGGCCAAACCCGAAAGGACACTCAGCTGTGGATGTGTCTGGTGGTGAAAAGAAAATCCGATGCTGTAAAGAACAATATTGTTGAGGAACCTGGAATGTCAGATCAATGAATCAAGGTAAGCTGGAGGTGGTCAAACATGAGATGGCAAGATTGAACATCGACATCTTGGGAATCAGCGAACTAAAATGGACAGGCATGGGCGAATTTAATTCAGGTGACCATCATATCTACTATTGTGGGCAAGAATCCCTTAGAAGAAATGGAGTAGCACTCATAGTCAACAAAAGGCATGGCCTTGGTGTACAAAATGAAGCAGGACAAAAGCTAATTTTTTAGTTTTGCCAAGAGAACACGCTGATCATAGCAAACACTCTTTTCCAACAGCACAAGAGGCGACTCTACACATGGACGTCACCAGATGGTCAATATCGAAATCAGATTGATTATGTCCTTTGCAGCCAAAGATGGAGAAGCTCCATACAGTCAGTAAAAACAAGACCTGGAGCTGACTGTGGCTCAGATCATGAGCTGCTTCTTGCAAAATTTTGTCTTAAATTGAAGAACGTCGGGAAAACCACTAAACCGTTCAGGTATGACCTAAATCATATCCCTGATGAATATACAGTGGAGGTGAGGAATAGATTTCAGGGATTAGACCTGATAGACAGAGTGCCTGAGGAACTATGGACGGAGGTCCGTAACATTGTTCAGGAGGCAGCAACGAAATCCATCCCAAAGAAAAAGAAATGCAAGAAAGCCAAGTGGCTGTCTGATGAGGCTTTACAAGTAGCTGAGGAAAGAAGGGAAGCGAAAAGCAAGGGAGAAAGGGGAAGATATACCCAACTGAATGCAGAGTTCCAGAGAATAGCAAGGAGAGACAAGAAGCCTTCTTAAATGAACAATGCAAAGAAATCGAGGAAAACAACAGAATGGGAAAGACTAGAGAGCTCTTCAAGAAAATTGGAGATCTCAAGGGAACGTTTTGTGCAAAGACGGGCATGATAAAGGACAAAGAAGGCAGGGACCTAACAGAAGCAGATGAGATGAAGAAGAGGTGGCAAGAATACACAGAAGAACTATACAGGAAAGATCTGAATGTCCCTGATAGCCATGATAGTGCGGTCACTGAACTTGAGCCGGACATCCTCGAGAGTGAAGTCAAGTGGGCCTTAGGAAGCATTACTAACAACAAAGCTAGCGGAGATGACAGTATTCCAGCCGAGCTATTTAAAATCCTAAAAGATGATGCTGTTAAAGTGCTGCATTCAATATGCCAACAAATCTGGAACACTCAACAGTGGCCACAAGACTGGAAAAGGTCAGTTTACATTCCAATTCCAAAGAAGGGCAACGCCAAAGAGTGTTCAAACTACCGCACCATTGCGCTCATTTCACATGCCAGCAAGGTGATGCTCAAAATCCTACAAGCTAGGCTTCAGCAGTATGCGAACCGAGAACTACCGGAAGTACAAGCTGGGTTTCGAAGAGGCAGAGGAACTAGAGATCAAATCGCCAACATTCGCTGCATCATGGAGAAAGCAAGAGAATTCCAGAAAAACGTCTATTTCTGCTTCATTGACTACGCTAAAGCCTTTGATTGTGTGGATCACAACAAACTGTGGCAAATTCTGAAAGAGATGGGAGTACCAGACCACCTTACCTGTCTCCTGAGAAACCTGTACGAGGGTCAAGAAGCACCAGTAAGAACCAGACATGGAACAACTGATTGGTTCAAAATTGGGAAAGGAGTACGACAAGGCTGCATATTGTCACCCTGCTTATTTAACTTATATGCAGAGTACATCATGAGAAATGCCGGGTTGGATGAATCAGAGGTCGGAATTAAGATTGCCGGGAGAATTATCAACAACCTCCGATATGCAGACGATACCACCCTAATGGCAGAAAGCGAAGAGGATCTAAAGAGCCTCTGGTTGAGGGTGAAAGAGGAGAGTGCAAAAGCTGGTTTGAAACTCAACATTAAAAAAACTAAGATCATGGCATCTGGCCCCATCACTTCCTGGCATATAGAAGGGGAAGAAATGGCAGCAGTGACAGATTTTACTTTCTTGGGCTCCAAGATCACCGCAGACGGTGACTGTAGCCATGAAATTAAAAGACGCTTGCTCCTTGGGAGGAAAGCTATGGCCAACCTAGACAGCATAGTAAGAAGCAGAGACATCACCTTGCCGACAAAGGTCCGTCTAATCAAAGCTATGGTTTTCCCAGTAGTAATGTATGGCTGTGAGAGCTGGACTATAAGGAAGGCTGAAAGCCGAAGAATTGATGCTTTCGAACTGTGGTGCTGGAGAAGACTCTTACGAGTCCCCTGGACTGCAAGGAGGTCAAATCAGTCAATCCTAAAGGAAATCAACCCTGAGTGCTCATTGGAAGGACAGATAATGAAGCTGAAGCTCCAATATTTTGGCCACCTAATGCGAAGAGAAAACTCCCTGGAAAAGACCCTGATGCTGGGAAAGACTGAAGGCAAAAGGAGAAGGGGATGGCAGAGGATGAGATGGCTAGATAGCATCACGGATGCAATGAATATGAACTTGAGCACGCTCCGGGAGAGAGCGCAGGACAGGAAGGCCTGGCGTGCTATGGTCCATGGGGTCACGAAGAGTCGGACACGACTGAACGACTGAACAACAACAACAAGCTTCCTTCCTTGGTGTAATTGATTGCCCATTCCTCTTAAGCACCATCCTATTAAGTTTCTGACAAACTCCTACTGGGAGAAAAAAAAATGCTTGTTGCTGTTTTCTACCCTAATGTTTACACTTATGAATAGCTAACTGAATTGTAAATCTCCTTTCTAAACTAGGGTGTCAGGATTGAATTCTCAGAGTCACTTGATCTGCCTCTCCATCAGGCTATGATTAGCATGTGCCACACAAAAGTGGGAGCATCCTTCACCCCCTTCATCAGCCTTCCCTAAAACAGTGACCTCCAGATGTGTTGGACTACAAATCCCATAATCTGCAGCCAGCATGCCTGGCTGGCTGAGGATGATGTGCACTGTAGTTCTGAAGACCCAGCTGTTCGGCTGGCCTTGTGTCATAGTCTCTTGGGTTGCTCTTTGTTTTTATTGATTTTGAGTTGCTGTTTTATTGGCAATTTCTGTTCTTATGGATTTTTATTGAATGCGTACTTATTGGTTTTAAGTACAATCGATTTTGTGTGGTTTTGATTTTGCATGCCACCTTGTGACAGTTCCACCCTTAAAGACAGCCTACAAATACTTTTAAATAAATCAAATAAAAGTCTAACACATCTGGAGGGCACCAGGTTGGGGAAGACTGCCTCACATGGTATTCTTTATCCTATAAAGAAAGGATGAAAGGCCTGCACTTGTATGTTCTAAGCCTTCTAAGGACTGAAAAACTGCAGGTTGTAGTCTCTGTCTACTATTTTAGGCACTTCTGCAGTGAAATTCAGACAGATTAGGTGAACACACACCCAAAGCATATTTATCCATTGACTGTTAATAAATGTGTGAATATATAACTTCCTGATCTAGCAGAATGTTTAAGGCAAACAGAAATTACACTGATACAGCGCTGTGTGTGTGTGTGCGTGTGAATAATTCACCTAATGATTCTTTCTGAAGGTGGCTGGTATCTTGAAAGTTCTTCTAGGGACCAGTTAGTCACATAACTTGGCTAGAAGGACTTCTTCTGAATGAAAGCAAATTGCTGGTTTCTCAGTCAGCACTTTTGGAACTCAAAAGATGACATTTGCAGACCCAAAAACTTGTGGCTCTTGTCAGTGGGCCCCTGCTGGGGCATAAGCCCTCGACAGGTGCCTGGCCATGCCTGTCCTTGATGCTAGACCTGGTGAAGCTTCCTTCATACATGCATTATATGGAAGGGAATCATGCGTAAAATGAGGCTGGAGGGCCACACCTCTGGACTCACCCCAGGTTACACAGTGCCACTGTCCATGCCCCCAACACCCACACATTAGGTGTGGTTGTCTGCAAGAGAAACTCTGTACAGCATCACGGGAACCCCACACACTCAGAGGGCTAGATTTTCCATTGATTTCAATTGTCAATATTTCACCCTGTACCTCTATTGAGCTGAAAAGGTCGCTAGGTTAGAATCATAGAATAGTAGGGTTGGAAGGGGCCTACAAGGCCATCGAGTCCAACCCCCTGCTCAGTGCAGGAATAAGAGTTCCTAGGGCCCATTCATTTTAGATCTTTCTATCAAGGCTTTGAGTAAAGGGAAGTAGCTATTGGGTATTGTTGTTGTTGTTTAAAAAGAGAAGACTAGATCTGCAGTCCATAAAACAAATTCAAATACTAGCGTGTTGCAAATGCTTTGCCAGATCCGGTAATGACAGCTCTATTAGAATCGGTAACCAACAGGGGAATCATCCCTGCTAATTACTTACTTACATGTTCATTAATACTCATTAATGAAAGGGAAAACAAGGATAATGATTGTGAATGGTGTTTGTTTATTCCCCAGCCCCCAGAGTTTAAATTTAATAAAAACAAACTGAAGTTTTGATAAGCCATATGAATAGCATCCTCTATTAGCCAAGAAAGCTATGTCTTTAGCTCTGGATATATTTATAGCTCTGCAAGTTTTATACCTCCTAAAACAATGCTTTTTTGTATTTCTTCCCTCACTCCCTGTTTTTTTTTTCTTTTTAAGGAAATCATTATCTATAGGAAACTGACAAAACATATACAGACAAGCACACACAGAGAGACAGGCAGACAGAGAGACAGACAGACACACACACACACACACACACACACACACACTCAAGCTGTAGTTCAGATTTAAGTCAAAGCCACTAGGGATTAGAACACAATGTAAAATGTGGTGTGAACAGTTCACTGGCATGAAATGTTGCAAAGGATATTTTCTGTGGGGATGCAAGGTGAAAGGTGCTCAGAATGAGCCTGGCAAGGAAGCCTTTTCTGAGAAGAATCATTATATCTTTTTATTAGGTTTTTCCTGCAACAGGTCAGAAGGAAACGAAGCCTAGAAATGCTCCAGAAATAGCAAGTGTATTGGGATTTTGGTTTAATGAGCTGAACAGGGAAAGAAAATGTACTTTTATGTGGAGTTTGGTGTGACTTTTTGGTGTCAATGAGAAGGCAGAGTTTGTTGTTGGACACAATTAACACCAGGTGAATGCTTATCCCAAACCGCACCAATGGTTTCTTACATATGTTGGAAATCTAGGATGGCAGAGAAATCCGTCACGGACTCCAATGAGGACGGATTCTTTAGAATCCGCCCCCCCCCCCCGAGTCTGTGGTGGAACAGACTGCTCCCCACCGCCAACCCACAAAGCTCGGTCGGGACAGATCCTAGCTGGTGCTGGCTGGTCCTTGTCCGTCCTCTTCATTCCGCAGCCAGCCACTGCCAGGCTGCGGCTGCAAATGGCGTCCAGCGTAGCAGATGCCATTTGAGTCCCTGTTCTTTGCTATGGTAGGCTACGTAAATATTTCTGCAGCCAATCACGGCAAAGGGCAGGGACGCAAATGGTGTCCCCTACGCCAGACGCCATTTGCAGCCGCAGCCCAGCAGCGGACGGAAGTCCGGCTGCAGGCGGCCCTGGAACCAGGGAGGGGAGGATTCCGGGGGGAGGGACAGATCGCCTCCCCCCCCAGTGGACCCCAGAGCGGAATGGTAAGTGCAGTTCGTACACCCCTAGAGAAATCTGATGCCTAACACGGACGCTCACTGCCTGCAAAGGTTTGAGCACTTCAGCGGAGTTCACAGAACCACACATGCATTCCTTTCTTTATGCATATCTGTTATCTCCATTAAAATTAAAGAGCCTGGGAGCATAAGGCAAGTACGGGGAGACATGATAGAGGTGTACAAAAGTATGCATGGTGTGGAGAATGTGGTTAAGGAGACATTTTTCTCCCACTAGAACCTGGGGTCATCCCATGACTAGTGGAAGATTTGGGACAGATAGGAGGAAGTATTTCTTCACACAGCACATATTTAAACTATGGAATTTGCTACTGCAAGACGTAGTGATGGCCACGAATTTGGATGGCTTTCAAAGGGGGTTAGACAAATTCCTGGAGGAGAAGGCTATCAGTGGCTACTAGTCCTGAAGGCTATATATTACCTCCAGTATCAGAGGCAGTCACCGAGGAACATGGGCAGGAGTGTACTGTTGCACTTATGTCCTGCTTGTGGGTTTCCTGTGGGCAGCTGTTTGCCACTGTGTGAACAGAATGAAAATATTTGAAATGGTTCTAACAGCCACATTGCCAAATCTAGATTTAGAATATATCAAAATGGTTACAAATCTGAAGGATGAATGATTTCATGAAAACATTCCAGGACCAACTGAATGTTGACATGTGACATCTAGAAAGCAGACCTTCTGAGTAGTGGCACCACATCCCACCCTCTGGAACTCTCTCCCCCACTGTGGTTTGGGAGGTAGAAAATGTGGTGAGTTTTAAATGCCCCCTTAAAACATAAGCAAGCTTTCCCTGGCTTGTAACTGATATCATGCTGCTGCTCCATGTGATTGTTTTCTATTGTTGCTTTAATATTATTTTGATTGTTTCTGTTACTGAGTCATTTTTGTTGTAACTGTAATTGTTATTGAGTATTTTCATAGTGATGGTTAATACTCTGGCATGTAAACCTCTAAGAGATTTTGCTGTATTGTTAATAAACAAATAACAGCTTGTTTCTGATATGTTAAAGGTAAAGGTAAAGGTGTCCCCAACCAGTCGTGTCCAACTCTAGGGTGCGGTGCTCATCCCCTTTTCTAAGCCGAAGAGCCAGCGCTGTCCGAAGACGCTTCCGTGGTCATGTGGCCAGCATGACTGAACACCGAGGTGCACGGAACGCTGTTACCTTTCCCGCCGAGGCGGTGCCTATTTATCTACTTGCAATTTCTTGCTTTCGAACTGCTAGGTTGGCAGGAGCCGGGACCGAAGACGGGAGCTCACTCCGTCATGCAGCACTCGGGTCTCGAACTGCTGACCTGCCGACCTTCCAGTCTGCAGTTCAGCGTCTTAACCACTAAGCCACCGCGGCCCCTGATATGTTAGATGACTCTTAATGTTGGAGGTCAGTTTGTTAATGTTAGCAGGGGGGAGCCTATTGAATTTCCTTGACAGGTACTGTTCTTAAACTAACCTAAAACCCCCACAACCCCCACTTGTTACATGCAGAGCTAGATGACTCAGGTTCAGGGGCTATTGAACTCCACACCGATATGCTCTGTTTTAAACTTGCTTTCAGAGAGAAGGAAAAGCAAGCCTCCACTGACTTCCCTTAAATGGGTCAGCTGATGGCAGCATTTGAAGAATCAGACAAAATGCCAGCTCAGAGCATAAGGCTTCTTCCCCACCTGGAAAATGGATTTAATTTTAGTTTCCAAGAGGGTGGGTTCAACCCACAGAGAGTTAAAAGAGGCAGTCTTGTTTTTCATTCAGTGTAGTACAGTACAGATTGCTAGGAAGATTACCTGGGCATGGCAGGTAAGTTAAAAGAGGCACTCTCATTTTTCATTCAGTGTATAGTAGACAGCACAGAGGGCATATTACCTGGGTATGCCATGACATGTTGCAATAAAAACCAAACATCAAACAAGGTTATTTGAATTTCTTCTCCCTGTCTTAATGGAATTCTCCATCTGGGAGAAGCAACATTTCAGTCCTTTCCACAGAGCTAACCCACTACTGTGCTAGGTATTCCGTAACCATACACACTGTAGCCATTATTTATCCAAAATCCTCCTCAATTTGGTGTTCTATGTGGTGTTCTTCTTGGCAAGGGACAGGATAGGTAGCAGCGGGGGGTGGAGGGGAGGATTCCCCACAGGGAATGGCCTGTGGGAGGACAGTCCTGGCCTTAGGTTGGAATTCAAATCTGAAAAGATTCAGAAGGTGGCCTTGAATCACTCTAATTCTGAGAGGAATATTCCAAACATGTTACCATCAGAGGAGCAATGGATTTGGTTTTGAAAGATGTGGACTACAAGCCTTGATGAGGCTTGAACTTTCTGGATGGCTTTGAAAAACGTCTCAGTCTCTATCTGTAAAATGGGGAGATGAATAGCTTCACTCACAGAATTGTTGTGAAGCGAAATGGAGAAAGGGTTGCAAATGACCCTACAAGTGCTTCTGCTTTGGAAACAGACATATGGGAGCCTGGCAGTTCAATCTAGCCCCCATGGGTAGTCCCCATTTGTCCCTTGATCCAAGATTCCCCGCCCCCCCCCTTACTATATACCTTAGCTCAGTGGAGACTGGTGGCTGTGATGTCAGTGGGGTGGGTGAATCTGCTCCGGGTTTCAGTCAGAACTCTAATGGAGCTATCCAAAGTGTGAAGCATCTTGGATAGTTCCTTTAGAGTTCTGACTGGTTCTGACTGAAACCCGAAGCGGATTCACCCCCCCCACTGACATCAGAGCCACCAGCCTCCACAGCCTTAGCTACCTTCTGAGAACCCTGTGCTTGTGTCTTGGAATTAGTAGTGGAAGTCCTCAATAAGGGGAAGCTGCTGCCAAAGGGCTCTGTTGCTGTTTTTGCTGGGGAGAAGGAGGTTAAAGAGCCCCTTGCCCATGTGTTAGTTTACACTGGAATTAGTCCAGTTTGCTAAATGCAAAATATGGCCTCCGCCATTAGTTGCCAGTTGGAGTTATATGTGGTTTCTGACAGTAGATTTCCTACACACTGTACAGAAAGCTGCCCTGGAAAGGTGTCCCAAATTTACTCTTACAGATTGAATTTGGTATGGTGTGCCAGGAGTGATAGTAAGGGTTCACCATTTAAAACACTCCTTGAAATGTTTAACAAGAGGGATCTTTTTGAGTTTCAGACTGCCTTTTGAGTTTCAAACTGTGTTTGTCACATGATGGAATATAGGAATTCTTTCAGAAGTGTGTTTAAAATATTAAAATATTCATGAAATAAAATGAAAGATTTTGGCCCTCCAGTCTCAGCCTGGGCAATGATGCAGTCACAGACATTAGGAAGCACTCAGTTGCATGGTAATGTGCCACCTGATACATAATTTGAGGGATATGCTGTGTGCCGCTATGCCATTATTATATACTAATAATGAATAGAAAGGAGAGGAGAGGGTGGCTATAAGGTCCTTTGGGACTGGGCACATTCATTTTTTTAGATTAAGTTTAGCAGCCATGAAGATTTGTGAGCTAAATGATTTCAGTATTTTAAAACATGAGACTATCTCCCCATCTTCAAGTCATTATGAGTTAGGATGGATCTGATGAACAACTGAAATGGTTACTGAGGTGGAGAAACCAGCACAAGATGATATTTCTGGGATGGTGACCATTTGTTTGAATGCTCTGATGGACAGTGAGTGAGATCAAAGTTTATCACTTCTGTAAATACCTTTGAAACGTACAAGGAGGCAGATGGTGGTGTGCTGAGAACCTACCTGTTTTCTGTGGAGCCTCTACATTGCTTTCTACATTCACCCTTGACACAAATGGCTGGTTAAAGGATTGGATCCAGACATAGTCCTACTTAGAGTAGATTCGTTGAAATCCATCAGATTTATTTAGCCATGACTAACTTAAGTGCCATTGATTTCAATGAGTCTACTCGAAGTAGGACTAAATCTGGATCCAACCCACCATGTTTGATCTTGCAGTAACAGCCTTTGTATGACTGGGACTAAATCTAGGCCTCAGGACAGAGTGTGTGCCTACCTAGCATCATCTGATCAGAATAATGTATATGAGCTGTCTCCAAGTCACACAAAAAGCAAAGGTAGCCATGTGGGCTGTAAGAGAAATTCCAAAAACCAATTAGGGTTACCCTAAACTCAGTTCCAACCAATGCTGCACACAGTTGTGGCAGAAGCAACCTTTCTCGGCATTAAGGGAACACATGTGACCAGTGTCCATTGGCATGTCACTGGTGTGTATCCACATTCTGTGCCAGTGTGCCAACAAAAGGACAAAGCTTCAAGGGCTATCTAAGCCAGCCCTGCCTCAGCCCCATTGAACTTGCTATTTTGGTCAGCCCATTCTGGGGTAGGATTTAGTGCAGGCCATGTTGGTAGGATTTTTCTTTGCTAAACAGCCTGATTGGCCGTGGACTGCTTGTTTTTTTTTTTATTATTATTATTATTATTATTATTATTATTATTATTATTATTTACCTACTCTGTACTATCCAATTGGCTTTAAAGGGGGTGAGCATTAAATAGGTTGTTTGGTCACAGTAAGGTGGGCAGTGCCAGTAGGGATATTGCA
Organism: Heloderma suspectum; assembly: GCF_057233095.1. Taxonomy (NCBI): domain Eukaryota; kingdom Metazoa; phylum Chordata; class Lepidosauria; order Squamata; family Helodermatidae; genus Heloderma; species Heloderma suspectum. The sequence goes on from NC_139461.1 coordinate 257,845,488, forward strand.
GATAAGTAATTGGTGAGCATGCAGAGGAGCTTTTACGGCAAATAGGGTTTAGGGATCTGTCCTCAGTCTTGGGACTTGGGCCAGAGACAGGACCCTCTTTAGGGCCCGTGTTGTAGGACTCAGGGGGCAGGGGCCCAGGAAGGCACTCCTCACCACTTCAAGGTTTGGCCCAGGGGCAGGGATGGCTTCTCAGATCCCTCCCTCTAGGGCTGGGGCTGGCTTGCCCCTAAGAGTTAGCACGTTCATGCTAGGGATGGACGAAAGTCCCTTACCTGTTCTCAAAGCTTGCTTCGCTGTGGGGGGAAGGCGCTTCGGTTCTCCCCCCGAAGTTCAGGCGAGGGGGGGGTGGCGCCCCGCCTCGCCCGGCTGAAATTCAGGCCGGGGGGGAGGCGCCCCATCCCTCGCCGGCGAAATTCAGGCCGGGTAGGAGCGCCCCATCTACCCGGCCGCGAAAAAAAAAGTAAAAACACACACACACACCCACACACCCACACCCGTGATAGGCTACGTAACGATTTACGTAGCCTATCACGGCTAGATTTCCAAAGTCAGCCGTGATAGGCTATGTAAATCGTCATGTAGCCTATCACGGGTGACTTTGAAAAAAAAAAAAAGCATGTACGCAAATGGCGGCTCCCATGGGGACTGCCATTTGCGTTCCTTATTTTGACACGTCTAGTCTACGTAAAGATTTACGTAGACTACGGTGAAAATAAGGGCAACGCAAATAGCGTTCCCTTATTTTCGCTGTAGTCTACGTAAATGTTTACATAGACTAGACGTGCCAAAATAAGGAATGCAAATGGCAGCACCCATGGGCCGCTGCCATTTGCGTACGCGCTTTTTTTTTTTTCAGAGTCACTCGTGATAGGCTACGTGACGATTTACATAGCCTATCACAGCTGACTTTGGAAATCTAGCCGTGATAGGCTACGTAAATCGTTACGTAGCCTATCACGGGTGTGTGGTTTTTTTTTTACTTTACTTTTTTTTTTTTTGCAATGGCGGTGGCGGCAGCAGGTCAGGCGACCGGCCGCCGCCCCCGCCCCTGCCAAACCGCCGCCGAACCGCCGCCGGGATCTGCCGCCAAGAGGGACATTCGGCCACGGTAAGTCCCATCCCGGGGGGGGGGCGGGGGGCAGGCGGAGAATTTCCCCACCAATTTCAGGGGGCCGAATGCATTGGCATTCGGCCTCCCGAAGATTCGTGGAGAAATTCTCCGCCATCCCTAGTCATGCTAGTGCTGTGCTGAAAATTTCTCCCACATTTTTTTTTTTTTTTAGACTATTCTCATTCAATTTGATAGAACAGAAATGGCTTCTGAAAAGAAATTCAAAGGAGGAGAAATTTTGGAGAAATTCTCAAGGGTTGGGTTTGGGGTGCTTGTGCTTACCTGACTTGTGAGGTGGCTGAGGAGTGTGCATGAGTGTCCTGTCTTTCATTGTACAGTAATCTCTGTGGCAGCCTGTAGCCTCCTCAGCTTCCCGCACTTCAGTTAAAGCAATCATGAGGAAGACATCGTGAGGCAATTCCTCCCATAGGACTTTTTCAGTTCAGGAAGTGCAGGTGGCTTGGGAGGCTGCAGAGCAATGGAGAGGTGTGTAATAGAGAAAGAAAATGCACACAGCACCCCCGGCCACCTCGCAGTGATTAGGTAAGCTCAAAAATACCACCAAAGAAATTCAAAATTCTGCCTCAGAAAAGCAGAAGCCTCAACACAGTTGATGCTGTTGCCACCTACAGAATCAGTGCATTAAACCAAAAACCCTGAGGGAAAAAGAAAGAACCTATGCTACAACCCCTGCCAATAGTAAGTCCTATCAGTGAGAAATGGTTGGAGAATTTCTCCTCCCCTAGGAGAAATTCAGTGAAATTGTCCCCTCGATTTCTCTGCCCACAAATAGGCCGGATAACTTTGAGAGGCCATTTGCGCACAGCTGTAGATCACACCCACTGCTTTCACCATTGCAGATCTGCTTTTCTGTTTATTTAATAAAACTGTGGCCCTAGTTTACCCCACTCTTTTTGTGTCACCTTTTTATTTCCAGGTATGGTCACGATATGGATTCTGGAATACATGAGTTGGGGACTTGTGCATACAAATGTCTATGCAGTTCACCCAATAATATACACAATTTTCTTTCACACTTTGAAGGGAGATGATCATATATATCAGGGGAACTGCATGTATATTTGCAGGTGCAATCACTGGATTGTCAGCCTTGAATTTCCCTTTTGAAATTAGAGTTTCTGTTATAATTACTGGTGTATTATTGTTGCAGTTCTGCTAATGGAGAGTCACTATCACATAATTCTGCCATTAAAAAAAGGAGCAATACTTCTACTGAGCCAGCCACTGTTGTCCGCAGTCACCTATGTGCAAACCTGTGTTGGCAGGCTGTGGAAATGGCTGTCGCATTCAGTTACTGGTAGTTTTAGAGTGAAGTGATTTTGGCAGTTCTAGCTTGGATGGGCTGTGTCTATAGAAGAAAATAGAAGTGATTGTTCAAATGAGATGCCTACAGATTAGATCAGATGAGTAGAGCACCAGTTGCACATTTGTCAACATATTCCAAATGAGACCTATTTCCAGATCCAGGTTTTTGTCCAATAGGAAAGTTATAGATTTTTTGTGCAGAAAGTGCTTTCCTGGGCATTCATGCATGACTCCTGTATGTACAGTCCATCTGTATTCTGCAAGGCTGTCAGCTTCCAGCCATGCACGCTTCATGGGCAAGATAATAATATATACACAGTCCATACGGGCGCAGGGACCTAATCAATACAATCCATGCAGCCCTTTTCTGGCAAGCGCTTATCAACAGATGGTCCATATTCATGTGCCTATGACAGAGGTGGGCAACTTGTGGTCCTCCAGATGTGGTGGACTGTAACTCCCATCAGTCATAGAATCATAGGGTTGGAAGGGGCCTACAAGACCATCGAGTCCAACCCTCTGCTCAATGCAGGAAACCTGATTCCCAGGCGATCTCCCATCCAAGTACTAACCAGGGCTGACCCTGCTTAGCTTCCGAGATCAGACGGGATCGAGTGCATCCAGTCCCCATCCTTGGTCCTAGCAGCATAGCCAATGGTGAGGGATCATCGGAGTCCAACATTTGGAAGGCCATATAATTATTTGCCACCCTCTGGCTCTGGGCAACATATTGTACCCTAGGTGTGGCTTAGGATCAGGAACCAGCCTGAAGATTGTTCCTTCATCTCATTGCATGTACAATCTTAATGCCAGGAACATGTGTCAAAAATAAACATTAAACAAAAAGTGTGTGTGTGTGTGTGTGTGTGTGAGTACGCATACTTATGTGCTATGAATGTCTGTATATATTTTGTTGTATGCATTCCTTGTTCTAAACATGATTACCCTGATCCATTTTGCATTCAACAAATAGTGGGGCCCAGATGGAGATGTCTATCCCCATTCCCATTAAAAGTTGTATCTGACCAAACCATGAAATCATAGATGAGGATGAGGATGTATATGGATGTTGGAAGCTTGCTCAATAACCTTCAGGTTCCTTCCATTCCTGTATATGTTAAAACAATTCTTCTGTATGATAATGCAAGTTCATATTTTTAGATGTAAGTAAAGTCTATTTGGCCTATTGGTCTCAGTGATTGAGCGGCTGAGTGTAGGTCAGGTACCGACATTTAATACTGTATATAAACATACTGTCAAAAGTAAGAAAATCTGCTATCCTCATTGCAAAATTTGCCATGTGGAAAAGGAGTGTACCCAACTTAGCAGTAACATCTATTGTCCTGGATCAATGCAAGTATTAAATTTAGTCATAAAGTGTTTAACCAGGCCTTAATTTCAGTCAGAGCTTATCAGGCATATCCCTGGAACCTCATTTTTTTTTTTCTGCTATGGCATGATATGTGACTATAAAACATAGAGGATTTCTGAGTATATTTGCAGAGTTTTTTTCACTATTGCATAAACATAAAGGGTGCCTGTACCTCTCAGATTAGCAATAAGAGATTCTAGGCAGATGTAAAGCTTCAGCATGGCTTGTTATAGAAATTAAGCAATAGTCTTATCATTTATGGTCCAACAGAAAGACCTAGAGCAAAATTAAAAGATATCTCCCAACCAAGTGTTCATATATTAAATTCCTCCTTCCCCACCAAAAATGCATGAAAATGTCATGACTGAAAACTGAATGCTTTGTATGTCACAAACCATGAAAATAGTGATGAGGTGGTCTACACTAAAGAATACACAGATGCCCATCTGTGCAATTAGCATCCATTTGCCCCGTTGCCAAGTAAGGGGAAGTCACTACTGTTCACAGTGGTTGTGCATACTGGTGAATGAATGCAATTTGTCTCCTGTCTAAACAAGATACAAACTGTGTTCAATTGTCTGGTCTTGCTTATTACCTTGATGGATTTCACTGCATTGACCCCAGCAAGTAAGTGTACCATTTACACCCTCTGCTGAACACTGCCATTTTACCCAGCTGTGTGAAGTACCTCTAGCCATTATAGCAAATCCCTGTTTTTCTTTCATTCTCTCTGGAATTAAAGCTTTTACCCCATCCCCCCAAGCTCCCACCCCTTGGCAAACAGCAGCTCTGTACAAAGCAACATTCTTTCCAGGTTTTTCAGCCTGTTCCCTGCTGTGACAGAAACTGATGAAGCACTACCTGAATATTAGCAATGCACATAATCTAATGGCTAAATATAGAACTGACAAAGGCCCTCCCTCACATAGTGGCAGACTGCGGGAAAAATCAATGTCATTTCTGATATGGCTGCCTGAGAGACATCTTCACGAAGAGTTTTATCTTTTCCACTTGTCACCGGTTCACAGATAAGCTTTGGCACATGATTATAGAGCATATCATTACCCCCCCTTTTTTTTACCTTATTCTTTGCATGTAGAGACATATTAAATGTCCTTTTTCTCCTCTCTCTCTTTAAACTTTTAGGGTTGTTACATATCTTAGAATAGATTCAATTTTTCTACTTCAGGCTGAGTACAACTTTTCTATAATGACTGGGGCATTCACATGTCTAAAACAGACTCCCAGAGGAACCTCAGCCAGATGTGGTTCGAAGGTATGTGTATCGAGTGTTTTCAGTCATACACAGGCCTTCAAAGGTTACAGAAAAGAAGTGGTTGACCCCAAGTAGATGCCTGTTTTCCTTTAATTTTAGATTTTAGGATGTGGTGTGTACATCGGCCTGGTTGCTTCAATGAACAAAGCTAAGTGATCTTCCAAGTTCCCAATTTCTGACGTGGTCCACACATGCAGTGGAATGAAAGGTGAACATCTTGTGAAATAAGGTTGACACCAGGTGTCAATAGGCCCCATGGCAAGGTGCCCTCTGGTTCTCGCCCCCCCATCAGTTGGGGTTTCTAGCAGTGGCAGCAAGCAACAGCAGCACTGCTATGAATTGCAGCAGGCACCTCCACACCACCCATCATTTTGACATTTTCACAGTGCCCTGACATAGTGTCACTCTGAGCCTGAGGACATTGTGGGAATGTCAAAATGGCAGCTTGATATTTACTGAAGTTATTATTTCTTTGAAATACTTGTATACTCCCCTTTGCTATCAAATAATGGCACACTGTACAAAATGCATTAAAGCAACAGTTCAAATAAAATACAGAATAGATACAACAACAGATAAAATCTACCAAGCATGAGATTATAAACTGTGCACTGCTGATGGCCTGGCCTGGACTACAACCTTCCTCCTTGACATGCTAGGACTTTTGTTTTTAACCTGCATGACAACATCTGCCACATACACCATCTGAATGAAGTCTTACCGTTTCAGGATTGTACCACCTCATTCTGTAGACCAAGGCTTACTTCCCACTGTCATGATTCCCTAGGACCCCTCTATCCTTAAGCACTCACACACACAAAATAGGAGAGGCTTCAGTCTTACGCCTTTAATTCATTATTCACAGGTTCATTACAGATGCAAATCCTCAAAGACTCTCTGGCTGCAAAGGAATGCCTCCAGGGGACTCAAATGGGATCACTGAAAGTTGCCCGCAGTTTGAAAGGGCGGCTATCTGGCTAGGCTAACTTAGGGAAGGAGGTCTCACCCCTCACGTGCTGCTTCCCTGCGTAGCCTCATGCATTGCTAACTGGTTCGACTGTCTAAGCTCCGCCCCTGATGCTTCCCTCTTAGCTCTGTGCCGCCGCCTCGCGTCTCGTAGGTCACAGTCCTCAAGCCCCTCCTCCTCCTGCTCACTGCTTCTCCGGGGGGGGGGGGTGAGGAGGAAGCTTTGTGCCCGGCCATCTGGGAGTTGGTAACCTGAGAAGCACACCTACCCATATCTGAACTGGCTTGTGAAAATGCCTCCTCCAGTTCTGGTGGATCTTCTTCTGAATCTGAGCTGCTAACTATCTCCCTGCTCCAGAATCAATCCTGACACCCTGTGGGCAAGAATATATCATCCCAGCTGGTCACTTGCCCTGGAGAATAGCTTCTAGCCTAGCAAATGGGAGAGTAAGGGGCTCTAATCACCCCAAATACACAAAAGCTATTTATCAGATGTCAGAGGGCTATATTTCCCAGACACCAGCAGGCGGCAGATAACTCTTCTTTAATGTTTGCCCTTATTCTCCCAAGCACTTTAAATATATTTTACTACAGCCACCTGCATAATAAATAATGTAGTGGTGTTTTCCAGGGGCTGGAAGGAAAAGTGTTGGCTTACTTACAGCAGCACTTACAGCTGCTTTTGCAGCAGTTGCTAAGCAGGGGTTGGACGCAGCTAGTGGTCCACCAACTGTTGTGACATAGCAGCACCAGTGCAGGAACCTTTAAGTCTGATTCTGTGCACTTCCAGTGGTGGAACTGCAAGTATAGGATTGGACTATTGCTCATCTTGATCGTAGGCTCAGAGAAGACATTCCCAGATGTAATCAGCCTCAAGGCTGTCTCAAGACATTTTTCTGCCTGAAGTGAAGGACAAGATGCCCCTACGGAAGCCAACACTGGTGATGGGACAGCACCCTTCACCTCACCTGAGAGCTGTAGACTAGCTTAGAAGGCACAAGACAGGCTTCAAGAAGCACACAGATCTGTCATCCAACAGAGGGGAATGGCCAGAGTACTCCCACTGCTGCCCCCTCCATACCACCCATCATCTGCCACCTGAGGCAACTGCTTCAGTCTGTCTAATGGCAGGGCCAGCCCTCATCTACCTGCATTGTAAAACTCATTCCTTCTATCCCAGGGAACATAAGACATTTCATTCATGCATGTTTGCCACACCCCACATCTCAATATAGCCTGATGTTTATTGCTTATAAAATTGGAGATTGTCTCTGGCTTGTTTGTGTTTTGGAAAAAGGAACCATACCAATCGGATGAGGCCTCAGAATCCTTTTGGCTTTCCTCATGGAATGGGGTAGGATGAATAATGCATTTGAGAAATAGGTGACATTATGATTGAGCTTCAACAAAGTGTATTTAAACTTTTTTTAAAAAATGGGATGAATCAGTAAGTGCTCATCTGAGCTTGTCATGTGTTTTAGATAAAATGACTGATAGAAAGTGATTTTTCAAAAAGATCTTCCCAAACAATTCCTATATCAAAGTCTTAAAAACCACATAAACAGTAAAAGAAGATTTATGTTCAGTTTCTATTAATACAAAGTGGTGTGGAGGTGAAAGGATCAAAAGTAAGTAGATTCCTGGCTGATACGAAATGGGGGTGGGGAATCTGTCAGTTAAGGAATAGTGAAAATAATTGATGGATTTTTCATTCTAAGTTTAGCAAATTTATTTGGGCATTCTAAATGATTTGATAGCTTTAGTTAAGAGATTCCAGTCAGGTTGATTTCAGGAATTGCCTATGTCTATGACACAACATTTTAACAAGCAAACAAACACATTATATTTCTTTATTTAGACTTTCTAACCTGCTTTCCTTTAAGGCTTTCCCTCAGGTCCAAGAACAGAACAGCAACCATGATAGGTGGAATTAAGAGAAAGTGAAACATACTTAAATTATATTAAACATCACATGTCTTGCAGCAATTTAAAGACTAACACATTTATTATGGCATAAGCTTTTGTGGATCAGAGTCCAATTCATCATGAGTCTTGTCCATGAAAGCTGATGCCAGAACAAATGTGTTAGTCTTTCTAGTGCAACAAGACTGGTTGGTCGTTTCTGCTGCAACTGACAAACACACTTCCTGCTCTGAAGAACTATTTGTACTGAAACGGATTAACCTAAGGGCTTTCCTGTGGGTTCCAATGTAGCTTAAGTATACATAAGAGTAGAGGCAGTTTAAAATGCCATGACACCCCCCCCCACACACACACACACACCTGATGGGGAAGCTTCTATATTTTGTGGTGGCAGTTCACTTCAGGGGCCATAACCATAATAATATTTGCAGTCCAATCCTACAAATGTTTACTTGGAAGTAAGTCCATCTGAGTAATTAGGCATACGTACTCCCACACAAGCTTACATAAGACTATAGTCTTAGTATTATATATAGCACTTTTGGTCAAAGTGCTTCACGTACATTATAACAATAATTTTTGCAACTCTGTAAGGCTGAGGCTGAGGGAGCACGGCTTGCCCCGTGAGCGCATGACTAAGGTGAAATCTGACCCAAGTACTTCCCTGTTCACAGCTCAGTCTCTTAACTACTATACTGTGGTGATATGCTAAGCATTCCACTAATCATATGGAGAGGCTCCATGGCATGCGTTTGAGGACAAGACCAAAGGAGATTGTTCTCCTTCAGCTTCAGTTGGCTGGTGACCTGGGTGCTTTCCACACTTTAGCCTATAATGTATAGTATGGTTTGTTCACTTAAGCTTTCTGAGCATGCTGCATTATACTTGTGTCTCATTATACAAGTTCTTCTGGCCTTTGTTACACCTCTTCCTGCTTCTGACATTATTATCTGGATGATACAGGCTGATATAAGAACATCCTTAGAGTTGGATTATGCAGTGGAAAGAGCATGCTTCATGCTTCCTGTTTCCATCCTTCTCCATAGTGTCCGGACTATAATTTTTTTTGCATCTCACTATTTCTTTATTACACTCTTATACTGCCCACTTCCTGAAGCTCTCTGGACAGTTCACAAAACATTTTTCTACACTCTGCATAGAAAAATGCAAAGGCCCATTTTATATATTATGGAGAAGTATGGAAACAAACAGGAATCATGAGGTGACGTATTCCCTATTCTCCCTGCATCTTTAAATGTCAGAAACTGTGATCTGAGTCTGCTAGGCCCTGGAAATCTATCAGTTGGTTTAGAATGATGACCCATTCCAAATCTATCATTCTAGGACAGTATGCAATAAGACGAGAGACCACATGTGCTGTTCTGCATGGCCTGCTCCTCATGCTACTTTCTGGCATGGTGAATCACCAGCAAGTCAATATTTAGATGCTGAATATTTCCTTTTCTCACCTCCCCCCGCCCACTATGCTATGAGCTGGGATTTACTATGGGTTACTGCTTCAGACTATAAAACGCATAGCAAAGGCTGGGCTATATTATATATCAGCACATGTGATAGCAAGCTAGGATTGCCTGTGGCTCCTTGCTGCATGTATATGAAACATGCATATATAATGGATATGCATGCACATGTAATGGAGACCCAAGCCTTATTCAGGTGTTCTGTACCTGAACAGAGCAAAGATGTGACAAAAGCCCCACCCCTCTCCATCATCTCATTCATCACACTCTACTCGTAGAGGGTGACTGTCTTAAAGGAGAGCCTCCTGTATCTGTGGAGGCTCCCCACCTGAGCCAGAGCCCTGGAAAATCTGCATCCATGGAGGGTCTCCTCTTCAGACAGCCACCCTCTATGGATAGAAGGCAACAAATGTGATGATGGAAAGGGGCATGTTTGGACAGCTCCCGCCCTTTGTATGTTTGATCTACTCAATAAGAGAATGGCTGAATACGGAACTAGTGAACCAATACAAAAAGCCTTTGCTATTATGTGATAAAATACCAGTTCTTATCACATGAGGGCACATTCCAATATACAACATGCATAAATGACAGGCTAGAATCACCTCCCAATTTTTTGATCATGTGTGTACAGCGTGTAAATGTTCCTCTCTGGTGGAATTATGTGCTGGATTCCCATGTTGCCAATGCAGAAAGCATCAGTCATAATTAATGTAACCACATTGGCTATCAAAGGGAACATTATAACAGGATTACTTTGTTTCAAGTTGTAAAATTAGACAAGGCATCAAAGTGCAGATTACACTGATGTATGGCTTTGTAATGAACAAGGTGTACTTTGCATCAATTTTTAAGGAAAGGATGGAGGATGTGCTCTAAGTTTTAAAAGGGAATGAGCTTTATTTTATGAATCTGAAATTGGGCAGGTAATTAGTGCTGTAAATGAAATATGGGCATACATTGTGTCATCTTTCTCTCCACCACAGCTGGAAACAGAGCAACTGTTTTTCTTTCCTCCTTATTCCTTCTCTGAATCAAAAGATACACAATTACATTTAGTAATCTAATAAGGCTTCAGGAAAAAGGCTAGAGGCTATGAAGCCCCCACCCCACCCCAATGGTTTCCCCCCTTAATGGCTCCATTATTAAGTTTTCTATTTTTAACTGAATTCTCAGGTACCCTCTGCCTGTATACCCACCCCCACCCCCAGTCAATTCTTTTAACTATTCAACATTTCTTACCACAAAAGAAGATGGCTTTGTGTTATGTTGCCATGGCAATGCCTGCTGTCACCCTACAAAGTATGGGGAGGGAGAAGGGAAGCAGATCAGAGACACAAGAAAATCAAAGCCAGAAAGAATGTTTTTTATCATATTTTACTGCTATGCATATTATGAAACCATACCCAGGTAGCTTACTGGAATGAAGGAAGAAATACAGTGGAAACTAAAGACTGTCCAAGAGTGAGTCACATTTTACTTCACCTCCTTTTCCAATGAAGTTTTATTTCCTTTTTTCCATTTTATTAGGGATGGCATGGTGATTGTAATATGATAGGTTTAATTACCAATTCAGATATCATGTTTCCACCAGTGTGGCCAGTTATCCTGCTGCATGCACAAGCATCAGAGGGGAAAGTGATGGGATGTGGAAATTTTTGTGTCAGCTTGTTAGGGTTTAGGATCATTAGACAGGGTTTAAGCTTCATCCAAATATGCAACCCATTGAAAGCAATGGAGTAGAAAGACGGCACCTGCATTTGCAATCACAGTTCAATGCATAACCAATTTATGGTTCCTAAAAGGAAAGATATAGCCTATATATTCTGTGGCACTTTCACAAATATCTCAGATCTTATTTATTTATTACATGTATATACCGCCCAGCCCAAAGTGGTCTGGGTAGTTTACAACAATTAAAACCACAACGTGCAACACGATAAAACATAATATAAAAGTTTGAAACTGTAGTATAAAACCAAAATAAAACCAAAACCCAAAGTAAAACCTAGCAGCCATGCAAATATTTAAAATACAGTAATCTATTTAAAAACAACAGAAATTAAATTGGGATGGGAGAGTGTAAAAATTAGGGATGTGAGAACCCACCACAGCTCAGGTTCTTCGTGCGCCCACAGAAACGTGGCATCTGCCCCCCCCCGGACCTGTGCTCGGGCTGCCCACAAGCTCAGCAAGTTGCCTGGACTCACCGCTATCCTGTCCGGTGAGTGCCTGCCATTTTCCCGCCTTTGTTGTCTGTGCAAAAAGGAATTTTAGAAAAATGTGCATATTTAAATACGTGCAGTTTGGGGCCAGGAAAGCTCAATATCTGCAATATTAGAGGCATTACACCTCTAATATTGCACCCATTAAACTTTCCTGGTCTCAAACTGCACATATTTAAATATGCGCATTTTAAACTTCTTTTTTGCACAGACAACGAAGGTGGGAAAATGGCGGGCGCTTAAGGACCAATTGTGGTGAGTCTGGGAGGGCGCGAGAGGGAGGCGAGCAGACATGAGCGGGGGGCGAGCGAGGACAGCGTCTTGGCAGATACGGTCCGAGGGTTGCAGGCAGGAGGGCTGACAGACTCCCAGACCCAGTCGGGTGCCCACAACATCTGTAGTAAATGGAAATTAAAAGACAGTGGAGGGTGGGCAGGAATGAGGAAAATGCCCCATAGTATCCTTCTGCAGAAGGGTTGTTAGGGGGAAAAGGCCTTGGAGCAGGCTAAGGGAAGTGCTGCTAGCAGCAAAAAGTGTTCTTTAAAAAAGGAAAGAGAAAGGGGGAAGTTCCCCAGGGAAGAAAGACTCTGCAACTGGGCATTAAATAGAAATCCCCTGTCTCCAAAATGTGTTGTTGTTGTTGTTGTTTACTACATTTCTATTCTGCCCCATAGCCAAAGCTATCTGGGCAGTTTACAGAAGTTAAAACATTAAATACAATATAAGAAGTTTAAAATGCCATTTACATAAAAGCACACAGACAATATACACAAAATAACATATAACTAAAAACAACATTGAACTATCAGTCATAACTAAAGACACATCCAGGACCAATTAAAAGTCATCATGTGCTGCCAAATGCCTGGGAAAAGAGATAGGTCTCAACCTGGTGACAAAAAGATAATAATGTTGGCGCCAGGTAGAGCTCATCGGAGAGCTTGTTCTACAGATGAGGGGCCAACACCGAGAAGGCCCTCTCCCTTGTTGCTGCCTTCTGAACTTCCCTTGGAGGTAGGGATGTACGAAAGTCACTCACCTTTTGCGGATTATGTTGATGGGGGGGGAGGCGCTCTGTCCCTCCCCCCAGAATCCTGGACGAGGGGGGAGGTGCTCCGTTCCTCCCCCCCGGAATCCTGGCCGTCCGGCTGTGCTCCGCAGGGATTCTGTGGAGCCACTGGCCGGATCCGCCAGCAGCCAGACATCCAGCCGCTGGCTAGCAGGGACGCAAATGGCGGCGGCCATAGCTGCCGCCGTTTGCGTCCCTGCAGTCAGCCGTGATAGGCTACATAAATATTTACGTAGCCTATCATGTCTGACTTAAAAAACAACAACAACGCGCTTACGCAAATGGCGGCGGCCGTGGCCGCCGCCATTTGCATTCCTTATTTTGGCACGTCTTCGTCTACGTCAAGATTTACGTAGACTAAGACGGCGAAAATAAGGGGAACGCAAATAGCGTACGCGCGTTTTTTGTTTTTTTTTAAGTCAGACGTGATAGGCTACATAAAGATTTACGTAGCCTATCACGTTTTTTTTTTTTTAAACCTAGCCGTGATAGGCTATGCAAGTCTTTACGTAGCCTATCACGTCTTTTTTCCGCCGCCAGGAAGGTCCGCCTCAGGTAAGTGTCGTCCCGGGGAGGGGGCGGGGGGGGCAGACCATTCCGCCACCAATTTCAGGGGGCCGAATGCACTGGTATTCGGCCTCCCCAAGATCCGTGGCGGAATTCTCTGACATCCCTACTTGGAGGAGGCACCCAGAGGAGAACCTTAGATGCTGAACGTAGTGTATGGGTAGGTTCATTTTGGGAGAGATGTGCTGTCAGGTATTGCGGTCCCAAGCTGTGTAGGGCTTTGTAGGTTAAAACCAGCACCTCAAATTGAGCTCAGAGGCATATAAGCAGCCAGTGCAAGCAGGTCAGAGTTGGTTTTATATGTGTGGACCTTCTAGTCCCAGTTATCAATCTGGCTGCTGCATTTTGCATGAGCTACAGCTTCTGAACTGTCTTCAAAGGCAGCCGCATGTAGAGCTCATTGCAGTAATCTATCTTGGGGATTGTTGTTCAGTCGTTAAGTTGTGTCCGACTCTTCGTGACCCCATGGACCATAGCACGCCAGGCCTTCCTGTCCTCTGCCCTCTCTCGGTGTGTGCGCAAGTTCATATTCGTTGCATCGGTGATGCTATCTAGCCATCTCATCCTCTGCCGTCCCCTTCTCCTTTTGCCTTCAGTCTTTCCCAGCATCAGGGTCTTTTCCAGGGAGTTTTCTCTTTGCATTAGGTGGCCAAAATATTTGAACTTCAGCTTCAGTATCTGTCCTTCTAATGAGCACTCAGGGTTGATTTCCTTTAGGATGGACTGATTTGACTTCCTTGCAGTCCAGGGGACTCGTAAGAGTCTTCTCCAGCACCACAGTTAAAAAGCATCCATTCTTCGGTGCTCAGCCTTCCTTATAGTCCAGCTCTCACAGCCATACGTTGCTACCAGAGCATAAATGTTTAAGAATTTCTCCAGCCCCTCCCCCAAAGTGTTGAAGGTGCCCACTTATGCAGCCAGAGAATGTGGCTGCAAAATTAGGGAGGCACTTTTGGCCCAGAGAAGTGCTTCTGAATATCTACGTTGCCCAATCAACCATTTTGACTAGAAACTTGTCTCCTATTTTAATCCCATACTAGGAATATGAGAACACTGCAATAAGTGGGAATTTGTGGCTTAAAGAATACACCGCAGATTCAAATTGTTTCTGACATATCAGTACTGACATACAGACAGCACTTGTATCAATTAGCTGTAAGGTCAGAGAGACAAAAAGATATTGTCAAGTGGAAGAGAGAGACATTTATCCCTGCATTTCTCTTTATAGTACAGGGTGGCAGCTTAAAAAATCATCCTAGGGAAGACACACACAACTTGTTCAGCACACAGGAAATGTTTCCATTTTTGAACAATGGGAGCTGGTAAACTAGCATTTTGATTTTTTAACATGAAAAGTTCATATATGCAACCCACTATAATTTGTGTCAACCGTATCTTGGCAGTTAACTGCACAAGGTTGTTATAGTGAGCAAGAGAACTGTGACATCGCCTTCAAAACTAGGGTTTCTGCGCCAGACATCTGCCTGGAGCATGTTAATATATGGATTTTTTATTTTTTTTTTATTCTTGCAGGATCTCAGGTGCACTTATTTAACACATCTGCTCATTAAATCTGAGGGGTTGGGCTGCAGTATGTGGATGATACACAGCTCTCTTTCTCTCTTTCCTCTAATATCAAGGAAGCTGTTGGGATTCTGAATAAGTGCCCAGAGGCATTAATGGATTGGATGAAGTCTAAAAAATTGAACCTCAGTTTGGACAAGACAGATCATGTGCTCCGTCTCACGATGGAGACAGACTCTGGGATAGGGATTCAACCAGTCTGGGATGTTGTTATATTCCCTTGAAAAATCAGGTTCACCATTTGAGGATGGTTCTGAATGGAGCTTTATTTATTTTATTTATTACATTTATTAAGCTTCACATTTGGATGACCCTGTGGCACAGTGGCCAGGCATGCCTTTCCCCAGTTTAGGCTGGTGTGTCAGCTGCACCTGTTCCTGACCAAGTCAGACTTGGCTATGGTAAGGCATGCCTTAGTCACATTAAGACTAGATTACAGCAACGTGTTCAATGGGGGACTAGCTTTGAAGAGTCTTCAGAAGTTGCAGTTGGTACAAAATGTGGTCACAGTTCCATGGGACCAGGTTACACCTATACTGCACTGTTTGCCAGTTTGCTTCCAGGCACAATGTAAAGTGTTGGTGATTACCTTTAAAGACCCAAATGGCTTTGGTCCAGGGTACCTGTGGGATCATCGCCTCTCATACCAACCTGTTCACTCCTATAATCAGAATGGGAGTCCCTTCTCTGCATCCTACCCAGGGTAAAGCTATGGGATGATACAAGAAGAGACAGGGCCTTCTCAGTGGTTGCACCAATATTATAGAACACCTTGCCCTGTGAAACATGGATGGCTGTCTCTCTCACTGTCTTTTGCTTGTGAGCAAGATGTTCTTATTCTGTCACGCTTTGGCTTTCCAAGTAACTGTTTTCTGTAAACATTATGTTGTATCTGTAGTCTCTGCCTGTGTTGTACTTCTACTGTATTCTTACCACTGTATTTTGTGATTTTAAATTGTTGTAAACTGCTCTGAGTAGCACACAGGCACTAAAACAGGGGTGTTGAACCTCTTTCAGCTAAAAGGTTGAATTCCATTTGGGAGCTGCATTCCAGTGGTGGGCATGGCTGAAGGGAAAGGGGGCTGAGCCAAAATGCCAGCATATTTCAGCTTAAAGCTCTTACTGTTAATAACTATGTCTTTGGAAAGGCACTTCAACTGTTTAGAATGGGAGAGAAAACAGCACAAAAGCCAGGAAACCACCAAACGATAGGTGGTCAGGGAAAAAGGGCATGGCCATCTAAGAAACCCTGGAAGGCCAAATTGGGACCCCAGGCCTGAGGTTCCGCACTGCTGCACCAGAAGGATGACATAGAAACCACTATATAAATAGTATAAAATAAGGAAATACCATTCATGAACAGCACTGACTTCATCATGTACTACCAATCATTCCCTCACATTCACCCACTCATTTTCCATATACCAGTTTGGTGTCAAAAATAGTTCCCTAATAAGGTAGGTCAGGACATTTCTTTATTTAGAAAAAATAATAAATTCTGCGGGGAGCTCATCTGACTGATGGAGCCAGGAGGAACAGTGTGTGTGGAGTAGGGATGTATGAAAGTCACTTACCGTTTCGTAGATTCATTTGCAGCGGGGGGGAAGGCGCTCCATCCCTCCCTCCGGAATCCTTGATGGGGGGGGTGGCGCTCCGGTCACCCCCCCCCCCGGAATCCTGCCTGGCCAGCTCCACTCCGCAGCGATTCCGCGGAGCCACCGGCCGGCTCTGCCTGCAGCCGGACATCCGGCTGCTTGGCAGCAGGGATGCAAATGGCGGCGGCCGTAGCCGCCGCCACTTGCGTCCCTGTAGTGAGCCGTGATAGGCTACTTAAGTATTTACTTAGCCTATCATGGCAGGCTTAAAAAAAAAAAAGCGTACGCAAATGGCAGCGGCTACGGCGGCCGTCATTTGCGTTTTGTATTATTCGCCGTTTTAGCCTACATAAATATTTACGTAGGCTATTATGGCAAAATAAATATTTACGTAGGCTAAAATGGCGAAAAATACAGAACGCAAATGGTGGCTGCCATAGCCGCCGCCATTTGCATACGCTTTTTTTTTTTTAAGCCTGCCGTGATAGGCTATGTAAATACTTACGTAGCCTATCACGGCCTCCGCAGGGACGCAAACGGCATCCCTGTGTTAGCCGTGATAGGCTACATATGTATTTACATAGCCTACCACGGCCGTGAAGAAGAAACGAATGGTGGCCGCAGGGCGGCCGCCATTCGCAAGTCGGCACCGACGGGAGCAGGTAAATGCTCCGTTTCGCGTGACTTTCGTGGGTTGTGGGGGGCAGGGGCTTCGTCCCGCCCGACTTTTGTGGGTTGGGGGAGGCGGGTCTTCATTCCGCGATGGATTTCGGGGGGCCGAATGCACTTGCATTCGGCCTCACCGAGATCCGTCGCAGAATTCTCTGACATCCCTAGTGTGGAGGCTAACGTCAAACTGGAAGAAAGGGGCTCTCTTGGGTTGGGCTTTCAGTGGGGTTGATGTTAGTAGAACTATGCACGCTGCTAACCTGGGCTTTAAATATGTCAGCACCTGCCTTTGTTTCTCAGAGAGAACCGAAACTCCAGGATTGGTGATCACACAGACACACCCACCAGTTATGTAATGTACAGTATCACCTTGTACTTTCTCTCTGCTCATCCTCATCCTCCTCCCCTTCCTGCTTCTGAATTGTTGATGTTTCCCCTTCACTGGGCTCATATCTCCCCGGTGAGGCCTTTAAATTGCATGTTCAGTGATAGGGATTGACTGCTTTAATGTTTCCTGCAAATCTTATTAAATGGGGGAGGTGCAAAATTAGCTCTCTGGCTCTCCATCTGCATTTTGCATCTTTTTAAATATGCAAAGTGCAGGTGGATATTGTTAATCTGAAAGTGTTCCAAGATGCATACAATTACTGCTAGATAAAGAAGAAGAAAAAGAGATGTAGCAGTTGCTTTTAAAGCTGATTTGATATTACCTGGCTGTTCCATTGCCTTAAATCTATTTTTATAGGTTAGTTTACAGAACAAATTAGAAAATGTGTTGAGTTTTGTTTACCCAGATAATGATGTGATTCTGTTCTCATCAAACCAGACTTTATTTGCCCTCACAAGTCTGTTTAAAATAGCCTGGAGATGACAATGAACAGCCTCACCTCTTATTTTAGTCCTTCTGCTTCTACTTTGTGCAGTTTTGGAGATGCATAAATATTATATATTTTCAAATCAAACTAGGAGAGTTTTTTTGCAGCTATAGCAGAGGATTTGGAGTCAGAAAACTCTACATGTTATTGAGTTATTTATTTGCAACACTTGTATACTGTTCCACATCTAAACAGATTTCGGAGTAGTGAACACAAAGAGATAAAATGAACAAAAGATGGAAAGAATGAAATGTGACATTGAAATTATTCTTTTAAGAAACAGAGTGCCAATAAAACCAAGGCTGGTCAACCACGAAAGGCTTCCTGGAAAAGAGCTGTTTTCAGGAGGTGCAAAAAACAACAGTGTTGGCTTCCAGGGGCAGGGAGTTCCATAGGAAAGGAGCCACCACACTAGTTTATCCCTAGTTTAAACCAGCCACTGAACTTCCTTGCACATCATCCTGTTTGTGCCCTGTGAGGAAGTAGAGATGTCAGAGAATTCCGCGACGGATCTCGGTGAGGCCGAATGCCAGTGCATTCGGCCCCCCGAAATCCATTGCGGAACGGCCTGCCACCCCCCCACCCCCCGCGAATCCCCCCCGGGACAAGACTTACCTGGGGCAGATGTTTCGGACGGCGGCGGCTCCAGCAGTGGCTTCGGCGGCGGCGGCTGGTCTTCCGACCGGCTGCTGCCGCTGCCATTTGCAGTCTGTGTTTTTTTCTCCCCCCCCCCCCCAGACATGATAGGCTACATAAAGACTTATGTAGCCTATGACGTCTCAGTTAAAAAAAAAAAGCATATGCAAATGGTGGCAGCTATGGCTGCCACCATTTGCGTTCCTTATTTTTCGCCGTCTTAGTCTACGTCAATATTTACATAGAAGAAAAGAAAGGGGAACGCAAATAGCACCCAGTACGCTATTTGCATTCCCCTTTCTTTTATTCGTCTTCGTCTACGTAAATATTGACGTAGACTAAGACGGCAAAAAATAAGGAATGCAAATGGTGGCGGCCATAGTCACCGCCATTTGCGTACGTGTTTTTTTTTTTTTTACCCAGAGCCCTCCACGGCCAGAAATCCGGCTGCGGATGGCCCTGGCCTGGGCCTGGCCGGCTGCTCCGCAGAGCCGCTGTGGACCACCGTCGAGGATTCCAGGGGGGAGGACCGGACCGCCTCCCCCCCCGTCGAGGATTCCGGGGGGAGGGACTGAATACCTCCCCCCCACCATGAACAGAATCCACGAAAAGGCAAGTGACTTTCGTACATCCCTATGAGGAAGTCATTAAAAATGAGCAATTTTGAAATATATTTTCCACATGTGTGCTTTCACAGGACTGCTTGTGACTAAGAGTGTTGGTTGGGAAGCCCAAATTGTAATCTCACCTCAACCATTAATTCACTTGGTGGTGTCTGACAAGCTCCTGAATGTCCACCTCTTCCCTACTCTGTGATATGGGTATAGCCTGTAGGGTATGCTGCTGCTTGTGAATCACTGCTCAGACAACTTAAGCAACTTCAAAGATGACTATGACTTTACTGAGCAAACTGCACTGCATCTAGTCTAGTTTGCAACTCCTTGTTCCTTTCCCTTCTAAATCTGCACTTCTCTGTAAGATCTTCCTTCTCTTAAACAGATGTTGGCATGTTCCCCCACATCAACCCACACTCAAGTGCCAAGGAGAGTACAGATGAGAGGAGGCACCTCTCAAAGAGTTGCTACCTGCAAGGGTGGCCATATGTACCCTTTAAAGATCCTTTATTTGAAGGGCTGCCAGGGAGCTGTTTTCTATTCTGAAGGACTGTCCAATCCAAGTCCAGTTTAAAGATTGGGAACCATCAGAAGGCAGAGCTGGGCCTTGAAGCTAGGGGTGTACAAATGACTTATCCCGTTCCTCTGGGGCCGTCCGCTGGGGGGGGAGGCGATCCGTCCCTCCCCCCCAGAATCCTCCCCGGCTAGCTCCGCTCCGTGGGGAGCCCGCAGAGCCGCTGGTTGGGGCTGCCTGCAACCGGACTTCCGTCCGCTGCTGGGCTGCGGCCGCAAATGGTGGCCACTGTAGCAGCCGCCATTTGTGTCCCTGTGGTAGCCATGATAGGCTACGTAAATATATACATAGCCTATCATGGCAAAAGGCAGGAACGCAAATGGTGGCCGCTACGCCATTTGCGTCCCTGCCTTTTGCCGTGATAGGCTACGTATATATTTACGTAGCCTATCATGACCTCCGCAGGGACGCAAATGGTGTCCCTGTGTTAGCTGTGATAGGCTATGTAAATACTTACGTAGCCTATCATGGCTAAAGTGGAATGATAATGGCAGCTGCAGACCGGGGCAGCCATTTGTGGGGCAGCGGATGGCTGACAAAGGTAGGCTCTGTCCCAGGGGGATTCCGTGGGGTGGTGGGGAGATTGCTCCGTTCCACCACAGACTCCGGGGGGGCTCACTGGAGTCCATGGCGGAATTCTCCAACATCCCTACTTGAAGCTGCCCATCAACAGCACCTAAGCAACAGATGGAACAGACAGGCACATAGGTCACCTGTGTACAGTCTTCCACACTACAGTGAGACGTACTGTATTACTATTTAAATTATATTTATTTCTAAATTTGAGTCTATACATAAATTAACATATGCAAATTTTATGTGAATAGTTGTCCCCTTTTGTCCTCTTTATTGGTGATGCATATCCTCTTTTTTTGGCAATTCACAAGTGACCACCCTACACCCCACACTTTGAGTTTTTCCAGGCCAGAAGATGTGGCTTTCCCATATTCCGTGGTTTCAGAAGGTTCACTCCTGGGGCAGCCTCTGTCACCCCCATGCTGTAGGAGCCCACAAGTATAGAACAAAACAATGGCCCTTTAATGACACATACATCTCCTCAAAGGGGGTGAAGTCAACAGCAGCCTTCAGAAGGCCTCAAAAGGCCTTTGCACCTTGCTGAAGCAACAGATCTCCTTCAGTGGGTAAGAACACTCCAGCCAGCATTCTCACAGTGCTCTGTTCAACATCTTGACACATTCTGCCTTGTCCAAGCCAGACCCTACTGCTCCTGCCATGACACTGCCTTACCTGCTTTGACCTGACCTGACTCTGTTATGGCTGCCATGACCTGATGTATTTGAGTGCCTGAAAACTGAGCAATGCATTTTTGGTTTTCTTTTGTTGTTGTTAAAAGTCAGAAGAAGAAGAAGAAGAAGAACTCAGCTTTCAGGCACTCAGCACAGCAGGCAGCCCTACTGGAAAGCCCTAAGGGACAAAGTCCTGGTTAAGTCCTGTAGGAGGCTTTTCAGAAAGCTCTAGGGAGAGGCTGCAAGGGCAGAAGTACCACCACCATCCCTCACCTACTTCCTTACTACTGTAAGAACTGAAGACCTGAACACTGAGGATTTCCTCCAAAATTCTTACCCCTTCCCACATTTTTTGGATGCAGTTTCTTTTCACTCCCCAGCTCCAATAAACGGTAGAAAATAAATAGATTGAAAAATTTGGCACAGTGCTAATATATACCCATTTGTGAACTATCATTGCACCTTTTCCAAATCAATACAGACAGCCCCATCAAACTCTAAACACAGATATGCCATAGGACAGCTCCACTAAGTAAGCATTGTTCATGTAAGCAGGGACCAAGGCAGGATCTGGCCTAGCAATTAACATTTTCAATCACCTCTGCTCTAAGGATCTAAATTGAAAACCCTGATATGATTATCCTTGGCTCAGGGCCCCATCGTTTGTCATTTGACCCACTTTAATGCCTTTATTTTTAAAAATGAAACTTATTTGTCAAATTGACCATTTTGCTGTCATTTTAGATTTCAGATATCATGGTGATAAGTACTGCGTTAATTCCTGGAGGGAAGCAGGGGGGATAAAGAGGCTAAATTAATTAATAGGTAGCTGGAGGAACACTGACACTGATGCAGAGAGGAAAAGACTGAGTACGTTTTTGTTCTGAGTACGTAGAGAGAGACATGAATTTGTGGGCAGGGCAATAGATGGAATTGGTAATGCTGAAGATCATGAGGACAAGAGGAGGACAGTTGTTATGTTGGCTGCAGAGAAAAGGAATGTATGTCTGCTTCCAGACAAGGCATTTACTGCAGAATCACCATGACTTGTTTGCTCACATTTTACATGAGGTCCACCTGACATAAATCCAGTGTTTTTCCCAGTGTTGCTTCCATCTTTTTTTTCTGATTGCAGAAAGTCGACTTTTGAGAAGGATGGAACAGTAATGCAATCTCTGTCATTGTAGATGCCCTTTGTGCTACTCTTCCATCTTTTTTACAAGGTGAGGCATTGATGTGGACTTGTGACCTATCAGGTCTGGAAACCTATCATAGGTTTGCAGTGTGATGTGAGCCTGCTCCCTGCTGGCTCTGCTCCCTGTCTCAGTGCATTTGGCAGGATGACGAAGGGACAACCTATGCACATCCATGTGTTCAGTGAACACAAATTGGAAAACCTCTGAGGAGGGTTACAAAGACAGCCTAAGGAATGTTGGTAAGAAATGATAATACATTAAATATTTGCCAGTTTGGTGCTCTTTAATGGTACCCCGCCCCACAAATATACCCCTGAGAAGGATCACTTCTCCCTCCTGAATAGTGAGAGCAGCAAAGGGAAAAAGGCAGCATGCCTTGCTCCCTAAGCAAAGACCCGTGATATCTAGCAAGAGTATTTTAATTAGATTTGTGCAAAAATGGCCTTTCAAAATTCTACACTCTATCTGTGAGCAGAGAAAGTGAGGGGACAATTTCACTGAATTTCTCCATAGAGGAGAGACATTTTCCAACTATTTGTCACAGGTAGGGCTCGCCATTTTGGCAGGGGTTGTAGCACAGCTTGTTTCTGTTTTACTAAGGTCCTTCCTTCCTTCCTTCCACTGCCACGGCAAGTGACAACAGCATTAACAGGGTTGGCAGTCTGGCCCCCATTTTGCATCCTCCACAATGCGCCATACCTAGTCTCATTCTGGGTCATTGTAGTGATGGCGGTAGAGGGAGTGCAGCCACCACAAAAAAATAGTGGTGAAGAAAATTTGGAGGAAATTCTGCAAAGTGGCCTTTTATATCTAGATGGATAAGTAAAGAAAAATCTCAGGACTTTTCTGAGAAAATGTCTTCTGAGAAATTTTGGCTTTGCTCTAGTTGTCACTTTCCCCAGAGTCTTCCCAATGTTAAATTTCTGAGGGGTAATGGTGGATACATCTTTTCTCGAATGTAGATGCTAATAATACTGCTCTTTCCCTGCAAGCCATGTGGCCAGTGTGTGTGAGGGGCAGTGTTGCATTCAGTTGCAGGAAAAAGGTGGAACTAGTGCTGTGACAAAATCCATTCTCAAATTTCCTCTTCCCCCATGAAAGAGGCTTTCATGTTTCTGCCTCATTTTCAGGGTATTTTAAAATTTATTTTTAATTCATTTTGGTGGTGTTTTTGATCTTACCAAATCACTGTGAGGTGGCCATGGGTGTTGTGTGTGAGTTTTTCTTTCTATTACGCATTTCGCCATTGCTCTGCAGTCTCCCAGGCTCCCTGCAATTTCTGATGTGGAAATGTTCTATGGATGGAATTTCCCTATGATGTCTTCCCCTGGGCTTGAATTGAAGTGCAGGAAGCAGAGGAGGCTATAGGCTTCTAGAGAGATGATTGTGCAATGAAAGACAGGACACCTGCACACACTCCTTGGCCACCTCATAAGTAAGGTAAGCACAAGAGACCAAAATCCGAGCTATGAGAATTTTTCTGAAATTCCTTCTCCTCTGAATTTCTTTTTTTCTGTCAAATTGAATGATAATGGCTGAAAAATAATGGAATACATTTTCAGCGCAACACTAGTTTTCAAAACAAACCAGAGGTGGTCTGTAGACTGTAAGCCATGTTTGATCTACCCTGGTGCTTTTGGGATATTGAACTTGATGCCATTCCCTCTTTTCTCATCTGATATTTCAAAGCAATGGAGACAGCCAGTTCTATCATGGGCCACAGAAGATTGCACTTAGCATCTGTAGCACCCAGCTGGCAAACCCTGAAATTTCAGTTATGCTGGAGAGAATCAAGAGTCTGCTGTGCCTGGCTCCCAGCAAGTTCCACATATAGCATCTGGATAGCCTTCACTGCTGGTTCCCATCAGCAATGATTTGTGCCTTATGGGATGGTTCAAGGTCAAGCTCCTGATGGGCAGATACAGGCATCTGGAAGATTTCTACCTGGCTTGCTCATTGCTCCCAGCTTTGGGGAATGGTGTATGAGCAAGAGGATGAAAGAAATAGAGTGTGTGCCTAGGGACATGAGGCTATATAGTGGGGACGATACAGATACAGATTAATGAAGAGATGCTTAAAGCTTGTCATAGCAAACAGAAATCAAGAAAAATACTGTGTCCTTACATAGGAAATACTATGTATCCCAAAATGTATTGCCACCTTCTGTGAGCCACAGATAGCCCAGTTCAGAGGATAAGTTCTTGAAGCTTTCCATCCAGTTTTTCAGAAATTACAATTGGGCTCTGAGACTGCACAGAAATTCATGAGAAATGGAGTCACCTGTCCACCTATCGCCTTGAAATGAACTGATGTAGAGGGTGTGGAGAGTTATGACTTTGTCTTCTGGTTCAGTTATGAAAGGAGGTGCACAAGAACAATCTAGAAGGTTATTAGGAAGAAGTTCAAGCAACCCTTACAAATGCTTTAGCCTCATTAGGATGTCTCTCTTCTCCAGTTTTACGAATGAGACGCCTAGCGAATAGTTATCTGTAGGAAAGAACAAACTTCAGAAACAGCTAATTTGCATAAAACATGTGCCCTAATCAGACTAGCAGGACAGCTTATTATCCAAGAATGTCCACATATCAAGGATCCAGAAGAGCTGATTTCCCCTTTCTTCGTTGTAGTGCTTTTCTCCAAAAATCAAGGAGACCTGATGGGAGTAACTAGGCTTTTCATTTCCCTAAATATTTTCTCATTAGTTAGGTACTAAAAGAGGGTTGAGTTCTTGGGGAAAAAAAATATTCTGCAGTCTCTCTTGCTTATAAGCTAAATGTGATGAAAATGAAATGCTCCAGATCTTGAGGTGTACATATAAACTAAGGGGATGTGGACTTTATCTCAGGTATGGCATAAAGTCCTACACACATGCACACACTTGCTGCAGCCATTTGCAAAAAATCAGTCAGAGAGGTGCATGAATACATGGAGTGCTCAAGCATAGGGAGAGAAAGTGGACATTAAGCAGCATGCTTACATGTAGAACCTCAACCTGCCAATATTCATGGCAGCAACAGGCTCTTATCAAATCTGAGATACCCCCCTCTCCCCATCCATAAATCTGGAAGAAAAGTAAAACACTGACAGAAAGAAAGACTGGCTGAATTCCTCAGAGGGCATTTATTTATTCCCACTCGGAACACACAGTAGAGGCAAGGAACTGGGTCTTGTAATGAAGACAGAGTTAGTGCATAAATAATACACATTATAACTTGGTACAACAATGCATATCAGGTACCTAAACATTTCCCTGAAGTTTCCAGAACCCCACAGTATCAAATCCCCACTCTTCCCTTTGAGATAGAACAATACTTTCTTCCTTTATGCATGCTGATGGGGAACTGAGAGTCAGGAGCGCCTGGCTTTGGAATCTAGGAACGGAGGCTTTTGCTGCAAAATTCATGCCCATCCAAGCACAAGAGTGATTTCAGCAATGGGATGAAGGAGGCCTCATTAGTCAGGCACATATTCAAGATAGATCAGAAGGCAACAGCACCTCCCATCATCCTGAGCTACCAAGGTTAGCAGCAACCCACAACATGCTTCTTTCCTCAAAGGTTGCAAGTAGGTAACTCATGCCATCCCCAACTTTTCAGGACATAACAGAACAAGCTCCTAGTTTTCTCAGTTCCCCAACAGTGACTCAGTGAATACAAAACTGCAGTTTATTCACCCATTTTGTTTTTTTTTGTTTTCCTGAGCACAATAGTGTCAAGAACAAAATGGCATAAAGCAATGAACTAACTATGTCACTGTGATCATTTAGCCGCATGCTGTGCAATCTGGCATCACTGCAGGGCTGCTGTGAAACAACAAGGAATTATTCCCCAAAGAACTGAGCAAATGCAGGTAAGACAGGCAGTTTTCCTTACCTTCATTCGGTGGCAGAGTCATGTGTTTTGCACATAAAAGGGCGAGGTGAGGATGGGGAGAAAACAAGAGGAAGGCTTTGGTTGCCAGCCACCAGGTGGCAAAGCCCACACGTCTTCACATGCACTACCCAACTGAATTGAGTTTGTCTGCACTGGAGATGGAAATGTTATTAATCTAGGATGGCCTCTTTTTTTTTTACAAGGACAGTCCTCTGTTTGAAGGGCTGCCAGAGGACTGTCCACTGTCCTGAAGGTATCCTTTATTTGAAGGGTTGTCCAGTCAAAGTCTGGTTTAAAGATAAGGAACCATCAGAAGGAAGAGCTGGGCCTTGAAGGCACCTGAACAACACTGAGCAAGGCACACAGG
Source organism: Heloderma suspectum (assembly GCF_057233095.1). Taxonomy (NCBI): domain Eukaryota; kingdom Metazoa; phylum Chordata; class Lepidosauria; order Squamata; family Helodermatidae; genus Heloderma; species Heloderma suspectum. The sequence goes on from NC_139461.1 coordinate 257,872,033, forward strand.
TCACAATCTTCCTCACTATGATGAGTTGTACTGTATTTCTATTTAAATTATTATAATTATTTCTAAATTTGCATCTGTACATAGAAATGTTTCAAATTGGTATCCACTTTTTGGGTGATTCATAAGTGGCCATCCTAATTCAAGCCCACATTCACGAGCAGCAAACACAAAAAATGGCCACAAACAAGAAATCTGGTGTCTCTCTTAACTGGTAAAGAGGTAGGTGTGATTGGGTATCATGCACCAAGATGCTTGAACCCTCTTCCACATAAGATTCTCACCCCTTGTCCTCAGACAAGACTTAACGGTTCAGGGAGAGGACTCAGCTATGAAAAGCTTCCACCTCCCTCGGACCTAGTTCTCTAGAAAGTCCCCAGTGCCCCTGCATCTAAAGGAAGTTGTGTTACCATCCTCATACTCTGAGGATGGTAATGCATTCTAATGCTAGTTTCCTTATGGACTCAGTCCATAAGTAAACTAGCATGCTACAGCTACTGTCATATTGTTGCAGCCCGAGATTACTAAAACAGGTCAGGTTCCTTTAAGAGACAAAGCTCATTCAGTATGGAGGTGGGTGGGGCCAACCAGCCTAACAGCAAGCACACTCTTATTTAAACCTAAATCTTGCTCTGCTCCTTGTTGGAGCAATATACGACCTTGTTTGGCTTCTAGCTGGAGCTCCACTTGAAGCTTTTGGTAGTGCTGATCTCCTTCCATCTTGCTTTCTGGAGAAACCAGACCTGACCCCTGCTTAAGATCTGATTCATAGAAAAACCCTGCAACCCAGGGTACAGCGCAGAGCCTTGACAGAACCCATGGCCTGAAATGGTACAGTGGACAAGAAAGTAGGCAAAGTGCTGGTGAAGCAATCCCCCAGCGTCATGGGACTTCTATTAATTTTCAGACCAAGGAGCATAGCTCAGAAGAAATGCTAGAATTCTTCTTGCCTTTCCTGATAATGGCAACAGGAATGAAGCAGTCTCCAGTATTTGTGTGGCAGAAGCCTAAGCACAGCATCCTTGCCTACAGATACCTTACTTGTGTAATGGGTTTAAAAGGGCCCAGGAGACTTTCAAGCAACCTAGAAGGGCTATAAATATGTAATGCACAAACACAACAGAATTGCAGCATGATACCTTGGCTTATTCTAAATTCCAAGCAATGCCGTTTCAACGACCGCTGCTATTTGTTAATGTTTCATGCTGCCGCTATGCACTTTGGATCAGCTACAAAGTGGATTTGATTGCAGAGACAGAGGGTGTCCCCAGAGTGCGCTCCCACCACTCAGGCTGGTTTCCTCTTTCCCCCCATCATTCAACTACTTCAGCCTCAATATTTCATAGCCATAAGCCCCACAAAAGCTCCTGTGAACTTCACAGGGATTTGCAATGTAATGTTTTCTTAAACCACTAAATAAGGAGATGAATGTTGTCCATATGCCAAACACAATGAACCCCCCCATCTAGAGTTACTTTTGAAATGAAGTGGCTGTCAGGATACAGGTTAGTCATAGTTTGATTTATTTGGTGGGGTGTGTGTGCTGTATCGCTACTTCTTCATGAGACAAAATTCCAATGAACTTGCCACTACATGAAAAAAGAAAACTACCTTGCTAAATCTAGGGCTGTGTGAAAGTGGCCTCTTGAAAGTCCCCAGCTTATTTGCAGGCAGAGAAATTTGGGAAACAATTTCACCGAATTTCTCCAGAGGTACGAGACATTCTCAACAGTTTCTCCCAGGTAGGGCTCCCTATTGGCAGGGCTTGTAGCAAAGCTTCTTTCTTGTTTGGTAAGGATTGTAGGGTTTATTTATTTATTTATTATATTTATTATATTTATTAATCGCCCATCTGGCTGGACACCCACCCAGCCATTTCTGTCTGTGCTGCAACAACATCAGCTGTCTTGGCAGGCTGGCCCCCGTTTGCATCCACTGCAATGCAGGTGGGGGCAGTGTTGTGTCTAGCTCCAGGGATGAGGTGGAATTAGTGCTCTGCCAAAATTTGTCCTCCAGTTTCCTGAATTGTTGTCCCCCCATGAAAGAGGCTTCCATTGTTCTTCCTCATTCAGGATGTTTTATAATGTATTTTTGTAATGTTTCTGAGCTCGCCTAATCTCAGCAAGCCTCCCAGGCTGCCTGCACTTCCTGACCTAAAAAAGCCCTATGGGAGGAATTACCTCATGGTGCCTTAAACTTGGCTTTTATTGAAGTGTAGGAAGCTGAGGAGGCTACAGGCTGCCAGAGAGATGAGTGTTCAATAAAAAACAGGACACTTGTGCTCACTCCTTGGCCACCTGCTAAGTAAGGTGAGCCCAAGAAACCCAAACCCAACCCACGAGAATTTCTCCGAAATTTCTTCACCATTGAATTTCTTTTCAAAAGCAATTTCTCTTCTATCAAATTGAATGAGGATGATCGAGAAAAAAATATGGGAGATATTTTCGGCACTTGTCTTGTCTTGTTCAGTCGTTAAGTCGTGTCCGACTCTTCGTGACCTATGTTGGCATTTTATACATAAGGAAAGTAACCTGGTTCACATATGCAGGTTCCTCACCTGATGGCTGCACAATCAAGCGAAGATCTGCACGTTTGGATGGGCTGCCAGAGAATATGGCCCAATGTCTCTTCAGATGCAATACATTCAGTAGAGTTGGCTCACAATACTTTTCAGGACAGTCTGCTCGCATAGCCTGTGCTATAGGGGTAGTTCACACATGTATGCTGTTCATTAGCAATTTATAGCAGTATCAAGGGATGGCTTGCATATGTGCGTAGACGGCCTGCTGCTCATCAGAAGAGCACCTGCTTTGCATTCGAACAGTCCAAGGTCCCTTCCCTGGCGTCTCCTTGTTGGGCTTGAAAAGATCCCTGCCTGAAACTCTGGATAACCGCTGCTAGGCTGTAGCCAGTAAGGGCTGGCTTCAAGGGTTAGCATGGCTGGGCCACTGGCCCACACTCCAGCAGAAGGCCCTCTGACAAGAGCCCCCAATTTCCTCCTCTTCTTGATGGAGGGGACCCTCTGAGGGTGGGCCATTGCCCAGCAGCCCCCCAAAACCTGCAGCCAGCACTGTAGACAATTCTGAGCCAGATGGACCAGTGGTCTGGCGTGCTATAAGACTGCTTCCTATGTTCTTTGATCTGTTTTAAGTGGCTATTTCTGAAAAAAAGACCATCTCATTACACCACGTTTTAAAGCATCAAGATACAAAAGTGGTTGTTGCCTTTTAATAAATTATACATTCAGACGAAAGAGAATCAAACAAATAAAAGGCACATTTTAAAATGCGTCTTTGCACAATGCCTTTTTTCCCCTTCCTGCAAAGGGAAGTCCAGAGTACACTACAAGTTTGTATTGAGATAAGAGAAGCATTTCAGTGGAAGAGCTGCCTGTGACTGCACACAGCCATTTGACAAAAGCTTTCACTTTGCAGATAGCACAGGATCCTTTTATTCTCAGAGACAGAGAATGACTCTAATGTGACCTCTTTAATTTCCTTAGGGAGTATGTGAAATCATTTCTTCCTGTAATTCGGTCTCTTTCTTGAAAGGGACAGTGCAATCTCAGCTAGCTAGGTGAGACTGCAGACTAAGGTCTGGATCCATGTTTAAGGTCTCAGACTGGCATTGACCAGGTTGGTATTTACTTAATTATTTACATTATTTAACTCCTTTCTGCCCACACACTCAAGCTGATTCACAGTTTAAATTTAAAATGGGGTTGAATTGCTGCTATATTAGAGAGGAAAAAGGACACAGAGGGAGAGGACAATAAGCAAATTGGGGTGCCATGGGGATTGCATGAGACAGCTCTGGGAAGGGAGGATACTTGGTCCCAGCTGAGTGGTGGTGGTGATGGTGGTGCTTCGCTTTTTATGCCCCTCCTTCTAAAACAGCCAGGTGGAAAAACCCAGATTTTGCATTGGCCCTTACCGTTTGCGGAGATGCCATAGGAAGGGGTAGGGAGGTGATTTTTGACAATCCCTCCTTCCAGTTTCAGCCCCTGTCACCTCTGAAAATGTGCTCGATAGGGGACCCTCCAGAACATCATGAGAGCAGTGCAGGGGACTGGCCACTCTGGATCCAACCTAATGTAAGGAGGTGACCATTTATGCATTGCCAAAAAAGAGGACTTGCATCACCGAAAAAAAGGGCAAATGAGGACACCACTTGCACGACATTTGATTATGCAAATTTATAGTTATAGTATGGGTGCAAATTTGAAAACATAATTATAATTTAAAGAGAAATACAGTACTTCTCAGCATAGTGGGGAAGACTGAGCAGGCTGCATTCTAGGTGCGAAGTGTTGATGGGCAACTGGGGGTTGGACTCGATGGTCTTGTAGGCCCCTTCCAACCCTACTATTCTATGATTCAAGGCCCATCAACAAGAATCTATCACTATTATAGATTCTTTTAAGGGCCTTATTCTAAGTCATTTTCGAAATTAAAAGTGTTTGAATAAAACCATACTCTGCTTAAACCACATCTCTGTATTTTCCTGGGTCCCTGAAGGACCTTGCAGGAACAGGCTTCTGTGTGTGGCTCCGTTGCAGCAGCAGGCAGGGGTGCAGGAGGCTGCGGTTTGGTATGGGATGGAGAAGCTGCAGACAACAATGTAGAAATGCAGGAAGAATTGCATGCACTCATTTGCACTGTCCCAGTTGGTCCCATAGCAGCCTCTTCTTGGATTCCCTGGAAAACTGTTTTCTGGTCGCTGTCTCTGTCTCTGTCTCTCGCTCTCAAATTTTGCCAAATTTGTTATTTCCTGGATTGGGGCAACATGGCTGAGTACGTGGCTTTGAAGGATCACTTCAAATCAAGCTGATTTGCAGCATGGATTGAAGCAACAGATTTAGATGTCCTAGGCACCATCAGTCAGTGTCCTCTGCCACCTCCCCACTACCTCTGCCACCTTCCCCAGGGATGCTGTAGCAAGAAACCCCTTATAACTATGCATTTTATAACTGTGGATGATTCAATTAAGAATTGATTAAATAGAGATGGTTTCCTAGAATCACTGCTATTACAGCCTGTAATCCCCAACTCCATCCAGCTCTCAGAAAGTCTGCTATGTTCAGTAGCATCAGGAGCAACAGCAATAAAAGCTATGGGGACTTGTTCAAATCTTGATAATCCTAGCCCTTGGTTTTATCTGCACAAATATGCTTCTAGTCCCCGTGACTGCAGATAAAAAAATTGTAAATGTGCTCATGAAATTGCTAAACGGGTAGGAATATGGTAGCAAATAATGCCTATATTAATGGTTTTGTCATTTCTTATTATTTTTAAGCACATATATTGAGATTTATTGAAACCGTTCTCAAGCCCATCACTTTCCATGCTCATGTACCTGCCTGGACCACATGTACCTGTCCTGACCCTAAGATCATCTTCAGCGGTCTTTCTCTGGGAGTCCCTGACAAAGGCAGCAGGTGAGATGAGTGAGGCAGGTGGCTACTAGAAAGAGGGCCTTTTCTGCTGTGGCACCCCGGTTTTGGAATGAGCTCCCTAGAGACATTTGCCTGGCGCCTACATTGTACATTTTCCAGCACCAGGTGAAGACCTTTTTATTTTCCCAGGAATTTTAGCATTTTCGCATTCTAGTCTTTTAGCTCTGCTGTTTTAAATTTGTTATTGTATTTTACATCTCTGCATTGCTGCTGGTTGTACTTTTATACTGTAGTTTTAATGCTTTTAAATTTTATATGGTTTTATGCTGTACTTGTGGTTTTAATTTTTGTGAATTGCTCAGAGGGCTTCAGGTACTGGGCAATATAGAAATGGAATGAATGACTGACTGAATGAATGAGAAGGATATGTTATGACAATACGTTCAGGCAGCTATGCAAACATTGCTGATGTGGCCTTTAGTGCTGAACCACCCCTATTTGAAAAACAAGGTGTTATGGCATTATCAAATCAATTCGGCAAATTGCCACTGTTGATTTTGTTGTACATGTACACTCTGGATATCCCATGGATGGGTAGATCCATGTTACAATTAAAATTGCTATCAGGTTTAAAAACGTGTAGATAGTGAGAGGCTCCTTTACTAAGGGCCAATCTGTTGTATTGTTAAGTTGTACTTTAATGTGGATCGCTTAGGGATTCTAATAAATGAAGCAGCATAGAAGTATTTTAATTAAAATAAAGATATAACCATTGAGAAAAAGTGTATGGAACAGACCTCTTGAGACTCTAGCACTTCTGAATTCAGGTGCACATGTGAATAGTCCACATGAAAATCAAAACTGCCTGTACAAAGGCTAGGGTAGAGCCCTTCTCTCTGCCATGTTACATTTTGCACTGCAGGAATTAAAATAAATAAAGAAGGTGACACCACTAGCTTATGAAACAATGAACACTTGCAAACTTTTGTGTTCCCTGTCTAAATGCTGTAAAGCATCTTAGAGAATCCACACTGCACCAAAGCAAACCTTTTGCATGCTGATGGCCTACTGTTTATACTATTGACTAGCAAAGGGAGAAAAACAGGATTTTAATTAGCACCCAGGGAACCTCATTATACTGGAGGTCAAACTTGCCCTTGGTTTTTGCTCGCAAAGCAAGTCCATCCTGAGAATAAATTCTTCAGCCAAGAGGTGGATGTGAGACTGTTTTTTGGAAGGTCGCTACTTCCCTCCTCCATGGAAAACACCTGGGGAATGGGCATATTTTTAGGGAAAATAATGACCAAAGGGGGAACATTCTTTCCCCCTCTGCCATTCCATTGATCAAATTCACAGACAGAGACACCCCTGGCTGCTTTGCATTAAAAACCAAAAACAAAACCAAGTCAGTACAGCTACTATACAACAAGTCATTGCATTTAGGGCCAACACCTTTTCAAAACTTTAGCTTAGGCCTTTGTTCCTGTGTCTCTACAAAGTACTTCGCCCCCTGAGAGGAGTAAAATATTTTTTATGTAGTTAAGGAGGACAGATGGCTGCAAACTGTTCTCTATCATCCAGGACTATAGGACATGAGGTTATGGGAAGGCAGATTTTGGTTGAACATCAGGAAAAACTTCTTAATGGTCAGAACGGTCAGACAATGGAACCAACTGCCTAGGGAGGTGGTGGACTCTGCATCGCTGGAGGGATTCAAGCAGAGACTGGACAGCCATCTGTCAGGGATAGGGATGTCAGAGGAATCTGTTTGGGTGGGTGGAGCTCGATGGGCTTTCAACAGCTCAGCCCCCTGGACTTCATTCCGTTTTCTACTAACTGGCCCATTCACTAACTGCATTCACAGTCTGCAGTGAATCAGGCCAGTTAACAGATTTTCCATATTTTTCCATTTGTGCAAATTTCAGCCACAATTTGCAAAAAAGTACAGCCTCTATTTGTGTAAATTGTGCAAATCATGGTGTCAAATTGCAAAAATTACAGCCTCCATTTGCATTATTTGTGCAAATTACGGCCTCAATTTGCACAGAATATGCAAATTGAAGCTGTAATTTGAGCAAATTTGCACAACTTGTGGCCCTGACCAAAAAACCTCCTGTAAAAAGTCTCCAGAATTCAGGAAAACTCATGGCTCATCTCACAAATGCAAGTTGAGTCAGGCAGGCAGCAGAAATCTGTTGAGCCCCCAAAGGGCCAGATTCCCAAATGACAGACATCCCTAGTCAGAGATGCTTTAAACTAGATTCTTTCACTGAGCAGGGGGTTGGATTGGTGGTCTAAATGGTCCCTTCCACTTCTATGATTCTGTGAACATAGCTTTAAGCATGTACAGCAAAATGCTTTTCCTCCCTTGAGGAAATTGTTTTCCTTTTAAAACAATTTTAAAACAAAATTCTTTTGTTTTAAAAGAAATGGCTGTAAGGGCACGATACCTCTGAGCATAAGCATAGTGATACTCTTCTCATTGCTTGGGGAACTGAGAGAATAGGATGAATAATATGGAATAATAATAATAGCAACAACAACAACAACAACAGGGTGCATCTGAGCACCCTAATTTGATATCTGAGTCCAGGTTTGGTTCATCAGAGAATGAAGGCAATATGTGCATATCCACCCCTAAGGCACTCACTTCAGTATCATTTCTTAGCTGAATCACTGAACTGAAAACAGGTGTCAGGACTGAACTATCATATTCTGGAACTTAGCCAGACAGCACTGGTTGAAATCAAGCCTCTGCTGCTTTATTATCCTCTCAATATGCCTATGTGGCGTAGTGATTAAATTTAGGGCCGTACATGGACGCCCGGCTTCGCTTTGGATGCCGCTTCAGACCTTCCAAAGTGGCCCAGCTTTGCTTCGGACCGATTTGGACCCCATCCGCTTCAACTCAGATCTGAATCCGAAGCGAGACTCGGACATCCGAATCACTCATTTTTGGCATTTTTTGATTGACTTGCATGGGAAAAGGTTTCTTTGAAGTGCAAATAACACCTTTCCCCTGGTACTACTTTTCTATTCAGAGGCAATAACCTCAGGGTCTCTTTGGCGGAATTGCCTGGGGAAACACTGGCTGGTAGGTAGGAAGCAAACAAAGACAGCAACCCTGCCAGGTGGGCACATTGACTTTAATGAAGAGCAAGGACAGTTGTCTGCTGGACTGACAGAGGCAGGAAGCAACACAGCAACCCTGTGTTGCAGCACCTTGCCCACCTCTGCCCCTGTCAAGACCCCAAAGATGCCTCAAATTGGGCTTGCTTGCTTTGCAACTAGGGATGTCAGAGAATTCTGTCACGGATCTCGGGGAGGCCGAATGCCAGTGCATTCGGCCCTCTGAAATCGGTGGCAGAACGGCCTGCCCCCCCCCCCCCCCCGGGATGAGACTTACCTGGGGAGGATCTTCCGGATGGCTGCCACCATTTCCAGTTAAAAAAAAAAAAAGACGTGATAGGCTACGTAAATCTTTACATAGCCGATAACGTCTGACTTTTTAAAAAAAATAACCGCGTGTACGCAAATGGTGGCGGCTACGGCCACCGCCATTTGCGTTCCTTATTTTGGCATGTCTTAGTCTACATCAAGATTTATGTAGACTAAGACGGCGAAAATAAGGGGAACGCAAATAGCGTAGTGTCCGCTACGCTATTTGCGTTCCCCTTATTTTTGCCGTCTTAGTCTACGTAAATCTTGACATAGACTAAGACATGCCAAAATAAGGAACGCAAATGGCGGCAGCTGTGGCCGCCGCCATTTGCATACGCGTGTTGTTTTTTTTTAAGTCAGACATGATAGGCTACATAAACATTTACATAGCCTATCACGGATGACTGCAGGGATGCAAACGGCAGCAGCTACGGCCGCCGCCATTTGCATCCCTGCTAGCCAGCGGCCGGATGTCCGGCTGCTGGGGGAGCTAGCCGGCGGCTCCGCAGAATCCCTGCGGAGCGGAGCTGGCCAGCCAGGATTCCGGGCGGAGGTGCGGAGCGCCTCCCCCCTGGCGAGGATTCCGGGGGGAGGGACGGAATCCTCCCCCCCACCATCAACATAATCCGCGAACAGGTAAGTGACTTTCGTACATCCCTATTTGCAACACACGGTGTAGTATGATATTATTTAAATAATAGCTGTTAATATGTGTAGTCCTTTGTTGCCCACTGTTTTTGGAAATGTGGACTGTGTGTACTCCTTTAACACACACTGTTTGCTTGTCCACACAGCACAATCACACACACACGAGCAAAAGAAAAGCAAGCACTAAACTACAAGTGAGGGGAGGGGGGTAACTATAATCCTAACAGAAGAGAAAGGAGGTTTTTTTAATTTTTATTTTTAGGGAAAAGAGATCAAACATGGGAAGGGAAGGAATACAGGAACTGAGAAGGGGAGGTGGAGCGGAGTCAAGAACAAGGATATTTATCAAAAAATCTAGACAGAATCAAAGTAAGGGCAAACTAATGGTTGAGAGAGAATTGAAAAGGTGTGTGTGTGTGTGTGTGTGTGTGTGTGTGTTTGGGGGGGATAAGCAACTACAGTGACATTTTCTGGATTTTTAAATGAACAGTCAACAAGAATGATAAGTAAACCTATTACAGAAGGGTGGGGTGGGGTGGGTGGGGAGGCACTAACATAGCTGTCATAGCACGCTGTTTCTTCTCAGCTTCGTTCTGCCAAAGGATAGTGGGAAGGGTTACGGCTTTTTCTGCCATGCCTGGCAGAGACTGGCACAGTTGCTCTCAGTGGCTGCAGCAGAGGCAGGATAGGACTGGAGCCGAGAGAGAAATGCCATGGAGCTTCCATCTCAGCGCCCATCCCATTCTGCTGCCTCTGCCGCCATTACCATCATTGCACACAATGGCAGCTTGTCAGGGCAGCGGGAGGCTGCTCAGTTATCAGGCGGCTCATGTACCCCAATGGATCGTCTTGCACCCCCCCCCCCAGGGTGCGTGCATCCCACTTTGGAGACCACTGCTCTAGCTTCTAGTCCTCTCCAGCAACACCACCTCTCTCACAATGAGCAAACAGAGGCTGACTCACAGCAAAGCTCACTCCCTCTTCCTCCCCCTCCTCCTCCTCCTCCTCCTCCCCCTCCATGTGATCTTTCACAAGTTGATACATTTTGGAGACAGCCTGTCTTGGCTGCTCAGAAGGCATAAGAAGAGTTCCAAATATACAAGGTTGACCAAGGTGCCTTGTAGGTGACCGTCTTCAGTTTGGGGTGTCTCGGTGCTGTTCTGATCTACTTCATAGCAAGATGAGGCATCTCTGAATCAGCCTGCTTCGCCTTGTTATTTGGGCTTCAGACTAGGGGTGCACGAAAGTCACTTACCTGGTCTCGCAGCTTGCTTCGCGGTGGGGGGGAGGCGCTTTGCTGCTCCCCCCGAAGTTCAGGCCGGGGGGGAGGCTTCCCTCCTCGCCCGGCCAAAATTCAGGCCGGGGGGGAGGCTTCCCGCCTCGCCCAGCTGAAATTCAGGCCGGGGAGGAGGCGCCTCGCCTCGCCCGGCCGCGAAATAAAAAGTTAAAAAAAAAATGCCCCCGTGATAGGCTACGTGACGATTTACGTAGCCTATCACGGCTAGATCTGCAAAGTCAGCCGTGATAGGCTACGTTAATCGTCACGTAGCCTATCACGGGTGACTTTAAAAAAAAAAGCCGCCATTCGCGTTCCTTATTTGGTCGCTGTAGTCTACGTAAATCTTTACGTAGACTACGGCGAAAATAAGGGCAACCCAAATAGCGTTGCCCTTATTTTTGCCGTAGTCTACGTAAAGAGTTACGTTAATTGTCACGTAGCCTATCACGGGGGCGTTTTTTTTTTTTACTTGTCTTGGAATGGCGGCGGCGGCAGCCGGTCGAAAGACTGGCTGCCGCCCCTGCCCCTGTCGAAGACCTGCCGAACCGCCGCCGGGACCCGCTGCCTGGAGGAACATTCGTGGAAGGTAAGTCCCATCCCGGGGGGGGGGGGGCGGGGGGGGCGGAGAATTTCTCCCCGAAACTACTTTGGGGGGCCGAATACGTTGGAACTCGGCCCCCCGTAGTTTCGGGGAGAAATTCTCTCCCATCCCTACTTCAGACCAAAGTGGTGCACAGTCCTAGTTAAATTCATCCAGAGTGCCCTGAGTTCAAACCCCTGTATAGGCATTAAGCTTGTTGGCTGGCTTTGGTTCAATCTAACCTACCTTATAAGGCTGTTGCGAGGATAAAAATGGGAGATGGGAAATTGACAAAACTGCTCTGAGCTCCTTAGACCAGGGACAGGGAATGTGTGTTCCTCCAGATATTGTTGGACTGCAATTCCTCTCACCATTTGTGATACTGGCCAGGGCAGATGGGATGGAGTTGTAGTCCAACAACATCTGGAGCACTACAGGTTCTCCACCCATGCTTTAAGAGGGAGGGCAAAATGCAAATGTAACTCATAAATATACTTCCTATTCCTCTCTGTACAGTGGAAAGCAGAAGGGGAAACATAAAGGAAACAACAGAAGCAATATTATCTGGAGAGCCAGAGTCCAACCACAGAGATGGCTAGTTCTTGGGTTGTTTTTCTTTTTTGGTAGCACACATGGATGGAATACAACACCGAAGCACTGATCACATGCACGCACGCACAGAGAAAACACAGTGATGCAAACTTGCACCTGTATACCTACTCAAGACACAACTTTATGTGCGCACCATCTGGACAATTCCTCTTAGAGCAGCAGAGGAGATGAGCTCCATCCAGCTCTCCCACTGCTGAGGTCTATGCATTAATGTTCTTTGATTGAGGAAAGGACAACTATATTCTCCTTGTTGGTCAAGTGTTCTGAGGCTGAGACACAATCAATTAAACACGCGCGCGTGCACACACACACACACACACAGAGAGTGAAAAATAGCACTTGGATTCTGAGCTCATGCAAAGAGCTTTTCTGCATTTAGTGTGTGTTTTTAGCTGTCATTTTACAGCTGGAAATTATGAATGTGCTATCACAGTATGGCCTTTCTTGTCTCCTTGCTGGGCTGTAATAGGTTCCCTAAAGAAGACACAGGGATCCTTCCCAACCTCTGAGTTGGCAACAGCTAAAAAGAAGGAAGAGAAAGACTCCCTCTACTTTTATTGAACATAACCAATCAGGCAGAATTGATTAATGTATTCCCAGCTCTTACACTTTCCTGAATGGAGGACTTTAGAGGCAATAATTGAAGCAATTGAAATCCTCAGTAAGAAGCCACCTTAATGTCTCCAGTGGTGGACACCTTTGTAATTATCAAGATGGAATTGGTTGGCTTTCTGCAAATGTACTATAATGAAAGGTCTTGGTGTGAAGCTAAATCGGGGGGATGACACTGTCTTTTTACCTTAGGGACAACATTTGCATCTCCCCCTTCCCCGAAGCATTCAAGGGTGATTATTCTAATCATAGGAACAGAAAAAAAAAGACTTTGTGTAAGATGGCTATTTTGGCACAGTTGAAACATGAATGGACTCTAGTCCATGTCCTTAGACTCTAATATTACATGAAAATGCTAATATTTCAGGTTTGTCTTAAGCCTTAAGGGAAAACCTGAGTGAGAATTAGTAATGTGTGAAAATTGTTTCTTAATTTCCTCAGGTTTTCTTGCTCTTTTGCCTCATGATCTCGGATATCCATGGAAACGTCACAGAATGTTTCAAATATTATTGTTTTTATGAACAGCAGACATAAATTGGATGTGCAATCAGATGCTGTCTATCTACTCCATTGCTTCCAGTGTGCTATACATTTGGATGCCCATTCTGTAAATACTCTTAAACTCTAGTTTGTTCCCTGATGGAACAATAGTGTTGTTGTTGTTGTTGTTTTAGAGACAGCTTATTCTGCTAGATAAATTTGGGTTAAAGTGATCTAGCTATAGAAGATCACATTTTCTACCATTTCTTCACCACTTCCAACTCCATCAGAGAAGGCTGGTGGCTTCTATTTCAGTGTGGCTGTGAGTCCACTTTAGGTTTCAGCCAAAACCAGTCAGAACTCTAAAGGAGCTATCCAGAGTGCTGAATCCATTACCCAAATGGTTTCAGCACCTTGGATAGCTCCTTTAGAGTTCTGATTGGTTCTGACTGAAACCCAGAGCGGATTTACAGCCCCACTGAAACTGGGACCGCCAGCCTCCACTGAACTTCACTTCACAAAGGACAACAAGAAAGAGGGCTACATTCCCAACTACATATTGGCAAAAGAACAATGATGATAATTTGCCTGGTGCTGACTCCCCATATCTCTAGTGGAACTAGAGGCAGGGCCCAAACGGTATACAGGGAACAAACTGTAGAGAAGAGACTTTATGTTTGCAGATCAAAGAATAAGCCTGCAACTCTGTTACTGGGTCAAATAATATCAGCCGTACTATCACAGGCATGTGCCATCACCTGCCAGCAATCCCTTTTGACTGTTTCCAACAGCTATAAATAACATTCCCTAGGTTACAGAATGAATAAACACAAATCAGACAACAAGTACAGAAATGGTGGGGGAAGGGGCGTTTTTATTTCTCTGGATGCTCCATTTCTGACTTTAGAGCAGCCTTCCTCACCCTGGTGCCCTCCAGATGGCTTGGACCACCACTCCCATCATCCTTGACCATTTGGCCATGCTGGCTGGTGCTGATGGCAGTTGTAGTTCAGACCACCTGGAGGGCCCCAGGATGGGGAAAGGCTGCTTTTGAGTGACTGTATTTATTTTAAAAGACAAGCAGAATTAGAGGTGACAGTTTTGGAATTCTTTCACAGGGCTGGCTGCTTGGTTTGAATAAGGCCTGTGGTCAGTTCTCTCTCTACTAAATGAAATTTAGTACATAGCTTGATGGCTATGTGCTATCTCCAGTACCAGAGGCAGTGAGCCTATGTACACCGGTCGCTGGGGAAAATGGGTGGGAGGGTGCTGTTGCGCTCAAGCCCTGCTTGTGGGTTCCTGGTCGACAGCTGGTTGGGCACTGTGTGAACAGAACGCTGGACAAGATGGACTCTTGGTCTGATCCAGCATGGCTCTTCTTGTGTTCTTAAATTGCTCCTCTATCCTTTGGTTATGCATTGTATTTATGTTTAGCATCCCATTGTTTTGTTTTATTCTGAATATTTATGCTCTGTCAAATGTATTTCATTTGTGTTTAATACTATAGCTAATGGCAGGTGTGTGTTGTTGATGTTTTTTACTTTTTGCATTCCTGTTATCTTCAGTTATTACCTAGTTAGCCTGCTTTATCCTTCATTGTACCTTAAACTCTGCCCACAATCCAATCTTCTTCACCCCTTTCATGCATCTGATGAAGGAAGTTGTTGCCAGGCTATACAGTCAGCTTCCAAAAGGGAGAACCACAAGGTCTTCCTTCTTCGGTCAGAGCCTTGTACTTTAAAATCAGAGGTGATAATCCTGAAAAATGTAGGCCTTGTAGTGACACCTAATCCATTAAAGCAATCTCTTTCCAAAATGCAGATCAACTTCTCCCTGTGGAAATTATCACAAGGTATTATCCAACCCCTGTACTTGCATTGTCTAAAATCACCTTTTAAAGCTGCATTATGTTGGCTTCTATTCTGACACATCATGAAATGATGGAGGTGAGTATAAAGATTTTCATAGCTTCCCCCACCTCCCTATTTTCTCTCTCCCTCTCTTTTGCAAAGGGTTCATTGTTAAAGTAGTTCTGAAAACTGTTTGATGGATGGTAGCAGATAGATTTGCCCATTATTCTCTCTAATCTGCTTGATATACAATTTAAGGGAGCTGGGGCAGTGAGGGGAGGGGAGAACCATGTTAAGAGACTGTGGAAATTCAAATCAAAATTCATTTATGCAGCAATTCCTGCATTCATTTAAAATAATCCATTAGATATTGTCCTCTGCTAAATTTAGCAAACACTCAGGTGTGCCTGCCCTGGGAGCTTTTAATCATGTTGTGTTAGGAAAAGGAGCTAATTAGATAGACAAATTTAGAAGGAGAGTACCATACTGCAGAAAAAGAAATGGATGATTAGCTGTTATTCACTGTAAAGCATACTTTTCTATCATGCATTCTATTACATTGATTTACAACTCAACCTATGCATGTCTACTTAGAAGAAGTAAGACCCTTTACATTCAATGGGCCTTACTCCCAGGTAAGTGTGTATAGGGTTGCAGCCTTTAACAATAAATAATAAAAAGATGCCATGGTTTCTTGAAAAAAGCATGTATAGGTTTTCCACATAAACGTTTACTGTAGGAATGTATGGATTTTGTTAAATCTGTTCCATCTGTGTTTCATGGGTTGTCAGGTGTCTTTCGTTCCATCATCTGCTCATTGACAGGATTGGATTTTTTTGTTATGAGAATTTTGTTCATTTGCAAATGTACACTTGTGCTAATGTGCATTAGCACAAATGCACATTTGCACAAGTGTGCATTTGTGTACCCCCCCAAGTAATAAAAAATATCCCCAAATCTGCAGAATTCCCGTGACTCAGAAAAACCCAGTCCACTGAGGAATCCACAGGTCAGATTCACAGAAATCCAATCTCAGTTGAATCTGTTGCAGATTTCTCTGACAACCCTAATTTATCTTGACCCCTAATTGCTTGAACCTAAAAACTGCTGTGTTGAATCAAGCCAAAGACTAACTTCACACCTTACCCCAATAGTGTGTGTGGAATGAGGTGATGAGCCATTTGTGTGTCATAGTCCATGTATTGGTTTGGCTGATTTTAATCATGCCTTCAGGCACGATCATTCACAACTATTGTGAACTGCCCAGACAGCTTCAGCTATTGGGTGGTATAGAAATGTAATAAATAAATAAACACACACACACACACAATAAATAAAAAACTTGATCAGAATTCTGTACATGTGTGTGGAGGGGGCTTTGACATGGTTTGTGGCTCCAATTATGTAGGTACCACCACTTCAAACAAGTAGTTAACTGCACAGAGAGGCTGCCAGGATAGGGCCAAATTTCTACCAGATGACCTCAGGATATTTACAAATTAATTGTTTGCTCCTTGCCTCCCACCTGCATCTGATAATTAGAATATTCTTCCTGCCACGTACCCAGAGCCTCTCTTTTTATCCTCATAGATAGCAGCATCTATCAATTTTAGAAAGCTATCTAAAGTAGCCACCACAACATCCCACAGCAATATACTGTATAACTTAATTATGAATTGGATTGTGCAAAGAGGTTTTTTTCCCCCCTTGGCATGAAAAAAATAATTTTCCCAGTTTGCTTCTAGTATTTGGTTTTTGTGTTTGTGAAGAAGTAATTTGTATTGATTCACTTTCTCTGCACTGCTCATAGTTTTATAAACTATTTAGTCATCCTCTCTGAGTTATCTTTTAAAAGCAAACAAAAATTCTAGACTAAAAAATTCAGTTGTCTTAACTCTGCTATCATTTGCACACTTACTAGGTAGTAAGTCCCATTGAACTCTGTAAAAAACCCTTTTAAGGGCCAAACTACATGTTACATGTACTTCTATGATTCCTTCTCTCTTTTGAAAGGAAAAGTATTTTTAGGAGCCTGCATTTTCCAGCAGAAGATAAGTGGGGCGAGGCAGGGGGAGGGGATTCACTGCCTGCAGTTTGTTCATTAAAAATCCTCCCCCACAAATATAGCTTTTCCACCTATGAACTACAGATATAGGTCCCCATATCTTCCAACATCCGTTAGGAGAAAAGTAATGGGGGGGGGGAGAATTTTGAGCAACAAATTGCTGGTGGGTGAAGGGTTAAGCAGCCCATCCCCTACTGGTCCTCCATTTCATAATCCTCCTGGAACAGAAAGCAGAAAGTAGGAATATACGGTAAATTTTCCCAAAGGAGAGATGTAAATAGTGGGGTCCCACAGGGATCTATATTGGGACCTATGCTTTTCAACTTGTTTATAAATGATCTGGAATTAGGAGTGAGCAGTGAAGTGGTCAGGTTTGCCAGTGACACCAAATTATTTAGGGTAGTTTTAAAAAAGGGATTGTGAGGAGTTCCAAAAGGATCTCTCCAAACTGGGAGAATGGGCATCTACAGTAAATGGCAAATGCAGTTCAATGTAAGCAAGTGTAAAGTGATGCATGTTGGGGCAAAAAATCCCAACTTCAAGTATAATCTAATGGGATCTGAGCTAGGAGTGACCAAAAGGAGATCTTGGGGTTGTGGTGGACAGCTCAGTGAAAATATCAGCCCAGTGTGATGCTACTGTAAAAAAGCAAACTCCATGTTAGGCATAATTAGGAAAGGAATTGAGAGTAAAACTGCCAGTATCATACTGCCCTTATACAAATCTATGGTGTGACCACACTTACAATACTGTGTACAGTTCTGGTCACCACACCTAAAAAAAGATATTGTAGAGCTGGAAAAAGTGCAGAAAAGGGCAACTAAAATGATCAAGGGGCTGTAGCATCTCCCTTAAAAGTGAAGGTTACAATAGTTGGGATTATTTAGGTTAGAAAAAATGCGAGTAAGGACAGACATGATAGAGGTGACCAAAATTATGCATGGTGTGGAGAAAGTGGATAGGGAGACATTTTTCTCCCTCTCTCATAATACTAGAACACTGGGTCATCCCATGAAGCTGATTGGTGGGAGATTCAGGACAGATAAAGGAAGTACTTCTTCACACAGTGCCTAGTCAAACAGTACCACAAGACGTAGTGATGGCCACCAATATGGATGGCTTTAAAAGGGGGTTGGGCAAATTCCTGGAGGAGAAGGCTATCAATGGCTACTAGTCCTGAGGGCTATGTGCTACCTCCAGTATCAGAGGCAGTATTCCTTTGTACACCAGTTGCTGGGGACCATGGTGGGAGGGTGCTGTTGCACTCACGTCCTGCTTGTGAGTTTCCTGTGGGAAGCTGGCTGGCCACTGTGTGAACAGACTGCTGGACTAGAAGGACCCTTAGTCTGATCCTGCATAGCTGTTCTTATGTTCTCCTATGGGTGCTTTTTCTTGAAATAAATTTAAAATAAGATTAGGAAATGGAACTACATGTATTGTGAGGGTTGGCCCTGAGTAAATGTACTTAGGATCACATTGAAAGTGTCCTTCATCAGGAACAGGTTCTGTGATTTTTTTTTTTTTAATTTCAGATACTGTAAGCTGCCACCACTGAGTATACTTTTTTCTTCCCTTCACCCTCTTGCAGTCAATGTGGCTACACTCTGGAGTAAATTATTTGTCAGTTTCAGATGAGATGGCATTTATTAAAATTCATAAGACAGGCACACAATTCTGCAAGCAAGCTGGAAAAGAGGCAGACAAGCAGTCTCCAGTGCACAGTGGCTCTTTCTCAGCCGTGGCCTTAGATGTTAGGGCAGCGGGAGCACCATCCACTGGAGCCATTAGCTCTTCGATTCAGATACAGCTCGACATGCTCTTGTGCTGTGAAACTGGAAGGAGGGAGGGTCATCCATGTAATTTTTGCCAGATACTTCCAGAGCCCCCTTGACAGCAGAAAAACCAAACCAGGAAGGCTGTAACCATAAATGCATTGTGCAAGTGCTTTGGCATGCTATGCAGCGATGTTGCCTTTAAAGACTGCCCAGCTGGGATTTGCTTTCCTTACTCTGGCTTATCTTTAAGTAGAAGATGCTCTTCAAAGCTGCTCTAGCCCATAATGGGGACACCTGCTCAGTGCTTTTTATGGGTCCATTTCCCCTCTTTATTCCTTCCAAAAAATCCCCCCAAGCACATCTCTGCAATTCTGGCATCTGACACAGCCTGTGCTGTGTGACATGCCTCTTTGTGCATTCTCTGTCTCCTCCAGGGAGTGCGCACAAGTGACGCCTTATAAACAGTACCTAATAGAATTCAGCTTGCACACTGTGAAATGCTTAATGCACAGCCTAGTGAAAGTAATGGACTGTCTTGCAACTGACTGATGGAAGCTCAGGCTCAACATGGCCATTCATTCTGGAGAACAATGTTTTCTTCTTCTTTTTCTTTTAAGATGTTAATTGAAAAGGAAAAGATGCTGACAAGTTCCAACGGATGAAAATTAAAAAAGGCCGCTCTGACAAAGTGAAGAAGAAAAAAATACTGGATGGAAATGAAGATACTTTGAGTATAAAAAGGAGAAAGAGAAATACAGAGTGTCACTTGATGGCACAGCAATAAAACTCAGCTTTACTGGGAAGCCTGGTAACAGAATTGTGGAGGGGTTTTGATATGTTACCCCCGAATCTGCACTATTTTGGCCCAGTTTCTGCTTTACCTGGCTAAAGATAAATCCAAACATGCCATGTTCTGAACATCTAGGTTTTTCTTTCTTTGGTCGTCACTGCTGAATATCTCATGCACCAGCAAAGATTAGATGCAGGCACATAGGTTACTCTGAGGTTAGCCACCTGTGTTGTTGTTGTTGTTCAGTCGTTCAGTCGTGTCCGACTCTTCGTGACCCCATGGACCATAGCACGCCAGGCCTTCCTGTCCTGCGCTCTCTCCCGGAGCGTGCTCAAGTTCATATTCATTGCATCCGTGATGCTATCTAGCCATCTCATCCTCTGCCGTCCCCTTCTCCTTTTGCCTTCAGTCTTTCCCAGCATCAGGGTCTTTTCCAGGGAGTTTTCTCTTCGCATTAGGTGGCCAAAATATTGGAGCTTCAGCTTCAGGATCTGTCCTTCCAATGAGCACTCAGGGTTGATTTCCTTTAGGATGGACTGATTTGACCTCCTTGCAGTCCAGGGGACTCGTAAGAGTCTTCTCCAGCACCACAGTTCGAAAGCATCAATTCTTCGGCGCTCAGCCTTCCTTATAGTCCAGCTCTCACAGCCATACATTACTACTGGGAAAACCATAGCTTTGATTACACGGACCTTTGTCGGCAAGGTGATGTCTCTGCTTCTTACTATGCTGTCTAGGTTGGCCATAGCTTTCCTCCCCAGGAGCAAGCGTCTTTTAATTTCATGGCTACAGTCACCGTCTGCGGTGATCTTGGAGCCCAAGAAAGTAAAATCTGTCACTGCTTCCATTTCTTCCCCTTCTATATGCCAGGAAGTGATGGGGCCAGATGCCATGATCTTCGTTTTTTTAATGTTGAGTTTCAAACCAGCTTTTGCACTCTCCTCTTTCACCCTCAACAACAGGCTCTTGAGATCCTCTTCGCTTTCTGCCATTAGGGTGGTATCGTCTGCATATCGGAGGTTGTTGATAATTCTCCCAGCAATCTTAATTCCAACCTCTGATTCATCCAACCCAGCATTTCTCATGATGTACTCTGCATATAAGTTAAATAAGCAGGGTGACAATATGCAGCCTTGTCATACTCCTTTCCCAATTTTGAACCAATCGGTTGTTCCATGTCTGGTTCTTACTGTTGCTTCTTGACCCTCGTACAGGTTTCTCAGGAGACAGGTAAGGTGGTCTGGTACTCCCATCACTTTCAGAATTTGCCACAGTTTGTTGTGATCCACACAATCAAAGGCTTTAGCGTAGTCAATGAAGCAGAAATAGACGTTTTTCTGGAATTCTCTTGCTTTCTCCATGATGCAGCGAATGTTGGCGATTTGATCTCTAGTTCCTCTGCCTCTTCTAAATCCAGCTTGTACTTCCGGTAGTTCTCGGTTCGCATACTGCTGAAGCCTAGCTTGTAGGATTTTGAGCATCACCTTGCTGGCATGTGAAATGAGCGCAATGGTGCGGTAGTTTGAACACTCTTTGGCATTGCCCTTCTTTGGAATTGGAATGTAAACTGACCTTTTCCAGTCTTGTGGCCACTGTTGAGTGTTCCAGATTTGTTGGCATATTGAATGCAGCACTTTAACAGCATCATCTTTTAGGATTTTAAATAGCTCGGCTGGAATACTGTCATCTCCGCTAGCTTTGTTGTTACTAATGCTTCCTAAGGCCCACTTGACTTCACTCTCGAGGATGTCCGGCTCAAGTTCAGTGACCGCACTATCATGGCTATCAGGGACATTCAGATCTTTCCTGTATAGTTCTTCTGTGTATTCTTGCCACCTCTTCTTAATCTCATCTGCTTCTGTTAGGTCCCTGCCTTCTTTGTCCTTTATCATGCCCGTCTTTGCACAAAACGTTCCCTTGAGATCTCCAATTTTCTTGAAGAGATCTCTAGTCTTTCCCATTCTGTTGTTTTCCTCGATTTCTTTGCATTGTTCATTTAAGAAGGCCTTCTTGTCTCTCTTTGCTATTCTCTGGAACTCTGCATTCAGTTGGGTATATCTTCCCCTTTCTCCCTTGCTTTTCGCTTCCCTTCTTTCCTCAGCTACTTGTAAAGCCTCATCAGACAGCCACTTGGCTTTCTTGCATTTCTTTTTCTTTGGGATGGATTTCGTTGCTGCCTCCTGAACAATGTTACGGACCTCCGTCCATAGTTCCTCAGGCACTCTGTCTATCAGGTCTAATCCCTGAAATCTATTCCTCACCTCCACTGTATATTCATCAGGGATATGATTTAGGTCATACCTGAATGGTTTCGTGGTTTTCCCGACGTTCTTCAATTTAAGCCGAAATTTTGCAAGAAGCAGCTCATGATCTGAGCCACAGTCAGCTCCAGGTCTTGTTTTTACTGACTGTATGGAGCTTCTCCATCTTTGGCTGCAAAGGACATGATCAATCTGATTTCGATATTGACCATCTGGTGACGTCCATGTGTAGAGTCGCCTCTTGTGCTGTTGGAAAAGAGTGTTTGCTATGATCAGCGTGTTCTCTTGGCAAAACTCTATTAGCTTTTGTCCTGCTTCATTTTGTACACCAAGGCCATGCCTGCCTGTTATCCCGGTGATTTCTTGACTTCCTACTTTAGCATTCCAATCCCCTATGATGAAGAGGACATCTTTTTTTGGTGTTAGTTCTAGAAGGTGTTGGAGGTCTTCATAGAACCGATCAACCTCAGCTTCTTCGGCCTCAGTGGTTGGGGCATAGACTTGAATTACTGTGATGTTGAATGGTTTGCCTTGGATTCGTACTGAGATCATTCTATCATTTTTAAGATTGTACCCCAGTACTGCTTTTCCCACCCTTTTGTTGACTATGAGTGCTACTCCATTTCTTCTAAGGGATTCTTGCCCACAATAGTAGATATGATGGTCACCTGAATTAAATTCGCCCATGCTTGTCCATTTTAGTTCGCTGATTCCCAAGATGTCGATGTTCAATCTTGCCATCTCATGTTTGACCACCTCCAGCTTACCTTGATTCATTGATCTGACATTCCATGTTCCTAAACAATATTGTTCTTTACAGCATCGGATTTTCTTTTCACCACCAGACACATCCACACCTGAGTGTCCTTTCGGCTTTGGCCCAGCCGCTTCACTCTTTCTGGCGCTACTTGGAAATACCCTCTGCTCTTCCCCAGTAGCATATTGGACACCTTCCGACCCGAGGGGCTCATCTTCCGGCGTCATATCTTTTAGCCTTGTGATACGTTCCATGGGGTTTTCTTGGCAAGAATACTGGAGTGGGTTGCCATTTCCTTCTCCAGTGGACCACATTTTGTCAGAACTCTCTGCCATGACCTGTCCGTCTTGGGTGGCCCTGCACGGCATAGCTTATGGCTTCACTGAGTTACGCAAGCCCCTTCGCCACAACAAGGCAGTGATCCATGAAGGGGGTTAGCCACCTATCTAAGGCCTATTCGCATACATGATTAAAAGTACAGCTAGCACTACAATTTGATTTTAAGTATTATGAAATTGCCCCAAATGGGCTGTCAAATACGTATGTGCCTCTGCAATACAATTGCTATATGCTATTCACCACAGGATTGCCTCTATACTGAACAGTATGTTCTAGGTTATTACGTTCTAGGTTATTATGGCTGTTCTATCAATTCCTGTGCTATGTATTATTTTGCATTATATTGTATTTTATTCTTTTAAATATTTGTATTGTATTTTATATTTAACTGTTATATGGCATTCTTTTTTTAACTGTTTGTAATACATCCAGAGAGCATTAGTTATTGGATCGATTAAAAATGTAATAAATAAATAAATAAATAGATAGATAGATAGACAGACAGACAGACAAACAGACAGACAGACTGACTGAAATGAACGTGTTAGTATGTTGCAGCCAAACCAAACCAAACCAAACCAAATCAAACCAAGGGCCTTATGGCCTCTTAAAGGCCAATAGAGTAATTGCAATATAAGCTTTTGTTAGACCAGATCCTAGTTTATCAAATACAAAGCACCTAACAAAGTGGTCCATGGAAGATTATGCCAGAATCAATCTGTTAGCTGATAACGGCTATCCAAGATACTGCTTTAGAGCCAGTAAGAAACCCTGTGCATGTTAAGTGGGGCTTAATTTTGAAAGCTTAATTTTAAACTAATTTTGGTTCCCTGTGACATCTGAACTCAGGGAACTGTGGTTTTGCTTAAAGACTAATTAGTGAACAAAACAAGACCAGAAAGCGCAGTTTGATCCTCGTTTGTTCTCACTCTGGTGCATGAAGGAGAGGGGAGGGGAAACATGTGAGTCTGAGGCTCTATTCTGTTGGGGTAACAGGAAATAAGGTAAGGATCAAGGAAGACTTCCATACACAAATCTCCTTTATACTACATAATATGTCTGGCATAATTTCAACATATGAGTCACTGCAGCAAACAACTACAGGAGCTCAAAAGGAACACTGACCACATACATAATAGGTGCATCGAACTCATGCATATAATGGGAAAGCATGGTTTTCTGTTACATCTTGAATGAGGCCTATGAGTTTATGAAGCTCTGCCTGCAGTGGCAGGCAAAGGTAGGTGCATGAGCTGCACAAGGGGCTCTGCATTGGCATCACCATGAAAAAACACTGAAGAAAAGCAAGTTAATAGGAGCCTTTTAAGTTTTATGGGAATCTTTAGTTAATTTCATATCACATCTATTTTATGTTCATCTGTCCACCCAACAAACAAACTAAAAACATTTAAGGGTAATTTCCAATTATATATAGTCTCCATTTTATTATCCCAATAAACAGGCTAAAGGAAATATTCACTCTTGAGACCTGCGTAATAAAAAAGAGAGTATCAACATATTATCATCCTGCCCAGGTATAATTTATCTAGAAAACCAAGAACTCTTTTGCCCTCCAAAACCTACATTTACATGGCTCACATAAAACCCTTTATTAATTGCAAACCAGATACCTGCTACCATTATTCATCAACAGTTGTGCTGCTGCCAGGAAGCAAAGGAGACATTTGCACTTATCCCTGCTCAGGAATGTTTTTAAAGCCCTGGTTTACACATCTAGAATCCAATGAAGGGAAACATTAATTCAAATTAGACTAAAAAGAGGGAAGAACGTTTAAGTGCATGACTTCTGCTTATCCAGCACAAGCCATTCAGAACATCTGTTCACTTAAGGATACAATGAGAAAATACATTGCAGCCAAAGCCAACAAGCGATGAAGCAATACAAAACAATGGATTGAAATACTTAGGGATGCCATTGAAGCACACCTATAGCAGAAGTTGGCTTTCCAGAAGATTAGACCATTACTCTGGGCCTCCAGACCTAAAATATAAAAGATAAGAAATGGTTCAATAGAGCTAGATGCTCCAGTAGATTTAGGCCTCAGTGGACTGATGAAATCTTTGGTGTAAACTGATGAGATCATTGGCTCGTCCCAGTTTCTAGGGGCTTCTGTTTAGGGTTGAGGTAGGGAAGAAGACAACAACCCATCTTTGATGGTTTATGCAATTCCACTGGTTGCTTCACCTATTCTGAAGCTGAATGGGTCACAGGCTGCTCTGGATGGAGGCCCCTGAATGTTCTGACACATACATGTGTCATGATGCATCTTGAATAGGGCACCTTAGCTCAGAGCATGCAAAAGATTCCAACTCAAATCTCTAACGTCTCCAATAAAAGGGATCATGTAGTAGGTGACAGGGAAGAGACTCTGTTAGTCATAGTAGATAATACTGGGATAGATAGACAAATAGTCTGACATTAAATTAGGCAGTGGTGCTGTTATGTATGCACCTAGCTTTGGATCAGGAGCTAGCAGTCTTAAACACATTGATAACAAATGATGGGCTTGTACAAACAGTATAATTTTTCTTGCGCTTAAATCTGTGGTAAATTAGTTTCACCCCCCAGTTCTTTGGTATACACCCCCACATTATTTGTGTGACAAACAACATTTATCCCTGGCTCATGCTCCGTGTGTGTGTGTGTGTGTGTGTGTGTAAATAACCTCTATCTATGGCT
Source organism: Heloderma suspectum (assembly GCF_057233095.1). Taxonomy (NCBI): domain Eukaryota; kingdom Metazoa; phylum Chordata; class Lepidosauria; order Squamata; family Helodermatidae; genus Heloderma; species Heloderma suspectum. The sequence continues at coordinate 257,897,615 of NC_139461.1, forward strand.
TTTAAAAAGACCTGCAATTTATTGTAGGTAAATTTGTTCAGTATAGCAGAGAAGGAATCAAAGGACATTTTTAAACAAGCTCTTCAAACAAGGGACTCCAAAATATCAAGGCTGTGACATGTACCTGAACCTTGAACTTGAGGAAGTGTTCACCATTGTCTCCAGAGGTCTACTGATGTTTCTAGATACCTGGCCTGGAAGGTTGACTGCCAAGCTCTAGTATTTAATTATACCAGACCTCGCCAATACAGAGGCTTCGTTCTTCCTGCCTGTTGCTGCACATCCCCATTCTCTTTTTCCTTCTGCAACTGAAGAGGTCTGAGCTCCTATGGTCACAGGTAGCTGACTGACATCAGTGTTACGTTGATGTTCTTGGTTCAAGTCACAGGGGTTGCATGTGGTAGCAGCAACTATCAAAGCTGGAGCTCCATCACACACATTCACCAGACTGGAAACAAAAGGCTGGTTCACACCAGTGGGTATATTTATTTGATCCATCCTAAGTATCCTTGACCACATTAAGTTTATTGCATGAACCAGTGCTTCTCCAATACACTTCTGCTACATCTTGACAGAAATCGCAGTGGCAGTGTATCTGCAGAAAACCCATACTTTTATCACACATCCATGGGATTCCTGTATCCGGAGCCTCTTGTGAGGAGTCACATGGAATGTTTGTCTGTGTGAAACAGCCCTTAATACCTATCAACTGTTCATTTGTGTGTGTGTGTGGGGGGGGTTTCGGGGCAAACGGGAGCTTACAGGAGATGGATATTCCCTAACAACCCTTTGCTCACTTTGTTTACTGTCCGTTTGCTATCCAGTCTTCTGCTCATTTCCTTACTTGGTTGATGCTTTTGTCCATAAATTTGTCTTCTTCCTGGGAACATGATCCCTGTAAATTGGGAATGACATAGTGACTGTGATGGCACCGCAGTCCTATACAGCCAAACAGATCTGGCAATGTGACAATGTCACAAAGCCTACTGAGAAAGCAATGCTTCCTGGACCAGCATTGCCATCACTCTGAATGGACAAACATTTTGCCCCATTTCTCAGTGTTCCCCATTCACCAAAAGGGAGGGTGCTGCCAAAAGTGCCCCTCCTTTCATCTTAGCCCAACTTAATATTGCCCTGCTGTATCCAGTGGAAGTGGCTTTCCTTGTTACTATTTCTTTATACTGCTGAATATCAAAATGCTTTTAAGAACTGCCATGATATATGGAGGTTTTTCCCTCCAAGGGCATTCACTGACATAATATGCCACTGGTAAACTCAGCAAATAAATAGTTATTCAATTTAGCTCTTTTGTACCTGCTCTTTCACATTACAAAGGGCAACACAACTGGGTTTTTACAGTAAGTATGCTCCGTCTCCAGTTATCCAATAAAGAGAAAAGGTTAGTACAAGTGGGTTAGAAATACCACTACTAAGTCGAGAAAACAATAATAAGAGAAGCATCTGCAAGCATCAAATTACATTAGTGACTTCACTGTCATAGTGATCCAGCCCGATATTATATCAAACACAGCTATACAGGCCTGGGCTGGCTGGCTGTTTTGCTCCATATATATTAACTATTATCCAAAGAATAAATCAAGAGCTTGTTTTACACCGAAGCACACATTAGTTTTCTCTCCTTTAAAACAAATTTCTGTTCCATCCTTCTGAAGGGGTTCATTTAATAGCATGCGAAATGAAATGTCAAGCTGAATTAGAACAAATGGCATCGTATTCCCTATCAGATAACAGGCACCTTTTGGGAAATGCATTCTGAAAGTCTGCTGGTCAAGAGATGAGAAGAATGTTGCTGGCTGTTTGCGTTCCAGGCCGTGTTCTTTTCCTAGGTTGGAATCTGGCCCACAGTTACACATGCTTATGTTCCATTTATTTTGGTGGGCTGGTTCCCATTCCCAAGAGACCATAACAATGGTTTTATTGCAGCCACAGGCTATGATCTGGCACTTCACATCAGCAGTGGGAGAGTCAGCATTCTCATTGAAAGCTATGGGGGAGGAAGGTCTTCATGAATGTAGTGAACTTTCACTTTTGATATGTGAAAGTGGCCCAGTCTGTCCTGTTACATAGCCAGGGATTAATCTAGTGTCTTCTTTACATTTATCCAACCCCCACTCCTGGATTATTGTTTCCCATAAAACAAGTCTTACGGTGTATCCCGTCCCCCACCCCATCGTATCTTAATGCACAGCTTCCAAAAACATCAGCCATTCTGGCAGAGTTGTGTGCTTTTCATGGGTCACTTAAGTCCAAAGTAGTTCCAAATGAAACAAAAGGCCCGCCGATAATTGGAGACCATCCATTGTGCTTGATGATCCCATTAGCTCCTGTGGAGAATGCCAGCCCATGATTCTCAGGTATCTGGTATCACTCCCCTGATTGATGCCCATTTGCATTCTATACAGAGGCTGCAAACCTATTATTGTGATGCTGTTTCTTACACATAGCCCAATTAATGAAAGGTTAGGATGCAATTAAAAACCATAAAGTGCTCTTTATCTCCGGGTGAGGTTTATACAGCTACTTGAAGTCTCCGAACATGCTATAAGAAGATGTTCCTAAAGGCTGAGGCATCTGCTCCCCACCCCACATGCCACACGCCACCCCTGCTTTGTGTAAAATGCTTCATTTCCTGGAAGAGGAAAAAGAACAAGTTAGCCTCAGTGGGTCATTTATTGACACTTGTTGGATTTTATGTATATGTTGTCTGTTCTTCCAGTTATCTTGAGCCCAAAGGACATGATATGACAACTATGATTCCAGGATCAAATACAGCTAATGTCAAGCTTAGTTGCAAATCCATGGGAATTAACTTGTTTGGCTTTGGTGTAATGGGCAAGACACAAAAAACAACCTTGGACTGATCATTGTTAGACATTGACAAGACTCACTCTTTTGTGGGTGTGTGTGTGAGAGAAATATTCCCAGTTTGAAAAATTAAGCAACTATTCTTGTATCACATAAGCAAATTTCTGTCTAATCGAATAGGCCATCAATTATTATTTCAATAAATGATAAAATTATTATACTCTTGATGGTCTTTTGCTTGCAGATCACAGATTTGGAGTTTAAAAACAACAGCCAGGTAAGGTATGTGCACATATCATTTATGCGCATCCCTCAAAGCTCGTATTACCAGGAAAACAATGATAGGCTAGTATTCCCTACTGCATGTAAATGATTTTTGTTTTTTAAGTTTCCTTCTTGTAATACAGGACAGGCCCTTTTGAGGCCTCTCTGGCTTGCAGAGGCCTGTTTGTTGGGTATTAATGAAAGGGCTTTCTCCTGCATTGCTCCTAAATTGTGGAATACAATACTTTCCCTTTCAGAGCTAAGACTGGTCCCTACTCTCTTGGCTTTTCAGAAAAGAGTTAATACATATCTCTTTAATTTGGCCTTTAAAATTGTGAGTAGTAGTTTTCATGTTGCTTCAATGTTTTTCTAATGTTTGAATAGGGATGTCAGAGAATTCCGCCCCGTATCCGTGGCAGAATGGCCTCCCGCCCGCCAGCTCACGGAATCCCCCCAGGACGGAGCTTACCTGGATGTGGTGGCAGCGGCTCTGGCTCATCTCCCGGCTGCCGCCGGGCTGATACGGCTGCAAATGGCAGCCGTTGTAGTGGCCACCATTTGGATGGCCGCCTTTTGCCATGATAGGCTACATAAATACTTATGTAGCCTATCACAGCAAAGAGCAGGGGCACAAATGGTGGCTCCTACGCCATTTGCGCCCCTGCTCTTTGCCGTGATAGGCTACATAAGTATTTACGTAGCCTATCACAGCAAAAGGCAGCCACGCAAATGGCGTAGCGGCTGCCACTTGCGTGGCTGCCTTTTGTCATGATAGGCTACGTAAATACTTACGTAACCTATCATGGCTTGGCAGCCATGCAGCATCCGGAATTCTGGGGGGAAGGAGCCAGCTGGGGAGGATTCCAGGAGGAGGGATGGAGCACCTCCCCCCACCGTGGATGCCCCAGAATGGACGGGTGAGTGGGATTCCATATAATTTTATTGCTTTTATGTATTATTGTTTTTATTTGAACTGTATGTGGCCTTGGTGACATTTGCGGAGAGGCGGTATATCATAAATAAATGAATGACTAATAAATAAATGAAGTGTGGAAAGACTCTTCAGCATTTTAGAGCTCATGATTGCAGCATATTTGGAAAAGACCTAGCAATGCATGTTGTCAGTGGGCTGGTTCGCACAGCCACTAGGGGTTAATTTCCCAGTGAGGCTTGTCATCACGTGCCAACCAACATTTTTTTTAAATGCAAGCTGCAGCGGGGGGCATGCCACAGGCAGGGTGTGTGCCGTGGCTTGCTGTTACATGCAAACCCACCAAGGGTGGGTGGCTGGGGTGGTTAACAAACCACCCAGAAACTAGGGATGTACGAATCCCTTACCTGGTTCCAGTCCGGGGCTTCGGCGGTGTGTGGGGGGTGATCCATCCCTCCCCCTGGAATCCTCCCCGGACTTCTGGCCGCTGCTGGGCTGCTGCAGCTGCAAATGGCAGCCGTTGTAGCAGCCGCCATTTGCATCCTTGCATTAAGCCATGATAGGCTACGTAAGTATTTACATAGCCTATCATAGCAAAAGGCAGGGACGCAAATGGCAGCCGCTACACCATTTGCGTGCCTGCCTGCCTTTTGCCGTGATAGGCTACGTAAATACTTACATAGCCTATTATGGCAAAGAGCAGGGGCACAAATGACATAGCAGCCACCGTATTTACATAGCCTATCACAGCCACCATATTTACATAGCCTATCACAGCCTAATGCAGGCACGCAAATGGCGGCCGCTACGACGGCTGCCATTTGCGTCCGCAGCAGCCTGGCAGCAGCCCGGCAGCAGCCAGAAGACAAGCCGGAGCCACCGCTGCCACCACATCCGTTGCCAGGTAGGTCCGTTCTGGGGGGGGGGATTGCGGGGGGGGGAGGCCTTTCCGCTACGGATTCCAGGGGTGCGGATTCTTTAGAATCTGGCCTCACTGGAGTCCATGGCAGAATTCTCCAACATCCCTACCAGAAACCCTACAACAGAGCATGGGTTCTGAGTGATTAGTTAACCACCCCAGCCACCCAACCTCACTGGATTCACCTGTAACAACAAGCTGTGCCCAGCAAGGGTAATTAGGTAAATCTGCTGGCACATGCACCCGGCACATGCGGGGCTGGTTAATTAGTAAGTACCATGTCGTGTACTCCCCCTCATGTCGTGTGAACCAGGTCAGTGTTGTTTTCAGGGCCTCGGGGTTGTTTCTGTAGGAACCAGGGGCATTGCTAGGCCTGGGATGATGGGGCCTCAGCCCCAAACCTATTTCCCAGGGGTCTTGATCTATTCCCCAGAACCCGAAATGTCCATTGGTGCTAATGGAAAGGTTTGTTTCTCAGCTTAATTGCCGTGCAGGGGGCAATTTTCAAGGGGGATTGCAACTGGGGAGAGAAGGGTTGACCCTCTCCTCCCTAAACACCCCCTCCTCCCAATCCTCCTGCATGGCAATTAGGTTAGAAAACAATATTCCAATTTGTGCCAATAGGAGGGTTCCCCCCCCCTAAGTTTAATGACCAGGTAGTGGTGGTGGGATTTCCAGGGGGAGAGGAGAGTTAATCTTCTCTTCCCTCTGCACTTTGCCCTCTCCCAATGGAATGGAAATTAAACTTCAAAAAAACTTTCATTGCTCCTAATGGAAATATTGAATCCAAATCTTTTAAGTGCCTAGCAAAGCCCCTGATAGGAACATAGGAAACTGCCTTATACTGAATCTGACCCTTGGTCCATCTGGCACAGTATTGTCATTCATTCATTTATTCATTCATTCATTCATTCATTCCATTTATTATATTCCTATACTGCCCCATAGCCAAAGCTCTCTGGGTGGTTCACAAAAATTAAAACCATTAAAATACAACATATAAAATATAAAAACTATTCACATAATGACATAAAACAAATAACGCACACAACAACAACATATGTCTAAAACCATTTCAAACTATCAGCCAGAGACAATCAAGAGACTCATTATAGGCTGCCAAACGCCTGAGAGAAGAAGGCAGTTTTAATATGGAGCTGAAAAGATGACAATGTTGGTGCCAGGCTGGCCTCATCAGGGAGATTATCCATAAATGGAGATCCACCACCGAAAAGGCCCTCTCCCTTGCTGCCACCCTCCGAGCCTCCCTTGGAGGAGGGTCCCAGAGGAGGGCCTTACATGCAGAGTGTAGTGTATGGGTCGGTTCATGCTGGGAAAAGTGTTCTGTCAGGTACTGTGGTCCTGAGCCATGTAGGGCTTTATAGATCAAAACCAGCACTGAATTGGGTTTGGAAGCATATAGGCAGCCAGTGCAAGCAGGCCAGAATCGGTCTTATATGTTCAGACCTTCTGATCCCCGTTATCAGTCTGGCTGCTGCATCTTGCACAAGCTGAAGCTTCTGAATCATTTTCAAAGGCAGCCCCATAGAGTGCATTGCAGTAATCTAACTTGGAGGTTACCAGATCACAGACAACTGAAGCCAGGCTATCCCTGTCCAGATAGGGGCTTAGCTGGGCTACCATATGAAGTTGGTAGAAGGTAGGGATGGCGGAGAATTTCTCCACGAATCTCCGGGAGGCCGAATGCCAACGCATTCGGCCCCCCGAAATTGGTGGGGAAATTCTCCACCGGCCCCCTGCCCCCCCCCAGGATGGGACTTACCGTGGCCAAATGTCCCTCTCAGCGGCGGGTCCCGGCGGCGGTTCGGCAGCATTTCATCGGGGGCGGGGGCGGCGGCCGGTCTCCCGACCGGCTGCCGCCACTGCCATTGCAAAAAAAAAAGTAAATAATAAAACAAAACACACCCGTGATAGGCTACGTAATGATTTACGTAGCCTATCACAGCTGACTTTGGAAATCTAGCCGTGATAGGCTACGTAAATCGTTACGTAGCCTATCACGGGTGTGTGTGTGTGTGTGTGTGGTTTTTTTTTACTTTTCTTTTCGCAGCCGGGTAGACGGGGCGCTCCTACCCGGCCTGAATTTCGCCGGCGAAGGATGGGGCGCCTCCCCCCTGGCCTGAATTTCGGCCAGGCGAGGCGGGGCGCCTCCCCCCCTCACCTGAACTAGGGGGGAGAACCAAAGCACCTCCTCCCCACCGCGAAGCAAGCTTCAAGAACAGGTAAGGGACTTTCGTCCATTCCTAGTAGAAGGCACTCTGTGCTACTGAAGCTACTTGAGCCTCAAGTGACAAAGATGGTTCCAGGAGGACCCCAAGCTATGAACCTGCTGCTTCAGGGGGAGTGCAACCCTTCCAGAACAGGTTGAGCACCCTCCATCCAGTCAGCAGAACCACCCAGCATCTCAGTCCTATTTTGATTAAGTTTTAGGGATATACGAAAGTTCCGCCACGGATCTCGGGAAGGCCGAATGCCAGTGCATTCGGCCCCCCGAAATCAGTGGCAGAACGGCCCACCCCTCCCTGGGACAGGACTTACCTTGGGCAGATCTTCCTGGTGGCAGCGGCGGCTGCGGCGGCGGTTCAGCGGCGGCGGCTGCGGCGGCCGGTCTTCCGACCGGCTGCCGCCATTTCCAGGTTAAAAAAAAACAAAAAAACATGATAGGCTACATAAAGGTTTACGTAGCCTATCATGGCTAGATTTAAAAAAAACACCGTGATAGGCTACGTAAATGCTTACGTAGCCTATCACGGCTGACTTTCAAAAAACAAACAAAAAAACGCGCGTACGCAAATGGCGGCGGCCAAGGCCGCCGCCATTTGCGTTCCTTATTTTGGCACGTCTTAGTCTACGTAAATATTTACGTAGACCAAGACGGCGAAAATAAGGGGAACGCAAATAGTGTAGATGCTACGCTATTTGCATTCCCCTTATTTTCGCCATCTTAGTCTACGTAAATGTTTACGTAGACTAAGACATGCCAAAATAAGGAAAGCAAATGGCGGCGGCCATAGCCGCCACTATTTGCGTACTCGCGTTTTTTGTTTTAAATCAGCCGTGATAGGCTACGTAAACATTTACGTAGCCTATCACGGCTGACTGCAGGGACGCAATCGGCAGCGGCTACGGCCGCCGCCATTTGCATCCCTGCTAGCCAGTGGCCGGATGTCCGGCTGCTTATGGAGCCGGCCGGCGGCTCTGCAGAATTGCTGCGGAGGACAGCCGGCCGGACAGGCTTCCGGGGGGGGAGGAACGGAGCACCTCCCCCCCGGCGAGGATTCCGGGGGGAGGGATGGAACGCCTCCCCACCCCATCAGCATAATCCCTGAAAGGTAAGTGATTTTTGTACATCCCTATTAAGTTTCAGTTTATTAGCCCTCATCCAGTCCATTTTCTCAGCCAGGCACTGATTTACCATATCCACAACCTCACCTGAAGAAGATGAAAGGGAGAAATAGAACTGCGTGTCATCTAGGGATGTACAAAAGTCATTTACCTTTTCGCAGCTTGGCTTCGCGGTGGGGGGCAGGCGCTTCACTTCTCCCCCCGAAGTTCAGCTGAGCGGGGGAGGCGTCCCGCCTCGCCCGGCCAAAATTCAGGCCGGGGGGGGGAGGCGCCCTGCCTCGCCTGGCCAAATTTCAGGCCGGGGAGAAGCGCCCCGCCTCCCCGGCCGCTAAACAAAAAGTGAAAAAAAAAAAAGACCCCATGATAGGCTACGTAACGATTAACGTAGCCTATCACGGCTAGATTTCCAAAGTCAGCCGTGATAGGCTACATTAATCGTCACGTAGCCTATCACGGGTGACTTTGGGGGGAAAAAAAAAGCACATACGCAAATGGCGGCGGCCCATGGGCGCCACCATTTGCATTCCTTATTTTGGCACGTCTAGTCTACGTAAAGATTTACGTAGACTACGGCGAAAATAAGGGCAACGCAAATAGCGTGCCCTTATTTTCGCCGTAGTCTACGTAAATCTTTACGTAGACTAGACGTGCCAAAATAAGGAACACAAATGGCGGCGCCCATGGGCCGCCGCCATTTGCATATGCGCTTTTTTTTTCCCCCCCAAAGTCACCCGTGATAGGCTATGTGACGATTTACGTAGCCTATCACGGCTGACTTTGGAAATCTAGCTGTGATAGGCTACATAAATCGTCACGTAGCCTATCACGGGTGTGTTTTTTTTTTTTTTACTTACTTTTTTATTTTGTAATGGCGGTGGCGGCAGCCGGTCGGGAGACTGGCCGCCGCCCCTGCCCCCCACGAAATGCCGCCGAACTGCCGCCAGGACCCGCCGCCGAGAGGGACATTCCCTGAAGGTAAGTCCCATCCTGGGGGGGGCGGGGGCCGGCGGAGAATTTCCCCAACACTTTCGGGGGGCCAAATGCCTCGGCGCTCGGCCTCCCGAAGATTCGGGGAGAAATTCTCTGCCATCCCTAGTGTCATCAGCATACTGATAACAGCGTGCTCTAAAACTCCAGATGACTGCACTCAACAGTTTCATGTAGATGCTGAATACTGGAGAGTCCATGGGGCTGAGCAATATCCCCTAACTACCACCTTCTGGGGCCGACCATCCAAGCAGGAGCAAAACCATTTCAATGCAGTGCCTCCCACTCCCAACTCAGACAATTGCTCCAGAAAGATACCATGGTCAATATGGTATCAAAAGCCACTGAGAGATCAAGGAGAATCAACAAGGTCACACTCCCCCTGTCTCTCTCCTTACATAGGTCATCATACAGGGCGACCAAGGCTGTTTCCGTGCCAAAACCCAGCCTGAACCCCGACTGAAATTGGGGATAAATTGATTGACAGTGGATTTCCAGGGTTTCAGGCAGGAGTTTTTCCTGCCCTACCTGGAGAGGGCAAGGATCGAATCTGGGACCTTCTGCATGCAAAGAAGGTGTTCTGCTACTGAGCCTCCTAAACCAAACATGCTTGTGCTCCTGGAAACTGCCAGGGCAACACCAATGAAATTTGTCTAAGCTTTACTTGCAACAGCTTGCCATTTAGTCATCCTAAAACCACACAAACATCTCTCTTTTTTTACGTATTTGTAAGTCACAAGCTCAAACTGAGTTCAGTAGTGGAAAACAAAAATAAAGATGCAGTGATCTGCCAAATTTCCACATTGCCTGTGTGCCCTGAGCAGATCTGTCTACAGTGTGGCACATGTGTGTGTGTGTGTGTGTCTTCCTGACATCTATTATTAAACTGATTGACCTTCTCTAGAGGAGAGTAGAAAGATGAACTGAGAAGCAAATGAGATGCCAAAGTAAATCTCATACAGTCATCCCATGTGTCAATAGTGAGATGGGAGAGCATAAGTCTTGGAAACCACCTCAGGTTGGTGCTCTCAGACACCAGCTGTTGCCTCTATGGAGCATTTGTGGAATTGCAGACTCACTGGTCCTAAAACAGCTTCCATCTGGTAATCATAAAACTTCTCCCTGCTTAGGCCTTTTATGGAACGCACTCACTCCCTATTTAAACAAAAGGACCAAAGGGGCAACACCTGAATCTCGGGGAGAGCTCACTACATCCAGTGAATGAAAGCAGGGCCTCATCACAACACTATGAGAGTGCTGGAGTTGTCCAGAAAACAGGGACAATCATGTTGCATCATTCTTGGCCTGGTCTGTTACCCTTGCAGCAGAATGAGGTGGAAGAATCCTGAGGTGGTAGGGTGGACCACATCATTCCAGGCTGCAGTCAGAAGAGAGCATTTTTGAATGCTCCTTTGAAAAATAATTCCCCTTAAGCAAAAAGTTATCACTTTAGGAAGAAGTCATCCTGGCTATGCATGGTGGAGCAAGCTTTTCATGGAAGGGAACATTCAAACATATGATCTCCCTTCAATAGTCTCAAGTGGTGTAGTCCATTCCACCACCTCAGCCAGTTTAGTGTAGTGATTAGACTAATACTGGGGAGGTCCCTGGTTCAAATCACCACTCATCCTTGATGTTTCCTGGCTGACATTGGCCAAGTCATTGTCTCTCAATCTAACCTACATCTCAGGATTGTTGTGAAGATAAAAGAGGAGAGGCTGAACTATATATAGCAACCTGAGCACTTTGCAGGAATAAATAAATAAATAAATAAATAAACGATTTGCCTACTGAATGCAACATGTGCTTCTGTTGGTGAGCATTCATCCTCCTACAAGGTGATGACAATGGCTTACATGTCTTGTCAGTATGCCAAGCTTGATGATGAATGTGGGTGAAACATTGTGCCAGAACTCTCTAATGTTTTGCTGGCCCTCCATACTGATCTGTTCCTGCTCACTTTCATCGCTAGTTCTCGAACAGAAAAGAAAACAAAGGAGTGAAGCTTCCCACTCCTTGAGGAATGGAGCACAGCAAAAGTTATTTCATTAGACAGTCAGTAATGTGTGGTAACTAATGTGGTTTATTTAACTGGATTTAACTGTAAAAAAAATGGATGTCATATGCAATATGTAGGGAAAACTACAGCGGACCTAAGAACGAGGTTCTGTAACCACATATCTGTGATTTTTTACCAAAAAACCCTGCCGCAGCCCATTGCAAGACATTTCAACTCACCTGCACATAGTCTTTTGGATTTACCGTTGCTTCCAATAGAACATAGACACTAACATGCTTGACAAAAGGGAACTTCTGGATCTACAGACACAGAACTCTTAGTCCAAATGGCCTTAGGGGGCAATCCTATTGAGATAGACGGTCGCCTCTGACTTCCTCAGAAGTCGGAGGCAACCATCTATCCGATGCAGGGCGGCTGAAGCCCGGAGGAGAGGGTTCCTTCCATGCCCTGGCTGCCCTGCAGTTTGCCTTAGATGCCTGATTTGGGGCGTCTAAGCATGGCATTGGGCAGGGGACAGGAACAGGACTGGGGATTGCATAGGAAGCTGTCTAAAATGGCTCCTGTGGTCTCCTCCCCTTTGCACCCCCGGGAACGTCCCTCTTTTTGCCCTGTCCATGCTCTGCACTATAAACACAGATAGGCACAGAGGGGCAGCCGCCATGGTTCTCTCCACCCCAGCTACAAGTGGGAGGAGGCAGGGAGCACAATTTCTTGGCTATGAGCTTGTAACGCTATCTATGAACTGGGAAACCAAAAAATCCTATCTTCCCCAGATGCTGTCAAGAAGGCATAGGATTGCTCTCTTAATCTGGAGGACAATTCATAAGCATTATACCAGCCATGCCACTCTCCTAAGGAATTTTCATCTCCAGACATTCCGAACTGCCACTCCTGGTATCCATTTAACAGCACAGCTAGTGATGAGGGTGGAAGCCAAAATGTTTAGCTCAAATATAAAGAGCCAGGGCCTGCAGGAGAGGCCACCACCACCACCGGGGAAGAGGCGGGCCTGCTGCTGCTGGGCCTGCCGCCGCTGCTGCCGCCGCTGCTGCCGCCACCACCACCACCACCACCAGGCCTTCCCTGGAGACTTCTGCCTGGCAGACCACCAGTCCCTGCAGGACCAGGCCCCCAGGTACCGAGCCAGCTGTGCTGCTCCACCTGCCCTCCCTGGAGGGGCTACATAAGCTGGCTGGCTGAGGTGGCCTGGGAGAGCCAGGGCCTGCAGGAGAGGCCATCACCACCACCGGGGAAGAGGCAGGCCTGCTGCTGCTGCTGCTGCTGCTGCTGCTGCTGCTGCTGCTGCTGCCGCCGCCGCCGCCGCCGCCGCCGCCGCTGCTGCCGCTGCCACCACCACCACCAGGCCTTCCCTGGAGACTTCTGCCTGGCAGACTGCCAGTCCCTGCAGGACCAGGCCCCCAGGTACCGAGCCAGCTGTGCTGCTCCACCTACCCTCCCTGGAGGGGCTACATAAGCTGGCTGGCTGAGGTGGCCTGGGAGAGCCAGGGCCTGCAGGTGAGGCCACCACCATCACCGGGGAAGAGGTGCCGCCGCCGCCGCCGCCACCGCCACCACCACCACCACCACCACCACCACCTGGCCTTCCCTGTGGACTCCGGCCTGGCATTATTTTTAAGGGGATTTTTAATTGTTTTGCGTGTGTGTGTGTTTTCTTTTTCTTGGGGGATTTTGTTGTGGTTTTAGGGGTGGGTAGCCTGCCTGATAGGCAGGAGCGAGGGGGCATGTGTCCACCTGATGGAGGCAGTGGGGAGAGTGTTGGGGGCCAGAAGATACCGAGGCTGGGCGGCAGGTGCTGGCAGAGCGCTAGGGGCAGGCCATGCCAGGTAAGGGGAACAAGGGAGAAATGTGTAGCATCTGTCCCCTGCTCCGGGCCTGTCCAGAGCCAAAGGATGGCTGGGGGAGGCGTGACCCCATCTTCTGGCCTTCGTTTGCTGCTCTGCAATGCCAGGTCTGTTACCCAGAAAACCTCCCTCATCCATGACATGATCCTGGATGAGGGTGCAGACCTGGCATGTATTACGGAGACCTGGCTGGCCGAGGCTGCTGCTCCAACCCTTGCAGCCATGTGTCCAGCTGGATTTTCGTATGCACAGCAGCCGAGGGCTGGGGATCGGGGAGGGGGAGTGGCTGTTATCTACCGAGAGTCCTTGGTCTTCACCAGACCCCCTCTCCGGGAGACCAAGGTTGCTGAGTGCATGTACTGGAGGTTGGGCCTGAAGGGCAGTCTGGGGATTCTGCTCGTGTACCGTCCACCCCGCTGCACGACTGACTCCCTGGCCGAGGTGCTTGAGGTGGTCTCTGATGTGCGTGTGCAGTCCCCTAACTTACTGGTGTTGGGGGACTTCAACGTACATTCGGAGGCCATCCTCACAGGAGCACCTCGGGACTTCATGGAGACCATGGCCTCCTGGGAGCTGCACCATATTCTAACTGGGCCCACCCATGTAGCTGGTCATGCACTAAACCTTGTGTTTGTTTCTGGAGAAGTGGGGAGTGATCTGGAAGTCAGGGGTATATCCACAACCCCCTTGTCATGGTCAGATCACTATCTGGTGATGCTGGACTTCTCGGTTCCACAACCCCTCCTCAGGGGTGCAGGACCCATTAAAATGGTCCACCCCAGGCGTCTTATGGATCCAAATGGATTCCTGAACACTCCTGGGGATTCTCTGGGGCATGCCAACGGCCACTCGGTCGAGACCCTGGTGGGTGGCTGGAATGCTGCAATCACTGGGGCATTAGATCAGGTGGCTCTGAAACACCCTCTCCCCCTGAACAGGGCTCGGACTGCACCATGGTTCAATCCGTGGTTACGAGCTCTGAAACAGGAGGTGAGACGGCTAGAGCGCCGGTGGCGGAAGTCTCGCTCCAAAGACGATCAGACACGGGCTAGAGTTGTATCTTCAGCCTATCACGTGGCGGTGAAGGCAGCAAAAGAGGAATATTATGCTGCCTCCATCGCGTCTGCAGAGTGCTGTCCCAGGAGGCTGTTCCAAGTGGTCCAGAGCCTGGTCGGTCCTGTGGCTCCGGAACCACTGGAGCATTCTAAGGCCTCCTGTGTGGCCTTGGCAAGGCACTTTGCAGATAAAATTGATCAGATTAGGTGTGTTACTCTGCACGCTGTGGATACAGTTAGTGAGCAAGAGGCGGCCTGTGGCAAACCGGTTTTGTGGGATCGGTTCCAGCTTCTTCCTCCTGATGAAGTGGACAAGGTGCTTTCATCTGTACGGCCGACCACCTGCTTACTTGATCCTTGCCCATCTTGGCTCATTATGAGCTGCAGAGAGAGACTGGGTGAGGGGATCAGGGCGGTGGTGAACGCCTCCCTTGAGGAGGGAGTGATGCCATCAGCCCTCAAGGAGGCAGTGATAAGACCGCTCTTAAAGAAGCCCTCCTTGGATCCTCAAGTTTTGAACTACTTTCGCCCAGTCTCAAATCTGCCATTTTTGGGCAAGGTGATTGAGCGGGTGGTGGCGGTGCAGCTGAAGGCACACTTGGAAGAAACTGATTATCTAGACCCATTTCAGTTGGGCTTCAGGCTTGGGCATGGGACAGAAACGGCCTTGGTCGCCTTGGTAGATGATATGAGGAGGGCTCTGGATAGGGGTAAATGCTCCTTCCTTGTTCTCCTCGACCTCTCAGCGGCTTTCGATACCATTGACCACAGTATCCTCCTGGACTGCCTGGAGGGGTTGGGCATTGGAGACACCGTATTGCAGTGGGATACCGTGGGATACCAGAGGGTAGCACTGGGAGAGGAGGTTTCGGACCTGTGGCCACTTACTTGTGGGGTGCCACAGGGTTCCATCCTCTCCCCGATGCTATTTAACATCTATGTGAAGCAGCTGGGGGCTATCATCAGGAGGTTTGGGGTGCAGTGTCATCAATATGTGGATGACACACAGCTCTACTGCTCATTTAAATCTTCACCAAGGTTGGCCGTAGAATCCCTGTCCAAATGTCTGGAGACGGTGAGTGGCTGGATGGGGAGGAATAGGCTGAAGCTGAACCCTGACAAGACCGAGGTACTTTTGGTGGGAGACAAGAGGAGGCTGGGGGATATTGACCTGGTGTTGAATGGCGTACGGCTACCCTTGAAAGACCAGGTCTGCAGCCTGGGGGTCATTTTGAACTTCCAGCTGTCCATGGAGGCTCAGGTGTCAGCTGTGAGCCGGACAGTGCTGTATCAACTCCATCTGATATGGCGGCTGCGCCCCTTCCTTCCTGACCATCTGCTCCCATTGGTAGTACATGCCCTGGTCTCCTCTCGTTTAGACTACTGTAATGCGCTCTACGTGGGGTCACCCTTGAAGACGGTTCGGAAACTGCAGCTGGTACAGAACGCTGTGGCTTGCCTGATTAAAGGCAGCCGCTGGCGTGATCACATCACTCCAGTGCTGAAGGAGTTGCACAGGTTACCAGTTATTTTCTGGGCCAAATTCAAGGTGTTGGTTTTGACCTTTAAAACCCTATATGGTTCTGGCCCAGCCTATCTTAAGGAGCACCTCCAGCAGCACCAGACAGGCCGCTTAACAAGATCAGCCTCGGATGGCCTTCTCTCTGTCCCATCAGCCAGGACAGCTAGACTGGTGGGGATGAGGGGAGGGCCTTTTCTGTGGTGGCCCCCACTCTGTGGAACTCCCTCCCTAGGGAACTCCGTCATGCCCCCTCTTTAATGAGGTTCTGTCGTGCATTAAAAATGCTGTTGTTCAGGCAGGCATTTGGGGTGGGTTAGGGTATTTTAGAAAATGTTTTTATTGTAGAATTTTATTGTTTTAAACTGTTTTTATTGTATGTTGTACATCGCCCAGAGTGGCTGGGTGACCAGCCAGATGGGCGATTAATAAATTTAATAATAAAAATAAAAAAATAAAAAAATAAAAAAATATGTATTTTAAAATACTCTGTTAGTCTTTCTATCCGTGTGTGTGTGTGTGTGTGTGTGCGCGTGCACGCGCGCACACACACACACACACACACACACAACCAAAGTCCTGGCTTTAACAGCAGTCTTATTTGGGCAGATGATCAGTAACGCACTTCTTTGTAGTTGCTCACGTACATTTGAAAGACAACTGTGAACTGTTCTAAGTTTTAAATAGATCATTTTTGACAAAGCCTATTATTCACAGTAGGCACAAGGCCAATATCCCTGAGAGTCCCTAGAATATTTCTGCAACTATGTCGACAGACATATTATACTCTAGCTAAGTTATCCAGAACCATAGATTTGAGCCCTGGTGCACTTGACAAACAGATTAGAATCGCAAAGCTCAGCTGATGCCAACACTCTGGCATCCTTACCCAAGAAAACTTGCATTGTAAAGGGGCCCTAAGGTTAATATCATTTGCATATCATTTTCATCGCCTCAACCAGATGCTAAATTAGTCTTGTTGGTCTAATTTGACAATAAGCTTATTTTGAAATGGTGTGAATAGAAATCACCATTTACCAATCAATAATTTACCACGGTGCTCATGTAAGCTGGTTGTCTGTATTGTCCTGAATCTTACTATTAGCCTCTTTCCCTGGATTTCAGGTGCAAAAGTGTGGTAAGATTCGCTTCACCACTTGGAGGACAATACAAATAACTGGTTTTTACACATACGCAGATATGCACACTGCGACAAGTGACCATTTGGCAAATATTCTCACCCATTGTTATATTCCATTGTAAAATGTTTAACAAACTCATGAAACGATTATGAAAGAAAGAATTAAAAAATGCAAGAGCTGAAAAGCAGTGAATTGGCTTCCTTTGATTTGTTTCCCCTATTTGTGATCCTTGATTATATTTTGTCCTCAGTTTTTTAATATATTTCTGCAACTGAAAGTACTTAAAAATCAAACAAGGCTAGGATGAATGATAATGGAGAATTGGAGCGTATCAAATTGGTGCACAAAGCCTCTATGTACCTACTGCTCTCTGCTTGAGGTACTCAACACTGGGGGCAAGATCAAAGTTGGTAATGATCCTAATGGTACTATCTCATCCTTTTCTCTGATGGTTCCAGAGATCTCAACGCAATAAACAAGGTCCCCCCCCCCTTCCCATTTTATCCTCATGACAATGCTTTGAAGTAGGTTAGGCTGAGAGACAGTGACAGGGCCAAGGTCACCCAGTGAGCTTTATGGAGGAGTGGGGAATTTGATCTTGAGTCTCTCCAATCCTAGTATGACTCTAACCACATCCCAACACTGTCTCTAAATAGTAAACATTTCATTTCTCAGGGCATTAAAAAGAAAAGAGAGATTGGCATTCACACGTAGAGTGCTCTTCTATTAACAAGAAACTGATTCCTTGGGTCTTCAACCCAGCAAGCAAATTGGTGTGTTGCTAGGAAGCCAAGTCTAAGTTCTGTTTCCAGCTATTGATAACCAAAATTCATCAAAGGCTAAAGAATGCCACGGACCAGCTACAGCAGCCTTGGGGACTCTATG
The DNA here is from genome assembly GCF_057233095.1 of Heloderma suspectum. Classification (NCBI taxonomy): domain Eukaryota; kingdom Metazoa; phylum Chordata; class Lepidosauria; order Squamata; family Helodermatidae; genus Heloderma; species Heloderma suspectum. The sequence continues at coordinate 257,915,391 of NC_139461.1, forward strand.
CAGTCAGCAGAGACAAATTACCGTATTTAAGTTCTAAAAACACAGTAAATCCAGAAGGTAATTCTGATACACTTTGAAACCCCATTGGAATGGCTTTAAGATTCATTCTTTTCCACCACTTGGATTTACACCAGCAGGATGTATGTCTGAACAGGTCCCTTTAGCTGTCTTCAGTATCTTAATAGGGTAAGAGTCTTCCCAAACAGCTACCACTGCTCCAAGCTCTCTGCAGTTTTAGCACTACAGAACCAGCCTCAGGGGTTGGTATTGGTGGGCATGGGCACCTGTTGAGGTCCACACCCCAGCAGGGAGCCCAGTGCTGCCTGTTCACTTGCCGTTTCCAAGAATGTAGCCCCCACTTGTTTTGTCCTCTCCTTCTGGGCAATGGTGTGGTTGGAGAGGCAGGTGAACAAGCAGGTTGCAATGGTGAAGAGGAGGGGCAACTCCAGGGAGATCTTGTCAATGGGCCCCTGTTGTGGTATGTGCCCAGCCATGCCTACCTTTGATGCTGGCCCTGGAGCCAACCATGTAGTACTATGCAGAGAGAGAGATGATATCCTCTCACACATGTGTGCTAGGCTGATAGAATTGATATTTTTGAAAAGAAAGAAAATGGACCATTTTAAAGGTCAACAAATGGCATGGCTGGGAGGGTGGAGATATGTGTTGCATATCAGAGTACTGATTGTAACAGGTGTGGTCCCTAGAAGAACAATGGCACTTTCCCACTAAGAAAATACAGCCATTTGAATACCTGGAAAATGCCATGTTTTCCCCAACAAATGGTGTTTGGGTACACAGCAAAACCTGAATAACAACTGTCCATTTTTACTGTGCATTAAAATGATCCTTCTGATGCAAGTTGTGATCCAACCAAAGTCCTATTTAAAAAAAAAGAAAAGGGGGGAAAAAGAGATGTGCAGCACAATCCTATCTATGTTTATTTGGAAGTAAGTTCCACTGTGTTCAATGGAGTTTACTCTCAGATAAGCATACTGGATCGCAGCCTCAAAGATAAATGGGCCCAGCCACTGAAAAATAGACATTTATTTTATTTCTCTGCTTTTTATCAAGATGGTTATTCAGCAAAATGCTTAGGCAAAAGTAAGCTATTCTTTAATTCCAGCTGCTTTATTGACTCAGAATATTGATGAAAAAATTGATGTAACTCTGAATGACTTCTCTTCATTTCAGACTACTTGTGAGTCTTTTATCCTAGTTATTGGTATATACATTTTATCTGTTTGCTTATATATGTGTGAACTTATCCATCCATGTTTTCATTCACTCATTCACATTTTCATCTCATCCCAGAAGTGTGGGCTAGGTCTCTGTCTATTGAAAGAAAACCAGGTGATAAACTATTGATCTGGGTCCTAAAAAAATTAGGTTCATTGCTTACCCATGATCTCATTGGATGACCTCAGTAAATTTCTCATCCTCAGTGTCCCATCTCTAACATGATAGGCACCACCGCCACCTTTATCAGCACTGCTCTCTTCTGTAGACTTAGACAGAGCTACTGTGGACTTCTGCCTGACAGACAACCACTCCCTGCAGGGCCAGGCTCCTGGCTACTGAACCAGCTGTTGCTGTTCACCCCCACCGGTAGGGATGGCGGAGAAATCCACCATGGACTCCAGTGAGGCCAGATTCTTTAGAATCTGGCCCCCGGAGTCCGTGGAGGAACGGACTGCCCCCCCTGCCACCCCGCAAAGTCCAGTAGGGACGGACCCTACCTGGTGCCGGCTGGTCCGGGTCCATCCGCTGCCATCCTCAGCCATCCGCTGCTGGGCTGTGGACGCAAATGGCATAGCAGATGCCATTTGCATCCCTGCTCTTTTCGTGATTGACTATGTAAATATTTACATAGCCTATCACGGCCAAGGGCAGGGACGCAAATGGTGTCCACTATGCCATTTGTGTCCCTGCTCTTTGCCGTGATAGGCTATGTAAATATTTATGTAGCCTATCATGGCCAAGAGCAGGGACGCAAATGGCATCCGCTATGCTGGACGCCATTTGCGTGGCAGCGGCCAGAAGTCCAGCTGCAGACAGGCCCAGCAGGCAGCTCCGCAGACTTTTTGTGGAGTGGAGCCAGCCAGGAAGGATTCTGGGGGGAGGGAGGGATCACCTCCCCCCGCAGCGGATTCCCCGGACTGGACAGGTGAGTGGGGTTTGTACACCCCTACCCACCTGTCCCTGTTTGGAAGGAGCTGTATAAGCTGGCTGGCTGAGGTGGTGGGGTTGCCACCGAAGGGGGTGCCACCAAAGGGGTCATTCCCCTTTGGGTTGTGCCCCTTTGGGGAGTGATGAGGGCACCACCCCCTTCTCAAGTAACTGCATGTGCATGTGCATGTTTTGGGTGAGTGAGCAAGCTATCCCAGGGTGAGAGCATGGGATAGCTGGGGAGGCTGAGTTCCAACTATTCCTTAGGTGAGACCTGAGGGGTGGGGGCAATTGGCTAGGGTGAGAGGCTAGCTTTAGCCTGGATGACAGCCTTATGTGAGTATATAAGTGTGGAGTGCTTGAGTGGGGAGGTGGAGCAGGCCTATTTTAATTTAGGTTGCTGCTACAGTTTTTACTGGCCCGCTTTGTTGTCTGGCTGTACTGGCGTTTTGTTATTAGTTTTATATCATTTTAGAGCTGTACATGTGCTTAGGTGAATCCCAGGGGAGGGGGGAGAAATGGGGTGCCCCTATTGGAGTAATCTCAGGCAGAGGTAGGAGTGCTTGAAAGTCACTTACCTTGTCTCGCAGCTTGCTTCGCGGTGGGGGGGAGGCGCTTCGCTTCTCCCCCCAAAATTCAGGCCGGGGGGGGAGGCGCCTCGCCCGGCCGAAATTCAGGCCGGGGAGGAGGCGCCTCACCTCGCCCGGCCGCGAAATAAAAAGTAAAAAAAAAAAAAAAACGCCCCCGTGATAGGCTACGTGACGATTTACGTAGCCTATCACGGCTAGATCTGCAAAGTCAGCCGTGATAAGCTACATTAATCGTCACGTAGCCTATCACGGGTGACTTAAAAAAAAAAAGCGCATACGCAAATGGCATCCCCCATAGGGAGCCGCCATTCGCGTTCCTTATTTGGTCGCTGTAGTCTACGTAAAGATTTACGTAGACTACGGCGAAAATAAGGGCAACGCAAATAGCGTTGCCCTTATTTTCGCCGTAGTCTACGTAATCTTTACGTAGACTACAGCGACCAAATAAGGAATGGGAATGGCGGCTCCCTATGGGGGCCGCCATTATCCGTACGTGCTTTTTTTTTTTTTAAGTCACCCGTGATAGGCTACGTGACGATTTACGTAGCCTATCACGGCTGACTTTGCAAATCTAGCCGTGATAGGCTACATTAATCGTCACGTAGCCTATCACGGGGGCGTTTTTTTTTTAACTTTTCTTGGAATGGCGGTGGCGCCGTGGCAGCCGGTCGAAAGACCGGCTGCCGCCCCCGCCCCTGTCGAAGCCCTGCCGAACCGCCGCTGCGACCCGCCACCGGGAACGACATTCGGGAAAGGCAAATCCCATCCCGGGGGGGGTGCGGGGGCGGAGAATTTCTCCCCGAAACTACTTTGGGGGGCCGAATACGTTGGCACTCGGCCCCCCGAAGTTTTGGCGAGAAATTCTCTGACACCCCTAGGCAGAGGGAGGTATGGCATTGGGGGCTGGACATGGCAGGTAAGGGAAAGGCGGGACAGATAGAATCATAGAATCATAGAATAGTAGGGTTGGAAGGGGCCTACAAGGCCATCGAGTCCAACCCCCTGCTCAATGCAGGAATCCAAGTCAGAGCATCCCTGACAAATGGCTGTCCAGCCTCGTCTTGAAGGCCTCCAGTGTGGGAGAGCCCACCACCTCCCCAGGTAATTGGTTCCATTGCCGTATTGCTCTGACACTCAGGAAGTTTTTCCTGATGTTCAGTCGGAATCTGGCTTCCTGTAACTTGAGCCCATTATTCCGTGTCCTGCACTCTGGGATGATCAAGAAGAGATCCTGGCCTTCTTCTCTGTGACAACCTTTCAAGTACTTGAAGAGCGCTATCATATCTCCCCTCAGTCTTCTCTTCTCAAGGCTAAACATGCCCAGTTCTTTCAGTCTCTCTTCATAGGGCTTTGTTTCCAGTCCCCTGATCATCTTTGTTGCCCTCCTTTGAACCCTCTCCAGCTTGTCTGCATCCTTCTTAAAGTGTGGTGCCCAGAACTGGACACAGTACTCCAGATGAGGCCTAACCAGTGCTGAGTAGAGGGGAACTAGTACTTCCCGGGATTTGGAAGCGATGCTTCTATGAATGCAGCCCAAAATAGCATTTGCCTTTTTTGCAGCCACATCACATTGTTGGCTCATATTCAGCTTGTGATCGACGACAATTCCAAGATCCTTCTCGCTCGTAGTGTGGTTGAGCCACGTATCCCCCATCTTGTAACTGTGCATTTGGTTTCTTTTTCCTAGGTGCATAGGAAAAATATACATAGGATATTTGAAATCTGTCCCACCTTTCGGTCCTCAGAAATCTAGGTTGGCCTATCAGGCCACCCTCTGATCTGTTGGCGCTGCTTTTGAATGCCAGGTCAGTCCATAATAAAACAATTATTATCTATGATTTGATTGCGGATGAAGGGGCTCACCTGGTGTGCATTACTGAGACCTGGATGGATGAGCTAGGTGGGGTGGATCTGTCTCAGCTTTGTCCACCAGGGTACTCAGTGCAGCACCAACCTAGATTGAAGGGTCGGTGGGGAGGAGTTGCTGTCATCCATAAGGATTCCATCTCCCTTACGAGGAAGCCCATCCATCCTAGCACCAGTTTTGAGGTTCTGTACCTTCTGTTGGGCCAAAGAGACAGAACACGAATGCTGTTGGTGTACTGCCCACCCCGCTGCCCAGCAGTCTCCCTGCCTGAGCTGGCTGAGATGGTCTTGGAGGTGGTGTTGGAGAATCCTAGGACCGTGGTTCTGGGGGACTTCAACATCCATGCTGAGGCTATCCTGAAAGGGTCTGCTCAGGACTTCATGACAACCATGGGGCTGTCTCAGTACATCACTGGCCTGACACATGTGGCAGGATGTGGACCTGATTTTTGCTGTTGGGCGAACGAAGGATGATTGGGGGGTGGGGTTACGGGGTGTGCCTGTGTTCAACAACCCCGTAGTCATGGTCATATTATTTTCTTGTGAAGTTTGGATTGGCGGTAGCAGATCCTCCCTGTAGGGGTGGGGGACCGATTAAGATGGTCTGCCCCTGAAGACTTATGGAATCCAATGGATTCCTGAATGCTCTAGGGGATTTTCTGGATGATAGGGCTGGTGATTTGGTCAAGGCTTTGGTTTCTCTGTGGAATGGAGAGATGTGAAGGGCCATCGATACAATCGCTCCCAAGTGCCCACTCTGGTGCTGTGGAGCCTGTAATGCACCTTGGTTTACAGAAGTTCTATGGGCAATGAAACAGGATGGACAACGGCAAGAGTGCAGGTGACGCAGGTCTCGGAGTGCGTATGACCGAAGATTAACAAAGACTCTTCATTGTGCCTATTATGCGGCAGTGACGATGGCAAAAAACTTATTATATATCTATTATTTCATCCTCAAAATGTTGCCCAGCAGAACTGTTCTGAGTGGTGAAAAGCCTGTTGGGATCTTGTTCAGGATAAGAGAAACTGGGATTGGGTTGGGACCCTCAGTCATTTGCTGTGATAAATTTACTAGGCACTTGAAGCAGAAAGTCACTCATATTAGCTCAGAACTTGACGCCACAGTTATTGCAGAGTCTGGGGAGATGTCCAGTATTCCATCTGGTTGTGTTTCCTGGGATCAGTTTCAGTTGTTGCAGCCTGACTCACTGTTCTTGTTTGGGGCATCCGTGGGGGGGGGAGAGGCGATCTGCCTCTCCCCCCCGGAATCCTCCCTGGCTGGCTCTGCTCCACGGCAAGTCTGCGGAGCCGTTGGCTGGGCCTGTCCACAGCCAGACTTCTGTCTGCTGCCGGGCTGCGGATGCAAATGGCGTCCGGCGTAGTGGACGCCATTTGTGTCCCTGCTTTAGGTGTGATAGGTTATGTAAATATTTATGTAGCCTATCATGGAAAAGAGCAGGGATGCTTTAGCCATGATAAGCTATGTAAATATTTACATAGCCTATCACGGCTAAAGCAGGGACGCAAATGGCGTCCGCTACGCCGGATGCCATTTGCATCTGCAGACTGGGGCAGCAGACGGACCTGGACTGGCTGGCAGCAGGTCGGGTTCCTCTAGGGAGAATTTCATGGGGTGGCGGGGGGGGAGTAGACCATTCCGCCACGGACTCCTGGGGGCCAGATTCTAAAGGATCCGGCCTCATTGGAGTCCGTGGCAGATTTCTCGGCCACCCCTATGTGGACAAGACACTAGAATCAGTTAGGGATGTAGGAAACTCACTTACCTTTGCTCCGTCCCTCCCCGTGGAATCCTCGATGGGGGGGAGGCAATCTGGTCCTCCCCCCCGGAATCCTCGATGGCTGGCTCCGCTCCACAGCCAGGCCGCGGAGCAGCTGGCCAGGACTGTCTGCAGCTGGATTTCCGGCCGCGGACGGCCTGGTGCGGATGCAAATGATGGCCGCTGTAGCGGCCGCCATTTGCATCCAGCTAGACAGCCATGATAGGCTACATAAGAATCTACGTAGCCTATCATGGCTAACGTCAAAAAACCAAACAAACCACACAGCATATGCAAATGGCGGCGGCTGCGGCGGCCGCCATTTGCGTTCCCTATTTTTTGCCGACTTATCTTACGTAAATATTTACATAAGATAAAATGGCGGGAAAAAAAGGGGAACGCAAATAGCGTAGTGGACGCTATTTGTGTTCCTTTATTTTTTGCCTTTCTAGCCTACATAAATATTTACGTTAAGATAAGTCGGCAAAAAATAGGGAATGCAAATGGCAGCCGCTGTAGCAGCCGCCATTTGCATAAACTGCGTGTTGTTGTGGGGTTTTTTTGATGTTAGCCGTGATAGGCTACGTAAATTCTTACGTAGCCTGTCATGGTCCAAGGATGGCAATGGTGGCGGCAGCAGCCCTGCCACGGCCGGCCAGGAGACCAGCCGCAGCTGCCGGCGGAGCCGCCGCTGCCGCCACATCCACTGCCACCGCTGCTGCATCCACCGCATCCACCCCAGGTAAGTGCCGTCCCGGGGGGGATTCCATGGGGGGGCGGGGGGCAGGAGGCCGTCACGGATTCCGGGGGTGTACCCTGGCTTGAAGAATTGGAGAATTCCTCCATGGATTCCAGTGAGAATCCGGCCTCACTGGAATCTGTGGCGGAATTCTCCGCCATCCCTAGAATCAGTCTGGCCCACCACATGTAAGCTTGACCCTTGCTCATCTTGACCTATATGATCTAGCAGGCGTAGATTGGCTGGGTGGGTCCAGGGAGTGGTAAATGCTTCAGTCTGTCAGGGGGTGATTCCTGCTGCCTTGAAAAGGCTGTAGTGCACCCTCTTCTGAAGAGGCCCTCCCCCAGACCCAGAGGTGTCTGAGAACTATCGCCCCATTGCCAATATCCCCTTTTGGGGCAAAGTGGTTGAGCGTGTGGTGGCTGTGCAGCTTCAGACATTCTTGGAGGACACTGATTATCTGGACCAATTTCAGTCTGGTTTCAAGCCAGGGTACAGCACTGAAATGGCCTTGTTTGCTCTGAGTGATGACCTACTTTGGGTGAAAGACAGGGGGAGTGCTACCCTGTTGATCTTCCTGGATCTCTCAGCAGCTTTTGACACCATCGATCATGGTGGCTTACTGGATGGGCTCTGCGGGATGGGAGTTGAGGGCACTGTGCTACAGTGGTTCTGCTCCTACCTGCAGGGCTGATTCCAGAGAGTGGTATTGGGGAATTCCTGTACTACCCCATGGCTTTTAAGCTGTGGGGTGCCATGGGGTTCTATTCTATCCCCCATGCTGTTCAATATCTACATGAAGCCATTGGGAGAGGTCATTAGGAGTTTGGGGGTGGGATGTCACCAGTATGCTGACAGAACTCAGCTCTATTTCTCCTTGTCATCAGCGTCGGCTGAGGCAGTGAAGGTGCTGGACCAGTGCCTGAAGGCTACAATGGGCTGGATTAGGGCTAATAAACTGAAGCGAAATCCTGACAAGATGGAAGCTCTGTGGATTGGTGGTTCCCGAGTCTGGGAATTTGGTAAGCAACCTGTCCTGGATGGGGTTGCACTCCCCACAAAGGAGCAGGTGTGTATCTTGGGAGTACTCCCAGATCCATCCCTGTCACTGGAGCCCCAGGTGGACTCCATGGCCCAGAGTATTTCGGGCCAACTTTGGCTGATCCACCAGCTACAGCCTTTCCTGGACAGGGTTAACCTGGCCACAGTGGTACACGCTCTGGTAATTTCCCGATTAGACTATTGCAATGCACTTTACGTGGGGCTGCCCTTGAAGATGACTCGGAAGTTGCAGCTAGTGCAAAATGCAGCAGCCAGACTGCTGACCGGAACACCTCATAAAAATCATATAACACCAGTTTTAAAGGAATTGCACTGGCTGCCAATACACTTCCGGTCGGAATTCAAGGTTTTGGTGAGAAAACTCCCTGGAAAAGACCCTGATGCTGGGAAAGATTGAAGGCAAAAGGAGAAGGGGACGGCAGAGGATGAGATGGCTAGATAGCATCACCGAGGCAATGAATATGAACTTGAGCACGCTCCGGGAGAGAGAGGAGGACAGGAAGGCCTGGCGTGCTATGGTCCATGGGGTCACGAAGAGTCGGACACGACTTAACGACTGAACAACAACAATTTTTTTTGGCATTTAAATTATTTATATTTTATACTGTTTAAATTGATCTTATCTGTACACCGCCCTGAGATCTTAATGATATAGGGTGGGATAGAAATGTTTTAATATATAATAAAATAAATAGCCTGCCCCACAGGATTATTGTAAGAGAGCTTGCAATGCACTTTATTATAGGTTTTTTTAATTCATATTTTTCACCAGATAAACTCAAAGTGACTCATAGAATAAATATCTTAAAAACATGATCAACAACGTATCATTTTTTTTTAACTATGTAAAATAAACATATAAAAACCAGTGGCAGCTGATGACTCCAGTTCCAGAGGGGCAGTGATCCCATTCTGGATTTTAGTTATCACCAGCCCAAACCTTAAGGGTGCTGTCCAAGGTTCTGAACCTTATCCTCCAAATGGTTTCAGCACCTTGGATAGCGCCTTTATAGCTTTGGCTGGTTTGTAACTAAAAACCAGAATGGAATCTCACCCCTCTGGAATTGGAGTCACCAGCCACCACTGATAAAAACACAAGTGACATAATAAAACCATATAAGGCAGGGTTGGGGAAACCCTGGCCCATATATTCTGGATGCAGCCCATGGGGAATATCCATCCAGCCCACCAGCTACTTTTGATATTATCTCTCGAATAAGAGGGTATCTAGTGGCAATAAACATTTAAATACCCTGCAATGGATTGCATTTTTCAGGCATGATAGCTGTTGTTCTGGGACTTACTTCTAAGTAGACTTGCATAGAATTGAGCTGTGTTTTGTACGCTTGGTAGGAAAATATCTAAATTTGTAAGTGTTGCATCTGGCCCTTCCCACTTTGCTTTCTCTGTTATAGGCCCCATCCTGTGCCTTTAGACCCTTCCCAAATTGGATTTTGGCTCCTTATATGACACCTGATATTAGGAAACAGCATTAAATACATAACAAACAAAAAGTATTCCTCCAAAGGCCTTTGTGAACAGCCATATTTTAGTCAGGCAACAAAAGAAATACACTGTTCACTTGGGAAGGTGTTTGACAAAGTGGATGCTATTACTGAAAAGACACTTCTCCTAGTTGGCACCTGGATCCCCTGAGCAACTCCTTAAGGATCTCTTGCGTCCTTAAGAGTCCCACCATCCTTCTTTTGCCTTCCCCTTTCCATTAACATGTAGTTTATACTGAAGGCCTAGGGTGACTAAAACTCTAGACACAGTGTTTAACCACAACAGTTTCCTAGTAAATTAAAGCAAGCAAATCACAACTAAAGGTATTTACACAATAGAGCTTTAAGGCATTAAGAGAAAAGAAAAGTTGCAAAAATGCAAGTACCTCTACCCTAGCTGTACTTAAGACTTCTTCAGGTTGCTTCTTCCTGCTCCCTCTTTGTGCTCTGCTCTTCCTGACTCTGCTCTTACTCTAATGTTTCTGACTCTCTCTTTTTATACTCTCCTCCCTCAAAACTGAAACTGTTTCAGACCTGAAGAAATGAAACTTAACTGAGGAAATGAAGCTGAAACTTAACTGGGGAAATGAAACTACTCATTTCAAGGATACCCCCTCCCAACACCCCCCCCCCCAAACAAACTCAGGTCTCTAAGCCTGACCTTTTCCCACCTTTGACACTGTAGGCCTCAAATCTTCACAGTGCCAGTGACTGAAGAATCTAGAGTATGGCTTCAGATATATGAGTATAAGGAAAAAAGAGATCCTTAAGGTATCCAGGTCCCAAACCACCAAAACTTATAATTCTGAGAATTAGGGATATATGGATTTTGTTAAATCCATTCCATCTGTGTTTCATGGATTGTCAGGCATCTTTTGTTCTGTCATACTTTCACTAATGGAATTTTTTTTTACCAAAATGTCATTCTACTTCCACTAATTCGCAGTAATCTTAATGCACACTTGTGCAAATGTGTGAACCTGCATTAGTTAATGTGCTAAATGCCTTCTTAAATAAAATGGTATTTGCCTGGCAGTGGAAAGACAGCAGAGAGGGAGTGAACCTAGCCTCCCTTGAGAGGGAGTTGCACAGCCTGAAAGAGGCCAAAAGCCCTCTCTTGGGTTGCCACCAAACACAGGAGACTGGCTTTTTCCGAGTCATTTGCGCTAATGTGAATTAGCATTAATGTGCATTCACTCAAATCACCCCCAAAAGTGAAAAACCAGTCCACAGAATCCGTGTCACTCAGGATAAGCCAGTCTGCTGTGGAATCCACAGATTGGATTTCTATAAATCCAAACTCATTTGAATCCATTGCGAATTTCTCCAACATCCCTACTTAGCACTGACATGGCATAGACTATTCATTTTACCTACATTCTCTCAGCAAACCTTTACCACAACCCTGTATGGTATGTCAGTATTATTATATCCCCATATAAGGTGTAGGGGACTTACCGCATAAGGCCAACAGTAAATTCATAGCAAAGGTAATATTTGAACCAGATACTTTTGTATGGCTCTCATTCTTGGCCATTATGGTGTCCCATAGAAAACAGCAATAGAAAATTATCATCATCATCATCAACTACAACAACATCAGCACATAATACAATATTAAAATAAGTCAAAATCAAACAGTTTCTAAATCATAGGGCTTGAGATTTGTAGTTCAAGTTGTTCTTGTAAAGCTCCCCCCGACCCCCGCAATGAAATGGTTTAATTCAAAGGATGGTGACGATCACATTTAGTTTTTCTTTTTTCTATTATGGCAGCCTTGAGCATGCAGTGCTCTTTGTGACAGACCAACAGGATCCCCTTTCCCATTGAGTTTCCAAGAAACTTAGAAATTGAAGCAGAGCTTCGGATTAACTCCACAGCAGTTGTCAGTTGTCTTCGTCATACCAATATTAAAATAGCCTGTTTCTGTACCTGCAGAGCACACATCCTCTCAGAGCGCACCACCATGGCAAATTCAGTGGTGGCAGTGGGGAGTCAGTGGGGGCTACACTGAACACCAAGTAAGGGCGCATGTGACCTGTGGGCCACATGTTGCCCACTCCTGTTAGAGAGAGAAGGACGCCACACGGGGATGCTGTTTTTGGAAGCTGCCCTGTGTTAACTGTAACCTGTATCTCACACAGACGGACAGACACACAGACAGACAGACAGACAGACAGACAGATGGTAAAAAACAGTGAAGGAGAAAGCTCTTGTAGCAAACATATCTATAATAGAGGAGAGGAGGAGAGACATTTGGCGCTACCATCAGCAGAGCCACAAGCTTATTTACTTTCCAGTGTAACAAGATCAAAAGGAAAACTTAGTGTTTCTGATCCTCATATTTCATGTAGGTTGTCCCCCCACCCCCCATCCCTGGAAACAACTCTAGGATAAGAAAGAAAAATCTTCCTTTTGAAGAGAGACTTCTATTCCTCCCCACCCTTTCAATCTCCATCCCATTTATCATCTCAATTCTAAAATGTCATAAAGGCTTGGCATTCAGAGCTCAGGTAATAAAATGTGTTTTCTTGAGAGAGCTGTAAGCCTTTCTTCCCTCTCCCCCAATCCCAGACTGATCTTTTGTTTTGTTTCCACAACCTCTCCATTCCAGCTTTTTCTTTCTTTCAAGTTGTGGTCTGGCTTTGATGTGTTGGTGATCACGTAGAAAGGTGGACCTGAACCTCAGAGGCTTAAACTCTAGTACTAGAGAGACCATAGGTAGGCCATTCCTTTCAAGATGTATATACATAAATGCAACACCATTGTCAGTTTTTAAATTTTGGGGGTTTTTTTGCTTCTGTATCCACTTTTATGTCTACACATGTGATGTAATATAAAAAAAAAATACAGAGGAGGGATCAATGAAAACACTTCCATCCCTTTCCTAGACATCACAGAGTTTAACAAGACTTAACTATTAAATACCTCTGATGTCCTCTCACTTCATAGTACTGGTGAATAATACTGAACTATGGAGCCATCTGGATAAGCTCAAGTCTGCTAAAACATCCCCCCCCACACACACACACCCAAGTTCTTGAATTACAATTTGATTTAGGGGCAATGCAGTCTTAATTCCCACATCCCCCCCCCACCCGCCACACATGTCTTTGTGATTAAAAGCACACCATAAACACGAACAGAACTCGTTTGACTGAGAGATGAATAAGCCAAAAAAAAGCCACCTTTTATTAGATTTCAGACAGCACTTTGTATGGTCTTCAGAGACCATGTAGGCTTTGAGTTTTGGATGGGTGAATGAATCTCTCAGTATTATTTTCTCCCACATTTGATTTTTTTAAAACTCAAATTCTTTCTCTTCCCAATATGAACATTGTGCATTTTGGTATACACTTATAACAAATGAACTTAAACAAAATTCTCACCCATATGCACCAGCTGCATTCAATACATATATCTGCTGGAGAGTAGCATGATGTACCTACCTGCTGTATAGCTGTTAAAGGTGAGAAGGCTGTCAGAACAAAGAGGGGGCAACCCTAATTCAGTACTAAGATGTTTGAATACACAGGGTCTCAAAACCTAGACTTTTAAGAGTTAAGCACGCAAAGCCCTGGACTTGGATGAACAAATTGAATAAACCGATATATTGGCAATGCAATGTGCATGACACAGCACTCCAAAACAAAACAAATGACCAATGATAGCATATCTAGGGATGTTGGAGAAATCCTCCATGGACTCCCGAAGTCCTTGGAGGATCGGATCTCCTACCTCCTCCTCTATTGCGAAGTCCTCGCCGGCGGATCCTGCCTGCCGCCAGCTCCAAAGCCCCAGCGATACGGCCGCCATTGTCGTATTGCTGGCTGGACTGACGAACTGCAGACACAAATGGCGGCCAGCGTAGCAGACACCATTTGTGTCTCCTGCTCTTTGATGTGATAGTCTATGTAAATCTTTACATAGCCTATCACGTGAAGGAACAGGGATGCAAATACGCCATTTCGCTGCGGAACAGAGCCGGCCGGCCGGCGAGGATTCCAAGGGGGAGGAATAGATCGCCTCCCCCACCCCGGCGGACCCCCTGTGGATGGCAAGGTAAGAGATTCGTACACCCCTAAGCATATCCAGCTTATAAAGGGGTGTGTGTGTATGTATGTATGTATGTGTACACGTGCACACGCACACACACACACACAGTTTAAAACGTGAAACATTTTGGCAGAAAACACCAGCTTCAATTACAAATAAAAGTATGCTACAATCCCACTCATACACTGAGCCAGAACCAATTAGGAACAAGCCAAACCTCTGTGGGGGAAACAAAGATTAACAAACAGCACCTGTATTCAACAGCCAATCAAGCTGCATTAATAAACATCTTGGCTTGTTTCATCTCATCCTTCACATTGATATCAGGTTTCTGGCAGCTGATCAATAAACATTGCCTCCTTAATCTTTCTCCTTTGGAGGCTCTGTTCAATTGCTAGTATAGAGATTTTCACTAAAGTTTCTCTGCCAGCATGTTTCTCCCTCATATGAAGGGACCAAGGTCTAGCATGTTTCATTATGCTGAATGCAGTACTCTTTATATCTTATTAGGAGAAGACTTCCAGTTTCAAATCAATATGTTTTGGTTTCTCCCACATTCATTCATTCATTCATTTGTTTGTTCTCAAGTTCTTTTCCTCCAAAATATGAAGAACCTTGTGAATGTTGGTAAATTCTGATCAAAGCCAAACTGAAATGAAATCCTCACCCATCCCTACTTTGAATTCAGGATCTGAATGTGGTTACAGAGTAGTAGAAGAACTGGTTCACTGCTTTCCAGTATGCCATTTGTCCAGGACTATCAGGAGTGATGTATTATATTCTAAATGAGCTAGAATTCCTTTCAGTTATTCAGAATCCTGTGTTCCTTCTTAAGGGACAAATAGAGGAAAAAATTACCTATAAGTCCACTTGCCCCAAAAGGATGGGTCAAGGGTGGCTTTTGTATGCACCCTGGAAGTGAAGAGGGCAAGATGTGCAGTCACATACCACATTTGCATCAGCATAGGTGTAGGATGAACAGGCCTCTGTTAAGGCCTCTTTGCCACCGATAAGACTCTCTTCAGTCTTGGTTGGCACCAACCCACCATTGCTTCAAACAAAGTGTAAGATTTCCTGGTCATTTATGGGCAGAGTAGGATTGATTTATTTTTGTCATCCAGGCAGGAGATTGGCCAAGTTTCCTGGGGTGGTGGTGGTCACCTACTCTACACTGTGATCTGAGTTGGGTAGTTTTGGCAGTTAGTGCCCATGGGCATTAGGTTAAAGAGGAATAGGCTGGTCATAATTTGGCAGGGTTGCTTTCCATATGGAGTGAGTTCTTCATGGAAGGGAACATTCAAAAACACAATCTCCCTTCACACAAGGCAGGGCTGTGGTGAGCACTTAAAGGCACCTTTATTGTGATGAGGGACTCCCCCTCAGGGCTGTGGAATCTGTTGGGCAGGGTGTGGATTTCCTTTGAGGCTTACCTGTTATCACCCTGTTATCAGAGTTATGGGACCTGGGAATTAAGGAAGGCCTCTCTCAACACCTGAAAAGGTGTGGCAGCTGGGAAAGGAGTAGTTAGCACACCCTAGCTGCAAATAAGCAGCTCAGATGTTACAAATCCCAGCACTGGTGAGTGTTGTAGATCTTGTTGTGAGTAAATCATGGCCCTACTTTATCCATACTTCTGTGTCTTGTCTCACTCCTCATGTATGTGCTCACCAAGTAGCTGTGTCTACTCTAAGGACTACTAAACAAAGAGATGATATTGTAAAAGCTAACAGTAGATCATTGTACAGTTATAGTTGAATGATGTACACCAGCCTCCCTCAACTTGGTGCCCTTTAGATGTGTGGAGGGCAGCCATTTGCCATGTTGGCTAGGGATGCTGGTAGTTGGAGTCCCACACATCTGGAGGGCACCAGTTTGGGGAAGACAGATGTGAACAATTTCCATGGATACATATTTTCTAAGGCTGCAATCCTATACCCATATGCCTGGGAGTAAGTCCCATTGAACTCAATGGTACTTACTTCTAAGTAGACATGTATAGGATTGTACTGTTAGTCAATAAATGATGGTGATCATGATGATACATCCAAGCAAATGAACAAAAACCAGGGTGTAGTAGAAGAGAAAATGAACGTTGTGACAAATGTTTGGGAACTGGAGCATTTCTAGAAGATCACATCACGATTTGCCCTGGTTCAGTCCCAAAATACATTAAACACAAACTAGAAAAAGTTAAATATATCTACGTACCATTTGATCTGAGATGATTAAGTGCATGAATGATATTAGGGAAAGGTTATTTTACCTTGGGTTTTTTGTTTCCTGACAGATACTAGAGCAATCCCAGTGGTCAAATTATGCCAGAGAGGAGTTGAAATCTTACACACTAGGTTATACCTTGTGCACAGCCCCTTTCCAAAAAGTCAGATTCACCTTGCTTGGCTAGTGAAGGAGAGCTGCTGAAGCTCATTTATCATTGCATTAAGCTGGGGTCACGAGCTGCTGCAACCTGCATCCAAATAAGGGAGAACGTTTCTGTCTTCAGGCTCCGTTTCTCTCCCTGAGGTGACATGAAGACAAGACTTCATTTGCACTACTAAATAGCCTATTTTAATGCCATCTGCCAAGAAGAATGGCACAAGCAAAGCCCATCAGCACTTGTCTGGTTTATATTGATGTGGACATGGGGGAGAATGTCTGGTTGTTATTATCTGTCTGTCTGAGGAGCTTCTCTGACCTTTGTCATTTGTTGCTCCCACATTAGGGCACAGTGCTGCTGAAAAACATTGTTCTTCAACAATCAGCTAGAAGCACAATTAGAATTGCGGTCGCCTACTGTATAGTGCTGGCCCAAGCCATCTTGTTGCCTGAAGTCGAGCACCAAATGGTGACATCATAAGAATGTTTCCTCAGAAGTAAGTCCCATCCCATGAAATGGACCTTATTCCTTGGAAAGTGTGTTTAGGATTACAACTCTTTCCCTGTGACAGGATTCTTATTTTTAATTATTGCAGTGCTTGCTCTCCAGTAGAAACGAAGGGGGAAAATACTACTGACTGCCCTTGTACTAAGTTTACAGTAGTGTGTGTGTGTGTGTGTGTGTGTGTAAGAAACAGAGAGAGAGAGATGCACCTAGAACTTAAGAGATGCACCTAGAGAGATGCATCTAGAACCTATTGGCTGCCCTTGTACCTAGAACCTTGTACTAAGAGAGGTGCACCTAGAACCTAAGAGCTGTGGCACAGAAGTAAGTTAACAATGCATAGTTATCTATGGAATTGGCTTCTACAAGATGTAGTGATGGCCACCAATTTAGATAGGTTTAAAAGGGGATTAGAGAAGTTCATGAAGGATAAGACTATCAATGACTACTAGTCATGATGGCTATGTATTACCGCTACTTGTGGCTTTCCCACAGGCAGCTGGTTTCTTTTGTTCATATGTTCTTATGTGTATTCGGTGCAATGAGACTTGCTCCTTAGAAATTGTGCTTCAGCCTTCTGGCTTATGGCTGCAGAGAGAAAGAGGAGCATCACTGTTGATGTGCACCAGCCCAGGCACAACACTGGAGAGAGAGGGAGAGACAGAGAGAGGTGTACTCTAAACAACCAATGGCTGCTGGTGCTCACTTGGTCCCACTCTGCTTCCCCTTCTCCAAAAGGGCAGAGGCTGGACAGGGGGCAGGGATAGGCAAGCACCTTCATGCTCAGATGGCTCAGTTAGAGACTGGACAAAGGCATGCAGAAACACTTGCTGGGGTTTCAATGAACTGGGAGAGAGTTCCTGCAGTCCCAGACAAAGGGGACTTCTAATTGCTCCATCAATCCCAGACAGCTAAGCTTCCAACTCCTCCTTTCTGTGGCCCATCAAGCAAAGGCAGGTAGGTGCAACCTTAGGCTTCCTCCAGTGGCCTTGGGGCCAGTTCAGAAGCTACAGTTATAGGCAATGTAGTACAGTGATCTCAATGTCACCTAGTGCTTTGCCCTTATGGCCTTGGATATAAGACAAAGAACATGCCCCACCCTTTCTGAGGCTAGTAGCCTTACTAAGAGCCATTGGGGAGGGCAGACCAGCCAGCACATCCTCTGATAAAGCCTGGTGCTCAATATAATATTACCTTCCTCCTGCACTCCCATACCCTCAAACCTGATCATACTCCTACCCCTGAAAATCAGCCCATCAACGCCATTTCCCCCCAAACCACTAACTCTGCCCTCTTTTCAGCCAGAGCAATTCTTCATTATTTCCGAAAATTAATGAGCAATTGCTGGCTTTAAAGAGCAAACAAGTTAGTAATGTGCCTCTCCCATACACCCCAGCAACTGCATCTTAATCTTTAGTAAAATCGCCACAAATCAGGTGTTTGAAAAGATGGAAAGGGAACCCAGAAAACTCTGGAATGGAACAACTGAACAACAGCGATGTCTGGTGCTCCGTCAAAAGTGAGTGAATAAAGGATGGTTGTTCCAGAGATAATGGCTAGTATGGAAGCAACCCTAGTTTTCTGAGAGCCTTGGCCTTTAGCACATTAGTCCCGCATCATTGCAGTGAGCTGAAGAGTACAACTTATCCAAATGTTGCAGTTGGAGATCAGGATCCTGGGAAATGTGAAGAGCTACAACTATGCTGCTTGAACACTTAATTTTGAATTGTCCCACAGATTTCTGTGTGGGGAAATGATCCAGACAAATGGTAAGAACTGTATGTCGTTCATAGTCTTTCTCTTGTAAAGCAAAATTTTTAGACATTATCTGGTTACATGAGATATTCATCATCCAAAAAGTGACAAGTCCTATTAAGCCTCACTCACATCAAATCCACTGTAGTGATCCTTGTATTCTTTCTTACACCATTTGCTGAATACTCAGACGGCTTTAATATGTTTTCCGCATTTGTTAAAAGTTATCTTGAAGTTGGAAATAAACAAAAGGATCTTTTAACTCAACCAGCAATGTGTTGATTTTATGCAATGAAGGTGCAGTTGTTCTGCATTTGCAATGCACAGTCCACACACCTTCCCTTGAAACAGCACTTCTATTCCTTAAGTATTGGCATTTTCCAAGCACTGAAACTGAAGTGTTTCACAATCAAAGGGCTAACAGTTATTAAACCTAACTCTTGCTCCTGATTGGGAGTGACATAACATCTTTCCAGCACCAAAACGCAACTGGTTGACACTGGAAGGGATCCAGAAAGAGCTGACGCTTCCTTGGCAATCAAATGTTTCTCCTAGGAGCTACCTATCTCACACTTTTGAGAAACGTAGGAGGATCCTTTGAAACATACTTTTTCTATAGTCCACTGCTGGTGCCCATTTCTTACTTTTCTTCTGGTGCCCACTTCCTACTTTTCTTCTTCTAAAAAGTGCACCATTGTGTGTTGCACAAAAAGGCAGGAGGCCACACATGAATATTTTTTTCTCCAAAAAATTATCTTTTTCCTTCAAACATTTAAGATCAATGCATTTATTGAGCCAGCAGTGAATACTTCATACAATAGTCTTCAAAGCCTCCTACTTAGAGGAATGGCTGCTGTTTCCTCATACTTGTTGAGCCTCATTATCTATAACTGTAGTCATTTGCGAGAAGGTTGATGCTTTGTTCCATTGGAATCTCTTGCTATGAGCCCTTCCTGCAGTTCTTTTTCCACCTGACATCAATCTCCTTGGCTTCTGGCATGATAATTGGACTTCAAGAGTCTGTGAAGGTATGATGTGGAAGATGGACAGTTCTGACATTCAGCGCCTGGGACAAAGCAGTGGGAGTGAAAGAGGATGAGGCGGAACAAAGATCCTTTCATCAAAGCAGGGGCCTTCAGTTGTAAACAGAAAGGATGGGAATTGGGTGTTGAACTTGGAAGGCATTGTCCGTGCAGACAACATAAATTCATATACCTGACATGCTAGAAGACAGGACTTACTGTTTGGAGGATTACTTTATTTTTGTTCATCAAGAAACTACAGAATGACCACTCTACCACTGGAAGGAGAAGGGAATGGAAGCTGAAGGAGAGGAGGATAGATATATCTAACCCGAATGCAAACTAGAGAAATTCTTCCGAAGTCAATGGCAAATAGAAGCTATTTTATAGCTGTTCCAACCCAACCTCTCCCCTCCTCACCCTGCTACACAAGTATCAACTGAGAGTTGTAGTTTTTTGTTTCTTGTTTTTTAAATCCCTTGCCATTTGTGCTGGTGTTTATTTTGACCATTATGGTTAGTTTCTATTATATTTTTTCTGAACAACAGAATTCTGGGGCAATGGCACAGCAAAATACTGATAATCACTGCCAAATTCAGTGGGAGCAGCATCTTTTAGGATCACAAGGGAATAGGAGGGAGGATTGCCTAAAAGAATGCTGTTGTGAAGAAGAGAGGCAAATGAAGGAAAGAAACAGGCTGTGCCTGGAGGTCCAGTTGGGTATGGTCAAGACCAAAAGATTTGTTGACTGGTGGTGATGGTAGTGGTGGTGGGAAATACATGTTTGTAGGGATGGTGGCAACATTTTCCTGAGCTGGGCTCAAAAATGAATATTGCGAGTTCTAACATCTCCTCTGTCAAATGTAGGGATGGGCGAATGAATTATGTTTGAGATGGCTAGGAATCTCTGAAGATTGTCTTGCTGCTTGTCCCCTACCTGATTCCTGTTTGCATTTGCAATTGCTATCACTCTGCATGAATGGGAAAATCACACAAATCAAGCAATGATGGAATGTGAAATTTGTGCAAATGTCCTATTTTGCAGAACTTTTCTTCACAGACTAAAGCAGGGCTGATTCAGTCTGCACGGGAAATTTGTGCAAATTAGGAAATTTGTGCAAAATTGAACTGGGAAAGTTGTGCAAATTGAACATGAGCACATGTCTGGCAATCTGTGACCATTTTCAGTAGACATGTGCTCGTTCTCATACTTGCTATCACATTTGGGGCTTCAAACAAGGCATGCTTACATGTAGGGATGTCAGAGAATTCCGCGATGGATCTCGATGAGGCCGAATGCCAGTGCATTTGGCCCCCCGAAATCCATCGCAGAACGGCCTACCACCCCCCATCCCCCGCGGATCCCCCCTGGGATGAGACTTACCTGGGGCGGATGTTATGGACGGCGGCAGCTCCAGCGGTGGCTTCGGCGGCAGCGGCTGGTCTTCTGAATGGCTGCCGCCACCACCATTTGCAGTCTGTGTCTTTTTTTTTTTTACTCAGATGTGATAGGCTACGTAAAGACTTATGTAGCCTATCACATCTGGGTATATAAAAAAAACGCGTATGCAAATGGCGGCGGCTCCGGCCGCCGCCATTTGCGGTCCTTATTTTTTGCCATCTTAGTCTACGTCAATATTTACGTAGACTAAGATGAAGAAAAGAAAGGGGAACACAAATAGCGCCCACTACGCTATTTGCGTTCCCCCCATTCTTTTCTTTGTCTTTGTCTTAGTCTACGTAAATATTGACGTAGACTAAGACGGCGAAAAATAAGGAACGTAAATGGCGGCGGCCATAGCCGCCGCCATTTGCGTACGCGTTTGTTTGTTTTTTTGTTACCCAGAGCCCTTCACAGCTGGAGATCCAGCTGCGGATGGCCCTGGCCTGGGCTTGACCGTCTGCTCCGCAGAGCTGCCACGGAGCACAGCCAGCCATCGAGAATTCCGGGGGGGAGGACCGGATTGCCTCCCCCCTGTTGAGGATTCTGGGGGGAGGGACGGAACGCCTCCCCCCCCATGAACAGAATCCGCAAAAAGGTAAGTCACTTTCGTACATCCCTACCCACATGTTTTGTGAGCAAAAATGAAATTCTCATACATTCCTACTCAAATGTGGGGTGGGTTTTTAAAATCCCCAGATTCAAATGTGGGGTGGGTTTTTAAAGTCCCCAGATTCAAATGTGGGGTGGGTTTTTAAAGTCCCCAGAGAAAGATTACCAGTTTCTCCCCCACCTGCATATACCACCCACCTCCAGAGTGAAAAGGTACCCCTGCCAGATTTGATGGTCCTTTGCCCACATGTGGTGTCAGAGTTACAAAGAGGAGGGAGGGTAGGGGAGAAATCCATCCTCCTCTCTTGTAATGCACCTCCTCCACTGCTACTCCCACTGCCATTGCTGATCTTATGAAAAAGGAAGAGGGGAGTGTGTTTTGGGAATTTGATGCTGTCAGGGATGGCTTTTTGCCAGGAGGAAGGCAGTGGGTACAGACAGGTAATTTTTCTGAGCCCTTGGATTAGTTCAGGGAAAGTTCTTCTGACTTTGGGGCGGGGGGGGGGATGAAATTAAATAATTTGTCCAAGTGAATATGAGGTGAGTTTGGAGGAGCTTTGCTCATATATGTGGGTATATGATCCAGAACTACCGTCACTTTACAACTACTTGAAAAACACTCCATTGTCAATTGCAGTCCCTTAGGAGCCCTGTATGGCAGATGCAACCTCCAAATAAAGAGCTCATTCTCCCTATCCACTACACAACACCAGCTCTCTCAACAGCATTTGTTGTAGTTGCAGATGGCATCATGTGATGCAATTCCTGCGACTTTGGGTTGTGTGAACGAGCCATCCTGAGATGAATGCCCAAGTGTCATGTTTTCAGAAAGCAAGATGCCAGCAGCTTGTCAAAGGACCACAGCTGTGTCTCAGTCCCTTTCAGATAAACCAGGTTAAGATGGACACCACCACCATGTGGTGACTGCAAAAGCCATCCAAAAGGTAATCTGAATCCACATAATGGCATTCAGGTATCAGAGGAGTTTATAACGTATGCCACTGAATTAGGGACGAATAAGCCATTTTTGCTCCCCCTCCCCCCGCAGCTCTTTAGGCAAAAGGATGCATAATTGCATATTAGAAGTGGGTCCCCATAACAAAACATCGCTTAGGCTAAGCAATAGCTACACACTCTTTCACCTCTGTCACTCTCTATATCTGTGATTCCATTTTTGGCTCTCACTTCCCCAGTCCAGCTTTCTTTTCTCCCTCCTCTTTTATCTTGCCTCTGCCTTCTGACATTTTGTTTCTCAATTTCTCCTCCTGTTGTTTGTTCCAGTTCTTCTTTCAGTGTCCACTTCCACCTCCCCCTTTCTCATAGCCCCCTCTGCTCCTGCCTGTTGCAGCCCATTCACTGCTCCCCTTCTCCCCTCCTGCTTCTTCCTTTCCCTTATATCACTCTCCTGTCATTGTGATTTAATGTCACTAGGAGGCTGTGCGGATTGCTTCAATGGACTGTACCTGTATTTGTCATTCTCTGCTCTTTCTCCCTCCCATTTCTCAATGTGACCACATGCATCAGCAGTCTCCCTGTTTGTGTTTTGAGGATCCCCTCGCCTGCTTTATGGGATTTTTCTTAAGTTTTTTGGTACGTCTGCAAAACTTGGGATTCCACCAGCAAAGCTGGTACCATTTTGGCTACATAAGCCAGCACTCCTCAGCCTCCAATCAGTATGAGTATATATAGATTTCTTCTTGCAAAAGGATTGTGCCCATTTCACAAGTAGTTACTTACATATAAGAAGTGGTGCATTCCAGATATCTGGAGAACCAGAGTTGGTTTAACCATCACATTACATTTACAGGGAGACCAGTATCCCTAAGGCAAAATTCTCATCTGCAGAGCATATCATGTCATATAGATCACCATGTTCATGGTGAATATCACACTATTCAGTCCTTGTTCAGGGTGTTATTAATGTCTGCATCTCTGCACTCAGAGATATGTGAAATATGTGTCACATTTTCTAAATATACAGTGGTTGATTTGCATGGTGCTTTTGTTTAATCCTTGTATATGTGTGATATTTGTGTAAGCACAGAATCCCACGAAGAAGGTTATGCGGTTGTTGTTTTTCTAATTTAATTTACCCGCTTCAGGTACCAGACTGGTCATGGTCCTACAATGACCTAGCGTTGCTGACACTTTTGTTTCCTTTAGTTATGCTTTCTTTGAATCTAATTCCCTTGTTCATCCTGACCACACAGCCTCTGTCTGACTGGAGGGCACTTCCCAACAGGTTCAATTTGGGTTATGCCAGGTCTGATCACACTGGTTGTTTTAAGTTAAAGTGACGTTGTGTAATGGTGTCAAGTGTCAGAAGCATGGAGCATCTGAAATGGGATGATGCTAATTCACCCTCTGGGACCACTGATTCTAATTAATACAGGACAGAGCGTGCAGGGGGTCTGATCCAGATTGGGACCCTAGTGTGGTTTTGCACTGGTTACCAGTTGTTTTCCGGGCCAAATTCAAGGTGTTGGTTTTGACCTTTAAAACCCTATACGGTTCCGGCCCAGCCTATCTTAAGGAGTGCCTCCAGCAACACCAGACAGGCCGCTTAACAAGATCAGCCTCGGATGGCCTTCTCTCTGTCCCATCAGCCAGGACAGCTAGACTGGTGGGGACGAGGGAGAGGGCCTTCTCTGTGGTGGCCCCCACTCGGTGGAACTCCCTCCCTAGGGAACTCCGTCATGCCCCCTCTTTAATGAGCTTCCGTCATGCATTAAAAACGTGGTTGTTCAGGCAGGCATTTGGGGTGGGTTAGGGTATTTTTTTTAAAAAAAAATTATGGTAAAATTTTATTGTTTTAAATTGTTTATGGTGGGTTGTACATCGCCCAGAGTGGCTGGGTGACCAGTCAGATGGGCGATTAATAAATTTAATAAATAAATAAATAGGGGGGCTTTTTTTTTCTGGACTGGGCCCACTACACCTACTCTAGAATAATTTATTCAGAAGGGTGTAGCTGTTAGATACAGATTTAAAGTAATGTCTTTTTGGCCCACAGAATCAATGCTGAAAGCCGCATGATGCCTTTTCAGTTATCACTGGATCTCGTTCAAGCAAGCCTTATATGCGGCTTGGGATGCTTCTTGTGATTTTGGCCTCCTTAGCCAAATTCTTCCCCATCAAGCATGATTTCTAGCTAGTTCCCGTGAAGAGAACAAAAGTTAGCAATTGCATTTTATATTTGAAGTGTTTATATTGTGTGCTCCAGCTTCCCCATTGTGCATGTAGCTTGTAATTGCTCCAGGATAATAGTCATTGTGAGCCATTTTATCACCCAGTGACAGATCAGTACAAGTGAATAGAAAAGATCCAGTGAATAACAATTAAGCAGAGTGATTGTCTTAAAAAAAAAAAAAAAAATCCAGAGCTGGACTCTGTCCATTGCCTAAGTAGATAATTTGTGGCATTCATTACATTTACTCCTGAATATCAAACAGCAGCAAATTGTTAGCTGGAATGATGGCATGCAAATAAACGAGGCTGATAGTTTTATAAAAGCATCTCTCCTGTTTGTTGTAAAGGTTGAGAGAAATACCTTCTTCCATTTTTAAGCAGTTTGAGAGGGAAGCAAGTTTTACAGATATATTTGGTTGAACTTTTGGTTAAGTGTAACACGGGACATCAGTTGCCCCTACAGTGTCCTTTGATTCTTCATAGTGTGATTTAATACAGTGTAACGTGCATTTATTTATTTATTTATTTAAATTTATTAAGCGCCCATCTGGCTGGTCACCTTTTGATTGAAATTGCACCAGTGGTACAATGTTTCTTCCTATGGCAAACTATACATTATTTTTGTGAGTTGTTCATTATTTATCTTGTTGTTCAGTCATTCAGTTGTGTCTGACTCTTCGTGACCTCATGGACCATAGCACGCCAGGCCTTCCTGTCCTGCGCTCTCTCCCGGAGCGTGCTCAAGTCTATATTCATTGCATCAGTGATGCTATCTAGCCATCTCATCCTCTGCCGTCCCCTTCTCCTTTTGCCTTCAGTCTTTCCCAGCATCAGGGTCTTTTCCAGAGAGTCTTCTCTTCGCATTAGGTGGCCAAAATATTTGAGCTTCAGCTTCAGTATCTGTCCTTCCAATAAGCACTCAGGGTTGATTTCCTTTAGGACTGACTGATTGCTTGGACCTCCTTGCAGTCCAGGGGACTCATAAGAGTCTTCTCCAACACCACAGTTCGAAAGCATCCATTCTTCGGTGCTCAGCCTTCCTTATAGTCCAGCCCTCACAGCCATACGTTACTACTGGGAAAACCATAGCTTTGATTAGACGGACCTTTGTCAGCAAGGTGATGTCTCTGCTTCTTACTATGCTGTCTAGATTTGCCATAGCTTTCCTCCCAAGGAGCAAGCGTCTTTGAATTTCATGGCTACAGTCACTGTCTGCAGTGATCTTGGAGCCCAAGTAAATAAAATCTGTCACTGCTTCCATTTCTTCCCCTTCCATATGCCAGGAAGTGATGGGGCCAGATGCCATGATCTTCTTTTTTTAATGTTGAGTTTCAAACCAGCTTTTGCACTCTCCTCTTTCACCCTCAACAAGAGGCTCTTGAGATCCTCTTTGCTTTCTGCCATTAGGGTGGTATCATCTGCATATCTGAGGTTGTTGATAATTCTCCCAGCAATCTTAATTCCGACCTGTGATTCATCCAACCCGGCGTTTCTCATGATGTACTCTGCATATAAGTTAAATAAGCAGGGCGACAATATGCAGCCTTGTTGTACTCCTTTCCCAATTTTGAACCAATCAGTTGTTCCATGTCTGGTTCTTACTGTTGTGATAAGACTTCACAATCTTTTATAGATAGATGATACAACTGGACAAACAATTTCAAATGTGCAAACAAGTGATGCCAAAATTTCAAGGTTTTCTTTGGGTTCTGATGGAAAAAGTCAATCTGAAACTTTCTACCTCTCTCATCATAGCAGAACCCAATGGGGTTATTATCCCATGAAGTTGATTGGTGGGGGATTCAGCACAGATAAATAGAAGTATGTCTTCATGTAGTACATAGTTAAAGTATGGAATTTCACTACCACAAGATAGAGTGATTAGGGATGTATGGACTGTGTAAAATCCACTCTGTCGGTGTTTTGTAGATTGTCAGGCACCTTTAGTTCTGTTGTCAGCTCACAGATGGATGCAATTCCCCCCCCATCATACAGAAAAATACGCAAATAATTACGTAATAGGTTTTGTAACAATTTACATAATTTACCTTTGTACCTAGCATTTAGCGTATTGTCCCCCATTCTATTCAACTTTTCCTCAGCAGAAACTTGCATATTTTCCTATGAATAAATATGAGTACATTTTGGAAAAGTAACAAAAAATAATCATGAAGACCACGGACTCCACACAACCTGAGGGGGTTGCTTTGTAGCAGATTCTACAGGTTGGATTCTTTGAAATCTGAGTTCATTTTAGTCCATCTTGACTTTCTCTCTAGTAGTGATGACCACCAATTTGGACAGCATTAGACAAATTCATGGAGGAGAAGGTTATCAATGGCTACTAGTCATGATGGCTATATGCTACCTCCAGTATCAGTTGCTAGGGAACATGAGCAGGATGGTGGCATTGCATTCACGTCCTACTTGTGGGCTTCCCACAGGTAGCACTGTGGATAGAATGCTGGACTAGACACAGTCCAATTCAGCCTGGCTCTTCTTCTGTTCTTCTGTTCTTACACAATAAGCCATTCCACACATTCCATGGAGAAACTTGGAGCTCCTGCCAGTGAGCATAAACACAACAACCTATCAACATGCCTATCAACATGTTTGCAAATGTTGTTGTTGTTATATCCCAACCTTCCTCACAAAGAACCCAGGGTAGATAACAACCCATATAACACAGCACAAAATATGAACACCATTAAAATTACAAATATATCATAATCATAATCACTAAAACTGATATGGTGCATGTGTTTGTAAACATTTTCATTGCATTCACCTATCACATTTTACTTTGTGTGTGCATTTCTTCACTTGGTTTAAAACATCTTGGTATACACTCCAAAATGTAAAATATGAGGTGGTCCATGAGACTTTTTAATAAGCCTCCCCTATTCCCTTCCTAGCACTAAGGGGTTGTATTAATATGACTGTGTGCATTTGCATTTAAAGATTGGCAGTAGTTCATTGGTGCAAATGAACCAATGTGAACTTTGGGAAATTTGCGGGGTGGGGGGTGG
This sequence comes from Heloderma suspectum, assembly GCF_057233095.1. Lineage (NCBI taxonomy): Eukaryota > Metazoa > Chordata > Lepidosauria > Squamata > Helodermatidae > Heloderma > Heloderma suspectum. The sequence continues at coordinate 257,943,085 of NC_139461.1, forward strand.
TATTCTGTTGACCAAGAGAGGATGAACAACCTCTAAAGCAGGGGTAGGCAATGTGAGGCCCATGGGTACCAATGTTCCCCTGGATGCCTTTCTTAGCACTTGCCAAAGTGACTTTTTAAAAAATTAACACATTATTTAACTGGCAGCTGGGATTGCTGTGAAATAGAGTTCTGTTGGTGCTGTTTATTGAGTTGTTTAGTGTGTTGGGAAACAGACACCACCTCTGCTTTGTGTTCAGTCCTACTTGTCCTTTGCCATGCCTCCCATGGCAGCCATTTTGTGGTGGTGCCCAAGACAGTTTCTCAAATTGCCAAATGTGCCAATGGCCCCAAAATGTTTGCCTACACCTTCTCTAGAGTTAAGCAAAGGGCTGTTCCTCTCTCTAAAAAGAATGTGTCTGAGCATACTCACAGCTTTCATTGCTGACTCTGGGAAGTATTTTTTTTTAAAACCAGATGGAAAACATAATAACAACTCTATTTCTCAGAATTCCTGTTGACAATGGAGGGTTTGAACATGCTCGGATTACTTCACTGCAGAGAGCAGCAAATTTAGGAAGACCTCACAGCCTCATGGCTGCTGCCTTCCCCACCACCAAAGCTTGGGCATTTGGAAAATGGTGAAAAGAGGGTTGGGAATGGAACCTGGTAGCAGTAAAAGGGATGGCCATGTTGGAGGAGTTTACTGGGTCAAGATGTTTCTAAGCTTTTGAGAATTCTTGGAAAAAGTAGAGGATTCCCCCTTTCCTGAATCTCCAGAAAGGGTTAGGAAAACCTAGCTCATTCCAAAGGGTTAAAATTATTCCCAATTCTCCAGTCTTTTTAATGCCTACAGATTGCAACAAATAGTGATGAAACTGAGCATATATGTTATTACTGGTATTTGATTTATAGGCCTCAGCTGGATAGTTTGAGCAAACTGGGATGACACAAACAAGGAAATGTGTGAAAAGTTCCCTTCCCCCACCATAGGATATAAATCATAACCAGTTTTTGAAGTTTTTTTCCTTGCGAGAGGAAAAAAGCCAGGAAATAAGTGCAATAAAATAAAAATAAAATAAACAATGAATTTTCTGTGAATTGCATATCTTGTATGTGTGTGTGTGTGTGTGTGTGTGTGTGTATATATATATCCAGTTTATAATCTGTGTGGCCAAATGTTTTCAGAGGATTAGATACAGATTTAGGCATGTGCACTTGGGCTGATGAAAGCAGGCTTCCTCACCCCTTCCTCCCCATAGCACTCCTCACAGCCCCCTGAAAATGATACACTGAGGGTTAGAGGACCCTGCTGAATGGGCTGAGCTGTGGTGTGGTGTGGGGGGGAAGGGGGGATCCCTGAAAATCAGGCAGAGGCACCATCTGTGGGTGGAGCCCTTCTTTAAATGGAAGGCAGATCTTGGATCCAACCTAGGATCAGGCATGACAGCTGTTTTTTCTTCTTCTTAAAATCCCCACACACAGGGTGCTGGGGTATTGGGAAACAAACAGGGAGAAGGTTTAATCCCCCCACCCCCCGTGCATGCTGGTCCTGGTCCTGATCTAAGTTGTAAGTTGTAAGTAATAACTTACTCAACTAAAAAAAAAAAATGTTCAGCAACATGCTAATGTAACATATAGTTCAACCTGAAGCAGTCTTCACAGCTCTTCACACATGACACAACCACATCTGGGAGTCTTCTACCGCCATGTTTGTTTTTTTAAGGAAAAGTGGTGGGCTTCCTTGATACTTGTATGCATGCATGTTTCATCCAGGGCATTGTGACGGATGGTCTAGGCATGCACAAGACCATTCTACAACCTTGTGGATGTAACTAGCACCACCTCTGAGAGGAGATGAGCAGTGGAAAGGGCCACCTTCCCAGCTGGAGACTAGGAATGTCAGAGAAATCTGTCACAGATTCAGATGAGTTTTGGATTTCTATAAATCCAACTTGCAGATTCTACAACTTGTGGATTCCATGGACTTCTGGACTGGTTTTTCACTGGGGAAGGGGGAGTTTCATGCTAATTTGCATTAGTGCTAATGCACATTAGTGCTAGTTAGGGATGGGTGAACCTCCTGACATCCAGTTTATGGATTTCATTAAGGCCTCACTACTTTCCCTCAATAACCTGAGCACTGGCTGCAAGAAGTAAAAGTTGCTTTGTCTAGAATGTTTTAGGTGGGTTGCATTCACCAGGATCCACTGGTTCCTCGACCCATTTTCCAATGATACTATGTGTGTCCTGGAAGACAGGAGTGGGAGGAATTGCACTCTTGAGTGAAAGATGCTATAAACATTTATAAGCATTTATAAGCAATGTGTTGTTTTCTTTAGCAATTCAACTATGATATCCATACACTCACTCACTCACGCACACACACACATACACACACACAATCTCCTTTATAAACTATTTATAAAAGGAACCTTAATTTACAGGCAAATATGAATTAGGCATGATGGCTGCAATAATTCATTCAACCCAACAGAAATCGTTCATTTACAGCATTATTTCTATTGAATAATACATTTTGGTGAAACCTAGAGATATACAATGTTCCTGACAGAATGCTATTGAATGCACATTAATTTACAACATTTTATGGGTGAGCCATAAATTAATTTTGCAAGAGGACTAAATCATCCTCTTCCTATGGAGCAGAAACTGTTACCCACTCACCTCCCTATTTCCTCTGCCTCCACCTTCGTAACTGAAATTGTGCTCAGGGCTAGCCTTGGGGATACTGGCAAATTTTGACATGCTGGGCTCAATCCACCAGGCACTACTCCATTCATTTCAATCAGTCTTGTGCAGACATTTGGTTTAATGCATTGGGTTGTTAGTGCATTCCCTTGTAACATTAGGCAATTTGTGGGTAAGCTCAGGAGAGCGATCAGCCCTTGGCTGTGAAACGTTGATTGAGCAGCTCAATGAAACCCTTTGTGAGGGGAAGATAATTTATGTGTTTGGACCATAGGCCATAACAAAAACCATCATTTGATGTACAGCATGCAGAATGCCAAAACCTATACAGCCACTGATCATTAAAACAATCTGCCACATGCACAGAAAATGACATGCACCTTCTGCTGCAAAGGTATGTATGTTAAGCCACCTTTTCAGTTATAAATATATTGCTGTTGGCTATTGCTTGATTTGACAAACAATAACAACCAACCAACAAACCAACCAAAAACAAAACCAAACTCCCGACAACCCAGTGCCAGCAAGAAACTGTTCCAAGTACCAGCATCTTGCAGGGTAGCTCAACAGAGAGGGCAGAAAATCCTCAACCTTCCTCCAACATCCTCTCCATGAATAAAAAATCTTTGGAATGTCCCTATAATAAGATCTGCATTAAAAACTACAGAGACCATCTTTGGAACCAAAAGAAATGGCCAGAGCCCTTGGTTTAGGAAACATTGTAAAGTCTGTTAAAGAGCTGTTGTAATCATAATTAAATTTAATCATGTAATATTAGGAGGTTGATTTGACTTCTGAGAGCATAGGAAGTCTCGTGTGTGGTGGGAGTAGTGGTGGTGGGGGCAACTGGTGATACTTTATTGCAATGAAAATGTGTAACTGCCTTATATTGAGTCCAACTTGGGGGGGGGGGATCCAGTTTCTGGGGGATGGAGATTCCATTTTGGGTTTTATTACAACCAGCCAGAAATCTAAAGGAGCTATCCAAGGTGCTGAGCCCTATCCCCCAAATTGATCCAGTGCCTTGGGTAGCTCCTTTAGGCTTCTGTCTAGTTGCAGCTAAAACCCAGAATGGACTCTCCACCTGACCAAAACTGGAGCCATCACCCTCCCCTGGTCAAACTGGTGGTTTATGTCTGGCCAGTCAGTGTTGCCTGCTCTAACTGGGAGTGGATCTCAACATCGGATAGTCAGCCTCTTTCCCAGTACTACTGCTAGAGATCCTTTAACTGTGGAGACTGTACTATGTACAAAGTGTGCTCTGAGTTTATGGCACCTTTATGGGCAAATTCTCTTTCCCCCCCCCCACCCCCGGACCTCTACCTTCATCTCAACTTGGCTAGAAATGAGTTGAACTATTTCTCACCAAATTAGGAAATTGCTTAGTTTATTCTGAGCTAATTCAAATTACACCAGATCCCGTCAAGCTCCATTTGGGGTGGTGGTGGTGATGAGGTCTGACTGCTCATTCAAACCACCATGGGCTGCCACCTTCCTCCCACCCATAAGCCTCCCCACTGACATTTCCCAGTACTCCTGGCATCTGGGTCACTGCAAATACCAACTGAGGGAGGGAAGAAGAGAAAGACTGTCTTTCCTCTTTCTCACCATCGCCAGAGCAGCAGCAGGAGCAAGACACACATGCACATGGGAGGGACCTGGAATCCTTGGGGTGGAAGGGATACGTCCAGCTTTTCCCTGATTCATGTTAAAATCTATGCCAAAGAAGATCTCAGGGTTGTAATGTTTGCCTTGTACTTGAGGCAAGCATTATGAACCACCACAGTTCTCAATCTGATCTTGGGGATTACAAACATTGGTGGGATCTCTACCCTCCAGAGTGTATTTCCTTCATGGAAAAATGAGTTTAGTCTATAGGTTTTACCCAATGGTGTCTTTCTGCCAGCGCAAAGCTTGTAACACTTGCAGAACTGCCATTTTCATCATTACACATAGAAATGCCATTTTTATCAAGTGTTACATCCAATACTTTGATTCCAATTGTGCAAGCCACCACACTAGTTGTTGTGCAAGGCATTTTGCTTTGTGTGGTGTAGTGGCTAGAGTGTTGGACTGGGAGCCGGGAGATCCGGGTTCTAGTTCCCACTCAGCCATGGAAACTCACTGGGTGACTTTGGGCCAGTCGCAGACTCTCAGCCCAACCTACCTCACAGGGTTGTTGTTGTGAGAATAAAATGGAGAGGAGGAGGATAATGTATGCCGCCTTGGGTTCCTTTGCAAGAGGAAAAAAGGCGGGATATAAATGCAATAAATAAATAAATAAATAATTTTGCAAGCTGTTTTACAAGCCAGTACACAAACGGTAGCACCAGATGTTGCATGACCATTTCTTTAGCCATTCCGGGAGCTGTTGCGCGACTCATTATGACTTCTTTAGGCTACTCATGCTAGATGTTTCACTAGCAGTTGTGCAATTGCTAGCTGAACAATACCAACTCTCTCTCTCTCTCTCTCTCTCTGTTAGCATAATGTTTGATACAACGTTTTATCTATACAAACTAAAGGTTATGAGCAACAGGCAAATGCTGGGGAGACCATAGAAAGAGAAACAGTTAGGGTTCTGGACAAGACTGTGGGTTGCACTAATTATCTTGTATAATGGGAACTGGCTGTGCTGATGACTGCTCCCCCTCCATCCTTTTAACGTGTGAGTCTGTGAGCAGATTCTTGTAGAAATGCCATTTAATACTCCAGCTCAGTCTCCAAAGAAGGCAGTACAGTGCTGAAAAGGTCTCTAAGCTTCCCACTACAAAGGAAAGTGGGAGCAACAATATGTTCAAAATGTCTTAGGGTTTTTTGAGGATTTTTTGCTTACTAAAACCAAACATGGTAAGCTATGCTATACTGAGACAGACGTTGGTCCATCTAGCTCAGTACTGGCTACAGACTTTACACTGGCTCACCAGGGCCTCTTTCCCAACCCTACCTGGAGATGCCAGGGACTCAGCCTAGGACCTTTATCCTTACAAAGCATGTACTCTGCCATTGAGCTATGGCCCTTCCCAAATACATTTCAGGATTCTTAAATTAAAGAGGCATCCACTTTTTTCACCTGCGCTGCGCTTTCACTGTGCATATGTGTAGCAAACCATGTGTATGCATTCCATGTGGAACCATCTGATGCATTTGTACATTTATACATTTTCACACCAATCTGTTTCCCCATAGAATGGGTCATTCTGTTCCCTCCTCTTTTCTTGTCAATCTTTTGTTTTAATGTATTCTTTTTTCCCTGTCTCCTAGCATATCCCAATTTCCCTCAAAGCTGTTGATTTCAATAATGTCCAGTTGAGACTTTGTCAGTAGAATAGTGGTAGTGCTGTCATCTGCTATTGTGTTCGTGCAGCCACCAGGATGAGTTGTGATATCTTGACAGACAAGTAGTTTTAACAGATGTGTTGCGCAATACTATAATTTTTACTCAGTGCAGATGATGATGATGGTGATTTTATTATTTTAAAACATTCATTGGTTTTATTTCCTCGGGGATAGATGGCACTTTCTCATCTTCCCTAATAAATATTGAGAGCTGCATGTGCAAAATTCTGTGCATGACGGCTGGAGAAACAGACTATCAGTGATTGGATGTGCAACAGCTTGCTTAAACTCTGAAAATTGTATGCAAAAGTTGCAACAAGCAGAGGGTGAAATTGAATAGTATCTTTCACCACTGCAACCAGTCCCAAACTATTTCATGGTATAGGTAAGAATTGGAAGCGCCAGGCTGGATTCAAGGGTAGGGGAAAAGTGGGGGACAGGCTCTCCACTTCCCACAAGGGTATACCCATAAGGGACCATGGCATGTAACTACAAAGCCCAGCCTACCAAGGGGTTGGCATGCCTACCACACATGCAGCATGCCAGAAATGCTCATGCACCGTCGCCACCCCACCAGGCTCCCCTTCAGGCTGCACCACCATGAATGCCAAAAATGGGGGGCAGCTCTGGATGCAGCATCAGATGCCATTTCATTTGCAAAAAGAAATATATACATATTTAGATTTGCTTCAGTCCCCTGAATTTCAGGGGGGGGGCAGGAGATGTACTAGGGTGCATGTTGTCCACCGCTTCTGTACACTATAGCAGGCCGAAAATTTCCTGTTGCATTCATTCATTCATTCATTACATTTCTTAATCGCCCATCTGGCCAGTCACCCAGCCACTCTGGGCAATGTACAGCAATACAGTTTTAAAACAATAAAATTCTACATTAAAACATCATATTAAATACCCTAACCCACCCCAAATGCCTGCCTGAACAACCATGTTTTTAATGTGCGGCAGAAGCTCATTAAAGAGGGGGCATGGCGGAGTTCCCTAGGGAGGGAGTTCCACAAAGTGGGGGCCACCACAGATAAAGCCCTCTCCCTCGTCCCCACCAGTCTAGCTGTCCTGGCTGATGGGACAGAGAGAAGGCAATCCGAGGCTGATCTTGTTAAGCGGCCTGTCTGGTGCTGCTGGAGGCGCTCCTTAAGATAGGCTGGGCTGGAACCATATAGGGTTTTAAAGGTCAAAACCAATACCTTGAATTTGGTCCGGAAAACAACTGGTAACCAGTGCAACTCCTTCAGCACTGAAGTGATGTGATCACGCCAGTGGCTGCCTTTAATCAGGTGAGCCACCACATTCTGTACGTTCTGCAGCTTCCGAACCGTCTTCAAGGGTAACCCCATGTAAAACGCATTACAGTAGACTAGATGAGAGGAGAACAGGGCATGTACTACCGACGGGAATAGATGGTAAGGAAGGTAGGGGCGCAGCTGCTGTATCAGATGGAGTTGCTACAGCACTGTCTGGCTCACAGCTGACACCTGAGCCTCCATGGAGAGCTGGGAGTCTAAAATGACCCCCAGGCTGTGGACCTGGTCTTTCAAGGGTAGCCGTACGCCATTCAACACCAGGTCAACATCCCCCAACCTCCTCTTGTCTCCCACCAAAAGTACCTCGGTCTTGTCAGGGTTCAGCTTCAGCTTATTCCTCCCCATCCAGCCACTCACCATCTCCAGACATTTGGACAGAGATTCTATGGCCAACCCTGGTGAAGATTTGAATGAGAGGTAGAGCTGTGTGTCATCTGCATATTGATGACACCAAACCCCAAACCTCCTGATGATAGCCCCCAGCAGCTTCACATAGATGTTAAATAGCATCGGGGAGAGGATGAAACCCTGTGGCACCCCACAAGTGAGCAGCCATGGGTCTGACACCTCCTCTCCCAGTGCTACCCTCTGGTACCTGCTGGAGAGGAAGGACCAGAACCACTGTAATATGGTTTCTCCAATGCCCAACCCCTCCATGCGGTCCAGGAGGATACCGTGGTCAATGGTATCAAATGTCACTGAGAGGTTGAGGAGAACAAGGAAGGAGCATTTGCGCCTATCCAAAGCCCTCCTCATATCATCCATCAAGGTGATCAAAGCCTTTTCTGTCCCATGCCCAGGCCTGAAGCCTGACTGAAATAAACCAATCTAGATAATTGGTTTCTTCCAAGTGTGCCTTCAACTGCATTGCCACCACCCGCTCAATCACCTTGCCCCAAAATGGCAGATTCGAAACTGGGCGAAAGTTGTTCAGAACTTGGGGATCCAAGGATGCCTTTTTGAAAGTGGTCTTATCACTGCCTCCATGAGGGCTGATGGCATCAGTCCCTCCTCAAGGGAGGCATTCCCCACCACCCTGATCCCCTCACCCAGCCTCTCTCTGCAGCTCATAATGAGCCAAGATGGGCAAGGATCAAGTAAGCAGGTGGTCGGCCTTACAGATGAAAGCACCTTGTCCACTTCATCAGAAGGAAGAAGCTGGAACCGATCCCACAAAACCGGTTTGCCACAGGCCACCTCTCGCTCCCTAACTGTATCCACGGTGCATGGAATAACACTTCATGTCACTCCAGCATGCAGCCTGGAGAGGTGTTATTCAACAGCAATCAGGCTGCCTGATCACAGGGATCCAGACCCTAATGTCCCACTGTACTCCATTGTAGCTGTAATCAAATAAAAGTTGTGGCTGATTTTTAATCCCACACCTGTCTGTATGTGCATTTATTGCTTCCTGTCTCTCGCCCCACCCTGGCACACGTAAAACTGACAGCCCCTTGTCAGTTTCATGTCTACTGTGAAATGGCTTCAGACTGGCTGGAGAAATGAGGCCAATTCCTGACCTCAGGAAATCAAGCAAGATGTGTATAGTGGCAGAGGCTGCAAAGAGGAGGGGTGAAATTGAGAAGGCTTTCTCCTCCCCTCTGCAGTGCTGATGTTTTACATCTATGATCTTGTCAGGCTGTGCATGCGATTCTCGTAGCTTAAGCATGATGTTATAGATCCAACTGCTGCTGTTCTCTTTCTCTGATCATTCTGCTATGAGTCGTCAAGATATGAAAAAGCAAGTAGTAAACATCTATGTGTGAGCCAAAACTACACAGAATGTTTGTGTCATGATACTTCCTCCCTCCTCTACTCTGCCACCAATGGTCTGCGAGGAAGAAGGGAGGCTGCTCCCACCACCCCTCTGAGCACTTAAGATTGTTATTATCCTGAGCATTTTCTGTATGGTGTCAAGAACTCCATCTTCTTTTTGTGCTCTAGCTGTGGGTAAGACTCCATTGGGCTAGGCTGAAGTGGCATGTAATGATGTAACAGCCTGTGTGTCTGTTACCTTGAGATGTCTTTAGCCTTGAAGGCCAGAGTACGATTCAGCTAACTGGACTGAATTATTTCAGCTGCATTCCTGTGGGAATTCTTACCATCCCCTATGGGATTTGGCAATGCCATTCCAGCCAGCTTGTGATTAGCAAACAAAGATCTAGGGATGTACGAAACTCACTTACCTTTGCTCCGTCCCTCCCTGTGGAATCCTTGATGGGGGGGGGAGGCGATTCGGCCCTTCCCCGCGGAATCCTCGATGGCTGGCTCCGCTCTGCAGCCAGGCTGCAGAGCAGCCGGCCAGGGCTGTCCGCAGCTGGATTTCCGGCCGTGGACAGCCTGGGAAGGACGCAAATTGCGGCCGCCATAGCGGCCACCATTTGCGTCCAGCCAGAAAACCATGATAGGCTATGTAAGAATTTATGTAGCCTATCACGGCTAACCTAAAAAAAAAAATGCAGCGTATGCAAATGGCGGCAGCTACAGCGGCCGCCATTTGCATTCCCTATTTTTTGCCGATTTATCTTATGTAAATATTTACGTAAGATAAAACGGCAAAAAAAAGGGGTAGTGGACTTCAGTGGAATAGTGGAATTCAGTGTTTCATGCTGATATAGCTCTATTGACTCTGAGGCAATTAGAGCTAGTAAAGACTGTTGATAATGTAGATGTCATGCAAGAGAAATTCATATCAGTTCATTTTTGACCAGAAAGTACCCACTTCATACCACCCAGCATGAAAACGCAGACCAGAACACAATCTGCAGTTAAATTCCATGTGATATAAGCTTGTGATGTAATTCACAGAACACACACGCAAAATGTGTTTGAAAAATGTGTATATTTGAAAAATGAAGCTATCCATGCATTTTCATGCAATAAGAAAAAAAAATCAAAGCTTGCCATCTGATACAAACATGAGTCAGAATAAGCTTCATGGTGGAATCTGAATGAGTTCACATTTTGCTGATTTGCGCATTCCTATGCAAGAGGGTACCAAGGTGTTTCAAGCAAGGATCGTTACACCATTTCTGCTCATTGTTTCTGTGTGTGTGGTATTCCTAGATCTAGGTTTGGCTGTTCCCAACATGAATGGAAGCATTAAGAAAGTGACCAATAAGAGCCCATAAGTGGCTTTCAGTAGGGAAGGAGTTTAAAGGATAAAAACTTATAGCAACAGCCATTTTATTATTTAAGACAGAAGTCCCCAATATTTGGGGTTGATGCGCACATTTGGAATTTTAAGAGAGTGCCATGGGCACTCTCATAAAATGGCTGCCATGCGGGGGGGGGGGCTTGCCCATTCACAAAATAGCCTCCATGGTGGGCATGGCCAGTCACTAAACATGCTTTCCCAGAAGGCAAACTGGTGAGGCAAAAAGAAAAGTAACCAGCCCAAGAACCTAAGTAAAAGGCAGAGGTGGGGTCTGAGTTCCAAAACACAAAAACACTTCTTTGTACCCAAATAAAGATGGTGCTGGAGGGCAGCCCTCCATGGAAGCATGCCAGCTTCTGGTTAAAAAGAAATAAATTTCAATGATCTTAAGAAATTAACTAAAATTCAGGAGGGCAGGGAGCCTGGGCAGGCACCAAGAGACTCCAGACCACACTGGAGACCCCAGATCTAAGAGTTGCACAGTCAGATGAAATTTCTTTGTCACTCACTCCATTCTCCTATCTCCATCATTTATAAAGTTTGCAGTGGTGAATATGAGAGGGAGGAAGGAGAAGTTCCCAAGCCTAAACAGAGCTACAGAGCTATGTAGCATTTATACAGATGTTACTTTTGTAAATAAATCTTGTTAAAACTTAACCTGTGACTTGACTACCTGATATAACAATGCATATCGTAATCATATCCTGATTCTGGTCATGTTCAGCATGGTCACACTTGTGCCATCATGGTGATCCACTTGATCACCATGATTAATTAACTTGTGAATGAAGCTAGATTGGCTTGAGAAAAAATTTATAAAAGAACTGAGTTCTGGTTGGCTAGCATAGAAAATGCTAAACAAACAAACAACAGTTGGGCTTCTGGCCGGCTAAGACAGAAATCATATAAAATTCATATAAAACTTCTGGGCAGTTATCCAAAGTTCAGTTGTCACTGATAGTGAATTTCAAATTCCTAGTAAGGATAAGACTGATCACTTTGCCTTAGGGTGTAAGAAAAGCCAAAACTGTCATTCTAAGCTTTTATATGTTACAGTGTTTTTATTTTGCACTTGGTGGTTTTAATTTTGTGAACCACCCAGAAAGCTTCAGCTATTAAGCAATATAGAAATGTAATACATACATAAGGAAAGTGGCCTTTCTGTAGGGATGTACGAAAGTCACTTACCTGTTCACGGTTATGTTGATGGGGGGGTTCCGTCCCTCCCCCCGGAATCCTCGCTGGCGGGGTGGCTCTCCGTTCCTCCCCCCCGGAATCGTCTGAGGCTGGCTGTGCTCTGCGGCAGCTCCGCAGAGCAGCTGGCCAGGCCCGGCCCGGCCAGAGCTGTCCGCAGCCGGATTTTCAGCCACGGAGTGCTCTGGGTAAAAAAACAAAAACAAAACCTGCATACGCAAATGGTGGCGCCTACGGCCGCCGCCATTTGCGTTCCTTATTTTTGACATCTTAATCTACGTAAATATTTACGTAGACTATGACGGCGAAAATAAAGGGGAACGCAAATAGCGTAGCGAACGCTCTTTGCATCCCTTTTTGATTCCCCGTTTTAACCTATGTAAATATTTACGTAGGCTAAAACGGCGAATCAAAAAGGGATGCAAATAGCACCCGCTACACTATTTGCGTTCCCCTTGATTTTCACCATCATAGTCTACGTAAATATTTACGTAGATTAAGAGGGCAAAAATAAGGAACGCAAATGGTGGTGGCCATAGCCGCCACCATTTGTGTACGCGTTATTTTTTTTTTTAACCCACCCAGCCATGATAGGCTAAATAAAGATTTACGTAGCATATCATGTCGTGTTTTTTTTTTTAAACCTAGTCATGATAGGCTACGTAAATCTTTACGTAGCCTATCACGTCTTTCTTTCTTTCTTTCTTTCTTTCTTTCTTTCTTTCTTTCTTTCTTTTCCTTTCTTTTTTCTTTTCTTTTACAAGAGTGGAAATGGCGGCGGTGGCAGCCGGTCGGAAGACCAGCCGCCGCAGCCACCACTGCCACCACCGCCGAAGCCACTGCCGGAGCCGCCGCCACCTGGAAGATCTGCCCCAAGTGAGTCTCATCCCGGGGGGGATCCGCGGGGGGACGGGGGGTGGCAGGCCGTTCCGCCACGGAGTGCGGGGGGCTGAATGCAGTGGCATTTGGCCTCACCTAGGGATGTACGAAAATCACTTACCTTTCGCGGATTATGCTGATGGTTGGGGGGGAGGCGTTCCGTTCCTCCCCCCGGAATCCTGGATGGGGGGAAGCTCTCCGTTCCTCCCCCCCGGAATCCTAGCCGGCCGGCTGTGCTATGCAGCGATTCTGCAGAGCCGCCGGGCGGCTCCGCCAGCAGCCGGACATCCGGCCGCTGGCTAGCAGGGACGCAAATGACGGCGGCCGTAGCTGCCACCGTTTGCGTCCCTGCAGTCAGCTGTGATAGGCTACGTAAATGTTTACATAGCCTATCATGGCTGACTTAAAAAAACACACACACGCGCGTACGCAAATGGCGGCGGCCATGGCCGCCATCATTTGCGTTCCTTATTTTGGCACGTCTTAGTCTACGTAAACATTTACGTAGACCAAGATGGTGAAAATAAGGGGAACGCAAATAGTGTAGTGTCTTCGCTATTTGCGTTCCCCTTATTTTCGCCGTCTTAGTCTACATAAATGTTTACGTAGACTAAGATGTGACAAAATAAGGAACGCAAATGGCGGCTGCTATGGCCACTGCCATTTGCGTACGCGCGTGTTTTTTTTTTAAAGTCAGCCGTGATAGGCTACGTAAACATTTACGTAGCCTATCACGTTTTTTAAAAAAACCTAGCCATGATAGGCTACGTAAATCTTTACATAGCCTATCACGTTTTTTTTTTTAACTGGAAATGGCGGCGGTGGCAGCCGGCCGCCGCTGCTGCTGCCAAACCGCCGCCGGAGCCGCCGCCACCACCAGGAAGATCCGCCTAAGGTAAGTCTCGTCCGGGGGGGTGGGGGGGCAGGCCGTTCCGCCACCAATTTCGGGGGGGCCGAATGCGCTGGCATTTGGCCTCCCCGAGATCCATGGTGGAACTTTCGTACATCCCTAGCCTCACCGTGATCCATGGCGGAATTCTCTGCCATCCCTACCTTTCTGTGGTATATTACTTTTAAACATGTTACTTGTGAGCATGCTAGATACCCATTTTTTATGTGTGCAATATGAAGAACATATAAAGGCATATACACTGGAGAGCCAGCGTGGTGCTGTGGTCAGAGTATTGGACTGGGAGCTGGGAGATCCGGGTTCTAGACCCTACTCGGCCATGGAAGCTCACTGGGTGACTTTGGGCCAGTCACAGACTCTCAGCCCAACCTACCTCACAGGGTTGTTGTTGTGAGGATAAAATGAAGAGGAGGAGAATAATGTAAGCCACCTTGGGTTGCAAGAGGAAAAAAGGCAGGGTATAAATGAAATAAATAAATAAATAAATAAATAAATAAATATAAAGAACCACAGATTTCAGAGTGGTTGGTACATTTCCAAAGCTATATCTAGGCTTTCTTTTTCTTTTATTTTTTTGCATCTTAGAAGGGGACCTAGTTCTTAATTCAGCAAGACATTTTAAATTACAACACATTCTTTAAAGCACTGGTGCATAGATGCCTATTATTTTTTTCCCCCACTCCCTTTTGGAATATACACTTTATCTCTAACCCAATATTACTGAAAACAATTTTGAGCATCTGCATCATATGGACTTACAAAAGACCAGATCTGTGAGTGCAGAGATTTAAATGTCTGAGCCAAAGGATTATATCCCTCTCTTCAAAATACCACAAAATGTGCCACAAAGCAGCATGCCTGTCCAGTTTTGCTCAGGCAGTTCTTAGAGATCTTTAAATTGGCGCTTGGACTGAAATGTTTTCTAAGTTGAAAAAAAAAATGGGGGGAAAGGGTCGGGGTTATTTACTGGCAGAGTAATATGATGTGTATAAAGCATTACAGCAGGCTTGATTTGCTAGTCTTGTAAACACAAAAGGAGCAGAAATTAGGTCTGTGCATGGACCTCCTGATCTGACTCGGAAGCTGCTTCAGGGCTTCCAAGGCGGGCCCGATTCAGCTTGGGCTGATTAGGGGGGCCCTCGACCCACTTCGGCTTATGAAGCCAAAGCGGGACTTGGACATCCAAATCCCACTTCGCCCCCCCACCCCAACATGAGAAATGGCATGGAGCTTCTCTCTCAGCTCCTGTTCCATCCTGCTGTTGCCACCACCACTACCACCACTGCACACAATGGCAGCTCGTCAGGGCAGCAGGAAGCTGCTCAATTATCAGGTGGTTCACGCACCCCAATGGATGGCCTTGGGCCCCCCTTGGGGTGCGTGACCCCCTTTTGGAGACCACTGCTCTAGCCAATTAACGTTCAGGCAGTCCTGTCCTCTCCAGTAACACCACCTCTCTCATGATGAGCAAACGGAGGCTGACTCACAGCAAAGCTCACTCTCTCCTCTTCCCTCTCCTCTCCTCTCCTCTCCTCTCCTCTCCTCTCCCCTTCCCCCGCCTCTCCCGGTGGCTGGATCTCTCTCAAATTGATACATTTGGTGCCTCCACATCCTCTCACCTTCCCCCCTCCCTCCTCCTGCTCCTGCCCATGAAAGATCTGCATGACCTTTCAGAAGTTGATACATTTTGGAGACGGCCTGTCTGGGCTGCTCAGAAGGCATAAGAAGAGCTCCAAATATACAAGGCAGATGAGGTGCTTCATGGAGGAGCTGCTTCGCTTTGGGACACCTCAGTCCTGGTCTGATCTGCTTCGTATCACAACAAGGCACCTCCAAATCAGCCTGCTTTGCCTCATTATTTGGGCTTCATAGTGAGGCAGTGCAGAGCCCTAGCAGAAACCATTCCAGTTTAGTCCATAATGGTTAGTTGAAGAATTGAATATCTGCCAGATTTATAAAAAGGTATTGCAGACAGCCTAGTCCCATGCATGTTTACTGAGAAGTAAGTCTAACTGAGCTCAATGGGGTGTGGGAAGGAATTTGGAGGGACAAAAAAAGGATAATAAGACCCCAGTGTCTATATATATGCAGAACTTTGCTGATGAACTTTGCTGATGAACTTTGCTGAAAAATATCAAGGTATGGCTTGGTTTTAGCAAGCTGATGGAAAGGCAGTGTATAAATAATGTAAATCAAGCAACTGATAAAGTTTGAATTAAGTGTGTACCTCATAATTCGTTAGGAAAAAAATAGTAAAATCCTCTCCATCTACAGTGAAGACATCTAACTTGATGTGGTTCAAATTTACTGCAAAACTACCAAAGCAGAATTCAATTCAGCAATAGGAGCTAGTGATTGTTCCTTGTAAAGCATCCTTCCAATTCCTTCCCATTGTTTACCAAGAATCAAGATTAATAAGAAGCTTCTGATCATGACAGAAGATGTTGGGATGAACTCCTAACTTGGACAAAATGTTAATCAAATATCCTCTTTAA
The DNA here is from genome assembly GCF_057233095.1 of Heloderma suspectum. Lineage (NCBI taxonomy): Eukaryota > Metazoa > Chordata > Lepidosauria > Squamata > Helodermatidae > Heloderma > Heloderma suspectum. The sequence goes on from NC_139461.1 coordinate 257,959,071, forward strand.
ATATTCTGCTCATTCATACAAATAGAGTTGGATAGCAACATCAATTGGATAGATAAAATATTCAGCAACCGTGACAAAGGTAGTTAAAGAGATAAATGCACCATCACAATTCTGAGGCCATGTTCAAGGGTCCTATAGCACTGAAAATATATAGAAGTTTGAGGTTAGAGTTTCCACTCCGACATAAAATTCAGCATAGAACCCAACGATTTCTATAACAAGCATTGAATAGCAACTTGAGCTGAGGGATCTTTTTTTTTTAAAGGAACATCAGTCTCACAGAGAATGAGTAATAAAATATCAATCCAGTGTAGTGTAGTGGTGAGAGTGACGGACTGGGAGCCAGGAGATCCGGGTTCTAGTCCCCACTTGGCCATGGAAGCTCACTGGGTGACTTTGGGCCAGTCACAGACTCTCAGCCCAACCTACCTCACAGGGTTGTTGTTGTGAGGATACAACGGTGAGGAGGAGGATAATGTAAGCCACCTTGAGTTCCTTGCAAGAGGGAGAAAGGCGGGGTATAAATGCAATAAATAAATAAATAAAATCCACTACACTTCAGTTCCTGAGAAAATGTGTAGAGGTCTGTAGTGAGGTGCTCTGCTCTCAAGATGATAGCAGCAGACTACTTTTCCATCCATCTAAAGTAACATCCTACAGTGTTGGGGCTTACTAGAAGCTATGCGGACTTCACACAGAGGGGCTCATTGACATGGAATCTAGATGTGACTGAAATAAAAATAGATTTAGAGAGTCACCTTTGGGACACAAAGCACCAGCAGGGAAACTCATCATCATGTTTAGTATTGGCTCCTCTCTTGAAGAATTCAAGTAGACAGTATATAATGGAATACAAATTCATATCAAAAATATCAGAGCTGCTATGCTATTATATCAGTTGCAGAGCATGGGAATGGACTATGCAGTTAAAGTAAAATACTTGGGGAAAATCTTCAGTACATGATTTGTCCAACATCTAGAATGAGCACAAACTCTTACTCAGCCTTCCCCATTCTGGTGCCCTCTAATTGTGTTGGACTATGACCTTCACCATCCCCAGCCAGTATGGCTAAGTGTGCACTGTAGCTGAAGTGATTGGAATGGTGAGTTGGCCCTCTGCAATTACGTGGCACCACATACTTGGCAAGTATGAAACAGAGTCACACAATACCTATCAGCCCTGCTCATCATCGAACATCAAAATCCCCCACTCGCAAAAATTGGGGGGCAGGGCTCCAGCCTATCATGAACTCTGCCCAACTGGAACTTAAGATTCTTCTTTGGGGGCTCTTTTGGGCACCATTCCTGCCTTACCTCCATTGCATCACACTGGGAATGGAGTTTAAGGCATACATTTTAGTAATAATAGTTACCCTGCAGTGCGTGTAACCTAACCGGCTCAAACACATACAGTAATGAAGGGCAAAATGGAGCCTCCTCTCCCTATTATACTAAATTTTACCTAAGCTTTTTACAGTAATCCTTGGGTTGTTAATCTCAAAGTGTTTCATTCAATTCAATACTTTGATCTTACTTTACTCCAATCAGATCTGGCAGTCCTGTTTCTTCAAGGTAATTTATTAAGCGGGTTTCCTCTTTTCTGCTTTACCTAATTTGTGTCTGCCATATAGACATTATTCAGACAACTTCTTTCCTTCTTGCTTCTCCAAACCAGCCATGTGCTCTTTAGGTAACTCTATTCTCCCCTACCATCAGTTTCCCACATGTCTTTCCCAGAAGAAAATATTTTTTTTAAAATATATTAAACAAATGTAGGTGATGGACAATAAAGATTAGTTACTAATTAGTTACTTAAGGCACAATCCTATGCATGTTTAGACAAAAACGGCATGCTGGGAGTTGTAGGCCTTTATTCTGTCTAAACATGCATAGGATTGTGCATGTTTAACTTCTAAAAAAAAGGTTTGTTACTCAAAATGGTAAGAATAGCTGTCAAAACAGAATCAAATTTCTCTGGGATGTTCTTCTTGTTGCAGTCCTTCTATTATAAGGAATGATTTTCTTGTGGGCCTATATGAATTTGAAACTTCCATCTCAGCTTTAAACAATATTTAAAACCTCTAAACTCAGAATGTGAATTAATTTGCTGTTTAAGCGATCTGATCCAAAAGGCTGATCCAAACTAATCCAGCTGTTATGGTGCATCATGCGCACACAATGGCTTGGACCCAAAGTGTCCAGTATGAGTGGAAAAACATTTTGGTTTATGTATGGGGGTGTGGAACGTCCATGATTTCTGCCAATTCCCCTCTTCATTGGGAGTCCCCTTCTCATGTGCCTCCCATGCCATTCTCCCAGAAGGGTCCCACACCATTCCCAAATGTCTCCTGAGCCTTGGGATCAGCATTTCAGGGGTGGTGGTGGTGGCAGTGGGGAGAAAGGGATGAGGAAGCATCCTGTTCACCCCATGTTCTGCATGCATACACAGTCCTACAGTGATCTGAGTTAATTTGTTCAATCCCAGCAGAAGCCGGGTCCCAGGTAGCCGGCTCAGGTCAACTCAGCCTTCCATCCTTCCGAGGTCGGTAAAATGAGTACCCAGCTTGCTGGGGGAAAGGTAGTCACGACTGGGGAAGGCAATGGCAAACCACCTCGCTATAGTCTATAGCAAAAGCGGCGTCCCTCTAGGAGTCAGCAATGACTCGGTGCTTGCACAGGAGGAACCTCTCCTTTTTTTTCTTTTCATTTCAGCTCAGATTTCAGTGTGTGTGTGTGTGTGTGTGTGTGTGTGTGCATGTGTGTTTTCTTTTGCTTTTGCATATCTGCTAGCATAAGCCAATGACAATGCAATTTCTTTAGAGGCTGCAGCTCCATCTTGGAAACCTGTTGGGGACATACTCCATCCATATTTTCCAGAGACCTAAAGGCAAACAAACAAAAAAATCCCAAAGAGATCGGTATTTTCAATCTTTGACACAGATGGCCAGTTGTGATTATAGCAGCAGGCTTCTTCAGGCCATTGAGTTGGTCTTGGTCTTGTGGCCTAGCAACAAACAGCTTTCCTGGAAAATGAGATTGAGCAGCTTCCTGCAGGTTCTTATTTATTTATTTATTTGTAGCTTGTCTTCCTTCGAGGTGGAAAGAGGAAAGATATTTCTCATCATGCAATAGGGGAGCTGAAGGGAAGTGGAAATGGAGTTACTTATATTAATCCTGAAATCCACAGCTGAATATCAGATATGGAAAACATCCTTAGGCAATTTTGCATAACAAGAGCTGAAAGAAGGAACAATATTATGATCCATATGAAGAGTCCAGTGCCACCTCCATGTTTTTGAGCAAGGCACCCTCAATGGGCCCCCTTCTTCAGTGAATCTGCCTTTTCTTTCACCATTGCGACCAGCTGCTGTTGCTTCTCATCTTCTTTCTCACCATTGCTACCACTTGCTTGCTTGACAGGCAGAGAGCCAGTGAGCAAGTAGGGAGTAGCATCTACTGCTCCCCTTCTCACTGCCACTGTTATCTCGGCCACAGCGAGAGGCAGGTGAATAAGCAGGCTGAAATGGAGAAGAGGAGGAGCAAGTCCAGGGGGCTCTTGTCAGTAGGCCCCTCCTGGAGTGTGGGCCCTTGGCAAGTGCCCAGCAAGGCTAACCCTGGATGCCAACCTCTGTAGAATCTATTCTAAAAATAAGAATGCCCTCAGAGGATGTGTCTGAATTTATAGGGTTGACAGACAACCAGGGCTCGGTAAAGCATCTGATATGGTTTGACTGCTTGGGGCGGCCATGCAAAAAAAGGCATTTGTCAAGGACCAGACAGCTCACACTAATACAACAGGGGTGGAGAATCTATGGCCCTCCATATGTTGTTGGCCTCCAACTCCCATCAGCCCCAGACAGCATGGCCAATGGTCAAGGATGATGGGAGTTGTAGTCCAACAGCATCTGGAAGGCCACAGGTTCCTCACCCCTGCTATACATAATTGGTAGGCTGTGTTTGGCTTGGCCAAATCTGGTTTGCCAAATTTTCACCCATCTCTGCTCCTATGTTGTTAACTGCGATCTGTAGATATTAGCTGAGAAAATGCTTATCTCCATGCTCAGAAGAGTGTTGTCTGGAGGCAGGAGCACAGTTTATTTCTGGTCTAGTGGCAACCCTATTTTGGGGCCAGAAAGCCTGGTCTCTAGTGTGTAACATGTTTTCAGGCAATAAGAATTCCAAGTAGGTAAAAATTACATATTTTCATTAGATCAGTGTCTGCTGCTTTCTGAGTAGGAAAAGCGTGAATTACAAAGACCCCTGCATATTCTTATCATATCTACAGAAGTGGTGAGTGGGGCTGGCAGCTTTTGAACCATCCCGTTTAGGTGTCCATCTAACAGCAGTTAGATCCACAGCATTTAGCAGGTGATAACCAGGGCTGTGCACCACTTCAGCCCAAGGCCTGAAGCCCGAGTCGAAGCAGGCTGCTTGGGGCCCCTTCGGGCCCCTTCGAAGGTGAACCGGAGGGGGCACGAAGTGACCTGAAGTGGTTTGGGGGCTCTCCGAAGCGCTTTGGTGCTCTTTGGAGATTCAGCACCCTGGCCCAGTTGCTTTGGTGCCAGGAGGAGTCACTGTCGCAATTGCCGCCTCCACCATTGCCACTGCAGCCATGGCCTCCACCTCTGTCTCTGCTGCTGCCACCACTGTTGCTGCTCCTGCGATCCCCACCACTGCCATCACTGGCACCGCCTGCTGCCGCCACCTCCTGAGCCCTGGACACGCGCCGGCTCTTGTTGCAGGGAGTCGCAATTTTAAAAATGGAACTCCCTGCAACAAGAGCTGGCACATGTCCAGGGCTCAGGAGCTGGCGGAGGCTGGTGGTAGTGATGATGGCGGTGGTGGGGATAGCAGCAGCGGTGACAGCGGCAGTGGCAGGGTGGAGGTGGCTAAGGTCGTGGCAGCAGGGATGGTGGTGGGAGTGATGACGACGGTGACTCCTCCTTGTGATGGCTGCTGGTGCACATCATGAGGGCCCAGGTAAGGAGCTGAGGGTTTGCACAGCATGGCAGGGGCATCAGCCCTGCCCCAAGGCGGGATTCTGCCATCAAAATCCCACTTGGGTTCGGGGCCAAGGCAGATTGGACACCCTCCCCTGAATCAACCCGAATCAAATCAGGCCCGCCTCAGAAGCCCCGAAGTGGCTTCCGAATCAGTTCAGGGGGTCCATGCACAGCCCCCCCGTGCATCGTGCTAAGAATCTCCTCTCCTGCACATCAAACTTCTCGTAACCTAGCAGGCCACGCCCATTTGTTTCCCCCACCAGCTGTGGATGGTGCCTGACTCTTTAGAAGTCCCATAGCATGGAGACAATGCACTGCTCCATCAGTCCCTTAAGCGAGGAGGTCTAATCACACATGACATGACATTAATCGTTTGTTGTTAAGTGCAGGTTTTTCCCTTTACAAATACCAGTGTGTGTGCATTGATCTGGACTGAGGGGGCAGGGGGGCTTTATCCATTTCCCACCACCACCACTGTTGTTCCAGTTCAGATCAGCCCCCCACACCTGCTATTTGCATGGAAAAGCTTCAATGAGAGCTTCTCCCCCACCAAGCAAATATTTATTTGTGATATTTATATACTGCTAAATATAATAAAATCCCTAAGTGGTTCACATATAAATTATTAGGCATGAGGCAGCGGGGTGGGCGGGAGGAGGATTCAGGTCAGGACCAAAGCAGAGGGGTGGCAAAGGTATAAAGCCCCCTCCCCCTCCCCGAATCAGGGCTCAGATCCAGATAGGACCCACTGTGCTGGTTATTTGTAAAAGTAAAATCCTATACTTAAGATCAAACCATGTGATGAATGTAACATGTGGTTTCACTCTTAGAAATGCTGGGAACTGTGATGCCTGATCCTATGCATGTGTATTTGGAAGTAAGCCTCATGGAATTCAGTGTGGCTTACTCCCCAGTAAAGGTGTTTAAGATTGCAACAATGAAACCCAATGAATTCTTTTTGCTCATTTCTGTTGAATTCAATGGGGCTTATCCTCAAATAAGTGTGTTGTGTGTGTGGGCAGGCTTGCAGCATTCATCTGGCTCCTATTCTTTCCTGCTCCCTTTCAGCCCTGCATTTTTATGTCCAGCAAAGCAGCATTCTTGAGCATAAGTGAGATCATGTTCTTACAGAAGCTGTTACCTTCACCAGATGTGAAGCATGATTTGGGGTCTATGGCATGCAATTCAGATTTAATCCTGCCTTCAGCTCTGTGAAATAATAATACAATCAGCTGAGGGGCAAAATTAGTTTTGGTTAATTTGAATCAGGGCAAAGAACTAGAGTTTCCTGGCTCCTTTTGCTTCTGTTACTGTGGCAGTAAGTGTTGTGCCCTTTCTTTTCAGGGACTTTGTGAGAAAATTAATTCTGGGTTGGGTCAGCACTGTTGCTTAATAACATCACAAAGTAACAGGGATCCAATCGGCAAGCCAGTCTCTCCCTTTCCTTCCTTCTCTGCCTGACTAGACAACCCCACTGTAGTGCTAATGGATATTTCAGATTCCCCAATCTGAGGTCAGAGAAGGCACTCTGACCTTGGAGGGGGGAATCAGAGCTCTGACCCTTCCCCTCTCAGCTGGCATGGAAATAACTGTGCTGGCTACTCTCTGACATTGGGAACTTGACCTTGGAGAAGAGGGCATTCAGTGGGCAAAGAGGGGAAGAGACTGGAAAGGCCAGGATACGAGCTATCTTGAAGCCTCTCCAGCCTCCTTCCCTCCCCCTCCGAAGCACCACTGTTCGATGGGAAAAAAAGCCCATCTAGCAAAATTAGGGATGTCAGAGAATTTCGCCACGAATCTCGGGGAGGCCGAATGCCAGCGCATTCGGCCCCCCGAAATCGGTGGCGAAACGGTCTGCCATCCCCCCGCCCCCCCGGGACAGGACTTACCTTTGGCAAATCTCCCTGGCGGCGGCGCGGCGGCAGCGGTGGCCGGTCTTCTGGCCAGCTGCCGCCGCCGCCATTTCCAGTAACCCCCCCCCCAAAACCCAAAAACGTGATAGGCTACATAAAGATTTACGTAGCCTATCATGGCTAGGTTTTCAAAAAATACTGTGATAGGCTACGTAAATGTTTACGTAGCCTATCACGGCTGAATGAAAAAAAACAAAAACACCATGCGTATGCAAATGGCGGTGCCCATGGATGCCGCCATTTGTGTTCCTTATTTTGGCATGTCTAGTCTACGTAAACATTTACGTAATGCTATTTGCGTTCCCCTTATTTTCGCTGTAGTCTACGTAAATGTTTACGTAGACTACGGGGAAAATAAGGGGAATGCAAATAGTGTAGACGTTACGCTATTTGTGTTTCCCTTATTTTCGCCGTAGTCTACGTAAATGTTTACGTAGACTACACGGGTTCGGAGGCTTATGATCATAGAGGGTTCAACCCTCTATGTGATGAATTGGCAAGACACTTTGAGGATAAAATAGTGCACCTTCACGCTGACTTCAACATTGCTATTGATGCAGTGTCTGCTGAGGTTTCCAGTACGGATGTACGAAAGTCACTTACCATTTCGCGGATCTGCTTCGTGGTGGGGGGAAGGTGCTCCATCCCTCCCCCCGGAGTCCTGCCTGGCCGGCTCCGCTCTGTGGGGATTCCATGGAGCCACTGGCCGGCTCCGCCCACAGCCGGACATCCAGCTGCTGGGCAGCAAGGACTTAAATGGCGGCTGCTATAGCCGCTGCCGTTTGCGTCCCTGTATTTAACCGTGATAGGCTACGTAAATATTTACGTAGTCTATCACAGCAAAGTTAAAAAAAAACACGTATGCAAATGGCGGCGGCTACGGCAGCCGCCATTTGCATTCCTTATTTTTTGCTGTTTTAGTCTACGTAAATATTTATGTAGACTATTACAGCAAAAAAAAGGGGAACGCAAATAGCATAGTGGACGCTATTTGCGTTCCTTTTTTATTCGCTGTTTTAGCCTATGTAAATATTTACGTAGGCTAAAACGGTGAATAAAAAAGGAATGCAAATAGTGCCCACTACACTATCTGCATTCCCCCCTTTTTTTTTTGCTGTAATAGTCTACGTAAATATTTACGTAGAATAAAGCGGCGAAAAATAAGGAACACAAATGGCGGCCGCCGTAGCCGCCACCATTTGCGTATGCCGTTGGGTTTTTTTACCCAGATGTGATAGGCTACGTAAGTCTTTATGTAGCCTATCACATCTGGGTAAAAAAAAAAATAAGACCAGACTGCTTATGGTGGCCATGGCGGCTGGTCGGAAGACCAGCTGCTGCCGCCGCTGCCGCCAACGGAGCCGCTGCCATCCGGAACATCTGCCCCAGGTAAGTCTCATCCCGGCGGGGATCCGCTGGGGGGGTGGGGGGGCAAGCCGTTCTGCCACGGATTTCGGGGGGCGGAATGCCAGCGCATTCAGCCTCACTGAAATCTGTGGCAGAATTCTCCGCCATCCCTAGTTTCCAGTGCATCATCTTATCCTGTTTGGGGGGATCAATTTCAGTTTTTGGCGCCTGAGGGTGTAGACAAGATGTTACAATTGTTCAACCTACCTCATGCTCTCTCTACCCTTGTCCCTCATGGATTATTTGAGGTGGCTGCAGGGGGCTGACTAGATGGATCAGGGGAGTGGTGAATGTATCACTGCATGATAGCAGGGAAGAAGGCAGTGGTGCGGCCACTCCTGAAAAAAGCCCTCCCTTGTTCCAGAGTTCTATGCTAACCATCATCTGGTTGCAAACACCCTGTTATTGAGTACAGTTTTTGAGAGACTGGTGGTGTCTCAGCTTCAAGAGCTCTTGGATGAAACTGATTATCTGGACCCATTCCAATCTGGATTCAGACCCAGTTTTGTGATAGAATCAGTCATGGTTGCCCTAATGGATGACCTCCTTGGGGAGAGAGACAGGGGGAGTGTGACCCTGTTACTTCCTCTTGATCTCTCAGTGGCTTTTGATACCATTGACCACGGTATCCTCCTGGACTGCCTCTATGAGTTGGGAGTTGGAGGCACTGTTCGACAGTAGTTTGACTCATACTTGTGGGATTGGTTCCAGAGAATAGCATCGGATGGCTGCACCTGAGTGAGCACCATGGCAGCTGAATTGTGGGGTACCACAGGGCATCATTCTGTCCCCAACGTTATTTAATATCTATGAAGCCACTGGGAGCAGTCATCAGGAGATCTGAGGCAAAGTGTCACCACTAGGCTGACAACACCCAGCTCTATTTCTCTGTGACATTGAATCAGGATTGGTCATGCACATTCTGAACTGGTGCCTGGATGCAGTTATGGCTTGGATGAGGACCAATAAACTGAAACTGAATCCCAATAAGACAGAGACCCTATGAGTAGGCAGTTCCCAGGTCCACGAATTGGGGTGTTTGCTTGATCTGGATGGAGTTGCACTGCCTCTGAAGGAGTAGTTTATGGGTGCCCCAGGATCCATCTTTGTCACAGGAGGCCCAGGTGGCCTGGAGCACCCATTACCAACTTGGTATGCCAACTACGCCCATTCCTGGGTAGGGATAGCCTAGCCATGGTGATCCATGCACTGGTAACCTCATGATTAAATTACTGCAACATGCTCTGTGTAGGGCTACCCATGTGCATGGTTCTGAAGCTACAGCTAGTACAGGATGCAGCAACTAGGATGCTCACTGGGACACTCAGCTATGCTCACATAACACCTGTGTTAAAAAATCAGCACTGGCTGCCTGTTAGCTACCGAGCTATGGACAAGGTTATGTTATTGACAAATAATGCTCTGAACAACTTGGGACCAGGATACCTAGCAGAGCGCCTTCCCTTATATATACCCCGACAACATTTAGGATTGTCAGAGGTAGTCATTCCAAAATGAACAGAATGTCGACATGAAGAATTCCTCGGCAGATCTCCTCTGTAGTGGCACCCACCCTCTGGAAAACCCTCCCTCAGAGGCAGAAAATGTGACATCGTTTAAATGCCTCCTGAAAATGCACCTTTTCACCCAGGCTTTCCCTGGGCTGTAACTGCTGCCAGGTTTTACTTTGGTTATATGTGGTAGTACTTTTAAATTTTTAAAGTTTTACACTGTGTTCTGTCATGTAATATTTTTAGGGATATCAGAGAATTTCTCCACGAATCTCGGGGAGGCCAAATGCCAGCGCATTTGGCCCCCCGAAATTCATGGAAAAATGGTCTGCCCCCCGCCCCCCCTGGGATGGGACTTACCTTGTTCGAATGTCCCTGGCGGCGGTGCAGCAGTGGCGGCCGGTCTTCTGACCAGCTGCCGCCGCCGCCATTTCCAAGTAAAGCAAAAACAAAAAACAAGCAAACGTGATAGGCTACGTAAAGATTTACGTAGCCTATCATGGCTAGATTTTTTAAAAAGACCATGATAGGCTATGTAAATGTTTACGTAGCCTATCACGGCTGACTTTGAAAAAAAAAAAAAGCACGTACGCAAATGGCGGCGCCCATGGGCGCCGCCATTTGCATTCCTTATTTTGGCACGTGTAGTCTACATAAACATTTACGTAGACTACGGCGAAAATAAAGGCAACGCAAATAGCGTTGCCCTTATTTTCGCCGTAGTCTACGTAAATGTTTACGTAGACTATACGTGCCAAAATAAGGAATGCAAATGGCAGCGCCCATGGGCGCCGCCATTTGCTTACGTGCTTTTAAAATTTTTTTTAAGTCAGCCGTGATAGGCTACGTAAGCATTTACATAGCCTATCACGGCTGACTGCAGGGACGCAAATGGCGGCGGCTATGGCCGCCGCCATTTGCGTCCCGGCAGGAGATGACGTTTCGCGGCCGGAGGGACGGGGCACCTCCCCCCCGGCCAGAATTTCGGTGGGGAGGGACAGGGCGCCTCCCCTGTGGCCAGAATTTCGGTGGGGAGGGACGAAGCGCCTCCCCCCCACCGCGAAGCGAGCTTCAGGATCAGGTAAGTGACTTTCATCCATCCCTATATATTTTATGGTTTTAATTGTTGTGAACTGCCCAGAGAGCCTCAGCTATTGGGCAGGATAGAAATGTAATAAATAAATAAATAAATAAATAAATAAACCCATAGGGTTGCACCCTTAGTTGCCCTTTTCTGCACTTTTTCCATCTTTACACTATTCATTTTTAGGTGCGGTGCCCAGAACTATGCACAGTATTCTAAATGTGTTCACACCATTGATTTGTATAACGGTGATATGATATTGGCAGTTTTATTTTCAGTTCCTTTTCTAATTATACCTAACATGGAATTTGCCTTTTTCATAGCAGCTCCACACTTAACACTTGCTTACATTGAACACATAACACATATCTTAATGGCTATGTGTTTTACTGTTGTAAGCCATCTTGGGAGGGCTTCTGCCCTGAAAGGTGGCCAATAAGGGCGCAATCCTATGAAGATAGGTTGCCGCCTCTGAACTCAGAGAAAATGATGAGAAAAGCAATGGTCCATAACGGAGTTGTTATTTTTTTTTTCTTTTCTCCTCATTTGTATCAAGTGAGGAAAGCAAAAATTGGAATCAGTGGGCGAAATCCACAGGAGGTTCCTCATGCACAAATCCCATTCAAAGAAGATGTTTGTGTGCATCTCCCATTATTTTCTATGCAACTGTACACAAGAGACACTAGATCTCTATTTCTAATGGAGAAGATAGAGATGTACGAATCCACCTGGGTCTGGTTCAGGGGATGTCTATTGTGGGGGAAATCTGACCCTCTTTGAGCTTGACAGATTTCCTTGGAGCCCCCAGCCCAGCTTGTGGATTTCATCTAAATTTTTCCCTTTAAAAATGGCAAGGTAAGTTTCAGCCTAAGGGGCCGCGGTGGCTTAGTGGTTAAGATGCTGAACTGGAGACTGGAAGGTCAGCAGGACAGCAGTTCGAGACCCGAGTGCTGCATGACGGAGTGAGCTCCCGTCTTCAGTCCCAGCTCCTGCCAACCTAGCAGTTCGAAAGCAAGAAATTACAAGTAGATAAATAGGTACCGCTTTGGTGGGAAAGGTAACAGCGTTCCGTGCACCTCGGTGTTCAGTCATGCCGGCCACATGACCACGGAAGCATCTTTGGACAACGCTGGCTCTTCGGCTTAGAAACGGGGATGAGCACTGCACTCTAGAGTCGGACATGACTGGTTGGGGACACCTTTACCTTTACCTGTTTAAGCACTTTATGGTCGTAATTTGCACAAAATACACTTCTTTGGGGCCGATCTACACTTACGGGTTTTTTCGCTTCCAGTGAGGTTTCACTGCCCACCTTTCACACTATGCAGTACCCACCTTGAATTGGAACCGGAATTTCCTGGTTCCGTGCTCCCGCTTTCAATACCCTGATATCCCAGTATTTCCCCTTAATGTGCTCTGATTTTCCACCTTTGCTACTGTATCTGGTCGTAGTCCCCTCCCCTGCCTGTCCATATACGGCGGTGTTTGTATTTCCCTCCTCTCCAATCACAGCTCTTGACAGCCCCATGTCATCTTCTGGCTAATGATCGCATAGCTTCCTCAGCAATCAATGTTTCCTCAGCAACAAGCAAAGAGCTGGATGTGCGCGCGCTTGTCTGATCTCGGAAGCTAAGCAGGGTTGGCCTAAATTTTTATAGTTGAAATGGGTGACTGCCTGGGAATCAGGCTTCCTGCATTGAACAGTGGGGTTATTCTATCCCTTCAAATGAGACTAAGTTTTACCCCCTCCTATCCCCCACTTCAATTTTTTTTTAATTAAAGTGTTATCTTTGAAGAATCGTGGCTTCTCCATGATTTTTTTCTTCTAATTCAGGCATGATCTTCGAAGATTCAAAAATCTTTTGCCGTGATAGGCTACGTAGATACTTACGTAGCCTATCATGGCTTGGCAGGGACGCAAATGGCGGCCGCTGTAGCAGCCGCCATTTGCAGTCGCAGCCCAGCAGTCACCAGAAGATGACCCGGAGCCACTGCTGCTGCCAGGTAGGTCCATTACAGGGGGGATTTTGGGGGGTGGCGGGGGGGGGGTAGTCCATTCCGCCATGGACTGTAAAGAATCTGGCCACCTCACTGGAGTCTGTGGCGGAATTCTCCAACATCCCTACACTTGATGACTCAGACCTGAATCCATTCCACTGAATAACATTGCATCAGGTGACTTTGGGCAATATGAATGTATCCAGCTCTGTGATGGCCCATTCACACAGTTGATGCTGTTGTGATGAACATGCATGAACAAGCCAACCTATAGTAAGCAATCCATTACACCCCTTAAATCATACACCGTTTCTCACAGTGGTTGACTACAGATAGCAATACAATGTCAAACAAAAGAACACAAAGCCTTCCAAACTAGGAAGCCATACTGAAATCCTACCTTTAACTAAGCTGATCTCACAACATACACACAAAACTTTGCCTTGCACTGATTGGTGTAGCCTCCCAATAACCCCAGAAAAAGAAAAGAAGAAGAAGCTGCTGGGAGGCTGGTCAATGGGCAACAGCTGGTTTTGCTGCAACGTTATTGACTTGTGTCAGTCATCCTCAAGCATTGTCTTTGATTGTTGATTGTTGCCATTTGTGTGTTGAGAATTTCAGCTTGGATAAAGAATGTGCTTTTCTGGATTTCTCTCCCTTACGTATCTAAATTCTTTAACTCAAGGCATAGTTCTGAACCATTTGTGTTGGGACTGTGGTTTTTTTTTTGTGTGTGTGTGTTTCAGAAAAAGAGTGAAAATAACTTTGCCCATATATGTTGTAGAACATTTGGAACCAAATTAATTCTATTGAGTCTCTTACCAGAATTAAATATCTGCGAGGTTTTTGCCTGAGATTTGAGCCCTGTTGCCTGACCTAGATCCAACCTAGTCTGGTTTTGAAATGCAACTTTTTTTCCTCCTTAATAGTTTGCGTTCTTTTTTAGAGTTGAAAAAATGCTTCCATGATTTCTGGTGGTTGAACTTTTTTTCATCCTTCTTGCAAGTTGATTTATAAATTTCCTTTTGAGTTGATGCTCCTTATCAAACCATGGCGGTCCTTCAGATGTACTGTATTTGTGCCTATAGGGATCTCTAGAATAAATCTAATTAACTTGGTTAAAGACCTAAAGGTATTCTGAGTCTGAGATGCATCAAAACTGGGACAGAATATCTGCTCCCTTAACTTAATGCAAGTGTTAACCTCTAGCCTGCTACTTGTTATTCTGTGCTTGCTATAGCCTTTTGACTTTTGCTCTGGTCCGCTCTACAGAAATATTAATTTGCTATTAGGAGTTCCCCTTTTTAGTCAACAAATATAGTCAGGTTGTCACTTTGTACTGATTGGTTCTGATCCTGCAAAAATGGTGCTTGGCCAACTCTCACATGTCTACCCAGGACAATGGTCAGGTCGTTTGGATGCTTTTTATGTCGTTTCATTTCTTTCTGATCAAAATGCAGCCACCACTCTTAACATTTCCAAATTCTGTGCTGCAGCATGCAAAAATCACCAAGAGCTGACCTCAGAGACTCTGTAACCCTCCTTGGGAGATTGAAATAAGATCACAAACTTTATAATATTACCCTATTTCTCTCCCCATTTTCTCTCACCTTCTGTTTTTATCTTATTTTATCTTATGTATTCTATGTGTAATTTTATCTGTTTTATGTGTTTTTATTTGCTATGCTGGTCATTGACCGTAACAATAAATGATTGATTGATTGTCTACCCAGGACTTGGTCTTCCTAGCCATATTCCTGCCATGGAGTTATTCCATGGCTAGGGGGTGATTTGAACCATTCCTCCCAATTATAATCCAATTGTGTATCCACTGGGCCACAATGACATATTGGCATATGTACATTCAGTTCAGTTTAGTGATTGTGTCAGTACTGTGCAGAGCAACAGTAAATTGGCATATTTACTATTTACTTGTTAGAAGTATTTTTATGCCACCCTTCAATCTTATCCCCAGGGGCTGACTTACAAAAATAACAATTAAAATTATATCAAAAAAGCTCAGGAGAATAATAAGACCTTTGCCAGGCTTCAGAAAAGACAATAAGGTAGGTGACCACTGAACTTCTTCAGGGAGAGTGTTTCATAACTCGGGAGTCACTACCAAGAAGTCCTCTCTTTGGTGGCCACCTGCCTCACCTTAGATAGTAGGTGAGGCCTGCAGCTCCCCGCCCCCAATCATAATGTATGGCCATGGTGGGGAATCTTTTTTCTTGTCATAGTCTGCATTACCGAGGTCAAAACCTGTCAGGGTCCACATTCCAGCAGTGTGTATAGCCAGGGCCAAAAGCGTTTGTGGGTGGGTGCAGGGAGCCAAAAGTGAGTGGGGTCATGGATATGACTCCTACCATTGTTCAGTACACAACAACAACAGAATATATTTGCATCCAGGTGTTCTCCTTTGCCAACTTGTGCAAGGTTCCCTCCATCAGCGTTGTACTTGAGGGACAGAGCAGAATGGAGCAGGATCACTGAGGGGGCATGGCCCAAGGAAATGGAATGTGGTCTGGGAAGAGAGGGCTGGAAGTCTGGATTGAGAGACCTAGATGTCTACATTTGGCGCATGGGCCAGAAGTTCTCCACCATGATAGTTACATATGGAGTCCTTCAAATACTCTGGTCTTAAGCCATGAAGGGCTTTAAAGGTCAAAAACAGCACTTTGAATTGGGCCTAGAAACAGACTGGGAGCCAGTGCACTTGACATAGCACAGCAGTTTGCAAACATTCAAAGACAGGCCCCATATATAGAACCCTACAGCAGAGCAGTCTAACCTAGTGATTTCCAGTTTTGGTGGCTGTGTTTGACACTTTCTGGTAAATTGCAAGTTGCTTGTCCAGGCTGGCTTGGGAACCAAGTTTAAAACCTCTGAAGTTTAAAAAAGGGATTACCATAGCTCGAGAGTAGAGTGCACGCTTTCCATGCAGGTAAGCCGCTAAGACCCAGAACATATGCTGCAATAGGAATAGAGAACACTGAGCTACATGGATAAATAGTCTGACCTGGCATAAGGTCTGATTTATGCTTCTGTATTTTGAACTGAGAGTAAAATGGCCAGCGGTAGAGGAGAAGGCTCCTGTAGTTGTAATTGTTCTATAGGATAAGTGATTTTAGCAGTGGCATTTATTTACATCCCTGCATGACAAGTTGTGCTTGCTGAAATTTCCTTTACTACACAGCAGCTAACAACTCAGGTGACCGCTCACCCCTTGATGCTAGACTGTCGACCTGAGAGGCAAGTCCAACCAGCTGTTGATTCTCTGGGTGGCCTTGAGCAATCCCTGTTAAAAAGCCCTCTATGCATCGGATTGGATGTGTATGAAGAGACACTCACTTTACACACACACACACACACACACACACACTTTAATTATGTTTCACAGAAGGATGGGGGAGGCTGCCAGCCTCCAGAAGAGAATGTCTCTCCTAGAAGCGGGCAGCTGATTTGGAATTAATTCTGAAGAGCCATTTCAGTAATTCAGATTGATTAAAGATGCACCCAAGAATAACACTTTCATTACAAAACCTCCTGAGTAAAATTTAAATGATGCTAAATTAAAAACAGCCTCTGTTAAATCAGAAACTGATGATGAGCACAACAGTGCTAGGAAAGATGCAGGTTCAGTATAATTTGATTTGTCTGCCGTGTTCACCACTTCATTCGTTCTCCAATATCATGCAGGATATTGTAGTGTTATGTACACTCCTATTCTCCAAGCAGTGAGAAGTTCCAGGGGTGCAGCGCTTACCCAGCTTTGGTTCCCTTTGGAAGGCAGACACAGTAGGCAAATTGCATTTTGTAATATTTTCACTTACTTAAAAATAATATACAAGTTACGCATAGGTGGGGGCTCAGCTTAAGCATTCTAACCAATAGTCCAAAATCCTCTGCTGCAAAGGCAAGCCATTATTTAGGGCAGGGAGGGTGGAATCCCTCTTATGACCCCTCCCACCACCCATGTCAAAATCCATCCCCAGAGTAAAAAAGGAAATAAATATTAGTTCAACTGTAAGCACTAGTGTGCCTCCAGGGACACTGTGTAAGCACAAAGCATCTCCAGGGAGACAGCCACTATCCCAAGAGTTTTCAGAGTCCTTTCTCAGTGTCTCGCTAAAACTCCTACCTGCCCACTTATTGATCATTTTCACATAGAAATCTATCTTGATTACATCATCCTTTGTTGGGGTGAGGGAACAAATTCTACCCCTCTCCGATGATTCTGTGCCAAGAAGTAATTGACCGAATATTAAATTTCCATGGCAACCTATCACCTCTAATTTCCCAGTCAAAAGGAGAAACTTGCTAGCTGAGACAGGCCTATTAAAGTAATCTTCTGTCCAAAACTCAGTGTTAAAATTATGGAATCAAACGTTGGATGGGAACCTGGAGGTCATCTGGTCCAACCCCCCTCCAATCTTCTGACAACATACTTTTAAAAAGCCAATAGATATGCTCCACTGTTGAGCTATACCAGTTTGCCAGAAAACTACTTGCCGCCTGGCTGGGGGCATCTGATCCCACGCTGTTGCCAATAGTGCAATCCTGTACACATCTATCAAAAGTAAGCTATAGTGAGTTCAATAGGACTTACTCCCAGATAAGTGTTTATAGGATTGTAGCCTGAGTAACAGAGTAGAAAGCCAGTTTTCACACCCTTCTGTAGGTTTTTTTTTTAATTGCATACATGCATTGTGCATGCATAGGAGCTCAGGAGCCCTAGAAGGGATAAATGCAAAAATGTACAGGGTCATCCATCAGCCCTAGCTCTTGCCTCTACCTAAGTTGGCCTGGGCTAGCCACCTCTCTAATTCACTTGGATTGCTGTAGTGAGGCAGGTGAGAGGTAGAACACTGATAGCAGCAGCAACATTTCTGCATAGGTGTGAAACTGTGTCAGAGACTTATGGGGGAAGTGTACCATGGGTAAATATGTCCTTAATTCCTTAACCACATAATGTGTATTGTAAGTTGATTTGAAGTCTGTAGCAAAGTTGGCTCACTTTCTTGAATGATCTGGTTTAGTTTGTTTTGTGTTCTATGTCATGGATTCATTTTAAGGTAGTCTGTGGTTTGACTCGCTTCCTGGAGTGATCTGTTTTGAATGGGTTTTGAGATCCCTGTCAATGGATCCACCATGTGCCCTTTAGATTATTGACTCTCAGCCTCAGTGTTTCCCTTCTGTTAAATGAGTAAATGTTTTCTGAATGTACAATTCCTTAATGTCTTCTAAGTGGACGGCTCCTTAATAATATGCTGAATGTACGAGTGTTATACAGGCAACTTTGTGCTCATGAAATAGTCAAACTCTGGACAGCTTGGCTGATTTATGTTGGCCTTGTATCATGTACAGATTTGTTGCTTGTTGAGAAGGAATTTGCAAAACACAAGCAACAATGGTCCACCTTACATTAACTGAGCATTTTTCTGTGGGCTTTGCCCCTTTACTGTTGAGTGCTGCCTCTTTACCACTGGGTTCCACGCCTTTCATCATGGGACTTGCCCAGCCAGTCCTTGCTCCTGCACGTACTTGGCAGCCAGAATCTTATCTTTCAAACTCTGGCAATCCTAGTTCCACCATAAGCAAGAAATATCTCTTTTCAAATTGAGCTCTGCCAGAAGCATGATGCTGTGAAACTTCCTAGCACTGATAAAGTCTAATGGAGAATTTGCCTGACTTTGACTGGGAGACCTGCATTGATATTCCTCCCCAGTCATGAACTGGGGGTAGGGATCAGTTAATCACATCACTAGTTGTCAACTCAGTTGCTAATTTCTAAAATGGGAATTAGGGTGACCCTCTTCACATGGTGGCCTGTGAAGCTAAGGATTGTAAAGCTCTTTGTAAATAAGAAATGTTGTATTTGGGATTAATTAATAATGAGTTCTGAAGTTAAGTTTGTTGTAGCTCAAAAGTGAGCTGTAAAGTCCATTGTGGTTTTGGTGCCTTTTAAAGAATGAGTGCGTGCACACACAAATTGCTACTTTATTATCACTTATCTTTCTTTTTTATGGGCTGGCAAGGCTTTATATAATGAGCTATTGACTTCACTCTAGCTGAAAAACATATCACAAACATCAAAAGTATTATGTCTGCATCTCTATCTTCTCCACCTGACTAACCTTTCTAAATTTTAGTTCAATGATGCAAAGATTTCTATTATATTGGGCTTCCTTTCAACCACTGAATCAGACCACTACCATTCTTCAGGCCGAGCAGTCCTATGCTTCCTGAGAGAGAGTCCCAGGGACCCTAGCATATTTTGGATTCCCCATAGACAGTCCTATGGCCTTGGGAGGTGGATTCTGACATCGGTACCTTTCCCCCTCCCCTTCACAGAAGATAGAAACACTGTGGATGCCTTCTGAGGTCACAAGAGCAACTTCAGACGATCTTCCAGAGGTCTAAAATGGAACATTCTGATGGGCGGGGAAGGGAGAGGAGAGGCCAAGATATGCAGGATCCTATGGCCTCTTCGAGCCTCATGTGGCGCAGAGTGGTAGGCGGAAGTACTGCAACCAAAACTCTCCCCATGACCTGAGTTTGATCCCAGCAGAAGTCGGGTCTCGGGTACCTGGCTCAGGTCGACTCAGCCCTCCATCCTTCCGAGGTCAGTAAAATGAGTACCCAGCTTGCTGGGGGAAAGGTGGTCACGACTGGGGAAGGCAATGGCAAACCACCCCACTTTAGTCTACCATGAAAACGCAGCGCAAGTGGCGTCCCTCTAGGGGTCAGCAATGACCCGGTGCCTGCACAGGAGGAACCTTTCCTATGGCCTCTTCAGCACCCATCTCCGCCCACCAATGATAAAATGAGACAGACAGGCTTTGCAGGCCATCTAGCTAATTTATTATTTTTAAAAGAATTGACGAAGAGGAACAAGAGGTAAAATGACCTCTGCCCTCCTCCCATTGTGCCTGGCTCTTGCTGGCGGGGCATAGGAAGAAATGGCGCATTCCCATCTTGGAGTGTTCCATCACAAGCAGAGGATTGCTCCCTTACTACATTTTGTGTAGCACTCTAAGGGTGCAATTCTGTATAAACTTACCTGGGAGTAAGCCCCACTTGAACTCTGTGGGCTGTATTTCTAAGCAGACATGCATAGGGATGCACTGCAAATAGGTCAGGTATCTTACCCCCTTCTGACATTTTCTTGGGTCAAACCCTGAATAAACAGACTTACTTAGCATGTAAATCTACTAAGGCTTGCCTGAAGAAAAAATTGGATTAGCAGGTAAAGCACCTCCGATTATTATTTTGGCATGCATGTATTTTAGCAAACCTTTCTCTCTGCCTCAGTGAACCTAGTGTGAGAGAAGTTAACCTACATATTCCCAATTATTTATAAATCAATCTGTTTTACTAACAAGAACAAGGGCAGTCACTAAATTACCCAGATTAAATTCGTTGATGCGTAAAATAAACCAACATTCTCTTCTAATTCTTATTTTAAAGCACACATTATTTTGGCTGGTCCAACCCTATTTCAAAAATGCTAATTGGGCTGTAAAGTGCAACTGAGCCAATAATTTTATAAAAGCTCAGAGAACTATTCCTAGCAAACTGCTACGCCAGTAAATTGGTACGATACAGGCCTATTATGAACAGGGTTGGATGTTTTTGGCAATGTACAACAGGTAGGGAATTGCAAATATACATAATTAGGACTATACTCCTGCCAAAATAGCCCCCAAAGCTCATTGAATAAGTATGCCTGGACAGAAAGAGACCCCTTGAATAAGTTAGAGGTAGTATTTATCCTATATCCTGGGGAAAACTGAAGCTCAAAGTTAGGCCAAAACCAAAACACTTTTATAAATAGCTATCAAATAGTAACCCATAAAGAACAACAAAACAAGTTCAAGTTTAGGTGTCCCTTCTTGAATGGCATTCCACTTTGTGCAACTAATATATATTATCAGCATGATCAAAACATTCAGGATTGGGTTAGCGGTGCAAGCCTAATTAGGTCTATTAAGAAGTCGGCCACAAAACATTGTAAAACAACATACCAACAAATTTCAAACTCTCTATCAACTTCTGTTTAATCTGTGCACTCTCCAAAATGGGAAGAACACAGAATTTCATATAGAGACATTTTTCTGGCCTTAGAACTATTGAACAGCTACTGCCTCTGACTATTGAAGAAGTCTGAAAACTTTTAACAGAATGAGACTTTCTAAGGGTCTTTCCAAACTAGGAGTAGAGGTGGACTGCCAAAATAGCTGCAGCTTTCTAGTTATAGATAATATGACACAGGGTCTCAATCTGTGTGATCTCATTAGTAAAGGGCTTTTTTTTTTTTTACATGCATGACACTAAAAGCAGTTTTCATTTTCCATCTCTTTTTTGCAAATATCAAACCTACATTGGCTAGAACGTACATTCAGTTTAAAAATAGAAGTCTTCTGCTTTCTAATCCCGCAGAAGCATCATTCACATCTGCACCCATCTAGTGTGTGAGAGGCTTAGGTTGCAATCCTATACCTCGGAGTATGTCACATTGAACTCAGTGGGGCTTATTTCTAAGTAGACACACGCAGGATTGCACTGTCAGAGACAATTTTTGTGCCATGCATGAAACTACCTTAAAGCTAAATTGTAGCTATTTGCTTCAGGGTTTTTTTGTTGTTGTTAAATTCAAGTTACAGTATCTCCCATTTCCTCGACCATCTCAAAGGGCACCTACTTTGAGATTTTGGTAATCTGCAAATTTGTTTATATGCAATTGATTACATATGCATGATTACATATTCAAATGCATACAACACAGATGATTTATCAGCTAAACATAATAAGTTGATATTGATAGCTAATTCTTGTACAGCACCTAGACTTTTTGAGATATATTGTAAATGATGCTGTTACATCTAACTGACCTCCTCCTTAAACTTGGACAATAAATACTTTTCTCTCAAACAGCAGCATTAAGCTGCCTTCGAACAAAAACACTCTTCTATTCCAGTTTAGTACACTCTATGTTTAAAAATAAACTAAAGAATTAGTTTATTCTAATCCTAGACTCCTAGACTCAGATTATAGTTTAACAGAGATTTGGAAGCTATGACTAAGATTTTCAAACTTATGCGACAAATGGATTTGTGTGTGTCTTGAGTACAGCTGCCAAATTTGATGTTTTTGATCTTTTGCTATAAATAAATGTTGTGTAATAAAATGTTATTTTGGTAGGGTTGAGACAATCTGAGGCAAGCTTAATGAAGGCCCAGTAATTGTTATCAATCTTTTTTTTTCCTACCGCAATTTAAAATGTCTAAAGTGTTTTCCAAGCTTTAGTTCATTTGTGCCAGGGATATTCAAATTGTGGCCCTCCAAATGCTTTGGACTACATCTCCCAGCATCCCTCACCATTGGCTATGCTGTGTAGGGCTGATGGGACCAAACATCTGGAAGGCCACAAATTGCCGACCTCTGATATATGCAAACAAGTTTATGAAATGGTGCACTGGTGGTGACAACAAGACCATAATTCTGAACCCATAGAATTCTCAATCAAATCTGAACCCTAGCCTCCCTTGCACTAGCCATAGCTAGTTTGTCAAGATATGAGATTTTAGTATTCTGGTGTTATTAGGGATCAAAATTAAAAATTAAAAATTAAAATTCAAATTCTCAAATCTGAACCCTAGCCTGCCTCGCACTAGTCATAGTTTGTCAAGATACAAGATTTCATTATTCTGGTGTTACTAGGTATCAAAACCACAGAGCAAAGATGGGGAATGCATTGCCCTCCAGATATTGTTGGACTGCAGTTCTCATCATCCCTCACTATTGACTTTGCTGGCTAGGGCTGATGGGCATTGCAGTTCACTAACATCTGGAGAGCTACATGTTGCCTGCCCTGTCAGAGAGGGTCCTGGACATGCAATATGAGGGATGTCATGGGACGAGATTCAGCTTATGCATCAGCATTTCATTGCAAACAAAGGAGAGAATTATAAGAAAACTAGAGAGACCAACTAGTCAATAATAATAGACCAGAGTGAGTTACCTGGTACTGCCTGCTACTCAACCACCTAGCTGGACTTGAGGTCCAGCTTGCCTTGCACAGTAGTCTGAGTAACAAAGGGACATGGCTTCCCAGTGGGACAGCTGGCTCTCAAAACTGCTTTCAGTTTCACCATCATCATTACCATCATCATCTTCATCACCATCATTATCCTGGGCTTTAATTTTTGAATTTTCAGATGCATGGATGTTGCTTCAAAGACAAATGTTTGCATTCTATCTATGAACCTAATCCAAAGTGAAATAATTCCATAACAGGTTCTTCAAATGTACAGAAACACCACGGCAACCATCTTGGTTTTGAGTTGTTCTTTGAAAAGCTTAAAGCAACAGTGCACTACAGGACAGCATGAGACTTTCACAAAAATCTAAAGCAACAGGTTGGCTGAATATCTCCAGTGACAGATGACATATAGTCATGACACATTAAAGAAAGAGATATACATAGAGCATTGGATTCTGCCCTCCACATGTCTTTCTCTGATGTTTTGACCTTATTAGTCTGTATCAAAGCAGTCTTAAGAAGATGTCAGAAATCTAGATAACGCAAACTGATTGCTACAGCAGCTTCCTTCATTTAAAATAATCCCAGACAACAATAACAGATATGTGCACATTAATCTCTTTGGGATGACAGTCGTTGGTAAAAAGCTTAAATATATCTTCCTTAAACATTAAATATCCCATTTGAGTGTTTATAATTTTTTTTAGCCTCATCAGCCAGTTTGAAGCACTTCCACTATAATTTCTATGATTATCTTTGTCTGAAGACACTTTAAAGTACTCAAAAATGGTCAGTTTGGACTCTGAACACAGAAAGGTGCAGAAAGGTGATCTATGCAAGGGACCATTTCATTCAGCCAAACAGGGAACTAACGGTACCATGGAATCCTTCCCTGTATGTTTTGACAAGGAGGTATGTTTTATTTCAGAGTATCCTGTCCCTGAAAAGGGGGGAAATAGCTGCAGAATGCCACTTTTCAAATGCTTTGTCAACATTTTTAATTTGCCCTTAATTAACTTTTAAAGGCAACTCTGTGTCCTGACATAGCAACATGTTCAGGAGCATGTATACACTTGGTGAAACTGATATGAGACATATGGAGTCATATTAGGCAAAACATCAAAGGTGATATTAGGAAGTGTTTACCACAGGTTACATGCATGCTTTCCCCTATATTCAGCATTTGTAAGAATTTGCAGGATGTGCCCACTACCCTCCCATGTGTTGGGAGGCCACCATGAGTAAATGGAACATTTGTACAACATTATTAACTTTTGCCATCATTGTACATTATGACCACCACCACCACCACCACCACCACCACCACCACTACTACTTGTCCTTGAAAAACAAACAAACCTTCCTTTTGGAATGATCTCTTGAATTCATGTGTGAGTATTAACCTTTTTTTAGATTTCTTTTGTTCCGCCCTGCCTTCCCCCAATAGTCTACAATTTCCAAAACATCACACCACATATGACCTGATCTCACCAGAGGAAGCCAAAATATAGTTGAGAGACATTCTATGATATCATTCAGTCTGGAAAGCAGCCAGTTTGTTTAGTTGCTATAGTAATGTTCCAGATCTGATTAAAAACAACAACCACTGACACTGGTAACAAGATGACCATTCATTTGAGCAGACCTCCTAATGTTCATTAATGTTTCACATTTGTTTGTTTTCCAGAAAACAGCAGATCCCAAAGTCAGAGCTGTTAACCTTTTCGAGAGAAGAATTATGTTTCAATCCTTTCAACCTGTGATGGCTTGCACGTTCACACTCTTTACACATGGTATGGAAGCAGTTAAAAACAAGTGTGGCACTGTACAAAATCTAATGATCGAGCACCGTGAAAGCAACTGCTGTACGCTTAAAAATCAAAAGCCATGAACTCCTGGGCAGAAACACACTCAACTGAAAATTTTTCACATTTTCAAATCTGGTAAACAGAATTCTAAAGTAAAGATCATAGAACGTTGGACTGCTTTGGATGGCTGGAAGAGAAAAAAACTCATACCTACTATCATCCCACATAAGAGAAGGAATGCTTTTTTTTTAATGGAGCCTCCAGTTTTTAGTAGTAGAACCATCCATCTGAACCCCATATGTACCTGCCCCTAGGTGGCTTTCTTGGCTGTGGTGCCCTGCTCATGGAATGCCCTACCCCTCACCTCCAATGAGGCTTGCCTAGTGCCCACGGTGTTATCTTTTTGGCACTGGCAAAGACATCCCTTTTCACCCAGGCATTTTAGATTCTAGATTTTACATTTTAAATTTGCATATAGAGGGTAGCAATAGCTGCTTTTTTGTATTTTTGTGCTGACTACTGTTATTCTCTTTTATTGTGTACTGAAAAGACAGACATTGTGTACTGTTATTTAATTATGTATCTCACCCAGAGAACATTTGATAATGTGAGGACTAAAATATAACAAATAATCAATAAATCTGAAGTTGACAATTCAACAAAATCCATGTGAAGTTTAAAGACAAGTGAAAATCTTACAAGAGCGACGTGTTCCTTGCCTTTGACTAGATCACAATAATTGCACCCATCTGTATTATCTAGAGTCTGTCTGTACACTTGGACTACAATCCAATAGCAAGTTCAACACAGTTAAGCCCATTGATTTCTTTTGATTTCGTTGGGCTTAAGCATGTGTAATGCTCCATTGTTCTGTGGACATGCTACAATGGCCACAAGTCTCTTTCATTGAATCATAAGCTGTGAGTGCAAACAGGATGATTTCCTGTTAACAGACCAATCCTGTTCTCTAAAAACTTACCAGCTCTCAGTATCCCCCCCTCCCCTGGTACCTATCTGGATCTAATTGGGGGAAGGGGAAAAATCCCAGGGTGCAATGAACTAAGTTTATTAAGCTTTCTCATAAATTCAATTTATAAATGTTTCGAGACTATATTCTTCCTTGAGGATGTTTCTTAAAACACAAACAATGCTAAACATGCATTATTAGCAATAATGAAGCTAAATAAGTGTTATGATTGCTAGCACTACATGCTTCATATTTGTCTTCTTATAATCATCTCAAGCAGGCATCCTCAGGATTTCATATTTTCTTTCTCTACTCAGTTTGTGTAGGGTGGCCAGGTGTCCTACTTTACAGAGGGCAATCCTCCATTTTGGAGAGCTACCAAAGGACAGCCCTGCATTTGAAGGTCTCCTCATTTGAAGAGGTGTCCAGTCCAAGTCCAGTTTAAAATCAAAGAGTCATAAGGATGGAGAGAAGGGGCCTTCACATTGCCCATCCACAGCTAGAACCCAGACAGCAGACTGAGCAGCAAGCACAGTCTCGCCTAACTCACCTAGTCAGTCTTCTCTCAAGTATGGTGAGATATATTGTATTTCTATTTAAAGTATAATTATTTCCATTAAATGTCCACCTTTACATATAAATTTCCCTGTGGAAATGTTATGCAAATTGGTGCCTTATTTTGTCCTCTTTTTTGATGATGCATGTCCTTTTGGGAGATGATGTTTAAGTGGCCACCCTAAAGCTGGGCAATGAACAAACTGAGTAGAGATCTAAAAGCAGTAGAATATCTGCCGGTGTCCATTGCATGTGATATCACTATCAATGATAGCCTGAAAGAAGGTTGTTGTTATTGTTGTGATTGTTGTTAGGATAGATATTGTCATGCTTAAGCAGGTATCTTTGAGAGAGAGTGTATGGATGAATGCATGGTATAAATGTGTTTATACATTTGATTTCAAAGAAAGCTTAAAAAAATTAATTCTTCGTACATTTGGGGTTGTTTCTCCTCTCCCCGCCCACTTTTGTTGTTGTTGTTGTTGTTGCTGCTGCTGCTTTCTGGCAAGTTCAGAACCTATTCGTTCATTTTGATCTCTATTTGGATTTACTGTCATTTTAACGGCTGTCAAAGGCAATATGAAAAGCATTCAGATAATATCATAATAAAAGTGGATTCTTTAAGTCAACACAAAATGAAGATATTTACAGGTCCCTGCTCCTTTGATCAAAACTGAAAGCAGGATATGTTGTATGTGATCCTAGATTAAAATATTAAGACCTGTGTTTTTTTCCCCACAACATTATGGGCCAGCTGTCATTGCTACAAAGTTACCATGACATTGTATGCTTAAAGATGTGTAACTCTGCTTTGTTAGAAGTAATATAAACGGTGACAATGAAAGGAAAATAAATAAATATTCAGTACTAAATCTTTAGTCTATGTTTTGGGGTGGGATCAGATATGCAACCTGAGAAACTTACCAAATTCCACCAATCAGCACATTTGGCCTTTGATCAGGAAAGAGAAGTACAGCACTTACCCCAGGGTTGTCATGGTGACAATAGTGTACCAAAATGAAGCTGGAATGCTGGTGAACTTGCTGGCTGAAGATCCTTTCTCTGCATAAAACATCACAGTAGCAAAGATGATGATTGCCATAGTGAGAGAAAAGAGAAGAAAACCAAGCTCAGAGGCACAGCTCTTCAGAGTGTACCCCAAGATTCGCAAGCCTTGGGAATGACGGGAGAACTTGAAAATCCGGAACACCCTGAAAACCCTCAGAGTCACAAAGGCTCCACTGACATCTTCATTGTCTGTCATCACCAAGCCAATGTAGTAGGGCATAATGGCCACCACATCAATGATGCTCATCACACTCCTGATGAACCTGTAGCGACTGGGGGCTGCAAAGAGTCGCATCAGATACTCGACTGTGAAAATCATAACACAAGCAGTGTCCAAGCAGAAAAAAGCCATCTCATATCTTTCCCCACAGGGCAGTTCCCTGTTGCCAGGAATTGTGCCACACGGTACAGTCTCCACTACATTGGTGATCACAGAGACGGCAATAAAGAAGCCGGTGACGTAGTAAAAGACTAAGGCTAAGGTGCTGGTATGGGGGTTCTCAAAGGCTCGCCACATGGTCTGCCGGAAGCTCAGGGCTGGCATAGACTCTTGCTTATTCTCGGAGTCACTGTCATCCATCAACCGCTCAGCATTTTCCCGTTTCCTGTCTTTGTACTCTTCATAACAGCAGTCCCCAATGATATCAGGTAGGATCCCATAAAAGGCAAGCTCCTCATCATAGGCCGAGATGCATTCATACCTTGGGTAGTGCAGTCTCCCAGTTCTGTAAAAGTTTAAGATACACCTGAAGACGTCAGGGTCTCGGTCAAAAAAATATTCCTTTGTGTCTTCGTTGAAGAAGAACTCTTTTTCTGTGCTGCCAAGCAGAGTGTCAGGATACCTTTCCAAGGTAGTCCTCCATGTCTGGAAGCGCCTGCCACTCACATTAAGAATTATCAGCTCATCCTGCCGCTTATTTTTATCCGCTGGGGCCAGTGGCATAGGACAGTTGGCTACTGGCATCCATCCTATGGCAGCTGCTCTGGCAAAGGGCAGCCATGCTGCTACACCCGCTGCCATGATGGATCTCAGTTCAGGATGGAAAAAGGCAGTTCTTCTAAACAACACTTGGCTTCAGTTCAGTTCCATCTAAAAATGCAATTAAATAAAATACAGAGTGAGTGGCCATTTTGCCATTGTTGCCATCTATGTAACAACTTAAATTGGCCTTTCTGAGAACCCTTGGTTAGAAGGAAGGGCAAAAAGATGTTCAATAAATAAATGCAATAATTCCATGAATCCCTGCAACATATGAGACAGACCTTCAGTGGCAACAAATGCACATGAGATCAACCTGACAACATCTTGAAAGGGACTCGAAGACTCAGGGAGAACTAGTCACCAACCAGCCAAATTCTGCAGATAAGCACTCTATATCTGGAATGCCCAGCATCAGGCATATTGTGAGGAGTGATGCCTACCTGTTTTGGTCCATAGGCTTCTTTCTAATAGTACAAAGTTAGGAAAGGGATCTGTGCTGCTCTCCAGGATTGGCCTGTTTGTACCCAATTCCCTCCCCCCCACACACCTTTTAAAACTCAAGCCTTGATAGTCAAACCTATATCAGATTTCTGTTTAGAAGAATTATTGTTTTAAAATGCACATAATAATCAGCATGAGAAAGTTATGGCATTATTATAGGTAGCATTTTTGAATAGCAAATCATTCCTCATTAAGACCATTTAAAAGTAGCATCAACACACTAATTTAAATTTGCTTCCTTACAAACAAGCTTGATATATCTTTCCCCCAAGTGTAAACACTGGGCCCTCATCGAGAAACACTGATGTGCAACAAGACATTGCATGGAACTGGTACTGCCTGTGGAAAAATCACTCCCAGTGGCAGAGACATTTGATGTGGTTATGCATCACACTACATTTAGAGATTGGGGGGGTCTATCCTCATTTGACCTGTGTGTGGTAACCTATCACACACTGCCATATGCATGTCCGTGTGCATAAAAATGCTGTCCAGTGGAACATTTCCCCATCTTTGCAGGTTGCTCAGTTCATCCGTCCACTGTAGTTGACCTATATGACAACTGGGCAAATATCCAGTTCTGCTACTTTGGGCCAATGTAGTGGGGATGCAGTGTAGTTTTGCATACGCAAAGCAGTTGCTCCTTGACAAGCACAAGTTCCTCACCAAGCAAGTAATCTATGGAGCAGATCCTACATGATTACTCCAAAATATAGCTGTCAGAAGGAGCTGGAATTGCTGAATTATTTTGCTGACTGCTCATCCAGTACAGTAATTTTTCATGACCGCAAGACCGTGATGGATTTCTAATAATGACAAGAAAGGCAGTAATAATGCTTATAAAGAAAACAAAACACACACACACACTAAAATATCATGAGACTGGGTGCTCACTCTAGGCAAGTGCTACTATCAACTAAAGGTTTTTTCAAGTTGAATATATTCCAGGGCCTCTCTTGTTATCCAGACAGTGGTCTGGAGGCTAAAAGTATAATTTGTTACACAAACTGACCCCCTCAGTAAACAGGCTGGCATTTTGGGGGCTAGTGCTAAAACCCTATGGATTAGAGAGGGATTCATGTGTGCTTGGGGGGGGGGGTGCTATTATTTCTACAAAGAGAAAACACCTGCCTTCACTCGTCCTTGGGGATTCAGCCAACCAGCACCAGCCTGCCTACTTATTTGCTTATTCTAATAATATGCATATTAATATCAGGTACAGGCTAGTGCATTATGAATTTAATAGAGAAAACACACATTGCAAATTGTACAATCCAGAGAAAGTCAGGCATGAGCCACTGAAATCAGTGAGATTCAAAAACAGATTTGCTCATGCTTTCAATGGGATTCAAGGGAGCCTAGCTGGATTGCACATGCTTTTCAATCCCATATGTCAGGATAAGGACATGTGAAGAGCCTTGCTGAATGAGACCAAAGGCCTGTCAAGTCCTGCATTCTGTTCCCACAGTGGCCAACCAGGTATCCATGAGAAACCCACAAGCAGACCCCGAGGGCTACAGCCCTCTCCTACAGTTGTTTGTTCCCAGCAGCTGGTATTCAAAGGCTTACTGCCTCTGATACTGGAGGTAATATATAGTCATCATGACTAGTAGCCATTATTTTGTCTAATCCCCATTCAAGTTGGTGGCCATCACTACATGTTGAGGGAGTAAATTCCACAGTTTTGACTATGTGCTGTGTGAAGAAGTATTTCCTTTTGTCTGTGTCAAATCTCCCAGCATTCACCTTCATTGGAGGCACCTGGGTTCTAGTATTATGAGAGAGGGAGTCCAACTTTTGCATATCCACTTTCTCTGCACCATTCCATGATACCAGCTGTTGTAACCTTTCCTCATTGGGGAGTTGCTCCAGATCATTTTGGCTGCCCTTTTCTGCACCTTTAAAGGATGCCTGGAGTATCTAAAAAGGATGTGCAGGATTTTCAAATTTGGCTATTAATACATTAGTAATAAGTACAGTACCTTGCTGAAAGTGGCTCAAAATGATGTTGCATAAGGATATACGTTATACAATGCAAATCTATTCATGTTGTTGTTGTTGTTCAGTCGTTCAGTCGTGTCCGACTCTTCGTGACCCCATGGACCATAGCACGCCAGGCCTTCCTGTCCTGCGCTCTCTCCCGGAGCGTGCTCAAGTTCATATTCATTGCATCCGTGATGCTATCTAGCCATCTCATCCTCTGCCGTCCCCTTCTCCTTTTGCCTTCAGTCTTTCCCAGCATCAGGGTCTTTTCCAGGGAGTTTTCTCTTCGCATTAGGTGGCCAAAATATTGGAGCTTCAGCTTCATTATCTGTCCTTCCAATGAGCAGTCAGGGTTGATTTCCTTTAGGATGGACTGATTTGACCTCCTTGCAGTCCAGGGGACTCGTAAGAGTCTTCTCCAGCACCACAGTTCGAAAGCATCAATTCTTCGGCGCTCAGCCTTCCTTATAGTCCAGCTCTCACAGCCATACATTACTACTGGGAAAACCATAGCTTTGATTAGATGGACCTTTGTCGGCAAGGTGATGTCTCTGCTTCTTACTATGCTGTCTAGGTTTGCCATAGCTTTCCTCCCAAGGAGCAAGCGTCTTTTAATTTCATGGCTACAGTCACCATCTGCGGTGATCTTGGAGCCCAAGAAAGTAAAATCTGTCACTGCTTCCATTTCTTCCCCTTCTATATGCCAGGAAGTGATAGGGCCAGAGGCCATGATCTTAGTTTTTTTAATGTTGAGTTTCAAACCAGCTTTTGCACTCTCCTCTTTCACCCTCAACAAGAGGCTCTTGAGATCCTCTTCGCTTTCTGCCATTAGGGTGGTATCGTCTGCATATCGGAGGTTGTTGATAATTCTCCCGGCAATCTTAATTCCGACCTGTGAATCATCCAATCCGGCATTTCTCATGAAATCTATTCATACGTACTCATAAATAAGTTTCACCAAGTTTAAGGAGAGTTACTTGCAAAACATGCAGCCCAGCCTTATGCATGCAGAAGTAAGTCCTAGTATGTTCATGGGTGCTTACTCTGAGGTGGGTATGTACTGGAAGTGTTGTAGCTGTTAACTATAATGATATCAAGGTATCATTAGAGATCAACTCATACCTGTGTAGCAACTAGCAATAGTGCTGATTCATACAAAGAAAAACTCTGGACTTTTAATTGGTATTACTGTTGGTAGCTAACTACATGCCATTAGCAAAAAGCAACATGGGTATGCAGGACATGTAACTGGCTATAATGTAAAGGTTATCTGACTAATAAATTATTGCAAATAGAAAATCAGAGTGTAGATTACAACTGAAGAACTTCACAAAACCTTAGGAGATTTTTTCAACCCAAATTTAAAGCATTATTATCTGTGCACAGTTACCCTTGTGGTATGTAATTTGAGACATTTGTTTGCATTGGCTCCAATCCACTGTGAAGAGTTAGGCACAAAACAAAACAAAACTTAGTGAGAGCAATTATAGTAGCTCAACAGCTCAGCACTATGTTGCCTCTTAGTCTTGAAAACCAGGTGAAATTTTCCAGTGGTGTTTTTACTCAACTTTGCATAAATAATTTTTCTGTTAAGCAACAGACTTTTGTTGGTCATGTCAATGGTTCAAAAGCATACATTTCTGCATAGAATTTCAGACTGCTGTGGTGTGGTAGACCAGAGTGTCAGATTGAGTTGCTAAGAGCATGGGGATGTCCAAGATTAGTCTTTGAGAAGCTAAATGAGAAAATATGTTCATGAGAATTCCCACTGCTGGCATGCCCATGAGGGAAACACATATTCTAAATCTAGAGAACCGGCTGGTTAAAGGAAGAAATTGTACTTTCATCTGTTGGTGATTGTCCAATTGCACAGATTTATACCATACTCTGGATTTGGCCATACGTGTCCTTGTAAAACCTTTAATCAAATTCTTTACATTATTTACCTTTGTTTTCCTTTGTATTTATTCTCAGATCATTACCATTTATTCATTTATTTAATTTAAGTATTTGTATGCCTTGTTTCCACTTTATGGTCTGCAATGTCAATTACAACCATTAAAAAAATAACATTCATAAAGCCATGAAAAATATCCATTTAAAACTATGAATATAATGATATAACACAGAGAGATTAGAGGGGGGAAGGAAAAAGAACCAGCTAAGAGCAAAACAATACAATGGACAGTATCATACAAGCCAGTAAGGTTAACAGTCAAAACCAGTAAAATGGCAGAAAATTAATAAAACAGCAAGTTAAAAGCATTGTGCAATAAAATGACTTCAAGGAATGATCTAGAAGAGCCAGTTTTTATACTGCAGTCAGGAAATGGAACCCAGGAAGGGGCTATGAAGATGAACAAGTAAGCCCATGAAGACAGGAGTAAGCTTGATCCTTAATGGTTGGGCTACCAGGAGCAAGGAATAGGTTTATCCCCTATCTCAGTACCTTCACTCTCCTATGTAAGTGAGTGGCCACTATTCATTTCTGGGAAGTGGGTGGGATGTTGCATTTGAGTGCTGCCCTCTACCATGGTAAGCACTTAGTTACCTGACCATCAATGACAGGAAACTTGCAGGGATTGATCCACACAGCATCCCTTCAGAGGATGCCATCTCCCTGTTTATCCTGCATATCATAACAAAGACCATTTTGCTACTTGGCATATAAACTTCACTACTGAAACTATCCTTCAGTGATCCATGCCCTGGTAACCTCCCACTTGGATTACCGCAGTGTGATGTGGGGCTGCTTTTGAAAATGGTCCAGAAATTTCAGCTGGTACAGCATATGGCTGAAAGACTGGACATTATGAACATATCAGGTCAGTACTTTGTCATCTCTCCTGGTATCCTGTTCATTTCTGGGCCCAATTCAAAGCATTGTTTTTGATTTTTAAAGCGCTTCATGATTTGGGGCTTTAATCTCTGAAGGATCATCTCTCCCCATGTGTACCCACCTGAACCTTGAGATTATCATCAAAGACCCTTCCCTGAGTGTGGCCCACCATGTGAGGTACAGCGAGTGTCTGTGAGAGAGTGTGGCCCTTAATTAATGAATGTCCTTCCTAGAGAGGCCCAGGTCTACTTTAATGTTCTTTTGGCATGAGGCACAGACTTTTTATTTCCCCTGGGGTTTTAAACAATGATGTGGTTTTATACTACTTTAGATTTATTAATTTTCTGCCTGCCTTTAGTATTGAAAAGTCTCTCTTTCTCTGACCTCTGTTTAAAGAAATCGTAGTTGTGTTCACTGTATTTTCTAGTATTTTTATTATTTCATTGTAACTTTATTACTTTTTAGGTTTTCTTTATTCTTTTAAGCTGCCCAGATAATTTCTGTTATAGGAAGGCATGTAAATTGTTTGTATGTATGTATGCATACATTATCTACAAATACATCCATCCATACATAACCCTTTATGTGCTATATTTAGTCCATAGTTAATCCATGGTATCTATCCAGTGTCATTTTGTCATGAAGCATCTTAATTGTATGGAGAGTTCTATACCCATCTCTAGAGCTATCTGCAGTAATTGATACCAACATATCTTTTAAAAGTTGAATGAGAACTGGGAAAATCAATCTACTGGTTAAATCATTGCTAAAACTATCACCAAACAATGCTCCTGCTACCAGTTACTGCAATTACACCCATCACCTTCACATAGTATGTTTTGCTGAAAAGACCAGCTGAAATCTAGGATGCAAGCAACTGAACACTATGGTTAACCTAACTGAGGCCCTTAGTTTAATTGTGTTCTGTGTGGCATACCATTCATATGTTCATTTGCAACACGATAATACATTTGAACACTGAGATATTGGAATGATATTGAAATCTCAGTGTTCAATGGTATGTTCCCTACCCATGCTGTAGTACGATTGTGTTTGAAGTTCAAAAACCAGGGCTAGAGATTTCAGAGAAATCTGCAATGGAACCAAATGAGTTTGGATTTTCATGAATTTGACCTCCAAATTCTGCAGTTGACCGGTTTTTCCCCTGGGGTGGATTCTGCGGACTTATAGACTGGCTTTCTAACTTTCCCGAATTTTGTGCAATCATGTGGTAGAAAAATATGCAAAATTAAAAAAAAAAAGCCAAAAATGCACATTTTCCCCATAGGCTAAAACATGAAAATGTGCATTTGGGATGAATTCGCAAATTTGCACACACGCAAATTTGCACAAATTTGGAAACAAAGGAAAAATTGAATTCCTCTGATGGGTGGACGATGGAACAAAAAGCACCTTACAATCTGAAAAACACAGATGGAATGGATTTTACACAATTTATACAACCCTAACCAGGGCTAGATTTACACTAGTCCTTTTTATCGGTATTGAAGTGCACTTATACCTTTTGGGGCAAATTACGCATTCTGTATACCACTTTTCTAGCATTATTCTCCACTTTTTATTCTGTATTATCCAAAATACCACAACAGATGTCAAGTGTGTGCTCTACAAGGTGTAAATGCACAAAGGGGATATAGTGTCACCATGATGGGATTGTACTGATATGTAGATTTGCTACAGGTCATCCTCACTCCCATTTTCAAAGGAGGGTAGAAAACGCAAAATACAATACATAGTTCAGTTCAATATTCTGTGTTTCAAGTATGGGGAAGCTCAACATCATACTCATTATCAGGAGTAGGGGCAGAAGATGAAATGAAATGCAATATCTACCTTGAAGGCCGAGACAGCAAATATATGTTTATATGCACATTCAGGACAACTTTCTGGATTTTGAGAATGAACTTCATTCTTATTCTCACCCCCATTTTCTGGGTGGCGTGGGGAAGCAAATACATAAACACAGCATGGTATCTGAAGGCTAAGATAGATCAATGAAGCTTGGTGTATACATTTCAGACACTATGACATATGCCATGTTCAGACACAAGTCCCATGCCTATGCCCTATATCCATTTTCAAGAGGGCCAGGAGTGAGCAAGTGAGACTTCTCAGATCGTGTTCTTTACTAGTTAGAATGCATAGGATACATTTCAACATGATGGTGATGGTGTCAGAATTTATTCTGTGGAACCTGACTTTTGTCACCTTATACAAAAGACTGGCTTTAATACAAGTGCAAGGTGGTATCTGGCCTTTTAGTTATTGCCAGAACATAATCCTGAATAGACCCAAAGAGATTAGAATTGAAAGTCAGCAGGAACAGAAAGGTACAGAATATAAGAAAACTGCTAAAGTTATAAAATAGCATTTCACTCACATTCTTTACTGAGCTGAGAGTACTGGCTAAATATAATGAGAGTTCTAGTGAAACATGTAATCCGCTTCCATCACTAAAAGAAGCATTCTCCATGGGCTCAAAAACTCATAGGTAACATTTCATACCCACTGAAGTGGTAGATTTTTGATATAATAGCATGAGACCAACAGAAGAACCAAGGAAGTCCACCAAAATCTTAATTGCATGCAGTTCCTAAGATTACACCATTAGGCTAATTGCCATTCAAATACACACACACACACACACACACACACACACTAAATAATTATTGCATACCTACTAATGCATACTATGTAACATTTACATTCAAAGTAATGACAATAATGAGTATGGCCAAATGCTATCCTGTAATTTATCATTCCAAAATGCTGGTCAGTTATATGTTGTCTAAAAGAGAAGGAAAGCAGGCAGGAACAAATGAAGTATGCACTTCATACACTGTTCTCCCTTATGGATGCACGTCTTGCCCTTTTGTTGGCAGGTTCTGCTGGTCAAATGGAATGTAGAACTTCCAACATTCTTATATAGACAGAAATGAAAAGAAAGAAAGAAAGAAAGAAAGAAAGAAAGACAGAAGAGAGCTAAAATAGAACAAAATTTTAAAATGTATGTCTAAAGAAGATTTTTGTGAGACCCACAGGCTTGAAGTCCTGTAAAAGATACTGTGTTCATGGCTGTCACTTCAGTCCCTGAGACAAACAGCATCCCATAAACTAAGCAATTCGATGTTACATTACAACTTTCATCCAAAGATGGTATGAATGGAGAATTGTTGAAACCAGTTAAAGAAGCTGGACTTAGATGTTTCACATGATCAACCACTTTCCATGAAATAGACCATGAACTCATTTTGTTTATGAAGAAAGAGAATTAGAAAATATCTGCAATCTCTTGCACCATCTTGACACATGGCCATTGTATTTTTTAATAGCAACACAAAGCTGTGCAGAAGATTCTGATAATGTCCAGGGGATACATCAGACCCCTTTCGGCTCACATGGCTAAACAATTTTAATGGGAAAAGTCGTTATTAACTTCAACACTTAGGCTACCCAACAGGGACTTTCAGAACATACTGGAAGGACATGGAACAATGCTGGATTTATGTGGTAATTGTGTATTTGAAACTGAGTTTCTCTCAAAATTCCTCAGAGGCATCAGAATCTACAGTTGCATAATGTAGATCTTTCTTATAAATTCCAGGAGTGTGTGCAGGTCCACTCCACACTGTTGCCAAAGGCATTCTAAATGTGTCCCATAAAGTATTAATAGATCATAAATAGATTACACATTTTAAAACCACCTTTATTTTTTTATTATTTGTAAAAAGCCTTCTGGGCTTGTGTGCTTACAATGAAACTGTAAAATCCAGCTATCTGGCCAAGAAGAAATTGGAAACTGTGAGTGAGTTGGAAACATTCTGTCTGTTCAAATGCATCACTTTCAGCACATTCCTATGCATATTTACTCAGAAGTAAATGCCACTGAGTTCAATAGGACTCACTCTCATTCCAAATAAGTGTGCATAAAGACTGCATCCTTAAGATGCACACTTCTCTGGGAGTAAGTCCTACTGAACTCAAGGAGGCTTACTTCTCAATAGGGATGTATAGGATTATGCTGGTTATTGCCAGTTGCAGGAAGTGCAGGCAATGTTAAATCAATGTACTGGTTACTGGCTCATGTTCCAACAAATAAGTTATATTCAGTGTGTCAAAAAGTAGTTTCGTTTGTTATTAAAAAAAAAGAAAAAGTGGTGGACCTTATTGCTTCAATACAATTTTTGGAATGTATCTGAGCATATGATTGAGATTCTGTGAACTACTTAACTCTGAACTAGTTTAATTTCTTTCTTGAACTGTTTCAATGTTGGCTGAAGATTGAAAACCAGCCCTTAGCATGTATTTATCCATGGACTGATTCACAGATGTACATGTATCACTCACGTTTTATGACTCAATGACTTGCTGGTGAAGGGCTATGAATGACCGCCATTGACATGTACTATCTTTTCATGTGAGGTGAGGTGAGAGGAAAAGCTTTGCCTATTTCATTTGATCTACAATGGCTGTTTTAGTTTTACACCCATAAATCTACATGTGACATTGCAGTCATTGACACTGCAATCATCAAGTGCTGAACATGTGTAGATGTGACTTTGTCCTTAATCTCACTGACAATAACACTTATTTTGAAGTGTGAATGTTCAAACTGTGGACGTTATATGAAAAGAATACTTTGTTTTGACAATGAATGCCAAAGAAGTGGTGGGATGAGGAAGCAAAGACAGACCGTCCAACTATTTACATCATGTCCATTTATCCTTGTAAGGTGTGATATAAAATATCTGATTTGACATAATTTTGCGACCAAAGGTTTTGAACTAAATTTCTTCCCTAAAGTACCAAAAGAAAAACAACTTGTCAGAAAATACTGCACACAGTCTTCAATATCCTACAATGTACAAGTGCATTTACAAGTATTTTAGATAGATATTTGGTAGCAACAAGTTAACTATAAGTTAATATGGGAAGGGATAAACAAATCTCTCTCTCCACATACCTATACACAAATATAGAATGAGACTATTGTGAGCTATGTAGAATAACTTAAGAAACAAAGTGCATTCTACAAAAGTGGTTTTCCTCCAACTATAGAACACAACAGGAAAGGAATTTACAATTTTGATTATCTAGAGAGAGAGAGAGGGACTGAGATAGAGAAAAAGCATTAAAAAATCCTAAGTATATTATATGTGCCTACAAAAGCAGATGCAGATGACTTACCAGTTCTTGTCCTTTATCAAGCAGCCCACTGATGATATTTAGACTACAGGAACTTATGCACATGATCTGACCATTTTGACTTAAACCAAATGTCAACAGACTATGGAAGCAAACAGACTGTGTTTTCTCTAGGTAACTGCCATTCCACTGAAAGGGTGCAAATAAATCTGTAAGTAACAGCTCTTTGTTTTCTGAAAATAACCTTTCCTCACAAGGTCTGATCTCTCCTGCCTCCCCATCCATCCTTAGGTATATAGACATAAGCCTTGTTTGAATGATGGCTTGTATGACTGACAATAATTCGATTTCCACTTTGAAAATACAAATCCACGCTCCTTTCTGGGATCAATAGCACACCGGAGAAGAACTTTATAGAACACATATTTATTCCTGTACACTCAGGAGGAATAAGAAATAAATGATGAATTCTCATCTCATTAACTTCTCCAAGCTTGCCAATATTTATGGGTGCTTTCCAAACAACCCTTAGTTAGGGATGTGTGTTTTTTGTGTGTGTGTTTTAAGAAGCTTAGATTATCCACAAAAGCAGGTAAAGTTAACTTCAAGGGGGAGATGCTGACAAACAGAAGGATGGGAGTTTCATGAATTAAAGACAACAGGGAGGAAAGCTGGTATTCTGAGCCCCAGCTTTTCTTTTCTTTATCCTTTTTTCTGTGGGCCACACTCCAGCTTCAAGTATCTTTTCATTTAAAATGCCAACTATGCTCAGATGATTTCTACACCCTCTCTTAATTAGATCCCCTTTCCTCCATCCCCTCCTCCCCCTTGGCAGATAATAAATACTTGCAAAGGGTATTCTTTCCTTTCCCCCTAACTGATGTACTCATTGAAAGCAAAGTTTAGAGCAATGGGATAAAGGCTTGCAAACTTCATCTATCCAATACCCCCTTCCCCCAGCATCATTCAAAGATCCCAATGAGCTGGATCTTGCTTTGAACAAAAAGAACATTATTACCCACACAACAGAGGTGGAGGCACGCAGACAAAGAGACTGAAGAAATAAAAGACTAGTTCTTGAGATAAATGTGACTTATCTTGCCTACCTCTAGATTCTCTGCATGCAGGTTGGAGGAATCCGGAAATGTCATCAGCACAGGGGGAGAAGTACAGAAGGAGGTAACTAAACAGCTTATCTTGTTATCGCTGAGCCTGGTAAGCTACTGGGTTGACATACACATACAACCAACTGTCACCCTCAAATCCGGCTTGGAGGTTTGCTGCACCTGATCACTCTGGAAACCCTATCCAAGAACTCCAACTTTCCCCTCTCTTGCTAGTGAAGAATCAGGAGACCAGGCTTGGAAGGCAGCTAAGAAGGCAAGGTTCTGAAGAGAGACTGCAGACTGAGAGTGACACTAATAAATGAAGTCATTAATATACAGGCACGGCTTGAGATAGAAAGGGGATGTGATTAGGGTGGGCGAAACTAAGTTACCTCTTGGAGCCTTTCCATGTAGGTAACCAGACACCATTTCCCAGGCACCTCTTGCAGACAAAGTTCCTGCCCATGTTTCTTTCCATGGGAGTGAGAGTCAACTCTTCTCTTCTGCCCCTATATACCTCTCTGGAATCTAGTTTTCATTCCTTCCGTTCCCCCCCCCCCCCCACACACACACACACACACTATGGAAATCTCTGTTTCCTTTCTTCAGCCCCTGTTGGCAAACTCTGCAGTTTGCTTTTGGTCTTGCCTTCCCACCTTGCATAAAATCTCGGTTCAAGGGTTGGCAAGAGATCCGAGCCCTCTTGCCTTACGACGAGTTCAGGAAGCTCCGGGGGGAAGCGATGGATGCGCTGCAGCGAGGCTTAGCGACTTCGATAAAGTAAGACCAATAGATACGTGGAACACAGGCGCTCAGTTGCTTTCCCAGCGTGCGTCATCTCGTTCGGAGATTCAGATTATACTTAAGCAGTGTGTGTGTGTGTGTGTGTGTGTGTGTAGGAGTTCAGCGGAAGGAGCTGATCTGTGGTTTGGAAGCAAGACGAGAGAAACGAAAAGGCAGAGAAAGGAAAAGCACACCGAGAAAAAGAGAGGAAGCCCTGATTTTGCTACAGTTTTGACAGCATCCGCCGTCCAGTATGCAAGTAACGACTTAAAAGGCGAAACGGAAACTCGTGTTTCTTACTGATTGAAGGGACATTCATCCCTCCACTTCTCTCTCTCTCTCTCTCTCCCTCACGCTCTCTCTCTCTCTCTCCCTCTCTCTCTCCCTCTCTCTCTCTCTCTCTCTCTCACTCACACACACACCCCTCGTGTGTGCCCATCCTTGCCTTACCTGAGCAATTAGCTCTCTCGCCACGCCGCTCCATCTTCTTCACGGGCCCCCGTTCAGGCGGGTAGGCTGAGGGCTTGCCATCCAGATGCTGAAGGCGCTTACTCCCGCTGCCCAGATGGATGGGGAGGGCGGGCCCAGAGAGGGGGAGGCGCTTGCCAGGGGTGTTCTCCTCCCATCAGCTCGGCAGGCACCCAGAGAGGGCGCAGGAGCTGGGCGTGCTGCTGCGAATGCGCGTGGACGGGTGCCCCCTCCCGCCCTGGTGTTTCTCCGCCGTTTTCGGTTGCATCTTCGCCCGCTTTCCTGTTTCGCAGACAGATGGCGCAGTCCCACCAAGCTTGGCCAGGCGCCGGTTGGCCGGCCCAGCCCGAGCGTCCGGACTCGGCCAGGCTGGAACGACGCGCGTTCAGCACCCTGGGACGGCGGACAGCTCCTCGCGTTCACCGCCTCTTCGGCCCGACCCGCCTGCCTCGCCGTCCCACCTCCGTCCAGGCACTTCCGTGCTCACTTTATCCTCCGGGGTGCCGTTCGCAAAGGGCATCCCGTGCGAAAGGGGGCGAATCAGAAGCAGCCCTGGTTACCGAGGGGGCAGATCGAGATCCCCAAACAGATCTCAAAGCAGGGACAATCCCACCGCTCCCCCCGCCAGTACGGATTTCTTGTTCTGGCCCTAATGCAGGAGCCCAAGTTCAGCGAGTGTGGCATGATCCGAGAATCCCCTGGCAACAGATGTACAGTGTCTCTCCCTCTCCGCGATAATGAGGAAGGGAAGCGTTGTTGGTCTTTAGGGTAAGTAACCAGGAAGGAAACATTTCTCGTCAGGTTTAATAGACATCCACTGCCACAAAGCTAAAGCATACTGTAGACACTTCAACCGGGTTGGTGTTTCGCATCTCCCACGTGGCAGCGAAGTAAGGGATTCTAACTGTTGCTTTGATATGGACATCAGCTGAGTGTAGTGTAGACAAGGCGTAGGAAACAACGAAGGGGGATAGCCTTTGGTAGGCTACGGTGTGGCTAGTGGCAAAGGTTTGCCAAGCACTTGTCACCAGCAGATGTCACTCGAGATGAGGAGACTCTCAAGATATTTTATCTGAGAGAGTTTGACTTCCATCAACAGGATGAATTCTATCACCAGAGGTTTGAATCGGAATAAAGGTGGCTTAAAAAAAAATCATACTGCATGTATTAATTGTCTTTCGTAGTGCCGGAATGTTTGTGTTATCAGCAGCAACTGTACTATGAATGACTATGGTAGCACTGTGATTGCTGCTGTCAGTAATTTCTGCATTTAATTTCCTTCTCACCTCACTGTTCCACTCCACCACCACCATCACCACCATATAACACTCCCTATAATACTCCATGCACCTGATGAAGAGGGTTATAGTCCAAAAAAGCTTATGCCACAATCATTTTGTTAGTCTTTAAGGTGGTGCAAAGACTGGTAAGCATCCAAAGTAGACCCCAAAAGGAGAGAAACATCTCAGGATGCAAAGGTTTTATTTGTGAAAAGGCTTTCCATAAATAAAATATTTGCATCCAGAGAAGTTTCTCTCATTTTGGGGTTTAGTCTTTGAGGTGCCACAAGACTCTTAGAGTGCAATCCCATGCATGGACAGAAAAAAGGCCTACAACGCCCAACTCCAATGCTGTGAACAGGATTGTGCCCTTAGTTATTCAAAATATTCTAGAAGGTAGTCTGCTTTGCTCTGTTCCTACTGAAGTGACAGTTCTATGTATGGTTGTGTAGTATTGAAGAAGACCTTCCTTGTCCTCTTGTCAAATTCAGGGGACTAGTCTCTCGTTCATAGTCTCTTGTGAGGAATATTGCAGTGAGACTGAGCAGAACTGACTTGGCATCTTCCCCAAGTCTTTCACATGACCACATTGGCATGTATGATGTAATGGATGTTGTGCTGAGTGAATCTGGGGCACAGCTGCAACCTTTAAATG
Organism: Heloderma suspectum; assembly: GCF_057233095.1. NCBI lineage: Eukaryota > Metazoa > Chordata > Lepidosauria > Squamata > Helodermatidae > Heloderma > Heloderma suspectum. Next base: position 258,002,193 of record NC_139461.1, read on the forward strand.
CTTAATTGGATTCGTCAGTTTAGACTGATTGTTCTGTGAAAGAAGAATACTTCCTTCTCTCATTCACAGAAGGGAATGTCTCTTCTAAGATGGTAGGTGCTGCAAGAAATACATGCACCATCTAAAAGCAAAGAAAGCCTTTTTTTCCTTCAAAACTATTGTTCTCAATTTGAAAATGTATGTAAGTTTAAATGATTAATTAGAGAAGGTTCTGGCTATGGTAATGGACTGGATGAAGGCAAATAAACAGAAGCTGATCAAAAGGTGGAGGTACTATGAGTGGATGGTTTAAGAACATAGCATAAAAAAAACCCATGCTGGATCAGACCAAGGGTCCATCTAGTCCAGCTTTCTGTTCACACAGTGGCCAACCAGCTGTCGACCAGGACACAAGCACAACTGCACCCTTCCACCCACGTTCCCCAGCAACTGGTGTACATAGGCTCACTGTCTGTGGTACTGGAGGTAGCACATAGCCATCAAGACTGGTAGCCATTTATAGCTTTTTTCCACCAGGAATTTGTCTAACCCCCCTTTAAAGCCATCCAAATTGGTGGCCATCACTACGTCCTGTGGCAGTGAATTCCATAGTTTAATTATGCGCTGTGTGAAGAAGTCCTTCCTTTTAACTGTCCTGAATCTCCCACTAATCAGCTTCATGGGATGACCCCAGGTTCTAGTATTATGAGAGAGGGAGAAAAATGTCTCCCTGTCTACATTCTCCACACCATGCATAATTTTGTACACCTCTTGTCTCCCCTTACCCTCCTTTTTTGTTTGCCCAGGGAAGAGATGTTCAGCCTGTATTAGGTGGGGTCACATTTTCCCTAAAGGTTCATAGTTTGGGTGCACTCCTAGATTCACCTTTGTCACTGGAGGCAGCGAGGCACAGTTTGCTTTCATAACTTAGACTGACACTTTAGCTGTGGCCCTGCTTAGGCAGAGATAGTCTAGCCTCATTGATCAATGCTCAATGCTCTGATAACTTCCAATAGTATAATGCAGACAATGTCAGATTGCCTCTGAAGATGATTTGAAAACTATATGTTGGTTTTGACCTTTAAAACCCTATATGGTTCCAGCCCAGCCTATCTTAAGGAGCACCTCCAGCAGCACCAGACAGGCCGCTTAACAAGATCAGCCTCGGATGGCCTTCTCTCTGTCCCATCAGCCAGGACAGCTAGACTGGTGGGGACAAGGGAGAGGGCCTTTTCTGTGGTGGCCCCCACTCTGTGGAACTCCCTCCCTAGGGAACTCCGCCATGCCCTCTCTTTAACGAGCTTCCGCTGTGCATTAAAAACATGGTTGTTCAGGCAGGCATTTGGGGTGGGTTAGGGTATTTTAGAAAATGTTTTTATTGTAGAATTTTATTGTTTTAAACTGTTTTATTGTACGCTGTACATCACCCAGAGTGGCTGGGTGACCAGCCAGATGGGCGATTAATAAATTTAATAATAAATAAAAAATAAAAATAAAAAATAATTTGTTCGGAATGTGGTGGCTAGATTACTAATCAGGACTGGACATTAGGATTATATTATGCTTGTGCTACAGCAGTGTACAATGGCTCCCAATCTATTTTCAGGCCCAATTCAAAGGGGTGGTTTTGACCTTTAAAGTCCTTTATGATTTAGGAGTAGGATGCCTGAAGGAACACTAGTCTCCATATGTGCCTAATCGCTCTCATCACACAGTGGAAAATTGGTATGTCTGAAGAATGAATAAACCATTAAAGTGAGATTCTGAGTTCATTTTCAGCCTGTTGCATATACCTATTTCCTAGAAGAAATATAACATAGAAGCATAGCTTGTGACTTGATGTGCAGTTTGGTTTATTTGTTTTTTGCTCTGCAGGGTTTGCATGGCTTTAAATTTGGAAATAATACTGCTAAGAGTCCCATTTACTAGAATTTTGAATAACTAAAATTTCAGATAATAGATGTTCAATAGTACCTTGAAAGAAGACAAACTGAAACTGCCTATTCGAGAAGTGGACTCTAGTGCCAACAATGCCTCCAAAGCATACAGATTGCTCAGCACTAAATCTGTTCCCTTTCCCCCATGAGCTGAAGTGGTGCATGGGATAGGGGTCATGTTGTGCTCAGAGGGGGGGTGGGGTGGAACAGCATGAACCAGGCTGTGAATGCATGTAGCACTGGCACATAAGCCAGTGGATGGTGGGGCTAGTAGTGGGCTTCAAATCAAAGCCCATGCAACTCTCTGCCAGCTCCGCTTTTGATTGTCTCAGCACCCACTCACCTGCCCAGTGAGGATGTAGTCTAGTAGGCATCTACTTTGGGATGCAGTCTAATAGGCAGATTAGGTGAGGGATGGAGGTGTTGTTGTTTTTTTTGCCTATTTTACACTATTTGTAGGGGCAAAGAGAGATGAAATCTGGGTGGCACTGTATAATTTACTAGGTTGGTCATAACAACAGCAGGGCTTTGATTAAAAACAGGTTCACTGCTGAGTACCCTGGTGAAAAGGATTCCCTAGACTTGCCACTCAGGGCTTTGGGACCTGGAACATACACCCAGAGTCTTGGGCCTATGTGTGGAGGGGTGTTAGTAATTTTGGAGGGCGTCCCTCAAGACCAAAGATGCGGCCAGTTGGGGTAAAAGCAGGTAACACACTGCTTTCAGCTCAGGACAGGTTAGGCTCACCTTTAATTAATAGCATGCTGGGATGACATTGCCAGGTTGCTTTACCTATGAGCTTTTGTATTTTTTATTATGTATTTAAATTTCTGATTTTGTAAACCACTTAGATATTTTTTTAGATGTGGTAAGTGGCATATACATTGATTAAATAAAACAAGGAAACAAATAAATAAAACTCATGTCTCTTCCCCTTTTAATCTGGGTGCTGGGCAAACTGTGTGCAAGACTGTTCATGACTTGTACATGACTGTTGCTTCCTTTCTGGATTCTCAGATGAAGATGCTGTTATGTAGCCTGATCTATAAGGTGGGCACCCAAGACTTCTATGAATAATCAAGGAAGCTGTCTCACCTGTTAAGGTTGGAATCTCTAAGGCAGCTAAACTTTCTTGAGAATTTAGGTTTGGGGCTCAGTTCATGAAGACTTGGCATGATACATGTAAACAATGAATGGCCAATTCAAGCCATGATCATATTCATAACAGTATATGAGACCTGTGAAAAGCATTTATGAATGAAACCAGCTCATGTTGCTTCACCAGTTATATATAAGGGGTGGTGGAATCTCATTTGATCTTAGGCTGGCTATGAATTCCAACCTAAACTGACTGCAGTACAATGTTCACAAAGTAGATAGTGAGATAAAGCTGCTTCAGGAGCTTTGGTGAGAAACATGACAGGAATCTCAGAAATAAACAAATAAAACAAAAAGGATTGATCAGCTGAAAATGCAAGCCAGAGTTGTGGCTTTTAAAATGGAGAGACACAACATGATTTGTAATGTGCAGTAACAGGACTGTGCCCTTTAAGAGCCTTCAACAACCAAAGAAATATTGGTAATAATCATTGAGTTCAGTGGGGCTTACTCCCAGGTAAATGAGGATAAGACTGTGGCCTTACTGGCCCTGTTGCAACCATAATTACAAGTCTGGATAGGTCTGGAAAAGAGAGACAGGGGCCTGAAGTCATGGTGAAGATGAGCGAGAGCGAGAGAGAGTCAATAGCCCAAAGAGAGAGAAGGAAGGAAAAAACAAGGGTGAAGGGAAATAGAGGTGTCCAGAGCCATCTATCTGGGAACACTGGTACAGTTATGTAATTTTAGACTTTGGACTTAATGGTCTTATGAGGATCTCCCCCCGCCCCACCCATCTCACTTACTTCAAAATGTGGTAAGCCAGCCTTGCTGTGTTTGGGGACCCTCCTGCTCATCCTTCCCAGCAGGCTCTGGACATCTGCCCTAAAGCCTGCCCTGCCCTGATGGCATGGCACCAGAAGCGGGGTTTAGCACTCACCCACATAATCTGGCTCCAGAGCACATATATGGCCCCATCTCCATTCAGATCCCTGTCATTTGGAAGTCACTGTGCCAGTTACTCAAGGTTGCCTGAAATCTTCTAAAGCAATGTTTGCTTTTGCTGAGCCTTCTCCTTCTGCTAACAGGTGAGAGCTCAGCACTGATGTCAAAGTTCCCTAGTGATGGGAATGATGCTTTTGCTCATAATGCCACCCTCTCATAAAACATCCCAGCTCTACTGTGATTTTCTCAGTGTTTTCTCTCTATTGACTGTGGCCTGGCTATGATTTTGTCAGCAGCTTTCGCCTAAGGACGTGTCCCCCTTATAACTTCTTTTCCATTAGAAAAGCTAATCTGGGGGTTGTTTGCTTCTGTTTCCTATATATCCCCACCAGCAGGCTGTGAGACTTGCAAATCAAATGCAAGTGACATAGGGAGAACCATGATGTATCTTCTTTCATACTGATTCATTGCTGTAGGCCAGAGGTGAGCAATATCTGAAGGTCAGGGGACAGCATTCCCCCCAATGCCCTCCCGCCCAGTACTGAAAATGCTGCTGCCATTGAATGTACTGCTGTACAATGTACTGCTGTGGTGGCTGTGGCTAAATCCCCACAATTTGGCTTGAAAACAAGGTGCGCAGGGAGCACACACATTATTTACAAGCAGAATTGGAGTCCCAGGAGGCTTCTGGGTACACAATTTGGCTTGTTAACAATGTGAATGCTCCCCACACACCTTTTCCCCAAGCCAAATCATGGGTGTTCTTATGCTGCCAAGGCAGCAAATTCAGCAGCGGTTGCCTGGGGGCCTGCAAAATGGCCAGTAGGCCACATGTTGCCCACCCCTGTCTTGGCCTAACAGTGGCCTTGTCAGCATTTCTGTTTTGCTGTCTTTCCCACATCCCAGAACCCAGGTAGAGACTTCTGCTGTTTTGAAAGACAGGCCTGCTTTGTGAAGCAAACCATGAACCAAGGTTTTCCCTTGACTAAAGTTTTCTTCCATTCCAGTATACCTGAAGCTCCTAAAATAAGAGCAGAGCAACACAGAACATTGTGGATTTCAAAAATGAAATGAAAACAAAGAAAAGCAGTGGTGGTATCCGACAATCAGATCATCCAACACCTGGGCTACTGCGTGTGCTTTGGAATCTGGATAAAAGTGCAGACAGTTTTGGATACAGCCCTTTCAATTAACAGGTGACCTAAAAAGAATTGTAGCTCATACAGAGCATTTTTTTTTCAAAACCCTATGTGATTAACAACAAGTGATTACATTCATCTGAAGAATATAACATATAATATCAACTTAATAGCATACATCAGGGAACAGAAAACAGTTAATGATTCATAGTATACATACATAATGTATGCTTTAAAATGTATACTGATTTATACAGTCCTCAATCCAGTTCATATCTGTCTTTTGCCCATTTGCATCCTGATCCCCAGGAATTTTTCCAATGGAAAAGATCAGGTATTATACCTGACTTCTATGGAATACCATCTGGAATACCATACACACAAACCACGTAACTTGCTGATTAGCTCATCACAGACTTGTCTCATGGTTCTGCTTGGTCAAAGATACCTGATCGATTTGAACAGAAGGTTGCCTGCTTCCCTTGATGCAATGCCTGCAGCCCAGTCAGGTATGAAGTGTTACAGTTTTCTATCTCTCCTCAGTCCTGAGAGGGAAGAGATTAATCGGTAACTGGCCCAGCAAGATCCAAATATTCTCTAGAATGGCCACAGGGAAAGTTTTAGGGTTGTTGGGGGGGGGGGGACAGAGCTGAGATTTCACTGAAGCTCTCACCTGAAGCAAGACCATGTGTCTTAATAGCCTCTTTTAATGTTGCCTTTCCTCAATGTAAGATTTGTGGTGAGAGACTGACCAGGGTTCCCCTTTTCCCTCCAGCTGAATGAAGAAGAGAATTCCTTGATGGCTTTTTTGAAACCGCTGTAGCAATATGCTGTTTTTCTCCCTCTCAATACGCAGTTAAGCTTTTCTTCTTGCCTGTTTCTTTGTATGCGTTTCCCTCATCACCAAGAATCTTATAGCTGAGAGGTATTCTAAGTGCAGCATAGCAGTGCTAGGCTCTGAATCTTGTGCAAATGAGAGGGAGAGTGCGAGGACCACAGCTTTTCCAGCTGCATCTCTTCACCAGCCTGATGATGGTGTTTGGACATGATTGTCAAGAATACAAATTATGGTTACTGATGTGTTTTGCCTTTGATCAGAACAGAGATTAACTCTTTGGGGCAGAATCTTGAAAGTGCAATCTGTTACTGTAATCAGACATTTAAAAATTAATCTGATTATATATGGAACTACTGTAGCAAATGTAATCAGTCCTTTTAACATTCCTATGGAGAATTACCTAGGCTGAATTTCCTTGTCATAATGAAGACATGATCACTTACAGAAGTACGCAAGGTGAGGGGGAAAAAAACCACACAAACAAACACGTGAAAAGGAATGCAGTTCTGTGCTGCAAGCATCAAGAAAAAGGCAGACACCAATAAATAGGATGAAACAGGCCACAACTTTATTGCAGGAACATGGCAAATTTTCATCAACTAAGACCAGCATGGAAAGTGTTGCTACCGCGGCGCCGGCCAGGCCCAGGCCAGGGCTGTCCGCAGCCAGATTTCTGGCTGCGGAGGGCTCTGGGTAACACACACACACAGAGAAAAACACGTACACAAATGGTGGCGGCTACGGCTGCCACCATTTGCGTTCCTTATTTTTCGCCGTCTCAGTCTACGTCAATATTTACGTAGACTAAGACAAAGAAAAGAAAGGGGAATGCAAATAGTGTAGTGGGCGCTATTTGTGTTCCCCTTTCTTTTCTTTGTCTTAGTCTACGTAAATATTGACGTAGACTAAGACAGCGAAAAATAAGGAACGCAAATGGCGGTGGCCATAGCCACCACCATTTGCATACGCGTTTTTTTAAAAAAAACCCAGACGTGATAGGCTACGTAAGTCTTTACGTAGTCTATCACATCTATGGGGGGGAAAAAAAGACAGACTGCAAATGGCGGTGGTGGCAGCCATTCGGAAGACCAGCCGCTGCCACCACCGAAGCCGCCGCTGGAGCCGCCACTGTCCGGAACATCCGCCCCAGGTAAGTCTCGTCCCGGGGGGGATCTGTGGGGGGCGGGAGGGTGGCAGGCCGTTCCGCGATGGATTTCGGGGGGCCGAATGCACTGGCATTTGGCCTCACCGAGATCCATCGCGGAATTCTCTGACATCCCTAATTTGCAGTGCCACCCACCCAAAGTAACCTGCTTAATTTAGCTCTGCTTGATTTAAAAGCCCAACTGAGCTATCACCATGTCTCCAACAGTAGCTTGTCAGCTGCTCTGGAAAGGCCACAAGGAAGCTAAAGCTTCCCCAGCAACTTTCATTCAAAAGATACACTGGCAGTTTTATTATGCTACCACAGCTAAAAGCTAATGATAGCCTTAAGCCAACAAATGAGCTCCTCTCTTATCTTCAAAGCTATCCACGTCTAGCATACTAGAGCCTATGACATTCCAAAGTGGAGAATCTGTGACCTCCTAAGGCTAAAAGACAGTCATAGTGCCTCTCCTCCCCAGGTAATCACTTCTCACTTTTGGAAAAGCTGTCCAAGTGAATGAGTTGCACACCATTGCACCTGACCATGGAGGCTTCATGAAACTACCATGGCTAACAGCCATTGACAGATTGCTCTCTCCTGGAACTGACTAGCTCCTTCTAAAACCCCCACCAAGCCAGCCAGTGTTCACCATGACCCATGGCATTCCGAGGCATACTTCACCTAAATGTGGAAGTTTCATTAATGACCATAAATGAACAGAAATAGCCAAATTATTAATGAACATAAATAGCCGAATCCCCATGAATGTGCTGAAAGCCAACCATCACCCCATCCTGCGACACAGAGTTGCACCACTCCTGAGTGTAGACAGGAGAGAATGAGGAGAAGAGGGGCACCATCGCTAACAAACAACAGCAGCTCAGAAGAGAAAAGGAAGCTGGTAGTAATTTAAATTGTGAAGAATGTGCCTTATTCTAGGATTCACTCAAAAGAATATGGATGAAATACATTGGACATAAAGTTAATTACTACTTTCTAGCACCAGGTTGAGGCCCGCCTCTTCCTTTGCTTTTCTATTCAAATCATAGGTGATAGATGAATTCAGCCTTCTGCTGGAGTGGAAGCAGCTTTCATTTGCATCTGTGCTTGTTTGTAGCAGTCCTTCACCTGCAGGTCAAAATACAAGCACAGAAGCTAATTTAAATGCTAGGGAGTGACAGGACACCAAGGATAGTAAGGTAACTGAAAGCACCTCAGTGACAAAAGAAATGCAGAGAACATACACTGGAAAAAGGATCAACGCAGTTTAGATTTTGCAGCGCTCCCTGCAGGCTTCTTATGATGGGGTTTTCAAAGGATCCTGAAGATCCTAGCATCAAAATGACTTTTTAGAGGAGGTCTAAAAACATTTGGTGTATACAGTTTGTCATTGAGGTGCCATAAAATCACGTTGAATTGAGTAATCAAACAATGCAGTTGAAATGGCATGTCTCTGTGTTTCTAATCTCCCTCTAACCAACGTGGCTATTCCTGAAAAGTAAATATAAACTAGAAGTCTATGTCATTTCTATCTGTTGCCCAATAAATCTGATAACACCTATCTCTCACTTCTTTTCCAATAAGCAAGTACTGCCAAGCCTGAGGCATGCCAGAACACAGAGTTCAAATAACTGGCATGCTTGTCTGTCTGTCTAATGTATATATTTTATCGCTGCTACAGCAGTAGCCCTGGAACTGACAGAATGCAGCTCTTGATCAAGGAGCTGAGAAATACATCTTGGCTGTATATTTTCTCTTTGTGATAAGACAGCTTACTCCTTCAGGATGTCCTGACAGCTTCCCCAGCCCTTTCTTTAAGATGTCATGCCTCAGCCTGTTTAGGTAGAATTCTCAGATTAGACTTTGGCTGTATATATTAGTGCTGTGCCAAAAAAATCTTCCACATTTTTTCAACCATTTTCAATTTTCATTCAATTTGATGCCAAAACAACAACAACAACAAATGAAAAATACATCCAAAGGAGAATACAATTTAGGATAAATTCTTGTGGGTTGAGTTCAGGGCTCTCATGTGTATCTACTTGTGAGGTGGCCAAGGAATATGTGTGAGAGCATTTCTACATGAGGCTTTTATTGCATGCTCGTAATTGGTCACTCACAAAATTTGTGGGTCCTTTACATGATGTCGTCAACTGTTGTCAACCTCCAGAGCATCTCCCACACTTTTTGAGCTTCATCCTGCTTTTTAAAAGAGCGGAGATAAGCCGATAAGAAACGTTAATGGGAGATATCAGCAGCGTGTAATTATGGCATGGCGCTATAATACAGCCGCTAGATCGTGCTGTATAAGGAAACGTACGTAGAACATTGCCGAGAAAGGAAATTTTCAGTTCAAATTATGTGTCCCCTGGGTAAAGGAGCCCATCATAATTCCTCAAAGAAACCAGAAGCAGAAAGCCCTGGTAAGGATGCAGGATTTCAGCCTCATGTGATGAACCTCTTAATTTCCTCTTTCTCATTTTACAATCATCTGGAACCTCTCCAGCCTCCTGCACTTCAATTAAAGCCCACGGGAAGACATCAGGAGGTAATTCCTCCCATATAACTTCTTCATATCAGGAAGTGCAGGCAGTCTGGAAGGCTGAAGAGCAATGGAGAGATGTGTAATAGAAAGAAAAACCACACACACACACACACACACACACGCAGCACAGTGATTAGATAAGCTCAAAAATGCCACCAAAAGAAATCCAAATTATATTATAAACATGCTGAAAATGAGGTAGAAAAATGGAAGCCTCTTTCTTGGGAATGAAAACTTTCAGTAAATTGGAGGACAGATTGTGGCTCCACCACTGTAGCTGACCATAGATAGCAGTGCCCCCCTCACACCTGCCACAGGGCTTTCAGGGACGTCGTGGTATCATACACATCTTATCAAAAGCCACTGCCAGTCAGTGCAAACAATGAGCTAGATAGACCAATGGTCTGACATGACATAAGGCAGTTTGCTATGTTCCAAGTCATTTTCCCCCAACCTGATGCCCTCCAGATGTTTTGGACTACAACTCCTAGCATTCCTGACCATTGGCCATGGTGGTTGTAGCTGATGAGAGTTGAGTTCCAAGACATCTGGAGGGTACCAGGTTCAGAAAAGCTATTCCAAATGGTTCTGTGATTTGTCAGAGAGCTGACAACTGAGAAGAGTGTCAGATTTATTTATTTTTTGAGAGAGAAGGAACAGTATTTGTCTACTGCAGGGGCAAATGACTTCCACATTCTCAAGGGCCACTCTGTTCTCCTGCCAGCCTTTGCCAACCTGGTGCCCTCCAGATGTTTTGGACTTCAACTCCCATCAGGCCCCGGCCAGCATGGACAATGGTAGTCCAAAGCATTTTGAAGGCATCGAGTTGGGGAAGGCTGCTTCAGACAGTGGCCTGGGTTGCGGGGGCTGGAAGTATATCTTTCTTCATGCAAACTGACCTCCCACATAGATGGTCAGGCTCTATGATAAAGCAGTGCAATTTAGTAGCAAAGGAGGATTGAGCTGTGCCATTATGAAGCACATGAGCTCAGGTACCGCTAAGGCAAAATCCCACAAGACATAGACAATATTACTGTGGACTATCTCTCTCAACATGATTGCTCTTGTTTAAAAGAGATGAACCTGTGCACAAATATTTCAGTTAGTCAGTTGATCTTATTGCACATTTAGAACCTCTGCTCTAATCTTTTTTAATGGCCACTGTGAATAAGGCTACTTGACTAGTTACATAAGGATTTGTATCTGCAAGTAGTTTACCCACGTGCTTAGCCAAAGTTCTATAAGACATTCTTCCCAGCAAAGGCGCAAGAAATCTTTTCCTGGAGAAACATTTCATGGTTAAAATATGGCAGAGCTTCCAGGAGGCAATTAAAGTTTCCAGAGGGTGGGGTCATCTGCACCGCAGGCCACCCACTTCCAACTCATCTCAGCATTTTATGCCTTGGGACAGCTGGACTCACCTGCCTAGCACTGATATTTGAAATGTTCTTTCCCCCATCAGGATTCTGCTGTGAGACCACCCTCCAGCCATGCTGCAATTACTTCAGAAAGCTTTCATGGGGGTTTGCAGGATTGGGACACAGACAGCAGTGAAAATCTAAGGTGGCTATAAAACCTTGGAGGTTTGCAGGATCAGGACCAAGCTTCATAGAGATGTGATGCTCATTCGCTAAAGCACAATTCTCCACATAGCCATTGCTGGCAAAGAAGGTTTAACACCTTCCCAGTACTGTCCTTGCGAATTCGCTTCCTGACTGGGGGAGGTTGTGTATGTAATTTTGTCCGGATCTTGCAAACCCCCAAGGTTTTCTAGCCACCTTGGATTTTCACTGCTGTCAGGGTGCTGGATTGTGATGCTGCATCGGGTGCCTCTGAGTAGGGGAGGCTGGCTATGAGGTTTGGTCCCAATCCTGCTCATCCCCTCACTTCTATTTGCACTGCTGACTTGGTCACTTCAACATGTTCCTAAGAGCAAAGCCAGTGAAAAGCAGAGTGACAGCAGTTTTGTCCGCTCTTGCCTCACAGCTCTGTAGCCAGCGAAAATAACCCATGGTGACCTCCAGCCAAAATGATAACTGACGATGGGTTAAATGACTGTACTCTGCAGACTGTGGGTCATTGGAGTGGGTTATTTTGGCCAAATAAGCCATTAAAAAACTCCCACCAGGTGACACAATAACCCACGATGGGTTATCGTGATGTCTGAACACAGTCTGAACTATGTATTTATTGACTTTTTTGTCTGGTCAACAACAACAAAAACCCCTCTATGGGCAAACTGTAAGATCTAGAAACTAACACCTAAAGTGCTAGCGGGAGGGGGGAGGATGTCTTCATTAGGGATGTAAATATTTTGGGGAATTCATTCCATCTGTGTTTTGCAGATTGTCAGGTGCCTTTTGTTTTATCGTCCACTCATTGATGGAATTGGATTTTCCCACATTCACACTTGCGAAAATGCACAAATCCCCCCTAAACGCGCATTTTTATGCTTTCGCCTATGGAGAAAATGTGCATTTTCGAACGGTGTTTTTAAATTTTATGTATTTTTTTTTGCCTAAATTTGCATGAAATTCCGGAAAGTAAAAAACAACTGGTCCATGAAATCCATGTGACTAGGGAAAAGCTGGTCCTCTGCCAAATCTAAACTAATTCATAGAAATTCAAACTAATTTTATTCCGTTGCAGATTTCTCCAAAATCTCTAGCCACAACTGAGATGCCCTTCCGTCTTGTAGCTAGGAATGTCATGAGCATCTGTGCAGTCTGACAGATTCTCCCCTGCTCAGGGCCCCCCCCCCGACTCTGCTTGCTGAGCCCCCAGCTCACTGACCTGCATGAGCTGCTGGGTCTTACCATTCCTGGCCGTGAGCACCTGCACCCAAGTCACAAATGGCAACTTGGTATTTTTTGTAAATAAAATCTTTCACACAATGGCTGGCACTTTCCGGCTGGCCACTGTGTGCAAGATTTAATAATTTTAAAAAAGAGTTGCTGCTGGTGGATGGCTCGGCATGGGGGGGGGAGCAATCCTTTCTCCTCATCTCATCTCATCTCATCCCAGCTCCCATGAAGGCAGCGGCTTGATGGGAGGAGGAAGACAAGAGGGAAGCCCCTCTTGCCTTCCTTCTCTCATCAAGCTACTGCTTCCACATAGCTGGCCCCAGATGGAAGGGGGAGACAGGAATGATCCTTTCTCCTCCCCTCATCCCAGCTATGGAAAGGCAGTGGCTTGACAGGAAGAGGAAGTGAGAAGGAAGGCCATCTCTCCAACATCCTCTCATCAAGCTGCTGCCCCCGTGTAGCTGGCCTGGGATGGGAGGGGAAGAAAGGAATCATCCTTTCCACCCTCCAGTATAAATATAGAGCCCCTTTTATGCAAGATGGGGCTCTAAATTTTTGCAGATTTATTGCTGTGCACAAGGATGGCTGGAAAGGGCCAGTTCTACAACTTAAGAGGCCTCTTATTGTTGTGCGCAACAATAACTCTACAAAAATGGAGCCCTATCTTGCATAAAAGATGGCAGCTCTCATAGAGGAGTGGGCAGCTGCAGGGCACTTCTGGACAGCTCACTGACCCCTCCAGGGGCTCGTGTAGCCTAGGGATGGACGAAAGAGACTTACCTGGTCCTGCAGCTTGCTCCGCGGTGGGGAGGAGGCGCTTCGGTTCTCCCCCCGAAGTTCAGGCAAGGGGGGGGAGGTGCCCTGCCTCTCCCGGCCGAAATTCAGGCCGGGGAGGAGCGCCCTGTCTACCCGGCCGTGAAAAAAAAAGTAAAGTAAAGAACAAACAAACACACACCTGTGATAGGCTACGTAACGATTTGCGTAGCCTATCATGGCTAGATTTCCAAAGTCAGCCGTGATAGGCTACGTAAATCGTTACGTAGCCTATCACGGGTGACTTTGAAAAAAAAAAAGCACGTACGCAAATGGCAGCGGCCCATGGGCACCGTCATTTGCGTTCCTTATTTTGGCACGTCTAGTCTACATAAAGATTTACGTAGACTACAGCGAAAATAAGGGGACGCTATTTGCGTTGCCCTTATTTTCGCCATAGTCTACGTAAATCTTTACGTAGACTAGACGTGCCAAACTAAGGAACGCAAATGGCGGCGCCCATGGCCCACCACCATTTGCGTACGTGCTTTTTTTTTTCTTCAAAGTCACCCGTGATAGGCTACGTGACAATTTACGTAGCCTATCATGGCTGACTTTGGAAATCTAGCCGTGATAGGCTACGTAAATCATTACGTAGCCTACCACGGGTGTTTGTTTGTTTTTTACTTTAGGTTTTTTTTTTTTGCAATGGCGGCGGCGGCAGCCGGTCAGGAGACCGGCCGCCGCCTCTGCCCGCGCCGAACCGCCGCCGGGATCCGCCGCCCAGAGGGACATTCGCTGAAGGTAAGTCCCGTCCTGGGTGGGGCGGGGGGCCGGCGGAGAATTTCCCAACCAACTTCGGGGGGCCGAATGCGTTGGAGCTCGGCCTCCCGAAGATTCGGGGAGAAATTCTCCGCCATCCCTAGTGCAGCCTGGCTTGTGTGGGTGGGCAGCAGCAGCGGTTGCTCAAGCGCCCACTGAGCATGGACTCTAATGAGTTTGTCCATCCCTACTTCTAACCATCCACCTAACTTCATTCTGTGAATGCTCTAGTCCTTGTATAGATACCAGCATTAATTGATACTGTCATATCTCCTCTAGCCTTGATCCCAGGCCAAATGGCTGCTAGTTCAGCAATTCTTGCACCATTTCAAAGATTAAAGGTCATGTAGGAGAGATCAGATGTGGTTGGCTTCGGCTGGAGCAGTGGTGAACAACTTCAGGGTCTCCAGGGGCCAATTTCAACCCACAAAACAACCTGGGGTCCCCACCCTCATGCACTGCCAGATTTCAGTGGCAGCAGCAGCAAAACAATGGGCGGTGGCCTATAAAGGCCAAATCTAGCTTTAAACCAAGGCTTTAAAGCTGGTGTTGGCCTTTTTGGGCCACTATCACAGTTTGCCACCAAGATCTGGCAGTAACCCACCATTGTTTTGCTGATGCCACTGCCACAGAAGAAAATTCGGCATTGGCAGGGGGTGTCAGAGACTGCACTTAAGGACAGGTAGCTGCATGTAGCCTGCAGGCCACATGTTGCCCATTCCTTGCCTAGAGCGTCTGGGCTGAGAATCCTAATGGGAACATCATTCCAGCTTGATCAACTTTCTAAGGGCTTAGAGGGCACACCACTCAGGGAGCTAAACAAGCATTCAAAGTCTCACTCAAATCGGGGTGGGAGAGAGAACTTGGGGAGGAGAATGAGGACAAACTAACAAGCTATGCCCACTCTACCACTTCTCTGTCACTGAGTCCTGCTACCTTCTACACGTAGAAGGATGAAGGTCTGCAGGGATGTGCAAGCTCCCTGTGCGAATGAGAACCCAGATCATGCAGGGATCTAAATCAGGCAGGAAGCCTACACATCTAGAACAGGCTTCCCACTGTAGACCTTTGCCCTTCAACGCATGGAGTGTGGTGGGGCCAAGCGACAGGGACGCAATGGAGTGGCCAGGTAATGCATCCCCACTTTCCCCTTATGTGATTGTCCCTTCTAAACAAGAACAAAACAGCTACCAGAAAGTCCTGACTCCACCCAGATCAGATGCAACTAAGTCCAGTGTCTAGTGACTAGTGACGGTGTCGGTTCTCAGAAAAAATCCTGCCCTCTGGGGTTCCCCTGATGTCCATGCCCCTTTCCCCTGGCCCCACTCCCCTTCTCCCAATCACCAGTGGTTTCCTGGGATTTCTGCAGTCCCCCCCCCATTCTAAAATGATAATATGCCTCTCCTAAGGCTTAGTTACTGGCAGTAAGCGCATTAAACTACAATATGCTGTGTGTGTGTGTGTGTGTGTTTGTCCCTGCCCCTTTTGCCTTTGACCCCTCCCCTTTTGCCTTCCCCCCCCACACACACCCCTGAAATGTGGCCCCTGAGAACTGGAATTGAATTTGGCCCTTGGGCTGAAAGAGGTTCCCCACCCCTGACATAGGAGCTCGTAGGTGCCAAATGTGGTTAATGTGCTTACACGGCTCCTGCAATCAGAAACCTGATAAGACATGGTTTGTGATCACAGGAGCTGTGCAATCATGTTCAATTGAACACAATTACAAGCCCTTCATGCTAAATGCGCCAAGGTCTTTGAGGATGCTTGGGGAGCAAACCGTGCATGCTCACACGTGATTTTGTCTGTAGTTTGACTGTAGCTGTGTTAAAGGCAAACACCTGCCTGGACATCTGTTATGCCCTGTTCCCATCCTGAGGTGTCTAGGGAAGGAACATGAACTGTTATGCCTCATTTGTTCCTCATCTCCCCCTCCCCCGCCCCCTTTCCTAGAATAAGAGCATGTACAGGCTGTACTTGGAAATACTGCCCAACTGCAACAACTCAGTGGGGGTTGTGTTATAACTGACTATCCCCCATGCTATCAGCATCCAAACCTTTAAGAAATGAAAAGCTTGATAATGTTAACATTTCTAATTACATACAGGGTAGTGAGTAGTTGCAACCACTTTAAAAGGGCCTGCTGGTTGGATAAACATGCCTGTAGTTCTTGCCTTGTGAAATTAAAAAGCCTGGAAGAAAGAAGATCCTTCCTGAGGCACTCTGAAATGAAACTATTTGAGGCCTCTTGGGTAGTTCTAACTCGGATTATGGTTTATTCGCTGTCATCAATAAGCATGGTACTTTTCAGAGTTAGATAAGAAAAAATACAGGTACCTCCCCCAAGACATTTCCAGTCTAAAATGGTGACATGGGTATGCAACAAAGTAAGGGCAGCACTTCTTGTGACCAAGGTGGAAGTTCAACCCAGGTTGCCTAGGCCAAAGTCAACACTGGAACACTCTCTGGCTCTGAGCTTTGATCTCAGAGACGGCAATGTATCTGATAGTGCGGTGCTAAAGAATGGTCCCACTTTATTTCAGCCATGCTCTTTCAGTTTGATAGAAAAGAAATTGCTTCTGAAAAAATGTTCAAACAAGAAGAATTTTTTTGGAGAAATTCCCATGGGTGAGATTTGGGGTTCTTGTATTTCCCTTTCTTATGAGGTGGCCAAGGGGTGTGTCTGAGTGTCCTGTCTTTCATTATACAAGCATATCTCTAGCAGCTAGCAGCCTCCCCAGCATCTTGCAATTCAATTAAAGCCCAGGGGAAGGGAAGACATGGTAAGTCCTCCTTATGGGGCTTTTTCACATCAGGACGTGTGGGCTGCATGGGAGGCTGCAGAGTGAAGGAGAGATGAAGAACAGAGAAGAAGAACACAGCCAGCACCCCTAGCCACCTCACAATGATCGTGTAAGCTCAAAAACACCACCAAAATGGTTGCCGCGCGAAACAATGAAAGCCCTTCGAGGAAAAAAGCCTGTGCGACAACTACCGTTAATGGTGAGCCCAACTCTGAGAAACAGGTGGAGAACTGACCCACCCCTTGGAGAAATCTGGTGAAACAGTCTCCTCAGTTTCTCTGCCTAGGCCATTTGCACACAACTGTAGTATCTAAGATCCAAGCCACCAGGCTTCAGTCAAGATAACCTTTACAGGGCAAAGTCACATTCAGATGTAAGTCCCACTGAGTGCAATAGAGCTTACTCCCAGGTAAGGGGGCATAGGGTTGCTCTGTTAAGCCAGCTGTGTGTGGGTTTTGTTCGTTGGTTTTGTTTCTTGTTTTTAGAAAAAGTGGATCCTCCCTCTCAAGCAAAAAGAACTATGTGTGATACCAGGATCCAAATGGTTTCAGTCCTAAGTAAAATGTTCAGTCCTAAGTAAAATGAGCTGATTGATTCATGGGGCTGGTGTTGGAACGGAGGTGGTATTGCAGCAGAGGTGGGTGTGGGGCAGCGGAAAAATTAGATTCAATAACTTTATACTGAAGTCTTTTAAAATACAGATGAAATGTATGCACTATAAAGCAGCTCCCCTTCACTGTCATGGTAAAGCAAGACTTTATGCATTTTTTAAAATAGCTGGCTGCTCTTTTGAATGTTTCTTTTGCAAATATGACTCCTGGGAGTCAGCAACTTTGAACATTAATGATGCGATGAACCACACAAAGTGATCTTTTATTGACACTACTTTGATCCCCAAGCAACTGGGTAAGACAAAATCTCACCATTCCTGTCTAGAATGTCAGAATCCAAATGAAATTAAAATACAGAAGATGCAAGGTACACCAATGAAATCAACTTGATGCCTGTGAAAGAATTATTGAATTATATCTCAGGTTGCAGGAAAGTAGAGGCTTCAGCTGGTACTATCAAAGTTACTATATAAATTGTCATTATGGCCCTCTTGTGCCTCATAAGAAATAAATCATATCTGTATGTTTATTGCACATTTTTTTAAAAAATAAATAGCTCTTTCAACTCAAGCATGTGTATTAAACATGCCAAAATGTATAATGCAGCCAAAGAAGCTTGAGACTGTGAAACTGATTGCTATACAGCAGGGGTGCACAACCTTTTCGGCCCCAAGGGCTGCATTGGATGGCTGCTGGGATGGCGTGGGCTGCACATGCACACACATTCACATACAGCTCACATACAAAATGCAACTTGCTCACATGGACTACTCATACACAAATTCCTCTCTCTGTCTCTGCCTCTGTCTCTCTCTCTCTCTCACACACACACACACACACATCTCCTGCCTAAGAGCATTTCAGAGGCCAGCCATATGCTTTGAACAGATAAAACCAATATGTGTCATCCCAGAAACCTCAGTTCTCAAACCACACAGCCAGCCATCCTAACTCCTAGCTGTTCTCCCTCCTTTAATCCATTCTCTTGCTGAAGGGTCCTGATATTTCACATTCTGTTACCTGAATTCTTTCGGGGGGGGGGGGAGTTGAGGAAGAAACAGTCTAGGAATAGGCTGTATGGTTTCTGTCATAGAAGCCCCATTCCTAGAGTGTCCTAGGAAGCAGGCAGGAGCCTTCAAGCACAGCTTCCTAGGATGCTCTGGAGATGCTCTAGGAACATCTTTCTCCCCGCCCCCCTTTTTTTTCCTTCTTCCTGTGCAGTTGCCAGACAGGGCTTAAGGCACTGCCCGCAGGCCGCACATTTTGCACTCCTCTCTTACCCAGGAAGTCTCTGCTTTCTAACGTTTCAAAGAATGTTTCTAATAACTGAACTTAATCTCGTTATGCATTCAGGTTGCATCACAGTCCTGTGCTTAGTTATATGTGTGTACATCCAATTGCATTGATCGGATTTAAGACCATGTAAGATTACATACAACAGCGTTCTGTGCACCTCGGTGTTCAGTCATGCCGGCCACATGACCACGGAAGCGTCTTCGGACAGCGCTGGCTCTTCGGCTTAGAAATGGGGATGAGCACCGCACCCTAGAGTCGGACACGACTGGTTGGGGGCACCTTTACCTTTTTTTTAAGATTACATACAGATTCCAGCACAGAAAAATAGGAAGCTGCCTTATTCAGAGTCAGACCATTGGTCCATCTAGCCCAGTATTGTTGACGCTGACTGGCAGTGGTTCTCCTAGGGATGTACAAAAGGCACTTACCTGGTCCCGCAGCTTGCTTCGCGGTGGGGGGGAGGCGCTTTGGTTCTCCCCCTGAAGTTCAGGCCGGGGGGGGAGGCGCCCCGCCTCGCCTGGCCAAAATTCAGGCCGGGGAGAAGCGCCCCGTCTCCCTGGCCGCGAAATACAAAAGTGAAAAACACACACACACACACCCGTGATAGGCTACGTAATGATTTACATAGCCTATCACGGCTAGATTCCCAAAGTCAGCCATGATAGGCTACGTAAATCGTTACGTAGCCTATCACGGGTGACTTTGGAAAAAAACAACAACACCACGTACGCAAATGGTGGCGCCCATGGGCGCCGCCATTTGCGTTCCTTATTTGGGCCTGGGTAGTCTACGTAAAGATTAGACTACGGCGAATAAGAAGCGTTGCCCTTATTTTCACCATAGTCTACGTAAATCTTTACGTAGACTACCCGGGCCCAAATAAGGAACGCAAATGGCGGCGCCCATGGGCGCCACCATTTGCGTACGTGGTTTTTTGTTTTTTTTTTCAAAGTCACCCGTGATAGGCTACGTAACAATTTACGTAGCCTATCATGGCTGGCTTTGGAAATCTAGCCGTGATAGGCTACGTAAATCATTACGTAGCCTATCACGTTTGTTTTTTTTTTACTTTATTTTTTAATGGCGGCGGCGGCAGACGGTCGGAAGACAGGCCGCCGCCCCTGCCCCCGCCGAACTGCCACTGAACCGCCGCCGGGACCCGCCGCCAAGAGGGACATTCGCAGGAGGTAAGTCCCATCCCGGGGGGGTGGCGGGGTGGCAGAGAATTTCACTGCCAATTTCGGGGGGCCAAATGCGTTGGCATTTGGCCTCCCCAAGTTTCGTGGAGAAATTCTCCGCCATCCCTAGGTTCTCCAGGGTTTCAGATATGAGGTTTTCCTTGCCTTACTTGGAGATGCCAGCGATTGAACCTGGGAGCTTCTGCATGCAAAGCAGCTGCTCTTACCACTGAGCTACAGCCCCTCTCAAAGCAGGCCTCAAGTACTTCTATACTGTATTGATTGTCCCTTTAACCATTTTATTTCTGCTGAAGTTAATGGGACTACGCTCTGATGACTAATTTTGCAGATATCCTGCATTTTTGCAGGGTTCATTCTGCAAATTCTAATTTGCACATTCCCAACTGTGATGTCCATTATACAGCTTGTACAAGTACATGGCATTTAGGAACATAGGAATCTGCCTTATACCAAGTCAGACCATTTGTCCATCTAGCTCAGTATTGCCTGCACTGACTGGCAGCAGTGTTCTAGGATCTCTGCTAGGGCCCTTGCTTTGTCCTACCTGATGACCATTTGCATACAGTACTGAGATACAGACATTCCCCTAGATACTGGTGGATTGTTCCTAATTCTAGTGCCACCCCACATTTTTTCATCCAGTCTCATTCAGTTTTATGAAAATAAATTGCTTTTGAAAAGAAATTCGAAGGATAAGAAAATTTCAGAGAAATTCTTGTGGGCTGAGTTTGGGGTTCTTGTGCTTGCCTTACTTATGAGGTGGCTAAGCTGTCTTGTCTTTCATTGTACAATCTTCTCTCTGGCAGCCTGTAGCCTCCTCGGCTTCCCACACTCCAATTAATTTTATATGGTGGCCACCTTTCCTCTCTTTCCGTACAATGCTCCAGAATGATGCTAGATATGGGACATTGGAGGATGTAAAATGGGGGCCAGGCTGCCAACACAGTTGCTGCTGTTGCCACTTCCCCCCACCCGAACCCTTTTGGAAGTAGAAAGGAGCTGTGTTACCCTGGCAATGGTGAGCCTTACCTGTGAGAAATTGTTGGAGAATTCTCATCCCCTGAAGAAATTCAGTGAAATTGTCTCCCTAATGTATCTATCCACAAATAGGGTGGAGAATTTTGAAAGACCATTTGGGTACAGTTCTACCTAATTCACTTGAAGCCTCTTCATTCCTTGTCTCAGAAACTCAAATGTAAAGCTTCATAAAAGCACCAGATTAAAAAATAAGAAAAAAGAAACATACGTTCTTGTCAAGAGCAGCTGAAAACATTTTACTGATAGCAGCGGCTCTCACACTGTAAGATATAGGATGGGCTGTGCTTAGGTGATGTGGGACACTTGAAAGGGATGTGCAGTGTTCCAGGGAGAAATAGAATCTGGAGGCAGGTGGAACCATCCTTCCTTCCCTGTACCAGCAGCTTGGCTGGGTTGAATTCCCATTGGCAGCCTTCCCTAATCTGGTGCTCTCAACTCCCATCAGCCCCAACTAGTATGACCACCCATCAGGCATTCTGGGAATTGTAGTACAAAACATCTGGTGGGGAAGGTTGCTGATTAGCATAGGATCCTCATTGATTCAACACTGGATTTGTGAGGGATGACTGCACCCCCAGCATCACAACTGGATTTGAAGCCCAAAGAAGAAAGCTCGGGAAGGTGGCTTTGTTCCAAATGTAGTTCCAGTGTTGTTTGAGGAAGGGATCTAAGATGTCGTACTGTATTAATGCCGGAGTCGGATTAATACCCTAATGTACAGTCTTCACATGCAGGAGCAAGCTGGATGTAGTTGAACATGAGAAAGCCCAGACTCTAACCCTGGGGTCTCCAATGTGGGGTCCATGGGCACCTCTCTCAGTGCCTGCTAGGAGGATCCCTGCCCTTCCTTATTGTTTTAGATTTTTTCAATTTTTAAAAAAATAACTGGGAGGCTGTCAGGATGTAAGTCAAAGTCCTGACCTCTAGTGCTATTTTCATTTCCAAGAATGCCTCTGGGCCCTAAATGGGCCCCAGAGGAACATTAAGAAATAAAATTGGTGGTTGGCTGCAGCTCAGCACTTCATTTTGAAGTATGTCCAGCCACACAGAGAAAAGAAAAAGGCAATCTTGGGGGCAAGAGAGGCTGGGGGAAGGGAGCGAAGGAGGGTGTTTTGCTTGTGCAGTGTATATGGGTTTGCATGTGAGAAAGAGCTGATTGGTTTGTTTGTGTTCGCAAGGTGTGTATGCATGTTTGTGTGGGTCTCTCTGTTTTTGTGTTTCTCTGAGGATCACCAGTTTGCCTTCAATGAAATCTATGTTTTGTTGTGCTTTGTTGGGACAAATATGTGATTTGGCATTTGGGACTTAGACCCGCCCTTCCACCTTCTGCTCAGTTTCTTCACTACATTACTTGTCCCTGAACTTCATTCGTTTACCTTTTGTGAAAAGAGTGATGGAGCAGAAAACTGGTTCATAAAAGTGGTTTTGTGTTTTGGAGCTCAGACCCCACCTCTGCTTTGTACTTAGGTTGTCAGTCAAGTTACTTTTCTTTTAGTCTCACTGTTTTCTTCTTCTTCTGGGAAATGTGTGTTTTGTGACTGCCACACCCACCACAGCAACCATTTTGTGAATGGGCAAGCACCTGGATGGCAGCCATTTTGTGAGAGCACCTACAACACTGTCTCAAAATTCAAAATGTGCCCACCAACCCAAACACATTAGGGACCCCTGTCAGAATAGTGTATTATGTTGGATTGGGAGGAGGTAGAGGGTAAAGAAAGTTTAGAAGGGGGCAAGTTCAAAACATTTCAAAAACCATGATCTACAGGACTAACTTGCAACTTTTGTGGGCAATTTGAATCATTAAGGCTGCAATCTTATGCACACTTTCCCATGAGTAAGTCCCTTTGAGTTCAGTAGGACTTCTGAGCAGGCATGCATAGAAATGTGCTGTTCATTATTTCTACCTCCTGTCAGAGCTAAAAGGGCTGATCCTTTTGTGTATGAATCATTAAAGCCTAACCTTGAAATTGAAATATATGACTCGCTAGAGACCTTTGATATACAAAAAAGGGTTTAATTACATTACATTAACTAAAACGTACTTAGGGCAGAACCAGTGACAGATAACTTGAAAGGGAATTAACTTAGTATTTTTGGATAAGTTCAGCATTAACTACATGATTCCAGGACTGGAGATATTTTCCTTTAAGCCTCTCAATTGACATAAAATAGATATTGATGTTAGTATCTTTATGAGTCCTTTGACCAGACTAGAATTGAGTTAATGCAATACCCATGACATTGCCCTGTAACAAGCTTGGAAATCAATTGTAACACCAACCAATTAGGGATGCTTGGGTTCTTCATACATTTTGTGAAGATTCATTTGGCCTTAATTTTGTGTTTGGAATGGAATTCACGGCAAAGCATCTACTCCTCCCTAACAGTCATCTCATCTAGATCTCCCAGGGGATTTTCATCAGTGACTCCCTTTGTGTACCTTTTCCCCCATTCGAGATGGAGAACTTAGGCATCTAGGGGTGGCATGGCCCACAGGATGTAGGTTGCCCATATGTGATTGAAGTGACCCCTTCATCACCTGATACCCCGTTCCCAAGGCAAGATGTTATTTAAGGGAAAAAGGGAGGCTGTCAGGTTAAGCTTTCAA
The DNA here is from genome assembly GCF_057233095.1 of Heloderma suspectum. Lineage (NCBI taxonomy): Eukaryota > Metazoa > Chordata > Lepidosauria > Squamata > Helodermatidae > Heloderma > Heloderma suspectum. Next base: position 258,025,753 of record NC_139461.1, read on the forward strand.
AGAGCTCCTTTAAAATGAAAAACAAAACAAAACCTTGAGCTTTTCTGAGAGTTAGATAGGAATGTGCAAAAAGTCAGTGTGGTGTAGTGGCTAGAGTGTTGGACTGGGAGTCGGGAGATCCAGGTTCTAGTCCCCCTCAGCCATGGAAGCTCACTGGGTGACTTTGGGCCAGTCACAGACTCTCGGCACAACCCACCTCACAGGGTTGTAGTGAGGATAAAATGGAGGAGGAGGAAGATTATGTACACCACCTTGGGTTCCTTAAGGAGGAAAAAAGGTGGGATATAAACATAATAAATAAATAAATAAGTAAGTAAGTAAGTAAGTAAGTAAGTAAGTTGGATTGATCCAGAGAGTAAGCTGGATGGGGCTTGAGGGTAAGCTGGATGAGTGTCGAAAATTTCTCCCAGGAATTTCCACCAAATGTTCCTCAGCCCAAGTCCAGCCTTCTGAATGACACCAGCTCTCCCGGAAATGAACCACGCTTCTGAAAAACAGTTTTGGATGATTAGTTTGAAACATGTCATCATGATGCTGCTGAAAGTCCATGTGATTCGAAGATTTGATAGAAATATTTGGATAAGGAAACCAAAGCAGCTGAAAACATGGACAATTCAGAAAATGCACAAGTGGTTTCTGTTCACTGTTAGATAACAGCAAATCAACCTATGGATGAGCAACGCTCCATTGACCTTAAAAAAAATAAAAGACCAAAGGGCATGGGGTGGAGAGTTGCAAAGAGTACACAGAATGATTTCCCATAACCCTGGCTGACGGTATAGTGTTCTCCTTCAGAGAGCTACAGTTACATTAAGTGCCACATGAGCGTTGCTTATTGTTCAAACACCATCGATTCCTTTGCCACCAGCTGCTTGTGTACTTGCTTGTTAGCAACAACATTCATGTCACAAAACATCATTGTTTCTTTTAAGCTATGATAAAAATACGCTTGGCGGAGGCCCGCCGTGAAGCTCACATGAAAGTGAAGCCTGACCTTTGGTCATAGAACGCCTTCCTCTGCCCTGCAGCTTACTGGTTTTCAAGTTGTGACGGAAGCATCAATGCTTTGGAAATGGATTAACTCTACATCTGGGGGCATTTGGAAAAGAAAAGAAGATGACAGAACTCAAATTAATTTTTCAGCAAGTCACATAATTGTGACGACAACCTTCCCTCCCATGGTATTGATATCAATGCATTGTCTAGTTAAACATCAATAAATACATATAACACTCTAACAAGACAGACATTGGCTTATTGATGTTGTTGTCAGCTATTTCCTGCTTCTAGTCAAACCTCTGCAAGGGGCTGGTAAAATGCCAAGAGATGGGGAAGGGGAGGATTTATGTGTCTGTGGGGTGGTGGGTCCTTCCTTTCCTGGATCATTCTCTTTGAGTCCTACAGCATCCAAAGACTTTTATGTGTTCAACAGGCACTCTGTTTCCCACCTCTGCCACCAACAACGTCATTTAATGCCATAGGCTTCTGTGGCTTCCCAACCAAATGTTTTCAGATTTCTGTTTCACTAGAAAACAAGAATGCAGTTTTTGTGTGTTGTGGCTGACACAATCTTTCTCCTTTTCACTCTTTTCTTCATGAGTGCATGGATTACCCAAGCACAGATATCGCACACAAAACTGGCCCTATGACCCAAAATAATACATCTAGATTGGTACCTTAAAACAGATATTGCAGAGCTGGAAAAGGTGCAGAAAAGGGCAACTAAAATGATCAAGGGGCTGGAGCATCTCCCCTGTGGGAGAAGGGACTGTTTAGCTTGGGAAAAAGGAGGGTGGGGGGAGACATGATGGTGGTATACAAAATTATGCATGGTGTGGAGAATGTGGATAGGGAGAAATTTTCTCCCTCTCTCAAAATACTATAACCTGGGGTCATCCCATGAAGCTGATAGGTGGGAGATTCAGGACAGATAAAAGGGAGTACTTCTTCACACAACGCACAGTTAAACTGTGGAATTTGCTACTACAGGATGTAATGATGACCACCAATTTGGATGGCTTTAAAAGGGGGTTGGACAAATTCCTGGGGGAAAAGGCTATCAATGACTACTAGTCCTGATGGCTATGTGCTACTTCCAGTACCAGAGGCAGTGAGCCTATGTACACCAGGTGCTGGGGAACATGGGTGGGAAGGTGCTGTTGCACTCATGCCCTGCTTGTAGGTTCCTGGTTGACAGCTGGTTGGCCACTGTGTGAACAGAATGCTGGACTAGATGGACCCTTGGTCTGATCCAGCGTGGGTCTTCTTATGTCCTCAATTATTTATACATAGCAGAGGTGGACAACTTGTGACCCTCCAGATGTCATTGAACTGCAGTTCCCATGATCATCCCTCACCAGTGATTATGCTGGCTAGGGCTGATGGAAGTTGCAGTCCAAGAACATCTGGAGGCCAAAAATTGTTTGCCTCTGATTGACAGTGCAATCCTATGCTTGTTTATTCAGAAGTAAGTCCCATGGTCACTGAGTTTAGTAGGCCGTAAGCTGAAGGAAATGCACATAGCTCTTCCTGTACAGGGCCATGGATAGAAAAATTGGGGTTGCTTTTTTAAATGCAATTCATCTCTTTAATTTTTTTAAATAAATTTAGGATATGTATTTATTCATGTACTTATTATTACATTTCTATACTGCCCAATAGTCGGAGCTATCTGGGTGGTTCACCACAATTAAAACCATAGAACACAACATAAGGTACAATATAAAAAGTTTAAAACTACGTTATAAAATAAAAGTAAAAAGTTTTGTGAACCACCCAGAGAGCTTCAGCTATGGGGCAGAATAGAAATATAAAAAATTAATGTATTCAAATGAAATGAAATAAAATGAAATGAATGAAAAACAAAAATAAAACCTAACAGCAATATAAATATTTAAAATACAGTAACAGATCTAAAACAGCAGAAGTAGAAAGACTAAAATGCCTGGAAAAAACAAGGTCTTCACCTGGTGTTAGGTGAGCCTCTCTGGGAAACTCTTTCCACAACTGGGGTGCCACATCGGAAAAGGCCCTCATAGAATCATAGAATAGTAGGGTTGGAAGGGGCCTATAAGACCACCGAGTCCAACCCCCCTCTTCTTAGTAGCCACCCACCCCAGTTCCTTTGGAGGTTATTACAGAGGTTATTTTAGATTACTGGTCCATATTCACAGAAAGAGAAACTTAGGGTGCTTCCAGATGAAGCTTTTATAGCACCATCGTTTTGCCTCATTCACAGAATTTTTATAGGGGGTCCAGAGGACACTGTCTTCCACTCATTACTCTCCTAGTTTTCCTACCACTTCTTCAGTCTTTTTCCTTACTGCAGAAAATCCATAAGTGAAAACAACAATGGAACTGCAGCACAATGCCTTCTGTATGGTAATGCTAAGAGTCCTCAGTATGGAAGCACCGACAATATAATGGACATCACTGGATTATGCCATGGAGTAGCATCAGTTGCTGTCAGATATAGGTGCTTTGGATGTAAAACAAAAGGTTAGGATTCCAGAGCCCTGTACAAAGCTGGGGGCCTTGAGAAAACATGTCATTCTTCTAGACAGTTGGAAGTATGACTCCGGTCAATTCCAGATCACTCCTGCAAAACAGTTCCAAGGAAAATTCTAAGGCACACAATTAAGTTAGTCCATAGAAACTAAGGGGGTCTGGCCATGGACAATAAGTAGACATAACAACATCTGGAAATGATATGAACTCCTTGAGGAACAACAGGGCATTAGTGCTTTGCTGAAAATTGCTCCCATTTTTTTTGCCATTCTCATTCACTTTGATAGAACATAAATAGCTTTTGAAAAAAAATTCAAAGGAGAAGAAGATTTAAGAGAAATTTTCATGGGTTGGGTTCATGTACCTTCCTTACTTATGAGGTGGCTGAGGAGTGTGTAGAAGTGTCTTGTCTTTCACTATACAAGCATCTCTCTGGCAGCCTGTAGCCTCCTTGTCTTCTCGCACTTCCCACTTAGGGGAAGACATCATGAGGTAATTCCTCCCATAGGGCGTTTTCAGGTGAGGAAGCATAGGCAGCCTGGGAGGTTGCAGAGCAATGGAGAAATGTGTAATAGAAAGAGAGAGAAAACACACAGCACCCTCGGCCACCTCACAGTGATTAAGCTAAACCACTATCAGAATAAATTCAGAATAAGCTATAAAATGCCGAGCGAACGAGGCAGAAAAATGGAAGCCTCCTTAAAGAGGGAAGAACACTTTTAGGAAATTGGAGGCCAGAACAGCACTAGCTCCACATCTTCCCTCAAGCTTGGCCCAACACTGTCCCCCTCACACACACACCTGTACTGGAGAGGATGTAAAATGGGGGGTAGGCTAGGGATGTAAGAAAGTTTCATTTATGTTTGCAAATCATGTGAACCCTGAATGCAGGCATGAACAGGAGAATGTATTCTCCAAAACTTCGCAAATTGTGGAACTTGCTTGCATGTTTGAAAAATGTACTTTAAAGAAAAAAATGCATTTTTTAAAGTGTGCATTCTTAAAAATGCACATTTTCATACTGCAGTCTATGGAGGAAAGTGTGCACTTTGGGAAACGACACCTTTTTTCTGCATTTTCGCTGTTTGCTTTGCTCAATTTTCCCATTTGCACAAAATGAACAAGGATCGCAAGTGAATGTGGTAAACAAAGAGAGATGAACATCAAGTTGATGTTCAGAGGTTCTGGGCAAATGCAAACATCATTTGTTCACCCATCCCAGGCTGGGCTGCCAACACAGTTGCCACTGTTACCGCTAGCGTCAGTGCAAAAAACAACAACCCCTTAAGAAAAAAGACAGAGGCTGTGCAACAACCCCTGCCAAAGGTGAGCCCTACCTATGGGGAATTGTTGGGAGAATTGCTCCTCCCCCCGGAGAAATTTGGTGAAATTGTCCCCTCAGTTTCTATGCCCACAGATAGGGCAGAGAATTTTGAGAAGCCATTTGTGCACAGCTCTAGTATAAATATAAGAAACAAGCAATGTGAGGAGGTGGAGAGGGCATTTTGTGAAGTGCAGTGCAGCCACCAGAGACAGGATGTTGCCTTTCCTCCATTTTGGAAATAATCCAAACCAAAATGGATGTCCAAAACATTAATAAAAACCCTGCATTAGGTTAAGATTAGTCTCCCTGGTGCAAGGTCATCACCACAAGCCAATCTATTATGGCCTTGAGGCCTCAGAACCTTCTGCATCATTCATGCCATGAATAAGGCTTTCCACAATTTGCAGTACTTACTGGAGGAATGTGATGTAGAATGACTAGGAGCAGAGCTCGTACATTGCATGCAGAGCATCCCAGTTTCAATCCCTGGATCCCGGAGCAGGTGTTGGGAAAGACCTCTGCCTAGGGTGTGTCCTACTCTACAAAGGAGAGCCCTCTATTCAAAGACATCTTCTATTTGATGGCCATTCCAGTCCACATCTGGTTTAAGGTCAAAGAACGATAAGGAGGAAAAGCCGGGGTCTTGAAGTTTCCATTTGGCAGTTAGCAGCTGGATAGCAGATGGAGGAGGCACATAGGTCATTTGGTTACAGTTTTCCCCAGGATGTATTATGTTTCTATTTAAGTTAGTGTAATTATTTCCAAATTTGCATCTATCCCTATAAATTAGCATATGCTTCCCCCCCCCCCAAATCTGTGTCCAATTTGGCCCTCTTTTTGGATGATGAGTACCCTTTGATGCATAAGAGGCAACACTGCCTGAGACCCTGGACAGTCACTGCTGGTCAGCGTCTGCAATACTGGGCTAGATGGACAAATAGTTCTCCCAGTATAAGGCAGCTTCCTGTGTTTCAGGAGCCGTGTCAGGGCCCAAGGCCTCAACAGCTACTGCACATATGCAGGACATCTGGGGAAGCTGGGTCCCAGGAGAGACTGAGGGCACAATCCTATCCGGATGCCCGTGACTCCGAACTCGGAGGCTGATGGGCATCCTATGCAAGGCGGAAGGAACAGGGTGGCCATTGCCACCTCCATGCTCCACTTGCTCTGCATAACCACTGAGAGATTTTATGATATTCAGAGGTATATAAATGCCACAAATACATTCATAAATAAATCAGGTAGAAATTTTTGCTAGACGGGCAATTTTGCCCATCTAGCAGAGGCTCTGTGGAGGGAAGAAGGCTGGGGAGGCCAGAGGATTCTTCATAAGCTGGCCGCCCCAGTCTCCTCCTCTCTCTGCCCACAGAACCTCCCTTTTCCCCTCCTTTCTGAACTAGGGATGGTGGAGAATTCTGCCACGGATTTCAGTGAGGCTGAATGCACTGGCATTTGGCGCCCCGAAATCCATGGCAGAATGGCCTGCCCCTCCCGCCCCCCCGTGGATCCCCCCCAGGATGAGACTTACCTGAGGCGGATGTTCCAGATGGCGGCGGCTCCAGCAGCAGCTGTGGTGGCAGCAGAGGCAGCTGGTCTTCTGACCAGCTGCCGCTGCCGCCATTTGCAGTCTGGTCTTTTTTCTTTTTTTTTACCCAGATGTGATAGGCTACGTAAAGACTTACGTAGCCTATCACGTCTGGGTAAAAAAAAAAAAAGTGTATGCAAATGGCGGCTACGGCCATTTGTGTTCCTGATTTTTTGCCTTTTTAGTCTATGTAAATATTTACATAGACTATTACGGTGAAAATAAAAGTGAATGCAAATAGCGTAGTGGGCACTATTTGCGTTCCTTTTTGATTCATTGTTTTAGCCTACGTAAATATTTACGTAGGCTAAAATGGCGAATCAAAAAGGAATGCAAATAGCGCCCCCTATGCTATTTGTGTTCCCCTTTATTTTCGCCATAATAGTCTACGTAAATATTTACGTAGACTAAAACGGCAAACCCCTTCATGGATCACTGCCTTGTTGTGGCGAAGGGGCTTGCGTAACTCAGTGAAGCCATAAGCTATGCCGTGCAGGGCCACCCAAGACGGACAGGTCATGGCAGAGAGTTCTGACAAAATGTGGTCCACTGGAGAAGGAAATGGCAACCCACTCCAGTATTCTTGCCAAGAAAACCCCATGGAACGTATCACAAGGCTAAAAGATATGACGCCGGAAGATGAGCCCCTCAGGTCGGAAGGTGTCCAATATGCTACTGGGGAAGAGCAGAGGGTATTTCCAAGTAGCGCCAGAAAGAGTGAAGCGGCTGGGCCAAAGCCGAAAGGACACTCAGCTGTGGATGTGTCTGGTGGTGAAAAGAAAATCCGATGCTGTAAAGAACAATATTGTTTAGGAACCTGGAATGTCAGATCAATGAATCAAGGTAAGCTGGAGGTGGTCAAACATGAGATGGCAAGATTGAACATCGACATCTTGGGAATCAGCGAACTAAAATGGACAGGCATGGGCGAATTTAATTCAGGTGACCATCATATCTACTATTGTGGGCAAGAATCCCTTAGAAGAAATGGAGTAGCACTCATAGTCAACAAAAGGGTGGGAAAAGCAGTACTGGGGTACAATCTTAAAAATGATAGAATGATCTCAGTACGAATCCAAGGCAAACCGTTCAACATCACAGTAATTCAAGTCTATGCCCCAACCACTGAGGCCAAAGAAGCTGAGGTTGATCGGTTCTATGAAGACCTACAACACCTTCTAGAACTAACACCAAAAAAAGATGTCCTCTTCATCATAGGGGATTGGAATGCTAAAGTAGGAAGTCAAGAAATCACCGGGATAACAGGCAGGCATGGCCTTGGTGTACAAAATGAAGCAGGATAAAAGCTAATAGAGTTTTGCCAAGAGAACACGCTGATCATAGCAAACACTCTTTTCCAACAGCACAAGAGGCGACTCTACACATGGACGTCACCAGATGGTCAATATAGAAATCAGATTGATTATGTCCTTTGCAGCCAAAGATGGAGAAGCTCCATACAGTCAGTAAAAACAAGACCTGGAGCTGACTGTGGCTCAGATCATGAGCTGCTTCTTGCAAAATTTCGGCTTAAATTGAAGAACATAGGGAAAACCACGAAACCGTTCAGGTATGACCTAAATCATATCCCTGATGAATATACAGTGGAGGTGAGGAATAGATTTCAGGGATTAGACCTGATAGACAGAGTGCCTGAGGAACTATGGACAGAGGTCCGTAACATTGTTCAGGAGGCAGCAACGAAATCCATCCCAAAGAAAAAGAAATGCAAGAAAGCCAAGTGGCTGTCTGATGAGGCTTTACAAGTAGCTCACGAAAGAAGGGAAGCGAAAAGCAAGGGAGAAAGGGGAAGATATACCCAACTGAATGCAGAGTTCCAGAGAATAGCAAGGAGAGACAAGAAGGTCTTCTTAAATGAACAATGCAAAGAAATCGAGGAAAACAACAGAATGGGAAAGACTAGAGATCTCTTCAAGAAAATTGGAGATCTCAAGGGAACGTTTTGTACAAAGACGGGCATGATAAAGGACCAAGAAGGCAGGGACCTAACAGAAGCAGATGAGATTAAGAAGAGGTGGCAAGAATACACAGAAGAACTATACAGGAAAGATCTGAATGTCCCTGATAGCCCTGATAGCCATGATAGTGCGGTCACTGAACTTGAGCCAGACATCCTAGAGAGTGAAGTCAAGTGGGCCTTAGGAAGCATTAGTAACAACAAAGCTAGCGGAGATGACAGTATTCCAGCCGAGCTATTTAAAATCCTAAAAGATGATGCTGTTAAAGTGCTGCATTCAATATGCCAACAAATCTGGAACACTCAACAGTGGCCACAAGACTGGAAAAGGTCAGTTTACATTCCAATTCCAAAGAAGGGCAACGCCAAAGAGTGTTCAAACTACCGCACAATTGCACTCATTTCACATGCCAGCAAGGTGATGCTCAAAATCCTACAAGCTAGGCTTCAGCAGTATGCGAACCGAGAACTACCGGAAGTACAAGCTGGGTTTCGAAGAGGCAGAGGAACTAGAGATCAAATCGCCAACATTCGCTGCATCATGGAGAAAGCAAGAGAATTCCAGAAAAACGTCTATTTATGCTTCATTGACTACGCTAAAGCCTTTGATTGTGTGGATCACAACAAACTGTGGCAAATTCTTAAAGTGATGGGAGTACCAGACCACCTTACCTGTCTCCTGAGAAACCTGTACGAAGGTCAAGAAGCAACAGTAAGAACCAGACATGGAACAACCGATTGGTTCAAAATTGGGAAAGGAGTACGACAAGGCTGCATATTGTCACCCTGCTTATTTAACTTATATGCAGAGTACATCATGAGAAATGCCGGGTTGGATGAATCAGAGGTCGGAATTAAGATTGCTGGGAGAATTATCAACAACCTCCGATATGCAGATGATACCACCCTATTGGCAGAAAGCGAAGAGGATCTAAAGAGCCTCTTGTTGAAGGTGAAAGAGGAGAGTGCAAAAGCTGGTTTGAAACTCAACATTAAAAAAACTAAGATCATGGCATCTGGCCCCATCACTTCCTGGCATATAGAAGGGGAAGAAATGGAAGCAGTGACAGATTTTACTTTCTTGGGCTCCAAGATCACCGCAGACGGTGACTGTAGCCATGAAATTAAAAGACGCTTGCTCCTTGGGAGGAAAGCTATGGCCAACCTAGACAGCATCGTAAGAAGCAGAGACATCACCTTGCCGACAAAGGTCCGTGTAATCAAAGCTATGGTTTTCCCAGTAGTAATGTATGGCTGTGAGAGCTGGACTATAAGGAAGGCTGAGCGCCGAAGAATTGATGCTTTCGAACTGTGGTGCTGGAGAAGACTCTTATGAGTCCCCTGGACTGCAAGGAGGTCAAATCAGTCCATCCTAAAGGAAATCAACCCTGAGTGCTCATTGGAAGGACAGATACTGAAGCTGAAGCTCCAATATTTTGGCCACCTAATGCGAAGAGAAAACTCCCTGGAAAAGACCCTGATGCTGGGAAAGACTGAAGGCAAAAGGAGAAGGGGACGGCAGAGGATGAGATGGCTAGATAGCATCACGGATGCAATGAATATGAACTTGAGCACGCTCCGGGAGAGAGCGCAGGACAGGAAGGCCTGGCGTGCTATGGTCCATGGGGTCACGAAGAGTCGGACACGACTGAACGACTGAACAACAACAAAACGGCAAAAAATAAGGAATGCAAATGGCGGGCGCCGTAGCCACCGCCATTTGCGTACGCGTTTTTTTTTTTAACCCAGACGTGATAGGCTACGTAAATATTTATGTAGCCTATCATGGTTAAATACAGGGATGCAAACGGCGGTGGCTACAGCAGCTGCCATTTGCGTCCCTGCTGCCCAGCGGCTGGATGTCCGGCTGCGGGTGGAGCCGGCCGGCGGATCTGCGGAATCCCTGTGGAGCCAAGCTGGCCCAGGCAGGACTCCGGCAGGAGGGACGGAGCACCCCCCCCACCATGAAGCAGATCCGCAAAATGGTAAGTGACTTTCGTACATCCCTACTCTGAACTCACGTTTGTGAACTCATATAGGCAGCCAGTGTGGTTCTCTCAACACTGGCTGCAAAGGGGAGGGGGGAGGGAGCTTGGACTCCTGAGTTTGAGGTTGGAGTGCTGTCTTTGGCCTCAGATCCAGGAATCCAAAGTATCCTATGCCCCCTCCACAGGTCTAGGGGGCCATAAATTGCTCTCTGAGTGAGTGTAGGAGTCAGCGGACTGTTGCTCTCATGCAGCTGCAGAATGGATATTTGGGGTGGGGGGAAGCATTTTCCAGCAAATCCTTGTGGCATTTCTTCCATAGGTTTAGGGCAATCTCTAGGGATGTACAAATCCCACTAACCCATCCATTCCGGGGTATCCGCGGTGGGGAGGAGGTGCTCCATCCCTCCCCCTGGAATCCTCCCCAGCCGGCTCCGCTCTGCGGCAACTCCGCGGAGCCGCCGCAGCCAGAATTCCAGCCGCTGCTGGGCTGCTGCAGCCGCAAATGGCGGCCGCTACGCTGGCTGCCATTTGCGTGGCTGCCTTCTGCCGTGATAGGCTACATAGCCTATCACGGCAAAAAGCAGGGGCACAAATGGCATAGCGGCCACCATTTGCGCCCCTGCTCTTTGCCGTGATAGGCTATGTAAGTGTTTATGTAGTCTATCATGGCAAAAGGCAACCACGCAAATGGCAGCCACTACGACATCCGCCATTTGCAGTTGTAGCACCCTGGCAGTGCCCGGGGAGCCCAGCAGGAGCTGCCGCTGCCTCTGCATCTGCCACATCTGCTGCCAGGTAAGTTCTGTCCTGGGGGGATTCTGTGGGGTGGTGGGGGAGGCCATTCCGCCACAGATTCCAGGGAGGCAGATTCTAAAGAATCCGGCCTCACTGGAGTCCATGGCGGAATCCTCTGACATCCCTAGCAATCTTAGTGGAAAACAATGTTTCCTTCTGTTGTGATTGTACATCTCACTGGATACACACAGATCAGCTATCATGGGGGCCTTTGTGGCTAGAAGGTGACAGGGTGGGATTATGCTATAGCTTAATACATTCTGAAGGGCATGGGTTCAGGCTTGTTTGGATCTAAAATTAAAAGGGAATCTCAAAAGGATCTGAGTGAAGATTTGTCCTCTTTTTCTTCCATTCTTCCCCTGCCCCTGCCTTCCCCATCTATATATACTGCAAGCAACAATCTCTCTCTCTCTCTCTCTCTCTCTCTCTCTCTCTCTCTCATTTCAGAGCAGTTTTCAACAATAAATAAAGTCAATAAAATATAAAAGCATAACATCCACAACAACATTCCAAGGATAAAGACAGCAGAGTCAACAGATAAAAAGAACAGCCAAAAATCATTAGAAAGATCTTTAGAGCACAATCTTATGTGTGTTTAGACAGAAAAAAAGTCTTATAACTCCCAGCATTCCCCAGCCAGCCATACTGGCTGGGGAATGCTGGGGATTGTAGAACTTTTCTTCCTGTCTAAACATGCATAGAACTGCCCACTAAATGTTCAATTGTCTAGTGTCTAAGCCAGCCTTTGCCAACCTGGTGCCTTCCAAATGGGTTGGCCATTGGCCATGCTGACTGAATGATGGGAGTTATAGTCCAACACATCTGGAGGGCAGGTTGGCAAAGGCCTGTCTAAAAGTTAACAGTGCCAGGTGAACATGTCTAGGGAGAGAGTTCCACAGTGTGGGTGCTACCACAGAAAAGGCTCTCCCTACAGCAGCCAACAGCTTAGGCTCAGAAGGTGGAGGTACATGGATAAAGGCCTGTCATGATGATCTGGTGTGGGGGAGGTTCATGTGGAAGTTGGTTGTCCTTTAGATACCCCATCGGCTGTTTAGGATTCATCATAGGGCTGGATGCATCCGATCTCGTCTGATCTTGGAAGCTAAGCAGGGTCAGCCCTGGTTAGAACTTGGATGGGAGACTGCCTGGCAATCACTCAGGCTTCTTGCATTGAGCAGGGCGCTGGAGTCGATGGTCATGCAGGCCCCTTCCAACTCTATGATCTATGATCTTCTAAGGCATATATGAAGAGTGTTCAGCTTGATTAGTCACCCTTGGAAAAGATTCCTCTTAGGGAAAGCAGGGGATATGGATTATTAATTATGGACCATTTCTAACAACGAATGCATATAATGCTGAGAGTTTAAACCTCTTTCCAATATGTGTGTGTGTGTGTTTGTGTGTGTGTGTGTTGTCAATGTTGTTTATAAAGCTTGTTTATTCACATCACACACTGCACTCAGTCCCATCTCTACTGCAAATCAGTTTTCCCTAAGCACATCTTTGCTGCTTTCCCATTACAAGGTGCATAAAATAAGTAACACGGTAACCCTTCCTGCGCTGGAATCTTCTATGCCGAAAAATAGCTTATGGTGTTTTGCATGAAGGAGGCTAACTTGAAACAGTTAACCACTACATAGTGGTTTAGCTCGTCCTGATTTTTAGAATGGGTGGATGTTCCCTGCTCCCTTTTGTTGTTATTCTGTGGGTTGGCTCTCTTTTAGCTTCTGCTCTTCCTGCCTTCTGAGAATTTCTCAGTCTAATTTTGGAGCCCGCACATTGCACGGCTTGGTACAATTTTCAGTTCACAAACTTCTTTTTCTTTACTGGTTACTGATGCGCATGCACACATATATATGCATTGATTTAAAATGCCACAAGACAGTGATTAAATCACAGTGCAACAAGGAAATGTGATGTTATTGGGCAATCACATCTGAATTGCATTTTGTATAGTGTATGAATCAGTGCACAGATACGTTTGTGCACAGTGGTAACCAGCTAAAGGGGGTGGGGAAGCAACAGAAAAGGGCTGAAAACTCAGTATGCACAGCAGTCTGAACAACATTTGGAAATCAAAAAATGGAAGAATGGTGGATTGTGAACATGTCGGTGCTGCTCTGCAAAAAGTTCTGGTAATTTGGAATCCCCAAATCTGGGGAGAAATTCAGATCAGGAGGGTTTTGTAAATGTGCCTATTGATCTTTCCCAGTCTACTTCCTTTTCAGGCCTGTGGCTAAGATGTCAAAAGTAAAAGTTCATATTCTTTATAGAACAAAAGAAGGGTCAAGGGTATCCAATGGTCTCATTCTGCTAGTGCAAAGCTTTTACCACTTGAGGAAACTAATGCTTGTGGGGACAACTCCATTTACTAGTCATGCTGGGGCTCAAGGCCAGGCAAGAAATCACCAGGCACCAGCTTGGCCCCCTGGTTGACATCTGCAGATCCCCATGCTTGCCCAGATCAGGCGTGCCCCAAGACGGGCAAGTGGGGGGATCCCTGATGCCTCACTGAGCCACAAAATACCAGCTCAGCATTATTGTTGTTGTTGTTGCTGTTGTTGTTATCCTGCCTTTTCCCCAATGCTTTTTTGTAAAGGCCAGTTTTACACAAATGGTGGCTATAAAGTGACTATTTGTGCAAGATCACAGGTGTAAATGGCCATTTATGCCTGAGATCTTGCATAAATAGGTACTTTATGCTTCTATTTACATAAAATTGGCCTTCACAAAAAAGGCCGAGCCACCATTTTTACACAAAATGGTGGCTTGGCGAGGGCACAGGCAGCTGCGCACCACTCACTGGCCACTCGTGGACCAGCTGGCAACTCACTGCATGTGGCAAGCAGGGGCGCCCAGCCGGTCGGGGTCTGGCAAGTGGCGCACGACTCGGACCATGGTGAGCTCGCCCATCTCTAGTTGTGGGCTTCCCAGAGACATCTGGCCACTCGTTGGCAACAGAAAACTAGACTAGATAGACCTTTGGTCTGATGTAGCAGGGCTTTTCTTATGTTTTCATCCTTGCACAAGTGTCAAATCAAATACTTGTGCAAGCACTTGTCCAAGCCAAAGCCATTGTGCAGTGGTTGTACAAGCCATTACACAAGCTATTTCACAAGTGCTTTCACAACTCATTACAACTTCATCACACTAGGTGTTACTAGCAAAACATGTGGCCACTGGCGGAACACCTCTTGTACTTGTTCTGTTAGTCTTATATTGGAAAACCCTCAAGAAGTCTCACTTAGAAAATCACAGTCTATAAGCAGCAAGCATAATGAGAAAAGCATCCATAGAGCAATGGTAGAGCTTATCCTTTGCATGCAGAAAGTCCCAGGTTCAAATCTTGCTATCTGCAGTTAAAAGGAGCACAGCTATGAGAGCTGGAAAAGACCTCTGACTGAGAACCTGGGGAGCTGCTTTCAATCAAGGGCAGCACCCATACCAATGGTTTGACTTGGGGTAAGACAGATTCATATATTTGTCTGTAGTCAGATAGACACTACTTTACACCATTCTAGAACCAATTCATCTGGCCAACAAAAGATCCCTTTTCCAGGAAGCCTTCCTTGGTTAACCAGCCTCGGTTTCATTGGCACTCTGTTGTTTAAAGAATAATTTTAATATCATGTTCCTTCTTTTTATCTTTTGTTCATTTTATCTCTTGTTGTTCACCGCTCCAGAATCTGTTTAGATGTGGAGCACTATACAAATGTTGTGAATAAATAAATAAATAAATACATAAATGTGTTATTCAAAAGCCTATGTTGTTGTTGTTGTTCAGTCGTTCAGTCGTGTCTGACTCTTCGTGACCCCATGGACCATAGCACGCCAGGCCTTCCTGTCCTGCGCTCTCTCCCGGAGCGTGCTCAAGTTCATATTCATTGCATCAGTGATGCTATCTAGCCATCTCATCCTCTGCCGTCCCCTTCTCCTTTTGCCTTCAGTCTTTCCCAGCATCAGGGTCTTTTCCAGGGAGTTTTCTCTTCGCATTAGGTGGCCAAAATATTGGAGCTTCAGCTTCAGTATCTGTCCTTCCAATGAGCAGTCAGGGTTGATTTCCTTTAGGATGGACTGATTTGACCTCCTTGCAGTCCAGGGGACTAGGAAATACTTGTAGGCCACAATCCAACTGTGAAGTCACAACCACACTGGAATGTGACCAGTTTCGCAAATCTTGCTCATGGATCTTGGCATACACCAGACACCCTCTGAATAGCTTGCTAGAGAAGTTAATGTTAGATTATCGTAAAAAAAAGAAGTATTTCTTCATATGTTGTTCTTCAAATGGGAACGTTCCTTTATCAGATCGTCTCTTCAACCTACTGTTATTTCCTTGGATAAAAGTGTCCCAGTTTCACAGATCATTGACATCAATGAATTCAAGATTTCACCTTGGGGCGGGGGGAGACTGTTTGATTTAGCCACTGTATAGTGAACCCATTTCTTAAAACTGCCCTTTAGATTTCAATTCCTAGGAGAAGCAAAGGTTAATTAAATGACTGTTTAGAGTAAACAGAATCATATTTTTTTCCAGTTGGTCTTTAACCTAATTTGGAAATATACCAGAAACAATTTCATGGAGCTGAGACTCAGCATTGCCTTCTATCAGTTCATCTCAGAAGTTTCCCTTAATTAATTTAAAGACATTCTAAATTCTGAACTTTGTATTAATTCCCTAGATAGAAAACTCCATAATGAATTCTTCAAAGAAATCAATGTGGAGGTCAAATTAAAAACTAATAGTGTGGTGTGACCCCTTAGAAGAAGGAATGAATATGCCTCAGATTTCTGGTAGGAATGACAGCATAGCAAATAGAAAAAAGACTCTGAGAGCTCTTAATTCCAATAATGTGGGTTGTTGGGCCATAATGTCCTTTCCCCTAATCTCAGACACATTGGGAGGGGTGCTGTGTCCCATCCACTTGTAACTCAGTCAACTGTTTCAAAAGGATACCATGGGGGTATCAAAGCTGCAAGAGGTCAAGGAAAATCAGCATAGTTGTACTCCCTCTGTGTCTCTTTCTCAAAAGAGGTCAAGCCACAAGGTGACCAAAGCTGTTTCAGTGCCAAATTCAGGCCTCAATTCTGGCTGAAATGGACTCAGGAAATCAGCATCATCCAAGGGAACATGGATCTGGTCCACCACCACAAAATGTACAAAAAACTATGGCCCCTGGTACACCCTCCCAGGGACTATATACCCTATGGCCCCTGGTATACCCTCCCAGGATATACCCTCCCAGGGATCA
This sequence comes from Heloderma suspectum, assembly GCF_057233095.1. NCBI lineage: Eukaryota > Metazoa > Chordata > Lepidosauria > Squamata > Helodermatidae > Heloderma > Heloderma suspectum. Next base: position 258,042,182 of record NC_139461.1, read on the forward strand.
TATACACTATGGCCCCTGGTACCATATACCTTATACTGCCTACTCTGTACTTTATGTACCCTATACCGTATACTCTGTACCCTGTACCATATGTACTCTATATCATATACCCTATACAGTATACCCTGTACTATATACCCTGGTACTGTATACCCTATGGCTCCTAGTATTGTATACCCTATGACCCCTGGTATACCCTCTCAGGGACCATAGGGTTGCACCCTAAACACTGAATTAAACTTTTCTTTCTTTCTTTCTTTCTTTCTTTCTTTCTTTCTTTCTTTCCTAGTACACTACATCAGAAAGCAGTGCAGCACTGCAAGATCTTTCAGGGTAAATTACTGTGGCATATATTGGGTAAGAAAAAAACTTCAGTACTGTGTATGTGGCAGGAGGTGATGGGTAGGCTCAGGTAGTAATCCTTGGGGTAAGAGGAATTTTACAAGTACATCAGAATTTTATTATTGATTTATTATTATTTATTACATTTCTATACTGCCCAATAGCTGAAGCTCTCTGGGTGGTTCACAAAAACTAAAACCACAAAATACAGCATAAAAGATAATATAAAATATAAAGGTTTAAAACTACAGTATAAAAGTACAACTAGAATAAACCTAGCAGCAATGCAGAGATTTAAAATACAATAGCAGATTTAAAACAACAGAGCTAAAAAACTAAAATACTAAAATGCTTGGGAAAATAAAAAGGTCTTCATCTGGCACTGGAAAGAGCACAGCGTAGGCACCAGGTGAGCCTCTCTGGGAAGCTCATTCCATAACCAGGGTGCCACAGCAGAAAAGGCCCTCTTCTTGGGAGGCACCCACCTCACTTCCTTTGGCAGGGATTCACCGTGAAGGACCACTGAGATGATCTTAGGGTCTGGGCAGGTACATTCAGGAGGAGATGATCCTTCAGATAACCTGGCCCTAAGCTGTTTCAGGCTTTTAATGTTAATACCAGCATTTTGAATTGTGCTCGGATGGACTGGCAGCCAGTGCAGCTGGAAAAGTACTGGCAAAATATGATCACGCTGGCCATTTTTAAAATATATATGTGAAATGTTGTCTGTGTGGACTTTGCCAAGATTACTTGCATATTGGTTTACATGTTCTAGGCTTGAGCTTTTGTATTGCTGCCCCACTGAGGCCTAAGCCCAATGATCAACACGCTAAGCATTAAATTTAAAAGGGATGCTCCCAGGCAAAATGCCACCCCAAGGAATCCATCTACAGCCAGGCAGTCAGTGTAATTGGATGGCCCACCAAGACTGGAAATGTCTGCTGACCACTAAAAAGATGGGGGGGGGGGTCATAAAACTCTAAAACCAGCAGCTTTATCATTTTAGTATGTGTCATTTATTGGTGTTGTTTTGTCATTTCATCTCATCCATCCTGCTGGTTTTGTCTGATGCAACTTGCTTGCAGTGCTTGTGAAATGAGAGAAGGCCATGTGAATCAGGTAAATGGGCACAACCAAACCTTCTAGGGATGATGAAGATGATGATGACGATGATGATGATGATTTGAATTTCTTAGTGGTCTTTTCCTTAAGAAAGACCCAAGGTGATTTGCAACAAAATTATTAATAATTACAGAATATAAAATAGTTAGAAACAATATCCATTAAAAATTCCAAAACATAATAAAACAATGAAAACATCAGTACAGACCATAACCAAAACAACTTATGTATAAAAAGCCTATCATATACCTTCAAATGCCTGGGAGAAGAGAAAATCTTGATGGCAATGTTGGTGCGAGATGGGCCTCACCGGGGACAGCATCTCACAATTGAGGGGGCCACCACTGAATAAGCCATCCTGTTGTCATCCTCTGAACCTCCCTCAGAGGCAGCCTGAGGAGGGCCTCAAATGTTGATCACAGTGTATGGGTAGGTTCATACCATACATTTCCAGTAAAAGAAGAAGAATTCATTGAAGTCAACAGTATGGACAAATAAGAATTATAAAGCTAATACCTCTTTTACACATGCCAACATCCCTTGATCAAGTGATAATAATTAATTTCCAAGTATAAAAAAAGACTGCATGGAAAAGGAAATCTACAATAATTCCACCCAATTGGTTTTCCATTCTTTTTGTGGCGAATCACTCAAACATATATCCTTGTTTTTGCCAGTGTTCTAACGTTCTTCCATCACTGTAGCATGTTCAAAGTCTCCAGTAAAGAAGGACTGCTCACTTCAAAGGACTGGGATCAGGGGGCCTTTTATAGGGATGTACGAAAGTCACTTACCTTTCACAGATTATGTTGATGGTGGGGGGGAGGCGTTCCATCCCTCCCCCCAGAATCCCTGCCGAGGGCGGAGGTGCTCCGTTCCTCCCCCCAGAATCCTCCGCGGCCGGCTGTGCTCTGCGGCAGCTCTGCGGAGCAGCCGGCCAGGCCCAGCCAGGCCAGAGCCATCCGCAGCCGGATTTCCAGCCGCGGAGGGCTCTGGGTAAACAAAACAAAACACAAAAAAAACCCACGTACGCAAATGGCGGCGGCTATGGCTGCCGCATTTGCGTTCCTTATTTTTGCCATCTTAATCTACGTAAATATTTACGTAGACTATGACGGCGAAAATAAAGGGGAACGCAAATAGTGTATCAGGCGCTATTTGCATCCCTTTTTGATTCACAATTTTAGCTTATGTAAATATTTACGTAGGCTAAAACATCGAATCAAAAAGGGACGCAAATAGCGCCTGCTACGCTATTTGCGTTCCCCTTTATTTTCGCCGTCATAGTCTACGTAAATATTTACGTAGATGAAGACGGCAAAAATAAGGAACGCAAATGGCAGCGGCCGTAGCCGCCACCATTTGCGTACGCAGTTTTTTTTTTTTAAACGCACCCAACCATGATAGGCTACGTAAAGATTTACGTAGCCTATCACGTTGTGTGTTTTTTTTAAAAACCTAGCCATGATAGGCTACGTAAATCTTTACGTAGCCTATCACGTCTTTTTTTTTTTTACAAGCCTGGAAATGGCGGTAGCAGCAGCCGGTCGGAAGACCAGCCACCGCTGCCGCCGCTGCCGCCACTGCCAGAGCCGCCACCGCCCGGAAGATCCGCCACAGGTAAGTCTCGTCCAAGGGGGGATCTGTGGGGGGGGGGGTGGCAGGCCGTTCCGCCACAGATTTCGGGGGGCCGAATGCACTGGCATTCGGCCTCACCGAGATCCATGGCGGAATTCTCTGACATCCCTACTTTTAGAGGCTGGAAATAGTGGGCACCAATAGAGAAGAAGAAAGAAGGTGACTCACCTCCTTCTCCTTACCCCCAACCTTCTCCAAGCCCCATATGCCTGAGCAGACAAGTCATTTACTCCAGTACTCCAGGGGATGAAAAAGGAACTCTTAGGGTGGCCTCTCTTACAGAGGATAGTCCTCTATTTGAAGGGCTGTCCTGACCAATTCCAGTTTAAAGATAAAGCAGTATAAAAACCATTGCCCATTAACAGTTAGCTGTTGGACAGCAGATTGAACAGGCAGGAACAGGGGTCACTTGGTCACAGTCTTCCACACTATGGTGAGATGTAATGTATTTCTATTCGAATTATAATAATGATGTCTAGATTTGCATCTATACATACAAATTAGCATATTCAAATTTTATGCAAATCACTGCCCTTTTTTCATCCTTTATTTGGGGTGCATTTGCTTCTTTTTGGTGGTTCATAAATGGCCACTCTATTTATGTTATATTGGAACTCTAACTTGAATGATGAATGTGCATGAAATGCATAAATGAATTGCTGACAGTCTGCCCCATTCCCTGCCTGTTCCCTGTTCCTCTAGCCATTTGTTCTGACTCTTGTTTGCTTTCATGCTTTTATTGGGAAGACTGGAAATGTATTCCATACCCTCTGATTCAGCTTTCTTCACCTGGGGATGGCCTTTGGGGCCTGTAGACATGATCAATGAAAAATACACCCCACCTTTCTCTCTCTCTCTTTTTACATTAAGTACAACTTTTATTTACAGTATTTTTTATTTATTTAATGAAATATAGCATAGGCAGCAGGTAATGATTATATTTAGATGAACAAAATCTGCAAGAATTTGTTCAGTGGAGAACAAAATTTTACACTTAAGAATAAAGGTGTTGTTTTCACACCATTTGGGCAGTACCGCTTTCAAAAAAACCAATGAAGTCTTTTTCCCAGTCTGCACTTTGCATACAGGTATAATGCTTCCATCATTTTGTTCTGGAAATAGCCAAAGAAATTGAATAGGTTTTTAATGTGCATTTGAAAGTTCTATAATGGGGCATAATATTACCAACCTATGCAAATAGTTCTCTCTTTTGCAGTGCCTATCCCCAACCCCCAGCCCAAGGGTCTTCCTGATTTCCACTTTCAAACTGAGAAGGGGGGAGTTAAGATTAAGACACCAATTGAGAGTACACAAACATTCTTTTATTATCCACTCTGTCTGTTTTGAATTTGCTTTGTATTTATCAGGCTTATTTAGCAGAGTAATTTAGAGAATGTACAATACAATCACCATTTTTTCTTCTATCTTATCCCAACTTTACTTGTAAACTTTAGTCCAAATAATTTCAGTTGGTAAATCGAGGAAGCAGCTGGTGTCAATCCCTGGTGATCTGGTTAAAACCCCCCAAACCCACCACCTTTTGTTTATTAAAAAAAAAAAAAAAAACAAGGAGAGAACAAGCCGTGTTATATTTAGCCTGCTGTGGTCTTAACCTTTCTTTGAAATGTGAATATCAGCTCTGCCCGCAGAGGACTACAGCTGTGATAAGTGGCAGGGGAGAAAAAAAAATACTGATGTGTAATCAGCAATCCATGTAGGCATGTCCAAGTGACTTTGTAGCACCCTTTAAATGCCAAGATGTCCATATCTAATTCCTGCATCATCAGATACCGATAAAGCTCATGGAAAAAGTAGCCTCTGAACAATCACACTCCTAGGGTGCACTGTTATGCGGTGTCACACGTGAGCTTCCCATGTGACTAGTTTGGGGCTTCAGCACAAATCCATATGTGTCAGAGAAGCAGTTCCTGAAAAAGGAAGTGCAAACTGGGAATATAAAATGGCACCACTGAAGGGCAAACATTTCACTCTCCCAGAATCATTGAAGCAGGTATAGGCAGACAAGTGATTCACTGAAATCCATCTTGAAGCTTGTCTCGTCTCATTTCCTGGGTTCATTTACACTTTCTTTTCACCTTGTTCACATGGAAAAAGTGTTCATTTCAAGCAGCAAAAATGTGCATTTTTAATAGAGCATGTGCACATTCCACCCATAGGCTAAAGCATGAAAATGTGGTGTTTTTAGGGAAAATGCACATTTTTTGAATGTACATTTTCAAAAGTGTGTTTTTTAAAAATGCAAACACGAGCTTGGGAAATTTCTAAGAGCACTTCCGCTTGCTTTCAGGGTCGCAAATGGGAGATGCTTGCATGATTTGCAAACAGAAACAAAATTTTCATACTTCCATATGTCGAAGTGAAAGATATTTAGGGAGCAGGTCGAGCATGAGGACTCTGGAATGACGTGTGATTTGAATGCACTGTAAACATAATGATGTCATATACAGCAGTGTGCAAACTGAAGCAGCAGCCTGCAAGGATTCAGAGTTCATCAGCCTGACTCTATGAGCTACTTCATTAAGTTGTCGTTGTTCTTCTTGCACGGCTGCACCTAAAGGTTTCTACAAATTGTGCAAAGTTTAAATAACAATATAGCCATGGCCTGCAGCCTTAAGAGACACTGAAGAGGAGGGCAACTAAAATGGTCAAGGGGCTGGAGCAACTCCCCTGTGAGGGAAGGTAACAACAGTTGGGATTGTTTAGTCCTGGGGTCCTAATCCAGCTCTCCAGGGTTCTATATATGGCAACACCCCTTTTTCCTTGGCCCCACCCCCTTTCCTCCAACCACCAATCTTTTGGTGATTTTCCAACTTTTCTGCAGTTTTTTCCCCTGCCAATCCTAAATGGTTGAACCACCTCTCTTAAGGCTTAATTACTGGCAGTAAAAGCTTTAAGCGAAACTATGTGAGCATTTCTGGTCTTTTGGCCCATCTCTTTTGCTTTTGCCTCTGCTCTTTTTGCCTTCAGCCAAACCTGCTGTCGGGATTTTGCCCTGGCTCGGTGGGCCTTGCCACCTCTGAACCGAAATCTCCTTCAGCTTTTAGTAAGTATAATGTAGAGTCCAGTACAGCTGCGGGAAGGTGGCTGCCATGGGAGTGGATCATTGTTCAACTTCTCAGCTAATTACAAGCGAAAGGAGGGAACAAATCTGAAAGGATAATTATGCCTTCCAAACCTCTCCTGCTCAGCACTCCTCCTGGCCTAGTTAATTTCTGCATCCCTGGACTTCGTTCGATTTGGACCCCAGCAATGTGAGATCTTGAAATATGGAATGTCTCCAATAAGCTGGATTCTGCCTAGTCATGACTTATTCCTGTATCCTTGAACCCCAGTCAGTTTGGGGCTTCTGTGTGTGGAAATCCTGCATTTGGGACTGTTTCCATAGACCAGGGCTCTTTGGCCTAGTTTATTCTTGAATCCCTACACTTAGTTCACCTTGGACCCCTGTCATGTAGCACTTCTGAAAAAGGAACTACACCAAGAGCAGGGACTCCACCTGGCCTTAACTATTCTTGAGTGTAAACCCGAATCAGCTCAGAGCTCCTGAGGATGAAGATCCTGTTTTGGGGAAGATATTTTTGTCTGGGGCTCCAGCTGTGATTCTTCTTGAGTTGTGAACTGTAGCCTGTTTTTTAATCTTGTAGTTGGATCTCTTAAGTGCATGGACCCCTGATCCTCTTTGGATGCCGCTTCGGATCATCCAAAGCAACCATGATCCACCTTGGACTGATGCAGACCCCTTCTGATCTGACTCTGATCCGAATCCTAAGCGAGATTTGGAAATCCGGATTGCACATTTTGGGCATTTTCCCATTGACTTGCATGGGAAAACACAAACAGTCATAACCTTTTTTAGTTTTCATTATACAGGCATGAAATTTGGAGATTTCTCCATGCCCCTGGAGAGGAGTACACCTACAAAATTTCAGACACTTTAGCTTAGCAGTTTTTGTGCTAGGCATAGGGATGTCGGAGAATTTCTCCACGAATCTCCAGGAGGCCGAATGCCAACGCATTCAGCACCCCGAAATTGGTGGAGAAACGGTCCGCCACCCCCCCGCCACCCCCCCGGGATGGGACTTACCTTGCGCGAATGTCCCTGGTGCTGGCGGCTCCCGGTGGTGGTGTGGCGGCGGTGCGGCGGCGGCCAGTCTTACGACCGGCTGCTGCCGCTGCCATTTCCCAGTAAAACAACAACAACAACAAACGTGATAGGCTATGTAAAGATTTGCGTAGCCTATCACGGCTAGATTTTCAAAAACACTGTGATAGGCTACGTAAATCCTTACGTAGCCTATCACGGCTGACTTTGAAAAAAAAAAAGCGCGTACGCAAATGGCGGCGTCCATGGGCGCTGCCATTTCCATTCCTTATTTGGCACGTGTAGTCTATGTAAACATTTACGTAGACTACGGCGAAAATAAGGGCAACGCTATTTGCGTTGCCCTTATTTTCGCCGTAGTCTACGTAAATGTTTACATAGACTACACGTGCCAAATAAGGAATGGAAATGGCAGTGCCCATGGACGCCGCCATTTGCATACGCGCTTTTTTTTTTTTCCAAAGTCAGCCGTGATAGGCTACGTAAGGATTTATGTAGCCTATCATGGCTGACTGCAGGGACGCAAACGGCGGCAGCTACGGCTGCTGCCATTTGCGTCCCGGCCGGCCAGGAGGATTCGCGGCCAGAGGGACGGGGCGCCTCCCCCCCGGCCAGAATTTCGGCCGGAGGGACGGGGTGCCTCCCCCCTGGCCAGAATTTCGGCGGGGAAGAACGGAGCACCTCCCCCCCACCGCGAAGCAAGCTGCGGGACCAGGTAAGTGACTTTCGTCCATCCCTAGCTAGGCAGAGTCGAAATCTGAAGTTTTCCACAGAAACTCTCAAAGCAAAGAGCTGTAACTTCTCACTGTTTCCACACATGCACGTGACACATTGGCATCTCCCAGCCCCCCTCCAGGCAGTTTTGCCCACTGGCTTGTGTGCTAGATGCTGGTGAATTTTGATTTTTTCCAGGAAAACTCCCAAAGCCAATAGCTGTAACTTCTTCCTGTTTCCATAGATGTGTGTGAAACCTGGGCCCCTCCCAGCCCCCTCGAGAGTATCCCACTTGCCACATTCCAGACACTTTGGCCCACTGGCTTTTGTGCAAGGTGCATGTGAAATTTGATTTTTTTCCAGGAAAACTCCCAAAGCAAAGAGCTGTAACCTCTCCCCACCTCTGCCCCTGCCAACACCCCGAAGATGCCTCATATTGTGCTGAATTGCTTTGCCACAAAGTGGACTGTTATTGGAATAAGAAGGTAATTAATATAAATACTACAAGTCTCGTGTTTTTTCAACACTGCCTTGAAATGTGGATGTATAGTTTTGGTGGAACTACAACCCAGCACACACACATACATGGACACACACACACAAGAGCTAAAGAAAAGTAGAACTACCTAAACAAATTTATTGTTTTATATTTCATTTTTTTATAGAAGGCTGAATTGTGCTGAAGGCTGAATATTGTGCTGAATATTGTGCTGAATTATGCTTAAGGCAGGATAACTTCAAGAAATACAGGGTGATAGCACAGGCGATTAGATAACAGCCAAATCAAACCCTAATTTTTAAAAAAACTTCTTTAATTTCTGTTTTGGTAGGATCAACACAGGGAAGACACAGACCGTTCCCTTCAACACGGGGGTGGGGGGACAAACACTACACATATAGGCTGCTATAATATGTCTTTCTTTAAGGATTTAGAAAGAAAGAAAAAACTGAATGCTTGAATATGACAGGGGGTGGGGAAGCATGCCCAGAAGTCGATGTTTGTTTTTAAAAATCAAAATAAGAGTGGGTTTGTAAAAATCTAACAGAGACACAGTTGACTGACAAAAGTGACAAGAAAATAAAACAGAAGTAAGGCTCAGTGTTACACAACAAACACAGCCTTTTCCAGAGTTCAAAATCGAGAGAAACAAACACAGGAATGGTGGGGAAGGGGGAGCATGGCAGCAATTTGCAAGGAAAAGCTATGTTAGTTTGAAAAAATATGGAAAGGAGACATAGAATCAAATCAAATACAAATAACAAATGAGTTGGAGGTACAAAGATACAGGAGAAAGCGGCTGGAAGAGGTGCTGCAGAAGACACTGTCCCAATGGGGATGGATGATCAAGGAGCGAGAGAAGTGAATGCTCCCAGTACAACCAAGCTGTTTCCATTTAATTTAAATTCTGAGGAAAGCCTAATGGTGATCAAAATTGAATAAACTGAAGGAACAACTCCTAGGAATGCACGTGCGCACACTAGGGATGTACAAATGTCACTTACCATTTCGCGGATCTGCTTCGCGGTGGGGGGGAGGCGCTCCGTCCCTCCCCCCAGAATCTTCAACGGGGGGGAAGTGCTCTGTCCCTCCCCCCGGAGTCCTGTTCAGCCGGCTCCACTCCGCGGGGATTCTGCAGAGCCGCCAGCCAGCTCCGCCAGCAGCTGGACATCCGGCCACTGGGTAGCAGGGACGCAAATGGCAGCTGCTGTAGCTGCCGCCATTTGTGTACGCATTTTATTTTTACCCAGACGTGATAGGCTACATAAGCCTTTATGTAGCCTATCACGTCTATGTAAAAAACAAAAAAACAAAAAAGACCAGACTGCAAATGGCGGCGGCAGCAGCCGGTTGGAAGACCAGCCGCCACTGCCGCCGAAGCCACCGCTGGAGCCACCACCATCCGGAACATCCTCCCCAGGTAAGTCTCATCCTGGGGGGGATCCACGGGGGGGGGGGCGGCAGGCCATTCCGCCACGGATTTCAGGGGGCTGAATGCCAGTGCATTCGGCCTCACTGAAATCCGTGGCGGAATTCTCCGCCATCCCTAGCGCACACACGCACAAATGATCATCTACCCACAACAGCCCTCTCTACCAAAGACACAGCTGGCGCAATGACTGAACGCAGCCTTTCGCCAAAGTATATACCCCCTTCCTCCAATGCTCTCTCTGATTGGAGACTGCTAGCGTCAGTTCTGGCTGAGGGTTCCTATTTACCAAAGCACCCTCCTCCTCCTGCGCTCACCTCCCTGCCTCCCTGCATCCACTTGCCTTCCCCCTTCCTCCTCCTTCTCCTCATGCCCCTCCATGTGAGCATTGAAAAATTGATACATTTTGGAGACAGCCTGTCTGGACTGCTGAGGCATCCAGTAGAGCTCCGAATATACAAGGCAGAGGAGACGCTTTGTGGGGCGCATGCTTCACCCTGGGGCACCTCGGTACTGCTCTGAACCACCTCGTATCACAAGACTTTTGCTCCAAAACAGCTCGCTTCACCTTATTATTTGGACTTCGTAACGAGGCGGTGCACAGCCCTAGCACTGAACCCCTAATGTTGTTCTAGTAGTTAAGTCTCTGACTATGGTTATGTACTTGTTTCTGGACTGCTTCTTAATCTAAGCCATGGGCTGTTAGGTCTCAAGTTAATCAACTTACAACTTCTGAGATTAAGTATTGTGACTTCTGAAGTGTGATCTGTGTCACCTGATTCGCCTTAGCTTTTTCAAAGTCACTGAACCTATGTGTCAGTCATTCTGTCCTATGGAGAGGAAGCTAGGCCCTGCTACCATTTGCCACTGGAATGTGGCACAGAAACCTTCTCTGAAATGGAATTTGGCCCTTGGATGAAAGAAGTTCAGCATCCCTGCTCTACACAATTTCTGCCCTCATACAGTTCAGCTGAATTCCTGAACAGGGCTGTAAAGGCTTCCAGATATGCTGTTTTTCCTGGGTCTGGGCAACCTGTGCCACCAGATGACTTACAACAAAAGTTCTCCCCTGCCCTTGGGTCTGCCACTGATTCTAGGATATATTCCATATCATTCATTTTGCTTGGTAAAATTGATTTTACACACAAATAGATTTTGATTTATGAAGCAGCGAAACTCACTCACTCACTCCATGTATTATTTACCCACAGCTTCGCTGACCTAATTATGTAGCCAGTGAAAGTGGTTGCCTTGTCTATGGAACATCATGCCACAATAAACTGACACTGAGGGATGAGTCAAGAGTTAAGGTTTCCACAAGGCACTGGTGTATTTCATTAACACAGTCTACCCCATTCTCCATGGTGTGTGAATAAGGCCATCTTTGATTTATTTTTTCTTTGGTTTATGAAGCAGGGATAGTACATGACAGCAACGAAACCTGATATAACACCTTGTTGTATCTTAATGAAACTTGTTTATTATTGTTGGCTACAGTGATCAGTGTAGTATTGATTAGGTGAAATATGATTCCTGTAAACCATCACAGTAAAACTACTTGAAAGGGAGAAATTTCTTTGACTTATTTTCTCAGCAAAACCACCAAAAAACAAATAAAAACAAAACAGTTTTATGGTAACAGCAACAATAAAAGCTTGTCAAGGGCAAAACCCCAGTGTTGAGGAATGTCAAGAATTCTCAAGAATGTTCGAACAATGGAGAAATAAGCTTTGCATAATGGTTTGTAGACAGAACGTGGAAGATCAAACTAGCTCAAACGTGAGCAAACTAGCTCAAAGTGGGCTAGATGAAACAACGATCCGGTGGATCCACAGTTGGCTACAGAATCGGCCTCAAAGAGTGCTTAACAATGGGACCTTCTCAAACTGGGGAGAGGTAACAAGTGGTGTACCACAGGGCTCAGTCCTGGGCCCAGTGCTCTTCAACATTTTTATTAATGACTTGGAGGAGGAGGTGCCAGAAACAAAATTCAAAGTGATCTGGATAGACTGGAGCGCTGGGCAGAAAACAACAGAATGACATTTAATAGGGATAAATGCCAAGTTCTGCACCTAGGAAAAAGAAACCAAATGCAGTTACAAGATGGAGGATACGTGGCTCAACCACACTACAAGCGATAAGGATCTTGGAATTGTTGTCGATAACAAGCTGAATATGAGCCAACAATGTGATGTGGCTAGGGATGGACGAAAGGGACTTACCTTGTCCCGCAGCTTGCTTCGCGGTGGGGGGGAGGCGCTTCGGTTCTTCCCCCGAAGTTCAGGCAAGGGGGGGAGGCGCCCCGCCTCGCCCAGCTGAAATTCAGGCCGGGGGGGGAGGCACCCCATCCCTTGCCGGCGAAATTCAGGCCAGGAAGGAGCGCCCTGTCTCCCCGGCCACAAAAAAAAAGTAAAACAAAAACAAAACACACACACCCGTGATAGGCTATGTAACGATTTACGTAGCCTATCACGGCTAGATTTCCAAAGTCAGCCGTGATAGGCTACATAAATCGTCACGTAGCCTATCACGGGTGACTTTGGGGGGGGGGGAAGCGCGTACGCAAATGGCGGCGCCCCATGAGCGCCGCCATTTGCGTTCCTTATTTGGTCCCGGTAGTTTACGTAAAGATTTACGTAGACTACAGCGAAAATAAGAGCAATGCAAATAGCGTTCCCTTATTATCGCTGTAGTCTACGTAAATCTTTACATAGACTACCCCTGTCCAAATAAGGAATGCAAATGGTGGCGCCCATGGGGTGCCGCCATTTGCATACGTGCTTTTTTTTCCCCCAAAGTCACCCGTGATAGGCTATGTGACGATTTACGTAGCCTATCACAGCTGACTTTGGAAATCTAACCGTGATAGGCTACGTAAATCATCACGTAGCCTATCATGGGTGTGTGTGTGTGTGTTTTACTGTACTTTTTAATTTTGTAATGGTGGCAGTGGCAGCCGGTCGGAAGACCGGCCGCCGCCCCCGCCGAATCGCCACTGGGACCTGCCGCCGAAAGGGACATTCGCCGAAGGTAAGTCCCATACCGAGGGGGTGTGTGTGGGGCCGGCTGAGAATTTCCCCAACACTTTCGGGGGGCTGAATGCGTCGGCACTCGGCCTCCCGAAGATTCGTGGAGAAATTCTCCACCATCCCTAGATGTGGCTGCAAAAAAGGACAATGCTCTTTTGGGATGCATTAATAGAAGCATCGCTTCCAAATCCCGGGAAGTACTAGTTCCCCTCTACTCAGCACTGGTTAGGCCTCATCTGGAGTACTGTGTCCATTTCTGGGCACCACACTTTAAGAAGGATGCAAACAAACTGGAGAGGGTTCAGAGGAGGCCAACAAAGATGATCAGGGGACTGGAAACAAAGCTCTATGAAGAGAGACTGAAAGAACTTGGCATGTTTAGCCTTGAGAAGAGAAGACTGAGGGGAGATATGATAGCACTCTTCAAGTACTTAAGGTTGTCACAGAGAAGAAGGCCAGGATCTCTTCTTGATCATCCCAGAGTGCAGGACACGGAATAATGGGCTCAAGTTACAGGAAGCCAGATTCCGGCTGAACATCAGGAAAAACTTCCTGACTGTAAGAGCAATACGACAATGGAACCAATTACCTGGGGAGGTGGTGGGCTCTCCCACACTGGAGGCCTTCAAGATGAGGCTGGACATCCATTTGTCAGGGATGCTCTGACTTGGATTCCTGCATTGAGCAGGGGGTTGGACTCGATGGCCTTGTAGGCCCCTTCCAACCCTACTATTCTATGATTCTATGATTCTATGATCAACAACTGTACAGTGCCATGCAGTAGATAGTTTTTGCAGTGCTTTACACTGTGATTCTTTGTCAGATCTTATGATTCATCTGATGTAACACGCTGTGGTCAGTGTGTCCTCCTGAACAACTGATAGTCTCCTCCTTAAGAACTTAAAATACTGCTAAGCACTCTCTGAATAACACAATAAACAGATCCCTGCTAGAATCACAGACATGACACAAAAGGAAGAAGTGATAGTCAAAATTATTCAATGGCCATTAAACGATTCGAAGGACACGAACATCTCAGAGTTATGGCAGGGGTCGGAGGTGGTGCAAAAATATTGTAGTGGGGCCACAAAAATGGTGCTTGTAGTGCTACAGAGCACTAAAAGGGTCACATTTAGCTTGTTTGTAAGCTAAATTTCACTGTTTTAGTGCTCCATAGCTGCTGCGGAATACTAAAAGGGTCACATTTAGCTTGCAAACATAGCTTGCAGACTATGTGGCACTAAGTGGAATGTGGCCCATGAAAAATGCCCCCCAGACCTCCTGCAGTCGTGTACCTCTGCAATAGGGTGTATCCTTCATGTGCGAAATTCTGTTGTGTTATGAAAAGGAGGGATTTCACACATTGCCTTCTGCCCTAGGGCCACTTTGCACATAATATTTTTAGGTGTTTGCCTAAAAAGTGTAACACAGTACTGTGACTAATAGATTTCCAAAAATTTATCATGCCGGTGCACTTGTCAGGAAGCTGTGATTGGCTACCTACTAAGTGCACATTCTGTGACAAGCCCAGGTTTGCTACCGCAGAGTGTGTGAAATGGCCCCAGATTTTACACAATCTCCTCCCGAATTCTCCGAACCTCCTCTAGACCAATTTTACTCCTTTCTGAGCCGTTTTAAATGATCTGTTGAATGAAGTGGTAAAAACTTTCTTGTACTGCATCACATTAGGTGGGGGGATCTGAACATTATTTACCCTCAAATGTAGTGTGGTATAGTGGTTAGAGGGTGGGAGTAAGAGTGGGGAGAGCTGGGTTCAAATTCCTGCCTGCCACGCAGCTCACCTGCTGCCATGGACTTGAGTCAGCCATCGTCTCTCAACCACAGGGTTGTTTTGAGGATAAATAGTGGGGAGATACCTTTGAGGAAGGGCAGATTCAAATGCAATAAACAAATGAATGCCAGGTAGAATGCTTTGGTAAACTCTTCTCTCTCTCATGCTAGTTTTCTCTGTGCAGATCAAGGTTATTTTCACCCCTTTGAGGAGCATTAAAACCTATAATCCAGCCTTCCGCAACCTGGTGCCTTCCAGCTGGGTTGGACCACAACTCCCATAATCCCCCAGCCAGTGGAGCTGGCCACTAATTCTGGTCTGCGTGTGGCCAGCCCCACCACTTCTGGTGTGCAAGCGGCTACTGCTTGTAGAATGACCATTTAACACTCCGGAGGTGAGCCCTGCAATGAGCAGAACCACTATTTTCTGGAAGGGGGCAGGTTGGTGGAGCTCCCTTATGTGAGCATTGCTAACCTGCCCCCTTCCAGAGATGAGCATTTTCTGCTTGTTTCAGTTTGCTTCCCAAAGCGCTAAATCACAGTTCTGCAAGTCGTAGGGGTAACTTGTGGACTGGACGTGGTGGGGTTGCCCACAAAGGCAGCATTAGATTCTTTCCTTGAAACATTGGAAAGGAAAAACAGTAAACCTGGAAAGCACTGGGAGAATTGGCCTGCCTGGCCCTGTTGGAGCTTATCCTATGCTGAAGGAAGGCATGACTGGCCGAACCCTGAACAGGCAAACCTCTGTTAGAGGTTGGGGTTGTCCTGAAACATTGTATTCCAGGTCTCCCTTCTTTTCTTTATTATTCTTGAGACCGCTGCTTCAGTATCAGATGTCAGTCAAAATTCAGAGTACTGGATAACTTACGATCCTACTCACGGCTGCTTTTTGGTGTCCATGTCCAGTTTTATAATCAGGACTGGCCTTGCAATGCAGCAGGTGGTACCTGATTCAGGCAATACCATGAGGGGCTGATGGAGGAAGACAGGAATTGGTCTCCGAACAGGGCAACAAGATGTTTGAAATGTTGGTCTTAGCACCAAGGGTTAGGCATTTGAGCTCCACTTCAAGCAGCAAAAATATCTTGGTCCACTACTGTTTAGAATTGAAAGTCAGGTCGCACCGCCACCTCTGTTCTACTTTCAAATTACATGTGTTTCCGACATTCTTCATAGTTTAATGCTACGGGTTGATATATGGGAACAAATATCTACTCATCTTCTCTCCATCCTAACGTTCACCTTTCTCTGAAAGGGATTTCAAATAATCTACCATTTGATGAAACAGGCATAATAGATGCCTTAAAGGGCTGGATGTGCGTGATCTCATCTGATCTCAGAACCTAAGCAGGATCAGCCCTGGTTCGTACTTGGATGGGAGACCTCCTGGGAATCAGGATTCCTGCATTGAGCAGGGGGTTGGACTAGATGGTCTTGCAGGACCCTTCCAACACTATGATTCTACTACATTGAGTCAGATCATTCCATTTCCTTTTCTGGCCATTCAGATTTGAAATTCTGTCTTCAGGGAGTGCTTCAAATCATGGAACCAAAGACCTAGGGAGGTGGTGGGCTCTCCCACACTGGAGGCATTCAAGATGAAGGTGGACAGCCATCTGTCAGGGATGCTTTGACTCGGATTCCTGCATTGAGCAGGGGGTTGGACTTGATGGTCTTGTAGGCCCCTTCCAACCCTATGATTCTATTATTTTCTCTAAAAGGAAAAGGGGAATAATTAGCTCATCCTTTTTGTTGAGGAAAACAAGGACAACTGCATGAGAGAGACGCAAATGCACCATCCCTTTGAAAATGTGGCCAGTTCTATGTTTAGTGTGAAATACACATTTATTCATAGTTCTCTATTCCCCTGCCTCCCAATTTCTCTCAGGCTGCACAATGTATCAACAGGAGCAACTGGAAGAGTTACATCAAGTAACCACAGCAACTGACCCCCCATTAACCAACTTTGGTGTTTCAACACAGGAGATAAAAAATAAATTATAGGAATGCTATTCCAGAAAAACAAAAGGTACTTAATTGGCCTTCAGTTTGCTGCACTGTAAATAATAAATCACAGTGCTGCAAACGTGACCTTCCTTTCTGCTATCAGCCTGATCTTCTCTGAGCAGGAGTGCCTAAACTAGCGGTCTCCATGGTAGCACTGTCAGCATCTCAGAAAGAATTAGAGGCAAGAAATGCAGGCTCCTGGATCAACGGAGATGGTCCTGGCAGAACCCTACACATCTGGCTTTCTATTCTTCAGGTTGCCTGTGCAGCTACATCCAGCTATATCATTGCTTTCATTTGAAAGACAAGGTGAAAGGCAAGCCAGAGTAATGATAAAACTGAAGCCATGAATTATCCTGGCACGATACCAAATATCTTTAGCCGTAAAAGGTGGAATGGTCTGTTTGGGTAAAAAGGACATGAATGATTGCAGACAGAGATGGGCGGGTGTCCGATTCTGTCCGGGAATCTGGCAGAACCCCCTTGCCTGTGCCCTCGAGCCCCGCTTACCGAGCTCCTGCCACTGCTTGCCCCCTGCCCGTGCTCAGTGAGTGGCCTGCACTCACCCTGGTGGCCTTGTCAAGCTCCGCAGTCACCATTTTTTTAAAAACAAAATGGCGAGCACAAAAATGTGCATATTTGCATACGCGCGAAAATGTGCATTTTTATGCACAGACAAATATGCACAGTCACATAAATGCACATTTCTGTGCATATGCAACTATGCACATTTTTGCAGTTGCTGTTTTATTTTTCAAAAAATGGTGAACACGGAGCTTGATGAGGCCGCCAGAGTGAGTGCAGGCTGCTTGCCAAATGCAGGAGGTGCTTGAGCATGGTCCAGGGACCGGCAAGCAGGGGCAGGGGATGGGCAGACCCCTGGAGAACACGGATGGGGGTTGGTTCACACATCCCTAATTGCGGGGACTGGATGCAGGGGGAGGATGATCATGGCAGCAAATTGTGCCAATTTAATTGGCAGGGCATCCATCTATTTGTTATAATGTTATCATTTATTCATTTAGAAGATTTTTACTTCTGTCTTTCATCCAATGATTGCAGGGCAGTTTAAAAGAATTAAAATAATATGTCATCACTACAATAAATATCCCTTTTTTAAAGGACAAAACTTAGCAGCAAGGTGAGTGAACACACAGGCAAGCATTATTTTGTAAGCTTATTTAGAAGATGGGCAAAGCAATCCATAGACTTATATGCAACATAGCTCTGTGAAACAAGAGTATATGGGTGATTGACAGTGCTTTGAATTGCCCAGATACTCTGGTTTCACAGCACTATGTTGCGTATAAGTCTATGGGCATGCGCTGCAGATCGCCATGTTTTTTAAAAACATGGTGATTGGGACAGAGACGGATTGGCCCAGGTAAGCTGCGGACTGCTTACAAAACATGGGAGCGTGGTCGGGGAAACAGCGAGCAGAGGGGAGGGCTCAGTGGGTGCAGCTCGGGGGGCGCAGGCTCAGGCAGTCCAAGAGATTTGTGGACCAAAATGGGCACCTGCACCATCCCTACTCTTGATGGCCCCTCAGACTTTCTGAAGAATCAGAATGGGGAGAGTGGGTATGCTTGAGGAAATGCTTGAGCAATTCGTTCTTTGTAAATTTCTATTTGAAATGAACTGATCTATACCTCCCAGGCAAATGTGTATATCAGTTTAGCTATTCACAGGATTTCACATGCCTTCAAATATTGTGATGCAGTTCTTGGCAATTGAAATGTATCAGAACAGACTTTTAAATAAATACATAGCTTTGAGAAAGTAACAGACATTTAAATTTGTCTTTTGAGAGAAAATGTGCATCTAAATTAGTTCTCTACCCAAAATTTCTTCCACATACTTTTGACCATTCTTATTTAATTTGATAGAAAAGAAATTGCTCTTGAAAAAATGTTCAAAGGTAAAAAAAAATAAAATAGAGAAATTCTCATGGGCTGGATTCGGGGTGCTTGTGCTTCCCATACTTATGAGGTGGCCAAGAAGTCTGTGTGAATGTCTTGTCTTTCATTGTACAATCATCTTTCTGCCAACCCGAATCCTCCCTAGCTTCCCACACTTTAATTAAAGCCCAGGAGAAGAGAAGACATTTTGAAGTAACTCCTCCCGCCCCCCGCCCGCTACCATTTTTTTTTCAGATGATGAGGAAACACAGACAGCCAGGGAGGCTGCAGGGTGATGGGGAAATGTGTAATAGAAAGGAAGCACACAGACACCACCTTCAGCTACTTTGAAATGATAAGGTAAGCTCAAAAACACCACCAAAATGGTGGCAGAGCAAAAGCAAAAAACAAAAACCAACCCTTAGGAAAAAGAAAGAAGTGCAGCAACTACTTCTACAGTTGAGCCCCACTCTGAGAAAGGTTTGGAGAATTTCTCCTCCCACTGGAGAAATTTGGTGAAATTAATCCCCCCACCCCCGTTTCTCTGCCCACAAATATGGTGATGAATTTTGGGATGCCAGGTACACACAGCTATTATCTAACTACCCATTTTGAGAGGATACCATCACCACCCTTAAAAATTGCAGGTTAATGTGGAAAAAGAATGAAATGGAATTGTGGGTAAAAACATGCAAAAGTTATATGCTCCAGAAAGCAATAAATTCATCCAAACCTAGGAGTGGGACTGAAGAAGTCAGAAGTCCCAGAGTGTGGGTGGAAATTCCCAGGCTCCCATAGCTCTGTGGATCCCTTTCCATTTTTTGCTTAAAAAAAAAAAATTCTCCTGTATTTAGGGATGTATGAAAGTGACTTACCTTTCACGGATTATGTTGATGGTGGTGGGGGAGGCGCTCCATTCCTCCCCCCAGAATTCTCGAACGGCCGGCTGTGCTCCGCGGCAGCTCCACAGAGCAGCTGGCCAGGCCCGGCCCAGCCAGGCCAGAGCCGTCTGCAGCCAGATTTCCGGCTGCGGAGGGCTCTGGGTAAACAAAAAACAAAAAACAACCAACCGTGTATGCAAATGGCGGCGGCTACGGCTGCCGCCATTTGCGTTCCTTCGTTTTGGCTGTCTTAATCTACGAAAATATTTACGTAGACTATGACGGCGAAAATCAAGGTGAACGCAAATAGCGTAGCAGGCGCTATTTGCGTCCCTTTTTCATTCACCATTTTAGCCTACGTAAATCTTTACGTAGGCTAAAACGGCAAATCAAAAGGGGACGCTGCCCACTACGTGGTTTTGGGTTTTTTTAAACCCACCCAACCATGATAGGCTACGTAAAGATTTACGTAGCCTATCATGTCTTTTTTTTCTTTTTTTTTTAAACCTAGCCATGATAGGTTATGTAAATCTTTACGTAGCCTATCACGTCTTTTTTTTTTTTTTTACACACAAGCCTGGAAATGGCGGTGGCGGCAGCCGCTCGGAAGACCGGCCGCTGCCGCCGCCTTCGCTGCCGCCGCCGCCTGGAAGATCCGCCCCAGGTGAGTCTCATCCCGGGGGGGATCTGTGGGGGGGCGGGGGGATCTGTGGGGGGGCGGGGGGGCAGGCCGTTCTGCCACGGAGTTCGGGGGGCCGAATACATTGGCATTCGGCCTCACCAAGGTCCATTGCAGAATTCTCTGACATCCCTACCTGTATTACATATAGACATTGACTTCTGCTATATGTGTTGTTGTTGTTGTTTTAAAACTTTATATGTTTTAATAGGAAGTCAACTTGTGTATGTACATACAGAGAACAAGTGACCAGAAGTGCATATTGGACTCCATATTATATTCTGTGGGTCATGGGTTGGATCCAGTTTTAGGCACATGCAACAGGGCTCATGGAAGCAGACTCTCCCCAACCACACACACACTCTCTCCTCCCCACAGCAGCCCCTCCATCCCCCTGAAAATGCTACACAGAGGATGGGGTAAACTCTGGTGGGGTTCCCCCAAATCAGACAGAGTCACCTTTCATGAGCATAGCTCTTCTGTCAAAAGAAGGCAGATACTGGATCCAGCCCATAGCTTTAAAAAGTACAATGAAATGACTTGCCTAACATTACATCTTAATCCAATGACATTGGTTCCAGTCTAGCCCCATTGAAATAAGTGGCAGAACTCTTGCTAATTCTAATGGTCCTGGAGTGTGCTTTTGGTGTCTTCATTTCCTTTATGTCTCTTCTTGAAGTACTGACATACTTACATATTCTCATCATGTAAATATGTTCTCAGAGAATTTGTAACAGCTTTGCCACCTGAAGCACATGAATTCGTAGGGCATAATCTTTCATATGGTAAGAGATTCTTACACATGATACTGAATGAAGCATTACATTCTCATCACTCGTACTAGGAAGATGGCATTTTAACTTTCCATGATAATCCTCAGGAAGTCAAAGGCAAATGTCACAACTGCAAATGTTAGTATCAATACGTAATTATTTGGGTTCCAGATGGATCTTGAAATATGCAAAGGGAAATATTCACTCCCTCCCTGTGTTAATGCCTCCCCCATCTTTGACAGCTCCGCAAATACTCATGAAGGTCATCTGTACATCCTGATTTTCCTTCCTCTACATGGAAATTGCAGGACTGAAGGTTTCCTCAGTTCCCTGGATATACAGTTTTGATTTTCTGAGCAAACAACAGACAGAAGCTCCATTATTTTGGATTTAGTTCCATTCCAGTCAGGGGAAAGAGAACTGCTGGAGTCATTCTGCACAGTAAATTGAATTCAGACTTTGTTCCATAGTCATCGGCATTCAGAACTGTGTGCACAAGGCACAATCCTCAAGCAACGTATTTACAAGTCATGCTGTATTTCCAGAGAAGCCTAAAGAACTGGTAATGTCCGCCTGCGATTTAATTTGCCAACAGAAAGAGTATACAGGGGTATGGAACAATGTAATCCACATAAACCAATCCTCTGTGTAAACAAGTTGTGAAGATATATGGATTTGTTTTTGTATAGATACAGTGGTGGATGTTTATCTCAGGACATCTTTCTTCAGAGCAATCTACACTCCTCTTACTCTTGGGATCAGAATACATACTAAAAAAAGAAGAGTTTTCTGAACTGAAGAGTTCCAAGTCCAAATGGAAAGTGAAGTGAGGCAGGACACTACAAGGAAGAAGGCCTTCTCAGTGGTGGCAACCTGGTTGTGAAACGCCTTCCCTGGAGAGGCACTCCTGGAGCATTCTTTATGGTCATTTTGGCACCAAGTGAATACTTTTTTAAAAATTCTCCCAAGACTTTGGGAGAATTTTAAAAATTCTCCCCCAAAAGTGTGATTTTGACGTTTTGAATTGTAACCAACCGTTTACATGTAGTGCGTGCATTGCACATGCGCATGTGAATGTGTAACAAGACAGTTAATTACAAATACAACAACCAATATAAATGGAGGTTTATCAGACGTTTTGGCCATGCTGTAAAACTGGTTTATCCCTATCTCTGCTGACAATGTTTATGCTGCAATTGCTGTTTTATGATGCTATATTTTAATACCGTATTTTACTATTTTATGTTTCTGAGCCATCCAGTGAACAATGTTATTGAGTAGCCAATCTAAATCCCATAGATAAATTCTAGACACTGCTCTGTGCACAGTTTTGGATCTGTGATGGTTGTTTCATGCATTGAAGTCTTCCCTTGATGTCATTGTCGTTGGGTGATAAATATGCATTTACAAACTCACTCTCGAACGATACTAGCCCTCTAACAGAAGACCATTTCTCTTGATAGGGGTGGGGGGTATTTCCCATAAGAGGCTTCTGGATGTTTGTGTTCACCTTCATAAATATCTTCCTGGTTGCCATACAGAATTTGGGTCTATAGTTCTGAAGGGCTCACTGAATCTGTGTGAACCTGAGGCTGCCTGAGATAATTTCATGCTAATATATAAACTGTCAGACCATTGGTCCATCTAGCCTAATGTAGTCTATTCTGGGTCCCTGATCATTAGTGGCCTCCCTTGTCAGATAGAGGCCTCCTAAACTCTGCTATGAGATGTTTTAAATGGAAATGCCAGGAATTGGACCTCGCACCTGGAAGCTTCTGTCTGCAAGCCATGGAGCTATCCTCCCTTTTCCTAAGCTACTGGGGCTTACCTGGGAGTAAGTCCCACTGAACTCAGTGGGGCTTATGTCTTAATGAACATGTCTAGAATTTTAGTGTTAAACTATGTATTCCTCTATCATGAGTCAAAAATGGCCTTATGCTCCCCATTCAGTTCAGTTGCCAAAGGACTCTTAGCTGGAATGGAAACCTAGAAAGGGAACAGCATTGTCCACAGATTGAAATAAGGCCCACCTGGTGGCTATTTCTCTAGTGCTTGCTGGTGTGGCTGGCTGGTGTTCCAAAAGCAGCTAGCCATCAGAGGGGCTTCAGTGATATCTTCCTAGTGCAACCTCCAGAGTTCGTGGCAGTCCCAGGTTGCTGCCATGTCTCCTGGTTTTGAAGTTCCACATTACCCCCATTAAGCACTCAGATAGGTCACAGCTTATTACACCCCTTTCTGAGGATGTAGCTAGGGATGTCATGAGCATCTGGCTGGGGCTCAAAGCTTGGCGATTTCTCACTGTCTCGGCCCCCTGGATGCCAGGCCACAAGTCCCTGCACATGCGTGACTCAGCACACACTGAGCCAGCCAAGCATGGGGATCCCTGATCGCTCACTGAGCTGCCATTTTGCTTAAAAATGGTGGCTTGACCTTTTATGGAAAGGCCGATTTTGTGAAAATGGTGGCCATAAAGAGCCAATTCATGCAGAATTATAGGCATAAATGGTCTATTTATGCAAGATGGCAGCTCGCTGAAGGAGCGGGAGGCTGCATGCTGCTCACCAGGTGCCATATGGCAGCAGGGATCTGGCGAGTGGCATGTGAGACACAATGAAGTGAGTTCGCCCATCCCTAAATGTAGCTGTCTCATCATCTGACTCTGAGGATGACCTCCCTGCAACTTCTCTTGTCCCTCAGCCCTGCAGGAGCATGAGACTGCAAAAACAGACACCGGCCTTTAAGAGCTACAGTCGGCATCCACCAGGGATGGATCCTCGGAAAATCAGTCTTGGCCAGCCATCTTAAGGCTTCAGTTGACTGCAGCTCTTCGCTGAGACAACAGCTCCTTATGAGAAAATACTCCCGCAGTGTGCTACCCAAGGACCTGCCTTGATTCCTCCAGCTGTGACAAGGCCAAAGCTAGCCAACCAGCCCTAGAGAAAAGCAGCAGAGAATTATTCGGCAAGATCTGTCAAATGTGTCCAAGATCTTCTGAATAGCAGCCTAATCTGCTGCCCAATTTTATTTTTCCAGCACCTATTTTATCATCTACTTTGTTCATTTTCCCTACCAGCTAAATATGGCTTCCTTGTCAAAACATCGTTTTACCACTGTTGCTTATTTCCAGAACAGCTTTTATTATCCTGTTCTCATACTTCAGCCCACAGACCAGCACACAACTGAAGCTGGTGAAGCAGTTTCTGATTTGCACTAGCATCATTGTATGGACGATTTGGCCCACTGAAAATAATGCTTCT
The DNA here is from genome assembly GCF_057233095.1 of Heloderma suspectum. NCBI lineage: Eukaryota > Metazoa > Chordata > Lepidosauria > Squamata > Helodermatidae > Heloderma > Heloderma suspectum. The sequence continues at coordinate 258,066,364 of NC_139461.1, forward strand.
TTGGAGTGAGAAACCAAAACAAGAGCAACCATAATTAAACCAGTTTTATACAAATATAAATGTATTATACCTAGGGGTGTATGGATTCCCCACCGTCTGTTCCAGTGGGGAATCTGGGGGGGGGAGGTGATCTGTTCCTCCCCCCCAGAATTCTCCAGAGCGGTTCCACTCTGCTCGGATTCTGGGGCGGGGGAAAACTGGCTTGGGGGCGCTTACCTTCTCACCAGCCAACCAGAGCTGTTTGGCTCCTCCCTGTCCCTGCCGATTGCCATGTCTAAAAAAAAAAAAAAAGGCAATCGGGAGAATGTTCCCATAGACTTATATGCAAATAGAGTCATGAATCTTGCATATAAGTCTATGTGTCCATAGGCTTATACGCAAGATTCATGACTCTATTTTGTGTATAAGTCTATGGGCACATCCTGCTGATTGCATGTGCCCATAGACTTATATGCAAAATAGAGCTGTGAATCTTGCATATAAGCCTATGGACAAATAGACTTATACGCAAGATTCATGACTATATTTGCATATAAGTCTATGGGCACATCCTCCCAATCGCTTTTCTTTTTTTTTTTTTAAGACATGGCAATTGGCAGGGACAGGGAGGAGGCGAACGGCTCTGGCTGGCAAGAAGCAGCCAAGTGCCATACCGCCTCAAGTCCTTCTGGAGCAGAGGTAAGTGGTCCCGATCCGCTAGGGATTCCTGAGGCCAGATTCCAAATAATCTGGCCTCATTTGAATCCACAGCAGATTTCTCTGACATCCCTAATTATACTACATAGACAAACTACTGCAAAATAATGGAAGAAACAGAAAATGTTCAATGAACTGTCTGATCTAACAACAACAAAATCTTCCATTGGAATGAACCATTCACAGATCTGGTGGTATGTGTTCATCCAATACTGCAGCAGGAACCCACTGTTTTATGGACTCTGAAATATTACACCAAACATGAAATTAAGGAGTCCTTTGGAGCAGCAACCCTCCCGGAGTTGCTCCTCCTCTTCAACATTGCAACCTACTTGTTCACCTGCCTTTTCCTCCTGCCCAGTCAATGGAGGTGGTATAAAGGAAGAGCAGTAGAGGCCACAGCCATCTTGCTCACTGGCTCTTTGCCCGTCAAGCAAGCAAATGGTTGCAATGTTGAGAAAAAGGATGAGGAGTAACACCAGCTGGTGACAATGGCAGCGAGAAGGTAGACTCACCGAAGAAGGGGGCCCATTGAGGGTGTCTTGCCCAAAAGCCCTCAAAACCCTGGCACTGGCACTGCAGTCCTCTATTTGAAGTGCTGCAAGAGGACTGTCCTCTATTTGAAGCCATCCTACATTTGAAGGGCTTTCCTGTCAAATTCCAGTTGAAAGAAAAAGAACCATAAGAAGGGAGAGTAGGGGCCTTAAAGTTGTCCATGAACAGTTAGCACCTGAATTTCAGACTGAACAGGCAGTCACACAGGTCACTGGGTCACAGTCTTCCCAGCTATAGTGAGATGTACTGTATTTCTAATTCTAATGTAATAAGTATGACTATTTCTAAATGTGCATCTAGCATATACATTGGCGTAAGTACATTTCATGCATATAACTGTCCTCTCTTGTCCTCATGCATTTCCTCTTTTATGGCAATTCATAAGTAGCCACCCTAATTATGCAGAAAAAAATTAGATTTAGACCTACGAAGAGCTGATTCACAGAATTTTTGGAGAGTGTAAACAATTTGAACAGACTTTTCCAGTGGGTTTTGATACCTTGGACCAGCTCTTTAAGTACTCAGATATGTCCAAGTCATAAGTCACCTTATATCCTGGTTGAACCCACTTTTAAAAGTTTTTCCAGGATGAAGATAATCTATGAACAGGACATACTTTTGTTGTGGGAAACATAGTGTAAAACATGTATACCACCGAAATCAATTATGATTCTTCACTGTCAGCTTTCTAGATCTGTTATACATAGGGATGCACAGATTTTGTAAAATCCATTCTGTCTGCAATTCACAGATTGCCAGGTGCCTTTTGTTCTGCGGTCCCCTCATTGACAGAATCAGATTTTCCCCCCTATTTCCTGAATTTGTGCAAATTCACATGTGCGCAAATTCACACTTGTGCAAATATGTAAATCCCTCCAAAATGTGACAATTCCCCCCAAATTCGCATTTTCATGCTTTAGCCTGTGGGGAAAATGCACATTTTTGGCCGCCGTGTTTTTTATTTTATGTATTTTTCCATGACTATATTTGCATACAACTCCAGAAAGATTTTTTTCTTAAAAAAAAAAAAAAAAGCGGTCCAGAAGACCATGGAGTCCATGTGACCTGGGAAAAGCTGGTCCACTAACCCTTCTAAAACACACATAGAGATTCCTAGTTCTCATCATAGGTGCAAAGAATCTTCTGGAAATGCATTAGAAATCAGAAGGCATTGAAAGGGTTTTCAGTTTCAAGTGGTAGGGTTTGTTCATCGACCGTAGCTATATATATAAAAATTTAGTATTCTTAAAATAAACCATGTAATATAAATCTGATATTCCTATAATAATTCTGCAGAATATACTGGGTTTTACACTGGAACCTATATTACAAACTCTACTTTGCAGTTTAGCTCCTGTTGAGCATACTCCTACACTTCTGCTTATTTGGCAGAAAACAAATATGAACATTTCATAAGGCAATTGACCTCTGCTGGCATGACTCATTGGAATCAATAGTGAATAAAGATGATGGTGCTGTGTACTCCTGGCTGATACCAGAGTGAGAGCTACTGTAGGTAGCCTAGCTAAGAGACTGAGCTGTCTGAACTCTGCTGACTGCATTCGGTGGCTTTAGTTGAGCAAATACTCTGTCATCCTCAACCCTGGAACTGCAATGTAGGGAGGATGATGATGATGATGATGATGATGATGATATAATCATCGTCATCATCTAACATTATTACTGACAGCGCAGGTCTATGTATGCCTACTTGGAAGTAAACCCTATTGAATTCAGTGGGTCTTTCTCTCTGGAAAGAGCGTATATGATTGCAGCCTGAACACATTCATGAGCTAATGCAGGTGCAATGCTTTAAAATCTCATAAGCACTACATATAAATGCAAACCATTTTTGTGGAATATGCAGCCCATTACTATGAATAATAATGTGAAGTTCCTTCAACACATTGAAAGGGAACATGCGTGATAACTACTTTTCATTTCCTGTGTATATTTGCCCTGATCCAGCAAAGACAATGTGTGGATGAAACAGATTCTCTGAAAACGGTCCTTCTGGATTTGATCTGACTTACTGTGCAAGAATGAAGGGGAACACTGTATCCAGCTTTATTTATTTATTTAAAGTATTTTGATCCCACTCCTTGGCCAAAGGGTCTCCAAGAGCATCTTACAAACAATCAGTTAAACAAGATGGTCCATGCCCACAGGCTTACAATCTAAAAAGACAACATACAAGGACGACGGATAAAATGAAGTTGTCTTTTAGAATGGCCCTACTTCCCTTCTCATCTCCCTTTGTTACAGCCTGATGGAATGGCTGGTGCTGGTGACAGTTGAGGAAGGAGGCTACACATACCATTGATCATCCATCATGGTTTTAGGAGTGGTTGGGGGACCACTGAATCTAGGCACCTAATTCCTACCAGTACCAATCATAGATCAGCACTGTCACAGCAGAGAGCACCAGCCATCTTTTGGGCAGATAAAATTTGTATGTATAGTTGTGGACATACCACTATTATGTCTTACCAATGTGCGTAGCAGGCTCGACACTGGAGAATCTAGCATCAAGCAGTATACAGTATATAGAGGTATATGCCAAGCAGTCTATGGGGAAGGGCTGCTGGGGGACCCATCCTCCTATCCAGCCCTCTTCACATGCTGCCTAGAGGCAATGTCAAACATGTTGTTCCACAAGGAGGCCATCTCATCTCATGGAGAACAGGCCACCCCCGGTGTTACTGGGGGGTGGGGAGGAGAGATTACTTATACCCCCAACTGCAAGGTTGTCTAGAACTGCAACAATTTAACTTTTGTAGTTCTTTTCCCATAGGAGTGAATGGCAGCTATTCAAATACAGACAGACAGCAAAGGATATATTCAGGACACCATGGGGTGGGGGATCCAAACTTGCCTGTGCGCTTGGGGGCGGCGGAATCCCAGTTTCTTGGTAGGGAGTCCATTTTGCTTTATGGTTTTTTCCCCCTTCACAGAACTGAGATGGAACATTGAGAAACAAGCATATGCCTGTCTGCATACACCCATGCATTCATCGGCAAAGTTCCTCCCCGACTTCTGTTTCTTGCTCATCCTAGATTGCCAAGCAGTATACTGCTCATCATCAGGGAAAAGGCCTGCTTTGGGTCCTCTGCAGTTCACACAAAGACATATTGCGCCCCGCCCCCCATGCATCACTGGCAATGGACAGGAGGCTGCACTGTATGAGAAGCAGGGGGCAAGTTTCACCCTTCCTGTAATGGTGTCCAGCAGCACTGAATTATTTATTTTTTTACCATGAATGGTGGCAAACAAATGTACTTAATGAAACTGTTGCGACAAGGAGTAAACCTGTCCCCTGCTGCCTCTGTTGAATCCAGTTTTTGGAAGAAGCAAGTTTTGAGTGTCTCCCTCACACAACTGAATACTATTTACTTTGTTCCATAGAACTTAATGGGCCCCAGGGTACCAAGCCCAATCCTGTCTCCATAGCCCTGTCATGGGATCCATTTTGGGGGTCATGTGATGCGAGATGTGTGATGGAACTCAAGAACTGGCTGCATCATTATGGATTAATGGCATACTTATATAAAAACAACCTAACTCTAGCTAACCAGTTCTCCACCTTTGCATTTCCACATCACAATGAAAACATTTAACTCTACAGGGAATTAATATAACTCCTTTCATTCTAATTAAGGCCAATGCATGTCAAAGGCGGCACATACACCATATATCACTGGATTACCTGTCGGTTGGTCAATGCTTTTTAAGCACTTTAAGTTTTTACTACCTGCTGCTTTTCATTTAGACACAATTAATCTTGTAATGAGGTGGAACCTATTTTTCAGCCCTTACAGTTTGCTTTTTTCAGCTTTCCAAGCCACACATGAAAAGGTGGATTTACAATGGGTCTCTCAATTGCTGCTCTGTTTAATATTGGATAGCGTAAGTTTACCCTGATTTGGATTCTGGTCTGGTCATTCTAAAACTGGAACTTCTGAAAAACAAAATGAGAAACAAGCAATTTCCAAAGCACTATACAGAAAATCCAAGCATGACCATAGAGTTCCTGACCAGCCTATATTGCCAAACTTCACCTTAACACATCCAAAACTGATCTCCCAGAAATAAAAATGTCTATGTACCATCTAAATGTCAGTGAAAATCATGAATGACTGCATATCTTTAGTTAATTCCAGTACTGACACCTTTGCTAGTCCATACCTGTATTTAAGTAGTCAGTTTTACAGATGTTTAATTATGGGCACCCTTTGAGGATTGCATAAGCTTTGACAGAGAAGTTAATGGAAGGCATGTGTTAATGGAAGGCATATGATATGTTTGTCGTACAAAGCCCCAAGCTTAACGTTTTGACCTAAATATTATTTGCATGTATCCCCAAGTCATGACTGCAATTTCAGTATGATAATTTGATTGCCTGAAAAATCATTTTTCTTGGCCCTTTCATAGTGTTCTGTTTTGTAACCATTAAGCAGAGTCCATCAATGAGACATCCCAGAAATAGTATCAGGAACATAGGAAGTTGCCTTATACTGAGTAGGACCATTGGTGCATCTAGTATTATCTACACTGAATGGCATTTACTTTCCAGGATTTCAGGGAGAAGTCTTTCCCAGTACTACCTGGAGATGCTAGGGATTGAACCAGGGTCCTTCTGCATCCGAAGCATATGCTCTACCACTGACCTGTGGTCCTTCATGCATTACTGGAGGACAGGATAGATATTTATTAAAATATATACATGGGAGAAAAGCTCACCGATAAAGAATTTAATCACTAAGTCCTATGGAATACCAATGGCTCCCTGAATCCAGTGTACTTGTTCAAAGCCTTGAGCCTGATATTTATAGGCTGTACTCCAGGCATTCTCATTCGAGAAGCATATCCTTGAAATGAATTTACTTATTACTGATTATAGCCTTGGTTGCCAGATAAACCACTCATCCATTCATTTCCAGAAACATTATAACTAGATGTATGATCACCTAATTACATCCCTGTGTTAATAAGGTCCAGTTGACCTTGGCCTTTAATATTGCCATTATTGCTTTGGAGTTTGTCCCCCAGTACACTGAGGTTAAACTTTTAAAGCCACATTGACCCTCTACAGATAGCAGTAAATGATTATGCCATGACTTAATTTTACTTGAGAGGAATTGGAGTACCTCTTAGGTCTCTCTCCCTTGCTCTCATCTCACCCTTGCACCCAGATAAATCTAAGCAGGAAATGAGTTCAGAGCTGGAAATACTCTACGCAACATCTTGTTCCCACCAGCAATATAAAATACACCTTGGACACAAGCCATCGGAAATATCTCTTGTTTAGACTCTATAACACATGTGTGGTGGGGCACCAGGGACAGAATACAAGACATTCATTGGAGCCAGCAAGATGAAAGGCTTCATATAGCACTTGATACCTGAAGAAAGAGAGGAGAGCTGCCAGGTTATTCCTGAGAAGAAACCAGGCCAACTAGATCTTTATTTATTCTACGCTTCCTAAAGGAGCTCAGTGTGGTGTATATGTCTGTTCCCTTGCCACCCTCACATCCCTGTAAGTCGGGGGGGGGGGCATACCTCAAGCCTGGGCAGCCAAATCTAGCCCTCTCGGGGTCCTAATCTGGCTCTCCAAACTTCTCCAGATGGCCATGCCACATTCTCCCGGCTTCACCCCCTTTCCCCCAGCTACTGATTGTTTGGTGGTTTCCCAGCTTTTGTGCAGGTTTTTTCCTCATTGTAAAAGGTTGAGATGCTTCTTCTAAGGCTTAGTTACTGGCAGTAGGAACTATACACTAAAATATCCTGGTATTTTTGGCCCCACCCCTTTTGCTTTGGTCCTGTCCCTTTTCCTTCAGCACCACCCACCCTTGAAATGTAGACCCTGAGACCTTCTCCAAAAATGAATTCAGCCCTCAGGCTGAAAGAGGTTCAGCACCCCTGCTCTTAAGGTAAATCCAACTGAGTAACGTGACAGGCCCATGATCAGTTCCATGACTGCCTATGGACTTGAATTCAGGTATCTCTAGTCCTAAACCAACTACAGGACTATTCACACAATAGCAATCCATGCATGTACTGTGTATGTGGAGGGTGGAATGGGACCCCACTGACTCCATCCCCAACATGTGCATGCCAGTTGGCTCATACATTGAGAAGAATTTTGGGGAAGCTGCCCACTCATTGGCTCTCCTTTCCTACATTGCACACAGTGCATGGGAGGCACATGGATGTTGGGGGTAGTGGGGCCAAAAGGAAGCTCCTTGCCTACCCAAAACAGATATTAATTTACAGAATTGGGATTACAGGCAAATGACATGAAGGAATGGTTCCCAGTCTTTTTTTCCATGGTATCTCACCAACAGAATATTTCCTTTTCCTGTGGCCATTGAGATTCCCTGACATAAAAGTGCCCCACACATTGTCTCTTGCAGTAAAGTGCCCCACTAACTCTCTACTAGGTATCTGTCAAGCCATTCATAAGGCTTGCTTGAGGCGCAGTAATCCACCATTTTGAAATCACTGGAGCACATGATCCTTTCCTGGCTGCTTCCAATTCACAGCTTCATTAAGCTTCACGTGACAGCTGCCATGTGGAGGTGACTTGAAATTCCACTCATATGACAGCTGCCTGGCATAGTAAGATAACTGTGGGTGGTAGTTGGCCATATGGGCTGGACACAGACACATCATTTTCTCTGTATTGCCAGAGACGTGTGACAGGAATGATTTGCAGCCACATGGGCACAAAAGATGTGGCAGCAGCCAGTCCACATGGTGAACTGTTGAAGGAGAGCAGTTTGCCATGTGGAGCAGCCATTTTGTGTGAAGCATCTCTCGTTAACCCAGGAACATGTTCAGACTGCAAAAAAGCTATTAATTCAAGTAGCTTGTTGACCACTGCTAAACCTCCTAATAGGAGTAAATTTGGAAAGTGTTCAAGTGAATTCTCTCCTGATAAGTCGAAAGCAAGCTCCTTGCCTTCCCGAAACAGAGGTTAATTTACAAAGTTGGTCAGAAAGTTTAAACAGCAATTTAATTTTTTGAAATATTAATGCATATCCATAGCTTTGCGGCGGGGAGGAAATTGCATTAAGGCTGCAATAGCCCTGATGCCTAATGCCTACACCTAATATGTATGCTTGGCTTTTTTATGCTCTGCAATTCAGTTGATGGAAGACTCTAAGGATTAAATTTACAGTAAAAATTATTTAAGGTTATAGGTACATTTCTGAATTTATGGCATTTTGACACTCAATGTGTGAGACTGAATTTCTACTTCCATAACCTGCTAATTACCCATGCACAGAGGCAGGTAATGAATTGAGTGAAGGACAGCAGAGCCCAGGAATTCAGCTGCAATGAATCACCAAGCAGTGCATTGAATGGGAAACATTGAAGGAGGGTACCTGAGCAGAAAATATTTTTTATTTGACTTACGCCAGGGTCAAAAGGAGTAAAGATAGCCCCGTACTTAGTAAGTAGCCTGTGGGCTCAGACAACCTGAGTTAAATTTCCAGTTTGTTTGTAGCAGACATTCTGTTATGACCTTGAAAGGGCCAAATATGCACACATACTTCAATCTGAACAATTAAAATTCCCCGACCAATTAATTGGTGGCACTTTTACTTTTAAATGCTTGTAACTCAAACTCTCTTCTTTTGCCCCTGTGCATTGTTTCCTCTACTTTGCTGTGGGGTGGGAAAAAGAAGGAGAAAATCTATTGGATGGAGGAATGAGAAGATGGTAGAACTAATGAGTATGTATATGGGGGGAGGTGGCATTTATCCAGTAAAAGTAGCTTTTGATCTACAGCAGGGTAGACAGGAGGCAGAAAGCAAGTATACACTGTAAAAATCAGGCTGGAGCCATATATGTCTATTCCAAAATCAGTGGCTTGAGTTGGAAAGTGCAGCAAACGGGACACCTTTCTGTTGACCAGGCAAAGGTAAAAGATCAAGCTCCTCGTACTATTTATATTAGGCCTGACAAATCAGAGGCTTTATCCTCCTGGCCAATCACAGAAGTTGGCATTATACATCCTCTTCCAGACACCTGAAAGGCACCAACAGTCCACAGTAGGCCACAGTCACTGAAATTTCAAGCCTCAGACTTCCAGGTAAGGTAGGCCTGAGTGAGATACAGAAACAATAACCATGTCATTGTGATACCTACCCAGCCAGGAGAAAGATACTACAGCCACTGCCTTCAGCCGGGCTCTATGTAACATAGGCGAGCCAGGATTTCCTCAGCTGTACCACAGGGTTCCCATTTTAACTGTAACTGTGGCATTTTGTCTTCCAGTGTTCATAAGTAGCAAATACCATTTTCTCATGCAATTAATTCACTTTCTCCAAAGCAATAGACCCTGAGAAGTAATTATGTTTTTCAAATGTTCCGTTGTATGCTTTTCAAATTAATGAATACACAAATGTATTTCAGCTAATGATGTTGAATATGCAAGATATGCAAGGGTTGTCTTCCCCAAATATACTTGATTAATCAATTAAACCATATTATTAATCAACTGAATATTTTTAATCAGCCAACAGTGTGTGTGTGTGTGTGTGTGAGAGAGAGATTGATTCATGGCTATTGTGGGGGTTTCAAAAAAGAAAGCCCTGGAACTACACTGTCTTCTTCCAGCCTCATTGTTTGTTTGGGGCACAACCAGTAGCGCAGAGGCAAATTCAGAAGTGCAGGGTCCCTTCATGACAGTCCCAGCCATGCCCCCTCACAGCCATTCCCCCTTCTAAGATTGTACAACCTTGCAAGATTAGACAATAAAAATGAGTTTTCAGTCACTGACTTTGGAGTTCTGTGGAGCAATGAATGCAAGATGAGGGTATGTCTTTTTGAGGTTCAGCAAGAAGACAATGATAGCTTCCAGAAGTTCCAGTTGATCAGTGCCAGAAACACATCTTGTTATATTCTCCCTAGAGCAGCAGTCTGGATTGTTGATCACTGTTTGGGTTTCTTTCACCATTCTGTGTCCTCTGCCACCACTGACTTTATTTTTTTTTTTCATGAGTCCAGAGTCCATAGTTCAGTGGTTCCAGTTTCTCAATATATCCAGTCATCTCTTACGGTGTTTTAGTTGGGTCCAGACTTAGTCATGCTTAGAGGAAACTCACTGAAATCAGAGGAACTCAAGGTAGTCATAAGTCATGACTAACTTTTCCCATTAATTCCTGTCAGTATACTCTAGGCACGCCTAAGTCTGAGTCCCACTCTTTATGTGGCTTTCTAAGCAATGTCTCAACCTTGGGGAAATCACAGCCACACAAAAGCACTCCTCTGGACCCACATTCTCTTGTTTCAGAAACAACTCCAATTCCACAGAGAATCATGAGTGAAGAGTGGGAGGGGGGTGTTACAAAATCATGATGCTGCCACTGCTAATACTTTGATGATAGCCTCAAAGCCACACAGCCAGGCCCAGCTCAAGGCCATGACGGGCCCCTGCGTAGCTGTCTGTAGTGAGCTTTCTACTCTGTCCCCAATACCGAACTCGCACACAACATACACACATACATACATCATTACCACCTTATTCTAAATAACTTTTAGAGTTGCCCAAGAGTGGCGTATCAAAGACTGCAAATGATCCCAAGCAACTCGCTTAGCAGTAAGGCTCACACCTTTCAATGGAACTTGCAAGTGTATCAATTCCAAGCTTAGAATTCAAGCCAAATCCAGATCCATTAAGGTAAAAAAGAATGTTGCTCATTGCAGTGGGATGCAGATTGCATCCTAAAGGAAGGAAAGCAGATGGCTTTCTATTGGGCCAAGTTCTACAAATGCTGGTGTGCAAAAACTGTTCCATCTGCATGCACCAGACTAAGCTAAACAAAGGAAGACAAACATTGTATATTCAGATTAGGGTGGTCAAATACAAAAGTGGACAAGGCTTTTGCACCTTCAGTGGTGGTGTAGAAGAGGGAATTTGCCACTGACAACTTACATCCCTCTTCTGTACAGCTATTAAAAGGGCAGAAACCTTGTCCTCTTTTGTATCTGGTCACCCTAATTCAGAATTATTAGAACGTCCATTTGAAAAGAAAACACACACACACACTCGTCATGTCCAGCAACTTGCTAGAAAATATTATTTGGTTAGTCCTTTTTAATTCAAGAAACATGTAGTAATAATAATAATAATAGTAATAATAATAATAAATTTATTATTATTATTATTATTATGAAGAGCCATTGCAACCAGATGTGAAGCAATGCACCATTAAAATAAATGGAACTTAGTCTGAGGTGACTCAACACTCCTTTAAGGCTGCAATCCTATACACACTTATTTGGGAGTAAATCCCATTGAACATAATGGCACTTACTTCTGAATAGCCATGTAGAATTGCCCTACAAGGCTACAAGCCTAACTACGCTCACTAGGGGAGTAAACTCCATTAAACACATTGGGACTTACTTCTGAGTAAACAAGTCTAGGATCCTGCTGTCAGCCAGAGTGGCTGGATCCAACCCCAGGCCCCTTCCTGTGCCTTGAAGGAAAAACTTGATGTGCAAACAACCAGCAAGTGAAAACTTTTCATGGTGTGGTGCTGAAACATGATCACCTGCACATCAAGCCCATTAGAATCCCTCTCCCACACACAGCAAACCCCCTGCATAAGCACGAGCGACAGACAGTGGGAGGGGGGTGCTGTGGCCAGCAGCAGCAGCAGCCCTGAACTGCAGAATGACAAGGGCAGCAGAGGAGAATGGTGACAAACCTTATGCAGCCCGGTGGGTGCAAATGCACCGAGTGGAGGCAGGCAACAGGGTGAGAAAAGTGGCAGGAAGCTGAGGGTCTGGCTGGGAGTTGTGAGGCGGGGAGGCTGCTCAGGTGGTGGGAGGTGGAGAAGCCGAGGGCTAAGGATGAGAATAGGTGGTGCTGGGGAGAGGGAGGGTGGCTTCGTTGCTACATGCCTCTTTTCTCCCTCCTCCCCCACTGAGGAAGGGGGGCATGTGGCCTTGGTGCTGCAGAGTTCCCTCAGGTTCTCTCTCACCCCCTTTGTCTGGCCAGCTCTGCGTGGTAGGTGAGAAAAGGCCAACAGCCACCTGCACTCCCTTCTTCTGCTCTCTATTCCTGCTGTGGCCCACCCTACAGGAGCAGGCTGGGACCCAGCTCCATTAAAAGTACAGAGGTGAAGACCTGGCAAGTCCCATCAGCACTACATGCCTGGGCACACCACTACCTGGAAGAACAGAACAGCTCTCTTTCAAAATGATGGTGCTCGTTCTTGACTGGCCTTGAAAGTCAATTTATTGATGGATAAATTAAAACATGAATGCTTGATTTCCATCATCTGAACAAGTACACCAAATCGTCTTTGATTATCACATCCCACAACCATCACAGCACAAAACACTGCAAAAGCAAATGAACATCATGACTTTTGCCCAAGATCAGCCGCCCAGAAAATTTGCAGATTGTGTGAAGTTTCTCAGCGATACACTTATGAACAGTGCAGTACACTAGTGCTGTTTTGTGCTTTTTCATTCATAAAATGAAAAAGTTAGAAAATGTTTTTTGGGGGAATTATTGTTACTTTCGTAATACTTTCAGTACAAGACTTACCAAATTCCTCTTTCAAGTTTTGAGAAACATTTGAAAATACTTTTTTTCCCCCCAGGATTGTTGTTAAATAATAAGTCCGAGTACAAGAAATCATAAATACACTTTCAACTAGAAATCTTAATGCACAATAAATCATCTTTCCCAGTGATATTTTTACTAGTTCCTTATTGTGTGTGTGGCTGTGATACATAGATACTCTATAATAATACCAATAATGTGGTTTGATGGGATACAAAATTACAGTTACTTTTCACAACTTAGCTTGAAGGTAAAAGCCATCTGAGTAAGTGGCCATCTTTTCATCTTGTGGAAAATAGGGATAGGCAGGTCTGTCAATCAGTTTCCATGAGCTTCCTCCTTTTTTCACCACCAAGTCCATCCTGTGCTGGTTCCATGTGGATCCCCCGCAATCCCCCCCACATACATATTTTGAGTGTGCTTTTTTCAAATGGATGCATTAATGAGCGCATGCCCCCACTGACTAAAGCATGTTTGCATGCATTTTAGAAACACAGTATTTTTTCCACATTTTTCGTGTGTGCCCATGTTGTTGAACACATTTCTTTTCTTTAGCAAAACTCATCACAAGCCTGGAAATGTATGGATTTCCGACTGCAAATTGCATCCATTTCTGCATTCAACTCTGGGAGGTGCAAACTGGGCACACTTGTTAAAAATACAACAACAACAACAACAACAACACCTGTTGACAGAGTGGATTTCTCACCCATCCTAGGGATGTCAGAGAATTCCGCGACGGATCTCGGTGAGGCTGAATGCCAGTGCATTCGGCCCCCCGAAATCCATCGCGGAACGGCCTGCCCCCCCCGCCCCCCGCGGATCCCCCCTGGGATGAGACTTACCTGGGGCGGATGTTCCGGACAGCGGCGGCTCCAGCAGCGGCTTCGGTGGTGGCAGCAGTGGCGGCAGCGGCAGCGGCTGGTCTTCCAACTGGCTGCCGCCGCCGCCATTTGCAGTCTGTGTCTTTTTCTCTTTTTCCCCCATAGACGTGATAGGCTACGTAAAGACTTACGTAGCCTATCACGTCTGGGTTTAAAAAAAAAACAACACGTACACAAATGGGGGCGGCTACAGCCGCCGCCATTTGCGTTCCTTATTTTTCGCCATCTTAGTCTACGTCAATATTTACGTAGACTAAGATGAAGAAAAGAAAGGGGAATGCAAATAGTGCCCACTACACTATTTGTGTTCCCCTTTCTTTTCTTCGTCTTAGTCTACGTAAATATTGACATAGACTAAGACGGCGAAAAATAAGGAACGCAAATGGCGGCGGCCATAGCCGCCATTTGCGTACGCGTTTTTTGTTTTTTGTTTTACCCCGAGCCCTCCGTGGCCGGAAATCCAGCCTGGGCCTGGCCGGCTGCCCTGCAGAGCCACCGCGGAGCACAGCTGGCCGTCGAGGATTCCGGGGGGAGGGACGGAACGCCTCTCCCACCACTATGAACAGAATCCGCGAAAAGGTAAGTCACTTTCGTACATCCCTACCGTGGCAAATCAGTTTGATTATTCACCATGTTAAGAAGCCCTTTCTTTTTTTCCCTATCTATTGACCCTGAGCTACTTGTAGATGGGATAACTTCACCTTGCTACAGCATTTACCCATCAACAGAGTTCTATGTAGGAGATACTCAACATTTGCACTACTTTGGAGTAAGATTTTTAGTGGACTTTCATTCATAGATAGGCCAGAGTTACTGCAAAACACTAGATCCCCCCTTTAGGCACTGCTGCAATGTAAACTGCTATTTGTGCTTTGGGTGTTATTATGGACATCCCTGACTGGGCTGGTAGAAGGGCCATCATATTCTACCTGCAATTCTATGCTAGACTCACTAATGAAAATAGATTCTTTTAAAGGTACTGCTCAATATCATACTGTTGGAATTCGCTTATTGCACAATAATTCCAATAAAACAGCACATGAATTAGTAATAGGATGAGATTGCTTGAAGAACAGCAGCCTCTCCAGCATGCACAGATTCAGTAATAGCTGTAATTATAATGAAGTAATAATAAAACACAATGTCTTACTCTTTTCATTCAAGGGAAATAAGTATGAATAATGGATCCATTTCTGACTTCTTTTTGTCATTCTTTTAATTGTGGACTGAAACAAAGAATTGTAGTAAATGGAGTTCTCTGGATTTTAGGGAAGCCAGTAGGGAGTTGTTGATGGCACCATAACTTTTCATGCTCACAAATCAAGCCCAGCCCTAGGCATCCTGCCACCGCAAGTGAGGTGGCAGTGCTGGTGCTGGCACCGTTGCCCTGCTTCTTCTGGAGGGTGGTGATGGTGGCAGCGGCAGCAGCTCCTCCCCTCCCTCCCTCCCTGCTTGCTGGATGTGGGAACCTCCTGGGAGAGTCGGATATACAGTGGCATAGCTCCCATGGCTGGGACCTCTCACAATATTTTGGCCGACTCTGGCAGGAAAAAGGCTGGGGAAAAAGGCAGAAGGGGCCAGTTGGGGGGCTGGCGAGCGAGCAGGAGGCAGGCAAGTGCCAGA
The DNA here is from genome assembly GCF_057233095.1 of Heloderma suspectum. Classification (NCBI taxonomy): domain Eukaryota; kingdom Metazoa; phylum Chordata; class Lepidosauria; order Squamata; family Helodermatidae; genus Heloderma; species Heloderma suspectum. Next base: position 258,081,709 of record NC_139461.1, read on the forward strand.
GGAAGAGGCAGTGGTGGCCCTTCCTCCCCTCCCTTCCTTCTTCTCCAGATGCGGGGGTCTTCTGGGAGAGTCTGCCGAAATATCGTGAGAAGTCCCAGCCATGGGAGCGGCCAGAAACCTCTCACAGTATTTTGGCTGACTCTGCCAGGGGGCCCCTGCAGCAGGGGAAGGAGGTAGAAGTGGCCAGCTGGTGAGCAGGGAGGTGGGTGGGTGCTGGAAGAGGAGGTGGCAGTGGCAGCAGCGTGGTGGGAGTGAGAAAGAAAGAGAGTGGCTGGGCAGCTAGCTGGCTGGGCAGGCAACGGCAGGCCCTTTGGGTGGGGAGAGCAGCGCAATTCACCAGTCTTCCCAATCTGTGCAACCAGATGTGCCCGCATCAGGTTGCATCATTGTAGGACCAGCCCTGCTCATGATAATTCATTGCAATGACAAACTATGAGTGGAGGAAACCACCATCTGAACATGCTCTCAACTTTATCATGATTATTGATAGATTTATTTATTTAATTAATTTATTAAATTTATTAATCACCCATCTGGCTGGTCACCCAGACACTCTGGGCAATGTACAACAACAAAGCAGTTAAAACAATAAGATTCTACATTAAAAACATAATAAAAAATACCCTGTTGTTGTTGTTGTTCAGACGTTAAATCATGTCCGACTCTTCGTGACCCCATGGGCCTTCCTGTCCTCTGCTCTCTCCTGGAGCATACTCAAGTTCATCTTCATTGCATCGGTGATGCTGTCTAGCCATCTCATCCTCTGCCGTCCCCTTCTCCTTTTGCATTCAGTCTCTCCCAGCATCAGGGTCTTTTCCGGTGAGTTTTCTCTTCACATTAGGTGGCCAAAATATTTGAGCTTCAGCTTCAGTATCTGTCCTTCCTAGGGATGTACAAAAGTCACTTACCTTTTCATGGATTGTGTTCATGGGGGGGGGAGGTGCTCCGTCCCTCCCCCCAGAATCCTCGACGGCAGGGGGAGGTGATCCAGTCCTCCCCCCCGGAATCCTTGAGGGCTGGCTCTGCTCCACAGCAGCTCCGCGGAGCAGCCGGCCAGGCCAGGGCCATCCGCAGCTGGATTTCTGGCCGCAGACTGGCTGGTGCGGATGCAAATGGTGGCCACCGTAGCGGACACCATTTGCGTCCAGCCAGGGAGCCATGATAGGCTATGTAAATCTTTACGTAGCTTATCACGGCTAGGTAAAACAACAACAACAACAACAATGGCGTACGCAAATGGCAGCAGCTACAGCGGCCGCCATTTGCGTTCCTTATTTTTCGCCGTTTTAGTCTACTTAAATATTTACGTAGACTATTACGGCGAAAAAAAGGGAACGCAAATAGCGTAGTGGGCGCTATTTTCATTCCTTTTTTATTCACCGTTTTAGCCTACGTAAACATTTACGCCATTTGCGTACACCGTATTTTTTTATTGGCTTGCCATGATAGGCTACGTAAAGACTTATGTAGCCTATCACGGCAAAGACCAGAATGCAAATGGCGGCCACGGCAGATGGTTGAATGACCAGCTGCTGCTGCCAAAGCCGCCGCTGGAGCTGCCGCTGTCTGGAACATCCACCCCAGGTAAGTTTCGTCCCAGTGGGAATCCGCGGGGGGGGGGCGGGGGGGGGCAGGCCGTTCCACCACGGATTTCGGGGGGGGGCGAATGCCAGTGCATTCGGCCTCACTGAAATCCGTGGCAGAATTCTCCGCCATCCCTAGTCCTTCCAATGAGCAGTCAGGGTTGATTTCCTTTAGGATTGACTGATTTGACCTCCTTGCAGTCCAGGGGACTCGTAAGAGTCTTCTCCAGCACCACAGTTTGAAGGCATCAATTCTTCGGTGCTCAGCCTTCCTTATAGTCCAGCTCTCACAGCCATGCATTACTACTGGGAAAACCAGAGCTTTGATTATACGGACCTTTGTCAGCAAGGTGATGTCTCTGCTTCTTACCATGCTGTCTAGGTTTGCCAAAGCTTTCCTCCAAGGAGCAAGCGTCTTTTAATTTCATGGCTACAGTCACTGTCTGCGGTGATCTTGGAGCCCAAGAAAATAAAATCTGTCACTGCTTCCATTTCTTCCCCTTCCATATGCCAGGAAGTGATGGGGCCAGATGCCATGATCTTCGTTTTTTTTAATGTTGAGTTTCAAACCAGCTTTAGTACTCTCCACTTTCACCCTCAACAACAACAAGAGGCTCTTGAGATCCTCTTCACTTTCTGCCATTAGGGTGGTATCGTCTGCGTATCTGAGGTTGTTGATAATTCTCCAGGCAATCTTAATTCCAACCTGTGATTCATCCAACCCGGCATTTCTCATGATGTACTCTGCATATAAGTTAAATAAGCAAGGCGACAACATACAGCCTTGTCGTACTCCTTTCCCAATTTTGAACCAATCGGTTGTTCCATCTCTGGTTCTTACTGTTGCTTCTTGACCCTCCTACAGGTTTCTCAGGAGACAGGTAAGGTGGTCTGGTACTCCCATCTCTTTCAGAATTTGCCACAGTTTGTTGTGATCCACACAATCAAAGGCTTTAGCGTAGTCAGTGAAGCAGAAATAGATGTTTTTCCGGAATTCTCTTGCTTTCTCCCTGATCCAGCGAATGTTGGCGATTTGATCTCTAGTTCCTCTGCCTCTTCGAAACCCTGCTTGTACTTCCGGTAGTTCTCGGTTCGCATACTGCTGAAGCCTAGCTTGTAGGATTTTGAGCATCACCTTGCTGACACGTGAAATGAGCGCAATTGTACGGTAGTTTGAACACTCTTTGGCATTGTCCTTCTTTGGAATTGGATTGTAAACTGACCTTTTCCAGTCTTGTGGCCACTGCTGAGTGTTCCAAATTTGTTGGCATATTGAGTGCAGCACTTTAACAGCATCATCTTTTAGGATTTTAAATAGCTCAGCTGGAAGACTGTCATCTCCACTAGCTTTGTTGTTAGTAATGCTTCCTAAGGCGCACTTGACTTCACTCTCTAGGATGTCCGGCTGAAGTTCAGTGACCGCACTATCATGGCTATCAGGGACATTCAAATCTTTCCTGTATAGTTCTTCTGTGTATTCTTTCCACCTCTTCTTAATCTCATCTGCTTCTGTTAGGTCCCTGCCTTCTTGGTGCTTTATCATGCCCGTCTTTGCACAAAGCGTTCCCTTGAGATCTCCGATTTTCTTGAAAAGATCTCTAGTCTTTCCCATTCTGTTGTTTTCCTCGATTTCTTTGCATTGTTCATTTAAGAAGGCCTTCTTCTCTCCTTGCTATTCTCTGGAAATCTGCATTCAGTTGGATATATCTTCCCCTTTCTCCCTTGCTTTTCGCTTCCCTCCTTTCTTCAGCTACTTGTAAAGCCACATCAGACAGCCACTTGGCTTTCTTGCATTTCTTTTTCTTTGGCATGGATTTCGTTGCTGCCTCCTGAACAATGTTACGGACCTCCGTCCATAGTTCCTCAGGCACTCTGTCTATCAGGTCTAATCCCTGAAATCTATTCCTCACCTCCACTGTATATTCATAAAGGATATGATTTAGGTCATACCTGAATGTTTTAGTGGTTTTCCCCATGTTCTTCAATTTAAGCTGAAATTTTGCAACAAGAAGCTCATGATCTGAGCCACAGTCAGCTCCAGGTCTTGTTTTTACTGACTGTATAGAGCTTCTCCATCTTTGGCTGCAAAGTACATAATCAATCTGATTTCGATAGGGATGGCAGAGAATTCTGCCACGGATCTCGGTGAGGCCAAATGCCAGTGCATTCGGCCCCATGAACTCCATGGCAGAACGGCCTGCCCCCCCCGCCCTCCTGTGCATCCCCCCCGGGACGAGACTTACCTGAGGCGGATCTTCCAGGCGGTGGCGGCTGCGGCGGCTGGTCTTCTGACCGGCTGCCACCGCCGCCATTTGCAGTCTTGTTAAAAAAAAACACAACACACGACGTGAAAAGTAGGGATGTATCAAAGTCACTTACCTGGTCTCACAGCTTGCTTCGTGGTGGGGGGGAGGCACTTCGCTTCTCCCCCGAAGTTCAGGCCAGGGGGGAGGCTTCCCGCCTCGCCACGCCGAAATTCAGGCTGGGTGGGAGGCTTCCCGCCTCGCCCGGCTGAAATTCAGGCTGGGGAGAAGTGCCCCGTCTCCCCGGCCGCGAACTTCAAAAGAAAAAAAAAAAAAAAGCCCCGTGATAGGCTACATAACGATTTACGTAGCCTATCTCGGCTAGTTCTGCAAAGTCAGCCGTGATAGGCTACGTTAATCGTCACGTAGCCTATCACGGGTGACTTTAAAAAAAAAAAGCCTATTTTTTTTTTAAAAAAACAAACCTATTTGGGCCGCCATTTTTTTTTTTTTTAAAGTCACCCATGATAGGCTACGTGATGATTAACGTAGCCTATCATGGCTGACTTTGCAAATCTAGCCGTGATAGGCTACGTTAATCGTTACGTAGCCTATCACAGGGTTGTTTGTTTGTTTTTTTACTTTTCTTGTAATGGCGGCGGCGGCAGCCTGTCAAAAGACCGGCTGCCGCCCCCGCCCCTGACGAAGACCTGCCGAACCGCCGCCGGGACCCGCCGCCGGGAGCGACATTAGTAAAAGGTAAGTCCCATTCTCCCCGAACCTTCAGAGTAAGAATTTCTCCCCGAACCTTCGGAGGACCAAATGTGTTGGCACTTGGCCCCCCGAAGTTTCAGGGAGAAATTCTCCCCCATCCCTAGTGAAAAGGTAAGTGACTTTCGTACATCCCTAGATTTCGTTATTGACCATCTGGTGATGTCCATGTGTAGAGTCGCCTCTTGTGCTGTTGGAAAAGAGTGTTTGCTATGATCAGCGTGTTCTCTTGGCAAAACTCTATTAGCCTTTGTCCTGCTTCATTTTGTACACTAAGGCCATGCTTTCCTGTTATCCCGGTTATTTTTTGACTTCCTACTTTAGCATTCCAATCCCCTTCCCCTATGATGAAAAGGACATCTTTTTTTGGTGTTAGTTCTAGGTGTTGTAGGTCTTCATAGAACCGATCAACCTCAGCTTCTTCGGCCTCAGTGGTTGGGGCATAGACTTGAATTACTGTGATGCTGAATGGTTTGCCTTGGATTTGTACTGAGATCATTCTATCGTTTTTGAGATTGTACCCCAGTACTACTTTTCCCCACCCTTTTGTTGACTATGAGTGCTACTCCATTTCTTCTAAGGGATTCTTGCCCACAGTAGTAGATATAATGGTCACCTGAATTAAATTCGCCATGCTTGTCCATTTTAGTTTGCTAATTCCCAAGATGTCGATGTTCAATCTTGCCATCTCATGTTTGACCACCTCCAGCTTACCTTGATTCATTGATCTTACATTCCAGGTTCCTAAACAATATTGTTCTTTACACCATCTGATTTTCTTTTCACCACCAGACACATCCACAGCTGAGTGTCCTTTCGGCTTTGGCCCAGCCACTTCACTCTTTCTGGTACTACTTGGAAATACTCTCTTCTCTTCCCCAGTAGTATATTGGACACCTTCCGACCTGAGGGGCTCATCTTCCGGTGTCATATCTTTTAGCCTTGTGATACGTTCCATGGGGTTTTCTTGGCAAGAATACTGGAGTGGGTTGCCATTTCCTTCTCCAGTGGACCACATTTTGTCAGAACTGTCTGCCATGACCTGTCCGTCTTGGGTGGCCCTGCACGGCATAGCTTATGGCTTCACTGAGTTACGCAAGCCCCTTTGCCACAACAAGGCAGTGATCCATGAAGGGGAAAAAAATACCCTAACCTAACCCACCCCAAATGCCTGCCTGAACAACCACGTTTTTAATGCGCGATGGAAGATCATTAAAGAGAGGGCATGGCGGAGTTCCCTAGGGAGGGAGTTCCACAGAGTGGGAGCCACCACAGAGAAAGCCCTCTCCCTCATCCTCACCAGCCTAGCTGTCCTGGCTGATGGGACAGAGAGAAGGCCATCCAAGGCTGATCTTGTTAAGCGGCCTGTCTGGTGTTGCTGCAGGCATTCCTTAAGATAGGCTGAGCTGGAACCATATAGGGTTTTAAAGGTCAAAACCAACACCTTGAATTTGGTCCAGAAAACAACTGGTAACCAGTGCAACTCCTTCAGCACCGGAGTGATGTGATCTCGCCGGTGGCTTCTTGTAATCAGGTGAGCCGCCGCGTTCTGTACCAGCTGCAGCTTCCGAACTGTCTTCAAGGGTAACCCCACGTAGAGAGCATTACAGTAGTCTAAATGAGAGAGACCAGGGCATGTACTACCGATGGGAGCAGATGGTCAGGAAGGTAAGGGTGCAGCCACCGTATCAGATGGAGTTGGTACAGAGCTGTCCAGCTCACCGCTGACACCTGAGCCTCCATGGACAGCTGGGGGTCTAAAATGACCCCCAGCTGCGGACCTGGTCTTTCAAGGGTAGTCATACCCCATTCAACACCAGGTCAACATCCCCCAACCTCATCTTGTCTCCCACCAAAAGTACCTCGGTCTTGTCAGGGTTCAGCTTCAGCGTATTTATTGGATTAAAACAAGAAGAGTTTTTCTTAACATTCTATTTGGCTAAAATGGACTGTTGGCTTTTTATGTGTTCCTCCTCACTTTCAAAGCCAACACCCAAGTTGCTGGGAATCCCTTGCCACTGTTGACTGAGCTGCTGTGATTTCATGGAATGTTGATAAAAGGTGTAATGGAAGTGAAAGTGAAAGGTGTGCTTAGCTAAGAAAAAATTAAAAATTAAAAAATTAATTAATTTTTAAAAATTAAAAATTAACAGGGAAAGAAAGGCTGTTGGTGGTATGAAGTGGGGAGGGTTGCTGGTCAGCTTGGAAGTGGGATTTGAAAGCTGAGTTGTCATAGGACCCTGGAGATATTGCAATGAAGGGACAGGTAATCTAGGAGCCAGGGTGATTAAATGAAGGTGGTAGAGGAGACACTAGGCTGATGAGCAAGGACCCAGGAGAAATATAAATGGAAAAGGCAGAGTGCTAAGGAGACAGAGGGTTAATTCACAATGCTTATTTTCTTCATACAATTGTGTATTTCCATATATAGCCACAAGGATAAAGTTTACTGTGAACTAGACACAATTTCTGTTATCGCAAGGTGTGTGTGTGTGTTTATTTATTTGAATAATCAATCCAGTACACGGCCACAGGTTTCTAATTGAACAGTGTTTTAAGTATATAACAAAAATGTATCCTAATCTTATGATGTTGCTAAGGGCTGCTTGATCTAATACTTATTGTTTGCAAGGACATTGTACCTTGGCACTCACAATTTCTTATTTCATTTCTGTTTCCCCAAAGCCTGGATGAAATATGTAGACTACCAGTACATCAGGAGCACTGTGCATGGCCCTAGATAGATGTGTGCCTTTGATCATTGCAGTCTCTTTCCCCTTTGTTCTGTTTATTGCTTCTTTAAAATATCTCTGCCAAGTCCATTTGCTTTTTTAATGCAGCAGATGAAAAATCTATATGAAAAGCCCATTATGCCAAGGCTTGCTTGTGATTCTCTGCCAATTACATTGTTGCACTGAGGAGGTGAGATCAGAGTGCCAGAAAAGAAAGAAAAAACATACAAGAATTGGTCTTTGGAAATGTGTCTACCTTTTTGGATGCAACCCATTGCTGATGATTTATCACTTGCCTTCCTAAAAAAAGTGTGTGCAACAAGCTGCTCTCATAGGAGAGGAAAAAGGGAAGTGTGATGCTTCTGGGAAAGTTCATATTGGAAAGACACCAACTTCTTTCAGAGTCTCACTAGGTGAATTTAAAAGGATGGCTTATAGCAATGGAACTGTGTTTCCATTCTGGCACTATACAGTCTGGCAAGCCACTGGGAGCATGAAGCCTGGAAGCCTGTCTAGATAGAACATAAGGCAGTGCATGAAAAGAAGCCTCCCAGTGACTGCAATCGCTGTCAGTGAGTCCCCAAAGCTGCTATAGGGAACCATTCCTCAAGTTCCCCCCCTAGATCACAACGGAGGCATTGTTGGTTTGTTGTGGTTGTTAGAGCGAACAAAGAAATCAAGTTCTCAAAGCGTGAAACATGGGCTGTTTTTCCACCAGCTATTTACTCCAACCTGGCTATGTGGTGAGGACTCTGTGTTTCTATGACATCGTGGTCATTCAGCACCAGCCCCGCATTTTATCGTGGAAAAACCGCTTCTTCTAAGACCAGTTATAGCTGGTTTCCAGCTTACTCTGGCTCCATTACTGACCTGTTTCCACAACCACACTGGGTTCAGTATCATTGTCCTGCCCATGGGGCATACAGCCCGGCCTTTGTGGGTGTGTTACTCATGACCTCAGTGACCCAACCCTTTCCCTCCCTGTTTTCTGGAAGTTTCATCACCATTTTGGAGCAGGATGCTGAGGGAACAAATTTTAAAACATCATCGAAAATAAGTGCCAGAACACTAGTGCGTATAAGCCTGCTATCGTGGGCAAGCAAGTACTCCCATTACAGCCTGAAAATCAGGTTTATCTCAGGTTGCTTCCCCAGAACTACATGTGGGGAGGATCCATGGCTAATATTCCTTTGTGTCGTTTGGACAAGGGAAATGATGCCGCAAGCAACATAGTCTAGTTTTCATGTTACACACTAAGTCACTATCTCATTATCACACTATTACGCAGGTCTTTGATCAATATGCACACCCTCTATGTCAGTATCTTCCGATGACTATCACTCCATTGCAAAATAGCACTAATATGTATTTGCCCTATAGTGCAATAGCGCATTTTCCAAATAAGCCGCCTTGACCTCAACAGGAGTCAGCAGGCACCCTTGGAGTAATGTGCTATTGTATGATAGCGCAAATGCATGTTAGTGCTATTTTGCGATTGAGTGATAGAATCCTAGCAACATACTGACGTGGAGGGTATGCGTATTGATGGAAGACTTGCGTAATAGTGTGATAATGATATAGCGACTTAGTGTGTGCCTGCTATTGCGGTAGCCTTAGGGGTGCCTTCTAATGTGGTAGCCTGTTATTTAGAGGGAAAGGGAAAAAATGGGCAGAATCGGGCATGCATCCGGGAAGTCTGCTTGGAATGAGGCTTGCTCCCAAGATTGCCACTAAGGGGAGTAAAGCCTGAAGGGGGGAGGCTCTGTGATTGGTTCAGCAGCCCCTGCCAGTCTGATGACGTTCACTTCCAATCCCCCAAGCCTAACCAGAAGTATATTTCTGTCAGCAAAGGAGGAGGGGGGAACTCAATAGGGATGTTAGAGAATTCCGCCATGGATCCCAGGGAGGCCGAATTCCAGTGAATTCGGCCCCCTGGAATCTGGGGCGGAATGGAGCAACCTGCCTCACCACCCTGCAAAAGCCCCACGAAACGGAGCCTACCTGGCTGCAGCTCAGGTGGCGGCGGCAGTTCCAGTGGCTGCAGCTGCTGCCGGGCTGCGGACGCAAATGGCGGCCGCTACGCTGGCTGCCATTTGCGTCCCTGGCAAGTATCTATGTAAATACTAAGTATCTAAGTATCTACATAGCCTAACACGGCTCAGGGGAGGGATGCAAATGGCATAGCTGCCACCATTTGCGTCCGTGTCTTTAGCCATGATAGGCTACGTATATATTTACGTAGCCTATCATGGCTAAAGACATGGACACAAATGGCGGCGGCTGTGGTGGCCACCAATTTTGTCCCTGTGCAGCCCAGTGGCTGGATCTCCAGCTGCGGGCGGCCCCAGCCGGCGGCTCCGTGGAGTTGCTGCAGAGCGGAGCTAGCCAGGGAGGATTCTGGGGGGAGAGACGGAGTGTCTCCCCACCACCACGGATTGCCCAGCGCGGAGCCAGGTAAGAGTTTCATACATCCCTAGGACTCAGCAAGAGGAGGAAGCGGGAACACGGATGAGGTAATCAGACTCCACCCAGACTCCACCCAGCCATCAAGAAAATAATTCAAAATAATTCAATTAGAGCTCAGTGGAAACAGCACAGAGCCCCAGGCTACAGAGATGATAAGCCAGGACTTTAAGCACTGTCGAAACCAGAAAAGGAGTAGATACAATATGGGAAACATTGCAACAAAGTTGCAAGTGAGGTGAAGCCGATAGCATGGAAACACACCCATGGACAGAAGCATTTGAAACTAGGGATGTCAGAGAATTTTGCCACGAATCTCGGGGAGGCCGAATGCCAGCGCATTTGGCCCCCCAAAATCGGTGGCAGAACAGTCTGCCCCCCCCCCGCCCCTCCCGGGACGGGACTTACCTTGGCCGAATCTTCCTGGCGGTGGCGGTTCGGTGGCGGTTCGGCGGTGGCGGCAGCAGCCAGTCTTCCGACCAGTAAAAAAACACAAAAAAAGTGATAGGCTACATAAATCTTTACATAGCCTATCACGGCTGATTTAAAAGAAAAAAAAAGCCACGCGTATGCAAATGGCGGCGCCCATGGGCGCCGCCATTTGCGTTCCTTATTTTGGCACGTCTTAGTCTACGTAAACATTTACGTCGACTAAGACGGCAAAAATAAGGGGAACGCAAATAGCGTAGACGCTACGCTATTTACATTCCCCTTATTTTCGCCGTCTTAGTCTACGTAAACATTTACGTAGACTAAGACGGTGAAAATAAGGGGAACGCAAATAGCGTATCGTCTACGCTATTTGCATTCCCCTTATTTTCACCATCTTAGTCTACGTAAATGTTTACGTAGACTAAGACGTGCCAAAATAAGGAACGCAAATGGCCGCCATTTGCGTACGCGTGGTTTTTTTTTCTTTTAAATCAGCCGAGATAGGCTATGTAAAGATTTACGTAGCCTATCACAGTGTTTTTTAACTACAGCCGCCGCCATTTGTGGAGCCGGCTGGCCAGGATTCGGGGGGGGAGGGATGGAGCGTCTCCCCCCCCGGCCAGAATTTTGGGGGGGAGGGACGGAGCATCTCCCCCCCCCAGCCAGAATTTTGGGGGGAGGGTCGGAGTGCCTCCCCCCCCGGCCAGAATTTTGGGGGGAAGGATGGAGCGCCTCCCTCCCACTGCGAATGTCACCCTTCGAAAAGGTAAGTGACTTTCGTACATCCCTATTTGAAACACACTGGGAAACCAAGCCTATATTCAGAGCCCATTCTTTTTACCTCCTCTTCATTTGGCCCTATTTTAGCTCAGCATCTTTTCCTTTACAGCCAGCAGCTAATGGATTTTATTAGGAAGCCTGTTAACAACATCAGAAAAGTGTCTATGTTGGTATGCCTCCACTGGTGCTTTTCTGTAGAGAAATTAGGCATCAGTTTTATGGCTCTCCACCAAGTTTCTTTGGTCCTCACTGCTTTCTTCTTTCTACTGGGCATTATTCTAGAGCAGCCTTCCCCAACCTGATGCTCTCCAGAGGTATTGGACTGCAACTCCCATCTTTCCCAATCGACAGGGGAGTTGCAGTCCAACACATCTGGAGGGCTGCTGAAGAGTACTGTTGAAAAAACTGTGGGTGGGTCTTGGCTTTGTTGCCATTCAAGTGACCAATACAAAAGAGAACAGGGCTCCTTTAACTTGAATTCTTGTGTCCAGAAAAGAGAATTTGGGCAAGTAAAGCTAGCAATGTTATAGTACGATAAGGATAAGAAAAGCAAACTGCATCTATCAAAGCTCTTGCACATATTGATTGGCAGATGAGTCCTGTTCCTTCTTGCATGTGGTCACCTTAAATATTATATGTCACAGCTGTGAAGCTTTTGGTCACATTGGTGCTTTGGTGGTAGCTGAATTAATTGCTATCCAAGCTGATAAGCAAATCAGTTTATTTCACTTTATTTCTCATTTAGAATTTCACTTCATCAAGAGCTTATTTTTAATTTCACCACTAAAAATAGCTGCATTTAAAAAAATCCCTAATCCTATATAATTAGGTCTTTGTTTACTTTTCAACAGATGTTTTCTCCTTGATGCTTCTGAATAGCAGGGTTTGAGTAATGGCTTTGGCTAGATAAGCTGTCCATGAGAAATGTGACACATACAATTCAAGTGTTTCTAAATGTGTATGCCCATTCTAACCCTAAGATTCCAGGAAGAGTCAAGTTTTCTTTCCATGGACACATGAAGCACTGGCAAAGAAGCAGAGACTTCTGCTTTCTAAGAGAAAATGTCTTATTGTAGAACACACAGAGAGTTTTTTTTCCTTCCAAGATGTATCTGGCAAATTAAAAATGACTTACAAAGTATTAGGTTTTTTAAAACCCTCAATCCTTAGTATATTAATCAGAAGAAGGATTAAATACCTCCTTCCAGCTTCATAACTGTTAATACATTCTATTAATCTGTTTTTTTCTTGTTAAGAATATTAAGCATATATCACGTCAGGGCAATCTGTAGTCCTCAAGGCTTCCAAGTCCACAGTATTCACATTAACTACAAATTCACCATGTTACTTACTAGATGCTTTACTTTAATCTGGGCTAAAGCATCACAGAGCTCTATTAGATTAAAGAAAATGTTAGTGCAGGAAGCAGCAGAATACATAGTGAACAAAAGGCTGGTCGCTTATAAGTAAGAAATTCAATAGATAGCTGAGAGCACAAGCAAAATGAAACTAAAGAAAGAAAGAAGATCCAATGTTCCAAAGTCTACCTTCTCACCACCATTATCCCTAGCTGCTGTTGGTTCTCATCCCCTTTCTCATAATTGACACCACTTGCTTGTTTGACAGGCAGAGAGCCAGTGAGCAAGTAGGCCGTGTCACCTACTGCTCCTCCTTCTCACCATCTCTGTTGTCTGGACCAGAGTGAGAGGCAGGTGAACAAGCAGGTTGCAATGGTGAAGAGGAGGAGCAACTCCAGGGGGGTCTTGTCAGTGGGCCCCTGCTGAGCTGTGGACCCTGGCAGGTGCCCAACCATGCTTACCCTTGGTGCTGGCCATGACATTGACCAGCCAGGTCTAGACATGGCCAGGTTAAAGGCTAAAGAGCTTCAATGCAAGAGATGGGAGCTGGAAGCCTGAGAGAAAATAGAAGAAAGGCATGAATAAAGCAGTTGGTGACCCAGAGGCATATGCACCAGGAATTGTACACAGGAACATGATTCAGAGTTACTATGCCTGCAAAAGGTCAAGTTCAGCACAAAAGATTTCACAAGAGAAGCCACTTAGTTTTTTTCTGTCTACCTTCTAGAAAGCAATGCAAATGGAGGAAGTGAAGGTGATGAATATATGAAACACTTCCCTTGTTTAATAAGGGGAAGAGAGGCTATGGTACAGAAGGGATTCTACAACACACACATTCCAGAGATTCAGCCATGAATGCAAGGATGCTGGTTCCAAGCTAAGTAGGGCCTTTTTAAAACCAAGGGCAGACATAAAATGATTTAATCATCAGTAATCTAAGGTAAATGCAGATACCTACTCTTATTAGAGATCTCAATAAATGTAAGATATGGGGCAAGAAGGATAATTCTTTGTTCATACCTTGTAAAATGTAATACCTTTGCTTACTTCTTTTGTAATTGAAATAGCAGCATTTAATGAGTAAATATTTATCTTTCTGAAGAATAGTCCAGTATAAGTGGGGGAGGGGTTGCAGTGTGTGTGTGTGTGTGTGTGTGTGTGTGTTTTCTGCTGTCTGAACAGCCTACTGAAAAGAAGAAAGGGCGGTGAAGAAAACCCTCTTATACTGTAATTGTCTTAGCTCAGACGGACTCCCAAGGTATGAAACACTATTGGCCCATAGTGGGAACCTTATACCCATAAAGGATATCCCAGGGGAGTGACCGAAGGGTAAGGAAGACTTCACTGTGTCATATGAGGTTAAATATATAGGAGCATTTAATTGGCAATACCTCCAATCAACTCTTGGAGGCAGCAAGAATGACAAGCTTTATATCTGGGGAAAATGCTACTCATTAGGATTTAGCAAGTTGAGATTTTAAACTATCTGGAATTTCTCTCAGATAAATTGGGCACATACAATCCGTGTTAACACATATATACACTCTCCTTTCCCCCATACCCAGAGGTGTCTGCCACAGAGAGAAGTCAGACACCATCCTAGCATGCAATATCCTCATATAACTGGCCAAGGTAAAGTACTGTATAAATCAGCCCTGCCCTAGTGCCCTCTCTCCCAATCTGAAGGTGGTAGTACAGGTAAACTTGGTCACTTTGGGGCCAAGTTGGATTTTTTTGTTAACCTGTGGGCCTGGTTGGCAACTCCAGGAGCATATGTTTTGGACTACAACTCCCATCAGCCCCAGCTAGCATGGCCAATGGAAAGGGATTATGGGAACTGTAGTCTAAAATATCTGGAGGGTACCAGGTTACCTACCCCTGTACTGCACCAAAGGGGATTAACAAGCATATTGGCTCAGGGTTGTACTATATTCATTAAGTTGGCCACAGTAGCCTGCTTCACGTTATTGGCAGACAATTAACAAGCCACAGTGGCTTGTTAACTAGGCCGTGCATGCTGGGCACATTTGTATTGTTACCTTCACTTCAGCTGCATGGCTTCTTGTTTTGTGTAAACCCAGCCAGGGTGGCTTGTCGCCATGACTAACGAGCCACCCAGAACCCATCGGCTGTTATCTGGTTCTGGGTAGCTTGTTACCCAGAACAACAAGCCCCTCTGGCTGGGTTCACATGTCATGGCAAGCTGTGCTGCCAAGGGCAATTGTGCAAATACCCCCGGCAGGTGACTTCCATGTACAGTGTAGTTGAAAAGCCATCAAGGCTTGCTAACTGCCTGCTGATCATACCAATCTGGCCCACATGTTAGCAGGGCAGTGCAGGAGAAGATATTAGTAAGGGAGTTTTTCAGCAGGACCCTGATGCACCCAGTGCCTCAGATTCCTGAGACCTGCCACTCAGAGTTCTGGGACCTGTTGTGTGACAGAGAACCCCTTTGAGGTTTGCACTGAGTATACACTCAAAGGTGGGGCTAGCAATTTGGAAGGCTGCCTGTGGCATTCCTACCCCTTCCCAGTGAGAATACCCTTTCTTTAAGGCCTTTCTCACCCCAAGCAGGAAATACTTCCCTACACACAACCACGCTGCCACCAAGACCTTTAAGGCTCAGATCCAACCCTCACTCAGTCCTCTATCTGTGAGGACACAGCTGTTTATAATATCAGCTGTATTGTTTCCTTTATTACCTTTCCCTTAAATAGCCAAGAGCAGAAAGTGTAGGATTTGGTTAAACAAATAAACTTTATTAACTACATATTAGTTATTGAATAGAAAATAAGTAACCCTTAACGGTTCTACTAATGTATTTTCGCTCATACACAATACTCCAGATCACACTCTCAATCAATCACAAATCACCACAGACCCCTGCTCTCTGTTCTCAGTCCTAAAATCGTTCATCCCTGTCAAATCATATCCCTGTCTCTATCTGATTCTCTTAAGCAAAGCACACAGTTTATATAACACGCATTGGACCCTCCTTCACTCACTAAGCCAATAATCACACATATGCAAATTCACCATTCTTCCTGTCACTCATCTCTCTCTCTGTCACCTCAAAACATAAAGATATAACAGGAATACATAGCCATAACCATAGACTTACTCTGTCAGACGTGTAATGTCACAGAGGCACTACCCCAATACCACAGGTGTGGACAGCCTGGATGGAAACAGTCTATTTACTGCTTCCAACTAGGGGCAGGGCTTGATTTTCCCCTTTTCCCAAATGGTGAGGAGGAGTTCCTGAGTAGGGTCCTGCCTAAATTTTAGTTACTGGCAGTAAAAACTTTAAGCTAATATGTTGATATTCTTGGCATCTTGGCCCTGTCCCGTTTGTTTTTGGCCCCATCCTGCTTTGCCTTTGGCCTTGCCTACCACAGGAATGTGGCCCCCAAGAGCATCTCCCAAAACTCAACTGGGCTAAAAGAGGTTTGATAACCCTGTGTTAAACTTTAATAAAGTTGTGGCCCTTAATTCATGCAACAACTGCGTCTTACCTCTTCCTTCTAGGCCTGGGCACGATGGGATAAGTATGCAATGTACAGTGCTTACAATCATATATGTAAGCATATATGGCAATCTGTTGTCCCTGACAAAGATTCTTATGCTGCTGGCCTTTAAATGATCCCAATTCATGTGAATAAATATTTCCAGCATAAGGCTTGCCTCATGTCTTTCAATTCCCACTCTGCCCCCCGCAACCATCTTCTTCTACTTCTCTTTCAAATTCAACCAACAAGCATAGCTCCCAAAACAATAAAAACACTGCGATGATATCATGAGGTTGGCTACATGAAGTCAAATCTCTAAAGATGATGCAGCCATTGTTGCTCATAAAAGGGCCCTTAACTTTCTCTACTGCAGGAAGAATCTTTTTTTATTCCTCCAGCTCCTACTGGGATAAATTGCAGCAATCTCCTGTTCGGGGGGGGGGGAATGCATGGGGTCCATTAAATGCCAAGTTATAAAAGTCTAGCCCTACAAGTGTCTGATTCAATCTACAATGTGTGTACATAATCCTTATTTTGATGCAAATGAGATGCAAATAATTGTTATCAATTGGCCAAGCACTTGGTGCACCATCAATCACTTATGATAGGATGTAGCTTCCTTACAATGCAAATTAGGACAAGAGGCCTGGCTATGTGCCTAGCTAATTCTACTAGATATGCATGCAGGATTCCACCCCACCCCGCCGCTTTCCACCAAGGAGAGATAAAGGGAAACAGTAAGGAGCTCGCATGTGACTATATGATAACTAAATCTAGCACATGCTGAAAATGCCAGGGACAGCTTGGTTCTTAATTAGCCATCATCATGTCATGACATTCATACTTATGATATATCTCTGTTGAAATCAGCTCTGTTGAGATGTGAATGGCACAGTGTAGACCGCTTTTATGTTAGTATTCATTTACACCATAGGATGCTAGAAGCCCCACTTAGTCCCAGAGTTTATGTTTAGTGTTGGCCAAAGTGGATTGGAACCAAAAGTCATTATGTTCATGTTGTCCATCTGGCAATACAGCAATGAACTGCCATTGCTCCTGAATATCACTTGGGTTTTGCTACAATCAGGCCGGAGAAAGTGGTCAGGGGCTTTCTGTTATCATGCTGCCAACATGCCAAGAAGAGTAGATTCATAATCTGTTGCAAATATGGCTTGGGACAAAGCTCTTCATGGCTTGGGACTTTGGTATGTGATACTCCTCCCATATGTGCAAGATCCCAAGGTACAGGACCTCAAACAGTGATGGGATTGCCCAATAGAAGGCTGATGGAGGTATTCATGGACTCTCAGCCATTTGTTATGTCCGTTGCAGATCTCAATTTGTTAAGCTTAATAAAGCTGTGACCCTTTCATCCCATTCACTGTTGTTTTCATTTGGGGGGGGGCAGGCAGGGGGCAATAAATGCCAAGCCTACATACTCCTGAAACAGACACAGACAAGTGATTGGATAGTGTGTGTTTGTGAAGGAACAGAAGTAACAGAAAGTTTAGTTAGGAGATGTCTGCTCAGGATCAGGAAGCCCAAGGTTGGCAGCAGGCTCAACAGAAGAGGAGATCAGATTATGAGAATTGGCAGCAGGCTCAACAGAAAGTCAGAGTAGGAAGAGGAAAAAAAAGTTTAGTTAGATTAGAGGAGTCAGAATGTCTGCTCAGGAAGCTAAGGGTCTGCAGCAAGTTCAACTGAAGGTCAGATGAAGAATTTAGGAGATGCAATTAAGGGCAAATATGAGCAAGAAACTACCCTCCTGATTGGTTGAAGATGGGCAGGAAAAATAACACATTTTAAGATATAAAACTCTAAGGCAGAAGCAAAGGGAGGAGGAGAAGGAGAAGACATCCAGAATTCTAGAGGAAAGAAAGAATCAGAGCTGCTGGAACTGGAGAACTGGTTGAGAAAGTGCTGGATTTTTGACAGTAAGATATTGCTTGAATAAGGGACCTGGATAAAACAGGAAGACAGTCTAGTTAGATTAGCTGGATGCATTTATCTCTGATTGTTTTCTTACCCTATTGTTCATAAGGTTTGTGTGCCTGCCCATGCATGTGTGTGTACATATCAATTGAGTTTTATTTATTTTTTCCTAGTAACAATTTTCTAAAGTAAAATTTTAAATGTTATTTGAAGCTGTGTGGCCTTTTTTCCCCATTTCGGTTACCCATCCCACATCTAACAGCAAACCTCCACACTACCTCGATACCTGGGCCCCAGAGCATTTTTAAGGCTGCTTTGGTGGAGGCAGCCAAAGAAACAATTGTTTCCACCTGGTGGCAGTGGAAATGGCCACAGGAAGGGAAGGGAAAAAGGGAGTGTGGGCACACCATTTGGCCTGTTTTTCCACCCACTCGTGTAACAGGGTGGTGTTGGTCCATCACAGTGTAGGTATGAATGATTGTGCTAGTTTTTGCCAGGAGAGCTTCTTCCACCTATTATCTCACTTGCAGCTTGACATTTTTTTCTTTTTTCTTTTAAACACAAAGTGCTTGCACAGGGCTGGCCTTTCCATTAGGCAGAGTGAGGTGACCATCTCAGGCGGTGGATACTGAAGATTGGAGAGCAATGGTGAGGTGCTGGAGAACAGAGTTGTTCATGCCACATTTCCTGCTTGGTGCCCTCAGAAGCAGTGCAGTGCAGTGCCCCATTGTCAGTGTTAAAGAAAGATTAAATTGCCAGTCTGCTTCTCTTCTGTATGTAGAAAGGGGGAGGGGCACAATCTTGCCCTTTGCCATAGGCAGCAAAATACCTTGGGCTGGTCCTGTGCACACCATGGTTTCCATCCTCAAAGGAGACTTAGAAATAATAATAGTAATAATAATAGTAACACAACAATAATAATAATAGATGGGTTGGATCCAGATTTATGCTTGATCAACTGCCCTGGTAGAAGTAGATGTCCCTGACCTCTCCTGAAAATGCTATACAGAGAGTCAGAAGACTGAATGGGGTGATCTTGATATGGGGGGGAGGATCCCCCCAAATTAAGTGGAGGAACCTTCCATGAGAAAAGCCTTTCCTGTCATGGAAGCTGCCTTGCTCTTGCAGAAGGCAAATCCTGGATCCAACCACATAATAGCTCCCTGTTGGACTAGATATGGGAGAATTTCAGTCTGAAATAGGGATGTACAAATTGTGTACATTCGGTGCTGCTTGACTTCTGCAGTTTGCGGCCAGTGCTCCGTTCCACCGTTCACAAGGCCCCAGAATTCTCTTTTTTTTTCTGCTCTGAAAATTATGAAGATAAATCCGTACCGACAACTGTAATTCCGGTGCCCAGCCATCTCCGTAAGTCTGCATAACTTCCGTAAGAATCGCTATTTTTCATAAATATTTATGTATTTTTTAAAAATTGAAATCCTCCGCCTCCGTTTACTTTCAGCCAAAACACTTCCTCTTCCTAGGGGCTTCCCAAAAGAAGGCTGTCTTAGGTGTGCCTGAGTGATAAACTATTTGTTTAAAGCAACGCTGTTGAAAGAAAGAAAGAAAGAAAGAAAGAAAGAAAGAAAGAACTTTTTAAAATGACCATGCTGCTCCAGGACCAGCATGGTCATTTTAAAAGGTTTTTTCTTTCTTTAGAACAGCATTGATTTAAACAAATAGTTTATCACTCAGGCACACCTAAGACAGCCTTCTTTTGGGAAGCCCCTAGGAAGAGGAAGTGTTTTGGCTGAAAGTAAACGGAGGTGGAGGATTTCAATTTAAAAAGAACACCCACAAACAAGGCGGTGAGCACAATTCCTCTTTTTTAAAAAAACTTACATATTTATTATTGAAATATACTACACTGTGTTTTTATTTAAGAAAATTTTGCGACTCTTTGCAGACGACGAAAAAAAAGCCGCATGACTGCTGGCTCCACAGGACCTCATGGTGCCGTTCCACAGAGGATTCCGTGGCACGGACTGAAGGGAATTCGATCCCATTTCAGTCTGTGGCAGAATTCTCTGACATCCCTAGTCTGAAAAAGAATGGGGAACAGCAACCTCAAAATTATTTTTCACTGTTGTGTCCCTCGTAAACAGTTAGAATTTAGCAGAAGCAGATGGACATTTTATACCAAGCCCCTGAAATGTAAAAAAGCTGATTGCTTAGTAATGTTTCTAATAAAAAACAAAACAAAAAAGAAGGCAACAGAGCCTGTATGTATGAAATGCCAGCTTGAGCTTCAAGCACATTCTACTGCCTCTGAATGCTTTAACCTCATTTATCCTTTAGGTAGTTACAGAACCATTTTACATTTCCGCACTTAAAGGATTAAATGAAATACATGGAAATGATTATTACTGCACACAGCAAAGCTAATGTTTAAGGACATGCTGTTTTGTTGCAAACTCGAACTGCATTTGCACTGTATGGAGACTTTTCAAAGGAGGCAGTGATGAATCACACCGTCTCAAACACTCCACTACTAATGAGAAAACTGCTAGTAATATGCTTTTTATGTCTCTCCCTTTCTGCAAAAGTAACCCGAATACTGATTCCCTTCACATTTAATCTTTAAAGTCAAATGAAATGAGATCAAGGCTGCCTCAGCTTAAACAGTAGTGATGTTGATGACTTACATTAGTCTCTAAATGGCTTGTGTATTTTGTATTGATATCACTATATAGGAATATTGATCTTCAAATATTTATCTTTGCAAAATATGGGACACATTTTCAATAACATGAAATTGAAGGGGGGGGTGAAAGCTGATTCTGTTGAGCTATAAATACAGGAGAGGTACTTAATAGATGAATAGATAATTATCCAATGTCACATGATTACAGTGTTAGATATACAAGTCAAACATGACTTCAGAGCATAAACCTAGAGAGAAATTTAAAATGCAAAGCAAATACAAACTGTGACCTGATTCACACGTAGTACTAGCCCATCATTTATTTAACCCATAGTTAATCCATGTTTTGTTGCCCTACCCAGGATAGGGCACCTGCCCTGCTATACAGGCTTCTTTCTCCATGCTTTGTAAGGGTGACTGAAGGATAAAAGAAGCTGTAAGGTAGCAGACTAATGTCCTGGATAGCAACAGTACAAGCAAGATCCAGCTTCTGTTTTACTTGAATCAGGATTAAGTACTTATATAACTAATCACACAATGAATATTATATGTAAAGACATTAATCAAATGAACATTTAATGAACTGACAATGTAAGTATCTCTATAACGGATGTATTAACCAATAATGTCTTTATCCACATGCCTCTTTTTAGTTCCTTTCTTATTCTGAAGATGTTCTAATTTGGCTATATGCCTCCATGCTTCATAAACCTCTCTATTTCAGACACACACCTATTGTGGGGGTAAGCATCCATGCCTCTCCAAAGCAAAAGATGATGAGTGTGACAGATTTTACTGTTCATACTCAATACATTCTCCAAACTTTCCCCCGACCACCTACTTACATGGACTGTACATGTGAGCTACAGCATGCAACAACCCAACTCTTTAGTCAAGCAGACAGAACTTTACAATAGTTTCAAAGTCTTTGAGAGGCTGCTGTACCAGTGGGTTGATGACTAGGCAAGTGCCTTGTTATCTTAAATACTTTATAAAGAATACGAATAATAAAGGAAATCTCTCAGACAGCATAACTGGGTACTTGACCATCATCTATCATCATAGGGAAAGTGCTTTGGCAGCTGTAATACCTAAACGTCTCAATGAAGAGTTGAACTTTATTATCCTAGGCTCTCCCCCCCCCTTTTTATTATGAATTAATCAATGATCCCGGTCAAGTGGTGATTTTTTAAAACTGCTGAATTCATATCCTCTACCAGTAGTTCCTTAACAAACATCATTTTCAATGAATTTGCTATGAGATTTGTGTAGTGTAGGCTGTTCAATATATTCTGCCAGTCAGTGTGGGTCCACCTCCCCCATATTTTCCATACAAGTTTTTCCCTCAACTTACAGATTTATTTTCAACAGGAGTGTTACATTGTAACTACAAGGTTAAGAAAGATCCTCCTTTTCTTTAAAAGAAAAAAGAAAAAAGCTTATTTTCTTCCTCTCTGATTTGCTCTTCTAGGCCGACGACGTCCCACTGGGCTAAAACCATGTAGGTGGGTGGGGCTGCTCATGCAAGACCTGCCCATGACATCCCTGGGCATGAGGGGCTCCTATTCTAAAGACCTTTCCAGAGTTTCTAATTGCAGGAAGATTTGGAATTGCAGGGAAGTTTGTCACCTGAACCTGTTTGCATGCAGGATCCCTTAATACCGCAGCACTAAATATGTAAAGGTATATGCCCAGGGGATTGGGAGCAGGGCTTGTGCCTGTGCTCCCACCACACGTTAGCCCTCAAAATGTAGGGATGTCAGAGAATTCTGCCATGGATCTCAGTGAGGCCGAATGCCAGTGCATTCGGCCCCCCGAAATCTGTGGTGGAATGAAGCCCCCTACCCTGCGAAAGGCATGCGAAACGGAGCACTTACCGGGTGCCATTCACACTGCTTTGCCAATGGTGGCCACGTCTGCGGCTACCATTTGTTTCACCATTTAGGCCATGATCATGGCTAATGCAGGGACACCATTTGCATCCCTGCAAAGGCCATGATAGGCTACGTAAATATTTACGTAGCCTATCACAGCAAAAAAAAGGAACGCAAACAGCGGCCGCCGTAGCCACTGCCATTTGCGCCCCTGTCTTTCGCCGTGATAGGCTATGTAAATATTTACGTAGCCTATCACGGCCAAAAACATGAATGCAAATGGCAGCCACCGTAGCCGCCGCCATTTGCGTCTGCAGGCTCCAGACGCCTGCGAATGCACCCGGCCGGCAGCTCCATGGAGTTGCTGCGGAGCGGAGCCGGCTGGGTTAGGATTTCAGGGGGAGGTACGGAGCGCCTCCCCCCCCACGAATCACCCCTGAGAAAAGGTAAGTGACTTTCATACATCCCTACTCAAATGAGCAGGTTGAATGCCTGTTTAGGGATATACGTGGAAGAAATGTTCAGTAGAGCACTTGTTTTGATAAGAATTTACCACAATTCGCAAACGTCTCCATATTCAGGACAAAAAAGACTTGAGCGGGAAAAAATCAAATGTGGGAGAAATTGAAACGGACAGACCCACCCAGGCCCAGGGCTTTGAGTGCTTTGCTGAGTATGAATCACTGTGTCTTCAATCATGTCAGTGGTGAACTTGCCACCTCTTTTTTTCTGACAGGCTCATCCTCTTTAACAGCTATATGGCAGGCAGATACATTGTTGTCCTCTCCATGCTGGGAACAGCTGCTCCTATTGAACTTGGCTGATGAAGATAGGTGAGAATTTTGTTTCAGTTTGGGTTTTTTTTGTTTTGTTTTTTGCACCATTTGCAGCATTCTTCATATTCAGGAGAGGAAGAACTTGAGATTTAAACAATTTCAGTGCATGAGAAAGTGAAACTGACATATTTGCCCACAGGGATGGGTGAACAAGCGATGTTTGCGTTCACCAAGATTCTCAAATATCAGTTCAATGCTCATCTCGATTTCTGCTTGTGTTTGTGATGGCTGCTCATTTTGTGCAAATGGGAATATTGCACAAAATGTACACAACCGCACATGAAAATTCCACAAAATCCTCAAATTTGTGCAAATTTCCAAAGTTGCACAATTTTCCCCCAGTGTGAAGTGGCACATTATTAAAATTGCTCAATTGCAGACTTCTTTCTTGACAGAATTTGCATGTTTTTCAACTGGGAGCACCTGTTCAAGAATTTGCAAACATTTGGGGGGAGTGTGTTCTCCTGCTTTGCGCTTGCATTTGAAGCTGTGAACATGTTTTGTGACCAGAAATGAAATTCTCATACATCCCTATTCACCTACCCCTAAGAACAATTCATTGTGTACACCAAACCAGACTTGGGTCACAATCCCTGTGGTCCCTGGAAGGATGTCCCAGGTAGTTCTGTGCCGACCCCCATTCCCTATTTTCAAGAAACTCTTCACCTCCTGAGCAAGAGGCAGTCATTTTTTCTGCCTCTTTCGTTCTTCATGGGAGAAAATGTTTTTTTGGATGTTTTAGGGAGTGGGGCTTGCTTACTGTCCTCAAAAATGATCCACGGTGGCTGGGGGTGTTGGTGTTCTTATTTTTTTAAAAATGAAAATGCTCTTCCCTTGGCAATTTGACAGTTGGCCAAACTTCCTGCACTTCCTGGATATGCCTTGGAGAGGATGTCATGACTTAAGGTCGTCCTCTGGGCATTTCAAACCCCAGGGGAAGCTGCCTGTGGAATGCCTGAAAGCCAGGCAATTCCCCCCACCCCCAAGGTTAAAAGGATGTTGTTTTTCAGCTTCAGAAGAAGAAAATCACTTGGCTTTCAGCCGTCCATAAGCAGCCTTCCTGGTAGAAAAGAAGCGAGGCTTTGCAAGTAGGGATGGAGTGGGTACCTGATTCAGTCCAGGAATCCCACGAACCCACTCCTGAGTCCTGCCCGCACCCCAAGCCCCGCTCACTGAGCCCCTGCTTGCCCCCTGCCTGTGCTTGGCAAATGGACTGCACTCACCCTGGAGGCCTTGTCGAGCTTCACAGTTGCCATTTTTTGAGAAATAAAATGGCATTTGCAAATACGCGCATATTTGTGCACATGAAAAATGTGCATTTTTGTGAATGCGCATATTTACATGTGCACAAAATGCACATTTTCCAAAAAATGCACATTTTCACATGGACGTGAATGTGCGCCTTCACAAATATATGTGCCTTTGCCAATTGCACATTTTTGCACATACAAAAACATGTGCATTTTTGCGATTGCCATTTTATTTATTTTTAAAATGGCGACTGTGGAGCTCGATGAGGCCACTGGGGTGAGTGTGGGCTACTTGCTGAGCATGGGAGGGGCTCGAGCACGGTCCGGGGACTGGTGAGCACGGGCAGGGGATAGGCGGGCATCCGGAGAACCCGGATGGGGGTGAGTTCGCACCTCACCGGACGGGGGTGAGTTCGCACCAGCAGCTCACAGGTGCATCCGCTTGCAAAACACTCTTCCAGATCGTTGCAAGTGCAGGCAGGGGGCTGTGGCTGACAGTAGGCACACCCTGCTCAGAAGGGAAGCAGCAACAGCTAGGGATGTCGGAGAATTTCTCCACAAATCTCCGGGAGGCCGAATGCGTTGGTGTTTCTCCCGAAATTGGTGGAGAAACAGTCCGCCACCCCCTGGGATGGGACTTACCTTTGTTGAATGTCCCTGGTGGCGGCGGCTCCCGGCTACGGTGCGGCGGCAGCGGCGGCCAGTCTTCCGACCGGCTGCCGCTGCCGCCATTTCCAAGTAAAAAAAACCCAACAACAACAAACGTGATAGGCTACGTAAAGATTTACGTAACCTATCATGGCTAGATTTTCAAAAAACACCGTGATAGGCTACATAAATGTTTATGTAGCCTATCACGGCTGACTTTGGGGGGAAAAAAAAGCGAGTATGCAAATGGCGGCGCCCATGGGTGCCGCCATTTGCGTTCCTTATTTGGGCACGTGTAGTCTACGTAAACATTTACGTAGACTATGGCGAAAATAAGGGCAACGCTATTTGCTTTGCCCTTATTTTCACCATAGTTTACGTAAATGTTTACGTAGACTACATGTGCCCAAATAAGGAACGTAAATGGCGGCGCCAATGGGCACCGCCATTTGCGTACGCGCTTTTTTTCCCCCCAAAGTCAGCCGTGATAGGCTGCGTAAACATTTACATAGCCTATCACGGCTGACTGCAGGAATGCAAACGGCGGCGGCTATGGCCACCGCCCTTTGCATCTCAGCAGGAGACGAGATTCGCGGCCGGAGGGACGGGGCTCCTCCCCCCTGGCCAGAATTTCGGCAGGGAGGGATGGGGAACCTCCCACCCCACCCAGAATTTCAGGGGGAGGGACGGAGTGCCTCCCCCCACCGCAAAGCAAGCTGCAGGACCAGGTAAGGGACTTTCGTCCATCCCTAGCAACAGCAGTGACCTCCCTGCTTGAGCAGGGAGACAAGAGCTTTTGCAAGTGCAGGCTGCAGGGCACATGGACTGTACAATGAAGAAAACACACACATATACGGCTCAGCCACAGTAAGGGTACATTTTCTCAGAAAATTCTTACACCCGGCCCACAATTCCATATGCGGGTTCTTTCTGACCTCCCCCTTTCAAATGGTCAGGAAAAAAAGAAAAGAAATATCAGCACAACACTCATCCCAGGGGTCATAGGATGCTGCAGACTTCGCTTCCGTGGATGGAGAGGGAGGTCCACCTCCAGAAGTACTCCATGCCTGGACAGTGTCAGAGCTTTCCACCCTCATAGCTGCCCCATTGCTGGTGGTCCATTAGTTGTGGGGATTAAAAAGAAGTACTTTGAGGACTTGTTGGGTCTGTGTCAGGGTGGCCATTTGATCTGCAGGATCCTAGGCCCGCTCATTCTTCTGACACATCTGCAAACAAGGCTGGAGACAATTCCATTCTAAGCCCAAATTGTGTGTGTGTGTGGGGGGGGGGAGAACAACCATGCTTCAGCCCTAGCCACATGCTTGCAGAGCTTAGGAAGTGTTGGCTCCTCTTCTGTAGACTTGCCCGTCCCACCTTAGGACTGTTCTGCCTTAGATGGAAGAAAACAGGGCCATATTCTCCTGTTTTTCTTTGAGTAGGAAAAATGTTTTGCTACAGCTGTCAGTCCATTCCAGAGCCTGCTGATGCTTTCAGTTAATGTTTGTTCTCTGTACAAAGCAATATTTTCACTATAAAATAAATAAATCATCTTGATACTTATCTACTTTTCCTCTGTCTGCTCCTTGAGCTATTTTTAGACAGTGTGCTGTTTTTCTGTGAAAAGTTAAGGATGTACATTGTTGAAGACCTTGAGAGAACTGCCAGAGGAAAAGGGGGCAGCAAATGGAGAGGGTAGCTATTTTTAAAAATAATATTTAGATCACATGTTCCACGTACAAATTGGTAAATAAAGCCACTCCTTTTTTGTAACCGTATTTCACTGGCACATTTTTTTCTGAAGCATTCAAACTAAAATAGAGCTATGGATTAGAAATCCTCAGACAGTTACGGTGATTACAGAATGGTTACATTTTAAATCAGTTCCCTGAGGACAGGCAACACTAATGTTCAACCAAGAAATTCATATGAAGTATAGCCCAAGGCTTGAAGAGTTATGATGGTACAGAGGAGTGTATTGTATCTGTGTCCCATTGGTGCACACGAAACTGCAGTTCTATTCCAGAATGGTCTGAACAGACTGCAGCTTGATTTATTTACTGCAGGCTTAAGGACACTTTTAAAGCTTATTTGTGAGCTATAGCCCTGAGGGAGAAGAGTTAAAGCCTAGGCTTGGCTAGGGTCTTTCCTTGCCTTTCCTGACTCTCTCAGCAATGATAGCTAGTGGGCCTGCAAGTAGGGTGGCAACTTATGTGTCACCCCAAAGGAGGAAATGCATGACCAAAAAAGAGGACCAAAGAGGATACAGATTTGCATAAAACTTTGAATATGGTCACTTATGCATAGATGCAGCTTTATAAATAATTATCATAATTTAAACAGAAATACAATACATCTCACCATAGTGGGGAAGATAGTGGCCCCACGACCTGTGTTCTTTCTCAATCTGTTGTCCAAGTTCTAACAACTGATGGGATTCAAGGCCCCTGCTCTCTCTCCTTTTTTAAACCAGATTTGTACTGAACAGCTCTTCAAATAGACACTGCTCTATTGGGAGAGATGTACAAATAGAAAGGCCAGCCTTCTTCCTTCCACAGAAGGCTTGAATGGTTAGAACCAGTTTCTGAAATGTACCTGCTGCCCACATGCTTCTGGAGGTCTTGTTCGCCCATTGGATTTACAGGTCCTCCTTATCCTGAAACGTCCTCTGTACAATAAAAAATATGTCATTTGTTTGACAACAGTTGCTCTTGGATCGTCATAATGAATCCCTAACTTCATTTGATAGAAATGTATACCCTCCTATGGAAATAAGGCAATAAAATAATTCCATTCTAGGAAGAAGACAGCTAAATAAGGTGAGTTTGTATCAACTTGATTTGTAAATGTATACCTAATCTCTTATCTGGAACATAATCTCTCTTTTTGATTAGAGCATAGCAATATATGTCGAATGATTAATGTTTATGGTTCAGGGTGACCTACCTGGGCCACTACCTCTTCATTCAAGGTGACTAAAACAAGGCAGGCTGCATTTCTGTCAGAATATTAGTTGCATGAAACTGCTCCATATCAGAAAGGATAACCAAGACCAACTTGAAGCACACATTACTCTATCATTTCGGCATACCAAAATAAACTTATTGTGAGGGGGACCGCAGCAACCAGACCTACATTATGCTTTGATAGGGTTCGTTTGTGCCAGAATGCTTGACGAAATTGCTGTATGTCAGCTCTCCGCCCACCAGAGCACAATGGTTTCTGGCTGTTCCCGATCTGGGCTGGGAATGAGCTGTGTGCTCCCTCTTCTCTCTGCCTTACCAGGGTTTCCGATCACAGGAGTTCTGTAAGAGTGTTCAGCTTATCCAGCTGAATGTGCTTACAGAGGCCTTTTCAGACCTTTGCATGCAGCAACTGGGCATGCACGGACATTCTGGGTGGGCATTGCATGTGCACCCATGTCCTCACCCTCCATTTTAGCCCTGCACACAAGCAAGTGAATGCCTGCATAAGGTTTATAAGCATCCATGATCATGGACAAAGTCATATCCTCGGTTTGCAGGTATATATGCAGATGATGTAGAGAAAATGCAAAAAGTGTTTTCTGTGACAATTCAAAGCTTGAATATATACAAATTAAGTACATTAACCAATCCCATTCATAAAAGCCGTAATAGGTAATTACACATCAGAAAGTGGCCATTCTCTAACTGAAGAATTTCAAAAAGAGGCTGCACCATGAAATAGCTGAATTGGAACTAATAATCAAGTTGGATGCTATTTGTTTGGGTCTGAATAGAGATAATGGTTTCCTGTCCCACTATAGGTATTAATTTACCCAGCCAGGCTAAGACAGTTGTGTTATAACCAACTGCTGTAGTGGGGATAGTTACTGTGCTTACTTTTCATGCATTTCAGCTTTTACTGAATTGTCTAACTGAGCTGTACTTTTTACATTTCATTGGTATCTAACTCCACGTTTTGCAGTTCCCCACCACATTTACACCCATATACCTGCCAAGTGAGTATAACGTATCATGCATCTGTCCATGAAAACTTATGCCATAATACATTTTCTAGTATTTACGGTGTTTCAAGACTGTCACTTTTGCTGCCTGCAACAGACTAAAACAGCTACCCATCTGAAGTTACTAACCATCAAATAATTTCAGCCTTGTCACTATATATGACTTTTGTGGATCTGAGTAAGCATGGATCATCTTACAAACAGTAAGGACCTGCTCACATTATGCATTTCAAATCATAAAAAAAATGCCGACATTTTGTTGGCAAGGATGAGATCCCCCCCACCCCCCGGTGAAACATCTTTAATTCAGTTATGCTTATGAAAGCAATGGGACTAATTTTCCTAGAAAATTAGAAAGAAAGAAAGGAGATAATTTCTTGTGGTTCTCACTGCAGTAAATAAGGTAGCTTCCAGCCACAACGCTTTGTCCTTTCTCTATATTTAATTGCAGAGATGTTTTACTCCAGCATTCAAAGAATTGTCTATCACAGTGTCTGTTTTCATATACTTCAGGGGTTTAATTATTTAAATTGTCCCTGCTTTAGCACAGTGTTTGAACACTGCAAGGGCAGGAGTAAATTAAAAATTATTAATTCAAGAGTTTCAGCCTTTTAAATTAATTGCATCATTTTTACTTACATTTTGCAGAATGTTCTTAATGAAAGGTATACCCATTGTCTTTCCCCAAAGATCTTAAGGAGATCTTGCTACTGTTGCAGATGAAACATAATTATTCACAATATCTTTCAGGTAACATGAAAATAATATGTGCTATAGGTCCACTTCCAAATTCCATGGTCAACTTTTGCCACTGAATGTAAAATTTATGAAAAGCACTGTTTGCCAACAACTGTCTAGACATCCTCTCCACTCATTCCAGTGCAGCACACTGAAAAGAAGAGTGTGCTGGTGTATATGCTGGAACTTTTGGTGTAATTACATTCAACAAGTATTATTCTTAATTATTCTTAATTAATTGCTACTCTGCAAACAGTTCCCATATATGCTTGATTTGATGCAATCGCAGCTTTGCCAGCAGTGCGTGCGGAATAACATGGTTGTTGGCTTGATCCTTGGATGAGCAAGCCAATCCGGCATATATTACAGAGACCTGGTTGGATGAAGTGGGTGGAGTAAATCTCTCCCAGCTTCATCTGCCAGGTTTCACAGTCCAGCAGGAGCCAAGTCTCAAAGGGTGGGCAGGTAGGGTAGCGGTACTTTGTCATCAGTCCATCCCCCTATCCAGATATCTGTTATGCTCCCCTCAGACTCCTCCGAGGATGAAGGGGAATGGCAGGCTCCAGACCCAGGGGAAGGGACCAGCACAGAAGGAGCCCGAGCCCCCTCATCCCCTGTGGAGATTCCAGGCCCAGCTGCAGTCTCCCCAGAGGATTCGGAGGGTGAAATGCCACTGACCTCCACAGAGTGAAGGCAGCTGCATGTCCAGGAGCAGCATAGGTGATCCTCTGTCCATTTAAGACAGAGAGGCTCCCAGAGGCAGGAGGACTGATTGGATACAGCTGCCTCAAGTCGTGGCCATTAAAAGGGGTTGGCAGGCTGGGGCTAGACTGCTGAAGAAGCAACGTCGTGTCACCGGATCTCATCCTTGGACATTGTGCGCCACTGTGCTCGTGTTCCTTCATGTGTTTTGGACCTCGGACTGGACAACGGACTTCTCTCTGCCTCAATGCTTTGGACTTACTGCCCGGGTAAAACTTCCCTTGCTACAAGCTGCTTTATCACTTCCCAGCTTTGGCAGGTTTATAACCCTGTTATCGGCCTGTGATTTATCACTGCCAGCTGCGGTCAGCTGGCAGAAGCTGACAGTGCCCTGCTCAGCAGTCACAGGTTTTGAGTAGGGATGGCGGAGAATTCTGTCACAGACTCCAGTGAGGCCAGATTCTAAAGAATTCAGATTCTAAAACACCCTTGGAGTCCGCGGTGGAATGGCCTCCCCCCCGCCATCCTGCAGAATCCCCCCAGGACGGACCTATCTGGTGGCGATGCAGTGGCAGTGGTGGCGGGTCCGGCCGCTGCCGGGCTGCTGCGACCGCAAATAGCAGCTGTCATAGCGGCTGCCATTTGTACCCCTACGCTAGCCCATGATAGGCTATGTATATATTTACGGAGCCTATCACAGCTAAAGCAGGGACACAAATAGCGTAGGGGATGTCATTTGCGTCCCTGCTTTAGCCGTGATAGGCTACCATGGCTACATAAATATTTACATAGCCTATCATGGGCTAGTGTAGGGACGTAAATGGAGAGAGTGCAGGACAGGAAGACCTGGCGTGCTATGGTCCATGGGGTCATGAAGAGTCGGACATGACTGAACGACTGAGCAACATTGTTATACCACTTTTCTCGGACCAACTAAAGTGGTTTAC
This sequence comes from Heloderma suspectum, assembly GCF_057233095.1. Classification (NCBI taxonomy): domain Eukaryota; kingdom Metazoa; phylum Chordata; class Lepidosauria; order Squamata; family Helodermatidae; genus Heloderma; species Heloderma suspectum. The sequence continues at coordinate 258,113,136 of NC_139461.1, forward strand.
AAAAAGTTCAGAACGTAAAAACCACAGTAAAAAAAAAAGAGGAAAACATTAAAAACAACTCTACAATCCATAGCAATGATTTTAAAAGCCATATTTAAAAGTTTTTTTTTTACTCCCTGAATGCAGACAGAGTGTGGACTAGTCACAACTAGGGATGTACGAAAGTCACTTACCTGTTCGCGGATTATGCTGATGATGGGGGGGAGGCGCTCCATCCCTCCCCCTGAAATTCTGGCTGGGAGGGAGGCGCTCCATCCCTCCCCCCCCCCCGAATCCTGGCTGGCCGGCTCCACTGCGCAGGAATTCTGCGGAGCCGCCGGCCGGCTCCGCTAGAGGCCGGACATCCAGCCGCTTGCTAGCAGGGACGCAAATGGCAGTGGCCGTAGCCGCCGCTCTTTGCGTTCCTGCAGTCATCCGTGATAGGCTACGTAAATGTTTATGTAGCCTATCACGGCTGATTAAAACAACAACAACAACAACGCACGTACGCAAATGGCGGCGCCCATGGGCGCCGCCATTTGCGTACGCGCGGTTTTTTTTGTTTGTTTGTTTTAATCAGCCATGATAGGCTACATAAACATTTACGTAGCCTATCACGGTGTTTTTTAAAATTTAGCCGTGATAGGCTACGTAAATCTTTACGCAGCCTATCACTTTTTTTGTTTTTTTTAAACTTGGAAATGGCAGCTGCGGCAGCCTGTCAGAAGACCAGCCGCCGCCGCCGCCGCCACCGAACCGCCACTGCCGCCGGAGCTGCCACCGCCAGGAATATCCACCCCAGGTACGTCCTGTCCCGTGGGGGGGCGGGGGGCCATTCTGCCACCGATTTCGTGGGGGCGAATGCACTGGCATTCGGCCTCTCCGAGATCCGTGGCAGAACTTTCGTACATCCCTAGTCACAACTCCAGTAGGAGTAAGTTCCAGAGTTTGGGAGCAACACAGGAGAAAGCTCTTTCCCACATGCCCAACAAAAGGGCCTCTGAGAGTGAGGGTATGTTCAAAATCTTAGTAACAGAGCTGGTTCTTACCAAGACAGACAGTCCCTGAGGCCCTAAGCCATTTAGAGCTTTAAAGATTAAGACCTTGAATTTAAAGGTGAACTTTGAATTGAGCCCAGAAAACAATTGGCAACCAGTGCAGATCTTTCAGTGTGAGATAATGTGATCATGATACCATGCACCAGTTTTGTACCAGTTGAAGCCTCCAGACTACCTCCAGGAGGCAGCACATCTCTGAATACCCCTGGAGAATAACAGCAGGAGAGGGCTATTGCTCTCATGTCCTTTTGGTGGGCTTTCCGTAGGCATCTGGTTGGCCATGGTGGTCAACAAGATGTTGGACTATATAGGCCTATGGACTGCTCTAGCAGGGCTCTACTTAAGATTTACTGTCAAGTGCATGTGATCTGGAATGGGGTGTTAGACTGCTTAAATATTTACTCTTAATGGACAACTCTTAAGTTTTGTCCCATTTCTTTGGTGTCTGCTGCTGAATTGTTGAAAACAGTAATTTAGTATGGCTGTATGAGCACTTACCTTGTGAGCAATTATCTCAGAACCATGCTTACTATGAATAAAAGGAAGCTGCATATGCTGAGCAGCCCTTCTTAACAGAAAATAGGTGATAGGCAGTTGTCATGGTTACTTTCCCATTTTGTTTCTATTTGGTTATGCTTTCAGAACTGTGAGCAAAAAGAGAGTTCAAGATTTGTCCGTATTTCAGAAGTGTAATGTTTAACAAGCATAGACATCCATTTTTCTCCTCACTGACACTCCCAGCGGAACCTACCAGTGCCTGGAATTTTCAAAGTGAAATTCTGTCATATTAATTATGTGTTAATTATAAGTGTACAGGGAAGCAGTATGGATCATGTTTGTTTTAAGTTGTTAGTACACTTTCATTTCTATCGACAGCCCCTTTCTCATTACAGAAGATGTGAGTAGTTAATACTCTGCGGGCAGCTCTGCACACATTCACTTGACTACTATAACTGCTATTTTCTCTTTTCTGTGTGTAGAAGGATAGGTACAAATGATAATAGCTTTGCACATTCATTTATGCTGCAATCAAATGCCCACTTAAATGAGACAAGTGAGTTCCATTTCACTAAAACTCTATGCAGATGTTCAAAAATGTAAGTATGGAGGGGATACAGGGACATGCACACTGGTCCTTCTGACTACTCCACCCCCTTGCCCCCAAATTCCCCAGGCTGACTGAGAAGCTATGAAGGAAGATTATAAGTATGTCTGACTGAATGCAGTCACAGTCCTCCATATGATCAGGAACCTGGATTGTGCAGGGCTAAGAATGGGAGAGAATTTTCTTTCAGTTTGTTTTGGATAAGGATTCACCAAAAATTCTCACATTTTTCTTGGGTACCCGGGACAGATTAGGGATTCTGTTGGTGTACCACCCACCCCGCTGCCCATCAGACTCCCTGCCTGAGCTGACGGAGGTGGTCTCGGACTTGGTGTTGAAGACCCCTAGGATGATGGTCCTGGGGGATCTCAACTTCCATGCCGAGGCTGTTGTATCCAGGATGGCTCAGGACTTCATGGCTGCCATGACAACCATGGGGCTGTCCCAACATGTCATCGGCCCAACACATATAAAAGGACACATGCTTGATCTGGTTTTCTCAACTGGGCAGGAGGATGGTGATCTGAAAGTGGAGGAATTAACATCTGTCCCTTTGTCATGGTCGGATCACTTCCTGTTGAGGTTTGGACTCTTGGCAGCCTTCCCCCTCTGCAAGGGTGCGGGACCTAATAAAATGGTCCACCCCCGGAGGTTATGGATTCTGATGGATTCCAGAGGGCTCTGGGGGATTTTCCTGCTGGCATGGCTTGTGCTCCTATAGAAGCCCAGGTCGCTCTGTGGAATGCAGAGATGATTTGGGCGGTTGACACAATCGCACCCAAGCGCCCCCTCCCTCTGAGCAGAGCCCAGCCAGCTCCTTGGTATACACCTGAGCTGACGGCAATGAAGCAAGAGGGGAGAAAGTAGGGGTGCACGAAAGTCAATTACCTGGTCTCTCAGCTTTTTGCGGTGGGGGGGAGGCACTTCGCTGCTCCCCCCGCGAAGTTCAGGCTGGGGGGGGAGGCTTCCCGCCTCGCCCCGGCCAAAATACAGGCCGGGCGGGAGGCTTCCCGCCTCGCCCAGCCGAAATTCAGGCCGGGGAGGAGGTGCCTCGCCTCGCCCGGCCGCGAACTAAAAAGTTGAGAAAAAAAAACGCCCCCGTGATAGGCTACGTGACGATTAACGTAGCCTATCATGGCTAGATCTGCAAAGTCAGCCGTGATAGGCTACATAAATCGTCACGTAGCCTATCACGGGTGACTTTAAAAAAAAAAGCGCGTACGCAAATGGCGGCCCCCATAGGGAGCCGCCATTCGCGTTCCTTATTTGGTCGCTGTAGTCTACGTAAATCTTTACGTAGACTATGGCGAAAATAAGGGCAACGCAAATAGCGTTGCCCTTATTTTCGCCGTAGTCTACATAAAGATTTACGTAGACTACAGCGACCAAATAAGGAACGGGAATGGCGGCTCCCTATGGGGGCCGCCATTAGCCGTACGCGCTTTTTTTTTTTTAAAGTCACCCGTGATAGGCTACATGACTATTTACGTAGCCTATCATGGCTGACTTTGCAAATCTAGCCGTGATAGGCTACGTTAATCGTCACGTAGCCTATCAAGGGGGAGGTTTTTTTTACTTTTATTGGAATGGCGGTGGCGGCAGCCGGTCGAAAGACCGGCTGCTGCTCCCGCCCCAGACGAAGACCCGACGAACCACCGGCCGGACCCGCCGCCGGGAGGGACATTCGCCAAAGGTAAGTCCTGTCCCGGGGGGGGGGTGCGGGGGGCGGGGGGGCGGAGAATTTCTCCCTGAAACTTGTTTGGGGGGCCGAACACGTTGGTGCTCGGCCCCCTGAAGTTTCAGGGAGAAAGTCTCCGCCAACCCTAGGAGAAAGCTAGAACGCAGGTGGAGGAAAACGCACGCTGAGTCTGACCTAATACAGGTAAGAGCTCACTATCGAGCCTACTCTGTGGTGGTGAGGGTGGCAAAGAGACAGTTCTTTTCCACCAGCATTGCATCTTCTCAGTGTCGTCCAGCAGAGCTTTTCCGAGTGGTTCACGGCTTGTTGCATTCTGGGCCAGGGAGAGAGACTGTGGAACCCTCAGTTGCACACTGTGATGAGTTTGCGTGGCACTTTGAAGATAAAGTTGCTCAGATTTGCCATGAATTGGACACCACGATTAATGCAGTTCCATTAGTAGAGGCGTTCAGAGCACCGTCTGGTCCAGTTCTATTGGATAAGTTTCAGTTATTGAGGCCTGAGGATGCGGACAAAGTGCTTGGCCAAGTCTGATCTACCACTTACGTGCTTGACCCTTGCCCTTCATGGCTTATTACATCAAACAAGGAGGGGATGTCTGTCTGGGTCCAGGAAGTTGTAAATTCCTCCTTGAGAGAGGGAGTGGTGCTGGCCTCTTTAAAAGAGGCAGTAATCAGACCACTCCTGAAAAAGCCTAACCTGGACCCAGAGGATGTTAACAATTATAGGCCAGTGGCCAACATCCCCTTCTGGGTGTTGCTGGGGGGGAGGTGCTCCATGCCTCCCCTGGAATCCTGGCTGGCTGGCTCCGCTCCGCAGCCAAGCCGCAGAGCCGCCGGCCAGCTCCGGCCACCCGCAGCCAGACATCTGGCTGTTGGGCAGCCCTGCAGGGATGCAAATGGTGGCTGTCATAGCCGCCGTCATTTGTATCCCTTTCTTTCACCATCATAGGCTACATAAGTATTTATGTAGCCTATCACGGCAGGGGGGAAACCCCAGCGTACGCAAATGGCGGTAGCCACCGCCATTTACGTACGCTGGTTTTTTTTCCCCCCTGCCATGATAGGCTACGTAAGTATTTACGTAGCCTATCATGGCTGAAGAGGAAGATGCGAATGCAAATGGTGTCCCTGCGTTAGCCGTGATAGGCTACATAAGTATTTACGTAGCCTATCACGGCTGAAGAGGAAGACACGAATGGCGGCTGCAGGACGGCCACCATTTGCACAGCAGCACGGACGGGAGCAGGTAGGTGCTCTGTTTCGTGTGCCTTTCGTGGGGGCGGCGAGCACTTCGTCCCGCGTGCCTTTCGTGGGTTGGGGGGGTGGGGGCTTCGTTCCGCGATGGTTTTCGGGCGGCCGAATGCACTGGCATTCAGCCTCACTGAGATCTGTCACAGAATTCTCTGACATCCCTAGTTCTGAATCAGGGCCTGGGCACAGTAATGGCCTGGATGAGGGCCAATAAACTGAAACTCAATCCAGATAAGACAGAGGTACTGTTAGTGGGTGGTTCGTCTGCCCGGCTAGGTGACATTCAACTGTTCTGGAGGGGGTTGCACTCCCCGTAAAGGATCATGTTCATAGTTTGGGCTTGCTCTTGGATCCAGAACTGTCACTTGAGGCACAGGTGAACTAAGTGGCATGGAGCACAGCTTAGGCTGGTATACCATCTAGGCCCTTATCTAGACAGAGATAGCCTAGGTACAGTTATCCATGCTCTGATAACTTCTTGTCTGGATTACTGCAATGCATTATATGTGGGGCTGCCTTTGAAAATGGTCTGGACACTTCAGCTGGTCCAAAATAGGGCAACAAGACTGTTAACAGGGACTGGCCAATGAGCTCATATTACGCCAGTACTTTTCCAGCTGCACTGGCTGCCAGTCCATTTCCGATCCCAATTCAAAGTTCTGGTATTAACATTCAAAGCCCTTAACAGGTTGGGGCCAGGTTATCTGAAGGATGGCCTCCTCCCGTATGTGCCTGCCCAGACCTTAAGATTATCTTCAGAGGCCCTTCTCTGTGAGCCCCTGCCAAAGGAAGTGAGACGGGTGGCTACTAGGAGGAGGGCTTTCTCTGCTGTGGCACCCCGGCTGTGGAATGAGTTCCCTAGTGAGGTTCGCTTGGCACCTACAATGTATTCCTTCCAGCACCAGGGAAGACCTTTTTATTTTCCCAGGCATTTTAGCATTTTAGCTTTTTAGACTTTTAGCTTTGCTGTTCTAAATCTGTATTTTAAATTCCTGCACTGCTGCTAGGTTTTATTCTCGTTGTATTGTTTACTGTGGTTTTAACGTTTTATATATTTTGTATTGTTTTATTGTGTGCTCTTTGGTTTTAATTTTTGTGAACCGCCCAGAGAGCTTCAGCTATTGGGTGGTATAGAAATTAAATAAATAAATAAATAACTTGAGACTTTTTCAGGGGGAAACAGTACATGTGGGAAAAAGAGAAACTGACAGGTTCATCTATTCAGGTCCAGGGCTTTCAGTAGGGATGCTGGAGAAATTTGCAATGGATTCAAATGAGTTTGGATTTCTATGAATCCAACCTGCAGATTTCGCTAGGGATGTATGAGAATTTAGTTCCTGTTTGCAAATCATGTGAACTTGCCCAGTTCGCTACCCTGAACGCAAGCAGAAAAGCAATTACTGAGAAATATTTGAAAGTTCCTAAACTTGCGTCCACACTGGAAAGTGTGTATATGCACATGTTCATTTTCAGAGGTGTGCAAAACCTTTCCCAAATTCATGCTTTAGCCTATGGGGAAATGCACAGTTTTGGTTGGGAAAAATGCTTATTTTGAAACAACAGATATAAATAGGAAATGTCATGCCTTGTCCTCTTTTCCAAGACAAAAAAGGTTTGATCTGAGAAGACCATTTTTTCATGCTCTCAAATCCATTAAATAAACACACATACAACTTTATGCCATTTCTATTATCTCTGAAATCAGTTTACTTCCCCCCTTAATAACTAAAAAAATAGGGCTAGGGGAAAACAGGCCTTAAACTGTGAAAAAAATAGAGAAAATACTGATATAGGTTTTACACTTATATGATTATCCCTTTTTGTTCTTTGTATCTCAAGATACAAAACCTACTAATTAAAACTTGCAACATTCACTCAGCATTACAAAGTAAAAAGAAAGAAAGAACGAAAGAAAGAAAGAAAGAAAGAAAGTGCAAATTGGAAAGCAAATCCACTTAGAGCCCGCAGAAGAAAGAGATGGGGGAGGGGGGAGGGAGAGAGAGAATCAGCACCTCTTTAAAAACCAAATCTCCCAAGTGCATTACCAAAGGGAAGAAATATATGAAAATTAATTCATATCAAATAAGTTACATTAAAATCCCAGTTGTAGGTCTGGTTCACACTTGTTTGCTTCTCTCATATGAATGCCTTCAAAGTGTGCGGGTTGCCATCATGTTCACATCTGGGATGTGGTAACATGGAGGATACATATTTGGTTTAGCTATGATTTTTTCTTCATTGGTAAAAATGAATTAATAAGAATTAAAGAAGTCATAATACAAATTAATATTTGGAAAACCCTGGGGAAGGTGCCGAACACTTTTGAGAAGTATCAACAAGGCTGCCGTTTTCACTGACATCCCTGTAGTGAGAGTCTCACCACAGGGATGTCAGTGAAAATGGCAACCTTGTCGATACTTCTCAAAAGTGTTTGGCACCTTCCCCAGGGTTTTCCACATATTAATTTCTAAAGGGTCATTGTAGATACATCTTGTCTCTAATGCAGGTGGTGATCATACCACTCCTTCCATGAAAGTCCTGTAGCAGGTACAAAGGAGGCAGTGTTGTGTCCAGCTCCAAGGAAGAGGTGCAGCCAATGCTGTGAGAAAATCCATCCTTGAGTTTCCTGAAAGCCACCCCCCCCCCTTTAATGAAAGAGACTTCTATTTTTCAGCCTCATTCTCAGGGCACTTTATAATTTATTTTGAATTTCTTTTGGTGGTGTTTTTGAGCATATCTAATCACTGTGAGGTGACCGAGGGTGCTGTGTCTGTTTTTTCTTTCTTTGTATTACACACTTCTCTATTTGCTCTGCAGCCTCCCAGGCTGCCTGCACTTCCTGATCTGAAAAAGCCTCATGGGAGGAATTATCACATGATGTCTTACCCTGGGCTTTAATTGAAGTATGGGAAGCTGAGGAGGCTACTGGAGAGATGATTGTACAAAAACACGGGACACTCACACACACTACTCAGCCACCTCATAAGTAAGGTAAGCATAAGATCCCCAAACCCAACCCATGAAAATTTCTCTGAAATTTCCTTCTCCTTTGATTTCATTTTGAAAGCAATTTCATTTCTATCAAATGGAATAAGGGTCAAAAAATGTGGAAGAAATTTTCAGCACAGCACTAGTTCAAAGTGCCCCACTTTTTCTCCTTTAAAATTTCCTACTACTAATGGAACAATCTTGTTGAAAGAACAGGCTGATTCAGACATGCATATTAACCACTCAGTGTCTCACTCCTTGATGACTTCTCACTCAGTGGCTAATGCGTGAACTGCCTCATTTGAAAAATATGGTGCCCTTTATGATGATATGATCAGATCGTACTCTATCAGCACTATGACAGCTGTTTCACACCACAAAAGGCATCAACTGATATATTAAAGTAATCAAGTGATGAGCATGTGTGATTATTTTGGAAGAAACATGCTATGGATTGAAAAATCTGTATCTCCACCATTTACCAATTTGTAAAAGTGCTGAAAACTTGATAGTCACAATATTTTATTCTTCTTATAGCACAAACCCCAAATATTAATCTTTTTCTTCCCATGTTCTTAATATGTTTAAATAACACAAGGAGGTATTAACTGTATTATCTTGAAAAAGCAATCTGTTTGTTAAGATCTTATTTGGAATCATGTTAACTTTGGCAAAACCTTGTTTAGATTAAAGTAGAACCAGAACAGTAGTTCAGCTTTAATTAGCCTCAGTCAGAGGTAAACATCATTAAACAATGTTCTCAATGGCGAGGTGACTCTTTTCTAATTTGCTGTAACTTTTCCACTGCCTAATTGCTTTTGTGCCTTTAGGTTATACAAGTTTGATTAAAAGTTTACAGTTTGAAGAACTAGACAAATATTTCCATGCCACTAACATGAAATGGAAGAGTTGAATTCTTTCTGTTATGACTGATGAACTTCTTATGAACCCAGAAGAATGGAATATTATTATTCCATTAACTGATGCAGGTATAACACAATATTAGTTTCCCTGGATAAAGACTGTCATGTAAAAGAATTGCAACATCCCATCTTTAGAATAAATATTAGACTGTGGTTTGTGACAGGGACATACTGCTAAGTGTTTGCACTTAGATGGAGAGATGTGAAGGCCTGGGGGAGGGGGAAACAGGAAAAAAATGGGGGGAAAACTGTTTTTCCCATTTTCCCCTAAGGATTTTTGGAAAAATTTGTGGGAAAATGTATTTTTTTCTGAATTTTGTGCCCCCCCCCTTCGCCCACCCCAAGCCTTCATATATCTGTTTTGAGTTTATGGACTCAGGCTGTCCAAGGCCTTTTACTATGGACAAGTTATTCTAGAATACTTTCAAGTATTCAGATTCACCTAATTTATGACGTCCACTGTAGCATAAGTGATCAGGAAACAGACACTTTGTTTTTATTGTACAGTGACTCACATTCATGTTTCTTCTGCTCTGTGCAGCCATCTGTGATCATATCCCAACATTCAGTTGCCTTGTAAACACCTACTTGTTTGTCAGGGTCACTATTTGCAACATTTACTGGCACAGAAGCTCTGCAGAAAGCATTCAAGATGAGCAAGAGATAATCAACAGCAAAAGGGAATTTGGAGGGGGGAGGATCCTTTTCCATGTCATGAGGACACCATCTGTCTATTGCAGTCTACCATTTCTGCTTTTAAGTGGTAACACGAGTTATGGTATTGATGACATAGACACTCTTATAGGGATGGGCTGAGAATTTGACCATGGGTGCTCGACTATGTGAGTACCCTTGTTCAAATAAGAACATAAGAGCCATGCTGGAAAAGACCAAGGTCCATCTAGTTGTATTGCCCCTGCAGTAGGCTTCGAACTCTTGATTTAGAGGTGCCAAGATAGTGATAAATCAGATCCAGGTTTACTTACAAGGAGTACTTTATTGAGTAACGTACAGCACACAGGAGTACACAATGGTTGGATCAGACAGCTTCTCTGAACCCAGAGCCATGGGGTAAAATGGGTTTTATACCATACATGTTAGCAGTGAGGCAGCATGACAACAGCAAGCATTAATTAGCGTTCATTCCCAGCATAGCCATAAGCCCATAACAGTGCTTGGTCAGAAGGGAAACAATCAGAGCTTTCCCACCACAGACACCTGCAGCTTTAAGGCAAACAAAGACAAACTTCACTTCCCAGGCACATTTTAATAAGACACCCCAGCTTGTTAGTATGGAATGCACTGAGGCCGCACTATCGACCTTTGACTCATCCCGGTATATCAAGAGGCCTGTTAGAGAAAACAGCCTGCCAACTGAACCAAAGTCAGAGAGCATCTAAGCCCCTCTGAAACTACTAATAGCTTGGTTCAGGCCTGGGGCTTTACACTAGTCCAGCATTTTGTTGACACAGTGGACAACCAGCTGCCCACAGGAAACCCACAAGCAAGACATGAGTGCAACAACACCCTCCTCTCCAAGTTCTCCGAATGAAAGGGCCTTTTCTGTGGAAGCACCTGGGTTATGGATTCCCTCCCAGAGGACATGTGAGTAGCGTCATCCCTGATGGTGTTTAGGAAGCAGTGGAAACATTCTTATTCTGCTTTGCTTGCAATGGTTTTTAATAGGATTGAAGGTTTGAACTCGGCTCCTTTGATTTTAAGGCCTTAGTTTTAAATGTTGTTATTTCAGATCTGATTTGGTTTGTTTGTTCACCTTTTTTCAAAAGTTCTTCACTGTTTTGGTTTCTACTACCTGCTGCTTCTGCTTCTGCTTCTTTTAATCTGTGTGTGTGTGTGTGTGTGTGTGTGTCCAGGGTGGTCCCAACCAATTATGCATATGTGCAATCCATCTATTGTGCAACCACACTTGGAATACTGTGTACAGTTCTAGCCACCACACCTAAAAAAGGATATTGTGGAGTTGCAAAAGGTGTAGAAAAAGGCAAGTAAGATGAGCAAGGGGCTGGACCAACTCCCCTATGAGAAAAGGTTACAACAACTGGGACTCTTAGAAAAAAGGGGAGTAAGGGGAGACATAATATAAGTGTACAAAATTATGCATGGTGTGGAGCAAGTAGATAGGGAGACATTTTTCTCCCTCTCTTACAGTACTAGAACCTAGGTCCAGGGAGTGGTAAATGCTTCACTTTGTCAGGGGGTGGTTCCTGCTGCCTTGAAAGAGGCTGTAGTACACCCTCTCCTGAAGTGACCCTCCCTGGACCCAGAGGTGTATGAGAACTATCGCCCCATTGCTTTTTGGGCAAGGTGCTACGTAAATCTTTATGTAGCCTATCAGGTATTTTTTTTTTTTTACTTTACTTTTTTCTTTCACGGCCGGAGAGGTGGGGCGCTCCCCCCCAGCCAGAATTTCGGCGGGGAGGGATGGGGCGCCTCCCCACCCACCATGAATTTTGGGGGGAGAAACGGAGCACCTCCCCCCCCCAAAAAAGCTGCGGGACCAGGTAAGGGACTTTCGTCCATCCCTATGGACCGCCACGGACTCCAGTGAGGCTGGATTCTTTAGAATCCAGCCCCCTGGAATCCATGGCGGAACGGCCTTCCCCTCTGCCACCCTGCGGAATCCCCCCAGGATGGAGCTTATCTGGAGGCGGAGGCGGTGGCAGCAGCGGCTCCGGAGGCAGCGGCGGCGGCTCTGGAGGTGGCGGATGTGGCAGCGGCGGCAGCTCCGGCTGGACTCCTGGCCGCTGCTGGGCTGCTGCGGCCGCAAATGGTGGCTGTTGTAGCGGCCGCCATTTGCGTCCTTGCAGTCAGCCATGATAGGCTATGTAAGTATTTACGTAGCCTATCACGGTAAAGGCAGCCACGCAAATGGCGTAGCGGCTGCCATTTGCATCCATGCTCTTTGCCGTGATAGGCTACGTAAATACTTACGTAGCCTATCACGGCTGACTGCAAGGACGCAAATGGCGGCCGCTACGATGGCCACCATTTGCGGCTGCAGCAGCCTGGCCGTGGCCAGAACTCCAGCTGTGGCCGGCCCTGGCCTATGGCTTCATGGAGCCGCCACGGAGCGGAGCTGGCCGGGGAGGATTCCGGGGGGGGGGAGGGACAGAGTGCCTCCCCCCCACCACTGATTGCCCAGCGCAGAGCCAGGTAAGACTTTCGTACATCCCTAGTGGGGTTGCCCTTGAAGACGACTCAGAAGTTGCAGCTAGTGCAAAATGCAACAGCTAGACTGCTGACCAGAACACCCCATAAAAACCATATAACACTGGTTTTAAAGGAATTGCACTGGCTGCCAGTATGCTTCTGGTCAGAATTCAAGGTTTTGGTGATGACACTTAAAGCTCTAAGTGGCTTTGGGCCTCAATATTTGAGGGAGCGCCTCTCCCTATATATGCCTGCCCGAGAGCTGAGATCTGTTGCAGGGGCTCTCCTCTGCATCCCACCGGTACGAGACATACACTATAGTTGGATGTGGGAGAGGGCCTTCTCTGCTATGGCACCCCGGTTGTGGAATGCCCTCCCCTTGGAGGCCCGATTGGCACAGACATTGATCTTGTTTCGGTGCCAAGTAAAAATGTGGCTTTTTACCAAAGCCTTTGAGGGCTAAATGCATTCCCTAACACATTGTTTTAACTGTTTTAGATTTTAACTGGTTTTAGCTTGTTTAATTTGTTTTAGGTGTTTAAATTACTTATTGTTTTATGCTGTTTACATTGATTTTATCTGTATGCCGCCCTGAGATCTTAATGATACAGGGCAGGATAGAAATGTTATAAATCAATAAAGCAATCCTGGGGTCATCCCATGAAGCTGAATGGTGGGAGATTCAGGACAGTTGAAAGGAAGTACTTCATCACACTGTCAGGAGTGCCCTAGCTGCCTCTTAAAGTCCCCTCCAGTACCAAAACACGATGCAGACAAAAGGGATTCTTTCCAAGGCTTTATTCCTTTACAACTTAATGACTCTTTCAGATGCTAATTGCCAGCGACTCAGCAAGGAACTGCAAAGGGTATCTTAACAGAGTAACCTAAGCTCCATGTACGCAGTTGGTCCCCGTTTGAAGAAGGGCAGGAAAGCCCTGGAACTTATGGGTTAGGAGGGGAGGCTCCCCCCCTTACCATGGGGCATCGGCACACAGCCATTGCCGTAGTGCCAAGTGGGCTGAACACCTCTTCTCGGCGCCCTCCACCTCGCCCTTCTCTCTGTGCCGGCACCTTGTGTCTAGCAACAACCAATCTCCCACTCTTTCACTGCCAGGGTCACTATCTCTCTCAGGAATGTGAGCGGGGGGGGGGGGGCTCTCCCTGCAGCTACACCTCTGAGAGACGAGTGGGCTCCTCTCCTACAGGTTGTAGTTCTTCCTCAGTATCAGAGCTGCTTTGGGGCTCTATGGGCTCAGTTCCAACCCTGACACACACAGTGCATTGTTAAACTGTGGAATTAATCACTACCACAAGATGTAGTGATGGCCACCAATTTGGATGGCTTTAAAAGGGGAATAGGGATTAGATGGATTCATGGAGGATAAGGCTATTCATGGCTACTAGTCCTGATTGCTATATATTATGTCCAGTATCAGAGGAAGCATGCCTATGTGCACCATTTGCTGGGAAACACAACCAAGAGGGTGCTGCTGCATTAATCTCCTGTTTGTGAGTTCCCAGTCAACAGCTGGTTGGCCACTGTGTGAACAAAATGCTGACTAGATGGACCCTTGGTCTGACTCAGCATGGCTCTTATGCTCCTGAAATACATGTATATGTGCACAAGGATGTGTGTGTGTACTGTGCACACCTATAGCAAACATACCACCCAGTGACATGTAAATCATGATGCAATGGTTTGGACTCTATTGAAATTCTCAAGGAGTATTTATACCATAAACATATCACTTTTATATAACAATTCAATCAAAGCAGTGGCATGATAAGCAATGCAATAGTCATTAAACAAGTTTGTTAATGCTCCTGAATACTGTCTTGCTGATGGATGGCTCAGGTATCCTATTCATTATAAATTAAAGTGCACCAAAATCCATTTGCTACCAGGCACTCAAGATCTTATTACTGTTTAATGGCACCCTAGCCCTGTACAGCTCAGTGCAAACATATGACAGGAAAAGCTCAAGAGCTAATTCAAAGGGAAAATTTAGTTGTATTTAATTTCACCATAGTCTTTTATCTTGGGAGTTCAAGGCATATGTACATGCATTTGTGGAGGGGAATCATTCTTGTAGCACCTGCTTTTTATAACTCTGGCTTCCCCTGGCAGGCAACAAGAACTGATATACTTCAGGTTGCTCTGATGTTTACTAGAACACACAATATGCACACAGTATACAACCCATGGCACCAGCCCTTGCATACTGGAGCTAAACTGAAGTTGGAACACCATTCAAATTGACAAACGGCAGATTTGGAGAAAAAAAATCTAGATTCTGTATTTGTGGTAGCTATCGGAGGGCATTATCTAATGCTTTGCAGGTGGGAACGACTGCTAACTAGGGTTCTACAGATCTTGTTCAATCCATTCTGTATGTACAGATTGTCAGGTGTCTTTTCTTCTGTTGTCTGCTCATTGACGGAATCTGATTCCACCACCACCCGTTTGGAAAAGTGTGCAAAAACATCCACCATAATTTATGCAGCTTTTGCTGGCATGCAATATTTCGCTGAAGAAAGATTGGAGATGTATGAAACATTGTCATTGTTTTTTAAGGTGTATATATTAGTGTATTTTCCAGTAAATTTTGTATGACTAAATTTGCATTCCAGAAAGTAAAAAAAAAAACAGTCTGCAAGTTGACAGAATCTACATGACTTGGAAAATGCTGGTCTGCAGGAGAATCCACAGGTCGATTTCATAGAAATCCAAAGTCATTTGAATCCATTTCAGATTTCTCTGAGATCCATACCACTAGCATGATGGGAAGCTAGCACCGGCTAGCACAGCCAGAAACTAGTCCTAATAACTACTTCTGGAACGGGACAAGTCAGCAGAACTTGCTCCAATGGTGGGCCCTATCCCAGAAGTTGTAGTTTCAGTTGGTTTCCCAGGTTGCACTATGAAGCGCTAGTTTTCCATTGCACTAGCGGTCATTTTCACAAGCACATTGTTTTTAGAGCTGGCAGATTACCAGCACTGGATACTGCCCAGAGATTAGTGGTAAGAAATGAGTACCCATACTCAAAGCTCAGTGGCAAAGCAAGGTTCAGCCAAGAACTCCGGAGATGAAATTTAGAGTTTGGGTTAGGAATTATCAATTGCGCACACTTCATTTTCTCTCTAGTGCATGTATTTAAATCTGTCCTGTTGGTATTAATGTGCCATATAAGTGTTTTGGCTAGATTACCGCATGATCAGGATTTGAACTCTGGAGTCAGCCATCTCGTTGAAGAGATGAAGAAAAAACCACAATTCCCTTCAGTGAGCAATTCATTATTTTTCACCCTAACATATTACACAGAGTCCTTGGAAGGATACAGTGATGTAAGAAGTACTGCCAAACTGAAATGGGGAGCATGTTTTATGAACATTTTCACTCTGCAAAAAATACCTCACATTTCAGCTATATATATATATATATATATATATATATATTTACACCCCTTTGCAAAAGGGTATGAAAGTGTTTGCCAGGGGATGGTTGCCAGGAGGAAAAGAGAACAAGCCCCTATTACCACGGTAACTGGTTCAAAATGCCTCACTCCAGTCTAGTCACAGTTAGTGAGGCAGAACGTAAATGGAGCGAGCGGTTCAATGTGTGTCCCCATCCATATTCTTCTCCAACTACTCATGCGTGACTAGAGCTAGAGTGAAATAAATTTTTTGTCACCCAGGACTGGTGGACAATGAAACTGCCAGAGCAGCATAGCAAAGTAGGGAGCATCAGCCTAGTAGCCCCCCCGCACACCAAAGTGAACAATGAAAAGCAGCATAGACATTATAAATAACAATAACTAAACTTGAGTTGGCTCTTTTTCCTTGTCCTGTCAACTCATTGTATGAATAGAGATTGTAGCAGCTTATGATGCAGTGGCATCAAGATGACTTTATGTATAAGCCCAAACCAGATGGTTTAACCCAAAAGGTGAGGCACCAGAGCCTGGCCACTGGGAACCCTAGTTCAAATGGAGGCCTTGAACAGGCAAGTGATGCCTTACACAGGCAAATGTAACATCATCTTTGGCCAAGAAGAAGAAGTAGAACCTGTACATTGCTGGCATATGGATGGGTCACATCCTGACACCACCACAATTTTAGAACTTTATTTTCAAGAGAAGATGGAGGGGAAGAAAGAAAAGAGCCAGTGAGAGAAAGAGGAAAACAGAGAGAGTAGGGTGGAATTAAAATGAACCTCATATTCAGGTTAAGAGGTGGCTCCTGGATCTTGACCCCTTCATGGATCACTGCCTTGTTGTGGCGAAGGGGCTTGCGTAACTCAGTGAAGCCATAAGCTATGCCGTGCAGGGCCACCCAAGACGGACAGGTCATGGCAGAGAGTTCTAACAAAATGTGGTCCACTGGAGAAGGAAATGGCAACCCACTCCAGTATTCTTGCCAAGAAAACCCCATGGAACGTATCACGAGGCTAAAAGAGATGACGCCGGAAGATGAGCCCCTCAGGTCGGAAGGTGTCCAATATGCTACTGGGGAAGAGCAGAGGGTATTTCCAAGTAGCGCCAGAAAGAGTGAAGCGGCTGGGCCAAACCCGAAAGGACACTCAGCTGTGGATGTGTCTGGCGGTGAAAAGAAAATCCGATGCTGTAAAGAACAATATTGTTTAGGAACCTGGAATGTCAGATCAATGAATCAAGGTAAGCTGGAGGTGGTCAAACAGGAGATGGCAAGACTGAACATCGACATCTTGGGAATCAGCGAACTAAAATGGACAGGCATGGGCGAATTTAATTCAGGTGACCATCATATCTACTATTGTGGGCAAGAATCCCTTAGAAGAAATGGAGTAGCACTCATAGTCAACAAAAGGGTGGGAAAAGCAGTACTGGGGTACAATCTTAAAAATGATAGAATGATCTCAGTACGAATCCAAGGCAAACCATTCAACATCACAGTAATTCAAGTCTATGCCCCAACCACTGAGGCCGAAGAAGCTGAGGCTGATCGGTTCTATGAAGACCTACAACACCTTCTAGAACTAACACCAAAAAAAGATGTCCTCTTCATCATAGGGGATTGGAATGCTAAAGTAGGAAGTCAAGAAATCACCGGGATAACAGGCAGGCATGGCCTTGGTGTACAAAATGAAGCAGGACAAAAGCTAATAGAGTTTTGCCAAGAGAACATGCTGATCATAGCAAACACTCTTTTCCAACAGCACAAGAGGCGACTCTACACATGGACGTCACCAGATGGTCAATATCGAAATCAGATTGATTATGTCCTTTGCAGCCAAAGATGGAGAAGCTCCATACAGTCAGTAAAAACAAGACCTGGAGCTGACTGTGGCTCAGATCATGAGCTGCTTCTTGCAAAATTTCGTCTTAAATTGAAGAACGTCGGGAAAACCACTAAACCGTTCAGGTATGACCTAAATCATATCCCTTCTGAATATACAGTGGAGGTGAGGAATAGATTTCAGGGATTAGACCTGATAGACAGAGTGCCTGAGGAACTATGGACGGAGGTCCGTAAGATTGTTTAGGAGGCAGCAACGAAATCCGTCCCAAAGAAAAAGAAATGCAAGAAAGCCAAGTGGCTGTCTGATGAGGCTTTACAAGTAGCTGAAGAAAGAAGGGAAGCGAAAAGCAAGGGAGAAAGGGGAAGATATACCCAACTGAATGCAGAGTTCCAGAGAATAGCAAGGAGAGACAAGAAGGCCTTCTTAAATGAACAATGCAAAGAAATCGAGGAAAACAACAGAATGGGAAAGACTAGAGATCTCTTCAAGAAAATTGGAGATCTCAAGGGAACGTTTTGTGCAAAGACGGGCATGATAAAGGACAAAGAAGGCAGGGACCTAACAGAAGCAGATGAGATTAAGAAGAGGTGGCAAGAATACACAGAAGAACTATACAGGAAAGATCTGAATGTCCCTGATAGCCATGATAGTGTGGTCACTGAACTTGAGCCGGACATCCTAGAGAGTGAAGTCAAGTGGGCCTTAGGAAGCATTAGTAACAATAAAGCTAGCGGAGATGACAGTATTCCAGCCGAGCTATTTAAAATCCTAAAAGATGATGCTGTTAAAGTGCTGCATTCAATATGCCAACAAATCTGGAACACTCAACAGTGGCCACAAGACTGGAAAAGGTCAGTTTACATTCCAATTCCAAAGAAGGGCAACGCCAAAGAGTGTTCAAACTACCGCACAATTGCGCTCATTTCACATGCCAGCAAGGTGATGCTCAAAATCCTACAAGCTAGGCTTCAGCAGTATGCGAACCGAGAACTACCGGAAGTACAAGCTGGGTTTCGAAGAGGTAGAGGAACTAGAGATCAAATCGCCAACATTCGCTGCATCATGGAGAAAGCAAGAGAATTCCAGAAAAACGTCTATTTCTGCTTCATTGACTACGCTAAAGCCTTTGATTGTGTGGATCACAACAAACTGTGGCAAATTCTTAAAGTGATGGGAGTACCAGACCACCTTACCTGTCTCCTGAGAAATCTGTACGAGGGTCAAGAAGCAACAGTAAGAACCAGAGATGGAACAACCGATTGGTTCAAAATTGGGAAAGGAGTACGACAAGGCTGCATATTGTCACCCTGCTTATTTAACTTATATGCAGAGTACATCATGAGAAATGCTGGGTTGGATGAATCACAGGTCGGAATTAAGATTGCCGGGAGAATTATCAACAACCTCCGATATGCAGACGATACCACCCTAATGGCAGAAAGCGAAGAGGATCTCAAGAGCCTCTTGTTGAGGGTGAAAGAGGAGAGTGCAAAAGCTGGTTTGAAACTCAACATTAAAAAAACGAAGATCATGGCATCTGGCCCTATCACTTCCTGGCATATAGAAGGGGAAGAAATGGAAGCAGTGACAGATTTTACTTTCTTGGGCTCCAAGATCACCGCAGACGGTGACTGTAGCCATGAAATTAAAAGACGCTTGCTCCTTGGGAGGAAAGCTATGGCAAACCTAGACAGCATAGTAAGAAGCAGAGACATCACCTTGCCGACAAAGGTCCGTCTAATCAAAGCTATGGTTTTCCCAGTAGTAATGTATGGCTGTGAGAGCTGGACTATAAGGAAGGCTGAGCGCCGAAGAATTGATGCTTTCGAACTGTGGTGCTGGAGAAGACTCTTACGAGTCCCCTGGACTGCAAGGAGGTCAAATCAGTCCATCCTAAAGGAAATCAACCCTGACTGCTCATTGGAAGGACAGATACTGAAGCTGAAGCTCCAATATTTTGGCCACCTAATGCGAAGAGAAAACTCCCTGGAAAAGACCCTGATGCTGGGAAAGACTGAAGGCCAAAGGAGAAGGGGACGGCAGAGGATGAGATGGCTAGATAGCATCACCGATGCAATGAATATGAACTTGAGCACGCTCCGGGAGAGAGCGCAGGACAGGAAGGCCTGGCGTGCTATGGTCCATGGGGTCACGAAGAGTCGGACACGACTGAACGACTGAACAACAACAACAACCTGGATCTTGATGCCCTGAAGACTACTTTAGCCAATGATTGGTTTCATAGTTGCCATGGGATTTCTTTGGTAATGAGATACAAAAGGCAAGAATATTTATGGAAATGACCCTCCTCCATAACAAACTTAGAACTTGAGTCATAGCTCTTCCTCCTACGACTCCAATTTGAGTCATTATTCCCCAACCTTTCCCAGCATGTGAATAGGATTGCTGGAACTAGATGGAGGCAAGTGTAACATCATATACAGTCAGTGCCTTTAACCCTCCCATTGCTTCTGCAATTATAACTAACTTCGTAAGCGATGGCTCAGTATGAGAAAAGGGCAGATTTCCTGAGGGTGTATCTCAAAATGGAGTCTGACACAGAGTGACCAGAGTAGCATTTGATCTTTTCTCTCTTTCCCTGCTGTCAAAAGAACAACTGCACAATTCTTTTCATACATGTGTCGGAAATGATCCTTCTATCTGGAATAGAACATAGTTATGTTTATACATATAATCTGCACAACTACAAATGCTACATTTCGCCCCGTGGCAGGGCTCCTATTCTTTAAATAGCTGCATAATGGGCAGAAATTCAGCAGGTGAAACTTTCACCATCACTGCATCGTATCAAGAAAAAACACTGCAGTTGTTTGCCTTATATGCAGCTGAAGACATAGGAGACAGCAACCCTATTCAGATCACTATATGAATTTGTTGCCATCTCTGTCTGGTCCTTGAGAAGATTCTGGCTATAGTCCACAACCCAAACACTTGAGCATTCCCACTGACTCTAACAGGATTACTAGAGAGGTAGCAAGGGGCCTAGTTCTATAGAGAAACTGGGATGGGGGATAAACCTATTTGTTTTTAAGTACAGTTGCCACTCTTTTTTTGCATTTTTTCCTGCAGTTATGTCTTAACATGGACAGTCCTATTGCTTTTACTGTAGTAAAGCAGCCTGGTGTGATTCAGTTTCACAAAAAGAGTTTTGATGAGTTGTCAGGATTAAAACAATCACAGCTGCAGAAGGGTATCCTCAACATAATTTGTACTGATCACTTGAAACTTATGTCGTCTTAAAATGATACGTAACAGCCGATGATAAATTGGCGTGTTCTGGTTGCTTTCATGACTAGGGTGGTGGAAAGCAGATTAATATGGCCCATCTATCAAAGTTTGGCATCTGCGTTTTGGGGGGAAAGGATCTTCCTCCACCCCTATCCAGCCTTATATTTATCTACCTAATTAAGATTTGTTACTAGATAGTCATTCACAGTGAAAAACATTGCCACAGACCTCAAGGCCCTGGTCTTGTAGGAAAATTGTTTATTTAGCAGCAATGCCTCTACTATGTCCTGAATGTAGCATCTTCTGGATGAGCAATGGTGCAGTGGCATATTTTGAAGTGCAGGCACTCATTGTGACAGGCCCCAAGGAGAGTCCAAACATGCAGGCACTTGTGTTGATTCTAGAGATGTCAGAGAAATCCACAACAGATTCAAATGAGTTCAGTTTTCTATTAATCCAACCCATGGATTCTGCAGCAGACTGGCTTTTTCAAAGTCACATGGATTCTGTGTAGTTGGGGACTTTTTTTAACTTTTAAAAAATTGTACACAAATTTAGCTGTATAAAAATATGAAAAATAAAACACCAATGCCCAGGTCTTTTGTAAAGCTAGGGGGTCTCAATGCCCACTCAGTATGGAGCCACCCCAAAATTCTTAACGTTACAACAAGAAACAATATGCTGTTGCTGGGAAAATTCATTTCCCTCAACTACTATGAAGATTGCAACTAAACTCAGAGAGTTACAACAGGATAGTCTGAGGGGGGTGGCAGATGGTGTCAGCATCCCTGCTAATAAAAAATGTGCCGGCACGGCACTGCATCCCTGTAAATCATGGTTCTACTACACCACTGCTGAAAAGGCTTTTGGCATGGGGAAATGGTTCCCTGCTGGCTGCTGATTGTTTAGCTCTGTTGCTTTGCCTGGCAGTGGAGTAAATGAATTTATCAAATATTTTTAATGTATTTATTTATTACATTTCTGTACTGCCCAATAGCCGTCACTCTCCAACAGCCAAAGATTTCTTGGGGAGGTGGGGGGAAGGCAATGCAGCTGCTAGTTTCCTGGGAAGTCTCCTACCCCTGAAATGTTTAAGAATTTCTACAGCCACCTGAGAAAAATCACCTCCTCCTACATATAGTTACCTAGGCCTTCAAAGGCCCATCTCTGGGTGCCCCTGCCACACTAGGTATGGTAGGTAGTATGACAGAAATCTCTTAGCCTCTGTGCCTCCATTTTGTTCTGTCATTTCAGCTGATTGTGTCTTAATAACGAACTTAAAGCCGCTTAACCTTTTATACTTTAACTGTTGAAATGACTAAAGGTAACTCAGAGCAGACAATCACAACCACAAGTTGTCTGAATAAATCTGTGGCTAAGTGTGTCTCTTCTGGCTGAAAAACAATTTCTATAAGTTCCCTTCATTATATTGCAAGCCAAACATAAGTTGCCTGTTAGCACCCCCAAAGGGGAAAGGCTAGCTAGCTGATGCTTCTGCACATGCTTGACATGTTTCAATCTTGAACACCAATCATATTAAAGAGGAATGTCCTGTCCATGTATTTTTTCATTTGAGTATAAATCTGTGTAAGCTAATTGTTCAGGGTCCAGTCTTGAGCCATTCTTGATTGTACCACATCTTGGTGTTTGCTTTGAATAAGGTAGGGTTGGCAGAGAATTTCTCCACGAATCTTTGGGAGGCCGAGTGCCGACTCATTCGGCCCCCTGAAAGTGTTGGGGAAATTCTCCGCTGGCCCCTCGCCCACCCCCCGGGATGGGACTTACCTTCGGCGAATGTCCCTCTCGGTGGCGGGTCCTGGCGGCGGTTCGGCGGGGGCGGCGGCTGGTCTCCCGACCGGCTGCCGCCGCTACCATTGCAAAAAAAAAAAAAAAAAGTAAAAAAACACACACACACACCCGTGATAGGCTACGTGACGATTTACGTAGCCTATCACGGCTAGATTTCCAAAGTCAGCCGTGATAGGCTACGTAAATCGTCACGTAGCCTATCATGGGTGACTTTGAAAAAAAAAAAAAGCGCGTACGCAAATGGTGGCGGCCCATGGGCGCCGCCATTTGCATTCCTTATTTTGGCACGTCTAGTCTACATAAACATTTACGTAGACTACGGCGAAAATAAGGGAACGCTATTTGCGTTGCCCTTATTTTCGCCATAGTCTACGTAAATCTTTACATAGACAAGACGTGTCAAAATAAGGAACACAAATGGCGGTCCCCATGGGAGCCACCATTTGCGTACGCGCTTTTTTTTTTTCCAAAGTCACCCGTGATAGGCTATGTGACGATTTACATAGCCTATCACAGCTGACTTTGGAAATCTAGCCGTGATAGGCTACGTAATTCGTTACGTAGCCTATCACGGGTGTGTGTGTTTTACTTTTTTTTCGCGGCCGGGTAGATGGGGCGCTCCTACCCGGCCTGAATTTCGCTGGCGAGGGATGGGGCGCCTCCCCCTCGGCCTGAATTTCGGCCGGGCGAGGCGGGGCACCTCCCCCCCCTCGCCTGAACTTCAGGGGGAGAAAAGAAGCACCTCCCCCCCACCACGAAGCAAGCTTCGAGAACAGGTAAGGGGCTTTCGTCCATCCCTAGAATTAGGGATGGACGAAAGTGACTTACCTTTCATGGATTATGTTGATGGTGGTGGGGGGAGGCATTCCGTCCGTCCCCCCGGAATCCTCGATGGGGGGGAGGTGATCCGTTCCTCCCCCCCGGAATCCTCGAACAGCTGGCTGTGCTCCGCAGCAGCTCCGCGGAGCAGCCAGCCAGGCCCAGCCAGGCCAGAGCCGTCAACAGCCGGATTTCTGGCCGCGGAGGGTCTGGGTAAAAAAACAAACAAAAAACCCACATACACAAATGGCAGCGGCTACAGCCACCGCCATTTGCGTTCCTTCTTTTTGGCCGTCTTAGTCTACGTAAATTGCATCCCTTTTTGATTTGCTGTTTTAGCCTATGTAAATATTTACGTAGACTAAGACAGCGAAAAATAAGGAACGCAAATATTTACGTAGGCTAAAACGGTGAATCAAAAAGGGACACAAATAGCGCCCGCTACACTATTTGCGTTCCCCTTTATTTTCACCGTCATAGTCTACATAAATATTTACATAGACTAAGATGGCCAAAAATAAGGAACGCAAATGGCGGCGGCCTTAGCCATTTAAGGGTTTTTTGTTTTAAACCCAGCCATGATAGGCTACGTAAATCTTTACGTAGCCTATCATGTCGGGGGTTTTTGTTTTGTTTTTTTTACACAAGACTGAAAATGGTGGCGGCGGCAGCCGCTCGGAAGACCAGCTGCCACTGCCGAAGCCGCTGTCGGAGCCGCCGCCTGGAAGATCCACCCCAAGTAAGTCTTGTCCCGGGGGGGATCCGTGGGGGGGCAGGGGGGCAGGCCGTTCCACCACGGAGTTCGGGGGGCCGAATGCACTGGCATTCGGCCTCACCGAGATCCATGGTGGAATTCTCTGCCATCCCTACTTTGAATAAAACATCCGCTCAAACTACCATCTCTGGTCCGTGACTGAGAGGGGAGAAGCAGGAGACTTAAATTCTGCAACAATTTCTAGACATTCCACCGAGATCACAACACCAGTGGAGAAGCTTGCTGCTTGCTGCTAGACCCACAGGGACTTGTTGAGTGTGCACTTCATGGGACCATTGTTCCCTTCCAGTCTTCCCCAGGAGCTGATTGTGGACAGAGAGTATACTCTATGTGGGTCTGCAATTGAACCCTTTTGGTTCATGGATGTTTGGTCTGGTGGGAGGTTAGGACTGTCTGCTTGAAGCCAGTGTCTTGTCTGAATCTGTCGCCCATTGTCATGTGAATGTGCTGGTAGAGGTGACAGTAGGCTACTAGAAAGAGGGTCTTTTCAGTGGTGGCACTCTGGTTGTAGAATGCCCCTTCCAGAGAAGCTCACTTGGTAATGACATTCTGCTCTTTTCAGCACCAGGTGAAGATTTTTTTAAAAAGTTTTCCTATGCTTTTTAATACCAGGTGGCCCAAAAGTAGGTATACAGTTGTTTAGAATGTTGATGGGAGGGGGAGAGTATGTGTGAGTAGAAGATGTGTGGGTGGAGTCAGAATGACACTTGGGAAGAGTGAGTGACAGTTAAATCAGTTAAGTGTAGAGAGTGAGGGGAGTGAGGCCCTTAAGCAGGTACACAGTTGTTTAGTTTATTTTTTTACTGATATTGTGAATGATGGCGGCGAACTTCAGTCAAGAACAAAGAAAGTGGATTCTAAAGCAGTACCGGAAGACTGAAAATGCCGAACGGGTGTGCATAGTGTGGCAAGAAGCATCTGACACTCCTCCACCAACATGTCTGACCATTTATTGTCTTAGCGATAAATTTGAAACAACAGGTGCAGTGGCTAATGAACCGAAATCTGGACTTCCTAGGACAACTATTACAGAGGAAAATGAGATAAGAGTCACTCGGACATTTGTGAACAGTCCGAAAAAGTCCACATGACATGCATCTAAGCAGCTATCCATACCTAGAACATCCTTGCAACACTTAATGAGTAAACTGAAATTGAAGCCGAACCATCCAAGACTGTTACATGGTCTTCTGGAGGACGACCCAGACTGTTGGTTGCAATTCTGTGAGATGATGCGTAACTAGGGATGTCAGAGAATTCCACCACGGATCCCAGGGAGGCCGAATTCCAGTGAATTCAGCCCCCTGGAATCCGTGGCAGAATGGAGCAACCTGCCCCACCACCCCCCGGAAGCCCCCTGGAACGGAGCCTAACTGGCTGCGGCTACGCCGGCAGTGGAAGCGGTGGCTTTGGCTGCTGCCAGGCTGCGGCCGCAAATGGCGGCCGCTACACCAGCCGCCATTTGCATCCCTTTGCTGAGCCGTGATAGGCTACGTAAATATTTACGTAGCCTATCACGGCTCAGTGAAGGTATGCAAATGGCGGCCAGTATCCTGGCCGTCATTTGCGTCCACAGACCTGCCACAGCCAGATGTCCAGCTCCGAAAGCACCCAGTCAGCAGCTCTGCGGAGTCGCCATAGAGCGGAGCCAGCTGGGAAGGGTTCCGGGGGGAGGGACAGAGCGCCTCCCCTCCCACCGTGGATGCCACCTACGAAACAGGTAAGTGGTTTCATACATCCCTATGCGTAACCAAATCTTTAACGAACCAGACTTTCTTGATAAGATCATCTGGTCAGATGAGGCTTCTTTCAAGTTGCTAGGCCACATGAACAGGCATAACTGTGTGTATTGGGCAGATGAAAATCCTCATTTGACTATCACATCTCAACTGAACCAGTCAGGCATCACAGTGTGGGGTGCACTGTCCAGCGAAGGTGTTGTAGGACCGGTTTTCTTTCTTACTAACTGTGGATAGTAACAGTTACCTAAACATGTTATGTGACATGGTAGTGCCACAACTCAGAACCAGGGCTAACCTTGCCAAACTGCTCTTCCAGCAAGATGGGGCACCTCTTCATTATGCTTTTGCAGTATGGGACTATCTTGACAACACCTTCCCACAGCATTGGATCAGACGACATGGCAGCATTGAACGGCTGCCACGTTCACCTGACTTAACACCAATGGACTTCTTGGAGGGGGGGGGGCATAGTAAAGGATAATGTTTTTGAGAGGAATCCCCGGGCAGTGGATGAATTAAAAGAGTTCATCTTGGAAGCATTTATGGACATTGATGCAGACCGGAATTTGTGTCGTACTGTGTGTCACAGTGTTCTGGACAGATTCGAGGAATGTTGCAATGTTGATGGAATATATTTCCCACACATACAAGATTAAACAATGTTAAACAAATGTAAATGTAATAAACAATGTAATAAAATGCAAATAAACTATACTGTATACCTACTTTTGGGCCACTCTGTATTAAAATCTTTTAATCTTAAAACTTTATAGATCCTTCAGGTGTAGCTTTAAGATCTGTCAGATTTTGCAGCTGCTGTGAGCTTCGTTGTATTGGTATTATCCTCTGTTGCTGGTTATATTAGACTTTGACTTTTATGATATTATTTTTGGGTTCAATCAATCCAACTTCGTATTAGTGGACATCCATTCATGCAAAATATTTTCCCTTCCTTTCCTCCCTCTGCAGCCCCCCCATCTCTCCCAAAATCTGCTCCAAAGTGCCCCCCAACCCCCCAGAGCAGATTTTGGAGAGGGAAAGTGCAAGGAGCTGCAGGAGGGAGGAGGAATAATCCATTCCACTGATGGATATCATTCTGTTGGTGGAAGTACACTGTTAGAGTTCACCTTTCCAATTTACTTTGCTCTGGGACTGGAGAGCAGAAGGGAAGCACACTCCGGCTTCTGCCACCAGCCAGAGGACCTAGGGACACTGGCAGGCGGCATCCTCTACTTCCCAGGAATAGCATCAGGCCACGGGGGTGGGAGGGCATGACCAACCTGGCCCATCCATTGGCCAGAGAAGGAGGAGTTGCAGGGAGCTCATCACTGGGTTCAACTGACAGTTGCCCTGGGACTGCAGACGCTAAGGGGAAAGAACTAGCCCCATTCATTGGCCTAAGGAACAAGAACCAACAGTTGTTATTCCAGCAAGAACACCAGCAAGAGAAGAACAGCCTGGCCCAAGGTGCACTTAAATGCCCATTCATAGCTCACCACCTTGTTCTGACCTTGAAAAACTGATCTGCCTCCTCTTCCTTTTCCCTCATTCCTCTTCCCTTGTGTGTCTCATCTTTTCAGATTGTAAACCGGATGGCACGGCCTGTCTCTCTTTTTGTTGATATGAGCTGCTTGGGGAGACCATAATGATCTGAAAAGCAGGATAAAAATGCAATAAATAATAATATAAATTGACTCTGACTGAACTCAATAGAACTTAATGGCAATATGTAAAAGTGCTATTGGTTGTCATTTTGCCTCATAAATACTGCTGTGCTGCCCTACTTTTCAAGGCCTTTTACTTTTACAGACAAATTCACGCTGGGTGAAAATGAATACATACGGCAATTATTGGAAAAAGAAATCTCCAACAAAGATTTTTAGATGCATTTGCCACCCACCCACCCCAAGTACCCCAATGGTGCTTTTTTACTTGGTAACAGGAATGTTCCCCATGGTAACAGAAGTGTATTCCTGTATTTTCAATTACTGAATTAAAATATCTTTGATCAATGATAGATGCTGAG
The DNA here is from genome assembly GCF_057233095.1 of Heloderma suspectum. NCBI lineage: Eukaryota > Metazoa > Chordata > Lepidosauria > Squamata > Helodermatidae > Heloderma > Heloderma suspectum. The sequence goes on from NC_139461.1 coordinate 258,141,011, forward strand.
AGTTTGCCCAAACACTTCCTATAGCTTCAGAGTTCTATGAACAGGGCTCCACAACACCAACTGACTCATCCAGTGCTTCAGGGAAATCGTTTCAGGGCTGCTTTGTTGGCATCAAACTCATAGTGGCCAAAAAAAGGCATCTAAAAATAGACTGAAAGAGGTCCTAGTCCCACCCTGTCATAGATAGCATGGCTCATGCCAGCTTCCTGGTGTTTGGGAGAAATGCCTTCAGCAGGAAGCCTTTTGTATTAGTGGAAGCTTCTCCACACTGTTGGAAATGCTGATCTTCTCGGATGGGGATGCAGGGTAGAATCCAGATCAGGATGTGGGAGCGGTTTAACCCTTTCCTCCTGCACCAGTTCCCCAGTGGAAATGGCCTCTGAAAGTGGTTCTTTGTCCCAATTAGAAAAATCTGTGTGGACAGTTGGGGAATAAATTCCCTTATGGCATCTAGTTTGACCCATGCAATGCCCCTTTTCAGCTAGTATATAGTACTCTTAAACAAGTCTGTGAAGCCGGATCCATTCACTAGCTTATAAATAAAAGGGCATTCATGGCAAATAATATTAAACTAAAGGAGATGTTCTAAGAGTTTGTTTTGCAATTAAGGAAGTTTCCTTAAAATTACACTACTCTAAGCTGAGAGATTAAGCATATTTAGTCTTTGAATGCACAAACATAATTCCTTTATACATATGTTTTAGTGTAACGTTTAAAGGATGACTTTCATTACAATGAAAGAAAACAAAGACATGTAGAAGGGAACAGTCAACAAGAAACCACAGCCTGTTTGAATCTACCTTTATTGTGGGAAGAAACACCCCATTCTATATGTCTATTAATACACACTTCATTAAGCTATTAATACACCATTCATTAAACTAGAAACAACTGTGTCATTTGCAAACAACAATTCATTAGTCTTAATGGGATTTAATAAAGTTCCTAGGCAAGGATTCATCAGAGAATTCATTACAATATACTAATCAGGAAGAGAAAAATCCAGTTCATCAGTCAAATATATTTATCCAATTCACAAGCTGGGAAGCAGAAATAATTTCCAAAAAGAAAGTAGCTCTTCAGCAGACTGTGTTGTCACATGCTGCAGAACCTGGATGCCTTACGAGTGGATTTCTATTGATTTTTTTTGCAAGTAAATTTACTAAAACAAACACTTTTGTTCCTCATTTCACACTCACAGGTCTGTGACTAGAGAAGTAATTAAACAGGGTTATAATAGGATGAATTAACTCCTCCTATTGCTTCTTCTGATACCAGGAGAAATAAATAGCATGTCAAAAATAAATAGCATGCTAATTGAAAACTTTTTTGTTCTGGCAAACCCTTGGCCTGACCAGTGTTTCAGTTTATTATACCTTGATTTTTCTTGCTGCTCTTGGTTGTGTTTTCTTAATTTGTTTTTAATTGCATTTTTTAAATGCTGCTTTAGCTGCCATGGATATTTCATGAGAAATGCAAAGACAGGACATACATTTTTGTCACAAATAAATAAATTTAACTTCTATCAGCATGCAGTAGTGAAGAAAATGTGTGCAAAAGTAAGAATATGTGTATAAAATTATAAAATAAGAATAATTCTGATGAGGAGTTGAACTAATATTCACAAATGTTTGAGAACTTCATCCCATATTTATTATTGTCCAGAAAAGAGTAGAAATAAATGTGATGCTGGTGTTCTGCCTAGCTTGGCTCAGGCTTCCCATGGGAGTCAATCTGAAGCAGTTGCACTAACTAGACTGGGAAGGCAAAGCCAAGTCCACCTACGTAGGATGGTCTGGCAGAGGTGACCCTGGACAAAACTATGGTGGCTGGAACTCAATCTGATAGAGCTGTTGTCTCAGCAACATGCAGAGGTCATCTGAGGTTTAATGAAGGCTGGCTGATTTGGGGCTGCTGTTAACCCCACGCCTTCTCAGGAGCCATCTGACTCTTAAAGGGCCATTGTCTGATTCTGCAGCCACTGGCTCCTCCAGCATGTACCCCTATAATGGTGGTCATGAGTTGGGGATGGACTAATTTAATGAGGAGAGGATCTCATCAGAGTGGTGGAAGAGCTAGATGGCAACAGGTTCCTGGTGGCCTGGTTACTGTACCCTCTGGGCTGGTTGCACTGTTGGTGAATGCCAGGTTAGTCCATAATAAGATCTCACTCATTCATGATTTGATCACAGGTGGGGTACCTGACTTGGCATGCATTTCTGAATTTCTTTCAGGTAGGGTACCTGACCTGGGGTGGTGTAAACCAGCCCCAGTTTTGTCCAACTGAGTACTCTGTTCAGCACCAGGCCAGGCTAGAGGGTCAGCTAGGAATCACTATGATCCACAGAAACTCCATCTCACTCACTAGTAAACCGCTTCACCCTGGGACAGGATATGAAAACCTGTAACTTGTGTTGGGTCAAAGAGACAGACTGGGGATACTATTGGTATACCACCCACATTGCTGTCCAATGACCTCTCTGACTGAGCGGGCTGAGGCAATCTTTGATGTGGTTCTTGGGAAACATAGGACTTTGGTTCTGGGGGACATCAACATCCATACTGCCTTAACAGGAGCAGCTCAGGACTTCATGACTTCCATGACAGCCATGGGGTTATCTCAGTTTATCATCAGTCCAACACATAGGGCAGAGCACACTCTTAATCTGGCCTTTGTTTCAGGGTGAGATAGGGGTAGACTGGATATTGGGGAGTGCATATCACCCCATTATCATGGTCAGAACACTTCCTGGTGATGTTTGTCATGGTGTCAGTCCCTCCATGCAGAGGCGGGGAACTCATTACAATGGTTCACCCCCAGAAACATATGGAATCTGAGGGATTCCTGAATGCTCTGGGGCATTTTCCAGTAGCCAGAGTCAGCAATTCTGTTGAGGCCCTTGTCATGCTATGAAATGAAGAGGTGTGACAGGTTATTGACACAACACTCGTTAGCGCCCTGTTCAGCACTTGGATGGTTCCTTGGTTCATCACAAGCACAAAGCTCTGTTGGGTGCACTGATATGGTCATGATCCATTATTTTACTAGTCTAATATTATTTTGGCAGATAATCAGTATTGGTGCCTGAAAAGCCAGTGGATTTTAGAGCCAGCCCACAAAAGATGCTATATAGGACCCACTTGAGGTACTCACCTTGATTCTGCCAAGTTTCACCCATGACTGTTCAGATTCCATTTTGAGTCAAGCTTCTGGCCCTGCTCAAAAGTGATAGATGACAGATGGACAGATGGACAGATAGTTGACAACCCAGTATGTTGTCTTTGTGGATTCCAGCCATAGATTCCACTTTTGTTTGGTTCAAGTGTCTTTCCTTGGTTTTTCAAATGCAAAATAATTTAGGATAATCCAAGGGTTTAAAATGCATTCAGATGAGTAATGTGTCAAGCAATGCATGATACAATGAAGCACAAATTACATAATGTCAAATGAATGAATATTGATGTTATGATTTCTGCATAATTAAAAAAGTTAAGATAACATGTCAAGAATTTTGTAAACAACAAAGCTCACAATCCGGAACATAAGTTCGAACTAATTCAATATACCTGTCAAAAGCAAAGTGCTTTTTAGATTCAATTAAAGTGTGAATCTCAGAGTTCAAATCCTAATGATGGGTCATAACATTATGGAACCTGAGCACTCCCCAATGAAATCAGTGAGATTTGGCTGGATATATTCATTATATTGGATATTGTGTTGCCACTAGGGATATCAGAAAGATCCAGAATGACTGAAATGAGTTTGGATTTCTATGACTTCAACCAGTGGATTCTGCAGTAGACTGGCTTTTTTTTCTGAGTTGCATGGATTCCACAGACTTGTGGACTGGTGTTTTGCTTTGGGTTGGGATTTATGCAAATTCACACTTGCATGAACATGAACTTGCACTAATGCACATTGGTGCTAATGCACATTACCACAAGTGTGCATTATTTCTAATGCACACTCACACACAAAAATCCAGTTCCATCAATGAGCAGACAATGGAACAAAAGACACCTGAAAATCTGCAAATTACAGACAGAATGAATTTAACAAAATGTGTACATCCCTAGTCGCCGCCACCTTTCTGGAATTTTATTTGTCAAACTGCTGCTTAATCTTAACCATGGAATCTGAGGGCCATATTAATTTTTTCTTAGAAGGGAAAATAGTCTTCATGTAAGTAAATATGAATATTGTCATGTTTGAAAACTGTTTTCCCATGTAGGATACAAAGAGATGGATCAGACAACAACTGCTTAAGAAGATAAGAAGAGCCATGCTGGATCAGACAAAGGTGCATCTAGTCCAGCAGCATTTTGTTCACACAGTGGCCAACCAGCTGCCAAGGGGGAAACCCATACACAGGACATGAATGCAATAGCACCCTCCCAGTCATGTACCCCAGCAACTAGTAATCAGGCATACTGCCTCTGATACTGGAGGAAGCATATAGCCATCAGGACTAGTAGCCATTCATCTTCCACGAATTTTTCTAATCCCTTTTAAGGTCATTCAAATTGGTGGCCATCACTACGTTTTGTGGTAGCAAATTCCATACTTTAAATATGCACTGTGCGATAAGTACTTCCTTTTTATCTTCCTACTTGCATTACACATAGCAAAACAATTATGTCAGTGTCCATATAATACAATAGACATTTCCCTACATGGAAACTGACTGCATTAAAAAAAATACTTGAAGACATGGTCCTGTGAGTTATTCACCCTAATAAAAAACATAGAAAATAAGCTACTGGAAAATATATTCTTAACCCCCCTAAATAGGCTGTCATACACCAAAGAGACATTTTTCTATGTCTTCAAGAGATCTGTTATCTTTTATTCTTCTAACTGTGAACACTAAATTATGTTCATACACATACAGTAAATGTCTAGTCTTAATATCAGTCCTGCTTTCTCTTCTAATTATGCATTTTTTCCACCCACTTTTCATCGAGAATGTTATTTCTATTTCTTATTAGCCACATTGTAACCTTCTATGCAAGTGACTGGATTATCAAGTAATGGCTGCCTTAAACTATGAGATAAATGATCAAAATAAAGGCTGGAAGCTATATTGCCTTAATACAAATGACTTAAAAGTGAAGGATTTGATTTAATAGAAGATTCAGTTATAGTGAAGTAAAGTGGAAAAGTCTGAGGAACAAAACAAAACAAAAATGACTTTGATGGATATTGCTGTAAGACAATTTAGTTTTTAAAAAATGAAAATGAACATTGTGAAGGTTAACCATGTCTTAAAGGAAAACAATAATGCATTTAAAAGAGGAATTTAGGGGTGAAAATGTTCACTGCTTTTATGTACATTCATTGCAGATACAATGTGAGAAACCTTGCCTAGTGAATAGCAGAACATTCCTATTAAGACCTGCAGAGCAGAAATGGTGTAATTAGGGATGGAGCTGGATAACAAGTTTTTTCCCCATGGCAACTTTTGCAATCACTTCATAATGGGATCCCAATAGAACTAGGTTGTTTGAAGACATTCAAATCTCAGTGGATTCTGTGATCACCCCATTTGGGGTAAGTTATGTTTTTGCAGAATAAGTACATTGATCATGGCATCCACAGATACTGGACTTTTACAGACAACCTAGGGGGTGTTTAGAGGGGCCTCCTCCTTGTAAATATTCAGGATATGCATGAATTGAATCCCTGGGAACATCATTGAGTGGAACATCAGCAAAGAGGCCCTACATGCATGAGCTGAATATACATATGGTGCATCATGACACACGCTTTTGTACAATCAGAGCAATTTGTGGAGGTAATTTCAAAATATTAAAAAGCATTGTACTTTGTTCTTTTTTGTAGACTCTCTAGCAAGCCCAAGAAAGTGTGATGAGGCCCTCTTTTGAACCCATGCTGTTATTTCACTTCTTGGATGAAGTAGAAAAAGTCATCTTATTTTATCCAGTAATCCAACACATATGAAAAGCAGTGTGGAAACATTCAACTATGCATGGTCCAAGATAATACCAGTGGCCTTATTAGAAAAAGGGGGGGGGAAGTAAGATGTGAAATGGCCCTCAGAAGAACAGGTAGTGAGTAGACACATACAGGATTGCACTGTTAAGCAGAAGTGTGTGATTCAATGGAATCTTTAACAGACAGAAAAGGTGGATACAAGAATCAGTGTCTGGACTCTAACTTTTGTCTGGTATTGTCAAAAGGCAAAAGAAACGTTACCTCATGTATTGATTGTTCTATCAGTCACTTATCTTCAACTCACTTAATTCATCATTTTCCCAGAACTAGGAAAACACACAAAATTGTGCCTCTCACAAAAGCTCTAAATAGAAAGTTAGTTCGATAACATAAGTTTAGGATGAAATGACACGCTCTCTTGAAAAAATAAGGTTCCTAAACATGGATAACATAAATGCCAGGCAGAGACTTACAGGAAACGATCAGTGGAGTACTTAACCACTTCTGCACCAACAATTCTCCCTTGCAAATGTATCCCAGGGGTTTCCTCCCAAGACCGGGTCACTTTTAGTTATGGAGACTGGCTGGGAAAAATAAGTAAAAGTGGCATTTGTAGGGGAGACATTGCAGGGAAAAACTGATGTGGAAAGAAAGGGTTATGCACACCTCCTGATTAGTGGTTTTCCCTGGAAATAGAAATGCATAGTATAATACCTACATGGGTCAACTGTGACCTGATACATACATTATGCAACAGCATCCTTGGAGCCACTGTAGCACAGTGGCGAAGCATACAAAAGGCCCCAGATTCAATCCCCAGCATCTCCAGTTAAGACTGGGAAAGATTCCTGTCCAAAACCCTGGAGAGATGCTGACAATCAGTGTAAGCAATAATGAACTAGACAGACCAGTGGTCTGACTCAGAATGAAGCAGCTTCCTATGTTCCTAACCTAGTAGCACTACATTGTTGTTGTTGTTCAGTCGTTCAGTCGTGTCCGACTCTTCGTGACCCCATGGACCACAGCACGCCAGGCCTTCCTGTCCTGCACTCTCTCCCGGAGCGTGCTCAAGTCCATATTCATTGCATCGGTGATGCTATCTAGCCATCTCATCCTCTGCCGTCCCCTTCTCCTTTGGCCTTCAGTCTTTCCCAGCATCAGGGTCTTTTCCAGGGAGTTTTCTCTTCGCATTAGGTGGCCAAAATATTTCAGCTTCAGCTTCAGTATCTGTCCTTATAATGAGCACTCAGGGTTGATTTCCTTTAGGATTGACTGACTGGACCTCCTTGCAGTCCAGGGGACTCGTAAGAGTCTTCTCCAGCACCACAGTTCGAAAGCATCAATTCCTCGGTGTTCAGCCTTCCTTATAGTCCAGATCTCACAGCCATACATTACTACTGGGAAAACATAGCTTTGATTAGACGGACCTTTGTCGGCAAGGTGATGTCTCTGCTTCTTACTATGCTGTCTAGGTTTGCCATAGCTTTCCTCCCAAGGAGCAAGCGTCTTTTAATTTCATGGCTACAGTCACCGTCTGCAGTGATCTTGAAGCCCAAGAAAGTAAAATCTGTCACTGCTTCCGTTTCTTCCCCTTCTATATGCCAGGAAGTGATGGGACCAGATGCCATGATCTTCGTTTTTTTAATGTTGAGTTTCAAACCAGCTTTTGCACTCTCCTCTTTCACCCTCAACAACAGGCTCTTGAGATCCTCTTCGCTTTCTGCCATTAGGGTGGTATCGTCTGCATATCGGAGGTTGTTGATAATTCTCCCGGCAATCTTAATTCCGACCTGTGATTCATCCAACCAGGCGTTTCTCATGATGTACTCTGCATATAAGTTAAATAAGCAGGGTGACAATATGCAGCCTTGTCGTAATCCTTTCCCAATTTTGAACCAATCAGTTGTTCCATGTCTGGTTCTTACTGTTGCTTCTTGACCCTCGTACAGATTTCTCATGAGACAGGTAAGGTGGTCTGGTACCCCCATCTGTTTCAGAATTTGCCAGAGTTTGTTGAGATCCACACAGTCAAAGGCTTTAGCATAGTCAATGAAGCAGAAATAGACGTTTTTCTGAAATTCTCTTGCTTTCTCCATGATCCAGCGAACGTTGGCGATTTGATCTCTAGTTCCTCTGCCTCTTTGAAACCCAGCTTGTACTTCTGGTAGTTCTTGGTTCACATACTGCTGAAGCCTAGCTTGTAGGATTTTGAGCATAACCTTGCTGGCATGTGAAATGAGCACAATTGTGCGGTAGTTTGAACACTCCTTGGCGTTGCCCTTCTTTGGAATTGGAATGTAAACTGACCTTTTCCAGTCTTGTGGCCATTGTTGAGCACTTTCACAGCATCATCTTTTAGGATTTTAAATAGCTCAGCTGGAAGACTGTCATCTCCGCTAGCTTTGTTGTTAGTAATGCTTCCTAAGGTGCACTTGACTTCACTCTCTAGGATGTCCGGCTCAAGTTCAATGGCTGCACTATCATGGCTATCAAGGACATTAAGATCTTTCCTGTATAGTTCTTCTGTGTATTCTTTCCACCTCTTCTTAATCTCATCTGCTTCTGTTAGGTCCCTGCCTTCTTTGTCCTTTATCATGCCCATCTTTGCACAAAACGTTCCCTTGAGATCTCCGATTTTCTTGAAGAGATCTCTAGTCTTTTCCATTCTGTTGTTTTCCTCGATTTCTTTGCATTGATCATTTAAGAAGGCCTTCTTGTCTCTCCTTGCTATTCTCTGGAATTCTGCATTCAGTTGGATATATCTTCCCCTTTCTCCCTTGCTTTTCGCTTCCCTTCTTTCTTCAGCTACTTGTAAAGCCTCATCAGACAGCCACTTGGCTTTCTTGCATTTCTTTTTCTTTGGGATGGATTTTGTTGCTGCCTCCTGAACAATGCTACGGACCTCCGTCCATAGTTCCTCAGGCACTCTGTCTATCAGGTCTAATCCCTGAAATCTATTCCTCACCTCCACTGTATATTCATAAGGGATATGATTTAGGTCATACCTGAATGGTTTAGTGGTTTTCCCTACGTTCTTCAATTTAATCTGAAATTTTGCAACAAGAAGCTCATGAACTGAGCCACAGTCAGCTCCAGGTCTTGTTTTTACTGACTGTATAGAGCTTCTCCATCTTTGACTGCAAAGGACATAATCAATCTGATTTCGATATTGACCATCTGGTGATGTCCATGTGTAGAGTCGCCTCTTGTGCTGTTGGAAAAGAGTGTTTGCTATGATCAGCGTGTTCTCCTGGGGAAACTCTATTAGCTTTTGTCCTGCTTTATTTTGTGCACCAAGGCCATGCCTGCCTGTTATCCCAGTTATTTCTTGACTTCCTACTTTAGCATTCCAATCCCCTATGATGAAGAAGACATCTTTTTTTGGTGTTAGTTCTAGAAGGTGTTGTAGGTCTTCATAGAACCGATCAGCCTCAGCTTCTTCGGCCTCAGTGGTTGGGGCATAGACTTGAATTACTGTGATGTTGAATGGTTTGCCTTGGATTCGTACTGAGATCATTCTATCGTTTTTAAGATTGTACCCCAGTACTGCTTTTCCTACCCTTTTGTTGACTATGAGTGCTACTCCATTTCTTCTAAGGGATTCTTGCCCACAGTAGTAGATATAATGGTCACCTGAATTAAATTCGCCCATGCTTGTCCATTTTAGTTCGCTGATTCCCAAGATGTCAATGTTCAATCTTGCCATCTCATGTTTGACCACCTCCAGCTTACCTTGATTCATTGATCTTACATTCCAGGTTCCTCAACAATATTGTTCTTTACAGCATTGGATTTTCTTTTCACCACCAGACACATCCACAGCTGAGTGTCCTTTCAGCTTTGGCCCAGCCGCTTCACTCTTTCTGGCGCTACTTGGAAATAGCCTCTGCTCTTCCCCAGTAGTATATTGGACACCTTCCAACCTGAGGGGCTCATCTTCCAGCGTCATCTCTTTTAGCCTTGTGATACGTTCCATGGGGTTTTCTTGGCAAGGATACTGGAGTGGGTTGCCATTTCCTTCTCCAGTGGACCACATTTTGTCAGAACTCTCTGCCATGACCTGTCCATCTTGGGTGGCCCTGCACGGCATAGCTTATGGCTTCACTGAGTTATGCAAGCCCCTTCGCCAGCCCCGTCAGACAGCAGCATCTAGGTCAAAGGATTGGCATTTGTGGCCAGCACCAGACAGAAGATGGGCACAGGCAGTCCTGGGACAGATGAATGCAGTGTCCTCATGCCAGCATCAGGGACAGGCCAGATATTTAAGTTGGCTGCCACCCTCCCTTGGTGCATTTTTCCCCTAGTACCCACCCACGATGTAGTAGTAATGGGGGACTTCAATTTCCCCAATATTTGTTGGGAGACAAATTCTGCAAAACATGGCCCATCCGGGACAGTCTAGCTATTTAAGTTGGCTGCCACCCTCCCTTGGTACTTTTTCCCCCTAGTACCCACCCATGATGTAGTAGTAATGGGGGACTTCAATTTCCCCGATATTTGTTGGGAGACAAATTCTGCAAAACATGGCCCCTCCAGGAAATTCCTGACTTGTGTTGCGGACAACTTCCTTCTACAGAAAGTAGAGGAAGGAACTAAAGGATCGGCTATCCTTGACTTGATGCTAACCAACAGAGATGACTTAGTGAATAAAGTAGCAGTTACAGGAACTCTGTGGTAAAGCGACCATGTTATAATTGAGTTCTTGGTTCTAAAGGAAGCAAAAGCCAAGTGTAGCCAAACACGTACCCTGGATTTTAGAAAAGCCAATTTTAATAAACTCAGAACAATGATAAGTAAGGTCCCATGGCAAGCGATGGTAACGAGAAAAGGAGTCCAAGATGGGTGGGAGTTTTTATAAAAGGAAATTCTAAAGGCACACTTACAAACAATTCCAACAAGAAAAGAAGGTGGAAGACAACAGAAGAAGCCAATGTGGTTTCACAAAAAGCTTAGAGATGACCTGAAAACAAAAAAGCACATATATAGACAATGGAAGGAAGGACAAGCTACAAAGGAAGAGTACAGGCAAGTAGCACAGAATTGCAGGGATAGCATCAGCAAGCCTAAAGCTGAGAACAAGCTGAGGTTAGCGAGAGATGCTAAAAGCAACAAAAAGGCTTTCTTCAGCTACGTGCATAGTAAAAGACAGAGGAAAGAAATGGTGGTTCAGCTACTAAATAAGGATGGCAAAATGATAACAGGTGACAAAGAAAAGGCAGAAGTGCTCAAGTCCTACTTTGGCTCAGTCTTCTCCCAAAAGAGGGTCTATGACCGCCTGGCAAAGGCGAAGTACAGACTGGAGGGGCAGGATTGCAGCTTGAGATTGATAGGCATATGGTTAAGGAACACCTAATTACTTTGAATGAGTTCAGCTCTCCAGTGCCAGATGAACTGCATCCTAGAGTAATAAAGGAATTGGCAGAAGAACTCTCAGAACCACTGTCTATTCTCTTTGAGAAATCATGGAGGACATGGAGGTAACAAGAGGGGTACCACAGAACTCAGTCCTGGGCCCAGTGCTCTTCAACATTTGTATTAATGACTTGGAGGAGGAGGTGCAGGGAATGCTGATCAAATTTGCAGATGACACAAAATTGGGTGGGATAGCTAATACCTTGGAAGACAGAAACAAAATTCAAAGTGATCTTGATAGACTGGAGTGCTGGGCAGAAAACAGAATAACAACACTACAAGCGAGAAGGATCTTGGAATTGTTGTCACTCACAAGCTGAATATAAGGCAACAATGTGATGTGGCTGCAAAAAAGGCAAATGGTCTTTTGGGCTGCATTAATAGAAGCATAGCTTCCAAATCCCAGGAAGCACTAGTTCCCCTCTACTCAGCAGTGGTTAGGCCTCATCTGGAGTACTGTGTCCAGTTCTGGGCACCACATTTTAAGAAGGATGCAGACAACTGGAGAGGGTTCGGAGGAGGGCAACAAAGATGATCAGGGGACTGGAAACAAAGCCCTATGAAGAGAGACTGAAAGAACTGGGCATGTTCAACCTTGATAAGAGAAGACTGAGGGGAGATATGATAGTGCTCTTCAAGTACTTGAAAGGTTGTCACAGAGAGGAAGGCCAGGATCTCTTCTCAATCATCCCAGAATTCAGGACAGGGAATAATGGGCTCAAGTTACAGGATGTCAGATTCCAGCTGAACATCAAGACAAACTTCCTGACTGTTAGAGCAATACGACAATGGAACCAATTCCCTAGGGAATTGGGTGGGCTCTCCCACACTAGAGGCATTCAAGACAAGGCTGGACAGCCACCTGTCAGGGATGCTCTGACTTGGATTCCTTCATTGAGCAGGGGGGTGGACTCGATGGCCTTGTAGGCCCCTTCCAACCCTACCATTTTATGATTCTATGAGCCTAGCTCAGGAGATGCCAGGCCTGCAGAACCCATCACAAACTTGGAAATATACAGATTTCCAGCCACAAATTGTGTTCATGTTAGGAATGTATGGATGCTTTAAATCTATTATGTCTGTGTGTCAGGTCTCTTTCATTCAGTCATCCACACATTGACGGAATCTGATCCCCCCCCCTTCTCCTTTTCAGGAAATTACACAAAAACAACTGTCATAATTCATGTAACTTTTGCTGGGACCTGATATTTTGCTTATTTTTCTTATTGCTATACAGTGAAGGCTGAAGAGAGATCGGAGAAGTTGGAGATGTATAAAAAAATGATTTTTGAAAAAGGCATATATACTAGAATATTTTACACTAAATTTTATATGACAAAATTTGCATACAATTCCAGAAAGTAAAAACAATGGTCCACAAATCTGCAGAATCCATGCAGCTTGGCAGATGCCAGATCACCGTGGAAATCCATGGGTCAAATCCATAGAAATCCAAAATCACTTGAATGTTTTTTTGGATTTCTTTGACAACCCTAGTTCAAGTCCAGGCTCAGCTTGAAGTGATGTGAATTGGGTAATCTTGCATAAACTTGTGAACCCAACCAATTTCTCATCCATCCCTATTGAAGTAAGAACTGGCATTTTTTTGTCAGAGCTCCTAATTCGAGATCCATTGCTCTTTAACAATAACAGAGGATGCTCCAGAAGGAAATACCTCTTCTCTAAACATGCAGCACTGCACCTTGATATGAAGACAGAGAGCCAAAAGGAGTTCTTAGCACCTTATAGTAATGGGTAAGGGAACTTAAAAAGCATATGAATAAATGTTGCCTTATCTGAATATCAGCAAATTCAGATAATCAAGAGTTTCAGTTAACAAGACTGCTGCTTATACGGTTATATTAACTAGATGGGGCTGTGTTGGCAGAGTTAGGATAACAGAATTATGGCTAACTGACATTTAGGAATTGTACTTAATTTTAACAATTTCTTTCAGCTTACTAATAGGAGGAATTATACTTGATCTACAGCACACTACCTTGAAAAGAGAAAGCAGAGCTAGTAGCCAGCATATGAGAAGGCTAAGCCATTTTTGTTGCACATGTGGAACAGCCTCAGGGTCAACTTCAAATGTCTGTAATGAACATAAGTGGATCATTCTCTGGTGTGAAGCAACTGGGTGGATTGCAGTCACGCTTATTATGATTTATTGATTTAGAGGCTTAATGCATTATGCAAGGCTCTGGAATGCTCCCTGGGTGAACTGGCTACAAAGAACCTTATTAATAATAGCAACCATTCTGCTCTTCATTGTCAGTTTATTACTCTTTTTGGGATGAGCATGAACAGCTCAGACATTCTGCTCAAAAATTTCTAGAGAGAATGATTCTGCACTTGTAGTATATAGACATTAAATATTGTCTCTTTAAATATCCCAGGAAACTACAATTAGAAATTATCAATGCCTTTAATGATAGACAATAGCAAAATGATTGTGTTAAGGACTGTCATTCATGTCAATAATAAAATATGATCTGATAATTATTGTTCAGTAAAATTGTTATTTATACCTCTTTCTCTCTCTCTCTCTCTCTCTCTCACACACACACACACACACTCCATAAAATGCAAAGGAAAATAAATACACATGACATATACATGTTTCATATCTCTGGGAGTTGTAGATCTGGCTCATGAAATAATTCATCATACATCTCATCTTGTTCCCAGATGGCATGTCAACCTGTAGCAACCCACATATCAGCAAATGTGATGTATGTGGTGATTTAATCCTTCTTTCAGATGAATATACTTTGATCCCTTCCTGGAACATTACTCCATGTGGATCTTCACTGTGAATTGACTATGAAAATAGTGGAAATTGGGATTTATGAAATTGTAAATCCACTCCCATGGCCAATGCACAGAATTTCTGTTGCTTGCCAAACTATAAACTGAACCAATTCTGACTGCAGTTGGGCAGATGATAAATCAGTCACCTATCCCTTATCATTTGCCCGGTTATTCCAATGGCCCATGGACTCATCACAGACAGACAGGTAATCTGGGCATGTGTTAAGATATTCAGTTGAATGCTTCATGGCATGCCCATCTGCTGAAAGGATTAAGTCACCATCATCTCAACATGCTGTTTCACCAACAAAATCTGACGTTCCAGAACTGATTCTGTTGTCCTATCCACATGTATTGTAAAAGCTTCTCTGGTGCAATGCGCCTGGTTTACTCTGCCTGTCTCTATGTGGTAAATTCTACTTTAGGACAGGGATTGGGCACAGGATGTATTCCAGCCCTATAACTATAATTCTGGTATATGGCCCAGAAATTCTGTTGTTGTTTTCTTCTCCAACGGTTGCCTTCTGTTTGTTTCTTGCTGTAACTGACAGGACATGCATGACCAGAATAAGAAAGAGAGTCACAAAGGGCCACACTTGGGAAAAGGCTGACACCAATTAGGGATGTCACAGGCACCCGCTTTGGTCCATGAGTTTGCTGGACTGCTGGCAAGCTGCGCCCGCTGCACCCCCCCCCCGCTCACTGGGCCCCAGGCTGCCCATCCCCTGTGCTTGGCAACCAGCTCGAGGCTTACCTAGACCCGTTCGCCTCCGTGACGCTCGCCATGTTTTTTAAAAACATAGTGACTGGCAGTATGTTCCCATAGACTTATACACAAAATAGAGCCGTGAATCTTGCATATAAATCTATGTGTCCGTAGATCATTCCAGTCTCCCCTTCCCATTCCAGGCCAGTTACACAGGAGCAGCAGCTTGACAAGAGGAGAAAGGCAAGAGGCATTCCTCCTCCTATCAAGCTCCTGCCCGCATGGAGCTGGCCCGGGATGCAGGGGGAGGGGGGAGAGACTGGAACAATCCACTATCCTCCTCTCATCCCAGCTACATGAAAGCAGCAGCTTGACAGGAGGAGGCAGGTGAGAGGAAAGAGCCTCTTGCCTTCCTCCTCCTGTCAAGCTGCTGCTTTCTCATAGCTGGCCCAGGATGGGGGGCAGGGAGACTGGAACAATCAATGGACACATAGTCTTATATGCAAGATTCACATCTCTATTTTGTGTATAATTCTATGGGAACATACTGCTGATCACCATGTTTTTAAAAAACATGGCAATCAACGCAGAGGCAAATGGGTCCAGGAAAGCCTCGAGCTGGTCACCGAGTGCGGGAGGGCTTGACTTGGAGCCTGGGGCGAGCAGAGGCAGGGTGGGCACTCACAGAACCTGAACAGGGGCATGCCTGCACATCCCTAACACCAATCTATTGCCAAAGTGATTTGGTTCTTGCTTTTACCCAGCGTAAGGCAGATCAAGGCAGGCAGCTGTCCTAAGGCTTTATTGGCCAACATAAATATTACAAAATAGACCCACTGGGTTTTATTCATTGTGTATATGAACACCAGTAACTCATTCAACTGGCCCCAAATTATGGTGAGTCCACTGCAAAGGCATGATACCTTATTTCCCTTGGTGGACTGGGTCTCTTTCCAGGTTGTAGTCACAGCACCTCTCTGGCTTCAGTGGTCTGGAATCCCAGAGACAAGAAGGAGAGAGGCAGCAGTGAAGTCAGCAGCTTTTGGTAATGGACTCTCACACCAGGCATCCACTGGCAACCTACCTTCTTGTTTCTCCAGCTGTCTTTTATAGTCCATTAGCAGGGCCTTGCATGCAGTCTGTCCTGTAGGCTTAATCCATCCCACTTGTGCTGATTGCCTACACTTGTGGGAAATGCAGCATCATCCCCCCAGTCCTAGCAGTCTCTGCTTAAAGGGATATTCCCATGGTTGCTCATAGCAAGCAGCCCTATAGCTTGGCAGCTTCTAGGAGCTGCTGTGCCCAAACTTTTTCCTCTGGAGTAAAGGCATGAAGGGGAGCTGTGACAGGTCACACCTAACTCCTTGAGGTACAATTCATCTTCTGGTAGGTTCCCAATACAACCAATCACCGGCACAAATAGAAAGTATCAACCTCAGACCCACTGGCATGAGGTATCATCAAGGAGTGAGGAAAAGCCCCACTTTGCTACACACTATCATATCAATCTAGATTGGAATAAAGAGGAAGGATAATGTTGACAGTGTCTTCAGTCTCTAGATTGGCAAGATCTACTTCTTAGAGGCATCTGAGCAAACTTAGGGCTTTTGTGTCTTACTCCTGAAGGGTCCTGTCCAGAGCAAACAGTGCAGGGCCAGGATGGATCAAGAGTGCCAACAGGAAAGCATGACATTGGATTTCAAGTCATTACCAGGACCTTTTCTGCCTTTGCAGTTAGCTAAACTGACAAGTTACAGCTGTCTCTTCAGTCTGTTTTGTGTTGCGTGTGCAACATTTGCCAGACCCTCCCCCCCATCCCACTCAGTTTTCATTTGAAATTGTACCAAGAACTAGAGAGGTGAGAGACACATAGAGCTGGGACACACAGAGACTTGGTGTGGACAAATCTGTCAGGTACAGCTTCTCTCAGCACGGAGAGGGACATGTTGTTAGGGATGTCGGAGAATTTCTCCACGAATCTCCGGGAGGCCGAATGCCAACGCATTCGGCCTCCCGGAGATTCGTGGAGAAATTCTCCGACATCCCTAACAACATGTCCCTCTCCGTGCTGAGAGAAGCTGTACCTGACAGATTTGTCCACACCAAGTCTCTGTGTGTCCCAGCTCTATGTGTCTCTCACCTCTCTAGTTCTTGGTACAATTTCAAATGAAAACTGAGTGGGATGGGGGGGAGGGTCTGGCAAATGTTGCACATGCAACACAAAACAGACTGAAGAGACAGCTGAAATTGGTGGAGAAATGATCCGCCACCCCCCCGCCACCGCCCGGGATGGGACTTACCTTTGTCGAATGTCCCTGGTGGCGGCGGCTCCTGGCGGTGGTTCGGCAGCGGCGGCCGGTCTTCCAACCGGCTGCCACCGCCGCCATTTCCAAGTAAAAAAACCACCACCAACAACAAACGTGATAGGCTACGTAAAGATTTACGTAGCCTATCACAGCTAGATTTTCAAAAAACACTGTGATAGGCTACGTAAACGTTTACGTAGCCTTTCACGGCTGACTTTGCGGGGGGGGAAAAAAGCGCCTACGCAAATGGCCGCATTCGTTATTTGGGCATGTGTAGTCTACGTAAACATTTATGTAGACTATGGAGAAAATAAGGGCAACGCAAATAGCCGCCGCCATTTGCGTCCCGGCAGGAGATGAGATTCGCGGCCGGAGGGACGGGGCACCTCCCCCCCAGCCAGAATTTCGGGGGGAGGGACGGAGCGCCTCCCCTCCCCACTGCAAAGTAAGCTGCGGGACCAGGTAAGGGACTTTCATCCATGCCTACATGTTGTACTTGGTGCCTGCCATGCAGCTATACAAGATAAGGAGCCTGTCAGAAAAAAGAAGTGGCAACTCTAATGCAGCACTGCGAACATAGCTGGATACACAGGGATTCAAACCCAGACTTTTAAGTACTAAGCACTCCAAGCCTTCTGCCTGGATAGATGAACTTGACACTTTCTCTTTCACCCTTTTATGGATCTCAAGTTCTTTCCATCCCATTTATGAAGAAACATGTGAATTTTGGTAAGTTCTGATAAAAACAACAACAAATGAATGAAATTCTCGCTCATCCCTACTAAGGCCACAATTCTGTTCATGTACAAGAAGACGGATCTGCAATGGTAGCAGCTGTACAGACATTATTACTGATAGTTAATATGGGTGAGCCTGACCTGTCCAAATAGGGATGTCGGAGAATTTCTCCACGAATCTCCGGGAGGCCGAATGCCAATGCATTTGGCCCCCCGAAATTGGTGGAGAAACGGTCTGCCCCCCCACCCCCACCCCCGGGATGGGACTTACCTTTGTCGAATGTCCCAGGTGGCAGTGGCTCCCGGTGGCGGTTCGGCGGCGGCAGCGGGTCTTCCGACCGGCTGTTGCCGCCATTTCCAAGTAACCCCCCCCCAAAAAAAACAAACGAACGTGATAGGCTACATAAATCTTTACGTAGCCTATCACGGCTGACTTTAAAAAAAAAAAAAAGCACGTACGTAAATGGCGGCGCCCATGGGCGCGGCCATTTGCGTTCCTTATTTTGGCCCGGGTAGTCTACATAAATATTTACGTAGACTACGGCAAAAATAAGGGCAATGCTATCCAGCCTTGTCTTGAATGCCTCCAGTGTAGGAAAGCCCACCACCTCCCTAGGGAATTGGTTCCATTGTCGTATTGCTCTAACAGTCAGGAAGTTTGTCTTGATGTTCAGCTGGAATCTGACATCCTGTAAATTGAGCCCATTATTCCCTGTCCTGAATTCTGGGATGATTGAGAAGAGATCCTGGCCTTCCTCTCTGTGACAACCTTTCAAGTACTTGAAGAGCACTATCATATCTCCCCTCAGTCTTCTCTTATCAAGGTTAAACATGCCCAGTTCTTTCAGTCTCTCTTCATAGGGCTTTGTTTCCAGTCCCCTGATCATCTTTGTTGCCCTCCTCCGAACCCTCTCCAGTTGTCTGCATCCTTCTTAAAATGTGGTGCCCAGAACTGGACACAGTACTCCAGATGAGGCCTAACCACTGCTGAGTAGAGGGGAACTAGTACTTCCTGGGATTTGAAAGCTATGCTTCTATTAATGCAGCCCAAAAGAGCATTTGCCTTTTTTGCAGCCACATCACATTGTTGCCTTATATTCAGCTTGTGAGCGACAACAATTCCAAGATCCTTCTCGCTTGTAGTGTTGTTGAGCCACATATCCCCCATCTTGTAACTGTGCATTTGGTTTATTTTTCCTAGGTGAAGAACTTGGCATTTATCCCTATTAAATGTTATTCTGTTTTCTGCCCAGCACTCCAGTCTATCAAGATCACTTTGAATTTTGTTTCTGTCTTCCAAGGTATTAGCTATCCCACCCAATTTTGTGTCATCTGCAAATTTGATCAGTATTCCCTGCACCTCCCCCTCCAAGTCATTAATACAAATGTTGAAGAGCACTGGGCCCAGGACTGAGCTCTGTGGTTCCCCTCTTGTTACCTCTCCCCAGTTGGAGAAGATCCCATTGATAAGCACTTTTTGAGTCCGATTCTGTAGCCAACTGTGTTTCCACCAGATCGTTGTTTCATCCAGCCCACTTTGATCTAGTTTGCTTATCATGGGGCACTTTTTTCGAAAGCTTTGCTGAAGTCAAGGTATATTAATTATTAAGTCCACAGCATTCCCATAGTCCACAAGGGAGGTGACCTGATCAAAAAATGAGATCAGATTGGTCTGGCAGGACTTGTTCTTGACAAATCTATGTTGGCTGCATTGTTTTCAAGGTGCTTCCAGATGGATTGCTTTATCATCTGCTCCAGAATTTTTCCAGGGATTGATGTCAGACTGACTAGTCTGTAGTTCCCAGGTTCCTCCTTTTTACCCTTTTTGAAGATAGGGACAATATTAGCTCTCTTCCAGTCATCTGGCACTTCACCCTAGGGTGCAGTTCATCTGGCCCTGGAGAGCTGAACTCATTCAAAGTAGTTAGGTGTTCCTTAACCATATGGCTATCAATCTCAAGCTGCAATCCTGCCCCTCCAGCCTGTACTTCACCTTTGCCAGGGGGTCATAGACCCTCTTTTGGGAGAAGACTGAGCCAAAGTAGGACTTGAGCACTGCTTAGGGATGGGGGAGAATTTCTCCCCGAAACTTCGGGGGGCCAAGGCCAACGCATTCGGTCCTCCGAAGGTTGTTCGGGGAGAAATTCTCCACCACCCCCCTCCACCACCGCGGGATGGGACTTACCTTTCACGAATGTCCCTCCCGGCGGCGGGTCCCGGCGGCGGTTCGGCAGGTCTTCATCAGGGGCGGGGGCGGCAGCCGGTCTTTTGACCGGCTGCCACCGCCGCCATTACAAGAAAAGTAAAAAAAAAAAACCCGCCCCTGTGATAAGCTACGTAGCGATTAATGTAGCCTATCACGGCTAGATTTGCAAAGTCAGCCGTGATAGGCAACGTTAATCGTCACGTAGCCTATCACAGGTGACTTAAAAAAAAAAAAAAAGCACGTACAGCTAATGGCAGCCCCCATAGGGAGCCGCCATTCGCGTTACTTATTTGGTCCCTGTAGTCTACGTAAAGATTTACGTAGACTACGGCAAAAATAAGGGCAATGCAAATAGCATTGCCCTTATTTTTGCCGTAGTCTTTGTAAATCTTTACATAGACTACAGGGAACAAATAAGGAATGCGAATGGCGGCTCCCTATGGGGGCTGCCATTTGCGTATGCGCTTTTTTTTCAAAGTCACCCGTGATAGGCTACGTGACGATTAACGTAGCCTATCACGTCTGACTTTGCAGATCTAGCCATGATAGGCTACGTTAATCGTTACGTAGCCTATCACAGGGCTTTTTTTTTTTTTTAACTTTTCTTTTGAAGTTCGCGGCTGGGGAGACAGGGCGCTTCTCCCCGGCCTGAATTTCTGCCGGGCGAGTTGGGAAGCCTCCCCCCCAGCCTGAATTTCGGCCGGGCAAGGCGGGAAGCCTCCCCCCCCCCGGCCTGAACTTCGGGGGGAGAAGCGAAGCGCCTCCCCCCCACCGCGAAGCAAGCTGCGAGACCAGGTAAGTGACTTTCGTACATCCCTAGTGCTACTTGCCTGTACTCTTCCTTTGTAGCTTGTCCTTCCTTCCACTGTCTATATAAGTGCTTTTTTTGTTTTCAGGTCATCTCTAAGCTTTTTGTGAAGCCACATTGGCTTCTTCTGTTGTCTTCCACCTTCTTTTCTTGTTGGAATTGTTTGTAAGTGTGCCTTTAGAATTTCCTTTTATAAAAACTCTAACCCATCTTGGACTCCATCTAGAACAAGCAGAGCAGAGCCGGCCGTCGAGGATTCTGAAGGGGAGGACCGGATAGCCTCCCCTCCCCATCGAGGATTCTGGGGGGAGGGATGGAGCATCTCCCCCCCACAGCGGATGCCCTGACTGGAACAGGTAAGTGATTCGTACATCCCTAGTTCAACCCCACCTCCCTTTCTATTCCTCCTGTTCTTTTTGAACAAGTTATATCCTTCAGTTGCTGTATTCCAGTCATGAGAATCATCCCAAGTCTCAGGTATACCTATTAAGTCAAAATTTCTCTCTTGTATTGAGAGTTCAAGTTCGTTCTGTTTGTTTCCCATACTCTGGGCATTAGTATATAGACATCGAAGACTATGTGCTTCATAGTCTGGCTTTCTTCCTACATGGGTCTGAAGACTATTATTGGGAGTTATTAGAGCTTTTCTCTCCATTGCGGTGCATGAGCCTTTGTCCATTGTTACCCCCAGCTTTTAGGGATGGCGGAGAATTTCTCCCTGAAACTTCGGGGGGCCGAGCGCCAATGTGTTTGGCCCCCCAAACAAGTTTCGGGGAGAAATTCTCCGTACCCCCCCCACACCCCGCACCCCCCCCCCGGGATGGGACTTACCTTTGCCGAACGTCCCTCCCGGCGGCGGGTCCGGCCGGTGGTTCGGCGGGTGTTCGTGCGGGGCAGGAGCGGCAGCCGGTCTTTCAACCGGCTGCCGCCGCCGCCATTCCAAGAAAAGAAAAAAAAAAAACGCCCCCGTGATAGGCTACGTGACGATTAACGTAGCCTATCACGCCTAGATTTGCAAAGTCAGCCGTGATAGGCTAAGTAAATCATCACGTAGCCTATGACGGGTGACTTTAAAAAAAAAAAAGCGCGTACGGATAATGGCGGCCCCCATAGGGAGCCTCCATTCCCGTTCCTTATTTGGTCGCTGTAGTCTACGTAAAGATTTACGTAGACTACAGCGACCAAATAAGGAACGCGAATGGCGGCTCCCTATGGGGGCCGCCATTAGCGTACGCACTTTTTTTTTTTTAAGTCACCAGTGATAGGCTACGTGATGATTAACGTAGCCTATCACGGCTGACTTTGCAGATCTAGCCGTGATAGGCTACGTTAATCGTCACATAGACTATCACGGGGGCGTTTTTTTTTTTTTTTTTAACTTTGGAGTTCGCGGTCGGGCGAGGCAGGAAGCCTCCTCCCTGGCCTGAATTTTGGCCGGGGTGAGGCGGGAAGCCCCCCCCCGGCCTGAACTTCACGGGGGGAGCAGCAAAGCGCCTCCCCCCCACCGCGAACAAGCTTTGACGACAGGTAAGTGACTTTCGTCCACCCCTACGCAGCTTTACATCTCCCTTCCCCGCAGGATTCAGTTTAAAGCCCTCCTGATGAAGTTCTTCATGCTGTGGCCAAACACATTCTTCCCAGCCTTTGTGAGGGGCAACCCATCCCTTGCCAACAGCCCATCTTCCAGGAAGTATAGCTCATGGTCCCAGAATCCAAATCTCTCGTGCCGGCACCACCTTCGTAGCCAGTCATTCACCCAGAGTATTTTTCTTTCACTTTCTATCCCCTTTCTATCCTGCTTCAAGCCCAAGGTTGGGCTTGAAGTAGTACCCAAGATCCCTTAATGGGGTTCCAAGTGAGAGAAGGGAGTATGTCCCCACTTACCCTACCTATGGATCCTGCCCAGTGCCTCTAAAGCCTGCCAGAAAGTTGTGGCAATTCTATGGAAAGACATAATTGAACAGAGCATGAAAAATAGTGCTATAGGTGAGGCAGAGGTTCACATTGCTTAGTCAGTTGTGAATTGCAGCTAAAATTTCTTCCCAGCATAAGCTAAACTATCTCCATAGGAAGGTAATGAGTACTACAATGCAAGGGTAGTCGGAGAGAAGTCAGCAATGGCAATGGTGATTGAAGTCTGGTCCAGGACTCTGATTTTTAGCACAGGAGCAGGCCAGATGGGAGAGGTTCCCCAATAGTCGTTGTTAAGCCCCACCCCCTGGGCCTGACCAGGACAGCTCATTGGCTCCTAGGATGGGACAGCAGCTCAGTCAGACTGCTGCTTGGCCACTACCAAAAATGTATCACTGTCCTGCCACCATCTGCCACACATCGAGTGCAACTGGGACCTTCTGGTAATCAGATAACCATTGATTTGCAACAACCAGTAATAACCAATTAACAAACCATACAGTGTAGTTCTCCATACACAATTATTGTTAAATGGGATAGTTAAGATCTAAAATGAAGAATGCATGAATGAAAAATCTGACAGATCTATGAAAACAATTAGGAGAAAGGACGGAATAGCAAAGCTACTCTTGTGAAGATGGCTGTCCCATGAATTAAAATCTACAATAATACTAGTGATAAATGAGTGGCAAGGTTAATCTATAACTAAAAATAATAGGATCACTGCCACTTCTGTAAATTATTAATCTGAATTGTATACTTCCAAGAAATCCAATGCCATGAGTTTATATGACTTTTTAAATGCCTGAATGTCGAAATTCCTTTTGGAAATATAAGCAAATAATCTTAATAGGAAAGTTACAAGGAAGGAAATTCTAGATGGTAGTAAACATATAAAAGTAAGACTCGAGGAAGGGATCGCTTTTCTGCTTAGTTTGACAAAGTGTTTCAGGATATATTGGCAGAAACACTAGTGAACTTAATAGAATTCTCTCTGAACAAATAACTGACATAGTAGTCCTATGACTATGTATAAACTTCCTCAGCAAGTGCAGCAAGGAAGGAATCCTAGTTTTAAGAAAGATATTATAGCACACCATGGTTGCCACTTATTTCCGGTGTTGAAGCTCTTCAAGCTTTTGATCAAATTCTGACCAAGTACAGTTGCCTATATTTTTTCTGACTAATACACACATATACACAAAATAACATACACTCACACACACTCCCTTTTATATGCTATATAAATTGGACTTTTACTTTTTTAGTAGATATTACACTCCTACTTAGGCTGTTTTACTGTAGATGTTCCATAAGCATATCGGTTATAGACTAAGAATTATAATGAGCAAATTCTTTTGTTTATTTAGTAATCTTGAATTATTATTATGTAAGTTCTTTTTGTTGCCCTTATTTTGTTAACTTTATTTTTAAAAATAATTCAGGGTGGGGGACACCCAATAATAACAACACCTGTTGGAATCATTTTGTTTAATCTAATTACTTAATCAGGATGGGAAAATATTCACATCTTTGTTGGCAGGCAGACTTAAGAAGATTATTGGATCCTATATCAAATGTGATCAAAATGATTTCATTTGGGAAGACAAATAGTATACAATGTACACTGAACATTATAGAATATTGTAAATGAAAAAAACTATGTTTAGCCATTTTGTCTCCAGATGCAGAGAAAGCCTTTGACTGTCTGGAGGGAACATATCTTCTATGGTGTTTTGTGTTTTTGTTTTTGTTTTTTAGCACATGAGATTTGGCATGGGTTTCCTCCAGGTGGTAAGAGCAGAGGTAACGGTCAACAATTATAGGTCTGAAGATTTTTCAATATAGTGATGCCCCATCATGCTTATTTTTTGCTATTTCTATTGAGCCACTTACTAGTGCCAGCGAAAGGGACCCCAGGATTCAAGGTGGGGTCCCTTTTGTTTGATATATCTAAATTCCTCTTGGAAGCACAAGCAAATAATTTTAAGGAGCAATTCTATGTCCACTAGTCAGAGGCTAGACTGCCATAGGATATCTGGTTTTCCGGGAACTGACCTTCCCCCACTTCTGCGCTGCCTCACAGGCAGCGCAGAAAAGCCCCATGCTCCAAGCTCGCAAGAGGATCATGGAGTGGCCAAAATGAGGAGTTCCAGGGTGGGAAGGGCAGAAATGCCTGTACAGTACATCCAATGTGTCGTACGGCAGCCTCCTCCCTCGCTCAGCCCTCCCACAGCTAGACAGCAGCAACCAGCTGTCTAGCCAAAAATGCAGGGCAAGAGGAGCGCAGAGGGAAAGATCCCCTCCATGCTTCTCCTGCCCTGCATTGGATGGGTGATGGCCTCTGAGTTCAGAGGCGGCCGCCTATCTGCATAGGACTGCACCCTTAATTAGTTTATTTGCAGATGACACCATGTTATATGTAACAACCCCCTATCCTCCTTATCAGTGATTTAGAGGGGTCTTGCTTTAAAGAAAATTAGTCCAGATCAGAAATATTGCCAGTAAACATAACTGAGAGTGAACAGGAAAGTATTAAAGCCCAGTGTAGTTACAGGTGGGTTATAGAAGTGTGGAAACATTTAAGAGTTTACATTACAGTTAATAGTTCAGACTGAATTCAAAATAACCATATCAAATTAATTAGCTCTATTAAAAAGGATTTCCATGAATAGGAAAAATTAAATTTGTCATGGCTTATGAGAATACAAGTATTGAAAATTATTCCTAAAATATTGTTTACTTACAAACAATTCCCCCCTAAAAAAACCCATGAATGGCAAAACGACGATAACAACCCCATTTGATAAATGTAAAGGGATAAGGGAACAATAAAAAGCAAGGGTGTCATCTGTTACATAATGCAGGCAAATTTCCAATTTTATGATGAAGCAGCACCATTACCTTCAGCAAAGGAGATCATTACCTTGTCGTGGTGCTGGAGCTTGAGCACCTCAATGACATCATGAGCTAAACCATGAAGGGACACCCAAGACGGGAAGGTCATGGCAGAGAGGTCAGACTAAATACGATCCCTGGGGAAGGAAATGGCAACCCACCCCAGAATTCTTGCCATGAAAACTAAATGGATCAGTACAACCAGAGCTATGTCAGTATACCATCAGAAGATGGGACTCCCAGATCGGACGATGGTCGAAATGCGACTGGGGAGGAACAGAGGATAAGTTCAACTAGCTCCAGATGTGATGATGCACCTAGCTCAAAGCTGAAAGGATGGCTAGCAGCCGATGGTGCTGGTGGTGAACAACGAATCCGATGTTCTAAAGATCAACACACCATGGGAACCTGGAATGTAAGAGCTATGAGTCAGGGCAAATTGGATGTGGTTATTGGGGAGATGTCAAGATTAAATATAGACCTTTTGGGTGTCAGTGAACTGAAATGGACTGGAATGGGCCATTTCACATCAAATGACCACCAGATCTACTACTGTGGACAAGAGGACCACAGAAGAAATGGAGTAGCCTTCATAATTCATAATAAAGTGGCTAAAGCAGTGCTTGGATACAATCCAAAAAATGACAGAATGATCTCAATTCGAATTCAGGGTAAGCCATTTAACGTCACAGTGATCCAAATATACACCCCAACCACAGATGCTGAAGAAGCAGAAGTAGATCAGTTCTATGAGGATCTGCAGCACCTACTGGATAGTATGCCAAAAAAAAGATGTTATTTTCATTACAGGAAACTGGAATGCTAAGGTGGGTAGTCAAACGACACCTGGAATTACAGGCAAGCATGGTCTGGGAGAACAAAATGAAGCAGGACATAGGCTGATAGAATTTTGCCAAGACAACTCACTGTGCATAACAAACACTCTCTTCCAACAACCTAAGAAACGGCTTTATACATGGACTTCACCAGACGGTCGACACCAAAATCAGATTGACTACATCCTTTGTAGCCAAAGGTGGCAGACATCTATGCAGTTGGTAAAAATAAGACCTGGAGCTGATTGTAGTTCAGATCACGAACTTCTTATTGCACAATTTAGAATCAGACTAAAGAGAATAGGGAAGACCACAGATCAGTTAGATATGAGCTCACTAATATTCCTCATGAATATGCAATGGAGGTGAAGAACAGATTTAAGGGACTAGATTTAGTAGATAGGGTCCTGGAAGAACTATGGACAGGAATTCGCAACATTGTTCAGGAGGCGGCAACAAAAAATGACCCAAAGAAAAAGAAAACCAAGAAGGCAAGATGGCTGTCTGCTGAGACACTGGAAGCAGCCCAAGAAAGAAGGAAAGCAAAAGGCAACAGTGATAGGGGGAGATATGCCCAATTAAATGCAAAATTCCAGAGGTTAGCCAGAAGAGATAAGGAATTATTTTTAAACAAGCAATGCGCGGAAGCAGAAGAAGATAATAGAATAGGAAGGACAAGAGACCTCTTCTAGAAAATTAGAAACATCGAGGTAAATTCCAGGCAGAATGGGTATGATCAAAAACAAAGATGGCAAGGACCTAACAGAAGCAGAAGAGATCAAGAAAAGGTGGCAAGAATATACGGAAGATCTGTATAGGAAGGATAATAATATCGGGGATAGATTTGACGGTAGTGATGTACGAAAGTCACTTACCTTTTTGCAGCTTGGCTTCGTGGTGGGGGGGAGGCACTTCGCTTTCCCCCCTGAAGTTCAGGCGAAGGGGGGGAGGCTTCCCGCCTCACCCGGCCGAAATTCAGGCCGGGAAGAAGCACCCCGTCTCCCCAGCCGCGAAACAAAAAGTAAAAAAAAAAAAGACCCCGTGATAGGCTACATGACGATTTACGTAGCCTATCATGGCTAGATTTCCAAAGTCAGCCATGATAGGCTACATAAATCGTCACGTAGCCTATCACGGGTGAATATGGAAAAAAAAAAGCACGTACGCAAATGGCGGTGGCCCATGGGCGCCGCCATTTGCGTTCCTTATTTTGGCACGTCTAGTCTACATAAAGATTTATGTAGACTACGGCGAAAATAAGGGCAACGCAAATAGCGTCCCCTTATTTTCACCGTAGTCTACATAAATCTTTACGTAGACTAGACGTGCCAAAATAAGGAACGCGAATGGTGGTGCCCATGGGCCACCGCCATTTGCGTACGCACTTTTTTTTTTTTTCAAAGTCACCCGTGATAGGCTATGTAACGATTTACGTAGCCTATCACGGCTGACTTTGGAAATCTAGCCGTGATAGGCTATGTAAATCATTATGTAGCCTATGCAGGGGTGTGTTTTATTTTTTTTACTTTAGTTTTTTTTTTTTGCAATGGCGGTGGCGGCAGCCAGTCGGGAGACCGGCCACCACCCCCACCCGCGCCGAAACGCCGCCGAAACGCCGCCGGGACGCGCCGCCAGGAGGGACATTCGCCAAAGGTAAGTCCCGTCCTGGGGGGGCGGAGAATTTCACCGCTGATTTCAGGGGGCCGAATGCATTGGCGCTCGGCCCCCTGAAGATTCGGGGAGAAATTCTCCGCCATCCCTATGATGGTGTGCTCAGTGAGAGCCAGACATCCTGAAGAGTGATGGTGAATGGGCCTTAAGAAGCATTGCTAATAACAAGGCAGCAGGAGACGACGGTATCCCAGCTGAACTGTTTAAAATCTTGCAAGATGATGCTGTCAAGGTGATGCAAGCCATATGCCAGCAAACTATCGAACAGTGGCACTTATTTCACATGCCAGTAAGGTAATGCCCAAGATCTTGCAAGGTAGACTCCAGCAATTCATGGAATGAGAATTGCCAGATGTACAAGCTGGGTGTAGAAAAGGCAGAGAAACTAGAGACCAAATTGCCAATATCCGCTGGATAATGGAGAAAGCCAGGGAGTTTCAAAAAACATCTATTTCTGTTTTATTGACTATTCTAAAGCCTTTGACTGTGTGGATCATAACAGATTGTGGCAAGTTCTTGGTGGTATGGGGATACCAAGTCATCTTGTCTGCCTCCTGAGGAATCTGTATAACGACCAAGTAGCAATGGTAAGAACCACGGAACAACGGACTGGTTTAAGATTGGGAAAGGAGTATGGCAGGGTTGTATACTCTCACCCTACCTATTTAACCTGTACACAGAACACATTATGTGACATGCTGGGCTTGATGAAGCCAAGGATGGAGTTAAAATCGCTGGAAGAAACGTTAACAATCTCAGATATGCAGATGATACCACTTTGATGGCTGAAAGCGAGGAGGAGCTGAGGAACCTCATGAGGAAGGTGAAAGAAGAAAGTGCAAAAGCTGGGTTGCAGTTAAACCTCAAAAAACCCAAATTATGGCAACCAGCTTGATTGAGAACTGGCAAATAGAGGGAGAAAACATGGAGGCAGTGACAGACTTTGTCTTTCTAGGCGCAAAGATGACTGCAGACGCTGATTGCAGCCAGGAAATCAGAAGATGTTTACTTCTTGGGAGGACAGCAATGACAATTCTTGATAAAATAGTGAAGAGCAGAGACATCACACTGACAACAAAGGTCCACATAGTTCAAGCAATGGTATTCCCTGTAGTAACCTATGGCTGCGAGAGCTGGACCATAAGGAAGGCTGAGCAAAGGAAGATAGATGCTTTTGAAATGTGGTGCTGGAGGAAAATTCTGAGAGTGCTTTGGACTGCAAGAAGATCAAACCAGTCCATCCTCCAGGAAATAAAGCCAGACTGCTCACTTGAGGGAATGATATGAAAGGCAAAACTGAAGTACTTTGGCCACATCATGAGAAGACAGGATACCCTGGAGAAGATGCTGATGCTAGGGAAAGTGGAAGGCAAAAGGAAGAGGGGCCAACCAAGGGCAAAATGGATGGATGATATTCTGGAGGTGACGGACTCGACCTTGGGGGAGCTGGGGGTGGCAACGGCCGACAGGAAGCTCTGGCGTGGGCTGGTCCATGAAGTCACAAAGAGTCGGAAGCGACTGAACGAATAAACAACAACAAGCACAATTACACTCCATATCATTTGTTATAGCTGAGTTATGAGTCAACAAGCCACAGTAAATGGTTGGACTTTGAAATGCCATATACTGTGGAAATAATATGGATCAAATACAAATTTAGACCACAAACAGCGTTGGTAGTCAACATTGCTTGCATGGGATACATGGGGGGGGGGAATCTTTCCAGGTCAGCCTTTCTAGATAGAGTTGTGTTTTGTTTTGTTTTTTTATCCTAGGTGACACACCCTGCCTGGCTGGAAGAGATGTAAAACTCACAGGTTCTGTGATTTGTTAAAGGGGAAACTGTTGTTAACTTGTCTAAAAACAGACATCCAAGCTAAATTGAACTTGAACTCTATTCCCTGGTATCAATGCTTGCAATTATCAACTATTATGAGAGAAAACAGAATGACTGCCCAGGTCTGCAGGAGATTATGAGTTTTGAATTTTTAATAGGTAGCAGACAAACCAACTCTGAAAGTGTTGTATCATTTCTGTACAAATGCCTATGTTCACACTACTGAAATAAGGAAACTTCATGTGTAATTCAAAGGAGTGGAGGGAGCAGGGAATCAGGAGACATGGACAAAGATTTGGAATCCAATACGCCTTATTCACCATCCATCAGTAACAAGGAAATCACTGTTAAAGTAATGACAAGCTGGTGTCATATCTATGCATTAATATATATGCATTAACTAGAAATATCCTAATAAATGTTGGAAGACACATGGCAACAGACAAACATATTCCATGTTTGATAGTAATGGCCAAAAATAATCTCATACTGGGCAAAGATCTTCACTTAGCTATAGTCTCACATTCTGGTTTTTTTTTGGGGGGGGGATCTCAAATTCGTTTCATCTCAAATAAGGAGCAATTTGCACATTTTGGTAAATTATTATTAAAACCAATCTGAAACAAAATTCTTATTCATTCCTAGTTGTGGAATAATGGATGTATCTTTAAGGGGCCCCCTCTGACACTTGCCTGGTGTGCCATCACTGGGTATGGTGGTTTGTTCCATCTTTGTGTGTACTTTGAATTATGTGGAAGACTGCATATGCTGTTTGGCCTTGCTGGTTATGTTGCCATATGTTGTTCTTAATAAAAAGGAAGCTATTTGGCATTCACCCCATGTATGCCGAGTGCTGACCTGAGTGCAGAAACCATTGGAGCATGGAAGCCTGAGTAAGTACTCCACCCCTGGGACTCACAGGCAAAGCAGGGATATTGTAGGGGGCAGATGCAATTTAGGTTTCCAAAGTTATGGATAGTATGGAGAAAGAAAACAGAAAAAAAAACTTACTCCACCATAATACTAGATCATCCAGAGAAATTAGTTAGCACTAGATTCAGGACAAACAAAAGTGTTTCTTCACACAATGCATGATATAATCCATGGAATTTACTGTTCCAAGATGTGTTGATAGACATTAACTCAGATGTCTTTAAAGGGCTCTATCATTCAGGGCTCTATCAGTGGCTATTAGCCATGAACGTCAGTATGGGCAATGTGCCAATGAATATTTTATTTTATTTTATTTATTTATTTATTTATTTCTATACTGCCCAATAGCCGAAGCTCTCTGGGCGGTTCACAAAAATTAAAACCAAACAACACACAATAAAACAATTTAAAATATATAGAACATTAAAACCACAATATAACAATACAACCACAATAAAACCTAGCAGCAGTACAGGAGTTTAAAATACAGATTTAAAACAGCAAAGATAAAAATTTAGAAAGCTAAAATGCCTGGGAAAATAAAAAGGTCTTCACCTGGCGCCGAAAGGAGTACAATGTAGGCGCCAGGCGAACCTCACTAGGGAGCTCATTCCAGAGCCGGGGTGCCACAACAGAAAAAGCCCTCCTCCTAGTAGCCACCCGCCTCACTTCCTTTGGCAGGGGCTCATGGAGAAGGGCCGCTGATGATGATCTTAAGGTCCGGGCAGGCACATATGGGAGGAGGCGATCCTTCAGGTAACCTGGCCCCAAGCCGTTAAGGGCTTTGAATGTTAACACCAGCACTTTGAATCGGGCTCGGAAACAGACTGGCAGCCAGTGCAGCTGGAAAAGTACTGGCGTAATATGAGCTCGCAGGCCAGTCCCTGTTAACAATCTTGCTGCCCTATTTTGGACCAGCTGAAGTTTCCGGACTGTTTTCAAAGGCAGCCCCATGTATAACACATTGCAGTAATCCAGACGAGAAGTTATCAGAGCATGGATAACTGTAGCTAAGCTATCTCTGTCCAGATAAGGGCGTAGTTGGTATACCAGCCTAAGCTGATAAGAAGTGCTCCGTGCCACTGAGTTCACCTGTGCCTCAAGTGACAGTTCTGGATCCAAGAGCACCCCCAAACTACGAACCTGATCCTTTAGGGGGAGTGCAACCCCCTCCAGAACAGGTTGAATATCACCTAGCCGGGCAGACGAACCACCCACTAACAGTACCTCCATCTTGTCTGGATTGAGTTTCAGTTTATTAGCCCTCATCCAGTCCATTACCGTGCCCAGGCACTGGTTCAGAACAGCCACTGCCTCACCTGGTTTTGATGAGAAAGAGAGGTAGAGCTGGGTGTCATCCGCATATTGATGGCACCTCAGCCCACACCTCCAGATAACCTCCCCCAGCGGTTTCATGTAGATGTTAAACAGCATGGGGGATAAAATAGAGCCCTGTGGAACCCCATGTCACAATTGCCATGGCACAGAGCAATAATCCCCCAGCACCACCTTCTGGAATCGGCCATCCAAGTAGGAGCGGAACCACTGTAGTGCAGTGCCTCCAACTCCCAACCCAGACAACCTATCCAGAAGGATACCATGGTCAATGGTATCAAAAGCCGCTGAGAGGTCCAGGAAAATCAACAGGGTCGCACTCCCCCTGTCCCTCTCCCGGCAGAGGTCATCCCACAGGGCGACCAAGGCAGTTTCCGTTCCAAAACCAGGCCTGAAGCCCGACTGAAATGGATCTAGATAATCCGTTTCATTCAAGAGTGCCTGGAGCTGTCCTACAACCACCCGCTCAAGCACCTTGCCCAGGAAGGGGATGTTGGCCACTGGCCTATAATTGTTAACATCCTCTGGGTCCAGGTTAGGCTTTTTCAGGAGTGGTCTAATTACTGCCTCTTTTAAAGCAGCAGGCACCACTCCCTCTCTCAAGGAGGAATTTACAACCTCCTGGACCCAGCCAGACAACCCCTCCTTGTTTGATTTAATAAGCCATGAAGGGCAAGGGTCAAGCACACAAGTGGTCGATCGGACTTGGCCAAGCACCTTGTCCGCATCCTCAGGCCTCAGTAACTGAAACTCATCCAATAAAACTGGACCAGACGGTGCTCTGAATGCCTCTACGAATGGAACTGCATTAATGGTGGTGTCCAATTCATGACGAATCTGAGCGACTTTATCCTCAAAGTGCCACGCAAACTTGTCACAGCGTGCTACCGAGAGTTCCACCGTCTCTCTCCCTGGCCCAGAATGTAACAGGCCACGAACCACTCCGAAAAGCTCCGCTGGACGACACTGAGAAAATGCAATGCTGGTGGAAAAGAACTGCCTCTTTGCCACCCTCACCGCCACAGAGTAGGCTCGATAGTGGGCTCTTACTTGTGTTCGGTCAGACTCAGCATGAGTTTTCCTCCACCTGCGTTCTAGCCGTCTCCCCTCTTGCTTCATTGCCCTCAGCTCAGGTGTATACCAAGGAGCTGGCTGGGCTCTGCTCAGAGGGAGAGGGCGCTTGGGCGCGATCGTGTCAACCGCCCGAGTCATCTCTGCATTCCACAGAGCGACCTGGGCTTCGACAGGAGCACCAGCCATACCAGCAGGAAAATCCCCCAGAGCCCTCTGGAATCCATCGGAATCCATTAATCTCCGGGGGCGGACCATTTTAATAGGTCCCCCACCCTTGCAGAGGGGAAAGGCCGCCAGAAGTCTAAACCTCAGCAGGAAGTGATCTGACCATGACAAAGGGACAGATGTTAATTCCTCCACTTTCAGATCACCATCCACCTGCCCAGTCGAGAAAACCAGATCAAGCGTGTGACCTTTTATATGCGTTGGGCCGATGACATGTTGGGACAGCCCCATGGTTGTCATGGAGGCCATGAAGTCCTGAGCTGCCCCAGATACAGCGGCCTCGGCATGGAAGTTGAGAATACTAGAATACTAGAATACTAGTTACTGGGAGGGGCAGTAAGAGAGGGGTATCCCATTCAGGCCTTTTTTATGGGCCTCCCAACAAGCCTCTGATTGGCCACTGTGTGGGGGGGGGGAGACACTGGACTAGAGGGACCTTTGGTTTGATTCAGCAGGGTCCTTCTCATGCTCTTATGTTCTTCTCATGAAACTGTTCAATTATCTTTAGATCATGCATTCATGTTTGGTGCCATGTAAACTGTTAATCAAATATTTCATATAATTAAGGTTTCGATAAAGGAGTCAGAAATGGTGGGAAGGATATTGTCTGTGCATTTTTATTATTATTGCTTGCTGTTACATGCAAGGCAGAAATCTGGTTTAACATCATTATCTCAATCCTGGGCTCTCTCCAGTTCAGGATCCTGATGGTCACCCTGCCAAAGATTCTTACATAGCCCTGGCATGGAAAATATAGTTAATACCAGCCAAGGACTTTCATGCCAGGACACTGATATAGATTTGGAGAAGAAAGTGAAATTTTCCCTAGAGTGAATAATCTTTATATTGTTTAATGATTATTGGCTTATACTTCGCAGGCCAAGAACATGACGTGAAAGTAGCTGCAGCCACTAATTGGACATTTGAACTTTGCCTAGGAGTCTTCCAGCAGGGATGGTAATCTCTTGCCATCATAACAATCCTAAAGTTAAAAAGAGGTTATATCTATTTTACCATAACAAGTCAAGAAGAAGGGAAAGCTGTCAGTCAGGTTCCCAGTTTATTCTTGGAAACTCAGATCTTGCAGTATCATTTTTTTTTATTTTTAACCCCTCCTGCATATTAACAGAATGATGTTTGGCAAGTGGAGGAGAGGGATAAATGAGCCACTATGCAAAATGTGAGGACCACATTATTTGCACAGCCAAAATGTTTTCCTCTGGCCAGAAACCCTCAGTCTTCATGACATAGACCTATTTGTAATACCATCTCAGCTCAGCCATATGCAGCCTTGTCAAGATTAGGTCACTAGCTATAGTGAGAATCATGGATAGGGGGAATGGTGGAAGCACTCATTTCTGCAATGGGCCAGGTCAGTCTCATTTCAGAAACAAGCATTTCTGCCCCTTTTGGGTTGCTCCCAGAAGCGCTAAATCTCTGTTCTGCAAGTGATGGATGCTGCTTGGGCATCAGAATCAGCAGCACTGGCTGCTCATAGGAGGTCTGCATTGGATCTGCCCCAAGTCTGCCAAATGGTTTCTGAAGCACAACTGGGTAGTTCCTTACAGCTCTAGCTGAGGGTAGATCAAACAGGAGAAAGAACAAGGCACCCGGAACATGAAGCTACCTGTTGCTTATGCAAGGACCTAGAGTTAACCTGGAAACGCTTATAACCAAGGTAAGTGGTCATCAGGAGCCAACATGAAAATGAGTCTAGAGTTTGAGTGAAGTAATACAACCTCATTTTAGTGCATTAAAGAAGCTAGAGTGGGTCTGTACAGCAGACTCTGGTTGGTGATGATTTCAGACTGAGATGGGGAATGGAGAAAGGACTGAGCAGTCCTTTTCTCTGTATACAGAGTAATCACTCTGTACCTCTCTGCATAGAGAAAGGGACTCCTATGACATCATGCAAAACTTGGGTCTGCCCCCTCCCCCAGGGTTAAACCACCTCTGGTTTAAGAACAATGGGTTCTGACATTTTCCTCCATTGTTGAATTCTGGAAGGGACTTTCCTCTCACGTCATTTGGGAGGAAGTGTTTTGTTTGCCTTCATTTCACCATTGTTAGAACATGGAGTACATGGAGAGCATCCACAGACTTAATCCATTAGTAGTGCTAAATTACTTGTAGATGCCAGCTGTTGAAAAATGGGACTGATCATTACAGTAATGAACAGGTGGCAACCTTGGTTCTATGTCAAACTGCCTGAAGAGTCCTGAACCAAGTTTCAGCCTTTTTCATGAAATGATCCATATCATAACCGAAAATATAACACTTAACTTTCTCAGATATGGGGTAGGTTTTACATGTGTTCCAGCTAATTTTCTGAAATAATGAGATGCAGGGCTTTCTTACTGGGAGTAGAAGGGGATTAGTACCTGCAGCTGGGTCTGCAACCAAGTTTGTTTTCTGTTCCATTCCCTCTGGTATATAGGAATAGTAAGTTGCAGCAGAATACCTCCAATTAACTGTTATAGGCCAAAGTCAGATGGCAAAGGGAAGGTAGTTCTTGGTGTTTATGGGAATCCCCAGAATCTTCCTATTTGCAAAACTGTTCAAAGAGATGATTATCCTTTTCTTCTAATTAAGATTGGTTATGTACTGTTGCTGGGGGAGGAGAAATGACTCAAGAGGTAATATTCTTTCCCAATGAAAAGGGTATAAATACACAGTGTTACACAAGTAAAACTTTGCATATGCACCTTCCTTCAAAGATACTATGAGTTAATAATACCCCAGAGTCCCTCTCTTTACTTGGCCAGTAGAGGCAATCTTTGGAAGATTCACCAGCCACATTGAGGATTGTATATTTGTAAACTATCTTAATAAACTAGCTTAATTTATCTAGCAATACAAACTGTGTTTGTGTGTGGTAATCTTCCTCTTTTCTTCACCTGTCCTTACACTGGTAACATTAACCTGGTAACACCACAAACAAATGAGAAGGGCCCTTGGCCCGCTCAGAATGATCATGGAAAGCAAACACAGACAACTTGAATATGGCAGTAGGGATGTTGGAGAAATCGACAACGGATACAATTGACTTTAGATTTCTGTGAATCTGACCTGCAGATTCCACAGTAGACTGGCTTTTAACGAGTCAAACAGATTCTGTGGACTTGAGGAGCAGTTTCTTACTTTTGGGGTGCGAGAATTAAGGCAAATGCGCACTTGTGCAAGGTGCATATTAGCACAAGTGCACAGTTGCAAATGAACAAAATTGTCATACAGAAAGTTTGATTCCAGCAATGAGCAGATGATGGACAATCTGCAAAACACAGACAGAATGGATTTAACAAAATCTGTTCAACCCCATGTGGCAGTATAAATTTTATTTTTCATACGTAGCACCTTTGATCTAGTTAAGAATATAGATCAGATTCTAAACCAGCAGACTCTTTTTTCTACAGTTGGAGATAAAAACATCTGTCTGTGGGAATTATTTTGTATTCACGATCATTTATGGCCTTTTTTAAGAGCCTTGAGTACCTAAATGCACTTACAGATCCCTTGAGTAAGCCTCTAAATTCTCCAAAATTGTCCCTGCCATTATTTGTGCATTTGATACTGAAAACATCGTGGAGGATGAGAACATGTGACTGGGTTGAAATTGGGCCAAAGAACAGTGCCAGGGCACCAAGATTACAGAATTATTTCTGAGGCACAGTGTATAATTTTGGTACAAATGAAACCTACATTAACACAGATTGTGCACAGTATTTATCTGCTAAACCTGATGTAGGGTGTTGCCATGGAAATAGCAAACTAGCAGTATGGTATTTTTGTTCTGAAAATAAAGTGTTACCAAAGCTGAAAAACATATCAATGTGAGGGGGAGAAAAAGAGTTAACACTTCTTTGAAAGAGCAGGGAGTTCAACTTTTCATGAGGTAAAAATAGGCTTTGTTAATTTTGAAAACTCTTTTTATCCCATTAGGACGAAATGCCACCAAAATCTAGAGGGGGAAACATAACTTCGAAGAGGGCTTTGAAAATGTGAAAGATACAAACCAAATGAGAGGCTACAATGAAGTGGATCTGTTTTGGAAACAAAAAGGAATAGCTTCCTCAGTGTAGGGCTGGTTAAAGGCCTCTGTAAATTTGAGGTCATCAAAATCACTCCTGTTGCTGCCTCTTATCACACATAACAGAGGTTGTTGTTTTTAAAGCAATTAGGTTTAGTCTGACAATTTGATGCCTCAGCATTCATCTTCAATGAAATCATGAAGTGTTTATGTTT
Source organism: Heloderma suspectum (assembly GCF_057233095.1). Taxonomy (NCBI): domain Eukaryota; kingdom Metazoa; phylum Chordata; class Lepidosauria; order Squamata; family Helodermatidae; genus Heloderma; species Heloderma suspectum. The sequence goes on from NC_139461.1 coordinate 258,178,918, forward strand.
TTGTAAGCCTAGCTGATGTATCACTTTATTGCTAACAAGCATGAGCCATAATTACTCCTTTATTTGACAGAATTTATGAATACTTTTATTGACAGCTCTCTCTGTTCTGCATATGTCTGATAAGTCAGTTACTTAACAGGCAATGTTACTGCACACAGCTGGCAGCCAGGCAGTTGTATTTAGGTCTCCCTTTGCTCTTTCTGATCTCATGGGCTTTATCATCACATCATTTTCAAAAGGGCAGCTTACAAGAGGAAGGGTTTTGGTTTTTTAAAGTAATGATGACAGATGACCCAGGATATAGTCTGAATGCAGAAGGAACAACATAGATGCAGAGTTCCCCCAGCTGTATCGTTTTATTAGTTTCTGCTATCAACTGTTGAGAAAGGAGACCATTTACATCCGTTCTCTTTCATATCCATTGCTAAATCTCTGTGCTTTTTAAAAAGTGTATGTTCCTCGTGCCTTCCTTCCAAGTACTGATTAGCTCTCCTGTAAGATCTCTGTCCTTCCCTTCCATAATGAAATCCATACAGCACTCAGTCATTGAATGCTGAATCCATTCTCTTCACAGAGCTTACACATTTTCAGGCTTTCAGCATAATCTCAGATCCATCCATCATTGCGCATATCATAACTACCAAATATCACAGTGTAGGTCAATAGGAAATAGCGAAGATATCCACTCGTTTCATGCAATAAACTATATATTCCCTCCACACCAAATATCCTGTATGACAAAATTTATACATATGTGTAGAGCTGGACTGTATGTGGAACCCCCAAACTCAGTTCTTTGGACTACTTCACACCTTGTTTTTCTTTCTTCCATAAAGACAACTATTTCACATTGTAAACCCAAATCTGCAGTCAAGCGTGAAGCCCACAGTATAAATTCTACTGTGGATTCTCTTTTCCTGATCTCAAGCAACTGATTTTCATATTTAAAAAAATGTGCTGGAGCAAATAGTACCACTGCAGAATTTAAGAAGATTACAGGAGATACTTTGGCAGAAAATATGGAAAAATAGCATGGAAATGAAGATTTCACATGCAGATACACTAGAGAACTGGGGATATTGCCTTGGTGGAAACATGAGAATCAAAGGTACAGTATCATGCATACATACATGTGCATGTGGACTCTCTCTCTCTCTCTCTCTCACACACACACACACACTCACACACATGCGTACGCACACGCACACACACACACGTGCACAGAGGATTCTGATGCTGCATAATGGAAAGATAAAGTAATCTCCACCATCTCCATGGTTGGACTACTATTGCTGCCATCTTGCAACTGGTTCAAAATAAATCTAGCCTTCGGATTATTCAGATCACCTTTTACTAGGTTCAGTGCATCTCTATGTGGAAAGCTGTCAAGCCTGAGTAACTGTCCTGTGTGATGCTTGATTCTTAAAGTCAAAAAGGTAAATGGTACTAAGTATCAAAATAGTTATTTGTCCATTGGATGAGGTACAGGGATGTACTTATAAAGCTAGATGTATTAATAGGTTCAGTTAGAAGGTTCAGACCAGAAAGAGTCCTCACTCTCTGAAGTGCCACTGTAGAATGTGCAAATAACCTGCTTTGTTCGTGTGCATATTGAACTGAAGAATAAAGGTGACAAACTTAATTTTGCAGCCAGAGTGCAGACAAAGCTGCAAGGCCAACTGCTTCATTATAATACTTGTGTCGGGAACAGATATTTGGGTTGAAAAATGTAACTCCTACACATTTGAGGCCATTAATCAGACATACATAAAGGACTGGGACACTGCAATGACCAGTCAAAATCTAAAGTTTAGGGAATGCAAGCAACTTTGTGTTTAGGCTGCTAAATTCATACTCTTGGTAGCAAGGAATGATAGGAGTGCAGGATGGGGATGGATCACTCTATAACTGTGCCATGATTTCTCATGCCTTGCTTCAACTTTACTCAATAGAAAGCAATGTAAAAGGAAAAATGTAGGGGGGGTGTCTCCACAGGCGGTCATTCGAGGCACATACAGGCTGCCATCTGGCAGCCACCCCAGAGCTTTTCACGGAAAAACCAAATTTCCTGAGACTGCTTAAAGTCTGATTCTTTTCCTTAAGTCGGGTTCTCTGCGCTATAGTTTCTGTGTGCCCCAACCCCTGCATTTACTTTGGGTATGCTAGGCCTGACAGGGATGTGCCTTTCACCATCACCCAGGTGTTTCCTGTCCCTGTGTTTCCCATCCCTGTCTTACCCAGCACAAACATATGTGTATCTACTCAGAAGGAACTCCCATTGTGGTCAATGAGGTTTGTTCCCGAAATGCGCACTCCCAAAGTTACTGAGATTCCCATGAATTGAAATAACGCATTTAGGAGCCTTAAAACTATGTTGAAGCTATGTGTCTTTGATGACTGCTTCTTTGCTTTTTGGAAGTAATTAATTTGCAGCTTTGCTCCTTTGTAGCATTGGAAGCTTCAGGGGAGGGGGAAGGCTACAGCTGTGTTTCTCTAATGTTTCCATAGCTGTAAGGAGCAGGGGAGCCTCTCACATTGGTTGATCAGCCCCTGCCAGTCTGCTGACATTCACTCCAAACCCCCCACCCCATCCGAAAGCATGTTACTGTGAAGCAACTTAGAATGGTATGGTGCACTCATTTGTGGAGCCCTGCACGAACCAAAACCGATGCCCTGAAAAATCTGGGTAATCCTCCCATTGTTGTGGGGATCCCTCCTAGGTGAATAATGAAACTTCTCTGAGACATACACTAAGGGTCAAAATAGACACTATCTTAAATCTGTATCTAGCAGGTGAATCTTTTTTTCTTTTCTTTTTTACTCTAGAGTAAACATAGAGCCCCCAGTCTGGATTGGACTCTAGCTTGTGCGGTCGTGGATCTTGTAAGATTTGGATCAGGCCCCCTACATGTACCTTAGAGTAAAAATGGTGTGTGTGTGTGTGGGGGGGGTATGTAGCTGCTAGATACAGATTTAAAGTAATGACTGTTTTGGCCCTAATTCTCCTAATAGCCATCAGGTGAACAACAATTAGGTTTTCCTTAGAGCTGATTTTATTCTTCAATAAATGGAGGCTGTCTTGGCTAATTTAAATGCCAGTTCTCTATGAACAGGACCCACTCAACCTGTTTTGATTATCCACTAACCTGGAGGGTACTTGGAAATAACAGTGATAGTGGAATCCCATCTATACACATGAACAAAACAAGATGTGGTGTTAGCTACTGGAGAGAGAGGCTGGCATTATCAGAATTTAGCCCCATATGCTAAGAGCTGATTACACCTGGGGCAAGGGCAGCTCTATCATGACATGAAATGGAGTGGCCACCTTGGATGACAAATTGGGGGCAGAAAATGGTCAGTTATTTTATTTACTCTGTGTTTTACCACACCTATGTGCTTGTCAAGATTCCACTGATGACCCGGACTCCCCAAGCAACTCCTTAAGGAGCCCTGCTTTCCTTCTTTTAATTATCTGTTTCCAAATAACATGGGGTTTAGGCTGTAGTTTGACATACCAGATACAGGGTTTAACTACAACAGTTTACTGGTCAATGTAAAGCTAGCAAATCACAACTAAAGGTATTTACACAATAGAGCTGAGTGATACAAAAGGCATTAAAAGAAAATAAAAGTTGCAAAACATAAGTTCCTTTCCCTAGCTGTCTTTAGACTTTTCTAGGCTGCTTCTTCCTGTTACTCTTCAGGCTCTGCTCTCACTTCAGGCTCTGGCTTTCTCTGCCCTTATTGGCTCTCTTTATATACCCTCCTTCCTGAAAACCGAAAGTACTGCTTCAGACTTGAAGAAATGAAACTTACACTCAACCATGGAAATGAAACTACTCCTCTCAGGGTTACCCTGTCCCAACAGAAAACTCTAGGTCTCTAAGCCTGACCTTTTCCCCTTTGCCTCTGTAGGCGTGAAACCTGTGCAGTGCTATTGGGATGCTATCTACATTAGGCATCCTTGTCCTAACTCATAACTAAAATGAAATCTAACAGTAGCATCCTAACCATCTGTTTACTTGAAATACTTAGGTCTAACTGATTTCACAGGGATTGATTTCTGCAGTCTAAGTATAGCCCCTTTCAGAAAAGCTTCAGTATTCAGTGAATGCACAGACTGGGGTTTGCATAGCCATGTCTGCAGTCCCACCCCAATGTGAATGTACCTGCTGGCTCCTCCCCTGTGACAGCCATGCATTTGGTGGAAAGTCTGAATGGGGACCCTACACATGTTCAGCTGTACTCCCATAGGCTCCTCCACAGAATCAGGAACTCTAATACTGAATGGCTCCCAATTGCAGTTGTATATGTGTAGACCATTCAGAATTTCAATGGAACATGCAGACATCAGCAGGGACTATGGCCATGTTGAAGAAGTGGGTGGGTCCTCTGCCTCCACATGTTCACTGAAGACATGGAGGACTCCTTGAGAGGGACTTACATGTAATTGCATTTGATTGTATTCTTCACTGTTATCCTTGGTTTTCATCTTCCTCCCTTCCCTCACTTGTCTCTCTGCCACTGCCAAATCTTAGACTATAAACTCCTTGGAACAGGGACTGGTCTATTTTCCTCATGTTCTTCTGTAAAGTATCTAGTACTTCGATGGCTTTCTAAATAAATGCATGAGAACAACAAACAACAGCAGCAACAATAACAGGTGTTCACTTGGGGAAGTTGTAGCTAGGGATGTACGAACCCCCCACTGTCCAGTCCGGGGGGTGTGTGCGATCTGCTGCCGGGCAATTCAGGCCACTTGGGGCTCCACAGATTCTTCTGGGGCCCTGCCATTAGGGATGTACGAAAGTCACTTACCTTTTCGCAGGGGTGATTCGCGGTGGGGAGGAGGCGCTTTGCTTCTCCCCCCAAAGTTCAGGCGAGGGGGGGAGGCACCCCGACTCGCCTGGCTGAAATTCAGGCCGGGGAGAAGCGCCCCATCTCCCCGGCCGCGAAAGAAAAAGTGGGGGAAAAAAACAAACCCGTGATAGGCTACGTGACAATTAACGTAGCCTATCACGGCTAGATTTCCAAAGTCAGCCGTGACAGGCTACGTTAATCGTCACATAGCCTATCACGGGTGAATTTGGAAAAAAAAAAGCATGTATGCAAATGGCGGTGGCCCATGGGCGCCACCATTTGCGTTCCTTATTTTGGCACGTCTAGTCTACATAAAGATTTACGCTATTTGCGTTGCCCTTATTTTCGCCGTAGTCTACATAAATGTTTACGTAGACTAGACGTGCAAAAATAAGGAATGCAAATAGCGGCGCCCATGGGCCGCCGCCATTTGCATACGCGCTTTTTTTTTTCCCCAAAGTCACCCGTGATAGGCTACATGACGATTTACGTAGCCCATCATGGCTGACTTTGGAAATCTAGCCGTGATAGGCTACATAAATCGTCACGTAGCCTATCACGGGTGTGTGTTTTTTGTTTTTTGTTTACTTTTTTATTTTGTAATGGCAGCGGCGGCAGCCAGTCGGGAGACCGGCCGCCGCCCCCACCCCCGACTGAACCGCCGCCACTGAACCGCTGCCGGGACCTGCCGCCGAGAGGGACATTCGGCCATGGTAAGTCCCATCCCGGGGGGGCGGGGGGCCGGCGGAGAATTTCCCCAACACTTTCGGGGGGCTGAATGCCTCGGCGCTCGGCCTCCCGAAGATTCGTGGAGAAATTTTCTGCCATCCCTACCTGCCATGTCTGCCAGAGTTGGTGGAGCAGCTCTCCAGCTTTCTAAAAAACATGGCAGCTGCCATTAGCCTATCGCAGGAAAATTACAGCCGTAAATAGTATATTTTACAACATTTGCTGCCACAAAGCCCTTACTTTTACTTATGCCACAGTTTATGGCTGTATTTAGGGTAAGTGCTTCGTGGCCACAAATGGCATACAGTATGCCAATTATAGCTGCAATTTTTCTGCGATAAGCTAATGGTAAGCTAATGATAAGCTAATATCCATTAGGATATCATGTTTTTTAGAAAGCTGCAGAGCCACCCTGAAGGAACCATTCCGGACCTGGAGCTGAGTGTAGCTGGTCCTCTGTGGACTCTGCAGGTTGGATTCTTTCGAATCTGGCCTCATTTGAGTCCATGGCAGATTTCTCCAGCATCCCTAGTTATAGCTGGCTTGTTGCAGCTGAAGTCAATGGCACTAGATAATTTCCTGTATGTCAGCCTTCCCCAACCTGGCACCTTCCAGATGTCTTGGACTGCAACTCACATCCCTCCAATATGACCAATGGCCATGCTGGCTGGGAGTGATGGGAATTGCAGTCCAATACATCCAGAGGGCACTAGGTTCGGCAAGGCTCCTATAGAGTTACAAGTGACTAGCTTACCTCTGCTACCTTTCAAAGCGTTGCTCTAGCATTAAAAAGTCAACAACAAACTTGGACTCCAAGGTGAAACTAATGACAATTAGTTAGACCATGGAAAATGTGATTATATTTATATGGTGCTTGGTCAGCTCTGCTTTATAAATGTGCTGTACAAGGGTCGCTAACCCTTATGTTCTTGCTATACTACTACTCAGGTTACACATGCTATATAAACCTACTCCCAGTTTTACACTGTACAAGTGTAGGAGAGACGAATAAAATGTACAAGTGCTGCTTGACTAAAATAGACTTTCTTTCATAGTGGCAGGATAAGGTACAGGTGTTTCTGCTTCATCCTTGCATGAGGGTCATAAACCATTACATACAATGCTAAGTGCCAGTCAAGCCCAGGCTTGATGTAAATGTCATTCTCCACAGCAGGGAGCCCAGATCCACAATGACAGGAAGGAAGCAAGGCTGGAAGGCTGCTTAAATGTAATCACTTTAGCAGTGAAGGGCAACTGTCTCTTAGTACAAGAGACTCCCCCCTCCCCCCGCACACGTGTGCATACGCGCATGCATACACACACACACACACACTATTCAGCTCTTCTCCTATATTCAGTTATTGTGCTTGCTTACAACTTACCTTCCATCTACCCACACTTTGCCTCCATCTTTCAGGCCCAAATCCAGATGGGAAGGAAGGATGGAATGCTTGGGACTAGCCACCATGTTGTCCTGGTCCTATAATGCTTCGTGAAGCATCTGAACCTCACTGTATTATGAGAGGAATCCTCCTTTGAGTTGACCCAGGCTGTGTTGCTTATAGGCAAGCACAATTTGTGACATTGTCCAACTTCATTACTGATCACAGGTCATGTCTGTCCAGTAGCTTCCAATTTCCTGGCTTTGTGGAGCTTGAGCCAACTTGAGATGAGCCAACATGAGCCTTAACTCTGGTCTTAAATCAGCAGGGTTTAAAAAAAAAAAATCAGTGGATTTCCTTAGTTTTTACAGTGGAAATTTATTATTACAGTGTTGTGGGGATGGAGGGAGAAACAAACTCAAAAGCAAAACACTAATAAGTCATTAACTGAGTAGAAATGTACAAATGAAAAGATATGTCCCTATATGTTCAGAAAAAGCTTACTTCTGAATAGATCTGCACTGGATTCCAGAATAGCTTTTCTTTTTCCTCCCTCTCTCTTCATCAGTGATCTATCAATCAGTGAGAGTGATTCCCTCAGCCTTAAAAATAACCTCACTCTTATCTCAGTTGACAGTTTCCTGCTACCCTTCCCCCACTGTCAGCATCCTGACAAGAACAGCCAGCGTGGTGTAGTGGCTAGAGCGCTGGACTGGGAGCCAGGAGATCCGGGTTCTAGTTCCCACTCAGCCATGGAAGCTCACTGGGTGACTATGGGCTAGTCACAGACTCTCAGCCCAACCCACCTCACAGGGTTGTTGTTGTGAGGATAAAATGGAGAGGAGGAGGGTAATGTAAGCCACCTTGGGTTCCTTGCAAGAGGAAAAAAGGTGGGATATAAATGAAATAAATAAATAAATAAATAAATAAGAACAGTGGAATTCCTCTCAAAACACTGGAGTGCAGTATTCTAACTGCAGAGTGAAAGGGAGCATGCCCAACATAACTTCGCCAGCAGTTGCTGCCTCAGGCTTTCACTGGGCAGATAAACCTTAATACCTTTTAAACCACTGCTCAGAATTTCACCAAATCAACGAGAGGCACACACCTCCTTGATAAGCCTGAATAAAATTTCCCCAGAACTGAAAGAAATATGATATGCTGAGCCACAGCTTGGAGTAAAAGGTACAAATGCATCCATTTTCAGAACTGTTTAACTAGTTGTATCTGTGATCATTTATATCAGAGTGATTTGATATTTTGGTCAATTGTAGACTTCATCAGGTAAAATATAGATGCTAAGATTCAAATTATTTGCTCCACAAGTGTCATTTTCATAACTTTGTGGTGGAACCTTTTGAGGATGTCGGTAGAACATTTTGTTTGTTTGTTTGTTTGTTTTTTTGCAGCTCAATTAAAGGGGCACCCTCACGCCCCTTCAGTATGACGTTGTGCTAGGAGAAACTAAGGCAGGCTAGAAAGAAAAGTATGTGCATATTTCAGCTAGGAGTACTGGAAGTTAAGCTCACAAAACTGGTGTGTGACTGCATATAAAGTAACCGAGATGCACACGGTGGCAGTAGTAAGACTAAAGGGTAGGGATGGACCAATATGTCAATTTTGGTTTCTCCTGTTTCTTAATTTTCCAATCATAAATTCATTCTATCCCATTTCCACATCACTTTGTGATGTAAAAAAGGGCCCTGAAAATTTGTACACATGTTCGTGCGCATTTCTCCTAATATACAATTATTTTTGTAAGTGGTTTTCCCCAATATAAGGGGAGTACTTTATTTTCACCATTATATGCATTTTTTTGTGCAGAATTTTCCCTAATATATGCACTTTTGTATGCAGTTTTGTTTGATTGAATTTTGCATCACAGTTCTCCAAAGAAGTTTGAATACTGAAGGATAACTGTGTTTTGGTTTGCATATTGATTCAGGAAGTGCGAAGTAGTGAACTGAACAATTTTCTCCACCATATTACAGGGCACATGCCCAAATATCTGCAACTCCATGAAAACAAACAGGGACAACCCCAGTACAGTCACAATGCTGTATGTTGGGACCTTTATGCTTATAGTACTCTGACATGGCACCTGATAGAGCACCTCTCCTGGTATGAACCTATCTATAACCTATGATCAGCATCTGAAGCCTTCCTCCAAGTGCCTATAAGGGAGGTTCAGAGGACAGCAACAAGGCCGAGGGATATCTTAGTGGTGGGGCCCCAATTATGGAACGTTCTGCCCAGAAAGGCCTGCGTGGCACCAACATTGACATCTTTTCTGTGGCGGGTTAAGACTTTCCTCTATTCCCAGGTATTTGGTGGGATATGACAGGCTGTTTAATGCATCAGTCAAATTGTTTATGGTTGTCACTGATGTTGTAGTTGTTTCATAGGGTGATTGTATTAGTTGTTGTGATTGTATTTGTTGTTGTGAGGATAAAATGGAGAGGAGGAGGATAATGTAAGCCGCCTTGAGTTCCTTGCAAGAGGAAAAAAGGCGGGGTATAAATGCAATAAATGCAATGCAATGCAATGCAACGTAATGGACAATTGTTGTAGCTGCTTTAAATGTTGTATGTTTTAATTCTATTAGAAGTTACCTTGAGACATTTTTTTAGAAAGACATCTAAGAAATCATCATCATGCCCTAAAATAGACAGTTCCATGAAAACCTATCTACCCTTATCAGTCATATCAGGGAGGAAGAGGAGGAGGAGAACCAAGTATACTAAGGAGGCAACAGGCACAGGAGTTGCCACATTGCATTTACTGAAATAACACAAATGCAGGGCTGGAGGCACTTACAGGGAAAGACCAGGAGTCAGGAGGAGAAGATGCTGAAACCCACCTATACCTGCAAATGCCACACACATGCACACGCACACACACCAGGTGTTTTCCACCCATACTAGCTTACTTAAGATTTTACAGCTTTGGTGGCGAATGAAATGAATAAAAACCATTTGGAGGGTTTTGGCATGTGAAGGGGTAAGCACCCTCACCTATCCACTGATTCTCTCTTCAAGTGTCTGCCCCCACCTTACAAGGAACACATTGGTTTGGAATCCCCTTATGTTCCTTGTATCATTTAGTTCTGCCTAGAGATGCAGTGCACATTCAAGGCAAAGATGCTCACATATGAGAACACCACTGCTCAAATGACTGCAAACAGAATTGAAATGAGCACAGTCCACCTTGAGCAGTCCCCCTGCCATGATTTTGCCCACTCGCCCATCCCTCTTGCAGGCCAATCACTTATGAATCACCCCAAAAGAGGAAATGCATCACTATTTGCATAAAATTTGCATATGCTATTTTATATGTATAGATGCAAAAATACAGTCAGGGCCAGAAATATTGGAGCAAGGATAACTGTTTTGGCAGTTGGCCTCTGTACACCACCACACTGAAGTTGAAAGGAAACTCACCCAGATGGGAGCAAAGTCAGGACTTTCAGCTGTAATTCAGGGGGTTTGACAAAAATGGGGCACTAACTGTTCAGGAAGTACAGCCAGTGGCATGCACATCCCCATCTTTGGTGGCTCATAAGTAATGGAACAAACCAACATCATTTCAAACTTAAAGGTCGCCTTTAATACCTGGATGAAAATCTTTTGCAGCCAATGACTGCCTGAAGTCTGGAACCCATGGACATGACCAAATGCTGAGTTTCCTCCCTCAAGATGCTTTGCCGGGCCTTTCCTGCAGCTGCCTTCAGCTGCTGCTTGTTTGTGGGTCTTTCTGCCTTCAGTCTTGTCTTCAGTAAGCGAAAAGCATGCTCTATTGGGGTGAGATCAGGTGACTGACTTGGCCATTGAAGAACATCCCAATTCTTTGCCTGGAGAAACTCTTGCATACCTTTTGCTGTATGTTTTGGGTCCATCTGCAATATGAAGCAGTGTCCTATCAGTTTGGCAGCATTTGGCTGAATCTGAGCAGAAAGTATAGCCCTATACACTTCAGAATTCATCCTGCTGCTTTTATCAGCAGTCAGGTCATCAATAAACACCAGTGGCTTAGTTTCATTGGCAGCCATACATGTCCATGCCATAGCACTGCCTCCACAATGTTTGATAGATGATGTGGTATGCTTTGGATCATGAGCTGTTCCTTTCCTTCTCCATACTTTTCTCTTCCCATCATTCTGGTGCAAGTTCATCTTGGTTTCATCAGTCCAAAGAATCTTATGCCAGAACTGGGCAGGCTTTTTTAGGTGTTTGCTGGCAAAGGCTAATCTGGCCTTTCTGTTCTTGAGCGTTACCAGTGGTTTGCACCTTGTTGTGAAGCTTCTGTATTTACATTCATAAAGCCGTCTCTTGACTGTAGATGTTGACAATGTCATGCCTACTTCCTCAAGAGCATTCTTGACCTGGCTAGATGTTGTGAAAGGGTTCCTCTTCACCATGAGCAGAATTCTGTGGTCATCCACTTTAGTTGTCTTCTGTGGTCTTCCAGGCCTTTTGCTGTTGCTGAGCTTGCCAGTTAATTCCTTCTTTTTCAGGATGTTCCAAACTGTTGTACTGGCCACTCGCACTGTTTTTGCTATCTCTCTGATGGGTTTAGTTTGTTTCCTCAGCCTAATGATGTCCTTCTTCACTCGCATGGACACCTCTTTGGACCTCATGTTGGGAGTTCCAGTGAGCAGCTACCAAACGCAAATGTAACACTCAGAACCACCTCCAGGCCTTTTATCTGCTTGATTCGTAATGGGGTACCCAGGAAACATGCCACACCTGGCCATGCAGCTGCTTGTCAGCCATTCGTTCCATTACTTATGAGCCACCAACGATGTGTGTGTGTGTGTGTGTGTGTGTGTGTATGCTACTGGCTGTACTTCCTGAATGGTTAGTGTTCCACTTCTGTCAAACCCCTTGAATTAGAGCTGAAAGTCCTGACTTTGCTCCCATCTGGGTGTGTTTCCTTTCAACTTCAATGTGGTGGTGTACAGAGGACAACTGCCAAAACAGTTATCCTTGTTCCAATATTTCTGGCCCTGACTGTATTTATTTGTAGGAAAATATGCACGTTTCTGCTGAGGAAAAGTTGGATGGAATGGTGGACAATACGCTCACGTGTTACATGCTAAGGTAAATTATGTAAATTGTTACAAAACCTCTTACATAATTATTTGTGTATTTTCCACATGACGGAAAAAGAATTGCATCCGTCTGTGAGTGGACAATGGAAGAAATGGTGCCTGACAATCCACGAAACACAGATAGAGTGGATTTTACATATCCCTACTGGGTAGCCCTTCAAACAGAGGCCACTTTGAAAATAGAAGACTGTGCTCTGTAAAAGGGGACACGTGGCCACCCTCACTGTCAGCAGTGCCCATGATCTCAGGTCGCAAAGCGTGCAGCTCCAGAACTGTCAGGAGTAGAACAAAAATCAGTTCACTGCTAAAGGCTCCCTTGGTTCAAGGGCCTTCCCCACTGACTTGAGTTTTGCCTCCTCTGACCCATTTCAGAGCTGAAGCATCTTTAGCTTTAAAAGGCAGAGTTATAAAGACCCTGTTGCTCCAATAATGGCTGGTCGGGCAAACACTTCCCCCACCCCAAACACCTGCAAATGTTTTCAAGCTCACAAAACCACTTTTGAGCTGAATGTCCTATATTCTGCCCTAAGATCCAGAAACCAATGGAATACTTGTATCTTAATTCAGACTGTGGTTTTCTGTAGCAAATATGTAATATAATACTGAATTTTGCTTAATAATAATGGATTTGAACATTATGATGATTGCTCTGTATGATTAAAGGCGGTGGGAGATCCCATTTACTAGGCTGACACAAATTTGCTCATTGTAAGTCAGAGGCTTCCTACATTTTTGAAAGGGCAGCTCTTCTCTGCTGGTTTTATTAGTACATCTGTTATGAATGGTTTTGCCATGGACTGAGCAGCCATTTAATAAATATTTGTTGTACATCCTGAGGAAACCAGTGAGATCGTCTCCATATAAATAATCTAGAGAGCTGTCAAGTCAGATATTTGCTTTTGTGGTCTGAGAGTTGGTGAAACAAGACAAGGCAAGGATGCAGCTGAACCCAAGGAGAGCTGTTTGCATGTATAAATCTGGGTTGAGAAAGAAAGTCCTATAGATTACACAGACATCAGTTATTACCTGTGAAGCTTCACTGGTGGCATAGGCCTGAACTTGTTATTTCTGTATGCTTTCCAACCATGCATCCATGTACATGGTGCCTTACATGCTAGATGGGCAACACAAACGGGCTGCCCTTGGCTGTTTCTAAGCATGATGGAGACACTAACCTATATTAAAATATCTCCCTGACCTGCCAATCATTGGTATCTTTGATCATTCTTTGGTACTTTGCCCCCCAGAGCAACTAGACCTGGCCCCTGGTGGTTCTACCAAAGTAGCAGGCCTGGTATCAGGGCAGAGGTTGGCATGGGCAGGAAGCCTCCCTGCTGCTGCAGCTTCTCCTGTTCCTCCACCACCTGGGAAGCACCATGGGTGAGCCTGCAAATGCCACAGGCCCGATTTTAAAATACTTAAAAAAAACAAATTTATGATCTGAACCAATCTGTCACTGCCTTTGGGGAACCACAGCCAATGATGGCACAAGGTGGTCTATACATCACTCCCAAGCCTTCCTTGGCAGCATCTGTTTGGTTCAAATCACTGCTACTCAACATGTAAGTAAATGTATCTAACTACCTATATTTTAAAATTCTGCACAGGGCCTGTGCTTGGTCAGCTGGGTGCCACAGCACTTTGCCAGCGGGGCCAGCCAGGTGAGGAAGAGGAGGAGATGCCGCTGCTGTGCCAGGTAATAAAAAAGGGAGGGTGAGGGGGATTGGGCAGCTTTGCAGCCTGGTGGGTGGGCTTGGGAAGACAGGGGGCTTTGAGGGGGGAAGGTGTTGGGTTGCTTGGCTAGCTGGCTGGAGAGTGGGGGGATCAGCGGGCAGGTGGGTAGGCAGAGTAAGGTGGCAGGCAGGCAGCTGCAACAGGGCTTTTACAGCAGGCAAGGGGTGTCAGCAGAGGTGGTGGTGGGCTGGGGTCTTTGGTGGTAACGGGAGGTGGCAGGGGCCCATCACCAGCACTATACCAAGGGTACTAGAGATGTGGGAGAAATTCAAATTTAGCTCAGATTTCTAAGAATCTGACCTATGGAATCTGCTGTGGAGTGGCCCCCTCACACCATGCAGAGTCTGTGGGCTTCTGGATGTTTGTTTTGTTTTGTTTTTAACTTTCCAAATTTTTACACATATTTATTGGTAGGCAAATACACATGCTTTTGCTGAGGAAAGGGGAATGGAATGGGACAGTATGTGAAATGTTATGTACTAAGGTACATTATGCAAATTGTTACAAAATATCTTATGTAATTATTTGTGGATTTTTCCACATGATGGGGAAGAAATTCGCATCTGCCTCTGAGTGCATGATAGAACAAAAGGCACCTGACAATCCGCAAAATACCGACAGAGTGGATTTTGCACAGTTCGTACATCCCTAAGGTACATTGGAGTCTGGCACTGACCCTCCATAGGAGTGCATACCCTCAGGCCTGGGGGCCCTACCCACCTCTCTAGAAATCCCAGTCCAGCCCTCCAAGTTACCCAGAAGGCCATGCCTCATCCTCCAACCCCCCTTTTCTCCACGCATTTTCCCAGCTTTTGTGCAGTCCACCACCCACCCACCCTGTTTCTAAAAGGTTGAATTGCCTCTACTACTCGTTAGTTACTGGCAGTAAAAGCTTTAAGCTAAAATATGCTGGGATTTTTCATCCCACCCCTTTTGCCTTTGGCCACTGGGATTTATCTCTGAGAGCTTCTCTAGAATTGAATTTGACCCTTGAGCTGAAAGAGATTCTGCACAGCTGCTCTACCAAAGCTTAAGCAAGCAAGTTTCTCTCTTCAGGAAAAAAGAAGTAAAATGTCTCTGTTACCAAGGCAATAATAAAATACATAAGAAATGCAGTCTCAAGTGCATTCCTGAAAGTCAAAATGCCAGTGCCAATCGGCTTCTGGAGGCAAACAGTCAGGAAGCACATTTGTCCCTCAGTCGTGCCACCCATCTGGCGACCTCACACCATCCAAACACCTCTGCTCTGTATCTAAGAAGGAGAGCCTAGGGGTGTTTACATGGGTCCCTATCCCCAAGCATTGAGGGAATGCATGAGGGAGGCAGAACGATAATTACTGGGCCTCCCTTTGGTGTGGCGTGACCAAGTCCCTCTGACATCCACACATTTGACAGAACACATAAACAGGAGCCATGTCTATATAAGTAGGACTCCTCTATGCAACGAGGCACACTGAGGTGATCAGGTGAAGCACCAGCTTCCCCTCCGCTCATGAAGCATACACATGGTGGGGGAGTGAGTGAGCAAGACTCTTACTGCTGGCTGGGAATTATGGGACCGCCAGCCCAAGAATGCATCAGGAGGGCACCAGGTTGGGGGCGTTTGGCATAAGCATCTGAGTGGCAATTTCTACTGGACAGTGACCAATGTGTGTCTAACTAGTTCTGTGCCAATATTTTCAAGGAATTTTTTCTTTTGACCATTCAAGGTGGGTGAGGGGAGGGTTGAACAATCATATACAAAATTGTGGCCAAGGTGTACGAATTTCTGAGAAATTCTCACGGTGTTGGGCTGTGGGGCTATTGCTGTGGCTGACTGGTGTGCGTGTGTTCTGCCTTTTACAGTCCATGTGCCCTGCAGCCTGCACTTGCAAAAGCTCTACTCTCCCTGCTTGATCAGAGAGGTCGCTCCCTCTACTTCTCTCCTGGGCAGGGAGAGTGTTTTGCAAGCACAGGATGTGCCGGCTGTGAACTGGTGCCCCGTGCTTGCAAAGGCT
Organism: Heloderma suspectum; assembly: GCF_057233095.1. Lineage (NCBI taxonomy): Eukaryota > Metazoa > Chordata > Lepidosauria > Squamata > Helodermatidae > Heloderma > Heloderma suspectum. The sequence goes on from NC_139461.1 coordinate 258,194,733, forward strand.
CTTTTTGAGCAGCAAGATCATTGCTGCTGTTTCCCTCCTGAGCATGAAGAGAAGAGCCTATGCAAGCACAGGGGCACCAGTTCACAGCTTTGCGAGTGCAGGTCGCATCAGCTGATAGACAGCGCACCCTGCACTTGCAACGCCTCACTTCTTCTCCTGCCAGGAAGGCTGCTTATGGGCCGGCTGAAAGCCAGGTGATTTTCTTTTTCTGAAGCTGAAAAAGAATGTCCTTTTAACCTTGGGGGGGGGGATTGCCTGGCTTTCAGGCACTCCACAGGCAGCCTCCCCTGGGGTTTGGAATGCCGAGAGGACAACATCGGCCAGTTCAACACTACTGCTTTATAGTGGTATTGAAGCACACTGATAAGTGTCGGGGCATATTAGACATTCGATATACCACTTTTGTAGTGTTATTTCCTGCTTTTTATTCCACATTATCCAAAATACCTCAACAAATGTCATTGTGTGCCCTACGAGGTATAAATGTGCAAGAGGGATATAGCATGACCATGATGGGATTGTAATGATATGCCACAAGGTGTAGATCTCGCCCTTAAGTCATGACATCCTCTCCAGGGCATATCCAGGAAGTGCAGGAAGTTTGGCCAAGTGGCAAATTGCCAAGGGAAGATCATGTTCATTTAAAAAAAAAATGCTTCAAGAAAGAACACCACTACCCTTTGCCACCTCAGAGTACGGGTGGACGAAAGTCACTTACCTGTCCTCGAAGCTTGTTCACGGTGGGGGGGAGGCGCTTCGCTGCTCCCCCCGCGAAGTTCAGGCCGGGGGAGAGGCTTCCTGCCTCGCCCGGCCGAAATTCAGGCCGGGGGGGAGGCTTCCCGCCTCGCCCGGCCGAAATTCAGGCCGGGGAGGAGGCGCCTCGCCCAGCCGCGAACTCAAATTATTTTTTTTAAAAAAAAACGCCCCCGTGATAGTCTACGTGACGATTAACGTAGCCTATCACGGCTAGATCTGCAAAGTCAGCCGTGATAGGCTACGTTAATCGTCACGTAGCCTATCACGGGGGCGTTTTTGTTTTTTTTTCTTTTATTGCAATGGTGGCGGTGGCAGCCGGTCGAAAGACCGGCTGTCGCTCCCGCCCCGCACGAACACCCGTCGAACCGCCGGCCGGACCCGCCGCCGGGAGGGACATTCGGCAAAGGTAAGTCCTGTCCCAGGGGGGGTGCGGGGGGTGGGGGGGCGAGAATTTCTCCCCGAAACTTGTTCAGGGGGTGGAACATGTTGGCGCTCGGCCCCCCGAAGTTTCGGGGAGAAATTCTCCACCATCCCTACCTCAGAGTAGGGATGTACGAAAGTCACTTACCTTTTCGAGAAGGTGATTCATGGTGGGGGGAGGCGCTCTGCACCTCCCCCCAAAATCCTAAATCGTCCTGCTCCGTTCCACGGCGGCTCCATGGAGCTGTCGGCCAGGGCCATCCGCAGCCGGAGTTCCGGCTGCGGACAGGCTACTGCAGATGCATATGGCAGCCACCGTAGTGGCCGCCATTTGCGTCTTACAAAGCTGCCGTAATAGGCTACGTAAGTATTTACGTAGCCTATCACGGCAAGCCAAAAAAACAACAACACAGCGTACGCAAATGGCAGCTGCTGCGGCAGCCGCCATTTGCATTCCCTATTTTTCACCGTTTTAGCCTACTAAATATGTAGGTTATTACAGCAAAAAAAAAGGGAATGCAAATAGCATAGTGGGCGCTATTTGCGTTCCTTTTTTTTCGCCGTAATAGCTTACGTAAATATGTCCGCCAGTTGTGTACACCGTTTTTTCTCTCTTTTTTGGTTGGCTTGCCGTGATAGGCTACGTAAATACTTATGTAGCCTATCACGGCAAAGACCAGGACGACAATGGCAGCCACGGCAGCCGGTCGAAAGACCAGCCGCTGCTGCCGCCGGACCCACCGCCGGAGCCGCTGCCATCCGGAACATCCACCCCAGGTAAGCCTCGTCCCGGTGGGAATCCACGGGGGGGGGGGTAGGACATTCCACCACGGATTTTGGGGGGCCGAATGCCAGTGCATTTGGCCTCACTGAAATCCGTGGCGGAATTCTCCACCATCCCTACGTAGCCTATCACGGCCTCCGCAGGGACGCAAAAGGGATGTCAGAGAATTCCACGACGGATCTTGGTGAGGCTGAATGCCAGTGCATTCGGCCCCCCGAAATCTGTCACGGAATGAAGCCCCTGCCCCCCCACAAAAGGCGCGTGGGATGAAGTCCCCACCGCCCCCACCCCACGAAAGGCGCGTGAAACAGAGCACTTACCTGCTCCCGTCCACGCTGCTTTGCGAATGGTGGCCGTCCTGCGGCCACCATTCGCTTTCTCCTCTTCATAGCCGTAATAGGCTACGTAAATACTTACGTAGCCTATGACAGCTAACGCAGGGACGCCATTTGCATCCCTGCGGAGGCCGTGATAGGCTATGTAAGTATTTACATAGCTTATCATGGCGGGGGGGGGGGGAAACCCCAGCGTACGCAAATGGCGGTGGCTACCGCCATTTGCGTACGCTGGGTTTTTTCCCCCCCTGCCATGATAGGCTACGTAAGTATTTACGTAGCCTATCACGGCTCAATACAGGGACGCAAATGGCAGCTACGACAGCTGCCATTTGCATCCCTGCAGGGCTGCCCAGCGGCCAGATGTCCATCGAGGATTCCGGGGGGAAGGACGGAGCACCTCCCCCCCACCGCAGATGCCCCTGCACGGAGCCAGGTAAGGGATTCGTACATCCCTATACGTAAGTATTTACATAGCTTATCACGGCTATGATCAGGAAATGAATGGGGGCTGCAGGGTGGCCGCCATTCACAAGTCAGCATGGACGGCAGCAGGTAAGTGCTCCGTTTCGCCTGCCTTTCATGGGTTGGGGGGGCAGGGGCTTTGTTCCACCACATATTTTGGGGGGCCGAATGCACTGGCATTTGGCCTTAGCGAGATCTGTGGCAGAATTCTCTGACATCCCTACCTCAGAGCTTTTTTGAGAATGGGAAGTCGCATCCCCAGCTCATGAAATCTTTGAAAAAATTCTTCCCCCATGCATGAACAAAGCAGAAAAATGACTGCCTCTTTCTCAGGAAGCAAAGAGTTTAATGAAAATGAAGAATGGGGTTTGGCACAGCATTAGTTTTAAATGGTCTTCTAGCCTGCATTTGGCTTTTCTTTTTTAAAAAATGCTTTTAATCTGTTGCTATCATGTTAGGGATGGCGGAGAATTTCTCCTCGAAACTTCGGGGGGCCGAGCGCCAACGTGTTCGGCCCCCCGAACAAGTTTCGGGGAGAAATCCTCTGCACCCCCCTGCCCCCCGCACCCCCCCCGGGACGGGACTTACCTTCCCTGAATGTCCCTCCAGGCGGCGGGTCCGGCTGGCGGTTCGTCCGGTGTTCGAGCGGGGCGGGAGCGGCAGCCGGTCTTTCGACCGGCTGCCGCCCCCGCCATTGCAATGAAAGAAAAAAAAAACAAACCATCCCCTGATAGGCTACGTGACGATTCACGTAGCCTATCGCGGCTAGATTTGCAAAGTCAGCCGTGATAGGCTACGTGAATCGTCACGTAGCCTATCACGGGTGACTTAAAAAAAAAAAAAAAAGTGTGTACGGATAATGGCGGCCCCCATAGGGAGCCGCCATTCCCCTTCCTTATTTGGTCGCTGTAGTCTACGTAAATGTTTACGTAGACTACGGCGAAAATAAGGGCAACGCTATTTGCGTTGCCCTTATTTTCGCTGTAGTCTATGTAAACATTGACGTAGACTACAGCAACTAAATAAGGAAGCGAATGGCGGCTCCCTATGGGGGCCGCCATTCGCGTACGCACTTTTTTTTTTTAAGTCACCCGTGATAGGCTACGTGACGATTCACGTAGCCTATCACGGCTGACTTTCTAGATCTAGCCGTGATAGGCTACGTGAATCGTCACGTAGCCTATCAGGGGACGTTGTTTTTTTTTTTTTTTACTTTCATGTTCGTGGCCGGGCGAGGCGGGAAGCCTCCTCCCCGGCCTGAATTTCGGCCGGGCGAGGCGGGAAGCCTCCCCCCCCCGGCCTGAACTTCGCGGGGGGAGCAGCGAAGCGCTCATGATTATTAAAAAAATGTTTGATTTTGAATTTTTATTTTTACTATCATGATCTGTTCTGGGACTTTTTCAACTGAAACACAGCTCTAAATATTTGACATACCTACATACTTACATTACAGATATCATATATGAGATAGTGAGAGATTTCACCATGGGTTGTTTAACATCTTGTTGAGTAGAAATATTTGCCATGTGCTTGCCTCAGTGTTGCCAAGAGGGCTGTAATAAGGAGGGATGTGCCTGAAAACAGATGGTTACACAAACCAGAAAACTGCATTCGTTCGTGACTCCCTGACCTGTGTGGTACTTGCAGATGTACATTGCCCTCTCAGTTGTTAAAATGTTCAGTGCATTGATATATGATAGACATAAGGCAAAGAGCTGTGATATATGATAGACATATATTGATCATTTGATTGATATATGGTAGACATATGGCAAAGTGTGAAACAGCCCAGTGGTAGACTGACAGAAACATAGGAAGCCACCTTAACAATCAGGCCATTGCTCCATCTAGTTCAGGGGTGGGGAACCTGTGGCCCTCCAGATGTTGTTGGACTGAAATTCCTATCAGCCCCAGCCAGCATGGAATTATGGGAGTTGTAGTCCCCAACACTTGGAGGACCCCAGGTCCCCCACCCTGATCTAGCTCATTGTTCACACTGATTGGTAATGGCTCTTCTGGCTTTTGGACAGGGGTCTTTTAGGGATGTACGAATCCCTTACCTGGTTCTGGTCGGGGCATCCGCTGGGGGGGGGGAGGCGCTCCGTCCCTCCCCCCAATATCCTTGACGGGGGGGAGGCGATCCGGTCCTCCCCCTTGGAATCCTGCCCGGCCAGCTCTGCTCCATGGCGGCTCCATGGAGCAGCCGGCCAGGGCCGTCCGCAGCCAGACTTCCAGCCGCGGACGGGCTGCTGCAGACACAAATATAATATATTTATGTATAAATACTACGTAAGTATTTATATATAAAATACTTACGTAGCCTATCACGGCATGCCCCCCCCCAAAAAAAACGACGTACGCAAATGGCGGCGGCTACGGCGGCCACCATTTGCGTTCCCTATTTTTCGCTGTTCTAGCCTATGTAAATATTTACATTGGCAATTACGGCGAAAAAAAAGGGAACTGCAAATAGCATAGTGGGCGCTCTTTGCGTTTCTTTTTTTCACTGTAAAAGCTTATGTAAATATTTACATAGGATAAAACAGCGGGGGGGAAAAAGAACGCAAATAGCGCCCACTATGCTATTTGCAGTTCCCTTTTTTTTTGGCCGTAACTGCCTACGTAAATATTTACATAGGCTAGAACAGCGAAAGATAGGGAACGCAAATGGTGGCCGCCGTAGCCGCCGCCATTTGTGTACATGGGGTTTTGGGGGGGGTTAGCCGTGATAGGCTACGTAAATTTTTATGTAGCCTATCACAGCTGCAAGGAAGGCAATGGCGGCTGAAGCAGCCTGGCCGCAGCTGGCCAGGAGACCAGCCGCCGCTGCCGGAACCGCCGCCACTGCATCCACCTCATTTCCCGCATCCACATCCCGCAGGTAAGTTCCATCCTGGGGGATTCCGCCGGGGTGGCGGGGGGGCAGGAGGCCCTTCCACCACAGATTCCGGGGGGGCAGATTCTACAGAATCCAGCCTCACTGGAATCCGTGGTGGAATTCTCTGCCATCCCTAGGGCCTTGCCCAGCCAATGCTGGATTTAGGAACAAACCAAGTAAGCCATGGCTTAGGGCCTCATATTATGAGGGGCCTCTAAATAGGTTGAAGATAACTAAGATGTATTATAATTGAAATTGCTTTGGCTTAAATACGTTGGAAAAGCTGGTGTGACTTACATCAAAGTTGCCTTATATAAAGTGTGGCAACACAGCATTTAGTATTAGAGGCAATAAGCACAGACTACAGCCTGTTTAAAACAAGTTCAAATCAACTTACTTTATTACATATACATCTCATATATGTCTTCAGAGGAGCCTATCTAACACTGTTTAGCTACAAGCACCCCCTAATGCTGGGTAGTACCCTTTCATTATCTTTTCTATTATAATGTAATAGATATTTTCCTCTTTATTTTTATGGTATGGGTCCTCTGAATCTTGACATTAGGGTCTCAGCATGTCTTAATCCTGCCCTGTTCCCAGCCCTACATTGAAAAATGTCGGGTTTGAACCTGGGACTATTTGCATAAAAGGATATATCCTACAACTCAGATCTGTAGGCTATGTTGACTTCCTACAGGCTACATTTGTTAACCTGTGCAGAATACTGATTTGAAATGTGTTTCCTTGCAGCTTTTGTTCAAGGTCCATAAATGCCAAAGAGGCAATGACCAAATTTGATTGGAAGTAGGTAGAAGTATATCCTTTCCCCACTTACCAATTAATTAGATCCGTTCTGACATGATGCCTGCAGAGAAAGCATTGACATGTATGTTTTCATGCTGTGCTGAAAATTTCTTCCATATTTTTTTGGCCATTCTCATTGAATTTTGGTACATCACTAGGTTTAGTAAACCACAGCTAGCTTTGGAGATGAAATACCAAAAGGCAAAAATAGTTTGAAAACAACCAACTTTTCAGCTTGTTAGAAATGGCATAGAGGCAGACACTGATAGAAGTAAAAAGGATGTGAGTGAAAGTAAATTCTGCTGGGTAAAACTTCCCAGCTGAAAGTGGTTTCATTTTTTAAAAACCTTGATTTTTCTAATTACATTATTAAATATGAAGGGGCCAGGAGGACTCATGTTGCATGTTGTGGCAGAAGCAGCATCTTTTTGACTGAGCGCAGCACTTCTGCACACATCTGTGCAGGTGAGCAAAACCCTTCTGGTTCAGATACTTAATGCTCCAGAAGAATGCCTATTTTTTGCCCCCATCTCCTCTGTGAAGCTGACCAATATAGCCTTGGAAGAGCTTTTGGTCATTATGTAAAATAAAGTAGGCTTTCATTATTTTGAAGTATTTGGCATTATGTTCTACAGCGTAACCTGGTTAGAACGTATTTCCCTGGCAAGAGAGCAGAGGTATGAGAAAGTAAATGAATGTTGGAGCAAAGCTATGTCTTCCATATACATATAAATGTATATGTAGTGGAATAAGAAGAACCATGCATCTGAACTCTTATGATAAGAACTGTGGGGGGGGGGGTTAGTGATGAAGACATGCCGGCTTCAGTATTGTTAGTTAATATTCCTTCTGGGTAAAAGGCAAAGAGGTACAATCTTAAGAATAAAAAGGAGGTGCAGAGCCAGATGGCTGAAGGACATTAGATCTTAATTTTCTGAAGGGGCAATAAACCGCAGAGTAGAATGGGTCGCTACAGCTTCAAGCTGTGGTATTCCCCTATAATCTGCATAGCCTTTACAATTGTGTAACAGGCTGCAGAATAGCTGTTCCATCCTCTGACATTGCAGGGATAGAGAGATCCTGCATCACATATTCTAGAGTATGGGCTACTTCTTTCTTAAGTTGTTCTTATCATAGACCAATTCACATAACTTCTTTTGGGCAGTGTGTGTGTACTCATGTGTGTGTTACTTACTATCAATACATATTGACTTTTCTACCTCAGTCCTGATTCAAATTGAACATCAAGATGGTAAAGTCATTGCCTGAGCACTTTACCACCAACTCCTAATTTAGAGTGGCTTCACACACAGGAGGAAGCAGATGCATGAATGAGTTGTGTTACACATCCATTTTTTGATGCTTCACGCCTAAGGTGTACAGGAGGAACATCTGTGTGAGACACATGAGCAGTAGTCACATTTGGTCGTTTGGAGCTCCCACAATTCTCCATGGAAATAAATGTGTAAATTGATTTCCTCTTCACACTTTACACTGAAAGTACAAAAAGCAGATGTGCAAATCACTCACACATCCACATTTTGCGGTTTCCTCAGATGTGCAAATGTGCCCTACCTGTGCTACCTGGAAGCACATTTTAAAGTGTTTCCTGTGGCATGCGAAATCAAGGGCTGAATCCAGGGCAAGCTGCCCAGATGCCCACTTCATCACCTTCACCTTCAATCTAGACAGGCCAATATGGAATTGTTGTCCACTGAGGACAGCCTGAAAGTGGTCCACACTCAGGTTAAGAACATAAGAAGAGCCTAGCTGGATCAGACCAGAGATCCATCTAGTCCAGCATCCTGTTTCTTACATTGGCTAATCATATGCCTCCAGAATCCCACAAACAGGGCCTGAAGGGCCTTTCCCTGTTGTTGCCCCCATCCTCTTCAGCAACTGGTATTCAGTGGCATGCTGAATGAATGTGTGAGAAATTTGTTTCAGTTCATTTAAAAAGTAAGCATGAAAAAATGCATACTTTTGAAAAATGCACAGAAAATAACCTTTAATCACTGGGAGAAGAATGCATGCATTTCAAAGATGTGCACAGTTGATACATATATTTGGAAAAATATGCACAAAAATATGCACAGATTTTCATGTGAAAAGAAAAAACACACCAAAGCTCGGATTTGATATGGACTTAAATCAGACAAGCTTCAAATTTGAATTCAGAGAACTTTGGTGAGCTAATTCACATATACTGCCTCTGAACATGCAACCAGAGCCAGTCTATTAATGGTGAGAGCAGTCTGGGTTTGGCTTTCTCTCCTGAAAGAAGACTGTGACAGTAATATGCTAAAACATGGAAGAATGTTTGATACATGGATACAAAGGCTTGACTCTTTCATTTATCCTATGCATTTTTTTACTTTGGCTATGAGAAGGCTGAACCTGGGTGCAACAGCCATGTATGTATGGCTGCTGGGGATATTAAGAGACCACTGGCAGAAAAGATTTAGATGTGACACAAAAAGTGCAACTGGGGTTCAAATGCACACTTTAATGTCAATTGTGAAAATGGTCTCCCTTTCTCTGTGTTATGTGTTCTATAGCTTTGCAAATGTAACCTCTGTCTCTATATATACAGTCAGGGCCAGAAATATTGGAACAAGGATAGCTGTTTTGGCAGTTGGCCTCTGTACACCACCACACTGAAGTTGAAAGGAAACACACCCAGATGGGAGTGAAGTCAGGATTTTCAGCTGTAATTCAAGGGGTTTGAAGTGGGGCACTAACCATTCAGGAAGTACAGCCAGTGGCATACAAATACCCCCATCGTTGGTGGCTCATAAGTAATGGAACAAATGACTGACAAGCAGCTGCATGGCCAGGTGTGGCCTGTTTCCTGGGTACCCCATGACCAATCAAGAAGAGAAAAGGCCTGGAGGTGGTTCTGAGTGTTACATTTGCATTTGGTAGCTGCTCACTGGAACTCTCAACATGAGGTCCAAAGAGGTGTCCATGCGAGTGAAGGAGGCCATCATTAGGCTGAGGAAACAAAATAAACCCATCAGAGAGATAGCAAAAACAGTGGGAGTGGCCAACACAACAGTTTGGAACATCCTGAAAAAGAAGGAATTAACTGGCAAGCTCAGCAACAGCAAAAGGCCTGGAAGACCATGGAAGACAACCAAAGGGGATGACCGCAGAATTCTGCTCATGGTGAAGAGGAACCCTTTCACAACATCTAGCCAGGTCAAGAACGCTCTTATGGAGGTAGGCATGTCATTGTCAACATCTACAGTCAAGAGACTGCTTTATGAATGTAAATACAGAGGCTTCACAACAAGGTGCAAACCACTGGTAATGCTCAAGAACAGACAGGCCAGATTAGCCTTTGCCAGCAAACACCTAAAAAAGCCTGCCCAGTTCTGGAATATGATCCTTTGGACTGATGAAACCAAGATTAACTTGTACCAGAATGATGGGAAGAGAAAAGTATGGAGAAGGAAAGGAACAGCTCATGATCCAAAGCATACCACATCATCTGTCAAACATGGTGGAGGCACTGTTATGGCATGGGCATGTATGGCTGCCAATGGAACTGGGTCACTGATGTTTATTGATGACCTGACTGCTGATAAAAGCAGCAGGATGAATTCTGAAGTGTATAGGGCTATACTTTCTGCTCAGATTCAGCCAAATGCTGCCAAACTGATAGGACGCTGCTTCATATTGCAGATGGATAATGACTCAAAACATACAGCAAAAGCTACGCAAGAGTTTCTCCAGGCAAAGAAATGGGATGTTCTTCAATGGCCAAGTCAGTCACCTGATCTCAACCCAATAGAGCATGCTTTTCGCTTACTGAAGACAAGACTGAAGGCAGAAAGACCCACAAACAAGCAGCAGCTGAAGGCAGCTGCAGGAAAGGCCTGGCAAAGCATCTCGAGGGAGGAAACTCAGCATTTGGTCACGTCCATGGGTTCCAGACTTCAGGCAGTCATTGGCTGCAAAGAATTTTCATCCAAGTATTAAAGGCGATCCTTAAGTTTGAAATGATGTTGGTTTGTTCCACTACTCATGAGCCACCAACAATGGGTGTGTGTGTATGCCACTGGCTGTACTTCCTGAATGGTTAGTGCCCCACTTTTGTCAGACCCCTTGAATTACAGCTGAAAGTCCTGACTTCGCTCCCATCTGGGTGTGTTTCCTTTCAACTTCAATGTGGTGGTGTACAGAGGCCAACTGCCAAAACAGTTATCCTTGCTCCAATATTTCTGGCCCTGACTGTAGCTATATCTCTATATCCATATCTAACTGTCGATCAATCTATCTCTATCTCTATGTCAATATCTGTCTGTCTATCTGTATTTCAATATCTATCAATATCAATCTCTATATCAGTATCTATTTATCAATCATCCATCATCACCTTCAATCCTGCTGAGTAATATAAAATAATTTTCAATTGAGAGAATAGCTCCAAAATGGTCCAGACTCAGGTTAAAAGCATATCCAGGCTTGTGGATGTGCACTGTTATCCAGATGCTTTACTTAGGTGCCATTCAAGAAACCAATCATAGAATATAATAGTAGGGTTGGAAGGGGCCTATAAGGCCATCGAGTCCAATCAGCCTAAGAAAGTTTCTATCTGCATTCTTCTCACTCACCTACCCCCCCCCAAACATGCAAACTTATACAAAATATTATTTTGTTGGAATGATATAATCTCAAAATGTGTGCCATCTTGCCTCCGAGTTTCACAATAGAGTTTTAGATGGGACATCTCAAAGTGGAGGGTTCTCTGTCATTAAGCAGAGCTCCTGCACGTTTCAGAAATCGCTTGTATCTTCTCAGTGATTCTTAAATGTGCAACTCAAAGGAAAGAAAGAATGATTGTTATGCAAGCCCAGGATTTGCACATTGAATATATCTTTTATTTTCCCCACTTGTGCTCACTTCCTTTTCTCATATTATGATAGTCATTTGCATTACTTGCTCAAACCTCTTGGTCTTCTTAGCAAGGAACAGCAATGACACTAATGACTTGAGAACGGGAAAGACAGGCAAACTGCAAGTATCTGCCACTTACTGCTAAATATGAGAAGTTATCACCAGTTTCAACTTTCCAACTTTTTAAAAATAGAGTGACTGATGACGAGTTGTGCAGGTCTGGTTTAGCAACAGGGGGATTGCCCAGAGGCCCATAGAGTGTTTGTGACAGAGAAAGGAATTCCCGAGTGTCATCTTTATCCCTTGCGATTGAGCCAATCATTTTTCTCCTAAGCTAGCCTCTTAGCTAGCCTCCCTTTGAGTTCTGGGAAGCAGTGAAAAATGGAGTTATCAAGTTCCTGATAGACTGCCTTACATGGTTGGTGGATGGCATTCAGTATGGTGAGGCACAGGCTGTAGAAGACCTGACCTAAATTAATTTACCTAGAAGTCAGATCCATTGGTTTCAGTGGAATTAATTTACTTTGTCCTGCCATGCCCCTTGCTGGGAATTAATACTAGCTCTGCTTCCTATGTGATCGCCCTTATTTTAACATAATTGGAGAAGTGTGAGATGGAGAGACAAACGAACAGCAAGTAAAATGCTCCTACTTATTAGTAAAGACTGATCTTCAGCCTTTAGTTGATATTACAGAGATTGCAAATCGCTGCGTTGTTTGCTTACACAAAGCTATCATAAAGAAAGGAGACTGAGTTTCAGGTAGGGATAGCAGAACTTATCAATTTCAGTTTCTCATTTTTCCAGTTTTAAATTTGGGTCATCCCAAACTTTGATACTTTTTTTAAAAAAATAAAGTTTGCAAGAAAATTCATGAGCATTTTGTGCACATTTCTCCTAATGTGTATATTTTGCATGCATTTGACCTATTATACTTTTCTGTTGTTGCAAGCAATCTCCCTAATATAATGCATTTTAATATTATTTTCCTCAATATATGCTTTTTAAAAACACATTTTAATTGAATAATTCCATTGCAAAATTTGGAGAAGTGTGCATTTCAAAGGATAACTGAGTTTAGGTTCACATTAGGGATGCTGAAGAAATCTTCAGTGGATTTAAGTGAAGTCGGATTCCTATGAATCCGCCCTGTGGAATCCACAGTAGACCGGCTCTCCCCACCAATGTGGCACTGGCAGGGAGAGAGGGAGAGTTGTGTACAGCTTTTGGATTTTGGCTAAATTTGTTTTGGTAAAAATGGCAAGATATGCAAATTGCATCCATAATTTGCGTTTCCTGGGCGAATTATGGTGGTAATTAGTATATTTTGCGCAAATTACAGCCATGAAGTGCTTAGTTGTGTGTAAATTGCAGCCACAATTTCTGCATAACTAAGCACTTTATGGCCACAATTTGTGCAAAATACACTAAGTATGGCCGTAATTTTCCCAAGTTATGCAAATTGCAGCTGCAATTTGCGTATCTTGCTGTTTTTACAGAAAGAAATTTAGCCAAAATCTGCAAGCTGAGCTGGGGGCTTCTCAAAGAAATCTGTCGAGCCCCAAGAAGGGTGGATTTCCCCAGACAGACATCCCCTGGACTGGACACAGGTGGGTTGGTACATCTCTAGTTCATATAAGGTTCCCAAAGTGTGAAATCAGGGAAGTTCACATTGAAATGTGAAATGTGAACTGAATGAATCTCTCCGCCATCTCTAGTTTCAGGTGCTATCAATGTAAGATCACAATAGGCTCATTTCACCAGGAACATCTCTTGGGCATGCTCAAATGAAATGTATCTGAGCTCTGCTCAAAAAAGCAAGACTGTGCTCAACATGTACAACTGTCATTCATTCCAAACAGGCTTGCAGATGTGTTTCCCAATTGATTTTGTAGTGGGTGTATTTTTGTTTTTAAAATGTATTCAAAATGGTGATACATCATAGAAGATATTCTTGCCTTGCTTTATTAGAAGACACAGAAAGTCCAAAGGAACATTCCATAATCCTTGGGTTTGGATCATGGCTCCATGGATGGCAGCCCCCATGCATATTAAGTATCTTTCATTTCATTTCATTTCATTTATTACGTTTCTATACTGTCCAATAGCCACCCACTCTCTGGGTCTTAACAAAGATTTAAACGTTTAAAATATAATAAAATAACATAATATAAAACCAGTTATGTACAAAAATATAACAATTTTAAACAATCAACAACAGTAATAACAAACAATAAATCCCAGGACCCATTAAAAACCTGATCATATGCTGTCAAATCCCTGGGAGTATTTAAGTCTTAACCTGGCACCAAAAAGATTACAGTGTTTGAGCCAGGTGTGCCATAATGGGTTGTGTATGTGTGTGTGTGGCACCACTGAGATGTATCTTGACTTTGAAATATTATTTTTCTTTTCTAATCACCTGAGAACAGCCCCCTTCATATATACTGTACTCATCAATACTTTTTTTTTTATTATCCAATTGCACTGAAAGAAAACTAGCCTTTTTCTTCTTTTTAAGTCTCATAGATTAACCTAGGTATTTTTGCTATATGAAATCTTCTCTGTTAACTGATTAATTGGATTTCAAACCTCTTTTCAAATCCAGACAAGGCAAAGAGAAAACCAGCCACCAGTATTATTAGCTGCTTTCTGTTCTTGCTCCCAGCTGTTAGTTGGATTCTGTGAGCACTGCTGCTATTGTTAATGTAGGGGAACACTTTGTAGCTTTATAGCTCTTCCATGCATGTTTAGAAAGGGAATAAATGATCAACACCTTAGAGTAACAAATGAACATCATTGCCTCACATTATTGAGCGATGTGTGGTAATGCAGCGAGGATAACTGCTCGTACAGAATGGCAGATAATATTCAAGGCTTGAAATAAGCACTAATTATTCTCAGCCCGCCTATTCTAAAGAGTATCAGCAGGAAGAATGATGTCACTGTGCTTTTGTGGGACTGGTGACCTGTTTCTTAAAAAAAAACATCGATTAAAGCGAGTGTGATAGCAGTTTTCAAATGTTTTTAAATACTCCATGAAAAAGAGATCTAATCAGAGGTGCTGTGGGGAAGGCAGGAGAAGATGCATTTGGTTCAAGCTCCATCTGAAACAGAGTTAGGCTGGTTATTAGAACAAGGAAGTGGGAAGGGGCCATAGCTTAGTGGTAGAGAACTTGCTTAGTTGCTTTGCATGCAGAGGGTCCGTCCAGGTTCAATCCCTGGCATCTCCAGGCAAAGGTCTCTGAGAACTTGGAGAGCCACTACTAGTCAATGTAGACCCGGGGTGGGGAACTGGTGACCCTCCAGATGTTGTTCAACTCCAACTTTCATCAGCCCCAGCCAGCATGGCCAATGGTCATGGATGATGGGAGCTGTAATCCAACAACATCTGGAGGGCCACAGGTTCCCCATCCCTGGTGTAGACTATACTGAACTAGATGGACCAAAGGTCTGACTTGGTATAATGCAGCTTCTTATGTTCCTTACCTGGAATGAAATATTGTGGTGTGGAGTGCTCCTTGATCAGGATACTAGCTACTCCTTTCCATTCCCCCTGCCCCCCAATGTCAGCATCCCATACTCAGTTCTCATGGGGCTGTATTGGGGTGGGTGGGGTCCCCCTGAGCTTTTTCCCTAAAGATGTTTTGATTTTCTGAAAATCTCAGTGGTTCCATGATCCTGCTGATTCCTCCCTCTTGTGCATGGAAGGTGTCATTGGGGCTACATAAGGACTGGCACCCAGGGCTCCTTCACACAGAGCTTTTATTCTGCTATTGAGATTGCTCAGTCACGGACGTTTGTGGGCCGTTTAGATGACGTCGTGAACCTCCAGGGCATCTCCTGTACTAAATTACCTTTATTCCATTTTTAAATAGATAACAGATAATGAGCTATCAAATTACCCCAGTTGTATTCTGCTTGAGTTCCCTCCATGAAAAGAGGAAAAGTGGCAAGAAGAGGAGCGAGATCAATAAAACATATAGAAGACTCAGATAAGGGGGAGAAGGAGGGGGAAAGGGGAGGAGGAAGAGGGAGCATGTGTAAAGGGAGTCCGTTGTGATCCTGCATTTAAAACGGAAGCAGAAGGCCCTATTTTAAATGTAGGAATTTAGGCTGGTGTAGAGATGCTCCCAGAAAACTAAGATTGCTACATATGCATTCTGATTTCTAAAGAATGGTAAGGCAATGCAGTACATTGCCCATGGGATTTGTGGAACCCTTTCCTAAATGTTTTCACTTTTCAACAACCTGCACAAAGGTTGCACAGCTCAAATCCAATGTATGTTTGCTCTGAAGTTCAGTGGGGCATAGAATTGCAGCTGTACAATATGGTCCTAAGCCTGTTTACTCAGAAATCCTACTGAGCTCAATGGAGCTTACTTTTAGTAAATGGATTTGGGATTTTAAGAAGCTATAAGAGTATTCAGAAGACCCCCTTCACACACACATACGTTCATGCATGGAGGGAAACTGGGATCATGCCTGCAAGTCCTGGCTCCAATGCCACATGTCCTACTGCCACTGTACCCAACACCTGGGCATTCAGTGCAATGTTTACAAAGGGAGTCTACACACATACAACTGCATTCAAGAGCCTTATTCAGGTCTTTGCCTGAACAGAAGAGGGTTAAAAGTGTGGAGGGGAATAGGAGTGGACACACAAACCCTGCCCCAATGTCCCTAAACAGCTGGGTTTCTCTTCAGATCTTTGTGCATTCAGCATGAAGGTCTGAATAGGACTTCTAATCACTTTTGGCTGCACACACTTAGAAGGCTACACATGATTGGGAACCCTGATATGGCAGTACAGTAGCACCCAGTGGGGAGGGCTGAGTAACTCAGAGCAAACATCTGTTTAGATCAGGGGTGTTGAACCTCTTTCAGCTTGAGGGATGAATTCAGTTTGGGGGAAGCTCTTGGGGCCACATTCCAGTGATGGGCACAGCTGAAGGCAAAAGGGTTGGGACCAAAGGCTAAAGGGGCAGGGCCCCAAATACCTCAAACACAAGCATACTTTAGCTTAAAGCTTTCACTACCAGTAACAAAGTCTTAGGAGAGGCATTTTAACCTTTTAGAATTGGAAAAAAAAATGTGCAAAAGCCAGGAAACCAGAAAAGATTGGTGGATGGGGAAAAGGGGAAGGCGGCATGACCATCTGACTGCAAAAGGCTGGATTGGAACCCTGGATGGGCTGGACCCCTGGCTTAGATTGTAGGAATGGAGAATGATCACCAGCACAAAAAAGATGGCAAGGGAAGTCTTTGTGCATTAGACTATTCATGCAAGCACATTCCTGCTCTTTACTTGATTAGTATTATAGTACCATTAATGATGATATAAAAGGCCCCATGCCTAGAGCCACTGTGCACTAGCAGATAAATCATACTGCATCATGATCTGACTGATTCTGGTTCTAATTCATGTTAAGATATGAATTTGTTCAATGACCTTGGGTAACTTATTGTGTCTCAGACTCAACCATCTGACAGGATGGAATGCTAATGACTTCCCTGAGTAGAGATGACTGAGATAATCAGTGTTAAATGTAAAATGCACTATAGAAATTATAAATAGAAATTTGTAATAATCTCAGAGTAAAGAGACAGAAAACATTTGATATTTATCATTTTCCCATACTGGAGGTTTCTACTGAGAGAGGTTATTAATATTCCATTTAATAGATGTAAAGTGCATTTAAGCCAATTTAAATTCTTAATGATTGCAATGGGATTTCCTGTTCTTCTGGGATTGTTTTCCTCCCCAGTGATTTGTTTGAAAGTTCCACAAACGACTCCAGAAACTTTAGAAAGGAGGAAAACAATCAAATTTCTGTTAACAGTGAGCAGATGGGTAATGCCACTACTGCTTCGTGGGAACAAGATAATTCACTAAAATATTAAGGATATTGCCTGTATTTTGAATTGGTAATGTAATGGTGCAGGCAACTAGAGCAGGAGGGAATTCCTATAATATGTAATTGAGACATTATGACTTGTTGATAGAAACTCTGATTATAGGATTATGTACTCCTCTGTGAAACAACTTACCAGGGAGCCCAGATGTTGTATGGACCTAGTGAATGTCTTCAAGAGCACCATCTGAGGGATGGACAATTCCACTCATCTCACTTTGTTAAATGCCTTTTCCCAATTACTGTTATTGTTTCTGTTTCAGGAGCAAAAACAATATCTTTGTTTTCTCTCTGTTTCCTCCACAGCCCCCAAAACAAATCCTTTTGTCTTGGCAGCCAATATGTGTAGATCAGGGTGGGCAGACTTCAGGCTTGTGGAATTTTCTTTTCTTCTTCTTTTTATTAGAATCCTGACATCCACCAACTGGATCCGGGTGCAAAATATTGGCTCAGGCCAATAGACATAAGCTAAGAATGAAGTATGAGATTCTTCTAAAGCTGGTAGACATAACCTCAGAATTAACTATCAGTATCAGGTGCTTCTGGGTGCATGCTCAGCTCAGGAATTTCTGAACTGTCCCAGTTAGGGTTGGAATTACCCCCCCCCCCCCGCTGCCAAAGTCTGGTTGGGGGGAGGGGGTCTGCCACAGGGAAATCCAGGCTACTTGGGCTCACTGGATTTCCCCAAAGCCCTTCATGCAGGTGCCAGATTTTGCAGAGTGAATTTCCGATTTTTAGAATGCAAGGTCGGCTGCCATTCGCAGACCTTGAGCAAATTATGGCTGCAATGTACATAGATGTAAGTGCTTTATGCAAATGGCATAAAATGTGTGATTTACAGCTGTGATTTTCCCAAGGTCTGTGAATGTCTTTTCTAAAACCTGGAAGCTATCCCGTACAGAGTCTGGCAGGCACAGAGGTAATGGGAGCCAGTCTGTTGCGGACCCTGCATGTCGTATTCTTGGGAATCAAGCCTTATTTGAGTCCGCAGCAGATTTCTCAAGCATCCCTAGTCTGAGTACCAGCTCACAAATCCTGCCACACACAAAACCCCACTCCTGTTCCCCTGCCCCTCCAGCATTCTTTTCCAGCAATCTTATTTTATTGGGGTGGGGTGGGGTGGGGTGGGGAGACTTTTGAGTTGCAGCCGTTGTTAGACAATTGGGAGTCATAAATCTTTGCTGATCTACTGCAAATTATCAAGAGATCTACTAGTAGATAGCAATCTATCTTCTGCTCACCCCTGATGTTGAGTTTTTGTGTGTTCCACAGGATTTAAAGACAGTAGTATAAGGTCAGCTGCTTTCAGCATTGGTTTAGCAAATACATACAAACACACATTTACACTTCTAAGTTCAGTGGAAATCCACTGGAATAACTAAGTGTATGAACACACTAAAGGTGTCCCCAACCAGTCGTGTCCGACTCTAGGGTGTGGTGCTCATCCCCGTTTCTAAGCCAAAGAGCCAGCGCTGTCCGAAGACGCTTCCATGGTCATGTGGCCGGCATGACTGAACACTGAGGTGCACGGAACGCTGTTATCTTTCCCGCCGAGGCGGTACCTATTTATCTACTTGCAATTTCTTGCTTTCGAACTGCTAGGTTGGCAGGAGCTGGGACTGAAGACGGGAGCTCACTCCGTCACGCAGCACTCGGGTCTCAAACTGCTGACCTGCCGACCTTCCAGTCTGCAGTTCAGCGTCTTAACCACTAAGCCACCGCGGCCCCCCTATGAACACACTACATACTATTAAATGTTAGCCTGCATTAGATAACATAGAGCCTTGGTCTAGGGGTGGACGAAAGTCCCTTACCTGTCCTCGAAGGACGCTCGCGGTGGGGGGGAGGTGCTTCGCTGCTCCTCCCGCGAAGTTCAGGCCGGGGGGGGGAAGGCTTCCCGCCTCGCCCCGGCCGAAATTCAGGCCGGGGGGGAGGCTTCCCGCCTCGCCCTGGCCGAAATTCAGGCCGGGAAGGAGGCTTCCCGCCTCGCCCGGCCGCGAACGCGAAAGTTAAAAAAAAAACAAAAAAACCCACCCCCTGATAGGCTACGTGACGATTCACGTAGCCTATCACGGCTATATCTGCAAAGTCAGCCATGATAGGCTATTGACCAGCGGTTCGGCGGGTGTTCGAGCGGGGCAGGAGTGGCAGCCGGTCTTTCGACCAGCTGCCGCCTCCGCCATTGCAATAAAAGAAAAAAAAAAACGCCCCTTGATAGGCTATGTAATGATTAACGTAGCCTATCACAGCTAGATTTGCAAAGTCAGCCGTGATAGGCTACGTCAATCGTCACGTAGCCTATCATGGGTGACTTTAAAAAAAAAAAAAGTGTGTACGGATAATGGCGGCCCCCATAGGGAGCCACCATTCGCGTTCCTTATTTAGTCGCTGTAGTCTACGTCAATGTTTACATAGACTACGGCGAAAATAAGGGCAATGCAAATAGCTGTAGTCTACGTAAATGTTTACGTAGACTACAGCGACCAAATAAGGAACGGGAATGGGGGCTCCCTATGGGGGCCGCCATTATCCGTACACACTTTTTTTTTTTTAAAGTCACCCATGATAGGCTACGTGACGATTGACGTAGCCTATCACGGCTGACTTTGCAAATCTAGCCGTGATAGGCTACGTTAATCATTACATAGCCTATCAGGGGGCGTTTTTTTTTCTTTTATTGCAATGGCGGCGGCGGCAGCCGGTCGAAAGACCGGCTGCCGCTCCTGCCCCGCTCGAACACCCGCCGAACCGCCGGCCGGACCCGCCGCCAGGAGGGACATTCGGCGAAGGTAAGTCCCGTCCCGGGGGGGGTGCGGGGGGTGGGGGGGTTCGGAGGATTTCTCCCTGAAACTTGTTCGGGGGGCCGAACACGTTGGCTCTCGGGCCCCCGAAGTTTCGGGGAGAAATTCTCCCCCAACCCTACCTTGGTCTACTGGCAGCAATTTGACAAAATAGCTAAATAGAACTTCCATGTAGAGAGACTCGGGACAAACGGTAGGAGGTGGTGGCACGCTTGTGAGCCCACCAAAGCATCTGCCTGGCTGCTGCTGGAAACAGAATGCTCGCTAGATAGACCTTGGTCTGATCCAGGAGGGCAGCCAGAAAACAGCAATACATTCCAGCAGTACCGTCTCCAAGTTACCCCTTCAATCGTCTCTATTGTGAGTGACACTTAGAGGATGTGAAAATCAGTCAAGAGGCAGGAGAGGAGTTGTTCTTTTTAAAGAATGACACATCAAGATTTGTTATATTTGGGTCATTGTGAACCCAATTTGGATATTGATTTCAATTCTTCCATTTTCGGCATTTCGGGAGGGGGGATGAAAACTGGCAAAGGAGGCTGGGAGAGGTGAGAATTTCAAATAACTTTCTCCTTGGGGAGCAGGACAGGATTTCAGTTCACCTTTTTAAATTTAGGTGATGGCTATGGGATTTTCTATTTTTTTTTTTAACACCCCCTGCACTTGCAGGACCCAAGGAGTATTCTCCAGCCTGGCAGCTCTTTCTGAACTCCCAGGAGACCACATGACCTTGCCCTCTCCAACAGGCATTCAGGAAAGGCTCCAGGGCTGCAGAAGCTTCTTTGCAAAGCATGAACAATCGTGGATTTTAGAGCTTTAGAAAAAATCTGCTCTTCCTTGTAGCAATACAGAGTAAGAAAAATAAGGCTTCTTCTAAAGCTTCCAAAGCCCCATTTGTTCTTTGCCAGAAGCTTCTGCAACCTGGGAGTTTTTCCGGATGCCTAGTAGAGAGGGTGAGGTCACGTGGTCTCATGGGAGTTCAAGAAATGCTGCTGGGCTGGAGAAGCCTCTCTGTAAAGTGCAGGGTGCATTTTTTAAATAAAAAAATTAATATAAAAAATAGAAAGAAGATCCTTCAGCTACCTCCCAAACTTAAAAAGGTATGTGGAAACCCTGTCCCCCCTCCCCAAAGACAAAACTATCCAAAATTCTCCCCCTCCCTGCAAAAGAGGCAGGAAAAAAAAGCCTAATCCTGTCCCCTATTTTCCAAAAATAGGGGGCAGGATCCGGCATAGCACTAGTTTGGATCCAAGATCTGCCTCCACAAGAAGAAGGCACCTTTTGTGAGAGGAAGGGCTCTTATTGCTGAGGATCCTTCCTCCTCCTCCTCCTCCTCACTCCACAGCGCACTCCATTTAGCAGGATCTCCTGGCTCTCTGTGTCGAGCTTCCAGGGCCTGGAGGGGCTGCCACAGGAAGGAGGGGCAGAGAAGACCACTTCCATCAGTGCAGTTGAGCTAGTATAAATCAAGACTCAATGCAGTGTTTCTAAAGATCTGAATTGGCATTATTGGGCTCTGATTCACATCTAGTGCTGCTGTTATGCCTGGATTTAGTTCTTCTGGAGACATTACTCTGGTCTCCTTGGTAGGATGAGGGCTCTAGAAGCTGCTTGAGATATGAAGGCCTGAGGGGAAAAAACTGGAAAAATTTGGGCGGAATGGTTCTGTTTTTGTTTTTTTCTGAAAAATTGAAGAGTTTTGGATTATGATGTATTTTTTTTACAATGTTGACTAACATATTTAAGACAAGGTGTTTATATTGTTATCCAGCCTTTAATCCACCCAAATCATTTCTAAAAACTTTGTAATAAGCAGACTCTTAGAAAGACTAGAGATGTAAAATTTCTGGAAATAATGAAGCCATAGGAGGAAAGTGTTTTTTTAACCCTCTCTGTAAAATTACCAGCATAGTTATTTCTTCCATTCCTTTTTAAAATTATTGATCTAATGCATCTTTTACTGATAGATGTTTAGGAATGCTCCAAATCATGCTCAGTTTCCCAACATGAGACTAGAATCTCCATATCTCATCATATGGAAGAAAATATGCATTTTTTATAGTTTGGGTTTTGTTCTATAGAGTCCTGTGTATCTGGGCTTGTGCTGGTCAGATGCTGTAGCAGTCAATTAATGTAGTTCTAATCTAAAACCCACATGTGAAGGAACCCCCCCCCCCGCTGTACATTATGCTGCCACTGTCACCAGATGCTGGAAGATCATGTGGATTATCCCACATATGTTTCCTTTAAATAAAAAAAAAATAACTTTGAGGCTTGGGTCTATAGATCTCACTGCCAGTTTTTAATAAAGTTCTCAATTAGATCTCACCACTACGGAATACTGCCTCAGCTATAAAACTGTAAAAACTTTAAAATTGCTGCCAAAAATGGGATTGATATCACTACTAGAGACCACTTTTGTTGCGCAAGATGGTGGCTTAGGTAAGGAGCGGGCAGGCTGCCAGATGATTGTGGACCGTGGAGTACTTGCAGTACTTGCAGTACTTGCAGGACTTGCAGTACTTGCACACAGTGAGTGCTGTGTGGTCCACAAATGGTGGTTCAGAGGGCCGAGTGGAGCAGAGTCTGTTGAACTCCACCCCTGTATCAGGCACCCACAACATTCCTAAAAATAAGATGTTCATTAACAAAAATTATTTACAAAAGTGAATAAAATGTCACTCTTGAAATAATAGGTCAAGGTTGCTTAAAGGTTCTTGGATATGGTTGCTTAAGCAGAGTCTTTTCCAGCTAAATAACTTCTCAATAGCTTTTCCTTCATACCAGATTTTCCTAAACTCCACCCCACAAACAGGAACAGGTTTAGGAATTTCCCTAAACTTCCTTACAAACAGGAAGGAACAGATGCTGTACAGCAGTCTTCCTCTGCCTCCAGTGTTTCCTGCTTCTCCTGGCTTCTAGGATGATTCAGACAGATGTTTCAGGGGCTACTTGCTGAACTTCCCCCTGGTTAGACATAAAATAGGAACCTAAAATATATTATGCATAACTTGCTTTGTTCATAAATTTATCGTGTTTGGTATATTATGTTTATATGTATAGTTTATTCAGACAATAGTTACAAATAGAGTTTGGTTTTTAAAGTTTTTAATTTTAATGATACTTTATGAGCAAACTAAGGGAGCTCAGATGCTGTGTAATTGGCCCTTACACAGCATCTGACCGGCCATTGAAAATTTTGGGTTTCCAGTTCTGAGGTTGGAGACAGCTCTCTCACCTCAGAGCAGGGAATCTGCACTCTGACCCCCTCCCGCTTCCCTTTGCAGCCAGTGTGGAAAGAATCGCGAAATGGGCAAAAAATCCCATCTAGCAAAAATGCAGAGGGGGAGGAGAAGGAAGCAAAAATCATCTCCATCACACCTTCCACTCAGCATTGAATGATCGTAAACTTCCAAGTTCAGAGGCTTCCAGTCATCGAAGGTGGAAACAATAGGATTGTGCCTTATGTTATACGTAATATAATTTATGTCCCTAAAGCAGCCTTCTCCAACCTGGTGCCCTCCAGATGTTCTGGACGACAATACCCAGCATTCCTGACCATTGCCCATGCTGTCTGAAGCTGATGGGAGCTGAAGTACAACACATCTGGAAGGCACCAGGTTGGGGAAGATTGTCCTAAAGCAACAAAGTGTATTTAGATCTGCTAAGAGTGCTAAAAATAGTATTGTTTATTTTTCTATTTTCCCCTCAAATTTCCATCCCCCCCCAAAAAAAAACCTCATCCCCCCACCCCCACACAGCGGCTTTACCATTTCCAGAAATTTTACATCTCTAGAAGCTGCTATACTAGATAAAACTCTGGAACATTCTTCCCACCTCTCCCAAGCTGTTTCAGCAGAAGTGATGCCTAACTTCTATTGCTTAGTGCATTTCAAGGTAGTTCATGCCAGTCTTTCTTAAATCTCCCCATCCTGTTCTTTCTCTGCTGCTCCCTCTCCCTCTGTCTTAACCTTCATTTCTTCACTTACAGCCTTAGTTCAGCAAGAAGAACATATTTCTCATCCATCCCTACAAATAGCATCACATTAATATGATACATCTTTCAGCCTGGTGTACATCAAGTTCATGGATTATTACTGATAACATGGTTTATGGAAATTGTTCTGCTGAGAAAGTGACCAAAGCAATCAAACTTTTGTACCCTTAAGGCCCACTTGCATTTTGCTTGCTCTGTCTCACCTGCCTACATTTTCTCTGTGTGTGTGTGTGTGTGTGTGTATTGTCCATACTAACTCTGGGAGCATTTACAAATATTGGAAACCTCACAGCACACAGCTTTAAAGAAACTAACCAGAGAGAAAGAAGGTAAGCACTGATTTCGCAATCTCAGCTCTTTTGAGTCTGCTTGAAAAACACTTATCTTCTGAAGCCTGCTGGTGTCTGTGATAGTGAAGGCTCCAATATTAATTGTGGCAAAGTAATTGAAAAGTACAGCTACTGCATTTTAGATGGAGTTGGTGAAGAGAAAGTAAGCTGAAATGAGGAAGAAGCAAGTTGTATTTTGCAGTATTCCCCCCACCCCTCACTAGTGTGTGTGTGTGTGTGTGTGTTCTGGCTATAGGCCTGATTCAGACCATTGATTTCTGAGATCAATATGAGATCTTTGAATTCCTAAAATGAATAATCAGCTGCTTGTTTCATATACCATTGACCATGGTATCCTTCTGGATTGTTTACCTGGATAGGGCTTGGGAGGCACGGTTTTAAGGTGGTTCTGGTCCTTTCTGGAGGAGCAAGTTCAGAAGGTGGAGCCCCACACCTTTGGAACAAGTTGCATAGGAGGTCCACCATGTTCTGTCAGTGCAGGCTTTTAAGAAGGTGTTGTATAGGTATAGGGAATGACTGTTAAGACTCAGCAGGCCTCAAACACAACTGTCCTTTGTTTATTGCACACAGAACTGTAGAACTTTGCAGAAGCTCCACCCACTCTACTCTGCAGGAGCTGCCAAGATTCAAAACAATAACTAAACCACTGTACCCCCACCCCACCCCAGAATACATAATATTCCTCCCTCCTTAGCTATTGTCAGGGTGGAAACTGAGCCGATAGAACCCCAGAGCAGTTCTGATTCTGAGGAGGATCAGCAATCCGTGGGAGAGGAGCCAGCTCATCCCTCACAGGCACAGCAGCTGGCAGAGATTCCTCCTGCCAGCATTCCTGAGATAGATAGTGACCCTGGCAGTGAGAGAGTGCGGGAGGGGGGCTTGCTAGACGCTCGACGCAGACGCAGGGAGCGATGAGCGATGGAGGGCACGGAAAGGAGGCGTAGTGCCCGTTTGGCGCACAAGCAATGGCTGCGTCCCGTGGACCAAAGGGAGGATCTCTCCCTAGCCCAGAAGTTCAGGGTCTTCAAGTAATTCTCCTTCAAATGGCGACCAACTGCCTACCCGAAGCATAGGCTACTCTGCTGTTCCTTGCTTAGATGCTGGTGATTAGCATCTGAAAGAGTCATTAAGTTGTAAAAGGATTAAAGCCTTGAAAAGAATCCTTTTGTCTGTGCCTTGA
Source organism: Heloderma suspectum (assembly GCF_057233095.1). Classification (NCBI taxonomy): domain Eukaryota; kingdom Metazoa; phylum Chordata; class Lepidosauria; order Squamata; family Helodermatidae; genus Heloderma; species Heloderma suspectum. The sequence continues at coordinate 258,220,320 of NC_139461.1, forward strand.
GTTGGCTATTGGAGTGTACTGAAAGAGGCCGCTAGGGCGCTCCTGACAGCTATCATAGCCCTTCAATCAGCGAGGACGTACCTTTCACAGCACAGTCTCTGCACTTGACTAGCAGATGTAGATTGTGCAGATAACTTTCTTTCAGTAACTGCCATAAGAAAGGAAGGAGTATTGCTCTCATCACTTAGTGGTCCTGGCACTTCAACTGGCGGTGAGAGAAACACAACAGTTCCAGATAGATCTTCAGCAGCTACCTCTGCTGATGACAACCCACTGTGGCCAAGAATGCCTTCTCAACTGGTCAACATGGTGATGCCACACTGATCCATCTGCACACTGGACCTTGTATGACACAGGTCCAGTGATCTCAATGACAGAGGAAGGAACCCACCTCAATCCAGCACCATAGTTCCTAGCAAACACCTGATCTTGTGGGGCAAATGAACAGAGAGTAGGAGCTGAGAAGGCAGCATCCAGAGCTTGCTCCCATTTGCTTTGTAAGTCTTCAGCTAAATTTGAGTAGGGATGTACGAAAGTGACTTACCTTTCGCGGATTATGTTGATGGTAGGGATGGTGGAGAATTTCTCCCCGAATCTTGGGGAGGCCGAATGCCAACGCATTCGGCCCCCCGAAATTGGCGGTGAAATTCTCTGCCCCCCCGCCCCCCCACCAGGATGGGACTTACCTCCTGCGAATGTCCCTCCCGGCGGCGGGTCCCGGCGGCGTTTTTGCGGCGTTTTGGCAGGGGCGGGGGCAGCGGCCAGTCTTCTGACCGGCTGCCACTGCCGCCATTACAAAATAAAGTAAAAAAAAACAAACACCTGTGATAGGCTACGTAACGATTAATGTAGCCTATCACGGCTAGATTTCCAAAGTCAGCCATGATAGGCTACGTTAATCGTTAGGTAGCCTATCACGGGTGACTTTGAAAAAAAAAAAGCGCGTACGCAAGTGGCGGCGCCCATGGGCGCCGCCATTCGCGTACGCGCTTTTTTTTTTCAAAGTCACCCGTGATAGGTTACGTAACGGTTTACGTAGGCTATCATGGCTGACTTTGGAAATCTAGCCGTGATAGGCTACGTTAATCGTTACGTAGCCTATCACGGGTGTTTTTTTGTTTTTCACTTTGTATTTCGCGGCCGGGGAGACGGGGCGCTTCTCCCCGGCCTGAATTTCGGCCGGGCGAGGCGGGGCGCCTCCCCCCCGGCCTGAATTTTGGGGGGAGAACCGAAGCGCCTCCCCCCCACCGTGAAGCAAGCTGCAGGACCAGGTAAGTGACTTTCGTACATCACTAGTTGATGGTATGGGGGAGGCGTTCCATCCCTCCCCCTGGAATCCTGGCTGGGGGGGGAGGCGCTCCATTCCTCCCCCCGGAATCCTCGAATGGCCGGCTGTGCTCCGCGGCAGCTCTGCGGAGCAGCCGGCCAGGCCCAGCCCGGCCAGGCCAGAGCCGTCCGCAGCCGGATTTCCGGCCGCGGACGGCTCTGGGTAAAACAAACATACAAACAACCGCATACGCAAATGGTGGCGGCTACAGCCGCTGCCATTTGTATTCCTTCTTTTGGGCCGTCTTAATCTACGTAAATATTTACGTAGACAATGACAGCGAAAATCAAGGGGAACACAAATAGCGTAGTGGGCGCTATTTGCGTCCCTTTTTCATTCACCATTTTAGCCTACGTAAATCTTTACGTAGGCTAAAATGGTGAATCATATTTACGTAGATTAAGATGGTAAAAAGAAGGAACTCCCGCCACCATTTGCATACACGGTTTGTTTGTTTTTTAAACCCACCCAACCATGATAGACTACGTAATGATTTACGTAGCCTATCACGTCTTTTTTTCTTTTTTTTTAAACCTAGCCATGATAGGCTACGTAAATCTTTACGCAGCCTATCACAACTTTTTTTTTTTTTTACACAAGCCTGGAAATGGCGGCGGCGGCAGCCGGTCAGAAGACCGGCCGCCGCCAGAGCCACCGCCGGAGCCGCCGCCGCCCGGAAGATCCGCCCCAAGTGAGTCTCATCCTGGGGGGGATCCGCGGGGGGGCGGGAGGGCAGGCCGTTCCACCACGGAGTTGGGGGGCCGAATGCACTAGCATTCAGCCTCACCGAGATCCGTGGCAGAATTCTCTGACATCCCTAAATTTGAGTGGAGATAGTCAAGGCAAGTTTTTAGATGCCACCTCATAAGTAACTCTGCAGCACTGACTCCAGTTGTTTCACAAGGAGTAACATGCTGAGCAATGAGAAACCTGGCAAGGTGTGTTGCCTAGTCTCCTCCTACAACATGCTTCAGGACATCTTTTGTTGTCTGCACCATCCGGTCAGCTTGGCCATTTGCTCAGGGATGACAAAGTGCAATGGTGACAGCCCGAATAAGGTTCCTGTCCACAAATGATTTAAATTCAGCGGATGTAAAAGCAGTCCCATTGTCTGAGATTATAGTATCAGGCAACCCATGGGTTTCAAATAAGTGGTGCAGCGCTGTGATTGTTGCAGCGGCTGTTTGTGATGGTACTAAGACTACTTCAAGCCACTTCAAAGAAATTTTTTCCTTGAAATGCTCCTGCAAAATCCATATGGATTCTTGACGAGGGCTTTTTGCTCATTTCCCATGGGAAGATAGTTGTCCTTGGTGGATTGTGCCCAGTGGCTTGACAAGTACTGCAATCATTTACAGTTTTTTCAATACCTGAGTTGACGTAGCTCCTGGCCAATGCTTTCATACAAATGATCCTTGGATGAGCTGCATGCAGCATGGTCAAGATGGTTTGACAACCCTTATCTGGAATAACAACATGGTTTCCCCATAGCATACATCCCTTATGGGCAGATATGTCATGCTGACAGCATTTGAATGGATTCCTCTGGCAGTTCTTCATCTAGCCATCCCCTCCATACCCAGTTTAAAACACAAGCCAGTACAGGATCTCAAGCAGTCACCTTAGCAATTTGATTAGTCTGAAGAGGTGGGTCAGGAAGAGCTTCAAGCATCAAGACTTCCAGTGGAGGAGGTACAACAAAATCTAGAATTTGAAGTGGTACTCGACTCAATCCATCGGCATTAGCTATTGATTTTCCTGGTTTGTAGACAAGTGTATAATCATAAGCATTGAACAGAATGCTTCAGTGCTGCATGCAAAGTGATAGTATGCAGGGAGTAAGTTTACCAGGAGAGAAGATGCCTAACAGAGGCTTGTGGTCGATGCATATGTCAAAAGGATGGCCATAGAGATAGTTGTGGAACTTTTTGACTCCTGAAATAAAAGCCAAGGCTTCTCTCTCAATTTGTGTAACATTCCTTTCAGTGGATGACATAGTCCTTGAATAATAAGCTATTGGTGCATCTGTGTCATCTGCAAATTTGTGGCTTAGCACAGCACCAACCCCATAAGAAGAAGCATCAGTAGTAAGGACTAGCAGGTTTTTTTTCATCATAATGTACAAGCACGGAATTTGAACTCAACAAGTGTTTGACATTTTGGAAAGCTGCATTATCATCCTGGCTGGTCCATTTCCATGGAACTCCTTTTCCCAGCAAGCAATGCAGTGGCTCAGCAATGGTAGCCTTTTGTGGAAGAAACACATGATAGAAATTGAAAAGTCCAAGAAGGCTTGAAGTTCCTGCTTTGTTTTTGGAGCAGGTGCATCATGAACTGCATGTATTTTTTCATCGGTGGAGTGACTGCCAGAAGCATCAGTACAATAGTCCAAAATATTACGCTGTAGGTTCCAATTTCACATTTCTCCTTTTTTACATAAATGCCGGATGTGTCAAAACAATGTAGGACTTCCTGAAGTCATTCAGCAAGTTTTTCCTCTGTTGATCCCATCAGCAGGACATCGTCAAAATATGGTACAACACCTGGAATTCCAGAAAGTAAGATTTCCATGAATTGTTGGAACAGTCCAGAGGCCACAGAAATTCCAAATTGCAGACACTTTACTTGGAATGCCCCTCAATGAGTGATTATTGTTTGGGCATCTGCTGTAGCATCATCAACAACCAACTCTTGATATGCTTGGGTCAGATCAAGTTTTGCAAAGACCTTCCCTCCACCAAGAAGAGTGAGGAGTTCAGTGACAGCAGGCACTCGATATGGATGCTGCTTAAGTGCCTTATTCACAGTGCACTTACAACCCCACACAGTCTCACCTTCCCATTAGGATTTATTAGGGATGTACGAAAGTCACTTACCTGGTCTCGCAGCTTGCTTCGCGGTGGGGGGGAGGCGCTTCGCTTCTCCCCCCGAAGTTCAGGCCAGGGGGGGAGGCTTCCCGCCTCGCCCGGCCGAAATTCAGGCCGGGGAGAAGCGCCCCGTCTCCCTGGCCGCGAACTTCAAAAGAAAAGTTTTTTTAAAAAAAGCCCCGTGATAGGCTACGTAACAATTTACGTAGCCTATCACGGCTAGATCTGCAAAGTCAGCCGTAATAGGCTACATTAATCGTCACGTAGCCTATCACGGGTGACTTTAAAAAAAAAAAAGCACGTACGCAAATGGCAGCCCCCATAGGGAGCTGCCATTCGCGTTCCTTATTTGGTCCCTGTAGTCTACGTAAAGATTTACTTAGACTACGGCGAAAATAAGGGCAACGCTATTTGCATTACGTAGCCTATCACAGGGGCATTTTTTTTTTTACTTTTCTTGTAATGGCGGCAGCGGCAGCCGGTCGAAAGACCGGCTGCCGCCCCCGCCCCTGACGAAGACCTGCCGAACCACCGCCGGGACCCGCCGCCGGGAGCGACATTCGTGAAAGGTAAGTCCCATCCCGGGGGGGGGGCGGGGGGGCGGAGAATTTCTCCCCGAACAACCTTCGGAGGACCGAATGCGTTGGCACTCGGCCCCCCAAAGTTTCAGGGAGAAATTCTCCCCCATCCCTAGATTTAATACCAGCACAATGGGTGTAGCCCATTGGGTCTATGTAACTGGTTCTAGCACACCTTGCTTGATGAGATTCTCAAGCCCTTCTTCATTTTTTCCCACAATACAAAAGGCACATCCCTGGCTTTCATGCAAATTGGTGCAATAGATGGATCCAGATGGAGTGACGCTGGCTTCCTTTTGTATTCTCCCAATTCTTCAGAAAATACCTCTGGAAATTTATTAACAATTGTTGCAAGCCGACCTGTAGTAAGGGCTTAAGTCCTTGAATGCTAATCCCTGTTGATGAGAACTAGTTTCTCCCAAGAGGTTTTTCCTCTGCCCCTCCACAATTACAAGTGGACGCTTCCTTTGGAAAAAGCCATACTGTACATCTACAGTGCAGCATCCAACGATATCGACCTTCTTTGCATTGTAATCACACAGAATGCATGACGGACCTGACAACTTTGGAGCAAGGGTCCCAGAAAATATGTGCTTAAAGGTGTCTATGTTAATTATGGATACCGAAGACCCTGAATCCACTTCCATTTTGCACTTCCGGCCATGCATTGATTAATATTGTTGCTAGGGATGTACGAATCCCTTACCTTGTTCCCTTCTGGGGATCCGCGGTGGGGGGGAGGCGATCCGTCCCTCCCCCTGGAATCCTCCCTAGTTGGCTCCGCTCTGTGGCAAGGCTGTGGAGCTGCCAGCCAGGGCCGGCCACAGCCGGGCTGCTGCGGCCGCAAATGGCGGCCGTCGTAGCGACCGCCGTTTGCGTCCTTGCATTAGGCCATGATAGGCTATGTAAGTATTTGCGTAGCCTATCACAGCAAAAGGCAGGGATGCAAATGGCGTAGCGGCTGCCATTTGCGCCCCTGCTCTTTGCCGTGACAGGCTACATAAGTATTTACGTAGCCTATCACGGCCTAATGGAGGCACACAAATGGCGGCCGCTACGACGGCCGCCATTTGCAGCTGCAGCAGCCCGGCAGTGGCCAGAAGACGAGCTGGAGCCGCTGCCACATCCCCGCATCCACCACTGCATCTGCCACCACATCCGCCGCCAGGTAGGTCTGTCCCGGGGAGATTTAGGGGGGTGGCAGTGAGGGGGTAGTCCGTTCTGCCATGGACTCCGGGGGGCTGGATTCCAAAGAATCTGGCCTTACTGGAGTCCGTGGCAGATTTCTCCAACATCCCTAATTGTTGCATATGACACAGAATCATGAGTTTCTTTGCCACATACTTTCTGAATGTGATATAGCTGTTGGGTTTCATCACCCTGTGGATAATCAACCCCATGAGATGCTAGGTGGAGTGACTCTTTGCTATAGTTCCCTGGCCTTGTGCTGACAGATTTTGAATGGCAGACTCATTCAAGGTGACCCTTCTTCTTGCAAAACCTGCACTCAGCATCCTTGAATCTGCACAGAGAGCACTGATGTGGTCCTCCACAGCCTGAGCAGGAATAGGTAAGCCAGGAGCTATCTGCAGGTTTTATGGAGGGTGCATTTCTTGTGTTCTGTTGGCCTTGCTGCCCAGAATTCTCAGCCTGCTTGTTCCGGATGGCATTTACATCTGCTCCATCTCTCTTGAGTTCTGTGACATATAGTGATGCAGTTCCACTGGCTAATGCCTTTTCTTGAGCCATTACAAATGTCAAGTTTGGCTCAGAGAGGAGGTGTCATTGTAAAGCTTCATCATAAACCTCACAGACAAGGCAATCCTGCAACATATCCTCCAAAGTTGCAGTGCTGAGACCGCAGTTCTGCAATGTAAGTGGCAGTGCCCTCTCCAGGTTGCTGCATTCATTTGTGAAATTTAAATCTCTGCACAATAACTAAAGGATTTGGTGAGAAATGTATCTTCAGTAATCCTGAAAGTTCATCAAATGTCTTAGTTTTGGGTGAGGCAGGAGCAGTGAGGGATCTTATGGCAAATGCCTGCGGCCCGCAAACAGTTTAAGAGCACAGCTCGCTTTTGTTCAGCATTAGCTATCTTATTTGCTTCCAGATAGAATGAAAGCCATTCTGCATAATGGCAGGAAGCAGGTTGACTAACATCATACTCTTTGGTATGTCCAAATGCAGCCATTTTGATTTTAATTCTCTTTAAAACAAAAACAAAACCCCCAGAGGTGTTGCTCAAGTTCTTAACTGGGCCTAGCTGACTGCTTGCCAGTTAGCTGGATTCACAGTCCTTGCTGCCTATATAAGTCTCAGTATGAAGACTTCATTGTCTAATGAAGACAATAAGTCTTCATTGCCACAAACTGCTGTATAGGTAGAGGGAATAGCTGTAAGACTCAGCAGGCCCCAAACACAACTGTCCTTTATTTATTAGGGATGTACGAAAGTCACTTACCTTTTTACAAAATTGATTCGAGGTGGGAGGGAGGCGCTCTGTCCCTCCCCCCCCCTGAATCCTGGCCGGCCGGGTCTGCAAACGGCGGCGGCCGTAGACGCCACCATTTGCGTCCCTGCAGTTAGCCGTGATAGGCTACGTAAATGTTTACGTAGCCTATCACGGGCTGATTTAAAAGAAAAAAAAAACACGCGCGTAAGCAAATGGCGGCGCCCATGGGCGCCACCATTTGCATTCCTTATTTTGACATGTCTTAGTCTACGTAAACATTTACGTAGACTAAAACGGCAAAAATAAGGGGAACACAAATAGCGTAGCGTCTACGCTCTTTGCGTTCCCCTTATTTTCGTCATCTTAGTCTACATAAATGTTTACCTAGACTAAGACGTGTCAAAATAAGGAACACAAATGGCAGTGCCCATGGGCGCCATCATTTGCGTACGCACTTTTTTTTCTTTAAAATCAGCCGTGATAGGCTACGTAAATCTTTACGTAGCCTATCCCATTTTGTTGTTGTTGTTGTTGTTTTACTGGAAATGGCGGTGGCGGCAGCCGGTCAGAAGACCGGCTGCCGCAGCCGCCGCCACTCCACCGCTGCCGAACCGCCGCTGGAGCCGCTGCCGCCAGGAAGATTCGCCCAAGGTAAGTCCCATCCCGGGGGGGCGGGGGGGGGCAGACCATTTCACCACCAATTTCGGGGGGCCGAATGCGCTGGCATTCGGCCTCCCCTAGATTCGTGGCGAAATTCTCTGACACCCCTATATCACACACAGAACTGAAGAACTTGGCAGAAGCTCCAGCCACTGCTGCTACTCCCACCTCTACAGGAGCTGCCAAGGTTCGAAACTAGGTATGGCGGAGAATTTCTCCCCGAATCTTCCGGAGGCCGAATGCCAATGCATTCGGACCCCCAAAATTGCTGGGGAAATTCTCCGCCGCCCCCCCCCCCAGGATGGGACTTACCGTGGCCGAATGTCCCTCTCGGCGGTGGGTCCCAGCGGCGGTTTGGCGGCATTTCGTCGGGGGCGGGGGCGGCAGCCAGTCTCCCGACCGGCTTCCGCCGCCACCATTGCAAACAAAAAAAGGAAAGTTTAAAAAAAACACACACCCGTGATAGGCTACGTAAAGATTTATGTAGCCTATCATGGCTAGATTTCCAAAGTCAGCCGTGATAGGCTACGGAAATCACCACATAGCCTATCTTGGGTGACTTTGAAAAAAAAAAAGCGCGTACGCAAATGGCGGCGGCCCATGGGCGCTGCCATTTGCGTTCCTTATTTTGGCATGTCTAGTCTAGGTAAATCGATGTGTCAAAATAAGGAACGCAAATGGTGGTCCCCATGGGAGCCGCCATTTGCATACGCGCTTTTTTTTTTCTTCAAAGTCACCCGTGATAGGCTACGTGACGATTTACGTAGCTTATCACGGCTGGCTTTGGAAATCTAGCCGTGATAGGCTACGTAAATCGTTACGTAGCCTATCACGGGTGTGTGTGTGTTTACTTTTTTTTTCGCGGCCAGGTAGACAGGGCGCTTCTACCCGGCCTGAATTTTGCCGGCGAGGGATGGGGCACCTCCCCCCCGGCCTGAATTTCGGCCGGGCGAGGCGGGGTGCCTCCCCCCCTCGCCTGAACTTCAGGGGGAGAACCGAAGCACCTCCCCCCCACCGCGAAGCAAGCTTCGAGGACAGGTAAGGGACTTTCGTCCATCCCTATTCAAAACCACAGTACTCCCCCCCCCCCAATACATAACATAAGGCCTTGAAACATATTATTTTATCACGGCCTTTTCTTGATATTTTATTTATTACATTTCTATATCGCCCCATAGCCAAAGCTCTCTGGGCGGTTTACAAAAGTTAAAACATTAAAATACAATATGCAGACCTTAAAAGCCATTTACATAAAAGCATATGGACAATATAGTATGCAAACAATAGATAACTAAAAACAACTTTGAACTAAAAACAATTTAACCAAAAATCCCACCTCCAACAATAAAATGACACAACTTAAAAACAGTAGACAAAAGTCAACAAAAGGAACAAGAGTTCTAAAAAGGGAAGGCCTGCCTTAAAAACCTTCAAAGAGGTCAGCAGGCACATTTCACCGCATTTCAACCGGCAGGTCATTCCACAACTGAGGGGCGGCAAAGGAAAAAGGTCCCCTTGCGTGTGGCTGCCAAGTGCCAACCTCGCATTAGGCGGCCGCAGCAGATAGACCTCGGAGGATCTTAGGTGGCGGACTGGGACATAGGGGAGAAGTCGCTCCCTAAGGTACCTTGGGCCTAGACCATGTCAGGCTTTAAAGGTAGGAACCAGCAGTTTAGATTTTCCTCAGAAACCAATTGTCAGCCAGTGTAAAGATTTTAAAACCAGTGTGACTGCTATTGTTGCTGTTGCTGTTACTGCCATTATCGTTGTTGCTGGTTTTATTGTTGTTTTGATTGTTTTTATGTTTTTATCGCTTTTAATATCTCAACTGTTTTGTATTATTTTATGGCTGTAGTCTGCTTTGGGAGGGCTTCTGCCCTGAAAGGTGGCCAAGAAATGTTTTAAATAAATAAAATAAAAATAAAAATATTTCAGATTAATTTAGCTGATGACTTTTAGGAACATAGGAAGCTGTCTTATCCTGATTCAGAACATTGGTCCATCTAGCCCAGTATTGTCATCACTGACTGGCAGCAGTTCTCCAGGATTTCAGGCAGGATTCTTTCCTAGCCCTACCTGGAGATGCCAGGGATTGAAACTGAGATCTTCTGTGTAGAACACACATGTGTGTCCTACCACTGAGCTGCTGCCCTTTCAGCACCTGTACCTCTACTATGGTCATTCTTCCAGTAACTTAGAGATCAGTTATTTGCTTTGGAAACAGTGCATTTAGGAAGCATTTAGGAAGCAAGCAACGTTTTCCTAGGTGCGCAAGGTGAAGCTGCTTTATACAAGATAGGGCTATGTATTCATCTCACCCAGTGTTGTTTGTGTCTGGAGGCAAAGGTCTTTCCCATCACTGCTGCACCGCCTGTTGTTTTTAACGGGATATGCCAGGAACTAAACTTTCTGCATGCAAAAGCAAGTGCTCTACCACTAAGCCATATGACCCCTCTCTCCTGCCATCTGCAACTGCTTGAACCATTGACTTTCACCGGGCAATATAGTAGCAGAAGAGTTCATTTGCAGAAGAGAAATAATGGCTAATTGTTGAGGTTTCTCCTTTGTATTGTTCTTGGGTTGTTGTTCTTTATGTCAGTCCTGAAATATCCAGCAAGTCTTGCCTATATTCATGAAATGCTGAGCTGTCTGATTTATTGTCCTGATAAGGCTGTTTCCTTGCAATGTTATGAGCCATGAGGATTACAACATTTCATTGAAAAAAACCTCCTGGAAAAGGAAGAATGGAACAGGTGCTTCATTTTGCAGCAGCTAAAAAACAACCAGTTGCCTGTCATTTTCAGTCCTACTTAATCCCCTGCATTTGCTTATCTTAATCCTTAATTGCTTTTTGTCAGGTTCTTTAATGTTGCTAATTTGTTCTGTTGTTTTTGGCTGTGAGCTGCTTATAACAGTTTTCTCCAGCTCTGAAGACCTTTGCAATTTTCCCCCTTAAATCAGCATTCCCCAACCTGGTGCCCTCCAGATGGGTTGGACTACAACTCCCATCAGCCCAAGCCAGCATAGCCATCTGGAGGGCTTAGGGAAGGCTGCCTTAAACAGTTAGCAATGGATTGGGGGGGGGAGTTCAATTAGCAAACTAATCTAGGACCTTCTTCCCATTTTATACCTTTAGGATACAAGTGTGATCCTGCAAATTCACCTTCTGTTTGTTTTTGTTTTTTTAAAAACCCCCAACATGAATTAAGTGCTAATAATACTAGGGCTACAAATGCCCTACCCTACATCTGGCTTGCTTGGATGTGGAGGGGGGGGTGTTGAGGAGGAGGAGGAAAGAGAGACGTAGGTGATCACCACTGGTGGTGTTCGTACGATGCCACCAGCAGGGGGAGGGGTCTGAGAAGCGTTCTTTAGCTCTCCGGGCCCTTCCTTCCCACCTCTTTGAAGCACAGCTCCCTCCCCTCCCTGTATGCAGTGTGGGTTCTTCTGGTTGCCCTTTTGGGGGCCAAGCAGGAATATTTGACGCATAGTCCAATTGTCCAGGGCTGTGTGTCTTTTTGCCTACTTCACACTGTAAGTTGGGGTAGGGATGTCCATTAGGTGAATCTGGTTGTATTTTGATGGTTAGGTTAATTTGGTCACATTTTGTTCCAGGTAGGCTGCTAGGGATGGGCACTGCTGCTGAGAACAGGGATGGTGAGCATTCTGAGGCACTGTTTTGGTGACAGGTGATGCCTGAGGCCTCCCACTCAGGGTTTTTTGACCCCCTGGGGGGGGGATAAGGGTTACCTATGAGGCCACCTCACCTCACCTACCTGGTATTTTGTGGCCTGGGAGGGGGGTGACAGGGGAAGGCCTACCTCCCCGCAAAGGGGTAGTCCTGGGAGTGGCAATCTCTCAGCAGGCAGAGAAATTTTGCCCATTATATTGCCTAGCTAGTTGCTGGCATAGTTTAGTGTCCTGTCCCAGTATCACCCCTTTGCAGATTTTCAATAAATGTGGCCCGACTTGGACACCATACATTTGTGTCTTGTCTCTTTATTTTCCCACCTTCTTCACTCTCAAAGAGTTGTTGTTGTTCAGTCGTTCAGTCGTGTCTGACTCTTCGTGACCCCATGGACCATAGCACGCCAGGCCTTCCTGTCCTGCGCTCTCTCCCGGAGCGTGCTCAAGTTCATATTCATTGCATCGGTGATGCTATCTAGCCATCTCCTCCTCTGCCCTCCCCTTCTCCTTTTGCCTTCAGTCTTTCCCAGCATCAGGGTCTTTTCCAGAGAGTTTTCTCTTCGCATTAGGTGGCCAAAAGATTTGAGCTTCAGCTTCAGTATCTGTCCTTCCAATGAGCACTTAGGGTTGATTTCCTTTAGGATGGACTGATTTGACCTCCTTGCAGTCCAGGGGACTCGTAAGAGTCTTCTCCAGCACCACAGTTCGATTGTAAGAGTCTTCTCCAGCACCACAGTTCAAACAATGGAAACAGGTTTTTTTTACTCTCAAAGATTAGCTTCTGGCTACAAAGAGTAGGTTGCAAGGGTGGCTATGGATTTTGTATGTGCTCACAGCTTGTTGTACATGATGACATCCATGATTTTAAATTGATTTTATCTGTACACTGCCCTGAGATCTTAATGATATAGGGCAGGATACAACCGTTTTAAATAAATAAAATAAATAAATAAAGTCAAGACTGCCCTTCCTTATGGCCATGGATGATACAGTGTAGCCTGAATAGATGAGGATGGGATGAAGATTTTGCTTAATGATCTGTGATCTCTGGAGAACCCCCAATAGCTAAACAGTTATAGGGCTTCCTCCTTCACCCTGATTACTAGAGGTCATGGCAGAAATTAGTAGACATCGAATATATCCTTTTGCAAGTAGAACATTTTTGTCCACAGTCAATAGCTAGATCACATCAGCTACATTCAGACAATGGAAACAGTTTTTGGCCAAGGTGCTACAGCCTAGGAGGGGAACACAGAGAAAATGGTGGTGGAACTTTGCTGTTGGGCAACATTGTTCAATGGCATTGCTAAATTGATGCGATTTTCTTTCCTTCCAGTGTACGAAATAAAACTATTTTATAATAAAATAATATCAGAGACTCAGAACTAAAGCTGTTATCCCCTACGTAACCTAAATAATCTATGTGATTATTGCATAAAGCAGACATATAAATGGTATTACCAAGCACAATTTGTAAAAATACCACTACCTATCAATAAGGAATCATCGACTATTAAATATGAGCACTACATGTGATTCGCTCTGAAATTTTTATTGTCCTTGGGTCCCACAAGGTATCTTAATGTTGAGCAAGAAATCAAGAAAATATTTCTTTTAGATAAAGCAAGAATCCATTTATCACTTAAATTTCTGTAAAATACACACTCCAGGGCATAATGTTCTAGGTTTTTATTTTCGTTATGCCTTTATTACAAGGACAAATCTTATATACTAATAGCAAGCTCATTTTCAGAGTGTGGATTCTTATGTAGCCAAAATGTTGAAGAGGGAGATATCAGCAGGCTTGATGAAATCCCGAAGTGGCAGAAGTACAAAAACATTTTAGGTGAAAAAAGACTTATGGGGAATACAACATTGTCTACTGAAGACAGAGCATGCTCAGTGAGCACAGAATGCTGACTCTCTGTCGGGCATGTTGGTGAAGTAAAACTGAAGGGAATGGAATGGAGTATCGTAGAAATTAGCATGACTGACTGGAACTAGGGATGCTGGAGGAATCTGTCCAGTTCACCAAGCTTTCAGACACTTGCCCCCACTGCCTCAGGACTTGAGCTCACTAACCTGTGACATGACCTGTGTAGGGATGTCAGAGAATTCCGCCACGGATCTTGGTGAGGCCGAATACCAGCGCATTCAACCCCCCGAACTCCGTGGCGGAATGGCCTGCCATCCCCCTGCCCCCCCCCCCGCGAATCCCCCCCGGGATGAGACTTACCTGGAGCAGATGTTCCAGGCAGCAGCGGCTCCGGCGGCGGCTTTGGCGACAGCGGCTGGTCTTCTGACCGGCTGCCGCCGCCGCCATTTGCATTCTTGTCATTTGTATTTTTTTTTTTACAAGACATGTTAGGCTAAGAGAGATTTACGTAGCCTATCATGGCTGGGTAAAAAAAAAAAAAAAAAAACACCACCGTGTACGCAAATGGCGTACAAAAATATTATATTATATTAAAAATATTAAAAATATTAATATTAAAATATTTTTAATGTTTAAATATTTTTTTATTAAAAATATTTACGTAGGCTAAAATGGCGAATCAAAAAGGGACGCAAATAGCGCCCACTGCGCTATTTGCGTTCCCCTTTATTTTCGCCGTCATAGTCTACATAAATATTTATGTAGACTAAGACAGCCAAAAATAAGGAACGCAAATGGCGGCGTCCGTAGCCACTGCCATTTGCATATGCAGGTTTTTTTATTGTTTTTTGTTTACCCAGAGCCCTCCGTGGCCGGAAATCTGGCTGCCGACAGCTCTGGCCTGGGTCTGGCCGGCTGCTCTGTGGAGCTGCCTCAGAGCACAGCCGGCCGTGGAGGATTCCGGGAGGGAGGAACGGATCGCCTCCCCCCCCCGTCGAGGATTCCGGGGGGAGGGACAGAATGCCTCCCCCCACACCATCAACATAATCCGTGGAAAGGTAAGTGAGTGTTTTTCTTCCTAAAATCACCATTTATGCGAATTGCAGCCATAATTTGTGCAAATTGTGCCAGCAATTTGCACAAATTGCAGGTGAAATTTGCATAAAATTAAGGAATTTATGGCCACATTTGCATGAATTCTTGCTGAAATTTGCACAGATTGCACAAATTTCTGTGGCAATTTGTGTAATGATGATTTTAAGGCAGAGGGGGACAACTGAGAAATTGCCCAGATTTTGGGGAAATGCCTGCGGTTGGCTTGCAAATGCAAGCTAAGCTGGGTTTCCAGGGAAATCTGTCGATCCCCAAAAGGACTGAATTTCCCCACAACCGCGATCCCTAACTGGAACCCTGAACGCAAGCACGTTATACTGCAGCATCTTGTAGCAGATCCTATTTGTACAATATGAAGATGGAAGACCTCGCTCTGCATGTTTGGTTTCCACCCTAAGTATACTTACAAGGGAGGGACTTTTCTTGGCATAAACATGCTTAGGATGACACTGCACAACTGATCAAAGTCGTTGTCAGCTAGGCTGGCCTACCATTAGATAGGGTGAACTAGAGTGCACGAAAGCCACTTACCTGGTCTTGCAGCTTGCTTCCCGGTGGGGGGGAGGTGCTTCGCTGCTCCCCCTGAAGTTCAGGCCGGGGGGGGAGGCTTCCCGCCTCGCCCGGCCGAAATTCAGGCCGGGGGGGAGGCTTCCCGCCTCGCCAGGCCAAAATTCAGGCCGGGGAGGAGGCGCCTCGCCTTGCCCGGCCGCGAAATAAAAAGTAAAAAAAAAAACCGCCCCCGTGATAGGCTATGTGACGATTAACGTAGCCTATCATGGCTAGATCTGCAAAGTCAGCCATGATAGGCTACATTAATCATCACGTAGCCTATCACAGGTGACTTAAAAAACAAAAAAAAGCGCGTACGCAAATGGCGGCCCCCATAGGGAGCCGCCATTCGCGTTCCTTATTTGGTCGCTGTAGTCTACGTAAATCTTTACGTAGACTACAGTGACCAAATAAGGAACGTGAATGACAGCTCCCTATGGGGGCCGCCATTAGCCGCCGTACGCGCTTTTTTTTTTTTAAAGTCACCCGTGATAGGCTACGTGATGATTTACGTAGCCTATCATGGCTGACTTTGCAAATCTAGCTGTGATAGGCTACCTTAATCGTCACATAGCCTATCATGGGGGCGTTTTGTTTTTTTTTACTTTTATTGGAATGGCGGCGGCGGCAGCCGGTCGAAAGACCGGCTGCCGCCTCTGCCCCTGTCGAAGACCTGCCGAACCGCCGCCGGGACCCGCCGCCGGGAGGGACATTCGGGAAAGGTAAGTCCCGTCCCGGGGGGGGTGCAGGGGGCGGGTGTGTGTGGAGAATTTCTCCCCAAAACTACTTCGGGGGGCTGAACACGTTGGCACTCGGCCCCCCGAAGTTTCGGGGAGAAATTCTCCCCCATCCCTAAACTAGCCAACTCAGGCAACTGTCATGAAAGGGCGGCAAATTATTTGTTATTTAGGGTGTAATCCTATGAATGTTTAGACAGGAAAACGTCTTACAATTCCCAGCATTCCCCAGCAAGCAATGCTGGCTGGGAGGTGTAGGGCCATTTTCTGTGTAAACAGTCATAGGACTGCACCCTTTATTTATTATTATTATATTTTTACTGCCAGGAAGCAGGGAAGGCACTTGTGGGATTTTCTACCTCAAGTACCAAAATAACCTGAACAAAATAACCTGAGGGAAATGGGGCACCATTTGTAGCTCTGCATTACACAGCAAAACATCTTGGGTTGGCCCTGCTCTCAGCATCTATTGGAGTTTGTCTACACAGAAGTCCAGTTAAGGATTAAATTAAAAACTTTTAGGCTGAAATTCAATACCAAAATGTTGGGGCCCTGGAGTAGATGATATCAGTGGCTGTCTTAATCTTTCTATACTATCACATACAAATATTGTGGCTGCAATTCCATACCCACTTATCTGGGATCAAGTCTCATTAAAGACATGTACAAGATAGCGCTGTTAAAGAACATGAGTTTTAAACAGTCTTGTGACACCTTTAAGGCCACACACACATACATATAGTGAAGCCAGAAGGCTATGAAATGTAAGAGGTACAAGCGGTGTTCAGGCGTTCCTTATCCATATAGCGTAAACATGCAAGGAGGTGAAATGCACTAGCCCCACTCCCCTCCTTGTGTGTTTCCATTACCCTCTACAGGTGGAGGGTGACGTTCTGAAAAGGAGTGCCTCCTCTGTGCACAGAGGCTCTCCCTGTGGCCTAGAATGCTGGAGAAAGCCCGTTCCAGATTGTGTGGAGAGCCTCTGGGGGTAGAGACTCTCCTTTTCAGAATGTCACCCTCCTCCACATGTAGAGGGTAACAAAAATGGTGAGGAGGAGGGGCACAGCTAGCATGCTTCCATCCTTGCCTGTTTAGCCTACATAGCTAAGGAACACCTGAACATCTACAATCATTGGCACTTCTATGCAAAGCTCAAATCTATACAATAGGGGTGAAGAACCTTTTTCTCTGGTGAGGGCCAAATTCCCTCAGTCAGGGGTAATCTGTTTGGGGTCTCATGATGGCAGCGAGCAAGGCTGAAACCAGAGATGGATGAGACCAGAGCCAAAAGTGAGATGGCCCACTCCCCTCTCCCACACACTTTCTGCCACCCTCTTCTATCTCTTTCGCTCTCCCTCCACCCAGTCCTCTCCACCTGGTAAGCTGTTAGAGGAAAAACAGATCACTCTTGGAAGAGGTCTGAACTAATCACTTGAAGAGGGCTTTTAAAATTAGGCTGAGAGCCACATGCAAGTAGGCTGAGGACCAAATGGTCCTAGGGCCCAAGTTGCCCAACCCCAGTATACAAGATAAGTACATGGACCATTCATAGGGAGTAGGAGGTGAGGAAATAGCCTACACAGTCCTATGCATGTCTATTCAGAAATAAGCCCCATTTAGTTAAATTGAATTTACTCCCAGGTAAGTATGTATCGGATTGCAGTGTCATTCTTCCCACCACCTGAAGAAAAAAAAAAAACCCTTATGAGGGAATTGCCATCAGTTTCACATAGTTTTATTTTCTTTAACTTGTCTTTCATGAAATAAGAGCGAGAAAATTAAACCTTGAGTTCTTGTTTCTTAAGTAAGCAGCTTTTAAGCTTTGCTTTAATTTATTCAGGGTTAAAGATATCTTTTGTTACTCAAGTTTTAACAATTTGCCTCAACCAATCTCAAACAAAATATACCCTGCTTTTCAGCATAGTTTCAAAGGAAGGCAAGAGCTCGGAGTTAATTGGCCTTATTAATGGAGGAACATATGACAAAAACATATACAATTGTGAAACTAACATATGCTTTTATATAGAATATAATAAAGCAGTTCTTGAAAGGCTGTAACATTGGTTCCTTTCACAAATGGGGAAAAAAATGAAATGGAATATATAACAATAAGCACACATCCATAAAAGAAGGGGACATTTCATGGATAACTTACTTATTTCTGAAATTAACATTTTGACACTTTTCTCTGTGGTATCTATGCCACAGTTATGACAGGCTTGAGATAATGCACCATATTAAATGTCATCACAATCCTTTCTCAGTGACAACCCCCCCACCACCATTAACAGTGCCTAAAAATAGAAGCCAGCATCAAAAGTTCAAAACACTGCAATAGAGAGAGGGAGAAATAAAAATAAGAAAGAAATCATGAAACACCTTTGGCGCTTTGAGAGATTTCAATTCTTCCATCCTGAGTGACTGCAGTAAAATTCCTGTTGCAAACACACTGCAAGATTATAGACTAAATTTACATGGAAGTATTTTTTTAATGATAAAAACAGCATTGTGTTAAATGAGACATGAAAAATCCATGTCTCTTGATGGAAAATGCAATTCCAAGCGCTTTTTTTTTTTAATACTTAAGCTACAGGTGCCTCAATGAATGTGCCTCCTCCTAAACAAAGGCCCTGTACACCATAGGCTATGATGTGTGTGTGTGTGTGCACGTGCGCATGTGTATACACACACACATGCATATGAATGAAAGGGCACCTCCATGGCCCTTCAGTTCTAAGCAGTGCAGATATCAACCTTCCAGATTATGCCTCCATTGCTTTTTCCAGCACAAACTGCAATGTAGCATTCCTGATTCAGTGCAATTATACCCCTGCCAAAGAAATTGAGGTGGATGGCTACCAGGAAGAGGGCCTTTTCTGCTGTGGCACCCTGGTCGTGGAATGAGCTTCCCAGGAGGCTCACCCGACTCCAACATTGTGCTCTTTTCAAGTGCCAAGTGAAGACCTTATTTTCCCAAGCATTTTGGTCTTTTAGTTCTGCTGTTTTAAATCTATTATTGTATTTTAAATCTCTGCATTGCTGCTAGGTTTTATTGTGGTTTTTACTTTTATGCTGTAGTATATTAAAATTTATATTGTATTTTACGCTGTATTGTGCTGCATTTTATGCTGTAGTTTTAATTGGCTCAAGCTTGCTGAGGAGAGGACTATCTCTCGGTAGAACACATGCTTTACATGCAGAAGGTCCTGGGATTCAATCCTGACCAGTCCAGTTAAAAGTAATTGGCTGCCTGTGATGGGAAACATGTCTGCCTGAGATCCTGAAGAGTCTTTGCCCATCAGAGTAGCCAATAGGAAGAAGGATAAATAGCCCAACTCAGGGTACTTTCAGATGGAGGGTTCCTGCCTTAACAATCCAAAGGCATTGTGCAGCTATTCTGTCTTTTATTCCTTAATGGATTGGGGTGGGGATAAGGAAAAAGATGGAAGAAATGGTGGGAAAACACATGTCCAAATGATGAAACATGTCATCATTTGGACCTTCAATAAAAAAATTGTGAATGAGGCAGTGCAATTGTACAATAAAAGCCTCATCTGAAAGTAGTCTTGGTGTAAGGCAGCTTCCTATATGTTTGTGGGTCTGTAACAGCAATCTCAGATAGTGTCCAGATGTCAGTAATTATAAGGCACAATCATTCCCCCCCCCAGCCAGGAATGGAGACAGGAGGCAAGGGATGGGTTAAATGGGCAGAATCTGCAACAAGATCAGCAACTTAGCCTTCAGCTAGCATCCTACAGGCTTGTGGCTTCAATTGAGAGAAAGGAGATGGATGCTCATGTTTTCAACCTGTCATGGGTGATTCCACCCTGGCCCCAGGTGCCCATCAGTCCACTGGCTGACTGGCACTTGTCATTACTTGCACAGCAAAGGTGTACTGAGGAGTCCCGAGGCACCCCAACTGGATAGCCCCTAGATGTGGTGAGACTGCCAGAGTCCAAGAGTAGCTTCGTTTCCATATTGCCTCTTGTCGGCTGGCTGTGAGAGGCTGGTTGGATGAAGGCTGCCTAAATTTCAATGCTTTCGTCCCAACACATACTTTAGCCACCAACTGTGTCAAGCAAGGAAATAAGCCAATAAGTTATATCAAGAAATTCCCTCACTCTGGTACAGAGTGCAGGCAAAAATAACTAGGCAAAAATAAATGGTTCTTCCATATGGCCAGTTGTGAGGGCACTCAAAATATTCCAGTCCCAGGAACTGGAGAATCGCTCTCCCATATTGTGACCTGTTGAGGGTGGCTAGATGGGTGCCACTCATAGAGATATACTGGTCAGCTCTTATTGGCTGCCTTTTCCCACCATGAGAGGTTACCTCAATGGCCCATCTTCCTTCCTATTCAAAGGGGAGAGTGGGCAACCCCCACTGAACTGTGGACAGGGTGAATACAATTCCCTGATGCCCACACAATTTGAAGTATTTCTCCCCAAAGTGTGTGCATTGCTTCTTCACTGGAGAAAAATAAATGGATGTCTTAAGCAAGGTTACCTCCTCTCCCCCAACAAACAGTCTTTTCCCACTTTCTAGTCCTTCAAGAAAACTCATAAATTATTACACACACAGCAAGGTTCTTTCCCCCACTCCACCATTTTAGAAATTGAGTGCAGGACTGAGGCAAGTGTGCAGCATTAGCATTAAGAGGGAAGCTGTTTACATTGCTTTAACAAAATTTATCATTTGTCTTAGTGAACGTTTGCTCTCTTGGGTTCCCCCTCTATCATCACAACCTTTAAAAGCACCCTCTTCAGTTTAAGTTCAAATTAGAGCTGTGCAGAAATGGCCTCTCAAAATTGTCCAGCCTATTTGTAAGCAGAGAAAGGGTGGGGTGGGGATTTCACTGAATTACTCCTAGGGGAAGATAAATTCTCCAGCAATTTCTCACAGATAGGGCTTGCTATTGGCAGGGGTTGTAGCACAAGTTATTTTTTTCCCTAAGGGTTTTTACTTTATTGTATTGCTTCTGTAGGTGGCAACAGCATCAACTATGTTGAAGCTTCTACTTTTTTGAGGCAGAATTTTGTATTTATTTTGGTGGTATTTTTCAGCTTACCTAATCACTATGAAGTGGCTGAGGGTGCTGTGTGTGTTTTCTCGTAGCGGAGCTACGAAGAAATCACATCAGACTTTGGGAAGGAAACGCAAGAACTGGGGCCCAGATCGTTTTCTCATCCATCCTTCCAGTAGTTAGAAGAGGGACAGAAAGTGAACATAAAATACTCTGGGTGAATGACTGGCTACGAAGGTGGTGCCGGCACGAGAGAGATTTGGATTGGGCTGTTGGCAAGGGACGGGTTGCCCCTCACAAAGGATGGGAAGAATGT
This sequence comes from Heloderma suspectum, assembly GCF_057233095.1. NCBI lineage: Eukaryota > Metazoa > Chordata > Lepidosauria > Squamata > Helodermatidae > Heloderma > Heloderma suspectum. The sequence goes on from NC_139461.1 coordinate 258,241,506, forward strand.
GTTTGGCCACAGCATGAAGAACTTCATCAGGAGGGCTTTAAACTGAATCCTACGGGGAAGGGAGATGTAAAGTTGGGGGTAACAGTGGACGTCGGCTCATGCACTGCAACGGAGAGAACAGCTCTAATAGCGCCCAGTAATAGTCTTCAGACCCATGTAGGAAGAAAGCCAGACTATGAAGCACATGGTCTTCGATGTCTATATACTAATGCCTAGAGTATAGGAAACAAACAGAACAAACTTGAACTCTTAATACAGGAGCAAAATTATGACTTGATAGGTATACCTGAGAGTTGGTGGGATGACTGTCATGACTGGAATACAGCAATTGAAGGATATAACTTGTTCAAAAAGAACAGGAAGAACAGGAAGGGAGGTGGGGTTGCACTGTATGTGAAAAATACATATCTCTGCACAGAAATACAGGAGGATGAGCTTGGTAGCTCCATCGAGAGCATCTGAATCAAAATAAATGGAGCAAAGAATAAAAGGAACCTGATGGTCAGAGTCTACGGCCACCCAATCAAGGAGAAGACAAGGATGAAACTTTTGAAAAGCAAATAGCCAGTGTTTTAAGGAAGCATGATGCAGTAGTAATGGGGGACTTCAATTTCCCCGATATTTGTTGGGAGACAAATTCTGCAAAACATGGCCCCTCCAGGAAATTCCTGACTTGTGTGTGGCAGATAACTTCCTCTTACAGAAAGTAGAGGAAAGAACTAGAGGATCGCCTATCCTTGACTTGATCCTAACCAACAGAGATGACTTAGTGGATAAAGTAGCAATTAATTATAGGAACTCTGCGGGAAAGCAACCATGTAGTACTTGAGTTCTTGGTTCTAAGGGAAGCAAAAGCCGAGTGTAGTCAAACGTGTACCCTGGATTTTAGGTAAGCTGATTTTAATAAATGCAGAACAATGATCAGTAAGGTCCTATGGCAAGCAATGCTAACAAGAAAAGGAGTCCAAGATGGGTGGGAGCTTTTAAAAAAGGAAATTCTCAAGGCACAATTACAAACCATTCCAACAAGAAAAAAAGGTGGAAGACAACAGAAGAAGCCTATGTGGCTTCACAAAAAGCTTAGAGATGACCTGAAAACAAAAAAGGACACATATAGGAAGTAGGGATGCCAGAGAATTCTGCGACGGATTCCCCCCGAAATCCATTGCAGAACGAAGCCCCCGTCACCCCAACCCACGAAAGGTTCGCGAAACGGAGTACTTACCTGCCCCCGTCTGTGCTGCTTTGCGAATGGCGGCCATCCTGGCTGCCATTCGCTTCCTCCTCTTCCTAGTTGTGATAGCCTACGTAAATACATACGTAGCCTATCACGGCTCAATACAGGGACGCAAATGGCAGCAGCTACGACAGCCACCATTTGTGTCCCTGTAGGGCTGCCCAGTGGCCAGATGTCTGGCTGCGGGCGGCCGGAGCTGGCCGGCAGCTCTGCGGCTTGGCCGTGGAGCAGAGCCTGCCAGGCAGGATTCCGGGGGGAGGGACGGACTGCCTCCCCCTCTGTCAAGGATTCTGGGGGGAGGGATGGAGCGCCTCCCCCCCACCGCGGATGCCCCTGCGTGGAGCCATGTAAGGGAAGTGGAAAGAAGGCCAAGTACAAAGGAAGAGTACAGGCAGGTAGCACAGAATTGCAAGGATGGCGTCAGGAAGGCTAAAGCTGAGAATGAGCTGAGGGTAGCGAGGGATGCTAAAAACAAAAAGGCTTTCTTCAGCTACGTACATAGTAAAAGGCAGAGGAAAGAAATGGTTGTTCAGCTATTAAATAAGGATGGCAAAAAGATAACAGATGACAAATAAAAGGCAGAGGTGCTCAATTCCTACTTTGGCTCAGTCTTCTCCCAAAAGAGGGTCTATGACCCCCCTGGCAAAGGCGAAGTACAGGCTGAAGGGGCAGGATTGCCGCTTGAGATTGATAGGCATATGGTCAAGGAACATCTCATTGCTTTGAATGAGTTCAAATCTCCAGGGCCAGATGAACTGCATCCTAGAGGAATAAAGGAACTGGCAGAAGAACTCACAGAACCACTGTCTATTCTCTTTGAGCAATCATGGAGGATGACGGGTGAAGTGCCAGATGACTGGAGGAGGGCTAATGTTGTCCCTATCTTCAAAAAGGGTAAAAAGGAGGAACCTGGGAACTACAGACCAGTCAGTCTGACATCAATCCCTGGGAAAATTCTGGAGCAGATGATAAAGCAATCAGTCTGTAAGCACCTTGAAAACAATGTAGTGATTACTCGAAGCCAACATGGATTTGTCAAGAACAAGTCCTGCCAGACGAAACTGATCTCATTTTTTGATCAAGTAACCTCCCTTGTGGACTGTGGGAATGCTGTAGTCATAATATACCTCAACTTCAGCAAAGCTTTCGTCAAAGTGCCACATTATATCCTGATGAGCAAACTAGCTCAAGGTGGGCTAGATGAAACAACGATCTGGTGGATCCACAGTTGGCTACAGAATCGGACTCCAAGAGTGCTTATCAATGGGACCTTCTCAAACTGGGGAGAGGTAACGAGTGGGGTACCGCAGGGCTCAGTCCTGGGCCCAGTGCTCTTCCACATTTGTATTAATGACTTGGAGGAGGAGGTGCAGGGAATGCTGATCAAATTTGCAGATGACACAAAATTGGGCGGGATAGCTAATACTTTGGAAGACAGAAACAAAATTCAAAGGGATCTGGATAGACTGGAGCGCTGGGCAGAAAACAACAGAATGACATTTAATAAGGATAAATGCCAAGTTCTGCACCTAGGAAAAAGAACCCAAATGCACAGTTTAGGGATGGCGGAGAATTTCTCCCCGAATCTTCGGGAGACCGAATGCCAATGCATTCGGCCCCCCAAAATTTGTGGGGAAATTTTCCGCCGGCCCCCGCCCCCCCCGGGGATGGGACTTACCTCCTGCGAATGTCCCTCCCGGCGGTGGGTCCCGGCGGTGGTTCGGCGGCGTTTCATTGGGGGCGGGAGCAGTGGCCAGTCTCCCGACCGGCTGCCACCGCCGCCATTGCAAAAAAAAAAAAGTAAAGTAAAAAAACAAACAAACACCCGTGATAGGCTATGTAACGATTACGTAGCCTATCACGGCTAGATTTCCAAAGTCAGCCGTGATAGGCTACGTAAATCGTCACGTAGCCTATCACAGGTGACTTTGGGGGGGGGAAAAGCGCATATGCAAATGGTGGCGGCCCATGGGCACCGCCATTTGTGTTCCTTATTTTGGCACGTCTAGTCTACATAAAGATTTACATAGACTACAGCAAAAATAAGGGCAACGCAAATAGCGTTCTCTCATTTTCGCCGTAGTCTACGTAAATGTTTACGTTGACTAGACGTGCCAAAATAAGGAACGCAAATGGCGGCACCCATGGGCCACCGCCATTTGCGTACGTGCTTTTTTTTTTTTCAAAGTCACCAGTGATAGGCTACGTGGCGATTTACGTAGTGTATCATGGCTGACTTTGGAAATCTAGCCGTGATAGGCTACGTAAATCGTTACGTAGCCTATCACGGGTGCGTGTGTGTGTGTTTACTTTTTTTTTTGCGGCCAGGTAGATGGGGCGCTTCTACCCGGCCTGAGTTTCGCCAGCGAGGGATGGGGCGCCTCCCCCCCGGCCTGAATTTCGGCCGGCGAAGCGGGGCGCCTCCCCCCCTTGCCTGAACATCGGTGGGAGAACCAAAGTGCCTCCCCCCACTGCGAAGCAAGCTTCAATAACAGGTAAGGGACTTTCATCCATCCCTAGCACACTTACAAGATGGGGGATACGTGGCTCAATAACACTACAAGCGAGAAGGATCTTGGAATTGTTGTCGCTCACAAGCTGAATATGAGCCAACCATGTGATGTGGCTGCAAAAAAGGCAAATGCTCTTTTGGGCTGCATTAATAGAAGCATAGCTTCCATATCCTGGGAAGTACTGGTTCCCCTCTACTCAGCACTGGTTAGGCCTCATCTGGAGTACTGTGTCCAGTTCTGGGCACCACACTAAGAAGGATGCAGATAAAGTGGATAGGGTTCAGAGGAGGGCAACCAAAATGATCAGGGGACTGGAAACAAAGCCCTATGAAGAGAGACTGAAAGAACTGGGCATGTTTAACCTTGATAAGAGAAGACTGAGGGGAGATATGATAGTGCTCTTCAAGTACTTGAAAGGTTGTCACAGAGAGGAAGGCCAGGATCTCTTCTCGATCATCCCAGAGTGCAGGACATGGAATAATGGGCTCAAGGTACAGGAAGCCAGATTCTGGCTGAACATCAGGAAAAACCTCCTGACTTTTACAGCAATACGACAATGGAACCAATTACCTAGGGAGGTAGTGGGCTCTCCCACACTGGAGGCATTCAAGACGAGGCTGGACAGCCATCTGTCAGGGATGCTTTGACTTGGATTCCTGCATTGAGCAGGGGGTTGGACTCGATGGCCTTGTAGGCCCCTTCCAACCCTACTATTCTATGATTCTATGATTCTCTCTATTACACATCTTTCCATCGCTCTGCAGCCTCCCAGGCCACCTGCACGTTCTGAACTGAAAAAGCCTCATGGGAGGAATTGCCTCATGATGTCTCTAACTGAGGTGTGGGAAGCCAGGGAGGCTACAGGCTACTGCAGAGATCATTGTACAATGACAGACAGGACACTCATGCACACTGCTCAGCCACCCCACAAGTAGGGATGGACGAAGGTCCCTTACCTGTTCTCGAAGATTGCTTCGCGGTGGGGGGGAGGCACTTCGGTTCTCCCCCCGAAGTTCAGGCGAGGGGGGGAGGCGCCCCGCTTCGCCTGGCCGAAATTCAGGCTGGGGGGGAGGCGCCCCATCCCTCGCCGGTGAAATTCAGGCCGGGTAGGAGTGCCCTGTCTACCTGGCCACGAAAAAAAAAGTAAAACACACACACACACACACACACACACATACAACCGTGATAGACTACGTAACAATTTACGTAGCCTATCACGGCTAGATTTCCAAAGTCAGCTTTGATAGGCTATGTAAATCGTAACGTAGCCTATCACGGGTGACTTTGAAAAAAAAAAAAAGCACGTACGCAAACAGCAGCTCCCATGGGGACCGCCATTTGCGTTCCTTATTTTGAGACGTCTAGTCTACGTAAAGATTTACGTAGACTACGGCGAAAATATGGGCAACACAAATAGCGTTTCCTTATTTTCGCCGTAGTCTACATAAATGTTTACATAGACTAGACGTGCCAAAATAAGGAACGCAAATGGCGGCGCCCATGGGCCGCCGCCATTTGCGTATGCGCTTTTTTTTTTCAAAGTCACCTGTGATAGGCTACGTGACGATTTACGTAGCCTATCATGGCTGACTTTGGAAATCTAGCCGTGATAGGCTACGTAAATCGTTACGTAGCCTATCACAGGTGTGTTTGTTTGTTTTTTACTTTACTTTTTTTTTTTGCAATAGTGGCAGCAGCAGCCGGTCGTGAGACTGGCCGCCGCCCCCGGCCACGACAAAACGCCGCCGAAACGCTGCCGGGACCCGCCGCCGAGAGGGACATTCAGCCACGGTAAGTCCCATCCCTGGGGGGGGCGGGGGGCCGGCGGAGAATTTCCCCACCAATTTCGGGGGGCTGAATGCGTTGACATTCAGCCTCCCGGAGATTCGTGGAGAAATTCTCCACCATCCCTACCACAAGTAAGGTAAACACAAGAACTCCAAACCCAACCCATGAGAATTCCTCTGAAATGTCTCCTCCTTTGAATTTGTTTTTGAAAGCAATTTCTATCAAATGGAATGAGAATGGTAAAAAAAAAAAAAAGTGGGAGAAATTTTCGGCACAGCACCAGTTCAAATAGCAAAGGTGGATTCTCAGTGGCTTCTCCAGAACTACTGAACTCTCTGGGAGTGGTTAAAGACAGGACCTGAGTATGATGTTCCACAAGCACTGATCCTGCTGAAATAATTGCCATTTGATTATCTTCACTCCCTCCACCCCTGCTCACCACTTTCTCAACAATCTTCTTGATTCCAATCAAGATGTTATGAAGTATTCAGGAAAATCTAGAGTCTAGGAAAGGAGTAAATGCTAGGGAACATGGGTTTCCTCAGTTTTAATTAAGAGGCCATGCTGTTTGCACAAATTTGCACATTAAATTAGTGTTGGAGCTTATATTCTATGCCATTCTTCTGAGCTCATCAGTCTACACACAAACTAAACTAAAACTACACTCCATCAACAGAATATCTGGCTGTTTCTTTGTTTCATATTGCTGAACTTTGTCCTTAAAAAAAGATAAATCCCTTTGTACGTTTGAGTAATTAGTCTGTTGCAACCATGTTTTATCCTCTGTTGAGAGACTTCAGTGTACTTTTAAATAGTTAGATGATTTGCACTATGACTTCATTTGAGTTACAAGTTTCATTTAAAAAGAAGAAGCTTCAATCAATAGTTTGAAACAACTATCTCCATATGGCAGCAGCAATTATGCGAGGTCAAGATAAATCACAAATGAAAGAGACTGCCAGGATTTACCAAAAGTGTTTTGCTCAATAGGAGTGAATTATATATGTTATCACATGTGAATCATGCTGGGCTCATACACTCTATAGAAAAAAGAAAAAGAAAAAATATGTCCATGGGAAAAGATAGCTGCCAAAGTAGAAGATGTTCAGGATAACAATAGGTGCTCCTAGTTGTGAACTTTGAATTTTACAGAGAAGCAGAAGAACTCAACAAAATAATTCTTTGGGAATTTCTCTTTTCATGCTTGATTTGGCACAGCATCCAAAATGGGAATTCCATTTATCTACTCTTCCATAGTGAATTGCATGAGCTGTAGCTGCAACTGGAGCACTGTGGGTAATTTCACAGACCTAAGGGTGCTATGAAGAGTGCTTACACCTTTCCTTGGCCTGAAACACCCAGACATGACTGGTAAACTGGATTAAAAGAATAGGGCTCAGTTATTCCAGACTTTGCTGCTATCCCTAAAACCACCATGGTAGGAAACAGATGAATTAAGTTCCCAAAAACCTTGTGTTGGTGATACAAAGTCCCACTAAGACAGGCCCCTGAAGGCTGCAGCCCTGCCCAATGACAATACAAACGGACTCAGGATTGTAGATCTACTCTTTTGACTAAGTACAGTTCCACAGCAAGCTTAATTAAAAGGAGATACACTTTAATGAAAGTAGAAAAGAAAATTCACACAAGCACGTACAGAAAGGAAAAGCAGTTAGTCTTACGATTGTTTTTTTAAGCATCTAGTGGGAGTATCTGTCAACAGAAGCACTGCATTGACTCAGGACTCAGAGCAGCCATGACATACCCTCCAGGCACTTAAAAAACTTAAAATATTTCTAAGATCAGAGACAGGACCAAGAAAAGTGGGCATCCTACTTTTTATGTTATTGGGTTTTTTGCAGCCTCCATCCCATAAGCCAAAAATGGTAATAACAATATACAGGCTTCTTTATTTATTGTTATGGTCATTCAGAACCATTCCCCTCAGGTCAGAGCGCTGCCTTCACACACATAAAATGTCATATTACCTAATTCTGCCAACCCATGTCCTGTTAATGCCTCATCAAATTTGTTGTGTCTTTGTGTTATATTTATTTATTTATTTATTTCATTTCTATACCACCCAATAGCCGAAACTCTCTGGGCAGTTCACAAAAATTAAAACCAAACAACACACAATAAAACAATTTAAAATATATAGAACATTAAAACCACAATATAACAATACAATCACAATAAAACCTAGCAGCAGTACAGGAGTTTAAAATACAGATTTAAAACAGCAAAGATAAAAATTTAGAAAGCTAAAATGCCTGGGAAAATAAAAAGGTCTTCACCTGGCGCCGAAAGGAGTACAATGTAGGCGCCAGGTGAACCTCACTAGGGAGCTCATTCCAGAGCCGGGGTGCCACAACAGAAAAAGCCCTCCTCCTAGTAGCCACCCGCCTCACTTCCTTTGGCAGGGGCTCACGGAGAAGGGCCACTGATGATGATCTTAAGGTCTGGGCAGGCACATATGGGAGGAGGCGATCCTTCAGGTAACCTGGCCCCAAGCCGTTAAGGGCTTTGAATGTTAACACCAGCACTTTGAATCGGGCCCGGAAATGGACTGGCAGCCAGTGCAGCTGGAAAAGTACTGGCGAAATTCTCTTCCCCCTCTCATCTTCTCTGTGATTATTCTAGGATATTCTATGCTATGTTATGACATCCCAAATGTCTAGTTTCTTTGCTGACATTTGTTTTTCTCCATCTAGGATAAAAAGCTTGCTTGGGTACATCTGCTAAAGCTTCACTGAAGACTTTCTTAGCTCAAAGTTATCTAGAGACCCCTTGCTTCAAAGCAGACCCTTAAGGATGGGTCCTATAATCTTTTGCCTTTTAAAGCTGTTACATTACCTAAGCTTTTAGCTTTATAAGGTATACCTCTCCAGTCCTTCATCAGTAATCAAGGTTAAAATCACTGCCACCTCTTGCTGGAGTTTTTATTTACATCACTGCAGGATTATTCTGAGATTGGTTAGATTAGAAATCTAGAACATAAGAAGAGCCATGCTGGATCAGACCAAGGGTCTATCTAATCCAGCATTCTATTCACACAGTGGCCGAGCAGCTGTTAGCGGGAAACCCACAACCAGGACATGAGTGCAAGAGCACCCTCCTGCCCATTTTCCCCAGCAACTGGTGTACAACGGCATACTGCCTTTGATATTGGAGATAGCAGAGCCATCCAGACTAGTAGCCATTGATAGCCTTCTCTGGGAATTTGTCTAGCCCCCTTTTAAGCCATCCAAATTGGTGGCCATCACTACATCTTGTGGTAACGAATTCCATAGTTTTGTTAGGGATGTCAGAGAATTCCGTCACGGATCTCGGGGAGGCCGAATGCCAGCACATTCGGCCCCCCGAAATTGGTGGCGGAACGGTCTGCCCCCCCTCCCCCCCCAGGACGGGACTTACCTTGGGCGGATCTTTCTGGCGGTGGCAGCAGCAGCTGCGGTGCGGCGGCGGTGCAGCAGCGGTGCGGCGGCAGGTCTTCCGACCGGCTGCCACCGCTGCCATTTCCAGTTAAAAAAAAACAACAACAACAAAACGTGATGGGCTACATAAAGATTTACGTAGCCTATCACAGCTAGATTTTTTTAAAAAGCCGTGATAGGCTACGGAAATGTTTACGTAGCCTATCATGGCTGATTTAAAAGAAGAAGAAAAAAACATGCGTACGCAAATGGCGGCGCCCATGGGCGCAGCCATTTCCGTTCCTTATTTTGGCACGTCTTAGTCTATGTAAACATTTACATAGACTAAGATGGCGAAAATAAGGGGAACACAAATAGCATAGTGTCTATGCTATTTGTTTTCCCCTTATTTTCGCCGTCTTAGTCTACGTAAATATTTACGTAGACTAAGACGTGCCAAAATAAGGAATGCAAATGGTGGCGCCCATGGGCGCCGACATTTGCATACGCGCTTTTTTTTTCTTTTAAATCAGCCGTGATAGGCTATGTAAACATTTACATAGCCTATCATGGCTGACTGCAGGGATGCAAACGGCAGGGACGCAAATGGCAGAGCGGAGCTGGCTGGCCAAGATTCGGGGGGGAGGGATGGAGCGCCTCCCCCCCCCACGAATGTCACCCTTCGAAAAGGTGAGTGACTTTCGGACATCCCTAGTTTGACTATGTGCTGTGTGAAGAAGTACTTCCTTTTATCTGTCTTGAATCTCCCACCAATCACCTTCATGGGATGACCCTGGGTTCTAGTATTATGAGAGAGGGAGAAAAGTTTCTCCCTATCCACATTCTCCACACTGTGCATAATTTTGTAATCTACACCATGCTTACTGAGTTCTAATTCTCTTGACTTTCCAATCTCTATAAGAGAAAGATAAAAACAAAGGAAGATTTCTGATACTGAGTCAGATAGTACAAACTATATAAACTATGTTACCTTTTAGCAGTTTAGCCAATTAATGAATAACAAAGTGACTACAAAAGTCACCAAGTGATGAGGGAATGAATGGTTGTCAGACTGATCCTATGCAGATTTACTTGAAATTAAATGTTACTTGTTGAATGAGACTGTGAAGGCACAGACCTGTCCTCCCGTTTCTCATGTAGTTGGTTTTAGGCTATTATGGGGTTAAACCTTCTGTGTGTGTGCTAGTCAGTGTCAGGCAAAAGGTCAGAAGTTTGGAGGGCAAAAATATAGTTAGACTGCAGAGCTCAGGAAGTTTTGTTTAGGAAGTCAGGAGATTATGAGGTTCAATGGAAGGCCAGAGGAAAAGAGGAAAAGTTTCAAACTGGGGAAATATAAAGTTAAATTAGCAAGAAACTACCCTCCTGATTGGTTGAAGTGGGGGAGGGAAAAATATAATTTTAAGAGATAAAAGCCTAGGCAGAAAGGCAGAGGAGCAGAAAACAGGAGGAGGAGGAGGAGGAAGAAGGAGAAGGAGAAGGAGAAAGGAGGAGGAGAAGAAGAAGAAGAAGAAGAAGAAGAAGAAGAAGAAGAAGAAGAAGAAGAAGAAGAAGAAGCAGCAGCAGCAGCAGCAGCAGCAGCAGCAGCAGCAGCAGCAGCAGCAGCCGGAGCAGCAGCAGCCAATGTCACAGAAGAAAGAAAGGGTTGGAGGTGCTGGAACTGAATAACTGATTAAAAGAGAGCTGGACCAATAACAATAAGATATTGCTTGGATAAGGAAGCTGGATAAAATAGGGACACAGGCCCTATTGTGGTGTTCTCTTTTTGGGTGGCTCAAACAAACGAGAAGGAAGAACACTCCAGCCCTTCCCCTCTCCCTCATCATGTTCGTTGTCCTCTACTCCTGGGGGGTGACTGTCTGAAGAGGAGAGACTCCCCTACATGTGAGCCAGGATGCTAGAAGATGCCTGAATGCCTGAATAGGGCTACAGTCTAGTGAGGTTACCTGGATGTGTTACAAAAATTTAGGGATGGACGAAAGTCCCTTACCTGGTCCCGCAGCTTGCTTTGCAGTGGGGGGGAGACGCTCCGTCCCTCCCCCCAAAATTCTGAGCGGGGGGGAGGCGCCTCATCCCTCCCCGCCAAAATTCTGGCTGGGGGGGAGGTGCCCCGTCCCTCTGGCCAAAATTCTGGCCGTGGGGGAGGCGCCCTGTCCCTCCGGCCATGAATCCTCCTGGTCGGCCGGGATGCAAATGGCGGCGGCCGTAGCTGCCGCCGTTTGCGTCCCTGCAGTCACCCGTGATAGGCTACGTAAATGTTTACATAGCCTATCACGGCTGACTTTGGGGGGGGGAAGCGCATATGCAAATGGCGGCACCCATGGGCGCCGCCATTTGCGTTCCTTATTTGGGCACGTGTAGTCTACGTAGACATTTACGTAGACTACGGAAAAAATAAGGAAAACGCAAATAGCGTTGCCCTTATTTTTGCTGTGGTCTACGTAAATGTTTACGTAGACTACACGTGCCCAAATAAGGAATGCAAATGGCGGTGTCCATGGGCGCCGCCATTTGCGTACGCGCTTTTATTTTTTTTTTCCAAAGTCAGCCGTGATAGGCTACGTAAATATTTACGTAGCCTATCATGGTGTTTTTTTGTAAATCTAGCCGTGATAGGCTACATAAATCTTTACGTAACCTATCATGTTTGTTGTTTGTTTGGTTTTTTTACTTGGAAATGGCTGCGGTGGCAGCCGGTCGGAAGACCGGCCACCGCCGCCACCGCCGAACCACTACCGAACTGCCGCCGGGAGCCGCAAGGGACATTCGCGCAAGGTAAGTCCCATCCCGGGGGGGGCGGGGGGGCAGACCGTTTCTCCACCAATTTCAGGGGGCCGAATGCGTTGGCATTCGGCCTCCTGGAGATTCGTGGAGAAATTCTCCGACATCCCTACAAAAATTGTGTTCTTTCCCTGGTAGACTTTCCAATTCGTTTACCAAGAATGAGAGGAGGCAGAGATCTGGTCCAACGCAATTTTATTCTGCAGAATTAGGGATGTACGAAAGTCACTTACCTTTTTGCAGATTCTGTTCGTGGGGGGGGCGCTCTGTCCCTCCCCCCGGAATTCTCGACGGGGGGGAGGCAATCCGGTCCTCCACCCCGGAATCCTCGTTCCCCTTTTTTTTCCCGCCGTAATAGTCTACATAAATATTTACGTAGACTAAAACGGCGAAAAATAAGGAATGCAAATGGCGGCCACCGTAGCCACCGCCATTTGCGTATGACGTTGTTGTTGTTGTTGTTGTTTTTACCCAGACGTGATAGGCTATGTATGTCTTTATGTAGCCTATCATGTCTGGGTAAAAAAAAAGAAAAAAGCCCAGACTACAAATGGTGGCCGCGGCAGCTGGTCGAAAGACCAGCCGGAGCCGCCGCCGGAGCCGCCGCTGGAGCCGCCGCTGTCTGGAACATCTGCCCCAGGTAAGTCTCGTCCCGGGGGGGATCCGCAGGGGGGGCAGGGGGGCAGGCCGTTCCACCATGGATTTCGGGGGGCCGAATGCCAGTGCATTCAGCTTCACTGAAATCCGTGGTGGAATTCTCCGCCATCCCTATGCAGAATAAGGCAACCTTTTGGGCTAACGCCCCAACAAAGATCACAATCAAGTAATGTGATCCAGAGGCTTATATACACAAAGTCTCTGGGGGCTGTCTTACTCATGCTCTCTACCACTTTCTTTGTCTAGCTGAAAGGAAGACAGGAAACAGGCAACACCTTTTACATACTCAGGCATGCGTAGAGAGAGGCAGCAGAGAGATAGTTGTTTATTCTAACATAAATACATTCTTGGCATCCTGAGTCTCTGATAAGGCACTGTGTCTTTGTTTAGCATGGAAATTTCATACAGAGGTAGAATAGACATAGCCTAGCTTATAAAATCATGGGATAGCAGACATATTACAACTGAAATTTCTACAACAGATGTGCTTATCCCTGGTTGTTTGATTATCCTACTGCTTGTACAGTTTTTTTGGGGGGGTGCGCGCGCATGCACGTGCATGCGTACATACATGCAGATTTTAAAACTTTTTCCTATTGACATTTTTCTTCAATAAAATTTAAACTCTTGAGATTTGAAACTTTGCAAACTCTTCTTTTTGGGTTACCCCACATCTAATAACTAGCCCACAAACTATGTGAAGTAGATACCTGAGACTCGGAGAGTGTTAAGGTTTGTTTAGTGGAGGTAGCCAGAGAGAAAAAAGATTTCTACTTGGTGGCATCATAAAAGGTCACAGGAAGGGAAGGGCAAATAGGCATGGAAGTACACTATTTTGCCTGTTTTCCCTTATAGGGCATTGCCGGTCCATGACAATGGGTCTCCAAGCTGCTTCCATACCGATCTGGCATCAGCAGGCAGCATACATGGATAGGTGCTAAAGGCCTGCTGCAGCTCATGCCACAACCAGGGCTCATTTTTCCAGGACTCCGATAAGTGCTGGGTGACTGCCATTGTAATTGCCTACAGTGTCCTGAAACTACACTACATTGCTGCAGAACATTCTGGACAATTACAGTGGTAATCACCTGACAGTCTTCAGAGGAATGCCACTGCCCTCCTCCTCCAGTAAGGTGCCCAACCCACCTGGTAGAAATAAAGAGGAGGAGAAGGGCCACCCATGGGGGGGGGCAATAGAGGGCACTGTGCTGAAGGCCCCATTCAAAGCTAGAGCCAGCCCTTATCCAGATCTCTTTACTGTTGCTATGCTCCAGATTTGCAAGGCCATGCTGCTGCTGGGAGACTTCATAAGCTTCACAGTGCCAAAAGGCAGAAGTATCTATTTCTGCTAGAGCTTCTTATGCCTCGCTAGTTCTCCCTTCTCTTGCCCAGAATTCACACCTCACATGGTGTCTTGGTGTCCCTATCTCTAAGGAAAGCAGAGGGCCAAAACACTAGCTTCCTCAGGCCAACTTTGGTTGTGTTTTTTCTCTTGACAGTTCAGTTTTAGACATAGGAATGGCTTGCGGAGGTATGTGGTCAATATGCAGATTTCTCTCTTTAAAGGCTTTGAAGAGTTACAGAAAAAGTCACCTACTGAGTGAAGTTTGGGATAACCAATTTCAAGATCACTTTGATGGTGACCTGATGGTGACTCAGATCTCAGGAGATCAAGAACAGACATGAAAGAAGGCAATTCCAAGACAACCCGTCTTTCTCTTGTAGCAAATAAATCAAAAAATCTCCCAGAGGAACTTTTTCCAGCCTGGAGATATAAGTGTAATGTCCTAAATAATTTCCCTTGGTTGTAAAGGATCAAAGGGGTCTCCTCCTTATGAAATTCTCCTTCAGTTTTAGAGGCACACATAGATTTTAGTACAAACTTGCTTCCATTCAATTCCATTAAGGTTGTTTCTACAAAAAAGTAACACATTTATATTAATATAGCAAGTACCATAAGGGTTTTTATGGCATTTCCTACTGGCCTGGGTGGGTGGGGAGAGACAGCCTAGACTTTTAATGTGTGTCTGTGTCTGTCTGTCTGTCTGTCTGTCTGTGTGGGTGTGTGGGTGTCCCACCCTTCCAATTAAAATATCATTTTAATTGCTTGCACAATATTTAATTAAAAAACAACATAATACAATCCTCCCCCTCCCCACATTAAAGGAGCTCTTATACACATGAATCGGCTCAGAAACTTCAGTTAATTCAAAACAGAGCTGCTAGGCTACTGAGGCTATTAGCTGGGACTAGCCAAGGTGATGATGTTATGCCATTGCTTCATCAGCTGCACTGGCTTCCAGTCTATTTCCAAGCCCAATTCAAAGTCTTGGTGTCGACTTTTATTTTTAAGGCCCTAAATGGCTTGGTACCAGAGTATCTAAAGGAACATCCCCTTCCATATGCACATGTTCAGCACCTTAGATCATATTTGGAGGTCCTCCAGGTGTCCCCACTGAAGGAATTTGGGCAGATTTCTATAAAAGAGAGGGCCTTCTTAGTTGTGGCACCATGTTTATGGAATGCCTTCCATAAAGCGGCTTGCCTGCCACCTATATCGTTACTGTTTTGGTTTCAGGTGAAAAACTTTCTTTTCTCTCAGGCATTCTAGAGACTTACTGGGTTTTTAAAATATTATATGGTGTCCTTATATATACTGTGCTGTTTCTTATTTTGTATTGTATTGTACTTGATCCTTTTAACCATTTGCATTGTAATTATTCTTTCAACTATCTGTAATCCATCCAGAGAACAATTGTCTTTGGGCAGAATAAACAAATATAATTTCCAACAAAGGAGATCGTTACCTTGTCGTGGTGCTAGAGCTTGAGCACCTCAATGACATCATGAGCTAAACCGTGAAGGGACACCCAAGACGGGAAGGTCATGGCAGAGAGGTCAGCCTAAATACGATCCCTGCGGAAGGAAACGGCAACCCACCCCAGTATTCTTGCCATGGAAACTAAATGGATCAGTACAACCAGGGCTATGTCGGTATACCATCGGAAGATGGGACTCCCAGGTTGGAAGATGGTCAAAATGCTACTGGGGAGGAACAGAGGATAAGTTCAACTAGCCCCGGATGTGATGATGCACCTAGCTCAAAGCTGAAAGGATGGCTAGCAGCCGATGGTGCTGGTGGTGAACGACGAATCCGATGTTCTAAAGATCAACACACCATAGGAACCTGGAAGGTAAGATCTATGAGCCAGGGCAAATTGGATGTGGTTATTGGGGAGATGTCAAGATTAAATATAGACATTTTGAGTGTCAGTGAACTGAAATGGCGTGGAACGGGCCACTTCACATCAAATGACCACCAGATCTACTACTGTGGACAAGAGGACCACAGAAGAAATGGAGTAGCCTTCATAATTCATAATAAAGTGGCTAAAGCAGTGCTTGGATACAATCCAAAAAATGACAGAATTATCTCAATTTGAATTCGGGGTAAGCCATTTAACATCACAGTGATACAAATATACACCCCAACCACAGATGCTGAAGAAGCAGAAGTAGATCAGTTCTATGAGGATCTGCAGCTAGGGATGTACGAAAGTCACTTACCTGTAACGAAATTTGATTCACGGTGGGGGGGAGGCACTCCGTCCCTCTCCCCCGAAATTCTGGCTCGGGGGGGAGGCGCTCCGTCCCTCCCCCCCGAAATTCTGGCTGGGGGGGGAGGCGCTCTGTCCCTCCACTCCCGAATCCTGGCCGGCCGGCTGGGCCGCAAATGGCGGCGGCTGTAGCTGCCGCCCTTTGCGTCCCTGCAGTCAGCCGTGATAGGCTACGTAAATGTTTATGTAGCCTATCACGGTTGAGTAAAAAACAACAACGCGCGTACGTAAATGGCAGTGCCCATGGGCGCCGCCATTTGTGTTCCTTATTTTGGCACATCTAGTCTACGTAAACATTTACGTAGACTATGGCGAAAATAAGGGGAACGCAAATAGCGTAGATGCTACGCTATTTGCGTTCCCCTTATTTTCACCGTAGTCTACGTGAATGTTTACATAGACTAGAGGTGCCAAAATAAGGAACGCAAATGGCGGCGCCCATGGGCGCCGCCATTTGCGTACGCGTGGTGTTTTTTTTTACTCAGCCGTGATAGGCTACATAAACATTTACGTAGCCTATCACAGTATTTTTTAAAAATCTAGCCATGATAGGCTACGTAAATCTTTACGTAGCCTATCACGTTTGTTTGGGGTTTTTTACTGGAAATGGTGGCAGTGGCAGCCGGTCAGAAGACTGTCTGCCACAGCCACCGCAGCCGCCGCCGAACCGCCACCGGAGCCGCCGCCGCCGCCAGGAGGATTCGCCCAAGGTAAGTCCCGTCCCGGGGGGGGGCAGGGGGGCAGACCATTTCGCCACCGATTTCGGGGGGCCGAATGCCCTGGCATTCGGCCTCCCTGAGATTCATGGCGAAATTCTCTGACATCCCTATCTGCAGCACCTACTGGATAGCATGCCAAAAAAAGATGTTATTTTCATTACAGGAGAATGGAATCCTAAGGTGGGTAGTCAAACAACACCTGGAATTACAGGCAAGCATGGTCTGGGAGAACAAAATGAAGCAGGACATAGGCTGATAGGATTTTGCCAAGACAACTCACTGTGCATAACAAACATTCTCTTCCAACAACGTAAGAGACGATTTTATACATGGACTTCACCAAACGGTCGACACCGAAATCAGATTGATTACATCCTTTCCAGCCAAAGGTACAGACATCTATGCAGTTGGTAAAAACAATACCTGGAGCTGATTGCGTTCAGATCACGAACGTCTTATTGCACAATTTAGAATCAGACTAAAGAGAATAGGGAAGACCCACAGATCAGTTAGATATGAGCTCACTAATATTCCTCATGAATATGCAATGGAGGTGAAGAATAGATTTAAGGGATTAGATTTAGTAGATAGGATCCTGGAAGAACTATGGACAGGAATTCGCAACATTGTTCAGGAGGCAGCAACAAAAAACGTCCCAAAGAAAAAGAAAGCCCAAGAAAGAAGGAAAGCAAAAGGCAACAGTGATAGGGGGAGATATGCCCAATTAAATGCAAAATTCCAGAGGTTAGCCAGAAGACATAAGGAATTATTTTTAAACAAGCAATGCGCAGAAGCGGAAGAAAATAATAGAATAGGAAGGACAAGAGACCTCTTCCAGAAAAGTAGAAACATCGGAGGTAAATTCCAAGCAAAAATGGGTATGATCAAAAACAAAGATGGCAAGGACCTAACAGAAGCAGAAGAGATCAAGAAAAGGTGGCAAGAATATACGGAAGATCTGTATAGGAAGGATAATAATATCAGGGATAGATTTGATGGTGTGCTTAGTGAGCTAGAGCCAGACATCCTGAAGAGTGAGGTTGAATGGGCCTTAAGAAACATTGCTAATAACAAGGCAGCAGGAGATGATGATATCCCAGCTGAACTGTTTAAAATCTTGCAAGATGATGTTGTCAAGGTGATGCATGCCATATGCCAGCAAATTTGGAAAACACAAGAATGGCCAACAGATTGGAAAAAATCAACTGATATCCCCATACCAAAAAAGGGAAGCACCAAAGAATGTTCAAACTATCGAACAGTGGCACTTATTTCACATGCCAGTAAAGTAATGCTGAAGATCTTGCAAGGTAGACTCCAGCAATTCATGGAACGAGAATTGCCAGATGTACAAGCTGGGTTTAGAGAAGGCAGAGGAACTAGAGACCAAGTTGCTAATATCTGCTGGATAATGGAGAAAGCCAGGGAGCTTCAGAAAAACATCTATTTCTGTTTTATTGACTATTCTAAAGCCTTTGACTGTGTGGATCATAACAAATTGTGGGAAGTTCTTGGTGGTATGGGTATACCAAGTCATCTTGTCTGCCTCCTGAATAATCTGTATAACGACCAAATAGCAACAGTAAGAACAGACCATGGAACAATGGACTGGTTTAAGATTGGGAAAGGAGTACGGCAGGGTTGTATACTCTCACCCTACCTATTCAACCTGTATGCAGAACACATCATGCGACGTGCTGGGCTTGATGAAGCCAAGGCTGGAGTTAAAATTGCTGGAAGAAACATTAACAATCTCCGATATGCAG
The DNA here is from genome assembly GCF_057233095.1 of Heloderma suspectum. Classification (NCBI taxonomy): domain Eukaryota; kingdom Metazoa; phylum Chordata; class Lepidosauria; order Squamata; family Helodermatidae; genus Heloderma; species Heloderma suspectum. Next base: position 258,260,018 of record NC_139461.1, read on the forward strand.
ATGATACCACTTTGATTGCTTAAAACGAGGAGGAGCTGAGGAACCTCATGATGAAGGTGAAAGAAGAAAGTGTAAAAGCTGGGTTGCAGTTAAACCTCAAAAAAACCAAGATTATGGCAACCAGCTTGATTGAGAACTGGCAAATAGAGGGAGAAAACATGGAGGCAGTGACAGACTTTGTCGTTCTAGGCGCAAAGATGACTGCAGACGCTGATTGCAGCCAGGAAATCAGAAGACGTTTACTTCTTGGGAGGACAGCAATGACAAATCTTGATTAAATTGTTAAGGGCAGAGACATCACACTGACAACAAATGTCCACATAGTTAAAGCAGTGGTATTCCCCATAGTAACCTATGGCTGCGAGAACTGGACTATAAGGAAGGCTGAGCGAAGGAAGGTAGTAGGTAGATGCTTTTGAACTGTGGTGCTGGAGGAAAATTCTGAGAGTTCCTTGGACTTCAAGAAGATGAAACCAGTCCATACTCCAGGAAATAAAGCCAGACTGCTCACTTGAAGGAATGATATGAAAGGCAAAACTGAAGTACTTTGGCCACATCATGAGAAGACAGGATGCCCTGGAGAAGATGCTGATGCTAGGGAAAGTGGAAGGCAAAAGAAAGAGGGGCCGACCAAGGGCAAGATGGATGGATTATATTCTGGAGGTGACGGGCTCGACCTTGGGGGAGCTGGGGGTGGTGACGGCCAACAGGAAGCTCTGGCGTGGGCTGGTCCATGAAGCCACAAAGAGTCGGAAGCGACTGACCGAATAAACAACAACAAACAAATATAATAATGATGATGATGATGATGATGATGATGATGATGTGAAGGTTGTCACAGCATGGAGATAAACATGATCACTTGCATGACCATGTTGCAGATCTGAATGCTGCTAAAAGCAGGGAAAGTTATTGGGCAAGGTTCAGAAGTTGGAAATCTTAGGAATGAGACAGTAAACCATTAGCAGAATCCTTCTTATCAGCCTCTCCTGACCAGGGGCCCATAAAAATTGATGGAACCCTCTTGCTGGATGGGATGGTTTTCTGCAGTATGTAGCACTCGCATCTTTTTCCTCACATCTGATGAAGTGGTCTCTAGTCCACCAAAGCTTGTGCCACAATAAATCTGCTATTCTCTTAAGTTACCTCAAGACTCTTAGGGTAGTATCCAGTGTTAGTCCTTCATAGAGTAGACCCAATGAAATGCATGAGTCTTAAGTCAGTCATAACCTAAGTCCCATTCATTTCAATGGGTCCACTCTATGGAAGACTAACATTGGATACTACCATTAGCCAGCAACACTTTGCCCAGTAACAAGGGAGTAAGCCCCATTTAACTCAATGAGACTTATTTCTAAGTAGACATGTATAGGGTTGTGTTGTTTTGCTTTCAATAGACAAACACAGTTACCCCTCTGGACATTGTTATCCTCTTGCTTATAATTTTTTTCCTGCACATTTTTACATTCATGCATTCTTTCACTTAATGAAATCAATCAAAAATGAAAATGAATTTGTCTTCATACACTAAACTCATTGGGAATATCACCTGAAATTAATTAATAAGAGTATAGCAAATAACTAAGGTGTCATTTGTTAATACTCCTAATTGATATGTAATAAGCTTTGGTATCTAATTTATTCAGAAATTGGTGCCTCATTAAATGCTATTTAATTTCATAATTCTTATGCATTTAAGTTTAATCTTATTTTAAACTTGTTGTAGAGGGCAAAATCTTAATCCTGCTTAATCTTATTTTAAACTTGTTGTAGAGGACAAAATCTAATCCATATTTTATTTTTTTTCCCAAGTAGACCTTTTGTAGTCAATATGTCTGCTCCACAGTAAATTAGCTTTGACCTTGGTGTTAGAAATGTGGTCCTGAACACAATTGTTTGAAAACTTAGTTGACAAATGGGTTAATTAAGAACAGATTACAATTTATTAAAAAAGGATATGTTCATAGAAAATAATTCCCTCTTTTCTTCCTTTTCTCTTCTGTTCGGATGTTAAAATAGGGGCTACTACAGAGCTGATACATGTCAAGGGCTCCTTGGAGGCCTCTCTCAGTCTAATCCAGTAGCCAAGTCCAGACACAGACAAATGGATTATTTTCAAAGCTTTATTCTTCTTTTACAACTTAACAACTCTACTGTTAGCAACTAGATATTAGCAGCAGAGTACGTATGCCCTAAATTGGAACAATATATTAACCAAACCTGTTTTACTTATAACTTCCAAGCATTCTTTGAAATATTCATTCGTTCGTTCATTCGTTCGTTCATTACATTTATATCCCACTTTTTTTCTTCCTTAACAAACTCAAGGCAGCGTACATAATCCTCCTCTCCATTTTAGTCTCACAACAACAACCCTGTGAGGTAGGTTGGGCTGAGAGTCTGTGACTGGCCCAAAGTCACCCAGTGAGCTTCCATGGCCAAGTGGGGACTAGAGCCCGGATCTCCCGACTCCCAATCCAACACTCTAGCAGCTACACCACGCTGGCTCTAATATGGGTTAATAAACTATCATTTATACAAAATTTAAAAAGTCATAGCCCTTGGCTGCACTGCATTGAGTGAAGCGAGTAGATTTGCTTCATCTAAAAACTGCCTGGTGAAGTACAGCAGACATTTCACAGCAATGGTATAACAAAAAATCCCTGTAATAGTACACTGGTTCTTTGATTTTTGATGAGTTCCAATACATTGGCAAAGATAACTGCTGCCACACACAAGTACACAGTTATTTTATATGCAAAATAAGGAGCCAATTTCTAGTAATTAAGCAGTGCTGCATTGTTTGACTGAATGAAGAGGTATGTAACTCTCCAGGCTAAAGAGGTAGAATAAGAACTCTCCCCTTCATTTAGAATGAAAAATAGAACTAGATTTTCCAGCTGCAACTCATGCATTATTTTAGATAAGCCTATTATTCAGAAACATGAATCGCTCACATTTCTACATCCCCTCTCCCTTGCACTTAAACAATGCGTGAAGCTGGGACACCCTGATCTCACTTTTGGGAAGCACAGTGCAATATACTGAATAGCAATATTTTTAACTTATATCTAAATCAGCACAACTAAAACAGAATAACAGCACACGTGCATTCTGTCCATTGCTGTGTGGTCTGACTGAAAACCAAGCTGTGTTTTATTTGTATAATATCAAGTTAGCCATTCAGCTATATTTTATCTCTGACTGGAGTACAGCCAGAGCTGACCCTCCCATGAGGGAGGGTGAATCCCTTCCCTGAAGTGGCGGAGCATGAGGAACAGTGAATAATGCACTCCCCCGACCCCTGCAAGAAAGGTCTGTTGCCGCTGCCTCCAGCAGGTGCTCTAGAGAGCCCTGCGGACCATTCTCCTGCTGTGGCATTTGCTGCAGTGGGACAGTGGGCCTGGCAGGGCTCTCTGGAGCAGCCACCTGCTTGATGACACTAATAGCTTCTCCGGAGAGCCCCGCCTGCCTCACTTTCACATTGTGGCAAATGCCCCAGTGACAAAATGGCCAGTGGGGCTCTCTAGAACAGCCACTCATCCTCTGTTTTTCTCTCAGCCACCCGCCCTCTGGTGAGCCACGTCACCTGGAGGAAGCAGCCAGCATAGGTCTTCAGAGGGCCAGCCGGGCCCAAGTGCCTAGTTCTGAGGGTATCCTTCCTCAGAGCTATGCATTTTGTGTCCCAGGAGATTGCCCAACGTACAGGGATGCTCATGTTATCAAGGGGAAGTGGGGCTGTGCTGCTGACCCCATCTGTGAGTCTGTGTGGTTCCCCCTGGCCCTACCTGTGTTCTCCACACCTTAGTCATAGATGTCTGCAGGGCGTATGCCTACACATGTGTATCTCTATGTGTATAGGTTTCCCTGGGACCTGGTACTCAGATCACATAAGATTTCAGGTCCTGGAGAAGCCTGTGCTTTTAAAGATCAGCATGTAGGGATGGTGAAAAATCTGTTTCAGTTTGGCTTGGATAACACCAAATTTGGATAATACACACAAAGTTTTCCATATTTTGGATAACTAGAATTTGAGATTTTTTTTAAAAAAAACAACAGAATGTGGGAGAAACCAAACTGACAGATTTGTCTAGACCCAGAGCTATGAGTGTGTTGCTCTTAAAAGTCTGGGTTTGAATCCTGTTTATTCCACCATGTTAGTGCTGAACTAGGGTTGCTACCTCTATTTTTCTGACAGGCTCCTTATCTTTAACAGCTACATGGAAGGTAGGTACATTATGGTCCTGTCCATGCTGGGAATAGCTGTACCTGTTTAATTTGGCTGGTGGAGATGGATGAGAATTTCATTCATTTCAGTTCATTTTTTATAAGAATTTACCAACATTCACAAAGTTCTTCCTATTCAGGAGGGAGGGAACTTGAGATTTAAAAAAAAAATGAATGCAGGAGAAAGTGAAACTGACAGATTACCCATCCGTATTGATATGCATAGGTTTTCGGCCACCAGATGTCTATGTCTAATGTGTGAATGTCAGGGGCAGGGATAGGAGTAACCACATGATCTCATGGGTGGGGCCAGGGGCATGGCTCCACTGCCCGTTAGTCACATGAACCCTCCGTCATGTGACTGAGGCACAAAGGGGGTTCATATTAACAATTTCCATACATTTATTTTAGTTGTCTCCTAGATTATGTAGTTGAACTGCAATAAGATTAAGTGTACATATCAAGACCTTCAGTGCTTGGAAACTATGCGCTTTTGAAAAGGTTTGCTATTGAGATTAATGAGACCTTAAAAATCTGAATTATTTAAAGTTTGAATTATTTGTCTGAACAAATTCTCAATAGCTGCTGGAAGCAGAACATAATTTGTTCACATTATCTGAATAGAAGGTGGGGGAATACCTGTTGCCTTTAATATATAAATAAAGGCAGCTTTGCTTTGCTTGATCTTTGCTTCCAAAATGGCCTGTCTTATTGGGTCACTGTACTGCATTCCTCACAGCCCTTCTAAAGGGAGAGCTCATAATACCGGTGACCAGACCCCTCTAATGCATTACCATTCTAACAGTGGCTCTCTGTGAAATAAGAATGTTCTCTTGAACCTTTGTACTTCCATTCTTCAAAGCCACTACCAGCATGCTGAGGGTGCATCAAACAATATGCCTGTCTCCCAATAGTTTTGTTAACAAATAGAGAAGTTCACCCAAGCCTGGCTCACAGATGCCTCTGTGGGGCTTACTGCTGCAATTGTGCTCTTAGTTATTCAGACTCCGGCTTGTATCCTGTAAGCATTGGCCTGGTTTGCACAGCGTGACAGCCCATTAAGGGTTAATTTGCCCTTGAGGAACTGCAGTGTGTGCTAGCTGCCATTATGAATATGCAACCCCTGACTAGGGGCTGTTGGGGATTGTCATGTCATGTGAACCCAGCTGGTGGGGGTTATTTGAGGGTAAAATAACCCTTCCCTAACCCTACAGAAGGCTGTAGGGTGGACTCAGAGGTGAGCCATGGATTAGTCAAGTTTGTGAATGTCATTAAATTGTTCAGGAGGATGAAATCTAAAGCAGATTGTGAAGACTTCCAAAAAGAACTTTTCAGACTGGGCGAATGGGCAACAAAATACCAAATGTCGCTGAGTATAAGTAAGTGTTAAGTACATTTGGGAAGGAGTAAATCTTGTCTTTATTTTATGCTGTTTGGGTCTAAACTGACGGAGGATTTTCTTGAGAGATTTTGGGGTCATGGCTGAAAGCTTACTGAAAACATCAATTGAGTGTGCACTGGCAGTGAAAAGGGTCACATTCGATATTGTGAATTATTAGGAAAGGGATTGAAATAAAACTTTTCAATTTAACAATGCCTCTTTATAAATATAGTCATATTATAAAGTATCAACTCGTCTCAAACAGATATCATAGCACCCAAAAATGTGTAGAAAAGGACAATCAAAATGATGATGGGGTTTCAGCACCTTGCCATTAAAAAATGGTCAGAGTCCTGGGGCTATTTAGGTGTTGTTGTTTTATGTAACTATAGAGGGATATGGTAGGAGTTTATAAAACGATGAATGGTATAGAGGGAATCCAGAGACATTTTTTCTCTTCTCATATAACACAAGAAGTTGGGGTCACCAAACAAAATGGATTGGCAAGCAAATAAACAAAATGAAATATTATTAGACACAATATGTAATTAACTGATGGAATTCACTATAATAGGATGTGGTGATGGCCACGAACTGAAGAATGCAATCCTATACATGCCTGCTCAGAAGTAAACCCCACTGAGCCCCAGGTAAGGGTGCAGAACAGGGGTGCAGAACCTCTCTCAGCCCAAGAGCTGAATTCCATTTCAGAGAAGCTTTCAGGGTCCACATTCCAGTGATGGTCAGGACCAAAAGGCAGAAGATGTGGGGCTAAAAATACCAGCATATTTTAGCTTAAAGCTCTTACTGCCAATAACAAAGTCTTAGGAGAGGTCATCCAACCTTTTATAATCGGGAAAAACTACACAAAAGCCGGGAAACCATCAGATGAACAGTGGTTGGGAAAATGGGGTGGGGCCAGAGGAAGGGGGCATGGCCACCTAGATAACCCTGGATGGCTGGATTGGGACTGCTCGCTCACCCTGCCCGCACACACGCCCACTTGCCTGACGGGCCTGCCGGCCGCCGGGCCTGCTCACGGCCCGCCTACCGGCCTGTCTACCCGGCCGCCGGCCTTGCCGGCCTCTTCCTCCTCACCTTGCCTGCCTTCCTGAGGTGTTGCTCCCGGTGGGAGGCATCAGCGGGCGGGTGAGCGTGGCGCTGGTGTTTGCCAGCGGCAGCGCTCTGACTGCCCCCCCCCACAGGTCAGCCGAGCCTGCCTGTTGGAGGGGTGCCTGGCTGCTGAGCCGAGTCAGGGCGTGTATATCACAGCCCGATTGGTCGCCTCCCACGGGCTTGGGACGTCTCCCCCTCCCACCCAAAAAATAAAGAAAGAAAGAAAGAAAGAAAGAAAGAATAAAATTTAAAAAAATAGGAAGAGCTGCGGCTCAGTGGTAGAGTACATGCTTGGCATGCGGAAGGCCCCAGGTTTAATCCCCAGCGTCTCCAGGTAGGGCTACGAAAGAATCCTGCCTGAAACTTTGGAGATCTGCTGCTGCCAGTCTGTGTCAACAATTCTGTGCTAGATGGACCCAGGGTCTGACTAAGTATAAGGCAGCTTCCTATGTTTGTATGAAAAGAAAGCTTTAATTAAATAAATAAATAATAATAATAATAATAATAATTCATTAAATTGCGATTATTAAATATTTAATTAATAAAATTGCGTAACAGCGGCGACTGCCTGTTTGGCGCCTCCCGTGACAGGGTGCTCTCGGCTGTGGGCGCCCACGCTCAAACACAGCTCCATCACCTTTGGCCCCTGGCTGCGCCTCTTGAAAATCTGATTTTCTATCTAAACGGTAGTGCAGCGCTCCCATCTTCATCCCCAGGCCTCTCTGTCTCGATCTGGAACTCACACCCACAGATCTTAAGATTGTGGGGTGGCTGCCTATTGTCTGGGGTGCCCAGTGGCTTTATTAACTCTTTGATGGTGTCAAGAGCTCCTTAGAGGGCTCTCTCAGTCTAATCCAGTAGCCAAGTCCAGACATAGACAAAGGGATTCTTTTCAAAGATTTATTCTTCCTTTGCAACTTAACAACTCTACAGGTATCAGCTAGATCTGAGCAGCAGCATCCCTATGCCCTAAGTTGGAACAGTTGGTCCCCATTTGAAAAGCAATTACTGGCAGACCCCTGAATATAAGGACTAGGGAGAATCCCTCCCCTTTCCCCTTGGATCCTCGGGGCGCAGCCGTTGAGTGCGCGCCTTCACTAAGTCTGCTATCTGTGTTCGGTCACTCCCTTGACTGCTAACTAAAACTAGGAATGTGGGGGGGAGGAAACTCAATCAGCTGTTGGTCCTGGGAAAGAGGAGCGTGCTCCTCTCCCAGGAGCGACTGTTCTTCCTCAGCATTAGAACTACTCTGGGATTCTATGGGCTCAGTGTCCACCCTGACAGATTGCTTGCTTAATTCACCTCCTGCATCATGCCTCCTAAGAAGGGCCAGGGTGGTAAGAAAGGGAATGGGAGGGCCCCGCCCCCCCTCCCCAAAGTCCGCTGCCAAGGCCCGATTCTGACTCTGATGTGGACGCAGACCCGGTACTGGCATCAATTTTTTCTCATTTGGAAGCTGCTGAGCTTTCCTCGGGGATCCCTCCTCCTCCCCTGGCCAGGCACAAAAAATCCTCAGTGGTCCAGCACAAGCGAACACGACAGCAGACCCAACGCTCGTTGCTCCTTTCTATTTCAGATTGCCTGGACGCTATTGAGGCATCCACCTCCTCTTCATCGGCTCTTCCAGAAGGCTCACCGCCTTCAGCGGAGCTCCTCCCTTCTGCTGCCTCATCTTCCCTGGGCGCACAAGCAACAACCTCGGTTTTTTCCAGCTGAGGATCAGAGTGTGCCCACGATTGGTACAGCTCGTCTCTGGGTTCAGGGCACCTGGACGCCATTGAGGCCTCCATCTCGCCTTCGCAGGTTCACCATGGCAGCACCCCACCACTGTAGGCAGTCCACCTTCCTGTGGCATCTCCGTCAGCAGTGATCCAAGCAACATCCTCCTCCTTGGGGTTTCGCCCAGGGGACACAGCACACCTGAAGGCGGTCCGCCCTCATGGGGCATCTCCATCAGGAGCAATGCAAGTGGTATCACCTCCCTTGTTCCTGGGGACCCAGACACGGCTGCCCTGGATATGGGTGAGATGACTGCACCTCACCCCAGTTGTTCAGACGGGTGACCCTTAGGGCTGTGGGGTTGCTGCCTTAGCTTACCTACCTGGGGGCGGCTGTCCCTCCCAATGTCATCTCCCTATATGATGCTCGGGCCACCTGCTGCTCCGTCAGTCACACCCCAGTAACCCCAGCTGCTTAATGCATCATCTTACAGGGTTTTTTCCTGGATTAATTAGGATCCCTCGCCTGCCCCCGCCCGTTTTGGACATCCATGTAAGGGGCATATCAGATCCTTACGCTAATCTGGCGAGTTGTATTTTCACCAGGGCTACTCCTTCTCGTAATGTCTTTCGCCCGAGGAGGTGTGCGAATGGCTTGTTGAGGCCTCTCACAGGAGGGCTGCCATTGCCCTTCTGTGTGTAAGGACCTGTTTGACCAGGACCTTTCACTCCAATTTTGACTCCTTCCCAGCTGGGGTCAGCAACAGATCTGGCAGTGGCCACATTCACCAGGTGGTCTCCCGCACTGGCCCTCGGCCTATGGTGGGTCCGCTGCTTCAGCACTGCTATCTGTGCTGGGAGTAAAGCCCCAATGGGCACATGCTCCCAGGACACATGCAGTTTTCATCGTGAATGCTCCCTTGTAGCAGTCAGCACTCTTGCACCTCTTGTCCAATGCTCGAGGAGGGTAGGGGCCCCTTGGAAAAGCTGAGGCAGTAGGAAGCTCTGGATGGCCAATGCCTAGTAAGGTTGGCGCTGATACTCCGGCTTTAAGACACTACCCAACTGGGGGAACGCGTCTTAACTTGGAACACAGTTTATGTTAGGTTCTAGGGCCCCCTAGCATTTTTTCTTTAGGTCAACATAGACCATCCCTACCTCGTAAGCAACATTTCTCCTTGCTAGGCGTCGACAGGTTCAGGAGAGGTTAACAATGCAGTACTGGCAGAAGGGTTTTAGCCCCCCCCTTTTTTCCACACCCCGTTAGCTATTCTAGGGATCTCCCTTCTCGAAATGGTGCCCAGGAAATCCTCTAGGGAGTTTATCCTGATTCGTAACCTCTCTTTCCTGAGAGCCAGTCAATTATCACAAGATCCCTGATCATCTCTGCTCAGTGTGTCACACCTCTTCAATGAGGCAGCTGTCTTTGTCTGGGATCCCGGCCACGGGTCCCTGATGGACATGTGCTACATGGAGTCCAAAGATGGCAGTCATTGTTCTGACCTAACGCAAGTATTGCTTCCCCTTTTCTGTTACTTCGGTGCCCCTTAGTTCACAAAGCCTGAGGGCCTGTCTCCCACAGCAACATTCGGTGAAGCGGAAGCCAATCCGATACCCTTAGGTGTTATTCTCACCTCCCTCAGGACAATTTTCAGGTCTGTTAGGCACAGCTCCAATTAGTTATACATCAGGCATGGCTTCAACTTAGTAGGGCTTTAATGGCACCTCCTTTCGGAAGCGTGAGCCTCTCCTCAAAGCCGGACTGCGGACTCACATGGTTCTGCCCCTACCCCAAGGGGTTTCAGATTCTTAGGGCAGGTCCAATCGTGCAGTGGGTAAAGGCCTGTAGAGTGGAGGCTGCCGCCCCTGCCAAGCACATTGAGGGATAACCTTATAGCCAAGTCAGTAACCCCCCCCCTTCGCTATGACAACATGACCATGTTATTCATTCTCTGTCCTCCCGAAATTGGAGGGTCATGTCATGCGTCAGTGTGTTCGCACTCCAGAGTCAGTATTACAACATCTGGTTCTGGGTCCACCATGTGCTGGGTTAGGCAAACCCAATTGTCGATGCCTTGTCATGAAATTAGGTCAACATCTTCCGGGCCTTAGCCCCGTGGGTGCTCCATTCCCAGATCCCATCCTTGCAGTACTATGGGAGATCGGGATACTGAAGCCAGGCATGCCAGCCTGCATTCCATGGCTGTCCGTACAGGAGCCGCCTGCGACAGAGCAGGGTGTGTGTGCCGCACATTAGGCAAAACCTCAGCGATAGGATTCATGGCCCTTATCTATAGATCATTGGCCACAATTTCACGCCTCCATAAGGAACAACAGACTATTTGGGACCATAAGTCACAAGCTGGCCATTTAGCCTTCCAGCCCACAAAGGTGGGTTTCACTGACTCCATGTCAGAATTTAGGTTTCGGCGTGCAAGATAGTGTTGGGCACAGATGTTGCCTGCATTAGTAAATTAACCACCCTCTCTCTCCGGATACCCCTTTCGGGCTCCGGGGGTAATGGCCCTCCATTTGAGCTTTCCAATAAGACTTTTCCCTGTTCCAAGTAGCAGCCCTAATGGAATGCAGGGTTGGTCTGGGCTCACAAGGCCGACTTGTCCCGGAGGGGCTTGATTTGCTGCAAGGTACAGGTCTGGCCCAAAGTAATCCATTTACATATTTGGTGATCAAATTGATCGGCATGGCAAGGGCACGGCAGTGGCCCACGGCCAAACACAAGTCAATGGATTATGCTCTGGCGGCCCTTATGGGTTTTATGGCATGCCACGGGTCTGAGGAGGAGCCTCCGTTTTTATCACTTCAACGGTTTGCTGTTGACTTAAGGGCAATTGTGTAGTTTCCCTTAATGTGCTTCTTCCTTAGACCAGCAGACTCATTGTACGCCGGTACGGGTGCTCTTACATGGGCACGTTTTGATGTCTGGAGCTTCATGAAGAGCTTGTATGTCTTCTTCAGAATTCAGCTTCTGTCACCCTGTCACATTAAGATCTAGTGGCTCCATAGACGTGGCATACGGTGGGAGTCCCCTTCTCACTCTGTCCCACCAAGTTTGTCAGTCGTCCTCCGCAGGTCCAGGTGCTGCACATTGGAGGGAATGACTTTGGCTGTAAGCCAGGCGAGGACCTGATGGAACAGGCCTTGGTTGAGATTAGGGGTGAACGAAAGTCACTTACCTTTTCTCGCAGCTTTTTCGCGGTGGGGGGGAGCGCTTCGCTGCTCCCCCCACGAAGTTCAGGCCGGGGGGGGAGGCTTCCCGCCTCGCCCGGCCGAAATTCAGGCCGGGGGGGGAGGCTTCCCGCCTCGCCCGGCCGAAATTCAGGCCAGGGAGGAGGCTTCCCGCTTCGCCCGGCCGCAAACACGAAAGTAAAAAAAAAAACGTCCCCTGATAGGCTACGTGACGATTCACGTAGCCTATCACGGCTAGATCGGGAAAGTCAGCCGTGATAGGCTACGTGAATCGTCACGTAGCCTATCACGGGTGACTTTAAAAAAAAAAAAAGCGCGTACGCGAATGGCGGCCCCCATAGGGAGCCGCCATTCGCGTTCCTTATTTAGTTGCTGTAGTCTACGTCAATGTTTACGTAGACTACGGCGAAAATAAGGGCAACGCAAATAGCGTTGCCCTTATTTTCGCCGTAGTCTATGTAAACATTGACGTAGACTACAGCGACCAAATAAGGAACGCGAATGGCGGCTCCCTATGGGGGCCGCCATTATCCGTACTCACTTTTTTTTTTTTTTAAAGTCACCCGTGATAGGCTACGTGACGATTCACGTAGCCTATCACGGCTGACTTTGCAAATCTTGCCGTGATAGGCTACGTGAATCGTCACGTAGCCTATCAGGGGACGTTGTTTTTTTTTTCTTTCATTGCAATGGCGGGGGCGGCAGCCGGTCAAAAGACCGGCTGCCGCTCCCGCCCCGCTCGAACACCGGACGAACCGCCAGCCGGACCCGCCGCCGGGAGGGACATTCAGGGAAGGTAAGTCCCGTCCCGGGGGGGGGGGCGGGGGGGGCGGAGGATTTCTCCCCGAAACTTGTTCGGGGGGCCGAACACGTTGGCGCTCGGCCCCCCGAAGTTTCGGGGAGAAATTCTCCGCCATCCCTAGTTGAGATACAGGTGGTCCGGCATACCTGGCCGGAAGTAGCCTATTGCAGCCCTCACTGCTCCCATGGATCAATGGGAAGGAATGGAATGATGTTGCCAGTGGCAGGGCATGTTGGAAAGTGCACAGAGAAATGGCTTATTGCCAGGTGAATGAGGTGATGGATGCACCACCCGCCAGGGAATTCTGTGGACATGGAGGGAGCATTACAGGTAGGACGGTGTCCGCCTGTCTCATTTAGTGAATAACATATGTCTGTCTGATCTGCAAAGGGGCCTGCGGGAAGTTCTTCTGCGCAGGTGGGGGGAGTTTCACAAGCTCTAGGCTTGTGACTCCTGTGGCGGCTAGGATGGGCAAAACAGGAAAGTAGGGATGTTGTGCATGCAGAGGCACCTTATGGTGACAGGTGACGCCTGAGGGCCCCCCGAACGGGTTGTGCGGCTCGGCAGGGGGATAAGGGTTGCCTGGGAGACCAACCCTACTCACTCACCCAGGTGTTTCGCGGCACCGGGTTGGGGATGAAACCGGAAGGTCTACCTCCCCCAGAAGGGGCAGTCCGGAGGGATGGCGAGATCACCGCCACCCCTCAGGCTGGGTATGTTTTCGCCCAAGAAGTGCCAGCTAGCCACTGACACAGTTAGATGCCCGTCCTAGTTACCCCTTTGCAGCTATTTCAATAAATGTGGCCCAGTTTTCAACCCAAGCTTGTTGTCTGCGTCTTCTTTAACCCATCTCCGCTCGCAAGTGGTTCCCAGGTGGTCACCCCTCCAAGCACTGACCAGACCCAGACCTGCTTAGCTTCAGCAAGGTGGCTGCCTAATGTGCCTTCAGACTATGCCCTAGAACGAGTCAACTCATTTCACAAACACATCAAGAACATGACTAGAATAGAGCCTTGTTACTAGTATACAATTGGTTTCGGAACTCTATGGAAATGAATGTGTCCTTAGAGGAGAAAATATTTGCTCTTGTTAACATCCAGATTTTCTTTTCAACACCATTGTCATTTGTTCAGTTCTAAAAATGAGTAACCAACAAAGTTTTATGTCTTCCATAGAAAACAACCCTTCACCCCTCTTTCTTTAATCACTAGCTTCTCATGCATTTAATTTAATTCCCTAAACAAAACAAAGTACCAGTTTCATGACATTGATGCCTCAGGCACATTTTGCTAACGTATGATTGGGTGGTGCTAGGCAACTGGCTGATCACCTGTGTAAAATAGAGTTCTGTTGAGGGAACAGAGTGTTCAGAGCATAAACTATGCAGGACCACTTCTCAGCCTCCACTAACCATTTGTAATGCTTATACTATGATCAAATTACTATAGCGTTTGTTTGTTTGTTTGTTTGTTTGTTTGTTTGTTTTAGAACCACACATAGTAACTAGCATTCTATAATTTGGAAACTCACAGATTTTTTGCAACACTATAAAAACAAGGATGTCCATAGTGGAAATAATGTTCCATCAAAACCATTGACCTGAGGACAAAATATAGGGATCCTACATCATGGCTACCTAAGACTGTTGCTAAATATTTAAATGTATCTCCATGTATTAATGTTAGATCATTTATCTTTTCATAACTCATTGTCTTTATGAAGCTGTTGCACTTATACCTTTAAAAACACTTTGAAACTTAACAGATTGTCTTTATATCTTTAATATTTGTTAAGTAGACTGCAAGTTTGTTTGATCTTTTAGTTGCAAGCAGACTAGGAATAAGAGACATGCCATTGAATTAATTAGGGCCTAGGGATGTATGGATTTTGTTAAAATCCATACTAGTTTCATAGTCAGGTATCTTTCATTCCATTGTCAGCTCATTGATGGAACTGGATATTTTTAGAGATATATGAGAATTGTATTTCACTTGCACAAATGTGCATTAACACTAATGCACACTTGCACTAATGCACATCAGAGCAACTGCAAATTTGCACAAATTCCCCCCACACCAGTAACAACAAGAACAAAAAGGTCCGCAAGACCATGGAATCTGCACTACTTCAAAAAAAGTCAGTCTGCAGCAGAATCTTCAGGTCGGATTCATAGAAATCCAAACTAATTTCAATTTCTTGCAAATTTCTCTGACATCCCTTCTAGGGCCACAAGTTTATTTACCATTAACACAAGTTAGATTCCTCTACACATTCTTTTAATTGCAGTATTGTATCTGATGTCTGTTGCTTATGTATAATAATTATGTGTGTCCCCCCAGCAAAAAAATAATTGACCTGACACTTGTCAGATCTGAATGTTTCTGAAGTTAAAGAGCACATACAGTACTATTATTTATTTATTTTTATTTATTTATTTCATTTCTATACCGCCCAATAGCCGAAGCTCTCTGGGCGGTTCACAAAAACTATTCCATTCTCTGTCATCTCCTCCTCACCTCCTGCATTTTGACATCAAGAAGATCCACCCCTTCCCTAAGCATTAGAAAGGATGACATAGAAACAGCAGGATTGTAGACCAGGAAACACAAAGTTTTGTTTGTATGACTGGGCATTACAATAGGTGTAATCCAGAAATAATTAGGGGCAGCTAAAAGCTTTACTGAAATCAGTGAGAGTTAAGTGTGTTTGGACTGCACCTGTCCAATGGGTGTGAAGAAATGTGAAAAAATGTTCAGAATGAATTAATGTTGTGCCTTGCACAAGTAGGATTTTCTTGTAACTGGAAACTCAACATGGCTGTGCACACACACACAAATGCTTCTATTCAGAGGTGGGGAACCAGTGGTTCCCCAGATGTTGATGAACTACTACTTCCATCATCTGCCAGTGCCACCATTGACCAGGCTGGCTAGGGCTCATGGAAATTTGAATCCAACCACATCAGTGGACCACAAGTTCCCCAGCCCTTCTATAATTCTTAGGTTGCAACCCTATACCCAATTACCTGGCAGTAACTCCATTGTACTCAGTGACGTTTACCTCTCAGTAGACATATATAGGATTGCTCTGTTATGGTAGTTGCCAATACCTGGATCCAGATTAGCATGGCCCATATTACCCATTATAGTGAAATAAGTTTTTTCTTCTGTGTTCCCTGAGTACATCAGCTGAATCCCTTTTAATAGGCAGAATGGAACATTCCAGAATCAAGCCATACATTTACAATGATATTTTTGCAACCTGAAGCATGTTCACAAAATCTTACATTATTTCCTTTAATTTGCTGTTTGTTTTATATATTAAGTGGGTCTTTGGCATGCTTTCATGATTCTACTTACTGATATTTTAGTGTACAAAAGAGAAAAGAGAACTCAGATACCATGGACACAATCCAATCAGATGGACAATTAAAAAGAATAAGTGCATGATAAATATTTATTTTTTCTAGTTCAATTTGGTTCTTTGGCTTGATGGCTGGCTGAGCAGACTGTGAATCAATATTCTATCCCAATGTGTTTTACAATATAAATGCATCAAAACATGTGTTATTTTTAATTATCTCCACAAATCGCTTTCCTGGTCAATTAATTTAATTACACTTTGGATGATTATTTTTCTGAATGTTGAAGTGACTGCAGATTGTGATAGTTTATGCGGCAATAACGTAAGAAGGAGAGAGACTGACATGAATGACATACTGAACGTATCAGCCAAAGACACATTTATAATGTAGACACCTGAATTAATGACATCCCTTCTGTAAGAAATGGAACAATTCATCCTCTGAATGGAACAGGATAAGAAAGCCTTGACTTAAAATGTGGCAGGCTCATCTTTTCCTCCAGGATGCTGTCAATTATCTTATAAGGAGTACAGAACAGAAGCACAGTTTTGCAAAAAGTATATAAGCAGGGCCAGATCTTCCATTACTCTAAATATGCTAATACACAGAGATCCCACAAGGACCACCTTGAGCACCATTTTGTGGAAAGATAGGATACAAATTTAAGAAAAACAAACAAACTAATGGCTCCATGTCAGTGGATGGATCTTTTCACTCCTCTCCTAGACCCATCTCTGCCAACTGATTTGGTAACCCTTCTTGGAACAAGGCAACTGCTCTTCCATTCTTTCACCCTTCCCTTCTTCCCTTGTGTGATTTGTAACTCAGGGCATGGTCTGAAAGGATGTGATACAGCCATCTTGTTGAAAATAAGCAAGACTGGGCCTAGTGAATTCTTGGATGGGAGACCACCTGGGTACCCCATATAGGCTACCTCAAGCTCTTTAAATGTAAGAAATAAAGAAATACACAAACTGTAAGGCAGGTAATTGATCAGCTGTGCTGTAGCAGTATCGCTACCAGCAGTGCATCTCATTCAAAGGATAAGATAACCCACAAAATGACAGTTCAAAAGGCATCTACCTACATTATATCCCTTTCTTAGGGTGCCTCCTAGACCAGGAACTGGGTCTCCTCCCCACTTGAATGTGCCTCAATGCTTCCTAATATAGGTGGGGAAAGGTAGACTACACATGTGTGTGCCCAAACTCCATACAATGTTTTATCAGAACTCTAAAGCCAATTTCATGTTACAGTTTTCAATATGGAGATCAACAGTTATATATCACAGTTAGCTGAGGTGGGAGTGTACAATGTCAGAGTTGAAGTGTGACAGCCAATAAAATGAGGCATATCATTCCTGCCCCTTCTGTATTAGGGCAAAAATGAACCACATGCTGTGATGCGACCATTACTGCCAACTATATCCCTCAGGCTTCCTGTTCTTTCAGAATACTGTCAAAGCTGCAATGCAACTTTTGTCATCTCCCCAGTACAGAAAAAGCACAAGGAGCATGATTGATCATTGAACATGTCACTTATGAAACCATTCTCACCCATCCTTCTCTTGACATGACAGATTTTGATAAGGGATGCAGTTTTGGAGGCTAACATGAACATCTTAATGAGGATAGCGTCCACCTTCCAAGTGAATGATATAGCAGCACATTACCAATTATACTAGCTTTGAACATCTGCCCTTGGATTTCCACAGTAGAAATTTTGAAATTCTATGCCACAAATGGATCAGGACCTTTGACTGAAGCTTAGGGCTGGCTGGCTTGCTTGCTTGCTTGCTTGCTTTCTTTCTTTCTTTCTTTCTTTCTTTCTTTCTTCCTTCCTTCCTTCCTTCCTTCCTTCCTTCCTTCCTTGTTTTAAATCTCCTGGTGATGGATTGCAGGAAATATTTGCAATGAGGATGGGAAATGTACTTGAACTGCCAGTCCTCCTGAGTCCACTGCAAGCATTTGAACAACTCCACTGTTGCCTATGAAAACTGATGTCAAATAAATTGGTTAATCTCTAAAATTTAGTGAAGCAGGGCATATGAAATCTCAAATTTACTAATGAAATTATATGTGAACCAGACATTTGTCAACTTGGATCTGTTGGCTGATATGACAATGAGAGAAAAATCACTTAAAATCCAACGAAAACAAAGAACTAACTTTTTTTAAAAAAAAAAGCACTCGAAGCCTTCTGAGTACAATTAAATTTTAATCTTGAAAGAAAAGCAATCTCTTGAATATCTCACCCCATGGCGAATGGTCAAGTGGTACGGGCTAAGGCTAGGGAAAAAGTTTCAATCAGTCCTCTTTATGCTGGAAATATTGACAGTGAACCTTGCTGAGAGAGAGGCATATTCTGTTGAGATCTCTGCAGAATTAACTACTGCGATCAAGGCTATAATTGATAATTGCTCCCCTACACAAGAACCATACAATAGGCTCTGCAGAACTAATGTTACGTAGAAGTGCCACTAGTGAGAGGAAAATTAAACACAGCTAAGACTTCAAGCTGTTGGCAAACTGTTCAAGCAGCAGCAGAGCAGGCATAGCCAGCCCCCATGACATTTGGTAACCTTTTGTGAGTTCACTTTAAGAGATTCAGTCTGCAAACAGAGCAGGTCCAGGGCTTGAAGTCATAACCAATCAATTGATCAAGCAATCTTGCCAGAAGCAAAGCAAAAGCGAGTCCTATATGCAAGGCTAAATTTAGCAAAGCCATTCAACTCAAACAGCCCCCTGACTGAGTGGGCAATAATTTGATTATCAAATATGCAGGCATATTTCAGCCTTCTAGCAACTTCCCCTCAGGTGTATGATGCAATCACCAACCAGGAATTTCCCCCAATTTTTTGGAAATGCCACAATCTTTATTAACTTGAAGCACAACACTGTGCTTAGGATAGGCCAAACTAATGTTGCCCTTTTGCAAACTAGCTTGCCATTTTGCAACTCTTGATGGCTTTTGGTGGTGATCCAAAACCACTATTGACTTTCCCTGAGGATCTCACTCTTTGCCTTATTATTGTGCCCTTTGTAGTCTTTATCTGAACCCTATAAGAACCCTAGTCTTGAAGCCCTCCTGTTCTGGAATCTCCAGCTTGTCCCACATTGCTGAAATCACTTGGTTTCCTGGCTGCCCCATAGAGGCAAGATGCCATACTTGCTTGTGGTGTGTGGTAAGCTCCATAGTTCCATGGTCTTCCAAGGGCCTGATACTTCCACTCATTGGTTGCATTGTAAGCCCAGTGAGTTCTGGTTGCGTCCATTGGCCCTCGCTCACTCCACCAAAATCACACTGAGGCACAGAACACTGATACTCTTCCACCACACTTTGTTACTTTTCTGCCCGGACTATCCACCTCTGGTCGCCACCTGCTTCAACTCCCTTTTAAAGGAACTGTTTTTCTCCTCTGATACCTCAGGTGTTTCAGTGTGCCTCATCTTCAACTACAGGACAGATTTACCAAAATCCATGAAAAGGTATCTTTTAAGTCCTATCTTATTTTCTGGAAATTTTTCACGTACAAATGGGTCTGGAGAATATCGTTCTTGAAGAAAAGACTAGAAGGAAGGGTTGTGCACAAGGTGATGGAAATTGGGGTGTGTGTGTGAAATAGGTGTAGGTTACCCTAGTCCTGCTCTCCCCCTTTGTCACACTGACTGTGCATCAGGACTAGCCTTGGTGCACAGCCCCCTCACCAAGCCAAACCACAGCAGGATCTTTTTTTCTTCCCCACTCTCCAACTCATCCCCAAATCTTCTATTTTCTCCCTCCCTCTCTGTAGTGTTAGCACCCCAGTTTGCTTAGTCCCAACCTCTACAATGTTCCCAGAACACTAGCCCAGCCCTGTTCAAGAGGATCCATTCATGTCCATGGCCAAGTCATCCTTGTACCACAGCCATCCATTTAGCCCTTGAGTGGATTTTAAAGTGAATTCCCCCGCCATTCAAACCAGGTACAGGGATATTTACACTCTCCGCTTCACCTTTATATGCATTTGTTTGACTTGCTTAGGTTGTTTGAAAGACTTGAACTAATTCCTGACATTCTGGTTTGAAGTGCCTTTGCCTGGTAATTTCCCCAAAGTAATAACTGTGCATTTTTTTTTATTTTATTTTTTTACAAATTCCCCATTTTAAAGAAACCTGTGTGTGTATCATTGGGTTATCTCTTACAAGAGATGCTTTTGCCAAAATTAAAGGTCCCTTTAGGAGTACCTGTCGCAACGTACTTAGGTTTGTATGCATGTCCAGAGAGGACTTTGGTTACAAAGCATACTTACCTGAAGTAAGTTCCATTGAAAATAATAGGACATTGGATCAATGTACGTGATCCTTAGTCAAAGGGTGGTCTGTTTACATCTGAGCATGCAATGGATCCTAGCTCATGGTGGGATGGCCCTCCAAGGTTACCATCTCTCTTGCTATAAAATAACTGACTATGAGCCTGACCGTGCTTGCTTCACATATAAAGTGTTTGCTCTGCATAGAACGAGGCAGTTGTGCACACCATGACAAAATGAGCTAAAATTTAAAGCTGCCACCACCATTCATAAGGGTTGGCCTTTACTTCAAAGCAAATGTGATGTAATATATTGTCACATAATGCAAATATTAATAATACATAATATTGTTTCATTTCCTGAATTAATCTGTTCTCAATGGTTTGGATAGAGAGAGAATGGTTACTTTACAATTAATATCAGAGAGCTAAAAACAAAAAATACAGGAGCAACAACTGAACAAACCATAACGTCAGCCTGTAGGAGAATAATTAAAGCAGACCAAATGTCTGGTGAAACAGGGATGTCTTTACTGCTCATCTGAAGACCATGAGAGAAGAAGTCAACTGGGCTTCTTGGGGGAGGGAGTTCATAATCTTGGTGCTGCTATCAAAAAGACTCTGTCAACATGTCCTCACTAGGGATGGACGGAACACTTACCTTCCGTTCCGTTCTGTTTCCACTGTGGGGGGGGAGGCACTCCGTCCCTCCTCCCGGAATCCTCGATGGGGGGGAGGCGATTTGGTCCTCCCCCCTGAATCCTGCCCGGCCAGCTCCGCTCCATGGCCAAGCCGTGGAGCCGCCGGCAGCTCCGGTCACCCGCAGCTGGACATCTGGCTGCCGGGCAGCCCTGCAGGGACACAAATGACGGCTGTCGTAGCCACTGCCATTTGTGTCCCTGTATTTAGCCGTGACAGGCTACATAAATATTTACGTAGCCTATCACGGCAGGGGGGAAAACACCCAGCGTACGCAAATGGCAGCGGCTACGGCCATTTGCATTCCCTTTTTTTCGCCATTTTTTTCACCATTTTTAGCCTACGTAAATATTTACGTAAGCAATAGTATAATAAGCGTAGTAGCCGCCACCATTTGCGTATGCTGGGGTTTTTTTCCCCTTCCGTGATAGGCTACGTAAATACTTATGTAGCCTATCACGGCTATGAAGAGGAAGTGAATTCGCAAAGCAGCGCAGGTAAGTGCTCCATTTCGCGTGCCTTTCGTGGGTTGGGGGTGGCAGGGACTTCACAGAGGCTCCATTGCGCGATGGATTTCGGGGGGCCAAATGCACTGGCATTCGGCCTCACCGAGATCCATCGTGGAATTCTCTGACATCCCTAGTCCTCACCAGCTGAGTATCCGAAGGCAAAGGGAATACAATGGGACTTACTCCCAGGTGAGTATGTATGTGATTACTGCCTTTGACCACAATCCTAAGCATTACAGAGTAAGCCCCACTGGGCACAGTGCAACCTCTTTATGAGTAGACATGCATTGGATTGTGCAGTAAGTAACTGGCTTCATTGCCATCACACACAATAATATGCACTAATTTTCTGTGTTGTAGGCTAAGATTGTGATCCCTGGACCATCCTTTCCACTGTAAATATAACACTCAAGGAATTAGTTTCAGCCCAGCTACCAAAGTTCTGCATGACCTTGGGCCAACACAAAATAAAATAAATTCTCACTTTCCTTATTGTCTAAATACTATTCTGTAATTGTATTTAAATAATTCAGAAGGACATGGAGAAGTTGTTTGCTTAATTCTTATAAAGCATGCAATAGTCTTCATATGGAAGAAGCTACAGAAATACAAAGCAATTTCCCCCTATAATTCCTGAGCCTCCCTCCTCCTGTGGATTTCTCCATTCTGAGGAAATTACAGGCATTATACCTTACTTAATTTCATCCTTAGGAAATGTAACACTACCCTGAGGACAATGGCTTTCTCTATGGATTTTCTGCAAGACTAGAGCAAGATTTTGATTACTGTCACATTTGTAATATCTGCATTTGTGCATTTTTAAACATGTGCATTTTGGGATGCATGAACCCATTGACTAAAGTGGATCTGTTAACTATGACCACCACCCCATATAATATCTTCTCCAAACATATGCCAATGTTTTGTGTCAGTTTTGTGCCACAAATCCTGAGTTTGTGCCACCACCCACAACTGTGTACTTATATATCAAATATGGGTTTGTTGTTAACACAAAAAAACTCAGCGTTGTCATAACACCTCAAAACCTGTGCCAAAGTTTTGTACTAGTTCTGTGCCACCACCAAAAGCATGAAAATGAAAATTCACATTCTCATATCTCCTCTGAACCTATGCCAAAGTTTTGTGCTAGTTTTGTGTTATTCTGTGCCACAAATCCCGAGTTTTGTGCCACTACCATATGAGAATGTGGATTTTTTTGCCTTCACCAGGCACCACCTAAGGATATGTCATTTTTATGCTGTTGGTGGTGGCACAGAACTTGAAATTTGCAGCACAAAACAGCACACAACCTTGGCATATGGTTGGAGGAGATACCAGTTTGGGGGGTTCGTAGTTAACAAAGCCAACTCTGTTCGTATGCATTTTGGAAATGTTTGCATTTTTCTTTGCACATTTAAAAAATGTGCACACTTTAAAATGTGCACATTTTTTTGTTTTGTGGGATGCATCGCAAGCTTGGAAATGTATGGTGTTTCAACCACAAATTGAGTTCAGATCCACATTCAGGTCAAGCAAATTGAGTAAATCCATAAGAAAAACTCAACACAGCAAATTTCTCACACATACATACTCTCCAGTGATGTAACTTTATTTTAATTTACTCTATTTTATGGGAGTCATTGGTAAGGAAGTTATTGAGAAGAGTACACTAAAACTCCTCAGAGGACCAGATCACATCACTGATTGAGACAGTATGTATCAAGTGATTAGCTTGGTCATTTGATAAGTTTTCTTCTCTTGAGGAGTACTCTGCTCATATAACAAGTAACAGCTAAATTGTCACAACAATTTCATACAACGTTGTTATTATCGCTTTGTAGTTGGCATTAGCATTTAGCTCACCATCTATTCATTCTGACTATTATTCCTTTTTTCAAAAGAGATGTCAATATGCATATCAATTCTTGAGCTCATCTACTTATGCAACCATTTGCTTTTAAGGTTTTGGATCCATTTGAAATAAGATGGACACCTTCATCCTTATTTGAACTCCAATGCACACTCCAAAAAAAGTCTTAAAATGTCATGCTAAAGATACTTTCCTCCGAATACATTTTCATCTTCTGTCAGCCCTGGGATGGATTTCTTTATTTGTTTATTCAAATTTCTGGTCAGGAGAGATACATCAGGAACAAAAAACTGTTCTTGAGATATTCCTAGCATAAGGAGATGAAGGATTTCTAAGAAATAGTAGATCCATTTATTGTTCTGCTTCGGAAAGTTGTTTTCACTGTACTGGGAGAAAATAATAAAGTAACATTACTACTACTACTACTATCTACTACTAACATTTATATCCCACCTTTTTTCCTCTGTAAGCAGCCCAAAGCGGCATACATAATCCTCCTCCACTCCATTTTATCCTCACAACAACAACCCCATGAGGTGGGTTGGGCTGTGACTGGCCCATAGTCACCCAGTGAGCTTCCATGGCTGAGTGGGGACTAGAACCAGGATCTCCCAACTCCCATCCAACACTCTAGCCACTATACCACTCTGCCTAGAAAAGACAGGCATAGAAGCACCTAATATACCTTAATATAAACTCTTACAATGAGAGCTCATCTAGGTGGTAGATGTGCTCATCATGTGGTCATGCATAGGACTGTTGAATTCAATGGGGAGTTTGAGAAGTTTCCTAGGAAAGGTAGGTACCACTTCTCCAGGACATCTCTATGCACAAGAAAAAGGCTATGTATTCCATAATAAGTGTTTTAATCTTTAGGGTGCCAGAAGTAGGAATGGGCGGAACACTTACCTGCCGTTCCGGGGTGGGGGGTCCGCAGGGTGGGAGGCGATCTGTTCCTCTCCCCTGGAATCCTCTTCGGCCGGCTCCACTCTGCAAGTGATTCCACAGAGCCGCTGGCTGGCTCCGAAGTGCCAACGATACAGCTGCCATGCCATATCACTGGTTGAAGGGAGGGAACTGACTGTGGACACAAATGGCGTCCAGGATGCCATTTGCGGCCGTAAAGGCCTTAGTTTAAGGTAAATGCAGCCGTAAATGGCTGCATTTACCTTAAACTAAGGCCTTTACAGCTGCAAATGGCGTCCTGGACGCCATTTGCGGCCATGCTTTTTATTAACGCAATAGGCTACGCAAATATTTATGGCTGCATTTACCTTAAACTAGGGCCATTTGCATCCACAGTCGCTTCCCTTCAACCAGTGATACAGCATGGTGGCTGTATCGCTGGCAATCCGGAGCCAGAGGATCCGGCCGAAGAGGATTCCTCCTGGAGGCGGGGGTAAGTCTTCCATTCCACCACAGACTCTGGGGGGGGCAGATTCTTTAGAATCCGGCCTCACTGGAGTCCGTGGTGGAATTCTCCCCCATCCCTAGCCAGAAGGCTGTTTTTGCTGCAACAAAGTAACACAACTACTCCTGTGAAATCATACCGAATTCAAACAAACTGTTCATAAGCATGAAACATCTGTGCTTAGAAAATGTCTACTTCATGCACTACTCCTGTTTTATGAGATGTGGAAGGATTTCTTGACCACTATCTCATTTTATGGTCCTCCCACAGGAATGGTGCACATGCATTCCCTATTGTTCTCAATTTCGTTTGACAGATGTTAGCTGGAAATATCTGTGGGGATAGGAAATAAGAGAATGAGAAGAAACCCATATGCCAGTGGAAGAAACCCATACACTAGCGGAAGACTCATTATGGAAATAGGAGTTAGAGGAATCCTAAAGACTTGGTAAAACCTTTCCAGTGCTGTCTCATAGAAAGCACACATTTAGTTAGAATGGGTGGCTAAAACATAGAATTCATGCTATAAATGGATTGGTGGAAGAGAACAAGCAGTTTAACAGCCTGGCCTGAGAAGACTTTATAGTAAACCTTGACTTATGTGAGAAGATATTGTTCCATTTCCAAAGGGCCAGAATTTAACTGACACTATAGACAGCTTGGTGCATTCTTCTAAATACAGGATGGTAATCAAAAGTATGGTACTAATGGACCAACAATGAGATAGAATTCATTCATTCTGGAAGTACAAGAGCTTGGCTGCAGTCCAGAACCCAGTTAGTGCCAAATCACTTGGGTTAAACTGACAATCCAGTTGAATGAAATGGAATTAAATAAGTAATCATACATGCAGTTATTTCATGTTAGCTGGTTTGTGAGCCAGTTCCCTAAATCTAAGAAGCCTTGAATAGAGGACACGAGCTAGTTGATGCAGGGTGGCAATTAATTAAATGTATGAATAATTCTTTGGGATTACCCTTGGGCTACAAGGGAACTGGGAGAGGGAAAAAAGCACAGAAGCTGTCACAGTTTGGCTATGCAACTGAAAGTATGGAAAGTCATGGGGCAATGACAGATCGCTCTCATTTTTTTCTGACTATAAATTGTTGTTGTTGATATTTATTTCATTTCTATACCACCCAAAAAGCGGACATTCTCTGGGCGGTTCACAACAATACATTAAATAAATGTATTAAGTACTTGAAGGCAACCAACAGATGGGCCTCAGAGAGCACGGAAGGAAGAAGTGGAGAGTCAGAACATACGGAACCTGCTTTATACCACATCAAACTATTTATTCATCTTTCTGGAATCTCAGGCAGAAAAAATCTTTCACATCATTAGCTACAGTGCCTGATTGCCTTTAACTGGAGATGCCAGGGACTGAAACTTTACCACTCCTAGAAACATTCAATTTTATTTGTGGAGAAGTGATAGAAAAATAACATTCAGGGCATATGATGGAATGAATTCCTCAGCAAGGCCAGCCTGGCACCAACATTGACTGTGTTCGGACAGCATGATAACCCATGATGGGTTAAATAAGCCATGGTAATTTATATAACCTATCCTTGGTTATGGTGTCATCTGTCAAGATTATTTTGTAATCCACAATGGCTTATTTGGCTAAAATAACCCAGTCTAATAACCCACAGTCTGCATTAAGGATTATTTAACCCACTATGGGTTATCGTGTCATCTGGTGCTCACAGTGGCATATTCCAGTCACCTACAGAGTAGGGATGGACGAAATTCCCTTACCTGATCCCGCAGCTTGCTTCGCGGTGGGGGGAAGGCGCTCCGTCCCTCCCCCCGAAATTCTGGCTGGGGGGGAGGTGCCCTGTCCCTCCGGCCAAAATTCTGGCCAGGGGGGAGGCGCCCCATCCCTCCGGCCGTGAATCCTGCTGTCCTGCTGGGACGCAAATGGTGGCGGCCGTAGCCGCCGCCGCTTGCGTCCCTGCAGTCAGCCGTGATAGACTACGTAAATCCTTACGTACCCTATCACGGCTGACTTTGGGGGGGGGGGAAGCACATACGCAAATGGCGGCGCCCATGGGCGCCGCCATTTGCATACATGCTTTTTTTTTTTCCAAAGTCAACCGTGATAGGCTACGTAAGGATTTACGTAGCCTATCACGGTGTTTTTTTGAAAATCTAGCCGTGATAGGCTACGTAAAGATTTACGTAGCCTATCACGGCTAGATTTTCAAAAAATGCGTATGTTATTTTTCTATCACGTTTGCTTGTATGTGTGTTTTTTTCAATTGGAAATGGCGGCGGTGGTAGCCGGTCGGAAGACCGGCCACCGCCGCCAGGAGCCACCAGCGCCAGGGACATTCGCCAAAGGTAAATCCCATTCCGGGGGGGTGGCGGGGGGGTGGCGGACCGTTTCTCCACCAGTTTCGGGGGGCCAAATGCGTTGGCATTCGGCCTCCCAGAGATTCGTGGAGAAATTCTCTGACATCCCTACTACAGAGTCGGCTGGCAAGAGCTGCCAAAAATGCTGTGGCCACCCTGCTCCAGCCTGCAGAGACCTTTTTCCAAGATCTGACAAGCAGTCCAGGGACAGCTGCAGCCAAACAAGCACAGCCTTCCCTGATACTACACTATAGTTACAAATGACAGCTTTCCCCTAGTACAATGACAGCCTCGCACTATCATGTTACCCCACTACAGTGATGTTACACAATGACAGGCTTCCTGGTTGCTACTTTGAAACTGCACAACTTGGGAAATAGGGGGAAATAGGGGAATAGGGGAACATCTGCTCAATTTTCCATGAAGAAGGGCAGTTCTGCAGTTATCCACTACAGCATCTGAAGGCTCACCACAAAGGCACCCCACCTGTGCAGTTTTGCCCCATTCCAGCTAACTGTCAGGGAGTTATAAGTCCCACCCCCTTTGTCCTTCTCTGGTGACTTTTCCATGAAGAAGCAAAATGGCTGTGGGGAGCGGAATGCACAATTTCACTTTAGTGCTAAAGCACTTTGGCAAACAGAAGGCGCTGTGCCAGCAATGACTGGTGTGTGGGGGGGTGAAATGCGCAACTCCACTATATCGCTAAAGCACTATAGCACTTTAGCAGTTTTGACAATAAAGGCTTTATGCCAGTAATGGGGGTGGGGGGTGTTGCACAGTTTTGCATTAGAGCTAAAGCACTATAGCAAACAGAAGTGGCTCTGCCAGCAATGTCTAGGAGGGGTGTGTGAAATGCACAACTCCACTTTATTGTCATCAATTTTGGACAACAAAGGCGTCTAAGCCAGCAATGGCTATAGTGGAGGGGGGGATGCTCAACTGAAGGTTGTGTCCTGATCCTGCAAACCCCCAAGTTTTTATTATTTGTGCACCCCCCTTTTTTTGCACCCAGTATTTTCCCCCCTCTGGGGTAACTGTTGATGGTGCATCGGGTGCTTCCCAACTAGGAGAGGCTGTGTGTGACGTTTGGTCCCAATATTGCAAACCTCCATACCCTTTTTGGTGCACATGGGATTTCTACTCCTTTGTGAGTAATCACACAGGGTTTTCATAGTGTGTCTTGTGCCACCCAACTAGGGGAGGCTGTGTATAATGTTTGGTCCTGATCCTGCAAACTTCCAGCTCTTAAGTAGAAAGGGCTCTTCTAATAAGGTCAGGTTTTAGAAACAGGAATAAAATAGTACTACAGAGAGCACTGAGTGGGGCTGGACACTAGACAGGCTTGTCTGCATGCTGCTCCAACAAGGAACTGTGCAAAATTTAGAGTTTGGCTACATATAGGCTGGTTGGCCCTGCCTCCATACTGCTTGGGGCTTTGTCTCCTAAAGGGGACTGGCCTGTTTAAGCAAACTCAGGCTACAAAGACATGGGAGTGGCTGTGGCATGCTAGTATCCTCATGGCAACATTCTGTGGCTGAGTCCTCTCCCTGAGCCATTAACTCTGGAGCCTCTTCTTCTGAGGACAAGGGCTTGGGATCCTCTGAGAATGAGGGTTTCGGATTCCGCTCCATGATACTGCCACCTGGCATACTACCAAAATTCCTCAGAGCTGATCCATTGGTTTAAGTCTAAAGTCTAATTTTAAGGGAAACCAAAATCAGAATAAGATGTGGCCAACTGAAAATTAATATATATTTGCCTGCTGGTGGCTGTGCCTGTACGAGTACCTGCTTATTAAACATATTCTTGCTAAAGTGTTTCTGCTGTAGGAGAGTAGGCAATAGTTTAGTCTTGCTGTCATCAGTCCGTGTTACATTCTGAAAGGTGAGCTCTAAAGTTGTCTTGCCTTTATCCTTGAACCTATATGTAGCAGACAGATTCCCCAATTCAGTCTCAGCCAAATAAAGGTTTTCAAGACAAATTGGCTTTCCCTTCTCTGTGTGTCAGAGCAGGGGGTATATCTGAAGTCAAGCTGCAGCTCACATCTGAAGATGGAGCTGTGAAGGTCTCTGAAAGGGTGACCAAGACAGATTGTAATGAAGCATTAACGATAGAGGAATAGGACATTTCCTGAGGATTAATGACTGTCCACGAGGAGTTAATGGTTGGAGGAGCAACTCAGGGTCATTAACCCCAGATGGTCATTAATCCCTAGGAAATACACAACACCTATGCTATTATAATGGAAAACTAAAATAAAAAATAATAGGAGGAAAAATAATTTCCCATGGGTGCTGCATTTTTGATTGGCAGATTTTGAAATGTCTCTTAAATCAGTACCCTTTCATTTAGGGGAGGCACCTGGGTGGAATCATACTGTAACATTCCTTTCACAGCGATTTTGCATTTTTTTAGAAGGTGCTTTACAATATAAAAGAGTGTGTCAACCTGAGACCAGAAAAGGTCGCTCCAATGTGAAATGAACATGTTTTATTGCTTTCAATAGCAGTACGTATTTAATGGTTAAAAATTTTTTGCTTTCATTGTTGTTGTTCAGTCGTTAAGTCGTGTCTGACTCTTCGTGACCCCATGGACCATAGCACGCCAGGCCTTCCTGTCCTCCGCTCTCTCCCAGAGTGTGCTCAAGTTCATATTAATTGCATCAGTGATGCTGCTGCCCCTTCTCCCTTTGCCTTCAATCTTTCCCAACATCAGGGTCTTTTCCAGGGAGTTTTCTCTTCACATTAGGTGGCCAAAATATTTGAGCTTCAGCTTCAATATCTGTCCTTCCAATGAGCAGTCAGGGTTGATTTCCTTTAGGATTGACAGATTTGACCTCCTTGCAGTCCAGGAGACTCGTAAGAGTCTTCTCCAGCACCACAGTTCGAAAGCATCAATTCTTCGGCGCTCAGCCTTCCTTCCTTATACTCCAGCTCTCACAGCCATACATTACTACTGGGAAAACCATAGCTTTGATTATACGAACCTTTGTCAGCAAGGTGATGTCTCTGCTTCTTACTATGCTGTCTAAGTTTGCCATAGCTTTCTTCCCAAGAAGCAAGCGTCTTTTAATTTCATGGCTACAGCCACCGTCTGCAGTGATCTTGGAGCCCAAGAAAATAACATCTGTCACTGCTTCCATTTCTTCCCCTTCCATATGCCAGGAAGTGATGGGGCCAGATGCCATGAGCTTCATTTTTTGAATGTTGAGTTTCAAACCAGCTTTTGCACTCTCCACTTTCACCCTCAACAAGAGGCTCTTTAGATCCTCTTTGCTTTCTGCCATTAGGGCGTTGTCATCTGCATATCTGAGGTTGTTGATAATTCTCCCAGCAATCTTAATTCCAACCTGTGATTCATCCAACCCGGCGTTTCTCATGATGTACTCTGCATATAAGTTAAATAAGCAGGGCGACAATATGCAGCCTTGTCGTACTCCTTTCCCAATTTTGAACCAACTGGTTGTTCCATGTCTGGTTCTTACTGTTGCTTCTTGACCCTTATACAGGTTTCTCAGGAGACAGGTAAGGTGGTCTGGTACTCCCATCTCTTTCAGAATTTGCCACAGTTTGTTGTGATCCACACAATCAAAGGCTTTAGCATAGTCAATGAAGCAGAAATAGACGTTTTTCTGGAATTCTCTTCCTTTCTCCATGATCCAGCGAATGTTGGCGATTTGATCTCTAGTTCCTCTGCCTCTTCAGAACCCAGCTTGTACTTCCGGTAGTTCTTGGTTCACATGCTGCTGAAGCCTAGCTTGTAGGATTTTGAGCATAACCTTGCTGGCATGTGAAATGAGTGCAATTGTACGGTAGTTTGAACACTCTTTGGCATTGCCCTTCTTTGGAATTGGAATGTAAACTGACCTTTTCCAGTCTTGTGGCCACTGTTGAGTGTTCCAGATGTGTTGGCATATTGAGTGCAGCACTTGAACAGCATCATCTTTTAGGATTTTAAATAGCTCAGCTGGAATACTGTCATCTCCGCCAGCTTTGTTGTTAGTAATGCTTCCTAAGGCCCACTTGACTTCACTCTCTAGGATGTCCAGCTCAAGTTCAGTGACCGCACTATCATGCCTATCAGGGACATTAAGATCTTTCCTGTATCATTCTTCTGTGTATTCTTTCTACCTCTTCTTAATCTCATCTGCTTCTGTTAGGTCCCTGCCTTCTTTGTCCTTTATCATGCCCATCATTGAACAAAACGTTCCCTTGATATCTCTGATTTTCTTGAAAAGATCTCTAGTCTTTCCCATTCTATTGTCTTCTTCAATTTCTTTGCATTGCTCATTTAAGAAGCCCTTCTTGTCTCTCCTTGCTATTCTCTGGAATTCTTCATTCAGTTGGATGTATCTTCCCCTTTCTCCCTTGCTTTTCGCTTCCCTTCTTTCCTCAGCTACTTATAAAGCCTCATCAGACAGCCACTTGGCTTTCTTGCATTTCTTTTTCTTTGGGATGGATTGAGTTGCTGCCTCCTGTACAATGTTATGGACCTCTGTCCATAGTTCCTCAGGCACTCTGTCTTTCAGGCCTAATCCCTTAAATCTATCCTCACGTCCACTGTATATTCATAAGGGATATGATTTAGGTCATACCTGAATGGTTTAGTGGTTTTCCCTACGTTCTTCAATTTAAGCTGAACTTTTGCAAGAAGCAGCTCATGATCTGAGCCACAGTCACCTCCAGGTCTTGTTTTTCTGACTGTATGGAGCTTCTCCATCTTTGGCTGCAAAGGACATAATCAATCTGATTTCAATATTGACCATCTGGCGATGTCCACATGTAGAGTCACCTCATTCTATTGTTTTTGAGATTGTACCCCAGTACTGCTTTTCCCACCCTTTTATTGACTATGAGTGCTACTCCATTTCTTCTAAGGGATTCTAGCCTACAGTAGTAGATATAATGGTCACCCTATTTAAATTTGCCCATGCTTGTCCATTTTAGTTCACTGATTCCCAAGATGTCGATGTTCAATCTTGCCATCTCATGTCTGACCACCTCCAGCTTACCTTGATTAATTGACCTTACATTCCAGGTTCCTAAACAATATTGTTCTTTACACCATCGGATTTTCTTTTCACCACCAGACACATCCACAGCTGAGTGTCCTTTCAGCTTTGGCCCAGCTGCTTCACTCTTTCTGGCTCTACTTGGAAATAGCCTCTGCTCTTCCCCAGTAGTATATTGGACACCTTCCAACCTGAGGGGCTCATCTTCCGGCATCATATCTTTTAGCCTTGTGATACGTTCCATGGGGTTTTCTTGGCAAGAATACTGGAGTGGGTTGCCATTTCCTTCTCCAGTGGACCACATTTTGTCAGAACTCTCTGCCATGACCTGTCCATCTTGGGTGGCCCTGCATGGCATAGCTTATGGCTTCACTGAGTTACGCAAGCCCCTTCACCACAACAAGGCAGTGATCCATGAAGGGTTTGCTTTTGTAGATTAAAACAAATCTTTTTTTGTTTGTTTTTTGCTAAAGTAATTGGCCCCTTTGGCAGTTTTGTTTTTCTTCTTCCTGTTCTTGTTTTTAATTGCTGAATTTGTCTGCTTTGGAGGGATTAATTTGTTAATCCTGAGCAATTTAACTCATCACCCTGTTCTGACAACATTATCGGGATTCGTCACAAAATCCAGTATTAGGCATATAACTTTCAATCTACACACAACCTTTCATTTTCTTAAAGCATAGCTTTGGAACTTGGAAGTACATTCAAAAGCACACAGGCGGTGACTACAAACAGTGGGAACAGAGAGGTCTTTGTTGAGTAATTCACAAATTACAACAGCTACCTGTTCCTCACACTACCTCCAGTTAGGAGTGGACATAACAGTCTATTTCAGGCCGATGTCACTTTCACTTGTGTTTACCTATAAACCTGTTACCTCTGTTTCCACCATAATCTATGACTTTTTTAAAAAAAATTGCACTGAAATATGTGTTTAAATAGTATTTAAAAAACATTTTCTCTCAAAACATGCATTTTAAAACAAATTTTGATACCTTTTTTTAGTGTTGTGCCAAACATTTCTCCAACATTTTTTTTAACCATTCTCATTTGATTTGATACAACATAAATTGCTTTCAAAAAGAAATTCAGTGGTGAAGAAATTTCAGAGAAATTTGCACCGTTTGGGTTTGAGGTTCTTGTAGCTACCTTACATAGGAGGTGACCAAGGAGTGTGTATGAGTGCCTTGTCCTTCATTGAACGGTCATCTCTCTGGTAGCCTGTAGCCTCCTCAGTTTCCTACACTTCAATTAAAGCCTGAGAAAGGCATCATGAAGTAATTTCTCCCATAAGGTCTTTTCAGCTCTGGAAGTACAGGCAACCTGGGAGGTAAGCAATGATTAAGTAAGCTCAAAAACACCACAGAAAATGAATTATAAATCATATTAATAATGTGGTAGAATAATGGAAGCCTCTTTCATGGACGAAGAAAGTTTAAGGAGTTAGACACAACACTGCCCCCCTCACACCTGCATTGTGGAGGATGCAAAATGAGAACCAGCCTACCAACACAGCTGATGTTGGTTCAGCACACACACACAAAAACCCTTATGAAAAAAGAAATTGTGCAACAACGTCTGTCAATGGGGAGTCCTACTTGTGAGGAACTGTGGAGAATTTCTCCTCCCTCTGGAAAAATTTGGAGAAATTGTTCCCCCAATTTCTCTGCCCACAAATAAGGTAGAGAATTTCAAGAGGCCACTTGTGCACAGTTCTACTTTTTTTTAGTTGAGAACATTCAGCAACAAAGAAAGCCAATGGATAAATAAATTCAGATGGATAACTAAAATCTCTAATCTAAGAGATGTGGATCAGTCAAATCATACTGCAGTTTGCAACAAATGAATTCCTCAAGCATCCCTCCAGTCATGTTCTTGCCCTCAGATGCTTCTCCCATCTTCACTTGTTTATATTATTTCTTCTCCTCTAATGGACCATGTAACAAAAAGGCTGAATGCAGGTATATATGAATCCCACTAAATCATGATAGAGTGAATTGTTTCTTGGGTTGCTGCATCTTATTATTAAGTCTCACCATCTATTAAACAATTATTTTCCCACTCTGTTACAAATAATTTTCATGGGCCACAAAAGTAGAGGTCCAACTTAGCCCTGAAAAGTCTGGTACAATATGGATAAAGGATGCATGCTTTGAACATTGGTTAAAACTATCTGAGTCAAGCTAAACTGCCAAGGTCAGCTGTGAGGGAAAAGGAAGGGTAGAGTTTGGTCCAGATCTGATTATGGTGAGTAGAAATTAATGTGATTGACATGTATTATTGTTTATAGCATTATTAATAATTTATTATTTGATCCAGCAGGGATGACTCTTATGACTCTTAAGTACTAAGACACTGAGCTGCTAGTGAGTAAACATTTCCCATTGAGGATTACTGGTCTCCTATCTGTATTTTTGATCTCCCATAGAGTCCATAATCATGGCATTTCTTCTCCATGACTGATGCTTCAATATCCACATGTCATTGGTGTGATGTGCTGAGATCGGTCTAGCAATCCCACATGCTCCAACATGGAAATAATAACACCCCGGTGCATGTATGTGGATGCCATCTTCTCTCGTTCAAGAGGTGAAAGTTTCAGTAGGAATAACCAAGACTTCAGTTTCTCAGTTTCAGTAGGAATAATCAAGACTTGGTTTCACTTGGCTTATGATAAAGTTAAGAACTATTTGAAATCTGTAGTAAATGGGTCACAGTTCAGATTTTGTGGTACTCTCTGAGTCACATTTCTCAGTAGATAGCTGAAAATACAGGCCACAATGTTTTCAACTGAGATGGTCACATCATTTCCCACAGGATAGACATTGTCACATCCACATCAGGAGCATCAACGCAAGTTTCGCTTTTCATAAGAGAGCGGGGAGGGAATACAATACATCTTGCAGCATCAGAGATTTCTATAAAATCACAGGGACTACTTTATTTCTTTCAATCCCCAAGTGACTCCATCATGTATAAAATAATATCCAATGTACTGTTTTATAAGCCAATACACAATCTGATAAATCTCTTGTGGACTAAAAATAAATGAAGATATCCTTATCCAGGATGGTGGTCAGTGCAAAATCCTGGAGGATCCACCAATTCTTTCCAGCTAAAGATTGACTTAAATCATTAAATCAACCTGGCAGCATACAGCTGGGTCTGTGCTACACTGATGTTTGCATGTTCAGAAGTGGAAAGGCTGAATGTGAATATACCAGCTGTAACCTTTGATCAGTGTCTGGGGGTTGAGGCTACGTAACCTGTCTGCTGGGGCCTGAAGAATTTCCCAGTATTATGATTCATCTTGGCAGATTTTACACATTCATGTGGTTCCACTGGTAATTTGGTGAGCGGATCTGGCACTGAGAAAACTTTGCAGATGGTGCTGTTTCTCATATACTAAGAGGCAGAGCCTGGCCACCTGCTGACTGAGGACATCTTGGTTCTGTTAGCTCTGACAACATCTCATAGCAGATATTCTGAAGCACTGCTTACCAGTGGAGGTGTGTGAGCCCTCTGTGACAAACGAAGCTGAAATAATGAATGATATATGTGCACTTCTGCAAGCTGACACTATGAACATAAATTTCAACCACCTGATCGAACTTTTTGACACTTTATTTCAAGGTGAAACCATAGCTGATCAAGTAACTTTAACCCTAGTTCTCATTGAACTGTCATTACTGTTAGAAGAAAGGGGGTGTGGGTTGTTTCTGAGTGCAGGGAGTGGGGTAGCAGTTCAGCTTCTGAAGGAGAACCACCAGACATGGGGAAAGTATTTTCCCAGGCTAGTCCAGACAGGACTGGGCCAGCTTCTCAGGTTATAAACACCCAGCTGGCTGAGGATGAGGGTTCCTCTTCACACATTCCTGTGAAAGACAGTGAACAGGAGGAGGAGAGGTTTGGAGAGTCTAATAGACCGCAGGTGCAGAGCAAAGAGAGAGAAGGCAGGGGCAGAACTTAGACGGCCTACCTGATTGGCCTTGCATGAGAAGCTGTGCTCAGAAGCCTCACAAGAGAGAGGTTCCTAGGGATGTCAGAGAATTCTGCCATGGATCTCAGTGAGGCTGAATGCCAGTGCATTCGGCCCCGCGAAATCTGTGGCTGAATGAAGCCCCCCACCCCACCCCCCCATGAAAGGTGCATGAAACAGAGCACCTACCTGCTGCCGTTCATGCTGCTTTGCGAATGGCGGCCGCATCTGCAGCCGCCATTCGTTTCTTCATTATAGCCGTGATAGGCTA
Source organism: Heloderma suspectum (assembly GCF_057233095.1). Taxonomy (NCBI): domain Eukaryota; kingdom Metazoa; phylum Chordata; class Lepidosauria; order Squamata; family Helodermatidae; genus Heloderma; species Heloderma suspectum. The sequence continues at coordinate 258,296,231 of NC_139461.1, forward strand.
CGTAAATATTTATGTAGCCTATCACGGCTAATGCAGGGACACCATTTGCGTGGAGGCCATGAGAGGCTACATAAGTCTGCTTACGTAAAACTGCTGTCTGGGGAATGCTGGGAGTTGTAGGGAGTTTTTTTTTCTAAACATGGATAAGATTGTGCTCTTAATTGTTCTAGACACAATTAGATATTCTAGGCAAACTAACATCTCATAAGCCATAGCAATCCTCTTTCTACTATGTTATAACTACTCTTATTACAAAGTGGTGAAAGAAAGCTGCCTTATATATTAGCTCCCTTATCCAACCAGCCCAGTACTGTCAACACTGACTGGAAGTCTCTCTCCAAGGATTTTTTTCCCCAGGACCTTCTGATGCAAAGAATGAACTTTGCCACTGTGCTATGGCCCTTTATGCCCTCCAGTGACACACTATAGATGGTGTAATGCTACTGTAACAAGATCACACCCTTGTACATGTGCAAACTAGGCATCTAAGTTCTAACATGTGATGGTGACAAGAATTAATTGTATTTTATAAGGGTGTTTAATTCATTGTGTTCTATGTGTACTAACTTTTAAATGCTAAATGAGTTCTTGGAACTGGGGCAAAGGGAGCTTCTACAGGTGGGTTAGTGAGTTCTTGGATGAAACAAAGAGCTCCTTGACTCAAGAAGAGAGGAACCAATTACCTAGGGAGGTGCTCTCCCACATAGGAGGCATTCAAAATGAAGCTGGACAGCCATCTGTCCGGGATGCTTTGACTTGGATTCCTGCATTGAAGAGGGGGTTGGACTTGATGGTCTTGTAAGCCCCTTCTAACCCTACTATTCTATGATTCTATGACCTTCACAAAGCTCTTCTGAAGTTAGCTGAAAGAACAGAACAGAAATAATGGACTGCATCACCTTTCATTGTTGGTGAGCCTCTAATGATATATTTGAGGGGGAAACTGGGGGAGTGGTGAGAGGTGACATCATCTACTACGGGACCAGGATAATTGACTCTCCTTGCTCTGACATGTGATAACAAGGCTTTCAAGTTTTCCTGCTTCTTGTGACAGGTTAGCATTTAGGAAGTCAGAGGATGAGAAAAGTAATCAAACAGAGGCTAGATATTTATTTGCTTTTCTTTGATGAGGTTCCTACTTCATAATAGCTGTTTAAATGAGAGCATGTCTTTGTAAGACTGTCTCCATCTCTAATTAAAAGCTAAAGTCTGCATTTCAGCTGACCGAAGATCTTGTGTTTTACAAGTTGAGCTTATGCAGTCAGAAGTAAGCACTGCTGAGTTCAATGGAGCTTACTTCCAGGCATGCATACGATTGCAGGGTTATGTACATGTATGTGGGTTACCTAAATGTATTCTAACAACCCTGTAAAGGAGAAGGTGACCACTGGACCAAGGTCACCCAGTAATTTTTGTGGCTGACTGGGGATTTTGCTCTCTGATCTCCTCAAAATCCATCCATCCAAGGGAAGATGTGACAATGATCCAAATAATAAGTTTGAAGACTGCCCTGATGTTGATAGTATTTAGAAATATCAGACAGTAAGAAGGGCCAACCCCTTAAAGCCATATAATCAAATACAGAATGACAAATACTGACAATGAATATTTGGCCAACAATTAACATCAACATTAGAAAAGCATTTTGAAGAAAATTAATAGGCAAAATTGTTGCAGCTCTTGTTGCAGCCTCTTCACTAGATAATTAAAAATCTAATAGTTTAGACAAATTCAAAAAAGTTCTCAACATTTCATACTTAAAGTCATTTTTTTTTCAGACAGTCTTTTCTTATTGCACTTACTAATCACTGGATAGATGGAAACTAATATTTTATTCAATGAAAATAATTTAGTTTGTGAATGAGGCCAGATCATGATGAGAGAAGAGAACCTAAGACAATGGATATGAGTCTGCCCTTTGGTATTGTTCTGAACACAGAGTGGGAACTGTGGCTTAGGGAGAGCTGTTAACCCAGCACAGTCTGAGAGGAGACCGAGGGCTTACATACTTGTTGTCAGCTTGGGTCAACAGCTGCAGCTAGGTCTGCTCTCTCACTGTCTGCAGCTGGATCCTTTTTCTCCTCCTGAGGAGACCCTTCCTCCTGAGGACATCCTGGACAAACAGGTCTTCTGGCAACCAGGTGGACACTCCAATGATGATGTTGAGACTCCTACCTAGTCTACCACCACCTATGCTCTGGAGAGCTGTGGGATGAGGGAGGAGAGTCAGGAACCACAGCAGGACTTGGGAAGGATTCAAAGGGGTTGTTTGGGACTCCAAGCAGCATGTTCCTGTGATAGGAGTCTTCACACTGCCACATGTCTTCAGTGGGAGTGGATTTGCCATGAGATCCCAATCTTCCTCCTCCAAAGAGGTCTACCCATGAAATCAGGTCAGCTGGGAGCCTGACAGGTACATTGCTAAATCTGTGGTATTATATATGTTGAAATTTATTTTCTTGGTTTGAGCTGCAGGAAATATGTACATTAAAAATAGTATCAGTTCCTTGCCATGCATGGAGAGAGATCATCAAGGCATTGAATCAAATCTGGATACCTGGAAGAGCTGATAAGATTGCTCTTTCAGCTTTTCCTAATAGTTCCTAATTGCCTCAGGGTCAGGGGTAATAATAACATAAGAGCCTTGTGTGGCACGGAATGGTAGGCAGCAGTATTGCAACCGAAACTCTCCCCACAACCTGAGTTCGATCCCAGCGGAAGTTGGGTCTCAGGTAGCCGGCTCAGGTTGACTCAGCCTTCCATTCTGCCAAGGTCAGTAAAATGAGTACCCAGCTTGCTGGGGGAAAGGTAGTCACAACTGGGGAAGGCAATGGCAAACCACCCTGCTATAGTCTGCCATGAAAACACCAGCAAAAGCAGCATCCCTCTAGGGGTCAGTAATGACCCGGTGCTTGCACAGGAGGAAATTTTCCTAATAATAACATAGTGATATGTGTTTGAAGCACAACTGGATGATGTCCACACAGAAATTTTGGGGACAGCACTAATGTGCAACCATGGTGGACAGTAGTGTAGTGGCACATTCAGAAGTGCAGGGTCCCTTCAAGACAGTCACAGACATGGCCCGTTCTAAGATTATACAACCTTGTAAGATACACAGCCTTGTAAGATACACAGCTATGTTGTACCTTTCTGCTACATAGCTGTTAAAGATGAAGAGCCTGTCCGAAAAAAGAGGTGGCAATGTAGGCCAGCACCACAAACATCATTAAATACAAGGATTCAAACACTGACTTGGAATAGCTAAGCCCTCAAAGCCCTCTGCCTAGATAGACAAATCTGTCAGTTTCCGTTCTACCACAGCTGATTTTTTTAAAAAATAAATAAATCTCAAGTTCTTTTTGTCTCAGATATGGAAAACATTACAAGTGTTGTTCAACTCTTATCAAAACCAAACTGAAATGAATTTCTCACCCACCTGGCAATACAATATAGCTAAAGGAGGGCTGTGCCAAAATAATGAGTTACAGGTGAGTTACAAACAGACAAGGGTCCAGATTTGATGGAGGGCCCAGGTCAGAAAGTGCAGCTCAGATGATGGAAAGTCCAGGCAGAAAAGATGGAATCTTCCCAGCAAAGCTCTGTAGCCTTGGCACACGCTTAAATGCAAGGCAGGGGCACTAGTCCTCATCCTTATGGCCTGATTCTTGCCTGTACATCAGCAGTAGATTAAATAAACTGTTTCTATTCTGCTCTCTATAGATGCTTCCATTTCCAAGAAACAGGTTTGAAACCCCTCCTTCCTTAGCCCAGTCTCCTCCTGCCTGCCTAATTCCCACAGAGAGCCAATCAGCTTTCTTAGCTGTAGACATGTCATTCAAGGTCAAAACATGCAGCTGGTCAGGAGTGTTCAACTCCCTTGGCCTACTCCTCTCTGTGAAACCAGGCAGAATGATGCTTTCACCATTCTGATATTCCTCATCCTGGGCAGGCCCAAACCAACTCCCCCCTTCCCCCTTGGCCTGCCAGCAGATGGGAAACTTGGCTTTCAAGCCCTGGGCTTCTCATGACTGAACTGGGCTCTAAACCATCCTGGTCCACTTCTTATGCAGATTCTGACTCTAAACTATAGGGCTCACAGCAGCACTTGGGCCAGTCCCAAGAGGACCTTAGCATGGCATTTTAGCCTCATAGCAACACTAAGAGGTGGGTTAGGCAGAGAAATTGGGGCTTGAGTAAGACCACCCAGTGAACTTCATTATAAGTGAGGAATTTTTGAACCTGGGTACCCAAGGCTATTGTACCCTGCTGGATCTCTCTCACAGGAGAGTGCAGAAAAACTGTGCAGGACACTTATTTAGCAGATATGTTTACAAAAATGTGCAGATGCGTTTGGGCTGCCATGGTTTCCTTCACACCATCTGGTGGTCAGCAATTAAAGAGACCTGAAATGCATTTCCCCTTTGAATGCTGTTGAGAAAAGGGTCAACTGTGAAATGACTCTACCTTCTTTTACAAAAAAAAATCTAGACCATGTCTTATGGGCTTATGGCAGCATAAGGCAATCATTCATATTTGGAAACAGGATGGCCTAAATTTGCACTCATAGATGCTATTTTGAGTGGTTTTCTATAAATAATGTAGGAATGCAGCATGATTGGTCTAAATACAATTTTTAAGTGGATACTTTCTCCTCTCAGTTCAGTGTGTACATGTGACTGAAATGTCTGTTCATTTAACAGACGTCAAAGCTTTGGAAAATGCAGATTGAAAACATATCTAGCAATCAAGACGAAAGAGTGAAGTAAATAGATAAAAACCAAATTGCCACAGGCAAGAATGTAAGCATTATTAAATTTGTTTTAAAAGAAACATCCTTAGACTTTTTAAGGGCTTCTCCACATGGGGCTTTTATCCTGCTATTGAGATTGGTTACTTACAGACATTTGTGGGTCCTTTACATGACATCATCAACCTCCAGGGCTTCTCCTGCACTTCTCCTGACCTTTATCCCCCCCTTTTAAATCTATATTTATTTTATTTTATAAGTGAAATAAACAATACCAACAACATAGTCAAAATCTTCAGTTTCGAACATTACAGTATTCTGGGGAAGAAAAAAGGGGGTGGGGGAAGGAGGAAAGCAAAAGAAGGAGAAAGAGAAAGAGAGAGAGAGAGAGAGAGAGAGAGAGAGAGAGAGAGATTATATCTAAGCTTCAATGAAAGCAAACCAAATATCAAAATATAAATCCAATTGCAAATTATACCTATACAGCACTCTTCCAGACATTGCAGGTATTATTAAATCTTCAATCCGCTGTTCCACAAACGGTGAGCCTTGTCTTTCAATGTTGTAACCTCAGTCTTATAGCAAATAAATGGGAGCAAACAATCAATTTCCATTAACCATATATTACCATTCCATTGGGAGAAGGAGACAGCAGAGGATGGGATGGCTAGATAGCATCACTGATGCAATGAACATGGACTTGAGCACGCTCCGGGAGAGAGTGCAGGACAGGAAGGCCTGGCGTGCTGTGGTCCATGGGATCACGAAGAGTCGGACACGACTGAACGACTGAACAACAACAAAAACCATTCCATTGACACATATTAGTAAACATTAAAAGTTTAACCAACAAGAAATAATAATAATTATACTCCCATAATAATGATAGTAATACTAATATTGTTTATCCCATTTTTTAAAAGTCCAGAGATAATGGGCTATCAAATTATGGCAGGTTGAGTTCCCTTGTGAAAAGAGGAAATCCCGCAATGAGAGGAGCTAGACCACAGTGCCATCTAGTGGCTGTATAATGACACATATAGAACAGCAAGATAAGGGAGAAGGGGGGGAAGGGAAGAGCACATACAGGGAGCCCATCATGATCCTGAAGTTAAAACAGAAGGAGAAAGCCCTGGTAAAGTTGCAGGGTTTTAGGCTGGTGTAGAAATGCTCTAAGCCAAGGTGTGACTACAGCCAGTTGAGTCTTTCAGTCTAACTTTCTTCTGCTCAGTTAAGAGTGTGGATGCATACCTTTCTCTCTGTGTGTGTGTGTTTTTAATCTCACTAGTTAGGGGTAGTACAAGTAAATGGTGAATTCCATTATCCTTTTCTGCTATAGTGAATAGAATAGACTCAGTGGAAAAACCTATGGTGGTTTGTGAGTTATGGTTGAACTGAACATACGAAAGCTGGGAAATAATTTTTCTAACCATAACACCAGCCCCCTTTCAAGTCACAATGTTCCCTGGGCAAAGCGACCAGCACATGTGCGTCAAGTGACAAAGGGCAGGAGCCCATTGGGATTTGCACGAGACGGTTGAACCACAGGGCTCTGGGACCTATCAGTCAACAGCCTGAGTGCTGGGACCTGTGAGATATTATGCATGCCAAGTCAGAGTTGCCCCCTCATTTTATGTTGATTAAGCATCTCTGAGTGTCTGTTTCTGTAGCCTTCTCTGTCCCTGAAGATCAAGCTGCCTATAGTCCTCTAGCAGTGAAGGAGTTATCAGCCTGAGTTCTGGCTAGCAGAGAGGAAGTTGGGATACAGAAAGAAAGCCAGTGACCAGCAGTACAAGGGTTAGCAGTTTGCCCCCCCCCCCCGGGCTTCACCACCACTGCAGGGGTTAACAGCCCCTATAGCCTGTACCTCTTGTCCCTCTCCCTGGTTTTCCTAGCTCTCCCAATCTTGTAATATCAGCAGAAGCTGCTGCTAGCTAGCCCCATAAAGTACTGCAGGGGCAGTACTCATTGTAGTAGCTTAGAGGCTTCAACAATTGGTTGATCCATTGTAGCTGAAAATGCATCCCCAGCCAATTACGAGCCACTATAAATGTATCCTCAGCCATTGATAGCCTATTAATACCAACAATGTGGTGATACCATTTGTAGCTAGCGATTGGACCTGCCTGAAATTAACTCCTGAATTCCTATAGGCAGGTAGAAATGGGGTGGAGGCTATGGGGTGGGGGGACTGTTTGTCTTGCCATGCTCTTGCAGCCCGATGGTGGCCAAACTGTTAACTTTTTGCTGTGCTGAACACTGGCTTTCCTCTCTCTATTCAGTATGACTCTATCCGGTCTACTTCAATGACATTCCAACTTCCTCTCTGCCAACCTCTCCTACTGTTGTCCCCTTCACTTCACTGCTGACAGTGGCACAGGGTAGGGGGTAGTGGAACAAATGGGAAGTGGGATATGGCATGGAGGCTATGGGTGCCAAACTGTACTACTGGCTTTGCCTCAGCTGTTTCCACTCAGGCATCAGGGCGCAGCTCTGACTTGGCATGCATAATATCTCACAGGTCCAAGCACTAGGGATGTGCGAAAGTCACTTACCTTTTTGAAGGGTGACATTCGCGGTGGGGGGGAAGCGCTCCGTCCCTTTCCCCGAAATTCTCTTCAGCTGGCTCCGCTTCGTGGAGATTCTGTGGAGCCACTGGCCGGGGCCACCCGCAGCTGGACATCTGGCTGCTGGACAGCCTGCTATAGCCGCTGCCATTTCCGTCCCTGTATTTTGCCATGATAGGCTACGTAAATATTTACATATCCTATCACGGCAAAAAAAAAAAAACAGCGAATGCAAATGGTGGCGGCTACGGCGGCCGCCATTTGCATTCCCTTTTTTTTTGCCGTGATAGTTTACATAAATATTTACTTAGGCTATCACGGCAAAAAAAAAAGGGAACGCAAATGGCAGCTGCCGTAGCCACCGCCATTTTCATTCCCTTTTTTTTTTTTGCCGTGATAGGCTACGTAGATACTTAAGTAGCCTATCACGGCTATAGTGATGAAGGGAATGGCGGCCGCGGACACGGACGCCATTCGCGGAGCAGCGTAAACGGCACCGGGTAAGTGTCCCGTTTCACGTGCCTTTTGCGGGGGGGGGGCTTCGTTCCGCCATGGATTTTGGGGGGCCAAATGCACTGGCATTCGGCCTCACTGAGATCTGTGGTGGAATTCTCTGACATCCCAGCAAGCATTCAGGCTGCTGACTGATAGGTCCCAGTGCCCTGTGGTTCAACGGTCCCGTGTGCATCCCGATGGCCTCCTGCCCTTGGTCACTTAGAATAGAAGAACAGAATAATAGGGTTGGAAGGGGCCTGCAAGACCAACCCCCTGCTCAGTGCAGGAAGCCTGCATGGTAAACACCATTTACTTACGTTAGTAGTATAGGCTATTACTGCAAAGAACAGGGCTGGAGCCGGTGAGGATTCCAGGGCGGGGGGGAGGGATGGATCGCCTCCCCCCCTGTGGACCCAAGGTAAGGGGGGGTTCCCACACCCCTACTGCAGCCCGGTCCCTAACAGGCCATGGACCGGGACTGGTCCGTGGCCCGGGGGTTGGGGACCCCTGCTCTAGCCAAAACAGAATGGGGAGAGATGAGGCTGATTCTTTCTGCTTCTTCCTCAGGTATTTCGTCTGTGCTTCCCACTTTCTGGTTGGCAGCATATCAAGTCTGTCTGTTAGTAGGCAGGAGCTCTGGATCATAATACAAATGAATGAGAACTGCTATTTGGAATAAGCCTCTATGACCAAACCCCCCCCCCCACAAAGAAAGATGTAGGAAAATATTGCATAGTTCTGCTGTGTGTGCGCAGAACCACTGCTTCATTACTTGTACATATAATATTTATACAAGTGCCTAGAGGCCAACAAGACACCTGAATGTGACTTTAGTAAATAAATACAAGGTCTTGGTGTCTCTGTCTGTGAAAGTATGTGGGGCAGCAGGTCACTTCGTGAATTGAATCAACATGAATAAAAAATAAGCCAAATACAGAGGAAAAATTGAGGCAATATTTAGAGGCTGACAAAAGCAAACACACTTATAATAAATACAGGCTTACTGGGTTGTGTTTAAACTGATATCTCAGTTGGAAAAAGGGGATATCCTGCATTTGTTGCCCATTTGCTTATATTCAGTTGAGTCAAATGGGAATCCTACATTTGATGTAATTGACATGGACTCCTTTAACAATGCAAATTCTATAGGTTCCCATGGTTTCCATAGGTTCTATAGGTTCCCATGGTTTCCATGGCTCTCTTCTTCGCACCATTCCTTTCTTCTTTCCTTTCACAATCCTCATCCTCATTTCCCTACACTGCCATTTACCCTTACTGGTTGCAGCAACTCATGTCACTTTTATTGATCACGTGTTACGTTTGATATGATGTGGACATGGAAGCTTGTACACAAAAGCACATAGGTTGCTACAGTTAATAGAATAAAAGAGAATCACGTGGGCAAATGAGGCCAAGGACAGTGAAGGCAAAGAAGAAGGGAAATGGTACCCTGAAGCAGAGGTCATGGGAACAACAGAGCTCCAAACAGCATCAATATGCATATTCATGAATATTCAGAGAAATGAATATTCAGAGGAAATGGGTAGAGTATTTTTGGTAGGGATGGGAGAATGAGCTAGATTTGAGTTCATCAAAATTCTCCAAATTTCACCTTGAAGCTGAGTCTGTCTCATTCCTATTCCTGAATGCAAGCTTTTTGTTGTTGTTTGAATGTGCATTTGGGTGCACTGACTAAAGCATGAAAATCCTTTTTTTGTTTCATTTCCAAAATGCATATTTTAAAAGTTCACATTTTTCTGATGAATGCCTTTTGTGAGACTGATCACAAGCTCAGGGATATGCGAGCTTTGTCCGAAAAATGCACTCATGTTCATACTTGGGGGTGCGAACAGGGAAAGTTCTGATGGTAAATGAACTGAAATTCTTCGATATCCCTAATTTTTGGTCATTTTATTTGGCCCATTGAATGCCTTTGACTATCAAAACTAAAGAAGATTCAGAGCAGCCAGAGCCTAAACCCATTTCTTCTAAAGTAAGATGCTACCAGAGGTCTTACTCAAAGTGATCCAAACAGGAGCCTGGGTATGACATGTATGAAAGGAAAAGATGTGAGTCTACAGCGCATAGAGCCAAGTCCCCATGTGCCACCAGTGGAACCTGAATCCTGCTTTAGCACCATAGATAGGAAGGGAAATCTAGGAATACGGGATGATCATGTCATTATCGTTTCCACGTCAATCCTTCTTTCCACGGAGATGATCACTGTAATTTTAGTCTTCAAAAAATGAGAACATTTTGAAACTGATTCTTTTATGAGACTCTGAATGCCAAAAATATCCACAGAATAAAATATTCTGAAATAGTTTCAAGGTGGAAATGTCAAACAAAAGAAATTGACTTTTGATTGATGTGAAAGTTCTAGTTTTGACATTCAAAACACCAATAAGACGACATTTTAAACAACGAAAGAAATAACATGACATCTTAAAAGTGAAACTGATGTTTATTCCATTGCAGTGCTGCAATTCAAATTGAAAATTTTGTGTGTGGAGGTGGGGGGGAAGCCCTTTTCATTGGGACTGATATTTTCTTGTGACATCTCTTGTATGCAGACTTCAGAGTTCAATGGCCATATTCCACCCTGTAGCCAAGGACTTTTTTTCCCACTGGTAAGTTTTACTGATCGCTAACTTAATATTTTGGATTTTACATGGTTCCATGACAGCTGATGCTATCCAAATAGCACTGCAGTGAAAATAATCCAAAACAAGAAGGATGAGGTGGTGTCAGCAAACCTGGGGATGCCACAACGTGGGACTTTCTGAAATGGGAAAACACTACTCGAAAAGGCAAAGGCAGCTGCTTAGGGATATCCACTTCTTTTTAGTTGAACATCCTGATTGCTTACATACATACAGATTTGTTTATATTCAGTTGAGTCAAATGGGAATCCTACATTTGATGTAATTTACATGGACTCCTTTAGCAGTGCAAATTCTATAGGTGACAATAAGGCCTAATCTTTTGAGTGGGGAAGGATTTGCCAGTCACAAGGCCAAGGTTAACACACATTGCAAAACAATGCTTAAGTTATTTCTCCCATTGCAAACCTTAACGATTGGTTGGAGACCAGTGCAGAGAAATCAGTTAACAAGCCACATCTGCAGAGGGTGGGCAGGTATCCTACTTTTCAGAGGACAGTCCTCTTTTGAAAGTGTCCTCAGTTTGATAGACTGTCCAGTCCAAGTCTGGTTTAAACATAAAGAACCATAAGTAGCAGGGCCAGTGTCAAGGATAGGCATGGTTGGGCCCTGCCAAGGGCCCACAGCCTAGCAGGGTCCCACTCAGAAGAGCCCTCTTGACCTGCTCACTTCCTGCTCACTTGCCTCTCACCCTGACCCACACAACCGTGGTGGTGAAAAGGAGGAGCAGTAAAGGCCACTGCCTACTTGCTCACTGGCTCTCTGCCTATCAAGCAAGGGGTAGCAATGATAAGAGACAGGATGAAGAGCAATAGCAGCTGGTGACCATAGTGGTGAGAAGTGACTCACTGAGGGAGGGGGCCCATTGAGGGTGTCTCTCGCCCAAGGTCCCTCAGAAACCTGGAGCTGGCACTGATAAGAAGGAAGAGCAGGGGTCCACCAACAGTTAGTGCCTGGACAGCAGGCCAAGCAGGCACAGAACTTAGTCTTTCCCACTGTGGTGAGATAGATTGTATTCCTACTAAAATTATAGTAATTATTTCTAACTGTGCATGCAAATCTGCATGTAAATGTGTGTTTGTATAAAATAGGATATGCCAATTTTATGCAAACCTCTGTCCTCTTTTTTTCCGCAATGTGTACATAACCACCCTATCTGCCTGCATCGATACAATCACATGTTCACAGAGCTTCTCTGTGCCTAGCAGAGTCTTATATGAGACTGCGGACTATAGAACATATGGGGAAAATGGAAGCAGCCTTATACCAGTTCAGATGATTTGCACATGTAAAACAGGGATTCAGACCAGGGATGGGGTGAAATTTGTTCAGTTCACATTTTAATGCAAACTGACCTAATTTTTCACTTTTGAACCACTATGCAAAAAACAACAAAAAACAAAAAAGAAACCTCGGCTACCCGTCAAAATTAACACTTTTTTGAATTTTTCAGTGGAGTTCTCCAATCAAAAGATACATACAAAAATGAATATATTCGAGACAATAATGCTGAAATATGCATTAAATTAGGAAATCTGCTTGCAAAAAAATGTGTTTATTCAACAAAAATGCATACAAACATGCGTGTATTAGGAGAAAAGTGCACAAAAATACTTACGAATGTCCATGCAAATGTTAAAAAAAATTCTCAGAGTTTGAGACAAACTGAACTGAAGAGTGGAAAAATGAGAAACAGAGAGAAACTGAAATTGTCAGGTTCATCCATCCCTTTTTGTTTTAATGTCAGGTTCTTTCTATTGTGTTTATAAAGAAATGTGTGAATTTTGGTAAGCTCTTATACAAAAATATGAACAAAATTCTCACTCATCCTTAGGTATGGATGACAAAAGGTCATGTACAGAATGAGTGATGAACCTGCAGCATATGTGCAACAGACAGCTGGGTACTATGGCATACCTGGCTGGGAACAGAAGAACCTGTGGGCCGAGCTTTGGTCTACACTACACTCCAGTGGTGCTGTCTATCTCCTCCTCAGTAGACTATAGGCATATCAACTTGGGGGTGGTGGGATAATGCATATATACTATATACTAGACTGGCACTATGCCATACTTTGAATTTTGGCTCCCAGGTCCCCAACGTATACTTTCTCCAAAGATCGACAAGGTGGTTCACATTCTCAACCTCATGGAAATTGTGTGATTTAATTGGAGAAGTAGTAGATTGGCTTTGCTTGTTTCTGGTAGTCTTAACAGCAGGTGCATCTTGCTGTGCACCCTGACACATACAGCCTGGAGTAGGTTGTGTACTGCTGACAAATACTGATACCGAATTGAGCTCTGTTTCACGGAGACTGTTATTTTCTGGCATTGCTCTTCAGTATAGAAATTGTTTATTGAGTCAGTTCAGGCTTTTTCTTCCAGTGGCTGTTATACAACAAGGAGGGTAACCATTATTCAAAATGTCTCTTTTCATTCCTGTTCAATACCAAGAAAAACACATATGCAGGGGAAGCCAAATATGAGCGTAAAGTTCACATTACATGAAAAAGAAGTTTTTTATGTTGCATTCCACCCCTGTTTCCACTTACATGAAACTTACATGGCATGCTCTAGTCAGTTTGGAGAAAGCAAACATGATTTTTAGAAAGCAATCATAGAAGTCAGATTTAATTGAAATTTGCTTTTGAATTGGAATGGTAATTCAGAGACCATTTCCCACTATTCCCTGAACTCTAATGTGCAGATACAAAAACCAACTCTTTCTTCCCTAGTGTAAAAGATATGTAGTAGGTATACACTCTTCCCCCATAAAAGCAGAAAATGGAGGAAATTAACCAGTGTAATGAGGCATTGTTAACGTAAGGAAAAAAGAGAACAGCAATTAGAGTGTGTGTGTGTGTGTGTGTGTGTGTGTGTGTCAACAAAGTATGCTTAGAATGATGCTTTCTGTTGAGATAGTTTCAGGCTACAACACCTGTAAGTAAATGAATGATATTCACTAAGTGAAATGATGAAGTAACATTGAGACATGTTCTTACGGGACAACCCTATGGTCCTGTTGTGTCAATTAACCACTTATGCTGCAGCAGCATTGATTTACTTACTCCATTTAGTTGTGACCCAGTAACAATGGTTCTCTTGGTAACATACAGGTTCAAACAACTTAAAGTAACCATTCCAATAACACACCATTTCATAAAGCCACAAAAAACCTCTATAAAATAAGCAATCATATCAAAACAGATCCACACCATATTTGCTGCCATCTCATAATACAGAGATCTAGTACAGATTAAGATTTGCAGAGCTAAATAACCATGCTAAATTACAGTGTAACACAGAAATTAAGACATGGAGGGTGCAATCATGTCAGGATAGGCAGCCGCCTCCGAACTCAGAGGCGACCGCCTATCCAATGCAGGGCAGGAGAAGTCTCAGCTCCCCTGCATTCGTGGCTAGATAGCTGATTTTGGCTGTCTAGCCATGGAAAGTCAGAGTGTGTGTGTGGGGGGGGGCAGAGACCAGATGACACATAGGAAGCATCAGAATGGCATTTCTGCCCTCCCCTCCCTGCCCACCTCCAGGAACACCCTGATTTTGCTGCTCTGTGCTCCTCTTCTGAGCGTGGAGTGCGGGGCTGATCCGCGCTGCCTATGAGGCAGCACAGGAGGGGGTGGAGGTCAGTTCTTAGGGGACCAATCTTGGAGTGTGGGCTCCAAGGTCAGCTCCCAGGAACTGACCTGTCCTATGGCCATCTAGCTGCTGACTAGCGTCCATAGGATTGCACCCTAAGGGTGTAATCCTATGCATATTTAGACAGAAAAAAAGCCCTACAACTCCCAGCATGCTCCAGCCATGTCTAAACATGCATAGGATTGCACAAGAGAAATTATTTTAAAAGGACTCAAAGAATGAAAAGATTGATGCCTAGTGTGGAAAAGATATTAAAGAAGGTGCCATGTGAACTTCACAGAATCGTATCATAGAATCATAGGGTTGGAAGGGGCCTACAAGTCCATCGAGTCCAACTTCTCTGGGGAGGCATTCCACAACCAGCAAGGGATGGACACACACACACACACACACAAACATACCACTAATTGGTATCTGGTACACTGTGATCATGAAACTTAAGGTGAAAAAAAAACATTCTGAAAGGCACAGAATGGAGCAACACCACCAGCCACTTCCCCAGCATCCATGGGAATGCCACCGGCTCCCACCAAATACAGGCTGATAACGCCCCATGAGAAACAGCTCCATGAAGAAGGAGCCAATGCATCCGTGGCAATAGAGAGACACTTCTATAATGACCTGGTTCTCATGACACAAGCCTTGTTAATAAGCCTTGTTAACCACCCTGCATGTGCCGGCCATGTGCTAGGTTTATATAATTGCCCCTCGCTGACACGGCTTGTTGTCATGTCTGAACCTGGCAAGGGTGGGTGGTTGGGGTGGTTAACAAACCATCCAGAACCCATGGCTTGTTCTAGGGTTGCTGGGTGATTTGTTAACCACCCCAACCACCCACCCTCACCAGGTTCATACATCATAACAAGCCATGTGCCCAATGAGGGTAATTATGTAAATTGGGCTGGCAAGAAACTGGCATGTGCAGTGTCATTAACAAGCCACCATGGCATATTAACCACCCTGGTGCCATGCAAACCAGCTCATTGTCTCCCTACCTCACTCACACACAGCCTGCTGTAACCCGCCATCCAAAAAGACACCACTATTCTTTCTGCTAGACCGTGGTGGCTTAGTGGTTAAGACGCTGAACTGCAGGTTGGAAGGTCGGCAGGTCAGCAGTTTGAGACCCGAGTGCTGCGTGACGGAGTGAGCTCCCATCTTCAGTCCCAGCTTCTGCCAACCTAGCAGTTCGAAAGCAAGAAATTGCAAGTAGATAAATAGGTACTGCCTCGGCGGGAAAGGTAACAGCGTTCCGTGCACCTCGGTGTTCAGTCATGCCGGCCACATCACCACCGAAGCGTCTTTGGACAGCGCTGGCTCTTCGGCTTAGAAACGGGGATGAGCACCGCACCCTAGAGTCGGACACAACTGGTTGGGGACACCTTTACCTTTTTATTCTCTCTGCTACATGAGCTACTGCTGCACAGGCAGGAAGAAGCCAGAAATGAGAGCTGTGCACAAATAGCCTCTCAAAATTCTCCACCCTACTTGGAATTGGAGGCAGAGATATTGGGAGGATAATTCTCCAACCATTTCTCACAAGCAGGGCTCACTATTCGCAAGGGTTGTAGCAGAGCTTCTCTTTTGTTTTTCTAATGATGCAGGTGGTAACAGCAGAAACTGGGTTGGCTGCTTGGCCCCCATTTTGCAATCTCCACAATACCCCATACCTAGCATTAGGCATGGGGGCATGGGCGGGGGATTCCTGAAGGCTCTGTGTTTCTGGTAGTGCTGTGGGGTATGCAGGGGGAGGTGAACCCCACCAAAAATGGGGAAGAAAATTAGCAAAGTGGCCTTTCGGGGGGGGGGGATATCTCTATTGCTCTGCAGTCTCCTAGGCTTCCCATGTTTTGTTTCTGATCTGAAAAAGCTCTATGGATGGAATTACCCCATGATGTCTTCTCCCGGGCTTTAATTGAAATGCAGGAAGCCAAAGAGGCTACAGGCTGCCAGAGAGATGACTCTACAGTGAAAGACAGGAGACTCACACACACTCCTCAGCTACCTCATAAGTAAGGTAAACACAAGAACCTTGGACGCAGCCCATGAGAATTTCTCTGAAATTTCTCCTCCTCTGAATTTCTTTTTGAAAGCAATTTCTTTTCTGTCAAATTGACTGAGAGTAGTAAAAAAAAGAAAAGAAAAGAAAAAAGGAAGAAATCTTCAGCACAGCACTACCAGAAATGCAGAGCCTTCAGGAATCTCTGCATACAAGAATTTGAATCCTCTTATACCATTTTTTCTTACATACATACTTAAGGAGCCTTTTGCCAGGTGGTAGTGGTGGTGATGGTAACTAAGGCAGAAAACAAAGGAAGCCACAACTTACAGGGGCAACTTACATTTGCTTACCACAATGTTGTGAAACAGGAGATATGAGTGCAAGCCTTACCATGGGGAATGCCCATGTGAGGAACAAGGCCCCACTCACCTTTCGCATGCCTGCCCAGCAAGAGTCATGCCAGAGGCAAAAGGGAAGGAGCTTCCAGGATGTGAACAGAAAGTCCATGGCTCAGCTTTAGAGAACATGTTGTTACATCCAAAAATAAAAAATAAAAAAATCCCAGTTTCAATGCCTAGCATCTTCAG
Organism: Heloderma suspectum; assembly: GCF_057233095.1. Taxonomy (NCBI): domain Eukaryota; kingdom Metazoa; phylum Chordata; class Lepidosauria; order Squamata; family Helodermatidae; genus Heloderma; species Heloderma suspectum. The sequence goes on from NC_139461.1 coordinate 258,312,951, forward strand.
GTAGGCCTAGAAAGGGCTCCTGTCTGAAACCTTGGAGAGATACTGCTAATACGTTTTTGTTGTTCAGTTGTTAAGTCGTGTCCGACTCTTCATGACCCCATGGACCATAGCACACCAGGCCTTCCTGTCCTCCGCTCTCTCCCAGAGTGTGCTCAAATGCATATTTGTTGCATCGGTGATGCTATCTAGCCATCTCATCCTCTGCCGTCCCCTTCTCCTTTTGCCTTCAGTCTTTCCCAGCATCAGGGTTCTTTTCCAGGGAGTTTTCTCTTCACATTCGGTGGCCAAAATATTTGAGCTTCAGCTTCAGTATCTGTCCTTCCAATGAGCAGTCAGGGTTGATTTCCTTTAGGACTGACTGATTTGATCTCCTTGCAGTCCAGGGGACTTGTAAGAGTCTTCTCCAGCACCACAGTTTGAAAGCATCAATTCTTCTGCGCTCAGCCTTCCTTACAGTCCAGCTCTCACAGCCATACATTACTAATGGGAAAACCATAGCTTTGATTATACGGACCTTTGTCGGCAAGGTGATGCCTCTGAGAGAAAATAAAATCTGTCACTGCTTCCATTTCTTCCCCTCCTATATGCCGGGAAGTGATGGGGCCAGATGCCATGAGCTTAGTTTTTTTAATATTGAGTTTCAAACCAGCTTTTGCACTCTCCACTTTCACCCTCAACAAGAGGCTCTTTAGATCCTCTTCACTTTCTGCCATTAAGGTGGTGTCGTCTGTGAATCTGAGGTTGTTGATAATTCTCCCAGCAATCTTAATTCCGACCTCTGATTCATCCAACCCGGTGTTTCTCATGATGTACTCTGCATATAAGTTAAATAAGCAGGGCGACAATATGCAGCCTTGTCGTACTCCTTTCCCAATTTTGAACCAATCGGTTGTTCCATGTCCAGTTCTTACTGTTGCTTCTTGACCCTCATACAGGTTTCTCAGGAGACAGGTAAGGTGGTCTGGTACCCCCATCTCTTTAAGAATTTGCCACTGTTTGTTGAGATCCACACAATCAAAGGCTTTAGCGTAGTCAATGAAGCAGAAATAGACATTTTTCTGGAATTCTTTTGCTTTCTCCGTGATCCAGCGAATGTTGGCGATTTGATCTCTAGTTCCTCTGCCTCTTCGAAACCAGCTTATACTTCTGGTAGTTCTCAGTTCACATACTGCTGAAGCCTAGCTTGTAGGATTTTGAGCATCACCTTGCTGGCATGTGAAATGAGCGCAATTGTACGGTAGTTTGAACACTCTTTGGCATTGCCCTTCTTTGGAATTGGAATGTAAACTGACCTTTTCCAGTCTTGTGGCCACTGTTGAGTGTTCCAGATGTGTTGGCATATTGAGTGCAGCACTTTAACAGCATCATCTTTTAGGATTTTAAATAGCTCAGCTGGAAGACTGTCATCTCCGCTAGCTTTGTTGTTAGTAATGCTTCCTAAGGCCCACTTGACTTCACTCTCTAGGATTTCCGACTCAAGTTCAGTGACCGCACTATCATGCCTATCAGGGACATTAAGATCTTTCCTGTATAATTCTTCTGTGTATTCTTTCCACCTCTTCTTAATCTCATCTGCTTCTGTTAGGTCCCTGCCTTCTTTGTCCTTTATCATGCCCGTCTTTGTACAAAACGTTCCCTTGATATCTCTGATTTTCTTGAAAAGATCTCTACTCTTTCCCATTCTATTCTTTTCCTCGATTTCTTTGCATTGTTCATTGAAGAAGGCCTTCTTGTCTCTCCTTGCTATTCTCTGGAATTCTGCATTCAGTTGGATATATCTTCCCCTTTCTCCCTTGCTTTTCGCTTCCCTTCTTTCCTCAGCTACTTCTAAAGCCTCCTCAGACAGCCACTTTGCTTTCTTGCATTTCTTTTTCTTTGGGATGGATTGAGTTGCTGCCTCCTGAACAGTGTTACAGACCTCCATCCATAGTTCCTCAGGAACTCTGTCTATCAGGCCTAATCCCTTAATCTATTCCTCACCTCCGCTGTATATTCATAAGGGATATGATTTAGGTCATACCTGAATGGTTTAGTGGTTTTCCCTACGTTCTTCAATTTAAGCTGAACTTTTGCAAGAAGCAGCTCATGATCTGAGCCACAGTCAGCACCAGGTCTTGCTTTTACTGACTGTATAGAGCTTCTCCATCTTTGGCTGCAAAGGACATAATCAATCTGATTTCGATATTGACCATCTGGTGATGTCCATGTGTAGAGTCGCCTCTTGTGCTGTTGGAAAAGAGTGTTTGCTATGATCAGCGTGTTCTCTTGGCAAAACTCTATTAGCCTTTGTCCTGCTTCATTTTGTACACCAAGGCCATGCTTACCTGTTATCCCCGTGATTTCTTGACTTCCTGCTTTAGCATTCCAATCCCCTATGATGAAAAGGACATCTTTTTTGGGTGTTAGATCTAGAAGGTGTTGTAGGTCTTCATAGAACCGATCAACCTCAGCTTCTTCGGCCTCAGTCATTGGGGCATAGACTTGAATTACTGTGATGTTGAATGGTTTGCCTTGGATTCGTACTGAAATCATTCTATCATTTTTGAGATTGTACCCCAGTACTGCTTTTCCCACCCTTTTATTGACTATGAGTGCTACTCCATTTTTTCTAAGGGATTCTTGCCCACAGTAGTAGATATAATGGTCACCCAAATTAAATTTGCCCATGCTTGTCCATTTCAGTTCACTGATTCCCAAGATGTCGATGTTCAATCTTGCCATCTCATGTTTGACCACCTCCAGCCCAGCTTACCTTGATTCACTGTCCTTACATTCCAGGTTCCTAAATAATATTGTTCTTTACAGCATCGGATTTTCTTTTCACCACCAGACACATCCACAGCTGAGTGTCCTTTCAGCTTTGGCCCAGCCGCTTCACTCTTTCTGGTGCTACTTGGAAATACCCTCTGCTCTTCCCCAGTAGTAAATTGGACACCTTCCAACCTGAGGGGCTCATCTTCCGGCATCATATCATTTAGCTTTATGATACGTTTCATGGGATTTTCTTGGCAAGAATACTGGAGTGGGTTGCCATTTCCTTCTCCAGTGGACAACATCTTGTCAGAACTCTCCTCCATGACCTGTCCATCTTGGGTGGCCCTGCACAGCATAGCTTATGGCTTCACTAAGTTATGCAAGCCCCTTCGCCACAACAAGGCAGTGATCCATGAAGGGGACTGCTAATATATCTCCAGGGTTAGGTCGGGGATGCTGGAAATTGTAGTCCAACACATCTGGAGGGCACCAGGTTGGGATGGGTTAGTCCATTAGAGACTGAACTAAACTCAAAGTTTAGAAGGTTCCATTTGGAGAATCTTCCAATACTGGAGGGGTATAGTCACAAATTAATCAAATCTCTTTGGTCTGGAAATCTACCAGTGGCATCCATCCAAACTCCTACCTGGTGAGATTCTCTAGTGCTTCAAAGGACCACCAGTATATCCCTGTTTCAAATGAAGAATACATATTAGTGCAATGCAAACTCACTTCCTTTTTTCCCTGGAGTGAAGGGATTTCAAAGCAAACTGGCATGCAGCTTTGCAAAGAAGAAACAGCACTGAAATGAAGAGGTCAGTTGAGATGGGATTTGGGCAAAAGAAAAGAAACGTACATTTACAATTCTGTCAGATGCCGGAGGAAATGAGAAATAAAGCTGAGCTAGAATTTGATTCCAGTGCTGCACTTTTCTCTTGCTCTTCCCCAAAGTGATTTGTGGAGAACTTAGACTGAAGTTGTAGAACTCTCTTCTTTTTCTTTCTAAATCTTGTAATGTTTTGCTCCCAAAGCATTAGACAACCCAATTTTCCTGGGATCTGAATGTAAAATGAGAGAATATTCAGTATTGCTTCATTGACACATTTTAATGGATAATAAGGAATATGCATGGGAGAGCCTTGTGTCATGGCATTCTTTGCACATCTACCCCAGGCCTTTGGGATTAGTGATTGTCCCACCACAGTGTAATATCACCAAGTAAATGTTTTCCCCCTCTGATTAAAAAACAAAACTTGGCTTTCCCAACATACGCAACTTTTTCTCCCCCCCCCCTCCAGTTGTGTGTGTATGAGTGTGGCATGATGAACATCCACCTAGAAGATGATTTGATAACACCTTAGCTGATCCTAAGGAATGGCCCCCACCCCAGGACCCAATGTACAAGGTAAGGGATAATTGTGGGATAGAAGAGAGAACTTTTATGGGGGCAGGGGAGTAGTTTTAGAGGGGACATACTTTTCACCCTCCCTGGAATGATCACTGGATATTATTGTATTTGATATTACAACTTGTGGGGCAGACCAGTGTGAAGAGGAGAAGAACCTTAGATGGGAAAGCTATAAAGGGCTAGGGAAGGACCCTCAACCTAAGGGGTCTTTATGAACAGATGGCACAGATGAACTTTACAGTGCTGGAGGACTCCTGCAGTGGGGTTTTTATAGTAGGTTAATATAAAAGTAGGTTAATATAAAGTAGGTTATACTATATATTTTATAGTAGGTTAATATAAAGACCTGAGGGTCTTTATAGTAGGTTAATGGTAGGTTCCCCTGACAAACCTGGGTGGCTGCTAGGATGGCCATGTGTCCTCTTTTACAGAGGACAGTCCTTTAATTGAAGGGCTGCCAGTGAACTGTTCTCTGTTTTGAAGGTGTCCTCTGTTTGAAGGGCTTACCAGTCCAAGTCTGATATAAATGTAAAGAACTATCAGAAGGAAGAGGTGGCCCTTGAAGTTGCCCATCAACAGTTACCTCCTGGTCAGCAAACTGAGCACAGCACACAAGTCACCTGGCCACAGACTTCCACACTATGGTGAGATTATGTTTCTATTTAAATAACAATAATCCCTTAATTTGCATATATATGCATTTTTTAGGCAAATCAGTATCCTCTTTTGTCCTCTTTCTTGGTGATGCATGTCCTCATTTAAGGTGATTCACAAGTAGCTACTCTAGCAGCTGCTGGAAGACCTACGGTTCACCTCTTTTGGTTGGTAGGTAGTGTGTAGGGCTTTCATTTAGTTTCCTTGAACCAGAGGGTACCGGGGGAACACTGTAGCTGCATAGTCAGACCAGTTTCCCCTACACAACGCTTATAATTTATAGGGATTATATATCTCCCCTTCACATTGATCCTAGTCCTATGTAGTTACAAAGATTTGACAAGTTAATAAAGCTATCTGAACACAACCTGTGGCGTCTGGCTCTTCATTTTCTACTGCAAAGGTATTACACCACTATGACTTCCGGAAAGCTTTGTAAATAAAGTCACAAACCTTATGTAATTGATATAGTGGAAATTTAAACCCAGTTGAATTATGTGTTGGATGGCTTTTCGAGCTCCCTCTAGCCTAGTGGCTTATGTTGTAATGCAAGGCAATATGAATTTATGTTCCCATGATACCTATATGGTGGTTGGGAGCTGCAAATGCTTAGCAGAGAGATACGTTTTAGTTACCTCTGTGTCAGAGCAGTAGAATTCGGAAGGTTTGTTTGCAAGAAAATGCATGCTACTTTTCTTTGGGGCTTACTTCCTTTGATCCCTGACCCCCCAACATATCCCCAAAGAGTCAGTATGGCCAACTAGTTTGGCAAATTACCACGAAGCAAAGTAAACTTTCTCAGTTAGAAAGACTTCACGAGTTTCATCCACTGTCGACAAGTATTGTTGGGAGACATGAAAAAAAAAAATTTCTCCAGCTTTCAAATGAGCTGCATGCCTCACAGCTAGCCACAAAACTAGAGGGAAGGGAAAAAGATGAATGCCACCGTTGTTCTCCTTGCATCAGAAAAAAACAAATATCTCCCATCCCTTTTGCTGGAGCTGCATTAACTATGTTAATGCCCACTCTGGTGACATAAACTTTTGCCACATATACTATAAACTTGTCTTCCGAATGGAGCTGCTATTGCAAATAGGCTACTCGGTGATATATGACAATGTTTGAATTATTTCCACGCGTGTCCTGGGTGCCATTAGGCAGTCGGATAAAGAGTGTGCAGGCATCCAATGGGTGTCGCTCACCAGCTGATTCACTGCCAATAAGTTAATAAGCCAGTATTGCAGAACTTGTAACCCATTTGAGGTTTGCCAGCAGGCAGCTGAGAGATCTCTGCCGTCTTCTCAAGCTTGACAGGTGGCATCAAGAACAGAGGTGGCCAAATCCCTTGTATCTAATTAGGCAGTGCTTGCCTTCAGCTGTAGCATAGAGCAGCTGACAAAGGGACCAAAAAATGAATAAATAGTAAGACCTGCCCTAAGTTTGCTCTCTGTTATGTAAGGTGCTTCTAAGGGGATGATAAGTAGAACTTTCAGGGTCCAAACCGAGAATATCCAAACTCCTTGCTTTCTGCATTTGCCTCCTTCATTTCAGCTGATTCCATTGCAAACCTCTATAATTAGCATTCCTGTTTATCCAAATTTCTGATTATCTAAATGAGATATAACTCGCCTTCCACCCCCTGCTGTTAGTACAAATGAACTGTTGCAGGTCATGCTTGCTTGGTTGATTTCTTTGCTAATTCATAGTCCCTTCGTTGACCTGAATTGCAGAACTGATGAGAAACATGCTTCTTTAAAAGAAGGGATTCTTCTAACATCCTCTGATACAATTTTGGCTTAGAACTGGTTTGATTATCTGGATTCTAACCTCTAAACTACTATCAGGCGCATCCTGGGTCTTTCCTGTAGCACTGCTGCTATGGGCTGCCACTGTTTTAAATGCCTTGAATATCAGTATTTGGCATACCCAGAACACCAGGAAGGTAGCAAGAGGTACTAAGAAACACAGCAGGGAAAGTAGACACTGGGTTGTCCCTGGTCTGAATATATTAACACAGCGTGTTATATCCAGTATTAGTCTAACATAAGTCCCCTTCATTTCAATGGGTCTACCCTAAGTGGGCCTAACACTGGATACAACTGGGAGACTTGATCTGAATCTCAACCTCTATTCTTGAAAAAGAGCTGTAGGTGATATAAAGCATTTGTGTTCAGGGGCACTCTGATGCCAAAATGCTCAAAAACAAAAGATGGCAGCCCTGTAGGTGGCTGTTGGCTGAATTTGTCAGTAAGGAGAGCAAAACACAGGATAAAGAGATCAGTATTCATCAGTACACACATGGCAATTCGCCCAGGGAGCACGATGTCTCTGCAACTGCAAATGATGTTCCAGGTCAGTAGGCAAAAGGAGGGCAAGCACAGAATCAACATGGGAAATGGGCTGTTTTATTACCTGGACATCCATATTTGACAACTTTAATTCTCATCATCCAAAACAATCTCTCAGGCATCCTGTATGAATACCCAGTGTGGTTTTACTGCCAAGCAGAAGAAGTATAGCTTTTTACTCTCCATGCTCAAACACAATATAGCATGCAGCACAAGACGCGTCGAATAGCTGGTGATGATCACGATGATGACCAGTGCAGTTAGTCATAGTTCTATGAGTGACACTTCAGTTGTTTTATTTACATTACTTTTAAAAACTTGAGGTCCATGTCTTTTATTTTCCATTCAACAATAACATTTCTTGGGATTAGAAAATATACAAACCAGCTAAAGTAAAAAAAGCTTGAGTATGTTTAATTATTCACCATTTAAGAGGCCTCTTATGGCCTGCTACAGTTTAGAAACTTTTCCAGAACCATTCTTGCACATGGATATATTTATTCCATATTATTATTTATTCCTGCTGCTGCCGCCGCTGCCACCACCACCAGGCCTTTCTTGTGGACTTCTGCCTGGCAGACCGCCAGCCCCTGCAGGACCAGGCCCCCAGGTACCGAGCCAGCTGTGCTGCTCCACCTACCCCTCCCTGGAGGGGCTACATAAGCTGGCTGGCTGAGGTGGCCTGGGAGAGCCAGGGCCTGCAGGAGAAGCCACCACCACCACCACTGGGGAAGAGGCGTGCTTGCTGCTGCTGGGCCTGCTGCTGCCGCCGCTGGGCCTGCTACTGCCGCCGCTGCCACCACCACCAGGCCTTCCTTGTGGACTTCTGCCTGGCAGACCGCCAGTCCCTGCAGGACCAGGCCCCCAGGTACCGAGCCAGCTGTGCTGCTCCACCTGCCCCTCCCTGGAGGGGCTACATAAGCTGGCTGGCTGAGGTGGCCTGGGAGAGCCAGGGCCTGCAGGAGAAGCCACCACCACCACCACCACCGGGGAAGAGGCGTGCTTGCCGCCGCTGGGCCTGCTGCCGCCGTCGCCGCTACCACCGCCACAAGGCCTTCCCTGTGGACTCCTGCCTGGCATTTTTAAGGGGATTTTAATTGTTTTGTTTGTTTGTTTTATTTTGTGGGGGGGGGATTTTGTTGTGTTTTTAGGGGTGGGTAGCCTGCCTGATAGGCGGGGGCGAGGGGGCATGTGTCCACCTGATGGAGGCAGTGGGGGGAGTGTTGGGGGCCAGAACATACCGAGGCTGGGTGGCAGGCGCTGGCGGAGCGCTAGGGGCAGGCCATGCCAGGTAAGGGGAACAAGGGAGAGATGTGTAGTATCTGTCCCCTGCTCCGGGCCTGTCCAGAGCCAAAGGATGGCTGGGGGAGGCGTGACCCCATCTTCTGGCCTTCGTTTGCTGCTCTGCAATGCCAGGTCTGTTACCCAGAAAACCTCCCTCATCCATGACATGATCCTGGATGAGGGTGCAGACCTGGCATGTATTACGGAGACCTGGCTGGCCGAGGCTGCTGCTCTAACCCTTGCAGCCATGTGTCCAGCTGGATTTTCGTATGCACAGCAGCCGAGGGCTGGGGATCGGGGAGGGGGAGTGGCTGTTATCTACCGAGAGTCCTTGGTCTTCACCAGACCCCCTCTCCGGGAGACCAAGGTTGTTGAGTGCATGTACTGGAGGTTGGGCCCGAAGGGCAGTCTGGGGATTCTGCTCGTGTACCGTCCACCCCGCTGCACGACTGACTCCCTGGCCGAGGTGCTTGAGGTGGTCTCTGATGTGCGTGTACAGTCCCCTAACTTACTGGTGTTGGGGGACTTCAACGTACATTCGGAGGCCATCCTCACAGGAGCACCTTGGGACTTCATGGAGACCATGGCCTCCTGGGAGCTGCACCATATTCTAACTGGGCCCACCCATGTAGCCGGTCATGCACTAGACCTTGTGTTTGTTTCTGGAGAAGCGGGGAGTGATCTGGAAGTCGGGGGTATATCCACCACCCCCTTGTCATGGTCAGATCACTATCTGGTGATGTTGGACTTCTCGGTTCCACAACCCCTCCGCAGGGGTGGAGGACCCATTAAAATGGTCCGCCCCAGGCGTCTTATGGATCCAAATGGATTCCTGAACGCGCTTGGGGATTCTCTGGGGAATGCCAACGGCCACTCGGTCGAGACCCTGGTGGGTGGCTGGAATGCCGCAATTACTGGGGCATTAGATCGGGTGGCTCCGAAACGCCCTCTCCCCCTGAACAGGGCTCGGACTGCACCATGGTTTAATCTGCGGTTACGAGCTCTGAAACAGGAGGTGAGACGGCTAGAGCGCCGGTGGCGGAAGTCTCGCTCCAAAGACGATCAGACACGGGCTAGAGCTATATCTTCAGCCTATCACGTGGCGGTGAAGGCAGCAAAAAAGGAATATTATGCTGCCTCCATCGCGTCTGCAGAGTGCTGCCCCAGGAGGCTGTTCCAAGTGGTCCGGAGCCTGGTCGGTCCTGTGGCTCCGGAACCACTGGAGCATTCTAAGGCCTCCTGTGAGGCTTTGGCAAGGCACTTTGCAGATAAAATTGATCAGATTAGGTGTGTTACTCTGCACACTGTGGATACAGTTAGTGAGCAAGAGGCGGCCTGTGGCAAACCGGTTTTGTGGGATCGGTTCCAGCTTCTTCCTCCTGATGAAGTGGACAAGGTGCTTTCATCTGTAAGGCCGACCACCTGCTTACTTGATCCTTGCCCATCTTGGCTCATTATGAGCTGCAGAGAGAGACTGGGTGAGGGGATCAAGGCGGTGGTGAACGCCTCCCTTGAGGAGGGAGTGATGCCATCAGCCCTCAAGGAGGCAGTGATAAGACCGCTCTTAAAGAAGCCCTCCTTGGATCCTCAAGTTCTGAACAACTTTCGCCCAGTCTCAAATCTGCCATTTTGGGGCAAGGTGATTGAGCGGGTGGTGGCGGTGCAGTTGAAGGCACACTTGGAAGAAACTGATTATCTAGACCCATTTCAGTCGGGCTTCAGGCCTGGGCATGGGACAGAAACGGCCTTGGTCGCCTTGGTGGATGATATGAGGAGGGCTCTGGATAGGGGTGAATGCTCCTTCCTTGTTCTCCTCGACCTCTCAGCGGCTTTTGATACCGTTGACCACGGTATCCTCCTGGACCGCCTGGAGGGGTTGGGCATTGGAGACACTGTATTGCGGTGGTTCCGGTCCTTCCTCTCCGGCAGGTACCAGAGGGTAGCACTGGGAGAGGAGGTTTCAGACCCGTGGCCACTTACTTGTGGGGTGCCACAGGGTTCCATCCTCTCCCCGATGCTATTTAACATCTATGTGAAGCCACTGGGGGCTATCATCAGGAGGTTTGGGGTGCAGTGTCATCAATATGCAGATGACACGCAGCTCTACCTCTCATTCAAATCTTCACCAAGGTTGGCCGTAGAATCCCTGTCCAAACGTCTGGAGACGGTGAGTGGCTGGATGGGGAGGAATAAGCTGAAGCTGAACCCTGACAAGACCGAGGTACTTTTGGTGGGAGACAAGAGGAGGCTGGGGGATGTTGACCTGGTGTTGAATGGGGTACAGCTACCCTTGAAAGACCAGGTCCACAGCCTGGGGGTCATTTTGGACTCCCAGCTGTCCATGGAGGCTCAGGTGTCAGCTGTGAGCCGGACAGCGCTGTATCAACTCCATCTGATACGGCGGCTGCGCCCCTTCCTTCCCGACCATCTGCTCCCATCGGTAGTACATGCCCTGGTCTCCTCTCGTTTGGACTACTGTAATGCGCTCTACGTGGGGTTACCCTTGAAGACGTTTCGGAAACTGCAGCTGGTACAGAACGCGGCGGCTCGCCTGATTAAAGGCAGCCGCCGGCGAGATCACATCACTCCAGTGCTGAAGGAGTTGCACTGGTTACCAGTTGTTTTCCGGGCCAAATTCAAGGTGTTGGTTTTGACCTTTAAAACCCTATATGGTTCCGGCCCAGCCTATCTTAAGGAGCGCCTCCAGCAACACCAGACAGGCCGCTTAACAAGATCAGCCTCGGATGGCCTTCTCTCTGTCCCATCAGCCAGGACAGCTAGACTGGTGGGGACGAGGGAGACGGCCTTCTCTGTGGTGGCCCCCACTTTGTGGCTCCCTCCCTAGGGAACTCCGTCATGCCCCCTCTTTAATGAGCTTCCGTCGTGCATTAAAAACATGGCTGTTCAGGCAGGCATTTGGGGTGGGCTAGGGTATTTAAAAAAAAAAAAAATTATGGTAAAATTTTATTGTTTTAAATTGTTTTATGGTGGGTTGTACATCGCCCAGAGTGGCTGGGTGACCAGTCAGATGGGCGATTAATAAATTTAATAAAATAAATAAATAAATAAATAAATAAATATTCCTCAGACCTCTAAGATCATACAAGTGGTGTATGATCCATACCACTAGAGGGCATCTGTGAGTTCAGTAGTTATATATGACCTAGACTGAACATCCTGTACTTGTGAATGTTTCATATCATAAGCAATAATTATAGAGTATGAGAGAATCTATTGAAGTCAATTTCTGCATGAATTATTGGGCTAAAGCAGCACCTGATGTTTACAATTAGTATTTGATCTTCATTAGGGATAACTGCCCCTTCATGGATCACTGCCATAAGCTATGCCGTGCAGTGCCACCCAAGACGGACAGGTCATGGCAGAGAGTTCTGACAAAATGTGGTCCACTGGAGAGGAAATGGCAACCCACTCCAGTATCCTTGCCAAGAAAACCCCATAGAACATATCACAAGGCTCAAAGATATGACTCTGGAAGATGAGCCCCTCAGGTGGGAAGGTGTCCAATATACTACTGGGGAACAGCAGAGGGTATTTCCAAGTAGCACCAGAAAGAGTGAAGCGGCTGGGCCAAAGCCAAAAGGACACTCAGCTGTGGATGTGTCTGGTGGTGAAAAGAAAATCCGATGCTGTAAAGAACAATATTGTTTAAGATCCTGGAATGTATGATCAATGAATCAAGGTAAGATGGAGGTGGTCAAACATGAGATGGCAAGACTGAACATTGACATCTTGGGAATCAGCGAACTAAAATGGACAAGCATGGGCGAATTTAATTCAGGTGACCATCATATCTACTACTGTGGGCAAGAATCCCTTAGAAGAAATGGAATAGCACTCATAGTCAATAAAAGGGTGGGAAAAGCAGTACTGGGGTACAATCTCAAAAATGACAGAATGATCTCCGTACGAATCCAAGGCAAACCATTCAACATCACAGTAATTCACATCTATGCCCCAACCACTGAGGCTGAAGAAGCTGAGGTTGATCGGTTCTATGAAGACCTACAACACCTTCTAGAACTAACATAAAAAAAAAGATGTCCTTTCCATCATAGGGGATTGGAATGTTAAAGTAGGAAATCCAGACATCACCGGGATAACAGACAAGCATGGCCTTGGTGTACAAAATGAAGCAGGACAAAGGCTAATAGAGTTTTGCCTAGAGAACACACTGATCATAGCAAACACTCTTTTCCAACAGCACAAGAGGCGACTCTACACATGGACATCACCAGATGGTCAATATCGAAATCAGATTGATTATGTCCTTTGCAGCCAAAGATGGAGAAGCTCCATACAGTCAGTCAAAACAAGACCTGGAGCTGACTGTGGCTCAGATCCTGAGCTTCTTGTTGCAAAATTTCGGCTTAAATTGAAGAACGTAGGGAAAACCACTAAACCAGTCAGGAATGACCTAAATCATATCCCTTCTGAATATACAGTGGAGGTGAGGAAGGATAGATTTAAGGGATTAGGCCTGAGAGACAGAGTGCCTGAGGAACTATGGACAGAGGTCCATAAGATTGTTCAGGAGGCAGCAACTCAATCCATCCCAAAGAAAAAGAAATGCAAGAAAGCCAAGTGGCTGTCTGATGAGGCTTTATAAGTAGCTGAGGAAAGAAGGGAAGCGAAAAGCAAGGGAGAAAGGGGAAGATATATCCAACTGAATGAAGAATTCCAGAGAATAGCAAGGAGAGAAAAGAAGGGCTTCTTAAATGAGCAATGCAAAGAAATTGAAGAACTCAATAGAATGGGAAAGACTAGAGATCTTTTCAAGAAAATCAGAGATATCAAGGGAACGTTTTGTTCAAAGACGGGCATGATAAAAGACAAAGAAGGCAGGGACCTAACAGAAGCAGATGAGATTAAGAAGAGGTGGAAAGAATACACAGAAGAACTATACAGGAAAGATCTGAATGTCCCTGATAGCCATGATAGTGCGGTCACTGAACTTGAGTCGGACATCCTAGAGAGTGAAATCATTGGGCCTTAGGAAGCATTACTAACAACGAAGCTAGCGGAGATGACAGTATTCAAGCTGAGCTATTTAAGATCCTAAAAGATGATGCTGTTAAAGTGCTGCACTCAATATGCCAACACATCTGGAACACTCAACAGTGGCCACAAGACTGGAAAAGGTCAGTTTACATTCCAATTCCAAAGAAGGGCAATGCCAAAGAGTGTTCAAACTACCATACAATTGCGCTCATTTCACATGCCAGCAAGGTGATGCTCAAAATCCTACAAGCTAGGCTTCAGCAGCACGTGAACCGAGAACTATCGGAAGTACAAGCTGGGTTTCGAAGAGGCAGGGGAACTAGAGATCAAATCGCCAACATTCGCTGGATCATGGAGAAAGCAAGAGAATTCCAGAAAAACATCTATTTCTGCTTCATTGACAGAAATAGTCACAACAAACTGTGGCAAATTCTGAAAGAGATGGGAGTACCAGACCACCTTACCTGTCTCCTGAGAAACCTGTATGAGGGTCAAGAAGCAACAGTAAGAACTGGACAAGGAACAACTGAGTGGTTCAAAATTGGGAAAGGAGTACGACAAGGCTGCATATTGTCACCCTGCTTATTTAATTTAAATGCAGAGTACATCATGAGAAATGCCAGGTTCGATGAATCGCAGGTCAGAATTAAGATTACCAGGAGAATTATCAACAACCTCAGATACACAGACGATACCACCCTAATGACAGAAATCGAAGAGGATTTAAAAAGCCTCTTGTTGAAAGTGGAGAGTGCAAAAGCTGGTTTGAAACTCAACGTTCAAAAAATGAAGCTCATGGCATCTGGCCCCATCACTTCCTGGCATATAGAAGGGGAAGACATGGAAGCAGTGACAGATTTTATTTTCTTGGGCTCCAAGATCACCGCAGACGGTGACTGTAGCCATGAAATTAAAAGACGCTTGCTCCTTGGGAGGAAAGCTATGGCACACCTAGACAGCATAGTAAGAAGCAGAGACATCACCTTGCCAACAAAGATTCATATAATCAAAGCTATGGTTTTCCCAGTAGCAACTTATGGCTGTGAGAGCTAGGGATGTACAAAAGTCACTTAACATTTCGCGAATCTGCTTCGCGGTGGGGGGAGAGGCACTCCATCCCTCCCCCCAGAAGCCTCAATGCAGGGGAGGCACTCCGTCCCTCCCCATGAAATCCTGCCCGGCCAGCTCCGCTCCGCAGGGATTCTGCAGAGCCGGCGGCTGGCTCCACCGGCAGCCGGACATCCAGCCACAGGGCAGCAGGGACGCAAATGGCGGCGGTCGTAGCCACCGCTGTTTGCATCCCTGTACTTAACCATGACAGGCTACGTGAATATTTACATAGCCTTTCACAGCAAAGTAAAAAAAAAGTGTACGCCAATGGCGTCGGCTACGGCGGCTGCCATTTGCGTTCGCTATTTTTCGTAGTGATGTACGAAAGTCACTTACCTGGTCCCGCAGCTTGCTTCGCAGCAGGGAGGAGGCACTTGGGTTCTCCCCCTGAAGTTCAGGCCGGGGGGGAGGCGCCCCGCCTCACCCGGCCGAAATTCAGGCCGGGGAGAAGCGCCCCGTCTCCCCGGCCGCGAAATAAAAAAGTGAATGAAAAAAAAAAAACCACCCGTGATAGGCTACGTAACGATTAACGTAGCCTATCACAGCTAGATTTCCAAAGTCAGCCGTGATAGGCTACATTAATCGTTACGTAGCCTATCACGGGTGACTTTGGAGAGAAAAAAAAGCACGTACACAAATGGCGGCGCCCATGGGCGCCGCCATTTGTGTTCCTTATTTGGGCCCGGGTAGTCTACGTAAAGATTTACGTAGACTACGGCGAAAATAAGGGCAACGCTTATTGCGTAGACTACCCGAGCCCAAATAAGGAACGCAAATGGCGGCGCCCATGGGCACCACCTTTTGCGTACGTGCTTTTTTTTTTTTCCAAAGTCACCCGTGATAGGCTACGTAACGATTAATGTAGCCTATCATGGCTGACTTTGGAAATCTAGCTGTGATAGGCTACGTTAATCGTTACATAGCCTATCACGGGTGTGTGTGCTTTTTTTTTCATTCACTTTGTAATGGCGGCGGCGGCAGCTGGTCGGAAGACTGGCTGCCACCCCCGCCCCCGCCGAAACGCCGGCAAAACGCCGCCGGGACATGCCGCTGGGAGGAACATTCGAGGGAGGTAAGTCCCATCCCGGGGGGGCGGGGGGGCCGAGAATTTCACCAACAATTTCAGGGGGCCGAATGCGTTGGCATTCGGCCTCCCCGAGATTCGTGGAGAAATTCATGGCCATCCCTAATTTTTCGCTGTTCTAGCCTATGTAAATATTTATGTAGGCTAGAACGGCTAAAAATAGCGAATGCAAATGGCGGCTGCCGTAGCCGCTGCCATTTGCATATGCTTGCGCCCAGCTGCGGCCAGCCAGGAAACCAGCCGCCACTGCCCTCGCCGCCCCCGCCACAACTACCACCCCTGCTGCCGCAAGTGCCGCCTCTGCCACCCCTGCCGCTGCCCCCGCCGCCAACACACCTGCCGCCGCCACTGACACACCTGCCGCCCTCGCCGCCACACCTTCTGCTGCACCTGCTGCCGCCCCTGCCGCCCCTGCCGCTGCATCTTCTGCCACCCCCGCCACTGCACCTGCCGCCCCCGCCGCACCTTCCTCCGCCGCTGCCCCTGCCGCCGCACCTTCCACCGCCACTGCCACCACCGCACCTCCCACCATGCACACTGCTGCTGCACCTGCCGCCTCTACTGCTGCGCCACTGCCACCACACCCACCGCCGCACCCACTGCATCCGCCCCAGGTAAGTGCCATCCTGGGGGGTTCCTCAGGGAGGGCAGGGGGGCAGGAGGCTGTTCCGCCATGGATTCTGGGGGGCCGAATACCAGTGCATTCGGCCTCACTGGAATCCGTGGTGGAATTCTCCACCATCCCTAGAGAGAGCTGGACTATAAGGAAGGCTGAGCACCGAAGAATTGATGCCTTCGAACTGTAGTGCTGGAGAAGACTCTTACAAGTCTCCTGGACTGCAAGGAGGTCACATCAGTCCATCCTAATGGAAATCAACCCTGAGTGCTCATTGGAAGCATAGATACTGAAACTGAAGCTCAAATATTTTGGCCACCTAATGCGAAGAGAAAACTCCCTGGAAAAGACCCTGATATAGGGATGGCGGAGAATTTCTCCCCGAAACTTTGGGGGGCCGAGCGCCAACGTGTTTGGCCCCCCGAAGAAGTTTCGGGGATAAATTCTCCGCCCCCCCCCCGCCCCCTGCACCCCCTCCCGGGATGGGACTTACCTTTCCCGAGTGTCCCTCCCGGGGGCGGGTCCTGGCGGCGGTTCGACAGGTCTTCGACAGGGGCAGAGGCGGCAGCCGGTCTTTCGACCCGCTGCTGACACCGCCATTCCAATAAAAGTTAAAAAAAAAAAACGCCCCCGTGATAGGCTACGTGACGATTAACGTAGCCTATCACGGCTAGATTTGCAAAGTCAGACATGATAGGCTACGTAAATCATCACGTAGCCTATCACAGGTGACTTAAAAAAAGAAAAAGCGCGTACGGCTAATGGCGGCCCCCATAGGGAGTCGCCATTCGCGTTCCTTATTTGGTCGCTGTAGTCTACGTAAAGATTATGTAGACTACGGCAAAAATAAGGGCAACGCTATTTGCGTTGCCCTTATTTTCGCCTTAGTCTACGTAAAGATTTACATAGACTACAGCAACCAAATAAGGAACACGAATGGCGGCTCCCTATGGGGGCCGCCATTTGCATACGTGCTTTTTTTAAAAAAAAAAATTCACCCGTGATAGGCTACGTGACGATTAACGTAGCCTATCACGGCTGACTTTGCAGATCTAGCCATGATAGGCTACGTTAATCGTCACGTAGCCTATCACGGGGGCGTTTTTTTTTTTTTACTTTTTATTTCGCGGCCAGGCGAGGCGAGGCGCCTCCTCCCCGGCCTGAATTTCGGCCGGCGAGGCGGGAAGCCTCCCCCCCCCGGCCTGAACTTCGGGGGGAGAGCAGAGAAGCGCCTCCCCCCCACCGCGAACAAGCTACGAGACCAGGTAAGTGGCTTTCGTGCACTCCTACCCTGATGCTGGGAAAGATTGAAGGCAAAAGGAGAAGGGGATGGGGATGGCAGAGGATGAGATGGCTAGATAGCATCACCGATACAAGGAATATGAACTTGAGCACACTCCCGGAGAGAGCGGAGGACAGGAAGGCTTGGCGTGCTATGGTCCATGGGGTCATGAAGAGTCAGACATGACTTAACAACTGAACAACAACATCAACAGGGATATCCAATTATGAATATTTGAATTCAAGTATCTAACAGATTATAACTTCAGATCCTGAAGAAGTCTGACTGTTACACATCTTTCAAATCTAATGGAAGATTAATAGAAGCAACAACTGATATTGGAGGTGCACATAATCAATTGAAGTTGAAATCACACACTAATTGGGAATTATCATCTCTTTCCCACGAATAGCTGTTATCATATAATTGTTTCCTAGTTGTACTTTGATCAGTTTTATTGACACTTATTTCAGGTATGTTGAATCTGTGTGCAGGCTAGGGATGTCAGAGAATTCCGCGACGGATCTTGGTGAGGCCGATTGCCAGTGCATTCAGCCCCCCGAAATCCATCGCGGAACGGCTTGCCACCCCCCCACCCCCTGCGGATCCTCCTGGGACGAGACTTACCTGGGGCGGATGTTCCGGACGGCGGCGCCGCCAGCAGCGGCTTCAGCAGTGGTGGCGGCTGGTCTTCCGACTGGCTGCTGCCACTGCCGTTTGCAGTCTGTGTTTGTCGTCCCCCCCCCCCATAGACGTGATAGGCTACATAAAGACTTACATAGCCTATCACCTCTGGGGGGAAAAAAAATGAGTACACAAATGGCGGCGGCTACGGCCGCTGCCATTTGCGTTCCTTATTTTTCTTCGTCTTAGTCTATGTCAATATTTACATAGACTAAGACGAAGAAAAGAAAGGGGAACACAAATAGCGCCCACTACGCTTTTTGCATTCCCCTTTCTTTTCTTCGTCTTAGTCTATGTAAATATTGACGTAGACTAAGACAAAGAAAAATAAGGAACACAAATGGCGGCAGCCGTAGCCGCCATTTGCATACGTGTTTGTTGTTGTTTTTTTACCCAGAGCCCTCCGCGGCCGGAAATCTGGCTGCAGACGGCTCTGGCCTGGGCCTGGCCGGGTGTTCCGCGGAGCTGCCGCGGAGCACAGCCAGCCGTCGAGGATTCTAGGGGGGAGGACTGGATCGCCTCTTTAAATGACTTTTGTACATCCCTAATGCAGGCGTATATCAAAAAGGTTGTTGCTTTTTTGTTTTTGTTTATAAAGAGAGCTTGGAATCTGGCTGTAGGATTGCCTTCTTACCTTCAGGTGTGTCCAGAAACCATTGCCTTCAGAAGTCACAGCAGCAATGGCTACTAGGGATGTGCATCAGATTCAGCCAAATCCCAAAGTTAAAGCCAAATTGGGCCCCTTCAGACACTTTCTGGTGCATCCCAAGATGAAGCGAACTTCCCCCAGAAATGGCCAGAACCAAAGCTGGACACAATTTGTCTTCAGAAAAGCAAACACTCTGTCTCTAAAAATAGTGTCTTTCCCCTTTTGTTTCTCTAAATGTTGATGAGGGAGGGGAGTGGGTAGAGTGACTGACAGATATACCTTCTAATCATTGGGCATATTTTACCAGGGACTGTCCAATCACTGTGCTTTGGGAGAGGGCAAGGATGGGACTGTGAGATGGCCATTGTTATAAAGTTACCAGGCTTCACTATGAAAAAGTCTTAAACTAGTTTTTAGTCATCATAACTCCCTAGTCTGTCCACTATCCTTCTGAAAATTTGCAGTTTTCTTGCCTGGAGACACCTCCATGATGTGTGGCATTTTCATACAAATTTTCCCAAAAAACTATGTGGGGAGGAAAAGGGAAGCAAATCACACTAAAAATGTAAAAACTGCTCTTGCGCAAGAATTCTGCACTTATTTATCTGAAACATTGGAAGGCTTGAGGCCACCCTTGTTCCCTGGTGAACATTTTCAGAGGAGGAGGAAGAGGAAGAGGAAGAAGTAGTTGGGGGCCCTTGAAAAATTCCCTCAAAGGCCACCAAACTATGGTGCTTGTTCACCTGCTGTTCATTGCCCCTCTGGGCAACTAACTCTCTCTCTCTCTCTCTCTCTCTCTCTCTCTCTCTCCCTCCCTCCCTCTCCCTCTCCCTCTCCCTCTCCCTCTCCCTCTCCCTCTCCCTCCCTCTCCCTCTCCCTCTCCCTCTCCCTCTCCCTCTCTGTCTTGCACACAAATACACATACAACTGTTGCAGATACTTCCCTTCTGTAATTCCATAGCCTGCATCCCTCTATACTGGCAAGATGGGTAAAACTTCACCTCTATTTGCAGGTTTCTGAAGAACCCCTACGAAGGTGGGCCCTTTTTCATTGCAAGCCAGGCTGCAGGTTGGAAGTGTTCAGTTTGTGCTTAGCCCCAAGACAGACAGTGGAATACACAGAATTTGGTCTTGCTGATGAAATCCCTGTGTCCTACCCAACATTAGCCATGGCATGAACTCCCTCTCTTATGGTCCTAAATGGCACCGACATGAAGCCTAGGGCCTTTTGTTCGATAGTTTAATTATGGGATGTATACTAAGGGTCCAATGCTGCTCATCCACTAGTGGAACACCAACTGCTAGGAGAATGGATTTCCCTTCCCCCTGCAGCCCCCTGTGGCCCCTAGGCTGCTCTGGAGAGTTGGGAGGCCTTTCAGCGCAGATTTGGGGTGCGTGTGAGGATTTGCGGCAGGGAAGACAGGGAGTCTCATTGCTCTAGCAGAAGTCGTGTTGCAGCAGCAGACTTACATGATGGTTGGATCCAACCCTAAACTTTGATCTCTTTCTATTCTTGACAGCATCCAGCCTAGCAATAAAAAACTGAGAAATCCCCACCTGTGTCAGTAATATTCCATCTGGGCTTTCAAATTAGTCTGAGCAAATCGTGGTTCACTGAGATGCAAAGCTTCATTCTTAATTAAATCATGTAATGATTACCATTAAACAATTGAAGGATTTATCCAACATGCTTGGCTAGTGGTAGGAGTATTACAAAAAGGCCATAAAAAAGATGGGATTACCATGGCGCTATACTCAGATAAGAGAGAAAATTGAAAGCTTTGTCCAAAGTTCAAACATGAGGCCAATGTGAGTTCTAAGGCATATCTGTTCAATACTGAGCATCTGAAGAGTTTGATGTTCATTGAATGCTCATACTTCACCCATCTGCAGCCTGTGCCCTTCAGCGCACAAGCCATGCATGGGCAAATTCAGGAACACCATAGGCTTAGGCCCAGGTCTGCAGTCTGTTTGATCTATATGGGGACCCCTGGGAGTGTGGGGAGAAAGGTGCCTAATTGTGCTTTTTATGGGAACAATATCTCCCTAGGGATGTCAGAGAATTCTGCCACGGATCTCTCCGTGGCCCCCCAAAATCTGTGGTGGAATGGCCTGCCCCCCCCGCCCCCCCCACGGATCCCCCCGGGACGAGACTTACCTGGGGCGGATGTTCCGGGCGGCGGCGGCTGGTCTTCCAACCGGCTGCCACCGCTGCCATTTGCAGTCTGGAGGGTTTTTTGTTTTTTTTTACAGAGACGTGATAGGCTACGTAAAGATTTTCATAGCCTATCACAGCTGGGTTAAAAAAAAACACGCGTATGCAAATGGCAGCGGCTACATCTGCCGCCATTTGCATTCCTTATTTTTCACTGTCTTAGTCTATGTAAATATTTATGTAGACTATTACAGCGAAAATAAAGGGGAACGCAAATAGCGTAGCGGGTGCTATTTGTGTCCCGTTTTAATTCGCCGTTTTAGCCTACATAAATATTTACGTAGGCTAAAATGGCAAATCAAAAAGGGACGCAGATAGCACCCGCTACGCTATTTGCGTTCCCCTTTATTTTCACCATAATAGTCTACGTAAATATTTACGTAGACTAAGACGGCGAAAAATAAGGAGCGCAAATGGCGGCGGCTGTAACCGGCGCCATTTGCGTATGCAGGGGGGGGGTTGTTGTTGTTTTTACCCAGAGCCCTCCGCGGCCGGAAATCCAGCTGCGGATGGCTCTGGCCTGGGCCTGGCTGGCTGCTCCGCGGAGCTGCCATGGAGCACAGCTAGCCGTAGAGGATTTCGGCAGGGAGGAACGGATTGCCTCCCCCCCTGTCGAGGATTCTGGGGGGAGGGACAGAACGCCTCCCCACCACCACCATGAACATAATCCACGGAAAGGTAAGTGACTTTCGTACATCCCTATATCTCCCTAGAGCTATTGACAGAGCACCAAAGGGTGTGTGTGTGTATGTGTGCTATCTGGCATTCACCATATAATACTGATGCCCTTATTCATCTAAGTAAGGTGCACAACCTTTTTGGCCCCAAGGACCACATTGGTTATCTGCTGCGGTGATGGGGACCACTCACGTGCACACATATGCCCACACATCAATCACATATACCCATATATACATGCACACACACACACGCACACACACACCACTCACCCCAGCAGCAGCAGCATGTGCTCCATATTACAGCATTAAGGTGTTGAAGCCTCCTCACTTGCCCAGCCCCCCCACCTGTTGACAAAAAAGAGAGAGGGAAATGCTTTAGGAATGGGCTCTATGACTGCTGCCACAGAAAGTTGATTCCTAGAGCATCCCCAGAGCATCCTAAATAGCTGGCAGGAACCTTCAAACATAGCTTCCCAGGATGCTCCATGGAAACTCTAAGAATGAGGCTTCTATTGGCAGGAAGGCTGGAGCCTGTCCCCCCCCCTTTTTTTTTTCAGCGGTGGCAGATGCTGGGTGTCTGGAGGCTGCCAGACAAGGCTTTGTGTACTCCTCCATTCGGATTCCTGCTTGTTCCCTGGCTCCAGTTCCCAGGACCAACTCCTGGCCCCTACCTGCTGACTCATCTTGGACAGCTGCCTATAGACCACACCTGGCACCAGGCTACCAGCACCACACCTCCCCAACACTCCCATCTGGCTGCTGCTTCCTAATTCCAGGTGTATTTTAGAGAATAAAAATATGAAAGCATGCACCATAAATCCCATGTATTTGTGTGTGTTTTAAAGTTTAATTTAGGGTTGTGTGAGAAATTTCACTAGTGCATTGTTTTTGCAGGGGCAGGGGTTGTTTTGGTTTTTTGCTTTCCTTTGAAATGCGTCCAATGTTTTGCTTGTTAAAGGAACCCCCAAATTCACTTCAAAATTTTCGGCAGGGTGAAATCTGGTAACAAGGCAGGAATTTGTACAATCCCAATACACAATACTACACAGATTATTTATGCCCTCACCCCGGTGCCAGCTTGTCTGGCTGAAAGGGGGGGGGCATTGCGGGCGGGTGGGGTGACAAGACGTAGGGGCCTCTGATTGGTGCACCACAGTGGCACCACCATGCAAGGAGGGGCAGGCTGAGCTGCTTTAAAACTCAGCTCCCCCTCCCAATCTCAGCTTTCTGGCTCGACGCAGCTAGAGAGAGTTACAGCTCCGCCCAAAAACGAATGAAGGACACCTGCCTGTTGGAGATCGGCTTCGTCGTCGTTCCAACCTAGGAGTGCATGAAAGCCACGTACCTGGTCTCACAGCTTTTCGCGATGGGGGGGAGGCGCTTTGCTGCTCTCCCCCCGAAGTTCAGGCCGGGGGGGGGAGGCTTCCCGCCTCGCCCGGCCGAAATTCAGGCCGGGGAGGAGGCGCCTCGCCTCGCCCGGCCGCGAAATAAAAAGTTAAAAAAAAACACGCCCCCATGATAGGCTACGTGACGATTAACATAGCCTATCACGGCTAGATCTGCAAAGTCAGCCATGATAGGCTACGTAAATCGTCACGTAGCCTATCACGGGTGACTTTAAAAAAAAAGTGCGTACGCAGATGGCGGCCCCCATAGGGAGCTGCCATTCGCGTTCCTTATTTGGTCTCTGTAGTCTACGTAAATCTTTACGTAGACTACAGCGAAAATAAGGGCAACGCAAATAGCGTTGCCCTTATTTTCGCCGTAGTCTACATAATCTTTATGTAGACTACAGCGACCAAATAAGGAACGTGAATGGCGGCTCCCTATGGGGGCCGCCATTAGCCGTACGCGCTTTTTTTTTTTTTTTAAGTCACCCGTGATAGGCTACGTGACGATTTACATAGCCTATCACGGCTGACTTTGCAAATCTAGCCGTGATAGGCTACGTTAATCGTCACGTAGCCTATCACGGGGGCGTGGTGTTTTTTTTTACTTTTATTGGAATGGTGGCAGCAGCAGCCGGTCGAAAGACTGCCTGCCACCCCCGCCCCTGATGAAGACCCGACGAACCGCCGCCAGGACCCGCCGCCAGGAGGGACATTCGGGAAAGGTAAGTCCCGTCCCGGGGGGGGTGCGGGGTGCGGGGGGGTGTGGAGAATTTCTCCCCAAAACTTCTTCGGGGGGCCGAACATGTTGGCGTTCGGCCCCCCGAAGTTTCGGGGAGAAATTCTCCGCCATCCCTATCCCAACCTCCTGGACTTCGCGTGCAATCAACGTGCCTAAACCACTCCACGTCGACGCTTGCCTCAACTCCAGCGTTGCCAGTGCTCACTGGCAGCAGGCATCAGGGGGTGATGGCTGTGTCTCGTTCCCCTGCGGGGGGGGCGCCATTCCTTTCAATGGCAGCGCATTCCCCCCCCCGTTGCACCTCTTTCCTCCAGCGGTCGCATCGCACCGGCGCTGCCGCGGGCCCCGGAATTGTCTCGCTCAGGGCGAGCGTGTCTCGGCGCCGCCCCTCCGGGCCGCGGATTGCTGCACCGGCGGCAGCGGCGGCCTTCTAGCAGCGGCACGCGTTCAGGTGCAGCGCTGGTGGCTGCCGGCATTTACCTCCACGCGAGACCACAGGCGCTTGCATCTGCAGCGCCCGCCCGGCCCCCCCGGCCTTGATTCGCCGGCTCTTGTTAAGCTGGTCAGGCCTTAGAAGCCCTCGGCTGTCCTGCCCAAGAGAACACGACAGCAGACCCAACGCTCGCTACTACTTTTTCTTTCAGCTCGTCTGGATGCTCTTGAAGCCTCCACTTCTTCTTCATTAGCTCTTCCGGTTGGCTCACCGCCCATGGTTGAGCTCCTCCCTTCAGCAGCCTCCTCTTTCCCGAGTGCCCAAGCATCAACATCTAAGTTTCCAGTCAAGGTTCAGAGCACGGCCACAATGGGTGCAGCTCGTCTGGATGCTGTTGAAGCCTCCATCTCCTTCCTTGCGGTTTCGTCCAGGCGACACACCACAGCTGGGGCGGTCCACCCTCCTGGGGCATCTCCGTCAGGAGCACTCCAGGTGGCATCGTCTTCCTTGCTCCCAGGGACCCGGACGCGGCTGCATTGGATATGGGTGAGATGACTGCACCTTGCCCCACTTGTCCAGACGGGTGACCTGCAAGGCCGTGGGGTTGCCGCCTTAGCTTACCTCCCTGGGGCAGCTGGCCCTCCCAATGTCACTGGCAACTCCATCAGTCACACCCCACGGTAGCCCCAGCCGCTCAACTCAGCATCTTACAGGGTTTTGCTGGATTAATTTACAATCCCTCGCCCTGCCCCCACCCGCTTGGGCATCCACGTAGGTGGCATATCAGATCCCTACGCTAACCAGGCAAGTTGGGATGCCACTAGGGCTACTCCTCCTCCTAATGGCTTTCACCTGAGGAAGTGTGTGCCCGGCTTACGTTGAGGCCTTTCACAGGAGGGCCGTCATTGACCCTTCTCTGCACAGGAACCGTTGGACCAGGACCTTTTGTGCCTCTCTTGACTCCTTCCCAGCCTGTTCTGCGACAGATCTGGCAATGGCCACATTCACCAGGCTGTCTCCCGCAATGGCCTTTCTCCTATGGCGGATCCGCTGCTTCAGCACCGCTGTCTGTGCTGGGAATACAGCCCCAAGGGTGCATACTCCCAGAACCTGTGCCTTTTCCGTCATGAGTGCTCCCAAGTAGCAGTCAGTACTCGTCCTCCCCTTGTCCAATGCCTGGGGATGGTAGGGTCCCCCCCCCTTGGAAAGGCCGAGACAGTAGGAAGCTCTCATGGGCCCATGCCCAGTTAGGATGGTGCCGCTACTCCGACACCCCAACGGGGGGAACACGTTTTAACTTGGAACATGGTTTTATGTTAGGTTCTTGGACCTCGACCCTTTTTCTAGGTCAACACAGGCCATCCTTACTTCGTAAGCAACATTGCTCCTCACCAGACATCGACTGGTTCCTGACAGGTTAACAAGGCAGTGCTGGCAGAAGGATTATAGCCCCCCCTTTTTTCACACCCTGTTATCTACTCTATGGATCTCCCTTCTGGAAATAGTGCCCAGGAAATCATCTAGGGAGTTTATCCTGATTCGTAACCTCTCCTCCCTGAGGGCCAGCCTGTTAATCAAGAGATTCCTGTTCATTTGTGTTCAGTGCGACACACCTAGTCGACGGGGCAGTTGTCTTGGTTCAGGATCCCGTCCACAGTCCCTGGTGGGCATATACTACATGGAGTCCGATGACGGTGGTCAATGTTCTGACCTGATGCGAGCATTGCTTCCCTTTCCTGTTACCTCGGTGCCCCTTAGCTCACAAAGGCTCAGGGCCTGTTGCCCACATCAACATTTGGTAAAGCCAATCTGATACCCTTAGGCATTAGTCTAGCCTCCCTCAGGACAACTTTTAGGTCCTTTGAGCACAGCTTCAAGCAGTTATACATCTTCCGAGGGTTTTCCTTTGGGAGGCCATGCGAGATATGGTAGGGCATCTTCTTTTCACAGTTAGGGTAGCTGCCCCTGACCGTGCCTTTTCGCACCGGCCCAGTCTGGGCAATGTAGGGTCTGCGGCTTCCGCACCATCAAGCCAGGGTTACTTCTGCTGTGTGCAAGTATCCATAGGCATGGGTTCTACTATGTAGGGCTTTAATGGCACCTCCTTGCGGAGGCGTGAGCCACTCCTCAAAGCCACTCACTTGGTTCCGCCGCCACCCAAGGTGGTTTCAGGCTCTTAGGGCAGGTCCGATCGTGCTGAGGGTAGTGGCCTGTAGAGTGGTGGCCGCAGTCTCTGAGCACATCTTCAATGACCTTATAGACAAGTCAGTAACCCCCCCCTTTGGTATGACAATGTGACCACGTGATTCATTCTCCGTCCTCCTGAAATCGGAGGGTCATGTCATGTGTCAATGTGTTTGCACTCCAGTGTCGGTGTTACAACATTTGGTTCTGGGTCTACCATGTGCCGGGTTAGACAAACCCAATGGTCGACGCTTTGTCATGAAATTAAGTAAGTGATTTCCGGGCTTTAGCCCCGCGGGTGCTCCATTCCCAGATCACATCCTTGCAGAGACTGGGAGACTGAAGCCAGGCATGCCATCCTGCATTCCAGGGCTCTCCGTACAGGAGCCACCTGCGACAGAACAGGTAGGGTGTGCCGCGCATTAGGCAAAGCTTCAGTGCTAGGATTCATGACCTTACCTATAGATCATCGGCTGCAATTTTGCACCTCCTTAGGAACAACAGACTATATGGGACTATAAGTTGCATGCTGGCCACTTAGCCTTCCGGCCCACAATGGTGGGATTCTCTGACTTCAAGTCAGATTTAAGGTTAGGCAGGCAATATAGGATTGGGCATAGATGTTGCCTGCTTTTAGTAAATTTAGTCACCCTCTCTCCCCAGATACCCCCTTTTGGGTTCCGGGGATAATGGCTCTCCATTTGCACTGTCCAGAAAGACATTTCCCTGTCCACGCAGCAGCCTTAACAGCCTTCATCAACCCCCCCCCCCACACCACCACCATT
The DNA here is from genome assembly GCF_057233095.1 of Heloderma suspectum. Lineage (NCBI taxonomy): Eukaryota > Metazoa > Chordata > Lepidosauria > Squamata > Helodermatidae > Heloderma > Heloderma suspectum. Next base: position 258,340,272 of record NC_139461.1, read on the forward strand.
AGGAATTCAGGGTGGGTCTGGGCTCCCAAGTACGACTTGTCCCGGAGGGCCTTGATACAGTTCAAGGTGCATGTCTGGCCCACTTATGCATTTGGTGATCAAATTGATCGGTATGGCAAGGGCACAGCAGTAGCCCATGGCCAAACGCAAGTCAATGGGTGGCGCCCCGTCGGGACCTTAGGGTTCTATGGAATGCCGTGGGTCTGAGGAAGGGCCTCCGTTGTATCAATCCAACAGCTTACTGTTGAAATAAGGGCAATTTGGGCAGTTTTTACATTAGCTCTACCCCGCTAGGCCTAGGTAATTCTGCAGTTTAGAACCCACAGTCGCTACATTGAAACAGTCTCCATGATAGTTGATGGAGGTTTCTCTCTCAGGCACGTTATGGCAGTTTAAAAAGGGGCTTTACAGTGCTCCGGCCTGTGTTAGTGAGTCATCTGCTTCTTCCTGACACAACTCTCGCTTTGCTTGCCCCAATGTGTTTATGCCCTAGACCAGCAGACTTGTTGTATGCCGGAACGGGAGCCCTTACATGGGCATGTTATGACGTCTGGAGCTGCACGAAGGGCTTCTACATCAATTTCAGACTTCAGCTTCTGTCACACTGTCACAGTAAGATCCAGTGGCTTCCGAGACGAGGCATGCGGTTGGAGTCCCCTCCTCACTCTGTTCCACCAAAGTTCATCAGTCTTCCTCTGCAGGTCCAGGTGCTGCACATTGAGAGGAATGACTTCGGCTGTAAGCCAGGCAAGAACCTGATTGAACAGGCCTTGGTTGAGATGCAGGTGGTCCAGCATAACTGGCCGGAAGTAGCCTATGGCAGCCCTCACTGCTCCCATGGATCAATGGGAAGGAATGGAATGACGTTGCCAGTGACAGGGCATGTCCAAAAGTGCACAGAGAAATGTCTTATGGCCTATGCGAATGAGAGGATGGATGCACCACCCGCCAGGGAATTCTGTGGACATGGAGGGAGCGCTGCAGGACGGACAGTGTCCGCCTGTCTCATGTAGTGTATAACATATTTCTGTCTGTTCTGCAAAGGGGCCTGTGGGAAGTTCTTTTGCGCAGGTGGGGGGAGTTTCACAAGCTCTAGGCTTGTGACTCCTGTGGCAGCTAGGATGGGCAAAAACAGGAAAGTAGGGATGGTGTGCATGCAGAGGCACCTTATGGTGACAGGTGACACCTGAGGCCCCCCAAACGGGTTGTGTGGCTCAGCGGGGGGATAAGGGTTGCCTGGGAGACCAACCCTACTCACTCACCCAGGTGTTGTGCGGCACCAGGTTGGGGGTGACACCGGAAGGTCTACCTCCCCCAGAAGGGGCAGTCCGGAGGGATGGCGAGATCACTGCCACCCATCGGGCTGGGTGTGTTTTCACCCAAGAAGTGCCAGCTAGCCGCTGACACAGTTAGATGCCCGTCCTAGTTACCCCTTTGCAGCTATTTCAATAAACGTGGCCCAATTTTCAACCCAAGCTTCTTGTCTGCGTCTTCTTTAACCCATCTCCATTTGTAATGATTTCCTTTAAAAGGCCCTTCCTAGGAACCGATATTCTTCTTCAGACCACGTGTTCATGGCAACCTAGAACTTTAAAATGTTTTAAAATCCTGTATGATTTTGTTTTCATTTCAAATGCTGGAGTATACTTTTAGAAGCCAATAATTCTGGAAGTAATTTTTTTTCACCAAGCTTTGGAATCTACTGATATACCAATACTTTGTAGGGAAAGGGGGAAGATGTGTTGGCAGGTGTGGGATCTTCTATTTACTTCAGTTTCATTCATTTTCAGCTTCAGGACTAAATGATATCATACATCCAATATAGTACAGTGCATTCCATAAGTAAAAAAACCCAAAACATACAAGGTACATAAAATATTTTCTGTATAGTAATATAAAATTAATGAAAGACATAAATAGGTGCTTAAATGCTAGAAGAGTTTCCCTCTCTGAACTTGAAACTTGCTGTAAAGAGCCCCATATCCTATCAGCAGTAATGTTCTCCTACAAAAATAACCACTAACAGCACTTTTATTAGCTATCCAATTATATGTGAAACAGCAATAGTTTGCTACATTATTTTCTTTTTTGCTTCTCATTAACAGCAGTAGAACACTGCATGGTTCAAAACTGAAAGTGGCCACAGAGATGAAATATGACACCTTAGCTACTACCATCCTATTCTTCGTAAAGCACCACACCAATACATTTTGAATTAGCTGGGGAATGTTAAAAAGCTGGTATCGATTGTCCTTGTATGTGTAAGAACCTGGAACTGTGTGTGTGTGTGTGTGTGTGTGTGTGTGTGTGTGTGTGCATGTGCATGCAAACAAATGGCTTCAGTCATCAGACCTAAGAAACAATGTGCAATGTTCTTGTAGCAAATAAAGCTCTGTTTATCTCCCACACAGAAAACGAAACAAGATATTTCCAGAAATGGTTCCAGCATCGCCATCAGAGATATCTTCTGATAAGTGCAGAAGTAGCATGTTTTTAGGAATGACATATGCAGCTTTTGCCAAATCAGGTTTTTAATTTCAAAGAAAAACAAAATAATAGAGTTCATAGAATCATAGAATAGTAGGGTTGGAAGGGGCCTATAAGACCCTCGAATCCAACCCCCTGCTCAGTGCAGGAACCCACGTCAAAGCATCCCTGACAGGTGGCTGTACAGCTTCATCTTGAATGCCTCCAGTGTGGGAGAGCCCACCACCTCCCTAGGTAAATGGTTCCATTGTCATATTGCTCTAACAGTCAGGAAGTTCAGCCGGAATCTGGCTTCCTGTAACTTGAGCCCATTATTCCGTGTCCTGCACTCTGGGATGATGGAGAAGAGATCCTGACCTTCCTCTCTGTGCAACCTTTCAAGTACTTGAACAGCGCTCTCATATCTGTTGGTTGGGGAGGAGCCATGGCTCATTGGTAGAGCACCTGCTCTGCATGCAGAAGGTCCCAGGTTCAGTCTCTGGCATCTCCAGGCAGAGCCAGGAGATAGATCTGTCTTGGACAGCTACTACCAGTCAGTGTAGACCAGAGGTGGGCAGGAGGTAGATCTCCAGATATTTTGGATTTCAACCCCATAGGCCCCTGCCAGTATAGCCAATGGTAGGAATGTTGGGAGTTGAAACATCACAAGATTTACATTCTGCCACTCCCTGGAAAAGACCCTGATGCTGGGAAAGACTGAAGGCAAAAGGAGAAGGGGACGGCAGAGGATGAGATGGCTAGATAGCATCACCAATGCAATGAATGTGAACTTCAGCACACTCCGGGAGAGAGTGCAGGACAGGAAGGCCTGGCGTGCTACGGTCCATGGGGTCACGAAGAGTCGGACACGACTGAACGACTGAACAACAACAACAACAACAACCCCTAGTGCAGTCCACAATTACTCAGCCAAATGATCTGACTAAGTAGAAGACAGCTTCCAATGACCCATGTCTCTTGGGGTTATGGGTTGATGTAATCCAGCCCTCTGCCCCATGACACCTCGTTAGCTATTCAGAGTACCTAACTGGGGCTGTTTAATGCAGCAGCTGTAAGATAATGCTGGATAGTAACCCACAGCAGTAGTTTGTGTACAGGATTTCCCATCCAGCTAGGCTAGGGATATGCACACGTTTGTTTTTGAAAGTGTAAGGCTAGACTGGGATGAGTTCAACAGAGAATATTTTGTTGCATAGAGGTCATGAATTTGATTTTAAGGAATTATGTGTTGATGTTAGTATTTTATTTTAAATTCAGATTTCATTTTTAAAAGGTTGGCTTAAAAGTAGAAATATAAGCTGAAAATGTAAAAACTTTGGGTTTTTATTGTCAGTTTTTATTAGCGCATGCTATATAACATCTTGCTTCACTTCTGGGTGAAATTGCAGTGGAGCAGATCCCCCCCCGGGGGGGGCAGGAAACCACTCTTCTTGTGTGTGAATGTTCCCCTTGTGCCTGCAATCCTCTGTGGCTTGATAGCCTACTGGAAAGCGTAATAAAAATATATGCATAAATAAACATCGTATCCCCTGACGTTCCTGGATTAATCACAAGCTCATCCAATCTAATCAGGAATCACGTAGTGAATGGGATAATGTCCTACATAATCAATTAGCTTTATCTATGCCACATGAGAACATTATTAAGGGCAAGTGAAGTGAGGGTGAGTAAGAGTGAGAATAATGTAAATGAATGAGCAAACAACTTTGCAAGGAGTGCTGAAAAATCACCAAAACAGAAGGCATTTGAAAACGTTCATGAAAGCTATGAGTGGTTTTGGTTCATCTGTATTTTTGTTTTGTTTTTTATCCAATCTGATTTTTCTCCTACCCCCTGTCAGTTTGCCAGTGTCACCTTTGAATCCCTTGACAGGCACCAATATGAGCTCTGGAGATGGAAGATAGGCAGTTTTATCATCACAATTGTTCAGATTCTCTTTCATTCTGCTTACTAATAAAGCATGGACAGACTTTGTTTCCATGCCATTCTTTTGCTATACACATAATGTTCCTGAAGTGAAAATTTTAACATGTCCGAGAGAAGAAGCCTTGCTCAAGTGATATTGCCTTCCCTGCTCCCCAAAGGCCTCTGTGGATTGAATGGAAGTTAAACTGTTGTAGAGTTTAATCACTGAAACACTCATAATTTCCCCATTCTTGTTTATGTGACATGTTAGCTAAGTTTGTATATCTGAGTTATTTGACTAGCTTATGAATTCTACTTCCCACAGTACCATGCTCCCTGTGTAGAAATTGCTCCTTTAATAATCTACTCTTTCAATTATGATTGGCAACTATGTTGTACCTCGTTCTCTGGGGGGCTAGTGCATTGTTTGTGCAATCTGTACATCTTTTTTTAAACTCTGCTTGCAAAACAATCCCCCCAGGTTCAGCAGAGGTGAATCAATTATTTCCTAATAGTGTTTTCTCCTCTTTATGCTTTTCTTTTACAGCCCATCCTCACCACACATACTCTCCTATGTCATCCAACAGCATTCAGTAACAAATTATTCTTTCTCATGTGGCCTGAAGAGAAGGGTCTCTTAACCCTTCTAAAAATAAAAACCCCAAACCTGCTGAATCATTTTAGAAAACATTTTTTTGCAAGTGTGGCTTTTTCTTTTTTAGTGTTCCTAAAATCTAGCTGTTCCTTTTGTATCTGTTGCTCAAATGATCACCCATGCTCTCATTATCACCTTCTTGGTTTCTGAAACTTATTTCCTCACTGGGCCTCCACCATGTTGTGTCTCATGCAATCAATTCACAATGGCTCTGCAAAAAAAAACACACCTTATTTTCCAGTTGCTCTGATCATTTCTCTGCAATGGCTTGCTGCCAGCTTCCCCCTGGTGATCCCAGTTTGGGGTGAGATTGGACTAAGTGTGATTTCGTGCAGTGTGCATTCATCAACAATGTGGAAACCCCAGAGTAAGATGGTGCTAACAGGCAATTGTTCCAGACCATTTCAATGTTATCATCTAGATCAGGGGTACAAAAGCTCAGCCCTGGGGGGCTAATCTAACCCACCTGAGCTCACAGGGTTCCCTAGAAGGCCACATTCCTTTCCCCAGTCACTGATTGTTTAGTAGTTTCCCAGCTCTTGTGCAGTTTTCTCCAATTCTAAAAGTGTGACAGTGTGTCCCTGTTCTGTAAAGCCATGGCTACATAAGGTGTGAAGTAGACCTAAATACAGACTACAAGAAGAATAAAGTATGAATTCTATTTCAAATGACCCTGACCTGATCCCAGAAGAGAAAGTCTGACTTTGGGCACAGTCCTAAGGTATGCAAGTTTAGACAGAAAAAAGTCCTACAACTGCTAGCATTTCCCAGCCAACGATGCTGACTGGGGAATGCTAGGAGCTATAGGACTTTTTTTCTATCTAAACTTGTATAGGATTGCATCCTTAGATGATGAATTTGCAGTGTTATAAATCAGGCCAGCACAGCTGTGACCCACGAATGGAACATGCCCTACTAGATGTACATGCCAGCTCCTGGAAGGCTCAATAAACCCCGTTTTTTCTTTCTGTGTGGTACAGCAAAAGCATAGAATTCACCCAACATGTGAGTCAACAGGTGGCAATATATGAGTGGTGGATTCAGGACCGGGCCTAGGATAAATAGCGCCCTGGGCGAGGAGTGCCTTTGATGCTTCCTCCCACCCCCCCAATCAGCTTTGAAGGTCGACCTAGAGGGTTTATGGAGCCTGGTGCATGTGTGATGTTGGGGGACCTGCTGCTTCCCCCTACAAGAACCCATGCATATGTGGACAAAGCTGGGTGACATGTGAAAATTATTGCATGCAGGGACTACGTCTGAGAAGTCTTGCCTGTAACTCCTGCTGGCCTGCTAGAAAAGACACATTCTGAGCAGTGACAGTGCACTGTGCAACACAGTAGAACTATCACAGGTTGTACTCCAATATTTTTGTTTTGTAGCAGTTCCTGCCTTTGGTAAGCATTCTTCCCCCCCCCCTCTTTTTTTTTTTGGAATATCCATTATTTTTATCTTTAAAAATAATAAGGAAAAGTTACAAATAAAAACCATATCCAGCGGATCTCTTACAGCTTACGGCTTTATTTTATTATTATTTATAGTGTTTACAATATTTGAAGTGCTAAGTGGTCGGTAACGTTGCCTCAAGCAAAGCTGTGCTCCACTGATTTTTACCTAGCACAAATGACATCAAGCTGGAAATTTGGGGGGGGGGATATTTTAAAGCAAATTGAAGTAGTTCATTTTTGTAGTTCGTACGCAAGCAGCCTGTAGAACCCTGAAAAAAAAAGGTTACAGACATTTGCTTTTTTGCCACCCTAGCTCACTGCTGACAGTACATTAAAAAACACACACAGCCACTGAGCTCAGCTTGGCGGCCCTTCAGCTCAGCTCAGCACCCCCCTCAGCTTGGTACCCCAGGCAACTGCCCAGCTCGCCCACCCTTAAGGCCAGCCCTGGGTGGATTGCTTTTGTCTTGGTGGGTCACAAGGTCCTGTTGGAAATGAAAACACAAAATAATAAGAGCAGCATGAGCAAGGTCCATCTGTAGAATGCAATTATGTTAGGATCATGCATTTTAAACTAGGAATGGATAAGAATTTCGTTTCACTTCAATATTGGTTTTAAAAACACACACCAAAATTTGGAAATTTCTTCATATGCAGCAGGGAAAGAACTTGAGATTTTTAAAAAGTCAAAACCAAAATGCACACATTCGTCCAGCCAGTCCCAGTGCTCAGCTCTTAAAAGTCTGGGTTTGAATCCCTGTGTATTCAACCATGTTAGTACTGAATTAGGGTTGCCACTTTGATTTTTCTGACAGGCTCCTCATCTTTAACAGCTAGGGATGTACAGATTGTGTAAAATCTGTTCTGTCTGTATTTCCCAGATTGTCAGGTGCCTTTCATTACGTCATCCACCCATCAGAAGAATCAGGGGGGTTTGTTTCCAAATTTGTATTAATTTTCATTTGCACAAATGTGCATTTGTGAAATTTCTCACATGCAAAATGCACATTTTTGCACTTTAGCCTATGTGGGAAATGCACATTTTTGGCCTTTAAAAAAATGTGTATTTTTTCTACAACAAAATTTTTGCAAAATTTGGGAAAGTTAGAAAACTGGTCCACAGAATCCACCCAATAAGCCAGCCTGCTGCAGAATCTGCAGGTCGGATTCATGAAAATCCAAACTCATTTGGTTCTGTTGTGGATTTCTCTGACATCCCTATTAACAGCTACATGGCAGGCAGGGGCAACATAATCCTCTCCATGTACCTATTGAATTTGGCCAGTGCTGATGAGTGAGAATTTTGTTTTGGTTCATTTTTTATGAGAATTTACCAACATCTGGATAATTTTTCATATCTGAGATAGAAAGAACTTAAGATTTAAAAAATTCAAATGTGAGAGGAAGCAAAACTAACAGATTTATCCATCCCTATTTAAAACACATGAGCATTTGGGATCATGATGCATAGCCCCACACCTGTATGTTTGGTGGCTCATGAAGGGGCCCAATATGTACACCAGGGGTAGGAAACTTTTGGCCCTCTAGGTGTTTTGGCCTACAACTACCATCAGCCCTCATCAGAATAGTCAATGGAGATGTAGGCCAAAACATCTGGAGGGCCACAGGTTGCTCACCTCTGGTGTACACACACCGACATGTGCATGTAAACCACCTCCTTGAAAAGGAGGACCCTGGCCCAGTTAGAACTCCTGCTTGTATGAAGAAACTATACACATGCATTTTGGTACTCTTCACAAATCAGCCAAATGTGTGGCTTGTGGGGGCATGAACAGTGAACAGGGGCAGTGCTAGCTGGCATGCTCCCAAGATTTCCTCAGGGTCATGTGTACTATTAGATGGATTATCAAGAAACAAGCCCATCTGTATCCTAACTCTGATATAAACGCAGAAAGGGAATGTAAGCTGGAGGTGTTTTGACATTTCAGAATAAACTGAAATTTCAATTTACATTTTTTTAAAAAACACCATCAACATGAAATGTTGTGACATCTTTATTTGCAGAAATGATTAAACATTTGTTTCAATATTTGCTTTGTTTTCAGCCTTCTCTCATGTACACCATTCCAGAAGAGCTCAACCACATGAGTGCCCCCTAGAGGAAGATTTTAGTGTAACAGGACGAAGAGCTACAGGGAGGAAGTTGATTATGATTAATGGGTTTAAAAAATATATATGGCTGATGAGCGAGTTAGGCATACATAGCTGCATTGAATATAATTTACACTGGTCCTTCCACCCCTATTGTGTACCTTTAAAAACTTGATTTTACTTAGATATTATGTGTGCGTATTCAGATAAAGAACTTTTCTACATGGGCATTTCTTGTGCACTTGTCCTTCCTTACACACGGCTTTTAGCACCTGCAGACTCTTTTTTGTTTTGTTTGCAGCCCATGGGCAATAGTGTATCACCCAATGGATGCCGAGTTGCAACCCAGAGATTAGCTCTGTACCTTTAAATGCCCCATTCAATCAAGAGACAAGGCTTCTGTCACTCACTTTCATGCTGGTCCTTTTATTTTCCCTGTTCCCTAGCTAGGTATAATGAACAGGACTCCCAGTGTGTTGTACAACAGGTCGGGGAAGTGAAAAGGACCAGGGAAGAGCAGGAGAAACCACCACTGTCTCTCCTCTCAATTCACTGAGGAATGTAAAGGTACAGAGCAGATCCCCGGGCTAATTTTCACTGTTCCAGGCTGGCATAAAGATGGTACCACTAAGTGATAATAATACTCAGATGATTAAAGAGACTGCAGTGTGATTTTAAATGTTTTCAGCTGAGATATTTTGTATTTTCTGTTTTTAAATGTTTTAACTGTGGACATTGTGTATTTTGAAATGTGGTAAACTGATTCAAGGGGTCTTCGTAGATATAGTCAAGTGGTCTATAAATTGATTAAATTAATAAATAAAATGGAACATAGTGGAGGAGGCAACATTTCTGGCGAATACACTCATCTCATAGAGAGCTGTTTGTAGGTCAACACATCCAGTGTTATAGGAAGCGGTTGAATACTTTGGAAGTCTAATTCAGAATACTGCTGGTGCTTTGTCCATTTCTATAGCAGCTCCAGCATGTGGGTGGCCTCTTTGTTTGGGCTCTGTTCGTGTGCCTCTAACTGTAGCCTGACACTCAGATATTTAGCACATATTTAACAGGCATCTCTTTATCTTAGGGATGTACGAAAGTCACTTACCTTTCTGCGGATTATGTTCATGGCGGGGGGCGTTCCGTCCCTCCCCCCAAAATCCTTGACGGGGGGGAGGCGATCTGGTCCCCCCCCGGAATCCTTGACGGCCGGCTGTGCTCCGCGGCAGCTCCGCGGAGCAGCCGGCCAGGCCCAGGCCAGAGCCATCCACAGCCGGATTTCCAGCCGTGGAGGGCTCAGGGTAAAAAAAAAAAAAACATGGACACAAATGGCGGTGGCTACACTATTTATGTAGGCTAAAACTGTGAATCAAAAAGGGACACAAATAGCGCCCACTACGCTATTTGCGTTCCCCTTTATTTTCGCCGTAATAGTCTACGTAAATATTTACGTAGACTAAGATGGCGAAAAATAAGGAACACAAATGGCGGCAGCTGTAGCCGCCGCCATTTGTGTATGCGTTTGTTTGTTTTTTAACCGGGATGTGATAGGCTACGTGTTTACGTAGCCTATCACGTCTCTGTAAAAAAAAAAAAACCCGACAAGACTGCAAATGGCGGCGGTGGCAGCCGGTCGGAAGACCAGCCGCTGCAGCAGCCGCCGCTGAAGCTGCCGCTGGAGCCACCGCCGCCCGGAACATCCACCCCAGGTAAGTCTCATCCCGGGGGGGATCCATGGGGTGGCAGGCCATTCCGCCACAGATTTCGGGAGGCCGAATGCACTGGCATTCGGCCTCACCAAGATCCATGGCAGAATTCTCTGACATCCCTGCTTTATCTCCATGCCAGGAAAGGCTCTGCCCTGTAGGTGTCAGGCTGTTGGTTAAGGGATGATTTATATCTATCTGGTACCTGGGCAGAGGATAAAATAGGCTGGAATTCAGTGGGGAGCAGAATTATTAGCAGAAGCTTTCTGTTTTCTCCTGTGGTTGGTGCTAGTTGGGAGATACACTGACCTGACCCTGTCCTTCTGTTCTAGTATAGAGTGAAGGCACAGCCCAGAGGAGCAGGTGTGAGAAGAATCCCCACTTCCAAGTTGGGATGCCACCAGCCTGTCTGCCTTGGCTCAATGGAGCCAGAAGTGGCAGGTGACAGGAGAGGCACATAAGAGCGCTCTGTAGTTTCCCACACAGCAGCCAACAATGTGAAATGGCGTGTTGGGATGACATATCTCTTTAGCACAGGTGCATGTACTATGTAGCTCATGAAATGTTGATGATGATTTTTACTCAAAGCATTCCAGATTTACACGCACGCATGCACACACACACACATAAACACACACATTGGCAACTGGGCCCAAGGCCCCCAAAACAAACAAACCATGGCCAGGCTAGATTTTGTAATGCTTTGAGTGGCTACTCATGTGCTTTTTAAAAAGTGACAGCCATACCCTTCAGCAGCCATCCACAGAATAAGTAACCCTTTTGTAATATATTGTAATATCTTTAAGGAATAATAATAAAGAAGAAGAAACAAAAACCCTAATGACTGTGAAGTAAGGGGATGCTTTTGTTTTGAAACACAGGAAAAACTCAACTGAATGGAGCCCATTTGGTTCAACTTCCATTCATTACAAAACCAATGCATTGAGGAATTAATGAATACAAGAATGGTATGCTTCTTTTTACTCCCATGTATACCTCATTCAGTCCATTGGAGGAAGCATACCTAAGTTTGTACCAATGGCTCGTACCAGTGCTAGTCTAACAAAAGTTCCTGTGGTGTTCCTGCCTGTTCTCAGCGAGAATACCTCTTCATTGAGGCCTTTCCCACAGCAGGCAACACAACCCCTTCTCCCCACACACAGTAATGCTGCCACCACAGCCTTTTGGCTCAGGCCCAACCCTTTTGTACTCCATCAAGCTGTGAGAACACACTGGCTTTATCTTATAACCTATATTATTTCCTTTATTACTTTAACCCTTAGGTAGCCAAGAGCAGAAGGCGCAGGACTTTATGAAACAAAGAAATATTTAGTAATTATAACATTAAGATGTTCGACAGTAAATCAGTACCTTTTAAAACTTCTATACATGTAAATCCTCTCATACACATAAATACTAGTCTCTCTTCGATGTAACTCTTCATAGACCTTCTCTCTCTGTTCCGATCCTGTTCTAAACATGGTCTCATCAAATCATTATCTCTGTCCTATCTGTTCTAAACCCTCTTTCATCTAGTCCCTGTCCGCATCCTACCTTATCTAACTTACACAAGCAAAGCACCCATGTATATATCACACACACTTCACCACTCCTTCACTCACTCAGCCAATCATCTCCCATATGCTAATTCATCATTCCTCCTGCCACTCAGCCCGTTCTCACTCTAGATACGCTCACCATAAAAACAGAGATATAACTAGGGCTGTCAGAGAATTCCGCCACAGATCCCAGGGAGGCCCAATTCCAGTGAATTTGCCCCCCCGAAATCTGTGGCGGAACGGAGCAACCCACCCCACCACCCCGTGAAAGCCCCGTGAAATGGAGCCTACTGGCCTGTGGCGGCAGCTCCAGGAACGGCGGCAGCTCTGGCCACTGCCGGGCTGCGGACACAAATGGCAGCTGCTACACCGGCCACCATTTGCTTCCCTTCCCTTCTCTGAGCCGTGATAGGCTACATAAATATTTACATAGCCTATCACGGCAAAGAGCGAGGACGCAAATGGCAACCACTATTTTTTTCATGCAGTCCACTGGAAAAATACTACATTGGGGCATTTGGAGTTAATAATATTTTGGCCACCAATAACAACTCTGAGAAAATCAGCTCCATGGCACAAAACCAGTGCAAAATTAGGGATGGGGGAGAATTTCTCCCCGAAACTTCGGGGAGCCGAGTGCCAATGCATTCAGTCCTCCGAAGGTTCAGGGAGAAATTCTCCGCCACCCCCCCAGGATGGGACTTACCTTTTACGAGTGTCGCTCCCGGCGGCGGGTCCCGGCGGCGGTTCGGCAGGTCTTCGTCAGGGGTGGGGGCGGCAGCCGGTCTTTCGACCAGCTGCCACCGCCGCCATTACAAGAAAAGTTTAAAAAAAAACAACGCCCCTGTGATAGGCTACGTAACGATTAACGTAGCCTATCACGGCTAGATTTGCAAAGTCAGCCATGATAGGCTACGTTAATCGTCATGTAGCCTATCACGGGTGACTTAAAAAAAAAAAAAGCACGTACGCTAATGGCGGCCCCCATAGGGAGCTGCCATTCGCTATCCTTATTTGGTCCCTGTAGTCTATGTAAAGATTTACGTAGACTACAGCGAAAATAAGGGCAACACAAATAGCGTTGCCCTTATTTTCGCCATACTCTACGTAAATCTTTACGTAGACTACAGGGACCAAATAAGGAACGCGAATGGCGGCTCCCTATGGGGGCCGCCATTTGTGTACGTGCTTTTTTTTTTTTTTAATTCACCCGTGATAGGCTACGTGATGATTAACGTAGCCTATCATGGCTGACTTTGCAGATCTAGCCGTGATAGGCTACGTAAATCGTTACGTAGCCTATCACGGGGATTTTCTTTTTCTTTTTCTTTTGAAGTTCGCGGCCGGGGAGACGGGGCGCTTCTCCCCGGCCTGAATTTTGGCCGGGCGAGGTGGGAAGCCGCCTCCCCCCCCCGGTCTGAACTTCGGGGGGAGAAGCGAAGCGCCTCCCCCCCACCGCGAAGCAAGCTGCGAGATCAGGTAAGTGACTTTCGTACATCCCTATGCAAAATAGAAAAAGTCAACAACACCTAATATGTTAATAGGAGAAAAGTCCGAGGGCATAGTCTAGGTCCCAGGGCATAGTCTGAAGGCGCATGAGGCAGCCACCTTGCTGAAGCTAAGCAGGTCTGAGTCTGGTCAGTGCTCAGAGGAGAGACCACCTGGGAACCACATGTAGCCACCTTGACTTCCGTGATGGAAGAAAGGTGTGATATAAATGTCATAAATAAATAAATACGTTTTAATATCTGAATGGATCCACACAGACAAAACCATATGAGCAATAGATAATAAAATAACCAGAGATAAACCAGCTAACCTAACTAGATTATGTCCCTATTTTATCCAGGTCCTTTATCCAAGCAATATCTTACTGTCATAAACCCTTTGTTCTTTCCTTCTCTCGTCTTCTCTTCCCCCTCTCTGCTTCTGCCTTAGACTTTTAGTCTTAAAGCTAGTTATCTTCCCTCCCCAACTTCAGCCAGTCAGGAGGGTAGTTTCTTGTTCACCTTTGCCTTGAATTCCTTTCCTAAGTTCTTCCTCTCACCTCTCACCTCTTCTTTTCTTCCTCTGCAGACATCCTGGCTCCTGCAAGTAGGGATGTACGAAAGTGACTTACCTTTCGCGGATTATGTTGATGGTGGGGGGGAGGCATTCCGTCCCTCCCCCTGGAATCCTGGCCGGGGGGGAGGCGCTCCGTTCCTCCCCCCGGAATCCTCCAACGGCTGGCTGTGCTCCGCGGCAGCTCCGCAGAGCAGCCGGCCAGGCCCGGCACGGCCAGGCCAGAGCCGTCCGCAGCCGGATTTCCAGCCGCGGAGGGCTCTGGGTAGGTAAAAAAAAAACACCGCGTACGCAAATGGCGGCTACGGCCACTGCCATTTGCGTTCCTTCTTTTTGGCCGTCTTAATCTACATAAATATTTACATAGACTATGATGGCGAAAATCAAGGGGAACGCAAATAGTGTAGCGGGCGCTATTTGCATCCCTTTTTCATTCACCATTTTAGCCTACGTAAATCTTTACGTAGGCTAAAACGGTGAATCAAAAGGGGATGCAAATAGCACCCGCTACGCTATTTGCATTTCCCTTGATTTTCGCCATCATAGTCTATGTAAATATTTACGTAGATTAAGATGGTAAAAAGAAGGAACGCGGTGTTGTTGTTGTTTTTTAACCTACCCAACCATGGTAGACCTACGCGGTGTTGTTGTTGTTTTTTAACCTACCCAACCATGATAGGCTACGTAAAGATTTACGTAGCCTATCACATCTTTTTTTTCTTTTTTTTTTAAACCTAGCCGTGATAGGCTATGAAAATCTTTATGTAGCCTATCACATCTTTTTTTTTTTTTACACAAGCCTGGAAATGGCAGCGGTGGCAGCCAGTCGGAAGACCGGCCACCGCCACCGCCAGAGCCGCCACCGGAGCCCCAGGTGAGTCTCGTCCTGGGGGGGATCTGTGAGGGGTGGGGGGATGGCAGGCCATTCCGCCACAGAGTTCAGGGGGCCAAATGCACTGGCATTCGGCCTCATCGAGATCCGTGGCGGAATTCTCTGACATCCCTATCTGCAAGCTAACTACACTTTTGACTTGAGCCTCCTGCAAATCTTTGGCTTCCTGAGCAGACATCCTGGGTCATTTATCTAACTAAACTTTGAGTTTTTAGCTGCAACTAACCAGCACACACACACACATACACACACACACAGAGTTATAATTCAACCCAACATTACAAAAATGGGGGACAGTTCTGATCCTTCACACAGATGAATAATGAATAATGGATTGTTCCTAAAATAACATGACTAGTGTTGGGAGGCAGTTGTGTTGGCAATCAGTTAATTATGTCACAAACCAATATATGCCCATCACTGTGCACAACCACATCCTACCTATGACTTGCAACAGCAATGTGGGGTGTGCTGCATTTTTCCCAGGCACAAAACATAGCAGTTTGAGTGCTCAGATGATGCCATATCCTTACAACAAAAGTATTTCCTTGAGGGAAGTTGTACAGACTGTGCTCAAGAAATGGAAAACAAATTCACATTTATTGTGCAATGAAATGAACCTGAAAAAAAGGCCCAGGGCTTTCCTTTCACTGTCTCCATTTACAATGGGGATGTTTCCTTCTACTCTCCACCATCTGTTTTTCCTTGCAAGCTCTCAGCAGAGCCTTGCAAGTCGAACATCTTAATTACATACCCTTCCCTTTCATAGAGTGTGCTAAATATAAAAGGAATATTCACTTCCAAAAGGCCCTAATTAACTTATTCCAGAAGCTTGTGAAAGAAAGTAGAGTTTTGCAGAAAGACAATGGGGTGTGTGGATTTAGGGCTGGTTCAGTATGTGTAATGTTCTTTAAAAGTGGGCTTATCTTTGTGACTACAGTGCACATCCCCCTACAAGGCTTGCCAAATAAAGAATTGCTAAAATAAGAGATACAATAGTGCTATAGTATTATTATTATTATTATTATTATTATTATTATTATTATTATTATTATGTAGCTGGGACTTTCTTTTGGTGTGGGAGTGGAAATGACAGTTAAATTAATGTTCCTAAATGGGTGCAATGGAATATGGCAGAAGAACTTTCACTAGTCACAAGCTGAACATGGGCACAACGAATGTGAGTGTGAGACAGAGGAAGCATAGCAGCAAACCCACTCCCCCGCTTCACATGCATTGACTTGAATGTTAGTACAGCCTCTATGCACTTAGGGCACACAAGGTTTTTGTTTGTTTTTTGGGAGATTCCACTCATGTTCATTGCTGAAAGCCTAGTTTGTGTTATGTTTTGTTCATTCAAGTCTCATTTGTTCTGGTATACATGGTTATCCTCCGTAATTTTTGTCAATGTTTGCTGCCACACACCTTCCTGGAAGGACCAGCCCAGAACCGGACAAGAGTAGCATCTCTGAGCAAAAGCCTAAGACTGGAGGTGCAGTGCCCATTTGGCAGCCTGAGGTCAACTATCCCTGAGCCCTACTCACGAGAAGGAAACTCAGCTCCTTACATGCTTTGGTTCAGGGCCTCAAGAGCAGACCAGGAAAGGGTAGGGCAGCAGAGCCTGTTGTAAAGCTGCTCAACTGGGGCATAGTCTAGGCTGAAGCAACCACTTAGCTTGCTGGATTCCCAGGGACTCCTTGTTGGACAGCTACCCTGTTATCCTGGACATCCTGACCCTTGACTGGATAGCTCCTTTGGCTTTCTCATAAGGGAGAATTTTGAGCTACTTGCCAGTGGTGGTAGGAACACAATACCACATGTGGTAGTCATGCCATGAGAGCTTGTATCAGAGAAAGCCTCCTGATAGCTGCCATCTTGTTTATCCCTTCATGCTTTGAGTCATTGTGGAAAAAATAGCAGTTGCCTAGGGATGTCAGAGAATTCCGCAACAGATCTTGGTGTCCCCTTCGGATCCCCCCCAGGACGAGACTTACATGGGGCAGATGTTCCAGACGGTGGCAGCTCCAGCAGCGGCTTCAGCAGTGGCGGCGGCGGCAGCTGGTCTTCCGAACAGCTACCGCCGCCGCCGTTTGCAGTCATCTTTTTTTTCCCCCATAGACATGATAGGCTACGTAAAGACTTACGTAGCCTATCACATCTAGGTTTTTTTTTAAAAAAACGCGTATGCAAATGGCGGCAGCTACGGCCACCGCCATTTGCATTCCTTATTTTTCGCCGTCTTAGTCTATGTAAATATTTATGTAGACTAAGACGAAGAAAAGAAAGGGGAACGCAAATAGCCCATTACGCTATTTGCGTTCCCCTTTCTTTTCTTTATCTTAGTCTACGTAAATATTGACGTAGACTAAGACAGCGAAAAATAAGGAACGCAAATGGCGGCGGCCGTAGCCACCACCATTTGCGTACGTGTGTTGTTGTTGTTTTTACCCAGAGCCCTCCGTGGCCAGAAATCCGGCTGCAGACGGCCCTGGCCTGGGCCTGGCCGGCTGCTCCGCGGAGCTGCCGCGGAGCATAGCCAGCCGTCGAGGATTCTGGGGGGGAGGACCGGATCGCCTCCCCCCTGTCGAGGATTCCGGGGGGAGGGACAGAATGCCTCCCCCCCACCATGAACAGAATCCACGGAAAGGTAAGTCACTTTCGTATATCCCTACAGTTGCCTCACACACAGAAATAGCAGCCTCAACTGGCAATTCCCCCCCCACCCCCAAATGCCCTGGAATAATACAGTGTTCAGGGCATTCTGGGAAAAATAAAGTAGTGACTGATGGTAGTGATTGCTGAAGACAGTTCCTGGTATGCTGCTGCTGGAGGAGAAAGTAAATTCCTCTTATGAGAGGCCTAATTAGTACTCTCATTTAAGGACTCCCATTTGTTCCCCTCTGCATTCCTTCTGGGGCAAATAGAACTGGATTTGAACAGTTCCTGTTCAGTTTAATTAATTGTCTATTTGTCTCACAATGAATGCATACTCCTACTACACATATACAAACTGTACTCATGCTCTGGAATCCTACTTTTTGCATGGTCTCCAACTGCAATTATAGAGCCCACATACAAACAATTTATGTCCCTATAGGGATAGTACAGATGTTTGAGTGGATGTCCATAGAGCAGAGGGATGGATTTGCTGCCATGCTTCCATTTCCCCTATGTGTGTCCATTGTCTGCACGTTCATCATATGAATAGCACTTTTTACAGTAAAAGAAAGTGTTTTACTTTTATCTACAGTGGTGAAAAAAGGTTTGTGAACCCTAATGATAATTACAGAAATTCCATAGTTTTACCATGATAGTCTTCATGAATCCAAACCAGTCCTTTTCTGGTTTATATCCAATAGAGTTTATATCAACCAATTATGTGTCTTGTGCAATAAAACAATGTATAAATTAGGCAAAGAATGAGTACTTAAGTGTCAGGGTAAGTGCAAAAGTAAGTGAACCCCTGGTTGCATCAGCTCAATTAAAGGGAAGAATTAGAATCAGGTGTTTAAGTAATTAGCTTAGATCTTCAGGGGTGATTTTGGGAGGTCCCACCCTATAAGATGATCAGAAACTTTGTGACTTTGGTCTTCACCATATGGCTATGTGGAAACACTTCATGCCATGATCAAAAGACATCTCCAAGTACCTCAGAAAAGCAGTTATTGCTGCTCATCAGTCTAGAAAGGGTTACAAAACAATTTCTAAGGATTTGGGGTTCCACCAATCCACTGTCAGACAGATAGTCTACAAATGGAGAAGGTTCAAGACCACAGTCATTCTACCCAGAAGCAATCATCCTACCAAAATCACTCCAAGAACAAACAAGCACATCATCCAGGAAGTCAAAAAGAACCCCAGAATAACATCTAAGAATCTGCAGGCTACTCTTGGTTAATGTGAGTGCTTATGATGCAATAATCAGAAAAAGACTGAACAAGAATGATGTTCATGGGAGGATAGCCAGGAGGAAACCACTGCTCTCTAAAAAGGTCATTGCTGCCTGTCCGACATTTGCTAAAGATAACATAGAGGATCCCCATGACTTCTGGAACAATGTTCTCTGGACAGATGAGTCAAAGGTAGAACTTTCGGGCCTCAATGACAAACATTTTGTTTGGCGAAAAACAAACACTGAGTTCATCCCAGTCATCAAGCATGGTTGTGGGAATGTGATGGTTTGGGCCTGCTTTGCTACCTCAGGGCCTGGACAGCTTGCCATCATTGACACAACCATGAAATCTGCAGTGTATCAGAAGATTCTAGAAGAATATCAGGCCATGCATCCATCCATGAGCAGAAGCTGAACCAAAAGTGTTGTGCAATATGACAATGATCCTAAACATAGAAGCAGATCTACAAAAGAATGCATTTGGAAGAAGAAATTCTGTGTTTTAGGTCTGGAGTTTAGGTCAAACTTCAGACCTAAACCCCATTGGAATATTGTGGCAGGACCTGAAGCAAGCTGTCCATGCAAGGAAGCCCTCCAATGTCACCATGTTGAAGCAGTTCTGTAAGGAGAACTGCTTCAAAACCGATGTGAGAGACTGACCAATAGTTACAGGAAATGCCTACTTGAAGTCATTGCTGCTCAAGGGGGTGCCACCAGGAACTGAATCTAAAGGTTCACATACTTTTTCACACATGAATATTGAACGTTGAATCAGCTGTGGATAAATAAATGTTGACAAAGCATCATGTTTGTGCATCATTTATTTAATCAGTTTATCTATTGTTCTTTATCTAGGATTAGAATGTTCAAACTATCCAACAGTGGCACTTATTTCACATGCCAATAAGGTAATGCTCAAGTTCTTGCCAGGTAGACTCCAGCAATTCATGGAACGAGAATTGCCAGATGTACAAGCTGGGTTTAGAAAAGGCAGAGGAACTAGAGACCAAATTGCCAATATCCGCTGGATAATGGAGAAAGCCAGGGAGTTTCAGAAAAATATCTATTTCTGTTTTATTGACTGTTCTAAAGCCTTTGACTGTGTGGATCATAAAACATTGTGGCAAGTTCTTGGTGGTATGGGGATACCAAGTCATCTTGTCTGCCTCCTGAGGAATCTGTATAACAACCAAGTAGCAATGGTAAGAACAGATCACGGAACAACGGACTGGTTTAAGATTGGGAAAGGAGTAGGGATGGGGGAGAATTTCTCCCCGAAACTTCAGGGGGCCGAGCGCCAATGCATTCGGTCCTCCAAAGGTTGTTCGGGGAGAACTTCTCCGCCCCCGCCCCCCCTGGGATGGGACTTACCTTTCATGAATGTCCCTCCCGGCGGCGGGTCCCGGCGGCGGTTCGGCAGGTCTTCGTCAGGGGCAGGGGCGGCAGCCGGTCTTTCAACCGGCTGCCACCGCCGCCATTACAAGCAAAGTAAAAAGAAAACAAAACACCCCTGTGATAGGCTACGTAACGATTAACGTAGCCTATCACGGCTAGATTTGCAAAGTCAGCCGTGATAGGCTACGTTAATCGTCACGTAGCCTATCACGGGTGACTTTTAAAAAAAAAAAAAGTGTGTACGGCTAATGGCGGCCCTCATAGGGAGCCGCCATTCACGTTCCTTATTTGGTCCCTGTAGTCTATGTAAAGATTTACGTAGACTACGGCGAAAATAAAGACAACGCAAATAGCGTTGCCCTTATTTTCACCGTAGTCTACGTAAATCTTTACGTAGACTACAGGGACCAAATAAGGAAGGCGAATGGTGGCTCCCTATGGGGGCCACCATTTGCGTACGCGCTTTTTTTTTTCTTTTCAAAGTCACCCATGATAGGCTAGGTGACGATTAACGTAGCCTATCATGTCTGACTTTGCAGATCTAGCCATGATAGGCTACGTTAATCGTTACGTAGCCTATCACAGGGGCGTTTTTTTTTTCCTTTTGAAGTTCGCGGCCGGTGAGACGGGGCGCTTCTCCTCGGCTTGAATTTCGGCCAGGCGAGGCGGGAAGCCTCCCCCCTGGCCTGAATTTCGGCCGGGAGAGGAGGGAAGCCTCCCCCCCCCGGCCTGAACCTCGGGGGGAGCAGCGAAGCACCTCCCCTCCACCGCGAAGCAAGCTGCGAGACCAGGTAAGTGACTTTCGTGCACCCCTAGAAAGGAGTACGGCAGGGTTGTATACTCTCACCCTACCTATTCAACCTGTACGCAGAACACATCATGTGACGTGCTGGGCTTGATGAATCCAAGGCTGGAGTTAAAATCGCTGGAAGAAACATTAACCATTTCAGATATGCAGACGATACCACTTTGATGGCTGAAAGTGAGGAGGAGCTGAGGAACCTTATGACGAAGGTGAAAGATGAAAGTGCAAAAGCTGGGTTGCAATTAAACCTCAAAAAAACCAAGATTATGGCAACCAGCTTGATTGAGAACTGGCAAATAGAGGGAGGAAACGTGGAGGCAGTGACAGACTTTGTATTTCTAGGCACAAAGATTACTGCAGACACTGACTGCAGCCAGGAAATCAGAAGACGTTTACTTCTTGGGAGGAAAGCAATGACAAATCTTGATAAAATAGTGAAGAGCAGAGACATCACACTGACAACAAAGGTCTGCATAGTTTAAGCAATGGTATTCCCCGTAGTAACCTATGGCTGCGAGAGCTGGACCATAAGGAAGGCTGAGCGAAGGAAGATAGATGCTTTTGAACTGTGGTGTTGGAGGAAAACTGTGAGAGTGCCTTGGACTGCAAGAAGATCAAACCAGTCCATACTTCAGGAAATAAAGCCAGACTGCTCACTTGAGGGAATGATATGAAAGGCAAAACTGAAGTACTTTGGCCACATCATGAGAAGACAGGATACCCTGGAGAAGATGCTGATGCTAGGGAAAGTGGAAGGCAAAAGGAAGAGGGGCTGACCAAGGGCAAGATGGATGGATGATATTCTGGAGGTGACAGATTTGACCTTGGGGGAGCTGGGGGTGGAGACGGCTGACAGGAAGCTCTGGCGTGGGCTGGTCCATGAAGAGTCAGAAACGACTGAACGAATAAACAAAAACAAAAATGGGGCTTGATTAAGACCTAATAACATTTTAGGTTGGAAATATGTGACAATACTAAGTGGTTCACAAACTTTTTTTTGCCACTGTAGAATTTATAGTCAAGCACTATCTCTTGCTGTAGAAAGCACTATTCAAGCACTTTCCAGCCTTCAAGGGCTTCCCAGCTTTAACAAGATGATTATTCCATATATTGTTCAATTGTAGACCTTAGGATAATATTACAGTGTATAGTGGTAATATGGCTGGCCTAGAAATGACTCTTCACCCAACCAAATAAAGGCACATATGAGACTATCAATTTTTATTTTAGAAAATAGTGGCAACTGGGCCTGAGTATGTGCAGAGTTCTGCTCTGCTGAGAGGAATGACATTTTTATGAAGTGTTCTAGTCCCTTTAAACCAGTAATAAATCAGACTGGACGCATTCAAAGAATTTGTGTGCAACCTGGCATGGGTGCAAAATGAGTCTCAAAAGGATATGTAATATATTTGAAGTTTAAAACTACCTTTAGTGCTATTTATTTTCCACTTTTGAATAAGGAGAGATATTTTCAAGTTAGGAAATAGGCTGCTGTGGAAACAAGTCTACAGACCTGGCTAGAATTGTATGTGCCTGGACACCTGCCAGCACATAAATAAAAGTCAGATAACTTGCTGGACTGGGAGGCTTAGTGAAATTAGTGGGCCCGCTTGCAGATTCTTATTGGTTTTGTGCGTTTGACCTAATATAGTAAAACACATTCAGCGCGTTCAGCCACTGAATACTGTTGGTGGAGGAGCAGAGATGTGATTCTGGCCAGCTGTTGCTGAATGGATAAGAAGCAGCCAGAAAGTTCTGTTCTGCAGCTTTTGAGCTGACAAACTTAGAGGCACAAGAAGCAAGAGCTGTCTGCTTGAGCAATGAGTTTTAGCAGCTGTAATCATGACATTAATGATCTTGATTTTATTAATTACTGATTTTACCATTAAGAATCCACAGAGATCAACTTTTTCAAGAAATCATACCCTTTCTTTCAGCCTTCCCCAACTTGGCATCCTCCAGATGTGCTGGGACCATGCTGGCTGGGAATTATGGCCATGGTGCCTAGGAATTATGTGAATTGTGGTCCCAACACATCTGTAGGGTGGCAAGTTGGGGAAGGCCACTTAATATGAAACCCCCATTTACCAATTTATTTATTTGTATTTATTACATTTATATCCCACCTTTTTTCCTCTTTAAGGAAGCCAAGGTGGCGTACATAATCCTCCTCCTCCTCCATTTTATCCTCACAACAACAACCCTGTGAGGTAGACTGGGCTGAGAGTCTGTGACTGGCCCAAAGTCACCCGGTGAGCTTCCATGGCCGAGTGGGGAATAGAACCCAGATCTCCTGACTCCCACTCCAACACTCTAGCCACCACACCATGCTGGCTCACCTACAATGCTGAGGGAAAAATGCTCTGTACATTAATCAGGATCACTCTTGATAATATACAGGGTCATTGACTGAAAACGGGGTCTTGGTCTGACCTCTGGTGAGCCATTTCTCAGCATAAACTAACAGTATAATTATATATACTATTAAAATAAATGACTTAAACCTTATACTTTTATCTTTTGATACATCTTAGCATGATATGTGACAAGTGCAGAATCCTTTGGAAAAGATACGTTTCATTCTTCAGACTCTCTGTTGAAGTATGCATGGGAAGTATGATCTGTCAGTTACACCTGACTCTGGTTGCCCAAATTTTCAAGGAATACTATGGACTCGAGCTAGATTTAGTCATACTTAGAGAAGACCCATTTAAATGAATGGGACTCAAATTACTAACTTAATTCCCATTCATTTCAGTGGGTTTACTGAATGATTAAATTTGGATCCAACCCTAAGCCTCCTCTTAGATGAATTTTTCACTATGAGATTATCCATTGCTCAGCTAGACCTTCACATTACTAACAGAATAACAGAGATGGCGATGATAATTTTTAAAGGGAGAAATATGCTTAAAAAAAAAAGAAAAAGAAATTCCTGCATGCTCCACACTGCAATAGTCAAAAGCAGTAGCTTTTATTAGTGATGCTTGTTGTGCAGCATAGAATATCTGCTTATTGTTTAGTCTGAGGAATCTCTCTCCCCTTCTAGTGATTGTTTCCCCAGTTTACAGGGAGGAGAAAAAAAGGAAGAGTTGGCAAATTCAGCTTTTTCCTTGACATTTTGACAGCTTAGGGTTTAATGCTATCTTATTTTTTCCTATCCCTCCCAATTATCAGTGCCTGTAAGAAGTATAATCACAACTAGGAAGGGCTGCTTTGTCTTGAAATGCAGGATGGGCAAATAACCCCCATCACTTTCATGAGACCATTTATCCCCTGCAAAAAGTGTGTGTGTGAAAGAGAGAGAGGATATGGGTGACTTGGGGGGAAGCAGGTGAAATTAAAGTACTTTCAGTGAAGGTGGGATACCTTTAAAAGACAAGATGGTCAGTTCTTTTCTTTTTTAATGGAAAAATTAGTTGGCTGCCACTTTGAGTGGCAACTTTGGCTACACTGAGCAGTCCCTTTGTAATTAGGGATAGACTATTACCTAGGTACAATGCTAAGTGACATTGCATCATTCCCAGAGGGCATTGCGGCCCACCTGAAAGTTTTTCTATTTTGCTGAGTTCCTGAATATTAATCACCCAACCCTGAAATGCCTTCCCCCAATGTCTGAGCTGAATACTTTGGCCCAACACTACTTGAAATTATAGAGAGGTTTTGCATAGATGCATCACTGAGGGAGGGCATGGAGTTCTACTGGAAGAACTAAAAAGCAAAGAATTATTATTTATAGACTAGCTGAGTTGAGCAGGAGATGGTTGTGTTGTCAACGTGCATACCTTTCTCAGAAGGGACCACCACTGTTAGTGAAGACCTCCTCTGACCTGCTGTTCTGTATAATGCAGATTTTCTCTAGGCAACTCCCACATCAATGGAACAATACCTGAGCCACTTCGCTGCTGCACATCTCTTTGATAATGAATGGGACTTGGACAAGGCCAGAACATCCATTCACTTAAATGAATGGAATTTGCATAAGAAAGGTGCCTGCCAGATTCTGCACCAAGCCTAGAATTCTGGTTAAGATACAAAGGCTTCTAGCATTGATGAATCCACCCATTCCTAAAGGCTACATCCCTATGGAAAACACCAAGAAAAGGACTGCTTCTGGTTTGACGACTTGGGACCTATTGAATTTAAGTTCTTCATTAACAACTTGCCAATGTGAAGGGGTTCTTCCATGACACTACTTCTTCCTACCTCCTGTACATTTCCAAGCTGAGCTATACTTAAACTGCATTGGCTGGAGGCACATGATGGATCAACCTTGCTAAAGCAAAGCATGTCTGAGTCTAATTAGCATCTGGATGGGAATTGCTTGGGGACCCTAAGCATGCAGTATGCACCCTCGAGTTCCATAATGGAAGAAAGACCAGATACAAATGTAATATAACAAAGTTTCCTGAGGGAGGTGGGGTGAGGTGAGGTGGAAAGATGCCTTCATCATTTCATAGGCTTAGGGTGCAATCCTATGGCCACTAGACAGTGTCTAGACAGCCATAGGATTTTTTTGTTTTCTGGGAACCAAGCCTAGATCCAGTGTTCTGAGGCTGGTTCCCAGAAAACCAACTCCCTGACCCCTCCCCCATCACCTCATAGGCGATGGAGGTTCGTCCCTGGCTTGGTGCTCATAAGAGCAGTGTGGAGCGTCTGAAAAGGGGTGTTCTTGGGGGCGGGGTGGTGGAAGTACAGTTACAATGCTTCCTATGCGCCATCTAACCTCTCCCCACCCCACACCAAGGCACCCTGGCTAGACAGCCAAAATCGGCCAACTAGCTGCAAATGCAGAGCAGCCGGACTGCAGAGGAGAAGATCCCCTCTGCGCTCCCCTTGGCCTCATGGGGCAGTTGAGCACCTCTGAGCTCAGAGGCAGTGGACTATCCCAATACGATAGAAATTATATTTCTACAATTGGCTTATGATAGCCTCTGACTCGCAAGTGATATTTCAGTGATCGGTGCTATGTTCAGGAGACAGAACGGGCTTTCTGGAGAAGCCTGTCTGTAAAGCATCTCCTGCTGGGGGCATTTTTCAAGTAAAAACTCACCCCAAATAGAAAGAAGATCCTTCAGCCACCTCCCACACTACACTATGGGTATGTAGAAGGTATGTAGAAACCCAGTCCCACTCCCCAAGGCGAAAATTATTTGAAATTCTCCCCCTCCCTGTGAAAGAGGAAGAAAGAAGCAATGCCTCTATTGCAGGGAGAGAAAAAATTATTGAAAACAGGGCAGGATTCGGCACAGCACTCAAAACAAGAACCTACTTGGCTGCCTAAGGCAACTAGTTTATCGCACACTGACCACTTTGCTGGGCAGGCAGGCGGGTGCCGACAAAATTGCAAGTTTTTAAGGCAGGGATGGGCTTATATAGGCTACAGAGCCTCACCCCCGACACATGCCGACATGGACTGCAGCATGCACCTGCAGATCTAGGCCCAGCTTGTCCTCCTCCTCCTGGGGGCAGACACAAACACTGATCCATCTGCAGAGGTGAGGCCCCATGGAGGTGGCTGATTGGGTGCTTTCCTTTGGGAGGGTGACGCTACTTTAAAACTATATTCATTGCACCAAAGTTGCTAGGCCCCGACATTCTTCAACGAGACAACAGCAACCATTGCCTAGCGCAGGTGTGGTCAGGGGGCATCTGTTGGCAGAGGACTGTGCATATGAAACCCACTGGTATATTCTTCCTTGAAGAATTTTGGAGGGCGAATATTCTCGCACATGCTCAGTAAGGGAGCGAGATGGGGAGTGGCCACCACTGCGGGCGGTTACCTCATTGCATTGTGGAGGAAGTTTGCTTTCTCCTTTCTGTAAGACCCCCGAACCCTTGAGACCGGGCTGTTTGCAAAGTTTTCTGCTGTGTTATTGGACTCAGCCACCTTGAGAAGATTGCTGCAGAGCTGGACTGAACTGAGTAGAGAGAGACTGTTTGCCTTCTTTCACCAGCAATCAAGCTTCAGAGAGAAGTTTTATTTATGTTTTTGTTGTTGTGGACTCAAGCTAAAAGACAGAACTTCGGGAGGGCTATGCTCTGTTTTATTGTTTTGGTGATAAGTGAATTGTTACACATGTAAAATTATTACACATGCAATATTATCGTTTGTAATCAAGAAATTAAAATGATAAATGTTAATCGTCCCTGTACAAAGCCTTTGCTGTGAGTCCCTTTAGAGACCCTGAAGAAAAGTGTTTCACAGAGCTGCTGCTGTGTCCAACCTATTGCTTGAGCGCTGTTGCTTCCTACTTCAAGGTCACACAAAATCAGTTCTTGTACTAATTTTTCATCTGCAGAAGGGGGATGGCTATAAATATATCTTGACTGAAGTTTGCAGCAATAGGCAAAGACAATGGATTGAGCACACTATGGTAGACAATGAATTATCCATACCATCTGTTTTCAGTTAACAGATTTGTACAAGCAAATAACATTTGGAAACAATGCGTGTTAATCACTGTGCCTTTGAAATAGTCTTCCTTTAGGAGCAATTAATTATTATTAACTAAATGTGTGTATTCTACAACCCACTTTTTCCAACTGAAATTGTCATCTGCAGCAACATTTTCAAAGTTGATCAAGGACTGAATTTATAAACATTACCAACACAGGGAGGGATACATGCTACAAGAAATTATCTGTAGCAAATGCAGTCCAGTCTGAAAAGTATGGGCCAGATCCAGCCAAGGTTGACCATTTCTAAACCCTAGAGTTTTAAGCACACATTTCTTCTCTCCCGTTGAAATCAGCTACAACTGCAACATTTCTGTCTTTTAAATGTATCTGTTTTTGTTTTTGCTTGTTGATTTATACCTTAAAGACATAATTCTATGGTTCCTAGGAAGGCATCCCACTGGATATTGCAGACTCCCTATCTGCTCCAGTGGCACAGCCAGGGCTAGACTGTGGGGTGCAGGTCAGGGTCCCTGGGATCCCCGAACTACTCCCTGAACTGGTTGCAGTGACTCCTTCCCTTTCTCTGTCTCCTTCTAGCCCAGTGTGGCCCCAGTGCTTTCAAAAAGATGTCCCACATCAATGAGCCAGGTCAGCCTAAAGGCCCCATGACACGCCATTTTAAAAGTAAAGCTTTTAATTGGGAGTTATGAGAATTTTGTGCTTGCTCACAAAACACGCAAGGATGCCACATTCGATGCTCCAAATGCAGTCACGAGCACGTGTCTGCCGAAAATATTTGTGAATTGTCCAACACCAATGTTTGTAAATTGTCCATCACATTCCCAATCCCCAGTTCGATTTGTGCAAATTTCGGCAAATTTCCTCTGCGGACTGAATCAACTCTGCTTTAGTCTTTGGAGAAAAGTTGTGCAAATTAGGAAATTTGCTGCTACAGCTCTGAGCATTCCCCAGTCACTTTTAAAATGCTGCACTGGGCTAGGAGGAGGGGGAGGAGCTGCTGCCACCATTGCAGGTTAAGGACACAATCCTATGCATGTTTAGACAGAAAGAAGTCCTACAGCTCCCAGCATTCCCCAGCCAGCCTGTAGGACCTTTTCCTGTCTAAAAATGCATAGGATTGCACCCTAATTTTTTTAAAGGAAGGAAGAAAGGAAGGAAGGAGAAATGGGGGTGGTGGGCTGGCAGCAGCTGGGGGGAGGGTCTCCACTCCAGTAAAGCAACTTGCCCAGGGCCCCCTCAGTGCTGGTTACCCATGGAGACAGAAGTCTGCAGTCAGAAGAGGGTGTCCACCACTGGTGGCCTCCTCATTGCAGTGGGAGCAACTGACACTACTATCTGTCCTCCACCATTAGGACTCCAGAAGTAGGAGGAAGATAAGTGGGCCATTGCCAGGGAATATCAAGAGACATCTTGGGATCTTCAGGAGCCAAAGCCCCCTCATTCCTTTGGCAGCACTCCCCCAAAATAGTGTGTGGAGGCGGGAACTATGCAGGCCCTGGAGCTGGTATAGTGAATTCCCCTTCCATAGGAACTGAAAGAAAGGAAATTAAAACTAGGGCTGTGCACCACCTCGGTACGAAGCCCGAATAACAAGGTGAAGCAGGCTGATTTGGAGGTGCCTCGTTGTGATACAAAGTGGATCAGTCCAGCACAGAGGTGCCCCAAAGCATAGCAGCTCCTTTATGAAGTGTCTTGTCCACCTCATCTATTTCAAGCTCTTCTTTTGCCTTCTGAGCAGCCTAGACAGGCTGTCTCCAAAATGTATCAACTTCTGAAAGATCACATGGAGGGGCAGGAGGGGGAGGAGGTAGGAGGAAGGCAAGAGGATGCAGAGGCACCAAATGTATCAATTTGAGAGAGATCTGGCCACCAGGAGAGGCGGGGGAAGGGGAGAGGAGAGGGAGGAGGAGGAGAGAGGGAGCTTTGTTGTGAGTCAGCCTCCATTTGCTCATTGTGAAAGAGGTGGTGTTACTGGAGAGGAGAGGACTGTCTGAAAGTTATTTGGCTAGAGCAGTGGTCTCCAAAGTGGGGTGCATGCACCTCGGGGGGGGGGACACAAGATGATCCATTGGGTTACACGAGCTGCCTGATAATTGAGCAGCCTCCTGCTGCCCTGACAAGCTGCCATTGTGTGCAATGATGGTGGTGATGGTGGCGGCAGCAGCAACAGGGTGGGACGGGAGCTGAGAGGGAAGCTCCATGGAAT
Source organism: Heloderma suspectum (assembly GCF_057233095.1). Classification (NCBI taxonomy): domain Eukaryota; kingdom Metazoa; phylum Chordata; class Lepidosauria; order Squamata; family Helodermatidae; genus Heloderma; species Heloderma suspectum. The sequence continues at coordinate 258,369,815 of NC_139461.1, forward strand.
TTCTCTTTCCTCTCCAGTCCTAGCCACTGGGAGCAACTCCCCCAGTCTCTTCCAGGCATGGCAGAGGAAGCCTTTACCCTTCCCACTCTCCTTTGGCAGAATGAAGCTGAGAAGAAAGCATGTCCTATGGGGACTGGGTAAAATGAGAATCCATAAAATCAAAAAGGGATCCTTATGATTTCATGTGATTTTTGAAAGGGAGACCCACGAAACCACCATCCAATCAAAGAACACATCTGCTTCCATGGACTGAACCAGAAAAATCATGGATCTGCCACTCGTGGGTGCAGCCACGGCATAAAAAATGGCTCCTTGGCAGGGATCCTATTGTTTTCATATGATTTTTGCAGAGCAAATCCCCCAGACCACCAGCATATCACACAGCACATCTGCCTCCATGGACTGAGCCAGTAAAATCATGGATCTGCCACTCACGGGCACAGCCAAGGTATAAAAACAGGGGAAAATGGCTCCCCCCATTCCCTGGAACAAGACAGCTGCCCGTGTGCATTCAGAGGGCCTAGAAGCTGGTGGTGGCAGCAGCAGCAGCCCGCCTCATTGGGAGGAGTTGGCCTCCAACCAGGCGCCATCCCCTCTTTCTAAGGAAGGGAGAGAGCGTAGTTGGAGGGCAACTCCTACCCTCATGCTTGTTGGCAGTTGGCAGGCTGTGACAGGCAGTGTTTTCCCCGGTGGCTCCCCTGATGGCGGACCCCCCCTCCATGGAACAAGGGCCCAGGTAAGGAGCTGGGGGCTGGGTGGCGTATTGCGGGGGGGGGAGTGGGATTCGGTTGTCAGAGCTCCCCCGAATCAGCCTGAGCCAAATTGGGCCTGCCTCGGAAGCCCCGTAGCGGCTTCTGAGTTGGATCGGTGGGTCCATGCACAGCCCTAATTAGAACACAAATAGTGAGCAGTGAATGGTTCTGGAAATAAAAAGAAAAGAAGCCACCTTGCAGCTTCTGCCCTGGCTGACACAAGTCCATAGAACATTGCAGCAGTCCAGGCTGGACATGCTAGGACATGAGTGATCAAAGCTAGGTCAGTTTTTTGCACCTTGTGAATCAGATGAAGCTGCTAAACAGTGTTCGTAGCCCCTGTCATCACCTGAGTATGTAGGGCAAGTTCCAGATCCAAGACTACTCCCAAGCTGCAAACCCAATCCTTCAGAGGGAGTGCAGCTTCAACCAGAACAAAACTACTGAACACATGCTTAGTCAGAGGGGTTATGCCTAGTTCGACTCTCTCTGATCAGTTCATATCTGAGTTCTTTGATAATATGGTGCCCTACCCTAAATATTGGGGATTGTATATCTCCCTGTAGTGTTGGAATAATGTCTGTGGAACCCAGTCTGCTCTCTTGTACCACTTTTTCAAGGAGTTCCAGTTCCATTGACTAAATACTGAGGAATACGATCATTTCTGCATATCTGTATAATTTCCTTGCATGCTTTTGTGTAACATGTAGGAACTAGTGTCCCAGTACTAGGTCTGGGCTATCTAAGAAAGGCCCATGGCTCAGTGGTAGAGCACATGCTTTGCAAGCAGAAGGACCGAGGTTCAATCTCTATGTAGGGCTTGGAACAACCCCTATCTTGTCCATCAAAACAGTCAGTATAAGCTTGTCCATCAATCTAGACAGTACTGAACTAGAGGAACCAATTGTCCAACTTGTAATAAGGCTGCTACCAATGATCCTATTATGTTCTAATATGGCTTCTGGTCCATTTCCAGTCTAAATTCAAGGTGCTGATATTAAACCTACATAACATGGAACCAGTGTACCTTAAGGATCACCTTCTCCTGTATGAACATGCCTTGCCGTTAAAATGTTCCTCTTAGATCAACTTAATTTTCCCCACTTTCAGAGGTATGGCTGATAGTTATGGGACCTTCTTAGTTGTGGCACTCCAACTTCAGAGTGCTGTCATCAGGAAGGCTCACCTGATGCCAAGATTGACACCTTTACTGTGGGTATATTTACTGTGTATATTTACTGTGGGTTTTATTTTTTTCTGTTGCTGTTTTTTATATTGTCTTTTATTGTTATGTTGTTGTTTTAATTTTAAATTGTTAGCTGCTCTGGGAGATTTCACCTGAAAGGCAGGCTAAAAATAAATGCATTAGATATAGCTTTGGTTGGCACTAACATAAAACATAATAGGCAGGGCGGAAGAACAATGTCCCCAAAAACTTTAAAAACCTAAAACATGTATAACTAATTGTAACAGCTCCTACCATTTTAATTTGCAAGCTGGTGTCCATTCTGCTTGTGCATTTTAAAGTCCTTCTTTCTGCTTAAATAATTGATGCGGTACTGAAATGTGTCATGCATCACATCCTGAAAGTGAATTAATTGGCTTTAAGATTCCTGTGCCAGCTAACAAGGCCTCAAGAGGCTTTTTCTTCTCCAGGAAAACAAGACTCAGGGTCAGAAATCAAACCAAAGGAGGTACAGAAATACTTGGAAGGCAGCAGTTTCATAATGAGTTTTGATTGTAAAATTCTCACACAGATTAAAATGTCGGAAATTAGCATGAAATGGGGAGGGAGTAAAAACAGGCATTGGTAAAGTTAAATTAGTACCATTTACATATTAAATTAAATGTAACTCATCTGTTTGCCCTGATAGCTCCTTTTTACCAGTGTTAGCACCGGAAAGTTCTAGTGCTGAGTAATAAGTTGGTTTCTACTGTAGAGATGTCTGCAGCTAGAAAACGGAACACTTGTTATGAGAATGCATGCACAACAGGTACACTGGGAACATTCTTCAGTGGGAATCGATTTAGTGATGGATGAAGCTGTCAATTTCAGTTTCTGTCAGTTTCTCATTTTTCCAGTCTTGAGCTTTTCTACACTAGGCTGTTAATCCGCTGTATCAGTTTCATCACAGAATTGAGATCTGAGCTCTACACAAAGTGCTTTTCCTTCCCTGCTTTTCCACTACATAATCTCTAGGTGGCACTATGCTATAGCAGAATAACGCATTGTCACAAGTCAGAGAATAAGTTTTCTTTTGCTTTCACAAATAATACTCCATTGTCCCTGTTTTTTTTTAAAAAGCCAGGAAATTGCTTTTAAAAAATAGAAGTGAAACCGGAGGGTCATGCCTTCACTTAAAGAACCAGTAAACAACCCTGAGTAAGGAAGGACAAGAAGACAATAGATGCCTCATGTAGAAAAGCTCTTTAAGTTTGATCTATCCCAAACTTTGAGGATTTTTTTTCTTAAAGTTTGAATGAAAATTCATTTCATTTCTGGGCACAGTTCTCCTAATATATGCATTTGTATGCAATTTTGCCTAAAAGACACATTTTTGCAAGCAGTTTTCCTAATATAATGTACTTGTAATGTTATTTCTCTTGGTAGGTTAGTCTGGGATTTTGATCAACATAGCACAAAGTGGGTAGAATGTTGCACAAAATGTTTCAGGTTCTGCATGACCTTTAGCAGCTTTCATATGGTGGTAAGCTTGTGCATTAATAAATTATCCCAAAACCTCTGAAACCAAGCTTTGATAGAAAAGTCCACTGAACTTTTCCACTGGCTGCAGTTGTTGCCCTTGTTGCTCCTAAAGAATGTAAAATGAAGTATTTATGCAGGGTAGAGTATAAATCCTTTGGAAAGATACCCAGAATTGCACGTACTGAATCTTGATGATGTTTTGTTTGGTCATATTGGTATTTTTTTTAAGAGTTTGTCCTAAAATGTCTCTACTAGAGGACATGAGCACCACATGGATAAGTGTACCTGCCCCACGGCACTTCTTCCAACATCTATTTGAAGCTGTTTTAAAGATCTTGTGCTTTGATAGGGGTTAAGTGCCACTGAAAAAGCACTTTGAAAGTAAATTCCCATGCTCTTGCACTTACTGCCTTAACTGAACCAGAAATACACTTGTCCCAAAGGGAATTGTCTAATGGTATTCCAAAATCCACTTCCCTATATGCCTTTAATGCTTCAGATGACCCACAAAATGATTCAATCAGCAATTTGCATAGCTTGCGTTGGGAACAGGGCAACCTCATCTGCAAGTTATGGGAAGGGGGCAGTGTTGCATGGGAATTTGGGGGCATAGCTAGCCTTAGAATCTCTATAGCCTACAGTGTGGCTTCCTGTTCCTCCCATTCCTTCTCCCCCACCCCCGAACCTTCCTTCATTGCTGGGAGCACATGGCTTGCTCTCTCATTCCTGCCTGTGTAAGGGAACACAAAAATTAACTAAATTAATTTCTCCCCCATACCTAGGAATGATGAACACAGCATCCATTGTGCATCAGCACTGTTAGGATTTGTAGCTTTTACAAGTGTTCAGTTGGAGTTCTTTAAAAGCTCAACTGCTCTCCGGGTGAACAGTGCAATAGTTGTGGATCCTGATACCTTAGGGATCACATATACCACTGTACTTAAAACCAGGCATGTCAGGCCTTTTATATTCATCTTTCTTTCTAAGTCTAATGATATTTTAAAATTAACTTTTCGAAGGGGTGATTCGCAATGCGGGGGAGGCGCTCCGCACCTCCCCCAGAAATCCTAACCCGGCTGGCTCCGCTCTGCGGCAACTCCGCGGAACTGCTGGCCAGGTGCATTCGCAGGTGTGCGGAGCCTGCGGACACAAATGGCAGCAGCTATGGAGGCCTCCATTTGCGTTCCTGTTTTTTTGCCGTGATAGGCTACGTAAATATTTTTTACGTAAATATTTACATAGCCTATCACGGCAAAAAAGGGAATGCAAATGACGGCAGCTACAGCAGCCGCCATTTGCGTTCCTGTTTTTTTGCCATGATAGGCTACATAAATATTTACGTAGCCTATCATGGCAAAAGACAGGGGCGCAAATGGCGGCTGCCACAGACGCCACAATTTGCATTCCCTTTTTTGCCATGATAGGCTACGTAAATATTTACGTAGCCTATCATGGCCTCCGCACTGAGGCCCGTAGTGGAATCCTCTGACATCCCTATCAATTGTACAAGATTACTGCTAGGATCCCCTTCATGGATCACTGCCTTGTTGTGGTGAAGGGGCTTGCGTAACTCAGTGAAGCCATAAGCTATACCATGCAGGGCCACCCAAGACGGACAGGTCATGGCAGAGAGTTCTGACAAAATGTGGTCCACTGGAGAAGGAAGTGGCAACCCACTCCAGTATTCTTGCCAAGAAAACCCCATGGAACATATCACAAGGCTAAAAGAGATGACGCCAGAAGATGAGCCCCTCAGGTCGGGAGGTGTCCAATATACTACTGGGGAAGAGCAGAGGGTATTTCCAAATAGCGCCAGAAAGAGTGAAGCGGCTGGACCAAAGCCGAAAGGACACTCAGCTGTGGATGTGTCTGGCGGTGAAAAGAAAATCCGATGGTGTAAAGAACAATATTGTTTAGGAACCTGGAATGTCAGATCAATGAATGATGGTAAGCTGGAGGTGGTCAAGCATGAGATGGCAAGATTGATCATCGACATCTTGGGAATCAGTGAACTAAAATGGCCAAGCATGGGCAAATTTAATTCAGGTGACCATCATATCTACTACTGTGGGCAAGAATCCCTTAGAAGAAATGGAGTAGCACTCTTGGTCAACAAAAGGGTGGGAAAAGCAGTACTGGGGTACAATCTTAAAAACGATAGAATGATCTCAGTACGAATCCAAGGTAAACCATTCAACATCACAGTAATTCAAGTCTATGCCCCAACCACTGAGGCCGAAGAAGCTGAGGTTGATCGGTTCTATGAAGACCTACAACACCTTCTAGAACTAACACCCAAAAAAGATGTCCTCTTCATCATAGGGGATTGGAAAGCTAAAGTAGGAAGTCAAGAAATCACCGGGATAACAGGCAGGCGTGGCCTTGGTTTACAAAATGAAGCAGGACAAAGGCTAATAGATTTTTGCCAAGAGAACACGCTGATCATAGCAAATACTCTAGGGATGTACGAAAATTCCACCACGGATCTCAGGGAGGCTGAATGCCAGCACATTTGGCCCCCCGAAATCGGTGGCAGAACAGCCTGCCCCCACTGCCCCCCCCCAGGATGAGACTTACCTTGGCCAGATCTTCCTGGCGGCAACGGCTGCGGCGGTGGCTCCGGTGGTGGGGTGGCGGCGGCGGCAGGTCTTCCGACCAGCTGCCGCCGCCGCCATTTCCAGTTTAAAAAAAAAAAGTGATAGGCTACATAAAGATTTACATAGCCTATCACGGTTAGGTTTTTTTAAAAAACTGTGATAGGCTACGTAAATGTTTACGTAGCCTATCACAGCTGATTTTTTTTTAAAAAGCGTGTTTTCCTTATTTTGGCACGTCTTAGTCTACGGAAACATTTACGTAGACTAAGACGGCGAAAATAAGGAGAACGCAAATAGCGTAGCGGACGCTATTTGCGTACGCGCGTTTTTGTTTTTGTTTTTTTAAGTCAGCTGTAATAGGCTACGTAAACATTTACGTAGCCTATCATGGCTGACTGCAGGGACACAAACGGTCGTGGCTACGGCTGCTGCCATTTGCGTCCCTGCTAGCCAGCGGCTGGATGTCCGGCTGCTGGCGGAGCCGGCCAGCGGCTCCGCAGAATTCCTGCGGAGCACAGCTGGCCGGCCAGGATTCCAGGAGGGGAGGAACAGAGCACCTCCCCCCCAACCATAAACATAATCCGCGAAAGGTAAGTGCCTTTTGTACATCCCTAGAACACACTTTTCCAACAGCACAAGAGGCGACTCTACACGTGGACATCACCAGATGGTCATTATCAAAATCAAATTAATTATGTCCTTTGTAGCCAAAGATGGAGAAGCTCTATACAGTCAGTAAAAACAAGACCTGGAGCTGACTGTGGCTCAGTTCATGAGCTGCTTCTTGCAAAATTTCAGCTGAAATTGAAGAACGTAGGGAAAACCACTAAACCATTCAGGTATGACCTAAATCATATCCCTTATGAATATTAGGGATGGCGGAGAATTTCTCCCCGAAACTTCGGGAGGCCGAGCGCCAACGTGTTCGGCCCCCCGAACAAGTTTCGGGGAGAAATCCTCTGCACCCCCCCACCCCCCACACACACCCCCGGGACGGGACTTACCTTCGCCGAATGTCCCTCCCGGCAGCGGGTCCGGCCGGCGGTTCGGCAGGTGTTAGAGTGGGGCGGGAGCGGCAGCCGCCGCCATTCCAATAAAAGAAAAAAAAAAAACACCCCCGTGATAGGCTACGTGACGATTAACGTAGCCTATCATGGCTAGATTTGCAAAGTCAGCCATGATAGGCTACATCAATCGTCACGTAGCCTATCACGGGTGACTTTAAAAAAAAAAAGCGCGTACGGATAATGGTGGCCCCCATAGGGAGCCGCCATTTGCGTTCCTTATTTGGTCACTGTAGTCTACGTAAAGATTTACGTAGACTACGGCGAAAATAAGGACAACGCTATTTTACGTAGACAACGGAGAAAATAAGGGCCCCTATGGGGGCCGCCATTAGCGTACGCGCTTTTCTTTTTTTTTTAAAGTCACCCATGATAGGCTACGTGACGATTAACGTAGCCTATCACGGCTGACTTTGAAGATCTAGCTGTGATAGGCTACGTTAATCGTCAGGTAGCCTATCACGGGGGCGTTTTTTTTAAAAAAATAAAACAATGGAGTTCGTGGCCGGGCGAGGCGGGAAGCCTCCTCCCCGGCCTGAATTTCGGCCGGGGTGAGGCGGGAAGCCTCCCCCCCCAGCCTGAACTTCATGGGGGGAGCAGCGAAGTGCCCCCCTCCCACAGCGAACAAGCTTCGACGAAAGGTAAGTGCCTTTTGTCCACCCCTAATGAATATACAGTGGAGGTGAGGAATAGATTTAAGGGATTAGACCTGATAGAGTGCCTGAGGAACTATGGACGGAGGTCCGTAACATTGTTCAGGAGACAGCAACTAAATTCATCCCAAAGAAAAAGAAATGCAAGAAAGCCAAGTGGCTGTCTGATGAGGCTTTACAAGTAGCTGAGGAAAGAAGGCAAGCAAAAAGCAAGGGAGAAAGGGGAAGATATAGCCAACTGAATGCAGAGTTCCAGAGAATAGCAAGGAGAGACGACAAGGCCTTCTTCAATGAACAATGCAAAGAAATCGAGGAAAACAACAGAATGGGAAAGACTAGAGATCTCTTCAAGAAAATCGGAGATCTCAAGGGAACGTTTTGTGCAAAGACGGGCATGATAAAGGACAAAGAAGGCAGGGACCTAACAGAAGCAGATGAGATTCAGAAGAGGTGGAAAGAATACACAGAAGAACTATACAGGAAAGATCTTAATGTCCCTGATAGCCATGATAGTCACTGAACTTGAGCCGGACATCCTCGAGAGTGAAGTCAAGCGGGCCTTAGGAAGCATTACTAACAACAAAGCTAGCAGAGATGACAGTCTTCCAGCTGAGCTATTTAAAATCCTAAAAGATGATGCTGTTAAAGTGCTGCACTCAATATGCCAACAAATTTGGAACACTCAACAGTGGCCACAAGACTGGAAAAGATCAGTTTACATTCCAATTCCAAAGAAGGGCAATGCCAAAGAGTGTTCAAACTACCGTACAATTGCGCTCATTTCACATGCCAGCAAGGTGATGCTCAAAATCCTACAAGCTAGGCTTCAGCAGTATGCGAACCGAGAACTACCAGACGTACAAGCTGGGTTTCGAAGAGGCAGAGGAACTAGAGATCAAATCGCCAACTTTTGCTAGATCATGGAGAAAGCAAGAGAATTCCAGAAAAATGTCTATTTCATTCTGCTTCATTGACTACGCTAAACCCTTTGATTGTGTGGATCACAACAAACTCTGGCAAATTCTGAAAGAGATGGGAGTACCAGACCACCTTACCTGTCTCCTGAGAAACCTGTACGAGGGTCAAGAAGCAACAGTAAGAACCAGACATAGAACAACCGATTGGTTCAAAATTGGGAAAGGAGTACGACGAGGCTGCATATTGTCGCCCTGCTTATTTAACTTATATGCAGAGTACATCATGAGAAATGCCGGGTTGGATGAATCACAGGTTGGAATTAAGATTGCCAGGAGAATTATCAACAATCTCAGATATGCAGTTGATACCACCCTAATGGCAGAAAGCGAAGAGGATCTAAAAAGCCTCTTGTTGAGAGTGAAAGAGGAGAGTGCAAAAGCTGGTTTGAAACTCAACATTGAAAAATCTAAGATCATGGCATCTGGCCCCATCACATCCTGGCATATGGAAGGGGAAGAAATGGAAGCAGTGACAGATGTTATTTTCTTGGGCTCCAAGATCACCGCAGATGGTGACTGTAGCCATGAAAATGCCCTCACCCCGGCGCCAGCTTGTCTGGCTGAAAGGGGGGGCCATTGCAGGCGGGTGGGGTGACAAGATGTAGGCCTCTGATTGGTGCACCCCAATGGCACCACCATGCAGGGAGGGGCAGGCTGAGTTGCCTTAAACTCAGCTCCCCCTCCCAATCTCAGCTCTCTGGCTTGACGCAGCTAGAGAGAACTACAGCTCCGCTGAGAAACAACGAAGGACACCTGCCTGCTGGAGACCGGCTTCATCGTCATTCCAGCCACTTGAATTCCACGTACTATTAGGGATGGCGGAGAATTTCTCCACGAATCTCCGGGAGGCCGAATGCCAACGCATTTGGCCCCCCGAAATTGGTGGGGAAATTCTTCGCCGGCTCCCCGCACCCCCCCGGGATGGGACTTACCATGGCTGAATGTCCCTCTTGGTGGCGGGTCCCGACGGCATTTCGGTGGCATTTCGGGGGGGGCGGGGGCGATGGCCGGTCTCCCGACCGGCTGCCACCGGCGCCATTGCAAAATAAAAAAGTAAAGTAAAAAAAAACCCACACACCCGTGATAGGCTATGTAACAATTTACGTAGCCTATCACGGCTAGATCCAAAAGTCAGCCGTGATAGGCTACGCAAATCATCACGTAGCCTATCACGGGTAACTTTGGGAAAGAAAAAAAAAAGCACAAATAGCATGCCCTTATTTTCGCCGTAGTCTACGTAAATCTTTACGTAGACTAGACGTGCCAAAATAAGGAAAGCAAATGGCGGCGCCCATGGGCCGCCGCCATTTGCGTACGCGCTTTTTTTTTTCCAAAGTCACCCGTGATAGGCTACGTGACGATTAACGTAGCCTATCACGGCTGACTTTGGGAATCTAGCCGTGATAGGCTACGTAAATAGTTACGTAGCCTATCACGGGTGTGTGTGGGTTTTTTACTTTTTTTTTTTTTTTTGCAATGGCGGCGGCGGCCGCCCCTGCCCCCGCCGAACCGCCGCTGAACCGCCGCCGGGACCCGCCGCCCAGGGAGACATTCGCTGAAGGTAAGTCTCGTCCCGGGGGGGGCGGGGGGCCGGCGGAGAATTTTCCAACCAACTTCGGGGGGCCGAATGCATCAGCGCTTGACCTCCCGAAGATTCGGGGAGAAATTCTCTGCCATCCCTAACCTCGCCCCAGTTGTCCAGAAGGGTGACGTTCAGGGCCATGGGTTGCCGCTTTAGCTTACCTTAGCTTAGCTTAGCTTAGCTTATCTATACGACGCCCGGGCCGCCTGCAGCTCCGTCAATCACACCCCAGTAACCCCAGCCGCTTCACGCAGCATCTTACAGGGTTTTGCTGGATTAATTTAGGATCCCTCGTCTGCCCCCGCCCGCTCGGGCATCCACGTAAGAGACATATCAGATCCCTACGCTAATCTGGCGAGTTGTACTGTCACCAGGGCTACTCCTTCTCATAATGACGTTCACCTGAGTAGGTGCATGACTGGCTTATGTGAGGCCTTTTCACAGGAGGGTCGCCATTGCCCTTCCTTGCGCAAGGACCTGTTGAACCAGGACCTTTCGCTCCAATTTTGACTCCTTCCCGGCCGGGTTTGGCGATGGATCTGGCAGTCGCCACATTCACCAAGCTGTCTCCCGCACTGGCCCTTGGCCTATGGCGGGTCCGCTGCTTCAGCACTGCTATCTGTGCCAGGAATAAAGCCCCAAGGGCACATACTCCCAGGACACATGCAGTTTCCGTCGTGAGTGCTCCCTTGTAGCAGTCAGCACTCATGCACCTCTTGCCCAATGCCCGGGGATGGTAGGGTCCCCTTGGAAAAGCTGAGGCAGTAGGAAGCTCTGGATGGCCCATGCCTAGTTAGAACGCGTATTGACTTAGAACTAGGGATGGCAGAGAATTGCTCCACTCATCTCCAGGAGGCCGAATGCCAACGCATTCGGCCCCCCGAAATTGGTGGTGAAATTCTCCGCTGGCGCCCTGCCCCCCCCGGGATGGGACTTACCTCGTGCTAATGTCCCTTTCGGCGGTGGGCCCCGGCGGTTCGGCGGTGGTTCGGCGGGGGCGGGGGCGGCGGCGGCGGCCGGTCTTCTGACTGGCTGCCGCTGCCATTGCAAAATAAAAAAGGAAAGTAAAAAAAAACAAAAACCACACCCGTGATAGGCTACGTAACGATTTACGTAGCCTATCACGGCTAGATTTCCAAAGTCAGCCGTGATAGGCTACGTAAATCGTCACGTAGCCTATCACGGGTGACTTTGAAAAAAAAAAAAGCACGTACGCAAATGGCGGCGCTTAGTTTGGCACGTCTAGTCTATGTAAAGATTTACGTAGACTACGGTGAAAATAAGGGAACGCTATTTGCGTTGCCCTTATTTTCACCGTAGTCTACATAAATCTTTATGTAGACTAGACGTGCCAAACTAAGGAACGCAAATGGCAGCGCCCCATGGGCGCCGCCATTTGCGTACGTGCTTTTTTTTTTTCAAAGTCACCCGTGATAGGCTACGTGATGATTTACATAGCCTATCATGGCTGACTTTGGAAATCTAGCCGTGATAGGCTAAGTAAGTCGTTACGTAGCCTATCACGGGTGTGTGTTGTTGTTTTTTTACTTTACTTTTTTTTTCGCGGCTGGGTAGACGGGGCACTCCTCCCCGGCCTAAATTTCGGCGGCGAGGGATGGGGCGCCTCCCCGCCAGCCTGAATTTCGGCCGGGCGAGGCGGGGTGCCTCCCCCCCCTCGCCTGATCTTCGGGGGGAGAACCGAGGCGCCTCCTCCCCACCGCGAAGCAAGCTGCGGGACCAGGTAAGTCCCTTTCGTCCATCCCTACTTAGAACACGGTTTTATGCTAGTTTGTAGGGACCCCCCCTTTTTTTTCTCTAGGTCAGCATAGGCCATCCTTACCTCGTAAGCGACATTTCTCCTTGCCAGGCGTCGACAGGTTCAGGAGAGGTTAACAATGCAGTACTGGCAGAAGGGTTTTAGCCCCCCCGTTTTTCCAAACCCCGTTAACTACTCTAGGGATCTCCCCTTTTCGAAATGGTGCCCAAGAAATCCTCTAGGGAGTTTATCCTGATTCGTAACCTCTTCCCGGAGGGCCAGTCAGTTAATCACGAGATCCCTGATCATCTCTGCTCAGTGCGACACACCTCTTCGATGAGGCAGCTGTCTTGGTCTGAGATCCCGTCCACAGGTCCCTGAGGGGCATGTGCTACATGGAGTCCAAAGACGGTGGTCAAAGTTCTGACCTAACGCAAGTATTGCTCCCCTTTCCTGTTACCTATGTGTTCCTTAGCTCACAAAAGGCTGAGGGCCAGTCTCCCACATCAACATTCGGTGAAGCCAATCCGATACCCTTAGGGTTATTCTCGCCTCCCTCTGGACAACTTTCAGGTCCTTTAGGCACAGCACCAAGCCTTTATACATCAGGCAAGGCTTCAACTTAGTAGTGCTTTAATGGCACCTCCTTCCGGAAGCGTGAGCCTCTCCTCAAAGCTGGACTGCGGATTCACATGGTTCTGCTGCTACCTCCAAGGGGTTTTCAGATTCTTAGAGCAGGTCCGATCGTGCTATGGGTAGTGGCCTGTAGAGTGGAGGCTGCTGCCGCCGCCAAGCACATTTTTTGGGATAACCTTATAGCCAAGTCAGTAAAAAAAAACCCTCCGGTATGACAACATGACCACGTTATTCATTCTCCGTCCTCCTGAAATTGGAGGGTCATGTCATGTGTCAGTGTGTTCATGCTCCAGAGTCGGTGTTACAACATCAGGTTCTGGGTCCACTATGTGCTGGGTTAGGCAAACCCAGTTGTCGATGCCTTGTCATGAAATTAGGTCAACGTCTTCCGGGCCTTAGCCCCGTGGGTGCTCCATTCCCAGATCCCATCCTTGCAGTACTACAGGGGACAGGGATACTGAAGCCAGGCATGCCAGTCTGCACTCCATGGCTCTCTGTATAGGAGCCGCCTGCGGCAGAGCAGGTAGGGTGTGCCGCACTTTAGGCAAAGCTTCAGCGTTAGGATTCATGACCCTTATCTATAGATCAGTGGCCGCATTTCGCGCCTCCTTAAGGAACAACAGACTATCTGGGACCATAAGTCGCAAGCTGGCCATTTAGCCTTCCAGCCCACAACGGTGGGATTCACTGACTCCATGTCAGATTTTAGGGTTCGGCGTGCAATATAGTGTTGGGCACAGATGTTGCCTGCTTTAGTAAATTAGCCACCCTCTCTCTCCGGATACCCCTTTTGGGCTCCGGGGGTAATGGCCCTCCATTTCAGCTTTCCAGTAAGACGTTTCCCTGTCCCACGTAGCAGCCTTAACGGCCTTCTTCAACCCCCCCCTTCGGAATTCAGGGTTGGTCTGGGCTCCCAAGGCCGACTGGTCCCGGAGGGCCTTGATATGCTTCAAGGTACAGGTCTGGCCCAATGTAACCCATTGACGTATTTGGTGATCTAACTGATAGGTATGGCAAGGGCACGGCAGTGGCCCACGGTCAAACGCAAGTCAACGGGTTAGGCCCCGTCGGCACCTTATGGGTTTTATGGAATGCCGCGGGTCTGAGGAGGGGCCTCCGTTTTATCACTTCAACAGCTTACTGTTGACTTAAGGGCAATTTGGGCAGTTTCTACATTAGCTCTACCCCGCTAGGCCCAGGTAATTTGCAGTTCAGAGCCCACTGTTGTTACATCGAAGCAGTCTCCATGGTAGCCGCTGGAGTTTTCTCTCTCAGGCATGTTAGGACATTTTGAAAATGGGGCTTCACAGCGTTTCGGCCTGCGTTCTCAAGTTGTCCGCTTCTTCCTGACACAATTTTCGCTTTGCTTGCCCTAATGTGCTTATTCCTTAGACCAGCAGACTCGTCGTACGCCCAGTACGGGTGCTTTTACATGGGCACGTTATGATGTCTGGAGCTGCATGAAGGGCTTGTATGTCATCTTCAGACTTCAGCTTCTGTCACCCCATCACATTAGGATCCAGTGGCTTCACAGACGTGGCAGGCAGTGGGAGCCCCCTCCTCACTCTGTTCCACCAAAGTTTGTCAGTCTTCCTCCGCAGGTCCAGGTGCTGCACATTGAGAGGAATGACGTCGGCTGTAAGCCAGGCGTGGACCTGATCCAACAGGCCTTGGTTGAGATGCAGGTGGTCCGGCATAACTGGCCGGAAGTAGCCGATTGCAGCCCTCACTGTTCCCATGGATCAATGGGAAGGACTGGAATGACGTTGCCAGCGGCAAGGCATGTCTGAAAGTGCACAGAGAAATGGCTTATGGCCATGTGAATGAGGTGATGGATGCACCACCCACAAGGGAATTCTATGGACTTGGAGGGAGCGTTACAGGTAGGATGGTGTCTGCCTGTCTCATTTAGTGAATAACATATTTCTGTCTGATATGCAAAGGGGCCTGCGGGAAGTTCTTCTGCGCAGGTGGGGGGAGTTTCACAAGCTCTAGGCTTGTGACTCCTGTGGCGGCTAGGACGGGCAAAAACAGGAAAGTAGGGATGTTGTGCATGCAGAGGCAGCTTATGGTGTCAGGTGACGCCTGAGGCCCCCCGAACGGGTTGTGCGGCTCGGCGGGGGGATAAGGGTTGCCTGGGAGACCAACCCTACTCACTCACCCAGGTGTTGTGTGGCACTGGGTTGGAGGTGACACCGGAAGGTCTACCTCCCCCAGAAGGGGCAGTCCGGAGGGATGGCGAGATCACCGCCACCCCTCAGGCTGGGTGTGTTTTCGCCCAAGAAGTGCCAGCTAGCCGCTGACACAGTTAGATGCCCGTCCTAGTTACCCCTTTGCAGCTATTTCAATAACTGTGGCCCGATTTTCAACCCAAGCTTGTTGTCTGCATCTTCTTTAACCCATCTCCGCTCGCAAATGCCCTCACCCCGGCGCCAGCTTGTCTGGCTGAAAGGAGGGGGCCATTGCGGGTGGGTGGGGTGACAAGACGTAGGGGCCTCTGATTGGTGCACCCCAGTGGCACCAACATGCAGGGAGGGGCAGGCTGAGTTGCCTTAAACTCAGCTCCCCCTCCCAATCTCAGCTCTCTGGCTCGACGCAGCTCCCTCCCGCCCTCCCCTAAGCAGTGTGGGTTTATTACCGGTTGCCCTTTGGGAACCATGTAGGAATTTTTTGGCTCACAGTTCGATTGGCCTATTGTTGTTGTTGTTGTTCAGTCGTTCAGTCGTGTCCAACTCTTCGTGACCCCATGGACCATAGCACGCCAGGCCTTCCTGTCCTGCGCTCTCTCCCGGAGTGTGCTCAAGTTCATATTCATTGCATCAGTGATGCTATCTAGCCATCTCATCCTCTGCCATCCCCTTCTCCTTTTGCCTTCAGTCTTTCCCAGCATCAGGGTCTTTTCCAGGGAGTTTTCTCTTCGCATTAGGTGGCCAAAATATTGGAGCTTCAGCTTCAGTATCTGTCCTTCCAATGAGCAGTCAGGGTTGATTTCCTTTAGGATGGACTGATTTGACCTCCTTGCAGTCCAGGGGACTCGTAAGAGTCTTCTCTAGCACCACAGTTTGAAAGCAGATTGGCCTATTACTGTGCGTCTTTTTTGCCTACGTCACACTGTTTTGCGGGTCGAGTGTGTCCTGTAAGGGAGTATGGTCATTATCATCGGTCACATTCCAGTTGGCGGCTAGGACGGGCAAAAACAGGAAAGTAGGGATGGTGTGCATGCAGAGGCACCTTATGGTGACACGTGACACCTGAGGCCCCCCGAACGGGTTGTGCGGCTCGGCGGGATATAAGGGTTGCCTGGGAGACCAACCCTACTCACTCACCCAGGTGTTGTGCGGCACCGGGTTGGAGGTGACACCAGAAGGTCTACTCCCCCAGAAGGGGCAGTCCGGAGGGATCACCGCCACCCCTCAGGCTGGGTGTGTTTTCGCCCAAGAAGTGCCAGCTAGCCGCTGACACAGTTAGATGCCTGTCCTAGTTACCCCTTTGCACCTATTTCAATAAATGTGGCCCAATTTTCAACCCAAGCTTGTTGTCTGCGTCTTCTTTAACCCATCTCCGCTCGCAATTAAAAGATGCTTGCTCCTTGGGAGGAAAGCTATGGCAAACCTAGACAGCATAGTAAGAAGCAGAGACATCACTTTGCCGACAAAGGTCCTTCTAATCAAATCTATGGTTTTCCCAGTAGTAACGGATGCCTGTGAGAGCTGGAGTATAAGGAAGGCTGAGCGCTGAAGAATTGATGCTTTCGAACTGTGGTGCTGGAGAAGACTCTTACGAGTCTCCTGGACTGCAAAGAGGTCAAACCAGTCCATACTAAAGGAAATCAACCCTGAGTGCTCATTGGAAGGACAGATACTGAAGCTGAAGCTCAAATCTTTTGGCCACCTAATGCGAAGAGAAAACTCTCTGGAAAAGACCCTGATGCTGGGAAAGACTGAAGGCAAAAGGAGAAGGGGACGGCAGAGGATGAGATGGCTAGATAGCATCACTGATGCAATGAATATGGACTTGAGCATGCTCCGGGAGAGAATGGAGGACAGGAAGGCCTGGCGTGCTATGGTCCATGGGGTCACGAAGAGTCAGACACGACTGAGCGACTGAACAACAACAACAACTGCTAGGATATAAGAATTGCTGTTTTGGAGGAACTAGAAAGAGGAAGTATAAACTGTCCTTTGCTCCCTTCTCAGAACTAGAAGTGCTAGGAACAGCTAATACAAATCTGTGGAGGAAAACTGCTGCTCTGTATCAATGCATAAGGCGAGTTTTTTCTCAGTAAGTAATAAATCCATCTTACTGTATAGCTGTTGCTATACAGTAAGCAACAGGAACATTTATCTGTTTCATGAAGCCATGGATGAAGACTCAGGCATACTCTGTAACATAGTCTATTCTAAATGATCATAGCAATTACTAGGTTTCAGTTTCAATGGTTTTGTAGATCTGTAAGAATGATGGGGTATTCATGTAACAAAGTGGATGCAAAAGGCAGCATGGACTGCTCCCTGTTGAGAATTTTGGCCGCTTCACTCCATTCCACCACCACCCCATTTTCCATTTATTTTCCCCAGCAGTCAGCATTCTGTAGCCACTGAGCATGTCCTCATTGGACTGTTTGGGGGATTCTTCTTCCTTAGAGACTTTTTCTTTTTCTAAAGATTTCATTGTTTTTCTGAAAATCTTGGATTTTCCCCCAAGCCTAACAATACTTCCCCTTTGTGAAGGTTGGTGCCATGTTGGCTACATAAGCAACAACACTCACCACCTGAACATCAGAAATAAAAGATGTGATAAAACAGACTCCAGCTGTTAAGTGCTGGAACGAAAGGAATTGGAAGTCAATAAAAGTAATTAGTTTATTATGAATAGTAAATACATGTTAAGATTTTATGTCAGTTGCTCCTTATCTATCAGTTTACTCAACTGATACCTTATTAATATGGATGTGCGAAAGTCACTTACCTTTCCTCAGGGGTGATTCGCGGTGGGGGGGAGGCACTCCGCACCTCCCCCCAAAATCCTAACCCGGCCAGCTCAGCTCCACGGCAACTCCGCAGAGCTGCTGTCCGGGTGCATTTGCAGGCGTACGGAGCCTGTGGACACAAATGGCAGCGGCTACGGTGGCCACCATTTGTGTTCCTGTTTTTTTGCCATGATAGGCTACGTAAATATTTACGTAGCCTATCACAGCAAAAAAACAGGGGTGCAAATGGCGGAGGCTACAGCAGCCGCCATTTGCATTCCCTTTTTTTGCCATGATAGGCTACGTAAATATTTATGTAGCCTATCACAGCCTCTGCAGGAACGCAAATTAAGACGCAAATTAAGAAGCATTGCTAATAACAAGGCAGCAGGAGATGACGGTATCCCAGCTGAACTGTTTAAAATCTTGCAAGATGATGCTGTCAAGGTGATGCATGCCATATGCCAGCAAATTTGGAAAACACAAGAATGGCCAACAGATTGGAAAAAATCAACTGATATCCCCATACCAAAAAAGGGAAGCACCAAAGAATGTTCAAACTATCGAACAGTGGCACTTATTTCACGTGCTAGATTGGAAAAAATCAACTGATATCCCCATACCAAAAAAGGGAAGCACCAAAGAATGTTCAAACTATTGAACAGTGGCACTTATTTCACGTGCTAGATTGGAAAAAATCAACTGATATCCCCATACCAAAAAAGGGAAGCACCAAAGAATGTTCAAACTATCTAACAGTGGCACTTATTTCACGTGCTAGTAAGGTAATACTCAAGATCTTGCAAGGAAGACTCCAGCAATTCATGGAACGAGAATTGCCAGATGTACAAGCTGGGTTTAGAAAAGGCAGAGGAACTAGAGACCAAATTGCCAATATCCGCTGGATAATGGAGAAAGCCAGGGAGTTTCAGAAAAACATCTATTTCTGTTTTATTGACTATTATAAGGCCTTTGACTGTGTGGATCATAACAAATTGTGGCAAGTTCTTGGTGGAATGGGAATCTTGTCTGCCTCCTGAGGAATCTGTATAACGACCAAGTAGCAACGGTAAGAACAGAACAGAACAGAACGGTAAGAACAGACCACGGAACAACGGACTGGTTTAAGATTGGGAAAGGAGTACGGCAGGGTTGTATACTCTCACCCTACCTATTCAACCTGTACGCAGAACACATCATGCGACGTGCTGGGCTTGATGAAGCCACGGCTAGAGTTAAAATCGCTGGAAGCAATTAACAATCTCAGATATGCAGATGATACCACTTTGATGGCTGAAAGTGAGGAGGAGCTGAGGAACCTTATGACGAAGGTGAAAGATGAAAGTGCAAAAGCTGGGTTGCAGTTAAACCTCAAAAAAACCAAGATTATAGCAATCAGCTTGATTGTTAATTGGCAAATAGGGATGGCGGAGAATTTCTCCCCGAAACTTCGGGGGGCCGAGTGCCAACGTGTTCGGCCCCCCGAACAAGTTTCGGGGAGAAATTCTCCGCACCCCCCTACCCCACACACACACCCCCGGGACGGGACTTACCTTTGCTGAATGTCCCTCCCGGCGGCGGGTCCCAGCGGCGGTTCGTCGGGTCTTCGTCAGGGGCAGGGCGGCAGCTGATCTTTCGACCGGCTGCCGCCGCCGCCATTCCAATAAAACTAAAAAAAAAAAACGCCCCCGTGATAGGCTACGTGACGATTAACGTAGCCTATCATGGCTAGATTTGCAAAGTCAGCCATGATAGGCTACGTAAATCATCACTTAGCCTATCACGGGTGACTTTAAAAAAAAAAAAAAAGCACGTACGGCTAATGGCGGCCCCATAGGGAGCCGCCATTCACGTTCCTTATTTGATCACTGTAGCTTATTTGATTGCTATTTGCGTTGCCCTTATTTTCGCCGTAGTCTACGTAAATCTTTACTACAGCAACCAATTAAGGAACGCGAATGGCGGCTCCCTATGGGGGCCGCCATTTGCGTACGTGCTTTTTTTTTTTTTTAAGTCACCCATGATAGGCTACGTGACAATTTACGTAGCCTATCACGGCTGACTTTGCAGATCTAGCCATGATAGGCTACGTTAATCGTCATGTAGCCTATCACGGGGGCATTTTTTTTTTTTTTACTTTTTATTTCGCGGCCGGGCGAGGCGCCTCCTCCCCGGGCTGAATTTCGGCCGGGCGAGGATGGAATCTTCCCCCCGGGCTGAATTTCGGCCGGGCGAGGCGGGAAGCCTCCCCCCCCCCTGGCCTGAACTTCGCGGGGAGAGCAGCGAAGTGCCTCCCCCCCACCGCGAAAAGCTGCGAGACCAGGTAAGTGACTTTCGTGCACCCCTACTGGCAAATAGAGGGAGAAAATGTGGAGGCAGTGACAGACCTTGTCTTTCTAGGCGCAAAGATTACTGCAGTCGCTGACTGCAGTCAGGAAATCAGAAGATGTTTACTTCTTGGGAGGACAGCAATGACAAATCTTGATAAAATAGTTAAGAGCAAAGACATCACACTGACAACAAAGGTCCGCATAGTTAAAGCAATGGTATTCCCCATAGTAACCTATGGCTGCGAGAGCTGGACCATAAGGAAGGCTGAGCGAAGGAAGGTAGATGCTTTTGAAATGTGGTGCTGGAGGAAAATTGTGGGAGTGCCTTGGACTACAAGAAGATCAAACCAGTCCATACTCCAGCGAATAAAGCCAGATTGCTTGCTTGAGGGAATGATATGAAAGGCAAAACTGAAGTACTTTGGCCACATCATGAGAAGACAGGATACCCTGGAGAAGATGCTGATGCTAGGGAAAGTGGAAGGCAAAAGGCAGAGGGGCTGACCAAGGGCAAGATGGATGGATGATATTCTGGAGGTGATGGACTCAACCTTGGGGGAGCTGGCAGTGGCGACGGCCGACAGGAAACTCTGGCGTGGGCTGGTCCATGAAGTCATGAAGAGTCGGAAGCGACTGACTGAATAAACAACAACAACAATCACGGTGAAGCGAATGGTGGCGGCAGACATGGCCACCATTCGCGAAGCAACGCGGACGGCAGCAGGTAAGTGCTCCGTTTCGCGCACCTTTCATGGGGTGGTGGGGAGGGGGGCTTCGTTCCGCCACGGATTTTGGGGGGGGGTAAATTCACTGGCATTCAGCCTCAGTGAGATATGTGGTGGAATTCTCTGACATCCCTACTTATTAAGCAAAGTCATGAGAAGGTTTGTGCTGGCATGCAACTCACACACAAAATGCAGAGATCATAAGCAGAGTAGGGATGTACGAAAGGCACTTACCTTTCGCGGATTATGTTGATGGGGGGGAGGCGCTCCGTCCCTCCCCCCGGAATCCTTGATGGGGGGGAGGCAATCTGTTCCTCCCCCTCCTTGGAATCCTGGCCAGCCAGCTGTGCTCCGCAGGGATTCTGCGGAGCCGCCAGCCGGCTCCGCAGGCAGCCGGACATCTGGCCGCTGGCTAGCAGGGACGCAAATGGCGGCGGCCATAGCCGCCACCGTTTGCGTCCCTGCAGTCAGCTGTGATAGGCTACGTAAATGTTTACGTAGCCTATCACGGCTGACTTTAAAAAACAGCAACGCGCGTACGCAAATGGCGGCGGCTACAGCTGCTGCCATTTGCATTCCTTATTTTGGCACGTCTTAGTCTACATCAAGATTTACATAGACTAAGATGGCGAAAATAAGGGGAACACAAATAGCGTAGTGGACCCTACGCTATTTGCGTTCCCCTTATTTTCGCCATCTTAGTCTACGTAAATCTTGACGTAGACTAAGACGTACCAAAATAAGGAATGCAAATGGTGGCGGCCGTGGCCGCCGCCATTTGCGTACGCGCGTTGTTGTTGTTTTTTAAGTCAGCCGTGATAGGCTACATAAACATTTATGTAGCCTATCACAGTTTTTTTTTTAAACTTAGCCATGATAGGCTACATAAATTTTTACATAGCCTATCACGTGTTTTTTTTAACTGGAAATGGCAGCAGCGGCAGCCGGTCGGAAGACCGGCTGCCACAGCTGCCGCCACCAAACCGCCGCCACCGGAGCCACCGCCGCCAGGAAGATCCGCCCCAGGTAAGTCTCATCCTGGGGGGGGCGGGGGGCAGACCGTTCCGCCACCGATTTCGGGGGGCCGAATGCGCTGGCATTCGGTCTCCCCGAGATCCGTGGCGGAATTCTCTGACATCCCTAAAGCAGAGTGGTCATTTGCTCTTGTCCTCAAAGGGCTTCTGTCACTGACTTAAGGCTATGTCTGCTTCTCCTCCTCCTTCTCCTCCTCCTCCTCCCTATTTGACATAGCAAAAAGAGAGACTTTGAGACCACCTTATACACCAGGGGTGTATAGCACAAAACACAGCAGTGGGAATTGCGCCCCAGACCTGGAGAGTGTGTGAGTCATCTAAGCAACAATTATACCAGGCTGTTGTTTAGATCAAGCTTTGAGCAGCAGGAAAAAGGCATACATTAAATAGATGAGCAGGCATGTGTTTACAACAGAGGTGGGCAATTTATGGCTTTCCAGATGTTTTGGCCTAAAACTCCCATCATCTCTCACCATTGACTATGCTTGTTAGGATTTCTGGGAATTGTAAATCGAAACATCTTGAGGTCCCACCCCTGCTTTAGAATCTAGAGTAAAAAGATATGATTCTGAGGAAGGCTCTTGTTCAAATCTTAGTAAACTGATTAAAATCAAGCTCATCTATTATTTCTAATATCTGATCTAAACTGATATCCCTCAAATCCCCTTAAAGAGGCAAAAGGATACACACAGACACACACACACACCAGATGAAGAAGCCACAAAGGGAATGTTCTATGAAAGAGACTTAAAAACATTTTTTCTTTTTTTTTTAACCTATTCAGTTTAGCAAGAGCTTCTGGCAAGATGTATAATTTGGGAATGAAGAATATATTTTGAGAAGTTCAAGAGCTCTTGATCTGAAACTAATTTGTTGACAAAAAGAGTTAAAGGGCTGCAAATTGTACTTTACCTGAACTATTTAATGGCATGTAAATAAACTGACTGGGCCAGATTCCTCCCTCGGTGACTTTGCCTTTACATTGCTGTCACTCTGCTGAGCTCTGAGGAATTGCACTAGCATATGTCTGGTATAATGGAGCAAATAAATAGATCCACCATGTTTTCATGCTAATAAGCTGGGCCTTGTTGGTACAGCCATATTCTCATGACATGCTGTTGTCTGAGCTAAACCTGGGAAATGTTTTCTGCCCATAGGTCTTCTCTCAGATAATAGCACTTCTAACTTCTGCCGTGAAAAGCAGCTTAGAAATACCTCAAATATTTTAAATAAATACAAAATAAAAAGTGCACAAAATGTTTTTGTTTAATTCTACCAGGATTGTATCACAGCAGTTTTATGAGATGGGCCAAAAATACCTCCTAAACACACAACACACACACACGCATATAGGATTTTTTGAGGAAGTTTGCTCAAGGTTATATCTCATGTAGAGGCTAAATTATCCTCTACTAAGAGCAGGGCCTTTTCTGTGGCAGCTCCAATGGTCTGGAGCTCTTTCCTGAGATATGTTTGTTCAAGTGAATCTCACCAATGAATGGAAATTACTCCCAAGTAAGAGTACCTACATCTGCAGTTTTAGATTAAGGTATAGAAAAGTAATGGGCGATTACTCATTGATATGGTCTGAATTTAATCCAAATCCTACTGTACCTTTAGGAAGGGAAGAGTTAAATGTCTTATGTAACAAATATTTTAGAGTATGAGTTGTTTTATTGTATTGTTACAATTCACAAATTCTGAACACTGTGAAAAAACGTCATGTTTAACATTTAGTGTATGAAATCGTTCTTTACAATTCTTTCAAATATCCTCATGTTCTAATTCCTCATAGTTAATTAAAATAAATCTTTGAATTTATGCAGATAAGCTTAACCTCTCCCTCCCTCCTTCCCTTTCGGTGGTGTGTCTTACAGACATTTTTAATGGTATTCCTTACTTACAATGGCTACTTTTCTCACCTCATTTTGGGAGCCATTTGGGAGCCCCTGTGAATTCCAGTAATGTCAGCTAAAGACCCCTTGACCTTTTACAGTGAAGTGTCTGGGTTATATATTGCAGAATAAGGAGATTCCATTCCTTGAGGAAGTAAGTTTTATGAGAATCTTTTAGCTCTTCTTATCTTTCAGTGTCACTAAGGTGGTTTTAATACATTGACCTCCAACTACCTACAAAAATGAAAAACACAATAAAGACAAGAACTACAAGAACTACAATCTCATTCAATAGTTCTCCCTCACAAACTATATTTCCCCTCCTGAAAGATATTTGTGTCTGTCTCCTGCTCACATTGACACCATCAACACTTAACTACAGGCCTCAATTTAAGATTATGATGAGGTACAGTTTTTCTTTTTTTCTGGGATGATGGAGAACATACCCAGTTCTTTCAACTGTTCCTCTTAGGACCCTCCCCATCCTGGTTGCACCACTCATGGGCAAACACCTTTGATTATCCCAAAGCAATGGGTTAGTTTAATGATGGGCAAGCTTCCCCACATTCAATGAATTGGACCAGGAAGCATTGAGAACTACAAGTTCCATGTACCCTGGCAAGACATCACGCTTCTAAACATGCTCAGAAGGGTCAGTGCCAGTTAAAAGAGCCCTCTTGTGCCTCTGCCGTGCTGCTGGTTCCTCCATCCATTCCTCCCAAAGGTAAGTTTGGTTGGGAAGGGAGGAGAAGTAGCTCAGAGCCCCGGGTGATGGTGTCAGAGTGTTTTTCTGGGTGGAGCTTGAATTCAGTGGCATTTAAACCTGGCTCATAACTGGGGAAGGGGATGGATTTTAGAACTAGAGGAATGCAGACTCTGAAATCCACCACCATTACTAGTCAGGTACCTGACAGAAGCTTGGATGATCAACAGGTCACCATCAACTGTGCTACAGTGATTAGAATGACAGGTGTGAACCTCAGTGCCCTACATTTGGATCCCTTCATGACCATGAAGGTAACCACCAGGGTAATCCTGTACATGTCTACTCAGAAGTACATTTTGTTGAGTTCAATGGAGCTTATTCCCAGGGAAGGGGGTATAGAATTGCAGCCTGGGTTTGTTGTTAAGAAAACTTGATACAACAGGAGGCTGTTCTGTCATTGGGTGATCTTCTGACATAAATAGAGATATGCAATAATATTGATTTAGCTCACCATAATTCTTCATTATTACAAACCAGCCGGAGCTTCCTTTTCCATTTGTCAAAATGGAACTGGCATATCTCTTGCTGTGGCTTGCAGCAATTTCTCAGTGTGTTGCTCATCTAATTTTAAATATTCATGGGTGGCTGCTTAGTAATCAGTGCATAACAAAACTGTACCATCTCCTTCGTCAAAGACATCAAGCGCACATATATTGCAAGAGAGGAAGAACATGGTTTCTTATGCAGCATCAAAGATTTTCGAAGGTTAGGGAACTGCTAAATACATGTGGGATGATACGGAGTAAAGAAGAGAATTTTGGATGCACAAGACTACATTGTATGTACGTGCAAACATTCTACAACCTGAATTACTGAAGTATAACACAGTGTGATGAGGGAAGCTATTCCCATGGAGAATAGAATTTCAGTAGCAGAGTGGAAACTTGCCAGCACTGACACATATTTGTAAATTGCAGACCCATTCAGATGTTGTGCAAATCCAAGAGACAATTTCACTGAGATCTGCCTATGGAGGAGACAAAGGAGACAAAGGCAAAGAGGTAAGTGGGCTGGAGGAAGCTGGAGGAAGCCCAGAGGGCTGTCCATTTCCTGCTGAGTGGCTGTGACCTCACCAGGTGCTTCTGAGAGCTCCAACTGAATTGGGGGTGTGTGGCCTGAGTACTCCCAGCAGCTGTGTAGTCAGGAAGCTCCAGTCTGTTTCCCACCTCCCAGCTGAGCAGAGCACAGTGGAGGAAGCTGCTCCAGCTGATCTAGGGACTACAGAAGCAAGCAAGCTCCCAGAGAGCAAGTGATCAGAGTGAACGAACAGGGGGAGCAAACAGGAGTTGGCCAGGGGAGCCGCAGTGGCAGAAGAGACAAAGGAGACACAGGCAAAGAGTGTGTAGAGGCACAGGCTACTCTAGAACAACCAGGAAGCTAGACACAAAAAGGGAAAAGAGACTATGGAAGGACAAGATTCTCCAGTGGAGGTGACCTGCAAGGTGTGTGCCATGCCAGAACGAACTTGAACGCTTAATACAGGAGGGAAATTATGACTTGATTGGTGTAACTGAGACTTGGTGGGATGACTCTCATGACTGGAAGACAGCAATTGAAGGATATAACTTGTTCAAAAAGAACAGGAAGAACAGAAAGGGAGGTGGGGTTGCACTATATGTTAAAAATACATATTTCTGCAAAGAAATACAGGAGATTGAGCTTGGTAGCCCCATCGAGAGCATCCGGGTTAAAATTAATGGAACAAAGAATAAAAGGAACATGGTGGTCAGAATCTACTACCAGCCACCCAATTCAAGGAGAAGACAAGGATGAAACTTTTGAAAAGCAAATAGCCTATGTTTCAAGGAAGCATGATGTAGTAGTAATGGGGACTTCAATTTCCCCGATATTTGTTGGGAGACAAATTCTGCAAAACATGGCCCCTCCAGGAAATTCAAATTCCTGACTTGTGTGGCAGATAACTTCCTCCTACAGAAAGTAGAGGAAGGAACTAGAGGATCACCTATCCTTGACTTGATCCTAACCAGCAGAGATGACGTAGTGGGTAAAGTAGCAGTTACAGGAACTCTGAGGGAAAGCAACCATGCTGTACTTGAGTTCTTGGTTCTAAGGGAAGCAAAAGCCGAGTGTAGCCAAACCTGTACCCTGGATTTTAGGAAAGCTGATTTTAATAAACTCAGAACAATGATCAGTAAGGTCCCATAGCAAGTGAATCTAATGAGGAGTTCAAGATGGATGGGAGCTTTTAAAAAAGGAAATTCTCAAGGCACAATTACAAATAATTCCAACAAGAAAAAAAGGAGGAAGACAACAGAGGAAGCCATTGTGGCTTCACGAAAAGCTTAAAGATTTTAGTTAGTTAGTTAGTTAGTTAGTTAGTTAGTTCATTTCTATACCACCCAATAGCTGAAGCTCTCTGGGCAGTTCACAAAAATTAAAACCAAATGGCACACAATAAAACAATTTAAAATATATAGAACATTAAAACCACAATATGACAATACAACCACAATAAAACCTAGTAGCACTGCAAGAATTTAAAATACAGATTTAAAACAGCAAAGCTAAAAGTCTAGAATACTAAAATGCTAAAATGCCTGGGAAAATAAAAAGGTCTTCACCTGGCGCCGGAAGGAATACAAATTAGGTGCCAGGCGAATCTCACTAGGGAGCTCATACCACAGCTGGGGTGCCACAGCAGAAAAAGCCCTCCTGCTAGTAGCTACCCGCCTCACTTCCTTTGGCTGGGGCTCACGGAGAAGGGCTGCTGAGGATGATCTTAAGGTCCAGGCAGGCACATATGGGAGGAGGCGATCCTTCAGATAACCTGGCCCCAAGCCATTAAAGGCTTTAAATGTTAATACCAGCACTTTGAATAGGGCCCGGAAATGGCCTGGCAGCCAATGCAGCTGAAAAAGTACTGGTGTAATAAGAACTCTCTGGCCAGTCCCTGTTACCAATCTTGCTGCCCTATTCTGGACCAGCTGAAGTTTCCGGACCATTTTCAAAGGCAGCCCCATGTATAACGCGTTGCAGTAATCCAGACAAGACGTTATCAGAGCATGGATAACTGTAGCTAGGCTACCTCCGTCCAGATAAGCGCGTAGTTGGTATACCAGCCTAAGCTGATAAAAAGTGCTCTATGCCACTGAGTTCACCTGTGCCTCAAGTGACAGTTCTGGATCCAAGAACAGATGGTGCTCTGAATGTCTTTACCAATGGAACTGCATTAATCGTGGTGTCCAATTCAAGATGAATCTGAGCGACTTTATCTTCCAAGTGCCTTGCAAACTCATCACAGTGTGCCACCGAGGGTTCCACCGTCTCTCTCCCTGGCCCAGAATGTAACAGGCTGCAAACCACTCAGAAAATCTCCGCTGGACGACACTGGGAAACCCTCACCACCACAGAGTGGGTTTTGCTAGTGGAAAAAAAACTGTCTGTTTGCCACCCTCACCACCACAGAGTAGGCTCGATAGTGACCTCTTACCTGTGTTCGGTCAGACTCAGCACGAGTTTTCTTCCACCTGCATTCTAGCTGTTTCCCCCTCTTGCTTCATTGCCTTCAGCCCAGGTGTATACCAAGGAGCTGGCCAGGCTCTGCTCAGAGAGAGAGGGCACTTGGGTGCAATCATGTCAACCGCCCGAATCATCCCTGCATTCCACAGAGTGACCTGGGCTTCGACAGGAGCACCAGCCATACCAGCAGGAAAGCCCCCCAGAGCTGGAATCCATTAGCCTCTGGGGCGGACCAATTTAATAGGTCTTGCAGAGGGGGAAGGCTGCCAGGAGTCTAAACCTCAACAGGAAGTGGTCCGACCATGACAAAGGAACAGATTTTAATTCCTCCAATTTCAGATCACCATTCTCCTGCCCAGTTGAGAAAACCGGATCAAGCATGTGTCCTTTTATATGCGTTGGGCTGATGACATGTTGGGACAGCCCCATGGTTGTCATGGTGGCCATGAAGAGATGACCTGAAAACAAAAAAGGACATGTATAGGAAGTGGAAGGAAGGCCAAGCAACAAACGAAGAGTACAGACAGGTAGCACAGAATTGCAGGGATGGCGTCAGGAAGGCTAAAGCTGAGAAAAAGCTGAGGTTAGTGAGGGATGCTAAAAGCAACAAAAAAGTAGGGATGGCGGAGAATTTCTCCCCGAAACTTCGGGGGGCTGAGCGCCAACATGTTCGGCCCCCCGAACAAGTTTCAGGGAGAAATTCTCCGCACCCCCCGCACCCCGCACCCCCCCCGGGACAGGACTTACCTTTGCCGAATGTCCCTCCCGGCGGCGGGTCCGGCCGGCGGTTCGGCGGGTGTTCGTCCGGGGCGGGAGCAGCAGCCGGTCTTTCGACCAGTTGCCGCCCCCGCCATTCCAATAAAAGAAAAAAAAAACGCCCCCATGATAGGCTACATGACGATTATCATAGCCTATCACGGCTAGATCTGCAAAGTCAGCCGTGATAGGCTATGTAAATCATCACGTAGCCTATCACGGGTGACTTAAAAAAAAAGAAAAAGCGCGTACGGATAATGGCAGCCCCCATAGGGAGCCGCCATTCCCGTTCCTTATTTTGTCGCTGTAGTCTACGTAAAGATTTACGTCACGTAAAATCGTCACGTAGCGTATCATGGGGGCGTTTTTTTAAAAAAAAAACAACTTTGGAGTTCGCGGCCAGGCGAGACGAGGCGCCTCCTCCCCGGCCTGAATTTCGGCCGGGCGAGGCGGGAAGCCTCCCCCCCGGCCTGAACTTCGCAGGGGGAGCAGCGAAGCGCCTCCCCCCCACCGCGAACAAGCTTCGAGGACAGGTAAGTGACTTTCGTCCACCCCTACAAAAAAGCTTTCTTCAGCTATGTGCATAGTAAAAGACAGAGGAAAGAAATGGTGGTTCAACTATTAAATAAGGATGGCAAAACGATAACAGATGACCAAGAAAAGGCATAAGTGCTCAATTCCTACTTTGGCTCAGTCAGTCAGTCTTCCCCCAAAAGAAAGGCGAAGTACAAGCTGAAGGGGCAAGATCACAGCTTGAGATTGATAAGCATATGGTCTGGTTCAGTCTGTGGAGGCAGATGTGCTCTGTGATATGTTGGTGGTTTGGGGGATTTGCAGGGATCCTCTTGATTTCATAAGATTTTTGCAGAGCAAATCCCCCAATTTCTGTTGCTCCCAAGGGCAGGACTAGAACCAGTGGGGGAACATTGAAGGGAATCAGATTTTGGCTGCCAAGGATCCAAGTTTTTGCACCATGGCTGCACCCATGAGTGGTGGATCTGTGATTTTTCTGGTTCAGTCCATGGAGGCCGACGTGCTCTGTGATTGGATGGTGGTTTTGTGGGTCTCTCCTTTAAAAATCATATGAAATCATGAGGATCCCTTTTTGATTTTATGGATGCTCATTTTACTCAGTCCCCATAGCACATGCTTTCTTCTCAGCTTCGTTCCGCCAAAGGAGAGTGAGAAGTGAAAAGGCTTCCTCCGCCATGCTTCCTCTTTGCTCCCAGTGGCTAGGACTGGAGAGGGGAGAGAAATTCCATGGAGCTTCCCTTTCAGCTCCTGTCCCATCCTGCTGGTGCCACCAGCTTCATTGCATGCAATGTTAGCTTGTCAGGGCAGCGGGAGGCTGCTCAATTATCAGGCAGCTCGTGTACCCCAATGGATCGTCTTGTGCCCCCACTGGGGTGCATGCACCCCACTTTGGAGATCACTGCTCTAGCCAAATAATGTTCAAACAGTCCTCTCCTCTCCAGTAACACCACCTCTCTCACAATGAGCAAATGGAGGCTGATTCACAGCAAAGCTCACTCACTCCTCCTCCTCCCCCCTCCTCCCCCCTTCCCCTGCCTCTCCTGGTGGCCGAATCTCTCTCAACTTGATATATTTGGTGCCTCTTTAGTATTATTAATACTAAAAGTTTGCTTTTATAATATACTTAGGTACATTTATAATTTTTTAAAAAATATTTTGATGGCAAGAAATGTTGGGGAGTAATTGCCCTGATCCATCTACAGACAACTTTTTTTTTCAGCTTGGCTTGGTGAAGATTGCAGGACTGTTAATGGGGATATACTTTCAGAAACACATTCTGATGCAAAATCCATTAAAAGCAATGTAGTGCAGCTGTTTACATTTACACTCAGATGTATATGGAATGCAGTTTCAAATAAATGCCACATTTAAACACCAAGATCATGAACATTGAATCCCATTTACACAGCTGCATTGTCATGGCAGGATCAGAGAAATGGATGATATATTATGCATAAATTACCATATGCCAGAATTTAAATATTAATAGATGCCATTGACTGTGTATACATGAGCCTTTTCCAAAATAGTTGCTTTATTTCCCCCCGGTATAGTTATTTTATTTCAAGAGGAAAGCTTGTGAAACAAAACAAGGCTAAACCCAGACAAGATGGCAGCCCTGTTGGTCAGTAGTCAAACCAACTCATGATTGGGAGAACAACCTATTCTGGATGGGGTAGCACTCCCTGTGAAGGACCAGGTATGCAGCTTGGAGGTGCTCTTAGATCCAGTGCGGTTCCTGGAAAGCCAGATAGTGGCAGTGGCCAAGGATGCCTTTGCCCACCTGGAACATCCTCCCCTAGGGAGTTCGTGCTAGCCAACCCCCACACCTTTATTATGTTTTACATGGGTGGGTGGTGAAGACTATATTGTTCTGTCAGGTTTTTAATGTCACCATTTATTCTTACTGTGATGACTGTTCTGGATCCTCTTTTTTATTTTTTTGTTATGATGTATTAGTTTTATTCTATTTTTATTGCTGTTTTTATCTGAATTTTGTATAATGCCTCGAGGACCCAATTGGCTACCCAGAAAAATTATTGTTAATGTGTGGTCTAAAAAAATATGCTATCTATAAATTAAAAAAATAGCAAAGTGAACCATTCCTCAGTGTATGGATGTATGTGAATTTAAATACATCAACTAGTGTGTGTGTGTTTAAAAAAATATTCAAAGACATGAGGAATCAAAGAAACAATTCTACAAAAGACAGTTTAAAAAAATAAAGGGGAGAGAAACCAACAATGTGGAATGCAAGAGAGAAGGCAATTAAGCCCTGCTGAAATGGTGCCCAATGTGCTTTTGGTAAGGAAACTGTTTATAGAAGTTCAACCTAGGATCAGAAAAAAGTATTACATTCTTAATGACCAGAGTTAAACATACATCTAAATCATGCTCACTTCTCATAAAAAAGTAATGTTTGCCTTTGCCCTTAACTCCTCCATTAATTAGTCAACTATGGCTGGATCATCATGTCCATATCTGTAATCACAACTAAGCCAGTTCTGGAAATACGGACCTGTTCATTTGGCCATCGCTTGAGTGCAAGAGTGGAAGTACACTCTCCTTGGGACCTTGGCATGACCTCCAGGAAAGGAAATGTCAAGAGTCCTCCAATCGGAAATCAAACAGTTCACCCACTTAATCAGGGCAACCTGAAATGAATTCTTCCATTACAGCAATTGCAAGTAATTACTCCTTTGCCTCTACCTGCAGTAATTACAGTCAGCAATACTAATAACATAGCTGTAGATCAATGGTAGGGAGCTTCATTTTCCAATTGCTGACAACCCCTACAGGAACTACTGTGAAACGATTCCACAAATTTGTTTTAAGCAGAATGCCAAGTGAGCGAATTACTGGAATGAAGTCTCTGTGTTGAAACACTTTCAGATGCAGTGAAATGTGCAGAAGCCTGCACTTTCAAACCTGTGGAGGCAAAAGCCACTCGGGTCCAATTTGGAGCAGGGAAATCAATGGCAGGTGGGAAAAGGTTAACTGCTGCCATATCTCTGCTCCTGATCACACCCACTAGAAGTACTCTTTGTCGCATTCCCTTGCCCCCCCCTTCCTCATGCACACACACCAGAAGAAAGGCTTCAGTCTCACGCCTTTAATTCACTATCGACAGGTTCATTACAGATGCAAATCCTTGAAGACTCTCAGGCTACAAAGGAATGGCAACAGGGGATCCAAATGGGAGCTACGATGTTGCCAGCAGTTTGAAACACGACTTGCAGGCTAGAATAACTCAGGGAGGGATGCCCCTCCCTTCCAGTGATGCTCCCCTACATCGACCCTCACGCATCGCCAGCTGGGTCGACCGACTGAGCTCCGCCTCTAACTTTTCCCGCTTTGCTCTGCGCTGCAGTCTAGCATCCCTCAGGTCACACCCAGCACTCTCCTCCTCCTCCTCCTCCTCTTCTTGGGTTCTCATGGAGAAGGGAAAGGGGGGGCTTCAGGCCCAGCCCTCTGGGTGTTAGCAACCTGAGAAGCACGCCTATCCATATATCTGAACTCGCTCGGGGAGATGCCTCCCCCAGTTCTGGCTGTTCCCCTTCTGAATCTGAACTTCTAACTATCTCCATATGCTCAGAATCAATCCTGACACTCTTCCTCATAAACAGACCATCAGATTTACATATTTTCTCATAATGTATGTAGTTTGGCCCAGATTGTCTCTGTGTATTCTCATTTCTCCATGGGTATACCTAACACAGAGAGGAAAAGCAGGACTGCATCTACAGGCCATACCCCAGATGTTGGCACACCTGCTGGCCATGATCCAGAGCTCTTCACATTCCACTGAACATGGGGAAAGGGCTGAATGCACATGGAGGCCATGTGACTGGGAATCTCAATTGCATAGAGATCTGGATCATGCAGTGGTCTTTTGCACATGAACGGGTGGAGGCCATGGCCAGTGAACATGGTGCCATCCCTCTTCCAGTCTTTCAAAGGAGAAGAATGACTGAAATGGGGTTCTGTCGTGCAACATTTCATTGCTGGTGCAGGCCAGGGCTGCCAGTGGATTGCCAGTGCAGGCTGGGCCAGTGCAAGATTCCATTTCTAGTGCGAGGCAGCTTGGTTGTGTCGCTGGGACTTGGAACCATCTTCTTTTAAGTGAGTAGCTACAGAGGACTTCAGGGCTGTAAGCAAAGGTGAAGCAGCAGGGCCAGCATCAAGGATCAGGAACTTTCCAGTAGGAAGGATCAGGAACTTTCCAAGAGCCCACACCCCTGTGGGGTCCCAACTAACAAAAGCCCCCTAGAGTAGACAGAAACCTCCCCTTCCTGCCCATTCATCTGCCTCTCACTCTGCCCCAAACAATCGTGGTGGTGAGAAGGAGCAGCAGTCAATACCGCTGCTCTCTGTCAGTCAAGGAAGGAAGTGGTAGCAATGATGGAAAAGCAGATGAGGAGCAATAGCAAATCCTGCCAGACGAATCTGATCTCATTTTTGATCAGGTCACCTCCCTTGTGGACTGTGGGAATGCTGTGGACATAATATACCTCGACTTCAGCAGAGCTTTCGACAAAGTGCCCCATGACATCCTGATGAGCAAACTAGCTCAAGGTGGGCTAGATGAAACAACGATCCGGTGGATCCACAGTTGGCTACAGAATCAGACTCGAAGAGTGCTTATCAATGGGATCTTCTCAAACTGGGGAGAGGCAATGAGCAGGGTATCGCAGGGCTCAGTCCTGGGCCCAGTGCTCTTCAACATTTTTATTAATGACTTGGAGGAGGAGGTGCAGGGAATGCTGATCAAATCTGCAGATGACACAAAATTGGGCAGGAGGATAGTTAATACCTTGGAACACAGAAACAAAATTCAAAGGGAATTGATAGACTGGAGCGCTGGGCAGAAAACAACAGAATGACATTTAATAGGCATAAATGCCAAGTTCTGCACCTAGGAAAAAGAAACCAAATGCACAGTTACAAGATGAGGGATACGTGGCTCAATAACACTACAAGCGAGAAGGATCTTGGAATTGTTGTCCATCACAAGCTGAATATGAGCCAACAATGTGATGTGGCTGCAAAAAACGCAAATGCTCTTTTGGGCTGCATTAATAGAAGCATAGCTTCCAAATCCCGGGAAGTACTAGTTCCCCTCTCCTCAGCACTGGTTAGGCCTCATCTGGAGTACTGTGTCCAGTTCTGGGCACCACACTTTAAAAAGGATGCAGACAAGCTGGAGAGGGTTCAGAGGAGGGCAACAAAGATGATCAGGGGACTGGAAACAAAGCCCTATGAAGAGAGACTGAAAGAACTGGGCATGTTTAGCCTTGAGAAGAGAAGACTGAGGGGAGATATGATAGCGCTCTTCAAGTACTTGAAAGGTTGTCACAGAAGGCCAGCATCTCTTCTCGATCATCGCAGAATGCAGGACATGGAATAATGGGCTCAAGTTACAGGAAGCCAGATTTCGGCTGAACATCAGGAAAAACTTCCTGACTGTAAGAGCAATACAACAATGGAACCAATGACCTAGGGAAGTCGTGGGCTTTTTCACACTGGAGGCATTCAAGATGAGGTTGGACAGCCATCTGTCAGGGATGCTCTGACTTGGATTCCTGCATTCAGCAGGGGGTTGGACTCGATGGTCTTGTAGGCCCCTTCCAACTCTACTATTCTATGGTTCTGTGGATAATCAGTGAAAGCACAGGAGATGGTATAGGAGTGGGTCCAGTGGCCATCTGCTTTAAAATCACAATGGACTGGAGTCTCTGGCAGTCACTCACTACAGTCAGGGCCAGAAATATTGGAACAAGGATAACTGTTTTGGCAGTTGGCCTCTGTACACCACCACACTGAAACACACCTAGATGGGAGCGAAGTCAGGACTTCCAGCTGTAATTCAAGGGGTTTGAAGTGGGGCACTAACCGTTCAGGAAGTACAGCCAGTGGCATACACTGAGTTTCCTCCCTTGAGGTGCTTCGCCAGGCCTTTACTGCAGCTGCCTTCAGCTGCTGCTTGTTGTTTGTGGGTCTTTCTGCCTTCAGTCTTGTCTTCAGTAAGTGAAAAGCATGCTCTATTGGGTTGAGATCAGGTGACTGACTTGGCCATTGAAGAACATCCCATTTCTTTGCCTTGAGAAGCTCTTGGCTAGCTATTGCTGTATGTTTTCAGTCATTTTGTTGTTGTTGTTATCCATCTACAATATGAAGCGGCATCCTATCAGTTTAGCAGCATTCAGCTGAATCAGAGCAGAAAGTATAGCCCTATATACTGCAGAATTCATCCTGCTGCTTTTATCAGCAGTCAGGTCATCAATAACCACCAGTGACTAGGGATGGACGAAAGGGACTTACCTCGTCCCGCAGCTTGCTTCGCTTCGCTTCTCCCCCCGAAGTTCAGGTGAGGGAGGAGAGGCGCCCCGCCTCGCCTGGGCGAAATTCAGGCTGGGGGGGAGGTGCCCCATCCCTCGCTGGCGAAATTCAGGCCGGGGAGGAGCGCCCCGTCTACCCGGCCGCGAAAAAAAAAGTAAAAAAAAAAACCACACACACATACACCCGTGATAGGCTACGTAACGATTTACGTAGCAAATAATTTACGTAGCGTTCCCTTATTTTTGCCGTAGTCTATGTAAATGTTTACATAGACTACACGTGCCAAAATAAGGAACGCAAATGGCGGCGCCCCATGGGCGCTGCCATTTGCGTATGCGCTTTTTTTTTTCAAAGTCACCCGTGGTAGGCTACGTGACGATTTACGTAGCCTATCACGGCTGACTTTGGAAATCTAGCCGTGATCGGCTATGTAAATCGTTACGTAGCCTATCACGAGTGTGTGTTTGTTTGTTTTTTACTTTACTTTTTTTTTTGCAATGGCGGTGGCGGCAGCCGTTCGGGAGACCGGCCGCCACCTCCGCCCCCGCCGAAACGCTGCCGGGACCCGCCGCCGAGAGGGACATTCGCCGAAGGTAAGTCCCATCCCGGGGGGGGGACAGGGGGCCGGCGGAGAATTTCCACAACACTTTCGGGGGGCCAAATGCGTCGGCACTCGGCCTCCCAAAGATTCGTGGAGAAATTCTCCGCCAACCCTACCAGTGACCCGGTTCCATTGGCAGCCATACATGCCCATGCCATAACACTGCCTCCACCATGTTTGACAGATGATGTGGTATGTTTTGGATCATGAGCTGTTCCTTTCCTTCTCCATACATTTCTCTTCCCATCATTCTGGTACAAGTTAATCTTGGTTTCATCAGTCTAAAGAATCTTATTCCAGAACCAGGCAGGCTTTTTTAGGTGTTTGCTGGCAAAGGCTAATCTGGCCTTTCGGTTCTTGAGCGTTACTAGTGGTTTGCACCTTGTTGTGAAGCCTCTGTATTTACATTCATAAAGCCATCTCTTGACTGTAGCTGTTGACAATGACATGCCTACCTCTGCAAGAGCATTCTTGACCTGGCTAGATGTTGTGAAAGGGTTCCTCTTCACCATGAGCAGAATTCTGCGGTCATCCACTTTACTTGTCTTCCGTGGTCTTCCAGGACTTTTGCTGTTGCTGAACTTGCCAGTTAATTCCTTCTTTTTCAGGATGTTCCAAACTGTTGTGTTGGCCACTCCCACTGTTTTTGTGATCTCTCTGATGGGTTTATTTTGTTTCCTCAGCCTAATGATGGCTTCCTTCACTCACATGGACACCTCTTTGGACCTCATATTGGGGGTTCCAGTGAACAGCTACCAAATGCAAATGTAACACTCAGAACCACCTCCAGGCCTTTTCTCTGCTTGATTTGTCATGGGGTACCCAGGAAACAGGCTTCACCTGACCTGGCCATGCAGCTGCTTGTCAGCCATTCATTCCATTACTTATGAGTCACCAATGATGGGTGTGTGTGTATGCCACTAGCTGTACTTCCTGAATGGCTAGTGCCCCACTTTTCACAAACCCTGTGAATTAGAGCTGAAAGTCCTGACTTCACTCCCATCTGGGTGTGTTTCCTTTCAACTTCGGTGTGGTGGCGTACAGAGGCCAACTGCCAAAACAGTTATCCTTGTTCCAATATTCCTGGCCCCGACTGTACATATGCACTAATTGCAGAGTACCATCACTGTTAAAGAACTGATAGGAAAGAACTTGGAGAACTTTTATATATCTACAAGAGGCACCTGTAGACTCCAGCTAACCCTGCTACTTCTTGCACATGAAAAAAGAGGATTAATCACCATTGCTACTTGCACTGGTATTACCTGTGGCATGGCTGAGTCAGAACGTTCCAGAGTTGAAGTGGAGGCTCCAGGTGGTAAGAGGTTCCCAAAATGCCACTGGCCAATGGTAAATGTGAACTACTCCTGCATCACTGTACAGTTTCCATCCCAACCTGTTCAGCTTCCAGCTGATGAAGATGTCAAACTCGAGCTGTTTTGGTTGGAGATTCATTTCCTATTTCCTCCTTCTTTCCTACCTTGTTGGAATAAGCCAGCAAAGTTACAAACTAGCTTTTAGTCAGATTAATGTAATGTATCCAGCAAGCCACCAATCTAATGTGGGAGTTGGGATGCTCTTCAGTTGCAGTAGCAACAAATAGCAGGGCATTGTTAATTAGCTTCTATAATGGGGACTAATATTACTGCCTGAACAAATCTTTTTTCTTTTTCTTTTATCAAGCATAAAATATCCTTCCTGAAAGCAATTATTCCCTAGTTCTCAGCCTGAACATTTGATAATAATGCATTAATTGTCCTCGGCTTACCTACCTTCTAATCAACAAACTAGGTATTCATTTCTGGATATTTATTGATTTCAGGGGGCTTAACACTTAATTACATTACAGCGAGGTCTGCTCTTGAATCTTTAAAGGAAAGGAGTGAGAACCATTTCTGCAGTGAATTTGCATTTATCTTATTGAAAGCATCTAAGCTAGTAAGGTTATTTCATTCAGCCCTTGAGCATACATTTGAGCATATGCCAATATTTCTGAGATATACGACTTTCATTCATTTTTTCATTGGCACTGCTCATTCCAAGAACAATACTTACAGTACTGAGGTTGCAATCCTATGTATACTGTCCCAGAAGCAAGTCACACTGAACACAGTGGGACTTACTTCAGAGTAAATATACATAGGATTGTACTGTAAGTTGATATTATCATATCTTAGGTTATATTGTTAGATTCTCTCCAGTTCCAGGGATGCAACATTTATCCAGGTTTAGTTTGTAATATTTGAGTTTATTTGCAAATAAATAGAGAGAGAATGGGGTGGCTCCACCCACTGCCAGCATTGGCCACCCCCACTTTGGTTTTCGCCCTGCTCCCAGAAGACAGCCCCCAGCAGGGTTCCACCAAGGCAATGTGGGCCTCAGGTTGGAAAAGGTTCCACATCTTTGGGCTTAAACACTACAACAGACAGACAAATCCACTGCCCTACATCATATTCCAGAAAGACCACACCCAATGCTATTAGCATACAGAGCCCCCCCCCCAAATGTAGCTCAGCTCTTCCTGTGTTTTTCCCAGTCTTACTCTTTGCCTCAAACTATAGTTTCGATTGTTTCTTTCTCACACAGACCTATATTATCTAATACTTAACTGCAGGGATGAAGGAGGCGTGACCCCTTCCCTTATTTTATAAGCACTGGTTTTTAATAAGAATGTTCTTCAATTTGCACTAATCTGCATTAGCACTAATCCGCATTAGCATTAATGCTCACTTGCGCAAATGTGCTAATGCATATTTGTTAAGGTAAATTAGCACAAACATAAGAAAACTGGTCTGGAAGTCCTCAGAATTTATGTGACTGAGAAAAAGTTGGTCCACTGCAGGATCTACAGGTCGAATTTCTAGAAATCCAAACTCATTTGAATTTGTTGCAGATTTCTCCAACATCCCTACCTAGGAGCATATGAATCTGAAGAATCAATATATCCAGTTACCCTCAAAATGAGATAGAAGAGTCATAAACAATAATTTATTGTACACTTGGCCCAAAGGGGCCGTTGTCATTTCAGTGCCATGACTACCCAATATAGAAATTATACATAAACTGGTTTT
This sequence comes from Heloderma suspectum, assembly GCF_057233095.1. Lineage (NCBI taxonomy): Eukaryota > Metazoa > Chordata > Lepidosauria > Squamata > Helodermatidae > Heloderma > Heloderma suspectum. The sequence continues at coordinate 258,409,039 of NC_139461.1, forward strand.
AACACTGGTTTCCTATCAGATTTATGTGAATAGGACTGTCAGCCTTCCCTAACCTGGTGGCTTTGAGGTGTTTGGGACTACAACTCCCTGGATTCCTGACGATTGGCTTTGCTGGCTGGGGATGATGGGAGTTAAAGTCCAAAACATCAGGAGGCACCAGGTTGAGGAAGGCAGGACCATATACTGCTTCATCCTTTTGTTTGCTTCTCAGTGTCACTTCGTGGTGACTTCATCACGTAAACTTTAATTGGCTTGGACTGTACATCCATGAAAGCTAAACAAGTATGAAAATTGGGTTGAAAATTGGGCCACATTTATTGAAATACCTGCAAAGGGGTAACTAGGGCGGGCATCTAACTGTGTCAGTGGCTAGCTGGCACTTCTTGGGCGAAAACACACCCAGCCTGAGGGGTGACGGTGATCTTGCCATCCCTCTGGACTGCCCCTTCTGGGGGAGGTAGACCTTCCCTTGTCACCCCCAACCTGGTGCCGCACAACACCTGGGTGAGTGAGGAGGGTTGGTCTCCCAGGCAACCCTTATCCCCCCGCCAAGCCGCACAACCCGTTCAGGGGGCCTCAGGCGTCACTTGTCACCATAAGGTGCCTCTGAATGCATACCATCCCTAATCTCTTTCAGGTTTTGCCCATCCTAGCCGCCACAGGAGTCACAAGCCTATTGCTTGTGAAACTCCCCCCACCTGCGCAGAAGAACTTCCCGCAGGCCCCTTTGCAGATTGGACAATAATATGTCATTCCCTACGTCCGACAGGTGGACACCATCCTGCCTGTAAAGCTCCCTCCTTGTCCACAGAATTCCTTGGTGGGTGATGCACCCATCGACATGTTCTGACAGCCCCCATGCAAGTTCTCTGTTCACCTTCCGCCGAGCCAGTTCCATGGCAGCATTACTCTGTGCCCTCCACTTGGTTCTTGGGAGCATAGAGGACCACAATATGGCCACCCCCGGCCAACGATGTCAGACCATCTGCAAATCGACCAACGCCTGCTCGACCAAGCCCTTTCTCGGCTTGCAGCCCAGGTCATTCCCTCCCAGGTGCAGGACCAGGACCTGTGGCGGGAAACTGACCAAACCTTGATGAAACAGGGTGGGAAGGAGTGAGTCCCATCACATACCCTGCCGGCCAAGCCACTGTATCGCCACCTGTTGGGGAAACTGCAGCCGGGATCTGAAGGCCAACGTAGAAGCTCTGCGAGCAGCCCAAAACACCATACTGTGCCCACAAATGAGCACCCGTACCGGCGTAGGTCGAATCCCATCTAAGGAATAAAACATTGGGGAAGGTGGAGAAAAGCATTATGAAGTATCAGGCAAATCGCGAACGTAGGACCAGAAAGCCCTGGAGCGCCATCTCCCTACAGCCATCATGTGCTTGGATGAAAAACCTATGGCAGCTGCTGTAGAGGCCGCCCCAATGCAGAAAGAGTGGGTCCCAAAACGATAATGTCCCAAACCCAGTATGGATAAGGTTGACGTAGTGATGGCCCAGAATTGGAACTTTGTCAGTGGTGAACCATCATTATGGCAGAATAGGGGACCCTCACTCGCCCCGCGATGTCACAGAAAAACCTGCAAGGCCCTGACAGGGCATAATTCCTCGGCCTGGGCCTGGCTGAGGGCCACCAATGCTTAGGGGTGCACGAAAGTCACTTACCTGGTCTCACAGCTTGCTTCGCGGTGGGGGGGAGGCGCTTCGCTGCTCCCCCCGAAGTTCAGGCCGGGGGGGGAGGCTTCCCGCCTCGCCCGGCCGAAATTCAGGCATGGGAGGAAGTGCCTCGCCTCGCCCGGCCGCGAAATAAAAAGTTAAAAAAAAAAACACGCCTCCATGATAGGCTATGTGACGATTTACGTAGCCTATCACGGCTAGATCTGCAAAGTCAGCCGTGATAGGCTACGTTAATCGTCACGTAGCCTATCACGGGTGACTTTAAAAAAAAAAAGCGCGTACGCAAATGGCGGCCCCCATAGGGAGCCGCCATTCGCGTTCCTTATTTGGTCGCTGTAGTCTACGTAATCTTTACGTAGACTACAGCGACCAAATAAGGAACGCGAATGGTGGCTCCCTATGGGGGCTGCCATTAGCCGTACGCACTTTTTTTTTTTTAAGTCACCCATGATAGGCTACGTGACGATTTACGTAGCCTATCACGGCTGACTTTGCAAATCTAGCCGTGATAGGCTACGTTAATTGTCACATAGCCTATCACGGGGGCGGTTTTTTTTTTTTACTTTTCTTGGAATGGCGGTGGCGGCGGCAGCCGGTCGAAAGACCAGCTGCCGCACCTGCCCCTGTCGAAGCCCTGCTGAACCGCTGCTGCGACCTGCCACCGGGAGCGACAATCGGGAAAGGTAAGTCCCATCCCAGGTGGGGTGCGGGGGGCGGGGGGGCGGAGAATTTCTCCCTGAAACTACTTCGGGGGGCCAAATACGTTGGCACTCGGCCCCCCGAAGTTTCGGGGAGAAATTCTCCCCCATCCCTATGCTCCCTTGCCAGACTGATCGGTCTTTGACTGTTGAATGCGGAGGTGGATCAGGTTGGGATGGATCTGCACATCGGAGTACCTTAAGGCCCTCCCGGCTGGTTCAGATTTGGAAGCCCAGACCAGTTCCGAAATCCTAAGGGCCCCAAAGAAAGCTGTTAAAGTTGCAGCATGGAATAGGGAGGCTTTGTATGGGGAAGAACAAATGGAGGGCCACAATCCCCGGAGCCCTAGAAGGATAACTGGAGACAAGGGGCGCCTGGAATCTGGCGGGGCAGGTGACATCCGAGCCCAGCCTTGAACTAGGGATGTCAGAGAATTCTGCGACAGATCTCAGTGAGGCTGAATGCCAGTGCATTCGGCCCCCTGAAATCCATCGCGGAATGGCCTGCCACCCCCCCACCCCCCGCAGATCCCCCCCAGGATGAGACTTACCTAGGGCGGATGTTTCGGATGGTGGCGGTTCCAGTGGCAGCTTTGATGGTGGTGGCGGCTGGTCTTCCGACTGGCTGCCACCACCACCATTTGCAGTCTGTGTTTTTTTTCTTCCCCCCCCCCATAGACGTGATAGGCTTACGTAAAGACTTACATAGCCTATCACGTCTGGGTAAAAAAAAAAAAAAACACATACGCAAATGCAGTCGGCTACGGCCGCCGCCATTTGCATTCCCTATTTTTCGCCATCTTAGTCTATGTAAATATTTACGTAGACTAAGACGAAGACAAGAAAGGGGAACGCAAATAGCGCCCAGTACACTATTTGCGTTCCCATTTCTTCTCTTCGTCTTAGTCTACGTAAATATTTACGTAAATATTTACGTAAGACGGTGAAAAATAAGGAACGCAAATGGCGGCGGCTGTAGCTGCTGCCATTTGTGTATGCGTTTTTTTTTTTTTAACCCAGATCCCTCCGCAGCCGGAAATCCAGCTGCGGATGGCCCTGGCCTGGGCCTGGCTGGTTGCTCCGCGGAGCTGCCGCGGAGCACAGCCAGCCGTCGAGGATTCCAGGGGGGAGGACTGGATCGCCTTCCCCCCGTCGAGGATTCCGGGGAGAGGGACAGAAAGCCTCCCCCCCACCATGAACTGAAAGGTAAGTGACTTTTGTACATCCCAACCGCCCACCTAACTCGGAAATCCGAGGTGGAGTCATCAACCCCTCGCACTTTGGCCCAGAAGGCCAAAGCGGCAAACCTCCCAGTAATGGTCGTAGCAGAGAGCCCTTTGTTACGTAAATGTACGCAGAATTGTAACAAGTGTTCCACAGGTAAGGGCCATGAGTCCTGTAGTTGAAGCCCGCTCCTGAAGGCACGAAACTCCCTACCTGCTCTGACGTAGGCAGGCCTAGTGCTGGGGGCTATCGAATTCAGGATAGCGTGTTCAACTTGAGAACGCCAATCTCCCATAGTTTGGATGGCATGGGGTCTGGTAGTGGACGTGCCCATGGGGCTAATACACGGAACCTGTTGATCTGGTTTCATGACAAAGCATCGGCAATTGGGTTCCTCAAACCCGGTACATGGCGGGCGCGGAACCAGATGTTGTGGCGTAGACATTGGAGGGTAAACGCTCTGACCAGAACCATGACCCTTTGTTTTCTAGAGACATGCGGTGCATGTCATTAATGTTGTCGCACCAAAAGAGGGCGACGGAATTGGCCATCAGGTCAGCCCAAATGTGCACTGCTAAGTAAACAGGGAAGAATTCCAGGAAGGTAAGGTCTTGACAAATACCGGCAGCGGCCCAGCATTCTGGCCATTGGCCAAGGCACCACTGATCCCGCCATATGAGTCTGAAGCCGAAGGCACTGGTGGCGTCTGAATGAATCTGCAGGTCGGCTTGAAGGATGTCAGGGTGGACACTGAGCCCATAGAATCCCAGAGTAGTTCTGATTCTGAGGAAGAGCAGTCGCTCCTGGGAGAGGAGCGCGCTCCTCTTTCCCAGGGCCCACAGCTGACGGAGATTCCTCCCACCAGCATTCCTAGATTAGAAAGCAGTCCAGGGAGTGACCGAGCACAGATAGCAGACTTGGTGGATGCGCGACGCAGATGCAGAGAGCGGCGCCAGATGGAGGGTGCGGAAAGGAGGCGTAGTGCCCGGTTGGCGCGCAAACAAAGGCTGCGCCCAGAGTATCCAAGGGAAAAGGGGAGGGACTCTCCCTAGTCCTTAAGTTCAGGGGGTTGCCAGTAATTCCCTTTCAAACGGGGACCAACTGTTTCAAATTAGGGCATAGGTACTCTGCTGCTCAGATCTAGTTGGTACCTGTAGAGTTGTTAAGTTATAAAAGAAGAATAAAGCTTTGAAAGGAATCCCTTTGTCTGTGTCTGGACTTGGCTACTGGATTAGAATGAAAGAGGCCTCCAAGGAGCCCTTGACAAAGGAGCAACTCCTGCCTCCAGAAGGAGATACCATTAAAATCCATCTGGAATGTAATCCATACCTGCAGGTCCATGCGCATGGCAGAAGTGACTCTGGTGTAGGGATGGCAGAGAATTTCTCCACGAATCTCTGGGAGGCCGAATGCCAACACATTCGGCCCCCCGAAATTGGTGGTGAAATTCTCCGCCGGCCCCCCGCCCCCCCCCCCGGGATGGGACTTACCTTGTGCGAATGTCCCTCTCGGCGGCGCATCCCAGCGGCGTTTCGGCGGTGTTTCGGCAGGGGCGGCGACAGCGGCTGGTCTTCTGACCAGCTGCCGCCGCCGCCATTGCAAAATAAAGAAGGAAAGTAAAAACAAAAACAAAAACACCCGTGATAGGCTACGTAACGATTTACATAGCCTATCACGGCTAGATTTCCAAAGTCAGCCATGATAGGCTACGTAAATCGTCATGTAGCCTATCATGGGTGACTTTGGAAAAAAAAAAAAGCACATACGCAAATGGCGGCGCCCTGGGGCGCCGCCATTTGCGCTCCTTAGTTTGGCACGTCTAGTCTACATAAAGTTTTACGTAGACTTAGGGGTGGACGAAAGTCACTTACCTTTTCTCGCAGCTTGTTCGCGGTGGGGGGGAGCGCTTCGCTGCTCCCCCCGCGAAGTTCAGGTCGGGGCGGGAGGCTTCCCGCCTCGCCCGGCCGAAATTCAGGCCGGGGGGGAGGCTTCCCGCCTCGCCCGGCCGAAATTCAGGCCAGGGAGGAGGCTTCCCGCCTCGCCCGGCCGCGAACACGAAAGTAAAAAAAAAAAACAAAAAACGTCCCCTGATAGGCTACGTGACGATTCACGTAGCCTATCATGGCTAGATCTGGAAAGCCAGCCGTGATAGGCTACGTGAATCATCACGTAGCCTATCACGGGTGACTTAAAAAGAAAAAGAAAAAAAAGCGCGTACGCGAATGGCGGCCCCCATAGGGAGCCGCCATTCGCGTTCCTTATTTAGTTGCTGTAGTCTACGTAAATGTTTACGTAGACTACGGCGAAAATAAGGGCAACGCAAATAGCGTTGCCCTTATTTTTGCCGTAGTCTACGTAAACATTTACGTAGACTACAGCGACCAAATAAGGAACGGGAATGGCGGCTCCCTATGGGGGCCGCCATTATCCGTACACACTTTTTTTTTTTTTTAAAGTCACCCGTGATAGGCTACGTGACGATTCACGTAGCCTATCACGGCTGACTTTGCAAATCTAGCCGTGATAGGCTACGTGAATCATCACGTAGCCTATCAGGGGACGTTTTTTTTTTTTTTTTCTTTGATTGCAATGGCGGGCGCGGCAGCCGGTCGAAAGACCGGCTGCCGCTCCCGCCCCGCTCGAACACCGGACGAACCGCCAGCCGGACCCACCGCCGGGAGGGACATTCAGGGAAGGTAAGTCCCATCCCGGGGGGGGCGGGGGGCGGGGGGGCGGAGGATTTCTCCCCGAAACTTGTTCGGGGGGCCGAACACGTTGGCGCTTGGCCCCCCGAAGTTTCGAGGAGAAATTCTCCGCCATCCCTACGTAGACTACAGTGAAAATAAGGGCAACGCAAATAGCGTTCCCTTATTTTTGCCGTAGTCTACGTAAATCTTTATGTAGACTAGACGTGCCAAACTAAGGAACGCAAATGGCGGCGCCCCATGGGTGCCGCCATTTGCATATGCACTTTTTTTTTCCCCCAAAGTCACCCGTGATAGGCTACGTGACGATTTACGTAGCCTATCACGGCTGACTTTGGAAATCTAGCCGTGATAGGCTATGTAAATCGTTACGTAGCCTATCACGCGTGTGTGTGGTTTTTTCTACTTTACTTTTTTTTTCGCGGCCGGGTAGACAGGGCGCTCCTCCCCGGCCTGAATTTCGGCGGCGAGGGATGGGGTGCCTCCCCCCGGCCTGAATTTTGGCCGGGCGAGGCGGGGCGCCTCCCCCCCCTCGCCTGAACTTCGGGGGGAGAACCGAAGCGCCTCCCCCCCACCGCAAAGCAAGCTGCGGGACCAGGTAAGTCCCTTTCGTCCATCCCTACTCTGGTGTAGGGATGTCAGAGAATTTCACCACTAATCTCAGGGAGGCCGAATGCCAGCACATTCGGCCCCCCGAAATTGGTGGCGAAACGGTCTGCCCCCCCCGCCCCCCCCGGGACGGGACTTACCTTGGGCGAATCTCCCTGGTGGCGGCGGTGGTGGCGGTGGCAGCGGTGGCGGCGGCTGCGGCTGCGGCGGCCGGTCTTCCGACCGGCTGCCGCCACTGCCATTTCTAGTAAAAAAAACACAAAAAAATGTGATAGGCTACGTAAAGATTTACGTAGCCTATCACGGCTAGATTTTTAAATACCATGCTAGACTCCGTAAATGTTTACGTAGCCTATCATGGCTGAGTTAAAAAAAAAAAACGGCGCATATGCAAATGGACGCTACGTTATTTGTGTTCCCCTTATTTTCGCCGTAGTCTACATAAATGTTTACATACACTAGACGTGCCAAAATAAGGAACGCAAATGGCGGCACCCATGGGTGCTGCCATTTGCGTACACGCAGTTTATTTTTTTTTTTTAACTCAGCCGTGATAGGCTACGTAAACATTTACGTAGCCTATCACGGCTGACTGCAGGGACGCAAACTGCGGTGGCTACGGCCGCCGCCACTTGCAGACCCGGCCGGCCAGGATTCATGGTGGGAGGGACTGGGCGCCTCCCCCCCAGCCAGAATTTCGGGGGGGAGGGACGGGGCGCCTCCCCCCCGGCCAGAATTTCAGGGGGGAGGGATGGGACACCTCCCCCCTGGCCAGAATTTCGGGGGGAGGGACGGAGCACCTCCCCCCCCCACGAATCAAATTTCGTAAAAGGTGAGTGACTTTCATACATCCCTACTCTGGTGCGATGATGTGGGAGTCGAAGACCCCGCATTGCCCAACAGAGCCATCGCAGGAAGGCACAGCTGGGAGCCACCACCCTACAAGTGAAGTTCAAATGCCCTACTACTTCTTGCAGAACTCTAAGGGAGACTTTGTGAAGCTGCAGGATAGCCTGGAGCTTATCCTTGAGGACCAGCAGTTTGTCCTGAGGGAGGCAAGAACATTGTGTGAGGGTATCCAATTCGATCCCCAAAAATGTTAAAGTAACAGACGGGCCTTCTGTCTTCTCGTGGGCCAAAGGGATGCCTAGGTCCGAGGAAAGGGATACAAATGCCCTGATTAAATCAGAGCATTGACTGCCGACTCTGGGTCCAGGAAACAGGAAATCTAAATAATGAATCACATTTACGAAGCCCGTCCTATCCCTCACGGCCCATTCCAGAAAGGTGCTGAACCTCTCGAACATGGCGCAAGAGATGGAGCATCCCATGGGGAGGACACGGTCAATGTAAAATTTGTCCTGAAAACAGAATCCCAGAAAATTGAAGTCTGCGGGATCGATAGGCAAATTGCGAAAGGTGGATTTAATATCACACTTGCCCATCAATGCCCCATAGCCGAGATCCCGGATCATGGCCACCGCCTTATCAAAGGAGGTGTACCACATGGAACACAGATACTCCGAGATCTCGTCGTTAACAGACCGACCCTTGGGGTAAGAAAGGTCGTGAATTAACCTGAACTCCCTGGGAGCTTTCTTGGGGATTATTCCCAAAGGGGAAATCTGAGGTTTGGGTATTGGGGGCGTGGAAAAGGGGCCTATGACTTGTCCCGCAAGGACTTCCTTGTTGATTTTTTCTTGAACCAAGTACTACATGACAAGGACAGACTGGTGATTACCAGTGAAACATGGCCTGCACTGATCCTTGAAGGGGATCCTAAAACCCAGCGTAAAACCACGTTCCAAGAAGATCGTGTCCCCCCGGCTAGGGTAACGTCCTAGAAGCTGAAGTAGTGGAAATATCTTAACTGGGCTGGGGCCCTTTGGGAGGGGGATGATGCCTGCTGCCCGGTTTCCTGCCGCCATGTCTGTCCTTTGGGGGACCTCTCCATCCCCTGGCCCTTGGGCCGGTGGTGCAGGAATGCTGACCACTGCAAAGGGAGCGTTTGTGACGGAAGCGGCACGGGTTTTGGGAAGAGGAGCCCTTGGAGTTGAACTCCCAGCACAGCCAGCGGTGTTGAACCCCTGGATCCGCAATAGGCCTGGAGGCCATTGCAAAAGACAGCTTGGCAAGAATGTGGCCACTGTCTGATCTGTCGCCAAAGCCCAGCCTGGAAGGGGTCATAAACTGGAGCCAAAGGTCCTGGTCCTTTAGATCCCAGCGCATGGAAGGGTCGATGGCGGCCCTCCATTGGAAGGCCTCGTCGTAGGCCAGCCAGGCGCTCCCTTCATACACAGTGTTGTTGTTGTTCAGTCGTTCAGTCGTGTCCGACTCTTCGTGACCCCATGGACCATAGCACGCCAGGCCTTCCTGTCCTGCGCTCTCTCCCGGAGCGTGCTCAAGTTCATATTCATTGCATCCGTGATGCTATCTAGCCATCTCATCCTCTGCCGTCCCCTTCTCCTTTTGCCTTCAGTCTTTCCCAGCATCAGGGTCTTTTCCAGGGAGTTTTCTCTTTGCATTAGGTGGCCAAAATATTGGAGCTTCAGCTTCATTATCTGTCCTTCCAATGAGCAGTCACGGTTGATTTCCTTTAGGCTGGACAGATTTGACCTCCTTGCAGTCCAGGGGACTCGTAAGAGTCTTCTCCAGCACCACAGTTCGAAAGCATCAATTCTTCGGCGCTCAGCCTTCCTTATAGTCCAGCTCTCACAGCCATACATTACTACTGGGAAAACCATAGCTTTGATTAGACAGACCTTTGTCGGCAAGGTGATGTCTCTGCTTCTTACTATGCTGTCTAGGTTTGCCATAGCTTTCCTCCCAAGGAGCAAGCGTCTTTTAATTTCATGGCTACAGTCACCGTCTGCGGTGATCTTGGAGCCCAAGAAAGTAAAATCTGTCACTGCTTCCATTTCTTCCCCTTCTATATGCCAGGAAGTGATAGGGCCAGATGACATGATCTTAGTTTTTTTAATGTTGAGTTTCAAACCAGCTTTTGCACTCTCCACTTTCACCCTCAACAAGAGGCTCTTTAGATCCTCTTCGCTTTCTGCCATTAGGGTGGTATCGTCTGCATATCGGAGGTTGTTGATAATTCTCCGGCAATCTTAATTTCGACCTCTGATTCATCCAACCCGGCATTTCTCATGATGTACTCTGCATATAAGTTAAATAAGCAGGGTGACAATATGCAGCCTTGTCGTACTCCTTTCCCAATTTTGAACCAATCGGTTGTTCCATCTCTGGTTCTTACTGTTGCTTCTTGACCCTCGTACAGGTTTCTCAGGAGACAGGTAAGGTGGTCTGGTACTCCCATCACTTTAAGAATTTGCCACACTTTGTTGTGATCCACACAATCAAAGGCTTTAGCGTAGTCAATGAAGCAGAAATAGACGTTTTTCTGGAATTCTCTTGCTTTCTCCATGATGCAGCAAATGTTGGCGATTTGATCTCTAGTTCCTCTGCCTCTTCGAAACCCAGCTTGTACTTCCGGTAGTTCTCGGTTCGCATACTGCTGAAGCCTAGCTTGTAGGATTTTGAGCATCACCTTGCTGGCATGTGAAATGAGCGCAATTGTGCGGTAGTTTGAACACTCTTTGGCGTTGCCCTTCTTTGGAATTGGAATGTAAACTGACCTTTTCCAGTCTTGTGGCCACTGTTGAGTGTTCCAGATTTGTTGGCATATTGAATGCAGCACTTTAACAGCATCATCTTTTAGGATTTTAAATAGCTCAGCTGGAAGACTGTCATCTCCGCTAGCTTTGTTGTTACTAATGCTTCCTAAGGCCCACTTGACTTCACTCTCTAGGATGTCTGGCTCAAGTTCAGTGACCGCACTATCATGGCTATCAGGGACATTAAGATCTTTCCTGTAGAGTTCTTCTGTGTATTCTTGCCACCTCTTCTTAATCTCATCTGCTTCTGTTAGGTCCCTGCCTTCTTTGTCCTTTATCATGCCCGTCTTTGCACAAAACGTTCCCTTGAGAACTCCAATTTTCTTGAAGAGATCTCTAGTCTTTCCCATTCTGTTGTTTTCCTCGATTTCTTTGCATTGTTCATTTAAGAAGGCCTTCTTGTCTCTCCTTGCTATTCTCTGGAACTCTGCATTCAGTTGGATATATCTTCCCCTTTCTCCTTTGCTTTTCGCTTCCCTTCTTTCCTCAGCTACTTGTAAAGCCTCATCAGACAGCCACTTGGCTTTCTTGCATTTCTTTTTCTTTGGGACAGATTTCGTTGCTGCCTCCTGAACAATGTTACGGACCTCCGTCCATAGTTCCTCAGGCACTCTGTCTATCAGGTCTAATCCCTGAAATCTATTCCTCACCTCCACTGTATATTCATCAGGGATATGATTTAGGTCATACCTGAAAGGTTTAGTGGTTTTCCCTACGTTCTTCAATTTAAGCCGAAATTTTGCAAGAAGCAGCTCATGATCTGAGCCACAGTCAGCTCCAGGTCTTGTTTTGACTGACTGTATGGAGCTTCTCCATCTTTGGCTGCAAAGGACATAATCAATCTGATTTCGATATTGACCATCTGGTGACGTCCATGTGTAGAGTCGCTTCTTGTGCTGTTGGAAAAGAGTGTTTGCTATGATCAGCATGTTCTCTTGGCAAAACTCTATTAGCTTTTGTCCTGCTTCATTTTGTACACCAAGGCCATTCCTGCCTGTTATCCCAGTGATTTCTTGACTTCCTACTTTAGCATTCCAATCCCCTATGATGAAGAGGACATCTTTTTTTGGTGTTAGTTCTAGAAGGTGTTGTAGGTCTTCATAGAACCCATCAACCTCAGCTTCTTCGGCCTCAGTGGTTGGGGCATAGACTTGAATTACTGTGATGTTGAATGGTTTGCCTTGGATTCGTACTGAGATCATTCTATCATTTTTAAGATTGTACCCCAGTACTGCTTTTCCCACCCTTTTGTTGACTATGAGTGCTACTCCATTTCTTCTAAGGGATTCTTGCCCACAATAGTAGATATGATGGTCACCTGAATTAAATTCACCCATGCCTGTCCATTTTAGTTCGCTGATTCCCAAAATGTCGATGTTCAATCTTGCCATCTCATGTTTGACCACCTCCAGCTTACCTTGATTCATTGATCTGACATTCCAGGTTCCTAAACAATATTGTTCTTTACAGCATCGGATTTTCTTTTCACCGCCAGACACATCCACAGCTGAGTGTCCTTTCGGGTTTGGCCCAGCCGCTTCACTCTTTCTGGCGCTACTTGGAAATACCCTCTGCTCTTCCCCAGTAGCATATTGGACACCTTCCGACCTGAGGGGCTCATCTTCCGGCGTCATATCTTTTAGCCTTGTGATACGTTCCATGGGGTTTTCTTGGCAAGAATACTGGAGTGGGTTGCCATTTCCTTCTCCAGTGGACCACATTTTGTCAGAACTCTCTGCCATGACCTGTCCGTCTTGGGTGGCCCTGCACGGCATAGCTTATGGCTTCACTGAGTTACGCAAGCCCCTTCGCCACAACAAGGCAGTGATCCATGAAGGGGCATACACAGTGTAGGCCCTGTATATTATATCCAGATATTTGGTGAGGACCCAACCCCTTTCAGGGAATTTCTGTTGAAGGATGCCAGTGTAAATTAAAAAACCTGGTAACCAGTCTGCCCATGCGTGCTGTACTTTATGACCCTTACTCCGATCGGGTTCCTTATCATGTTTCCTATCCTTGTCATTGGCATCGGGCTCCCAAAAGAGCAGGGAAAAGACATTTATAAATTCCCCCCATAAAAATGTTTCCCTAGTGGCAATGGTCAGGTGGAAGCCAATAGGGGAAGAAGTAGCACCAGTGGGCATGGCTCCCCTTACGAGGTTAGCGCATGGATCAGCCAGAGGCATCTGGGATGCTGGTAGGGGGGCTGGCGGTGGGGGCAAGGGGTCCTGAGCCGACCCCACAGGTCCTTGCCAAACACCAGCGCAAGCAAAATTAAAAATTGCAAGCGCAAGCTGGGACTGGAGTGGCAGCGTGGGTGTAAGGGAGGAGTCTCCCGTAGACACCAGTGAGGGGGGTGAGGTGCCGAGACCCACAGAAATAGCGAAGTCAGCTAAATGTGCATTTGAACTGTGAATCATGACCTGAGGCATGGGCTGAGGAGTACCTTGTGGGGGCCGACGTGACTAGAGGCAGTGGAAGTGGGGGGGAATGGCCAGCCCTGAGGGGTGAACCAAGACATCCAGCCCCAGGGGTTGATACGCCCCATGCCTGGCCAAGGCGAATTGAGGTGCAAAGGCAGTCTCACCTGAACCCAATGTGGCCGTGGTCTGATCCCCAACCGGCAAAGCAGCTGGTGTTGCTTGGGTCACAGAAGATGAGGAAGCCGCAGGAGAGAGGAGCTCCTCTGGGGGCGGTGTGCTCTCGGTAAGAGCTGGCGCGGAGAATGTGGAAGCTTCGACGGCGTCCAGACATGCTGAAATAGAAAGTAGTAATGAGCGTTGGGTCTGCTGTTCATTCTTTTGGGTTGGACCACCGTGGATTTCTTAGGCCTGGCCGGGGGAGGGATTCCTGATGAACGCTCAGCCGCTTCCAGGTGAGCAAGGATTGATGCCAGTACTGGGCCTGTTTCCTCCTCAGACTCAGAGTCAGGCCCAGGCTGTGGTCTCTTGGAGGGAGGACACGCGGCCCTACCCTTGCCCTTCTTCCCACCCTGGCCCTTCTTGGGGGGCATGATGTATGGTAAGTAGGGCTTTAGGAGTCAGCACTTTGAGACAAGGTGGCTTGGGGCCTATTAGCAGGAGAACGCGAAGCAAGGACCAGGATCCTTGGTCCCAGTGCAACACTCAAACCACTACACAGGCCAGCCCTTGTAAGCACTAAGCGTAGGCCAGAGCCTAAACCCGCTGCAGGAGATCCCTGCGAGGGCGACCCTGATGGGGCCCCAGGAATAGAGGCAGCACCTCTAGCCCACTGTTATAGGGTGAGGGCAGGCCGAAGGGGAACTGAGCCAGAGGTCTGACAAGAGAGGGCTGCGGCTGCTGGTGAGCAGCGAGGCCAGGGGCGCATGTGCCGCTGATGTGAGTGTCGGCACTTGTGGGGCAGGCTGTGGCCTCTGCCGAGTAGCAAGGCGAGGGGCGTGTGCGCCGCTGTTGTGATCGCCGGTGCCCCCAGAGCGCCGCAAATCCTGGCTGGAGGGAGCCGCAATCGCCAGCGAGCAGCGAGGCGAGGGGCGCACATGCTGCCAACGCAAGCGCCGGCTGGAGAGGGCTGCGGCCGCCAGCAAGCAGTGAGGCGAGGGGCGTGCGCACCACCGACACGAGAGCCGGTGCCCCCGGAGCGCCTCAAATGCCAGCCAGAGGGAGCCATGGCCACCGGCGAGCAGCGAGGCGAGGGGCGCACGCCGCCGAAGCAAGCGCCAGCGCCCCTGGAGCACTGCACGCGCCAGCCGGAGGGAGCCACAGCTGCCGGTGAGCAGCGATGCGAGGGGTGCGTGCGCCGCCGAAATGGGCGCTGCTGTCTTTGGAGGCGTGGGAAGTACAGGAAGTAGCAGCAGGATGGGTGCACCAGCGGCACGCTGATCAAGGTCTGGGAGCGACGAGGCAGTTCTTCCTTGAGGCAGGAGTCAGCCATTGCTTCCAGGCAGTCTCTTCAGCTGTATTTACGTAAAGATTTACGTAGCCTATCACGGCTGACTTAAAAAAAAAAAAAACGCGCGTATGCTACGGCCGCCGCCATTTGCATCCCTGCTAGCCAGTGGCCGGATGTCCAGCTGGTGGCGGAGCCAGCCGGCGGCTCCGCAGAATTGCTGCGGAGCACAGCCGGCCAGCCAGGATTCCGGGGAAGAGGAACGGAGCGCCTCCCCCCCCAGCCAGGATTCCGGGGGGAGGGACGGAATGCCTCCCCCCCACCATCAACATAATCCGCAGAAAGGTAAGTCACTTTCGTACATCCCTAGCTGGAGAAGACTCTTACAAGTCCCCTGGACTGCAAGTAGGTCAAATCAGTCCTAAAGGAAATCAACCCTGAGTGCTCATTGGAAGAACAAATACTGAAGCTGAAGCTCAAATATTTTGGCCACCTAATGCAAAGAGAAAACTCTCTGGAAAAGACCCTGATGCTGGGAAAGACTGAAGGCAAAAGGAGAAGGGGACGGCAGAGGATGAGATGGCTAGATAGCATCACTGATGCAATGAATATGGACTTGAGCATGCTCCGGGAGAGAGCACAGGACAGGAAGGCCTGGCATGCTATGGTCCATGGGGTCACGAAGAGTAGGACATGACTGAATGACTGAACAACAACAATTTGAATGTAGAAGGTGGGATGCTTATCACATTCAAATGATCTCCAGGAAAATATTAGAAGGTTTGATAGTAAGAAAAAGAGTAAGGCAAAGAGATGGTCCCTGTGAAGACATGTTGAAAGTGGAGCCTATAAAGAGCCAGACGTAAAGCTGGGGATAAAAAATTAATAATGATAAAAAACACCTGGTGGAAATTGAAACTCAGGGTGAGAGATTATAAGACTTAGAAAGAGTGAGGACATGGGCAGTGAGTTCATGGTGTTCCAGTACTGGAGAGGTAAGGAAGGAGCGAGGCTGTGAGACACTAGCAATGGTGAAGTGAGGGTTAAGTGAAGGTGCATGCATGAGTGGACCTCAATAGATAGGATTTGAGGTAAGAAGATAATGATAAAGAGAAGGGGTGGGTAACCTTCCAGATGTTGTTGGACTACCACTCCCATCATCCATAGCCATTGGCCATGTTGGCTGAGGCTGATGGGAGTTGGAGTCCAACAACATCCAGGGGGCCACAGGTTTCTCACCCCTCATATAGAGCCCACACTTCTATAAAATGAAATAGAAAATTCAAATGAAATACTGCAAGGCAAAATGGCAGGCTCTTTCCTATTCAAAGGTTGCACCCTCTCCCCACTACTGCCCCCCAAATCTGGTATGGTTTCTAGTTCCCATGAACAGGCATGCACTCACAGCTACCATACTACTCTTTACCTGAAAAACTTGATTTACAGCACTATTGGCAGTAATATTCTTGAATGTGGGAAGGTGAAATCAAATTCAACAAGAGAATCTGGGCACATTTGGTCTTAAATTACTTTTCTCCCAACATGTAATAATTGTTTTAGTATTGACCTCATCTTCAATAGGTGATGCCAGTGGGGTTAATGATATTGATTCAGTGATATGCATGTCAGACAAGAGGTCATTCATGCATTAATAACACAATTATACACGTGCAGTTTCTGGGACAGGCCAAGCAAATAATTAACAAAGTGCTATATCAGCAGGAATAGAATCAGACCCAGACAAATGGGTCACAAAAGGCTGCAACCATGTAAAGTTTTGGCAAAGCTAAGGGACGGCAGGTTGGTAGCATTTCCTTATCTTCCAATATTTCATAGATAGAAGCAAGGATGTTCTTGTAAGGTAAAACTTTTGTTTTCACAACAAGGATCACCGCCTAAGGGCTCTCCCTACCTTATTATACATTGCCGAAGGCTCTTCTCCCCATACAATATGATGTATTGATTTACTTACATAATGATTTAAAAGCAAAGAGAGTGATTATTGATCTATTATTGTCCTACCTATAACATGATCAACTTTCGAACTGTGGTGCTGGAGAAGACTCTTACGAGTTCCCTGGACTGCAAGGAGGTCAGATCAGTCAATCCTAAAGGAAATCAACCCTGACTGCTCATTGGAAGGACAGATACTGAAGCTGAAGCTCAAATATTTTGGCCACCTAATGCGAAGAGAAAACTCCCTGGAAAAGACCCTGATGCTGGGAAAGACTGAAGGCAAAAGGAGAAGGGGACGGCAGAGGATGAGATGGCTAGATAGCATCACCAATGCAATGAATATGAACTTGAGCACACTCCGGGAGAGAGCGGAGGACAGGAAGGCCTGGCGTGCTATGGTCCATGGGGTCACGAAGAGTCGGACATGACTGAACGACTGAACAACAATAACATGATCTCATTACCCACAGTTGAAAACGATGGAAGATAAGACTAGCAGTTGCTGCAAATCATGATGGCTACGTCTGTCCTACTTTAAGGATCAGAGGCAGCATGCCTCTAAATTACTAGTTGCTCTGAAATAGATAAACATGCTTCCTTGAGAGTTAACTGTATAATGCATCTATAGGATGTAGTTCAGACGAAAAAAATGTTCAGGATGGAGTGTTAGTGTGAAATACAGAGCTTTTCTAGATGAGGCTGTTAACTCGCTGTATCCACTTCTGGTTTTGTCTCAAAATTAAGATCGGATCTCTACACAAAGAACTCTTCCTTTCCTGCCTTTCCATACTTTCCACTATATAACCTCTACGTGGCACTATGCTATAGCAGAATAATGCAATTACCCTAGTAGGGTCTTGTGCTTTCTTTTGGGATGAAAAAAAATAATACTGGCTTTTCCCTGTTCCAAGACACACACCCCACCCCCATGAAAGAGGTCTTAAAAACAGCAGCAAAACTAAAGTGTCAGGCCATCATCTAAAGCACCCATAAACAAGCCATGAGTGAAGAATGACAAGTGCACAATAAAAGCCTTATGTAAAAAAAAAAAAGCCCATTTCTCTTTCAGAAATCTAACATATGAGACAAAGCTCCCCTTTGCACAATGCACTTTGTCCCTTCTTGGGTTGGATCCAGACTTAGTCATATTTAGAGTAGACCCATTAAAATTCTTGGGGCTTCTAACGTATGTCCCACTGATTTCAATAGGTCTACTCTCCATATGACTAAGTCTGGATCCAGCCCAATATCTTTTTTTCTGGTGTTACCACAGATTTGATCTGCTGCTGCAGTTTTTCCTTGGCATGTCTCCCTCTGTTGCATTCATGCAAGCTGAAATCCCACCTTCTGCAGAACTATTAAATTTTCAGGAGCCCTGTCCTCTCTTGCATAAGGCCACCCTAGCTGGGATAAGTCACACCTGCATACTTGTTGGACTCATGATTGGAGATGCACTAAAGGAAAAAGCACATCTCTGCCTGTCATGCAGATACAAAGGCTATTTCAGGAAAACTTGTGTCAAAACTATGAGGAATTCAGTTGCATTCAGTCACACTGAGTATCTACTCTTTTCACAAGAGCTGTCCACCTTTTTCTGTCCAGTTCTGGGCACCACACTTTAAGAAGGATGCAGATAAACTGGAGAGGGTTTAGAGGAAGGCAACAAAGATGATCAGGGGACTCGAAACAAAGCCATATGAAGAGAGACTGAAAGAACTGGGCATTTTTAGCCTTGAGAAGAGAAGACTGAGGGGAGATATGATAACGCTCTTCAGGTACTTGAAAGGCTGTCACAGAGAGGAAGGCCAGGATCTCTTCTCAACCATCCCAGAGTGCAGGACACGGAATAATGGGCTCAAGTTACAGGAAGCCAGATTCTGGCTGAACATCAGGAAAAAATTCCTGACCGTTAGAGCAATACGACAATGGAACCAATTCCCTAGGGAGGTGGTGGGCTCTCCCACACTGGAGGCCTTCAAGACAAGGCTGGACACCCATCTGTCAGGGATGCTCTGACTTGGATTCCTGCATTGAGCAGGGGGTTGGACTCGATGGCCTTGTAGGCCTCTTCCAACCCTACTATTCTATGATTCTGACAAGGCTCCTACACATTTAATATCACCAGACACAGATACATTCAGTAGGAATGGAGGAGAATTCCTCCACGGACTCCAGTGAGGTTGGATTCTAAAGAAGTCCGTTGCGGAACGGGGCACACCTCTCCACCATCCCGCAAAATTTTCCCCTGATGGACCCTACCTGCCGCCGGCCAGTCCGGTCTGTCCGCTGCCGTCCACAGCCCCAGTCTGCAGCTGCAAATGGCATCCGGCATAGTGGACACCATTTGCGTCCCTGCTTTAGCCGTGATATGCTACGTAAATCTTTACGTAGCCTATCATGGCAAAGAGCAGGGACGCAAATGGTGTACGCTATGCCATTTGCATTGCTACTCTTTTTGTGATAGGCTATGTAAATATTTATGTAGCCTATCACGGTTAAAGCAGGGATGCAAATGGCTTCTGCTATGCCAGACACCATTTGTGGCCGCAGACCGGCAGCAGACGGAGGTCCACCTGCGGACAGGCCTGTCTGGCAGCTCCGCAGACTCGCCGCGGAGTGGAGCCAGCCAAGGAGGATTCTGGGGGGAGGGACAGATCACCTCCCCCTGCCCGTGGATGCCCCAGACCGGAATGGTAAGTGGATTTCATACACCCCTAACATTCAGGAGATAAGATTTTCCCCACCATTTGCCTCTCAATTCTAGAAAATGCTGCATTTCTTCCTTTAGCTGCTAAAAAAAAAGGTACAGGCTCCCTTCTACAGATGGCCACTTTTCACATTGATAAGCAATGTCGTCCTTTATTTATGTATTTATGTATTTATTATTTCATTTCATTTTTATACCAACCAATAGCCAAAGATCAGGGAAGAAGTGCTCCATACTTCTATGATCATGAGGCATATTGCCTTGGTTATACTTTATGCCTTCTACACTTAGACAGCAATCCTATGGCCTCTGGGCAAGCATCCCAGAGACCATAGGATTGTTCATATTTCTTCTTCCAAGGTTGGAGATGGCATCTGAACTCAGACGGGGGAGTTGGTGATCTGTCCCTCCTCTCCTGCCCCCTCACAAGCAGCACAGAAAGAACCATGCCGGCTATCATCTGAGGCTGGAAAAGCAACCTCGGAGGAGGAGGGAAGTGGGCATTCCAGTGGGCGGGGAGGGGAGGACACAGGATTGGCGAGGATACAATTCATCCTGAGCCTCCTCCAGCCTCCTTCCTTCCCCCTCCAAAGTACCATTGCTAGATGGGCTAAAAAGCTTGTCCAGCAAAATCTGCAGAGAAGGGGGACAAGGAGGAAAAGATAATTTCCGTTGCTCCTCCCACCCTGCATTGGATGATTGGACACCACCAAGTTTGGGGGCTTCCAATAATTGAAGGCACAATAAATAGGATTCCACCTTTAGCCAGTCCTGCAGCTTAAAATGATAGATAAGTCATATAGATAGAAGAGTTGTATATAGAGTTGCCATCTTCTTTTTAAAAATAACATTCCTGTAGGGGTGGACGAAAGTCCCTTACCTGTCCTCGAAGACGTTTGCGGTGGGGGGGAGGCGCTTCGCTGTTCCCCCCGCGAAGTTCAGGCCGGTGGGGAGGCTTCCCGCCTCGGCCCGGCCGAAATTCAGGCCAGGGGGGAGGCTTCCTGCCTCGCCCCGGCCGAAATTCACGCATGGGAGGAGGCTTCCCGCCTCGCCCGGCCGCGAACGCGAAGTTTAAAAAAAAATAAATACGCCCCCTGATAGGCTACGTGATGATTCACGTAGCCTATCACGGCTAGATCTGCAAAGTCAGCCGTGATACGCTACGTCAATCGTCACGTAGCCTATCACGGGTGACTTTAAAAAAAAAAAGCGCGTACGCTAATGGCGGCCCCCATAGGGAGCCGCCATTCGCGTTCCTTATTTAGTCGCTGTAGTCTACGTAAATTTTTACGTAGACTACGGCGAAAATAAGGGCAACGCAAATAGCATTGCCCTTATTTTCGCCGTAGTCTACGTAAATCTTTACGTAGACTACAGCGACCAAATAAGGAACGGGAATGGTGGCTCCCTATGGGGGCCACCATTATCCGTACGTGCTTTTTTTTTTTTAAGTCACCCGTGATAGGCTACGTGACGATTGATGTAGCCTATCATGGCTGACTTTGCAAATCTAGCCGTGATAGGCTACGTGAATCGTCACGTAGCCTATCAGGGGGCGTTGTTGTTTTTTTTCTTTCATTGCAATGGCGGCGGCGGCAGCCGGTCGAAAGACCGGCTGCCGCTCCCGCCCCTCTCGAACACCCGCCGAACCGCCGGCCGGACCCGCCGCCGGGAGGGACATTCGGCGAAGGTAAGTCCCGTCCCGGGGGGGGTGCGGGGTGTGTGTGGAGGATTTCTCCCCGAAACTTGTTCGGGGGGCCGAACACGTTGGCGCTCGGCCCCCCGAAGTTTCGGGGAGAAATTCTCCGCCAACCCTACATTCCTGTGTTTTAATTCTGCCTCTCTTGCAGAAAAATATCAATTGAAGCTTTCCATCTGTTTATCTGTACCAGGAACAGATCTACTTGATATATGTCTGCTGATCAGGCTGGTATTACAGGCACAGAAAGTAGGGATGCTGGAGAAATCTGCTGCGGACCCCAATGAGGCTGGATTCCCAAGAATCCAGAGTCCACAGTGGACCAGCCCCCTCTTACCTGTGCATCCTTGGATTTTGTGCAGGGCAGCTCTCCACCTTTCAAAAACCCTCTCATGGGAAAATTACAGCCATAATTAGTGTATTTTACACAATTTGCATCCATAAAGCACTTACTTCTACATAAATTGTGGCCATTTATGGCTACATTTATGTAGAAGTAAAGGCTTTACTTTTAGAAAGATGGAGAGCTGCCTCATGAATTCTGGTGGCCCAGATTTCCCCATGGTGGACCCCACCTCCAGACTGGACATCAGGGGATTCGCCCATCCCTAACAGAAAGAGTCCAGGATGTCATTTGCGGCTGTAAAGGCCTTAGTTTAAGGTAAATGCATCCATTTACGGCTGCATTTACCTTAACCTAAGGCCTTTACGGCCGCAAATGGTGTCCCAGATGCCATTTGAGGCTGCAGTCAATCTGCCCAGCCAGCGATACGCAATGGCAGCCGTATCGCTGGCACTCCGGAGCTGGCCAGCAGGGAGGATCCGGCCGGCGAGGATTTCTCCAGGAGGCGGAGGTAAGTCTGATCCTCCATGGACCCCGTGGGGCCAGATTCTTTTGAAAAAGCAGATTCTTTTGAATCTGGCCTCACTGGGGTCCGTGGAGGATTTCTCCCCCATCCCTATTAACCACACAGTGCTATGTAAGTAAAAGTTTTCTCTAAACCTTTTTTGCCACCTTATAGTTCAGGCCAGCTACCTTAAATGTCTTGAAGCTCTGAGTCTGAACGTCCCTTTAGTTAAGACTGCTACATTCTGTTCTCTGCTGATCCCCCTCATTAGCCACATGAATAACCTTGAGAAACACACTTGCTATTTCCCACTTGCTTGCTACTCAGTTAGGCTCCTTTTCTGACATGAAGTTCTGACTACAGAGGCTGTGTGTGTGTGTGTGTGTTGTAAGGCTGAGCTAACGAGAGCAAAGTGTTCTAAGAATATGAGATGAAAGACCCTTTAGAAGTTCAAAGCATTTCCATTGCTACCCTCAGTGCTACAAATACTAATAAACCAATAGAACTTCTTCCACTCCTACCTGCACCATCCCAACCCATAAGACGGTACTGTTAAATGATATAGCATGTTAAGTGGCTCATTAGCTCACTAGGAAGAGATTCTCCCATGTTTGGCCTTTTGTTGTGTGTGACTACATTTGAGAGAAGAAAAGATTGTGAAATTAGAGATGGCAGAAGGAAAAAGAAGGACTCAGGACTCCAAATTTCCCCTCCTGCATAACAGTGATGAAACTTTGATAACTTCCGAGCCAGTGAAGTTGGCAAATGGATGTATAAAACATCAAAAGGTATACAGAAGCAGCCTGTGCTTGAGAATTCCAACTTTAGCTACCTGCAATATAATTCATAACCTCACGCAGAAGAAAAGTAATGTCACTCGAACGGCCTAGTGCCACATGCATGCACCCGGTAGAAAGAACAAACGTTGCATAGCAAGTTGAATATGAGTCAGCAATGCAATTCTGTGGAGTAAAGGCCAATGGCATTTTATGTTGTTTCTAAGACTCAGGAATCAATAGTCTAGTCATTGCTGCTGCTAAACTCTCACAGCTATAGTACTGCCTCACTTTTGGCCACTGCACCACTTTTTCAAAAAGGTCAGTGAGACTGCAGTCCTATACACCAGGGGTGGGGCAGAAGGTAAATCTCTCCAGAAGTTTCAAACTCCTGGAAACCCCTACCAGCATGGCCAAAGGTCAGGAATGCTGCGAGCTGAAGTTCAACATATCTGGAGATCAACTTTCTTCCCACCCCTGCTGACAGACAGGGAGCATGGCCCATTTACTTCAATGGTTTTTATTTCTGAATAGACATGCAAAGGATTGCCCTGTAAGAAACAGCAATAGATTTGGAGGTGGCCTGCAGGATTATTGATAGGACTAAGAAGCAGGCTATCGTTAGGAAAGAAAATATGTTTTAAGGTGCCTAACTTTTTGCTTCTTTCTTTTATTTCTTGACAGCAACTCTATGACCCATTTTGAACTATCACCACTGATCAGCATGGCTTGTTTAAAGCCACTGTGAGATACAGTGCATGCTGGCCCATGCCGGGTGGTTTTTGAATAGCCAAGCCACGGCTGCAGCTTGTTGTGTTGTCCGAACCCAGGGACTATTGGTTATGTGGGGGTTAAGCAACCTTCGCATAATCAATGGCCTGTTGTTGGGTTATGCAAAGGTTGTTTAACCCTCACATAACTCACGGTCCCCAGGTTCAGACAACACAACAAGCCACAGCTGCTCCTCTAATATTCAAAATGGCCACTAGTGGGCTGTTCTATCGCCCAAACAGCATCTTTTATTCATTCATTCATTCATTTCTATACCACCCAATAGATGAAGCTCTCTAGGCAGTTCACAAAAATTAAAACCAACAAGCACACAGTAAAACAATATAAAATATAAAAACATTAAAACCACAATATAACAATATAACCAGAATAAAACCAGCATAAAACCTAGCAGCAATGCAAAGATTTAAAATACAGATTTAAAACAGCAAAGCTAAAAGTCTAGAAAGCTAAAATGCCTGGGAAAATAAAAAGGTCTTCATCTGGTACCGGAAGGAATACAATGTAGGTGCTAGGGATGGACAAAAGGGACTTACCTCGTCCTGCAGCTTGCTTCACGGTGGGGGGGAGGCGCTTCAGTTCTCCCCCCGAAGTTCAGACGAGGGGGGGGAGGCGCCCCGCCTCGCCCAGCCGAAATTCAGGCCGGGGGGGAGGCACCCCATCCCTCGCCGGCGAAATTCAGGCCAGGTAGGAGCACCCCGTCTACCCGGCCGCGAAAAAAAAAAGTAAAAACACACACACACTCACCCGTGATAGGCTACGTAATGATTTACGTAGCCTATCACGGCTAGATTTCCAAAGTCAGCCATGATAGGCTATGTAAATCGTCACGTAGCCTATCACGGCTGACTTTGGGGAAAAAAAAAAAAAAAGCGCGTACGCAAATGGCGGGTCCCATGGGGACCGCCATTTGCATTCCTTATTTTAGCACGTCTAGTCTACGTAAAGATTTACGTAGACTACAGCAAAAATAAGGGCAACGCAAATAGCATTCCCTTATTTTCGCCGTAGTCTACGTAAATGTTTACATAGACTAGACGTGCCAAAATAAGGAACGCAAATGGCGGCGCTTTTTTTTCCCCCAAAGTCACCCGTGATAGGCTACGTGACGATTTACGTAGCCTATCATGGCTGACTTTGGAAATCTAGCCGTGATAGGCTACGTAAATCGTTACGTAGCCTATCACGGGTGTGTGGGGTTTTTTTACTTTACTTTTTTTTTTTGCAATGGCGGCGGCGGCAGCTGGTCGGGAGACCGGCTGCTGCCCCCGCCCCCGCTGAACCACCGCCGAACCGCCACCGGGACCCGCCGCCGGGAGGGACATTCACCGAAGGTAAGTCCCATCCCGGGGGGGGGCAGGGGGCCGGCAGAGAATTTCCCCAAAACTTTCGGGTGGCCGAATGCATCGGCACTCGGCCTCCCGAAGATTCGTGGAGAAATTCTCCGCCAACCCTAGTAGGTGCCAGGCGAACTTCACTAGGGAGCTCATTCCACATCCAGGGTGCCACAGCAGAAAAGGCCCTCCTACTAGTAGCCACCCACCTCACTTCCTTTGGCAGGGGCTCACGGAGGAGGGCCGCTGAGGATGATCTTAAGGTCCAGGCAGGCACATATGGGAAGAGGTAATCCTTCAGATAACCTGGCCCCAAGCTGTTTAGGGCTTTGAATGATAATACCAGCACTTTGAATCGGGCCCAGAAATGGACTGGCAGCCAGTGCAGCTGGAAAAGTACTGGCATAATATGAACTCGTTGGCCAGTCCCTGTTAACAATCTTGCTGCCCTATTTTGGACCATCTATGTCTTTAACAGACAGTAATCAAGTCTAGGTTTTTCTTACGGGATGGAGATGCAGTGAAAGGAAAAACTCCATAAGTTCTAAAGCAACAAGTTTTTAAATTATTATTAGTAGTACTTATATAACTTTTCCTGAAGTATTCAGATGTTTCAGATGTATCATAGTCATAATCCCACAACAATCCTCTGAAGTAGGCCAGTATGATTATACCCATATTGCAGACTAAAAAGCAAGAGGTTGAGAGATTGTATCTTGCTTTCATAGCTGTGGTAATATGTAAACTGGAAACTTCCAGGCTTAGAGCTATGGTTAGAAGATACCAGAAGGGGAATCTTAGGAATACCACAAATAGTACACTACAAGGAAAATTGAGGAGACCCTCACAATAAGTTGCAGACTGAAGTGACATGACACAAAAACATATTTTATACAAAATAATATTTATTAGACAAAAACTCCTAAAATGTCCCCCAAACATGCAGTAATCCTCCACAACTGGTATGTTCTCATGGGTATGTAATATCAGGCTGTCACTGATGCTCCAAAAACTCAGTAAGGCTTTTATTGACAGGCTCAACTCTAAATATTGTGTCAGGCTGTAGTTAACATGGTAAGATTGCCAGCTGACCAGACAGGAAACATAATCAGCTCCTGTGCCATGAACAGCAGCTTGATATGCAGATGTTTGCAGGTGAAGTGTTTATTGGCATGGAAGTAAGCAAAATCAGTATCACCCACTATGGTCTGTAGATCAAGCTGCTGTTAAATGTACAGGAAATTAGCCAGTAAAAAGTTAGCAAATTTAGGGTTGTATCCAGCTGGTTATGGTTGTATCCAGTTGGTTATATCCAATGTTAGTCTAACCTAAGTCTCATTCATTTCAATGGGTCTAATCTAAGTAGGATTAACATTGGATAAAACCCTTACAGAACAAACGTTTAATCACTCTATTATACAGAAAGCACACACAAAGAAAGGTGGCCATGTTGGCCATAAGAAAACTTGCAGAATCCATACCAGTGTAATAGCTTTATTAGGACAACTCAAATTCCTCAAAAATGTGCAAGGTTTCGAGATCTCTTCATCAGGCAAGATGCCCCCTCCCCTGCAAAAAAAAAAAAAAAAAATATGGGGGGAAGGGATAGGAGAGTGGGAAAAGTTGACTTAATTTTGAATTCATCAGTTTGTATCCAAGTTTAGACATGTCCAAGTGGGCTGGAGGAAGTGGACTTCTCCATCCTTCCTCCCCATGACAGTCTCTCCAGTCCCATGAAAATGCTACACACAGGGCTGGGGGACCCTGCTGAATGGGCTTAATCCAAGAAAACTGGGCAAAGGCACCTTCCATGAATGGAACCCTTCTTTGCACAGAAGGCAGAGGCTGGATCCAACCCATGATGTCTTCATGGTCAGAGTCTTAAGATGAAAAGGGGGAGGAGGGTTTGTAGACATTCAAATTTAGTTCTATCAGGTAATGTGATGGTTTCAGGTTTCACTTGGAGCTGCTTCCTAGGGCAGCAGTGTGCAGAAAGTAGATCTCAAGAGGTTTTGGACATCAACTCTCAGCATTTCTGACCATTGCTGAACGGCCATGCTGGCAGGGAGTTCTGGGAGTTGATGTTCAAAACATCTGGAGATCTACCTTCTGTGCACTCCTGCATTAGGGCAAACAATGGTTGACAGACACACTTCATTATTGAAAATATAAAATGCAGCTGTTACTCAAAACTATCTCCATCCTGGGTGAAACAGACAGGCTCCTTGGTCAGTGGAAAGTAGAAGGAGATAGGGATGGTGTGGGTGCCCGTCTCGGTCCAGAATTCAAGCAGAACAGCCATGCCCATGCCCTCTGGTCTTCTCCTGTTGAGCCTTTGCCCCCACTCAACCCCCTCCCATGCTCACTGAGCTGCTGTCAGCTTATCTGGGCCTGTCCGCCTCCGCCCTGATCGCCATGTTCTGAAAAAACATGGTGATTGCACTCATAGACTTATACGCAAAATGGCACCGTGGATCTTGTGTATATGGGCAATTCATGGTGCTATTTTATGTATATGTCTATGTGCACATTTTTCTCACATAGCCATACACAAAATGGCACTGTGAATCTCCCATATACACAAGATTCATGGCACCATTTTTCATATAAGTCTATGGGTACAGTATTGCAATCACCATGCTTTTTTCAAAACATGGTGATGGCAGCAGAGGCAGACGGGGCCCAGGTAAATTTGGGTGGCTCGGTGAGCAGGCATGGGGCTCGAGCATGGGTCCAGGGGCATGTGCATGCATGGGGGCAAGGGCTGGGTGGGTGCCTGGACAACCTGGATGGCAGGGCACCCGTCAATCCCTAGAAGTAGAGAGAAACTAGGACATCATTATATTAACAAACCTGGAGATAATTGTAGATGCTTTATTAGGTTAAAAGAAGCCAAATTGGATAGTTTTACCTAATAGTTGGATGGGGTCAACCCTCAGAGAATAAAGTACCAAGCCAGTCACATATGAAGCTGCTTTATACTGACTCAGGCTACTGGTCTTTTTAGCCCAGTATGGTTTATTCTAGCAGGTAGCAGCTTCTCAGGCAGAGGATTTCCCTAGCCCTGCTACCTGGAATCCTTTAACTTATGAGTGGGGCACCTTTTTCAGCCCAAGAGCTGCATTCCCTCATTGGTAAACCTGTGGGAACTGCATGCCAGCACAATGGGCTGGGCGAAGGCGAAAAGGGGATGAGGCCAAAGCTACATCCATGCCCCATTCTCTCACCCCTATCCCCTATCCCATACTCACCATCCATCCATCCAGTCATATTCTTCACAACACATCAGGATCATGCTTCTTTGCTGGGTGCTGAGAAGGGGGCTTCTCTTTCTCAGCACCCAGAGTGGAACAATGAGATGCCCATGGTGGAAGGTAAGTTTAACTAGCAGCACTGGGGACAGAACTGGGGCCTTATACATATAATGCTTGTGCACTCTGCCACTGAACTATGGTCCTCCTCCCATCAGCAAGCAGATGTCTTAACTGGGTTCAAGACATTTGGATACATTTATGAAGGATGTTATGATTCTATTATGGTGAACCAATAACTTCAAGAAGCCATCCCTGCCCCCGCGCCTCCACTATGATTAATATGTTGAGTCTATGATTAATATGTTGGCCTCCATTATTTAAAAGGAGGTCAGAAGAAGAGTGAAAGCCATTGAAAGGAATCAAAGGATTTAAACTGCAGGCAGATAGATTTAGAATATATATTAGGAACAGCTGTATCACCATAGATATTCTTACAAAGAATTAGAAAGACAGATGAATTCTTATTGCTCCTAATATCAGCAGGAGTTAAAAGGCTTATATGTAGTGACTCTATGGCAGGCTAATTATACCTTAGTATTTTCTGCAATTGCTAGTTAATTCCTTCCAACTCAGGCAATTTTTAAATAAATGGCAAATATTGCTAATTAATCTGGCTTTATTTCAATGTCATTAAACATGAGGAGGTCTCCAGAGAAGAAAATGGGGGTAATAAAGGAATCCCATTATAACTGAACTCAGATTATGTCCACTTAAACTGATTGTTAACATGGTTTAATAACTAGCGGTTGTGATCTTGCAAAAATAACCATATATTAGTACAGTAAATGTTCTATTCTGAGACTAATTCACTGTTTTTTTGGTTGTCCAGGATTTGTGTGTGTGTGTGTGTGTGTGTGTGTGTATGTGTGTCCGTCCGTGAATTATATTAAGTTAAAAATAGCCTAAGAGTTCCTATTCATCCAGCTATCTCTATCTCGATATCTACATAACTGTTATTAAATCCAAACTGAACTTTTAATTGGCCCGCTTAAGCCTTTTTTTTTACCCCTTCTTTTTCTTTTTTGCTACATGTTGTAGCATCAAAATGAGAGAATCCCCAAGACAAGGTGCATAATCTTCGAATAGGGTAAGAAATGGGAATACAGTTCAAACAGATGGATTTGGATTCCTTCTTCTGGATGAGCTTGGGTAATGAACCATATTCTATCACAATGATGAGATGGTACACTAGGAGAAAATCACAGCAAACATATACTTGCGCTACCTGCAGGAATGTTACATAGCTAATCTAAACTGGGATGTCAACATTATTCAAAAAGGCACAGGAGGGAGCAGAATTGTACAGCATAGCTGGCTACAATTGCAAAACACCATAAGCAAACCAGGAAGGAGCTGTGTCAGTTGTTCTTCTGAATAGGAAGGGAGCATTCTCCCCTTTTAGTGCAACCGAGCTTTCCCCTGAAACCATTCCTGTTCCTTAGGGGTAAGATTGGCCATGGAGGTTTGAGCCCCAACTAGAGATCATAGAATCATAGAATAGTAGGGTTGGAAGGGGCCTATAAGACCACTGAGTCCAACTCCCTGCTCAATGCAGGTATCCAAGTCAAAGCATCCCTGACAGATGGCTATCCAGTTTTATCTTGAATGCCTCCAGTGTGGGAGAGACCACCACCTCCCTAGGTAATTGGTTCCATTGTCATATTGCTCTAACGGTCAGGAAATTTTTCCTGATGTTCAGCCGGAATCTGGCTTCCTGTAACTTGAGCCCATTATTCCGTGTCCTGCATTCTGGGATGATCGAGAAGAGATGCTGGCCTTCCTCTATGTGACAACCTTTCAAGTACTTGAAGAGCGCTATCATATCTCCCCTGTGAGAGAAATCCACAACAGAACCAATTGAATTTGGATTTTTATGAATCTGACATGCAGATTCTGCACCAGACTTTTCTGCCTTTTGCCCTGTCAGGTGGATTCCATGGATTTGTGGACCATTTTTCTAACCTTTGGGAATTTTGCGCAAATTTCGTCATAGAAAAATATGCAAAAAGTAAAAACAATCCATCTGAAAATTAGCATTTCTCCCACAGGTTAAAGTGTGAAAATGTACATTTTGGGGGGATTTGCACATTTTGTGGGAATTTGCACATTTTTGCATGTGCAAATGTGTGCAAATTTGGAAACTAAAAATAATAAATCTGATTCTGTCAGTAGGTGTACAATGGAACAAAAGGCAGCTGACAACCCATGAAACATAGATTGAACAGATTTTACACAACCCATACATCCCTAGCCCCAACACACTAAACAACTCCTCTGAACCCACAGTTTGTAGTGCCAGCAGAAACCTATTTCACAGCCATCCCAGCTGCCAGTAAGAAAAAGTGTTAATTAAAAAGAAAAGTGGGAGGGGGAGGAAATCTTGGTGGAAACCAAGAAAGGTGTCTGGGGATGCAAACCAAGAAAGGTGTCTGGGATAGGCAACCATATTGCCTATCCCAGGTCTATACTGACTCATAGGGGCTCTCCAGGGTTGCAGGCAGAAGTCTCTCCCAACCCTACCCAGAGATGCCTGAGATTGAACATAGGACCTTTTGCATTGCAGTATGTGTTTCACCAATGAGCCATTATAGATATGGATAGAGAAGAATAGTCAGTGCCATGTAGTTCCACACTGGGAGAAGCTGCATTTATTGAATTTCTGCCTATCAATTAATTGCTAAAAGCTCAACATCTATGCTAGAAAGAGAAAAAAAAGATGACAAGTCAACCCTGAAATATGTTTTCATGTCAGAGCTCAACCCTCACATGTATCACATGCTTTAGAGCATGTGCTGTGTGCGTTTCCTGCACTGCTTGGTAAACTATGTGATTCAGGGGTACAGATACCAGGATAAATACTGAAATTACCATGAACGCTTGTGTTCCAGTAGAATTCTTTAATAATTTCCACTGGTATTCACTAGGAAATTGCAGAGAGCCAGTTTGCATTGTCTGGATGATGTTCTTTTTTCTTTTTCTTTTTTAAAGCAGAATAAAAATAATTAATGCTATAGTTAATAAGACTGTATTTGATAAATGTAAACTTGTTTCATATTTGTTATACATAACATATATGCAAGGCCACCCTTTAAAGTCCTGTCCTTTGTTTTAGCAGCCCTTCATCTTCCACCTCTGAAGCCAGGGGGCCTGGGTAAGATTAATATACAGTCTCTGCTTGCATACAGGTTGCCATTTTGGTTGACACAATGACAACTGAATCTTCAACATAACCCAGAGAGGGAGAACCCATTGTTTCCTCTGCCTGACTTTTAAGTGCACAAAAGGCCATTTTAACATTCAGTATTAGTGCTTGAACCTGGATATGACTTGAGCCAGGTATGACATGGAGTGGAGAAGTTGCATCAGCCTCACTGGGGAAATTACATTATACCATTTTTAACCATTGTGAGCATTTCCAGCACAGCTTCTCTTTTAATATATATGATAACATACTGGGAGGGGGGGGGACAACTCTCAGGTGCAGTGTCTGAATCATTCTAGGAACTCTCCAGCAAAAACAAGATGTGTCATACTTACTTTTACTGGCATGAAATAAAATGTTCTCAAACCAAAGCTGTTTTGTCCATAACCGTGTACCATAGAGAAGCAACATTGGGGCACAACCCATAATTTGCCTTCTCACTTAAGTGACATGTGTGGGTGGATATCCCCATAGTGCAGAGAAATACAAGGCACTTCCCTGCAGCAGTGAAGCTGGATCTATGATCCTGTGACTAAAATGCTTGCAACATCTATGAGCAAGAAGCAAAATGGCCTTGTGATGTGACTAAATCCCTAATATTAATGTAACTCCTAGATACGATTGCATAGTGATGATCATACACAAGTGTAATTTTAGGTTTGTACTGTCATAACTTGCTTTCGAACTGTGGTGCTAGAGAAGACTCTTACGAGTGCCCTGGAATGCAAGGAGGTCAAATCAGTCAATCCTAAAGGAAATCAACCCTGAGTGCTCATTGGAAGGACAGATACTGAAGCTGAAGCTCAAATATTTTGGCCACCTAATGCGAAGAGAAAACTCTCTGGAAAAGACCCTGATGCTTGGAAAAACTGAAGGCAAAAGGAGAAGGGGACGACAGAGGATGAGATGGCTAGATAGCATCACCGATGCAATGAATATGAACTTGAGCATGCTCCGGGAGAGAGCGCAGGACAGGAAGGCCTGGCGTGCTATGGTCCATGGGGTCATGAAGAGTCGGACACGACTGAACGACTGAACAACAACTGTCATAACTAGCAGAGTGGAAATAGGATGAGCTGGAACTGTGGTAGCGGAGGACTGGACAGCTTTGTCCAGTCCTCAATATGTCTCAAGCATAGGAATGGAACCCACATCTCTAGTTTTCATTTGCAGCCCTCTTTCCCATGAAATTACCAGCCCAGTCACACGGGGTCTAATCAGTGGAGGGATGGTGGCTCCAATGTCAGTGGAGCAGTAAATCCACTTCAGGTTTCAGTCAGAACCAGTCGGAACTCTAAAGGAGCTTTGCACCTTGGATAGCTCCTTTAGAGTACTGACTGTTCTGACTGAAAGCTGGAGTGGATTCACTGCCCCACTCACATTAGAGCCACCAACCTCCAACATGACTTTGCTTTTGTTGAGTCCGTTCTTCCTTGTCCACATGGCCCCCATCTTTCTCCAATCACTCAGACAGACACTGATGCAAACATGTTGCGTGCAGCGTTCCAAAGAGTGGTTATGTCTGAAACACTGGTTCCCGAGGTCAATTCTGAACTGAATTCTGTGAGGAGGGATCCTCTAGTGCTAGCCAAAATGTGTCCAGCTGGTGTATGGACTTATTTTACAATTCGATAATGCTGCAATCTCACTTTATAGATTTTGATAGCATATGACCATTGGGGTGGGGGGCGCAATTTTTTTTAATCGGCTCTTCAAAATGTATATAGATGAAATATATTATTATGGTATGTTTTTATTGTTCATCCTAATGCTGAGTTTTTGAAGACACACGCACACACATGCGCAGTAACTGTTCTTGGGCAGGAAGTAATTCACTCCGTTCTAGAAGCATCAGACTATTCCAGTTCTTTGGCTGTTTCTAGCATGGCCGACATCCCACACAAACTGAGTGCAGATGTGAGGAGCCATCGGGGGCTGCCACAAATCCCCCAGGTGTTTTTGCTTGCCTAGCAATAGTAGCCAGCCTCACTTAGGTCTGGTTAAACAGAAGGAATGTGAATTGGGGCAGGGGTTCTTTAAGTGGCTCCAGGGCTCTGAGGGAGAAGGAGGAGGCGAGGGAGAAGCTGGGGAAAAGAGGTTCAGGAGGAATGGCTGAAGAGAGCAACTGAAAAGGAAGAAAGAGCAGATGGTTAAAAAGTGGGTAGTAAGAAGGGGGAAAGAACAGCTAGCTCCCAAGAATGTCAGAGCTGAAGCAGAGTACTGACTGCTAGAAAACATGGGAGAGTCCTTCTGCTGTAGTCAGGAAGTAGCAGTCAGGAACACTGAAGAACAAGTGAACAAGAAAAGACTTGCTCAGTTCTGCAGTAAGTTCAATAACAGTTCATTCTGATTATACAACTACTTACCTACATTTAACACCATTATGCAGGCATTCCCTCTGATCCTGCAGCTACTTCCCTTGCTCTTTGGACAGTCACTCTAACTTTGTGGCTACTTACCCACACCATGGGCCTTCAGCCTGAATCTGTCAATACTTACCCATACTGCACTATAGACATCCAGTCTGATCCTGCAGATACCTTGCTGCATGGACATTTATTCTGATCTTGCTAATGCTTAGCCATATCACCTTGTGAGCATCCATCTTGGTCCTGCAGCCACTTCCTGGTATTGATCCAAAGACTTTATGCCTTTTCCTATAGCTACTTATTACAATTCCCAAGAAATGAGTTTGATCCTGAACCTACTGACGTGAATGATCCGGTGTGTTCTAACAAGGATTAATAAAATCTATAGTTGTTGCATTTATGTAGATGTAGTCACATTATTCATTTGGGAGGAGGATAAGAAAGAGACATGTCCCCCTTCATTAAAAGGGCACACCTTGCAACAGCATCCCAGAATTCTTTTCAGTGTTGTAGGTTCTGGAGAAGATTTCCTTTGTTCATTTAGAAGTGAACTCATCCTGCCCTGTGTAGGATGGCTTTTAGCTAACCCTCCCTACATTGGTCAAATTAAAATTTAAGTAGAAAAATAACAGGTCTATAGGGAAAAATAATTTGAAAACCTAAATCATTTCTGACTGGAAGCTAAGCGCCCTGAACTATCCACTCCATAGCATACCCAATGAGAACTTTATAAGATGTAGATTATCTTCATGGAAGCCATTAAGGGCTCATAATAGAGAATTAAGCGGCTTTCATCAGCTGGGAAGTGAATGGGGTCCCAATCTCTAAACAGAAGCAGCCATAGTGAACATTTTCCCCCTTTCTGTTGATGGTATTGTTAAATATACCAATTATATGAAGATAAAAAAATCATTAAAATGCAATTATTTGAGCTATATAAGTTTATAGCTATAGAACTGCATTAGAAGACTGATGTTGTAGATCTTTATATGCTTAATAAAACTGAATAATTTACTCTGTGAAATAATTGTAAAAGCCTGTAAAAGGGTTGGGGGAGTCATAGATCCCTTGATGAAGAAGCCGATTTCAGGTATAAAAGGCCCAAATTCCTAGATCCAAATATGTCCCTTTAAATAAAGTTACACGTGGTTTCCCTCCCTCAGGATGAGATTCTTATCAGAGATAACAGTCCCTGTGGTCCCACACAGATAAGAGAACAATCCTATGGCCCCTAGACACCACCTGGGGGGCGATAGGATACTTCAGATTACCAAATCCAAGGTCAGAGATAGTGCTCGAACCTCAGTGGAGGGAATCTGTGCTCCCCCTCCCTCTCCCTCTCCCCCTCCCCCTCCCTCTCCCTCCTGGTCTGGAAAGAACTGCACAGGCTTCCTCTCCAAGGTTGGGATCTTGACCTTAGAGAGGGGGTCAAGGGGGTGTTCCAGTGTGTAGTGGGGGGACTGGAGAGGTGGGAATATGAGCTATCCCAAATCCTCTCCAGCCTCCTTCCCTCCCCCACCCACAATATGCCCCAGGTAGATGGGCAAAAAAGCCTGTCTAGCAAAAATGCAGAGCAGGAGAAGCAGGGAGGTGAAAACTGCCTCCGCCATTCCTCCCCCTCTCTGCACTGGATGCTCATAAGCCTCCAAGTTCAGAGTCCTCGGAGATGGGGGTCAAGGGGGCTTACAAGCATTGAGGGCGTAAACAATAGGAGTTTGTTTACACCCGCAATGCTTTTAAGCTAATAGGAGCTAACATGCCTTTTGTGGCAAGAACAGTCATGGCAGCAAGATCCTACTTCATCAGAGGTATGAAATGGTCTATGGTCCACTTTATTCCTCTAATGAGTAGGCCCCTATCTATGAAAAATCATGTCACATTATGTAGATAGTCTTTAAGAGGCCATACAATTCTTTTGTCTTTTTGTTGGAGCAGACATACTTTGATATTCTAGAATGTATTCTACTTTGGTAACCTTAACTGCAAAAAGAACATATTGCAGTGGAAATGCTGCGGAAGACTTTTGTATATCAAGGAGATAGTGTGACATGCTACAATTGCTTCTTTTATTCCTGAATCTGCTGTGAACCCTTAAAAATCAAGTCTCGTAGGACTCTTTAAGAGCCTTCTAGCCTCTTGGCCTGACTCCTGGTTTTGCAGAGTATGGTCAGGCTTGGAATGCAGGTGGATCTCTTTGGCCTTAGCCAAAGAGTCCACCTGCCTTAGCACTTCTCTCTTCGGTAGAATAAAAAAAAATGCATAACCATCATGAGACTGAAAGTTTTGACCATCAACAGGTATGATTGATTAAGGGGGCTGTGAAAAACAGCACGTAGACACAGGGGACTTCACGTATATAAGTCCCTCCAGAGTGTCACTCAACTGAGCTTCGGAACAGACCAGGACCATGGAGGTGCTACGCAATGGCCGACTGGAGTCTCTCCGCTGTCGTTATCTGGGGCTCCTGAAAGCAGAATGGAGGAGTAAGATATTTTGCTTAGTTTAGCTTTATAACATCATATGCAACTGTAACACCTTGCCTGCTGTAGTTAATAAAGCTTGTTGACTCTTACTCACTTGTGTAGTCATTGCTCTGAATCCAAAAAAGAACTTCTTTGCCGTTGGTAAAACACATATCAAGAAAAACTTTAAGTTTTCATAATGTTGCATAGGTTTGTGGCCTACTCAAGCAGTTCAACCTAGGTTACTTTCTAGAGAAAACAGTGATATAGATTAGGAAAACAGATGTTTTATTTGTCAACTCCTGATCATATAATGTAGGCCTCTGTCTCATCTTATAGGCTTCTTTCTCCAGATAACTCTACACATACACACAGCCATTCTATTTGCTTTGCTGAACATTCAACACAGGTCAGCAATCTCGGCCACATTTTAGGGGAAGTAATCATGCTGATATTTTTGAGAAGGGACCTCCAACTTTTGACAGGCTGATGATTATTCTAAGCACTGTGAGCATGCAAGCAGTTGAATGAATGATACACAAAAGTTTTGGTTCCCAACTCATTTTTTTCCCTTTAGGCCCCATTTCCTCTCCTGAAGAGCCAATGCTCTCATGTTGTACAGTATCAAATGATATAAACAAATGGAGAAAAATAATTACATAATAAATAAAAATCGGGGGTGGGGAGCTGGCTATAAATTATGATGGAAAGGTAGCACCTCTATTCGCCACTCTCTTCCTTTAGTAGGAATGAAAGGATTATTATATTTCCAATCCATGTCAGATTTGCATGTGTTTAATCATATATCCCATTTCTTCATCAGTCTGCAAATGAAAAAAATCAGATATAAATTGAGCTCATTTCCCCATAAAATATACATTTATCTATGCATTTTCCCTAAAATATGCATTTTGTATGCATATTTTTGGTGAGAACTGCATCACAAAATTCAGAGAAGTGTGCAGTCTGGAAGATAGCTGCATACTAATCCACATGTTAGTCAAGGATGTGCAGATTAGATTGGTTCGCTTCAAAATGCAGAACAAACAAAATCCTCTGGCATCCGTTTCCTTTAGTAACCATGGATTTGGAACAAGTAATATCAGAAGAGAAAGCTGAGCACAACCCAACAGGTGAAAATGAATACTACTAGTCCAGAATGATAGTTCTTCCTGTGGTATCAGTAGAAGATGGTAGAAGTAAAAGTAACGGGTTTCCCTTCCAGCAATGTATGAAGGCTTTGGATATTTAGTGATAGACAAAACCCTCAGCTTGCCATCATGAACACGTCTTCAGTGAAAGAACTCCACAGGAAACAGCATCTGTTCAGCTTAGATATAAATGACAGAGGAGTTGAAGCTTTTTTTTGCTTCCACAGACATGGCTTGGGGGAGCTTTACATGTAAGAACCAGAGCACTTCCATCCTTTGTCCTATTGCCCCTTCTCCCGAGTGGTCCAGCAGATTCCAGAGATGTAATAATCTGCAATAGTTTTCCAAATGAATTGTCAGGTGAAGACTTTGTAGAAAGCATGCATTTGTAGAACAACAAGAGACTAATAAAATAAGGAGAGATGGATGACATCCAATGAAGGTGGAGAAAGACAAGTTCAACAGTACCTCTGGTGGAAGAGGATGGTCCAGAATCTAAATGAAGTTTGAATGACCAGTAGCTGGTGACTAAAGGATTTATTATCAACCTTAGAGAGCTCTTTTTGATAGACATGGTCTGTAATATGATCTGTAAGCAGCAAATGTTGGTGATGGAACCAAACATGGATGCAAGGAAGACTGTAGCAGGACTTGGGCCAACGAAAATGTTCACAATATCAATGCATCAGTATATACAGTCCTCCTTCAGGGTAATATCTTATATATCAGATGTTGTTACAAGGGAAAGAACATTCAGCTGGGCAACTTTCTTACTTTGAACCAGTTCATTATTATTTCAAAATGCACATTCTATTTGCTCTGTAAGTCTTGTGTGTACATTTTACAGTCTTCCTTGCATAATGTGGCCATAGCTACAGTCAGGGCCAGAAATATTGGAACAAGGATAACTGTTTTGGCAGTTGTCCTCTGTACACCACCACATTGAAGTTGAAAGGAAACAAACCCAGATGAGAGCGAAGTCAGGGCTTTCAGCTGTAATTCAAGGGGTTTGACAAAAGCGGGGCACTAATCAGTCAGGAAGGACAGCCAGTGGCGTACACACATGCCCTTCGTTGGGGGCTCATAAGGAATGAAACAAACCAACATCATTTCAAACTTAGGGATCACCTTTAAAACCTAGATGAAAATCCTTGGCAGTCAATGACTGCCTGAAGTCTGAAACCCATGGACATCCAAGTGAATCTTGGTTTCATCAGTCCAAAGAATCTTATTCCAGAACCGGGCAGGCTTTTTTAGGTGTTTGCTGGCAAAGGCTAATCTGGCCTTTCTGTTCTTGAGTGTTACCAGTGGTTTGCACCTTGTTGTGAAGCCTCTGTATTTACATTCATAAAGCCATCTCTTGACTGTAGCTGTTGACAATGACATGCCTACCTCTACAAGAGCGTTCTTGACCTGGCTAGATGTTGTGAAAGGGTTCCTCTTCACCATGAGCAGAATTCTGCGGTCATCCACTTTAGTTGTCTTCTGTGGTCTTCCAGGCCTTTTGCTGTTGCTGAGCTTGCCAGTTAATTCCTTCTTTTTCAGGATGTTCCAAACTGTTGTATTGGCCACTCCCACTGTTTTTGCTATCTCTCTGATGGGTTTATTCCATTTCCTCAGCCTAATGATGGCCTCCTTCATGAGCATGGACACCCCTTTGGACCTCATGTTGGGAATTCCAGTGAACAGCTACCAAATGCAAATGTAACACTCAGAACCACCTCCAGGCCTTTTATCTGCTTGATTGGTCATGGGGCACCAAGGAAACAAGCCACACCTGGCCATGCAGCTGCTTGTCAGCCATTCGTTCCATTACTTATGAGCCACCAATGATGGGTGTGTGTGTATGCCACTGGCTGTCCTTCCTGAATGGTTAGTGCCCCACTTTTGTCAAACCCCTTGAATTACAGCTGACAGTCCTGACTTCGCTCCCATCTGGGTGTGTTTCCTTTCAACTTCAGTGTGGTGGTGTACAGAGGCCAACTGCCATAACAGTTATCCTTGTTCCAATATTTCTGGCCCTGACTGTATAAAGCTGGCATAATGATGGTGGTGTTTTAATATTCCTCAACCACATGTGGGAACTTAGTGAAATTTTCCAAGGAAAGGAAGTGGTGGAACTTTCCACAGACTCTAAAGAAATGTACTATGTAGTTTCAGTATTTTCCTGGAACACAACTGGTCATGGGAATGGAAGAAAGGTCTTCACTCAGATACATGAAGTGGTCACCAAGACTGGTTGTCTTTATGTTTCCATCAGGTAGTTTACTAGAAGGGATGGTGGGCATGAATGAAGAATTTTGTTGTGTGTATCGTTACTGTCTTTATTGGTTGAATTAGTATAGAAACCATTCCCCATCCTATATGCCTGGTGGCAACATCAGCAAAAAGACTTTCCCTGGTAAATAAGTCCACTGTCCACAAAGAAGTCATTTTAAGACTGAGACATGGGGGAAGTATGTGAATTGGTGGCCCTGGTTTCTGCTTACCTATGACCTTGAACTGTGAACTAGAGCTGTGGTCCTACATGGTTACTTGGAAGTAATTACACAGCACAGGTAGGTTTTATTTAGCTGAATTTTTAAATGGGGCATTTAGGTGGGTTACATCTCAACCCATTGCAATCTTAAAAGATGATGTAGGCTTGAAGACCGAATATATAGTACATAGATAGAAAGTTGAAGAAGCACTCAGAAATCACATAGCAATATGACTACTGAGTGCAACTTCAAAAAATGCAACTGAATTACGCATTCATTACAATGAAATTGTGATATTTTAATGCCATTTACAGCAAGGTCAATTTTACCCATTTTATGAAGACTTCATAACATTATGATAGTTTTAGATGGCCTTGTTTCAAAGATAATCCCTTAATGCAGCTGCTGGCAAAGCAATGATTATTTCATGTCATAATGAACTGTTGAGAAGCACAGTATAAAAGCATTCAGTCCACGGCTCTTTTTGCAAAGATAATACGGTGCCATCCATTTATCTCCAGAGAAACCACTGAAATGTGTGGAGTGAGGAGAAGAATGATTGCTAAGTGTTAAAGTCATATTTAATTAACACTTTCCACACTTACCAACTCACTAGTAGAAAACAATCAGTGCTTTTTTTAAAAAAAAGGTATAATGCTTCAGTGGGTTGAGGGCAGTTTTTCTCATTCTCTGTGTTACCACACGGTCCTTCCTCCATTTTCTCTGAATTTTGGATTTCCAAACCAATTGAACTAAAGGCAAAGCTCCATGGTTCTGATGTAGCTGCCATATTCCTTTCACTCAGTCACTAAGGGAGCAATCCTATGCATGTTTAGACAGAGAAAAGGCCTAAATAGGGCACTCTCTCTATTGATATTTCTCAGGCAGAGGGCTTTGACATAAGCGCACCAAGATGCTAGGCAAGCCCCCACAATACTACTTCAGTATTTTATTTATTTGCTTATTTATTTAATCCAGTTCGTAGCCGCCTTTCAAGGCCATAGTCTTCCCAAGGCAGTTTACAGCATAAAAAGTATACAAGCATATTACTAAAATCCTATTCACTATGAACCATTTTAAATAAATCCAGTTTCAATCAAATATAATTACAGAATATCTATCAGCAGTGAATCACATAAAAGTTTGCAAGAGCCAGGGAGGACTTTAAAACCCTCTTAAAAGCAGCCATAACTGAAGCCAGCCACATCTCTCTCAAGAAGGAATTCCATAGAGTATGGGCCACCACTGAGAAGGGCCTAACTTAAGTGCCCACCAACCTTACTGATCTTGGAGGCAGACCAGTGAGCAGGCCCTCTGAAGATGATCTAAAATCATGGGCAGGTACAGATCACAAGCTGAATATGAGCCAACAATGTGATGTTTTGACATAGATCCTGCATTGAGCAGGGGGTGGACTCGATGGTCTTATAGGCCCCTTCCAACCCTACTACTCTATGATTCTATGTGGTGTAGGTGGTCTTTTAGAGAATCTGGACCAAGCTTTTTAGGTCAAAACCAGTACTATGAATTCAGCCTGGAAACGTAATGGCTAGGGATGTCCTCCACTGGGAAATCCAGCCCTTTGGGGGAGTTTTGTGGCATGCCCGACTTGGCTCATATTTGCTAGCCGAGCTGCAGGTTTTCCCAGAACTCCAGGGACTTTTTACATGTGTGTATGTTGGCTGTAATTTGTGCAAATAAAGATTTACACAAATTACAACTGCAGTTTGTGCAAATTTGCACAAACGACAGCTGTATTTTGCATTATTTGCACACATTACAGCCCACATTTGCATAATTTGCACAAATTGCCGCAGTGATTTGTGCAAATTCATAAACACCAAAAATGTGCTAGCTGGCCTGACTTGCTACAGACTGAATTGGACCAGCTAGCAAAACATGAACTGAAGTGCAGGGGACCAAGCCGACGAAAGTTTGTCAAGGTCCGCCACCACAACTGGATTCCTCCAATATCCTTGGTATTGGCAACCAGTACAGCTGCTACAGACCTGGTGTAAGATGATCTGGGCACTTTACCCCAACAAGATCTCAAATGGACACATTCAGTACCAGCTGAAGTTCCTGAGTCATCTTCAAAGGCAGGCCCACATAAGTATATTGCAGTAGTCCCATCCAAATATAACTAAGGCATGTATAACTGAGGCTAGTTCTACTTTCCCTAGATAGGGTCTCAGCTGATGTACCAACTGATGTACTCAGCTGATGTACCAACCAAGGTGGTAAAAGGCACTGACTGATCACCACATGTGCTTCTACAGTTAGCAATGAGCCCAGAAGGACCCCCAAGCTACAAACTTGATTCTTCAGTGAGAGTGTGACCCCCTTCAATACCAGTTGAATCTGTCCATCCAGAAGAGCAGAATTCTCCATCCAAAATGCTTCCATCTTGTCTGGATTAAACTTCAGTTTGTTTTTCCTCATTCATCCCAACATTGCCTTCAAGCGCTTGTTCAGGATTTCCACTCCTATTACTCCCTGGGAGTAATAGATGGATATAGCTGGGGATCATCTGCATATTAGTGACACTACAGCCCAAACCTCTGGATGTAACCTTCCCCCAGTGGCTTCATGTACATATTAAATAGCATGAAGAACAAGATAGAGCCTTGTGGTACCCCACAAGCTGAAGGCCATGGGACAGAGCAGACATCCCCCAGCATGACTTTCTCAGAGTGAAAAGCCAGGTAGGAGTAGAGCCATCATAACACCACATCCCCCAAAGGTTACAGGCAAAGATTACTTTAAGGTCCAAATTGATCAGGTAATGGTCTGTCCGTAACAATGGAGTTATCACTGGCTCCCTCACCTACATATCAGTTCCCCCTATTCCATCACGGAGTACCACAACCAAAGTGTGCTCTGCCAGATGTGTTGGGCCTGACAGGCACATAGTGGTCATGGAGGCCACATGAGACAAATCCTGAGGAGACAAGACAGCTTCAGCATGAATATTGAAGTCCCTGAAGACTGTCAGCTTCAGCATCCTCAGCATTAACTCTGAGACCACCTCTTTCACATCGAGATGATAGAATGTTGGGTAGGACTGGGATTCACCAAGAGAATCCCAATCCTGTCTCTGGTTTCTA
Source organism: Heloderma suspectum (assembly GCF_057233095.1). Taxonomy (NCBI): domain Eukaryota; kingdom Metazoa; phylum Chordata; class Lepidosauria; order Squamata; family Helodermatidae; genus Heloderma; species Heloderma suspectum. The sequence continues at coordinate 258,451,707 of NC_139461.1, forward strand.
ACACCAGGTACAGGCACTCAAAATTGGCCAAACATTGTATGGATGTTCCCCCATTCTCCTTTCCCCTGAAAGTCCAGATGCACCTGCATTTCAGGAGCAAGTGTCATTGGGCACCATGGGAGTTACTTCTGAGTAGACACACATATGCTTGTGCTGGAAAAGAGGGGGGGCACAAAGATGGAAACCAGCCCCCATTTTAACCTGCAGGATATCTATACTGAAGCTGTGAAGTAGTTACTTCGTAAGGCAATTAATCGGGTCCTAGAGATCGCACTTGATTGCTTAATCACACTTAAGGAATTGGGCTTTAAAGTGCACCATTTCAGTTGAGGGAGAATCTCTGTAAGTTCTGATGTGGGTATTCAAAGACAAGCCTCATTGACCACAATGGGAGTTACATCTGAAAAGACACTAATGGGTTTGTTGTGGGAAAGAGACTGAAACCAGCCCCCATTTTAATGCACAGGATCTCTATATGGAAGCTGTGAAGGAGTTATGTCCTAAAGCAATGAATCGGAGCCTTGAGATCTCGCTTAATCGCATTTAAGGAATTGGGCTTTGATATGTGCCATATCAGTTGAGGGGCTTCTCTGTTATTCTGTGGTCATTGAGCGGGCAAGCCTCATTCAGCACAATGGGAGGAAACACCCCTTGACTGGGGTCTTGGTGAAAGACACAGCCCTGGGGAGGGCTAGCATACTCCCTCTAGATGCAGGGGGTTGGGGCATACAACAACTATACCGGGGAGAACCCAACCTAAGGAAAAGAATCGGACCTCAAGCTGTTTCAGGAAATCGAGTTTTTCCCTAATAAGCTCCAGGGTGGCTGCTGGACGGCCACGATGTCATGTATCCCTAACAACCTCAACACGCAGCCAACTTGGAGTAAATCGCTGCTGGAAACACCCCCGTGGTTTAAAGATAAAGAACTACAAGAAAGGAGAGCAGGGTACTTGATGTTACCCATCCACAGTTGGCACCTGGGCAGCAGAACAAGCAGGTAGACAGATCACAGTCTTCACCACTATGGTGGGATATATTTAAATTAAATCTATGTAATTTTAGTAATTATTCCTAAATTTGCACCTTTACCTATAAATTAGCATATGCAAATGTCATGCAAAGCTGTGTCCTCTTTTGTACTCTCCTTTCCTCTTCTTCTGTGATGCTTAGTGGCCACCCTTTGCGGCCTTTTCATACGTGTGTTTCTGGAGGTCTCTTCCTTCCCTCACGGTGAAACTTCTTGCGCCCCCCCCCATCAGGTTTTTCTGCATTGCTTGGCACAAATGCAATCAATCTGTATCTTTGTTTGCCTTCCTTACATCACTGACACTAGTTCCAGGAAAACAGAGCTGGCACCAAGGGTTGACAGCAGGGGAGGGGCACCCTGCTGCTGTTCAGACTCCTTGCTGTTACTGCCCATCCATCTGCCTTCTCCAAGCCTGTGAGCAGTGACAAGAGCAAGGTGCAGGAAGAGCAGCTTCCATTTGCCTTTCTCTCTCTCTCTCTCTCTCTCTTGGCAGAGGTGAGGATTGGACCCAGAGGGAAAGGACAAGCGAAAGGACAGTAGAAACAGTGGCAAGCTGGTGAACCCACTAAAGGAGTGGGGCCCACTCACAACATCTTGCATACGTAGGGTGGCCATGTGCCCTCTTTTACAGAGGACAGTCCTCTGTTTGAAGACCTGTCCTCTCCAAGTCTGGTTTATTTATTTATTACATTTATATCCCACCTTTTCCTCCTTAAGGAACCCAAGGCTGCATGCATAGTCCTCCTCCTGCATTTTATCCTCACAACAACAACCCTGTGAGGTGGGTTGGGCTGAGAGTCTGTGACTGGCCCAAAGACATCCAGTGAGCTTCCATGGCTGAGTGGGGACTAGAACCTGGATCTCCCAGGTCCCAGTCCAACACTCTCGCCACTACACCACACTCGCGCTCTCTCTGGTTTAAACATAAAGAACCATCAGAAGGCAGAGCCCTGAAACTGCCCATCAACACTTAGCACCTGGACAGCAGGCACATGCTGGGATGCCTGCTCATAGTTGTCCCCATGATGAAATTGTATTTCTGTCTGAATTATAAAAATCTCTGAATTTGCATTTATACATGTCATTCGGCATATGTGCATTTTATTCAAATTGTTGTCCTTTTTTAGTGATGCGTTTCCTCTTCTTCTTTTGCCAGTAGCCTCCCTATATCCAAGGGCTCCCAAAACCTGAAGCCAACATGGCAGAACAGAAAGCATCTATATTAGGAATACTATAAAAACATCCAATGTAATGCCATAATTGCTTCTCAAGTGCCATGTAAAAAATATATTGATGTTACATGACTCTTTGGGTTACAAGTTAATAGGTTCTTTCTGTCTTTGTTAAATGGGCTCTTTACTACCATTGGATTTCAACTGGGAAAAAGAACTTTAGGTCTAATTTCCTTTTATTACCACTGATTAGAGCTGGCACATGGGAAACAGCCATAGCACAAAAAGTCCCCGGTTCACCCGCTGGCATCTTCACTGGGAGAGACGCCTGCCTGAAACACTGGAGTTCCACTGCCAGTCAATATGTAGACAATACTGATGGTCTGGTTTGGTATAAGGCAGCTTCCTATGTCCATAATTATGACCTGTCTCAGGGGAGATTATCAGTGGAAGCTGGTGGCTCCAATGTCAATGGGGTGGTGAATCCACTCCAGGTTTCAGTCAGAACTCTAAAGGAGCTCTCCAAGGTGTTTCACTTTGCAGAACTCCTTTAGAGTTCTGACTGAAACCCAAAGCGGATTCACTGGTCCGCCAACAGGAGCCACCAGCTTCCACTGGATATTACCCTTCCTTGGAAGAAAATTCCTGAAGACAATAGGGCCTTTTTAAAAAAGAGTTTCCTTACTTCCCTACATTGCAGAGTTTTTTCAAATGTTTACCAAGTGATTGATTAACTATAACACTGCAATCAGGAGAACTGGCAAGGCTTTCAGTCAGGCAGTTTCACAAGCAAACCATCTCCACATTGCAAATCGACTACCAGAGAAAATAAACAAATGTAACCCTGTAGCCAGCACAGTGACCCCCTCTATGTCATGAGGCTGTTTTCAAGATGATTCAGGGAAAGGACACAGTATTTAAAACTCCCAAAGCACCAAGACCTACTTATGCAATGTCTTTATCTGTATGTCAAATGTGTTGTAGGGAAAGAGATGTCTCCTGCCTTAAACCAAAGAAAAACGAAGGCCTTCTTAAACCTTTCCACTATGATATTGACGGACATCAAATATAGTTCAGGGCTGCAAGAACTGGAGAAGATCAACGCATATCTGATATGTGGGTTGTGTTTTCAATGTGCTTTGGAACCCAGAATACTGCAACAGCCTTTGGATAGTCCCCTGAAGTCCAGCTTGATGCTAGAAGGCTGGCTTAGGCAGTGTATCATTTCTAGATGACATCAGGAGAGGGGAAGGTGATTGAGACACCTGTGTGCTCTATCCCCTTCCAGTCCACCTTCCAACGTCAGTGATTTTGGTTGCTTGCCTTCAGTCCTCTCTAGCCTGAAGGTGCTGCTGATGAATGCCAGGTCAGCTACTCAGAAAGGTAGCTGACCTGGCTACCTCATAATTTCTGAGTTTATAGCTGAAGAACATGCCTATTTATTTATTTATTTATTTATTTATTTATTTATTTATTATGTATTCATTTCATTTCTATACCACCCAATATCTGAAGCTCTCTGGCTTGGCTTGTGTTACCGAAACCTGGTTGGATGAACAGGGAGGAGTCAGTTTCTCCCAAATGTGTCTGCCAGGATTTCTTGTGCAGCACCGAGCTCAACTAGACGGGTGGGGAGAGGGGGTAGCCTTGGTCTATAGGGATTCTATCCCCATGGTCAGATTCCCTATCCAACAGTCAGCCAGTTTTGAGTGTCTGTACCTGGTGCTGGGCACCTGAGACAGGATAGGGATTCTGTTGGTGTACAGCCCACCTGCTGCCCAACAGTCTCCCTGCCTGAGCTGACTGAGGTGGTCTTGAGTGTGATGTTGAGGACCCCAAATCTTATGGTCTTGGGGGATTTTAATATTCATGCTGAGGCTACTTTGTCAGGAGCGGCTCAGCACTTCATGGCCGCCAAGTCAACCATGGGCCTGTCTCAAGTAATATCTTGCCCAACACATGTGGCAGGACACACTTTGGACCTGGTTTTCTGTGCTGGATTGGGAGAAAATGATCTGTGGGTGGGGAAGCCAGTAGTGACTCCTTTGGCATGGAGAAAACATTATCTGATCAGTTTTGACCTTCAGGCCACCTGTAACCTCCACAGGGGTGGGGAACCAAATTTGATGGTCTGCCCCAAGAGACTAATGAATCCGGATGGATTTTTGAGGTCTCTTCGGGATTTTCCTGCAGGCTTAGCCGGCACTCCTGCCAAGGTCCTGGTCACCATTTGGAATGAGGAGATGACCTGGGCTATTGATATGATCGCTTCCAAATGTCCTTGACCTAGTCATAGAACTGTGTCAGCTCCTTTGTATTCTGAGGAGCTGAGGGCAATGACATGACTGTGTCGACAATTAGAGTGCAAATGGCAAAAGACTCAGAATGAATACAATCGAACACAGGTAAGAATCCACTTACAAATATAATCTTATTCTGTGGCGGTGATGGTGGTGAAGAAATCCTACTTCTCTGCCACCATTGCACCTGCTCAGTGTTGTCCAGCGGAGCTCTTTCATGTGGTTAAAGGCCTCTTTGGTATAGGCCTTGGAACATATGAACTCGAACCCACAAAGGCCTGCTGTGAACAATTTGCCAGACACCTTGCAGATATAATTGCTCGTATTCACACTGACTTGGATGACATTGTTTTGACAGAGTCTGATATGGACGGGGCTGGTGCACCATCTAGTCATGTTATGGCTTGTGCAACCGGAGCATGTGGACAAACTGCTTGGAGGACTCAGGCCTACTACTTGCCCTTTAGATCCTTGCCCATCCTGGCTTGTGAAATCTGCCAGAGCTGGGCTGGATATCTGGACCTATGAGGTGGTAAATGCCTCCTTGAGGGACAGCAAGGTCCCTGCAGCTTTGAAAGAAGCTGTGGTGAGACCCTTGCTGAAGAAACCAAATTTAGATCCCATGGTTCCAGATAATTACCACCCTGTGTCAAATTTGCCATTCTTGGGCAAGGTGCTGGAGTGTGTGGTAGCCTCTCAACTCCAAGCAGTTTTTTATGAAATGGATTATTTAGATCCATTCCAGTCAGGTTTCAGGCCTGGTTATGGGACGGAAACAGTCTTGGTCATCCTGGTTGATGACTTACTCCAGGGAATGGACAGGGGGAGTGCAACACTGTTGGTTCTTCTGAACCTCTCAGTGGCTTTTGATACCATAGACCATAGTATCCTTCTGGATCATTTATCTGGACTGGGCTTGGGTGGCACAGTTTTAAAGTAGTTCCAGTCCTTTCTGGAGGAGTGGTCTCAGAAGGTGGTGCTGAACTTCGGTTCAGCCCCATGGCCATTAGCCTGTGGGGTGCCACAAGGTTCTATCTTGTCCCCCACTCTTTTTAACATCTACATGAAACTGCTGGGAGAAGTCATCAGGGGGTTTGGGCTGAAATGTCACCAGTATGCGGATGATACTTAATTCTACCCCTCATTTCCATCTGCACATCTCAGGGAGGCTGTGGAACTCTTGAACCAGTGTCTGGAGGCTGTTTTGGGATGGATGAGGGTGAGCAAGCTGAAACCTAATCCATACACAACAGATGCACTGTGAGCTGGGAAACCAACTAATTTGGATGGAGGTTTACAACTGGTCTTAGATGGGGTTGCACTCCCCCTGAAAGACCAAATGTGCATATTGGGAGTCCTCCTGGACTCTGAGCTAACTGGAGAAGCCCAGGTGGCTGCGGTGTCCAGGAGAGCTTTTTACTAGCTTTTTACTCCAACTGTGGCCCTATCTGGGGAGGATGGACCTTGCCTCAGTTATCCACACACTAGTCACATCCAGGCTGGACTACTGTAATGCACTATATGTGGGGCTGCCTTTGAAGATGGTTCAGAAACTCCAGCTTGTGCAGAATGTGGCCGCCTGAGTATTGGTGGGGGCGACTCAATTCGATCATATAATGCCTATACTGCTCCAGCTGCTCTGGTTACTGCTGCGTTTCTGAGCCCAATTCAAAGTGCTGGTTTTGACCCTTAAAGCCTTAAACATTTTGGGACCAAGTTTCTTGAAAGACCGCCTACACCCATATCAGCCTGCCCGCATTTTAAGATCAGAAAGAGAGGCCCTTCTCATTTGCCCACCTGTGAGAGCAGTCAGGTGGGTGACTACACATGAGAGGGCCTTCTCTGCAGTGGCCCCACACCTTTGGAACAAGCTGCCATCGGAGGTCCTCCATGCTCTGTCACTGCAGACTTTTAAGAAGGCCTTGAAAACATATTATTTTACCTTGACCATCTATTGATATGACTGCTACTGTGCTGTTGCAGCTGTTAACATCACTGTTGCTGCTTTTAACATCATTGTTGGTTTTATTGTTGGCCTTTACTGTTGTTTTTATTGTTTTTGTATTTTTATCACTTTTAATATTTTAATTGTTTTTATGTATTTTATTGTTGTAAGCCGCCTTGGGAGGGTTCCTGCCCTGAAAGGTGGCCAATAAATGTTTTAAATAAATAAATAAAATAATAGAGTGCACACAGCCTTGAAACTTTTATATAATTCAGTACTCTGGCATTGGCATCTGGAGGGTGTCTCCACAGTTATTTTTGCTGTAACCCTTGCCATCTGGTCTTGACAAAATGTTCAGTGTGAGGAGCAGAACACCAGACACACCAGATAAATAATCACTGCCTTGAGCGGGGAGGGGATGATGAAGGTGCCACTAAGGGCAACAGAGCTTGAAGAAATCCTCATTTTCTGGGACAAGAACAAATCTGACAAGCCTGTGGAGGATTAAAAACTCATGTGATTTATGAAGTCTTTTGTCCACCATCAGAAATATGCATGCTGCTGTCAGAGGAACATGAATGTACAGGGCAAAATTAGGCAAAGTAGCTCTTTGCTCAGTTGATTTGGTTTTGTTTGGTTTGGGTTTTTTTTTTTTACATTCTCTTCATTGGGTAAAAATCTGAGAGTATCTCATTCATTTATACATTGAGGGCTTAATTTGAAACTGGATTCTTCCCTGGGACCATGAGCAGGTGACCCCCCCCCCCAATTTAGTATCCTAATTTGGATTGGGACTGGCAAATTTAAGCAACTTTGGAGTAGGGATGTACGAAAGTCAATTACCTTTTCAAAGGATGACATTTGCGGTGTGGGGGAGGCGCTCCGTTCCTCCCCATGAAATCCCACCCCGGCCGGCTCCGCTCCGCGGCGACTCTGCAGAGCCACCGGCCAGGTGCATCCGCACGGCAGGTCTGCGGACACAAATGGCCGCCGGTGTAGCAGCCGCCATTTGCATCCCTTCGCTGAGCCATGATAGGCTACGTAAATATTTACATAGCCTATCACGGCAAAAGCGGGGATGCAAATAGCGGTGGCTATGCCATTTGCGTCCCCGCTTTTGCCATGATAGGCTACATAAATATTTACGTAGCCTATCACGGCTCAGCGAAGGGAAGCAAATGCCATAGTGGCCGCCATTTGCGTCCCTGCTTTTGCCGTGATAGGCTACATAGATACTAACGTAGCCTATCACGGCTTGCCAGGGACGCAAATGGCGGCCGGCATAGCAGCCGCCATTTGCGACCGCAGCCCGGCAGCAGATGGAGCTGCCAAATCTGCCGCCGGAGCTGCTGCTGACGAAGGCACAGCCAGGTAGGCTCCATTTCGCGGGCCTTTCTCGGGGTGGTGGGGCGGGTTGCTCCATTCCGCCATGGATTCCAGGGGGCCGAATTCACTGGAATTCGGCCTCCCTGGGATCCGTAGCAGAATTCTCTAACATCCCTACTTTGGAGGATCCTTTGGACGAGCCTCGTGTGTGGCACAGAGTGGTAGGCAGCGGTATTGCAACCGAAACTCTCCCCATGACCTGAGTTCGATCCCAGCTGAAGCTGGGTCTTGGGTAGCCAGCTCAGGTCAACTCAGCCCTCCAGCCTTCCGAGGTTGGTAAAATGAGTACCCAGCTTGCTGGGGGAAAGTAGTCATGACTGGGGAAGGCAATGGCAAACCACCCCGCTATAGTCTGCCATGAAAACACCAGCGCAAGCAGTATCCCTCTAGGGGTCAGTAATGACCCAGTGCTTGCACAGGAGGAACCTTTCCTTTCCTTTCTGGAGGATCCTTGCTGGTGGCAGGTACTGTTTTGCCCAGGGCTTGTAAAGGTGTTTGTAATTGTTGCCACTAAACTTTAGCTATCCTATGAGCTCCCACATGTCTTTCCCTTGTATCTGCAACTACAACTTTGGCCAGGATCATGGCTTATTGAGTGTAATTTCCTTGGTGGAAAGGTGGGGTATAAATTAAATTAAATTAAATTAAATTAAACAGATAAATAATGGCATTCCTGTCCATTTTCATGGATGGATTGCAGTTCAATTTCACTTGAGGGATGGTGTGCCAATACGGACTGTTCTGAGGTTGGTCTCAACCTCGTTGATGGAAAACCTTAGCAATGGGTATAATTTTAGATATGGGCAAGCAGCCTAGTGCTCACCCCAAAAAGTATTTGTCCCCCTCTGCCATTAAAACTGAATGCTTGGAATGCCTCAAGGGGCATCTCCAAACATTCAACATAAGACTTAAAGAGTACATTCTCCAGCTGCTGCCGCTTCCCCCAAACACAAAAAACTCACCTTGAAGAGAGGGGCAGGGCAGTAGATGGTAGAGGACTCTGGCAAAGGCTTGAGGTTCCAGATGAGCCACCCATCTGGCAGCAAATGATATGCAGAGCATAATTTCCTGCTGGGCAATCATTAGGTTCTAGTCCAGCCCTTAATGAGATGAGATGTTCTTTGCATCATTTGTTGCTGGACACGTGTGGCCTGTCAGGATGCTCCAGTCTTTACTGAAACAGTCCAGTAGCTGCTGCAACCTATTGTTAAAATTAATCTCTTGTCGCATATTGTATTTCATCAATACACTAGTGTTCAGACATGTCTGATCTTCTGATCTTGCATCTAGGAGCTCATTTAACTGTGATTCTGAGAGTCACTGACCCTCCGGCAAGAGTAATATTTGATCAAAAAAATATGTACCTAGTGCACAAGAAACTCTGCATACACCAACAGAAATGGATGACATTAATGTTCATAGTCCAAAGGAATCTCTGCTTATTCAAGGACAAGCTCAAAATAATTCAAGACTGTTCTGCAGAATAAAGTGTGCTCCAAAAATATCAAAATGATCATCTCAGAGAGTACTGCTAATTAACATCTTACATTCCAGGTGCAGGCCCTGGAGATATACCCAAAAATAATGGTCATTTAAAAAAAATTGTTTGTTACAGAAGTTGGTTTCAGTTATACTCCCTGTAAGCTTGATTGTATGAGTTTTATACATATAATTAGTGAAGGAAATGTTGGGATGACATTGATTTACTCCAGGGAGATAATGTAGGTGAAGTTCTCCTACATGCTGTTATACTGTAAAATGGTACATTCCATTGCTCTTCACTGTGGTTGCTATAATGGAATATCCTGTGCTGAAGTGGAAAAGAATGAACCGAGAAGAGGTGGTTAGAAATATGAACAGTAACTGCTCTTCATTATTTAGTTTCTAACTCTGTATCAATACAAGAAAATCCTGTTTGGGTTCTGAAGAAACATCATTTGATCAGATGTGTTGCACAAAACAAATGCAATGTTAACATCTTGGCTTTGCTTTCTGTCTTCTGCAACATCATAGGAGAGGAAGTGAGGAGAAAAAATATAATTCTGTGATCAGATTAATTGGATACAGGTGGAAATTGCTCAAACATATTAGAGAGAGTGGTTTCCCCCTGTGAACATGCATCTCAGTTGTCAGCACAGCCATTAGAAAAGTCATGCAGTACAACAGAAAACATTCATTTGAAAACTGGAATGCTCATTAAAATATTGAGTCTGCTTCAAAAGCTGAAGAGGGTGTAACTATATCATTACAGAGGGTGTTGGAAAATATTTTCTCCCACACCTCTGGCTTGTCAGTTTTCAGGTATGACACACTACATTGTGTGGCTGCTGTATTAGCCTACTTTCATTGCGCAGTCATGTATTTATTTATTTATTTATTTATTTATTTTTAATTTATTAATCGCCCATCTGGCTGGTCACCCAGCCACTCTGGGCGATGTACAAGCATATAATAAAACAGGTTAAAACAATAAAATTCTACAATAAAAACATTTTCTAAAATACCCTGTTGTTGTTTATTCGTTCAGTTGCTTCTGACTCTTCGTGACTTCATGGACCAGCCCACGCCAGAGCTTCCTGTCAACTGTCTCCACCCCCAGCTCCCCCAAGGTCAAGTCTGTCACCTCCAGAATATCATCCATCCATCTTGACCTTAGTCAGCCCCTCTTCCTTTTGCCTTCCACTTTCCCTACCATCAGCATCTTCTCCAGGGTCTCCTGTCTTCTCATGATGTGGCCAAAGTACTTCAGTTTTGCCTTTAATATCATTCCCTCAAGTGAGCAGTCTGGCTTTATTTCCTGGAGTATGGACTGGTTTAATCTTCTTGCAGTCCAAGGCACTCTCAGAATTTTCCTCCAGCACCACAGTTCAAAAGCATCTATCTTCCTTCGCTCAGCCTTCCTTATGGTCCAGCTCTCACAGTCATAGGTTACTATGGGGAATACCACTGCTTTAACTATGCGGACCTTTGTTGTCAGTGTGATGTCTCTGCTCTTCACTATTTTATCAAGATTTGTCATTGCTCTCCTCCCAAGATGTAAACGTCTTCTGATTTCCTGGCTGCAGTCAGCGTCTGCAGTCATCTTTGTGCCTAGAAAGACAAAGTCTGTCACTGCCTCCACGTTTTCTCCCTCTATTTGCCAGTTCTCAATCAAGCTGGTTGCCATAATCTTGGGTTTTTTGAGGTTTAACTGCAACCCAGCTTTTGCACTTTCTTCTTTCACCTTCGTCATGAGGTTCCTCAGCTCCTCATTGCTTTCAGCCATCAAAGTGGTATCATCTGCATATCTGAGATGGTTAATGTTTCTTCCAGCTATTTTAACTCCAGCCTTGGCTTCATCAAGCCCAGCATGTCGCATGATGTGTTCAGCGTACAGGTTGAATAGGTAGGGTGAGAGTATACAACCCTGCTGTACTCCTTTCCCAATCTTAAACCAGTCCATTGTTCCGTGGTCTGTTCTTACCATTGCTACTTGGTCGTTCCTCAGATTCCTCAGGAGGCAGACAAGATGACTTGGTATCCCCATACCACCAGGAACTTGCCACAATTTGTTATGATCCACACAGTCAAAGGCTTTAGAATAGTCAATAAAACAGAAATAGATGTTTTTTGAAACTCCCTGGCTTTCTCCATTATCCAGCGGATATTGGCAATTTGGTCTCTAGTTCCTCTGCCTTTTCTAAACCCAGCTTGTACATCTGGCAATTCTCGTTCCATGAATTGCTGGAGTCTACCTTGCAAGATCTTGAGCATTACCTTACTGGCATGTGAAATAAGTGCCACTGTTCGATAGTTTGAACATTCTTTGGTGCTTCCCTTTTTTGGTATGGGGATATCAGTTGATTTTTTTCCAATCTGTTGGCCATTCTTGTGTTTTCCAAATTTGCTGGCATATGGCATGCATCACCTTGACAGCATCATCTTGCAAGATTTTAAACAGTTAAGCTGGGATACCATCATCTCCTGCTGCCTTGTTATTAGCAATGCTTCTTAAGGCCCATTCAACCTCACTCTTCAGGATGTCTGGCTCTAGCTCACTGAGCACACTGTCAAATCTATCCCCGATATCATTATCCTTCCTATACAGATCTTCCGTATATTCTTGCCACCTTTTCTTGATCTCTTCTGCTTCTGTTAGGCCCTTGCCATCTTTGTTTTTGATCATACCCATTTTTGCCTGGAATTTACCTCGATGTTTCTAATTTTCTGGAAGAGGTCTCTTGTCCTTCCTCTTCTATTATCTTCTTCCGCTTCTGTGCATTGCTTGTTTAAAAATAATTCCTGATCTCTTCTGGCTAACCTCCGGAATTTTGCATTTAATTGGGCATATCTCCCCCTATCACTGTTGCCTTTTGCTTTCCTTCTTTCTTGGGCTGCTTGCAGTGTCTCAGCAGACAGCCATCTTGCCTTCTTGGTTTTCTTTTTCTTTGGGACGTTTTTTGTTGCCACCTCCTGAACAATGTTGCAAACTTCTGTCCATAGTTCTTCTGGAACCCTATCTACTAAATCTAGTCCTTTAAATCTATTCTTCACCTCCACTGCATATTCATTTGGAATATTAGTGAGCTCATATCTAACTGATCTGTGGGTCTTCCCTATTCTCTTTAGTCTGATTCTAAATTGTGCAAGAAGAAGTTCGTGATGAACTACAATCAGCTCCAGGTCTTGTTTTTACCGACTGCATAGATGTCCACCACCTTTGGCTACAAAGGATGTAGTCAATCTGATTTTGGTGTTGACCATCTGGTGAAGTCCATGTATAAAGTCATCTCTTAGGTTGTTGGAAGAGAGTGTTTGTTATGCACACTGAGTTGTCTTAGCAAAATTCTATCAGCCTATGTCCTGCTTCATTTTGTTCTCCCAGACCATGCTTGCCTGCAATTCCAGGTGTCATTTGACTACCCACCTTAGCATTCCAGTCTCCTGTAATGAAAATAACATCTTTTTTGGAGTACTATCCAGTAGGTGCTGCAGATCCTCATAGAACTGATCTACTTCTGCTTCTTCAGCATCTGTGGTTGGGGCATATATTTGGATCACTGTGATGTTAAATGGCTTACCCTGAATTCGAATTGAGATCATTCTGTCATTTTTTGGATTGTATCCAAGCACTGCTTTAGCCACTTTATTATGAATTATGAAGGCTACTCCATTTCTTCTGTGGTCCTCTTGTCCACAGTAGTAGATCTGGTGGTCATCTGATGTGAAGTGGCCCATTCCAGTCGATTTCAGTTCACTGACATCCAAAATATCTATATTTAATCTTGACATCTCCCCAATAACCACATCCAATTTGCCCTGGCTCATAGATCTTACATTCCAGGTTCCTATGGTGTGTTGATCTTTAGAACATCGGATTCGTCGTTCACCACCAGCACCATCGGCTGCTAGCCATCCTTTCGGCTTTGAGCGTCATCACATCTGGGGCTAGTTGAACTTATCCTCTGTTCCTCCCCAGTAGCATTTTGACCATCTTCCGACCTGGGAGTCCCATCTTCCGATGGTATACCGACATAGCTCTGGTTGTACTGATCCATTTAGTTTTCACGGCAAGAATACTGGGGTGGGTTGCCGTTTCCTTCCCCAGGAATTGTATTTAGTCTGACCTCTCTTCCATGACCTTCCCGTCTTGGGTGTCCCTTCACGGTTTAGCTTATGATGTCATTGAGGTGCTCAAGCTCCAGCACCATGACAAGTGCTGTCCTTTGTGGAAGCAAAATACCCTAACCTACCCCAAATGCCTGCCTGAACAATCACGTTTTTAATGCACGGCGGAAGCTCATTAAAGTGGGGGCATGGCGGAGTTCCCTAGGGAGGGAGTTCCACAGAGTGGGAGCCACCACAGAAAAGGCCCTCTCCCTTGTCCCCACCAGTCTAGCTGTCCTGGCTGATGGAACAGAGAGAAGGCCATCCGAGGCTGATCTTGTTAAGCGGCCTGTCTGGTGCTGCTGGAGGCGCTCCTTAAGATAGGCTAGGCCAGAACCATATAGGTTTTTAAAGGTCAAAACCTTTTTTCAAAAGGCCAAATTCAAGGAGTTGGTTTTGACCTGGAAAACAACTGGTAACCAGTGTAACTCCTTCAGCACTGGAGTGATGTGATCTCGCCGGCGGCTGCCTTTAATCAGGCGAGCTGCCACGTTCTGTACCAGCTGCAGCTTCTGAACCGTCTTCAAGGGTAACCCCATGCAGAGTGCATTACAGTAGTCTAAACGACAGGAGACCATGGCATGTACTACCGATGGGAGCAGATGGTCGGGAAGGTAGGGGCGCAGCCGCCATATCAGATGGAGTTGATACAGCGCTGTCCGGCTCACAGCTGACACCTGAGCCTCCACGGACAGCTGGGAGTCCAAAATGACCTCCAGGCTGCGGACCTGGTCTTTCAAGGGTAGCCGTACCCCATTCAACACCAGGTCAACATCCCCCAGCCTCCTCTTGTCTCCCACCAAAAGTACCTCAGTCTTGTCAGGGTTCAGCTTCAGCTTATTCCTCCCATCCAGCCACTCACCGTCTCCAGACATTTGGACAGGGATTCTACGGCCAACCTTGGTGAAGATCTGAACGAGAGGTAGAGCTGTGTGTCATCCGCATATTGATGACACCGCACCCCAAACCTCCTGATGATAGCCCCCAGCAGCTTCACATAGATGTTAAATAGCATCGGGGAGAGGATGGAACCCTGTGGCACCCCACAAGTAAGTGGCCACAGGTCCGAAACCTCCTCTCCCAGTGCTACCCTCTGTTACCTGCTGGAGAGGAAGGACCGGAACCACCGCAATACGGTGTCTCCAATGCCCAACCCCTCCAGGCGGTCCAGGAGGATACTGTGGTCAACAGTATCAAAAGCTGCTGAGAGGTTGAGGAGAACAAGGAAGGAGCATTCACCCCTATCCAGAGCCCTCCTCATACTACCCACCTGCTCCTTTGGATCAAATGACCAGGATCCCCCAGCCCCCTGGTAACACCCTTAGAATATCCAGGCAGGCATCCAATGGGTAAGGGGGAAAGAGGCAACTAAAAGCAAAAGTCAGGCTGGTTCTAATTCCCTCTCTCCATCTGCTGTGATCACAGGAAGTTATGACCATATGAGGTCATATGTGATCACAGGAAGTTATGACCATATGAGGTAGGTCAGTCCATGATATTCCCGCTAGCTCTGTAATTTTAATTTTCCAAAAATAGACCTGTTCCTGTTGGAGTCTGTGCAGAGACAGAGAGCGACTGTGGCAAAAAAAATCCTGTGCACCCAGCAGATGTACGAGCTACAGATCATGGACACTCTGGTAGTGGAATGTCCTGGTGTTCTGAGTAAATACAGTTGTGTTGCATGTCTACAATTTGGTCCAGTTTCCTTTCTAACTGTGTAAAGCACTCATCTTCCACCATTCATGTGTCTTCTGGTATGTACTTTGGATATTCCTTGGCAGGACTAAATTATGACAGTATTTGCACAAATTTCAAGATTCCCCCCAATTGTGCAAATTACAATTTGTGCAAATTTTAGAAGCTCCTCCCCCCGCTCCAATGAGCAAAATATTTCCAGAATCAGAAAAAAAAATCCACTGCAGTCCTCCACAGCTTATCAGAACAGAAATGCTGTGGAATCCCATCGAGTTTAAACGGAATGGAATTCCCAGTGTCACACATCCCTAATTCAAACTAGGACCATTTAATCTACCTTGCACTAACTAGGGTTATCCATTGTGGGGACCTTTTTAGGTCTGATAGATCACTGCGATGGACTTGGCTCAGCCCTCATCAGTGGGCTGAGCTGCGGTAAAGTTCCCAAAACTTGGGAACTTTACCAAGTTTTTTTTGTGCGAAATGACAGTGGGCTACCTGGTACCATTTCGCACAAAAAAACTCTGCCACTGTGCACAGCTGGCTCCTTCTCCCCCTGTTAGGTCCTGGGAGGGGGAGAAGGAGCCAGTTGCATACAGGAGTGTGGTCACTGTGCACAAGTCTTTCATTCTCCCTCCCAACCCCACTGTGCACAAAATATAGGAGGAGAGAGGAGCAGAGCTCCCATCTCATCCTGCTCCTGTCCTGCCCCTACCACCATGGTAGCAGGGGCGGGAGGAGGACAGGGGAGAAACCCCCTCCCTTTCCCTTCCCCACTACTGTGGTGGCAGCAGCAGCAGCATGATAACAAGGGCAGGAGAATCCTGCTGCCACAATAGCAGGGATGGAAGGAGGACAAGAGGGGAGCAGTGCAGAATCATAGAATAGTAGGGTTGGAAGGGGCCTTTAAGACCATCGAGTCCAACCCCCTGCTCAATGCAGGAATCCTTTCATTCAGGGTCTTTCAAAGCAAGAGACCTCAGAAAAGCCACTCCTAAAAAGTTTGGCTTCCTGCTACTTCACCCCACCATATCCCATAGTGAGTCTACCTTACCACCACCAGCTACAATACAGCAAGGAGGGCTGGTTAGAGATAGGGGAAGATGAAGACTTCATCCTTAAGGTCAGAAGTGTCACTTTTCTGCTGGAGTACATTGAACTTTTAGTTTCCTATGTCATATGGCTCAGTTCATTATATCAGCAGGCCTAGGAAACTGTCTCATCATGGGCACCAGCAGGAAATGCTCAGCATGCTCAGGAGCATTCAGACCTTAAGGATGAGGCATACAAGGCATTTACTGTTTCCAGCCAGCCATCCTCATGGCTAGTAAGGGTAATTTAGCTTCGGAAATGTGAGTAGCAGGGAGTGACTGGAAAGGCTGTCTGATGGTGGAGAATCCATGACTAAGTTCACAGTAGGCCATGGATTTCTGAATGGAGGGAAGTTAATTTCTAAACTCTCCCAATTCCAACATCTGCCGCCATCATTAGTTACCGGAGATACATACGTACTTGCCTGACATCTATTTATGCAAGTACTTGCAAAGCCAGGTAATTATTCTGGAGTTAACATTTGGATGTGACTATAATTGTGAGTACTTGTATATGAGCACACACCTTTGCTCACACCTCACCAGTTAAGCCTCTCTTAAGTCAATAGGCTAAGACTGCCATCCTTATTTATTTATTTATTTATTTATTATTTTATTTATTTCATTTCTATACTGCCCAATAGCCTAAGCTCTCTCTATATCCTACATACATTTACCTGGGAGTAAGTCCCATTGAACTCAGTAGGAATTACTTGCTTCTGAGAAAGCATGCATAGTGTTGCACAGTTAATCATGTATAGCTGAATGCAGGATGGCAGACTTTGCTCTGGCCTACAGGAGGTAGCAAAGGTGAATATACTAATGAGCAGAGAATGCATAGCGAAGGTGGCAACAGTTCACACATCAGTCTCCCAAAGCCTCAATCACGCCTGTGCTTTTGAGTGTAGATCACAACATGTAAGTGATGGCCACCTGTCTCTCCCCACTGAGCAGTGCCAGAAATGCCTTTTAATGTTCACACAATGAGTTAGTACGTGTCCGCTCCAAGGCCCATAAATTGTTGCCTAATTAGGCTTTTTACCAAGTTTCTTGCAGACTTCAGTGCACAGCTCATGGCAGGCAAGCTGAAAGAACAGACACTATTCCCACCCCTGTGAGACAGCTTTTCTCTGAGCCAAATAGTGTCACTGGCAGTCAACAGTAACTGTGTCCTTCCTTTGTTCGAATTTCACTTGCTTCCGTTGAGTTGGTTCCTGGTTTGGTTGCACTGTTTGCGGCAACTCGATCTGTGCCCCTACGGCCTCCCCTGCCTTTTATTGCCCTATTTCTCTGTGCGTGCTTTCTTTCAACTGGGCACTTTCCCAAACATTTCCACTTTGATCAGACCCATTCATGTCAAGGATCTATTTTGCGGCAAAACATTTCCCATGCCTTCAGATCATTTCAGCTGTTTCCTTTGCAGTCCTCTTGACAGAATGACAGACACATTCCCTACCTGGAGGTGTTGCATACGACGACACAGTCAGAGCAACATGTGTGCTGCTTCATAGCGATTACTTTGGTGTATGGTAATGTGATAAGTCCAGACTGCTGAGCCACCTGATGTTTTAATGGGACCTAAACAAACAAACAAATCACACAGAACTTAGAGGGTCCCCCCTTCCTTTTTAGTAGTTGTTGTTTACTTTGAGCATCTTATTCCTGAGTGACAATATTATGTTATCAAAAGAAAGAACAGAATGCTATGACTTCCAGTGGTATAACCAGAGTATATGGCACTTGCAGTTTACACTGGACAACCCTTGGGCAGCCTTTCCCAACTTGGGGTGCAATCCTATCATTTGTGCTCCTGATGTTCAGAAGCCCCTGAACTTAGAGGCTTCCCATCATCTAATGCATGGTACGAGGCGTGGTGGAGGTGATCTTTGGCTCCCCATCCTCTTGCCCTTCATATTCTGCTAGATGGGCATTTTAGCTCATCTAGTAATGATGCTTCAGAGGGGAAGGGAAGGAGGCTGGAAGAAGCTCAGGATATCTTGTATCCTGGCCTTTCCAGCTTCCCCCCCTCCTTGCCCATTGGAATGCCCCCATTTTCTCCTCTCTGAGGTTGATCTTCCAACCTCAGAGGGCAGCCAGTGTAGTTCTTTCTGCACTGGCTGTGAGGGGGGGAGTGGGGGCGGGGAAGATATATCTCTGACTCCCCATTCGGACATTGGAGTACTCTCTCTGACCTTGGAGAGGGGAATCTGCAGTATCCTATGGCACCTCAGACTAGGTCTAGGGGCCATAGGATTGCACCTTTGGTGACTTCCAGATGTGTGGGACAACTTACATCACCCCAGGCAGCAGGGCCGATTGAAGTCACATCTGGAGGGCACCAAATTGGGTATAATCCAGCCAAAGTAAAGCACTTTCAACAGAAGAATGATCATGTGTGTCCTAAGCTTTCTCATTGTACATAAATGGGATGTAAGCGTGCTTAAGTTTGGCAGGAGCATTTATAAAAGTAAATCCAAAGAAAAATAATTCTTCCTGTTTTCAAATAAAACACTATCTTTATTTAAATTAACATGAAAAAAACACTTTACTGCAATTCACCAATAATAAAATAAAAACTCTGGGCAAAGACTTTAAAAAAGAATATATTAAAGCATCAGTGAAAAAAATGTCAGTTTAAAATGGTCAGTTTAATGTTGTAAAGCCACCTTGAGTCCTAGTACTGGGAAAGAGGTGGGATCTAAATAAATTATTAATAATAATAATGGTAATAATAATAGTAATAATGTACAAAACAAAGTTATGACCATATGAGGTAGGTCAGTTCAAGGTATCCCCACTAGCTCTGTAATTTTAATTTTCCAAAAATAGACCTATTTCTGTCAGAGTCTGTGCAGAGGGAGAGAGAGAGAGAGAAAGAAAGAAAGACAGACAGAGAGAGAAAGACTGTGGCAAAATGATGCTGTGCACCCAGCAGATGCATGAGCTACAGATCTTGAACATTCTAGTAGTGGAATGTCCTGGTGCTCCGAGCAAATACAGTTGTGTTGTATGTCTACAATGTAATTTATGCAAGTGCTTGTGCTGCATTGGGTACTCATATATTGTCTGGCTTATATGAAAAACAAAAACAAAAAACGATTAGCTAAATGGAAAACTCTTCTGATAAGTGATTTTGTTTTGTAATAAAACTAGTGCATATCATAGAGCTCAACAGTTCTTCAGGTGAAAGATCCCAGAACATTTGAATCTTAATAGAAATTTGAGGCTTTTGCCATGAAGCCTTTAGAATTAGTATCTTAAATCTATTGTCATAGAGTTTGATTACAATGTCTCTGGGTCTTTTATCTTTTCCTACATATCTTGATTGCAATCTAAAAGCAGTCCCAATTTTTGCTTGTTATTTCCCCCTGCCAAGTCTAATAATGAACTCATCTGTTTCTCCCCCAAAAGGTTCCAACTGTCTTTTGTTCCTTCCTTTAGGGACAGATAGCAGCCTAGTAATTTTAGTTTGAACTAAAAATGCAGATGAGGATCTCTGCCTTCCACATGTAACACAGCAAAGGGCTTAATCAAACTCAGATGCCAATGGCCAATTTTTAAGTTGATGAGGTCATTTAGCTTGTGAATCTCACCATCATAAGGTATGGTTATAGGCAAGCATTTAACAAGATCCAAAGAAGCAAAGGATCTATCTGTGGATGACAATAGCTGTTGAGGTGATGTGTGCTTCAGAATTAAGCACAAAGCATTTCATTTTATATATTTATTTAGAAAATTCATATAAAGAAATGAAACAGCAGAGCAGAGAGGCCGCAATCCTATTCACACTTTCCTGGGAATAAGCTGCATTGAACACCATAGAATTTACATTTTGAGTAGACGTGCATAGATTTAAAAAGGCCTGGGAAAGAAACAAAAAAAAGTATTTTGCTGGTGCTGAAAAGTCATGAGATCTGGCAACCACTGAGCCTTCCTGGGGAGGTCATTCTAGAGGCAAGTTGGCACAGACAAGAAGGCCTTCTCGCTGGTGGCCACCTCCCTAACCATATATGGATTTTGTTAAATTCATTCCATCTGTGTTTCACAGATTGTCAGGTGTCTTTCATTCCATTGTCTGCTCATTGCTGAAATCAGATTTTTCTCAATTTCCCGAAGTTGTGTTTGCATTGGAAAGTGTATACTTGTGCAAATGTGTACTTCCAAAAATGTGCATTTGCACAAATGTACAACCTCCCCATGTGCATTTTCATGCTTTAGCCTATGGGGGAATATGCACATTATCATCTGGGTTTTTAAATTTTTTCATATTTTTCATATTTTTGTACTTACAAATCTGAATACTCAAATTTGTACTAAAAAAACTCAGGAAGTTTTTTTTAAAAAAAACTAAAAAAACCAGCCCTCAAGTCTGCAGAATCCATGCAACTCAGAAACAGTTGGCCAGCTGCAGAATCCATGGTTTGGATTCACACAAATCTGAACCCCTTTGAATCCATTGCAGATTTTTCTGACATTCCTTCACCTGCCTGAACTCCTAAGGCAGGGACATCTGAAGAAGGACCACAAAATATTACTTTAACATATAGGTAGGTTCAAATGGGAGAAGACAATCCCTCAGGTACCCAGGTCCCAAGCCAAAAAGGGCTTTAAAGGTAAGCAGCAGTAGTTTGATTTAACTAAGGATAGAGAAATCTGTCAAGTTTGATTTTGCTCACTTTCTCCTTTTTTCAAAGTTAAGTTTGTTCGATCCAGTTTCGTATCAGTGTATGATTTTAAAAAAAAAAAATCTGCACATTTTGTTCACATTTCTGTTTTGTATGACCTTTTCCAAATAGACACATTTTTTGCAAGCAATTTTTATTTGTGAACTGCACCACAACATTCTGAAAAGTGTAAATATATTACAGCATTCTGCTTTATGTGTAGGTTTGGGAATTGCAAATTTGGTAAATTTGCATGAAAATGCAAACTGAATGCATTTCTCACCCATCCTTCCTTTGAACTGAGCTTGGAAATGGAACAGCATCAATCAGTGGAGCTGTTTTAAACCTGTGAGATATGTTCCCATTGGCCAGCCCCAGTTAGTAGCCTAGCAACTCTAGTTTGGACTAACAGCAACTTCTGAGCTGGTTTCAAAGACAGCCTATGTACAACGCTTTGCAGTAATCTAATCAGGGGAGCATGGGTAATATCAAGGTATCAGGATAAGAACTCATGTAGGACAGATAATCTCTTTGCTGTAGGGAGCACTCACTTCCTTTGAAGCATCAGATGGTTCCACTTCTGCAGACCAACTATGCAGACCATACAGATGACCATTTTATCACACATTTTCCTACACATTGGCATCTGCCATGTGGCAAAATATCCCTTTCTGGTTGACAGGATGATATAATCAAGCCACCTTAGAGTGACGGCCCACTCCAGGGTAGTTTATGTTTCGGTTCATAGAAAGAACAATGATTTGATCCAGTCATGGTAGTATTTTATTCTGAGTGGCAATGGCTAAGGAATGCCCAGATGCTCTCTTGCTGCCTTTTGATCTAGTATCCTCACACTTGAGCCAATTCAAAAGCATATCTAGACAGAAAACCTGTTTGATATTTATTTTTAATAAGCAGCTTCCATCATGGTATGGGTGGATGTCCCTATGCATTGGAGAAAATAATGTATGATTTCTAAAAGTGTGTGTGGTAGGGATTTGATCCACAATTAACTTGAAATAAAAATTAGGCCTAGAAATACTTCCATAGTCTTCCAATTATTCAATAGCCACCCACCCTTCATCTGATACTTGATGATTAGAAGACCCAATGAATTAAAAATGTCCTCCTGCCTTGCCTTTTGACTCAGCCTTAGCTTGGGGTTATCTGTCATACTTTCTTGTCTCTCATCCTCAGGAGGTTTGTTGTTGTTGTTCAGTCGTTAAGTCGTGTCCGACTCTTTGTGACCCCATGGGCCATAGCACGTCAGGCCTTCCTGTCCTGCGCTCTCTCCCGGAGTGTGCTCAAGTTCATATTCATTGCATTGGTGATGCTATCTAGCCAGATCTCATCCTCTGCCGTCCCCTTCTCCTTTTGCCTTCAATCTTTCCCAGCATCAGGGTCTTTTCCAGTGAATTTTCTCTTCACATTAGGTGGCCAAAATATTTGAGCTTCAGCTTCAGTATCTGTCCTTCCAATGAGCACTCAGGGTTGATTTCCTTTAGGATTGACTGATTTGCAGGAGGTTTGACATGAGAGCAAAAGACAGGGAAGCAAGCACTAGCATAATTTAAAGTCATGAAAACGTCTTTGAGGTATATCATCAAGAGCTTTGGCCCATGGCTGTCAGAGTTCCCAGCTGATAGCTGGTCCTCCCGCTATGTAACTTATGCAGCGTTCCTTGTGTACATAGTTGTAGACTGGCTATATAAAACCATACATGGCAACAGAACTGTGGAGGAGACCTTTTCTTTGCACAGGGTCTCTTTGGAGTCTTTGTACCAACTCCTGAATACCAGCACAATTGTTCTCCTCCTCCAGCCCAGATCTTCACATACCCTTTCAAAACGCCCACTCCTTAGTGAATATGCAAAGTGAAGAGACATGCTTACCTATATTCCACAATTTTGTTCCCTGTGAATGCTCTATGTATACATCATATTTTCTTGATTCTATTACACCCAGAAAGTGGGTTACAGGTCTTCTTCAGCTCATTTAAATTGTGGCCCTACTGGGTTTTAAATCAGTTTTAGAGGACTGAAAAGGGAGCAAAATAAATAAATAAATCACATTACAGTTCAGTCTTAGACATAATGGCAAAGAAGGGGGAAAGGAGGGGACACCTGTGCACTTTGGGGGTTATAGATATTAGCTGTTTCTGAGAAGTTGCTTTTCTTATTCCACCTAGTGTATGATGAATGATCCGATGGATGATGTGTAACTATATTAACATTATAAGAGGAGGTTTTTTGCCATGGATGGGAACCTGGACTGAGGCACCTGAATTCCACTCTGCTAAATATATGAGATTTTATAAAAATATATAAGACCTCAGAGAGCTACAGCTTCATAGGGTGCTTACAGTTTTTTGTTTGACATCACAAAAAGCATGGTAAATTCAGATTTTATTTCCCTGTGTACCTAGCGTTCACCAGCGTGGGGCAGATGATGCAAACAGGGCATCCTTAACACAGAACCTCTTTCATGGGTGCAGAATCTCTGTCACCCCAAGGACAAATTTTCACTTCAGAGATGTTCTCAGGGCCACATTCCAGAGGTGGTTGGGACCAAAGGTGAAAGGGGTGGGGCCAAAAAACCAAAAATGCCAGCATATTTTACCTTAAAGCTCTTACTTCCAGGAACTAAGCCTTAGGAGAGGCATCTCAGCCTTTTAGAATGTGGAAAAAGTTGTACAAAAGCTGGGAAACCACCAAATGATCAGTGGTTGGGGAAAATGCGGTGGAACCTCGGGAAGGAGGCATGGCCATCTGGGAAACCCTGGAAGGCTAGATTGATTGGGACCCCCAGAGGGCGAGATTGCGATCCCAGGCCTGAGGTACTGCACCCCTGCTTTAAGGTGTGTGGACAGTCAGTGTAGGGCAAATACCAGGTATGATGCTTCTAGCTGGTCTGGAGTTGCCATAGAAAGTTCAGCAGAACAGTTAGGCTAGATCTACACCACTGCTTTATAGCGGTACTGAGGTACACTGATAACTGTTGGGGCACATTACACATTCTATATGCCGCTGCCGCCATTGTGGTGTTATTCCTGCTTTTTATTCCACATTATCCAAAATACTGCAACAAATGTCATTGTGTGTCCTACAAGGTATAAATATGCTAGATGGATACAGCATGATCATGATGGGATCATAATGTTATGACACAAGGTATACATCTGGCCTTAGTTTCCCAGCTATCACCCTGATAAGAAGTAGACCTAAAATGAGGTAGGGGGAGTTTGTTTTAATTGGTTTACACTGCAGATCAAAGGTGTCATAACATTTAAGTTGTGGGTCACTGATAGGCAGGGATGGCCAAATCAGTCTGTTTCAGGGCTGTGACACTTTTGCTTGTGTTTGTTTATGGGTCTGTACTGGGGCTCCTGCTGTTTCCCTTGGGAAAATGTGCTGATCTCAATGCTATGCACTGCTGTGGCCATTCAGAAGGTACAAATTGGTAAGAATGGAGTCCAGTATGCCAAGGACACATGAGGTCCTTACTCTGCATGCATTTACATTTCACTCAGAGTGATGCACACATTTTGAAAGTTTCAACAAGACTTGGAAATATCAAAGCACACTGCCATTTCTTTTCCTTGAGCAAGATGTTGTTGCTATATTTCAGATCTATTATTTCCCCTTCTACTCACACATTACTGCCATTAGTGATATAAATGAGAGGTATATGGAGAGGAGAGGAGACCCCCCAGGATAGCAATTACTGGAGCTGAATTTTGCAATGCAAGTAGCAGCATTACTCTGGTGTAATTTGATCATAAAATAAATTGCATTGCCCATAAACCTGTTAGATGCCAGTGTTTTCCTACTGATGGTTTCCATGTGTTCAAAGCCAAAAAGACCATAGGGAAATAACCCGGTTCCAGCCTGCTGCCAATGAAATAGTTTGCAAACTTGGAAAATAGTTACAGCAATGTGAGCAGCTGAATATTCATAGCAAGGATCAGTTTACCTAATGACAGGGTGCCAGCATTCCCATCTCGCAGCCAGACTTGTATAAAAGCTAGGTAGGGGGAAAAAAACATTTTCATATTCCATTTGAAACTCGATTGGAGGATTTCTCCCAGCCAAGATTTTGATTCATCAGAACTGAATCAGGTTCTCTCTCTAGTTCACATTTCCCAACCTCACTGGTGCCAATCTGTGGCTGATATTTTGCCAGTTCACATCCAGGACTGGGATAAATTTCCAGATTTTCAATGTCAAAGTCTGCTCAAAAACTGATTTGGATTAGTCAGACCGAAATTCAAAGAAAAGGGTCATTTGTAAAACTGAAACCCTTTACTTTCATTGTATACATTTATAGGGTGGGTAGGGGTTAAAGGTAAAACATTTGGATACTTCAAAACACTGAAACTCAAAACAATGAACTGAATTTTAAAACATTCAGGGCATCAAACGTCAATGAATTTTAAAACCCTATTCAGGCATTCATTTCTCCACACCAGAGATTTCATTTCTTCACACCAGGGTCTAAATCCAGCCTGCCTTGGGACCAAATCTGGACTTAGGAATATACAGATTTTGTAAAATCCACTCCATCTGCATTTCACGGATTGTCAGGTGCCTTTCACTCAGTCGTCCACTCATTGTGGAAACGGATTTTTTCCAATTTCCCAAGTGTGCACAAATTTGCATTTGCACAAATTTTCACCTCCACAAATGGGCAACATCCCCCCCTCCATATATAAATCTTCCCCCAAATGTTCATTTTCATACTTTAGCCTATGGGGGGAAATGCACATTTTCATCGGGTGTTATTTTTTTAATTGTAGGTATTTTGCTGTGACCACATTTATGTGAAATTATGGAAAGTAGAAAAACAAAAACAAAACCCTGGTCTGCAAGTCTGCAGAATCCATGTGACTTCAGAAAAACCAGTGTGCTGCAGGATCCATGGGTTGGATTCATAAAAATCAAAACTCATTCGATTCTGTTGCGGATTTCTCTGACATCCCTAGCTGGACTGTACCTAGGGAGCCTCCACATGTAATGTTGTATGTGTTGGGGCTCCCTACAGTTGTTCTAATGAACACAAGTAGGTTGGGGAGGGGGTCTGGTCACTGCTGCTGTAATGCCACCCTCTTACTAGGGACTTGGGGGGGGGGGATTCATTTGGTTTGCATTTTGCAAACTTA
The DNA here is from genome assembly GCF_057233095.1 of Heloderma suspectum. NCBI lineage: Eukaryota > Metazoa > Chordata > Lepidosauria > Squamata > Helodermatidae > Heloderma > Heloderma suspectum. Next base: position 258,477,793 of record NC_139461.1, read on the forward strand.
ACTAATTTTGCACTTTCAAGCCAATATGTGAACCAAAACTCAGTTATCTTTCAAAATTCTCACAGCTCAGAAGTTTGCAATGGAGTTCTCTAATCCAAGAGTGCATACAAGAATGTATACTTTAGGGAAACGTGCACACAAAAATGAGTATATTAGTGAAAATAATGCTGAAAATGCCTATAAAATGCACACAAAAATGCATACAAATTTTCAATGGAACACTTTTTTAAAAAAAATCTCAAATTCTGGACAAACTGAATTATACATTACTTGGTGGCTTTTTAGAAGAAAAGTTGATATATAAATGTTAAAAATAAATAAATAAGTATTGGAAAAATAAGAAACTGAAAACATAATGCTAACCCATGATTTATTTCAACCATGGTTTATTGCCCTACCCAGGGTTTGTCTAGGTTGTTTGTTCCTTCCTCCTTTGCTCCCTCATTCCCTGTATCCCAACTGCCTTTGCAGCACTGCAGAGCTGGCATGTAAAGAGGCTGGTTTTTGTTTTTGTTTTGTTTTTTTAGTGCTCTTGCCTACGTAGCCTGGTGAAACAACCCATGAACAACTCACAACCCATTGTTAAACAAACCACAGTTCACAATGCAAAAACAAACCATGGGCTATCTTCATGGGTTGCTCATAGTTAACAACCCATTGTTAACCCATAGTTCTAGGTTCACACATAACGACAACCCACAATTCAACAAACTATGGTTAATTAAACCATGGTTTGTCATTACATGTGAACCAGGTCTGTGCCTCTACACTCTTGACCTATTTGAAAGCACACAAGCCTTTTTCAGGTGTTCAGTCATGTATAACAAATGTGGAGGGAGGAGGATGGCATCATAGTGGCCGGCTCTGTCTCCAGCCCACCTGTGTTAATTAGAATCTCTGTAGGGAGTCTCCACATTTACAGTACATATGGGGTCTCAAGACAGATGTTCTAATACCCCTATGCATGTCCTTTGTACCCTGGCAAATGTCTGGAAATGGCTCATGTTCTAACAGGATTTCCCTGAATAGCTATTTAAATCTGTTCTTCAAGATTTCCTGCAGCAAAACAGGTTTTTTTCCCCTTCATATATTGGAATTTGATCTTGGTCACTTTTCAAAACTGGTTTGGCTGGCCTTAGTAAGTCAAGATCTAAGGTAGCACAAGTAGCCTGAAGGAGCTACTTCATTTATAATACATACCAGTATATAGGTTAATTATTTTCAAATTTAGCTGTTAAAACTTTCATGATAATTTGTCTGAGTTGCTTTATCAGGTCAAATTCTTGCATTTGCTGTTCATGAATTGCACCGTTGGTGTTTGCCATTAATGAATTTGAATGTCATCATTTGTATGTTATGAATTCAGTGCTTATATAACTGTATGTAGGCAATTTGTAGATTAGTTAGATTAGGTTTGGCCCTGAATACAGTCATTTGTTTATTTATTTATTTATTTATTATTTCATTTCTATACCGCCTAATAGCCGAAGCTCTCTGGGCGGTTCACAAAAATTAAAACCAAACAACACACAATAAAACAATTTAAAATATATAGAACATTAAAACCACAATATAACAATACAACCACAATAAAAACCTAGCAGCAGTACAGGAGTTTAAAATACAGATTTAAAACAGCAAAGATAAAAATTTAGAAAGCTAAAATGCTAAAATGCCTGGGAAAACAAAAAGGTCTTCACCTGGCGCCGAAAGGAATACAAGGTAGGCGCCAGGCGAACCTCACTAGGGAGCTCATTCCAGAGCCGGGGTGCCACAACAGAAAAAGCCCTCCTCCTAGTAGCCACCCGCCTCACTTCCTTTGGCAGGGGCTCATGGAGAAGGGCCTCTGATGATGATCTTAAGGTCCGGGCAGGCACATATGGGAGGAGGCGATCCTTCAGGTAACCTGGCCCCAAGCCGTTGAGGGCTTTGAATGTTAACACCAGCACTTTGAATCGGGCCTGGAAATGGACTGGCAGCCAGTGCAGCTGGAAAAGTACTGGCATAATATGAGCTCGCAGGCCAGTCCCTGTTAACAATCTTGCTGCCCTATTTTGGACCAGCTGAAGTTTCCGGACTGTTTTCAAAGGCAGCCCCACGTATAACGCATTGCAGTAATCCAGACGAGAAGTTATCAGAGCATGGATAACTGTAGCTAGGCTATCTCTGTCCAGATAAGGGCGTAGTTGGTATACCAGCCTAATCTGATAAAAAGTGCTCCGTGCCACTGAGTTCACCTGTGCCTCAAGTGACAGTTCTGGATCCAAGAGCACCCCCAAACTATGAACCTGATCGTTTAGGGGGAGTGCAACCCCCTCCAGAACAGGTTGAATATCACCTAGCCGGGCAGACGAACCACCCACTAACAGTACCTCCATCTTGTCTGGATTGAGTTTCAGTTTATTAGCCCTCATCCAGTCCATTACCGTGCCCAGGCACTGATTCAGAACAGCCACTGCCTCACCTGGTTTTGATGAGAAAGAGAGGTAGAGCTGGGTGTCATCTGCATAATGATGGCACCTCAGCCCACACCTCTGGATAACCTCCCCCAGCGGTTTCATGTAGATGTTAAACAGCATGGGGGATAAAATAGAGCCCTGTGGAACCCCATGGCACAATTGCCATGGCACAGAGCAATAATCCCCCAGCACCACCTTCTGGAATCGGCCATCCAAGTAGGAGCGGAACCACTGTAGTGCAGTGCTCAAACCCAGACAACCTATCCAGAAGGATACCATGGTTGATGGTATCGAAAGCCGCTGAGAGGTCCAGGAGAATCAACAGAGTCGCACTCCCCCTGTCCCTCTCCCGGCAGAGGTCATCCCATATTGGTCATATTGGAACAAGGATAACTGTTTTGGCAGTTGGCCTCTGTACACTACCACATTGAAGTTCAAAGGAAACACACCCAGATGGGCGCGAAGTCAGGACTGTCAGCTGTAATTCAAGGAGTTTGACAAAAAGTAACACAAAATGTTACATTTGCATTTGGTAGCTGTTCACTGGAACTCCCAACATGAGGTCCAAAGAGGTGTCCGTGCAAGTGAAGAAGGCCATCATTAGGCTGAGGAAACAAAATAAACTCATCAGAGAGATAGCAAAAACATTGGGAGTGGCCAACGCAACAGTTTGGAACATCCTGAAAAAGAAGGAGTTAACTGGCAAGCTCAGCAACAGCAAAAGGCCTGGAAGACACGGAAGACCTAAAGTGGATGACCGCAGAATTCTGCTCATGGTGAAGAGGAACCCTTTCACAACATCTAGCCAGGTCAAGAACGCTCTTGTAGAGGTAGGCATGTCATTGTCAACATCTACAGTCAAAAGATGGCTTTATGAATGTAAATACAGAGGCTTCACAACAAGGTGCAAACCACTGGTAATGCTCAAGAACAGACAGGCCAGATTAGCCTTTGCCAGCAAACACCTAAAATAGCCTGCCCAGTTCTGGAATAAGATTCTTTGGACTGATGAAACCAAGATTAACTTGTACCAGAATGATGGGAAGAGAAAAGTATGGAGAAGGAAAGGAACAGCTCATGATCCAAAGCATACCACATCATCTGTCAAACATGGTGGAGGCAGTGTTATGGCATGGGCATGTATGGCTTCCAATGGAACTGGGTCACTGGTGTTTATTGATGACCTGACTGCTGATAAAAGCAGCAGGATGAATTCTGAAGTGTATAGGCCTATACTTCCTGCTCAGATTCAGCCGAATGCTGCCAAACTGATAGGACGCTGCTTCATATTGCAGATGGACCCAAAACATACAGCAAAAGCTACCCAAGAGTTTCTCAAGGCAAAGAAGTGGGATGTTCTTTAATGGCCAAGTCAGTCACCTGATCTCAGCCCAATAGAGCATGCTTTTCACTTACTGAAGACAAGACTGAAGGCAGAAAGACCCACAAACAAGCAGCAGCTGAAGGCAGCTGCAGAAAAGGCCTGGCAAAGCATCTCGAGTGAGGAAACTCAGCATTTCGTCATGTCCATGGGTTCCAGACTTCAGGCAGTCATTGACTGCAAAGGATTTTCATCCAGGATTCCAGGTATTAAAGGCGATCCTTAAGTTTGAAATGATATTGGTTTGTTCCATTACTTATGAGCTACCAACGATGGGTGTGTGTGTATGTCACTGGCTGTCCTTCCTGAATGGTTAGTGCCCCACTTCTGTCAAACCCCTTGAATTGCAGCTGAAAGTCCTGACTTCGCTCCCATCTGGGTATGTTTCCTTTCAACTTCAATGTGGTGGTGTACAGAGGACAACTGCCAAAACAGTTATCCTTGTTCCAATATTTCTGGCCCTGACTGTATATGAATTAAATAAAGGGGAAGTAAGCAAACAGGTATTAGATAAATACAAATAACATTTTTAAGCATTACATTCATGCGAGTGGAGAAAAAGATGGATGAATTGAGAAAAGCTGAAGACATAACTTTCAAATGGTGGTAACCTGAACATGTTTGTTGTTAGTGAAAAGCATAGCTGAATTCATGAACTGAATTCATGAAGGAGGAGTGTTGCGATCGAATGTGGAGAAACTCAGTTTCAAATCCCAGCTCTGCCATGAGGTCATGACTACCTCCTATGGTCAATATGAGGTTATGTCAAATCAGTATCTCAGTGGTCAGTTATTCTCCTCCATCCAGGACTGCTCATCCCATGTCCTCACATTATAATTCTTCCACACACAACCAGTGGAAATCCATGACAGAGAGCAGGAGTGGAGAAATGCTGAGTGATGGTTCAATCCTATATCCACCTACCTGGGAGTAAGCCCCATTGAATTAAGAAGGATTTACTTCTGAGTGCCAGGACTGCATTGCTAATGACTTAAATATTACATGAGAGAGAGGGAAGAACTCAACATAGAGACAGTGTTTTCAGTGGCTTGTTCATGTCGAGCATTAAGTACAGTTCTGCCCTTGTTGGCTGGCTGACTTTAGTCAAGTGTTCATTCCAACCTCCCTCACCAGTGGCAGCACGCGCTCGTGGGCCACCTAAGGCAGGAGAAAAACCACCACCGTGAACAACCCCAGCTTCTGCTGCCTCTGCCACAATGCCCCATCCTCCACCGCTGCAGTGCTCACCCACCTACCTGCCTACATACACTCTGGCGCACTCTCTCTCTCTCTCTCTCTCTCTCTCTCTCTCTCTCTGAAGAGTTCTGTCAGTCAGCAAAAGTAGCCAGTGCAGCCCTTCAGAGAAATGTCTGGCAATGAGGGATTCCTTCTTCAGACACAGGCTCTGACTGGAGAGGTGTCCTAGAAGATCGCCTGTGCTACAGGTGATCTCCTGGGACACCTCTCCTTTGGAGCTGCTTCCAGTCCTCTGTTGGCCCTGCCTAAACAAAGGACCAGGTGGCTGCTCCAGAGGCAATCTCCTTGGATACCTCTCCAGCCAGGAAATGCCTGGCTCTGAGGAAGGATCCCCTCAGAGCCAGAAATTTTAGACAGGGTGACTGTCTTAGGCGGAGCCAGAGGGCAGGTGGTTACTCTGGAGAACCCCACCAACTCCTCTCCTGCTGAGGCATTTGCTGCTCTCTGGAGCACCCACTAGTGCCACCATCTCATTTCAGCAATGATTCAGACTAGGGTTGTATGAGCCCCACACTGTGTGGTCCAGGGGGGGTCCATTGTGAAGCAATTTGGGCTGCTTAGGGCCCTGTGGAGTCCTCCGAAGCCCTGCCACATCTGCCAGACTTGGCAGAGAGGTTCTCCAGCTTCCTATAAATGTGATATGCTACTGACAGCTGCCATTAACCTATTGTGGGAAAATTCCAACCATAAATGGCATATTGTATGCCATTTGTGGCTGTAAAGCACTGACTTTGACCTAAATTGCAGCCTTTCACAGCTGCATTTAGGTAAAAGTGCTTTATGGCCACAAATGGCATGCAATATGCCAATTATGGCTGTAACTTTCCTGCAATAAGTTAATGGCAGCCACTATTAGCATATCACATTTTATAGGAAGCCAGACAGCCTCCTCGCGGGAACTTCTCTAGCCCCGGAGGTGAGTGCAGCTGGTCCGCCATGGACTCCAGAGGTTGGATTCTTTGGAATTGTGCTTCATTTGAGTCTGCAGCAGATGTTTCCAGTATCCCTAGTTCAGACCCAGAAGCCCATGCTCTCTTTCCCCCAACCACTAATCATTTGGTGGTTTCACAGCTTTTGTGCAGTTTTTTCCCCCATTCTAAAAGGTTGAAATGCCTTAAAATCTTAAACCATTGATATCTTCTTCAACCCCAGCCCTCACCCCAATAGGCAGAAGAATACACTTTCTAGGTTAGAAAATAAAGCACCACGTCCCCATATCTCCTGGAAATAATCTGAAAACCACATAAAAAACAGCAGCACAAAGGAATCCAGTGAGCGAAATAAATCTGAAGAGCTGTTTATGCCACTTGATCAGGAGATTTTTAATTAAAAGCAATAATTGTTGATGAGTTTTTGCTCTAAGTCACAAGTTTAGGTTGTCAAGCCCTCATTAGGAGCAAACCAATGATATCAAAGTGGAAAGAAATTACTTCCACAGCTGTGGAAGAAGGTCCATTTCCAAATTCATTGTGCCAGGGGTTGGATGTTTTATATGAGACCTCTGGGCCTTCTTTCCAGACTACTCCTTTCCCAACCTCAGCATGGAAATCTTCAGTAAGAAAGAGCCTAAGTCAGGAGTTCCCAATATTTTTGGACCTGTGGACACATTTGGGAATTTGAGAAACAGCTGTGGGCACCACCAGAAAATGGCTCCCATGGAGGATGTGGCTAATTACATCATGGCTGCTGTTGGGGCCTGGCTAGTCAAAGAGGTATGGAAGGGGGGAAGAGAAATAGCAAGGTTACAGGCTAGGAAGGGAAAGAAAGAAGGCTAGGGATGGAAGGGAGAGAAATAGTAAGGAAAGGGGTTGGGTGGAGAGAAATAGCAAGTCTACAGGCTGGGAGTGGAGAAGGAGAGAGAAAGTGTGCAAAGGGAAAAGGTCTATATGGATGGAAGAAATTTGGGTGGGGCCAGGAAGCAACTCTTTCCTTCTCTTCCTGCCCACTGAACAGCTGATCAGCAGCAGCTTCAGGAACAGGAAGGGAAACCTGCCATCCTAACATTTTTCAAGATTTTTAAAATTAAAAATACATTTTTGAAGGGGGCAGGGAGTAGAGAGCTTTGTGGTTGCCATTGGAGGTCCTTCAGGGTGCCAGGGTGCCCATGGGCACCATGTTGAGACCCCTGGGCTAAGCTGCTTCATGCTGCCTTCTCAGCACTGTCAGCATCATCTTGCAGAGCTTTTGGTCAGGTTCTTCTCTCCTTCTGGGCAGTTTGATGAACAGCCTTTTGACTATATTGTCACTGATCATTGCCCCACTCACTAAAATATGCCTTCTGGCAGCAGTTCAGCCTCCCCTACCTTCTACTTTCCCTGATAGCAATAGAGGGGCTGAATTTGACTATCAGATTGGTTGTCAGGTTGTCAGCTTCTCACACATACTTGTCATCCATGATGTACATAGCAAATGCACTGCTTGCTGTATGTTCAGATGGACTAGCAGGATCAGTTGGGGTGGGGAGCAATCATGACAGCCACCATGGAACCAACTCCCCCCCATGCTACTAGCAAGTATCTTTAAAAGGTATTTGACACCCCTCCCCCTCCACACACACACACACACACACACACACCTTTTCCAGTCAGGTCCACCATCCACTATGAGGTTCAAAAAGCCTGCTCTGGAATATATCAAGAGTGTTGTAGTATGCTTTTTTCTCCTGGACACTTCCTAGCCTGAAAGTTGCCTTCAAGTGTTTCTCTTTCAGTTGCCTTCAAAACTCATTCACCTACAAACCTTTTTTGTATTTATGGTTAGTAACTATGTGCGCCTTACCTCCTCTTTGCAGCACTGTGAACCACTTCCAGCAACAAATTCTACCACTCTAGGAGATTTAAGATGCAATCAAAGGCGTTTTTAGACCCCCCCCAAAAAAGTCCTACAATTCTCAGCATGTTAGAGAGCTGTAGGACTTTTTTCTCTCTAAATATGCATAGGATTGTGCCCTTAGAGCTTTTCTACACAAGGCATTCATTGTGCCTTATCATCGCCTTACAGTTTACAGGTTCTTTAGATGACGTCATGACCCTCCAATTTCTCTTCTGTTTTTTAAGAACACTTCCCTAGGATTTTCTTTCTCTTTTTCTTAGAGCAGAGAAAATGAAATATTACATTCTCAAAGCAAAATAAAAGGTATTTTTCTACTTGTGTATTTGTGTTATTCCACTACAGCACAGTGCCACCTAGAAGTTATGTAGCAGAAAAGCAGGTAAGGAAAAGCTCTTTGTGTAGAGCTTTGATCTCAATTCTGCAACAAAACCAAATGTAGATACAGCAGGTTAACAGCCTCACGTGGAAAAGCTCTTAGGGTCTTGCATAACTCAATGTTATGCTTTGGTGAGATAGCTTGGTATCTCTGCCTGACTCTCTGAACTTCTGAGGTGGCCCTGAGGACAGTTGGGTACATTGAATGAACAGTAATTTGGAGGTGAAGGAGGGGGCGAACACAATGAGCCTTCGCAAGCAGGATAAGATGCACAGTTGCCAGTTTTGTGCCAGTAATCCTTGGTTTTTAATGGTGACCCCAAGCCATTCTCTGATAAATCAGAATTCTCTGATAAATGAAATGACTGGCAGTTTATTACAATGAACTGTCTTCTGAACAATTTGGTAAGGAGAGTGGGGCTGGGAAATATGACCCCATGACATGGAATTGGACCTAGACCTAGATGGACCTTCACCAGACCACATTTAGTAGCTGAATCAGGACTTACATAACATCCACCCTGGAGAGCTATGTGTTGAACATTGTTAGCAGTAAATGCTTGGGGTCACCATTAAAAATCAAGGATTACTGGCACAAAACTGGCAACTGTGCATCTTACCCTGCTTGCAAAGGCTCACTGTGTTCACCCCTCCTCCATCTCCAAATTACTGTTCATTTTCTTTTCTGTTATAGCATAGTTCAGACTTTTTAAATGTTTAAAGGGCTCTCTTGTTGATGAAAAGAAAGAAAAGAGTGTATAGAATTACCTACTGATTAGAAGTGCAATTATTTAAATTAGAAGTAAAGGATTAAAAAGTATCACATTGGCTACTTCGTCTGCTGATTAGAAATACTGGAATGTTTCACTCTGAAAAGTAGATTTCCTGTTGTGAAAGGTGTGTGTGCATGCATGCATGCCCATGTGTGTGGAATGAATGACTGGATTCCATTCAGGAATGGTGGGAGTAGAAGTCTGACAATATAAAAGAAAAAAGGGGAAAGACTGGAGAAGAGCTAAGTTTTAGCTGGATTACAATTTCTCTACCAATAAGGCACCATTTTGTGATATATCCCTGGTTTCCTTGAAATTTGCCAGAGCTGCCATTATAAGCTGTCAAAAATGAGAGCTCCTCAAGAGCTCAGGCCAGCTGTACAATGGTTCATTTCAATGAGAAAGGGAATACGCTGTTAACTTGTAGGTGCATATTGTAGAGATGAGGTGAATGTTAAAAAAAAAAAAAGAAGAAGAACCTGGCCATTGTTGCAGAGGCTCATGAAAGGTCATGTGATCCTTTCAAAAAAGGGGGAAGAAATCATGATTTAAAACTGACATTAAAGACTAGAACTAGAGGTATAGGTAGAACCTAAATAAGAATTACAGACAGTGTATATTTCCTGAGCACCATATGTCTAGGCACAGCATCAGCAAGAATCGAGTTAAAAGCTCTATTTGAGCTCAGAGTTCTAATAGCCGATGGATCTCCATTCAAGACATAAACAGAGGCATATATTTTTTCAGAACTGTCACTCTTAACACCAACATCTCTCATGATTATATGTATGTATGTATGTATGTATGTAAATGTAAGTTCCCTGCAGTGGCTTAAGAAGCTGAAGATAGCGATGACACTAAAAAAATTAAAAACACTTCTATAGGTCTATAACACATTTATTTACAATCACTCATGCATGTACTCACACCACTGTTGGATATATGCATATCTTCAGCTCCAATTTAAGGTACAGATACAAAGTAACCCCATTATTTAAAAGTGAAAAAACAAACAAAAATAGAGTATTCTAGGAAGATTACCTGTAAATAGCAGACTTCTGTGACCTTCTTAGAGATGGAATCTGGTAGCTTGGTGGAAGGGATCCCACTGGCATATGTAAAACTGCTGGAAAATTTAGGACTCTCCAATTAGCTTGGTGGCTGGACATCTTCCTGTCTGCTGCTCTTCTATACCCAAAGAAAAATGTTGCGGGGTCTTTAAGTGGATGCTAATACATTTGAAAAAAATGGTATGATACGTATCTGTGGAAGCAACCATATTTTCAAATTTTATGTAAATCTACCACTAAGCTATGCTCCCCTTTCTAACTAAGTGGCTATATAATATGCATGAGTGGCTAGACATGCAGAAGAAGTTATCAGATGAAGCTTGTGAAACTCTACATGTAGTAGCTTTATATATACAAATTGCATAAGTAACTGCTAGATGTTCAGGGAAAGCCACTCAGTAATTGCTAAATGTTCAGGGAAAGCCACTCAGGGAGCTAGTTAGCAGCTCAGATTCAGAGGAGCAGCCATAACAGGGGGAGGTTTTTTCACAGGCCGGTTCAGATATGGATAGGCATGCTTCTCAGGTTACCAACTCCCAGATGGCCAGGCACGAAGCTTCATCCTTATCCCCTTCTGTGAGAAGCAGTGAGCAGGAGGAGGAGGAGCTTAATGTCTGTGACCTAAGAGATGCCAGGCAGAGACACAGAGCTAAGAGGGAAACGTCAGTGGTGGAGCTTAGGCATTAAAACCAGTTAGTGATGCGTGAGAGGCTACACAGGGGAGCAGCAGGCAAGGGGCAGGACCTCCCTCCCTAAGTTAGCCTAGCCAGACTGCCACCCTTTCAAACTGCAGGCAACTTTCAGTGATCCCATTTGAATCCCCTGGAGGCATTCTTTTGTAGCCAGGGAGTTTCCTAGGATTTGCATCTGTAATGAACCTGTGAATGACGAATTAAAGGCGTGAGACTGAAGCCTCTCTTTTTGTGTGTCTGTTAGTGCTTGAGGAAAGACGGGGCCCGGCCAAGGGAATCTTGACTCCTACCCCTACTCCTCCTGATACTGAAAAATCCTTATGAAAAGCAGGTTCGTGTTTACAACTAGGATGATTTCTAGTTGTAAATCCCAAACTGAATCAAGTAGATTCAGGCAGCTGAATCCCAAACTGAATCAAGTAGATTCAGACAGATTTGTCAGAATCGAAGTGGGGCTCTTCTGAAGTGCACCGTTTCCAAATGTGAACATTCCTGAACAACCCTCGTAAGGGACTACTATGCATGCCAATGTCATCCAGTTCTGGCAAACAGGGAAAAAAACATTATAGCCATTTGTTGATTTCCAATTATGATCAATGGGACACATGAAGATTTAGATTTCAGAATCAAGATTCGAAGCGGTCTGTCCCCAAATTGGTCCGAGCTGAATCAGGCTATTTTCTAAATCACTAAATTGGAGTCCAAATGGAATGCTGTGGTCAGTGCTCTCTCCTATTAAATATGTGACGCTACGCAGTTATGCCAAATCCCACCAATTTCAGAGGAAGGAGCAGTGTGTGTAGACACCAAGAATTGAGGCTTTTGAAAGCCAACAAAGCAAGACTGAGTTGTTGTAATGTCTCCAGTTATATAGAGGAATGCATCAAGAAGTACTTTCCTCTTCTTCCTTACAGAACGGCTTCTGCTCTAATAGAAAACCCACAATGGAGTAGCACATAATCAGGGTCTTCTGTGAATCTGGTTAGAATCAAAGAACAAGTCCATCCTCAACACTACACTGATACACGAATAACTGTGAACAGAACTGCAATTCAGAAAGGGAAAATAACTTTCCTTTATTTCATCTCGCAAAGTATGAGTAAGCCTTAAAATTTAAATTACTCTTATTGATTTAACACTGCAATATCTCCCCCCACCCTCAGCTACTAACAGATGCCAAGTAGACGTAAATAGAAGGGAATAACTTTGCTCTTCATTATAGATTGAGCTCATCTGTAATTTCATTGCCTGCACTAGGTAAGGGGTGGGGGTGGAAACTTAACCTAGTTTTCTTTTCTTGGGGCCATTGAAGCATGGATAAAATAGCATTGTGAATCTTCAGTGGTATGTTGTTAGTGAGTGAAATTGGTTTAGACAAATTATAAGGACAGTGGTTCTCTTCTGATATTATAGATCCTATTTAATATCTTTCTTATTTAGTGATAGATAAATGCAAGGTCTCTGAGGATCTGACATTTCTGCTCAGACTTACACTTTTCTGAACACATAGGGATGCATCACTAAAGCACAGTTATTCTATATATTACATTAGGTGTTTATTGAATTGTAACCAGTTTGTCCTTGGATCGATGAGAGTCAGAATGTAAGGTTTCTGACTGAGATCACTTGTCAGTGGGTGTATGGGAAGAAGTAATTTCCTAATAGATAAGTTAGGGTGGACTGGCCTGCCACACAGACTTATACTTGGTACTACAGTGGATGTAGTATTTCAGAGAAGGGAAGGGGGGGAATTGAAGATCCCTGCCAATTAAATATATGTTGCTTGTTTTCCAGTACTCCTGCTTTACTATGATCAAAGAATCTCCACCCCTCTGGAGATGTACATAGCACCAATGAGAAACATGGTTAGTTTATTCTCTAAGTGTTAAAACTCACATGAACTATGGGAACCTCTGGGTATTTACCATTTCTAAGCATGTTGTGAACTTTCGGATGTTTTACTGAAACACTGCTGTAACCATATGCCAAGGCTGCTTCATGTATCACAGCAAAGATGGTCCCACACTTTCATCACAGGTAAACCTCATCTTTTCTGCAACATTTAAAGATGTTTTCATAGCAACTTTCCATTGATCTGGACAGGAGCAGTGCTTGGCTGGGCATGTGCTTACTGTCCCTTTTAGACATGTGAGTATCCTTCAGATATTGTATGCAAGACAGACCATGTTCACCAATGGCAGTAGTGGAAAGCTGCATGTGTTACATCTCTGAAAACAGTATTCAACTCGTAAGAATGGTTTGGTAACAGAGGGATGCCATTCTTGTTTGGGTTCAGGTCAGGGAAGTGCTTATACCTTTCTACCTCATACTCCTGGCTTTGATTCCTATCCCAGGTCATGTATAAATCCGGTGTTCCTGCTGTCCCAGAGTTGGCATTCACTATTGTTCACTGCTACCATCATATAAATCAAGCTGTCGTATGTGTATATGTAGCAAATTTAAAATGGAGTAGCACAAGGATGGAGAAAGATCATGGAAGTGACATGGCAGCTCAGTGAGGTATATCGGTTAGAATGCTGGATTGGTACTCTGGTGAGACAGATTCTAATCCCCACTTGGCTATGAAGCTCGCTGGGTGACTTTGGGCCAGTCTCAGCCTAACGTACCTCACAGGGTTGTTGTGAGGATAAAACAGAGAGGAGGAGGACCATGTAAGCTACCTTGGGTTCCTTACAAGAGGAAAAATGGCAGGATATAAATGTAATGACGATGACAATGATGATGATGACGACAATGATGATGACGACAACAACAACAACAACAACAACGGGTAATCCTAGTGGCTTTCTGCTGTCCCCAGTTGATTCCCCTAAGTCAGGCAACTTGTGTCCCTTCAGATGTTGTGGGACTGCAACTCCTATCATCCCTCACCATTGTCTCTGCTGGCTAGGGCTGATGGGAGTTGCAGTCCAACAACATCTGGAGGGCCACAAGTTGCCCACCCTGCCCTAAGTCCTTTAGCTGCTCCCTATTGCTGCTCCCACATTCTTCCTACAGAGCTGCCATTTTAAATGCATTGCATCTGTATACACTATGTTTTAAATGGTGATTGCATAATGAATATGGTTGTGGCGAGACAATAAAGTTTAGGAAGCACCATGTCATAGGGCACTATACTATCTGGCAATGGTCTGGAAAACTCCAAATATGCTTTCTGAGCAGATTAGGAAGTCAGATTCAACAGGCACCATTTAGGCCTAGTGGAGCCGTGTCTGCACAGCCTTTATAGATATGTATTTTATCACAGACACATGCATTTTAACAGTTGTTCTCTGGGTTGTTCTTTTTTAATGATTAGCTGTCTCATCAGTGAAATATACTCATTATTCTTAGGGCTGTGCAGGGACCCCCTGACCCACCTCGGAGGCTGCTTCAGGGCTTCTGAGGTGGGCCCAACCTGCTTCGGGCTGCTTCAGGTCTAACCTGATCTGCTTTGGGGTCCAGGCCAAAGCAGGATTCAGATGGCTGAAGTGGGCTCTCCCCCACTCTGAAGCCCCACCACGCTGCATGAGCCCCCTGCTCCGTACTTGGATCCTTGGGACGTGCACCATCAGCCTCTTCAAGGCTGCCTTATGGCTGCCATTTGTGCAGGATTCAACTTCCAGAAATAGAGGAAGTCTCAAAGGCAAGTCTCTCGAAGAGACTGCTGGCACACATCCTGAGGGGCCAGGTACAGAGCAGTGGGTTGGGTGGCAGGGTGTGTGTGCGCGTGGCTGGGTGGAGGGGCAGCTGGGCTTCTCAATCATTCTGAAGAGTGCCAAAGCACTTTGGAATGACCTGACCTACTTTGGGTTGCTTTGGGTTGATCCCAACTTGCCTCGGGTGCATCCAAAGCAGCCCGAAGCACCCCACTTTGGCTCGAAATTCAGCTCTGGAGCCAAAGTGGTGCAAAGCCCTAATTGTTATTAGTTGGCATGGTTTTGGCACGGAAACAGCCTTGGTCACTCTGTATGATGACCTTTGTCAGGAGGGAGACAGGGTGAGTGTGACCTTGTTGATTCTCCTTGATCTCTCAGTGGCTTTCAATACCATCAACTATGGTATCCTTCTGGGATTATTGTTTGAGCTGGGAGTGAGAGGCACTGCATTGCAGTGGTTTCGCTCCTACTTGGACGGTCAGCTCCAGAAGGTGGTGCTTCGGGGATACTGCTTGGCCCCATGGATTCTCCAGTATGGGGTGCCACAGGGGACAGTTCTATCCCTCATGCTATTTAACATCTACATGAAACCATTGAATGCAGTCATCTGGAGTTTTGGGTGGGTGTTGCCATCAGTATGCTGCTGACACGCAGCTCTATTTCTCCTTTTCATCTTCTTCAGGTGAGGCTCTGGATGTGCTAAATCAATGCCTGGCTGTGACAATAGACTGTATGAGGGCTAATAAACTGAAACTCAATCCAGACAAGACTGAGATGCTGTTGGTGGGTGTTTCTTCTGACTGGATGGAGGATCCTCAACCTGTTCTGGATGGGATTGCACTTCCCCTGAAGAAGCAGGTTCGTAGCTTGGGGGTTCTCCTTGAGCCATCTTTGTCACTTGAGGCTCAGGGGCCTCAGTGGCACAGAGTGCCTTCTACCAACTTTGGTTGGTGGCCCAGCTACCAGGTTATTTACCTGGACAGGGATAACCTGGCTTCAGTTGTCTATGTTCTGGTAATCTCCAAGTTAGATTACTGCAATGCACTCTATGTGGGGCTGCCTTTGAAGATGGTTCAGAAACTGCAGTTTGTGCAAAATGCGGTGGCCAGATTGATAACGGCGACCAGAAAGTCTGAACGTATACATAAGACTGACTCTGGCCACTTGCACTGGCTGCCTGTATGTTTCCGAGCCCGATTCAAAGTGCTGGTTTTAACCTATAAAGCCTTACACGGCTTGGGACCACAATACCTGATGGAGCCCCTCTCCTGACATGAAGCTACCCGTATACTACACTCAACATCTAAGGCCCTCCTCTGGATGCCTACACCGAGGGAAGCTCGGATGATTTTGACAAGGGAGAGGGCCTTTTTGGTGGTGGCCCCCAAATTATGGAATGATCTCCCCAATGAGGCCCGCCTGGCACCAACATTGTTAACTCTTCGGTGCAGGTTAAGACCTTTTTCTTCTCCCAGGCATTCGGCATGATAAGTGTTTAATCGATCCTGGAATGTCTTATGGTTATGGTTGTTTGTTTTTGAGATTGTTTTGAAGTTGTTTTAGATATATGTTTCTTTTGTGTATATTGTCTGTTCATGTGTTTCTTATGTAAATGGTTTTCAATATCTGTATATTGCATTTTTAATGTTTTTAATCTTTGTAAACCACCCAGAGAGCTCTGGCTATTGGGCAGTGTAGAAATGTTAATAACAACAACAACAACAACAACAACAATAATAATGACTGAAATGAAAGGTGATCATCATCAGGCACAGAGCATCATAAGAAACAAATCTTTGTGATGAACTATTTGCTGAAGTTGAACTCAAATCTCCCACCTCATCCTTTCTGCAAGTAAAAACTGCATAGGAATACCAGCTGTTGTCCTACAGCTTTGGTGTCTGTGTTTAGAAATTTAATTTGCAATTGTTGTACACACTTGCCACATCTAATTTCTTTAATAAACCAGGCCCCAACATTTAACACTGTTATGAATGGGATACTTCATTCAAAAACGATACTTCATTTCCCACTCATCTTGAGTAACATTTGTATTAACATTTTAAAAATTATCTTCCAAAGACATTTACTGAAATAAGCTTTTCTTTTCTTGTCTTTTTTTCTTGCCTTGAAAAGGTCTCATTTGCACCTGCTCTGATTCTTAATCTGAAGTCAAATTCTTCCTTTCTGACCTCATAAATATCTTCATAGAAGCCAACTTCTTTTATTCTATAGACTTTTCCAAATAGGCAACCTGCTTCAGTTCATCTCATCCTATATCAGGACTTTGATGCAGACGAAAGATGAAAAGTTGTTGTGATCTCACTTGTAGATGGATCCACCCCTTCACAACACACTGATTTGCGGTGTCTTTAAATTGAACACCTATAATTAAAAACAGATACTGTTAAACAATGAAGCTTCCTTGGCAGACCTCTGAATTGGATAGACAACACAAACATTTGTCATTGCAAATGTCCAGTGAAAATCTTTCCCAGTCCTCAACTGTCGTTAACGAAGTGTGCAACAAGTATGTGTTTTCTAAACCCTATGAAAAATTAAACACCAGTTAATTGACACCCAGAATATTTAAAACATTTGGTTGTGTATCCAGACTAAGTTGGCTGCACTTAGGGCCTATTAAAATCAGTGTGAAAAGTTAGTCATGACAATTTAGGTCCTGTTGATTTCAACTTGGAGGCTTTTTCCAGATCAGCCCTATGGCTCTAGGGACCATAGGGTTGCTCTCTTATTGATCGTTGTGATTTATTTTTATATTGTTTGATATTTTATTGTCGTAAGCCACCTTAAATTCATTTTTGAGAAAAAGTGGGATATGGAGCTGGGTGGGGGGTGTTAATAAAACAGAATCTAAACAATTTAATAGTTGTGGGGAGGGGATTTATTAAAGGTGCAGCAGCCCTGTCCTTCTTTGCATCTGGTCTAAACTGCCATCTTACAATGGATTTGTCATGTAGATGGTGAATACGATAAAGCTGGGGCTCTTTAGAAACTATCCAAGCTACTTCTGTGATGCCTGCTTGGAGATATCATTTTGTTTGGGTGTAAAATTTCCAACTATATATTAATCTGAAGGTATTCAGAAAAGTGAATGAGACTGTTCCTGGATCGTCCTTGCTGCATCTCCTGGTAATGTTCATCCCACTGGCAGTGGGAAAGGAAGTTGCGTAAATGGCTGATTGGAGTGAATTAGTACCAAAACAGGAGCTGGGAACCTGCTGGAAATTAGGCTGTCAGCTTTCATGGATCATCTGTAGCCTACCCATGGGAAGCTCAAATGTTTCAAGAAAAATCTGTTTGAAATAGTGTAATTGTAAATAGTATGCATGTCTAGTCAGAAGTAAGCTCCGCTGCAATCGGTGAGGCTTGTACTCTGGTAATTGGGTATGCAATTGTAGCCTAAGGTTGCAATCCTTTTTCTGAGTAGACGCATACAGGACTGTGCTATTTGTATGTTTTAAAAAAGAGTGTTTATCTGTCAAGATGTCTTTTCTTAAGCTAGTTGTTTCATAATACCAAAACTATATTCCTTCCCTAAAACAACAGGTTATATTTCACCAATTAAATAACTCCCCACCCCAAATTGTAAGTAAAGGATATATGGTAAGTATCATGGTACAGTGCATAACTAACAAAATGGAGTATTGTAGTGCCACCTTTGATTTCAGATTTTAACTGCTTCATCTTGAGAAATCAAATCATAAAGTAACTCAATATGTATGGTAAATGCAGACATTTTACACCTTTTACACACCAGGAAATGTCTGTATGAATGGAAGAAACTGTTAATGGTAAAAGGCACATTCTGAGCCAAATAATAGTGTCCAGAAGCTGTCTGCAAATGTATTGTGAAAATTACCTGGTAGTCAATATTTGCCAGGGGTGATTGATGTTATGAGGCATGCTCAGCAAGTGATACAATTTTTCTTCATATCGTGGCATAGATCTTACTTGATTTAACTGTAAGCCAATGAGCAAAACAAAGAGAGCCTTGTTGCCTTATAAACTGTCTAGTGTGTCCATCTCCTGCAAAGTTCCATGGTGTATTCAGACAAATCTTCCTCTTAAGCTTGCTTCTCTGAGCTCAGCAGTATACCTTCATTATTATTTCATGTTCCACACTTGCCCATGTGGTAGGAAGGCTCAAACCCAGACTTTTATGGGGCCTTGTGAGGAAAAAGTACTGGAGAGTTATTGAG
This sequence comes from Heloderma suspectum, assembly GCF_057233095.1. Classification (NCBI taxonomy): domain Eukaryota; kingdom Metazoa; phylum Chordata; class Lepidosauria; order Squamata; family Helodermatidae; genus Heloderma; species Heloderma suspectum. The sequence continues at coordinate 258,496,511 of NC_139461.1, forward strand.
TAATATCTGATCATTTATAGGTTTTCACCTTGAACCAAGAGAAGTACCCAGACACATAGAGCTAGTCTTTAAAGCAGCATTCATTCCCAAAAGTTGGCCTTCCCCACACCAGTGGCCTCCTGTTATTTTGGACTACAATTCCCAGCATTCCTGACCATCAGCCTTGCTGTTAGAGACTGATGGGAGATGAAGTCCAAAAAATATGGAGGGCACCAGACAAGGCTGCCAAAACAGATATCTTGCCACCTAGCTGAAAGAACTCTGGGTTCTGTTTCCTTACCTGGAGTTCTTAAGAAGAACTAAACTGTCTCCTTCAGTGCCTGTCCCCCCCACCATATCAGGTAAGGGATCCTTAGAGACCAATCCTATGGCTGCTAGACACTGTCTAGCAGGCCATAGGATATGGTCTATTCCAGGAACCGGCCTCAGAGCCCGTGGTCCGAGGTCGGTTCCCAGAGAACTGACCTCCCCACTCATCCATGCTGCATCGGAGGCAGCATGGAGAAGCTCCATCCTTCACGTTCAGAAGACGAGCGCTGAGTGACTGAAAAGGGGAAGGGCTGGGGGGGTGTTCTGGGGTAGGGAGAGCGGAGCTGCGCATATGATGCATCCAATGTGTTATACGGCAGCTTTGTCTCTGGGTTGGCCACCCTGCTGCTAGACAGCAGAAAACAGCTGTCCAGCAAAAAAGAGCAAGGCAGGAGAGCCACGGAGGGAACGATCCCCCTGTGCCTCTCCTGCCTTGCTTTGGAGAGGCAGTCGCCTCCGAGGTTGGAGGCAGCCACCTATCTAGTTAGGATTGCACCCTTAGCTCCTTACCCAGAAATCATTAAAGGCCATCAATACCCATTAACAAACAACAGCTATTAAGCTATACAAAATCCAGGAGATTAAATTTTTAAATTTAAATGGCGACTCCCTGTATTTTAAATTTTTAAATGGCGACTCCCTGTATTTCTGGAAATAGATCCTGCGCAAATGGTGGCCCTCAAGCCATCACGTACACTACATTCATGTTGCATGCTTGATGGCTGCCGTTTGCACAGGAATTATTTCTGGAAATACAGGGAGTTGCCATTTAAAAAAATGGCGACTCCCTGGAACAAGAAGACAGCTGCCAGCACACATCCTGAGGGCCCAGGTCAGGAGCTGGGGGCTGGGTGGTGGCAGCGGTAGCAGCAGTGGCACAGCTGGGCTTCTGGATCACTCCAAAGTGTGCCAAAGTGCTTCAGAGCGATCCGACCCGCTTCGTGCCCCCTCCGCCTCACCTCAGAAGCGGCCTGAAGTGCTCCGCTTTGGCTCGAGTTCGGGCTTCAGCCCGAAGTAGTACACAGCCCTAAAGCACAGGTACAGTTTGTAAAGACATGCAAAAGAAGTACAGTTTCTATACTGTTCTTTAGCAGAGTCCTTCCTTCCTTGAATTTCATAACAGTGTGGGGAAACCATGTAAATTTCTTTTATTTGTCCTTCCTACCCATTGTGCTATACAGATGTAACTTGGATGGGGAGAGATATTCAGTTTCTCATGCAACATTGTGTGCTGTGATACAGATAGCCAACTACAAAATACACAGTTCTCTGTGCATGTGCCTATTTTTCCACCACTTGTCCTTTAAAATGCATGGAAGGGGAGACCTGATCCTTTCCCTGTTGCCTCTTAAAGTGACATTTAAAGGGATGTGGGAAATTACATGCATGCACAGTTCACATCAGATCCGGCATGGTTGTGTGCATGTAGTTTCAGCTCAGCATGCTATCTCCAACTATAGACTGTTGATATGAGAAATCACTCTCAGTTGATAGACTAGGGTGGTACACAGGGGAGAAAGAGATCTCTCAGGTAAATGCCACCTGTTGTCAAAATTTATTTTCCACTCCAGCCCTTTCTAGTTGAGTTTGCAATTTATTAAAACATACTTGTGTTTAAAGATTCATGTGTCCAAATGTACCAAGGGTTCCAGGGAAGGGTATTTCAAATACAATTAGCTGCTCCAATAAAAATAATAACACAGAACAGGAATTTATGGCAAGCTACTTGGTCTAATTTTTAAGCTATTCGGACCTGAGTTTCTGTCGCAGTTAGGTTTCTCAGTGTTAGAGCACCATTGAATCTTTAGTAAAATGACAAATTAACTGTTTTAGCAATGAGAAATCCCCTTTGAAAAATAAGAACACTTCTGGTCATAATGTCAAAGCAAACCTCAGAAATGCAGCATTTTGCTCCTTTGCTCTTCTATGGTTTCTTACTCATCACCTCTGGAGCAAATGTGAATCTGTTGAGGAAAGCAAAGTAGATCACTCCCCTGGGAACATAGTGGCTGAATATTGTTTTGTTTTATTGGGAGGGGGTGTAATGTTTGGTGTTCTTAGACATAAACAGAACACTCCAAATATGAGGTTGCAAAGACAGATTTTACTGAGTGAGTAACAATACAAACTTACATTCCCCCTCTTCCAGTATCAGATGAGTCCTTTTATACTACTCAGTGTAACAGTCAAAGGAGTCCTCCCATACAACACAACCAAATACAAACACATATCATTACACAGGGGACCTTCCTTCTTCCCTCCCTCTCTTTCTTCCTGAATTAGATTTCTACTAAAATCTTTGCAAGGAAGTAAATATCCAGATTGGCACATCTCCTTTTCCAGGAACATAGTCATAGGAGTTGATCCAATAGAGTTGATCAAATAATTATTGGGATATTTGCTCTCGTCTGCTCCTTGCATTGAATCATTTGAGCATTAGTGTATGAAAGGCAAAATAACTTATTTATAGAAAACAATAATGATCAGTACAGCTGGACAAAACTAACCCAAACAACAAGATGTGATGGTTACAATATCATTATTATTTCCAACATGTATTACAGAACGGTGATTTCCCAAATACGTGGTGTGTGACCAACCAGTGCATCATGAGAAGGAACCGTGACAGTGGATAGTAACATTATTTGAATTGAGGGAGTAGGCCTATGTCTCACCTGCATCACTTCAGACTACAGATGGGGCTGAAAGGACTAAATGAGCTTCTTTACCCCCCCCCCCCTGTAAAATCTTGCATGTGGGAAACTAGATGTCCTGGCACTGAGGTTTCTCTGTAGAGGGGACTTTCTGTATGGAGGAGTATTCAGTCAGCTGAGCCTCCCTCTGCCCCACACACACACAAATGAAGTCTGAAGTGATGCCAGTCAGACACAGGTTGACCCCATCAGTGAGAACTGAGTAGGGCGGCTAGTTGTGCATTGCCCAAAAGAGGACAACATTATGCTGTCACTTTGCATAAAAATGGCATATGTTAATTTGTGTGTGCAGATGCTAATTTAGAATTAATTACTATAATTTAAAAAGAAATATAATACATCTTACCATATTGGAGAAGATTGTGACCAGGATGCCTGCTCAGCCTGCTGCCCACGTGCTGCTGATGGGCAACTTCAGCTACTGCTCTTCCTTCTTAACGTTCTTTCTCTTTATGAAGTACTAGTTCCCCTCCACTCACCACTGGTTAGGCCTCATGTGGAGTACTGTGTCCAGTTCTGGGCACCGCACTTGAAGAAGGATGCAGACAAGCTGGAGAGGGTTCAGAGGAGGGCAACAAAGATGATCAGCGGACTGGAAACAAAGCCCTATGAGGAGAGGCAGAAAGAACTGGGCATGTTTAGCCTTGAGAAGAGAAGACTGAGGGGAGATATGATAGCGCTGTTCAAGTACTTGAAAGGTTGTCAAAGAGAGGAAGGCTAAGATCTCTTCTCGATCATCCCAGGGTGCAGGACACGGAATAATGAGCTCAAGTGACAGGAAGCCAGATTCCGGCTGAACATCAGGAAAAACTTCCTGACTGTTAGAGCAATATGACAATGGAACCAGTGACCTAGGGGGGTCGTGGGCTCTCCCACACTGGAAGCATTCAAGATGAGGCTGGACAGCCATCTGTCAGGGATGCTCTGACCTGGATTCCTGCATTGAGCAGGGGGTTGGACTCGATGGCCTTGAAACCTACTATTCTATGATTCTATGATCTTTAAACTGGATTGGAGCAGATAGACCTTCAAATAGAGAACTGTCCTCCGTAAAGTAGGACACATAGGGTGCTATCCAATGTTGCCCCTCTGCTCACACCATTGACATAGCACTAGTGTAAGCAACCTCTAGCACAACACCAATAGCCTTTGCTGGTCTGTCGCGCCAGCAAACGCTATTGGCACTGTGCTAAAAGCCACTTCTGCTAGCGCTATGTCAATGGTATAAGCAGAGGGGCAGCATTGGATACTGCCCATACTCATCCTAGAACTAGGCCATTGTCAGCAATGGATGTTGAGGATTACACACAGCTCTATTTCCCTGTGATATCTGAATCAGAAGAGGTTGTGCAAGTACTGGACCTGTGCCTGACCTCAGTAATGGTCTGGATGAGAGCCAATAAACTGAAACTGAATCCTGGCAAGATGGAAGCCCTGTGGATCCCGAGTCTGGGAGATAGGCTCATTGCCTGTCCTGGATGGGCTTGCACTCCTTCTGAAAGATCAGGTCCCTAGGTTAGGGGTACTCCTAGATTCATTACTGTTGCTGGGAGCCCAAGTGGCCATGGTGGCTCGGAGTGCCTTTTACCAGCTTCAGCTGATTCACCAGCTACAGCCTCTCTGGGACAGGGATAGCTTAGCCACAGTGGTACAGGCACTAGTACCCTCAAGACTGGATTACTGCAGTGCGCTCTGTGTGGGGCTGCCCTTGACGCTGCTCCAAAAGCTGGAGCTAGTGCAGAACGCAGCAGCTTGGCTGTTGTTGGAAGCTGCCCCTTTCCAGCATGTAACTCCTTTGCTGAGGGAACTGCATTGGCTGCCTATTCACTACCAGGTGTCAAGGGCTCCTTGGAGGCCTCTCTCAGCCTACTCCAGTAGCCAAGTCCAGACACAGACGAAGGGATTCTTTTCAAAGCTTTATTCTTCTTTTACAACTCAACAACTATACCGTTTGCAACTAGATCTAAGCAGCACCGAACCTATGCCCTAAGTTGGAACAGTTGGTCCCCATTTGAAAGGGAATTACTGGCAGACCCCTGAACTTAAGGACTAGGGCGAGTCCCTCCCCTTTTCCCTTGGATCCTCTGGGCGCAGCCGTTGTTTGCGCGCCAACCGGGCACTCCGCCTCCTTTTCGCGCCCTCCATCTGGCGCCGCTCTCTGCGTCGGCGTCGCGCGTCCACCAAGTTTGCTATCCACTCTCTGTTACTCCCTGGACTGCTATCTAAGCTAGGAGTGCTGGTGGGAGGAATCTCCGTCAGCTGTTGGCCCTGGGAAAGAGGAGCGCGCTCCCCTCCCAGGAGCGACTGCTCTTCCTCAGAATCAGAACTACTCTGGGATTCTATGGGCTCAGTGTCCACCCTGACATCAGGCCAGGTTTAAGGTTTTAGTACTCATGTACAAAGCCCTAAACTACCTGGGACCAGGATACCTGAGAGAGCACCTTCTCCCTTACCAACCTGCCCAGTCGCTGAGGTCATCGGAGGGCTTCCTCCTGGTGGTTCCACATGGACCTATGGCCTGATTGAAGTCCACCAGGAGAAGAGCCTTCAGCATGGTGCCCCCTTTCTTTGGAATTCCCTGCCCCTGAAGGTCAGGCAGGCACCAACACGGCATTGTTTCCGGTGCCGCCCGAAAACAGCACTTTTCCAGGCGGTATTCCTTAATTGACCAGTTACAGTTTTTATTGGCATTGTGTTTTTAAATACGTGTAATTTTAATGTGGTGTTGTAATCTTCTTATACTCTTACTGTTTTATCTTTTGTGTTCAGTGATCCAAAGTCCGTTCTAGATTTGGAGCGGTGCATAAATATTGTGAATGAATGACTGAAAAAATAAAGCAAAACATCAGATGGCTACTACCATGCAAGCTGAATAGCAACTGTCCTGGGCTGCAAATGCATGTTTGCTGTCAGTTCCTCCAGACTAGGGATGGTCGTCAGATGCATCTCTGAGTCAAAGGTGTATTGGAACATAAATGCTATATGTAGGGGACTCATTCCTGCTTTTAAGGCATGTGGATAGGATCTAAAGGTGACCACTGGTGGCAAGCACCGCCGCTTGCATTTCGGGTCATTGGGGGACTTGCCCTCGGAAGCACGACATCGCCACCACTGCATGTGAGGGCCACGTATGCGCCACTGCATGCCAGCGGTAGGTCACCAGCCATGTATGCCAGCGATAGGTCACCATTGGATCCTACCCTGTGTCTTTAGACATGGGTGAAAAATGTAAAAATCCTGTAAATTCCAAAAGATCCTTAAAGATCCAAAAATAAATCTACCCCATTGCGTACCCTGAGACAATTATTTATTTCCTAGTATTGAAAGAAACCATCCAACGTCCTTATATTGTCTAAATACTTCACCCTGTTACACTTCAGTCTTGACAGTGTGTAAAAAGACAGGGTGCATGTTTATTTATCTTAGAACATTTATATATTGCCTTTTATCCAAGATTTCAAAATGGGTTACAAAAACTAAAAGAAGTAAAACAACACTAAAAACATGCAAAACCTTCAGAGAATAAAAGTTTGAATTTTAAAGAAAGAAAGAAAGAAAGAAAGAAAGAAAGAAAGAAAGAAAGAAAGTTAGAGGGTTTCAATGGGTCTGTTCAAAGTAGGTCTAACACTGGGTACAACTTAGGGCTTCATCATACAGAGCTTTTATCCTGCGATTGAGATGGCTCCTTCACAGAAGTTTGCGGGCTCTTTACACAACGCCATGACCCTGCACTAAATGCCCTTTGTTCCATTTTTAAATAGATGGCAGATAATGAGCTATCAAATTACCCCACTGTGTTCTGCTTCAGTTTCCTCCATGAAAAGAGTAAAAGCGGCAAGAACAGGAACAAGATCAATGAAAGATAATGGAAGACTCAGATATGGGGAGAAGGAGGCGGGGGGAGGAAGCGTGTGTAAAGGGAGTCAGTTGTGATCCTGCATTTAAAATGGAAGCAGAAAGCCCCGTTTTAAATGCAGGATTTGGGGCTGGTGTAGAAATGCCCCCAAGAAGTCTGATGCCATGGGGCTTTTTATTCAGTGTGTACACATTTCTGTTTACTCTGAATTCACTAGACATAAAAAATAAAGCCAAGAAGAACCAAAAGAAGAACAAAGAGAAGATCCGGTTCAGGGTAGCAAAGGTGGGGTCTCTGAATTATCAGCAGACATTAGTGTGGGGGTGGGGGGGAGGGGGATTGATACACTAGTAAGCGGATTTCCTCATCTGCTCATTTAGATGCTGGGCAAAATTAATGTACCATCTGAGCATAGGCTGCAATGGCTGTGACATGAAAATAACTAGGAGCAGCCGGGGGTTTGGTTTAAAAGGTAAACATTGTCCCAAGGAGTAATTAGGGCTACCCAGTGTCCTGCTTCACTACTCCACAGGTGCATGTTGGACTGGTGGCAGTGCTATTACCTCTCAGTTCCCACATGCCAGTTTTCTGATTAATGACATCCCAAACCACTTGATGTTATATCGATTCTCTGCTTAATAAAAGGTCTGGCTGCTGCTGCCCTGGTTCCATTCGTTTTCCTTTTAAAATAAAATTTAGCAACATGGATGAATAAAGTACAGATGTCCCCAAACTCTCTTTGTTGTATTTTGCTCCATCTCTCCAGGAGTGAGATGGGCAGTTTTGGGGAAGCTATTTTTCTCACCATCATTTGACACAGCATGGGCTATCAGAAGAAGGATTCAATTTCAGTGGTGAACTACTGGCTGTCTCAAATGAAGGAAGTAGGTTTAAGCCCATCATTGGGCTAATCTGTATTTAGCATTTCCATTCATCCTTCCTCAAGGGCTACGGCTTAGAAACAAAATTGTACAATAGGAAAAGATGCAATGTCCTGTCTTGAAGGAACCCCAATTCTTGGAAGTGAGAGATAGGGGAGAAATTAATTTGATTCACATTTGATTCACTTGTCTTAAGTTTGCACTTTCAAGCCAATACGTGAACCAAAAACTCAGTTATCTTTCGGAATTTGCAGTTCTTTGAATGTTGCAATGGAGTTCTTCTATCAAAAAATGCATACACAAATGTGTGTATTAGGTAAAAGTGAAAAAAAAAATGCATATACTCCTAAAAGTTACATTACAGATGCAGTATATTAGGGAAATTACTTGCAGAAGATGTGTATATTAGGCAAAATGGTGTACAAAAATGCATGTATTAGGAGAAAAGCACATAAAAATGTGTACAATTTTCATGCAAACTTTTTTTAAAAATCTCAATGTTTGGGATTAACTAAACTTCTCAAATTCTTAAAGTTCAAGATGAACTGAATTGAAGATTGAAAGAAAATGAGAAACTGGGGAAAAACATACACACTCAAATGTGACCGATTCATCCATCTCTACTACAAGCTCAGTTTTCCCTAACTTCAAGTTCTCTTTCAAAGCTATCTCATACCAAATCAGATCACCAATCCATCTAGCACAGTGCTATGTTTTCCCTCTAACAACAGCTCTCTGCATTCTTAAAAAGAGGTCTATCCCAGCCTTGTTATCTGGGATAAATTTAAATTGAGACGCCCTGGATTAATCCTGCTTGCAACATGTGTGCTCTACCACACTGAGCCACAGTATTGGTTTAAAAGCTGATAAAAAGCTACTCAACACATCCATAGATTCCCTATTTCAGAAGAGGAGAATTTCAGAATAGATTAGGCTGCTTATTTCTCTCTGATAAAGAAATTTCCCAGCACTACCGTTAAAAAAAAATCCTCCTAACTAACCCAACAGGATTGAGAAAGGGTGTCCTTGTGGTGTGAACCATCAAATATTTTATAAAACTGAAAGTCACAGGACTTGTGAAAAGCTAATCCGGGAAGCCTGCTTTTATAACAAAATCATACCTCTGCCTCCAGAATTGTCTTGGTCAGTAAGAGTAGGACAAACCAACCTTTATCTGGGCCATAGCTGGGCAAACCAACCTTCATCTAGGAAAGCAGAGTTTTGCTGAGAAATGTTGCCCTTTTAATATGAAACTTGTTATGGCCTTGATGTTAAAAAGGCCCATTGCCCATGTGGTTCTTTTATTTGCTGCTCTGGAGAGGGGCTTGGCGTTCTCTCCTTCCCAAATGCTAAGTCAATCTAGGTCCCAGAATCTATATCATTAGTGATTTGAGCTGGGAATTACACTTTGGGTTCTCAACATTTGGGAAGCAGAGAGTAAGGAATAGTCCATGTGCATTAAGAACATGAGCCATGCTGGATCAGACCAAGAATCCATCAAGTTCAGCATTCTGTTCACACATTGGCCAACGAGCTGTTGACCAGGAACCCACAATCAGGTCATGCGCACAACAGCACCCTCCCACCCACCAGTGTTCCCCAGCAACTGGAGTACATAGACATACTGCCTCTGATACTGGACGTAGCATACAGCCATCATGATTAGTGCCACTAACTGCCTTTTCCTCCATGAATTTGTCCAACCCCCTTTAAAGCCATCCAAATTGGTGACCATCACTACATCTTGTGGTAGCAAATTCCATAGTTTAACTATGCGCTGTGTGAAGGAGTCCTTCCTTTTATCTGTCCTGAATCTCCCACCAATCAGCTTGATGGGATAATCCTTCAATCTATTGTTATGAGAGAGGGACAAAAATGTCTCTCTATCCACTTTCTCCACACCATGTACAGTTTTGGACACCTCTGTCATGTCTCCCCTTACTCTCCTTTTCTCTAGACTAAACAGTCCCAAATGTTGTAACCTTCTCTCATAGGGGAGATGCTCCAGCCCCTTGATCATTATAGTTGCCCTTTTCTGCACTTTTTCCAGCTCTATAATATCTTTTTTTTAGGTGTGGTGACCAGGACTGTACACAGTATTCCAAGTGTGGTCGCACCATAGATTTGTATAAGGGGAGTATGATACTGGCAGTTTTATTTTTTATTCCTTTCCTAATTCTGCCTCACATGGAATTCGCCTTTTTCACAGCAGCTGCACACTCGGTCATTTTCATTGAGATGTACACCACAACCCCTAGATCTCTTTCTTAATCAGTCACCATTAGCTCAAATCCCACCAGGGCAGACATGGTTGTGTCCCATTGTGCATCACTTTACACCTGCTTACATTGAACTGCGTTTACCACTTTGATGCCCATTCTCCCAGTTTGGAGAGATCCTTTCAGAGTTCCCCGTGATCCCTTTTTGTTTTAACCACCCTAAATAATTGGGTGTCATCAGCAAACTCTACCACTTCACTGCGCACTTTGAATTCCAGATCATTTATGAACAAGATAAAACAGTACAGATTTCATTGCCTGTCTAAAACCCAATAAGGATGGAGCCAACTTCAGCTCCCCAGCCAAGGCGCTGCTGCAGAAAAGGCCCTGTCTCATGTACCCACCAACCTACCCTCTCTTGGTGGTAGAACTTACAAAAGCGTCTGCAATGAAAATCACACAGTATGGGCAGGCTCATACGAAAGGAGGTGGTCTTTCATTTATCATGGCTCCAGGTCACTTCGGACTTTAGAGGTCAAAACCAGTGTGAACCAGTGTGGTGTAGTGGTTAGAGTGCTGGACTGGGACTCGAGAGATCCAGCTTCTAGTCCCCACTCAGCCATGAAGTTCACTGGGTGACTATGGGTCAGTCACTGACTCTCAGCCTAACCTACTTCACAGGGTTGTTGTGCGGATGAAGTGGAGAGGAGCTGGATCTTGTCAGTAGGGCTGTGCACCTCCTTGGCCCGAAGCCTGAGCTCCAAGTCAATGCAGGGTGCTTTGGCCCACTTTGTGCCACCTCCAAGGTGAGGCAGAGGGGGCATGAAGTGGCAGGAAGTAAGTCAGGTTGCTCCAAGCACTTTGGCATGATCGGGAAGCCCAGCCATGCTGCCGCCACCGCCCATCCCCCAGCTCCTGACTTACCTGGGCCCTCGGGATGCATGCTGCCAGCCATCTTGTTGTTCTGGGCTGCCATTTTTAAAGAATAGAATAAAATATCTCAGTTTTTCCAAAGGCTGATGGGCAGGGTGGAGGAGTCAATCCAACTGTGAGGAGTGGTGAAATACTGCACTGCGCTAACCATTATACTCTATCCATATGCCCGTTTGCTTTCCATTGGGCAAAGGATATTAATATATCCTTGCTTGTATTCACTCATTCAGTTACTCCCTTTCTGCTTTGCAACCAATAAATCTTAAGAGGTTTTTTTTTATTAACACACATTATCTCTCTCTCTCTCTCTCTCTCTCCCCACCCCTCCACACACACACACACACACACACACACGTTGTTTTCCCACACAATACCGCCAAATCACTGGTCTAAGAAATTGTGTTTTTTTGGTTTTTGCTGATGAGCAAAATCTGAAGGATGAGACACAACCTCCTTAGAAGTAAATTATTTAGTCACATTTAATTTCCCTGAATTGATGAAACTAATTAGCATATTTTGAATTCCTCTTTCCTCCCCTCCATATTTTTATCCTTTTGACTTTTGCCCAACAGCATTCAAATGACACATGAATTCCCTTCAAGATGAGCAGGGGGGATGCTCCAAGTGATGCTTTAGGCCTGAGTGAGTCTGCTTCAAAGGCTTCATTCCTCAGGAGTCCAACTCCTTGAGGAGGAAAGGAAAAGCAAACCTATGGAAGTCACTGAAGGAAAGGAGAATGCCTTACAGCTTGTCAGCAGCAGACCAAAAACCTACAGTGATGAGAGAAGCTGCCCATGGCAGAATTTTCATTTCTATGCAACTATTCATAGTTGCATAGTCCTGGCCCAGTGCTCTTCAACATTTTTATTAATGACTTGGAGGAGGAGGTGCAGGGAATGCTGATCACATTTGCAATGACACAAAATTGGGCGGGAGAGCTAATACTTTGGAAGACAGAAACAAAATTCAAAGGGATCTTGACAGGCTGGAGCACTGGGCAGAAAACAACAGAATGGCATTTAATAGGGATAAATGCCAAGTTCTGCACCTAGGAAAAAGAAACCAAATGCACAATTATAAGATGGGGGATATGTGGCTCAACAACACTACAAGCGAGAAGGATCTTGGAATTGTTGCAGATCACAAGCTGAATATGAGCCAACAATGTGATGTGGCTGCAAAAAGGACAAATGCTCTTTGGGGCTGCATTCATAGAAGCATAGCTTCCAAATCCCAGGAAGTACTAGTTCCTCTCTACTCAGCACAGGTTAGGCCTCATCTGGAGTACTGTGTCCAGTTCTGGGCACCACATTTTAAGAAGGATGCAGACAAACTGGAGAGGGTTCAGAGGAGGGCAACAAAGATGATCAGGGGACTGGAAACAAAGCTCTATGAAGAGAGACTGAAAGAACTGGGCATGTTTAGCCTTGAGAAGAGAAGACTGAGGGGAGATATGATAGAGCTCTTCAAGGACTTGAAAGGTTGTCACAGAGAGGAAGGCCAGGACCTCTTCTCGATCAACCCGGAGTGCAGGACACGGAATAATGGGCTCAAGTTACAGGAAGCCAGATTCCGGCTGAACATCAGGAAAAAATTCCTGACAGTTAGAGCAATACGACAATGGAACCAATTACCTAGGGAAGTCATGGGCTTTTTCACACTGGAGGCATTCAAGATGAGGTTGGACAGCCATCTGTTAGGGATGCTCTGACTTGGATTCCTGCATTGAGCAGGGGGTTGGACTCGATGGCCTTGTAGGCCCCTTCCAACCCTACTATTCTATGATTCTATGATTCACTAGCTCAGGGCCCCCTTAGGGTGTGAACCTGGCAACCCTATAATTTCCTTGGCATTTGAGCTCACTTCCTTCCTGGCAGGAACAGTTCACAAGCTCTGCATCCCTGAAGTTTTCTCTCAGCTCCACTTTCTGCTTGGCCCCTCCTTGCTTCAAACCTCTGCCCCTACCATGCATAATTTCCTGGTGTTCCGCTGCCTGAAGATTAGTCCTGCTTCCTTTCGCCACCATGACTTCCAGCCAGTTCTCTGTCTGCTAGCATTCCTTTCTCCCAACATGATAGAACCTCTTTGGTCTTTAGGGCCTGTGTGAGCCTTTTCATCACCCCCACCCTTTTCAGTAGCCCTTCTTTTCCTTCACTTTCTGTCTTCTCTACCCTTCTTTACCTCAGGTCTCTGTCCCTTCCAGCTACTTTCCCCATTTTCTAGCGTTGCATCCCACTGCCTACTTGGCTTCCATTCTTCAGCCGTTCTGTCTCATAGCGACCCTATGGCTTCCATAATAAACTCCTTGCCCTTCTCCACACTCTGTTTTCCAGTCTTCATCTTGCCATACACAGCTCCTTATATCTCAGGGTTCCTAAACTGGGCTCTGAAGCACATGATGCAGATATCTTGCAAAAGCTAAACAAGTTTGATTCTGGTCAGTGCCTGGATGGGAGGCCACCAGGGAACTCCATCTATGCCACCTTAGGTTCCATGATGGAAGAAAGGCAGAATACAAGTGTGCTAAATAAAGGAATAAGCACAAGGCTCCGAAAAGGTATCACATCCTTTGTGGTCTCATCTACAAGGCCACTATCACTGTAATTATTCTCCATATAATTCCTTCATTTTCAGAGCAAGAAAACCAATGGCCTTAATATAGAAAGGTGGACCTGGCAATGCCATCATGTGATAGGACATCGTCAGGTCTGGAGTGGCAAATAGTACTGAATGGTAACTAGTGTGACAAGTGTAGCATAGTAGCGGTAATAACACCAGAACCCCTTGTTTCACTTCTATGGACTTTTGCACGTGGTCCGGAGTCTGGAGTAAAGCACAGTGTTGGGGCTGGGGTGGGAAGCAGCCTGGAATGAGCCAGACACTGGGAGCCAGGAAACCATACTGAAGAACAGTCAGGATCAGATTTTTTAAAAAACCAAGGAGGCAGGACCAGAGAACAAGCCCAGAAGCAATCAGAGGGCAAACAAGGACCAAAGGAACCACAGAAGCACACCAGAGGTCAGGTAGACTGTGTTGCTCAACTAAAGGGCAACGGAAACAGGAAACCCTCCCCATCTTGCCCAGAAGGAACCAATGGCTAGCCTGGGTAGAGTCAGTTCAGAAGGTTCATCACCGACAAGCTGTAGTGATGTGGCTCACCACATGGGGTGGTGGTCAGCAGCTGCTGACGCACAGTTAGATGTATGGAAGGGAAATGCTTCCTTCCCCTCACACACTACTGAGAAGAGAGGTAGGCACAGTGGTGCAGCTAGTGGTACAGCTGTACCTCAGGCCCAAAGTTAAGGGGCCCCAGATGAGGTGATGGGAGCAGTGGCAAATAGGCCCAGCGTCAGCACCCTGAGACCCACCAAGGCTGATGCTACTTGCTTCCTCATCCTTTCCTTATTTGTAGAAACATTTTATAGTCAGGGGATAGGTGAGTGGCTTCCATTTTGTTCTTGTAGCCATGAATTAAGTAAGTTTTAAAATAATGTAAGGCTGCACATACTCAGAATATTTCTTTCTTAATCAGGGCTGGCAAACTATTTGGGGTTGTGTTGTTTTTGTTTGTTGCTCTAATGTAACAGGCATGTAGAAGCAGTTATGAAGCACTGAATGGCGGAGAAGAGAAATGTCAACTGTGTATTTCACAACTGAAGTAATATACCTGACCATCTGTAAGACCATTAAGTCCAGGGTCTAAAATTTCCTAGGCGTACCACTGGATGGGCAGACATCAGCAAGAAGACTCTGTGTGTGGATCTTCTCTTCAAACATGCTTTCTCTTTGTCCCTTATCCTCATTGTGTGTGTTTCTCTGCCTGGGTTGTATTACTCCAATCAGTGAAACACTCCTGTGCATTGTGGGAGTGGGGTGGCAGCTAAGCATCAGGAACAAGACTTGGAGGAATTAGTAAACATTACATTAAAATAGAATTGACATACTAGAGGTATAGCCCCTAGGCTTTGGCTCCTCCAGTTAGTTTGTGTGTGACAGTCCTGACCTGTCCTTTGGGCATGGGTAAGGTTTTAACCCCATCCAAAGTGACCTCCAGAAAAACTTTTTGGACTACAAATAATCTATTGCTAATCTTTTTTTTTCAGTCCTGTGCAGCTGGAATGTTTGTGGGTATCCCATGTCACTAGGGCAGCTCAGGCAATCATTGCCAGAGGCTTCACCACAAAATCCCTGAACACAATGCTACTGTATAGCTTTTATCCTCATAAGAGAGCAAACATACCTGTAAAGTTGGTCACAAACATTCTCATTTTTCAGGTGGGTGAGCTGAGGCTGAAAGAGAGTGAGAAGTTCTTGACCAATCAGGGAGTAGTACCGAGGGTTCTCTCCCAAGTCCTACATTCTCCTCACTGGGTTGCCTTGTTTCTCACTTGCATTCCACCGATAAAGGAGTGGAAACAAAAAGGGCATGCCAACTGTCTGCTCCACTGAGATCATCTCATCTTAAGGGCACATGCTGCTTGACAGACTGAGCTCCAGTGTGAAACTCATTGCAAATTCCAAAACGAGCTCTGGGGCTTTCACAAGTCAGTGAACCCATTTTCTTCCCTTGTTTGCTGGCTTAGCAGCTTACTGCTCAATGCTACGATTCGGCATTTTGTCAAGGTTTGTTTTCCCAGAACTGGATCCTAATCTTTTGCATTATCTCCTGTTAGGCTTCCTCCTAAAACCAAACATAAGCTTGGATTATAAATCAGCAATGCAGGGAAGTGGTGAAGAAATAGAATGCATGCAGCATGAAAGCAAACATGTCAGCTCCATCACATCCCCTGGGGGAAAGTTCTAGGTATAAACAAATCATGGTAGGCAACAGATACAGACACACGGGAATGTGTTCTCTGCTATTCTGAGTAGTTTTCCCTAGCACCTTGACTCAGAGGTCTCCATTTTGTCTGAGAACATGAGCTAGCACAGGATTGGTCATAAATGGGGCAAAAAAGCAGCAAGTCTACATTAGCTCTCCTCTATAAGGATGGACAAGGAGGCATGGGACCTCCGCAACGTCTCAACGCCTTACTTCCCCACCTGGTCCAGATCTAATTGGTTTCTTAGAGCTGAAAAGTGAAAACTGCATAAGAAGGTACAATACCCACCAGAAAATCCAAGGAAAAGCCACTCATTTGCCATCCCACTCCCCTTTTTAATCAAGCCAACAATAATGAAATTAGGGATGCATGAGAACTTTGTTTTTGCTCACAGAAGATGCAAACATGCTCTGTTTGAAGCCCCAAATGCGAGGATGAGCATGTGTCCACCAAAAATCTTTGCAAATTGCCAGATACATGCTCACATTCAATTTGGGCAACTTTCTAGTTTGATTTTGTGCAAATTTCCTAATCATCCACTGTAACTGAATCACCCAGTGTAGAAAAGTCAGTCACCCAGGGCTATCCCTTCTCTTCTGTAAGTTCTTGAATGCCCAAACCTATAACTGTGGACATACCAGGCCCTAGGTGTGTGTGTGTTCCTGAGTTGCACCCTTTCCCTCTTCAGTCCTTTTTCTCCCTTCCCTCTCCCCTTCTCTTCCCCAAGCACATGAATACCTGGCTGGTGTCTGCTTCACATCCTGGGATCATTATCCCCCCTTCTCATGAGTTCAGACAGCAGCCTAAGTTTGACTTACAAAACCATTTGGATCCTGACATGTTGGTTTTTGTATTTTGGGGTTAGATTATTATTGCTGTATTTTACATTGTTTTATTGTGATACTAGATTTTCATTGTTGTTTTACTGGTACTTGTTTTATTAGTAGTGAACCAGTCTTTGTGCTCCTTTTGGAGGAAGGGAAGGGTATAAGAAGGTTAAAATAAAATATGATGATGAAGAAGTGGAAGCATAGGTAATAATTCCCCTTCCCCTCTCTAACCCGATTTCCCTGCCTTTTTCTCAGTCCTACTGTAACTATCCCTCTTCCGATTCTTCTAGTCCAAACCAAAGCTAGACTATGCAGGAGTGCTATCTCTCCCTCTTCTGCGAAAACTTCATAAGTTAATCAGTTAATTGCTGTTTTATTTGCCTTTCAATCAAAGCATGTACATGACCACCTTCTTAGAATGTACTGTGTATTGGTCCAGTACAGTGTCATTTATCTTTTTCTCTTTTTTGACATTAAATAAGGCTGGATTTTATACAAACACATACAACAGCATCCAGTACTGCCACTGAGCTCTCACTCATTCTGTTGTGCCAGCGGGAACCACCACTCATGCAATGGGGGGTTAGCATTTCATAAAGGAACCCCAGAAAGGAGTGGAAACACTCCTTTCTGGATCAGGACAGATCAGTGGAGCTCCCTTCTACCAGTTCCACTTCTATTTGTTCCACTGACTCAATTTTCCTACCTTCTTGTGGTAAACAACTATGTTTTCCAGGGAAAACACACCCAAATAATAATAATAATAATAAAAAATTATGAATAGGGATGGGGGAGAATTTCTCCCCGAAACTTCGGGGGGCCAAGTGCCAACGTGTTCGGCCCCCCAAAGTAGTTTCGGGGAGAAATTCTCCGCACCCCCCTGCCACCCGCACCCCCCCCCCAGGACGGGACTTACCTTTCTCGAATGTCCCTCCCGGCGGTGGTTCGTCAGGTCTTCGACAGGGGCAGAGGCGGCAGCCGGTCTTTCGACCGGCTGCCGCCGCCACCATTCCAATAAAAGTAAAAAAAAAAAAAACGCCCCCGTGATAGGCTACATGACGATTAACGTAGCCTATCACGGCTAGATCTGCAAAGTCAGCCGTGATAGGCTACGTAAATCGTCACGTAGCCTATCACGGGTGACTTTAAAAAAAAAAAGTGCATACGCAAATGGCGGCCCCCATAGGGAGCTGCCATTCGCGTTCCTTATTTGGTCTCTGTAGTCTACGTAAATCTTTACGTAGACTACGGCGAAAATAAGGGCAACGCAAATAGCGTTGCCCTTATTTTCGCCATAGTCTACGTAATCTTTATGTAGACTACAGCGACCAAATAAGGAACGTGAATGGCGGCTCCCTATGGGGGCCGCCATTATCCGTACGCGCTTTTTTTTTTTTTTAAGTCACCCGTGATAGGCTACGTGACGATTTACGTAGCCTATCATGGCTGACTTTGCAAATCTAGCCGTGATAGGCTACGTTAATCATCACGTAGCCTATCACAGGGGCATTTTTTTTTTAATTTACTTTTATTGGAATGGCGGCGGCGGCAGCCGGTCGAAAGATCGGCTGCCGCCCCTGCCCCTGACGAAGACCCGACGAACCGCCTCCGGGAGGGACATTCGGGAAAGGTAAGTCCCGTCCTGGGGGGGGTGCGGGGTGCAGGGGGGGGTGCGGAGAATTTCTCCCCGAAACTTTTTTGAGGGGCCGAACACGTTGGTGCTCAGCCCCCCAAAGTTTCGGAGAGAAATTCTCCGCCAACCCTAGAGCAGCTTTTAAACTAAACCCTGGGGAAAAGCTGACAGAAACTGGGAAGCATCCAGTTTCAGTTAAATCATTCCAAGGGGATGAAGATGAAAATGTTTTTGATTGCCCAAATGTAGAAGGGGAGGAAATAGGCCAGGAGTACATGGTAGAACATAATAGCCAATCAAAGGGGCCAACGTCCCATAGCAAAAGATGCACATGCCAGAGGCATGTGGGGAGGGACAATGTATATAGGTGTTTCTATGCAAATGCTAGAAGCCTCTGAGCCAAAATGGGAGAACTGGAGTGCTTGAGTTTAAAGGAAAACCTGGATATAGTGGGCATTACAGAAGCCTGGTGGAATGGAGAGAACCAGTGGGATATGGTCATCTCTGGATACAAACTCTACAGGAAGGACAGGGAAGGGTGTACTGGGGGAGGTGTTGCCTTGCCCTGTATGTCAAAGAGGTCATGGCATCAAGTGGACTAGAACATCTAAAAGGGGTAGGGGCTTCCACAGAAGTGTTGTGGATGACAATGCCAGGCTCCAGAACTAATTTAGTGCCAGGAACATGCTATTGTCCTCCAGACCAGAATGCTCAGAGTGACCTTGAGATGGAAAACGAAATCAGGGAGGCCTGCAAACAAGGAAGTGTTGTAATAATGGATGACTTCAATTACCCCCACATTAAATGGATAAATGCATGTTCCAGTCACAACAAAGAGGTTAAATTTCTCAGTGCCCTAAACGATTGTGCCCTTAAACAGTTGGTCATGGAACCGAACAGAGGGGAGGCAATCTTGCATTTAACCCTAAGTGGTGTTGCCCAGGACCTAGTACAAGATGTAAATGTTGTTGAACCAATTGGAAACAGTGACCACAGTACTATCAGATTTAACATATATATATATGGAAAATTGCCCAGAACTCCAACACAGTTGGACTTCAAAAGAGGAAACTTCCCTACAATGAGGGAACTGGTGAAAAGGAAGTTAAAAGGGGGAGTCAAGAGGATTAAATCCCTTCAAAATGCTTGGAGATTACACAAAACCACAGTAATAGAAGCCCAGCTAAAATGTATACCACAGGTTAGAAAAGGTAGCACCAAGTCCAAGAGTCACTGGCATGGTTATTGAGCAGTGTTAAAGGAGCTATTAGAGAAAAGAGAGCTTCTTTCAGAAAATGGAAGTCTTGCCCGAGTGAGGAAAACAAAAGGGAGCACAAGTTTGCACAAAGGCAATGCAAACAGACAACATGAGATGCAAAAACGCATTTTGAAGAGCATATCACTAATAATATCAAGGCCAACAATAAAGAATTCTTTAAATATATCAGAAGCAGAAAACCAGCTAGGGAGGCACTTGAACCATTGGATGACAATGAAGTTAAAGGAGTACTGAAGGAGGACAATGAGATTGCAGAGAAGCTGAATGAATGCTTTTCATCTGTCTTTGCTGCAGATATAGGACAGATACCTTTGCCTGAACTGATGTTTTCAGGAAGAGAGTCTGAGGAAATGAGGAAAGTAGTGGTGACAAAAATAAGATGACATATTCAACCTTATGGATAAATTGAAAGCAAATAAATCACCGGGCCCAGATATCCATCCTAGAGTTCTCAAAGAACTCAAATATGACATTGCTGATCTTCTAACCAAAATATGCAACATGTCCCTAAGATCAGCCTCTATAGCAGAAGACTGGAAGATGGCCAATGAAACACTAATTTTCAAAAAAGGATCCGGGGGGATCTGCGAAATTACAGGCTGGTTAGCTTAATGTCTGTTCCAGGTTAATTGGTTGAAGGCATTATTAAAGATAAAATTGGTAAGCATATCAAAGGATAAGCCCTGCTGGAAAAGAATCAGCACAACTTCTGCAAAGGTAAGTCCTGTCTCACTAACCTTTTAGAGTTCTTTGACAGTGATCATAACTGATCTGGAATTAGGAGCAAGCAGTGAAGTGGCCAAGTTTGCCGATGACACCAAATTATTTAGGGTGGTTAAAACAAACAGGGATTGTGAAGAGCTCCAAAAGTAGGGATGTACGAAAGTCACTTACCGTTTCGTGGATCTGCTCCATCCCTCCCCCCAGAATCCTCGACGGGGGGAGGTGCTCCATCCTTCCCCCTGGGAATCCTGCCTGGCTGGCTCCGCTCCGCAGGGATTCTATGGAGCCACCAGCCAGCTCCGCCGGCAGCCAGACATCCAGTCGCTGGGCAACAGGGACGCAAATGGTGGCAGCTGTAGCCGCCACCGTTTGCGTCCCTGTACTTAACCGTGATAGGCTATGTAAATATTTACGTAGCCTATCACAGCAAAGTAAAAAAGAACGCATATGCAAATGGCAGCGGCTACGGCGGCCGCCATTTGAGTTCAATATTTTTCGCCGTTCTAGCCTACGTAAATATTTACGTAGGCTAGAATGGCAAAAAATAGCGAACACAAATGGCGGCCACCATAGCCGCCACCATTTGCGTACCCTGCGCCCAGCCACAGACAGCCAGGAGACCAGCCACCCCTGTCCTCACCGCAACTGCTGCCCCCGCCGCCAGCCCCACCGCCGCCCCTGCCGCCCCCGCCACACCTGCTGCCCCCACCGCTGCCCCTGCCACCGCACCTGCCTCCACCCCTTCTGCCACCACTGCACCTTCTGCTGCCGTCGCCCCTGCACCTGCTACTCCCACTCCCGCCGCCACCCCTTCCACTGCCACCGCGCTGCCACTGCTGCCCCCACCACTGAAGCCACTGCCACATCCGCCCCAGGTAAGTGCCGTCCTGGGGGGTTCCGCAGGGTGGGCGGGGGGGCAGGAGGCTGTTCCGCCACGGATTCCGGGGGGGGCTGAATGCCAGTGCATTCGGCCTCATTGGAATCCATGGCGGAATTCTCTGCCATCCCTGTCCAAAAGGATCTCTCCAAACTGGGAGAATGGGCATCTAAATGGCAAATGAGGTTCAATGTAAGCAAGTGTAAAGTGATGCACGTTGAGGCAAAAAATCCCAACTTCAAGTATAACCTGATGGGATCTGAGCTAGCGGTGACTAGGGATGGCGGAGAATTTCTCCCCGAAACTTCGGGGGGCCGAGCGCCAACGTGTTCGGCCCCCCGAACAAGTTTCAGGGAGAAATTCTCCGCACCCCCCTGCCCCCCGCACCCCCCCCGGGACGGGACTTACCTTTCCCGAATGTCCCTTCCGGCGGCGGGTCCCGGCGGCGGTTCGTTGGGTCTTCGTCAGGGGCGGGAGCAGCAGCCGGTCTTTCGACCGGCTGCCACCACCGCCATTCCAATAAAAGTTAAAAAAAAACATGCCCCCGTGATAGGCTACGTGACGATTAACGTAGCCTATCACGGCTAGATTTGCAAAGTCAGCCGTGATAGGCTACGTAAATCGTCACGTAGCCTATCACGGGTGACTTAAAAAAATTTTTAAAAAGCACGTACGGCTAATGGCCGCCCCCATAGGGAGCCGCCATTCACGTTCCTTATTTGGTCGCTGTAGTCTACGTAAAGATTACGTAGACTATGGCTAAAATAAGGGCAACGCTATTTGCGTTGCGCTTACTTTCGCCGTAGTCTACGTAAAGATTACGTAAAGATCGTCACATAGCCTATCACGGGGGCGGTTTTTTTAAAAAAAAACTTTTTATTTTGCGGCTGGGCGAGGCGAGGTGCCTCCTCCCTGGCCTGAATTTTGGCCAGGAGAGGTGGGAAGCCTCCCCCCCCCGGCCTGAACTTCGCAGGGAGAGCAGCGAAGCGCCTCCCCCCCACCGCGAAAAGCTGCGAGACCAGGTAAGTGGCTTTTGTGCACTCCTAGCGGTGACCAACCAAGAAGGAGATCTTGGGGTTGTGGTGGACACCTCGATGAAAATGTCAACCTCTGTAAAAAAGGCAAACACCGTGTTAGGCAGAATTAGAAAGGAATTGAGAATAAAACTTCCAGTATCATACTGCCCTTATACAAATCTATGGGATGGCCATACTTGGAATACTGTGTACAGTTCTGATCCACCACACTTAAAAAAAGATTTTGAAGACGAGAAAAAGTGCAGAAAAGAGCAACTAAAATTATCAAGGGGCTGGAGCATCTCCCCTGTGAAAGAAGGTTGCAACAGCTGGGATTGTTTAGCTTGGAAAAAAGGATAGGGATGTCAGAGAATTCCGCCACAGATCTCGGTGAGGCCAAATACCAGTGCATTCAGCCCCCCGAAATCCATGGCAGAACAAAACCCCCGCCCCCCCCACCCCACGAAAGGCATGTGAAACGGAGCACTTACCTGCTGCCATCTGCGCCTACTTGCAAATGGCGGCCGTGTCTGCAGCTGCCATTCACTTCCTCATCATAGCCGTGATAGGCTACGTAAATAATTACGTAGCCTATCACGGCTAACGCAGGGATGCCATTTGCGTCCCTGCGGAGGCCATGATAGGCTATGTAAGTATTTACGTAGCCTATCACGGCAAGCAAAATAAAAAAAAAACAGTGGATGCAAATGGCGGCGGCTATGGCAGCCGCCATTTGCATTCCCTTTTTTCACCGTTTTAGCCTACGTAAATATTTACGGCGAAAAAAACGGGAACGCAAATGGCGTAGTGGCTGCTATTTGCGTTCCTTTTTTCCCGCCGTAATAGCGTAAATATTTACGTAGGCTAAAACAGCGGAAAAAAGGGAACGCAAATGGCGGCTGCCATAGCCACCGCCATTTGCGTCCGCTGTTTGTTTTTTTTTGCTTGCTGTGGTAGGCTACGTAAATATTTACGATGCCTATCATGGCAAAATTCAGGGACGCAAACGGCGGCGGCTACAGCAGCCTCCATTTGCGTCCCTGCAGGCTGCCTAGTGGCCGGATGTCCAGCTGCGGATGGCCCCGGCTGGCGGCTCTGTGGAATCTCCGTGGAGCGGAGCCAGCTGGACAGAATTTTGGGGGGAGGGACAGAGCACCTCCCCCCACCGCGAATGTCACCCTTTGAAAAGGTAAGTGACTTTCATACATCCCTAAAAAAGGAGGTTAAGGAGATACATGATAAAGGTGCACAAATTTATGCATGGTGTGGAGAATATTGATAGGGAGACATGTTTCTCCCTCTCTCAAAATACTAGAACCCGGGGTCATCCCATGAAGCTGATTGGTGGGAGATTCAGGACAGATAAAAGGAAGAAGTACGTCTTCACACAGCACATAGTAAAACCATGGAATTCGCTACCACGGGATGTAGTGATGGCCACCAATTTGGATGGCTTTAAAGGGGAGTTGGACAAATTCCTGGGGGAAAAGGCTATCAGTGGCTACTAGCCTTAATGGCTATGTGCTACCTCCAGTACCAGAGGCAGTGAGCCTATGTACATCAGTTGGTGAGGAACATGGGTGGGAGGGTGTTGTTGCAGTTGTGTCCTGCTTGTGGGTTCCTGGTCAACAGCTGGTTGGCCACTGTGTGAACAGAATGCTGGACTAGATGGACCCTTGGTCTGATCCAGCATGGGTCTCATGTTCTTATGACCTGATCCTTTCCAGAAATGAGCATTTCACTCATTTACAGTTCCTTTATGAAGTGATAGCTGTCTTTTGCACTAGTAATGGGTCCCATTGGTGCATAGGCAGCATAGGATATTGCCCATATTCTTCAACACCTGGTATGAGATTTGCAAGAAATTGATTTGGAAGAAAGCAAAAAATGTCAGACTTTGGTCCCCAAGATTAAGGCACTTAAAAGAAATAAACAGCAGAGCCCAGCAGGGCAATTCTCCCCATCACCACCACTGCCACCACCACCACCACACATCCTTTTAAAAAGAGATTACAACAAATATTGAACAGACCAATGGGCATTAGAATGTTACTGCAGCAGCAGGAAGGCCTAGGAGAGTGAGTAGGCTTCAATCATGGACTGTTTCCCTTACTAAGGTCTCCCTGTGTCCATTTGGAAGGCTCTATGGTACATGTCTGCAGGCATTAAAATGCTCCCTTTCTAGTTTATATAGAACATTTATAGGTCGTGCATTCCACCTGCTCCTTCTGATGTCCTTCTGATGTGAAAAGAAGCCAAATGTCTGGGACACCTTTTTAACTTCTACAATGTGTTCAGTTATTTGATGGCTTCCTTTTCATTTGGTCACTTGGTTTGCTAGGTGTCCATGAGGACTTGATTTACAAAAATGAGACAGGGGATGGGGTAGATTGCAGCTCTTAAATCAGGGCTGGGGAACCTGTGGTCCTCCTCCAGATGCTGTTGAACTGCAATCCCCATCATCCCTCACCATCCATCATGTTGGCTGGGATGAGTGGGAATTATAGTTCAACAATATCTGGAAGGTCACAGCAGGCTCACCAGCCCTGCAGTAGATTAATGGGTATGGGTGTTTCTGTGAAAACTCTATTTCTAGTTGCTGATTGGATCAAAAGCAAAGAATAAGGCAATCTCTTTGATGAGCATTGACTATGGATATGAAATTGTTTGATTGACTCTAATCTATAAAACTTCTATATTGCCCTTCAAACTTTGTTGAAACTTCTATGTTGATATAGCTTATTTCTTTGATGGAACTGTAATTATTTGTTCCACCAAATGGAGCATTCCCTTGTGCAACGTATGCAAGAGAAAGTGATGTTCTTGGGGGAAGGCAGACAGCTGTACTTGGGCTAGGTAAAGTATAATGGGAAGCAATGAAGTCAAGGAAATGACTTTAACAATGTGGTGGTGAAAGCTGCATATTGAGCACATATGTCGTTCCATTCTTCCCGCAACAGCAAATAAATTTATTTTGTGAAAAAGAGCCAAATATGCCTTAGAGAAATACATTCATACCACAAGTGGAAAGAATGAATTCATTCCTCAAAGTTAATATCCATTCTTGAACTCCTACGCCAAGAAATCTTTATAACTCCCACAGTATTATATCAGTGTCCCCAGCAGGTAACAGATGTCTTTTTTTTTTTTTTAGCATGCCTGATTATTTTAAAAATAAAAGCATTTACATTTATCAGACTCCTGAATTAAGCTTGCATTTGTGGACACTAGGGAAGGGGATGAGGATATTTTACTGCTTGCATCATTTGTGAGCTGTATAATGTTAAAAAAAATCTACATTAAAATCAGCTTCCAAAACGAACAAAAATCTATTAAACACAGTAAGTGTGTGCATTTTCTTCATAAATCCCTACAATCTTTTTAGTGGCAATGATGTTCATATCATTTATTCTGTCATTAAAGAGCTTACTGTTACTGTACCAGAAAGCTGCAATGGGTTCCTCACAGTTCTCAGACAATGCATAATAAAACTGATTACTTTTGCATCTAACTAAATTCCATGGGGCTGGATGTGTATTATTTCTTCTTTCAGTACTCAGTGAACTGACAATACCCAGGGCCTGTATACTTGATGGACTGGTAGAATCATGCCAACTCAACTGCATCGCATTCCAGATCATTGGTTACTACAGTGGATCTGGTAGGCAGACCATCAAGGACCTGGCTTATTGCTTACAGATCACAGATTATTGTTTACAAGTTATTGCTTCTTCATTGATCATTTCTTCGATAGACCGCCCAGCTACATTCTCAGCTCCCCCCCCCCATCCCGCACTCCTCTGTCTCACACACGATTCCTTAAAAACCAGTAAAGCTTCAGAACAGCATGAAATAAGTATCTAGGAACTATCATGAGTTCGAATGATTTGTAGGTGCTGAAATTCAGCATACCTGAAGCCCTAACCTCTGAAAATTTTAAGTGCCTCTGTAGCTGCTCCTTCATTTGAACACAAGTCACAAGAGCTTTGTGTTCCCTGTGTTCTCCTTGATCCAACACATAGTCTCATACACCAGGCTTTCCTTAACATGATCCTTCAATAATCTGCCATTCTGACTCTCATGTTGTATATCCAGGGCCGGTCATACCATCAGGCACAGTAAAGTAACTGCCTCATGTGGCAGATACTGGAGGGCAGCAGCCTCCCTGGCATTCCTCCCGAGCCCCCACCCCTAGCCCCTCTTGGAGAACAGGGCCATGTGTGCCACTTCCTGTATGTGCCACCCTCTAAACTAGCCTTCTGCTTTCAGGTGTGGTGGAGAGTGCTATCCTTTTGCCAGTGTTGAAGTAAAATTGAACTGCTATACCTGTTGCCTTCTGTATGTAGAATTGGAGGGGGGAACTCCATCTTGTGCTTCGCCTAATGTCTTTGGCCAGCCCTGCATATGCCAAATTTCTAGCAAAAAACATTTAACTCACTCAGCGGAGTCTGGCATCCAGTTTCATGTATTGAATGACCTGAGGAACACAGGACAAGCTATTTAGGGGAGGAGGGAGAAATGGGTTACCACTCCCATAAATGCTGCAATAGGCAAATGGTGTTATATTGTGCTTTATCATGTTGTATTTTAGGGTTTAAATGTTTGTGAACTGCCCAAAGAGCTTTGGCTGTTGGGCAATATAGAAATGTAATGACTGACTGACTGAATGAATATATCTCTAACATATGCAGAGGTCGTGGCTCAAACACTACCTGGCTCAACTAGAGGCCTAGCTGATACTTGCAGCAGAATGAGGCAGCACTGCCAAGATTGTCAACACAGTGCCTTGCACCTAAAGGGGAAGGATAAGTACTCCCTGCCAGACTGCTGAAGAGTAAAGGATAAGACCTGAGAGTCCAACCTAGGATCCTTTATTTGTTTTTAAAAGTATATCATGCCATTTGTCTCAAAGAGCCCTGAAGGCAGCTTACACAATAAACATTATTTTCATAAAATAATAAGCATAAAAGAGTAGACAATAAAAAATACAATAAGCACCACCACCAAAAAACAAATGAGACTACCCATAAAAACCTAGACTGGAATAGCAGCCAAAATCAGAATGGAAACAATCAGCAGGGGTAAAAACACAAATAGAATAGAATAGAATAGAATAGGGCTTATATGGCTGAATTCATCTGGGAATTTGAGAGTAGAAAAGCCTCTTCACTGCTTTAGGAGGTTGTTTGATGCCAAAAGGCATGATACAAATTTAAGAAAAAAGAGTGGGTATTGGCCAAGCTGGCTGGGAATTATGGAAGTTGCAGTCCAACACTGCAGGTCGCCAGGTCCAAAGAGGATTAGAAGTTCTTCCAAGGAATACCCAATCAATGCATGATAGTATAGTATTGTTTATATGATCAATTATCACAAGGTGGAACAGAGTCAGTGAAACAGGCCTGCAGTAGTCAATTTCACCTTCCTTGTCTCCAACTTGATTCAATATGGGATTCATTTTACCCTTTCTTTGTGGAAGCCTAAGGGTGGTTCAGGAGAGACTATAAGAACACAAGAAGCTGCTTTTTACCACCTTAGAGTTATTTGTCCATCTAGCCCACGACAGAATTGTCTACTCCAGTGCTTTTCAGCCATGGTTCCATGGAACTCTCAAGTTCCCTGGGGTTCTGCAAAATTATGTAAATTTTACTTATTACCAGTTTTAACTTTTCTTTTTGACTTTGGAGGGAGAGGTGGTTGGGGTTCTGCAGGATCTCAAAGCACATTAAAAGGTTGAAAGCCCCTTGTCCCCTCTGGCTGGCTGTGTCTCCCTGGAAAAATAAGTCCATTTCCCATCAACTGCTACCTGGTCCTTTCAACTGGAGATGCCAGGGATTGAACCTGGGACCTTTTACATGAATAGTATGTAATATACCACTGGGCTATGGTCCCTTCCCAATATATTGTCAAGAGGTAAGCAATCATGTCAATAGCTCCTTTGTGAATTTACTAGGGATGGGTGAAAATGTCACTTCAGTTCAATTGTGGGCAAAAATAATCAAAATTCACAAAGTTCTCCATACTGGGGACAAAAAGAACTTGAGATTTTAAAAAATGGAATGTGGAAGAAACTGAAACTGACAGATTCGTCCATCTAGACAGAGGGGTTCCAGTGCTTTGCTCTTAAAAGTCTGGGTTTGAATCCCTATGTATTCAAACATATTAGTGCTTGATTAGAGCTGCCATCTCTTCTTTCTAAGAGGCACTTCATCTTTATCAGCTGTAAGACAGGCAGGTACAACATGGGCTTCTCCATGCCAGGAATACCTATACCAACTAAATTTAGCTGGTGCAAATGAGTGAGAGTTTCAGTTCAGTTCATTTTTGAACTGGATTGACAAAAATTCACAAAGTTCTTCTTACTCAGGAGAGAAAGAACTTGGGATTCTAAAATTCAAAAGTGGGAGTGCTAACCAGAAGACACGAACAAGTGAAGAAAGGCTGTGGAAAACAGAGAAATAGAAAAAGGAAGAAAGGGCTTCCAAAAAGTTAACACAGCTCTGCTTATCCCTGTTCATTTGTTTAATTTCTATACCACCCAATAGCTGAAGCTCTCTGGGCAGTTCACAAAAATTAAACCCAAAAAGTACACAGTAAAATAATACCTTTGTAAAACAATTAAACAAAAGTTCTTTCTTCTTTCTTTTACAGTCTAGTTCTCTCTATGTCATTTATATCTAAAAGCATTCATAAAGGGATATTTTCTTTTTCAGCTGAAAAATTAAAGCCTAGAGGTCGGGGGGAAAAACCATCAAAAGAGTTGACTCTGGGTGGAGCAAGAACTCTGTGTTGATGGAATGAACCGACAAGGGCAAGTTTCGATAACGGTATTTCTAAAATGTCTCTCAGCCTTTTTTGATCAGATTTCTCCTGCAGTTCAGCATCCATGGGAAGCCTGCTTTGGGCCAGTTTCATAAACAGAATGCATCAAGGGTAACACAGTGCAAATAAAATTCCTCTTTGAAACTATTAAGAAGGCACTGTGTGAAAAACTGAGAGAACAATAACTGTCGGTGAAAGTGAATGCTCAGAAAGGTAAATGTGACACTTTGAAAAGCTGTTTAGAAAGCATTTACTCCACTATAGGAAGAATTAAGTTATGGTTAATTGGTTAAAGGACCTGTTCACACACGTAAACGAGTCATATATTTTCCTTCTGTGTTCTGATCTTCTTCAACTCTCCTTGGAAACAGGACTGTGTGGAGTGATGTAGCATGTGAATCACCCACAAACTACCAGGACTATATGGATACATATGCCTGCTCTGCCCCAACTACACACAGTGTTCTTTGTTATATTGCCCCTTGGTCTGCTTCCATTTTCTCCAGATACATCTGTCAGCAAATGAACAGGCCGTACTAACTGCTATCATGCATTGATTGGGTTTTCCTTGGAAGAACTTATCATCCTCTTTGGACCAGTTCTTCCTCTATAACAGCCTTCCCCAAACTGGTGCCCTGCAGTGTTGGACTGCAATGTCCATAATTTCCAGCCAGCTTGGCCAATACCCATTATTTTTATTAAACGTGTATACTGCTTTTTGGCATCAAACAACCCTCTAAAGAAGCTGGCAGTGATGAGACATTTTCTGCATCATGTTCCAAGGTGATTTCAGCTATATAAAACCTATTCTAGTGTGTTCTACCCTTGCTGATTATTTCCATTTGGATTTTGGCGGCTTTTTAGGTCTATAGTTTTATTGCTGGTCTCATTTATTTTTTGGTGGTGGCTGTTGTCATTTTGTTTTTTATTGTCTACTCTTTTATGCTTATTATTTTATGTTAATCTTTTTATTGTGTAAGCTGCCTTGAGGGCTCTTTGAGACAAATGGCAAGGGTCCCAGGTTAGACTCCCAAGTCTTATCCTTCACTCTTCAGTAGTCTGGCAGGAACTACTTATCTTTCCCTTTTAGGTACAAGGCATTGTGTTGACAATCTTGGCAGTACCACTGTGCTAACAACAGAGAACAGATAATGGCACCATAGATGTTTGCTTAGGCTGCCATACCCAAACACGAGCCCTGTCAAAGATATATAAATACTAAACAGCAAAAGTTTACCATTGTAAACAAAAGCTAGAGGTGATATTTGTTCTGATTTGCAAACATCTGTTTTATTTAAGAGCATGAAATATTCATTGAACTTGTCTCAATGAGAGAAATGGAGGTGAATTTTTACATATTCACTTAAGTCCTAGCCAGATCTACGACAGCACCTGCTTTATCACCAGAATTGTACGTGGAAGTCTTTTCCCAAGGCTTTCTGAGGGAGTTAGAGAAAACACAATGTTACAGCTCTAGTGCTGTATAGTTCCAACCTATGTACATGACAAAGTAGAGTGAGAGCAGAACCATTAGGCAGTAAAGCTCTCAAAGTCATTAGTGCAGTGAATCACCCTGAACTACAAACCCACACAAACAGAAGAGCCCGGCTGGATCAGATCAAAGGCCTATCTAGTACAAATCCCACAAGCAAGACATGAGGACAATAGCTCCTTCCCACTTTTATTGTTCCCCAGTGAGTGATATTCAGAAACCTGCTGTCTCTGATCTTGAAAGTAGTATATAGCCCTCATGATAAGTAACCACTGATATACTTATCCACCATAGTCCTGTTCAGGCATTCACTTGAAATGATAAAGGCTTAAAATGGATAGAGGGATAGAGTTGTGCATGCTGTCCCCACCCTCTATGTCTCCAGGTGTGCTGACCCGGCTCACCTCAGTTCAGTCTCTGCCATCTGAAGGGGAGATCTCTCTGTGCAGTCGCGGACCCTGCCTTATCGGGGTCCTGATTGTGTGGAGAGTTCTACTCAAGTTAGATGACTAAGTAAACCATAAGTACATTGTGCTCTTTTTGGTGCCAGGTGAAGACCTTCTCATTTTCCCAGGCGTTCAATTTCAATTGTTTTAAATCTGTGGCTATATTTTAAGTCTTTGCCCCGCTGCTAGGTTTTATTTTTACTTTATACTCTAGCTTAAAACATTAAAACTTTTATAGTGTATTTTATCATGTTGTATTTTATGGCTTTAATTGTTGTGAACAGCCCAGAGACCTTCAGACATAGGGTGGTATGGAAATGTAAGGAATAAATAAAACTGAACTAAAAACTGAACTCAAGGAAAAGTTGAACTGAAACCAGAGAGTGTAACTTTCTTCACAATATTTTTATGGGACATCTTGTAGGTGGATACCACAATGGAATATTTCAGCACTGACCAAGACATGGGGTAGAGTTATCCACTTTTTCAGCTATTCCAATATTGTCATAATTACAGCAATTAGTGGATGCTTTAAACTGAGATTAACATGAGAGTGTGAAGCCAGGGAACACAACCATATAGTCCAGGCTACAGCACAGTGTAAAAGCATAAGGTGATCATACAAGATTCAGTATGGTCCCAGGCCATATACTCACAGGATGAAGGACTATGCAAAGTAATGCAAAGCTGAAGTAGCCCATGTGATATAGTGAATCCAAGGGAGTGGTTCAAGAGCCACAGGTGACATTCAGGTATTTCCTTGTTTGACTCTAGGGGTGTCTTTCATTTTGTCCAAGCCCATTCATCCCATCTGGGCCTGCCACCTTCTCCTATGTGCATTTGGTTGTTTTCCTGTGCCTGCTGGTTCTTTACAAAGTACACCTTGACATCTATGCCGCCCTCCACTTTGTGCTGTTGGGTATAAGATCCATCAGGGAAATAAGAAAGCCAGATAACTTGTTAATGGCAAAGCATGGTTTTATTAAATTGATTTTAGTAGAAACGGTACCTAGAGTGAGGCCTATCAGAATCTTTCACCACTACATACATAGGTCTTGCTTCTAAAGAGAGAGAGAGAGAGAGAGAGAGTGCCAGGCTCCTGGGTAAAACCTGGGTTGGAACTGATTCAGATTCAGGCATGTTATAATTACTCAAAACAAAAAGAAATACCATGGAGTGGCCTTCTAAACACTACACCCTATTTTGGGGCTCATTGCACCAGCACTTGGGATAGGACCTCTCTCCTCACATTTCTTGCTTGTGCTGCAGATGCGAAGCCATGGAGAAAAGTCTCATAGGATTTCACAGGAATATTCAGATCTTCCATTTGTTGTAGAAGATTCAGACCTTCCCACCCCAATGGGTTAATGTGCTGAAGAATTCACTTCCCGCCCCCACCTTGCCATATCACAAACTGCTTTTGAAATTCCCCTCAGTCTTAAGACAGCTTTTTGACAAACCCAAACCCAACATCCCCCTGAGAACGCAGAACTAGTTGTATAATTCTTTTGATTCTGGTTTATATATTCCTTGCTTGTATATCAATCTATCTGTGTGTGCATGTGTCTGTGTGTCTATATCACACACATACAAACAGTACCAGTGTATGCAGGCCATGACAGATCAACCTATGTGGGGTTCTAACTTAAACTGGTTTCCCAAATGTGAAAATCCCTATTTCAGTTCTACATTTTAATTTTTTTCTCTTATTGGTAAGTATACAAGACTACATACACAATGCAGCTTCAAATTTAAAAACAACAATCCTGAGTCTTATCAACCAACCTGAAAAATAAAATAATATTCTACAATAATATGCTACAATAATAAATGATCACTTGTGTGGTCAACTGATAAAGTCTATGAGGTCTGTGTCACTTACATTTCTTGTGAGAGAATTCAAGTTATTGTATTGTAGAAACTTGAAAGAAGCACAAGTTTTCTTGCTGCAAGCTATGGCAAACAGGCTTCACTCAGCTGCTGAATAATTCAGCATACAAGCCTTTGATTAATTTCATGTGGAAAAGGAAACAAAGTTTGTGGTAACTATAGGCCATTTTAAAGTATGGATTGCCAGCAAAAATGTGCAAAGCGCTGTCGTGAGAGGATTAATTACTTAGATTAAATATTTTATAAGTTAAATAATGTGTGTTTCTGAGACAAAATGGAATGTCATTTTTTTCTTTTGCTTCCACCCTCCTCCCCCTGCAGCCCCAAGATAAGGGAAAGTAGCTGTATTCACTTCCGATAAAGCAAGGCAACTTCACGTAATAGGGAGGATGGGTCGGGGTGGCAATTTCCATCTGGTGCTCAAATATATCTCCTGAGCAGCATTTCGTCTTCTCCCTGTAAGTATTGCTCCAAGCTTTTAAAGTCTTCATATCAACTGTATGGCTCATTGGAGAGCAAAAAGTAATCAGGCCAAACAATTAATATTCGGTCTATTGCTCCATGGTAAAACTGAGAATTGTGGCTCTCAAACGTTTTAGGCCATGTCCTTCTTTGCAAATAATCATATTTAACCCCTGTGCCACATGTACACTAAGCCTGAACCAGCCCCCAATTTTTTAGCTTCTTCTAGGTGTTACAAACTCATCTCCCTTTGCCTCCCTCTCAACAGTTATGAAATGAGAGTGATATGCACTAGGAATGCCTGATAAAAGCATAAACTGCATTGCTTTGAAAGGGTGTGTTTGACTCTACTGTATGGATGACCTTGCTCTAGTTATTACAAGGTGTGATGGACCAAACCTCCCCCCACCAACTTTCTAGAAATTTCTTTAAATAAAGAACCTGGACAGCCTACACACCCAAATTTACATCTCCATTCTAGACTAACTCTCCAGCTTCACTCCCCCCACCCCATAATTCAGCATATATAAAAGAAGTACTGTAGAAATCATTTGGAGGACACATGGCCAAGTCCTCACAAGCTATTGATTGGTCAGTTTGAATTCTCCTCCCTGGGAATTAGCTCCATAGAAATACTGTGGGTCTTTGAGATTTTCTTTTCCTTTCACATGGAAATCAATGAGGCAACATCAGTCTGTGTCAGAATATCCCAGGTGTGGGCCTTGTTCCCCTCCCCTCCCCCCCCCACACACACACATACTCCAAGCACCATATACATGTGTATATGTATATGTATGTGTAAGCTACTTTGGCAAGTTGCTCTTAGGGCTCTAATAAATAAATTTTAGTGTGTTAGTTTGATTTTATTTTTAAAATAAAAATATAGGCTGGTTTTAATCTATAAAGCCTTACATGGCTTGGGACCACAATACCTGACAGAGTGCCTCTCCCGACACAAACTTACCCATACACTACGCTCAACTTCGAAGGCCCTCCTCTGGCTGGCTGCTCCGAGGGAAGCTCGGAAGATGGCAACAAGGGAGAGAGCCTTCTCCGTGGTGGCCCCCAAATTATGGAATGATCTCCCCAACACGGCCTGCCTGGCGCCAACATTGTTATCTTTTTGGCACCAGGTTAAGACATTTCTCTTCTCCCAGGCATTGGCAGCATATGATAAGTTTTAATTGATCCTGGAATGGCTTATGGTTATGGTTGTCTGCTTTGAGATTGCTTGTTTGAAGTTGTTTTAGATATATGTTCTTGTGGATATTGTCTGTTCGTGTGTGTTTTTATGGAATTGGCTTTAAAATCTGTATATTGTATTTTTAAATGTTTTTAATCTTTGTAAACCACCCAGAGAGCTTTGGCTATTGGGTGGTATAGAAATGTAATAAATAAATAGCTATTTCTTTATTGACTATTTCTCAACTTCTCTCTGCTTTGTTCTTTGTTGGATTGGAGTTGATTTGATTGTCTTGCCTAGCCTGGAGTTGGCCTTACTCATGTGCCAGACTGCTCGGTAAACATACCAACCAGGTTGTTAAGGAGTCTGAAGGAAACTCTGATGGGGGCCTGCCATTCTCCATATATAAAAAATGGCAAGACTGCCTTCTTCTGTGGACATGATAAAGGATATTTTTTAAAAGACACAGGAGTGGTGGTGGTGGTGGTGGTGGTGCTACCTCTGAGGAATACAAAAGGGTGACTTACAGGCTGTCTTCCTTTGCAGGGTAGAAGTGGAGACATCCTGGTTTGTCACATGACTAATAGTAGTCCTGTGCTGAAATTTTCTCCCACATTTTTTTACCATTCTCATTCAATTTGATAGAAAAGAAATTGCTTTCCAAAAAAAATGCAAAGAAGAAAATTTTGGAAACATTATCATGGGTTGGGTTTGGGGTTCTTGTGCTTACCTTAATTATGAGGTGGCTGAGGAGTGCGCAGGAAGTTTCATTATACAATCATCATCTCTCCGGCAACCTGTAGCCTCCTCGGCTTTCTAAATTTCAATTAAAGCTCAGGGGAAGACATCATGAGGTAATTCCTCCTATAGGGCTTTTTCAGTTCAGGAAGCACAGGCAGCATGGAAGGCTGCAGAGTGACTGAGAGATGGGTAATAGAAAGAAAAACACACACACCCAACAGCCTCAGCCACCTCACAGTGATAAGCTGAAAAATACTGCCAAAATAAATTCAAAATAAGTTATATAACATCCTGAGAATGAAGGATAAAAATGGAAGCCTCTTTAATGAGGGAGAAAACTTTCAGGTAATTGGAGGGCTGATTTTGGCATAGCACTAGCTCCACCTTTCCCCTGGAGCTGAATTATGAGGGGTGCAAAATGGGGGCCAGCCTGCCAACACAGTTGTTGCTGTTGCCACTTACAGTGGTAGTACAACCACCACCACCACCACCACCACCTTAGGAGAAAAGAACAAGAGAAAGAAATAAGCTGTGCTACAATCCCTGCCAATGGTGAGCCCTACCTGTGAGAAACTGTTGGAGAATTTCTCCACCCTCTGGAGAAATTTGGTGAAATTGTTCTAGTTTCTCTGCCCACAACAAAGGTGGAGAATTTTGAGATGCCATTTGCACACAGCTCTAATTAATAATACCCACAGCAATTTGTTTTAGTCTTGCAGCTTAGTCTGAAATCTGTCCAAATGACAACATGTTTCCCCTACCTCTGTCTATTTACTTGGGAGTAAGTCTCAGTAAACTCAAAGGGCCTAAATTCAGCATACACATGCTTAGGATTGTGCTGGAAGTCTCACCACCTATTTCCCCATTTCCACTGTCACCTAGTGTTCAACTGGGATTCTTCTTTTTTTCAATGTTATTATTAAAAGTGATTAATAAATGTATAAAACAGAAAGAAAGTTCACATATTATACAATAACAAACCCAGAGATTGTTAACAAGTATGCACTTCACAAAATTATAAGTTTACAGCTAAAAATGTAATCTATGAAGAGGCCCTATCACAGTCTCATTGACCTCAGTAGGACTTCTGTTTGAGTGAGACTGTTCTAGGATGGCCAGATGCAAAAGAGGACATTGCTCCTAAATGTACAATAGTAGTGTAGAGGACAGAATTTACACAACAATTTACACCTGCTAAATTCCCTCTTCTATACAATATTAAAGGCTCAGGAGCCCTTTCTATCTTTTACACCAGGTCAGATCAAACTGCTGGTTCAGGTCAAACTGCAACCCTCAATTTATTTATTCAGCAGTACTTCCATTGATTCAGCAAGACTGCTCTGGAGTAATGCTGCAATCCTGTACATACTTACCTGGGATTACCTCTGTGTAGACATGTATAAAAACACACTCTTGGCTGGGGTGCAGATTACAATCTGCATCTGATTTCCCACTAACGCTGAAATATTCTTGCATCTGAATAAAACCATAAATACTCATAAATATTTCAGTCTGATCTACAGCATGGATATTTGTAGCTTCCAAGAGCACCAACCAAGAGAATACAGTTTAAAACGTGTCAGACAAAGTTGTTTGAATTCCTTTTAGGCCCTCTCTAAATGTGAGGAGGGCAAAAGTGCACCATTAGCCATTTGTGAGTTTACATTTGAGTAGGATGGCAAACAGGAAAAGGGAGAAGCCATAGAAGAAATCAAATATTTAAAAGTTGCAGAAGACAATAAGTAGTGAAAAGAAGGGGGGGGGGATTTTCTTCCATTATTGGTCAATTGGAAGGACGGTGTTGTTTGTCACAGAAACAATGCTTTGGGACTAGATTTTCAATAACACAAAGGATGCTGAGTTATTACTGTGGTTTTATACCACTGCGACGATATTATAAGCTTCAATTGGCTTAAAACTCATTTAATTTCCCTCCCCTTAAGGAACTTTCCCTGAGAATAATAATTTTGTAAGGGGAGTCTTGTGAGGATCCTGCAGTAGAGAAAGATCTCTCCCTGACACCTCAGCCTCTTAAAAATTCCCCACAGATCTGAGCACGGCAGCTATTTTCTTATCTCACAATGAGGAAGCAAGGACCATCTTACCAGTTGTGAGGGGGATTTAATTGATGGCTTGTCTCACAAGCAGTCAGGAATACGATGAGAACAGCTTAGCATGCCATGACAGAGATCTGTGTAACTTACTGTGACAACAGAGCCCTGTTAGAGCTGATGCATGCAAATCTCCGGCAGCCCTCTGTTTCTTGCCTGCTGTTAGCATGTGAAGTAACCCTCTGGATTTAGTGTGTGGTTAGGCCTGAGGTTGCTCTTAAGCAAGTCTGTTACCGTCAGAGGTAAACATATGAACTGGCTTATACTGATACTGAGTTAGACCAGTAGTTTGTCTAGCCCAATACAGTCCACTTCACTGACACTACGTGTTTTCAGAGGACATTCCCAGCTCTGATAACGTGAGATCCTTTTTAACTGGAGGTGCCAAAGACCATTTATATGCAAATGCTGTTGCTCATCTGTAAAGTGGGCATTATCACCTCAAAGGTTTGTTGAATGAATGAATGAGCTCAAGACTGTAGTATAAAACACTTTACACACTAGTATCAGGGTGGAAACTGAGCCCATAGAGCCCCAGAGCAGTTCTCATTCTGAGGAGGAACAGCAATCCCTGGGAGAGGAGCTCGCTCATCTCTCACAAGCACAGCAGCTGGCAGAGATTCCTCCTGCCGGCATTCCTGAGATAGTGACCCTGGCAGTGAGAGAGCGCTGGAGGGGGGCTTGCTGGACGCTCGGCGCAGACACAGGGAGTGATGACAGATGGAGGGCGCCAAAAAGAGGCGTACCGCTCGTTTGGCACTCAAACGACAGTCGCATCCCGAGGACCCAAGGGAAAGAGGGAGGATCTCTCCATAGCCCATAAGTTCAGAGTCTTCCCGTGGTTCTCATTCAAATAGGGACCAACTGCCTTACCTGGAGCTTAGGCTACTCTGCTATCTTTCCCCAGTGCTATTCCTTGCTTAGTCGCTAGTGATTAGTATCTGAAGGAGTAATAAAGGAATAAAGGAATAAAGCCTTGGAAAGAATCCTCGTCGTCTGTGTCCTGAGTTGGCTATTGGAGGGGACTGCAAGAGGCAGCTAGGGCGCTCCTGACAGCTTGGTCCCCGTTACTCTTTTTTTTTCTCTGCTCCTCCTACTGCCTCTGGAAGCTGCCATGGACTCAGCGGTGCAAGCTCTCACGCAAGAGAACCAGGCTGTTCGTGATCAAGTGGCTCAACTGACGACTGCCATACAGAGTCTGCAAGCTGTGGTTCAACCCCACCACCACCTCCGATTCCCCCCTGCTGCAAGTGCCCGGTGGCTCTGCCAGAGAAGTTTTATGGTGAGAAAGGACTTTTTCAGATTTTCTGGGCCCAATCGGAGGTGTACATGCGCCTATGACCTGAGGATTTTCTGACAGAACAGGTTCATGTGGGCTTCATCATTAACATACTTTCAGGCGTGGCAGCTAAATGGGCTTCGGGACTTCTTCTCACTAATGACCCCCTGCTCAGGGACTATCAAGGTTTCATGACAGCGATGGCCAGTTTTTTTGGTGACCCCCTGCGCACACAGACAGCTTCTCAGGAGATTTGCTGCCTCAGGCAGGGCAAGGACTCAGTTTCCAGCTACACGACAACTTTTCACTTGCTGATGCAGGATTTACAGTGGAATGATGCTGCGATGGTGGCTCAGTTTTTGGACGGTTTGAACGACGAGATCTTAGATGAGTTTGCACGCATGCCTAGCCCACCTACTTTGGAGGACCTCATCCAGACCTGCCTCCAGATAGATAGTCAGCTGGGGGGGCACTGGCAGACCTGGCGAGGTGCCAGGGGCCAAGATTTCCCTCCTCCCATTCCCCCACGTTTCCTGCCCCCTCCCCCACCCCCCACCCCTGCGGTGGGGGCGGAGGAGACCCCGATGCAGCTGGGAGCTACCTGAGCCCCGCTGCTGCCAGAGGAACTACAGCGGCAGTGCACGGAGTGCCGATGCTTTCGGTGTGGAAAGCTGGGACATTTCGCCCAAACCTGCCATGCCAGACCTGCAGCCCCACTGTCTCCCCCTCCTCTCCTTCCTCCTCCTCCTCCTCCTCATCCCCAGGCCTGACTAGGCTGCCCCCCAAGCCTGTTGGAGGTCTCCAGTGTGGGGGTCGGTTCCCCACCCTCCCATCTGCTATTGCATGTTCACCTCCACTCCTCCCAATGGAGTGGGGTGGAGGCCCTAGCTTTAGTGGACTCTGGGGCTACGACCAGTTTCATGGATGCAACGTTCGCTCACTTCCACAAGATTCCTACCCTGCCTCTTCCTGCCCCCTTGGCAGTGGAGAACATCGATGGGCATCCTCTTTCTTCAGGCGTGGTGACCTGGATTACAGCTCCGCTCACTCTGTGCACCCAGTCCCACGTTGAGCAGATTCAGTTTCATTTGGCCAAGGTTCCCCAAAACCCAATCATGCTGGGTGTTTCCTGGATCTCTAAGCATAATCCTCAGATTTCTTGGGGGCTTCAGCAAGTGGAGTTTGCGTCTCCCTACCGCCGGGAGCATTGCCTCCCAACTGAGGCATCAGTCCCAGCCCAGGCCTTAACCCTTTCCTCCCCCTCCTTGTCTGCTTCTGGCAGTTCTTCAGCTACTGTGATCCTCCCAGAGAAGTATGCGGCTTTTCGGGATGTTTTCGACAGGAAGGAGGCCGACCAGCTCCTCACTCACTGCCCTTTTGACTGTGCCATTAACCTCATTCCTGGGGCGACCATCCCCACTGGCCAGCTGTATTCGATGTCAGAGCTGGAACTTTGAGCTCTGCAGGATGTTTTGGACACAAACCTCAGACGTGGCTTCATTCACCCCTCCTCCTCCCCCGCCTGCGCGAAATCTGTTTGTGCATAAAAAATTGGGAGAACTTTGCCCATTGCATGACTTCAGAGCGTTGAATTCAGTCTCAATCCCCGACAAGTACCCCCTACCCCTCATACCGGAGATGCTGGAGCGCCTGGGGCGAGCCACGATTTTCACAAAGTTGGACCTGCGTGGCACCTACATCTAATTAGCATCCGGGAGAGGGATGAGTGGAAGACCTGTTTCAGCACCCAGTACGGAGTGTATGAATACCTAGTGATGCTGTTTGGGCTCGCCTGCGCCCCCCCCCCCCACGTTTTCGCGTTTTATGAATGCCATCTTCCGGGACTATTTGGACACTTTCCTCATTGTGTATCTCAATGATTTCCTTATATTTTCTGCGGGTCCCCACGCCCATCAGCACCATGTCTCTGACACCCTCCAGCGCTTCCGCGAGCACCATCTTTATGCCAAGCTAGAGAAATGTGCGTTTGACCTAACCTCTTCAGACTATCTCGGCTACATTATCTCAACTGATGGTATCAGGATGGATCCTGCAAAGGTCCAGGCTGTCCTCTCCTGGCAGGCTCCATCCACCAAGAAGGACTTACAACGTTTTCTGGGTTTTGCAAATTTTTACAGAAAGTTCCTGCCCAGCTTTGCTCAGCTGACATCTCCTCTCATGGACCTCCTTAAGGGCAGTAAATCTCCTTTTCATTGGACGGCATCTGCCCAACAGGCTTTCGAGGAACTTAAGAAGCTCTTTAGTTCTGAGCCAGTCCTGTTACATCCCGACCCAAGGAAGCCTTTTGTAATGCAAACTGATGCCTCTGACTTTGCGGTGGGGGTGGTGCTTTTTCAGCCAGATCGGGTGGGCAGCAGGTTGCAACCCTGCGCCTACCACTCCAGGAAGCTGAACATGTCTGAGAGGAATTATACCATCTGGGAGAAGGAACTGTTGGCCATCAAGTCCGCTTTGGAGACCTGGCATCATCTTCTGGAGGGGGCACAGCACCCAGTCAAGGTTAGAACCAACCATCGCAACCTGGAACATCTTCAGATTAGGGATGTACGAAAGTCACTTACCTGGTCTCGCAGCTTGCTTCGTGGTGGGGGGGAGGCGCTTCGCTTCTCCCCACAAAGTTCAGGCCGGGGGGGGAGGCTTCCCGCCTTGCCTGGCCGAAATTCAGGCTGGGGAGAAGCGCCCTGTCTCCCCGGCCGTGAACTTCAAAAGAAAAGGAAAAAAAAGCCCCGTGATAGGCTAAGTAACGATTAACGTAGCCTATCACGGCTGACTTTGCAAATCTAGCCATGATAGGCTACGTTAATCGTTACGTAGCCTAGCACAGGGGCATGTTTTTGTTGTTTTTTTTACTTTTCTTGTAATGGCAGCAGCGGCAGCCGGTCAAAAGACCAGCTGCCGCCCCCGCCCCTGACGAAGACCTGCCGAACCACCGCCGGGACCCGCCGCCTGGAGCGACATTCGTGAAAGGTAAATCCCATCCCGGGAGGAGGCAGGGGGCAGGGGGGCGGAGAATTTCTCCCCGAACAACCTTCGGGGGACCGAACGCGTTGGCACTCGGCCCCCCGAAGTTTCAGGGAGAAATTCTCTCCCATCCCTACTTCAGATAGCCCGTGACTTAAACCAGCAGCAGATTAGGTGGTTGCTTTTTTTTCCCTGGTTCCACCTTAAGATTTGCCATGCGAAGGCCTCTGACAACCTACGAGCAGATGCTCTTTCTCGTAAGCCTGACCTCCAGCCAGGGGGTGAGGGAAATTCCCCCCCCTCTGATTCTTCCCCCCCAGAGCCTGGTGACAGCTGCGGTGCCTCACTCTTGGGGGGAGCTCCTTCACTCTGAACACTCGAGCACTGTGCTGTTTTCCTGCTGTTTTCCTGCGCATGCTTGTCTGATCTCGGATGCTAAGCGGGGTCGGCCCTGGTCAGTAGTTGGATGGGCGACTAGGGATGGGGGAGAATTTCTCCCCGAAACTTTGGGGGGCCGAGCGCCAACGCATTCGGCCCCCCGAAATCGGCAGTGAAATTCTCCGTCCCCCCGCCACCCCCCCCCGGGATGGGATTTACCTCCTCCGAATGTCCCTCCCAGCGGTGGGTCCCAGCGGCGGTTCAGCGGGCTTTCGTCCGGGGGCGGGGGCGGGGGCGGCAGCTGGTCTTTCGACCGGCTGCCGCCGCCGCCATTACAGCTGAATAATAATTTTAAAAAAACCGTGTTAGGCTACGTAACAATTAACGTAGCCTATCACGGCTAGATCTGCAAAGTCAGTCTTTGAAAAAAGAAAAAAAACTTTGAAAAAAGAAAAAAAAAGCACGTACGCAAATGGCGGCGGCCCATGGGCACCGCCATTAGCGTTCCTTATTTTGAGACGTCTAGTCTACGTAAAGATTTACGTAGACTACGGCGAAAATAAGGGCAATGCAGCGTTGCCCTTATTTTTGCCGTAGTCTTCGTAAACCTTTACGTAGACTAGACGTCTCAAAATAAGGAACGCTAATGGCAGCACCCATGGGCCGCCGCCATTTGCGTACGCGCTTTTTTTTTTTTTAAGTCACCCGTGATAGGCTACGTGATGATTTACGTAGCCTATCATGGCTGACTTTGAAAATCTAGCCATAATAGGCTGCGTAAATCATTACATAGCCAATCACGGGGCTTTTTTTTTTCTTTCTTTTGAAGTTCGCGGCCGGGGAGACGGGGCGCTTCTACCCGACCTGAATTTCGGCCGGGCGAGGCGGGGCGCCTCCCCCCCCAGCCTGAATTTCAGGGGGAGAAGTGAAGCGCCTCCCCCCCCACCGCGAAGCAAGCTGCGAGACCAGGTAAGTGACTTTCGTACATCCCTATGGGCGACCACCTGGGAATCAGGCTTCCTGCACTGAGCAGGGGGTTGTTGTATCCTTTCAAATGAGATTAAGTTTTACCCCCTCCTATCCCCCGCTCCAGATGTCTTTTTTTTTTTTAATTCAGGCATTATCCTCGCAGAATCGGGGCTTCTCCGTGATGCTTTTTTTTCTAATTCAGGCATGATCTTCGAAGCTTCGAAGTTGTGAAGCACTGACCGGGACCGACCCTGCTTAGCTTCCGAGATCAGACAAGGGCACACACATCCAGCCCTTTGCTGGTTGCTGAGGAAATGGGGGCTGCTGAGGAAGCTATGTGATCGGTAGCCAGAAGAAGACATGGGGCCGTCGAGAGCTGTGATTGGACAGGAGGGAAATACAAATACTGCCACATATGGACAGGCCGGGGAGGGGACTACGACTGGATATGATAGCGAAGGCGGAAAATCAGAGCACATTAAAGGGAAATATCGGGATATTAGGGTATTGAAAGTGGGAGCACGGAAGTGGGAAATTCCAGTTCCAATTCGAGGTGGCTACTGCGTAGTGTGCAAGGCAGGCAGTGAAACCACATTGGAAGCGAAAAAAGGTGGTAAGTGTAGATCCAGCCCTTATCTCTCTAGCCATCTGTTCAGTCCCCTCACTCCTTATACCCCCCTCAACTTTTGTAGACCTACCAGCACCCAGGCCTGAACTTTTGACTTCTTGGTCCAACACGCACAGAGAAGGAAATAAATGCCATAACATCCAAATAGCAATATAAAAGAAAAATGGAAGACAGTTCTTTTCCTTCACAGTTGCCATGCTTATAATGTCAAAGCCTTAGGGTCCATTTCTCCACTCATCTATAAAATGTCTGAAACTGCTGTCTTCCCTCTGAAGGCATCCTGGTTTTCTGTGCTTTGTTGTTGTTGTTTGTTTTTTCCTAAA
Source organism: Heloderma suspectum (assembly GCF_057233095.1). Classification (NCBI taxonomy): domain Eukaryota; kingdom Metazoa; phylum Chordata; class Lepidosauria; order Squamata; family Helodermatidae; genus Heloderma; species Heloderma suspectum. The sequence goes on from NC_139461.1 coordinate 258,540,307, forward strand.
GACTAAAACTCTGCCCAGTTCCCCATCTAATCCTTTGCATGTGGCACTGATATGCATACTAATGGAGACATAAAGACCCTTCTTTTAAAAGGCAAAATAAGAGAAGAAACCCAGCAGTAAGCCTGAATCAAAGAGGACACACTTAGCCAACCATCACAATATTCATACTAAAAAGGTAAAGGTAAAGGTGTCCCCAACCAGTCGTGTCCGACTCTAGGGTGCGGTGTTCATCCCCGTTTCTAAGCCGAAGAGCCAGCGCTGTCTGAAGATGCTTCTGTGGTCATGTGGCCGGCATGACTGAACACCGAGGTGCACAGAACGCTGTTACCTTTCCCGCCAAGGCGGTACCTATTTATCTACTTGCAATTTTTTGCTTTCAAACTGCTAGGTTGGCAGAAGCTGGGACTGAAGACGGGAGCTCACTCCATCACGCAGCATTCGGGTCTCGAACTGCTGTCCTGCCGACCTTCCAGTCTGCAGTTCAGCGTCTTAACCACTAAGCCACCGCAGCCCCCCCCCTTTTTTTTATCTTCTCTTGCACAGAGGAGGATGCTAAAATGAAACCACAATTGAACATACACTAGCTATTCAGGAGTCTTTTTATTTCACAGATGAGGATCAGAGAAGCAAGGAACTGAGCTGTATTTTTTTTTAAGTATCCAAATTTTCCAAAATAATTATTCTGGTTACTTTCTTATGATATATAATTCTCCAGTATTATATTTTAGTGCTATTGAGAAACCTAGGATTTTTAATATTTTTAGATCTCAGGAGCATTTTTCCCATGAGTTAGCCCTACGTAGCCCATTAACTAGGTGACTCTTCCCTACTTAAAAACTGAAATACACACGTAAGGAAATGGAGAGAAATAGGCCAGAGATATACAGAAGAATATGCAGTGTAGGTCAGATGTACCTGAGAAGTTCCATTTTGAATTGATGGTGTATGAGTTGTGAGAATGGCCAGAAATGATTTCTAGAGTTTTGTTCAATGTGCATCCTAAATAACTCACATGCATTGCTAAGGGAAGCAATGATGTTGGGGCCATAGTTCCCTTACATGTATATTTATAGAGAGTTGTACAAATGCCTATAACATCCCAGGTTTATGCGTGTGCTGTGAGAAATACTTGCTTGTGTAGCCCTCTTGACCACTGGTTATGGTGTGCTCAGGAGGCACTGGGTAGGCAGTATAGGCACTTGATGGTAGCATGCTTGTACAGTGTGTGTGTGTGTGTGTGTGTGTTGGGGGGGTGGGGGAACTGCATTTACCATCATAGCATATCTGCTGTTGCCACATGTTGATTAGTGTGCCTTCTATCTGCGGCTAATGTAGGAACATCAATGGGGGCACTGCGATTGTTGGGTGGCATCAGAGTTAGGGATGCACATAAAGAACTGTAGTATGCTAAGTCAGACCACTGGGCCATCTAATGTAGTACTGTCTACACTGACTGGCAATGATTCTCCAGAGTTTCAGACCACAGTTTTCCCCTACCTGGAACCTTTTGTCTGCAAAACATGTGGTCTACACTGAATTAGCGACCATTAGCGACCACTTGAGTTCTTGGTTCTAAGGGAACCAAAAGCCGAGTGTAGTCAAACGCGTACCCTGGATTTTAGGAAAGCTAATTTTAATAAACTCAGAACAATGATAAGTAAGGTCCCATGGCAAGCGACGCTAATGAGAAAAGGAGTCCAAGATGGGTGGGAGCTTTTAAAAAAGGAAATTCTCAAGGCACAATTACAAACCATTCCAACAAGAAGAAAAGGTGGAAGACAACAGAAGAAGCCAATGTGGCTTCACAAAAAGCTTAGAGATGACCTGAAAACAAAAAAGGACACATACAGGAAGTGGAAAGAAGGCCAAGCAACAAAGGAAGAGTACAGGCAGGTAGCACAGAATTGCAGGGATGGCGTCAGGAAAGCTAAAGCTGAGAACGAGCTGAGGTCAGTGAGGGATGCTAAAAGCAACAAAAAAGCTTTCTTCAGATACATGCATAGTAAAAGACAGAGGAAAGAAATGGTGGTTCAGCTATTAAATAAGGATGGAAAAATGATAACAGATGACCAAGAAAAGGCAGAAGTGCTCAATTCCTACTTTAGCTCAGTCTTCTCCCAAAAGAGGGTGAATGACACCCCTGGCAAAGGCAAAGTACAGGCTGAAGGGGCAGGATTGCAGCTTGAAATCGATAGGCATATGGTCAAGGAACACCTAACTACTTTGAATGAGTTCAGATCTCCAGGGCCAGATGAACTGCATCCTAGAGTAATAAAGGAACTGGCAGAAGAACTCTCAGAACCACTGTCTATTATCTTTGAGCAGTCATGGAGGACGGGTGAAGTGCCAGATGACGGGAGGAGGGCTAATGTTGTCCCTATCTTCCAAAAGGGTAAAAAAGAGGAACCTGGGAACTACAGACCAGTCAGACTGACATCAATCCCTGGGAAAATTCTGGAGCAGATGATAAAGCAATCCATCTGTAAGCACCTTGAAAACAATGCAGTGATTACGCGAAGCCAACACGGATTTGTCAAGAACAAATCCTGCCAAACTAATCTGATCTAATTTTTTGATCAAGTAACCTCCCTTGTGGACCATGGGAATGCTGTAGACATAATATACCTCGACTTCAGCAAAGCTTTTGACAAAGTCCCCCATGATATCCTGATGAGCAAACTAGCTCAAAGTGGGCTAGATGAAACAACAATCCGGTGGATCCACAGTTGGCTACAGAATTGGACGCAAAGAGTGCTTATCAATGGGATCTTCTCAAACTGGGGAGAAGTAACGAGCGGGGTACTGCAGGGCTCAGTCCTAGGCCTGGTGCTCTTCAACATTTTTATTAATGACTTGGAGGAGGAGGTGCAGGGAATGCTGATCAAATTTGCAGATGACACAAAATTGGGTGGGATAGCTAATACTTTGGAATAGGTGGAGAAATCCGCCACAGACTCCAATGAGTCTGGATTCTTTAGAATCCAGCCCCCTGGAGTCCATGGTGGAACAGACTACCCCCCCGCCACCCCACGAAATTTTCCTGGGACGGACCCTACCTGCCGCCCGCTGGTCCGGGTCCGTCCACTGCCATCCGTTGCCCCAGTCTGCGGATGCAAATGGCGTCCGGCGTACGGGACACCATTTGCATCACTGTTTTAGCCATGATAGGCTACATAAATCTTTACGTAGCCTATCACGGCTAAAGCAGAGATGCAAATGGTGTCCCCTACGCCAGACGCCATTTGCAGCCGCAGCCCAGCAGCGGATGGAAGTCTGGCTGCGGATGGGCCCGGCCGGCAGCTCCACGGACTCGCCATGTAGTGGAGCCGGCCGGGGAGGATTCTGGGGGGAGGGACGGTTCACCTCCCCCCCAGCAGACGCCCCAATCGGATGGGTGAGTGGGGCTCGTACACCCCTACTTTGGAAGACAGAAACAAAATTCAGAGTGATCTTGATAGACTGGAGCGCTGGGCAGAAAACAACAGAATGACATTTAATAGGGATGAATGCCAAGTTCTGCACCTAGGAAAAAGAAACCAAATGCACAGTTACAAGATGGGGGATACGTGACTCAACAACACTACAAGTGAGAAGGATCTTGGAATTGTTGTCCATCACAAGCTGAATATGAGCCAACAATGTGATGTGGCTGCAAAAAAGGCAAATGCTCTTTTGGGCTGCATTAATAGAAGCATAGCTTCCAAATCCCGGGAAGGACTAGTTCCCCTCTACTTCGGATGGGCCCGGCCTCATCTGGAGTACTGTGTCCAGTTCTGGGCACCACATTTTAAGAAGGATGCTGACAAACTGGAGAGGGTTCAGAGGAGGGCAACAAAGATGATCAGGGGACTGGAAACAAAGCCCTATGAAGAGAGACTGAAAGAACTAGGCATGTTTAGCCTTGAGAAGAGAAGACTGAGGGGAGATATGATAGTGCTGTTCAAGTACTTGAAAGGTTGTCAGAGGAAGGCCAGGATCTCTTCTCAATCATCCCAGAGTGCAGGACATGGAATAATGGGCTCAAGTTACAGGAAGCCAGATTCCAGCTGAACGTCAGGAAAAACTTCCTGACTGTTAGAGCAATACAACAATGGAACCAATTACCTAGGGAGGTGATGGGCTCTCCCACACTGGAGGCATTCAAAACGAGGCTGGACAGCCATCTGTTAGGGATGCTCTGACTTGGATTCCTGCATTGAGCAGGGGTTGGACTCGATGGCCTTGTAGGCCCCTTCCAACCCTACTATTCTATGATTCTATGAATTACACACCTCTGCATACGTTGTTGCTGTGGATGTGACTGTCATTGCCCTCCACCACCACCCCCTGATTTTCATACTGTTCTTGTGCTTTTGATGTTACTGCTGGGATCCCAATGAGTTACTCTAGTGTAAGTCTGCAGTAGGGGCAGCCATTTTAGCTAGACCACAGGATTGCCCTTTAAGGAGGGGGAAGCATGTGGCCCTAAAAATGTCATTAGACTGCAGTTCCCATCACCCCCAGTCAGTACAGCCAATGGTCAGAATTGATGGGAGTTGTTGTCCAACAACATCAGGAGGGCCACAGTTTGGCTCCCCCCCCAGATGTCTTTAACTGGGTTACACACAGCCCTAGTTAATGAAGGCATCTGTTTTCAGCATGTGCACAAGATGTATGTGACCGTTGTTCTGTGGCCCGGGCTTGCCATTGACTCAACTTACTGTAAGCTGAAATTGTGTCCATGTCATTGTGTGCCATCTGTAGTTCCCTGTTTTGTGTTCTATTTCAGTGATGGAAATGATGTTTGAAAATTGAGCTAGTGATTTGGTGGATATGAGACAGGGTGGCTGCTCTGTAGCTGAAGTACTGGATGGCTCCTTTCATATTCATCTGTCTCTACTGCAGCACATTCATAAATAATATTTCCTCTGACTCATAATTGGTTTGTTTAAATGAGTAATTATTTTATTAAACTCCAGAGCATGAGATGCTGCATTTGCTTCCTTACAAATAGCTTATTACACACTCAGAGCCCACTCCCATTCATTCCCATTTTTATGTTTTCTCTGCAATCTTTCATGGCCGTTGACTTTTCATCTCTAAATCCCTTTTCACATTAAACACAGACCCACACATGCACTGTCCCATTTTTCTTTGGAATAGATCATAAGTCCATGCCAGAAATGTCTTGGGGTGTTCTTCAGAATTTGTAAACAGAATTAAAGTCTTGTGGGAAATGTCACGGAGCATTGGTCTGAATTTATTAAGCAGTTTCTCAGCTTTAATATATATTTTTTCCAGAGTGCATTTTGACAACATTTTTTCCTCTAAAGGATTTTTTATCCACACTTGATCACTTTGAACATTTTATGAGCTTAGCGCAAAGAGTTTGAGAGCTTCATGAGTAGCTGTGTAAAATAAATCAGCAAGTGAGAACCATTTACGTATTTATCTAAACATTTCTTTGCCCTGTCCCACAGATTTAGGGCACAGTTCTATACTGAAGATCCACCAGCTAAGGAGCCATGGGATTTGGCAGAAGCCCACCAGGCTGACAGAACACCCAGATACACGCTGCCATGATAGATCTGCTGGCTGAAGCCAGAGGAGGGTGCGCAGTAAGAGTGGGTGCATCACTTTTGAATGGGTATGAAAAACAGATCAAGATGGGAATTGCTTAAAAGAAAGAAAAAAGAAAAACCTATCTTCAATAAGCTTAACACAGACCATCAAAAATCAGTTGCAAGAAAAGTCTCTTATAATATTTTCCAGATTGACTGTCACTTTGGCAAGTCTCTAAAGAACTTGCCAAAGCAAACATCTCTTTAAGACTTCCTGCATTCTGATGCTGGTGAATGGTTGGCCTATGCAAGGCTGTGATGGTCCATGCAAGGTATTGTCTTGGCAACCTTATAAGAATATCCAGGAGAAGCAACTCCAGAGCCATAGAGGTAACATGGGAACAGGACCTGAGTGTGCATATGAAAGGAGATGGCTATGGAATGGCCAAGTGTCTTTCTGTACAGAGGACAGTCCTTTATTTTAAAGATCGCTCTACTTGAAGGGCTGTCTAGTCCAAGTCTGGTGTAAAGTAAAGACCCATAAGAAGGGAGAGGAGGGGCCCTAAAGTTGCCCATCAACACTTAGCCGCTGGACAGCAGACTTATCAGGCACACAAGTCACCAGATCACAGGGTGAGATGTATCATGTTTCAGTTGAAACTATAGCAATTATTTGAAAATTCGCATCTATGCATATAAAATAGCATATGCAAAATGTATGCAAATTGACATGCCTACCTTGTCTTCTTATTTGATGATGCATTAATGGCCACCCTAGATGAATAACTCCAGCAAAGAATCCCTTGAAGGCCCACTATGACATGTCTCATAAGCACTTCAAAGATAAAATCGCTCATACTCATCTCAGCCTAGTTGCCACAGATTCTGCAGTTCAGTCAAGGCAAGCAATGTGTCCAAAGCACTGTCTACTCTTATTTTGTAGGGCGAGTTTTGTTTGTGACCTATCATGTGCCTTCTCCACCCATAGCCATCATGTCTTCTAGCATCTAGCAGAGGGGGATGGACATCTGAGTCCAGGATTTATGTCTTCTTACAAGAGAGGATAGTTCTGCCCACTTTAAAGGAGGTGGTTATGAGACTGCTTCTGAAAAAAACCCACATTAGGTTGGATCCAGATTTATGCTGGATCACCTGCGCTGATGGAAGTGGATTTCCCTACCCCTCCTTCCCCTCCAGCTCGCTGAAAATGCTACACACAGAGTCAGGAGACCCTGCTGAATGGCATGAGCTGTGGTGAGTGTGTGTAGGGGGGATCACCCCAAAATTTGGTGCAGGGACCTTCTACAAGTGGGGCCCTTCCTCCCACAATAGGCAGATCCTGGATCCAACCCCTTGTCAGACTCTGAGGATTGTAACATCACAATCCTGTTGCAATATTCCCTTCTTAGCCAAGGTGCTTGAGTGGGCAGTTGCTGTGAAAATCCAGTCCCTGTTGGATGATACTGATTATCTGGATCCATTTCAATGTCTTTCAGGCCTGGTTTTGGCCACTGTGTAAAGGTTTACCTATGCTGGGAGGACAGGGGGAGTGCAATCCTGCTGCTCCCACATCAAATAGCCCATGCATTGAAATCACCTTCGGAGGCTTTTCTCTGCATGTCCCCACCAGGTGAAGTGAGTAACGGCTGCAGAGACGGCCGTTTGCAGAATTTTGTGGAATTCTCTCCCTGGGGAGGCTAGCCTGGCACCTACATTAATGGCCTTTTTATTAGTCCATTGCTTTCTTATTGTTTCATTATGTATTTGTTTCATATCTTTTTTATTCCAGAATCTGTATCAGTGTAACATCTTTATTAGGCCAACTCAAAGGCCTCAAACAAAATGTACAAGTGTTCAAGATCTCAAGATCTCTCCTTCAGGCGAGATGGTACAAAAAGCAAGTTTGGGAAGTGGGGGACACAGGAAGGGGGAAAAGGCTGACTTGATTTTCAAGCCCAAACGGAGGGGGCTGTAGCTCAGTGCTGGAGCAGAAGATCCCAGGCTCAATCTCTGGCATCTCCAGGTAGGACTGGAAAAAGTCCTGGCTGAAACCCTGAAGACCTGCTGCTAGTCAGTGTTGAGAATATGGGATTAGGTGGACCAATGGACTCCCTCGGTATAAGGCAGCTTCCTATGTTCCTGTTCCCAAAAGGAGTTGGTGTGTGCTTCTCTTAGAATAACTCACTTTGTCTCCAGGACTCCAGCCTTCAGGTTATGCCTGTTCCAGGAATGCTCCAGCTGTGTCCACAGGGAGATGGATCATGGCCAAAGCCTTCTACTTTTGTTTAAAACACATCTGGATCTCATATCTGTGCACATGATTCTCACTGTTTAAAAATAATCAGTTTAGTCTCACAAAGGATTGGACGTAGTAGGTGTTAGATCTCCCTTCACAGGATGGTTACTTCCCATGCCTGTGCTGCTGGGCCCACCCATAGTGCAGAGAAACACGTTGATATGGTTCTGGACACTCCTCATGATGGTTGCACTTCAGGTGTTAACCAGAAGTGGTGTGCAAGCAGCCATTTTTAGCATTTTTAGCATGCCACTGTTAGTAATGTATGGATATAGCCTCAGTAGCACAATGCAAGAACGTTTGAGCAGGATGAGATTTTTTGCTGTTACCAACCCCAAATGTGACATAATTCCGTGTGACATAATTCCAGCACTTGTGTTTCTGATGCCTGCAGTGAACCTGGTAGCATCACTCTGCTGCAGCTTCCTATGCAATCCTTCCCCCCATATTTTTGTTCCCTCTCCCCAGGGCTGCTCATTCAATAAGCTCTTTTCGTTAGCAAAGCAAGCAGCATATTCTGTACATGTGTTATTTTCCGGGGGGGGGGGGATAGAGGAGTGAGGAGTTCAAAGACCTTATCATTCAAATGAAGCCAAAAAATCAAGCACTGAACTACAGAAGTTGGTTACTTCGCCTTTATGCCAAAACAGCTACAGGTGGCAATTGGCAAAGTGTGGGGAGGGTGCATCAAATAGATGACATTTCATCTTGGAATGGATATGCTGTAGGCTTTGGGAAGTTTTACCAGGCATCTCTTTTTGTTCATTAATTAAAAGCTCCCATCAGATTACAGTTGTGCGATCTTACTAAAAGTCTTGCTGAAATAGGACGGGGGGGGGGAGAAGAGTAGTTAATACAGCTTAGTTCTCCTTTCATTCCTATTCACAGTAAATCAGTGCAGATACCATAACAGGTAGCTCACCATTCCAGTAACAGTTTCTCCCCCATGAAAGTTACTGCAACTCAGAAAGGGAGAAAGCTGTGAAAGCAGATTGCAGCCAACAAATCTTACCCGGAGGTTGTTGACATCTCTCTGGTTTTACATGGGTGTCAACTAAAACTCCATTAGTCATGGAGACATTTCCAACAATGCAGCCTGTGGCTTTTGTTCTGCATAAGTTTGCTTGGAAGAAAGCCGATGTGGAAAGAGAAAGGTACAGTAAGCGGCTGCCTCTTTCATGAATTCTCAGCACCTTTGCTTGTTGGATTGTATTAGGAACATCAGTGTGTGACATTTTATCCTTCAGTATACACTAGGATGACCAGAACTGTTAAAATCAGTGGTCGCTGCACGAAGAAAGTGAGTGAATGGAAGGCCCATGCTTAAGCCAAAGGTAAATAGAAGAGAAATGCCCAGCTCAGCCATTATTCTGCCCTTGACATAACTATGTCTTCCAAAGGGCAGATGATCTCCTTTGTGCTGTAGTTTCAAAATTCTAACCATTTGACATACACAATATGGATACCACGAGGCATCTGAAAGGCTGGCTATCTTTGCTTCTCCCTCATTAAATACAGAGCTACTCTGGGTTGGTTTCAAGATTCCTGAAAATACTTGCTACTTGGGGGGTAAACAAGCAGAACTGATGAAGTAGGCTCTTGCCTCCAGAAGCTCACACTACAATAAATTTGTCCGACTTTACCTCAGTTGACCATTTTTCCAATTCTTCCACCTGAAGGCCATTTCTTCAGAGTCATTTTATACTGGAGTTCTGGTAGCCAAGTACAAACAGATTCACATCACAGGTTATCCCTTTATAATATACACAAGCAGTGACAAGGAATAGGCTGGTCCCCACCTAGCATTTGTTTAAAAGGAAAAGCTGAGATTTATACATGCATATACACCTTTCACAAGTGACATAAGAGATTTGTACTTTGTACTTGGGTATTGGAAGCCAAGTACAGAATGTTCCATAATATGTAATGCTGAGTTCCAGACATGTCCAGTGATCACTCAAGAGAATAGGTATTTTTCATCAAACCATCTGTTCCACTGATGTTAGCCTAGGATGCACCAACTGTGTTGCTGTTCTAGGGAAGTCGGGAAGCAGAAAGCTAGTACAGGGGTTTCTGCCTAGAGAAAGCCAACTTTGCACTCTGAGGAGAATCTGAATATCAAAGTGAAAAGAGCACAGGAATGCAAAGGTGTCACTGAAGAAAATATAGTCATGGAAATCTAAATGACCTTATCAGATAAAATATAGTTACATGATACAAACAGTCATTTTTACATATTTTAGGATAACTTAGGAAGTATCTGAAATAAGATATGATGATGGCTGTAGGTGGATCAATTACTTCAAAGTATTAGATGTTATGAGAGATGTAATCTGTATGATTTGCTGTTGTAGCCTAAATCCCAGATCTTTCTCTTGCAGAAGTTCAAAGTCAAAGGTTTCCTCAATATGTTGATATTTATGTACCAAACCTGTAATGTCACATTTTTATTATGTAAGAAATTAATCATTTGGAGGCAAGCAAGCAATGCAGTAATTTTGCTTGCATAGTGGCTAAGAATTGTATTTGTTTTATGTAAATGGCAGGTGGCAGAGTAGTTATGAGGTCTGTGGAGAATGCAGACAATTGCTTTTAGAATGCCTCAGGCAGAGTATCCTATGGGCCAGTTATCCTATGGCTGCCACTATGCCAAAGCTAACATAGGTGTGCTTAGTTTGGATCCTGTTCTCTCCCAGAAACCTCAAAAGCACAATAATCAGTGGAGACTGGTGGCTCCGATGTCAACGGGGCAGTGAATGTGCTCCAGGTTTTAATTAGAACCAGTCAGAACTTGGATAGCTTCACACCTTGGATAGCTACTTTAGAGTTCTGACTGGTTCTGACTGAAACCCAGAGCAAATTCATCAGCCCACTGATATTGGAGCCATCAGCCTCTACTGACAATAATACCAATTTAAAGAGAAAATGCAGCAACAATTCTACCACCTTTCTATAGAAGAGACATTGGAAGTCAGATCTCCCATCTCTTTACATTTCTGTAAAAAGTAACTTAGGGTGGGGAATTAGAATCCATTTTTCATTGTCTGCAGGGCTCTCTCCCCTTCAAAATCTTGCTTACCTCACAGAGAAAATAATATAAACACACTGCATGCAGTGTTACCAGAGTTATCTGCATGGAGGAAGTGTTCCAACAATAAGACTTATACTTTTCCCCTGGGAAGACGGCGGGTTCTCCATGGAGGCCTCCTACATCTAAAATAAATAAATAAAAAACGGAATAAAGGTCATAAAACATGGGAGAGGTCCTGGAGCTTGACAATGTCATGTAAAGGACCCATAAACTTCTGTGAGTAACCAATCCCAATTGCAGGATAAAAGCCCCATGTGGAGAAGCCCTTTGTTACTCTGCTGTTAGCTCTAACATAGTGGCAGTGGGACTATCAGTTTGGTCTTCCCAATAAGTTTTCTTCAAGTGGAAAGTCTGAGAGTTCAAGGGATTCAGAGCAAATATCAGAGGTAGTTTATCACAACAGGCTTCATTTCACCCAAGAATCCTTCTATGAGTTATCTTCTTTCCAATATCAACTATCCGCTGATCCTGGTCTCCGCTAACTTTAGCACTAAATTTCATTTATGACTCTCTTTTCCTAAATGCTACCTTTTTTTTTGTAACTACGTCTCTATTTCCATTCATATATTAGTCCCTGAAGCACAAGAATAGGGCCTAAAATATTACCAGCTGTGGTGGGATTTTGCAGTCTTGTTTTCCATATGGCTCGGCTGTGAAACAGAGTGCCAGAGAATATTGCTTTTGTGTTACATACATTTTGTCAAAATGAGTGGTTTTAATTGGTCCCCCTGGAACATACTATAACACAACCTGTCCTCTTGGCAGCTGAAGTAGATAGTTTCCCAATATGAGGGCCAAACAGGTGTTACCCAGTAGCAAGACTTATAGCACTCTGCGACCATACCAAAGGGACATCTTTCAGCCAAGAATGAGCTTTCCACAGTCTCTTAGGCAAGTTGGAACCACATTCTCTATTTGATTGGCACTTTGCTTTGGCAGAACAGTCAACATTATTTCTGAGTGGGTTAAACAAAAAACCTGAGTGGGTAAAGGAACAGATGGCAATGGCTGAGGCTAGCCAGTGGGCCATGCACTGTACCTTGAACATCTGCAGTGAAGCCAAGAATACGGAGAGAGCCAATCTTCTTGAAGGCACAGACCTTTGAGGGGAAAGGTCTGGCATTCTGTGAACACTTGGCTCATGGTACTTACAACCTGTGAGTAAATGGAATAATTAAATCAAGCTATGATTTGGCATTTCCCCCTTTTCTGTCCAGTCACTCAGACTCACTATGCTTACCCTGCTCACCTCACAATCCTGCCCCATTTCCTAGGCATGTTTCCCTTGTTTCTCATGTCTACACTCTTGGCTTTTCTCTTCACAATCTATTTTTTCTCCACTTTACAGGCCAGTGCCTTGTTACATGTTCTGGCTTCCATGGTGGTTTTTAGCAGAAGATCAGCAGCAGGCTGGGTTTGATGACTGTATCATTATTATTTCCAAAGTAAATAACAATAAGTAGAAGCTATTTTAATCAATTCCTTCTGAAAAATAACAGTTCACCAAAGGCAAATTGGAAAATGATATTAGTGCATCATTCTGTCTCCAACCATGCCCAGCCTGGGAAGCTCATGTGCAACATTATCTCCTGTTGTGGAATACAGCCCCAAGGGCACATGCTCCCAAGACACGTGCAGTTTCCATTGTGGGTGCTCCCTTGTAGTAGTCAGCCCTCATGCACCTCTTGTCCAATGCCCGGGGATGGTAGGGTCCCCCTTGGAAAGGCCGAGGCAGTAGGAAGCTCGGGTTGGCCATGCCTGGTTAGGTTGGCGCCGCTACTCCAGCTTTAAGACGCTACCCCAACTGGAAGAATGCATCTTACCTTGGAACACGGTTTTATGCTAGGTTCTAGGACCCCTCCCCCCTTTCTTAGGTCAACATATGCCATCCTTCCCCTTCATGGATCACTGCCTTGTTGTGGCGAAGGGGCTTGCGTAACTCAGTGAAGCCATAAGCTATGCCGTGCAGGGCCACCCAAGACGGACAGGTCATGGCAGAGAGTTCTGACAAAATGTGGTCCACTGGAGAAGGAAATGGCAACCCACTCCAGTATTCTTGCCAAGAAAACCCCATGGAACGTATCACAAGGCTAAAAGATAGGACGCCGGAAGATGAGCCCCTCAGGTCGGAAGGTGTCCAAGATGCTACTGGGGAAGAGCAGAGGGTATTTCCAAGTAGCGCCAGAAAGAGTGAAGCGGCTGGGCCAAAGCCGAAAGGACACTCAGCTGTGGATGTGTCTGGCGGTGAAAAGAAAATCCGATGCTGTAAAGAACAATATTGTTTAGGAACCTGGAATGTAAGATCAATGAATCAAGGTAAGCTGGAGGTGGTCAAACATGAGATGGCAAGATTGAACATCGACATCTTGGGAATCAGCGAACTAAAATGGACAAGCATGGGCGAATTTAATTCAGGTGACCATCATATCTACTATTGTGGCCAAGAATCCCTTAGAAGAAATGGAGTAGCACTCATAGTCAACAAAAGGGTGGGAAAAGCAGTACTGGGGTACAATCTTAAAAATGATAGAATGATCTCAGTACGAATCCAAGGCAAACCATTCAACATCACAGTAATTCAAGTCTATGCCCCAACCACTGAGGAGTAAAAGATGAGGTTGATCAGTTCTATGAAGACCTACAAGACCTTCTAGAACTAACACCAAAAAAAGACGTCCTCTTCATCATAGGGGATTGGAATGCTAAAGTAGGAAGTCAAGAAATCACCGGGATAACAGGCAGGCATGGCCTTGGTGTACAAAATGAAGCAGGACAAAAGCTAATAGAGTTTTGCCAAGAGAACATGCTGATCATAGCAAACACTCTTTTCCAACAGCACAAGAGGCGACTCTACACATGGACATCACCAGATGGTCAATATCGAAATCAGATTGATTATGTCCTTTGCAGCCAAAGATGGAGAAGCTCCATACAGTCAGTAAAAACAAGACCTGGTGCTGACTGTGGCTCAGATCATGAGCTGCTTCTTGCAAAAATTCGGCTTAAATTGAAGAACGTCAGGAAAACCACTAAACCGTTCAGGTATGACCTAAATCATATCCCTGATGAATATACAGTGGAGGTGAGGAATAGATTTCAGGGATTAGACATGATAGACAGAGTGCCTGAGGAACTATGGACGGAGGTCCTTAACATTGTTCAGGAGGCAGCAACGAAATCCATCCCAAAGAAAAAGAAATGCAAGAAAGCCAAGTGGCTGTCTGATGAGGCTTTACAAGTAGCTCACGAAAGAAGGGAAGCGAAAAGCAAGGGAGAAAGGGGAAGATATACCCAACTGAATGCAGAGTTCCAGAGAATAGCAAGGAGAGACAAGAAGGCCTTCTTAAGTGAACAATGCAAAGAAATCGAGGAAAACAACTGAATGGGAAAGACTAGAGATCTCTTCAAGAAAATTGGAGATCTCAAGGGAACGTTTTGTGCAAAGATGGGCATGATAAAGGACAAAGAAGGCAGGGACCTGACAGAAGCAGATGAGATTAAGAAGAGGTGGCAAGAATACACAGAAGAACTATACAGGAAAGATCTGAATGTCCCTGATAGCCATGATAGTGCGGTCACTGAACTGGAGCCGGACATCCTAGAGAGTGAAGTCAAGTGGGCCTTAGGAAGCATTAGTAACAACAAAGCTAGCGGAGATGACAGTATTCCAGCCGAGCTATTTAAAATCCTAAAAGATGATGCTGTTAAAGTGCTGCATTCAATATGCCAACAAATCTGGAACACTCAACAGTGGCCACAAGACTGGAAAAGGTCAGTTTACATTCCAATTCCAAAGAAGGGCAACGCCAAAGAGTGTTCAAACTACAGCACCATTGCGCTCATTTCAAATGCCAGCAAGGTGATGCTCAAAATCGTACAAGCTAGGCTTCAGCAGTATGTGAACCGAGAACTACCGGAAGTACAAGCGGGGTTTCGAAGAGGCAGAGGAACTAGAGATCAAATCGCCAACATTCGCTGCATCATGGAGAAAGCAAGAGAATTCCAGAAAAACGTCTATTTCTGCTTCATTGACTACGCTAAAGCCTTTGATTGTGTGGATCACAACAAACTGTGGCAAATTCTTAAAGTGATGGGAGTACCAGACCACCTTACCTGTCTCCTGAGAAACCTGTACGAGGGTCAAGAAGCAACAGTAAGAACCAGACATGGAACAACCGATTGGTTCAAAAATGGGAAAGGAGTACGACAAGGCTGCATATTGTCACCCTGCTTATTTAACTTATATGCAGAGTACATCATGAGAAATGCCGGGTTGGATGAATCACAGGTCGGAATTAAGATTGCTGGGAGAATTATCAACAACCTCCGATATGCAGACGATACCACCCTAATGGCAGAAAGCGAAGAGGATCTCAAGAGCCTCTTGTTGAGGGTGAAAGAGGAGAGTGCAAAAGCTGGTTTGAAACTCAACATTAAAAAAATGAAGATCATGTCATCTGGCCCCATCACTTCCTGGCATATAGAAGGGGAAGAAATGGAAGCAGTGACAGATTTTACTTTCTTGGTCTCCAAGATCACCGCAGACGGTGACTGTAGCCATGAAATTAAAAGACGCTTGCTCCTTGGGAGGAAAGCTATGGCCAACCTAGACAGCATAGTAAGAAGCAGAGACATCACCTTGCCGACAAAGGTCCGTCTAATCAAAGCTATGGTTTTCCCAGTAGTAATGTATGGCTGTGAGAGCTGGACTATAAGGAAGGCTGAGCGCCGAAGAATTGATGCTTTCGAACTGTGGTGCTGGAGAAGACTCTTACGAGTCCCCTGGACTGCAAGGAGGTCAAATCAGTCCATCCTAAAGGAAATCAACCCTGAGTGCTCATTGGAAGGACAGATACTGAAGCTGAAGCTCCAATATTTTGGCCACCTAATGCGAAGAGAAAACTCCCTGGAAAAGACCCTGATGCTGGGAAAGACTGAAGGCAAAAGGAGAAGGGGATGGCAGAGGATGAGATGGCTAGATAGCATCACGGATGCAATGAATATGAACTTGAGCACGCTCCGGGAGAGAGCGCAGGACAGGAAGGCCTGGCGTGCTATGGTCCATGGGGTCATGAAGAGTCAGACACGACTGAACGACTGAACAACAACATGCCATCCTTACCTCGTAAGCAACATTTTCCTTGCCAGGCGCCGACAGGTTCATGAGAGATTAACAAGGCAAGTAATGGTAGAAGGGTTATGCCACTCCCCCTTTTTTCCACACCCGTTATCTAGGGATCTCCCTTTCGAAATGGTGCCCAGGAAATCCTCTAGGGAGTTTATCCTAATTCGTAACCTCTCTTCCCTGAGTGTCAGTCAGTTAATCACGAGATCCTTGATCATCTCTGTTCAGTGCGACACACCTCTTCCTTGAGGCAGCTGTCTTGGTCTGGGATCCCGGCCACGGGTCCCTGATGGGCATGTGCTACAGGGAGTCCAAAGATGGTGGTCAAGGTTCTGACCTAACGCAAGTATTGCTCCCCTTTCCTGTTACCTCAGTGTTCCTTAGCTCACAAAAGGCTGAGGGCCTGTCTCCCACATCAACATTCAAGGAAGCCAATCCGATACCCTTAGGCGTTATTCTCGCCTCCCTCATGACAACTTTCAGGCCCTTTAGGCTCAGTTCCAAGCAGTTATACATCTTCCTAGGGGTTTTTTTTTTCCTTTAAGGGGCCATACAAGATATGGTAGGACATCTTCTTTTCACTGTTAGGGTAGCAGCCCCTGACCGTGCCTTCTCGTGCCGGCTCAGTTTGAGCAGTGCAGGGACTGTGGCTGCCGCACCATCGAACCAGGGTCACTTCTGCTGTGCGCATGTATCCATAGGCATGGCTTCAACTTAGTAGGGCTTTAATGGCACCTCCTTCCGGAAGCGTGAGCCTCTACTCAAAGCCGGACTGCGGATTCACATGGTTCTGCCGCTACCCTAAGGGGTTTCAGATTCTTAGGGCAGGTCCGATCGTGCTGTGGGTAACGGCCTGTAGAGTGGAGGCTGCTGCCGCCGCTAAGCACATTTTGGATGACCTTACAGCCAAGTAAGTAACACCCCCCCTTCAGTATGACAACATGAACTCATTATTCATTCTCTGTCCTCCTGAAATTTGAAAGTCATGTCATGTGTCAGTGTGTTCGCACTCCAGAGTTGGTGTTACAACATCTGGTTCAGGGTCCACCAGGTACCGGGTTAGGCAAACCCAATTGTCAGAAAATTAGGTCAACGTCTTCCGGGCCTTAGCCTCGTGGGTGCTCCTTTCCCAAATCCCATCCTTGCAGTACCACAGAAGTCCGGGATACTGAAGCCAGGCATGCCATCCTGCATTCCATGGCTCTCCGTACAGGAGCCGCCTGCGACACAGCAGGTAGGGGGTGCTGCGCACTTCACAAAGCTTCAGCGATAGGACTCATGGCCCTTATCTATAGATCATTGGCCGCAATTTTGTGCCTCCTTAAGGAACAACAGACTATCTGGGTCCATAAGTCACAAGCTGGCCATTTAGCCTTCCGGCCCATAACGGTGGGATTCACTGACAGGGCACAGATGTTGCCTGTTTTAGTAAATTAGCCACCCTCTCTCCCCAGCTACGCCTTTCGGGCTCCGGGGGTAACAGCCCTCCATTTGAGCTTTACAGTAAAACGTTTCCTTTGGAATTCAGGGTTGGTTTGGGCTCCCAAGGCCGACTTGTCCCAGAGGGCCTTCGATATGCTTCAAGATACAGGTCTGGACCAGTGTAACCCATTTACGTATTTGGTGATCAAACTGGTCGGTATGGCAAGGGCACGGCAGTGGCCCATGGCCAAACGCAAGGCAATCAGTTATGTCCAGTCGGCACCTTACGGGTTTTAGGGAATGCCGCGGGTCTGAGGAGGGGCCTACGTTTTATCACTTCAACGGCTTACTGTTGACATAAAGGCAATTTGGACAGATTCTACATTAGCCCTACCCCGCTAGGCCTAGGTAATTTACAGTCAGAACCCACTGTTACATCGAAGCAGTCTCCATGGTAGCCGCTGGAGGTTTCTTTCAGGCATGTTATGGCAGTTAGAAAATAGGGCTTCACAGCATTCCGGCCTGCGTTCACGAGTTGTCCACTTCTTCCTGACACAATTTTCGCCTTGCTTGCCCTAATGTGCTTATTCCTTAGACCAGCAGACTCGTCGTATGCTGGTAGGGGTGCTCTTACATGGGCACGTTATGATGTATGGAGCTGCATGAAGGGCTTGTATGTCATCTTCAGACTTCAGCTTTTGTCACCCCGTCACATTAAGATCCAGTGGCTTCACAGACGTGGCATACGGTGGGAGCCCCCTCCTCACTCTGTTCCACCAAAGTTTGTCAATATTCCTCCGCAGGTCCAGGTGCTGCACATTGAGAGGAATGACTTCGGCTGTAAGCCAGGTGAGGACCTGATCGAACAGGCCTTGGTTGAGATGCAGGTGGTCCAGCATACCTGGCCGGAAGTAGCCTATTGCAGCCCTCACTGCTCCCATGGATCAGTGGGAAGGAATGGAATGACGTTGCCAGTGGCAGGGCACGTCTGAAAGTGCACAGAGAAATGGCTTATGGCCTATGCGAATGAGGTGATGGATGCACCACCCGCCAGGGAATTCTGTGGACATGGAGGGAGCGTTACAGGACGGACAGTGTCCGCCTGTCTCATGTAGTGTATAACATATTTCTGTCTGATCTGCAAAGGGGCCTGCGGGAAGTTCTTCTGCGCAAGTGGGGGGAGTTTCACAAGCTCTAGGCTTGTGACTCCTGTGGCGGCTAGGACAGGCAAAAACAGGAAAGTAGGGATGGTGTGCATGCAGAGGCACCTTATGGTGACAGGTGATGCCTGAGGCCCCCCGAATGGGTTGTGCGGCTCGGCGGGGGGATAAGGGTTGCCTGGGAGACCAACCCTACTCACTCACCCAGGTGTTTTGCGGCACCGGGTTGGCGGTGACACTGGAAGGTCTACCTCCCCCAGAAGGGGCAGTCCGGAGGGATGGCGAGATCACCGCCACCCCTCAGGCTGGGTGTGTTTTCGCCCAAGAAGTGCCAGCTAGCCGCTGACACAGGTAGATGTCAGTTACCCCTAGTTAACTGTTAGTTAACTAGTTACCCCTTTGCAGCTATTTCAATAAATGTAGCCCAATTTTCAACCCAAGCTTGTTGTCTGCGTCTTCTTTAACCCATCTCCGCTCGCAAATGCCCTCACCCCGGCGCCAGCTTGTCTGGCTGAAAGGAGGGGGCCATTGCGGGTGGGTGGGGTGACAAGACGTAGGGGCCTCTGATTGGTGCACCCCAGTGGCACCAACATGCAGGGAGGGGCAGGCTGAGCTGCCTTAAACTCAGCTCCCCCTCCCAATCTCAGCTCTCTGTCTCGACGCAGCTCTCTCCCACCCTCCCCTAAGCAGTGTGGGTTTATTACCGGTTGCCCTTTAGGAACCATGTAGGAAATTTTTGGCTCACAGTTCGATTGGCCTATTACTGTGTGTCTTTTTTGCCTGCGTCACACTGTTTTGCGGGTCGAGTGTGTCCTGTAAGGGAATATGGTCATTATCATCGGTCACATTCCAGTTGGCGGCTAGGACGGGCAAAAACAGGAAAGTAGGGATGGTGTGCATGCAGAGGCACCTTATGGTGACAGGTGATGCCTGAGGCCCTCCGAACGGGTTGTGCGGCTCGGCGGGGGGATAAGGGTTGCCTGGGAGACCAACCCTACTCACTCACCCAGGTGTTTTGCGGCACCGGGTTGGGGGTGACACCGGAAGGTCTACCTCCCCCAGAAGGGGCAGTCCGGAGGGATGGCGAGATCACCGCCACCCCTCAGGCTGGGTGTGTTTTCGCCCAAGAAGTGCCAGCTAGCCGCTGACGCAGGTAGATGCCCGTCCTAGTTACCCCTTTGCAGCTATTTCAATAAATGTGGCCCAATTTTCAACCCAAGCTTGTTGTCTGCGTCTTCTTTAACCCATCTCCGCTCGCAATGGACAGATAGATCAGTCTGTTTCCAGTCTGTGTCAGTTTCACATGAGTTTACTCATAGGTCTGATCCATCCCATTTCTAAATCAACCTGCATTGTTTAATTTATGTATTTTTAAGTATGAAAATCTTGCATTCTTAAATGTGCAGGGTGGGGTGGGGTTTTGAGTGTGCAAAATATGCATTTCAATAGGAATTTTACCCTAACGCACATGGTTTTGTATGCATTTTAACCTAAAATACACATTTTAATTAGGGATGGATAAATATGACAATTGTGGCTTCTCTCAGTTTCTTATTTCTCCAGACTTAACTTTGGTTCATCCCACATTTTGAGAATTCTTTTACAACAAATTTGCATGAAGATCTGTATGCATTTTTGTATGGTTTTCCTCCTGAAACATGCATTTATGTATGCAGTGTTGCCCAATTACACAATTTATGCAAGCAGTGTTCCTAATATAATGCATTTTAATATTATTTTTACTAATATATAATTTTTTGTGTGCACTTTCCCCTAATAGACACATTTTTGTACATACATTTGACTGGAGAATTCCATTGCAAACTTCAGAGAAATGCAAATTTCAAAGGAGAACTGAGTTTCAGTTACCATATTTGGTTCAAAAGTGCAAAATTAGGTAAATTCAAATTAAAATGCAAACCAAGGTAATTTCTACCCCACCCCTAATTTCAGTTAGGGGTGCTGAAGAAGTCCTCCGCAGACTCAAATGAGGCTGGATTCCAAAGAATCTGACTTCTGGAGTCCATGGTGGACCAGCCACACTCACCTCTGGGGCTGGAGGAGTGCCTGTGAGATGGCTCTTTGGCTTCCTATAAAATGTGATATGTTAATGGTGGCTGCCATTAGCTTATTGCAGGAAAGTTTCAGCCATATTGTATGCATTTGCGGCCACAAAACACTTAATTCTACTGTAAAGTAAGTGCTTTATGGCCACAAATGGCATAAAATATGCAATTCACGGCTGTAATTTTCCCGCCATTAGCATTTCACATTTTATAGGAAGCTGGAGAGCCATTAGGGATGTACAAAAGTCACTTACCTGAACCCGAAAGTTGATTCACGGTGGGGGGAGGCGCTCTGTCCCTCCCCCTGAAATTCTGGCCAGGGGGAGGCGCCCTGTCCCTCCCCCCCGAAATTCTGGCTGGGGGGAGGCACCCTGTCCCTCCCGCCGCGAATCCTGTCCTGCCGGGACACAAATGGCGGTGGCCGTAGCCGCCGCCGTTTGCGTCCCTGCAATCAGCCACGATAGGCTACGTAAATGTTTACGTAGCCTATCACGGCTGAGTGAAAAAAAAAAACCGTGCATACGCAAATGGCGGCACCCATGGGGGCCACCATTTGCGTTCCTTATTTTGGCACGTGTAGTCTACGTAAACATTTACGTAGATTACGGCAAAAATAAGGGGAACGCTATTTGCATTCCCCTTATTTTTGCCGTAGTCTACGGAAATGTTTACATAGACTACACGTGCCAAAATAAGGAATGCAAATGGCGGCGCCCATGGGTGCCACCATTTGCATACACGCGGTTTTGTTTTTGGTTTTTTACTCAGCCGTGATAGGCTACATAAAGATTTACGTAGCCTATCACGGTGTTTTTTTAAAAATCTAGCCGTGATAGGCTACGTAAATCTTTATGTAGCCTATCACGTTTGGTTTTTTGTTTTGTTTTTTAACTTAGAAATGGCGGCGGCGGCAGCTGGTCAGAAGACCGGCCGCCGCCGAACCGCCACTGGAGCTGCCACCACCAGGGACATTCGCACAAGGTAAGTCCCGTCCCGGGGGGGGGGGGCGACCGTTTCTCCACCAATTTCGGGGGGCCAAATGCGCTGGCATTCGGCCTCCTCGAGATTCATGGAGAAATTCTCTGACATCCCTAGAGCCACTCCACCAACTCCAGCAGATGCAGCAGGGCCCCAGAGGACTCTGCAGGGCCCCAAGCGACCTGAATTGCCCTGCAATAGACACCCCCTTCCCCAGACCAGACAGTGCGGGGTTTGTACATCTCTAATTCTAATATACATTTTGGTACTTTTTTTGAGCTGAGAACAGGATCAGAAAATTTGGAGAAATGTTGAAATTTGGAGAAAACCAAAGGATAACTGCATTCCAATCCATTTATTGGTCCAGATTCCAGAAAGTGTGAATCAGATCAGTACACTTAAAAATGTGGACCAAACAAAATTGAGGATGCCTAATTCAGAGGTATATTATCCTATGCATGAATTGAGGAGTAGTAGCCATGTTAGTCTGTTGCTGCTTAAAAAACAGAGTCCTGTGGGACATTAAAGATTAATACAGTTATTGTGGCATAAGCTTTCATGGGCCAGAGTCTATTTCATCAGATGGATGAAGCGTGTATATCTATATACATGCTCACAACACATAATACAAGATGGAAGAAGGTGGGGTGTCATTATAAAGTGAGTCCAGAAGGTCAAGCAATGTGAGAGATAAGTGCGTCCCATTCCTATGTAGAGCACAAATAAAAGCAAGATCCAATGGGATCCACTCAAGCCACCTTGAGTGCCATTTAGACACCTTGAGTGCCACTTTTCTTGGTAGAAAGGTAGGGTACAAATTAAATTAATGATAATGATAATAGATCTAATCACAGTTGGTCCACTCCCAAGTGATAATGGATCTGAGAAGCAACATGAATAATGCCCATGAACACCTATCGAGGGACAATTGCTTTCTGTAGTGAGCAAACCATTTTCAGTCGCTACTCAGCTCTCTATACATAGAGCGATCGTGGCTAAAACAGGAGGTCCTTGGATAGTGATTCAGGCTTATAGAGACTATGCAACAAACAGACTGTTTGTAGGGCTGCTAACTATAAACCTCATGGTCTAAAAACCCATATGGTGGCACTTAGTACTGCCAGTGATTTTTTCTAGCTGGGCTCCAATGCCTTTGCCAACTTGTGAGAAGCAGAAATTCAGCTAGTGAACCTTTTCCCATGGCTGCATCTCTGTTTCAGGCAAAGCTTCAGCTGCTGAATTTCTAGTTGTAGTATAATTTTTACAGGCATGGGAACTCTGGTAGCAGGAGAAAAAAAAGTTGACATTTCAAATGGCAATCGAGATCTGTATAAAGGGAAAGATTTGCTGAGTCAGGTGCAACCTGTAGACCAGGTAGGCAAAATAAGTTGTGGTTCTCAAAGATGTTTTGTCCTGCAACTCCCATGATCTGTCACCACTGGCAATGATGGCTAGGGCTAAGGGGAGTTGTAGGCCAAAACATCTGGAGGACCACATGTTGCTCAGCACTGCTACCAGTTCAGTTCCCTGCACTGCAGCCCTTTACAACCTACTTCCCTATCAGATCTGTCTACTCCATTCAGTCAAAATGTTCCATATGTGGTCAATGTCAGAGGATAGGATTCCAACTCATTCAGGAGGATACTAACACAGCCCATCACCAGTGGTATATTAGATGCATGGACCAAGTCCTGTTGGAATTCTAGACCATTTTCTTTGACTGTAATTCTTGTAGAGATGCATTTTGACATACAAGTTGGTATGGGAGACAAGAAGAAAGCTTAAGCATAATTCCTCAACAGAACTGGCCTACAACCGGTGATTTTTTAACTTCATTTTACACCCCAGGCCACATAGCTGACAGATGCACAGTTGGCACACTGACTATCAGGACTGATGATTGCCAGGTGAAATGTTTCCATTTAGTAATATCATAAAGCACAGGGCAAGTCAAAGTGGAACTGCCAGAATATTCAGTAATCCATAAATCAGAGTGCACTGGATTTCTGGCTTCATTTCCAATACTTCACGACAGTAAGTATTCCATTTGGAAAGATAACCTGGTTTCCTTCCTTTGTATTAATGCATAAAGTATATTACAGCAGACTCTTCGAGAGTACATTATAGTTCCCATTTATGCAGTACCAAAGGGAAATAAAACCTCATTTATAAATCATGTTGTTTCTACAAATGCACCAATACGATGAGCAACCACATTCTTAGTTAGGATGGAGGGAGGCTTTACAGACACTTTTGGCTTTATATAAAATGATGGGTGATGAAGCAAGTTTTAATGCATATTTATTTCCCTTTGCCCATAATAATCCTGAAGAACCCACCTGTGACTGACACATGAGACGGTGGATTTGATATGTAAGAGACAATGCTGAGAGTTGAGAGATACAAAGTCCTGCTTTTTAAAGGGTCAGGAGAAAATAATAGCTTCAGGAATAAGGGTTGAAGTATTCATGCACTGGCAAGGTTTGAACCCATGGCTGTCATATCCACATTTTTAAAATGAGGGACACCTTAGTGCTAGTGTTGGGGATAAGGAATGTCTCATTCTTGGGGCTCTGACATTCTGGAATGAGGAAAGCTCCTTAAACTGTGGAATATCTTGGGATCCTAGTTGAACTAGGCCAAATAATTGGTTCCACCCCCCAAAAAAGAGGGGACCCCAGGGATCATTTCCTTGGTGGGAATGGCAGACACACAGTCCATTTCCCCCCAAGAATGCTGTGATTGGTAAGCCCAGACTCCCAGGCCCAGCCATCAGTAGGAAAAGATTATCCACCAAGGGCTGAAAGAAGCAGCCCCTGCCTCTACTTTGCCCTTTGTTTCTGAGTTGAGGAAGGAGACAGATTTGTTTTCAGGTGGTTTATATTGTTTATTATGTTATTATGGCTGCATTTTTCTTGGTAGACAGGTATGTATCAAATAAATAAATGAAACAAATATATATGTTTTAATTGTAGGAATTCGTTTTGTTATCTGCCGTGGACATATTTTATGGAAATGTAGTAAAATTAAAATAAATATTTTCAGCTCATTTATTATATTTCTATACTGCCCAATAGCTGAAACTCTCTGGGTGGCTTACAAAGACTAAAAACCATTAAAAATGCATTATACCTAGTGTAAAAACCATTTTAATGCAAACATATAGACAGACAGCACACACACAAACACACATGTATAGCTAAAGAATTTTAAACGGTCAACAATAAGAAAAATCCAGGACCTGATTAAAACCTCATCATATGCTGCCAAATGCCTAAAAGAAGAGGAAGGTCTTAACCTGGCACTGAAAAGATAACAATGTTGGTGCCAGATGGGCCTCACTGGGGAGATCATTCCATAATTCGAGGACACCACTGAGAAGGCCCTCTCCTTTGTTGCTACCTTCTGAACCTCTTTGGAGGAGGCAACTGGAAAAGTGTCTTATGGCACAATCCTATGCATGTTTAGACAGAAAAAAGTCCTACAAGTCCCAGGCTGGCTGGGGAATGCTGGGAGTTGTAGGACTAAGATCATGGCATCTGGCCCCATCACTTCCTGGCATATAGAATGGGAAGAAATGGAAGCAGTGACAGATTTTATTTTCTTAGGCTCCAAGATCACTGAAGACGGTGACTGTAGCCATGAAATTAAAAGATGCTTGTTCCTTGGGAGGAAAGCTATGGCAAACCTAGACAACATAGTAAGAAGCAGAGACATCACCTTGCTGACAAAGGTCCATCTAATCAAAGCTATGGCTTTCCCAGTATGGCCGTGAGAGCTGGACGATAAGGAAGGCTGAGCGCCGAATAATTGATGCTTTCGAACTGTGGTGCTGGAGAAGACTCTTACGAGTCCCCTGGACTGCAAGGAGGTCAAATCAGTCAATCCCAAAGGAAATCAACCCTGAGTGCTCATTGGAAGGACAGATACTGAAGCTGAAGCTCAAATATTTTGGCCACCTAATGAGAAGAGAAAACTCCCTGGAAAAGACCCTGATGCTAGGAAAGATTGAAGGCAAAAGGAGAAGGGGACAGCAGAGGATGAGATGGCTAGATAGCATCACGGATGCAATAAATATGAACTTGAGCACCCTCTGGGAGAGAGCGGAGGACAGGAAGACCTGGCGTGCTATGGTCCATGGGGTCACGAAGAGTCGGACGTGACTTAACGACTGAACAACAAGGTTCATTTAGTTCATTGCCTGAGATATCAGTGCCTTCACAGATATTTTTTTCTCCTAGTTCCTTAGTGTGAGACCTTCCTGCCCCAAGACTCTCATTCACTGCAACAGATACCCAGGTTTTTGAATTGGAGGAAGAGGAAGAGCTGAAATACCTATGACAGACTTGATAGTCTTTAAGAGAAAAATAAATATTGCAATTCTTTTTCTGTGGCTATTTTTCTGGCTGTTGAGAATTGTTATTACTAGAGTAGCTAAGCCATTTGAAAGGCAAAAGAGGCCCTTGGGATATGTTATGCCCTGAAATGAATTGGTAATTGTTATGTGACTGCAAGTACAGCAGTCAAACAGCATCAAGAGGCAGAAAGGACAACAGGATAAGCAGAGTTCAGCCTCCAGGCATTTTTCTTAGAGCCACCAGAAATGAACATGACTTCCTATTAAATTCAAGCCATCTCAACCATGTGATGTGTGTCTCCAGTAATATATCTTAGTATTTACCACTATATCATAAGCATCTGAATGATTTAAAAAAGATTTAAAAAAACAAAATGTCTGGAAGAACGTATCACTTTGACCTTGGGAGTTAAGAGTGGTTATTCTCATTTCCTGCTTTGTAATTATGTCGCAAAGAGTCATTTTTGCATCAAGAACACCTCAGTAGGTACTCCTTTGGGTGATCCTTGGGTCTTGATCCTTAAGTCTGGATCTTAACAGCACCACTAGGCTACCACATCAGCAAAGAACTGATACATACAAAATACACAGTGGAAAAGAATTTGTTGACGAAGGAGGAGGAGGACTGAAACTAGTTGAGGCTGGTGGCTCTGATTGTGGTGGGGCTATAAATTCATTGTGGGTTTCAATAAGAACCAGCCAGAACTCTAAAGGAGATATCCAAGGTGCTGAACCCTATCACCAACACACCTCAGAATGCTTTTTTGCATCTCTTATTGTCTGCTTGCATCTCCTTTGTGCAAGTTTGGGCTCCCTTTTGTTCTCATTTGGGAGGACCATTTTCTGAAGGAAATCTTCTTTTCTCTAATAGCTTCCTTGATGCTACTCGTGACCTGCATCAGTGGTGACCTGTTGGATTTGATGCTACCTTTCCTAATTTGTGGTATACATTCTAGCTGAGCTTCCATTATTGTGATTTTAATTAACCTCCAAGCATTTTGAAGGGATTTAATCCTCTTGACTCCCCCTTTCAACTTCCTCTTTACCAGTTCCCTCATTTTAGAGAAGTTTCCTCTTTTAAAGTCAAATGTGACTGTGTTGGACTTCAAATTTCCACTTTAACATATATTAAATCTGATAGCATTGTGGTCACTGTTTCCAATTAGCTGCATCTCATACTAGGTCCTGGGTGGCACCATTTAGGATTAAATCCAGGGTCGCCTCCCTACTGGTCAGTTCCATGGCCAACTGTTCTAGAGCATAGTTATTCAGGGCATCAGGAAATTTAACCTTTGTTGTGACTGGAGCATACATTTATCCAGTTAATGTGGGGGTAATTGAAGTCACCCATTATACTACCTCATTTGGACACCTCCCTAATTTCATTTTCCATCTCAAGAGCACCCTAAGTGTTCTGGTCTGGGAGATGATAGCATATTCCTAGTACTAAATTACTTTTGGAGCCCAGTATTTTCACACACAGTGCTTCTGTGGAGGAGTCTGTCCCTTTTAGGATTTTGAGTCCGCTTGACACTATGCCTTCTGTGACATACAGAGCAACACCTCCTCCAGTATGCCCTTCCCTATCTTTCCTATAGTGTTGATATCCAGTGATGATATATCCACTGGTTCTCTCAATTCCAACAGGTTTCCATTATGCCCACTATATCTAGGTTCTCCTTTAAAACTAGGCAACTCTCCCATTTTAGCTCAGAGGCTTCTTGCATTAGAATAGAAGAACCTATACATGGTGTCCCACTCTAGGTCTGTTCTCATATGTCATTTCATAAAAGTTTGAGAGAACTGTGTATTCCATGGTCCATAATCCACAGAGAACCTCTCCTGCCTCAGGCCATTTGTAAAGAATGGAGGATGAAGAGGAATGGATGGAAAGTGATGCTTTTATGGAACCCATATTCATTCCAATGCATCTTGTGCAGGAGAGGTGTCTTGTGGGTTACACTCATGATTTGCCACTCCAATTTTGTAAGTTTGTTTAATGGCTTCTAGTTAAGACAGTCTGAATAAATCAAAGATGGATTATCAAAACTTCTCTGAACTCAAGCCCTGTTGAGTTCTACCAAGTTCTACTGGAAGATCCATGTGGTTGCTAAAGTGTTACCATCTGTAATATAAACAGCAAGTATTAAAAATACATCCTGGAGTACAATATCATTTTTTTTTAAATGCTTGCTGTCTTTCCCTTCTAACAGGCTGCTTTCCATTCTGTAACTCTGTAATATGGCACATTTACATTTCTTTGTAGGGGAGAAACACACAGCAAAGCGTTTTCAGTACATTTCAACTATTGTTGCGGGGAACAGAACTTGCTGCAGAATGTTCATAAAATATTTGGATCTGATGACTGCCTTCTCATAGATGATTTGTTACCAAGCAACTTTTCCAACACAAGGAAAGAGAAGATTAGATTTTTGTGTAGAGAATTATAGATCACCCTGCACAGAAGCACAATTGGCTGAGATCTGACATTTCTTTGGCTGCAGATTTGGCATCAATTAAATCTTTAGAACACCTCAAGAAGACCTGATTAATTTCAGATCAGATCTGAGCAGCTGCTCAGTCTCCCCTTGCTCACAGTTGCTCTGCAAGAATTGCCCCTTCGACTCTCTTCTTCCCTTTCCCTGCTTTTGGGGTTTTTATAAACCCAAAAATTATTTATAGCAGAGTCAAGAAAAGAAATCCCATAACGAACTTCAGCGTACTTTGTGCCATTCAATTGCCTGATGCACTTTGACTCTAGAGTAATGTACAATCTGTTAAGTAAGATGCTTAATGGCTGTAGTGATCGTAGTAATTTAGAGACATTTCCTTACAAGAAACATTGGGATGGGAACCTAGAGATGACCCCTGGAGAGTGGGGTGAGGGGGTGGAGCCTGGACTGGCTGAGGGAGCTCCAGCAAAGAACTGCTTGTTGTTTCAAACCTATTTAATAAAACCTGCCATGTTATCTTAAGATTTGGACCCAAACTTATTACAATGGTTCTGGTGGAGCTGTATATGTCTGTCACACAGACGTTGTGTAGTTTGGACATAACTGAGAATCCTATGGACTGTGCCCTCACTGCTCGGAAGGCCCTGAATTCGGAGGCTTCCAAGATCCTTATGTCTTGCCATGCTGATCTCTCTCTCTCTCTCTCTCTCTCTCACACACACACACACACACACACACACACACTTTGTATGGGTAACTTTTGGGACAGTGGGGGGACTGGGGGCTCGGGAGAGCTAGTACTGGGCAAGCTCATTACAAGCCAGGCCCAAACTTCAAAGGGGATTGATCTGTACTCATAATGGTTCAGTGTTTTCCAAAGAAGAGCAGCTCATTTCTGATTCCCTCTTTGAATTTGAGTACCACCAAAAGAGACTCTACTCCAGGATTTTCCTGGGAGTGTTAGTCCTTCTGGTCTTTTCCAGACTTAAATTATCCTTTCTTTCCCTCTGTGGCCCACACCAAATAGGACAGTGTGCATGAGGGACCACTTCCTGAGAATGATGAAATTAGGTAACATTCCCCAAGGAGGTAATGAAAACAGTATACATGGGGACTAGAGGTAATGAAATTATTTGCTAATAAATTGAATGAACTGAGGCCAGTTTCTGTGGACATATTTATTACTTGTCAGCAAGGCTTGAATATTTAATGAAAACAGAATCCAGTCCATGGGTTGTTTGTGAGCTGTTCTCTTTAACTAGTCTTACACTGTCACATAAGACTTGATAAAAATTGGCTGTGCAGACTTTTCCCTCAAGGCACAAAAATTCTATAGAACTCAATCAAAAATCCCCTACAGTAGTATTAGGAGAATGTGTTTTATCCATTTTGTACCTGAAATTATACATTATTAACAGCACATTAGGTGGTTAGTACAAAAATGAACTAATCAGAAAGTAGCATGCAACAGAATTCATTTGATTTTTAAAATTCTTTTTGGTCCTTGCCATTGTTTGCTAACAGGATGAAAACTCATTTCCTCCTTACGACCTTCCCTTCTGAATTGCAAAGCAACAGTATAAATTTAGGAGGATTCATTTTTTGAAATCTGTGAATCTTGTGTGAGTTTGTGTATGTGTGTGTGTGTATTGATGCTTGCAATCTGTTCATCCAGCAGAGCATTCCTGATAAGTCACAAAGGCTTCAATCCTATTAATTCCATTACAGAAATGTGTAACTATAAAGTCTATTAAAGGGACTTCATTGACTCTATTCTGGACCAGATTAACCATTATATTAAGTACACTGTCATGTGTGACTACAGAAAATCAATCTTCTTATTATACTTAACTATCACTTCACCATGATTCTCTTGTAGCCTTCCCTCATTTCCTTATCACATGACAGAGGATGTCAGATCATGCACTTAGCTGTACCTTTCAAGTGTCCAGTACAATGAGGACCTTATTTTTAAGCCATCCTCCTTCTCTGGCTTTGTACAGTTTCTTCTGCTCATTCATTCTCAAACTCCCACAATCCCTAGAGACTTTAGTGGGACGTTATCAAAAATGGGGTATTTTATCATAATGAAAGATGCAGGAGGGGTATGTTGTTAAGTGCTGACGATAAATTTAGTAGCCTGCATATGTCCTAATATAGGGCTCCTATTGTTCCTGAAACTGAACCTAATTCCTTTCATGAGATATGGCACCCTAGAAAAACTTGTTGTAACCCCTTACCAGTTCACCAAATGAATGGCATAGCCAACAACGTGGAGTGGAAAGGTGAGAAATGTTCTTATTGGCATCTGGAAAACGCAGAATTACGGCTTAAGTCCTGATACAAACATTGGTATAGCAGCCCCAGGGTTGCAACTGGTTGTGTGAAACCTGGATTCAACCTCCTATTGGGCTGTGAAAGTCACCGGATGCCCTTTGGCTTCCGAAAGTCACTATCTCCCAGCCTAACTAACTGCGCAAGGTAACTTAACATACTGGGCCTCTTGGAGGAAGGACAAGAGGGTACAACATAGGACAGATTCAGCGCCACTACACAATAGATTTGGGGTCCCCAACATGGTGCCCATGTGACTGTGGACACTTCCATTTGTGCCCTCCTGGCTCTCAGCCCCTCCTGACTTATTTTTAATTTTTAAAGATTTTTTTTTAAACTAGGAGGCTGTCATGCTGCAAAATGAAGCGCCAGCCTCCAGCACCATTTTTATTTCCAAGAATAAGATGGGGAATGGTAAAGAACATCCTAAGGGGCTAGAGAGGGCAGGTGTTTTGCCTGTGTTGTGTGTGTGTGTGTTTCTCTGAGCATCACCAGTTTGCCTTCAGTGAAATGGGTGTTAGAACAGAAGTTCAAAAGAGTTCAAAAGAGTGGGATTGTGTTTTCGAACTCCAACCCCACCTCTGCCTTGTACTAAGGTTTGGGGTCAAGTTATTTTTCCTTTAAACTTGCAAGTTTGCCTTCTGGGAAATGGGCATTTTGTGACTGGTGATGCCCATCATGGCAGCCATTATGTGAGTGGGCAAGTGCGCTGGTAGCCATTCTGTGACAGCATGCAATAAAAATTCCAAATGTGAATTTGGATTGCTCATAATTGAGGTGGCATTAGCTCTTCTTCCTAGCCTCACTTCTACCCAGACAACTACTTCCAAACCCCCTTCCTCCTGCACCCTCGCTTGCCTTCACTGGTGCTCTGGCAGCAAGTGGAGGGGGAGGAGTCTTTCTCCCCTTCTTTTTTGACTTCTGGTATGCTGCTGCATAGAGCCCTGGGAAATGTGGTTTTCATTTTGCACTTGTTGGTATGCAGCTATCGGAGAATGTAGGTGGGATAGAGACCACCTCCCACTACCACCCTTTCTTTCTTCCTTCTTCCTTCCCCCTGTCACCAAGGGAACAGCAAAGAAAGAAAGTGGAGGGTTGGGAGTGGAGACTCAGGGCTTCACCACCCAAGGCTAAAGCCCTGCACCCTTACCAGAGATTCTGCTTCCAGGTTCTTTGTGGGATTAAGGTCAGCTCCTTTACACAGGCTAACGCAGGCTGTTTTTTCAGGGTTTCACTTCTTGGCAAAGTTCTATATATTTCATTTTACAGCCACTAGATGGTGCTGTGGATATAGCAGAAGTGAGCAATTTCACACAGCCATTACAACGGATTAAAGAAGATTAATATCTATTACTGCATTATCCATGAGCTTTTAAAAAGTGGGATAAATGTCAGAAAGTGCGGGAGACAACCTAGAGGTTGATGACATTGTGTAAAGGACCCTCAAATTTCTGTGAGTGACCAATCACGAGCATGCAATAAAAGCCTCATGTAGAAATGTTCTCAATAAAGTGTGGGGAAGTTGTATCAGGCGCTGCTGTGCTCCTGGTGACATCTGTGGAGGACCAACAGATGTCAGATGGTGACATCTGTGGAGGACCAACAGGATCCAAACTGCGGAAGCTTATGGAAAACAGTTTCCCCTCCCCGAAGCCTAATTTCTGAGCCTGCTTGGGGGTGGGGGGGTCTCCACAACAACATGAACATATATACGTACATGTTTCTCAGCTTTACACTTATACTAACCCACTGGCAAATACATTGTCAAGGTTATTTTGGAAACTGATTTGCAGTGTTCATTTTTGGTCAGGACTTTGACCAGAGTCTGAATTAAATCCCTTTTAGATTGCATGAACAAAGCAAGCCTGTGTCCTAATGTCGCCCTAGGTTTGAGCGGCAGAATGTAGCCCTAGCAGCCAATTCCACTGACACTTGAAATGAAACATTTCAAGTGCACATTCGTAATTAGGCTGAGGGTGTAATATATCATAAGTTAATTATATATCATTAAAAGACATTTATAGAGCTGTAATATGCATATAAGAGATCAATCTAATTGTCATGCAGTTAACTCCAGTTATTTAAGCAAATAATATATTGTGGCATTTTAATTATCAATCCCACTTTGGAACTTCTCTTTAAAACCTCTCCCATTCGTCCAGACTGTCATTGCTGAACAGTCTCAGATGTGATTTTAAAAACAGCAGCTACTTTTAAACATTGGAAGTCTAGTATATATTCAGCCAGTTTGGGTAGATGAGTAAGATCTGTTTAACTGCAGTCCTGACCAGGTTTAAGTGTTTAACAGATCGTGCCTCATTGGTGGGTGTCTACTGCTTAGTGAGTTCCTGAGAAAACAGATATTTGCAGAGGACAGTGGGGTATTTTGCTCAGCACGATAGTAAACTAACTCCCATGCAAATGCACAGAGGGGAACTGCTACCCAGCTGTTTCTGCCAACAGCAGATGTCTGTATATGGTGAGGTTTAGAAGGAGATATGACAAGTGCTATAGGTATAGTGAGAGGGCAAATTAAGGTAGTGGAGGAAGATATTGGATAACTTCTAAACAGAGATATGTTGGGGTTTAAGTCTTCCAAGAAAGTCCTACTCTGTAATCTCTAATGGAGAACTGTTTTCCTGTGAAGGGATGCATTCCCTCTGTTGGGATGTTGGTAGTTGGGGAGGTGGGAGCCAGAAGTGACCAAGGCCAGAACCAAAGGTGGTCAGGACCATTCCCACCCCCCTCTCTCTCACTCTCCCATTCTGCCATTCCCATCCCTCCCCGCCTCGCCCCTTCTCTCTCCCTCTTCCTCCCTGATGGACAAATTGCTTTTGACAGAAATCTGAATCAATCACTTGCAAAGGCTTCTCCCCTGCCTCATCTTTCCATTGCTCCATCTATTTTAGATTTCCTCCCCACCCCCTGTTTTTTCCCCTCTCCTGGTCTCCTACTCTCCCTCTGGGCTTTCTGTGAAATTAGTTCAAGGGCCAAATGAAATTAGGGCCCGTCACCTGCAGGTTGCCCATTCCTGCTCTAATCTGGAAAGAGCAACTATGCTTGGTGGGATGAGAAATATACTCTGTACATGCTCTGAAGCATTTATTATTACTTATTCCTTTGTATATTACTGAACTAAGAACTGTTTGTCAGCTGTTCAGTAATCCAACACAGTCCTCCCTTCCTCTTATTAAGTATTCTTCCACCACCCCCATTTAGCCTTCTAGAATGTTGAACATCTTGATACCAGAGGCACCCCCCTCTCCTGCCTTCCATCAATCAAGCAGCATATCCTTTGTCTTAATAATGCAACAGTTGCATGGGGGGATGCACTGGACAGGCTCATATCTTCAGGTTGGGACAAGGTGGAGAAAAACAGGGAGGGGATGTGCCTGTCTTCTTCCAGCCTGACCTTTGCCCCCCTCCCATGAATTTGAAGGAGAGACACCCATTAGGACTTAAACTGAATGACTCTAATCCTATACTACTTGGTCACACTAGAATGTGACAGAATGCTGGGAGATTATTAGAGAGTTAGAGGAGCAAAAGCTCTGTCATGATGATGGATGACATGTGGGGAGGACATGTATATTGCATGGACATCTGCACACAGATGTTTCACTAGGGATGGGGGAGAAATTCAGTCAGTTCACATTTGAATGAGAACTTCCTTATTTGCAATGAAGTTCTCCCATCAGGAAAGGCATATAAAAATGTGTACGTTACATTCTATTAGAAAAAACCGTTTGCAAAAAATGTGCGTATTAGGCAAAAATGCATATAAAATGCATGTATTAGGAGAAATGTGCACAAAAATGCTTATGGGGTTTCATGTAAACTTTTTTTGAAAAAATTCTCAAAGTTTTAGACGAACTAAACTTATGATTGGAAAAATGAGAAACGGGAAAGGACCGGTTCGTTTCACCCCTGTGTTTCACACGCACAAATATGTGGCAGTGGTGGAGAGGCTGCCTTGCTCCCACCAGAGAAATGTCCCCATAGTAAGCATTATTATTATTATTATTATTATTATTATTATTATTTCTATACTGCCCCATAGCCGAAGCTCTCTGGGCAGTTTACAAAAGTTAAAACATTAAAATACAATATACAAAATTTAAAAACCACTTACATAAAAGTATACCGACAATATATGCATACAACATATAACTAAAGAAACTTTGAACTAAAAACAATTTATTTAAAAACAATAAATGTGTAATGTTTAAGGTGCTACAAGACTCTGGTGTTTTTGGTGCAATCAACTAACAGAGGCTACCCTCTGGAAAATATGTACTTTTTGATCTTGAAAGGGCCAAATCAAGATAAAGTTATGGTATTTCCAGATTACACCAAAGAAATTGCTGACAAAAGAAGACAATTTACCAAATATCCTGCTATATTTTGTATTCTTTCTGAAGGCCAGATGAAAAAAAAAATTAAATCATGAATTAGCGAAGGCTTGGTTAGCTACAAAGTATAACGCAGGAGACATCTTTTCTAGCTTCATGAGCTGAGAATTCTTCAATCAAGATTGCTCTTTGGATTTGTTTAGGCTACAAGGGCCGGGCAGTACGCCAATGAGGAGGATTGTTTAAATATATTCCTGTTTTATTTTTACTTCTTTTTTATTATATTAGATATGATATACTTTATATAAAATTTTTATTTGGGTGTGTATAGATATGTACACACTCATATATATATATATATATATATATATATCCAGAAATGATATTTAAAATATAGATAGTATAAAATATATTAGTGACTTATTATTTTTTACCCTTTTTTTCTTTTCTTTTTTTTACTATGATTATTACTTTCATTACTATGAGACCTTGACTAGTAATATTTTTAGCTGGCTAAATTTTTAAGCTCTATTATTATATATTAACTGAAGGGCAATATAGGCTTAGTGGAAATGAATTGTATGCTTCCTTCCTTGTTATAAGACTGATGATATGATATTGAAACTGAAGGTTGATTATCTATGCTGTATTGAGGTGTAATGATGGCAATGATATAGGTATAATTTTTTTAATAGAATGATACTTGAAGTCTGTGTGTAATGAAGTTTAAATTTAACTCCTTGAAGTAACTTTGTCATATTTTTTTTCATTTCCCCTTTTGCTTTCTTCCCCCTTGTCTTGTCTATTATTATTACTACTACTATTATTATTATTATCTCCTCTCTCTCTCTTTTGTTTTTTCTCCCCCCCCCCCCCTGCTTCTTTCTCTTGTTACTGCTGTGTCCTCTTAAGAATACTGTATTGTTGGAAACTGTAGATATTGATTGGGTTGTTTCTATTGTTTATTTCATTTATAAAGATTAAAAATAGAAGTAAAAAAGTAAAAAGAATAAGAAAATATGTACTTTTTGTGCACCCCTAGTTGCTGAAATATTTTTCTCCTTTGCAGCAATCTCCCTGCTCACCCCTCCTACACAAAAGGTAGGTAAGATCCCCTTTTCCTTGTATGCTGCCATCGCTACAACATGGGAAAAATGCCTAACTCTCATACCAACCAAGGGCCATTTCTGCTGAAACAAGCAGAATATAAATTAGGATCTATCCACTTTTGTCAGAATTTTTATGCAGAGATCAAAGTTGTTGTTGATGTTCTTGTTATTACTACATTTCTATGCCTTCCCATAGCCAAAGCTCTCTGGGCAGTTTACAAAAGTTAAACCATTAAGATACAATATACAAAGTTAAAAAACCACTTACATAAAAGCATACAGACAATATATGCAAACATATAACTAAAACAACGTTGAACTAAAAACAATTTTTAAAAATCCAACAATAAAACAACACAGCTTAAAACATGGCTTTTAAAAAGCATGGTTATTAGGGAAAACAAAATGAGACCAGAACTTGTGATGCCCTTTTCCAAGTAATACTTTGGATGAAAGAAACAGAACTGAAATTGATGTGTGTATTGGGGGAGGGGGAGAGTCTTGGAAGAATATCTCTCGGAAAAAGATTGCTGTGTATAGTATGTACTTGGCCCCCATTGTCACCCATTCCATTAAAAAAGCAATACTTTTGCAAGATGTACTGAATCCTCTGCTCTGTGGCACTAAATAAAACCAGGTATGTTTACACAACGGTATTGCTGGAAGGGGGAAAAGTAACCTTAAAAAAAGAGACATAAATAACTGTGTTTTAATATGGAATTGTTTATGCAGGTAAATTTTAATGGGGAGGCGCAACCACAGTTATGACTGCAGTAATCATCATGTAATTTTCAAAGGCCTGCATTGCTGAGGCTTGTAAGCAATGCAGTAATGCATTTGAAGAAGACTCATTAGATCTAAGTAATAGCTGGGGCCTAAACATTCTATCAGGGAGCTGTAGAACAAATCAACTTTTATTGCCAAGGCAAAAAAAAAGTAGAAAACTCAATTTTCCTCAGAAGCTAATAAAAAAAATTATATATTTTTTTATCAAATGAGTGGAAGGTTTATTACTTTGTTGCTGGCTTCATAAAAATGGGAGAAAAACTAAAAAAGAAAAAAAAAGATAACAGCTGGGAGCCACAGTGCGGCTGATCAAGACAGATGCCTCAGAGGTATGATATTCATTACTTCACTAATACTGAACAGCAAACAAGGCTTAATTAATTTGAATTTAAACTGCTCTGTTAACCTGACAAAGGAGCAGAATAAGGATTCTGCAGACATACTGGCAATGGACACTTGCCAACGTAATTGTGGATCTCTTTGTGTAACTGTAGAGAAATAACAATTCATACAAGGTCAGGTTAATTATTACTCTCAGGGTGCTGCAGAGTGAATCTGTGGCCTTTTGGGGGTTCCCTACTGAACATGTGGGTGCATCCTGCTCCTTGAGCATGAGAGAAAACTCCTATGGTCCCTGGGTAGGTGTCCCAGGGACCATAGGATGGCTCAGAAAATCCCTTCTGAGGTGGGAGACCGGGCTCTGACCCCACAAGGGGGACTCAGAGATCTGACCCCAACCACTTGCAGCTGGCACAGAGGGAATCGCATTGCCTGATCCCCTGATGCTCCAAGGTCAGGAAGTCGACTTCAGAGAGGGAGAAAAGGGGTGTTCTGGTGGGTGGGGAGGAGAGGAGGCCAGAGAAGCCAGGATATGATTTATCCTAAGCCTCCTCCAGCCTCCTTCCCTCCCCCTCCAAAGCATCCTTGCTAGATGGATTGAAAACCCCATCTAGCAAAGAAACTGAAAGATTGGAGGATGGGGAGATGGAGAAGGCGGTTTGTATTCAGGTAGGTAAGAAACTGAAAATACTGTCTTTAGATTAATAAATAATATTCATAATCAACAGTATTGCATTCTGTTTCATGCACAGCCCTTTTAAACAAGATGTATCCAACCTGGAATAGTTTAACACATGAAAGACTAGGGCTCTTGCAAAATCCCCCTTGCTGTTCCCTGACTGATGCATGGACAAAGCTCCTCGCTTGGTGACTGAGCCACCATTTTGTTTCTCCCGAAATATCCCAGTTACAGCCATTTTTTTTAAACATCTCACCTTCCAACCAATTTGTCTTTCATATGGATTTGGCAGGGCCATAAAATGGCCAAAATCTTCCCCATCTCCAAAATTCATGTAACCTGAATTTCCACCACCCCCACAAAATTGAGCTAGAGGTTCTCAGATGAAAACTTTGTCTCAATCCTGTTTAAGATGTGCTCCATGAATGGAAGGGAATGGTACCCAAATTATATTTCACGTCTGTGACTCCAGTGTTGCACTGGCAGGTGGGGAGATGTTGTGAGACTAATATCTCTGCTCTAAAGCTATGCGAGTTATGTTCTTTAAAATGCTACTGTTCTTTTTCTATGGAAAATTTGAACACTTAGAGCTGATAGCAGAGAGAGCAGTAAAGATCCCTTACGCTGACCTAGCAGGCTTTCCTGTTGCGCGCAAATATATTTGCCTTCATTGGGAAAATGTTAGTTAATTTCCAAGTCACTCATCGGGGCAGACTAATGAAATTGTTCATGGTAATCGACAGCCCATCAAGACCACCTTAGCAGTGATGTACACGTTGATATAGAGACCTGTACAGGTGAGAACTACCCTGCAAATTGTCACAGTGACAAGCCTGACTGGCACCTTGTGATCTTCTTTCCTTCTCCTTGTCTGAAAATAATCTAAGTCTCCAAACAGAGGTTTCCTACCAGGTGTCTGCCTTCAATTATCCTTTTCACTTTCAATTTGTCATTATGTCTGTCCCAAGACAATGATTTTCACTCCAACCTGAACCAGACTGCCTAGTTCTTTCTTAACACCTCACCCTCGAGCCAATTTGTTTTTCTGGTGGGTTTGGCGGAGCTCACAAAAAGTTAGCTTATGGGGAAGTGTCTCCTCATTTGAAGAAAGATAACATCTCAGAGTGCATTTATTGGCAGGTGGGTGGCCTGGCAGTCTTGGAATGGTTGAAGCAGAAATGGGATGAGACATTAAAAGTATTGGGGGGGCAACATGGGTAGTGTGATGCAGCAAAAAGATTCACAGGCTGTAGTGCTGTAGCTGAATGGTTTGGAAGTGAATTGGTCCATTAAAATCTTGCATAGGGCAAGATGAATATTCCATATATTAGGGAAGTAGAACCTCAGGCCGGGGGGCAAATCTAGCTCTCCTGGGATCCCAATCTGGCCATCTGGTATTCCACAGATGGCCATGCACCCTCCCCCTGGGACCACAGCTCAGTGGCAGAGCACCTGTTTTGTATGCAGAAGGTCCCAGGTTTGATTCCCGGCATCTCCAGGTAGGGCAAGAAAAAACTGCCAGAAACCCTGGTGAGACGCTGCCAGTCAGTGTCAACAATACTGGGCTAGATGGACCCATGATCTGACTCAGTATTAGGCAGCTTCCTATGTTTCCCACCCTCTTTGCCCCAACAACCTATCTTTTGGTGGTTTCTCAGCTTGTGTATAGTTTTTCCCCACATTCTGAAAGGTTGAAATTCCTCTCTCAATAAGAGCTTTAAGCCAAAATAAGCTAGTATTTTTGGTGTTTGTGCCTAGGGATGTATGGACTGTGTAAAATACATTCTGTCGAAGTTTCACAGGTTGTCAGTTGCCTTTGATTCCATCATCTGCCCATCAATGGAATTTGATTTTTTTTTTAGTTTCCAAATTTGTGCAAATTCACACGTGCAAAAATCAACAAATTCCCACCAAATGTGCACACACACACCCAAATGCGCATTTTCACACTTTAACCTATGGGGGAAATGAGCATTTTTGGCTGGGTTTTTTTTTCATTTTTGCATATTTTATGATGACGACATTTGCACAAAATTCCCGAAGGCTAGAAAAATGGTCCACAAGTCCACAGAATCTGCCCGATGGGGGAAAGCCAATCCGCTGCAGAACCCATGGGTCAGTTTCATAAAAATCATCTGGTTCCATTGAGGATGTCTCCAATCTCCCTATTTGTGCCCCCACCCCTTTTGCCTTCAGCCCCACTCACCACTGGAATGTGTCCGACCAAAGCTTCTCTGAATTGGAATTTGGCCAGCCCAGGCTGAAAGAGGTTTGGCGCCTCTACCATAGACTCATGCTTTAGTCTCTGGCAAGGAAAAACATCCAGCTTTCTACTAAAGGCCTTCCTAGATTGAATGGTGGCTTCCCATTTGGTCTCTACATCTATTGGTAGCTTTGTGGTTCTCTGTACATGCACAGATCTGGTGTCCTTTAGACATTCTCCCAGTGGCACTGGACCTATCCCCCCCCCACCCCCCTAAAGAGCTCTTGAGCAGCTGGGATAATGTTTAGATTCAATTATCAAAAACATACGATCAACTTCACATGCACTTTACAAATCTGTATAACAATTGTTTTAGCCAGAAACATGTACCTCTAGATTAAATAAACACGAAGCCCTTCAAATATGGCAGATGCCAAATGCATGTCAAACATGAATTCACTGGACTTCTTCAGTGGCCTAGTAATGTCACAACAATCACAATTTCACACACCAACATACCTTGCCTCTCAACCCACTCTGTCACTTAAAGTGAAACAACAACAAATGTAACATTGGTATTGCTTGTAAATTAAACAGGAATTGATTTAAAAAAAAAAATTAAAAAGTTGGCATCAGAAATAATCAGAATGGAAAGATATGTATGTGTTTATATGTGTATTCACACACACTTGTGAATATAATACTTTTGTATATATAAACACATGTGAAATAATCATATAATCAAAAATAAACTCACCACTTAAAAACCACTAGCATGCATATATGAAGGCAAAACACAGAAATCTTTACATCTTCATAGCCCTGGGAATGAAATAAGAGACAAAAATAATTCAGAGAAGTCTACCTAAATGCACTGTGATTCAAAAAATCCTCATAATACAACCACTAAGTCATACAGGGTGCAATGGGACATTTGTTGTTCAGTCGTTCAGTCGTGTTCAACACTTCGTGACCCCATGGACCATAGTACGCCAGGCCTTCCTGTCCTGCACTCTCTCCTGGAGCGTGCTCAAGTCCATATTCATTCCATCGGTGATGCTATCTAGCCATCGCATCCTCTGCCGTCCCCTTCTCCATTTGCTTTCAGTCTTTCCCAGCATCAGGGTCTTTTCCAGAGAGTTTCCTCTTCGCATTAGGTGGCCAAAATATTTGAGCTTCAGCTTCAGTATCTGTCCTTCCAATGAGCAGTCAGGGTTGATTTCCTTTAGGATGGACTGATTTGACCTCCTTGCAGTCCAGGGGACTCGTAAGAGTCTTCTCCAGCACCACAGTTATAGTCCAGCCCTCACAGCCATACGTTACTACTGGGAAAACCATAGCTTTGATTAGACGGACCTTTGTCGGCAAGGTGATGTCTCTGCTTCTTACTATGCTGTCTAGGTTTGCCATAGCTTTCCTCCCAAGGAGCAAGCATCTTTTAATTTCATGGCTACAGTCACCGTCTGCGGTGATCTTGGAGCCCAAGAAAATAAAATCTGTCACTGCGTCCATTTCTTCCCCTTCCATATGCCAGGAAGTGATGGGGCCAGATGCCATGATCTTAGTTTTTTTAATGTTGAGTTTCAAACCAGCCTTTGCACTCTCCTCTTTCACCCTCAACAAGAGGCCCTTTAGATCCTCTTCACTTTCTGCCATTAGGGTAGTATCATCTGCATATCGGAGGTTGTTGATAATTCTCCTGGCAATCTTAATTCCGACTTGTAATTTATCCAACCCGGCATTTCTCATGATGTACTCTGCATATAAGTTAAATAAGCAGGGAGACAATATGCAGCCTTGTCGTATTCCTTTCCCAATTTTGAACCAATCAGTTGTTCCATGTCTGGTTCTTACTGTTGCTTCTTGACCCTCGTACAGGTTTCTCAGGAGACAGGTAAGGTGGTCTGGTACCCCCATCTCTTTCAGAATTTGCCACAGTTTGTTGTGATCCACACAATCAAAGGCTTTAGCGTAGTCAATGAAGCAGAAATAGACGTTTTTCTGGAATTCTCTTGCTTTCTCCATGATCCAGCGAAAGTTGGCGATTTGATCTCTAGTTCCTCTGCCTCTTCGAAACCCCGCTTGTATTTCCGGTAGTTCTCGGTTCGCATACTGCTGAAGCCTAGAAAAGACCTTTTCCAGTCTTGTGACCACTGTTGAGTGTTCCAATTTGGTTGGCATATTGAGTGCAGCACTTTAACAGCATCATCTTTTAGGATTTTAAATAGTTCAGCTGGAATACTGTCATCTCCGCTAGCGTTGTTGTTAGTAATGCTTCCTAAGGCCCACTTGACTTCACTCTCTAGGATGTCCAGCTCCAGTTCAGTGACTGCACTATCATGGCTATCAGGGATATTCAGATCTTTCCTGCATAGTTCTTCTGTGTATTCTTTCCACCTCTTCTTAATCTCATCTGCTTCTGTTAGGTCCCTGCCTTCTTGGTCCTTTATCATGCCTGTCTTTGCACAAAACGTTCCCTTGAGATCTCTGATTTTCTTGAAGAGATCTCTAGTCTTTCCCATTCTGTTGTTTTCCTCGGTTTCTTTGCATTGTTCATTTAAGAAGGCCTTCTTGTCTCTCCTTGCTATTCTCTGGAACGCTACATTCAGTTGGATATATCTTCTTCCCCTTTCTCCCTTGCTTTTCGCTTCCCTTCTTTCCTCAGCTACTTGTAAAGCCTCATCAGACAGCCACTTGGCTTTCTTGCATTTCTTTTTCTTTGGGATGGATTGAGTTGCTGCCTCCTGAACAATGTTACGGACCTCCGTCCATAGTTCCTCAGGCACTCTGTCTATCAGGTCTAATCCCTGAAATCTATTCCTCACCTCCACTGTATATTCATAAGGGATATGATTTAGGTCATACCTGAATGGTTTAGTGGTTTTCCCTACGTTCTTCAATTTCAGCCGAAATTTTGCAACAAGAAGCTCATGATCTGAGCCACAGTCAGCTCCAGGTCTTGTTTTTACTGACTGTATAGAGCTTCTCCATCTTTGGCTGCAAAGGACATAATCAATCTGATTTTGATATTGACCATCTGGTGATGACCATGTGTAGAGTCGCCTCTTGTGCTGTTGGAAAAGAGTGTTTGCTATGATCAGCGTGTTCTCTTGGCAAAACTCGATTAGCCTTAGTCCTGCTTCATTTTGTACACCAAGGCCATGCTTGCCTGTTATCCCAGTGATTTCTTGACTTCCTACTTTAGCATTCCAATCCCCTATGATGAAGAGGACATATTTTTTTGGTGTTAGTTCTAGAAGGTGTTGTAGGTCTTCATAGAACCCATCAACCTCAGCTTCTTCGGCCTCAGTGGTTGGGGCGTAGACTTGAATTACTGTGATGTTGAATGGTTTGCTTTAGATTCGTACTGAAATCATTCTATTGTTTTTGAGATTGTACCCCGGTACTGCTTTTCCCACCCTTTTGTTGACTATGAGTGCTACTCCATTTCTTCTAAGGGATTCTTGCCCACAGTAGTAGATATGATGGTCACCTGAATTAAATTCACCCATGCTTGTCCATTTGAGTTCGCTGATTCCCAAGATGTCGATGTTCAATTTTGCCATCTCATGTTTGACCACCTCCAGCTTACCTTGACTCATTGATCTTACATTCCAGGTTCCTAAACAATATTGTTCTTTACAGCATCGGATTTTCTTTTCACCACCAGACACATCCACAGCTGAATGTCCTTTTGGCTTTGGCCCAGCCACTTCACTCTTTCTGGCGCTACTTGGAAATACCCTCTGCTCTTCCCCAGTAGTATATTGGACACCTTCCGACCTGAGGGGCTCATCTTCCAGCGTCATCTCTTTTAGCCTTGTGATACATTCCATGGGGTTTTCTTGGCAAGAATCCTGAAGTGGGTTGCCATTTCCTTCTCCAGTGGACCACATTTTGTCAGAACTCTCCTCCATGACCTGTCCGTCTTGGGTGGCCCTGCACAGCATAGCTTATGGCTTCACTGAGTTATGCAAGCCCCTTTGCCACAACAAGGCAGTGATCCATGAAGGGGAATGGGACATTACTAATGACCAATACCAAAAATAACTCCTAATACAAGTATGGCAATTAGTGGTATTGGTTTTCGTTATAAATGTTGATCAGCCTTCTCAGCTATGTTGCCTGCCATCTTCTATTCATATCTGAGCTCGTAGTGGTGTTATTTCTCTTACTTCTTTCCCATTAGAGAAAGATTTTTTTCAGTCCTGAAGCCAATATGACAGAGTCATTGTTGCTTACAGTGAATTGCTCATCCTACTGTCATCTTTGGTAAACAGGTTTGTGTATTTTTGTAGTTTTTCAAAACCTTTCAAATCCTATTGATGGGGAAAAACAGAGAGTGTGTTTGTTTGGGATGGCGGAGATTTTTGTTTGGTTCATTTTTTCATAAGAACTTACCAAATTTGCAGATTTGTTCCTAATGAGGATAGAAAGAACTTGAGA
This sequence comes from Heloderma suspectum, assembly GCF_057233095.1. Classification (NCBI taxonomy): domain Eukaryota; kingdom Metazoa; phylum Chordata; class Lepidosauria; order Squamata; family Helodermatidae; genus Heloderma; species Heloderma suspectum. The sequence goes on from NC_139461.1 coordinate 258,585,043, forward strand.
TTTAAAAACAAACAACAACCATGGATGGCAGAGAACCCAAAACGGACGGATTGTCCAGGCCCAGAGCTTTGAGATCATAGCTCTTAAAAGTCTGTGTTTGGATCCCTGTGTATTCAACCATGTTTGTCGTGCTGGCTTAGGTTATCACCTTTCTTTTTCTGACAGGCTCCACATCTTTAACAGCTATATGGAACGAAAGTACAACATGGTCCTCTCCATGCTGGAATAGCTGTACCAACTGAATTTGGCCAATGCAGATGGGTGAGAATTTTGATTTGGTTTTGATAAGGATCTACCAAAACTGGAAACCTCCTTTCATGGAGGATAAGGCTATCAATGGCTACTAGTCATGATGACTCTATTACCTTCAGTATCAGAAATGGTATGCGCTCTGTAGGCCAGTGGCTGGGGAATACAAGCAGGAGAGTGCTCATGTTCCCCAGCAACTGGTGTGCATAGCACTCATGTCCTGGTGGTGGTCTTCCCATAGGCATCTGGCTGGACACAATGGGAACAGAATGCTGAACTAGATGGGCCTTTGGTCTGATCCTGCAGGGCTCTTCTTAATGCTTCTTTTGTAACACACCTAGGTCTCTTAAAACCATTGTTTGTCTCCAGCCTGTTCATGTCCAAGTGCCAAGAAAGCAGCCTCCCCAAGCCTGATGCCCTCCAGATTTTATGCACCACAACTCTCAGCATTCATGAACATTGGCTATGATGACTGGGACTGATGCCGAAGCTCAAACCATCTAGAGTGTCCTGCTCCAACTAGGTTCTGCAATTTGCTATGCAAACACAAAGTGGATTCAATCAAGAAGTCAAGTGAGCAAAAGTCAGGCACAATTTTACCAGGTAAACATGGATTTTCCAGAGAGAAGTCAGAGGAATAGTTAAGGTCAAAGACACTTGCTATCAGTCAAGTAGAACCAGAGTCCAAAAAGCAGCATCAGGCAGAAGTCCAAAGATCAATAACACAGACATCCAAACATGAACCAGGGTACAAGATACTGGAGCTGAAGACCAGCATTGTTCCCAGCAAAGGCTAGACTGAGAATGGAGATTTTTATTGCCAGAACTTCCTGAGCCTCACCCAAGATTCAGCTGCAATATATTATAAACCTTGCTTCTGAGCAGTTCCCTCCTCTCCATGAGTCCTTCTTTGGAGCTGGGTACTTCTCTTTAAAGGAGCCCTACTGATTTGCCCCCCTTCATGGATCACTGCCTTGTTGTGGCGAAGGGGCTTGCGTAACTCAGTGAAGCCATAAGCTATGCTGTGCAGGGCCATCCAAGACGGACAGGTCATGGCAGAGAGTTCTGACAAAATGTGGTCCACTGGAGAAGGAAATGGCAACCCACTCCAGTATTCTTGCCAAGAAAACCCCATGGAACGTATCACAAGGCTAAAAGAGATGACGCCGGAAGATGAGCCCCTCAGGTCGGAAGGTGTCCAATATGCTACTGGGGAAGAGCAGAGGGTATTTCCAAGTAGCGCCAGAAAGAGTGAAGCGGCTGGGCCAAACCCGAAAGGACACTCAGCTGTGGATGTGTCTGGCGGTGAAAAGAAAATCCAATGCTGTAAAGAACAATATTGTTTAGGAACCTGGAATGTAAGATCAATGAATCAAGGTAAGCTGGAGGTGGTCAAACATGAGATGGCAAGATTGAACATCGACATCTTGGGAATCAGCGAACTAAAATGGACAGGCATGGGCGAATTTAATTCAGGTGACCATCATATCTACTATTGTGGGCAAGAATCCCTTAGAAGAAATGGAGTAGCACTCATAGTCAACAAAAGGGTGGGAAAAGCAGTACTGGGGTACAATCTTAAAAATGATAGAATGATCTCAGTACGAATCCAAGGCAAACCATTCAACATCACAGTAATTCAAGTCTATGCCCCAACCACTGAGGCCGAAGAAGCTGAGGTTGATCGGTTCTATGAAGACCTACAACACCTTCTAGAACTAACACCAAAAAAAGATGTCCCCTTCATCATAGGGGATTGGAATGCTAAAATAGGAAGTCCAGAAATCACCGGAATAACAGGCAGGCATGGCCTTGGTGTACAAAATGAAGCAGGACAAAAGCTAATAGAGTTTTGCCAAGAGAACATGCTGATCATAGCAAACACTCTTTTCCAACAGCACAAGAGGCGACTCTACACATGGACGTCACCAGATGGTCAATATCGAAATCAGATTGATTATGTCCTTTGCAGCCAAAGATGGAGAAGCTCCATACAGTCAGTAAAAACAAGACCTGGAGCTGACTGTGGCTCAGATCATGAGCTGCTTCTTGCAAAATTTCAGCTTAAATTGATGAACGTAGGGAAAACCACTAAACCTTTCAGGTATGACCTAAATCATATCCCTGATGAATATACAGTGGAGGTGAGGAATAGATTTCAGGGATTAGACCTGATAGACAGAGTGCCTGAGGAACTATGGACGGAGGTCCGTAACATTGTTCAGGAGGCAGCAACGAAATCCATCCCAAAGAAAAAGAAATGCAAGAAAGCCAAGTGGCTGTCTGATGAGGCTTTACAAGTAGCTCACGAAAGAAGGGAAGCGAAAAGCAAAGGAGAAAGGGGAAGATATACCCAACTGAATGCAGAGTTCCAGAGAATAGCAAGGAGAGACAAGAAGGCCTTCTTAAATGAACAATGCAAAGAAATCGAGGAAAACAACAGAATGGGAAAGACTAGAGATCTCTTCAAGAAAATTGGAGATCTCAAGGGAACGTTTTGTGCAAAGACGGGCATGATAAAGGACAAAGAAGGCAGGGACCTAGCAGAAGCAGATGAGATTAAGAAGAGGTGGCAAGAATACACAGAAGAACTATACAGGAAAGATCTGAATGTCCCTGATAGCCATGATAGTGCGGTCACTGAACTTGAGCCGGACATCCTCGAGAGTGAAGTCAAGTGGGCCTTAGGAAGCATTAGTAACAACAAAGCTAGCGGAGATGACAGTATTCCAGCCGAGCTATTTAAAATCCTAAAAGATGATGCTGTTAAAGTGCTGCATTCAATATGCCAACAAATCTGGAACACTCAACAGTGGCCACAAGACTGGAAAAGGTCAGTTTACATTCCAATTCCAAAGAAGGGCAACGCCAAAGAGTGTTCAAACTACCGCACAATTGCGCTCATTTCACATGCCAGCAAGGTGATGCTCAAAATCCTACAAGCTAGGCTTCAGCAGTATGCGAACGGAGAACTACCGGAAGTACAAGCTGGGTTTAGAAGAGGCAGAGGAACTAGAGATCAAATCGCCAACATTCGCTGCATCATGGAGAAAGCAAGAGAATTCCAGAAAAACGTCTATTTCTGCTTCATTGACTACGCTAAAGCCTTTGATTGTGTGGATCCCAACAAACTGTGGCAAATTCTTAAAGTGATGGGAGTACCAGACCACCTTACCTGTCTCCTGAGAAACCTGTATGAGGGTCAAGAAGCAACAGTAAGAACCAGACATGGAACAACCGATTGGTTCAAAATTGGGAAAGGAGTACGACAAGGCTGCATATTGTCACCCTGCTTATTTAACTTATATGCAGAGTACATCATGAGAAATGCCGGGTTGGATGAATCAGAGGTCGGAATTAAGATTGCTGGGAGAATTATCAACAACCTCCGATATGCAGACGATACCACCCTAATGGCAGAAAGTGAAGAGGATCTCAAGAGCCTCTTGTTGAGGGTGAAAGAGGAGAGTGCAAAAGCTGGTTTGAAACTCAACATTAAAAAAACTAAGATCATGTCATCTGGCTCTATCACTTCCTGGCATATAGAAGGGGAAGAAATGGAAGCAGTGACAGATTTTACTTTCTCGGGCTCCAAGATCACCGCAGACGGTGACTGTAGCCATGAAATTAAAAGACGCTTGCTCCTTGGGAGGAAAGCTATGGCAAACCTAGACAGCATAGTAAGAAGCAGAGACATCACCTTGCCGTCAGAGGTCTGTCTAATCAAAGCTATGGTTTTCCCAGTAGTAATGTATGGCTGTGAGATCTGGACTATAAGGAAGGCTGAGCGCCGAAGAATTGATGCTTTCGAACTGTGGTGCTGGAGAAGACTCTTACGAGTCCCCTGGACTGTAAGGAGGTCAAATCAGTCCATCCTAAAGGAAATCAACCCTGACTGCTCATTGGAAGGACAGATAATGAAGCTGAAGCTCCAATATTTTGGCCACCTAATGCGAAGAGAAAACTCCCTGGAAAAGACCCTGATGCTGGGAAAGACTGAAGGCAAAAGGAGAAGGGGACGGCAGAGGATGAGATGGCTAGATAGCATCACTGATGCAATGAATATGAACTTGAGCACGCTCCGGGAGAGAGCGCAGGACAGGAAGGCCTGGCGTGCTATGGTCCATGGGGTCACGAAGAGTCGGACACGACTGAACGACTGAACAACAACAACAACTGATTTGCCTCTTAAGGCAATGATGCTCTCTGGGATTGGGTGGCTGTTCAGCCTCTGTCCATGAAGCAAAACTCCCCTCCTCTTTCAGGGGGGGAGACTCCCCCAGATTTCCTGATATAGGTTGTACATGAGCCATCTCTGGGAGCTCTAGCTCCTCGGAGGAGGATTCCTCCAGCAGGGGCATGACATAGGGGGTGCCAGGTTGGGAAAGGCTGCTAAACAGCATACCCCTGAGCTGATGTAGGACTTCCCTTTCACCATCAGTTGTTCAGCGAGTAGATATTTCTTGATCAAAAGTGGAAGGCAGCTGTCCCGGGAGAAACCTGTAACAGATTTTACAGCTTTATACTTCTGCCAGCGCCACATCCCTTTCTTTAGCTTGGGAATGGAAGAGACTCATTTGACAAACTCGAGAACTAGTGGGAGACTGATGTTTAGATCTAACATAATTTCCCATGGAGTCATTCTGCATTTCCCTGTTGTTATGTGTGTTTTGCTTTCAGCCAGAGAGCTCACAGCTCCATCAATGGGTCCCTTGGGAAACCGGCAATGGAATGAAATGATCTCTGGTGGGTTGTTGTCAAATAGTCAGGAAAAACAAACAAACCCACATCAACTGAGCTCAAGGCAGTTTGCATGGGCAAAAGCACAGAAGCATGGCACCTTTTTAGCAACGGAACACCTGGCAGGATTGACATAAGAGACAGATAGAAAATCAGGGAGAAAGCTGGAAAGAAAGCTGCTCTCTATCCACAACTCTCCAGCTTACTGACTGTCAGCATTTTCCCATCCAAATATATACTTTAGCTTCAGCTTCAGGTTTCAAATATATATCTAAAGAAGTACAAGCCAGCAGGAAGACTTCTTTCTTTCTTTCTTTCTTTCTTTCTTTCTTTCTTTCTTTCTTTCACAGGACCAGGACTCAAACTGCTGCTTAGGCTCATGTGATGCACTAGCTGGGGGAATTTCTGGCTTGCAGGCCAAATGTGGAACCACAGACCTCTCAATCCAGACTCCAGATTTTCCCCAGGCCATGCCCCTCTGTCGAGGCCACACACGCCTCACTGGCCCTGCTCCAGGTTGTTGATATTATTTACTCCATCACACACTTTCCCTCAACTGCAAAGCTGATAGAGCGAACCTTGGAGCACAAGTGGTAGAAGCAGAATGTGTGGATGGAAGTGTCTTCTTTTGGCATTGTGTACTGAAGAAAGGTACGAGTCACATACATCTGCCCCCTTCAGGCTCTGGCCCTGCCCAGATTGGGCTCCAGCCACACCCACTGCTGAAATGCAGGTTTGGACCAAGGTAATGTGAAGCTGAAGAGGAAAAAGGTTCTAACTCAGTGATTTTTTTAAAAAACTTTTAACCACAGATTAACATGCCTTAACCACAGAAGACCCCATGCCTTCTGAAAACTGCTTCTGAAAGCAGTTCAAATGTGGTGCACTGGGTAGACTGCTGGACTACAAGTGAAGAGCCTCAGGTTCAAATTCCCACTCACCTAAGAAGTTCATTTGGTGACCTTAGGCCAGCCACTATCTCTCAGCCTAACCTTCCTGACAAGGTTGCTGTGAAGATAAAATGGGTAGTGGGCAAGAACCATGTGTGCCACCTTGAGCTCCCTGGAGAGAGGTCTGGGGATGTGGAGGGGGTGTTGTTGTTCCTAGACTAGCAGAAGGCTCCATCCACTAACTCCTTCACAGACACCACACTGTGGAGACCCGCCAGCCAACCCAGAAGCTGAAAGAGGGATGGGCAGGAGAATGCCAAGGCAGCATGGCTGGGGCTCCCAAGCAGAGCAGGGCTATTTAAACTGCCCAGTGAGAAGGAGAAGAGGTATGTAAGAAGGACAAGGATGGAGACAAGTGGGGAGACAGACAAGGGATACAGTGGAGCAGAGAGAAGCCAGGGGATGGAAGAAAGAGGAGAAGCAAATGGAAATAATATCCAAGAAAGAGAGATAGAGAGGGGATAAAAGAGAGTTGGACACTAAGTGGGAGTACAGTGGGAATTGGTAGGGAGGATGAGAGTGAGGCTGACGGCAACACAGAGAGACAGTTGGTGGAAGAAATGTCCCATTTGCTCTAGAGAAAGGCCATGAGTGGTCAAGACCCTGGCCAGCATTCTTAAGGGGAAAGAGGAGGAAGAAGTTCAAAAGGGGGAAAGAAGTTGGTAGGGAAAGGCAGCCAGGCCAGAAAGGAGCTGGGGGCAAGAACAGTCCAGGTGTCAGTCATCGAGGTGCAACCTCTTCACACTAATACTTCCTTAGGGGCTGTTGTTTCCCCCATGGGATCAGGATGGGGTGCCAGCGGGAAGTCTGTCCCCCTGCCCCTGGAAGTCCCTTAAAGAGGCCAGCCCAAACACTTACTCGAGGCCATGCAAAATCAGCCAGGCTTAGCCACAAGCAAACCAAATTATTCTTTCAAAATAGTATTTCCTAACTGTACTTACAACAAGGACTGAAGTGGAGTGCTAATGTGTAAATAAAATAAAGTGTAAATTTTTAAAAAGAGCTGGATTGAACGAGTGAGGTTTACATTTGTGTATACAATGGAGATGATGGACCAAGGAGAGTTTGAGGTGCCCCTCCCCACTGTAGAGCTCACAGTGGGATATGAATGCAATAAATATATAATAAATAAATAAAGTCATCCCCAGCTGCTTTTCTATCCATACTGGAAAAGATACAGGTGTCCATATATTTTCCCTACAAGAAAAATACAGCTAGGGGGAGATTTTCAGCAGGAAAAAAATGGTTGGAGAAAGGGTTAAGCAGCCCATCACTTGCCATTCCTCTGCTCAGACTTGCAGCCTACTGAGGCTGCTTTGTTTGTTTTTTAAAAGAATTTGATTGAAAGGAACACACAACTGGCATCTAACCTCTAGCTTGGCCCTAATAATAGCACCTTTCTCTATTTGCCATCGGACATTAACATTGAACATTTAAGAAGCACACATTTGATTTGAGATGCCTTTGGTAAATTCAGCATGCAATCTTTTCCATCTCTCTGTTGTTAAAATGAGAGATTCACTGTGCCTATAACTATAATCATCCTTGCCCTCTCTGGACCTTTTCTAATTCTGCACTCTCATTTTGAAATTCTTCAAGCCACTTAAAAGCCCATTAGGTTGGTATCTGCAGGTAGAATCCACAAATGCACGAATGCATACAGTCTGATGAAAGCAGTTTAACTCTCTAATCAGATGGATCCATAGCTGTGAATATATCTTCCTCCAGGGGATTGATTCCTCCGCACTCTGTTGTTTTGAAGTGTTTCCTTTCACAGCTGCAATTTTATGCCTCTCCCAAATGGCTCCCTAGAAGTGGAAACCATCTCTGTTCTGCACTATCCAGTACAATACAATACAATAAAAAATAAGGTGTTCTGATATCACTGTGAGAGTGCATTCAACATTTCAGCCTGAAAAGTATTATTAAACAACAAGTAGGACTTGCAGCAAAACGTTGCTGCAGGAGGCTCAGGTTTTCCCCCCAAAAGGTTGCATTTTGTTTTGGGGTTTTTTTGTATTCATGCAAACCTCAGGGTTCCCCCGAGCATGCTGACACCTTCCTGTTGTGCATGAGTGGTGCTTTTTTGGCTGCATAAGGGTCGGCACTTGGACAATTGAGATCTCCATTAGCAAGTGGGACCTGCAACAAAAGGTTGCAGTCTGGAATGCTCCTGTTCAGGATGTTCCATTTTATTCCCTTTTCCTTCTGGTTTTCCTTTCCCCACAACAATCTGTCAGCATTCTGTGCCCATTGGGCATTCTAAGTCCTCATTGGGCTGTTTCTGGTCCCCGCTGGGCAGTGGCAGGAGGAACCCCCTAACCATAGAGCTATGAACCTACCTCATATTTTTACTGGATGATATGGCCAGATGGTGTGACCTGGCATAAGAATCCTGGGGCATTTCTACACCAGCCTAAAATCCTGCATTTAAGATGGGGCTTTCTGTTTCGTTTTAAATGGAGGATCACAACAACTCCCTTTTTCACATGCTTCTTTTCCTCCCACCCCCTTCCCCCTCCTTCTCCCCGAACTGAGTCTTCCATTATCTTTCATTGATCTCGCTCCTCTTCTTGCCGCTTTTCCTCTTTTCACAGAGGAAACTCAAGTGGAACACAACAGGGTAATTTGATAGCTCATTATCTGCGATCTATTTAAAAATGGAACAAAGGGCATTTAGTGCAGAAGGGTCACGGCGTCATGTAAAGAGCCTGCAAACTTCCATGAAGGAGAAATGTCCATTGCAGGATAAAATCTCAGTGTGAAGGAGCCCCTGGTGTGGTGGCTGCAAGAAAGAAATGGGTCCTTTCGTGAAGGCATCTGGATCCAATGCAGTTATTTCTATGCCAGTCCTGAGCCATCATGCTACTGTGGTGGGAACAAGTCTCCCTCTCCCTTCCTTGCATGATCCTATGGATACCCATAGGAATCCATAGGAGCCCCTAAAAGCCACTGAGGTCTGTATGTAAATATATCAGCCCTAGCTGACCATGGGGTGGGAGGGGCAGAGATGAGGTTTCCTCACAAATGTGACAAAGGCAGCCAAATATATCCAGTTTTTCAGGACTGTGGTTCAGCTTAAGTTGCACTGTGAGATATCTTCAATATTATTACATTTTGTAGTGTTTTAATGTTTTTTGTTTCCCATCTGAGCCTTCAAAATGCACATTTTCACTTCGGTTGTTCCAAAGCACAAGAATGGATGATCTAATTAAGAAATCTTTCTCGCGCTACTTTAATGGGGAGAAAATGCCACAGAAAATAAATGACTCATGGATATCTCACCAGTAAATAATTTCATCATAATTTCCCCATTCCTGAATAAAAATCTGATTATCAATGAGGGAATCAGGAAATGCCACTAGTATTTACAGCAAACATTTGTATATCTTATTTTAATATTATTTTATTCCTGTACTTACCACAAAAGCATATGAAAAGTTTGATTACTACTGCTCAGCAGATCTCTTTGAGTGCATCCAAAGTTAATTTTGCCCAGTCTGCAGCACTGGTAAAACCACATGTAGGCTTGTTATCCTATGGTCCCTGGGAGGGTGTCCCAGGGGCCATAGGATTTTTTTGGATCTCCCCCCCCCACACACACACACACACATACACACTCACATACAGAAGAGAGCAGAAAGAGAGAGAGGGCTCTACCCTCAGGAGAGCAGAAAGACAGAGACGGCTCTACCCTCAGGAGAGCTGATCCCAGTTGCCCCCTCCCAGCCCCTGCAGAAAGCTCCACAGCCTTCACCTCTCTGATGCTGGAGCGTTGATGTTTGTAAGTATGCAAATGGACAGTGGATTGTGGGGGGGGGATTCTGTGGGGGGGTCAGAAGGGATCCACAGCCCTCCCATGCCCCTGGCATGCCTCAGTTCAGGGGAGGGGAGGTACATAAGCCTTGGAGCTGACATTCCTTTTCTTTCCATTGACATTGAGGAGGGGGGCAATTTAAGAAAGATTTTTAAAAACAGAAAAAGGAAGGGAACCCCACTCCTCCCTCCCTTCTACCCTGCTGGTATAAATCTGGCAGAGTTTTAGATTATTCCAAGGCCCTGATGTTGGAGCTCCCCCCCACCTGTACACACACACACACTTATTGGTAGGATTGCTCTATTAAAATACCAGATCCAGAATTCAGGCATCCCCACACAAGTATTCAAGATATATTTAAAAACAACTCACATAACTTGGCCCTAAATCTGTGGATTTGCAATCTCTTGGATTTTGAATTGGACTTCAAGGTTTCAGCAGCACATTCATAGCATATTGATCACAATATCCCAAACTGGTAGCAAACAGTAGCTATTGATGAAATGCAGCAAGGATGTCGGAGATGACACCTTCATCCAGTAAGGGCAATTTGTGCAGACTTTCAGGAGCTCATCCTGAAGTGGATGTGGAATCAGACATATGAAAGGATGCTGCATGTGCAGTTCCTGGGGCTGGATCTCTGCATGTGGTACTTGAGGCTGTGAATGTAGTTTCTGGCAGTGGATTGGCAACCACATATAAAGCACCCGATAAATGTCTGCTTTAAATGTCCAAAATCACCTCTTTGGAGTGTCCAGGATTCAGGCTCCATACCCATAGAGCAACACTGGTATGAATAGATCGTCCTGTCTAGATGAATTGCTCACTCAGACAGGATGTTGCACAATAGAAAGGAAAAGCAAAATTGCCCCATAATGTTGGATATGGTCATGTAAGTCAGAAGAACTGAAGGCATGCCTCTCAAAAAAGGAATTCAACAAAAGCTGGAGGTATGTTAAAGTATCTTATAGTCTTACACTTTTTTCCTGAAGCATGGAGGTTTAAAATAGGGCAGTGCACAGACCGCCCCGATCTGCTTCGGATGCTGCTTCAGACCCTCCTAATTAGCCCCTCTTCAACTCAGACCGATTCGGACCCCCTCCACTTTGACTCGGTTCCAGATCTGAACTGAGATTCGGATATCTGGACCACTCGATTTGGGTGTTTGACTTGCATGGGAAAACACAAATGGCCATAACTTTTTCAGTTTTCATGATAAATACATGAAACTTAGGGTCCTCTCTGCTGACACGGAGGGGATACCACCTGCCAAATTTCAGACAGTTTGGCCCCGTACTCTTTGTGCTAGGTGCAGCTGAACTTTGAGTTTTTCCACGGAAAATCTCAAAGCAAAGAGCTAAACCTCTCAGCGCTGTGCTGCTGCTGACACCCCCTGCCTGCTCGGCTGTCTATGGCCGTGTTTCCACGACAATGGAAGGAGAAGCTAGTGGAGAAGTATGGGATTTTAATTTAAAAGGAATCAGCTTTGCTGCAATGTGGTCCATGTAGGGCTCCACGAGCAGGTTCTCCACACCAGTAAAAAGTGCTTCACAGAACGTACTTCCTGGTGGGGGTGGGGGGTGGAGTGAACATCATCTGACTGGCAGAGGCTGCTTAACCAAGAAGAGAGGCTTCCCCCCCTCTCCCTCCTTTCCCCTGAAAGTCCAGATGCACCTGCATTTCAGGAGCAAGCCTCACTGAGCACAATGGGAGTTACTTCTGAGTAGATAGACATATGCTTGTGCTGGAAAAGAGAGCAGTAAACACAAAGGGGACTGGGTAGAATAAGGATCCAAAAAATCAAAAAGGGGTCCTCCTGATTTCATATGATTTTTAAAGGGGAGACCCACAAAACCACCATCCAATCACAAAGCACATCTGCCTCCATGGACTGAAGCAGAACAATCCTGGATCTGCCACTCATGGGTACAGCCACAGTGGAAAAAAATGGATTTGAGGCAGGGATCCTCATGATTTTTATAAGAAAGATACCCCTAAACACTGTCATATCACAGAGCACATCTATGTCCACAGACCAAGTGACAAAAAACATAGATTTGGGGGCTTCATAGCACCGTTATGTTATAAGGCCATGGATAAGATGCCCAATTCAATATGGATCCTCTGAATTTTTACATTGGCCCAACCCCAACCCCCCATCAAAGCACAGAACTCATCTTTGTCCAAGTATGCACACTAAGAATCCCAGATCTGCTGCTTCCCAGCAGATCCCAGCTTTCTGCTTCACCTCAAATGGTGTGAAAAAATCATATGAAATCAAGAGGTTCCCTGCCTCAGATCCCTGTTTTTGTGCCATGGCTGTGCCCACGTGTGGCAGATCCATGATTTTTCTGCTTCAGTCCATGGAAGCAGATGTGCTCTGTTATTGGATGGTGGTCTGGGGAGTCTCCTCTTTAAAAAACATATGAAATCAGGAGGATCCCTTTTTGATTTCATGATCCTTGTTTTAGTTTCTTCCAACACAAAGATGGAAACCAGCCCCCAATTTAACCCTCAGGATCTCTATAACTAAGGGGTGTTGTGCCTTGTCAATTGACAGAGTAAATTGCTGGTGGAAACACCCCCAAGTACAACTAGCTGTCTCCTGCTCATGAGGAGGAGACAGCTGGCAAGTGGAAGGGATGTGCGCCTCACCTCCTCCTGCCTGGGCGATTCACGTTGCTTTTTAAGTATAAGTCTATGTGCACATAGATTTCCAATCGCCATGTTTTTTAAGAACATGGTGATCATGGCGCAGGAACCAGCAAGTGGAGTAGGGGCTTGTGGGGGGGGGGCTTTCTCACTTCTCCTATCCCTAAGTAACAGCACCAGAATGATCTCTGTCTCCGAAATGCAGCCATTTTCCTCCAGTTATTCAATCTGCCCCCCTCCTCCACCACGGTCTCTGGTTGGAGATTGCTGGGTTACGTTCAGCCCTGATTTGAGAACTAGAATTTCCATTTGCCAAAGCTCCCTCCCTCCCTCCTCCTCCTCAACCCTTTGCTGAACTTTCTGAAGTTGGTACCTTTGGCGCCAGGCTGTCTGGGTTACTCAGAACGAATCACTGAGTCGAACGAGGTGCTTCATATATGAGCTGCTTTGCTCCGGGGTGCTTCATTGCTATTCTGCTCCACCTTGTACCACATGGAGGCACCTCCAAAACAGCCCGCTCTGACTCATCATTCAGGCTTTGAACCAAAACGGTGCACTGCCCGAGTTTAAAATCTCCCAGGTTCCTCTGATGGCAATAAATCACAGTAACTGGATCCAGTCTAAGTTAGTCCTGCTTTAGTCCCATTGGAATTGATACAACTAAAATTGGTCATGACATCAATTTCAGTAGGACTGAAGCAGGACTAACTTAGTCTAGATCCAATCCAAGAGATGGCATGGTGTTAGCATCCAGCCCTGACTCCCAGCTGAACACTGATACATCAATCCAGATTTCATAACTTCATAATTTATTGTATAAACAAGTGTGGCATAATGTATTGAACTGCATTGCTGCAGCTTCAGTTCACTTCAGCCATCTAAGGATGACATATCCTGGCAGGAAGGGGTGGAAGTTCCAACAGGAAAGGGTGGAGCTTCACCCTTTAAACTGGCTCCATATTCCTTTGGCTGGTAGGAATTGCTGGAGCAAGGGAGTCATGTCAGTAAGCCAGGGCAGAGGTGTGACAAAGCCTGAGGAAAGTTAAGGCCAATGCTCTCAAGGAACCTGACTTCCCAGCCATCTGCCACAAACTATGATGATAGCAACTGCCTCTGAAAGACAAAGACACCAACCAGTGATGGAATTGGATGCTCTGGGCTTTTCCTCATTTTTGTTCTCCACACCAAAGAGGTGGGGAGCCTTTCTTTTTTCCTTCTTCCCATAGCCTTTCTTTTTCCTTTCCCTCTTTTACTGATTAAAAGTAAGCAGAGATGGCATTTAGAGATGAGCAGATGTGTCCAGCTTGATCTTGCTGAGGTTCTCAGTTTTCCACTGCAAAGATCATTCTGTCCTGATTCTGTATGGTGGTGGTGAACAGAGGGTTCCCTGCACAAATGTCTGTACATATTTTGTGCACATTTTTCAAATGTACCCATTTTCTTATGCATGCCCCCATAGACTACAGCGTATTTGTGCACATTTTGGAATTGAACACACTTTTCTTTTGTATTTTTCAAATATGTGCATGTTGTCAAATGTATTTTCCTTTCTTTCGTGGAATGCATCAGAACCTCAGAAATGTATGGATTTCTGACCCCAAATTGCATTCAGTTCTGAAGTGCAAATTGGGTAAATATTGATGGAGAGAATTTCTTACCCATCCCTAGTGGTCTGCTAGAGGGTGGGCAGAAGCCATTGTTGCCTGCACCACCAGGTTGGATCCTATGTGGATAGTCTCACTATATAGTTTAGTCACTAGGTGGTGCTGGACTTTGTTATAACTGAAGTCAGGAATTTTCTCATACTATTCTGTTATGCTTGAGAGAGACATTAAAGTTCTTGTTTAACTTTCTAGATTCCAACAGCATGCCATGTGTTTTCCTCCAGTCTGCCTGTGGTCTTGGTCTAAGGCCTTTGATGCAGAAGTGCCACAACAGTAACTAACAGCACATTCCGCAGGTTGGTCCAGTAAAAGTAGATCCCATTCTAAGGGGTGGAAGCAGAGACATGGTGCTCAATCTTCTAGCTAAACCTTTGCTATTAATATGTGTTAACATTTAAAATCAGTTAAAATCAGTTAAGCCAATTAAAATCAAAGTCCCCACTAGCATCCAATTTGCCCTTACAAAAGTTTCAGTTGTGTGTGTGTGTGTGTGTGTGTGTGTGTATATATATATATATATATATATATATAATCGTAGGATGTGAACGCCAGCAACTCAGCAATTTACAGCAGCTGTAACCAATGGAATCCCCACCCCTTTCCTAAGAATGGCACATTTGCATTGACGTATCATCCTCTGGCTCCTCAAAATAGCCTTAAACACAGGGTCGAGGAGATTTTAATTGTTGGTTCAATTTCACTGTGTTCCTTGTTTGTAAGGGAGCCCCCATGAGCAGAAACAGCTGTTTGCTGATATAGTCGGCCCACCTGCTGTGGGTAAAAAAAAGCCCTCTACTGGAGTTGCTCTGAGTTTCATGTGGCTATAACTCAAAGTCACTATACAGTCAATATTTGAGCCATTAGTCCCTTACCAAATTCCTTTGGCTCTTCAGTTTCAATGAGTTACAATGTAGATGAAAAATATGTGATTCTGCCCTGAGACTATCTCCACATAGGAAGAGTACACTTTTTCTTTTCTAAGTGCTGCATAAGATTTTATTTTGCCATGATTCTCTATGTAAGAAAAAATTACTACTCCGAGACTTTGAAGCTGTGAAATAACAAAATATACGCTGGCTTTTGTTGGTGCAATCCTATACCCATTTACCTGGGAGTAAGCCCAACTGAATTTAACAAGACTCATTTCTGACTAAACATGTATAGGATTGCATGCTGTCTGACAGCAAAACCCAGTTCAATTACTTTTATATTTTTGAGATGGGGATATTTGTGGATAAGGTTGATAAATCATACCTTCAGATTAATAGGTCAATAGTACTCTCTTGCCCCTTCATGGATCACTGCCTTGTTGTGGCGAAGGGGCTTGCGTAACTCAGTGAAGCCATAAGCTATGCCGTGCAGGGCCACCCAAGACGGACAGGTCATGGCAGAGAGTTCTGACAAAATGTGGTCCACTGGAGAAGGAAATGGCAACCCACTCCAGTATTCTTGCCAAGAAAACCCCATGGAACGTATCACAAGGCTAAAAGATATGACGCCGGAAGATGAGCCCCTCAGGTCGGAAGGTGTCCAATATGCTACTGGGGAAGAGCAGAGGGTATTTCCAAGTAGCGCCAGAAAGAGTGAAGCGGCTGGGCCAAAGCCGAAAGGACACTCAGCTGTGGATGTGTCTGGTGGTGAAAAGAAAATCCGATGCTGTAAAGAACAATATTGTTTAGGAACCTGGAATGTCAGATCAATGAATCAAGGTAAGCTGGAGGTGGTCAAACATGAGATGGCAAGATTGAACATCGACATCTTGGGAATCAGCGAACTAAAATGGACAGGCATGGGTGAATTTAATTCAGGTGACCATCATATCTACTATTGTGGGCAAGAATCCCTTAGAAGAAATGGAGTAGCACTCATAGTCAACAAAAGGGTGGGAAAAGCAGTACTGGGGTACAATCTTAAAAATGATAGAATGATCTCAGTACGAATCCAAGGCAAACCATTCAACATCACAGTAATTCAAGTCTATGCCCCAACCACTGAGGCCGAAGAAGCTGAGGTTGATCGGTTCTATGAAGACCTACAAGACCTTCTAGAACTAACACCAAAAAAAGATGTCCTCTTCATCATAGGGGATTGGAATGCTAAAGTAGGAAGTCAAGAAATCACCGGGATAACAGGCAGGCATGGCCTTGGTGTACAAAATGAAGCAGGACAAAAGCTAATAGAGTTTTGCCAAGAGAACATGCTGATCATTGCAAACACTCTTTTCCAACAGCACAAGAGGCGACTCTACACATGGACATCACCAGATGGTCAATATCGAAATCAGATTGATTATGTCCTTTGCAGCCAAAGATGGAGAAGCTCCATACACTCAGTAAAAACAAGACCTGGAGCTGACTGTGGCTCAGATCATGAGCTGCTTCTTGCAAAATTTCGGCTTAAATTGAAGAACGTCGGGAAAACCACTAAACCGTTCAGGTATGACCTAAATCATATCCCTTCTGAATATACAGTGGAGGTGAGGAATAGATTTCAGGGATTAGACCTGATAGACAGAGTGCCTGAGGAACTATGGACGGAGGTCCGTAACATTGTTCAGGAGGCAGCAACGAAATCCATCCCAAAGAAAAAGAAATGCAAGAAAGCCAAGTGGCTGTCTGATGAGGGTTTACAAGTAGCTCACGAAAGAAGGGAAGCGAAAAGCAAGGGAGAAAGGGGAAGATATACCCAACTGAATGCAGAGTTCCAGAGAATAGCAAGGAGAGACAAGAAGGCCTTCTTAAATGAACAATGCAAAGAAATCGAGGAAAACAACAGAATGGGAAAGACTAGAGATCTCTTCAAGAAAATTGGAGATCTCAAGGGAACGTTTTGTGCAAAGACGGGCATGATAAAGGACAAAGAAGGCAGGGACCTAACAGAAGCAGATGAGATTAAGAAGAGGTGGCAAGAATACACAGAAGAACTATACAGGAAAGATCTGAATGTCCCTGATAGCCATGATAGTGTGGTCACTGAACTTGAGCCGGACATCCTAGAGAGTGAAGTCAAGTGGGCCTTAGGAAGCATTAGTAACAACAAAGCTAGCGGAGATGACAGTATTCCAGCCGAGCTATTTAAAATCCTAAAAGATGATGCTGTTAAAGTGCTGCATTCAATATGCCAACAAATCTGGAACACTCAACAGTGGCCACAAGACTGGAAAAGGTCAGTTTACATTCCAATTCCAAAGAAGGGCAACGCCAAAGAGTGTTCAAACTACCGCACCATTGCGCTCATTTCACATGCCAGCAAGGTGATGCTCAAAATCCTACAAGCTAGGCTTCAGCAGTATGCGAACCGAGAACTACCGGAAGTACAAGCTGGGTTTAGACGAGGCAGAGGAACTAGAGATCAAATCGCCAACATTCGCTGCATCATGGAGAAAGCAAGAGAATTCCAGAAAAACGTCTATTTCTGCTTCATTGACTACGCTAAAGCCTTTGATTGTGTGGATCCCAACAAACTGTGGCAAATTCTGAAAGTGATGGGAGTACCAGACCACCTTACCTGTCTCCTGAGAAACCTGTACGAGGGTCAAGAAGCAACAGTAAGAACCAGACATGGAACAACCGATTGGTTCAAAATTGGGAAAGGAGTACGACAAGGCTGCATATTGTCACCCTGCTTATTTAACTTATATGCAGAGTACATCATGAGAAATGCCGGGTTGGATGAATCAGAGGTCGGAATTAAGATTGCTGGGAGAATTATCAACAACCTCCGATATGCAGACGATACCACCCTAATGGCAGAAAGCGAAGAGGATCTCAAGAGCCTCTTGTTGAGGGTGAAAGAGGAGAGTGCAAAAGCTGGTTTGAAACTCAACATTAAAAAAACTAAGATCATGGCATCTGGCCCCATCACTTCCTGGCATATAGAAGGGGAAGAAATGGAAGCAGTGACAGATTTTACTTTCTTGGGCTCCAAGATCACCGCAGACGGTGACTGTAGCCATGAAATTAAAAGACGCTTGCTCCTTGGGAGGAAAGCTATGGCCAACCTAGACAGCATAGTAAGAAGCAGAGACATCACCTTGCCGACAAAGGTCCGTCTAATCAAAGCTATGGTTTTCCCAGTAGTAACGTATGGCTGTGAGAGCTGGACTATAAGGAAGGCTGAGCGCCGAAGAATTGATGCTTTCGAACTGTGGTGCTGGAGAAGACTCTTACGAGTCCCCTGGACTGCAAGGAGGTCAAATCAGTCCATCCTAAAGGAAATCAACCCTGAGTGCTCATTGGAAGGACAGATAATGAAGCTGAAGCTCCAGTATTTTGGCCACCTAATGCGAAGAGAAAACTCCCTGGAAAAGACCCTGATGCTGGGAAAGACTGAAGGCAAAAGGAGAAGGGGACGGCAGAGGATGAGATGGCTAGATAGCATCACGGATGCAATGAATATGAACTTGAGCACACTCCGGGAGAGAGTGCAGGACAGGAAGGCCTGGCGTGCTATGGTCCATGGGGTCACGAAGAGTCGGACACGACTGAACGACTGAACAACAACAACAACAACAGTACTCTCTTGATC
This sequence comes from Heloderma suspectum, assembly GCF_057233095.1. Classification (NCBI taxonomy): domain Eukaryota; kingdom Metazoa; phylum Chordata; class Lepidosauria; order Squamata; family Helodermatidae; genus Heloderma; species Heloderma suspectum. Next base: position 258,603,642 of record NC_139461.1, read on the forward strand.
CTGCTTGGTCTGTCTGTCTGTCTGTCTGTCTGTCTCTCTTTCCTGTGTTTGTTCTAATGCATTGTTTAGAAAAAATGCAAAACTAACAACAATCAAATTATTAAACAATTTAAAGGTATGATATAAAAAGAAAATGAAAATGAGGGATAAAGTATAACTGTGAAAATGAGATGAATCAGACTATGTGTTTATACTTAAATAGATGTCAAAAAGAAGAGTACTATAAACAATTAGAGATTATCAGATGCAGTACAAATATATCTGTACTTCAACAGGGTCTGAGCTTTTGTTACATTTTTGCACACTCTTTGAAGTTGTTGACTCTGAGTAGGGATGGCGGAGAATTCCGCCATGGATTTCAGTGAGGCCGAATGCACTGGCATTCGGGCCCCCAAAACCCGTGGCAGAACGGCCTCCCACCCCCCACCCCGCGGAATCCCTCCCGGGACAAAGCTTATCTGGGGCAGATGTTCCGGCGGTGGCAGTGGCAGCTGGTCTCTCTCACGCTATTTGCGTTCCCTTTTTTTTCGCTGTAATAGCTTACGTAAATATTTACGTAGGCTAAAACTGCGAAAAAAAGGGAACGCAAATGGCGGCCGCCATAGCCGCCACGATTTGCGTACGCGGTTGTTGTTTTTTCCGGAAGGCTGCCCAGCAGCCAGATGTCCGGCTGCAGGCAGCCCCGGCCGGCGGCTCTGCAGAATCTCCGCGGAGCGGAGCCGGCCGGATTAGGATTTCGGGCGGATGGAGTGCCTCCCCCCCACTGTGAATCACCCCGTCAAAAAGGTAAGTGACTTTTGTACATCCCTAACTCTGAGGTTCTACTGGCTCAGCCTCAGGAGTTGGTGGATATTTGCACAACTGCTTTTTTAGTGGTTCCCCTTATACCTGGCAGTGAGGTCAGGAAGTTTGTTATAGATAGTTTACATGGTAACTTTTGTTAGGGAGTCTCACTAAGACCCACCTTATCCCTCCTTTTGCTCAACTTGTATATGAGGTCACTATGTGAGTTTGTACAGAAGTATGCCATTAAGTATCACTGGTGTGCTAATGAGTTTTAATGGATGGGGTTAAGCAGATGGGGGGTCATTTTAATTATGATACAGAATTTGGTCTACAACAGATTTGCTTAAGAGTAAGTCCCATTGTGGGACTTCTGAATAAATCTGCATAAGATCAGAGTGCTGGTGCTTAATAGGCTTCTATGTGAATGTGCAATGAATTTGGCCAAAACCTGAGCCAAACTAGCCCCCCTTTGCCCATTCCTGGGGCTTCCCAAGGTGAGCGGACTTCCCTCCAAACTGACCAGGGGCCGATCTACATTGCGCCCGCCATCACAATGAATTCGGTGTCCCGTCGGGTTAAACGCTCTCGCATTGAAACGTGATTATTCATACTCACCCATTTTCCCCGTTGCAGTGCTTCATCGAATGCGCGAGCTCGGTTCACACTCGAGCGCTGTGCTGTTTTCCTGCTTTTTTCCTGCATGCGCTTGTCTGATCTCAGATGCTAAGCGGGGTCAGGCCTGGTCAGCAGTTGGATGGGCGATTGCCTGGGAATCAGGCTTCCTGCATTGAGCAGAGGGTTGTTCTATCCTTTCAAATGAGACTAAGTTTTACCCCCCCCCATCACCCACTCCAGATTTTTTTTAAAAAAAAATTAAGGCATTATCCTCGCAGAATTGGGGCTTCTCTGTGATTTTTTTTTTTCCTAATTGAGGCATGATCTTCAAAGATTCAAAGTTGTGAAGCTTACCTAGGCCAGGCTGCTGAGAAGGGCCCATTTAATTGGTAGCTCTAAAAAAGATTATTAGTAGATGGCATCAGTGTTGTATCACAAAACTCACAGGCCATGGGCCAGCAATTTGTTAGCCTGCCCTGCTTGATAATTCAGCCCTGGTTAAAATGGCTTCAGTCAGTGTCATAAAAAAGTAATAATCTAGTGCATGGAAAGTACTGGTATTCTTGACTGTTCTGCCACCTTTCTACAGACTACCTGAATGGAGCTCACAGGTCACTAATAGTACGCAGACAACAATTTATTCTAAACTGTATAGTCCACTCTATGCTTATTTTTCTCCCATGAAAGTACATGCTGCAAAAATTGCTGTCAGATTTAGAGATATCTGGCAAGTCTATTTTTTGGTATCTTTGTGACTGCTTATAGGGCCCTAACACCTGGTTGCAGCGGGTTATGATTTTTAGAATGCCAGGAAACCTGTACCTTTGACCTCTTTCCCATGGAGCTCTGGCAGTAATAAACTGAACACAGAGGACAAAATGCCTCTGCTCAACTTGCATTAAGATCTGAAAGTTGTAAAGTTTAAAGCTTTCAAATTGTGGACAGCAAATTGTACCAGTCTGTGTGAAGCTAGTCAAACAAGCATTCAGGTAGATTTCAATCAGTAACTAGGTGTTTGGGGAGTTTGCCTCTGAAAGGGAGCAAGAAATATCCTTTAGGATGAAGTTACAAAGCTCAAGAAATTCAGCCAAACATAGGAGGATGCTTTCCTGGAGACGTTTCACAGTCTTCAGGAAGAAATTTACAAATGTAGCTTGGCTTCTCTCTGATCAAGACATCCCCAAATGAAAAATGAGCCCCATAAATATTTAAAGAGCAATAATATGAAGGGAGGAAAGTGCATCATTATTACCAGGGGAAAAGTAAAAGAGAGTCAGTACTACTTTGCTGGGAAGTGGGAAACATCTCATTGGCTGTATGAAATGATCCGATTTAAACTTGGCATTTGCAGCCTGTTCAATGCTAAGTGAAGTGAGAGACATTGCAGGCAGACTAGAGAGCACTGTGATGATCTATGCCAGATTGTCTCAGACTTTAACATAATATGGATTTCCAAGTGGAAACACATTTCCAACTTCTGTACATATAAGTAAAATTGGGCTCAGACTCATCATCTTCATAGGACACATAAGATACTACTTTATGAAAGCCACCTGTATTGGAGAAATGCAGGCCTGGCCCTACCATTACACAGAGCAAACCAGTTGCCTCAGGTGGCAGATGCTGGGAGGTGGCAGCAAGGTGTTGGAGGAGAGACCTGTGTGCCATCTGGCCTGCCCTGCACCCCCTAGGTTCGCTTGCTGTCTTCAGCTGCAGTGGAAGATGCTGTCCCATCTTCAGTGTTGAAGACAGATTTGTCTGATGGTCCAGTTGGCTTCTTTACATTGAATGGGAGGGGGAACCCTTATTCTTGTCACACATGAACACACACCCTGCAGCATGGAAGCCATTTTCCCATGGAATGATCCCCCAATATTGGGATAGAATATGTTCAAATAACAGAACCACATCATTGGGATTGATCATGCAAGCACAAGCATCTTTCCCCCTGCATCATCACCCCATTGGGAGCCAAAACTCTGAAGAGTGATTCTACCACCACGTCCCAGGCCAGCACCTATTCAGTAAATCACCAAGTTTTGTCCAACTGGGTGTCCTCCAAATGTGTTGGACTGCAGCTCCTATAATTTCCAGCCAGGATGGTTGTTGCAGTCCCATACATCTGGAAGGCATCTGGTTGAGGAAGGCTACAGTAAACTCTTCCTGGAGGCCTACACCAACTCTGTTTGTCTTTTGTATTTTGCACTGCCTTTGCTACAATGGTTGGACCCTTATACAGCATTTATTTGAGAGAACTCATGAATAAATGTGTGTATCTGACTATTCCTCCCAGCTTTGGAGTCTGAAAGGGTGTTGTGTGTGTGTGTGCAAAGCTTCCTCCTATGAGAGACAGAGAAGAAGAAAACAGAATGATATGGGGGACATCAAGCTTTCTGTAAATAATAATATGGTGTTTTATAAATAACAACATGTGTGAGACACGGAAATTGCATTTCGAAGAAGTAGGGGTTTGTAATATATGAGCCAAGAACTGCCTCATGGTTACTTTGGCAGGCAGTTCAATAGCCTCCAGCAGCATTTAGATACAATTGCTGGGAAATTCAAAATGAAAACCCTAACTAGATGCTGTGTAGGAGATTTTGGATCTCCCCATGTGATTTTCTTCTTCTAAAAGCAGCTGTAGGGACCCTTGTTTGATCAGGGTCACTCATGGCATGTGGGAGGTGGGGAGAGGTCTAGCCTTTCCCCCACCACCGTGCCTCACCCCACAGCCCTGATCCAAACTGGGCTGCTCCCCACTTGCTGTTTTTAAAAGTGTCTCCTCCAAGCCTCACCCAAGTTAGGTGCCTCCTTCACGCACTACATGTCATCTCAATTGAGGCAGCAAGTAGCGTGCAAACCAAAGGATCTCAACCAGTGCTTGTAGGAATTTCCTCAAGTGGTATCTGAGGCCTTTTCTCTTCACAGAGAAAAGTAGAATGGGTACAGATGATGTCAGGGGAGGGGTGTGGGAGAGGGGTGGGATCTGCAGAGGTTCTTCCACAGGCTAGGTTGTATGGGTTGAATTCAGCACAAAGGCTAATTCACTGCTGCTCTAAACCCTATGGTGAAAACTGAGGTTATCTCCAGGGAAATGAAAGGCAGAAATTACCATTTCCTTTTACCTGTCATGAAATCAACTCCAAGAGATGGCAAGTTTGGTACCATTCTGAAGTACATGAATAGACTTAACTGTGCCATGCAAAGAGATGGTGTGGTTAGAGATGTTAAATACCATAGGGACCTAGCCCTTAGAGCTGTGTAGTAGTAATAATAGGCTTTAAACATTCCCTCAGAGTTGGGGACATGCAGCACTTAAGTGTTCTCCAAGGGTTGAGAGGTTCAGCTGATTGTTAATTCTGAACAGATGGAACTCTGAATGATAATGAGGGAAGGCATGACAGCTTCAGCCAATAAAGCTAAGTACTGAAACTTTCCTGACAATGGGAGACACACTTGTGAGACACTTGACACAGAGGCATATTTCAGAAGGTGGCATAAGAATTTGAGCACCTAGAGAGAGGGGACCTGAGAGAAGTAAATTCTCCTTCCCTGTCTTTCCAGTCACGGTGACAGGTTAATTCAAAATCTCTTCAAAATATTGGTCATCATGGTAACTTTCTTGAAACCCACACCCAGAATGTCTAACTTAGTACTATATTGGTACCATTTTTGCTTGACTTGCAGTGTCTTTCATGTTGAATATGACAATCCTTGTCCCTTTTTGCTGTGACCTATGAGGATAAAAAAGTCTGCTAATTCACTAATTGGTGCATTATGTCAAATCCAGCTTTAAAACTCCCAGGTGCCATCTGGTCTATTTGACATTATGTTTTCATTTTTAACTTTAAAAAAAGCAAAAAGCAAATACTCCCTTGTAGCCAGTTAAAATGAACAATGACTTATTTCATCTCTTCACAGGGATGGTGCTTTTGTGTATAGATTGGTTTTTAAATAAGTGGCTTCTCACTAGATAAAAGCCAGGCCTGAATGGTGATTACAAACAATGCATTGCTTGGCACTTGCTGCTAAGCTCCGGGAGAGTAAAGGTGCCCTGGGCTACGGAGCAATTGTTCCAGAAACTCAGGTTATAGTCATACTGTATTAAGAAATTGGATTTCCCCCCTCAAGATTTGTATGTTCTTCTGATATTTATTTCCTTTTGGTTAAGTATTTATTATTTGCAGTGCCATTTTAGACCACCCAGAAGTGGAATAGGAGGAACATGGGAAGATACGAGGGAAATCTTTCAGGGAAATTATCACAATGTAACCTTGTTTGGATGTTCTTCCTTCGTTTGCCAATAAATCAAACCGTAAAATCTCTGCTTATGGCTTATTTATGGCCTTATTTAATATGCAGGCAAATTATGCAGGACAGTTAGTGCTGTAGACTTTATCTGAATAATGGGTAAAATCATTGACATGTATATGGGATGTCTGAATGGTTTTCCCTTTTTTTTCCTGATGGATGAACAAAAGACACCAGAAGTTACTCAGTCAAAGCTGTTAAATTCCTAAGAAAGACACATGTTAGTGAAATAAACTTCTGCTAGTCTAAATATCAACTAAGGAAGATACATCATATAACATCTTCATTCTCAGTGAGTGGAGGACATCTTGTATTAAGGGCCTGCCTGAGATCTTACCTCAAGCTTGTGAAACTGATATGCCAGGAGGGCAACTGTTGGAAGAGGAGAGCCTCCTGCATCCATAGAGACTCTCCACACAAGCCAGAAGGCTGATTTTCCTGTTTTGTTTACTGGCCCTTTTGTTTACTCAGAGGAACAGCTTCTGTGGAGAACAGGAAGGACTCTGTAGAGGATAAATGTCTGATAGATTATAGCAACTTTCCCCCAGAAGGTGCCCTCCAAATGTTTTGGACTATACTTCCCATCATCCATGACCATTGGCCATGCTGCTTGGGGCTGATGGGAGGTATAGCCCAAAACATCTGGAGGGTATCACACTGGGGAAGGTTGGACTATAATGTTTTTGTCCAATTCCTCAGTCCCCAGGACTACTAATATTTACATGTGAAAACTAGGAGTTTTCAGTCTGTTTTTAAACTGTGTTTCTAATTCAAGAAGAAATTGATATGGTCCCAAACTAAGTAATATCAAAGGAAGTTGAAATCCCTAAGGGATGGTTCAAACTTTCAAGAACATGGAACAAAATATTTAGCTGGGCTAACCATTACTTGTACCATGACATTTATTGTGGATATGTACAAGCAGGTGCTGAAAAATGTCATCCTTTATGGATAAATGATGGAAATGAAATTTGCTCATTTATTCCCCCCCCCCACAATTGTAAACATCACTGCTGAAAGGCAGCATGCACCAGGTTTCTGACATTTACGGTACCATATAGACATTGGCATGCCACTGCACAAAGGGGGACATTAAGAGCAGCATACACTCGAGTTGTAATCCTGTGCACACTTACTTTGGAGATAATCACATTGAATTCAGTGAGACACATTTGTGTAATCATGCACAAGGTTGGACTGCATATGTGTAGGGAAAAAATCCATGTACACTCATGTAGGTAAACTGTCAGCCCTTAAACCATGTACACAGCTCTTAGACTCTAATTTCATGTGGTCCTTAGCCTAATTTCAAAAGCCCTCTCTCTGCAAGTGGTCAGTTCCAACCTCTGGCAAGAGTGATCTGTACCTCTTCTGGAAGCCCACTAGGTGGGAATAAAGAGAACAAGAGAGAGAGAGAAGGAGGGAAGGAAGGAGGGAAGGAAGGAGGGAAGGAAGGAGGGAAGGAAGGAAGGAAGGAAAGGAAGGAAGGAAAGGAAGGAAGGAAGGAAGGAAGGAAGGAAGGAAGGAAGAAAGAAAGAAAGAAAGAAAGAAAGAAAGAAAGAAAGAAAGAAAGAAAGAAAGAAAGAAAGAAAGGGGTGACTCTGCCTACTTTTAGGTCTGGCTCCTCCTATCATTTGCTTTGGCCTTCCCATCACTGGCACATGACCCCTTCCCCAACAGATTATCCCTTAGGGAATCCCCTCATGAGAAAAATGGTCCCTCCACCCTTGTGAAGCTATGGCAGAGGTGGGCAGCTTCTATTGTGTCGAGGGCCGCATTTCCTTGTGAGTAATCTGTCAGGGGCCACATTTTGGCAGTGGGCAGGACCTAAGCCATCAGCGGGTAGTGGATCACACCTTTTATCTTTCTGCTACCCGGCCTTTTCTCTTTCCTATTCCTTCCCATGAAGCAGGCTAAAGTTCTTGCCAGAGTTCTGAAAGCAGAGGACTTCTGAAATTAGACTGAAGGCCACTGAGGGCTGTGAGTTGCCCAGCCTTGTGCTAAAGCATTACAATTTGTGAATAGTAAATGCACTATATTGTCCTGTTCTTGGGGTGCTTCAGAGAAGAAAACGAAAGAGAGACAGAAAAATGGCTTCCCTCCCACAGCCCAGCTGCCAGACGTCTGAAGAGAGGAAATAAGAATAAGAATCCTTTCAATGAAGACAGCCTGAACAGCATTGTAAACAGAATGTCCCTATCTCTTCCCCCAAGGGAGCAAAGAGAATCAGTGCTGTTTTCAAATCAATAATGCAGACACGAATTACCTTGAGAGGAAAAAACAACAACACAAAAAGCAAATAAACCAAATATCAGATGTGAGCTACAACCTTCTTCACCTCAGCCAGGCAGCAGTGTGGGCACATGTTTATTTTATTGTGATTTATCATGTCTAGAGTACTTTTGAATATGAACTTCTGCCTCTGTGGCAAGCCTGTGAGGCAGGTTAGACTAAAAAAGAGACTTGCTTATGGCAACTTCTGGAGCCTCACAGTAGAACAGAGGTTTTTACACTACTAAGAACATAGAAACATGTCAAGTATACAAAACAAAAATCCATATATTAAGTATAAGTATGCACACACAAACATGGGAGTAAGTCCATTGAACTTAATAGGGCTTTACTTCTGAGTAAACTTGTATAGGATTGCACTGTCCAACTACTAATCTAAGTGTATTCTAACCATCTATAACATATCAATTCATAATACTTTTCAGAATATTCTGTACATTTCCCAATGATTTCAAATATATATTTGGACTTTAACCTTCCATTTCTGAATTTAATACAATAGGTTAATTCTAAAAGACTGGTTGTTGTTTGGGATTTCTTAATATACTAAGGGAGCAATCCTGTGGCTACTAGACACTGTCTAGAGGGCCATAGGATATGCTCATTTCCGGGAACCGACTTCGGAGCCCGCGCTCCAAGGTCGGTTCTGAGAAAACTGACTTTCCCCCTCGTCTGCGCTGCCTCAGAGGCAGCGCAGAGAAGCCCCATCTTCCGCGCTCAGAAGAGGAGTGCAGAGCGACTGAAAAGGGGCGTTCCTGGGCAGGGAGAGCAGAGCTGCATGTATGACACATCCAATGTGTCGTATGGCAGCTTTGTCTCCAGGTTGCCCCCCCCCCCCGCCACCACTAGACAGCCAAAAACGGCTTTCTAGCAAAAAATAGCAAGGCTGGAGAGGCGCAGAGGGAACGATCCACCCTGTGCCTCTCCTGCCTTGCTTTGGAGTTCGGATGTGGCTGTCTATCTAGTTAGGATTGCGCCCTGAAGGTCACTTCTTTGATTTGCAACATTTTGCTATTCGAATTCTTGCTACAGTAAATAACTTCAAGATTATCTCTTTTTTGTTCCAGTTCCTTGTATATATCTTAGTAGTAACCCTAATAGTTATGAAATATTACATCTATCATATGTTTAAATTTCCTAGACAGAACTTAGATGTAAAATATCTGTTTTTTTCCTGACCCACATCACTAGCACCTCTCACTTTCTATAGATCTATTTAATATATCATCCATGAGTCAAATGCCATCTTGCATATATTTCAAGGTTGTTTTCTGTCAAATTAACACATGATGAACTCTTCATTCCTTCTTCCAAATATCTGTCTATATTTCCTTAAGTATTGCCACCCACATCTTTACTCTGATTTCACTGTTAGTAATATCTATCCAATTAAATATTTCAACAGGCCTTGGTGCATCACTGATAACACCCTTATATCTTGTTAGTTAATCAACATTTCAAATTCTGTTTCTGTCGTTAACACATTATTTCTTAATTTCCTATTCACCCAATTTCTTTATTGGAAAAAAAAGGAACTTGGGAAGTCTCTTACCATTATGGATTTCTGTGTGTTTTATCACAAGCAATTATCTGTCCCTGTTTTCACTATGCTTCTTTCATGGTGAAACGTTATTCATCTACTTCCATTGTTTTCCATTATTCCTCCAGGCAGAGTGATTCTGCATGATCCTTGGGCAGGAATCCCAAGTACACTTTGCTGGGAGTCAACACTATTTCATACATACCTACTTTTGAGTAAACATAGATAGGATTGTGCTGTTAATGTATCTTTAAGCTTATTCCAAAATTGTTAATGTTGACACTGATGTTTGAAAGTGATGGGCTGCAGGACTCGTAAAGGTACATATTAGAGTTTATCCTCCGCTGAATTCATGCTGAATTCCTCTAAAGTTTGGGCCTGGCTTGTAATGAGCTTATCTTGCCAGCTCCATTCCCTGTCACTGCAGCCACCCCACTTCCCTGTTTTCTGAACTTACCTGGCAGTGGCAAAGGGGAGGCCTCAGGCGAGGTCTCTCTTTGAGATTTCCATTATTTTCTGGCATCTGGAATGCTGAAACAGCATACTATCAGACATAAGGTGGCATTTACACATTGCCAAAGAAGTGGAAATGCCTCGTCAAAAAAAGAGGAGAAAAGAGGACACAGATTTGCATACAATCTCCACATGCAACTTTGTATGTATAGATGCAAATGTGGAAATAATTACTATAATTTAAATAGAAATGGAATACATTTCACCATGGTAGGGAAGAATCCAACTAGATGACCACTGTGCCTGCTCAGTCTGTTAACTGTTGATGGACAACTTGAAGGCCCCATCTGCTCTCCCTTTGTACGGTTCCTTATCTTTAAACTGGACTTGGACTGGGCAGCCCTTGAAATAAAGGACACATTCAAATAGGGGACTCTCCTTCTATCCTTCTCTCTTTTTACCCTTATATGGAAAAATAAGTTTTAATTCATCACATCTTGCCTTATACCTGTCAGAACAAAGACTCTTTTGGACAACACAGCTCATCACCAGGCTGTTGTGGATAAAGCGTGCCAGCTTCAGGATTGGTCCTTACATCCCTGTCCTCATTCCTTAAAGAGGTGAGTCACATTAGAAACCTTTGAAGATGACTTTAGAATTGATGTTAAGATCAGAAGTTCGACTGACGTGTGGATTGTATAGACCTCTTGTGGGAGCTTATGGGAGATGCTTGTGCTAGATTTGTGCCTGACCCTCATAATCGGATGTGTTTTGGTTTGGTTTTTACCATCTGATGTTCTCTTGTATTTACACAGGAGCTGTCCATTAGTGAAAAATATGCATGCTTATGCAATAATGGCACCTGACCTTTCCAAGGTCAAAAAACAGGGGAGTAATTCCAGTTTTTGTTTTTAAATCACAGAAAGGAGAAACTTGCAAAGGCGGGAGAGAATGATCATTCGGAGTATTCCAAAGCAAATTTCCATTAAAAACCTAATGAACACTCATTTTCATTATTATTTTGCTCCCTAAGCTTTTTCCATGTTTACTTTTTTCATATGTACTGATGGCCACATTAGGAAAGGAGATTTAATTGCAAGAAAATTAGCAAACCAGGGAGCCCGGTTTTCTTGAAGTGAGAGTGTTAGAATTCCCTACATGTGTATGTTCATCTTAAAAATCAATAAAGCACAAACACATCTAATTACTGTAAGATATTTTGCAAAATATGAAGTCAGATTAGATTTTCCTTAAGCATCAAATGGAAACTTTAATGTCTGCCAAAATCAATATGTTACCCATGGGGTTCAGAGAAATTTCACTTACATGCTTCATCATACATTATAATGAAGGTGTCTAATAACATTAACCGTCTTGAACACATTTTTTGTATAATTTGCTTCCTGCCACCCCACCCCCTGTACCATAGAGATCCAAATATAATTAGATAGAGATATAATGCATAGCTATTTTTCTTGTTCTCTGTTTTGAATGTACCCAATGAGGAACGTGACCCTAAAATATTTTAATGCTTTAAATATATGCTCACACAAAGGAATTTTAGAACGCACTCATTTTTCTAAAGAGATTTAAAAGGATCACAGCTAAGAATAAAACAAATATAGCTTTGCCACAAGGCTGATGCAGTATTTAACCAGATACAGTAGGATTTTTTATTTTGTAACAATGGTCCGCGCTCTTGCTGAATGAATGAACCCAGATGACACAGAAAGACTGTCAGCCATGAGCCGGACAATGTCAACTCCATCTGATATGGCGGCTGCGCCCCTTCCTTCCCGACCATCTGCTCCCATTGGTAGTACATGCCCTGGTCTCCTCTCGTTTAGACTACTGTAATGTGCTCTGCGTGGGGTTACCCTCGAAGACAGTTCGGAAGCTGCAGCTGGTACAGAATGCGGCGGCTCACCTGATTAAAGGCAGCTGCCGGTGAGATCACATCACTCCAGTGCTGAAGGAGTTGCACTGGTTACCAGTTGTTTTCCGGGCCAAATTCAAGGTGTTGGTTTTGACCTTTAAAACCCTATATGGTTCCAGCCCAGCCTATCTTAGGAGCGCCTCCAGCAGCACCAGACAGGCCGCTTAACAAGATCAGCCTCAGATGGCCTTCTCTCTGTCCTGTCAGCCAGGACAGCTAGACTGGTGGGGATGAGGGAGGGGGCCTTTTCTGTGGTGGCCCCCACTCTGTGGAACTCCCTCCCTAGGGAACTCCGCCATGCCCCCTCTTTAATGAGCTTCCATCATGCATTAAAAACGTGGTTGTTCAGGCAGGCATTTGGGGTGGGTTAGGGTATTTTAGAAAATGTTTTTACTGTAGAATTTTATTGTTTTAAACTGTTTTATTGTATGCTGTACATCGCCCAGAGTGGCTGGGTGACCAGCCAGATGGGCGATTAATAAATTTAATAATAATAAATAATAAAATAAAGACAGATACAGAGGAAACACTGGGCAGATCCCAAAGTGGGATCTATATGAACTTGTATATATTGTGATGAAATAAATTGCATTTGAAGTAAACATTTGAACACTTGCTCCTTTCCTTTCAGGTTGACTTCTTTTCCCTTCACTTCTGCAGGTTATAAAGGGTGTAAGCCCCTTCCCATGCTAAGTCACTTCCCAAGGGAAAAAATGTGTGCCACAGCAAACACTGAACCTTTTAGTAGTCTTGTCATCTTCTCCCCACAAATCACAAAGTTTATTTCAAAATGGCAATATTCTAGCATTAGTGAGACCAGTGGAGGTTGAACCTATTTGGGGGACAGGTTTCAGCACCTTGGATAGCTCCTTCAGAATTCTGGATGGTTCTGATTAAAACCCAGAATGGATTCACAGCACCACCAAAAGCCTGATTATATTTGAGCTTCCAGAGCAGCCTTCCCCAGCCTAGTGCCCTGGAGGGTGCCAGTCTGGGAAAAGCTGTTCTAGAGCATAAGTATAGTTAGAATGGATAGATGCTTCTGTCGGAAATATCTAGAAGGAACTAGTATTGTATTGTTTAGAAGCCTCTAGACAAGTCATGATGTGTTGGTGCTCTTAGTCATGATTATTCATTCTTAATCTGCTAACATACTTTTTGGTATCATAGGTCTCATTCTTTGCAAACCTAGGCACTATTTTGTCCTGTTTCTCGCTCACCAGTGGTGCATTTCAGCAGATGTAGGCAGCATGAACATGCAGTGAGTGTTTAACTTGGATTCAGTAACAGCACTATTATTATTATTGCAGCAGCAATAGCAATAGCAATGGTCATATTTCTCCAAGATAACTCAAATACTGATATATTTACCTATCCATCTGGGATGTTGTTATATGACTAAAGAATGTTGATATCATATCTTAATTGTTAATGTATTGTGCGTGTGAAGAAACAGAACTGTCTTTTTCATCATTGATGATGATGATGATGATGATCTATATAGCTTTTTGTATGTGATGGGGTTAATTTCCATTTTGAACCAAAAGGTCAAATGTTCAGGCCTCAAGTCTACAAAAGTAGAGGAGGGAAAGGGAGTGGGCAGGAGGTTGAACAGATGGCCAGAGAGATAAGGAGTCGCAGAAGGATTATTGTTGACATTGTAGTGCCAAGGGGTCTGTAGTTTTGCAGGATGTCATTTTGGTTTTGTAGAAATGTGTGCAAACAGCTCAGCAGAAGGAATTTAGGGTAACAATAAGCCCTCCTAATTGGTGAGAGTTACAAGAGCACAGTCTGGCTTTAACATATACAAATCTGAGGCCAAAGAGAGAGTTAGAAAAGAAGGTTGGAAAGAGAGATGGTTGAGAGGATGGAAGAAATAACTTCAAGAAAGGAAGCTGTTTGGGAGAGCTAAGAACTCTGACAGTAAGCTATTGCTGGGAACAATGTAAGACAAAATAAAGACAGTCTAGTTAAGTTTAGCTGGATACATGTAACGCTGGTTATTTTCTTACCCTTTTGTTCTTATGGCTATGTGTGTCTGTGTGTGTTGTAACCATCCTCATGTTAAAACCGTTTTCCTCATAATAATACTTTTCAGTAAACTTTTAAAATGTTGTTGTTTACACTTTGTGGTCTCTTGTCTTGTTTGGTTACCCACTCCATGCCTAAAAGCCACACTATGTAAAGTTATTTACAAGAGACCCAGAGTGTTTTAAGGCTATTTGGCAGAGGCAGCCAGAGAAAATAAAGCATTTTACTTCATGTTACTGGAAAGGTACCAGGAAGGGAAAGGAAAATAGGAGCAGGACATTCTATTTGGCCTGGTCTCCCTCCCACACATGGATCAGGGTATAGCTGGCCCCGTGACAATGCTGACTGGATTTTATTGAGATTTCGTTAGCTGCATAGAGGCCTCTTTTGAAGCATGTAGTGGGGCAGCATTGCAAAAACAAAAGGCTGCAGCCAGGACAGACTAATCTGACATCATGATATAAAAGTTGAACTTTGGCAAACTTTTATGTGAACTCAAAGGTATCTCTGTCACCCTTTTTATTGGCTTGTGTATTTGTTTAATGCAAGCTAGGGATGTGTGATCAGCAAAATTTGAGCTTGCCAAAGTTCTCCGAAGTGCATCTTGAAGTTCGTTCCAACTTGAATTCTTATCAGATTGTGAGCTTTGAAAATGAAAATCCATGTGTATTTTATCTATATTTTTTCCAAATGTATGCATCAGTTGTGTGCATCTTTGAAATATATGCATATGCAGACAAACTGGAGAAGGTTCAGAGGAGGGCAACGAAGATGATCAGGAGACTGGAAACAAAGCCCTATGAGGAGAGACTGAAAGAACTGGGCATGTTTAGCCTTGAGAAAAGAAGACTGAGGGGAGATATGATAGTGCTCTTCAAGTACTTGAAAGGTTGTCCCAGAGAGGAAGGCCAGGATCTCTTCTCCATCATCCCAGAATGCAGGACATGGAATAATGGGCTCAAGTTACAGCAAGCCAGATTCCGGCTGACCATCAGGAAAAACTTCCTGACTGTTAGAGCAATACGACAATGGAACCAATGACCTAGGGAGGTGGTGGGCTCTCCCACACTGGAGGCATTCAAAATGAGGCTGGACAGCCATCTGTCAGGGATGCTCTGAGTTGGATTCCTGCATTGAGCAGGGGGTTGGACTCGATGGTCTTGTAGGCCCCTTCCAACCCTACTGTTCTATGATTCTGTGATTCTTCTCCCATTGATTAAAGTGTATTTGAGCATATTTTTCAAAAGTACACATTTTTTCATATACATTTTTCAAATGTATTCATGCTGTCAACCCCCTTGTTTTGTTTTGTTTTGTTTTGTTTTGCCTGCAAATCACACTGCAAGCTTGGAAGTGTATGGACTTTGACCACAGATTGCATCAGAGTCTGTGTTTGGTCTAAAAGGTGTGAAATGGATAAATCCTGATCAAAAATGAACTGAAGTGAATTTCTCATACATCCTTAATGCCCACCCAAGTGAACTAGAATTGCAACAGAGATTGAGTTTATGTAGAGATGCAACAGAGATGCAATAGAGATGCAATAGAGATGCAATAGATATGCAATAGACAATAGAGATGCAATAGAGATGGAGTTTATGTACCTACCTTTTACTGCCAGGATACTTTGTTCAAAGACAAGAACATACTGTGGTGTTGTTCTTTAATACAGTTTTATGTCTTTAAAGAAGCTGGTTTAAGGGGAAGAAACTTCATCAACTATATATTTACAATTAGAAGAAAGCCACTGTCTCTTTCCTCACTGTAGTGTAGCTTGACAGAAAACCATCTACAGAAAGGAACACGAACAGACAGGAGTTTCTAGCATCAATAGCCCTGTGGGAAGGGTTTTAGAAGATAATTTTCTAGAAGAGAGAGGAAAGAAAGCAGATGCAACCAAGTGCTTGTTCCTCTTCCAGCTGGACTCTCACCTCCCCATACACGGGCATCTACCACCAGCTCCCCAGCAGGAAGGAACCTGATGATTTTTGTATATGTTCACTGTGATTTCATCAATACAGTTTGATGTTACTTGGAAACTGCCTTGGAAGGATTTGTATCTTAAAAGGTGGGATATAAATCATTGTCAAAAGGAAATAAAACCAAAATTAATAACACTATGCCAAAGAAGAAGAAAGACTCCAAAATGGAGAGAAACTAATAGAAGTGAAGATTGTACCAGAGATTGCTTGATGTGCCTGATCTTGTCTGATCTCGGAAGCTAAGCAGGGTCCCTGGTTAGTACTTGGATGGGAGACTACCTGGGAATCAGGCTTCTTGCACTGACCAAGGGGTTGGACTAGATGGTCTTGTAGGACCCTTCCAACCCTGTGAGTCTATGAATCTATGAATCTGTGTTCTTACAAAGCCAGAAACCATCTTTAACATTGAGGAACTGAATCATGACATTGCAAGGCATGCTTGTCCTAGTAAAAACTTGAAGGAATCATTGGCAGATTCATAACCAAGATCACATTTGACCCTAGTATATCCAGTTCCTGCTCTCTCCAAATCCAGATATTCTGACCATTGTTGTGTATCTTACATTGTGTGGTTTCTAGGGATGGGGGAGAATTTCTCCCCGACACTTCGGGGGGCCGAGTGCCAACGCATTCGGTCCTCCGAAGGTTGTTCGGGGAGAAATTCTCCGCCCCCCACCCCCCCCGGGATGGGACTTACCTTTCACGAATGTCCCTTCCGGCGGCGGGTCCCAGCAGCGGTTCGGCAGGTCTTCGTCAGGGGCGGGGGCGGCGGGGGCGGCAGCCGGTCTTTCGACCGGCTGCCGCCACCACCATTACAAGAAAAGTAAAAAAAAAAAAAGCCCCTGTGATGGGCTACGTAACGATTAACGTAGCCTATCACGGCTAGATTTGCAAAGTCAGCTGTGATAGGCTACGTTAATCGTCACGTAGCCTATCACGGGTGACTTTAAAAAAAAAAAAAAGCGCGTACGGCTAATGGCGGCCCCCATAGGGAGCCGCCATTCACGTTCCTTATTTGGTCCCTGTAGTCTACGTAAAGATTTATGTAGCGTTGCCCTTATTTTCACTGTAGTCTACGTAAATCTTTACGTAGACTACAGAGACCAAATAAGGAACGCGAATGGCGGCTCCCTATGGGGGCCGCCATTTGCGTACATGCTTTTTTTCTTTTTTTTTCAAAGTCACCCGTGATAGGCTACGTGACGATTAACGTAGCCTATCACGGCTGACTTTGCAGATCTAGCCATGATAGGCTACGTTAATCGTTACGTAGCCTATCACAGGGGCGTTTTTTGTTTTCTTTTGAAGTTCGCGGCCGGGGAGATGGGGCGCTTCTCCCCGGCCTGAATTTCGGCCGGGCAAGGCGGGAAGCCTCCCCCCCGGCCTGAATTTCGGCCAGGCAAGGAGGGAAGCCTCCCCCCCCCGGCCTGAATTTCGGGGGGAGCAGCGAAGCGCCTCCCCCCCACCGCGAAGCAAGCTGCGAGACCAGGTAAGTGACTTTCATTTCTGGGCAAATGAAGGTAAGTTTTAATTTGATTACATTTCTCAGTATCCCAGTAGTCACTACCAAAACTTCTAATAACAATCCATGTAAAACTTAGTTCCTAAAAAATATATTCCAAACTATATTCATGGTTAGACTTTTATAAAGATTTGCTGCATTGGCTGTTTGACAAAATAATGAGGGATATAGTCTGAGGGAAGCTGATATTTGAATACACTATAGAAAAGCCTTTGAACATTATTTTGATTCAGCCTTACAGAATCCCTGTAAGGCAGAGAATGAATAAGGCAAAACAACAAATACTGTTGCTTTGGCTTAAACCACAGTGCATAGTCAACTAATTTTAATTCAGTCATATTATCTAGTAGTTGCTTGGTCATAGTGCTGAACCCTGTGCTTAATGTCCTCTCCTTTACCATTCTGAAGGGCATCAATCATGTCTTATAGCAATTGGAAGGGAAGCAGAATGTTATTATGATTCTAACACAACAGAGAGCAAGCTAATCTGCTAAAAATACTCCACTTACAACAGGTAGAGTCATATTCCTAACATTCCAATTTAGGTCTATGCTAAATTTTCATCCATAGAAATGTGGGGGGTGGGGAGAAGTGAGATTTAGGATGGTAAGGATTTATATGAACTCCCTACACTTACTTTTGCACATGCTCTTCTAGATATGTTCATTGCTGCTTCTTTGCCCAATCTGCAATTTTGGGACCATTTTTAAAAATTAGCCATCAGCATCCTTCCACAGACAATCCCTGTCAATCAGGGATCACATAGGCAGCATAATGGCTTGATGGAACCAGACAGCCAATCAGATTTGGCTATGTGTCAATGTCACAAAGCCAAATCAAAGTAAGGACAGGAATCATTGCTGTCACTCTGAATACACTTCATGACTGTGCCATATAGGCAGAAGGAATTGGGTAATGCTTCCAGCTCTCGAAGCAGTCGAACCAGTCGGAATAGGTGAATATTTTTTATCTGTTTCAAAGCCAAATGGTCAAAATAAAGGATGGGTATTGTGCGGGGTATGCCGTGCAGGGCCACCCAAGACGGACAGGTCATGGAGGAGAGTTCTGACAAAATGTGGTCCACTGGAGAAGGAAATGGCAACCCACTCCAGGATTCTTGCCAAGAAAACCCCATGGAACGTATCACAAGGCTAAAAGATATGACGCCGAAAGATGAGCCCCTCAGGTCGGAAGGTGTCCAATATACTACTGGGGAAGAGCAGAGGGAATTTCCAAGTAGCGCCAGAAAGAGTGAAGCGGCTGGGCCAAAGCTGAAAGGACACTCAGCTGTGGATGTGTCTGGTGGTGAAAAGAAAATCCGATGCTGTAAAGAACAATATTGTTGAGGAACCTGGAATGTAAGATCAATGAATCAAGGTAAGCTGGAGGTGGTCAAACATGAGATGGCAAGATTGAACATCAACATCTTGGGAATCAGCGAACTCAAATGGACAAGCATGGGCGAATTTAATTCAGGTGACCATCATATCTACTACAGTGGGCAAGAATCCCTTAGAAGAAGGAATAGCACTCATAGTCAACAAAAGGGTGGGAAAAGCAGTACTGGGGTATAATCTTAAAAATGATAGAATGATCTCAGTACGAATCCAAGGCAAACCATTCAACATCACAGTAATTCAAGTCTATGCCCCAACCACTGAGGCCGAAGAAGCTGAGGTTGATGGGTTCTATGAAGACCTACAACACCTTCTAGAAATAACACCAAAAAAAGATGTCCTCTTCATCATAGGGGATTGGAATGCTAAAGTAGGAAGTCAAGAAATCACCGGGATAACAGGCAAGCATGGCCTTGGTGTACAAAATGAAGCAGGACAAAGGCTAATCGAGTTTTGCCAAGAGAACACGCTGATCATAGCAAACACTCTTTTCAACAGCACAAGAGGCGACTCTACACATGGACATCACCAGATCAATATCAATATCAATTGCCAATATCGAAATCAGATTGATTATGTCCTTTGCAGCCAAAGATGGAGAAGCTCTATACAGTCAGTAAAAGCAAGACCTGGAGCTGCCTGTGGCTCAGATTATGAGCTTCTTGTTGCAAAATTTCAGCTGAAATTGAAGAACGTAGGGAAAAACACTAAACCATTCAGGTATGACCTAAATCATATCCCTTATGAATATACAGTGGAGGTGAGGAATAGATTTAAGGGATTAGACCTGATAGACAGTGTGCCTGAGGAACTATGGATGGAGGTCCGCAACATTGTTCAGGAGGCAGCAACTCAATCCATCCCAAAGAAAAAGAAATGCAAGAAAGCCAAGTGGCTGTCTGATGAGGCTTTACAAGTAGCTGAGGAAAGAAGGGAAGTGAAAAGCAAGGGAGAAAGGGGAAGATATATCCAACTGAATGCAGAGTTCCAGAGAATAGCAAGGAGAGACAAGAAGGCCTTCTTAAATGAACAATGCAAAGAAATCGAGGAAAACAACAGAATGGGAAAGACTAGAGATCTCTTCAAGAAAATCGGAGATATCAAGGGAACATTTTGTGCAAAGACGGGCATGATAAAGGAGCAAGAAGGCAGGGACCTAACAGAAGCAGATGAGATTAAGAAGAGGTGGAAAGAATACACAGAAGAACTATACAGGAAAGATCTGAATGTCCCTGATAGCCATGATAGTGCGGTCACTGAACTTGAGCCGGACATCCTCGAGAGTGAAGTCAAGTGGGCCTTAGGAAGCATTAGTAACAAGAAAGCTAGCGGAGATGACAGTATTCCAGCTGAGCTATTTAAAATCCTAAAAGATTATGCTGTTAAAGTGCTGCACTCAATATGCCAACACATTTGGAACACTCAACAGTGGCCACAAGACTGGAAAAGGTCCGTTTACATTCCAATTCCAAAGAAGGGCAATGCCAAAGAGTGTTCAAACTACCGTACAATTGCGCTCATTTCACATGCCAGCAAGGTGATGCTCAAAATCCTACCAGCTAGGCTTCAGCAGTATGCGAACCGAGAACTACTGGAAGTACAAGCGGGGTTTCGAAGAGGCAGAGGAACTAGAGATCAAATCGCCAACTTTCACTGCATCATGAAGAAAGCAAGAGAATTCCAGAAAAACGTCTATTTCTGCTTCATTGACTATGCTAAAGCCTTTGATTGTGTGGATCACAACAAACTGTGGCAAATTCTGAAAGAGATGGGAGTACCAGACCACCTTACCTGTCTCCTGAGAAACCTGTACGAGAGTCAAGAAGCAACAGTAAGAACCAGACATGGAACAACAGATTGGTTCAAAATTGGGAAAGGAGTACGACAAGGCTGCATATTGTCTCCCTGCTTATTTAACTTATATGCAGAGTACATCATGAGAAACGCCAGGTTGGATGAATCACAGGTCGGAATTAAGATTGCCGGGAGAATTATCAACAACCTCAGATACGCAGATGATACCACCCTAATGGCAGAAAGTGAAGAGGATCTAAAGAGCCTGTTGTTGAGGGTGAAAGAGGAGAGTGCAAAAGTTGGTTTGAAACTCAACATTAAAAAAACTAAGATCATGGCATCTGGCCCCATCACTTCCTGGCATATGGAAGGGGAAGAAATGGAAGCAGTGACAGATTTTATTTTCTTGGGCTCCAAGATCACCGCAGACAGTGACTGTAGCCATGAAATTAAAAGACGCTTGCTCCTTGGGAGGAAAGCTATGGCAAACCTAAACAGCATAGTAAGAAGCAGAGACATCACCTTGCCGACAAAGGTCCGTCTAATCAAAGCTATGGTTTTCCCAGTAGTAATGTATGGCTGTGAGAGCTGGACTATAAGGGAGGCTGAGCGCCGAAGAATTGATGCTTTCGAACTGTGGTGCTGGAGAAGACTCTTACGAGTCCCCTGGACTGCAAGGAGGTCAAATCAGTCCATCCTAAAGGAAATCAACCCTGACTGCTCATTGGAAGGACAGATACTGAAGCTGAAGCTCCAATATTTTGGCCACCTAATGCGAAGAGAAGACTCTCTGGAAAAGACCCTGATGCTGGGAAAGACTGAAGGCAAAAGGAGAAGGGGGCGGCAGAGGATGAGATGGCTAGATAGCATCACGGATGCAATGAGTATGGACTTGAGCACGCTCCAGGAGAGAGTGCAGGACAGGAAGGCCTGGCATGCTATGGTCCATGAGGTCACGAAGAGTCGGACACGACTGAACAACTGAACAACGAATTGGGTGGGAGGGGTTGGTATGTAAAAGATGCCCCCCACATTTCATCTGAGTTTTATTCATATATACTTCTGCTTTACTGAAATACTCCTTGGCATCTAGGTATCAGTAATAATGGTAATGCATGAGGCTCTGCCAGTCATTATTACTGGAAGCTACTCCTGTAGATTACTTATTAATTGCCACAGAGGCTGTGATATGTGGGCTCAGCAGTTTCACAAAGAAGGAGCAGGAACTTGATTTCCCAGAGTTACAGTCTTATCCTCCTTTTATCAGCTGAATAATTAACCTCAGGGATGAGCAATAATTGACTGGAAAATAGAAGAAATGCAAGTTTCCTGTTCAAAGCTTTCATTTCTTTTATAATGTCTTTAAAAGACTGTACCATTCATGCACCCTTTGTGGTATTACTCAAGGCATTTCTGAATGGTGCTGTGTAGCTACACTGGGAAAGCAGGTACCTTTCCCTGTGGGAGATCCTATCTTCACAGTAAGCAGACAAGAACAGCCTCCTCCGCCACGTGTACTAGCAGGGTGGGGGGCACTGTAGGGTGAGTAGGGATGGGTTAGTTCTCCCTCATTCACCCCAAAGTGGTTCAGAATGATCCAAGTTTTAAAAAAACACCCCAGAAAGAACTCAGATCATTTTCTGAGCTAATCCAAGGCTTGGGAAATGACTCCATTTCTCCATCTGCTTTCTCTGTCTCCCAAACACAGTCTCATTAGTTACCTGGCTGGCGGTGGCAACAACAGCAGTGCGTTGGGAGAGAGAAGGTCCCTTCCCACATATTACCCCAGCTCCCATCATCATGTTGCAGTGGCCCTTGAGAGTGATATTGCAGTAGCCCTTCTACAAATCTCAAGGGCCACTGTGTCTTTCCTACAGTTATCTCCCTCCCCTTCTGCCAGGGTGGTGGACAAGAAGGGGAGAGGGAAAACCTCTCTCCTCCTCTCTCCCCACAGGGCATCACTGATCTCGCCACCAGCCAGATATATAAAGAAAAGGTTGGGGTGGGATGCACCACCATTTTCAGCCACTAGATGGCATTGTTTTGCATTGAAATATATATGGGGTGGTGAGAGAGGACGTTTGGTCACATTCTTCTTCTAATGAGCCAATTCTCATTGCGCCACGGAGATTTTCCTTTAATGCAGAGATGTCCAACTCCAAGGACAATGTTTTGGAGATGGGGAGGGCTGCAAGTGTAGAGAGCAGAGATGCTGGGGATTCTTCTCCAGTTCAGATCAGAGAAAAATTCAAGGGCTTGTGAAGTTCCCCTCTCATTTGAGGGAGGCTTTTATGAGCCTCCAAAGTTCTCTTCTAACTTCAGCAGATGCTGTGCTAAGTCAGCATTTCAAAGGATGAAGCACACTGCAGAAATCCAAACCTGGTCAATGAGAATGGGCCCATGCTATATCTTCTTTGGGTTTCTTGAGGCAAATAACACTGGTTTGTCATTCCAGAGCAAATAGCAACTGAACTGAAGAGTTCTTAATGCAGAAGCAAACTTAAAGCCTTTTTTTAATTACCTGATTTATTAATTTAGTTTATGCAATGTGTGTGTGTGTGTGTGTGTGTGTGTGTGTATCCTGTCTGGCGCTTACACACTGCTCAGGGTGACTAAGAACAATTGGCAAGGGTTGTAGCACAGGGTCTTTCTTCCTTTTCTCTCTAAGGGGTTTTTGTTTTGTTTTTTGCATTGCCACTGCAGTGTCAACAGCATCAACCATGTTGGCAGCCTGGCCCCATTTTGCATCCTCCACAATACCCCATACCTAGCATCTTTCTAGGGCATTGAAATGGTGGGGTGGGGGATGATGCAGCCACCACAAAAAATAACTGTGAATAAAATTTGGAGGAAATTCTTGCAAAGTGGCCTTTTATTTCTAGGGGGTGAAAAAGAAAAATCTCAGAAATTTTCTAAGAAAAATGCCTTCTGAGAAATGTTGGCTCAGCTCTAGTTGTCATTCTTCAGGGTTCAGCACCTTCCCCAGGGTCTTCCAAATATTAAATTTCTGAGGGGTGATGTAAGTGCTGGTAATACCACTCTTTCCTGCAAGCCTTGTAGCAGGTGTGGGGGGGGGAGGAGGAAGTGTTGTGTCCAGCTCCAGGGAAGCAGTGGAGCTAGTGCTGTACTAAAATTTGACCTCCAATTTTCTGAAAGTTTTCTTCCCCCATGAAAGAGGCTTCCATTCCTCTGCCTCATTCTCAGGGCATTTTATAATTTATTTTGAACTTCTTTGGTGGTGTTTTTGACCTTTCTTAATCACTGTGAGATGGCCAAGGGTACTGTGTGTGCGTGTTCCTTTCTGTTGCATATCTCTCCATCACTGTGTCTGTACTTCCTGAACTGAAAAAGTCCTATGAGAGGAATTACCTCATGATGGCTTCTTTCCCTGGGTGTCAAGTGTGGGAAACCAAGGAGGCTGCCAGAGAGATGATTGTGCAATGAAAGACAGGATACTTGTGCAAACTCCTCAGCCACCTCACATGTCAGGTAAGCACAAGAACCCTTAACTAAACCCATGAGAATTTCTCCAAACTTTCTTCTCCTTTGAAATTCTTTTTAAAAGCAATTTCTTTTCTGTCAAATTGAATGAGAATTGCCAAAGAATATGTACCAGAAATTTTCCGCACAGCACTAAAATCGTATCGATCTGATAAAACACTGTGTGAATGCCTGAAAAGGATGGTTTTCACCATCATATGGTGAAACGCTGCACCCTGCAAGATGAAATGATGGGGAAAATGTGACTGGATGGGTTCTTGGTGCTTTTGTTATGACCTTTACCTAGCCAGCTCTCAAATGTAGTATTCAGAGGCAACAGTGCTTCCCTTCCCAGTATCCATTCCACCCATTCTCCTTCCCATCCCCACATTAGAGCCACAGTGATGACAGGATCGCCCCACACCCTGCCAACTATGCCAAGTATAATGATAGATATGGTATGAGTAATGAATATGGTGATGAACTGCATACATCAAGATCAGGATCAATTAATCTTGTTGTCTTGAGTGCAGAGCTAGCTGTGCCAGAGCTCCTCACACTGGCCAAAGCACCAGACTTTATGGCTCACTCTCAGCTTAAAATGAGTACATCCTTAATTGTTCATTGTGAGTGACTGGCTGAATAGAGCACATGAGCCCCACATTGGCCGTGGACTACACACTGTTTCACAAGCTAAGCCTTGGAAGGTGCTCTTCTATGGGTTCATCCCATGGCATTCCTCTCATCTTCAAATTACCCAAAGCTTGTGGGTAAGGCTGACCGCGTGGGTCTTTCCCCTGGAATTAGTGCCCTCTCTTTGCAGAATGCCATTTCCTTGGGCAAGCACGAGTGCCAGGGGATGAGTCCATGGAAAAGTGACTTCCTGTCATGTTCCAGGATCCTGAGCCCCCATCCTCAGAGGATGCTGCCTCGTCATCCCCAGAAGAAGAGTCTCCTGAGTTAACAGCTCAGGGAGAGCTAGAAATTCTAGAAATTTCAGTTCTAGAAATTTGTCATGAGGCATCCACCTCCTCAGGTCTCAATTCCCTAGGAAGGCACCAGGTCCCTGCCCCCACTCCTCACTGCATCCAGAGGAAGTTGCCTTCAGACTCTGAGGACTCCAGCCATGAAGACACCAGCAATTCACAACCACCCCAGCATTGTTGCAGTCTGAGGCTGCTAAAACAGGCCAGGCCCCTTTTAAGACTATCAGTGTGGAGTAGGGATGTCTGGATTTTGTGAAATCTGTGGATCGTATTTTTCATGGATTGTGTGGTTTCCTTCATTCCAGTGTCTGTTCACAGATGGATTCAATTTTTTTTTCATTATGTGGAAAAATACACAAATAATGCTGTAAGAGGGTTCGCGACAATTTATGTAGTATGTAATATTTAGCATATTGTCCCCCATTCCATTCAAATTTTCCCCATGTATATTTACCAGTCTCAGGAGAAACTTGCATATTTTCCTATGAATATATTTGTGTAAATTTGGAAAAGTAAAAAATTTTTAAAATCCAAAAGTCCATGGACTCTACACGGCCTGCGGGGGTGGTCCACAGAGGATTCTGCTGGTCAGATACTTAGAAATCAGAGCTCATTTTGGTCCGTCTCAAATTTCTCCAGCATCCCTAGTGTGGAGGCAGGGCTAACCAGCCTAAAGGAAGCCAAATCCCTACTTAAGGTTCAGTCACCACCTGCTGCTTGTTGGAACAGCATATAAACAAGCTTGTCTGTCTTCTAGCCCCACCACCACTTGGTGCTTTCTGTGGTATTCCTCTATCCTATTACTGTTCCTGCCTCCCTTGGAAATTTGACTTGCCCAAGATCTTGCTGAAAAACCGATCCATAGTGGACACTATGTAACCCAGGACTCACCAATGATGCTAAGTCCTTGCCATGACAGAGGCAGAATAGAACACTCCCAACAATACTACCAACCCAAAATTGGGATAAAGTGAAAGAGTGCAGATATGGCCTTGCACATCACTGACTTCTTTCAAAGTGATTCATGCAAAAGGTATTCTGGCTGAAATGTGATGTCACATTAATATGCTTGCTCCACTTGTAGTAGAAGTTGGATCTTCAAAAAATGTTGCAGTGCAAAGTGTTCCTGTTCAGTATTTCAGTCAGCCACGTCAAGCTCCATTCCATTCTACCTCCTACATGGTTTGGGGGCTTCCGCCATCAGTTAGCATACTATGGTGACTGAGCATGCTCAGTCCTCATTGTCCTGTTCTAGGTTTTTCTTTTGTTTTTTAAAGAAGTTTTGTACTTCTACAAATGTTAGGGTCCCCCATGCTTGCTGATACCTCCTCCATGTGCATTAATGGACTCTTTGGGCTACATAATGATCCACACTCACCTCTGAATTTGGGAAATAGGTGTGATTATATTGCTGCTAAATACTAATATGGCTATTTCCTTGGCTTCCTATCCTTGTACTTTATACATGATATCTGGTTTACCCTAATTTTCGCTTGCTGCCAGATCTTCTCTTTTTTGCTATTCACCTGTATTCTGGTGAGCTTCTGCATCTCTTCGTCATCCCTTCTTGACTTCCATGAAAGTGAATGGGGGAAAATGTTTATTAAAAAATGTGGCATGTTTATGGGCTGCCCCAGGGAAGAATTCAGGGTGTATTAACCATTAGGAAAGAAATATTACAGAGTAAGGCCCTAGCCAAATTGAGAATACTGCTGTAATATAATTATTTGGGAGCACCATCATCTAAAGCGTGAATGTATTCTCCTCTCTTGTTCCACAGCTCAGAACATTTTGATGGTTCTATTGCTTTGCAGCAGGGAAGTGGTCATCATGATTTGAAGTCTTGGAAAACTAAACATTTTGGTAGTCCGTGCAACATTAATAGCCAAAGTTCCATTGCAGTCAATACAATGGTAGGTTTCAGTGTGGGATGAGCTGGACAGATGCATGAAACCAACTTTGTGCCTGTATGAACTGAAGCAGGGAAGAGAATGTGGCTTATTGTTCAGAATGGTAGAGTGGTGCCTCCAAGAATGCAGTTCATCATAGAAGTTACTGATCTTTTTAATCTAGCACTGGAGGAAAGCCTTCTCTCATTTGTACTTTCAAATAAGCAGGCTATTCTTCTCCCAGCTATTCTGCATTCAGACTGTCATGGTCAGTTTTGAAGTTTTACCCCTGAGTGGCATATGACTGATGAGTTGCACAAGGAAGACCTTTGAAAACATCCATGAGATGCCAAGGCAATTGACGGTAAACAGATTAACAGAAGTCTTCCAACAGCACACTTGACCAACTATTATTCTAATTAGCCTTTGTGCTTTGGACTCTGAGACTGGAGTGTGCTGCGGTTGGCTTTTTTCCCCCTCCCCTCCTGCCAATGAACAGGACAATTAAACCTGAGTTGGATGTTTGAAATCTTCAATATTTTCTTGCCTTTAGCCCAGCCATGATGCCACTCCAATCACTGAGGTGAATGCAAGAGAATAACTACCACACTTTCTTCTTGACAGTCCATGATAGTGTCAAGAAAACCAGACTCTGAAGAAGATCCAAGGATTGCATTCTTGCCCCTTTGCTCACCAAAACTCATTTCTGATTGACACAAAATAAATCTGCTTCATCAAGTGAAAGCAGGGAGAAAAATCCAGTGACTACGTAAGTGGAGTTGCAGCAGCACAAAGCTCAGGCAGGATTGATTTTCAATGATTGAATGTTTTTCTCTTGCTACGGTGATGCTGTAGCTTAAGTCTAGTAATCCTCTAAAGAAGCACATTGAACTATATTTTTGCAAAATGATGATCCTGCATCGTGTCAGAGGTTAAATGGGGCACACACACACACGCGCGCACACACACAGAGCGTGCAAGAGAAGCACGGGACAAGAAATTTAGGGCTTTAAAAGGAAAACACACACACACCCTGAACAGACTGCCTCAGGGATGGGGAACATGTGGTTCTCCAGATGGTCTTGGACTGCAACTCCCATCATACCTCCTCATTAACTATGCTGGCTAGGGCTAATGGGAGATCTTCCTGGTCTAAAGAAAATAATGACTGTTACAACCTAATGCATTTCACAATATAATATCCCCCTCTCTTGCTCTCTGAGGCAGGTTAGCACTTGCTAGAGTTGTGCACAGCCCTTAATAATTGTATTTATATTGTCTGTGTATGTTTTAAAAGGATACAGATGGATTGGCAAGCATTGTGGGACTGCTGGTTTGGCAGCCCTATATAAAAAACAAACCACTGTTGAAAAATCCAGTTACATTGTCTGGTTGATTTCACATCATACAATTCATACTGCCCACTGCCCCAAATCTAAGGAGATCTGTGACCCCCCAGGTCTTCCCCTTCCATAGCCAGTCACTAGCAACATTTCTGTCAGTTCACCATCTCCTATTCCCTCATGTTAATCCCAAGAACTCAATCTATTCTCTCCAACAACATAGATTTAAAGTTCACCAGCAGGAATATCTGGCAAATATCAGTTTAATCTTTTCCTTATCAAACACAGTACTCTCAAGCACACACATAGTTAACCAACTCACTAGCTTAACTAACAAAGCATGGACCCTCATTCATCAGAGAGGCAGCATCTCAGCTCTTGATTTCAGTGCTTCTAATGAATCTTTATTTTGGCTTTGCGGAGCTCATCCATCAGTCAATCCAAACCTGCTTTAGGTAAGTGGACTTCTGGTAACTACAACATGATTACTGCTGCAGTTTCTGCCTGCTTGGGGTTCTGGTGTCTATTAGCTAGGTTTCTCCTCTTTATGACCCTACTCAGTACTGCAACCACCAGATGCCTCGCAACAAGGATATGAAAAAAAAAAAAAAGAAAATTTTACAAAACCAGCCCACTCTCTTCTGCATTTTCTAAACAGGGATGCATTTAAATCATGTCACGTAATCACTAATACATTTTTATGGACTTTACAGCTACCAGTGAGTTGGATCAGTGCCAATAATTCATCTATCCCACTATCCTCACACTGTTCACACAGCATAGATGGGGAGAGCAGGTGGCAGCAAGATCCGTGCTTCCAGCCGATGTGCATTTAGTCAACTGCATTGGTTCCTACATGACTATGGCATTCATATGGTTGGGGCCCTTGCTTTTTGAGGGTCCCTGACATGCGTGCCACACCTGTGCACACAGAGATTTTAGTCCCAAATAGGAACTATACAAATGGTCAAGTACAAGCACGTAGCATGGTCTGGGGCTGGTTTTGCTGCCCTGATACAGCTCCTGCACCCCTTCCCCATGTATGTTCATGGTATGCAGTGTAAACATGTGGAAAGTGCTCTTGTTTCTGACCTAATGTAGCCAATAAAATTGTACAAGAGGGCAATTTTGGAGTGTTCTGTGCTCTGCCAGTTTTTATGGGTCAGTACTGATTTGAGATGCAAAGCATTGTTTATGATTTAGGAATATATGTTTAGTACAACAGATGTACTGCGGTATTCAGCAGTGTGCCTGATCTTGATTGAACATAGCTCCAACATAGCCAAAGAGCTACTTCTCTCTTTCTGTGGCAGCTGTATTATACCCATGTTTCCTGTACAAAAGGTATAAAAGATGAAGCACAGATGCGCATGCCTCAGTAGTGGGCTCTCCCACATTGGAGGCATTCAAGATGAGGCTGGACAGCCATCTGTCAGGGATGCTCTGACTTGGATTCCTGCACTGAGCAAGGGGTTGGACTTGATGGTCCTATAGGCCCCTTCCAACCCTTGTTGTTGTTGTTCAGTCGTTCAGTCATGTCCGACTCTTCGTGACCCCATGGACCATAGCACGCCAGGCCTTCCTGTCCTGCGCTCTCTCCCGGAGCGTGCTCAAGTTCATATTCATTGCATCGGTGATGCTATCTAGCCATCTCATCCTCTGCCGTCCCCTTCTCCTTTTGCCTTCAGTCTTTCCCAGCATCAGCGTCTTTTCCAGGGAGTTTTCTCTTCGCATTAGGTGGCCAAAATACTGGAGCTTCAGCTTCATTATCTGTCCTTCCAATGAGCACTCAGGGTTGATTTCCTTTAGGATGGACTGATTTGACCTCCTTGCAGTCCAGGGGACTCGTAAGAGTCTTCTCCAGCACCACAGTTCGAAAGCATCAATTCTTCGGCGCTCAGCCTTCCTTATAGTCCAGCTCTCACAGCCATACATTACTACTGGGAAAACCATAGCTTTGATTAGACGGACCTTTGTCGGCAAGGTGATGTCTCTGCTTCTTACTATGCTGTCTAGGTTGGCCATAGCTTTCCTCCCAAGGAGCAAGCCTCTTTTAATTTCATGGCTACAGTCACCGTCTGCGGTGATCTTGGAGCCCAAGAAAGTAAAATCTGTCACTGCTTCCATTTCTTCCCCTTCTATATGCCAGGAAGTGATGGGGCCAGATGCCATGATCTTCGTTTTTTTAATGTTGAGTTTCAAACCAGCTTTTGCACTCTCCTCTTTCACCCTCAACAAGAGGCTCTTTAGATCCTCTTCGCTTTCTGCCATTAGGGTGGTATCGTCTGCATATCGGAGGTTGTTGATAATTCTCCCAGCAATCTTAATTCCGACCTCTGATTCATCCAACCTGGCATTTCTCATGATGTACTCTGCATATAAGTTAAATAAGCAGGGTGACAATATGCAGCCTTGTCGTACTCCTTTCCCAATTTTGAACCAATCGGTTGTTCCATGTCTGGTTCTTACTGTTGCTTCTTGACCTTCGTACAGGTTTCTCAGGAGACAGGTAAGGTGGTCTGGTACTCCCATCACTTTAAGAATTTGCCACAGTTTGTTGTGATCCACACAATCAAAGGCTTTAGCGTAGTCAATGAAGCAGAAATAGACGTTTTTCTGGAATTCTCTTGCTTTCTCCATGATGCAGCGAATGTTGGCGATTTGCTATTCTTTGATTCTACGATTCTAGTATCCAGGGATATTTGGGGACTGAAACAATTAGCTGCCGTTCTACCAGGCAAACTTACGTTGGCATTTAACAGCTTCCCCCAAAGAAACCTGGGAATGGTAGTGTGCTGAGGTGCTGAGAATTCTCCATTAGAGTTCCCTAGCCCCTCCTCATGGAGGGAATCACAAGCGGGGCTTCCTACAAATTGTTGCGGTATGGAGTGCTCCTGTGCAGGGTTCTAGCCATCCTTCATTTCCTTCAGAATACTCCATTCTATTTCACCACCACCACCACTACACACACACACAAAACAATCATTTGCCACTGCACGTGTTCAGTCCTGTTTCCAGTTTGGATCTTGTGTGTGGGTGATGCCATTTTGGCAACATAAGGATCCACACTCAGAGAATGAGCTTGATACTGGTATATAGGACCTCTAACATTAGGCTTATAATGTAGATACGTCCTAGGTGTACACCTAGTGAAACAGCTGCATATGTTCTCATCATGTGTGACAATCTAAACTAGGTTTTTCATTTGCAAGCTAGCTGTAGGATATTTTCACACTCAGGTTTATAGATTTACTATCTGGCCAATCCTTTAAAGACCTTTTTTTCCCCTGAAATCTAGCTCAGCCATAACTCTAGCATTTCTTCAGTTAGCTATTTTGTTTTCTTTACCTGGAGCCAGTTAATCAATAAGCTGGGCAGCTGGCTCAGTAACAGGTCAGCTAATTTATTTGACCTGTTCACCTTCTTAGGGCTTCTTCACACAGAGCTTTTATCCTGCTATTGAGATTGATTACTCATGGAAGTTTGCAGGTCCTTTAGATGACGTCGTCAACCTCCAGGGCATCTCCTGCTCTAAATGACCTTTATTCCATTTTTCAAAAGATTGGAGATAATGAGCTGTCCCATTACAGCGCATGAGTTCTGCTTGAGTTCCCTCATAAAAAGAGGAAAACCTGAATAAGAGGAGCTAGACCACAGCACCATCTAGTGGCTATATAATGAAACATATTGAAGATAAGGGGGGAAAGAGGGGGGAAAGGAAGCATGTGTAAAGGGACTTCATTGTGATCCTGCATGTAAAAAGCAGAAAGCCCCATTTTAAATGCAGGATTTTAGGCTGGTATAGAGATGCTCTTGGAAAGACCTGAGCAATTATTCCATGTAACCATGATCAGACTACCCTCTTCCCTCAGGTTAGTTTGAACTTTCTCATAAGCCCCTTTCATTTGTTCTTCATGAGTAGAACTTATGTGTGGAGAACGGGGTAACAAGTCCATGCTGCTGGCCCCGCCCCCAATATTCTGTGTGGCATTGGCCACACCCTCTGGATGCCTGTGCATTGGTGACATATGCCGAGGGAAAGCCTATGTGTGAGCAGCTGCTCACGCATAAGCTTCCATGCAGTCTTTGGAATTCCCAGTCTTGCAGAGGTACTGATGTTGTGAAAGCTGACAAGTGAACAGCAATTCACACCTAGCTGTTTCTTATGCAGACATCCTTGCCAATGTGAAGATTTCTAGGCAACATGGTCCAAGGCCACCCAGAACATTCCTCCAGAAGAAAGAAGACAGCATTCCAAAATGAGCTGAAATACATCTTAGTAGTTGGCACTTCTGAGAACAAGTCTCACCTCTCACATTCTTTCTAATCATGTTGTAACTAGGAGTGTGCAAATCTGAGCTCATCAAAGTTCTCCTGATTCCACCGCAAAGCTTCTTCTGACTTGTGTCCTTATCAGATTGAGAACTTTCTTTCCTTTTTTCACATGAAATTTCATGCACATTTTCATGCACATTTTCTCCAATGTACACTTCAGTGAGGCACACTTTTGAAACTTACACATTTTTCCTCCATTTATTAAGTGTGTTTGTGTGCATTTTTCAAAAGTACACATTTTTCTTGTTCTGTGAATCTTATCGCAAGATTGGAAATATCTGGACATTGACCACTGTTTGCTTTTGAGTGCACATTTAATTCTGGGAGGTGCAGGCTAGGTAAATTCTGGTCAGAAATGAACTGAAACAAATTTACCATATATCCCTGTATGTAACCTCATTCTCTGCTTCAGAGCTACATGAAAGATGTGTGTCCTTTTCACCATGCTCCTTATTTTCTGTTTTCCCAATGCCTACTTAGACACACATGCACACTGCATACAGAAGGCTGAGTTTCTCTGGAGTCTACAGCAGTAACACAGAGGCTATGAAATGCCTTTTTTAAAATGCCCCCTTCCCACCAAAAGAAACTCTGAAGTGTGGGGACAGATTTATAAGAGCAGGGAAGAGGCAGAACATTCTGCCTCATAAGTGAGAGATTTTGCTGCATGGCCATGAATGAGAGGCAGGAATGAGGTTTATAAAAGCCTGTTTCTCACCCATGCAACCAGGCTCAGGATGGATGGATCTGTCAGTTTGCTTTCTCCTGAATCTGAATTATTAAAATCTCAAGTTCTTTCCATCCCAAATATAAAGAAATTTGGGAATTTTGGTAAATTCTTATAAAAACGAACTGAAACAAAATTCTCACCCATCTGCACTGGCCAAATTAAACAGGTCCAGCTATTCCCAGCATGGAGAGGACCATGTTGTATCTTCCTACTATATAGCTGTTAAAGATGAAGAGCCTGTCAGAATAAAAGAGGTGGCAACCTAAGTCAGCATGACCAACATGGTTGAATAGACAGGGACTCAAACCCAGACTTTTAAGAGCTAAGCACTCAAAGCCCTGGGATGGGATGGATGAATCTGTCCATTTTGGTTTCTCACACATTCCTCTTTTTCTTTTTAAACTCAAGTTCTTTCCACCTCAAATATGAGTAAATTTGTTAGATGTGGTAAATTCTTATAAAGAACGAATGGAAATGAAGTTCTCACCCATTCCTAGATGAGGCAGGCAGAAAATGACACCTGTAGTGCAAGAGAGGAAAGGTGCCCTGGACGTCCATGTTGACTGAGTTGGGAAAGAGCAGAACACTAACTAGAATGGAGCAGGTCTTGGAGCAGGGCTGCTGCCTAGGGTTGTGAAGGCAGGCAATACTAAGCAAAGCTGCAGGATGCTAATATGGGTATCCCTTTCACTTTTCACTGTACTTCCACACTTGTCTTAGCTGATGCATGTACGCCATGTTCTTTCAATAATATTGTGACCTATTTAATCACCACTTATTGGTGTCTCTTTTATTCATTCTTTCATTCATTCATTCACTGTGAGAGCCAGTGTGGTGTAATGGTTAGAGTGTCAGACTGGAACTCTGGAGATCCAGGTTCTAGTCCCCACTTGACCATGAAGCTTACTGGGCCAGTCACTGACTCTCAGCCTCACCTACATCACAGGGTTGTTGTGAGGGTTAAATAGTGAGGAGGTGGAGGGCTACTATATAAGCTGCCTTGGGTTTTTTGCAAGAGAAAAAAGGGTGGGATATAGATGTAATAATAAATAAATTCATTCTCCGGTCAGCAATGTGCCTTTCTTTGCTACAACAGCAGAACATTCAGGCTCTCCTTTATATCATAGCCATATCAATCTGCCCCACATATCAATAGAAAGAGGATCTGTCTATTTCTAGCTAATTTTCACAAAGTGAACCATATACTCTTGGCCAGTCTCATTAATTGAAAACTAATCATAGGCCTTAGGTTGCTAGCCATTTGTGATGTGTTGAAGTGGAGGGAAATTCAGAACCATAACATACTTTAATTTCATGTATTATATTTTAGTCCTTAGTGTTGTTTTTCAAATCCTCTAACATTTCATTGTTTACAGCTGGAAAATAAATGAAGACAGAGTCTGAAATCTCAAATAATTTGCAATGTAGAAGCCAAAAGTCCTGGGTTCCTTGCAAGAGGAAAAAGGCGGGATATAAATGCAATAAATAAATAAATAAATGTCCAGGTGTGTGTATCATGCAACAGTAAGGCTGATATATCACTTTCCGTCCTCACCATCGGCCTTGTCCATTGATGCTTTTCTCTGTTGGCTGGGCTTTCTGAACTAGCATTCTATGAATGGTGAATGGGAGCAGAAGGGATGATATGAAGCCATCTAGTGGCCTGTCACCTCACTCGCAATGCTGGGTTTTTCATTCAGCAGTCCTGCAGTTTCCTCACACTATCAGTAATAGCAGTATATGACTCATTGATAATAATGCACCACTATCTGGCATTAGCTTGCTTCTGCACAGTAGTATGAGCAAGACAATGTGGTATATTTGGTCAATCTTCATTCTTAAAGGAGAGTGTGCAAGCAAACCCATTGTCAAAAAGAAAGAAGGTTCTGAAAACCTTAATCTATAAAAATAGTAGAACAGGGGTGGGCAGAACAGCAGTGGGTAGACCTCCAGATGTTTTGGACATCAACTCCCAGAACCATCTGCCAGCATGGACAAAAGTGAGGAAGTCCAAAACACCTGGAGATCTACTTTCTGCCCACTCCTGCAGTAGAAGCACACCTCCTACTCAAGGTCAGAAGTATTCGTGCAAGTAATGGCATACTGAAGTTACATCATAGTCGGAAGATGTTATTTATTTGGTTTATGGGGGAGTTCAGGTTGTCTTCTCAGCTCTACTGTGCAAATGTGGGGATATTCAATAGCTATACTTCAGCAGTACTCCTGATTGGTTGCCCACCACTAATTAAACAAATAAAATTGATTAGTAGTAGATAACCCATTAGAGGTACTATTGAAATATTCAACATCCCTGAGCTTTTCCTGGGACAACAATTCTTGATCTCAAATTTATTTTTATAATTCATGCCTTGGTGAATAAGAAGCTGGAGGGAGTAGAACCCCAGGGTATCCCCAGAGATGACAAAGGGTATTTCTTTTATTTACTTCTTTCATTTTATAACAATAATGGTCCCACAGCATGGATTATAGACACAAGAATAAGTAACTTTGTTGATCTGTCTGGTCAGGGCCTGGATGAGAGATTGCCAGGGGACCTGGTGTCTGCCATCTTGAGTGTCATGATAGAAAAAGCCAGGATATAAATGTAATAAATGCAAGCAGACATTGTAAGGTAAAAGAGGGTTCCCCAACCATCCCATGCTTTCCTCTAATATTAATCTGATGATAGGAGATCATTTTGGGGGGATGCTTTACCAAGATGTTAGACAGCCCGCCACAGTTCTGACATTTAGACATCTTCTCAAGACACCTCCCCTCACATAGGTTTTTCCTGAAGTGTGACCCAGCCAGCTATCATCTTCAGCACACAGTACAGTGTGCAGTTTTATTGTTGATTAACATGTTTAGTATTGCGTTGTTTCATTGTTATACTTTATTGTTGTTTTGATTATATATTTTATGTTCAGCACTTTGATATCTCTATAGAAAGCAGTATATCAATTTGAGTAATAAATAAAATGATTAAATAATAAGTAAGAATCACTGGACATCATAGATTAACCCACCAATTCTCCTTTATGGATGCCCCCCCCCCAGCTGTTTTTACTTCATGTTTTCCTCAGCTGGGCTCCAAATGCAGAAATAAGCCTGAATGAGGCGGAAATGACCAGGTGCTTAACTCCTCACCCATTTGTAGTGGAGAATCAGTGTGGCACCCTCCTTCCTTCTCGTCATCACCTGTAAGTGCCCCCCAACTGTTATCTCAGCAAATGTGGGCTTTGGAACAGGCATTTGCCTAGATAAAGCCTTTCCTGTCCTAAGTGTACCTTTGAGTGTCAGTATAGTCACTATCTTCTATATACAGAGTCAGACAGAGTTCATAATTCAGAGGTGACTTGTCTACTGCCAACCCGAAACAGTGAACAGAAAGTTATGGCTACAGAATCTGAGGCTTCGCTACCCATATAAGCAAAGGTTGATGTATGAGGATGGCAAGCCTGAAGCAATAACATATGCATGGTCTAGAGCAGGGGGGTCAACTTGTAGCCTTCCATATGTTTTGGCCTAGACCTTTCATCAGCCCTAGCAATTTCCTTGGCCTGGGGAATTGCTGAGAGTACAAATAAGCACTAAAACATAGAAGTGTGTTGTGGTGGCAACATTGTAACATACATGCATATACACATTCAGATGCAGAAGATGAATATCTCTTTTCCTTTGATCACTCCTGTTTATAGTTTTTCTTAGGAATAATACAATCTATGAAGTACTTCATTCAGGAGCTGCCTGAAGTCTAACATCATCTACATTTAAATCACTATCACCAAAGGAAAGACAGAGGAGAATGGAAAAATCAGACTTGGTTCTGATTTATCGACCTCATTTCGCTCAAGCCTGATTCTGGTCATGATTTTTTGTTGTTGCTACTGATTTCATCCAAATCAAATCAGGAACTTTCATTTGTTTTCTATACAGTTGTCACTCAAACACTTAATAAATTATAAACTTTGGATCTGTTCACCTGGACTCTCTACAGAGAAACCTCTGACCTACGGATAATGTTACTCTTTTCAGAGGCATTTGCCTGATAACGAAATTGGGAAACAGTGTTTTGATGCTCCCAGAAATATACTTAAAAGCTGAAACAATAATATTTTGTGCTCTCTCTTGAATTCTAGTTTGTTCTAGAATCAGCCCTTCTATCAAATCATGGAAGATCCCTATAGGGCATTCTTTTCTCTTTTGCTTTCTTTATTATTCAGTTGTGCATAATAGCATTTTCTATGCCTTCGCCTTTCAAAGGTTTTTATTCAAATTTCTCATGGCTTGAAGATATTTCCCATCTTCTCCCCCATTTTACTAACCTAATTGCAGGTCTGTGTTGATAGACAAATTAGGGCAGGTCAAAAGAGAGCCAAAAAATATCTAAGAAGAATTAGACACTTATGTGAGAAGCAACTAGCTTTGGAGAGATTAATCAAATGATATTGGCTGGCTATATGCCTGAGGCATGCTCGATATGCTCACGTACAACATTATCCACAGCCCTGGTTTCAGCAGAGAGAAGGGGGTGTGTTTTTTAATATGCAACGCAAACACTCATTTTTTTTCCTTTTGCCACAAGTGTCCTTGTCAGCCTTTTCATGGATCACTGCCTTGTTGTGGCGAAGGGGCTTGCATAACTCAGTGAAGCCATAAACCATGCCGGGCAGGGCCACCCAAGACAGACAGGTCATGGCAGAGAGTTCTGACAAAATGTGGTCCACTGGAGAAGGAAATGGCAACCCACTCCAGGATTCTTGCCAAGAAAACCCCATGGAACGTATCACAAGATATGACACTGGAAGATGAGCGCCTCAGGTCGGAAAGTGTCCAATATACTACTGGGGAAGAGCAGAGGGTATTTCCAAGTAGCGCCAGAAAGAGTGAAGTGGCTGGGCCAAAGCCAAAAGGACACTCAGCTGTGGATGTGTCTGGTGGTGAAAAGAAAATCCGATGCTGTAAAGAACAATATTGTTTAGGAACCTGGAATGTAAGATCAATGAATCAAGGTAAGCTGGAGGTGGTCAAACATGAGAGATGGCAAGACTGAACATCGATATCTTAGGAATCAGCGAACTAAAATGGACAAGTGCAAAATGGACATGGGCGAATTTAATTCAGGTGACCATCATATCTACTACTGTGGGCAAGAATCCCTTAGAAGAAATGGAGTAGCACTCATAGTCAACAAAAGGGTGGGAAAAGCAGTACTGGGGTACAATCTCAAAAACAATAGAATGATTTCAGTACGAATCCAAGGCAAACCATTCAACATCACAGTAATTCAAGTCTATGCCCCAACCACTGAGGCCGAAGAAGCTGAGATTGATCGGTTCTATGAAGACCTACAACACCTTCTAGAACTAACACCAAAAAAATATGTCCTCTTCATCATAGGGGATTGGAATGCTAAAGTAGGAAGTCAAGAAATCACCGGGATAACAGGCAAGCATGGCCTTGGTGTACAAAATGAAGCAGGACAAAGGCTAATCGAGTTTTGCCAAGAGAACACGCTGATCATAGCAAACACTCTTTTCCAACAGCACAAGAGGCGACTCTACACATGGACATCACCAGATGGTCAATATCGAAATCAGATTGATTATGTCCTTTGCAGCCAAAGATGGAGAAGCTCTATACAGTCAGTCAAAACAAGACCTGGAGCTGACTGTGGCTCAGATCATGAGCTTCTTGTTGCAAAATTCCGGCTGAAATTGAAGAACGTAGGGAAAACCGCTAAACCATTCAGGTATGACCTAAATCATATCCCTTATGAATATACAGTGGAGGTGAGGAATAGATTTAAGGGATTAGACCTGATAGACAGAGTGCCTGAGGAACTATGGACGGAGGTCCGTAACATTGTTCAGGAGGCAGCAACTCAATCCATCCCAAAGAAAAAGAAATGCAAGAAAGCCAAGTGGCTGTCTGATCAGGCTTTACAAGTAGCTGAGGAAAGAGGGGAAGTGAAAAGCAAGGGAGAAAGGGGAAGATATATCCAACTGAATGCAGAGTTCCAGAGAATAGCAAGGAGAGACAAGAAGGCCTTCTTAAATGAACAATGCAAAGAAACCGAGGAAAACAACAGAATGGGAAAGACTAGAGATCTCTTCAAGAAAACTGGAGATCTCAAGGGAACGTTTTGTGCAAAGACGGGCATGATAAAGGACCAAGAAGGCAGGGACCTAACAGAAGCAGATGAGATTAAGAAGAGGTGGAAAGAATACACAGAAGAACTATACAGGAAAGATCTGAATGTCCCTGATAGCCATGATAGTGCGGTCACTGAACTTGAGCCGGACATCCTCGAGAGTGAAGTCAAGTGGGCCTTAGGAAGCATTAGTAACAAGAAAGCTAGCGGAGATGACAGTATTCCAGCTGAGCTATTTAAAATCCTAAAAGATTATGCTGTTAAAGTGCTGCACTCAATATGCCAACACATTTGGAACACTCAACAGTGGCCACAAGACTGGAAAAGGTCCGTTTACATTCCAATTCCAAAGAAGGGCAATGCCAAAGAGTGTTCAAACTACCGTACAATTGCGCTCATTTCACATGCCAGCAAGGTGATGCTCAAAATCCTACAAGCTAGGCTTCAGCAGTATGCGAACCGAGAACTACCGGAAGTACAAGCGGGGTTTCGAAGAGGCAGAGGAACTAGAGATCAAATCACCAATTGGGAAAGGAGTACGACAAGGCTGCATATTGTCTCCCTGCTTATTTAACTTATATGCAGAGTACATCATGAGAAACGCCAGGCTGGATGAATCACAGGTCAGAATTAAGATTGCCGGGAGAATTATCAACAACCTCAGGTACGCAGATGATACCACCCTAATGGCAGAAAGTGAAAAGGATCCAAAGAGCCTGTTGTTGAGGGTGAAAGAGGAGAGTGCAAAAGCTGGTTTGAAACTAACATTAAAAAAACTAAGATCATGGCATCTGGCCCCATCACTTCCTGGCATATAGAAGGGGAAGAAATGGAAGCAGTGACAGATTTTATTTTCTTGGGCTCCAAGATCACCGCAGACAGTAACTGTAGCCATGAAATTAAAAGACGCTTGCTCCTTGGGAGGAAAGCTATGGCAAACCTAGACAGCATAGTAAGAAGCAGAGACATCACCTTGCCGACAAAGGTCCATCTAATCAAAGCTATGGTTTTCCCAGTAGTAATGTATGGCTGTGAGAACTGGACTATAAGGAAGGCTGAGCGCCAAAGAATTGATGCTTTCGAACTGTGGTGCTGGAGAAGACTCTTATGAGTCCCCTGGACTGCAAGGAGGTCAAATCAGTCCATCCTAAAGGAAATCAACCCTGAGTGCTCATTGGAAGGACAGATACTGAAGCTGAAGCTCAAATATTTTGGCCACCTAATGCGAAGAGAAGACTCTCTGGAAAAGACCCTGATGCTGGGAAAGACTGAAGGCAAAAGGAGAAGGGGACGGCAGAGGATGAGATGGCTCGATAGCATCACTGATGCAATGAATATGGACTTGAGCATGCTCCGGGAGAGAGCGCAGGACAGGAAGGCCTGGCGTGCTATAGTCCATGGGGTCACGAAGAGTCAGACATGACTGAATGACTGAACAACAACAAGTCCTTGTCAGAGGCTGAAGAAGTATGCAGAGTTTCTCTAGCATACTTCTATCTTTAAAGGCATATCACCCTACTCCTCTTATCTTAAGGCAGGCAGGTATTAGCCTAGGAAATAGGGGAAATGGTCTAGCATTGCTGCTGGTGCCTGTCACCTACCAACACTACACACACACACTATCTGTGGGCTCATGTGGAGCATTTTCCAGAGCAACACTGTTGGGGCTCCAGGGGCACTGTGGGAGAATTAAAATGGTGGGCACCAGCAGCAATGCTACACTGGGTTTTTTTCCCCCTATTACTGGTGCCCATCTGCCCCAAGGTCAGGGGACTGCACTGAGCTAAGCTGCCACTTCCCAGAAGGCCTTTACAGACTTCTCTTCCTTCACAGCCACTGGAGACAGGCTTTGCTGGCTCCAGAGTTTAACTGAGCAGAGGTTCTGTCACCACCACCAGAAGAGGGACTTCACTGGCTCTGCTAGCTTTGGAGTATAGCAGAGCCAGGCAAAACTATTGCCACACAACCACGCAGGAGGGAGGACTTCATTCATTCATTCATTCATTGTATTTCTACCACACCATAGCTCTCTGGGAGTTTCACGAAGATTAAAAATCATTAAAAATACATTACACAAAGTGCAAAACCATTTGCATAAAAACAAATAGACAGACAACACACAGAGAGACAACATACATTTAAAAAGCATTTTTTTAAAAAAAACAGTCAACCAAAAACAATCCAAAACCTGAGTAAAAATTCAGTATATACTACCATATGCAAGAGAGAAGAGGGCAGTTTTAACCTGGTGCCAAAAAGGTAATAATGTTGGTGCCAGGCAGGCCTCATTGGGGCGATTCATTCTATAATTGCAGGGCCACCAACAAGAAGGCCCTCTCCCTTGTTCCCACCCTCTGGGCCTCCCATTAGCTCTGTTACTGAGGGACCCACTCATGTGGGCTGCCAGAGGCCCCAACAAACTTAGCACCAACCCTAATCTTAGGTTTTTAGACTGGGGTCCAAATGATATCTTGCTTCCACTACTTTAGAACTAGGCATGCTGAACAGTGGAATTCTTTAGAACTTGGCATGCTGAAATTAGGGGATAAATCTACACTGTGTGTGTCTAGGTCTATAGAAGTCTCTCAGATGCCCTTTTCTGTCGTGATCCCTTCCAACCAGATAGCCTATGGCACATGTAGCACAGTAGCTGTTACCAAATGACGAGGGTGTTCTGATTCACGTGTTAGGCAAAACAAACACACACAACCTTACTATCAGTTCTGTATTTTAAAT
This sequence comes from Heloderma suspectum, assembly GCF_057233095.1. Classification (NCBI taxonomy): domain Eukaryota; kingdom Metazoa; phylum Chordata; class Lepidosauria; order Squamata; family Helodermatidae; genus Heloderma; species Heloderma suspectum. The sequence goes on from NC_139461.1 coordinate 258,645,954, forward strand.
AAGTAGATGTTAACTAAGATTTTTATTTTATGAGCAGGCCTATGCCTGGCTTTTTAAAATTTAAGCTTAAATTTCAAATTGTTCTATTCTGTGTTGGAAAGAATTGGTTTAAAAATGGTTCTTTGCTTAGAATGTTTCTTTTATTATGTTTCTTATGTAGACGAGCTGCCTTGCTAGGCCTGTGCCCTAAACAGCTGCCTAAAAATCCCTGAATGAATTCATGAATGAATAAAAATTATCACAAGCATTTGAAAAAGTATAGAGGTCATAAATATTCCTTGTATTACCCACCCAGTAATGACATTGGTGCCAAAATATGAGAACCAGGATCCAAGGAAAGGGACTTACTTATTATTATATTGTTCTCTAAAACATTTGGCTCTGCAAGAACTGAGGATATTTTATTCCTTTTCATAAATAAAATACCACTGGTACTGGCTACTTTTAATTAGTTATGCTGCTGAATTTCATAATTAGTCAGCTTGTTAGTTGAAACTCATACATTCATAATGCTTACCTTTGTAGCAAGCTTGGATCATTCATTAGTAATTAATTCATTAGTAATTTTGGAGTAGATTGTGAGCTTTGGAGCATGTGCAAACTGCATCTACAGTACATCATTTCTGCACATGTGATGATGTCGCTCAGGGGCACCATCATCTCTCCTTCATGTACCAACTGGCAACAGCAAGTAAACACTGACCTGGTTCACTTGATCACCGCAGTCCATCATGGCTTATTTCAGCCACTGTGAGTTGTGGCCACCTGTGGTGCCAGGTTGCTGATTCAAGCCCCTAAGTGCCATCCAAACCCAGTGATGGTGGCTTGTAGAGATGGCGAACCAAGCAACCCACAAGCCTACAACAGGCCATGGGGCCATGCCCAGTGAGGGTAATTATGTAAATGTAAAAATGTGACCAGCATGATCAGGGTGGTTAACAAATGTCATGCACATGTCATGCACACCAGCCCATTAAGTAGGAAGGCCCTGTAGAAACAACCAATCAGGAAGGGATAGATAATGTAGTGGTCATGACACATTACGTTACATCCCACCACATTACAAAATTATAAACTACAACTCCCAAGATGCAGTTTGATATTGCACATGTGCAAAAACTTTTAAACACAGAATAAGATCTTGGATTAAAATGGAACTCTCATCCAGGATTACATGCATAAATTTATTACTTTCAAGGTAATAACACATTCATTTCAAAAGTTCTTTTAAAACATCTATTTGGGAGTCCCTTCCCCTCACTAGTATCTCCGTAATTACTCCTTAGCCATTAAAACAAAATGTTACCCAAACCATAATGAAAGCTAAATTAGGGCAGCATGCTAGCTGGGGATAATGGGAGTTGTAGTCCAACACATCTGGAGGGTGCCCAGTTGAAAGGCGGAATTAGGGCAAAGCAGGAGGTGATAATAGGATCATATTCTCTCCTCCACCTTAACAGTCGAACTGCATTCATTCATTCATTCATTGTACTTTGTTTCAAATAGCATTTTTTAGAACAGCAATTCATAAGTATGTATATGCTATCATGGTTCCTTCTTCTATCTGTTCACACTACTTTGTAATGAGATTGGACTTTATGGGTCAGTCTTGGCTACTTGCATCCTTTCTGTCATTAGCCAGAAATGTAAGCTTTCTAATAACATTGGCATGGATTTACAAGTTTCTAGATTATTTCATAAAATGGAAACAGCATTCATCTGCCTTTAATGATATGCTGTAACTGTAAGCTGAGACACAACCCTTAAAGTTTTGGGTTGCCTGTGTTCTTTTCTTTTGCATTTCTAATTCTTTGTCGGCAAATCTATTTTAGAAAATAAAAATAAACATACATTGCTTGTTCAAAGTATTTCTGACGTTTTGCCTTGGGATTCCAAATATGCCTTATGCCTCTCTTAAATTTTAAAATATCGCTGGTCTTTATGATACTACTAGGTGGTGCTAGTCATTGAAGGGTGTCCTGAGAGAAAGTGGGCAGGAAAGGAGGAAAGGAAACAGAGACCTTGCTCACCAGAATACACTATGAATGGGGAAGAAATGGATGTACCTAATTTCCCACTTTCGAACCAATTTGCAAACCAGAATTCAGTTATCCATTGAAATGCTTTGAATTCTCTGAGAGCCAGTGTGGTATAGTGGCTAGAGTGTGACTGGGAGTTGGGAGATCCAGATTCTAATCTCCACTCGGCCACAGAAGATCACTGGGTGACTTTGGGCCAGTCACAGACTCTCAGCCCAGCCCACCTCACAGGGTTGTTGTTGCTGTGAGGATAAAATGGAGGAGGAGGAGGATTATGTACACCATCTTGGGTTCCTTAAGGAGGCGAAAAGGCAGGAGATAAATGTAATTAATTAATTAATTAAATTTTACAACGGAGTTTTCCAACAAAAAATAGATACAGAAATGCATATATTACAGAAAACTGCAAACAAAAATGAATATATTAGGAAACATAACATTCAAAATACTTTGTCAGGGAAATTGCTTGCAGAAATGTGTATATTAGGCAAAATTGCATACAAAAAGGCATGTATTAGAAGAAATGCACACAAATTTTCACAGAAACTTTAAAAACAACAAGTCCTCAACATTCAGTATGAACTGAATTTAAGACTGGAAAAATAAGAAACTACGAGTAGCCAGAACTGATAGTTTTATCCATAGCAACAGTACCAATAGGCATCAGAAAAAGAACAGCTGTAAGGTGAGAAACCAAAATCAAAAAAGGAACAGTTGCACCAACTGCAAGGGAGAAGGAATCCTCCAGAAGAATCTCTAAGAGTTTTTCCCTTGATAAAGACCTATGTCATTGGGAATTCAATTGGTGCAGCTATATCCGTCCCTAGGGTACACATCCCTGGTTGTGCATTCAAGCTTTGTGTAGTATACTGTTAACCAGTAGTTAATGGCAGTGAATATCCCATGATTAAGAACTGATCAGGTTTCAGTGTTTGATATCATGCCCTCTCTTAATTAATTTATGAGCTCAGTGCCTGAGAGTAAGAGGGAAAAAAATCCATTAGACCAACACTGTGGGCTATTTATTTATACCATCATAAATATTTTTATTTAAGTTTTCACAGTACCATACACAATAAGAATCTGGGACCATAGGGAGCACTGTTGGTGAATACCCATGCTCATGACTGGCTTCTCCCCGCCCCCCGCTTTGGTCAGGATCACACCATTAACATTGTGAATGGGTCATGCAAACCTACAAAACGTAGCATTAGAAACCAGAGCTTCTGTTTGCGGCAAATCACTCTTCATCATCTTATTCTGAGGAGAGCTGGGGAAAGCAGCCATTCCCAGGCAAAATGTGTGACTCAACCATTAGACCAACCTTCCCCAACCTGGTGCCCTCCAGATGTGTTGGAACACATCCCTCATAATTCCCAGCCAGCATGGCCATTGGGAATTATAGGAGTTGCCCTCCAACGCATATAGAGGGCACCAGGTTGGGGAAGGCTGCCTTATACAGCTGTTGCCCGCCCTCTGAACTGCATCACGCCAAGACCTGTTTGGAAACCAAGTAGCTATTCCATTTTTTCTTGTAACTTCAGAAAAGTGAGGTTGTTCAGCTCACTGCCAAGAGACTTTTCCTCCTCTTGCTCCCAACCACAGAAGTATGAAAAGGTATTCTTTGGCTTTAAGGGCTGTGTTAACATTTGACAACTACAGTCATTGGCTCTATAACATTCTCAGCAAGGCCTAGCTTTTATGTGGACCTTTGAATAACTGTCCTTTATACAGAGGGTGGAAATTCCTTTCTTCCATTCATTTACCTTTATAGGAGATGTGGGATCATTGCAAAGGTGCTGGGCCAATTCTGTAAGAAACATACCTTGTAAATTCTATGCACTTCACCAATAGAAGCATTGCATTTTTTGCAGATGGACTGAGTCATAAATTTGTACGGTCAAGATGTTATTTCACCACAATGACGTTAAGGAGAAGGTCCTTGTTCTTTTCTCTCTTCCCCACCCCCCTTCCTTTCCACTCAAAGTTGCTGGAGCAATAAAGACCACTTTCATAATCATATGGGATGGAAACGTTCCTCAGAAAACTCAGACGTATTTTGTTTATTTGGCTGCAGACAGAGGATATAAGGTAGGTAGGTATATTGAAGTTTGTGGCACAACAGCAGCTAGGCCATCTTGCACCACAGATTCATCGTTAGCAAAATACACTAAAATGAAGAGATGAGATGCAAGTTCTTTCATTAAACAAGGAACACAAGTTCATGAATTATTATTAGAGGATCTGCAATGATTCTATTGTGCCTGGACACTTGCAGTTGGATTAACTAGGGCCACAGCTTTAATAATATATAACATAACAAGGAGATCTGTAATGATTACTCAAACTGGGCAGTAATATTGTCTAAAGTGGAAGCCACCTGGTCATGAGATAGAAGCAGTGTACAGACTGCTTATGCCCCATCAGATAATGCCACCTTGAGAGGGCTCCACCTGATTCACAACCACCCCACCCCAGCATTTTGGGCATGCGAAGCAGGCGAGGCCCTTTGGTCCCAAAACCCTGAGTGGCAGGCCTAAGGAATCCTCACTCACCATCTTGTTGTCTTCAAGTCCTCCCCAATGACTATGGGGGGATCTTCATGACAATGGAATGAGAAGCGTGTTGGAGCTTCTGAAAATTATCCAGATTTTCATGGAATCGGCTTTGGTCCATCAGGGGCACACGAAGCAAGAAAAGCTGCGTATACTGTACCTTTAAAATCTGGTTTTCATGGTCACACAGCATTTGAAAGGAACATACTTCTGGGTTGGGTGGGCGGAGTAAAACTGAATGTCATCAACCGGGCAGGGGCTGCTCAACCAATGAGAGAGGCTTATTATGCCCATGTCCAGGCTCCCCACTGCTACTCCATTATTATGAATGGAGAGTAACTAATTCACAGTTTTCTAGAAACAAGCCAATTATCCGGTGCAGTATCTGAAGGCTCCCCAAGTGAGCATCCCACCATCCCAATTTCGCCCCATTCCAGCAAAGTGTTGCAGAGTTATAGCTTCGCCAGACACCCCTTTCTCCTTCTCTGTGCATCCTCTCCCTGCTCGCAACTACAGGCTCCCTTGAACCCAAGACCTCACCAGATCATTACTGCGATTAAGCTCTTCCACATCAGAGAAGCAATTTCACATAACATCGGGGAAGCAAAGTAATGCAAACATCAGAGAAGTCCATAATCACTGAGGCTACTTACTCTCACTTACAAAAAGGAAGTGCAGGGTGATTCTGAAGACTTGAAAGAGCGCTCTAAGGCTTTGATGTGCTGGAAAGGCAGGTGAGTTACTTTAGTTACCTAGGTTACCATGGGCAGGCCCAGGTGAAAGACACACCACTAGGAATGCCCCAATCATACCAAATTTAAAGCGGACAGATGGGCACACAGCAGCTGAACTGCAGAGGAGCTGAATTAAAGAAAAACAATGGAGTAAAAGTAGTCTGCAAGATGTGGCTTCCCCACAGGTAAACTCCAGGGTGGCTACAGAGTGGCCATGATGTCATGGGTCCCTAACAACTTTATGCCATAGCAGCACTGGAGAAAATGACCCTTGTGTATGTTTAAGTAATATATACTGTCATTGAGGAGGACTTGAGGACAACAAAATGGTCAGTGAGGATTCCCTTGGCCTCTACTACACACACCCAGTGGTGTAGTGGAAGCAGGGCTCACAGGGAAAAATCCCCAGCACTTTTTCATTAGCAGGGACTCTGATGTCATCTGCCACCCCCCTCAGAATTCCCTGTTCCCTCTGAACTTAGCTGTGATCCTCACTGTAGCTGTGGGGGGACTGAATTTTCCAAGCAACAATATATTGTTCCCTGTTGGAATGCAAAATATTTGGGATGACTTGGTCTGGAATGGGCAATTAAGACCTATTCGCTTTATCTAAGACATGCTCCTGGTGGAGATGGAAACTCCTAGAACTGGTTTGTTGATATGGATTGACACAGTTGCCTGAAATTTTTGGACTGTCCTTGAAGACTGTCGCAATGGGCTCCTGCATTTCCAAATTTACCACTGCACCAGTGTGTGTGTGTGCGTAGCTCAATCCAACTGGGTGTGTAGACATTTCTGTTGGAGGGTATAGATATAATGGAGGAGCTTAGGGAAGGCTAGTGGGTATTGTTGGGCGCTAAGGGAGTGTGCAAGGGGGCTGTTTAAATGAGGAGGGATCTGTCCATGAGGGCTGAGTTGAGAGGGCGAAGCTTCCATAGAGTATCATATTTTGAAAACCTAAAATGTTTGTGTTTGAGAGAGTGAGTGGGTGGGTGGAAAAGATTTTAACACCCATGCATTTTTTCTCAGACGTCCAATTGAAATACCCCTGCCTTACTCTCAGTTGCACTGTTTTTGGATCCCAGTTGAAGGCTGTATATGTTATAAGACTGTATAATTTTAGAAGGGGGCGTGGCTGTGAAGTTCAGTGGCTGTGACTGTCTGGAAGTCACACTGCACTTCTGAATTTTCCAGTACACTACTGCATAGACCTGCTTGATGTAACTCGATTCCCTCTTCCGTTTTCTGTTTCTCCTATTCTCCTATTCCTATTCCCCAGCATTGTCAATCCTTCACCAAGGTGTACAAGGTGTAGGTGAACAAGCCGATTGCCCTTTGCCAATTTGACTGATGGGCAAAAAAAATCATCCTACTTGGCCCTTACGCGACCAGCTATTCCAGAGAATAAAATATTGAAAGTAACATACAGTAAAAAGGCCTTATGCTGACAGGGGCAATTGCGCGGGGAAGAGATCTGAATTTCCATGAAAATTAAGTCAGATTTTTAAACTCTAGGGAGGATAAAGAGGTTTTGTTTTCCAAACCCATGCTTTGAACTGAACAGTTTGAATCCCAAAAGTTCACTCTGAATCCAGAAATGTGTTTTAAGAATATTTTAAGAGCCAAGCAGAACGCGGCGGCTCACCTGATTAAACGCAGCCACCGATGTGATCACATCACTCCGGTGCTGAAGGAGTTGCACTGGTTACCAGTTGTTTTCCGGGCCAAATTCAAGATGTTGGTTTTGACCTTTAAAATCCTATATGGTTCCAGCCCAGCCTATCTCAAGGAGCGCCTCCACCAGCACCAGACAGGCCGCTTAACAAGATCAGCCTCAGATGGCCTTCTCTCTGTTCCATCAGCCAGGACAGGTAGGCTGGTGAGGATGAGGGAGAGGGCCTTCTCTGTGGTGGCCCCCACTCTGTGGAACTCCCTCCCTAGGAAACTCCACCATGCCCCCTCTTTAATGAGTTTCTGCCACACATTAAAAATGTTGTTCAGGCAGGCATTTGGGGTGGGTTAGGGTTTTGTTTTGTTTTTTTGAAATATGATGTTTTAATGTAAAATTTTATTGTTTTAAAACTGTTTGTATTGCTGTATATCACCCAGAGTGGCCAGATGACTGGCCAGATGGGCGATTAAGAAATTTAATAAATGAATGAATGAATGAATGAAATAACTAAAGCACAGAAAAGGTATTGGAATGCTCTGCACTCAGTGGATTTAATTTTTTTTTTTAGGTAAATACAGTACAGCAAGGGCCCCACTATATGGCATACTTATGGCAAGAGATTAATCTAGGCTTGATCTGATTTTTACTTCAGAGCCTGAATAGATGAACATAGAAGTATTAAATAATAAAGATGGGCCATGGTATAAAGAAGGAGTAGGCCCTTGAATAAGTATTGTTAGTTTTGTAGTCAACCACCATTTTAAAATGCAAAGCCATTTCCATAGTATAATACAGCATTTCTTTTAGTATTTCCATGGGAGAAAAATGATTTGAGATTTTTCATTTTGTTTCTCGGGGGGGGGGGGGGATGGTAGTATTCAACCAGCTTTAACTATTAGCAAAATATATGACATTAATAGGCCTGTCCACCTTCTAACCTGAAAAATTATGGCTATGGATAGGCCATACATCCACAGTGGAAGTCAGGGGAAATGAGCAGAACAAGAAGATTTTGGTGACTATATAATTGTGCATATCTAGTTACATTATTCTAATAGGAGCTGAAAAACAGGTCACTAGCACTAAGGCTGCAATAGTACTCACACTTAATTGGGAATAAGTTCCATTGAAACAAGTACATTACTATATAGTCTTATTCTTACTATTCATCATCATCATCTGCCAGGTCGTTTGTTTTGATCCTTGTAGTGGTTTGCAAGAGATAACAGCCAAATAAAAACCTTTAAAAGCAAACAAAAGAATGTATCCATTGTCAGGATCTGCTCAGTCTGGGAAGTTCTGCAGCTCCACCTGGGGGCCAGACATAGATAGAAGACAGCCTGGCTCACAGTATTTGCAGGATTAGGCCCTGGCCCTACAGGTGCTCCCAGGTCCTCTAATGCAGACCAGCTGGGAGCCTCAGGGTGGCTTTAAAGAGTGTCCTCTTCCTTCCAAACCTTGCCACAGCATTAGGAGTTATCACAGAGGCAGTATCATGTTCCAGTTGTTTGTTCCTGATCTTTGCTATGTGAGCCCTACCTGTTTGGACTGTGCTTTTGCCTCTGGCCCTGCAGCGCCTTGTTTGGGTCTGATCCTTGCCCAGGAAACCTCTGCTCTCCACCCACCTTCACTCACCAAGGATGCCTGCCGCCCACAGCCCAGACCTGACACAAATTTAAAATCAAAGAGTGGAAGCTAGTGTTTCCTAAGTGTTTTGTTAAAAGAGCTGCCTCCTTGCACCACCCCACATAATCTCTAAATCTGCTTTGGAGGGGTGGGCGCAACCCTCCAGAACAGGTTTAGGGGGAATTATGGGCTGTAGGGGGAAGGAGAGAGGGACAAAGTCCCATTGCACAGGCAGACATCCACTCACACATTGCATGAGTAGGATTCTGCCCCAACCCTTGAAATTTAGGAACTCTATCGAACAGCATAAAAGGCCATTGCAGCAGCAAACAGGACAGACAACCTACTGAATGTGGCTAGGATCAAGCTACCTTGGTTACTGATAGCTTTAGTAAGAGCCTCTTATCATCATGCACAGCAATTTCAGTTCTTAGAATGGTTGAAATTTTTATTTAAGCCACAGTAGGTTGCAGTGCATGCTGGCAGCCACTTTGAATATTCAGTCCCCAGCAAGGGGTTGCTATGGTGTGTCATCCAATCCAAACCCAGGTGGCAGGGGTTGTTTGAAGGTTAAATAACCTTGAAATAACACATGGTCTGTTGTAGGTTTACTTTGAGCATTGTTTAGCCCTCAAACAATCCCTGCCACCCAGGTTTGGATGACATGACAAACCATGGAAACCCCCTGCCTGGGGTTGAATATTCAAAATAGCCACCTGCGTGCACCACAACCCACCGTGGCTTATTTAAATATGCCACGGTGGGTGATGGTGTGAATCAGGTCTGTGAGTTAAATTCTAGAAACCATGTTGCCTTTGACAGTTTTTACATGTGAAAGCAGCCTTGCTGTTGCCCTTTGCTGCTTCCAGATGCTATGTTCCTTCTCAAAGACATATTTTTGACCCTGAAGACAGGATTGACTGAAGTTTGTTTCAGAAACACACTTCATTAAAAAGTGGGGAGGGATAAAATATGTCCAGAATAAGTTTTGTATTTACTGGGGACATAGCTCTCAAAATATGTACAAGCCATAAAAATAATTAATAGATGGCAACCCCAAGTCTGAAGACTCTGACGGTCTCCATGACCTCCTTAAACTTTTGTTATTGTTTCTCGGTGCATTGTTCCAGTCAGACATCAAATATTTTAGGAGTTAAAGGAACATCATATCCCATCCACAATTTATATAGCTGGCATCAGGTTCAGATGCATCAGTGGTGTTTCCAACCCCACTTCATTTCAAATGAAAATGGATTTCATTGCTTACATTCCATATCAATGTTATAACAGAAAAAGTAAAGGGGGGATTCAAGGGAGAAAAGAAGATTCAAGGGATGTAGTTAAAATCAGTTCTGAATAAGATTTTTTGGGGAAAAATTATCAAAATAGAAATAATATATTGTTGCTAATATAGTGGAGGAGCAGAATTGCTGAGGTCAGAACTAATTTATAGTTTAATTTGTGTGGCTTTTTTACAGTTCTTGAGCATGTTAAAGCTTTTAACATAATCCTTGAAAGTTCATTGCAACCTTGAGATAGTGCTATTAACCCCATTTTTATGGTTCACTGGAAAACACATTCAGTTAGGGAATCTGTCCAGGGTTACACACTGGCAGAACATAGATTTGAATTCTGCTCTAACGAATGTGAGCCAGCACCCAAATAATTCAGCATCCATTTTCTCTGCTGGACACCTTCCATCTCAGTTGTATGGGCATAACACCTCCTACTGACTTTACAGTGGAGCAGGAGTGGGGAACCTACCTTTAAAGGGGCAGAGAGTTCTACCTTTAAAGGCACGTAGCAGTGGGGGCTGGTGTCTCTGATGTCAGTGGCATGGTGAATCCACTCTGGGTTTCAGCCACAACAAGTCAAAACTCTAAAGGAGCCATTCAAGGTGCAAAGGACCTTGGATAGCTTCTTTAGAATTCTGAGTAGTTCTGACTGAAACCTGGAGTGGGTTCACCACCCCACTGACCTCACAGCCACCAGCCTCCGCTGCACCATAAGTATCATTTTAAATAAATTAAGCCCCTAAGCTCCCCAAGACAAATTTGGCTTTTGGGGGGCGGTCCCAATCCCCTTTTCCCAAACACCCTTTTTATCATTTTCTGTCCTTTGCACATTTTCCCCATTCCCATTTTTCCCCATTCTCTTCTAATACTAAATTGCTGGCAGTAAGTGGTTTAAGCTACAATATGCTGGTATTTGGGTGGTGGTGGTTTTGGCCCTGCCCCCTTTTTGCCTTTTGCCTTTCCCAACCTGGAATTTGGAGCTTCTCCAAAATTGAATTCGGCTGTCAGGCTGAAAGAGGTTCCCCAGCATTGCTCTACATAATATACATGCAGAGACAGTTATAAATAAAGCCACTGGCCTTTTTTGGAAATTTGAGTTCATTGTTCCAGGTCCATGTAAAGCCACCAGTAATCAGAAATAAGGAAAGTGCCAATATTGTTCAGTAAATTGCTTGTTTCTATAAGCACAGAAGATCAAGCCATCTTGTCACTGGATCTGAGACTTGAAGCAAAGAAATTAAGTTAGCCTCAACTTCCTGGAATTGTGGATAATTAGCCATCACTTGAGGACAGAACTTACTTGAGCTAGCATTTTAAGCTGATGGCTGAAAGAGGTATAAATTTGTGGGTAATGTCAAGTAACTGGTAGATCAGAAGATCAGAGAGCCAGTGTGGCGTAGTGGCTAGAGTGTTGGACTAGGAGCTGAGAAATCCGGGTTCTAGTCCCCACTCGGCCATGGAAGCTCACTGGGTGACTTTGGGCCAGTCACAGACTCTCAGCCCAACCCACCTCACAGGGTTGTTGTTGTGAGGATAAAATGGATGAAGGAGGAGGATCATGTACGCTGCCTTGAGTTCCTGGGAGGAAAAAAGGCAGGATATAAATGCAATAAATAAATAAATAAATAAGTTAATTCTTTATTGTTAATCTAGCATGAGTTAGTCATGTTCTGGGTTTAAGAGTTAAGCAAGTAAATAGTAAATCACATAAGAACATAAGAGCCATGCTGGATCAGACCAAAGATCCATCTAGTCCAGCATCCTGTTCACACAGTGGCCAACCAACCATCCACAGGAAACCCCCAAGCAGGATGAGTGCAATAGCACTTAAAGGTACAGAGGAATTCACTGGAGAAGTGAGGCTCAGTAGACAGGCACCGGTACAAAAGACATAAGCAAGGCATAAGGAAATATGGCATGGGGCTAAATAAAGTTTTGGGTGAGCCTAATCTTCTCTTCTGAAATGACAGGATTATATAGCTTCAGAAGAGAAGATTAGATATCTGGGTATGTGTGCGTGCGTGCACACACATGCCTTCAAACCCGCTCTGGATAGGGGGCCATTTCATTTTAGTCTGTTTAGGGCAAGAGCTGCTGTGCCCCAGTTTCTGAAGCTTCAGATTTCTCCCCATTGAGGGTCCTTGAGGTGGGGTGGGAGGCTGAGCTTTCTTCCCCCCCCCATGCCATTTTAGTGATGCAGCATTTGAAGCTTCATATGGCATAGCTGTCAAATGGGGAAAATAAAGTCTGCATCCTTGAAAACAGCTTGTGGGAGAGATGCCTAGCCTTCAACAAGCTCTCAGGGCATCAGAAGGAATAAAGAAGCTATGCTACAATCCTTACCAATAGTGAGCCCTACCTGTGAGAAATTGTTGGAGAATTTCTCCTCTCCCTGGAAGAATGCAGTGAAATTTGTGTCCCCAGTTTCTCTGCCCACAAATAGGATGGAGAATTTTGAGAGGCCATCCGTGCACAGCACAAGTTCTCTAAAGGGTTTGAGGGTGGAACAAACAACTTAGCTTTTAACAATGCAGCAAACATTTCTTAAAGATGGATGTTTCCAAGGTGGGTCAGAATCTTTCAGCTTAGTTCACTGCTGAAATAGTAATGAGGCCGATTTCTTTTCTAAAGGTGGGAGGGGATCCTGAGCTGTCAGTATCAGAAGGCAGCAGAATTTTCCCTTATTGGGGAATATGCAGGCAGGGTCATCCACTCCACACTGCAATCAGTCATCTCTGAAGAGGGTAATCTGGTTGAGAGGAGTTAACAAAGGATCTCGCCAGTGATGAGTGCAAGACAGACTAAGTGCCAGATGAAAGAGGATGGAGGAGGTACTGATGACAAAAATGACAGAACCCAATAAATAACAGGCCTGAATCATGTAAAGTGTGTGCAACCACTATTAACCTTGGAAAGTGCTGAGCCTGTGACTCACTCATACACTCACCTTGAGCATTAACTTCATGGAAGGGTTATGTATCCCGGTCCTTTTAGAATTAGCTGTAATAAAGCATCTCTAATGTGATGCACACACTAAATAATCCCTGAAGCTCTCAAACTTTCCACTGCAGTAGTTTTATCAGCCCTTTCTGACATCATCTCCTCTGTGAGACAAGCAGCTGTCTTGGACTTAACAAAAAAGAATCTCGGCCATATATTGGAGCATATTCCCCAGGTTCCTCTCTCATTGGAAGAGGGTTCATGGTTGCACCCCAGTGTATTAAAGATATGTGTGAGGTGAAGCATTGGCATTTTGTGTGTTACATTTGATTTTATGTGTTATCATGTATGTATCAACATTTATGGATCCATAGTTCATATTAGGTTTTAGGTGAATGGGTTCCTGTAGTATGAATGTTGATGGGTTCCAGCAAGGCCATGAGCTATGGAGTATTAGGGATCTCAGAAACCACGCCATAAGCACTTCTGAAAACTGGGTGAATGGTTCCTCACAGTCTGAGATTAGTGAGGGATTGCAGCACCCCGTAGAATAACAGCTCAAAATAGCCACTGTAACACCCTGTTGAACAACAAGTAGGCCTGTGGTCAGCTCACCCTGGAGCATTGCACCCTCAGCAATAAGACCATCTTTTGACTTGTAAGTCAGGGGTCAAACATCTGTGAGAGACTGCAGCAATGCATATTAATAGATGTGGGTCAACACAGCCAAACTGGTCGTGAAGTGATGCCAGGGCAGTGGCCTAAGGGTCAGCAGCCATGCAGTGACTGTGGACCAATGGATATAAAAGTGAGCTTGGAATCAGCCCAAATTGAAGTTCTCACAACATCAGGAAGGTGCACACCTTAGACCCCATAATCTCTGGAGCAAAGTCTCACTGAGTGGCATTGGCCTCCTAGTGTAGTGAGCGGCATGACTGGATAGGGACCAAATTCTATTTATATGACATATGTGATCTGAACTGCAAATTCTATACATGCTATTTGTGTAATCAATAAAGCAATGTAAGATTAGATGAGCTCTTGTGTGCAGACTCATTACTCCAACTCTTTTTAGATCCCAGGTCTGATTGGGACAGATCACGCTACATCAGACAGATTTGGTCGCATATGTGGGATGCCAAAGGCAACCTCTTCAATCCATCTCTGGCTACATCTGTGTCCAGTGGTATTCTGCATATCACGATACTGTGCGGTCCTCTCTACCTATGCAGACCACTCTCAAAGATGTAAAGTAATCACAAAATGCATATTGCATATTTGGGGCACAAACCTATGGAACTGATGCCCAAGAGATGGGGGGTTCCAATGTCAGAGCCAGCAAGAGCCATGCAGGGTGAGAGGAACAGCAGAGGCTTTCATAGACTCATCCTCCATTGCAATGGTTGCCAGTGTGTTTGCAGGTCCAGTTCAAAGTACTGGTTTTGAACTTTAAAGCCTGAAAAGTTCCTTGAAGGACACACCTGTATTTACTTGTCCATGTATTAAGATCATTTTCAGAGGCAGTGCTTGCTGCCCACCACCAAGATCAGTATGGTTAGCAGGCACGTCTCAATGGTGGCCCCTACCCTATGGAATTTCCTCCCAAAAGAGATACAGCTGGCCCAATCTGTGGATGTTTTAAAGGTTTTTTGTTTTTTTTTTAACTCATCTGTTCTCCCTGGCTTTTAATGGAAAACATATATGCTACAATGGATAATTGAAAACTTATGTTACCACTGGATATTTTGAAATCACATTTTATTAAAACTAGCTGTGTTTAAAATTGTTTTCTATTTAACATGATTTATACTGGTTTTATGCTGTAAGGCATCTAGGGAAGATAATGGTCTTGAAAGTGGCTAAATAAATGGGTTAAATAAATAAATAAAATGAGTAAGTAAAACTTGCTAACATTAGATTCTGTACCATAGTGAATCCATTAAATATAGGCTTGCTTTATAGACTTTCCGGTACCCATTCCCATTAACTCTAATTTTGAATCATTGATATTATAGCCAGATATGTTAATAAACTAATATAATAGCCTTCAGTTAGGACCCCATCATTGGCACATAAAGTTTAAGTATAAAATTCTTTATCCTCAAATATCACCTATTGTATCTTAGCATTACTCTGAATTGCTAGAGCTAGCAATTCTTTGGAGAGATTAAATATCAGTGGAGAAGAGGGCAGCCTTAGGGGGGGGGGAACCCTCCTTTTAAGTAGAATAAATTTTAAAGTAATTAATTTATCAAAGTCTTGCGTTAGGCCTCCTAAGATGCAGTGACGGGAAAAGCTTCATCAGTTGAATTTCTGCTTGCCTTGCCATTGTTACAGTGCATAAGAGCACCGCTAGAATTAAACTGAATGTGAGGATATATTCAGGCTGAATCTACACATAGCAGTTATGCTGTTAGCATACCGTTATCATAACTATTGGTGCCCATTGGTGTCATGTGTACCAATACTTACGATGACTGTATGATAATGGTATAACTGCTATGTGTAGATTCAGCCTCAGTTGAAATGAGGCTGCAATCCTATACCCACTTAGGTCAAACTGCACATTACATTAATTGTGTAGCATGTAGCAGGGCCTTATCTTTTTCTTTACTTTAGTATCACTGCCCCAATTTGGATTGGGACCAGCATACCCTAGGAGGGGTAGATTAAACCTCTCAGTTTGCCTCCCAAAATTCTGCTCCCCCCCAAGCTGGCAGAATTTCAGGATGCAAACCTAGGGAGAAATTTTAATCTACCCCTCCCAGTGTGCACTGGTTCCAGTCCAAACTGGGGCTGCACACAGTGACACTAAAGTAAGAAAAAGATACGGCTCAGCTACACACTACAAAATTAATGTAATGTGTAGTTTGATCCTTACCTGGAAATAAGCCCCATTGGGGCTTACTTCTGAGTAGACATGTCTAAGATTGCACTGTTCATCTTCTTTTTAAACCCCACTTCTTCATTATGTTTGGGGTTATTAGGTCAATGTCCAAATTAGGTAAACAGAAAGAAAAGCACAGCACATTTACTCTATTGCTATGTGCTACAGCTGTGCTTATCCATTAAGGTATTCAGAGGAAGCACCTCTATGCATCCTATTTCAGGTGTGACATTGCAAAAATCTATTGTTTGTTTGTTTGTTTAATTGTTTTAAAACTGCACTTTATCCTTATGGATAAAGGGCAGTGTACAAAGAGCACGACCAAAATTGGTCACACAAAATAGGATGCACAATAAAAACAAAACGTCGTCGTCATCAAGTTGAGGAACAGCTGAAACAATGGAACAGACTAACACGCGTATTCAAATTAAAATGTCTGGGCAAATAATAATTTTTTGACCTGGAGCCAAAGAGATTTCCATGTCAGCAACAGTCATACCTCTGTGGAGTTTTCTACAATCAGGGTGCCACCACAGAGAAGGCTCTCCCCATATCATCGTGTAATGCATCACCCTAAAGGAAGAACACAGAGAAGAGCTTCCCCTGAAGATCTTAAAGCATGAGAAGGTATAGGGAGAGGCACTCTTTCAAGTATATTTGTCCCAAGCCAAGGGTATGCACTAGCAGCATGAATTGGGCTCAGAAGCAGGTAGGGAATCAGTGTAGCTCCTTCAGAATCAGTGAAATATGAAACTGGCTGAACCAGTTAAGACTCTGGCAGCCTCATTCTGCACTAAGCTTCCAGGGCATCTGCAAAGGCAGCTCCACATATAATGCATTTCAGTAATGTATTCAGGTGGTAACCAGAGCATGGATCGCTGTGGCCAAACATATATGCAGTGGTTATAGATATTACAAAAAGCTATCTAAAAACTCATGCAAAATATTTGTAAAATAACAAGGAAACAAACAAGTAATGCTGATGGTATCTTAACATCAATGGCCAATGAAAGGGGGAAACTGCATCCTCTGCTGTTTTAGCACACCATATTTTCCAGCCTGAACTTCACATGAAACTAGTTATCGTAACAACTTTCCCAAACGATGCTGGGAGGATCCAGGTTGGAGGCTTTTGTGCTTCACACAGCCCATTCCATTTGCCATCCTTCCTGCAAAACAACCGGCCTTGTCAATATTCCTAGCAGATGTCACCGGCGGGATATGACAGTTTATTTATAGCCAGTTCACTTTCATTTTCTTCATCGCAGGGATGAGATCCTACATAGAGATTCTGTTCCTTGGGGAGCCTTGTCTCATTTTCACTGCAGGAATGCCTGACTCCCTCTTGCAAATGAACAGGCACTCGCTCTCCACTGAGAATGTGCATGGCTTCAGATTTCCCACCCCCACCTTCCACTTAACATTCTGTGCACAGATGGCTCCAGATGTGGTGAAACCTGGCAAATAAGAAACCTTTTTTTAACCATTGATGGACTTCCACATGCTCCTATTCATGACAGCTCCTGGATCAGATTTGAATTGGCCAAACTAGACAGCTTTGGGGATGAGGATCCCCACTGTGCATTCCCCCCCCCCCGCAACCTCCTGCCAAGCCAGACTACACACAGGTCTCTGATTTATTGGTTTGTCATGAGCTGTTTAATGCCAGCAGTGCTTTGAGCTACGATCTTGTTAAAGGCTAGCAGTGTGTTGTGCCACTGGTATTCAAAGGTGAATGCTCACATGTGACTGCGTTAGAAACTAGGGATGGTGTGGGTGCCTGATTCAGTCTGGGAATTCGGCGGACCCACCCCTGCCCGCACCCCTGAGCCCCACTCGCCGAGCCCCTGCTTGCCCCCTGCCTGCGCTTGGTGAATGGCCTGCATTCACCCCGGTGGCCTCATTGAGCTTTGTGGTCACCGTTTTTTGAGAAATAAAATGGTGATTGCAAATATGCACATATTTGTGCACATGCGAAAATGTGCATTTTTGCAAAAGCACATATTTCTGTTTGCGCAAAAATGCGCATTTTCCAAAAAAATGCACATTTTCACACACACAAATTCAAGGCAAGCAAAATGGTGTATGATGCCATGGTCTTTCACAGGGGGCAGCTTAATTTGTGGGACTGTGTCCAGGTCAAATTAAGCCAGTTCATCTCTAAGGTGCTGAAGCCCATTTTTGTTTCCTGACACTGCAGTGAAATTGCTCTTTATCTACCAGGGCCTGAATTGGGGGGCATCAGATTTGTGTGCAGTTGCCCTGTGTAGTGAGCCACAGAACTGCAAGTTGGCACAACTTCCTAGCCACTTACATACCTTCATGCCCGGGACTGCCCTGCCCATCCTACCTGGGGCCCTACCCATTGGACCCTCCTAGACTAGACAGGAAGGTCCAAGAGAACCGCCTGTTTTGGTTAAACCCTGCCTGAGAAACAGTGTTTTCTTAAGCTCTGGTGTGTTACTGTGCATCCTTTCATTGTTCTTCAGTCTGACTCATCGTTTGTCCTTCAGTTAGTTTGTTTATTTATTTATTTATTTATTTATTTATTTATTTCTATACCGCCCAATAGCCGAAGCTCTCTGACTTATTCTCTGATCCTGATTTATCAGTTCTGACTTATTCTCCGATCCTGACTTCCCACAGCTCTGGTCCCATTTGTTCGCCAATTCTGGTTCCTATTTGTTCCTCACCTCTGAGTCCCTGGGTGCAGTTCCTGGCTCCAAGCTCATCTCAGACTGATGCGTACAGCTCAGCCCTAACATTAGCTCAGATGCCTAGGAAAGACAGTTTAAGCTATTTCTTTCTAAATCACCAATATACATTTAGTGAACGTATCATCATTCGTCAACATCTCCTGATGGCCAGGGCTGGCCCAAGATCTACCTGAGGCAAATCACAAGACGGTGCCCCCCTCCGCCAATTCCACAACTGGCAGTTGAATCTTATTTCAACACTGGTGTTGGGATAGCATCCTCCACTACGCTACACACAAACTAGTTTAGGGGGTGCAGGGCACGCTATTTTGTAGTGCAATATGTGTTACAGTAAGTAAAGTTGACAAGAATTGGTTGTGTTTTGTAGATGTGATTAGTTTTGTGTGTATTGTAAACTAACTGTGAGTACTGGAATGTATTCTTGGAAAGGTTGCCACATGTGGGTTGGTTAAGTATTGGAGAGTTTCTTAGTTTAGGAAGGATACCTTCATCTAGGTGTTACTGGTGTCAGTGGCAAACCTGTTGTCAGGGATGAGTCCCAACCTTTTCAGTTGTCTGATGGCTCTGATTCTGAGTCAGAGTTAGAACTGCGAGATCAAAGCATGGGGGAGGGACCCTCCCTAGAGTGCCTAGATGCTGGGAGAGATTCCTCTGAAGGCCTTGACAAACAGATGGCCCAGGTTCAGTCCCTGCCTCCTCGCTCAACCTTAGGAACTCAAGTTTCGGAGGAGGAGGAGGAAGAGGGGCACGACTTGAGAGACACTGGGGCATGTTGCAAAGCTAAGCAGGAAAAGTTAGGGGTTAGGGCCCAGATGGTCTTTCAGGATAGCCACCCTTGGAAGCCAATGTAGGAGGGAGCCACCCTAAGGGAGGGGCATCACTGCAAAGCAAGCTTGGCCGTGAAGTTCATACCCAAACTACTGCCAATTTCAATAACCTCTGATTCGTCTCCTCTGCTTAGAGATTGTTGGTTGGTTGTATGGGGCCTGAGGCAGTCTGAGAGTTTCCTTGAATCTGCATTTGTAGAGAGGCTAGTCTCTAGCAAAATAAAGTCATATGAGCTTTGTCTATTGTGATGTTGATTGTGAAGGGAAAGGATGATCCAGTCTTGACACTTGGCTACATTGGGAGAAATAGGAGTAGTGGTATGACCAGGTCTGAAACTTAGGATGAGGTCATCAGCTAGTCAGATGGAGTGAGAATAAGTTGCTCAACTCAATGTGTCACACATAGTTCTGTCCTCAATAGAGGGGTATGACTAGGGGAGCCCAGGAGGAACGTTTGGAAGGGCTTCCAGCACTGCCCACACACATGCCTAGTAACCACCACTGGAGGCAATTGCCTCACTCTGCCTGATGGATGGACCAGCCCTGGTGATGACCAAGTATTCCAAGTAACACTGCTTTCTTTCATAGAGCTGCCCTGCCAAATACTTCAGTATTCACTGATGCGACTCTCTGAGAAGAACTCAGAATGCCTATCAAAGTGGAGCTCTTCCCAAATTCTTTTCCATTTGCTAAAGGCTGTGTTTTCACAGTGGCTCAGTTCTTCTGAAAATAAGGGCCAGATCTACACCGCATGTCATACCAACCCATCCTGGTGATGCTATATCCCTCTTGCACATTTATACCTCGTAGCACACACAATGATGTCTAATGTGGTATTTTGGATAATACGGAATAAGAAGCATGAAATAATGCTAGAAAAGCAGTATATGCAATGCATAATGTGCTCGAAGAGTTTTCAGTGGACTTCAATACTGATAAAAAGTGCAGGTGTCGATCTAGCCTTGGTTATAGATAGCATTACCAGCTTTGTTCTACTAATCCTACATGTGAGTCTTTAACAGCAACCTGACCGGAATAGATTTAGAAGATGATGTTTTTCCTGTCATGGAGGTTCACTGATGGGAAACTTCAGCTACTTTCTATATGTTAGGCTGCAATCTTAAAAGCACAGGAGCAGGGAACAGTAAAAAAAAAAGTTGGCAACCCTAGCTACAGATATGATGCAAACTCTTGGCATTTCAGGAGAGTCAATTCTAGGTCTTGCTGAAATACAAACAGAATGCTCTTGGAATAACATACTACTATATTATTCAAAAGGATCTGCATATTTATGCTGGATGGAAAGCAAACAACATAAGGCTAATCTGTAAACTTGTTGGTGAATTTAAGGCTATCATGTTTATCTTCTCTTGACAATTTCCTTTAGGTCAGGTTTTTTTCCAGAGTAGGGTGGCCAGTTGCAAAAGAGGACAGGGCTCCTGAACCTTTAATAGTTGTGTAGAAGAGGGAATTTTGGCAGGTGTAGTTTGTCTTGCAAGCTGCACCTGCTGAAATTCCTTCTTCTATTCAGCTGTTAAAAGTGTAGGAACCCTGTCCTCCATTTCAGCTGGCTATCCTATTGCAGAGGGAAGGTACTGTCCTATTAGTCAGAGAAAGGAAACTGAAACTTAAGGGCAGTGAGGGATGGATCAAGCAAGGAGCTGGTAACATGTTGGTTGGGCACATGCTGGGGAAAGCAGACCAGTGAGTAGTATTTCTAAGGTCAGTCAGGATGGGGTTCAGTAGCTCACAGCACAGATATATTAGCAACAATAGCAGTGAGCGGCTGCCAGAGTGGTTCACTGCTGCGGAGTTGGAAGCCTGCTGGGACTGTGGTGCAAGATCAAGCAGTCTGCAAAGTATGTCTAAAGATCATGCACTTTAAAGCAATGAGCTATTTCTTTCTTTCCTTTAAAAAGGAAATCAGTTTGCTTAAGCATACTGCAGGGAGTTATTCCATTTCATTCACTACCAAGTTACCAGCTTGAAATCCGGATGAATCTAGTCTTGTTTCCATAATAGGAGCCCTCTCCTGTGTTATGGGGAATCATCTTGGAATTTGGATCTATGGATCATAAATCCTTGTTTATGCAAAAGATCAGTGGGAAGTTATTAGACCCCTACTTTAAAACAATCAGCTCAAAACTCCCACAGGACTCCTAATAGGGTTGCTCAAACCATAAATACTCAAATGATATTCCCATTTTTAATTAGCATCCAATAAGGGGCAATTCAGCTGTAAAAAAGAGAGAGAGTTTTCATGGAAGTACATGCAATTTTTAACTATGCTCCAAGGCAAAGGAATCTCATTTTCAGCCAACACAACCTTTAAAAGGAAGTGGCCACTCTCCAGGTTGTTTTGTAGAATATGGCAGGTCAGACTAACAAATGGGCAGATTCCATGATTATGTTCCCCAATTTAAGGAAATTGTTTTACAAGAAAGCAGGATCTTCAGTCCTAAAGATCTTTCTTTATGGGGTTATTTCTATTATCCATCACCCTTGCAGTTAAGCCCATTGGTAGGAGTAGGGAGAGATGAAGGATTGCAACTTTGCGGATCTCCAGTGAACTGGGAGATGCAGTAGCTGATTCAGGCATTCCTCCTGGATGCGTCAGGCCACGAAGTATGGGGGGGCTGGGGCTGTGCATGTTGGCCCTGCCTCCAATGCCTCTGTGTGACCACCCCTTCCCCCTCCACTCCTGACCATTTTGTATTCAGCAGAAAGCTCTGAAAGAGGATTCTAAGAGTTTCCAGTTTAATATGCCTAGAAGCTGCATCGCTATCGGGAACCCTACATTGGCAGCTGAATAAGCTTAGAGTAATCCTTCAGATCTTTGCAGTGAACACACAAAAGTTTGGAGTGGAGGGGGTTGAGCAGTGTGCACAGGTATGTTGGCAACAGGGGTGATATGCACCCACTCCAGCCCCCTACACATTTAGTGTCCTCATGTATACAGATACTAGCTGAACAGGGCTGTGTGGTCAGAGCATCTCACTATCTCTCTAGCCTTCTTAAACATTCTGGATGTTAGGGTGGAAACTGAGCCCATAGAACCCCAGAGCAGTTCTGATTCTGAGGAGGAACAGCAATCTGTGGGAGAGGAGCCTGCTCATCCCTCACAGGCACAGCAGCTGGCAGAGATTCCTCCTGCCAGCATTCCTGGGATAGATAGTGACCCTGGCAGTGAGAGAGTGTGGGAGGGGGGCTTGCTAGATGCTCGACGCAGATGCAGGGAGCAACGAGCGATGGAGGGCTCAGAAAGGAGGTGTAGTGCCCGTTTGGTGCGCAAGCAATGGTCGCGTCCCGAGGACCCAAGGGAAAGAGGGAGGAACTCTCCCTAGCCCATAAGTTCAGGGTCTTCCCGTGATTCTCCTTCAAACAGGGACCAACTGCCTAACCCGGAGCATAGGCTACTCTGCTGTTCATTGCTTAGTCACTGGTGATTAGCATCTGAAAGGGTCATTAAGCTGTAAAAGGATTAAAGCCTTGAAAAAGGATCCTTTCGTCTGTGTCTTGAGTTGGCTATTGGAGTAGACTAAAAGAGGCTGCTAGGGCACTCCTGACACCGGTTGAGTGGCAGAAAATTACTTTGCTTAATGGTTTGCATCTGTGCTCAGAGTATTGATCTAGGGAGATATGAAAAGAACTAGGAACATAGGAAGTTGCCTTATACTGAGTCAGACCATTGGTCCATCTACCCCAGTATTGCCGACATTGACTGGCAGCGGCTCTCCAGGGTTTCAGGCAGGATTCTTTCCTTGCCCTACCAAGAGGAGCTGGGGATCAAACCTGGGACCTTCGGCATGCAAAGCGTGGGCTCTCTACCACTGAGCTAGGGCTATTTCTGAAACTAGATCATGTATCAAAAATATGTGTTAGTCCCATTGATTTCAGTGGGACTGTCCTAACTATAACTAAATCTATATCCAGTCCACTGATTGGTGGGCCATACCCCTTGAACAATTTATTTTTTTTATTATTAATGTCAGGCAAAATTACCATAGTCTGATCTCATACTCTCCATACGTTTAAACAAATATTCTTAAAGGGATCCTATAAATGATAGACTTATAAGTCTGCTGCTTCTAAAATTTATTCTAGATATCTGTTATTCACATGAGAAGGATGGGCCAAGGAACAAAACGTTATTACTGAAGAACAAGCAGAGGTAAATCAACAGTTGATCAATGCTTCATACTTGCAACCATCTAGTCATTACAAATGCAGTTCAATAGCTCATGTATTTACTTCTGCCATTGATTTAATAGACAGGCAAAGGTTTGTGCTATTAAATTCCACTATCAACAAAAGGCTATTGGTCTCAGTCAAAACTTCATATTCTGGCATGGAATTTAGAGTCAGAGTGGACATCTGTGAAACCCTATCCCTACTATAAGGAATATCAAGAAGAGGTGTCCACTGAACCAATTCTGATTGATTTTTTATGAGAATAACATCAAAGGAATTGTACATCCCCAATCTCTGATTATAAGATCTCTCTATTGTTAATATGCCGACAATATGCCCAATTCCACAAAGTTAATTGTACAGAGTGCCATCTTAGGGACAATCCTATGCATGTTTTATTTAGAGAGAAATTAAGGTATGTAACAATGCAATCCTATGCATGTTCAACTAACCTCTTAATACAGAGGTATGCCCCACTATATTCAATGGGATATACTTAGGTTACAATCTTATGCACACTTGCTTAAGAATATGTCTCACTGAATATTGTGGGACATACTTCTGAGTAAGCATGCATGAGATTGTTCTGCTAGTGGGCTCTTGTCAAAAAGAACATCCATCTTTGCGTAAGACTATTTGCCAGAATGCCCAGAGTTTGTAAGTGGAAGATTAATGATACTAATATTGAACAGACTAAGTCCTTTAAATATTTAGGCCATCAGTTCCATGAGAAAGGAATTGGGGCAGGCCATTTGGAAACACTGAGGGTTTGAATGAGGAATGTCATTTTAAACACTACACAGTCAAGAGGAGGAAGACCGTTTCTTTCCGAGTTTAAAAACTGTTGAAGGGAAAATTGTTCCCCAATCACTTTATGAGGCTGAAATATGGGGCACAGTGGAAACCAAGACATGGGAAGTCATGAAAAAAAAACTTTTTTGTGGGTGCTCCAACAACTTCTACACTGTGTCCCTGCATCTGTGCTAAGAGCTGAGATTAGAACCAACACTGTCATATCTCAAGTGCATGAGGCTATGACCTCATATTGGCTGGAATTGTAGCAAATTAACAATACAAGATTGTCAGAGAAATGTCACTCTGGAACAGATTGCCAAAGGCTTAAGACCACCTGGGTCAAGACTTTGAAACGGTTGTGTCAAAATATGGCCTGGATTCGGATCAATTGTAAGCTGCCCTATAGATCTGGAAAGGAAGAAAATTAAAGCAGGATTAAAGAGATTAAGATACAGACCAATATGCAATATCTGCATAATATCCATTTCTCTTCATCGTACAGTTTTAAAGGCTAACCATGTTTTTGAGCCATATTTGTTTGACTATGAGTACGCGCTTTGCAGAAGCTCTCTGATTTCAAACAATGCAGTCAGCAAATCTGATTGCACAACAGTGCACAACATCATGCTACCTCTATATGTGATGTTGTGCTGGCACTAGTGCAGCATAACCCTCTGTCCTGTCCATTATCTTATTTAATTAGATAAAAGGAAAGATGCTTTAAAATGCTCTATCTGTGTCAGGACTTTGAACCAGATGACCTTCAAGATCTCTTCCAACTTTGTCATTCTATATGGCTGGTACTGGTTGGCAGTTACTTACTTGCAATGTGCGATGGAAGCTTCAGCTGCATGATAGCTTCAGTTGCACAGACTCCATATACCTATTCAACTGACCAGACAAATCCACCACTCTGCCACTGACAGCCATCCAGCTCCAAGATAGTGGTGAAGCTGGAACCAACCACAGCATAGGATACCACACTGTCAGGAGCGCCCTTGCTGCCTTCTGAAATCCTCAAGTAGCCAGAATCAACACGCAGACAATAGGGCTCTTTTCCGAGGCTTTATTTCCATTCACCCTAATGACGCTTACAGATGCTAATTGCCTGAGCCTAAGAGGGAAACTTAAGAGAGCTGCCTACCAGGGGGATTCTAGCCTTAGGGAATCAGTTGGTCTCCTTTTGGAGGGAAAGGGCAGGAAGCCTCTGAACTTAAGGGCTAGGAGGAGAGAGTCCACCCCTTTCCTGTGGGGCATCAGGGCACAGCTGTTGTCATCATGCCAAGTGGAATGAGCGCCTCCTCTTGGCGCCCACCATCTCCCACCAGGGTCACTGTCACTGCTCAGGAATGTGAGCAGGGAGGGGCTCTCCCTCCGGCTGTGCCTCTGAACAGCACACAGGTTCCTCTCCCACGGTTTCTATCTCTCCCTCAGAATCAGAACTGCTTTGGGGCTCTATGGGCTCCGATCCAACCCTGACACACACCATATACATATTGCCTAAATAACACATCTGTTAAGGATGTGGCCCTTAACAACTGTAATTTCTGTACATTTTGGAGCTTGAGTGAACATGAGAAGGTTGTAGCTCAACATGTTAATTGAGCATGGGGGGGTAATTGAATTATATATACACTTAATAAAGTATTTTTAACAATATGAAGCTGCTTTGTATGTATGCGCCACCCAAGACATCAAGAGAAAACAATTGTGCAGCAAAGTCAGATGCCAAGCTTAGGAAATCACCTGGCCTAAGAACATCTAATTGTGTTGTTATTGCTGTTTTAATTTTTGAGTTTGTGGAGTATGAATTTTGAGCAACTGACTCTGAGTAGTTGGAACTTTTACCATGTGATCACCTACTATTTTGAACAAATAAATAATTATTTGTTCATCAGCAAATTGTGATATGACTGTGCAGGGGCATCTCAAGGTATTTTGTCACCCTAAGTGAGGAACAATCCCCCCTCCCACACATGCACACACCTCTACTGTTAGTTCTTGAACAACATTAAATGGGTTCATGGCATGTGGGGGGGGGGAGACCCACAAGTTTCCTGGGATATTGATTTATTTTATTTTTAATTTCATTAACATTACAACATTTATCAGTCTCACTGTACTGTAAGGTGCTTTAAAAAGTCATCTTGGATAATGCCTACTCAAAGTAAGCCCCATTGAGCTCATGGAGCCAGGTAAGTGTGCATAGAATTGATTTCTAGGTGTCTTTTAGTGTAAGCTGTCTGGCCATGGATCCTTCAGATCCACACATTCATAGAATCATAGAATAGTAGGGTTGGAAGGGGCCCACAAGGCCATCAAGTCCAACCCCTGCTCAATGCAGGAATCCAAGTCAGACATTCTAGAATTATGTTGGGGTGAGCTGGCTACAAGAGATTGTTCTAGAACATGGACATTTTAAATATATTATTATTATATTAACCTTTAAAGGTTGAATAAATTTTATTGTTACAACCATTGGTTACAAAGAATATAATAGAAATGCAATATAATAAAGAGAAATAAAAACACATCAGTAACTACAGTTCAAAATCAGTAAAACTTATCACTCCTCATAGAGTGTAAAACATTGGCTCAAAGTTTAATTGCCATAACAGCAAAATCTGCCGCTGCCAATAAAATTACTTTATTATGTGATGTAAACAAGAAAATGATTTTCTCCAAATCAGACCAAGCATTTTTCCCTATAAGGACAGAATGTAAAAAAAATGTTACTTGAACGATGGAGGAAACAGGTCATTTAAACAGATAATGAAGGAAGTTTTTTGCTGACCCATGCCACATGGGCACCATCTGGAATCATATGGAGTTTTGTTAAGAGGCCCTTCTAAAATGGCAATGAACATTTCTTGCATCCTGAGTCTGGTTAGGACAATTCTGAGGATAGGGTTGGAGATAAACTTTGGATAGCTACTTTACTTGCTTAATAGGTTAGCCCTACTTAAAATGATGCAATAATTTGGGAAGAAAGCTGATAGAAAGTTGGGAGAAAGCAATTTGGGCTGGAATCCTACACACACATGTGCACACTTGCCTAGGAGTAAGCCCCCTTGAATTCAACAGGACTTACTTCCAAATCTGACTAGGTTTGCACAGGCATGCACTCACTGTAACTTAGCAAGGGCATCCCACAGATCCTTCTATCTAATGCTTTGGAAGGTGCTGTTCCCTTTTTCCTGGCAGTGGCATTGGGTGGCATGTGCATATGACAAGGCAAGTGAGAGATGGAGAGGAACCCTAGAGGAAAGGCGCAGGTGTTGGATCTGGCTTGCCTCACCAGCCTGTCAGTAGACTGGCTAGGCTGGCATTGCAGCAGGAGTGGAATGTCCCCTGCCAGGAATGGCAAGAGGCCTGCCCAGGATAAGCCAACCCTCTGCCCACCTGCCTCAGGAACACCAACAAGCAATCTGCTGCTACTGCTGCTGCCACCGCTGCTGCCACCGCTGCTGCCACCGCTGCTACTGCCAGCCATAGGTGCTGCAGCCAAGCAAGGAGCACCACATCTCAACATGCCTGTGATGATAAACAAAATTCACATAATTCACACGCGCACACACAGACACACACACGGAGCAATTAAAGGTACAGGAGCATCCACCAAGATAGGAGCTGGTAGTCGCAACCCTTTGAAAATTGAGGAGGGTAACATTTTGGGAATTTGATCAAGCACCCCCCCCCCACATCCAGAAACAGTTCTAAGGCTGGTGCTTCTCTTGTAGCACTTGGTTCTCTCCTTGTTTTTCCCTGCAAAATGTGAGACTAAGAACATAAGAAGAGCCATGCTGGATCAGACCAAGGGTCCATTTAGTCCAGATTCTGTTCACACAGTGAACAGCTGTCGACCAGGAACCCACAAGCAGGACATGTGCACAACAGCACCTTCCTTCCCATGTTCTCCAGCAGCTGGTGTACATAGGCTCACTGCCTCTGGTACTGGAGGTAGCACACAGCCATCAGGATTAGTAGCTACTGATAGCCTTCCCCTCCAGGAATCAGTCTGTGTCTGTCTGTCTGTCTGTCTGTCTGTCTCTCTCTCTCTCTCTCTCTCTCTCTCTCTCTCTCATTCTCTCCTGGATGGTCCTCCCCTTGTTCTTGTTGCAGTTCAAAGTTGAACGCCGAGCCATAGATTATGGCGGCGACTGATGTGATCATCTGTCTCCCTCTCCTAGTTCCCCTGTAAGTGTTGTCCTCAACATTTGGGCCAAGAGGAGCAGCAGGAGAAAGGGCATGTATATATTTGCATGCATGTACCACCAGAAACACTCTCTCCCTTTGCTCAGGTTTCAAGGAAGGAGGCAATAGAAAATAATACAGTTCAGAGCAGGAGCAGTTTTTGCAGCTGATCACCTGCACATTTACTCTCAAGTAGGCCCCTCTGAGGAAGGCTGAGTTCAATCAGAATAGGAGCAGGAGCATGCAGAGGGAGGCAGGCAGGCTGGGGAGCTGCTGGTGGCAACTTATACTTGGTAACTGGGACACCCACCTCCCTTGCTTACTCCTAGCAGCAGCCCTGTGAGTTTCCAGTATAATGTAAAAACAGAAATTAATTGTGTATACTGTGCACTACAGAACAAGAAGTTTGTGTGGAAATGATTTGGCAGATAGGAATGAATGAATATAAGAATTGCCATCTGCTGGAAGACAATGTGTGAGCACCAAAATGAATGACCTTGTTTCTTTATTACTACTTAACATTGAGTACATAATCTGTATTCTTCCACTCCTGTGAATATTGGTCTTCTAGTCTTGGTGTCATGTTGAGTTATAACCCCTTGTTCCCTCTACCCTGCAATTAAGTTAACTGGAGCAAAGAGGGAGGTGAAGTTGAGAATGACTGATGTGGAAGTTGATCTGCTTTTTCAATCTGATAATCCCAGACCAAGGTTCTACTGTTAGAAGTTAGCTCTGAATGATGTCAAGGCTGGTATGAAGCTAATGTCCTAAAATGAACAGACTTTCGTGATTAGCAGAAGTGTAATTGTAGTATGGTACTAGTAATCAAGATATGGTTTACTACATTGTAAACTGTCCTACAAAATAGATCCCCACATACAACTGAAGCACAAATGGTGGCATCTCAGTGTTTCCAGTGTACAAATTCTACTCTACATTTGGGCTCTTATAAAACTGCTTCTGCCTCAGCCATAATGACCGTTCTTCCTTCATGTGATAAGGGCATCACAGCAATATTTCATTCTATTAAAGGAGAAATTTAAAATAGGCATCCTGCATAGCATGACAAAAATATATATAATGAACATGGATTATGAATGCTCAGGTGCTTAAGAAATGGGATGGAGGGGTGAGCCTTTGATATTACTGGGAATTGTTTACTCTGCTTAAGAACATGAGAAAGGCTGTGCTTGACTGAGCTAAAGGCCTACTAGTCCAGCATTCTTTTC
Organism: Heloderma suspectum; assembly: GCF_057233095.1. NCBI lineage: Eukaryota > Metazoa > Chordata > Lepidosauria > Squamata > Helodermatidae > Heloderma > Heloderma suspectum. The sequence continues at coordinate 258,675,655 of NC_139461.1, forward strand.
CTACAGTGGCCAACCAGATGCCTATGGGAAGCCCACAAACAGAACATGATTGCAATAGCACCCTCAGCAACTTTCAGCAAACCTTTGATCATGTACATAAATAAGAGGCCCTAGTGAGTTCAGGATTATTGCCCCAGCATGGGGTTATGTAACAGACCTTCTGTAGGAATGGTATCAGAGTCCAAGGCTTGGCCTTGGAAACCTCTGCTTTGCAGAAACAGTTCTGGGAAATGAAGAACGCCAAGAATAGTGACCGTGCTTTCTCCACGATCCATATCTTGGAATGGCGCTCTTCCAGTATCTGCATTTAGCAGCGCCTCCTCTCCAAAAACTCCATCAGTTCCTGGCATCCTGTTTTCATTCTCATAACATCTACAGAGGTGGCAGTAAACAGATCAGGTGTTTCACCAGTGTATGCCTCAGAAGTGGAGCACTGATCTTTAACTGATGGATAATCTTCTCCAGAGAGATGAGGACAAGACCATACACTTCCCTGCAAGAGTGTTTCGGTCCTCAGCAGACTTCTGGCCAGAGCTGGAGCAAATCAGTTAGAGCTAAATTAAGTGTGATGTGGGAGATTTGTAATCAGAACTCCCAATACCCTTTTCTTTCCTTAAAAGTAGCCTTGGGATGTATGCTGGGGAGGGAGATTAACCCTTCCCCCCTCACCATATCCTCAATTTAAATTGCCTCCCACCAAAGCTACTATTAGCCACAAAGGGGGGATGGGTATCACATTCAACTATGGTAGCTGATTGCAGGATGGGGGCAATTTACAGGGGCAAATGGCAGGGGGACAAGGTTAAAGAAACCATGTTGGTGCTAAGATCCTGATCAAATCACACACACACCCTCCCAAAACTGTAGCTGCTTTTAAACAAAGAGAAAGACATTAAGCAATCTGATCACAGATCTCTAGTCTGGCCCTTAGGCTATCTATTGCTGGTCTTAGCCTTGCAGCCAGCACCAACAGCATTGTGCTCTGTCCAGTGCCCTGATGCCTTGCCCACAATCCAAGACTCGCATCTCAGCCCTCTGCCATTCTGCTGATTATCTGTCCCTGAGCCCACATATTGCTGGGACACATTACTGTCTACCACCCTATTCCCCACCACAGAGAAGCTGTCCTCTCCGGGCTTCTCCCTTGAACTGGTGAGTATACATTAGAAACAGAAAGTCAGTAGGAATATTCCCATAGTGAAAAGAAAGCAATATTATTAAACTACAGCGTGGAAAAATGTTGGGTTAGAGAGCATTTTGCATAAGCACTGGAAAGCAGAATATCTGGAGATACAGATGTAGATAACCTATATCTGTAGGGGGGTCCTGGGACCCGAAAAGGGACAGTCTCTCCCTAGCAACATAGGAAGCTGCCTTATAATGAGTCAGACTATTGGTACATTTAGCCCAGTATTGTCAACATTGACTGACAGCAGCTCTCTAGAGTTTTAAGAAGGATTTTTTCAAGCCCTACCTGGGGGCTTTCTTCATGAGTGATTTAGTGCAAAGTTAGAGCAGTTCCATTGCGACAGATGAGGTCATCACCAATCCACTGCCAGCCAACCACTTCCCTCTTGAAAAGCCGCATTTTCTGAAACTTCTTTTACTCCGACTTTTTTTTTTACTGAAAGCGGCTCCCTGGAAAGTTTACCACAGTGTGCCATGTCCTCCACACACACATTAAATCCTGGGTGCGCCTCTGTGACCTGGCAGTGACATTCCCCCTTGTTTCCCCAACAGAAGTAGTTTTTTCCCATTCCCATTGAGAATTCCCATCCCCAGAAGTGCAGCAGCAACCCCTCACATTACTGCAATAGTGGGGACACTCAATCACATTAGGTAGCCTACTTTTAATCTCTAACATATCCACTCCCCTTTGGGGCATATTTACTTAGAAGTGAGACATCAATCTCACTCCCCTGCAGTGAAAGGGTTAAAGGCTAACTTTAGTGACTCGCCCTAAAGCGCTTTTTTGCTTCTCCATGCTCTCTTAAATTGCTATTGCGATGCTGTGCTTCTTTAATGTTCTGTAGTTTCTCTGATGTAAAGTCATTTCTCTGTTGTTATGTAAAGTCCTTTCTCTGCTTTATCACTTTATCATCGCAGTAATGATCTTTCAGGTTTACAGGAGTTTTTCATTGCAAGCAGGGAGAAGGAGAAAGGGGGGTTGGAAGCAATAGGCAAAAGTGCACTCATGGGGGAAAATGGGGTGGAACCAATAACTGCAGCAGATTGCTGGATGCCATGAAATTGGGGTGGGGGGAGCTCTCAAGAGCCTTCAGATGCTGCACTGGAGAACTGGGGATTTTGGTTTCTTTGGGGAAATCTCTGCACACATGGGGAAAATGAGTTACTCTCCATTCATAATGTAGTAGCCCCAGGGAGCCTGGACAGGGGCGGGAAACAAGCCTCTCTCCTTGGTTGCATAGCCCCGGCCAGTTTGATGACATTCAGTTCTACTCCCCCCACCCCACCCAGAAGTATGTTCCTTTCAAGCGCTGAAAACCAGATGTTAAAGGTATGGTACACTTAGCTTATCTTGTTTTGTGTGTCTCTGACAGACCAAAGCCAATTCCTTGAAAATCCAGGTAATACTCCAATGCGCTTCTCATTCTGTTGTTGTGAAGATCCCCCCTGGATTTGCCAGAGATTGAACCTGGGACCTACTGCATGCAATGCTGGTGCTCTACCACTGAGCCACAGACCCTCTCTAGAACAACTTGAGAATCAGCCATTCTGCTAGGGATATCTGCAAGTAGAAGAAAGAATCCCAAGGAGACACGATGCCGCCACCCCCTGCTCCTCAGGAGGTTTCATTGTGTGCATCCTCAGACATGATGATGCTTCCCCAGCTCCTTCAGCTCTGGAAGTCTTGTGTTCACACACACACACGCACACGCACACACACACACTACTCTGAGAGGCACCAGGAGACATCACAGCCATGCTAAAACACACTGAAGGAACAGTAAATGGCTCCTTTAACTGAGAAGAGATCTCCTCCAGGGAGTCAGGGTCTGTGTCAAGGTCAGCTCCCTTATGCGAGCTCTGCTGACCTGCCGCCTTCCAGAAACGAGCATTTCCGCTCATTTCAGGTTGCCCTGGAAGCATTAAATTGCCACTGCGCAAATGGTGGGGGCTGCTGCACAACAGAATTGGCAGAGCGGAGGAGAATTGACTGGGGTGGAAGCTCTCCATTGGATTCTGCCCATAATCCTGTGCTGTGATAGAGTTCCTCTGTTTCATCCACTGCTGTGCTGACCACAAGTGGAGGCAGGATACAAGGTGAGAGGAACCATTTCCCTGATGAAGGCAAGCTATTCTGAAGGATCTTCATGCAAACCAGGAAGACTGTACACGTACACACTATTTGATATGCATGAGGATGCATGGAGCTATACTCTCTAAGCAACTCTTACTGTTGTAATAAAAGAAGAGGAAAATAACAGAAAGATAAAGATGTATGCAAATTTAATTTCCCAGGGAATATCTCAGAAGTATTAAATATATAAATGATCTATGAGAGCAGTTGCAAACTGAATGGCTGGCTTATGGAATTGCAGCAGGTTTATAGGTTACTGGTTTTTTTAAAAAATGGTCTCATTCTCTCCTGCCCAAAGACATCCTTGAAAATGCAGACATTCCCATCTTGAAGTGAACAAATCAGTGGCTGGAATAAGATGTATTTCTAGAGCTTGGGCAAGGACTTAAAATATTTGACTTTTGACTTTCAGAAGGAAAATGGCAAAGCGATAATAACCTTTTGTAAGTGTTGGTTGTCTCAAAATGTGACTCTCCTTTCACTTTTTATGAAATCAAAATGTTAGAGGATGAAATAGAAGAAACAGGAAGAGTAACAGTTATGCAGTAAAAGTGTAATGTGTAGTTTGCCCTTAGTCTCTTTCAACCCAGTGATTCTAGGACCTTGAGAAGAACAGAGATGAGCAGGAGGGATATTTGTGGATAAGGCATAGGTAAGGCTGTTGGAGAACAAGATAACCAATGAAAGGAAACAGCCAATAGTGAAAATGCTTAGTACATCCAGGACTGTCAATAATACAATTGAAAGCATCACATGTCTCACAGTAGAAGCGGCTGAAGATGCATCCAGAGTGGAAGCTTCTCATGCTTTTAGTCCATGCATTAATGCATAACTAAAAGTGCAGGAAGTCAACCTAGGAAAAAAAAATTCTTGCACTAACATCAAGCCTTCCTGTGCATTGGCTGTTGTATCCATATACAACCCAGTATTCCCAATTTCTACTGTAGTGTTAGATGGGTAATGGATGCAACCCGTGAACTGATACCATGTGCTTTGTGGGACTTAGCTCTGTATGTTGAGTACAAATATCCAAGAGATAAAAATAAATCTATGTGGAATCCTGTTCAGAGGTTGACACAAATGTCTGTTCAGTCTCCTGCATCCCAGCCTGGAGGAAAATTCAATTTATTTATTTAAAATATTTATATGCTCCCCTTCATTAGCAAATTCCAGGACAGTGTATGTCATTTGTTAAAGCAACAATTAAAATTGAGATAAAAATCCACAGTGAAACAGAAAAATCTAACAAAACTAGCCATTAAAATCAGCAAATACTTAAACAAATATGTTTTCAACAGGTTTTAAAGGGTTGGTGTTTGGGGTGGGGGTGAGTTTTCTAAAGATGGGATGTCACAACCAAAAAGGCCCTCCGCCGGTTGCCATCAGATGTACATGTGCAGGAGATGGAACACCTAGGAGGTCCTGATCTGTAGATCTCAGTGAATGGGCAGGTTGATATTGGGAGGAAGTTGGAACAGTTTCTTGGCTTCCTTAAATATAGCCATAGCCCTTCTTACCATAAGGAAGAAAGGGGCTGGAAAATGTGGCCAGGAATTATCAGCTAAGACTCTTGCAAGTGACAGTGCCTATCTGAATATCTCTGATGAAAATTAGTGGAGATTTTTCCCTCCAGGTTGTACTGGCAAATTGAGCTAGAGTCGGACACGACTTAATGACTGAACAAGGACAAAGCAAATAATTTCTTCTCTGTGGGTTTCCATTCTCCTTTGTACAAAGCAATTTCTCTCAACTTTGAAGGAACTGAAGATACATTGGTGGCACATGATGCATGATTATCCTAAGCACTTCCTCACAAAACTTCTTTTTATAGCCTTTCTCCAGGCAAAAGGCCAAGTTTAATGTCCAGCTGCATTAAGCTGCATTCTGGGATCTCGGCTGTGCAGGCACCTAAGCTCTAAATTGTTGATTGCTGTGAGGAACTTGCAAGAAGGGCCGGGGAGCATGTATCTGCAGCTACTTCCTGTTATTTGATGTGAAGGAGAGTTCAAATGTATTAAAAGAATGCTTTATGCCAAATAGCAGATGCTTTGAACTAGTATTAAGAATGGAAGGATCTTTTATACAATTATATTTGCCACATTTGGGTTTATTAAACACTTCTATTCCTCAGGTAACAGAAAGGTGACACTGTTCATTGGCTTGTATGTGGGGCTATGAGGACTATAGGGAAAAATGATCCTGTTCTAGACATTTGTAGTTTGGACATCATATATTCCACTGAAGTCAAGGACAATTAGGGCCAGTCAGACATGTTCCATCTTGGAAATACTGTGTGCACAATTGGGCAGCATGTATATGTTCTCACCCCTTCATGGATCACTGCCTTGTTGTGGCGAAGGGGCTTGCGTAACTCAGTGAAGCCATAAGCTATGCCGTGCAGGGCCAACCAAGATGGACAGGTCATGGCAGAGAGTTCTGACAAAATGTGGTCCACTGGAGAAGGAAATGGCAACCCACTCCAGTATTCTTGCCAAGAAAACCCCATGGAACGTATCACAAGGCTAAAAGATATGACGCCGGAAGATGAGCCCCTCAGGTCGGAAGGTGTCCAATACACTACTGGGGAAGAGCAGAGGGTATTTCCAAGTAGCGCCAGAAAGAGTGAAGCGGCTGGGCCAAAGCCGAAAGGACACTCAGCTGTGGATGTGTCTGGTGGTGAAAAGAAAATCTGATGCTGTAAAGAACAATATTGTTGAGGAATCTGGAATGTTAGATCAATGAATCAAGGTAAGCTGGAGGTGGTCAAACATGAGATGGCAAGATTGAACATCGACATCTTGGGAATCAGCGAACTAAAATGGACAGGCATGGGCGAATTTAATTCAGGTGACCATCATATCTACTATTGTGGGCAAGAATCCCTTAGAAGAAATGGAGTAGCACTCATAGTCAACAAAAGGGTGGGAAAAGCAGTACTGGGGTACAATCTTAAAAATGATAGAATGATCTCAGTACGAATCCAAGGCAAACCATTCAACATCACAGTAATTCAAGTCTATGCCCCAACCACTGATGCCGAAGAAGCTGAGGTTGATCGGTTCTATGAAGACCTACAACACCTTCTAGAACTAACACCAAAAAAAGTTGTCCTCTTCATCATAGGGGATTGGAATGCTAAAGTAGGAAGTCAAGAAATCACTGGGATAACAGGCAGGCATGGCCTTGGTGTACAAAATGAAGCAGGACAAAAGCTAATAGAGTTTTGCCAAGAGAACACGCTGATCATAGCAAACACTCTTTTCCAACAGCACAAGAGATGACTCTACACATGGACATCACCAGATGGTCAATATCGAAATCAGATTGATTATGTCCTTTGCAGCCAAAGATGGAGAAGCTCCATACAGTCAGTCAAAACAAGACCTGGAGCTGACTGTGGCTCAGATCATGAGCTGCTTCTAGCAAAATTTAGGCTTAAATTGAAGAACGTAGGGAAAACCACTAAACCATTCAGGTATGACCTAAATCATATCCCTTATGAATATACAGTGGAGGTGAGGAATAGACTTCAGGGATTAGACCTGATAGACAGAGTGCCTGAGGAACTATGGACGGAGGTCCGTAAGATTGTTCAGAAGGCAGCAACGAAATCCATCCCAAAGAATAAGAAATGCAAGAAAGCCAAGTGGCTGTCTGATGAGGCTTTACAAGTAGCTGAGGAAAGAAGGGAAGCAAAAAGCAAGGGAGAAAGGGGAAGATATACCCAACTGAATGCAGAGTTCCAGAGAATAGCAAGGAGAGACAAGAAGGCCTTCTTAAATGAACAATGCAAGGAAATTGAGGAAAACAACAGAATGGGAAAGACTAGAGATCTCTTCAAGAAAATTGGAGATCTCAAGGGAACGTTTTGTGCAAAGACGGGCATGATAAAGGACAAAGAAGGCAGGGACCTCACAGAAGCAGATGAGATTAAGAAGAGGTGGAAAGAATACACAGAAGAACTATACAGGAAAGATCTTAATGTCCTTAATAGCCATGATAGTAATGTCCTTGATAGCCATGATAGTGCGGTCACTGAACTTGAGCCGGACATCCTCGAGAGTGAAGTCAAGTGGGCCTTAGGAAGCATTAGTAACAACAAAGCTAGAGGAGCTGACAGTATTCCAGCTGAGCTATTTAAAATCCTAAAAGATGATGCTGTTAAAGTGCTACATTCAATATACCAACAAATTTGGAACACTCAGCAATGGCCGCAAGACTGGAAAAGGTCAGTTTACATTCCAGTTCCAAAGAAGGGCAACGCCAAAGAGTGTTCAAACTACCGCACAATTGCGCTCATTTCACATGCCAGCAAGGTGATGCTCAAAAACCTACAAGCTAGGCTTCAGCAGTATGCGAACCGAGAACTACTGGAAGTACAAGCTGGGTTTCGAAGAGGCAGAGGAACTAGAGATCAAATCGCCAACATTCGCTGCATCATGGTGAAACAAGAGAATTCCAGAAAAACGTCTATTTCTGCTTCATTGACTATGCTAAAGCCTTTGATTGTGTGGATCACAACAAACTGTGGCAAATTCTTAAAGTGATGGGAGTACCAGACCACCTTACCTGTCTCCTGAGAAACCTGTACGAGGGTCAAGAAGCAACAGTAAGAACCAGACATGGAACAACCGAGTGGTTCAAAATTGGGAAAGGAGTACGACAAGGCTGCATATTGTCACCCTGCTTATTTAACTTATATGCAGAGTACATCATGAGAAATGCCGGGTTGGATGAATCAGAGGTCGGAATTAAGATTGCTGGGAGAATTATCAACAACCTCCGATATGCAGACGATACCACCCTAATGGCAGAAAGTGAAGAGGATCTAAAGAGCCTCTTGTTGAGGGTGAAAGAGGAGAGTGCAAAAGCTGGTTTGAAACTCAACATTAAAAAAACTAAGATCATGGCATCTGGCCCTATCACTTCCTGGCATATAGAAGGGGAAGAAATGGAAGCAGTGACAGATTTTACTTTCTTGGGCTCCAAGATCACCGCAGACGGTGACTGTAGCCATGAAATTAAAAGATGCTTGCTCCTTGGGAGGAAAGCTATGGCAAACCTAGACAGCATAGTGAGAAGCAGAGACATCACCTTGCCAACAAAGGTCCGTCTAATCAAAGCTATGGTTTTCCCAGTAGTAATGTATGGCTATGAGAGCTGGACTATAAGGAAGGCTGAGCGCCGAAGAATTGATGCGTTCGAACTGTGGTGCTGGAGAAGACTCTTACGAGTCCCCTGGACTGCAAGGAGGTCAAATCAGTCCATCCTAAAGGAAATCAACCCTGAGTGCTCATTGGAAGGACAGATACTGAAGCTGAAGCTCAAATATTTTGGCCACCTAATGCGAAGAGAAAACTCCCTGGAAAAGACCCTGATGCTGGGAAAGACTGAAGGCAAAAGGAGAAGGGGACAGCAGAGGATGAGATGGCTAGATAGCATCACCGATGCAATGAATATGAACCTGAGCACACTCCGGGAGAGTGTGCAGGACAGGAAGGCCTGGCGTGCTATGGTCCATGGGGTCACGAAGAGTCGGACACGACTGAATGACTGAACAACAACATATGTTCTCAATAGAGATGGTCAAATCTGTCATCTCATTTTCTCTCAGTTTCACATTTTTCCAATATTAAATTCCATTTGTCCCAAATTTCAAAAATTTTTTCCAGTCTTAAACTTCAATCAACCCAAATGTTGAGGAAAAAGATTCACATGAGAGTTGATATGAATTTTGTGAGCATTTCTCCCAATACATGCATTTTTGTACACAATGTTGCATAATACACATATTTTTGCCAGCCATTTTCCTAATCTAATGGATTTTAATGTTATTTTCACAATTATAAGCATCTTTCTTTGCATATTTCCATAATATGCAAATATTTGTATGTATTTTTGATTGGGTAACTCCACCACAAAATTCAGAAAAGTGTGAATTTTGAAAGATAGTTGAGTTTTGGTTTGCATATTGGTTTGAAAGTGCAAAATTAGTTAGGTTCACATTAAAATACTAACGGAATGAATTTCTCTCCCATCCCTAAGCCCTCCCCCATATACTGAATATAATGTGCAATACAAAAATATATGCATAAACTGTCATGTGTGAACACCTTGTTCTCATGATTTTCCAACACATTTTTTAGGTAGAAGGAGCATGAAAATCAGACATATGCGCGTATAAATGTACCTATCTACACTCCACATCACACATTATGTCACATATATGGTGAAGATGCATGAGGGACACAGTGCCCCAGCGCATGTACAGTACTCCTGGAATGTACAGTATTACTGGAATGAAGCATGTGTGGACAGGCCCTAACTTCCAAGGACAGATGTGTAAGACTGAGGTGCCAGGAGTAGAAATGTTAGAATTAAAATTTATAACAAAGCTGATATTGATTGAAGAGAGCTAATTGAAATAACCCATACTTAAATACAAAGTCCTTTGGGTTCTTGCAGTTGTCAATAAAAGTTTCCATGACATTTAAAGGGGGGGGGGAATAGCCAACAAAACTAGCCAACTCTCTGATGCTGTGTGGGGAGTGATAAAAACACTACCCCTTCACTGTTTTGGATTGCTTCAAGGATGGGATGTGGGGATAACTCTCCATGCCACCCCCAAATCAAAACCTTCAAATATAGTAATGGCTTTCTTTTTTTAGTGATCTCCCCTTGCCTTGCTATATCAAAGTGCATCAAAAATATGCAGAGAGACTCAGCCACACTAAGTTTCTATGCACATGTTGAAGTGAACTGCAGAAGTCATCCCATTTATACAATTTACTCTAGAATTCTGGCAGAGTACAATGATTTCATTCCTCTCTCCCTCAAAATGCCTTGGAGCAGAACTGGGAAGTCCTGTCCACCCCTAAGGCAGCCCTAAAAGAGGTATATTTGGGTTTGTAATGCTGAATCACACTTCCCTGGAGTCTAGCAGTGAACCTTTTAACACCAATTCACCAGAGAGCTTTTCTGCTTGCTTGCTTAATCAGTTCATCCATTAAGTGAATACCCTCCAATGCGAAGCTATCCCAGGGAGAATTGGAAGACTAGAAATGCTGCCACGAAGCTATTCCCCAGACATGACAGGTGTCTCCTGCTTCTTAGTTTTCCTCTGCAATGTAGCAAAACCATGTGGCTAGGGATGGAGCTCAGGGGAGTAAGAAATATCTATTTGTCCACATTCCAACAATGCTAGAATGCGGAGGGAGGATAATTATAGTAGCATTCTGCACCACTGCCTTAAAGCGCACAGCAAGCCTGAGGATGAGAGTGTCTCCCTAATGGGATAACAGAGATTGCTGTTGACAAAGGCCCCAGTGAGATAACAAACAAACCAGTCCCTTTATAATTACCAGACTTGTGTGAACAGAATATGCCCCAGCCAATTCTATTTACTACTCTTTGTATTTATGACTGGACATGTTTGAAGCAAACTGGTATCATAAGGTCTTTTCAGCTGCCAGGCTTAGATTTCTTTGGGTCAGAGCCATTCCAATGGAGGCATCAGCAGTGCTGCGTAGGGAGGTGTTAATTAGCAGCAGAAGCTAGCTGTCCCCAAGGAAATCATTCCCTGCTTGCTTATGCTAAGAGTGTCCCCTCCACTGCCAGAAACACACAGAGATACATTGTGCTCTCATCTCCCATTCAGAATAAAATGCACACACTGATGCACCCAAATCATTGCTTGCCTAAGTCATATTTTCTCATTGGCCTGTAGCCATATAATTTTCCAGGTTGGATTGGATTTTGCTTAATCCCATAATAACCCAAGAGAATGTTTTGAGGGCACACGATGCTATTCATTGCTAAAGTTAAGTAGTCTCAGCTTTTGAATGCCTGCCTGGGGAAACCATGAAGGAAGAGCAGCAAGTAAGTGCAATAATGAATAAATAAGGTATTCTAATAAATAAGGCATTCTACATTCTGGATCTTTCTGGCTTCTTTTTAATTGAGCCAGAGCTCAGGGACAGCACATCTAGGAGTAGCCAAGGTTCAAAAGGTTCCACTTCTTTATCTTAAAGCAACCTTTTCCAACCTGGTGTCTTGCATATGTGTTGAGCCACAAATCCCAGCCAACGTGGCCACTGGTCATTCTGGCTGGGAATGCTGGGAGTTGCAGTTCAGCACAACTGGAGGTCACCAGTTTGGAGAAGGCTGCTTTAAAGCTTAAGAACCAAACACAAACACACACACACACACACACACACACACCCCAGAGACCTCTAGGATTAGAGAAAGCTACATGTCATGCTCTGGCCTTCCAAGCCAGGTAAGGCAGCTGTCCAGCAGTCTCAGTGGTCAGAGGACCTGATAGTGCTGAAAAGGGGAGGAGCTGTCCAGAAGACAGGTGGATGGAGGCTACTGCATATCCAAGCAGTAACTGTGGGTTTAAGTATGCATTCTTACCTGAGTACTAGTAGGACCTTGATCCAGACATACTTATGATTATGGCTCTTCCACCTGAATTTTTGTTGTTGTTCAGTCGTTCAGTCGTGTCCGACTCTTCATGACCCCATGGACCATAGCACGCCAGGCCTTCTTGTCCTGCGCTCTCTCCCAAAGTGTGCTCAAGTTCATATTCATTGCATTGGTGATGTTATCTAGCCATCTCATCCTCTGCCGTCCCCTTCTCCTTTTGCCTTCAATCTTTCCCAGCATCAGGGTATTTTCCAGGGAGTTTTCTCTTCACATTAGGTTGCCAAAATATTTGAGCTTCAGCTTCAGTATCTGTCCTTCCAATGAGCAGTCAGGGTTGATTTCCTTTAGGATTGACTGATTTGACCTCCTTGCAGTCCAGGGGACTCGTAAGAGTCTTCTCCAGCACCATTTCCCCACATTTCCCCATGGAACGTATCCACCTGAATAGGGCTCTGATATGTAGCCAAGTGAATGCTGCACTGTTGGAACCAAGCTTTGTGCCAGGCTCACTGCCGTCATTGTTTCTAAGGACCCAATGGTGAATGTGGGGAAGTCCAACAACAGGAGATGAGCCCAGTTGGGGTACACTGGTCCCCTCAAATGTGCAGCTTCCCCAGATGGGGCATTGTTAAGAGGTATAGTATCAAAGGTCCCTTCTAGGTGCCCTGTATCTTCCTGTCCGGGTTCATTCTAGGGCCCATAGTGACATCCTCCTCTGATGAGGTCCCATCCAGTTCAGAAATTCTGGGAGTTGGCAGGTCCAGACCATTCATTTAGTCCAAGGGTCTGAGATATTTACAGTAGATCAACAAGGATTTCTGATGCCCAGTTGTTTAACGGTAGCAGCAGCAGCAGTATCCTGTTTCTAACAGTGGCCAGCCAGCCAGATGCATCCAGAAAGGCCACAAGGAGGGCATGAAGGAATTATCTCCCCTGGCTGTGTGTTTGTGCCCAAAATATAGTATTCAAAGTACAATTTGTGTGCAGCATTGTTGATTTTCATTCCCCCTCCACAACTGACATGGGTATCAAAACTGTTGAAATAATTTTGGCTCTAGTTTTCTTTGCTTTAGTAAACAAATAGGTGAATATAACCAGACACCACCCCAAAATGACAGTTTTAGATACCTAAACAGCTTCTGCAGCAAACTGAAATGCAGCAAATGGGAAAATGTGATGGAGAGTAATTTCAACATCATATCAAAGAATGGACACATTGGTACTCTCAGTGGAAGCTGATACCTTCAGAACCAGCCAGAACTCTAAAGGAGCCATCTAAGGTTCTGGACCATATCCAACGTGCTGAACCCTATCTCTAAAATAGGTTCATCACCTTGGATAGCTCCTTTAGAGTTCTGGCTGGTTCTGACTGAAACCGAGAATGGATGCACAGCCCCACCGAAATCGGAGCTGCCAGCTTCCACTGGGCACTCTACCTCTGCCTCCTTTGCTATCATCAGTGATCCAGAAGCTGTTCTTTTTAACCTGGTTGTATAGTGGCATGTTCATTGGTTCGGTTCCCTGGCTTGGTTCACCCCATTCTACCCAATATAAATCTATTTCTGATTCTTTATGGACCTATTTGTGGGTTGCCATTGGCACATATTCTGGACAGGGTGTGATACCTTTGATGTAGTTTGATCCTCAGTTGGTATTTCCCTCCCTTTTCCACATTGTACCTACTGATATCACTGTTTGTTTGTTTGTTTGTTTGTTTAATTTAAAGCATTTTTAAAGCACTTTTCATCTGGTAAGGCTCATAGAGCAGGTTACAGATCGATTATAAAAACACTATCCCTGCCTTCAGCCTTACAGTCTAAAAGACACAGCACAAAAGGAAAAAGTGATGGGGAAGGAAGAGGAAAAGAAGCAAGCCATGGTGTTATAATGCTCTTATTATGTGGTTTGGAATACGAATTTGTTCAGCTCGGAATGCTGTATTCTATTTATTTCTTTATTTTCAATTCTTGTGTCCTGCAGTTTCTCCACTGAGCTCAGCATGGGCAACCCCTGCCCCATGTTATCATGACAACAATCCTATGGGGTAGTTTAGGCTGAGAGAGTGACTGGCCCAAGGTTACCCAGTGAGCTTCATGTGAGGTTTTGAAACATAGAACAGCACTCTAACCACTAAACCAGACTGGCTCTCAGTTGAGTATCACCAATTGAATGCCATTTGCTCATAAAGTTCTTTCCTAGCTTAGAATGCAAAATGTGGTTCTCTGTAAGTACAAACCAAGGGGCCAAAGCCATCTGCTTCATAGCTGCACACGCAGAAGATTTTTGATGTTAACTGCTTGTTTTTGGTAAAGCTCTCATTGATTTCTGTAACCAGGCTAACCATCAAGCAAAGGTATATTTGGGTATCTTCTCTATTGGGCTCAATTCTTTCCATTGTTTCTGGCAAACATTTTGCCTGATGATTGTTGTCCTCTAACCAAATCTAAAAACCACTCTTGTCCCTGGGTGGTTGAATTTCCAAATGGCTCTTCTCCTTGGCTGGTACTGGGAACTACCATTCTCAGGGAGCAATGCAACAGAGCACATGTGTGCAGCCCCATGAGCACCCATGTGCCCTATTGTACCATCAGCACCCATGTGCTAACATTAAAAGCCAGAAGAAAACTCATAGAAAGCACATACCCACCCCCTGAACACACCCTCCCTCATGCAGTTCAGGAGGCAGAAAATGTTTTTTTGTGTTTTTTTTTAAAGAAACATCTTTTAAACCCATCCTGAAAACAGACCTTTTCACCAAGCTTTCCATGGGCTATAACTGCTGCTGGGTTTTACTTTGGTCTTACATGGTACTTTTAAAAGTTTTATATTATGTTTTATCATGTTGGATTTTATGGCTGGAATTGTAGTGAACTGCCGAGAGAGCCTCGGCTATTGAGCAGTAGAGAAATTCAATGAATGAATGAATGAATGAATGAATATCAAAAGCATTTATAATTATCAAGCCAAATATGCATCAAGCTGAGAGGAGCTCACCAGTCATGATTCCATCACTCAGCAGCTTCAGAATTTTAAAGGGAAGAAATGCCCTTACATCTTAGACCAGGGGTAGGCAACCTTTTGAGGCCATGGGTACATCTGGCAATTTGAGAAACTGTCCTGTGCACCACCACAAAATGGCTGCCAGGGGAGGCATGGCAAAGGACATGTAACCTACTCAAATGACTGAGTACAAGGCAAAGGTGGGCCCTGAGCCCCAATACACTAAGGGTGCAATCCTATGCGTATTTAGACAGAGAAAAGTCCTACAGCTCCCAGCTGTGCTGCTGGCTGGGGTATGCTGGGAGTTGTAGGCCTTTTCTCTGTCAAAATATTCATAGGATTGCACCCTTAACAACTCATTTGAACCCACAGTTTTCAGCACCAACAGAATCCTATTTCACAGCAATCTCTGCTGCTGAAAATGTGTTAATTGTAAGTGGCAGCTGCCAAGAAAGGAGGCCAAGGGAGCACTGGCGCCCATGAGCACCACAATGCCCATCTCTGCCTTAGGCCAAGTAAAGGAGCAAGGATGGGGTGGGCAAGGTGACCTTTAATGGCCTGCAAATAAGTCCATTCTATTATCTGTTTAGGCTTCAGCCAAAAAAAACCCATCCAAAACTGGAGTTGCAGGCTACAATCCTACACCCACTTACCTGGGAGAAAGCCCCATTGGACTCGGTGGGATTGTGCTGTAACTGTTCTCATAACTGTTTCTCATGGCTGTGAATACAAGTTCTTTTGTTGCCAGGATTACCAGAACTTTCCAGCCACATCTGATTTCAGTTGAAGTTGATGGCTCCCTTGCTTGTAGGACCAAGTATTTTATGATTAATAAGGCTCTGTTTATTTCTGCTTTCTGAGATGATAATTGTCCCCATATAAATGGCAAATAGCTTAATGTCCTGGGACCTAAGCTTTGACCCAAAGCCTCATCGTCTGAGCCTGGCATCTGAGCTACCCAGGACTTATTATTCATTTATTTAAACATTTTTCAATTGTCCTTCATCCTTGCTGATACCAGGCAGTTTTGTACAAATGTGATTAGAATAATACACAATACAATTTTTAGAAACCCAATAAAACCATATCATCATGATAAAACCAGAGAAGGCAGCAAATATACAATAGAAAAGCCAAAAATAAACCATAAAAATACCTGGGTGAACTAGGTTTTGAGCTGGCTCTGAAACAATTACAATGTCGGCACAGGTCAGTCGCACCACCATGTGACTTCTATGTATTCAAGTTCCAGAGCCCCCTTCAAGTGCATAAGGGAGTAGGGTTGGACATCATCAATTCCGATTATTGGTACCAACATAGGGGGTTGGACTCGATGGCCTTGTAGGCCCTTCCAACCCTACTATTCTATGATTCTGTGATAAGACCTCTGACTAGACTAGGCTGGTACTAGAAGCTTGGCTTTCTTCCCTTGCTGGGTCAGCAGAGCTCACACTCACAGAGATCCAATGTTGGAGAGCAAAGACTCTAGATTAAGTTCTTCTTGGTACAGCTGCCCACCACCTCAGTCCAGCTGTGGCACCTAAAATGGTCTTCTTAATGGATCTGAACCCACATACGGTATTTTGAATAGCTATAGCTATATATCTCTGAGTAGCAAAGAAGGCTGATTGTCTGAGCCTTTGTTTCATCTTTGAATTTCTTGTTTGAGTAACTGGTTGCTGGTAATGAGGGACTGGAAATTCCCATTTCCTAGATTGCCCCTAAGAACCAAAGGAATAGGATTGAGGGTTCATAAACTAGAGGCAGTGGGGTGGACCTTCCAATAGACATAGAGATGGGTCCTGTACCCTTTGCCTAGTCTCTAGTTACTCCCCTCAGCCCTATGGAGGAAGGGCTTAATTCTTTAGGGACCAAATGCTTGTGTGTGTTTTTTTGTTTTTGTTTCAGCCACTTAATGGGGAGATAAAATGATGTCCACATGTGCCCCAGCTCACACAGGCAAAATCAAACCATGGAGCAAGCTTTGACTGAAGTTCTGCTTCTAAATCTATCTTTTAAATTAAGCATAAAGTTAGGGTGTATGAAGAATGGAAGGAATAAGCTATGTTTTTCTTTTGATCTCAGCCAAAAGTCCTCCATGTGTTAGCACATTGCCCTCTTAGCCTGGCTATTGTCAGAATTCTGTTTCCCTGCATAGTGTAGCACAGTATTGATTTTTCATAGTGTGCAATATTAAAAAGAGAGGAAAGAAAAAAAAAACAGTCAATATTTGGCCAGACACCATGATACAGAGCCTACAGAAGTCAATGCAAAGAGTCTGAATGACTCTGACAGGGTTTGGGCTTCAGTGGTCTCAGTCAGGTCAGTGACTATGATAACTCATGACTCCCACCTCATACACCCGGAAAGAGGAGGTTCAAAGAATCCAAGTGCAAAAAAAGTTATGGGAGGGCAAGATGGATATTTTTTAAAGGGGAACAGAAGGTTGAATGATATGTTTGTTCAAAGACAGACATAATATAACCTAACACTTTGACCAGAGAAATAGAGGCTTCTTCATGCTGAATTTCCTATTAGGCAATAAATACTGTATCCCTGGTTGGCAGCTAGTTTCCTTGGAGGACCACTTCAACAAGAAAGCGAGGGAATAGTGATGGGCCAGTATCTCAACCATGTTTCTCAAAATTGCCAGCAAGTTCTACTGCCATGAATGCTACTTTCTCCATCCCTCATTTGCCTCTAGGTTTACTCCAAGGGGTACAGTAGGTAACAACTCTCAGAGGGGCTAGATTTGGCCCAGTGCCATGCCCCTCCTGGAGGAATCCTCCTCAGAGGAGGAGCCAGAGCTCCCAGAGATGAGAACACCACAGAATGCCCATATAAGAAGATCAGGGGGAGCCTGTGCCCTTGAGGCTGCAGATCCATCTCCAAAAGAGGCAGAAGTTGAGTGACCCCCTAACCCCCAAGAGTGTTGTCTCAAGGGGCAGGCCAGAGGAAACTCTGTGAGGAGGAGTCCCTGTTTACAAAGGAAGGCTCTTCTTGAGTGCAGGACTCCTTGTGAATATGGCCTTCCTCATGAGGACGACTCCTTACAGAAGCCTCTGATGTGATGCACCTGAGTCTTGGGCGGGGCTCTGGAAGCTTTAGCTATATAAGCTTTCAGCTGGAACTTGCTAGCTGTGGGAGTAATGTTGTTACAAAGTACCCCCACTCACCATAAAGTGTGCTGTTATGGAAGAAAGGGCCTGTTTCTGGAAGGGGACTAGGTTTTTTTGTTCTTAGAGAAGAAAAGCCAGTTCATAGGATATTGAGGTCTTGCATATCCCAAGAATCTGACCTGTGTAGTCTGTAGCAGGCTGGCCCCCCTTACCTCCACGTCCACCAGAGTCCATGAGGTATTGCCTTCCAGGTTTTAAAAATCCAAGTGGCTGCCATTCACAGAGCTTGGGAAACTTACAGCTGTGAATTGCACATTTTGCACCATTTGTGGCCATAAAGCACTTACATCTACATAAACTGCAGCTGTAAAAGTGTAGGTGATTCTTGAGGGGGCTTTTGTCTATTTTTTTACTTTTTTAAAAAAAAACACCCCCTGTACTTCCAGGAGCTGAAGGCTCTTCACCAGCTGGGAGTTCTTCCTGAATGCCTATTGGAGAGGGAGAGGTCACATGGTCTCCTGGGAGTTCAGAAAGAGCTGCCGGGCTGGAGAAGAGGCCTGGCCTCCTGGCAGTGGGCGCTTTTACAAAAATAAAAAATAGAAAGAAGAGCCCTCAAGAATTGCCCACATTTGTGGAAACCCTGTTCCCCTCCCTAAGAGAGAATTCTCCCAAATTCTCACTTCTCTGTTGTTGGTACTGTTTATTTCATTTATAAAGATAAAAACAGAATAACAAGTATTTTCAAACAAAATTCTCACTTCTCCCAGCCTCTTTCTCTAGAGTTTTCATTCCCCACCCCCCGCTACATGAAATGCCGAAAATGGAAGAGTCAAAATTTTCGGCAGAGCACTAATGCAGCTTGCATAAAATCTGTGCCATCTGTGTCTTCTGGACTGTCAGGTGCGTTTCGGTCCATCTTCTGCTCATCAATGGCATCGGAATTTTTTTGTTTCCGAATTTATGTATATTCTCATTTGCACAAATGCACATGTGCCAAAATCTGCAAATCCCCCCAAATGCAAATTTTCATGCTTTAGCCTATGGGAGAACTGCCATTGTGGCCAGTTGTGTGTGTGTGTGTGTATTTTTCTATGATGCAAAATTCTAGAAAGTTAGAAAACCAGTCTGCAAGTCTGTGGAATCCACCTGACAGGGGGGAGAGCTGGTCCATCGCAGAATCCATGGGTCAGATTCATGAAAGTCCAAACTCATTTGTTTCTGTTGCAGATTTCTGCCACATCCCTAGTCCTCAGTCATTTGTGTTGTGTAGTCTTGTCGTTGGATGGTGTAACTTCTTTTGCAGCAGCATTCTTATTGGCTAATGGCTAGACAAGTCTTTCAGACCTTAGCCTTGCCAAATTTTGTTAAGGGTGGGTGTAGCCATATGTCCTGTCCTAATTGGTCAGTGTTTCAAACCTTTTGAAAACTGATCATTTCCCCCTACCTGGCAAATAATTTCCCCCTCCTAGAGAGAAGGGAAAGCACCTCTCAGGGTCACTGTAGCAACATTTTTTAGTAGCTCTGTTATGTAACAGGAATCAGTGGCAACAGCACAGGTCAGGAGAAGGACAGAAAAGTCTCAGTATGTTTAAATGAAAAAATCTGAATGTCCGGGGGTATCTTGGGCATATCCATCTGGGTCATTCTGTTAGCACAAATGATATTGTACTAGCAGAAATTAGGTGCTGCACTATGTGCAAGAGGAGAATCCAACTAAAATTACATTTGTGCAAATGCAGTTATGCAAGCAAGTGTACATTACACTTGTGCAAGCCATTGTGCAACCGCTTGTGCATAACTTTTCTGCAATCTGTTGGCAACAGATTCTGCTTGCTCAACCAGTCACACAACTGCTTGCACAACCAGTTGCACAAGCATAATGGACAATGTTTGCACAACTGAAAGGTTCACCAGAGCTCCATTAACGCTATCTGAATTTGTGGAATGACACAGTTGGATACTTCCCTTTGAGGACTCTGGACTATTGTTTGGGGGTTCCCTGTGGATATTCTGGATGCTAGAATCTTCCCAGGGCTGTGTCTCAGTAGCCCAGAGTAACACACACACCATCCCTGTGTATAGATCTATGATTATCGGATTTACTGTATATGATGTAAATATTTATCTGTAGATCTATCTTGGGGGCCTATGATTATGAGAGTGCCTAGGGCCCTACAAAGACTTTAATCTGGCCCTGTATGGCAGAGCATCCACATGAAAAAAAAAATCCAGAACCAGCCATACTATTTAAAACATCAATATGACTTTAATAGACTGGCCAGATAAAACTTCAGTAACTAACTTGAGCAACACAGCAGCTTAAAACACATCCAGTCAGCTATGTGAAAATGCCTTCTGAAAAAGCCAAGTTTTATACTTGGCAACAACACATAATCAGCAAGGGATGTCATTACATGGCCTAATGATGCTAACCCAGTGAATATGACCATTAGAATCTGCTGCTTTCTGAATGTAAGTGTGGTAGTTTGGATTAATGCTGGGATGAGGAGAGGAAGAGGGCCAGGTAAACACATTGCCAGGTTCCTGGTCCAGGTTTGCTGCAGTCCTTCACGGAGGTCTCTGCTGCTTTGGCACTTGAATCAGTCATGTAGCTAAATACTTGTTTTTCTGTTAGTTGAAAAGAATCCTCTATGAATGGTGGAGGCCAATGTAAGCAGAGAAGACTATATGCCGTGAAGTTGAAAATCCTTCATGACTGCACAGCTGACTGCAGAATTTCATCTTCTTGAATCCTGAAAATACCTATTTGCTGTTGTTAGAGAACAAGTTTCTAGTACTCATATTCAGATTGGCATGTCCAGACCCAAGGTATCTTCCTAGAATTTGGGAACACTCTGTAACAGTGAGGCCCTCTACAGCCAAGTTATTGAACAACAAATTTGTCTGCATTATACTGCTGTGGGGCAAAGTCTACAACCGGCTTATTTCAGCAAGCGAGAGACCAGGGCAGGTGAATATCTCTTGTTTGAGAACCAAGGAGATGGTGCTGATGTTTACTGTGTCACTGCCCCAGGGCAGCTACAGCAGAGATGTTGAACCTCTTTCAGTCTGAGGGACAAATTCTATTTCAGAGAAGTTCTCAGGGGCCAAATTTCAGTGGTGGCCAGAGCTGAAGGCAAGCGAGGGCAGAAATACCAGCATATTTTAACTTACAGCTCTAGCTGCCAGTAACTTAGTCTTCAGAGAGGCATTTCAAGCTTTTCGAATTGGGGCGGGTATGTGTGTGCAAAAACTAGGAAACTATGAAAATATGAGTGGTCTGGGGAAAAGGGGTGGGTCAGGGGAAGGGGACATGGCCATCTGGGGAACCCCAAATGGGCCAGATTAGGACTCCAGTTGGGCCAAATTTGGCCTGTGGTCTTGAGGTTCAGCAACCCTGAGTTATAGGGAGATTTCCCAAGTTCAGGCTTGCCTGGTAAAATGCTTCCTGTTTGCTTCTTCCTTCTCTGTAACAATCTTAACAATTCTGGTTCTTAGAATGACTGAGCCAAGTTTCCAAATGTTCAGATTTCAGTGACATCTTGGAAGAAATGAGCTTTAATCACAAAGACTCTCCATGCCCTGAGAACACATTTTCTAGCCATTTCACTTTTAGTTTCTGCCAAGTGAGTACTGTTACATTGTGTATGGAGAGACTGAATGATGCTTTCACATCCGGATGAAATCATGCAGAACTAAAAGTTCAAAACTAAAACATAGATTTCTCTAGGGAATTATCCAGCATGAAAGACACATTGTAAAGAGGACAACTGAGCCAAAGAACAGTCAGGTAGCAAATGGAAGTTTGACTTCAGTGTGGTTTGTCTCTGCACGAAGAAAGACTGTGATTAAACTGCAAATGTGGCAATAGCAATTCATTTAAACGCTGTTGCTACCGCATCTCATGCAGTTCATTTAGAAACAGATTCTTCAGTTTGCTAAAACCTGCCAATCAATGATTGCTAATTAATAAGGAGATTGCTGTTTCCCTCTCTTAGAAGTATACATGGAATGCTTACCAAAACAGTCCAATTGCACAATTCCTTAAAATCATTAAAGATATTCCATGTACTTTAATCATCTAGCAAGTTCTCAGTAACAGAGATCTGTCAGGTGAGGTCTACAAAGATGAGACAAAAGAACCACTAGAGGCTTCTTACTGGTGCTACTCTCCCACTCCCCTAGTGAATTTCTTCATGTAAAAGTAACTGTGTACACTGAGTTTCTGGCTATTGGAAAACTCAACTGACACAACAGCTGGAATGGATCTTAGCTTTCAGGTTTTGGAGATATAACTCAAAATATATCTAGTATTCACTATGGCATTTTTGTGATGAAAAGTTTCTCATGGTTTTTGAATATATGAGGGCTCCTAGTTTTTTTAAAAGAGGAAGGGAACCCTCCTACATGTGTTATAAACTCAAAGACATGGATAGATCTTTACAAGCAAATAAGTTTAAATATACTCTTTAACAGGAAGCAAGCCCAGAAAGAATGGATCTGTTATTTTGAGCATAACACCACTTTGTTCCTCATATGGGTCCAATCACTACTAAGGTAAAGAATTCATTAAGGCCAGTTTGGTTAAGAGCCAGGCTAAGTCATGGGAGATCACTCCAGCAATGCCCCACCCCTTGATGAATCAAAGGGGGGAAGACTCACAAAGAATGGATGGAATTTGACATGATAAATTGGACTGCCGATGTTTGAACTGGTTCCTGTAGCTGTTCCTTTGAGAGCAGTTTGATTTGCCACAATTAATGGATGACCATGTTTAGCTCCATGCCATTAAAGTCTTCTTCTGCTGATTTCTGCATATCATGTTAAAGGAGCAAGTAATGCAATTTGGGGGTAGGTCCAATTAGCAACCATAATGAGAAATCAAACAAACCTGATGCAGTCTTAGAAAATCTATAACCAGAAAAGCTAAACTCCTGCTCTCATAAAACTAAAAGCATTGGATCAACAAAAACATAGTTTATTCTATGTTGTCAGAATCCAAACTATCAACATCAGCAGTCCCAGCACATTGTTGATACAAAGAGTGACGATTTCTCATCCATGTCCAGTTTAATACTCTGGTAGTGACTTTGGAACTGCATCAGGAACTGTCCACCTCCCAAGATTCTGCAGCAAAGCCACATAAAACCCTGTATGCTCTACTAGAAATGCTGTTAGGATTTTCAAACTCTTTTTCACCTTTTAAAAAATCTTCTACTACAAATTTTGTGCACTAATATTTTGAACATTGCTATTGCTTTAATTCACTTCTTAATTTTGTTCCATTCCTTTTATTTGTCACGTAGTTCTCTCCTCCTCATCTTTATGCCTGTTTGGTGCATAGGTTGGCATATTTTCTGTGCATTGCCTAATACAATAAGCCCTGTTATTTTGGGAGTTCCCAGGAGTCATAGGGATAATCAATAATAGCCATCTTTTTCTTCTGTGCACCATCTGTTTGCTTTAAAAAAGCAATATGCAATTCCACTTTAGATTCTGGCTGATGTTTCTCCTTTACCCAAAACTGAAACTGTAGCAAGATTCTGTATAGTTCTGAACAGGCTCTGGGCATTGTTCTTGCTAGAGACTTATTTTGAACTCACCACTATTACCTGTGTGCCTCATTAGCAGCTATTTTGTAAATAGGGTCTCAGGATCCTTCTGCAGCTGCCAAATGTTAACATAAATATTGAATTTTATATTTTGTCCACTTCCTCCCTCCACCCTACATCACAAGAGGCTTTGCCTTAGAAAAGCAACATTTGCAAAAAGAATGGAGAGGGAAGAGAGAGAAAGAGAGACTGAGAATGTGAAGCAAAGTGATTTATTCCTCCTGCAGGTAGGCATGTGAACAAAAATTCAAATTGATCAGAAAGTTAAATATTCATAGGACATTATTCATTAAGATTCATCTTGACAAGTGGGTGAAATGAGGCAAAGGAAGAAATTAGCTTGCTTAAGAGTGTCAAAGTGATTATGTGATTAAACTGCAATTTATAATTTCTCCTTCAAAAAATATTGCTTCTTGATGTGTGTTTCTCCTCTCCTCCCTGTAATGAGAAACTTAAAGAAAAATGCTGCATGTGAAAAAGAAAGAAAGAAAGAAAGAAAGAAGCTTGAGGCGTAGCCTATGTCAAAACAGCAGACATTTTATATAGGGTCAACACATCCTTAAGTTATGTTTCCGAGCTACGGTCCTCAATTCTAATGCAATGCATTTTAATTCAGCTGAAAAGTACTTGTACTATTAATTATTTGGCACTAGTGTTATTGATCCTTTAAAGGTACATATAACAGCTGACCTATTTTACAGCTGTTGAAAAGATGCAAACCTTCAGTCTCTTGAGACTGTAATTCGGAAAACACACGCACATTAAACATGTGTTTACACGGAAAACACACCCTGTAATTCGGAAAACACACCCTTCCGGCCCTACTATTCTATGATTCTATGATTAATATGGGAAGATTTGATGTAAAGCACAATGGTACCTTGTTGCTCTATCCTCTAAGCCTGCTAGGATACAAGAACAGATACTGCTTGGTTCGCATTCACAAATCCTACCTGGTTTAGTGTATTTATTTTACACAAAAAAAACCCCACAACCATGCTGCAGCATAGGACCATATGAATGGGCTAATATTTTTCTTTAATTTAAACAAGCTTGTCTCCCATTTTCTCCTTTAATGCTATGCAATAAAGAGTTAGTGGTGTCGGCTGGCAGCTGGAAAATGCAATACTAATTTGTGACTTGTTTATGAACAGCATAAGGGTTGCCCAGGGTAATTAGACATGGCAGACGTTTCTTCAAGTGAATGAGCTGGTCCGGTTTTTTTATAAATGTATATGGAACTGTCACCCAGTTTATTTGTACATTTTCTGTTTTATTTGAAAATACATTTATATAACAATGCATAAAATCAACCATGACAAGGCTTATGTCAGCGGCACAACATTTAAGCCCTGCCAAGATAGTAATTCATGGGATACCCAGTTATCAGGCTTGGCAGCAGTTGGATATCTTTTTGAAATCCTGGCACAGGTGGTTAGGTGAGATAGTAGACTTTGTACAAACCTACAGTGGATGTGGGGGAGGGAGGAAAAGAAGGGGCAAGGAGGCAAGTGGATGTACGTAATGCAATCACAACAAATCACTGACCAGGGTATGGTATATAGATGGGACTTTCTGCCAAAGCAAAGGCAGTCATGTAAATCAATTGCTTCCAGGGAAAACTGCTGGCTTTTATACTGCGGTTCTGAAACAACTGAGGCATAACTCCTGAAGAAATGCTGAGACATTTATAGAGCAGGGGTGGGGAACAAATTTCAGCTGAATTCCATTTCAGAGAAGCTCCTGCGGAGCACATTGTAGGGGTGGGTGGGGCCAAAGGCAAAAGGGGTTGGCCCAAAATACCAAAAAAAAATACCAAGGTGTTTTAGCTTAAAGCTCTTACCACCAAAACTAAGCCATAATAGAGGAATGTCAACCTTTTAGAACGGGGGTAAAACTGCACAAAAGCCAGAAAACCACCAAATAATTGGTAGTTTGGAGAAAGGTCTGGGGGCAGGTGAAGGGGACCTATCTGTCTGGGGCACCCCAGAGGGCTGGATTTAGACCCCAGGAGGGCTGGATTTGGCCCCTAGGCTGGAGGTTCCGACCACCACCACCACCACCACCCCTGTTATAGAGGAAGATCAAGCTCACTGGTGGCCACTTCACAATGGTGGAGCATCTACTTTAATTCATTTTTAATTTATTAAATGTACCTGGATCCATCCCAAGGACTTGGGGAAGGGAGAAAGGAAGGAAGAAAAGGGAAAGAAAGAAGCAGAGAAAGACAGAAAGAAGAAATTTAATCAAATGTAACTGTCAAATGTCATTGACACTTCCCTGCTTTTCACTAGCTTAACCTGAGAGCCTCAAAGGCTAACCCAAATAGGTACAACACTTCCAGAAAGGTTCTCAGGCTTAGACTTTGGTGTCTTAGACTACTTTATACTAAATCAGATCATTGGTCCATCCAGCTCAGTACTGTCAATACTGGCAGTGGCTGGCCTAGGCTTTAGACAGGAATCTTTCCTACCCCTACTTGGAGATACCAGGGATTGCAATTGAGACGTTCTGTGTGCACTCCACCACTGAGCTTCAGTCCTTCTGCAACAGAAAGTTTCCAGGCTTCCATTAAATGTTTCTGGGGTTCCATGATCCCTCTACTTGGCATCTCCAGATAGAGGGATTCTGGCCAGAAAAGCCCTTCTGAGACTCTTGAGGGCCCTTTTATCTTGGGACTGAATACCAGTTAGGGTAGGTAGACAGTAGGCCTGAACTAGATGGACCTGACTTCATGTCTTCTGTTTCCCAGTTCTGTATGTTTTGGTCAAGAATAAAAGGTGGTACGGCAACATATCCCCCTTCGGTCGATGTAACACTGGAGGTTGTGTACCATTTTACATGGAGTGGTGATAGGCTTGCAAGGAGCTAAAGTTGCAGGTCTTTTAGGCTAGAAAACATGCTACCCTGGATCCTTCTAGAAATTCACATCACACCATAGGCTAAGAGAGAATGCCATATGCTGGATTCTCACATGCACATACATAGCACGATAACTCCACAATCAGTGATTTGTCTGAATGCGTGAAATGCCTTGAGTGTCATAAAGGTGGGGTACAAATCAAATAAATAAATAAAGTAAGTGTTGCATTTAAAAATGCTATGCTTGCAGTAATCTGATATGAACAGCTCCTGCTGTCCTTCGGTCCCCACTTTACATTGTTAGTGCGGCCTTCCTGCTTAAACAGCACCCACAGCACCCTGACATGCCAGCATCCATAAGCCCAAACAGGCACAATACAGAGTAGGAGGGTGGGGAATCTTGCCTCCCAAAGCCAATAATGTCCACAGGTAAACAATTCCCACTCGAACCTGCAGCAGCTGGTTTTACCTTTGCTGACACCGATAGGGAGGGAGGATGGGTGACAAAGTGAGCAGCTGTGCTTTTGTGATGCCTTATGGCCCATCCATGTCAGCCAATGTGCCAAAGTCGCATGCATCTGCATGCATTCTCTTGCGCTGCCTCCCCACAAGAGTGGCTGCCACATCGCCCACCCTCAGCCCGCCCACATGCTCCTCCAGGTGCTCTTCTTTCAAAATATTACACCTCTTTAAGAACTATATACCTAGGGAGGTGCTGGGCTCTCCCACACTGGAGGCATTCAAGATGAAGCTGGACAGCCATCTGTCAGGGATGCTCTGACTTGGATTCCTGCATTGAGCAGGGGGTTGGACTCAATGGCCTTGTAGGCCCCTTCCAACCCTATTGTTCTATGATTCTATATCTGACAAATACCAGCACACCGCAAAATTCCTCCTAAAATGAGTGATGCAAAGTACTAGGAAAAAATGTTTTGAGAAAGCAGCATTGTAGGGTGGCCATGTGTCCTCATTTACAGAGAATGGTCCTCTCTTTGAAGGGATGCCAGAGGACAGCCCTCTGTTTCAAAGGCATCCTCTATCTGAAGGGTTGTCCAGTCCAAGTCCAGTTTGAAGATAAAGGTTCATCAGAAGGGAGAGCAACAGCCTTGAAATTGTTGATCAATGGTACCTAGAGAGCAGACTGAGCAAGGCATATAGGTCACCTGGGCACAGTCTCCCATACTATGGTGAGATATACTGTATTTCTATTTATAATTATTATTTCTAAATTTGCATCTATACATAAAATCAGCATGTGCAAATTTTCTGCAAATTAGTATCCTCTTTTGACCTCTTTTTTGGTGATACATTTCCTGGTTTTTGGCAATTCTTAAGGGGCCACCCTACTACATTGTTTTACCATTTATACTCAAAATCATATTGTATTGCTTTTATGGGAATGGTAGCAACTATGTGGACCATTTAACAAAATGTTGCCATGCTGGCTTTTTAAAAACCAAATTGTCTTTTATATATGATATTGTACTCTAAACTGAACTCTTCCTATAGTATTTTTATAAATGAAACATAAAGAACTATAGCTAAGTTGTTATTAAATAATAAATTTGAGGGGAAAGTCCCAGGATGTACACAGAACTATTTTTATTGCAGCAGAATCAAAGAAGTGTTCAGCCCCAAGTCATTTTCTCAGAACCTAGCAGATGTTCTTATTATATTAACTAATTACTTAATCTTTTCTACCATGGATGGTCAACAATGAATATTCAATTTACATTGTGTTTTCCTTCACCAATGCATTTGTATAAACCAACAGACCTTTGCAGCACAGCTGGAATAGCTAGACTGCAAAAATTTCCGTGCCAGCTGATCAAACATTATTAGAGAGTGGATGGGCCATGTTACTCTAAAACGTAACAGCATTCAATCTTATTCCAGCATGAGAAGTTTACTTAATTTTGAAAACAATGTATTTTTAGCTCCCAGAGCAAATGCAGGATTCTGCAATGTGTCTTTTACTGTAAACTGTGTAGAGAACATTTTGTGATGGGTCAATATATTGTTGTTGTTGTTATTGTTTGATTTTTTAGTCACCTTCTCTTTAAAAAACAAAAAACCCTCAAGGCAATTTACAAAAAGATTAAACCATACAAAAAAATCTCCTGCTTCTGCTGGCGCACCAGTGAAATTTAGTGACAAATTTGGCAGTGAGGTGGTAGGGGGCAGTGATGCAGCCCCTGGTGGGTTCCAGTGGGCAAAACTTCCCCCCATAAGTTGCCCATCCTTGTAGTAAGGGCTGTGAGACTCAGGGATGGGGAAAGGAACCCCTTTGAGCCTTAACCAGAGCAAATGCACAGAATCATAGGGCTTGATAGGATAGTGAGTGGAGGCGGGGGTTGTCCTTCAACCAAAAGGTGGCTGGTCGGACATAAGTGAAGATATAGTGATTGCACCCAGAGTAAAGGGTGGCTTGCCCATAATACCCAGGTAGGGAGGATGTTGCAATCTACCTGTGCCTCATTTCCTGAACTGGCCCACTGTGGATGTTGATGTAACAACCTAACCAAGTTGAGGCTCTGCTTCACCCAAAACTTGTGTCTCACCTCTTTCTTCTGGGTGGGAATGCAATTAACTTGGTCGCTGGCTAGGACAGACACAACTTACAACTCTGCCAATGAGCCCTGCTATCTCCTCTTCCACAGCTGGCAGGGGGAAGGCCTGCTTGCATGTGTGAGGCAGCCTCACTCGACAGCAACTGAGTAACTGTTATGGGATGAGAGGTTTATGAAATGCAGACGTTGTTCTAGGTATGCAGATGGATATAAAGTCAAGTCCAATGTTTGTAAATCAATCCTCTTGGTGAGCACATGGATTGAAGCAGTTGTATGAGGCTATATTCATGTGTGATACAGCAGGAGAACATATTACTGCCTCTACTCAGTGTTGTCCCCAGTTCATTTTCCCCCTATTTTAGAGTTCTGAAACCAGAAAACACTATTAATCACAACCTACACATAATTCTTCACCTTGGATGAAAAATACCAATTTCTATAAGCTCACATTTATGGCTGTCCTTCCTACAGTGGGCTATCATCTTCAGACACTGCATAATTTTGACTTTGGGGGGGATTGTTCTGTTTTCAGAGAGCAGAGTTGCTAACAAGGGCTGCAACATTTCATTTGGAGAGATCAACTGATTAAAAACCTTTCAGAAGATTGAAAAGGTGCTCCTGATATTTTAATTCGATTACTGTTCAAACACCGTCTTAAAAGAGGCTTCCCCCCACTTCATTCTCTCGCACAGCCTCTGTTAACATATGCCTGATGCATACATGCATCATCTAAAGGCAAATAAAACATACGTATGTCTTGCTTCAAAACTATTGGTTATTTATATACCAATGTAAACAATTTATTGACTAAACGTTTATGAGTAATTAACTAAAATTTCTTTGATTGGATGACAGCATCTCTCTTCTTAACTAGTAATAATTTACTTGTATGGCCATTAAAGCCACATTTGGCCAGTGGCAACCATCAAAGCCACTAAGGAAACTGCTTTATAGTAAGTCAGACCATTGATTCATCTAGCCCAGTACTGTTGACACTGACTGGCAGCAGCTCTTCAGAGCCTGAGGCAGAAGATTTTCAAGCCCTACCTGGAGACACCAGGCACTGAACCTTCTGCATGCAAAGTAGGTGCTCTGCCACTGAGCTGTGGCCCCAGGTCTGAAAAGCCAATAAAGGTCCAAAAAGCTAATAAATGTAGGATTTTGCCAGGGCCTGCCTGTAACCGCAAGATTTTTACCAGACTGCACTCAGAACCCATCAAATTTTGTTGGATTTATTATTTGATCATGTTTTTCTGTCTGCAGACACACAAAACAGTTTGCAGTTATAAAATCAAAAAGAAAACATATTTTTTTTAAAAAAACTACTAAAATACAATCACACAAAAATTAATTCATTAGAAACAGCAACAGATGAAACCAAATCCAGTATAATGGCAGAAAAACCAAAGGCACGTTGAAACAAAAATATTTTCAAACAGACGTCTCAGTGCTAAAAGAGAAGGGGGCCAAATGGATGTTGAATGGGTGAGAATCAGTGGTGTAGTGGAGCCCGGGCTTGTAGGGCTGAAGCACTGGAACCTTTTGATTGGCAGGAATGATTACATCATCTGCCACCCCCTCAGGCTTCCCTGTTTCCTCTGGGCTTATCTGCAATCCTCACAGTAGC
Organism: Heloderma suspectum; assembly: GCF_057233095.1. Classification (NCBI taxonomy): domain Eukaryota; kingdom Metazoa; phylum Chordata; class Lepidosauria; order Squamata; family Helodermatidae; genus Heloderma; species Heloderma suspectum. The sequence continues at coordinate 258,706,194 of NC_139461.1, forward strand.
TGGGGTGGGGGGGGGGGATTTTCCAAGAGACAATATACTGTTGTGAGCTATCCATGTTCTAATGCAAAGTATTTGGGGATGGCTTGGTCTTGAATGGGCAATTACAGCACCTTAGTTTTACAGAAGACCTGCGCCTGGTGGAAATCAAAACTGCTAGAACTGGTTTGTTCACATGGATCAACTCTGCTACCTTCATTTTTGGACTCTCCTTGGGGAATGTGATGAGCGGCTCATCATCATCATCGTCTTATTATTACATGCATGCTGCTTTTCCATAAAATTGTGCCCAAATCTGCTTACAACATAACAAACAAACAATAAAGATAATTTACAAGATCTCAAACAGCAATAAAAAGAACAATAGTCAAAAATGCAATAGAAACAACGACACGTTATGTTGGCAGATAAATACATAGTTGAAATATCAATATATAATATCCAATAAAACAGTACTAATAAACTAAACTAATCCAACACCTGAACACTAAACAGGAGAAAGAATAAAGCACAATATAAAAATATTAACAAATATAAATACATTCCACATGAGGGTTCTCTACAGTTAGCCTACAAGCACAGGTTGGCAGTTACACCTCTCAGAGTTACACCTGCATTTTGGAATTTCCCACTATATCACTGCCAGCTATTCCACTCTCTTGGTGCCCTCGCTCTACCTTTGACCTGTCAGATTCCTCCTGGATACACACCAAATGTACTTTGTTCTGCTTGGTCTCCAGTTTACCCACCTAAACCAATAGTTGGCAACTGTATGAGAAAACCAAGTCCTGATGCACATAACTGCCTTGCTAATGGGAGCCATTTCTTGTATTTAATTTTTATTGTGGTGGCCTCTGGTTTGTAGTAAGAGCAGGTCACTTTGATATATACAGTCCAAGCTTCAATTTTGCATGCCAGTTACAGATTTTCTAATGGCGAACAACAGCATACCGAATAGTCTGCTCACAGTAAATGATCCAGTTGCCATGAGCAAATTTAAAGAACAAGAGAGAAAGCAGCCACTCTGAGCCATGTGAAACAGCCCTTACTTCAGCCCAGACATCTGGACCTAATGACTATTAACAGGACCCTAACTAGGGAGGGACAATCCAGTTTGTATCCAGTCCAAGTCAATTTCACATAGGTTCAATCTTATATCCATCCCATCCAATTTCAGCATCAGTCTGTGATGTTTACTTTTTAAAACTGCACAAAAATCCACATTTGTTTTTGTACTCAGCTTTCCATAACATACACATTTTTGTATACAACGTTCCCAATATACACATTTTTGTATGCAATTGCAGAGCCCAGAATTCCATTGCAAAATTCAGAGAAGTGTGCAGTCCAAACGAAAACTAGTTCTGCTCCATATATTAGTCCAGAAAGTGCAAATAAGGTTTGTTTACTTAAAAATGCAGATGGAACAAACTCTCCCCCCATTTCTAACCCTATCTACTATGCATCTTAGGGTGCAATCCTATGCAAGTTTAGACAGAAAAAAAAGGCCTACAACTCCCAACATGCCCCAGCCAGCTATGTTGGGAGTTGTAGGCCTTTATTCTGTTTAAACTTGCATAGGATTGCACCCTTAGTGAGATATAACCTGGGTAATTAACCCAAGACATGCCAGTTACTAGTCCATAATAAACATAATTTTCTAAGAAGGTAAATGATGCTGATAGTTTCCTGTTCAGTCAATGTTTTTCCAAGCAGTGGGCTAACCTGGCGCTGTGCCGAAACTTTTTCTCATTTTTTTTTTTTACCATTCTCATTCAGTTTGATAGAAAATAAATTGCTTCTGACAAGAAATTCAAAGGAGGAGAAATTTTGGAGAAATTCTCATGAGTTGGGTTTGGGGTTCTTGGGCTTACCTTACTTGTGAGGTGGCTGTGTCTCCTGTCTGTCACTGTACAGTAATCTCTGTGGCAGCCTGTAGCCTTGTCAGCTTCCCACACTTCAGTTACAGCCACCATGAGGCAACTCCTAGCATGGGCCTTTTCAGTTCAGAAAGTGCACATGGCCTGGGAGGCTGCAGAGCAATGGAAAGATGTGTAATAGAGAGAGAAAACACACACAGCACCCTTGGCCACCTTGCAGTGATTAGGTGAGTTAAAAAAAGAAATTCAAAATTCTGCCTCAAGGAAGTGGAAGCCTCAACACAGTTGATGCTGTTGCCACCTACAGAAGCATTGCAATAAACCAAAAACCATTAGGAAAAAAAGAAAGAAGCTGTGCTACAATCCCTGCCAATAATGAGCCCTATCTGTGAGAAACTGTTGGAGAATTTCTCTTCATCTAGGAGAAATTTGGTGAAATTTTCCCCCCAATTTCTCTGCCAACAAATAGGCTGGAGAATTTTGAGAGTCCATTTGTGCACAGCTCTAATAAAAGCACTTTGATTCCCTGAGAGAGGCTATCTCCTTCATCTATAAATGGTCTTTGAATTCAGCTAAGTGGTCCATTAACACTGATCAGTATTTAACCTTTTCCTGACAGTCCTCCCATATTGCTACTGAGGTCTTTTAAGAGCACTTAAAGGTTATTACCAGGGCAGTCTCAACATGACACAGTGAATCCTGGCCTTGCATGCAAATTCACTCTAACCTGAATTTCATTTGGAACTCAAAATTTAAGAGTTCATTTTTCTTTTTGTCTAACTTCCACTTCATATCATAGGTTGTTTGTCTGTCTGTCTGTCTGTCTGACTATCTATCTATCTATCTATCTATCTATCTATCTATCTACCTATCTATCATAGGTTATATCTGAGACCTTCCTTCCATGAGAGGAAGGGCTCTGCTCAAGGAAGATCCCTCTGCCCAACTTTGGGGGATCTCCCTCCCCCACACACACCACAGCTCACCCCATTCAGCAGGGTCTCCTGACTCTGTGTAGTGTTTTTATGGCATTGGAGAGGCTGATCTTGGAAGGAGGGGTTGGAGAAGTCCACTTCCACCAGCACAGTTGATCCAGAGTTGGTCTGGATCCATCCCCACATTTTCCTATGAAAAGAAAGCAAGGAAAGAAGGATGCTCCATTGGTTGGTATCACGCTGAGTATTATGACCTTCATGAAGGTATGTCATTTTTCTGGGCTCCAACTATAATGTGTCTATAATTGCTCTGTCCTAACTTAATGGACAATTGTGTGATGAACATTAGATATTTTGAACTACTGACATCATCTAATGCTTCAGATTGATAAAGAGAAGTTCTGACAATGAGCGGGCCCTCCACATGAACTGAATTTTAAAGCCCATTAAAGGCTCTCGTTAGCATATACTGGTACTTTCAGAATATGCTGTTCACACAATATTTATCCACTTCTTTGTCCTATCCCAAAATGTGTTTTTGATTTTCTTGCATTTTTCAAGCAGAAGGAACAATCCACGTATGAGTTCTAGTCATCAGTGTAACTCTCCAGAATGGCAAGCATATGAGAAAGGAATGTAGTGAATATCTGTATATCTATTGCATTTTGATTCTACCTTTCCTTCAGAGAACTCATGTTGGCATATATGATTCCCCCACCCCCTTATCCTCATAACCCTGTGAGTTTGGTTACAGAGAGAGTGATGGTTACCCAGGGAGCTTCATGGCTGAGCAGGGAATATAACCTTGACTTTTTGTGACTTTCAGATACATCATCATTTGACTGTTTCTCTGTGTGCATGTTTAAGGCCAATAACATCTAGCAATAATCTCCGACAAGATGTCATAGATTGGTCACAATCCAAACCATGCACCAACTTGTGGAGGCTGATGGCTCCAATGTCAGTGGGGTTGAGAATCTGCTCTGGGTTTCAGTCAGAACTCTAAAGGAGTTATCCAAGGTGCTGAACCTATTTGGGAGCTTGGGTTCAGCACCTTGGATAGCTCCTTTAGAGCTCTGACTGAAACCCAGAGCAGATCTACAGCACCATTGACACTGAAGTCACCAACTTGCACTGCACCAACTTGATGCACATGTAAAAATCTACAATGAAAGCATTCAGACTTGTATGAACTCCTGCCTCTGTGAGAGAAAACTGGCCTCTTCACATAATCTATTGGAAGTAAGCAAGGGAGAAAAGGCACATAGGGAATATGATGTGTCCTGTGATGGGCAAGTGTCTCCTGCGAAGACTAAGCAATGGTGAAGAATGTGGGAAGAAGAAACATTACCCAACACCCACAGCCATAATCTCAGCCTATAGTAGGATTCCAGACAGAGTATTATATCTGACTACTTCATAAGTTTATGGAAAATATTTTGAAGCCCTTCAAGTGGGGTAGGCAACACATGGCCAATGGCACACATGTTCCCCCCCCCAAGTGTGGCTCCTGCTGCCCCCCAAAATAGGAGTGGGGGGAGCAGAGGTTTGCCAGCAACATTTGGTGGCAAACCACTACAGAGGCTTACTAAGGACATATTTAGCATGGAAATGAACTAAATTTATCCTCAGTAAACCACCAGGTTTTCTTTCTCTCTTTTTGCTGCCACCACTGTAGCAAGAGTGCAGCCCACAAGGGGAGGTGTCCAGGGGTAGGGGACTTGGCCCCCAAACCTCCCAAAGTTGCCCACCACAGCCATAGAGTGACCTTATATTTTTGGAGTAAAACATTGCAAAGCAGTCCTAATCTATAGTAAAAAAAAAAAAAAAAAAACTCCTGCCACCGCCCAACTGGAATGGCAGCAGGGTTATTTTACATAATAGCAAATATGTTTTTCCCACTTTTTCAAATAGTTGTACCTTGTGCTATCTTTATCCTTTTGTTAGAAAAGCTATGGAGGCTGAAAGGGGCAACCAGCCATACTCCACATCTCATGGGAAAAGTTGGGATGGGAAAAACCAGAGAAGCACCAATGTTTAGGTTGTTGTGTTCCTGGACATCAGCATTTTACTGTGCCTTCTTACATTTGCCTACGAGAAAGATGCAGTGGATATAACACTGATTGATCATGTACTACTTACATTTACTTAAGAGGCATTACTTTGAAGAATAGTTATTATAGCACAGACTTGGGTTATGTGTAATATATGAAGCCTGTTTTTGGAACCTGCCCATTATCATTTCACCAGCAGAAGATAAGGAAGAGCTTGGCAGAAAATAAGCAGTCAGAAAGAATTCTGTATGGAAAGTTTATCCAGCCAGTCAAGTAGTATCTAATCCCATTCCAGTTTATTGCTAATGGCCTGGGACGTTAGAAGGGCTACTAAGAAAATGTCTATAGTTCAAAGATATTCCACCTGTCAACAGCTCTATATCTGTTGCATTCTGCTTTGCTTCTAAGACATTTTGCATTACTTGAAGCTGGTTTTGAAAAGCTCTGAGTCTGAGGCAGCCAAACACATGATTCGTTTGCTGGTCTCATAAACCTAATAAGCTGTATTGATTGTCCTGTTACAGGATAAAAACTGTGTGGCAAGCATCCATATTTTTCCATTTGCTTTACTGTATGTGGAGTACGAGACATGATACTGGGTTGTTTTTAGGAAGTAAAATTATTTTATCAAATGCCAAAACTGTAATTTGGAGCATATGCAGGAAATTGAATTAGGCTGACATTTTTTCAGGCATGATCTGAATTCATGATGCCTGTTAGTAAATGTCTTATTTATTACAGTTGTATATGATCATACCCTTCCTCTAAGCAGCTCAAGAGAGTGTACCTGGGTTTTCCCGATTTTATCTTCACAGTGAACTGTGAAATAAATTAGGCTAAGAGAATGTGCTGGAGCTGAGCCACAGATTGACATGAGTAGGACCCAATAGCCAGAAGCTGGGGGAGACCAAGCCAAGAGTTGGATCCTATATTTGAGAGCCAGGAGGTCCAGCCAGAAGGTCAGAACCAGAGAACAAGCCAAGAGTCGGAACAAGCTGAGAACCAGAGCCAGGAATGACTGTAATTACCCCAGCAAAGTCCTAATCTGAAGAGGATGCCTTTATAGCCTTTCCTGTTGAGGACAGCTCATGATCAATCTGCATGAGACAAGCTAATCCAGCACCTGGGAACCTTTTACTATTTAGATAGATTCTTCAATCTGTAGCACTGGTGGCTCACCACACAGGGCAGTTGTGCATAAAGCCATGAACTGTAGTTCTACCCTTGGCAACTCCTAACACACTGGTTGGCTCAGGGTCACCCAAATGAGCTTCAGGGCTGAACCTAGTGCACTGGTTCTCTGGTAGTGCCTAGGTCCAGGTGGTACACAAATGTTTCATTTTGAGCTACCAGTAGTAATTTTATCCTCACAAAGAGCTGGGCTAAAATGTGAGAAGTTATTGTCAGATTTCTTTCAGAGAAGGTCAGATGAAGTTGATGTCTCCAGATCCAAGCTCATGAACACAGCTGAAGGTTTGATAACTGGAAGGCAGAAACTATGGTGCTATACAGTCACACATCCTATATGTAGATAGCCAGATCACTGAAAACTCAAAATGCCCTGGTTCCAGGGCATAATCTGAAGGCACATGGGGCAACCACCTTGCTGAAGCTAAGCAGGTCTGGGCCTGGTCAGTGCTTGGAGGGGAGACCACCTGGGAACCACATGTAGCCACCTTGAGTTCCACAATGGGAGAAAGGTGGGATATACAGTAAATGTAATAAATACATAAATGTAATAAATAATAAAACTGACTCATTCATTGCTCAGGATGAACTGTCATCTGGGATTCAGGGATGGCAGGATGGGTCTGGCAAATTCTGTGCAGCTGAGAATCTCTCTGTGCAGAGATTCGCTACGCCATTAGACACGATAGATAAAAATGGACCCTCCATATTCAGAAGCAGTGTATAAGACAGGCTGCTGCCTTCAGATGTGGTGGAGGATACGGTGATATTGCCAGTGTTGAACTAAGATTCGACTGCCAACCCAGTCAGCTTCTGCATGTGCCATCTTGTCCTTTGCTTCAGGTGGCCAAATATGTTGGGGTGGCCCTGGTTGTTACCACACAGGATCCCAAAGATTTGGTGGGACTATCCTGACTCCCAGTCCCAACACTCATTCCTTGACCTACAGCTTCACCTCATCTCTGCCTTCTTATTTAATTAATTAATTGAAGCATTTTACCCCTCTCCCTAGTCAAAAATAGGTCTCATAGCACCTTACAGAGATTAATAATAAGACAATCCCTGCCCTCACGTTTACATCCTCCAAGAAATCTCTCTGCTTACCTGGCATCCATGTTGCGGGGTGGGGCAATCCTGGCAGGAAGGAAGGGAGCAGTGGAGAACCAGGGAACTGGAGGGAAGATTGTCTCTCTTTGGCCCACCCATGGCTTGTAAAAGCCAGGCTTCTCACAGCTTCAGCACTGCCGTTGCTGACTTCAGAAGAGGAAGGAGCTCACAAGAGAATTCCAGCAGCAGCAGCAAGGACAAAGATGATGATGACCAGAGCACACCTCTTTTCCCACCGATGATAACACTAGCTGAGAAGAGGGTGCCTAAAGCTGAGCCAGCTGGTGAAGAAGCAAAGCGGCTCCCACAGAGGGTGCCAGCAGGAATCTTGGGGCTAGGAAGAAGGAAGAGGAGTAAAGACCCAGTGGTGGGAAAACAGGCAGCCCAATAAAAACGAGTTGCAGCCACCTGCGTCTCAGCTCAATTCCTGAAAGTCTTTATTCCACAGAATGCTGCCTAAGAAAGCAACCACCGTGCTGGTGGTGGGGGACAGGAGGGCTCACTACTCTTCACCATGCACTAGGGGCATAAACAACAGATGGCCCAGCTCAAGGTCTCCACCAATGATGAACCCGCAGAGGGGTAAGGGCACCTGTGGTCACAGTGGTATGAAGCAGCAGGGGCAGGACAGCAATTTGGTGATGCATGACTTGACCCAGGCACTGACCCGCCTCAACGAGCACATGGAGCTTAGGGGGACATCTGCGCTAACTGCCCGTGCCAATCAGCCCACGTGGGCAAAACAATCCACTGTGCCTCACAGAGCAACAGTTCCCAAAGCACAAGCAGGCCAGGTGAAGCATCCTCCATGCCGGAGGGGAGTCAAATGAGGATGAAAAGCCTACACCCTCTGGAACAGGCAGAACCAAACCCAAGAAGCCTGAGAGAAGTCGGAAAACCAAGAGGGCACTCAAGAAACAGGGAAGGAAGGCAGACAGTGAGGGGACATCAGATGAGTCACCAACGCCAGTTAGAGATTATTGGGCAGTGGCAGCCAGCATTCTTGGCCTCCCTAGCTCGGCTGTATGCTGCAGGGCAAGGAATACAAGGGAGGAGGCAAGCCCCAGGGAAGTATGGGCAGCAGAAGAGGGCAGCTCAGATGAAGAGCCAGTTTCCTTGACATACAAGGGCAATGAGGATCCCCCAGGTATCTACCTCCTACATAAAGTGAGGGAACACATCCTGGAGGGAGACTACATGGACGTGTTCTCCTTGTTGAGTCCAGAAACAGAGACGAGAAGAGAAAAGGTGAAGCAAAGGGGGGAGGAGAAGACAGCAAAGAAGGCAGGAGGGATGAGATGGAAAAGTTCCTCCTCAACTGGCTTGCTGGCTATGGGGTGTACATGGGGGTAATCATGTCAACCTATCCGGAGTGGGGGTGGCACTTGACCAATCATCAATGATGATCCTGCCATTGAATATGATCAAGCTTTCTGCTGAAGGGCATCACACAATCCCAAGGCCCAATGGGACCTACTAAATTATAAACTATGGCTTTTGTTTGTGGGCTCCCATGTCAAGGATAGGCCAGAGTCCTTTTGGTCATCCAGGGCCCCTTCCAGGTGGGATGTGCTGTGCAGGTTGTGCTGGGGATTTAATCAGGGAAAATGTCAAAGACCACACTGTAAATTTTCCCATGATTGCAAGGCATGTTTGGGGCTTCTCCCTCAGGCTTCATGCCATTGGGCTCAGTAAGGCCAGGGGTCCTTTCAAAGCAACCAAACAGCTGGTAGCAACTATGGGGAAAGGGAGGGCACCTGACCAACCACCCCCAAGTCAGCTCCAACCCTTAAGAAATAAAGAGTCAGAGCTGGGTTCAAGGGCATTGGGAATGGCCCACAAGCCATTCCCCAGAAGTGCCCTTTGCTCCCTCCTCAACTGCTTTCCAGACAAGACAGTGGCATGCTATCTATGGGATGGCTTCATGCATGGTTTCCACATTCCATTCACCAGAGAATGCATAGCTACAGATGCACCAAATCTCAAATCAGTTAAAGACATGCCAGAGATAGTGGCAGCAAAGGTAGAGAAAGAATGTGGGGGCAGAAGGGTGGCTGGTCTCTTTTCCACTCCCCCAGTATCAAAACTCCAGGTTTTACCCCTAGTCATGATGCCAAAGTAGTTCCTGGGAGAATTTAGGCTTATACATCTCTTATCCTACCCAGAAGGGGCCGCTGTCAATGATGCCATCCCATCAGAGTTCTGCTCGGTTTGATATGCATCATTTGAACCTACCCATAATCTATGTTCAGCTTCTAAGGTCCTCCTCCAAGTGGCTCCTCTGAGGGAAGCTCAGAAGGCAGCAACAAGGGAGACGGCCTTCTCAGTGGTGGTCCCCACCTGTGGAACGAGCTCCCCAATGAGGTCCATCTGGTGCCCACATTGTTATCTTTTCAGTGCCAGATTAAGACCTATCTCTTTTCCCAGGCATTTGGCAGCACATGATGAGTTTTAATTGGTCCTGGATGTCTTTAGTTATGACTGCCTGTTCAATGTTTTTAGTTATATGTTATTTGTGTATATTGTCTGTGTGCTTTTCTGTAAATGGCTTTTAAACTTTGTATATTGTATTTTAATGTTTTAACTTCTGTAAACCACCCAGAGATCTTTGGCTATGGGGCGGTATAGAGATGATGATGATGATGATAATTTGATCAAGTGGCAACCATGGTAAGATCCTCTGGCACAGATGCATTGATGGCAAAGTACAACATACAGCTAGCCTTCTGCCGGCTACCAGTCCATCCCAAGATTTCAACCTTATGGATTTCAAGTTTGACAACCATTGCTATGTGGGCAAACTGCCATGCCAATGGGATGTTCAGTGGCTTGTGCAGCATTTGAAACATTCAGCACTTCCTTGGAGTGGGCAGTCAAGGTCAGGATAGGTCACCCTCATGCCACACACTATTTGGATGACTTCCTACTCACATGGTCCGCAAACACTGGGGATTTCCTCCAGACCTTTCAGAGCCTGGCCTGGGAGCGAGGGGTCCCTCTGGTGCAGGACAAAGCTGAAGGCCCTGCCACAAAGCTAGTTTCCTTAGGCATACAGCTAGATTCAAGAACCAGCATCTCTCGCCTACCAGCAGACAAGTTGGCAGTGCTTTGGCACATGACAGAGCTACTGCTCCAGCACCAAAAATGCACCTTGAGGGAAATGCAGGCAGTCTTGGGCCATCTCAGTTTTTCATGTAGGGTAGTCTCATCAGGCTGAGCCTTTTATGCACACCTGGTGAGATACACTGCCAGAATCCCATCCCCACACCTTCGCCTCAGAATTGCAAAGGGCATGAAGGAAGACATGAAGGTAGGCCAGCCTTTTTAGATGGATAGAACGGCATCTCATTTTGACAGGATCAGCTCATCAGACATCTCGCTTGGACACAGTCATGCGGCTAATTGGGAGGTTTGTACTGCCATGCGCGACAGCCAACATATCATTTTCAGTGCAGCATGCCCCAGGTGTCGAAAACGATATTGCAGATGCCTTATCTGGCTTCCAGGATGAGAGGTTCTGGTCATTGGCACCATGGCCAAGAACCAACCTGGACCCATTCCCAGAGATGCTGTGGACACTTAGGAGCAAGCAATAATGGAGGGAGTATTGAGCTCTCTCTCAAAGCCATGCTGCGTTGCCACTCGGCAGCAGCCAACTTGTTTCTGGCCTTCTCCATCAGCAGAGGAGGCTTGGGAACCTGCCCTTCACCAGAGGTGCTTCAGTACATAGCATCCCTACAGGTCCAAGGCTTAGCCCCCAAAACCATGTCCATTCATTTGACGGCCATCACTTTCTTTAGCAAAGCACAAGGCGGACCTGACCCATGCACCTCCTCTCATGTCAGAAGGGCACTAGATGAATGATGCAGGGCACAGCCCCCCATGCCTGATCAAAGAAGGCCAATAACATTTCACCTGCTGGCCGAACTGTGCCACTCCACCACAAGGATAGAGAATGGTCAGAGAATGAAGCCATGTTATTCTGGAAACCCTTTTCCTAGCTTCCTTTGGTGCCATAAGGGTAAGTGACCTGTAGCCTCATACAGAAATTACTGCTTGAGACAAGGCCCAGAAGCCCAGGTTGTGACAATAGCAAAGAATGGACTGTACCTCAACATCAGAAGATCAAAAATGGACCAGAGAGGGAAGGGCAGCAGGGTCCACTTGAGAGCTGCTCTGATGGAGAGCCTCTCCATGTCCCTTAAGGGCGACCCAAGCCTTCCTAAGGGTGTGGCCCTCAAGCTCAAGGCCATTCCTCATACCAGGTATCAGTTGGTGAGCATACTGTGGGCATGCAACCACTCCCGTGGCCTTCCTCCTTACGATTTCAGTTCGTACTCTTTCAGGATTGGGGCAGCTGCAACTGCAGCAGGCTGGGGTCTACCTAAACCCCAAATTCAAGCCTAGACAAATGGAACTCATCTGCCTACAGATCATGTATATGCCCCCTGAGGGCCACTCACTATTAAATTCATTTGTTGCAGCTGCAGGTTCAGACATCATATCTATATGGATCTGTGGGCATAGCATCATGAACCAGGCAAAACAAAAGGCCTTAAGGACCAGACTGGATTTTACATTCTAACTCCATCATAGGATATTGGTCACATCTGTCCAAGGATGGCATGTGATGAAGGGACCTGATGCTGCTGTTGAGGAAGCATGCTGCAACCCACAACTGGCCAGATGCAATCATCCAGCTGGGGGTGCATGATTTGGGGACACAGAAGGGCTTTGACTTAATCAAGGCAGCCAAGGCAGACACACAGGCAATTTTGCAGGAGTTCCAGGTGTAACAATCATATGGTTGCACCTGCTTGAGGGGTGTGTGTGGTAATGGGCAGTGAACCCAGCCATTCTCCCATGAGGGCATCTTCATTAGGGTCCTTGGGGGGGAGCAACAAGAGACAGCCCAGCGGGGGGGCAACAATCCTGCCATGCCCCAGGGTGGCAGAAATTGGTCTCACTTTAATGGTCTGTGCTGCGATGTGGGCACCTGCCTCCCCACCAGGGGCATCATTATTGGAGAGCCCACCTGGGATCTTTTGAGCTGTGCCCCGGATCTTTTGAACTGTCCTAATTGCCTTTTTTTTTTTTTTAACATTTTCCCATTGACTTGCATTGGAAAACAAAAACAGCCATAATGTTTTTAGTTTGTATGATAAATACATGAAATTGAATCTGCCAAATTTCAGGCAGTTAGATCCAGTGGCTTTTGTGCTAGCCACAGGTAAAATTCGCTTTTTCCAAGAAAATCTGTCAAAGCAAAGAGGTATAATTTTTTTGTGCTTCCATATAAATTCATGAAATTTGAGGACCTAGCAGGCCCTGTGGAGCTGACTGAACCTACCAAATTTCAGACAGTTAGGTCCAGTGGCTTTCGCGCTAGCCATGTGTCAATTTTCCTTTTCTCAAAGTCTAAAATAAAAAGTAAAAACTGCCAAGTCATCCAGGGGATTAGAGATCCTAATCAGAGGGTGTTTAAGGTGACCATTAAGAGGTCACTATCCCTAATCTCTGGTGTAGGGGTGTTTTTGAGGTGCAAAAAACCTATCTCCCCCTACTTTTCTGCTCTTACATGCCCACTGTTGTGAGCTTGCCTGCAATGCAATCTTGAAGAGGGAGAAGGAAGGGAAGAAAGAGCTCCATGTAAAATACTGGTATTTCACACAGCATCTGATTTTACTGCCCCGAAGTGGAACCTTTGGCTTCTGCAGAAGTTTAGTAGCTTCACTACAGCAAAGGATCCAGTCAGCCTCCACAAACTTCTTTCTCCCCCTCCACTTTAATTTCTCCTAAGTAGCTGTAGGACTCAAATAATCCCAAAAGGAGGGTTAGGACTATGTAGTGTCATGATCAACAAACTGCTGGGGCTTTTAAATAGGTTCTGCAGTTTTAAAAAAGCTAGAAAAAGCCCTCCGCCACCTCACCTCATAAAGTTCATTTAAGTATGTGCAATCCTTGCAAACCTTGCACAGCCTCCTAAATTCCTCTGAAGTACTACCTCTCTGAAAGGAGCCACTTGTCTTAGGGAATTCTCTCTACCCCCCACCCCTGCACACATTTCCAATCACCATTCTTCTTTTCTTCTTTCCTCCCCTATCCTGTTCTTTCTTTCTTTCTCTTCTTTATTCCACCCAGAGCATATCTTGGGCAATTCTTAAAGAGAATTCTCTTTGGTGGACAAGAGAAGTTCTGAACTGTATTTGACTTTATACAAGCAGACAAGAGGGTTGGTTTTTCTCCTCACTCAAGCCTTTGAGAAAAGTGGTTCACATGGTTGCAGAGAAAGAAAACTGGGGCTGTTTTGTTTGTCAGTTGCCATTATCCAGCAATTGGAAGGGCTACAGCTCAGTGGCAGAGCACATGCTTGGCATGCAGAAGGTCCCGGGTTCAACCCCCAGCATTTCCAGGTAGGGCTACGAAAGAATCCTGCCTGAAACCCTGGAGAGCCGCTGCTGCCAGTCAATGTCAACAATACTACATTAGACGGACCCAGGGTCTGACTCAGTACAAGGCAGCTTCCTATGTTCCTCTGAACAGAAAGCGTTAATAAAAATAGGAGTTTGGGGTTTGTTTTTTAAGTGGAGGGGAGATAAACATTGCTAACTTATGCAAACCTATGTATACCTACTGAGAAGTCCCATTATGTTTAATGAGGCTTACCCTCAGGAAAGTGTTCATAGGATTCCAGCACAAGTTACTTTTTCAGGGAGGTTTGCACCTTGATGTTCTGCATGTTCACTCAGAAATAAGTCCTGAGTTGTGAGCATGGTACTGCAGGCTTAATACAGTGCCTACCCAATTCCGTCTAATGAATTGACTACCCTTTCAGCTCAGTCCTATGCATGTTTTGTCATTTGTGGGTTTGAGGTGGGGGGTTTTTGCATGAACTCTAGCTGAGGGAGGGAAAGGCACTTTGTGCATGCTCAGAGTTTCTCCATAATTGAGCCCTAGTTTTGAAAACAGACTCATTGGCTGAATCCTGGTGAAGTCTTGGCACAAATGAAGTTATGGGGAGGAAGATACAATGACAGCTTGTGCATAGAGAGGACTTGCACAAAACAAGACATCTGTTTTTATGAAGAGTTGCTGGAGGATGCTAGGATGAGAAGGGTTGGTTGCATGAAGGGGAATAGAATTGGTGGGGGGAAATAAGTGCTCAGTGGTGAAAGAAAAAACATTCTGCACTTACTCAGAGGCACTCTCTATTTAAGAACGTAAGAAGAGCTGTGCTACATCAGACCAAGGTCTATCTAGTACAGCATTCTATTCACACAGTGGCCAACCAGATGCCCATTGGAAACCCACAAGCAGGACATGAGTGCAATAGCACCTTCCCACCGTGTTCCCCTGCTGCTAACATTGGTGAAATGTAAATAAATTCTAGTAATTCTAAATTAGAATGCATGTATATCCTTCAGAAACTTTGCAGGTTTCTTGCCTGGGGGACACCTCTAATGACCTGTGCATTTTCATACAAATTTACCCAAAAACTATTGGGGAAGGGATGAATGGAAGGAAAGCAAATCAATCCCTCCCCGAAACTGGAGAACTCCCCTTCCACATGAACTGCTGCACCTCTCCTTCTGAAACTTTGCTAGTTTCTTACTTAGGGACAACTCTAGGCTGTCTGTAACTTTCAGAACAATAGTCCACAAGGAACATAGGGAGAGAAGTATGTCCTCTTCTGGAGACCTCAAAATGTCAAGGCCACCCTTGCACAAAAACCCTTGTGGCTAGCACTCTGAAATTTGGAGACATGATCTTCACTGTTGGGGCAATGAATCCTGAAATTTTTATCCAATTCTTCCAAGGAATTAAAACGTTATCAGTAGTTCCCTTTAAAAGAAAATCAAAATATACACCGCACCTATTTTTCTGACATTGGGCAGGTGTAATCCCCTTCTAGGGGGCTACTATGCCTGAAATTATCCAGTTCCGACCAAGAGAAAAAAGTTACAGGTTTTTTTTCTAATTTCCCATGGTAGTCAACAGGAAGCATAAAGACTCATTTTTCCAAACCTTAACTCAGGTTTGGTGCTGAGCTGAAGTGGTCCGACTACAAATTGGCCAGAACAGAAGTGGGATGTTTTCCAAAATGCTGAATCGGGGTCTGAGTTGAAATGGGGTGGGGGGTCAGTGCATGCTTCGTATGTATGTATGTACATACGTATGTAATCTAGACACACATGCAAGCACACTGCATGCACGCACCACACACACACACACACACACACACATTAGACGTGTGCTTAGACTCATATAAGTGTGTGTGTGTGTGTGTGTGTGTATATATATATATATATATATATATATGCAAATTTGTGTTTTGAAAGAGAGCTTTGGCTATTGGACGGTATAGAAAAAAAATAAAAAAATAAAAAAAAATCTGTTTTATGGGCCTGTACCCCAGATCTTTTAAGACCCTAGCAACGCCCCTGCTCCCCACTGAGGCCTCTGGCATGTGGGCCAGGGTGGAGGGGTTAGACAGCAGGTGGGCTGCTCAATGAACAGAGCCATGCCCCATGCCCCACCAAAATTCTATTCCAAGCTGAAAATGATAAGGTTGTGGCCAGTTATTTAACCAAACCAAGGCTCTGGTCTTGTTGTCCCTTTTCCCTGCCCTTCCACAAAGGGACCAGCTCTGTGCTGCCACACCCAAAGATCCAACACAAATGGTAAAGGGACTGGGTAGGAGAAGGGAAAAAAGCAAACTCCAGAACTACTTCTTAGTCTTATAGGCAGTGGCAGCTGGTGACTCTGGTTCCAGAGGGGCAGCAATTCCACTCAGAGTTTTAGATAAAACCAGCAAAAACTCTAATTGTGCTATCCAAAGTGCTGAATCCATTTTGGGGATAAGGCTCAGTACCTTGGATAGCACCTTTACAGTTTGGGCTGGTGGTAACTAAGACCCAGAATGGAATCACCACCCCTCTGGAACTAGAATCACCAGCAGCCACGGCTTATAAGTGTTCTGTCTGGCAGGGAAGGCCAAAGCAAGCTCTCTGCAGCTGTTCCTTCTCTAGCTAATCTATGGCCATGATGTTCTTCCTGGGAGGCTCAAAGCTCAGCCTCCCAGTGGCCATTAGTCTCCTGGCCAATGGACAGACAGTGTGTGCTGTCTTTTGGCTCGGCAGACCCATGCAACTGTCTTAGGTCCCTGTTTCCCAGGCCTATGCTTCTACGCTGTCCTTTATAGACCCTTCTGTATTTCCTGTCTCTAGGATCAAAACAACTCAGTCGATGGTAGTTGGAAACCTTTACGACCAGAGCAGCCCAGACTCTTCTACCTGCTCCGACTCTCTCTAAAATTTCTAATCTGAAATTAGGGTAGCTCAGTCCATTACAAGAGGCTCCTTCACAATCACAAAATCCCTTATCCCTTAGCAATACAGATGGTGTGATGAGAGACAACTACCATAACATGTGGGAAGGGAGAAAGAGAGAGAGAGAGGGAGGGAGGGAGGGAGGGAGGGAGGGAGGGAGGGAGGGAGGGAAGGAAGACAGACAGACAGACAGACAGACAGACTGGAGATTATATATATACATACATACATACATACATACATATAAAGCAGCAAACTTATTTCCTTGAAAAACTCGTGATTAGATATTCCAACATCTGGATTTGAGGGGAGGAACTATCCATTTTTAAGCGATTAAGTAAATATTCATACTGCTGTCCCTTTGGAAAGGGAATCGTCTCGGGCTTGTACCAGGAGACAAAATTTTGAAACATTAATTTAACAGCCGTGCTCCCACCAGCCCAATTTTCCACCCTCTCTGGGGTGCTTTGAAAGCATGTTACATGTTGCTACTCAGGAAGGCAGTGCAAATTCTTCTGAAGCATTTCAATATCTGGCAAGAGGAAACCAAATACTCTCACTGGAGCTATGAATAGCATCATAGTTTTTATTTCAGCATACATTTTTCAAAAAGCTCCTTGTGCTAGAGCAACGTTGGCCTTTCACCAAGCAACAGATGCAAAAAAGAAAACACCCCTTCCCTGGAATAACTGGGGGAGCTGATGATGACTGCCCTTCCTCCGTGTTTAAATGTCTATTTATAGGAGCAAATCAATGCCACCATCTTGGCCTGCGAAGGAGGCCGGCTGTCCAGCCAGAATGGCAGGTGTAAAAAAGCCTGCATTAAATATTAATTTGTATTAGACAAAGGGCCATTTTGTCTTTGTCACTCTGGCAGCGAAAATGGAAAATCCATGAGGCCTTTTCAATTAGGCTGTGCTGACAAGGTTCTAATCGATGAGGGAGCCAGTGGGGCTGTGTGCCACACAAAGTGAAGCGAGAGCAATAAACTACAAGTGTCTTGTGAATAGTCGGTGTTCTCAGGTAGGACAATAGTGCTCCAATCAAATATTTTATCTGGTCATATTCCACTGACTTATCCAATGAATTTGTTGAGCAAGTGAGATGATCAATCTTTCCAAATCCCTTGCTCCCTTCACACATGGACCTTGATTTAATGTACAATCTAAACCAGAGTTGAATCTGGCTGTGTCTTTTCAGGACCCTCAACTGCTGCTGCTGCTGCTGCTACTACAGGCCTGGCAAAGAGAGAAAAAGGAGGGACAGTCCAGGTATCATTTGTACCTCCTCAATTAGAACTGTAAGGTTTGCTCATTTGGGTGATGGCACAAGTGTCTGTGCCCTTGGTTTTGCTGGTCCGATGGGCAGATCCTGGTGTTGATCACATCTGGAATGCAACCAAAAGTAAAATAGACCAGAGAATTTGCACCCATCTGGGTCATGTGGATGCATTTGTCAGTAGCTTCCATGTGGCCACTGCAATATAGACAGCTTTCCCTCCATTTAGTTCATAATAGGGGGAAGGTTTTTCATTACCACATGAAAAATGAAATTACCACATTACCACAGCCACATGAAAGCTATTGAGAATTGCTTCCCTATGATTCTCTTGGGGGCCCTATTCTGAGTGGCTCACTGGTACATGCACATAGCAGGCACAGGTAATCTGGTGGCCTCCAAATGTTGTTGATCCACAACTCCCATAACCCCTTACCACTGGCCATGCCGATGGGGACTGATGGGATGTTGGCCTGGGACTAGAGAGCAAAAGCACACTCTGGCTTTGGCCATCATCTAGGGGACCTAGGGCCTCTGGGAGGCAGCACCCACTGCTTCCCAGGAAAGACATAATGTCAGGGGCTGGGGAAAACTTGGCCCACCCATTAGCCATTGCAGGGAGCTCGCTTCCTCCTCCCTGCCAGAAAGAAGACTCAGCTCCAACTGACAGTTGCCCTGAGACTGCAGAAGTCAAGGGGAAAGAATGCTCTGGCCACGTTCACTGGCCAGAGGAACAAGAGCCAACAATTGTTATTCCAGCAAGAACACCAGCAAGGGAGGATCAGCCTGGCCCGAAGTGCATTTAAATGTCCACTTACAGCTCACCACCTTGTTCTAGCCTTGAAAAACAGATCTCCCTTCCCTTCCTTTCCCCTCCACTCCCTTTCCCTTGTGTGTCTTGCCATTTTAGTTTGTAAGCCTGATGGCAGCACCACCACCCTCTCCTGTTAATTGATGTGAGCTGCTGTGGGAGACAATAATTGTCTGAAAAGCAGGTGATGGCCCGCCGACTCTGGAATGCTGTCCTCAGTGAAGCTCACCTGGTCCCAAGATCGTCACCTTTCCAGCATCAAGTTAAGATCTTCCTCTACTCCCAGGCATTTGAAAGCATATGATAAAATTTGTAACAGTCCTGGGATTTGTTAGTGTTGATTGTGCAGAATTGTTTGATATGTTTGTATGCAAATGGATTTATATTGTGTCGTTATATTGTATTTTTCAGGTTTTAATTTTTGTAACCCTCCCAAGGAGCTTTGGTTATTGAGCAGTACAGAAGTGTCATAAATGAAATGAATACAAATACAGTGAATAAATAAATAATAAATGATGGGAGCTGTAGTCAAAAATATCTGGGGGGATGCCAGGTTGCCTATGACTACCACTGGTGTGTAGAGTCTCTTGATGAGCACTGCACATTCTTGGCATCACCTGTCATGGAGACGCATGCACACACCCCCATGCAGAAGGTGGATCAATAGAGGGGGCATCTCAGGCCACCGCCATGTGTGGGTGATAAGGATTTTCTCAAAATTGTCAAATATTTGCTTGGATGGTGTCCTTCAAGAGAATGATTGTTGTTTAATAAAATATGTATTTTCAAAGAGAGGAAAATTTCCCTCTGTCCACACCATTCATAATTAAACAACTGAAATCATTCCATTTTAAATCAGAACAAACTCGAACATAGACTCTAATTATGTAGAATTCTCTCGTGTTTATTCATTGCACTTTGCCCACACACAGCCTAATACCACTGATTCACTTATGCATCTTTGGACAAAGGAACAAGCTACTCTACTCAGGAATGATCAGAGACTATAAACAGTATAATCGGTTGTCTCATGTCCACATAGAAAGTCGGTGCAGCGCAATTCATGTATCCTGGTTAATTTCTAAATTCCTGCTACAATTATCTCATGAAGGCACACGCAGGCACCCATGCAATCACATAAAGCCCTTCGTTGCCCAAGGACTACCAAGGTGTCAGTGCATCACCAGCAACAGCTAAATAGCAACAGCTAAACTCTGGGCGTGTTTGTAAGGGCTGTCCATGTACTTTTGGAACCCCTGTACTTCCTGGTGTTGCTGCTTCACTGCTCCCCACCCCGCCTTCTTGCCTTCTAACCCACCTGGCTGCCCACACTCAGGCACTGAACCATGCACACACACCCTTTAGCACTATAATTTATTTGTGAATCTTCTGTATATGGGTCATAGCCAATCTGGAGTAAGTCCTTCTTATTTATTTATTTATTTATTTATTTAATCAATTAATCGCCCATCTGGCTGGTCACCGAGCCACTCTGAGCGATGTACAGGACACGGTGTATAATAAAACAGTTTAAAACAATAAAATTCTACATTAAAAACATCATATTTCTAAAAATACCCTAACCCACCCCAAATGCCTGCCTGAACAACCACATTTTTAATGCGCGGCAGAAGCTCATTAAAGAGGGGGCATGGCGGAGTTCCCTAGGGAGGGAGTTCCACAGAGTGGGAGCCACCACAGAGAAGGCCCTCTCCCTCGTCCCCACCAGTCTAGCTGTCCAATAACTCTGATACCTCAAGTATCAGGGGCGATATGATATGTATAGCAGTTGCTGGGGAGCATGCTGTTGCACTCATGTTCTGCTTGTGGGTTTCCCACTGTGTGAACAGCATGCTGGACTAGATGGACCTTGGTCTGATCCAGCATGGCTCTTATTATGTTCTTATGTTATCTTAGGAGAAAAGAAAAAAGGCTTTAAAAAGAGCCTCATAAAAACAAGAACTTAAAAAAAACTTTTTGTATTGTTAAGTGGATGCACCCCACTTTTGAGCAGTGAGAAATTTCAAGGGTTCCAGCACTTCACCTTTTTTTCACAGGCTGAACATAAGACGAGGGTTTACAGCAGGAGCACTTCAACAGATTTCTGTACCCCATCAGATTTCAAGGGGAACTCATAGTGCCACAGGATTTCCTGCAGCGAGCAAAGTAAGCTCTCTGCCTCCTTTCAGACCCAGTTCCAGTGCAGACTGACTTCCTGCTATGCACAGAGATCTTTCTTACTCCCTTCCCTTGTCTAGTGTGTGTGTGATGGCGGGGGGGATGTGTCACCTTTGCCCATCGTATATGCCCTCTTAGGCCAAGCTAGCTCCCACTGAAACACATCACCTAAATGCTACCTGCCTTTAAGAGGTATTGCCTCAAGAAAGTATCCTTACTGATTGTTCTACTTCCAGAAATCTGAGCTTCAAAGATTACATATTTGGAAGGGATCCCAAATCTCTTTGCAGTCACAGGGACCGGGCTGCAAGGAACCCTGAAAAGTCATTCAAGCCAACCCATAAACCATAACAATATATAAGACCAGCCTTCCCCAACCTGGTGTACTCCATATGCGCTGGACTACAACTCCCCATATCCCCCACCATGTTGAATTGTCAGGAATGCTGGGAGTTGTAGTCCAATATATTTAGAGAGCACCAGGTTAGGGAAGGTTGTATTACACTGAGTATGTGTTTATTTCAGCTTTGGCTGTCTGAATGCATGTTCTAAAGCAATCTTCTAAATGTGTGTGAGTTGTTGTTGTTTAGTCGTTAAGTCATGTCCGACTCTTCGTGACCCCATGAACCATAGCACTCCAGGCCTTCCTGTCCTGCGCTCTCTCCCGGAGTGTGTTCAAGTTCATATCCATTGCATCAGTGATGCTATCTAGCCATCCCATCCTCTGCCGTCTCCTTCTCCTTTTGCCTTCAATCTTTCCCAGCATCAGGGTCTTTTCTAGAGAGTTTTCTCTTCACATTAGGTGGCCAAAATATTTGAGCTTCAGCTTCAATATCTGTCCTTCCAATGAGCAGTCAGAGTTGATTTCCTTTAGGATTGACAGATTTGACCTCCTTGCAGTCCAGGGGACTCGGAAGAGTCTTCTCCAGCACCACAGTTCAAAAGCACCATTCTTTGGTGCTCAGCCTTCCTTATAGTCCAGCTCTCACAGCTATATGTTACTACTGGGAAAGCCATAGCTTTGATTATACAGACCTTTGTCGGCAAGATGATGTCTCTGCTTCTTACTATGCTGTCTAGGTGTGCCATAGCTTTCCTCCCAAGGAGCAAGCATCTTTTAATTTCATGGCTACAGTCACCGTCTGCGGTGATCTTGGAGCCCAAGAAAATAAAATCTATCACTGCTTCCATTTCTTCCCCTTCTTTATGCCAGGAAGTGATGGGGCCAGATGCCATATGTGTGAGACTGATATGCATCATAATGCAAAGTTATTTCTCCAGATTCTTTTCACTATTTGTAATGTTTCTGGCCCATTTCTTCTTGCACATTGCAAACACCAGATACCCACCATAGCAGAGGACCATTCAGGGTCACTTCCTACTTCATATGCGAGGGAATGGAGGTGAGATCCCTACATGTAACATGTCTCTTTCTAGGAGATCAAAACAGCATCCAGTACTTTGGTGTGAGGGTAATCTGTATGCATAGCAGTAAACCCTGAGATGATAGGCACTGAATTAGCTGTGACTTCCAGATAGAAGCATGTTCACTCAGAATTAATAAAGGTAACCACACAAGTGTATTCCTGTTATTAAACAGAATGAGCAATTTTTTTCAACAAAGAACATTGCTGGAAAAAGGGCTTCCTGGCTAATTAAAAACCCAGCTGAAATTTCTCAGCACACTTTATAGAACAGTGATTGGATTTTGACCTCTACAGCAGTAGTGCAGCAGGATCTCTCTGGAGGCTCCAGACTGGTTTCCTGGAACAACAGTGAATGTATACTATGGGATGCATTTCCCAGAGTCCAGCACTCAAACCCCAGACTGGCTTTTCAAATCTGCCAAGTGTTTGGCAGCTGCCATCATCTCTTCCACAGCAGATACTCGAAAGTTTCAGCAGGCTGTTTCGAAAATCTGGACCAGCTGGAAATGCTGAGATGTATTCTGGATCATACCAGTTTAAAACTCTAATCCTAAATCAGTGGGATACATTGCCACATGTTTGCCCTAATCCAGCAAGGTTCTTCTGGGCATAGAGTCTTGTGGGAGTAGAGACTCCGCTGTGTACAGAGAACTTTGCCACCTGTAAGGAGTTCCCCATGGAACTCCCAACGGAAGGAGCCGCTATGCAGACAGAAACAGAGCTGCCATTTCCATTAAAGTGAATGAGAAAGTGCAAGTCCCTCTGGGCACATTACAGCTCTGGACTGAGTTCCATGTGTTTAGGTACATACCCAGGGAAGATTATAACCTCCCAGCATTACTGCAGTTGTTTCAGCTAGGTTCTGTTCCGTAACCTATCAATGCTCTTGAGGGAGCTGGAATCTAAGTATCGTTTGCTCATGGGCTATAAAATGGGTCTGGCAATACTTTGCCGGACATAATAAAATAATGTGAATTGATTAAACAACTGTCTTTTAAGCAACGGACAGATTAATTACATTTACATTTGCAAATGTCTAAAATCTCTATAGCTGCCTTTATGAGATATTGGTGGAAGTAAACAAAAAAAAATCATTGTTAGAAGGAAATGCTATCTTTAATGTTTTGTCAGTGATCTCCCATTACAGTAATACAACAGAACCAAAAGGGCACAATCCTGTGGCCGCTAGACAGCAGCTAGACAGCCATAGGATTGGTTGGTTCCTCGGAACCAACCTCGGAGCCCGCACTCCGAGGTCGGTTCATGGAGAACTGCCTCACCACCCCTCCCCTGCAACCTCGTAGGCTGCGTGGATCGTCCCCACACTCTGCACTTGGAAGAGCATCACAGAGCAGGGGAAAGAGGGTGTTCCAAGGGGCAGGGCAGGGAGGGGAGTTCAGAAGTGCTGGTATGACACTTCTTATGTGTTGTCCAGCTTCCCCACCCCATGCTCCAATGTCTTGCGGCTAGACAGCCAAAATTGGCCATCTAGCTGCAAATGCAGGGTGGATGGAGGTGACAATCCCCGCTCCTCCCACCCTGCATTGGATAGGCAGTTACCTCTGAGTTCAGAGGTGGCTATCTATCCCCATAGGCTTGCTCCCTAAATAAATAAAGACTCATTCCAATTAGAGATGTCAGAGAAATCCTCAATGGAACCAAATCCAACGGAACAGACTTTTCCCATGCTGGGAAGATTACGCAGACTCGAGGACCTGTTATCCAACTTTCCCAAATTTTGTGCAAATTTTGTCCATGGAAAAATATGCAAAATAAAATCCCCAGCCAAAAGTGTCCATTTCCCCCATAAGCCTAAAGCATGAAAATGAGCATTGGGGGGTGCACATTTTCACATGTGCAAATTTGCACAAATGCACATTCGCCCAATTGTGAATTTGCGCAAATTTGGAAATGAAAAAATCTGATTCCGTTGATGGGCAAATGATGGTGTGAAAGGCACCTGACAATCCACATGGCTGGCTGGGGAATGCTGGGAGTTGTAGGACCGCTTTCTGTCTAAACACGGATAGGATTGTGCCCTAAATGTGCCATTAACTGACAGCCTCACTGATAGGGTGGCCACTTAGGAATTGCCAAAAAAAGAGGACATGCACAACCAAAAAAGAGGACAAAAGAGAGTGGTGATTTCCATAAAATTTGCATGTGATAATTTATATCTATAGATGCAAATTTAGAAATAATTATTACAATTTAAACAGCAATGCAGTACACATCATCATCGTGTGGAAGACTGCCACCAGTGACCTGCCTGTTCAATCTGCTGTCTAACTGCTGGCTGTTGATGGGCAACAGTTCTTATGGTTCTGTCTTTAAACCAGAATTGAGCAGGGTAGCCTTTCAAATAGAGGATGGTCCTCTGGCAGCCCTTTAAACAAAGGACCTTACTCAGTGACTGGAACACTGGGCCACACTGCTTAATCCAATAACGGTTTCATTAGGCTACCAATCAAAGCTGGCAGACTTATTCTTTTTAATCAAAATGCTTGAAGACATGTTTATAGGATGCTCATCTTCCGCTTTTCATCAAAATAAATCTAGGGCTGGCTGAATTTTCCTGTGTGCATGATAACAGTTTGAAATATGTTGAAAATCTTTTCATTCCAAAGTTTTCTAATGACTAACAAAACCACTGTAAACAACAGCTGGATTTTTCTTTTTCGACAAATGAATGTTGGTGTGGGAGAGAAAGAGAAAGAGTCTTGTTCAAAATTAAGGTATCGCCTCCTTCCATATATACCTTTCCAGATCCTAAGATCATCCTCAGAGGGCTTTGTCTGGTGCCCGTTCCAAATGAGGTGAGGCAGGTGGATACTAAGGAGAGGGCCTTTTCAGTGGTGGCACCTCAGTTTCCATGGAATGTCCTCCCCAGAGAGGCTCTCCTGGTGGCTACATTGTGGTCTTTTCAGCACCAGGTGAAGACCTTTTTTTTATTTTCCCAGGCTTTTTAGCCCTTCAGTTTTAAAAATTGTGTTTGTGCATTTTTAGATCTTTGCACTGCCTCTGACTTTTATCTTGGTGACTATTTTGGTTTTATTCCATTTTCAACTCATGGTTTTTATATTATGTTTTACTATGTTGTTGTATTTTATGTTTTTAAGCTTTCTCTTGTAAGCCACCTAGAGAGTTTCTGCCAATAAGTGGTTTAGAAATGTAATAAATCAATAATGAATGAATAAATAAAATCTCTTCATAGCCAGATTTCTGGTGAAAAGTCTGTATTAAGTAAACATGATAGTTTAAGTTTATATTAAGTAAATGTTATAATTTTTACAAGGAAAGTTTAAGTCACAATGACTTCAGCTTGGTTTGGGAGTTTTGTTTTTGTTTGTTGGTGATCTATTTGGTCATCAATGATGCTTCCACTGACAATCCAATGAAAGCATTCTTTTCTCTGCTTATTCTAACTTCCGATATCAGCAAATTTTTGGCTCTCAGATTACTTTTGCTCTTTCTTGTCACTGTGATATTAGCTGACATGATTCAGAGAATCTTAAAAGAACACCCTTGGGAGACAAGAAAGAGACTGGTGAATTATTCCTGTATACAGAACAGAGAATGAGCAGGCACACACGCATGCGGACACACACACACGTGCACGCGCATGCGCACATTTCCTTGGCATTCAGTTTCCTATCACTAAAACAGTCTGCATGCTTTGGAAGAAAGTGGATGAGGCCAGAGTCTGATTAATTAGGGAGTAAACATGCCTTGTTGTTCACTCTAAAATTGCATGATGGATCCAATAAGATCAGCAAAATGATTTTTCATATGGTAGGACCTCAGCTGAAGAAAACCACAAAGTATGGCCAATGGAATGAGTTTGCAGTGTGAGACAGCAGATGGATCAGTTAAGGCCACTGCTACTACATGGTAAACCATGCTCAATTCTCTCCATCAGCATGGAAGCCAAGCTTTGCACTGATGTGGCAGAATTCTGGAACATAAGTTGACATTTGTATATTTTCCATGCAGAAGATAGTGCTGTCATATGGATATTTCTACAAAAGCATTGACTGTGCAGAACTCTGGCCAATCATTTATCTTCTCCATCACCATTTTCATGCCATCCCTGTGCTCTTTTAGCAATATCACATACAAAACTAGAAAGGACAAATGAATTTTATTCATATTTTCCAGGGAACTCAGAAATTAATTTTAAGAAGGCCTATAATGATTTGCTGTGACAATACTCAGCTTGTGTTATAATTGCAATGCCGTGAGATTAAAGTGATTAAAGAATAGTCTGTCAATTTTTCTACCCTGCTGACCCCACATTCAGAGTTATTTGGAGATACATGGGATCTTTGCGCTCAGATGTTAAAAACAGAGATACTAGAAAAAATGTCTGCCACTGTACATCAGCTCAGTATAAGCAGTATCAGGCACTCATTAATACAGATCCATTTCTTAAGATCTTCTTTGCTCATTTGCCCCCCAGTAAGATTTATTAGGTTGGCAGGCACAAGATGTAGGGCCTTCATGGCAGTGGTCCAATTATTATGGAACTCTCTTCCAACTGGTTTTGACCTATAAAGCTCTACATGGCTTGGGACCACAGTACCTGACATAATGCCTCGGCCGGCGTGAACCGACCCTCACAGTACGTTCTTCATCTAAGGTCCTCCTCCAGGAGCCTCCTCCAAGGGAGGCTCAGAGGATGGCAACAAAGGAGAGGGCCTTTTTGGTGGTGGTTCCCCATTTATGGAATAATCTCCCTGACAAGGCCCACCTAGTGCCAACATTGTCATCTTTTCGGCACCAAGTTAAAACTGCCCTCTTCTCTCAGGCATTTGGCAGCGTATAATGAGTCTCTTGATTGTCTCTGGCTGATTGTTTTAGCCTACAACTCCCATGATCCCTCACCATTGGCTATGCTGGCTACGGTTGATGGGAGTTGTAGGCCAAAACATCTGGAGGCCACAAGTTGCCCATCCCTATGCCAGGAATAAGATAGCGAAGCTCAGGGTCTCGAGCAGCATACCCCAGCTTCGTGCCTTCCACATATTTTAGAGTGCAACTCCCAGCATTCCTGACTACTGGCCATAGTGGGACTGATGGGAGTTGAAGTTCAAAACACTTGGAAGGCGCCAGGTTGGGAAGGCTGATCTACAGCAGAGGTGGGCAACTTGTGGCCCTCCAGATGTTTTGGCCTACAACTCCAATCAGCCCTAGCCAGCATAGCCAATGGTGAAGAATCATGGGAATTGCAGACCAAAACACCTGAAGGGCCACAACTTGCTCACCCCAGATCTGGAACATCCATTCACAAGCCAAGAACCCTGGAGGATGTTGCTGTTACAAAGGAGCTGGATTCAAGCAAAGCGGGGCAGGGGGAGCGACAACATATAACAAATTTCCCCACTTTTCCTGAGCTGATCCTGTCATAATTTTTCATATTCATGGATTCACTTTTAGAAATCATCATATGGGCACACTCATTCAGAAAAATTAGAAGTTAAATTTGAATAGGCTAAGCAATTACTATTTTTCTGGGATAATCTCATGAGCAGGATTACAGTCAGAGATGGTAGAGAGCAGAATAATAGATTCCAAGAGTGAAGTTACATACCTTCTCCTTGGAGAGTAGCGTAACTGTCGGGCAACATTATTGAATGATAGATCTGAGAAATGTTTGCTTTTGCCACATGTTCAAAACAGCATGGTCAGGTTGTGACAATGTGCTAATCACAGGATGTGATTAGCTATCCATTGCTTCCTTTAGAAATGACCAAAGGCATCAGCATTAAGTGCAGCGGAGGCTGGTGGTGGCTCCACTCTCAGTGTGGTGGTGAATCCGCTCCAGGTTTCAGTCAGAAGCAATCAGAACTCTAAAGGAGCTCTGGGTTTCAGCTCCAGGGGTCAGCCAGAACCAAGCAGAACTCTAAAGTTCTGAGAGCCAGTGTGGTGTAGTGGCGAGAGTGCTGGACTGGGAGTCAGGAGATCCAGGTTCTAGTCCCCACTCAGCCATGGATGCTCACTGGGTGACTTTGGGCCAGTCACAGACTCTCAGCCCAACCCACCTCACAGGGTTGTTGTTGTGAGGATAAACTGGAGGAGGAGGACTATGTATGCCGCCTTGGGTTCCTTAAGGTGGAAAAAAGGTGGGATGTAAATGTAATAAATAAATACATGAGAATTCTGACTGGTTCCAACTGAAACCTGGATTCACTGCCCCACTGACATCAGAGCCACCAACCTCCACTGATTCTGTTATTCCTAATCACTTCTTCGTTAGTATAAGATGAGCTGAGATCTGTCCAGGCTTTGTGCACCCATTATGATGGATAACTTGGCTAGAAAGAGCTGGATAACCTCCACCTGACCTGTGCCTCTCTTGCACATTCTCTTTCAGAAAATCCTAATCCAAGTTCAGGCTTGCTTTCTGATTCCCAGAAAGCAGAAGTCTGAGCAGGTAGACTCTGGGGAAACATCTGCCCCAAACATTCTGCAGCTGTCTACCACCATCTACTGGACTCTTCAGTAACACTAAGACTTCACTGCATTTCAAACGACCCCTGCAAACATAGTGTGCTAATGCTGGAATATGAATCCAATCCAAGATCTGTCCTTAGTAGAATCACACACAAAAGAGCAATTTAAGCATCCAAAGTCAAATCTTTCAGAATCCAGCTGCAAGTCCCAGTGCACAGTTTTGGGGCTTTCTTTTAACATTACTTGATACAGTGTAAATTTCCTCTTACATAGGCACGTTGTTGGTCCTGTCCAAATTGTTCCTCACACACACAAAACACACACACACAGCATGAGTGAGTGAGTGTGTGTATGTGCGAGAGAGAGCGGGGGGAGAGATGGAAATGAAGACTTGAAGTAGTATTTGGGCTAAGAGTCACAACATCATCAACCACAAGAGCCAGGATCTGCAACGAGCATAAACTTATATATAGACCAACGGTGGCCAGCTCATAGCTTAGGAGAGCCTCCCACAGTCACCTATTAGGTAATATCTAGGGCTGTGCACCGCTTCGGCCCGAGGCCTGAACCTGAGTCGAAGCAGGCTGCTTCGGGTCACTTTGAGCCCCTTCCGAGGCAAAGCAGAGAGGGCACGAAGCGACCCAGAGCAAGTAGGGGGCTCTCCGTAGCACTCGGTGTGCTTTGGCACGTCGGCACCCCCGGCCCAGCTGTGCCAGGTCCTTCCACACTTGGAAGAGCAATGTGGAGCAGGTGAAAGGGGGGCATTCCTGGGGGCAGAGAGGGGAGGGGACGGTAGAAGCATTGTTATGACACATCCTATGTACTGTCTGGCCTCCCCTGCTCCCTGCTCCAACCCACCCTGGTTCGACAGCCAAAAACTGCCATCTAGCTGCTAATGCAGGGTGGCCAGAGTGCAGAGGAGAAGATCCCCTCCACGCTCCACCAGCCCTGCATTGGGTAGTCGGTTGCCTCTGAGTTCAGAGGCAGCCAACTATTTCCATCGGATTGCGCCCTAAGTCCAGGGTCTAAAATTACCTAGCCGGACCCTGGGAGACCAGGTGCAGGGTCAGCATGCTAGCACCCAGCACCCTTATCTGCTCCCCCCTGACCTGCACATATTTAGCACAAAGAGATGACGGGGACTTGGAAGCCTCCATGTAATGAGGAGCCCTCCTCAAATGGTGGAACAATGGAAGTAACTTTGGAACTGGCCTATGATGCTGCTTCACAGACTGTTTTTGCTCCTGCTCCTTGAACCTTTATCCTCTCTTTGAGATAGTATGGCTTCTAGTGACGTACCGCAAACAAGGACTGATCTATGCAATGGCAATGATAGATTCCCTGTGTTCTCCCCAAAAACATCGTACGCATTTGGTTTCTGGCAAGACAGGCGATCAGAGATGGAGGCTCTGCTGCCTCCCCCTCTGTGATTTAAGGTGGCGCTTTTGGCAGACATCGGAGCAAGGCAGAATGATGCTAATGAGGCACAAGGTCAATCTTGGAGCGTTTTATTTGGAGAAGCCGGGAAGAGAAAAATCAAAGGCACTCAATTTCTCAGCTGTGCTAGTGTGCGCATAAGACACATCAACACGTCAGGCTGCCCTGATAGCTCGTCTGCCCGCTCCAGCAGAGCACAACGTGTTCATTTCAGGGGAAAGGGATGGGACTTGCTGAGGCCTTTAAAATGGACCAAGGAGGCTCAGTGAGGCCTGGGGAAAATCAAATACAGAAACAATGAAAGAGGCAGCAGTTCTTGATCTGGCTTCTCAAAAGCCTGTCTCGGGAGAAATGGTATTTCAAAGCAACTGGGTTTCTACTAAGTAGCAAACAAAAGACAGTCTTAATATGATATAGTGCCCTGCAGCTTATACATTCATGACAGCATTTCTATGCCATCTGAATTTGAAAGAAATGCAAGTCTATTACTTTTCTGTTGCTTCCAACCATTACAACCACCCCATCAGACATAGGCTCAATTTGCTTCTATGCTAAAAAGATTCCACGTATAAGTGCAAGCAACTTGGACTGCGTCTATACTAAGCACATGTATGTGGCTAGCTACACAAAACTGATTGTGTGCTTTGTGCTAGCTGCAGCCTGGGTGTGCATCGACTTGCTTCCAAAACAGTTTTACATAAACTCAAGGCATGGCCTGGTCAAAGGAATAAGTTATTTAAGGCACACGCCTATGGATGTTTAGACAGAAAAAAGTCCTACAACTCCCAGCATTCCCCAGAATGCTGGAAGTTGTAGGACGTTTTTCTGTCTAAACATGCATAGGAGTGTGCCCTTATTTTTTTTAATTACAGAATAACCTTTGCCCACTGTTGATCTCCAATGACATGCCGCCTCTGATCCTGAAGATAGCATTTAGCCATCATAAATATCGATAGCCTTGTCCTCTATGAATTTGTCCCATCCCCTTTTTAAAGCTGTTTTCATTGGTGGGAGGAAATTCCCTAGTTTAACTATGTGCTGTGTACTTCCTTTTCTCTGTTCTGAATTTCCCACCATTCAGCTTCATGGGATGAACCCGGGTTCTAGTATTGTGAGAAAGGGAGGAAAAAAAAACTTTCAATCCTCTTTCTCTACACCAGGGGTCCCCAAACTTTTTGGCTCAGTGGGCACATTTGGAATGTTGAGACAGTGCTGTGAGTGCTCTCACAGAATGGCTGCCATGGAGAGAGGCTTGCCCACTCATGAAATGAATGGTGGCCATGGCTGGTCACGAAACACTCATCGCAGAAGGTGTACTGGTGAGACTAAAAGAAAAGCAACTTGCCCAAGAACCAAAGTGCAAGGCAGAGGTGAGGTCTGAGTTCCAAAATACAAAAAACCCTTCCGAACCTAAATAAAAATGGCACTGGAAGGAAGTACTTTGCTTTGTAGCATGCTACCCTCCCAGTTTAATATATAGGGGGGGTGTTTGTGTAATCTTAGGAAATACAAATCAAGAGGAGCAGGGAGCCTGGTGGCCACCAAGAGGTACCCATAGCCACCATGTTGGAGATCCCTTTGCTACACCATGCATAAGTTTATACACCCCCGTTATGTTCCCCACTTACTCACCTTTAAACTAAATAGCCCCAAATACTGTAACCATTATTCATAGGGGGGTTTCTCCAGTCCCTTGACCGTTGGTTACCTTTTTGTGCACCTTCTGAGGGGAGATATGATAGTGCTCTTTGATATGATAGCCTTGCAATGTCATGCATGTATGGATAGCTTCAGATACTAACATGATTTTCAGCATGGGTGTTGTGGTAATCAGGGCTTCTGAGGTGGTGGCAAGTGAGGAGTTTCCCCCGACCCCTGCAAATCCAGGGTGCCCTTGAGGCAATTTGCCCTTTCCTCAACTCTATAGCACTCTTGAAGTACTTGAAAGGTTGTCACAGAGAGGAAGGCCAGGATCTCTTCTCCATCATCCCAGAGTGCAGGACACGGAATAATGGGCTCAAGTTACAGGAAGCCAGATTCCGGCTGAACATCAGGAAAAACTTCCTGACTGTTAGAGCAATACGACAATGGAACCAATGACCTAGGGAGGTGGTGGGCTCTCCCACACTGGAGGCATTCAAGACGAGGCTGGACAGCCATCTGTCAGGGATGCTCTGACCTGGATTCCTGCATTGAGCAGGGGGCTGGACTAGATGGCCTTTTAGGCCCCTTCCAACCCTACTATTCTATGATTCTATGATTCTCCCATTAAAAGATCACATGGAAGTGCTATTTGCACCACTCCCTCTGGAAGAGTGATGCTGTGTAGCAGCTAAAGTGCTGGACTTGAACAAAGGAGGAAAGGAAAGGAAAGGTTCCTCCTGTGCAAGCATCGAGTCATTACTGACTCCTAGAGGGACGCCGCTTGCACTGGCGTTTTCATGGCAGACTGTAGCGGGGTGGTTTGCCATTGCCTTCCCCAGTTGTGACTACCTTTCCCCCAGCAAGCTGGGTACTCATTTTACTGACCTCGGAAGGATGGAGGGCTGAGTTGACCTGAGCCGGCTACCTGGGACCCGGCTTCTGCTG
This sequence comes from Heloderma suspectum, assembly GCF_057233095.1. NCBI lineage: Eukaryota > Metazoa > Chordata > Lepidosauria > Squamata > Helodermatidae > Heloderma > Heloderma suspectum. The sequence continues at coordinate 258,738,857 of NC_139461.1, forward strand.
GGATCGAACTCAGGTCATGGGGAGAGTTTCGGATGCAATACTTCCGCCTACCACTCTGCGCCACACGAGGCTCGAACAAAGGAGACCTGAGTTCAAATCCCCCTTCAAGTTTTAAGCTTCCTTGAGTTTCCTAGATGCAGCGGTGGCTGATGAGGTGAGGTGCAGGGCAGTAAGAGGTCATCACTGCTGAGACCAAAGGGGAAGGGGGCTTCCACCCCCTCATCCTGTGCTGGACTCTGCTGGCCATTCAGCAGTCACATGCCTCTGCCACTAGCAACTATGTGCTGGCCACTGATAAAGGGCTCTCATCACACTTAGTTGCTGCAAAGCAGCAACCTCTTACCACCCTCCACCTCATTTCTCTTCTCAGAGGAAAGGTGTGCTAAAATAAATGGATGGCTTCTTATGGAGGAACACTTCATTTGTCTTTTCCTTAGTTAACCTGAATGCATGGGATGGTCCCATTTGATCCTGATACCCCTTTCCCAGTGATCTGCCTGCCCTGTGCTTCAGACACGCCTAGCCAGTTAAGTTTCTATATTGTCTTGTGTCATTTCACAGGGGCTTTAAAGCATGGCATGACCATTTTCATTGGCCACAAACCCATTGCATTTCTCTGTCCACCTTGTGCCTTACAGTACTGAGGGACACCATGTTACGTGGGCATTGTGAAGTCATTGCTGTGCACCCAGATTGTTCATTCTTCCAGTGAAGTAGAGGGAATGTTGGTCTATCTTATCCCCTGTAGCTCCCAAAATAAAATAAAAAAGTTCTCTAAGTCATCAGAAGATGTCTTTCAAGCTGAAGGGTGAAATAATCAATTTAGAGAGCTACCTGAACACTTTAAAATTCTTTTAGGGGGCAATCCTATGCATGTTTAGACATAAAAAGGTCCTACAACTCCCAGCATTCCCCAGGCCACCATGCTGGCTGGGCAATGCTGGGATTGTAGGACTTCTTTCTGTCTAAACATACATAGGATTATGCCCTTAATGTGATATCCCATAAATCCTAGAGGTGTTGCAAAATTAGTGCTTTCACCAGTTTCCATCTTTCTTTAATTTCTTAGCCATACTGCTGTTACTTAAACTCCAAAACAAATTAACAAGTTTTAAAGCAAAGTAGAGTGTAACTAATTCATAGCATTATCCCTGAATTCATTATAAGAACTTATTTGCACTGAATAATAATGGCAATATGATTAATGAGTACCAAAGCTCAACAATCCAATGTTCCAGTCGGGTGGACTCTCGCCTCCTTGAAATCCCAGTAGGGTTTAGGATGGGTCAAATGTTCATTTGTTCCAGACCATTAAGTAAAAGGTTTTCTTTAAATATTAACCTTCAACTTGGCCATAGATTGTTTCTGTTTCCTTGTTTGTTTCATAGTGAAGTTTCAAAAGAGATCATTGCTGTGGCCAAAAATAAACTAATGGTGCAAGCCTATCAGGATAGGTGGCTGCCTCCAAACTCAGAGGGGACTGCCTATCCAATGCAGGGCAGGAGCAGCGCAGAGGGGATCTTCCCCTCTGTACTTCAGCCACCCTGTATTCATGGCTAGACAGCCGATTTCAGCTGTCTAGCCATGGAAAGTCAGAGTGGGGGGGCGGATGCCGGACAATGCATAGGAAGCGTCGGAATGGCACTTCTGCCCTCACTGCCCCAGCCTGCCCCCAAGAATGCCCTGTTTTTGCCACTCCATGCTCCTCTTCCAAGCGTGGAGCGTGGGGCTGTTCCACGCTGCCTACGAGGCAGTGCAGGGGAGGGTGGAGGTCAGTTCTCAGGGAACCGACCTTGGAGTGCGGGCTGTAGAATGCACCCTAAGAAACTAATTTCAGGAAGCAATTCAAAGAATTTCTTTCTATGGAAGAATATTGTGTAAAAATATTATGTATGAAGTTAAGTTCCACATTCCCTCCCAGATAATGTCCATGAGCCATTTACTACCCAGATGTCATAAGTTAATTCTGGTAAATTTCCTATTTTTAATTTTGTTGTTCAGTCATTAAGTCGTGTCCGACTCTTCGTGACCCCATGGACCATAGCACGCCAGGCGTTCCTGTCCTCTGCTCTTTCCTGGAGTGTGCTCAAGTTCATATTCATTGCATCGGTGATGCTATCTAGCCATCTCATCCTCTGCCGTCTCCTTCTCCTTTTGCCTTCAATCTTTCCCAGCATCAGGGTCTTTTCCAGAGAGTTTTCTCTTCGCATTAGGTGGCCAAAATATTTGAGCTTCAGCTTCAGTATCTGTCCTTCCAATGAGCAATCAGGGTTGATTTCCTTTAGGATGGACTGATTTGACCTCCTTGCAGTCCAGGGGACTCGTAAGAGTCTTCTCCAGCACCACAGTTTGAAAGCATCAGTTCTTCGGCACTCAACCCTCCTTATAGTCCAGCTCTCACAGCCATACGTTACTACTGGGAAAACCATAGCTTTGGTTATACAGACCTTTGTTGGAAAGGTGATGTCTCTCCTTCTTACTATGCTGTCTAGATTTGCCATAGCTTTCCTCCCAAGGAGCAAGCGTCTTTTTAATTTCATGGCTGCAGTCACAGTCTGCGGTGATCTTGGAGCCCAAGAAAATAAAATCTGTCACTGCTTCCATTTCTTCCCCTTCCATATGCCAGGAAGTGATGGGGCCAGATGCCATGATCTTAGATTTTTTAATGTTGAGTTTCAAACCAGCTTTTGCACTCTCCACTTTCACCCTCAACAAGAGGCTCTTTAGATCCTCTTCACTTTCTGCCATTAGGGTGGTATCGTCTGCATATCGGAGGTTGTTGATAATTCTCCCAGCAATCTTAATTCCGACCTGTGATTCATCCAACCCGGAGTTTCTCATGATGTACTCTGCATATAAGTTAAATAAGCAGGGCGACAATATGCAGCCTTGTCGTACTCCTTTCCCAATTTTGAACCACTCGGTTGTTCCATGTCTGGTTCTTACTGTTGCTTCTTGACCCTCGTACAGGTTTCTCAGGAGACAGGTAAGGTGGTCTGGTACTCCCAACTCTTTCAGAAATTGCCACAGTTTGTTGTGATCCACACAATCAAAGGCTTTAGCGTAGTCAATGAAGCAGAAATAGATGTTTTTCTGAAATTCTCTGGCTTTCTCCATGATCCAGCAAATGTTGGCGATTTGATCTCTAGTTCCTCTGCCTCTTCGAAACCCAGCTTGTACTTCCGGTTGTTCTCAGTTCGCATACTGCTGAAGCCTAGCTTGTAGGATTTTGAGCATCACCTTGCTGGCATGTGAAATGAGCGCAACTGTACGGTAGTTTGAACACTCTTTGGCATTGCTCTTCTTTGGAACTGGAATGTAAACTGACCTTTTCCAGTCTTGTGGCCATTGTTGAGTGTTCCAAATTTGTTGGCATATTGAGTGCAGCACTTTAACAGCATCATCTTTTAGGATTTTAAATAGCTCAGCTGGAATACTGTCATCTCCGCTAGCTTTGTTGTTAGTGATGTTTCCTAAAGCCCACTTGACTTCACTCTCTAGGATGTCCGGCTCAAGTTCAGTGACCTCACTATAATGGCTATCAGGGACATTCAGATCTTTCCTGTATAGTTCTTCTGTGTATTCTTTCCACCTCTTCTTAATCTCATCTGCTTCTGTTAGGTCCCTGCCTTCTTTGTCCTTTATCATGCCCATCTTGGCTCAAAACGTTCCCTTGATATCTCTGATTTTCTTGAAAAGATGTCTAGTCTTTCCCATTCTATTGTTTTCCTTGATTTCTTTGCATTGTTCATTTAAAAAAGCCTTCTTGTCTCTCCTTGCTATTCTCTGGAAATCTGCATTCAGTTGGGTATATCTTCCCCTTTCTCCATTGCTTTTCGCTTCCCCTCTTTCCTCAGCTACTTGTAAAGCCTCATCAGACAGCCACTTTGCTTTCTTGCATTTCTTTTTCTTTGGGATGGATTGAGTTGCTGCCTCCTGAACGATGTTACGGACCTCTGTCCATAGTTCCTCAGGCACTCTGTCTATCAGGTCTAATCTCTTAAATCTATGTATCTATTACTTGCATCCAACTTGTGTCTTTAGATAGGGTGAATTATAACGTTGAATCAGTTTAAAAATATATGCTGATAACGTTCTATGTGGCTGATTTTGTTATTGCATGATATGAAACCACAGCTTTCCTGCGTCCTTTGCTCTACAAACAGGTATCTCTGTTACAAAAGATAATGGGGAAAAATAAATCACTTATCATAATGAAAAGTACAGTTTGTACAAAAACCAATCCAATAAAAATGGAAAACAGCAAAGAAAGGAAGAAAAGGGGAGCGTTGCTTGAAAATTTTAATTAAAATGCCACACATTTACAGGACCAGCAACAATTGCATTTCTCTCTGCTTTAGCAAAGAGATGAAACAGCCACAGTAAGCACAGACATATTCTGGAAAACATATCTGATCCCCACAGTGTTTGGGAGATGCTACAGAAAATTGTTCTTTTGGAAAGAGGATGAGCAGAAGTACAACCTTGAGTGAAAATAGGCAGATTATGACAAATAATTTTTAAAACCAAAAATATTTATTGGTCAAGTGTATCTTTTATACTTCTACAAGGGGGAATAGAGGTGTATAAAATTATGCATGGTGTGACAAAAGTGGAGACAGCGAAGTTTTACTCACTCCTCCATAATGCTAGAAGCTGGGGTCATCCAATAAAGCTGAATGGCAAGTGATTAAGGAAAGCAAAAAATAAATTACTTCTTCATACAGCAGATAGCTAAACTGTGGAATTCATTTCCAAAAGACGTATTGATTGCCAGATGGCTTTAAAAGGGGATTAGACAAATTCATGGAGGATACTAATTGTGACGCTACTAGGATCAGAGGCAGCATGCCTCTGAATACCAGTTGATGGGAATCATCAGTAGGAGAACACCATTTATTTCTTAGAGTAGCAGTAAGATGTCAGAGCAGCATAGAGCCAGCATTCCAAGAATTCTGTACATGCTACAAAACTGTACTCTACTGTTGAACACTTTTTTGAATAACGATAATAATTAGGACTTACACAGCAATGTTGACATTGCAGAAGTGATCAAAGCACTTCACAGGCATTACTTCAGAATGTGCCCATATTACAGACTTAAGATGGTTAACAAATGTTCCTTATCCCCAGGAAGCCCCAGGTGGGAATTCTCATTCTGGGTGTGGGGCTAGGGACCACACAGAATTCCCAGAACCCTCATCATGCCAACTCTCACCTCTCCTCCTGCCTTCCTAGGATGGCAAGCATTAATTACCCATTGCTTCAGGCACCATCAGCCTACATGAGATTTACACCTTACACACTTTTGCCAGTTCTTGGTTGAAGGAATGCCTGTCACATGTCAGTCTCCCACCTTAGCCAGCATAGCGGGTGAGTTGATAGGAGCTGCAGTCCAACAACATCTGGAAGGCTACAAGTTGCCAACCCCTGATTTAAAACATCTAGCTAAGAGCCAAAAGAGACATGATGTATGTCAATTGCATTAGATTTGTGAGCAGAGCTCACAACTTTTTCATTTTCCTTTAAAGAATGCATGGGGTGGAGGCTCCAATTTTGATTGGAACAGCTGCACTAGGTTAGAGGGTGTTTCCCCTTCCCTCTGCACTGTTTCCCAGTCTAACCCCCCCCCCTCAAATCTACCATTAGCCCCCAGTTTAGAGGTCAAAAGTTTAGTTAGAATGGTCAGGAAGCTTGTTCAGGAAGCCAGGATATTAAGGATATTAGCAAAAGGTCACAGGCAGTGTGGTGGGGAAGGTATAAACGCAGGAAATAGAAACTTATTTTGCAGAAATGAGCAAGAAACTGCACTCCTGATTGGCTGGAACTGGGGACAGAAAAAAACTAATTTTAAAAGATAAAGCCTAGGGCAGAAAGGCAAAGGGGCAGGGAGCAAAAAAGAGAAAGGAGGGAGGAAGGAAGGGTCCTAGTACTAACTATCAGAAGGAATTGCGCAGCTATTCCATATTTTCTTTCTTAACAGATTTTCCACTGTAAGAAAAGACTGCAGAAGCAGTGAGGAAACATGAAGTGGTGTAGTGAAGCCAGGGCTCACAGGGATGCAGTCTGCCTTTGATTAGCAGGAATGCTGACATCATCTGCCATCTCCCCTCAGGCTTCCCTGTTCCCTCTGACTTTAACTGCAGTTGTCATGGTAGCTGCTGGTTAGGGCTTATGGGAGTTGCAGTCTAACAATATCTGGAGAGCCACAAGTTGCCCACCCCTCTTTTAAATGAAAAATGCTGCAAGGAAACAACAACCACAGGAAAAGAAACCATAGCAGTCACACTGAAGAAACTAAATATTAGTATTCAGAGACTGTAACCAGCTATGCAAACACTATTTGATGATACTTTGGAAGAAATCAAAAAGAAAAATACTTTTCCCCAGGTTACAAGGCAAAATAATGACATTCAGATTTGAATAACCTTCAAATGCAGTGTCTGCCCTCCAGGCATTTGCTGGAGCTAATAAATCCCCTACTTTAGGTAATGAGAGTAACTTCACCTGTGCAAGCAAAGAAGGGGACATGGATTTTAATAATTCAGATAGAAAAAAGCAAAAGAGGTGCAGCAATCAATTGCATTTCATGCAGAAAAAAAGTCAAAATGATAAATCCTCCTGTGTGTTTGTGTGTGTGTAATAAAACATGTGGTATATATATATATTGAGATGAACTGAAACGGAACTACTTATGTGAATGCCTGAAAAACTCAAACACTCTGCCTGTGGAAATCACTCCACAAACCACAGATAGCATTTTGACTTGTTCTTGTGATTGCTTCTGACTTATTTATGTAGGAATTTAAATTCCCCCACCTCACCCTAGTCGGCTGCCATTTTATAAGCTCTCTCCTTACATCAAGGAATTCCATCTGTTATGCTTTGTTCAGTTAGTGGTTTCCTCCCAAACAATTTATGCTGAGAAATCCAGAGATTAGACATTTGGCCAGAAACTTGGTTCTTCCTCTTGAATTGTTTCATTTATTAAAATATTTCTATCCCACCTTGCTATCCCAAAGGACTCCCAAGCCAGCTACCAAACCATATATTGCAAAGCCAACTATCAAATACAGATTTATTAGAAAAATCTAACAAGCAATAAAAATGATACAACATAGAATGATGAAGAAACAATTAATGAAAGACACAGCAGAATAACAGCAAAGCACAACAAAGAACAGTAAATTCATAAATCAAGGGATGTCTGAGTTATCAGCACTGCCCAAAGTCCTATGCAATTACAGGGTTGTTGTTGTGGTTGTTGTTGTTATAAATCAGGGTGTGCAATCATGTGGAGAGGTGTACTTGCATTTAAGCCAGGGGTGCAGAACCTCCGGCCTATGGGCCTAATGCTGCTCACAGGATACCCAAATCTGGCCTGTTCAGCCTCTTGGGGTTCTGCCAAGGGGTGGAGATTAAGCTCCAAGCCCCACCCCCTGGAGAAATCCTTTCACAGGGCATTCCCCTGCTCTATCTCCAATGTGAGATTGGAGATAAATAACACAGGCGATTCCACTGCTTGAGTATGTCAGCAGTGGAACCCTGCTGTCATCTCAGATCCAAGAGAGCAGTGGGGGGATGAGGGGCAGCAGCATTGAGACTTGCCCATGCCGAGGAAAGCGACTGCACTCCATCCCTCCCCCCACCGGAATCCTCGACGGGGGGGAGGCACTCCATCCCGCCCCCCGGAATCCTGCCCGGCTGGCTGCGCTCCGCGGCCAAGCCGCGGAACTGCCGGCCAGCTCCAGCTGGCCCCAGCCGGACATCCGGCCTCTGGGCAGCCCTGCAGGGATGCAAATGTCAGCTGTCATAGCCGCCGCCATTTGCGTCCCTGTATTGAGCCATGATAGGCTACGTAAATATTTACATAGCGTATCACGGCAGTGGGAAAAACCCCAGCGTACGCAAATGGCGGTAGCCGCCGCCATTTGTGTACACTGGTGTTTTTTTTCCCCTGCTGTGATAGGCTACATAAATACTTACGTAGCCTATCATGGCAGGGGGGAAAAAAACCCAGCGTACGCAAATGGCGGTAGCCGCCGCCATTTGCGTACGCTGGGGTTCCCCCCCCCCCGCTGTGATAGGCTACGTAAATACTTACATAGCCTATCACGGCCTCTGCAGGGACGCAAATGGCGTCCCTGCATTAGCCATGATAGGCTACGTAAGTATTTACAGAGCCTATCACGGCTATGAAGAGGAAGAAGCGAATGGCGGCCGCAGGACGGCCTCCATTCGCAAAGCAGTGCAGATGGGAGCAGGTAAGTGCTCCGTTTCATGTGCCTTTCGTGGGGTGGGGGCGGCGGGGACTTCATCCCGCACGCCTTTTGAGTGGGCGGGGCTTCGTTCCGCAATGGATTTCGGGGTGCTGAATGCACTGGCATTTGGCCTCACCAAGATCCATTGCGGAATTCTCTGACATCCCTAGCTGTACCCCATCTACCTACCTCCTAGACTGATCTGACTCTCTAGAAGCAATCCCCCCACCTTTTTCTGCACAAGCTCTCAGCCAATCACACTGCATTCCATTCTCACTCAGCCACTCCCCCTTTCTTCCACTTGCCAAACTGTCATTCTTGCCCACACTCCCCTGTCAATTATTCCAGATACATACCAGCCACCATACGTATGTACAAACCTTTCCTATTTACATATTGTGCATGTGGAATTGCCACAACCTCACTTTCAGATCTTTTGTCAGGCCAAGCTCCAGTGCTGCTCTGGGCCCTACAGTTTTGTAATGAGAATCTGATTCAGACTTCATGCAGAAAGATTTAGAACCCACTCCAGTCATGGGAAGCTCCAACCCTGGAAGCCTGGCTCTGTCTGGCTTCCCTTCTGATAGCAGGCTGAAGGAAGGTGATACTCCCTTTCAGACACAGCTGCAAGATATGGCCTTGAACCAGCCATCTGATTTACAACCTGAAAAATCTTGTGTGGGAACTGTTATAAGAAAAGGAGTTCGTGACAGCTGAGTGTGGTTAGAAGACCAGACCACTAGTGCCACCTGCATAAGACAGAAGAGTGAGGAGTGCAAAGGTGAAGGGGTTGTATGCACAGAAGGAAAAGGTCATGTGCACCAGAGCTAATTAATATGCCATGTTACACATGTGTTATGTTTGTTTTTACATGGACTATAAAAGCTTCTGTGCTGCGACACAGAGGCACTTCTCCTTTTGATATAGAGGTGCATCCTCTGAGAAGTCCTGCTGCAGCAGAAAATAAACTTGCTTATAAGGTCACCCACTGGATCTCCTGTGTCTGAGTTATTGGTTCCTCTCCAACATAATCTCCCCCTGAGAATGAATGACAATGTGAGTAAAAGAAATTCACAACAGAACTGAGCAGAGAAGGACTCTGAAGGGGAGGGGGCTTTGGGGGTGTCACCTTGGTGTAGACATCAACTGCAAATGGTGGAACAGGAACCCCTTCAAACATAGTGATAGTTTACGAGCCAGATTCCCTTGTCAGGGGATATCATCAGAAGGGGGGCTTTAGCAGCCCCTCCACTGTATTTAAGCCAGTGCACAGGTTGAAGAGCCTTTGATGACAACAGTGTCTTAAATGTCTGAAAAGCGTTCTTGCCTGGACCTGTAGTGAATCTTGGACTCTTCTCTTGAGCCCTGTACTTTTAAGCTAGACTTAGCTAAAATGTATCCCTAGACATTGGACTATCACTGTGACTCTGTGTGACTTCTAGGTACTTTCTCTTGAACAAAGCAATGTGCTGATAGCCTTTTGCCTATGCTATCAGAGTTATTGGGGCTGTAACCGTGTAAACTCTGCCACGAAGTCTGGAAAACTTGATCTGTGCAACCTGATCTACTTCAATAAAGAGTTTCATTGTAATCAGTGATCTGTGTCAATTTGCCAGAGTGTGTCAGAAAGCCAGGCCTAACACCTTGCCGATTCAACACAGTAAGGTGTGAAATGAGGGGGCAGGGCCCTATCCCAGTACCCACTTTGAGGCCCACATGCATTTTCTTGAATTCCTGAGCAGGGCTCCTCCCCGCTCTCTGTATCATATGACTATCCAGCTTAGCTCTGATGATGAGGGAATATACTGAGTCTCAAATGAAGTTCTGTGTGATCTGGTTATTTCTTTAAGGCAATCTTGAAGATACCCTGGTCCCAGGCCATTTATGACTTTAAAGGCCAATACTAGCGCTTTGCACTTGGCCTGGAAACAGACTGGGAGCAACTGATGTTGGTATAATATTGCCATAATGTGCTCTGTATGCTAAGTCCAATTTGCTACCCTAGCTGCTACATTTTGAAACAGCTGAAATTTCCAAACATTTTTTGAAGACAGCCCAATATAGTTAGTGATACAGCTCCATCTTGACTAGCCCTGTCACCTGTCCCTTTAGCTGGAAACTGATCACATACTTGGGTTCCAGTCTGTTCAATTCCCCAAGCCATTCTTGAAAGGCTATTTGAAATATTTTGTATGCAGTACAGATCTATCTATTCAACAACCATGCAGAGTTTCAGCTATAATGACATGTCTAGAAAAAAAAAGCCTACAATTTGCTTTCATTGCATGAAAAATAAAATCCAGGGCAATCTTAAACAAATGAATAACTTTTCAGATATCAGCAAACATGGGCTGGAAGAGATAGTCGTTTTCTTATAACTGCTATGTCTCAAAAATTGGATGGAATCATTTCAGGAACATGGTGCTGTCACTTGCTTGAAGGTTATTTTTGACAGCAGTGTTCATAGAAAAATGGAGATCCAAGAAAGGGCTGAACACTCCATTCGAGAGCAAATCCACCCATTTAACATTCTAGATCAGACCTCCCCGACCTGCTCCTAAGGATGTAAGAAATCTGCAATGGAATCAAATGAGTTCAGGTTTCTATGAATCCATCCCATGGATTCTGCAGTGGACCAGCTTTTCCCGAGTTACATGGATTACTCAGACTTGCGGACCAGATTTTTTACTTTCTGGAATTTTATACAAATTTAGTTGTACAAAAATACATTTAAAAAAACCCAGCCGAAAATACACATTTCCGCCATAGGCTAAAGCAGGAAAATGTGCATCTTGGGGGGGGGATTTGAACATTTTTTGTGGGCAGGGGGGATTTGTGCATTTTTGCAAATGTGAATTTGCACAGATGTGAATTTGCGCAAATTCAGGAAATTGGGAAAAATCTGTTTCTGTCAATGAGTGGACAACAGAACGAAAGGGACTTGACAATCTGTGAAATGCATATGGGATGGACCTGTACATCCCTACCTGGTCCTTCCAGATGAATGACCACAGCTCTCATCAGCTCTAGCCAGCATGGCCAATAGTTACAAGTGATGGGAATTGTTGTCACCGATGTATATATCACTCAATAACACATCATCTGATCATTCACAGCTGAACATATGAATTAGCTCTATTGAAGTGTATTGTGTTAGGGGTAATGCAAAATGGTGTTTGATTGGTGGTGGTGGTTTCATACAGAACCAACCCAAGATGTTTTGCTGACTAAGGCAGAACAGCAAAGGCTGCCCTCCATCCACCCAAGTCAATGCGTATAGTATCCAAGCCTATCAAATTATTTTGTCATATGAGGCAGGAAATCACACAAGCCCTCTCCTCATCCCTGGCACTAAGAAGACAATAATGAAGTCAATAACTAACCCTTTTGTGACACCCAAAATCTGCTGCCTAAGGCAGCTGCCTCACTCTATCTAATGGTAGGGCCGACCCTGCATACATACATGTTCTGGCTTGATACTGCAGACATCAGACTGATGAATAGGTAAGTGTGAACTCACCCTGAAAAGCAATGATCTGTAGTGATGTGAAGAGGGTAGTTCTATGTGTCAGAAATGATACCTATAGCAAGCCATAAACTAAAAACTCCAAGACTGTCAGACAGAAATTAAACACATAACAAACATTTCCCAGATGGCATTATTAAGATATGATGCACCCATCGGGCACAGCAGCTGTTCTTTAGGCATCCTTTATTGGCTAAGTGGAGCTCTAGTGTGACTGACGTTTACCCTCTGTAAAACATCCAAAGTCAAATTCCAAAGTGTTATCATGGCCAATTTGGAGGGGGACATGAAAAAGAATCCTACAATACTACAGTTCTTCAAGCATTTTCCATTTTAAGAGTCGTTTTAAATTGTCCATGACAAAAATTATCATGTTTGTCTTGAGGCAACATTAAAGATGACCAGACTCAGAGCTCTAGAGAAATGGTAACTGTAAAGGTCATAAAAGCCAGATGTGTCGATGAAATTCATGGAGATGATCACTATCAGCAACCTAGCTCCACATTCAGAGAGACACACTGTTCTTGCCAGCATTTTGCTCAAGCAAATCATTAGATAAGCAAACTTTGTTTTCCATTACCCATTACCTGCTGTTTAATATCTGGCTTTGCATCTCAGTCAGATAACTGCTTATTTCTTTGTCACATTGCTTTAAGTGTTTGGATGCTTATTTAGCTGGCCTCTATAGCCAAGCAAGCCAAGACAGGGCCAGATTCTTCTTTTTTTCTCATGAAATTTTATTTTATTTCAAAATAAGGTTAAAAAAAATAAAAGCAACAAAAAGAAGAACGTACATAATAAAAAAATCAGAATCAATAAATCAATAAACAAAGGAATTCACCAATTATAAATCCTAGTCTATAACAGATATGCTTATGGATCATCTACAAAAATGACCTAAGCAGGGTCTCAGTATCTAATGAAAGTAAAAATGCAAGTTCTACAACATACGTATAACAGGAGTGTGCATAAGTGTGTGTAATTTTGTGTGTTTGTGCATATTAATCAGAAAAAATACAGGCAACTGCACTTCGTTGGAACGTTATCAAAAGTTTGAAGAGCCTCAACATAGGAAATGAACAGGAAACCATCATGCCATAATATCATTCTTCAGGATAGGTTTCCTTGCTCACTGAACTTTTGCAGTAAATGTATACATACACATAGTCTCCCAAATGTTATTAATCTGCTGCTCCTTAGTTAGTTGCTTTGGGGACTTCCAGTTACATGCTATTCATGACTTTGCAGCTGTATACAATTGCTTAAGAAGGTCTTTATGCAGGAATACAGGATAATTAGGTTCCAAAAGATGAAGCAGCATTGCAGTGATCTAACATGAAGAAATTCCTGACAGTAATCAGCAGCCATATTCCAAAACTCCTGCACTGTAGAACATTCCCACCAAAGATGAAAGTATGAACCAATGTGACCACACTCCTTCCAACAATATTGACTATAATTTGGATGTATTGGAGCCCGCAAACTTCTGTGAAGGAGCAATCTCAATCACAGGAAAAAAGCTCAGTGTGAAGGAGCCCTCGCTCTCACTATCATACGCATTGTTTGTCACATAGCATCTGAAAGCATTTTTTCATTTGATGAAAAATGGCACTCAAGGCAGCTTATAATCATAAATTAAACTTAACTAAAACAATAATAAAATGAATGCACTGAAACACAGGTAAATGTGCTTTTAAGATGCATTCTATTTATAGACACACATTTTCTTGTTTGTTGTAATTTAAGTTTGAATAATTATTTTTTCCCATTCCAGTATAACTGAAACAGTGGACAAAATATTTACCATGATCTGACTAACTTTTGGTAGCAGTCCCCAGAGGCCAAATAAAATTACTTCACAGACTCCATCAGGACCAAGGGCTCCTAGTTGGCTGTGACTGACTTAACACTTGCATTCATCAATTTAAAAGTTGCCTGAAAAGTAGAAGAACCACTGAATGTGGATTGGGAGAGATTTTTCTACCTCTCATGATACTAGAACCTGGGCTTATCCCATGAAGCTGATTGGTGGGAGATTCAGGACAGTTAAAAGGAAGTACTTCTTCACACAGTGCATAGTTAAACTATGGAATTCACTACCACACGATCTAGTGATGGCAACTAATTTGGTTGGCTATAAAAAGGGGATTAGACAAAGGCATGGAGGAGAAAGCTATCAGTGGCTAGTAGTCCTGATGGCTCTCTGCTACCTTCAGCATCAGAGGCGGTATGCCTCTGTACACCAGTTGCCAGGAAACATGGGTGGGAGGGTGCTGTTGCACTCATCTCCTGCTTCCGGGTTTCCCGTGGGCAGCTGGTTGGCCACTGTGTGAACAGAATGCTGGACTAGACAGACCCTTGCTGTGATCCAGCATGGCTCTTCTTTTGTTCTTATATTCTTAATGCACTGATGCTGTTCAAAAGCAAAGCTTATCTCCTCTCAGAGTAGATGGATGGCATTTGTAACATCAAAGCAGAATGAAGGAGATGATTTCCAAGTAATCTCACAGCTCGAATAATGTGTATACGTATTTTCTTCCTTTTCTTCCTATTGAGAATTTGCATGGGAAGCTACATTGTAATTTCAGCAGCACTCTAGGTGGGCTGGGAAGAAATGGACACAACCAGAATATTAGATTAGCATTTGCAGCTAAGACTGATAGAGACAGCATTCCTTTTTTTTCTTCAAATGACCTACTATTTGCATGTTAATGCAAATATATATCCATCCCTCCTTTGCTTGAACTCTGTTATCAAAATGCTCAGGAGTTGCTTTTTGTTGATTATTTTAGACACCAATGGAATAAAACCTAACATTGGCATTGATGTTATGCAAAGGTTTGCTCAGTGGTTCAGACCACACAATGGCCTAGATCTCATTGAGAGGATAAACCTGTGTCTGGGCTGTACCATTACAGATTTCAGGTAGGGAATGCTTCTCCATACAAAAAAAAGTGGCTCTGCATGGAAAGCAAGATTTAGGGAGAAGTATTCTCACCAACCCCTTCATGGATCACTGCCTTGTTGTGGCGAAGGGGCTTGCGTAACTCAGTGAAGCCATAAGCTATGCTGTGCAGGGCCACCCAAGACGGACAGGCCGTGGCGAAGAGTTCTGACAAAATGTGGTCCACTGGAGAAGGAAATGGCAACCCACTCCAGTATTCTTGCCAAGAAAACCCCATGGAACGTATCGCAAGGCTAAAAGATATGATGCTGGAAGATGAGCGCCTCAGGTCGGAAGGTGTCCAATATACTACTGGGGAAGAGCAGAGGGTATTTCCAAGTAGCACCAGAAAGTGTGAAGCAGCTGGGCCAAAGCCAAAAGGACACTCAGCTGTGGATGTGTCTGGTTGTGAAAAGAAAATCCGATGGTGTAAAGAACAATATTGTTGAGGAACCTGGAATGTAAGATCAATGAATCAAGGTAAGCTGGAGGTGGTCAAACATGAGATGGCAAGATTGAACATTGACATCTTGGGAATCAGCAAACTAAAATGGACAGGCATGGGTGAATTTAATTCAGGTGACCATTATATCTACTATTGTGGGCAAGAATCCCTTAGAAGAAATGGCATAGCACTCATAGTCAATAAAAGGGTGAGAAAAGCAGTACTGGGGTACAATCTCAAAAACAATAGAATGATCTCAGTCCAAATCCAAGGCAAACCATTCAACATCACAGTAATTGAAGTCTATGCCCCAACCACTGAGGCCGAAGAAGCTGAGGTTGATGGGTTCTATGAAGACCTACAACACCTTCTAGAACTAACACCAAAAAAAGTTGTCCTCTTCATCATAGGGGATTGGAATGCTAAAGTAGGAAGTCAAGAAATCACGGGGATAACAGGCAAGCATGGCCTTGGTGTACAAAATGAAGCAGGACAAAAGCTAATCGAGTTTTGTCAAGAGAACACGCTGATCATAGCAAACACTCTTTTCCAACAGCACAAGAGGCGACTCTACACATGGACATCACCAGATGGTCAATATCGAAATCAGATTGATTATGTCCTTTGCAGCCAAAGATGGAGAAGCTCTATACAGTCAGTCAAAACAAGACCTGGAGCTGACTGTGGCTCAGATCATGAGCTTCTTATTGCAAAATTTCGGCTTAAATTGAAGAACATAGGGAAAACCACTAAACCATTCAGGTATGATCTAAATCATATCCCTGATGAATATGCAGTGGAGGTGATGGATAGATTTAAGGGATTAGACCTGATAGATAGAGTGCCTGAGGAACTATGGACAGAGGTCCATAACATTGTTCAGGAGGCAGCAACTAAATCCATCCCAAAGAAAAAGAAATGCAAGAAAGCAAAGTGGCTGTCTGATGAGGCTTTACAATTAGCTGAGGAAAGAAGGGAAGCGAAAAGCAAGGGAGAAAGGGGAAGATATATCCAACTGAATGCAGAGTTCCAGAGAATAGCAAGGAGAGACAAGAAGGCCTTCTTAAATGAACAATGCAAAGAAATCGAGGAAAACAATAGAATGGGAAAAACTAGAGATCTTTTCAAGAAAATCAGAGATATCAAGGGAACGTTTTGTTCAAAGACGGGCATGATAAAGGACAAAAAAGGCAGGGACCTCACAGAAGCAGATGAGATTAAGAAGAGCTGGAAAGAATACACAGAAGAACTATACAGGAAAGATCTGAATGTCCCTGATAGCCATGATAATGCGGTCACTGAACTTGAGCCGGACATCCTCGAGAGTGAAGTCAAGTGGGCCTTAGGAAGCATTACTAACAACAAAGCTAGCGGAGATGACAGTATTCCAGCTGAGCTATTTAAAATCCTAAAAGATGATGCTGTTAAAGTGCTGCGGTCAATATGCCAACAAATTTGGAACACTCAACAGTGGCCACAAGACTGGAAAAGGTCAGTTTACATTCCAACTCCAAAGAAGGGCAATGCTAAAGATTATTCACACTACCGTACAATTGCGCTCATTTCACATGCCAGCAAGGTGATGCTCAAAATCCTACAAGCTAGGCTTCAGCAGTATGTGAACTGAGAACTACCAGAAGTACAAGCTGGGTTTCGAAGAGGCAGAGGAACTAGAGATCAAATCGCCAACATTTGCTGGATCATGGAGAAAACAAGAGAATTCCAGAAAAACATCTATTTCTGCTTCATTGACTACGCTAAAGTCTTTGATTGTTTGTATCACAACAAACTGTGGCAAATTCTTTGGCAAAATCAAAGAGATGGGAGTACCAGACCACCTTACCTGTCTCCTGAGAAACCTGTACAAGGGCCAAGAAGCAACAGTAAGAACCAGGCATGGAACAACCGAGTGGTTCAAAATTGGGAAAGGAGTACGACAAGGCTGCATATTGTCGCCCTGCTTATTTAACTTATATGCAGAGTACATCATGAGAAACGCTGGGTTGGGTGAATCACAGGTCAGAATTAAGATTGCCAGGAGAATTATCAACAACCTCAGATACGCAGACAATGCCACCCTAATGGCAGAAAGTGAAGAAGATCTAAAGAGCCTCTTGTTGAGGGTGAAAGTGGAGAGTGCAAAAGCTGGTTTGAAACTCAACATCAAAAAAACCAAGATCATGGCATCTGGCCCCATCACTTCCTGGCATATGGAAGGGGAAGAAATGGAAGCAGTGACAGATTTTATTTTCTTGGGCTCCAAGATCACTGCAGACAGTGACTGTAGCCATGAAATTCAAAGACGCTTGCTCCTTGGGAGGAAAGCTATGGCAAACCTAGACAGCATAGTAAGAAGCAGAGACATCACCTTGCTGACAAAGGTCCATCTAATCAAAGCTATGGTTTTCCCAGTAGTAACGAATGGCTGTGAGAGCTGGACTATAAGGGAGGCTGAGCGCCGAAGAATTGATGCTTTCGAACTGTGGTGCTGGAGAAGACTCTTACGAGTCCCCTGGACTGTGAGGAGATGAAATCAGTCCATCCTAAAGGAAATCAACCCTGAGTGCTCATTGGAGGGACAGATACTGAAGCTGAAGCTCAAAATATTTTGGCCACCTAATGCGAAGAAAAAACTCCTGGAAAAGACCCTGATGCTGGGAAAGATTGAAGGCAAAAGGAGAAGAGGACGGCAGAGGATGAGATGGCTAGATAGCATCACTGATGCAATGAATATGAACTTGAGCACACTCCGGGAGAAAGCGCAGGACAGGAAGGCCTGGCATGCTACGGTCCATGGGGTCACAAAGAGTCGGACATGACTTAACGACTGAACAATAACAACATTCTCACCAAGCCATATCCTTGAAATGCTAGTTTTCTCTTCATGGGAATCTGTATTTGGGGGTGGGGAAGAAGCATTCAGTCAAACGAGTCTCTACCAGAAGTCTGAAGTTTGACAGCCCAGACAACAGGTTTAGCATCTAAGGAAGAACTAGGCCAGAAGGAGAATCTGAGATAAGACAACAACTAAACCTCTCACTACCAGACCCAAAGGCCATTGTCGCTGATGGAATCTTCTTTATTTCAATGAGCTTTGAGTCACTTCTAAATCTCATGGGACAGTTTCATACACTGCTGCTGCACTTCTCATTCTGTTGCACAAGGAGGACACACCACTAACACAATGGAAGCCCAGAAATGAGCATTTCCACTCATTCCCAGAGTGGGATAGGTCAGTGGAGCTCCCATCTGTAAGTTCCACTGACTTGCCCCGTTCCAGAAACTACCATTTCCTCTAGTTTCTGGTTGCTTTAAGAACCATTAGCTGCCCATTGTGCTAGCCGTGGGTCCTGCTGGCTTGTGGGCAGCATAGGACACTACCCAAGGTGTATAGGTGGCAGGTGCTTCTCCTTTTCTTCTTTTTTCTTTTGGAGTAATGGAGATATACTGGAAATTCTTCTCTGTGTGGTGGGGACTCTTCTCCTACATATCTTCTAGCTCTTCTCCTCTAAGTGATACCTCATTGTGGAAAGTCAGCATTCAAACTTCAACTGGAGGTCACTAGTTAAATGTGATTATTCTCTTGCTCCTCCACAAGGTTCTGTTGAGCATCTCCTAGAGAGTGCTTGTGACATCACTAATGGCAAGGTAAGAGGCATCATGCCCATGCAACATTTGACATTTTTAAAGAGGGACTGCTTTTGATGTTCTTTTTAAGTTCTTTTGAGAGCAGATGCTGCCCTGTATACAGTACCAACACGTTACAGTATCTATAAGATTTCAGGCTGTGGGTTCTGATGATTCTCTGTGATGTGGCCTGTGTTGCAGGGGTCTGCTATTTTTTTTTATTTATTTTCATTTCTATACTGCCCAATAGCCGAAGCTCTCTGCTATGGATGACATCTAGGGCAGGGGTCAGGTTAGGGCAGGTTTCTCAGGAAGCAAGACAAAGAGAGATCAGCACCATGGAAAGCTCCAAGTGGTGTTGGGGCTGGAAGCCAGACAGGATGTCTGTATGTTGCTCCAACAAGGATCAGAGCAAGACTGAGGTTTCAATAGAAGTGTTGCTGGTGACTGAGGCTTTGTCTCTTAAAGGGGCCTGGCCTGTTTTAGCAATCTCAGGGTGTGGTGATGTGGGAGTGGCTGTGACATGCTAGTTCCCTCATGGTCAGAGTCCTCAGAGTCTGTGAACAGTAAAGCAGCCTCCTCCGGATGCAGAGGAGCTGGCCCCTGGGGACTTTCTGAAGAACTGGGTCCCAGAGAGTTGGAAGCCTTATAACTCCTTTCCATAGCTGAGTCTTCTTCTTGAACCATTAACTTTGGAGCCTCTTCCTCTGAGGACAAGGGGTCAGAATCTTTGGAGGATGTGTGTTCAGGGACCTGCTCCATGACAGTATGCTAATCAAAGCACTGCACAAGTTAAGCTATCCCCCTTCCCTGGCAGTATTATCCTACCATGAAACAAACTGTTCCTAATTTTCTTCTCCTTCACTAGATATGTTTTTAATTGCATATTACCAGTATTTTAAAGAAAATAAAAGGAAGAGATGCATCGTACATCTCTGTTATGCTTCAATGGCTCTGTCTGCTCTATTTCATCTAAAACAACTGGCATGCAAAATCTGCTCTTAAGTATGGCTTCTAACAATCCCAATCAAGCCTGAGTCACCAAAGCAGGACTGTAAAAAATACATATTCCAGTATATCTCAGGCTGCTTACAGATGGAGGGGTCTTAGCTCTAACTATTAGAAAGCATAGTGAAGCTATTCCATCTCTTCTCCCTTAATGGATTTTCCATGGTAAGAGAAAAGATAGAAGAAGCAACAGGAAAATATGGAAAGGCTACAAATGGAAGAAGATGACATCTGGACTCCCTTAAAAATTCCATGCAGGGTGATGGTTCCATAAAAGCCTTGTCTGGAAGCACCCTCAGTTCCTCATTTATATAATTAGGCCATAAACAGATGCAACTTGGAGTAGGGGCTCTTATTTATTTATTTATTTATTTATTTATTTATTTATTTATTTATTTATTATTGCATTTATACCCCGCCTTTTTTCCTCTTGCAAGGAACCCAAGGCGGCTTACATTATCCTCCTCCTCTCCATTTTATCCTCACAACAACAACCCTGTGAGGTGGGTTGGGTTGAGAGCTCTTCCAGGCGCACAGCTCCTAGAGCTAATAAATCATTGCTCTTCTGCTGTGAGCTACAAGTGGAATTGCAGTTGGCTTTCCACACTGTAGGGGGACATTGTACATATTCTGTGTGTACCTTCCACTATGTTACATCCACACCTGTGCCCTTAGTGCTACTGTTCTGTCTTTTTTAAGGGGCATGGTTTTGACGTGAGTAGTGACTGCAGCTGAACCTATCACTGCGTAGCACGTATTGCAATGGGTGCCATTTCTTTACTGATCTTTTAAGAAGTGCCAAAACACTTTTCTGATATAGCACTATAAAACTCTGTCATTTAAGCGGTATTTCACTATTATTTTAATTAAAATATACATATATACCCCAAAATAGTACTTTAGTGCAGGTGAGCCAGTAATATTTTTTCTGAGCTAGTAACATTTGTGGACTTATAAGGAAGGTGCATACGTCACGAGCTTACTATTTACAAGCAATGTGCTGCAAGGAGAAATGGCCAAACTTTGGACCTTTGGTTTTTACCCTTTGGTTTTTACCCTTTGGTTCATGGTTTGTTTAGTGTGACATGTGAACCCAGACCTCTGGCTCATCTCTCCCCTGTCAAGGCAGAGAAATAATCATGGGTTATTTAGCAGTGTGTACAAGCATACTACTCGTGCACAAGTGAGGTGTGAAGTGGGTCATAGGCAAAGCTGAAGAAAGCACATCTTCACACAATGACAATTAATGTATGGAATTCCCTGCCACAAAATGTGGTGAGGGCCACTAGTTTAGTTGGCTAGAAAAGGGCCAACCTCCAATTCATGGAGGTGGATAGGTCTATAAGTGGCTATTAGCTATGATAGCTATATGGACCTCCAGACTGAGAGGTAGTATGCCATTCGATATCCAGCTGATGGATAGCAAGGGAGGTCTATTGCCTTCATGTTCTGCTTGTGGGCTTCCCAGAGGCATCTGGTAAGCCACTGTTAGAGGGAGAATGCTGGACTAGTTGGTCCTTTGGTTTGATCCAGTAGGGCTCTTTGTATGTTCTTATGCTGCTGGATACACAACCACACTAGAAGAATACTGAAATTTTTGAATTGTGTGTAAATTCAAGTTTACACACAAATGCCCTAGGGATCTGTGGAACCCCCTTGACAAATTTTGCTAGTCTAATCACAAACATCTCTCTTGCATCCTTCAAACTTCAGCAAATGTTTTGCCCAAGCCGAAACCTCCAAATTAATTTCAACTTTTTTCCTTAGGTAATATTCAGCAGCAATTAAAGTCTGCAATTTTTTCCGCATCTCACTTTCATATTCTCACCATTGTTTCTCTAAATTATCTTTTTTAAAGCAACCCTTAGCTTTCCACTGCAGTAATAATGATTCTAAATGCTCACTGATTCTTTAAAACAATTTCATGCTAACTCATTTCCAATTGCAATGTGCCCCTGGGAGGGAATGTTCAGCTTCATGCCACAATAAAACTTGTTGCATACAAATTAAAAGGGGTTCTTTCCAGAAAATCAAAATCAGTTAGTCTACTAATTCAAATGTAAGCACTTTAATTAGCATGAGAAGGAGCTCTCTTGGATATTAGAATAGCCAAACACATAACTTCTGTGGTTTCATTTCCTTATATTTTCCCTTTGAAACTGGCCATGAACATTAATTTAAAAAATTGGAGGTTTTGTTATATTTACAAGTCTTTCATTATGTAGGACATATGTCTTTTCAATTTTACATGCTTTTATTGTTGCACTACTCCCTGAAACATGAGGGCATCCATTGTCAATCCTACAAAGTTTCTGCAGAACCACTTGGCCCTGTTCCAAAATATTTCAAGGAAACAGGGTATTTGAATCCAGGTTCCACCAAACATCCAAGCTGGACTTTGAAAACTGTTGGGCTCCAGAATGGCTGAACCAGGCTCTGAAATGGAGCACAGAACAACATGCGTATGGACTGGTAACATTGTCATCAGCCCACATAATGCAGTGCAGGTCTCTCAAGGCTTAGATGTTCCTGGGGATAGTCACAAACCCTCCTTTTTGCATACAGCTTTAGAGTTACCAGTTTTGTAAGGAATACACAGCTATCTACATGCAAATAGCAGTGGAGTCAGTGTTGGTCTGGTTTATAAAGCATTTGATTCCACAGTTCTGACAGGCTCAGCTCTTGACTATTTTTATTTATTTATTTGATTTGTAGCTCACCTTTCTACCAAGAAAAATGGCACTCAGCTACCACATACATATTAACAGTAGCACAGAGCAAACAAGAGACAAACCAAATCAAGCCTTCTACTCCAGACATAACCTTAATAGAAATCTCAAAATGCCTCCAATGTGACAATGGGAACAAGATCCAATACCAAGGATGGATACCTTATAATATTTAAAGAGAAAGAGCTATCCCTCAAATGAGTTTGTGCTGGATATTTTTCTTTTGCTATGGCAGCCATGACAGATGAGTTATTTTCTCATATTTTTGTATCCATCTTTTATTCCTTCTGTTGTGTGTGTAGGGAGTGGGGAGTGGGGAGGTATACCTTCTTTGAAACCAATTTCTTATTCCTTTTGTCCTTTTGGCTTTGACATCTGATTTATAGTACCTGTTTCTTCAGGATAACAACAATATCAAAATTCCCTCTGCTCTCCCACATTTCATCTTCATATTTACCAGTGAGCTCCACAGACATTTGAGAGAGAGATTAAGAGAGAGAGGGAGAGAGCACGCTAAGTAAATGCATATAATGAATAAAATCGCAAACAGAATTTCAGAGTTTGGGCAACCAGATAGCAAGTGCTTCTCTGGGTAATTTCATATATACTTCCTAACATCTAAACACTAATACAAAGCCACCTTGCTTTTCAGAAACATGTTTCATACCAGTGGAGGCTGGTGGCTCTGATTTTGATGTGGCTGTGAATGCATTCTGGGTTTCAGTCAGAACCAGACAGAACTCTAAAGGAGCTATCCAAGGTTCTGAACCCTATCCCCAAAATAGGTTCAGCACCTTGGATAGCTCCTTTAGAGTTCTGTCTGGTTCTGACAAAAAACCAGAATACATTCACAGCCTGACCGAAATCGGAGCCACCAGCCTCCACTGTTTCACACACTTCCAGCTAGAGATGGGCAAATTCCCCCACACTCACCTCATACGCCACTCTCCAGACTCCCACCACTTGCCTGACCTTGGCAGGTGCATTTTGTGCAAAAGGGTGATTTCCATAAATAACTTCCCCACAGCTTTGCACAAAATGTTGGCTCGTGGATAAAATGGGGAACCTTGAGCTTGCCTGACTTTGTGTGCACCAAGTCAGGCAAGCTCAGGGAACTGCAAGCTGGCATCTGGGGGGCTGAACTGGCAAAAACTCATCGAGCTCAACCCCCAAACTGGATTCCTTTGACATCCCTACTTCCAGCTGCATGCTTACTGGTAGGACTGAAGACTACACTGCACACATATATCCATTTCATACAGTTTAACTGTCAAAACTTCATAGAAGCCTGGGGACTGTAGTTTGGTGTTGACCATAGTTCTGGTCGAGATCCCTAGCCTCCACACACCCACACCGGGCTGGTTTAGATTATCATCTCTAGACTGTTAATAATAACAACCCTAGTGTGTACATGGGGTTGCCTCTAAACACAGCTCAGAAACTTCAGCTGATGCAGAATGTAGCCACCTGGGGACGAGGCAATTGGATCATAGAATCATAGAATAGTAGGCTTGGAAGGGTCCTACAAGACCCTTCCAACCCCTGCTCAATGCAGGAATCCAAGTCAGAGCATCCCTGACAGGTGGCTGTCCAGCCTCATCTTGAATGCCTCCAGTGTGGGAGAGCCCATTACCGCCCTAGATAATTGGTTCCATTGTCATATTGCTCTAACAGTCAGGAAGTTTTTCCTGATGTTTAGCCAGAATCTGGATTCCTGTAACTTGAGCCCATTATTCTGTGTCCTGCATTCTGGGATGATCGAGAAGAGATCCTGGCCTTCCTCTCTGTGACAACCTTTCAAGTACTTGAAAAGCACTATCATATCTCCCCTCAGTCTTCTCTTCTCAAGGCTAAACATGCCCAGTTCTTTCAGGCTGTCTTCATAGGGCTTTGTTTCCAGTCCCTTGATCATCTTTGTTGCCCTGTCCTGAACCCTCTCCAGCTTGTCTGCATCCTTCTTAAATTGCGGTGCCCAGAATTGGACACAGTACTCCAGAAGAGGCCTAACCAGTGCTGAGTAGAGGGGAACTAGTACTTCCCGGGATTTGGAAGCTATGCTTCTATTAATGCAGCCCAAAAGAGCATTTGCCTTTTTTGCAGCCACATCACATGGTTGGCTCATTTTCAGCTTGTGATCGACAACAATTCCAAGATCCTTCTCGCTTGTAATGTGGTTGAGCCATGTATCCCCCATCTTGTAACTGTGCATTTGGCTTCTTTTTCCTAGGTGCAGAACTTGGCATTCATCCCTATTAAATGTCATTCTGTTGTTTTCTGCCCAGCGCTCTAGTCTATCAAGATCACTTTGAATTTTGTTTCTGTCTTCCAAAGTATTAGCTACCCTGACCAATTTTGTGTCATCTGCAAATCTGATCAGCATTTGCTGCACCTCCTCCTCCAAGTATTAATAAAAATAGTCAAGAACACTGGGACCAGGACTGAGCCCTGCGGTACCCCGCTCGTTACCTCTCCCCAGTTTGAGAAGATCCCATTGATAAGCACTCTTTGAGTCCGATTCTGTAGCCAACTCTGGATCCACCTGATTGTTGTTTTATCTAGCCCACTTTGAGCTAGTTTGCTCATCAGGATATCATGGGGCACTTTGTCGGAAGCTTTGCTGAAGTCGAGGTATATTATGTCCACAGCATTCCCACAGTCCACAAGGGAGGTTACCTGATCAAAAAATGAGATCAGGTTTGTCTAGCAGGATTTGTTCTTGACAAATCCATGTTGGCTTTGAGTAATCACTGCATTGTTTTCAAGGTTCTTACAGGTGGATTGCTTTATCAACTGCTCATTAGCCCTCCTCCAGTCATCTGGCACTTCCCCCGTCCTCCATGATTGCTCAAAGATAATAGACAGTGGTTCTGAGAGTTATTCTGCCAGTTCCTTTATTACTCTAAGGTGCAGTTCATCTGGCCCTGGAGATCTGAACTCATTCAAAGTAATTAGATGTTCCTTGGCCATATGCCTATCGATCCCAAGCTGCAATCCTGCCCCTTCAGCCTGTACGTCACCTTTGCCAGGGGGGGTCATAGACCCTCTTTTGGGAGAAGACTGAGCCAAAGTAGGAATTGAGCACCTCTGCCTTTTCTTTGTCAGCTGTTATCATTTGCCATCCTTATTTAATAGCTGAACCACCATTTCTTTCCTCTGTCTTTTACTATGCACATAGCTGAAGAAAGCCTTTTTGTTGCTTTTAGCATCCCTCGCTAACCTCAGCTTGTTTTCAGCGTTAGCCTTCCTGTCGCCATCCCTGCAATTCTGTGCTACCTGCCTGTACTCTTCCTTTGTTGCTTGGCCTTCTTTCCACTTCCTATATGTGTACTTTTTTGTTTTCAGGTCATCTCTAAGCTTTTTGTGAAGCCACATTAGCTTCTTCTGTTGTCTTCCGCCTTTTTTTCTTGTTGGAATTGTTTGTAATTGTGCCTTGAGAATTTCCTTTTTTAAAAACTCCCACCCATCTCGGACTCCTTTTCTCATTAGAGTTGCTTGCCATGGAATCTTACTTATCATTGTTCTGAATTTATTAAAATTGGCTTTCCTAAAATTCAGGGTATGCGTTTGGCTACACTCAGCTTTTACGTCCTTTAGAACCATGAACTCAAGTATAACATGGTCGCTTTCCCCCAGAGTTCCTGTAACTGCTACTTTACCCAATAAGTCATCTCTGTTGGTTAGGTTCAAGTCAAGAATAGCCGATCCTCTAGTTCCTTCCTCCATTTTCTGTAGGAGGAAGTTATCAGCAACACAAGTCAGGAATTTTTTGGAGGGGTAATGTTTTGCAGAATTTGTCTCCCAACTAATATCGGGGAAATTGAAGTCCCCCATTACTACTACATCATGCTTCCTTGAAACATTGGCTATTTGCTTTTCAAAAGTTTCATCCTCATCTTCTCTTTGATTGGGTGGCCAGTAGTAGACTCCGACCACCAGGTTCCTTTCATTCTTTGCTCCATTTATTTTAACCCAGATGCCTTCGATGGGGCTACCAAGCTCATCCTCCTGTATTTCTGTGCAGAGATATGTATTTTTAACATATAATGCAATCCCACCTCCCTTTCTGTTCCTCCTGTTCTTTTTCAACAAGTTATATCCTTCAATTGCTGTATTCTAGTCATGGGAGTCATCCCACCAATTCTCAGTTATACCTATCAAATCATAATTTCCCTCCTGTATTAAGAGTTCCAGTTCGTCCTGTTTGTTTCCCCTGCTCTGGGCATTAGTATATAGACATCGAAGACCATGTGCTTCATGGTCTGGCTTTCTTCCTACATGTTTGTGAAGACTATTATTGGGCACTATTAAAGCTGTTCTCTCCATTGTGGTGCATGAGCCTTCATCCATTGTTACCCCCAACTTTACGTCTCCCTTCCCCATAGGATTCAGTTTAAAGCCCTCCTGATGACGTTCTTCATGCTGTGGCCAAACACATTCTTCCCAGCCTTGGTGAGGTGCAACCTGTCCCTTGCCAGCAGTCCATCTTCCAGGAAGTATAGCTTGTAGTCCCAGAATCCAAATCTCTATCGTCGGCACCACCTTCGTAGCCAGTCATTCACCCAGAGTATTTTTCTTTCCCTTTCTATCCCTCTTCTAACTACTGGAAGGATGGATGAGAAAACTATCTGGGCCCCAAAGTTCTTGAATTTCCTTCCCAAAGCTTCAAAGTCTGATGTGATTTCTTCATAGCTCCGCTTGGTGGTATCATTTGTTCCCACATGGACGAGAAGAAAGGGATACCTGTCAGTGGGCTTTATGAGTGCAGGCAACCCTTCAGTCCCATCTCTAATCCATCCTCCCGAGAGACAGCATACCTGGCGAGTCCACGAGTCTTTGCGACATACTTGGGTTTTGATCCCATTCAGCAAGGAGTCTCTCACTACTACTATTCTTCTCTTCTTGTAGCTGTAGGTTTTGGTTTCATCGCTTCTGCTTGGCTGACCTTCAGCCTCTTGCTCACTCTCATGCAGGTTCCCCTGTAATTCTTCCTTTGCAGGCTGTCCTCCATTCTCATCCTCAAGTACCTGGAAACAGTTCCCTAGTTCCACTGCCTCCACTGGTGCTGAGTGTCTTCTAGTTCTTCTGCTCCTGTTACCCTTTTCCAAAGAGTATCCTCTACTTCATTTTTCCTCACCTCAGCAGTTTCCTCTTCTGCCTCAGCTTGCTGTTGCTCTTCTAGCTTCTGTTCTTGGCTTTGCTGCTGTAGTTCCACCATTCTGTCCAAGAACTCTTCATGTTCTCTTATTCCCTGGAGGATTGACACTGACCGCTCCAGTCCTCTTACTTTTTCTTCCAGCAGCATGATCAACTTGCACTTGTTGCAGGTGTAGGCCATGTTGTTCTCAGGCAAGGAAACAAACATGGCACACACGTTGCAGGTCACCACCACTGGAGAGTCTTGTCCTTCCATAGCCTCTTTTCCTTTTTTGTGTCTAGCTTCCTGGTTGTTCTAGAGTAGCCTGTGCCTGGTCCTCTACTCACTCTTTGCCTTTGTCTCCTTTGTCTCTTCTGCCACTGCAGCTCCCCTGGCCAACTCCTGTTTGCTTCCCCTGTTCGCTCGCTCTGTTCGCTCGCTCTCTGGGAACTTGCTTGCTTCTGTAGTCCCTAGACTAGCTGGAGCAGCTTCCTCTGCTCTGCTCTGCTCAGCTCAGCTGAGAGGCAGGAAACAGACAAAGCTTCCTGCCCACTCAGGTGCTGGGAATACTCAGGTCACACACACACACCCAATTAACTGAAGCTCTCAGGGGCACCTAGTGAGCTCACTCAGCAGGAAATGGACAGCCCTCTGGGCTTCCACCAGCTTCCTCCAGTCCACCTACCTCTTTGCCTTTGTCCCCTTTGTCTGTTCAGCCACTGCAGCTCCCCTGGCCAACTCCTGTTTGCTCCCCCTGTTCGCTCACTCTGTATCATCTGCACTGTGCCAGCTACACTGGTTACCAGTGTGTTTCCGAACCCAATAAGTGCTGGTTTTGACCTTTAAAGCCTTAAACAAGCCTTCAAATTACTTGAAGGATCGCCTCACCCTTATCAGCCTGGCCACACTTTAAGAACAGCAACAGAAGCCCTTCTCATTTGCCCACCTTTGAGGGAAGTTAGGCAGGCAAATACATGAGAGACGGCCTTTTCCATAGTGACCCCACACCTCTAGGATGTGTTGCCATCAAGGGTCTGTCAGGCCCCAACATTGCAGGCTTTTAGGAAGGCTCTGAAAACCTACTTGTTTACTCTGGCCTTCCCCTGATTGTGTGTGTGTGTGTGTGTGTTTGTGTGTGTTTATTGTTATTTTTTTAGAGGCTTGTTTTTATGAAATTGCATCAGTCTATTTTACTGTTTTAAGCCACCTCAGAAGGGCTCCTGCCCTGAAAAGCAGCCTAGAAATGTTTTAATGAATAAATAAAGATAGAATTATCCTTGTGCCCATTCATGCAGCACCTTCCCTCTTTGGGCATCACAATTAACCCCAGAAGTCTTTCATTAACTGTGTCCAAACCAGGAAACTATGGTTACCAGATTCAGAACAAACCAGGATCTTAAGATATTGCCATCAGCCAAGGGACCTCGGGCCATGGGGGGGTACACCCCCTGCTTTCCAGGAGTAACATCAAGCCAAGGGGGAGACCAACCTGGCCCATCCATCAGCCAGAGAAGGGGCAATTGCAGGGAGTCCGTTTTCCCTCCATACCAGAAAGAACATTCGGCTCCTACTGGCTGTAGCCCTGGGACTGCACAAGGGAAAAGAACATTCTAGCCCCATCCATTGAAGCAAGAACACCAGCAAGGGAAGATCAGCCTGCCCGAAAGTACATTTAAATACCAGCTTATTGCTCACCACCTTGTTCTGGCCTTGAAAAAGAGATCTCCCTCCTCTTCCTTTTCCCTCCACTCCCCGTTCCTTGTGTGTCTTGCCATTTTAGTTTGTAAGCCTGAATGCTTGAAAAGCCTCTGTCTCTTTTGTATTATTGGTGTGAATCTCTTTGGGAAACAGTAATTGTCTGGAAAGCAGGATAAAAATGCAGTAAATAAACACATATATTTAATATATATCCACTGCATCAACCAAACAGTCCTGAGTGAGACAGATGTTTTCTCTCTTTTCTTCCTGGCACTGCATTTTGTTTTCCTAATACTGTGAAGTAGATGACAGTTGTGTGGTAGTTGCTGTATCTGGTTTGATGCTTGCATTTGCTCACATGGAGAACATTGCTTCCTTTTTTGTGACACTGCCAACCTCTTAACACATTGCCACCTTTTAACATTTTAACATTTACGTGGACACTGTGCAGGCTCTCGTATGCCAGCAGTATGTTTCCACATGCGATTTATCTCAACTGTGAGACTGCTAGCATGTGGAAATATATTGGTATCTGAGCCGGGAATAGTGCATGGAGCCCAGACAGAGCAAGGAGCCTGCCCCATGGGATATCAAGGACAGCAAACGATCACATCTGTAGCTTATTGTTACATTTTTCCACCAAAGAAGTATCAATATTTTTCTATCTCAGTCACCAAAATGCCATCCCTCTTGGGCTTGGCTACGGGCTACCATGTAGGTGGATTTACAAAGAGCTTCTTTTTGTGTGTGTGATCATCTGTGTGCTAGAACTCAAATATAGGCACTCAGTTCTCTTCCAATAACCCCTCCTTTTCACCTTTCTGATTCCAGACATTTATTGTCCAGCATCAAACCTTCATTCGAAATTCTAGGACAGGGCAGTCTGCTGCAGTGCACAGTGTTCTGCAATGGAATTTGTTCATACAAGGAAAGCTTTTGAGAACCTTATAAATTGCAACAGAGCCCTTCTGTGCAGGGCTTTTCTTTCTCCTTCCATTTGGAAGAAAACTGGCTAGAGAGGAGGCTTTGCAGCATAAGACAGAGGAGAAAGCAACAAGCAGCCAGCTGGAACAGCTGGACAGGAAACATCTGTTGATTGATTCTGGGAAATAGTGACTCGATGTCTCTTGGAGATAAAGATGCTCAGTACTTACTTGACAACTGCAATGCAGCTGGAAGGCCGAGAACCCTGCCAATTGTGGTAATAGTATCATCTTATAAGGAAATAAGGGTTCCGTCAGTCACATGTTGTAACTTGTCATTACGGCAATATCATCCTTGGAATGATGGCATCCAGAACTCAATGCAGAGCTCCATTAGAAGCCTTACCAGGGATGAGTTGAACTACATGATGACTACATAACTGTAGTGCAACTAGGTAATTTTAGACCCTGAACTTCATATCTAATGGCGGGGGGGGGGGGGGAGCTTTATTGTGGCCATGTATATGACTTCAGTTGTTAAGCGCACAACTAACATTTTTCTCCCCCCCTCCCATTGCCATTGCATGCTTTAAAACTGCTTCTAATTACTGATATGTTAGAACATCAACAACAACACTGTTAGCCAAACCTGATAAAACACTCTGAACATCTGCAATTTTGCATTGTAAACTTACTTAAATTGTTGCAACATCATGGCTACAGGAATAACATGGTGTCTGCTTCTGCACCTGCCATTTTCTGGGTGGTCATCCCCCCCACCCCCAGGACTTAGGTCTCAATGTCCAGCTCTGGCTGCATCACTGCTACCTAAGCATTGGAAGTGATGCTGTTGTTCATATATCCTAAAACAGCACTGGGTATTTGTGCCACACTATTAAATGGTTGAATCTCATTCAGTTTGGTGTTTTCCATAACTCCTGAATCTTTCTCAGAATTGCTCCATTACACACCAGAACATAAGGCGTGCATTTGTTCTGCCTTGCTTGCCTGGAAGCTGGAAATCTTACAGCTCATTCACACATTAGGATATATGCAGACGTCAACAGCAGGCCAAATCTGCATGACACAATATAATACGATTATGTACTGATCACAAGATTTGATTTGGACCCCAATTCAGTGTTTTGGAAAACAGTCAAGTTTGCCTTGGACAGATTTGGAGCCTCCCAGATTTTACTTGGGGGCCGAATCTGAAGCTCAGTTTAGAAATCCTATGCCTTGTGCTTCCCATTGACTCTCATAGGAAAAGCAAGAAATGGCTCTCACATTTTTGCTATTTGACAAAATTGGATTAAAGTTGCCAGTCAGGTAGTCCCTTCGGAGTGGATGGAAACTGACTGGCACATTTCAGACAAAAGGTTCAAGGGGTTTTGTGCTAGGTGTCAGGAGTGCCCTAGCGGCCTCTTTCAGTACACTCCAATAGCCAACTCAAGACACAGATGAAAGGATTCTTTTCAAGGCTTTAATCCTTTTACAACTTAATGACTCTTTCAGATGCTAATCACCAACGACTAAGCAATGAACAGCAGAGTGACCTATGCTCCGAGTAGGCAGTTGGTCCCCGTTTGAAGGAGAATCACAGGAAGACCCTGAACTTATGGGCTAGGGAGAGATCCTCCCTCTTTCCCTTGGGTCCACGGGACGCGGCCATTGCTTGTGCGCCAAATGGGCGCTACGCCTCCTTTCTGCGCCCTCCATCTGTCGTCGCTCCCTGGGTCTGCATCGAGCATCTAGCAAGCCCCCCTCCTGCACTTTCTCACTGCCAGGGTCACTATCTATCTCAGGAATGCTGGCAGGAGGAATCTCTGCCAGCTGCTGTGCCTGTGAGGGATGAGCTGGCTCCTCTCCCACGGATTGCTGATCCTCCTCAGAATCAGAACTGCTCTGGGGTTCCATCGGCTCAGTTTCCACCCTGACACTAGGTTCCCTTACATTTTTATTTTTAAGGGAACTGCTAATAATTGTTTTATTACTTGGCAGAACTGGATAACATTTGCAGATATTACCTCTATTGAAGGGATGAATCCTCCCAGGTTTCAGAAGAATAGGTATGGGGAGTTTTGTGCAAGAGCAGCTTTTACAGTTTAGGGGTTTCAAAAAAAGAAAGGAAGAAAAAGGATGTGTTTATTCCCTTATGTTTTTTGTTGTTGTCAATTGCTATGACAATGACATATAGCATAGAAATCACCCTAGCTAAGAAATCTGCAAAATTTAAGAAAGATAGGTGCAGTGATTATTGTGGAATAATAGTCTTCAAATTTGGGGGAGGTGTGATTCACTTCCATTTACCTCCCCTCTGTGGCTTTTTGGGCAATTGATGTGGAGCAAACAGTGACAGAGGCAGAAGGACTCCAACATCCAGCATTCTCCAAGCAAGACCCCTATGATACATCCTCCTACTTCCTCCTACATTTTTTTAATGTTTCTGTTCCTGAGAGAAAAAAAACTAGTAAAGAACACTGAACACTGGAACTATCTTGCAATATATTACTTCAACATCCCTCACCAAAGCACTGTCATTAGAGCACTCTGGAAAAATCATTCACTATGACTAGAAACTAGAGCTGTCAGTCACAAAACTACATCTCTTCTCCCTGCTCTCCTGGTCCTGGTGTTATATGGAGAGTTTAGGGAGGAACATATACATATTTTTTCAGACATGCTGTCCATGTCTCTGAGTACCTCCAAATCTCCAAATTACTAACAAAGGTTCAGGAGGATTCCAATTCAGTTTGCTTCAGAGGAGCCCCATTTTCATCAGACATCTCCCAAATCTTTCCAAATCAGCCTGATTCAGTACTGGATTTGTGATATGGCTGAATCCAGTGCAAACCCTTGCAGTATAGGGAATAGAATAATGCACACTTGCAGGGCATACTTGTTTTAATTTTATTCATTTTATTAAAAATTGTAGTATGCTTTTGCGGTAGCTCAAGGAGGCTAACAACAAGAAAATCAAACACACAAAGAATATGCCTAAAAACATTATAAAAAACCAATAACAAAAATAAACATTAATGAAAAAGGAATGTTCGCAAATGATTTATTGAATGTGATCAGCTCACCAAAGGGTGATAATTTTGTTTGTTCGTTGAATTTTTATTGGCTTTTCAGGTAAGGCTCTCAGTCTTACAAGAATAAAAACAAGAAAGTACAATAATATAACACATAATAAAATACATTAAAAGCTCAGCAGATGCAAATCCAACCAAAAACATGACACATACAAAGATCTAAAGAGCCTTGGAAAATAAAAAGGCTTTCACCTGGCTCCAAAAATGAAAACAGACAGCACACTTCCCTTTCCTAGAATCTACTCCTTTTTAAAACCCCAGAACAAGTAGAAGACACAGGGAGATTTTTCCTTTCAAAAACAACAACTGCCCATCCAGTTGTCTGGAGCATTCACTGCTTCAGGATTGGGGTAAGCACAAACGTAGTACATTGGAGAATGTTGCTCTTATTCCTCAAAGAAAAAAAATTACTTGCAAATGTTTGACCCCAGTGTATGGCCCTGTATGTTCCTCAAGAAGGAGCACTCTTTAAGAAGAGCCCAGCTGAATCAGAACAAAGTCCTATCTAGTCCAGCATGCTGTTCCTACAGTGGCCAACCAGATGCTTATGGGAAGCCCGTAAGAAGGACAATAGCCCCCTCCTGCTTGTATTCCTCCACAACTGATATACAGAGGCATACTGCCTCCGATAGTGGAGATAATATATAGCCATCATGACCAGTAGCCACTGATAGTCTTATCCTCCATGAATCTCTCTAATCCCCATCTAAATCTGGGCAAGCTGGCAGGTGTCACTACATCTTATAGAAGCAACTTCCATAGTTTTAAATATGCACTATATGAAGAAGTACTTCTTTTGATTGGTCTTGAATCTCCCAGTATTTAGCTTCATTGGATGACTCCGTGTCCTAGAATGTGGGAGAGGGAGAAAAACCTCTCTCCACTTTCTCCATGCCATGCATATTTTTTTATACCTCTATCCTGTTCCTCTTTACTTTCCTTTTTTTTCCCTAAGCTAAAAGGCCCCCAATGTGGGAAGTTGTTCCAGCCCTTGACTGTGTGATGATCTGAGGCTGCAGTGGGCAAAGATAAGGAGGCTGGGGGCCAGGCTAGTGTGTGTGGGCCCACTCCTCCCTCTACACATTCTTGGTGGATGCCTGAACAGGGCTGCCGAGTCTGGCCTAACCATCCCACTTTCCATTTTCTCCCAGTTTGGTGCACTGAAATTGTGGGAGAAGTCTATTTCCTTCATGCCCTGCTTGCAGTGGTGTAGTGGAGCCAGGGATCGGCAGGAACGCAGCACCGGCACTTTTTCATTAGCAAGGATGCTGATGTCATCTGCCATCCACCTCAGAATTCCCTGTTCCTCTGCAATTAGCTGCTATTCTCACAGTAGCTGGGGGAGATGAATTTTGCAAACAACAATACATTGTTCCCAGTTGTAATGCAAAGTATTTCAGGGTGGCTTGGACTTGAATGGGCAATTAACCCATTAGCTTCACAGAAGACCTCCTCTGGGTGGAGATAAAGCTGCTAGAACTAGTTTGTTGATATGAATCAACATGGCTGCCTGAATTTCTAGAGTCTCCTTGGCTATGGGGACTGTCATGATGAGCACCTGCACTTCAAAATTTCCCACTGCGCTACTGGCTGCTTGTGTTTTTTATGGAGGCATCTTATTGGCCAGGATGGAAAACGGAATGCTGGACTAGATGGACTTTATGTCTGATGCATCAGGACTCTCCTCCTGTTCAAACGAGCAAGGCAGATAGATTCCATTTGAGTTCATTGTCCTATAGGTGTCTAGAACAGACAGTCAAACCATCCTGCACAGACATGCATGGCTTGTGCTTCTGGAAAAGCTGTCCGGGAAGGCAGGCTGTCACACAGCTCTACAAAATAAACCATTAGAAATGTCTAGGGCTATTAAACTTTTATTGGAGGCTCCCTCCATAATCACAGCTCCTAGTGTGTAACTAGAAACATCTATTTATGCTTTCTCATTCTCGTTTCCTTTTCATTAGCCCCTTTGTTATTGAAGGGGATGTGCAGGCAGCGCTAGAGAATAAAATCCATTTACTCGCTTGCCCATGCTTGACATACAGATAAAGTTATTATTTCCATAGACACAGATGACATAGCTATGTGCTGTAGTACAACGTTTTGGTCACAGGGTGGAGGTACACATTCACATAAAGTTCTGAACCCAGAATCTCTACAAGGTCTGCAGCCTGTAGCTGTGCAAGAAGTGACTTAGCATTACAGCCAGCTTTGCTTGTACAAATAATTTCTATTGGCATTTCCTTGTAGGGAAATTAATTATTTTGTTTAAACCCTGGGAGGGGTGTCTGTACTTAATCTTGAGAATTGTTTTAAAGGCTCTTTTCTGTGATATTTATTTTATTTTAAAATATTTTAAACCAATTGTTATTTTTCCAAATAATCTCTACAGGAGGAACAATAAAACAGAATAAAAGCAACAAGAGAAAAAGCAATGACAACAAGGTACAGGGTCCAACATCAGTCAGCAGGAAAAGCCTGAGTTAAAAGACATTGAAAACACATCACAGATGACACCGCATGTACGGTGGAGGGGAGAGCATTCCAAACGACAGGGGCAGTAGCAGAAAATATAATTATTACTGGAAAGCACAAGTACAAAGCTAGCTTTGAAAGTGGGAAGCTCTTGGGCTTTGGTGTTGCTTCTAACCAATGGCTCAAGAAAAGATACTGATTGGGGGGGGGGCTGTTCACATGTGCTGGATAAAGAATGCATCAGAGACAAGCCCCTGTCCATATACACATCCTGAGAACACCTGGCTATTTATCCAAATAGCACCCACTGGTCACAATTCCTTCCAAGAGTCAGGAAGGATATGAGCCAAACAGAAGGGCAACAAACTTTTTTTTCTCTCCAGCAGTTTTTCTCTCCAGCCCTACTGTATCAGACAAAAATCCACCAAATTCCACTTTCTTATTTCCATAAGGGCCAGGCAGATACCTCTAGCAAGTTCACAAGAAGGTTGATGGTCTTCTTTGTTTGTCCCCGGCATCTGGTATTCATGTGAACATATATTTCTTTTGTACATGCAGATTCTATTTAACTATCCTGGCTAAGAGCCGTTGAAAGGACTACCATCCATAAATGTGTCTATAAAAGCATAATACCTGAACTGGAAGGTATCAGCTACTTGGATGCTGATTTTCTGCTGGCATTCTTGTATCTGTGATTGTTGTTATTGGCTTAATATGTTATTAGGGTTGATAATTTGGAGTTAAGAATGCTACCCAAGTGCTCCACACACATATAAACACACACACACATGCACACTATTATACATTGCTCAAGGTCCTTGTGTGACAGGCTTTACCAATTTAAAAGCAGGAATCTCAGGTGATCAGGCTGAAATTCCAGGACCTATAGAGGCGGAGTTGAAGGAACACACCAAGGTCATGAATTTAAAGCTTTACTTATCAAGACAGCAGATGGTGTGGGAATGCCATCCACAACTGAAAGAGAAATACAATAGCTATACTCAACTATTCATTCATACTTACACACATGTACAACCCAAAACTGGCCAGGCCAGGATGTAACATATGAAGAATGGATCAGAGTTCTGACATGTGCACATTATCCAAAGGTTCTCCTGTATTCTCCAACTTGCCTCCTTTGTTCTGGGGTTCTTGTACCCTTTTGGGATGGCATGGGATGTCTCTTCCAGGCATGTCACCCAGTTCCTCAAATGTAGCTAGCTTGCAGTCAGCTGGTTTTGAAGATTTGCTGCCTCTGGCATATCACAGCTCTAGGTGCCTTATTGTTATCTTTGCAAGGTCAGCTCTGGCTGGGCAGATGCATTCTAAACTGGTCAAGCCTGTCACATTTGTCTATCTGCTGTTTATTATATTCATTTGCTCTAAAGAGAGCCAGAGTGTTAGAGTGTTGGACTGGGACTATAGAGGCCTGGGTTCAAGTCCCTACATAGCCTTGGGGTTCACTGGATAATCTTAGACCAATCACTATCTCTTAGCCTACCCTATCTCTCAGGGTTGTTGTGAAGATTAAAAAAATGGGGAATGGGGCATCTGTCAGGAGTGCCCTAGCTGCCTTTTGCAGTCCCCACCAATAGCCAACTCAGGACACAGACGACGAGGAATTCTTTCCAAGACTTTATTCCTTTATGACTCTTTCAGAATACTAATCACTAGCGCCAAAGCAAGGAACAGCACTGGGGAAAGATAGCTGAGTAGCCTAAGCTCCAGTTAAGGCAGTTGGTCCCCGTTTGAGGGAGAATCACAGAAAGACCCTGAAATTATGGGCTAGGGAGAGATCCTCCCTCTTTCTCTTGGGTCCTTGGGACGTGACCGTTGTTTGCGCGCCAAACACGCGCTACGCCTCCTTTCCACGCCCTCCATCTCTCGTCGCTCCCTGCATCTGTGCTGGGCATCCAGCAAGCCCCCCTCCAGCGCTCTCTCACTGCCAGGGTCACTATCTATCCCAGGAATGCTGGCAGGAGGAATCTCTGCCAGCTGCTGTGCTTGTGAGAGATGAGCGAGTTCCTCTCCCACGGACTGCTGTTCCTCCTCAGAATCAGAACTGCTCTGGGGCTCTATTGGCTCAGTTTCCACCCTGACATCACCACGTATCCTGCCTTGAGCCACTGGGAAAAGGCAAGACATAAATGTAATAAATACATAAATGTTTATTGACTGTTTTATGCATTCTGTACAAGTCATTTTGAATACCAGGGCATACAAGCTCTATAGCGATAAAATAAAGTAAAATAAAAACATAACATAAAACATAACATAAAACATAACATAAAAACACATTGAAATAAATAAGATCCACATTAGGCAGCTTACTCATAGAAGCCTCTAACTTCCTGGTCTGGTTCCTACTTTACAATGAAGAAGTGTGGCTAGGCACACTGGTATGACTATGTCCCCAGGGAATATACGAGTCACAGACTATGATCAAGGCTTGGTTCCAGCAACAACTGACAAATAACAGCAGTATCAAACAAACATTCAGTGATTATAGTGACTTTTGCAGATTTTATCAGCCACTTCTCAGTCTTTGGTTAGATAATGGGAGAGACAAGAGCAAATTAACCCTTTACTCCCTGTGCTTTTTCCCACTGAAAATCCTCACCACCACCACTAATGCAGTTAGATAATTTTATACTCTGGACTTAATAGTCTTATGAAGGACCTGCCTTTAGATGCTAATGTGTGTCACTTCATTTATTTCATAGAATCATAGAATCATACTATTCATAGAATAGTAGGGTTGGAAGGGGCCTACAAGGCCATCAAGTCCAACCCCCTGCTCAGTTCAGGAATCCAAGTCAGAGCATCCCTGACAGATGGCTGCCCAGCCTCATCTTGAATGCCTCCAGTGTGGGAGAGCCCACCACCTTCCTAGGTAATTGGTTCCATTGTCGTATTGCTCTAACAGTCAGGAAGTTTTTCCTGATGGTCAGCCGGAATCTGGCTTGCTGTAACTTGAGCCCATTATTCCATGTCCTGCACTCTGGGATGATGGAGAAGAGATCCTGGCCTTCCTCTCTGTGACAACCTTTCAAGTACTAGAAGAGCGCTATCGTATCTCCCCTCAGTCTTCTCTTCCAAGGCTAAACATGCCCAGTCTTTCCAGCCTCTCTTCATAGGGCTTTGTTTCCAGTCCCCTGATCATCTTTGTTGCCCTCCTCTAAACCCTCTCCAGTTTGTCTGCATCCTTCTTAAAATGTGGTGCCCAGAACTGGACACAGTACTCCAGATGAGGCCTAACCAGTGCTGAGTAGAGGGGAACTAGTACTTCCCGGGATTTGGAAGCTATGCTTCTATTAATGCAGCCCAAAAGACTAGTGGCCATAGGATTGCTCCCCCCGAGAACCTCTTATTAAAGAGATGTTGTGTGCTTAATATAACATGTGATTTTCTCGAAGTACAGGGCTTGAATGCCTTGCATCACTCATTATAGTCACTGCATATTCTTCTGATCCCTGTCCTGGTCAGCTCTCTTCTCTTCCTTTTAATAGGCCCTATTATTTTTTCTTCCTCACTCCTGTCCTTTTCCTTTCATTCATGCTTATCCGTCAATCATCTCTTCCTTTCCTTCACATCATAGGTGATGCTCTTTTATCTTTTCCACCAAATGGATGATTGACCATATCAGACACAATCTAGATGCAGTCCTGGCTCCTGGATCAGGCTTTCTAGCCTGAGAAAATGGAGACACAGCACTCATTCGCTGACATGTTTTCTGTATATTAAATTGGAGCACTAATGTAAATTATTTAGTTGACACCAGTTTTGCTCCAAATCACAGAAAGTCTGTGGCTACTGTACCATTGTAGTCCTGTTTAATTTAGCAACAACAGAGGGCTAAAGCATTTCATACCCCCATCCTGCCTTCTCCTACCACCTGTTTATTTATGTGCATATGTTTGTATGTATGTATTTATTTGTTTTATTTACAACATTTGTATACCACTCCATATCTAAAGCAGATTCTGAAGCAGTGAACATAAAAGGTAAAATAATAAAGAGATAAAAAGATTAAAACACCATATTGAAATTATTCTTTGAAAACATGATGCCAATAAAAACTGTAGCTGGTCAGTTAAGGAATGCTTCCTGGGAAAGAACTGTTTTGAAGAGGCTGCAGAAGCAACATAATGTTGGCACCTGCCTGACCTCCAGGGACAGTGAGTTCCAAAGAAAGGGGGCCACCATGCTGAAGGCTCTTCTCTGGCTGAACTCCAATCAGGCCATACATAATTGGGTCCAATCATTCTCAAACATTACCATCCTGATACCTGGTAGATCAATGTTTTGAAAAAGTATATTATCTATCTATATTTATTATCATCTCTCTATATGTACAAACCCTACGACACACACAGTTTTAATAACTACTTTCCTATATTTCTAATTTGATTTACAATATCAAGGAGAGTTTCTTAAAACTGAGTGTTCTTAAATCACACCTGTGTGCATTTTTGCTATTATTTTTACAACAGTGCTTGAAAATTAAAGCAAGTGTTGAATGATCATCTTCAGTAAACAGAGTATCCACTTCACATGTACTAAATGTCTCTTTAAACAGGATCTCTTTTTGAAAATTTTATTGCATTGAAAAGTTACTGTAGGGCTTTTTTCCCCTTTCAGACAAAGTGCCTGGCACTTTCCAAGTTACGTCCCACTTGAAAACCTTTTAAATAATTACTGCAGTTATTGTTGATGTGGCTTAATAAACTTGCACTCTATAGTAAACCAAAGGGTTATTGCAACAGAAGGGAGCTTTGAAGGATAACAGCTGTTGGGAGAATCTCTCTGCCAGCTAAACTCAGTTTTATTCCACAGAACAATACAATTCCCAACCCTGTTTTAAAAAGAAGCAACACCAAACAAAATAGTAGATCCAGAAGCAGGATCCTCCATCTCAAACACAATGAATAAGATTAATCCACTTCATTGTGATTACTGCATGCTACAAACAAAGTAGGGGAGGATGGTGGGACAATGAACAGGATTTGTTCACAAAGCCCATTTCATATCTCATAAAATAGTCAGTGTCTGACATTTGCTTCCTGTCCTCACCTTCCTAAGCCAGGGTAACTGAATTGGGGCGGGGGGGGGGGAGGGAAGTGAGATTGTTGTGCCCAATGGCCGCCTCCCCTGACCTCCACACATTCAGCTGAAGTGGGGAGCCTGCTCTACCCACATAGGGTTTCTGTGCAATACAGAACCCTGGAAAGTCAGGATTTGGAGGGAACCTAAGAAAAGGCTTCCTGCCAGAGACATTTGCCTCCAACTATGATCTGGAAGATGATGAGGATGGCAACGAACATCCTCACTTGCATGTTGATTCTACGCAGAAGTAAAACACCTGAATAGAGCCTGAAAATGGGTTCTTTGTGTATATAACTGTAGGCCCGTTCTGCCACAATGGGGTATTGTGATACTTGTTATATTGCTCCCTAGTCTCTGCATTTAGAACTGCTGTAACTTCCCCTCTGTGTCAGCAACTAATCAAGCTTTACTGACATGGGCCAGTTTCCCTCAAGTTAAGTAAAGCCTTCCTCTGGCCTTTCTACCATTCTCTGGCTCTCTGCCATTCTGACTTTCAGCCTAGAAGGCCTGGCCCTGCATTGTATTTTCACCTCATATGTCCCATCTCTTTTACCTCAATCTGATCCAACCTTCCATTACTCCTCCATTTATAGCTAAGTGCCTTTACTAGCTGTTGCCTGTTCAAGTCATATAATCAATAACATGAAAGATTGATTTATATGAAAGTGTGAATTGGATTTGAGTTTAGCTGACTGGAGAAACAGACAGCCTAAACTTTGTCAAAACCAGAACAAAGCTCGTATGTATGATTGGGAACCCTGATTATGGAAGGATTCCCAATCACACTGTATGCATACAGGCCCTCTGTGAATACAGTTTCATGTGTGAAGAGACCTTTTCACCTTTGGCTGAATGTGCAGAGGTTGGGAATCAGGCAAGCAGACATGTGGAGGTGTCAGCATCCCACCCAGGCCCTGAGTAGACCTCCTCTGAGAAGAGTCATGAGACCCCACAGAGAGCTCCAGTACAATGCTCCAGGAGATGACCAGGAAGAGGAGGAGTCTGACAGTGAGGATATAAGCTTCTCAGTCTTCCCTGGACCCCAGCTCTCCCTTGTTGAGCTTCTGCTCCTGCACTACGTGCTGGTCATGAATACGGTCAGGGCTGAGGCCGGAGCGTATACCTCCTCCATATGCTCAGTGCATGAAATGAAGCTGAAAATAAGGCTTTAAGCACAGTTACCCAACATCCCATTATATTTGGAGTGGAAAAATAGGGCTGGCTCAGTGATTCCCACAGACTTCTATGGAACACCGATGGGGAAGGGGCACAAACTGCTTCTCATTCCAGAAAGTGGAATTGTGAGAACAAGGGGACAGGTTAAATCCCTATCCCATGTCATTGGTGCTTCCAAGTGCTTGTCTTTGCCATCTTGCATACACCTGAATAAAGTGACTGCATTCATTTCTGTTGAGAAAACACAAAGCACTAAACTTGAGGGCAACACTGCAGCAGGAGCAAAACCTGGACATTTGGTGGTTCAGCTACCACCAACAAGAACATCAGGGACAGCACTGCCCCCTGTCCCACATCTAAAGGTGACTCTAGCAGGAAGGGGGATTTTTATACTACCTCACCCAAAAGCAGGAATTGGGGGCAGATCACCCCCTCCTTTTCCTTCTGTACTATTTTAACTGTTCCTTTTATACTCTTTTCAGCAAAACCAGCATACAGAGACTCAAGCCATTCCCTACGCTATGCTGCAAGACTGTAATATGATCCAAACAATGCAGTGATGTCAGCAAACCAATATAGTAAGTTCAGCAGAACAACGTATGAATCCTAATCGATATGTTCGCAAGTGTTCAGCAACATATCCTGTGACAGGTTATATTTAGACCTTAAGCAACATCTTTTGTTCCACTTCCTCATAGGCTATGTCCTTCAGGCCCTCTCTACCTCCTCATGTCTGTGGCCCCCTGCTAACATCAGTGGTTAAGTTGTACATATATTTGTCTCATCACATCAGCAGATGTTCATTCCCATACAAGCCCTCATCTTCTGACAAGGACTTTTTGCCCCACAGTGTTCATAAGAACATTTGCTAGACAGCGCACCCCGTACAGCCAGACTTTTGACAACCTGATCCCCTTCTTCGGTGTATAGATTGCCTGCAACAACTGAGTGACATGGAGTGGGGCTGTAGCTCACTGGTAAAGCACATGCTCTGCGTGCAGAAGGTCCCAGGATTAATTCCCAGCATCTTTAGGTAGGTCTAGGAAAGAATCCTGCCTGAAATCCTCAAGAGCTGCAGCCAATCAGTGTCAACAATACTGGGCTAGATGGACCAGTGGTCTGACTCAGTATAATGTGGCTTCCTGTGCTCCTATGACAACAGCGTTAAGTAACAAAGGACATTTGGATCCCCTACAACTGAATGCTGCCTGTGCATTTTGTGCACTAAGTGCCTGATAAGTGCCTTGTGTCTGATAAGGCCTGAAAAGTGAGATTTATATAATCGGTTTTTACAGGAAATGCCACAAAGACATGGAAAATCGATGCTATAAGAATGGGCAAGCATGGAAGAATAAGCATGCCCAAGTGTTTTGAAACAGAGATGCAGTGAAATGGAAATCTTCCACTGAAACCGAACAGTGCATTTCATAAGACACAGCAGAATAATACCTTTACTGGGCCCATCTAAAATATCACATTCGTAGGAGTGGGAAAGCTTTTGAGTTCTCCAAAACCGACTTTTGGATTTTTTCCCCCCTAATGAACCAATATAGCTCCCTATGATCATTTATTTTTTGTGCATTTCATGTGATTCTGTTTCACTGAGTGAGGATGCATTTGTAAAACAAGTCACCCGGAAGACAGAGATTTTCCCCTGTAAAATGTTATTTATATTCACCCATTCAGAACTGTTATAAACCAGAGCAGAACAAACCACACACCAACTGCAGAACTGTCATTAAAGTGAGACCTTCCTTCTAGCTGTGGTTATGTGGCTTGGGCTACAATCCAAGATATATTACTTGGAAATAATTCCAAATGAAAACAGTTGGAGCGCATCTGAATAAATGTTTTAGGATCTTTAAGACTTCTACCTGTCCAATCTCTTCTTTGAATCTGCCTATGGGAAATGTAGTAGGAGATGCTGCTTAGTTAGACACAAGTGGGACCTGCAACAAAATGTTGCAGTGTAGGGTGCTTCTTCCAGTCAGTCAGCCAAGCCCTCCTCCAGGATCCTCCATCCCATTTCCCCTCCCACACAGTTTTTTGTCTTTCTCTCCAAAAGGTCTCCCTGCATTCCATGGCCACTGAGTACACTCAGTCTTCACTGGGCTATTTTGGGGGTACCTCCGCCCCCTTATGGTTTTCTTTTTCACCAGATTTGTTTGTACTTCTGCAAATTCAAGACTCTGCCAAACCCACTGATACCTCCCTCTTGTGCCCCAGTGGTGCTGTTTCGGTTGCATTAGCACTCACACTTGAACATCAGAAACAGGGGGTAGGATTCTAAAAGCTTTAATGAGATAGCCAGTGCTTGTGCCAGGTCTGAGGGCCCTGGGCAAGCTGCTCTCCACCCTCCCAGCACCACTCTAATGGGTCCCCCAAGGGAAAGAAGATAGTG
The DNA here is from genome assembly GCF_057233095.1 of Heloderma suspectum. Classification (NCBI taxonomy): domain Eukaryota; kingdom Metazoa; phylum Chordata; class Lepidosauria; order Squamata; family Helodermatidae; genus Heloderma; species Heloderma suspectum. The sequence continues at coordinate 258,783,405 of NC_139461.1, forward strand.
GCAGCTGTTGAAGCTGCTTTATTCAGCACTTTACAGCTGAGCACTGCGATGTCACCCACCGCTGCTTGCCTGCAGGTCCCCCCCACCGCCCCCATAAGCTTACCAAGTCAGGTAATGGCAGACAACACAAGGGATGGGTGGTGATGTTCATCAGGGCACTGACGCCCCAAGTAAAGTGGCTGTAGCCGCTAATAAAGATGGTGGTGGTTGCAGCTGCTTTACTCTGAAATTCTATTACTACTACTACTACTACTACTACTACTACTACAAAACCTAAATACATAAACATCAATTGACTAAGTTCAAAATAATTGTTCCAGGAAGCAATAAACCGTTGTCATTCCATAAAAAAGTTAGCGAGCAGAATACAATCATTTCTATTGCACACCCTATCTGTTAATTTATCCATTTGAGCAATTTCCAAAGCCTTAAATAGCCATTCTCTAGATGTGGGAGTTCTGACATTTTTCCATTATCTAGCCAGTACAATTCTGGCAGCTATTAATAAATGTATAATCAAATCCTTAATAGTGTTTTTTTCTGTAACTTCCAGTAAATAGCTTAATAATATAGACAATACATCAAAACCTATATTAATTCCTGTCATTACATATACGTATATATTGAACACCTGACCCCCAATATTCTTGGACCTCTGGACAATTCCACAGTACATCAGTCAAATCTGCATCAACCCTCCCACATTTCCAACAACCAAATCTGTTTGTCTGGTATATTCTGTTCATTCTTTGTGGAGTCATATGCCACCTATATAAAATACAGGGCTTCTTTCAAGGAAGTACTAATGGAAAAGTGTTTACTTACTTTAAAGATTTCTAACCACACCTTATCTTCTATAGATCTTCTAGTCTCTCCCATTTCTTCTTAGACGAGACATCAAATTTACTCAGAAATTCTTGTCAGAATGCAGGGTGTTTATTTATTTTAAATTAAGGGGTGATGGCATCAGGCCTGGTAGGCCCTCTGGACACTATGAGTTCCAGCATTCCCCCCACTATTCTGGGTGCTGATGCCTAGAGTTATATTTGCATGATATTAGCTTTCAATATAAAAATTGGCAGTGACCTCACTGTTGAGTACTCACAGTTCTCACATAGTACTTCAAAGCCTCATCCTACATATTTCCAAGTTCTTGAAGCTGCAACTTACTTGTAGTGTTACAGGATTTGGGGTTGGCCTGGATGGCCTCCCAGGGTCCCGTCTGTGTTCGTAACTCTATTATTCTAAGAATGGCAGCTGTAACAGGAGAGGGTTAATGGATCCAGGATGAATGCTAATGTTTCTTGAAGGTCAACAGGCCAGGTTGCCATGGGAACTCAATAGTAGGCTGATGGCTCTTAATGGCCAGCAAGTATCTGAATGGGATGACTTCCCCCTCCCCCCCAAGGAATGTTGTAATCCATGTGTCTATGAACTAAACAAAAGGACCAGCCTGCAAGTGTGAAATGAGACTGAGAAAGAGCTGATCTGGAGCTCTGTGGCATCTTGGGGAGCAGACTGTTCTCCTGGAAGATCTGATATTCTCCTGGAAGATCTGATGTGGGTATAGGGGACTTCAGAGTGTCTGTTGGAGTTTTAAGCTGTGCCCCCGCCATCAGTCATTCATTCATTCATTAATTCATTCATCTAAAATATGTTAATACCATCCTTCATCTTACAGTATACCAGGGCAGAATACAAAATATAATTTAAAATCCCAATACAATAAAAACAATATAGCAACATCAACTACAATAACAAAATGGGGAGGGGTGGGGGTGGGAAATACATATAATAGACCAGTCAATTAACCAGCTTAAAACACCAGTACAAAATGTGTGGGAAAATAAATAAGTTTTGACAGGCAGCACAAAAAAAAATAGAACATCAACACCAGTTGCATTTCCCTGGGTGGGGGCATGTTTCACAGCTGGGCAGCACAACAGAGAAGGCTTTCTTCCTTGTTGTGACATAATGTACCAATGGGACATGGAGAAGAGCCACCACTGACAATCTTAAAGCAGGGGGTAGGCAACATGGTGCCCACAGATGTGCCCCAAGATACCTTTCTAGGTGCCGGCCAAGGTGCCCTGTCCCTCCCACTGTTCATGTTTTGTTTGTTTTCTATTAACATATTTTCTTACCAGCAGATGGGCTCCAGCTGCTGCCATCTCCATTTCCTCTGACTGTCTCTGGGCCACATGTGGGGCTGAGAGAGATACTTAGAGAATGAAGATGGTGGGTGCCCGCAGGCTGGTGCTTTCCTCTGCAGTGTGCCCAGCCACCAAGAAAAGGAAGGGGGGAGGAGAAAAAAGGGCTCCTGTTACTTCTGTCTGACAAACGGGGGGGGGGAGGGGGACGTATAGTGCTAGGGAGAGCAGAGGGGTTAGGATGTGGTGCCCTTCCTAGGGGAGTGTCAGGGAAGCCGGAAGGAAAGGGGTGGTGAGGGGAGAGGCAGAGCAGCAGGAAGCCAGTGGGGGCAGTGGGAGGGACCTGGGAACAACCTGGGAGATTGAGGAGGGTTGTGTGCTTTTATGTCTGAACAGAAGGGGGATACATGTGTGTGAGAAAGAGAGGGAGAGAAAGAGTTCGGGGGGATTTTTGAGGGATACAGAATGCAAGTGTGCTTTGCTTGTGGTTGTTGTGCGGTTGCAGTGAGGAGGAAAAGGGAGGGACATCTGTGTATCTATGTATGCATGCATGTATAGATACACAGGATGCTTGTGTATGTGTGAATGGATAGAGAAGAAATGGCTGGGTGTGGGTGTTTGTGTGTATGAGAAAGAAAGAGCAAGAAGGTGGGTTTGCACAAGCAGTTTCAGCCATGGTGGCTTAAATAAGCCACTGTGGTTTGGGCACTCGTACCACAACCCAACCCCTGCTCATCTGAACCCAGCCAGGGTGGATTGTTGGAATGGTTAACAAATCACCCAGAACCTGTGAGCTGTTTTAGAGTTGTGGGTGGTTTGTTAACCATGCCAACAACCCATCCTCTCTGGGTTTGGGTGACACAACAACCGATGAGTGGATATTGGGCTACGGAATGGGCTCCCATGGGCTGTGAACCATGGTGGCTTATTAAAGGCACTCCAACTGAAAATAATCATGAGAACCAGGTCACTGAGAGAGAACATCTATGAGTGGTCAGCTGGGGTGAGAGAAAGATTGCAGATGGGTGGCAATCCAGAGCGAGCGAGAGAGAGAAAGAGAGTGGGGGGAATAAGTTAACTGGCTGTGTGTGTGGGGGCGGGGGAGACAGCCTTCTGTGAAATAGGTTTCTTTTGGCACTGATCACCATGGCTTCAAAGGAGTAGTTTTATGTGTTGGGACTGAAGCCCCAACTCGCCTTGTACTCATTCTTTTGAGCAGGTTACTTGACCTTCGTGCCACACTTCCCATGGAAGTCATTTTGTGATGGTGCTCAGGAAAGTTTCTCAAATTGTCAAATGTACCCACAGGCCCCAAAAGGTTGCCCTGATCTCAAAGCATGGGCAGGTTGGTATAGGGTGAGGAACTCCTGCAGATATTTGGGTCCCAAGCTGCTTAGGGCTTTAAAGGTAAGTTGTAACACCTTGAATTGGGCTCAGAAGTAAAGGGGGCAAACTATGCAGTTCTTTTAGGCAGCGCCAGCATCAATGGTAGGCATGGTTGGGCACCTACTGGGGGCCCATACCCAAGCAGGGGCCCACTGACAACAGCCCAATGGAGTTGGTCCTCCTCTTCACCATTGCAACCTGCTTGTTCACCTGCCTCTTGCTCTGGCCCAGACAACAGTGGTGGTGACAAGAAGGAGCAGTAGAGGCCACAGCCTACTTGCTCACTGGCTGTCTGCCTGTGGAGCAAGCAGGTGGTGGCAATGATGAGAAAGGGGATGAGGCGCAGTAACAGCTGGTGACAATATAGGTGAGAAGGTAGACTCACTGGGCGGGAGAGGCATTAAGGGTGTTTTGCCTCAGGGCCCTCAAACCCTGGAGCCAGCACCACATAGAATTGGTGTAAAATGACTCCACCTGGCTGTACCAGTTACAGTCCTGGCCATCACATCCTGCAGTAGTTGAAGTTTCCAAGTCATCTGCAAGGGTGGTCCCACATTCAACACATTAGAGTAATCCAGTCAGGAGGTTCCCAGAGCAACCTGCTACCTATGCTCAACCTGTATATTCATAAATAAACACAAATGTTACAAAACACCAATAAGCTTCCAGTGACCTCATTGCAAAAGAAACCAAACCCAGGTTAAGTGCTGCACGCCTGGAAATTCTCACTGCTTGGAGAAAATTGAGTGCCTTAAGGCACAATCCTATGCATGTTTAGACAAAAAAAAAAAGTCCTACAGCTCCCAGCTGTGCTGGCTAGGGACTGCTGGGAGTTGTAGGACCTTTTTCTGTCTAAACATGCATAGGGCTGCGCCCTTAACAATATATTCACTATTATGTAGGGCAGTGGAGGGACCCCCCGATCCGACTCGGAAGCGGCCTGATACGGCTCATAGAATCATAGAATAGTAGGGTTGGAAGGGGCCTACAAGGCCATCGAGTCCAACCCCCTGCTTAATGCAAGTGAGCATTGGCTCAGGCAGATTTTGGGGGCCCGAACCCGTCCTGACCTGGGGTTCAGATGGCAAACCCCGCTTTGGGTCCCCCATGACACCCCACGCAACCCCCCCACGCTTCTTACCTGGGCTGCCTCCTCCTCTGCTGCTGCCTTCGCCATCGCCACCGCCTTGTCCGCCACCCCCGCCACTGCCACCATCTCCTGAGGCCTGACTGTGTGATGACTTGTCTTCTGCCAGGGAGTTGCCATTTTTAAAATGTCACCATCCTGGAAGTTCCAGGAAGTTGCCATTTTAAAAATGGCGACTCCATGCAAGACAAGTCACCACATGTCCAGGCCTCGGGAGATGGTGGCGGTAGACAAGGCAGCGGTGGCGGCAGAGAAGGCGGCGGTAGCATGGTGGCGGCGGTGAAGAGAAGGTGGTGGCAGCAGTGGAGAAGGCGGCTCAGGTAAGGACCTGGATGTGCCAGGGCGGGGGACTGGGCCGGGGACCGAAGCTCCGAAGCGCACCGAGTGCTTCGGTGAGCCCCCGACCCGCTCTGGGTCGCTTTGTGCCCCCTCCGTTTCACCTTGGAAGGGGCACAAAGTTACCCAAAGCAGCCCGCTTCGACTCGGGCCTCAGGCCAAAGCGGTGCATAGCCCTAGTATTATGCCCTCAGAACCCCCACGATCCACAGGTCCATGAAGAAATTGTACTTATTGTTTACTATAAGGTAACTGTTTTGACTTTATAGTTCACAATGCAGACACTGCAATTTCCCTTCATATAGTAATAGCTACAAATTGTTTCGCTCCTCCAAATGATTACAACCAATTAACCAAACCTAGTCTCATGACAAAGTTTGCATGCAAACAAAATTAATCTGCTGAGAATTCTTGCTGAGATTACTTGTTGTTTTTAAATGAACACTATGTAAATTCATGACATTTGTCATATTCCATCTATTTTTAAATATTCATTACAGCTCTGGAGTAAACTATGTAAAACGATGTCTGGCCGGCCAGACACAGTGACGCTTGTATTTCCCTGCCACTTGAGAAGTAAAGGTGAACCATGCAAAACACAATCTGATTGTCAGCTTGATGACAGATGAAGATGCTTTTAAAACTGGCAGGCTTGAGATCTTTCATTTAATCAACAAGGAATACAGTTCATTACTTGCCACCCAATCCAATGCATATTTACTTAGAAATTAGTCTCATGAATTGCAGTGGGATTGACCCCTGTGCACACACTTCAATGAAAGAAAGGCCCATTGAAATCAGAGAGCCTTTCTTCTGAGTAAACATGTTTAAGATTGTGCTGCATGTAGTTTACAAGCCTCACTTTAAGCCCCCTGCTTTGCAGTAGACCCCTTCGCAATCCTGAGCAAATTGGGATAAAACGTTTGTAAAGAAGAGGAGCTTTCATGCTGCAGCATAATGAACCTCCCTAAGGTTGCATTCACACAAGGCACAGATCATGTTTTGAATTTTCTCCAGTTGCCTCATGGTTATCACACCAACATCCTTTGTGAATGTTCAGATACTAACACAATTGCTCTCTTATAAATACACACACCCCAGCTCACACACACCATTTCCTGGTGGGGGAGATGCTGTGTCCCTAGCAGGAGTGACTATTTCTATGTTTTTAGATATAAACATGATGACTAGAAACTAAGGGCTTCTCCACATGGAGCTTTTATCCTGCTATTGAGATCAGTTACTCACGGAAGTTTGCGAGCCCTGTAGATGACATCATCAACCTCCAGGGTGTCTCCCGCACTAAATGACCTTTATTCTGGTTTTTTTTTAAGATCAGAGATAATGAGCTATCAAATTGAGCTCTGCTTCAGTTCCCTTGTGAAAAAGGGAAGCCGCAATAAGAGGAGCTAGACTACAGCGCCATCTAGCAGCTGTATATTGAAACATATTGAAGACTCCAATAAGGGGAAAAGGAGGGGGGGAAGGCGGGGAAAGGAATGTCTTTTACCAGCTTTAGCTGGTTTGCCAGCTATGCCTCTCCTGGACAGAAATAGCTTGGCCACAGTGGTACAGATGCTAGTAATCTTGAGACTGGACTACTGCAATACACTCTATGTGAGGCTGCCCTTCAGGCTGGTCCAGAAGCTAGACCTTGTGGAAAATGCAGCAGCTCCGCTGTTGTCAGGAGCTGCCTCTTTTCTGCATGCAACTCCTTTGCTGAGGGAACTGCACTGGCTGCCTATTCGCTATCGGGCCAGATTTAAGGTTTGGATATGAGTTTATAGAGCCCTAAACAACTTGGGACCAGACTACCTAAGAGTGTGCCTTCTCTGTTATCAACTTGCCTGGTCACTGAGGTCATAGAATAGTATCATAGAATAGCAGGGTTGGAAGGGGCCTATAAGACCATGGAGTCCAACCCCATCTGTCATCAGACGAAATGCTCCTGGTGGTTCCACACAGACCTATGGCCCAGAGAAGATCCTTCAGTGTGGGGGCCCCCTTTCTATGGAACTCCCTGCCTCTGGAGGTCAGGCAGGCACCAACGTTATGTTGTTTTTGGCACCTTGAAAACATCTTTATTTTAAGAAGCCTTCCTTGATTGACCAGCCATGGTTTTTATTGGTACGCTGTTTTAAAAACAATTTTTTAATATGGTGTTTTGTTCTTTTTATCCTTTATTGTTCACTACTCCGGTGTCTGTCTAGATGGGGAGGAGTATATAAATGTTGTAAATAAATAAATAATAAGTAAGTAAGTAAATATTTCAGATGACACCTGAACAAAAACCTGGACAAAGTGAGCACTTCTAATTTCATCTATATAGCCATGTTTTAAGTTTGTTTATCCTCTGAGAGGCATAATTGTTTGCAAGGGTGGCTGACACTGTGATGAAAGAACCAGTTTGGCATTCAGAGAATATGCCCTACTAGACGTTCCTTGCAGTATTGGGAACATCACTTAAACTGTGGGCTTAAACATGCTTACTTTGTAGCAAGTCACACGTATTGGTTTAGCGGCCCATTTTCTTCAGTTAGCATGCTGTGGCTGTAATGCGCAGGTCTGACATAAGAACAGCAGTGCTACAGCAGCACTTTACTCATAGCCCTTATGGAGTGCCATTGTGCCACCTTGTGAGAGCAGGGTCCTTCAACTCTTCCCCAACACATGAAAACACTCACATGTGGAATCGGACAGGCTTTATAGTCAGGGCCAGACCAGCTCAAGTATTATTAGGTCATAAAGCGTCCACTTGGAGTACCAGAATTCAAGGAGTGTCCGCAGGAGTTTTATTTTATTTTTATTTGTTATTACATTTATATCCCGGCTTTTTCCCTCTTGCAAAGCAGCTGACATGGTCCTCCTCCTTTGGTCAGCCTAGGACGGAAGAGGAAGATGAAGGGCCTGCAGAGCACTGCACAAAGACATTCACCACGATTATGTTTAATTCTGGCAAGCAGAAACTGGTGAGAGATCAAGAGTGGAAATGTTCAGTGCAAGCCCTTGCCTAATCACTGCTGTAGCCAACTTGGTGCACAGAGTGCCTTTCTTTTCTCTCTTTCTTTTGATGGAGAGGTAATCTAGAAAGATTTTAAATACAGAAATCCACTATTTTTTAAAACATGTATCTGGCTTTTACCAGCAGGATTAGATTATTTATTATGTTTGTTCTCAATAATGTTGAGTCCTCCTCACTTCTGTTAGTAGACTGGATTGTAGCAGCAGTTGCTGCTGGTGGAAGTCTCCAGAAGTTAAAATTGTTTGGAGAAGTCTGTGTGAGTATTTCAGTTTCAGTGTGACCTACTCTCACCCACTGCAAACAAGAGCAGGAGTAAAAGGCTAGTACAGGAAGGCAGGGGTAAAACAGGAGAAAAGGCATTTTTCATTTTCTCTTGAAATATTGGTGTCAGGAGGGTGGGGGAGGAGGAAAAAAAAACACACCTTACATATTTGGCGAGGACTTAATTGTTTTCACACTGTAAAGCACAAAAGGAAAAGGCTCACTCTCGCCTCTTCATTACTTTTATGTTTTCAACTGCCTGTGGTAGGTAAAGGCAAATCAGAAGTTCTTTTTATTTAAATGAGAGAAAAAGGTTTGCCCAGTTCTCTTCTCTCCACCCCCACTTCTCTTTCATGGGGAAGAACAAGACGTTATTGGGGCCACTGTTTCATATATGGACCAAGCAGTTTTTCCCCTGTTCAGCTGTTCCTCTGCTTCAAATTCTTCCAATCCCCCTCACAGTTTTCCTACTTTCCTTCCATACTCTTGTTCTACATTCCCAGCTGCCCACAAATCCTGCTGGCTTTAAGCACTCTACTATCATCATATTTAGAGCGAGTGAAATGAGGATATTCTCCCCCCGCCCCCTCCTCAAGAGTTTAGCTAACTTTCAGCACAGGAGTAATTGCAGCTGGCTGCATTCATTTACTTATGCATTAACATTTCAAGAGAAGAGGCTGCACGTTCCTATTCTGATCTCACAGCTAAAGTCGATGGCTGCTATTGAGGGGAAGTGGCATTGTTAATTAAATATCGTTAATAAATAGCTGCTATTTTAATAACATTGAAATCCTGGTATTGATTGTGATTTATAGGGCAGTTTTTGGTTGGGAGCAGGTGCAACAAAATAACTTTGGGACAGCAAAATATCTTGAACTGACCTATAAAAACAGATGAGAATGACACTGTTCATACCATCCACATTTAGTGTGGGAGAACAGTTATACAGACAGAAGCCCAAGTCTTTACCCCTATATACCCCTACACTGTCCCTCTTTCTCTCTCACACACACACTGCTACTGTGATATTACTTCGCCTAGCTTGTTGTAATTCTAATTCACTTTTAAAGGAAAAGCAGCCAGAAACCTTTAACAGGCACAAATTTCAAACAAGGAATGCTATGTCCATCTTAGTTTTGCCTTGACCTTTTGGGAGCATAACTGTCCCAAATATGGACTTCGTGTGATTTACAGTCCACAGTGGGTTGGATCCAGACTAAATTAGTTGCATGTAGTTCCCGCTAAAACCAATGGGACATTAGTTAATCATGACTAACTTGTCCCACTGATTTCAGTGCCAACTAAGTTCCACTAACTTACAATGCAATCCTATACACATCTACTCAGAAATAAGCCTGAGTTCAATGGAACTTAAGCCCAGGAAGTGTACATAAGATTGAAGCCTTGATCTGGAGCCAACCCAGTATATGATGGGGAATGGCAGTAGTTCCACAGTAGAGCACATGGTTTGCATACAGAAAACTCCAACTTCAACCCTAGCTTTTCTGGTTTGGGGTGGGGGATGTCTCTATGGGTGATTTACTGTGAGTTTGCTGCATTCGAGGCACATGACATCGTGGCCATCCCACAGGCACCCCAAAGTTTTGCACTGAAAAACTTTTTCCGAGACTACTTTTAGTCTGAATGTTTTCCTTAATTCAGCTTGTCTGCACTTCTGTTGCGGTGTGCACCAACCCTCTGCATTTACTCTGGCATGATAGCCCTACCCAGGGGAATGTCTTTCACCTAGCCATGTCCTCACTGACCCCAGTCAAGGGATGTGTCCCCAATGTTTTCCTTGCCTGTGCTTCCTGTATGTTTCTGCCATTCTGTGCATTGAACGGGAGTAGCTATACCCCGAAAGCACTATAGCGAAATAGCACATTTGAACGGGAGTAGCTATACCCCCACAGCACTATCGTGAAATAGCATATTTGAATGGGAATAGCTATACCTGCTATTGCACTACTGTGGGTTTAGAGGGGCAGTAATAAAAAAGAGGGAGGATCAGGCACAGGTTGTATAGGCAGGCTCTAACACACACTGGCCAGAGAAAGCAGAAAGGGCAGAACAAGGTGAAAGTGGGAGGGAGGGAGTGACCACTTGCTGGCCACTGCGGCAAATTGCCCTGTGACCTGCCGAGGGCCCCAGGCTAGTTTTGGGATAATCCAGGCTTTTAAGCCCCATGATGGAGCAGATTTGACTCCAGTAAACACCACAGCAAAGTGGAGAGCAAACTAAACCCGTCACCATGGAGATCCACCCCCAGATCGGACTCAGAAAAGACTCCTTTCTGAAATCCTGGAGAGCCATTGGCAATCAGTTTAGACAATATTGAAGGACCAATGGTTTGACTTGGTATAAGACAGCTTCCTATATACAGTACCAAGATTATAAATGGTGAATATTTGAATTAGTTTTTATTACTACAAAAACCATTTAGGGAATGTATGATTTCTTCCTAACGCATCTCTTATCCAAGACCAAAACCTCTTGAGATTTGCTTTTAGCTCAAAAACAAAACCATATGAGAGCACTCTGTTTTCCTTCTGGGAATTAATTAAACTCACAGAAAAAAAGATTTGAGCTGTTTTTGTAATGTTTGTTTGTTTGTTTGTTTTTTCCTCCAGGAAGAAAGCTGAGCGATCTTAATAAGCTTGCCTTACATTTGATATTCATTTGATTGTGAGTTTTTCAAACCCAAACAAAGGTTTGAGGTGGGGGGAGAGTTTAACTCTGTAGAGGACACATACTTTGATCCACTGTCCTATTAGAGAAATAATATTTGCATACTTAATATAGAGGGCAAAACAGAAAAATGCTGCTAGGAGTAGAGGTAATTTCTAATTTCTGTTGTCACTGTTATTAATTTTCATTGCTCTTCAGATGTTTCATTACATGTAAGCAAAACGTCACATTATAGCAGTTGGATGCTCTAATAATAAATGCTGGAACAATGTTCCAATACTAAATAACTATTTTAATTAAATGTGTGTGAAACGCTCTGAAAATTAGACAGTCTGGGAAACAAAAATATTACCTTTAATTTTAACCAGTACCTTTTTATAAATCAAGGATCTCCATACACTATTAAAGTTGTAATTAAACTTACAGCCACCCCTGTGGCAAATGTTATACACAACACAAGAACCAGGTCTCCTTGTTTGACAGAAATGTTGAGGGGGCATAGAAAGAGGAACTTGCTAACAACTCTAAGATCATATATGTATCATTATCATCATCATCATCAATAATAATGTATCCAAAAGTATTTCTATGACTTGGAAAACAGTAGTGCCTGCAGAATATGCCATCAAACATACAGACATTCATAGCTAAAAGTGCCTAATTTCAGCACTTCCATTTCCTGGTATGCAACCCATATGATGATAAGGGAAATTAGGGTTCACTCCTATTGCAAGAGCCTAGTGGGAGATTATTTCACTTCTGACTACCAGTTGTATATTGCTGGATAATGTAACTTGTATGCGCACTTGGAAATCACCCTGGAGACGCTCCCTCATGCAACCCAATCCTATGCATTTTTGCTCAGAGGTAGACCTACTTCCAGATACATATGATTACGGCATACATTTATAGTGTTATGGATTGAGGCACCTGTTCACATGCTACAGACCTTCAGCTGTTATGGCTGCCTGCTTGCCTTCTTCCATGCCTTCAGACCCTATGTTTTTTAGGCAGACAGAAGAAAACTCTGTGGTCGACATAGATCCCCATTTGAAATCTCAATTCTGCTTTCAAAGAAGGTCAAACATGTAAGCGATTCTATCAACAAAATGCCTGCATGTGCTTCATTTCAGTGTTTTGTAGTGTTAAAGTTGCATCATCCATCAAAGTGGTATAAATTACACAACAACATTTCATGCATCTTTTCTTTCACACAGAGGTCACTGGTCCTTGACAGCATATGCAAACATCAGGACATACTGTCCAGAGAGCCATGCTGGCTGGATATCATAGGAGTTGTAGTCCAACACATCATGAGGACACCAGGTTGGGGAAGGGTGGGTTAAACCACCGGTTGCTTTTCATCTCCAGTCACATGGATTACGGACCAGAGAATTGCTGGTCAGGCAGTTCTTCCAGGTGCTGAATTACAAAGCAGCTCTTTTGAGTGATCATGTTGGAAGATGATGCACTAACACTAAAAATGCTGAATTAAAGCAAATGCAGGGCGTGCGTTTGGTAAAATTGTTAGGGCTGTGACTGAGAGGCAGAGGATTACAAATTTAGGAACATAAGCAACTGCCACATATTGAGTCAAACCACTGGGCGACCCAGCCCAGGGTAGGCAGCATGTGGCCTTCCAGATGTTGTTGGACTGCAACTCCCATCAGCCTTAGCCAGTATAGCTAATGGTAAGGGATAATGGGAGTTTTAGTCCAACAGTATCTGGAGGGCCACATGTTCCTGATATAGCCTAATTAGGCTCCTTGGCCTAAAGCCATGCAGCCTTCAGTCTAATTTCAAAAGCCCTCTGCATGGGAAGGCTTAATTAAGATCAATTAAGACCTTCTGCAAGAGCGATCTGTCGCTCTCCTGGCAGCCCGCTGCATGGGAAGGAAGAGGGAGAAAGAGAAAAGGGGTGACCCATGCACTTTGGCTCTGGCCTGGTCTACCGCTGGCTGCACCCCTAGTTATTGCCAACATACAGCTCACAAAAGATTACCCATGAGGATAATCTTGAGTAAGCCTTTGACAGAAAAAGAGTTGCCCACCTCTGATCTACAGCCACTGTCTAGGGTTTCAGTCAGAAGTCTTTCCCAGCCCTACTTGGAGGGCATGGAATCTGGGACCTTTTGCAATCAAAGCATTTGCACTATCATTGGACTATGGCTCTAATCACTATGCATATAACACAACGACCACTTAACTATACAAGTGGTAGCCAGAACTGAAATATTTTGGTCTTACTGTGCACTAAGCTCCTGCATCATGTATTGTAAATCCTTTCCTATCAGAATAATTCACAACATTGGCAACTTATCAGAAAAGAGCAGTGCATACAGGAGGCTTCACAAATTTCTGGAGGAACCTACAGGGAGCAGCTGTTAAAAGTAGGGAGCGAGATAGTTTGCTGTACATACTAGTTTAGCTGTGACTTATTTGGAGGCAAAGAACTGGTTCCAATGAGATGTCAGATGCTGATTTGCACAAAAACACTGCTAATCCAAGTCCTCTACTGGTTGGGAGAGTTGTAACTTGTGAACAGTGAACTCACTGCCCCCTTCCATCAAATGGAAAATTTAAACTTTCAGGTTTTCAGTTTACAGGAGCAATCTTATGCGACTTTGCCACTCCCATGTCATGATGCACACACAAATAGACAACTTGCATGAACAGTGTTTCTGTGAAAGTCAGCCTCTTGTGTCTCACTGGAGTTGACTCTAAATTGCCCGAGTATTCAGTACTTAGCACAGCAGGTTTTGCTCCAAAATAGTTTGCCTGTAGATCACTGCTGTGACCGATTTACAGACATATGTTTTATTTGGCTTGGAGCATCAGCTGGCACATGATTGTCCCTTGTATGTTTACTCAAAAGTAAGTCCTGTTGAGCCCAATGGGATCACTCCCTAGTATATGAGATTAGAATTGCAGCTTGGGAATTCCAAATAGGAATTATTTGCATCCCTTTCCCATGTAATTTATGGGAACATCTGTGGTCCTCCCAAGTCTATCACAAGTGGGAATGGAAGAATGCTTAGGTTTATTTACTTGTTTATTTGGAACATTTTTATACCACCCCTCAGCCAAAATGGTTTCCTGGGTGGGTTCCAAACTAAAAACAGACACAATGAAAACAGTACAATAAAACAGAGTGTAACAATAAAAAGCAGCACAACACTTAAAACAGGGGCTGTGTTTCCACCAGCTATTTACTCCAACCTGGCTGCGTGGTGGGTTCTCTGTGTTTCCATGATGTCGTGGCCATTCAGCACCAGCCCCACATTTTATCGCAGAGAAAATGCTTCTTCTGAAACTGGTTATAGTCCGACTTTTCCAGCTTATTTCGGCTCGATTACTGACCTGTTTCCACAACCGCACTGAGTTCATTATCATAGTCCTGCCCATGGGGTGTGTAGCTCAGCCTTTGTGGATGTGTCACTCGTGACCTCAGTGACCCAACGCTTTCCCTCCCTGTTTTCCAGAAGTTTCATCACTGTTTTGGAGCAGGATGCCAAGGGACCAACTTCTAAAGCATCGAAAATAAGCGCTAGAACACTAGTGTGTATAAGCCTGCTATCGCAGGCAAGCAAGTACACCAACTATAGCCTGAGAACCAGGTTTATCTCAGGTCGCTTCCCCAGAACTACATGTGGGGAAGATCCATGGCTAATATTCCTTTGTGTCGTTTCGACCAGGGAAATGATGCCGCAAGCATCATAGTCTAGTTTGCATATTACATGCTAAGTCACTATCTCATTATCATACTATTGTGCAAGTCTTTGATCAGTATGCACACCCTCTACGTCAGTATCTTCCTATAACTATCAATCGTGAAATAGCACTAACATGCATTTGCTCTATCGTGCAATAGTGCATTTTCTGGAAACCTTGACTTCAGCAGGAGTCAGCAGGTACCCCTGGATTAATGCACTATCACACAATAGCACAATAGTGCAAATGCGGGTTAGTGCTATTTCACGATTGAGTGATAGAGTTGTAGCAATACTGACATGGAGGGTATGCGTATTGATGGAAGACCTGCACAATAGTGTGATAATGATATAGCAACTAAGGGCTCAATCCTATGGGATAGGCGGCCACCTCCAAACTTGGAGGCAACCTCCTATCCAATGCAGGGCAGGAGCAGCACGGAGAGGATCATTCCCTCCATGCTTCTCCTGCCCTGCATTTGCAGCTAGACAGACAATTTTGGCTGTCTAGCTGCGGGAAGGCAAAGCAGGGGAGGAGGCTGCTGGACAACACATAGGATATGTCATACCAGCATTTCCGACTTCCTCTCCCTGGAACCCCCCCCCCCCATGCCTCGTTTTGACTGCTCTGCGTTCCTCTCCCAAGCACGCTGCCTGGGAAGCAGAGCAGAAGGGGGGGGAAGGTTGGTCCTCCAGGAACTGACCTCAAAGCGTGGGCTCCGAGGCTGGTTCCTGGAAAACCACATATCCTATGGCCATCTAGCCACTGACTAGTAGCAGCCATAGGATTGCTCCTTTAGCATGTGCCTGCTAATGCGGTAGCCTGCTATTTAGAGGGAAAGGGGAAAAATGGGAGGAATCAGGCATATGTCCGGGAAGTCTACTCAGAAGTAACTCCCACTGTGGTCAATAAAGCTTGTTCCCACAACTGCCATTAAGGGGAGTACAGCCTGGAGGGGGGAGCCTCTCTGACTGGTTCAGCAGCCCCTGCCAGTCTGATGACATTCACTTCCAATCCCCCCACCCCACCCAGAAGTATGTTTCTATCAGCAAAGGGAGAGAGGGGTGACTCAGCTAGAGGAGGAGGTGGGAACACAGATGAGGTAATCAGACTCCACCCAGCCATCAAGAAAATAATTCGATTAGAGCTCAGTGGAAACAGCAGAGAGCCCCAGGCTACAGTGATGATAAACCGGGACTTTAAGCACAGTGGAAACTGGAAAAGAAGCAGATACATTGGGGAAACTTCACAACAAAGTTGCAAGCCAGGTGAAGCTGATAGCATGGAAACACACCCAAGCTCAAACTCAGAACTTTAAAAGCGTAGGAGCATAAAAAGTAGGGCAAACTTTGGATTTGGATTTCTGAAGCATGGTGGCCATTTTGTGACCAGCCACCATTTTGTGCAACGCCTAACACCACAGCACCCTTTGCTGGTCAGAGATGACATTGTTTTTACTTGTTCAGCCTCATTCCTCACAATCATATGAATTCCACTGCCCCAGACACATCCCACTTTATGCAAATGACCCCCAGGCTTGTCCCCCTTTTTGTGGTTAAGCCATGTCAGAACTGAAACATGCAAAATGTGACATGCTTGCCTTAGTCCTTGTTGTCATGCCAATGTCAAAAGACAACTCCTTCCCCCTCCCTTTCCCTTAAGAGGTGGAGGAAGCCCATTAGGAGGAAGCCCAACTCACTCCCCCCTCTCTCACTTGAGGGGCAGGGAAAGGGAGGGGGAAGGAGTTGTCTTTTGACATTGGCATGACAACAAGGACTAAGCCAAGCATGCCACATTTTGCATTTTTCAATTCTGACATGGCTTAACCACAGAAAGGAGGGCACCCAATAAAAAGAGTTATTTGCCTAGTGCAGAGCATCACCATTGAAAAGGCCCTCTCCTCTATTTCCCCCACCTCACCTGAGATAGTAGGAAAGAACAATCCAGAGCAGAGCCTCCACAGATGATCTCAATGCACATGAGCAGGTTAATGTGGGAACAGGTGCTCTTTCGAATACCCAGGTTCCCACTCTCCCCTTCTTATTTTCACAGGCTGCTGCTCTACAGGAACAGATCACAGCCACCATGCTGTTGTGCTGATGGCACCTGCACTTCTGCATGCCATAGAGACCAGGAGGCTCCTCTCTGCTCCAGGTGCAGCTGTCAATTCTTCACTCCAGCCACACACGCCTGCCCGTGACAGTCAGTTACACCACAGGTGCAACATGCTATGTTGCACACCACCAGGAAAGGACTCTGCAACTGCCACCTTGCTGTTTATCTGGGCATTGACCAAGGCACAGGAGCCAGCCTTGGAGGCATGGGGGCTTAACAACCATCCACCTGTTCTATGTTCCATACAGGGGCTCCCTCTGTGGGCCTGATCCCTACCTTCAAACCACCCCCTGGAGACTACCCAAGGCTTGGGGAGATGAATCCGTATTATCTCCAGTTACTGATTGGTACAGAAGGTGCGGGAAGGTGAGGTCCCTGGTAAAGCAGACCTCGTCTGCACCTCCAGCTGCCACCTCAGTCGGGGCCACTTTAGTTTCTTCTATAGATGAGGACACAGCCTGGGAGATGCAGCCTCAGCCAAGGTGCCAGCTAGCGGCTCCTGACACCATACAGCCTGTGGAGAGCCAGGTCTCTTGCACCCACCCAGATGCAGTCCCCCACGCCTGGGATGCAACCTTTCAACCACTGCTAAGAACAGAACATGCAACCAAGTACTTGGGTCTCTGTGATTCCTTTATTTGCAGTTTGAGCCTAGCAAGGCTTGGATCCTTCCAACTAGCCTTTTCCAATCTGGGTCACTCCAGATGGACAGCTCCCATTATTCCTGGCCATTGGTCACACTAGATGGGGCTGATGAGAATTACAATCCGAACCTTTGGAAGGGGCACCGGGTGGGAACTGCTGCCCCAGACACAGGGCAAGGAGGCATGGATGCTGCTTGTGAGCCCAGGGGATCAACTTCCCATTCACCCTCATTAATCAAAAGGAACACATGGAAAGGGGCTAGCACATATATAATGGACATCTGGCACTTGGAAAGCCAATAGGAAGCCCGTCTCCTATTTCTCCCCCTCCTGTGCGTTTATGCTTGCTCTTGAATTGACACTGAACAATCAATAAAACTAGCCACTGAATAGGGGGATGATGAGGCTGGCTTTAGAAGATAAAATGTATTCTTTTAAGACCCAGTCTCAAGTTCTGTTTCTCAGCCACGTGCATCACAAAGTGCAAAACAACTTTATAAAATAGGTGTCAGAGGCCAAAGGAAGGCAGAAGCACATGCACAGGGGGGATAGGAGGAAGGAATTAAGAGCATACACAGAAGAACTACACAGGAAAGATCTGAATGTCCCTGATAGCCATGATAGTGCGGTCACTGAACTTGAGCCGGACATCCTAGAGAGTGAAGTCAAGTGGGCCTTAGGAAGCATTAGTAACAACAAAGCTAGCGGAGATGACAGTATTCAAGCCGAGCTATTTAAAATCCTAAAAGATGATGCTGTTAAAGTGCTGCATTCAATATGCCAACACATCTGGAACACTCAACAGTGGCCACAAGACTGGAAAAGGTCAGTTTACATTCCAATTCCAAAGAAGGGCAACGCCAAAGAGTGTTCAAACTACCGCACAATTGCGCTCATTTCACATGCCAGCAAGGTGATGCTCAAAATCCTACAAGCTAGGCTTCAGCAGTATGCGAACCGAGAACTACCGGAAGTACAAGCTGGGTTTAGAAGAGGCAGAGGAACTAGAGATCAAATCGCCAACATTCGCTGCATCATGGAGAAAGCAAGAGAATTCCAGAAAAACGTCTATTTCTGCTTCATTGACTACGCTAAAGCCTTTGATTGTGTGGATCACAACAAACTGTGGCAAATTCTTAAAGTGATGGGAGTACCAGACCACCTTACCTGTCTCCTAAGAAACCTGTACGAGGGTCAAGAAGCAACAGTAAGCACCAGACATGGAACAACCGATTGGTTCAAAATTGGGAAAGGAGTACGACAAGGCTGCATATTGTCACCCTGCTTATTTAACTTATATGCAGAGTACATCATGAGAAATGCCGGTTTGGATGAATCACAGGTCGGAATTAAGATTGCTGGGAGAATTATCAACAACCTCCGATATGCAGACGATACCACCCTAATGGCAGAAAGCGAAGAGGATCTAAAGAGCCTCTTGTTGAGGGTGAAAGAGGAGAGTGCAAAAGCTGGTTTGAAACTCAACATTAAAAAAACGAAGATCATGGCATCTGGCCCCATCACTTCCTGGCATATAGGAGGGGAAGAAATTGCAGCAGTGACAGATTTTACTTTCTTGGGCTCCAAGATCACCGCAGACGGTGACTGTAGCCATGAAATTAAAAGACGCTTGCTCCTTGGGAGGAAAGCTATGGCCAACCTAGACAGCATAGTAAGAAGCAGAGACATCACCTTGCCGACAAAGGTCCGTCTAATCAAAGCTATGGTTTTCCCAGTAGTAATGTATGGCTGTGAGAGCTGGACTATAAGGAAGGCTGAGCGCCGAAGAATTGATGCTTTCGAACTGTGGTGCTGGAGAAGACTCTTACGAGTGCCCTGGACTGCAAGGAGGTCAAATCAGTCCATCCTAAAGGAAATCAACCCTGAGTGCTCATTGGAAGGACAGATAATGAAGCTGAAGCTCCAATATTTTGGCCACCTAATGCGAAGAGAAAACTCCCTGGAAAAGACCCTGATGCTGGGAAAGACTGAAGGCAAAAGGAGAAGGGGACGGCAGAGGATGAGATGGCTAGATAGCATCACGGATGCAATGAATATGAACTTGAGCACGCTCCGGGAGAGAGCGCAGGACAGGAAGGCCTGGCGTGCTATGGTCCATGGGGTCACGAAGAGTCGGACACGACTGAACGACTGAACAACAACAACAACTTTGACAGAGCAGCAATTGTCTGCACAGGGGAGATGGCAAAAACAACAGAGACGGGACAAGAAATTGCATTTGAGCGTCATACTCTGCATTTGTTTTATTTCAAAGGAGCGATAATATTTAAAAAAATAAAAAAAATCCCAAAACTTCTGCATAGAACTCACATTTGAGCAATATGTGAGCCTTTCCCTCCATGCACTAAAGCTAGAGTCGCACCACACGCTGCTCCCCCTCCACACACGGGTCCCCAAAGACTGCAGCAATAACATTGCAAGTAAAATGTGCCTCTCTTGGAAGACTAGCAAATTTGTTGCAGAATGAGTTTTCGTAAGCAACAATACTTCATTAAAAAAAAAATACGCGACAGAAGCGTCTAAACCCGCTAAATTTATATTCCGACGACCGACCGAAACGCGCAAATCGCCGCTTTGCGGGCTTTGCCACTACGCAGCCTTTCCCCGGAAGTGACGTCTCAATCACAACTCCGCTCTGTCTACCTCAACTGCCGCGAACAAAAGGGATTTTCAATCCTTGCTCGAGACGCGCGCACACACCCTCCGCACCAGCCGCCGGCCTCGGCCTCCGATTGGCTCAAAGGACGCCCAGGGCCCGCGGCTCGCCCGCGCGCCCCGCCCCCTCGCGCGCCGATTGGCCCAGCGTCTTGCCTGGCGAGGGCGGTGGTTGGCGGCTGGGCGCGTCGATCTCGGCTGCTTGAGGAGGCTGGATGGAGAGTGGGGCCGAGCGGGGACGTCGGTGGCGGCGAGGACGGCCGAGACAGTCGCTGAGCTGAGGAGAGCTCCGGCGAGGTCGGTGGCGAGTGGGAGCCGGCGTGACGCCGGCGGCTTCGCGTGGCCGTGTGTGAGGGGGAGCCCCGGAGCGCGTGCGGGTGGCGTTGGGAGCCGGCGAGGGGGAGTGGTGGGAGCCACCAGGAGGCCTGCCGGGTGGCGGCGTGGGAGGGGGCGGCGCTGGGCGGGGGGGAGGGAGAGCAGCGGGGCATGGAGGGGAGCGGGCGTCCGAGATGCTTGTAACTGGAGAGCCGACCCGGGGTGTTGTGGTGGCCGCTGCCGCCACGACGCTGGGGGCTCGAGCTTCGTGAGAGAGGATGGCGTGTTAAGGGGTTCATGCGGAGCGAGCTCGGTGCCCTGACAAGGGGTTTAGAGCATCATCAGGTGCGAAGCGAGGGGAGGGATTAAGCGGTTCGGTTGGAGTGGGGAGGATGAATCCTGGAGCCCCTTCACACGTTACGATCAGTGCACATCTTCGAATGTCTGTTGTGCATGCGACACACAAGTGTCCGCACGCATACCTGTGTCGTACAGATAAAGGCAGAATTCTGATCAAGATTTCTGAAATCTTGATCAGAAATGGCCCTGATCAAGCAAGGCGCGTGTGGGGCTTGGGGGATGGGGTGGTGGTGATAGTTCCTTAGGTGTTGCTGCCTAATTTCAATTCATGATTTAATTTCCAAAAGAAAAAGTGCTGTTGATCAAGCTTTCCTAGACTTGTTCTGTCCTGAGAGACCTCCCACCTAATCCCTGGTGAGTAAGGATGGCTGTGGTACCTTGTGATACAATGTGAAGCACTTTGCACAGGCACGAGCATGGAGCCTTGGTGTTGTTTTATAGCTGAGGAAGTTCTTAAATCATGTTTGGAATGGAAGAAACTATGTATGTTTGGTTGTTCAAGGTGATAGAGATGCTGGTATAATAGCAATGAAGAGTGGTCTGGAAGGGGAAAATACTGGAGGGGTGATTGTCGGTTAGTTTTGCCTCCAGAGAAGTGTTTTTGGTGGTGCCAGTGGGAAGATAAAAGTTTGTGGCTATTAGTCATAGTGTGTCGTCTGGGAAGTGTGTAGTATTTTGTGAAGTGGCTGGATTTGGAGGAGTTTAGAGGGGCTTTAGAGCAATTTAATGGGGATGAAAAATGAATAGGGAATAGTCTTGATTGTTAAACAACTACCAGGGTGGTTTTTGCTAAGTCTTTTTCCCGGCAAACAGGAACTGAGATTAAGAAAAACACATGGTAAAGAAAAGATTTTTAAAAAAATTGTGACTGCTTCCCAGAGGACTGGCTGTCAAGCCATTTGTACTATATGACTAGTTGTTTATTATAAACCAAACCCTCTTCATGATTCGGTGAGGGATGCTGTTGGTTTATGTTTTGATATGTTATGTTTTGATATGAACTATTATACAGTTCTTAGCATGTCAGCTGAAATGAGAAGTGTTTTTGTGTGACATACAATAACACACCACTGAAAAACACCAAAAGCAATTTTTAGGACTCAGCTATTTAATTAGACATGTACCACAGCGGTGATACAGTAAATAGAAGTGTGCCAAAGAAAGGGGGATGCTTAAAAAGATATTAAATACAGTTCTCGCAAAGATGAAGGTAATATTCTAGTGGCTTGTGTAAAGCAGTTCTTCCTAGCCAGATATTTAAAAAAATCAAAGTACTATATTTAGTAATTAAGATATGTCTGTTAGACTTTTCACTCTTAACTTGCAATCCGTTTCTTGTCACTGCAACTTACTTGTACCACGTTCTGCAATATCAGCTTTTCGTCAGTTTGAGCTTTTGCTGTAGCTGCTATGCAGAATGTCTGTGTTTGTTGAAGGTGTGCTTCGTGGCCATAGTAGCACTGACAACACAAGTCAGCAGTCGCTATATGTTTACTCTGTGGTTATTGGAGGCATCTGGTATTGGAAGTCTGATAAACAAAGAATGGAACTCTAAAAGCAAACACGTCAACTTATAAAAATTAATGCTGTATGTTCTTTTAACTTTCTGTGAACCAAGATGTTACTGTGACATTGATTCACAAGATGTAGTACAGCCTTTCCTAACCTGGTGCGCTCTAGTTGTGTCAGACTACCACTCCCACCATCCCCAGTCAGCATGGTCATTGGGCATGCTTGATGGGGGTGATTAGAGGTGTTGTTCAACATATCTGGAAGGCACTAGCTTGGGAAATGCTGCTGTGGTACACGACTTAATGACTGAACAACAACAAAAATGGATTGACAGAAAGCCAGGATCAAGATTATGATCTAGATATTTAGGAAACTCCTATTTTAAAACCTGTAATCCATATACTAACAAATAGATTTGTAAAGGGCTGATATGGTCTTGTAAATCTCTCAAACCCACCTCTACCACCACCACTGCAATACTAATGCTGTCATACATTTTGTAAATGTGGGTGTTGTGGTTTTCTTTTTCCTTGGCGATTGGGCTTCTGATATTTAGTACAGTACAGGCAAGTAATTCCTGAAATATTTCATTAACTGAAGTTTGTTCACATGCTTCACTATACAAGTACAAGTGACTTCAAAGAAGGAACAGAGAGGATCCTAAATATTTAAGGAGAAATAATGATCTGGATTATACAAGGAATTATATTTTTTGAGGTACTATAATGCAAGAGACTGTTGCAGGGTCTACCAACAGAGCAATGTTTTTAATGTTATCTTAGGGCACTGCTAGGCAATCATGTATACTCTTCATTTCCACATGCATTCTTTCAGTTTTCATTGTTGCTGTCTCTAGCTGGCTTACCTCAGACTGGCTGAGATGGGGATTTCCAAAAGGAGCAGTGTCTGCCTTTTCTGGAAACATGGTTGTGTCAGACTGAATTTTTTATTATAGTCCTTCAGACTAAGATATCCAAGGTTTTAAAGGGGAATGGGGATAAAATGATTGTTCATGCTCTGTAGTAAATGGGAGCTGCTGCTGATACATAGAGAAAGAGATGCATACTGAAAAAAGTTCTTACTGCAAAATAAGTTGCTTTCATTTCTAGTTTTAACCTTTTCCATGATCTTTTGGAATGAGTGGAAGTCCTGTAATGGAGGAAATTGAATGAAAAGGGCAGTTTGAAACCACTAAGGTTCAGTTCTGGGCAGGAAATAAGTAGGTTTCCTTCCTCAGTTGCCAACAGTGCCAAAGTTGCCATCACTGTGGATGGGAAGCAACTTTGCACAATTGCACAGAAAGCAGTCATGAGCAGACCACATGTCTGTTTTCTGAAAGATGAGGAAGAGCCATGCTGTTCTCCTGAAGTCCAAGTGTTCTCCTTCTGAACCAGGTGTGGGTTTCATACATGCCACATAAAGATAGGTTTGCATTTTTAATAGCTGGAGAATGCATGGAGGCAACTGGACAAATTCTGTATTACCGGTAAAAGCCCTGTTTGATTTGCTTTCAAATTCAACGTAGAGTGTGTTCATGGATATATACTGAAAGCACTTGAAAGGCTGGCTTGAATATCAGAATAAAAGTATCTCACATCTGGATTAGAGAGTTAGAAACCTCAGAACATGATATGACATGAACTAAAAACGCTTTTTTTTTTTAAGTTATCAAAAGCTTTCTATTGGGGGATGACTTGTGAGAGGTGAAATAGAGCTTAGCTTCTTCAAACTGGAGGACTGAAGAAGCTAAACCACCACTGATTTTTGTATGCTGAAGTAGGCTGTGTGAAGCTTTATATGAAAATGGGCATCCAGTCATATAGTTTAGTAAGCTAGGGTGCTACCATTTTTTATACAGATGCTCTGTATTTCTGATAGCAGAGGATAGGCAGAAACTTAACCAAGGTTGCTTCTACCCATCACTTAATGCTGGAAAATATTGTATTGGTTGCCTGATGTGCAGTTGTAAACACATAAGACCAACTGTTGGGAAGAAAGGTGGTAACTCAACAAATGGCAATGGGGAACATTACTAAGGCCTGCAGGTAAGTAAATGTGATTTAAAGAAAATATATAAACAGAAGGTTAGTAATTTCTTTCAAACACCTACTGCAGCCTCAGTATTTCATTCATTAAAATAATGAATGTGGCATCCTTTTTGCACATAGAAAGGACTGGTTTGACACTTCCAGTGTCACTGATTCCTTAAACTCAAGATGGTTTTTAAATCTTACATGAAAATTCCACAATTCTTAGCTTCTTCTGATTTCTGTTCTGCTTCCATTGCTGAATTTAAATTTGAACAAATAAACATGCAAAAGTTCATCTGACATTACGAACCAGTTTTGGTTTGACAGATCCAAGCAATTATTTGTTACAGCATCAATCATGGGGAGGGGGCAGGGGTTAGGTGCTTCCAAGTCACACAGCCTGGCCTGTGTGCATGATATTCATGAACCAGTATTTGGTTTCTTTGAGAACAGCCACCAATTCACAGGCCCCATAGATGTGAATGTTGCAACCCCAATGGACAGAGTGCTGGCTTAGATTTACCACTTGGCATCATTGCTAGCTAATTCTTACAACAGTGCTGGAAATTCACAGAGCAGAGAGGCAAAGTGCCAGAGAATTGGTGACAGAATAAAGAAAAGAGCAGGCATACATTTGATTATGTCTAGAATATTTATCAAGTACCTTTCCTAGCTTTGAAGTTCTGCTTCTTAATAAAAGTCATGAAAAAAGTTCCAGTAGGACGCTGAAGATTATTGTCATCTGAAAACCAAAGCTTCAAACAGTAGTAAGACTATCAGAATTTTTTGTGCTGATTTAGAAATACAAAAATGGCATATATGGGACTGAAGCAAAAAATAAATAAATCCACGTGCCAGTACTTGGTTTTCTGTGATTGTCACTGCATAAGATATCTATTTTGAAAAGACTGAGGCTTTTATTTTAGTGGTTATCAGTCAGAAATAAGAATAATTTGTGAAATGGAGTCATCATCAAAGGAAGCTTATTTTTGTTTGGCATAAAGATATATACTTGTCTTTTAGATTTTTCCTGGTTCATTTGTCTCTACATAATATAGGACAGAGATTGTGGGATAGTGGCTGTGGGAAAAGTGATTGGCTTTTTCTCAAGTGAAGCAGAGAAAAATTTATTGAGACTTGCATCTTTAGGTTTCTGTATTCAAAGTTTTCTGTATACGACTGTTACAGACAATGGATGTGTGGCTTGTGATAACAGGGCAAACCTATACATGTAAATTTTGAAAACGGTGCCATTGAGTTCATTGGGGCTTACTGTCAGATACGTGGGGATAGGATTGCAGCCTAAAGCTGACAATTTAATCTAAAAATGTAGATAAATTGAAATAATACTACATTTGTACATTTCTGTAGATATTGGTATGATTGCTTCCATACCACAAGGAAGTAATACATTTGACATCATGTGAGCATAGAAACATAATCTCATCTAGTTTTTAAGAGAGTTTTAGTAGTGCTAAAAATTCCAGTTTACTTAGATACAATTTATTTAAATGAAGCTTGGTCACAGAAGAGCCTTGTTTCGGTAACAGGTATTTGTTGTCAAAGAATATAGAAGGACAGGAAATATCTCCAATAATTGCAGGAAAATGCTGGCCTCTGTTCCTTGTAGTATATTCCAAGAAAATAACACCAGGCATCTAAGGCAAAGTCTTCAAAATTGGTTTAACCTATCTTCTGAGAAACTGCTGCTACATATTACTGTATTAACTTGGTCTTTCAGTAGAGCAATTAAGTTTTCATTTAATTTACTTCTTCATGGAATCCTATCCTTCAGAAATGCTGTTCTTAATCAGATTATTATGTTCTCATAGTGTAGTCCATTTTGTCCAGGTTTAATACAGAGGATCTGTGAGCACACCATTGCTGGCGTAGCTGTACTTGATTACAGTTTACAAACTATTTACAATATCATGTGTTTCATTTAATGTTTCTGGCTTTACAAAATATGGCATTAACATTTGCTGTGTTAAATGTAATGTTCAGATTGTTGTGAAATGTGAGTTTTGGTGTTCAACATTCAAATTTTGAATTTACAATAACAGCGAAAACTTTAAACCTAGAGCCAAACAAGATTTTCTTTTCTTTAAAAGCAATTTGGGGCTGGGATGGGGGGCTCCAAGTGTGATCAGGGTTGAAGTAAGCAGGGACTGGAATTCTAATCCTTTACCTTGCACCACAAATCCAATCCATATTGCCCCTCCTTGCTTTTAAGATGAGAGAATTAGATGGGGAGATTCAGTCACAGATGTCCCATCGAGGATCGTGTGCTTTCAACGATTATTAGAAACTTGTTTACCCTGGTTTTTCCCAACCATTTCCCAACCTTAATATTGTTGTGCTTTTATAATGGTATAAGATAGTGTTTTATCATTTGTTGTAAACTGCTTTGAGAGTTCTTAAAATGGGAAGTGGTACGCAAATATTTTTAGATAAATAAATGATACAGTTTGGCCTTGAGTAATACATCTGAAGTAGTACTTGTTAATAATATTCTCATACTGTTCATTTCCTAAACAGACATTCAGGGGATGCTTAAAAGAGCAGACTTCTAAAATCTGAAGCAAAGCTATACTGGTCCTCCTCCAGCCTCTGCACCGTTGCAGTAAAACTCCATGTAAAGAGTATGAATTGATAACTAGTTTACTTTTTAACTATAGTATGTGTCCTTATCTCAAATCGCAACTTAACCTTATCTCAGTTATGACTCATCTACTGACAGTACAATATGGACATTTATTTTCTAGCACATAAAAACATAGATTTGACTAGTATCTACAGCCGTTGCTATCTGAACACTGCCACTTTATCTTCAAGACTTTCTGAGCAGATCTGAGCAATATCTTGTGTGATCCTTTAGATAAGGGGCCCTGAATATGAATTCCAAGCGAAGTATTCTTAGTGGCATAGTGAATGAACAATCAGGATTATGTGGTTGACAACTACCTCCATATTACTGAGTCTTCTTTATGGAAAGTGATCATGCAGTTACTCTAGACTTGGGAGGAGGCTATACGTACAGTCCAGACTTGGCTTTGAGTGTGAAAATAAGCCCCAAATCAGTCTGGATTCTATTCAAGATACCATCTTCCTGGCAAATTATTAGTTACGTATGGACAGGTAGTGATTGTTGCAGTTTTATATTATTTGTTCTGCAGCTTGTTTTCTCCCAATTTATAACTATTATAATTTGAAAACTTTATACTATACACCTAACTGTATATTTATGAGATGTGAACAGATCCTGCAAGGGAGCAATGCTGTGTCCTCTAGACAGTGTCTGGGAGACACAGGATATTTCAGTTTCCTGGACCCTCCCCTTTGTAGCCTGGGGGAGGGTCCAGGAACTACGAACAGCCCATGAAGAGAACCCATGGTTTGTTGTTGGGTTGTGAACTGTGGTTGTTCATGAGTAACAAACGATGGTGTGTTATCACAGCTGGATTCCGACAACACAATAACCCACAATTCAACAACAACCCATGGTTCAACAACAACCCATACTCAATCCTTGAGTGTTGGTTATCGTGTTGCCTGAACCCAGCCATGTCATCCCTTCCCTGATTTTAAAGGTCTGATGGACTTTAGATTTGCATATTAAAATTACTGGACTATCTGGACATCAGTTTACTGCATATGAACAAAACACAGTGGACTTCTGTTGCTAACTACTTTGCATTAACTTGATTTCAACACTTTTCTGTAGAGTAGAGTTACTATTTATTTTAAAGGCCATATTCTCTTTGAAACACTTCCTACAACTCATCAAACACTAGTTGTAAAAACTGAGACAAATGTGTACTTTTTAATCTACAGCAATAAAGCTGTTAGAAATTGTTTGTTTTTAACTAAATTAAGGTCTCACCTCTAACTCCATCATAGTTTGCTTTATATAGCAATGACTTTGAAGAGCCTGTTGAAGTTGCCAGGAAGTTACAGTAACAGTGTAAAAGTGTGCATCAAAAAAGGGTTTCAGAAAGGTGTGAGGGAATGTATCCTGTGTGGCTGTTAATTCAAGAGCAACATACTTTCTCCGGTGTTGTGTCGACACTGATACAGCTCTGTCTGGTCTTGTTGGAAATTATGAAAGCAGACATTTATGAGTTTTCCAAACTGTTTAAACGTTCCCTAGACAGTCAACTTATTTATCTGTAGCACTGAACATACTTGGTATCATGACAGTTGTAATGAGTTGTTACACTGGATTTCAAACAGCCACAATACTGGAAAGAGTCATAGTCGTGCTTTCATTTCGAGGAGAATATCTAATGAGAACACTAATGTATTTTCTCTCTCTTCCCTGCTTTTCAAATCTTTGATGTTCTACTGAAGAACTTAATATTTCACCTTGATTTCCAGCATGGGAATAATCCAATTAATGCAGTGGGAAATCAGTATACCTCTAAATTTCTCATGACATATTGAGTATATTCAAACATCTTTTGCAAGTAGAAAGCAGCTGGAAAACTATTACACCTTAAACAAACCTGAATATGTCCGCATTTGTTTGGATCTACTTGGAATAATGCAAATAGCATGCAAAGTGGTGGTGGTAGCTGTGGAGCATTTTGAAAGTAATAGAGACTCTTTCCTGGATTAGTGCATCCTAGTGAAGACTATTTCTCTGATAGCCAAAACTATCGTCTTACAAACATTAAGGTGTGTTCTATAAATTGAAGGTCCGTGATCACTGTAATCTTTTTTAATAGTGACAGACTGATTTGGACTCAAAATGAGTAAGGAATACTGACTTCAGGCAGTGTTGCTCTGGTGATTTACCTTTTAGTGACTTCTAATATCTGAGGTTTCAGACTTGTTAAGCAGGATGACTTCTAGTTATTTCAGCATGAATGAATGCCTTGAAACTTTGTTAGAGAAATTCTTTAAGCAATGTAACATGAGTGGTTTTGCCACGCTTACACTAGGTGAGCCATTGTTCTGTATAGTTATTGCCTTTCAAACATGCATTTAAAAATTTTGAATTATAGGAGTTCAAAGTTGTTCTCAATGGGACATTTAGCTATATTGTCTAGATGCCTAGTCCACTGTAGTATAGCTTTTAAGAAATACACACTCTTATTGTCATTAAATTGACTGCTACTCAGTGATTATTATGCTGCTGTGTTAGCACTTGTGTTGTACCCAGGCTATCTGGGTACACATATGTTTGTGCAACTATGAGAAAAGATGAATGATGGCTCATTTGCAAGTAGCTGTGGGAATAAAAAAGGAACACTGCTTGTGTGTGTTTTTGGTAGTAGAGCTTCTAATCTGAAAACCAGTACACTTTTATGTATTTATTACATTATAAATATAGGCTTGATGGCTGTTCAAAATCTAGTTAAACTTTCTTTTCTCTTCCCAGGTATTCAAGATGAATCTCGAAAAACTGAGCAAACCTGAACTACTGACACTATTTAGCATTCTTGAAGGGGAACTGGAAGCCAGAGATCTTGTCATAGAAGCCTTAAAGGTAAGCTATAAATACTCGGAGAGCTGAAATGCAACATTGCTGCTGCAGATGCTGTCCTCATGTTCTACCCAAAGATACATAGTTAAGTGGCAATGATTGACTTATTGTTTAACAATTCAGGTTTAGTTGGTAATATTAACATTTGTGAACTATGTAATAGTCTGTGCCTTGCCTTTTGATGTCAAAGTTGATGACAGGTCCAAAGAGTTCTATGGTTAAACACCTTGGTTATTGCAAATGTAAGGATATCATCTTTAAATTAGAGCTGCTGTTCCTCCATCATAGCAGAATGGTCAGACTTGAACTTCTTGTTCTCAGTGTCATGTATCAGCATGTTTCTGTAAAAGAGATGAACAGCAGCTATAGTAGTCTCAACAGGTAAGAAAAGCAACACAGATTCTTCCTCTGGATTCATAAGTAACCCCGTTGGCTTCTATCAATCCTTGTCTAAGGCCACATCTGCAATGTAATTTATTGCACTTGTGCAGTGTTGAAATCTGTTGCTAGGAGATGAATTATTTGGTTTTCACTAGATCTTACTATCTTCATATTTTTTTAGTGTTTGCATGTCACAATATTTAATTTATATTCATGCATTTTCTGTTAGTATCAATACAATCAAGGCCTCTTTAGCAAATTTGTATGTTTGTTTAATCACCCAAAAAGTAAATAGGAATCTATTTAAACCAAAAATCTTTATTTTTTAATCATGAAGTTGAGTGCAAGGGTAAATAACAAAATATAATTTGTCACACCCACAACAAGAGTAACAATGTCACTGAGGCATTTTGTCTGAATGTTTTTATTTTAAGCACAGAAAAATCAAGCAAGTAAAATTTCCCATTATAGCACTAGCAACCTATCACAATGTAGACAAGGCAGGCCAGGCATGATTTACATGTACATACAATGTACTGAGTTGAACACTAGTGCAGAGAAATCCTAAGAATAATCCAGGTATCTGCAGTCATTGTGTCAAGAACAAATCACTTGTCATTACTAGATATATTACTTGCTGATGTTCTTGCATATTATATCACTTTTCTCTGTTCATATTGAACATGTAATGTGTTTAAATTGGCACAAGAGCTGGGGAAGTGTGGGCCATCCCTGAATGTGTGAATGAGGAAATTTTTATCTCTCCTTAAGCCTAATAATTCTATGCATAATATCTAGACAAGAGTGGTGAAAAGCATAGATACTGAAAATATAACTTGGATAATATGGTATTGTTCAGGGTAAAAGGCCTCATACTGTAGCTGTACACTGTGAAGTCATTAATCTGCTGCTTTTCTTTCAGTCTGAAGATACCTGTTAGGGTGAAACCATCTACGTGTTTTGTCCTTTTTAGTGTACTACTGTAGTGCTCTTAATATCATGAAGGTACTTGAAGCCTTTCAGACTTCAGCTAATTGTGTAGGGAGTGCATCATGCCAAATCTCACTAATTTTGTTTTGGGGATATTATTAAAAGTGCTGTTTAAAAAACAAACACAGTACTCATATAGCTCCTTTTACATACTTAGAGGCTTTTATTTCAATTAGGAAAAGTTATTTTGGTATTACTACATTAAACGAACTTGTGCAAAGGTAATTACAGCTCTGAGAATGGTAAGGAGATGAAATGGAGTAGTGTAATGAAGTGGGGTAAGAACATAAGAAGAGCCCTAGTAGATCAGACAAAGGCCTATGTAATCCAGCATTCTGTTCCCACAGTGGCCAACCAGGATATGAGTGTAATAGCACCTTCTCTCCCCTCCACCCCCGCTTGTGTTCCCCAGCAGCTGGACATAGCATAGCATCATGACTAATAGCCATTGATAGCATTTATTTATGTATTTAATTACATTTCTATACCACCCATTAGCCAAAGCTGTCTGGCCCTATCCTCCATGAATAAGTACTACTCTCTGTCCAGAATCTCCCACCGTACAGCTTCACTGGATGACCCCAGGTTCCAGTATTACAAAAGGGAGAAAAATGTCTCCCTATCCACTTTCTCCACACCATTCCTCAATTTATGTACTTTGATCATGTCCCACTTACTTGCCTTTTAGCTAAGCTAAAAAGGCTCAAATATTGTAACCTTTCCTCACAGGGGAGTTAATCCTACCCCTTGATCATTTTGGTTGCTTTTTCTGCACATTTCCAGCTCTACAATATCTGTTTTCACATACAGTGACAGAGCCATACACGGTATTCCAAATGTGGCTGCACCACAGATTAGTATAAAGGCATTATGATACTAGCAGTTTTATTTTTGATTCCTTACCTAATGATCCACAACATGGAGTTTTTCTTTTTCAGAGCAGCCATACACTGAATCAACATTTTCATGAAGTTGTTTGCCATAACCCCAAGATCCCTTCCTGGGTTTTTCCCCCAGTGTGCATTACTTTACACTTGTTTACACTGAAGCATATTTGCCTTTTCAATGCCCATTTAATGTCTGAATAGATCCTTTTGGAACTCTTTGCTGTCACTTTTGTTTTAACTACCCTAAATCATTTGGTGTCATTAGCAAACACGACCACTTTACTGCTCATGCCTAACGCCAGGTGATTTATGAACAAGTTAAAAACTGTTTATATCCCTCCATTTCAAGAACTGTCCACTTATTCCTACTTTCAACTTCCTGTTCTTTAACCAGTTTCCAATCTATAAGAAGAACTCTCCTCTTATGCCATGACTAGTAAGTTTGTTGTGGAGTCTTTGGTGGTGAATTTGTCAAAAGACCTCTGGAAGTCCAAGTAAACAATGCCTGTGGGATCACCCCTATCCACATGCTTGTTGACACTGTCAGCATAAACACCCTTGAAACAAATGGGACTGCTTGCTGTTGGTGGAAAGGAATGCAGAGAAACCTGCAGTCCTTAAACGGTAGTGCAACTACTCCTGAAGAAGCCCACTCTGGACCCAATGTTTTTGGACAACTTCTGCCCACTTGCAAATACCCCTTTCTTAGGGAAGGTACTGGAGAAGGTCATGGCAGAACAACTACAGGGATTCTTGGTGGATGCTGATTATCTAGACCCATTCCAGTATGGGTTTTGACCTGATTACAGGACTGAATCAGCCTTAATTGCCTTGACAAATGACCTTTATCAAGAGAGGGACAGGGGGAGTGCAACTCTGCAAATTCTGCTCTATCTCTCATCAGCTTTTGATGCCATTGACCATGATATCCTCCTGGATCGACTCCATGGGATGGCATTGGAAGCACTGTGTTACAGTGGTTCCATTCCAAGTGCTAGTAACCTCAAGCCACTTGGGCTTCCGGCAACAGTGATGGATCTAGGAGTACCCCCAACCTAGGGACCTGATCTTTCAGAGGGAGTGCAGCCCCATCCAGAACAGGCAAGACTGGATTACTGCAATGTGCTCTATGTGGGGGCTGCCCTTAAGGCTGCCCCAGAAGCTAGAGTTAGTGCACAACACAGCAGCTTGGCTGTTATCAGGAGCTGTTCTTTTTCAGCATGCAACTCCTTTGCTGAGGGAACTGCACTGACTGCCCATTAGCTACCAGACCAGGTTTACGTTTTTGGTACTAAGGTACAAAGCTCTAAACAATTTGGGAGCAGGATACATGACAGAGCGCCTTCTCCCTTACCAACCTGCCCAATCACTGAGGGCATCAGAGGGCATCCTCCTGGTCGTTCCACATGGACCTATGGCCTGACTAGAGTCTACCTGGAGAAGCGCCTTCAGTGTGGTGGCTCCTTTCCTATGGAATTCCCTGCCTCTGGTGGTCAGACAGGTGCCAACACTGGGTTGTTTTCAGTGCCTTCTAAAAACAGCTCTTTTTCAGGAAGGCTTCCTTGGTTGACCAGCCTCAATTTTATTGGCACTCTGTTTTTCAAAGTATAATTTTAATATCATGTTTCATTCTTTTACCCTTTTGTTCATTTTATCTTGTGTTGTTCACCACTCCAAAATGTGTTTAGTTGTGGAGCAGTATACAAATGTTGTAAATAAAGAAATACCATTGCAGAAGTGATCAACTGGCAGAAGAAGAGGGAATTCTCTGGTGCACCTTCTCCCAGACTCCCTTTCTGCCTTGCTTCCTTAATTTAGATTATTACTGTGCTAATACTGACCGTAGAGAATGGAGAAGACTTCGGTCTCTGAGCTGCACCTGCTGTCTGTTCTGGGGGAAATTGAAAGGAGAGCAGATGCTCTAGGAACATAAAGCAGCCTTTCTGTTCCTAAAGTTATTTTATGTATGACTTAGTTTGCTCATAAAATTATCATTATATTTTAAAACTTTTAAAAGTAAACTCAGTTAGTAAATTTGTAACTATTGTCTAAATAGGTTAGGACTACATTAAATGACTGCTACAGCATCAGAAACACAGGACTCCATAGAACAAAACCCAAGCTGTCAAGAATGCACATTTACTGTCAAGAATTCACAATAGTGACTCTACTCACATGTTGGGAAATTGAGCATAAATGTCTATCAGTAAAATATACTTTAAAGCAATAATTTTAATAAGGAAGGAAAGAACTAACTATGCTTACAGAGAGGATTAAAAAATATTTTTCCCCATGGCTTCATTATTTCTAGACATTTTACATCTCTAGTCCTTCTGTAAAAGTGTTCTTATGACATAGTTTTTAGAAATCCTTTTGTGGGGAGTAAAGGCTGGGTAACAATATTTAAATACTTTGTCTAAAATTCAAAAGAAAATATCTCATTATCCAAAGCTGTTCCAGCTTTTCAGGGTGGGGGAAACGGTCCTGGGGAAAAACAGAAAAAATCTATTTCTTCTGCATTTTTTCTGGAGGTTTTCCAGGCCTTCACATCTCTACATATAGATTGACACACACATATCTTAAAACTAGACTGTTTGAATTTTTTTTAAAAAAATGCTGTCTTAGCTCTTTTTTCTTGCTGATTCTGATTTGGATTCCTGTCATTAGGTTTTCAGTGCATTGTAGACTGGTACATTTCTGCAAAATATGTGTACTACTTCCTCAACTGACAATGATTTCTTGCTGTGTCTGAGTTGGTTGTCTAAAAAAAAAACTAATCTATTCCTGTTTCACTCATCCTCTTCCCTTTAACAGTTTTTCCTCCTTGCGTTGTGATTTACCACATTCTT
Source organism: Heloderma suspectum (assembly GCF_057233095.1). Taxonomy (NCBI): domain Eukaryota; kingdom Metazoa; phylum Chordata; class Lepidosauria; order Squamata; family Helodermatidae; genus Heloderma; species Heloderma suspectum. Next base: position 258,818,353 of record NC_139461.1, read on the forward strand.
AACAATTCTGAAGGATGACTCAGATAATATCTAAGCAAGTTTATTAAAGGATTAACTAGCACATTTTAAGCAAAAGCCATAATCTGGTAGATTGCACATTCCTGAGTTTCCTATTTGTTAGCTATGGAAAAGGAAACATAGGCCTCTTTCCACAGCAAACCATGGAAAGCCCATGTGTGCATAGTTTTCGGAATCCATTGCAAGGTACTTCTAATCACAAATGACTTATACCAAGGAAGTGCCCGTGCAAGGACACTAATTGATGGGGAATTTCCCACCTCTTCTTACTGCAGTCCTCCATGCCCCCACCCCAGAAAGCCTTTCTTGAGGGTCAGGAAGCTGCCAGGGTTGTGGGGTGGGTTGGCTAGAATGTGAGGGGGGATTTGGGTAGAGGCAGAACATAGGCTTTTTCTGTTGATGTTGGTCATCGTTACAGACAAAGTAGGAACTGCCATTCTAACAGTGGTACGACATTGTGTCAGCTTGCATGTAAAGTTGCATCATCAGAGCCAGATAAATGGAAAAGGATTTTGCACCTGCACATACTGTTATATCACAGAGCAACTTGAGAAGTAGGCCTGGGAAAGTAGCTGCCATATATTGAGTAAGTGAGTAAATCAGGTTTTGGGGACCATCTGCTTGATTTTACTTCACCACTGTGAAGATTTTTGCACATTTCTTCCCATGTGAATTTAATTAGTAGATTTGAAGTAGATCTTCAAATGTTTTGGACTTCAACTCCCAATTTTCCTGACCATTGGTCATGCTGGCAGGGGCTTCTGGAAGTTGAAGTCCAAAACATCTGGCGATCTACCTTCTGCCCACTGCTAGTTTAAATAACAAAGGATTTACTCTTGAAAGCCATACATGTTGCCTATGTTTGAAATTCAAAAGCACCAAGAAAATGGAGAGAAAATTAAAATAGTATGCAGTGGCATGCTTTAGTCTTTCAAACTGATGATGTAGGAAAGAAGAAGAATAAAGGGTGTAGCACTGGCCTTTCAGCATTGACTAGCAATCTCAATTGTGTACAAGAAAAATATTACCTGCTGAAAATGAGTTAAGTGATGTAAGACTATACATAGGTTGTCCAGGTGAGTGTGTGATCTTCTTTCCAGAAACTAGGATGAGCATCATGACTGGAAGTATGCTGTTGCTAAGGTAGTTTGGCACTATTATGCACAGCTGGCAATATGAAGCTGCTGACTCCTGAGGGGAATTTTGAATTATTCACACTCCTTAAGGGTGAACAGTATTCTAAAGAAATGGATAAAAAAGATTTACTCACCAGGGGTGTTAAAAATTAAAATCAATTAAGGCCATATAAAGTATTGGCTCAAATTATAGCTAATTTTGACTAATGGAAAAATACTACAGAGAAAACCCAGAAAGAGTGCTAAAATTAATACATATGGCTTTGAAACCCAAATGTGACTGGACTAACCATGGGTCTGCAAATTTTGGCTTGGCTTAGCCAGCAATTACTTGTGGTTGCCATTGACCTTCTGTCCCTTTGAGCTCATACAGACACGATGCTCAGAGGACAGGAATCTTCTTTTTCTTCACTTCTTGCTGAGCTATGAAGAAGTGGAGGGGGAAATTCATGGGTCTCCCTTGCTGCTCCTTCCCAGCACAGTGAGGGTCAAACTAGATCTGACATTAATTGTGTGAATGCAGTTAACATATGTGTTTTTGTTAAGGAAATAGGTGTGGGGAAGGAAGCCTGAGCAACCCAGGACCATGGGTAGTGAGGAAGGAAGTTTAACTCTCTGCTATGGTCCCAACACAAAATCTCTGAAGCTACTATTTACATTTCAAGGGAAGCATCTGTTGGTGATATTTTCAGAATATGTTTGCAATGCTGAAAACTGATTTTTATTTTCTTGCTTTAACATGAGTTTGGGCTTGTGTTTCAGTTAGTAATGAAGTTGGGTGCTTAAAATTTAAGCACTATTGCTGAGAAACAGGAATAGTAGCAATCCATGTGCAAATCCTAAGTGTCATGCTTTCTCTTACTGGTCTTCTTAAACAACATATTCCCTAGAAGTCCAGAGGTCCAAGAAAGTTACTATTTGGGTATCACCCTTTCAAAGGGCTACTTCAGTTTTGAAGATCAAAGATGTTGCAATAATCAACTAATATGGAGCTGGAGAGGGCATAGAAAGAAGAACAAAATCTTACCAATTCAGAATTTGTCTATATACACAAGCCAGCAATCTTCAGAAAAGATCAGTGGTAAGCAATACAAACTTTCCTATGAAGTATGCAGTGGCACCATACTTCTTTGGGGGCTACGTCCAGGGCTCTATAAAGCCTGGGCCCACCAAACAACTGACAGAGATGGCAGCAGATAATGGGGCCCAGCAGCAGCACCCAGCACGGACGTATCAGGGCAGGTACCAACTGTAACAACATCTTTTTTCCTTTATTTTTTTTTAAATCTGCAACTGGGGTTGGGTGCTCTGCTCAAGGCATCCATTGAGACTCTAGGAGTATCTGCCACCTCCATTTCCCAGATCTGCCCAGAGACACTTTGGGAAGATGAAGATAGTGGGCATGCTAGGAGCTTCGGTCTCCACCTTGCTGAGCAGTGTTACCCAGCCACCCAGTTGTAATTGTGAATACTTTTCTTTTTTGGGGGGGGGCATTTCTGCCACCTGGTAAGTTTGAGAGTGAGCAGAGCAGCTGTGATGGACCAGTGTAAGAAAGTGGCAGCATGGGGAGGGGAGTGTGGCCAGGGTGGCATGGAGGGCCCATCTGGAGTGCACCTCATCCAGGGCCCCTTCAAACATGGCAGTGCTCCTGGAAGAATAGAAACATTTTCTCCACTGTTAGACTCCATTTGCCTAGGTGGTAGATTCATGTTAATCTCAATTCAGTGCCAGTTTTCCTTCTAGAGAGGTGAGAGAATATAGGCAAAGCGCCTTGCCAATTCTTATGTATAAAGCTGCTAGATCAGGCTTTGTTCAGTTGATAGAGGTTGATGAGTGATTCACCAAATAAACCTTGTGTGTCTGTGTTTTCTTTTAATATACTGGTAACTGCTTCTTTTAGCATTATTATACAGAATATCATTTGGATCTGGAGCTTCTGTGGATCAGAGATAAGAGGTTCAGTCTTTTATCATGTTTCTGGCTGATTAGATTAATGAAATCTTACTCATTTTCTCTCTGCCCCCTTGTTATGACCTCAGCCTGTATTCATTTTCAAACATCTGTCTCTGGGGGTGCGGGGAGGGAACTAGGAATAAGGAAGTTCAAGATTGCATGGTAAGCTATTTAAAGATGCCATTTTTCTGTGTTTTCAAAGAGGCACTTCTGTACAAATGAAAGCTGCTTGAGAATTGTGGGATCTAATAGTACAGTGAAGCCAGCAGTTCAAATAGTTTGCTTATATGATGTCAATATAGGAAAATAAACAGGCTGGATGGTAGACCTCTATGTCTGCCACAAAAACACTAATTATAACTAAACCATTTTTGTTTTTCACCATATCTAAGGGATATGTTGCAAGTCAGGAGGAAACATTTCCTTAAGCCCTCTGTAAAACAAGCATCCAATATATAAGAAAAGCCTGTGGGAAACATTCTTCCCAAGGCAGTATGCAAATAATTTTTGAGAGGCAAACAGTTTCTTTTTTGCAGGGTGTAGCTTGCTTCATGCACTGATCGTCTCTTTAATTCCAAGTTAGAAAAAGGCCCTATAGTCCTGGGATCCTCCCCTATCTGTAATGTTGCCCTTTCCTCTCCTCATTGCTCCAGCATGCATATGCCCACCCATACGCCATTTTGTTGCCCATTCACCCAACTTGGAGAGATCCTTCTGCAGTTCTTCACAATTGCTTTTTGTTTTTACCACCCTGAATAATTTGATGTCATCCACATACTTGGCTGCCTCACTGCTAACCCCCAACTCCAGATAATTTATGAAAATGTTAAAAAGTACTGTTCCAAGTATAAATCTTGGAAGACCTCACTTCATATTGAGCACTGCCTATTCTGCTCTCTGTTTCCTGTTCTTTAACGAGTTGCCAATCCATAAGAGGACCCGTCCCGATAAGACCCGTCCTCTTATCCTATTGTTACTGAATGTCTTCAGTTGCACGTGAACTCACGTGTACTCAACAAACCCAGAAATATAGGGATCTTTTGCAGATGTGTGCTGTGCACAGAGTAGATTTTACACTGTACAGCAATAAAGTGGGAAAATTAACTCGCTGATAAAGGTCAAGAATTATAGTTTTTAATCATAGTGTTTTACAGAAAATAATTCTGGGTTAGTGTACTAATCCCTCTTAGCACTGAACTAGCAGACTGTTCCTAATAATAGTGATTAGACAGAGAAGAGATGGGAGTGGAGAGTTACTGTTAGCTGAGTAAAGACTGTGCAGGATGCTAGGGAAGGTGATGAGGCATAGCAAGGGAGGCTAAGCACAACAAGGGGAACTTTGAGTATTAGTTGTAAAGGGTGGGCCACATGCGTAGATTGGATAGATTTAGAGGTTTCAGGATGAAGAGGAAGTAATGAAATCAAAGTGGGTATATTTAGCTTGTTTCAGAGTAAGGGAAACCCAAAGGCCTCACTTGCTGTTTAGTCACAGATACTTGGAAATGTATTTGTTGTTGTTGTTTATTCGGTCAGTCGCTTCCAACTCTTCATGACTTCATGGACCAGCCCACGCCAGAGCTTCCTGTCGGCCGTCGCCACCCCCAGCTCCCCCAAGGTCGTGTCCGTCACCTCCAGAATATCATCCATCCATCTTGCCCTTGGTCGGCCCCTCTTCCTTTGCCTTCCACTTTCCCTAGCATCAGCATCTTCTCCAGGGTATCCTGTCTTCTCATGATGTGGCCAAAGTACTTCAATTTTTTGCCTTTAATATCATTCCCTCAAGTGAGCAGTCTGGTTTTATTTCCTGGAGTATGGACCGGTTTGATCTTCTTGCAGTCCAAGGCATTCTCAGAATTTTCCTCCAACACCACAGTTTAAAAGCATCTATCGTCCTTCGCTCAGCCTTCCTTATGGTCCAGGTCTCACAGCCATAGGTTACTATGGGGAATATCACTGCTTCAGCTATGCGGACCTTTGTTGTCAGTGTGATGTCTCTGCTCTTCACTATTTTATCAAGATTTGTCCTTGCTGTCCTCCCAAGAAGTAAACGTCTTCTGATTTCCTGGCTGCAGTCAGCGTCTGCAGTCATCTTTGTGCCTAGAAAGACAAAGTCTGTCACTGCCTCCACGTTTCCTCCCTCTATTTGCCAGTTCTCAATCAAGCTGGTTGCCATAATCTTGGTTTTTTTGAGGTTTAACTGCAACCCAGCTTTTACACTTTTTTCTTTCACCTTCATCATGAGGTTCCTCAGCTCCTCCTCGCTTTCAGCCATCAAAGTGGTATCATCTGCATATTTGAGATGGTTACTGTTTCTTCCAGCGATTTTAACTCCAGCCTTGGCTTCATCAAGCCCAACATGTTGCATGATGTGTTCTGCGTACAGGTTGAATAGGTAGGGTGAGAGTATACAACCCTGCTGTACTCCTTTCCCAATCTTAAAACAGTCCATTGTTCCGTGGTCTGTTCTTACCGTTGCTACTTGGTTGTTATACAGATTCCTCAGGAGGCAGACAAGATGATATCGTCAGTCGTATTAATGCTGGATTGATAGAGGCGATGAGAAGGAGATGAACAGCTGGCTATGCCATTATTAAGGATCCCAAACACTCAAAAAAGGTGTAGAATGCAATTCAAAAATAGAATTTGAAATGAAGGGGACTGGACCAAAGATGCTCCTTGGCTTCCAACTACTTTGAGGAAAATAAGCATGGAGAGAGAAAAGAAAAAGAGCTTAGTTAATAATTTATTATGTATTGCTTTACACAACCAAAAGGAGCCCCAGAGCAATTTATAAAGAAATAATAAAAGCAAAAACACAAATATAATACATTAATTCAAATCATATAAATTACATTTACCAAAGTATCCCTCTGAAAGCTCACCTAAAGCTCACAACAAAAACAGCCACCAAAGCCAGGCTTTTAAACTATCCAAATGTCCAGGAAAAGAGAAACATTCACCTGCCACCTAAAAGATGACAAAGTTGGCGCCAGGTGAGCTTCCCTGAAGAGGGCATTCTATAAAGGGGAGGGGGCTACCACAGAAAAGGCCTGTTCTCTTGTTGCAGTCCTCCAAATATATTGCAGAGAATGTGTGGCGAGAAAGGCCTCATATGCTGATCTCGGGGTCCAGTCAGGTTCGTATGGGGAAAGGCAGTCCTTGAAATACAGGATCCCAAGCTGTACAAGGTCAAAACCAACACTCTGAATTGGTTTTGGAAACAAATTGGCAGTGAGTGCGGTATTCATTTTAGTACCAAGGCTGGGCACTGGCTCAGCATATTCTCCACCACACTAATTCCATAAAGGAGAATTGGAGCTGTGCATCCTCAACATACTGATGACCACGCACTCCAAAACTCCAGATGATCCCACTCAGCACCTTCATGTAGATGTCCCCCATGCCATTTAACAAGATTGAGCCCTGCAGAACCCCACACTGGAGGCTCCATGGGTCTGAACAATATCCCCCAAGCACCACCCTCTGGAGCTGACCCTCCAAGTAAGAACAGAACCACTGCAAAGAAGCACCCCCAACTCAGCTGCTCAGAAGGATACTGTGATTAGTGGTATCAAGAGCCACTGAGAGAGCAAGGAGTATCAACAGGGACACACTTCCTCCTTCTCTCGCCCAAAGAAGGTCATCATACAGAGTGACCAAGGCATTCTCAGTGCCAAAACTGGGCTGGAACCCCTACTGAAATGGGTCCAGACCATCCACTCAAGAACCTTGCCCAGCGAGGGGACATTTACGATCACACAGCTCTACGCATTGTCAGTCAAGTTCCTGTCCAAACCCTTGCTCTGTTGCTAGTAATGGTTTTTGCAGTTTGCTTACAGTGAATTTTGATACACAGTGATCTAATTTGCTGCTACTTTAAACAATGGTAACTGATTCAGGAAGATCCTAGAGTCAGAATTTCTAAAGCAATGTGAAGAAGAGACTAGAAAAGGAACGTTCTAGGCAGAAAGGAAAAGAAGCCTTTCTAAAGGAACCTGAAAGTCCCAACAAATTAGTATACAATTATTTATGAAAAATGGGTTTTCATATATTCCATGTACTGACATTGGGGATGACTTTTGATTTTGGATTTAATCATCATAGAAAAGAATGCCTTCCAGCCAATTGTTTGACAAATCAAACATGGCTGGGAGACTCCAGCTATTTTTTTCTTATTTGATCAGGATAGTCTTAATTCATGTGTTCTCAAATGTTCAAAGTGAGCATCTCCAAGCTTATTTCTGGAAAAAGGTGCAGGAAACTGTCATGCAGTATACCTACTTTAATTAGCTCTATCTTATCAGTTTTGTTGAAGCACTGTTAACTATGTAACTATCCCAAATCCTTAGAATGGGAAGATCAGAAATCAAAACAATAAAGGGAAATTGCTTGTCATTCCAGCTCAGGACAAGTAGTAAGGAAAGAACTACTTATTCTTTCTGAAGAACAACTGAATCAACCTCTCAACCCAGGTGGATATTACTATGTGATGAGAGGCTGCTATAGGCTACTGAGCGCCTACTGAAAGAAAAATACGTTTTCCTCTGTGTTGACTGCATCAGAGAAGATATATAAAATGATAGTGAGCTGATTTGGATGTAATGCTAATCCACAGTATAATGGTACAAGAATGAGCTCAATAAGCCTCCCTTCTCTTCTAGCCCAACTAGGAAGAGGAGATATTGGAAGCTTCACTTCCAGTTTAGATTAACCACAGCTTGCTGTGTCATTTGAACCCAGACAAACTTGTTAATCTTAACTATGGCTAGTAGAAATGAACCAGCTTCAAACCATAGTTTATGAAGCTGATTTATTTCAATTAACCATTGTAAAGATTAATATTTTAGGGCTGGGACAGCACCTGTGGTTAATCTAAAGTGAAAGCTTCTGATCTCATGGCTAGGATAGGAGTTTCTGATCTCATAGGAGATGAGAGGAGCACACAAAGCTGAGGCTTAGTCTTATAACACTAGAGATGTGAAGGCTCCGAAAAAAACCCAGAAAAAAATGGAAAAAAGGTATGTGTGTTTTTTCGAGAGCGGTTTTTGTTTTTTGTTTTTCTGAAAAATTGAACAGCTTTGGATTATGAAATACTGTCTTCTAGAATTTAAGACAAAGTATTTTTATATTGTTACCCAGCCTTTACTTCCCCCAAAAGGATTTCTAAAAACTATGCAATAAGAACACTTTTATAGGAAGACTAGAGATGTAAAATGTCTGGAAATAATGAAGGCATGGGGGGGGGATTAATCCTCTCTGTAAGATTCCCAGCATAGTTCTTTCCTTCCTTATTAACATTATTGATCTGAAGTATATTTTACTGATAGACATTTATGCTCAGTTTCCCAACATGTGAGTAGAGTCACCATTGTGCATTCTTGACAGTAAATGCGCATTCTTGATAGCTTGGGTTTTGTTCTATAGAGTCCTGTGTTTCTGATGCTGTAGCATTTAATGTAGTTCTAATCTATTCAGGCAATAATTACAATTTTATTAACTGAGTTTACCTTTAAAAGTTTTAAAAGATGATAATTTTATGAGCAAACTAAGTCATACATAAAGTAGGAACAGAAAGGTTGCTTTATGTTTCTAAAGCAGCCCTCCCCAACCTGGTACCCTCTGAATGTTTTGAACTATAGTGCCCAACATTCCTGACCATTGGCCATGCTGCCTGAGGCTGATGGGAGCTGAAGTCCAGAATATTTGGAGGGCACCAGGTTGTGGAAGGTTGTCGTAAAGCAACAAAGTGACTTTAGATCTGTAAAGAAAAGTATTGCTTATTTTTCAATTTTCCCAAAAATTTCCGTTTTTTTCCCCGTGGCCTCAACATTTCCGGAAATTTTACGTCTCTGTATAACACTAAATGGTGGTTCAGTGTTGCATCTGAATTTAGCCTTACTAGACTATTAAATAAAAATGTGCATAATTAGGATTGGTATGTGTTTTTTAAGAATTATCCTTGATTTTCACACCTTACGATTTGGTCTATTTCCTGTTTTCCTAGTCTCATCAGGCTGTAAAGATTTGTTATAAATCACTCCAGTATAATGTAGCATTTCAGAAACACAGGAAGGTGAAAATCTCCCAATCTTTAGGATTTCCTGCTTTTTTTTTTTTAACTGATGGCAAGCCATGAATAAAAAGGGGTTTTATTCACGGAGTTGTTCCATTTCTAAATTAAAAAATTAAAATTGAATACACAGATTCCCTCCCCTTCCTCCCATCTGATAACTGATTATAATTTCTACTTCTCACTGGTGCCAGAGAAGGGTCTATTTTTGTGGGTTTGTGTTCTGAGATTGCTTCAAAGGCTTAAATGAAAACACATTTGCTGCTGTCTTGGTTTGCTTCAGAAAAATGTATTCTTAGCTCCATTCCAAACTGCTAACAAGTTGAATAGTCTTTGTTTCTTTAGAATCTCGAAATATTGCTGTCTCTGAACCATTTCTGTCGAATAGTGACTCATTCTTGGCTACCACTTTTTTTTTAGCAAAGTGAAATAGCTCTTGGAACAATATGTTACAGATTGTAGAGGGGATGTTATTTCCTTCTATAATACAAATGGTTAGCTTGCTTTTCCTGTAGTTTTGACAGCTGTATGTTGTTTAACAGGATCAGCAGAGCTAGTGCTTTATAGAGCTACTGTTTAAAATTAAAGTCTTTATTGATGCTGAAAGGGCTATTGTACTTAATTTGGTATGGCTTAAACATGTGTTTGTGTTCATAAAGATTCACAGATGTGTAGCGCACATGAAAGAAAGCACAGCAAGTAGTTAATACAACTACATTGTTAGTCTTGCAGAAGACAAGATTGCTCTTTCAGGGGAACTGCTACAATTTTTAACTACATGGGTTCCCTTCCTATGAATTCCAAAGCTCTCTGTGAACAATAAGTTTTTGCTTAAAGGAGCTGTTCTTGCCATCATGTGGTAGAAGGTTTCATCCTTGCCTCCATTCTTTTTCCTTTAATTTTCTGGGGCTGAAATGGCAAAAAGACTCCAAAACCAGTGCACATTTCTGAATATGTAGCGTCTTCTGGGATTACAGGCTGCAGTCCTTCTGTCAAGTACCCTGTTCTCTTAAGAAAATAGTTTTAAGATTATTTCCTTTTCAAAAGTGGGCTTGTAGAAACTATTTAGGAATTTTTCTTGGCAGGAGGTCTTTGTGAATTTCTCCTTGGAAAGGATAAAATACAGTTATGTTCTCAAGCCACAATTACTTCAATTCTAGATATTTATCCTTAAAATTTGAAAATTATGCTTTAGTTTCTATGTTTTGCTATCTGGAGTAGAAACATTACAAAGAGACTTTAAAAGCTTTTTTGATAGTAAGTAAAGTACCAATATAACCTCTGTTGCCCACAGTTGTCCTCAGTTTTAATATACAGTCAGGGCCAGAAATATTGGAACAAGGATAACTGTTTTGGCAGTTGGCCTCTGTACACCACCACATTGAAGTTGAAAGCAAACACACCCAAATGGGAGCGAAGTCAGGACTTTCAGCTGTAATTCAAGAGGTTTGACAAAAGTGGGGCACTAACCATTCAGGAAGTACAGCCAGTGGCATACACACACCCATCGTTGGGGGCTCATAAGTAATGGAATGAATGGCTGACAAGCAGCTGCATGGCCAGGTGTGGCCTGTTTCCTGGGTACCCCATGACCAATCAAGCAGAGAAAAGGCCTGGAGGTGGTTCTGAGTTTTACATTTGCATTTGGTAGCTGTGCACTGGAACTCCCAACATGAGGTCCAAAGAGGTGTCCATGAGTGAAGAAGGCCATCATTAGGCTGAGGAAACAAAATAAACCCATCAGAGAGATCACAAAAACAGTGGGAGTGGCCAACACAACAGTTAGGAACATCCTGAAAAAGAAGGCATTAACTGGCAAGTTCAGCAACAGCAAAAGGCCTAGAAGACCACGGAAGGCAACTAAAGGGGATGATCGCAGAATTCTGCTTATGGTGAAGAGGAACTCTTTCACAACATCTAGCCAGGTCAAGAATGCTCTTGCAGAGGTAGGCGTCTCATTGTCAACATCTACAGTCAAGAGACAGTTTTATGAATGTAAATACAGAGGCTTCACAACAAGGTGCAAACCACTGGTAACGCACAAGAACAAGCAGGCCACATTAGCCTTTGCCAGCAAACACCTAAAAAAGCCTGCCCAGTTCTGGAATAAGATTCTTTGGACTGATGAAACCAAGATTCACTTGTACCAGAATGATGGGAAGAGAAAAGTATGGAGAAGGAAAGGAACAGCTCATGATCCAAAGCATACCACATCACATGTCAAACATGGTGGAGGTAGTGTTATGGCATGGGCATGTATGGCTGCCAGTGGAACTGGGTCAGTGGTGTTTATTGATGACCTGACTGCTGATAAAAGCAGCAGGATAAATTCTGAAGTGTATAGGGCTATACTTTCTGCTCAGATTCAGCCGAATGCTGCCAAACTGATAGGACGCTGCTTCATATTGCAGATGGATAATGACCCAAAACATACAGCAAACGCTACCCAAGAGTGTCTCAAGGCAAAGAAGTGGGATGTTCTTCAATGGCCAAGTCAGTCACCTGATCTCAACCCAGTAGGGCATGCTTTTCACTTACTGAAGACAAGACTGAAGGCAGAAAGACCCACAAACAAGCAGCAGCTGAAGGCAGCTGCAGGAAAGGCTTGGCAAAGCATCTCGAGGGAGGAAACTCAGCATTTGGTTATGTCCATGGGTTCCAGACTTCAGGCAGTCATTGACTGCAAAGGATTTTCATCCAGGTATTAAAGGCGATCCTTCAGTTTGAAATGATGTTGGTTTGTTCCATTACTTATGAGCCCCCAACGATGGGTGTGTGTGTATGCCACTGGCTGTCCTTCCTGAATGGTTAGTGCCCCACTTTTGTCAAACCCCTTGAATTACAGCTGAAAGTCCTGACTTCGCTCCCATCTGGTGTGTTTCCTTTCCACTTCAATGTGGTGATGTACAGAGGCCAACTACCAAAACAGTTATCCTTGTTCCAGTATTTCTGGCCCTGACTGTAGCTGCATTGTTCTTCAGTTGCCTCGGTGTAGTTCATATTTGAGTCCTGTGGATATATTTCAGTGTGCTGCTTACCCATTCCTATTTCCGTTTCCTTTGGGGTGTTTATGGTAACTATTTGAAGCAGTAGGAAAAACCTGACTGTTTCCTAACAAGTATTGCTGCCTTATTTCTCTGCTGTATATCCACCCAAAACACTGTGTGGGCGTGCATGCCAATTTAATTGATCAGGCTTTCACAGATCCAGTCAGAAGGGGTGAGGATCCTTGCACAATACACCATGGGAAACAGAGAGAGGGAGGGAGAGGTATAGTGAAGTGTAGAGGACTTTGGGAGTGGAGAAGATCAGTAGTGACCACAAATTATAGCTGGCTAGTTAGTTGTGAACTCCTGTTTATCACAAAGTATGGCATGGGGTTAATGATCCACTGACATACTAAATTAAAGCTGCAGTCCTCGGAAGTAGGCCCGTTTGAACTCAGTGGAACTTCCTTGTTTTTAGACATGTACAGGATTGTGCTGTAAGATAGCTCAAATCCTTAACTCAACTTCTGCTTGCTGTCAAGTTACAGGATTGCTGGTTTTCAAACTGAAATCATTATATTGCGCCTATATGTTTTCCCCTCTGCAACCAATTGTAATGCACAAGGGGGAGATTTTTGCACTGGGGAATTGGCATGGGTGAATGGATTACCCCACCCCCATGCTGTAGCCCTGATCCAAATGTCCCAGCCATGGCCGCTTTTAGGAGGAGAAAACTCATCAGAAGAACCAGGCATGGATCTCCCACATACGTAGCATATAGTTTAGCCTTCAGTCAATATGCTTTGTATCTTTCTTGCTTTAATAACCTGACATGCTATTTTTAGACTTTCAGCAATACTGTGAAGTAGATGGGGCTGAGAAATAGTGACTTGCCAAAGGCCATCTTACTCCAGCTTTTTTGGTGTTGGGATTTCATGTCTAATGGACTTTTGGTCCTGAGTTTTCCACATCCGAAGCCAGCACTTTAGTCACTACACAACAGACCTGACCCCAGAACATAAGGATGTGTATAAATGCTTGTCTAATCAAATTTTCACTAAATTATGACATTGCAGTGCATTTCCCTAGTCAACAAATCCCAGAACAGCAGTGAATACTATGTTCACATGAAATTATAGGTCAGGATTCTGGAGAATCCCAGCTTATCATGAACAGACTGGTGCATTCAGACCATTTGCTTCTCCCTGCTGGCACAACTGCAAAACAAATCAGGTTGTGTGTGTTTAGTGTGTCAGCCGAACCAGGGGTTCTGGCTTTTTGCTCCTCTTACAAGCCAGGATTTGTAAACCAAGGTTTGTTCTTGAGTTACAAGTTCTGGTTTGTAAGGGTAGCGACAAGCCAGGAGGATCTCCAGTTTGAACGAAATGCTGAAAAAAAAACCCTTTATATTCAGCAGGATTCTATGGAATCCTGATCTGCTGTTCTGTGAGAATGTGATCACTGTCAGTTTCTGCATTTTTGGAAGCTAGGGCTAGAAGTGGGTTTACCATCTAGAGCAGGGGTGAAGGCCCTGTAGCCTTCTAGATGTTGGACTGACCATTGGTCATGCTGGTTGGGACTGATGGGAATTTGAGTCCAATAACATCTGGAGGACCATAGGTTCCCCACAAATGATCTACAGTGTACTCTGTGGCATTGACAAGACTGACTTAAAGGGATGTTTAACTACATCTTGCTGTCCTTAAGGAGGCAGTAGTACAACCACTCTTGAAGGAAGCCCACTCTAGAACCAATAGTTTTAGACAGCTATCACTCAGTTATGAATACTCCCTTCTTAGGGACGGTACTTGAGAGGGTTGTGGCAGAGCAACTGCAGGTGGTCTTGGAGGATGCTGATTCTCTAGACCCATTCCTTGACGGATGACCTTTATAGAGAGAGGGACGGGGGAGTGCAACCTGCTAATTCTGCTCAATCTCTCATCGGCTTTTGATGCCATTGACCATGGTATCCTCCTGGATCGACTCCACGGGATGGCATTGGAGGCACTGTGTTACAGTGGTCCTGTTCTTACCTGTGCCTCAACTTCTTGCCAGTTGAGCTGTGGGGTCCTGCAGGATACCATCCTGATCTATATGAAGCCTCTGGGAGTGGTGCCATTGCCATTTGGTATGCTGATAACACACTGCTCTTATCTCCCTGTGACATCTGAATCGGGTGAGGGAACATCTCACCTGTGGGGTTGATTTCAGACGGCAACATCACGTGACTGTTTCTCAGCCCCACTATGGGGTTCTGCAAGGTACAGTCTTGTCTCCAATGGTGTTACGATCTATATGAAGCCTCTGGGAATGGTCATTAGGTGATTTGGAGCCAAGTGCCATCAATATGCTGATAACACACAGCTCTTATCTCCCTGTGACATCTGAATGGGGTGAGGCTGCGCAAGTCCTTCATCAGTGTCTAGATTTAGTGATGGGCTGGATGAGGGCCAGTAAACTGAAGCTGAATCCTGGCAAGATGGAAGATCTGTGGGTGAACGGTTCCTGAGTCTGGGTGATAGACTTTTCACCTGTTCTAGATGGAGTTGCACTCCATCCTTTGAAAGATCAGGTTTGTAATTTGGGTGTACTCCTAGATCCATCACTGCTGCTGTAGGCCTAGCAGCCATGGCAGTTTGGACTGCCTTTTACCAACTTTGACTGGTATGTCAGCTATGACCTCTCCTGGACAGGGATAGTTGACAGAGCCTGGCTTTCTGGTATACCTTTGGCAACGTGACACAGACAAAGATCTCAGTGAAAGTCCTTGTTGTAGCAGATCAAATTACACAGATCAGCAGTTTAGAGATCATGGTACTTAGTTTTACACGTTTATAATCCCACCATAAATCAGATAGCTTAGACAAAGCTGCCGGCACATTGCTTTATTCAAATACAGTCTCAAGGCAAGAAACCACACATGATTAGAGATCAAGTCCAACATTAGATTCTAAGTTGGAATCTCAACAGTGCAGATTTCAGGCAACCACTATACCAAGAGTCATGATAAATCCAGGCATGGACGTATTACGGACAAAAAAGAAAGTACACAATTCAAGACAAACAATAGCTCTTGATTAGTCCAGGCATTTTGAAGCAAACAAGGGTCCAAGATTCACAATAAGTCCAGGTAAGGAAGTATTGTGGGCAAAGAAAGTTGAGGTTCCCGGCACAGGCTCACTAGCCCTTGCTCTGGATCCTGGTATCAGTTTCAGAGCAGACAAGAGTCTCAAATTCATACATCCAGGCAAGAGGGTGTGCACCTGGCAGTAGAGATGTTCCTATGCAGGACCTCTACAATCCAGGCTCCCAGGCAGACTGAGTTCTGGATAAGTCCAGGCAAGTTAAAGTCCCAGGCAATAGAGATGTTCTCCATTAAGGCCTCTACTGTACTAGATCCCAGGCAGGCTAAAAACCCTGATTTTAGGATGAGTCCAGGCATTAAAGATGGGTTGAGTCCAAACAAAAAAGTGGTCCAGGCATTAGAGACGTTTCCATTCTGGTTGACTTCTAAATCAGACTCTGGCTTCAAAGTCGTAGGGCCCACAGCGATGCCTAGACCCACCAGTAGCTTGACCACAGAGGTACAGGTTCTAGTAACCTCAAGACAGGACTACTGCACAGCATTCTGTAGGGCTACCCTTAAGGCTGGTTTGGAAGCTGGAGCTAGAGTAGAATGCAGCAGCTCGGCTGTTGACAGGAGCTGCTCCTTTTCAGCATGTAACTCCTTTTCAGAGTGAACTACACTGGCTGCCTATTTGCGGTCAGGACAAGTTTAAGGTTTTGTTACTAGTGTATAAAGCCCTAAACAACATGGGACCAGGATACTTGAGAGAGTGCCTTCCCTCTTATCAACCTGCCCGCTCACTGAGGTCATGAGAGGAGGTGCTCCTGGAGATTCTGCATAGACCTACAGCCTGGTTGGAATCCACCCGAAGTAGAGCCTTTAGTGTGGTAGATCCCTCCCTGCAGAACTTCCTGCCTCTGAATGTTAGGCAGGTGCCAACATTGTTTTGTTTCCGGTGCCTGCTGAAGACATTTTTACTTCAACAAGCCTTCCCCAATTGACTAGCCACAGTTTTTATTCTGTTTTTTAAAAAAGTTTAATATTGTGTTTTATTCCTTTTATCTTTAATTGTTCACCACTCCGGAATCTGTTCAGATGTGGAGCGGTAAATAAATATTGTAAATACAAAATGAAATTAAATAAATATTTTGGATGATACATAAACAAAAACCTGCACAAAGTGACCACTTCTAATTTCATCTATATACCCATGTTTTAAGTCTGTTTCTCCTGTAAGAGGCATAATTGTTTGCACGGGAGGATGACATTGTGATGAAAGAACCGGTTTGGCACTCAGAGAATATGCCCTACTAGATGTTCCTTGAAATATTGGGAGCGTCACTTAAACTGTGAGCTTAAACATGCTCACTTTGTAGCAAGTCACACGTATTTGCTTAGTGGCCCATTTTCCCGAGTTAGTGTGCTGTGGCTGTAATGCGCAAGTCTGACATGCACATTATAATACATGTCTGTCTCAAAACTCTGGAGGTTGTAGTTGCTTCAGGTATCTGTCTTGTGTAGGTGACTGGAGGTTTGAACAGAGTTCAGAGTAGAGTCTGGTTTTTTCACAGATTCTAGAAGCTCATCTTGAGGTTGCGTTGATGACCAGTCTTTCTCAGCAAATAGCTTTGTCCTGCTCATTAGATTTACAGTAGTCAAAATCTGATGAGGTCAACCTTGGAAATGGCATGGTAAGCTCCATTGGGAGGAAGCAAGTCCTATTGGATCTATACTGCTGTTAAGCTAGTTCAGAAGAGATTTTGAAGAGACAAATAGTAACATGAGAGAATTATTTTGCTACTTTTGTGTAAATTAATCTGTGGGATTCTATATAGGATTAATGTTCCTGCATACCTCAGTCCTCACAAAGATGAATATGCAATAGATCAGCCGTCCAAATATACAGACTGGCATTAAATTTACTGAACAATGGTTAAGTGAAACTGCACTTTGCTTTTATTTAGTATTTGTGTGGACTGAAATTAGGCAAGCACCACTCCACTTCTTTTTACATTTCCTGGGGTATTTTTCCTCTCCAGTTACAGAAGCCATTCATGAAATGCCTTGTTGTTCTATTCTGAGTAATTCTGAATGAGAATCAGTGTTCTCATCCCAGAGTAGGAAAGTGGTGTTGTCTGTGGTTCAGAACATGTGATTCAGTTGGTAAATTGGCACTTGCTTTGTGTGTGTGCGGAGAGAGTTTTTATGGGTATTAAACAAGGAAAGAGATTCTGGAATAGATTTCCCAGAACAGTCAAAGGAGCAAAGAATTTCCATTAGCCTCAAGATTGAGGGCTGCTTCACCATTATTTTTTACCAGGTATGTTTCTGACTGTGTACTCACTACAACTGAAATGCTAGAAATGGAACTCTGTGTAATATATACCCAATAAACAGAATGTGTGAAGCAGGCCTAAGCTAGGATAGTGCCAGTGGTGTAGTATTGTTGAGTTTGTCTCTTCAGTTGCAATCTATCTTCTGATCTTTGTCTTGTATTGGGAAGGGGGGCACATGTTGGCCTGTCAGATATGCCTTGCAGTCAAGAAATGTTGTGGAAGAGGCAATCAGCCTTTGGCATTGTGGTGTCTTTGGATAGCAATAGCAGGAGTGAGCACTCCA
This sequence comes from Heloderma suspectum, assembly GCF_057233095.1. Lineage (NCBI taxonomy): Eukaryota > Metazoa > Chordata > Lepidosauria > Squamata > Helodermatidae > Heloderma > Heloderma suspectum. The sequence goes on from NC_139461.1 coordinate 258,836,203, forward strand.
TGATCCCAAGCTCAGCTGCAGTTAAGGTTGCATTATGCCCATACCCCCTCATTTCGGAGTAGGCATCTTCTACACTCTCCAGACATTTCAGTCCTCTTCCCTCTCAAGCCACGTAGCCCACGTTTTCCTGCTGACAGTGTGCTGCAATTGCTGGCCTATCTGAAGAGTGAGGGTTCAGGAGCAAGTAGGCACAGAAGCAGTCCTCTTAGCATCTCAGGGCTACCTATAGCTCCATTTCATTTTGGGTATGGAACAAGGGTCTTCTAAGTGATCTATCTCAGTGGTTTGAAAGGTTCCTAGGAGGGGTTTGATTTTAAAGGGCAGCACATTTTATAATTAGCATAAAAATGTTTAAAATATTTGTGTATTATATGACAATACATAGCTCATGGTTTTTTTACAGGTGAATTACTAACCTAAATACTGAAATATACAATCCGGTTTGAATGTCTAGTAAATATAACTGAGAATCTTTATCTTGGAGAACTATGGCAGCGAGCAGGCACTTCCTTGCACTTTCATACTGGGCTGCTTCCTCTTCTCCCCTTGTCGCCTTTCACTGCCTATGCTAAGCTCAGAATGCCTAAACTCAGCTGACTTGCCCTGGTAGGTCCCTCTCCCTGCCTGTCTTGGGTGTGAATTTGAAAGAGAGAGTTTAGAAGGGATTGCTTCTCCCCCAAAGGCATACTACAGCTTGTTTGTCAAATTGCTAGGCCCTGGCTTGTCAAATGATTCCCTCCCCCCCCCAAAAAAAATAGAGAAAGTATAGAGTCAAATGTAGGCCTGTACCCTTAGGCAAAAGAGGGCTTGTCAACCTGTGTCAGAAGACTAAGGTTTTTTTTAATCTTCCACTCTGTTTAACTGGTTCACTTCTTGGATGCACAGTGAGGAAACCTGTAAAATTCTGGGATGAGGGTACTACTTGCTCAAATTTGTATAATATTTCTAAAGCAAATATTGGAGTCATTTATGACAAACTATCCCATCTTTATTATAATGTACTTCTATACAGGTTCATATGTAGGTATTCATTATCAGTAGACCAGTGTTGGCAACAAAGTTGAAGGAAGCATCTGTAAAACCAGCAAGCATCTAACCTTGATGTATTCATCAGTCATCATAAACAAACATAAAAGGTCACAGGGATGTGTGTGCACTCTGGTTCCTTAGTTGAAAGGATTCCTTGTGTGTTGATCTTGGAGCTTTTTCTTTGGCAGTAATTAAAATACCACAGACCTCTGCATTTTGAAGCTGGACTTCCTTTTCCTACAAATGGTTTCCTTTTTAGAAAAGTAAGGATGTAAATTGATAACTGCAGTTAATGATGGTGGACATCATGGTGAGGGGAAAGGATGCTTTTCAGTTTATGGTCTGCTCTGTGGTTTGTAGTAAGGTATTAATTTAAATACCACATAGTATATTGTGTTCGACTGGCATGTGTCCCTATGCGTTGTGGTCTGTCAGAACTCTACCTAGCCACCCTAAAGATTATACTGTAAGCAGTGAATCCTAGCAGTATCCCCTTGCCTCTTAACTAAGCTAGTTTCAGGTTATACCTGGTGGATGGCAGTTCCATATAGAGAGGTGTGCCACTTTGTTCAACCAGTTAGAGTAAATTATCAGGTGCTAGCATATAGTGGGAATGGATATGGAATCATGGCTATAAAGAGAGGCTATAGTTGAGAAGGCAGAAAAGTGCTGACCTCAGCGTCTCTTCTCTGTACCTAGGTGTCTTTGTTCTACCTCTTCTTCCCCCCACATCTCCTTCCTTTGTCTGCTGTCTTCCTGCTTCCTTCAGCCCCCCCCCGCCCCCCGCAGACACTACCCACTTTCTAGCCCCTGCTTCTTTCATATTTCTTTGCTGTTTGGCCACTTCCTTCTCTTGGCTGTCTTCTTTTCAGTCCCACTCAAATCAATCCTCACAGAAGGATCAACACTTTCTTAAATCCCCTAATATGCAGATACCTTATTGTTGGATTGTGTCTCCCCACCCCACCTCTCCCATTGTTTGGCAGGGCTTCTAGAAAATGTATTCTTGTTCCTCAGTTGTGTGTCTAGGCAGCAGCTGTACTGGTTTTTGTTCATCTGTTTATCCAGTCTTTCAGGGCTCCTGTTTCCATGAGATGACAGGATTATGTCCTGAATTTTCTTTTTCCTTTTTTTTGGGGGGGTAGCTAACATGAAATACTTGATCATATATTTCAGGCCCAGCGCAGAGATACTTTCATTGAAGAACGCTATGGAAAATACAACATTAGTGATCCATTGATGGCTCTTCAGAGGGATTTTGAAGCACTGAAGGAAGAAAATTATGGTGATAAACATCCTGTTTGTGCCAATCCCTTATCCATCCTGAAGGTAGTGATGAAACATTGCAAGAATATGCAAGAGAAAATGTTGTCCCAATTAGCTTCTGCAGAGAGCAGGCACAGAAAGGTGGGTTTCAAGTCCTTTGGACTTTGATCAAAGCAATAAGATGTTCCTGTTTAGAATTTGGTATCACAGAGCAGAATGGTGTTTTGTATTAAAGCATTTTTTTTTCTGACTTGAGGTACTGTTTTCAGTGTTTTAAATTCATGCTTGTAGAAATCTTCTCAGTCCCAAAAATGTTGCCTTCACTAATTAAAATGGTGTTGCATTCCTAACTGTTTAGAAAGTACAGATATGTTGTGCCTTTGAAAAAAAGAATGCTGCTATTTAGAATGTAGAGATGACAAAACGTAGAACTGATAATGTTGTTATCATCTACCTTATCACAGTCTCCTCAAACTCTGGCTACCATCTGATCACAGGCAGCCTCACATTTGCAGGGATATGCTTTTCTAGAAAAACAGAGCTGCTGATAATTCTAAAAGGAAGCAAGTGCTTCCTTTCCAGTGTTTACAAACTGGAATCTCTGCTGTTCAGTTAAATTGCCCTGTATTTTATTTCCCAACCTCATAATTTTGAAAGATATTGACCAATCTTTACCTCACTCTCCAAGCAGTCTGAATTGAGTCTAATAACTCCTATAGTACCTGCTGCAATCCCATAACTAGGATTGTACAAATACATTTGACTGGTACCAGTTATACAGTTTGGCAAACTTCAGAGTAATTGTGCACAAAGAAAAGCAGATGCTTACTCATGTTATCTATTTACTATGGACATAATTTTTAGAAAATTGACATAGAATTGGTTGGCTGTTTCTAATATATCTTCATTCACGGAAAACACAGATCCATAAATCTGCACATAGAAATGCCTGTTGTGCTGAAAAACTGGAAAAGAGTGTTTGGTTCTCATTGGTTATTGGAAAGGCAATATTATTAGCAGCCATTGCACCTGCTTGCAGCAGAAGGGAGGTGAGACAGCATGGCCCACTCCATTAGCTTGGCTGGGTCCAATGACCATTTGGCTTCCCTTCAGAACTGTCTCCCTCAGTAGCCATTCTACCTGATCTTTAAACGTTATGTAACTATGAAAAATTAGTGCCTGATTTTGCTTGTTTTCCTTTTCTCTCCCCATTCCTTTTTCTTTTTGTATCATGTCTGTCAGACTGTAAGGCTGCAGATAGGTTATGGCATTTTAATAGCTGAACACCACGAGAAGACATTTAGGCAGGGTTTTTTTTTTAAATTAGAAGATGATTGCTTGACTGTATTTCTGTACCGCCTTTCTGATGCCAGCCATGGTGGTTTACAAAATGTTCAGATAATAAAAAAATAATAATCTAGGGATAGGGAATGTGTGGCCCTCCAGATGTTGGATTGCACCTCGTATGACCCCTCACCTGACGGAGGCTGATGGGAGTTACAGTCTAACATCTGCAGGGCCACTCGTTCCCCACCCCTGCCATAATCAAATAAAAGTATATTAAAATATTATAAACAACTTTAAACGCCATAACAATTTAAAAAGCCAAGTTAAAAAGATGTGTCTTGACCCACTTCCTGAACACAGAGTGAGGGCCAGTGTCAGCTCCATAGAGAATGCGTTCCACAGTTTGGGAGAAACAAAGGAGAAATCTCTTCTACATGCCCAACAAGCAAGCATCTGCAAGCAAAGGCGTCTTCAAAAGGGCCTCTCCTACTGATCTTAATAACTGAGCAGGTTCATACCGAGATAAGTGGTCTCTCAAATAGATAAGACCTAAACTTTTTAGAGCTTTGAAGGTTAAAATCAACATGTTAAATTGCGCCCAGAAAACAACTGACAACCAGTCATATCTTTCAGTGTTGGGATGATGTAATTATGATACTGCGCACCAGTTAGCAGAGTAGCTGCCACACTTTTCACCAATTGAAGCTTCAAGGGTAGCTGCACTTAGAACTCATTGCAGTAGTGTAACCATGATGTAACCAAAGTATGGATAACTATTGCCAAGTCACACTGACTCAGGAACAGTCACAGCTGGTACACTTGATATAGTTGTGCAAACTCTGAATGCAACTACTTAATGCTTTAAATATAGATACTATATTTTACGTGTTCTTATCTCTTTCCACCCAAATAACTTCAGGTAATTTGAATTCTCTTGTGCTAAGGACCTAATGTTCTTCTAAATAATGAGTGAATAATTTTGCCTTTGTTCCTTCCTCAATTTTATTGGCCCTGTTTGGCTGTAACGACAGCTTTTGGCAACAATTTGTGGGTTAATTAATTTAACACACACACCTTCCGCAGTTGCCACTGAAAGCAGCTGTTATGTCTGAACAGGGTCATTCACACTTAAACGAAACAAAAAGCCCTCAGAGCTTAAGTAGGCTTGTTTTGAAATTATTAGTCTAAATGAGAACGTTAGTCTTGAATTACTTATACTAACCCAGAAGAACTAAGGCATAATCCTATGTATGGCTGGCTAGGGAATGCAGGGAGTTGCATGACTTTTTTTTATGTCTACACATGCCTAGGATTGTGCCCCAAGTTGCTTTCTGTTACACCATCTACATTGTTGAGGAACTCTTAATACAAGATCTTTTTTTATATGGACCCTAATTATGTCCTTAGAAGTAAGGCCTGTTGATTTCAGTAGATCTTCTATGTCCTTGTCTCTTTGGAGGTTCAGCCTAAACTGTTTCTGCTTGAAGAAAGAGCTGTTATTGTTTAGAAACTCTGAAAGATGTGTTTTAGAAATATTTGCCAACTAGCAAATCCATTCATAAGTCAGTTTAATATATAAAATTAGATAGTATGCAAGAAACCCAATTTCCAGCTGTCAACTGCTTTTGCTTTAAATTTTGCTCAAAACAGACACCAAACTGAATTTGCCAGACATTTTGATATGCTGCTGTTTACTTTTGGTCATGACTCTGTAATATGCGTTACTACTGTATGTGCTGAAACAGTATCCTTGTGATGACTTAGAGAGCAACCCTGTGGCTGCTAGATACTGCCTAGTGGGCCATAGGATATGCTCATTTCCAGGAACCGACCTTGGAGCCCATGCTCCGAGATCGGTTCCTGGAAAAGTGACTGCTCCCCTCATCTGCGCTGCCTTGGAGGCAGCACGGAGAAGCCCTATCCTCCACGCTTGCAAAAGGAGCACAGAGCAACTGAAAAGGGGCAGGGCTGGGGGGCATTCTGGGGCAAGGAGAGCAGAGCTGCGCGTATGACACACACAATGTGTTGTACAGCAGCTTCCTCTCCCAGTTCCCGCCCCGCCCCTGCCGCTAGACAGCTGAAAACAGCTGTCTAGCGAAAAATAACAAGGCAGGAGAGGTGCGGAGAGAATGATCCCCCCGTGCCTCTCTTGCCTTGCTTTGGATAGGTGGTCGCCTCCGAGGTTGGAGGCAGCTGTCTATCTAGGATTGCACCCTTAACGTATGGGCCTTTTGATGTGTACTGGCTTAACAGAGTATCAGCTATTCCTATAATTCAGCACAAACTGTGAAGCATGTCCTTGGCTGGGTCCTCATAGCAAGTAGTTGCTTTAAGTTCTAATTTTGCTCTCAAGTGGAGAAATAGGTTAGCACTCTTTCCTGTAACTTATTTTGTTGGACCAATTTCCAGTTTTCTACTCGTTATCAATGCTGCTCAAATAAAATTCTAGAAAACATGAGATAGAACTTAGGGGGCAGGTTTGCTGCTAGAGGCTAAGGGCGTAATCCTATGCATGTTTAGAGAGAAAAAAGTCCTAAAACTCCCAGTATTCCGGAGTTGTATGACTTTTTCTTTCTAAACATGCATAGGATTGTGTCCTAAAGCAGTTTTATATCTCTGAAGTAAATTCCTGTCTTCACACAAATTTCATTTGCTAAATATATATATTTGAAAAAAATGCTGAAAATGGTAGTCCGCATCCTGAAGAGCTCATCCTTCAAAGCATCTTCTTCTCCCCGTTAGGTCTTATCCAGCTCAAAATCATGTAAGCAGGAATAAGGTTTTTAGAATTGTAGAGCAGACTGTAGAAACCAAGTGCCTCTATTTCCTGTTCTTTATGTTTACTTGTTGGTTTCTTTTTTTCCACAAGGCTAATGAGGATAAACTGTGTAGATTACTGAAGGTGGATATGTGTGAACGGGATGGGATGCTAGTTTAGTGTTGCACAGAACCCTTTCACTAAGTAAAGGTCAAGGATTCTGAATATCCGTATTGGAATGTTCCGCTTCAGATTTTGCTTTGGACAGAAAGGGCCCTGGCCTGCACATCTGGATACACTTGTAATTCTTACTGTTAAAGGTGATTGATAGTGTTCTTTTCTGTTGGAAAGGTAATCTTGGATCTTGAAGAAGAAAGGCAGCGGCACGCCCAAGATACTGCTGAAGGAGATGATGTCACATACATGCTGGAAAAGGAGCGAGAGCGACTTACACAACAGGTATGCCTTCTTGCTGGTTAGTCAGCTCTCACCGAGCAATGATTAATTACTGTTTAACACAGAGCATGCTTTCTGTGGGTGGAGAAGCTGGTAGCTAGTGTCAGTATCCGTATCCTGAAAGTTTATTCGCTGCCTACAAGCAGAGAACTCGACTTCCTAGACTGAGATTTGTGTTCAGTTACCAAACTACAGTTTCAGTTCAGGGGGCAATAGAATTCAAAATTTATAGAAGTGTGTAAAGTGGCTTAAAGCGAGCAATGTAATTTGAGAATATAAAGCAGGTACCACTTATGAAATTTAATGAATATACCATATGGATCTGCATTGTATACTCTAATGGTAGACAAAATGTCTTATCTGCACTCTTCCTGCTCCATGTGTGCATACTGAAAAGAGCTGGGGTCAGTCATGTCTCCCTTGGCTCATGAATTTTTAATAAATGTAATTCACAGACATTATTGGTTGCTTTACAGTTTGTAGTTAATGTGTGTACTCCATAATCTTGTGTTTGTTTGGACACATGTCTTGGTAGTGCAGTCTATTCATAAATCTTTAGGCGAGGGGGAGGTGTTCTCTTGATTGATCCTTTCGTTCACTCTCTCATTAACTGACAGAACTGACTTTCAGCATTTTTGTGTGGACTGTGTTAAACTGTTTTACTACTTTTTAAAAGCTCCTTTACCTTCTCTTCTAGCTGGAATTTGAAAAGTCCCAGGTGAAGAAATTTGAGAGAGAGCAGAAAAAGCTGGCTAGCCAGTTGGAGGAGGAACGCACACACCACAAGCAGCTTTCTTCCATGCTTGTGTTGGAGTGCAAGAAAGCCACTGCCAAAGTTGCAGAGGAGGGACAGAAGCTTGGGGAACTAAGCATGAAGCTGGAGAAGGAAAGAAGTAGAGTGAGCCACCTGGAGGAGGAGCTAGCAGCCAAGAAGAAGAGAGGCTTGCAAATGGAGGCACAAGTGGAGAAGCAGCTATCTGAGTTTGACATTGAACGAGAGCAGTTGAGAGCCAAACTGAACCGGGAAGAGAACCGCACCAAGGTCCTGAAGGAAGAAGTAGAGAATCTGAAGAAAACACTAACAGAACTAGAGGCTTCTTACAAAGCTGGCAGCAACAAAGTTGAGAACACACCACCAAATGTCTCAATGGTGTCCACAGCAACTCTCACGGAGGGCTCTTTAGGGAGGTCAGTAGCTTGCCAGACAGGAAGTCCCGTGACAGAGAGCACCGCCCAGGGAAGTACTGTCAGAGTGACACACACATTAACACCCACCTCTGCTACACCTTCCCATCCTTATGCCAAGGCAAATGGGCACTGTGATGCTGATGTCCAAACAAGTGTGGAGCCAGCTCAGCCCGGTTTAGATAATCTACAGAAAGGCAAGCCTATTGGATCAACTGCTGAGACTGCCATGGAAAATAGCAGCTCCCCAGTAAGAACAGAGTCACTTTCCCCTTCAGTCCCTTCCAGTGGGATATCCTTATCTCCAAGCAACACAGCTTCTTCATCTCTGACATCCTCCCCATGCTCCTCCCCAGTCATGACTAAGCGTTTAGTTGGAACATCAGCCAGCAGCCCCAGCTACCAATCTTCTTACCAGGTGGGAATCAATCAGCGCTTCCATGCTGCTCGCCACAAATTCCAATCCCAAGCCGATCAAGATCACCAGTCAAGTGGCCTCCAAAGTCCTCCATCCAGGGATCTGTCGCCCACCCTTGTCGATAATTCTGCCGCAAAGCAGCTTGCACGCAATACAGTTACTCAGGTTCTCTCCAGGTTCACCAGTCAGCAGGGTCCTATCAAGCCAGTCTCTCCTAACAGTTCACCCTTTGGCACAGACTACCGAAACCTTGCCAATGCCATGAGCCCCAAAAGTGAGTCTAGCCCAGGCAAAGTCTCTAGCCCACTGAGTCCGCTGTCACCTGGAATTAAATCACCAACCATACCCAGAGCAGAAAGAGGGAATCCTCCACCAATTCCTCCAAAGAAACCTGGTCTGGTTCCTTCTCCAGCCACTCCCACCCCACCAACTAAAGCCTCCTCTCAGGCTTCCTCTCTAGGTTCTCCTGTGGATTTGGCGAGTAGCTGCTCAAGCAATGCTGTTGTAGCCAATGGGAAAGAAATTGAGATCTTATTGCCAACCAATAGCTAGTCTTTAGAAAATCACATTCCAAGTGCTTGCCATTCCTTGATCTGAACCCCTGTCTTATCCTCTCCATGTTATTTATTTGGGTAGGAACAAAATCTGTTTGTGTAACACATTTAGTGTACTTTTCCTATGTTTTATATTATGTAGAAAATAATGCAATTTGTATACAAACGTTTAAACACCAGAGTCTCAAGGTGTCTCATGGCAGCAGGCACATCAAACAAAGAGAGAAGCAGTTGAGTTCCCATGCTGGGAGCTGACCAGTGGACTATGACAACGAAACCATTATTTTTAAATTATGCAGAAGAACACTCCATGCAAACCTCTATTCCAGACAGACATTTTCTAAGAAGTGCCTGAGCTTAAGCCTGCAATGTGATTCTCTGCAAAACCAGAAGGGATCATCCACCTTCAAAAAAGCACAGTTTCTCTGAATCATGAATGTTGAAATCAACACTGTTCTTAATCCTTTTCAATATTTTTTTTAACAGTATGCTATAAAAGGAAATGTTCCAAAGGTGATCGCTAGACCGGTCAGTTGTTTCCTTGCTATGAACAAAGTCATTTAATGTAGCTGCCTTGTCAGGTGCACTTTGGCTGCATTGATGAGCTTTATGCAACCCGATTGTTTCCTACGATATAACAGTTAAAAAAAAATACACCTTTGGGAGCTTTAAAAAATCAGGATGCCAATTTTTTTCCAGTCAAGTATCCATATTTCTCTCCATAGAGATAAAGTAGGTGAGATCTAATCTTGAAGTGTTGGATTAGGTTTTTTTAAAAAATATTCTTCACGCATTCTACTGTTGTGTGTAGAACTTCTGAGAGCAGGATCTTTGCTATTACTTGATAAAGATCTTAATATTACTTGAAACAAGAAATGGCTAGTCAATTCAATACAGGTTTTCACATTGGAAAGACAGGATCGATACTAGAGTGATCCAAAGCAATAACTTAAAAATCGCTCACTATGTAATAATATTGTATGTCAAGTTGACATAGGTCTTGCTGACTAAGTTGTGTTTGTTCATACAAGACTGCTGTCCTGTTGGCAGCACTGGAAACCAAATTGTTAACTTTTCCCATAGAGATGCACATATGCGTGTGTGTGTGTGCGCGCGTGTGTGTGTGCGCACGCGTGTGTGTGTGTGTGTGTGGAGAGAGGGAGGGAGGGAGAGGTGTATATGTTATACACACATTTAGTTGGTGTGATTATATTACTGAGATGCTTATCTCATAAAGAAAATGAGGAAATCTACGTATGAAACTACTTTTTAGACTTTATCTACGTCTGAAAACCTGTTTTCCTAGGAAAGATGGTCAGTAACATGGGGCCAATACAGGACTGAAACACTTTTCTTTCTAATGAAATGTGCTGTGCATGTGTTACAGCTTTTTTTTTTTTTGCAAAAATATATTCTCTGACCATCTCTGTGGACCCACACTTACATATCCTATCGATGTCTGAAATTGCCCTAATGCTTTGCCCTAATGTGGTCAAGATTAGGAATAAATTGTCTGTAGTATGACCTCAAGTAAAAGCATTTAAATACCATCCCATAGTCAATCTGCACAAATACACTTAGGATTGGATCCACTGCTATCTTTCCACTGACTGAAGCAGTTCTGTCAGTGGAACCCAGAGGAGGGCAATCCCGCAACCTCCCACGCACCCTCAAAATCTGCTCGGGGGGGGGGGCAGCAAACCCTCCGGAGCTGATTTTTGGACAACATGGAGAGCTGCAGAAGGGATGATATTGCTATCATGATGGAACTTTCTTGCTGATGTCCACTAACATGATGTTGGATCTAACACGGTGTCATATTTATCATTCTTGCCAGATGATCTGATGATATGGCCACATGCTGCTTCATGATATTGAGACACTAGACCAAAGCTCTTGAATACTTTTTACAAAAAACTTGTGTTGGTGCTGCTTCAAGACACCACTATATATGGTCTAGCTGTTAGCCTCTCACGTCCTAATCTTTCTTTGTATGGAACTGCTAGATTGAAATATTTTAGTAAAGAGGCTGATATTTCTGAGACTATGCTGTTCTCAAGCACACACTGACATAGGAAGCCCTTCAGTCTTGACTGTACCCCTCCTAAATTTTGGTAAGTGTACCATTCATTATTCCCATGTGATTGGATTAGCCCTTACACTAACAATACTTGGTCATCACCTATAGACAGATAGGAAATAATTCTGATAAACATGCAGATAGTTCAGTTGTGCAATACAGGTTTTTCAATAAGGGTTGCACAGCTGAAAACTAGATGAATGGTTTCTTGTCAGTATCGCTTCTAATCTTAAAGGGAGGGTAATGTAGCAGCCCTTAAAGTATTTCCTTGTGTTTACACTAATTTGTATCCTTTCTTTATGATATGACTCTATAGAGATTTATATACAATAATGAATTTTATTAGGAAATGCACTGAGTACTGTATTCTACAATGGATTGTGGGAAGGGAGAATGCAAGAGGAGATGTGTATTTTTGCTAGTAGCCTATCTTCTGAGATTAAACTAAGCACAACTATTAAAGTCGTTCCAGCTAATCCAGTAAGACTTCTAGGGTTAGTATTTATGTTTTCTGCAGACGTTGGAAACAAAATGTTTAATCTTCTTTGAATCACATATTGCTAGAGAGGTTTGTCACTGGCTAACAGGATTTTAATGAAGTTCAAATTGTATAATCTAGTATTAATTGTTCATTAACATCTGTATATTTGTAAAGTCAAATGTATGAAGCAGAAGTCTTTTTATCATTTTTATAGCTGGCAGCATTAAACACGTTAAACGTTCATACTATCAATAAAGGGTTTTATTTTTATGATGTGAATATTGTACAAGGACATGGTTTTAAAAGTTTGGCTGCTTGTATGCTTAAAGTGTTTACTGCATATTCATGAAGTATTCACTAGCAGTTTGTAGGCATTTCATAAGCCTTAGGTGGACTAAGTATAGGAAAACATGCCTCCAACAGCTGACAATATGGGTAAGGACAATGCTTCTTAAAGTGAAATAGGAAAGCCACGAATACTTGGTAGCAATGCTGTGAATATTTACCAGTTTTAATTTTAAAAGGCTTAACAGTCCATTAATAATTCATTAGTGCAGAGTATACCGACATCTATGACAACATAATATTGTGGTAACTCGCCAGCTGCCTTTGGATAGGGATCTGCAACCCTTCATTTCTACTGCACATTCTGACTTAATATATTATCTTGCATCATGCAACAGTGAACCAGCTCCCTTCTTGGTTCTTTTTCCAGGACTTGGGAAATACTTATTCCTTAGTAGGGATGTGTTCATTAGATATGTCTTCCATTCTGCAGTTTATTCACAACTTTGCTTGTTCTCAAATACACTAATCAAACTGGATACTATGTACAAGTCTACTGCTCAGGTTTGAAGACTTAAGGGGGTGGGAAAGGGGCACTTGTCCAGCTCCTGTTCATCAGTTGGATCACACTTCTGCAGCTAACCTGTTTTCCCTCCCTCTTGTGGGGGTGGAGACAGACTTGCCTTATGCAAAGTCCTCACCCCAGTCTGGAATGCTACAAAACATTCTTTACAACATCAAAAGCTTGTTAAGGTTCCACCCACCACTTTCTAACATGCTGTGCTAAAATCAATGAAAGGTATTAATCTCAACTACACCAACCTACTGAACACAGCCCATTTCTAGAGCTGTGATTCCTGGTAGCCCAGAGCAACTCTGAAGCTGGCTTTGAAATTATGGGAAGAGAAGCAAAGAGACAGTTGCTGACAGAGTTCCTATTCATTTCTGTTCTACCTTTAGCCACCTATTGCTAAGGCAAACGTTGGGGTTTGTCTCTTGCAGAGCACAGAAAGTACTTTTCGTCACTGGTAATTGCTGAGGTGGTAAGAGGGTGGAGAAACATCTGACTTCAAGGAAACATCTGTCTCCTTCCCAATGAAATAAACAGTGGCTCCATCCTTCAGAGCTAGACCAGATAACTTCTATCACACAATGCAGGGTCTGGGAGTTTGAAAGAATTTTGTTGGGCACAAGTTAAAAGTTGATTTCTGACAAGTTGATTTCTTGTACTATGACCCTGCCTCTCCACCTTTGTTTTTCCAGGTTTGTTTACCTGCCTGAATATGTTAACAGGGAGTTCCCTCATTCCTTCCTGTTGCAATGTTCAGAGTCTGATTTGTGTAGTGCAAGTTACTACACTTGGATCAGGTCTTTGTCCCTGATGGTCATAACTTTCCACCCCCAAGAGTGCAAAATTAACTCTTTTGTGCCACCTTGTGTTGGAAGTACACATCTATCTCTTGATTATGACAGTTGTGTATTTGCAATTTTTTAAAAAGGAAAGGAAGAATCACTTCTGAATTTTGGACTACAGTTCTTGAATGCTCTTTCTCCATCTAGATGATTTATGGCGGGGGGGGGGTGTTAATTTGAGAGAATTTCCACTTGTGGGCAGGTTCTTTTTCCTGGAGAACCACTAGTGTGGAACATCACTATACTTTCTGCTGTTCCTACTAGGACAGATGGCAGGGGGCTGAGGGGAGACAACGAAGGAGAACAGGCAGGGCAGTTGCCTCCATTCAAGAACTATATCAATGCAATGGCCTCAAGCACTCGGGGTACAAATATCAATGGTACTCGTATTTGCACGAGCTGTATCAGCACTAAGTGGCTTGAGGGGGGATGTAGAGTGACAAGACAATAAGTGATAGCTTTTTAAGAATAGGTCCTTCCCATCTCTGGGTCAGAAGGATGCATTCCTGTATTGGGTGAATGGTCTAAACTTGAATCCTAAAGCTCTGATAGAGCAAGTCATAGGTATAGTTGGTCCTTCCATAGCCCTCAGTATTTGCAATCTAACGAGCCCCACTCCATAACTAATTAAGCCTATCGCCTTCACTTTGGGACTGTTCACACAACATGCTAGCCCACATTCACTAGTTGAGTGTGGGTTGTTTGTTGAATCATGGGTTAGTGTGTTGTCTGAACCCAGGACATTTTCTGCAGGGTGGCTTGTTAAGCACCCTAGACAACCCAGCAACAACCATGGGTTCTCAAAGTAGCTTGTTTGATAAAAATAAGTACACTGCATGGCTAACGGGTTAGCGTGTTGTGCAAACCCAGTTTTAGTTGTTGTTCCCCCCCAACTGATCATCTGAACACAGTCACTGCGTAGCCATAAAACCTTCACAAACTCAAAAACTCCAATGAAACCTCCAAGCAAGAGGAAGACTTTCAGCATAAGGGAGCTCTCCTCAGAATACTTCTGGGTATTATAAGTTAGGAGAATTCTTATTCTGAGTATTGGTTTCAAATTCTGGCAGCTTCCCTAAACAAGAACAGGCCATTTGAACAGAAGCTACTTATATGGAATGCAAATTTTCCCCAGGGGCAAAGAAGCAATGGGTTTTACAACATCCAGCAAGGAAATAAAAAGAGTAGAGTGTGCATGGACCCCCCGCTTTGCTTCAGATGCCACTTCAGACTCTCCAAATGAGCTCTGCTTCAACTTGGACCGATTCGGACCCCTTCTGCTTCGACTCTGTTCCGGATCCGAAGCGAGATTCAGATACCTGGATCACTCAGTTTGGGTGTTTTCCCATTGACTTGCATGGGAAAACACAAATGGCCATAACTTTTTCAGTTTTGACAATAAATATATGAAACTTGGGAGCTTCTCTGATGACATGGAGGGGATCCCACCTACCAAATTTCAGACAGTTTGGCCCAGTACATTTTGTACTAGGTGAAGCTGAAAATTGTTTTTTTTCCACAAAAACTCTCAAAACAAAGAGCTTTGCCTCTCAGCCCTGCCTTGCCGCTACCTCCTGCCTGCTCGGCTGTCTATGGCCATGTTTCCACAACAACGGAAGGAGAAGCTAATGGAGGAGTATTGGATTTTTTTTAAGGAATCAGCTTTGCTGCAATGTGGTCCTTGCAGGGCTCCATGAGCAGTAAAAAGCTTCACAGAACATACTTCCGGGCGGGGGTGGGGGTTGGAGTGAACATAATCTGTCTAGCAGGGGCTGCTCAACCAGTAAGAGAGGCTTCCCCACTCTCCTACCCCTTTCTCCTTTCCCCTGAAAGGCCAGATGCACCTGCATTTGAGGAGCAAGCCTCACTGACCACAATGGGAGTTACTTCTGAGTAGATAGACATATGCTTGTGCTCGAAAAAGGAGCAGTAACCACAAAGACGGAAACCAGCCCCCATTTTAACCCACAGTATCTTTATAGCGAAGGGTTAAAGTTTCTTCCTCAGGCAACAAACCAAACAAAGGAGAATTGGAACCTTGATATTGCACTGTGCCTTGTCAATTGAGGGGGTAAATCACTGGTGGAAACACCCCCAAGGACTGCTAGCTGCCTCCTGCTCATGAGGAGGAGACAGCTAGTGAGTGGTGGGGGCATGCTGTGCTGCTGGTCACTGTCCTTGACCGCCAACCAGGTAGGAGGAGGAAGATGTGCGTTGCATACCCCCCACCACTAGCTGTCTCCTGCTCGCAAGGAGGAGACAGCTAGTGAGCAGTGGGGACATGCACCGTGTCTCCTCCTTCTTCTGCCTGGGAGATACACAGAGCTTTTGGCATATGAGTCTATATGCACACATAGACTTGTACGTAAAAAGTGCTGTGAATCCCCCATATACTCAAGATTCACGGTGCTTTTTGCATATAAGTCTATGTACACAGAGATTTCCAATTGCAATGTTTTTTTTAAAAAAAAAAAACATGGCAATCACTGTGGAGGCAAAGGAACCAGCGAGTGGGGCTGTGGGGGGGGGGCATCCAGAGAACCCAGACAGGTGTGGGTTCTCGCATCCCTAAATAACACCACCAGAATGATCTCTGTCTCTGAAACACAGCCATTTTTTTCCAGTTATTCATTCCCCCCCCCCTCCTCCACCACTGTCACTGATTGGAGATTGCTGGGTATTGATTGATTGAATTTCTTAATCGCCCATCTGGCCGGTCACCCAGCCACTCTGGGCGATATACAGAAATACAATTTTAAAACAATAAAATTCTACTTTAAAACATCGTATTTCTAAAAATACCCTATCCCACACCAAATGCCTGCCTGAACAACCATGTTTTTAATGCATGGCGGAAGCTCATTAAAGAGTTACATTCAGCCCTGATTTGGCAACTAGAGTTACCATTTGGCAAAGATCCCTCCCTCTCTCCCTCCTCCTCCTCCCCTCCCTTCTCAACCCCTCACTGAACTTTCTCAAGTTGATAGTTTTGGCTCCAGACTGTCTGGGTTGCTCAGAACGAATCACCAAGTCGGATGAGGCGCTTTGTATACAAGCTGCTTCGCTTCGGGGCACCTCCTTGCTATTCTGCTCTGCCTCGTATCACGCAGAGGCACCTCCGAAGCAGCCCGCTTCAGCTCGTCCTTCAGACCAAGGCGATGCACATCCCTAAAAACAGTTCATTTTTTCTCTCTCCAATGCCATTGGGCCAGTAGAATCTTTGTAAGATGGGGATGGATGACAAAACTAGCTAGTAATTTTTATTCTCCTTCAGTTCTCATGTAACTGCATCCCTTGCCTCTCTCCTTTCTTTTCCCTCCATCTCTTGTCTTGCCTTCTGTCAAGAAAACTTATTGTAGGCTTTAGAATTCACTCTGAAGCAGCATTTGGAAGGCAGAAGCACCTGGCAATTTGTTATGGGTCCAGCCTCGACTAGCTAGCTGGCTCCATTGGTTTATTTATTTGCTTTTATTATTTAATAGATTTATATGCCACTGTCTATATTTTAAAATATCTCTAAACAGTTTCCAAGAAAATTAAGAACATTAAAATACATCATGATATGCATTTAAATACAATTAAAATACATAATACTAAAACAAGTTTGATTGATACCCTGCCTTTCTACCAAGGAGATGATGCTCAAGGCAACTCAGTGGGGCTCAAAAGGTGATTGCTTGGGGCACCACAAGAAAAAAAAAAGAAAATTCTTTAAAAATCCAGAGATCAGCTGAATGAAATGGAGTAATGAGCCAGATCTTGAGTAATAAGCCCATGTCCAGAGGATTCCCCACCATGGCTTTCTATTGTAACTTACTTCGTAAACCACCCTCTATTTTGGTGGTGCTGTATAAATGAAGCTGAGTAGTGGAGGAGATTCAGGACAGACAAAAGGAAGTACTTCACACAGCACAAAATTAAACTATGGAATTCACTACCACAAGATGTACTGATGGCCACCAGTTTGCATGGCTTCAAAGGGGGACTGGACAAATTCCTGGAGGAGAAGGCTATTGATGGCTACTAGTCCTGATGGCTATATGCTGCATCTAGTATCAGAGGCAGTATGCCTCTGCACACCAGTTGCTGGGGAACGTGGGCAGGAGGGTGCTGTTTCACTAATGTCCTGCTTGTGTGTTTCCTGCGGGCAGCTGGTTGGCCACAGTGTGAACAGAATGCTGGACTAAATAGGCCTTGGGTCTAATCCAGCACAGCCTTTTTTAATGTTCTTACAAGGAATACATTAGCAGACAGAGCTGGAGCTACATTTGGAAAGCACTGCTAATAAAGGATCAGTGTCAGTCAAACAGATGCTAGATAGATGCTTAGTAAAAATTATTAATTAAACACTGGAAAAAGTCAACATGGGAGGACAGCACAGGCTGTCACAAGAGTGAGGCCTCGGGATATTAAAACATTTTCTTTAATAGAGAGAAGCCTGATACTACTGTTAACCCTCTAGACCAGAGCTTTCCAAATTTTTCATGTTGGTGACACACTTTTTAGACATGCATCATTTCGTGACACAGTAATTCAGTTTTACTAGCAAACCGGAGGTTAAACTAACCTGTTATAAGAGATATGGACACATACATAAATTGTAATAACGAAATGTATGGGGGTAGAACATATCTCATGAAAACCTTTCATTTATATTTTTTAAAATATATGATTTGTAAGATAATAACATATATTGTTGTCATTTATGAGTAACAGTATGTAAAAATGTGCAAGAAAATGTGAAAAATAAACAAAATTAACTAAATTATTTACAATACATATTAGGACACATAGGCCCAGGTAGGAGCTCAGCTGCAAAAACACATGAAGTAGAGAAGCAAACGTCCAACAAAAATTGTGTAAATATATATATGTCTTACTACAAGGCTATACTGCTGTAAATATTTGCAGTGCCTATGTCCAGAGTCCAGTTCCAACACTCTCCGGTGGTACACTGCCGGTGGGTGGTTAATCCACAATTACAGCAAAGTAAAAATAAAAATAAATGGCAGAAATCAAATTACAAGTGCCACGTGGTGGGTGACTTGCTGTTTGCCAAATTGGGTTTGGGAGGGTGGCCTCCCTTCAGCCAGCAGCAGGTGGGTTGACTGGGTGACAGCCTGCAGCTGCGCTCGCCCAGGTGATTGGGAGCATGCTGATTCTGAGGCTTGGGGCCTCCACTGAGCTCCATTCCGACTGGCCAAGATGCCACACAGCCTGCCCTGGGGCCCCTGAACTAGCTTGCTACCTCAGGGGTGATGGTGGAAGCTAGCCCACTGCCAGTCCAATCAGCTTCTGTATGTGGACTGGGGGGGGGGGTGCCATCTTGTCCTTCACCTCAGGCAGCAAAATGTTTTGGGCTAGTTGTGCACCTTCCCCTCTGCATTCTTGAATTTGCATGGTGGGGTGAAGCATGGAAAGGGACAGTGGTAGATTAGCATTAGCATACAATCTGTAGGATGCTTGCGGAGTGACGTCTCTGGGTGTCAGATGAAGATGCTCAGTCTATCCAGAGTCAAAGGAGTTAATATTGGGCTGGGAGGGACTAGGGCAGCCTTCCCCAGCTTGGTGCTCTCTGGGTGTTTTGGATCCCAAATACCATCAGCCCCAGCCAGCATGGCCAATGGTCAGGAATGCTGGGAGTTGTAGTCCAAAACCCCTGGAGGGCAGCAGGTTGGAGAAGGCTGGAGTAGAAACTGTTGGCAACAGGAACTTGGAGAGGTGGGGAAAGAGAAGTAATGATGATGGGTTGGATGAGTGTCTTGTGGCTCTTGGTCATATACAGTTCTTGAAGGGATTAGGAAGCTGGCAATCCTACTTTTTGACAGTCTCTTGCATTTGTGACTCATGATTTTGTCTGAGAATTACAACCCTTAAACCAGAATTATAAGATGTTCCTCCTTGGAAGCCCTTGCTGTACTGAGCTGTTGGAGATTTCATGGGTAGCCCTCAGCCAAAGGAAGTATATGTTGCTGAAAGGCAAATCCTTCAACTCTGACTGATATAGTTCAGCCCTGATGACTATGGCCTGGGCCATCCTGTCAGTATATTAACTGAAATATGTTATGACTCAAGGATGCTAGCAAATAGCTCTCCAATGCAAACTTTTCCTGGTGACATTTTCACAGCATATCCACTAGAGAGCAGCCTTTCTATAATTTGTTTTAAATTTTATCGATTCACTAATATGGTAAAAAAATCTGCTTGGAAAACAAACACTGCTCAAAAGAAAGCAGTAACCAGAGAGAGACTTCTACTAGAAGTAGCATATTCTATACCTTTTAGCGGTAAGCAGTATTTGTCAGCTTTTAAGATTCTCCAGAAGAAAGGATATTTTCTTAAAAGTATTCATGCATAGTAATAGAAGCAGGATCAGAGATCTTGCATTTGTATCTGAGATGGCATATTCATTCTATGGCATTAATTCTGTAGCTACCACTTTTCTAGATGGAAGATGCATGAATGTGGAAATGTGATAACTAGTGCATGTCGAAAGTTCACAATTTGGTAGCAAAATGTGTATATGTTGAGTCAAGAAGGCCAAAAGAACTACAGTGACCTTGTCCACTGACTTGGCTTTCAGATCAAAATGGTGTTTTCCCCAGATCCCTGCTGCTAGGATTCTTCCATTACCTGAGGGTCAGGAGCTCATATCCAAAATCCAAAGTCAGAGGTGCAACCAAGGCGTCTTGTTCCAAACCCAGTTCTAACTGTTCTTGTCCAGAGAGATATCCAGAGAGACGTCTTTCAAGGAAAAGGTCTGTCAAAACATATAGTGGTCAGGAGAGGGCAGTGTTGGACGGTCAGATGTTTGTTAATTCTTTTCAGCTGGCAAAAGAATTCTGCTATTCTGCTCCCAACTCTAAGCAGAGAAACAAAGAAGAGAAAATAGGTTAATGACAGAAGGATATATGAAACCTTTTATTTAGGCCCTTAATTCATGAGAGCACAAGCTTCCAGGTTCCACAGGACAACTCTTGAAGACCCATTCATCTTTCACAAGCAACAAATCAGTCCCACACTGTGTTCCTAGGAAGCAAGGTAAACGTGGCAACTGCTCCAGTTTAGAATGGCTATTGCTGCTGTATGCAGAGGTGGTAGGATGTGATGCATTTCTTCACCACGCATGGTAATGCTATGAAATACATATTATTCAGCTAAGGGATGATTCCAAGGTAACTCAATCCATTCTTTCCCCTTCTTGTGTAAACTTGTGCATATGGATTCTTAACCATTTTCATGTGCAACACATATATTTTTCCTCTCTAAAGATTGATCAGACATGTTCTGCATTTTAGGAGCATATGGGAGGCCTTTGAATGGGGTGGAATCAGTTCAGTAGTTTTGCAGGTAACTTCAGGGGCACTCTTTGGTGAGAAACAGAATGGTGAGGAAAGGGTTACTGATGGTTTATCTATACACACACACACACACCTTTGCTACCAGAGTAGCACTTTAGCACCTTCCCTGAAGTTTGGGAGGAGTTTGCCAAAACATAGCGCAACATAGTAGAGATGAATTCTGCGCTTGATATCACTCTGAATTGTGTGGCCAGAGCCCGCTTGGTATAATCCTTTTCTGCCCTGGGATTGGTCCCCTACCTATCTGAGAAGCATGTGGCTTGTAGGATTTGGATGTAGATTGGTCCTCCAGCACATATTATGGTCTGCTTAAAGGAGAAAATAGCCTCTTCTATCCCTCTCACCCTTCACCCCAGAAACTCACAATCAGGTCTTGTGGAACCTTAAAGACCAACAAATTTATCCTGGCATAGGATTTCATGGACTATAGACTACTTCATCAGAGATGGGTTATAATGAAAGCTTATGCCAGAATAATTTTTTTTTTTTTAGTCAAAGTGCCATAAAACTCTTTGTTGCTTTTGCAGCAATAGCCTAGCACGGCTACTCTCTGGAAATCAAATGATAGTAACAAAGACTTTCAAAATTGAGAGTTATCTTTCCTTGTATGTAAAATGCACTCTTTCCCTGATGCAGATCACTTTCCTGACAGCTCTTGAGAGTGTCCAGGGTTTTTTGTTCCTGTATTTGTCTAGAGAATGATGCATTGTGGGAAGAGATCTCAGGAGGGAGACTTTCAGGTTGCCAGTGTGTCAGGTTTGCGCCTTGCAAAGGGGAAGTTCCAAAATCAGCTGCTACCATTGCTCTATTGTCAGCCAAACAATTCCATCCTGAAGAGAATGTGTAACTGGATCCTCCCCAACCTTGAATGCTGACAGGGCAAGGGAGGGAGCTGGTTTAGAAATTAAATTAAAGAAAAATTACGTGGGGATGGACAGCCTTAAACCCACTTTATTTTAGAATAATATTTAGCATAAGAGGAAAACAGAAGAAAGAGGCATTTAACACCCCACCCCCACCCCCAAGTGCAAAGTATATGGTCCATGTTGGTCCAGGCCAAGCATAAAACTGTCCAGCTGGTTTTTATGCCTCTCATCCCCAGTGTTATCATGAACTGTGAGTGTTAAACATGGAAGAAATGCAACATGAGGGGGAAATGAATTCTTTCTCCTAAGCAGAGCTCTGCAGAGGGCTTTGATGTGCTGGCAGTGGGGATCCTTGAAGATGAAGGATGGAGCATAGAGAGGGAGGCCAGACTATAGGCGGAAGGGAGAGAGAAATTTCTGAGCTCAAAACCTCTCCCGACTGCAACCAGAACAAATCCCATTTTTAAAATGGATTTGTTCTTAACTAAACATATGTATTATCTGGAACATTTCGCAGAAAAGGTGGCAGATGAGGGGAGATTATGTGTAAAACTTAGACCACTATAATGGCAGAAGGAGACCAGGTGGAGTGAAAGATCTGCCATATGCTTTTGGGAAATTCTACAGGACCCCTTATGGCTTTCAGGCTAGTGAAGAGATGAGATGTGAGGGCTTGCGGGGGGGGGGGGGACAGAAAAATTCAAAGGAAAATTCTTTCCCCCAAAATTTTCTCAAAACCCCTGGAAAAAACAGGGTTTTCTCTAATTTCCCCCCACCCCATTTTTGTCCCCCTCCCCCCAGGCATTCACATCTGTAGGCTGCTGTGGGTTTTTATGTCACTCTTCTCCAGTTCTTGGAAGGGGCTGGTTTTGCCCCACACACATTGGGGTTGAAGGAATGCATGTGGGGTCATGCCGGAGCATGCTGGTGTGCAGGGTGCATGGCCAGTGAAGGGAGTGAGCTGCATGCCTTAAGGTGGCTCCACCTTCCCTAGCCCTCTTTCTGGGCCAATGTGGTATTCCTTCCAACCCTTCTAGTGCAGCAGTCAGGGGCTAGGTAGCCACCCTCTGGAGGCTGTGTAGGAATTTCTTGAGTGTTTCCTGATCAGCATTAGAAGATGCACCTATTTTTTATTATTATTTTGGCCCACCCCTTCCTATGCTGACATCCAGGCTGGTGTTTAGCAATTTGGCTCTTGGTCTGTCACCCTTGGCCAGAACTGGCAGATAGTGCAGGCACCAAAAGCAGTGAGTTAGGATACCATGGTGAGCACCCTGAAGCACCCAGAAAGGTGAGGGTCACTTGTTCAGCCTACCTGTTGTTGCTGGCCAGCTCAAGGGGATGTGGGAAGGGAGCCGCCCTTGTACGCTGGAAGCCAGCCAGCATAACCAATGGGCAGGGATGATGGGAGTTTGAGTCCAACAACATCTAGAGGGCCACAAGTTCCCACCCACTACTTTAGCACATCGAATGCTGGCCACCAGCAGGTGCATTAAGCAACAAGAACCCCTCAACTCACCTCTGTAGCTGTGAAAAGGCTCATATCAGCAAATTATTTGATCTGCCCCCTAGAGACAGGGTGGTATTACCCAGCAAGTGTCTGTTGGAGGCTTTCTAGCATCCCAAACCCATGAGCTGTTTTAGAATTCTGGCATGCCTTGTTAACCACGTCAACTAGCCACCCTTGCCGGGTTCGCATGACACAGCAAGCCACGCTGGTGAGGGTAATTATGCAAATACCACTGGCCTATAACCAGCACACTCAGTGGGAGAAATAAGCCACTATGGCTTATTTCCCCCGCTGTGATCATGCAAACAAGCCCATTTTCTCTGAAGTGGCAGATTCTGTCATCAAATGGGTTTGATTGCTTAAGTAGTTTATGCAGTTCCACCAATAGCAACGGCTCAGGTGCCCCACCATAAACAGTGCTGACGGGTCAAGTCTCCAAATGCTGAGTGGTGCTCTGAAAAGATTTCATGTGGGGGGTTAGTGCAAAGAGGCACATGTGTGAGAGAAAGATAGATGGAGAGAGAAAAAAAGGGGTTGGGGGGATTTTGGAGGGATCCTGAATAACAGCACATGTGGTTTTGTGTGTGCTTGCAGTGTGTGTGTATGCATGCATGATGGATACCTGGTGTGTATGTGTATGAAGATGAGTGTGTGGGGGGGGGAGAGAGAGATTGAGGGAGATTGTGAGAGAGAGAGAGAGAGAGAGAGAGAGAGTCTATAACTGGTGATCTAGACTGAGGGAGAGAAAGAGATAAGGGGGAATTAGCTGGGGCAGGGGGGAGAAAAACAGAGTTTGCCTTCTATAAAATAGGTTCTTGTTGGCACTGAAAACTGGGTTCAAAGGAGTTGTTTAGTGTGTTGGGGCTTAGACCCCACCTCTGCCTTGTACTCAATCTTTGGGGCACATTACTTGTCCTTTGTGACTAGCCACACCTCCCACAGCAGCCATTTTGTGGTGGTGCCCAGAACAATTTCTCGACTTGCCAAATGTGCCCACAGACCCAAAACATTTGCTTATCCCTGCCTCTGGGAGGTATATTACCCTAAATGTGTCATCCCCTTGGTGCTTAGCTCTGGACCTGCAGGCTGTCTAAGCCTCACAATGCATACACACATTTCTTTGGCAGCGGGTTGAAGTTATCATTGTCCCCATAACGTTATGGAAGCTTCATGGCATGTGAGACAAGGCCTAGCATGGCCTGGAAATATGTCTAGGGTGTTTTGGCCTTGCTTTGCACGTTATTTCCAGATTGGAAAGACTGAAAATGGCAGGTCCAGTTTTGGGGTGTTTTTTTTTAAGGTTTTAGCACCACCTGAAGCTAGGAAGTCAGACCCAAATCAGTTCAACATTCTATAGGAGTTGCCATCTCATCCTCACAACAATCTGTTACTATGAGTCCCATGAGAACAAAGATGAGAGCAAAATTTACCCAAAGTTACCCAGTAAGACCCTTTCATGGATCACTGCCTTGTTGTGGCGAAAGGGCTTGCGTAACTCAGTGAAGCCATAAGCTATGCCGTGCAGGGCCACCCAAGACGGACAGGTCATGGCAGAGAGTTCTGACAAAATGTGGTCCACTGGAGAAGGAAATGGCAACCCACTCCAGTATTCTTGCCAAGAAAACCCCATGGAAAGTATCACAAGGCTAAAAGAGATGACACTGGAAGATGAGCCCCTCAGGTCGGAAGGTGTCCAATATACTACTGGGGAAGAGCAGAGGTATTTCCAAGTAGCACCAGAAAGAGTGAAGTGGCTGGGCCAAAGCCGAAAGGACACTTAGCTGTGGATGTGTCTGGTGGTGAAAAGAAAATCCGATGGTGTAAAGAACAATATTGTTGAGGAACCTGGAATGTCAGATCAATGAATCAAGGTAAGCTGGAGGTGGTCAAACATGAGATGGCAAGATTGAACATCGACATCTTGGGAATCAGCGAACTAAAATGGACAGGCATGGGCGAATTTAATTCAGGTGACCATCATATCTACTACTGTGGGCAAGAATCCCTTAGAAGAAATGGAGTAGCACTCATAGTCAACAAAAGGGTGGGAAAAGCAGTACTGGGGTACAATCTTAAAAATGATAGAATGATCTCAGTACGAATCCAAGGCAAACCATTCAACATCACAGTAATTCAAGTCTATGCCCCAACCACTGATGCCGAAGAAGCTGAGGTTGATCGGTTCTATGAAGACCTACAACACCTTCTAGAACTAACACCAAAAAAAGATGTCCTCTTCATCATAGGGGATTGGAATGCTAAAGTAGGAAGTCAAGAAATCACTGGGATAACAGGCAAGCATGGCCTTGGTGTACAAAATGAAGCAGGACAAAAGCTAATAGAGTTTTGCCAAGAGAACACGCTGATCATAGCAAACACTCTTTTCCAACAGGACAAGAGACGACTCTACACATGGACATCACCAGATGGTCAATATCGAAATCAGATTGATTATGTCCTTTGCAGCCAAAGATGGAGAAGCTCTATACAGTCAGTCAAAACAAGACCTGGAGCTGACTGTGGCTCAGATCATGAGCTTCTTGTTGCAAAATTTCGGCTTAAATTGAAGAATGTAGGGAAAACCACTAAACCATTCAGGTATGACCTAAATCATATCCCTTATGAATATACATTGGAGGTAAGGAATAGATTTAAGGGATTAGACCTGATAGACAGAGTGCCTGAGGAACTATGGACGGAGGTCCGTAACATTGTTCAGGAGGCAGCAACGGAATCCATCCCAAAGAAAAAGAAGTGCAAGAAAGCCAAGTGGCTGTCTGATGAGGCTTTACAAGTAGCTCACGAAAGAAGGGAAGCAAAAAGCAAGGGAGAAAGGGGAAGATATATCCAACTGAATGCAGAGTTCCAGAGAATTGCAAATAGAGACAAGAAGGCCTTCTTAAATGAACAATGCAAAGAAATCGAGGAAAACAACAGAATGGGAAAGACTAGGGATCTCTTCAAGAAAATCGGAGATCTCAAGGGAACGTTTTGTGCAAAGACGGGCATGATAAAGGACAAAGAAGGCAGGGACCTAACAGAAGCAGATGAGATTAAGAAGAGGTGGAAAGAATACACAGAAGAACTATACAGGAAAGATCTTAATGTCCCTGATAGCCATGATAGTGCGGTCACTGAACTTGAGCCGGACATCCTCGAGAGTGAAGTCAAGTGGGCCTTAGGAAGCATTAGTAACAACAAAGCTAGAGGAGATGACAGTATTCCAGCTGAGCTATTTAAAATCCTAAAAGATGATGCTGTTCAAGTGCTGCACTTAATATGCCAACAAATTTGGAACACTCAACAATGGCCACAAGACTGGAAAAGGTCAGTTTACATTCCAATTCCAAAGAAGGGCAATGCCAAAGAGTGTTCAAACTACTGCACAATTGCGCTCATTTCACATGCCAGCAAGGTGATGCTCAAAATCCTACAAACTAGGCTTCAGCAGTATGCGAACCGAGAACTACCGGAAGTACAAGCGGGGTTTCGAAGAGGCAGAGGAACTAGAGATCAAATCGCCAACTTTCGCTGGATCATGGAGAAAGCAAGAGAATTCCAGAAAAACATCTATTTCTGCTTCATTGACTACGCTAAAGCCTTTGATTGTGGATCACAACAAAGTGTGGCAAATTCTGAAAGAGATGGGGGTACCAGACCACCTTACCTGTCTCCTGAGAAACCTGTACGAGGGTCAAGAAGCAACAGTAAGTACCAGACATGGAACAACCGATTGGTTCAAAATTGGGAAAGGAGTACGACAAGGCTGCATATTGTCACCCTGCTTATTTAACTTATATGCAGAGTACATCATGAGAAACGCCGGGTTGGATGAATCACAGGTCGGAATTAAGATTGCCGGGAGAATTATCAACAACCTCAGATACGCAGACGATACCACCCTAATGGCAGAAAGCGAAGAGGATCTCAAGAGCCTCTTGTTGAGGGTGAAAGAGGAGAGTGCAAAAGCTGGTTTGAAACTCAACATTAAAAAAACGAAGATCATGGCATCTGGCATATAGAAGGGGAAGAAATGGAAGCAGTGACAGATTTTACTTTCCTGGGCTCCAAGATCACCGCAGACGGTGACTGTAGCCATGAAATTAAAAGACATTTGCTCCTTGGGAGGAAAGCTATGGCAAACCTAGACAGCATAGTAAGAAGCAGAGACATCACCTTGCCGACAAAGGTCCGTCTAATCAAAGCTATGGTTTTCCCAGTAGTAATGTATGGCTGTGAGAGCTGGACTATAAGGAAGGCTGAGCGCCGAAGAATTGATGCTTTCGAACTGTGGTGCTGGAGAAGACTCTTACGAGTCCCCTGGACTGCAAGGAGGTCAAATCAGTCAATCCTAAAGGAAATCAACCCTGAGTGCTCATTGGAAGGACAGATACTGAAGCTGAAGCTCCAATATTTTGGCCACCTAATGCGAAGAGAAAACTCCCTGGAAAAGACCCTGATGCTGGGAAAGACTGAAGGCAAAAGGAGAAAGGGACGGCAGAGGATCACATGGCTAGATAGTATCACCGATGCAATGAATATGAACTTGAGCACGCTCCGGGAGAGAGCGCAGAACAGGAAGGCCTGGCGTGCTATGGTCCATGGGGTCACGAAGAGTCGGACACGACTGAACGACTGAACAACAACAACCCAGTAAGATCATCGTTCAGATGGGACTCAAGCTAAAAACGAGTGAACTCTGTCAGATCTTCTCCAGAAATAATCTGTAACTACTCTCTTTCCCTGGGGTTTGGAAACAACCTAGTAAGAAATGCAAATTGAGTCGACGTGCCTAATCCTTGCAAGATGATTTTTTATTTATTTTCTTTTTCTTTTTTTTACTTAATTCTGGTGTGGAGAAAGAGCACAGGTCCATGCAAAGCAGCGGAGCCATAAATGATGGACAACATGGGTCTCTGCAGCGCATCGCCAACACACTTCTAATGAGGACTATTAGCTAATGAGTTGTTAGTGCCTCTGGCAAAGGACGCCATGCTGATTTGTGAATGGAAGCGGCTTATTTTCCTGTGATCCGATCCCGTGCTCTCTCTCTCTCATGCGTGTGTGCGCTCTCGCTCTCTTGTGGAGGCCAACTCTAGCTCTGTACTTCGAAAGATGGCTCTGCTGACTTGGACAGACCTGTAAAGCTGCTCTCCCCACAGCTGCCTCTTGTCTGCCTCACTGGCACTGTGTGTGTTGCCGTGTGATTAATCTCTTGTGCTTGAATAACTGGCTAAGGCAGCTATGAATACCCCCCCCCCCTTAGACAGCGCCGCCCCATAAACATTTCCCTTTTACTAACTGTGACTGGGGATGTTCCGACTGCCAGGATGTGAGGAGCAGTGCAAATGTTATTGCAAAGGCTACAGGAGCCAAAGCCACCGAGGCAGGCAGGGTGTTAGGATCCAGGGTCAGATGTGTGTGACGGGGAAGGGGTTTATTTGCAGAGGGGCTGCCTATGTATAGTGGAGGCAAAGTGTGTGGGGGGGTCACAGGATGGGAATGTCTGCTGTCACTTGGGGGCTGAAGAGAAGGCTGGCAGCCAGGGGATAAAATGCCTGACAAGTTTGGACTAGGAGGCGAGTTGATGAGCTGAGAAATGAAAATTCACAGCTCAACACATGAAGCGGCTCCTCAAGAGGTGTTTATTTGAGGGGGAAATGGAGAGATACAGCTACACACAATGTGTACACACACACACAGCTACACTTGCAGATAATATACTGTGTACACACATGTAGATAGCATGATTTAATGAGCCTCTGCCATGCATTGAAAACTTGGTTGTTCAGGCAGGCATTTGGGGTGGGTTAGGGTATTTTTAGAAATACAATGTTTTAATGTGTGATTTTACTTTTTTAAACTGTTTGTACTGTTGTACATCACCCAGAGTGCCCAGGCGACCGGCCAGATGGGCAATTAAGAAATTGAATAAATAAAATAAAAATAAAATAAAATAAAATAAAATGATGCATGCATACATACATACAACCATATACACAGGCAGACACACAGAAAAGCTACATGTACACCAAAACTGTTGTGCATATTTGCAGAAACTTAGTGCACTTCCAAAAGTGACATTAAAAATAACTTTTATATTTGTAGTGTGTGTGTGTGTATAAGCATAAGCATATAAAATGGGAAACAGATATTTTACATTCAAATGACAGTCCCTATTTAAATGGCTATTTAATTGGATGGCAATGGAACAGATGTGGCCATAAAGAGGTATATTATTTCATGTTGAATTGACAGGTTTTGCCATAAAGAACCAAAATGTGCACATATTTCTTTTGAGGGCATACCCTTTCCTGCACTCAGAAATGGTGTTTAGGGCTAAGCATACACAACAATTCCCAGGAATGTAGGAGAATGGGGCACTGTGTACAGATTCCAGATTCGAAGGAGCAAATTGCTAGCCATTATGATAAAAAGATGCTTGAAAGTGTGTGGGCATTGCCTGGTGAAATTTCAGATGCTGAATAATATTTCCAGTCACTGGGGATGGATCTTCAGTGCCCTGCTCAGCTTCTTGCACCTCCCCATGACCAGCAAATGTGAATAAATTATGGAAAATAACAAAATATGCAAATGTTTCAAAACACATAATTTGTACAGGTTTCAGACTTCAAATTTACTTGGCACAGAATTTGAAGTGCCAGAGTGCAACATTTTAATCTTTTTTTACCCTAGAGTACACATAGCCTTGAATTCAAAGTATAATTTAAAGCATGAAATCATTAAGATTCACACATATATCATGGAGCAGACCAATATGATGTTGTACAGATGTGGGAAATCCAAAACATTTCTTGATGTTTCTGTTATGGAAATAACCTCACAAGAAACCTATGAGGTCAGACCTGTTGGACCGGGAAGGGTCACAGCTTCATACCAAGTAACCTCATAAATGGCAGCCAGCAAAGTTCTGCTATATATAGTCCTATACTCAGTAAAGATACATCTGCATGCATAAATACATATCGATGCTGTTGCAGACATGTATACACACACACACACACACACACACACACCCCATGGCATAGTCATAGAAATGCTGCAAATGGATCTAAGATGGAAACACAGCTATATATGTTTGTTCTATATTATACACTGCTTTCTAGCCAAGACTGTATCCCAGAGTGGCTCATAGTCAAAATCCATACAAAAGTACAATATCATCAAGGATATGCTGGTATCATGCGGGGGGGGGGGGTCAAAGTCCCTCCAGAGGACTTGGGACTAGCTAATGATCAAGACACTGGCCAGCCTACAGAAGCAGCCCTTCTGTTAATGAAGGGATGGACAAATCAGCTGTTTTGAGAAACTGTATCTGAAAAGCAGCATATAAATAAACAAAGGAACTAATGAATGATACATGCTTACTTTGGAGTAAGCCTCATTAAATTGAGTTGGGATTTCTTCTGAGTAGGCATGCACAGGTTTGTGCTGTCATGGATGAGAATTATGCATTACATACATAATATGGATGGAAAGATATTTGCAAATTTTATGCCACTACACATTTGGGGATACATACATACAAAGAAACAGAGACAAACACATAAGCTATAAAATAATCTCAACCACTCAGCCATATACGCAGAAGCATGAAATGGCTTCCATGAACTAGAACGTTGTACCTGCCAATTAACCCTATTTATATATAATACATCCGTTCAATTGCGCTCATTTCAAATGCCAGCAAGGTGATGCTCAAAATCCTACAAGCTAGGTTTCAGCAGTATGTGAACCAAGAACTACCGGAAGTACAAGCAGGGTTTCGAAGAGGCAGAGGAACTAGAGATCAAATCGCCAACATTCGCTGCATCATGGAGAAAGCAAGAGAATTCCAGAAAAACATCTATTTCTGCTTCATTGACTACGCTAAAGCCTTTGATTGTGTGGATCACAACAAACTGTGGCAAATTCTGAAAGAGATGGGAGTACCAGACCACCTTACCTGTCTCCTGAGAAACCTGTATGAGGGTCAAGAAGCAACAGTAAGAACCGGACATGGAACAACCGATTGGTTCAAAATTGGGAAAGGAGTACGACAAGGCTGTATATTGTCGCCCTGCTTATTTAACTTATATGCAGAATACATCATGAGAAACGCTGGGTTGGATGAATCACAGGTCGGAATTAAGATTGCCGGGAGAATTATCAACAACCTCAGATACACAGACAATACCACCCTAATGGCAGAAAGCGAAGAGGATCTAAAGAGCCTCTTGTTGAGGGTGAAAGTGGAGAGTGCAGAAGCTGGTTTGAAACTCAACATTAAAAAACTAAGATCATGGCATCTGGCCCCATCACTTCCTGGCTTATAGAAGGGGAAGAAATGGAAGCAGTGACAGATTTTATTTTCTTGGGCTCCAAGATCACCGCAGATGGTGACTGTAGCCATGAAATTCAAAGACGCTTGCTCCTTGGGAGGAAAGCTAAGGCAAATCTAGATAGCATAGTAAGAAGCAGAGACATCACCTTGCCGACAAAGATTCGTATAATCAAAGCTATGGTTTTCCCAGTAGCAATGTGAAAGCTGGACTATAAGGAAGGCTGAGCGCCGAAGAATCAATGCGTTCGAACTGTGGTGCTGGAGAAGACTCTTACGAGTCCCCTGGACTGCAAGGAGGTCAAATCATCAGTCAATCCTAAAGGAAATCAACCCTGAGTGCTCATTGGAAGGACAGATACTGAAGCTGAAGCTCAAATATTTTGGCCACCTAATGCGAAGAGAAAACTCCCTGGAAAAGACCCTGATGCTGGGAAAGATTGAAGGCAAAAGGAGAAGGGGATGGCAGAGGATGAGATGGCTAGATAGCATCACCGATGCAATGAATATGGACTTGAGCACACTCCGGGAGACAGCGCAGGACAGGAAGGCCTGGCGTGCTATGGTCCATGGGGTCACGAAGAGTCGGACACAACTTAACGACTGAACAGCAACAGCAACATATATAATACATATTATGGTATGTGCTTTTGCTGTTGTTGTTATTGTTGTTGTTATTATTATTATTATACATTTATATACCACCTTATTTGCTAAAAAGCCATCAAGGTGGTGAACAGCAGTTTAAAACACTAAAACCTTAACACCATAAAAAGAACATTAAAAACCATAAAACCTTAAAGCAACTACGGAATCAAAGGGCTAGATGGACCAGATATGTCTTTACACCCTTTCTAAAAGCCAAGAGAATGGGGGCCAATTTCAGTCCTTGAGGGAGTGCATTCCACCGTTTGGGAGCAATACAGGAGAACATTCTTTTGCGCATGCCCGACAAATGGGCCTTTGTGGGTAATGGGATCCTCAAGAGGGCCTCTCATGCAGATTTTCATAATGAATACATGCCGCTGGTATTCATATCAAATTTATACTAATTTTGAAACTTGCTCGACAATTGTTGTGCAAGTCAACTCACTACACTACTTGGCATGTGGTTCTCATGACTTTGCTAGCGTGCATTGAACTTTGACACTGTAAAAATGTTAACATTTGGGGAGCATAATGTTGCGCGATGATGCAAATATACAAAACGTATGGCATTTTCTAAATGTGCCTCCCGAGTTGTTGGGAAATATACATTTTGAAGTTTATGTTTCAAATCTCTTTTGGCAGGACTTTCAAACAGCCCCCATGGAAACAGCAGGGTTTGCTCATTTATTATGCTGTGAACTCCTTATACCCTTAATGGAAGGGTATACTAATTTTCCCCCATCTAATACTGGTGCATGTACCTGTGGGCCACTTGCAGAGATAAGGAGCAAAACGGAGATCTCTGCAGTGCTTGGTGTGCAGGTCTGAAATCACCATAGTTACAGGGCTGCCTGCTCAAGAATATTCGAAGCTCCTCCTTTAAACATTTTGGGAAACTGGAATCTGGAGACAGATTCAGACAGAGAACTAGCCCCACCTCTTCCTTGCAGCTGGACACAACTCTCTTGCCCCTCACACCCACTACAAGGCTTGTGGGGAAGGGGGGGTGTTATAAGCATCTGTATTATATTGAGAGCCAGTGTGGCGTAGTGGCAAGAGTGTTGGACTAGGAGCTGAGAAATCCGGGTTCTGGTCCCCACTTGGCCATGGAAGCTCACTGGGTGACTTTGGGCCAGTCACAGACTCTCAGCCCAACCCACCTCACAGGGTTGTTGTTGTGAGAATAAAATGGAGAGGAGGAGGATAATGTAAGCCGCCTTGGGTTCCTTGCAAGAGGAAAAAAGGCGGGGTATAAATGCAATGAATGAATGAATGAATGAAAGTCAAGATGCATCCACAATCACCTTCTCAGAAATTTAAGGCTTGGGAGATGCTGGGGAAGGGACTGAACCTTGAAGAATGACAACTAGAGCTGAGCCAAAATTTTCCCAAAGACATTTTTCTAAGAAATATTCTGAGTTTTTTTTTAACCACCCCTCTCCCGCTAGAAATAGGCCATTTTGCAGAATTGTCTCCGACTTTTCTCCATCATTTTTGGTGTGGTGGCTGCCCATGCTCTGAAATGGTGCTAGGTTTGGGGCATTGTGAAGGTTGCAAAATGGTGGCCAGGCCACCAAAACAATTGCTTCTGTTGCCTCTTGCAGTAGTACCAGGAACAACCAAGACATTTTGCTATCAGAGGCAAAGGACAAGACGGCGTCCTCTCCCATTCCATCTACAAAAGCCAACTGGACAAGCAGATGAATCTGTCTTCAATACTAATGGTGGGACAGCACCCTCCACCTCACCTGAAGGCAACAGGCTAACTTAAGAGGCACAGAGCAGGCCTCATGACACACAGGTCTGTCCTTCAGTGCCATATTGCCACCCCGTTCCCCCCAGCATCTGCCACCTGAGGCAGATGTTTCACTTTGCCTAATGGTAAGACTGGTCCTGAGTGGCAGTGCAAACACCAAAACCTTGAGGGGAAGAAAAACTGCTGCTATAGCCACTGTTAAAAGTGTAGTCCTCAGCTGGTGCCCAACTATGCCAACCCCTGATTGGGAGTCAGAAACGCTTGCTGATTTATGGCAAATCATCCACATATTGCAATTCTACCTTCTGGCCACCCCCACTCTACCCAATTGCTCCTTAAGAAGCAATAGCTTTAAATATATTAGGCTCCCTGTATTTCTGTCTCCAATGTTCTGCAGTCCTTCTCCATCCCTTTAGTTCCCCTCTCCACAAAATGTCTGGCTATGGGCCTTAGTTGATTGCACATCAGCTGCGCACATTTCTTGTAGTCTATGGTATCATGTTGACCCCACACCCAACCATGCTAAAGATCTCAGATGGATTGAACATTTCTTATATGGACTGGTCGCAGAATTCAGCATTTCTTGGCACAAAACCTAGACTGCCCAGGCACAGAATGTTGATTATTTTTAACATAGATTTTAACAATACACGCCCTTAGACATAGGATACTCACTGGTTTAGAAACGAGATGAGTAAAAATGGCATGGAAGACAAGTAAAAAGTTTTAGCAATAAAAATTAGTCTTAGACTAAGCCTCACTTTGCCACCTACATTTGCAGTAATTGGATGTATGAAGCGATCCACTAATTATAAAGCAATAGCTGCAGGGCCGATACATCAAATTAAGAGCTCATTGGAGCACAGCAAAACATTCACAGCAAAATCCATGTCCATTAATATTGGCAGATGAGAATGAGACAAATATAAGTCAGTTTGTTCCACCAGGCAAATTCTTGTGGACATTTGTCAATGCAGATGGCAGAAGCTTTAAGAAATTGTTTATTTAATTAATTGTTTTCATTAAACATCTATAATGGGCAGTGTAATCCTATCCATGTTTACTCAGAAGGAAGTCTTGCTAAGTTCGATGGGACTTACTCA
The DNA here is from genome assembly GCF_057233095.1 of Heloderma suspectum. Taxonomy (NCBI): domain Eukaryota; kingdom Metazoa; phylum Chordata; class Lepidosauria; order Squamata; family Helodermatidae; genus Heloderma; species Heloderma suspectum. The sequence goes on from NC_139461.1 coordinate 258,871,000, forward strand.
CTGGTTAGTGTTTTTAGGGTTGCAGCCTAAACCAAGGCCCAAGACGTATCATCAAAAAGCTGTAAGAGACTAAGGGTGCAATCCTATGCATGTTTAGACAGAAAAAAAGTCTTACAAAAGTCCCTCCTTGCTTTAATTTACTGGTAAACTGTTGTGGTTAAACCCTGTGTCTAGAGTGTCAATCACCCCATGCCTACAGCTTAAACCCCACGTTTTTGGAAAGGGGAAGGTAAAAGAAGGAAGGTGGGACTCTTAAGGAGGCAAGAGATCCTTTCGGAGTTGCTCAGTGAGTCCAGGTCATAAGGGGAACCCTGACAGTAGCACACATCTCTTTGCATCTAAGTTTATGAGTGGTAGAGTTCTCTGTATAAGCACACACACACCCTCTCAGCCTGGGCCAGCAACTCATTATTATTATTATTATCATCATCATCATCATCATCATCATCAACAACATTTCTATACCGCCCAATAGCCAGAGCTCTCTGGGCGGTTTACAAAGATTAAAAACATTAAAAATATGATATACAGAGATTAAAAACCATTTACATAAAAAACACATGAACAGACAATATGCACAAAAGAAACATATATCTAAAACAACTTCAAACAACAATCTCAAAAACAAACAACCATAACCATAAGACATTCCAGGATCGATTAAACACTTACCGTATACTGCTGAATGCCTGGGAGACGAGAAAGGTCTTAACCTGGCACCAAAAAGATAACAATGTTGGCTCCAGGCAGGCCTCATCGGGGAGATCATTCCATAATTTGGGGGCCACCACTGAAAAGGCCCTCTCCCTTGTTGCCATCTTCTGAGCTTCCCTCGGTGTAGGCAGCTGGACGAGGGCCTTAGATGTTGAGCCTAGTATATGTGTAGGTTTGTGTCAGGAGAGGCACTCCATCGGGTATTGTGGTCCCAAGCCGTGTAAGGCTTTATAGGTTAAAACTAGCACCTTGAAATGGGCTTGGAAACATACAGGCAGCCAGTGCAAGTGGGCCAAAGTCAGTCTTATATGTTCGGACCTTCTGGTCCCTGTTATCAATCTGGCTGCTGCACTTTGCATAAGCTGCAGTTTCTGAACCATCTTCAAAGGTAGCCCCACATAGAGTGCATTGCAGTAATCTAACTTGGAGATTATCAGAGCATAGACAACTGAAGCCAGGTTATCCCTGTCCAGACAGGGGTGTAGCTGGGCCACCAACCAAAGTTGGTAGAAGGCACTCCATGCCACTGAGGCCACCTGATCCTCAAGTAACAAAGATGGCTGAAGGAGAACCCCCAAGCGACGAACCTGCTCCTTCAGGGGAAGTGCAACCCCATCCAGAACAGGTTGAGCACCCTCCATCTGGTCAGAAGAACCACCCACCAACAGCATCTCAGTCTTGTCTGGACTTAGTTTACTAACCCTCATCCAGTCCATTGTCGCAGCCAGGCACTGATTTAGCACATCCAGAGCCTCACCTAAAGAAGATGAAAAGGAGAAATAATGCTGCATGTCATCAGCATACTGATGACAACACCCCCCAAAACTCTGGATGACTGCACTCAATGGTTTCATGTAGATGTTAAATAGCATGGGGGATAGAACTGAACCCTGTGGCACTCCATACTGGAGAATCCACGGGGCTGAGCAATATTCCCCAAGCACCACCTTCTGGAGCCGACCATCCAAGTAGGAGTGATACCACTGCAGTGCAGTGCCTCCCACTCCCAGCTCAGACAATCATCCCAGAAGGATACCATGGTCCTTGGTATCGAAAGCCACTGGAGATCAAGGAGAATCAACAAGGTCACACTCCCTCTGTCTCTTTCCTGACATAGGTCATCATACAGGGTGACCAAGGCTGCTTCCATGCCAAAACCTGGCCTGAACCCTGACTGAAATGGATCTAGATAATCGGTCTCATCCAAGAGTATCTGGAGCTGGTTGGCAACCACCCTATCAAGAACCTTGCCCAGAAAAGGAACATTTGCCACTGGCCTAAAATTAGTAAGATTTTCCGGGTCCAGGGAGGGTTTCTTTAGGAGTGGTCTCACTACTGCCTCTCTGAGGCGGCCCGGGACCACCCCCTCTCGCAAAGAGGCATTAATCACCTCCCTGGTCCAGCCAGCTGTTCCTTCCCTGCCAGTTTTTATCAGCCAAGAGGGGCACAGATCCAGTACGGAAGTGGTTGCACGAACCTGTCCAAGCACCTTGTCAATGTCCTCAAGCTGGACCAACTGAAACTCATCCAGGAGAACAGGACAAGGCTGTGCTCTGGATACCTCACCAGATTCACCTGCTATAACACTGGAGTCTTAAGTCCCAGCAGATGCAAGAGATCTTATCCTGGAAGTGCCTAGCAAATGCATTACAGCAGGCCTCAGAGGGATCTACAGTGTCCTTAGGGCCAGCGTGTAATAGCCCCCGGACAACGCTGAAAAGCTCCGTTGGGCAACAGACTCAATAGAGGCAATAGATGCAATAGAGAAGAAGATTCAATAGAGGCAGCAAGATGATGGTTTTTTGCTGCCCTCACTGCCCCTGGATATACTTTACCATAGGCACATACCAGCATTCGATTGCATCTACTAGGAGTTCTTCTCCATCTGTACTCAAGCCATCTCTTATTTTGTTTCATTGCTCTCAACATGGGGGAATACCAAGGAGCAGTTTGAGCTCTATTCCGAATGTCATCTTTTCTGTGACATCCAGTGAGCCCCTGCAGCTCTTACAAGATCTGAACATCCTATCTTGATATTTTGCACCAATGTCCTCAAGCACAATCTACAATTTGGGCTCATTTTTCCTCATGGTAAGGGGCTTCAGACCAAGGGCCCTGGACTTCCAGGCCTGGGCAAGGCATCCCCACTCCCATCCTGCTGCCCACTTTTATAAGTACAAACATAAATCTGAATAAGAAAATATTACCTACAGCCAGTACAGATGATCTCACCCAAGAGATAAAATTAATTTCATCCCACAAATCTAATTAAAGCCATTATTGTATTTTCTTGCCTTTCAGAAAAAATCAAAGCATTCCATGCACCAAATCATTAGCTACTTTGCAAGGCAATTACATAACTTATTGTATCAATTAATTCTGCCTCCAGCTGCATGAGTTTCTTTCTGCCTATTGGGGCTAATCTGCAATGACTACAGATGATCAGCTGACCAAGTTTGATTCAAAGGCCCTTTGTAGGTCTCCTCCTTTTTTGCTCCTCTATTATGGAAGGAAAAGTTCTTGATGTTCAAGTGCAACCTTCTTCAGCTCTAATGTTTTGAGCAACTGTCTGTTACAAACTTGAGGTCTACTAGGCACAGTTAGACAAAAGTTCTAGGGCATGATCCTTCCCCATGTGTGCAGCATCTGCCTGCAGAGGGATTCCCATAGAGGGGGATTCCCCACTCTAAGATGCATGTGCAGGTGACGCAACAGGGAATGGGAGGTTTGTGCTCATCTCCCAATTCCCTATCCAGTCCTCCCCCTCTGTTATGGGGCTCAAAGAACTTGAGCAAACAGACGAGGAGGGTAGATGTCCCATGGTCCCCTGGACCGTTCTGGTGCATTGCTTGTACACTTGCATCAAGGAGGAAACAACACCGTTAAGCTCTATGGAGATCCTTCTGTGTCCTGACACTGCACCCATGCAGGAGAGGATCATGGACAGAGATAGCCTGGCTTCAGTTATTCATGTTCTGGTAATCTCCCATCTAGATTATTGAAATTTATTGTATGTGGGGCTGCCTTTCTGTTTCTGGGCCCAATTCAAAGTGCTGGTGTTGACCTTTAAAGCCCTTCATGGTTTGGGACCAGTACCTGAAGGATCACCTCCTCCCATATTACGAGCTTTTCTACACAAGGCATTTATCATGCACTACTCACAGTTGTTTATAGGTTCTTTAGACGATGTTGTAACCCTCCAATTTCACCTCTGTTTTTAAACAGCACTTTTGGCAAGTATTTAGTACATGGAAAGTGCAGTATTATTTGTGAAAACAAAAGAGAATGCTTTTTCCACATATGTAATTGCATAGTTCTGCTATACCATAGTGACACCTAGAGATTATGTAGTGGAAAAGCAGGAAAGGAAACACTATTTATTTATTTGTTTGTTTATTTGTTTATTTATTTATTTTCTTAATCACCCATCTGGCCAGTCACCCAGCCACTCTGGGCGAAGTACAGCAGTACAAACAATATAAAACAGTAAAAAAAATTAAAACATCATTTTCCAAAAATACCCTAACCCACCCCAAATGCCTGCCTGAACAACCAAGTTTTCAGTGCATGGCAGAAGCGCATTAAAGAGCAGAGTTCCCTAGGGAGGGAGTTCCTCAGAGTGGGGGCCACCACAGAGAAGGCCTTCTCCCTCATCCTCACCAGCCTAGTTGTCCTGGCTGATGGGACAGAGAGAAGGCCATCCGAAGCTGATATTGTTGAGCAGCCTGTCTGGTGTTGCTGGAGGTGCTCCTTGAGAAAGGCTGGGCCAGAAACATATAGGGTTTTAAGGGTCAAAATCAACACCTTGAATTTGGCCCGGAAAAAAGCTGGTAACCAGTGCAACTCCTTCAACACCGGAGTGATGTGATCATGCCAGCAGCTGCCTTCAATCAGGTGAGCTGCCATGTTCTGCACCAGCTGCAGCTTCCAAACCATCTTCAAGGGTAACCCCACATAGAGCGCATTACAGTAGTCTAGATTAGAGGAGACCAGGGCATGTACTACCGATGGGAGCAGATGGTCGGGAAGGTAGGGGCGCAGCTGCCATATCAGATGGAGTTGGTCTAGCGCTGTCCAGCTCACAGCTGACACCTGAGCCTCCATGGACAGCTGGGAGTCCAAAATGACCCCCAGGCTGCAGACCTGGTCTTTCAAGGGTAGCCATACCCCATTCAACACCAGGTCAACATCCCCCAACCTCCTCTTGTCTCCCACCAAAAGTACCTCAGTCTTGTCAGGGTTCAGCTTCAGCTTATTCCTCCCCATCCAGCCACTCACCGTCTCCAGACATTTGGGCAGGGATTCTATGGCCAACCTTGGTGAAGATTTGAACAAGAGGTAGAGCTGCGTGTCATCCACATATTGATGACACCACACTCCAATCCTTCTGATGATAGCCCCCAGCGGCTTCACATAGATGTTAAATAGCATTGGGGAGAGGATGGAACTCTGTGGCACCCCACAAGTGAGTGGCCACAGGTCCAAAACCTCCTCTCCCAGTGCTACCCTCTGGTACCTGCTGGAGAGGAAGGACCAGAACCACCGTAATACAGTGTCTCCAATGCCCAACCCCTCCAGGCGGTCCAGGAGGATACCGTGGTCAACAGTATCAAAACCTGCTGAGAGGTTGAGGAGAACAAGGAAGGAGCATTCACCACTATCCAAAGCCCTCCTCATATCATCCACCAGGCGACCAAGGCCGTTTCTGTCCTATGCCCAGGCCTGAAGCCTGATTGAAATGTATCTAGCATGCGGATCTCAATTCTGTGACAAAACCAAAAGCAGATAAAGCAGATTAACAGCCTCAACAAAAGCTCTCTCTACCTGGGCCCTGAGATTATCTTCAGATCATCTTCAGAGGCCCTTCATCAGATGTCTCTGCCAAGTGTAGCGTGGTACGTGGCTACCAGGGAGAAGCACTTTTCGGTGGTGGCATCCTGGCTGTGCAATGCTCTCGTCCCTAGAGAGACTCACCTGGCACCTACTCTGTGGTCTTTTCAGAGCCCGGCAAAGACCTTTTTTGTTTAATTCTCCCTGGACTTTAATGGCCTTTTAAAGATCTCTTAAGTATTTTAACCTTTTAAACTCTGTTTAAATATGTTGTATGTTGTTCTTGTTGTTGTTACATGTTGATTGCTGTCTTTCATTTCTTTGATGTTGTAAACCATCCAGAGAGCATCATCATTGGGCAACATATAAATATGGTAAATAGATAATAAATAAATTACTGTTGATTGTTTATTTAACTCCATTGAGAATTTCTGATTTTTGTGTGTCTCACCAGGTTCGAATCTCCCCTACCACAGATTGTACCATGAGAGGCGAAGGCTATCAATGGCTTCTAGTCCTGATGGCTGTATGCTATCTTCAGTATCAGAGGCAGTATGCCTATGTACACCAGATGCTGGGGAACATGGGTGGGAGGGTACTGTTGCACTCATGTCCTGCTTGTGGGTTTCCTGGGGGCCACTGGGCACCCACTGTGTGAACAGAATGCTGGACTAGATGGACCCTTGGTCTGATCCAGCATGGCTCTTCTTATGTTCTTATGAGATGTTACATGACTTGACCTCATGCTGATCTCATTTCCTCAATCTCAGTTAGGATTTAGTATGTTTAAGGCACAATCCTATGTACGTTAGTCCTGCCACTCCCAACATTCCCTGTTCTGTTGGGGACCACAGTGGAAGCAAAAGGTTATGGCTCCATGCCATGGCCCTGATCCATCTCAAGGCCCCAGCCCTCGGAATGTAGGTTTTAAAAAACATGTATGCTAGGCCAAATAAATAATGTAGTTTGGCTGTAACTTGAGTCCCACAGATTTCAAAGGGAACTAACGGTTCAATCCTATGCATGCCTACACACACGTAAGCATTATTGAGTTCAGTGAGGCTTACTCCCAGGTAAGTGCATATAGGATTGCAGCCAAAGTGTAACTAACTAAAATTACAATCTGTGTCCACTTACTCAGGAATGCATTATATTGAATACAGTATCAAAACCATTGTGTTTATTAAGATATATATATAATGTAGCATACAGCTTCTAGACCTTCGCAGCAATAAAAGACCTGTGGCACCCAAAAGGTTTACATTTAATACATTGGAAGATCAACCATGTTAACATGTTGAGAACTAAAGATAAAGAGTATGCAAAACACATCCTAATTGTACGAGAATACAAGACACATCCTAACTTCTCTTGCATGTAATAACCAAAAATATGAAATGTATTTCCCCAAGCAATGATGTAGAGATCTATGGGCAACCTATCATTTGCCTAGTAAGAAGGAACTGAACAGAGCTGGGGTAGCAACTCAGTTCACCTCATCAGATTTTCCTCCCTGTAGGGTTGTTTGCTTTTTATTATTATTATTAATAGCCAGGCAACTGAAAATACAAACTTGCCAAAAAATGTCCTTCTCAGTGTAGCCCTTTTCGTTTGCCTGAGACTCAGAAGCCACAAAATGCAGATGGCTTAGTCTTAGGCAAAGAGCTTTTCTACACAGTGCTGTTAATCACTGTTATCTACCTTCAGTTTTGTTGCAGAATTGAGATATGAGCAATACGCAAAGAGTTTTTCCTTTCCTGCTTTTCTGCTATATCAGCTCTAGGTGGCGCTGTGCTGTAGCAGAATCGTGCAAATACATAAGGAGTTCTTTCGCTTTCATAAATAATATTGCATTGTCCCACTCTAAAAAAAACCAGGAAAGTGCTCTTTAAAAACAGAAGTGAAAACAGAGGATTGTGACATCATCTAAAGAACCTCCAAACAACTGTGCATAAGGAATCACAAGAACACAATAAATGAATCATGTAGAAAAGCTCAAAGAAACTCAAAGAAATGGCTCATGGTCATCCACTTGGCACTCTCTAAGCTAGCATACCACCACCACCACCCCGTGACTCTATTTAGTGCTATAGAAAAACCATAAGCCTGCTCTACCACCATCAGCAGAAGTGTCTAAGTGCTAGAAGTGTACATTCCATTACAAGAATGGACAGCATTTCCTTGATCCTCATGGCCATCTCATTACTGTCTCTCTGTCTGAAAATCCTGTTTCATGCAGGAATTGCTAAGCGGAATTCTATAGCTGAGGAAGAATAAGCCATCAGAATAAATTATCTTTATGATCTTTTCTCACCTTAATCTCATATCTCTGTGTGAATACATCCTCAGAATGAACCAACTCCAGACTTCAAGGGTAGACTCATTTCACCGCCCATGTGGGTGACCATTAAGAAAGTAACTGTAATGAAATTATTTTGCAGGAGGGACATGGATGGGAGGACATTTGGCCGTATCTGCAGCATTGCAGTAAAATAGGCATGTACATAACCTTTCTTGAGTGATGTTTGCAAGATGTTATGTGCATTTTAAAACCAAGATAATGTTCAATTCTAATTCCAGGAATGGGATGTGAAAAAGCAAAACAAAAAACAAACCCCAAAACTGCATACTTATTGATACAAGACAGTGGTATGTTAACTAAACATTATGACCACTTGGGAACATAGGAAGATCTATGCAGGTTCAGACCAAAAACCTATCTAGTCCAGCATTCTGTTCCCACAATGGCCAACAAGATGCCCCAATGGGAAGGCCATGAGTAGGACAAGAATGCAATAGCACCCTCTTGCTCATGTTACCCAGCAATTGGTATTTGGAGACATACTGCCTGTGCTAGTGGTGTTCCTATACAGCCATCATGACTAATAGCCTTATCCTCCATTAATTTGTCTTTTTATCCTCCATGAACTTGTGGGCATATCTTTGCCTACATACAAAAATACATGCACTGCATGCGGAGTCACCCCAGAGCCTGAATCAATGGCAACATCTCCCAGGATTTAACGTCAAAGCCTTGGTTAATCTGTGCAATGGAGAAATGGCCCGGGCGGTTGACACAACGGCTCCTGAGCGTCGTCTCCCATGGAGTGGAGCCAAATGAGCTCCCTGGTTTTCCAGGGCACTTCAGATGATGAAACAAGTGGGATGTCAACTAGAGCAACATCGGCAGCGAACTTGAAACAAGTCCAACTGAACATGGACTAGAGCTCCTTTAAACGCCTACTCCGTGGCAATGAGGGCAGCGAAGAAATTGTACTGCTCTGCCACCGCTCATCTGTTCAGAGTCTCCAAGCAGAGCTTCTTCTGGTGGTCAGAGGTCTGTTATACCACAAGAAGAAAAAGTGGATTACTCAATAGCTTGATGTGACCAATTTGCAGATAAAATCAATTGTATCTGTTCTGGCTTGGATGCCATAGTTGATACAGGTCTGGTTGATGTAACTTTGGCTCCTGCTTGTCCAGTTACAAAGGATACTTTTCAGTTTGTGCAGCCCAAGGATGTGGAAAGGATCCTTGGAGAGGTGAGGCCTACCACTTGTGTGCTGGACCCTTGCCCTTCTTGGCTTATAAAAGCAGCCTGGATAAGTGGGTAAGGGCAGTGATAAACACCTCTTTATGGCAAGGTGTGATTCCATCTTGCCTAAAGGAGGAGGTGGTAAGACGTTTGTTTGTTTGTTTGTTTGTTTGTTTAAAAAAAAAAACCCATCCTGAATCCCACTGTACTGGTAAATTTCTGGCCAGTCTCCAATATTCCATTCTTGGGCAATATTCCATTTTTGGATCATGTGGTGGCTTCTCAGTTCCAGGGATTTCTGGATGAGATAAATTATCTAGATCCATTTCGGTCTAGCTTCAGGCCTGATTATGGGACAGAGACTGCTTTGCCCACCTTAGTAGATGACCTATGCTGGGAACTGGACAGGGACAGTGTGTCCTTGTTAGTTCTCCTGGACATGTCAGCAGCTTTCAAAACCATTGACCATGGTATCCTTCTGAGGCATCTATCTGAGATGGGATTGGGAAACACTGTTATATGCTGACTCGACCATGGTCACACATGCCATAGTTAGATCCCGTTTGGACTACTGTAACATATTCTACATTGGGCTGCCTTCAAACACTATTCAGAAACTTCAGCTGGTCCAGAATGCTGAGGCCAGAAAGTTGACAGGGCTACTTACAGGAAGCACGCAACTCCCTTGTTTCAACAGCTTCACTGGCTACTGGTGTGTCTCTCGGGAGATTTCAAAGTGCTGGTTATGACCTATAAAGCCCTATACAGCTTGGGACCAGGCTACCTGAAAGACCACCTCCTCCCATACATAGAATCATAGAATCATAGAATAGTAGGGTTCGAAGGGGCCTACAAGGCCACTGAGTCCAAGTCCCTGCTCAATACAGGAATCTAAGTCGAAGCATCCCTGACAGGTGGCTGTCCAGCCTCATCTTGAATGCCTCCAGTGTGGTAGAGCCCACCACCGCCCTAGATAATTGGTTCCATTGTCGTATTGCTCTAACAGTCAGGAAGTTTTTCCTGATGTTCAGCTGGAATCTGGCTTCCTGTAACTTGAGCCCATCATTCCATGTCCTGCACTCTGGGATGATCGAGAAGAGATACTGGCCTTCCTCTCTGTGACAGCCTTTCAAGTACTTGAAGAGCGCTATCATATCTCCCCTCAGTCTTCTCTTCTCAAGGCTAAACATGCCCAGTTCTTTCAGTCTCTCTTCACAGGGCTTTGTTTCCAGTCCCCTGATCATCTTTGTTGCCCTCCTCTGAACCCTCTGCAGCTTGTCTCCATCCTTCTTAAAGTGTGGTGCCCAGAACTGGACACAGTACTCCAGATGAGGCCTACCCAGTGCTGAGTAGAGGGGGACTAATACTTCCCGGGATTTGGAAACTATGCTTCTATGAATGCAGCCCAAAAGAGCATTGGCCTTTTTTGCAGCCACATCACATTGTTGGCTCATATTCAGCTTGTGATTGACAACAATTCCAAGATCCTTCTTGCTTGTAATGTGGTTGAGCCACATATCCCCCATCTTGTAACTGTGCATTTGGCTTCTTTTTCCTAGGTGCAGAACTTGGCATTTATCCCTATTAAATGTCATTCTGTTGTTTTCTGCCCAGCACTCCAGCCTATCAAGATCCCTTTGAATTTTGTTTCTGTCTTCCAAAGAATTAGCTATCCCGCCCAATTTTGTGTCACCTGCAAATTTGATCAGCATTCCCTGCACCTCCTCCTCCAAGTCATTAATACAAATGTTGAAGAGCACTGGGCCCAGGACTGAGCCCTGCGGTACCCCGCTCGTTACCTCTCCCCAGTTTGAGAAGATCCCATTGATAAGCACCGTTTGAGTCCGATTTTGTAGCGAACTATATCTTCCCTATTTTTATTTTAAAAATATAACTTCTCATTATATTTTAAAAATAAATATAAGACTCGATGGTCTTATAAATATAAGACTCGATACCCCTTCCAACCCTACTATTCTATGATTCTATGATTCTAGCCCCTGTCTGGACTCCCCCCCCCCTTACTATTACATTAGTATGAATGGAGAGTAACTAATTCACAATTCTGAAAGCTAGAAACAGTGCTAAAAAAGGCAGGCTAGATACTCTCTCCCCATGAGAGCACCCCACCAGTGCAAATAAGCCCCATTCCAGCAAACAGTCAGGGAATTCATCCCCCCCCCTCTTTTCCCAGTGCGTGCACTTTTCAGTGAGGAAGCCCAAATCCCTGATTCTCCAGTGCAGCATCTGAAGGATCCCCCTGACAGCATCCCACCCCCACAATTTTGCCCCATTCCAACAAACTGTCATGGAGTTATAGCTTCCACCACCACCCTTTCTCCTTCTCTGGGCACTTTCTCCCTGCTTGCAATGACAGGCTCCAAAGACCTCATCAGATCACTACTGCAATAAAGCTCTTAGCATCAGATAAGTGACTTTACGTAACATTAAAGAAGTGACTTCACACAATATCAGAGACATGATTTAACACAACAGTGGAGAAGCGAAGTAACGCAGACATCAAATAAGTGCATCATCATTGAGGTGAATTACTCCCACTGGCGAAGTGGGAGTGCAGGGTGATTTTGAAGACTTGAAAGAGTGTTTTAGGGCTTTGATGTACTGGAAAGGCAGGTGAGTTACTTTAGTTACCTAGGTTATGGAGGGCATGGCCAGGTGAAAGACACACCCCTAGGAATGCCCTGATCATACTGAATTTAAAGCAGAGGGATGGGCACATGGTAGCTGAATTGCAAGGGAGCCAAATTAAAGAAAAGTACTCTGCAAAATGCAGCTTCCCCACATGTAAACTCTAGGGTGGTTGCAGAGTTGCCATAATGTCATGTGTCCCTAACTATTTTAAGTCGCAGCAGCAGCAGCAGCAGAGAAAACATCCCATGTAGACAGGCCCCTGGACATTATAGGTTAATTGTGGGTTAAACAACCCACAGTTAACCTAACTACTAATTGTACGTTGAATGTGCAAACTGCACCCAACACGCACTGTGGCAAATCATGGATTAATTAACCCACAATTTGCCACCATTAGGTGTTAGCCAGGTAGTGAGATCTACTTGCTTTATAAAAATGAATTGGACAGGTCTTGCAAGTTGGAGATCACCCAGCATGTACATCAACTTTTGCTATTGGGCAGTATAGAAATGAAACAAACAAACAATAAAATCAGTGTTCCCAATGCCTAGCCTTCCCCAACCTGGTGCCCGCCAGACTTCAGCTCTCATCAGCCCCAGCCAGCATGGCCAATGGTCCAGAATTCTGGGACGCTGCCATGACCCTGAGAAAATCATTGAGTTGACATGCTCTTAAATACAATGCTCAAATGCCAAACCAAAGTGCAAAATGTACACATGCATATGTATGTGACTGTTAGCAGAGGGAAGGGAGAACAAATTTCCCTGTGAGAGAGGCATTGAGGAGGATCTATTTTCTAAGGAAATGTATAATTTTAGCATTACCTGCTCCATGAATAATGGATGCTTGCCGAGGGTACTTGTTCAGGCATACCACAAAGAAATCCTATTGCGCTTTTGACGAGAGAAAATATTTGAGAGAAAACCTGTGTCTGAAAAGGATTCCAACAGAGTTCAATGCTTTGGTATAAGATTATTTCCAGAATCAGTGTTGGAAACACTGGAGTTTTTTATTCGAGTTTTCTCTTACATATGTTGGCCTTTACACAACAACAACCCAAGCCATCCTCCCCCAACCCAGCACCCTCCAGATGTGTTGGACTACAGCACCCATCATGCCCACCCAGCATAGCCAATGGCTGTGTTGGCTGGGGATGATGACAGTTGTATTCCAACACATGTGGAAGGTGCCAGATTGGGGGAAGCTGACCTAAATCATCTGCCTTCTACATGATTTTTCACATTGTTTGCAATATCAATATAAGTATTAAATGTTATCAACAGATACTGGAGGGGAAGATCAGGATTGTATGTCTGGCACCGAGAAAGACAAACATGTATCAGAATTTACACTTATCAATCAATGAGGGAGTTAAACCAGTGTCTGGGCTGAATCCCTTCAGAGTGCGGGTCCAAGCTTACATTATTACATGCTCCTCTGCACACAGGCTGCATTTGGATGCATGGTTTAACACATGGCTTAACATTACAAGAAGGGCCTAGCTCTCCCTCCCCTTTCCTTTTCTGGCATGGCCACAAAAAAAAGATTGGAAGCGTTGGATCCTGTTTTAGATTAATCTCAGTTTAGTGAGTCATCTGAACCTTAAACTGTGGCTAATCTTAACTAGTGAAAAAAAGCCAGCTTCATAAACTGTGGTTTGAAGTTGGTTTGTTTCTACTAACCACTAACTCCTGAACAATGTGAGTAGGGGTCAGGAAACCTTTCTTGCATGACCTTCTTCAAGTTGCCTTAGGATCAAAGCCATTTTACAGAAGCTAAATTTTAAGAAGCTTGCTGTTAAAGAGATTGCTATTAGTTAAAATGAAGAACAGAGAAACAGCGCATTGCTGCAACCACTATAGTAATTTTAGGATAGACTTAGAAGATTTCAGCAAGCAAAACAACTTCTAAAAGTATCTCTGTGCAGCTTGTGACTAATCCAAAGATTCCTGAAATCAACAAAAATATTTTGGCTTGTAATCCATGGGGTGGGGATGCAGGGAGGGAAGAAGTGTTACATGAAGTTCCCAAGACTGTCCTTCAAACACTTTTCATGAGCACCCAAAATTCATTGAAGATAAGAGAGACAGCATGACCCAGAGAAAAAGGAGGGAGAATAAGGGGGTGTAAAATTTGGCCTAAGAAAGGGACATTAGGGGAAGGGGGAATCTTATAAAGGGGAATTTTGTTGAAAACACACACACTCTTTTCACTTTGATATCTAGTTCTTTAATCACCACTGAAAAGAACAGAGAGCCTTGTAACTTTGTTTGAAACTAACTTTGCTTGCAACGGGGGCACAGCAAATATTTGGTAGGAAAGCCAAACACTAAACCGTAAAATAGTATCTTTTTGTGCAACAGCAATAAAACAAGAAAGCAAGGAAAGTATGGAATAGGTAGTTTCATGAGAAGGTATGTAACAGTGTGGCCTACAATGGCTTTTCTATATAAAGTGAAGTTCTGGTAAGAAATGTTATTTTATTTATAAAATTAACTTAATCCATTGCTTTCCTACCCTTCAAGTCCATAGTCTTCACATGCTGGCTCACAGCATAGAAGCACTACAAACACTTAATAAAATCTTATTAAATCTGAACAATTTTAAACAAAACCAGTTTCAATAAAAGACCATTTCAAAATATCCATTAGCAGAAAAGTTTCCAATTAAAAGTCACAGACAGAGGAGTTTTAAAAACCCTCTTAAACGCAGCCACAGATGGGGCCAGCCATATCTCTTTCAGGAGGGAATTCTATACAGGAGGAGTCACCAGTGAGAAGGTCCTGTCTTGAGTGCCTGTCAAACTTACCAATCTCGGTGCTAGGCCAGTAAGCAGGACCTTCAAAAATGATCAGGTAAATATGGGTGCAGGTGGTCCTTCAGATAACCTGGACCAAAACTGTTGAGAGCTTTAACGGTCAAAAACAGCACTTGCAACTTTAGACAGATTTCAGAGGAGTAGGGGGACTGCCACTTTAGTTTTGATGTCTTAATTTTGAAGACATACAGATTTGTTGCAAGAAGTAAACCAATTTGCTCTACTGCTGTGATGAAAATGGCTGTATTTTTTCAACCATTCTAGTTATGAGGTGGCTGAGGGATATGTATGTGTGTCCTGTCTTTCATTGTACAATCTTCTGTACAGCAGGCTACAGCCTCCCTGGCTTCCCATACATCAGTTAAAGCCCAGGGGAAGACATCATGAGTAGGGATGTACGAAACATCCGCGGTGGGGGGGGGAGGCGCTCTGTCCCTCCCCCCAGAATCCTCCCCGGCTGGCTCTGCTCCATGGTGACTCCGCAGAGCCGCCAGCTGGGTGCATCCACAGCCGGACATCCGGCTGTGGCAGGTCTGCGGATGGAAATGGTGGCCAGCGTAGCAGCCGCCATTTGCGTCCCTTCGCTGAGCCGTGGCAGGCTATGTAAATATTTACGTAGCCTATCATGACAAAAGCGGGGATGCAAATGGCGGCTGGTGTAGCAGTGTAGCCGGAGCCGCTGCCACCACCGAAGCCACCACCGGAGCCACTGCTGGAGCTGCAGCCAGGTAGGCTCTGTTCTGGGGGGCTTCCGTGGGGTGGTGGGGCGGGTTGCTCCATTCTGCCATGGATTCCGGGGGGCCAAATTCACTGGAATTCGGCCTCCCTGAGATCCATGAGTCAACTCTTCTCATGAGGCTTTTTCAGATCAGGAAGTGTGGGCAGCTGAGGAGGTTGCAGAGTGAAGAAGAGAAATGTAGAAAGAAAAAGCACACATACAGCATCTTAGGCTGCCTCACCACAATAAAGTAAGGTCAAAAACAATACTAGTGCCTTGATAATGAGGCAGAAATATGGATGCCTCCTTCATATAGGAAGCAACCTTTTGGAAAACTGGAGAACAGATTTTGGCACGGCGCTAATTTGCACACATTTGGCAAAAATTCAACTTTAAATTTTAAAAGAAATCTCAGAAGTTGCTTTGAACATTTAAATGTTAGATCTTGTTGATTAATTTTAGGACAATATTAGTCTTGATCAAGCATTTGCCTAATGCTAAAAGAGTACAGGAAGCAGAGGCATTCAAGTAAGTCCCACCCCCAAAGTCCCCAGGTGCACAGCCCTCTCTTTAAATCATCACATGTTGAGCATGAAAATCTGAAAAAGGTTTCTAAGTGTGTTTGACTAGAAGCATTGGCAGCTATTGGGAACCCTGATTTTCATAGAAATTTTCAGTGAAGTTGAGTGTTGACTTACCTTAGCAAGTGAATACAAGGTGAATGAGGGTTCCTTCCCCCCACTTTCTTCTTCTGTGGTTAAAAAAGCAACACCTTGTTGTCTCCATTTGTACTAGACACTTGTTTTTAATTGTAAATTAAAAGAGGGGTGAAAGGAAACCCTGGCACCTCATCTAAGGCTAAGGTAAACCAATCTCCAACACCTTGCAATGCTCAACAGCCTCCTGAAAATTTCTAAGAAATCCTCCCATTCCTGTTTTTCACCCGACCCCCAAATTGCTGAAAATACTACATTGAAACAGTACCATAAATTAGGGATGGGTGGATTCCCTACCTGCTGGTCCATGAGGAATCCGCCCACAGGGGGGGAGGCGATCCGTTCCTCCCCCCAGAATCCTCTTTGGCTGGATCCGCTCCACGGCGATTCCGTGGAGCCACTGGCCGCCTCTGAAGTGCCAGCGATAAGGCCGCCGTGTCATATCGCTGGCTGAAGTGGACTTGACTGACTGCGGACACAAATGGCATCCAGGACAGCTGCATTTACCTTAAACTAAGGCCTTTATGGCTGCAAATGGCATCTTGGACGCCATTTGTGTCCGCAGTCAATCCCCTTCAGCCAGCAATACAGCATGGCAGCCGTATCGCTGGCAATCCAGAGCCAGAGGATCCAGCCAAAGATGATTCCACAGGGAAGCGTAGGTAAGTGTTCCGTTCTGCCATGGACTCCGGGGGGCCAGATTCTTTAGAATCCAGCCTCATTGGAGTCCGTGGCAGAATTCTCCACAATCCCTACCATAAATACATTTTTAAAAGCAGCAATCTCAACTACAGTACAAAAACTGGCAGCAGTAAAACTTCAAATGGTAAATAGCTGTTGAAAACATTTTCAGCTTAGAGTGTAAAGAAAAGGCCAGGGGGGGCATCTGATGGATCTCTATGGGGTGGATGTTCCAGTGCCAAGGAACCACTACTGAAAAGGCCTTGCCTACCATACGCACTCATGATGGCACAGAAAGCAAGACTTCAAAGCTGATCTTAAGGCCAAGGCAGGTCTATATGAGAAGAGATGGTTTGAGTTAACCAAGACCTAAACCATTTAGGGCCCAAGCCAGCACTTAAAATTCAGCGTGGAAACAAAGAAACAACAAAGTTGATACAAAATTGGATTTCTGTGCTACGATCAACCAGAACTAGTTAAAGAGCTGGCTGCTTCTACATTTTGGATCAACTGAAGTTTCTGAGTTCTTTTTAAAGGCAGTTCCACATAGCATTGTGGTAGCCTGGTCTGGAAGTAACTAAAGCACGTTCTGGCAATATCGTACGTCAAAATGAATTGGTGTGTAATACTAAACACTGTAGCAGATCATGTTACTGGCCTTCTGTTAAACCCAGTTTCTTCTTTTCTGATTCTGTCAGTCTTGCAAGCATCTATTCTGAGCAAGGCTGGAAAAAGAGTCCAAGGTAGTCACCTCCCTAGCCATCTATAAATCCTTTTGCTAAATCTTTGGAATTAGCAAAAGAAATACACCTATAGTTTGATTAAGAATCAAAACCAGCTTAATCTCTGCCTATCTTTTAGCACATAGCATTAAAGAATGGTAAAATGGATGGATTAGACAAGTCTTTCTGAGGCCATATCTACACCAGGGATGGGCAGTCATCAGGTTTGGGATCCAGTTCTTTTTTACTAGAGCTCTGAGATCCACCAACTAGACCCAGATGCAAAAGAGTGGCTAAGGAAAAGGATACATCTATGCACATGCTGAGCCCAGGAATTTGGGATCAGTTGAGCATGCTCCGGGAGAGAACGCAGGACAGGAAGGCCTGGCGTGCTATGGTCCATGGGGTCACGAAGGGTCGGACACGACTGAACGACTGAACAACAACAGCAGAGCCAAATGTACAAGTCTTTTTATGCAAGAACCCATCCTAGTTTTCCCCAAGCATTCTTTTTCAGCAGCCTATTTATTTGTGGGCAGGGAGGAGCTTTTTAGTTGTTGCTATTGTTAGAAAAATGGGAGTCAAAACCCCTTGCCAATCTACTGAAAATCCCCCAGAGATCTACCCACAGATCCTGATCTAACTTTGGACCACCCCTGATCTACACTACAAACTTACGTTGAGTCTACATGTGTAGCAGAATGAGGTGCGGCCAAGGAGATTAAATTGGACTGTACCACTTCAGACGGCAGATGGGGGGGGGGATACCATTTTTATCGCACCTCTATGTTTGTTTGTTTTTTCATGAAAACCCAAACGTCCCTCAAAGTAGTTAACTAGCAAGGGTATAGACTTCCTTCCTGATGTGCTAGTTTTTTGCTTACAGAAAATATTTATGTGGAGGAGCATTCAATAAATTGTATCATCCCCTGCCCCCCACAGCTGCTTTTAGAAAATAAATAAACATTAGAGATCCATTCACACGTTTCCAATGTCACGTCTAGTTTTGCTATAAAGTGAGCATGGATCACCAGTCCTGCACTATGGCCCATCAGGAGTTCAATGCACCTCCAATGTTGCTAGCTTCCTGGGGTTGTAAAGATGGAAAGATTGTATGGTTGCACCTGATGGCCCATGGCTCTGGCTGTATCACCTTGGTGAGTCACAAGTGGTGTGCAGACAGACCTGTAGAAGATGAATAGCTGAGACAACAGCAGGCAAAAGACTTCCATGTGTACTGTGCAGTTCCCACCAGTGTGCTCTGGGAATTACCTTTCATATTCACAAAGCAAAGGTGCTCATATCTGTCAGGATTCTATGTGACAAGAATTTTAACACTAAGCTTACACACACACACACACACACACACACACTGCTGCCGCTGCTTTGCAATAAAGAACTTTATTCCCACTTTGACATACACCAGACCCACCTAAGAAGACCTGCCTGCCAAGAGATGAAATAGCACATGAGGAAATACATCTTAAAGACAGGAGAGACTTTGGAATCCGAAACAGTAAACACAGTTCCTGAGCTTCACCGATCAGGTGGTGCTCTGGAAAATGTAAAAGATCTCTCTCTCTCTCTCTCTCTCTCTCTCTATATATATATATATATATATATATATATCTCAAGTAAATAATTAAAAAAGGAAGACTGTTTGTCCTTGTTTGACCAGATGCTGAGGTTTCTGGGTGTTTGGGACTATCTGGCAGGAAAACATATGCGCAGGCTAGGAGAGGTCAAGAAGTGTCTGTTATGCCAAAATGACTCTTGCAGGATTCAGAAAGCTCTTCAGCATATCAATGTTGACAGCACATTGAAATGAATCCATGATGCTGAAATTCCAGCTAGACATGAACCATTCCTGTCTGCAGTCCACCCCTGCCTCAGCAATTCTGAAAGGTAGGGGGTGGGAGCTGAGGCTGAGTCTGCTCTTCTGTGCCACTTCATGGGCGTTGCATAACAGCAATGCTTTATTTATTGATCAGGCCCGCCAGGCATTTCAAGGACAGAACTCTGTGTGCCATACAGCCAGCCCTGTGCCCCTAAGCTAGCTGGCTCCTCTTAGGTGTGGCAGAGGACACTGCCTTAACACCAGTGTTCAAGCAAGATTCAGTTTCCAGTCCCATCGGCTTCTGTACCTGGAACGAGGCAGCATGGGACAGCATCATTGTAACCACCTCAGGAAGCAAAATGCCTTGGGCTGGCCCTGTGTGATAGGATGAGAATGCTAGATTTTGAAAGAAGTCCTCTAGGGTAAGCTATAGAAGGTGGTGTGGGGGGAATGTTATGCAACATGCGTTGTACAACACCCTCATGAGGAAAGTACACCTTTGGGACAGGATATGTAGAGACTATTGCTGGAAGGGAAGCAACAAAATAGGGACATAGACACTGCAGGATCCAAGTTTTTGAGGGCCCTTGGGCAAGATGACATGAGTAGACCCCCTCCCTCAGTGAGTCTACCTTCTTACCTGAATTTCACCAGCTGCTGTTCCTCCTCCTCCTCATTATTGCCACTACCTGCTTGCTTTCCAGGGAGAGAATCAATGAAAAAATAGCATGTGGCATCTACTGCTCCTCTTTGTCTGTGACAGAGTGAGAGGCAGGTGAACAAGCAGACTGCAGTGGGAAACAGGAGGAGCAACTTCAGGGGGCTATTGTCTAGTGGACCCGTGCTGGGATGTAGGCCCTTGTCAGGTGCCCAACCAGACCTACCCTTGATGTTGGCCCTGAACAAAGATCCACATGTGGTGGACACATGAGTACATTGCGAACTATAATGGGCAGAAATAAGACAGGGATCCCCATAGATCCTCAGTTAGTGTGGGAAATGGAACAAGGTCCATTATTGTCACACAAGACTCTGATCAATCAGCTGCTGGCAGCTGCCAAATAAACTTTTCAATGTCAGGGAACTGGTAATTGCCAACAATGCCTACTTTGACACAATGGCTCTGGGAAGGATTGTTGGTCTCACCCCAACAACCCTGCAAGGTAGGCCAGGCCCAACTTGGCCACAGGTCCCGTCCCAGGACAATAAGCACTGTATTTAGCACTGAAGTTATACAGGACACACCACACCAACTCGAAGTTGGATAAAAGTTTATTAGAGGAAAATTGTGGATGGCTGTTATCATTTTCACAATTAGCCGGAGCAGAGCTTGGCCTCGAGCTGCAGAGCTGAGAAATGGCCAAAAGCCAATCAACCACCAGGTGGCTACTTCGTATGTGACCACCCAAGCAGCCCTCATGACTCCCGCTTCTATGATCCCATTCTTGACAGGCTCTATAGGCAGTTATGAGCGAACTCACAGAGGAACCCAGATTCTCAAGGGCCCAAAGAGAAATAACAGTATTTTGGGGAGCTGAGTTCCATTTCTTAAGTACACTTACAAAGACAAGGTACAACTCAACTGAAATCTTATTTTAAAGACAATAGAGCTGTTATGAAAATACTAAACTTATTAGTGGTATTGTCAAAGGTAAAGATAACCATGAAAGCAGGAACCAAACCAAGAAAAACGGTATGTTTCCAGCATCATTGGTCAACAATGATTGTGAACCGCCCAGAGATCTTCGGCTATTGGGCGGTATAGAAATGAAATGAAATAAATAAACAAACAAAACAACAAATAGTTGTGTGCCTAATCTCTACCTCTTGGCCTATTCAAGAATTGAGCCAAGCAAGGCTATGACAAAAATATATTCAGAGACTCTCACATATCCCTTAGCAGCTTTGTACTTTGAGATACAATGTCCATATTCAAAATGCTGGCAAAGTTTTGCCTAGCATCTGAACTAAGTAAGAATCTCAGAACTGATTTTTCAATGTCAACCATTGCAGGGGATGATACATCACAGTGTGATTGGATCTGTGTCTGTCATGTAAGTAATTGTTTTGACAGCAAACATGAGATTGCATTTTAGTGCTGTGGTTCGTTCAGAGGTTAGGCAAATAACATGGACAGGTGACTGTTAATGCAAATGCAGTGCAAGATTTCACATTGTTCTTCTGTGAAAGCTACTTGCTTTTTGTTTTATTCTAAGACCCCACCCAGTATCACTGAATGATACATGACTACAAGTGGGACCTGCAACAAAGTGCTGCAGTGTACAGTATCCCTAGTCTCACTGGGGATATGCACCTTTATATTTTGATTTTTTAAAGGGGACTTTTTATTTCTTGACAGAATTAAATTTGCAGGATAGTTGCCCCTTCTAAGGGGATCAAGCCTGCCAATTTCTGGCTATCTCAGATGAATAGGCACAGGGGTTTTCATGCAACAACAGCCTTAACATTTTGAGGGTATCCCAAAGAGGATGTGCTTATCCTCCTTACGTTCCTTGTGGACCATTCTTCTGAAAATGACCGACAGCCTAGAGGTGTCTGAAGTAAGAAACCTGCAACGTTTCAGAAGGATAGGTGCAGTGGTTCTTATGGCAAGGGAGTCCTTGAAAGGGGGTGGGTGATTTGCTTCCCCTTCCCCTCTTTTTTGGCCAATTTGTATGAAAATGGAACACATCATAGAGGTATCTCCAAGCGAGAGTCCTGCAAAGTTTCAGAAATATATGTGCAGGGGCTAGGGAGTTAAGGATGACTGAAAACCAGTTTAAGACTTTTTTTCATAGGGAAGCCTAGTGGTGTTGGAAGCATGTCATGGTCGCATCCTTGTCGTTCCCCAAAGCACAGTGATTGGAGCCCCTGGTAAAATGTGGCCAAGTATATTAGAAGGTGGAACTGTCAGTCACTCAACCACACTCCGCGCTGCCCCATTTATCAGCGTTTTAGAGAAACAAAACCAAAATACGCTGTTTGGAGAGGAGAGCATGTCTGCATTTCCAAGTAGAAATCAGTAATGAAGCCTCATCCTGGCCTGGCTTTGTTTCTGGTGGCTTCAAAGGGAAGTCTGATTTATTTATTTATTTATTTCTATACTGCCCAATAGCCAAAGCTCTTTGGTGCTTTGCCTCCGGATGCATCAAAATGGTTCAAAGGGGGATGATTCTGCTCAGGCTTTGGGCTTTATCTGAATCCGATGCACATCCCTATTCTGGTTCCTTTCCATTACATGTGAATATACTTGATACCCTACTAGATGCTATAGGAGGTTAGGGGGCTTCCTTCAATAGTCCTTTTCATGTATTACTCCCATGCAGGGCAGTCCTGTGGTGAAGCAAGAGCTGGGCTGCACTTCTTGCCCTGTCCCCAACATCACATTCCCACACCAGCCCCAACCTCTGATGTCTGTGCATTGCACACAATAATTTGCAAATCAGCACCTGCTCTTGAGCTGCTCCTTACCTTCAGGTAAGTAGCAGCATCTACTTACCTGAAGGGGCTCCATACAATCTGGATACCTGGCTGCCCCACGCACAAGCAGATCCATAGAACCATGCTCAATGTGCTGAGTTTGGAAGGTGAAGCAAGCATGAGGACACAACATCAGGAGCGAGGCCAGAAGTGCACCCCTGCTCCTGCCTCAGGGCTTCTTTGTGACAGACAGTAGCACTATTGTCCAGTTTAAGGCTGGACCACTAAAGCCCTCCTGCAAGGAGGGGAGAGTGGGGGACACACTGACTACGCCTCTTCAATCTCTTCCCTGGCACCTGGGACTGCATCCCCCTCCACGCCTTGGATGGCAGAGATCTGTGGCAGGGAGTCTGATATTGTCGTATGGGCTCCCAGCACGATCTAGAATGCTGATTGTGCAGCAGGCAAACCAAATTGAAAAACAGCCCCTATAAGATATGCTCCTCCTAATTATTTTTTCTCTGAGTTTCCATTCTGCATGAGATAATCAAGATTGCCTCCCCTGGCCGTCAATGAAATATTCACAGCAGTTTTACACAATTCTCTGCCGTGGCAAAGTGAAAAATTAAATTACAGCAAATATGCACTGGCAGCTGTCATCAGTGCAGAATGCGGTTGTGTATGTTTCCTCGTTCTATATGGAAATCCAACAGAGACTTCAGCAGCATTTTCTAGTTTCAGTCACTCCTTTGCCCAGCAGGAAATGTTAAATGTGTATATTGGGAAAAGTCTGCACTTCCAAGTAAACATACAGAAAAATAAATAAGGAAGACAAACTGCAGGAGTGAATGGGCTGGACACAGATGCTGAGGATTAAAACAGAAACCTTGGAGATTTCTGGTCCAAAGTAAGGCTATTTTTCTGGTCACAAAACCCAAGGAAAAATATATATTTACATTTCTATTTTTTTTCAGAACTATAAAAACCACTTAAAAAAAAGTTTCATTTTGATCTATTGTCCAAATGATCCAAATTTTATTGCCAAATGCCTACATTTTATGTGCTTAAACACAATGAGTTATGGAAATCTTAAAACAATGGAATGATCCTTTTTATTGCTTCCGATTTGTTCGAAGTAACCACTCCTTTTTTTGCTAAGTTGAACCTTTCCCTCCCCTGTCCCCTGCCTCCCAGTTTATGGACCTGCAAAAATGTCTCTGTTTTCTTCCCTGTACGTATGTATGTCATAAATACCAGGGCAGGATCCAATACTTGTCGATAGCCCCCTCTCACTCAACCCCTTCTTTTCTCTCTCAAGAAACATTTTTATGGTTAGTGAGATTTGGCAACCACTTCCTCAGAACCTGCTCTGACATGATAGGCTCCAAATTCCTTGAATCAAATCCAAATGTGCACATTCACAATCCCTGCACTCTGTGGGAGACCCTGGTCTGTCAGTCACGAACTAGAGTGTATAAATCTGCTGGCGCTTTAGGTAATAGAAATGAAAGGTGTGTCACTGGTGGCCTATTGGTCATGTTCCTCTCTCCCAATTGCACTGCGCCTTCAAAATTCTAAATATGTTTAAGAGTCCACTTTGGAAGAGATGTCTACTGACCTGAAATCTGCAAATGATGAAGTTCCAGTGACCAGGGACTTTCAGCATCTTTTTTTAAAAAAACCCAAAACCCATATATTGATGGCAATCCAAAATGGAGAGAGTTAAACTGCCTCTTGATACTGAAGAAGAAGAATAAAAAGCATTAGTATTTAGCACTCTCAGATTAATTCTTTCCATAAGTCCCTAAAGGTTGTGGATTATCTGGATCACGTCTGGGTCATTCTGGAGACAACAAGATCCTAGCTGCTTTTGCCTTAGGGCTGACCTGGAAATGTTCTGGATCTGCTAATTTGAGAGCAAAACCATGGCCATCTATCAAGAATAAATACTGTTGGGACTTCTGGGTTATATTTTTACCATGGTTGTTCTACTCCAGTCCTATCCATGGTTGTGTAAGGGTCAAAGGTCATAGGAATAGAGCAAGCTGCCTTATACCAGGTCAGACTATTTGTCCACCTGACTCAGTATTGCCCACTCTGACTGGCAGCAGCTCTCCATGAGAGAGGCCATAGTTCAGTGGTAGGATGCAGGCTTTGCATCCAGAAGGTCCTAAATTCAATCATTGGCATCTCCAATCGAAAGGAACAGGTAGCAGAGCATGGAGAAGGCATCTCTCTGCCTGAAACCCTGGACAGCCTCTGCGTGTCAGTATAGAATACAGTGGACTGAACAAAGTGTTTCTCTACATGAGCAATTTATTGCATGTTCATGATTGGCCACTCACAGAAGTTTGTGGGTCCTTTACATGATGTCATCAACCTCCTGGACATCTCCTGTGTTTTTCCCTGGTTATCCTGCTTTCAAAAAGTTCAGAGATAAGCGGAAATAAAAAATAACGTGGCACAGCAGCAGTGTAATTCAGCCACTCTGAATGCAGAGTTCCAGAGAATAGCAAGGAGAGACAAGAAGGCCTTCTTAAATGAACAATGCAAAGAAATCGAAGAAAACAACAGAATGGGAAAGACTAGAGATCTCTTCAAGAAAATCGGAGATATCAAGGGAATGTTTTGTGCAAAGACGGGCATGATAAAGGACAAAGAAGGCAGGGACCTAACAGAAGCAGATGAGATTAAGAACAGGTGGAAAGAATACACAGAAGAACTATACAGGAAAGATCTGAATGTCCCTGAAAGCCATGATAGTGCAGTCACTGAACTTGAGCCGGACATCCTAGAGAGTGAAGTCAAGTGGGCCTTAGGAAGCATTACTAACAACAAAGCTAGTGGAGATGACAGTATGAGCTATTTAAAATCCTAAAAGATGATGCTGTTAAAGTGCTGCACTCAATATGCCAACAAATTTGGAACACTCAACGGTGGCCACAAGACTGGAAAAGGTCAGTTTACATTCCAATTCCAAAGAAGGGCAATGCTGAAGATTGTTCAAACTACCATACAATTGCGCTCATTTCACATGCCAGCAAGGTAATGCTCAAAATCCTACAAGCTAGGCTTCAGCAGTATGCAAACCGAGAACTACCAGAAGTACAAGCTGGGGTTCGAAGAGGCAGAGGAACTAGAGATCAAATCGCCAACTTTCGCTGGATCATGAAGAAAGCAAGAGAATTCCAGAAAAACGTCTATTTCTGCTTCATTGACTATGCTAAAGCCTTTGATTGTGTGGATCACAACAAACTGTGGCAAATTCTGAAAGAGATGGGGGTACCAGACCACCTTACCTGTCTCCTGAGAAACCTGTACGAGGGTCAAGAAGCAACAGTACGAACCAGACATGGAACAACCGATTGGTTCAAAATTGGGAAAGGAGTATGACAAGGCTGTATATTGTCACCCTGCTTATTTAACTTAAATGCAGAGTACATCATGAGAAATGCCGGGTTGGATGAATCAGAGGTCGGAATTAAGATTGCTGGGAGAATTATCAACAACCTCAGATATGCAGATGATACCACCCTAATGGCAGAAAGCGAAGAGGATCTCAAGAGCCTCTTGTTGAGGGTGAAAGAGGAGAGTGCAAAAGCTGGTTTGAAACACAACATTAAAAAAACTAAGATCATGGCATCTGACCCCATCACTTCCTGGCATATAGAAGGGGAAGAAATGGAAGCAGTGACAGATTTTATTTTCTTGGGCTCCAAGATCACCGCAGATGGTGACTGTAGCCATGAAATTCAAAGACGCTTGCTCCTTGGGAGGAAAGCTATGGCAAACCTAGACAGCATAGTAAGAAGCAGAGACATCACCTTGCCGACAAAGGTCCATCTAATCAAAGCTATGGTTTTCCCAGTAGTAACGTATGGCTGTGAGAGCTGGACTATAAGGAAGGCTGAGCGCCGAAGAATTGATGCTTTTGAACTGTGGTGCTGGAGAAGACTCTTACGAGTCCCCTGGACTGCAAGGAGGTCAAATCAGTCAATCCTAAAGGAAATCAACCCTGAGTGCTCATTAGAAGGACAGATACTGAAGCTGAAGCTCAAATATTCTGGCCACCTAATGCAAAGAGAAAATTCTCTGGAAAAGACCCTGATGCTGGGAAAGACTGAAGGCAAATGGAGAAGGGGATATCAGAGGATGAGATGGCTAGATAGCATCACTGATGCAATGAATATGGACTTGAGCACGCTCTGGGAGAGAGTGCAGGACAGGAAGGCCTGGCGTGCTATGGTCCATGGGGTCACGAAGAGTCGGACACGACTAAACGACTGAACAACAACAATTCAGCCACTAAATGGTGCGGTTTCATTGAACGTTTAGAGCATTGCCGAGAAAGGAAGGTTTCAGTTCCACATCACGTGATCGCTGTCTAAAGGAGCCCGTTGTAATCCTGCAAAGAAAATGGAAGCAGACCGTATATGTAAAGTTGTGGAATTTAAGCCTAGTGTAGAAATGCTCAAGAGCCTGACCTGATATAAGGCTATTCAGGTAAAGATCTCTACCACTGAAGTACACTCCCTCCCTTCAACTAAGCTGAACATAAAAGAGGTATCTGTGTACCTCCCTGACACTGGAAAAGATGCTCTACATCCAGCCAGTATAAATACCACATTATCTTGGAGCACTATTTTAAAAAATCTCCTACTAGGTGACATCCAGTTGTCTGCTGTTTTTCTGCTGATGGAAGGGGTCTGCCAGTAGAGCAGATTCCCCCTCCTGCTGCAGCCCTCAAGAAGGTGATGAAACCTTCTTGATGAAGGTTTTGGCAGTGCAATGGGACTACAGTGGGCAGGAGAGGAGAGGAAAGTTCCACTACTCACAATTGGAAATAGTCCATTGTGGCCACATTTCATTATCTCACAGGTCACAAATGCAAAAGACCTCCATGTTTCTATCAGGGCTTGAGTCATTGTTTTGTTCTTTTCTGGTAGTTTCTTGAGCAGATCAGTGATCTCATCATAGGTCCAAATAACAGTATGTTGGGCATGTACAAGTGATTACATAACACAACTAAACTGAGAAATGATGTTCTGTTGGATCCCACAAGTCCTTGGGACAGAATGAGGGGACAAAAGACTGCAAGCTGACACAAAATGCACCCTTCATAATGCGCAGTGCTACCTGCACATTCAGAATACAGAACACATAAGACTGCATATGAGTAATGGAAGCTCCTCCTATTCTGGATCCAGTTTTAAAATGGCAGAAAATCCAGTATCTTTACTGTGACTGAAATGCAATAAAGAAACTTGACCTATGCACACAATAGTTGGATAACCAAGTCACTTCCTGGACTTAGAAAAAATTCATATGTGGATGAGCCTATAGGCGTATGTTCAGACTGAAGTAGGTGTTCTTTATGTACTCTAAACCACTCTTGATTACTTTTCAAACTGAGAAAGATGCCTTGAATTCTGAGACTAGAATATAGCCAAGTGGTCCGGAGCCTGGTCGGTCCTGTGGCTCCGGAACCACTGGAGCATTCTAAGGCCTCCTGTGAGGTCTTGGCAAGGCCCTTTGCAGATAAAATTGATCAGATTAGGTGTGTTACTCTGCACGCTGTGGATACAGTTAGTGAGCAAGAGGTGGCCTCTGGCAAACCGGTTTTGTGGGATCGGTTCCAGCTTCTTCCTCCTGATGAAGTGGACAAGGTGCTTTCATCTGTACGGCCGACCACCTGCTTACTTGATCCTTGCCCATCTTGGCTCATTATGGGCTGCAGAGAGAGACTGGGTGAGGGGATCAGGGCAGTGGTGAACGCCTCCCTTGAGGAGGGAGTGATGCCATCAGCCCTCAAGGAGGCAGTGATAAGACCGCTCTTAAAGACGCCCTCCTTGGATGCCCAAGTTCTGAACAACTTTCGCCCAGTCTCAAATCTGCCATTTTGGGGCAAGGTGATTGAAGATCACCACCGCGGGTGGTGGCGGTGCAGTTGAAGGCACACTTGGAAGAAACTGATTATTTAGACCCATTTCATTCGGGCTTCAGGCTTGGGCATGGGACAGAAACGGCCTTGGTCGCCTTGGTGGATGATATGAGGAGGGCTCTGGACAGGGGTGAATGCTCCTTCCTTGTTCACCTCGACCTCTCAGCGGCTTTTGATACCATTGACCATGGTATCCTCCTGGACCGCCTGGAGGGGTTGGGCATTGGAGACACCGTATTGCGGTGGTTCCGGTCCTTCCTCTCCGGCAGGTACCAGAGGGTAGCACTGGGAGAGGAGGTTTTGGACCCATGGCCACTCACTTGTGGGGTGCCACAGGGTTCCATCCTCTCCCTGACGCTATTTAACATCTATGTGAAGCCACTGGGGGCTATCATCAGGAGGTTTGGGGTGCAGTGTCATCAATATGCGGATGACATGCAGCTCTACCTCTCATTCAAATCTTCACCAAGGTTGGCCATAGAATCCCTGTCCAAATGTCTGGAGACGGTGAGTGGCTGGATGGGGAGGAATAAGCTGAAGCTGAACCCTGACAAGACCGAAGTACTTTTGGTGGGAGACAAGAGGAGGTTGGGGGATGTTGACCTGGTGTTGTATGGGGTACGGCTAACCTTGAAAGACCAGGTCCGCAGCCTGGGGGTCATTTTGGACTCCCAGCTGTCCATGGAGGCTCAGGTGTCAGCTGTGAGCTGGACAGCGCTGTATCAACTCCATCTGATACGGCGGCCGCGCCCCTTCCTTCCTGACCATCTGCTCCCATCAGTAGTACATGCCCTGGTCTCCTCTCGTTTAGACTACTGTAATGCACTCTACGTGGGGTTACCCTTGAAGATGGTTCGGAAGCTGCAGCTGGTACAGAACGCGGCGGCTCGCCTGATTAAAGGCAGCCGCCGGCGAGATCACATCACTCCAGTGCTGAAGGAGTTGCACTGGTTACCAGCTTTTTTCCGGGCCAAATTCAAGGTGTTGGTTTTGACCTTTAAAACCCTATATGGTTCCGGCCCAGCCTATCTTAAGGAGCGCCTCCAGCAGGACCAGACAGGCCACTTAACAAGATCAGCCTCGGATGGCCTTCTCCCTGTCCCATCAGCCAGGACAGCTAGACTGGTGGGGACAAGGGAGAGGGCCTTTTCTGTGGTGGCCCCCACTCTGTGGAACTCCCTCCCTAGGGAACTCCATCATGCCCCCTCTTTAATGAGCTTCCGTCGTGCATTAAAAACGTGGTTGTTCAGGCAGGCATTTGGGGAGGGTTAGGGTATTTTAGAAAATGTTTTTATTGTAGAATTTTATTGTTTTAAACTGTTTTACTCTATGTTGTACATTGCCCAGAGTGGCTGGGTGACCAGCCAGATGGGCGATTAATAAATTTAATAATAAATAAATAAATAGCTCCTTCCATTTAGACTACTCAGTGTATTATGTCTCTGTAAGTAAAGCAAGCCAGTGCCCTTGGGTGACCTACATGGACATAATCAGTGGGAAAAGATCTAGGATAATAGACCACCTTCTACAAAAGCCAAAATGTTCACTCTGGCATTGAGAAATGGGCTAGTTTCACAGCACTGTTAAGAGAAGGAAGAAGAGTGACTGTTTGCAGCTTGGCCCCAACAGATCACAGAACAGGGTTCATTCTTCATCATCTTAAACCACTGGAGGCTCATTCTCTTTCTGAAAGCAATGCACCAGCTCAGTTCAAAATTCAAGTCTTGATATGGGGATCACTGGATGGAACACTTTGGTGACTTCTCTACATGAGCAATTTATGGTACGCTCATGATTGGCCACTCACAGAAGGTTGTGGGTCTTTTATACGATGTTGTCAACCTCCATGATGTCCCCCGCATTTCCCCTATTTATCCCACTTTCAAAAAGATCGGAAATAAGCTGAAATAAAAATTAATACAGCAGAGCAGCAGTGTGTAATGCCAGTATAGCACTATAATTCAGCCACTAAATGGTGTTATTTCATTGAATATATAGAGCATTGGCAAGACAGGAAGTTTTCAATTCCACATCACGTCCTCGCTGTCCAAATGAGCTCATCATAATCCTGCAAAAAAAAAAAAAATGGAAGCAGAAGGCTCTGATAAAGTTGTGGGATTTTAGCCTGGTGTAGAAATGCTCTGGGTCATATGTTTTCTCATTAGGCACTGAACCACATTTCTCCCACAGATGCTACTGTATCTTAATTAGAGCTCTGCTAAATATTTTCCTCTTTTGAAGCTCACACGTTTTGCAGAGGGCGGGACATAAATGTTTCTCCCCAAAATACATCTAATATGAAAGAATATGCATGATTTCTTGCTGTGTTGTCTTGTATGAGGACTTTCCTTGGGCTCCATTCCTGGAACTAGCTATGGCCCTGCGGCTGAATGCTGCCAGCAACCTCAAGAACTGATTGATCCCATTTGTGTCCTGTCTTTCCTTCATGGAAATGGGCTAAAATAGGGTGATCCATTTTATCCCCACCGCAATCCTGTGAGATAGGCCAAACTGAGAGACAGTGACCAAACGTCACTGAGTGAAGGTCATGGTTGAGCAAAGATCTGACCTGTGTTCCAAGTCTAACACTCAATTGATAATGCTACGCTGGCTTTAGAAATACTACGGAAAATGGTGATAGCTCATCCAAAGGGTTAAACTTATGTTTCCAAAGGGTTGGCAATCTCGATGTACACATCCTACTGTGAGAATGCTAAAAACAACTACTTGCAAAAATGACTTTTGTGTTTCTGGAGAAGTGACTCAGAGATCAGACTCTTCCAAGATTCCATTACTCCGCAACCTGGACACAACAGAAGAATATCCCATTGTGCTGGGAAGCCTTTCAGAGGAAAATGCTGCTCTGCAATGTTGCCAAACTCCCATCTTTCATAGCTGGCTGGTGGGAAGAATAAACTTTGTGTGGGAAGGGGGGGTCTACGAGGCACCTCTTGAGCCTTATAAACTAACACGACTGTTTATAATATTCCTAAGTGCCTTTGCATGATGAAAAGAGCTCTCTGGTGGTGAAATTTTTGTTTGGTTTTGGTTTCAGACGTTTGGCTTGCAGGAGGAGGCTCTCAAAAGGGCCGTTTTTTCCTTGCTCGTTATATAATGTCCATTTACTGCTAACATTGATTCAGTAGCTAGCCACTGATTTCTTGGCTTTTGTGCCTTGTGCAGGGCCAGCCCTACCATTAGGCAGAGTAAGACTGCAGGCTCTGGCAAATGATTTTGGGTGTTGTGATAGGGCAGCAAATTGTTAGCTATTTCTGTTGTTGTTGTTGTTGTTGTTGTTGTTACTACTACTACCAGGGAGGGAGGGAGGCATTTGTGAGATGTTTTGCCTCAGGTGTTAAAATAACTTGACCAGATTTCAGGACTATGTACCTTGACTTGGGGCAAGCAGGGGTGCCGGTTGCTGCTGCACCTCAAGCAGCAATGGCGCTTGTCCAACATCTTCCAAAATTATAGACTATCCCTGCCCCCTATCATTTTTTCTTCTTTCTTGATGGGTTTTGGCCCTAGTAACTTTTATTACAAGCTTCACTTCAGCATCCTTTCAATAAGGTCTAAGTGTTATTATTGTTGCTGCTGCTACTGCTACTACAATTGGTACTGTATTAATAATAATAATAATAATAATAATAATAGATTTATATACAGCTGAACATATTTAAAATATCTCTAAGTGGTTCACAGAATACATTATAATACACATTAAAATACCATTAAGATGCATAAAATTGCTAAAACATTTATATAAAACATTGATAAAAACATTGAAATAAATTAAAACTGATACAACACTATAATTGCAAACAGGCTGTAGCACGAAGAGTGTGTTATGCATAGGCACTGCACAGAGCTCAGCAATGATACATGAGTTCTTCCTGTGCACAATACCTAGAAGCACAGAAAGAGGATACACAGGTGACACTGCTTCCTATACGAAATAGCTTAGAGGCAGCAGACCAGGGTGAGGTGGGAATGAGAGAAGACAAAGGGGGTCAAGTACTGGATGAATGGAGCAAAGAGAGTGCAAAGGGAAATTAACGAAGGAAGATCATAAGGTTTATATACTCTCTGGAATGCAGTGGAGATCTCAGAAGTGAAATGCTTTAAAAGTAAGTATTAGAAGACTGTCCCTTTTAATTAATTAATTAATTCATTCATTCATTTGTCGAAACTATTTTTTCCTTTCCTCCTCAGCCAAAGAAAGGCTTACATATGATCAGTAAAACAAGACAGTCCCTACCCCGCTTACAGTCTAAGAAGAAGTGATGCACAAGGGAAAAAGGAATGAGAAGACTGGGGGCAGGGGGGGAGGATTGAGGGTGTCTCTACGGTAGCAAAAATTAGCAAATGCTGGCATTTCACAGTGCTGATATCCTACTTTTTTGTTTTTTAATATTCCAGCTTATCTCTGATCTTTTTGAAAGCGGGATAAATGGGAAAAGGTGCAGGAGACATCTTGGAGGTCATGTAAAGGACCCGCAAAAAAACCACATTCTTACCAGGGCTTTCTGCTTTCAGTTTCTTTGCAGGATTCAGATGGGCTCCTTTACATGGCAGACACATACAGTAGTTTGAATTGAGGGAGCACCTCCCTCCCACCCTGGCATGTATGGGGGGAGAGTCTTGTTTTTGTCATTTAACTCATGCTGTATTGTTTCCTCACAGCCCCGAGGAAAGTGACAACTTACTTCTGAGTAGACGTAAGATTGTGCTGCAAGTCTGCACCCCTCGGCACACTTACTTGGGAGTAAGCCCCAATGAACTTAATGGAGAGGATGTTGCTTCTGAGCTTGGTGGGGTGGGAGATCAAATCTGTCTCCCTTTGTTGCAGGGAGGCTGTATTGCCCCGGCCATGAGCTTTGACCTCTTAATTTAGAGGTGCCAGGATAGTGATACATCAGACCCGGGTTTACTTACAAGGAGTACTTTATTAAGTAACTTACGGCACACAGGCTTATCCAATGGTTGGATCAGACGGCTTCTCTGAACCCAGAGCCATGGGGTACAATGGGTTTTATACAATACATGTTAGCAATAAGGCAGCATAACAGCAGCAAGTGCCCCTAGCGTTCATTCCCATCATAGACTAAAACTTTTGGTTCTCGGTGCAGCTACCTAAGATAAACAAACTTTGCTTCCCAGCACATCTTGATATCGGCCTTCTGACTCATCTCAACATGCTCAGAGGCCTACTAGAATGGGAATTGCACCAATGATGAACTTAAGCAAGCATTATGGATCTCAAGGCCCCTCTAACACTATAAATGACTTGGCTACGCTCCTGGGGCCAGTACAAAGGCATTTTACCCTCCTATCTTTCCAATCGGCCTATGGTCAAGAAATGTGCTCAAGTATTTACATGGCAGACAGGTGGTTTGAATCGAGGAAAATCCTTCCTTGGCAGGTTCATAGTGCTATGCTGGCACTTCACAGTGCTGATATCTATCCAATAAGATAGATAGATAGATAGATAGATAGATAGATAGATAGATAGATAGACAGATAGATGTATATATAAAGATGGATGGATGGATGGATGGATGATAGATAGATAGATAGATAGATAGATAGATAGATAGATAGAATAGATTCCAGCTTATCTCTGATCTTTTTGAAAGCAGAATAAGTGGGAAAAGGTGTGGGAGACATCCTGGAGGTTGATGACATTGTGTGAAGGACCTGCAAACTTCCATGAGTGGCCAATCATGAACGTGCAATAAATCGCTCGTGTACAGAACCATAAGACTTTCAGCAGGGCTGGTGGAATGGCCCTGCTCTCCTTCTCATCTCCCTCAACTCAGCCTGCTGGAATTAGGAATGTCGGAAGATATCCAGCTGAGGCTTGAGCTCGACAATTTCTTGCCAGCTTGGCCCCCCAGATGCCAGTCTGTGGATCCCCGCACTTGCCTGACTTGGCACATGCCAAACCAAGCAAGCGCAGGGATCCCCGCTTACCCACGAGTGCCATTTTTCATAGAAATCATGGATAAATGACTTACATAAATAGTGATTTCTGCACAATGGTGCCTGTAAATAGTGCCATTTATGCAAAATTATAGTGTAAATGGTCTAATTAGACAAAGTGGTGGTTCATGGGAAGAAGAGGAGCTGCGCACCACTCGCTGGGCACCCATGGACCATCCAGCAGCTCACCCAGCATGCCAAACAGGGTTGGTTAAGCAGCAAGGGTCCGGCGAGCACTGCATGGGACGGGTACAGGGGGGTTAGCCCATCCTTAGCTGGAATAGCTGCTGGTGGTGACAGTTGAGGGAGGAGGAGCTTTCATTAGGGAGGTTTTCAGCAGGGCTGGTGGAATTGCCCTGCTCTCCCTCTCAGCTCCCTCAGCTCAGCTGCTGGAATAGCTGCTGGTGGTGACAGTTGAGGGAGGACCCTTCATAGGGGTGCTTTTTTAGTGTGATTTTCTTTCTCCCTTGAGCCTCATGTGGTGCAGAGTGGTAGGCAGCAGTTTTGCAACCGAAACTCTCCGCACGACCTGCGTTGGATCCCAGCGGAAGCTGGGTCCCAAGTAGCCGGTTCAGCAGGTCAACTCAGACCTCCATCCTTCTGAGGTCGGTAAAATGAGTACCCAGCTTGCTGGGGGAAAGGTAGTCATGACTGGGGAAGGCAACGGCAAACCACCCCGCTATAGTCTGCCATGGAAACGCCAGCGCAAGGGGCATCCCTCTAGGGGTCAGCAATGACTCGGTGCTTGCACAGGAGGAACCTTTCCTTTCCTTCCTTTCTTTCTCCCATGATGTCTTGGCCTGAGTTATATGAATTACCACTGACTTCATGAGGAGCAACAGGCACTGCATCTATGCAGGATGGTTAAGTATATCCCCTCAGCAGCGACCAAGAAACTGAGCTGCTCTACTTACAAGTTACTCACACCAGTGTTTAAGAATGTCATTGACAAACTGGAAAATGCATTTAAGGCAATAAAGGAATATGATAAAGCAAGACGTATGCGGAACAGTTGGGGGGGGGACCTGAGATAATGTTGTGACAAATAACAAATAGGGTGGGATGGCTGAGGTTATGATCACTGTTTTCCAGTACGTCAAACATTGTTACACACATGTGAATAGTTTGTGGCCACGGAGACTATTTCAAGGGGCAATTAAGTTAAA
The DNA here is from genome assembly GCF_057233095.1 of Heloderma suspectum. Classification (NCBI taxonomy): domain Eukaryota; kingdom Metazoa; phylum Chordata; class Lepidosauria; order Squamata; family Helodermatidae; genus Heloderma; species Heloderma suspectum. Next base: position 258,906,732 of record NC_139461.1, read on the forward strand.
CCTAAGGAGGAAATAATTAAAGTGAAAGTTCTGAAATAAGCTTTGCAAATGTAAGAATAATTAGACCATGGAACATTTTACTGATGATGTGGCAACGCCTGCTTGACTAGGACTTAAAACAAAATTCTAGAGAAATATATCTGAGGAATACTTTAGGGCAGAAGTTTGCCAAATTGTGTGTGCATGTGTTGCTGCTATTGTTGTTTTTCCAAACTCTGCTTCAGAGATATTGGTCCCATTGAATCGTCTCTTTTAGAGAGGTAATGGAACATAACATCACACTTAGCATGGTGCTTTGCCTACCCAGTCAGAATCTAAAAATAAGGCCAGCTGAGGCGATATCGCTAACTATCCTGTCTTCGGTCCCTGCGATCTCACTTTCACACACCCCCCCCCACACACACACATATGCAAGTGCACACACAATTACATACACACTTTCAGGCAGATTTGTAGGGGTGCATGACCCTCCCAGCCACATTTTGAAAAGGTTTGCCTTCCTTGGCTGACATGGAGCATGCCCAGGGTATGCTCCGAAGGTGCAGAGGGCAGCTGAGCAGGCCTAGCTCTAGTCCAGGGGTGGGGGACTTTATTCAGGTACAGAGCCAGATGACCACCACTGACCCCTCCCCAGGCCAGAGGACATCAGGGGATAGGGCCACACATCCTACAGCCAGTGCTTTGGTTAGGGTCCCAGACTCGCTGCATGCAGGGTCCATGCACAGCAAAGCCATCCCAGCCGAGGTGCCAGATGGAGGAGCACTTCCCCACCCAGTGTCTCAGTCTGGGCAGCCTCATGCACTCTTAACTGAGGAGGACATAGGGCAGGCAAAATGCTTTTCACACCATGCGTTCTCCCAGTTGGGATGGTGTGTGACACACTAAGAGGAATCCCCACTGTTCTCTCCAATCGGTGATAGCAAATAACAGAAGGGATTCCTCTCCCTGCTAGCATCCAGGGGGAGGAGCTTGGGGGAGGAGCTAGGGAGCCAGCCTCCATGTGCTGGAGGTTCTCCATCCCTGGTCTAGTCAGTGCCTCCATGGGAGACAGCCTGGGAACCCTAGGCATGCTGCCTTGAGTTCCATAGAAGAATGGCTTCAGATAGAAATGAACATATAAATAAAATGAGCCACGAGGAATGCCAGAGGTCCAGCTCATGGCTTAAATGGGAATCTTTGCAATCTGCAAATAACACATCTTCAGATGAAAGTCTAGTGTGAAAACAAAAGTGCAGGGAAGGGTACAAAGAATAAAAGTTCCATGGCACACCAGTTTTTGTATATTCTTGCCAGATATTGGTTGATTCAGAGAGGGCCCCTAGTGATAACAATTAGAAGACATTGTGCATCTATGCTTTTTCTCCTAAACAGAATTCCAGTGGTAAGGAATAAGATGGAAGCAGTGGTGGAAAAACACAGGAGGGTTATGAGTGGAGGACGACAATATCTGAACTTTCTGTAAATTTTTGTGAGTGAGGCAGGGTGATTTCTATAAAAGCCTCATCTGGAAGCAGCCATGGGCTGTGTCAGTTGTGGTGACCCTATGATTCCCCAACAGTTCCACTAGTCTGTGGTACCAGCTACCTTGGAAGATTAAAACATACTGTATAAAGACACCATGCGACTTGCAAGGATTCAGCACATCAGGGCCTCTTCCTCTGCAAACCAGATTTTACCTGTAACAACTACATCTTTTCCTGTCAAACCTGAGACTCTAGTCCAAAGTCTTATCCCCCATTTGGGACAGGAATGAAGCCTTTATATGTAAGCATTCAGTCTAGTCACATAAGGGCTAAAATGTGGTGGGGTCAGGGGTACATGAACAAGGCCCATCCTCAACATCTCTGCATGCCCACCTCCTCTAAAAACCTTTGTGCATTTAGCACTATGGACTGAAGGGGGGTTGTAAGCATGTTCAGCTGAATGCACTTACAATGACCCTTCAGACCTTTGCACAAAGTCTTTAGAGAAAGATACATGCCCAGGACACTGGAGGCATGCGTAGGGCTTGTTTTCTCCATAAAATGCGTTACTTTAAGCCCTCTTCCATATGCAGGTTCATCACCTGATAATTGCAGCTTTGTATGAGTGAAAGAGTCATCACAGATCAAACTGCACATGATACTTCATACTATTTCAAACAGTACGTTTTCATCACCACTTGAAATTCTCCCGTTGAGTAATCAAGTAGTGAGAGATAAATTAATGAATATGAACATGCATGTAATTCTTGGGTATTTAGCGTCATGAGCCTCTAACTATAAGAAACACAACACGGCTTTACAAACATTGGCTTCTGCAACAAGCATTCATTCATCCAAAATGATCTCCAGAGTATATCATCTAAGATGGAGACCAACATCCTGACTTCTTTATCTTCCTGCTGAAGGACATTGGTTCCCCAAGGGCTTAGTGTCAGAACCTTCAGTTAGTGGAAAGACCCCCTTCTTCATAGTTTCATTATAACATAAAACCAGATGCCTCAGGGCCAATCTACACTTATTTTTTTTTCCGCTTCCAATGAGGTTTCACCACCCATCTTTCACACTATGCAATACCCACCTCGAATTGGAACCAGAATTTCCTGCTTCCATGCTACCACTTTTAATACCCTGATATCCCAGTATTTCCCCTTAATGTGTTCTGATTTTCCATGTTCGTTACCATATCTGGTTGTAGTCCCCTCCCATGCCTGTCCATATATGGTGGTGATTGTATTTCCCTCTTGTCCAATCACAGCTCTCGACAGTCCCATGTTGTCTTCCGGCTATTGTTTGCATAGGTTCCTCAGCACTCCCCGTTTCCTCAGCAACAAGCAAAGGCCTGGATATGCGTGTGCTTGTCTGATCTTGGAAGCTCAGCAGGGTCGGTCCCAGTCAGTACTTGGATGGGAGACTGCCTGGGAATCAGGCTTCTTGCACTGAGCAGGGGGCTGTTCTATACCTTCAAATGAGACTAAGTTTTACCCCCCTCTATCCCTTGCTTCGTCTTTTTTTTTAAATTAAAGCATTATCTTCAAAGCTTCAAAGCTTCAGATCTTCAAATCTTCAAAGAAGCGAATCTTTGAAGAAGCGAATCTTCGAAGAATCATAGCTTCTCCAGCCCGATTGCTCTGCAAACTTGACCGGGCAAGTCCAGGCAAGCGTAAAGGTTTTCACAGTCCCATCCATGCTTGCTGCATGGAAAACACACACATATCTAGGCAGACAGTCCTTAGTGTCCACGGACTAACATGGATAAAAAAATCCATGGACAATTTTAACGTCATCTCAAGAGCAGGGGACAAACACAGGGCAGTCTTTGAAGATGCGAAGCTTTAAAGCTTCGAAGAAGCTAGCAGCCTCCCTCCAACAAGACTGCTGGGTGCTGTCACCAGTGCCCCTCTTCCTCGCACTGGCTGCAAAGGGCTGGCGCAGGGAAAAGAGCATCGGCAGACACCCCCCAGCCTCTCGCCCTGGCCTCCTGAATGTGGGGGGGGGGAGAAGAGGATAGGTGCCTCCTTCTTCCCTCCACCCCCACCTGCTACAGTGGCAGCAGCAAGGGACAAGCTTTCACTGGGCTTTGAGCCCCAACAGGATGCTCGTGCCATCCCTACACACACACACACACACACACACACACAGAGAGATAGATAGAGGAAGAGAGGGACAGTGGGTTGGGAATCAACAGAAACAGGGAGAGTTTCTGCTCTTCCAATGAGAGCCGCCATCTTTAAGAGCAGGAAAACAGTACAGCTCTCAAATGTGAACCGAGCTCATGCATTCGATCAAGAACCGCAACGGAGAAAATGGGTGAGTGTGGTTAATCACGTTTTAATGCAAGTGCGTTTAACCCGACAGGACCCTGACTTCGGTGCGATGGCGGGTGCAATGTAGGTCGGCCCTCAGTCAGAGCTAAGCCAGTTTCTGTTTAGCAGGGATTAACACAAGGCCTTCTGTTGCAGATTATTCAACTTCTTCTGAAGAAGGTGTTGTACATTACTCCAGTTGTGGTATCACCATGGAGGACAAGATATTCAAGCCAAGACTGCAAATGGCCTTTGTCATCACTAGATTATTAGTCAATAATATTAGCACATTTAAAAAGAGAAAGAAACATGCATTACACAACATTCAGAAGGAAGTGACTGACAAAGAGTGACATGGAGACATAGAATGGTTTGGCCAATTGCCCTGCTAATTTAGGCTGCATTAGAAAGGATGAATTGATTTCTGTCTCATAAGTAACAGCCTATTGTCAGGCCATATAAAAACCTGGGTCTTCATGGAAGCTTTAATGACTCTTAACTGACAGGAAATAGAACTGTCTGGGAAAGTTGCACATATTATAATGTCGAAAGCTAAAACATTGTTGACTTCCTGAAGGAAACCACACATCTATCTCTCTATTGAAGTTCCCAACAGTATAATAAGTTTTCAAAAGTGGAAACAGCACACACATCAGGCAGAGAAGACTTCATGATCTTTGACTTGCTTTGTCTTTAAAATAAAATCCATATCAGTGAAGCAAATGAGAATTATTTTCTCTGGCTGCTATCCAATGAACCTTTACTTGGGACAGGAGTAAGTCCCATTGAGATTGGTGGTATTTACTTCCATATACACATGTATAAGCTTGGGTTGTAGGCATACATATCCATGCAAATAAGGCAAAATAAGAGGATATTATTATCTAAGGAATAACATAATGTGAGCTACATAGCTAAATTAATTGCTCCAAATATTTATTCTAAGGTCCTCTAGAATGCTTAGTAAGTGAAAAAGTGAAGGCAGAGCGCTCTCATGCTTCTTACCAAGGGCATGAACATCTATTAGATTTCTTACATTTTGCTGAGTGAATTCTCTGATTTGTAATAGTCTGTTCAAGTTGATGGATGTTTGTATGCTAACGGAGTCGATTCTTGCCTCAGGTAACTCTCATGCAAAGGTATTCCAGAAGCTTCTCCTCCATCACCAACTCTGCGAAAGCAGAGACATTCTCTGTGACACCAAGAAATGGAGAGGAATTTGTAGGAAATTTATAAACATGCCACAGACAGTTTATAGAAAGAGGTTATGAAATGAAATTCAAGACTTTTATGAAGCCTCATGATTGCACAGTTTGATTCTCCTCATCATTCAGGCAAAGGAACAAGGTCAATCAAAGACAGGGGGGAATTCATCAGAGAAACATGTTGGGGGGACATGGGAGGCAATGACACAGGGAAGAGAATGTGATGGCTTTCTCACCTATAGCCTGACCCTGTCATAAAGAGAATCATAAAGATTCCACTTCCCAATATACGATATTCACCAATCTCACAGTCTAATTCAGTAATTCCCAGATATTCCACTTTTGACACAGTTCAGAAGCCCTCAGTCAGAAAGAGGGATTAGCAAGGATAGCCATGGAATCAGATGGTACATTCTTTACATTGCTCAGGGACATCGACATATAACACACCTTCTTAGGCAACCCACAGTTACTGGCACTGGGATAGTTTAACTCAGCAACTGGACCCAGTCTTCATTCTTGGTCTAAGGAACCAGGGATAGATCTACACTAGTACTTTTTATCAGTATTGAAGTGCTCTGATAACTTTTGCGGCACATTACACACTCTGTATACCGCTTTTCTAGCATCATTTCCCATTTTTTATTCTGTATTATCCAAAATACCACAACACTTGTCAATGTGTGCACTATGAGTTATAAATGCACAAGAGGAATATAGCATCACCATGATGGGATCCTATCAATATGACAAGAGGTGTAGATCTGGTGCAGCTGACTATAAAATAAAGTCCCACCCTCAGGACACCTCTCACACGCATCACCTATTTTCAGAGAAAGAGAGAATGATAGAAAGAATCCCTATTCAGGTGTTCAGTACCTGAGGGTACTGAAAGTGTGAAGGGGTAGTGAGAATGCACAGGCTCCCGGATGCTCCCGGGTGCCATTTGTTCAGCATCAGTCTGAAGGGAGCCAATGAGAGTACAGATGGACATGCATAAGGCTCCCTCCACAGGAACAGATGCCCTGGCCAATCAAGGGTTCCCATCTCCATGGATGGAGCCCTATGCACATACATCTGTACTCACATAACCCCCCTTCAGACAGATGCTGAACATGCAGCGGCAGGAACATGTGACCAACAGTGCATGCAGCAACATCTGGGGGACTTGTCCTTGCGTTCTTCTCACTGTCCCCTTCACACATTTGGTACTCACAGATACCAACAGTCTGAATAGGGCTGGGAAAAGAACAACCACTGCAGAAAGAAGAAGAGAGACGAATACACGGACACAATACCAAGAAAGAATTATGAATAAATAGCCCCCAGAAAAAAAGAAAAAGAAAATGAAAGGAGCAGTTTGGAGTTATATAGGCACAGGGGTCTTAAACAGAGAGAAAGCTACATTTTCAAGTTTTGTGTTCTGCAATCTTGTGGGTTTAAATAAATGAACTTAATGCTTTAAAGTTACTTTTGCAAAGTGAAAGCAACAATCCTCAGGATTCCGACAAGTCTTGGGTGACTCCATTAGCTGATAGTGAAATCCCATTCAGACTCACAGCTTAATAGTTTAGGAAGCCCTGTTTTAATCTATTTTTTTCCACACCCCTATCAGGAATACTATTATCTACATTTTACAAATTGGGAACATCTTTTACAGATGGTAAGACCTGAAGTGATTTATTGCCCAATCCACAAACTTCAATAGGACTGAAGCAGCTTATTTCAATTTAAGTGGCTTGCAGATTGGGCTGTTAATTGATAGCTCTAATCTCTTTGAAAGCCACTTTAGTTGTAAAGTTTAAGCACTGTAAACATTTTTTGCTCTGGGAGGAACCAACAATTTTAATAGCACTTTATTAGTTAGAGCCCCTTGGGCTGGAAATGCACTTTCAGTATCAGATTCAGAGGGCCCCATTCTCAAGAACTTCGCCATTTTGAGTAACTTTGTACTGCAGTATCACATAATGAGATAATCATATGAATCCCAACAGAACAAGGAAGAGTCAATGCAGGGGATGCTTACATTCTGCTGCAAAAAAACAAAACAAAAAACCCCCACTACTCTCACAGTGGCATGCAAAGCATTAGGGTGTCCAGGTGTCTTATATCATAGAAGTCCTCTTTTTGATGGGTTGTCCAATAGTCCAAGTTTGGTTTAAAGTCAAATAATCATTAGAGGGCAACAGGCGATTTGAATGTGCCCATCAATAGGTAGCATGTGGATGGCAGACAGAGCAAGCCAACACCTAGTTAGTCTTCCCCATCATGGTGAGATGTATTTTATTTCTATTTAAATTATAGTAATTATTTGTAAATTTACATCTATATATGTAAATCAGCATATGCAAATGTTATGCAAATCAGTGTCCTCCTTTGTCCTTTGCTTTGGTTATTCATTTCCCTTTTTTTTGGCAATGAGTGAGTAGCTTCCCTAATCACCATCCACTCAACTGCTTCAGTGTGCGGCATTCATGATTGATTCAAAATTGCGGCTGCCACGTTCAAATGCCTTAGAATAAGCCCACAATGACAGGACCGAAGTTACAACAGGGATTCTGAAAAATAACAAATATCATGTCTTGAATTCAACCATTCCCATCCAGTAGGGATAACAGCTTACCTTTCTGATCAAATTAATCAACTGTAGTTCAGTCACTGTATCGATATACATGTTCCTTTTCCTTTCTCCCAGAAACAGGGCTTACAAGTGAGGCCTGTAACAAAATGTTGCAGTGTAGAGTCAGTGCTTCTATTTAGAGTCCAGCATTCCAGCTAGCCAGCCATGCCTTCTTTCAGGATATTTCATTTTAAATCCCTCCAGTCCAACAGATACTCAACATTCTGTGGCTATCAATTATGCTCAGTCATCATCACTGGCCCATCTTATGGGGAGTTCCCCCTTAAAGACTCTTTCTACTTCTGCAAATGTTGGGGTTAAGAACTTAAGAAGAGCCATGCTGGATCAGATCAAGGGTCCATCTAGTAGTCCAGCATTCTGTTCACACAGTGGCCAACCAGCTGTCGACCAGGAACCCATAACCAGGGCATGGGTGCAAAAGCAGCCTCCCACCTATGTTCCCCAGCAACTAGTGTACATAGGCTCACTGCCTCTGGTACTGGAGGAAGCACATAGCCATCAGGACTAGTAGCCATTGATAGCCTTTTCCTCCAGGAATTTGTCTAACCCCCCTTTTAAAGCCATCCAAATTGGTGGCCATCACTACATCCTGTGGTAGTGAATTCCATAGTTTAACTATGTGCTGTGTGAAGAAGTAAATCAGTATGCACAGGGTTCTCCTGAGCATGCTGATCCCTGCCTTTTGTTTCTCAGTAGCCCCGATTCAGCTAAATAGCCATCATAACTCAGCACCTGATTTTTCTATTAGTATATATACTAATATCCTTTATCAACCTGCCTGATCACTGAGGTCATTAGAGGGCATGCTCCTGAGGGTTCCGCATGGACCTATGGCCGGATTGGAGCCCACCTGGAGAAAAGACTTCAGTGGGGTGGCCTCCTTTCTATGGAACTCCCTGCCTCTGGAGGTCAGGCAGGTACCAACACTGTGCTGTTTCCGACCCCTCCTGAAAACATCTTTATTTCAGGATGACTTCCTTGACTGACCAGCCACAGGTTGTTGTTTTTTCGGTGTTTCTCTTTTTAAAAAGAATAATTTTTAATATGGAGTTTTATTCTTTTATCTTTTTATCTTTTATTGTTCACCACTCCAGAATCATCCAAATGTGGAGCGGTATATAAATGTTGTAAATAAATAAGCAGACAAGCAAACAAGTCTGTCCTCGCCACAGATTATTGCGTGAAGGCCAGCAGGAGTGGTTGGCGCCACCAGGCTCTTCCCGACAGCCCATGATGTCCATTGCAGACTCACTTCCAGCTTCTGACCTGCCTGCCTGTGGTAGAGTGGCCATGCATCCTCTCTTACAGAGGATAGTTCTCTCTTTGAAGGGATGTCAGAGGACTGCCCTCTGGTTTGAAGGCATCCTCTGTTTGAAGGGCTGTCTAGTCCAAGTGCCGTCTAAAGATCAGGAACCATCAGAAGGAAGAGTTGGGCTTTAAAGTTGCTCATCCACAGTTAGCACCTGAACAGCAGATTGAGTAAGGCATGCAAGTCACCTGCTCACAGTCTTCAACACTATGGTGAGATGTACTGTATTTCTATTTAAATGGTAATAACTATTTTTGAACTTGCATCCGTATATATAAATTAGCATATGCAAATTTTATGCAAATTGGTATCTTCTTTTGTTGTCTTTTCTGGCAATTCACAAGTGGCCACCCTAGCTTGTGGTCATCTGGAAGCAACGGTCTAGCTGTGAGCCTGTGAGGAGGCATAGGGGTTTGGCAAGGGAAGCCTGCTTCTCCCAGTCAGTGTCAGGTGATGTGGTCGTTCTTGGGCACCAGGAAGTCACAGGCCATCCGCAGCAGCTGAGATGGGAGGCCCGTTCCCACTCCATCTGACTAGCTGGTTTCTCTTCTTTGAACAAGTGTGTCTGGGATTCATCTGACCAAGAGAGAAAACAGCGGCTATATGGATAGACCCCAAACAGCAACAGATATGTAAATTTCAGCTGTGTGGTTGGGCTTCAAGAATTAATTTCTATGGGTTGTGGGCCCTGAAACACCCTTCAAGCCAACTAACACAAAGTGGTACCACAAAACATATATTTATTGCTCAAGCAGTATTAGAGAATAACGAAACTTTGAAATGATGAAACAAGCAAAACACATTACTACATACAATTCAATTAAGATTGTTTAAAAAGGTAAAGGTGTCCTCAACCAGTCGTGTCCGACTCTAGGGTGTGGTGCTCATCTCCATTTCTAAGCCGAAGAGCAAGTGCTGTCCAAAAATGCTTCTGTGGTCATGTGGCCGGCATGACTGAACACCGAGGTGCACAGAACGCTGTTACCTTTCCCGCTGAAGCAGTACCTATTTATCTACTTGCAATTTCTTACTTTCGAACTGCTAGGTTGGCAGAAGCTGGGACTGAAGATGGGAGCTCACTCCGTCACACAGCACTCGGGTCTCGAACTGCTGTCCTGCTGACCTTCTGGTCTGCAATTCAGCGTCTTAACCACTAAGCCACCGCGGCCCCAAAGATTATTAAAAGCATAATAGAAACTGTGGCTAGCATATTCCATAGTAAAATTAAAATTTTATGCCTCTCAACCTATCCAGCAAGCATGGTTGGCAGAGCTTAGGTAATCATGTTTGGTAGGCTTCTCATTCTCCCAGGATCTCGCTGGGCAATCAGATCAAACCTTTGCCTTATATAACCCTTATGTTGACAATCTCATCCTAAGTTTCAGACCTGGTCATACTACTACTCCTAGTTCTACCTCCTAACCCTAATAGGCTTTAGTTCTTTTATCTTAAACACACATCTGGGCATCTGGGCTTTTTGGACTTAGTCATACCTTCTGCTCATATTCTCAGGGGCCCTTAATGCATCCAGTTTTACTGGTGACTTTAGAAGCACCTTTGTGAAGGTGTATCTCTCCATGAGGTAATGAGTTTTTACTTCCAAGAATTAACCAATCCACTTGTGACAAGCATTTTTGCCTCATTTCCAAGAATACTTTCCAGTACTCACAGTTATCTCATAACATGCACAGAACTAATCACATCTATTACTGACCACTTATAGTTAGCATGCACAAATTATTATGAATAGCACCCTTATGAAATACAATGAATTCTTATCAACAATACATGTTACATTCCTATTCCATGAAACAGAGAGGATTCTGAGGAGGGAAGGAGAGGGCATAGCCCAGCCATTCAATATGTCTCCAATCAGATGGCAGCAGAGGCGAACCAAGCAGGGAGAAAAAATGGAGGAGACAAAGACAGGGAGAAGGCAAGAAGACAGAAGCACACAGATCTACAGGGGCCGGCACACACCTGCTGAAGCTCTTTCCCCCCAGAGAGTACAAAGCTAAGAGAGGTGGTCAGGGCAGAAGTGACTGTAAATCCAGCCCTTGAGCATTCCAATCTAATCTATCAAATCCCATGGAGAAAGGAAAGGAAAAAGACACAGCGATATTACAAGGGCAGAGGTTATGGCACATGTGTGGTGCATGCAGCCACCATTTTGCATCTCCAACCTCCATTTGGGGGTTGTCATACTGTGTCAACTGGGTGAGCATGGGTTATGTGAGGGTTAAACAACCCGCACATAACCCTAGAACGGACCTCACATAACCCACACTCACCAGGTTCACACAACACAACAACCCCCAAGCAGGGTTGGATATGCAAAGTGGCGCACTGCAGGTCATCATGGGTAAAATAACACACAATGACCCATGCCATGTTGTGCAAACCAGGTCTCTCTTTCTCTCTCTCTCTCAGCACAGCCATCCAATTTGCAATAGGGTTATGACAGTGAATTACACAGCAGGTTGCGGTATACTTGTTGTTGTTCAGTCGTGTCCGACTCTTCGTGACCCCATGGACCATAGCACGCCAGGCCTTCCTGTCCTGCGCTCTCTCCCGGAGCGTGCTCAAGTTCATATTCATTGCATCGGTGATGCTATCTAGCCATCTCATCCTCTGCCGTCCCCTTCTCCTTTTGCCTTCAGTCTTTCCTGGCTTCAGGGTCTTTTCCAGAGAGTTTTCTCTTCGCATTAGGTGGCCAAAATATTGGAGCTTCAGCTTCAGTATCTGTCCTTCCAATGAGCACTCAGGGTTGATTTCCTTTAGGATTGACTGATTTGACCTCCTTGCAGTCCAGGGGACTCGTAAGAGTCTTCTCCAGCACCACAGTTGGAAAGCATCAATTCTTTGGCGCTCAGCCTTCCTTATAGTCCAGCTCTCACAGCCATACATTACTACTGGGAAAACCATAGCTTTGATTAGACGGACCTTTGTCGGCAAGGTGATGTCTCTGCTTCTTACTATGCTGTCTAGGTTTGCCATAGCTTTCCTCCCAAGGAGCAAGCGTCTTTTAATTTCATGGCTACAGTCACCGTCTGTGGTGATCTTGGAGCCCGAGAAAGTAAAATCTGTCACTGCTTCCATTTCTTCCCCTTCTATATGCCAGGAAGTGATGGGGCCAGATGCCATGATCTTAGTTTTTTTAATGTTGAGTTTCAAACCAGCTTTTGCACTCTCCTCTTTCACCCTCAACAAGAGGCTCTTGAGATCCTCTTCGCTTTCTGCCATTAGGGTGGTATCGTCTGCATATCAGAGGTTGTTGATAATTCTCCCGGCAATCTTAATTCCGACCTCTGATTCATCCAACCAGGCATTTCTCATGATGTACTCTGCATATAAGTTAAATAAGCAGGGTGACAATATGCAGCCTTGTCATACTCCTTTCCCAATTTGGAACCACTCGGTTGTTCCATGTCTGGTTCTTACTGTTGCTTCTTGACCCTCGTACAGGTTTCTCAGGAGACAGGTAAGGTGGTCTGGTACCCCCATCTCTTTCAGAATTTGCCACACTTTGTTGTGATCCACACAATCAAAGGCTTTAGCATAGTCAATGAAGCAGAAATAGACATTTTTCTGGAATTCTCTTGCTTTCTCCATGATCCAGTGAAAGTTGGCGATTTGATCTCTAGTTCCTCTGCCTCTTCGAAACCCCGCTTGTACTTCCGGTAGTTCTCGGTTCACATACTGCTGAAGCCTAGCTTGTAGGATTTTGAGCATCACCTTGCTGGCATGTGAAATGAGCGCAATGGTGCGGTAGTTTGAACACTCTTTGGCATTGCCCTTCTTTGGAATTGGAATGTAAACTGACCTTTTCCAGTCTTGCGGCCATTGTTGAGTGTGCCAAATTTGTTGGCATATTGAATGCAGCACTTTAGCAGCAGCAGCATCTTTTAGGATTTTAAATAGCTCAGCTGGAAGACTGTCATCTCTGCTAGCTTTGTTGTTAGTAATGCTTCCTAAGGCCCACTTGACTTCACTTTCTAGGATGTCCGGCTCAAGTTCAGTGACCGCACTATCATGGCTATCAGGGACATTCAGATCTTTCCTGTATAGTTCTTCTGTGTATTCTTTCCACCTCTTCTTAATCTCATCTGCATCTGTTAGGTCCCTGCCTTCTTTGTCCTTTATCATGCCCATCTTTGCACAAAACTTTCCCTTGAGATCTCCGATTTTCTTGAAGAGATCTCTAGTCTTTCCCATTCTGTTGTTTTCCTCGATTTCTTTGCATTGTTCATTTAAGAAGGCCTTCTTGTCTCTCCTTGCTATTCTCTGGAACTCTGCATTCAGTTGGATATATCTTCCCCTTTCTCCCTTGCTTTTCGCTTCCCTTCTTTCCTCAGCTACTTGTAAAGCCTCATCAGACAGCCACTTGGCTTTCTTGCATTTCTTTTTCTTTGGGATGGATTGAGTTGCTGCCTCCTGAACAATGTTACGGACCTCCATTCATAGTTGCTCAGGCACTCTGTCTATCAGGTCTAATCCCTGAAATCTATTCCTCACCTCCACTGTATATTCATCAGGGATATGATTTAGGTCATACCTGAATGGTTTAGTGGTTTTCCCTACATTCTTCAATTTAAGCCGAAATTTTGCAACAAGAAGCTCATGATCTGAGCCACAGTCAGCTCCAGGTCTTGTTTTGACTGACTGTATAGAGCTTCTCCATCTTTGGCTGCAAAGGACATAATCAATCTGATTTCGATGTTGACCATCTGGTGATGTCCATGTGTAGAGTCGCCTCTTGTGCTGTTGGAAAAGAGTGTTTGCTATGATCAGCGTGTTCTCTTGGCAAAACTCGATTAGCTTTTGTCCTGCTTCATTTTGTACACCAAGGCCATGCCTGCCTGTTATCCCAGTGATTTCTTGACTTCCTACTTTAGCATTCCAATCCCCTATGATGAAGAGGACATCTTTTTTTGGTGTTAGTTCTAGAAGGTGTTGTAGGTCTTCATAGAACTGATCAACCTCAGCTTCTTCGGCATCAGTGGTTGGGGCATAGACTTGAATTACTGTGATATTGAATGGTTTGCCTTGGATTCTTGAGATCATTCTATCATTTTTAAGATTGTACCCCAGTACTGCTTTTCCCACCCTTTTGTTGACTATGAGTGCTACTCCATTTCTTCTAAGGGATTCTTGCCCACAATAGTAGATATGATGGTCACCTGAATTAAATTCGCCCATGCCTGTCCATTTTAGTTCACTGATTCCCAAGATGTCAATGTTCAATCTTGCCATCTCATGTTTGACCACCTCCAGCTTACCTTGATTCATTGATCTTACATTCCAGGTTCCTAAACAATATTGTTCTTTACAGCATTGGATTTTCTTTTCACCACCAGACACATCCACAGCTGAGTGTCCTTTCGGCTTTGGCCCAGCTGCTTCACTCTTTCTGGCACTACTTGGAAATACCCTCTGCTCTTCCACAGTAGTATATTGGACACCTTCTGACCTGAGGGGCTCACACTGATGTGAGCCCCTCAGTAGTATATTGGCCACAACAAGGCAGTGATCCATGAAAGGGTATACTATGAGGTATACTACCCTCTTGTAAATTGAAGAAGCACCCCAAACAGTTCTTTGCGAGAATCAGCTGCTCTGATTCTCTTCCCCCCAAAAGAATTCACCTCATTCTTGAAATATATAAAACAAAACAGCTGATTTTTGAAACAGATGAACTCATTTAGAAATAGTCTTTGTTGATTTGCTACTATAGCCCTAATGCATAGGCATGCTTGCGCATAGGTAGACAGGTAAATATAGATACATTTAGGTATGATTTTATACTGATAAAATTGTATGTTGTATATTGCAGTAAGCCACTTTGGGAAGACTGCAGTCTTAGGCAGCTAAGAAATGCTAATAGCTAGTAAAGAACATAGCATTTCTTTCATTCAATTCAATGGGGAAGAACCACTGGTATAGCTTAGTGGTAACACACATCCCTACCATGCAGATCTCTGGCATCTCCAAGTAAGGATGTACAAGAATTTTGTTTTTGCTCGCAAGTTCTGAACGCGTCAGCATGTGTTCATCCAAAGTATTCACAAGTTGCTGAACACGTGATCACATTCACCTTGCTCCTGATTTCCAGTTCAATTTGTGCAAATTTCCTAAATTTCCTCAGTAGACTGCATCAGCCTTGCTTTAGTCTATGGAGGAAATTTGCAACAATTGGGAGATTTGCACAGATTTGGGGAGATTTGCGTAAATCTCTCATTCGGTCCCTGCTGGAGTGGCATAATTTCCTCATTTGCACGGAACGGGCAGTGATTGCAAAGGCAAAGGGGAATTGGACATGAGACGAGTGGCAAGATGACGTTTGGGGAAACCTAGCAATCTTGAACATCGCTCATTCACCCATCCCTGTCTCTGGGTAAGGCTGCTAAAAGACTCCCATCTGAAACTCTGCTAGTCAGTGTAAGCAATACTGAATTAGATGGACCCATGGTTTGACTCTGCACAATGAAGCTTCACCTTCCAATGCACCTGTTTCTGACAGAGAATAAAGCTCCGTTCTCCATTTTACCATTTCAGCTATAGCCCTATGTAAACACTTACCTCCAATATGCGTAGGGCTAAAGTGGAGATGAAGAACTGGAAAGGGGCAAGCACGTGTGCCCCCCCACCTCTGCACCCCCAGCTACCTCATAGATCAAGGGTGGGGAACCATTATCAGTTCAAGCGTTGAATTCCGTTTCAGAGAAGCTCTTGGGAGGTGCATTCCGACAGTGGGCAGCACCAATGGCAAAGGAGGTGGGGCCAAAGACAAAAGGGATGGGGCAAAAATATAAAAAATGCCAAGAGATTGTAGCTTAAAGCTTTTACTGCCAGTAACTAAGCACCAGGAGAGGCACTTCAATCTTTTAGAATGGGAGAAAACTGCACCCAAGCTGAGAAACCACCAAACGAACGGTGGTTGGGGAACAGGTGGTGGGGCCAGCGGAAAGGGGCATGGCCATCTGGGGAACCCTGGAGGGCTGGGCTGGGACCTTAGGAGGGCCGGATTTGGCTCCCGGGCCTGGGGTTGCCCACCCCTGCCATAGTTTATTCATGCATTGCGTGTGAAGGTCTGCACAGAGATTTGCAAATGCATACATCTGGATATGCTTTCAGAGCTCCCATAATGAGAAACCCTGCCTTGTAAGGTTTCCTGATCACAAGATCTCTATGAGCATGTTTCAAGGTGCTCATGATATTTAAAGCCCTAAGCGGCTTGGGACCTTGCTATTTGAGGGAGCGCCTCCCCCTATATATGTCTGCCCGAGGATTGAGATCTGTTGTAGGAGCTCCCTTCTGCATTCCACCAGTGCGAGACATACACTATTGTGGGACGTGGAGAAGGCCTTCTCTGCTGTGGCACCCCGGTTGTGGAATGCCTTCCCCTTGGAGGCCCGATTGGTGAAGATATTGGTTTCATTTCGGCGCCAAGTTAAAACATGGCTTTATATCAAAGATCTTGAGGGCTAAGTGCATTCCCTAAAGTTGCACACTGTTTTAACTCTTTTATTGTTTTAGATTTTAATTGGTGTTAGCTTGCTTAATGGTTTCATATGTTTTTAGTTGTTTAAAATATTTATTGTTTTATACTGTTTAAATTGATGTTATCTGTATGCTGCTGTGAGATCTTAAGGATATAAGGCGGGAAACAAATGTTTTAAATAAATAAATAAACAAACAAACAAATAAAATGTTTAGCTGAGAAGCCCCTATGCCAGGGATGGGCAACACACCCACCATCACCATCGCCACTGCCATGCTACTGAATTTGCCACTAAAATCTGGTGGTGCAGCAGCAGCAAGAAAGAGGCAATTTCTCTTGAAAACAAGGTGTCAGGTGGGTGTGTGCTGTGTTTTAAAGCAAAATTGCGCTCCACATTTCCGCAGCCCTGCGGTGACAATTTCAGTGGTGAGGGGGAAGAATGCTGCCCCTAGTGGGTTGGAGAGGCATTGGTTCCTTGACCTCCAGAAGCTGCCCACCCTTGCCCTATGTAAACTTTTGCACTCAATGCGCGAAGTTCATAGCTGGGGGCACAGGGACATTTGGGAGTGGAGCATGCATGTTCACACAAGTCCCATCTCCTCTTTAACTCTATCCGTGTTGTAGGGGTGTAGCTGCATATCCCTACTGCTATATAATGATAATAGAACACTGGGTATATTGCTGGAAAATTCTGTCTCTGTTTCCATCTTTCCTAGCTTTTTTGTAGTTGTTGTTAAGGAGGGCATTTTAAATCACGTTTGCTATGGAGCCATGGTGCTCCGGTGAACAATTTAACAAGATAACCAGAAGAAGGTTTGAAATGCCAGCTATAAAGACATCCAAATGCAACAATTACAATGAGTGAAAGTTGTAGTAAATGCATCATGTGCCTGCCATTTAGTTTTTCCTGATCTAACAGCTCCCAGGGCAGAGGTTAAGCTCTTCAGTTCCCTGTTTGATCTACATCTATCATTTCCATGTTTTTGGATAGAATCAAAACTCCTTTGAATTAGCGGAATGGAGGAGAGCGGTATTAACCAACCACCTTTCTAGTTAGTCCCAGTGTGACGGCTTTGCTACTTAGGATGAAAAAGTAATTCCCCTCATTGTTTTTCAATCAGAGAGTTCAAAAGACTGGAATGATCTGAAGCTGCCATTTCTTGGGTTTGGGATATTAGATAGATACAGACATGTTTTACATGAATTTTTCATGTATTGGCTTTTTAAAACATAGCACTTTAACATTTTAATGGTTAAAGAGTCTTATGCCACCTTAAAGACTAAAATTTTTTGTTTGTTTTTTAATCCTCAAGAGACTAACACAGCTACCCCTCTGGAAATGTTTAATGGCTGTAACCCAGTGCAAGGCAAAAGGATGCAGCTGGCTCAAAAGCTAAACAAATCAAACATTGACAACCAAGTGTTATTTATTCATTATGTTTTTATCTTGCCGTTCCTCCAAGGAGCTCAGAGCAGCATACAACGTTCTCTCTCCTTAACATATCCTCACAACAACCCTGTGAGGTAGCTTAGGATAGGCACCAGTGATTGACCTGCAGTCTCCCAATAAGCTTCATGGTTGAGTTGGATGCTAGTCTGACACTCTGATACACTCTAGCACTCTGGAACTGATAGAACATTTTAGGGATGTATGAGAATTTTGTTTCTGTTTGTAAAGCATGCGAATATGTTTCATTCGTAATCCCAAATGTGAATGTGAGCAGGAGTGCTTGGGGGGGCGGGGAGAGAAATATTTGCAAATTCATGAATTTGCGATCATGTCTGAAAAATGAGTATTTTCTTTAAATGTGCACTTTGAATGTGCATTTTTTTTTTTAAATTATGCATTTTCATGTGTTACTAAATGGGGGGATAGTGAACACCTCTGAAAAATACACACAGAAATGTGCACTTTTTGCATTTGAACAAGTCAAAAAAGAACTTAAAAATGAAAATGAGAATGAATCAAAATGAACTTTGGAGTGATTTTTGGAGCATTTAGGTGAGCTCAAAAATCACTGGTGTTCCCATCCCTAGCAGAGTTTTTCCAAAAACATGGGCAATAAAGCCATAGTAAGTGGCCCACAGATTGCAGCAGTTCATGGGAACAGAGCTTTATTTATTTATTTGAAACATGCACTTCTTGCCTTTTTTCTGGGACTAGTGTGCATACTGGATACTTGAAAGACTGTCTCCTCCCATATGAGCCTGCCTACACATTAAGATCTTTGTCCAAGGCCATGATTCACATGCTCACTCTGTCTGAAGTATGGCCGGTAGCTATGTGTGGTATCAACATAGTGGAACTTCCTCCCTAGGGATGTGGTCCTCACAAGTTCCTTCCTATTGGGCAGTATCCTATATTGCCATTGTGCTCCCACTCATTCCATTGTGTCAGCGGGACCCATTGCTAATGCAATGGGGAGTTAGTGCTTTGTAAAGGAACCTCAGAAATGAGTGGTAATGCTTGTTCCTGGATCAGGATGCCTCAGCGGAGCTCCCTTTTGGGTGCTCCATTGACTGCCCTGCTCTGGAAATGAGTGTTTCCACTCATTTCCAGTTCCTTTACAAAGGTCTATGGTGCTAGCAGTGGGTTCTACTGGCATACAGGCAGTATAGGATACTTCCCATTGTCTCTTAGGCAGCTGGCTAAGTTACTGTTGTTCTGTCAGTCTTTGGGAAGTGTATGATGTCTCTATTGTGGATGTGTATTTAGTTAGTTCTATTTTGTTTTAAAATGTATATCTCCCCCTTCCAGTGCTTACAAACCACTCAGAACAGCTAACAACTGAAACAAATCTTAAAATACAATAAAATTCAGAGAGAGAGAGAGAGAGAACAAAAAAACAATGGGTTGTATCCAGATTTAGTCATGCTTACAGTAGACCCACTGAAATCAATGGAACGTCAGCTAGCCGTGACTGTTTGTCCCTTTGATTCCGATGGTTCAGCTCTAAGCATGACTGAGTTTGGCTGCAGTCCAGTATAATGAAAACAGACAGATAGAGCAGATAAAATAGAGACATTGGAGAAAACTCCATTCAATTAAACAGCCTAAGCCAGAAGGGTTGTGGGGGGGGGGAGAGGTTTGCCATGCAGTGGCAAATGAGAGAGAGTGCCAAAAGAGCCTCCTCGGGTGAAGAATTCCACAAGTTAGGTGTAGCCACAGAGAAGGCCTTTTCTCTTGTCCCCATCAACTGCACCTCCACCAGACATAGAGAAAGATCCTTCTGGCAGAGTATAGGACATGACAGAGGCTGGTATGGGAGGGGGTGGTCCCTAAGGTATCCTGGATCTAAGTCATTCAGGGCTTTAAAAGTCATCACCAACACTTTGAATTGTGCCAATAGGTCAAGGGTCAAGCACACATATAGCTGATCTCATGCTGCCAAGGATTTTGTCTACATCATCAGGCTGTACAAGTCAAAATGTGTCCATTACAACAGGAGAGGCAGGTGCCAAAGGTTTTTGTTCTGGGCTTTTGATGTTTTGACGGATTGCTGATCTTATTGTTGTTTTGGTTGTGATATTTTATTTATTATTTGTAATGGATTTTAATTATTGCTAGCCATTTTCTGGATGTTTTAAAAGAGTAAGGTGGAATATATACACTTCACATAAATATATAAAATAAGAAATAAATGAAACATTTCCAAGGCAACTAGGACAATAATCAAAATGTTCATTTTAAACATCCAATAAAACAATTAGAACAATAAATGCAATAAAACAGAAGCAATACAAAGTAAGGCAGATAAGCTTTTAAGGCTTTGCTTAGAGGCCGGTTTACCTCTGCAGCTAGTTTTGTTTTTGTTTTTTAATCATAGAGCTGTCTAAAAGGCATTCTGGAAGTAAAATGCCAACTCCAACTGATGACGGCCATTTTAATGACAAAGCATCATTAACTTTTTCAGGATGTAGAGCTGTACCAAGTTGCTTCGGGTGGATGGGAATTGTGGTCCTCACTAGTACATTAAAATAGTAGTAGCCAGTTTTTTGCCCAGAATTCTCCTTGGCCTCCTTTTTTCCCCCCAGAATACCCCTTAGCACAACACTCCGAACTGATGTAGCAGTGTTAAAAATGGTGGACAATGGGAAATTAAAAATGGTGGACAGTAGCAGCGTGGAGTAAAAAAGAGCACTGGTTTGTTTCGTGCCCCCACCTTTAAAAATCAACTCACCACACTCAAAATAGCTGAAATGTCCCCTTACTTTGCAGCCTGTGAATAGGACAATGAATGCAAGGAACCATTTTTGCTTAGGACTAAACCAGTATTACCTTCATAGAACTGTCACTGCTGCACACCAGCCCTGCTCCCCAGTTTGAAATGACGTCTCACCTGTTGAAAGTTTGACCCACCATTAATTAGAATTGATCCGAAATAATGCGTCCATGAAAGCAGAAGATAAGAATATAGGAGCATAGGGAACTGCCTTATACCGAGTCAGACCATTGGTCCATCTAGCCTGGTATTGTTGACACTGACTGGCAGCAGCTCTCCAGGGTTTCGGCAGAAGCTTTTCCTGCTCTGCTTGGAGATGCTGGCGTCAAACCTGGACCTTCTGAATGCAAAGGTATTCTACCACTGAACCATGTGCCTCCTAATGTAAAATCAACTGATGATATATAGTCCATGGAGTTTGTGCTAGTCCAGTAATACCTTTGCCTTTTTTCTTTGAACAGCTGACCCAAAATACCATATCATAAACTACTTTTGAAACTCCTCTCAGGGCAGAAATGAGGGTGGGTGGCTACTAGGGCTGTGCACCACCTCGTTACCAAGCCCAAATAATGAGGCAAAGCAGGCTGTTTCGGAGCAAACACCTTGTGATACAAGGCAGTTCAGAGCAGCACTGAGGCGCCTGCCCACAAAACGCCACCTCCACCTCGCATATTCGGAGCTCTACTGAATGTCTCAGCAGTCCAGACAGACTGTCTCCAAAATGTATCAACTTCTCAATGCTCATGTGGAGGGGTATGAGGAGGAGGAGGAGGGAGGGAGGGAGGAGGCGAACGGACGCGGGAAGGCATGGGAAGACAGGAAAGCGAGAGCAAGAGGATGGTGGAGTGTGCTTTGGTGAATAGAAACCCTCAGCCAGAACCAACGCTAACAGTCCCCAATCAGAGACAGCAGTGGAGGAAGGGATACTTTGGTGAAAGGCTGTGTTTGGTCATTGTGCTAGCTGTGTCTTTGGGAGAGAAGGCTGGTGTGGATAGATGATCGTTTGTGCGTGTTTGTGCACATGTGCATGCATTCCTAGGAGTTGTCCCTTCAATTTATTCCATTTTGATCACCATTAGGCTTTCCTCAGAATTTAAATTAAAAGGAAACAGCTTGGTTGTAATGGGAGAGTTCCCTTCCATCACTCCTTGATCGTCCGTCCCCATTGGGATGGTGTCTTTTGCAGCACCTCGTCCAGCCGCTTTCTCCTATATCTTTGGACCTCCAACTAGTTTGTTATTTGTGTTTGATTAGATTCATCTCTCCTTTCCATATTTTTTCAAACTAACATAGCTTTTCCTTGCAAGTTGCTGCTATGCTCCCCCATCCCCAGCCATTCCTGTGTTTGTTTATCTAGATTTTGGATTCCGGAAAAGGCTGTGTTCGTTGTGTAACATCAACCCTTACTTCTGCTTTCTCCATTCTATTTCCTTGTCATTTTTGTCAGTCAACTCTGTTTCTTTTAGATTTTTACAAACCCAGTCTTATTTCGATTTTTTAAAACAAACATTGACTTCTGGACATGTTTCCCCACCCCTTTTAAGTCATATTCAAGCATTCTGATTTTTCTTTCTTTCTAAATCCTTAAAGAAAGACATACTATAGCAGCCTATGTGTGTAGTGTTTGTCCCCCCACCCCCATGCCGAAGTGAACCGTCTGTGTCTTCTCTGTGTTGATCCTCCCAAAACAGAAATTAAAGAAGGTTTTTTTTAAAAAAAATAAATAGGGTTTGATTTGGCTCTTATCTAATCACCTGCACTATCGTCCTGTATTTCTTGAAGTTATCCTGCCTTCTATAAAAGAACATAAATATAAAACAATAAATTAAAGGCACCCATCATTTGCTTAGGTAGTTCTGCTTTTCTTTAGCTCTTGTGTGTCTGTGTCCGTGTCCATGTGTGCGTGTGTGTGTGTGCGCTAGGTTGTAGTTCCACCAAAACTATACATCCAAATTTCAAGGCAGTGTTGAAAAAGCACTAGACACATAGTATTTATATTAATTACCTTCTTATTCCAATAACAGTCCACTGTGTGGCAAAGCAATTCCGTGCAATATGAGGCACCTTTGGGGTGTTGGCAGGGGCAGAGGTGGGGAGAAGTTACAGCTCTTGGCTTTGGGAGTTTTCCTGGAAAAACTCAAATTTCACCAGTGCCTAGCACACAAGCCAGTGGGCCAAACTGCCTAGACTTTGGGTGGGTGCAATGCCCTGGAGGGAGGCTGGGAGAGGCCAAGGTGTTGCATGCATGTGTGGAATCAGGGAGAAGTTACAGCTCTTTGCTTGGAGAGTTTCTTTGGAAAACCTCAGATTTTAACTCCGCCTAGCAAAAAAATCACTGGGCCAAAGTGTCTGAAATTTTGTAGGTGGCCTTTTCTCCAGGGGTGTGGAGAAGTTCCCGATTTTCATGCCTGTATCCTAAAAAACTGGAAAAGTTATGACCATTTGTGTTTGGGGAAAATGCCAAAACCGCACAATCCAGATATCCAAATATTGCTTTGGATTCAGATCTGAGTTGGATCAGAGGGGATCTGAATCGGTCTGAAGCAGACTGGGGTCACTTCGAGTGATCCAAAGCAGCATCCAAAGTAGATCAGGGGGTCCGTGCACAACCCTAGTGGCTACTGAGAAAAGTGCCTATACCACCTGCTTTAGTTATTTGGATCCTGGCACCATCTCTTCCTTATCTGAATGCCCATGCCTTTATTAAACATAGAAACACACACACACATAGTCTCAGCCACTATCTCAATGTAATTTACCCCTCCTCAACACTTATCTATCCTCATATTTCCACCCCAAATGTTAAGATTCTGGGATCTCATCTGCCAAAGCGCTGGGAAAGCAGCCAAAAAACTAAGTGATCCTTTGATGTATCTCAAGCGGCAGAAGCTTTTGAAGCCAGTACAGGAGCACCACCAGCTTGAGAACCAGATCCTTCCTTGCTGCAAACCCTTACCGACTACAGTGTCAGTTCAAAGCCTATGTTACTCTCAGCCACAGACAAGTCACTCATTTGGGACTGCAAATTATCCACTGTAGTCACACTCATGCAGGAGATTCAATAGGACCTGGTAACTTTGTGTGCAGCTAGGTAAAGGCATTTCAACAGGTGCTCCTAGGGTTGCTTCTAAGGATGTTCTTGCACCCCTCTTCTGTTAATGGTCAACAGGAAAATAACACATATTTGTTCCCAGACAGCTATCTGATGTGTGTGTATATGTGGAGGAACTTGGCAAATGTATTTATATCCATTACCAACTAATGAAATGTAACTGGCTGACAACAGGCTAGAACACTGCCAAAATCAAACATGAGGCCTGCAGATGTCCCTGGGAACAGAAAGCAAAGCCCCCTTTGGAGGGGTTAGTGCAGCACAAAAGGTTAGCCTTAAATTTGGTACAGATGCTAAACTTGCCATTTGAAATCCATTTTGTTAGTGGATGGGGGTCCTTTTGGAGAGAAAAAGCATAAATTCAGATTCAAAACCCAGGCACTTAACATTTTCTGCTGCCTCAAATTATGTGACTCGGGTTGTTTCGATACATTGCAATTTGTCTGTTACCCGAGGGCATGGAGGGAAAAGAAAAATAACACTTGACTTTGACTCAAGGAGAGAACGGACTCTCTCGTCTATAATTAGTTGAACAAATATCACTTTCTACTTGCAAGGTTAAAGCTGGCATCAAATAAAGAGAAAAATTTGCTAATTTCTTCACTGGAGTTTGGAAGGGGGGAGTGCGCAAGTTAATCGCTGCCGATGGTGGCCATCCAGCAGTGTAATTTTTGGAGCAGAAGGAAATTGATTCTCAGAAAATAAAGCAAAGGAAGATTAAAAAAAACACACACTGCTTAGGACACCAGCTGGAAGAAACAACAGATCTGGAATAGATCTGGAGTTCAAGTCTAAGCCCTTGCAGTGTCCTCCAAGCCCAGCAACCAGGGCCAGCACTACCATGAGACAGAGTGAAGAGGCTCCCTCAGACAGAAGGTTTGGGATGGCATGAAAGGGGAGCAAAGTGTTAGGTACTTTTTTACTGGCAGGGATGGAGAAAGGGGTTTATGGATTTTATGCCTCAGATGCCAAAATAACTTGGCTGACTTTGGGTGTCAAAGTCTATGCACTTTGACTTGGGTGGGTGGTGGTATGATATTTGCCAGCATTGCCTGCAGCCCATTACATGAGCTTCCAGTTTTGTTCTCCTTGGTTGCTCTTGGTCTCAGCTGGCATCCCAAAAAGAACCAAACTGGAAGACTGCACGTTGAGGCAAAGAATCTCAACTTCAAATATAACCTGATGGGATCTGATCTAATGGTGACCAACCAAGATAGAGATCTTGGGGTTGTGGTGGACAGCTTGATGAAAATGTCAACTCAGTGTGCGGCCACTGTAAAAAAGGCAAACTTAGGCATAATTAGAAAAGGAATTTAGAATAAAAGTGCCAATATCATACTGCCCTTATACAAATCTATGGTGTGATGACCACACTTGGAATATTATGTACAGTTGTGGTCACCACACCTAAAAAAAGATACTGTACAACTGGAAAAAGTGCAGAAAAGGGCAACTAAAATGATCAAGGGGCTGGAGCATCTCCCCTATGAGAGAAGGTTACAACAGCTGGGATTGTTTAGTTTGGAAAAAAGGAGGGTGAGGGGAGACATGACAGAGGTCTACAAAATTATGCATGGTGTGGAGAATGTGGATAGGGAGACATTTTTCTTTAAAGGGGGGTTAGACAAATTCCTGGAGGAAAGGGCTATCAGTGGCTACTGCTTTTGATGGCTATGGGCTACCTCCAGTACCAGAGGTGCTGAGCCTATGTACGCCAGTTGCTGGGGAACATGGGTGGGAGGGTGCTGTTGTGCTCATGCCCTGCTTGTGGGTCCCTGGTCAACAGTGGTTGGCCGCTGTGTGAACAGAATGCTGGACTACATGGACCCTTGGTCTGATCCAGCATGGCTCTTCTTATGTTCTTATGACTTCCTAAGCTTCCAGTTTGGTTCTCCTGGGTTGCTCTTGGTCTCTGCTCATGTGAAGCCAGCTTTAATCAAGCCTATTTGGAGCAAGCAAAGAATCAAAGCTGTGAGTTTAAAAAGTCATGGGGCCACTTCATTTTGTTCTACACCCCAGATGTTGTAGTCAATCAGATGCTGTGCAAAAAAAGAGAGCAAAAAGCACCACATATTCTGTGTCCTTCCTTGCAGATAAATATTTCTTCATGCTTTCACATAAATCAGTTCTGCAAATAACACAGCTTTCAATCCATGGACCTCCCTGATGCCTCAGAAGTCAGATGGGCAATATAAGCCCTACTGATGGTATCCAGCTTGCTAGAGCTTCTACGTCAGAAAAGCTCCCAACTTTTTTCTGCAGAATGACCAACCAACATATGAATATAGGCCCCGGGCAGAAGAGCAGGCATATGCCTATGGGCCAGGCCATGGCACGTGCCATCTGTCCTTATGAATATGCAATTCCTAACCTGGGTTGGCTGTGGCTTGTCATGTCATGCGAACCTGGCAGGGAAGGGTTATCCAAGGGTTAAACAACCCCCGCAGAACCCATGGTCTGTTCTGGGGTTATGTGAGGGTGATTTAATTTAACCCTCACATAACACTCCCCAACCAGGTTTGCATGGCACGACAAGCCATGCTTGTGACAAGCCATGGCATCACAAGCCATGGCACAACATATTCGTAATGGCAGACGGCATGCATCGTGGCCCCTTGAGGGTTAATTAACCCACAATGGGCTGTCATGTCATCCAGACCAGGTCAGTGGGTCTTAACCTCTGCCTCAGTTTCAAACATGCTCTTAAAAATGTAAACTAATGGGATCAATGGAAAAGACTAGAAGTCCCCCTCCCTTTCAATGTTATTGGAAGAACAATAACAGGGGGGAAAGCTTACACATTTCTTCTTCATCTGGAAAATGTGCCACATAGTAGAAAGGCAGCCATTTTGACTGAATCACCCTCTTCTCTCAAGAGAATGGAAGTATCTCCATATAATCAAAGCACATCACAACTGTATTTTAGCTTTTGCAGGATACTCCTGCAACTTCCTTTTCAATTAAAACAATACAATATCCTGTCCACATATAATAGACAGGAATGGCATGGATGAGAAATGAGTGGGGAGGGGGAGAGGGAGTAACCATTCTGCTGTCTGGGCAGTATCCAATGATAGTCCTACCCAGACTAGGCCCATTTGTTTCAATGTGGCTACTCTGTACAGGAGTATTATTGGATACTTCCCTCTCCTTCCTGTCCTTTTTGGCAAGGGTCAGGCTAGATATATGATCTAGAACAATTTATATATTTTGTGTGGGGTTGTTTTAAACTTTCTCAATTAACAATGCTGTTGGATGTAGGGATTTGGGGGGGAAAGCCAAGATGTAAAAATACTGAATTTAGTAAGTTGATGCTTAACATTATTACACTCTTGCTTGAGGCTTAACGGAAGTGGCTTGCCTCAGCTACTTAGTGGGTTCATGGCAAGCTAACATTTGAATTGGGGACTTCCAGGCTATGCTCTTAACCCATATGTTACAATGTCAAAGGAAATGTGCAGCTGTGTATTTGTTTTATAACTAATATGCTATTCATGTTTTATTGAAACAATATTAATTATACAAAAAAGTGCAAGGTGAGTCTGTTTTCTGTGATGATTCTGCTATCAGTATTTTAATTTTTCCCACAACTGGGAATGTGGCTACTGCTTTCCTCTCATGAAATGAAATAACAACCACCATGATCTGAGCAATGAGGAATTTGAAAAGAGCCCAGTAGCATCAAAATGACAACATACTGAATATAAATACCATATACATCCATAGTCTACTCTCAACAGAGAAGTGCTCTCAGAGATTTATACTACAGCAGAAACCTTAGTTTGACTTGGACCCTACTCTACACCCTACTCAGCCTAATGGTTAATCAAGACCTGATGGGGAAAGAATTGCTCAGTTGCTGTCATCCATCGTTTGATGCCAATTCATCCTCAACCTCGGCTTTTCCAAATGTTGATGTCTTTACTGATGAATGCTGCCAGCAAGCCTCACTCTACAGAAAACGTCAACTCATTCTCCATGCAGTCCTGCATTTAATTGCCTTTTAAAAACAAAAGACAAATAGCAATTGCTTGTGGGTGAAGCGAATGAATGCTGCCAAGATGGCAGTAACCAAAATTTGTAGACATACGCCCCTGGAAACCACAAGGTAACCTCTGTGGCTGGAAATATTTGTTACTTCTAGAAAATCTAATTTAGAAATATTCTAAAGGGTGGATGGTGAAAACATCACTCATTTCTTTGCAGAATCAGCTGCACAGGGCAATCCGGGGCGTTGCTCAGCCTGGACCCATGGGACTCTTGTCCTGAACCTGTTTCCCAGGGCTCCGTTCCACAAAACCCTGAGTGTCCCTGAGTTTTTTTTAGCTCAGCTTAATTGCCATACAGGCAGCAATTTTCAAGGGGAATTGCAACTGAGGAGGGAAGGGTTAGCTCTCCCCTTTCTACCATGCGGCAACACCCCTCAAAAATCTTTCCTTGTATGGCAATTGAGTGTAGAAAAAAAAGTTTTCCATTGGTTTGGGATGATCTGGGCAGGGTGCAAATTTACTGAAGAATTTATTTTATTTGAGATTATTTGGATGAAAGATTACTGGGCTGTCTTTCCCTACTGTGAAATTTAAATAAATCCTAGTAATTATTTCTAAACTTGAATAAATAGATATAAATTAGCATATGAAGATTTTATGCAAATTTGTGTCCTGTGGGCCTCGACCCTGAATCTTTTACATGGCAAGCAACACCCCTGCAGGGCACTGATATTAGTGGTGTGTGTATTTTCTTTTCTTTTTTAACGTATGAATTGGCATCAGAGATATTTTTGCCGAAAAGCGTTTGAGAGAAATTTGTCATTTGTTTGGCTACAACGTTTAGAGCAAAGAACTGCTGGAAAGTTCAGATCACTACTGGCAGCCCAACAGGCTGTACTCATGCTACCATTCTAAAGCAGATTTTCCTCTAACATTTAACTTAATTTATTGCAAGCGCTGTAGGAGTCACACTTAACAGTGGCAACTCCTGTGTTACCAGTACAATCCTATAAATGTCTTCTCAGAAATAAGCCCTACTGAATATAGTGGGTCTTACTCCCAACTAAGGCTTGCAATCCTATACACACTTACCTGGGAGTAAACCCCATTGAATGCACTGGGTCTTATTTCTGAGTAGACATACATAGGATCGCAGTGTAACTGAACTAATCTTAGGCTATAATCCCATGCACACTTACAGCACAATCCTATAAATGTCTACTCAGATTAAGTCCCACTGAATTCAGTGGGAAGTATTCCTAGATAAGTGTGTATACGGTTGCACCCCTAATGCTTTAATATTCTGGATGATAATAATACAAACAAATTATTGTGGATGCAGTGTATCTTGATTTCACCAAAGCTTTTGACAAGGTCCCTCATGATATTCCTGTTGTCAAGTGGGTAAAATGTGGGCTAAATGATGCTGCTGTTAGGTGGATTTGTAGTTGGTTGATGGACCATGCCCAGAGAGTTCTCATCAACGGCTCCTCATCAACCTGGAGAGAAATGACAAGTGGAATGCTGCAGGGTTCTGTCTTGGGCCCAGTGTTCTTCAACATCTTTATAAATAACCTGGACAAACGAGTAGAGGGGATGCTCATCAAAAATGCAGATGCACCAAACGTATAGTATTAGCATACTATAGCTAATACCTTAGAACAGGGGTGAGCAATTTGTGGCCCTCCAGATGTTTTGGCCTACAACTCCCATCAGGCCTAGCCAGCATAACCAATGGTGAGGGATGATGAGAGTTGTAGGCCAAGACATCTGGAAGAACACAAGTTGCCTACCCCTGCCTTAAAAGGACAGAAACAGATTCAAGATGATCTTGACAGGATGGAGAGCTGGGCCAAAACAAACAAAATGAATTTCAACAAAGATAAAAAATCAGATGCACAAATACAGGATGGGTGACATTTGGCTTGATAGCAGTACATGTGAAAAGGATCTAGGAGTTTTTAGTAGACCACTAGCTAAACATGAGTCAACAGTGTTATGTGGTAGCTAAAAATGCTAAGGCAATTCTAGGGTGCATCAACAGAAGTATAGTTTCCAGAGTTTGGGAAGGAATGCTTTGTCTATTCGGCTTTGGTCAAACCTCACCTGGAGCACGGTGCCCAGTTCTAGGTACTGCAGTTTAAGAAGTTTATTGACAAACTGGAATATGTCCTAAGGAGGGTGACAAACATTTTGGTGAGGGTTATGGAGTCCTATGAGAAAAGGCTGGAGTATGTTTAGCCTGAAGAAGAGATTATTTAAGAGGTAATATGATAGGCATCTTCAAATATTTGAAGGACTGTCACACATACGAGGGTGCAAACTTGTTTTCTGTTACACCAGAGGATTGGACCCAAACCACCTGGTTCAAATGACAAGAAAGGGGATTTTGACTGAACATTAATTTCCTGAAGATAGTGGTCAGTCCTTTTTTTAGAGGTTTTTTCAGATGGCCACCCATCAGGGATGCTATGGCAGCAGACTTCCTGCATCAGCAGGAGACAGGTTTAGATGAGTTTTGATGTCCCTTTTGATGTCTATGATACTTGGAGGCATCCGATCATCCAGTGCAGGATGGGAGGAGCGGCACAGACTTTACTTCCCAGTCTTCCTGCCCTGCAGTTTTTGCTAGATGGGCTTTTTAGCCCATCCAGTGCAGGGGGAGGGAAGAAGCGTGAAAGAACTTCAGGATAACTCATATCCTGGCTTCTCAGTCTCCTCCCCTCCCCACCCACCAGAACTCTTCTTTCCTCCTCCTCCACAGTTGTTTTTCCAACCTCGGAGGGCAGCCGGCATGGTTGTCTCCAGATCTCTGACTCCCCCTTCTGAGGTCAGAGCGCTACCTCCAGCCTCAGAAGGGGGGATCCAAGCAATCCTATAGTACCTGGGATGCTCACCCATAGGATTGCTCTTTTAAAAACACTAAAAACAAAATATTTTGAGCATTTCTGTGTAAACTCTTTCATATGAGGGAGGGAGTAGTTTTTTCTTCCTCCTGGTCACAAAGAACTGGCCAGGGTGGCATTTGTAGCTGCCCACCTCTCTTCTTGTTAGTTATGTTGTAACTTAGGACCTACAGTTCCTGTTGGACAGCATCTCTGAGAGCTGGCCTTTCATGTTCAGAAACCTGTCATGGTGCTGTGCCACTTTAGAAAATAAAGATTCGGGATCCCATGTTTGAATGCTTCCCTAAGGAAAGGATTCCCTACATGAAGAGAGAAAACTAGTACCTCACATTGAAGGTTCTGTTTGCCTTCTTCCTGACAAGCTAGCTTTCCACATGCAGGACATTTTTTTACTTAGAACAACACTGAGGCATGATGAGGTAAGTAAGCCCAACCCTGCCCTGCTTAGGGAAACACAGAGCTTTTCTACATGAAGCATTTATTGTGTGCTCGTGATTCCTTACTTCCTGTTGTTTATGGATTCTTTAGAACTTCCAGTTTTGCTTCTGTTTCTTCAGAACACTTTCCTGGGTTTGTTTGTTTGTTTGTTTGTTTAGAATGGGGAAAATGAGGTATTATTTCTGAAAGTGCTGTTTGTACTGGTGTATTTGCACTATTCCACTATAGCACAGCTCCACCTAGAGGTTATGTAGTGGAAAAGCAGGAATGGAAAAGCCCTTTGTGTAGAGCTCAGATCTCAATTCTGGGACGAAACCAACAGTAGATTAACAGCCTTGAGTAGAAAAGTTCATATGCATTATGGGTTGGATCCTGATTTCCGCTGGATCAACTGCGCCGGCAGAAGAGGACTTCCCTGTTCCCTCCTTCCCACAGCAGCCCCTCCAGCCCCCTGAAATATTACACAGAGAGGCAGGAGCTCCTACTGAATGGGGTGAGCTATGGTGTGGAAGGGAGGAGGGATCCCCCAAAATCAGGCAGAGGGACATTGCATGAGCACAGTCCGTCCTCTCTCAGAAGACAGATCCCGGATCCAACCCTTTATGTATATCTTTAAAACGTTTTTTTTTTTTTAACCTACTCTGAAATTTGGGGAAGTTAGAAAATAAAGGAAAGCCTCACTGATAGGGATCAGTCTCATCCAAGGGAAACAATATAAACTGTATGCGGAGGATAGCATCAAGTCATTTAAAAGCACAATCCTATGCATGTTTAGATAGAAAAAAGTCCTACAGTTCCCAGCATTCCCCAGTTAGCCATGGCTGGCATAGGATTGCCAGCATGCATAGGATTGCACCCTAAATCACCTCCAACAGCCCACAAGAGTTTTTAATATCCTATCTTTGTACCAGTGAAGGACCAGGATATTTTGCAGAGAAGCAGAAAATTGGGGCAGAGACAAGGTTTCAGAGCTGGAGGAACTGGACTCCTTGAGGTCAGGGTTAGAGGGAAAAGTTTGAAGTCAATCTTCCTTCCTTACAATTCTTGTAACATTCTTAGCGTGTTTTGTGTCTTCTTTGGAAATGAGGATCAGATGGGATTGGAAGAAGTGCACATCATATTGGCTCGCCATTTGTCAATGTCCTTCTGATGAAACAAACAACAGGCAGGGATTAAGGCAAAGAGATTTATTTCTTCTGACAGACTCGATGTGTTCCTCTATTTTTCTTCATTATTCTTGACATGTCTCCTGTCATCCTCTGAACTTCTGGAAGGGTCGACTGAATTGCTGATGTCAAAGCAGGCAAAAGAAATAAGTGGTAGAGCTGGTCTCAGATGTCCGAATAACAACATCAACAAAGAATCTGGAAATGGACAGAGGTGAAGCCAAAAGTTAGGCTCAGTCCATTTTGGGTTATCTCAGCACCTGCTTAGTTTTATTTTTTTCCCTGAAATGTTCTGTGAAAATGTTTCTTTATTATCCTAACATCTACACAAAGAACATGAGCAGTTCTCCTCAAGTGGATTGTTAACACCATGGCCACAGAGAAGTCTTCATTTAATCAGTCGCTGCCTGTAAATACCACTATTTACAGGCATAGACTGACTACTTTCAGGACGGTTCAGGATGTGAGTTGTGGTGGTATGATATCTAAGGGATTTGGAATCTGAATGGCCAAAGACATCCTGTGAAGGGCAGAACCTTAATATGGTTTAATATGGAAACTGATATTCAGAATAGTTCAACTAAAAAAATGTCATTTAGTAAACAAGGATATATACTAGACAAATTTTACCTAATGTAATACATTTTCATAACTGCTTCTCAGTTTAACAGTATTTGTAGCAAAATTCTAGACTCCTGTTTATTTATATGGAGTAAGAAACAAGAAGTTCTCTTGGTGCCTGACTGAGATCCCAGCAAAAAGCCATAAAGTTGGAGGGGGCCTTGTAGGCTCAGCCAGCTGCCCGCATGAGGAATAGGGACTCCTCATGAGAGAAGGTATACTTGTGAGGAAGGCCCTGCTCATGAGTAGAACTTTCCTTGGGTGTCACTAACGGCCTCCAGCTGGGCTCTGGGTGGGACTCGGAGGGAGCAAGCGTAAAAGCCTTCAGTTCCAGATATTAGGTGGGGGAGCTCTGAGTGGGTGTTAGTTTTTTGTGTGTATGTCCCCATTAGGTATGTATTTTGTCTGTGCCCTGTTTATTGCTATGTGCCTTTTGTTCCTGTCTGCCCATTGATGGAATTGGATTTTTTTTGTTTCTGAATTTATGCAAGTTTGCATGTGTGGAAATGCAAATTTTCCCCAAAAATGTGCATTTTCATGCTTTAGCCTATGGGGGAAATATGTATTTTGGGGTGGGTTTTTTATTCTGCATATTTTTCTATGATGAAAGTTGTGCAAAATTCTGGAAAGTGAGAAAACCAGTCCACAAGTCTGTGGAATCTGCCTGATGGGAAAAGCTGGCAACTGGGGAATCTGCTGGTTGAATTCATGGACATCTGAACTAATTTGATTCTGTTGCAGACTTGCCTGGCATCCCTAGCCCCCACTATCCAGCTCTTCTCTGGATCACCTTGCATTTAACTTTGGACTGTATGCTGACCTTGCCTCTGTCTATATCCCTAGAACTCTGTGCCAGCACTGCTGTAAGCAGGACATCCAACGCCTTACTTGATGCAGCCAGACCAGAGCTAAAACAGCCGCAACAGATGGCTGTCCAGCTCAACCTCACCATATTCTCATGGTCTGGATGGACCAGTTCACATGTGGCCAAGGTGTATATAGGTTATTTATATGGCAGAGTGTAGAAACAAGCTTCAAGCTCACACATGCTCCCTCACCATGTATATAACCTTTAATGAGAACTGCTGGTTTTGTACACAAACACCTATGGAAGTAGAGCCTACTAATAATATGAGCAGTCCAACGATGATAATAGAAGACAACATATCATTCTTTTATTTTCCTGGCCATGTCTAATGCTTGTAAGAGAGTAAAGAAGCAATACTATGGCTGCTAGATAGCATCTGGGGGCCATACGATTTTTCAGATTCCTGGGTCTGTGGTCAGAGACATTACTTCAACCTCAGAGGCAGGCATCCAAGCTCCCTTACACCTCCATCTTGCAGCTGGCCCAGAGAGAACCATGTCAGCTGCCTCTCTGAGGTTGCAAAAGCAACCTTGGAGAGGAAGGAAAGGGGGTAGTTCTGCAGATAGGGAGGGGAGGGGAATGGGGAGGCTGGCTTATGAAGAATCCTCCAGCCTCCCCAGCTTCTTTCCCTCCCTTTCCACAGAGCCTCAGCTAGAGAGGTGAAAAAGCCCATCTAGCAAAAATGCAGAGAAGGAGGAGTACACAGGCGAATATCACCTCCGCGCCTCTCCCAGTCTGCATAGGTTGCCCATCAGTATGGAGGCTGATGGACATCCTGATAGGATTGCACCCTAAATGGTTCAGGGTGAGTCACCATACATGGGAAGCTTCAGACAACCCGTTTATCATTTGAAAAGTTCAATCATTGTGTGAATGTGGTTCTCTGAAACCACTGATAGGAGAAAAAATAAGACTGATTTTTTACCAGATGAACACTGGTGCTGTGTTTGGCTCTGAACAATGGGCTCAGACATTGGCAGTTCATTACACTTCAGTAAAAGAAGAAGAGAAATAATAAATGAAAGAGGCTCCTCACCACACATAAGAAAATATTTGAAGACAAAGCTCCATAGAGGACATCCATCACACTGGAGGTGATGGAGCTTCTAGAGAAATATAAGCAAGTCTGAAGTGTCTATGGATGACTCTAAACACTGTCTTCTATTTATCCTGTGGGTCCTTCATGAATGTAAACTATGGTTGAGCCTTGAGACCCTTCCATTTCCACAGTCTGTCACTCTAGCACCTTTCACCATCCTTAAATTCTCTGTTTTAAAAGGAGGCAAGGGTTTCCAAAAACAAACATAGTGCATACCTGCTCTTGGGCAATGGCAAAAAGTCACTGAATAAGTATGCAAGATCACTTGCCACCCTACAGATGATAAGACTGTGTTTGCCTTCCTGAATGAGGCCTCAGAGGAGTGAAACTGCACAACAGTCTCTGTAGACAAGTCATGGGAGCAAAGAAACTCACTGCTGTGGAAGCTATATGGTGGTGATACATTCCTCTGTGATATGCCTGGCTTTGGTGTTTATTAAACTTGCCAGAGAAATTTGACTGAAAGGAAATTTTGGCATGAATTTCAAGATTCTCTTGCTCCAGTAAACTATGGGAGGAATTCTGAGGGAAGTAAAAAGTTTTGATTAAATGAATGAAGTTTCTCACGGTGTCTCCGTTCTCAAATCCCTACACTGTTACCGAGTTTCATTTTTGCCACAGTAAAGACACTGGCCCCTTTGTTCTGCCAGAAAATTTGAGCATGTGACAGGATGTTGCTCCCCAGACCACGCTAGGCTACTGCCTCACACGTTCTGAGCCTCCATCATGGCAAGAAAAAAGACCCCGACACCTTTACTTTCTAAAATAGTGAATGGATCCAGTTTTGCATAGGTTGTTGGTTTGATGCAGTGAAGCCTTCAAGCAAACTTATGCAGCTATCAGATTTGGATACATTGTGCCTGCCTGTTCAAGTGAAGGCACACCCACTGGCACCTCTAGGCACAACCCCTGCCATAGTGCCCCCTATAGCCCCCTAAGGGAGGGGTCTGTCCTGAGGGGAAGCAGCCCCTTTGCAGGAGGGAGGGAGCAGACATATAACTGTGTCCCTCAGCCTACTAATCTCCATGTGTTCAAACTGTGTGGACTGCAAAGCTATGTGGCAGTTAGGGAAGTCTACTCCAAGTGGCTGAAGGTGTTACTGCAGGCTTCAACAACATGGACACATTGGAAGGCACAATCCTATGGGGATAGCTGGCCACCTCTGAACTCGGAGGTGACTGACTATCCAATGTGGGGCGGGTGGAGCGCAGAGGGCATCTTCTCCTCCGCAATCCGGATGCCCTGCATTTGTGGCTAGATGGCCAATTTCAGCTGTCTAGCCAGGGCTCCTCAAAGTGGGGGGTGGGAGGCCAGATGGCAGATAGGAAGCAATGTAACTGCTTCTGTCATCCCCTCCCCTCCCTACCCCCAGGAACACCCCCTTTCCCCCCGATCCATGCTGCTCTTCTGAGCACAGAGCCGGGGACAAACTGTGCTGCCTATGGGGGGGGGAGGCGGTTTTCTGGGAACTGACCTCCGAGCGCTGGCTCCCACCTCAGTTCCCAGAAAACAAAAAATCCTATGGCCGTCTAGCCCCTGTCTAGAGGCCATAGGATTGTTCCCAAGTTAATTAAAATTAATGTGTTTTTAAAACAAAACAACCCCAGTTGCACCCCAAAAGGTCCATTTGTATGAATGCCAAGTTTCAGGTACCTAGGTTTCACAGTCTTGGCACTATGGTGCTGATGGACAGACAGACACACATCCTCTGTTATTATAGATGAGTTCCAGACTTCTGCTCTAAGCAGCATTCTAGATCAAATGGGGGGAATTTGATGGCATTGCTATTTAAACAGTAAGCCAAGTGCCCACCAAATAATTATGGAACTGCTGTGAGCTTGCACAGCTGGTCCTACTGCTGGAAATTCAAAATAGAAATAGGACTCTTTGAGCAAGAAGTTTCTGATGTGACAGCAGACTGCAAGGAAATCAGCTCCACAGACTTTCTATTATGCAAGAATAGCTTGGGTTCATTTCCCATCCACCTTCCTCCATCGCACAGCCAACAAGAGGATCATATTTCTTTTAATGAACAAGTTTGATATTGGTTTAGCCACAGAGGGAGAAAAAGAACCCCTGTATATAGGATATAGGGCCGTCAGTTCCAATCACACATACCAACCAATTCATTAGGGGGAAAGGGTTAATTTTAAATTGCAAAACAGTGCAAACTAGTTTCTGTCAGTCAGAGGATATCAAATGGCCAGGAGATTAATGGAACCATTGCCCAGAAGGCCTGCTATAATGTGATGTTTACACTAGAAACAGAATCAAGAAGGCCTCAAGTTTGAATTTTAATTACAATATCTCATTTTCTTAAGCTTGGTGAAGACATGAAACTTCCTGAGTGTTCAGAGTGGCTTTGTGAAGAGAGTCACAACTAAGGAACCACACAGGCACTGTATCAGCCCGAACAAAGAGTTTTCATTTGTTTGTTTAGTCCAAGATTATTATTATTTTTTTAAAGGTGGGAAAGACAGAGTCGCTTTGGGCATTACTAGTAGAGAATTTCACTCAGGTCCTCTGCACACAAAATAATGTTATTTCTCCTTCTGCATTTATAAGATATGGGCAGAGGATGCATATGCAGTGGGGAAAGCAGGCAAGTACAATTTGTTGCCACCATAAGCTATTCACTATCAGGGTTCATCTTCACACTGTATATTTCCCTGCTCCCGCTCCACATCATTGGCCACCACAGCTTGGGACATGGAAAATCACAACAGGATGATATCATGACATGGGTAAGTATTTCTACCAAATTATGATGGAGAGGGGAAAGCTTGACACAAAAGAGACATTTTTAATGTCAATTTAATTAAGCTGGCAATGTGTCCTACTTTACAGAGGACAGTCCTTTATTTAAAGTAGGGCTGTGCACCGCTTCAGTCCGAAG
Organism: Heloderma suspectum; assembly: GCF_057233095.1. NCBI lineage: Eukaryota > Metazoa > Chordata > Lepidosauria > Squamata > Helodermatidae > Heloderma > Heloderma suspectum. The sequence goes on from NC_139461.1 coordinate 258,944,493, forward strand.
CCTGAATAATGAGTCGAAGTGGGCTGTTTTGGAGATGCCTCCATGTGGTATGAGGCAGAGCAGAATACCAAGGAAGCACCCCGAAGCAAAGCAACTTGTATACGAAGCGTCTCATCCAACTCGGTGATTCGTTCTGAGCAACCCAGACAGCCTGGTGCCAAAAGTATCAACTTGGGAAAGTTCAGCAAAGGGTTCAGCAGGAGGAGGGAGAGAGGGAGCTTTGGTGAATGGAAACTCTAGTTGCTAAATCAGGGCAGAATGTAACCCAGCAATCTCCAATCAGAGACAGTGGTGGAGGAGGGGGAAGACTGAATAACTGGAGAAAAACGGCTGCATTTCAGAGACAGAGATAATTCTGGTGGTATTACTTAGGGATAGGAGAAGTGAGAAAGCCTCTCCGCCCCGCCCCAGCCCCTGCTCCACTCTCCGGTTCCTCTGCCTCTGCTGTGATTGCCATGTTCTTAAAAAACATGGCAATTGGAAGTCTATGTGCACATAGACTTATATACAAAAAGCACTGTGAATCGCCCAGGCAGGAGGAGGAGGTGAGGCACACATCCCGGCTGCTTGCTAGTTGTCTCCTCCTCATGAGCAGGAGACAGCTAGCAGTCCTTGGGGGTGTTTCCACCAGTGACTTTCCCCCTCAGTTGACAAGGCACAGTGCCCCTTCGTTATAGCGATCCTGAGGGTTAAAGTTAGGGCTGTGCAGGGACCCCCTGATCCGATTCGGAAGCCGCTTTGCGGCTTCCGAGTTGGGCCCAATCCAGCTCGGCCAGATCGGGGGGGGGGGCCTAACCCACCTCAGCCCTGAACCCAAAGTGGGTTCCCCCCCGACACCCCCACGCAACCCCCAGCTCCTTACCTGGGCCGCCACCGCCTCTGCTGCTGCTGCCACCACCGCACCACCCGCCGCCGCACCGCTGCCAACTGCTGCCGCCGCCACCACCACCCACCACCACCTCCTGAGGCCTGGACGTACTGCAACTGGTCTTCTTCCAGGGAGTCCATTTTAAAAATCGTGACTCCCTGCAAGAAGAGCCGCCATGCGTCCAGGCCTCAGGAGATGGCAGCAGAGGTGGCGGTGCAGCGGCAGAGGTGGCAAAAGCAGGAGCAGCCTGCTGCTGCCCGCCACCTCCTGAGGCCTGGACATGTGGCAACTCTTCTTGCAGGGAGTTGCCATTTTTAAAATGGCGACTCACTGGAAGAAGACCAGTCGCCATGCGCCCAGGCCTCAGGAGGCGGCAGCAGGCGGTGGGCGGTGCAGCAGCAGTGGCAGCAGCGGCGACAGCAGAGGAGGAGAAGGTGGCCCAAGTAAGGAGCTGGAGGCGCCGAGGGTAGGTGGGCTGGGGACCGAAGCGCACCAAGCACATGACCCAGTCCAGGCTGCTTTGTGCCCCCTCTGCTTCGCCTCCGAAGGGGCACAAAGTGGCCTGAGCCCGCTTCGACTCGGGGTTCATGCCTCAGGCCGAAGTGTTCCACAGCCCTAGTTAAAATGGGGGCTGGTTTCCATCTTTGTGTTGGAAGTAGGCAAAACAAAGATCCATGAAATCAAGTAGGGATCCTCATGATTTCATATGATTTTTAAAGGGGAGACTCCCAAACCACCATCCAATCAGAGAGCACATCTGCCTCCACAGACTGAAGCAGAAAAATCATGGATCCGGCACTCATGGGTGCAGCCATGGCACAAAAACAGGGATCCAAGGCAGGGATCCTCTTGTTTTCATATGATCTTTCACACCATTTGAGGTGAAGCAGAAGATGTGGGATCTGCTGGGAAGCAGCAGATCTGGGATTCTTAGTGTGCATAGTTGGACAAAGATGAGTTCTGTGCTTTGATGGGGGGTGGTTGGGCAGGGGGGACCCAATGTAAAAATTCAGAGGATCCATATTGAATTGGGTGTCTCATTCATGGCTTTATAACATGACAGTGCTATAAAGGCCCCAAATCTATGTTTTTTGTCACTCAAACCATGGCCACAAATGTGCTCTGTGATATGACGGTGTCTGGGGTTATCTTTCTTGTAAAAATCATGAGGATCCCTAAGGATCCCTGCCTCAAATCCAATTTTTTCCACCATGGCTGCACCCACAAGTGGCAGATCCATGATTTTTCTGCTTCAGTCCGTGCAGGCAGATGTGCTTTGTGACTGGATGGTGGTTTTGTGGGTCCCCCCTTTAAAAATCATATGAAATCAGGAGGACCCCTTTTTTATTTTTTGGATCATCATTTTACACAGTCCCCTTTGTGTTTACTGCTCTATTTTCCAGTACAAGCATATTTGTGTCTCCTCAGAAGTAACTCCCATTGTGCTCAATGAGGCTTGCTCCTGAAATGCAGGTGCATCTGGACTTTCAGGAGAAAGGGGGGAGGGGGGAAGCCTCTCTTATTGGTTGAGCAGTCCCTGCCAGTCAGATGACATTCACTCCAACCCCCAACCCCCACCAGGAAGTATGTTCTGTGGAGCGATTCCGGAGAACCTGCTCGTGGAGCCCTACATGGACCACATTGCAGCAAAGCTGATTCCTTTTAAATTAAAATCCAGTACTCCTCCATTAGCTTCTCCTTCCATTGTCATGGAAACATGGTCATAGACAGCCATGGGGGGCAGGGGGGGAAGGCACTGAGAGATACAGCTTTTTGCTTTGAGAGTTTTTGTAGAAAAACTCAAAGTTCAGCTGCACCTAGCACAAAGAGTACTTGGCCAAACTGTGTGAAATTGGGCAGGTGGGATCCCCTCCATGTCAGCATAGAGGACCCCAAGTTTCATGTATTTATCATGAAAACTGAAAAAGTTATGGCCATTTGTGTTTTCCCATGCAAGTTGATGCCCAAACCGAATGGTTCAGATATGTGAATCTCACTTCAGATCTGGAACCGAGTCAAAGGGGGGGGGTCTGAATCAGTCAGAGTTGAAGCAGAGCTGATTAGGAGGGTCTGAAGAGGCATCCAAAGCAGAGTGGGGGGTCCATGCACAGCCCTAATTTAAAGGCATCTTCTATTTGAAGGGTTGACTAGTCTTGGCTTAAAGATGAAGAACCATAAACAGGGAGAAAGCCGAGGCCTTGCAATTACCCATTAACAATTAGTACCTAGACTGAGCAGCAGATAGGTCACCTGGTCATAGTCTTCCTCACTACAGTGAGAGGTGTTTTGTTATATTTAAATTACAGTAATTGTTCCTAAATGTGAACATAAGAAAAGCCATACTGGATCAGACCAAGGATCCATCTAGTCCAGCATTCTGTTTGCACAGAATGCGGCCAACCAGCTATCGATGGGAAACCCACAAGCAGGACATGAGTGCAACAGCACCCTCCCACCCATGTTCCCCAGCAACTGGTGTGCATAGGCATACTGCCTCTGATGCTGGAGGTAGCACAGAGCCATCAAGACTAGTAGCCACTGATAGCCTTTTCCTCCAGGAATTTGTCCAACCCTCTTTTAAAGCCATCCACATTGGTGGCTGTCACTACATCCTGCGGTAGCGAATTCCATAGTTTAACTATGAGCTGTGTGAAGAAGTCCTTCCTTTTATCTGTGCTGAATCTCCCACCAACCAGCTTCATGGGATGAGGCTGGGTTCTAGTATTATGAGAGAGGGAGAAAAATGTCTCCCTATCTACATTCTTCACAGCATGCATAATTTTGTGCACCTCTATCGTGTCTCCCTTCACCCTCCTTTCTTCCAAGCTAAACAGCCCCAGCTGTTGTAACCTTCTCTCACAGGGGAGATGCTCCAGCCCCTTGACCATTTTAGTTGCCCTTTTCTGCACTTTTTCCGGCTGTACAATATCTTTTTTTAGGTGTGGTGACCACAACTGTACACAGTATTCCAAGTGTGGTCGCACTTAGATGGGCATCCATACAAATAATTTAGCAGGTGCAAATTTTGTGCAAGTCTGTGCCCTCTTTTTTGGTGATACATTTCCTCCTCTGGGCACTTCATATGTAGCCACCCTAGTCCTGCCTACTGTGAGCATGGACCAATTTGCCCTCCTTTGGATTCCTGTCAGCAGTCCCAACCTAGCTGCTGTTATCCCCCCCACCAGTCTCACTCTCCCCCCTCCCACCCCAGAAAAATTGCTCCACTACACAATGGGCACTATTTTGTCTGTGATGTGGCCAAGGTATAGGAAACATTTCCCCCTGGCTTGGGGTTATAAATATGATTATTACTATTATTTATTTATATACCATCTTTCCAGTCAGGACACACACACACACACACACACACACACACCCAAGATAGTTTACAGTATGTTAAATTACGAAGATAAAATATCAGTAATAAAAAAACCCAAAGCATTCAATTTCAACACTAAAATAGCAGCAACCATTACAATTCTTCAGTAGCAGACCAACAGTCTGTCAATCCATTAATAGCACTTTCAATTAAAAGTGGATTCAGGAACCCAGGTCTTAAGACCTCGTTTTAATGTAGTAAGCGAGGTAGCCAGCCACACGTCCTGAGGGAAGAGGTTTCACAAGGATGGGGCCACTACAGAAAAGGCCCTGACTCTTGTGCCTGCCAACCTGATAGATCATTCCATTTGGCACATCAGCGGGGTTTCCATGGCCAGTTGTAAGGCCCAGGCAGGTTCGTATAGGTTCAGATGGTCCTTCAAAGAACCTGGCCCCAAGCCATTAGGGCTTTAAACATAATACCCAGCACTTTTAACAAGGCTCAGAAATGCACTGGCAACCAGTGTAGCTGGTTCAGAATCAGTGCTATGTGCTCCAATTGCCTGAGCCCCACAAGCAACCGGGAAGCTGCGTTCTGCATCAGCTGAAGCTTCCAAACTTAATATTGCATGCTCCCCTCTTACTAGGGAAACAGGAAGTTCTGAGGGCACCACTACCCAGGGCTTTGTTTCCTTTGGCAGAAAGTAGCACCAGAGACTTAAAAGTGTCTTTGTAATATTAGCATTGTTTTGTTGTTGTTGTTGTTCAGTCGTTAAGTCGTGTCTGACTCTTCGTGACCCTATGCAAATAGAGCATAAGGAGGAACAAACAGGAGGCACTCCAACAATGTGGCAGATGGGGGCAGCATGGTCGGGCAGCTGCCGAGGGCCCACATCCCACCAGAAGCCCACTGAGAAGAGCCTCCTTGATGTGCTCCTTCTCTTCACCTTTGCCAGCAGCAGAAGACTGGCTGAGTCTTCCAATGAAATCAGTGGAAAAAAGGAAAACAAATGGGAAAATGAAATCAATTCAGATGAAGGGAAAACCAGTGAATGACAGGTTAAATGAAATGGAGAAAAAAAACAAAAGGGCCGGGGGATTATCACACATCCCTGTATGCAATAATATGCTACCACTATGAAGGCTTTGTATGGATGAACAGATAAATAAACTCCAGAGCATCTCTCTCTCTGAGGACACAGGCCATTTCTATACCCACCATCCTCCCACTGCAAACAGCAAAATGCATATCGCTGCCTGGCTGAGCTTCAAACAGCTGATCCCTGTAGAATCACACCAGCAGCTTTTCCCATGCGCAAGCAGCTAAAGTGAGCTGCCCACACCCTGCTATCTGGCCCCATTAACTGTCCACAGTTTGTTTTTGTTGAAGAGCTGCTGTAGTGAAAGAGCAGTACCAGCAAAAGCTGGCAGGAAAGTCAAGGGGGATGAGTCTGGAGCAAAGGGCATGATAACACGGTGTTTATACTAGGAAGGTATGGGATGGATAATTCAAGGGGGGAAAGCAGCTGATGGGAAAGTATTGGGAGACATTACAGTAAACAATGGTAACAACAGAACCCTCATTGCAGCCCTTCCAGCGCATGTTTAACATGCCTGCATTATGTGGAGGGACTGGGGCTGATTCAGTGCAGTCTGGTGGCTCTGAGTTTGGTAGGGCTGTTAATCCATTCTGGGTTTCAGTCAGAACCATCCAGAACTCTAAAGGAGCTATCCAAGGTGCTGAACCCTATCCCCAAAATAGGTTTGGCACCTTGGATAGCTCCTTTAGAGTTCTGGTTGGCTCTGACTGAAACACAGAATGGATTTGCAGCCCCACCAAAATCGGAGCCACCAGCCTCCGCTGGGTTGGTTTCCTGTAGTGGTGATAACAAGGTCACACAGAGGCAAAAGGATGCGTTGCTTAAAAGTGCTCGAGGTGCTTCCAGGTGACAACTCCTCCAGCAACCAAAGCACCAACACCAAAAGTGTTGATGCTCCAGGGAGGGTGAGGAGGGCAGCTGATGCAACTGGAACTGCTTTGGTGCTCCCACTTCTGTGTCATCCATGCAGATCCTGCTAGTTGGTTTGGCCCTGCGGCAATCAGAACAGAACACAGGAAGCTGCGTTAGACTGAGTTCCATCTAGCCCACTGGCCATGATGGTTGGTAATGATGGGAGTTGCAGTCCAACCCATCTGCAGGGCACCAGGTTGGGGGACGTCTGGTCTCTGCTGACTGGCAGTAGCTCTCCAGGGTTTCAGCTCTGAGTCTTTCTCAGCCCTACATGAATTCGACACAACTTCACTATGTCTACAGGTAGTGACATGGATGCACATGTGAGCATTGCCTGTGCCAGTTCACAGGCTGCATGCTTTTTCCCCATGTGGAAGTGCCATCCAATGTAGAAATGCATCACGTTCAAAGTGGCATTCTGAACAGGTCATTGAGTGAATCCTCCGAAAAGGCTTGAATTGCAAAACATCCTAAGCAACTCTGCTTCTCCCTTGCCACTGCTTTTACTTCTATGACTGAGAAACGTTCTGATAAAACACAAGAGTATCACAAATTCCACTTCCGGTTGGAATTCAAGGTTCTGGTGATGACATTTAACACCCTAATCAGCTTGGGACCTCGCTATTTGAGGGAGTGCCTCCCACTATATGTATATGCCTGCCCAAGGACTGAGATCCATTGGAGGGGCCCTCCTCTGCATCCCACCAGTGCGAGACATATACTACAGTGCAACGTGGGAGAGGGCCTTTTCTGCTGTGGCACCCCAGTTGTAGAATGCTCTTCTTTTAGAGGCCCGATTGTTGCATACATTGGTTTCATTTTGATGCCTAGTTAAAACATGGCTTTTTACCAAAGCCTTTGAGGGTTAAATGCATCCCCTAAAGTTGCATACTGTTTTAACTTTTATTGTTTTAGATTTTAATTGGTATTAGCTTGCTTAATGGTCTCATATGTTTTTAGGTGTTTAAATTATTTATTGTTTTATACTGTTTAAATTGATTTTATCTGTATGCCGCCCTAAGATATTAATGACATAAGGTAGGATACAAATGTTATTAATTAATAAAAGAAAAGAAAAGAAAAGAAAGAAAATGCATAGCCCGAGAAACTTTTCTGTCTGTGACAAAGTACAATCAGTATGCACTAAAGCAGTGGCAGTTGCACACACAAGCAGGCATAAATGCCACAGAAAATGAGGAAATCTTTGAAGGCCAACAGCAGTGGAGATCATGAGACCATGCCCGTGCCCCCTGGACCCCTCATGTGTTCAGCACATGTGAGAAGGAGCTTTGTGCACCGACCAACACATGCACGTGGAGCTCTTTTGCACAAAGCAGGAGCCTGGGTCAATCAGGATCTTCCCTTCTGTGGAGGAGCTCTATCCACATGCATCAGTATGTGGATAGTGCCCCATCTCACACATGCCAAATGCACAAATAGCCACCAGGTGCATTGGTGGCAAGGCTACCCATGCAGCCCCATGGCTCCCCTCCCGCATTCTCTGAATGCATTAGTGTGAGGTCCGCCTTAGGCACTGGGGCACCTGAACTGGAGCTTACGAACACTTCACATCCTTTCCCCACCCCATCACAGGCCCACTGACAACAGACCCATGGAGTTGCTCCTTCTCTTCGCCATTGCAACCCACTCGCTCACCTGCCTCTCCCTCTGGCCCAGACAACAGTGGTGGTGAGTTGCCATTGCCCACATGCTCACTGGCTCTCTGCCTGTCAAGCGGGCAAGTGGTAGCAATGATGAGACACAGGATGAGGAGCAACAGGAGCTGGTGACAATAGTGGTGAAAAGGTAGACGCAGTGAAGGAGGGGGGTCTTGCCCAATGTCAAATGTGCCCAGTTGAGGGAGTCTTGCCCAGCAGCCCTCAAAAACCTGGAGCTGGTGCTGCATCTCACTCAGTTTCTCCCAGCACTAAGTTGTGAATGCAGAGGAAATCAAGAACCCACTCATGCTGTTTCCAGCTGAAACTTTCATGGTGCAATCACCCTGGCTTGTTCATGGAATTTTACAGGGGGTCCAGATGCCATCATCTTCCACTTGCAACCCTTCCATGTTTTCTCACCGTTTCTTCCTTCTTTTTTCCTTTCCAGAAAAAAAAAAAAAACAATTAAGGAGGAGAGGATGGAAGGACTGCACAATGCCTTGGGACTGGTAGCCTAGGACTCCTCCATCTGGAAGCATCCAAGGGTCCAAAATGGACATGATGCAGGAAATCTGTACTCAGGTCTCTGGACTTTTTGATTTCCACTTTACAGCAACTGTGGAGGGAGGGCTCTGTTTTTTGTCACAGCCCCTTGCCACCAAATAAGGCCCAGCTGATGCCGCCAGTGAAAAATATAGTCTGATTCTTTGGAGGTACTTTTGACTCAGCCCAAAATGTATTCACCTGCTCAACAGGGGTCAGATACATCTGCTCTTCCCCTAGCTGAATATGTCAGCTCAGATCTTTCCTGCACACCAATCAACAGTAAAGCGTCCCCAGCTGATGGCACAGATTGACTCCTGACCTCTCAATGAAGTCTTTCTGTCCTTTCTGGGTGGAAAAGCAAGAGTAGGAATGAACATTCATAAACTATGTATCCAAATTTGACATTATTATGTTGTAGGAGACTTGGGCACTGGACAGCATAGAATTAAAGGGATTCACAGCACATCAGTTTCAAGCTTCCCCCAGTGAAAGCAAAGGGTGACCAAAGGGTGGCTTATACATTTTTATCTCCACAGGGCTTTGCTTGTCCACAACCAACCTCACCCCTTTAGATCGGCTTACAGTGGCAACAAAAATAAAACTGAACAACTGTAGTATTTTACTTCTGCTGCATTCTGCACAACATAGCTACTCTCCTAGAACTGGCCTTAAGTGCACAGTAGCCATTGATACTCTACATGCAACCACTGAGGGTTTCACTGATGAGAACTGGTTTATTCTTTCTACAGCCTCAGCCAAAGACTTTTTAGGAATTATTCACACAGTCATACTGGAAAGTCACCATCAGCGTCTCATCCCTCAATATCTGGTCCATATGTCTCCTTCTAGTTATTGCTCATTTTAAAATATGCATTCACACAGATGGTGGCAAAACCCCAGTAAACTTGCCTGATGTCATATCATGAGTTCCCAGGTCTTGTATGCCCAAATAGTGGTGAAGCCTAAATGGACCTCCTTTTAAGGTTGGCAACTGTCTTCATTGGCCCCAGCTCCTATGTCACTGACAGCAGCTCAGCATTAATGTAGACATTAGCAAGTGAGAATTGCCACTTTGGGGAGGTCCCTCCATGCATTTATTCTTAGAGGACTGGGACCAGGCCTGCTGACTCCTCGTGTGATGTGCCCCATCAGAGCCTCACTCCCACAGCCACACATAAGATGATGGGGCAGAGCCAACAAGCGCAGCCCCCCCCCACACACACACACACAGTCCATGCATAGAGGGGGATACAGTGCCTGTAAGGAGCTACAGTTCATCTCCATGCTGTGAAAGACTTCTCCTGCTGATCTCTACACATCAAGCTGCTCAGGAGCAGGCACAGAAGCTAATTTTTGGCTGGTCATTTGGCAACCCCATCTCCTTATGTAATGACATCAGAGTACATCATGTGGAACCCACACAATTTTGCAGTGTGAAGTGCTGCTGTCTGGGAGTCCAGCCATTCCATTCCATTATTGCATTGGGTCCCCATCCCCAGTTTTCTGTTCTCTTCTCCCCACCCCCATAATCAGTCAGCATTTTGTGGCTACTGAGCACAGTGGGCTGTTTTGAGAGCTTCCCCCTTTAGTTTGTTTCTGATTATCTTATTTATTTATTTTACTTTTGCAAACCTTGGAGTTCCCCAATACATGCTGATACCTCCCTCTTGAGTGTGTGGCTGCTTTGACTACATAAGTAACGGCACTCACATCCTGCATGCTAGAAATAGAGAGAACTGTAATGTCTCTGCAGAATTTATATTCTGTAAAAATAAAAAAATAAAAAAGGAAAGAGAGTACTGGGTTTTTAATGGGCACTGTGCTGTTTATCCCCCCCCCCATTTTAGAGCAAAAAGGGGCAGATTACTCTTTCTTCCATTTCTCTTTTATCATGTAGTCCAGCTGAATTAACCAAAAGCATTTGGCCATCTGCCCACAAAGTAGTTTAGGCAAGTATATTTCATAAAAGTCGCCTGGCATTTGTAGCCTGCCAGTCATTTCTCATAATTTGAAGTTTATGATGTAGATGATGGTGTCAGATGTTGGCAGCTGACATTTATTCCAAAGAGATGTCATCAAAAGGGTTAACATTATCTTTTCAGCCATCAGTACATTCTTGTTTGACAATGCTTTAAAACCCTTAAGGCCAGTCCTGATGTAATGTGTACATGTGGTTTTCCTTTATTTCTTGTAACAAAGTATACATCATTCTTGGATTTTGAGTGCCATCATATATCCCGACCATAAACACTACATTGAAGTGAATGCCATTAAAATCAGTTGGACTTTTTTCCTTCTGCACATTGGCCTGATGCTCAGCTCTATCTATGTCCTGATGCTCAGACGGAGCTCCTCTGACCACATGGCTTCCCTATTCCTCATTGTAGGAGGCAATTGCACACACAGGCACAAAGTGGCTTCCTCCATAAAATAAATATAAACAAGTCCAGGTAGTCAAAGGATGGCCTTAGGCTGGTGTCCTTGCAACTCCACAGGACTGGTGGATCACAACTCCAAGGACTGTTGGTTCACAGTGAATGTAGTTCATACACAGGCATGTGTGGTTGCTACATTTATAGTTAAATGCGTTGTAGTGAAAGCTACATAGTTTTTTGCTGTCGGGAAAGCAATAGTGTGAAAACACTTTAAAACTTCGATAGATCTGAGAACAATTTGTACTACCTTTATTGTGGACCATGCTTCTTTTTTTCCCTATCTAGGCTTACACAGTGAGTTCAGGTGTGCTCCAACCAAAGTGGTTGGTGACCAGCCACACAATTTCTGCCCTATAATTCTTTGCTGGAAATGCCTGGCTGAAACCTTGCTAAGATATGACAAGGATGGAGTTGAAAACATTTGCCAGGCCCTTCATAACAGGAATGATATATAGCTTTATAATCTATTAATAACACACTGCACAGGTGCGGGAAATATGTGTATAAATGTGTGCATCATTTAGGGAGATTTTGCTATGGAAGCCCAAGAAGTGTGAAATACAAAGTACAGCTGGCACGTTAAAACCAGAGATGAGGGAACGACACTTTGATCAAATCAGAACCTGCAGGGAAATATCCTGCAAAATGCAAGATCTGGAGGAATTAAGCTGTACTGGGGGCAGTAGCGGCAAGGCAGAGATGGGGCTTGCTATTTTATATCCAGTCAGGGATCAAAGCCCCATAGGAAATGGGAAGCAGGTATGGGAAGCTCCAAGAAGATTTCAGTGAAGCCTTATGGGGATAAGGGGGTGGGTGGGAGACTTTTTGTAGCATGTGAACCTCCAGATCACCAGTGCTACTTGTGATAGAATGTGAAAAAATAAAACTGCACACAACTCAAATGCTTTGGCTTTGCTTCAATCTATTGATTTCATCTTTATCCCACCCTTCCTCCAAAAAGTTCAGGACAGCGTGTATGTCCTCCTTTTATGTCTACCATAGTCTTGTGAGTGAGGTTCGGCTGAGAGACAGTGAATAGCCCAAGGTCACCAGCTAAGCATTGTGTAAGCTTTCACTGTATTTTATCATTTTATGCCGTAAGCCATCCAGAGAAGAAGATTATTGGGTGGTTTTATATAAATATAGTACATAACATGAAAGAGAGGGGGGGGAGGGAAGGGAAGGGAAGGGAAGGGAAGATGTGGCCAAGCAGTGATCTGAACTTGGATCTCCCTATCTAAATCCTACTCTCTAGATACTACACCACACTGGGTCTCATTGGGCATGCAAACCAAAGAAGCAAAACTGATATGTGCAGAAGATTAAGCAAGCATATCACCATGCTGTGAGAACAAACCCAGAGTAACATGTACAATTGCAAACCTTATCTAGCAAATCAATCTCCCATTCAGTTTGAGCCAACCACATTCCTAATTTGTCCCAGCCTTTGGTCCTGCAGATGGCGCCAGGCAGCCACTTCCAGATGTGTCTCTCTCTTCCTGCCCTAAACAGAAGCACAGCTAGAAGCTGCAGGTACCAGCAAGTCAGGCATGAGAGAGTAAGATGGAGGAGTGGCAACCGGGCCCAGGTCCTGAGAAGGAGGTACCCAGGAGAGCATAGAACTCCAGGAAAGGAGTGCAGATGTGAAAGAATAATGCTAACTTGAAGTAATCCTGAGTCAACTAGAAAGCCAGAGTGGGGTATGGATGATACATCTGATTTGGACTGGGGAGACCCAGGTTCAAATTCCTGCCCAGCCACAAACTCACTTTGGGCCAGTCTTTCTATCTTTCAGACCAATCGACCTTACAGAGTTATTGTGAGGCCAAAATGGGAGAGAATCCATGTATGCCTCCCACAGCAACTTGAAGGAAGAATGGAATAGCAATGTGATGTGGAGGCTAGGGCACGGTGAAGACCATCCTCAGGTCACCCAAACTCCAGTGGCTGGCCATGCTGTCATCCCGCCAAACTGTCTCCGTCACCCCAGCCTGTCAAGAGCCTCCTTTGCTGCTTTGTAGCTTTGCTGCAGGACCAGATGGGACCTGTTAGCTAGGAGCACATAAAACTTTGAGCTGTTTTTGCCACAAGTCCCACTGTGTTTGCCCCACCATCAGGAGACACCACTTTAGCAGCAGGGAATGACAACTGCTTGTGTTTCCACTGTCAGCTCCAATAAACAAGAGTCTATTTAATACAGCAGGAGACAGGGGTGGTCAGGAGCACTATCCAGAAATAACACCTTTGGAGCTTAGGGCCTCTGCCAATGTGGCCAATAAGATGCATAACACTTTAGGGAGTTTAGTCAGTGGGATGTAAACTGGCACCAATAAATCACCGACCCTTTCCCTAGGTGCCTTTTTAACAGTCTCCCTACAAGAAGCCGCTGCACGGCCACACATTTTTCAGCATGCAAGGCCCCGGAATCATGCACTATTAACATTCTCAGAGTGACATCTGGGGGGATAAATTGGTTGCTGGGTGATTTTCTCAGATGATTAGGATTCATTCTTAGGAGGTGTGCTGGCATGGAGCCAGGGCCTCCTTTATGAAGACTGGTCTGCCTTGCCGTAGGCTGGCTTGATTCTCTCAGCCCGCTCTCAGACCAACCAGAACTAGAGACAATCCCAACGGGTGTGTGTGTGTGTGTCTGTGTGTGTGTGTGTGTGCTAGAGATAGCATCCCCATTAGAAACCAATAAACAGGCAGTAATTGTGAGGGCTCATAAAAGGCTTAAGTACTTTGGAGATGTAAGGTAAACAGAGCTGAGCTGAAGGTACACAATGGCTAGGAAGTCAGCAACTTATTTAGACTAGTTCTTGCTGCACTAAGAGAATTGTCTTTTGACTTGGTTTAAATCAGTAAAGGGCCACTTTCTGTGTTACGGTTTAAAGACACACACACACAAGCCCTGCTACAATACGTCCTTCTCTTGGCCGCATCTTGGAAAAGTTAAGAACAGGCTACACAAAATGCAAACTGCAGATTCTCTGCAGGAGTCTTGGAGTTCATATGCTAGCTTCAGGGCTTATGTACTGTATCTATACAAGAACCTTCCTGTGTCGAACTACCTTGGCTGGATGCCTTCTTAAGGCAGGTAGAAGATGCCAACGTATGTTGTTCATGTCTCATTCAATGTTCAGATGTTCACCGATCTGCAGAGAAATTCACAAGGGTAAAAACTGGTACCCACATTCAATAAATAGCCCATTATATTCTCAAATCTAGCAATTCACTGAGTGTGGAATTCATGGGCATGCCCACCAAAGGGAATGTATGTGGCAGGGGACGTGGTGTTCTTTCTTTAATTTGAGGTAAAAATAAAGCTGGACCACTCCATGTTCAGCCTCCAGCCCCAGCCCACAGTTTGTTTGGTTGGTTGGTTGTTTGTTTATGTATTTATTATTAACATTTCTATGCCCTCTTTGTTACTCAAAAGCCATCAAGGCAGTGTACAATAATTTAAAACAATAAAACCTTAACACAATAAAAACAAAGACAGTAAAACAGCTGCATAATTTAGACAGTTAAATTGAAAAGATGCATACATACCCTTTCAAAAAGACAAGAGAGTGGGGACTGATCATCTTTGATGAACTTCCACCAGGCTTTAAAAACCTGGCTGTTCAGGCAGGCATTTGGGGTGGGTTAGGGGTTTTTAGAGCAGTGTTGTTTTGTCATGGTTTTTTTGTTCAGTTGATCATGTAAATTTGTTATTAGTATTGTACACCGCCTAGAGTGGCCAGGTAGCCGGCCAGATGGGCAGCTAATAAATCAAATCAAATCAACCAACCAATCAATCAATAGTTCTTGAGGGTCTGCATTCTGCACCTTGGGAGAGACATAGGAGAAAAGCCTTTCATGTGTGCCTGACAATGGGCCTCTGAGGGTAATGGTGCCCTCAAAAGGCCCTCTCCTGCAGATATTAATACCCAGGCAAAGCATAGCAAGACAGCGGGTACTTAGATAGCAAGGACCTCAGCTGTCTAGTGCTTTAAAGGTTAAAACCAGCACCTTGAGTTGTGCCGAGAAAGCAACCGGTCAACCAGTGCAGGTCTTTCAAGACAGGTGTAATATGGTCCCAGTATGGTGCAGTGGTTAGTAGCCTAGCTGCTGGGTTTTTTCAGTAACTGAAACTTCCAGACACTCTTCAGGAGTAGTCCCACGTGGAGCCCACTGCAGTAGCCTAACAGCTCCAAGCCCCCAGCCTCCAGTTGTTCGCCTGCTGCAAAACTCTTTCACAAGTGGCCAAAGAAGGTATCCTTGGTGAAGCTGCTACCATCCCAAGGAACATATTACAAAATATGCTTCTCAAAGCTGACTGTATATGTAAGGGGAAGAATAAAATAGCAATAAAGATAGCTATCCCATACATAATGGAGGGGGGTTTCCCTTCAGACCACACTTGGCTGCCAGTTCTCTTCCCAGTCTTAACCAGATGACTATGCATGTCATGACCTTAGTACTGGGAGTGTCTGCATTGGTCTGACATATATCTCAAGTTCCAGCATATTAAATTGCCCTTGATTTTGCAAAAGCAAAAAAAAAAATCCAATCAAATTCCATTGGAATCAAATTCCCCTGGAATTTTAATGAGTTGAAACTTCAGTAATGCTGAAATATCAGCCTGGCTTACAAATAATATGGCAAATTTGAACCAAGGGTCCCCATGCTTTTACAATGAAAGAGATCATAATGAGCTTGCACCTTTCCCAATGAAATCAATGGGACTTAAAACCACTTACCTTCAATTGCATCATGACCAAACTATTATCCAGTGTAAATACTTATGAACTGGAAACCCCCAGCCATCTTTGGTCTGAGCCTTCAGTATGTCTACCTCTTTGAATTGCATCCAATATAGAAATCAGAGAGAGGTCAAGTTCCCCAACAAACTATGTGGCACCAGCACCTGCCCATGCCACCCCCCTTACTGAAGCACATAGGGCCCTTGAAAGGAATAGCCAGGGGATCGCTGATGACTGCGATTTTTCTTTAGCATTTGTTCTGGTTTATATTAGACTGATGCACCATCATCAAAGCATGTGGAAGCCACTCGCTGTATATGGGAAAGGTTTGCTCCCACCATAAAACATTGCAACAGCTGTAGAAAAGAAAAATGGCTTCTTGCATAGAGCGCCCAATCCAGATGTCACCACCTCGGCATTAAGACCTTCCCTGCTTTTTTAGCCAGTGGACTGAGTTTTTCCATGTGGATTTATTTGGAAGAGTTATTTGTAGATTGCATTGAACTGAACTCCCTTTCATCCTGCTAACAGCTTCATTGATGTTTACAGCTGTCAGGGCATCACAGTTATTTCAGTATGGGGGAGAGGAGCAGAACAGGGGACTTACATTGAATCACTTCTCTAAATATAAACACTTCACATCACCACAGTCTATGTTGGGACACACAGAGTAACAATGGATTTTTACTAATATCTATGGATGCTGAAGCACATGTTACTCAATCGAGCATGAATGGCTCAGGACAGCAATAATTTTAAGAGATGGATGGCTCAATTGTGCATGATGACTATGACGATGATGATATAATAGGTCTGACCACTCTTAGGGCTTATCCACACATACATGTTAGAAGATACCTTGAAGCAGTTCCTCCTCCTTCTCGATGTACCACCACCTGTAGTTACAATGCTATGCTATCCTGATCTTTAAAACCGTTCCAAGACTTTTACAATATGTCTGCATTTTAACTGGATAACCTAGACTCTCATGGGATACCCAGAGGCACCAAACATAGGCCAGCAACCAAGATAGTGTGTGCTGAAGGAAGCCTCCCTGCTTCTAGCAGGCTGTAACTGGCTTAGATGGGGATGCTTCTAGTGGAAAAGCAATTTTCCAAGATTGCGATACAGCTTTCTTCTGTCATTGGCTATCTGCAGTGACATCCTTATCCATACGATGGAGAGGGAAGCAGCAGTCCTAGTCTTGCTGCCTGTTGAGATTCAAGGCTATAGCCAAGTCTTGAACCTGCCTGGTACCTGACGGATGTCAAGCAGGGATTCACATAGCGTGGACTGCCTTATTTCCATGTGAGTGTGGTTAAGGCTGCAGCCGGGTTAAATATGCATGACAGTAGTTTCAGACTGGGAGTTGTAGGCAGAGACACGCACATACACACGCCAAAGCCATGTGGATGTAAATTTGTAAATTGTGATTTGGGGGTCTTTCAGTTCAAATGTGAAAGCATCAGAGGCAGTAAATGCCAGAATGATCTCCATCACTGTCCAATTAGCTGCCCCATAGGGATCACCTCAGATGATCTCAGTAATTAGCCAAAAGGAAAACAGACGCAATTTGTAAACACTGAGGTCTCAGCATCGAAGGAACAGATCTGACACGCAGCTTGAAGCTGCGGTCCCTAAAAACAATAAACAGCTGGAGAGGCTGACAGATATGGAAAGAAACAGAACATAAAGCAAGGAGAGGAGTAGACCAGAGGAAGTGGTTCAGGGAAATGGCAAACAAACAACCTTCAAATGGAATTGTTCCCTTTCCACTGCAGACAGCATTTCAGCCAGGGTTGTGTTCTCAGTTTCTAAGGGCAAGCGCTGAGTACATCCCAAGACAGCGAAAGATCTGGTGCAGATAAGCAGGAGGATGTCATGATGAAAGGAGCACTGGAAGTAAAACGTGAATTGCAACTGGCAACTGCTGGCAGGTCTGGAAAGAAAAGTTCTCCTTATCACCTATTTTCCTTGGAGATCTAAGCACCAGGGGCCAATATCATTATTTTATTGATTGATTGATTTACTGCCTTTTTATCCTGCTCTTCAGACAATTATTGTCTCCCACAGCAGCTCACAGCAATAAAAATAGAGACAGGCCTTGCTCTCTGGCTTGTAAAGTGAAAAGACGAGACACACAAGAGAAGGGGAGTGAAGGCGAAAGGAAGAGGAGGGAGATCAGTTCTTCAAGGCCAGAGCTGTTAGTGGGAATTTAAATGCGCTTTGGCCCAGTCTGATCTTCCTTTGCTGGTGTTCCTGCTTGAATGAGGCTCTTGCTCCTTATGCCAATGAACCAAGCCAGAGCGTTCTTCTTTCCCCTTAACATCTGCAGTCCCAGGGCAACTGTCAGTTGGAGCCGAGCGTTCTTTCAAGCAGGGAGGGAGAAGTGAGCTCCCTGCAACTGCTCCTTCCCTGGCCAACAGATGGGCTAGGTTCGTGCCCCTGCCCCCTTGGCTTTATGCTATTCCTGGGAAGCAAGGGGTGCACACACATACCCGGTAGCCCTAGATCCCCTGGCTGATGGGAGAAGTCAGAGTGGGCTTCCTTTCTGCTCTCCAGGCCCAGGGCAACTCTGTATCGTTCATACAGATGGGGAGAAAAGGAGACCGAAACAATGTGGTTTGGCTCACACAGTGGGACATGGAGCGAGAAGGGAAATCATAGTCACGTTCCCCAAGCCCAAAGGCTTTTGCCTGACCCTATCCTGAAAGCCACCACTCCAGAGAAGGAATCCACCTGTTTGGTCTTGCTGTTTCTTTATAACAGTTGTGCTTATCCGCTGTCCCTAGTAAAATACTGGCATTGATCTTGGAATAAGATGGTAAAGACTTACCTTCAGTGCAGGTATGAGTCACACATACACAGAGAGAGCAAAGCATCCTTGGTGGGGCCCCTCCAACATCAGTGCCTCCCCCACCCCCCAGTGGGCTTACAAGTGGTAGGCGGAAGCACTGTGATCTGTGACAGGTGCTGTGAGCCATTTTAGTTTTCCACAATGCCCCAACATAACATTGCCGCTATTGCATTGTGGGTAGAGACTCCCATCGCTGCTGCTTAGTCTGTGAGCTATTCTACATGTTATGGTGAATAAGAGAGAGGAAGCTTTTGGCATGGAGGAGCCTTTAAGATATGAATCTCCTTCCCCATGTGCTGTCTGAAGTGGCATTGTACCATCTCTTCCTAAGTAATGCGCAGAACAGCTCTGGGCCGCCATGAAGAATACTGGAGAAAAGAGGAGTTGGACAGTAGAAAAGCCACCCATGGCAGGGGCAGAGGGTATGGGGGATAATCTCCAGAGCAAATCTGACCTCAGGAGAATGCTTTCCTGACCCCAAATATGGCAATCTGTCCTGAGCAAAACCCCATTTTACTAACCAGATTTCCAGTGGTAGTTGAAGGACAGATGAAAGGGGGCACAATTACATAACTCTAGACTTGCGTGAGGAAATGTGTCCCTTTATTTTCACCTTCCTGTATATTGACATTGCATGTTTGGGTTACTTGTCCATACGTTGCTTGCACACAGTGCCAAGTCCAGGTTTTGGAGGGCCCTTGGGCAAGGCACCTCCAATGGGTAGTGAGTCTACCTACTCACCGATGGAGGAGTCCTGCAGTGAGTCTGCCTTCTCACCACTATTGCCACCAACTTCTGTTGCTCCTCCTCCACTTTCTCATTATTGCTGCTACTTGCTAGCTTGACAGGCAGTAGGCAGTGGCAGCTAGTGCTTCTCCTCACCACCACCGTTGCTTGGCCAGAGCGAGAGGCAGGTGAGCAAGCAGGTTGCAGTGGTGAAGAGGAGGAGAAAGTCCAGGGGGCTCTGATCAGTGGGCCTCTGCTGGGCCCATGGCAGTTGCCCAACCATACCTATCCTTGATGCTGGCCCTGTTTGCATGATGGAGATCTGAATCATCTGTGTTTGTTATCAGCAACCAGCTTAATACTTGTGACCCTCCAGATGTCATTGCACTGCAACTCCCATCAGCCCTAGCCATGATATCCAATTGTGAGGGATGATGGGAAGTGCAGTTCAACAACATCTGGAGGGCCACAAGTTGCCCAGCTCTGCTGTACATGACATTCTAAGGTGCAGACATCTTTCTAAGTAGTATAATACAGATCTGAATTATTGTTGCATGTTGCATACATGGTATTGTCCACAATTGCTTCTTTAAAGAATCTGACAATAATATCCCTAAACTTGCTTTCTTTTCAGGTCAGTTATCCACAACAGTGAAAATGTGGTTTTCTCATCGGGAGCAGAAAATCACAGTTATTTGTGGCATCCCTACATACCTCTGAAAACATGGGTTTGGTAGATTACAGTGTATTTCTCAGGATGGGATGGAATATCTGGTGCTTTCCAGCTGAAATCAAGATAACCAGAGGGGATGTTTATTTGCAGAGGCGTTCATGTGGAATTAGGCAGTGAACTGCCTCTGTGGCTACACCCCATTGACTGCCGTTTGCACTCATTCTGGAAACCCAAACTGAAATTGAGAAGAGCAACTTCAAAAGCCTTTTTAGGGTTTTGGAATCATAGTTCTAGTTAGGCAGTAAGTTGCAAGCCAGTTTGGGATAAGATAGCTCAGCCATCCCCAAACCAGTGTCCTCCAGATGTGTTGGACTGCAACTCCCATCATTCCAGCTGCTATGGCCATTGGGAATGATGGAAGTTGCAGTCCAACACATCTGGAGGGCACGAGGCTGGGAAAGGCTGACATAGCTGACTTTTGATAGTTGAAACTTGGGTTCAAATGTGCATTGCCCGGAATTCCTTGGAGGAAGCATGGGATGAAAGGGTAATAACATAATAATGAGGAGGGGGAAACCTCAAATAGGTTGCAGAAACCAGGCTTTTGAGTGCCAGGAGAGGTTGCAAGCTCTCTTTGGACAGCAATAGCACAGCTGCATGTGACCACAACACACAAGAAATCCAGATGAGAAGAATGGAAGCAGAAGTCTTTGATTAGCCAACAGAAACCTCAGCCATTACCGTACTCCAGCAGAGATACCTACTTCTGAACTTTGCTGCTGGGAAACATGAAGTTAAAGTCACCAGGAATATATTGCATTTACTTCCTCCATTTACTTGTCCATTTTTAAAGACTTTGATTAGACAAGTTTTTCAGCCCTGCCTTAGGCTTTTAATAGATCTGCAGATCCAGGCTGTGCCCATCAGTTTTGAAACAGGTATTCCTGTGGCTCATTCAGGGATCTTGAAGCACTCTGCAGTGCACAGCCTGCACTGAGCAGGGAGTTAGACTACATGATCTTCAAGGTCCCTTCCAATTCTATGATTCTATGATTGACAGCCTTGAACTTAACTTAAACTGACAGAACTGAAGATCAAAACAGATGGGAATGCAGTCAAAATGTGTGAATATATTATGTTAAACCATCAATCCATTAAGAGGCTCTTTCTCTTCCAGGTTCTTGTTCAGGGTTAAAATAGAACATCATTTTCCCAAGTGGCTTTCCCTCTTCACTATATTCAGTTCTGGATACTATGATTATTGTCAAAACCCAGGATATTTTCCACAAGATGGCTTGTTAACCATGCAGTGTAGCTAATTTTTCTCAAACAAGCCACCTTGAGAACCCATGGTTTGTTGTTGGATTGTTCAGGATGGTTAACAAGCCACACTGCATGGTTAACAAGCCACCCTGTGGAAAAGGTCCTGGGCTTGGACAACATGCTAACCCACAGTTCAACAAACAACCCACAGTTCAACAACAACCCACACTCAACCACAGAGTGTACGTTAGCATGTTGTGTGAATCCAGTCAATGCAAACATGTTATGCTTCTCCATAATTAGCTTGCAAGGTCAGAGATCATATTTGTCCTACAGTCTGCACACCATGACAATAAGTGTGCAGTCATTGCGTAGGAAGGATTATATAGTTAGTTATGTTCATGTATTTCTACAGTGCTTCCTGACCAAACACAGTGTACATACACTTAAAAAAACAATGTAACATATTTGATGTAAATAACACTTTCTCCCAACCATCTTCTTGAGTTTTGCCCAAATGCATAGCCAAGCCATGAATTAAAAAGCATATATGTAACCTTTCTTACTGGCATATATTTAAAGTCTCAAGATACATCCCCTTAAAAGAAATCAACAGAGTTTTGTCCCTGGTTCAACAAGGAAGACAGGTTTTGTTTTTTTGTTTTTAAAAGGATTTGATTAAGAAGAAAACGTAGACCTCCTATCCATAAAATCATCCAAATAGTAAAGATTTACAGCTATGGATGGCTCTGTCCAAACTGCTGAAAGATAAGCCCCACTCCCCTCTGCCCTTTTGAAGAATGGTACCAATTACACCTACCTTTGATGCTGCGTCTTCCTTTTTTAAAAAAGGTGGTGCAAATTAAAGGAGCATACTCAGACTGATTTCACGTGCCCGGATGCAATATGTGTCAGTCTTGCCCATATTGCAACTTGATGTCCACGTCAATGTAAGAATGTTAAAGGGAAAAAAAGGGCTGGTTAGATCGGACCAACAGGCTGTCAAATCAAGCATCCTGCTCCCCGCAGTAGCTGTCCAGATGCCTCCAGGAAGCTCATACACTGGGCATGAAGGCAACAGATTCCACCCTACCCGCTTTGTTCCATCCCCAGCAACTGCTGTTTGGAAGTACATTCCCTCTGAATATGGGTGTTCCATTTAACTATCATGGTTAATCGCCTTCCATCAACCATGGATTTATCTAAATCCATCTCAAAGTCACCTAAGCTAGTGGCAGCAAATTCCATCAGAAGTTAAGTACTTGGGAAGAAATGCATTCTTTTGTCTGTCCTGTATCAACTGCCAATCAGTTTCATTGGGTGAGCCCTAATATTATGGGAGAGAGAGAAAATGCCTCTTATCCATCTTATCCATGTTTAGACAAACATCTTATCCATGTTTGGATGCAATCTTATCCACGTTTAGACAAAACAACAACCTAGTACTCCAGGCATTCCCATGCTGGCTGGGAAATGCTGGGAGTTGTAGGACCTTTTTCTGCTAAACATGCATAGGATTGCACCCTCGGTCATCTTTCTTGGTAAACTAAAGTGTTCCGTTTTCTATACTATAGCGCAGTGATCTGCCGCTCCAATACATCCCCCTGAAGAAGTGACTCCATTTTGATTCTGCTGGCACTGCTCTGAGATGAAGGGCGGGGGAATATCCATCATAATACCTCCTTGGAATGTAGCTGTTTCTAGGATCAGCAAAACCTCCTGAAGTGAATGGAATTACATTTAGTTAGTTAATTATATACAAATGTCTATCCCACTTTTCTGCCATAGGTGCCCAAGGCAGCTCACAAAATCAGTTAAAACACAATCAGAGCAACATAATATATTAAAATAAGTGATTAAAAACTCAACAATAAAATAACAATTATTGTTGCTATTAACATTTATATACCACCTTGTTTGCTAAAAGCCATCAAAGTGGTGTACAAGAAAGACAGCAGAAAACAATACAATTGTTCAGAGAATAAGGGCACAATCCTTTGCATCTTTAGATAGATAGCTGGGGCAGGCTGGAAGTTGTAGGCCTTTTCTCTGTCTAAACATGCATACGATTGCATCTTAAGCAGATTGGATATCTGCCTGAACAAATAGATTGAAGACCTGCCTGTCTTCAACATAATGCAGGGGAAGCTAGGCAGATCTCCTGGGCAGGGAATTCTATTATTTGAGCAATGGAGAAGGCCCTTGTCTGTGTCGCAGCCAGCTGTGCCTCAATATGGACAGGTTGCAGGAGGGCCTCTTGAGATGAACAGTCTCATATGGAGCAAAGTGGTGCTTTAGGTATTCTGGTTCCAAGTTATACATTTAAAACTGTACAGGGGAGACTGCCTCACACATTGGGGCTATGAACCACCTCAGAATGAATTGCCCCATTCGCATCAGTCCACCTGGATGACGGAGCCACAATATCTGGCATGCTATGGAGCCTTCTTTTGCCATGTGCACATCCCTGCAGTGTGATTTGTATTAAAAACAAAATGTGATTTGATAACATTTCATTGTAGTTTTCTCACTCTTACAAGTGGCAGGCAATGAAATGTCATAGAGGACACTTGCAATACAATGATATGCAACTGATTAGGAACACAGGAAAGTGCCTAATACCAGGTTAGCGTATTTGTCCTTTGACCCCAGTATTGTCTATTTGTACTGGTAGTGTCTCTTCTCCAGGGTCTTGGGCAAAGGAGTTTCTTAAACATCCTTCTGTCCAGCCATATCCTATGCCTGGCTGACTCCAGAGAGTCAGAAATCTGGTGAATTAGCTACCTTTGAAAGATCAAAGTAGCCCACACATTCTCTCTCTCTCTCTCTCTGTCTCTTCAGAAAGGCATCAAACAATTTCCTGTCTGTGCAAGCATGCAGTTCAGCATTTTGTTGCAGGCAGAGTTATGGAGGTCCTTTTTGTTTCCTTTTCCACATATAAAAGTGACAGAGAAGGATAAGAATGCACTCTGTTTATGGCTCCATGCCTGGAGTGATCCAGGAGTCTCCCAGAAAAAAATCTCCCTTGGAAATGGGATAATGCGCACCCCTGTTGCTGGGATTAGCTGCCATAGAGGGACAGCTGAATCAGACACTCCGTCTTTAATAGGATTACTCACTTGGGAACTCCAATCAAATCAAAGCTCACCAGGCTGCAATTCAGTTCAAGGCACCCTCCCTGGGCTGGCTCGGACACTGAAAACTTCCCCAAACATGAGGCACAGTCACTTTTGATTGAAAATGTCATAACAAAAGGAGGTTTGGCTGACCATTTGGTTTTGATAAGCAGGCAGAGAGAAGGAAGAGCAGCTTGATCTCCTATTATGTTCAGAGGGATTAGGCCAGTCTCACTGCGCCACATACTACATGAAACAATTCCGCTGCACCTTTGCAAATGAGGTTCTGAATACAGGGCAATTCACACACACACACACACACACACACACACACAGAAAGAGAGAGAGAGAGAGAGAGAGAGAGAGAGAGGCCTGTATTTCACTCTGTTGACATCCTGTACGACAGACAGGAAATTACATTGTGCAAAAGGTAGTAGCCATTGCCTCGAAGTCTGTGCTTTTCAAACATTCTGCCTACACTCCCAATGATTTTAATTACCAGGGTCAATCCCTGTCTAGTACTGCCTTCCCTAATGTGGTGTCCTCCATCTGTGTTGGACTACAGCTCCCATTATCCCCAGCATTGTAATCCAGGGGTTGTATCCAACTGTGTAATTCCACAAACTCAAACAGCCCTAGCAAAGCTCTGCTGAAACTCTCCATTGAGCAAGAGGTTGCCCATTATGCTTACACCATCAGTTGTACAAGCAGTTGTGCAACCGGTTGCACAATAGTTACACAAGCAGAATGAACAACAAGTTGCACAGTGGATTGCCCAATGGGTTATACAGCCACTTGCACAATGGGTTGTATAAGAGTTATGCATAACTGGTTACACAACAGCTTGCACGAGCATAATGCACAACCACTTGCGCAATCACATGTGCACAAATGTAACTTCAGTTGGATTCTTCTCTTGTGCATAGTTCAGAATCTAATTTCCACTAGTGCAACATCGTTTGCACTAATGGAATGACATAGTTGGATACTGCCAGAACATACCTGTGGGGCACCACACTGGGGAAGGCTGTACTAGTCCCTCTGGTAAGTCCCTTTCCCTGTTTTGTCCCTATATTTTTTGCCTGTTGGGGAAGGCTTGTTAAAGTTTTGTTCATGTGACTTCAGGATTCAACCCCTCCTCCAGGATCTCTAGAAGTTAAATCTCAGAGCAGAGAGTGGATGCACCTTGACTCTGTAAATGCACTCATATCTGAACACTACGTCACCATGCAGTGCGCAGCCTGCCATTTTATGCACTGTAGCTTCTGTGCTATTTTTTGAATGGTTGATAACATATTTTAGGACAATTATATTTTTCTGTCATACCATTAGAGGAACAGATAACCCAGATACTGTTTTGTTCCTTAAACCAATGAAGGATAGACTATGATGGAATAAATCAATTCAGCTGACAGCCAGACAGTGAAAAGTCTTCAGCCATCAGTACAGGTGGAAAGAGTGGGGCTCTTCAAGCATTCCTTGGCATGGGAATTGTAGCTTTACAAATAATATTTGCCACAGAGACTCACCTGGAGTCGAATGCCACAGCAATGCAAAGGATTCTGGGACACGTTCTAAGATAGTTCATGAGGACAGAACTGGCCAGGCCCC
The DNA here is from genome assembly GCF_057233095.1 of Heloderma suspectum. Taxonomy (NCBI): domain Eukaryota; kingdom Metazoa; phylum Chordata; class Lepidosauria; order Squamata; family Helodermatidae; genus Heloderma; species Heloderma suspectum. The sequence continues at coordinate 258,970,324 of NC_139461.1, forward strand.
ATTACGTCATGTGAGCTGAGAGTGTGCATATGTCAGGGGAGCGTTTCTTCACTGACTTTCTCATTGTAGAAGCCCCGTGTTTCCCCTGAACCAGGAGTGCAGAACCTCCTTTGGCCCAAGGCCGAATTCATTCAGAGAAGCTTTCAGGGGCCTCATTCCAGTGGTGGGCTGGGCCTAAGGCAAAAGGGTTGGGGCCCAAAGTACAAAAAATACCAGCATGTTTTAGCTTAAAGCTCTTCCTGCCAGTAACTAAGCTGTAAGAGAGGCATCTCAGGCTGAATCTACACATAGCAGTTATACCGTCATCATACCGTTATCATAACTATTGGTGCCCATTGGTGTCATGTGTACCAATAGTTACGATAACAGTATGATAACGGTATAACTGCTATGTGTTGATTCAGCCTCAGCCTTTTAGAATGGGGAAAACTGCACAACAGCCAGAAAACCACCAAACGATTGCTGGTTGTGGAAAGGGGGTAAAGCCAGGGGAATAGGCATGGCCACCTGGGGAACCCTTACTTAGAATTCACCAACAAGGGCAAGCATACAGTAATCATAGTCTTTTTCTCTGAGATTAACACAGGACAGAAGCCTCCAATCCCTTCTGAGAAGATCTTTTTCACCAGCTCTTTTCAGATATGGGCGAATCAGTCCTCTGTTCCCATTTTAGTTTAGTCATTCCCAGCTTTGTCCTCCAGTTGAAGTAATGCTGGCATCATGGTTTGTTTGTTTGTTTTTTAAAGGATGTCATGGTCTGACAAAGGGAAGAAATCTGTTCCCAGTTCAATATCCACTAACTTTGATGGCTTTAAAGCTGCATTAGACACATTCAGAGCATTTCTACACCAGCATAAAATCCTGCATTTAAAATGGGGCCTTCTGCTTCCATTTTAAATGCAGGATCACAACGGACTCCCTTTACACATGCTTCCCCCCCATCCTTTCCCTCCTCCCCTTTCCCCCTCCTTCTCCCCCTTCTCTGAGCCTTCCATATGTTTCATTGATCCCGCTCCTCTTTTTGCATCTTTTCCTTTTCTCATGGAAACTCAAGCAAACACAAGCAGGGTAATTTGATAGCTCATTATCTTTGATGGATTTAAAAACAGAATAAAGGCCATTTAGTGTGGGATATGCCTGGAGATTCACGATGTCATCGAAAGGGCCCAGAAAGCTCCATGAGGGAGCAATCTCAATAGCAGGATAAAAGCTTCATGTGAAGAAGCCCTCAAAGAGGATAAGTCTTTCAATGGCTCTTAGAGAGCAATCCTACAGCCACTAGACACTGTCTAGATAACCGTAGGATTTTTCAGTTTAAGGGAACTGAGGTCAGAGTCGTGGCTCGGAGCTCGGTTCCCAGAAAGTGCGCTCCCTGCGCCCTCCCCACCTCCTCATAGCTAGCACAGTTCTTCCCCATCTACAGACTCGGAAACAGCATGGAGATGGCAAAAGGGAGGGGTCCTGGGGGCAGAGAGGGACCATAGAAGCTGCTTTACAAGGCTTCCTATGCACCACGTGGCTTCCACCCACTCCAAAGTTAAATGCAGGAAATCCTGGCTGTTGTCATAACTCCCTGGCTTTTCCTCTGTGTTGGAGGCCAGAGCCTTTTATGCGTGACAATGGGCCGATCTACACTTACGGGTTATTTCGTGTCCAATGAGGTTTCACTGCCCATGTTTCACACTAAACAGTACCTGCCTCGAATTGGAACCAGAATTTCCTGCTTCCATGCTCCCGCTTTCAATACCCTGATATCCCGGTATTTCCCCTTAATGTGCTCTGATTTTCTGCCTTTGCTACCATATCTGGTCATAGTCCCCTCCCCTGCCTGTCCATATATAGCGGTGTTTGTATTTCCCTCCTGTCCAATGACAGCTCTCGACAGCCCCATGTCATCTTCCAGCTACTGATCGCATAGCTTCCTCAGCACTTAATGTTTCCTCAGCAACAAGCAAAGGGCTGGATGTGCGCACACTTGTCTGATCTCAGAAGCTAAGCAGGGTCAGCCCCAATCAGTAGTTGGATGGGCAACCGCTTGGGAATCAGGCTTCCTGCATTGAGCAGGGGGTTGTTCTATCCCTTCAAATGAGACTAAGTTTTACCCCCTCCTATCCCCCACTTCAGTTTTTTTTTAAAAAATTAAGGCGTTATCGTCAAAGAATTGTGGCTTTGCTGTGATTTTCTTTTTCTAATTCAGGCATGATCTTCGAAGATTCGAAAATTTGAAGATTTGAAGCTTCAAATCTTCGAAGATTTGAAGATTTGAAGCTGCAGGGGAGGAGGGCGTCAGTGCAGCAGAATATGTACGAACAAAAGAAGGGAGAGAGTATACTGAATACTTCAAAAAAGATTATGGTGTCCCTGTGTAAAGATAAGTATAATATGGATACAAATCTCTACAACCTTTTCCCTGTTATATAATGCAGATGTCTCCTGCTGTATATGCTAAGAAAAATTTTGTAACTTTATTACCCTCTGCTTTGCATTCATAACTATGTTTGTAGTTTTATTTGATATAGATTGAAAGATATACAAACTGTCAAAAATAAGTTCTGGAAGAGGAGAGGAGGTATGAAAATGTGCAACATGGGCACAGCTTATAGCACTTTGGGGAAATGTTCATGGGCAAATCTCCAAAGCTTAGATGTTCCACAGCTGTAGAAGAGCTACCAAGAATATCTCTCAACAAGGCAATGTTGTCCAAATTTTGGACATTAGTGAGAGTGTCAAGAGTGTATTCCTGATTGACCATAGAGCTAGCTTTAGGGAAGCAGGTGTCTGCTAAAGTTTTGGGGGCTCAAGTCTTCAGAAGGCCTTAGAGCTCACAACTAGCACATGAAATTCTGACCAATATGAGTGTGGGGGGTAGGGGGAGAGAGATGCAGCACCATCAACAGCAACTCTGCACGTGCAGCTTCTTGTGTGGGAACGGATTTCCATAGGACACTGTGGAGCCCTTTTCCCCTCTTGATAGCTTTACCCTAGCTCGTTTCAATGCACCTGGCCATGGCCTTCAGTAGGACCATGTGAGTCAGGGCCCTTTAAGGCCTTCGGGATGTAGCAATCTAGAGCAATCTTTGAAATTTCCAGTTCAACAGCAATTCACACCTGCTTCGAATCTCCACGGCAACTCATGTTATCTAAGGCTCCCTCTCTTTGCACTTCAACGCCAGCATTTATCAGAGCAAATAGTTAAGATCTTGGCATGGAAAGGCTGGAAACATAACACATGTTGCCTTGATTGCCCCTTAGATTTCAGGAGCAGGGATTACCAACAGGAAAAGCAATTGGCTCAATTTGAGCAGAAGTTCATTATCTAGCAGTGCATTGGATGACTTATAAACACACTCCAGCTGCTCCAGTCTTGCAGGATGCCGGGCTTCAGTGCAAAAAGTAAAAATGCTTGTAGGTGAAACCGAGCAGATTATCATAAACCTTGAGACTTTGAATTTTCACTCCTGCTATTGTATACGAATAGGAGCTGTTCTGTTCTTGCTGAAAAGGAGGGAATCTGATGACTACTGAAGACTTCTGGAAGTTCTAAAATTGTTCCACGAGTATGGACTCAATATTTACTCATCTATATTCAGTCTTAAAGGCTTTGTTATACTCACGTAGGCTGCTTTTTGTGCATTCTTTATTGAAATCACTCACACCAGGCTACCATTTTAATGCTGGTGGGGGCATTTGCCACACAGAAGCATCTATATCTCTGGTTATGTGAAGCAGTAACTATAATAACTGCCCAGATACACTCGATTTTGCTGTTGCACTATGAATGTATCAAAGAGCAGCCCTTTCGGTCTCATTTGGAATCTTGTATGTCCATCTCCCCCTAATACACATCCCCCCAAACACAGACACCTAAACCTGAAAAGTTTTCAACATTGTTTGCATCGGATGTTGTTGTTTATATTGGTATTTTTATTGTACACCAGCCTGGAACTGTATGATGAAGATGATGAAGGCTGGAGAGAGGGAGAAGGAGAGGGAGAGATGGCATTCCTGTATCCAAATAAATTATTTCACACAAGCTGAAATAAAGTCCCACGGCTGGTCCCATCCCTTCCCCTGGCCATTCTGGATAACATTAAATCCCACTAGCTTCTATAATCCTTTGATGAGAGGCTAACAATGCTAGAGGACAGTTCAGATTTGAGATTTGGGCATGGTTAAGTTAATCATAGTGGAATAAACTGAGACTGAAATAAAAGAACTCATGGTGCATAGTATCAAGACAACCCCATTTCACATGTTCACAGAATTTGTGTGTGCATGGAGGACGGGGAAGGGCGGGGAGGAACCACAGGATCTCATGCACTGTCCCTGCTCCCAACCTTCACATATTCAGTTGAAGGTCAGACTAGAACCTATGCTAATAAACTCACAACTGTAAGCACATAGGCCTCTTCCTGCATGACTGAGAACCCTTAGGTTCTGTCCTGAGCTTCAGATGGATTTGTCAAGCTCAGGGATAGGGACAGCAGGTGTGATCCCAACCTCCTCCACATGTTCATGAGAATTATGTACTTGATGGAGATGTAGCTATTTTACATAGATTCCATTTTCATTTTTTGTAAAGAAAATGAATGTAACTGATCAACAGTGAATGGGTGGCGTGGCTGTCAGACTCCGATTACAAAGAAGGGCTGCCTATAAAAGCAGGTTTGCTTGTTATCCTATGGCAGCCTTCCCCAACCTGGTGCCCTTCAGTCAGATGTGTTGGACTACAGCATAGGTGGTTGGGAGATTATGGGAGTTTTAATCCCACACATCTGGAGGGCACCAGAAGGCTGTCCTATGGCTACAAAATGTAGATTGAACTCTGGGTGGCTTTCATGTATTGTTCTGTTTATACAAAGTAAAGAAAGGCCATAGTTTATTAAACCTCTTTGATTCCTAGGAAGATTGTCCTGGGCTAGCGCTTGAAAGAAGCATATGACAATATTCCAGGGCCTCACACAAACTGTTCTTTAGGGACGTGAATCTGTATCTAAAGATTTTCAGGACCCACCTGCGGGCCTAAAGGATAATTCCATAATCCGCTCATATCAAACCACAACACCCCCATCTAAGGAAAGGTTTACAAGAAAGCCTTTGCCCGATCAGTCTCACGCATCCCACCACATAAAGGGCACTGCCCACTGGGAAAGGACAGACCTACCACATCACACTCACCCCTGGATTATTATCTTGGCCAGCCTTCTTTGCAATTAAACAAGTACTGCCGCAGCCCAGCATGTGTTCCAATCTCAGCTTGCTCTCCCTCCTGCTGTTAGAAAGGCTTTGTACAACTAGAAGATCATTGTGCTACATTCCAGCCATTGCTATGGCATCACACTGGGATACTGTCACTTTAAGAATCACAGAGCAAATGAATTTGGGAAGGCTGTGATCTGAACCCTCAAATTTATTGCCTGGTTTTGTGATGGTCTGTTCTCAAATGACATTAATGTGAGGCCCTTTGATACATCAGGTCCTAGCCTAATGACTTCTTTTGCCTACCTAGCTTCTAAAACATAATGCTCTGTAGAAAGAAAGGAAGCAAACCACTGTCCTCCAAAGGATCACAGTGTTTTTAATGAAGAAGTGGCACAACGTTATGACAAAAGTCAACGTATTCATGGCGTGACAGCATAAACCAAACTGAATGGTCTCAAGAGGTCGAAAGGAAACTGCAGGAATTCCCCCCACCAGAACAGAATTCTATCTGCTTTGACCAGAAACAGTGCATAGACTTCCCATTTGCCCACTTTACTAGCAAGGGAGCAATCCGTTTCTCACCTAGGGTGGACAGGTGCAAACATGGACACCTGCTTCTGTGGCTGCACCTGCTGAAATGCCCCTTTCTACACAACAATTAATGGTGCAGGATCCCTGTCCTCTTTTGCATTTGGCCACCCTACTCTCAATGCAAGGAGAAAGAGGAACAGCCCTTAATCTTGAGCTATGCTAGGGCTGGGCAACTTGTGGCCCTCCATATATTTTGGCCTACAACTCCCATCAGCCCAAGCCAGCATACCCAATGGTGAGGGTTCATGGGAGTTGTAGGACAAAACTCTGGAGTGCCACAAGTTGCCCACCCCTGAATTATGCCACAGCAACTTCACAGCCATTGTCCCAGTTTGGACATGAAGTTTAGCACTACAAGAAAGAGCCTTGGCAATGCTCGGGCTCACATGCTCTCCCCTCCTTTTACTTCCTCCAGCACAACTGCAAGGAAGAGACTGAAAGTACCTACTTCCATTTTCAAACTAACCATGGGTTAGTATTTTGTCTGGCAAGGACAAAGTGTGGTAACTTTAAATGATGGTTTATTGAAACAAGCCAGGATCAAACCATGGTTTATGGCCCTGGCTCATATCAACAAACTGTTGTGTACACTAACCAGAGTTCCCAGTTTGGACATAAAGAGACAATCCAATCGTTTTAAACCAGGAAATGGATACTTCCCATCTCCTTCTTTGCAGCCATGCTGGAAAAGGAGTTGAGGAGAGGAATACACAAGCTCATTCCCATGGCACTTAACTGTGGTTTAGCACAAAGGTGAGCAATTTGTGGCCTCCAGATGTTTTGGCCTACAGCTCCCATAATTTATTTATTTATTACATTTATATCCCTCCTTTTTTCCTCCCTAAGGAACCCAAGGCGGCGTACATAGTCCTCCCCCTCCTCCATTTTATCCTCACAACAACAACCCTGTGAGGTGGGTTGGGCTGAGAGTCTGTGACTGGCCCAAAGTCACCCAGTGAGCTTCCATGGCCGAGTGGGGACTAGAACCCAGATCTCCCAGCTCCCAGTCCAACACTCTCGCCACTACACCACACCAGCTCTCTCATTATTGATGATCCCTCACTATTGGCTATGCTGGCTAGGGCTGATGGAAGTTGTAGGCCAAAACATCTGGAGAGCCACAAGTTGTCCATCCCCAATAGCATTACATATGAACTGAGCCATTATGTAAACTTCATATTATCCACATTAAGCTAAATGAGGCTATGTCTTATTTTTATTTTTCCAGGCCTTTTAATCTGTGATAGCTTCAATTTGTTTTTTACACTATACTAGTATTGCTTTTTCTTGTCATTGAACTTCATATTGTTTTATTTCTTGTTGTGACTGACCCTGAGAAGTTTGTTGCAGGGCAGCCTATAAAAACAGCTAAATACATACATATATACATACATACATACATAAAATAAAATTAGACCAGTCTAAGCAATTGCCTGACTAATCAGTTTTCATGCTCTGAAACATGCTGCAAAGATGAATCATTGTAAGAAGCTAACTTTAGCTCTTTCCTGAGAGTATAAATAAAGCCACCACCACCAGCCTTGGAATTGGATCGATGAACAGAAATCCCCTATATGATGTCATTCTAGGATTTGACATTGGCCTGTCAGCTTCCAGTTCTCTCAGCTCTATGAAAGACAGACAAACTAAGCTGCACATGCAACCCAGCCTCAGCAAAGCAGCAATCATCGAAAGGGAAAAAAAGCAGAGCACGCATCTAGAAAGGCTTGACAGCCTACGTTACCCTCAGTTGTCCCCACAATTCTCTCTCTACTGCATCAGACCTAGGGGGTGTCTCCATGAGTGATTTACTCCAAGCTGACTGCGTTTTGAGGTTGTTAGGGATACATGATATTATGGCCATCCAGCAGCCACCCCGGACCTGATCAGGGAAAAGACAGATTTCCTGAGACTGCTTAAAGTCCGATTCTTTTCCTTAAGTTGGGTTCTCCCCGATACAGTTGCTGGGTGCCCCAATCCCCACATTGACCTAGGGTATGCTAGCCCTGCCCAGGGGTGTGCCTTTCACCCTGACCCCAATCAAGGCGTGTTTCCTGTGCATTTCCTGTCCCTGCACAAACCAATAAGGGTCTACTCAGAAGTAACTCCCATTGTGCTCAGTGAGGCTTGTCCCCTGAGTGCCCACATCAGAATTCACAGAGATCCCCCTCAATGGCACTGTTGAAAGCACACATTCCCTAAATGCTCTAAAGCGCGATCTCAAGGCTCCAATTCTCTGTAGTTTGGTTTATTGCCTTAGGAAGTAACTACTTCATGCCTTCAATATAGAGATCCTACACAGCATCAGGTTAGAAAGGGGGCTGGTTTCCCATCCGTGCACTCCCCCCCCCACACACACACACACACTCTTTTCTAGCACAAGCAAATGTGTGTCTACTTGGAAGTAACTCCCATTGTGTTCAATGACACTTGCTCCTGAAATGCAGGTGCATCTGGAGCTTCAGGGAAAAGGTGAGAGTAGGGGAGAGTGAGGGGGAAAACTCTTTTACTGGTTGAGCAGCCCCTGCCAGTCAGATGATGTTCACTCCAACCCCCACCTGGAAGTATGTTCTGTGAAGGAATTTTTACTGGTGCAGAGCACTCGTTCATGGAGCCCTTCATGGACTAAAGCGCAGCAAAGCTGATTCCTTAAAAAAAAATTCCAGTACTCATCCATTCGCTTCTCCTTCCATTGTTGTGGAAACGCCCCTCCACCCCACAAGACTGGTCACCAAACACAGACCTGATATTTTTAGGAGTGACTTGCCATTTCTGATGATTTGGGGTTAGTTTGGATAGTTAGGCTGCAATCCTTTGCACTTTCCTGGGAGAATGCCCCACTGAAAATAATGGGCTTATTTCTGAGCAGGCAGGCATGTTAACTGCTAAGTAGCTTGGGGTTGCATATTAAATGCTAAGTAGGAGAGAAATGCTCAAAAGCAGATATGAATTTGGTCTCACTTTCAGGCAACCAGATGATGAAAGTTTACAAATGTTATTTATTCAAACACACACACACTCTTCCATTTAGACCACACATGACTAATATAGGTATATAAAAACAGGTGGGTTGTTAAAGATTTTAATGAGCTGGTATTTATTTATTTATTTATTACATTTATACCCTGCCTTTTTTCCTCTTGCAAGGAACCCAAGGCGGCGTACATAATCCTCCTCCTCTCCATTTTATCCTCACAACAACAGCCCTGTGAGGTAGGCTGGGCTGAGATTCTGTGACTGGCCCAAAGTCACCCAGTGAGCTTCCATGGCTGAGTGGGGACTAGAACCCGGATCTTCTGGCTTCCAGTCCAACACTCTCACCACTACATGACCACACTGGCTTTTGCAGTAGGCTTTTGCGGACTTATGGGAAGGCTGATTTAGGGTTCTTCCAGAGGAAGCATTTATCATGAAATCACCTGCTTCATTCACAGAAGTTTACAGGGGTCCAAACAACATCGTCTTCCGTTTGTAACCCTCACATGTTTTCCCACTGGTCCTTCTTTTTTTTTCCTTCCACAAAAAAATCTGTTAAGGAGGAAAAGATGGAATAGCAAATGTTGTTTTGATTGGTTGCTGTAGGAAACCTTAGCTGGTACAGTAGTGATTTTTACTGTATTCCTAAATTCCTCTGTGTCAGATTCTCCCATTGGCTGCAGTAGTCCAATATGGAGATTGGGACTTGGGTACAAATCTCTAATTGTCCAGAAAAGTGCAGCTTGATTCTCCCTAGAAGGAACTCACTTATTAACTTAGCAGCAGCCATTCCAGAGGGCTATAGAGCACAGGGAGAAAAGAGAAACAGGGCCTTTGCTGATAGACCAGCTGCCTTTGGGTTGGATCCAGGATCTACGTTCTATGAGAGGAAGAGCTCTGCATGCAGAAAGATCCCTCTACCTGGTTTTGGGGGATCCCCCTTACCACAGGTCACCCCATTCAGCAGAATCTCCTGACTCCTGACTATGTAGCATTTTCAGGGGGCTGGAAGTGCTGCCATGTGGGGGAAAGGAAATCTATTTCCGCCAACACACTTGACCCATCTTAAATCTGAATCCATACCATGTAATATGGGAGACAAAAGAATAATTAATAGGTGGCTTGGAGTAAATTGCATGTTGCATGCGGAACAGGTTATTGGTGTAATATATTGTTGTAAGCCTAGAGCCAGTGTGGTGTAGTGGTTACAGCGTTGGACTGAGACTCTGGAGATCTGGGTTCAGGTCCCACTTGGCCATGAAGCTCACTGGCTTTGGGTGACTTTGAGCCAGTCACTGATTCTCAACCTAACCTACCTCACCGGGTTGTTGTGAGGATAAAACGGAGAGGAAGAGGACCATGTAAGCTGCCTTTGGTTCCTTGCAAGAGGGAAAAAAATGTGGGATATGAATGTAATAATAACAATAACAATAGAGGAGGCAGACAAGTAAGGGCTAATGGTCAAACCCAGGAAGGCCAGAAGCATCCGTTGTGAGGTAAACTACAGGTGATATGTTGCTGAGGGAAGTAATAGCTAGCCAATTGCTTCTTGATGCAGATCAACTGGAGAAAGTTCTGAATAGGAAAACCAATCAGAGAACAGGGCAGAGGAAAGGATGAGGCAATCCAGGCGTCTTTGTGTGAAAGTAAACAAAGGTTAGGCTGCAATTTTGAGTCAGAGACAAAGACCTGGTTCGCACAACATGACCATGGTTAATAAGCCATGGTAGCTTGTCCACTACCCCTGCACATGCCGGTCACATGCCAGCTCAACACTGTTGTAGGGTTTCTGGGTGGTTTGTTAAGCACCCCAGCCACCTACCTTCACCAGGTTCACATGTAACAAGTTACACTAGGCAAAGATAATTCAGGAAATGAGCCACCCTCATGTCATGTGAACTGTGTCAGAGAGTTGAGTTCTGGACTCTGTAAGTTAACAGCATTTTTAGCATGCTGGCTCTCTTCCTAGAGATCTGATATCTGAGCAGAAGGGTTTGGGCAGTCTGATAAAGGTTTAAACTCTACCTCCACCTATGCTCAGTCTGTATATTTGGAAATAAACACAAACTGCCAATAAGTGGGTGACCAGCCAGATGGGCGATTAATAAATTTAATAAATAAATAAATTTAATAATAAATAAAATCTTCCCCAGTGACCTCCTGGGTAAGCACTGTGTGAACCTAGAACTTCTCACTACTTGGAGAAGAGGAGTGCACAAAACAACATTCACCTTGTTCTTTTGAAAAGTTGTCATTCATTTTTTAATTTTATTTGTTATTTATTACCACAGACCTGGGAAATCTGGTTACAAATGATACGGTTTCGTGACAATAGTTGCATTATTTATTCATCTGAAGTTTTTATTGGTCCCTCCAAATAGTTTCAAACAAACTTGCATCACAAGATATGGTGTTTCCTTTTGTTTCTGCCTATTAAGAAACTTATTTACTTAATCACTTGCTTATTTTAACTTTTGTACTCCCACCACATGACCCAAGCTATAAAAAATAGTCACAGCTATAGAAGTAGTCATAGTTACTGTTTTATGGCCACAATCATAGTTATAAAAACACTTTAAAATTAGTTAAAATGGAAGCATTCAATAACTTATATTTCTGTTACAATGCCATGCATATTTCTGCTGCTATATTCTTGTAGTGTTTTATGTATTTTCCATTTTTATTATTATGTGCCTCCTTGAGAGTTTTACTGAAGAATGGCACAGAAATCTTCTAAATAACCAAGTGAATATTTCTCATTTCAAAGCTATAAAATACAGCACAGCAGCAGGGCATAAAACCTGATTAAAATGAGATTAAAACAACCTCACCCCTCAAAACATTTAAAAAATGTCTAAAGGCACAATCCTATGGATTCTTAGATGAGGAAAAGTCTTACAGCTCCCAGGATTCCCCAGCCAGCCATGCTGGCTGGGAGTTGTAGGACTTTTTTTTCTGCCTAAACATGTATAGGATTGCACCCTTACAAACTTTATAAAATGTTCATTAATCTTACTGAGGTAGAACTCTATGAGGTAGGTCATTAGCATTTCCATTTTACAGAAAGCTGAGAGACAGAGCTGCATGCCCAAGGTCATCTATTCTTTTATGGCCTCTGGGGAATGCTGGAAGCTGTAGGATTTTTTTCCATTTAAACATGCATAGAATTGCACCCTAAGCTACTTTTCAGATGGTGAGAAGTAGTTTAATGGGTCTCCCATGGGGAGCAACTCCCAAAGAGAGGGTGCCATGACTATGTTGGATTCAATAACACCATTGGCAGCAATGGCACCACGACCAAAGCAATAGTGAAAAACTCTAAATGCTGCTCCGCCACCACCAACTGGAAGAACATGTTCATTGAATGACTTCCTTTTCTGCTGCCTGCTTTGGCACTATTGGTGCTGCTCTGAGTGATGTCTGACGGAGCTGTGATTTGGACCATGTCAAGAAGAGAATGGCCAGGATGGTGAGGGGTCTGGCAAGCAACAGCAGTAGCCAGTGCTTGCAGTCCATCAGCGCTGAATATGTTGTGCTGGGAGGCATGACCACTAGCATAATAGGAAGCTAGTGCAACCCAGGAAACTAGCCCAGACTACCATTTCTGGAAGAGAACAACTCAGAGGAGGCCTTCCACAACCTCCACTGATTCATGTCATCTAGAAGAAATATCAGCTAATTTCCACCTGAGCTAGCAGTTGTCCCTGCTACACAGTGGCAGCATTGGGGACTGCCCCAAGTTCTATGCGGAACAGTTGAAAGAGCTGGGTATGTTTAGCATGGTGAAGAGAAGATTAAGGGGAGCCATGACAGTGGTCCTTAGATATTTGAAGAGTTGTCATGCAGCAGATAGAACATATTTGTTATCCAGTGCTCCAGAGAGCAGGACTAGAACCAATGTATGGAAACTGCAGGGAGCCAGTTTTTGGCTGAACATTAGGACAAACTTCCTCATGGTAGGAGCTGTTCAGCAGGGGAACAGACTCCCTCTGGTGATGGATATTTATTAATAGTAGGCAGACCATATTTCCTTGAGACAAAAACGGGATATTGGGATGACAAAAATGGGACAGGTTATATAATATTCCATATTCATGAAAAAGTAAGACGATAACAGAAGTTTTATTACATGAACATACCGAGCTAAAAAAGTCTGAATCAAACTGAATGTAGGGCAGAAAGAATCTCTATGGGAGGAATGATGGTAGAAATAACAGTGAGACTCACCCTCCTGGCTCCCACACGCTGAATGGGGCTTAGCGACTGCCTCTTGAATTCCCTGCCACTGCAGACAAGCAAGGGGGCGGCACCTGATGGTCGCTAGCTCAAGAATCCTGGCCCTGGCTGGATGAAGTAAATGGAACTTCCTCTTTCATCACACTAGTAGTGTTACTGCATGCATTGATAAGCATAGAGCCTTATGATAAACGTGTTCAGTTTTTTACAAAAAATTAAAAACGGGACAAAATTGACATTTATATTAAAACGACAGGACGGTCAGGAAATATGAAAAAAACGGTACTGTCCTGTTTAAAACGGTACATATAGTCAGCCTAAGGGATGTACATCAGATTTGCATGAAGCCTGAAGCCTGAGCAGAACTGGGCCCCTTTGTACCAGTTCTGGTTCTTCCATGGGGAAAGCAGGCTTCCCTCCAAAGCCAACAGTACTGAAGCTGGGCCAGGATGAGGCTTTGTTACCAATTCATGCTGGGAGACACAGGCATTCTGTCTTCTCTCCAAACTGATTTTTTTCATTTCATTTTTCTAAAACACTGATGACTGGGGAGGGAGTGCAGTTGAGTGAGGGACAGGTCTACCTTCTTATCCTAGGGCATGTTATACTAGGTGTTCCAATCATTGCGTTATGCAAGAGGCAGGTGGGCAAGGATGGGACCGTGAGATGGCCATTCTTCCAACACCACCAGGCCTCATTGTGAAAAAGGTCTTAAATTAGTTTTCAGTCATCATAACTCCCTAGCCTCTGCACCTTTGCAGGTTCCTTGCCCGGGGACATCTCCATGATAGATTCCATTTTCATACAAATTTCCAAAAAAGGGTGGGGCAGGAGGGGTAGGGATGCTGGAGAAATTTGAGACAGACTAAAATGAGCTTGGATTTCTAAGAATCTGACCTGCGGAATCCGCTGCCATCTGACCTCCTCAGGCCATGCGGAGTCTGTAAACTTCCAGATCTTTTTATTATTATTATTTTACTTTCCCAAAATGTATGCATACTTATTCATAGGAAAATATGCAAATTTCTGCTAAGACTGGTAAATATATGCTGGGAAAAGCTGAATGGAATGGGGGAAAATACACTAAATGTTACATGCTAGGGTAAATTATGTAAATCATTACGAACCCTCTTACGGAATTATTTGTGTATTTTTCCACACAACAAAAACAACAAAAATTAGAATCCGTCTGTGAATGGACAATGGAACAAAAGGCACCTGACAATCTGTGAAACACAGACAGAGTGGATTTTACACAATCCATACATCCTAGAGTGGATTCACCGGTCCACTGTCATCGGAGGCACCAGCCTCCACTGTGAACATCTCTAGTATTTCAGCAGAGGCAGCATAACAGCCATCTGTCAGGGTTGCTGTAATTCAGCTACCCCAACCTGGGTTCATCTAGATGTTTTCAATGACAAGACCCAACATCCATTACCATCTTACCAAGCTGGCTGGGGTTGATGGGAGTTGTACAAAACATCTGACGAGACTGAAGTAGGGGAAGGTTACTGTATTTCTAAGATGCTTACATTAAGCAAGGGTTTGGACTAGAACATGAGAACCTCTAAGGTTCTTCCAATGCCATCATTCTATGAGTGTCTTGTGTTACCTACAGTAACAGTACTAACCCCAAGGAGGGATATCTGTATTCTCCCACAGCAAATGTGTAACAATTGCTCATTTATTACATACATGACAATTGTTTAAACAAAACAAAAAAGTTGTCAGTGTTATGAAATGCACAATTCAGAATGTTTCCTGTCTTCTCTTGAAGGTTTAGCTTTCAGGATTAAACTTTCATGTAGAGATAGGGAGATTTAGGAGATCTGTCATCTCGGTCTCTGCTCTGATAACTTTAATGTCATGTTCCAAAATAAGCTGTTAATAAATAATGTATTTATATAATAATGATAATCTCAGGGAATACATCTCACATGAGGTCACCAAGGCTGATGATACCAGGCATTATTTCAGAATAAAAATATTTTCTGTGGTGCTAATGAGAGTCTTGACAGTTAAAAGGAAGTTTTTGCCCACACAGCAGGAATGCAAAAGTCACGGTGCCACTAAGGGTGGAATCTTCTGACATCTGACAATTATTTGCGGGCTGTTACTTACATTCTCAGCAGCAATTTTTCAGCACATCCGTGGGAGGGGGAAGGAAAGGGGGGGTGTCTGAAGAACTGTTGATGATTTGGGGGGAACACTTTTGGAAGATATGTTTTGTTTGTTTTTACCATTCAGCAACAATAGCATAGTCAGAGGCTTCTTTTTAAACTCACCACCACAACTATTTCATTGCTTGCTTTAAACAGGCTTTGCCACCACTTACCCAGATCCTTCTCTTTCAGGGGTCATCTTGCCCAAAATCTGAGGGCAATTTACATGTAGCATCTTCTCTAGAAGTGTTGTGGGGTGAGTTGGCTTCTGACAGAGGAGGGGTCCTGCTGCACGAAAGGAATGGTAAAAGCATTTAAAAGAAAGAAAGAAAGAAAGAAAGAAAGAAAGAAAGAAAAGAACCCGCCTCTGACTGTGCTACTGTCTTTGACTGCTAAAATTGTATGTCCCCCACCCTACCGTCATCTGATATGGAGGATGATTACCAGAAACAGGAACAAAAACTGTTGAAAGGAAGGAAGGAAAGGAAATAAAGAGGGGAAGCTTGAAAGAAGGAGAAGCCTCTGACTATGCCACTGTCTCTCACTGCTAAAAATGCAAGTCCCCTGAGAAGGTAATCTGAATTTCTCCAGCCCACCCTCCAGTGTGAAGAAAGTGACTCGTCACCTTTGCAGCCAGAGAATGGGACTGAGAAAGTGTGGGGACACTTACTGACCAGTCCTAAATTCTTTGTCAGCTGCTCTGAGAGCTTCAGCTGCAGGCTGGCTAATAAATGCCCTAAATAAATTAATTCATTAGCATTAAACTGACCATAATAGATTATCAAACAAAGGAACTGAGGGGGGCAGGACTTATTTTGAGCCAGGATATATAATAGAGTACTAATAAGAAACCTCTGACTATGTCATTGTTTCTGACTTATAAAAATGCAAGTCCCCCCACCTGAATTTCTCCAGCCCACTTTCCAATGTGAAGAAGATAGATAGATAGATAGATAGATAGAATATATATATATATATAAATATATATATATATATATATATATTCATTCATTCATTCAAAGTTTAAGCTCCCCTTCAATAATAGTGCTCTTGAGGCAGCAATAATGCCTCTGAGCTTTCACCGAGTACCATTTTATAAATACTGTATAATCCAGTTTTGCCTCTGCACATTATAGATTGGGGTAAATGGTTTCTTCATTAAATGCCTTCTAGGAAAGCATGATACTCAGCCTCCAGGAGCTGATTGTAAAAGGAGCTTAACTGCAAAGGCAAGGTCCCAGCCAAAGATAACCCCATGAGCTGAGGCTCCCCAGATGTTCTTCGGAGATCAGACCAATGTTTGTAGCCCATTGAAAACTGTGATTGCTCTCCATCCTGTTTGCTTGCCTTGAAGTCCAAGCTTGCCCTACTAATTATATTCTGGTTCACAGAACATGGCATGTGCCTTCACTTAATATGGCTTCCAGCTGGTAAGGGTTTTTTTTCCTCCCTGTTCTGGAATGCACAGAAGTTTCCTGTACTCTCTGTTCCACACTTGTGTACAGAACTGGAAGGGAAAGAAGCATTCCCTGGAAAAGGCATGGCCAGGACGCCATAGAGCAGGCTGTACAGACACATGGCCTAAGCAGGATTAAAAGGATCATCACCTACAGTCAGGGCCAGAAATATTGGAACAAGGATAACTGTTTTGGCAGTTGGCCTCTGTACACCACCACATTGAAGTTGAAAGGAAACACACCCAGATGGGAGCGAAGTCAGGACTTCCAGCTGTAATTCAAGGGGTTTGACAAAAGTGGGGCACTAACCATTCAGGAAGTACAGCCAGTGGCATACACACACACCCATCGTTGGTAGCTCATAAGTAATGGAACAAATGGCTGACAAGCAGCTGCATGGCCAGGTGTGGCCTGTTTCCTAGGTACCCCATGACCAATCAAGCAGAGAAAAGGCCTGGAGGTGGTTCTGAGCGTTACATTTGCATTTGGTAGCTGTTTGCTGGAACTCCCAACATGAGGTCCAAAGAGGTGTCCATGCGAGTGAAGGAGGCCATCATTAGGCTGAGGAAACAACATAAACCTATCAGAGATATAGCAAAAACAGTGGGAGTGGCCTACACAACAGTTTGGAACATCCTGAAAAAGAAGGAATTAACTGGCAAGTTCAGCAACAGCAAAAGGCCTAGAAGACCACAGAAGACAATAAAGTGGATGACCGCAGAATTCTGCTCAGGGTGAAGAGGAACCCTTTCACAACATCTAGCCAGGTCAAGAACGCTCTTGAAGAGGAAGGCATGTCATTGTCAACACCTACAGTCAAGAGACAGCTTTATGAATGTAAATACAGAGGCTTCACAACAAGGTGCAAACCACTGGTAACACTCAAGAACAGACAGGCCAGATTAGCCTTTGCCAGCAAACACCTAAAAAAGCCTGCCCAGTTCTGGAATAAGATTCTTTGGACTGATGAAACCAAGATTCACTTGTATCAGAATGATGGGAAGAGAAAAGTATGGAGAAGGAAAGGAACAGCTCATGATCCAAAGCATACCACATCATCTATCAAACATGGTGGAGGCAGTGTTATGGCATGGGCATGTATGGCTGCCAATGGAACCGGGTCACTGGTGTTTATTGATGACCTGACTGCTGATAAAAGCAGCAGGATGAATTCTGAAGTGTATAGGGCTATACTTTCTGTTCAGATTCAGCCGAATGCTGCCAAATTGATGCCACTTCATATTGCAGATGGATAATGACCCAAAACATACAGCAAAAGCTACCCAAGAGTTTCTCCAGGCAAAGAAGTGGGATGTTCTTCAATGGCCAAGTCAGTCACCTGATCTCAACCCAAGAGAGCATGCTTTTCACTTACTGAAGACAAGACTGAAGGCAGAAAGACCCACAGACAAGCAGCAGCTGCAGTAAAGGCCTGGCAAAGCATCTCAAGGGAGGAAACTCAACATTTGGTCATGTCCATGGGTTCCAGACTTCAGGCAGTTATTGACTGCAAAGGATTTTCATCCAGGTATTAAAGGCGATCCTTAAGTTTGAAATGATGTCCGTTTGTTCCATTACTTATGAGCCCACGACGATGGGTGTGTGTGTATACCACTGGCTATACTTCCTGGAATCAATGAATCAAGGTAAGCTGGAGGTGGTCAAACATGAGATGGCAAGATTGAACATCGACATCTTGGGAATCAGCGAACTAAAATGGACAGGCATGGGCGAATTTAATTCAGGTGACCATCATATCTACTATTGTGGGCAAGAATCCCTTAGAAGAAATGGAGTAGCACTCATAGTCAACAAAAGGGTGGGAAAAGCAGTACTGGGGTACAATCTCAAAAATGATAGAATGATCTCAGTACGAATCCAAGGCAAACCATTCAACATCACAGTAATTCAAGTCTATGCCCCAACCACTGAGGCCGAAGAAGCTGAGGTTGATCGGTTCTATGAAGACCTACAACACCTTCTAGAACTAACACCAAAAAAAGACGTCCTCTTCATCATAGGGGATTGGAATGCTAAAGTAGGAAGTCAAGAAATCACTGGGATAACAGGCAGGCATGGCCTTGGTGTACAAAATGAAGCAGGACAAAAGCTAATAGAGTTTTGCCAAGAGAACATGCTGATCATAGCAAACACTCTGTTCCAACAGCACAAGAGGCGACTCTACACATGGACATCACCAGATGGTCAATATCGAAATCAGATTGATTATGTCCTTTGCAGCCAAAGATGGAGAAGCTCCATACAGTCAGTAAAAACAAGACCTGGAGCTGACTGTGGCTCAGATCATGAGCTGCTTCTTGCAAAATTTCGGCTTAAATTGAAGAACGTCGGGAAAACCACTAAACCGTTCAGGTATGACCTAAATCATATCCCTGATGAATATACAGTGGAGGTGAGGAATAGATTTCAGGGATTAGACCTGATAGACAGAGTGCCTGAGGAACTATGGACGGAGGTCCGTAACATTGTTCAGGAGGCAGCAACTCAATCCATCCCAAAGAAAAAGAAATGCAAGAAAGCAAAGTGGCTGTCTGATGAGGCTTTACAAGTAGCTCATGAAAGAAGGGAAGCGAAAAGCAAGGGAGAAAGGGGAAGATATACCCAACTGAATGCAGAGTTCCAGAGAATAGCAAGGAGAGACAAGAAGGCCTTCTTAAGTGAACAATGCAAAGAAATCGAGGAAAACAACTGAATGGGAAAGACTAGAGATCTCTTCAAGAAAATTGGAGATCTCAAGGGAACGTTTTGTGCAAAGATGGGCATGATAAAGGACAAAGAAGGCAGGGACCTAACAGAAGCAGATGAGATTAAGAAGAGGTGGCAAGAATACACAGAAGAACTATACAGGAAATATCTGAATGTCCCTGATAGCCATGATAGTGCGGTCACTGAACTTGAGCCGGACATCCTAGAGAGTGAAGTCAAGTGAGCCTTAGGAAGCATTAGTAACAATAAAGCTAGCGGAGATGACAGTATTCCAGCCGAGCTATTTAAAATCCTAAAAGATGATGCTGTTAAAGTGCTGCATTCAATATGCCAACAAATCTGGAACACTCAACAGTGGCCACAAGACTGGAAAAGGTCAGTTTACATTCCAATTCCAAAGAAGGGCAACGCCAAAGAGTGTTCAAACTACCGCACAATTGCGCTCATTTCACATGCCAGCAAGGTGATGCTCAAAATCCTACAAGCTAGGCTTCAGCAGTATGCGAACCGAGAACTACCGGAAGTACAAGCTGGGTTTCGAAGAGGCAGAGGAACTAGAGATCAAATCGCCAACATTCGCTGCATCATGGAGAAAGCAAGAGAATTCCAGAAAAACGTCTATTTCTGCTTCATTGACTACGCTAAAGCCTTTGATTGTGTGGATCACAACAAACTCTGGCAAATTCTTAAAGTGATGGGAGTACCAGACCACCTTACCTGTCTCCTGAGAAACCTGTACGAGGGTCAAGAAGCAACAGTAAGAACCAGACATGGAACAACCGATTGGTTCAAAATTGGGAAAGGAGTACGACAAGGCTGCATATTGTCACCCTGCTTATTTAACTTATATGCAGAGTACATCATGAGAAATGCCGGGTTGGATGAATCAGAGGTCGGAATTAAGATTGCTGGGAGAATTATCAACAACCTCCGATATGCAGACGATACCACCCTAATGGCAGAAAGCGAAGAGGATCTCAAGAGCCTCTTGTTGAGGGTGAAAGAGGAGAGTGCAAAAGCTGGTTTGAAACTCAACATTAAAAAAACTAAGATCATGGCATCTGGCCCCATCACTTCCTGGCATATAGAAGGGGAAGAAATGGAAGCAGTGACAGATTTTACTTTCTTGGGCTCCAAGATCACCGCAGACGGTGACTGTAGCCATGAAATTAAAAGACGCTTGCTCCTTGGGAGGAAAGCTATGGCAAACCTAGACAGCATAGTAAGAAGCAGAGACATCACCTTGCCGACAAAGGTCCGTCTAATCAAAGCTATGGTTTTCCCAGTAGTAATGTATGGCTGTGAGAGCTGGACTATAAGGAAGGCTGAGCGCCGAAGGATCGATGCTTTCGAACTGTGGTGCTGGAGAAGACTCTTACGAGTCCCCTGGACTGCAAGGAGGTCAAATCAGTCCATCCTAAAGGAAATCAACCCTGAGTGCTCATTGGAAGGACAGATAATGAAGCTGAAGCTCCAATATTTTGGCCACCTAATGCGAAGAGAAAACTCCCTGGAAAAGACCCTGATGCTGGGAAAGACGGAAGGCAAAAGGAGAAGGGGACGGCAGAGGATGAGATGGCTAGATAGCATCACGGATGCAATGAATATGAACTTGAGCACACTCCGGGAGAGAGCGCAGGACAGGAAGGCCTGGCGTGCTATGGTCCATGGGGTCACGAAGAGTCGGACACGACTGAACGACTGAACAATGTATGGCTGTGAGAGCTGGACTATAAGGAAGGCTGAGCGCCGAAGAATGGATGCTTTCGAACTGTGGTGCTGGAGAAGACTCTTACGAGTCCCCTGGACTGCAAGGAGGTCAAATCAGTCCATCCTAAAGGAAATCAACCCTGAGTGCTCATTGGAAGGACAGATAATGAAGCTGAAGCTCCAATATTTTGGCCACCTAATGCGAAGAGAAAACTCCCTGGAAAAGACCCTGATGCTGGGAAAGACTGAAGGCAAAAGGAGAAGGGGACGGCAGAGGATGAGATGGCTAGATAGCATCACGGATGCAATGAATATGAACTTGAGCACGCTCCGGGAGAGAGCGCAGGACAGGAAGGCCTGGCGTGCTATGGTCCATGGGGTCACGAAGAGTCGGACACGACTGAACAACTGAACAACAACAACAATACTTCCTGGATGGTTGGTGCCCCACTTTTGGCAAACCCCTTGAATTACAGCTGAAAGTTCTGACTTCACTCCCATCTGGGTGTGTTTCCTTTCAACTTCAATGTGGTGGTGTACAGAGGCCAACTGCCAAAACAGTTATCCTTGTTCCAACATTTCTGGCCCTGACCGTATTATTGTATGAACAGACCCAGGAACAGTTCGAGCTGAAGCCTTGGCCCACATGCCCTGTGCAATGGATAAGTGCACCAGATCCCCGAAAAAGTCCACAGAGACTCAGTGGTGTAGTGGAGCCAAGGCCCACGGGGTTGAAGCGCTTTTTGGTTAGCAGAGACGATGGTGTCATCTGCCACCCTGTTCAGGCTTCCCTGTTCCCTCTGAGCTTAGCTGCAATCCTCGCAGTGGCTATGGGAAAATGGATTTTCCCAGCAGCACTATATTGTTTTGAACTATCCCTGTTGTAGTACAAAAGTATTTTGGGTCAGCTTGGTCTTGAATAGGAAAGTAAGATCCATTAGCTTTCCAAAGGACCTACAAAAGACATAGTTAATACACACAGACAGATGGACAGACAGATTAACACAGTTGCCTGCACGTTTGGACTTTCCTCAGGGGTGTGGCTATGGGCACTGCCATGATGAACACCTGCACTTCCAGAGTTACCACTTTACCGCTGCATACTGTGGAATGGCCATGTGGAAGCCTATAGTCTTTTATGAGTATCTGCTCTTTTCTTACCATATCGATTTTTTATTATATGAATGTTATTGTTGGAAGTTGCCTTGGGAGGGTTCCTGCCCTGAAAGGCAATCTAGAAGTAAATAAGTTATTTATTTTATTATATGTCTATACCACCCCACAGCTAAAGCTTTCTGGGTAGTTCATAACATAATAAACATGTAATAAATAAATACAGGCAAAATCTAGCTTCTGATATCATTTTGACCAACTGCTGAGAGCTTGCAGGGACATCTAGGATGCATCACCTTGGCCTCAAATGACAGGGAAGCCATTTCCCTCTCCTGAAGCAACTGGTATCTTTCCTTAGCCTTGGTGGCAAGACTGCCTCTCCGCTACATTCTTAGAGAAGAATGAGCCCAGCCTTCTTGGCCATGCAACAGTACTTCATTGGAAACCTCCAGGGCTCCTCCTTTCCACCCAGCTGTAAAGCTCACATTCTCTTCCATTGGCTACATTCATAACGTTTCCCCACCCCCTTCAGCCATCAGCCATCAGAAGTAATCAATTCTCATTGAGCAAACACCTTTGGCTGTTAAACTATACTATGACCCTGCTTTCCAGAGTGCTCAAATGAACCATCACCCTGAGCAGCTGAATGCTAAAGGCACGACCCTTAAGAAGGTGACCATCCCTGACACAGAGGGAGATAGTATTGTATGCCATATGTTCTGTCTTCTGAATCCACTATTCCATCCTTTCCCAACCTGGTGCCCTCCAGATGGGTTGGACTGCAATTCCCATCATTCCCAGTCAGCATGGCCATTGCTGGCTGGAAGTGATGAGAGCTGCAGTCCAACACATCTGGAGGTCACTAGGTTGGCAAAGACTGCACCATTCAGAGCAAATATGGACAAAAAAGAACTACATGTTAACTGTAAATATATAGCTGTATGCATATCTTCACCTCATCTCATATCAGTACAATCCCATCATGGTGACACTATATCCCTCTTGCACATTTATACCTCATAGCACACACAATGACATCTGTTTTGGACAATACAGAATAAAAAGTAGGAAATAGCGCTAAAAAAGTGGTATACGGAATGCGTAATGTTCCCCAATAGTTATCAGTGTACTTCAATACTGATAAAAAGCAGTAGTGTAGATCTAATTTAGGACAAAATTTCATATTCTTCACCATTCTGTATAAAAGCTACACAAAAGCCTAGGTATTAGCCATCTCCCTACCCCTTTGGACAGCCATACAATATTATTTTGACTAGTTCAACAAGAAAGACAACAACTTAATAATTTTTTTTAAACACCCTATAAGCTCTTCCTTAGCAATAATTGTTTACTTTACTAATATGTTATATTGTATTTTATATCATATTATATTATATATTTAATTATTATATGTTTAATCTGCCTGATAGCAAATGTTCTCTGGGCATATTACAAACAGTTCAAAGAATAAAATACAATACAAATAGTTAAAAGAATAAAATTCAATACAAAATGAAAACAGCACAGCAACCATATAATTTAAAAACTATGTCTCAAAAATGCCTGGGAGAAGAGGTTGTTTTTAGGTATATGTTGTTTGTATATATTGTCTGTATGCTTTTATGTAAATGGTTTTTAAACTTTGTATACTGTATTTTAATGTTTTAACTTTTGTAAACCTCCCAGAGAGTTTTGGCTATGGGGTGGTATATAAATGTAAATAATAATAATAATAATAATAATAGTCATCTTCACTTGGCTCTGAAAAGATAATGATGTAGGCACCAAGCAAGCCTCCTTGAAGAGAGCATTCCCTAAATGAGGTGCCACCACAGAGAAGGCCCTCTCTTGGGCTTCCAAAGACAATCTAAGGGTCTGAGCAGGTACATATGGGAGAAGGCATTCCATCATCATCATCATCATCATCATCATCATCATCAACATTTCTATACCACCCCATAGCCAAAGCTCTTTGGGTGGCTTACAAAAGCCACTTTTATCCACTTTGGTCTCAAACCGTTTAGGTCTTTAAAAGTCAATACCAACTTTGAATATTCCACCCTTCTGTCACTTACACACCACTCAGGGTGACTAACAACAATTAAAACCAATCACAAAATGCAATAGAGTTCCAAAAGAAGGGGGGAACCAATATGATAAAACAGATGCAGCATATAAACTGAAGATGGCTGATAACTTATCCATCCAGTGAAACAAACATCTGGCTAAACAAGGTTTTTGCCACATGGTAAAATGCCATGGTAGATGGTGCCAAACCAGCATCCTGGAGCCATGAATTCCACAATTTAGGTGCAGCCACAGAGAAGGCCTTTTCTCTCACCCACCATGCCTCCATCACAGTTGGGACACAGGAAGGGCCTGTTCATCAGATCTTCAGGTGCAGTCAGGCTGGCATGGGAACAAACTTATCTTCAGGAGCTGACAGGTCCTACATGTAAGCACCAGTGACCCTAGTAAATAAAGTTCCCACTGTGCCATTTCTATTACCTGTGATCTGTCACCTACTTGTCACCTTTTGAAATGGCACATTAGAGGTAGATCTGGTCACTTCAACACTACATTAACTGCCCTTCATTGTTACAGAATCCAGCCATGGGCGCAACTCGCCTGTTTTTGTATTCCTTGTGCAACTGAAATAATTTGCTTTTAAAAACAAAACCTTTTATTCCATTGCCAAGGCCACTTGCAAAACAAAGAGTAGCCACAACAGGAGCTGGGACTGACCCCCCAAAACTCCACAAAATCAAGCCATCATCACCTTCACTGCTGATGGGAAGTGGAGAAACTCTGAAGTGACTGACCTCTTAAGAAAACAGAGAGTTTATCCCTTTGAAGTTAATGAATCATGAAGGCATTTGAAAGCGAGACTTGTTTATTTACACACACTGCAGCTCATGTGAAGAAAACAGGCACCCATTTGGTGCATGCCACTAATCTGAGTGAAAGATCAAATGGAGGCAGGCGGAACAGCGTGAGGCTGGGAGGGCAAATGTTCTTTCTCCGGCGGCCTCTCCTCACAGAAGTTTAGCCAGAGACTCTGAGTCATGTCAAGCATCACTGAAGACAGTTTCTCAGTAATCACTCCAAACAAGTGAAAGTTTGGTTTAAACCTCAGTGGAATCAATGGGAGACCCTCATCTGTCTCCAAAGGCCTAAAGAACATACCCTGTAGACTGTAGTTTTCAACAGAACTCCTCATACTGGGAATGCATATCTTCTGAGATGGGTGAAGGTAATCCATAAATAGAGCAGGGGCAGGGAATCTTTTTTCTGTCGAGGGCTGCTTTCCCTTGTGGTAGTCTGTTGGGAGGGGGGACCGCATACCAGAGGTGGGTGAGGCCAAAGTGGGAAAGCCATTCTCTCTCTCTCTCTCTATCTGCCACCTAGGGTGGTCACTTATCACCAAAAACCCAGTTTGCATAATACTTGCATATGCTAATTTACATATATAGATACAAATTTAGAAATAATTACTATAATTTAAATAGAAATAGATACATCTCACCATAATGGGGAAGACTAGGTGACCTGTTTGGTTGCTCAGTCTGCCATCTAGGTGCTACCTATCGATGAGCAAGTTCAAAGCACCTGGTGCCCTCAGTACTTTGACTTTATATCAGACTTGGACTGGACAGCCCATCAAATTGGGGACTGCCCTCTGACAGCTCTTCAAACAGAGGACTGACCTCTGTTAAGAAGGACACCAGGCCAACCTACCACTCCATTCTCTCTCTCACTCTCTCTCTCTCTCTCTTCCTGCCATCCCTCTGGACAGAGACCTGGTTTTCACTTTATGAGAAGCCACCATGGTGAATTTCCCACCAGGCTTCTTGTTGTGGCAGCACCCACCATTTTGAAAATCCAGGGCATGGCAGGGGCGCACTGTCGCCTCTCGGTACATGTGAACCCAGCGAGAGTGGGTTGTTGGAGTAGCTGACAAGCCACCCAGAACCCATGGACTGTTTTAGGGTTGCAGGTGACTCATCAACCACCCCAATAACCAACCCTCACAAGTTTCACACATAACAAGAAGGTCTGGCATGTCCTGATTGTTCCCTGAACATTCAGAATGGCAGCTGCCACCATAACAAGAAGCCCCATGGGGAAATTCACCCATGGTGGCTTCTCTTTATGTACGAACTGGGCCATCACCTTGATCCTCTCATCTGTTCTGGCTGTGGGAGCAGCACAGCATATATGGAACATCTTCTACATGTATTTCAGTGGAAATATATGATCCACACAGACATTTATTTGGGCATACAGATAGTTTCCCCTCATTGAAACAAATGAATGTGCACAGATGTGCCTTAGGATGTAGGCCCATTTATTTAAAACCTAGATGCTCTTGAAAGAGAAGAAAAATAACCTCTTTCTCTACATGACAAAGGCTGCAAGGTTATTGTATGCACAAAAGTGGAAGAATGAAACAATACCAACTGTGAGCGAGTGGATCATGAAAATGATGGCGATGGCAGAGATGGCAAAACTTACTATTATAATTAAAGAAGGATCAACAACTAAATTTATGTTAGATTGGAAACCTTTTATAGAATTTGTACAAGAAATAGAGAAAAATGTTATCTATATATGTGGATTTTGAACTTTGAGATGGTTAATTCTCTTTTTTCTGTTGTTGTTAAAATTAGGAGAGAAATGAGATAATGTCTGTGAACTCGATGTATGATATACAACTAAGATAAGAACTAGAGAATAATAATAATAATAAGCATTTGTTGTGTAAGGGGAGCCAAAGGTAGATCTCTTACAATCTTGAGAGATATTTTAGTGTATGTGTATTGTTGTTGTGTTTCTGTTTCTGTTGTTGTGTTTTGTTTTTCTTTTTTAAAAAAAATAAAAAACATTATTTTTTAAAAAAAAGAAAGAGAAGAAAAATAACAGTGTCTGAAACTTTGTCTCATTCTTCCTAAATGACATTGTTTTGTGGGCCACACTTTGGCAGGGGGTGGGAGCAGTCAAATCAAATACTCACTTACTTCATTCTCTTGGCATTGAATGTCCAGTTGTCCACATTTCAGATAGTTTTCATTTTTCCAGATGGATGCGCCATTGACCAAATGGTCTCCAAGGCTCACTCCTGAGTCTAATGAATCCATTACCCCTGTTTAAAGAATGCAATGTAAAGGCAAGATGCTTACCATTTCATGTCCTGTTTTCCTTTTTTGACCAAAGCAAAAGCTAGAGCCTTGGGGTTTTATCAGAGCATCACTAATGGAAGGCAGCATCTGTCTTTGCTTTTAACTACAACAGGACATGAACTCCTCACCAAAATAACAACCCACCTCTGAATAGCAACAGCACTATGGATTTGGTTGTGTTTCTGGCTTTTCTGCTTGATCAGCTTACAAAGGGCTCGTCTGGAGTTGTGGAGTAACATCTGAAGGGGTTGGAGGAGCTTCACTATTGCAAAAGTCTTAGAAGACAGGAATAGCATAACATTTTCACAGAAACGTCATGGAAGGCTTTATTACTGTCTATATCTTCATCATAGCAACTTCAGTACGTTGTATGCGCATGTCATAGTAAAGCACATGCCAGGTTCACATGGACATGGTCCTGGGCTTGAATGAATATGAATGTTCTGTAGAAGCGGGGGAGAAATGATGGGGAGAAATGTGCCTCTGTCTTTGTTAACAGCCAATCAAAGGTTCCACTTAAGGGCAGAAAATGGCTACAAATCTGGCTTCATTCTATTGAAATGAAACAGCTACATATTCTGAGCATGAGTTCCAAGATGAGGGAATATGAAAGGGCGCCTTTGTATGTTATAGGAAAGACTGAAAAACATGTGTAAGGGACAGAAATATACATGACATGCATTCAATGAAGCACTTTAAAAAAAAGCCGTTCGGGGAGACTTTGTTTTGATGGAGTGGGGGTGCTTAACTATTTCCCCACCAGCTATTTTACTACGCAAAATTATCACTCAAACTGCTTCTTCTCTCTTTCCACTTCCCACTATATAATTACCTTTGTAAACTGATGCAAATGAGGAGGGAGAATTGCTTGAGAGGGCAATTTTGAGCAGAAAAGCAGCCAGTGGGGAAAGGGTTAAGCAATTCCTCCCCCTCCTATTCTTTTGCTTTAAATTGCAGCCTCATAGAATCATAGAATAGTAGGGTTGGAAGGGGCCTACAAGGCCACCGAGTCCAACCCCCTGCTCCATGCAGGAATCCAAGTCACAGCATCCCTGACAGATGGCTGTCCAGCCTCGTCTTAAACGCCTCCAGTGTGGGAGAGCCCACTACCTCCCTAGGTCATTGGTTCCATTGTCGTATTGCTCTAACAGTCAGGAACTTTTTCCTGATGTTCAGCTGGAATCTGGCTTCCTACTTGAGCCCATTATTCCATGTCCTGCACTCTGGGATGATCGAGAAGAGATCCTGGCCTTCTTCTCTGTGACAACCTTTCAAGTACTTGAAGAGTGCTATCCTATCTCCCCTCAGTCTTCTCTTCTCAAGGCTAAACATGCCCAGTTCTTTCAGTCTCTCCTCATAGGGCTTTGTTTCCAGTCCCTTGATCATCTTTGTTGCCCTCCTCTGAACCCTCTCCAGTTTGTCCGCATCCTTCTTCAAGTGTGGTGCCCAGAACTGGACACAGTACTCCAGATGAGGCCTAACCAGCCCTCCCAGGGCTGCTTTTGAATTTTTAAAAAACATATGGGATCTTTATTATATGTATTTGTATATAATGTGTAGTTCGGCTCCAGGCTACTCTTAATCTTCTTTGTGGACTTCTGGAGTTTTTACTTATGCATTGCATGTAAAGGGGAAATTTGTGGAATAGTTGTTGTTTGTTTTTTGTTTTGCCTTAGATACCGAAATAATTTGGATGGCTTGGGGTACTATGCATTTTGATTTGGGGGCAGGGGGATGCCATTTGTTACTCTGCCTCAGGCAACTAAATGTCTTGGGCCAGCCCTGGTCAGTAGAGACTGGTGGCTTCGATTTTGGTGAGGTCGTGATTCCATTCTGGGTTTCAATCAGAACCAGCCAGAAGTCTAGAGAAGCTATCCAAGGTTCTGAACCCTGTTTCCAAAATAGTTTTGGCACCTTGGATAGATCCTTTAAGAGTTATCCATGGTTCTGGCTGAAAACTAGAATAGGATACATAGCCCCACCAAAATCAGAGCCACCAGCCTCCACTGGTTGATGTTTAACCTAAATCTAGCTTTCTGTAGTTTTAATCCAGTCCTCTAGGAATTGTTATTAATCAGGTGTTGGAAGGACCAAATAATCCAAAGGGGGGCAGGATTGGAGTGTTCTCTAGTGAAATATATTGGAACCTCTGTCCTACACCTGAAAAAGAATTTTTCCTTTCAACCACTGAAACAGAAGTTTCACCTTTCAGACTCAGAAAAACCCCTGCTTCCCAAAAGCCTCTCCTATGCCATCATAGCTTCCCATTTGGGATGCTTTCCATTATCAGCTATTGTTACACCTTGAACAGGTTCTTCACTGGTGGCTGATATCAAGATGATATCTAGAAATCTTGTCTCCTGGCCACATCTTCACTACGGATTGGATCCAGACTATGGGTTGGATTCAGTCATACTTAAATTAGGCCCACTGAAATCAATGACACAGGTTAGTCATAACTAACTTTAGTCCCATTGATTTCAACCTAGACTAAATCTGGATCCAATTCTACAGATTTTTAAGGGCACAACCCTACACATGTTGGGAGTTGTATGACTTTTTCTATCTAAACATGCATAGGATTGTGCCCTAAACCACTTCAAATGTCATTGGTTTCCTTAAGAAAGCTGGAGATTGTGGTTTCATGAGGATGCTGAGATTTGTGTTAGATACCTCTTAAAAATATAAAATAATTGTCCCGAAAGTTCCTTATTTGGATGCCACAACAAATCATATCAGGTTGAATTAGAATATATAATAGGAAAATGGCCAATGTGTGGAATCTGGCTGGGATTAGTAGGGCAGAAATACACTCTGGACATGCTCAGTGGGCCTCTATTATTTTATTACTTCCCATGATCCAGGAAAGAGGCCTGAGAGTCAGAACAGGTGCTCGAGGTGAGCCTGTTAAGCTCAGGTCTTCCTCCTTTCTGACTCGTCTAGACTTGAATTCTTCTGAAGAGGGGCAGTGTCACTTATTCTACACAGCAGCACCTCGCACATTGGTGGTCCGAATCAATGTTCAATAGTGTAATAGCATAAAGACATCCGGAGGATCACTGCACATTGTAGCAGCTTCTAACCAAACACCCAGGCTCTAGTCTATAAATATCGGACTTTCTCCTACCACCCTCCCCACCCTTGGATTGTTTTATAAATAAGTTGTAACACAATCGTTCAGTTAGGTCTCTAACAAAAGAGCAGAATCCCAGAGGCTTTTTGCTTTCTAGCCCTGTAAATTGGAGAAGCCTAATTGGATTATAAAGAAGCCTTGGTTTCTTGTCTCAGTTTCTCTCGGCCCAAACAAAGTCATTATTTCATCTGCAACAATTGGACTAAAAAGGAGGCTGTAGATTTGGCAAAGGGAGAAGGCAGACATGCCAGAATGCCTGCTGATATCAAGACTTGCAATCCTACAAAATTAATTAGGCACCGAGTGTTGCTCGTAGAACGTGTTGGCTCTACAGAAGTATAGGCACCCGCTGGCATCCAAAATATGTAAGGCAAAGAGGATACATTGATCAAAAGTCTGTTGATGGACCACAATTGTGCCAGGGGAAGCACCACCTTGAGGTCAGCTTTGGATTTTGACTGTGTAACATTTTTGCTGCAAATAATAGACACATGGCATTTTGAACCATCTCAGGGCATTCCACCAATGACAAAATTGCTTTGGAGTGCCAAGGGCAGAACCAGCAGGATGTCAGTTTTCTAGAAAGCCTGTGATACATACGTGCCATCCTCTCTCCTCGCTTCCCCTTCCTCAGGTAGGACAGGTCAGTGGACAGCAATGGGAAGATATGGTATAAAAGCAGTATGGTGAGCTCAGAGGAGAAAAGGGGTAAGAGACAGGCCAGGAGAGGAATGACTGAGTATGTAAATAAGGAGTGAAGATGGAGCCTCACCTTATCAGTAGTGCTTAAACTAATTAGGACAAGGGTGGGCAGACTTCAGGCTTAAAGGATCTATCTGGGTGTTATGCTAGAAGCCCAAGATCCACCAACTGGACCCAAATGAAAACTAGTGGCTTAGGGGCCAGACATACACTAAGAATTAAGGAACAAGCTCCCTCTGAGCACC
Source organism: Heloderma suspectum (assembly GCF_057233095.1). Taxonomy (NCBI): domain Eukaryota; kingdom Metazoa; phylum Chordata; class Lepidosauria; order Squamata; family Helodermatidae; genus Heloderma; species Heloderma suspectum. The sequence goes on from NC_139461.1 coordinate 259,001,761, forward strand.
TGAATTTGTTTTCAGTCCCAGAACTGAGCACATTGTTTGGAGGAGATGTAATAAGAAATGAGAGGTGCAACAGCAGGAATATAGCTGTGGCTGCAGGAGAGGTATGGATATCTTTCCATAGGGGTTGTCATTAAAGATAATGTGGAGAATGGCACGTTAAGGCTTAGTGAGATATAGTATGTGTGTGTGTGTGTGTGTGTGTGTAACAGAGACAGCATAATTCTAAATGCTACCTTCCTAAAGTGGTTTAGAACATTTTATAACATAGAACTCCAAAGGCCAAACTGATGGGATGCAAGAAATCTAACACAGGAAGCTACCTAATACCAGGCCAAACTATTTCTCCATCCACCCAGTATTGTCTACTTGACTGGAAGCAATTCTCCAAGGTCTCAGACAGAGCATCTTCCATCTCAAGTGCTTTCTGAGATACATTTCTGGAGACACCAGGGACTGAACCTTGGACCCTCAGTACGCATACCACAGAGGCTCCTGTGTTCTTTTATTTTTAAGATCAAAGAACACAGGCTGGGGTATTTTGGTTCAGGATCACAATACTGGGGTAGGAGAGTTAAATGTCTCCCCCTGCTACCATTTCCCAGTTGAAATCATCTTAACCACAGTAAAAAACAAACCTCTAAAACATTGCACATTTCAACAGAAGTAATTCTCATCCTGGGAGTCATGGAAAAATGAGTTGTTATCTGGCCTCCATACACATATGAGAATCAGCCCTTGCGCATGTGAACAGGAGATAAGGAGGTACCTAACCCACAGAAGGCACAGCTTCTTCTTAATACCACACAAGGAACTGAAGGGAGACCAAGGGGAGAAAGGGGCAACTAAAATGATCAAGGGCCTGGATCATCTCCCCTATGAGAGAAGATTAATTGTTTAGTTTGGAAAAAAGGAGGGTGAGGGGAGACATGATAGAGGTCTACAAAATTATGCACACTGTGGAAAAAGTGGTTAGGGAGAGATTTTTCTCCCTCTCTCAAAATACTAGAACCCAGGGTCATCCCAAGAAGCTGATTGGTAGGAGATTATTCAGAGCAGATAAAAGGAAGTCCTTCTTCACACAGTGCATAGTTAAACTATGGAACTCGCTACCACAGGATACAGTGATGGCCACCAATTTGGATGGCTTTAAAAGGGAGTTGGACAAATTCCTGGAGGAGAAGGCTATCCGTGGCTACTAGTCCTGATGGCTATGTGCTACCTCCAGTACCAGAGGCAGTGAGCCTATGTACACCAGTTGCTGGGGAACATGGGTGGGAAGGTGCTGTTGCACTCATGCCCTGCTTGTGGGTTCCTGGTCGACAGCTGACTGGCCACTGTGTGAACAGAATGCTGCACTAGATGGACCCTTGGTCTGGTCCAGCATGGTTCTTATGTTCTGAGGGTAAAGGGAAAAAGCAATAATCCTAAATCTAGTTTCTATTTTCTCCCTCCAGTTTTTGCCTGAATGTATTACTTACAGTCTCATATTGGATGTAAAGCAGTGTCACAGAATCTGTTCTGCCTGAGGGGTGAATTCCATTTTGGAGATATCTGGGGTGACTGCATGCCAGTGGTTGCAGAGGGCAAATGGCCATAGACAAAAGTGGTGGGGCCAAAACCCCAAAATACCAGCGTACGTTAGCTTCAAGCTCTTAGGAGACGCATTTCAACCTGGGGGAGGGGGAATTGCACAAACACCGTGAAACCACCAAATGATTGGTGGTTGGAGAAAACAGGGTGGGGGCAGGGGAAGGGGGTGTGGCCATCTGGGGAACCCTGGAGGACAAGATTGGAACCTCAGGAGGCTTCAGGTTTCTGCACCCCCAATATAAAGGAATAGAGCACACTTTGAGGACAGATGTAAACTCTTTTGAAGGAGAAGGAGAAGTGGCTGCTGTGCTCTTTCCTATTCATTCTATCCTACTTGGAAAACTAGTCCTTAAAAAAAAAAAATGCTTGGCTACTCTAAGTAGGATTAGCACTGGATGCAATGTTATAATTGGGCTGGGCACAGATTGCCTCTAGAAATTCTCCACCTTATTTGCCAGCAGAGAAATTGGGGGGACAATTTTTCTGCATTTCTCCGGGGGAAGGAGAAATTCACAAACAGTTTCTCAGAGGCAGAGCTCACCATTAGCAGTGGTTGTAGCACAGCTTCTTTCCTTTTTTCCTCAGGGATTTGGGTTTTTGTGCTCCCGCTGCAACTGACAACAGCAGCAAAGGTGTTGGCAGCCTGGTCACTCCCAAGCTGCCTACACTTCCTGATCTGAAAAAGCCCTATGGGAGGAATCACCTCAAGATGTCTTCCCTCCGGGGTTTCATTAAAATGCGGGTAGCCGAGGGTGCGACAGACTGCTGGAAAGGTGGAAGAGAGGCACTCATGCACGCTCCTCAGCCACCTCATAAGTAGCAACCATGAGCCCAACCCATGAGAATTTCTCCAAAAAAATTTCTCCTCTGAATTTCTTTTAGCAAGCAGTTTCTTTTCTATCAGATAGAATGAGAATTGCAGAAAAATGTGGAAGGCATTTTTGGCACAGCACTACTTAGGATGACATTGGCCCAGGACAAGCTGCCTTCTCTCTGCTGCCATCTGGTTGTATCCAGTGTTAGTCCTACTTAAGAGTAGACCAGTTGAAACTATTTGGGCTTAAGTTAGGCTAATGTTGGAGGCATGAGAATGGGAACAATAGTAATACTTGTAGCGTTGCTGTAAGAGCATGGAGAAAATGAAATTTAAAACATCTTTTTTTCTCTGTGTGTAAGAAGGTGTGCCCCCCCTCCATATAGATATAAATGGAGGGGGGCACACTTTCTTACATAGAGGGGGGTGACCTGAACCCCAGGATTCCAGCTCTAGCTTCCACGTTGGCTCTCTAAAGAATCCCTCTGTGCTATACTGTTTCTCAGGCATGGCAGGCAGCTGTGGGGTGGGGAGCAAACCAAAGGCTTTCGTGTCCCCAGGTCTAATGCAGCAAGCCGATCTCGTCTGATCTCGGAAGCTAAGCGGGGTCAGCCCTGGTTAGTACTTGGATGAGAGACCAGGAGGCACTGAGCAGAGGGTTGGACTCGATGGCCTTGTAGGCCCCTTCCAACCCTATGATTCTATGAAATTTATAAGAGCTCGGTCGCCCTGGCCTTTTCCCCCTGGGGACCGGAATCATCTGAGCCAAACCAAGGGCGGCACGGACAGGTGCCGGAGGCGCTAGGACCCACGGCGGAGGGTGGAGGTGGCCCAGTTCGGGAGAGCGCTCAGAGCTGTCTCTGCTGTCTTCTGGCTCTGGCTCTCAGAAGCAGGTGGTGCCTGGGAGGGAAAAGGTGAGAGCTTTCAGCTAGCGAGATTAGGGAGGAGGGAGGGAGGGAGGGAACGGCGGGGGGGGGGGAGACGTCCCCACTGCCGGGCTGTGCCTGCTCTGGCCCCAGCCTTGTCTCTGTGCCTGGGAGGTTCGCCCAATGAGAGTCCAAAGGAGGTGTCCATCTCGCCAGCCTGCCCCCGAGCCCACCCCTCCGGCGTGTCATCCTCGGCCTCACTCCCAGCAGCAGATGCCCGTCCCTGGGGCTGCTCCGCGAGCGCTCCTGCCCAGCCCCAGCGACGGCCGGCCGCGCATCTCGGCAGCGGCTCCGCCAGCCAGCCAAGCCCGCGCCCAGCCGCCCGCGGCTTAGTTGCCTTGGACTGGGCCTCCGTCCGACGCCCCAGGGCCACAGCGGCAGCAGCGCGCGAAGAGCCTGGAGCGAGCGCCCGCCTGGGGCTGCGCGGGGGTTATCCGTCGGGCCAAGGTAGGCCCTCTCCCCGTCGATCGTGGGGAGCCCCGAGGAGCGCGTCCTCTTTGCGCGCCCGCCTTGCCGGGGGAAGAGAATTATGGCCGGCTCAAGCCGCTGGGCCAGCGCCGCTAGGATTGCCTGCGCTGCCGGGGGCACCAGACGGGCGTCCGAGGGCGTCCCTGCCGCCGCCGCCGCCGCCACCTCCCGCCTCGGCTTGCCCGTGGCCCTGATGCTGCTGACTCTCGCGCCGCGGGCGGACTCCTCTTGGTGGTAAGTCCGTCGGTCGGAGGCAGATCGCGGGCTGGGGGAAGGGGCGGCGGGGGCATGAGACTTCCTCTCCCCGACAAAAAGCCCCGGCTCCCAGCAGCGCCTCAAGCAGGGCTTCGTGGCGGTGCGCTCCCAACAGCCCCGGGGCCTCTTTGGGATGCCGGGGCCGTCTCCCTAAACCCGTGGCGCAGCAGGACTGATCCAAGTCCGAGGACTGATCGCAGTCAAGCTCCAGGACCTCTGGGATTTGAGGGGAGGGGGCCGTGAAAGTCCGAGGATCGCCAGCTCCTTGCCGGCGGGCTTGAAGCCGCACCTCTCTTTCCCCAGTATTAACCTCGGTGGGCGGCGGAGCTGAGCGGGGGCGAGAAGAGCGGGGAGAGGCTGGGTTTCTCTCCGCGGGTTCTTTCTTTCTTTCTTGGGGGGCTTCAGCTTTCGGGACTGGGGCTCCGTCTGCGGCTCCTTCTCCTCGCGGCGAAACGTCGAGCCAAGCGCAGGGAGAAGCAGCCCTCAAAACCGGGCCGGCTTGGCAGAGAAGGTGGGCAGTGGGCTTCGTCGAGGAAGCTGCCGGGGGAGGAGGAAGGACGGGGGAACGGGGGAGCGGAGCCCAGAGAGCCGGACGCGCCGGGCTGCCCCTGCTCGTTAATGGAGATAGATAGATGGGTGGATGGATGGATGGATGGATGGGAGACAGAGAGACAGACAGACCTGCCGACGACGTAACATACAGAGAAAGGACAGAGGTGGTAACGGGGAAGGTGGGTAGATAACCCCACGCCAAGGCCTCTGCAAACTCCTGCCTACCAAAATTCCTGCTTCAGCAACACAAGGCACTGGAGGAGCAGCCAGCCACGGCTAAGCACACGGGCGCAGCCGGATTCCCTGCGCGCTCGCTTAGGAGCAAGCCCCGTGGTGGTCACACGCCCAAGCAGGAGGGCAGCCTTCGGTCCCGTTTCTTCCGAAGCCGGCCGGCAGCAGGCGCTCCCTCGGCGTCGCCGAAGGGGCGCTTCCAGGCGCGGCGCTGTTCGGGCGGATCCGGCGCCTCGTCCCGAAGAGCGGTCCCCGTCCGTGAGGCAGGGAGGCTCCGCAGGAGCATGTCGCCTCCCTTTCTCCGCGGAGCGACCTGCCGACTGTCGAATCATTCGTTTGCCGGGCGATCTGTCTTAGATCATCTACCCGCCTAGCTGCCGTTCTCTCTTTCTCCCCGTTGTAGCAGCTGGGCGGTCCTCTGAGAGTTCGATCATAACTCCCTTGTCAGAAAGGGAGACAGACAGACACACACACACACACACACACACAGAGAGAGAGAGAGAGAGAGAGAACGAGAACAGGCGAGGCAGGACAGCGGGGATATGAAACCAGCGCAAATGATAGAAAGGTTACTGGTCTGCTACATCATTGTGCGGATAGTCTGGCCGCATTATTTCTTACCTTCTAATCTACGCGCGCTCGCTCTCGCCCTCTTTCCGTCTCTCGGTCTCCCTCGTTCTCTCCGATCATAGGGACCTCTTTTTTTCAGACCCCCCTGTGGCGTTATTCTCTCCAGCCCCCCTGTTATCCATCCTCCACCCACCCTTTAAAAAACCTATTCGTCTCTCCATCAGTCGATCTGTCAAGGCATCCCGTCAATTTTCCGACGGCGGGGGACGGGGCACCCCTCTTTCCATGCAGCCGCGGACCATGCCCGGTGACCCTGGCCTCGCCTCCTCCCCCGAAACTGTCCGCTGCCGGCCTTTCGCGCCGTCCCCTCGCCCAGCGTCGGACCGGGCCAAGACCAGGGAGCGGGCGCTTCTCGGGCCGCCTCCTTGGGCCCCGCTCCTGGCCGGAGAGGAAGACGTTGCGCAAGGAGGAAGGGCAGAAGATCTCTGTCGGGTCGGGACGGGCAAGGCCTCGGGGCTCCTTCCAGCTTGTGGGCCTGAATCCCACGACGTACGCCAAGCCTGCAGCCGGTTATTGTTAGCGCTGCTGCGGCCGGCGTAAACATGGCTTGAGCCTTGTTGATGACAGAATCGTTTTAATTTAAAACTGTTTTTATTGTTCATACTTGGGAGTTAAACAAGAGCTCCTTCTTAAACGGGAACAGCTGTCAGTCTGCTCCCAGGAATGAAGCTACAGAAAGGAGTTTGGCTGTAGGCGTTGACACTGGCTTCAATCTCAGGCTTGTCCTACTTAGAGTAGACCCATTGAAATGAATGGGACTAACTGGAGCCCCATTCGTTTCGACAGATCCACTGTGAGTAGGACTAACATTGGACGCAAGCCAGAAACATCGCTGGTGGGCCGCAGCCAACAAGAGATGACTTGAGCGTAGCAGGTCAGCCAGCAAGCGAGGAACTTTGCCGATTGTGCGAGGTAGGATTCAAGGAGTCCAACCGAGAGTTGTTGAGGGCGGGGTTCTCACGTGCATGCTCATCACTTTAGGACTACAGTAACAAGTGATGACTTGCATATGTGACTGGGCCAGGACACCCTAAAAATAACCTTCCTCCCAGGTTCACTTCTCAAACCCGAGGCTTTTCAGTGGAATAAGGTACACTGCACTCAACTGCCAGAGATCAAGGGCTTGTTCACAAGTGCATGCAGCGATGACGTCAAGTGGTAGCTTGCGCCTAGGACAACAGGACATTTATATTTATATCGCTTCCCTCGAATCATCCCAGACGCGATGTTTTTCCGCAGAGTCGCTTCACACAGAGAGCTAACGTTCAAGTGCATGGTAATTAAGCGCAGGAGTCCATTAGCCTTATGAGGTAAAGGCATTTATAAAGAAAGGATGGCTCTTCATTTCCTAGCGAAAGTGTCATGCCAAATATCCTGTTCAGAAAAAAGACATTTACGATAGATGGTTGGATGATGGGAGTCAAGGAAAGACGTATTTTTGCTTCCTTGGAATATCAGAGGTTAGCCCATATTTAGCAATAAAAAATATTAAATCAGTGGGTGTGTCGGAATTTTAAATCTGAAGGCGGGGGTCTATTCCAAGAGGAATACAAACATCTATTTAACTACTGTACAAATCTGAGATTTGATTCAGCTGCTGTTGTCTGCACCTTGTAAAGGAGTATAGTAACGCAATTCCGATACTCAGAAGTAAGTCCCTCTGTGTTCAATAGGTTTTATTCCCAGATAAATGTACATAAACTTGCAAGCTTAATCTCACTGAATTCAGTGGTATTTATTTCCGAGAAAGCAGCCACATGATCGGGCTGCAGAAGGAAGTTTCATAATTTCAGATCTTTCTGGACCGGTGCTTTTGTTTAATTAAAATATGGGACCCTTTTGATTTTACAAATACGTCTCTGGGTTGTATCCGTTTGCATATACCAGAGCACGACTGGCTTTTAAAACCCAAACGGCACTAAGCCAGACGGTGCTTCTTAATTTAAAAAGAAAAGAACAAAAATCCTCGTGGTGTCACAGGAGGATTTGGGCAGGATCGGCCATCGAGACGATTCCAAAAGTCTCCTTTCTGAAAGCTGCGAAAGGGAAAGGGGGCGCGTTGAAGAGTAAAATCGCAGCGCCTCAATTTATTGGTTTATTTTTACCCCCCTGGCCACTGAAGAGACGGTTATGAATTTAATTGAAACTGCGATTTACGAGTCCTTGACTTTAACATCGCTGAGACTGAGGCTGCAAATTCCCAGCCACGCTTCCTTGAGAGAGTAAGGCTGAATACCGCTCAGCTGGAAGTAATCCCTCTCAAACTCCATGGGACGTCTTCCTGAGAGGACAGGTATAGGTTTGCGGTGGAAGCCCCATTGAATGAGACTCGCTCGCTTCCGAATAAACACGCTACAAATCACCTTAAAATACAGACTACGTTGTTGTTGGGTTGTGGATTGTAGCCTTATCGAGGAAACTTAGGGTTGCATCCAGTGTTAGTCTAACGCAAGGTCCATCGATTTCAAGGGGTCTATCTAAGTAGGACTAACATTGGATACAATCCATAAACCCTCCGATGCCAAATTTGCAATGTCTGCTGTTTCTGACCAGATCCCCTCTGGTTTTGCATGGAGTGAGATGGAGCATCATTCACAGCCAGCTGCGCAGCTAGGTAATTTTAGGGCATGGACATAAGGGGTGGGGAGTGGGGCCTTCAGATGGCCATGTATATTACTTGTAAAGTACACATTTGTCTTCCCCACCCACCCTCACCCCATGGCAACAACCATTCCATGCTTTACAACAGCTTCTACATTCCTTTGTGTTAGGACAGTACCACCAACAAAACTGTTTGCCAACACTGATTTAAAAGTACACTGTGCCTGTTTGCAGTTTTGCATTTTAAACTCACTGAAATCAGAGCACCATTATGGTGACAGGTATAGAAGGGAGTTTTGCTTCTGCTGCCCTGATGCTGTCATCGGCTGTCACTCTCTGAGAGATCACGGGGGGGGGGGGCTGGGCTGCAGGGCCCTGGATTTTGACCCCAAGACCTAGGCCTAGCCACCCCACTGTTTGCACAAGTGGACCTCATTTACAAAAGCTTCCGTGATACAAAATGTTTTAGTCTTGAAGGTGCCACAGCAAGACTCTTGGTTGTTTTTGCTGCAACGGACTAACAGGGCCATCCTCCGGAAGTGGTTCCAAGTCCCCATGGTTGATCTCAGTCAAGCCCCTTGGAGTCTGCTGCCCTTCCACCCACCCCTCGAAGTAGCAGCTGGACCATGTACTTCTCTCCCTTTGGGTCTGTGATTCAGGAGGGCTTTTCCACCACAGCATCCTTCCTGCCCATCACTGAAGGCCCTCTCAGCGCCTTGCTTTGAGGACCAATTGTCACTGAAACATTCGCTCAAATATCACGGCCACCTCATCTTCCACCTCAGCCTCCCCACAGCACCTCAGGATAGATAGACTGCTTAGATCCAGGGCAAGGGAAGCCTGGCAAGGGAGCAGCAAAGTAATCCTCACTGCCCATTCTCACCCCATCCAAAGGGACAGAGGCAAGAGTTATCTGGAGAGAGCTGCAGGATTTTAAAATAAAATGCCTCAGATCTCTTCGCTTAGTTGCAGGGGATTGCTGTGTGACTCACATACACAGGAGAAGACCTTCACCAGAGCGAAAAAAAGACTGTTCACTGTTTTCTCTTAGGAACTCAAAATATAATCCTTCAAAACCTGGGAACTGGGCACATTGTATGTATCCCTAACTTTTCTTCCTGGGCCAGATCCTCACCCCGTGTCACATCAATGCAATCCCATCATGGGACACTATATCACTCTTGTGCATTTATACCTCATACCACACACAATGACATTTGTTGCGGTATTTCAGATAATATAGAATAAAAAGCAGGAAATAGCAGTAGAAAAGCAGTATACAGAATGCGCACTGTGCCCCAACAGTTATCAGTACACTTCAGTACCGATAAAAAGCATTAGTGTCATCCTAGCCATGGAGAAATGGATTCACTTCACCCGAGGCTGGCTTCTTGACTTCAAAGAAGGTTGCAGATGCCCCTGGTAGATTTTTTCTTACTTCTTCTGAGTGAGTTCTAACCATCGCAAAACAGAGTTGACCCATTGAAATGCATGGAGCGAGTCAGATACAATCCTTAGATGATGAACTTGGGTCAGATTAGTGGTGCACCGTATGATCTGAATATGCCTACTGGCAAGTGAGTCCCACTGTGTCCCACGAGGCTACAGAATTACAGCCTAAAAGAGTCAGGAGCTCTGGGTACAAGGAATTCTGACTCGTTTCTCGAATGGAGCTCTCCATCCAGCTCCAGGCCCCTTAGTTCCATTCTTGCATTCACTTAAGTTCAGGGTGGGCAACTTGTGGCCCTCCAGATGTTGCTGGATTGCAACTCCCACCATTGGCTATGCTGGCTAGGGCTGATGGGAGTTGCAGTCCAACAACACTGAGAGGGCCACAAGTATGTACCAGTTTCCTCCTGATTAGAATCTAGGATTTCCAAGGTAAAATCCAACATAAATCCTACTTAGAGTAAACCCATTGAAATGACTAGGACTTAAGTTAATCGTGACTAACTTTAGTCTCATTAATTTCAGTGGGTCTACTCCAAGTAGGACTTATGTTGGATTTTACCCTCAATCCCTCCAGAACCACAATCAAGCAAATGATATTTTTAAATTAGCGTTTTTGTACATTAAATGCATTGCTTCATATCTCCATGGAAGTAGGGGGTGATTACTTTTTCTGCTTTCTGACATCTTCTGCAACCAGAGGTGCCCTTCAAGTTGATGCATGCAGCTATTCCAGCATAACCACAGAGGAAGCAATTTGTAAGTGGCAGCTAAAACCTCTAACTATAAAAGTCATTCATTGAAAGCACCTGCCTAGATAAATTGCTGAATATCCTCTCCAAAAGATTTTCAAGAAAAGGGTGGACAAGTCTCCGGAGATGTTGGAGATATACAATAGCTTTTCTTGGGGTATAGCTATACTGCAGTCATATATGGGGTTTCTTTCTACCAGTTTAACTGTCATGGCTTCTCCCTAAAGAATCCTGAGGATTTTAGTTTAGCAACGTTCTGAGAAGTCAGTTTGAAGTCCATAGTCTTCATCACAGAACTACTCAGGAGATGACAATTAAACCAGGTTAAATCTGAGGTGCAGATATGCTCTAGGTACAAAAGCTTAGCATAGAAGTGAGAAGACTATAGCTTGGGATTTGGAGTGGGGTTATAGGTAAAATAATGACTCCTGAGTTGAACATGTGCTCAGAGGTACCCTGTTCCTTAATTCTAAGTGTATGTCTGGCCCCTAAGCAGCTATTTTTTTCATTTGGGTCTGGTTGGTGTATCAGAGTCCTAGCAAAAAACAAACCCCACAGTAGGTTCTGCAAGCCTTAACTCTGCCCTTGTTGTTGTTGTTCAGTCGTTCAGTCGTGTCCAACTCTTCGTGACCCCATGGACCATAGCACACCAGGCCTTCCTGTCCTGCGCTGTCTCCCGGAGTGTGCTCAAGTTCATATTCATTGCATCGGTGATGCTATCTAGCCATCTCATCCTCTGCCGTCCCCTTCTCCTTTTGCCTTCAGTCTTTCCCAGCATCAGGGTCTTTTCCAGAGAGTTTTCTCTTCGCATTAGGTGGCCAAAATATTTGAGCTTCAGCTTCAGTATCTGTCCTTCCAATGAGCACTCAGGGTTGATTTCCTTTAGGATGGACTGATTGGACCTCCTTGCAGTCCAAGGGACTCGTAAGAGTCTTCTCCAGCACCACAGTTCGAAAGCATCAATTCTTCGGTGCTCAACCTTCCTTATAGTCCAGCTCTCACAGCCATACATTACTACTGGGAAAACCATAGCTTTGATTAGACGGACCTTTGTCGGCAAGGTGATGTCTCTGCTTCTTACTATGCTGTCTAGGTTGGCCATAGCTTTCCTCCCAAGGAGCAAGCGTCTTTTAATTTCATGGCTACAGTCACCGTCTGCGGTGATCTTGGAGCCCAAGAAAGTAAAATCTGTCACTGCTTCCATTTCTTCCCCTTCTATATGCCAGGAAGTGATGGGGCCAGATGCCATGATCTTAGTTTTTTTAATGTTGAGTTTCAAACCAGCTTTGGCACTCTCCTCTTTCACCCTCAACAAGAGGCTCTTGAGATCCTCTTCGCTTTCTGCTCTGCCCTACCCTGGCACAGACAACGCACTGCATCTCTTCTCCTTCTTAAATACCAAACTTAGATCCAAAATCTGTGACTGCCGTTTACAATCTCATTTTTAAGTTCTGAGTGCTTTCCCTGTTAACTAGTCACATACATTTTCCAAAATTATTATTTTTTATTATTACATTTATATCCCACCTTTTTAACCATTACCTAACAGTGATCTAAATTATGTTTAGCAGAGGTGGTTTCTTATGTGGAGGGCTAACTTCCCCAAAATAATTTTCATGGGGCCGGCAGAGTAAGACAGTGGACTCAAGGGGTGGAGGGCAGTGAGCAGCAGCCAGACATCAGAGTTTAGAGCTTGAGTGCCATTCGGCCTGCCCTGCACCCCCCTAAGCTAGCCTGCTGCCCTCAGAGGTGGTGGAAGATGTTATCCCATCAACAGTGTTGATGTAAGAGTCAACTGACAGTCCAGTAAGCTTCTGCACTGGGGATGGGGTGGGGAGAGGTGCCAACTTGTCTTTTATCTCAGGCAGCAAAATGTCTTCAGCTGGCCCAATTTTAGGTCTGTAAACAGAAAGGCAGTATATCGCTGATATTGCAGTACTAACAGTGGGTGGGACAGTATTTGATTCGGGTTGCCAAATTCTTAGGGAGATTGTTGGGCTCCACGCCTGTGCCTAGAGGAAATGCTTGCCATTTTCTTCTATGAACTTTCTGAAGCAGAGTCCTGGAAAGTACCAGGTCAGTTCAGCTCCCAGTGTGCGTGAAAAGGAAGGATCAGCCAAAGGCTTCATCTAAACAGCAGCCAGTTATGAATTTTCAGTGACGTCAGGGACACCACAGATTGCTTCACAAACCCCTCAGGAATTGCTGGAACTCTCTAGCATGGTGGTTTGCAAATGGATGTGTGTATAAAAAAAAACACCTTGAAATTCTAAATAAATGTTATTTACAGTACAACAGCAGCTCAGTTAAAATAAAATAAAATAAACCTGTGGCAGATGGTCAGGGAATGCTTTCTTGGTATTGCGGTTTTGGTTTCGGAACTTCACAGCCTTTTGAATACTGTGCTACCCAAAGGGATGAGCGTGGCCTATATAGAGAAGTCATTTATAATGCCTAACAAATACTGATTGATCAAAATCTCTAGTGCTGCTTCCTTTTGAAAGAACACAAAAATACAAGATTTACAGTGCAATCCTAGACAAGTCTACTCAGAAGTAAGTCCCACTGAGTTATGTGGGAGTTACTCCAGGTAAGCTGGTATAGGATTGCAGCTTCAGCAGCCAAATCCTAAAACTGAGCATTAGCAGGGGCAAGGACTGGTCCAAGCAGAAACCTTAGGGGGGATCTTCACAACAACAGAATGAGAAGCATGTTGGTGTATTACCTGGATTTTCATGGAATTGGCTTTGGTCTGTCAGGGACACACGAAGCAAGATAAGCCAAGTGTAGTGTACCTTTAAAATCTGGTTTTCACCGCTTGAGAGGAACATACTTCTGGGTGGGGTGGGGTAGAACTGAATGTCATCAAACTGGCAGGGGCTTTTCAACCAGTGAGAGAGGCTTGTTTCCCACCCCTGTCCTGATTCCCTGCTGCTATTACATTATGAATGGACAGCAAGTAATTTTCCCCGTGTATGCAGATTTCCCAGAAGAAACCAAAATCCCCAGTTCTCCAGTGCAGCATCTGAAAGCTCCTGAGAACTACCCCCACCCCAACTTCACCGCATCCCAGCAATTTGCTGCAGAGCTATTGCTCCCACCCCATTTCTCCCCATGTGTGCACTTTTTCCTATTGCTTCCAACCCCCTTCCCCACCCTTCTCCCTTACTCCTTCTCCCTGCTTCTAACGAGAAGCTCCCATAAACCCAAAAGATCATTACTGTGATAAAGCCATAGAGCAGAGAAGGGACTTTAGATAACAACAAAGAAACAACTTTACATCAGAGAAACTACAGAACATCAAAGAAGTACAGCATCGCGATTTAAGAGAGCATCGGAGAAGCAAAAGAGCTCCTTAGGGTGAGTTTCTAAAGTTAGCTTTCAACCCTTTCACTGCAGGGGAACGAGATTTATTTCTTCTAAGTAAACATGCACAGAAGGGGGGATACGTTAAAGATTAAAAGCAGGCTATCTAAGGTGAATGAGTATCCCCACTACTGTGGAAATGTGAGGGGTCGCTGCTGCGCTCTTGGGGATTATTTCAATGGGAATGGGAGAAACTATCCATTTGGGAAACAAGAGGGAATGGGGTGTCCCACCCCCCTGACCACGTCACTGCCAGGTCACAGAGACATGCCCAAGATTTAATGCAGGAGGACATGGCACACTGTGGTAAAACCTCCAGGGAGCCCCTTTCATTAAAAAAAAGTCAGAGTAAAAGGAGTTTCAGAGAATGTGGCTTTTCAAGAGGGGAGAGGCTGGTTGGCAGCAAATTGGTGACAATGTCATCTGTCACGAAGGAACTCAAATTGCTCTAACTTCACATTAAATCACTCATGAAAACATTCAAAACAACCTTTAGTCAATTAAGCTTACAAGTTTTAGGCTGCAATTCTATGCACATTTACCCAGGAGTAAACCACCCTGAATACAGTGGGACTTATTTCTAAGTCAACCCACATATGATTGTACTGTATGCCAATTCATCTGTTGATTAAATTTGCATACATTTGTATATGGGCAAAAAAAAAAAAACTGAAGCGAGCAGCATCCTGCGTATGCAGTTTTTATAAGTGTGTGTGTATGTTTATATACACATACACACACACTTCATGATTAATTGGGGGAACCTTTTAATTAATTTAGTCTACCTGATTAATCAGTTACGTGTCTCCAACTATGGGCACCTCTCTTGGCACTAGCCAGGTTCCCTGCCTCTCCTGATTTTTATTTTATTTCTTAAAGGCTTTTTTAAAAATTTGTTTTCTACCTGGGAAGCTGGCCTGCTGCAAAGTGAAGGGCTTCCCTCCAGTGCTGTCTGTATTTGGGTTCAAAAGAGTAGCCCTGTGGAGTTCAGGCCTCACCTCTGCCTTGTACTTAGGTTGTTGGCCAGGTTACTTTTCTTTTAGTCTCACCAGTTTTGTGTTCTGAGAAATAAATAGTTTGTGACCAGCCAGACTCACAATGGCAGCCATTTTATGAGTGGTCAAGCCCCCAGCCATAGCATTCATTTTGTGAGACCACCCACAACACTCTCTCAAAATTCCAAATGTGCCCACCGACACAAAGAGACTGCTGAGTTATATATTGCGGTTCTAATAATAATAAATGAAATAACTGACAAAGTGCCACGATAAGAATGTAAGAAGAGGCTGAATCAGGCCAGGCCTCTCCAATCCATCATCCTCTTTCTCACAGTGGCCAGCCAAATGCCTCTATTAATTTGTTCAACCTCCTTTTAAAGCCATCCAAATTGGTAGCCATCTCTACATCCTGTGGAGGCGAATTTCATAGTTTTAACTATTTGCTGTGTGAAAAAGTACTTCCTTTTATCTGTCCTGAATCCTCCACCATTTAGCTTCATAGGATTACCCCTGGTCAAAGATGTAGAAAAAGTCTTTCTGGCCACTTGTTCTACACCATGCATTATTTTATTCACTTCTATTATGTCCGACTTTATTTGCCTTCCCCCACTCCCTTAACTAAGGACTTCTCCACACAGGACTTTTAAACTGCTATTGAAATTTGTTACTCACAGAAGTTTATGGGTCCTTTACATGATGTCATCAACCTCCAGCAACTCTCCTGTGCTTTCTGACCATTTCCACGGCTTTATTTGAAATGGAAATAATAAGGTAATTTTAAAAAATGCAAATTGAATTTGTCTGTGTAAAGAGGGAGGTGTACTATAACAGCAGTGCCATCTAGTGGCTGTATAATGAAACATATAAAACTTGCAGATAAAGGCAACCCCTGGGAGGGGGGAGGAAGTGTGTGTGAAGGAGCCAAGCTTAATCCCGCAAAGAATCTGGAAGCAGAAGGCTTGGTAAAGTTGCAGGATAAAAAGCCCAGTGTGGAGAAGTTCTAAGCCCCAAATGTTGTAACATTTTATCATGGGGGGGACCCTTTAATAATACCCCAAATGTGCTGCTTGAAGTAGCCACCACATTCTGCCTTATGGTAAGGCAGCAGCTTGCATTGCCACACTGAAGGCAACTTCCCAGCCTTGGGTAGACACAAGAGGTTTGCCCCATGACAGAGGAATCCCCTATTTCTCCCACACCCCATGGAAAACCTGTTGCAGGAGTGTGGTGGTTGGTGCTCCTCGGTGCATTCCAGCTCAAGCATCACTAGAATGTCATGTAGTGGAGCTTCCCAGCTGGGAAGTATGAGAATTTTGTTCCAGTTCTCAATTCAACTGAACTTGTCTTGAACACAACCACAAAAGGAAGCCCATTTTTTTCAAAGAATGTTTGCACACTAGTAAAATTGTGATCACGTTTGGAAAATATGTTTTGTTTTTCTTTTTAAATGTGCACCTTGAAAGTCACATTTTTTAAAAAAGCCTTTTCAAGCTTTAGTCAATGCGGTGGGGTGGGGGAGTTCACACTTTCCCCATTTGAAATACACACTTTCTCCATTTTAATGAACTGAAAAACATGCCGTAAACTAAAATGAAAGTGAGCCGAACCAAGCTTCAAATGAAGTTTGGAGAATTTTGGCAAGCTCAAACATCCCTGATTCTCCCATTTGTACTTTCCAGGGATCTATCTTCTCCCCACCCATATCTTGCAAGTATCTTTGTACAGTACAAGTAGGCTAAACATGGTACCTGGGCAGGGAGGGACTCTTGATCTCTTGCAAAGCCTATGGAAATGATAGTTTATGCTTCACTTGGGGGAGAGGCCATAGTTCAGTGGGAGAACTCCTGCTTTGCACACAGCAGGTTTTACATCCTTTCCTTCCCTGGCATCTCTAGGTAAAAGGATCTCCAGTAAGTAGCAGGGCTGGGATATATCTCCCCCTCCCCACCAGCCACTATTGATTAGAGTGGACAAAACTAGAACAGATGGAAGACCAGTGTTATACCAGAGAACATTATATATTCAAACCAGTCAAGAGACATTTTCAGGATCTGGCCCTAAACATTGGCCACAAGCCTTGCTTCGGAGCTATTTGGAGCAGATTAGAGCCATGTGGCTTTCCAACATAATCTGCAATAAACAATCTTGGTGGAAATATCTAAGTAGAGTTTATTCATTGCTGAGAGGGAAGTGAGCAGTTGTGCAGTAGGACTCCATTTTAAAGCTGAAAGTTGTGTTTGAATGAACCACACACAAGCACATGTGTTTGCGACACACTGACACCACACAAAAACAAGAATATAAACACATTCCCTCCTCCTCATGTAAACTCTCTTTCACATGCATCCTTAGTCCATCTGTTCCACTGAAACCACTGTTCCTCGAAGCATCCGTTCCCTGTCTCCCCATCTAACGCCAGAACAGGTCAGACATCAGACTTTCTGGACTAGTTTACAATATTGATAGCACTTTTCCCTAAAAAGTGCACAGAGATGTGCAGTTATAATTGCTGTGACATAGACAGGACTACCAAGGGTGGGGGTGGAAATGAGTCAAATGCTGGGACCCCGATAGTGGCAGGGTTCCACTACCACCGCCCTGGTGGTAGTGGAAGGGATACTTTCAAAGCTCCTTGGCAGGCTTGGTTGTAGATCCTGCTGCTGCTGCTGTGGTGGTGATGGTGATGGTGATTTCTATCACCCTCCCAAGGTGGCTTATAAACCAATTTCTAAAAATATAATCATGTTACAAGTGACGGCGACAACAATTAACTAACATTAAGAGGGACAGTCATGGATCTCTTCAGTGTGTGTGCGTGTGTATGTGTGTGTGTGGGGGGGGGGAGTATTCCAGCCATACCACAACCACCATCCTTCCATTTGCTATAATCCCTTCTGTTGAAAGTCATGGGACCTACTTCCCAGGTGTGGAATTGTCAGTATGGATAACCAGGCTGTGGCTTGTTTGTTCATTCATTTCCCCTTTCAGTGACACAAAGGTCTGTAAAAGTGAGTTTTCCTCCCTTCCTTCTAGCATCAGACTAGGGATCTCAGCAGTTCTCTGTCCCTCCTTCCTTCTGGTCCCGGGGTTCTTGATCCCATCTGGCTTTTTTTCCACCCTCCCAACTTTTCTGTATCCCTCCTTCTTTTGGGCCTATTCTCCAACTCTTCCCTGCCGTTTATCCTACCATCCTTCTGGCTAAAACACTGAGCTAAAGTCAGGAAGACTCCTATTCAAACACCATCTTTGCCATGCACTTGCTGCTAGGAGGCCTCAGGCAGGCTGCTCTTCTTCTCCCCCCCCCCAAACCACAAGGGAAAGGCAGCGAATGCAGCAGGTGAAGAGGGCAGAAATAGTTCTCAGAAGTTCTCCATGCATTTCAGAAAACAAAGCTTCCTGACGGACATTCCTTAATAAGAGAGCTAAGGAATTTACTTTTGCAGGTTGCCCAATGCCTCTCAGGAAGGAAAGGATTTTTTTCAAAAATGTGCTGGGCCTTAATAAATGTAGGCACTTCTGAGAACTGTTTCTCCCCTGGTAATTCGTAGTCTCTCACTCAGCCTCAGTCTTCCTTTCTGCAATATGGGGGCCAATAATACTAACTTAACTTACAGGATTGTTATAAAGATTACAACTAGATAATACATGTGTGTGAAGAGCTTTAAACATCTGTAAGTTCTGTACAGATGAAGGTGATGCTGCAGCTGATGATTTTCCTTTATGGGCTGCATAAGTCTCTTTTATCTTTCCTTGCCCTCTGATATCCTCTAATACTTCTCATCTGATGCCCCTTTCCTTCTTGTCTTTATCTGTTTTTCTTTTTGGAAGCTATGTTGAAAATATCTTGGCCTTGGGGGTCTACATTTTCACTTCTTAAAGTAACCTAGTTCTCCTTGCACCCTTCCACTTAGCTCAAAAATGTGTGGGCTGAATCTGCCCAGAAGGCAAAGTGGAGGGGGTGGGGCATTCAACGCCATTTGCATTATGCCAGCAAGAGAGGATCTGATTGTTATCACAAACAATCCCATAGGATAAGTAACCCAGCAATTTGCCCCTTTCACCCCTTACCAGAACAATATACAAGAACAGATTTCCACATTCATTAGTTATGGAAATTTTCATAAAGCCTTGATTTTCAGAGCACCAGATATAATCTTCAAAGTGAGATTCCTGGATCTTGCCTGCAGTGAAACCTATGGGATCCAGATTTAATTTGGAGATTTATGGATCTCAGCAGTTTCAGACATTACACCAGAAGCAGAAAATCAGAAGTGATGTGTAGCTTTTCTGCAAGATTCACAACTAATGTGTATGTGAATTAGCTCATCACATGAGTCTTAACAATGCTTACAAAGGTAGCAAATGAAGGGCATCAAGGTAACATGCTGTGAAACCAGTAGTCAAACTGCAATGTATTATTAAGTAGACTAGAAGTCATGTTTTAAGGTTACTAATGATGCCATATGCAATGCAAGAAATGCAATCCACTCTTGCAACAGCTGGAAGAATGCTGAGGCACAGATTTCAGACTGCATTGCACACTGCAATATACCTTTGGCCAGTCTGCTAGTGCTGAGGACTGTGACTGATGCTGCCACTGCTGAAATTAATATGCAAAGCCTAGTTAACTTTTCAGCAAAATTTAGTTCATATACCAGTTTATGATATGAAATAGGGCTGTGCACCACTTCGGTCCAAACGACCAAATCCCGAAGTGAATCAGTGTGTGTGTGTGTGGGGGGGGTCATTGAGCTCCGAGTGGGTCAGAATAGCACGGAGGCAGTCCAAAGTGAAGCAGGTCACCCCCAAAGCGCCTCAGTGCTGCTCAGAGATTTAGAGCTATTCTAAAGCCCGGACAGCCTTTCTTTAAAATATATCAGTTTGTGAAAGATCAGGGAGGGGGCGAGGAGGAGGAGGAGGAGGAGGGAGGGGGGAATGGTGAGCGTTGGTGAATAGCAACTCTAGTTGCCAGATTAGGGCTGAATTTAACCCTGCGGTCTCCAATCAGTGAGAGTGGTGGAGGAGGGCAGGGGGAATGTTGTATATAACAGGAGATCAGTTTGCTTTTGTTTCACTGAGAGAGAGTGTTGGTTAGAGAAAGAGCTGGTTAGAGGGAGAGTTGGCTAGCTAGATCTGCGTGGGGTGTGTGTTCTGCTGCAGCTTCACTCGCCATTCTTCTTCCTTCCCACCCAGCCCTTCTCAGTTCAACTATTCCTATTACTCTTTCTTTCCTGCTAGATTCTTTATTCAAAACAAAACAAAACCATTTAAAAAGTACTTTAGTTTCCCTGCCTTGTTCTTTGGCTGTCCCCACCCCCACCCCTGCCCTTCTGAATTCCTGTATTCCTTCCCATTTCAACTCATATATATATATATATATATATATATATATATATACACACACACACACACACACACACACACACTAGAGTTAGAACACTGCATTGGGTTAACTGCATTGCATGACAGTAATAATAGCAATCCATTATTAATAATTAATTGGAGAGTCAATAATTGCGTGTTTTCTAGAAAGTTTCTAGGGACACAATCCGAAGCATGTTTGGACAGGGAAAAAAAAAATTCTGTCTAAACATGCGTAGAACTACACCCTAAATCTAATCATGTAGTAACAACTTCTGAAACAACAGTGAGTTTTTAAAGAGACATTCAGCACAATCCTATTTACTTATAAATAAGTTCCATTGTGTTCGATGGGGCTTTCTCCAAGGTAAGTGTACATAGGATTGCAGCCTAAATGAAACGCCCCAGCCTTACCTATAATTCTAGCATTATATTGGGTGTGCCACATCAGATGGGTTTGTTCTGTTCCTATACACAATTATTTTGCCTCAATCTACTATCAGATTCATTCTATGATTCTAGTTAAAGCAGGAACTTTAGAAATATATCTTTGGCTTCTAGGACTGCATCTAATTTGCATCTGATAGTTGCATGTTTAATTAATATTTGTTTGCCAAGTTTCTATAAATGCTGTACAGATGCCATGGGCATGTTATGTCTGTTCTACAATGTCCTTACTTGGAAATTGTTACCCTCATATTTGATGATGTTGACTAAATGCTTGACAAATATTGATATACAGATTCGTGGGACTGGAATTACAAAAAAGCTGAGCTTCAATTTACTGGTCTCATTGTTTCTACACTTCTAGGGTTTGGAGTGGGGGAGCATCACATTGTCAGACTTCCTTTTGATGCCACAAAGGATATAAGCCTTCTTTCTCCTTTTCTTTTCATATGGATTATCTACTACAATCCTATATCCACTTACCTGGGAGTAAACCTTATTGAACTTAATGTTAAGTCCCACTGATATCAGTGAGGCTTACTCTCAGGTAAGTGGGTAGAGAAACTGTTAGATTTCTTTTGGCTCTAACTTCCTTTTTGCCTAGGTGGGAGCCTCCCTCACAGAAGAGAAGGGTGAGAAAATAAGTATTGTCAGTAATGGAGGGCAGGCAGCCTGAAGAAATATGAAATTGGCACAGAACCAGAGTAGGCTGGTGCCAGGGTTTACAAGGAGGCACAAGCACAGCAGTGAGAGAGATTATTTTAGCAACTGAACAACTGACTAAAGGGAAGAATAATGACAGCAGGACACCAGTGACTGGGTAATCCTGGGCAAGAGCAAATATCATGCCAAACATACTTTTTAAAGAAACCTGTCATTTCTTAGGTGTCTAACATGGGCATCACTAAAGCATACTGTGGACAGTTGCAAAGAAAGTGAGAACCCTGTATCTTTAATAGTTCTGTAGACGAAGACATTTTAGGAGATGGAGATTTTGTCACCCCTGTCTGTAAGCTGCACCTGCCAGGCAGCCTCTTCTGTACAGCTATTGAAATCACTGGAGTTCTGGCCTTCTTTACCTGCTCACCCCACCCCGGTGCCTCAGGTGTTATATGCTGCCAGTGGATCATATGTTGCTAGGAAGGTTGCTGTTTTTAAAAGACATTGATTAAACAAAGAATCCCATCTATTATGATGGCTATTACAGCAGTTCTTTGATCCAGCACTCACATCTGTCTCAAGTCAGCATTAAGATGATCTTGCAAGAATAATAGCTTTCATCATGGAAGCTACCAATACAGAATGTTGGATCATGTCCCGAATGTGTCATAGGTTTAAGCAAGAGATTTTGGGTGAATCTATCAAAATCTCAATGGGACATTGCCGTAGGTATTTCAAAGAATATTGACATGCATGATGAACGAACACCTCAGATTATATAATATGTGTACAGTGACACACACACACTAAACAACACACACCTGAATAAGGATAGGTATCTGTGACCTAAAGCAATCCTGACAGATACGTTGCTGCAGCTGGTATTTACATGGGAATATTAGCATACATAGGGGCTGCAGTGGCTTAGTGGTTAAGACGCTGAATTGCAGACCGGAAGGTCAGCAGGACAGCAGTTTGAGACCCGAGTGCTGCGTGACGGAGTGAGCTCCCGTCTTCAGTCCCAGCTTCTGCCAACCTAGCAGTTCGAAAGCAAGAAATTGCAAGTAGATAAATAGGTACCGCTTCAGCGGGAAATGTAACAGCATTCCATGCACCTCGGTGTTCAGTCATGCCGGCCACATGACCACGGAAGTGTCTTCAGACAGCGCTGGCTCTTCGGCTTAGAAATGGAGATGAGCACCACACCCTAGAGTCGGACACGACTGGTTGGGGACACCTTTACCTTTATTAGCATACATAGAGCTTTGTAGGACAGCATAAGCCAAGAAGACATGTCTCTGCCTGGAATAGCTGGCTATCTAAACACCAACAGTGGTGAGAGACATCAGCAAGAAGAGGGAGAGGCAAGGGTAACAAAGAAAGAATGTGAATACTTCTTCTTCATCATCATCTGTAGTATTTGTATACCATTTTTCTACTAAAAGCACTCAAAGCAGCTTACAAAAGGGTAAAACAATCACAGTCCAACAATATAAGATTTGAAATGGGGTTGCATCCAATGCTAGTCGTACTTAGAGTAGACCCATTGAAATGAATGGGGCTTAGATTAACCTAACATTAGATACAACCCAAAACATTAAATAGAAAAATAGCAGCACTAAAAGCACTATTTTAAATACCTATTTAAAAGCAGAAATCTGTAAAAAGAGCAGATCATAATATATTACAAGCTCGTTGGATTAAAAATAAAAAAGGCCATAGCTCAGTAGTAGAGAGACATGCTTGGCATGCAAAAGGTCTCAGGTTCAATCCCTGCTATCCCCAGAGAAAAAGGGGGATCAGGTGGCAAGTGACGACAAAGGCATCTCTCTGCTCAAAACCCAGGAGAGCTACTGCCAGTCAGAACAGACAATACTGGACTAGATAGACCTGGGCGAAGGCAGCTTCCTATGTTCCTAACTATCTTTGGAGAAAGGCCATAGCTAAATGATGGAGCACATGCACTGAATGCAGAAGGTTCAGTCCCTGGCATCCCCAAGCAGGGCTGCAAAAGACTCGTCCGAAATCCCAGTGAGTGCAGAAAATACTGAGCTAGATGGGCCAGTGTTCTGAATCTATATAAGGCAGCTTCCCATGTTCCTAAGAAGACAGGGAACACATTGAATCTCCATAAGAAAGGCATTCCATAGTTTTGGCACCACCACCACCAGGAAGGCCCTGTCACTTGTGCCCTCACATCTGATCTTATGCAATGTCCAAATGAATGGACAGGTTCCATGGGAGGAGGTGATTCTTGAGGTAACCTGGTCTAGCCTGTTAAGGGCTTTCAAGGTTACAACCAGCATTTTAAATTGAGCCTGGAAACAGACAACCAATGAAAATGGAGTAAGACTAGTAGTGTGTGCTTTGATCGTTGGGCCTCAGATAACAGTCTGGCAGCCACATTTGGGACTGTTGCTTCTGAGCTGTTTTTAAAGGCAGCCCCACATAGAGAGTACCATGATAGTCCAGCCTGGAAGTAAGTAGGGCATGATGACAGTATCACATTTGCCTCTCCTTGAAACCTTCAAGAACGAAGATTCTACACAACCTCTGGTTAGTTTGTTGAATTCCTGGATACTTCTGGACTATCATATATGATGCTGCTATAGGTCCACGTAGCTCAGTGTTGTCTGTTCTGAGACCAGCTCTTTCCCATCACCTGTGACCTGATTCTTTCACCTGGTGAAAGATACCAAAGGCAGACCCAGGCCATTCTGAAAGCAAAGCTTGTGCTTTGCCATTGAGCTTTGGTCTCTCCATTAAAAAGGCACAGAATACGCAACAGGTGTATCATTTATTGGATCCAACTTTCTTTTTAAAATGCAAGCCTTCAAGCCTTGCAGAACTACAGTTCTTCCATCAGAATTAAATGTTCAAGGGAAACATAAAATTAGATAGATAGATAGATAGATAGATAGATAGATAGATAGATAGATAGATAGATAGCTGGTAGATCATTTATTTAAAAATAGCTCACAGACCATGTGTGTTTCTTTACAAATAAAAGGAAAATGCACATGCAGACAAAAACATATGCTCACAACAGTATAGGGGAGCAACTGCATATGCTTTTGCAACAATTGCAACAGCACAGGGGCACAATCCTATGCAGGTTTAAACAGAAAAACATCCTGCAACTCCCAGCATTCTCTAGCCAACACCGCTGCCTGGGGAATGCTGGGAGTTGTAGGATGTTTTCCGGTCTAAACATGAATAGGATTGCGCCTTTAATGTTAAATGAGCAAAGTCAAGGATCATAATCTGAAAGCATCTTTGGTCTAATTTTTAAAACTGTATTTAAAAGCATTGCAAACTCCAGGGTAATGTTGATATCATGCTCGTCCAGACATATTAGAAGTAGAACCACTTCCGAACTACCAAGATAGGATGCAAAAACTTGGCTGAATCAATTTTGCTTCACTGCCCTGATTAAAATTACATGAAAACATCATATGTATCAATGTTTCAGTATCCCCAGAAACACAAGGGCAGAGTTTTAGAGCAATAGATATTCCTCCTTATCAGCCTTCTAACTGCATCATATTAAACCTTGCTACTGTGAAAGCCACATGGTACTTTGGGATAGTCAGATTCTATAAATACCACTTTCTCTTCAGATCATACAAACAAAATAAGTTGAAGTTAAAGTCTTTCATTTCCAGACACTGGTTGTATAATATTAGCAAGCTCTTGCCAGTCTTTAAATCTACTTTCCTGCACTTAACTTTCTTGCCCTCTGTGCTACCTTTTATAAATATGTGCCTCAGTCTTTAGAGGCTTCCAGTATTATTCAACACCCAAAGTTCATAACATTATTAGCCTGGTCTCATTATGGATTGGACCTAGAACTCAGAATCACTGTCAGGTTTTGAAACTGGAAAACAGAAAGGCTAGAGTGCCTCTAACAGTGTCTTGACCCTATCCAGTTCGTTTCTGGACCCAAATCAAAGTGTTGTTGTTCAGTCGTTAAGTCATGTCCAACTCTTCATGACCCCATGGACCATAGCACGCCAGGCCTTCCTGTCCTCTGCTCTCTGCTGGAGCGTGCTCAAGTTCATATTCATTGCATCGGTGATGCTATCTAGCCATCTCATCCTCTGCCGTCCCCTTCTCCTTTTGCCTTCAATCTTTCCCAGCATCAGGGTCTTTTCCAGAGAGTTTTCTCTTCGCATTAGGTGGCCAAAATATTTGAGCTTCAGCTTCAATATCTGTCCTTCCAATGAGCACTCAGGGTTGATTTCCTTTAGGATGGACTGATTTGACCTCCTTGCAGTCCAGGGGACTCGTAAGAGTCTTCTCCAGCACCACAGTTCGAAAGCATCAATTCTTCAGCGCTCAACCTTCCTCATAGTCCAGCTCTCACAGCCATACGTTACTACTGGGAAAACCATAGCTTTGATTAGACGGACATTTGTTGGCAAGGTGATGTCTCTGCTTCTTACTATGTTGTCTAGGTGTGCCATAGCTTTCCTCCCAAGGAGCAAGCGTCTTTTAATTTCATGGCTGCAGTCACCGTCTGCGGTGATCTTGGAGCCCAAGAAAGTAAAATCTGTCACTGCTTCCATTTCTTCCCTTTCTATATGCCAGGAAGTGATGGGGCCAGATGCCATGTTCTTAGTTTTTTGAATGTTGAGTTTCAAACCAGCTTTTGCACTCTCCAATTTCACCCTCAACAAGAAGCTCTTTAGATCCTCTTCGCTTTCTGCCATTAGGGTGGTATTGTCTGCGTATCTGAGGTTGTTGATAATTCTCCCGGCAATCTTAATTCTGACCTGTGATTCATCCAACCCGGCGTTTCTCATGATGTTCTCTGCATATAAGTTAAATAAGCATGGCGACAACATGCAGCCTTGTCGTACTCCTTTCCCAATTTTGAAACAATCGGTTGTTCCATGTCTAGTTCTTACTGTTGTTTCTTGGCCCTCGTACAGGTTTCCAAGGAGACAGGTAAGGTGGTCTGGTACTCCCATCTCTTTAAGGATTTGCCACAGTTTGTTGTGATCCACACAATCAAAGGCTTTAGCGTAGTCAATGAAGCAGAAATAGATGTTTTTCTGGAATTCTCTTGCTTTCTCCATGATCCAGCGAATGTTGGCAATTTGATCTCTAGTTCCTCTGCCTCTTCGAAACCCAGCTTGTACTTCCGGTAGTTCTCGGTTCACATGCTGCTGAAGCCTAGCTTGTATTTTGAGCATAACCTTGATGGCATGTGAAATGAGCGCAATTGTACGGTAGTTTGAACACTCTTTGGCATTGCCCTTCTTTGGAATTGGAATGTAAACTGACCTTTTCCAGTCTTGTGGCCACTGTTGAGTGTTCCAAATTGGTTGGCATATTGAGCGCAGCACTTCAACAGCATCATCTTTTAGGATTTTAAATAGCTCAGCTGGAATACTGTCATCTCCGCTAGCTTTGTTGTTAGTAATGCTTCCTAAGGCCCACTTGACTTCACTCCCGAGGATGTCTGGCTCAAGTTCAGTGACTGCACTATCATGGCTATCAGGGACATTAAGATCTTTCCTGTATAGTTCCTCTGTGCATTCTTTCCACCTCTTCTTAATCTCATCTGCTTCTGTTAGGTCCCTGACTTTTTTGTCCTTTATCATGCCCGTCTTTGCACAAAACGTTCCCTTGAGATCTCCGATTTTCTTGAAGAAATCTCTAGTCTTTCCCATTCTGTTGTTTTCCTCGATTTCTTTGCATTGTTCATTTAAGAAGGCCTTCTTGTCTCTCCTTGCTATTCTCTGTAAATCTGCATTCAGTTGGGTATAGCTTCCCCTTTCTCCCTTGCTTTTCACTTCCCTTCTTTCCTCAGCTACTTGTAAAGCCTCATCAGACAGCCACTTTGCTTTCTTGCATTTCTTTTTCTTTGGGATGGATTTCGTTGCTGCCTCCTGAACAATGTTACGGACCTCCGTCCATAGTTCCTCAGGCACTCTGTCTATCAGGTCTAATCCCTGAAATCTATTCCTCACCTCCACTGTATATTCATAAGGGATATGACTTAGGTCATACCTGAATGGTTTAGTGGTTTTCCCTACGTTTTTCAATTTAAGCCGAAATTTTGCAAGAAGCAGCTCATGATCTGAGCCACAGTCAGCTCCAGGTCTTGTTTTTACTGAGTGTATAGAGCTTCTCCATCTTTGGCTACAAAGTACATAATCAATTTGATTTCGATATTGACCATCTGGTGATGTCCATGTGTAGAGTCGCCTCTTGTGCTGTTGGAAAAGAGTGTTTGCTATGATCAGCGTGTTCTCTTGGCAAAACTCTATTAGCCTTTGTCCTGCTTCATTTTGTACACCAAGGCCATGCTTGCCTGTTATCCCGGTGATTTCTTGACTTCCTACTTTAGCATTCCAATCCCCTATGATGAAAAGGACATCTTTTTTTGGTGTTAGTTCTAGAAGGTGTTGTAGGTCTTCACAGAACCAATCAACCTCAGCTTCTTTGGCCTCAGTGGTTGGGGCATAGACTTGAATTACTGTGATGTTGAATGGTTTGCCTTGGATTCGTACTGAGATCACTCTATCATTTTTGAGATTGTACCCCACCCCAGTACTGCCTTTCCCACCCTTTTGTTGACTATGAGTGCTACTCCATTTCTTCTAAGGGATTCTTGCCCACAGTAGTAGATATAATGGTCACCTGAATTAAATTCGCCCATGCCTGTCCATTTTAGTTCGCTGATTCCCAAGATGTCGATGTTCAATCTTGCCATCTCATGTTTGACCACCTCCAGCTTACCTTGATTCATTGACCTTACATTCCAGGTTCCTAAACAATATTGTTCTTTACAGCATCGGACTTTCTTTTCACCACCAGACACATCCACAGCTGAGTGTCCTTTCGGGTTTGGCCCAGCCACTTCACTCTTTCCGGCGCTACTTGGAAATACCCTCTGCTCTTCCTCAGTAGTATATTGGACACCTTCCGACCTGAGGGGCTCATCTTCCGGCATCATCTCTTTTAGCCTTGTGATACGTTCCATGGGGTTTTCTTGGCAAGAATACTGGAGTGGGTTGCCATTTCCTTCTCCAGTGGACCACATTTTGTCAGAACTCTCTGCCATGACCTGTCCGTCTTGGGTGGCCCTGCACGGCATAGCTTATGGCTTCACTGAGTTACGCAAGCCCCTTCGCCACAACGAGGCAGTGATCCATGAAGGGGCAAATCAAAGTATTGACCTTTAAAACCCTACGTGGTTTCAGATCCAGGATACCTGAAGGACCAGCTTCTCCTGCCTGAGTATTAAGATCATCAACAGAGACCTTCCTATGTGTTCCATATTCACACTTGTCTGGGACCAGAGAGCGAGCCTGTTTAGTGGCTGTACCCAGACTTTGGAATTCCATCCCCAGAGAGATCTGCCTCTCCTCTTCCCTGATCGTCATCTGCTGCAGTCCTTTAATTTTAGGAAAACCATTGTTTGTGATTTTAGGCAACTTTGGTTGATGGGTCTCTTCTGTGGTCTTAATGGCTTTTTCTTCCGGGGTTTGCTGTCCTTTTCTTTTCTCCCCTTTTCAGTAATGGTGTATTATTGTATCTTGATTGGTTTTTTATTGTATACAAACACACACACTCACACGTGTGTGTGTGTGTGTGTGTGTGGGTGTAATTTCTTTCTCTTTGTTAGCCACCTTGAACTGTTTGGAAAGGTGGGACATAAATGCTTCAAATGTATGTATGTATGTATGTATGTATGGAACTAGGAAGCAGTTTGAAAACATGGTTTTCAGGAACATTTAAACCCTTTGTTGTTGTTTATTCATTCAGCCATTTCCGACTCTTCGTGACTTCATGGACCAGCCCACACCAGAGCTTCCTGTCGGCTGTCACCACCCCCAGCTCCCCCAAGGTCAAGTCCATCACCTCCAGAATATCATCCATCCATCTTGGCTTTGGTCGGCCCCTCTTCCTTTTGCCTTTCACTTTCCCTAGCATCAGCATCTTCTCCAGGATATCCTGTCTTCTCATTATGTGGCCAAAGTACTTCAGTTTTTTGCCTTTAATATCATTCCCTCAAGTGAGCAGTCTGGCTTTATTTCCTGGAGTATGGACTGGTTTGATCTTCTTGCAGTCCAAGGCACTCTGAGAATTTTCCTCCAACACCACAGTTCAAAAGCATCTATCTTCCTTCGCTCAGCTTTCCTTATGGTCCAGCTCTCTAAGCCATAGGTTACTACAGGGAATACCATTGCTGTAACTATGCGGACCTTTGCTGTCAGTGTGATGTCTCTGCTCTTCACTATTTTATCAAGATTTGTCATTGCTGTCCTCCCAAGAAGTAAACGTCTTCTGATTTCCTGGCTTCAGTCAGCATCTGCAGTCATCTTTGCACCTAGAAAGACAAAGTCTGTCACTGCCTCCACGTTTTCTCCCTTTATTTGCCATATATCAATCAAGCTGGTTGCCATAATCTTGGTGTTTTTGAGGTTTAACTGCAACCCAGCTTTTGCACTTTCTTCTTTCACCTTCGTCATGAGGTTCCTCAGCTCCTCCTCGCTTTCAGCCATTAAAGTGGTATCATCTGCATATCTGAGATGGTTAATGTTTCTTCCAGTGATTTTAACTCCAGCCTTGGCTTCACCAAGCCCAGCACGTACAGGTTGAATAAGTAGGGTGACAGTATACAACCCAGCCATACTCCTTTCCCAGTCTTAAACCAGTCCGTTGTTCCGTGGTCTGTTCTTACCGTTGCTACTTGGTCGTTATACAGATTCCTCAGAAGGCAGACAAGATGACTTGGTATCCCCATACCACCAAGAACTTGTCACAATTTGTTATGATCCACACAGTCAAAGGCTTTAGAATAGTCAATAAAACAGAAATAGATGTTTTTCTGAAACTCCCTGGCTTTCTCCATTATCCAGCGGATATTGGCAATTTGGTCTCTAGTTCCTCTGCCTTTTCGAAACCCAGCTTGTACATCTGGCAATTCTTGTTCCATGAATTGCTGGAGTCTACCTTGCAGGATCTTGAGCATTACCTTACTGGCATGTGAAATAAGTGCCACTGTTCGATAGTTTGAACATTCTTTAGTGCTTCCCTTTTTTGGTATGAGGATATCAGTTGATTTTTTCCAATCTGTTGGCCATTCTTGTGTTTTCCAAATTTGCTGGTATATGGCATGCATCACCTTGACAGCATCATCTTGCAAGATTTTAAACAGTTCAGCTGGGATACCGTCGTCTCCTGCTGCCTTGTTATTAGCAATGCTTCTTAAGGCCCATTCAACCTCACTCTTCAGGATGTATGGCTCTCTGACCACACCGTCAAACCTATCCCTGATATTATTATCCTTCCTATACAGATCTTCCATATATTCTTGCCACCTTTTCTTGATCTCTTCTGTTTCTGTTAGGTCCTTGCCATCTTTGTTTTTGATCATACCCATTTTCGCCTAGAATTTACCTCTGATGTTTCTAATTTTCTGGAAGAGGTCTCTTGTCCTTCCTATTCTATTATTTTCTTCCACTTCTGCACATTGCTTGTTTAAAAATAATTCCTTATCTCTTCTGGCTAACCTCTGGAATTTTGCATTTAATTGGGCATATCTCCCCCTTTCACTGTTGCCTTTTGCTTTCCTTCTTTCTTGGGCTACTTCCAGTAGGGATGTACAAAATTAACTCACCGTTTCGTCCGGGGTCATTCGTGGTGGGGGGAGGCGCTCTGTTCCTCTCCCCGAAATTCTCCCCAGCTGGCTCCTCTCCACAGCGACTCTGCAGAGCCACCGGCCGGGGCCGCCTGCAGCCAGATGTCCGGCCGCTGGGCTGCACAGGGATGCAAATGGCAGCCTCCATAGCCACCGCCATTTGCATCCCTCTCTTTTGCCGTGATAGGCTACATAAATATATACATAGCCTATCACAGCAAAAGACAGGGACGCAAATGGCAGTGGCTACGGCAACCACTATTTGCGTTCCTGCCTATTGCCTTGATAGGCCACGTATATATTTACGTAGCCTATCACAGCCTCTGCAGGGACGCAAATGGCATCCCTGCATTAGCTGTGATAGGCTACGTAAATACTTATGTAGCCTATCACAGCCATTTGAAAGGAGGCGAATGGCAGCTGCAGACGTGGCCGCCATTCGAGGAGCACTGGAACGGCCAACAAAGGTAGGCTGTGTTCCAGGCCCATTTCACGGGGTGCTGGGGTGGGTGGCTTCATTCTGCCATGGATGGGGGCGAATGCGCTGGCATTCGGCCTCCCTGGAATCTGTGGCGAAATTCTCCAGCATCTCTAACTTCCAGTGTCTCAGCAGACAGCCATCTTGCCTTCTTGGTTTTCTTTGGGATGTTTTTTGTTGCCGCCTCCTGAACAATGTTGCGAACATCTGTCCATAGTTCTTCCGGGACCCTATCTACTAAATCTAGCCCCTTAAATCTATTCTTCACCTCCACTGCATATCCATTAGGAATATTAGTGAGCTCATATCTAACTGATCTGTGGGTCTTCCCTATTCTCTTAGTCTGATTCTAAATTGTGCAATAAGAAGTTCGTGATCTGAACTACAGTCAGCTCTAGGTCTCGCTTTTACTGACTGTATAGATGACCGCCACCTTTGGCTACAAAGGATGTAGTCAATCTGATTTCGGTGTTGACCATCTGGTGAAGTCCATGTATAAAGTCTTTTAGGTTGTTGGAAGAGAGTGTTTGTTATGCACAGTGAGTTGTCTTGGCAAAATTCTATCAGCCTATGTCCCACTTCATTTGGTTCTCCCAGACCATGCTTGCCTGTAATTCCAGGTGTCATTTGACTACTCACCTTAGCATTCCTGTAATGAAAATAACATCTCTTTTTGGCGTATTATCCAGTAGGCGCTGCAGATCCTCATAGAACTGATCTACTTCTGCTTCTTCAGCATCTGTGGTTGGGGTGTATATTTGGATCACTGTGATGTTAAATAGCTTACCTGAATTCGAATTGAGATAGTTCTATCATTTTTTGGATTGTATCCAAGCAGTGCTTTAGCCACTTTATTATGAATTATGAAGGCTACCCCATTTCTTCTGTGGTCCTATTGTCCACAGTAGTAGATCTGGTGGTCATCTGATGTGAAGTGGCCCATTCCAGTCCATTTCAGTTCACTGACACCCAAAATGTCTATATTTAATCTTGACATCTCCCCAGTAACCACATCCAATTTGCCCTGGCTCATAGATCTTACATTCCAGGTTCCTATGGTGTGTTGATCTTTAGAACATCGGATTCGTCGTTCACCACCAGCACTGTCGGCCGCTAGCCGTCCTTTCAGCTTTGAACTAGCTGCGTCATCACATCTGGGGCTAGTTGAACTTATCCTCTGTTCCCCTCCGCAGTAGCATTTCGACCATCTTCCGACCTGGGAGTCCCACCTTCCGATGGTATACCGACATATCTCTGGTTGTTTAAACCCTAGCACCTCGCTTATAGGAATTAATCAGATGTCCAAGCATGGGCATCTTCTTGTCATATTGTTACAGAATACTCACAACATAAGTTTGGCTGCAGGGAGCCCAGGGAAAGGGGGGTTATTTTGGAATGCTTTCAGGAGTATGAAAGTACGTTGTCCAAACTGTATTTAAAGTTACTATAGAATGAAGTGGAATGGAGGAATAAAAATAAAACCCCACTGAAATTAAACCGGGATAAGAGCTTTCTGTGTAACCAAGCAATGTCAATTCAAAACTGTAACTCTACATGAGGAAATTAGGACTATTAATCATTCCACAGTGTCAACTGTTTTAGCAGGCCAAGATGTCCTCATTTCCAGCAGGGTTTAACAAAATAGTAAGAGTTTATAATAATATTAATGTGTTTTTTTTTAAGTCTTGCGTTTATGCAACACTTGGCATTCCAAGGTGCTTTGCAACCCATTGTAAACTTGATTCTGATTATGAACAAGGGAAGCGGGGGTAAAAAAGCAACAACACATTCTGAAAATTGTAAGGCCAGAAAACATTTCGCTGGAGCTCCTGCAGAGTGCAAACTGCATCAAGTCCTTCCTCTAATCAGACCAGTGCTAGCAGCTGAGTGATCTCAACAGCTGCCTGGGACTCCACCACTGTCAAGCTAACATGCTGCCCTTTCCAGTTCAGTGGATGGAGAAACTGAGAAAAATATGTGACCCACTGCCTGGCAATTCCTTGAGTGTTTTCCACAGCTCTCCCTTCTCTGGCCAATCAGGCCCCATGTAAGTCATCAGACAAAGAGGAGGAAGAAGGCATCAAGATCTACATCCAACTGGGCATTTAAAAAGCTTGGAGTTTTTTTTTGCAGGGTGAATAAGTGGGATGGATGTAGCATTGTAAGGTAACGATACCATACCTTCTTTCCCACCCTCCGTCAAAAGAGTTAAAGCGGCAAGAAGAGGAGCTAGATCAAGGAAAGATAATGGAAGACTCAGATATGGGGAGAAGTGGGGTGGGGGGAGAGCATGTAAAGGGAATCAGTTGTGATCCTGCATTTAAAATGGAAGCAAAAAGCCCCATTTTAAATGCAGGATTTTAGGCTGGTGTAGAAATGCCCTTAGGAAAAAAGGGAGAAGAGAATGGGTGAGGCAGGGGAAGAGTCACTGACTTTTTGCTTCAGGTGCGAAAATGCATATGGGAAGCGTGAATCATAGGAACTTAGTAATATCCAAGACATAAGCGGCAGGTGATTCCTGAGATTTTCAGAATACACGGTCTTCTGTACCATAATACGTTGCACTTAGGGCTCAGTCCTATGTGTGTTTAGACCGGAAAAGAAGTCCTACAGCTCCCAACATGCCCCAGCCAAAATGGCTGGCTGGGGCATGCTGGGAGTTGTAGGACTTTTTTTCTGTCTAAACACACACCGGATGGCACCCTTAATGAGTCAGGCAACATCCTATACCATGCATCCAAGAGATAAAGCATAGCCTTTAAGTAACCCACTGCCAATCCATTCAACCATCCGCCTACCCAGCTTAGAAAAACATCCTGTATATCTAACTCAGGCTTCACCCTGAAATTCTAATTCAACTGAGAATTCTGGGATGGCATCAGTGGATTAGCCGAAAAGGGATTGCATGCTTAGCATTTCTTTCAAATGATACTGGAGGTGGTAGGCCAAGCTTAGTATTACAGGCAGTGAAGTTCCATTCTGACACAGGCAAAGAATAATACAACTGACATTAAAAGTAGGGGCATATAATCTTTTCCTGTTCTAGACTGGTGCAGTGGGAGAAGAGAGGAAGGCGGACATTTTGGAACCTCAGGGCAAAATATTGAACCAATAAGGCATGGGCATTTTTATCATCACTTATCTAAAACAGGGTTGACTCAGTGTGTCCTGACTATAGTTAGTCATAGGATCACACAGTTGCATCCACATCATAGTCTGACCGCCCTATATACAAACACCCTTTATGCTGGAACAAGAACAAGCAAACTAACCAATGCCAGAGATGCCCATCCAACTAAAGAAATGGTTAAGTATAACAACCCAGATGGGTCATCCAAGTATGTCAAGCCATTTGCTGCAGGGAAAGATCAACCACCATTATCACGGCCACCATTCACAGGTTGCTGACTCCAGGGAAACATTTCTTCCCAGTTCCAAATCAGTTGGACCCCCATTGTGAAGCAAAGCTTCTCATCCACCAAATACGTGTTCTTAGCTTTCTAATCCCTGCAGCCCTTATTAACATCTCTGTTCATTAATATCCTTCATGCTTAAGAGGACATATAGTAATGTAAAAAACGGGAATAAATCTTGACCTATTCACCTAGCTTTTCAGGCTTTTTGTATCTATAGTTTAGAGGCATATAAGTAAACAATTAGCCTCAGGTGACCTTCTTTGTTTTTCATTTCTGAAATAAACCTCCTTTGGTTAAGGAATCTTGTGTTTTCCATTGGAAAATGAAAAGCTTCCAAAGTTTCTAGGTGACTTCATAGAACAGCAGGGTTGGAAGGGACCGCTAAGACCATCGAGTCCAACTTGCCTAACACCTAATCAATTCACTAATGTACTTGGTCATAAGACTTTGGAAAGGTAGACTGGGGGGCCACATACCATATTGGTCTCACAGAGTTTGATCAGCTTTCTCAGTCTCTCAGCTGCCCTTGGCCATTTTGCTAACCTTTCCCAGCCTGCTCTTGGCCATTTTCCTATCCTCCTGGCTAATTGCTAGTACATGGGTATTAGTTTCACAGACCCTCCTGGTGTCTGCCTCTGTTATGACAGCATCAACCACTGAATTCGAGGGATTAAGACCAATTGCATGTGAGCATGGGAACAGCTGGCCATCTGGTGGATAGTGCCTATTCAGCTGTGCTTGAGGAAGAGCTTTTCTACACAAGGCTGTTAATCAGTCGTTAATCTGCTGTATCTACATTTGGTCTCATTGCAGAATTGAGATCCAAGCACTACACAAGGAACCTTTCTTTTCCTGTTTTTCCACTACATAACCTCTAGGTGGCACTGTGGTATAGCAGAATAGTGCAAATACAGAAAAGCTGTATTTAATGAGCTCATTTAATGAGCTCCCAGCACGCATTAAAAACATGGTTATTCAGGCAGGCATTTGGGGTGAGTTAGGGTATTTTTAGAAATATTATGTTTTTAATGTAGAATTTTATTGTTTTAAACTGTTTCTATTATTGTACATCATCCAGAGTGGCTGGGTGACCAGCCAGATGGGCGATGAATAAATTTAATAAATAAATAAATAAATAAATAAATGAGAGGAGATTGTGCTTTCTTTCACTTTCACAATTACATAAATGACGCATTTTCTCTGCTCTAAAAAGAGTCGCTGAAAGTTCTGGTTAGACACAGAAGCGAAACTGGAAGGTCATGACATCATCTAAAGAACCCATAAACAATTATGAGTCAGGAATGATAAGCACACAATAAATGCCTCACGTAGAAAAACTCTATACCATTATCATGTGAGCATGGAAAGAGTTGGCCATGTGGTAGATAGGGCCTATTCAGTTGTCTGTGATGAAGAGAGACATTGCTTACATGCCAGACCTAATCCCAGTTGTTACTCAGACAAGTCCCAGGACAGATCATCCCCCTTTCCACTGGAATTATGTTCTAATGAAAGCATATAAAATGTATGCTCTATGAATGCAGATGTGGGAGAGGCTACCTTCATGCAAAACTGAAGCAGTAAAGTTGAAACAGTTAAGGTTTTTATTGATGTGTTAGTGAAACAGAGATGCACCACAGGTCATGGTTGTCAAAACTGTAGTCATCTGCATCCTGCATGGTTCTGTGTGGAAGGTTTTCCTCACTTCTGTAAACTTTGAAATGCCTGCCTGCCTGAGAAGTGAGAAGGGCTGCATCACAATAGTGGTGCCCATCATCTGCAGCACCAACAGATCGCTCCTGTGTCTGAGTGCGGGCACTCCTACCTCGATGTCTTTCTCCCCACTTGCCTCCCAAACACCCACCACCTTCTTTTTCATTGAGCATGTGCCTACTGGAACTGCTCCTGATATGGGAGAGAATGGTCAGTGGTATAGTTCAGTAATTTTAGATTCCGGACTTAATGGTCTAATGGGGGGTGGGCTGTAGATTGCTTCATTTCCTTCCAAATGTGCTAAGCCAGCCCTGCTGCACTTGGGGGCCCCCCTGCTCATTCTGCTATGTGTGGCTCTGGACAGCTGCCCTGAAGTCCTTCCCTGATGGCACCACTGCTATTAGCATCAGGAAACTGTACTTACGTGCTAACTGGCTGCTTGGAAACCTGTTTCCAGTAACAATTGGATCTGCTGCTTACTCTTTGGCTGTGCTTCTTCACCGCACCTAAAGAAAGGTATTATAGAGTTGGGAAAAAATGCAGAAAAGGGCAACTAAAATGATCAAGGGGCTGGAACATCTCCCCTATGAGGGAAGTTTATAACAGCTGTGATTGTTTAACTTGGGGGAAAAGGGCGAGTAAAGGGACACATGATAAGAGTTCTACAAAATTATGCATGGTGTAGAGAATGCGGATAGGGAGACATTTTTTCCCCTCTCTCAAAATACTAGAACCCGGGGTCATCCCATGAAGCTGAATGGTGGGAGATTCAGGACAGATGAAGGAAGTACTTCACACAGCGCATTGTTAAACTATGGTATTCTCTACCAAAAGATGTAGTGATGGCCACCAATTTCTATGGCTTTAAAGGGGGGTAGACAGATCTCTGGAGGAGAAGGCTATCGTTGGCTAGTAGTCCTGATGGACATTTGCTATCTCCAGTACCAAAGGCAGTATGCCTATGTACACCAGTTGCTGGGGAGCATGGACAGGAGGGTGCTGTTGCACTTGTGTCCTGCTTGTGGGTTCCCAGTCGACAGCTGGTAAGCCACTGTGTGACCAGAACGCTGGATTAGATGGACCATCAGTCCGACCCGGCATGGCTCTTCCTATGTTCTTACGTTTTTAAGAATAGTGCCAAGATGAATGTTTTGCCAGAAGTGGCCAGAGGGCCAGATTGGGACCTCAGGAGGGCCAGATTTGGCCCCTGAACCTGAAGTTCTG
The DNA here is from genome assembly GCF_057233095.1 of Heloderma suspectum. NCBI lineage: Eukaryota > Metazoa > Chordata > Lepidosauria > Squamata > Helodermatidae > Heloderma > Heloderma suspectum. Next base: position 259,039,350 of record NC_139461.1, read on the forward strand.
CACCCCTGCTGTAGTCCAACACATAGAGAGGGCATCAGGTTGGAGAAGGTTGCTCTATGGGGATGGATCAGGCTTCAGATTATCTTCGTTTCCTCTTCCACAGAAACACATTTGACCAACTCTGCATTTTCCATTCTGTTCCATTTGCAAGCCATTGTACCAGTCCAGGACGAGCTATCGGGGGGAGCAATCCCATGGTCCTTAGACAGCATCTGAGGGGCCATAGGATATTTTGGATTCCCAACTCTGGGGCCAAAGACAGCTGGGAATTCCCTCGAAGCTGGGAATTGAAGCTCCACCTCCAACTCCTCACAGCCAGCATGGAAAGAACCATGCAGGCTGCTCTCTGAGTTTCGGAACTCAACCTCAGGGCAATGAAGAAAGGGGGCGTTTTGATCAGCGGGCAGGGGAGAAGACTGGAGAACCCAGAATATGAGCTATCCTGGGGCCAATACAGCCTCTTTCTCTCCCCCTCTGAAGCACCCCAGCTAGACAAAAATGCAGAATGGGAAGTGCGGGAAGGCGAAGATCTGTTTAGCTGCAGAATGGGAGGTGCGGGAAGGCGGAGATCTGTTTAGCTGCAGAATGGGAGGTGCGGGAAGGCAAAATCTGTTTAGCTGCAGAATGGGAGGTGCGGGAAGGCGAAGAAGATCTGTTTAGCTGCAGAATGGGAGGTGCGGGAAGGCGAAGATCTGTTTAGCTGCAGAATGGGAGGTGCGGGAAGGCGAAGAAGATCTGTTTAGCTGCAGAATGGGAGGTGCGGGAAGGCGAAGAAGATCTGTTTAGCTGCAGAATGGGAGGTGCAGGAAGGCGAAGATCTGTTTAGCTGCAGAATGGGAGGTGCGGGAAGGCGAAGATCTGTTTAGCTGCAGAATGGGAGGTGCAGGAAGGCGAAGAAGATCTGTTTAGCTGCAGAATGGGAGGTGCGGGAAGGCGAAGAAGATCTGTTTAGCTGCAGGCTGTTTAGTTGATCAGTAGAACAGAAAAGCTCTTCAGACTTTTGATCAAATTCCAACCATTGCCTATATTTTTTCTGACTAATACACATGAAATACCCTACACTCGCTCCTTTTATATGCTATATAAATTTATTTTTACACTTTCATTAGGTACTGAGCTCCTACTTATGTTGTGTTACTGTAGGTGTTCCATAAGCATATCAGTCATAGAGGAAGGATGATAATTTGTGAATTCAATTGTTTCTTTAGTGATCTTGAGTTACGATTATGTATGTTCTTCTTTTCGTTGCCTTTATTTTGTTAACTTTATTTCTAAATAAAATAAAACTTCACGGGGGGGGGGGAGAGAAAAGAAGAGAAAACCATCACAACCTATAAACAGGTTGGGTAAGCAAATAAAATGAGTGGCTGGATCCCCTGGGATTCTGGCTACCCACTTCTCTCATGGGAACATGCGCTCACCAGAAATACACGCTTGTTGGGGTTTAAAATGAAACGTATGTTGCTGAGTAAATAGACGTGGCTGCTTCTCATTGTTGTGTTTATCTAAGAGGCAATTTAGGATTCTCCTTGTTTATTGGAAGAAGAGCCAGCAGATTCTTACAACAAGAGGTGGGGGGGACACAACAACTGGGAGGTGACGGGTGACGGCTTTCTTCTGTTTTCTGGAGGGCTGCATCAAGGGCAGCCTACATCAAGAGGCCAGGGAGAGAATGAGCCCTTGGCAATTGCACCTCTAGATTTGCATTGATAACAGATTCACTCATGGAAAGAAAGGAGGGAAAAGAGGAGAATGCAATAAAATTTAACTTCTCTGGACCGATCTCATTTAGATTCATCTGAGAAGTGCCAAAGAGATTCAAAGTGGGGCATGGGAGGGGCAAGGAGGGGGAAGCAACTATTTTGAAATATCTTTCAAATGCTTTCCCAAAAGACTGATCTCAAGGCCAACCTACAGGATACATTAAAGGTGTGTACGCATTTAGCATGTCTAATATTTCTTATTTAAAATAGCAACTGGGTGGGGGTGTAGGAGCATTCAAGATGAGGTCTGCAACATGGAGGCAGTTTACTGTCCGCCCCACCCCCACCCCCATCATGGTCCAAAAGGAAAATGTTTTCCCTCCACTGCAAAGGTGGTATTCCCCCCAGGAGGGACAGCAAGTTTTATTGGGATCACAATATGGGCGGGAGTTAAGCCCTCTTTCTGTGTACTGCAGCCCCAAATCTCACACACATACACACCCCGTGTGGCTGTTATTTCAGTAAGAAAAACCAGAGGTGTTAAATGTAGAGCTGTGCAGAAATGGCTGCTCGAAATTCTCCACCCTACTTGTGGGCATAGAAATTGCGGGGAGAGGAGAAATTCCCAACAGTTTCTTACAGGTAGGTCTCACTGCTGGCAAAGATTCTAGCACAGCTTCTTTCAAAAGGGTTTTGGGGATTTGTGTGTTGCCACTGCAACACAACAATGTCAGCTGTGTTGGCAAGCTGGCCCCCATTTTGCACCCACCACAACCCAGGTGTGAGGGGGCAGAGTTGTGTCTCGCTCTAGGGAAGAGGTAGACCTAGTGCTGAAAGCTTTCTTCCCCCATTGTACTGCCTCACTCTCAGGGAGTTTTATCATTTATTTTTGTGATGTTTTTGAGTTTACCTAATTGCTGCAAGGCAGCCAAGGCTGCTGTGTGTGTTTTCTTTTTATTATACATCTCTCCATTGCTCTGCAACCTCCCAGGCTGCCTGTGCTTCCTGATCTGAAAAAGCCCTATGGGAGGAATTACCACATGATGTCTTCTTCCCCTGGGTGGGAAGTGCAGGAAGTCAAGGAGGCTACAGGCTGCCAGAGAGATGATTTTATAGTGAAAGACATGACACTCATGCGTGACCTCAGCCACCTCATAAGTGAGGTAAGCACAAGCACCCTGAACCCAACCCATGAAATTTTCTCCGAAATTTTCTTCACCACTTAATTTCTTTTCAAAAACAACTTCTTTTCTTTCATAATTAATTAAAATAGTAAAAAAATGTGGGAGAAATTTTTGACACAGCACTATTTAAATGCATATACACATTTCATGTCTAGTTTGGCCCTCAGAAACAGGCAATGAGCCATAAGCTTTTCATTTGGCACCAATAATAACCCCCTTGATATCCTGGGTGTGCTTTTCCTATGCTAAAGCTCTGGGTTGTATATGTTCCACTTAGGTTAAGGAAGATAATGGCAGTTCTACTCTGGGTTCATTCCTCCCCTCTACATCTTGCAGCACAACATGCCTGGCAATGCAGAAGATAAGGATGTCAGGAGTTGGACATGTGATAAGTTTTTCTATACCAGGGGTGGCGATGGCCCTCCAGTTGTTGGATACAATTCCTTTCTCCCCTGACCATTGGCCATGCTGGTTGAGTCGAATGAGAGTTGGAGTCCAACAACTTCTGGAGAGCCACGCCTTCCCAACCCCTGTCCATCATGCTGTGGAGAGGGAGGAGGAACTCAACATAGATGCATCATGTTTCTTGCAGCGATTCATTCCGCCCATTAAAAAAAACCCTCTATTGTCCATGAATAGCATGTCTGTAATTCAGGCACTCTCTTGAAAGTAAGCTCCATTGAAAACTGTGGCCCTTTCTTCTAAGTAAATACTTTTAGAACTGGGGCTGGCAGTTTCTAGGGCCTCCTTTTTTTAATGGACTTTGGCTATGTCCATTAAAAGGTAGAAAGAAGTTTGCCCTACTGTGGAGTAAGAGCGATGGGGAAAGCTTCCCTTGTTGATTCCTGCCTGTTGTGTGGCTGTTAAAGGACAGAAGCTCTATCCATAAAAAAGTGGCACCTCCTAATTTATACACCAACAGAATGCAAAGGAGCATTGAAATAGCTGCATATACACACCAGCCTCTTTTAAACATATTGGCCCTATAGTCACCATAAGACTTCATGTGTTGGGTGAACACACAGAGGGGGAACAAGATTGCATCCACTGGCTCTGCCCTAGACCTCTACACATTGGCCCAAATGGGCCAGTGCAAACACTTGTGTAACTATTATTGCAATCCACTATACCCTCCCCCCCCCTTTTTTTTTTGGTACATGACTATGAAATCTATAGTATGTAAATAGTGATGTGAGAATAAACTCCATGCCAGAATGGATCCAGTTCGGGAAGCAGTTCAGCATATATATATGAACAGTAACCATTGCCTTTCTGGCTATCCGATGAACCTATTAGATTCTCTGCTGTGGCATCCCTAGCCTGATACACAGATTAAATGGGTTTATTTATTTATTATTTATTATTGCATTTATATCCCGCCTTTTTTCCTCTTGCAAGGAACCCAAGGCGGCTTACATTATCCTCCTCCACTCTGTTGTATCCTCACAACAACAACCCTGTGAGGTAGGTTGGGCTGAGAGTCTGTGACTGGCCCAAAGTCACCCAGTGAGCTTCCATGGCCAAGTGGGGACTAGAACCCGGATCTCCCAGCTCCCAGTCAGTCACTCTCACCACTACACTACACTGGCTCTCTGGTTTGTTACACTGGTTTGTTAGATAGCCATCCTCAGGTCAATATGTCAGTCAAAATGGTAAATGCTGTGGCATTTTCTGAGAAGTATAATCCATGGACTGCATGTGAGGAATACTGTGAACTCAGTCCTGAAACCTTTCAGTGGCAAGGCCTGGTCCAATTATGTGAAGCAATAATACAGGAGAAAGAGTGCATCATTCCCTAGTGAGGTTCGCCTGGCGCCTACATTGTACTCCTTTCGGCGCCAGGTGAAGACCTTTTTATTTTCCCAGGCATTTTAGCTTTCTAAATTTTTATCTTTGCTGTTTTAAATCTGTATTTTAAACTCCTGTACTGCTGCTAGGTTTTATTGTGGTTGCATTGTTATATTGTGGTTTTAATGTTCTATATATTTTAAATTGTTTTATTGTGTGTTGTTTGGTTTTAGTTTTTGTGAACCACCCAGAGAGCTTCGGCTATTGGGCGGTATAGAAATGAAATAAAGAAAAATAAATAATAATAATCTGAGCATGTATTGACAACCTTTCTCTCCCCACCTCCCCATAAAAAGCTGGATCCCATACCTTTGGAATTAGGGAGCAGCTAATTCAAGCTCTTCTCCATCCTACAGTCAGTATACATTAGATTGAATCCCACTTTTGTTTCTGGTCAATACGTCTTTCAGACACCTGCAAAGCCTCACCTGAGGCAACAATGAAACGAATAAATGAATGCAACGTGGGAACAAGGCTGACTCAAGACATCTTGCTGCTGCACCTGAAGCAGAAAATCCTCCAAGCTTCTCTCTCCATTCCTGGTAGTAAAAATACAATAACAATACATTGATTAACAATTTTCTGCCCTTTCATAACAACTAAAGTCAATTGCTTGAGGCAGCTGCCTCACTCTGCCTAATGGTAGGACTGGGAAGCAAAACCTTTCTCAAACTGCTTCCAACAATCTTAAGAATTATTGTGTGCCTATAGTCCAGGTTACTACATCATCTTAGCTCAGGCAGCATGGATCCTCAATTAGCAGGAAGCTTCAGTTCAAAGCGAAACATGTTCCTGCTAAATACTCTGTTTGGCTTTGCAGAGCCCATTTAATACCAAAAACAGGTAGCATGGATCTGACGTCCAAGGATGTCTCTACACAAGTGATTTATTGCACACTTGTAACTCGCGGAATTTTGCAGGTCCTTTGCATGATGTCATCAACCTCCAGGATGCCTTGCGCATATTTTCCCCTTTATTGCACTTGCAAAAAGATCATAGATAAACTAGTAATAAAAGTTAATGGCGCCATATCGGCAGTATGTAATGCTGGCTTAGTGCCATGAACTTGCTGAAACTCCTCAATTCAAACCATGAGTAAAATGCCTCCCTACTGCGAAGGAAAACAGGTTTGATCCCCCATTCCACCAAGCTCTGTGTCAGGGGTGTTTCTGAGTGCAGGGAGTGGAATGGCAGTTCAGATTCTGAAGGAGAACCATCAGACATCGGAGAGGTGTTTTCCCAGGCTAGACCAAATATGAGTAGGCTGGCTTCTCGGGTTACAAACGTACAGATGGCTGAGCTTGATGGTCCCTCCTCACCCCCCATTCCCATGAGAGACAGCAAACAGGAGGTTGACCTAATAGATGCCAGGCGCAGGCACAGAGCAAAAAGAGAGAAGGCAGGGGTGGAACTTAGATGGTCTACCCGGTTGGCCTTGTGTGAAAAGCTGCACTTAGAGGCCTCAGGACAAGAGAGAGACCTCCCTGCCTTAAGTTAGGCTAGCGAGACCGCCTCCCTCTTCAAACAGTGGGCAACTCTCATAAATTCCATTTGGATCCCCTGAAGGCATTCCTTTGTAGATAGAGAGTTCTCTAAGCATTTGCATCTGTATGATCCTGTGAAGTAATGGATTAAAAGCTGTAGACTGAAGCCTCTCGTCTGTGTATGTCTGGGCATTGAAGTGAAGTGGGGGCTAAGGGAATCTTGACACTCAGAGTCAACATCCTCTGTTGATTCAGAGCACCCCATTAAGTTCAGTGGGGCTTACTCCCAAGTAAGTGTGCCTAGGATTGCAGATTTATAGCACAATCTTATGTCTACTCAAAAGTAAGTCCCACTAACTTCAGTGGGGCTTACTCTGAAGTAAATGTGGCTCAGGCTGTGAGGAAACAGTACAGCACAAGTTAAGTGACAAAAGCAAGACTTCCCCCCACTGCCACTCCAGCTCCTTTGCACAAATGCCAGGGAGGGAGGGAAGTGCTCCCTTGATTCAAACCATTTATCTGCTGTGTAAAGAAGCCCATCCTAATCCCACAAAGAAAGCGAAACCAGTAAGCCCTGGAAAGAATGTGGGGTTTTTTTTTGTGTAATGTAGAGACACCCCAAAGTAGCTGAGTTTAGGTGGATTCTAATCTTCTTGCAAGTGGTTGGCAAGCAGACTACACTTGTTAGGTAGCTGACAGCACCTTTCATGCACTATAAGCAACCCTTACATATTACATAGAATTTGGGGGAGATAGAAAAGAATACAATCTCCCCTTTAGGCTGTATATTCACAGTATTGCAATTTGTGATACTCATGAGTCAGCTGAAGTGAGAGTGATAACAGAATTTGTAGGCCCGTTTAAAAATGTAAAATTCAAGGATGTGATATCCATGATGTTCTATGAGGCTGCAACAATCTCTGCTGAAATGATGTCACTTGGAATATGGGGCATATGACAATCATCACTGATGGTAGAGTGGATGGGTGGTAGAGGAGTTGCAGAGTTGGAGGAGTCTCAAAAGGACTCCATGGGTCTTGACTTCCCCAGAGCCCAACATTTCTCCCAAAGGCCTGCCCATGGCATAAATCCTAGCAACAACAAACTCTGGCCAATGACCTCTTCCAGGAAGTCAGTTTATATGCACAATTGACAGGTCCTTTTAATATTTTTATTAACTGAAGAGGGATTCATCACCATGTTGACCACAGAAAAAATATTGTTATTTTAATACATTGTTTTGTTTTCAACCCATTTCCTGTTAACCCTCTTTTTTCTTTTCACCCCTAACAAACACCTTCTTCCCACTCGGCAACACTATGGGCTTTTCTGAAACCCCCATCTTACAATCCCTTCTTTTTGTATCTTTGCACACCCCACTGGTCTTTCACTGGACTTTATTTGCTCTGTCTTCGGGGGGGGGGGGTCTGTTTCTTTTCCCAACCCCCAACACGCCACCCTCATCTTCACTCATCCTTGCTGAATTTAGTAGCAACAGCACACATGCCTTTCGCCCTTCCAGCAATGCATACACTGGCCCAGTTCGCACGATCACAGGGTGGTTAACAAGCCATAGAGGCTTATTAACCACCCTGCATGTGCCGGTTGCATGCTGACTGATTTGTATAAGTGCCGTCACCAGGCATGGCTTCTTCCGAAGCTGGTGAGGATTGCTTGTTGGGGTGGTTAACAAAACACCCAGAACCCGTGGCCTGTTGTAGGGTTGTGGAGTAGTTTGTTAACCACTCCCACAAGCCATCCTCACCGGGTTTAGATGACATGAGAAGCTGCTGCAGCGGGGGTTTGAATCACCAACCTGGCACCCATAGGTGCTGTAACCCAGCATAGCTAATGAGCCAGAGTGGGCTGCAGTGATCAGGCAAACAAGGTCACGGAGATAGCCTCTGATACAGCAGCAGCAGGACCAAGCGCTGCAATATTTTGAAGATTCTGAATCCAGGGAGGAGAAGCAAGGCAGATATAATCATCCAGGTGACATACGCCCATCCCATCCCCACCCTTACTTTTGATGGACTTGGATGAGCTTTCCCACAAAGAGGCGTGGGACAGGGCAGCAAACAGTGGGCATTAGAAATTCCTGCAGGGGCTGTTATCACCTCATGAGTCTTATGTTATGGAGGCCTGTGGTCCAAGTCAGGCTGTTATCAGTGCATTGAAAGAAAATAATATCTCCAGTCTAATCAGAGGAGTTGTTAGGGAGTTGTTGCTATTTTCCTTTTTTCACATTTCTTGCCCAGTGCCATATACAAACAGTTGGTGCAGATTCTACTTCTCTACTGGGCCTTTATTTATGCCTGTGTGAAGCAGATATGGAACCCACACGCTAATGCTGCATGCAGAGCAATGCCAAAACAGGTCTCCTAAGTTTTTTGGCCTGTCACGTTGGCAGACAGTAATCACCTCACACAGCATGAAGCTGGCGCTTTGGAAGTAGGATTTTGTTGACAAGGTGGACTGCAGGAAAAGAAAGCAATTAGTGACCTTCCTGTGCTCTCTCTCTCTGGCTTTAGCCTTAAAATAATATTTGCCTCAATCAAGACCCTTGGCAGCAAGAGTGTACAAGAGCGTAAATCATTGGCTTCCTGCATGAGTTGTGGACAAGAATCTTACTTTGAACATTGCCTTATGGAGGTTCTACCTCATGGCTCCATATGATCGTGTTTGGTGGTCAAGAAGGAATTTCCCCCATAACAGATTGGCAAGCAGCTATGGATGATGAGGAATCGCCATCTTCCAAAATCTGCTTTGGCTCATTGCTTGAGCCACCTGTATGGCTTTGCTAAATACTTTGAATCACACAGATACTCCTGGGCAATTCAATGTCTCTCATTTCTGCTTAAGCACTGTCTATGCAATGACATGGGACAATGGGGACAGGGTGAGTTTGTGCATGGAGGATACTGTCATAGGACAAGGATGTGGAGAAGATGTTGGTCTGCCTTTTGTCTTCTAGCCAGCCTGTGATTGATTACATGGCCTTCCAGGGATTAACACGAGCACTGCATATGCACTGGTAATTGTCTCTGTACTGTCCCACACCATATGGGCTGGGTCAGGGAAGAGAGGAAGAGTGGGCTGTAGCAGAGACAATATGTGTCAAATGCTCAATTAATTATTAGGTGAAGTGCTCAGCGGAGAAGGGCTATAGCCAAGCAGGGAGCCTGGCAATGCTTTAACTGTTTAGCCTTTACTCATACAACCAACAGAGCTTCTTGACATTTCACACAGCAAATGTAAGAGACTTCTGGCTGCTACTCATTTACTGTGCATCATCAGAAAGCCAAAGGAAGAGGATCAACATTGGGGATCCCAACATAAATGTAAAGATATGTCAGGAATGTGGTTTGACCAATGATGCTGGATAGATTTACATTTTTTAAAAAATGCACTCAGAGTCCATAGTCACAACCTTTTTAGCATATCAGAGAGAGTGTGTGTATTTAATTTCCTTCAAGGCAGTAGGGAGCACACCATCACCCAATGATGTGTTCACCGCTCCCCTGATCCATTTGGTCAGTCCCCTGTGGCTAACTCAGAAAAGCCATGAAAGGCAAGGGTGGAGAGAACATGTGCTGAGTTGTACAGATGCAAGCATCTTGTCCATATCCTCAGGCAACAGCAGTAGCAAACTGAGGCAGAAGTGGGAAATGGTGAGGTGAGGAAAAATGCGGTAGAGGATACTCCTTGGCAAAGGGTGACAATTAGGAGCAGAAGAACTAGAAGCCACTCTGCACTAGTGGAAGCAGTGGAGCTATGGAACTGTGTACAGGTACTTGAGGATGAGACTGGAGGACAGCCTGCAGAGGGAACATTACAGGGGAACCTGTAATGAACCTGCATGAGAGTGAGCAAGAGGCTGAAGGTCAGTCAAGCAGAGGCAATGAAACCAAGGCCTATAACAACAAGAGGAGGAAGAGGAGGAGGAGTGGGAGACTCCTTACTGTGTGGGATTGAAACCTAAGTATGTCATGAAGACCCATGGAGTTGCCAGGTATGCTGTCTCCCAGGAGGACGGATTAGAGGCGTGAATGAAGGGTTGCCTACACTCATAAAGCCCACTGACAGGTATCCCTTTCTTCTCATCCATGTGGGAACAAATGATACCGCCAAGCAGAGCTACGAAGAAATCACATCAGACTTTGAAGCTTTGGGACGGGAACTCAAGAACTTTGGGGCCCAGCTAGTTTTCTCATCCATCCTTCCAGTAGTTAGAAGAGGGATAGAAAGGGAAAGAAAAATACTCCGGGTGAATGACTGGCTATGAAGGTGGTGCTGACAAGAGAGATTTGGATTCTGGGACCATGGGCTATACTTCCTGGAAGATGGGCTGTTGGCAAGGGATGGGTTGCACCTCACGAAGGCTGGGAAGAATGTGTTTGGCCACAGCATGAAGAACGTCATCAGGAGGGCTTTAAACTGAATCCTATGGGGAAGGGAGACATAAAGTTGGGGGTAATAATGGATGAAAGCTCATGCACCACAACGGAGAGAACAGCTCTAATAGCACCCAATAATCGTTTTCACAAACATGTAGGAAGAAAGCCAGACCATGAAGCACATTGTCTTCGATGTCTATATACTAATGCCCAGAGTATGGGAAACAAACAGAACAAACTTGAACTCTTAATACAAGAGGGAAATTATGACTTGATAGGTGTAACTGAGACTTGGTGGGATGACTCTCAGGATTGGAATACAGCAATTGAAGGATATACCTTGTTCAAAAAGAACAGGAGGAACAGAAAGGGAGGTGGAGTTGCACTGTATGTTAAAAATACATATCTCTGCACAGAAATACAGGAGGATGAGCTTGGTAGCCCCATCGAGGGCATCTGAGTTAAAATAAATGGAGCAAAGAATAAAAGGAACATGGTGGTTGGAGTCTACTACTGGCCACCCAAAGAAAAGATGAGGATGAAACTTTTGAAAAGCAAATAGCCAATGTTTCAAGGAATCATGATGTAGTAGTAATGGGGGACTTCAATTTCCCCAATATTTGTTGGGAGACAAGAGAGTCGGTGTCAGTGGAGGCACCAATGCCAGTGGGTGGTGAATCCGCTTCAGGTTGCAGTCAGAGCCAGTCAGAACTCTAAAGGAGCTATCCAAGCACCTTGGATAGCTCCTTTAGAGTTCTGACTGGTTCTGACTGAAACCCGGAGCAGATTCACCACCCCACTGACATCGGAGCCACTAGTCTCGGCTGGGCTGTGTGATTCTGAGAGAAACTGGAGGCAGAGAAGGAAGGCTAGACAAGGGTTGGGAAACTGAGGAGAAAAAGGCCCCAAAGTCAGAGCAGCTGAAAAGAGAGGCAGTAGGTTGAAAAGCTGGAACCCAAAGGAGAATGGGTGGAGATGAGACAGTGATCTCATAGAAACATGGAGCTGGAAGGGGCCATTTAGGCTATCAAGTCCAACCCCCTGCTCAATGAAGGAAAATCTGTGAGAAGGTACACAGAACTGAGCAAAGGAAGGGCCAAGAAGAAGAAGGTGGGGTGGGGTGGGGTGGGGTGGGGCGGGGCACGGGGATAGGACCTTGGGACAGAAGGTGATGGCTGGAAAGGCTTGGACAGGAAGGAAATTGGCTCACAGGCTATAAAGCCAAGCAAAGCTGTGGAGAGGCCAAAATGAGGTTGACTATCAAATGTTGAACTAACTGGGAAATATTTGGTGGCAGATCTTTGAGCCTGTGGGAAATAGTGTGGAGAATGGGGAGCAACTTCCCCCTTAACCACCACAGGAAGGAGAGTGGGAGCTTTACTACAGTGTCAGACATATGGCCTTATTTTTTTCAGGGGAGGGGGAGGGGGAGGGGTGGGAAGAAAAAGACTGTAACTTTCTTTAAAAAGGATATGTTTTACTGCCTGAAAAAAAAAAGGATTTTAAAGAAGTTATTTATATAGTGTGTGTGTGGGGGGGGGGAAATAGCCTTGCACATTTTTTTTTCTTTTAAAGGGCCACACAGGTGGTCTCATGGATATACACTTCTCCTTTTATATATTGTACACTTGAAAAACTATTCTAAAACAGCTCCAGCTATGGAGATGGAAGAGAAAATCCGCTACTTGTGATGGGCAATATGCAATAAGATGACTGCAGCAATTGCACCAAAGTGTAGATATATCCATAGCAGCAGTGCTATTTGGCATGTTCTGGGGGACTGTTTCAGCTTGTCCAGGATACAATTTGGAGGTTTACACTACTGCTTACAAGTCTGTTTTCTCTTCATAGCCTTGAAAAGCTGTTTTCTCTTCATAGCCTTGTTGTTGCCATACTGTTAAGACAAGGAGTTTCTGTTCTTTAGCGATATAGTCCAGTTCCTTGAATGCAGACTGGAAGAACTGGAGAAAATTAGGAGTGCAGAGACAATGTCTTGATAATATTTGAAGACCACTGTGGTGCAGGCATGGTTTCCCCATCTGAGCCATCAGCTTCCTGCTCAGACCCCACCCTCGCTCTTAGCAGTCAGAAATAAGAGTTGCTGCTGCTGTTGCGGCTGCTTCTCTTCTTCTGGGATTTAATGGCATATCAGGGCCAAAAGGCCCCATGACCATCCGTCACCTATTGGAAAAATTGGGGAGGAAAAACCCATCACTACATCTTACAATTGGGCATATAAAGGCCTGTAACTTTAACAAATTTCCATAGTGTTTTCAGGACTGCACTTCTAAGATTAATCACTCAGAGAATAGGCTCCAAAGAAAAGCCTTCAATCCCCAAACTCTGGAGCCCACTAAAAAGGAAATCCCATTCTCTACTATATAACAGACAGTCCCAGAGAAGATGATCTGTTGAGTCACCCACTCTACAAAGCTTCCCAAAATAAACAGATTGCTACGTAAAGCACAGTGTCCACTCAAGACCCGGAACATAGCAATCTTCTGAATCTGACCACATTGGTCAAAAAATACTAAAATCATCCAGGGCTGGACAGAAAGAAAAACCTCTCCTCTCAACACGTCCACTCTCCCACCATTTCTGCCAATCCTGTTTTATTTTAATCCTGAACCCAGCTTTTCATCTCTGATTATGACAAGGCAGTATGATATCAATTACATCATGCTCCAAAGCTTCCTTGGCTGCTTGATCTGCCAATTTATTACCACAAATACCCACATGAGCAGGGATCAAGAAAAACCCAACTCTAAGTCCCATAAGATATAGTTCAAAATTTAGAAGCCATATCTTGTTTACTAATGGAGACTTACTTCCTATATTTCCTTGTTGAATTACTAACAAACCTGACAAAGAATCAGAGAAAATTATCACTCGCTCCAGTCTGATGTCCCTAACCAACTCCAATTCCAGAATAATAGCTGTCATTATAGAAACCCACTCGGATAAGCAATACTTTTTCTGCACCCCAAATTCAGGGACATAGAATGCAGCAGCCACCCTCCCATTTTGGACATTTTTAGATCCATCTGTATAGATCTTATAATGACTGCCCCGGTAAGACCTTTTTCCTGTCCAGGAGAGGGGGCATGACCTGGAGAGAAGCTATCTTCTGAGTAGACATGCAGAGGCTTGCTCTGCTTATTTGTGAGTAGACATGCTACTCATGCATCTTTGAGTAGGCATGCAGACTCTTGATATTTGGGATGCTACTTGAAAGTGCTGCTGAGAGATTAATTCGTGATTACTTGTGGAGAAGACATGCAAAGTTTGTCCTGCTTACTTGTGGGTAAACTTGCTGCTCATGCTAATTTCTGTTAAGTAGAGCAATCCAATGTCCTAAATTATTTTTAATTTAGGTAGGTTCTTGGGGGGCGGGGGGGGGAAAGCAAACTTTCATTTGTAGAGGATTGCCTTTATGAACTCCATAGTTTTGTACCCTTACTCTGTTGCATATAAAATTAAAATTAATCATTGATCTGACCAATTTATATATCCCAAAAAGGTTTCTGCTTCTGCTTCTTTTAGAGCTCTGAAGAAGGATAAAAATCTGAAGGTGGTGCAAATTTTACCCATCACTGCCATTGGCTGAACTGAGGCAACCATTCACCATGAAAGTTTGCCACAGTGTGCATGCAACCACTTGTTTCTAACATCCTACTAAGCGGTGAGGAGTTTACCACACATCTGCACCCAGTCAGGAAGCTAGGGAGTAGAAAAATTCTTCTCACCACTTGGCAAGACATCACAAACAACCAGCTTTTCAAGTGGTCACACATACACTGTGTTAAGTTGCCACTAAGTAAATGGTGGAATAAGGTCATGCTAACTTTTGCTGTTCTCCAGTCAAAGGGTCAAGGGAACATTCTGCCTGTATCATTCTACAGCACATTTTGATCCAAACGAACCCGGGAGCCATATCAAGCTTCTCTTCCTAAGGTCATGATTGAAACCTCCATGGCCTTTTACATTCTACGCATAGTCCACATCTCTTCACACTCGACAAGGGTCTGTTTTCCACTGCCTTGTCCCTCCACCTTTTCTGTGTGTTTGCTGGCCGTTGAAGGCTGATGAGCCAGCTTGTGAAAATAATGTGTGTCAGCCAAAACAGCCCTTGTCTGCAAAGACTGTGGGGAGCAATGTTTATTATCCACCATGCCAGCCTGAGATGACCCCGACTTCTCACCAGAGTTTAAACCAAATATTTTAAAAGGAGAAAAATAATGAGCCCTTTCCTAAAGCTGTGAGCTATCTCCATGACTAATACAAATGATAGCAGATGGTGAGGTAGACAGTGAAATATTGCCCAGCCATACTGCTTCCTCCCCACCACCGCCCAGTTATTATTAAAGGGAGGGTCTTGATTCCAGTCTGGGAACTTGAAACATTTGAACCCTACCCAAATCTTTCCTTTTTCAGCTAGAAATGCAGCTGCAGAGGTATGTGGCAAAAGCCATTCTCCAGCCTAAAAAAATAAAAATAAATATTGCTTTCTGTCTGGAGTGAAAGAAAAGATGCTGTTTGATGGATATGGAAAATTCCACACTTGACTCAACTGTCTGTGTTACTTCAAGATCTGCAGTGGTGCCTTCAGGGCCCTGTTAAGGGAGCTTGGAGAATAGTGATAACAAGTGAGGATTTGTTCATCTAATCCTATGCACAATATCTTGGGACTATGTCCCATTGGAGGGATCAGCAAAACATGCATAACATTGTAACTGTGCTGTGAATCAGATACAAAGTGCCATACCATTTGTTTATGGTAGAAATAGCAGGTAAGATCATAGCCAGGAAGCCCCTGATTCAAATGTTGAGACAAGGTAGCTTTAGGCAAGCCACTATACTCTTAGACCCGATCCCCTGTCCGGAATGTCAAAATAGCAATACTGGGCATTTCAAGACAAACTGTTATCATGCCACTGCCCTGCCTCATTCATGGCATTTTATGGGAAGGTCCAGGTGTCACTGTCTTCCACTTGTAACCCTCCCCTATTTTCCCACTGCTGCTTCTGTCTTTTTCCTTTCCACAAAAAAAAGGAGGAAATGATGGAACAGCTGCACTATTCTTTTTGGTTAGTAGTGCAAGAATGCCTCTGCCTGGAAACGCACACTGTCTACCTTTTAGGACCATTTGCAAAAATTACTGACACAATGGAGGTGAAATGCTATGCCAGCTTGAAAGGAGCTATATAAATGGTAATGCTGCTGCTCATACCAGCTATAAATACATGCCTAAGGAAGGTCATCGAGCAGTACAATAATCTCCTGTGAGTCTCATGATATTCAGTAGATTTGGTAGTCTTCCTTTTTGGAATCATATGAGAACCTTCTGGCTATTCTTTCTTTAAAATAAGAATCTCAACTTCAGGGTTGTGTCCTACAGGATCAAACTAAACAAGGTATAGCATTCCAGTTTAAATCTAGTATTGGTATGACCAGCGCATGGGTTTGGAATTCCTTAAGATGACATCAGCACAGATCTTGCAGAACATACCTGTAATCTTAAACACAAAATGGAACCTTTTAAAGACTCCTGCTCTACTCCAGCTACACTTTGCTGCTTCGCTTTTTAGTACTGTCGGGAAATCTTGCTCCTCAACTTGCCTGGCTCCTAATAACAATAATTCAGCAAAAAAGAAGTTGCACATTCTTTCGACCCAGGACACTAGACTGAGGTAATTTTGTTATTCACAAAGCAGCATCCTGATGGCTCAGCAGTGCCCTGTCCATCTATCCCCCACCACCATGTCTGTCAGTTTTAGTGTCTGACTGGCATGTTGGCAACTCAAATCCAAGTTAGAACATGCATCTGTACTCCCACAAAGTGAGCGTCTCTTCCTACCAGGAGAAAAGTTAATTCAGAAGCATTAAAAAAATCTGCCTGTTCTACCGGTTTCAGAATCAACCAGGGCTGGATCTACACTTACCGCCTTTTTTCGCTTCCAATGAGGTTTCATAACCCGCCTTTCACACTACGCAGTAGCCGCCTCGAATTGGAACCGGAATTCCCCACTTCCGTGCTCCTGCTTTCAATACCCTAATATCCCGGTATTTCCCCTTAATGTGCTCTGATTTTCTGCCTTTGCTACCATATCCAGTCGTAGTCCCCTCCCCCGCCTGTCCATATACGGCGGTATTTGTATTTCCCTCCTGTCCAATCACAGCTCTCGACAGCCCCATGTCTTCTTCTGGCTACTGATCGCATAGCTTCCTCAGCAGCCCCATTTCCTCAGCAACAAGCAAAGGGCTGGATGTGCACGCACTTGTCTGATCCCAGAAACTAAGCGGGGTCAGCCCAGTCAATAGTTGGATGGGCGACAGCCTGGGAATCAGGCTTCCTGCACTGAGCAGGGGGTTGTTCTATCCCTTCAAATGAGACTAGGTTTTACCCCCTCCTATCCCCCACTCCAGATGTGTGTTTTTTAATTAAGGCGTTATCCTCACAGAATCGGGGCTTCTCCGCGATGTTTTTTTTTCTAATTCAGGCATGATCTTTGAAGCTTCGAAGTTGTGAAGCTTCACAACTTCGAAGCTTTGAAGATCATGCCTGAATTAGAAAAAAAAAACATCACGGAGAAGCCCCGATTCTGCGAGGATAATGCCTTAATTTTAAAAACACACATCCAGAGTGGGGGATAGGAGGGGGTAAAACCTAGTCTCATTTGAAGGGATAGAACAACCCCCTGCTCAGTGCAGGAAGCCTGATTCCCAGGCGGTCACCCATCCAACTACTGACCGGGGCCAACCCTGCTTAGCTTCCGAGATCAGATAAGCGCGCGCAGGAAAATAGCACAGCGCTTGAGTGTGAACTGAGCTCATGTATTCGATGAAGCACTGCAACAGGGAAAATGGGTGAGTGTGAATAATCACGTTTTAATATGAGAGCGACGGACACCCGACGGGACACCGAGTTCATTGCAATGGTGGGTGCAATGTTGATCGGCCCCAGGAAGAGTGAGGGCTGGAACAAAACAGACATCAGGAAGCTATTGGTCTTGAATTAGATATGCACAGAGAAGGAAAATATTCTTTATAAAATATCCAAAGTGTCAGTGCTGGATTTCAGAATAATGATTTCCTATAGATAGCCTGTAGATGGTGGGGAAGATGTGTGCTCCAGTATAGGAGGGAAAGAAAGAGAGAATAAGAAAGAGAGAATAAGAAAGGAAGAAGGGAAGGGAAGTTAATCCACACAAGTTTTAAACTTTTTAAAAGGTCACAAAATGTCATAGGCATGGAAAGGGAGAACTGTGTCATTCTCTCTCTCTCTCTCTCTCTCTCTCACACACACACACACACACACACACACATACACACACTCAGAAATAGGAACTCATGACCATCATACAACCACATCCCACAATGCATTCATAATAATAGTAACTGACACACTATCAGGGTACAGACTGCATTTTTTCCATTGACAAAATATTGCTGTTTCAGTGGTAGGCAAATGCAATTTCCCTGCAGTAAAAATGTTATCTGCAGGAATGACATCTGGTCAGCCTGAAACAAACAAGTAGCAACTGTGCATTTAGGGTGCCCAATGTTGCCAGGAAAGGCTGTATCAAAAGCATAAGAAAATAAAAATTTGGTCACAGGTTATGACTACCAGGTCTCAGCTCAAGTGCACATCTGTCCTCTGTAATCCACACCAGGTCACTGTTTCCTTGCCTGTCCCTGCCCACCCAGATCAGAAGCCATTGACCATGCTGGAATAGTTGTGAACTACCCAAAGCACTTCAGCTACTGACATTATAGAAATGTATTAAATTAAAACAACAACAACAACAGTATAATAACACAGAATGTGCCTACATGTTTCCATTTTGCTCTTCAACTTGTGTCCTGTTTGTGGGTTCCTACAGCTGGTTGAAAAGAGTGTTCAAACTACCGCACAATTGCGCTCATTTCACATGCCAGCAAGGTGATGCTCAAAATCCTACAAGCTAGGCTTCAGCAGTATGCGAACCGAGAACTACCGGAAGTACAAGCTGGGTTTCGAAGAGGCAGAGGAACTAGAGATCAAATCGCCAACATTCGCTGCATCATGGAGAAAGCAAGAGAATTCCAGAAAAACATCTATTTCTGCTTCATTGACTATGCTAAAGCCTTTGATTGTGTGGATCACAACAAACTGTGGCAAATTCTTAAAGTGATGGGAGTACCAGACCACCTAACCTGTCTCCTGAGAAACCTGTACGAGGGTCAAGAAGCAACAGTAAGAACCGGACATGGAACAACTGATTGGTTCAAAATTGGGAAAGGAGTACGACAAGGCTGCATATTGTCACCCTGCTTATTTAACTTATATGCAGAGTACATCATGAGAAATTCCGGGTTGGATGAATCAGAGGTCGGAATTAAGATTGCCGGGAGAATTATCAACAACCTCCGATATGCAGACGATACCACCCTAATGGCAGAAAGCGAAGAGGATCTCAAGAGCCTCTTGTTGAGGGTGAAAGAGGAGAGTGCAAAAGCTGGTTTGAAACTCAACATTAAAAAAACGAAAATCATGTCATCTGGCCCTATCACTTCCTGGCATCTAGAAGGGGAAGAAATGGAAGCAGTGACAGATTTTACTTTCTTGGGCTCCAAGATCACCGCAGACGGTGACTGTAGCCATGAAATTAAAAGACGCTTGCTCCTTGGGAGGAAAGCTATGGCACACCTAGACAGCATAGTAAGAAGCAGAGAAATCACCTTGCCGACAAAGGTCCGTCTAATCAAAGCTATGGTTTTCCCAGTAGTAATGTATGGCTGTGAGAGCTGGACTATAAGGAAGGCTGAGCGCCGCAGAATTGATGCTTTCGAACTGTGGTGCTGGAGAAGACTCTTACGAGTCCCCTGGACTGCAAGGAGGTCAAATCAGTCCATCCTAAAGGAAATCAACCCTGAGTGCTCATTGGAAGGACAGATAATGAAGCTGAAGCTCCAATATTTTGGCCACCTAATGCGAAGAGAAAACTCTCTGGAAAAGACCCTGATGCTGGGAAAGACTGAAGGCAAAAGGAGAAGGGGACGGCAGAGGATGAGATGGCTAGATAGCATCACCGATGCAATGAATATGAACTTGAGCACGCTCCGGGAGAGAGCGCAGGACAGGAAGGCCTGGTGTGCTATGGTCCATGGGGTCACGAAGAGTCGGACACGACTGAACAACAACAACAACAGCTGGTTGGCCACTGTGTGAACAGAATGCTGGACTAGATGGACCCCTTAGTCTGATCCAGCAGGGCTGTTCTTATGTTCTTACGTTCTTATTTTGCTGACCGGGGGCAGAATCCAATGCTTCCCATCTGCTAGCAGAGCTGACTGCTGATTCTGGTCCACATGCAGCCAGCCCCACCAATTGCATTCCACAAGCAACCTTGACTCTCTATGGAATGATGATTTAACGCTTCTGGGGGGAAGCCTCCAAACGAGCAGAAATACTTGTTTCTGGAAGGGGGAAAGTTGGCAGAGCTTGCATAAGGGAGCTGTGCCAACCTTCCCCTCTTCCAGAAACAAGCATTTCTGCTTGTTTGAGGACTTGGCCCAAAAAGTGCTAAATTGTCATTCCGCAAGGGGTAGGTGCTGCTGGCAGAATGGAGTTGGCAGGGCTTGCTGTTCATGGACCGGAATCGGCAGGTCACTCTGCTAGCAGATGGGCAACTATGGATTCTGTCCTTGCCGTGCCTCTAAGCATTGATTCACATATATGTGTGTATTTATCTGCACTAAGTCACTGAATGCTTGATGTCTGGCAGCTGACTGTACATTTAAGGTGCTATGAAATGATATGAACATTTTATCCATGATGGCACATTCATGCATGTAAGCCAAGTCTTGATATTACAGTCAGCAAGAAAGACATTATCTGAAGAACTGCTTTCACCTGTATCAAGCTGCCCAAGGCTTAAGATCAGTGTTGGAGGCCCTGCTCTCTAGCCCATCTTTAGTGAATATCCATTTTGCAGGTTACAAGAACAGGCCTTCTTCGTGGTGGTACCATAACTGTAGAATTCTCTCCCCAGAGAGACCCAACAAGCTCTCTTCTTTCCCAATTTTAGATTTGTACTATCTTTTTATTTCAGAACCACCACCACCACCACCCCGAAAAGAAACCTGTAGCAAGCACTATCACAGAGGGGGAAGGTTGCAGCAGCCTGGAGAGGCAGCACTGTGTCTATCATAAGAACATAGGAAGCTGTCTTATACTGAGTCAGACTACTGAGTCAGACAGTTGGTCCATCTAGCCCAACACTGTCGACACTGACTGGCAGGGATTGAACCTGGGACCTTCTGCATGCAAAGTATGTGCTCAGGGCCAGCCCTACTATTAGGCCAAGTGAGGCACTCACCTCAGGTGGAAGATACTGGGTGGTATGGAGCAGGTGGAAGCAGCAGCCCCCTGGCTGTTTCCTTCTATTAGAGGACAGAACTACAGTCAGGGCCAGAAATATTGGAACAAGGATAACTGTTTTGGCAGTTGTCCTCTGTACACCACCACATTGAAGTTGAAAGGAAACACACCCAGATGGGCGCGAAGTCAGAACTTTCAGCTGTAATTCAAGGGGTGTGACAAAAGTGGGGCACTAACCATTCAGGAAGGACAGCCAGTGGCATACACACACACACATTGTTGGTGGCTCAAAAGTAATGGAACAAACGGACATCATTTCAAACTGAAGGATCGCCTTTAATACCTGGATGAAAATCCTTTGCAGTCAATGACTGCCTGAAGTTTGGAACCCATGGACATGACCCAATGCTGAGTTTCCTCCCTCAAGATGCTTTGCCAGGCCTTTACTGCAGCTGCCTTCAGCTGCTGCTTGTCTGTGGGTCTTTTTGCCTTCAGTCTTGTCTTCAGTAAGTGAAAAGCATGCTCTCTTGGGTTGAGATCAGGAGACTGACTTGGCCATTGAAGAACATCCCACTTCTTTGCCTGGAGAAACTCTTGGGTAGCTTTTGCTGTATGTTTGGGGTCATTATCCATCTGCAATATGAAGCAGCGTCCTATCAGTTTGGCACCATTCAGCTGAATCTGAGGAGAAAGTATAGCCCTATACACTTCAGAATTCATGCTGCTGCTTTTATCAGCAGTCAGGTCATCAATAAACACCAGTGACCCGGTTCCATTGGCAGCCATACATGCCCATGCCATAACACTGCCTCCACCACGTTTGACAGATGATGTGGTATGCTTTGCATCATGAGCTGTTCCTTTCCTTCTCCATACTTTTCTCTTCCCATCATTCCAGTACAAGTTAATCTTGGTTTCATCAGTCCAAAGAATCTTATTCCAGAACTAGGCAGGCTTTTTTAGGTGTTTGCTGGCAAAGGCTAATCTGCCCTTCCTTTTCTTTAGCGTTACCAGTGGTTTGCACCTTGTTGTGAAGCCTCCGTATTTACATTCATAAAGCCGTCTCTTGACAGTAGATGTTGACAATGACATGCCTACCTCCTCAAGAGTGTTCTTGACCTGACTAGATGTTGTGAAAGGGTTCCTCTTCCCCATGAGCAGAATTCTGCAGTCATCCACTTTAGTTGTCTTCCGTGGTGTTCCAGGCCTTTTGCTGTTGCTGAGCTTGCCAGTTAATTCCTTCTTTTTCAGGATGTTCCAAACTGTTGTGTTGGCCACTCCCACTGTTTTTGCTATCTCTCTGATGAGTTTATTTTGTTTCCTCAGCCAAATGATGGCCTCCTTCACTCGCATGGACACCCCTTTGGACCTCATGTTGGGAGTTCCAGTGTACAGCTACCAAATGCAAATGTAACACTCAGAACCACCTCCAGGCCTTTTATCTGCTTGATTGGTCATGGGGTACCCAAGAAACAAGCTGCACCTGGCCATGCAGCTGCTTGTCAGCCATTCATTGCATTACTTATGAGCCAGCAATGATAGGGGGGGTGTATGCCACTGGCTGTACTTTCTGAATGGTTAGTGCCCCACTTTTGTCAAACCCCTTGAATGACAGCTGAAAGTCCTGACTTTGCTCCCATCTGGGTGTGCTTCCTTTCAACTTCAATGTGGTGGTGTACAGAGGCCAACTGCCAAAACAGTTATCCTTGTTCCAATATTTCTGGCCCTGACTGTATATGTTCTAGGCAGCCTACCCTGCACCTGCTAAGCTAGCTTGCTGTCCTCAGGTGGAGGATGCTGTCCCATCACCAGTGTCAACGTAAGACTCAACTGCCAGTGCAGTTGGCTACTGAAGGTGGAATGCAGGGGATGCAAAATGCATGTGCTCTAGTACTGACCCACGGCCACTCCCTCAATCCTGCTTCCTTGAAAGCAGCTCTTGCAACAGCCAAAGGATTCTGGACAGTGTGAGACAATGGAAGTGTCCAAATCTTGTGTGGGTCGAGATTCTGGACCTATTGTGAGATACTGTTGTGTTGGCCACTCCCAATGTTTTTTGTTGTTCAGTTGTTAAGTCGTGTCCAACTCTTCATGACCCCATGGACCATAGTAGCACGCCAGGCCTTCCTGTCCTCCGCTCTCTCCTGGAGTGTGCTCAAGTTCATATGCATTGCATCGGTGATGCTATCTAGCCATCTCATCCTCTGCCATCCCCTTCTCCTTTTGCCTTCAATCTTTCCCAGCATCAGGATCTTTTCCAGTGACTTTTCTCTTCGCATTAGGTGGCCAAAATATTTGAGCTTTAGCTTCAGTATCTGTCCTTCCAATGAGCACTCAGGGTTGATTTCCTTTAGGATGGACTGATTGGACCTCCTTGCAGTCCAGGGGACTCGTAAGAGTCTTCTCCAGCACCACAGTTCAAAAGCATGAATACTTCGGCGCTCAGCCTTCCTTATAGTCCAGCTCTCATAGCCATACATTGCTACTGGGAAAACCATAGCTTTGATTAGACGGACCTTTGTCGGCAAGGTGATGTCTCTGCTTCTTACTATGCTGTCTAGGTGTGCCATAGCTTTCCTCCCAAGGAGCAAGTGTCTTTTAATTTCATGGCTACAGTCACCGTCTGTGGTGATCTTGGAGCCCAAGAAAATAAAATCTGTCACTGCTTCCATTTCTTCCCCTTCTATATGCCAGGAAGTGATGGGGCCAGATGCCATGAGCTTCATTTTTTTAATGTTGAGTTTCAAACAAGCTTTTGCACTCTCCACTTTCACACACAACAAGAGGCTCTTGAGATCCTCTTCACTTTCTGCCATTACGGTGGTATCGTCTGCATATCAGAGGTTGTTGATGATTCTCCCGGCAATCTTAATTCCGACCTCTGATTCATCCAACCCGGCATTTCTCGTGATGTACTCTGCATATAAATTAAATAAGCAGGGCGACAATATACAGCCTTGTCGTACTCCTTTCCCAACTTTGAACCAATCAGTTGTTCCATGTCCGGTTCTTACTGTTGCTTCTTGACCCTCATACAGGTTTCTCAGGATACAGCTAAGGTGGTCTGGTACTCCCATCTCTTTCAGAATTTGCCAGAGTTGGTTGTGATCCACACAATCAAAGGCTTTAGCGTAGTCAATGAAGCAGAAATAGATGTTTTTCTGGAATTCTCTTGCTTTCTCCATGATCCAGCGAATGTTGGCAATTTGATCTCTAGTTCCTCTGCCTCTTCGAAACCCAGCTTGTACTTCTGGTAGTTCTCGGTTTACATGCTGCTGAAGCCTAGCTTGTAGGATTTTGAGCATCACCTTGCTGGCATGTGAAATGAGCACAATTGTACGGTAGTTTGAACACTCTTTGGCATTGCCCTTCTTTGGAATTGGAATATAAACTGACCTTTTCCAGTCTTGTGGCCACTGTTGAGTGTTCCAAATTTGTTGGCATATTGAGTGCAGCACTTCAACAGCATCATCTTTTAGGATTTTAAATAGCTCAGCTGGAATACTGTCATCTCTGCTAGCTTTGTTGTTAGTAATGCTTCCTAAGGCCCACTTGACTTCACTCTCTAGGATGTCTGGCTCAAGTTCAGTGACTGCACTATCATGGCTATCAGGGACATTCAGATCTTTCCTGTATAGATCTTCTGTGTATTCTTTCCACCTGTTCTTAATCTCATCTGCTTCTGTGAGGTCCCTGCCTTCTTTGTCCCTTATCATGCCTGACTTTGCACAAAACGTTTCCTTGAGATCTCCGATTTTCTTGAAAAGATCTCTAGTCTTTCCCATTCTGTCGATTTCCTCGATTTCTTTGCATTGTTCATTTAAGAAGGCCTTCTTGTCTCTCCTTGCTATCCTCTGGAACTCTGCATTCAGTTGGATAAATCTTCCCCTTTCTCCCTTGCTTTTCGCTTCCCTTCTTTCCTCAGCTACTTGTAAAGCCTCATCAGACAGCCACTTGGCTTTCTTGCATTTCTTTTTCTTTGGGATGGATTTCGTTGCTGCCTCCTGATCAATGTTACGGACCTCCGTCCATAGTTCCTCAGGCACTCTGTCTATCAGGTCTAATCCCTTAAATCTATTCCTCACCTCCACTGTATATTCATAAGGGATATGATTTAGGTCATACCTGAATGGTTTAGTGGTTTTCCCTACGTTCTTCAATTTAAGCCGAAATTTTGCAAGAAGCAGCTCATGATCTGAGCCACAGTCAGCTCCAGGTCTTGTTTTTACTGACTGTATAGAGCTTCTCCATCTTTGGCTGTAAAGGACATAATCAATTTGATTTCGATATTGACCATCTGGTGATGTCCATGTGTAGAGTCGCCTCTTGTACTGTTGGAAAAGAGTGTTTGCTCTGATTAGCGTGTTCTCTTGGCAAAACTCTATTAGCCTTTGTCCTGCTTCATTTTGTACACCTAGGCCATGTTTGCCTGTTATCCTGATGATTTCTTGACTTCTTACTTTAGCATTCCGATCCCCTATGATGAAGAGGACATTTTTTTTGGTGTTAGTTCTAGAAGGTGTTGTAGGTCTTCATAGAACTGATCAACCTCAGCTTCTTCGGCATCAGTGGTTGGGGCATAGACTTGAATTACTGTGATGTTGAATGGTTTGCCTTGGATTTATACTGAGATCATTCTATCGTTTTTGAGATTGTACCCCAGTACTGCTTTTCCCACCATTTTGTTGACTATAAGTGCTACTCCATTTTGTCTACAGGTTTCTTGCCCACAGTAGCAGATATAATGGTCACCTGAATTAAATTCGCCCATGCTTGTCCATTTTAGTTCGCTGATTCCCAAGATGTCAATGTCCGATCTTGCCATCTCATGTTTGACCACCTCCAGCTTACCTTGATTCATTGATCTTTCATTCCAGGTTCCTAAACAATATTGTTCTTTACAGCATCAGACTTTCTTTTCACCACCAGACACATCCACAGCTGAGTGTCCTTTCAGCTTTGGCCCAGTCGCTTCACTCTTTCTGGCGCTACTTGGAAATTCCCTCTGCTCTTCCCCAGTAGTATACTGGACACCTTCCGACCTGAGGGGCTCATCTTCTGGCATCGTATCTTTTAGCCTTGTAATACATTCCATGGGGTTTTCTTGGCAAGAATACTGGAGTGGGTTGCCATTTCCTTCTCCACATTTTGTCAGAACTCTCCACCATGACCTGTCCGTCTTGGGTGGCCCTGCATAGCATAGCTTATGGCTTAACTGAGTTATGCAAGCCCCTTCACCACAACAAGGCAGTGATCCATGAAGGGGCCCAATGTTTTTGCTGTCTCTCTAATGGGTTTATGTTGTTTCCTCAGCCTAATGATAGCCTCCTTCACTCGCATGGACACCTCTTTGGGCCTCATGTTGGGAGTTCCAGTGAACAGCTACCAAATGCAAATGTAATACTCAGAACCACCTCCAGGCCTTTTATCTGCTTGATTGGTCATGGGGTGCCCAGGAAACAGGCCACACCTGGCCATGTAGCTGCTTTTCAGCCATTCGTTCCATTACTTATGAGCCACCAACGATGGGGGTGTGTGTATGCCACTGGCTGTACTTCCTGGATGGTTAGTGCCCCACTTTTGTCACACCCCTTGAATTACAGCTGAAAGTCCTGACTTCGCTCCCATCTGGGTGTGTTTCCTTTCAACTGCCAAAACAGTTATCCTTGTTCCAATATTTCTGGCCCTGACTGTATATTGATTGATTTATTACATTTCTATACTGCGCAATAGCTCTCTGGGCGGTTCACAAAAATTAAAACCACAAAGTACAGCATAAAAACAGTATAAAATCTAAAAGCTTAAAACTACAGTATAAAAATACAACCAAGATAAAACCTAGCAGCAATGCAGATATTTAAAATACAGTAAAGGATTTTAAACAGCAAAGTTAAAAGACTATAACACTAAAATGCTAAAATGCTGGGAAAATAAAAAGGTCTTCACCTGGAGCCTGAAAGAGTATAGCGTAGGCACCAGATGAACCTCGGAAGCTCATTCCACACCTTGGGTGCCACAGCAGAAAAGGCCTTCTTCCTGGTAGTCACCTGCCTCACTTCCTTTGGCAGGGGATCCCAGAGAAGGACCCCTGAAGATGATATTAGGGTTTGGGCATATACCTGTCCTAGTAACCAAGGTTCAGGAGGGGGTTCCCCTGGATAGGGGGAGCCATCTGTACTTGACAGTGAGCAGCAGCAGGGCAAGGACTAGTCAGCTGATCTTAGCAGCAGCTGGCAAAAGCTCCTGCTTAAAGCCTAGCCATCACACAATGCTTGAGACTTTATTGCACACTATCAGGCTCAAGTGTGACTACGGTGCCCAAGGGCACATGTAATATGGACAGACAGGTCTGTTCCTGTGGTGCAAAAAGTAGTAAATCTCCCACCCCCCGTTCACCCCCATTATATCACTGGTCCCAATTAACCTTCATGTAGCTGTATATAATAAAAGTTTTGACAGCATTTCATCCCATTTCAGTGTCCACTTGTTGCCATAGGGGGCATTTTTTTATTGATTTATTGCCTTTTTAACTAGATAAACTTGCCTTCTACTGTTCTGAGTGCTGCTGTATTGGTTCTTTTGAGTGTGTTTTTATTGTTAATATATTTTAATTTCTTTTTTAATGCTTTGCTTTAGAAAAAAGGATATAAATAATTGGAAATAAATATATAAATGGACATGCAAGAGTGAAGCAGGCCTGTGCTAAAGCATGTGCTAAACTGAGAGCAGAGGAAACAGCTGCCTTGATGCAGCTGATAATTTCCCCAGCTACATACCCATTCCATTCATCAGGAGTGACTAGATGCTGAACACATTGTTAGCTGTGTTCTGTTGTTTTGACAGGCATCCTTTTTTTTTTTTTAATTATTCCTGCAGGTACATTGGAGCCCTGGGGGCAAGGGTGATCTGTGATAACATTCCTGGACTGGTCAACAAACAGCGGCAGCTGTGCCAGAGTTACCCAGATATCATGCAGTCAGTTGGGGAGGGAGCCAAGGAGTGGATACGGGAATGCCAGCACCAATTCCGTCACCATCGCTGGAACTGCAGCACTTTGGACAGAGACCATACAGTCTTTGGCAGAGTCATGCTTCGAAGTAAGTTCCCTCAGTAGCAGCCTAGCCCTTCGGAATGGTGCCACGTGAGAAGTTTTGACCTGCAAATGTTGATGTTTATCAGTGTGTCTAAAATTGCTACCATCTTGAAAAAAAAACAGAAGAAAATGTGAGGATTTTTTATTTTTTGCTCTAGTCTTGGTTTTCAGTCACAGAAAAAAGGCTTGTGCAGGCTTTTGGACTATAGGCAAGTCCTCTGTTTTTTGATTGATCGATTGAGTTGATGGTTTTATTGCATTTTAGTATATTTGTGATTTCAGAGCCACAATTGTAATGTTGATTATATAGTGCACTGTATTTTATATAGATCGTTAGCTGCCCCGGCCTCTTTCAAAGGAAGGGCAGGATAGACAGTAAATTGAATGGATGGATGGTGTTACAGTACAATTGACCACTGCCACTGCTGTGCTGGTCTTGTAAGAGCCATTGTGTTCTTCTGGTGATGGTAAGAACCGTTTTGCTGAGCCAGGCTAACTCAGAATTCTGTTTCCATCTGTGTCCAGCCAGATAATTCAAATAAGCTCACAGGTAATGATGGCAATAGCCCTCCCCTCTCCCCCTGCCTACATTTTTCTCTCTAGCATTTGGTACTAACAGATGTAGTTCCTCTGAACATGGAAGTTCCATTTAGCTATCATAGCTAATCTCTGAGGACAGAGCTGTCTTCCATGAATTTGTCTAAGCCTGTTTTGAAGGTCTTTAAATCTAGTGGTCATTAGAAATTAGGGAGAGGACCCCACACACACACACACACACACATACACCCTTGCTCAGCAAATGACCCTAGGAGGTGCAGAGTCCAGCATGAAGAAGTGCAGGCAGTTCCTTATAATAAGGGAAGATGTAGAAATGTTGTGGAAAGGGCCAGCTGGTTCTGCCTGACTGCAGTCATACAATCATTCAGCTTAATTCAGTCCATAAGTTCTGACTGCCTGTGATCTATTTAAGTTCATACAGGAGGTCTGCAACAGATGTAGTCTGTGGCTCACAGACCTCATAATGGGACTACTTAAGAGCAGGTAGCCCAGCCTGAGTGAGTTTGGAAGTCTTCCCCAACCTGGAGGACAACAGGTTAGGGAAAGCTGTTCTACTGTCTACATTTCCAGGCTTTTCTGGCTTTTTAATTATTATTTTGCTGAGATTTTTAATATACCTACATGAATTTGTATATATCCATAGCAATTACATATGAAATGCATATATATATATATATATATATATATATATATATATATATATGAAAGTACAGCTTTCTAGCTATTATACATAGGCTTCAACAAAAGTGGACCAGATAGCCAAATAAGTATCCATTTGAAGGTGGTGTCTATATGACACCCATTCAAATGTTGAAAGCGTTGTAAGGTCCTCAATCCATTGCATTATAGGAGGTGAGTGTTTATCCTTCCAATGTTGTAATATCAGTCTTTTAGCTGTCAAAAGGGCACAGAGAATCCATTTACGCTGACCATTTGTTAATTTCCATGAAGCAGGTAAATAATTTAAAAGAGCATGTACATCAGCGAATATTAAAGACTTTTCCAGTACAACATTTATCCATATAATAACCTCAGCCCCCAAACAAGCAGCTACTAGACTTATTTCCAGGCTTATTTTTGAACAAGTGCGACTTGAGTGTTTAACAATCAACAACTGCAAAACCAAGCTTTTTTTTTTTTTTTTAATCTAGATGAGTAAGAAGTTTTGCCATTATGGTCTCAGATACTGATTTTCTACATATTTTTAACCTCACTTGAGGTATGGAGGTTGGGACTCAAACTGGGGTCATTGAAGGTAATGGTATTTTTTGCTTGGAATTTCTCCTTACTTGAAGGAAGGGAGTGAGGTATTGGGGAAATTGTTTTCCAGTGTAATTCTTCAAATGGCCTACTGTGTCCAGTGGCATCTATTCCCATGTAAATGTGCTCAGGATTGCAGCCTTATTCCAGTGCCTTTCACTTGGCTGCGAGCCATATTTTCTCACTGTCGTTTAATATGAGACCCACAATGAGTTTTGAATCAAGCCGTTTTGTTTTTGGGTGGAATAATATTATTAAACACCACAGCTTCAGCATCTCTTCAAAGTTTCAGAAAGCAGATTCAAATAATATAGTTCCATCATTTATTATGTTGACCTACGATTGCAGGAACCCAGCTAGAAGCATTTGAAGTTGGCAGTATCAGTGGTAAAATACTATGGCTTATGTGCTCCAATCCAGCAAGGGAGATCCCCAGATGGAAGTAGACTTCCATGGGCATAGCATCCCTGCCACACCCCTTGGGCTCTTAAAAATCAGAACTCCCAGCTCCTACTTTATACATGACCAGGGCAGGCCCACATTTAAAGAGACAGGCCATTCCATTTAGTTTAGCCCTGAGTCCTTTAGGAAAGAGGAACCTTTTGCCCTTCCATGATGGGAGCTAGTTGCTGTGGACAGAGCGAGGCTTAAAATTACCCTGTGTGATGTCTTGGCTTCCCCTGTATACTAAGCAAACAGTAACGGGATATGTCACTGCACTGGGAAGTAGCCACTTCAGAATGGGAGAGAACACCTCGGGAAGCGTGACTGCTTGAAAGTAAACTGTAACAGGATATATAAATATTTGGCTAGTGGAGCTGACTTAGAGTCAGTTGCTGAGGGCAAAGTTTGTAGTCACCCTGCGTAGTGCAAAAGGCCAAGCCACAGCTTCGACTTTCCTCACAAAGAGGGCACGTGGTCGTGGGGTGACATGCATCCCTGTGCAAGACCTCGCACATCGCTGTCTAAAATCCCAATGAGCTATATGCCGGCTGTAACTAGAGAAGATTTTCAGATCTTGTCCCCCAACATTATATTTTCCCCACTGCCCCCCCCCCCAGGGACTAATCTCAAGGAAGCGAGACTGAAGTAGTGGAGTGGTTTTAGACGTGACACTATTCCCATTTTCTCAGTCAGCCTGCAAGTTTGAAGAGGTGCAGCCCACACTTTTAATTTACCTCAGCGGTCCTACAGAAAATAATGCAGGATGCAGATCTTCATACCGTTAGTTTTGTTTTTATACATTCGGTGTCATGCATGATGATAGTATTGGCTGACAAGTTCTCCCAGCAGAGAGGAACTGTAAAAGCAGCAGCCCTCCTGACTTTTGAATGAAGTGTTAATTTGGTAGCAGTTTGTCTTCATTTTGCAAATTGGACTGTTGTCAGGTAGACTGTTAACAAAATAGTTTTGTGTTGGGATCTGTAATACCCAATTTGCTTACAACTTTGACCTGACCTCTTTTTCTTCTGGGTGAATTACATTTTTTAGTGTAGTAGATTTTACACCCTCACTTAACACTGTGGTGCAAGCTATTATTATGGGATATGCCGTAAGCCACACACAGTCATGAGCAGGGGGCATTTTTAATCGTACGCATGTTTAATTATACGCATGCCACTTTAGCATAAGACACTCATGTGTGTATGTTAATAGCCACTGCTGCTGCTGCTTCTCATGTTGTAACACTGAGCCTTGTCTCAACTTAAAATCTACCATGGATAAAAGCCAAGGAGTATTCTGTAAGCAATGAGCTAGAGGGATTTAGAAGCCTTGGCTTGGAGAAAGGAAGAGACTGCCAAGCCGGTCTTACGTTCTGTCCTTGCTGAGAGAAAGGATCTACCATTTGCCTCACCAGTCTCTGCCTAAGAATGGGAGAATGCACCATTCGCTTTGAAGCTATTATTTGAAGGCTGCGTCTACAGAACTCTACAGTGTGGTTTTGATTTGCAGCTCTTTTTATGGCCATTATAAAAACAGATGTGAACTCAAAGAAGAACTATAAAATACCAGGCAGCATTCTGCACTGTGTGGGGACTTGCCAGGCAATTTACAGCTTCTGGAAGGAGCAATACGGTCTATGTTTGTCCAAACAAAGACAACAGCCACCCAGATGGGAGGGAGTATTATGCTGCTCAGACTCAGGAGGTACAAGGGGAGAGGTGTGAAATCAGAAAGAATTATTCCTATGGATATAATGAAACAAGCAAGCGAGTCCCAAGATGGCCCCTGGTAGAAGAACCTTGGCACATTGTGGATATAGAGGAAGATAGAGGATCACCTAGTTTGCTCTCCCAAGAACATCTAAAACACTCATTTCATCACATAAACATAAAATGAAATTGAAATTACTTTTGTTCGGCTAGCAGACCTTTCATCATTAGGACCTTGACTTTCAAGCCTCTTCTCCAAGACTGTGAACCTCTAAGAAGTCAATTTCTCTGGCATCCTCTTTAGCTGAGCCTTCTCTGTTGCTTGACTTTTGGCCCTCTGTGAGTTTATCCAACACCAATCAGATCCAAAAATTATCTATGGCTCTGGGATGTTTTGGGTATTAGAGCATGGATTCCTGGCTCACTGAGGCTAGCAAATGATCCTTATCAGGATCCCTAGTGCAACCGAAAGCTATGTACACTCCAGCACATCTTCACTGCAACTGTTAACATACTTTGTTACGTATCTATTATTATGCCCATTAGGACTGGGCTGCAAGTCAACTGGCCACTGAGTTGAGCACCTGTTATGTCACTGTTATTGGGTATTGTCAAATATCCATGAAGGCAAGAATGTCCTTCTGTAGGTGGTGGCCTACCCTCTTTTTTATTGCAGAGGCAGGATTGCACAGGTGTACCCTGGCCCACAGGAGTCAAGGTTCCCACCGCACACAGATCACAACCAGTTGAGAAGCAAGCATCCACTCTCCAAAGAGCTTCCACAGTCTTCCCTCTTTTACTCCCATCCTCACCCCAAATAAACCACCTGGAACTTCAGCAGATGTTCTGTGCTAGGGGAGAGAAACTAAAATCAGCTGCATGGAAAAGCTTCTCCTACTGGCCATATGCTTCCCAAAGGGAAAGTGGAACAGGGTTAAGAAAGCAAGAAGTAAATGTACACCAGATTCCTGGCATCAGGATGGACATTTTCCAAAACTGTGTGATAATTCATCTTTCACAGTTACTATGTGTGTTAGTCTTTAAGGTGCCACAGAACTCTTTGTTATGTGTGCAGTATTTAAAATAAAACATGTGTAATTGATCAATAGATCAAGAAATGTTTGGCAGCTCAAATGACCAGCCTTGTTCTCCATGTACCATGCTTTCTGGAGTTCTATAAACGTTATGGCGTGGACAACCTCTCAATAGTACATAGCACTAACTCCAACCATAATAAGCAGACTGTTCTATTTGCATTTGTGGGTAGGCTGACTGTTTTACTTTAACTGTGTGAGATTTCCACAGTCTTTATAAATTACTAAATATGTAAGGATGTGCAAAATCAGAGGGAAGACAAAAATTTGAAGAAGATCTGTGATTACTGAAGATGGCTAAACATCATGAATGAACAAAGAAGAGCTTTGCGGGATCAAACTAAATGCCTACCTAGTCCAGCATTCTGTTCACACAATATTAATAATAATAATAATAATAATAATAATAATAATATACATTTCTATACTGCCCCATAGCCAAAGGTCTCTGGGAAGTTTACAACAAAATATAGCAACAATAGCCAAATAGATGCCCACAAGCAGGACATGAGTGCAACAGCACCCTTCTGCTTGTGTTTTCAAACAACTGGCATACAAAGACATACTGCCTCTGATACTGGAAGTACTATATAGCCATCATGACTATTAGCCATCGATAGTCTTATCCTCCATGAATTTGTTGAATCCTCTTTGTCGAAGCTGTCCAAGTTGGTGGCCATCACTATATATTGTGATACTGATTTCCATAGATTAACTATGTGCTGTGTGAAGACATTCCTTCCTTTTGTCTTCCTGAATCTCCCACCATTCAGCTTTATTCAGAGATTAGATTAAAAATTAAATGATAAAATCAGGTTGGGTGGAGAAAGGGAAGTGGGACAAGGAATTCCAAAATTATATACTAGCTTCGCATGCTATTGAATGCTAATTCCAATGATGTTTGTTATAACAACAACAACAACATGGTAAAAGGTTTGAACCCAATTTGTAAGATTTCCTAAAGTATGATATGACTAAGCAAAACTCCACTGTCAAATTCAGACTGCACAGATGAAGCAGTATACAATAAAAACAACAACAACCAATGTCCATATGAACTTAAACTTTATTTAACTTTATACTCAAGGCTTGTGGACATATTACATTCTGCAGCATATACTCAAAATTACATTCATTGTATCCCAAGTCTGATGTCTCTGTCCCCAACTGCTGCTCAAAGTAGGCTTTGTTTACTTTCTGATAATTCTCTTATTTATAGTGATTTACTATTAACCACTTGAGCACATAAACCTGACCTATACCATTGGTCTGTATAGTTCAGTATTGCCTACTCTGATGGGATCCAGCTGTTCAAGGCCTTTGGAGGGAGATTTTCCTCAGGGCCTGCTACTTGAGAGCCTTTAGCCAGGGACATCAGGGACGGAACATGGAATTTACTACATTCTAAGCTTGTATTGCTGCTCTTGGTACAGCAATCAAAACTAAAGCATCCAGGGTGGATTCATTTAAATCAATGTGACTTCAAGCAAGCAAGAAAAAAGGCTGATTTCAATAAGTGATTTCAATCAAGTTTCCCATTTAATTTGTTCATATATTTCCTGAACGATGGTGCAGATCTGACCACTAAACCATGCTAATTTATAGCTAAATAGAGTATTATTTAGATTTCATTCTTATAAGCAACCTTTGTATCCCTTTGCCTCACTGTGTATATTTTGTGTGCTTTTCTTTTTTACCTATAGATGAAATCTCTTTAAAATATTCCCATATCTTTCTTATGACAGAATCCATGACAGTTCCAGGTTAACAGCACAATCCTGTACATGTCTACTCATAAATAGGTTCCATTGAGCTGAAAGGGGCTTACTCCAGTCCTAGGCAAGTGATTATAGGATTGCGGCTTAAGTATGGGAATACAAGCAGAGGCACACTGGAGAATTATATTTTCATTTTCTTTCCAGTGTTGCTGCTTCTTTTCTTTCTTTCTTTCTTTCTTTCTTTCTTTCTTTCTTTCTTTCTTTCTTTTGCTTCACTCTGTCTTGGACCACCCTTGCCTTCACAAAAACTAAGTAGGAAACAAAAATAAAATGCCCATGACTGATAGGTCAAAGCAAGATTTGGCAGACTAGAACAGTTTATTTTCATCAGGTAAAAATGAAATGCCTCTGTTTGGGTAGAGTGCAAATATTCATATTTGAGAAATGATCAGATTAGTTCTTCATTTCGATAGAAAAGTCTCCTTTAACTCAATGTGTCTGGTAGAGGAATTGATTCAATTTAGAGATTAACTGTTTGGCTAACTTGCTTATATCCAGATTATTATTTAATGTTAGTATATACGTTTTTTAAAAAAAATCATTAATGCTACCTCCAGTATCAGAGGCAGTATGCCTATGTACACCAGTTGCTAGGGAAAATGGGCAGGAAGGTGATGTTGCACTCGTGTCCTGTTGTGGATTTCGGGTCGGCAACTGGTTGGCCACTGTGTGAACAGAATGCTAGATTTGATGGACCCTTGGTCTGATCCAGCATGGCTCTTCTTATGTTCTTATTGATTTTTATCCACTGCTATACTGTCTTTCTGTCTTAACTAATTCCTCTGCCTTGCGTGGCTGTCCACCACCACATAAGCACAGAACAACAAGTCTTTTTCAGCCTGTGTCTTTAGTCAGAAGAACAGAAACCAACAGCTCAGAACTTTCAACAAGCAGGAGTTGGTAGTTAGGTATTACATTAAAAGAAAAGAAAAACACACCCATGTTTGACTGAAGTTCCTTATCCGATGTATAGGGATGATAGAGAAATCTGCAATGGAGCCAAATGAGTTCAAATTTTGATGAATCCAACTGGTGGATTCTGCAGACTTGGGGACATTTTTCTGACTTTCCCATTTTTGTGCAAATTTCATCACAGAAAAATCTGCAAAAAAAACCCATCCAAAAATGTGCATTTCCCCCATAGGCTAAAGTGTGAAAATGCACATTTGGGAGCATTTTGTGCATTTGGGGGGTATTTGCACATTTTCACATGTATGCATTTGCAGAAATTCAGAAACTAAAAAAAATCCAATTCCACCAATAGGTGGATGATGGAAGGAAAGGTGCCTGACAATCTGCTAAACACAGACGGAACATATTTTACCCAATTCGTACATTCCTACCGATGTATACGAGTGTGACAGAGCCATTCATTCCTTGTCATGAGACTGTAAGTGTAGGTTTTATTTATTTATTTATTGCATTTATACCCCGCCTTTCTCCCTCTCGCAAGGAACTCAAGGCGGCTTACATTATCCTCCTCCTCACCGTTGTATCCTCACAACAACAACCCTGTGAGGTAGGTTGGGCTGAGAGTCTGTGACTGGCCCAAAGTCACCCAGTGAGCTTCCATGGCCAAGTGGGGACTAGAACCCGGATCTCCCGGCTCCCAGTCCGTCACTCTCACCACTACGCTACACTGGCTCTCAAGGTTTAGCATGCTTATGATGAGACTTCATTGTAACTATGTTATTTTTAAAATGAGACATTTGGCATTTTATTTATAATCTTTAAAAAAAACAAATGAAAGATCCGATTTACATTTTAAACATCCGATCTGCTTTTTTAGGTCCTTGATTTTCATCCACCCTGAAAGCATCGTGTATGTATAGTCCCTTCGGTTTCTAAGCGCTCAAGCAATTTTAAAAAAAGACTCAGCCTCTGTCTCTTGAGTCACTCAGTTCCCATTTCTTGCCCCCATTTGGCAGGTAGCAGGGAAGCAGCCTTCGTCTATGCAATCTCGTCAGCTGGAGTTGTATACGCCATCACCCGAGCTTGCAGCCAAGGCGAGCTAAAGGCCTGCAGCTGTGACCCCCACAAGCGGGGCCGCTCCAAAGATGAAAGAGGGGAATTTGACTGGGGGGGCTGCAGCGACAACATCAACTATGGAATCAAATTTGCAAAGGACTTTGTGGATGCCAAGGAGAAAACAGTGAAGGATGCCCGTGCCCTGATGAATCTGCATAATAACCGCTGTGGCAGAACGGTTAGTACCAACAACTCTTAGAGGCTAGGCAATGGCCAATATATGAACCATCCTATGTAGTTCCATCCTGCTGGCTAACACCTTAGAGTAAATATAACCCATCATGTTGGCTAACGTGTTAAATATAAGCAAACCATTGAGAATCGTTTTCTATGTTAGTGGGAAATGCTGACGTCTCAAATGTAAATTTTCAGAGTCCTGGAGATTAGCTAGTGGGGCTCCATTCCTTACAGCTAGAACAGACAGGCCTCACCTATCCTTGGCCTTATTCAGTGGGAACTTCCATCCACTGCCTGACTTGGATTAGTATGCCTGGTAACCATCAGTGCTTAAACAGAGTATAAACAAAGCAGAGAAGTTGAAATAGTGAGGAGGAGGAGGAGGAGGAGGAGGAGGGATCATTGCCTGTTTGGTTTTCTACTGTATTTGAGGTGGGAAAATAGTACTGCTGAGGGAGGCTACGTTGGGCTTCCTCTCTGTTGTCCTTCTGCAGGCAGGCAAAGATATGTTTATTCAAGCAGACCTTTGGCATGTAAGCTGGCCTGCTGGATAGGGTGCTATTTTTATTCTGTTATTGCTGTTTTCTTTAACTCTTTTTTATTATTGTTTTAACCATTTTTTTTATTTTAAACGTTCCTATAATTGTTAGCCACCTTGAGCACCATTTTCTTGGTGGAAAGGCAGGCTACAATCAAATTAAATAAAAAAAATGCTGTACACAGCCCCAGACAGATCAGCATCTATGTAATCCATTTCAGTTCCACCAGACAGCCCTTTTTAGCCAGCCTAAGACATTTATTCCAGGCAGGCATGCCTCCATGTCATCATTACAGAAAAGCTCCTTCCATTCATGCAGCAATAGTTACGCCTTCTGGCACAAGAATTTTCAATGAGGTCATTAAAGGTTGCCCAGGTTTGCTTTCACTTTGGTCAATTAGAGCTGAGACTCACCCTAACAGAGATTTATCACAAAAGAGGAGCTGCAGGTATTGTTCACAGGTCTGGCAGGTCTTTACTGTGACTAGTGGAAATGTTCTAAACAGAAAATCCAGCATAGGAAAGACAAACAAGACCATTTTATTAAAGCTGGTTTTGCCCTTACTGGGAGCATGGTGGGTGATTCGTTGGCTTGATATTGGCTCTTCTGTTCCAGGCTGTGAAGCGTTTCCTGAAACTAGAGTGCAAATGTCATGGTGTCAGTGGCTCCTGCACCTTAAGGACTTGCTGGTTGGCAATGTCAGACTTCCGCAAAACAGGAGATTACCTCCGGAAAAAATACAATGGTGCCATCCAAGTAACCATGAACCAAGATGGCAGTGGATTTACTGTGGCCAATAAGAACTTCCGGAAACCCACAAAAACTGACCTTGTATATTTTGAGAATTCGCCTGATTACTGTGTGATGGACAAGTCTGCAGGTAAAGAATTTCCTGAAACCCTATCTGCTTACACTCTGACCCTGTAGGAAGGGCTCCTCTTCTTCTGCAGTGCTACCTACATGACATTTCACATGAAAGCCAATATCCAGTGTAGAGAATCTGAATCCCTGAGAATTTGAGTTTTATTTTCATTTAATGGTAAGTTTCTAACCCTCATGATTGCAGGGACAACTGAAAATATGGAGACAATATTGTAATACGGGGTTCTGTGTTTAACAAGCAGGGTTTCTATGCCTTTGATGGTTAGCTGGGCCCTCCCTCATGATTCCCAGTCCATTTACCCTAATCATTAACCACTGCCAACTCCAGTCTCCAGGTTTTGGGGGGGGGGGCATGGGCAAGCTGCTTATAATGGCCCCCCTCTGTTTCTGTCCTGCTGCCCACTCACTTGCCTCTCCCTCTGGACGCAATTTGTATAACTACCCAGAGGGAAAATTCAAGGGAAGTGAAGGAAGCTGCTCTTAAATTCTCACTCTGGTCTCTGCCTTCATGCTCACAGAAGGCCAGTGAACAGATAGTGATAACGAGGAGCAGGGCCAGCAAGGCCAGGATGCTCTGGGAGTTGACCTGCAGGTGCCCAACCATGCCTACCCTGATGTCAGCCCTATCACTAACATCCCAGGCATCACTCACCAATGCCTCTTGTCTGTTCCTGACTCAGTACACTCTGTAGTGCATACACCAATTCCTAGAAACAGTACAAACTATACAAGCCGGATGCTCACAAGCAGGCTTGTTGAATTTGCTGTGGAAGGGAACTCATGAGTTAAATAGACTTTAGTTGAGTGTATAAACAGGGGAAAGAGCAGCAGCCAAACGAATGCAAAATAAAACAAAAGTACCCTTGTCTTTTACAGGTTCGTTAGGGACAGCTGGCCGAGTGTGCAACAAGATATCACGTGGGACCGATGGATGTGAGGTCATGTGCTGTGGCCGAGGTTACGACACTACCCGAGTGACACGAGTCACCAAATGCGAGTGCAAGTTCCATTGGTGTTGTGCTGTCCGCTGCAAGGAATGTGAGGACACTGTGGATGTTCACACGTGTAAAGCACCAAAGCGGGCAGAGTGGATTGACCAAACCTGAGACCATGCTGGATAGAGAGAGGGGGAAAGTAAAACTGGCACAGTGCCACCCACAGGCCTGGGCATTCTGGGAGTTGTAGTTCAACTGCATGGCTTTTATTTAAATTCATTCTGCAAAGCACTAAGGAGAAGACTACATTTCCTATGGGGGATAGTGAGCTCTTCTGTTCAGCCTGCAGAACTCATCCCCTACTTTTAAAAGAGGACTTTAAAAATTACACTGAACCATGAAGCTTCCTATGCAAGAAACAGCAGAGAATGCAGTTGCATAGGAGCACAGGAGACTGAGAATCAGGTTGCAATTTAGCTGGAGAACCCTGCCTCGATCTAAAGATATGTTTTGACAGTAAATTATAAAATGTACTAATGGTGGTAGGGGGAACCCTCTGTCCACTCTGGAAGAAAGCCCTCTTTCCCAAAGGAAGATGACTGTGCAGTCCTACCAAAGCTCCATGTCCTAGAGGTCACCATGCCTGCACTATGGACATTAGAGGAACAAGTGCAACTTTGTGTAAAGGGACTTCTATTATTTTTATTCTCCAACTGAAAGCTAACTGTGGAGTTACAAAACTGCCTGCGAAACGAAAATCAATCTCTATCAATCTCTACCTACGGAGAGGAAGGGAGGAAAGGATGAGAGAGAGAGAGAGAAAGTGTCCGGTAGGCTCTGAAGGAAACTAATATAATGGTGACCTTTTTTTGTACAAACTCACTTGTGCATTGTATACACTGCTTTAAATACTTTAAATCAAAAAACAATACAAACTTTTATCAGAAAATGCTGCTCTTTGCTTGGTGACTTCCTACATTCATGGTTAGGTGAGCAATGGATGAGTCCAGTTCTACATTATTGTCCCACCTCCATAATCTCTATGCTTCTAGACTAAGCAGAGTTCTTGAGGCTAAAGGCAGCATATCAACATGTTCATATCACCAAGATAAACCTTTTCTGTCCTCCGCATTTTCTGCATTGCCCCCTCTCCAGAAACACAATCCTTGCTTCTTCCTCTTTTCCGCCATTCATCCTTCCCGGGCCAGTCTGTTGATTTTCCATCTCTTTCCACAGCCTGGAGGGCAATTCTCAGAGATGCTGTAGTGTGGGCGGCCACTACACAGCTGCAGCCATTGCCATCTCCTCACCTTCCTTCTCCTTCCAGATTATTTTAAGCAGAACAGGCAAAAGAAAATCTCTAATCTTCCTCCCAAAGAATACAGGACGACTTGGGGCATATTCTCATAGAATCACATACAGCTCCTGAGCCATAGTTTGATCACTTGGAATTTAAGTGTTTGATCCCATCTGATGTAGAAAGTCAGCTATTGATCCCTGTAGATGGATCCTTCTGGATATACTAGAGTTGCTGCATAGCCCCTTCTGGGTCAGCCAGCATGCAGGCTCACACATGTGTGGTTCTGCATGTATAAAAATGGTAGTGTGGAAATCACTTTCAAAATCTTGGCTTCAAAGGTGTTTGCTAGTTCAAGTCAACCCAGGTATAATCCTCTCCTGCCGCATCATTTCAGAGTTGACCAATGACTGTGTGGGCTTTGCATCCATAACAAAATTCCACAGGATTCAACTGTGACTGTTAAGCTTGTTCATGGAATTGTTATAATATTTGTGAGTTCAGCAGAAACCAACAAAGCCCCATGGCATACTTACGCCACAGGGTTGTGCCATTTTTGCTCAATCAATGTGAAGACCTAACTGTTGGAGCTGCACATTTCCTAGCATCTACAATTAGCGTATTGTCTCAGAGTTCAATGTTATTTGCTTTGCTACACATGCCTGCCCAGACAGGGCACAACAGTCTCATAGTGTCAGTGCCACATTAACTGATTCGGCTCACATCTATTCAGAAGCAAGTCCCAGTGAGTAAAATGGGACTTACTCCCGAGTAAGTGAGCATAGCACTGCAACTTCTGAAGGTACTTATTTATTTCGTATCCAGATCAAACTTTGCTCTGCCAAAATGTAGCCACCGCCACAGCTTTGTCATTAGCTTGCTGCAGATCGTCAACAGTACAAGGCTCTGGCAATAATCGACACACCATCAGATGCACTGGGTCTTGGATTTCTCCACATTCACTCATCTTACACCTTGGTACCCCTACCCTCATCCTGTTCATTGTCCTCCAAACTATATAAGGGAGAGTATTTCCAGCGGCCATTTCTTCCTTCGTTAAAATATTCAAGTCGGTAATCTCATTCCTTCATTTACTTATTCGATTCTGTTCTTTGGTCCCCTCTAGGATATTAGTTCTTGACATAAAACTCTTTCTAGATCTAAGTCGACGAATTGGGGGAATATATCCGCTCAAAGGGTGACGAGAATCAGTCTCTTGCTTAGTTCTTTCGGTATCTGCTTCTACTTCCCTTCTAATCTTAGGTGGGGCAATGCCAACAAGAGAATATAGTTTATTAACATTTATTTATAATTTTTTAGTATCTGAAGGTACTAAAACATAGCTTTTACTTCAATAGAACATTTGATGGTACAAAGTGCCTGACAACCCTTCTTGCTTATCCTACAACACTGTGCAGCTATTTAGGTCTTGAGTTTTATAACAGAAATTTGAACCTATGTAGTCCAAGTCCAAAGCCAACATTTGATCCACTCCACATTAGCCTTTGGGGAAGGGCTGTAGCTCAGCAGTAGGCAATCCCAAGTTCTATCCCCAGCATCTCCAAGTAGGGCTGGGAAAAATCCCTCGCTGAAACCCTGGAGAGCTACTGCCAGTCAGTGACTGGAGACAATAACAAAGTAGAAGAACCAATGTGCTGATCCAGATAAGGCAGCTTCCTATGTACTGGCCCCTTTCTCCGATTTACTCTCTGATGCAGGCTCAGGGTTGGGGATCATAGCTTACCTAGACCTAGAGAAGGCAGGCCTTTACCTCCTACCATGGGATAGTCCTGAAGACCAACGTTGTATTGAGCCTTAATAGAAATTATCAGCACTGTTAACTTGACCAGTGTCATAGCTAATAATGCCTCTTCCCGGAGAAGATTCTAATTCTTTGCTGCGGCTCCATACAAATCCAAAAGTGGCTTTCCTACTTTCTGGAAGATTATATACGTATCTGTAGTAGCTGAAAAGGTACAAAACAGAGTGTCCCCTATGGGGAGTGACTAGCTGCGTGTATCTTTCAGGTTGCTGCTTCTGAAAGTCCAACTTTGCACTGCGCAGACAGAAAAGAGCAGAATTATTTGACGAACCCTTGACAGCTGACAGAGATTACATTGCAACACTGCATAAAGCAGACTTCCTAAATTGCACTCACACCTTTAAAAATATGTATTAATGGTTAAATAAAACTGGATCATCATTAGATCATCTCTTACCAAATGTTATGCTGAAAGGCTGCCAAAGCTATTGTGTGTCTGAATAGGTATGTTCGTAAGAATGGAACAAATCGAAGATATATTGAGCACAAATGACACCCAGCTTACCCATTCATTGTGTGGTTGGGGGAAGAACGCAGGCCTGGGAACATGGCTCTCTGCTTCCATGGCAACAAGCAGCTCAACTTTGAAACTTTCCTACCTTCACAAGAAGGTCATAACTCACATTTTTTTTGCAGTGTTGTATTGGCACAGTTTGCTACTGGCCTGCAGAAGCTTTAATGAGAGAGCTATTCAGTTATCAGGCAATGTGAACAACTGAGAGCTCAGGGCAGGGGGAGGGCATTGTGAAACACAGGTGAACTCAGACTTTGCATGTATAATTTCAAAAGATTTCCTCCACTTGTTTTAACTCTTAATGAATAAGCAGTATATACAATCTTTAAAATTCCTTTGCCTGCTTTTACTGTTGTTTTCATGGGATTTTATTATGTACTTCTGCATTCCAGATTTGACACTTGAAAGACTTCCTTCATTGGCCTCCTTACACACACCAATACACTTAGCACTTTGAATGCTCTGCAGCATTTCACATATGATCTCAGTGATCCTTACAAACAATCCCATAAGTTAGGTCTGTATTATTATTCCCATTCTTCAGATCAAGGGTCTGAGGCTTAGACACACTAGTCTGCCTAAGACAGCCTAGCAGGTTCAAGTCAGGGGTGGAATTTGAACCATTAGCTTCCAGGTTCACAGCTCAGTCTCTTAACATATGCCTTTTTATTCCATTCTAAATAAAAACGAATAATATCAATTATGCTTTCCATTACAATTGGAGGTTGTATTTCTATTGGAGTTACTTAAAACAAAAATCAGAATAAGCTTGAATTGGTATTACAAAACTGAAAAACAGTTATAAATATTTATGTCAATGTTATATTTAAGCTGACAAAAACTAATAAATTGATGACACATGTTAAACTAACTTTCTGCCTTTTGTTTTCTCTTTTGGCTTCACCATTACTGTAATTTTTGACATTTGGAGAACATGCCAAATTTGAGTAATCTGGTCTTTTATTTAAATAAGGAATTTTACACATTTCACCAATTTCTTGTAATTACAACTTTAGCAGCAGTCAGCAAATCAGAAGTTAATGATTTTCCCCCTCATATTTCTGTCTAACAATCCAGCACAACAACAGGGTCTACTAGTCATTGTGGCAATATACTACCCCTAATACCAGTTGTTGGGGGAACAGCAGCAGGAGACGTCTATTGTTCATTTCCTGCTTATGGGCTCCTCATAGGCATCTGGTTGGCCTCTGTGGGAAACAGGATGCTGGACTAGATAAGCCTTTGGTCTGATCCAGAAGGGCTCTTCTTATGTTCTAAGGATAGTGCATATGGAATATTTCTTGCCTCATTTCTTTTAGAATTTTAGCCCAATATTCCTGCTTCTTAGAACGCTTCCATCACATGTGGATGATGTTTGTACAACAGTGGTTGCACCTCCAACATTTCTATTTATTGTCTCCACGTATTAGATTAATTTGGTGGGGTGAGGTTTAAGATACCAACCACACAGCATCTAGAAAAGTGTTCCAT
Source organism: Heloderma suspectum (assembly GCF_057233095.1). Taxonomy (NCBI): domain Eukaryota; kingdom Metazoa; phylum Chordata; class Lepidosauria; order Squamata; family Helodermatidae; genus Heloderma; species Heloderma suspectum. The sequence continues at coordinate 259,083,950 of NC_139461.1, forward strand.
CATATTAATAGCTACTGCCAGGATGCTTATCAAGTACACTGTGAATGACCACTATTAATACTAGTGCTGTGCTGAAACCCTACCTGCCCTTTTGCAACCTCTTCATTTCTCTGCTGAAGAGGCAGTCATTTTTCTGTCTCTTTTGTTGGGAAGTTGAGAATTTTGGAGAAATTTTCCTGGATGCAGGGTCCAGTGCTTACTTTACTGTAAGGAGGTGGCTAAGGGGTATGTGGGCACTTTCTTTTACCGTCCCACCCCCACTTCAGTTCTTGCAGCCTCTCCGGCTGTTTGAGCTTCTTGGAAAGGCCCCTAGAGGAGTTAGCCAGGCCTTCCCCCCTTGGGGCTTCTCTGTGATGCCTGCTGAATGCCTGAAAGCTGAGGGAGGAGTTGTTGTTTATCTTCTTATTCTTGTTTGCTGCTGCTGTTGTTAAAACTTTTAATACCAACAAAGCAAAACCCCAAATGCCTCACTCAGCTTTCAGGCATTCAGCAGGCAGCAGCACAGGAAAGCCCCAAGGGAGGAAGGCCTGGCTAAGTCCTCCAAGGAGCTTTCCAAGAAGCCCAAGCCGCTGGAGAGGCTGCAAGGACAGAACAGGGCAAAAATGGTAAGAGAAAAAGCACATATACACACACACACTGCCCCCAGCCACCTCCTTACCGTAAGGTAAGCACTGAAGCCCTGCACCCTGAGAAATGTCTCTGAAATTCTCACCCCTGCCACAATTTTTGGGTGCAGTTTCTTTTTGCCCCTCCCCCCGACAAATGGTCAAAATTAAATAGATTGAAAAATTTGGCACAGTGGTAATTAATACTATGATTGTCACTTTTTGCATTTAATATCCTTCTGATCTCACTGTTTACAATGCATACTGTACATAAACCCGAAATTTCCCTTAATACTCTGTGCATCTGATGAAGTGGGCTACAGTCCACAAAAGCTTATGCCAGAATAAGTTTGTCAGTTTTAAGGTGCCACAAGACTTTGTTGTTGTTTTTCATATTAATACAAATGGAAGTAGAATTGCCTTTGGTAACAATCTTGTGCCAATCAGTATCATTTATGCCAATTTCAAGCATCTTCTTACATTCTTGTTTAAAATTGCCTCCTCTATTACAGTCAGTAAACAACATCAATTTACTGTGAAAAATACTCATGTAGAACCTTTCCTACAATGTACGAGTAGTTTCTCAAAATCAGTTAAATCACCACTTGGTATACCTGCCCATCCTGTTCTGATCCCTTAATTGGAACAATAAAAAACAATTCAGATCTCACCCCCTCATTTGTTGATGTTCTACAGTACTGCGTTAAACATGTAAGGATTTAGCTCCAATTTTAAATTGTTAAAGGTTTCTTAAAGGTGTAAGATTTGCAGGTAAAGGTGTAAATTTGCAGGTGACACAAAATTGGGTGGGATAGCTCATACCCTGGAAGACAGAAACAAAATTCAAAGTGATCTTGATAGGCTGGAGTGCTGGGCAGAAAACAACAGAATGACATTTAATAGGGATAAATGCCAAGTACTGCACCTAGGAAAAAGAAACCAAATGCACAGTTATAAGATGGTGGCTCAACAACACTAGAAGCGAGAAGGATCTTGGAATTGTTGTTGATCACAAGCTGAATATGAGCCAAGCATGTGATGTGGCTGCGAAAAAGGCAAATGCTCTTTTGGGCTGCATTAATAGAAGCATAGCTTCCAAATCCCGGGAAGTACTAGTTCCCCTCTACTCAGCACTGGTGAGGCCTCATCTGGAGTACTGTGTCCAGTTCTGGGCACCGCACTTGCAGAAGGATGCAGACAAGCTGGAGAGGGTTCAGAGGAGGGCAACAAAGATGATCAGGGGACTGGAAACAAAGCCCTATGAAGAGAGACTGAAAGAACTGGGCATGTTTAGCCTTGAGAAGAGAAGACTGAGGGGAGAGATGATAGGGCTGTTCAGGTACTTGAAAGGTTGTCCCAGAGAGGAAGGCCAGGATCTCTTCTCGATCATCCCAAAGTGCAGGACACGGAATAATGGGCTCAAGTTACAGGAAGCCAGATTCTGGCTGAACATCAGGAAAAACTTCCTGACTGTTAGAGCAATATGACAATGGAACCAATTACCTAGGGAGGTAGTGGGCTCTCCCACACTGGACACATTCAAGATGAAGCTGGACAGCCATCTTTCAGGGATGTTTTGACTTTGATTCCTGCATTGAGCAGGGAGTTGGACTCGATGGTCTTATAGGCCCCTTCCAACCCTACTATTCTATGATTCTATGGAACATCTGATTGATAGAGTCTTTTATCAAGGAAATATTCATCAACTCTGCATTTGTTAACCATAGCCTATAAAGCTCAGAGAATGTACAGGTAGTAAGAACTTATTTTGCCTTCTTTAACTTCATAATATTGCCAACAAATTATCAACTTTCTGTGCTTTTTCAGGAGGGGTGGGGTTTTTTGGCAAAACTCAGGGCTTTCACAATTTCAAAAGCATTCATTAAGTCCAACTGCTTTCTGAAAAGGTTTAATTCATTTAAGACTTTGGAATTAAATTGGTTTTTATGTAGTAACTTTAAATCCTTTATCTCTTGTACCAGCCATTTCTCATTCTTATTTTGTTTTTTATATGGAGAAGATAACTGAATAAAGGAATCCCTGGGCAAAAGCTTTGCTAGCATCCCACACAATCCACCAGTACTTCAGATGCAGTATCACAAAAATTTCTGCTGTTTCTGCATAATGTTTGCTATAAATTTAATGTCTTCCAAGAAACAAATATTTATCTTCACTATTTAGCATGATAAAAGATTTGATGCAGACCAATGCATGCATAAATGCCCATGATGAGAAATTCTTCTTGGCCCTGTATCTACTGAAGAGTTGGGACAGTATTGCTGACTTTACTGGGAGTATATCAATTCTGGAATAATTTTGACTAGAATAAGAAAAGAGGTATAATTTCTACACCGTGCTTTAGACTCTGTCTCTATTTTGAATGTGTTATTTTATGACTCATAGAAATGGTTTTTCTTCTGATTCAATCTGAAGTAGCTTCTATTGCCCAAGTATTGGTTGGATTACCACGTTGAATGTTTTTGCTCTCTCTGCTATTTGTATAGCATCACTGTTTCTGTTTGGATGTCTTGTACTTTATCTAGTTTTGGAGGAACATCCTGTGCTTTTTCTATATTCCTTATGGAATATATGATTTCATTTATGTTTAACATGGATTTTGAAGGGAAATCCCCATTTATTTTCAAGCCCTTTAAGTTTTACAGCACAAACTTATGTCTACTCAGAAGTATATCCCATTGAATTAAATGGGTTTTCTCACAGAAAAGTGGGTATAGGATTGCAGCCTGTCAGAAATCCAAACTCTAACAAAATGTACAAATTCAGGGGCCCAAGAGAAGTTAACTGCCTGGTTTTAATTAAGACTGGAGCCAAATCCTCAAAAAGAACAATCTTTTTGCAGCAAATACTAGGAGTTTTGTGTGTCCTCTTGCATCAGTGCTTGTCCATAGGCACTGCCACTGCTTTTGAACTGGGCACCAAGCCTGGAGATGACAGAAGCGAGCTGGAGCACAACAGAACAGTTTTAAAAAGCCTCCTGTTCTCTTGGAGGGGTGGAGGTGGGGGTGGAAAACTGCAGTTGGGAAGGCAATAAAGCAGGGCAATTGCCCAAAGACTGGAGCTGCTGTTCCCCATGGTGTCACTGCTTTTCCCAGCTCGTCCTCTTAGCCAGTACATTAGCTCTTGCCTCAGTTCACCTATAACTTCATATATGTCAAATATACATTTTTTTATCTAATATTTTCAAGTGATCTATCTGTATAAAGTGGTTTAAGCCACAACAGAGCAGGTTGTGCCACTGCAGCAGTTGTGTGATCGCCTGGCTAGTGGAGCAGTGATGCATACCCACATCCTAAAAAACAAACCCATTCTCTGAGTGCGGTTCTTTATGTAGCCAAAATGGTACCATCCAAGCACAAGAGAGAACAGGGACCAATCTACATGGATAATTTAGTGCAGAGAGAGCACATCAGGGTTGTTTGTGACACATGATATTGTTGCCACTCCACAGCAATCCCGCAGCCTTCCCCTGAAAATGGCACATTTACAGAAAGTAATTTCACTGCATCTTTTTTCATTAAATGCAGCTCCTGCGTGGTTTTACTGCAGTGTGCCCCATCTCCCTTGACTTAAATCCTGCATGCTGGGCAAGCCTAGGAGTGTGTCTATGACCTGGGTACAACCTGGTCAAGGGGGCCCCCACCCCTCATTCCTTTTCCCCCGCCATTGGCACTAGCTCGCTTTTTGGGTTCTTTTCCCTCCAGTTAGCACTAATTGGTAGTAGCACTGTTTCACAATAGCACTTTTTCACTCTTTTGCCACTGGCACTCTCCTTTCCTTCCCCTCTTATTTCTACTTGGCACTATATCGCAGTAGCGCTATTTCACAATAGCACAGTTTCACAATAATGCTGTTTCACTCTGTCACTCCTTTGCAATGGTGTGCTTTAGATATAGGGTGCATGGCACTTTCGCCGGCAACTCCCGTTACTTTGTAGTAGCGCTGTTTTTCACTACTTTGCAGTGGTGTGCTTTGATATAGGGCACTTCTCCACTGTTTATTTTTACTTTGCACTATGCAGAATACAGCTTCCTATCAATGTAACCATTCTAGAAGCTGAGTGCACTTACCAAGACAAATGGTGGATGCTAGGGGAGAGGTGCGGGATAAACTATAGGGGCATAATTCATCTCTTCCATTAAACTTCCCTGGGCATGGACAGGGTCAGGGAACACGCCTCTCCCATTCACTGAGCATACCCAGTTGATGACATTCAGTTCTACTGGCAGGACTCCACCCACCCAGCTCCAAAGTAAGATGGTTTCAAGTGCAGTTTGACCTATGAAAGGTGTATACTCCAGGTTTCTTGCTTTGTGTGCCACTGACGGACCACAGCGATTTCATGAAAATCCAGATATAACCCAGAAACACTTCTCATACCGCTTCCATGTAGATTTGGGCCAGTCCTGAGCCCAGCCATTTCACTGGCAGATGCAGTGCCAGGTGCCTTGGACACCCTTCTCCCAAACTGCTAGTCATTCAATCTCAGAGAGTTCCTGGTACTGCAGAGAAGTTATCCCAAGTCTCACAACAGTTAGCAAAGTTTCACAAGACTTGGGGGAAGCCTCTTAATGCCTCTCACCATGTGGCCCAGGCTTAGTCCATGGGTGACTGCTGCCTGGTCAGGTACTCCAGCTGTGGGAGTAGCCAGATGCTGGTGGCCAAGGAGCACCTGGGCGGGCAGCCACTGCCGCTTGCCTGTCCCTGCTGCCCTTCAATCCAAAATCAACCCACCATGGACACGCCGCAGCCCAGCCAACAGAGTGCCCCAGGTGTGGGATCTTGAGCAAGACAGGAGCAGTGCTCCATGGCCCAGGAGGGTGCCAGCCTGCCACCAGTGCGAGAGGTTGAGTGGCATGGCAGCAGCTGGTTCACTTGTTCTGGTGGCTCAGGCTGTGCAGTGGCAGGGCGTGTGTGCTCATTCTGCCATCCCTCCCAATCTGCCACCTGAAACCAGAGTCTCTGTGTGGCTCATGTTAGGTTTGCAGGCATGGGGAAACTTTTGCAGAACGACAAAAAATATTTAGGGGAAAAAAACCATGGGCGGGGGGAATTCCCCCAAACAGCCCAATGAGAACTGAGCATGCTCAGTAAGCACAGAACGTTGACTGCCCATTGGAGGGGGGAAATCAGAAAACCGTGGTGGTTGTGGACAGAATGGAATATCCTGGAAGAGGGCATGACTGGCTGGGTAGCACCCTGAACAGGAGCACTCTACGCTGCAATATTTTGCTGCAGGTCCCTATGGGGTGCTATGAAAAGGGTAAAAGTAGAAGTTAGCTCTTGCACCAAAAAAAAAAAAAAAAGCACTTCACTAACAGTTACCTTTCCAATTGGATTTAGATTAAGTCCTCCATACAGATGGCACTGCTGCCATCTGTAGGTTCCTTCCCTTGTTGGGATTCTATCCCTGATCCTGCATTAGTAAAGGAGGTGACAAAGTTAAGCCACGTGTGGTCATCTTGTAATTTCTGGAACAGCAGACGGATGCTGGCAATTGGACATGTTGCATTTGCAGATTTTGCCAAATACCTTATTTTCAAACATAGGCAACCATGCTTTTGTTTAGTAAAGTCAGAATGCCAAAAGAGAGCATGGGCAGGTCACAATTGTTGTTGTTGATTACATTTGTATACCACCCCATAGCCAAAGCTCTCTGGGCAGTTTACAGAAATTAAAACATTAAAATACAATACACAAAGTTTAAAAGCCATTTACATAAAACACACAGACAATATATACAAAGACAACATATAACTAAAAACAAATATGAACAGTCAGATATAACCAAAGACAGATCTAAAACTGATTAAAAACTCATGTGCTGCCAAACGCCTGAGAGAAGAGGAAGGTTTCCAAAAGATGATGATGTGGCTGCCAAGCAGGCCTTGTTGGGGAGATAGTTCCACAAGCGGGGGGGGGGGGCACTACCAAGAAGGCCCTCTCTCTTGTTGCCTCCTTCTGAACCTCCCTCAGAGGATGTACCCAGAGGAGGACCTTAGATGTTGAACATAGAGTATGGGTAGGTTCATTTAGGGAGAGGTGCTCCATCAGGTATTGCAGGGCTTTATAGGTTAAAACCAACACCTTGAATCAAGCTCAGAAGCATACAGGCAGTCAGTGCAAGCGGGCCAGAATCAATCTTATATGTGTGGATCTTCTAGTCCCAGTTATCAATCTTGCCACTGCATTTTGCATAAGCTGCAGCTTCCCAAAAGGATGCTGCAAATGCCTGGTAAATATGGACTTAAGTAGAGCTGCAATATTTTGAATCTAAAATTTTCCACCCTTGCTCTGGAAAAAAAAGACTCCTTAAAAGGTGGGACACCTGACAAGCCTACTGCCTTTTAATACAGGTGAAATTACAAGTTAGATACACAAATGACAATCTTTGAATTATAGTGTAGCTATGCAAGATGCTCATTCTCAGCTTGAACCAGAGCACCACCTGCCATGAACTTACTAAGTAGCCTTAGGCAAGCTACTGTCTCAGCCTCAGCCTTCTCATCTGCACTATGGGTATACTACTACTACTAACCTATTTTACAGGCTTGAAGTACAGATAACTGAGATTAATGTACCTGCAGTGTGCCTTGAGTACCCAGAAAAGTGCTACCTGAATGCCAAGTACTATTAGGCTGGATCTACACTTACCTCCTTTTTTCGCTTCCAATGAGGTTTCACCACCCGCCTTCCACACTACGCAGTAGCCGCCTTGAATTGGAACCGGAATTCCCCACTTCCGTGCTCCAGCTTTCAATACCCTAATATCCTGGGATTTCCCCTTAATGTGTTCTGATTTTCTGCCTTCGCTACCGTATCCGGTCGTAGTCCCCTCCCCCGCTTGTCCATATATGGCGGTGTTTGTATTTCCCTCCTGTCCAATCACAGCTCTCGACGGCCCCATGTCTTCTTCCGGCTGATTGCATAGCTTCCTCAGCAGCCCCCATTTCCTCAGCAACAAGCAAAGGGCTGGATGTCCGTGTGCTTGTCTGATCTCGGATGCTAAGAAGGGTTGGCCCCGGTCAGTAGTTGGAGACCTCCTGGGAATCAGGCTTCCTGCACTGAGCAGGGGGTTGTTCTATCCCTTCAAATGAGACTAAGTTTTACCCCCTCCTATCCCCCGCTCCAGATGTTTTTTTAAAAAAATTAAGGCGTTATCCTCGCAGAATCGGGGCTTCTCCACAATGTTTTTTTTTCTAATTCAGGCATGATCTTTGAAGATCATGGAGATAGGAGAGGGTAAAACTTAATCTCATTTGAAGGGATAGAACAGCCCTCTGCTCAGTGCAGGAAGCCTGATTCCCAGGCGGTTGCCCATCCAATTACTGACTGGGGCCGACCCCGCTTAGCTTCCAAGATCAGACAAGCGCGCGCAGGAAAACAGCAGGAAAATAGCACAGCGCTTGAGTGTGAACTGAGCTCACGCATTTGATGAAGCACTGCAACAGGGAAAATGGGTGACTGTGAATAATCACGTTTTAATGCGAGAGCGTTTAACCCGACGGGACACCGAATTCATTGCGATGGTGGGCGCAATGTAGATCGGCCCATAGTCTCCCCACCCCCACCCCACCTCATCTCACCTCACCCCCTGCAGCAACGCTGGAGACCTGGTTCAAGTTCATATTTAATTTTGGCAAGTTGCAGTCAGGTGCCTTCGCCTACAGCTTTCCAAATCCCTCCAACTTCTATAGATCATGCTACTTGCTCACAAGCTTGCTGCTCCCTTTCCAAATGGCATTATTGGAATTTCTGTAGGTGAAAGGGGAGAAGAGAAGTTGAACTCAGCCCAGAGTCTTCCAAGCCTGCCCTGCCAGACAGGTTCATCAGCACCAAGATCTAATCTACCAGGAAGAGCTCCCTTCATTTATCTTCATTATTGCCCCACCTGCCATCAATTTAAGACTTAAGCCTTCACAACAAAACAAGCCTGCCCCCCTTTGCCCTGGAGGGTAATGCTCGCTCGCTGGGCTGGAAAGGACCTCAGTGCTAAAAGTGTTGCGGGGCATTGGTAGTTGATAAACTTCTCTCTCCTTGCAAGAAGGTTGGGGGCTCCCCTCTGGCAGGAATACCAGCGCTTAGGAAGCTTTCCGGTCTACCTGATGAATGAAAAGCATGTGGTGGTGGTGGTGGTTATTTCTTTGCCTTCTGTCTTGTGTGTGTTTGATAAGCAGCAGAGAAAGAGGATCATCCTATACAGCCAACAACTTGCCTCAGCCAAAGGGGGAAGGGAAGTAGTTCTCTCTAGCTGCTGTGAGTGTTTTGCAACATCATGAGCTTAACAGTGAAGAAGGATCCAGTTGGGGACAGTATTTTAGAGAAAGTTGACCATGCAAACACTCTTAATAAATGTTACTTGAAAAACAAAAGTAAAACATTATGTGCAATCACTTAACACTTCAAGGGCAACAACATTGACCCCCCCCCCTTTTTGGTATCAGTTAAGAAACATGGAGCAACTATGAAAACAGTGTCTCAGGGTCATTTCATATTTATTGCACAGCACCCCCTTCTGCTCCCACTATTATCTGTACTTATTCATCTGTTGCAGGCATCCATGATGTTCTCCATACAGTTAACACTTTTGCTTTAAGCAAAAGAAAATTGCATTACTCAAACAGCGATAGCTTGCCGCTAGAACGCAATTACCCCATCCCCTTCTAATGCTGCTAATGCAATAGTAACTGCCCTGTGGAATGTAGTTGTGAGAGTGTCACAGCTTTTTAATTCAGTCTATTTCTATGGCTGCTGAGCACTTCCTCAAAGCAGCAAGGAGTGCTCACTTAATACTTTCACAAGCAAACAAATTGGCAACCACCCGGAAAAGGGCCATAGCTCAGTCGCAGAGCACATACTTTGCACCCCTGCACCCCAAAACTTCAGGTTCAAAGAATAAGGGTAGGAAGACTTCAGGCTTGTGGGATCTTGGGGTGTTGGGTTTTTTTACTAGAACTCCAAGATCTAGCAACCAGAGCCTGATGCCATCATCCTGCCTCATAGGCTTGGTTCCCAACACACTAACCCACCATGGGTTAGCGTGTTGTCTGAATGCAGCACGTTTTCAGCAGGGTGGTTATCGTGTTGTCTGAATGCAGTACGTTTTCCACAAGGTGGCTTGTTAACCATGCAGTGTGGTTTATTTTTCCCAAACAAGCCACCTTGAGAACCTATGACTTGTTGTTGGGTTGTTCAGGGTGTTAAACAAGCCACACTGCATGGTTAATGAGCAACCTCATGGAGAAAGCACTGTGTTCAGACAACACAACAACCCACCTTACAGAAAAAGTGCTGCGTTCAAACAACATGATAACCCACAGTTCAACAACAACCCACACTGGGTGGGCTAGCATGTTGTGTGAACCCAGCCACAGAGTTTACTGCCGCTGACCCTGTTCACACAATCAAAACAAGCCACTGTGGCCTGTTGGGTTATTTGAGGGTTGTTTCCCCCTCAAACAAACCATGCCACCTGGGTTCAGACAACATGACAAACTGCACCCAAGCAGGTAATTAAGGAAATGATGCGAGGCGCACGCTGGGGATTAAAACAAGCCATGATGGGTTAAATAAGCCACAGTGGCTTGTTTGATCATATGAACTGGCCCAATGTCATCTTCCACTTGAAACCTTCCTGTTTTCCCACTGCTTCTTCCAACTTTTTTCTTATCATGGAAAATCTGCTAAGAACAAAGGACAGAATAGCTACACAATGCCTTCCGGCTGTTAGTGCAAGGACCCCTTCATCTGGAAACTTTCAGCAATACAATGGGTATGCATGTTATTTTGTTGCTGCTGCTGCTAAACAATTGGGAGTCAGAAATCCTTGCTGATCTACTGCAAATCTCCCAGTAGACCCAGATCCACGTTCTGCCCACTCCTGTCCCAGAAACTCCATTAAAAAGAATCTCAGGTCGCAAGCTAAGGAAAGACATCTGCCCAAGATCCTGAAGAGAGTTTACCTGTCAGGTATACTTGTGTATGCTTGCAAGTTTCCCCTAACAGGACACAGAGGTGTGGTGGGAGACAGATTTTCATCAGGAAAATTTCTGGCATGACAAGGGGAAAAATTCAATTTGTTCTCCCCCTACACTGCAGTCCCGATTCTTTGGGGCAGCTTTTTACAAACAAATTTAAGAGATGGAAAATCCAATCATGAATCTCAAAACCTTGTCTAGTTTGACCCGCAGAGTAGACAATACTGGGCTAGATGGGCCAGTGGTCTGACAGTATGAGGCAGGTATGTATATTCATAGGTGAATTTTGCCTAAGAAATGTGCTTAAACTCTACGAAGGGGGAGGTAGAAGGGACAAATTAGTCCCTTTTAAAAGGACTCCTCTCATTATTGGGAAGTCTAATAACATTCAGAGTTCCCTACATGCTTTCTTACATAATTTATCTGCTGTACTCATTTTTTTCACTGAATGTGCATATTTCTCATCTAAAAAGCAGATGTTTTCTATCTAGTGGACCTTTGAAAAGGGATGAGCCTTGTCAAAGATGCTCTGTTCCACTCACAAGCCCTTCCTAAGTGATGTGTATTAAGTGTCTAGAAGAATCTCCACGGAAGATCATGTTCTAATAATCTTTAGATGTTCCATGTCTGATATAGAAGCCAGCAGGAGTGTTAATTGGTTTAAGGATGGATCGCAGAGAACTAGGATGGAATGGAACAGTTGGAGTGAATTACACCAGTTCCATCAGAAATATAACGTGTGGGATAGTCAGGTAGTCGCACATACAGATGTAAGCATTCCAAGTAGAAGAGGAGTGAAACCAAACATAGGCATCTCTTCATAAAATAAAGTTTCCAGCTTCTTTGTAGACATTTGCAACTGTTTAAGGTACAGAAGCTAATAGACCAAACTTACAAGCAAAGGCTTTTCCTCATAATTGTTTCTCTGCGTACTGGGAAAAGCTCTAGCTATTGATTAACTGCATAGATCAGCAGAAAAGTCCTAAACCAGATGTAGTTATGAGCAACTGGTCAGCTGTAACAACTCAGGGCTAGCCCTGCCATTAGGCAGAGTGAGACAGCTGCCTCAGGTGATAGATCCTGGGAGGCAGCAGCAAGCTATTGGTGGAAAGACCTGTGTGCCGTGCAGCCTGCTCTGTGCCCCCTAAGTTAGCCTGCTGCCTTCAGGTGCAGTGGAGGATTCTGTCCCATCACCAGTATTGAAGATAGATTCATCTGTCAGCCCAGTTGGCTTTCATACATGGAATGGGAACAGGCACCATCATGTTCTTGGCTTCAGGCAGTAAAATCTTGGGCCCAGTTTCAAGCCAGCCATGCAAAAAGCCCAGATGTAGACATGCATTCCTATTTGCATCCAAAGAATCATCCCACCACTTCATTAAGCCTGAGATGAGCATTGTGATGTAGACAGGGATACACATCCATGAGTGCATCAGCAATCAATGCGGAAGGGTGCTTATTATGGACAACGATCTTGCTTCCTGGATCAGGACAAGTATTTTTAAGTTGTGCTTCTGGCAAAACCACTGGTCTTCTTTCCAGCTGTATTTCTTCTAGAAAGCAATGCAAACAATCTAATAGGACATGTGTGAAGTGTTTCAGGACTAGGAACCAAGTAATTACTTAAGAGATCTGTTCTGTGAAGTCTCTACCAGGAGAAAATACAGGTGGCTAAAGCTACATCAGTTAGTCAAATATTTCACAGAGGATTCCAAGAGGCCACTGCATTGTTCTAGGTTTTGTTAAATAAAAGGATTACATTGTGCATATTTTGAACTATCGTTTTAGATTCCTAACAATGCAAAACATTGAACTAGTCAAAACTGTTGGTTTTGACGCCAATGAAAAATGATCTACAGCCCAAGCTAGAAAATACGCATACAAACAATTAACATGTTTTGACAAAGATTTCCAGAATCACAAAAAAGCTTGGCAGACATTTCTTACTCCTATTTGGTTGAGGAAAAACTTACAAGTCAATCTTATGCATGTCTGTGCAGAAGTTAAGTCCCATTGATTCCAGGTAAGTATGCATAAGTATAGGATTACAGACTTAGTTCATGTATTAGTTAGCTTTGTTTAAATTTCAAAATGTATTTATTTAGATTTATAGTTCTTCCTATATTTGAATTCTTAAAATCACTAACGAACTCCCAATGCAGTGCCCACAGACACTTCCAATGGCTCCTGCACAGCTCTTCACTCCCTACCCCCATCAAAAAAATGTAATAAAAACTGAAAAATGTGAGAGAACCAAGTTCTCCTTCCAGTTCCTGACTCTGCCACTGATCTGCTGTTCACCTGGCAGGAAGAGAAAGCAAGGCAAAGGGGTAGAGGCGAGAGAAAGAGCAAGGAGAATAGCTAGGAGGGAGGAGAAACAGCAAGGTAAAGAGGTGGAGGGGAGAGAAATAGCGAGGCTAGGGACTAGCAAAGGAGAGAAAGATGTCTAGGGATGGGGAAAGTAGAAATCGTGAGGAAAGGGATTGGGGGAGAGAAATAGTGGGGCTAGAGGCTGGGGGTGGAGAGAGAGGGAAGAGAGCAAAGGGGAAAGGAGTACCACTTCAGAAGGAGGAGAGGTGGAAAGTTCTCCAAACAGTTTAAAAGCTCACTCCTGGATATATTCAAGATTTTAATTGCAAACAGAACAAGAAGACATAAGGAGAAAATCTATTTTATTTTAAGAACATTTGTTGAGTTAATTTTTATACCTCATAGTAATTAAGTATAGTGATGACAAACAGTCATTTTTTTAAGCAAAAGAGTGGGTTAGTGTCGTTGGCATCAGCCAAACCTGGTAAGCCCATTTCATTGTTTATAACAAACCAACTGTGGAATCAGTGAGCTGGCAACAAAGTGTCATAAACATAATATTCTCTTGAGGAAGGTCACAACAAGTGGGACCTGCAATAAAATGATGCAGCATGGAGCGCTCCAGTTCAGGGCTTCAGGCAGCCCAAGCATACCCTTTTCCATAATACTCCACCTCCCCACCCCTGTCCTCTGTTGTATCCCTCCCAAGAGATACTCAGCATTCCATGGCCACCAAGTATAGTTAGTCCTCATTGGGCTTGGGGGGTGGGGTGGGGTTGTTTTTGTACTCTTTTGCATCTTGAATATATCCAGGAGTGAGCCTTTCAACAGTTTTGAGAACTTTCTACCTCTCCCCCTTCTGAAATAGTATCCTTTCCCCTTTGCTCGCTCTCTTTCTCCTGAAATGTTTTTTGTACTTTTGCAAACCTTGGGGGTTCCCCAAAAGCAGACCAATACCAATCTCTTGTTTTCCGACAATTCCTATCGGTGTTCGCCAGCTGAGTTCACTATTAGAAGCCGTGACAGTACAGCAGCATGTGGCCTACTTCTCATGTAATGCTAATCTATGGTTTATTTAAACCATGGTTTGTTGCCCTACCCAAGATTTGTCTGGCATACAACTGAACAAGTCATGGTTTGTTTTCTCAGTCCCTGGGTTGTTTGTTTACCTCCTTCTTTGCCCACTCCCTCCCTGTATCCCAAACATCTTTGTGGCACTTATATGCCTCTTGGCATGTAAAGAGGCTGGGTTTTTGTTGTTTTTTTACCACTCTTGCCTGCTGCCTCTGTAGCCTGTTGAAACAACCCATGAACAACCCATTATTCTGGGTTCACATGTAATGACAACCTAGGCTTTAAACAACCCACAGTTCACAACCCAACAACAAATCATGGGTTCTCTTCATGGGTTGTTCATGGTTAACAACCCATAGTTAGAGGTTCAGACGTGACCACAACCCACAATTCAACAAGCCATGGTTAATTAATGGATTGTCATTATGTGTGAACCGGGTCTGGGTGTTCCAGAGGACAGACCTGAGTAAACAGGGAAGCACTCCTCCAAGAATATTTAACATGTAACCATTTCTACTGTAACGTCTGAAGAAGCCCTCAATTCTTGCCCAAATAAAAATGCCACTCAGGCTTTGTGATGGTTGCTTCAAAGTGGTATACATAACAAGCTGCTCTCTTAATTAGTTCTTATGACTTTTCATTCATAGCAAGAATTCTACTTCACACATGCTAGCAGCCAGTAATTTTCCCCTTGAGGAGGGTTAGATATGTGCAATGAAAAGGGATAGCTGCTGGTCTGACCCCCTGGGGACAATTTATGGGTATGTTTGAACTAATATTTGTCTAGCCTGCCACAATCTGTGTGGGAGAGGGGGTTTTTTAGACACAGCCTTCAAGTGCATTATTACTGCACAAGAGACCGGCCAGGCTGACCCAGCCAGCCAGCAGCCGCCGGAGGTGGTGAGTGGCAGGGAAAGTAGCGCGCGGGGTGGGGGGGATTGTTGCCTTAGATTTTCGCCTGATGATTCAAGGCAGGGGAATGCAACAGTCACCCTGTGAGTTGTGTAACTGATGAGAGTGAAAGGAAAACACACACACATGAGCATTCAGTGGATGCAGGTGAAACACATCAAGCCCATGCAATGTGTTGATAGGCGATCAGTTCAGGGCAGCCAGAAGGATAGACTTCTGCATTAACTGGTGGTATTCATCTGATAAAGGGCCCTATGAGAGACAGGGACATTCCCCGCTTTCTAATGAAGACAGGTTGCATAAGCAAGAACCTAACGCTCCAGGAATTTACACAGATAGGCTGATGTTGTCGAATGCATAAGAATTATCTTACATGTGTGACAATCTGCGTGGCCACTGTTCATAAAGGAATAGAAGAGAATTCAGGCTTGCACTAGTTTTGGTACTGTTTTTGGAAGGGCAGCATGGTGGCAATTCCTAGAAGGCAAGTCCCATGCAAATATGCAAACATATGCATATAGATAGATAGATAGATAGATAGATAGACAGACACACACACACATACACGCAAGAGTGTGTAAGATGCCTGGAGAAGGATTGCTTTGTAATCTAGCACACTTCTAACTCCAGCTGAAGGATGGAGTGGGGGTTTGCTGTGTATCCCTCCCAGTGTGGCTGCACCTCAGCAAAGTGTGGGGGAAGAGGGCTCCCTTCTCGCTCACCATGGGTTGATGAGAAATCGTGGGTTTCTCATGGGAAACATGGGAAATCATGGGTTGCTTCCCTCTTACAGTGCCATCAGGGAAATGCAGTGGAAAATACGGGCATTTTTGGAAGAAAGCAGAGAAGGGGAAACCATTCACCCCTTTTGTGAATCTCTCCAAACTGGGCATAAAATGGCAAACATAGTTCAATGTAAGCAATGCAAGTGTAAACCGATGCACGTTGGGGTAAATAATCCAGCTTTACATATACATTGATGGGGTCTGAGCTGGCGATGACTGACCAGGAAAGGGATGATGGAGTTGTGGTAGACAGCTTGATGAAAATGCAAATCCAGCATGCAGCAGCTGTGAAAAAAGGCCAATTCTATGGCGATAAGTAAGAAAGGAATAACAAAAATAAGACTGGCAATATGATACCATTATAGAAATCTATGGAGCAACCAAACCTGGAACACACTGCATACAATTTTGGTCACCGCATGTTAAAAAGGATATTGTAGAGCTGGAAAAGGTGCAAAAAAGGCAACCAGAGTGATTGAATGGCTGGAGCAACTCCCCTACAAGGAAAGGTTGTAGGGCTGTGCACCGCTTCAGCCCATGGCCCGAACCCCAAGTCGAAGTGGGCTGCTTCGGGTCACTTTGTGCCCCTTCAGAGGCGAAGCGGAGGGGGCATGAAGCGACCCAGAGTGGGTCGGGAGCTCACCAAAGCACTCGGTGTGCTTTGGAGCTTCGGCCCAGCCCCCCCCCCCCGCGCCTCCAGGTCCTTACCTGAGCCGCCTTCTCTGCCGCAGCTGCCTTCTCCTTGCTGCCTTCACCACTGCTGCCTTCTTGCTGCTGCCACCACCTTCAAAATGCACATTTCCAAATGCACATTTACCTTCCTACTTAAAAATCCTGAATTAACTAGAGCTGGAAATAGTGCAGAGAAGGGCAACCAAAATGATCGAGGAGCTGGAGCAACTCTGTGAGGAAAGGTTACATTTGGGGCTTTTTGTAGATTAGAAAAAGGGTGAGTTAAGGGTCAGGGGACATGATAGAGGTGTATAAAATTATGCATGGTGTGGAAAACGTGGATAGGGAGACATTTTTCTCCTCTCAAAATACTAGAACCCAGGGTCATCCTATGAAGCTGATAGGTGGGAGATTCAGGACAGATAAAAGGAAGTACTTCTTCACACAGCGCATAGTTAAACTGTGGAATTCGTTACCACAGGATGTAGTGATGGCCACCAATTTGGATGGCTTTAAAGGGGGCTAGACAAACTCCTGGAGGAAAAAGCTATCAGTGGCTACCAGTCTTGATGGCTATGTGCTACCCCTCCAGTACCAGAGGCAGTGAGCCTATGTACACCAGTTGCTGGGGAACATGGGTGGGAGGCTGCTGTTGCACTCATGCCCTGCTTGTGGGTTCCTGGTCGACAGCTGATTGGCCACTGTGTGAACAGAATGCTGGACTAGATGGACCCTTGGTCTGACCCAGCATGGCTCTTCTTATGTTCTTATGAAGGTTAATAAAAAGCATAGCTAGTTAATGTTAAAAACTTGCAACCCTTACACCTTGAGTTAGGTATAACTTTACACCTAACTCAAGTTTAAAAATTTCCATTTTCAAGTCGATAAAAATTAAAAAGGAAGTATCTAGATATAAGTTAAGTTGTTTCATGCCTGAAACATGGTGAATTGCTTATTAGCATTCTTTTTCAGTTTCAAATGTAATGAGTTGGTTTCTTTTCCATAAGCCCACAGAAGCACATTAATTTACTCAGAACTCACTTTTAATTTATTTTTAACACATTAATTTCAATAAAGAAATATGGTGATGAATTTATTTTAATATGAAATTATTTCTAAGTAAACTTAGCATTACTCTAAAAATGTCCAGAATTCTGAAAGGTTTTTTTCATCACAAAATCCCACTGACATAAATCTCCAATTGCCTTATAAACTGTAAATTAAAGATAACTTATTTACTCACATCTTCTGAGACTTGTAAATTTAGCAGCAGAAATGGTTCCAACATAGAGCTTTTCTATACAAGGCATTTATCATGTGCTTGTCATTCTCTACTCACAGTTATTTATGGATTATTTAGACAACATTGTGACCCTCCACTTTTGCTTCTGTGTATAACCAGCGCTTTTGACCGGGTTTTTTTTTTTAGCAGGTAAAATGCGGCATTTAATGGTGAAAGTGAAAGGAAACATGATTTCTCCTTGTGTATTTGCACTATTCCACTATACCATAGTACCACCAAGAAGTTATGTAGTAGAAAAGCAGGAAACGAAATGCTCCTCATGGACTTCAGTTCTGCGACAAAACCGAAAATACGTGCAGTGAATTAACAGCTGATTAACAGCCTTGCATAGAAAAGCTTAGTGGGATCTGTGTCTGCTTGCTTGTGCTTGTTTTCTCTCCTGCAGTCAATTGGCTAGCTGCCTTGCTGACTTCTGCAAGTGTATGGAAAATGCCAGCATGAAATATGGAACACTTGGACTTGTAGCTCATAAGAGCTCATCTCTCATAGGAAGGCACATTGTCTCTCAAACAAGAAGTCCTACACAGCTTCAGTAAAGGAATATTGTCCCATATACAGTCCTAGAGATTGACTGTCTCAGGGAAAACTTTAGGAAAGCTGGATTTCAATTTTTAAAAAACGTTTAACATACTTAAAAAGGGTTTTTTTAAGCTTAATTAATTAAGTTAAACGTTGACAGCTGAAAAAAAAACTATTTCAAGTTAAGAGCCATTTAAAAAATGTTAATTAACTAGTTAATTTGATAGTTAAACACCATGATAGAGGTGTTTACAATTATATATCAACCAAATTTGCACATAATGATAACCCATAGGTTGTTGCACAGGAGCAAGCAAGGGTGCTGCCTCCTGCATGCTCACCATTTTCACTTTGCATCTGTTTAGAAAACAATCCAGGAACTGAGTTGTTAGGTATGACATGAGAACCCAGAACTGAAGATGAACTAACCATGGTTTGTTGTTGGGTTGAAACTCTGGTTTGTTTTCCTCCTCAACAGCCCAGAATTCTGGGTCTACATGTCATGCTGAACGATCCAGGAACACAACGTTCTTGGTTTTTTCCCTATCCCAGATGCAAAGTAGAAGCAATGAGCAGGCAGGTGGCTGCTTACTCGCTCCCGTGTAGCCCCAACCAGCCATGGGTTACTCATGGTTAGTCATTACATACAAACTGGGTGACTGTACTAAGAAAAGAGATAGGGACAAGTGTCTCTCTCTCTCCCTCTCTCTCACACACACACAGACAGCTTGCTCCAAGATTTGCTCCTAGGTCATCCAATGAAGCCGAAGCTTCAGGACAGAAAAAAGTAAGCATTTCTTCACACAGCACATAGTTAAACTGTGGAATTCACTACTTCAAGATGCAGTGATGGCCACCTATTTAGACAGCCTTAAAATGGGATTAGGCACATTCATGGAGGATAAAGCTATCAATGGCTACTGATCATAATGGCTATATATTACCTCCGATTTCAGGGGCAGCATGCCTTTGAATACCCATGCTGGGGAACATGACTGGGAGTGTGCTATTATGCTCATGCCCTGCTAGTGGGTTTCCCATAGGCTTCCGTATGGCCACTGTGGGAATAGAATGCTGGACTAGATAGCCTTTACTCTGATCCAGCAGGAATCCTCTTATATTTTTATGATGTACAGCAACTGTGTATTGAGCATCTCGCATCTGGCACTCCTGCCGAAGAAACCATATCCTGGATATTTGCGCCTTTATTCTACATTCCCAGTTTAATCACTTTTTCACAATAGCCCACCTAGTCCAAATGGCTAGTTATTTTGTCACACAAGTCCAGAATGTAAGGTGGAACCAGCCTCTAAAACTTCTAAATGGAACATCTCTCACCAACAACCCACCTTCAAAAAGGCCAACTTTTACTGCTCTCAAATTCCCATAAATAAGGGAAGCATCAGCTCCATATTTTGTTTTCCTTGTTGTTGTTGTTGTTCAGTCATTCAGTCATGTCCAACTCTTCGTGACCCCATGGACCATAGCACACCAGGTCTTCCTGTCCTGCGCAATCTCCCGGAGTGTGCTCAAGTCCATATTCATTGCATCGGTGATGCTATCTAGCCATCTCATCCTCTGCCGTCCCCTTCTCCTTTTGCCTTCAATCTTTCCCAGCATCAGGGTCTTTTCCAGGGAGTTTTCTCTTCACATTCGGTGGCCAAAATATTTGAGCTTCAGCTTCAGTATCTGTCCTTCCAATGAGCACTCAGGGTTGATTTCCTTTAGGATTGAATGATTTGAGCTCCTTGCAGTCCAGGGGACTCATAAGAGTCTTCTCCAGCACCACAGTTAGAAAGCATCCATTCTTCGGCGCTCAACCTTCCTTATAGTCCAGCTCTCACAGCCATACGTTGCTACTGGGAAAACCATAGCTTTGATTATACGAACCTTTGTCGGCAAGGTGATGTCTCTGCTTCTTACTATGCTGTCTAGGTTTGCCATAGCTTTCCTCCCAAGGAGCAAGCGTCTTTTAATTTCATGGCTGCAGTCACCGTGTGCGGTGATCTTGGAGCCCAAGAAAGTAAAATCTGTCACTGCTTCCATTTCTTCCCCTTCTATATGCCAGGAAGTGATGGGGCGAGATGCCATGATTTTACTTTTTTTAATGTTGAGTTTCAAACTAGCTTTTGCACTCTCCAATTTCACCCTCAACAAGAGGCTCTTTAGATCCTCTTCGCTTTCTGCCATTAGGGTGGTATCATCTGCGTATCTGAGGTTGTTGAACGTTCTCCCAGCAATCTTAATTCTGACCTGTGATTCATCCAACCCGGCATTTCTCATGATGTTCTCTGCATATAAGTTAAATAAGCAAGGCGACAATATACAGCCTTGTAGTACTCCTTTCCCAACTTTGAACCAATCGGTTGTTCCATGTCCGGTTCTTACTGTTGCTTCTTGACCCTCGTACAGGTTTCTCAGGAGACAGGTAAGGTGGTCTGGTACTCCCATCTCTTTCAGAATTTGCCAGAGTTTGTTGTGATCCACACAATCAAAGGCTTTAGCATAGTCAATGAAGCAGAAATAGACGTTTTTCTGGAATTCTCTTGCTTTCTCCATGATCCAGCGAATGTTGGCGATTTGATCTCTAGTTCCTCTGCCTCTTCAAAACCCCGCTTGTACTTCCGGTAGTTCTCGGTTCACATGCTACTGAAGCCTAGCTTGTAGGATTTTGAGCATAACCTTGATGGCATGTGAAATGAGCGCAATTGTACGGTAGTTTGAACACTCTTTGGCATTGCCCTTCTTTGGAATTGGAATGTAAACTGACCTTTTCCAGTCTTGTGGCCACTGTTGAGTGTTCCAAATTGGTTGGCATATTGAGCGCAGCACTTCAACAGCATCATCTTTTAGGATTTTAAATAGCTCAGCTGGAATACTGTCATCTCCGCTAGCTTTGTTGTTAGTAATGCTTCCTAAGGCCCACTTGACTTCACTCTCTACGATGTCTGGTTCAAGTTCAGTGAGTGCACTATCATGGCTATCAGGGACATTAAAATATTTCCTGTATAGTTCTTCTGTGTATTCTTTCCACCTCTTCTTAATCTCATCTGCTTCTGTTAGGTCCCTGCCTTCTTTGTCCTTTGTTTTCCTGGCACCATCCAAATCAGCAGCCTAAAAATGAGCGCCCTCTCAGTTTATCTTTTCTGCAAGCAACTTTCCACATATTCTGAAACCCAACATTCTTCTCAAGCAGGGAAAATGTAACTAGCTAAGTTAGATTGACTTTGCTGATTTTTATATAAAACTCTTATGTGTATAATTTTGGCATTCCCCTTTTCTGCCTCCCCCTTGAATTTTCCCTCAAATAAAATTCCCTTTTGCTATTCCCTTTTGTTCTAAGGATAGTTCACAAGGTTCTGCAAGATTTGGTATCTTCTGGACTTTAGGAAAGTAAATCCAAAGGTTTTTCTAGTTTGTTTCTCCTACAGCGGGACTGAAGGGCAAACTCCTTGGCAGCAGGGCTTAGAAACTCCCCAAGCAGTTGGACAGCCTAGAGCAGCCTCCATGTTTTGGACGATGAGTCCCAGCATTCCTGACCATTGCCTATGCTAGCTAG
This sequence comes from Heloderma suspectum, assembly GCF_057233095.1. Classification (NCBI taxonomy): domain Eukaryota; kingdom Metazoa; phylum Chordata; class Lepidosauria; order Squamata; family Helodermatidae; genus Heloderma; species Heloderma suspectum. The sequence goes on from NC_139461.1 coordinate 259,105,684, forward strand.
GGCTGATGGGAGTTGAAGTCCAAAACATCTGGAGGGCTCCAGGTTGGGGAAGGCTGGTTTAGAGTAGTCACAGTATCTGACTTGGATTCCTGCATTGAGCAAGGGATTGGACTCGATGGCCTTGCAGGCCCCTTCCAACCCTACTATTCTACGATTCTATGATTCATACTAGGATCAGTCTCTGGTGGCAGTATATCAGGATGCTTTTCTGGGGAATCCTTACAAAAAGGAGATCTGCCCATAGGAAAGTTTCCCCCCTCCTCAAATCCGTCATGTTCAATGTAATGGACAGTCACAGCTGCCTACGTGGATAATGCTGACTACCATGGCAGCTAAATTCCTCCAAGGGGCTTTCTTAAGGCAAGGTGTGGGTTACGGTACTACTGAGGGAAAAAAAGAGCAGTAGAAGCAGGATTAAGTTATGGTTGGAATCTTCATTCTCCCTCCTGCACAAGTTGTCTAAAAACAAGAATTTTGAAGCTCTGTAATGTGATTTCCAAGTGAATGGCAACAATAGCAATATTGATGCAGGTCCCAGTGCACAATTAAATGCTCTATGCACATTGGGAAGTGGTGCATAAGCCCAAAACTTGCTCCTGCCCTCTCCCCACATGCAGAATTGACAACACTTGCCCTATTAGAAGATTTATATAACTATTATTTTACTTATATATCCTGCCTGACAGATTATGTTTCAGGCAGCTTACAGTTCAAGAAAGGCTCTATTTGCAGTGGGGGAGGATGCACAAGCCTCAAATTCCCTCCAGTATCCTACTGCACATATAACAGACAACAATCATGTATACGAACTCAGTTGTTACTGTTTCTCCCATGACGTACCAGCAAATCGTAGAATACAACTTCCTTACTTTCATCCCAGCCCTAAAATGATAGTTTTTCATTTAGAACCAGGAGAACTCATGGAAATATCTCATCAGTGGAGGGCATTCCCCTAATTTGAGCTCTTCTGACTTCCATCGCTGAAGGTCTGCTGACCTCTTTATGAGAGCAAGATTGAGGTGCAAAGTATCCTTCTAGCCTACAATTCTGTGGATTCAACAATTGCTTCTTAAGTGAAGAATAACCTTTGGGTTGAGCATGTATGTAATAAGCAGAGACAAATAAGTTCAGCTACCACTGCAGAATTACAACACTGGAGAACAATTTGCTGCATTCCTTCAAAGGCCTGTATGAACCCAATCTCCTAAATAAGTACCAGACACCAAGTGCTCCGTAAGCAAACAGAGCCCCCGAAGTGCATAAATGAAATAAGTAAAAAGCTTCACATTACATATAAACCAGCCGTTTGCACCTTGTTATTAATGGTCTTGACTGTGACCTCCGAACCCAGCCTTGCTTGGAGTCACGAATCCACAAGCCTTGGCACCTTTGCAATAATTCCTAAATGCAAGAGAAGAATAAATAAAACTGTCCAACTTTAAATTAGATCCAATGAAACAGAATTAAGTTCAAGCAAAACTGCATCATGAACCTCTTTTATGGAAGAACATCCAGAGATGGACTTGCTGCCTAAAAACATTACAAAATATGATCTGTGTGGTCTGGATTCTTTGGTAGCCACTGTGTCTGAGATAGGGGACATTTTTGCTATTAACCAAACAGGACTGGATTGTCCATTGTGCTGAATGCGGTAAGGGAAGGATATTGTGGGTAAGAGTAAGAAGAAGAGCAAAACAGGATCTCCGTGCTAACCTGATCCTTTCTCACATTACCTTAATTAGTACTGGAGTGCTGCAGCATGGCAAGCCCACAGCCATGGAGGAGGAATCAGGAGTCTGCATCATTGTAACCTCCCATGCCAGGTTTGCTCTGGTTCTTGGGTGGAGTCGCAATAAACAGTGGCAAGCTGGGTGACTCTCTTTTAAGTAGATCTACATACCCTCACCTTTCAGGATCATCACCATTGGCTGGACATTTAACCAGGATACATTACAACTGTTATTGCAGCTTTGGTCTTCATCTTCTTAATCCCATTTGATCCTTTGGCAACCTTTGACATCTTTGACTATGATTGTGCTAGGAATATGTCTGCAGAACCTGGCAAGCATCACACTGAAAATGGTTCTGTTCAGGACGCGGTGTTCCAGTGTGGCAAAGTGTATTGCTTACCTCCCACCTCCTACAATTTCCTTTTTGGATTTCTCCTTATCCCCATTTCTGTTTAGCCTATGATAGGAGAACTGCTAGATGAGAGAATATGACATTATGAGCTAGCAGTCTGTGTATGATATTTTGCTCTATCCTGCATTGTTATCTGACCCTGATCCTGCAGTGTCAGTACTCGTAAAGCAGCTTACCAAGATGAAGAGACTAGCTGAAGACAGGATTCCTAACAACCATGGGCTGGGTATTTTTGTTTGTATATGGAGCCAGTTTCCAGAAAAGCAGAGGGCAAGGCCAGATTCTGCACCCACCTGCCCACCATTTTCTAAGATGGAAAAAGCTCTACACAATAGATAAACAACTGTTGTGTTAGGTTCCACTCTAGACCTATCTCAAAACTGCTAGGCTCTTCATCACCAGACCCCTTTTGGTTTCTGCCCCTGGATCCAGAAAGCCGCACTCATAAGTCCCATCCACATACCACAGTTTCCTATTTCAAGACCTACTGACAAATGAGCAGAAGGAAGACTTAGAAAAACTTATGTTATGGTGAGACGGGAGGGAGAAGCAGAACGACGATACCTGTACAGGCACTTTCAGCCTCCCTTGGATGCTTGGGCTGCTCCTCAATCCACTGCTAGGTCTAGAAAGCCCACTTGCAGCACTGGCCAGGAGTGCCTTTCAACAAAGCCACCTGTTTGACGCAGCAGTAGCCCTCGTTCAGACTGACTAGTAGCAACCATAATTCATGCCTTCATAACCTTGTAGTTGGACAATAATAATGTGATGTACATGATGTTATTAGTAGTTGGAAGTTGTAGTTGGTGCAGAACACAGTAGTTTGCCTCCTAACAGAGACAGGTCACTGACAGCCTATTATATCAGTGTCCTGGCATCTGCAGTGATTCTCTTCTACTTTGCAGGCACAATTCAAAGTGCTGTTTTAACCTATAAAGCCCTAAACATCTGAACTCTGCTGACTTATATGTTCTTTTACTACCCCTTATGTTCTTTTACTACCTCCAAGATCAACTAAAGGCACCTTTTTGCCTCTACAGCAGGTATGGCAACCTGAGATGCTAAGCCTAATTTCAAAAGCCCTCTGCAAGCAATCAGTACAGACCTCTGGCAAATGTGACCTGTCCTTCCTCTCATAGCCTATGGGGTAGGCAGGAAGAGGAGAGAGAAGTGTCAGAAAAAGAGCATGTGAAAAGGGGTCTCAGCAAAGAGAGAGAAAAGGGTGACCTCACCCACCTCTGGTATGCGCCCGCTGACAATTACACCTGAAAAAATGCAGCCCGTGACTGAAAATGATTCCTGCCCCCTGGTCTACAGTGGGACAAGGTCATATGGGGAGGCACTCTTAGTAGCTGCCCCCTACAACTTTTGCTGCTTTAAAAAAATGCTGCTACATTTCCCAAGCCCTGGGACTGCTATCGTTTAGGCCATGAAATAAATTGATGCTGCAGTTCAAGGCAAGTACTCACACATCACTTGGAAATAAATTAGAGTGTGCATTTGTGCAGCTAGTATTTGCCACTTGAAAAACACAGCAGCAAAACAAATGCTGTAGTTAACTGGTAAGCTTAGGAGGAGCTTAAAATATAAAAAGGCAAGACAACAAAATAAAAGCAAAGAAATCCAAAATGAAGCAAATTCCACTCTCAGTGGTGAGTATAATAGCATGAACTCAACACGTGCATTCCTTAACCAGCAATTAGAGGCATTGTCAAAGCAACATTAAACGGTGGGTTGCACATTATGATCAGCCACCCTGAAAATAAGCTATGGTGGGTTAGTTGTTCGCTTACTAACCCATGTTACTCCCAACTGATGATCAAGTGCTCTGGGGCTTGCCGTGGGCTGTTTACCCCTTAGTCCTTCCACCCACTTCCAGCACATATTCCATGGGTCTTTACAGCACAACCTCAGCAGCCTACTCCGCTATTCCACTAATGAGCGCATTTGCACTCATTAGAAAAGTAGAGATTTTTTAATAGAATCCCCACCACCACCTCCAGGAAAATTTGCACAAATGTAATCCCCACACACTTCAGGGAGATTTGTGTAAATTTAAATTTACATTTTTAAAAAACTTTCAGGGAGATTTGCGCAAATCTGCTATAGCACAATAACTACCCCACTTTAGCAGATTTGTGCCAATCTGCCCAAAAGGTAAATAAAGTTACATTTGCGCATATCTCCCCGAAGGTGAAAAAAAAATCCACAACCCCCCTCTACTCTGTTAATGAATGCAGATGCTCTCAGTAGTGGAGGCTGCTGAGCTTGTTCTGTACTTACTGCGTTACTGCACTAAAGTGGAGTAGTTACTGCACTTCAGTGGACTGGCGCATGTCTCCTCGAAGGTGAAAATCCCCCCATTAAATTTGCTCAAATCTCCCTCAAGGTGGGGGAAGGGAAGGTGTTGCTGTCTAGGGATGCGATGAAGTGGAGGAGTAAACTGACTAGCATCATTTCAAGATGTAATAGAGAAGGTATATTGTTAGTGAGATCACGAGGAGTGGCCAGCAGGATTTTTCACTGCTCTTGCCAGGCAGCGCTTTCTCTGTTTTAAACAACGCACACTGAAGTGACTCTGCTGGGTTCAGATGTTATGACAAGCCACCCTGAGAACAAGCCATCCTAAACAACCCTACTACAAGCCCTGGGTTCTCAGGATGGCATGTCTACGAAAAACAACCCATGACAGAAAAGCTGCACTAGTTTTGGACATCACACTAAGCCACCCTGCAACTACCCATGGTGACAACCCACTGTGGCTTATCATGATGTGCAAACCAGGTCAGTATAAGGAACTGAGACCCCACCAAGAAGACAGGCTGAAATCTTATGCTCACATAGCTGGGAGTCAGTCTTATTGAACTCATGACAGTTTACTTCCAAGTAAGCATACCTAAGATCACACAGTTAGAACTAGATACACATTTGGAACTATACTGCAAGGCACAGAGTGCTGTATGTGAACTTTAATGAACAAGTCATGGAACATCTATCAAAAAAGCTTACAGACTGGTTACAGTGACCTCTGGCCTTTTATCACAGTATTCTATTGGGCCAGTTGTTCCACATATAACTGGGTATGTCACAGAACAACTTGGTCAAGCAGCAGTGCTATAGTACAGAGCAGGTACTAGATGGGCTGCTACTTTCAATATGGAAAAAACACTTTATCAGACAGCAGAGGAGTAACTCTTATTTTTGCTTATCGGAACCACATAGGCTAAGAAATGCTGACAGCATTAGACATTATAGAACACTGCCAGCCCTACATTCAGCACAAGCCTGTCCCACTCTAGTACATTCATGTCAAAGAAAAGACAGTGAGAGAAACCAGCTCTAGGGAGTGATACATGGGAGGCTGTGCTTCATTTATAACCCCACACATATGCTGGAAAAGGTTCAACTTTAAAAAGCATTATATCGCTTACCTTATGGGCCCCTGTAGATGGTGAAGTGAAATTGCATGAGCGCAACATGTCTATTAATCATCAGAGTGATACCAGCGTGAGAAACAGCCCCTGTAACTTATGTTCACTTCGAAGAAAGCTTTTGAGAAAGTTACCTCCTGGTAGCTGCCTAGTTCCGGCAATTTGTATCTCTACTTTTCCTGTGTTGTCATAAATGAATGCAAATGTCTGTATAGATGGGGTGGGATGGGATAAAGTTGCCATGTGGAGAAAAAAAAAACCCTCTTCAAAATGGAGAACAGCACAAAAATACAACAAAGAATGAGTTTGTGGGCAATGAGCAGTTTTCCGCCTGCTGGTATTAATTTGCAGAACCTGGTGAGACCAAAAATTTAAGCAAAATTTAAAATCAGTATGAACAGATAGGGAAAGTAATGCTCTAAAAATCATCAGGGAAGTGATACAACTTTATGTTCCAAGACCAACAGTCAGCCTCTAGGAGGAGCTTAGAATGAGCCTCCATGAAGGTCAGTCTATATGCTTCTTTCTAGTGCAGGGACTGTGCATCTTCTGCTGAAACATTGCTCACTCAGATTAGACAGACCATGCTTTGGTAATGCCTCTACTTGCAGGTTGAGAAATGCATATGTAATTCAATGCTACACTGCCATCATTCAGTTTAGGTCTCACACCTTGCTTCCAAACAGCAGCTAAATGTGGAAAGTCAGAAGGGGGTGGGGTGGGGGATCAAAGTAGAGCTACATAAATGATTCTGGATGTCAAAGGTCAAGGCAAACATCAGTTTTGTCTGCCGCAATTAGAAGAAATTCCTCCCAAGGTATCAGTCTCCATCAAGCACTACAAGCAGTTAAGCAATTCCAGAAACAGTTGCAAGTGCAAGTGACAAAGTCCACTTATTAAACTCTGATTTATGCCTCAATGAATGGTAAATGTGGAAAACACACATCAACTAATTTAATCCCTTAAAGGTGGGAGGAGCTGGACAAGCTGCAGGGGTGGGCTTGTTAATAACAACATGAAGTGTGGCTTGAAAGACAGGTAAGTGGCCACAAGAATTTGATGATCATGTCCAAAGTGTGATGGATTTAATTTATATCTTGCCCTATCTTGAAGCCTGAGATAGCATCATGGGGCATGTATATCCCTCTGCAAGATACTTGTAATTCAGCGAATCCTCCAAGATCATAGATTGTGTTGACCAGCCTCTAAGGTCACATAGTTTGGGGTGCTTTAGAATGAGGTGTCAGGCTAAAAGTCAGCTCTAGGTTTCAGCAGGGAAATGGGCAAGATAACATGATTCCCCTCCCTAACTGGGTTCATCTCTGCCTCACTGCTGTTACTGCTACCCATTCACTTGCCCTCTTGCTTTGGGGCCAGTCTGCACAGCTCAGCAAGCAAAGGGTGCTGCTCCTTTTCCTTGCTCCTGTTACTGCTCACTTGCTTAGGAGGTGAGCAGTACCTGCTCACCTCCTAAGCAGGCAGCAACAGCAAGAAACAGCAGCAGGGCAAGGAGGAGTCTCCAAGTGGGCCCCCTGCTGGGGTGTGGGCCTCAGCAAGTGCTCAACAACACCAGCATTGCAGGCTAGATTTTTGAGCAACGAATATTTAAACGCATCTGTAGTTCCGAAGGAAATTTCAACACACGAACTACCAGATTTATTGCTTTCTGGAATTTCTTAGAGAGAAAGCAGTAGCTTCAAGTTGTACAGCTAATGTTCAAGTGAACACAACAACCCCCCGCCCCCACCCCAGACACACACAGTGAACTGCGTGTTCTTAAATCCATACAGGTTCTAAAGATTAAGAAGGGATACAGCAAATTTTAAGCACCAGTAATAGGATGTAGAACAAAACTAAGTCATGGAGTTTGTCTTCCTTCACACCCTTAGCTGCAAGCGCTTTTGTGCTAGAGAGGGTGCGGACAGTAGAGTTCCTGAGAACATTGTTCAAAGCACTGAGCTCCACTCAGATCTGAGTCAGCTGATGCCAGAAACCAGCAGGCATGAGGCGCTCCATCTTCTCCATCATAAAGCTCAAGGGTGACAAGAGAGTTCCAAAGAACTGAAACAAAAGAGAAAGCTACAATAAAGGTTGATGCTGAAGTTAACGCAGAGCCATACCGATGTGCACTGGTGAAGTATTTGATTGGCCTTCAAATAAAGACTAGAAAATATTTTCTGTACGTATTATTGGTAAAACTAGACTATAATGAGTATGTGAAATAATTTTAAAATCCAACCAGAATTGCTTGGCAGAGCAAGATATATAAACTAACCCAAAGGCTTTCTAAATATTTGTCTTTGTGCAAAAGCAAAAGTGTGAACATCTCAGTTAGAGCCACGCAAAAGGAAAAAAAGGTAAATTGGGGAAATGGAAAAATGAAACTTCTTCAAAAAGCAGCTGATACTTTAACAATAAAGATTATTAAAAGAGAAAGGTTCACCAAAATGTGCCAACGAATAGGAAAAAACAACCCTGAAATTTTGAGAATTTTGGGTGGTGGTGGTGGAGGGGAGTTACATGAATATATTTGTATGAAATTCTGACTAGCTAGCATTCTTGCTTTCATTCATTTTTTTCTTAGAACAATTCAGTCAGTTTTAGTCATTCTTTACCTCAGGACTGCCTTTATCAGAGATGGGCAAATTCTGGAATAGAGCTTCAGTAACACCAAAAATATAAAATAAAAATATAAGTGTATAAAATGAAAGAGCCTGACAGGGCTAGGGCAGAAGGTGTTCAAGCAATTAGCTATAGTCACTTAATAGTGCCTTCATCTTTGCTCCAACTTTACAAGAAAATATCCTCTATAATTGACTTAAGAACTGTAGTCTCTGGTAACCTTGTTCAGCCTTCAGCATTTATACTATTTTATACAATGGAACATCCTTTCTCTTAACTGCCTTCTGTAATATGCTAGGACCTTTTTGCCATTCTTCACATCAGAAAATAAATCCAAAACATTAACATTTGAAATAGCAGAAACATCCATGCAACTGAGGCAGAAGAGTTTGCAACAGAGCTCTCATTCTAACCAACTTCACAACTCCACCACAATATTAAGGGTATTTTAAAACTTAAGCTAACTCTTCATATTTCAGGAATTACACACAGAAGCCAGTCCATGAATATGCAATCTACAAGTGACATATCTCACATCAAGAACAAGATTAAGATGTAGGTTAGTAAGGCAAGAAAACTTTTCATTTTATCTTTGCACATCCAGCTTGTGAGAGACTATTTCAGATGGTTTAAAACGTAGAATATTATTCATTTCACATTTCCAAGTCATATACATTTTTTCACAGATAAGCAAAAGCTTCAAGTGTTTATAAATCTGAGATGTTCAGCAGCTGTGTAGTAACTCAATTCTTCAATGTCACCTAATGAGTCTCAACAAAACAGTATTGGGATTTATTCCTGTTACAAAACCAGTTGTCATACATTTGATTTGTTGAGATTCAGGGATCTGTTTAGCTCCAAAAAATACCCAGTACTTTAAAATAATATCTAAGAACCCCTAGAGAAGGTGGTGATAGGATGACAATTTGGTACAAGGGTTATCTCATTACATCTGTACTAGAGCTGTCACATTTTGCCTAAAGCAAATTTTGAGGTAAAACTGGAGCTTTCTGCTCAAGAAAACCATATAAGAAATTGTAAGGAAAGGGGAGGGGGTCCATTTCAAAAAGACTAATGAAATTTCTTAGGGAGAAAACTCACTGTCTGGAACCCACAGAAAATGTTAATGCAAACAGTTACTTAACCTGTGCTGTGGTATCATCTACCCCTCACCAGCACTGGATATTTTCTTAAGGAGTCTGGGCCTGGTGAATAAACTCTCTGCAGAGTGGCTAAAGTTGAATCAGCTGTGGACTGCAGCTGACACCAAATTACATCTAGAGCAAATTTTTGAGGCAACTTTGGAGGTTTCTGCTCAGGTGAAACATATGAGGATTTGAGGGAGGAAAAATTAGCAAAGCTAAGATTTTGATCAGAAAGACTAGAACAATTTCTCTGGTGGCTTCTGCACACAGCCATCCGATGGATCTGAGGGTGCTTCCAGACAAGGCTTTTATTGTGCAATTGCCCTGCTTCGTTCACAGAATTTTACAGGCAGGCCAGATGTCATCATCTTCAATTTGTAACCTTCCTGTGTTTTCCACTACTTCTTGCAAAAAAACCAAAAACACATCCGTTAAGGAGTGAAAGATGGAATAGCTGCACAGTGTCTTTAGATTGGTAGTGCCAGGAGCCCTCCATCTAGAAGTACCCCATGACTTTTAAGCAGCCCTAACAAATTCTATAAACTTCAAAATACTGAACTTTCCAGATAAGCTGGTAGTGGGGGAGAACCTTTAATTTTGATAAATCTGATTTTCTTTTGAGATCCCTGCTGCATGTCAGACTAACAGTGGTATACACACACAACTGACTAAATGGCTTTTCAAAACATACAAGTAGATAGCAAAAGTGATTTACCAGACTACCAACACTGACTGATAGGGCGAGAAACTAAATGTATATTTCAAATGATTCCTGGACTTCAATATGCACATGGAACATCACACATAACAGAAGCTGCCACATTCTCTTCAATAGGAGAACATTCTGTGTAATAGGGACCCCCACCCTATTTGTGAGGTTGCAACAGTGAGCTCTAAACTCCTTTCCCCTTCTCCCCAACTGCATACATTCTTTGATGCTTAAAAACAGGGCAGCCCTGCTTGTGAAAAACCTCAGAAACCATACATGTGTTTCGGAGATTCTGGATCAAGGAGGTTCTGGATCAAGAGGATCAACTTCAATGCCATGGATTGGAAAGTAGAAGCTAAAAAGCAAGAAAATTATTTTGATGGGTCCTGGTCTTTTATTTATTTGTTAACTTAGGCTATGCACAATTATTTCTGCAGCAAAATTGTAGGCCCTGAGTGCTACATAGCACTTAACTCCAATCCAGCATCAGTAGCTTGATAACTATTTCAATACATGGGACTGAGGCAGAAAGTTCATTGCTCAGAGAAAGCCCTGATTCCTAATCACAGTCACTTTCCCATATCCCATATTAGATTACAACTAGCACACTCCAGGAGAGAGCGCAGGACAGGAGGGCCTGGCGTGCTATGGTCCATGGGGCCACGAAGAGTTGGACATGACCGAACGACTGAACAACAACAAGCTTTTGGTCAAATCAATTTCACTCCTAAAGGGAGACCCTTGCTGCAGAAGAAAAAAAGCATGTTGACTGTTTTTAAAAAATTGAAATGATAGGGCATTGTTATGAGAGTTTAATGTGACAGTGACAACATGTATATACCTCTACTGAGTCAGCACTTGCTAACATTCTGGAGACTAGCTTTTCCATTCCTAAGCTAGTCTGAATATAGAAACCTACAAACCCTGTTTGACGAGAGACCATACTGGAATACAAACACTGAATTTTATGGCTCTGCAATACCACTAAAGTTATGTTCTGTAAAACTCCTGTAAAAATGAAACGCTAGAATAGATTTCTTAGTGGTTGTATTGTTATATTGTGGTTTTAATGTTCTATATATTTTAAATTGTTTTATTGTGTGTTGTTTGGTTTTAATTTTTGTGAACCGCCCAGAGAGCTTCAGCTATTGGGCGGTATAGAAATGAAATGAAATAAATAAATAAAATAGTGCATTTGTAGAACTTCATCTGTAAGAATAATGAAGCTTTGCTACTGTTGGGTCTTTCACCATAAGGGCCTGTTCTTCTCCTGTATTGTGTGCTGGTATAACAAAGTCAGTTCCATTATTGACAACTAAGCAAATGCAGAATAAAGCCTTTTGGACAGTAATTTGGGTAAGTAAAGAGAAAGAGGCTATGTAAACAAAAGCGACCCATCAATTGTCTGTTGTGTGTGTTATCTGTTTCTGTCTTTATGTAATGGTTTTTGTACTTTGTATAATGTATTTTAATGGCTTTTAATTTTAACTTTTGTGAACCGCCCAGAGAGCTTTGGCTATGGGGCAGTATAGAAATATAATAAATGAAATTATAAAATCAGTATCAAAATCTTATTAACAACAAAAACCTGGAAAACACCAATTTATGAGCCTACATCATCAGATAGTAATGAGTTGTATCTGAAAGTATTACATAAACAGGATGGAAAATTCCTTGTGTGAGTTCTGTTGCAATGAGTTTGCTGAATTAATACCTGAGTACATCCTCCCTGAAGTGGTGCATTTTTCTGCTGAAAAAAATATTCTAGTCATAATCTCTACTAGTCATCAACTTTCTAACAACTTTTGTTTACTGTGTTACAGTGTAAGTAGAAGAGATGGCCCCAATTCAGTTGCAACCAAAGCAGCACTTAAGACATTGCATCAAGTCAGAGTTAAACTGAGCGTACATTTTGTATGTGGAATCTACATGAAAGCATATCCACCAATAGGTCACAGGCACCTTTACTCATTGTAAATACAGCCACTTTGGCCACATCTCTCTGGTGAATAATCAGCCAGACACACTGACATGTGCACTACTAAATAAAGTCAGTTGACTAACGAAGAAAGGCATATTCTACAAGTCTCCACTTTTCTGTCTTCTTCAGCTGTACATACAAATATGAACACAGCTGCTTAATATGGAGCAGCAATTCAATGGCTCAAGCAGAAGTTTATCCCAGCCCTGATACCTGAGATCCATTTAACTAAGTCAGTAGACTTGAACTATTTGACACAAAAGGGATGGCAATACAAAGGATTTCTAGAGACTATTCACACAACTTATCTTTGTAGTGAACAACATAGTTGGGTAACTAGGCGTAAGAGCAGGGAAATCTTTGGTTTAAATCGTGTTTCAGCCATGAACAGACTAGGTACCCTTCGGTAAGTCTCAGCTTGTCTTTTTCCCTCCCAAGAGATGGCCCGAGACATTTTGCTGCCTGAGGCAAAGAATAAGATGGCACCCCCTGCCATTCCATAAACAAAAGTTGACTGGAGAGGTAGTTGAATCTTGCTTCAACACTGGCAATGGGACAACATCCTCCACACCTGAAGGCAGCAGACTAGCTGAGGATGTGCACAGCAGGACACGTGACCTACAGCTCTCTCCCCCAATACCTTGCTGCCACCTCCCAGCACAGTCTAAAGCACAGTCTAAGCAGTCTAAAGCACTATATAAATGCAAGATATTATGGTCAGCTGACATTTCATATACCTTCAGATTGCTTAATGAGAGCCCAATGGATAACAAGAAACAGGTAGCCCCAAGAGATATTAGTTCTTGTAAGTATATCAGAGTTGCATCCTGAGCACATTTGCTAGGGATTAAGTCCCATGGAAATCGATGGGATTCTGAACAAACCATACCTAGGATCATGCTGTATAAAACCAAACAAATTCCTTGGTGCATTTGTATTGTCAAGAACTGTATTGTCAAGAACTGAAGGGACTGTTGTCACATTATATTCATTTTTGTTATTAATGAACATTAAAATGTCAGCATGAATGAAGTCTTTATTAGACAGCCCTAGTTAAAGAGTCAAGTTAATTCCATGTAGAGACAGAAGAAACAACCCTATCTTAAAGCCATGAACAGACTCGTACTACAGAAACAGAATTTCCACAGGGCTTGTTGTAGTTCTTGCAGTTCTCCTGAATCTACTCAGAGAGATTTTTACTGCCCATGTTAGCTTTAAGCATATGCAAATCCAAACTTAAAAGGCAAAAACTCTCCTCCCCCAACATTCTGGACTGGAGTTAAAAAAAAATGAACACAAATAAATTCAAGTTGGAGGTAGGAAAATATTGGATACCTTGGAAACTGCCAACTAAAGTGATTGTTTCACATCGATTTCGACTAAGGTTAGCCCTATTACTTCAGATCTAAGGAGGAACCACCTGCAGGCTCCATCATATGGAAGGTAAAAGAAGAAATACATCAGATGATACATTCCAGTTGTGTCCTGCTTCTATTTGTAGTAAATCTACATTAAGATGAGGACGGAGGTGAGTAGAGATCACCCAGTTATCAATATGCTTTTTCTATTGCATATACACTTACTACACTTCTGATTTACCCCTTGTTTGTACAAAGAAATCTAAGACAGCCATCTTACTGGCTTCTATCTCCTCAAGTTAAACAACCACATAAACAAACTCAAATAATAGTAATCCTATTTCCCGTTGGGACATTCATAGCTTCTGGAAAGCAGGCCTTCAAAATCTATAACCCTTCCCCTGTGTAACAAAAGCCAATCAAGATCTATGTACTCCATTGGACTCAATGGAAAACTTCTATTCACTTCTATTTAGTGGCTACGTGCCAATTCTCAGCCTTCGCTGTTGGCATATTCCATTGTGTATACGCTATAGCTATTAAAAGATTCTCTGTGGTTTTTGGCCTCTCAACATGTTTTGCAGTTTGGCAAGAGCCTTGTCTGGTGATTTGATTGTAGAGGAAACAAATGAAATATTATCCAGTGAAAATACGTAAGCCAATGTTATTCTGCTAAATAAAAGATATTAAATGTTGTTGTGTTACAGAAGTGCATATCTGACAGTACTGATTAGACAGCTGAGAACATCCAACGTCTCCTGTCTGCAACACATACAAGAGGTAGGAGGTATGACGGAAGGCTGCCTTTTTAAAAGCATATGACCTGCTCATCAGTAATTTTATATAGTCCAAGCCTGTACCAAAGTTTAAACCCTGGAAGTTGGGATCAACTCATATGAACTTCCATCACTAGGCAATGGTTCTGGTCCACTTTCACACCTAAAAAAAGAGCAAAAGCTGGTGGGGTGGGGGACTGTTTCTTGGGCCAGGTCTCATCTATTTTCTAGAATAAGGCAAATCCCAGTTCAAATCCCCCCTCAGCTATGAAGCTTACTGGCTGATCTTGAGCCAGTCACTTTCTCTCATCTTGACCAACCACACAAGCTTGCTAAGAGGATTGGGGGGGGGCGGTAGAGAAGAACCATGTCCTCCATCCTGCACTCCTTGCAAGAAGGGGAAGATATAAATGTAAAAAATAAAACCAATCACATTTAGTTACCAGAACTGTTTCAGTTTTACAATTACCAAATAAAACAGTTAAGCTCTCCCTTTTATAAAACATGAATGCAATATAGTTAATATCCAGGCCAAACAATATGTTATCTAAATTGAATTAATCTGTTTTAACGAGTGCATAAGTCATAGAGTAACAAAGTAACAACAACAACAAGCCTCATAGTGCTTGTTTAGCTTAGAGATTAAAAATGCCAAGCTGGGTCTAGAAACGTGAACATTCATGGTCCTTTACTCTGTGTTAAAGGTTCAAGATAGCTTCAACTACATGGTAACACAGATGCCAGATTCCTGCCATGGTTCAAAGTGAAGGAAGGCCAAAACCAACTCTGTCCTTTTCCTAAAAAGGAAAAAATTAGAGAACGGATGTACCTCTACTCCAGGAACTGGGCCAAGAGAAACCCTGAGAGCTGTAGTGACTTAAGTCTACTAGGAGGTAGGCTGACCACACCTTTTACAGGAAACACTGCTTTCTGGGCACAATTCAAAGCTCTGGTTTTAGCCTATAAAGCCCATAGACCAATGCCCCCTTTTGTGCCATCACTACCATCAATTATCAACAGACCATGCCTTCATGACTGTACAAATCCTCCAGGACACAGGGAAAAGTGTTCAGTCACTGCCTCCATAGTTGAAGAACTCTTGGAGGTCTGTCAAATTTAACTTTTCTGTAAAACTTCCCTGTTTGGATTGGCGTTGAACAGTTAAGCTTAAGAGAACATGGGGTAATTTTAATTTAATTTAAAGAGAGAGTAATTACAGTTCAATAATTAATTTACTAAGAGGAAATTCAGTAAAGAAGAGGAAGTGGAATAGCTCCAATTCCGATTCAAGGAAGACCAGCACATATGATCTTTGTGAACGAACACTAGCTACCAGCAAAAAATAGGGAAGCTATCTGAGTACCATACAATGCCTCTGGGTACCCAACATGAGCAAGATACGAAATATATTTATTATGTTGTTTCTCTTTTGAGCCCCGTTTTAAAAACTTGGTATATGGCCATGAATATATAGTACCATCAACTAGTTTTCTGGCCATGAATTGTACATAAATCCTGCTATGCCCTATTCAGTATATGAAAACACTTATTCACTAAGGTTGAAACATTTAATTGATAAACCAGCCTCTAAAGCCTCTAAAAATCCAATAGGGCAGATTTTTTAAAGTACATAGATACTTACAAAAAGTGTGAGTGGTAAGTATTTTAGAAGAGGCATTCCTCTCACACAGGAAGGGATGCTTCTAAGCCAGTGCCTGCAGAGGTATGTGTGGGTATTCATTTTTTAAAAAAAGTATGCTCTTCCTTCATATATAAATATGTGCAGATTCCCATGTATCAACACTTAATCAAGTGCCTATTCACAAAGAGTCTTCCAGTATTCTAGAACAAAATTCACTCAGAAGAACAAACAAAGCAATTTACATATGAAGGCTACAACCCTATACACACTGAACTGGGACTTGCTTCTGAGTAGACATGCACTATGAACATTTCTTTATGGGTAACTGCTAATGCTTGAATGAAGGACGGGGGAGTAGGACCAGTTGCCTTATCTTTTTTGACAGCAACCTTAGCTACTGATATTAGAAGGGAATGGGGGACATGATTTGGCTAAAACTGGAGGTAGGGGGTTGGGCCTTGCAGATTTCATAAAGAGCTCGCTAACTCCCCCAGCCCCAATTCAAGCACTGATGACGATTCAGATATCAAACTCACTGGAGAGATCTTTTTCTATGTTCTGGAACGGCATTCATTCAAACAAAAGGATCAAGTCCTAAAACAAACATAAGCCAGTAAAACTGTTTAATGCTACTCTTAAGAATATTGCTAGTAATATTCATGTGGCATGAGATGGTTTGAAACTATATTTCCATCAAACATGATTTCAAAAGACAATTGTTAGGGTTCCTGAACGGTGCATATCAGCTTCCAGGGAGATTTCTGCAGCAGAAGAAAACACAGAGATCTGAGTGGGATCCCCAAACAGTCTAGCGAGGTGCCCTGTTTCCGCTGGATACTCAGATTTTACTGTCATCTGTAACACCATGGAAGTGCCTGGACTGAATTGCGCATGACTCGGGGCTCCTTTTCTGTGGGGGAAATGGTGGATGAGTGGTGCAATGGAGGCCCCCGGCCCTCTCAGTGGGTGTGAGGTTGGCCTTAGCACTGAGGTGCCCACATCCTACTTCTGCTATGCTTTTTCTCCAACCACCTCTACGCTGTGCAAGGCCTTGCACCATCGCAACACCGCTGCTTGTGTGAGATTACACATACACACAGAATAATAGGCTCAAGTTACAGGGAGCCAGATTCCGGCTGAACATCAGGAAAACTTCCTGACTGTCAGAGCAATACGACAATGGAACCCATTCCCTAGGGAGGTCGTGGGCTCTCCCACACTGGAGGCATTCAAGATTAGGCTGGACAGCCACCTATCAGGGATGCTTTGACTTGGATTCCTGCATTGAGCACGAGGTTGGACTTGATGGTTTTATAGGCCCCTTCCAACCCTACTATTCTATGATTCTTGTTAATAAGTATGCTGTTTTCTGCTCAGATGTAGTGCTCAACATTCAAACTGCTTTGTATGCAAATTAGGAGGCAACAATATTGTTTGATTAAGGAAATCCAGCACAGAACTTCACTAAGCAATTCTTTGTTAGAATAACATTTGACCATTTATCTTTTTGGAAATCATACAATTTTGCTAATGCAGTCCTTAAAGAATTAATCAAGCAGATAGTGTAGTGCTGTTCCTGCAAAGTTAGCCAATTCTGAACACACAAGTGTGTCACTGGCATGTCCAGCAAACTTTTCCCATGTAACTATTAAACTAAATTTGGTGGAAATGGGGCCTGTGTTATCAGACCAACATGACTCCAACACCTCCTAATAAAAGGAAAGTAGAATATGGATTTCCTGCAACTTTGACATTAAAAATTAGCAGTCCTGTTCCATTTCTGCATTCTGCTCATTGTATTACCTGGCTTCATACTAATATCACTCCATCCAATTAGAAAATTATTGCAAAATAATTTGATGCAACCACAGTTCCAGAGTAGGCATTTATTACAGTATTAAGAACATAGTTTGATGGGAGGCTAAAACAGACAATTGTTTGGCACTTTATAGGGAGGATGTTGCTATCTCCTCTTCAGAACAACCACAGTAACTCAAGCCAGTGGTTTATATAGAATAGTCTCTTCCTGACAGAGACTATACCATAATGGTTGCTTTGGGTTATATGCACAATACAAAGTAGATTTGGAGTAATTTAATGTTGTCTTCAGTCCCAATGTACTACCTATCAATATTTAAGAGGACTTTTAGGATGTCCCAGCCACTTCTAGGCCAGGATCATTTCACTGAGACGGTCTGTGGCCCAGACTCAGAACCACTGTGGCAGTTAGAACATCTGGGGAAAACCTGTATGCACTTTTGCACCTCCTTAGTAGTGCCCATCTGATTTTATTGTAAGCCACCTCAAATACTGTGTTAGTAGCGGTGTGGTACAAACACTTCAAAATAAACAAATAGTAGTAAAATGGAGGGCTTGAAAAAGCATCAGGAAAGACGAGACAAAGACAGTTCAGCAGATGGTACATGAGACAACCTCCAATTACATGCACATTTTCTTGGGCCCTCAAAGCAATCTGGGGGAAAAAAAAAGTAGGATGCCTATTTCAGAAGGAGGATAAATCAAAGCATTCTGATTTTGTTTTGCTTTGACCACAGTTCTACAAAACACCTCTCATGCTCTGGAGACATGGAGTGTGTGGTTTGCTGAAGTCAGTGCATTTAGTAGAGTACTGGAAGCATCTCTCTATCAGATAGCTGTATTTTTCAGCTGTATTTTTCAAGCTACCATTAATCAAAGCAATCAGCTTGAATTCGAATTTATTCAGATTCCAAACCCACCCTTTGCAAAAGTTCCAGGTTAGGTAACTATTTTTAAAAGCCCTCCCACATGTGCAGTTCTAAGCATATTAGAATCATTAGGAAGTAGATTCCATTGAACTAATAAAGGCTACTTCTGAGAAAAGCAGTTGAGGATTGGATTCCATGTCTTATTTGTTAAATAAAATAGTTTCAGAACTATTATGTTTATTTTTGTAAGATGAAAGAGCATGGGAACATTATGACAGGTACTTTTGGAGCTGTATTAAGAGTGGGATCTTGATGACAAGTCCATCTTCTAGGCATATAAGATTAGTGTAGTTTGGGAGGTACATTAAAACTCATGCTTCTGGTATGAAGAATTTGAGTAGTATCCAATGGCGTCTCAGCGCTAGTACTCATAATATTGTGCTAGCATAAACCAATGCTTCCGCAACTTAACTAGTGTGTGCTAGTGCAATGGGGAAAAACAGTGATGTGTCATTGAAATTCAGCAGTGCAGTAGCAAAAAGGGGCATTTTTTGCTGCTGCATCACTGAATTTCGGCAGCAAATCAGTGCTTTTCCCCGTTACGCTAGCAAGTGCTAGTTACATTGTGCAAGCATTAGTTTACACTAGCAAAACATCATTAGTGCTAGTGCTGGCATACCGTTGGATATTACCCTACATTTGTAACTATGAAAAAATAAGATAATAGGAAATCATTGTTACATACTTTCCAAGTAAAAGGTTCTTGTTCCCTATATCACTTGTGGACTATTGCCCCACAAGAGAAGATTCTAGCTTATGGAGGACATTTCCAGTTTTATTGATTTTGTTGATTTTCCTACATTTTTAAACAGTATTCACAGCAAAAACTCAATATGATGCTCACTCCCCTCCGTGTCCCAGATCTTGATGGAAGTGCATTTTTTAAATGACATAGAAGGAGGGGAAGAAAGGAAGTCTGGAGGTAAAAAAATTCAAAAGTACCTATAAGTGATATTTTGCTTCTGCCAACAAATTTTAGTGAGTCCACCTTGGCTCATGCCCCGAACAGCCCACTGAGTTCACTTAGACTGCAGGGGTCTAAGTGAAACCAACTCTTTTTCCTCCAAGTTAGCAAAAGATCCAGATTGCTAACAGTGCAGCCAAAATCCCACTCACTTCTTACTTTAATAATCTAGACCCAATTACTAATTGGTTTCCAAAATTCAATAAATAAAATACTGAAAGCAAAAACAAAATGCAGGCAAATCCTCCATGTTTTTCATAGCTCAAGTTTTTACTATGACAACCAGTACAAAACACTGTTTTCTCCTCTATGAAGATAAGTCAGAATGAGTGTGGGAAGAAGCTGAAAGGAAGGTAGAGAGGTAGATTAGATTTTATGGTGAGCAGTATCTAGGCCATATTGCACCACACACTAGATTTAACATTTGCAAGCAGCTATCTAAGCTTCCATTCAGTCCATGCACAACATGTTCTTTGGTCAGCAACCATGTCCCGTTAGTTCCCAATGTAGAGAAAGGATGCAACAGTTCATTTTTAAAAAATATAGGTAATGCAATTAGCCTGTAACAGGATATTGAGAGAGAGCTTGTCCTTGCCCCGGAGAGCTTACAGTCTAAATATTTTCATGTTATTCATTTAAACAATAATCACTGGCAAATCCTTAAAAGCAAAGAAACATTGTATGTGGTTTAAAAATAACCTAGCAGGCTTCTCTCCACTTTAAAACCAGAAATATTGGTATCTCAAATGCTTCTTCCTAATTAGACATAGACCAGCTGCCAAAGAAAACTTGAGATCTTCAGGGATCATCTTGAATAAATCCTTATTTGAAAGAAAAATGAAGAACTCTGAGCTATGCTGAATCAGGTTTTTAGATGTCCATGACTCTGAACTCGTTTCTAGAGGTCAGCAGATAGGGCTCTTAGTTTGTGCATGTCACACAATACCTTAAGTAAGCCCCGGAGTGGAGACAATACTTACAGCTTTAGCAAAAATGACCATGAGTTCAGGGAACTGGTGTGTGAGAAGGGCTAACATTGCTGTGAAAGAGCACAGCCCTGCTGTAAAGTGGATGAAAAAAGGAAGCTCCTTCTGCGGGTACACAGAGACATCATGAAATGCTGGAAAGAAAGAAAATGACAATTTGACATGTCAGGCATTCAGGGATGGTTTTATAAAGGATTAATTTTGTGTCCCACCTTTCTACCAAAACAGCACACATTTTCAAAGTTATGATTTGTCATAGAGAAAAAAGACAGCTGAGTTTAATCTATTGTTATGACAACCACAGTTTTATTCATAACTCTGAACGTAAGAGATTATAGAAGCTTAACAAAATATATTGTTGACCAGTGCTGAAATACAGTATGATGTAGGTAGTTCCCCCAAATCACCAAAATATGAAATTTAGGTTATTCCAGAGTGTGGTCTGAGACTGGGAGTACATTTTGCTAATGGAATGGCATAAGGTCATCAATCTTGGGAGTGGATGAGGAACGAGTAAGGTTCGCAGAAAGATCCCCTTTGACCATTCCAAAGCACAATAGAATATGAAATATATACAGGGTTATTGAGATGTTTGTAAATTATTCTTTGCTTGGTGCATCCACAGATATAGTCACCACTTCGTGCCAGTAATTGACATGAATGAGGCATGTCACTCTCACATAAAGTGGCAGTGTGTATCTATAGATACATCTCATTAGCAATTTCTTCCACGTGGCAGTGCTCCCAGGGCTTCTCCGCATGGAGTACCATACAAGCATCTACACTGCTTCTTCAGCCTGTTATCAGCCAAGTTATCATTTACAAACCCAGAGAAAGATACACCCTCAAGGTATGGAATCTCTAACACAGTTTAGAAAAATATTTTTCCCTTTCACAAGTGAAACTGAGGGAAATATATGTATCACACCTTGATTAGAATGTGGTAGGGCTGCTGCAGGCCACACAAACATTTATTTTTCTGAAGTTTTTATTTACTTTGTTCTTAATGGTTATTGTTAAATTGTTCTAATGTGCATTTTATGCACTGCCTTGAGGGCCTTATGACCAAAAGGCAGTCTATGAATATTTTAATAAAGAAAAATGTCCCATCTCACTTGTTCACTATAAACACATGACAAAGCTAGGACCAGAATCTACAAGAATAACTATGCGCCTTACAAAATAAAAACACTTGCTAATTTATACAGAATTTGCAATCATAGCCAAATCGTATTTTATAAAGTGAAATGCCTTGAAGGCAAGGAGGAACAGGAGCAGCTTGACTGCAAAGGAATCCCAGGAAAATAGAATCTAGCTTAAAATATGAAAAAACACACAAAATAGATGAATATTTTTTATTTTTCTGTTGCAGTTAGATATACAATAGTGCAAGCCTCAATTGCCTAAAAAGATCATTTTAAGAGTAGATCAAACTAACAGATTTTTAAAAATTTGAAAACTGTTTGAGAACTGTAGCACAAAAAAGTGTTAAGATAATTTTATTAATGAATAGTTTTGTATTTAAAACTCAACAGGAATGCGTGAGTGATTGTGCTGAAATGTCCAGCATGCACTGGAGTTTATTATACCGGGAAGCCCATGGCTTAGGGTTGGTCACTAGCTGAGGCATTTCTTAAGCAATATCCTGCATGAGTGAGAAATGAATAATTTAGAGGAGTCTGGGGGCAGATTTTAATTAGTTTTTAAATGGAGCTTTTCAAGATAATTTTTTTTATTGAATCACATATATGCAAGTGCGCTTGTGGCAGATGTGCCCCTTGGCTGCTTTGGTTATAAGCACCCCGTATACTTTACAAATGGAGCACTCCCAAGATGCAGAAGTTAACACTTATCAGAATGTCACAGCACCTAGCATGAAACAAAACACTATTATAATGTAAAGGGGCACCAAAAATTCTCACATTCAGCAACTGAGAAGCTTGAAGCATATTTCCAGGTTGCTTTACAAAGGATCACTTACGGGGCCAGTTTGTATGTAACAAGAAGCCATCATGGGTAAATTTCCCTGTGGGGCTTCTCGTTATGGCACCGGCTGCCATTTTGAAAATTCAAGCCACTGGGTGGGGGCACGTCAGTTTGCTGTTACATGCAAATCTGGGGAGGTGAGTTGTTGGGGGTGGTTAACAAGCCAACCGCAACCATAACACAGGCCATGGGCTCTGGATGGCTTTTTAACCACTCTAACAATGCAACCTCATTGAGTTTGCATGAAACAAACTACCACCCCACCCCAGCTTGAATTTTCAAAATGCAAAACAGCAAGCCCTGTGGGGAAATTCACCCACAGTGGCTTGCCCGTTAGATGTGAACCAGGTCATGGATTTCTATCAAGAGCCTAACTCAAGATTATGATCTACTGGAGGAGAAGCTCTTTTTTCTTGATCTCATCAGTGATACAGACAAATAATCCCAAGTAATCCTTGAAGATCCATTATTAGGCAAAGGCTATATAAATGTGGCAGCCAATGTAAAGGATTTTATAGACCTGGTTTTAAAAAGAGGTTTCTAATGTATCTTCGGCATACTTTTTTCAAGGCTATATGCTGGAACTTAAAAAAAAAAAAAAAGTAACCTAACTGTTAAAAACTACTACTCAGTGATATATCTTTGGACATCTCAAAACTGTTGTTGGGTCTTAAAAATCAGGAGTAGCCATGAGCACACAGGGCAGTGCATAGCTACAAAACTATTATGGGGGCCTGAGGGCTCCCTTGAGAAGACAGACCCTCAAATTTGAGCTTTTAAAGTTGTCAGCTGTTAGCCATTATACCATCCATGAAAAATTTGTGATAAGGACTCCTAAATGTTTAACATCCAGATGGCCAAAAGTCAACTTCACTTACATTAAGGCTTTACACTGACCTATTTTGAATTTTATTTTATGATTGCAATTATTTAGCATTAAAAACAGAGATTTTGAGCATCCTAGAGCTCCGTCAAATGTTACACACATCTATTGCTGATGTGCTTCAATGCAGAAAACAAAAACAGAAAAACACGGGGACATCATTTCATGCAACAATTGGATGTGTGCATTTATTTCATTTCATGTACTGCAGCCTTCTCACGTGACATTCTATACACTGTTTCCACATTTTTTCTACAAGGAAGTGCTCTCTATATAGAAAATATGTAACACCTCAAGCAACCCTGAGCTGGTTAGAAGGTTTAGTTGGTGTAAGTGAAAAGCGCCCTTTCTAGAATGTCAGAAACAGTTCTGCAGGTGTGATTCACTTTTATGTACCCTACAGGACATGTTTTGGAGCAGACTTTTTCTTCCACTGAGCATTAACGATCAGGTAACTAACATTTCAGCTTAATTTACATATCTCTTAAAACATCTTAAGAGAGTTGAACAATTCCAATACTGCATAGGAAAATACAGAAGGGAGCTACATAATATGACTAGCATAGGCTTTAATGCAAACTTACGTGCATAACATAGGCATGCTAGCTGCAGTCCTTCAGTATGGTACCTTCCCCAGTGTGGGATGGTTGAACACCTTCTCCCACATTGTCCTGCCTACTTTCTGAGAACAGCAGATGACGTCCTCTTGGTGGTGCCTCAACCACCAGTTATCCATCAGGCAACCACCTGGGAAGATGCCCTTCATAGTAATGGCACCTATTCTTTGGAACAGCCTCCCGTTGGAAATGATATTATCATTTCATCGCATGCCAAAAACTCATTTGTGAAACAAATAAATTGTTGAAACACTGAAACAAATATTTGGTGTTGATCATTGATATCAACAGTATATTCTACTGCCAGATTAGACACAGTAATTATTATTGTTCTAGGGTTTTACCTTGTTTTTATTGTTAGGATATTTTCTATTATCTTATTTATACAGTGCTTCTAATATTTTTAAATATAAAGTGGTTTAAAATGTTTTTAAATAAATAAATAAATAAAAGTCCACCCTACCCATAGAGAGTCTTTAATCAAGATGTACAAGTTGCTAACTGAAGGGGTGAAGCAATTTCCCAATGATGGGGTGCTGACTGAAAGGACATGGATGCCTGTACTAACACCTGAGTATTGAGCATTTCCTTTAAAGTGGACACAGTCATAGGAGTACTGACCAAACTTGCAGTCCCTATAATACACCTTTCCAGAAAGAAATGCTCAATCTGGCCTGGTAGTGGGCAAACACAGCAATTTATAATGCATTTCCCTTCAACCAACCAGCCAAGAATGTTCCAGAGAAGAAATTTGCTGTGCTGCTCCAAACAAGTAAAGAAACTTGACAGTCAAAATAAGCTACAAAACCAAGTGGCAATATGTAAGCAATACAGAAACTGAATAAAATGGCAACAATACTTAACTCTTTTTGGAAACATCATAAAGAGAAATACTCCTTTCTCAGGTTATCTTCACAGTGCAGAAATCAAAACAGCACAACTCTATCCCTACTACAGGTTGTTGGTGTCAGAAACCTCACGCCATGCAGAGGGAGCACAAACTTTGATTCTTCCCTGTACCAGTCTCTCACCTCCTGGAAATTGAGGGAAATGCTGGCATGTGGAAGAGCCATACCATGAATTTCTCTCACAAAGCCTGGGGTCTTGACATATACTTTGTACCATGGGAAGGAGCTGCACTTCAGGAACTTCCACACCACAAAGGCAATGTAAAAAGTGTTCTAATTTACTTTGTTGGATTAGGGCTGTCCTTCCTAACTGCTACACTGCTACTGAAAAAGCTATGCTGGCTGGGGAATGCTGGGAGTTGTAGGACTTTTGTAAGTCTAAACATGTATAGGATTGTGCCCTTAAAGGTAACTGCATTTCAGTGTACACGTGTGTGGAATATTCACTATGTGTTTGTATAAAAATGAAGAAAAGAAAATGGAGAAATCCCAAGTGCCTATAGAAAAAGGTTTATTGTAGTTCTTTTATATTGGCCTGACACGTTTTCGAAATATTGATTTCCTTCTTCAGGGGCTACAATAAAAATATATACATACATCATCTTGCTTATTTCACGTTACTCCAAAACATATAAAAACATCTCAAACACTACTAAAATAATTACTATAAAAATTATATAAATTTCACAACCAATTTTAACCTATACACAATTAATACTTCTCACATTCATATAAAAATCAAGAAACCATTCCTTTACACTTATTAAAACCAACAAGGCAAAAAATGAGAACGATTAAGTGCAAAGATTTGTTATTGTCTGTATATATAAAAAACTTCAAATGAGAACCTCAGGATTACTTTAACCACAATAATTATCATATTAAAAAATAAAACATCAATACTGGGTTATAATATTAAGAAACCTTCCTCACATAGAAACAGACGAATGGCTTGTCTACCTTATATTGTAAACTTCAAAACGCCCAGCACCTTTTATATAAACATATTAGCAGCAAATTATATAGATTTCTAGGTGTCACAGCATGTCATGTGGCCATTGTATATTCTGCAAATACACCAAAAAATGCCAAACATTTACAAACCCAGTAGACAAGAAAACATGAGATCAAACAATTTTCCACCTGTAGTAGCACACATGTAGTCTCTGCTATTAAATGCACCTGTGACAAAATTTATGTTGGCCAGACACAAAGGCTACTTAAGAAACGTATGAGTGAGCATTTCAGCAACATACAGAACAAGAGATTAGGTGCACCCTTAGTCAATCATTTTTCACAAGTACACTAGTCCACAGAGGAGCTCACCTTCTGGGTAATAGAAAAACTGCATGGATCTAATAATAAACCGCTCCTCAGAAGATAAATGTTTTGGTTTTTAAAGCTCAGTAGTGTTTCACCCATAGGACTGAATGAAGATGTTGATTATTTACCATTTTTGTAAATGGGATAATAATTGTTTAAGTTTTTTTTCAGAATCAGGAAAGGCAGAGAGAAGTTTTTGTTTTCCTTATGTAACATCAATGTTTTAGCCCAGTGTAGCCAATTAAGGGCATTTTATCCAAATGATTTAAGCTAGCCCACAGGACTCTTTCTGCTAATACAAACGGATGAGGTTTGTCTGTCTTAGTACATTGACTACAAGATAAGGTGAGTTTGTGGGTGTTAAGCAAATAACTTCCTGGGAAAACTATGGGTCATACAAGATTACAATATTTTATGGTGAGTCTAGGATCTGTTTATATTTGGTACAAAAGCAAGGGAGTAAAGTGTAGTTAGATTGTATATCAAACAATTTTTAGTATGGACATTCCTAACCTCTCTTCCCTGCTCTATTTGTCTTCCTGGTCATTCAAATAAAGTTTCTTAACCGTCTAAGGCTATTTTAAAGAACAACAGATTTTTACAGGTGAACAAATGCCTGTTGTTAAATTAAAATAACAAAATCTGTATAATAAGATGATGTGAGGACTTTAATTTATCTTACTAAATGGTGGCATAATATAAGGGAATTAGAGTGTGCAATGTAAGGTAGACAAGCCATTCATCTGTTTCTATGTGAGGAAGGTTTCTTAATATTATAAACCAGTATTGATGTTTTATTTTTTAATATGATAATTATTGTGGTTAAAGTAATCTTGAGGTTCTCATTTGAAGTTTTTTCTATATACAGACAATAACAAATCCTTGCACTTCATCGTTCTCATTTTTTGCCTTGTTAGTTTTAATAAGTGTAAAAGTAATGGTTTCTTGATTTTTATACGAATGTGAGAAGTATTAATTGTGTATAGGTTAAAACTGGTTGTGAAATTTATATTTTTATAGTAATTATTTATTTTAGGAATGTTTGAGATGTTTTTATATGTTCTGGAGTAACATGAAATAACCAAGATGATGTATGTATATATTTTTATTGGAGCCTCTGAAGAAGGAAATCAGTATTTCCAAAATGCGTCTGGCCAATGTAAAAGAACTACAATAAACCTTTTTCTATAGGCACCTGGGATTTCTCCATTTTCTTTTCTCCATTGTTTTTTCCTGAACACGTGCCTCCCCTCCTCTTTTTACCCTGTATAAAAATATACACAAAGGGAATAGACATTTGGACTACCTGCAGATGAAGAAACCCCCCAAAGAGAAATTAAATAGTCACTTACTTGGTAATAACTCTCTGTCTGCTGACTCTGTGCAGCTAGGATAGGGATAAAATAGATGGCCCTTTTCTAATGGATATGGGATCATTCTAAATGCTAAAAAAAGAGGGGGAAAATGGTCACTGACATCAAACCCATGCCAAATGCACTTCACTTGTCATATCTAGGTTATGTACAGCACCTTGGACAGGTTACTATTCAATGTAATAGTCCAGCCTGCCCCATCCTGGCATCCTCCAGATGTGTTGGACTACAACTCCCAGCTTGTAGTTCAGCAACACATCTGGATGGTGTCAGGTTGAGGAAGGTTGTACTAGACTGTAGAGAGGTTAGAAGGACAAGAAGTTGGAATTACTTCTGTGGCTTTCTAGTCAAGGATTGCCCACCAGGGCTACAAAGATAGGCATAGTCCCAAATCCAACTGGAGATGAGAAAGCATGGGAAATTGCCTAGCAGCCACCATAACCACAAATGAAAGATTAGAAAATAGATAGTAAGAAAAGCCACTCATAAGTCTAGCTTTATATCTAGATATCTCTCTATAGAGAGAGTGAGAGAGCGCGGGAGGGGAGCTGTGATCCCTTTTAAACAGGCACCATCTTTCCTTCCCTCAGACTCAGTAATCTTCACTTCTTACAATCCATTCAGTCTCTTTTGCATAAACCAAATGGGATAAGCATTTACAGGAGATTACTTGCATTTTGCAAACATCTTGTCAGCATCCATGCACAAGACAGTTTCCAAGCCTGCCTGATTCAAAGTGTTGGTGCTGATCTTTAATGCTCTAAATGGCTTAGGACCTGTCTACCTGAGGAAGTGCCTTCTCCCATATATTCTTGCCTGATTGCCAAGATAGTCTTTGGAGACTCTTCTCTGGATGCCACCACTCACAATGGTGCAATGGATGGCTACCAGGGAAAGCGCCTTCTCTGTAGTGGCCCCCCCATCTGTGAAATCCCAGGGATATCTGCCTGGCACTTTCATTGCATACATTTAGATGCCAGGTTAAGACATTCTTCTTTAAGAAGGCATTTAATCTTTAATCTGTTAGTCTGATTATTAAATTTATTGCTGGATCCTCAATTTTTAATTTTTTTAATTTTTTTAATGATTTTAATGTTTAATATTACTTTGTTACTTCTATTGTTGTATTTTTTGTTATTTTGCATTGTTCGCTTTTATTATTGTAAACCAGCCCAAAGGCATTTGCCCATTGGGTGTATACAGATTGAATAAATAAATAAAAACTGAAAAGTGATCTGAACAACACACAAGATGACTCCTCTGACATTTTTGGTTTGAACATCTGTCACAATAGTGACATCCAAGCAGGAATAGATAGGAGTGATTTTATCCATGAAATGCCTTATAACCCTGTTGCAGAGGACCGCAGATGGTTTACATTCTATATAGGCAACTGGTGAACTGAACATCCTCCTCCACTTAGAAAAGCTTTGTTGGATGGCATTGTAAGCCATCACTGCATTTGTACAATGACACTTTCTTTGATGTATGCTGTGGCCAAGACTGCAGCAAACGGGATGCATTAAAAGATCAGATTTGGCCAGTATTTCACCACTAGCATTCTAACCGTTTTGCTTTCCATATTGCAGAATGGGAGGGAAAATGGAGCCTAGAAGTTGGTGTTGATGTGGAAATAAATGTCAAAGGCAGCATCTGATTCCATATGTTGACCAGCTCATCTGCAGAGTGACCATCTGTCAGGGTTCCCCTTATAACCTGGATCCCCTGAGCAGCTCCTTAAGGATCTCTTGCCTTCTTAAGAGTCCCACCTTCCTTCTTTTAAATTTCCCCTCCCCAATAATGTGGGGTTTAGGCTGTAGATGTGGGGTAACTGTCACTCTAGAAAGCCAAGTGGCTGTCTGATGAGGCTTTACAAGTAGCTGAGGAAAGAAGGGAAGCGAAAAGCAAGGGAGAAAGGGGAAGATATCTCCAACTGAATGCAGAGTTCCAGAGAATAGCAAGGAGAGACAAGAAGGCCTTCTTAAATGAATAATGCAAGGAAATCAAGGAAAACAACAGAATGGGAAAGACTAGAGATCTCTTCAAGAAAATTGGAGATCTCAAGGGAATGTTTTGTGCAAAGACGGGCATGATAAAGGAGCAAGAAGGCAGGGACCTAACAGAAGCAGATGAGATTAAGAAGAGGTAGAAAGAATACACAGAAGAACTATACAGGAAAGATCTTAATGTCCTTGATAGCCATGATAGTAATGTCCTTGATAGCCATGATAGTGCGGTCACTGAACTTGAGCCGGACATCCTCGAGAGTGAAGTCAAGTGGGCCTTAGGAAGCATTAGTAACAACAAAGCTAGCGGAGCTGACAGTATTCCAGCTGAGCTATTTAAAATCCTAAAAGATGATGCTGTTAAAGTGCTGCATTCAATATGCCAACAAATTTGGAACACTCAGCAATGGCCGCAAGACTGGAAAAGGTCAGTTTACATTCCAATTCCAAAGAAGGGCAATGCCAAAGAGTGTTCAAACTACCGCACAATTGCGCTCATTTCACATGCCAGCAAGGTGATGCTCAAAATCCTACAAGCTAGGCTTCAGCAGTATGTGAACCGAGAACTACCGGAAGTACAAGCTGGGTTTCGAAGAGGCAGAGGAACTAGAGATCAAATCGCCAACATTTGCTGCATCATGGAGAAAGCAAGAGAATTCCAGAAAAACGTCTATTTCTGCTTCATTGACTATGCTAAAGCCTTTGATTGTGTGGATCACAACAAACTGTGGCAAACTCTTAAAGTGATGGGAGTACCAGACCACCTTACCTGTCTCCTGAGAAACCTGTGCAAGGGTCAAGAAGCAACAGTAAGAACTGGACAAGGAACAACTGAGTGGTTCAAAATTGGGAAAGGAGTACGACAAGGCTGCATATTGTCACCCTGCTTATTTAACTTATATGCAGAGTACATCATGAGAAATGCCGGGTTGGATGAATCAGAGGTCGGAATTAAGATTGCCGGGAGAATTATCAACAACCTCCGATATGCAGACGATACCACCCTAATGGCAGAAAGTGAAGAGGATCTAAAGAGCCTCTTGTTGAGGGTGAAAGAGGAGAGTGCAAAAGCTGGTTTGAAACTCAACATTCAAAAAACTAAGATCATGGCATCTGGCCCTATCACTTCCTGGCATATAGAAGGGGAAGAAATGGAAGCAGTGACAGATTTTACTTTCTTGGGCTCCAAGATCACCGCAGACGGTGACTGTTGCCATGAAATTAAAAGACGCTTGCTCCTTGGGAGGAAAGCTATGGCAAACCTAGACAGCATAGTAAGAAGCAGAGACATCACCTTGCCGACAAAGGTCCGTCTAATCAAAGCTATGGTTTTCTCAGTAGTAATGTATGGCTGTGAGAACTGGACCATAAGGAAGGCTGAGCGCCGAAGAATTGATGCTTTCGAACTGTGGTGCTGGAGAAGACTCTTACGAGTCCCCTGGACTGCAAGGAGGTCCAATCAGTCCATCCTAAAGGAAATCAACCCTGAGTGCTCATTGGAAGGACAGATACTGAAGCTGAAGCTCAAATATTTTGGCCACCTAATGCGAAGAGAAAACTCTCTGGAAAAGACCCTGATGCTGGGAAAGACTGAAGGCAAAAGGAGAAGGGGACGGCAGAGGATGAGATGGCTAGATAGCATCACCGATGCAATGAATATGAACCTGAGCACACTCCGGGAGAGTGCGCAGGACAGGAAGGCCTGGCGTGCTATGGTCTATGGGGTCATGAAGAGTCGGACACGACTGAATGACTGAACAACAACAACAGTTAACAGAGAGCTTCAGCTATTGGGCGGTATAGAAATGAAATAAACAAATAAATAAACAAACAGTTTACTGGATCATTAAAGCAAGCAAATCACAACTAAAGGTATTTACACAATAGAGCTGAGTGATACAAAAAGCATTAAGAGAAAATAAAAGCTGCAAAATGCAAGTTCCTTTACCCTAGCTGTACTTAGAATTATAGAGTCATATAATAGTAGGGTTAGAGGGGGCCTACAAGTTCATCGAGTCCAGCCCCCTGCTCAATGCAGGAATCCAAGTCAGATCATCCCTGACAGATGGCTGCCAGGCCTTGCCCTGAATGCCTCCAGTGTGGGAGAGCTCACTACCTCCCTAGGTCATTGGTTCCATTGTCATATTGCTCTAACAGTCAGGAAGTTTTTCCTGATGTTCAGCCAGAATCTGGCTTCCTGTAACTTGAGCCCTTTATTCCATGTCCTGCACTCTGGGATGATGGATAAGAGATCCTGGTCTTCCTCTCTGTGACAATCTTGAAGAGCGCTATCATATCTCCCTTCAGTCTTCTCTTCTCAAGGCTAAACATGCTCAGTTCTTTCATGGGGCTTTGTTTCCAGTCCCCTGATCATCTCTGTTGCCCTCCTCTGGACCCTCTCTAGTTTGTCTGCATCCTTCTTAAAATGTGGTGCCCAGAACTGGACACAGTACTCCAGATGAGGCCTAACCAGTGCTGAGTAGAGGGGGACTAGTACTTCCCTGGATCTAGATATGCTTCTGTTAATGCAATCCAAAAGAGCATTTGCCTTTTTTGCAGCTACATCACATTGTCAGCTCATATTCAGCTTGTGATTGACAACACTTCCAAGATCCTTCTCGCTTGTAGTATGGTTGAGCCACGTATCCACCATCTTGTAACTGTGCATTTGGTTTCTTTTTCCTAGGTGCAGAACTTGGCATTTATGCCTATTAAATGTCGTTCTGTTGTTTTCTGCCCAGCGCTGCAGTCTATCCAGATCACTTTGAATTTTGTTTCTGTCTTCCAAAGTATTAGCTCTCCCGCCCAATTTTGTGTCATCTGCAAATCTGATCAGCATTCCCTGCACCTCCTCCTCCAAGACATTAATAAAAATGTTGAAGAGCACTGGGCCCAGGACTGAGCCCTGTAGTACCTAGGGATGGTGGAGAATTTCTGAGAATTTCTCCACGAATCTCGGTGAGGCCGAATGCCAATGCATTCGGCCCCCTGAAATTGGCGGTGAAATTCTCCGCCATCCCCCCCAGGATGGGACTTACCTCCTGCGAATGTCCCTCTCGGCGGTGGGTCCCGGCGGCGGTTCGGCGGCGGTTCGGCGGGGGCAGCGGCCGGTCTTCTGACCGGCTGCCACCACCGCCATTACAAAATAAAGTAAAAAACAAAACCCGTGATAGGCTATGTAATGATTAACGTAGCCTATCACGGCTAGATTTCCAAAGTCAGCTGTGATAGGCTACGTTAATCATCACGTATGCGTTGCCCTTATTTTCGCCATAGTCTACGTAAATCATTACGTAGACTAGACGTGCCAAAATAAGGAACACAAATGGCGGCGCCCATTGGCCGCCGCCATTTGCGTACACGCTTTTTTTTTTCCCCCCCAAAGTCACCCGTGATAGGCTACATGACGATTAACGTAGCCTATCACGGCTGACTTTGGAAAACTAGCCGTGATAGGCTACGTTAATCATTACGTAGCCTATCACGGGTTTGGTTTTGTTTTTTCACTTTTTGTTTCGCGGCCGGGGAGACGGGGCGCTTCTCCCCGGCCTGAATTTCGGCCAGGCGAGGTGGGGCGCCTCCCACCCCGGCCTGAATTTCGGCCAGGCGAGGCGCCTCCCCTCCCTCGCCTGAACTTCGGGGGGAGAAGCGAAGTGCCTCCCCCCCACCACGAAGCCAAGCTGCGAAAAGGTAAGTGACTTTCGTACATCCCTAGTGGTACCCCGCTCATTACCTCTCCCCAGTTTGAGAAGGTCCCATTGATAAGCACTCTTTGAGTCCCATTCTGTAGCCAACTATGGATCCAATGGATTGTTGTTTCATCTAGCCCACTTTGAGCTAGTTTGCTTAGACTTTTCTGGGCTACTTCTTCATGCTCCCTTTTCAGGTTCTGGTCTTCCTGACTGTGACTGCTCTCTCGCTCTCTTTATATACCCTCCTCCCCCAAAACTGAAAGTACTGCTTCAAACCTGAAGAAATGAAA
The DNA here is from genome assembly GCF_057233095.1 of Heloderma suspectum. NCBI lineage: Eukaryota > Metazoa > Chordata > Lepidosauria > Squamata > Helodermatidae > Heloderma > Heloderma suspectum. The sequence continues at coordinate 259,139,265 of NC_139461.1, forward strand.
CTTAACTGGGGAAATGAGACTGAAACTTAACCAGGGAAATGAAACTACTCCTCTCAGGGATACCCCCTCCCAACAAAAACTCCAGGCCTCTAGACCTGACCTTTTTCTTTTCCTTGTCTCTGTAAGCCTCAGTCCTTCACACCATCACTGGCAATCAGCAAATCCCCCATAGAGTTCTTGAAACACATAAAATCCTTCAAGTCTCTTGGGATGAACCAGCCCAAGTGTTCACATGGCAAAAATGTTTGTTCACTCATGTTTGTGCTGGACTTAATATGGAGAACAGAAAGGAGATTTCAGTCTCCCAAACTAGCTAGTTCTATGTGAAGAAATGCAACAGCTCCAGGATGAAACACAGCGGTTTGGATTGATTACTAGATTTACCAAAAGAAAAATATGACTCACAAGTTCAATGAAGTCTTAGGAGTTTAATGGTGTCATCTTGTGTAAATACTACAGGCTTTTTGAAAATAGAAATGTAGGGAGAGAGAATAGTTTCCTGTTCAAAATGGAAATGTTTTCAGGAAAGGGACATTTTAAACCCTTTTTTTTCTTAAAAGGAACAGAAAAAATCTCAAGAGCAGCAAAATGGCTAATCCCTCAAAATTATAATACGTATCTTAAAATAAATGCATTTAGTAACTCCATATATTACATATTCATGATATCCTGGTAAGAACACTGTTTAGTGCCCAATAAAAGGATAACTCATGTTTGTTCACCCAGTTAGACAGAGCTACCTCCATGTGCACCCAAATCACAGGCAATGGAGATCAAAACTTCCTGCCCTCAATTAGTATTTTCCACATCAATTCACCAGCCTTGGAACCTCTGCATATCTGCCAGATGAAATGCCAGAATGCTGCAGGAAGATTCCAAGATCCATTCTATGAATGGTTGCAAGCTCTGGTGAGCTTAACTGTTAGCCTGTATGAAATCAATTCCAACTTTACTAGAGGTACAGAAGGAATCTCAGTATTGGGCAGGGTAGCTCCACAGATTAACCATATGAACAAAGGCACAAGAAGTTTCAGATGCTCATTTAAAATGCTTACTGAAAAACAAAGAGAAATTAGCTCATGCTACTGACAAAAGAATACTTACTGCCTTCCCATGTGCAATGCAACAGATTAAGGGCCCCTTCTATCCGCTTCCAGTGCTGAAGATGGAAGAAAGCATACGCCACTGCTTCACTGTCTCCACGCTTAAGAATGTGCTCCGATGGTAAAATTAAGCTTTTCATTTCTAGCAAGTACTGGAAGAAAAAGTGCAAAATGACATGAAATGCAGCTAGTTCTTTGTATACACAATCTCCCAAATATTTCAAAATTGGTTTCAGCTTAATTGGTATATTACATCAGAGAGATCTAGCAAATGCGAATTTGGGACATTTCTCATATATATATATGTATGTATGTATGTATATATATATATATATATATACACATATACACATCACTACAAACCTCACAGCATAATCCCTCATGAAGGGAAATACTAAATCTTACTGTTAATATTTTATGAACACATTCATATTTCAGACTTGCATGCAAATCAGTTCCAAGAACAGTAATTAATTGCTGATCTAGACAAACTAGAAGATAGCTATTTTTGGACTATCAACGAAAACTTTTAGTCCATATAATGCAACTAGTGTAGTGCTAAACCTAAGTTCTTGGAGATCATTTTTCAAACAAAAATCTTCAGCAACAGAGAGCACTGGTCTAACACAAATCATAATGAAAATTGCAATGGTAGCCAGGGGTCAGGCAGCGCCTCAGTCCAGCAAAAGCTATGAGAAACATTGGAGCTGTTTGCGCAACACATCAGCCCACAGTGGCTGCAATGTGTGTGGCCGCCATTTTGAGTATGCAACCCCTGACGATTGTGGCTTATGTGAGCATAAAACAATCCTCGCATAACCCATAATCTGTTTTAGGATTATACGAAGGTTGTTTAATTCAGTGGCCGGGTAGATAGGCGGCTAATAAATCTAATAATAATAAGGGGTTAGTAAATTTCACATAACCCACGCTCACCAGGTTTGTACAACATGACAGCCCCCGAGCAGGGGTTGCATATATAACTTGGAGCCCACAGGCACAGTGTCATCCAAACCCAGCCACTGTTTGCATATCAAACCCTCCTCCCAGCCGCTTCAATTACAGACAGTCCTTCCTCCAGTGAGTAAATGTCTACATGCAGATAGGTAATTTGGACTTGCAACACATGCTATTACTGCAAGTAGTGTAGTTACAAAGTTTACACTTCGAAATATGACAGAAGAAAGTAATATCTCTGCAAAGCAATAAACTTCCAGATTTGTGTGCAGAGAAGAACAGGATTAGGATAGCAGAAACAAATAGCCACAATAAATTGGAGAATGATTCCCAAGAAGTGGAGAAGGATGCAATAGTGAGTCATCGCTACATGTTTGACTGCCAAGCAGGAACTGCTGAAAACAATTGTTTATTCCTCTTAGTTGAAAGGGTTTCACACTGACAGGTAGGTAGGCCCCCAACTGAGGAAATCCCATTGATAGGTCCCTTAGTAAAAACTAAGCAAAGCAAACAAAAAATTATGGTTCCGTGCTCTATCTTCAGTAACTATACTGCAACAGAGCAGAAGGTGATACAGGTAATTTTTCTTACCAGCTCAACTGTGGGTTTTACACCTCAAGCAGATAGATGGTGCCCTCCAGATGTTCTGAGCTACAGCTTCCATAATCTGAGCACTGGCTATGCTGGCTGGGGTTTATGCGAGCTGCAGTCAAAACATCTGAAGGGCCACCAGGTTATCTTTATGTGACAACTTTCTCTTACAACTCCCAAATAAATCAGTAAATCAGAAATTTTATAAACATTAAATGAATGGCTTTCAAGTATTTGCTTATGAATTGGCCTGTTCCACCCAACAATGGGCAAAATTAATCCTAACTTTGATCACTGTAGCCAATGATTCCATCAGTTCTCCCCAAAACTGTAAGAATGCAACCAGCATGCTGATTTATTTCAGCAGATGCTACAAACCATGAGATTACTTACTAATCCAGTTTAGGGGACTTAACTTTTCCCATTCAGATTCCTGAAGGAATGTAGCCAAGGTTGTGTCCTGGTCAAATAAAGTGCATTTACTGCCTGGCTAGGTTCTTCTCTTAGTGTCTTGGGACTACTTCTGGGAGGGCAATATTCTAACTAATCCCATTTAATCCTCTTTGACAACTTTTTTTTTTTTTAACACAGTAAGGGATCACTCGCACAGGGCCATTGTGGGAAAATGGTCTCAAATATCTGACCTCTGACATGACTCCTCATGGTCTCCACAAATACTAGTTTGGTGTTGAGCTAGATTTCATAAGTAAGAGAAGAGGAAAGCCACAACAATGGTCAAGCCTGGACTAAGTTAACGTCTGAGCCTGAGCATCGATTGTGAACACTCCAGCTCAGAGGTTAAAGTATGCCTGTCTTTCTGTATTATGCCATGTAGACATGTAGCATAAATAAGTGGAAGTTGCAGGAAAATAGGTAGTTCTACAGTTCTTGTTTAGCTATTTACTTTAAGGCAGAAAAAAACGGTTTAGACATTAATGCAGAAGATATTTTAGTTGTGACCTTGGGATATAAGACTACTGCTTTATCTTTCTCTTCTACCCAGGTACAGTGGTTGTATTACCACTGTTACCACTGTGTTACCACTCAGAAACTGCATTAATATTTGCTCCTACCTCCAGCCCTTGTATCTCAATGTGATAGAACTGAGATATATTAAGAAGTACACCCTTTGGGGCATTTTCATTAATTTGGTGGATTTCATTTCCAGCTAGGCATAGTATTTGATGAAACAAGATTTTGAAACCAAGACCAGCTTCCCTTTATCTCAAATCCACCACTGATCTCTTAGTAAGGTATAAATAAGTTATTTAAAACTTCCCTGAGTCCCTATCTGCTATCCTATATACACACTTACCTGGGAGCAAGATCCATTCTACTCAATGGTACTTTAAAAAAAAGTTTAGTTCTAGCTAAGTTTATTTTAAGGGCTTGATATTGGAAGAATAAATGCATGTCTAAAATAAACAGTTGTTACTTCAAATGAATGTATAACTGTTAGATTAAACTTGCATTACCTTCTCAGGTAAATTCTTCTTAGGTAGCATGTGTGTGCACCAACAAAAATGCAGCAACTGGTCAAGTTTATCACAACCATTTTAAAGTTGAGTACATAATATTTGCTAGAAAAGGACTCTTTTCCTTAATCTAAAGAAACTGTCTGTATCTAATACAGCTGGCATCCCATTCTTCCCAGTCACTTGTCAGCTGGAAGGTGCACCAATACAAATAATGAAATCTGAAAGAAAGCATTACCAGAAAGGAAAGTAGAATTATTGATAACATGATGCACTAATTTTCTTGACAACATGTGAAGTTAGTCAGTACTACACAAAAAGACAGCACTAACTCCTTAATGACACAGGAGTTCTGAAGCAACTGAAGAGACACCTAATTCTTAGATAATGATAATACATCATAATCTTCTTCCCCTAAAGGCAGAGGCTGAAGAAAAATCTGTCTGGGACTGTCTGAAATGAACGTGCTACATTCTTGATCAGTCATGCAGGCAAGCAGCAAATTCTCTCAGCAATTAGCTCTCTCAGTGCACATTCTATCAGACTGGACAGGCAGACAGAAAACTGGATGGATAAATTCAGACCTTTAAGGCAAGAACCATTTGGACGCCCTGATTATCAGAGGAGGATTAGGTCCAGGGATAAGCCATCCTTCCACTATCAAGACTGCTAGGGCTATATATCATCAGTGTCAGGAATGTCTAGAGCTTGTTGAGGTTCCAGTTATATGCATTCATTTAGAGAGAAGCTGGACGGGGGAGGAAATTTCTCATCCTGGCTGGTTGCGGTGGGTGATACAGATGTTACTGGAATAGACAGAGATTTTACTGGACTGGTAGGAAGGCTTTAATTGTTACATATTATGACTAAAGAAAAGACAAGGGAATAAAATGCTTTTAAAAGCTATCTTGGAAACACAGTGAGGTAGGAGTGGGGGGAGAAATTAGACGATGACATCAGCTTACAAACCTTTATATTTTAGGGTAGCCCATTTAACTGACCTCATGAATATTCCTAAGTTACTTTTAGGTTAATAACCATTGCCTAGCAAAGTGAGAATTGGCAATAAATAAACCCATTGCAATAAACCTAAGTGTTCTAAATATCCTCAGTATTAAAACGATAGTTAAGGCACAATTCTTTAGGTATTAAGAACACTTGAATTTATTGTAGTGAGCAGATCAATACCCAGAACAGTGAAGAATTTGCAGAACTGGTAGCTTAAAGTTAATGGGTTGGATCAGGAGGAACCCTTCCACCCAATTTTTTCCCCCTTAGCCCCCCATACCACAGTCCACACTACTCAGCAGGGTCACCAACCCTCAGGGGAGCATTTTGCGGGGAAACCACTGATATAAGCTAAACACTAGTATGCCCAGTAGCCACATGCTGTCTGTATATAAAAGAATGATGTTCATAAGTATCATGCATATCTCCCCTATAAATAGAAAGGGCAAAATTAATCCAGAGCTTTGCATGAAGAGGTAGTTATGGAAGCTCAGAGAGATAAGAACAAAAGGCTGCTTTTCACATTTGTGGGGTTCAACTTTTGCTATTAGGATTTACAATTATCCTGCCAAGGTTGCAACAGAACTGTTTTACCAACATACCTGAAGTATGTCTATGCATTCAGACCATTCAGTTCTTTTTAGGTTCAAAATCTGATTCAGACTTTATAGCAGTGGCACAGTAGATCAGCAAATGTTTCTACATAGTCAGGGCTGCACTTCTGCGTCCCACATAGACTGGGACTTACATTACGCAATTTGACCAATATCAGCACTACCCCAATGCACTGATTAGAAGTGGTTATGGCAGCCATGCTGACAGCCAATCATGCAGAAGTATTTTATGACAGCAACCACACAGCTGCAATAATGTGAGAATCAAGCCTAATAGGTTGAAGCTGTTTATAGATTTCTTTTAATGCAGGGCATTTTCTTTTTTAGAGCAGCCTTACCCAAACTGGTGCTCTCCAGCTGGTTTGGACTACAATTCCCAGCATTCCTGACCACTGGTTATGATGACTGGGGGTGATGGGAGCTGAGGTCCAAAACATCTGGAGGGCCCCAGTTTGGAGAAGGCTGCTTTAGAGAGACTAATAAAAAAAATTAAATTGGCACAACTAAAGTATTTAAACAAAAAATTCAGAGCGCTGAGAATTTTTCTTCATCTCATGGTCTTAAATTGCCCAGCTTTACAAGAAGAAAGTCCTACTAAAATCAGAACAGGGATAACCTGTATTTTAAAGCTTTCTAGCTATATGCATTGTGGTATATAACATTAAAGGGAGCTTCAAATGTCTTATACCATTTCCAGAGGACAATATTCTCTCAAGAATAGAATAATGGCTCCCAGAACTTTTCAAAGTATGCTTTGCATTTTTTAAAAAATCAGCTCTCATTTCTACCGTATAGACAAGACATAATACCACTATTAACTGAATTTGAAGAAGTTCAGCTTCTCCATCCTATCAATCATTGTAAAGAAATTTATAAGGCACTCATTCCCCTAACTTCATAATATTAAACTTTATTATGCATTCATACATGGATAGTATGTGCCATAACTTTCAGAGGGTTAGGGCAGAGAGTTTGTCTTTGTAGGATCTATTCTAAATAACCTTTGCCTAAATAAGAGGAATTAAATTCTAGGTCTTGTTTGGTGCAAAGTGGGGCGGGGGGAAGAGAAACGTCAGGAGCTATTTTCTTATCCCATTGCTGGGTTAGTATGTGCCTTTGCTGGTTGGGGGCAGGAAGCAGGTGGTGAAGTACTGGTGCTTGGCCAGGGTTCTCAGAACTACTGCTAGAACATGGATGGTTCCAGTGCTTGAACTGCTTGAGGAGACATTAGCAGTCCCTGGCTCTTAAGTTGGAGGAGGATTGAGACAGGCTGCACGATGCCAAAGCTGAACAACCTTCTTCAGCTATGCCCCTCTTTGTTTGAGCAGTGAGGCTCACAGACCACCAGCAGCTTGACAAAGGGTACAGGGAATGCCCTTCTGTGATGGGAGCAGAGGAGGGGATAGGCTCAGACTCCTGGTCTGTAAAAACTTACTACAAGATCTTGCAGCAGGAGGCTGAAAACATGCTATGAGAGCCTGCCACTTGGACACATGTCTAAGATTTTGTTCTATTTTATTTATACCCTGACTTTCCATTTCAAAATGCTAAGGGCATCTTACAAGCAAAACAATTAACACACTAAAAAATAAACCATATATAAAGAGAGGACATCTATATCCACAGTTTGGTGCCAACAAGCACTGCTGTTTCTGCTGCTTTGTTCTTAGTCTTGTTTGACTCTGCAGCCTCCTCCTACATAGTTTAAGTCCTAGAGCCAGTGCCCTCCTTGAGTTCCTTGGTTAATCAGATAGCTACGTGAGGTTAGAAGTTCCTCACCATTACTGGTCATACTGGTCTATGCCCTCCCCCTGCCCCCATCTACAGAATTTAAAAAGCAGAAGAGAGAAGCCCTGCATGCCCAGAAGACACAGGACAAGACTAGAGGAATGCCTCCCAGAGGAACAGTTTTAAAGCCTCAGTGTCCTTCCCTGGAACGACCTATAATTACAAACAAAAGGATGGGACTAAAACACTAACTCAAATATCCATTTAAGAACCCATCTGTTTCTTATTGTCTGACTTATCTGATGCATCTAGTTTTCAACTGGATGAAATCCTACATTTCAGCTGTTTAGAAAAAGCTTTCACTTCCTATTAGACAAAGAAACTGGTCCATTAGCAATCACTCTTTTTGGGGGGAAAAAGCTTATAAAAGCATGCAAAAAAACACAAGGACTTCCCTAGAGAAGTTATTTTAACTTATTTCTATGTACAATATGCTATAGTTCTGACTGCCTACTGTTGAAGTTGTCCAAAATAATGCTGATAGGATCATTTTTCCTGGCTAGCTGTTCTGTTCTCATAGTTCTCAAAGTGGTAGGTGGGTCTCCCTAAGGAGATGAGCAATTGCTAGGAGTGTTTGCTGTGCTGTACCCCTTCATTTCTCCCCCCACCCACTTAATTTTTCTTATCCTGACTCATGTACATAGGATCAACTTGCCTCATATTCACTTGAAAATAAAAGCAATGGGGATAGCCCCATAGGTTATACAGCTTGGGACCCCAGTACTTCAAGGACTGTCTCTCCCCATATGAACCTGCCCAGTCCCTGAGGTCAGCTTCAGAGGGGGTATACAGCACCTCTATATACCCATGTCAAGATATGCTCAAGCTGTGTCAGTCTGGGAATTGGCTGTGATAGCCCTGTGTTTATGGAACATTCTCCCCAAGCAAGCTTGTCTAGCACCAACATTGTCATCTTTTCAGCACCAAAGACTTATTTCCGCAGGCATTTGGACATTAGTTATAGCCCAACTGTTGTGGGCTGCTTTTGTGATGTTCATTCTAGGGTGTGAGTAGGGGTAGATTTTGTGTATTGGTGAACAAACACTTTTCATTTTGTATTGTGTTAGATTATGTTTTTATGATATTTAGTTTTATTTGTAGTATTGTGCTTATTATGGTTTACATTGATTCCCCCACCCCCCATTACATTAATCTTGGATTTTTGTATTGTATGTGTAAGTCACTTTGAGACTGCTTTTTGTGGTGGGAAGTGATGCATAAGTTTATGCATAACAGATTCCCACCCATTTTAATTGGCTAAGGATTTATGGGTCAACAGAACATTCCTCTGTGTTCCCCAAGACTTTTTTTCTGGAATCTACATTGAAAAGGCACCTGAAGTGACTCCTTGAGCTCATATTGCACCAGGGCTTTAACAACAAGCACCACCAGCCAAGCAACTACCTTTGATTTTCCTTAGTTACCTGAACAATTTTCTCTTAATTTACAGGGATCATTCTGATAAAGTTGGAGAATCAATCAACATGGCTCCACCAACAGGAAGGTAAGATAATGCTCTAGCACAACATCTTAACTTGTTTTCCTTGAATGTACCAGCAGGGCAGACATGTGCCCACCCGATGAGGCAACCATATAAGCATATTCTGTGTATGGGTAAATGAAAGAGATGGAAGACTCTGGCTGGGAAAGCAGTGTGGAATCAGTTAGCAGGAGATCCCCAAATGACCTTGATAAGCCAATCCTATTAACTCAGGAGCTCAAAAGCAGCCAGCAGACACAAAGGGATACATGCTCGGTACTATGAGGCAGAAATGGTTTATATATTTCTATGTAGATCTATATGACACTTGTCCAGCAAAAGCAGGACTTAAGGTGGGTTACAACAGAGCAATAAAACCACACAGCAATCTCAATACAGCTTTAAAACAAATACATTCCAGAATGCAGCGACTCAGAAATAAAGGACAATGGTGGATTCACACAACACACTAACCCACATTCGGTGGTTGAGTGTGGGTTGTTGTTGAACCGTGGGTTAGTGTGTTGTCTGAACCCAGAACATTTCCTGCAGGGTGGCTTGTTAACCATGCAGTGTGGCTTGTTAACCACCCTGAAGAATCCAACAAAAAAAAAAAACATGAGTTCTCAAGGTGGCTTGTTCAAGAAAAATAAGCCACACTGCATGGTTAAGAAACCACCCTGAGGAAAATGTCCTGGGTTTGGACAACACACTAACCCGTGGTTCAACAACAACCCACATTCAACCACTGAATGTGCATTAGCATGTTGTATGAACCCAGCCAATGAGTTCAAAACTGTGACACTCCAGTTCACAAAAGCTTTTGCCATAATGAATTTGTTAGTCCTTATGGTGCCACAAGACTTCATTGTTTGTGCTGAAACAGACTAACATGGCTCCCTCTCAGGAAAATGAGTTTTCTAGTTCCTAAAAATAAATACACACAATAGAAAGGATGTTCCATAGTACCAGGACTATCAATGAAAATGCCCTGTTCCTGGTTGAGGACTGAAAGAGTGGCAGCGCCTAGAGCAACAACAACAAATTTGCCAGCAGTTCTTCATTCCTAGGGAGATTCATATATGAAAACATACTGATATTCCAGATCCAGGCCATTTAGGGCGCTAAAGGTCAAAGGAACAAAACAAAAACAAGAGAGAGAGGGGAGACCTCAAGGATGCATTTGAAACATTTATCGCATTTTGAACTGGAGGACTCTACTTTTTTGGCAACTATAATACAAATAAACATGCCAATTAACATATTAGTACAGGGGTAGGCAACATGTGGTAGTTCTGCTTTAAGAAGGTATTTTGAAAAATTTGCGTTTCCCAACCCACATTCGTCTGAAGTAACGTGAATGCATGGGGTGGAGAAGGGAATTGTAAAGGAAAATTATTGCAAGGGCAAATTCTAACAATTCAGATTTAAATTGCATCTATACATAAAATCATATGCAAATTTATGCCCCTTTCCCTCTGTTGCTTTCCCTGTAGTTGAACTTACTTTCCATTTGAGAGCCCATTTCAAGGGGTGGGTGTGGGGATTAAAACTGCTGGGGAGGATTTGCCCTCTCTCACTCACTACTGCTTTCCTGCGAGTGCTTGCCATGTGAGACAACATTTGCCTCACAAGTCAAACACAAGTGTTGTGAATCCTGCATTTTCCTAGTCATAACGTGTAGTTCCACCCTCAGTATGATGTATGTAGAGAAGTGTTCAAAAGAAGCATCTCAGATTCAACCACAAGTAACTATTTTGGTCTGCTTACCTTACAGGGTAACAAAGACGCACTTACCTTTGGAACGTGAGGGTTAAATTCAACAGCTCTGTGTATTGCCTCTACAGCATTAATCTCTGCTGTGCTAAGCCCTCTTCTAGAGGCTGTCTCTGGAGAGAACCTGCAGCAACATAAGAAGAGCCATGCTGGATGAGACCAAGGGTCCATCTAGTCCAGCATTCTGTTCACACAGTGGCCAACCAACTGTCGACAGGAAACCCACAAGCAGGACGTGAGTGCGACATCACCCTCCTTCCCACCAATGTTCCCCAGCAACTGATGTACATAGACTTACTGCCTCTGATACCGGATGTAGCATAGAGCCGTCAGGACTAGTAGTCATTGATAGCCTTTTCCTCCAGGAATTTGTCTTACCCCCTTTTAAAGCCATCTAATTTGGTGGCCATCACTACGTCTTGTGGTAGCAAATTCCATAGACTGACTAGGTGCTGCATGAAGAAGTACTTCCTTTTATCTGTCCTGAATCTCCCACCAATCACCTTCATAGGATGACCCCAGATTCTAGTATTGTGAGGGAGGGAGAAAAATGTCTCCCTATCCACTTTCTCCACACCATGCATAATTTTGTACATCCCTCTCATGTCCTCCCTTACTCGCTGTTTTTCCAAGCTAAACAATCCCAGTTCTTGTAACCTTCCCTCATAGGGGCGGTGCTCCAGCCCCGTGATCATTTCAGCTGGCCTTTTCAGCAATTTTTCCAGTGCAGAAACGTCCAAAAGCTTGTTGAGTTACTAAAACCGAGGCAAAGAAAAGCCCTTTAAAAGGTAAAATAATAAGGAAGAAAACTTAGGAGCAAAAACTGAAATTAGCTGGGTTGATATCCTGAGGCAGCAAGAGTTTAATAAAACAAAGCACTGAACACTACTTCAAATTGCCAGCTGCAAAATTCTGTACTTACAGGAAGAGTTCATCACTTTATATCCAAATCTGAACTGAGCTATCAAGAAAAGCTATTACCAAGGCCAATCTTTGAATGAAAGCAGGAATTCATCTTCCATATACTGTGGTCAGCTATCTAACTGAATGTACAGAAAGAGTAGATCACTGCAAACTCAGAAGATCTCATTTAAAGTTTAAAGACAGACACAGGAGAACCAAATGCCCCTACCCATCTTGGAGTATAGCTTGGACAATTTATTTATTTCATTTGTACCCTGCCTTTCTACCAAAAAAGGCATTCAAAGTGGCTTACAACCACTAATAAAACTTGATTAAAAAATAAGCAGATCCATTAAAATACATTTAAAAACAATTAAAAACACAACAGCAATAACAACTAGAGTAAAAACAGCATCCAGCTCAACAGACCCACTTACACACTAAAGGCACACTTGAATAAAGTGACTTTTGCCTGCCGTCAGAAGGATAACAGAGAGGGAGCGAACCTAGCCTCCCTCAGTAGGGAATTCCATAACCTGGGAATGGCCACTGAGAAGGCCCTCTTTCATGTTGCCACCAAATGTGCCTCTGAAAGCAGTGGTCTCAAAAGATCTCCGAAACATCTTAAGAACCAGGCAGGCTTGTATGAGAGAAGGCAGTCTTTCAGATAGCCTGGTCCCAAGCTGTACAGGGCTTTATAGGTCATAACCAGCACTTTGAGTTCTGCCCAGAAACAGACTGGTAGCCACTGAAGCTGTTGTAACAAGAGAGTCACAAGTTCCCTGTAACCAGCCCAGGTCAACAGTCTGGCTGCAGCATTCTGGACCAGCTGAAATTTCTGAACAGTTTTCAAAGGCAGCCCCTGTAAAGCACACTAGAGTAGTCAAAATGGGATGTAAATAAAACTTGTGTGACTGTGGCCAGATCAGACGTCTCTAGAAATGGGCGCAGTTGACGCACTAGCCTCAGCTGTGCAAATGCAATCTGGCCACTGCTGAAACCTCAGAATCCAGGTTCAAGGCTGAGTCCAGAAGTACACTGAAACTACGAGCCTGAGTCTTCAGGGGGAGTGTAACCCCACAAAGCACAAGCTGAATCCCTGTTCTCTGATCTGCCTTTTGACTAACCAGGCGCATCTCTGTCTTTTTTGGACTAAGCTCAATTTACACAAAACAGCACTCAAATGTTGGTTGTTTTGAATTGAACCCATACAGGTTCTGCTTCATATGGTAAGCTGATTACATGCACCAACTTGCCACACACATCCCCACCTCCTAGAACAATGGACAGCTGTTTCTGTGCTACAACAAAGTCCAATTGCCAATTTGTAGAACCATGGAGAAGATCATGAGAGAAACAGCTTGCCATTTGTAGCAGCCGCTGCATAAATGCACTTGCAAATGGCCTCCATGTAGTTACTATTTTGCTGTTCAAGAGAAGCAGAAAGAAGTCAAATGATGATTATCTTTGCCTTGGCATCAACAAGTCTATCATGAGCTTTCAATGCATATGACAATGAAGTGGTCACATGGCTACTTAACTGCATATCACGATCCCTGGCAAGCAAGTGATGAACTGTGCATTACCCATCTCATAAATCACTGAGTACGGGCCAAGATTTGGGTGTACAATGACTCAGATGATCACTTTACTTTGCATATAAAGCTCACCATCAGTAGATGCTATGATTGTCACCAAGGGCCAAAGTACCATATCAGCTGGCTTATATTGAACAATCTTGTTTTTAGAGTTGTGAGAACCCTATTGCGATTAGGTTTTAACCCCATGTTGTATGTAAGCTATAAACAGGCTCCTTTGGTACTATATTAATGTCTGGTTCAAATATTTCACTTACCTATCTGAAACCGCTCTGGCCTTTAAGAGTGCTGCTGTGTAACATATTGCTGCTGATTTTGGAAGGCTGATATCTATGGAACAATAAATGGATGTCTTTAGATCCTAAAGTGAGAAACATTTCAAAAATCACTCCCTCTGAAAAGAGCCATTTACACTGGGAATTATTTATACAGTAGATGTATCTGAAACTAAAGTTCAAAGGGGTCCCTTTCCGCTCATATGCTTTACCCAGCATTTCTATGTTTATAATAAATTGGTCAACAAGAAATCAGAGCATAAAACAATCATGATCCAAACAGAGCTGTTTATTTCAAACCAACACCGCAATTCTATACACACTTGCATGGCTGTACTAACCTCCTCTTTCTTTATCACCATCCCCACAATTTCTTGCAAAGTCACTCTCCTGTCCACTTTGCTTCTCTTGCCCATCTCTCTCTCACACTCTCTCCTCTCTCTTCCCTGACCAGAGGTCCACAATTTCTGGCTGGTCCTTGTGGCCAACCAAAAATGCATGGCTGCTGCAAAACCCTGCCCTCCCCAGAAGGGGTGTGTGTTTTGCTGTTATATTGCATCACACCACGAGATCAGGGGCGACCCCTGCTCCCCTCATTAGCTCCAACCTGAGATCTGGAGAGGGGCAGAGATTGTCACTCCAGTTGTACTGCACTTTGGAGGGCCTCAGAAGCCCAGCACAATTGCAGGGACAATGCCTGCTCACTTGCCCAATTCCAAGCAGGAGAAGAAGGCTGAGGCTTCCCACTGCTCCTTGGAGGCTCAGCATCAAAAATAATCCCGAGCATTCCTTCCAGGGACCATCACCACAGCAGCACTAGGCCCTCTGCGATGCAGCACAATGGCAGGGATGATCCTCATCCTCCTGTCCAGCTCCGAGACTGAGTTAAAGCAGAGGTGAAACACATGCGGCCCCTGCCGCCTCCCGGTGCAGCTCTTGCAATGGAAACTCACAGCAGCAAAAAACAAAACAAACAGCAGTTTGCTGCCAAATTTTGGCAGCAAACCACTATGGAATGCTCCAACATGCCAATTTAGCTTGAGAACATGCTAAATTTTGCTATTTGAGTACCAAAATTCGGAAGCAAATCACCTATTTTTTTGCTGCCACCAAATTTGGTGGTGAAATGGCTGGAGGAGTGTGGCCCACAGGGGTGTGGGTGGGGGGATGGTTCCTTAAACTTCCAGAGTTGCCCACCTCTGAGTTAATGGCTGGTTCTCGTCACACTTGCCAGAGAGTGGCAGTTCACCTGCCATGGCAAGACTGGTGAGAAAAATTGTGGACCCTTCACATCAACGTATACATGAACACTTAGCATCAGCACATGTCTAAATTTGTGTTTACTTAGATAAAGATGTAAGTAGCTATGATATATCTCCAGCAAAGAATATTGTTACCTTGTCGTGGTGCTGGAGCTTGAGCACCTCAATGATGCCATGAGCTAAACCGTGAAGGGACACCCAAGACTGGAAGGTCATGGCAGAGAGGTCAGACTAAATATGATCCCTGGGAAGATAACGGCAACCCACCCCAGTATTATTGCCGTGAAAACTAAATGGATCAGTACAACCAGAGATATGTCGGTATACAATCGGAAGATGGGACTCCCAGGTTGGAAGATGGTCAAAATGCTGCTGAGGAGGAACAGAGGATAAGTTCAACTAGCCCCAGATGTGGTGACACAGCTAGCTCAAAGCTGAACGGACGGCTAGCGGCCAACGGTGCTGGTGGTGAGCGATGAATCCGATGTTCTAAAGATCAACACACCATAGGAACCTGGAATGTAAGATCTATGAGGCAGGGCATCAAACCTATCCCCGATATTATTATCATTCCTATACAGATGATGCTGTCAAGGTGATGCATGCCATATGCCAGCAAATTTGGAAAACACAAGAATGGCCAACAGATTGGAAAAAATCAACTGATATCCCCATACCAAAAAAGGGAAACACTAAAGAATGTTCAATCTATCGAACAGTGGCACTTATTTCACATGCCAGTAAAGTAATGCTCAAGATCTTGCAAGGCAGACTCCAGCAATTCATGGAATGAGAGTTGCCAGATATACAAGCTGGGTTTCGAAAAGGCAGAGGAACTAGAGACCAAATTGCCAATATCCGCTGGATAACGGAGAAAGCCAGGGAGTTTCAGAAAAACATCTACTTCAGTTTTATTGACTATTCTAAAGCCTTTGACTGTGTGGATCATAACAAATTGTGACAAGTTCTTGGTGGTATGGGGATACCAAGTCATATTGTCTGCCTCCTGAGGAATCTGTATAACGACCAAGTAGCAACGGTAAGAACAGACCACGGAACAACGGACTGGTTTAAGATTGGGAAAGGAGTACGGCAGGGTTGTATACTCTCACCCTACCTATTCAACCTGTACGCAGAACACATCATGTGACGTGCTGGGCTTGATGAAGCCAAGGCTGGAGTTAAAATCGCTGGAAGAAACATTAACAATCTCAGATATGCAGATGATACTACTTTGATGGCTGAAAGCGAGGAGGAGCTGAGGAACTTGATGACAAAGGTGAAAGAAGAAAGTGCAAAAGCTGGGTTGCAGTTCAACCTCAAAAAAACCAAGATTATGGCAACCAGCTTGATTGATAACTGGCAAATACAGGGAGAAAACGTGGAGGCAGTGACAGACCTTGCCTTTCTAGGTGCAAAGATTACTGCAGATGCTGACTGCAGCCAGGAAATCAGAAGACGTTTACTTCTTGGGAGGACAGCAATGACAAATCTTGATAAAATAGTGAAGAGCAGAGACATCACATTGACAAAGGTCCGCATAGTTAAAGCAATGGTATTCCCCGTAGTAACCTATGGCTGCGAGAGCTGGACCATAAGGAAGGCTGAGCGAAGGAAGATAGATGCTTTTGAACTGTGGTGTTGGAGGAAAATTCTGAGAGTGCCTTGGACTGCAAGAAGAGCAAACCAGTCCATACTCCAGAAAATAAAGCCAGACTGCTCACTTGAGGGAAAGATATTAAAGGCAAAACTGAAGTACTTTGGCCACATAATGAGAAGATACGATACCCTGGAGAAGATGCTGATGCTAGGGAAAGTGGAAGGCAAAAGGAAGAGGGGCCGACCAAGGGCAAGATGGATGGATGATATTCTGGAGGTGACGGACTCGACCTTGGGGGAGTTGAGGGTGGCGACGGCCAACAGGAAGCTCTGGTGTGGGCTGGTCCATGAAGTCACAAAGAGTCGGAAGCAACTGAACGAATAAACAACAACAACAAAGCTATGATATAGAATGGATCAAAGCAATGGCTCCATCAAGCTCAGATCCAGACTCTCCATCTGAACTGGAGCAACTTTTCAGTGTCCCAGGCCTTGCATGCCCCTCTGCTGGAGGTGTGAGGGACTGAATCTGGGACTTTATACATACAAAGCTCATGCTATCCCATTGAGCTATGCTCCCTGACTTAAATTAATCAGAAATGTAGGAATTAGTTTCAGGGTAACTGTTCAGAGTTCAGAGGAAACTTTTTCAAATGTCAAATTGTCAGCTTTGTCTTTTCAAAAACAAGAAATGTATTTCACAAAGTTATATACATCTACTACTGGGCCAAATATGCCCTCAGGCCGAAACATTTGTAATTCTTCAATAAAATATAATGCAACAATAAAATATCAATGGCTGCATTCAGTTGCAACACTAAACTATGGTTTAGTATTATGTGAATGAGACGGGCTCATCAGCTACTGCTCTGGGCTTCCCCTCCTCTGGTATGGCTTCCAGGAAAACATTGGAAGCTTTTGCTTTCATTTTTAATTAACCACAGTTTAGAGTTCAGTCTAAATCCCTGGTCAGTCTTAACTATGGTCTTACAGAAACATGCCAACTTCAAACTATGTTTTATGAAGTTGGCATGTTTCAATAAACCATTGTTATGATTAATCACATTTCAGGGTCCGATATAATGCTAAGCTGCAGTTAACTGAAAACAGAAGCAAAATCTTCCCATCTCCTCTTCACAGTTGTGCCACAGAAGAAGACAGGGAGGAGTTGATAAATTCAAAGTTCATTCACATAACACAGAACTATAATTTAACATAACCAGGCCAATGTCTAAACTCTATGTTGTATAAATAGGCAGAGGACACGTATTCCAAACAATCTCTCCTGGACTTGCCTAGCATGTAACAAACAAGACAAACATCTGGCAAAGAGCATGTAGGATGGATTTTTCCATCTCTTTCCTCTAGCCTATAGCAATAACCTTGCCCTAACTATTCCAGATGCATTACAAACATCTGGAAGCTCCTTTTTACATTTTCTGAAGTCAGTTCAAAATCTCCTTTCCCCAACGCACACACACATAAAATGAAAAAAATCACACAGCATCACTCAACCACTTATACTAACTGCTGAAATAAATCAGCTGTAGGGAGGCCTATGTATATACCCTTTGGCTACAATTACCATAAAAGCACAAGATCTAGTACATAGGGCAGAAATTTGTGACTAAAAAAGAAAACTTGAGAAGTGCGGGTAGCATCTGATGAAGTCTCAGAAGCCAAATCTGTCAAGTATTTCCAATTATAGTATTTAGTTTTCTTTTGTGTTCCAAGGTATGTTGGTGAAAAGTTATTAAGTATGCAACTTGACTGGGGAAAATGGAGGAATACTTGCTACAAGAACTTATTTAGTTCACCTCTCAAATGCAATTTAAGAAGTAAATTTGGCATTGAACTTGCAGAACATTATTGTTCTTTGATCTGAAATTCTTTGCCTAGAGATGTTCTATGGAAAGAATGAAACTTTGAAAATGGTAAATTAAAAAAAAATAGTTAATTGATCAATAATTGATGCATATCAGTGTAACAATACTCACAGGGCAAGCTATTACTTTATAATGGATATAAAGGTGTGAGGAGGGATCAAGGATCACTGTACAATCCCCTAGGCATTCCTGCTTGCCTAGCAGCAGTAGCCAGCCACAGTTAGGGCTGATTAAACAGAAGAGAAAGGAATCAGGACAGGGGCTCTTTAAATGGATCCAGGACTCTGAGGGAGGAGGAAGAGGTGGGCAAAAGCACAGGATAAAAGTCTGACAGCTAGAAGCTCAGGGGAAGAGGAAAGATGGAGTTGGAGTAAAGGCGCTCAGGAAGAGTGGCTGAAAAGAGCAACTAGAAGGAACAAAGACTGGAAGGTAAAGAAGGGGATAGGAGGAAGAGGAGAAGAGCGGCTGGGCTTCCTTGAAAGCCAGGGACCTAAAGCTAAGGACAGGTTGCTAGCAAACACTGAAGAGACCTACCTGTGCAGTCAGCAGCAGCCAGAAGCCCACAGGAATAGGTGGATGAGAAAAGCCTTGTTCAATTCCCCAGAAAGCTCAGGAACAGATCATTCTGACTTTGCAACTACTCATCAGCCTCAAACATCACTTTGTAGCAGTTCCTCAGATCCAACAGCTACTGCTCTAGGGTTATGCCCTCTAAACCCACAGCTACCTGCACTGTAGACCTTCAAGCTGCTCCAGCAGACTCAAGGGCATCCATCCCAGTCCTGCAGCTACTTACCTCATGCTGTGACCTTGTATTCAGGAACCTGCAGACACCGTTATTAAACCAGAGACTCAGTGCCTTATCTTGGAGCTACTTACTACAGTTGCCAAAAAGAAATCCTGATCCTATAGCTGCTGATTTGACTGATCCTGTGATATAACAGGAATTAATGACGTATATAATTGCTGCATTTACCTGGTCCCCATAATCATATGGAATGGAAAGTGGGCAGAGGGACATGTTCCCCTTAGCACACTTTGTGACAAAAGGTCACACTCTTGAGTTAAAGAGCAGCTAGAAGAAAGAAATGGTAGTAATATTTTTGAAATAGTGGCAGAAAATTAAGTTATATCAATGTATTTATATCAGCTGGCAGTATGGGGCACAACAGACGATCTTGGAAAGTCCAAGATACAAATCACAGGGACATAGATAATGCCTACAAATCTACACTGACAGTTTCTATCTAGTCCACTGTGCCACCTCCAGCAATTACTGTTAATAACCCAACATCACCCGGCAGCCTAGGATCACAATACAAGGTGGTCAGTTATTCATGGATGCTTCATTAAAGTAGACAAAGGAACTAGCATCTAACACACAATGACATTTATACATTCTTACCATCATACTTTGCTAGAACTGCCTGGACATCAGCATAGGCCTGTAGCTCCAGAAGAGCTTCTAGGAGGTTTTCATGGATATTCAATACACTTAGGAGAGGAAACTCTTTCATTAACTGTAAAAAGGTTGGGGATGGGGGAAAGAATAAATCAGGTTACACAAATTATTTTCTTGCAGCTTGATCTTATGCATGATTACTCCTGTGAGTACCAATGCTTATATCCAGTTTTAAGAGTAACTAAATAGATAATGCACACTAACCCACTGAAGCCAATGAGATTTACTCCCCAGTACATGTGCCTAGGGTTACAGTCTTTGGCCAGTATCCAACGGGGCCACTCTGTCTCTGCTGGTTCCATTGCGTTCGCAGAAGCAACCACTTGTGCAACTGCTTTGCGCTTCTAAAAATAACCCCAGAAACTAGCAGAAATGCTTGTTTCTGGATCGGGGCAGATGAACAGAGCTCCCTTCTGCAAGCTCCACTGACATACCCTATTCAAATTCCTTGACAATCTCTGATAAGTTACTGTCTGTGGGGATTAGGTTGAGAAAAGAACAATATTGCCAAAAATAAACTGTGTTTCTATTTCTAAACTACTTACATCTCTCATTATTTTCACTGCTTCTTTAATTCTTCCAAGTTTCCTTGCACACATAGCTAATCTTCTTTTCACATAAACCAGCACATTGGTGTCTCTTCCTGGGAAAAAAAGTTATATGAAATATATCAAGTTACATCAAATCTAAAATGTCACACTTTTTCCAACTCAGGCATTTATTTCCAACATTTTTCTGTTCAATTAAGGATATAAATAAAGCTATCAAAGTGATTTCACACAGAAACCATAAAAATATGCACACAAAATAAGACCATGGTGAGGCTTTAAAAAATGCCTCTTTTTTTTTTTTTTAAGTTTCAACTCTTCCATAATAGGTGTACAATATAATTGCTGTTGAATTGCTTTGGGAATGCCATTACACTGTGGAGAAAATCCTCCTCCCTACCCCTAAGACGTAAAGGGCTTGATGTTATTCTTCAGTAAGCTTAGTATTGGTTTTATAGAAAATAAGCATCTGTATCAGTAAACATGAGTCCCTTTGAGTTCCTAAAATGGAGAGATGAAGTCTGTGAAAAAGAAAGAAAGGCACAGAAAGTCAGATATGCCAATACTGACCTAATCCACATAGCAAATCCAAGGCTTTCTCAACCTTCCCTATGAATGTGGAACCAGACACCCTCTAACACCCTCTCATCCAAAAAATAAATCCATAGCCTTAGCACATATTTGCTTCTCCATCATAATCATAAACTGAAGGTTGAGAACTTGCTTGTGGCTTCAAAATTAAGATACCACATTCCATGCCACAAAAAAGTAAGAGGAAGGGAAAACAGAGAAGGAGGAGGATGTTGTAAACGTGAGCTACTGATTGCTTACTGGAGAATTGCTAGATGAAGTCATTCAGCAGATACTAACCCGGTTTGCATACTCCAAACAAGCTAATAGGTCTAAGGCTGTAATCCCATACCTACTTACCTGGGTGTAAATCTCAATGAACTGAATTGGTCTTATTTCCGAACAAACATGTGTAGGATTATGCTGTAAAACATTCAGTTCTTTCTACTCAAGTGCAATTACAATGTCACTGATTACTTCTGACCATACTTATAATCTATGCACTTTTAATTTTGTGCTCATATAGGTTTTAATCCTTCATCATTCAGGTTTGCTACTGCTTCTGCTAGAGATTTCAGTGAGACCAACTCAGATCCAGTGCTCATACTGAATAATTTGTAAAAGGATACTTACTAAGCTGTGCTTCATGCTGGGGACTTTGGGAACTGCAGTGCTGAGATTTTCTATAAACTGTTTCCCCTGCTCTTAGAGCCTGCTTAAAATATTTTTCAGCATCTACAATAGTAGTTGCTTCTTCCTCAGCCAAAAGAACATATGCTGTGGCACAGCTAAAAGGAAAAAAGAAAGAAAACGTGGTATTCAGATGGAAACCAGTTTAAGATGTATTTTGCATGTGGACATAATGAACAGAATGATTAAACTTATCTAGCACAGGAGCTGAATATACCTAAAATGAACTCTGATCAAATAAAATGTAGAACTATATTTAGCAGACCGTCTGATAACAGTTGAACAAAATACTGTTCATTTCCATCAAGATATGTGTTTCCACTTTTTCCCTAGAAAGATGACTTACTCGAAGGCATTCTGCAGCAATACTTTGCTGTATTTTCTACTTTCTAAAATAATGTTTAAAAAATTTTGGACAAACGAGGAAAACAGAACATACAGATATACAGTATGTCTATCTATATGTATGTCTATGTCTATAATAATAATTATAATATAATATACAGTATGTCTATAATAGGAATAGAATTAATTCCTATTCCGTCCAATATCTATTGCTAAATCAAGGTGTTAAAAGGTCCTAAAACAGGACACTAATTATAATGGGCAGTATCAAATGCTGCCTATGCACTAGCAGGACCTACTGCTAGCACAAGGGGAGGCTAGCAGCTACTGAAGCAACAGAAATGAGCTGAAGCACTTGTTTCCAGAACAGGAAAGGTCAGTAGAGCTTACAGAAGGGAACTCTGCTGACTTGTCCCATTCTAGAAATGAGCATTCCCATTTGTTTCTGGGATTGCTTTAGAAAGCACTAGTTCCTGTTGGGCTAGTGGTTGGTCCCACAGGCGAAATGGAACAACCAGAAGTGCAGCATCAGTACTGGGAATGGGTCATTGCTCAGTGGTGGAGCACATGCTTTGTATGCAGAAGGTCCAGGTTCAATCCCCAGCATTTTCAGGTAGGGCTAGGAAAGAATCCTGCTTCAAACTGTGGGAAGCCACTGCCAATCAGTGCTGACAATACTGAGCTAGATGGACCAATGATCTGACTCACTGACCCAGTTCACACTATCATCACAGCCTACCATGGCCTATTTAAGACAAGGTGGGTTGTGCTGTGTGCCGGTAGACTTTTGAATATTCAAGCCATGACCACAACTTGTTATTAGGATGTGTTATTGGCGTGGTTAACAAGCGACCCAGAACCCATGAGCAGTTTTAGGGATGTGGGTGGTTTGTTAACCACACCAACCTACCCTTGCCAGGTTCAGACGAAACAACAAGCCATGGTCATGGCTTGAATACTCAAAATGGCTGCCCACAGACACCCACAGTCCACCGTGGCTTAAATAAACCACAGTGGGCTGCTTGATCATGTTATCTGGCCCAGTATAAGGCAGCTTCCTATGATACTGCCAAATATAAACAACTGTCCATAGATTTCTTATACCATTTTAGAAAGGAAGATCCTTCCTTTGTGGCCACACTGATGACAGCTAAAGCTGCGTAGGATTCATAGCAGTGGGAGATTATATGTGTACATGCACAGACAAAACAGAGTTAGGGGTTATGTGGGAGTCAGGATCAGGGGATGCAGGCTCATGCATATTTCAGTGCACTCGGGAAGTCAAATGTACAAAACAGATTTGCAAAGGGGTATATTGGATTCTTCCAGACAATGCTTTTACTGTGTTATCTCCCTGCCTCATTCAGGGAATTTTACAAGGGGTCCAGACATCATCTTCTAGTTGTAAACTTCCTATGTTTTTCCCCTATTTCTTCTGTCTTTTTTCTTACCAAAGAGAATCCATTAAGGAGGGAAAGATGAAATAGCTTACACAATCACCTGGTTCACACATAATGCTAACCCATGATTTAGAAATCATGGGAGAGTATTCCGACATTCAATATGCCACCTACAATCTGAAGTGTTATAGCCCAACAAAAGATACATCACTTGAGTCTGCTGATTATAAGAGTAAGCTCTAAGAAATTACTTATCAGTGCCATGTGGGTTAATTTTGGTTCAGAAATTAGGTTGAGACTTGTGACCAAACTTACTCATTATTTAATTCTAAAGCTTGATATGCTGCTTTGATTCGGGCCTGAGGATTCCTCTCCCGCCATGCCTTCTGCATAACTGTTGGAAAAGACAGAAGGAATTTATTTAAATGCAGGTCACAAACAAATATTCCTGTAAGAAATACATTCAAGAAAAGTAAAAGCAATTTTTAAGAGAAATCACACCACCTACTTCTCAACAACATGCTAAATTGACTATTGGGCCCAATAATATTTTATTTTTCATATTATTTCCCATGTTTCTAAGAGAGGAAAATACAAAAGATGGCTAACCAAGTAAGAGCGGAAGTCAAGTGGCAACTGATCCCAAAGGGCTAATGAAAGGTCCCTGTCTCTCCTACGGGCTGCAAGGTAGGCTGGCCATTAATGGACACTGGATGGAATATGACTGGTTAAATGGTAATTGGTGTCAGAAGGCTGATGCAATTGGCCTGGCTGTTACTTCCTTCCCTTTTGCCAGGTCCTGGCAATATGGGGATTCATCTTGTCAAAGTAGTGAGGAAGGTTCTCATCACTGCCACTTAGTGGGCTGAATTCAAGGTTTTGGAAACCAAACCCTAATTCTGAAAAGGCTATATAACTAAACACTCCTGAACTGACAGTACAATTGTATACCTGTCTACTCAGAAGAAAATCCCATTGAAATAAATGGGGCTTAGTCCCAGGTAAGCAAGTATTGCAGCCTGCATATCTGATCTTCCTCAGTTTTCATAAGAAAAGTGGAGAATCTTTATATGTTTCTTTTGGAACTAAACCTGCAACTGGTCCAGCAAGAGTAATGTGGAAAATGTTGGAACATTTTTCTGGAAGTATAATGTTAGTTTTGGCTTAGATGATGAGACAATATACTACATTCATACAACAAAAACACAGTTCTCATATCATTAAACATATCATCAGATCAACTTCCAGACAGCTAGTTCTTGCTGATTTAGATGAACTAGTAAGCATTAGTACATCATCTGACAAAAGCCAGATATGCCTTTGCTTTAAAGATGGGGTAGATAATATGCAACCCCCCAAGGCAATTTTGTGCAATCAGAAGCTGTAAAATCTCATAATCTCAGATTTTTTAAAAAAAGTATATTTAACATTCACAAGTACACAGACTTTCAAGCCTTACTGCTTTTAAGTGACAAACTCCAGAGGGGTAACCTGCCTTAAATGAAGCAGTAGTCTTAACTTCAGGGTGATATTCCCTACTGTTCCAGAGGAATAGAGTAGTGTGTTACCAGAAAGGGTCTTTAAGCTGTCACAGGACTAACAGAATATGTGGCCTAATCTTCTGCAGAATAGAGCCTGCTTAATGCATCTGATGAAGTAGACCCTAGTTTATGAATGCTTCTGCCACAGTAAATCTTTTAGGGTGCAATCCTATGCATGTTTAGACAGAAAAAAGTCCTACAACTCCCAGCATTCCACAGATTTTTTTTCTGCCTAAACATACATAGGATTGCACCCTGAAAGATTTACCGTGCCTTTATTCTTTGAGGTACCACAAGACTCCTTTTTGTTTTCTACCATGTGGATATAGGCAGGGCAGGTGGGTAGCGCTCTGCACAGGTGGAAAAACATATGAAGATGTTATCACAGACACAGAACATTATGGAAATAATAATGATCTAAGGTTAGTTTATCTTAATTAGGCTTCTCTATTCCAAGATGGCATAGAATAGCCACTACATATAAAATATACTATATCAAATTTAAGACTGAAATCTTATGAACACTTGCTTGGGAGAATTAAGTCAATACAAGTCAGTCCCTCAAAAGGGCCTGCCATACTTTGATAACATGCTCAGGCTGGAACTTTGGAGAGCTTCTATGGACAAGCAATTTCTTAGCTGTGAGAAAGCTATCAAAGCCTCTCTACATGCCTTTGGGCTGTTCTATACATTCAGGAAAATTGCATGGTACAGACTTCTTAAAACTTTACTACTTCAGAATGCAATTGCGAGATCAGATGTCTGAATACTTCACCATGTAAAGAGACTGTTTGCCTGTAGAAAGACAGCCCGACACTGAGGTTTCTATCCTAGGCCTGACATGCTGTTAGTTAATTTATCTGCAGGGAGATTTCAGGTTGAAGGTACAAGAAAGCAATGAATCATACAATGCACCATGTGCATTCCAAAATGAACGCATTCAATCTTAGCAGGGCTGCAGCTCTCCTGAATGTGTTGCTCAGCTCTTTTGTCATACTGATGTGTTATACAAACAGAATAAGAGATGGCTCTGAAAGCACATGACCGTCCAACTGCTAAAGTGAAGGGGATATAGCTTTGAGCAGCACTTAGATGGGAGACTGCACAGCACCAAGGTAAGCTGCTCAAGCATCGAATGAATACAACAAATCAGTAAGTAAAAATATAGAGGAGTTCTATTGCAGATCTAAAAAATTGTGACAATACTTAAAAATGGAAGCTTTCAATGTTTGCAGGATCCAAATGATTTAAGAATTTGTAAATTGAAAACAGGACTTCAGACTGCTCACAGTTGAACTAGCACGCACGCACACACACACACAGAGCCACTTCACATCTAATGCTAAACCATTACAAGGATAAGCCATGATTATCCTTAGGCTCACAAGCTCCCACCTCCCCTCCTCCAGTCCAGCTGCAAGGAAATAGGAAGCTTTTGCTTCCATTTTAAATCAACTACAGCTTAACCGTAAACTGTGGCTAGTGGAAGCAAGCAGCTTTGTAAATCAGTTGTAAAGACAACTGTTTGAAGTTGTCTTGTTTCTGCTAACCATAGTTAACATAAACCAGTTTAGTGGAATCAAATGACACAAGAAGCTGTGGTTAATCAAAAATGTAAGCAAAAGCTGTTGCTCCCCCTTGCAGCTGTGCTAGGGGAAGAGGCAGGGACCCCAAGGGCCCAACACTTGCCCTTGTAACACTAAACTGTATACTTCCCATTACTGCTCCCTCCCTTCCAGTAGCTAAAGTAACAGTGTGCCACAATTCTGTGGGAGCTGAGAAAAAGCACAGCATGGAGTTTGGGGTGCATAATTTAACATATTGAGAAACTCAGCTTTCACTGAAAACTAAAAGAAAATTTCTAGGCCTGTTGCTGCAAAGATATGGTCGAAGGAGTGTCGGCTACGCCTCTGAAATCTCAGGATGTCAGAAGCATAGCTGAATAAGATTTCTAATGGTTTGAAGTGGGGCTTCAGTTCCTTCTTGACTCACTCCATGATTAGCAGAATATGGGAAAATAAGAGAAACTACAAATATACATAACTTATACAGGGCACAGAATTTGGCTTTTCTTGGTTCAGGATTCCCCCATCCCCCACCCCCGTTAGCACCAAGTACACACAGGCCTGGCAATGCTCAGTAGAAAGATTCAGCATTTATAAGAGCATTTCATGGTATGAGATGGTTTCTGGAAAATGTGGGGTACTAGACTTTTGCACAGACTTGTAAATATGTTGATTTTATTTTCTTGACTTTTTAGAAAAGTGGTGGGAGACCTCCAACCATGGGCCAACTTTGGATCTGCAGGCCTCTCCATCTGGACTTCCAGACACTCCCCAAGCCATACTCTCTCTGCCTAAGCACACATTCCATCACCGGCCCCCTCTGGCTTATTGATATTATTTACACAGTCCTGCTCTTTCCTGCAATCACAAAGCAGAACTTTGCACATATTGGAGAAGAAGAATCCCTGGATGCCAATATCTTTATTTTTATATTGCATACTGAACAAAAGTAAGAATCACATATACAACTCCACTCACTTTTGCTCTGGCCACACTCACTGTAGAACAGAAAGGCCCAACAGGCGTCAAGCAAGGTAATATGGATCTTGACAGAAAAACAGTTCCCCACCCCTGGGTTAGAACAAGCATTTCCAACAAAAAAAAACCCACATCCCATTCGCCTTTTTACCTTTCACACAGGAAAAAAAATCTACCGATACCTGCATCTGAAGGCCGAAGCGAGTCTGTTTCACATGTGAAAAAAGTCTGATGATCCTGAGCAGACAAGTTCATATCATAGTATGTAAGTGGCTCCTTTCCAGTCACCCAAGTGTACCTTCAAAAAGAAAAAAGGAGGTTTCATTAACAGTGCAATCCTATGTATGTCTACCCAGAATTAAGCCCCACTGAAGTCAATGGGGCTTACTCACAGGACTTATTTACATGAGAAACTGAGGTGTATTTATCTGAGCAGTTTAAACTTTTTTGTGTGGATGATATGACGGAGCCTGAATAAGGAGGGGGTCATACATGGAAGGCAGGAGGAGGTTACTTTAAGCTTTACTCCAATGAAGGATATCAGCCTTGGGATGATTATTCACTACATGTTCCAAAGCTGGCTGGAAGATATGCAGTGATGCTCATGATGGTCATTACTCTCTTTGTATATACAAAATGATAAATTCACTGTGTCCATTAGAATATGCATTTCTAAAAACCTGAAGAAATGTAACCTAGACAGAAATGTTCTGTCTTTACAAAGGAAAGAATTAGTCACCTATCCAAACAGGTGTCCACTATGTCTTGGTCTATGGAATAGGATTGTAAACTTGTGACAAACCAGGAGGCCTGGTTCCATTTTTATTTACACAAATGACTACAAAACAAAAACAAAAATACAATACCTGCTATATTCTGCTCCTCTAAAGAGATTGAGGGGATTTCTCCATACCTTGCACTCTGTGAAAAGAAACAGATTTTAATTTTAAAATTAAGTTAGTACTGCAGGTTCTTGATAGATATGTCTCTGTATGCTGAGACCCAGTTCAGACTAATTATCTTGGTCTAATAAACGTAAGATCATTACATCTGAATGAGTCTTACGTATAAAAATGTGTTTCTTCCAACATAACCATGGTTTGATCAGAAAAGAACAAAGAGTTCACATACTCCCCCCTCTCTTACCTGTGGCTTCTCATTTTCCTGTTTAGTTCTCATCATAATTTACCATGACATCCAAATCTGCAAACTATGGATAGTGCTTACCCTCCAAACCAAAATCATAAAACATGGTTTGAAGCAGACTTCCAATTCTGGAGGACAAGCGCTAGCCATAGTTTGTGGATTCAGATGTCATGGCAAGTTATGGTGAGTGCTAAGAAAAAAAGGAAGGAAAAGTTGAGAAAGAGGGAAGCACATGGCTTGTTTCGGATCCTCCAAATAATGGTTTAGATGACTGCATGAATTGAGTCACCACTTCAAGAAAGCAAAGTTCTTCTATTACAGTATATGTGAAAAGTCAGAGATCCTCAAAATACTGTCATTTAGACATATATAGGTGGAGGTTTGAGGGCAGAACATCTGTTATGGTACAACTAAAATCATATTGTTTAGGGATTTGAAAGAGTTAGAAACCAAGTTACTAACTTCAACATCCCTTCCCCTCTACAATCCCTTGTACAAATCCAATTAACTTCATCATTTCTCTTATTTTGATTATACTTCTCAAGACAAAAGATTATCTGATGCAAAGCTGGAACCATTTACAAAAATAAACATAGCTTGCATTTACAGGTCTTGGCTAAGGCCAGCTATTATAAATTACATTTACACAAAGCCAGACTTTGGAAGCAATCACCTGACAGACTCTGCCTGTTCATCTCATTTTCTCCGCTAGTGGCAGAGAAAGTTGCCTGTTGAGAACTGGTGTTCTCTGATCCTCCAATAAGTGGTCGCAAATGGCTCACGGATACCTGTTCAATGAAAGATGTGCCATATTTTCTGAAATACCACCATTCAAATATCTGTAATAAGAAACAGAAACATTTGTAGAAGACACAGTATACCACAGGGTGAAAAATCATGTAAATCTCTCACAAAACTATAGGTTATTTAAACTATCCACAATTATTTAAGTTTCTTCCCATCAAATAAGGCTAATAGTTTGCCCATAGAGCCAAACAAAAACAAAATAAACTTATGCGTAAAAATGATAAAATATGGGGTAACATGAACCATTCAGTTGAACAACTTTGCATTAGCGAATGATAACATTTTTACCATCTCTTTGGTTACTGTAACACTCTTTGCTTAAGCCTAAGGCAAATGGAATTAAAGAACATGACAGTGCAATTGTGGCTGCACAGAAGTACCACAAAAAAAACTTTCCAGCTGAAGCAATGTCCTTCCATAATACTGCTGGAAGAGGCAATATTATTATCATGGATACCTCTGACAATTGTATAAGTCAATAATAATAATAATAATAGTAATAATAATTTACTTTTAAGGCTGTAGTTTCTTTTTCTGTATAAGTGCACCACCTAGAGTTCGATTGGTGTATCAAAGGTACTTTTCATCTTCAGACTGACAAATCTTTGCTAACACAAAGACCTATCGTATTTCTTGTAACGGAGGAATGTAAACAGCAAGGTTCCCCAAAGATCTATAGTGTGACTGATGTTTTTTTAACTTGTCCATTAATCATCTGGAGTTAGGGATGAGCAGTGAGGTGGCCATGTTTGTCTGTGACAATTTTTTGAAGTGATTAAACAAAAAGAGAATACAAAGAGCTCCAAATGGGTTTCGTCAAGTTAGGGGACTGGGCATTAACATAACAAATACAGGTCAGTGTGAGCAAGCATAAAGTAATGCACATTGGGGCAATAAATCCTAACTTAATATATATGCTGATGGGGTCTGAGATTGCAGTAACTGATCAAGAAAGTAATATTAGAGTTGTGGTGGATAGCTCAATGAAATGCTGACTCAGTGTGCAGCTGCTGTGAAAATGGCAAATTCCATGTTCGGGATCATTAGAAAAGGAACCAAACCTAAAACTGCCAATATCATAATGCCATTACAGAAATCTATGGTGCAACCACACTTGAAATACTGTGTACAGTTGTGATCACTGCACCGCAAAAAGGATACTGTAGAGATGGAAAAGATGCAGAAGAGGGAAACCAAAATGATCAAGGGGCAGAAGCAACTCCCCTATGAGGAAAGGCTACGTTTGGAGCTTTTTAGCTTAGTAAAAAGTAGGGTAGATTGATTTAAAACAAGAAAAAAGGTTGATTTAAATCAAGGTTCCCACTGAAAGTTCCATACATTTCCTAAACAATGCCGCAAATTTGATCACTAAACCATGGGTAGTATCCAGTGTTAGTCCTATGTAGAATAAATCCATTTAAATGAATGGGACTTAAGTTAGTCATGACTAACTTAAGTTTCATTCATTTCAATAGTCTACTCTACAATAGTCTACAAAGGACTTACGTTGGATACTATCCCGTGTTAATTTACAACTAAGTAAAAGTATTATTTACACTGTGTGGTATTTTTACAAGCAGACTTTGCATCTCTGTCTCACTGTACATATTTTGCATTTTTCCTATAGAGGCAATGCCTTCAAAATAGTCACACATGGGCTCTTTCCTATGACCAGCACCCACAACAGTTTGGGGCTCACTGCCAGGCAAGCGGTTATAGGATTGGAGCCTAAGTATGAGAATATAGTAAGATATTGTCCTTTCTTTTTCTTTCCAGCGTTGCGTCTTCACTCTGTCCTAGCCCAGCCTTGTCCTCACAAAAACAAAGTAGCAAACAAAAATGAGATGCCCATGACCGATAGGCTGAAGCAAGATTTGATCGTTACTAGGCAAACTCAAACTCTTTATTTTCATGAGGTGAAAATGAATGCCTGTTTGGAAGTAAGAACATAAATATATGTATGTATTTGAGAAATGATCAGATTGTTTCTTAATTTCAATAGAAAAGCCTCCTTTAACTCATTGTATCTGGTAGAGGTGTTAATTCAGTTTAGAGATTAACCATACAGCTAAGATGCTTATATCCAGACTATTTAATGTTGACATAGTTATTAAGAGAAACTTAGTAGTTACATGTTAATTTTTTAAACTTGATTTTTCTGATCTTTAAAAAATCTAATTTTTTACATCCTATTATATTGTCATTCTGTCTTAACTAACCCCTCTGCCTTGCTTGGCCCAACCCCACCACTATATAAGCACTGAACAACAGTACTATCAGCCCATGTTTTAGCACATATAATTTTAGTCAAGAGAAACAGAAACTGAAAGCCAAGAATTTTCAAGAAGTAAAAGTTGGGTAATTAGGCTGGACAGAGCTATTTTCATGATGTGAAAAACTGAAATGAATGCCCATGCTTGATTGATAAGCTATTCTTTATTGATTGACTGATTGATTTGATTTGTATCCTGCCTTTCTACCAAGAAAAATGGTACTCATGGCATAATTCAACGTATGCAAGTGTGAGAGAGCCATTAATTGATTTTTATGAGACTATGGGCCAGTTCACACATCATGATAAGTCATGCTGAAAACAGACAGATGGTTGGGCACTTGCCATGGTTTGTTTCCCCCTTTGTCCTCCCGTCTGCTCCCAGCACATGTCCCAGGGGCCTTTGCAGTACAACTTGCCTATACTCCTGCTGTGATGAGACTCCCCCCTTCCCACTTTCTTGCCTTCCGAAGCACCTGCACTGACATATGTATATAAGCCATATTTTCATGGTGGGGGACGGGACGCTTCCTTACATTTTAGGATGAGGTGGTTGAGGTTTTTATTTATTTTCTTTCTTTAACATTTTTTTTAAAGCTTCCTTGGCTGGTCCTTGCAGCCAGAGACGAACAACATTCCTCTTCCTAGTACAGCTGTGTGTGTATGCATGATTGACTTACCTCTGTGTAAGCTTGTGCACCCCAATTTGGGACCATGGCGATTTGAGAGGGGGATTTAATCTTTTCGTCCTTTTTTTCATGCTGAAATCCCACATGCCCATACACACATAACTGTGCTAACTTGGATCACAAGGGAATAAAGCTGGTCACTGTCAAATGAAGCACCAAGCTGGAGGACGACGGGTGCAGGGCACTGCAGTGAGAAGTCAGGTTTTTTGCCGCTCTTGCCTGGCATCTCTGTAGCCCTTTCAGACAAGCCATGCACAATCCACACTGCTGTGTTTGCATGTCACAGCAAGCCATCATGAAAACAAGCCACCTTGAACAAGCCAACAACCACCCATGGGTTCTCAACCTATGCTTAAACCATCCTGCTGGGATTTTACAATACAACAAACCACTCTGGACAATATGACAAGCCACTCTGAAAAAAAATAAGGATGACAACCACTGTGGGTTGTCGTGTTGTGCAAACCAGGTCATTATGTATGTTTGGCATGTTTATGAGATTTAATTGTCATGATGTTATTTTTAAAAGAGAGAAATTGATAGTTTACTTATGATTCTAAAAAATAGTTTAAAATCCAATTTAAATTTTAAAAAATGATACTTCAAAAAAACACATTGATTTTGATCACCCTGGAAAAAAGGTGAATACAGGTTGGCCCAATAGAGGTGTATAAAGTTATGCATGGTATGGAGAAAGAGCATAGGGACAAGTTTGTCTCCCTTTCTCATAATACTAGAACCTGGGGTCATCCAATGAAACTGAGTGGTAGGAGATTCAGGACAGATAAAAGGAAGTACGTCTTTTAGGTAAACCATGGAACTTGGTACCACCAGATGTAGTGATGGCCACCATCATGGATGGTTTTAAAAGTGAATTAGACAAATTCATAGAGGATAAGGCTATGAAAGGATATCAAAGCCACTTGAATGCCATTTTCTGATAGAAAGGTGGGGTACAAATCAAATGAATAAATAAAGGATATAGCCTGATGGCTATATATTACATCTAGTATCAGAGCTAGTATACCATTTGCTGGGAATCATGACTGAGAGGGTGCTCTGTCCTTTTGTGAGCTTTCCATATGCATCTGTTTGGTTACTGTGCTAACAGAATGCTAGATTGGATAGGCCTTTAGTCTGATCCAGCATAGTGGTTCTTATGTTCACATTTCACCATATATATATTCCCAACTTCCAAGCATTCCAAGAGTTTCAAAAGATACTGAAGATGTAGATATGACTTATTCTTGGTTACTGTATTCCCAAAGGTAACATCAGCAAAAGAAAAATACCCCCCCCCCGGGGGGGATGTTTAACAACAGCAACAAAATGCAAACAGCAACCTCTCTTTCTCATCAAAACCAGGTGAGGCAGTGGCTGTTCTGAACCAGTGCCTGGGCACGGTAATGGACTGGATGAGGGCTAATAAACTGAAACTCAATCCAGACAAGACGGAGGTACTGTTAGTGGGTGGTTCGTCTGCCCGGCTAGGTGATATTCAACCTGTTCTGGAGGGGGTTGCACTCCCCCTAAAGGATCAGGTTCATAGTTTGGGGGTGCTCTTGGATCCAGAACTGTCACTTGAGGCACAGCTGAACTCAGTGGCACGGAGCACTTTTTATCAGCTTAGGCTGGAATACCAACTACGCCCTTATCTGGACAGAGATAGCCTAGCTACAGTTATCCATGCTCTGATAACTTCTCGTCTGGATTACTGCAATGCGTTATATGTGGGGCTGCCTTTGAAAACGGTCCGGAAACTTCAGCTGGTCCAAAATAGGGCAGCAAGATTGTTAACAGGGACTGGCCTACGAGCTCATATTACGCCAGTACTTTTCCAGCTGCACTGGCTGCCAGTCCATTTCCAGGCCCGATTCAAAGTGCTGGTGTTAACATTCAAAGCCCTTAACGGCTTGGGGCCAGGTTACCTGAAGGATCGCCTCCTCCCATATGTGCCTGCCCGGACCTTAAGATCATCATCAGCGGCCCTTCTCCATGAGCCTCTGCCAAAGGAAGTGAGGCGGGTGGCTACTAGGAGGAGGGCTTTTTCTGTTGTGGCACCCCGGCTCTGGAATGAGCTCCCTAGTGAGGTTCGCCTGGCGCCTACATTGTACTCCTTTCGGCGCCAGGTGAAGACCTTTTTATTTTCCCAGGCATTTTAGCTTTCTAAATTTTTATCTTTGCTGTTTTAAATCTGTATTTTAAACTCCTGTACTGCTGCTAGGTTTTATTGTGGTTGTATTGTTATATTGTGGTTTTAATGTTCTATATATTTTAAATTGTTTTATTGTGTGTTGTTTGGTTTTAATTTTTGTGAACCGCCCAGAGAGCTTCGGCTATTGGGCGGTATAGAAATGAAATAAATAATAATAATAATAATAATAATAATAATAATAATAATTAAAAAATAATAATAACAAAATCCTAAAAGGGGGTCAGATTATGGTATACAGAGTCCAATATACAGAGTACCTGTATCAACCTCTTACTTCTTCATCCTAAAAGGCAACAGAACTGACTAGATAAATATTCTAGAAATAAAACTGTCCTTTTCTCGTTCTCTGATCCATCTACAGAGCCTGAAGGTTACTATATGGTACTTGCTTCCTGCATTATAAATGCCTGTTAGGCCAAGTAGTAGAATCCTCTTGCTTTCTCTGTATTTCTTGTACTATAGGACCAACACAAATTCAAATAAGGAAGAAAATAGAGAAAAATACTTACAAATATTAGACCAGATATCAAAGATGAAGTCCCCGTAAGTGCAACATAGAATTTTGGAGTCAGCGTGCTCAAGAAGACAGTCACTGCCAATGCGAAAGGACAGCCTTGTCAATTAATACATTTGCTTCTCTGAGAGTGTCTTCAAATATTACGTATGCAGCATCTCCAGGCACACACACAGTTCCACCTTTGGTTGGTGGCACTTCTTGAAAAGTATGAATGAGAACTCGGGCTGGCTATAGATGCAGATATATACAGCCCTCACAAGCTCTGCATAGACAATTACGAGAAGCATTACCAACCAATTCACAAAAACAGAATATTTGACTAGAAGTACCTCTTAAAACAATGTCAGAATCTTCAATCCTATTAGGATTAGTGAGTGGCCCTAGGCATTTATAGAAAATTTGAAAGTTATTAGGAAAACTACCAAACACAGAAATCATTGCTAAGGGGTAACATAACACATGTCAATTTCTTGAAGTATGGCAAACTTCAATAGAAACCACTAATAGCCTTGAGCAGCCTTCCCAATCTGGTGCCCTCCAGATGTTTTGGATGTCAACTCTCATCACCCTAGGAAGCATGGTCAATGGTCAAGAATGCTGGGACTTTGGGTCAAAAACACCTGGAAAGCACCAGGATGAGGAAAGCTGGCTTTGAGCATCTTAGTTAAGATCTTGGTTCTAGCTTTCCTAGGTAAGCTTAAACCCAAGTATCCCTAACAGAGAAACACAGTTTTAACACAGTGCAGTTTTACTTAAACCTGTTGTCACTGGCTGCGATATGGCACTCACTGACATGGAAGTAAGATTAATTAAAATCATTAGGATTTGTTTTTATGTAATATAGTACTGATCAAGTCAATTTAGAAACACTCTATAACTGCAAGAAACAAGAACAGACCTGCAGATGTGAACAATATTGAAGAACTGAACAATACAAATCTACATTCTGTTTCAGATAAAACTGCTCAATTCTGAGTTCTCACAACAGGGAATTGTGTTGAATAATCAACTTTTGTCAAAATACAAAGCATTCCAAAGCTGCACATATTATTTATATATAGTGTAGTCATCAAAAGACTGAGATTTGCTATGTTCCTTAGGACCCAATCCTATGCATCTTTAGACAGAAAAAAGTCCTACAACTCCCAGCATACTAAGGTTGCACTCTTTTAAACACTTACTTGGCTAAAGAATGCTGGGAGTTGTAGGACTCTTTTCTGTCTAAAGGAACATTAGAGTTTAATACCCAAAATATCTCATTAGCGTAGCATTTCCAACCTGCAAAGTATTTTACAGCTTTCATTCATATTCCTTATTTTACAGACAAATAACAGTGTTCTACGCCACTGAACAAATTCTTGGCTTAACTGCAGCTCCAGCTAAGGAGGAAAATAAAGGTACAAGGCGGCAGGGGAGATTCCACTTTGGGAACTCAATCAAAGGATTGGATCTAACTGCTCATCATACTTTACATTTTCCATATATCAGGGCTGATCCACACCTGACATTTTGAAATCTGTCACAAAAAACTAGACTTTAAATGGCACAATACTTGTGTGACATTCTAAATATTTAATTAAGGCTGCAGTCCTATACACACTTAGTGGGAGTAAGTCTCATTGAATTCCATGGGACTTACTTCCCAGCTGATGTGCACAGGACAGCACTGTACACGACAAGAGTTTTCTCACAGTATGTGCATAAGGCTATCAGTGGCTACTACTCATGATGGCTATATATTATTTCCACTATCAGGGTCAGTATGCCTCTATATGCCTGTTGCTTGGAACACGAGCAGGAGTGTGCTGTTGTACTCACGTCCTGCTTGTGGCCTTCCCATGGGCATCTAGTTGACCATTGTACAAGCAGAATGCTGGACTAGATAGGCCTTTGGTCTGATCCAGCATGGCTCTTCTTACATTCTTCAGTGGTGATCAGGGAAAGATTGGCCCCCCATTTCTGGGCATATTGCACATTTTAACCCAAATTCAAAATGAACCTGAGCCTCAGACTGGTTGGAAACCCAAGTATTCTTTGAAGCCAATTCATATGTTTTACTAGACATTCTTTGTGTAATTTCCTGTGGCACAGGGCAATTTTGTTCCTCCTCCTCACTGGACATTTTCCCCGACTTACTCTCTAATTCTTGTAATAGATTTTAATAGGATTTGTCTTGCACTTTTGCTTAAAGTACTAACTGGCCTGGAAGTAGGGGGTATAAAGCCATAATCATACAAGTACTAACCTAACCCTCTTGGAAGCCCACTTTCATATACGTAGAACATTTGATTTTTCAGCCAAAATTTGTCTGAAACAGCATTAAGCAAATTGGAGAAAATTCTATGTAGGTTTTAGCCTCCAAAAAAGATACATGTTCAACATGGTCCATTGCGAAGAGTCACTTAGGATGCAAGCCTATGGGTTGCACTCCCTTTAGAAGGAAGCCTCCATTAGATACATAACCTGAGGCATTACTAGTGCAATGTATTTTTCATAAACTTGTCCTTCAAGAAAGTTCAAAGGTAGCTGCAGGTTTAGAATGAAGACGCCACCATAAGCAATTATATTGATACATGACTTGTGGCTAGGAATCCATAGGAAGTCAAAATGCTGATTTCAACTTATAAAACCCTAAACAGTGTGGACATTGATTATGCCAATCTCCTTCCCTATCTTGAAAGGGAACAAGGAGTGCCCTATTATCATCAGTACATCAAGTTTTAATCAGAACAACACAAAAGGATGTGCCTCTGAGGGCTGTTTCATCATGAGAGTTTCTATTTGTTGCATTTTGTGTTTTTATCGTTTCAATGACAAATTATTATTCTCCTTGATATCATAGAGAAGAGTAGAACACATTAAAAAAAATTAACTTGTAATACAAAATGCAGAGAAGACCTTTTCCACTGACTTAGCGAACTTATCACACGTTTGTGTGTATGCCATGATTATGAGGGAGTACTAGGTGGTATCCAATGGGGGCGTAGCATTACCGCTAATGATGTTGTACAGTGTAAGCTACTCTGAGCACAACTGCCTAGTGCAAAGGGGAAAAGCTGTAGTTTGCTGCCAAAATTCAATGGCAAAGTGCTGCCTTTTTCCTTTGCAGTGGCAAGCTCTAACGGCATTGCACTAGCATTGGCTTATGCTAGTGCAACATCTGTAGCACTAATGGTGCACCACCACTGGATACAACCCATCTTGAGAATCCCAGTTTTCATATTTATAGATTGATAGCACAAGTTTTCATATTTATAGATTGATAGCACAAGATTGATAGCACAAGCAGAGCAAGCTGCTCCAGCTGGTCAAGGGACTACAGAAGCAGGCAAGCTCCCAGAGAGCGAGCGAACAGAGCGAGCGAACAGGGGGAGCAAACAGGAGTTGGCCAGGGGAGTTGCAGTGGTTGAAGAGACAAAGGAGACAAAGGAGACAGAGGCTAAGAGGTAAGTGGGTTGCAGGAAGCCCAGGGCGCTGCCCTTTATCCTTCTGACTGGCTGTGAGCTCACCAGGAGCTTCTGAGAGCTCCAACTGAATTGGAGGGGTGTGGCCTGAGTACTCCCAGCAGCTGACTGGGCGGGAAGCTTCAGTCTGTTTCCCGCCTCCCAGCTGAGCAGAGCAGAGCAGAGCAAGCTGCTCCAGCTGGTCCAGGGACTACAGAAGCAGGCAAGCTCCCAGAGAGCGAGCAAACAGAGCGAGCGAACAGGGGGAGCAAACAGGAGTTGGCCAGGGGAGTTGCAGTGGTTGAAGAGACAAAGGAGACAGAGGCTAAGAGGTAAGTGGGTTGCAGGAAGCCCAGGGCGCTGCCCTTTATCCTTCTGACTGGCTGTGAGCTCACCAGGAGCTTCTGAGAGCTCCAACTGAATTGGAGGGGTGTGGCCTGAGTACTCCCAGCAGCTGACTGGGCGGGAAGCTTCAGTCTGTTTCCCGCCTCCCAGCTGAGCAGAGCAGAGCAGAGCAAGCTGCTCCAGCTGGTCCAGGGACTACAGAAGCAGGCAAGCTCCCAGAGAGCGAGTGAACAGAGCGAGCGAACAGGGGGAGCAAACAGGAGTTGGCCAGGGGAGTTGCAGTGGTTGAAGAGACAAAGGAGACAAAGGAGACAGAGGCTAAGAGGTAAGTGGGTTGCAGGAAGCCCAGGGCGCTGCCCTTTATCCTTCTGACTGGCTGTGAGCTCACCAGGAGCTTCTGAGAGCTCCAACTGAATTGGAGGGGTGTGGCCTGAGTACTCCCAGCAGCTGACTGGGCGGGAAGCTTCAGTCTGTTTCCCGCCTCCCAGCTGAGCAGAGCAGAGCAGAGCAAGCTGCTCCAGCTGGTCCAGGGACTACAGAAGCAGGCAAGCTCCCAGAGAGCGAGCGAACAGGGGGAGCAAACAGGAGTTGGCCAGGGGAGTTCGGCAGGGGAGGTCAAGGGGGAGGCCCCTAACATTTTTTTTATTTTATTTTATTTTATTTTTTTTTACTAACTTTTTTTCATTTATTTGTCTTGTAACACACACTTCCACACCAGTGGGACTCTGCTTTTAACCTCTACTGAGTAGAGGAGCAGGCACAGGCTAGTCTAGAACAATCACAAAGCTAGACACAAAAAGGGAAAAGAGGCTATGGAAGGACAAGACTCTCCAGTGGTGGTGACCTGCAAGGTGTGTGCAATGTTTGTTTTCTTGCCTGAGAACAACATGGCCTACACCTGCAACAAGTGCAAGTTGATCACGCTGCTGGAGGAAAAAGTAAGTGGACTGGAGCGGCGACTGTCAACCCTCCGGGGAATAAGAGAACACGAAGAGTTCTTGGACAGAATGGGGGAACTACAGCAGCAAAGGGCAGACCACAAGCTTGAAGAGCAACAGCAAGATGAGGCAGTGGGAAATGCTGAGGTGAAGAAAAATGGAGTAGAGGATACTCCTTGGAAAACGGTGACAGTTAGGAGAAGAAGAACTAGACGACACTCTGCACCAGTGGAAGCGGTGGAGCTGTGGAACCGATTCCAGGTACTTGCAGATGAGACTGGAGGACAGCCTGCAGAGGAAGAATCACAGGGGAACCTGCATGAGAGTGAGCAAGAGGCTAAAGGTCAGTCAAACAGAGGCGATGAAACCCAGGCCTACAAGAAGAAGAAGAGAAGAGTGGTAGTAGTGGGAGACTCCTTGCTGCGTGGGATCGAGACCCAAGTATGTCGCGAAGACCCGTGGACTCGCCAGGTATGTTGTCTCCCGGGAGGACAGATTAGAGACGTGACTGAAAGGTTGCCTGCACTCATAAAGCCCACTGACAGGTATCCCTTTCTTCTCATCCATGTGGGAACAAATGATACCGCCAAGCGGAGCTACGAAGAGATCACGTCAGACTTTGAAGCTTTGGGAAGGAAACTCAAGAACTTTGGGGCCCAGATAGTTTTCTCATCCATCCTTCCAGTAGTTAGAAGAGGGATAGAAAGGGAACGAAAAATACTCCGGGTGAATGACTGGCTACGAAGGTGGTGCCGACGAGAGAGATTTGGATTCTGGGACCACGGGCTATACTTCCTGGAAGATGGGCTGTTGGCTAGGGATGGGTTGCACCTCACAAAGGCTGGGAAGAATGTGTTTGGCCACAGCATGAAGAACTTCATCAGGAGGGCTTTAAACTGAATCCTACGGGGAAGGGAGATGTAATGTTGGGGGTAACAATGGACGTAGGCGCATGCACTGCAATGGAGAGAACAGCTCTGATAGCGTCCAATAATAGTCTTCAGACACAGGTAGGAAGAAAGCCAGACTATGAAGCACATGGTCTTCGATGTCTATATACTAATGCCCAGAGTATGGGAAACAAACAGAACGAACTTGAACTCTTAATACAGGAGGGAAATTATGACTTGATAGGTATAACTGAGACTTGGTGGGATGACTCTCATGACTGGAATACAGCAGTTGAAGGATATAACTTGTTCAAAAAGAACAGGAGGAACAGAAAGGGAGGCGGGGTTGCACTGTATGTGAAAAATACATATCTCTGCACAGAAATACAGGAGGAGGAGCTTGGTAGCCCCATCGAGAGCATCTGGGTTGAAATAAATGGAGCAAAGAATAAAAGGAACCTGGTGGTCGGAGTCTACTACCGGCCACCCAATCAAGGAGAAGACAAGGATGAAACTTTTGAAAAGCAAATAGCCAATGTTTTAAGGAAGCATGATGTAGTAGTAATGGGGGACTTCAATTTCCCCGATATTTGTTGGGAGACAGATTCTGCAAAACATGGCCCCTCCAGGAAATTCCTGACTTGTGTGGCGGATAACTTCCTCCTACAGAAAGTAGAGGAAGGAACTAGAGGATCGGCTATCCTTGACTTGATCCTAACCAACAGAGATGACTTAGTGGATAAAGTAGCAGTTACAGGAACTCTGGGGGAAAGCGACCATGTTGTACTTGAGTTTTTGGTTCTAAGGGAAGCAAAAGCCGAGTGTACTCAAACGCGTACCCTGGATTTTAGGAAAGCTGATTTTAATAAACTCAGAACAATGATCAGTAAGGTCCCATGGCAAGCAATGCTAGCGAGAAAAGGAGTCCAAGATGGGTGGGAACTTTTAAAAAAGGAAATTCTCAATGCACAATCACAAACAATTCCAACAAGAAGAAAAGGTGGAAGACAACAGAAGAAGCCAATGTGGCTTCACAAAAAGCTTAGGGATGACCTGAAAACAAAAAAGGACACATATAGGAAGTGGAAAGAAGGCCAAGTAACAAAGGAAGAGTACAGGCAGGTAGCACAGAATTGCAGGGATGGCATCAGGAAGGCTAAAGCGGAGAACGAGGTGAGGTTAGCGAGGGATGCTAAAAACAACAAAAAGGCTTTCTTCAGCTACGTGCATAGTAAAAGGCAGAGGAAAGAAATGGTTGTTCAGCTATTAAATAAGGATGGCAAAATGATAACAGAGGACAAAGAAAAGGCAGAGGTGCTCAATTCCTACTTTGGCTCAGTCTTCTCCCAAAAGAGGGTCTATGACCCCCCTGGCAAAGGCGAAGTACAGGCTGAAGGGGCAGGATTGCAGCTTGAGATCGACAGGCATATGGTCAAGGAACACCTCATTACTTTGAATGAGTTCAAATCTCCAGGGCCAGATGAACTGCATCCTAGAGTCATAAAGGAACTGGCAGAAGAACTCTCAGAACCGCTGTCTATTCTCTTTGAGAAATCATGGAGGACAGGGGAAGTGCCAGATGACTGGAGGAGGGCTAACGTTGTCCCTATCTTCAAAAAGGGTAAAAAGGAGGAACCTGGGAACTACAGACCAGTCAGTCTGACATCAATCCCTGGGAAAATTCTGGAGCAGATCATAAAGCAATCCATCTGGAAGCACCTTGACAACAATGCCGTGATTACTCGAAGCCAACATGGATTTGTCAAAAACAAGTCCTGCCAGACAAATCTGATCTCATTTTTTGATCAAGTCACCTCCCTTGTAGACCGTGGGAATGCTGTAGACATCATATACCTCGACTTCAGCAAAGCTTTCGACAAAGTGCCCCATGATATCCTGATGAGCAAACTAGCTCGAAGTGGGCTAGATGAAACAACGATCCGGTGGATCCACAGTTGGCTACAGAATCGGACTCAAAGAGTGCTTATCAATGGGACCTTCTCAAGCTGGGGAGAGGTAACGAGTGGGGTACCGCAGGGCTCAGTCCTGGGCCCAGTGCTCTTCAACATTTTTATTAATGACTTGGAGGAGGAGGTGCAGGGAATGCTGATCAAATTTGCAGATGACACAAAATTGGGAGGGATAGCTAATACTTTGGAAGACAGAAACAAAATTCAAAGTGATCTGGATAGACTGGAGTGCTGGGCAGAAAACAACAGAATGGCATTTAATAGGGACAAATGCCAAGTTCTGCACCTAGGAAAAAGAAACCAAATGCACAGTTACAAGATGGGGGATACGTGGCTCAACCACACTACGAGCGAGAAGGATCTTGGAATTGTTGTCGATCACAAGCTGAATATGAGCCAACAGTGTGATGTGGCTGCAAAAAAGGCAAATGCTATTTTGGGCTGCATTCATAGAAGCATCGCTTCCAAATCCCGGGAAGTACTAGTTCCCCTCTACTCAGCACTGGTTAGGCCTCATCTGGAGTACTGTGTCCAGTTCTGGGCACCACACTTTAAGAAGGATGCAGACAAGCTGGAGAGGGTTCAAAGGAGGGCAACAAAGATGATCAGGGGACTGGAAACAAAGCCCTATGAAGAGAGACTGAAAGAACTGGGCATGTTTAGCCTTGAGAAGAGAAGACTGAGGGGAGATATGATAGCACTCTTCAAGTACTTGAAAGGTTGTCACAGAGAAGAAGGCCAGGATCTCTTCTTGATCATCCCAGAGTGCAGGACACGGAATAATGGGCTCAAGTTACAGGAAGCCAGATTCCGACTGAACATCAGGAAAAACTTCCTGAGTGTCAGAGCAATACGGCAATGGAACCAATTACCTGGGGAGGTGGTGGGCTCTCCCACACTGGAGGCCTTCAAGACGAGGCTGGACAGCCATTTGTCAGGGATGCTCTGACTTGGATTCCTGCATTGAGCAGGGGGTTGGACTCGATGGCCTTGTAGGCCCCTTCCAACCCTACTATTCTATGATTCTATGATTCTATAAGTGTCTAGTGGCCAGGGCTGCAAAGATACACATGAGTATCTGGGCAATGCCTGTTTAAAAGCACAATCCCATGCATGTCTAGTCAGAAGAAAGGGCCTTACTCCATGGTAACTGTGTACAGGGCTGCAGCCTCAATATCAAAAGCTAGAGAGGTGGTTGAATAAGATTTACACTGGCTGGGGTGGAGATCCAGCATCTTTGTCACTCCTCTGATTAGCAAAACCAGAATTATGCCAAGTAAGGGAAATTATGAATCAATTTTAATTATTTATACTGGTATATGGATTACACCAAGCACATTTTCCCTCTTTTTTTAAAGTGTGGAGTACAGAACGCTTGTAACAAGTGTTCAGTGCGTTCTGTCTCTGTAAGTCCTGTCTTTCAAGAAGTGTCAGCATTTA
The DNA here is from genome assembly GCF_057233095.1 of Heloderma suspectum. Classification (NCBI taxonomy): domain Eukaryota; kingdom Metazoa; phylum Chordata; class Lepidosauria; order Squamata; family Helodermatidae; genus Heloderma; species Heloderma suspectum. Next base: position 259,183,351 of record NC_139461.1, read on the forward strand.
AGCATTCTTTGTAATTGCAAGAAGCTTGAAAATGGATCACAACAGCCAGCAGGAACATGTAGGAACAACTTAATATCAGAAGTAGCTCAAATGTAAACTAAGGTTGCAGGGTATTAAACTAAGAATACTTACATGGATATAATGAGCCCCTTGGAGTATGGGAGAACTTGGTAAGACCACACGGCATCTTTAACCATTTAACCAATACATTGTTTTCAAGTATCTATTTGAAACATTAGTGTATAATCATGCTTTGGGATGTTTTATACCTGATACTAATGTTGCAATCTTATGCACACTGACTTGGCAGTAAATCCCACTGAACTCAATGGGACTTACTTTTGAATAAACATGGGGAGGATTAAGCTGTAAATTGCACTATGTGCTAGTACTGCAGACTTAGAGTGTGCTTTTAACACTCCAACAGTTAACCCTGGACCAGCAACAGGTTATGGGATTTGCTGATTTATGGTTAAAGCATGTAGGTACATCCAATTATTTTTTTAAAAAATTAACAAAAGGATGGTACCAAGGCTGCAATGTAGTAATTAAGGTTAGCTGGCTGCATATATTTTGCAGCCCTCAAAACAGGGCAGTGTCTTTATGTTTTGATGACAATGAGCATTTGACAGCTCTTACTACTGATGCTGTCATCATTCAGAGCCTGTAGACAGCAACAAATGAGAGACAGCTTTTTAAATAAAAAAAGATGAAGTGGAGAAGAAAGCACAGACTGCAAAGACTAAAATAGGAATACAGCGGTGAAGCAGACGCGGGGAATTATAGAGCAAGATTAAAAACTCAATTGACTAGAGAACAAATAATGAGGTCTCTGGAGGGCGGAAGCATTTAAACATATACACTAGGGACACAAAGAGTGAGGGCAACGCACAACAGCAAATCCTTTCCTGTCGCGACCTCTAAGCAATGTTTTTGTATACCACCCTTACCAAAATAACACACCCAAGGCTTTAGTGGCAAAGTGATGGCTGTAAAACATGTTTTCACCACTAGGGCTCAGCCCCGGAATGAATGAAATAGTAAAAACAAAAACAAAACAAAAACCCCTACGTCTGAGCATTTGCGGAGTCCTTTCCATCAAGCAGCACGCCGCGCGTCTACGATTAGGGGTAGAGAGCTGCAGGTCAGCGAGTTTGACATCCAAACAGGCCGCTGTACCTGTCAAAGCCTCCCCCATCGATTTCCCCACATACACACCTGGAGCGGGCCTTCTTTCTCCCCCACCCCCGAACCCCTACTACGCCCTCAAAGCTGCTCCCCGCCCTCACCTGCCGCTAAGTTGTCCCGCAGCCGGAGCGGGCCCCGCAGGAAGTAGAGGAGGCCGAGCGCCGCCACCAAGCCCAGCGTCCGCGCCCAGGGGCCCGCCGCCAGCCTCAGCCGCTCCCACCGCCGAGGGCAGAGACTGGGTGACTGTGAGGGAGAAGGCGCCGCATCCCCATCCACAGGTCCGCTCTCCGCCATGGCTCCCGCCCTCCGCTTGCTGAGGCCTGGCTGGCTGAAGGGAGGGAGGAGGGAGGGACTAGTCGGGCGCGCCCCCGCGGCCGCCATTCGAACGACTCGGAAAGAACAGGGAGCGCGCATCGCCGCTTCTTCGCAGTCCTTGCGAGGCTCGCCCGGCTGCCTGCTGCCTGCGCCTCGGCGGCTGGGCAGGCGAGAGGGGTCTGGGCGCCCGGCAGCGGCTTTTAAGGGGGAGGGGGCATCATCCCTTCCTTCTCCTGCCGACTTGGATTCCAGCTTTAAAAGGGGTGCCGGAACATCCCTTTGGTTCCTTCGACTCTTAAAGCCGTAATCCCGCGCACACTGCAACCTTCCCCCAACCTGGCGCCCAGCAGATGTGTTGGACGACAGCTCCCATCTAGTCCCGCAAGCCAGGCCGTTTGGCCCTGTTGGCTGGGGATGAGGGGGATTGCAGTCCAACACATCTGCCGGGCGCCAGGTTGGGGGAAGGCTGCTTGTGCCGCGGTTGCTTGAAAGCCCTTTTGCATAAAGGGCATCATGCCTCAGTAGGGGCATAGAGGTTTTGGCTTTTCCTTTCCAGGCTCGCTGATATACACATTTTGTAACTTGGGCAAAGGTGGATTGCTGGAGGTGTTGCGCTGTCACTTGCTGCTCAAGGTGTGGGTCTGAGAAACTACACCCACTGTAATCTGAGCAATAGGCAGGGTTAAGGCGTAGCTGGCGAGGTCCATCCGCGTTTCAGCCACTCTACCCTTATTCAAAATGGCGTCCATAACAGCTTCAACCGGTGTCACACAACGAACAGCGACCACAACCACCGCTGGGCCGCTTTGTCTTAAAGAGCAGGCTTGCCCGGACCTAATATGGCGCTTATAGGCTTCAGTGAGATCCTAGGAAAGCGAACGCGCCCAACACTCACCACTGACATCCGGGTGGATTACTGCTTGTCACGCCCCAGCGACTCTTCCGTTCCCAGCGCGCTTTGCGCGAGGGTGACAGGTGGGGCTGGGCTCAGAGAAGCCAAAATGGCGGACTTCGAGGATCGGGTGTCGGATGAAGAGAAGGTAGGAAGTTGTTGGGTTGTTTCTGTTTTATTTAGGAACAGAAAGAAGATAATAGGTGCATATGGTAATAGCTGCATATGGTGAGGTGGTGTCCTTAGCCATTTTTGGCCATGATTTCTACGACTGCGAAGCTCCGTAAACTTAGAGGTCCCCCTTTCTCGGGTTTCGGGAGAGTCTCTTGTTTTCTATTCAGCCCTGATTATTTTCTAAATAACGTTAGTGGGAGAATATTTTCCAGTGCCCCTTTAATGGGAAATAAACTGTCTGAGAGACTGCCCCCAACTTGGACCTATTCTGTTAATGTTTCATTCTGTTTAATGGAAAATGACAATTTCCTGGTGGTGTTTAACCCAGCCACCTTCTTTTCTCCCCATTCCTAGCCCAGCGCTTCACCCATGACAGTACTCTGGATCTCTGATAGTTTATTTGTTTTTACTATTTTATTAAATTTTTATCCTGCCCTTACTCCAAGAAGATCAGGGCAGTATACCTGGTTATTTCCCATTTTGTTTTCATGGCAGTCCTGCAAGATGTGTGTACTTTCTTTTTCTTGTGGAGTGACAGATCCTATGAATGTATGCTACTTCTTTGTTTTCCTTACTGACTGGACTGTGCCTGTACTCCTGAAGCAATTCCTCAGTGAGAGAAACCCCTGTATTACTATACTTCTCAAATAATCTAGCATTCTTATCTAATAAAAGTAGTCCTGAACCCACAGCACTCATCGTGTTCCATGTTCTACTCAGGGGCAAGAGAATAATCTGGCTTGGGACCAAGTTATTTGAAAGGCTGCCTGGACCTGTATGAATCTGTTCCGGCCCTAAGGTTGGCTATAGAGGTCTTGCTCATGTGCCTGCTGGTAAGATCTATTAGAGTTGGCAGGCACAAGACATAGGGGCCTTTCTGTGGTGGCCCCATTCTTATGGAATCCCCTACTCCAAGATGAACATGTAGCTCCCTCCCTAACTGTTTTTAAAATGGCCTTAAAGACCTAGATGTTCCAGTCTGCTTTTAAATGAATGGAGGCCATCTTTATTTTACAAATGGGAGTGTTTACTGTTACTTTAAAAGTTTTATGGTACTGTTTCCATTAATTGTATATTCCATTTTATTTTAAAATCTTACCTTGTAAACCACCTTGAGGAGGCTTCACCTTGAAAATCAGTATAAATGCATTTAAATTAAATGATTAGGTCTGAATGCAAATAATTTCTTTAGAACTGAAAGCAGTTTGAAAGGAGAATTGCCACTTGTGGTCTGTATGCATTTCCACTGTTGACCTGTTTCACTGTTTGAGAGAAATGTTTGTACTCTTTTGGAAGCTATATTTCTCTCAAAGCACTTACAACTACCCTGTTTATCTATAAACATGTTTCCTATCTTTAGGAAACATGCTTTTGTCCCAGAAAAAGGTGGTAGGTAGGTTTATTACGCATTTCCTGCTATCCTCTCAGTATCTGCATCTCTCTCACATCAGAAGGAATGGGAAAGGTTTTATCCATTGGATTTAGTTTGGTCTGATAATTCATGTGTGGCACACGCTATCATTATCGAAGCATAAGGGAAAGACCAGTCTCTTAGAGAAGCCCATATTTAATACAGGAGCTGCTGGAAGTAGTTGGATGGGGGAAGCAAAGTATTCCTGATTAAGACTATTTTCTGCTCACACAAACAATTCAGTGTAGTTGTAATTCTCTCCTCATAGGCATTATCTGAGGAATTATTATCATCATACCTTATTGTATTAAATGTATCCTTACTTGAGTCTCATTGAAACATGTTTAACTAGGGAGTTGGAAGTAAATGTTTATTTGGCCTGTAACATAACTGAGCGAGGCATGAGTGGAAAAGGATTCAGAGCTGTGCCATGAAAATAATGACTTTTAGGGAGCAATCCTATGGGGATAGGTGGCTGCCTCCAAACCCGGAGGTGACCACCTATCCAATGCAGGGCAGGAGAAGCACGGAGGGGATCATTCCCTCCGCACTTCTCCTGCCCTGCGTTTGTGGCAGCTGTCTAGTCGCAGGAAGGTGGAGCAGGGGAGGAGGCTGCCAGACAACACAGGATGTGTCATATCGGCATTTCCGCCTTCCCCGCCCCGGCACACCCTGTTTTGGCCACTCCACGCTCCTCTTCCAAGCACAGGGCTGTTCCGCACTGCCTGTGAAGCAGTGCGGAATGGGGGTGGGGAGTGGGGAAGGTCAGTTCTCCAGGAACTGACCTCGGAGTGTGGACTCTGAGGTTGGGTCCCGGAAAACCACATATGCTATGGCTGTCGAGGTGCTGACTAGAAGCCATAGGATTGCTCTCTCTGTGAGTGTATGCATTGTCCTATGGCAAGTACAGTGCATATACATAATGTTCAGTTTTTCCAATATTTCCATCTAACTCTGCATAAGAGTTGAAATGCAAAGTACTCATTACAGTCACGTTTAATTGATTCTAGCTGATGGTGCCTTATCCTGTGTGGTTAGATTTGAGAAAAGCAAAATATCTATGAATGTGAAACTTTTTGACAGTGGAGGATTGCAAACAAGGTGTGTAAATATATTGGGAGGAAATAAAACAATCTTCTGAGATAAGGTGGGGTAACTAGGGAATGCAAAAAGAAGTAACGTGGCACCTTTGAAACTTAGTAAATTTATGGCATAAGCTTTTGTGGATACCACTGCATCAGATGCAGGAAGAACTATCCTGAGCTGTGGGTATATGTACGCATGGAAGTGGTAGGGAGTAAAGACTGAGGTCAGAAAAAAATTAAGGGGAGGCACTATGTACTAGTCCATGATGGGGACACGGACACACACACACACCGATCCACAGTAGGCCTATGCCTTTATTAGGATCAACCAAAATGCCACCAAAGATGCCACCATCTTTCAATTTCTTCAAGACTGTTCATCAGGCTAGATGGTAAAAAGCAAGGGATGGGTGAAGCACAGAAACATCCAAAAATTAGGCCAATTGTTGTAGCCATGATGTCTGAAGTTTAGACCCAGTCACAAAATGGAAATTACAGATGGAATGAATTAGTCATTGGTAGGTGTTACAAGTGGTACACCTAGCATTCTGGGACAAAGAAGCAATGGGTGGTAACCTCCCCCCCCCCCAAAAAAAAAAATTCTGAAAATATAAAGGCTGGCTGTAACTCAGATCTGTCTTTTGCTGTGGGCAAAACACACAAGTTCCTAGGTAGGCAGAGAACAGGACAGAAATGTGATAGTATTTCTATTAGCAAAGCCAGAGATTAATTTTAGGTGGTTCACTAGGTTAAAAAAAAGCCAGTTGAAGTCAAATTGTGTAGTACTTTCTAGTGGTTGGAGGGAACAGAACCCTCAGAATGCAAAATCATCTTCTTCAAATGGTAAATTCCATCCTGAATTGAATGGTAAATTCCATAGTACAATTCTATGCATGTTTAAACCAAAAATGTCCTACAACTCCCAGCACTCCTCCAGCCAGCCATGCTGACTGGGGGTATGCTGGGAATTGTAGGACTTTTTTTCTGTTGAAACATGCATAGGATTGCACCCTAAATATGGTATTTTCCAAAGCACATCAAAAACAAAGATGGACAATCATATTATTAATGGTAGCCATTCACAAAACAGTTGTTGCTGATAACACAAGGATCCTGGCATGGGGTAAGCTAATGTACGTGCAGTGTCATTAAAAAACAAACAAACCTTTATCCTAGTTCAAGCTACAGGAGATTTTTGATGAACTGTAATTCATTGGCTTCTATTGAAATTCCTTTGCTCAAGAATGTTGAGGATGTCCTATGTTCCCTTACTGAGGCGGCTGACTATCACCATCAGATTACACCCTTAGTTTACTTTGCCTACTGTAGCAGGCAACACTTCTAAAAACAAACAGCAGCAAATGAGTTACTACCTCATATGTGCTCTGTGTATGTAGTATGAGCCCCAGATTTGCATTTGATAGCTTACATGGAGCTCTGCTAACTTCTACTCTGTCTGTGTGTGACTTCTGTTACAGTAATGAATTAAATCTGAATGCAACCAGCTCATAAAATAAGAATCATAAAGCTTAACACAGCAAAGAATTCTTGATACAAAAGTATTGGCAGAGTAAGTAGCTGCTAAGAAACCAGTAGGCTGAAGGTTGCATGAAGATTAATATTGGTGTAAGAAGTAATGATGAAGCAGCCCTTTTTCATCTTGTGCATTCACATACAGATGTTTATCTATACAATGTAAGATTGCTCATAGTTGTCCATGTCTGATATTGGGAATTTCATCTTAGAATTTAATAAGATTGCTGTAGGGTATGGGTATGACAGTGAGATGCATCTTCCTAATCTAATTGCTAAGCCAGCAGAGACTCTAGAATTGCCACACGGGCAAAATGACAATATAGATCAGATATGGGACAGAATTGTTGAGAGTACTAGGAACTAGATGACCTAGGTAGCTTTTTAAGGCACAGAGGATCACAAATGTTGCTAATGGAAATTAGTAGAATGTAGGCCCTGTAGGAAACTTTGTTTCACATCCAAAGTCAACATTCTAGTTGCTACACCACACAGTGGAATGGAAAGAATAAAGTCAACCCACCTCCAAGGTGGGATTGTCCATATCAAATCTTGTAGTTTAATATGCATACTCCCAACCACTACTTTGGTTTTATTCTGTGTTAAATTTATGGTTTTATATTATGTTTCATTATGTTATTGTAGTTTATGGTTTTAAGCTTTGTCTTGTAAACTGCCCAGAGAGCTTCAGCTAATGGGCGGTACAGAGATGCTGATGCTGATATAACCAAGCTGTGTCGCAGGCAGGGAACAAGCAAGATTAACTGGACCAATGTACCTGTAGAGTCTGTAGCTCTAGATGACTCAGTAAATTATCTAAGCTACAAGCCAAAGGAGATAAAAACAGATCTATTGTCACTAGCCAGTACTGCCTGTTAAATTTCATCAGGTATGGCAACTGGACATGAAAAGTGAAAAACACCCATTCACATGGTCTTCCTCACCAGCAAGTTTGTTGGTGGATGTCTTGCGTAGCCAAAATTCTGTAACTAGTGAAGTTTAGTAAGCCATTTTCATGGAAAAGTGTAATATTATTTAACCACTGTTTTAAATTGGATAGAGTAGCCATAGAACAGAGTTGCATGTACCCATGACAACCCAAGTATACATTCTTCTGGCACATTTTCTTCTCTAGAGAAAGGAAGTCAATTTCTTCTAACTTTCCACATGTATATGAAATTGCAGCTAGTGAGGACCTGTTGGCATTGGTTGTTTGAGAACACAGATTTCAAAATTGCAAGCAGTTGGGAAGCTTGAAAATAGTGATTACCATACCATATACACTGGGGCTAGTTTGGTTAAAAAAAAAGACATTGGGTGAAATCCAGTTGTGTATGTCTGTTGATGGAATGGCATGAGATGATTTCCTCTACCCCTTGAGCCTCCCCAGAGTGTTGGTGGACCCTCCAGAACAGATTTTGGTGGCTGCAGGGGGAGAAGAGAGGACAACATTGGATTTCACCCACCACTCTAACCCATAGTCATGACCAAATTATTTTTCTAAGAAAACAAAATTGTGTGACTAATGTTTTTTTTCCCTTGCTGCTTGGTTGCACACATCAGGGATATGCAGGACTTGGATCTGGATCTGCTGGTAGATCTCTGGCAGATGTGCAGTAGATTGGCAAGGATTTCTAACTCCCAATTGTTCAAGAACAGCAACACCAAGATGACTCTCCAGTGCCCTAGATTATACTGCTGAAATGAAGAAAGTTTGGAATAACTAGGAGTGGAATTTTGTGTGGAAGGACAGTGGGCTATGTTCAGTTATGGTGCTCAGAACAAATTCCTGGGATTAGAATTCTTTGATGCTATGTGTATATGCCTTTTGCACCAGGCTCTGGTTGGTTAATCTCAGTGTTCTAGTAAAACACAAAAGTAGATCCCACAAGCCTGTAGTCTGTCCTCCACTAGCATACATGGCCTCTTCACCATATCTTTTGCCCTTTGGATGGATATAGCTATCTTATCTTGAGTCTTTCACTATAACTTTTTGTTAGAGTGGAAATTAAAATAGATTGGAATAAGTTAGGTAATATACACTTTTAAATTTTCTTCTCCCATATTTGAATTTGGCTCATGAAATCTGGGGTAGCATTCACCAAAAGAAAATTTAAATCCCTCTAATTTTTCTCTACTTGTTTGGCAGGACTGAGTGTGCACTATCATTCTGTGTTTGAATAAGTTGCTGTTAGTTTGATTGCAAGAGACTACGTTAGTCTGAAATGGGGCATTTTTTTCAGTAGTTCAGCTACTTGCTTTGCCTGCTTGTCATTTTGGGGGACCTCTGAGGGGACACCATAGTTGAAGATGGGCAAGCATTGGGGGAAGGTTGGATCCTACACTATTGCTCTCTCTTTCTTTCTCTATTGAAAGGGATCCTGATGCTCATTAAATAAAGTAACATATCTAAGCCCTGTAGTTGTAGCAGTACTTTAATGCAACCAGAGTGTCATGCTTACTGCTTACAGATGCACTTTCTAATAAAAGCACATACTATAATTTGAAGGAGACTTTCAGCCATCTAGGGCAGTGCTCTGGAAAGTCTATAGAAAAGCTATGGGGTAGAAGTCATTCTAGTGACTGCTTTTCACTAATCTCTCTCACAACGATGTCTCTCTCTTTTTTTAAATGCTTATGAGTTGCAGTGGCAGCTTGGGCATAGTAGTACAATCTATTCTATTATCCATTCTTCCCAAGCATGTGTTACAGTTCCAGAAAATGTAGCAGTCACTTCTCCTGTTTGGCACCATGATACCAAAGGTACTATGTTCCAGTTCTGTTACATAGATCTGGTGCTGACAGTCAGATATGTAGTAGGCCCAAATGTCTGAGTCCCTAATTGTTTTTTACCCAGTTAGTAGCTTTTGAGACAACTTTACAAAACTCCAGATGATTTCATATGTTCTCAACACTGGAAGCCAGCAATAGGCCATTATTACATCAGCTCTGTCAAAAGTCTGTTATCGAATAGCAATAATAAAAAGAACTATTACTAAAATGTCCAGCAACTCTGCTTGCATGATTAAACTAGATCATTTTCAGCTTGTGACCTGATGATGTGGACAAGCTGCTTGGTTTGGTCAAAAAGACAACTTACCTCTCGATCCCTGCCCATCCTGGCTTATAGTCCAGGGAGGGGAGATGGTTAAGCGATTTTTGCTGAATATTATTAATGCCTCACTAAGGGAAGGTAATTTTCCATTATGTCTGAAAGAAGCAATTGTTAGACCGCTTCTGAAGAAGCCTTCCCTTGACCCCCTAGACTTCAATAATTATAGTCCAGTAAGTAATTTACCATTTGAGGGCAAGGTAATCGAGAAGGCGGTGTCCGTTCAACTCCAAGCAGTCTTGGATGAAACTGATCACATAGACCCATTTCAAACTGGCTTCAGATCGGGATATGGAGTTGAGACTGTCGTGGTCGCCTTGGTGGATGATCTTCACCTGGGAATCGATAGGGAGACTGCATCCCTGTTGATTATTTTGGATCTCTCAGCAGCATTCGATACCATTGACCACTGTATCCTTTTGGATCACCTGAGGTTGGGGGCACTGCTCTGCAGTGTTTCTGCTCCTTTCTCTCAGGATGGTTCCAGATGGTGTCGTTCAGGGATAGTTGTTTCTCAAAAAAGGAACTATTATGTGGAGTTCCTCAGGGCTCCATTCTATCCCTGATGCTGTTTAATATCTACATGAAAGCGCTGGGAGAGATCATCAGGAGGTTTGGGGCTGGGTGATGACACCCAAATCTATTTCTCCATAACATCTTCATCCAAGGAAGGTATGATTCCTCTGAATGACTGCCTGAAGTCGGTAATGGGCCTGATGAGGGAGAACAAGCTGAAGTTGAATCCAGGCAAGACAGAGGGGCTCATCATGAAGGGTCCTAATTCAGGTATTGAGGTGTGTCAACCAGTTCTAGATGGGGTTGCACTCCCCCTGAAGGAGCAAGTTCGTAGCTTGGGGGTGCTTCTTGACCCAACCCTGCTCCTGGCACCCCAGGTGGAGGCAACAGTGAGAAGTGCCTGTTATCACCTTCTGCTGATACATCAGCTGTGCCCATTCCTGGAACATGTGGACCTGGTAATGGTGGTGCATACACTGGCAACCTTTAGGCTTGATTTCTGTAATGCGCTGTACTTGGGGCTGCCTGTATATTTAATTCAGAAACTTCAACTGGTACAAAATATGGCAGCCAGGATGGTCTCTGGGACATCCCGTGGAGACCATATTACACTGGTTTTAAAATCTTTACACTGGCTGCCAATTTGTTTCTGAGCAAAATATGAAGTACTGGTTCTTACCTTTAAAGCCTTACATGGTCTAGGTCCAAGGTACCTTAGGGAGCACCTTCTCCCCTACATCCCAGTCCACCACTTAAGGTCCTCTGAGGGCTATCTGCTGCAGCTGCCTAACGGGAGATTGGCAGCCACACGCAAGAGGACCTTTTCCTTTGCTGCCCCTCAGTTGTGGAATGACCTGCCGGTTGAAATGTGCCTGCTGACGGTTTTTAGGCAAGCATTAAAGACTGTTATTCCAGCAGGTCCTCCCTTTTTAGAACTCTTGTTCCTTTTGCTGACTTTTGTATACTGTTTTTAAGCCGGGTTGTTTTAAGCTGGGTTGTTTTATTGTTGGATTTTTATTTTGTATTTTGTTAAATTGTTTTCAGTTCAAAGTTGTTTTTCATTATATGTTGTTTGTATATATTGTCCGTATGCTTAATGTAAATGGCTTTTAAACGTTGTATATTAACTTTTGTAAACTCCCCAGAGAGCTTCGGCTATGGGGCGGTATAGAAATGTAAAAAAAAAAAAATCAAATGTATGTTTTGTCCCATTTTGTATGGGTCGTATGGGTCCTTCACTTGATCTGAAAACTCTAGATAAAAAATGTGGATATGAAACACAACTAATGGAAGTGTTAAATTCTTAAAATGTGTCAGTGGATATGGAAAAGAATATATGGTGATGGACAGGAGTACATATGCAGTTGTTTGATACCAGAACAGCTTTTGAACCTGTACAATTGTGTCGATGAGGGAGTTTCAGCGTACATGTTGTCATGTCTTCATGTTGCAGGGAGTTAAAAAGCTGCACTTCGTATGCTCAGCTGTTAAGATACAAGAGCCCTAACTTAGTTTGTCACCCCCTGGCTTAACAGCCTTCCAGTAAAGCATTTAATGATGGTACCAAAACAAATGAACAAAAAAAATTAGTTCAGGTTTTCTCAAATGAAACAACCAGGGACTTTCAGTGGGCGACAGAGACACCAGTTTGCACTATTGGCTTGTATGCTATGTGATCCTGCTGTGGCTGCTCCTGTTGCCACCAAGCATTTTTTGTAGCTTCAGCTGCAGCCACAGCTAAAGACCTGTTTAAGGACCACTGAATACATTGACTCATTAAGCCCACCTGATTTCTCTGCAGGTTCGTATAGCCGCAAAGTTCATCACCCATGCACCTCCTGGGGAATTCAATGAAGTGTTTAATGGTAAGTAAAAAAGAACAAAACGATTCATGCAGGTTCTCCATTGTATTAGTAGCAAAATAAACATTGTATGTTTACAGCCTGTAATCAGAAATCAATTTATTTAAGGCCAAGACTTTGAAAAGTTCTTGCTGCTGGGAAACGGAGGCAGGGATTCCTAGCATTTGAAAGTTGGGAACTCGGTGCTCTTTAGAAATCATCTCAGGTTTAATATGTCTTCAGTACCTATAATCATGGAATTGCTTGTGGGAGTGCATTGGCGCTCGTTGGCCTTTTCACATATATTGGCCTGTCCCCACAACAGGATATTCTTTCTGGCAGGGAAGCAGGGACTATGCAAGCAGACACCTGGTAGACTGCTCTGATTCGGTGCCTGGGTGAAGGAAGATGAAACTATAGCTTGTAACTGACTGAACGCTTCAGTGATGCCGGTGCATGTGTACACTGGGAGTTTGTTACCCTTCAATAGCACAGAAAGGAAAAGTGTATTTGTTCAGGGGGTACACTTGAACTGTCCGAATAGCACAAATTTCAGTATCATTGCAGTAAATTGGAGCCATTGTAGGTTGCAAAAAATAGCAGTTTGGTTTCTGTCAAAGTAATAATAAAGTGCTAAGAGTATTGTGATTTTGCAGCCTGGCAGCTGTTTTTGCCTTAGTTCTGTCTAAAAATGCATGCATTATTGGTCTCCCCAACACCACTCCAATCTGAAGGATTAGCTTTTACCTTTTTGAAACATAGCTTTCAGACATAGACTATTTACTAAGAAAATTACAGCCTCCAAAGAGTGGTGAAAACAGCCTGTAAAGAAAACAGTTTTCAAAAGAATTAACTAGAGCAGTGGTTTGTGTACGTTGCTTTTTAGAATATCCATTCTATATTTCTGTGTTAACTTTTCATATGTTTCTAATGGAAGCTCTTGCACTTCTAGAGAGGAAAACTAATGTTGTTAACAAGCTCTGTTAGCAATACATGCTGAACAAGTTATTTACTCAAGCATGTATCTGGATACCCGTAAACATTACATCAAAGCATTGGAACTGTTGGTAATCTATGTGAATATTTTCTTTTCCTTAGATGTTCGGTTGCTGCTTAACAATGACAATCTTCTTAGGGAAGGGGCAGCTCAGTAAGTACTGCTGAGCATTGTGTGTGTGTATTTAAATGAAGAAACATGATAGATTTTATAGGGAAATCTATGTGCTTCTATCTTAATAACATGGAATACATCTTCACCCCTGTTTTAAATGGCATAGTTTCCACTGGAATCACTGTAAGTCCTGCATTTTCTTAATGGCAATAACTCTACCAGTGGGCTTATGCCAGCTCAGACTTATTCTGTGCTACTTGCTCAGGCTTCTGATTCACCTCACAGTGTGGGCAGCAGCAGAAGGTGGCATCAGGGTGTTCCTTTTGGCTTGATTAACAGAAGGGCAGCAGCTAATTATTTTTTGGTGTACATTCACACAAAATAATTGGACTGTGCTTCTTTCAGAAAGCATCAATGTAACGGTCAGAATCCAAAGATCCACATGATTAGTTTTGCATGGGCAATAGAGTTTTAGGCTTATGTTTCTTGAACAGCGATCCCCATGCCACATAATAAACTCTCTTTGAAACTCAAAAGGAAGTTTATGATGTACCATTAGGATCTTCTCTTCTCAAAGAAGAAAAACATAAAAAACCCAGTGTGCCTAAAGACGCTGTTTTGATCCTGACCAAAATTGGTTTAAGTGAAAACAGTAATTTTAGCTTCAAAATTCTCACAGAAAGAAGTAATCAGGTTTGTACCCTTTAATTTTTTGCCAAGACTTTAAAATGAAAAACTTTGAGCTATGCTGTCAGTGTATTTCATTGATTGCTCCGTTACATTAGCAGAACTTCTCAAGGTTAGTTATGACACTGCATGTTAAGATCTGTGTTATCTTTAGCTATGTGATTTGCATCAGGAGTGGGGAAATAATTCTATCTTATTGCTTCCAGTACTGAGGTGGCAGTGTTCACTATAAGCCTGCTGTCTATGAAAGTCATATACATTCTTTCTGTAGTGTGAAAATATGAATGTAAGACCAAAATTGTGTAAGAACGTTTGAAAACAATGGGGTTATGTGAGTATCTTTCTGTAGAATCAGAATCTAATACTTGTTACCCATCTCTGACAGTGCATTTGCCCAGTATAACATGGATCAGTTCACTCCTGTGAAGATAGAAGGGTACGATGATCAGGTAAATTAAAATTCTCTTTTCCACTCCCTATGGTATTTGTGAGTGACTCTTTCTACAAAAATCTGGATAAAAAGGAACAATTGTGCATAAACTGATCCCTGATCAGTTTCCTTTATTTCCTTGTTATGCACAGAATGTGCCTGTTCTTGTGGAAATTTTTGAAGGCCAGCTCACATGATGCTCAGTTCAGGATGTCATTCATGTTGCATATATGTACACTGGAGCTTGTGTGCATGGTGAAGCAGAGACTTTTGAGCATATGTCTGCTTTTTAAAGCACTATACCCAGGTCACCTTCTGCTTTAGAAACAGGACTGCGTTGAAGAATCTGTACACATGTTGGGACAAGGAAACAATTGCTTCACCGTATGCACAAGCTCAGCTTAAATATACTTAAGGCATCTGTTGCCCCCCATATCGCTATCAAACTGAGTCATCAAGACGGTTACAGCAACCTAGCATGCCAGTTTTAATAGGCACAGCATCTTGTACAAACTGTTGTAGGTACCAACACCAACTTGAAGCCTGTTCAGGCCTGATGGTAAAATGAAGCATCAGAAGCAGTAAGGGAGCAAAGCAAGAAGAGGGCAGCTGGAGTAAAGGGGAAAAAAGGTGCAGCAAGAAAGTTGGGAGTGGGTAGGGGTAACCATGATGGCAAAGGGGAGGGCTCGTGAAGTTTTATGGATAATAAACTTATCCCTTTTCATACTCACAGTTAATATAAGGCTTCATGTTTAGAGCTAATCTTATGTTGTTCAGAAGTTACGTAGTTCCTTCTTTGACACAGCTTCTCAGAGGCTTGCCTCAAGAGAAGGTGGTTTGGGGTTTTTCTTTTCACTTTCCCAGGAAGCTGTTGGTGTTGCAAGGTTGGAGAGTTGTGAGCTGCTGATCTGATCCAGTCTTTTGCTTTTTAAGTAGGGAATAGCTATTATATCCTAAAGCCTTTTGGGAACTGGATAGCATAATGTTTCCAATAGATCCCTGCCGAGTTCCAAAGAGTCACGCAGGCCAGTAAGTTGATTGAACCACCCTGAACAGATGTTCTTATTTAAGAAGCAGAGATACCAATTTCTTGCGCTTTTTAAATTAATCAGTATTTGTTTAATTGTTGAGATATGTCTATATGGTATCGCCATAACTAAACTCCAGGGCAGCTTTCCGCAGCCTGGTTACCGCCAAATGTTTTGGATGATAACTCCCAGCATTCTTGAACATTGGCCATGCTGGCTGGGGATTATGGAAGTTGAGGTCCAAAACTTCTGGAGGACACCACAGCGGGGAAGGCTGATCTAGGGAAAGGAGGCAATAAATGATGGATATGCATAATTTTTGGAACTATTTCTGCCTGGGTTGTTAGAGCACATTCTGTCCACTTTGGAATAATTTATGGCAGGGGTAGGCCACCCAGTACCCTCCAGATGTTTTGGACTACAACTCGCATAATCCCTGACCATTGGCCATGCTGGCTAGGGCTGATGGAAGTTGTAGCCCAAAGCATCTCGAGGGCACCAGGTTCATTGTAACTATTAATGTCCTTGCAAAACCAAGAAGTTTCTTCATTTAAATAAATGTTTTTACCTGAAACAAGAGCCAAAGAAATCTGTCATAAGAAGATGTACTCACAGTGGGCTTGTCTTTTTTTTTTTTCAAGGTCTTAATCACAGAGCATGGCGATCTTGGTAATGGCCGATTTTTAGACCCGAGGAACAAGCTTTCCTTTAAGTTTGATCATCTAAGGAAAGAAGCAAGCGATCCCCAGCCAGAGGACACAGATGCAGCACTAAAGTCCTGGAGGGATGCCTGTGACACTGCATTAAGAGCATATGTGAAGGATCACTATCCACATGGCTTTTGTACTGTTAAGTATCCAACCTCATTTTATGATGACGCAGTGTTCTTATGTTATTTAATGTAAAAAGCCTCAATATTTTGACTCTACCAGTGGTATTTATATCTTGCCTTTTCCATGTTGGAATGGGACATTTAAAGTGTGTGTGTGTGTGTTTATGGATGACCACCTAAAGCAGGGATAGGCAATGTAGTGCTCTTGGGCACCAATCTGCCCTCAAATATCTTTCTTGGCTCCCAGCAAGGTGCCCTAGTCCTCCCACTTTTTAATTTAAATTTACACATTTTCTTACCAGCAGCCAGGATTACTGTGAAATAGGTTTCTGTTGGTGCTGAAACTGAGGATTCAAAGAGGTTGTTTAGTGTTTGGGGGCTCAGAACCCACCTCAATCTTTGGGGGCAGTTTACTTGTCCTTTGCCATGCCTCCCATGGCAGCTATTTTGTGGTGGTGCCCAGGACAGTTTCTCAAATTGCCAAATGTGCCCACAGCCCAAAAGGATTGCCTACCCCTGACCTAAGGATACAAAAACTGAAGTATAGAACTTTGAAACGTGTTCTGTAGACTTTAACTGGCTCCGCTATCTTCTCTGAATGGTCCCCAAATACCTCCTCCTTTCCCCTCAGTAGAAGGAAAAGTGTAAAAGATGTGTACACTTTGTGCTTAAATTGCCTGCAGTGCCTATCAGACATTTTAATATAATGGAGGAGACGTACATAGTCTTGGGCATGCTGGCAAAAAGAGTACATGGAAAAATCTGCACATAAGTAACAAACATCAGGGAGGTACATCCATCCTCAGGAAAGCAGGGTGTGGAGTTTCAGCCTGGTGTTCTTTGAAATGAGGTGTACCAAAGAATTGGGCAGCCTTTCCCAACCTAGTGGCCGGTTGATGTTTTGGACTACAACTCCCAGCATTCCTGACCATTTGCTATGCTAGTTGGGGCTGATGGGAGTCGGATGTCCAAAACATCTGAAGGCTAGCAGATCGGGGAAGGCTGAAATAGGTTGTCCTTTAGATGTTACAGTAACAGTACAGGAGCTGCTTTTCCATAGGTTCATCACATGGTGTTCCTGTAGTGCAGCCTTCCCCAACTTGGTGCTCTCCAGATGTTTTGGACTGCAACTCATGTCAGTCCCAGCCATCATGGTCAGTGATCAGGAATAATGACAGTTGTGGGTTCAAAACCAAGTTAAGGATGGTTGCCGCGGTGCTTGAAGGTCCACAACCATATGCCAAGTGCATAGTTCCTTAGCCAGGTTACAAGCATGTAGTGAGATTGAGATGATGATCAGGTGGCAAAGACTCGACTGGACCTATTCTTGTGGTGGTGGGCCTTTACATGTGGACGGATTGAACCCACAGAGAAGCGTCTCCCACCCCACTGCTGTAACATCTAATGGTAATGCAGTTTGAAGTGTGTGTGTTCTCTTATTTATGTAAACTTTTCTTCTGGAAACAGGTTTATAGTAAGACTATAGATGGGCAGCCAACGGTCATTGCTTGCATTGAAAGTCACCAGTTTCAGCCCAAAAACTTCTGGTAAGCCTGTCTATAATATTTTCCTTTAATTCATAGTCAGCACAGATTTATCCTCACTAGTCCATATTATCCTTCACTTCTTCTGGAAAGGGGGAACTATTTGCCTTCATTTAATTGGTTACCTTCTCTGGAAGTTTAAAGTAAATTCTACAGAGGTAGATTTGCTTTTTGGGCCAAATTTCATGCAATGGTAAAATGTGAATTTGCATTTAACATGCTGGTTTTATAAATGCAAATACCACCAACTGGGGACCAGTACATCAGAACTGCAGCCAGCCAGGGAGGGGGAATTTGAACCTGGAATTTGCATTGGGAAGAAATTCCACATTGGGGGCATGAATTCCCCTTCCCCAGATTTTTAAGAATCTGCATGTTAAAAGCAAAGAGGCATTTAAATCTGGTTGTAAAAGGGAGAGTGGGAGAGAACCAGCTGGCTGTAGCCTCAAAGTCTGAGGGCCTTAACTGCTGCCTTATTCTACAGATAGAATAAATCATCAGGCGAGCCACTGAGTATTGGACTAAGAGCACACAATCTTATATAACTAAATTATGCCCATTTCATTATAATTAACAAAAACATCAGTAAAAAACAGCTGTCATCTCCTGTTGTAATGAGAACAGATTTCAGCTGTGAAGTACTGTTCATCTGTATAAGAGTTGCTATCTCTGAATTCTAGGTGAATCTGCCTGAAGAGGTGAAAACATGTCATTAGCCTGCTTCAATAAACCTATTTGGGGGGAGTTGTTCTTGGCAATTTCCCCCTTGCTGTAATGAGATGTTTGGTCACTGTCGGTGTCTTTTCTGTTCTATGCAGGAATGGGCGCTGGAGGTCAGAATGGAAGTTTACCATCACGCCACCTACGGCTCAGGTGGTTGCAGTGCTCAAGATCCAGGTCAGTTAAACTACACAGAAAGAACGTCAGTAGAAGCAATGAGGCTTCCCTTGGTGGTTTCTGCATGCGTACCCCGTAAAGAAAAACTGTTGGGCTTCAATGGCATGAGTGCTGTGTTGGCTGACACCTTCCCAAATGTAAATCAAAATTACCGGTTAATGAGTAAAATCCAACATCAGTCAGATTTACTAGGACTTTGGTTGGACTCAACATGTCTAACATCAGAACTAGGCTCTTACAGACTCGCATAGCCAGTATAAAAGGTGCTGAGACATGCTACAGCCCACACCTTGGTATGATCACAAGTGTAGTAAATTGTAAGCCCTCTAGTGGAACCTTCCAGGATATTCTATATTTAAAACCTATTTACAGATAACGCAGAATAACTGGCTTTTAACGATTGGAGGCAAAACCTTTGATTTGTCCAAAGAATCTCAATTGGCCATAGGCATTATTCATTAAATGACTGTTTGAAGGAAGTGTGAAAATACAATGTATATCTCGACTGCTGGTTTGGTGATTTAAAAGAGAACAGGATAGTTCTCTTTTGGCCCCCATGCATTAGCTTTCTAAGCTACACTATGGCTTTAATTCAGTGGCTATAACACTGGTCACAGTTATGGCCCAGTTCACACCATCGGTTCCAACTCTGGGTTGTCTCTCCCCCAACAACACAGAATTCCCAGTTTGGAGAGCATGATGAACAACCTGGTTCAGACATCATGCTAAAGAAACCAACGATAAGAGCATCCCCAGGTTGTTGAGCGATCGGGCGGTGTGAGCCAGCACACTTACTCTCTCCCGCTTGTTCACAAGAACCCAACTGTGTCCTTTAAACATGTCATTGTGTGCAAACTGGGTCTATAAGTCTAGCATCCTGTCCATAACATTACTTCAAAACGGCCTTGCCCTTTAAAAAAAAAATCCATTCAAAAATCTGTTTGGCTTTGACCGTCCTCAACCACCACTAAAACATAACACTCAGGAACAGTGAGTAACAAATAACATTCAGAGAGCAATTATTTGCCTGATTCTCCTATTGATTGCCATGGCAAAATTTGCCACATTATCTGGTCATTTTGCTGTCTAATAAAAATTCATGGGCATGATCCAACCAAATTAATCACAGCTGAAGTTTTAAGTCCCATTGATTTTACTTAACTGTAAAGATTTAACTGTCTCCAGGATTTTAGGATCCTGAAATTTAGGATATCGGTGATTTTTTAATTTATATATACAGACACCACCACTACTGACAATTCCAATCTTTTTTAGTTATTATTTTCATTCCAGAAACTAAAAAAGTGTTGCCTCCTTTACATCATTAGAGGTGAAACTCAAAAATTAGAGCCCTTTCTTTGGACTATTTATGTTATGTTTAACTATATTTCTGTTAATTTAACGACTTCAAGTATTTTCATAAGCTGTTCTGAAATAGTAGAAACATTAGGGAATTTCCAGTGGCAAGCACATATTAATTTTGCAGAAACTGACAATTCATAATGAAGAACCTGGATGATTTATATCTTCTAAGTAATTAAGAACAATTGTGAAAGCATCATGGGCAGTATCCAATGGGGGGCTTACGCCCCCACTGATTCTCTTGCACCCCGCCAATTCCTGTCCACAAGCGGTGCCCACTGCTTGCAGAACAGAGGTTTAGCACTTCCGGGGCAATCAGAAATTAGCGAAAATGCTAGTTCCTGGAACAGGGCAGGTTGGCGGAGCTTGCATAAGGAAGCTCTGCTAACTTGACCTGCTCCAGAAACAAGTGTTGGATACTGCCCCAGAATTCACCGTTATCCCAGTTATCTGCTGAATAATATATTTTTATCTGAAGCCAGTATGCTTGAGCCTTAAGACAACCACCAAACGTGATGCAAGTCTGCTCTTAGAGAATGATATTTCCAACACTTAAACATATTCACATGATAGTCTGTTTAATCTGAGAAGTAATTTATCATCTATACAATAATTTATACTGAATCTCCTTTATGTTAACAGAAACCAGCTACTTAATTCCTCCATGAATTCCCCCCCCACACACATCTGATTTAGGATATCATAGACTATACCTAGACTACAGAATCTTAGAGGCTTTCCCCTTGTTTTCAATTTAATACTTTCTGGCATAGCTGATTTTAAAAAGGTCCTTGTTCTTAAATCTTTCTTCCAAAGCTAAATCTGTTCTCTAAAATGACTGATGCTAGAGGTAAAATATTTGGACAGGATATTATTTAATTTGTCTCAAGAACTCAAAAGTTGCACTTGAATTAATTTTTCTCCTTGTGTCCTCTCAAGAGTAACCGTCTAAGCGAAGGCAGTGTCTCTAAAGGAATTGATATCGATTCCTGCAAATAGTCTACATTATTTTTTTTCTGTAAGCCAGTGTACTTCATCCAGTGCATTTGGGTGGCTTGACAGTAAGCAAATCAAACAGTGAAGAGCTAGCCACCCCTTCCAGAGGGGAAACTGCATGTTTAGACAGAAAAAATTCCTACAACTCCCAGCGGGGACTTTTGTAGGACTCTGTCTAAACATCCATAGGATTGCACCCTAACTTAAGACTGCTTTCCATCCCAAACAAATTTTAATAGCTGTTCACTTCCTGAAAATCAACTAACACAGGCAGTGACATAAACAAAAATATAAATGTTGGGAGCATCACCATTTTAATCATGGCCACCGTTGCAAGACGAAATAATTTTAAAAGGGACCACCTCTCCAGATCCACTTAATACTATTCATATGTTTCCCATTATTTAACTTTAGCAGTTGTTGCAAATAGCTTTATACAGAAATATTTAACTGATTGACTATCTCTTCATAGCCCTGAATAACACAACAGAGCCCACTGTATGGGTCTTATTTTAACTTAGGTGCATTACTATGAAGATGGTAACGTGCAGCTGGTTAGCCACAAAGACATACAGGATTCTGTAGCAGTTTCGGTGAGTGGAGCAAGTTTGCCGAATGCATCATTTTCTTTCTTTTATTGCATGCAATTCTGCTTTCAAACCTGGTTCGGAGTGGGGGCTTTCACTGGAATGCTCCTTCAGCACTGGGTGCCAGTCTGTGCTTATACACAAGGATCTGTGCAAGAAGGCATGCCTCATCAGATAAACTAATACCTCTGAAGTCACTCTGTGCTTGAGGGGTTCTTTCTCTCTCCTTCAGGGGATAAAAGCCCCCTTTGTATGCTATATGCCTGAAGACTACTTCATGTAATCAAGGACAGTGGGGCCCCACCCCTGAGGTTCTGTAGCTTCCCCCAGGGCCAACTCCAGCATCTGCAGGGGGAAAGACCACACCTGTAAGCTTTCCCAGGAGCTGGAAACTTGCGCGGTCAGGATTGGTGGGGATCACGAAATAGCTCCACTGCACCTTGATCGCATGGAGCACCCTTCACCGTTAGCATAACGTACTAAGGGGTCTATTGATTAACTGCTTCTGTCTTCTTTCTGAGTGGGTGGTTAATGAGTTACAAATCCCCCACATCAAAGCCATGCACATGGAGGCCTAAAAGTTGAGAGGCAGCTGCTTCATAAAAAGGTGAGTCACACATAGCTGTGATCACACAGTAAAACACAAACAGATCTGTTATGCAATCAATACTTCTTTAAGAACAGTATCATTCCTCCAGTTTACTGTATTCTGCTGATTACTATTCAGACATTGGGAGCTGTGGTACCCACATTCATTCCAAAATTCAGAAATGTGTATTCACCATTCTGTGAAACTGTTGTGTAGAAGTTCATTTAGAAGCTTTGTGATGTTCACCATGTGGTGATAGACAAATTGTTGCTTTTTTATCTTCCTAGAATGATGTCCAAACAGCCAAGGAGTTTATTAAAATAATTGAACATGCAGAAAATGAATATCAGGTAAGAGCGTTACCCTTTAAAAGAAATATTTGCTTGAAATATATTTAATTTGGAGAAAATCCATTTTATTGTATTCTGTTTGTTGTAAGCTGTGTCCATTATTTTATTACATTTATATTATATTGATTAATTTATTTAATTTATTTAATTTATTTCCCAAATATATCCCACCTTTCTTCCATAATACAACTCAAGGTTGCTTACATAAGGACCACATGCAGTCTGTCACCCAACCTGCTCAGCTTCAGCAAGGTTTCTGTATCCAGGGCCTTCGGATCTCTGCATGCAGAAGAGAAGGTGGATGTACCACAGCAGCATTCAAGGAAACAACAAATAGACTGGGTTTGCACGACATGACAACCCATCGTGGGTCACAAGCCACGATGAGTTGTTGTGTTATCCGAACCCAGCAGAGCAATTCCATTGTGGGTTGTTGAAAAGTGCCACCAAGTCTTTGGTCAAAGAGCAGCCAAAAATGCTGTCACTCCTCTCCTCACGAGCAATCTTGGTTGCTGAAGTCTGCCTAGCAGCAAATTGCGCTACGGCAACCTGAGCCCCCCCCCCTTCCTCGGCAGTCTCCTCCCTCACCCCCTACTGTTTTTTGCTGCTCCGTTTATTTGCAAAGTAGCTTTTTCTTGCCCGTGTGAGCCTGCTGTATGTAATCTGCACAGCGACCTTGAAGGAGCTTGGTATCCTGCCAACTTTAGCTGTGTCCTTGCCCTTACCTTACCCCCCTACTGCAACGTTTCCCAAAGGAGTCACCAAGGGAAAATTCTGATTTTTAAGTGAAGAAGCATAACATATGCTGTCGTTTAACGACTGAACAACAACAACAGTCCATATTATAAAATCCCTTAATACGATGTCAAGTGTAAAGTTACATTGCATTTGTGCAATGGATAGGTACTGATATTAACACCACTTCTTGGCGACCAATTCCCACTGTCCATAGCCAATTTCTCCTAGCCACAGGAGCCCTAATCTAACCTCCCCTGTAACAGCCCTTCCTGTACAGGGGAACTAATTTTCCACCCAGAAACAGTTGGTGCAGGTACTGTAACAGTTGCAGGCCACAAAGTTTGCTTTCTAGGGCCATTTGCTCCCCATACAGCAGTAAGGATCGCGCAGGCAAGTCCTCACCAATGCTCTTCTCACAAGATCCCAGCACAAAAGCATTGCAAGAATTGGCCCTCAAAAAATCTAGGGCCCCAGCAGAGTTGGAGGGAGAGAAATGGTGTGAGAATTCAGGCACATTTCTGGAGTGAGGCTGAACTAGGCACATTCATAGATCTCTGGATAACCCCAGGAGTCCTTGCGGAGCACCAGTCGTGACAATCTGTTCCCCTTGTTTTCAGTTGAGATGTTACTATGGGGCCTTACTTGCACACAGTGCAAAGAGAAGCTGCATAGGCTGAAGAAAAAGTTTAAGGAGATCACAACGAGTGCTCAGGGGTCAAACTGTGTACTGTGCCATTCTTTGACAAGCTTGCTACTATCCTGCTAGGTCGGAGGGACGTGACACCCGGTTATACCACTGGCGGTGAGATTCCATTGAGCCACCCACAAAGAGTTGGGTCCCGGCCCATGAAGAACTGCCAATCTCTGACCCGTGAATCGTCCTCTCCAACTCCAGGCATGTCAAGATGTACTGAGCCCTATAGTGCGTGAACAGTAGGTTCTGGTAGGCCTGGGCTGCATAGGGCATCTTCTGCAAGTATTTCAAGACCCCCAGGTCATGGGCCACCCCCAAAAGTATTCCGATTTGAGCCGTCAAAAGCATTTATTCCTGTTTCTTCAATCTCTCTGCCTATACCTCCCTCTTACTCCCCCCCCCCCCGGTATTCCCAATACTTAACACAATAGTAGTTCGACTTTTTGAGAAGCTGCACCTATTTCTCTATCTGCAGCAGAATGAGTGCCAAACTTGGTCTACGAACCAAGATCTTGCTGGAGCCTGTAGGCTGTGCAGGCTGGAGAGTGTGGTTTTCAGGCTGCAGTAGCCCCTTCCCCCTTTCACTGCCACCCAACTTTTAATACTAATGGTGCTGGCTTTCCCCATCCCCAAGGGACCAAAATAAGAACCTCCATCCAAAGTGCCGATTTCCCATGCCTGTGCCTCCACCCCCCTCTGCTTCTTCTGCTCATCCTTTCTCAGCAGCTGCAATGGCATGAGAAGTGGCTGCTTCCATGACTATCCTGTACTTTGAAGGGAGTTATGGCAGAAGGAGCACTTAGTTCTGCTGCAATTGACACTGCCCGAAAAGCCCTGATTACCGCGATGACCTGCACAAAGTCCTCAAGTGCCATTGCACAACATCTGCACCAGATACCCTAATGGCTCCGCTGCACTGTACGCTGCAGGGGGAGGGGAGGGGGTAGAGCGAGGCTACATAAGGAGCCTTTTGCAGTCTGGTGCAACAAGGTTCAGTGGTCTGTGGCGGCTGCAAGTGTCTGACTTCATAGAATGAGACTGCAAATCCAAAGTCGCTGCTGCCGTGATGGAAGAGCTCATTGATGTGTCGTCTGTTGGTGGTCACTCCCGTACACCGAAGCTGTATGGAAATAAATTCTGGACAAGGATGCTTGGGATGATGCCAGATTTCATGGCACCTTCTGCATATCCTGGACCACTTGAAATCGTAGCCATGGAAATTAGGCCTCTAATCCATCATTCAGACACAGTAATGGGGAAATCCGTATCAGTGAAAAAGAGGTTGGGGCTGACCTTGTACAAACAACATTGGGGACCACCCCCTCGCCACTACCTTCAGAGTAGGGAAGTCTACAGCATGTGAAATCTTCAGAGAGACAGTGCACATTCTGAACGAGCTCTACCTCACTGATGACATAAAGATTGAAGATGAAAGCAAGAACATGTGGGGTTTCTGTGAACTGGGGTTTCCTCAGGCGGTGGGGGCCCTGGAT
This sequence comes from Heloderma suspectum, assembly GCF_057233095.1. NCBI lineage: Eukaryota > Metazoa > Chordata > Lepidosauria > Squamata > Helodermatidae > Heloderma > Heloderma suspectum. The sequence goes on from NC_139461.1 coordinate 259,208,756, forward strand.
TCTTTTCATGTGTGCATTTCAGCTCCTCCTGGGAGGGGCAAGGAGTTCTCCAACTGTAAATGCTTTTACAGCATGGTACTCCAGGTGCTTGTGGGCTCTAATGGGAGATTTATGGATGTTTACGCAGGGGTTTCAGGGAGAAGCCAGGACACAGCTATCTTCTGGAACTCACCTTTGGCAGACAAGCTAGCCACGGAGAGATTTTTCACCAGCTCCTCTGCTACGGTAAACAGCTTCCCAGTGCTCCCCCTCATTCTTGAAGACCAGGCCTTTGCAGTTCAGCTGTGTCTTACGGCACTGTACCAGGCTTTGAGGGAGGCCAAACAGGAAAACATTTAACTGTTAAATTTACCACAGCCATGCAAGACTGCCTGGGGAGCGTGCTTTTGACTGCTTAAAGGCACTGTGGTGCTCCCTTGACACGCATCTGGATGTGGAGGAAAACCTCTTGCCAGAAGTAATCGTCGCTTGCTGCATTCTGCACAACATCTGTGAGTCAACGTGCTCCTTCAGGACAACCCTAAGCTACCAGGCCCAGGGGCTGAAAACGACACTGTTGCCATGGATGGGCAGGCAAATGAGCCCACACTGCTTCCCTTGAATCCAGCCTCCGAATCAGCAACTCGGAAGGAAGCTATAAATATCTGTTCAGCTATCTCTGAGTGGACCTGGACCCATTACCTGTGTGTGTACCCTTACTAAGAAGGACTCACAACTGCAGAAGTGCCTTTCCTGCCAGCCTATGGAATACTTGCTAGAATTGCTAAAATAAAGTGAAATAGTGTACCTCCCTTCCCTATGAGCATCCGTTGAAGCATAGCAACCTCCCCATCCCTCAGAACCTTCTGTTCTATCATTGCAGCCCACCCCACAAACCAGTAGCCCAGTTCCTTGCATTTCCCATTTAGAACTAATAACCCACCACATCAGCACCCCTAATACAAGTGATGCCTAATAGTGCCTTCCAAGTGAAGACTAGTTATGTAGCCGTTTTTACAGTGAGAACAGAAACCGCCACCAACTGTTCTTTCTCAATGAAGATCTTCCTTGTAGTTGCAACACATTTGGGTTTTCTTGGGGGGGGGGGGGGGAATTGGCTGGTACAGTTGCAGGGGTAGAGTAGCCAGTAAGGAAGGAGGGAGACTTCAGCAGAACAACTGCTCAGGAACTCGGGACATGGGGTGGCACTGTGTGGGGCAGAGAGGGTAACCAAAAGCAGCTTCCCTGACAGGCAGGGTGGGCAGCAGCACTGACACGGATAATAAAAAACACAAAAGGCATGAAAAGGTTTACAGTTTGTATTAGAAATATAGGCAGGCACGGGGCGCGGGAGGGATGGGAAATCTTTCCGACTGGACCTGGCAAAGACAACACTCGCCCCAAACACGTAGTGGACCAATAGTAAACTGGCTGCTGATGAAGCGAGGGAGCAAGAGATTATGGGATGCGGTTTATGCTACAAAGGCGCTTGGGATAAGTGCCAGAGCCTGCTGGGGGACTGATGGGGAAGGAGGGGGGAAACAAGCCATGGCAAGCCCGTTCGTCTGTGGGGCGCACTATGGGTTGTTCTGTGAACAACCCACACTGGCTAGCTTACTCGCAGGGTGGCTTAGCATCTCGTGCAAACTTGCCCATAGAATTGCGAGAATTGCTCTGGTTCAACTCTAGTACAGAGTAGGATATTGGAGCCCCATCGAGATCAGTATGTGGCAGTCCTACCTGCAGGTCTTTGGCCAAACAAGATGTGCTGAGAACAAGGAGGGAGGCAATTTAAGGCACAGTATAGCTTCCCAACTATCAGCCAAACACTTTTTTCCTGAAGCCAGTAGCATAAGTGAGGCAGGTGGGGAGAACAATTCCTGAGAGAAACAGCATCAGGGAGCTAAGCCATGGAAACTGAAGAGTTGAGCTCCCCTCAACTGTATGCTTCTTTTCATCTTAAAATCTAAACATTTTAAATTGATTCTTTTGAATGGGGTCCCAATGCTTCTTCCATTTCTGCACTGTGTACTGACATCCCACCCAAAAGAATGCATAGAGGGGATGTAGAAAGACCAGACTTCTACCATGCTTTAACCAACTTGGCTGAGTGTACGAAGGATAGTTAAAACATGTTAAGGGGTAACCAATATACATAAAGTTAATGTGTTTCTACCATCTAAAATCTAACCTCTAGGTCTCTTAATTGTTTACAGACAGCAATCAGTGAAAACTATCAGACAATGTCAGACACCACATTCAAAGCCTTACGCCGGCAACTGCCCGTCACCCGTACCAAGATTGACTGGAACAAAATCCTCAGCTACAAGATTGGCAAAGAAATGCAGAATGCCTAAGGCTAGCAGAGGTACTGTAGGAAATGTTAGCATGCAAAGAAAACAAAGCAGATGTGGTCCTATGCCAAGTAGTTGGGTTATCTGAGATGTTGGCATTTGTCTAGGGCTTTCAGAGTTAACAGGTTTTCTAGCCTTATGGAAGACTGTCAAACACATAGCACTGTCTTGTTTTGTGTGTCCCTGCCATATACACTTCCTATGTAAAAGGCATTTCCTAGTAGGCTTTCTTCATTTGGCCACTTTGGGATCAGCGCTATCTCTCCTTGTATCGGTTGGAAAACCTCTTAGCTGGGAAAGTCCTTCTAGAAATGCAGGCTGGTAATACTCGGGATACTGTTCCAGTATTCTTGCCAGCACTCCAGGTATTATATTCAGTTTAATAGGACTGCTGGCAGCTTTATGGTGTTGTACCACACCAGAAACAATTTGTCCTAATCTGCCCCCACAGTTGCCAATCACCACCTAGCAATATCTCCTAGGCTTCGCTTTTCATGTTTGCACGGTGTTTACAAGACTCCTCCCAGAAATCCCAAGAAGGCCAGATCCTCTGGAAAAGTGAATTTTTGGGCGGGTTGTTTTTGTTTTTTTAAATCCAAAGACTTGAGCCACATTTTCTTCAAGTGAACTATTTTTCTCTTTTCCTGGAAGTACGGTTACGATAGAAATCTGCGTTTTTACAGGATGGGTCCTCCATTTTTCTTTTTTAAATACTTGTCTGATTGCTGCCGCAACATTGTTTAGATGGAGAAGATATTACAAAAACGAAAAGCTGTAAATGTTTAATGAACATCAGGTTTATTGTGCTTTAATGCTTTGTGGCAAGTTGATGGCATTTGTATCAGATATGTATGAATGGACACGTCTAAGTGGTCAATAAAAGATTTGCACCAAAGCATATTCTGGTGTTGCCAATTTCTTTTGACACACTTGGAGAACACTGTTTCATTGGCCATGCTCACACGCAGCAATAAGCCAGAATTCCTGGCTTATTAAACCTCAGTATACCAATTTTTTCCTACTTTGTTCCTCCTGCTTGCATGAGCGGATAACCAAAATAGGTATGGATGGCTTAGAGTTACATCTAAACCCGGTATTATGGTTTATTTTGCCCAAACAAGCCAGAATTCATAAGCCAACAATAAACCTTGGTTTAAAACTGGTTTATGATCCTGGCTTGTATGAGCACAAGAAACCATAATCCTGAGGGCAGATGCAACATTAAGCCATCCATGCCTGTTTGGATCACCAAGTCCCACGAACAGGAAGAACAAAGCAGGAGTAGATGGGCTGTATGCAGCAGCGTGCAGCTTTTTTACATTGTGGTTTAATGTGATTCTTGATGTAGCATAATGTGTGAATTATTTGAACAATTAGCTGTTCAAAATTTTTATCAATAAGGATTTTGGAAATGTTAGGAACAAGTTCCTAACATGAAAATTTGCTAAATTGCCAAAGTCCATCTAGTCCAGAATACTAATTCTATTAGTGCTAACCAGTGATCCCATTTTTGTTCACAACATCTGATAACAAGAGGTATGCTACTTCTGAATAAGGAGTTTGTTTGGTTAACAGCAATTGATATCAGAAATATTAAAGGGGCAAAAGTTAACCAGTATGAAGTAAAAATTATGCTCTGTGTCGCCACTGATGTTTCCACTTTTCAAGATCCAATACCAAACTTGATGATGAAAGCAATTATCTAGCAGTGTCTCTTAATATAAAATTTAAGGAAGTCAGAGATATTATCTTTTAATATGTGTAATCAACAAAACAGACTCCAAGTGCATGCAAAGAGGAATATGTTAGAAATACATCCAGCAAAAGATACTACAAATTTGTCAGATATTTTTATGACTGTGTTAGAAAAAGCAACAGGATATGATTTGATGGTCCAAGTTACCAATTTTGTTGCTAGGATGGGTGGTACTCACAAAAATGGACATGCTCCTGATATTAATATTTCTATAAATATAATATTTATCTCACTGCCCATCAAGTTATCACAGAAAGTTTTGAATAAATTTCAGTGGGACATTATCAAATACATATAGAACTACAGAATTCTGAGAATTAAAATGTGGATTTCATAGAAAGAAACATCCAGAAACAGAATATCAAAACCAATGTTATATATTTTTATCATGTATCAGTGTTGGTAGCACTAGTTCAATGGTTTTCCATATCTAGAGATATACCACCCTGGATGGTGAAAGAGGTAGAGATGGATATACCTTTAGCAGATTGGATATGGACAGATCTTAGGAACAAAAACAAGTCCAGTCAGGGGTCCATAACCTTTTTAGGCCTATGGGCATGTTTGAGCTTTTGAGACAGTGTCATGGGCACTGTCACAAAATAGCTGTCATGGGGATGTGCCCATTCACAAAATGGCTGCCATGTGTGTTTTATGATTGATCATACCCACCACATCACAGAAGACAAACTCTTTTCCAGCCAACTTGCCCTGCCCACTGCTACCACTTCTCTCTCTCTCTCTCTCTTTCTCTCTCTCTCTCAGGAGAAGGCACAGACCAAGAGAAGAAAATAAAAAGATTCCAGGGAGAAAAGAATCAGAGAGACAGAGGAAACAGATGCAGAGAGAGAAAAACACACAGGCACAGAGTGCTTCTTTTCTTTCTCCCAGTTGCTTTGCTTCACACTTCCTCCACCCCACCTGGTTGGGTTGTTCTGCTCTTTTTCACACAGCAATAAGCCAGAATTCCTGGCTTATTAAACCTCAGTATACCAATATACCAAGTATACCTCAGTATACCAATCAGTATACTCAGTATACCAAGTATACCAATACCAAACACACACACACACACCTTTTTCTTTCTCTTTGTCTCTTTTTAAAAAAACATTTTTAAAAGCTGCTTTCCCTCTTTCTTTCTTGGTCACTCCACTTTCTGCTGCACTACAGAGGTGCCAATCTCAGCATGGAAAAGTACATATAATTGAGAGAATAGAATCTCTTTCACCCCTATGTACTGTTCCAGTCTGAGATCAGTAGCTCAGGTGCTGATCTCAACTTTGAAAATTACATAGAGCTGAGAGAAGAATTGAAAGAATGCTTCTCACTCTTTTCTTACTTCCTCTCTGAGCTCAATGTACTTTTGAAGACTGAGATCACTTCCTTCCCATTTCTGAAGGGAGGGAGAGCCTCAGGGGGCAGGGGGAGCGCAGAGCCTTTGTGGTTGCTGGGGTAAGCTTTCATAGGTGCCAGTGTGCCTGCAAATACTGCTTCGGGGACCCCAGGATTTAGAGCGCTTCAACAATTGGGGATAAATATCAGTCAATATTAGCTCCAGATATCTCTCCTCTAGCACAGTAATAAATGGAACTGGGTTTGAGAGAGCAAGGTGGAGATTTTAGTAATTGGATAAGAGGTGGTATTACTAGATTCACCAACTTCATGTCTCAAGGTTTAATTATTTCATATGCCTGATTTCTACAAAAATACCCAAGTGTTCAACTGCCATTTTATCAGTATCTGCAAATTGGAAGCCACATCCAAAATGTTACAAGAGGAATAAACTAGACTGTTGATAGCCTTTGAAAAACTTGTCATTCTAAGAATTACTGTTGAAGATATACAAAATATTACTGAAAATAAATGAGTGATTCTGAAAATTAAATTGGGAAAGGAAATTAAATATCAGAATAAGATTGGAATGAGAAGCAGAATGAGGAGCAGATTGGAAATAGATATTTAACATGCCAGGACGTTTTGGTGGATGTGGCCTTGAGAGAATATGGATCTCCAACTCCCCCTCCTCCAAACTTGGAAGGGGTTTTCTGAGCCATCCTACGGTCCCTGGGACACTTGTCCTGGGACCGTAGGATGCTCTCTAAGCAGACTAAAATACCATGTGGTATTCTTTTTCTAGATGTTGAAAAAACATTTGATCACATAGAGTGGGAATATATATCTAATTTTTGTGAACCGCCCACCTAATTGGGCAGTATGTAAACGTAATAAATAAATATAAATATATCAAGTTTTCAGTAAGTTTGGATTGGAGGTAATTTTTCCTCCTGGATTAAAATGATATATACAAATCCAACAGTCTCTATATGCGTAAATGGAGTTAGGTCCAATGAATTTCAGTTGCAGAAAGGTACTCATCAAGGTTGTCCACTGTCCCCTCTGCTCCACCTTTAGTGGAATTTATTAAGGCAGGAGAAGAGTGGGAGGGGGTAAAATTCAGGCAAGAGGGGTGTAAATTTAATCAACAGATGACATGGCGTTGGTCTTACAAAAACCAACTGAGTCATTCAGGAAAATGCTAGACCTATTAGAACATTTCCGGGTTTAAAGTTAATATAAATATGTCAGAATGGATGGGTTTTGATTTGGAAAAAATGGAAAATACCTTATTACTAGAACATTCTTAATTCCATGGAGAGACTCTCCAGTTAAATATCTGAGAGTATGGATAACCCCAGATTTGGAAGATCTTGTCCCTTAATCATAGTACATTATGGGAAGAAGTCCATAGAGATTTTGAAAGTTGGAAAGATCTGCAAATATCCTGGGCTGGTTATATACTGTATCTATTATTAAAGTGAATGTGCTACCTTGATGACACTTCCTATCTTTGAATATTCCATTACAAGTTAATTCATTGTTTATTACTAACTGGCAAAAATTAATGCTAAATTTCTTGTGGGCAGGAAAAAAAGCTAGAGTAACTGCCAGGGTACTGTATAATTTAGGGAGTATAGCATTCCCCTGTATTAGATGGTATTATACAACATCCATGTCAACTTTATTAAAATCATGGTTCGTACTTGAATGGGGTGACAAAGATAGAGCAGTATAAATTAACAACCTACATTAAAGACACTCTTTGGTTTTGCAGTAAAAAGGACTTGGATGCAATTAGAGAAAACCCCTATATTAGTAATCTGTTTAAGGTTTGGCAAATGTTTTAAAGTAAACTAAATCCTAGTTTTTGTAATTAACAGCAATGAATTATAATGAACAGATAATAAATAAACTTTTTGGGAAGAAAATGATTTAACTGAGATCAGGAAATTGTTCAGAAATGGGCTAGTCAAGAGTTACGGGGAAAATAATGAACAAACAGGGCAAAACCATATCCCACTTTACCAGTACTTATAAGTAAGACACACAGTTGTAAATTTAATGGTTTCTTGAGGGACTGTTCTGAATTTGAAATGGTAATTATAGGTATCCAGGGGAACATTAAGTCAAATCTATAGAATACCGACTAAACAAGGTGTAAGGAAAAACTCCTATCAGGTCAAATGGGGAAAGGATTTAGAAACAAATATTGACCAGAGAATATGGGAATGGGTTTGGAAGATCAACCCAAAAAGTACACGAACTTCAAGGAAAGTTTTTATAAGCTTATATTTACATGGTACCTGACACCAGCTAGGCTTAATAAAATCTATATACAGGCTGAAGATAAATATTGGAGGTGTGGCTCTATGAGAGCAAACATACTGCATATCTTTTGAACTTGCCCAATGATTATAAGACTTTGGTCCTCAGTACTGAATGAGGTCAGTTTAATTTTGGGATATGTACTCCCTAAAAACCAATTAACAGTTCTTCTGGGATATCTTGAGGGCATAGTTGCTTGTGAGGATATAAAAACAGTGGTTCATCTCTTAGGAGAAGTCCAGACAGCAATCAATTTTAGTTGGAAGGTTAACCCACCTTCAATTAATGATTGGTGTCATATCTCAAGGTCTGGGATATGGCCACTATGGTTAAATTGACTAACATGATAAGAACTAGAGAAGGGAGATTAATAGAGGATCACTGTATAGAAAACTGGAGTCTTTTAATTATTTATTGGAATGAAAAACATCAGAAATCATTAAACCCTTTACTGGGAATGATTTAAAGCAATTTTGGCAAAAATAGTTTGTGTTTAAATTATTAATGCTACTTTTAATTTTTGACTATATTTGTTAAAATGTGATCATTGTGAGCAGTATTTGATGTTATTAGGTATTGGATATTATGATATCACTATGTATTGTGTAAATAACAATAAAATAGTAATTATTTAAAAAGATTGGTTGAATATTGCAGGGGGTATTAGAGATAGAATAGTGTACAAGATTCAATTAAATCCACAAAAATCTTATTGGGAACAATAAAGAAACATATTAGGAGGTATCATATGGTGCTGGTTATCTATGTTATATACTGGAAAAAGAATGGAAATCAGTTCTTTCACCACTTCTTTTCGCCACTGGAGAAGGACAATTTGGAATATTATGTTAATAAGTTTGCTGCTTATCAAAGCCTATGGGGCAGGCAGAAATTGTTCAACAGAGATTTTTCAAAAGAATTGATTTTTATCCAGTTTTGGAATCAGTATAGGCCAAGTAATATTATTTATTTATTACATTTCTATACTGAAGTGCTCTGGGTGGTTCATAACTTAGCACCAACGGACATTCTAACATTTGATGAAACGAATTGTGCTGGTATCCTTAGGACTATGGGTAAAATCCAACAGAAGTGCTACTTAGAGTAGACCCACTGAAATAAATGGTACTTAGGTTAGTTGTGACTAACCGAAATCTACTTTAACTAGGTCTTATGTTAGATTGTTCTTTTTTTAATTTGGCTTAAAGATTTCATTCAAGACTATATATTATACATACATACATATCTTTACAGTGAGTTTTTCACTATGATCTCAATATTTGTTTTTCTAGATCATTAAAATCAAATTTAGGCCTCATCATTCAACACTGTGTGTGAGTGTGTGTGTGTGCATGTATATATAAAAGAGACAGTTGTGGGGGGTTTTGATGAACATTCGCTCATTACATTCAGGTATTCTTCAGAATCATCATAGGATGTTACTATTCTAAATAATTTTAGTAACTGCAAAATTGGCTACCCCAATGTTCACTCTTATTCCAAAACATTTATGCATCAGTTAATAGCACTAGCCCTAATACAGATCCACAAGGGATTCAATGAGCCAGTTTGGATATCATGGCAACAATTCCTGGGTTTGTTAGCTGCACTCGTCCTTTCCACTTTAATTATCCCAGGAACCCCATTCCCAGAAACTCAGAAACTCTGGGTTGTTTATGGGTTAAACAATCTAGAGGTAACCCAACAATTGCACACATTTGTGTTGTTGGGTTAACTTTGGGTTGTTTAATCCATAAGCAACCCAGAGTTTCTGGGTTCTTATATCACTAAACAGCCCAGGAATGGGGTTCCTAGGTTATTAAGTAAAAGCAGAAAGGACAAGTGTGTGGCTTGTGCACTCCATTCGTCCCTGCAATTTCTGGGTTAAACAACCCAGGAATTTGTACCATGACATGCAAGCCAGGGTAATATATACTTCCCACTGTCATGAAAAATATACATGTATTCCTGCTCTCTGCTTCCTGTTTTTATCCAACTAGTACAGAGGTAGGGAATATGTGCCCCTCCAGATGGTGTTGGACTGCAACTCCCATCAATCCCAGCATAACCAATGTTGAAAGATGATGGGAGTTGCAGTCCAACAACTTCTGGAGGGCCATATGTTCCCCATCATTGAGCTAGCAGTACTTAATTGCCTTGTTAGCAGTAATAGAACAAATTGCTTTACGTTATTGTGATGAGGGACTTCATTAAGTTTTCAGAAAAATCAAGCATATAATGTATCCTAATCTAAATATTTGTCAACTATTTCTAAATATTTATCATCTATCACATCTCTTTGACACCGTTCTTAACTATTCTTGAAAACAATAGTTCAGCTGCAGGTCTCCCAGCATCTTCTGATGCAGAGACATCAGCTATTTCCCTATCTTCCTTCAGTTGTTCTTTTTGTCAAATGGCCCTACTGCCTCTGTGGATATGCTTCTGTTGTACTGAAAATAAATATTAGCAATTTTGTAACTCAAATTCTCACTTGACTTGCTTAATTGTACCTTTGCAGATGATTTACCAGTTTGTGCTCTTCAACTCTTCTGAAAGTTGCTTTATAGCTTTATTGATTCTGCTATTTTGCCAGGCTGGTATCCTTTCGTACTTGTTTATACTTTTATCTAGCATGTGGTATTCCTGTTAAACCCTCCTAATTGTCCCTTTCACCTTGTTTCTAACTAATCCTCATTTTGTTTTATAAATTTCAGCCACTGAAATGACACCTTTTGAATGTTCTGGGCAATTTTCTACTTGCATGTTGAATTTATAGTGTTGTGTCATTGTTTCCATGAAGTTTAATAACACAGTTTTCTAAAGTTTGTACAGCTAATACTCTGTCTGTGTAGAGTTTGATTAGCTTTGATTAATTTCCATATGCAGGGAGTTCACTGGTGTCATATGGGGAGCCTAAAGCACAGAGGAAGTGAACCAATAAACCAATTCGCACATCAGGGTGGCATATTATGGTTTAATTAACCCACAATTTGACAGGTTGCGTGCCATGTGTGAGCCGGCTCCATTTTGCATAAGCAACCTCTGATTGGCCTGATCAGAGATTGTTGCATAACATACAAACCCAGACACTTTGGGTTGTATATGGGTAAAACAACCCAAAGTTAACCTAAGAATAAATCAAGATGATTGGAGGTTGCTTACGTAAAGTGGAAGTGACTCATGCAGTACACAACCTGGCAAATCGTGAGTTAATTAATCAACCCACGATTTGCCACCACGACATGTGAACTGGGCCAATACCTTTCTTGAATGAACTGTTGTTGAAAAACCTGGCCTTTCAAGTTTAGCAATTACAGAATTTTTATTCAAGCATAACTGGTGGAAGTAAAACTAAAATAAGGTGCTGTGACCTGTCAGCTGGGTAAAATGGAGTGAAACAATAGCTTAGAAAGGTCTGACAGGAACTGTTTTGGTCTTGCTTAACAGAGCTTCCTCCTTTTTCATAGTACGTCTAGCCTCTCCTGCAAAGTACTATCAATGAATCCATTAGCACTCTTGACTACATTCCTTCCTGATTACTGAAGAGAGATATTGTTCCCATAAATTAGGCTTTTTACATTTCTAATGTGAGGGGTTACATGGAGCAACTGCCTGTTTTCAAGTCTTGCAAGCTTTCAGACTTTCCAAGATTATTTTTCAGGCCTGAATACTCTGACAGTCTGGTGGGGGCTTGTCATATCTTATTTGAGTTCATGTGGTGGTTAAATGTAATGCATATTTCTAACTCAAGAGTCAGCCAGCGACTCTGGCCCTGCCTTTAATTGGGCTGATGCTATTCTAAGGTTTCCAAGGCTATGGCTAGAATCATTTTTTTTTCATCCTTTTTTCTCTAGTTATTTAAAATGTATATACTTCACCTTTTGACTCAATGTGCCTCCAAGGGAGATCACATAATTTAAACAATTTAAGCAGAAAATACCTTCTAAAAACAAACACAAACCCTTCCAAAAATAAAAAAGCAAATAGTTTCATCCTTGCCAGCAAAGGCTGGAATATGTAGAGCAATGAGTGCTTCTGAAGATGCTAAGAATGCATTTCCTTTACCACAGTAATCACATCCACTTCTCACACATCTGGATACAAGGCTACTATGGCAGAAGGGTGACACATCAGCACTTTATGCTTCGTTTAAAACTGTACCATAAAGGAGAAATCTGCATTGTAGTAAGCTTGAATTCATGTGGTTTAATGCTGAACTGACACATACTTGTCTGACATACAGGTTACTCTTGGGCAATTGTGTTGCTTAGGGCAATCTTCCCCAACCTGGTGCCCTCCAGATATTTTGGACTACAACCCCCAGCATTCCTGAATCTTGACCATGCTGACTGGGGCTGACAGGTATTGAAGTCCAGAGCAGTTGAAGGGCGCCGGCTTGGGAAGGGCTAGTTTAGGGTGTTCTGGCCATGAAGAATGTAGTGAGGTAGGTGCCATGGCTCAGTGGTAGAGCCCATGCTTTGCATGCCGAAGGTCCCAGGTTTGATCCCCAGCATCTCCAGGTAGGGCTGGAAAAATTCCTGCCTGAAACCCTAGAGAGCTGCTGCCTGTCACTATCAGCAGTACTGGGCAAGATGGATGTCAGGAATGATTCTGAGCGCGTGGAGATAGTTAGCAGCTCAGATTCAGATTACTCAGATCAGCCAGAACTGGGGGAGGTTTCCTCCTTAGTGAGCTCAGATATGGATAGGCGTTCTTCTCAGGAGCTTGGCTTGCAGATGGCTCTACCTGAAGGCCCTCCCCTTTCCACCCGTGTGAGAACCCAGGTTTCGGAGGAGGAGGAGAGTGCGGGCTGTGACCTGAGGGATGCTAGAGTCCAGCACAGAGCAAAGCAAGAAAAGCGGAGCTCAGACGTTCTACCCGGTTGGCTATGTGTGATAGCTTAAGTGGGGGGTCAAGTGACAGGAAGCCAGATTCCGTCTGAACATCAGGAAAAACTTCCTGACTGTAAGAGCAATACGACAATGGAACCAATTACCTGGGGAGGTGGTGGGCTCTCCCACACTGGAGGCCTTCAAGATGAGGCTGGACAGCCATTTGTCAGGGATGCTCTGACTTGGATTCCTGCATTGAGCAGGGGGTTGGACTCGATGGCCTTGTAGGCCCCTTCCAACCCTACTATTCTATGATTCTGTGATTCTATGATTCTGGCCTGCAAGTTTTTGTTCAAAGTGCCAGCAATGTCTCGGATTCCCACTTGGCTCCTCTGTTGATATTCATAATTATGTGGAGTAGTTTTTCTTCGTGGTCTGACAGTCTCCAGGGATTTGCATTTGTAAGGAACCTGGTAACTAACTAATAAAGTAGCGAGCCTGAAGCCTGGTGCCTCCAAGTGTGTGACTGCCAATGGAGAGAACCAAGGGACCTGATAATGGACCAATGGTCTGACTCTGTATAAGGCAACTTCCTAAGAATATTGTGGTTTTGTTTCCCTAAATGCACAAACCATAGCAGAGGGGGGGAAAGACCGCTTTGGTACATTCGAAGTAGGAATGAGTGTACGCAGGTGGATTTGTGTCTATACTGATAATTTTCTAGTATTGGATGCATTAATTCAGTAGGCCTGATCTGCCATATCTCTTTATCCCAAGCTGATCTTTCACCCTTCTGCACAGTAAGTGCAGGGTTCTGCACATTTTACAAAGGGAAGGATCAATGCTTGTGTACTAAACCCTGCCAGTCCTAAGCTCCAGCTGCAGAAAGAAATGATGGGGAGATTGGTTTGACATAGAAGACTCATACAAACATCTAATAAGCTACAACAGGTCATCGGAAAAGCCCTGATCCCACCAAATAAAAGCTTTCAGGTAGGCCTACTACTTTGGCCTGGGCAGCAAAAGGAGCCTACTTTTGCCACAAACGATTTGGGTTTTAGGCTTGCCCACTTACAGAAATGCAACTCAATATGCTGTGTAGGTTTCAATATTTCAGTAGGAGCACTCCAGGCATGATAACACTATACACAAATGGTTAAGTGACATGGTGCCTACATTTAAATGGGACGGGATTTACAGATATAAAACGTTAGCCATGGCTGCAGTCACAGCTCTTTTGGCTCTCATTCAGAGAAGCCCACTCCCAACTCCATATACAGACGTCCAAGCTCATGCTGCCTATTGTACAGGCACATGCCCAGAAGGACCTCAGACTCTGTGTGCATCCTGAGCAGAAGAAAATTGCAGGAAAATCAGTCTGACCTGTAAGACTCATCCAAACATCTAATAGGCTAGAGATGGTTTTATGGCAAGGCCTGATCCTACCCAATAATGGTGTTCAGGTCAAGTCTACTTATTTGGCTTGAGCATAGCAATTACCTAGCGAGACAAATTCATATATTCTGATGTAGCTCAAGAATACCGCCAGAGGATCTGGTTAGTTGACACCATTCCGGGAAACCTGAATTTACCCAATCTCACCTTTTCATCCTACCAAACACACAATGTGTCAGGGTGGAAACTGAGCCAATAGAACCCCAGAGCAGTTCTGATTCTGAGAAGGAACAGCGTTACGTGGGAGAGGATCGCACTCATCTCTCACAGGCACAGCAGCTGGCAGAGATTCCTCCTGCCAGCATTCCTGAGATAGATAGGGACCCTGGCAGCAAGAGAGTGCAGGATGGAGGCTTGCTGGATGCTCAACGCCGGGAGCGACGACAGCTGGAGGGCGCGGAAAGGAGGCGTAGCACTCGTTAGGCATGCAAGCAACGGTCGTGTCCCGGGGACCCAAGGGAAAGAGGGAGGACCTCTCCCTAGCCCATAAGTTCAAGGTCTTCCCGTGATTCTCCTTCAAACGGGGACCAACTGCCTAACCTGGAGCATAGGCTACTCTGTTGTTCCTTGCTTAGTCGCTGGTGATTAGCATCTGAAAGAGTAATTAAGTTGTAAAAGGATTAAAGCCTTGAAAAGAATCCTTTTGTCTGTGTCTTGAGTTAGCTATTGGAGTAGACTGAAAGAGGCCGCCAGGGCGCTCTGATGTAGCTCAAGAATACCGCAATGGTTTGTCCAGTTAGAATTGGCCAGCTCTTTTATAATTAAATTGTAGAGTCATTACAAAGGTGGGTCCAGTCACTAATTTTCTGATTTGCTGACTAGACCGCTAACATTAAAAATGGAGGGTATTGTACTATAACAGGGATGGGAAGAAAGTAGATCTCTAGCTGTTCTGGACTTCAACTCCCAGGATTCCTGACCATGGGCCATGCTGATTGGGACTTCTGGGAGTTGAAAGTCCAAAAAGATCTGGAGATCTGCCTTCTGTCCACACCTGCACTATTGGACAAAACAGCAGTCAGTCTCTGCTAATGGGCCAGCTTTTACTGAACTCAGATTCCCATAAAAGTGAAAGCTTACTTACACCCCGTCATCTTCCTAACATCAAATCAAGATGCCAAGATGCGCTCTCTCACACAATCCTCTCTGCAATGAACTCAGCCTATGCTCTAAAACCCAAATCCTGCTCAAGCAGGTAACAATGTTAGAATTCTAACACTGCTAACTATGTTAGAATGACTTTACTGATTTTTATTTGGACTGTTGCATTCCCATGTCCCCCTGCCCCCCAAATGAACTCCTTTTTAATATGTTGACATTTGGCTATGTTGTTTTGAAAGGGAACCAATTCCCTAATTTCTTACTAAATCCGTAAGATTTAGTCAAGACTGAACAGTTGCAGAGCTACCGCTTGCGTTTCTGAAGATTTCCACAAGATTTTTTGTTAAGTTCTGAGTGTCCAGGCTTTGGTATAAAAAACATCCTAACACCTCTCCTGTTATAACACACACACACACACCAAGCTGGCTGAATGGAGGGGTCCTTGACAATAGGGTTCAGAAACTCCCCTTCTGGACAGGCTTGGATGTATCAAGAGGTTCAACCTGATTGGTTGCAGCTTCTCAATAATTCTTTTTGGGATGCACCCTTGTAAAGAAGGGGTACACCAGTAGGAAAAGTCATCCCACTTCCCAGATTCCTAACACCTAGTCAACAGTTTCATTGGCTCTTGACATTTCAGCCCCACCAGAACAGTATTTTTAAAATTCCATAATTTATGTTCTTATTTCTCATCCCAGGGGGCTTTCCACACACCCTTTGTTCTTCTTATGTGACACTAGGACTGCCATAGTACTTCTGTAGTCAGAAGTCCTATGGCAGCCTTCCATAGGATTCCCCAATCCTTAACATTCTAAAGGCGCAATCCTATGGCCGCTAGACAGCGGCTAGACAGCCACAGGATTTTTCATTTTCTGGGAACCAACCTCAGAGCCAGCCAGTCCTCTGACGTCAGTTCCCAGAAAACCGCCTCCCTGCCCCCTCATAGGTGGTGCAGTTCATCCCCAGCTCCACACTCGGAAGAGCAGCACGGAGTGGGGAAAGGCATTTCTGGGGGTAGGGAGGGGACAGTGGAAGCACCGTTACAACACCTCTTATGTGCCATCCAGCCTCCTCCACCCCTGCTCTGAGGCACCCTGGCTAGACAGCTGAAATCGGCTGTCTAGCTGCAAATGCAGGGCTGCCAGAGCACAGAGGAGAAAATTCCCTCCACACTCTACCTGTCCTGCATTGGATAGTCAGTCGCCTCTGAATTTGGAGGTTGCCAACTATCCCCATAGGACAACATCTGGGGGGCGGGGGTAGTTTGGTTTCCTGGTTCTGAGGTTGGAGACAGAGCTCTGACTTTGGAGCCAAGAAACCACGTTCCCCTCCCCCTCGTACTGGTGCAGAGAGAACTGCGCCAGCTACTTCTCTGCACTCACAAAATGGAATGTGGAGACGGAGAAAAGGGGGGTATTCCCGGGGGTGGAGCAGAGACGGGCGGCTGTGATACGACATGTCCTATGGCTGCCCCAACCTCCTTTCCTTTTGTTTGAGGTGCCTGCGAGGTGGGCGGAATCGCCTATCTAGCAGAAATGCAAGGTGGCTGGACTGCGAAGGCAAAGATCGCCTCCGCTATCCTACTGCCCTGCATACGATACTCGGCAGCCTCCAAGTTCAGAGGCTGCTGGCACTCCACATAGGATTGCGCCCTAATTCATTAAACAAAACCGTTTTAAAATGCAGCATTAAAACCCCTTTCACCCATTTCAATCCTCTTGCCTCCTTAATATGCCCCTGCATTTCTCAAGGGAACATTTCCCCATAGCTCCTCCCCTAGACCTCACTAACCCAAAGACATCCACAGCACCGAACTGAAGACATCCACAGCAAATAGCAAACAAATACTAAACTCTTGGACTTCAGCAGTCCTTGGTCAAAGAGGTCCTAGTGTACCTCTGTGAATGCTGGGATATGCAATGGGTTATACTCCAACCAGCCCCTTGATGGCCTCTTCAGGAGCTTTATGGTGAAAGCTCCTGCCTGGGTTTGTTCTTTGTTCCCTTCACTTCTTGGCCCTAGCCTTAATCTTTCCCTTTGCCTTACTCTGCTTTTTGTACCTTCCCACCCTACAAAACCCATATGAACTTCTCAGAACCTGGGTCTCACAGCTACATCGCATAGGTTGAGCAGTCCCAGACTGGTAGTCCCTGGTAACATGAAACATACAGTATTGCCCTCTCCCTACTTCCTGCATTTCTAATTTTGTGCTAAAGAACCAAACTGAACTGGCAGCGCAGGAAGTATCCACGTAGCTATACCAATACTCCTGCTCTTACATTTGCAAAAAAATTGCCTGTTTTGGCCTAGTGTATTTTACAACCTTCTAACACTATGCTAGATCAACACTCTCAAATTTGGAGAGATGTCACTGTGGAAGTGGCTGCTCTCAGATGCATGTTACAGAAATATGGCAGGAGTATGTAACTTGTGCAGTCAGATATGCCCAAAGGTGTACATCTGGGAAACAACTTAAATGCTCAGTGCATTGGTTACTGTAGCGCTCTCTCTCTCTCTCTCTCTCTCTATATATATATATATATATACACACACACACACACACACACACACACACACCAGAGGAGATCTGCTAATTCTCCCGCTGCTTAACATCAGAGATGGTCCTAAAAAACAAAAGACAGTTTCATTCAAAAGAATGCAGCTATGTTGGCCCCAAATAATTTATATGTTTAACCCAGATAAGGTGCTTTGTTTAATTGGACCACCTTCTTTTGGTGAAAAATTCAAATAAGCTGAACTTATTGCCAAGGACATCAGAATGCTCATTCCAGGTAAGATATGTAACTTGAAAACTTGTATACTCATTCACCAAAAAATGATGGGGTCCTTGAAAACAAGGTATTTATTCACATGTAACTTCAAAAGAGTAAGGCCTATTTAGTTGCTCAAAGGGAAGCCATGATAGAGCTATTAAAATAGTCTTTCTCCTTTTTTTATTGTTTTCTGTTTTTATATTATTCTGTTTTTCCTTTAGTTCCCACAACCCAAAAAGAACTTTTAATTAATTTGATTATAGCAAAAACTGAAATAGCAAAGCAGTGGAAAACAACTGAGGGCCCTTACTAGATGACTGGTTTGAAGAAGAAAAAATGAAGTACCTTTCACATAGTTAAATTGATCAATTCTGTTTGGTTTAGGGAAAGATAGAAAGGAACTAAGATAAACTAAGGAAGCCAGATTCCAGCTTAACATCAGGAAAAACGTCCTGACTGTTAGAGCAGTATGACAATGGAACCAATTACCTAAGGAGGTCGTGGGCTCTCCCACACTGGAGGCATTCAAGATGAAGTTGGACAGCTATTGGCAAATGCTATTTGGGGCTGCATTAATAGAAGCATAGCTTCCAAATCCCGGGAACTAGTAGTTCCCCTCTACTCAGCACTGGTTAGGCCTCATCTGGAGTACTGTGTCCAGTTCTGGGCACCACACTTTAAGAAGGATGGAGACAAACTGGAGAGGGTCCAGAGGAGGGCAACAAAGGTGATCAGGGGACTGGAAACAAAGCCCTATGAAGAGAGACTGAAAGAACTGGGCATGTTTAGCCTTGAGAAGAGAAGACTGAAGGGAGATATGATAGCGCTCTTCAAGTATTTGAAAGGTTGTCACAGAGAGGAAGGCCAGGATCTCTTCTCGATCATCCCAGAGTGCAGGACATGGAATCATGGGCTCAAGTGACAGGAAGCCAGATTCCAGCTGAACATCAGGAAAAACTTACTGACTGTTAGAGCAATACGACAATGGAACCAATTCCCTAGGGAGGTGGTGGGCTCTCCCACACTGGAGGCGTTCAAGACGAGGCTGGACAGCCATCTGTCAGGGATGCTCTGACTTGGATTCCTGCATTGAGCAGGGGGTTGGATTCGATGGCCTTGTAGGCCCCTTCCAACCCTACTATTCTATGATTCTATGATTCTATGCCCACAGGGAAACTCTGAATGCCCATAGGGAAGTATAGACTTCTACCATAGGGAAACATAGACATTCAGGATTTTGCTGTTGGCAGGTAGAAGCCTATGTTTCCCCATGGGCATTCAGGGTTTTGCTATGGGCACGTAGAATCCTATGTTTCCCTATAGGCATTCATGCTTTCCCTATGGGTAAATACTGTCATTTGTTTTTGTATGTCCCAAAGAATATATTGTTAGCTCCTCAAGAATCTACATTAACGTTAATATTGGTATTATTTACCAACTGGAATTACATCTCTATACCACCTTCATGGGTCACTGCCTTGTTGTGGCAAAGAGGCTTGCGTAACTCAGTGAAGCCATAAGCTATGCCATGCAGGGCCACCCAAGACGGACAGGTCATGGTGGAGAGTTCTGACAAAATGTGGTCCACTGGAGAAGGAAATGGCAACCCACTCCAGTATTCTGGCCAAGAAAACCCCATGGAACGTATCACAAGGCTAAAAGATATGACGCCAGAAGATGAGCCCCTCAGGTCGGAAGGTGTCCAATATACTACTGGGGAAGAGCAGAGGGAATTTCCAAGTAGCGCCAGAAAGAGTGAAGTGGCTGGGCCAAAGCCGAAAGGACACTCAGCTGTGGATGTGTC
Organism: Heloderma suspectum; assembly: GCF_057233095.1. Classification (NCBI taxonomy): domain Eukaryota; kingdom Metazoa; phylum Chordata; class Lepidosauria; order Squamata; family Helodermatidae; genus Heloderma; species Heloderma suspectum. The sequence goes on from NC_139461.1 coordinate 259,228,477, forward strand.
TGGTGGTGAAAAGAAAGTCCAATGCTGTAAAGAACAATATTATTTAGGAACCTGGAATGTAAGATCAATGAATCGAGGTAAGCTGGAGGTGGTCAAACATGAGATGGCAAGAACGAACATCGACATCTTGGGAATCAGCGAACTAAAATGGACAGGCATGGGCGAATTTAATTCAGGTGACCATTATATCTACTACTGTGGGCAAGAATCCCATAGAAGAAATGGAGTAGCACTCATAGTCAACAAAAGGATGGGAAAAGCAGTTGTTGTTGTTGTTCAGTCGTTCAGTCGTGTCCGACTCTTTGTGACCCCATGGACCATAGCACGCCAGGCCTTCCTGTCCTCCGCTCTCTCCTGGAGTGTGCTCAAGTTCATATTCATTGCATCGGTGATGCTATCTAGCCATCTCATCCTCTGCCGTCCCCTTCTCCTTCTGCCTTCAGTCTTTCCCAGCATCAGGGTCTTTTCCGGAGAGTTTTCTCTTCGCATTAGGTGGCCAAAATATTTCAGCTTCAGCTTCAGTATCTGTCCTTCCAATGAGCACTCAGGGTTGATTTCCTTGAGGATGGACTGATCTGACCTCCTTGCAGTCCAGGGAACTCGTAAGAGTCTTCTCCAGCACCACAGTTCGAAAGCAGCAATTCTTCGGCGCTCAGCCTTCCTTATAGTCCAGCTCTCACAGCCATACATTACTACTGGGAAAACCATAGCTTTGATTAGACGGACCTTTGCAGGCAAGGTGATGTCTCTGCTTCTTACTATGCTGTCTAGGTTTGCCATAGCTTTCCTCCCAAGGAGCAAGCGTCTTTTAATTTCATGGCTACAGTCACCGTCTGCGGTGATCTTGGAGCCCAAGAAAGTAAAATCTGTCACTGCTTCCATTTCTTCCCGTTCTATATGCCAGGAAGTGATAGGGCCAGATGCCATGATCTTAGTTTTCTTAATGTTGAGTTTCAAACCAGCTTTTGCACTCTCCTCTTTCACCCTCAACAAGAGGCTCTTTAGATCCTCTTCGCTTTCTGCCATTAGGGTGGTATCGTCTGCATATCGGAGGTTGTTGATAATTCTCCCAGCAATCTTAATTCCGACCTCTGATTCATCCAACCCGGCATTTCTCATGATGTTCTCTGCATATAAGTTAAATAAGCAGGGTGACAATATGCAGCCTTGTCGTACTCCTTTCCCAATTTTGAACCACTCAGTTGTTCCATGTCTGGTTCTTACTGTTGCTTCTTGACCCTCATACAGGTTTCTCAGGAGACAGGTAAGGTGGTCTGGTACTCCCATCACTTTAAGAATTTGCCACAGTTTGTTGTGATCCACACAATCAAAGGCTTTAGCGTAGTCAATGAAGCAGAAATAGACATTTTTCTGGAATTCTCTTGCTTTCTCCATGATCCAGCGAATGTTGGCGATTTGATCTCTAGATCCTCTGCCTCTTCAAAACCCAGCTTGTACTTCCGGTAGTTCTCAGTTCACATACTGCTGAAGCCTAGCTTGTAGGATTTTGAGCATCACCTTGCTGGCATGTGAAATGAGCACAATTGTGCGGTAGTTTGAACACTCTTTGGCATTGCCCTTCTTTGGAATTGGAATGTAAACTGACCTTTTCCAGTCTTGCGGCCATTGCTGAGTGTTCCAAATTTGTTGGCATATTGAATGCAGCACTTTAACAGCATCATCTTTTAGGATTTTAAATAGCTCAACTGGAATACTGTCATCTCCGCTAGCTTTGTTGTTAGTAATGTTTCCTAAGGCCCACTTGACTTCACTCCCGAGGATGTCCGGCTCAAGTTCAGTGACCGCACTATCATGGCTATCAGGGACATTAAGCTCTTTCCTGTATAGTTCTTCTGTGTATTCTTTCCACCTCTTCTTAATCTCATCTGCTTCTGTTAGGTCCCTGCCTTCTTTGTCCTTGATCATGCCCGTCTTTGCACAAAACGTTCCCTTGAGATCTCCAATTTTCTTGAAGAGATCTCTAGTCTTTCCCATTCTGTTGTTTTCCTCGATTTCTTTGCATTGTTCATTTAAGAAGGCCTTCTTGTCTCTCCTTGCTATTCTCTGGAATTCTGCATTCAGTTGGATATATCTTCCCCTTTCTCCCTTGCTTTTCGCTTCCCTTCTTTCCTCAGCTACTTGTAAAGCCTCATCAGACAGCCACTTGGCTTTCTTGCATTTCTTTTTCTTTGGGATGGATTGAGTTGCTGCCTCCTGAATAATGTTACGGACCTCCGTCCATAGTTCCTCAGGCACTCTGTCTATCAGGTCTAATCCCTGAAATCTATTCCTCACCTCCACTGTATATTCATCAGGGATATGACTTAGGTCATACCTGAACGGTTTAGTGGTTTTCCCTATGTTCTTCAATTTAAGCCGAAATTTTGCAAGAAGCAGCTCATGATCTGAGCCACAGTCAGCTCCAGGTCTTGTTTTTACTGACTGTATAGAGTTTCTCCATCTTTGGCTGCAAAGGACATAATCAATCTGATTTCGATATTGACCATCTGGTGATGTCCATGTGTAGAGTCGTCTCTTGTGCTGTTGGAAAAGAGTGTTTGCTATGATCAGCGTGTTCTCTTGGCAAAACTCTATTAGCTTTTGTCCTGCTTCATTTTGTACACCAAGGCCATGCCTGCCTGTTATCCCGGTGATTTCTTGACTTCCTACTTTAGCATTCCAATCCCCTATGATGAAGAGGACATCTTTTTTTGGTGTTAGTTCTAGAAGGTGTTGTAGGTCTTCACAGAACCGATCAACCTGAGCTTCTTTGGCCTCAGTGGTTGGGGCATAGACTTGAATTACTATTCAAGCCTATGACACGCTGATCATAGCAAACACTTTTCCAACACACAAGAGACGACTCTACACATGGACATCACCAGATGGTCAATATCGAAATCAGATTGATTATGTCCTTTGCAGCCAAAGATGGAGAAACTCTATACAGTCAGTAAAAACAAGACCTGGAGCTGACTGTGGCTCAGATCATGAGCTGCTTCTTGCAAAATTTCGGCTTAAATTGAAGAACATAGGGAAAACCACTAAACCATTCAGGTATGACCTTTAACAGCATCATTTTTTAGGATTTTAAATAGCTCAGCTGGAATACTGTCATCTCCGCTGGCTTTGTTGTTACTAATGCTTCCTAAGGCCCACTTGACTTCACTTTCTAGGATATCCGGCTCAAGTTCAGTGACCGCACTATCATGGCTATCAGGGACATTCAGACCTTTCCTGTATAGTTCTTCTGTGTATTCTTTCCACCTCTACTTAATCTCATCTGCTTCTGTTAGGTCCCTGCCTTCTTTGTCCTTGATCATGCCTGTCTTCTACAAGCTAGGCTTCAGCAGCATGTGAACCGAGAACTACCGGAAGTACAAGCTGGGTTTCGAAGAGGCAGAGGAACTAGAGATCAAATCGCCAACATTCGCTGGATCATGGAGAAAGCAAGAGAATTCCAGAAAAACGTCTATTTCTGCTTCATTGACTACACTAAAGCCTTTGATTGTGTGGATCACAACAAACTGTGGCAAATTCTGAAAGAGATGGGAGTACCAGACCACCTTACCTGTCTCCTGAGAAACCTGTACGTGGGTCAAGAAGCAACAGTAAGAACTGGACATGGAACTACCGATTGGTTCAAAATTGGGAAAGGAGTATGACAAGGCTGTATATTGTCGCCCTGCTTATTTAATTTATATGCAGAGTACATAATGAGAAATGCCGGGTTGTTGAATCACAGGTCGGAATTAAGATTGCCAGGAGAATTATCAACAACCTCAGATACGCAGATGATACCACCCTAATGGCAGAAAGCAAAGAGGATCTAAAGATCCTCTTGTTGAGGGTGAAAGTGGAGAGTGCAAAAGCTGGTTTGAAACTCAACATTCAAAAAACTAAGATCATGGCATCTGGACCCATCACTTCCTGGCATATAGAAGGGGAAGAAATGGAAGCAGTGACAGATTTTACTTTCTTGGGCTCCAAGATCACCGCAGACGGTGACTGTAGCCATGAAATTAAAAGACGCTTGCTCCTTGGGAGGAAAGCTATGGCACACCTAGTCAGCATAGTAAGAAGCAGAGACATCACCTTGCCGACAAAGGTCCGTCTAATCAAAGCTATGGTTTTCCCAGTAGTAACGTATGGCTGTGAGAACTGGACCATAAGGAAGGCTGAGCGCCGAAGAATTGATGCCTTCGAACTGTGGTGCTGGAGAAGACTCTTACGAGTCCCCTGGACTGCAAGGAGCTCAAATCAGTCCATCCTCAAGGAAATCAACCCTGAGTGCTCATTGGAAGGACAGATACTGAAGCTGAAGCTCAAATATTTTGGCCACCTAATGCGAAGAGAAAACCCACTGGAAAAGACCCTGATGCTGGGAAAGATTGAAAGCAAAAGGAGAAGGGGATGGCAGAGGATGAGATGGCTAGATAGCATCACCGATGCAATGAATATGAACTTGAGCACACTCCAGGAGAGAGCGGAGGACAGGAAGGCCTGGCGTGCTATGGTCCATGGGGTCACGAAGAGTCGGACACGACTTAACGACTGAACAACAGCCACCACCCAATAGCCAATACTCTCTGGGCAGTTCACTACAATTAAAAACATTAACAGCAACATGATAAAACATAATATAAATGTTTAAAACTACAGTATGAAACGAAAATGAAAAAAGCTAAAATAAAACCTAGCAGCAGTGCAAAGATTTAAAATACAGGAAGGAAGCAATCTATGCATGCTTAGACACACAAAAATCCTACAACTCTCAGCATTTCCCAAACAGCCATGCTGGTAGGGGAATGCTGGGAATTATAGGACATTCCTCTGTTTAAACATGCAGAGAACTGCATGTTAACAGATATTTTTAAAGATTCAGAAACCCAAAGACTAAAATGCCTGGGAAAATAAGATCTTCACTTGGCACCGAAAAGACTACAACATAGGCACCAGGAAAACCTTGCTAGGTAAGTTAAGTTTGACACTAACTTTAATATTACACATTAGAAGTTATTTATGCTAGGTTGGATCCAGAGTTGTCATTCTGCAAACAGAAGGGTGCCTTAACAAAATTTAGCTCCTGATTGTTCCTAAGATATTACACTAAGAATTTGTAGGTACAAAATCCTATATACTAAGGGTGAACTCATTCTCCTAGTGTGGATCCTTATGTAGCCAAAATGGTATCAACAGGCTTGGAGGAATGCCAGTGTTTGCAGAAGTACAGTAAATCGGAAGAAAAACAAGGATCCATTACATCAAAAAGGAATCCTCACGATTTCATATGATTTTTAAAGGGGAGACCCCCAAAGTCACCATCCAATCACAGAACACATCTGTCTTCATGGACTGTACCAGAAAAATCAGAAAAACTCGTGGGTGCAGCCACGGCACAAAAACAGGGATCCTTGGCAGGGATTCTCTTGATTTCATATGATTTTTGTGGAGCAATCCCCACAAACCACCATCACATCACAGAGCATATCTGCCTCCACGGACTGACCCAGAAAATCATGGATATGGATCCACCACTCCCAGGCGCAGCCATGGTGCAAAAACATGAATTTGATGCAGGGATCCTTAGGGATCCTCATGATTTTTACAAGAAAGATACCTCAAAACACCATCATATAACACAGAACATTTGCCTTCAGGGACTGAACTAGAAAAATCATGGATCCACCACTCGTGGGTGCAGCCACAGCACAAAAACATGAATTTGAGGCAGAGATCCTTAGGGATTCTTATAATTTTTACAAGAAAGATACCTCAAAACACCATCATATCACAGATGACATTTGCCTCCAGGGACTGAACCAGAAAAATCATGGATCCACCACTCGTGGGCATAGCCACAGTGCAAAAACAGGGATCTATGACAGAAATCCTCAGGGATCCTCATGATTTTTACAAGAAAGATACCTCAAAATGCCATTGTATCACAGAACCCATTTGCTTCCACAGACTGAACCAGAAAAATTGCAGATCTGCCACTCAGGAGCACAGGCACATCACAAAAACATGTTTAGGGATTTTATAAGGGATCCACATGAAACCATGGTCAAATCATAGCTCACATGGATGCCCATGTACAGAACCAAATTACTGATCATGTAGCTGACCATTCCGCTACAGTACAAAAACACTGATTCAAGGCATGTATCGTCAGAACTGAACCTTAAAAATCCAGGATCCTGTAATCACTTTTTAAAACCCTGGGTTTTTAGGAGTGCATGCTACCTGATCTCCTGTTGTGAGAGCAGCTAAATAATCCAGGAATGTTTCATCCTTGGGTTGTTTGTCATGATGTGCGAACAAGAACGTCTGGCTTGTCTCTTCCCTTACAAGCCTGAGAAATAACCCCAAACTAAACCATGGCTTATTTTTCTGGGTTGATTGTGAATAGGCAAACCAGAGTTCTTGGTTTCATGTCACAACAAACTAGCAAGGGTCCAGAACATCCCTGGGTTGTTTTGGTGTTTCCACTCACAGCAGAGGCGATCAGGCAGTGTTCACCAACACGCTGCCACACTCACAACACAGGATTGTTTTGATATGTTTACGAGGTCTCTTTCTCCAAATCCATAATCAAATCAGCTCTCATCCTTCTATACTCACTGGGCTCTAAAAAGCATGTATCCATTGGAGCAAGGTGTTTCCACAGAACAACAACAACAGGTATATGAGGAATGGATCCTCATGAATCATCTTAATAGTTTTTACATGGAACACCTAAAATCAAATGTTAAGTCACACTTTACACCCTTATCTATGGAGTGTACCATGCTGTGCAAGCTTTGATCGGAAGCACGGTCTTCATGATTCTTGCACACAAGCCCCACCATGTAATCATAATGATATAAAAACCTATCTCTGAGGCACGAGATCTAATGGATCTTCATGGTTTTTGGAGGCATGCCCACCATCTAATTACAGCTCACATCCAGCTGCAGGTAATCCAATACAAGTAGGGATGTACAGATTTTGTTAGATCCTTTCCGTCTGTGTTTGTCGGGTGTTTTTAATTCCATTGGCTACTCACTTATGGAACTGGATTACTTTCTATGAGAATTATCTTCCACTTGCACAAATGCACGTTCTCACTAATGCTCATGAGCGTTAACGGTAATTGCATTATTGCAAGTTACACATTAGTGCTAATGATCAGTAATGCAAATCTCCCCCAAAAGTAAAAGAATGGTCTGGAAGTCCACAGAATCCGTGCAGACGAAGCTGGTTCACAGCAGAATCCACAGGTCGGATATATAGCAATCTGAACTCATTTGAATCCATTGCAGATTTTGCCAACATCCCTAATTAAAAGTATGTTATTTCTCTGCTCTTTTCCTGCTAAGAAGTGGCAAGTCAGTTAGCAGTACAACATCAATTAGCAATACAACATCAACAATTACAAAATAAAATAATAATATACAAAACAACACCAATATATTATTGTATAATAATATACAAAACAGCACCAATGTCTGTAAAAGAGAGCAAATATACAGATTCAGGGGGATAAAACCACAGGTTCAATTATCATTAAAAGCCTGGTGAAGAAGGATGCTCTTCACCATTTCTTGGCAGGTGGAATGAGAGGAGGCCAGGCACATCTCCCACAGGAGACAGTTTCAAAGCTTTGTTGCCAACACAGAGAAAGTGCTGTCCATTGTGCCAATGAAACTAACCTCAGACCATGGCAGAATGTGAAGTGGAACCCTCCCTCCAGATTTTGAACAGGTGGGCTTGATCACATGGAGGCACTGTATCACCCCTGCAGTGGGCGTTGAACTCTTAGGTCAGAAGTGCCAAGATAGTGATACATCAGACTCAAAGGTTTACTTACAAGGAGTACTTCATTGGGTAACTTACAGCACACAGAGGTACCCAATGGTTGGATCAGACAGCTTCTCTGAACCACAAGCCATTGGGTCTAATGGGTTTTATACAATATATGTTAGCCATGAGGCAGCATAGCAGCAGCAAGCACCTAGTGTTCATTCTCAGCATAAACAGCACTAGGTTCTCAGCACAGCCACCTGTAGCTCTAAGGTAAACCAACTCTGCTTCTCAGGCACATCAGTGATAAGACATTCTCCTCATTAGCAAGGAATGTTCTGAGAAGGCTGTTATTGGCCTTTTGACTCATCTGCACATGCTCAGAGGCTTACTAGCATGGGAATTGCACCAATAATGAACTTGAGCAAGCATTATGGGTCTCTAGGCCCCTCTAACACTACAAATTACTTGGCTATGCTCCTAGGGCCAACACAGGCACATGGCCCTTCATGAAATATTCGTTGAGGCTGGTAATGCTTCAAAGATGAAGACCAGCATTTTGAATTTGGCATGGAAACATACCAGGAGCCAATGTAGCTTAAAAAATATAGGAGCAATTTGCTGCAGAAAATTGGCTCCTGACAGTGGCCTGGGAGCTGTCCACCAATATAACTGGATGGCTACTAGTTCAACCACAATATGAGAGGAAGAAAAAGAAAAGATCAGGCGACTGTTGGTATGCTGCATTTTGTAATTTCTACATTACCAGAGGCAGAATCCAATAAGGCCCTTGTGTGTACAGCCAGCCCCACCAATTTTGTCCCACAAGTGGCCACTACCAGTGACGTAGCGCTTCTGGGGTCAACCCATGAGTGGAAACACAGATCAGCAGACTTTCCAGAGTTCAGTCCCTGGACACAGACATGATCTGTGATTTGATAGTGATTTTGGAGACATCCCCATCCAGGGGAATCATAAGTATCCATGCCTCAGATCCATGTTTTGTGGCATGGCAGCACCACAAATCAGTGGATCCATGATCTTCATAATGCAATCCATGGACACAGAAATGATCTGTGATTAGCTGGTTATTTTGGTGGCATATTCTGTAAAAAAAAAATCCATAGGACCCATGCCACAAATCCATGTTTTTATGCCATGGTGGTTCCGTGACGCATGGAAGTGTCATTGTTATGGATTCGTGTTTTTACATCATGCTTGCCCCATGAAGTACAGGCTCAATGATTTAAATACTTTGCTCTGTGGCCATAGATGTGATCTGTGATATAATAGTGCATTTGTGGGGCCACTATATTAAAATCCAGAAGACCCATAAGGAACTGCATCTTGAATCCATTTTATTTCTTGCCATCCTGGATCTGAGAAATATAGGATCCATGCCACTGACATGGACTTGCTTGGTGATTCAGCTATGGTTTTGGATGCACTACATATAAAATCCAGATGATCCATCATGATCCATGCCTCACATAAATGGTTCACACCATTTGAGGTGAAACAGAAGATCTGGGATCCACTGGGAAGCAGCAGATCTGGGATTCTTAGTGTGCATGCTTGGACAAAGATGAGTTGTATGCTTTGATGGGGTGGGGGGAGGGACCCAATGTAAAAATTCAGGGGATCCATATTGAATTATGCATCTTATCCATGGTTTTACAACATGACAGTGCTGTGAAGCTCCAAATCTTTGTTTTCTGTCACTCATTCCCTGGGCATAGATGTGTTCTGAGATATGATGGTGTCTGGGGTGCCTTTTCCTATAAAAATCATGAGGATCCCTGACTCAGATCCCTGTTTTTGCACGATGGCTGCACCCATGAGTGGCAGATCCATGATTTTTCTGGTTCAGTTCATGGAGGCAGATGTGCTCTGTGATTTGATTGTGGTTTGGGGGATTTGCTCTGTAAAAATAATATGAAATTAAAAGGATCCCTGCCTTGGATCCTTGTTTTTGCTCCATGGCTGCACCCATGAGTGGTGGATCTGTGAGTTTTCTGGTTCAGTCCATTGAGGCAAATGTGCTCTGTGATATGATGGTGTTTCGTGGTATGTTTCTTGTAAAAATGATCCCTGGGGATCCCTGCCTCAGATCCCCGTTTTTGTGCTGTGCCTTCACCCATGAGTGGTGGATCCATGATTTTTCTGGTTTGGTCCAGGAAGGCAGATGTGGTCTGTGATATGATGGTGGTTTGGGGGATTTGCTCTGCAAAAATCATATGAGATCAAGAGGATCCCTGTTTTTGATCATATGAGATCAAGAGGATCCCTGCCAAGGATCCATGTTTCTGTGCTGTGGCTGCACCCATGAGTGATGGATCCATGATTTTTCTGGTTCAGTCCACAGAGACAGATGTGCTTTGTGATATGATGGTGGTTTTGTGGATCTCCCCGTTAAAAATCATATGAAATCAAGAGGATCCCTTTTTGATGTCATGGATCCTCATTTTACCCAGTCCCCAGTAAATCTTTTTGGGGGGAAGGGAGCCCTAAGTTTGGGGTGGGTGGGGAACAGAAATAGCTCTTTGAGGACTGAGCATGATCAGTGAGCACAGAAAGTTGTATGACTGTTGCAGGGGTGGGGAAGAAGCTTTGAAGAGGGGGAAAGGAATAGAATAGAATGGAGTAACCTGGAAAAAAGCATGGCTAGCTGGCATCACTCCACAATATTTAGTTACAGGTCCCACTTTTAAAATAAAATATTCTAGATTTGGGATCTAAACCATAGTGAATGATATCAGTATTATGGAATGGTTTGATCACAAGGGAAGCACTGGAAGGTCATTTGGTTTGGGGGAAATGCTGATAAGGTATTGTGTGAGTATTTGCTTTGTTCCTGCTACTAGTCTACTGTGAGATAGGAACAAAATCAAGGGAGAGCCTGCATAAACGGATAAAAATCTTTAAAGGACTCGGGTTACTGGATCAAAACTAAGTATTTATCTATTTATTACATATGTACTTTGGACCTGTAGTGTCCATTCTAAAATGGTTTTTGAGATCATTACAGACCCACCCTCTCAATGATGGTAAAAGTATAATTTTAAAAATTGACAAATGTTGTGTCTTTTAATAGTCTCCTACAACCTGGAGCTTCAGCCTGTCGAACGAGAGGTCCAACACTAATCCTGGAGCTACCTGCGAGTTGTTGTTTCTTCTCCTCCTCCAAAAAGGAAAGGTATTCTGCATATGTTCTAGGACTAAGTATGCTGGCACTGCAAACAGGTTGTAGAATTACATTCTCTCCCCTCCACACACTGTTTCCTTTTCTTTTTCCCATTCCCCGAGGGTGAAGTCATAAAATCCCGGGAAACCATCAGCGGGCCAGGCCTGCATTCTTGGATTGGCAGAGGGAGTGAGAGAGAGGGATGCGGTGCGCCGCCCCCCGCACCGCCCCGGCTCCGCAGCCAGGCCTGCCTGCGCGGATTCTGAGTCAGCCGAGCCATTCGTTTTCAGTTTCGTTTCTTCCCGTTCAGATCAGAGCTCACAGCCTAGGAGCAGATAAGTAAGCTCTTCGCTGGCAGGGTTCATAGACTGAGGGAACGGGCCCGGAGTTGCTGCTGCAAAGTGGAAGCGAATAAGCTCCTGTAAAAGCTACCGCCATGCCCAAACTCACCATTAAGCAGAAGGAGGAGGTTGGGGAGCAGTTTATGCAGTTCCTACAAGACTCTGGCAGGCAAGCAGAGAGCCACAAAGAGGCAATGAAAAACATCTACGACCAGGAGTTCCGGTACAGGTAAGGGGCGGGGGGGAATTCAAAGGATTGCGTGTCCAGTAGCTCAGCTGTGGGAGAGACTCCTTTCTGTTATTTGGCCATGGGAATGGGGACTAAGGCGCTGGGTTTTCTAGTTAGCAAGGAGCCCACCTTAAGATAAGAAACAATAATGAGTAGGTGCAGGGGGCCCAATCCGCATCAACAACTTGGCGTGGCGTGGCGTGGCGTGGCGGGGTGGCTTTTAAGATCTGCCCCTGGTTGGAATGAGGGAGATCAGGAACTAATGCTCTGCATTCGAGCTTCGATGCTAACACTGAAGGTAAATTCTCTCTGCCATGAAAAATATGAGAAAACTTGAGTAGGGTTGTGGTGGGGAAAAGCCGGTATTGGAGAACAGTGTAAGGAGACGGAAGGGTGTCGTAGGTTAAGGTCAGGCTTTGAAACCTTGTTCATGCTGAGAAGGATTTTATTTTATTTATTTATTTATTGCATTTATACCCCGCCTTTTTTCCTCTTGCAAGGAACCCAAGGCAGCTTACATTATCCTCCTCCTCTCCATTTTATCCTCACAACAACAACCCTGTGAGGTGGGTTGGGCTGAGAGTCTGTGACTGGCCCAAAGTCACCCAGTGAGCTTCCATGGCCGAGTGGGGACTAGAACCCGAATCTCCCAGCTCCTAGTCCAACACTCTTGCCGCTACACCACACTGGCTCTCTAATTATATTATATTTATATTTATTTCCTGTCCTTCCTCACAAGGAGCCCAGAGCAACCTGATATATCAACAGAACCATAGGCTGTAAGGACAGTAGTTTTTAGGTTAGTATCCAAAATAAGTCAACCTGCATTTTATCAATTTAGGTGGAACAGCACGCTTTGTCTCAGTCTATATACCTCACCTTATCCCATGGGTTCAGTGTGGCTTACAGCCATTTTGTCTGCCTGTTTCTGGTCCCCAAGAACTTGTGATCAAAGGCTACAATCCAATACACTTACCTAGGAGCGAGTCCCACTTAACTCAATGGGTCTTACTTCTGAGTAGAGTGGTATTGGATTGTGCTGTAAATTATTAAGTTGGGATAGTTTGAGGAAACCCCAAAGGAGGGCTACCAAAAATAATACTCCCCTTATCCCAAAATAAAGCTCTTAAACAGCATGTGCAGTGTGTTCTGTTAATTTCCCTCTCCCAGTTCTCAGACCACAAACAAGTACATTACAGGTGAAGAGACTGTCTTGTTTTTATTGATCTTATGAAAGCTATCCTGGGAGTCTTTTCAGCTGAAAAGCTGGGTAAAAATGCTTTTAGAAACTAAAATGAACAGAAAATACAAATAAATAACAAAAGAAAGAGTTCCCTCCCCTGTTACGCTTTTTAAAAAGATTATTGGCGTTTAAATGGCATACCATTAAAGGTAGGGGCCCAGCTGAGCCGATGGAAATGGGGATGGCAAAACTTTGGCTTTCAGGTCAGTTTGTTTAAAATGGCGTCTCTGAGGGGAATGCCCAACCCGTGATAATGACTGTTCAAAGGGCCTTTAGAAGAGGTGTAGGCACTGGGGAAATGACACCGTTTGGCCTATTACGGGTATCTTATGAACAATTTTAGAGCCAAATGGCTTCCTAATGAAGCCACTTACAGTGTTGTACTGTAGTTGCGCACATGTGTGTGGCCAGAGAATATGCACAGTGCTATAAGTAAGCCAGGAGGCAATTTAGTAAATCATAATTCTTTATAATAGCAAACTTGGTGGCCCCACACCAACCAGCAGGGCAGTGGAACAGGGCCACCCACAGACAATATAAGGGTTTCTGTGCTGTTAAGAATTTGGGAGCCCAGAAAACGTGGCTGGGGGATTTTAGTTGGGGAACTTGGTGAGTGAACTGAATAGTGATCTTCACATGCTGTAATTTCCAGAAGAACAAATTTATTACAGGAAAAGAGCAGAAGAGACCACGCTGTGTCACGGTTAAAATAAAAAAGATGCCTGTTAGTGTTTCTCAAAGTAGAAGCTTCTGCATACAAGCAGTAGCACTTGTCTTACTGATAATAGGTGTATTAAGGAGCCAAAGTTCACAGTTCTCGAAAATGTGGGGGATATGTTCCCCCCTCCACCATTAAGATTGCTGAAAAAGAGAAGTGAGGGCACAAGTATTTGGTTGCTGCAGGCCCATTTATCTCAGATTTGAGATGCAGGAAGAAGGGGATGTACAGATGAGGGTGTGTGTAGGATATTAACTGCCTTGCTTGGGGGGGGGGGCGTTATAAACAGAATGGTGGGATATAAATAAAAGATGGCCAAGGAGAAGCTGTGCATTTCTGTAGAGGACTGTAGCTCAACAGGGTGGTTAGAAGTTCCAGAATGAGGAGAGGAGCTTAGGTGAGCAGGGAAGAAATGGCATAGACTGAGGGTGAAGAAAGTAGACAGCTATACTGAAATAGGTTTCTAGACTGGTCTTGAATATTGGTGGGATGCTGACCAGATTAGAAAAGGAATGCAGCTTCTTCAAATGTAAGTCAGGAAAGAATCTACTACATCACAATTCCTTCTAACAGCAAACCTGGTGGCTCTGTACCAAGCAGTAGGGTAGTGAAGCAGGGCCACCCACAGACAAGAGAAGGGTTTCTGCATAATTGGAAGACTCCAGATATATGCACGAAGCCCTTACGTAAGAACTGAACATTTGGAAAAGGTTTAAAGCCCTGACAATAGGAAAGCAAAACTACTGAACAACCATCTTGCTTTTTAAAAAATAGCTGGTGACAGGGTTGCAGCTGAGGTGGCTTCTTAATCCCACAACGGTCATCACAGGCTAGTGAAAACAGCCTTGCCCTGAGGAGAGGAGAGATAAGGTGGAGGAGTCTGTCAGGTAACTTGAATGAATTTTCACAATGTGAAAAGAACAGCATACAATTAAGCCATTGATTAGCCTGTGACAAACTGCAAGTAGTTTTTTGAGCTCCACTGTGTTTATTGTACATCCGTTCAGACACCATTCAACATAGAAAAGCTGAGTGACCAGCTTTCTCTTGAGTGACCAGTTTCAGCAAGAAGAAGAAAAAAAGGGGAGAGGGAGTTAATTCTCATAGCTCAAAAAAGTGAGCCGTATTCCAAATGTAGAGTTATGGGTAGATATTATTGATTTGTGAACCGTTTAACTGCCTGAAATATTTGTAGCTTTACATCATGGGATAGCGTACTTGAGACTATTACCCAGACATGAAAAAGAAGAGTTACTTTGTTCCTCCAAAAAGGTATAGAAGGAAAGGGGGCAGAGGTTAGGAAATAACCTACATGCATAAAATAGTAATACTGTATGTGCAACATATTAAAATTATGACATACGAATCAGTACGGTTAAAAAAACTGTACAAAAGTTGTTACAGCAATCCTCCGCATTTCCAAAAACAATTTATCCACTGCTCAATCATTACAGAAATAATTTTGCAAGCCTTGAGTTTTGGCACAACTTTTGAAGATTTTATGTAATTGCACAGTGTGCTTATTTAACACACTTTGTTTGGAAGCTTACTGATTTGGATATCAAATATTTAATACATTGAATATATATAAGATATGGATTAGATTATTCCCCTTTCCCTCCTGCACACTTCTGGGATTATTATCCTACTTTAATATACACACATCTTGTCAAACAGCTCTTTACCCTCTGGATGGTCCTCCTTAGGATTTGAATGACATCTTACATTTGAAGTAAAGTTGGTAGCAAATGCCTTGGCAGTTTCAGAGCTGGTGTGGTATACTGGTTAGAGTGTTGGACTGGGACTCAGGAAATTGGGTCATAGTTCCCACTCGGCCATGAAACACTGGGTGACTTTGAACCAGTCACTGATTCTCTGCCTAACCTCACAGGGTTGTTGTGAGGATAAAGTGGAGACAAGGAGGACCATTTAAGCTGCCTTGGGTTCCTTGCAAGGAGAAAAAAGGCAGGATATAAATGTAAGAATAAAATAAACAAATAAATATTAACTGGGGAGGGTGGACAGGAGATAAGAAAAAATTGAAAGAGAGAGGGGAGAAATTAACTAGCCTGGAGAATATGAAGTGAGACAAATATTCAGAAATGTCAGATTCTCTTATAGAATCATAGAATCATAGAATAGTAGGGTTGGAAGGGGCCTACAAGGCCATCGAGTCCAACCCCCTGCTCAGTGCAGGAATCCAAGTCAGAGCATCCCTGACAGATGGCTGTCCAGCCTCGTCTTGAAGGCCTCCAGTGTGGGAGAGCCCACCACCTCCCCAGGTAATTGGTTCCATTGCCGTATTGCTCTGACACTCAGGAAGTTTTTCCTGATGTTCAGTCGGAATCTGGCTTCCTGTAACTTGAGCCCATTATTCCGTGTCCTGCACTCTGGGATGATCAAGAAGAGATCCTGGCCTTCTTCTCTGTGACAACCTTTCAAGTACTTGAAGAGTGCTATCATATCTCCCCTCAGTCTTCTCTTCTCAAGGCTAAACATGCCCAGTTCTTTCAGTCTCTCTTCATAGGGCTTTGTTGTTTTGTCTTCTTCTTCTTCTTCTTCTTCTTCTTCTTCTTCTTCTTCTTCTTCGATTGAAAACCTGGAAGGGCTCAGTCCAAACCCTTTCCCTCCTTGTTTACTGAGGTCAGACAGACCTCTGAGCAAGATTCTGCAAGAGAGGCAGCCTGTGTCACCCTCCCCTCTCTTGCAAATAAACAGCAAAGAGCCTTTTTCCCATCTGGCACATTACAGAGTTGCAGCAAAACAAAAAGGTGTCTTGTGTCACCTTGTGTTAGTCTTTAACACCTTGAATTAGGGTGCCGCAACTCCTCCTTGTTTTTTCCATGCCTTTTTCTCTTACAGGGTTAACAAATTCTGAATTTAGATAGCCCACTGAAAACTCTGTGCATACAGTCTTGCCATAGGCAGACAGAAGTGTTGAAATATGGCACACGACAAAGTTATGGTAGATCGGGAGAAGTTTGCCTGTGAAAAGATGGGTGCTGTTTGCTCATAATTTTACCTCATAATCTGCTGTGTTGTGACAATTTCCAGAGAGGTAGCTGTGTTGATTGTTTTTGCTGCAGCTCAGAAACTTAAGAAATTTATTATGGCACAAGCTTTCATACTGGGGTACAGGGCTGTATTACCTTGACACTGGGCATGCTGCCAGCCCTGCCTCTAGATGTCCACACGTGGTAGTCTGCAAAAAGAAGCCATACATGCAAGCCACTTGCATAGGAACATAAGAAGCTGCCTTATACTGAGTAAGACTTGGACTGTATATAGCCCAGACCTTATGTAGCCCAAATAGCACTATTCATGCACAATAAAGAGATATCACAA
This sequence comes from Heloderma suspectum, assembly GCF_057233095.1. Lineage (NCBI taxonomy): Eukaryota > Metazoa > Chordata > Lepidosauria > Squamata > Helodermatidae > Heloderma > Heloderma suspectum. Next base: position 259,245,322 of record NC_139461.1, read on the forward strand.
GGCTTGGGGGAACACTAAGGTTTGTAGAAGTACTAATTTTTTAAAAAAGAACCTAAAAGAGGGGGAAGCCCAAACAACCCAAAGATGACTGAGCATGCTCAGTGGGCATGAAATGCTGAATGACTGTCGTGGGGTGGAACTGAGTGGCTGAGAGGAGCGCTCCATACTGCAACATTTTGTTGTGGTTCCAACTTGTCTTAAAAAAAAAAAAAAAAGAGGGTGCCCAATGATTCTGGGAAAGATGTAGGATTTGAGAAGTATTTAAAGTGCTATTTTCTATATAATCCTGGAGCAAAGTCACTTAGAATCAGTTCCAGTGGCCATAAGCTTATCCCTTGGTAAACTTGCCCCCGTTGATGGATATTGATTCCATAACCTAAACTCTGCACCAGTTGTTGGTGGCTCTGGTTGTGCTATGAATATGAACTGACACATTGATCTGGGTCCACAAGTTTAGACATGCAAGAATTAAATTAGTGCAATTGTCCTGCGTCTAACATTCAGTTTCATTTATATATAAATCATGTATGGGTCACTTAAAATGAGCAGGGGGTTAAGATATAAATGACAGAAATACATTTAAAGAGGCCTTGTGTGAGTTTTGTCCTGACTTTTCCCATGCAATCCCATTCCCTTCCTAGAGCTTGAATAACACTCAATAGTGCTGGTTCCCAGGGCTTGCTTCAACTATGTTCCAGTCAAGATTCATATATTTCCTGTCTGTCCCATTCCTACCTCCAGATCCTATGAGACATCTTTTTATAACACAATTGCAATTTGCCTCTGAGTGGAGAATGTTGTAGCTTGCAGGAAATCAACTCCTGACAGCAGCTTTGTTTATTTTTTTATTACAATTGTTGCTTTTCTTAAACATCCCACTGAAACTCTGAGTGGCCTTCAGCTCTTAGTTTTATTTATTCCTTCCCGTATATAGTCTTGTGGTATCTTCAGCACAGTGGTAAGCAACGTGGTGCCCTCCAGATGTTTAGGACTACAACTCCCATCAGCCCCAGCCAGCATGGCCAATGGAAAGAGGTTCTGGAAGATGTAGTTCAAAACTTGAGGAGGGCACTAGTTTGCTTACCCCTGCCTTAGAGCAAAATTTATCCAACTATAGGTAGGGTTCACAGGTGGCCATAGCAAAAAAGCAGGATTAGTACACAGTTGAAGGATGTTTGTGTGTTGAGCACCTATCATTGGGGGTTTGTTCAGGTTATTCTTGAATTACCATTTGCATGAAATGAAGCTAATCAACTCTAGCATGTGTAAAGAGTCTCAAACAGTTTGTACATTGGTTATTTCATTGATCTTGGCTTTCATGCTTCTCTTGAATCTCAAATAAGCATAACCACATTCACAGAGAGCCACAAATGTTGACTTGTCTTATTAGCTGACCATTACTTTTGATTGCCACCAGTCCCCTCTCCTCCTTTGAATGTTCTGGCATGAACAGACTATCTGTAAGGGAGGCAAGGAGATCTCTCATTGCAGGGTATGGAGAAGGTAAGAAATAGTGGGAGTATCTCCTGGTGCTCAAAAGGGACTCCCATTTTTTACCTGCTCAAAACTGCAATGGAAACAAGACTTCTGGGATAGATGCTGAGTGTCTTGCATGTTGGATACATTCACCATATAAAAGTGAATTTGTGGATGTACATTCAACACAAGATGGTGCTCTCGAAGATTACACTGAAAATGGCTTATTTGTAGCTGGAGTTTTTCTTGCTGCATTGGTGGGAGAATTTGCCAAAAAATCTCCCTTCTGTTAACTGGGGGGGTGAGGGGAGCCCTCTTGTGTACTCTGCTGGACACTAATCCACCAGAGTAATCCTGCTCTGTTTAGCTTCTGTTGCTGAATAACAGTCTTGCTCCTGTTTGTTATTGTTTGGGTAGAGATAACGCAAGAAGACCTAACTTCTCCTCAGTTGTCTTTGCACTAGCGCTGTGTGGCCGTGTTACACTCGATAAGAAAACTGTGAAGTTTGGAAAGGTAAGAGGTGGTTCTATTGTTGATTCTCAGCTGCCCTCTTGATAGATTGAACTAGGCTACCTGACATGATGGGCCCTTGTGAATTCCAGGGAAATTAAAACAGGCATCTTTTCAGGCTATTCAAGGAAAAAAATGTAGGGCCCCAGTATATCTTTGGGGCCTGTCCCCTCCCAGTCTCTTTTTTGTGATATGCAGATGTTTAGTGTAAATCTTTCTTTACTTACCTGAAGAATCACAACAAATGTTTTACATCTATTATTAATTGCTCAATTAGCAGCCATTTAGATTTCAATACAATGGATCCATTCGACTGCACCATGAGAAAAAATTATGGTTCAGCTGGCAGAGAAAGAAGAAAGGAAGAAACAAGGTCAAATTATACCCAAGTTGTGATCTACAGTCTGTGTAAGGGAGTTCTCAGAAACATCAAATCCACAAAAACTAAAGGAACATAGAATCCATGCAGTTACTATAGTAGCATATGCAGTTGACATATTTCAAGTTCATCAGCTGAAAAAAGCCTCTGCCTGAGACTCTGGGAGCAACTGCCAAGTAGTGTAAATGGGGCTGAGCAGGACACACTGTTGTGTTTACTCAGTATCAGGCAGTTCCTCCTCACCAGGGAAGAAGCTGTCTGGCCAAGCAAGTATTTGCAACTTTTCCATCAAGGAGGCTTGCTTCACCCTTAGTCATGGCTCTGAGGCATTATTTCCTTGTTTCTTGTTCTGTTCCGTCACTGGAACTGGACATAGAAGAGGCCATAGACAAAGTATGTATTCTGCAAGTTTGCAATAGCACCACGCAAGCATGGAATTGGTATCAGATGTAGAATTCACTGGACTGCATCCAGAGTAGTGTTTAGCAGACTCCCATTCACACTCCAGTAGGGAGGCATTCTTCGTAATTCCTCCTTCCATTACAACCCCCTGCGCCTCCTGAATAGGTGTTCTGGAGGCCTGGAGGAGCTTTGGGGCAGCATGAGTGGTGACACGGGGCTGAAGGGAGAATTAGCAAAGATCACTTCCTTGTCCCTTTCCTCCAGCAGGGAGCCTCCACTGAATCCTGGTGCTTACATGAATGGAAGGAGCCTTTCCATTCACAAAATGGCAAATCTGGATCCAGCTGATTATCTTGAGAATCTCCACTTTCATTTTAACCAAAAAAATGAGTTTCTAGCTTAAAGATTGCAAAAGATAGGATTGAAAGTGGGCAGGCCAGGACTTTTGTATGATTTCCGATTGTCCATAGGTCATACTTAATTGCCCTACTTAACGTCTTGCAACAGAAAGAGGCTATCAGAAGCAGAAGAAATTGTGTAAAGTAAGAAAATATATACAAGTCAGCATAATATATACTGAAGTATATATTCAGTAGCTGACGTTGGCTTTCTTGGCACAGAATCTGAATTTATCTTGTTGTGGATGTCCTTGCTTTGTTTTTAAACAAGAGAGTAGACACAGCCCTGACCAGAAGTTCTCATCTAGTATGCAGATGCAGCTTCTATTGAAAATATCCATCAATCATGGGGCACCTTAGAGAGGATCCTTTTACCATTGGTTTGTGTCAGAACCAAAATGTTTTTTGCTGATTCATTTGTGAACCTCTGCTTTCTGCTATGAACTTTATTCCCCCAGGCCAGCAGTTGCTGGAAACCACCACCCTGTTGCTCCTTTGTTCCCATCTATAGGTGAAGAAGAAGAAAGTACAGCTTGCTGATCAGTACTGGATACCAAGGAATGTTGCTGGAGATCAGCCTACCCAGAATCAAAGCTCAGGTGATGGCCCACCTCCCCGCAGGTCACGTGCTAGGAACAGGTAAGAAAGAGATGTGATACAGAGCTGGAAGCCTGTAATCATGTGGGGGAACAGCTTAGCGGAACTCTATTCCAGAGAGTGGGTTGTGCATTTCCTTTGATCAGTGATCATACCACATAAGTGAAGAGTTTGGGGACTTGCCATTGTTTTCAGAATCTTTGGAATCCTTCTTTTATAATAAAGGCGTAACACCCATCTTCCGCAAATTCTCTGGGACTCGCAGTGCAGTTCTTTGTTATCTCTTCTGTGGATCCCCACATTTTATTATGCATTTTATTAGCCTCATTCCAGCTCCATTATTTCATCGTTGCAAGATGAAACCCAGACAATTTTGCTGTCCCTTTTATTGGCTTACTGCTAGTTAGCAGGAAACTTTAAACCACTCTTTCCTATGTGACATGATAATCCAAGCACTGTTGATTCTTTGGCAATTATTCTTTGGGGATAGTAGCAATGTACATGTGGAACCTGGGTATTTATAATAAGTACATTAAATAAATAAGTATCTTTATACCACCCTTCAATTACATTTCCAGTGTGGTTTACAAAAAAGAATAAAGCAATTAAAATGTAAATGCCAAAAATGCAATTCTAAAAGTCACAAAATCCTAAAGGCACCATAAAACAGTCAGCGAGATTAAAATTGTATCAAAAAAGCAATAGAAAATAAAAAGGTTTCTGCCTGGTGCCAAAAAGACCATGAGATAGACATCAAGCAAAAGTCTCTGGGCAGGGTGTTCTGCAGCTGAGGTGCCAGCACCAAGAAGGCCTCTCTCTAGTAGGCACCACCAATGGCAGGGGCACCCACAGGAGGCCATCCACTGAAGCTCAGTGAACATATGGAGACAGGCACTCCTTTTAGTACCCTGATCCCAAGCCAAGAAGGGTTTATAGGTCAAAACCAGCATTTTGAATTGGGTTCAGAAGCAGACGAGGAGTCAGTGCAGTTGGCCTAGCACAGGTGTAATATGATCATAGCATCCCATTCCAGTTCGTAAGTTGCATTCTGCAGCTTCTGAACAGCCTTCAAAGGCAGCAAGCAGCATATGTAACACGTTACAATAGTCTTAAATTGGAGGTTACCAGAACATGGGTAGCTGGGGTTAGGCTATCTTAACCCTGTAAAGGGCTCTGTTCCTGTTTTTGACACACTGGGATCTGAAAACACTCTTTGCTCAATGTGCCTATTTCTTCCTCTACCCTACTTTTTGGATGTCATCGATGTCCTTTGAAAAGCCCTAGGTCAGAACTACAGACATCACCACAAAGTAGCTTTCCCCAACCTGGTACCCTACAACCCCTCATCATCCCCAGCCACTAGCCATGCTGACTGGGGCTGATGGGAGTTGTAGTCCAAACCATCTGGAGGGCACCAGGTTGGGGATGGCTGCTAGAGAGCAATTGAGCCCAGTCCTACAAATGTACATATGGGATGGAATATTGTGCGAAACACCTAACTCCACAATCTCTGCTCCCCAGAGCTGAATTTGTCTCCAAGAAGCACGGAGTGGACATTGTTTCTATTTGTGACCAGGAGAATGGTAAAATCCGCATGCATGTATCTCCTAATCAGAGCAAGCTGATCAGAATTGAGATAAAGAATAGTGGGGTAAATGAAGTTATGCTGTGCAAGTACAGAAAACAACCTAGACGGCGTGAACTCACATTTGTGGTTTCTACACCACCACCTGTGACACTACTACCAGGTAATATATGTATTTATGTATGTATTTGTTGAAACATAGAATCATAGAATAGTAGGGTTGGAAGGGGCCTACAAGGCCATCGAGTCCAACCCCCTGCTCAATGCAGGAATCCAAGTCAGAGTATCCCTGACAAATGGCTGTCCAGCCTCATCTTGAAGGCCTCCAGTGTGGGAGAGCCCACCACCTCCCCAGGTAATTGGTTCCATTGTCGTATTGCTCTTACAGTCAGGAAGTTTTTCCTGATGTTCAGCCGGAAGGGGCTGGATTGGGTAATAGTGAGAAATGTAAAGTATACCACTATAGATCAATTTTAACAGCTACAATTTCCCCACAAAACTGACAAGCCTGTGTGAGATTTCTCTAGCGCAAAGCACTGAGAGATTGAAAGAGTACATTAGGGGCTCTTGGGATTTTTGACTGAAAATCCTGTACTGTATTTGATGGGAGGGGTGGGGTTGTAACTTTGAGTGTATGTAGTTGAATGAGTCATGGGTAGGTGTGGGACAAATTCTGTAGTCTCATCTATGGCAGATTGAGGGTAGACTCAGAGCTTTTCTACATGAGGCTGTTAATCAGCTCTTAATCTGCTGTATCTACTGTCGGTTTTGTCACAGAATTAAGATTTGTGCACTCCACAAGACCATTTCCTTTCCTGCATTTCTGCTACATGACCTCTAGGTGGCACTGGGGTATATCAGAATAGCGCAGATACACAACTGAAAAAGCAGCTTCTTTCACTTTTACAATTAAATGCCACATTTTCTCTGCTCTATAAAAACTTGCCAAAAGTGTTAGACACAGTAGCAAAACCAGAGGGTCATGACATCATCTAAAGAACCCATAAACAAGCCCTCGATGTGATTCAACATTTAGTGTTTTATCACAGTAAAGCCCCAGTTGATGGAATAGTATTTTGAACAGTGTGAGTCTCCTAGGTTCAGTTCATCAACCACCCTCTTTCTCTTTCCTTCAACCTCCATTGTGTTCTGTCAGGTTTAAAATTAAACATTTCCCAACATTTGGGATATTTGAGTTGGAAGTATCCACCAATTTAAAAAAAAATGAAAAAAAAATCTTGCAGATGTATTCATTGGTGTTGGAAACCCAGATGCAATTTTTGGTGGAAGCTTTTTTAAAGGGTTTTTTAAAAAGCTTTCGTGTAGTACTTGCAATTTTCAGGAATATTTTCTCCCCAAGCTTGTGGAGTTGAAACCACCACAGTGGCAAAAGGAAAAACTGTTGAAAAACAACCATGTTTTGAAATGCGGAGAGAAACCATTAGCTGCCTCTCCCACCTCTTGAGAATTAAAAATTCTTGTATTTTGGATTATTTCCAATCACTACCTATAGATGACATAAATATGTGCAAAACAATTTCTTATAATATTATTGCCACATATCATTTAAGAAGGAAGCAATTATTTGTATATTAGATGAGATACATATCAATGAACCTATCACAAATTATGCACAGCTTCTATTTGCATTACACATTTTTAGTGTGTAATGGTCGTCTGGTGATCTGCTGACAATGTAAAAATATTCTGGAGTATGAGTACTGTCCTCATTTGAAATCTTGCAGTTAAGAGATATACTGGGAAGACAGAAAAACACCCCTACTCCCTGCTAAATTGTAACGTAGAGGCTTTCTTGTCTTCAGGGGCAACCTTTGAGGTCCTGGTACGCTGTCAAACACAGGACTATGGATGCTTTCCTGTCACCATGACGTTTGAGTTCACCAGTGAGCAGACTGGGCCCTTCATCATTGGACGTTTCGTGTCTGCTGTTGCCAATAGCATATTAGCAGAACAGCTGGGTCCTTCAGCACCTTATCAGCCCTACCAAGCCAAGCTGCATAAACCACAGATCGTTACCATCGAGGAAGGCATCCCACCAAACAGGTATGTGGGGATTCTCTGTTAGTCTCACGTGCTCCCTTTGTAAGTTCAGGCTCGTCCTCTGTCTTTTTCAAATGACTTCTTCTCAAGTCCATACTCTTCAGGAATTTCATCCTTAACCAGCCATGCCACTTTTTAATTATTTTTCCCCTGCCATCTAACTCCCCTTCATGGATCACTGCCTTGTTGTGGCAAAGGGGCTTGCTTAACTCAGTGAAGCCATAAGCTATGCCGTGCAGGGCCACCCAAGATGGACAGGTCATGGCAGAGAGTTCTGACAAAATGTGGTCCACTGGAGAAGGAAATGGCAACCCACTCCAGTATTCTTGCCAAGAAAACCCCATGGAACGTATCACAAGGCTAAAAGAGATGACGCCGGAAGATGAGCCCCTCAGGTCGGGAGGTGTCCAATATGCTACTGGGGAAGAGCAGAGGGTATTTCCAAGTAGCGCCAGAAAGAGTGAAGCGGCTGGGCCAAAGCCGAAAGGACACTCAGCTGTGGATGTGTCTGGTGGTGAAAAGAAAATCCGATGCTGTAAAGAACAATATTGTTTAGGAACCTGGAATGTCAGATCAATGAATCAAGGTAAGCTGGAGGTGGTCAAACATGAGATGGCAAGATTGAACATCGACATCTTGGGAATCAGCGAACTAAAATGGACAGGCATGGGCGAATTTAATTCAGGTGACCATCATATCTACTATTGTGGGCAAGAATCCCTTAGAAGAAATGGAGTAGCACTCATAGTCAACAAAAGGGTGGGAAAAGCAGTACTGGGGTACAATCTTAAAAATGATAGAATGATCTCAGTACGAATCCAAGGCAAACCATTCAACATCACAGTAATTCAAGTCTATGCCCCAACCACTGATGCCGAAGAAGCTGAGGCTGATCGGTTCTATGAAGACCTACAACACCTTCTAGAACTAACACCAAAAAAAGATGTCCTCTTCATCATAGGGGATTGGAATGCTAAAGTAGGAAGTCAAGAAATCACCGGGATAACAGGCAGGCATGGCCTCGGTGTACAAAATGAAGCAGGACAAAAGCTAATAGAGTTTTGCCAAGAGAACATGCTGATCATAGCAAACACTCTTTTCCAACAGCACAAGAGGCGACTCTACACATGGACGTCACCAGATGGTCAATATCGAAATCAAATTGATTATGTCCTTTGCAGCCAAAGATGGAGAAGCTCTATACAGTCAGTAAAAACAAGACCTGGAGCTGACTGTGGCTCAGATCATGAGCTGCTTCTTGCAAAATTTCGGCTTAAATTGAAGAACGTCAGGAAAACCACTAAACCGTTCAGGTATGACCTAAATCATATCCCTGATGAATATACAGTGGAGGTGAGGAATAGATTTCAGGGATTAGACCTGATAGACAGAGTGCCTGAGGAACTATGGACGGAGGTCCGTAACATTGTTCAGGAGGCAGCAACGAAATCCATCCCAAAGAAAAAGAAATGCAAGAAAGCAAAGTGGCTGTCTGATGAGGCTTTACAAGTAGCTGAGGAAAGAAGGGAAGCGAAAAGCAAGGGAGAAAGGGGAAGATATACCCAACTGAATGCAGAGTTCCAGAGAATAGCAAGGAGAGACAAGAAGGCCTTCTTAAATGAACAATGCAAAGAAATCGAGGAAAACAACAGAATGGGAAAGACTAGAGATCTCTTCAAGAAAATTGGAGATCTCAAGGGAACGTTTTGTGCAAAGATGGGCATGATAAAGGACAAAGAAGGCAGGGACCTAACAGAAGCAGATGAGATTAAGAAGAGGTGGCAAGAATACACAGAAGAACTATACAGGAAAGAGCTTAATGTCCCTGATAGCCATGATAGTGCGGTCACTGAACTTAAGCCGGACATCCTCGAGAGTGAAGTCAAGTGGGCCTTAGGAAGCATTAGTAACAACAAAGCTAGCGGAGATGACAGTATTCCAGCCGAGCTATTTAAAATCCTAAAAGATGATGCTGTTAAAGTGCTGCATTCAATATGCCAACAAATCTGGAACACTCAACAGTGGCCACAAGACTGGAAAAGGTCAGTTTACATTCCAATTCCAAAGAAGGGCAACGCCAAAGAGTGTTCAAACTACCGCACAATTGCGCTCATTTCACATGCCAGCAAGGTGATGCTCAAAATCCTACAAGCTAGGCTTCAGCAGTATGCGAACCGAGAACTACCAGAAGTACAAGCTGGGTTTAGAAGAGGCAGAGGAACTAGAGATCAAATCGCCAACATTCGCTGCATCATGGAGAAAGCAAGAGAATTCCAGAAAAACGTCTATTTCTGCTTCATTGACTACGCTAAAGCCTTTGATTGTGTGGATCACAACAAACTGTGGCAAATTCTTAAAGTGATGGGAGTACCAGACCACCTTACCTGTCTCCTGAGAAACCTGTACGAGGGTCAAGAAGCAACAGTAAGAACCAGACATGGAACAACCGATTGGTTCAAAATTGGGAAAGGAGTACGACAAGGCTGCATATTGTCACCCTGCTTATTTAACTTATATGCAGAGTACATCATGAGAAATGCCGGGTTGGATGAATCAGAGGTCGGAATTAAGATTGCCGGGAGAATTATCAACAACCTCCGATATGCAGACGATACCACCCTAATGGCAGAAAGCGAAGAGGATCTCAAGAGCCTCTTGTTGAGGGTGAAATTGGAGAGTGCAAAAGCTGGTTTGAAACTCAACATTAAAAAAACGAAGATCATGGCATCTGGCCCCATCACTTCCTGGCATATAGAAGGGGAAGAAATGGAAGCAGTGACAGATTTTACTTTCTTGGGCTCCAAGATCACCGCAGACGGTGACTGTAGCCATGAAATTAAAAGACGCTTGCTCCTTGGGAGGAAAGCTATGGCCAACCTAGACAGCATAGTAAGAAGCAGAGACATCACCTTGCCGACAAAGGTCCGTCTAATCAAAGCTATGGTTTTCCCAGTAGTAATGTATGGCTGTGAGAGCTGGACTATAAGGAAGGCTGAGCGCCGAAGAATTGATGCTTTCGAACTGTGGTGCTGGAGAAGACTCTTACGAGTCCCCTGGACTGCAAGGAGCTCAAATCAGTCCATCCTAAAGGAAATCAACCCTGAGTGCTCATTGGAAGGACAGATACTGAAGCTGAAGCTCCAATATTTTGGCCACCTAATGCGAAGAGAAAACTCCCTGGAAAAGACCCTGATGCTGGGAAAGACTGAAGGCCAAAGGAGAAGGGGATGGCAGAGGATGAGATGGCTAGATAGCATCACGGATGCAATGAATATGAACTTGAGCATGCTCCGGGAGAGAGCGCAGGACAGGAAGGCCTGGCGTGCTATGGTCCATGGGGTCACGAAGAGTCGGACACGACTGAACGACTGAACAACAACAACATCTAACTCAGGGGCCCCAACCTTTTTAGACCCCATGGGCTCATTTGGGAATTTGAGAAACTGCTGTGGGCACCACCACAAAATGCCTAATCACTGGATCACCACTTTGGCATCTACCTGTCACATTTATGGATCTTAGGCTGCGTCTTATTCAGCAAAAACCTTTTGTGTGTGTCTGTTGGACACCGCAATGTCTCTTTAATAAGGAGTTGTCTAATTAGGCTAATTGCTGGTGGTGCAATACAGCTAATGCTTCTTTTAGACATATGTTGTGGCAATGTCCAATAGTTGCTTCTTTTTAGGAGGTGTTATTACACAGATAAATTTTGTACTGGAACAGTCTTTAATATTCACTGATGTACACACTCTTTTAAATTATTGACCTGCTTCATGGATATTAACAAATGGTCAATGTAAATAGATTCTCTGCACCCTTTTGACAGCTAAAAGACTGATACTGCAACATTGGAAGGATAAACACACCTCCTATAATGCAATGGATTGAGGACCTTGCAGTGCTTTCAGTATTTGAACTGGTGGCATATATCCACTTTCAAATGGATACTTATTTGGATATTTGGTCCACTGTTGTTGATGCCTATGTTTAACTGCTAGAAAGTTGTAAGCATTTCATATGTATTAATTGATATGGATATATACAAATCTATGTACATATATTAAAAAAAGATTTAAAAATGTTTTGTGGGTGCCTGCAGATACCACATTGAGAACCCCTGATCTAACTCTTCTTCCCTCATCCACAATTCGAAATAATCAGTCTCTAAGCTTTTCCCTCTTCTGTATTTTGTCCAGCTTATGTAAATTATTAAACTGTACATCATTGGTTTAACATGTTAAAGTGGTCCATGTCACTTCAGTTCTGTATAGCACCTGGTGCCCCATCAGTGTTAAAGAAATGGTAGGTAATAAGTCTGAGCTGCACAGTGGAACGGGTCTTGAGATCAAGTTAGAACAATTTGTTATTGTTGGCCATATCTATAAAGCTTTGTGTGTTTTACAGTCTTAATCTCAGTCATCCTTCTAACACTTGAGGTTAGCCCTTCATTTTTCAGCATTACCAGAACTGGCTTAGGGACCAGTTCATGCATGTACGTGCATACCTCAGTCACCGCTCATTTGGGACTCAGGCATGTAAATGGCAACCGTAGAAAAGGGTTGTGTGATGTCAGGTGGTTGTAAAAACTCTTTATGTGTTGATTATATTTAAGCAGCTTATAATTAAAATTCATATGAAGGTACCATTTTGTAAGAAAGATATGCATGAATATTATGCCAATCTAAGTTGGTCCCTGGCAGTTGATGTCATTGTCCAGGTCCCAGGCTCTTCCCTCCAGAGGGAAGGACAAGAAAGTGCTACAGATGGATTTGGGGCTAGCTGATGGCAAATGCACCACCTAACTCCTCATGATTGGCATGCTGTCAAGTTGATACAAAGGCTCCGTCTATGGTATTTGATCTGTGGTGAGTGTTTCACACATGCTAATCATCACTTGATGATGTAACCATCAAGAGGTAAACATGCATGTGTGAATGAACCATTTGGCTATTCATGGAACCCATGTCTGCAGTGGGGGTTTGAATATCTTTCAGATCCACCTTGCAGTGGCCCATTCTGGCTACTTCGGTTGGCCTCTCTGAACTTGTCGGCAAAGGACACAGGCTGCTCACAGGGGGCCCATGCAATATCTACCATTCTTTTGGTACTAAATGCACTTAAATAGTACCCGCATTGTTACAACTGGAGGTTGTTTCTCCTGTTATACCTATCTCTCTAATCAACAATCTAACGCTACACCTTGTGCCTATTCTACCTCTTTAGCTCTTTGCAGGGCGGCATTGAGCAGAAAATACCTCTGGGGTACTACAATTACCCACCAGACTTGAAAAACCTAGTTAAGTGCCTGAACGAAGGTCATGGCCCCAAGGATGGCACCCGTGAGAAAGTTGCCCAGTTCCGGTAAGTGCCTGTGAAATAGAAAGTTGTCATTCTCGTCACTTCCCACCAAGTCCCCACACACCTTGTCCTTATCAAAAGTCGTCAGCTATATTACTGTATATGTTACTTCTTCTTTTTTTTGCTACTTAATGAGCCCCCCCAGCTCTCCGTATAAGAGTTATTGCTTGCAATAGATTATGTAGATAATATCACTAGGATCCAGAAACATCTCATTTGAGCACCAAAGGAAAAAAAAGTGCTGTTTTCTGAATATACCCCACTTGTGACATAATTCCCAAGTTTATAGAAGAATGTTTATCAATAGGTAGCCCATAGACTATTATCTCTCTTTCTCTCTTTGTGTGCCTTTCAACTTTAATTCCTCTCACCCCATCTCAGTAGTCCCTGGACTTTTCTGTGCTGCTCTGGTGGTCGCCAGCATACCATTCATTTCCATAGTGAACAGGTATGAAAACATGTATGTTGTCATACATGAACACTATGTATTTAGTGTTGTCATACATGAACACTTCGATGCATTAGAAGCTTGTGTCTGGAGGTTCTAATCCCATTTTGTACACACCAAGTAAAGTTGTGGACATTTATAAGGGTGAACAGCAGTTTATGTACATATCAATGTGTGTTTTTTAAAGAATGCCTTTTTGATTTCCCAAAGAGCAAACTGTACCAGAACATTTTCCCTGACTTGTCCCACTTCACAATCTGTATGTTCTTACAGATCATTGCTTTCTATGTTGTCTAGTTTAGCTGAGTTATTTTTATCTCGCCTCTTAGGGCCAAGCCTTCACAAGGCATATTAACCTTTCAGTATTATTGTTGTTCACATATCCAAGAGTTTTTTAAAAATGTGTATGATTGAGGTATCTAAGCTGTTCAGCAGCGGGGGTTTGGCAGACCCCGGAAGCCAGCAGCTGGCATTCAAAAGAGGTTGGTGTGTGCTTGCATACTACTTCTCCCCCACCCCCTCCAGACACACACACACACACACACTTCCGTCGGCAACCTTCTTGTCTCCTTACGGAATGCCACTCCGGACGGTCCCCTGAACTTTGGGGTAGCTGTATTCTTATGTGTGGGATGCTATTGCTGGAAGAGAGAGGCTGAAAAGCCTCCATGCAGTAGATTGTGCAGTGTCCTTGGGATCCTAGCCAATAATAGCCAGGATCCAGTACTGCTGCTGTACCTCTACTAGTTCCGTTGGGCCTGTGGGACGTACCACTAGTGCAACATGAACTAGTGCTTCCAAAAGCAAACCCGGAAACGCTCATTCCCAGGATGAAGCAGGTCATTGGAGCTCCCTTCAACGAGCTTCACTAACCTGCTCCATTCTGGAAACAAGTGTTCCTGGTCTTTCTGTCTGCCTTACAAAGCTCTAGCTTCCTGTTGCACTAGCGGTGGGTTCCACAAGTGTGTGAGCAACATTGGATACTGCCCAATATTATAGGTTACATTAAAACTGGCTTAAAAGATCCAGTTGAGGTTGTCAAATCTTTTTATCTATTTATTGGTTTGTCTCTGACCCTAATATGTTATTCCACCCTCCCCCTACCAAAGCATTAGGAAAGTTCAAATAACCCACTATCCCAAAAAGAAGGGAAACATACAAGTATTGCAAATGTGTAAAAAGCAGCAGAAGGATAACCAGGAGTAGGCCAAAAGGAATTCAGTTGCAGTAAAAGTCTTCCAGTGCAGACATATTCTGTGGCCTTGCCTCTCCTCTTGTCACATACCAGCAGGACCTCCCATCTCTGATGAAATGAATAGATTTAGAGACTGACCCCTGTAGAGTGATCCTAAATTTAGTAGGATGTTATCCACAGGAGAAATCTGAAATCCACCCTGCAGTTTGACAACTATTGTGAGAAGTTTTGTCTGCTCCTTCACCTGGAAGAGATCCAAATGGAGGTGGACATCCACCGATATGATATGCATGGTGTTCCAATGGTTGCAGACAATGATAGGAAACTCCTTGACCTGAAGGTGAGCAATATGTAACCTGTGTCTTATAGTGTAGTGGCTAGAACATTTGGTTTGGATATGAGAACCCAAGTTTCAAATCTCTGATCATCTAGGAAGCTCATTGAGTGGCCTTGGGCAAGTCGCTCTCTCTGCCTAATGTATCCTACAGGGTTGTTGCAATGCTAAAACATCTATAGGCCACCTTTCAGCAACAATGGCTTCAAGTGTTTTACAATGAACACAAATTAAGACAGTTCACAATTAAATCATTTGCACCAGCAAAAGGCAGAAGTGTGTGTGTGTGTGTGTGTGTGTGTGTGTTGCTGCTGCTGCTGGTGCTGTATTCCTTCCCCCACCCAAACCCCATAGGTGCTCCACCCTTCATGTAATTATTGGGGTCAGTTGTCCTTTGCTCCAGGTTCCTGGCGTGGCAGAGAACCGCCCATCAGTACTGAAAGGTGATCATCTTTTCGTGACGTTGGCTGAAGAGCCCACACAGAACCCGGTTATCCAGTATAAGGGCTATGTTCACGATGTGGAGTTGGAGAAAGTGAAACTGGGCTTCTCTGAAAAGTGAGTCCTCCGGCTTGAGGTTTGGGTTAGACCTTTCTAGAAATGGATTACCAGCTCCCAAAGCAGGCATGGCTCTTTGTACTTCTTTGTGGCAGGAGGGAGGGACTGCACCGTAGTGGTTTTGCATGCAGAAGGTCCCAGGTTCAGTCCTGAGCATCTCCAGGTAGAGCTGAGAAAGACTCCTCCCTGAAGCCCTGAAGAGCTGCTGCCAGTCAGTGCCAACAATACTGGGTTAGATTGATCAATGGTCTGACTCAATATAGGGCAGCTTCCTATATTCCTATGAGGTTCAACAGGTGCAATTTAGGACTTTGTCCCGCCTTAAAGGAACATCCTTTCGGTCAGGAGTTAACAATGCCTAGATTATGAAGGTGCTCATGGCCCGGACACACTGAGCTCAAGTGCTCAGTAACAGACAAGCATGTTGTAAAGAAGGCAAAAGACAGAAGGGAAGGTCAGGCCCCAGAGAACTGTAGGCTATTTGGAAAGCAAACTAGGTAGACCAGCAGATTGGATAGGAGCAGCAAAGGAGGAAGAGGAGGAGCAGCTTAAGTTAGTGGGATTTTGAAGGATGGCTGCGCCAGAGACCAAGGGCAGATAGCCCTGAAGTTTAAGGGGGAATGTTGAAAAGGAAATGGGAGCGGTATGGAAGTAAGGTTGAACTGGTAAGATAGCTTGACTGTGGGACCTGGATTGATTTGAGAATGGGGCAGATTTCAGAAGGATGGATTAGGTAGGTTGTACAGGAGATAGCATGGGAAAGGATAAGCAAGTTGGAAGAAGAATGGGTGGTGTAAATTAGTGGCCTGCAGGAGGAATCTTTGAGCCATAAGTGACCAGAGATCAGCAGTGCCCAGTGCTTGCTTATACATTCTTCAGCTCCCTTTTCTTGTGCCAGATTGCGATCTAATTTCATCAGTAACATGAAGTTTGATGTGACATTCACCTTCAATCGCCTGCCATTACGTGTCCAACATCGTGCTGCTGTTCTTGCCCAAAAGAGGGGACTGCGCCATCTGCTCTTCCCATCTCTGTCTTACGAGAAATCCCTTCTTTCTGCTGGTCAGCGGCTCAGGTAAATTGGGGCTGGGGGGCGGGGGGAGGCAGGGAAAGACTGGAAATGGACAGGAGTTCCTTTCTACCATGGAGGTAATTTAACCATAATGTGTTGGAGCTGAGATTCATATTAGCGTGTGGGATGAAGCAGCATTGACTTTGTCCTATGCCCTACGCTTTGCTACCTTTATTTTGTGCTCATACTCTCTCTTCCCACTCTCCAGTCTATATGACCCCAACCTTGAGAAAAATGAGGAACAGAGGAGAGCTGTCCATCAGGTGGTGGCAGGCACTTCCAGACCAGCCCCATACCTTATATTTGGACCGCCAGGCACTGGCAAGACAGTCACCATGGTGGAAGCCATCAAGCAGGTAAGGAAAACACTTCATCATTATGATTAGATTAGCCACAAATGTTCTGTAGTTCAGGGGGGTGAAATAGTCTTGCTTAGGGTCTTAACAAGATGGGACTGAATGCTTGCCAAATTCAAGAATCTTGCAAGGACCTAAAGTTGCATCATCCCTAGCTAGTATCCTCCAGTCTGGACCATTCTGAGGGTAGTTCTTGAATCCTCAAGATACTGCTATTCCTATAAGCCTGGAAGTGTGGCTTTTTTTGGCTGCTCACAAATCCCCTGTTTATACTACCCTGCTCAGGTACTGTACTGCATTGAGGGTTCCCACGTGCTTGCCTGCGCCCCTTCCAACAGTGCCTCTGACCTGCTCTGCCAACTCCTCATGAAACATGTGGAGAAGAGGAACATCTACAGGTTAAATGCTAGCAGCAGGGACTACCGCACGATCCCCGAGGATATCAAGGTGTGTACCTGTCCTGGTAGGGTTCAAGACCTGTCAGGGCAATAGCCTAGTAGCACCTTCACCATCCACCTCCTGTCTTAAGATACTGCACCAAGGGAGTTTCTAGGTTAATTGAGCCCCAGTCCCAGGCTATTCTAATATCTGCTTTTGCCTTTAGCCCGTCTGTAACTGGGACAAGATGCAGAATTGTCCCGTGTTTCCCAACAAAGAGACACTGCAAAACTACCGGGTGATCATTACTACCCTGGTGACAGCAGGAAGGTATGAAGGATCAGGTACCATGAAAAAATAACAAATGAGGATGGGTTAGAAATTGATGATGGAGAGTTGTCTTTGTGTACAGTGGGTATAGACTTCTAGAAGAATTTATAAAAATTTCAAATTGCATTTTTCCTGTTTTCACCACAGTATTTTTAATAAAAAGAATGTGCACACACATCCTTTCCCCACTCCCTCTCTGCATTCACTAATGTAAAAAGGGGGGAAATCGTTATTAGTTATATGTGGGAGATAATACTTTTGTGGCCATTGGATGCAGTTCATCAAGACTTCTATCTTAAACACAGTTCTTCTCCCTGAGCATTATCCATTGATCTCCATGAAACTTACCTAAGAATTAAGATATTGTCATAGTGACATGATTGCTACCTAAGTCCACACTTAATCTGTTCAGGACTCCACATAACTGCTGTAATGTATGAAAATGGCAGGTTCCTGAAATTTTAATGGTTGCCACTTGCGTACATTGTGAATGGACCCCAGACCAAAACAGAAACTCTGTTTCAGTAGCAGACACATTATTATAGTAACCTGAATTGGGCTGAAGTATTTATCCCAATAGCACAGGATCTGGCTTGCATGGAAGCTTTCACATGTACAGCTGTATTCATGGAGATCTCCTCCCTGCAGATGTCTGTGCTGTATGTGTGGATGCTGGGAAGGGATTAATTGGAGCTACTCAGCACAGCCTCTGCTCACGTGTTGCTTTCACTGCTTTTAATAACACCAAAATGGGGCTAAATAACCCTTGTTTTGTTTGCAGATGGCACTATTTTGCTTTGAAACTGATGGGCCGAAGGCCACCAATTTTCCTATTAAGAAGGATTTATTTATTTACAGCATGTTTACTCCACTCTTCAGCCAAAAAAGAGCTTTTCAAAGCAGCTTACAAAGTTTAATAATAACCCTGCCCTCAGGCTTACAATCTAAAAAACACAACACCAAAGGATAAGGGATTGGGAGGGAGGAGGAAAAACACAAAACTGAGGTATCAGTTCTTAGTTCGTATTACTCCCTCGGCGCAGGGGGAATTACTTCACTCTGCCATAGTGCTAGCATATTATTGTTGCTCTATAAACAATAATAACTGTGCTACAAGCAGCACACAATAGCAGTTCCTGTTAGCCACTATAGAGCACTTCTGCAGCTGTGTCATCAGTTTTATATGAATTTGGGGATCTTGCTCTCCAGGAGCAACAGAAGGTTGAGATTCGTGTGAGGACAGGTAAGAGACTGGGGAGATCCAGGTTCAAATTCCTGCTCGCTTAGTCTGATTTGAACCCAGTCTAATCTACCTCACAAGGGTTGTTTTGAGAATAAAAAGGGGAGTTGGGAGGGAGTCTGGGAAGGAATGCCTGTTGTCCCAAGCTAAAAGTAAAATTAAAGAAAGGGCAGGAGGGGCTTTAGAGAGGGGGGGAAATGATGAGTTTGGTTACTGCTGGGCTGCACAGGGAGCTCTTGTGACAGTCAAGAAAAAGGAACTTTTTCTACTCAGCACTTGGAAGGGATCCACTCCTGGAGATTATGTGCCAGCTAGAAAACTGAATATTCCTGCACATGCTCACTTGCATGTTTCTCCTGCCTAGATTGGTCACAGCTGATTTTCCTCTGGGACATTTTTCTCATGTGTTCATTGATGAAAGTGGTCATGCCGTTGAAACTGAGAGCCTGGTCGCTGTTGCGGGTGAGTCATGGCCTTCTTGTACCTCCACGCACCGCTTTTTTCTAACCTGAAAATGATGAACGTTTCTGTGGGAAACCTTAAACCATGATAGTTTTTCGATGGACTCTGGCTCACTTGTTGGACCTTTGGCTTCCTCACTGGATGGCCGTGGTGCATTGTGGGTGTTGTCATGTCATACATGACCACAATACCTGATAGAGCACCTCTCCTGATATGAACCTACCTATACACTTTGTTCAGTATCTGAGGCCCCCCTCCAAGGGAGATTCAGAGGATAGCAACAAGGGATATCTTGTTGGTGGTGGCCCCCTGACTATGGAATGGTCTCACCAGTGAAGTCCTTCTGGTACCAGCGTTGTCACATATTTGGTGCCAGATTAAGCCTTTCCTCTTTTCCCAGGTACTTAATGGCATATGATGGAGCTTTTTAATGTTAGTTGTTTTTATCAGGTTCTGGTATTTTGTTGTTAGTTGTTTTAGCTGTTTCAAACTGTTTTAAATTTTTGCATGTTAAAGGTTTTATGTTATGTTTTATTGTGTTGTATTAATTTTTGTGAACCACCCAGGAAGCTTGAGCTATTGATCAGTTTAGAAATGTAGTGAATGAATGAATGAATATTCTTGTTCTTTCTCTCTGTCAGCCAGCGTGTCTCCAGATGTCTCAGTGTTTTGCCCTTGAGGGCCCAAAAGACCCTGAATTAAAATATTTCTTTGGGAAATGTCCTTCAACATCTTTAAACAGCACTTAGCTTATCTTGTTTGCTTCCACTGAAGGATCCTGAGTTGTCTTTCCCAACACACATTCCAAGGCTCTATCAGTTCTAGGGCTCTGGCTGTAGTTTTTGAAACTCTGGGGAAAGGCAGATGAGACTATACAGCTCTCTAACTATGGATCAGACTGAGCAAATGGCTTGAGTTCTGTCTTCTTTTTCTAGGTATATTGCATGTAATGGACCCAGAGACTAATGATAAAGGAGGCCAGCTAGTTTTGGCAGGGGATCCCCAGCAACTGGGTCCAATCCTGAGGTCTCCTCTGGCTATTGAGCATGGCTTGGGTGAGTGAAAAACAGGTGGTAATGAAGAATTATTTTCAAAAATGGGGGATCAGCCACTGCTTGTTTTTCTCACCAACCCTTGGGAGGATCCCAAGAGCCTGAATTGGGTAGAGCCCAATTTGAATGTCTGCAGCCTCCTTCCACTTCCCATCTTGAGACTGTAACCAAGTGCAGGCTCCTTGGCTTGAACATCAGCCACTCCCCCCCCCCCCAGAATCTTGCCTTATGAAGGTTTCCAGAGAACTCAAAAGCTTGTACAGTATTTTATGACCTTTGAGTTGGCCTAATAAAGGTATTACGATGATCTGGCTTTTGGTAATTCCTTCTGGCCTGTCTGTTTTGCTAGCATTTTGTGCAATGGCAGATTAGTTATCTGTCCCCACTGGAGGAGGTGTAAAGTGGTAAACACTGTGCCAGAGTCCTAACGTGAAGACTGTACAACAGCCTTTCTCAACCTAGCATCCTCCAGATGTTTTGGACTTCAACTCCCATCAGCCCCAACCAGCATGACAGATGGTCAGGGATCCTGAGAGTTGTAGTCCAAAACATCTGGAGGGCACCAGGTTGGGAAAGGCTACTGTAGAACCCCCAGGTCAACATTCCTTTCAAACAGTGTTGGACAGACTCCACCTCCCAGTCCCCTGTGAAACCCATTTCAATTCGTGGTGCAGTTATTGCAGAAGATGCAACTATGGATATTGGAGGAATCTGGGGGGTAAAGTTCGCCAGACGTTTAGCAGCTCAGCACCCCAGATTTCAATTCGCTTACCTGCAAGCTGTCCCAACTCAATGCAGATCAAGTCAGGCCAGCTTGCAGATTTTCGGGTTGCTATTTTTTCCTTAAAGCGACATTTACACAAATTGCAGCTACAAATTGCAGCTACAATTTGCGTACTTGCTCAAATGGTGGTCATAATTTGCACAAATTGCAGCCGTAATACACTTAATGTGTGTAAATTGCAGCCCTAATATGCTTAATTTGCACAAATTGCAGCCATAATATGTTTAATTTGCGCAAATTGTGCCTGTGGTTTTGCACAAATTGCGAGTGTGATTTGTGCAAATTAAGCATATTGTGGCTGCAGTTTGTGCAAATTACAGCCCAAATTTGTGCAAGTTACTGGGGCGGGAATCAGAGAAAAGTTCCTGGATTCCAGGAAAAAGCCTGCGCCTTGGCTCACAAATGCAAACTAAGCCAGGGAAAAGGGTGAGCTTAAGAAGGGCTGGATTTCCCTGAGACAGCCATCCCTATATGCAACCAATGTAGTAAATTGTTTCTACAAAGCTGTGCCCCACGTGATCTGGGATTATTTTAAGCACATCCACAAATGTGCATAAATGAGAGATTTTGCCAGTGCGGTTAAGTCCATTCAAGATTGCGTGAACATACGTCACACAAACAGCTTGCTGCTCAGAGAGACACGCCTATTGTTTTGTGTTCTTAGCAGTAGCCACGCTATAGAGTTCACACATCAATTGGGCCTTAGTTCTGCTCTGAGAAAGGGTTGGAAAAAGGACTGAAAGGGTTGGAAAAAGGAAAAAGGACACAGCGCTCTAATCCCTTGCATTCACTTGCAAGCTCTGCTCTTGTAGGCCTTTCCCTGCTGGAGCGGCTGATGCGGCACAACACGCTGTACCAAAAGGAGGACGGGAGCTACAGCCCGCAGTTCGTCACTAAGCTGCTGCGTAATTACAGGTACATCTGCTGTGCCTTGGAATTCCAGCAGGTGGAACGTAAGAGATCCAGTGTTCCTGATTGCCTCTACCTATTTGATACAACACAGGTTTCAAAGTACCACAAATCTCATAACATGGACTGAAAGAGCGAGATTCCAGGGTTCTCTTCTCTGGGTTTAAAATGATAACTGTAGCCCATAGACTGGGCCAGATTTTAAGAGCTACAGCAGAACTCCATGTTGGAGATCCCCAAAATGCTTGATTCTAATTATGCTGGAGGACTGTCACTTGCCATTTATTGCTGTCTAAAGCAGAGGCAAAAATGCTTCTCTGTTTGCTTGGGAATAAGATACCAGAACAGTGAATTGACCTACACACACAGCGTTTTTGGTATACAAAGTTATATCTGGTACTCACCTTAATCTGCTCCACAACAGCCTTATGAAGGAGGAAATTCTTTTCCAACTTTGCAAATTGGGACTGAAGCTGGGAGGGAGAAGCCCTTTTAATACGTTCTTGCTGACTAGTAATAATAGTTTTTGGCTACCAAGTCCAAACGTTGGACAGAAGAAGCTACCCTATACTGAGTCAGACCCTTGGTCCATCTAGCCCAATATTGTCAACACTGACTGGCAGCAGCTCTCCAGGGTTTCAGCCAGGACTTTTCCTAGCCCTACCTGGAGATGCCAGGGATCGAACCTGGGACCTTCTGCATGCAAAGTAGTTGCTCTACCACTGAGCCACAGCCCCTTAGACATAGTTTGGTCTGCGGTTCAGCAAGAATTTGAAACCAGAGATTCAAGGTCCAATTTGTGCTAGAAGGGAAAGGAGACAGTGCCTTCACCCTCCTCCCAATCTCAGGCAGTTCATGTTGGTTTATGTGCTAACATCATCTTTCACTCCAGGTCCCATGCTGCCATTCTGAAATTTCCAAATGAGAAATTCTATGATGGGGAGCTGCAGGAGCATGCAAACCATCTCATCACCCATTCCTACTGCACCTGGAAAGAACTGGTCAAACAGGTGAGGAGCAGCAGGCATGGAGCAATTTGGCCATATCCTTGTAGACATCCACAGGTGCAAAAATGGCAAATGTGGTTCAGTGTAAGCAAGTGATGCATGCTGGGGCAAAATATCCCAACTTCAAGTATAGTGCGATGGGATCTGAGCCAGCGGTGACCAACCAGGAAAGAGATCTTGGGGTTGTAGTGGATAGCTCAATGAAGATGTCAACCCAGCATGCAGCTGCTGTAAAAAAAGGCAAACTCCACGTTAGGCATAATTAGAAAAGGAATTGAGAATAAAACTGCCAACATCACGCTGCCCCTATACAAATCAACGGTGTGGCCACACTTGGAATACTGTGTCCAGTTCTGGTCTCCACACCTAAAAAAAGATATTGTAGAGCTGGAGAAGATACAGCAAAGGGCAACTAAAATGATCAAGGGGCTGGAGCATCTCCCCTGTGAGAGAAGGTTACAACAGCTGGGATTGTTTAGCTTGGAAAAAAGGAGAGTCAGGGGAGACACGATAGGGGTCTACAGAATTATGCATGGTGGAGAATGTGGATAGGGAGACATTTTTCTCCTTCTCTCAAAATACTAGAACCTGGGGTCATCTTATGAAGCTGATTGGTGGGAGATTCAGGACAGATAAAAGGGAGTACTTCTTCACACAGCGCATAATTAAACTATGGAATTCGCTACCACAGGATGTAGTGATGGCCACCAATTTGGATGGCTTTAAAAGGGGGTTGGACAAATTCTTGGAGGAAAAGGCTATCAATGGCTACTAGTCCCAATGGCTATGTGCTACCTCCAGTACCAGAAGCAGTGAGCCTGTGAACACTAGTTGCTGGGGAACATGGGTGGGAGGGTGTTGTTGTGCTCTTGCCCTGCTTGTGTGTTCCTGGTCGACAGCTGGTTGGCCACTGTGTGATGTGAATGCTGGACTAGATGGACCCTTGGTCTGATCCAGCATGGCTCTTCTTATGTTCTTAACTGAGGTGGTATTTTTCTACTCTTCTTATAGGGCTTTCCCATCATCTTTCATGGAGTTTCTGGAGAAGACCAGAGGGAAGAGAAGAGCCCTTCATTTTTCAACACTGCTGAGATTAACGTGCTGATCAACTACCTCAAGAAACTCCTCCTGGAAGACCAGGGCAAGAAAGGCCAGTCTCGAATTTTGCCTAAAGAGATTGGTGTCATCTCACCATACAGGAAACAGGTGAGGCCATCTGCTGGTTCCAGCTGATTCAATAAGATACTGTAAACATGGAGACTTTTCACATGATCAAACTGTCTTCCACCTAATACAGCCAGAGCTTTCCTCAACTGCATGCATGCCTGATCACGTCGAGAATGTAACCCATAGTATGGGACCTCTGCAGATGACAACAGTTGAGATTGCCACACCACATTTTTCAGCTACTGAAATAATAGGCCTCGTTTTTGGCTAGTTACAACTAATAACTGCAGGTGTCACAAATTATACCTTACATTCTCCTTAGGAATGATATGAATAGCTGTGCAATGTCATTTAATGGCTGCAGTCTACATGTCCCCCAAGACGCCATCCTGTCCAGAGTTTCTGCCTCTTTCTGCTGCACATAGCAATGACTGCAGGGCCAGCATGGGGCACTGCTGTGCAGGAGTTGGGCTTCCATCCTGCAGAAAAAAGTACTTCCCCTGCTTCTGGTATATAGCTCAGATATCCAGTTGAGTAAGAGGAACATGGTCTGAATACGCACTTACTACACTTCGGAAGTCAGGGCACATACAGCTGTGCCTTGCACATCTCCATCTCTCTCCAGCTCATTTTTTAATTTAAATATGTGTACATCTGCATCCACACACACACGCTAAAAACAACCTTAACAAAAACACTTCAACTGAAAAGGAACAGTTATCATCAGCATGCTTTTGACATTTCAGTTCAACATTCAATTTAACAAACCATAGGTTAACTTGGGTTGTTTTAACCCCTAAATAACCCAGAATTTCCAGGTTTGGACATCATGCTAACAGCCTACCAACAAGGCTGTTATAGGTTAATTGAAAGAGGAAGTGATGAGCGTACAGGAGGTGGCATGCTTGTTCGCTTCCACTTGTGCCCAGCAATTAGTGGGTTAATTAACCCATGATTGCACATTACATGTGAACTGGGTCACTGATCATTTGGGTTTTTTTTAATAAAATAGTAAAATGTCCTTATACTGTATTCTTGGCAAGTGCCCCTGAAGAATGATATTATTGAAACGCTTTGGGCATTCCATTATGTTATAAGAACATTTTACCGTTCTATTTAAATCTATTTTTCAGTATTGTTTTGAGATGTTGCCTCATCTTTTTGTTTGGCTGCCTTGGTTTAATAGCGACTGTATGGCACAAGAGACGACTCTACACATGGACATCACCAGATGGTCAATATCGAAATCAGATTGATTATGTCCTTTGCAGCCAAAGATGGAGAAGCTCTATACAGTCAGTAAAAACAAGACCTGGAGCTGATTGTGGCTCAGATCATGAGCTTCTTGTTGCAAAATTTCGGCTTAAATTGAAGAACGTAGGGAAAACCACTAAACCATTCAGGTATGACCTAAATCATATCCCTTATGAATATACAGTGGAGGTGAGGAATAGATTTCAGGGATTAGACCTGATAGACAGAGTGCCTGAGGAACTATGGACGGAGGACCGTAACATTGTTCAGGAGGCAGCAACGAAATCCATCCCAAAGAAAAAGAAATGCAAGAAAGCCAAGTGGCTGTCTGATGAGGCTTTACAATGTAGTAGCCATATTTAAGGCCAGACCGAGTGGTCTTATATTCCTGCTGAGTTAGTATAGTTTAGCAAAAGAACAGCAATGTAGAAACTGCCCTTGTCAGCAAGCTGGATTGCACAACGTAGTCATGCCTTTGACATTTTGCTTACTGCAGTCTGTAACCACGTCCTTAGATAGAATGTCCTGTGGCCCACTTCCTGTGCTAACTGTAAAACCACGGAAGAGGGGACGGGAGAAAGGGTCGCATGTATGCCATCATTACTATAAAAGTAATATTCTGCTACAACAAGTAGCTGAGGAAAGAAGGGAAGCGAAAAGCAAGGGAGAAAGGGGAAGATATACCCAACTGAATGCAGAGTTCCAGAGAATAGCAAGGAGAGACAAGAAGGCCTTCTTAAATGAACAATGCAAAGAAATCGAGGAAAACAACAGAATGGGAAAGACTAGAGATCTCTTCAAGAAAATTGGAGATCTCAAGGGAACGTTTTGTGCAAAGATGGGCATGATAAAGGACAAAGAAGGCAGGGACCTAACAGAAGCAGATGAGATTAAGAAGAGGTGGCAAGAATACACAGAAGAACTATACAGGAAAGATCTGAATGTCCCTGATAGCCATGATAGTGCGGTCACTGAACTTGAGCCAGACATCCTAGAGAGTGAAGTCCAGTGGGCCTTAGGAAGCATTAGTAACAACAAAGCTAGCGGAGATGACAGTATTCCAGCTGAGCTATTTAAAATCCTAAAAGATGATGCTGTTGAAGTGCTGCATTCAATATGCCAACAAATTTGGAACACTCAACAATGGCCGCAAGACTGGAAAAGGTCAGTTTACATTTCAATTCCAAAGAAGGGCAATGCCAAAGATTGTTCAAACTACCGCACAATTGCGCTCATTTCACATGCCAGCAAGGTGATGCTCAAAATCCTACAAGCTAGGCTTCAGCAGTATGCGAACCGAGAACTACCAGAAGTACAAGCTGGGTTTCGAAGAGGCAGAGGAACGAGAGATCAAATCGTGGCTGGGTGACCAGCCAGATGGGCCATTAATAAATTTAATAATAATAATAAAAAATCGCCAACATTCGCTGGATCATGGAGAAAGCAAGAGAATTCCAGAAAAACGTCTATTTCTGCTTCATTGACTACTCTAAAGCCTTTGATTATGTGGATCACAACAAACTGTGGCAAACTCTTAAAGTGATGGGAATACCAGACCACCTTACCTGTCTCCTGAGAAACCTGTGCAAGGGTCAAGAAGCAACAGTAAGAACACATGGAACAACCGAGTGGTTCAAAATTGGGAAAGGAGTATGACAAGGCTGCATATTGTCGCCCTGCTTATTTAACTTATATGCAGAGTACATCATGAGAAACGTCAGGTTGGATGAATCACAGGTCGGAATTAAGATTGCCGGGAGAATTATCAACAACCTCCGATATGCAGACGATACCACCCTAATGGCAGAAAGCGAAGAGGATCTCAAGAGCCTCTTGTTGAGGGTGAAAGTGGAGAGTGCAAAAGCTGGTTTGAAACGCAACATTAAAAAAACGAAGATCATGGCATCTGGCCCCATCACTTCCTGGCATATAGAAGGGGAAGAAATGGAAGCAGTGACAGATTTTACTTTCTTGGGCTCCAAGATCACCGCAGACGGTGACTGTAGCCATGAAATTAAAAGACGCTTGCTCCTTGGGAGGAAAACTATGGCAAACCTAGACAGCATGGTAAGAAGCAGAGACATCACCTTGCCGACAAAGGTCCGTCTAATCAAAGCTATGGTTTTCCCAGTAGTAATGTATGGCTGTGAGAGCTGGACTATAAGGAAGGCTGAGCGCCGAAGAATTGATGCTTTCGAACTGTGGTGCTGGAGAAGACTCTTACGAGTCCCCTGGACTGCAAGGAGCTCAAATCAGTCCATCCTAAAGGAAATCAACCCTGAGTGCTCATTGGAAGGACAGATACTGAAGCTGAAGCTCAAATATTTTGGACACCTAATGCAAAGAGAAAACTCTCTGGAAAAGACCCTGATGCTGGGAAAGACTGAAGGCAAAAGGAGAAGGGGACGGCAGAGGCTGAGATGGCTAGATAGCATCACTGATGCAATGAATATGAACTTGAGCACGCTCCGGGAGAGAGCGGAGGACAGGAAGGCCTGGCGTGCTATGGTCCATGGGGTCACGAAGAGTCGGACACGACTGAACAACAACAACAATGGCGAATCTGCATGCACTGTATACTCTGGCTGTGGTCGTGGGGCCTTCCCGTTTCCAAAGTCTCTGAGGTACTTGTGTATCTTTCCTGTATCACTCCCATCATCTTTTCAGGAACATCATGGCTGTTCCTCCCACCCCATCAATGGAGAATGAAAGATATTCCCAAAGCCACCCAGGCCATTTATGGCAGGAGAGAATTCTGTGGCCCAAAGGAATTCATCCATCTGCTAAAGGGATTAGCCAGAAGACATGAGGAACGTATGCTAGCCAGGAACTGAGTCTAATAATAAGACTGGGAATGAATGAATGAATGCATCACTGATTTCATTTCTTATCTCCCCTAGGTGGAGAAGATAAGACTGGCCATAAATGTGGAATTAAAGAACCTGAAGAATATCAAGGATCTAAAGGTGAGACTTGGTTTTCCTGCCAGCTGTGCCATGGGTGACGTGGTTGTGTTAAGTGTCCATGCTTCATGTGGAACATCTTAAATAGATGGGCCCCAAATCGATCTAATCTAGCACTCCGATGCTAGAGTACTAATTAACAAGATTCTCCAGAAAACCTTGCAAGCAGGGTTTTGTATGACCTGGTATGGCTTTTGACATCACAGCGCTCCATTATCAGAACAAGCACTGCAACAAGTTGGAGCCAATTCGTCCAGCTGCAACACCCAAATGGGAGCTGTCCGTTGTCCTCTTTCCTCTTCTAGGAGGTTGAAGGCTCTCTTGCTAAGTGATTTCCTTTAAAGGCCCCTCTCTGGAGTTTGGGATTGGAAGATTTCCCATTTCATTCCCTGTTCCATGGGTATTCCCTTTTTCTTTCCCTCCAGGTGGGCTCTGTAGAGGAATTCCAGGGTCAGGAGCGGCGTGTGGTACTCATTTCAACAGTGCGCAGCAACAGTGATTACTTTGGTATGGACAAGAAGTTCAGCCTTGGCTTCCTCAAGAACCCCAAGGTACAAATCTATGCATATTATCCTATAATTGTTAACACATAGTGGGCTGATGCCCTTCATTTGGGGATCTGCGGCATGCCTGGAACACATGACCTCCAGGTGATTCTTCCCCTCCAGGGGCTACAAGAGAGGCTGTACCACCATCTGTGGCTTGGTTTGGTCATAGTGTGAGTCTGAATGGCATCTTCCCATATTTCCAGTTCAGTGCAAGCCTGGAAATGTGGGGAGTGTCCCAGGACAAGGCAAGTAGGTCTCTCTCTCTTCCCCATGCTGACAACCAGAAGCCAGACATGCAGGTCCTGCCAAGACTGCCATATGGACTGGCAGCATAGATACGGGACAAGGAAGGATGAGGGATGAGAGTGCCTCTGCTGCAAAAATTCTACACACATGCTCACACTCGTACACTAATGGGGCACCCTCGGCAGTGATATAGATTGCCATGACAAGAATTGCACATGCTGAGCAAACACATTTCTGCAACTTTGGCTTAGCTGCTCTAGCATGTCAGCCAGGAGTTTGATTTGTGCTCTGCCCTTGCTTTCACTGGGCTTGCTTTCACAACCACACACACACAGTTTTTGTTTTGCCACCCTTGATTGACAGGAAAATGAACATGGGCCAAAGTTCGGACAGCATGGGTCTTACTGTGCTGCATTGGACGCTTAACCTGAGTCTCTTCCATACCACCATGTGGATAACACGCCCTTCAGATCCTTAGCTTAGTTCCATCCCTGTAACTTGGTCCCTGTCTTCTCTTAGCCTTCCATTCTATGGTGGTTTCATGCTAGATAAAGGCTGCTTTTGAAGAAGTAGGAGGCTTCAGTAAACAGTAGGCTCCATGGAGTCTGTCTCCAACTTCGAGGAGAGTATCTGTTCTCCAAGGGTCAGTGATGAAGCCTATTGCCTCTACATGGATGCTGGACTCTTTCCCAGCAGGCAAAGGTATTTCACTTTTTGTTTTACTCTCCCTACTTTTTCAGCGCTTCAATGTGGCCATTACAAGAGCCAAGGCACTCTTGATCATCATAGGCAATCCAGTTACTCTCAGCAAGGATCTCTTTTGGGGCGAGTAAGTGTTACCCTCCAGTTCCCTAAACCCCATCCTTTTTCAATGTTCCCTCAAGCCATTTCAGTCAAAGACTTCTCCATCCCTCTATAGTCAACCCAAGGCACGTCTGAATAAGTGGGGCCAGATATTCCCTGAGTTTTTGCCCAGCTCAGAGTTTGTGGTGATAGGACTTTGCATGGTGATCCTCCTGCTGAGCTATTGACCCCAGTGTATTTGTGACCATTCTGATATCAAGCCCAGGTCAACAGCAGGAGTGAATTGAATCCTAGCCATTATCATTCCAGTCTTTCTCTTGTGGCTGCAAATGTTTTTCTGTAGTGCGTTAACAATGCACAATTCAGCAGTTGCTACACAGTGTACAGACCCCTGTAGAGATTCAAGACAGGGCAATGGGCATCCTGAATGCTCTCCAGATATATGAGCAGATAGTCTACAGTGGTATGTTTGGGCTTCAGATGGAATTTTCCACCAGT
The DNA here is from genome assembly GCF_057233095.1 of Heloderma suspectum. NCBI lineage: Eukaryota > Metazoa > Chordata > Lepidosauria > Squamata > Helodermatidae > Heloderma > Heloderma suspectum. The sequence continues at coordinate 259,275,694 of NC_139461.1, forward strand.
TCAGATTTAAGTAGTAACCTTGTTCTTTTGTTTCGTTCTAAGAGCATAAGAAGAGCCCTGCTAGATCAGACCAAAGGCCTATCTAGTGTCTGTACTGTGTGGCTTGTCAAACAGACATGAGTCACCCGAGGCTACTTGTTCTGCCAGCACCTGATTGAGATGCCTCTTATCACATGTGCTTTCTGATTATGGTGCACTGTGATCTAGACTCCGTAGGCTGATACGTGGAGAAGGGTGTGTCTGTGTATGTGTGGATTGGGTAGATGGCTTGTCCTAGTGCTGACCCAAGGTGCTGGACCATATATCTTCCCCAGCTTGTTGCCCTCTAGGTATGCTGGATTGCACCTCCCATCATTCCTAATCAGCACGATGAGAGTTGCAGTCCAACACATCTGAAAGGCGACATGTTGGGAAAGGCTGGACTACATAGACTTTTTTGTTCCTTGTGAACCTGAAGCTGCCATATTTTGAATTGGACAATCAGTCTGCGTAGCCCAGTATTGTCTTCAGCTTGTCAAAACCTCAAATTAAGTCTTTTCCAGCCCAGTTTCTTGACATTATTTTAACTTGAGATACCAGGATTGAACCTGGGACCTTCTCAATGCAAAAGTTGCACTTGAGCACTGTGGCTCTTCCTCTTGCAATGTATAAGTCTAAGCACAGGACACACGTAAGTGGAAAACGAGTGGGAAGTCTTTCTCTTAACCAAAGGATACTTGAGAATTAGGACTTGGGCCAATCTGGGCCTTCATACAGGAGCTAGGTGTGGACAGAAATCCCATCAGCAACAGACTGTCCAATTGTATACAGAGTACATTTTAGTTTAGCACAGATGTATCCTGTTCTCAACATCCTCCAAAGCCCACTCCTAAATTCTGGTGGGTTTGGCTGGTAGCACTAATACTTCTACTTGGCTTGTGTCCCCAGGTTTCTCACATACTGCAGGGATAACAGTGCTTACCGAGGATATCAATATGTGGAGGATGAGAATGACGAGGATGAAGTGCTGGCAGCAGAGCTCCATTCTCTCAGCTTGAATACACAGCCAGCGGGTAGGAGGCTACATTTCATTTCATTTATTACATTTCTGTACTGCCCAATAGCCAAAGCTTTTTGGGTGGCTTTCAAAAATTACCAACTTTAAAGGTACAATATTGTGCATAATATAAAAACAACTTAGCTACAAATTTATAAACAGGCAGCCATCACATATACATACATGCATATCCAAATAATATCCTAAGACCTGATTGAAAACCTATCATATGCTGCCAAATTCCTGAGAGTTCATGCTGGGAGAGGCGGTCCATCAAGTATTGTGGTCCCTAAACCTTGTGTTCAGTAAGCTGAAAACAAGATTTACTCCCCTGCCATTTCTTGGATGCTTAGAAAAGAGCAAACTTTTCATTATATCTTGCGTCCATTATTTCTTGTGCCCAGTGGATGGTTATTCCCTTATTTCTAAACAGATGCATGCATACTTTTAAATGTGGATTTTTATTTCAGAGTAACTTTATACATCTTGAGAAATAAGGGTTGCAAAACAATGTAGTGTGAAGGATTCATATTGGATATACCTGTATAAATCTTTGTTTAAGTATTTCCTGAAGGCTGGTAGGCCAATGCAAAGGGAGCAAAGACAGAAAATGGAACTCCTTGCCTTCTGCCACTCTTCATCTGTTCTTCCCTGCAGGCAATGACTTAGGAGAGAGTCACATCCAGCAGCAAGTGGAGCCAGAATGGAGATATGAGCACTGAGGCCCTGTGCTGCCCTCACCTTGGCGCTGCTGTATTCTGTATTCTTGAACATCATTTCTCTTTTTGCTGTTTACATATTGAAAAAGTAGATGCCAGCCCAATTAAACAAATCCTGCCCGGGCTCCTTGCCTACTGTTTCCCAGGAGATGACACCAGTGCCCAGAATTATACACAGAAATCCCCAATTAGGAAACCCTAATTGTGCAATAGGAGTATACTGTGCTGTTTACCTATATTGACTTAATGCAATGTGCATTCACTTTCCTTGAACAAGACTTCTCTGCCCTGTGTGTGTAAGAGGGGCTGAGAAAAGATTTATCCATTAAAAAAAACCCTTGGAAGCGCTGGATTATAAAGGAAGCAGAAATGAGAAAGTGGCGACTTAAGACTGGAGAATAGCACTGAGTACAGAGGTTCCTTCCTCACCCCACCCCACCCAGCACCCTATTGGGGGGGTTGTTTGTTTTCTTGAACTTGTGACAGGAAGACTCCACACAGATTTTTGATGTTTCAGGGAATGACGTTTAGATTTCTATTTCCAGATAATTTAAGAGTTTATCAAGAATGGACTTGTGGATTGGGATGAAGTTTATTGCTGTTTCCAAGACAATCAGATTTTATCATCAAATGTTTTTTGTACTGAATTGATTAAAGTTTACAAGAATTAACCACCATGTGTAACACGTTATTGAATAACATTCCACTGCTTTGTCCCTTCCTGTTCACTTTCTGTTGCAGTATGAAAGAGTTAAAACTGAGAATCGGGGAGGAAAGACAGTCAGGTGCACATTATCCCAAGGACTTGACGCCCATCTTCAAATCACATGCTTGGAACTGGCCATGTCTCCCTGTTTGCCAAAAGCAGCTGGAGGTGGAGGCTGATCTGGGGTGATGATTGATTGATTGATTGATTGTATCTCTCTACCACCTTTCTGAAACCAACCAAGGCAGTTTACAAAAATTTCAGAAAACAAAAACCATAGTCAAATAAAAACAACTTTTAAAAGCCATACATAATAACCATATCAACCATTTTGAAGGCCAAGTTAGAAAGATATGTCTTGGCCTCCTTCCGAACACAGAGTTTAGGAAGGGGGTCTTTATTCAGACTAAAATGAAAGGAAGTATGCAAGTTTGCCTAATTTATTCAGGTCACAGAGTTTGGATTGTTTGGGTACAGGATTTATTTATTTTTTAGCATGAAGTGCACACAGGTCACTTCCTTCATGCAGCTTTCAAAAATTTAATCCAAATGAGACACAGGCACAGTAGCTCACCACCTCCACAGTATGGTAGCCTTCTCATGTGTATTTGCTTCCACATCCATCATTTTGCATCCTCACACCTCCTTAAAACCATAACATGGGGGAAGGAAGTTTAATCCTCTCCCCCATGTCACCAGGGATGCTCACGTCACCCTCTGATGCAGTCAGGTGAAATCTGAAAGATTATGTGGTACAGCAGCATAGACCCAATGGGCAGTGAGGCAGGGTTATTTTCTATTGTGAAACCATTGCCCTTCGCAGGCATCCTATCCAACAATCTACTGAATCTGAATGCCTGCATCTGGCGATGGGAATCAGGGATGGGATAGGGGTTCTGTTGGCATACTGTCCACACTGTTACCTAACAGTCTTCCTACCTGAGCTGATGGAAGTGGGCTGCCTGACGTTTATTGTTATGGATTATTTCAACACCCACATGGAGGCTGCCTTGTCAGGAGGTGCTCAAGATTTCATGTCATGACAACCATGAGCCTGTCCCAACTGTTAACTGAACTCTCATATCTTGTAGGGCCTACCTTTTGACTTGGTTTTTTCTTCTGGACAAGGAGAAAATGATCTAGGAGTAGGGGGTGGGGAAGTAGAATCATTTCCCTTGTCCTGCACAAAGAACATTGCCTGATTACATATAGACTTTTGACAATCATCAAACTGTAGGGATGACTGATAGATTCAGATGGTTTCCTCACAGCCTTGTGGGATTTTCCGGTTGGTAAGGCTGATGATTCTCCTGACATCCTAGTTTTTCTTGCAAATACAGAGGTGTGCATGCCAATTGATATGACCACTCCTAAGCATCCTCTTTTCTCTGGTGGAGCTCATAGGGTTCCCTGGCTTGCTGGGGATATGGGAGCAAGGAAACAAGCAGGAAGATGGCTAGGACAATATTGGAGGAAAACTGACAGTGAATCAAACTATACACAGCTTTGAGTTCATTAGCAGGCCTATTCTATTTTACTTTTCTGTCACCACAGCATCTATCTGTTCAGTGTCATCCAGAGGAGTTGTTCCATGTGGTGAATGGCCTGTTACAGCTTGGCCCTCAGAAAGAAATGGAGGGTTATTCAGAGGATACTAGGGATTCGGTTTTTCAGGTTTTATCGGACCTTTCAGCTGGTTGGTCCTGGGGGTGTATGAACAGAATACTTGGAGAGGTGCAGCTGATCGTCTGCAGACTCGACCCTTTCCCATTGTGACTGGTGAAATTAGCGCTGTCAGGTCTGTACACCTGGGCTGGTAAAGTAATAAACACTTCACTTAGGGCTGTCTACCTACAGTACTGAAAGGGGCAGTGGTTCAGCCTCTTGAAAAAGATCTTTGGATCCCTCTGACTTGAGTAACTACTTCCCAAAGCCAAACATTCCTTTTGTGGGGGCAAGGTGTGTGGGTGAGTGATGGTGTCGTTCTAAGGGTTTGAAACAGCAATGAAACTGACTATCTAGACCTTTTCCCCTTTGGCTTTCAGTCTGGTTTCTGGATGGAAACTACCTTGATTTGCCTACTTCAGCTTTCCCCAACCTGGCATGCTCCAGATGTGTTAACCTACAAGTCCCATCATTCCCAGCCAGCATGCATGGCCATATGTTGACGTCTGGAGGGTGTCAGCTTGGGGCAGGCTGCCTTAGTGGATGACTTGTGATGGGAGATGGACAGGGGCGTGTGACCCTGATGGTTCTGAATCGCTCAGTGACATTCAGTACCATCAACCATGGTATCTTTCTGGGTCACCTCACAGGGAGGGGGATTGGGGACCCTGTGTTAGGTTGTCTCTTTTCATTCCTGGGAAGTAGGACCCAGGAGGTGGTGCTGTGGGACTACATCTCAGGGGCTGGGGAGTTCTGCAGAGTCCCATCTTGTCCCTGATGCTGTTTGACATCTATGTGAAGCCACTGGGTGAAGTCATCCACAGATCTAGGCAGTGGAGTCATCAACATACAGGGGATATCTATATCTTTCATTCATGTCTCATCCTAGGGAGGCAGTAGAAATCCTGAGCCACTATTTGTCACATGGTAAGGATGGGTCAGAACAAGCTGAAAATTAATGCAGACATAAAGGAAGTGCTGTTGATGGGTGGGCCTTCTGACTCACGTTTGGGTGTGTGGCCTGTTTTTGGTGGGGATGCACTCCACCTAAGATAGGGGTAGGCAACATGGTGCTTACAGTCACCAAGGTGGCCCTGGTCACCTTTCTTGGCACCTACCAAGGTCCCCTACCTCTCTCTTTAAAAAAAAGCATTAGCACATTTTCTTACTAGCAGCTAGGATCACTGTGAAATAAGTTTGTACTGAAAATTGTGGGTTCAAAGCTGTTGCTTAGTGTGGTGGGCTCAGACCCCATCTCTGCCTTGTATTTATTCTTTTGAGGAGGTTACTTTGCCCTGTCTCCAATGCCAGCCATTTTGGTGTGGCACCCAGGACAGTTTCTCATATTGCCAAATGTGCCCATGGCCCAAAAAGCTTGCCTACCCCTGACGGATCAGGGGGAGGATCAGGTCTGTAGTTCGAAGGTGCTCCTTACCCAGCACTCCTAAGATATGCAGGTTACATTGGTGACAAGGGAAGCCTTTTCCCCATGTTATTGAGCAGCTCAGCCATAATGGCCTTTACACATGTATTTTGTATTTTTTGTTGGAATCATCCGAGCACCTTTATGTGTCTGAGATGTCTTTTGTTCTGGGAAAGGTGGCATGAGCAAAGGACCCATGCCAGCTAGGAGCAAAGGCTGACTGGCACTATGTGGATGCAGTGGTGGCAGAGATGAGATTACTTTGCCGAAATCACCACGAGATAGGCTTTCCCATGAGCTCTAACCGGAGTTTGCACCAAGTTTCCCACCGCTGCCACTCAAGCCATCACCCCTGCTTAATTGTTGTTCGCAACCCTGCTGAAAGCTATTGACAAGTGCCCACCACCTGTGTCACTCTGGAATGCAGCAATGGATTAGGGTGCCAACAGGAGTGTCAGTGGGCCACTTATGCACAACAAAGCCTGACAGCAGTCTCAGCTCTATAGAGACTTGAAAAAAACCTGCCCTAGGGAGCCCTTTGGGTGGGTCAGGTATAGCATCTTGGGGCACTACATTTCAAGGGCATCCATTGCCAGTACCTATTCTGCCCACAAAGTGGTTAATGGGATGGATTTTTGTAACCTTTCATTGCATTATTTTGTAGGAATCATGAACAAAGAGTACACCATGGCATATGATCCTGTGTGTGAGCGATGGTGGGGACAGCACTCGGTTCCCTCACACCCCATCTCATATATCCACTCCCCTTGTCTTTTGAGTGCATGTAGGATTTAAGAATATAGGGAGCTGCTCTGTATTGTCAGACCATTGGTCCATCTAGCCCAGTATTGTCGACACTGACCCAGCAGTGGCTCTCCAGGGTTTCAGACAGGATTTCTTTCTTAGTCCTACCTGGAGATACAAAGCATGCTTCTGCATGCAAAGCACGTGCTCTACCACTGAACTACAGCCGGCAGGATGTTTCTAGTTTAAGTAATGGGCAATCTCTGCCAGGGCCCATCAGAAGCTTTCTTGGTGCCTCTGAAAGCTGTGCAGAATCTATAGGAAGGTCTACCATCTGGTTGAAGGTTTGCAAACAGTCTGGGGACTGGTATGAGGTTAGTCTTCTCCACAGACTAGCAGGCAGAACAGAGCTAGATAAGAGTGGTGGCGAGAACCAGCTGCACCAACCCTAAGGTGGAGGGAAGACCTACTTCAGTGATGTTAACATGTTTTTTTGTACAACGAAGTAGCATAAAGGTGCACAGCTGTTCTGGGGGCACATTTAGCCACTTTAAAAAAAACAACCATAAGAAGAGCTCATAGTCCCAAGAGAAAGACATACATCTGGACAGGCAGTATCTATAGAAATAAAATGATGCCGCAGCAAAGAAAACATGATTCCCTAAAGATTGTTCCTATCTTTTCTCTCTCTTCCCCAAGCAGGTTTTCTGTGAGCTACAGCTCCCAAAGGAGCTACGCTGCCTTGGGTATTCCCAAGCAGCAGATTCATTGTCAGTATTTATGGCTATAGTCATGCCAGGAACTGCACAAGAGATCAACATTCTTACTCGTCAGTTTACTTCCGAGGCAGGCAATGAGCCAAATGCTGCTGCTCCAAGCTGTGCAGTGTACCAGCTGCTCCCCTAACATGCAGATCTCTAAGAGCCTGGTGAATAATAGTCACTATTTGTACCATTCTCAGCTCCTCCTCAACAGACAGCAATAATAAATGACACAGTGGGAATAAAGGACCTTCTTGCCCCAGAGGAGACAATGCCACTGGAGCTGAGACATGCATGAGCTTTTGTATTAGCTAAATCTGTAGGTAAGAACAGTGCAAGACCTGTATGTAAACAAGTCATCCTACAGCTGTTCTCCAGCTTGTTCTTCTATGACAGTACCTTTCCAATCTATCTTCCTGCAGGAAGATTATTTAATCACACACCTTTGACTGAATTTGGGTCATACAAAGGTCACTTGGTTTTTCCAAGGGAAATCTTGATTACATCTACCCCAACTAAGTGGATGGACAGATTGTGACTGAGAAGGGTTGCTAATGAAACGTGTTCCTGACCCACTATGATAGCAGAAACTACGAGGCCTCTCCTGTATTAAATACATTATAGTTCCACACACACACACCATCTTTTTGTGACTGTGAGCTTTTCTGCACGAGGCATTTATTATGTGCTCATGATTCCTCAGTCACGGTTGTTTGTGGGTGCTTTACATGATGTCAAACTCCAGAGCCTCTCCTGTGCTTTGCAACCAATATAGCCGTGTGTGTGTGTGTGTGTGTGTGTGTGTGTTCTAATGAGGAAAGTCTGGTGTTTCTGTGAATGGCGGCATGAAAGCCTGGTGTATTTGCGTTATTCCACCTAGCAGTTGTGCAATGGAACATACAGAAAGGCAGAGAAAGAACCGCCCCCCCCCCCCCCCCGGAAAAAACATGCGTAAAGGAGCAGATCTTAATCCCACAAAAAATCCAGAAGCAGAAATCTCAGTAAAGTGGCGAGTTAAAAGCCTCATATAGAAAAGCCCTATAAGCTGGCTTGTTTCCCTGGGATGCCAAGTCAAAAAGCCTCTCCAGCAAACAAGTTTAAACCAGCGTTCCTAGTGAATCTCAGCGGTTCGTTGATTTTAAAAGTATAACCAGCCAGGTTAGGGTATAGTGGGTGTAAGGTTGGCCTAACACCAGGGAGACTTTGGTATCTCTAGAACAGTATTCCATTCGCCACTCCCCATGTGTGAACCATGCAATCCTTCACTCTGAAACAAATGCAGCAGGGTGAATCTAAACATGCAGCAGAATAAGGTGGTAGAGTCCCATACTATTAGAACAGATTGTACCACTTCAGATTCCAAAGGAGAGATTGAATTTTTTAAAGGCCTTGTTGTTTATTCGGTCAGTCGCTTCCGACTCTTCGTGACTTCATGGACCAGCCCACGCCAGAGCTTCCTGTCAGCCATCGCCACCCCCAGCTCCCCCAAGGTCAAGCTCCAGAATATCATCCATCCATCTTGCCCTTGGTCGGCCCCTCTTCCTTTTGCCTTCCACTTTCCCTAGCATCAGCATCTTCTCCAGGGTATCCTGTCTTCTCATTGTGTGGCAAAAGTACTTCAGTTTTGCCTTTAATATCATTCCCTCATTAAAGGCCTTACATATGGAAAATTACTCGTATTTATTACATTTATACCTTGCCTTTCTTCCATGGTAAGTAGCAGAGACGGGGTTGGTCTCTAATCCAAGCACATCTCTAACTTAGCAGAGCAGGAAAATTGCTAGACTGCAGCTGTGTTAATTTTCCCACCTACAGGGGGCTTTAACGTAGGAAGCATCCAAAAATGGTATCCCCGGCTGCAGGCTAAAGTGGAACACTCCATTCTATGACCTCAGGAGTCAGCATACACATCCTGCTGTGTGCACAGACCGGCCCAGAGACGAGGCGCATGAGCTGAACTGCCACATTTTATGGAGGGCTGAGGGAAAGGGTAAAAAAAAAAGAAAAGATGAACTAACTGAGCTCCTTCAGCAGAGCTTAAATGAAGTTCAGAAACAGCACAGCGTCATGTGTGTTATATACAGGTGGAAAGCTATACAATGCCCATGACAAACAAAGCAGAGTCATTTTAAGGTCTGAATTAATTTAATGAAGGAAGAGAGGGAGAAACACAAGGCATTGCCCCCAAAACAGAAGCACAGCTATGAGCAATTCTGACCATGGCAGAACTCGGCTCGTCACAGGGATACAGCCGGGTATTTTGGCAAGACTGACCACTCGCCTTAGCAAGTCTGTGGAAAGAGGCTGGCGGGTGCATTCATTGTACTCCACACATTCACAGATTGCAATATTCAGAAATCTAGCTTCCTTAGTGGGCAAGAACAGAAAGACAGAGTAAGCACCGGTGAATTTGTACAAGCAGTAGGCACAGTATAAAATGGGAGGAAAGAGCAATACAGAATTAGTTCAGATGCACTGCCTGCCCTGTATAAAATTGAAGATCTTTACAAAAAGGATTCAAGTGTTATCTCTGGCCCTCAAGCACAGACTGCACTGGCAAAGAGAGCCTGGTGAGAGAGCAAAAAGAAAGACTGTGAGATACCTACACTGCATCCCAGGCAACCCTTACTGTGCAGAGGAATGAAGGGCACGGCCGGCCTGTTAAATTCTTACTCTAGGCAGAGCTAACAGGTCTTCTTCCCACCCTGACCCCACACTCATATCCATGGGGTGTGTGGAAAGAGACAGATATACTTCTGACAGTACAGTCACATCCCTTGCTGATGCTCTCCTTTCACAGGAGGGGGCAGCCTTTGCGCTTTTTGTTCTTCCGGACTTGCAAGGCAGCCCGAGTGGCCATTTCGAACACTTCTCGCACTCCGTCCTTCGTCTTGGCCGAACACTCAAGGTAGCCAAAAGCGTTGATCCTGTTTGCCATGTCTCTTCCTTCCTCTGGCTTCACTGGCTCCTGCATAAGAAGTGAAACAAAAATAATGGGTTTTTTCAAGGTCTGACTGAACGAAGGAAGCAGCAAGGTAACACAGCCAGCAGTATAAAAATGACCAAGGAGGTGCCTCACTAATCAGGTCCCACTCTGCACTACAGGTTTTCTATATCCCATGTGGCATCAGGAACTCCACTTCAGGAAGTCTGCTTCAGAGCGGTACTTTTCCATCTTTACTCCAGCCTGAATCCACTTTTCTTTTTTTCCTTTTTTTTTTGTCAAGGTCTGACTTAATGAAGGAAGCATAAAAATCTTTTAAAGGTGACAGTGGTACTACTGCTGGTGTGTAGGTAACAAGGAGAGATGTCACCAGATTCAGAATTGGGGAGTTCAATTTCTGAATGCCAGCAGTTCAAAACCCCCAGCCCATTATGAGCCAAACCCAAACCTACTCCAAAGTTCAGGCTCAGCTTGGAAAGGTTTTCATCCCCAAGTATCCTTCCCTGCAAATTATTTATTTATTTAAAACATTTGTATCCCACCCTATATCATTACGATATCAAATGTGTACACACAAACACACACACACACACCCACACACCCCACCACCACACTCCTTTCCAAACATGCTTACACTTGTAAAGTAGGGAAGGCTGAAAGGAAGTCTCGTGTCAACAGAGATCTTGTAGCTTCATCGTTAAGGCCTGATGCGTCTGAGCATGATCAACAGTATGGGACTTGTAGTTACCAGTGCCTCCATGCACTGTGACTGGAAAGGGCGTTGTTGAGGATGCTCAAAAGTATCCCTTCCACTAATAAGCATCTTCCTTTGCAAGGGTAAGTTTGCTTTCGGTGTAAGGCAAAGCTCCTCCTTGAGAGTGAGCTCCCCTTGTAATTCTAAGCTTTCTTAGAAAGGCCCTGATTTTTTCCCCAAGAATTCTCTGAGAAAGCTCAGAAAACCAGAACTAAGAGGCGCACTGGGGTGAAAGGCGGGGGGCTCATTCATCACTAGTCACAACCCTCCGGGTGAAGCCAAAGCTTTAGAATGTGCGACTGCAATATCAATAGATTATCTAATCGATCTTAATGACAGATGGTGGGGTAGAATACTCCATTATCTAGACACTGATTACAGAAACCAAGAACTTTCTAGCACTGCTCTGCTACAGGAGCAAGCACTATTTTTTTTTTTTAATCAAATGTTTAGATTTCTGAGTCTTCCATATAATACGGGAAGAGAAATTGGGACATGATACAAGTACTGACAAAACAGTTCAAGGATTAGAGTGTTGAACTGATACTCTACTCATTCTCTCAGAGGAAACTGGTCTCCCAGAAAGATACAGAGGCCCTAAACATCTTGTCTGGGAAACCCAGAACATTTGCAGGTCTCACTGAATACCTCAGAACATAATTGTTTATACAATTGTTTATATATTAATGTGTGAGGCACTGCCTGAGTGAGCAAACAGATGTACATACATGTACTGTTCAAACAAGTTAAACCCAAGTAACTTACTTCTGAGTAGTTTAAGTCCTACTGAGTTCAATGGGGCTTATTCAGTCCCAGGTAAATAGGTACAGAATTACAACCTTAGTTTGGGGGGGTTGTTGTTGTTTTTTAAAACACATTTAATTACTTCTGATGTTTGTATTTCATGAGTGCTCTTGTTTGAAATAATGCCCTCCTGTTCAGAGAGTTTCAGAATATGCAAAGGTGTTTGTTTTTGGTGTAAAATTTATATTTGAGAATCTTAATGTCCCAAAAATAAGAACTCACCCATTTGAAGGGATATTGGAAGACTTGCCATTTAAAAAGGATGGGAGGAATGTTGTGTTCCAAGTTTGGGAGGAGGATTTCAGCCTGCATATTACCTTCACCAAATAGACCGAGCTGGAAACTGTCATAGTTTCTCCCCAGGTGTGCCATAGCAGCAGCCATCACACAGTTATTCTGGTGTGGACAGCTCCCACATGACTGGTGTGAAAGCTCTCCAGAAACATCCCACAGGAGCAGTTTAACCGAAGTCACTGCACAACATTTCCTACATAAGTAAAGATTCCATGTCTCAAAAAGTTCAAGTTTTAAAAAAAGAAGCAAAGAAAAGAGCAGTCACAGGTGCATACCTGTTTCATCTTAGCCAATTCCCTGCGGGTGTGTTCATCATTCCGCAAGTCCTTCTTGTTTCCCACAAGGATAATGGGCACATTTGGGCAGAAGTGTTTCACTTCAGGGGTCCACTTCTCTGGTATGTTTTCTGGAAGAGCCAAGCATGTTGCAGGAGCATCTTAAAAAGCATACACTAACACACCAGGGACAGATTCACAGCTATAATCTCCAGACACTTAAAAAGGACTCTAAAGTCCTTTTGGGGACTCTAAAGGCCATTCTATGTCAATAGGAGAAAACATCCAGTTTGTTGCCAAGAGTGAGACTGGACACAATGAGAGTCCTATTCCAGAGTCTTAGCCAGCACACAGCTGAGAGCCTGCTTCATCTACCACACCCCACAGCAGCTGTAAGCAAACACTGTACTCCCTAGACCAGTAGAAGAAGAAAAAATGTGACTCAATGCAGCATGGGAAGCTGCCCCACCCAAATCCCAGAGCCATCATCATCAGCATCGCTGTGGACATGTGCAAGGACAGATTCAGAGATGCTTAATGCCACAAAGAAGAACTGTGCAGAACATATCAAAGCGGCACACACCCTGCATCCTCGCAGAGTCCAGCTCATGACTGATACTGCCATCATTTATACACTCCCTTCCTTCTGAAAGAAGCTGTTGAGTCCTTATTGCCAACTGCTTCCGATTTGTACTGAAAGAATGATTAGGAGGGTCACAGTACAAGCACATGCCCAAGGAGCCAGCTGAGTTTAGTAGTTGCATAAGCCTCAAATAACCATTTTGCCTTGAATGTGGAAGAGGAACCCAGTTGCTCTCCAGCTAGCCAGTTGGTTTTTCATCCATGGTCAAAACCCAATAGATATGACTCCTCTCCCTGACATGGACCTTGGTAGCCATATCCTGGAGCTTCTGCCAACCCCTGCATTCTCACAGGCATGTGTACAGGCTATTACAGAGCTGGTAGCTCTTTGCCTCTGGAATTCCAGCTTTCTTCCAAGATGGGTAGATACAGTAGTCTTGCTGCCAAAAAGCCCTGGGAATTAATGCATAGTTAGAAATGATGCTCCTTTTTCACAGTTATGTATTCCAAAGCATCAGTTGATCAGCATAAGTCCTTTGCCTTTTTTCCAGTGAAAAACAAAGATCTTGCAAGCATCCACACGTGGCTGAGAACTATCTGCTTGGTAGGGTAGCACAGGCTCTCCCTTGTATAGACCAGCATATTTGTTCTACAAAGGTCAGAACTTGAATTAAACTCATTCATTTGACAAAGAAGATACACTCATCAGGTAGCAGCCACTGGGGGGAAATGTTCTGATGAGCCTCGAGGACTTGTTGGTGAGGACCCTACAAGGTCTCGTCAATCACAACCCATTGCAGGTCTATCATTATTTCCTCAGCACTTTTCCACATACGAAGTGCCTTACAGTCTTTTCTTCCTTGCGTTTACAACTCCGTGAAGTTGATCACATTCAGACCCAAGTCTCTGTGCTCCAGCTAACGTGATCTTAACTGCATCACTTTGGCTCAAAGGAGTTCTAAAGGATCCCCTTGAACATATGAAGCTGCTTTATACAGAATCAGACTGTTGGTCCATCTAGCCCAGTACTGTCTACAGCAGGGCAGAGCAACTTATGGCCCTCCAGACATTTTGGCCTACAACTCCCATCAGCCCTAGCCAGCACAGCCAATGGTGAGTGATGATGGGAGTTGTAGGCCAAAACAGCTGGAGAGCCACAGGTTGCCCACCCCTGGGCTACTATGACTGGCAGGGCTCTCCAGCAGAGGTCTTCCCCATCCCCTGTTACCTGGCTGTTTTAACTAGAGATGCCAAGGTTGAACTTGAGACTACTTCCATGCAAAACATGTGCTGTATCATTAAGCTTTGGTCCCTCCTTTTATTGTACATCATCAAGGTGGATGGACAGTATCATGTATGACCCTTTACCTAAAGTCTGGAGGGTGCTGTTGCACTCATGTCCTGCTTGTGGGTTTCCCTTGGGCCTCTGGTTGGCCACTATGTAAACAGAACACTGGACTAGATGGACCCTTGGTCTGATCCAGCATGGCTCTTCTTATATTCCCATAAGCTTACCTAAACTGTCTGGACTGTCAATGGAAAAGCACATGAGGATAACATCCGTGTCTGGATAAGAAAGGGGCCGCAGCCTGTCATAGTCTTCCTGCCCAGCTGTGTCCCAGAGAGCCAGCTCCACCTAGAGACAGAGGGAAGTTGACATAATCATGGCCTCTGTAGATAAAAGCAGAGACTAAGGCAAACAGGAAAGCAACCCATTTTCTCTCTCACACATCCTGCATCTCGGCTTGCTGGCAGCTTTAAGGCAATCTGACAAAACATCTGCCCTAATTAAGCATCCCAAGCCCAGCAATCAATTCTGGCCATTATGCAGTTTGCTTTATGGGGTTGCTCTGCTGCATTACCCTCAAGGGCACCACCAAAGTGTATTACAGGATCGTAAAGCTGTCAAAGAGAGGCCAAGTCCAAATACGGCAACATCTCTTTGGAGCAATGCAGGATGGCAAGTTAAAAGGGGTGCAGCCATAGAGAGAAAAGAAGAACATAAAATTTGTAACTCACTTTGGAAAGATTTTACCAAAGGCCCTGTTAGTATTCTGTTAGTACACTATTAGTAGTTAAGTCATTTTAAAGGGAAACCTGGATATAGTGGGCATTACAGAAACCTAATGGAGTGGAGAGAACCAGTGGGATACGGTCATCTCTGGATATAAACTCTATAGGAAGGGCAGGGAAGGGCCTACTGGGGGAGGTGTTGCTCTGTATGTCAAACAGGGCATAGTATCGAGCAGACTAGAACACCTAAAAGGGATAGGCTCTTCCACAGAAGCTCTGTGGATGACAATACCAGGCTCCAAAACTAATTTAGTGCTAGGAACGTGCTATCATCCCCCAGACCAGAATGCTCAGAGCAACTTTGAGATAGAAAACAAAATCAGGGAGGCCTCCAAACAAGGAAATGTTGTCATAATGGGCAACTTCAATTACCCTCACATTGATTGGACAAATGCATGTTATAGCCATGAGAAAGAGGTTAAATTTCTAGATGCCCTAAATGATTGTGCCCTAGAACAGTTGGTCATGGAACCAACCAGAGGGGAGGTGACCTTGGATTTAATCCTCAGTGGTGTCGCCCAGGACCTAGTATGAGATGTAAATGTTGTTGAACCAATTGGAAACAGTGAACACAGTGCTATGAGGTTTAATATCTATTTAAGTGGAAAATTGCCCAGGGAGTCCGACACAGTCATATTTGACTTCAAAAGAGGAAACTGGTGAAACAGAAGCTAAAAGGGGGAGTCAAAAGGATTAAATCCCTTCAAAATGCTTGGGGATTATTCAAAACCACAATAATAGAAGCCCAGCTAAAATGTATACCACAGGTTAGGAAAGGTAACACCAAGTCCAAGAGGTCACCGGCATGGCTAATGAGCAGTGTTAAGGGAGCATTAGAGAAAAGAGAGCTTCTTTCAGAAAATGGAAGTCTTGCCCAAGCGAGGAAAACAAAAGGGAGCACAAGCTTGAACAAAGACGAAGCAAGCAGACAATAAGAGAATTTTGAAGAGCATATCGCTAACAACAACAAAGCCAACAATAAAGAATTCTTTAAATACATCAGAAGCAGAAAACCAGCTAGGGAGGCAGTTCGACCATTGGATGACAATGGAATTAAAGGAGCACTGAAGGTGGACAAGGAGATTGCAGAGAAGCTGAACGAATTCTTTTCATCTGTCTTCACTGCAGAAGATATAGGACAGATACCTGTGCCTGAACTGATGTTTTCAGGAAGGGAGTCTGAGGAACTGAGGCAAATAGTGGTGACAAAAGAAGAAGTTCTCAACCTTATTGATAAACTGAAAGCAAATAAAATCACCAGGCCCAGATGGTATCCATCCTAGAATTCTCAAAGAACACAAATATGAAATTGCTGATCTTCTAACCAAAAGATGCAGCATGTCCCTAAGTTCAGCCTCTATACCAGTGGACTGGAAGATGGCCAATGTAACACCTATTTTCAAAAGGGGATCCAGGGGGGATCCAGGAAATTACAGGCCAGTTAGCTTAACATCTGTTCCAGGTAAATTGGTTGAAGGCATTATTAAAGATAAAATTAGTAAGCATAGAAGGACAAGCCCTGCTGAAAAAGAATCAGCATGGCTTCTACAAAGGTAAGTCCTGTTTCACTAACCTTTTAGAGTTCTTTGAGAGTGTCAATAAACATGTAGACAGGGGTGATCTGGTAGACACTGTTTACTTGGACTTCCAAAAGGCTTTTGACAAAGTCCCTCACCAAAGACTTCTGAGCAAACTTAGCAGTCATGGAATAAGAGGACAGGTCCTCTTATGGATCAGTAACTGGTTAAAGAACAGAAAGCAGAGAGTAGGAATAAATGGTAAATTATCCCAATGGAGGGAAGTAAATAGTGAGGTTCCACAGGGATCTGTATTAAGACCAATGCTTCTCAACTTATTCATAAATGATCTCGAATTAGGAGTGAGCAGTGAAGTGGCCAAGTTTGCAGATGACACCAAATTATTTAGGGTGGTTAAAACAAAAAGGAATTGTGAGGAGCTCCAAAAGGATCTCTCCAAACTGGGAGAACGGGCATCTAAATGGCAAATGCAGTTCAAAGTAAGCAAGTGTAAAGTGATGCACGTTGGGGCACAAAAATCCGAACTTCAAGTATAGCCTGATGGGATCTGAGCTAGTGGTGACCAACCAGGAAAGAGATCTTGGGGTTGGGGTGGACAGCTCAATGAAGATGTCAACCCAGTGTGCAGCTGCTGTAAAAAAGGCAAACTCCACATTAGGCATAATTAGAAAAGGAATTGAGAATAAAACTGCCAACATCATGCTGCCCCTGTACAAATCTACGGTGCGGCCACACTTGGAATACTGTGTCCAGTTCTGGTCACGACACCTAAAAAAAAGATATTGTAGAGCTGGAGAAGGTACAGCAAAGGGCAACTAAAATGATTAAGGGGCTGGAGCATCTCCCCTATGAGAGAAGGTTACAACAGCTGGGATTGTTTAGCTTGGAAAAAAGGAGTCAGGGGAGACATGATAGAGGTCTACAAAATTATGCATGGTGTGGAGAATGTGGATAGGGAGACATTTTTCTCTTTCTCTCAAAATACTAGAACCTGGGGTCATCTTATGACGCTGATTGATGGGAGATTCAGGACAAATAAAAGGGAGTACTTCTTCACACAGCGCATAGTTAAACTATGGAATTCGCTACCACAGGATGTAGTGATGGCCACCAATTTGGATGGCTTTAAAGGGGGGGTTAGACAAATTCTTGGAGGAAAGGGCTATCAATGGTTACTGCTCTTGATGGCTATGTGCTACCTACAGTACCAGAGGTGCTGAGCCTATGTACACCAGTTGCTGGGGAACATGGGCGGGAGGGTGCTGTTGTGCTCATGCCCTGCTTGTGGGTTCCCGGTTGACAACTGGTTGGCCACTGTGTGACGCGAATGCCGGACTAGATGGATCGTGGGTCTGATCCAGCATGGCTCTTCTTGTGTACTCTCAAGTAAGCAGATTGTGATCAGCATGCCCCAAAGATATACAGAGCAATACACAAACGGATGTATTTTTTTCTTTTATAAGGTTAGCATCTTTAAAAAACTGACTTGGCTTGCATTTCCAACATGTAAGAAAACACCACAACTCAAGGCTTTTCA
Source organism: Heloderma suspectum (assembly GCF_057233095.1). Taxonomy (NCBI): domain Eukaryota; kingdom Metazoa; phylum Chordata; class Lepidosauria; order Squamata; family Helodermatidae; genus Heloderma; species Heloderma suspectum. The sequence continues at coordinate 259,293,549 of NC_139461.1, forward strand.
CAGTCTCCAGTTTAGACCTGCAGCAGTTCTTATGAGCCAACAGGCTGTGCAAAGTTTTGTTACAGTCAGGAAAAGACTGCCTGTATTTTAAACACATGCTTGCCCCATGTATGTGTGTGTGTGTGTGTATTTATATATATGTGTGTGTGTGTGTGTGTATATATATACATACACACACACACACACACACACACACATATATATAGTTTTTAATGAGTTTGTCCCATTTTATGTTTGTCCCATTTGTGTATTATATGGGGGTGGGGGTCTACTCTTTACACCGGGGGTGGGGAAACCTTTTCAGCTCAAGGGCCAGATTCCATTTTGGAGAAGTTCTCCAGGGGGTGGGTGGGGGACTGCATTCTAGTGATGGGTGGGACTGAAAAGTCCAAAGCCCCCCCCCCCCTAAAATCCTATTGTTACCAATTTATAGTAGGAAACATGTTTACCCATAAGAACACAGGAAGCTGCCTTATGCCAAGACACACCATTGGTCCCTCTAGCCCTTTGTCCACACTGACTGGCAGCAGCTCTCCAGGGTTTCAGGCAGAATTCCTTCCTAGCCCTACCTGGAGATGTCAGGGATCGAACCTGGGACTTTCCATACAAAGCAGGTGCTCTACCACTGAGCTACAGTGCCTCCTCTTCAAAAGTAAGCATGAGCAGCATGTCTGTTCACAAATAAGCAGGACAAGCCTCTGTATGTCTACTCAGAAGTATGAGCATCACGTCTACTCATAAGTAAGCAGGGCAAGCCTCTGCAGGAGAAGGAATGAAGCAGGACCGAGTCATTCAACAGGTTCTTCCCCTGGCTTCTCGCCCTCTGCCCCACAGGGAAAAGCTGGTATACCCAGTCAGCTGGAGGTAGGAAAAATAAGATTTTGTCAATGGGCAACAGAGAAGGGTGAGAACATTTCTAAGGGGTGAGCCACAATGAAAGTTGATGCTGTCATTAGTTGGGTCTGGGGATAAAAGTGTATTTAAGCTCAGAAGCCATCCCTGCTAGCAGAGAGAATCAGTGAATGAATACCTGTTTCCCATCTACTTCAATGTCTGCAATGTAGTTTTCAAAGACAGTTGGTACATAGACTTCTGGAAACTGGTCCTTGCTGAACACAATCAGCAGGCAGGTCTTCCCGCAGGCACCGTCTCCCACAATCACAAGCTTTTTCCTGATGGCTGCCATGGCTGCAGAGACAGAAGGAAGGCTACATTTGGAACACAGTTCATTAGGAAGTGCGACAGCATTATGATGGGCAGCCCATAACACCTACTCATGGGCCGTGCGTATTCCAGCTCTGCGTTAAGGAAATTAGAGTTCTGCTCTAAGAATGCATCACACCAGATGCTCTAGACATCCATGAAGTCTGGCAGCGGAGCAAAGAGTGAGTGACAGTGGCAGTACAAGCAAGGTAGGGAAGGAAGGACCAGAGTTTTTCTCCCACCATTCCTTCCCGAGCCTGCATCTGAAATGTCAAGAGTAACACTCGTCATGTGTTTTAAAAAGTAGTTCAGCAATCCCAGCATCATTTAGACCTCACTGGCACGCATGCATGCATCCATCCAATTGTTACAAGTCATATGTGTCCTGGGATCTACACAGTTATGCTACTCCTTTGGTAATCTGCCATTATGTGTGTGTTTGGCTGGGGAAAGCATCATGCTCACACCACCACAGTGGTTGCATACCTCACCAATAGTCAGAGACCCAGTTACTCATGTATTGCTTTGCAACGCCAGTGCTGAAACCTGGACACAGAGCAAGCTGAAAGTCTTGCACACAGCCTAACAAATTCATTTTAAAGTGTCACAAACACTTTTCCATATCCCAATCCAATACCAAAGTCACTTGCCTTACAGTACAAAAAAATGTTGTGCTTTTTATTTAATCAGCTTCCCACTGACTTTACTTAGAGAACATGACGGGTTTCATTTCAGAACACATGTATGGATCTGCTATAAAACCACATGAATGTCACTGCACACCAGACTTTCTGCTGGTTTCAGTCCAGCAGAAGTTATTTTAGACACTCTAAAGTGGACCTGGTGTACAGTGATGCAATGGGAAGCAAGACTCACCATGAATAAGCATTTAAACTTGAGAAGGGACCAGAGAACTGAAGCTTGGGAAGTTTTAAAGCACTTTACTCTAGAGCAGCATTTTTTCAGTTTCTCATAGAAAAGGCACATTTTTTCTTCACAATTAAAGCAGGAGGCAGCCCTTTTATATCTCAAAAAGTTTTCTTTTAGCGTGTGCTTTAAAAGAATTACCTGCATTCAGAGGAACCCAGTTCCTGAGTGGATGTATGAGTCAGAGATCTGAAAATGCCTCTGCTTGGGTTTGCTTCCTTCCAGAGCAACTACATGATTGGCTTTTAAAAAGTAAATTGCAGGGGCGGGGGGCGGGGGCTAATCCTGATCAGGACCCAGGTGTGAGGGGGACGGGAGGCTCTAGCCCTTTGTCCTCACTGCGATGCCAATGGGGAAAAAGCTCCCATTGGAGTGAATGAGAGCATCATCCCCAATGTAATTTGCAGATGCTGGGGATGGGGGATCAATCTGGATCAGAACCACAGCAGGAGACAAAGGATTAAAGGCTCTTCCCCCCCCCCCCCAGGATCTGAATCCAGATCGCCCACCTGATGCATTTTTTTTTTAAGCGGATCACTCAATTTCTCACTGCATGATTGGCGACTCATCTAGTTCGACCTTTATACAGAGATTCCAGGAGCAGCCCTGTTGGAAGCCAGGTAATTCTGCTGTATCACAGGAGTGATGAAATAATCCAAATCACATCTGATGCAGGAAAGTTATCCTCCTGTCAAGGAGACAGGCTGGATAAAAATAAAGCCGGAGTAGTGCACCATGCAAAACACACAGCAGGAGGCAGAGCCCTCTCTGGATGGCTGCTTTGCCTTGCCTGAGGTTTTGTTTAAATTTATTTCTCATAGCATGCTTGCAATTCTCTCCCAGCACACAGTTCGGTACTTCGTGCTCTGGAGACAGTGCAGTGGGTTAAGAATGAGAAAATTTAGACACCCTATGTGTGTACACGTCTCTGACTCTCGTCCTAGAAAGTTAATTCATGCTTGGGGGGAAATCCTATGCATCTTTAGACAGAAAATAGTCCTATAACTTCCAGCATTCTCCAGCCAGCTACGTAGGGCTTTTCTCTGTGTAAACACAAAGAGGATTATGCCCTTAGAAAGTTTTCACAAAATGGAACCCAAAAGGCCAGACTGACACCCCACACACATAGGTTATCAGAACTGGGCCTTTTAGAATAAAAAATTGCTCTCGGAGCGAGAGGTGGTCCTCCTTCAGGGAAAGCAGGCAAACGCGAAGGACATGTAGCCTTCTGTAGGTTGATGAGACCAGGTTGTAGAGGTTATCCAACATTGTGGAGAATCAGCAGGAACCCCCTTGCAGGCTTTGTACTTCTGTGTGTTCTGGCTCGTGACGTGAGGTTCCTGAAGTTGGTTACTAGTTCTCAGTCCCTGTCAGAGTCCCAGTTCCTCTCTTAGAGGCCGCTGCCTCATATGTTAGCGTGTACAATTTGGGGAGGCCCCGAACTTATTTTCTGGGTGTGCACACCCAGTTCTTTATTCTTTCCCACATCTTTTGGCTATTATTGGCATGTGGTTGCCATGTCTGGCAGGGCCCTGCACCCAAATGAAGCATGGGACCCAATGTGATTCAATGCCATCTTGTGGAAGATACTTTCCCAGAGGTAAGATTGTATCATTTCAGGTAGCCCAAAGCTTATTGTGGGGTACATCCTCTCCCCCTCATCAGTTTCTCAAACAGTAATGAGCACTGCAGGAAAGCAATGGTTTAAATGCAAGAGAATTGAATACCTTGGAGGGGACAGCCCCTCACTCATGCAGATAGGCAATATGGGGTAGGCCAAAGCTTTTGTTGTGCAAAAGGTCCTTCAAAATTTACTGATTGACCTATGTTTCAAACTTGCACACAAATGAAGCAACTTCAGCGTACTGGCTCTTGGGCCTTTTTATGTATGTATGTATTTATAAATAACATTTGTGTCCCACGCTATATCATGAAGATCTCAGGGCAGCGTACAGATAAAATCAATTTAAACAGTATAAAACAATAAATAATTTAAATAGCTAAAAACACATTAAATCATTAAGCTAGCTAATACCAATTTAAAGTCTAAAACAATAAAACAGTTAAAACAATGTGCAAACTCAGGGAATCTAATTAGCCCTCAAAGGCTTTGGTAAAAACCCATGTTTTAACTTGGTGCCGAAATGAAACCAGTGTCTGTGCCAATCGGGCCTCCAAGGGGAGCGCATTCCACAACCGGGGTGCCACAGCAGAAAAACCCCTCTCCCACGTCCCACCATAGTGTATGTCTCACACCTTACGGAGTGCTTCCATGACAACAGAAGGAGAAGCAAATGGAATACTGGATTTTTTTAAAAAAGGAATCAGCTTTGCTGTGCTTTGGTCCACACAGGGCTCCATGAGCGAGTGCTCTGCACCAGTAAAAATCCCTTCACAGAACATACTTCCAGGTGGGGGTTGGAGTGAACATCATCTGACTGGCAGGGGCTGCTCAACCAATTAGAGAGGCTCCCCCCCCCAGGCTCTCCCCTTTCACTGTTCCCCTGAAGCTCCAGATGCACCTGCATTTCAGGAACAAGCCTGACTACAAAGGGAGTTACTTCTGAGTAGACACACATATGCTTGTGCTGGGAAAGATGGGGGGGACAGGGATGGGAAACCAGCCCCCTTTTCAACCCAGTGCTGTGCAGGATCTCTATACTGAAGGCGTGAAGTAGTTACTTTCTAAGGCAATAAACCAAATAACGGAGAATTGGTGCCTCATGATCACGCTTTACAGCCTTTAGGGAATTTGTGCTTTAGATGGTGCCATTTCAATTGAGGCGGATCTCTGTAAATTCTGATGTGGGCATTCAGGGGACAAGCCTCATTGCGCACAATGGGAGTTACTTCTGAGTAGACACTTATTGGTTTGTACTGGGAAACACATGGAGAGGAAACACCCCTTGACCGGGGTCATGGTGAAATGCACACTCCTGGACAGGGCTAGCATACCCGAGGTAAATGCAGGGCTTGGGGCACACAACAACTATACCACCGAGAACCCAACATAAGGAAAAGGATCTCAGAAAATCCGGTCTTTCTGAGATAAGCTCTGGGGTGACTGCTGGATGGCCACAACATCATGTATCCCTAATGACCTCCAAACAGAGCCAGCTCAGAGTATATTACCTGTGGAGAAACCTCCTTGGATAAATTAGGGAAGGGCAGCTTCCTTCAGTTCATTATGCATATGCCAGAACTAGGAAGCAAAGTAATACCATCTACACTTAGCATTTTTTTAATGTCTAAGAGACTCAACAATTCTTTTTTCAGCTAAGGGGGTCTCAGAACAAAACTGACAACACTATTACAGATTACTACATCTCAACGGTGGTGAAGAGACATCTGTGCCACGTCCTTCCAGTAGCAGATCCACATTTTAGAGGCCATCTGTGCTAAGAACACATTTTGTTCAGAGCCCACCCCGATCCTGCCCATTCTCTAGCTATTTACTTTGTTATGCTTCGGATATTAAAACTTAATGTCATTACTGCTAGATATGGTTCTCCGTCCCCTGCCACACCCATGTAGTCAATCTATTATACATAACTGAAGCAGAGACTGTTAAACTCCTCCTGTTACACAGAAGACTTGCAGCTGCAGCGCCAAGCTGAATTTCAAAACATGAGACTGATTGTTACAATATTACCTTTTCAGTCTACAAGCAAGCTAAAGAAATTCTCAGAAATCTCAGCTGTATCACTGCATTTTCTGGTCAAATGGCACTGCCCTCCCATTCTGCTCCCTCTGCCCCCTCAACTCCAAACATGAGTGCATTAGCTGACCTCTCATTTATCAAGTGCTTTTTCTTTTCTTTTTTTGGTGCCTGAAGATGTCCCAGCAGGGAGTGAACGAGTACAATAGCTCCCAACATTCAACAATCAAAAACTGTTCGAGACCCATCTGCTGGCTCTCCAGCTAACCCAGAAGCAGATCATCCTTGCTCTTGTTGTTGTTTTAAAAAATGTTTCCAACATCTTTTGCTCCCAGCATCCTAAAACCACTGACTGGTGACAAACGAGCATTGTACAAATGCACTTGGTCTTCAGGAGGTGTTCATCTATCTCCTTTAAACGAGATGCTATGCACGGAGTCAGAAACTTGTAGTGCCAATGCCATTTCAGTAGGGATGGACAGATGTGTCAACCTTGGTCTCACAGAGATTGCTGGATTTTAAGGTCAAGCTCATTCCATCCTATTTCCACATAAGCTTATGATTATGATAAGAAATCTGTACAAAAATTCAGAAATCTGTTTTTTTGTGCTCATTTCCACTTATGTATACATTTTAACAAGCGTTTTTAGAACACACACATTTTTCTAAGTATTTCCCATTTCTGTAATGCAGTTTTGCAGTCACATTTCTCAAACTTAAGTATTTTGTACACACTATTCCCTAATATGCACATTTGGGGTGTGCATCCCCCCCAGCCCAAGACAAGCTGCATTGCAAAGCTCTCAAAAATCTGGATTTCAGTACGCAACTCTGTACCGGCTGGCTTAAATGCTCAGGAGGTGTAAACTGGGTAATCCACAAAGGAAAACTCAGTGGAGGGAATTTCTCACTCAGCCACATTTGTTAGTAGCTTCCTTAGCATAATTATTGAAATGGCTATTTAACAGCTGTCTGAGAGGCACAGATTCAGCAGGTGAAGTTTTCCCCATCACTTCAACTTCATATTAGAAAAAAAACATCTGCACCTATCACATTTCTGGGTATGATGCAGCTGTTAAAAGCACTCAAGTCTGCGCAGGGAAAGAGGGAGGCAAGCTTAATTTGTCAGCATATTATGAGTAAGTCGGCAGACAAAAGGAATTCAAAGAAAGCCATGGGGAATTCCAAGGGATGTGTGTCTAAGCACATTCCCTGCACAGAAATGTCCAACCAGACTTCATCTCTAGCAGCATTCCACTCTGTATATGCAGTAAAGGTCTCTGCGCCACATGACTGGTGTTTGAGCTAGAGACAGTAAAAGCTGTGAGTAGGGATGGTTAGAATGCATTTTCATAAGCACATTTCAAACAAGGAAAAGTCACAGAGGTCTAAATGAGATGCCTGTAAACAAAATGAGATCCGTTATGCAGCAAATGCATGGTACCTGTTGTGCAATGAAAAACTAAATTTAAAAATGGAGCATGAATCTAGGAAGTGGAGTATACCCTCTCTTGGGCTTGTAAGATCCTTTGATTAAGACTACAGTCATAGTCTTTTTCAGAGCCAACGCAACATGTTTAAACCTTTTTCTCTAAAGAAAGCTCACTGAACAGATTTCTGACACAGTTCAGTGTTAACTCATTATTACAAACCAGGGAGGAGAACAGAATGTTTACAGAGTACTTTTCTAGTTCATGTGAAGCAGCACATCTAAACACACCCCTGCAGCCTTTGCACATCCATAACTGTAGATAAGGCTGGCCAGAACAGATCCACCAATATCAACAAAAAGTACTGTGACACCGAGCTTTTCTACATGAGTCTGCTAATCCGCTGTACCCACTTTCAGTTTCATCACAGAACTGAGATCTGAACTCTGTGCAAACAGCTTTTCCTTCCTTGCTTTTGTGCTACATAACCTCTAGGTGGTGCTGTGCTATAGCAGAATAACACAATTACACAAGCTGGAAAATATGTTTCCTTGCGCTTTCAGAAATAATACTTCACTTTCCATGCTGTAGAAAACCCCAGGAAAGGACTCTTTAAAAACAGAAGCAAAACTGGAGGGTCACGATATTGTCTAAAGAATCTGTAAACAACCATGAGTAAGGAATGATAAGCGCACAATAAATGCCTCATGTAAATGCTCACCTTCAAGGTGAACAAGTTTAAGGTGGCATATGTTTGCCTGGTCCAGAGCCCATTTTACATTTCTTAGTCTTTAAGTTGTGTCAGTGCTCTTTCAGTTCCCCCCACCACACAGATTAATATGGCTACCCCTCTGGAATTTGTCAACCAACATAAATTTTAGAGAACCAAGAACAACTTGTGACTCCCCCAAGAAGGGCTTCTTACATTTTTAAAAGCTTAGGAGAGCTATCCTATGGTCCCTAGACAAGGGTCCCAGGGACCATAGGACTGTTCAGATTCCTCCTTCTAAGGTCGGAGACAGTGCTCCGACCTTGGAAAAGGGAGTCAGAGTTGCCGCCCTCACCCCCCTTGCAACCAGCGCAGAAAGAACCCTGCCAGTCCCACCGAGGTTGGAACAGCAACCTCAGAGGAGGAAAGGGGGAGTTCCAGTGGACAGAGAGGGGAGGAGACTGGAGAGGCCAGGATATGTGTTATCCTGAATCTCTTTCAGCCTCCTTCCCTCCCCCTCTTAAGCACCTGCGCTAGACAGGCTAAAAAGCCCATCTAGCGAAATCTGCAGGGTGGGAAGACAGGGAGGCGAAGGTCACCTCTGCTGCTCCTCCCACCCTGTATTGGATGATCGGACCCCTCCAATTTTGAGGGCTTCTGATCATCAAGGGCGCAATCAATAGGATTCTGCCCTAATTTAGTATTCCTCTCACTATGCAGGACAACCATCAAAAATCCACCCTCCCTTTTTGATGGCTATGTGTATTACTTCAGTTCTGAAGCATACAACTAACATCCCTCTTCTGCTCCCCTGGGGCACTTGGCTTTGGCCCTGAGGCCAAACCTAGCTGCATCAGCGAGTGCAGGCATTCACTGCTCTCACACATGTGAAGTTCGTAACAGTTTTATAGGCCTCAATCAGTGCACGGTACTGCAGGGCACGGTTTGGCTCTAGGGCTGCTGGAAAACTAGCAGTTGTTTTTAATTTTATTATTTTAGAAGCAGAGTGTCACAGTTAACATGAAAAGCTACTGCCAGCACGCTCCCATGACAATTACACACACACACCCAAACTCCTACACTAAAGGGAAAAGCAAAGAGCAAAGTACAATCAAGACTGTATCATAATTAGCTGCTAATTAAGAAATTAAAGTCAGCTTCAAAAAGCAAACTAAATTTCTCATCCATTTTGTTCAGCAGGTCACCGATAAGCATCCCTCCTACTCTGCCTGAAGCCAAACTGGCTGTCAGAGCTGTGCATCTGGAACATTTTGCCGTAAACCCAGGTCCCCATATGACGTGCAGTATTGCACTGTGTTCCCAGCTGCCTTTATTCTCAGGGGCAGCTGCGGTACAACTTTTATCGCCCCCATGGTTAAGAAGCCTGTGCAGCTTAGCATTTTGACTGCAGAAGAGGGTGGAGTTTTACAGCACGGGATTAGAGGATTGCTAGAGCCCAAGATCCTTCAGAATTGATACCATAATTCATTCAGCGGACACAGAAAATGTTAAGCATCAATGCCTTGTCTCAATGCTTGCAAACCCACCCAATTTATAGATGCCACAGCCACCAACTCAAGATTGTGCAGTCCAGGGGTGGAATTCAGCACAAAGGTGAAAGCATCAACCCACCTGGAGAAGACAAAACCTCACCCAGTTCTACGTAAAAGCCAGGAAGTCACGAAACAACTGGCAACTGGGGAAAGGGGTGTGGCCAAGGAAATTGTGGGGCCAGGGAAAGAGCCCATGGGCCTGGGGTTCAACACCCCTGCCTTAAGGGCTGCTGAACTTCCCATCTCCCCCCTTGATAGCAAATATGAAAGCTGATGAAGGCAACGAACTCCCCTTCCTCCTGGTTAACTCAAGGCTTCCTTCCTCAATGAAGCAGGATCCAAAGTGAACTATTAAGCACACCTGTTCGCCCAGGAACTGTAGCCAGAAACTGCTGCTCCAAGCAGGGATATTCCCAGATTATGCAACTACCTTGGCTTGTATCCTGCCCGAGTCATGTTACTTGCCCTACCATGACTAGATGGATCTGTGATCAACAGCTTTTGCAGTGTCATGGGGACATTTGTGGATAGTCTTGTTCAACAAGAAGAGGATGAATGTAAAGAGGTGAAATGTGGACCTCTTATACTGCCTATAAAACGCCTATACTGCCATCTGCTTTTATTCTTGTGCTTGCCTTGACCAATCTAGTCAACACAAGGAGTTCTGAGGGGGAAAAGTCAAGTTTATATCTCAACAACACCAGAAATACATTTCACCATAGTTTTGCAAAACAGGCTCTCTTTAAATGATGTGTTCCAAATTAGGACAATTCCTGGTGAATCTATCATTTTACAGAAGGGATTCTGGATGCAGTGTGGAAGATTATCAATGGAAAGGAAACGTCATTTGTGGTGCATCCCCATGCAGGTGACCATACAAATGCCAATACTCCCCCTCCCAAATCTTACTTAGGTGCTTGAAAAACAGATGTAGAAAACCAAAGCCAAGTTAACCCTCTACCTTGGCATCAGGGGCATTGCTAGGTTCTTAAAAGATATGGGGCACAGGCCCATAACACAAATTTGCATATATAAATATATATATACACACACACACACACACACACACGAGTCTAAGTGCACGTCTAATATGTGTGTGTGTGTGCGTGCGTGCGTGTATGTGTGCGTGCGTGCGTGTGTGTGTGGTGTGTGTGGATGCAGTGTGCTTGTGTGTATAGATTACATACATAAGAAGTGTGCACTGCCCCCCCCTTCAACTCAGACCCCGATTCAGCATTTTGGAAAAAACCCCGCTTCTGCTCCAGCCAATTTGTAGTCGGACCACTTCAGCTCAGCACCAAACCTGAGTCAATGTTTGGAAAAATGAGTATTTATGCTTCCTGTTGACTCCCACGGGGAAATTACAAAAAAAACTAACTTTTTTCTCTTGGTCAGAACTAGATGATAATTTCAGGCATAGTAGCCCCCTAGAAGGGGATTGTGCTTGCCCAATGTCAGAAAAATAGGTGCAGGGTTTATATTTTGATTTTCTTTTAAAGGGAACTGTCAATAACACTTTAATTTCTTGGAAGAATTGGATAAAAAATTCAGGATTCATTGCCCCATCAGAGGAGATCACGTCTGCCAAATTTCAGAGTGCTAGCCACAAGGGTTTTTGTGCAAGGGTGGTCTTGACATTTTGAGGTCTCCAAAAGAGAACATTGTTCTGAAAAATACAGACAGCCTACAGTTGTCCCTACATAAGAAACCAGCAAAGTTTCAGAAGGATAGGTGTAGCAGTTCATGTGGAAGGGGAGTTCTCCAATTTGGGGGAGGGGGTTATTTGCTTTCCCTTCCATTCACCCCTTCCCCAATAGTTTTTGGGTAAATTTGTATGAAAATCCTTAGAGGTGTCCCCCAGGCAAGAAACCTGCAAAGTTTCTGAAGGATATACATGCATTCTAATTTAGAATTTATTTACATTTCACCAATGTTAGCAGCAGGGGAACATGGGTGGGAAGGTGCTATTGCACTCATGTTCTGCTTGTGGGTTTTCTATAGGTATCTGGCTGGCCAGTGTGTGAACAGACTACATGGACCTTGGTCTGATGCAGCACAGCTCTTATGTTCTTAAATATAGACTGCCTCTGAGCATGTGCAGAATGTTTTTCTTTCACCACTGAGCACTTATTTTCCCCCTACCAATTCTATTCCCCTCCATGCAACCACCCCTCCTCATCCTACCATCCTCCAGCAACTCTTCATAAAAACAGATGTCTTGTTTTGTGCAACTCCTCTCTACCTCTTCCGTGTTATGCACAAGCTCTCATTGTATCTTCCTTCCCATAACTTCATTTGTGCCAAGACTTCACCAGGATTCAGCCAATGAATCTGTTTTCAAAACTAGAGCTAAGTTATCAAGAAACTCTGAGCATGTACTAAGTGCCTTTCCCTCACCACTGAAGCTAGAGTTCATGTAAATGAAAACAAAACAAAACACAAATGACAAAACATGCATAGGACTGAGCTGAAAGGGTAGTCAATTCATTAGACGGAATTGGGTAGGCACTGTATTAAGCCTGCAGTACCATGCTCACAACTCAGGACTTATTTCTGAGTGAACATGCAGAACATCAAGGTGCAAACCTCCCTGAAAAAGTAACTTGTGCTGGAATCCTATGAACACTTTCCTGAGGGTAAGCCTCATTAAACATAATGGGACTTCTCAGTAGGCATACATAGGTTTGCATAAGTTAGCAATATTTATCTCCCCTCCACTCAAGAAACAAACCCCAAACCCCTATTTTTATTAAAGCTTTCCGTTCAGAGGAACATAGGAAGCTGCCTTGTACTGAGTCAGACTCTGGGTCCATCTAGCGCAGTATTGTTGACCCTGACTGGCAGCAGCGGCTCTCCAGGGTTTCAGGCAGGATTCTTTCGTAGCCCTACCTGGAGATGCTGGGGATTGAACCCGGGACCTTCTGCATGCCAAGCATGTGCTCTGCCACTGAGCTGCAGGCCTTCCTATTGCTGGATGATGGCAAGTGACAAACAAAACAGTCCCAGATTGGTTTCTCTGCAACCATGTGAACCCGCTTTTGTCAAAGGCTTGAGTGAGGAAAAGGAGAAAAACCAACCCTCTTGTCTGTTTGCATAAAGTCAAATACAGTTCAGAACCTCTCTTGCCCACCAAAGAGAATTGTCTTTAAGAATTCCCCAAGATATGCTCTGGGTGCAGTAAAGAAGAGAGAGAGAGAGAGAGAGAGAGAGAGAGAGAGGGGGGAGGGGAGGGGAGGGGAAAATAAAAATGGTGATTGGAAATGTGCACAGGGGTGGGGGGGTAGAGAGAATTCCCTAAGCCAAGTGACTTCTTTCAGAGAGGTAGTACTTCAGAGGAATTTAGGAGGCTGTGCAGGGTTTGCAAGGATTGCATGTACCTAAATGAACTTTATGAGGTGAGGTGGCCGAAGGCTTTTTTCTAGCTTTTTTAAAACTGCAGAATCTATTTAAAAGCCCTGGCAGTTTCTTGATCATGACACTACATAGTCCTAACCCTCCCTTTGGGATTATTTGAGTCCTACAGCTATTTAGGAGAAATTAAAGTGGAGGGGGAGAAAGAAGTCTGTGGAGGCTGATTGGATCCTTTGCTGTACTGAAGCTACTAAACTTCTGCAGAAGAAAAGGTTCCAGTTTGGGGCAGTAAAATCAGATGCTGTGTGAAATACCAGTATTTCACATGGAGCTCTTTCTTCCCTTCCTTCTCCCTCTTCAAGATTTCATTGCAGGCAAGCTCCCAACAGTGGGCATGTAAGAGCAGAAAGGTAGGGAGAGAGAGGTTTTTTGCACCTCAGAAAAAACCTACACCAGAGATTAGGGATGGTGACCTCCTAAGGGTCACCTTAAACTCCTTCTTATTAGGATCTCTAATCCCCTGGGTGACTTGACAGTTTTTACTTTTTGTTTTAGACTTTGAGAAAAGGAAAACTTGCGCATGGCTAGCACAAAAGCCACTGGACCTAACTGTCTGAAATTTGGTAGGTTCAGTCTGCTCCATAGGGCCTGCCAGGTCCCCAAATTTCATGCACATATGTGGAAGCGCACACACAAAAAATAGCTCTTTGCTTTGTCACATTTTCTTGAAAATAGCAAACTTTACCTGTGACTAGCACAAAAGTCTGTAGGCCTAACTGTCTGAAATGTGGCAGACTCAGACATATCTATGGGAGCTGTCATGTCCCAAATTCCATACACATATGTGGAAGCACAAAAAAATTATAGCTCTTTGCTTTGACAGATTTTCTTGAAAATAGCAAATTGTACCTGTGACTAGCACAAAAGCCACTGGACCTAACTACCTGAAATTTGGTATATTCAATGAGCTCCATGGGGGCTACCAAGACTCCAAATTCCATGTATTTGTCATACAGACTAAACAAGTTATGGCCATTTTTTTTTCCAATGCAAGTCAATGGGAAAATGTAAAAAAAAAAAAAAAAAGGCAATTAGTACAGCTCAAAAGATCCGGGGCGTGGCTCAAAAAAAGATCCAGGGCCCGTGCCCAGGTGGGCCCTTCTCTAACAATGCCCCTGCTTGGCATCATTACATGATCTGCACCAACCATCTTTGTCTGATTACTTTGAACCTGGAAGCATTGAGTAGAAGGGGGTGCCAATCCCAACGGTTGGCCAAAAGGCAAGACTCAAAAAGGCAGAATATATCCATATTGACAAACAGCCTGTTCTAAGAAACAAAGCCAACAGGAGCTAAATATTTTATTCATGACATTCGGCCTGCAGTTGGTGGATGAGATAGATGGGAACGTGCTTTTAAATACTGCCAGTTAAATTCGGAGAACTGAATATCACCCACCCACCCCCTTTCATCCAGCCTACTGCAAGAAGTCTGCCAATGACTGGTCTGACATTTGCCATCTATATAAACACTTTGTTCAATAAAAGTGTTTGTTAAAGCCTTATTTCATTCATCCTCAGCCTACTTTTCAAGCTGGTATTTACATTTTGGTTGAAATTTTAAACAACTTTATTGTTTAACCATTGTTAAAATTAAAAAATACAGCTTAGAATAAAGCAGCAGGCCTTAACACATCCACACACAAGGTTTCCCCCCTGGAAAGAACAAAGTTTAACATGCATTTGAAAAATATATAAACCAGGGCCAGGCAGCCTGGTCCCCTCCAGATATTTTGAACTACGTCTCCCATAATACCTGATCATTAACCATGCTGTCTGGAGATTATGGTAGTCCAAAACATCTGGAGGGCACCAAATTGCCTAGCCCTGATCTAAACCTGCTTTGACTGGTATGAAATGAGACTGTGTGTTCAGTCCACTTTCTTGAGCCAGCATACCTTCAACTGTTCAGCAGTCCCTTTCTAGGAGCATCACAAAGAAAGTTGCATGCAAGATTCCACCCCCACACATTCAGCTTCTCTTCCTCCTCGATTTCCACAGGCTTGTTTTCAGAAGTGAAATGCACATCCCCCCAGGATCCACAATCAACATTCATAAAATACCAGCTGCATTCTTTTCATAAAGAGATTACCTTATCTCTTCAGCACTGCAATATCGCTCCAGAGGAGTAAAATGTCAGGGAGAATACATTAGGAAAAATAATGTTTAAAGACTTATTTAATAGATAGCACCAACCCCTAAATCACAAATCCTGGACACAAATAAATATGATGAAGAGGGCTGACAAATTGGAATTTGATGTCATGGTTTTACACTAAGTCATATTAGAGATGTTATATCAAATCTGAAAAGTTACGTAATTTTAAATTACTGTTTCCCTAGAACATTGAACTGGTCTTCAGTTGGTGGGTTTGGACCCTAACCCAGCTTTCCCCAACCGTTTGCCCTCCTGACGTTTTGGATTTCAACTCCCATCAGCCCCAGCTAGAGTGACCAGTGGTCAGGAATGCTGGGAGTTGTAGTCCAAAACATTTGGAGAGTGCCAGATTGGGGAAGACTGCCCTAAGCTAAGGTGAGCTACACTAGAGGCACCTGTTAAGAGGGGAGATGCAAGGAAAAATATGGACCTGCATCATGGAACAGCCTTGTAAATACCTCCCAGACACACACACACAGTTACTTGTCGGCAAAAGACACAAATACACACACACACACACACACACACACACGTACTAGCTTGCTGAGAGAACTGCATTCTTATGCTGGGTGTGGAGAAGGTGGCTTCCCTCTCCTATCAGCCTGCTTGATTTCTATGCTGGGTAGAGAAAAGAAACTCAGCACTCCATCCCTCCTCTGTCAGCCTGCTCTCCTGCCTGCACAGAAATCCATGCCCTCGCCTGCATGAAATTCCTGGCCACCTATGGCTACCAGGCTAGTACTTAAACACATGGCTGTCATAATGCATTTAAAAGTGGATCCCATGCTGGAGATTGGGGCTCAAGGTGGATCCCAGATCAGAAAAACACCAAGACTACTCTTCCAGAGAATACCTACTTTGCATGTATAGAGTATACATTTGTTTAAAAAGTATTTACTACATGGAAAAGCTACTTGCCATTTTTATTCATGTTTCAGTTCTTCATGAAGTTCTCTTCCAAAATTAAGTCTGAAACAAAGACTTAATAAGACAGATTTGGGGGTCACTTCTGGAGACATTGGAGTCACTCCAGTATTTGAATACAGGGACATATGCGGATGAGCAACACACAGGCCTGACTTGCTACAAGCCCTGTAAGGGCTGGAATGTGCAAACTAGCACTGAACTCCATTGATATACTGGGAAGTCTGTTAGCAGTTCACACCATGTTTACTTAAGCACGTACAAACAGGAATGGCATCTATGTCTGCAAACAAGCAATGTCCGAATCAGCTTTCAAGATATTTAAAGGAAAGATACTCTCTGACTCCTCAGGGGCCAACAGTTGAAACCAGATCAAGGTGGCATTCACAAGCTAATACTTAAGGGGATCTTTTAAATTTCTGGTATCTACATCACTTTGCACCGCTTTACCTGCTGTCAAAAACACCACCCATTTAATTCAATGCCATAGGCTATGTTACCATATTTCTCCACAGTATAAATAGTGGCCAGTAATATGCCTGTAAGATCACATCTATTCCTGTGAACAAGAACAGCATGCACCCACTAGTTCAAATGCATTACTACTTGGGAACATCGCCTGAATCCCCAAAATACCTGTGTTCCCACCCCTTGCATCAGTATTATTTGGGGAAAACCATCTAAATCAGCCTTCCCTGATCTGGTGCCCTCCAGATGTTTTGGACTTCAATTCCCATCAGCCCAGCCAGCATGGCCAATGGTCAGGAATGCTGGGAATTGTAGTCCAAAACATCTGGAGGGCACCAGATAAGGGAAGGCTGATCCAAGTTAAAAGGCAAAGAGGTGTTCTTAGGGTCACTATGATGCAGTTGTTTTAAAAAACAGTGTCTAAAGACAAATAATGAGCCACTGTTCCTATTCCCTTTAAGGCAAGTACAGAGCAGAATTAGGCTTCCTAGAAGTAAAATGATGAATCTCCCAACTTATTGTTCACTACTGCTAGAAGTTATCCGATTGTTTCGCTACCTCATGATCCACAGTGCAAGCAAAACAAGTTTTATTTGTAGGAGGCCTCTTGCTACTTAATTTTGTATGTACGGAGTGTGGGAAGCACCCTGAGGTTGCTAAGGGCAACAACTGTTTCTGAACATTTTGCTGGCTCACATTTATAACAATGGGACTAGCTTCTTGGGGCCAGGATACTGGGACCTTTTGACCTATACAATCATGGACGACTCATTCAGAGTAGCTAAGGGGCTGAACCACAAGGGAAACACTCAAATCACAGGCTGGGAATTCATGAGTTTGTTTGAGCTGTATATATGGAAGCTTAAGAGCTATAAAGGTCATCTCAAATGAACTCCACCCAAGTTTATTTGAAGGTTGTAGCAACCATCACTGTGAAGCCAAACATTTGTGATGTATCTCTACTAAGGCTTGGTATAGCTCTCTGACCACGGAGATTTTATTATACAACTCTTTATTTCTGATAACCTAGAAGTTTCCATAGTCTGCTCCATACCTGATCTTACATACACTCAACATGATGAACTGGACAAACAAGCTGAAGACTTGCCTTCCTAATGGGCTGATCTGGCAGTAACCACAGCAAGAGGCTGCGACTATGCGGAACATCTATAAGTCAGGAATGGGTGAATCTGTCAAGCTCAGTTTTGTTCAAGTTCTCATTTTCCCCAAGCTAAACTTGATCTATCCTTTTTCTGAATCAGATTGTGATTTTTTTTTAATCTGAACAAATATTTTTATATATTTCTGTATACATTTTTGTATGCATTTTTTCAAATGTGCACATTTTTTTAGTGCCTGCTTCTTCAAATGCACACATGTTTGCAAGCATTTTCTTATGAACTGCATACAAACCTCAGAGAAGTAACTGCATTGCAGCTTGTGGTTCAGTTCGGGAAGTGCAAACAAATGTCTCACCTGTCCCTACATGTGCGTTCTGCAATGCAATATGCATTTAATGATAAGGACATTTGAAAAGAATGAGAGAGGGAAGAAATAAGAAAACAAGGCATACATGGTTAGTGAGTGCAGGAATCACACAACCCTTGATCACAAGAAATCTGGGCTGCTTTCATTCATCTTTCCAATAGGGTTTTTCAGGCTTAACAACATTTTTTAGGCAACAGTGTTATAGTCATCCTCCTAGCAATAATGTAACGTTGAAGTGCAACAATTGTCACTGTTGCTATAGCGAGTCTCCTTTGGGTGTAATAATTTCTAATTCAACAACAGTTGGGAATACCTCCAGAAACAGGTTGCTCGTCATCAATAGAGGGCTAGTGTGGTGTAGCGGTTAATATATCATCTAGGAGCAAGGAAACTTGGGTCCAAATCTGCCATGAAAGTAACTGGGTGACCTTGGGCCAGTCGCTCTCTCTCAGGCTCATAGGACTGCTGTGATGATAAAGTTAGGGCAGGGCAGGAGGATTTACACTGCCCTGAGCTCATCATAAATATGATTTCAAACAGACTCCCTGGTTCACAGCTCAGCCTCTCAGTCACTCTGCTACACTAGTTCATGTTTAAAAACAATTACAAGCTTCAGCGCATCACATGAATGCTGCTCCATTACAGCTAACCTTGTAAGTAGCACAGTGTTCTTAACTCACATGCCAGATGTTCAGCAGTTTGACCTAAAGTGCAGTGAAGGAAATATAG
This sequence comes from Heloderma suspectum, assembly GCF_057233095.1. Taxonomy (NCBI): domain Eukaryota; kingdom Metazoa; phylum Chordata; class Lepidosauria; order Squamata; family Helodermatidae; genus Heloderma; species Heloderma suspectum. The sequence goes on from NC_139461.1 coordinate 259,312,206, forward strand.
TAAAGATATAGCAAAGCAAGAACTGTTTTGCTGCAGCTCAGATGGCGATGGCTGGGTCATTGGTTCTTTCTTTCTCTTTTTCTTTCAAGGAAAGCAATCTATGATTGTACTTCAGCTGTCAGCGCAGGCGTTATTTTTTCTGCAGTCACTGTGCCTTAAAACATTGGGCAAAATTGTTTTGAAATGTTAGGCCTTCCCATGCAATGCTAGAAATGTAAATTTGGAAAGAACAGACCATACTTTCAATCTGTCTGTTTCTTGGAACTATAGAAAAGATGGGAAACAGGATGGGTGGGATGGGGGGCGGGGGGGGAGAGAGAGCTTTATTTGTTACAATAGACTAGCAATAGTCAACCTTTTATGACAAAACTTGCCACAGGTCAAGACCCAAGTATGAGATAGTAACACTGTTCAGTGCACTCCCACTCTTTCACATGCACACACACACAGTGCTCTGAGAGTGGATTTGACTCTAGTCCAAGCCTGGCTGAGTTGTGACCCTCTGAGCTGAAGGCAGCCCAACAGCCATGAACGGCAGCCCACCAGGAGGTTAATAAACATCCTAATTTTGCTGCCTGCAAGACTGTAAAAGAGGGTTGTTGTCAAATACAAACAGCAGACCACAGTTCTGGGCTGGTGGGCAAACTTCAGCTGAGAAGGTCACAAGCTACATAGGCCTGCTCTAGTCTGGGAGTATACAGCAGAGCAGGACTGGAAAGGGAGGCACCAATTCCACACCTTAAGCCAGGCCACAAATCCATCTGCTCCCATCCCCAAAGTCCTGCTGCCTGTGCCATTTGCGGCACCCCTGTGCAGCAGCCACAGTTACGCGTGCAACAGCCAGTTCATCACATGTCATATCACAATCCAGCTACATTTCCTAATTATAGATCAAAAGCTTCTCACCATGACTGTACAACGGTTTACAGACAATAATTAAATGGACAACAACAAAATTACAAATTCTACTGAGGCACTAATGGAGGGGTGCAAAACCTCAGGACAGAGGTCCCAATCTGGCCTTCCTGGGGTCCCAATCCAGCCCTCCAGATTTTCCCCTTCCCCCACCCACCAAATGTTTGGTGGTTTCCAAGCTTTTGTGCAGTTTTACCCCCATTCTAAAAGGCTAGAGTGCCTCTCCAAAGGCTTAGTGACCGGCAGTACGAGCTTTAAGCTAAAATGTGCTGGTATTTTTGCCTTGCCACTCTCACCACTGGAATGCAACCCCTCAAAACTTCTCTGAGATGCAATCTGACCCTTGGCTGAAAGAGGTTTTGCACCCCTCCATTAGTGCTTCAGTAGAATTAGTAATCTTGCTGTCATCCATTTAATTATTGTCTCTAAACTGTTATATGGTCATGGCGAGAGGCTCTTGATCTATAATAAGGAAATATGGCTGGATTGTGATATGATGTGTGATGAACTGGCTATTGTGCAGGTGACCGCAATGACAGTGAGCAACCACTTGCTGAGATAATTGGGTCAGTAAAATAAATGAATGGTCACAAGAACTCTTCCTTAAGTAGGACACTTTTAAAAAATGTGTTTTTTGTGTGGAGAGAACATGACTGAGTGATGGGATGATGTTAAGCCCTTGCCTGCAGGTTATTTCAGTGCTAAGATGGTAATGAAAGAAGCCTTTATAGGCTGAAATGCTCAGCATGATGAAGAGTTCTGTGCTATTCGAAAGCTCACATACAGCTTTGTGAATATTGGGTGATCCTAATAAAGCTACTATTTTAACTGCCTTATAAATTTGGTTCTAACAGACCAACATGGCAACCCGCTTTCCATCCATGTATTGGGGGGGGGAAAACACCTTTCAAATTCATGCAAGTCTGACTACACGTAAGTAATGACCCACTCTACTTGGGAACTATGAGGGGGTACATAATTGTGAACTGGGCAAACAGCTTTTCTGAAAAAAGATCCACGGAGCCGCCAAGTCATCTTAGAGCCCAAAACGGGGGGAGAAGGGTGGTATATAAAAGCCGTTTGGTAAACCTACTAGGAAGATTATCAAGGAAACACTTTTTTCTTTGCACCAGTCACTGAGCAGGGTTCTCTACAGATTTAAGGCACAATCCTATGTATGTTTAGACAGAAAAAAAAGTCGTACATGTCCCAGCATTCCCCAACTAGCATGGCTGGCTGGGGAATGCTGGGAGTTCTAGGATTTGTTCTGTCAAAACATGCATAGGATATTGACCTTAGAAATGCTTCACTGAGAAGTATGTAATTTCAGAGGCAACACCAAAAACCCAGAAGTGCAAACACCTCTGCTCAGGGAATGGAAAAGACAACAGTGACAAACAAGGCATCTCTTCAGAGTCGACAAAATACAGAGGAACATGTCCTAAAGTAAACCTTCCAGATTCAGTAAATAGATTGTACAGCTGAAACCAACTGTGATCCAACAGACAGAGCCAAACCAAGGCTATCCAAGACCCCAAAATATATTTTTTCAAAATCTGCAGGTAATGTAAACACCATACACCGAGCATTCTAAATTAGAAAAGAGAAATGGATATTGAACTGCAATCTAGGATTTCAGATATAGTCAGCAGGAAGCTGGACAAATTGGCTCAGACAAGAAAAACAATAGACACGAAGGTTATGGTTCCCATCTTCCACAACTTTTGTATCGATCTCTGCTTGCTGACATTTGATCCAGATGATGTTATTTTGGCAAAGCAAGCAACAGTAAATTAATCTAAGTATATACTGTAAGTGGGCAGAAAAAGCCGCATAATACACAAAAGATAATGAGTCTGGAACCCTTGTTTGAACAAACATTCATTCCAGCCCAAATCAAAGCAAGCTGTGCTTAAGTGGCTTGTTCTGTTATATACACACAAGACTTTAAAGCTGAAGTCTTCAGCTGAAGTCAAATGTAAGATCAACATAAAGACTCTTATGTTACTGTACATGAGCCACCATTCTAAAACATGTGTTAGTTGAAAGAACAACATGCATAGAATGTTTTAGGTGATCTCTTGGTTGGGGAAGGGGGTGTTCAAGTTTAATTTGGGTCTTCTTGACACATTTTTACTGCCTCTTCAAACACATATGCTGGTCAAGCTGAAATTCTGAGAAGGATAACATCTTAATGGGGGTCTGATCTTGTAAGAGAACTCTCACACAATTCCCAAGTTGATGCATGTCAACACAATATCTCTGATTTTTTTAGTGTGTGTGTGTGTGTGTATATATATATACACACACACACACACACACACACTTTTATTGTATTTTAAAGTTGGTTTAACTGTTGTCAGCCACCCGCAGAGAGCAATCCTATGGTCCCTGGGAGGGCATCCATAAGATTGCTTAGAAAAACCTTTCCAACATCAGAGACAATGCTCCAACCTCAGAAGGGGGAGTTAGAGATTTGACCCTTCTCCCCCACTCCCATACAGCAGGAGTGGATAGAGCCATGCTGGCTTCCCTCTGAGGTCAGAAAATCAGAGGAAAGGGGATGTTCCAGTAGGCGGAGAGGGGAGGAGACCAGAGGGGCCAGAATGTGAGATATCCTGAGCTTCCTCCAACCTTCTTCCCTCCCACTCCAAACTGGCCTTGCTAGACAGGCTAAAAAAGCCCATCTAGCAAAAATCACCAAACAAGGAGGAAGGGGAGGTGAAGATCACCTCTGCTGCTCCTCCCAGCTTGCTGGCTTCAGCCTAGCAGGGCATAGGAATCTTGGAAGCCTCCAAGTTCAGAGGCTTCTGAGCAGTGATAGGATTGCACCCTTAGTAGTGCATAAGCACCAGAAGGGAAAGACATACATTTTCAGATAAACAGTGTAAGTGGGATCACTTGGAGTTTGACAACAGTTAACTTTGGAGGGCTTTCTAGGGATTCCAGCACATACAATATTTTTGGAGATGTCACTACCAGCTGTTCAGGCATGGCTATCTGGACAAAGTGGCTGGAATGCAGAGGCTGCAGCTGGAATGCCTGCAGAGAACACTTTACAGGCATCTTTAAAGCATATTCATTTGATCTGGTGACTGGCTGTCACCACTACGTGCACCTGTGAGGCACATGAGGTTTTTAAAAATACTACTGCAGCTGTTTCAGGTGTTAGTTTTAACTAGTATTATGTAGTGGATCTAGAACGTGAAACTGCTCAGAGTGTAATGCAGGGACAGGGAATGTTGGGCCGCAGCTCCCATAATCCCTCATCATTGGTTATTCTGGCTAGGCCTGATGGGAGCTGTAGACCAACAATATCTGGAGGGGCACCCACATTCCCCATCCTGGGTGTAATGCAAAGCCATCCCCCAGGCTGCAGTCTCACAACAGCTTCAAATGTCCCAAAACAGAACAGCGAGGAGAACAGCACAAGTACCCCAGGGAAAGGCAAGAACATTTGTCAAGAGCTGGAGCCAGCTAAAGGAGCTCTGACTTGCCTTCATCATCTAGTTTCCTACCCATACCAAAGTGAATTTTGGAAGCAGTTTCACAGGCACTCAGTGCTCTAGTGGCAAATTTTGAAGTGCAGGCACTCATGACATCATGACAGTCCCCATGGCCACATCCCTAAGAAGAATCCAAAATTCCAGGCAGCTACGTTGATCCGCATCAACAAACCAGTTCTAGTAGTTTTTGTCTCCACCAGGAGCAGGTCTTTTATAAGATTAGTGTGTCTTAGGGTGCAATCCTATGCATATTTAGACAGAAAAAAGTCCTACAAGTCCCAGAATTCCCCAGCGAGCATAGCTGGCTGGAGCATGCTGGGAGTTGTAGGAATTTTTTCTGTCTAAACATGCATAGGATTGCAGTCTTAATTACCCATTCAAGACCAAGTCATCCCCAAATACTTTGCATTACAGCAGGGAACAATATATTATTGATGGGAAAAATTATCCCCACCCCACCCCCAACACACACACATGCAGCTACTGTGAGGACTGCAGCTAAGTTCAGAGGGAAAAGGGAATTCTGAGGGTGGAGAGCAGCAGATAACCTCAGTGTCCCAGCTAATCAAGAAATGCCAGTACAGCATCCCTGTGAGTCCTGGCTCCATTATACCACTATTGTTGTTCAGTCGTTCAGTCGTGTCTGACTCTTCGCGACCCCATGGACCATAGCACGCCAGGCCTTCCTGTCCTGCGCTCTCTCCTGGAGTGTGCTCAAGTTCATATTCATTGCATCAGTGATGCTATCTAGCCATCTCATCCTCTGCTGTCCCGTTCTCCTTTTGCCTTCAGTCTTTCCCAGCTATACCACTGTAGGCACTACTAAAAGCACCATTGCCAGGTATAACAGTAAAGGGGAATGAAGGGAAACAGGCTGCACTGTAAAGCTTAAAAGCCCGGAATAAGGTGATCTGATTTCCAAAGCCACAGGCTTCCCCCAACAGCACATTACACTTCTAATATGCACTGCAAATGTTAGAAAAGGAAATGGGGGCAGAAAAATTTTCCATCTCTTATTTTGTTATTTGTTGCAATACTGAAAGGGGCTTCATGGGCTACATAGAAGTTGTAAAGTAATCAGTAAGGAAGACATAAAACCTTCAGGGTAAGTTTTAAGAACTTTGGATCTAGAATGACAGCTTCCACCCAATCAAGTACTGACTCAGGTTTCCTGAATCTGATGCCTTCCACATGTCTGAGACTACAGCACTCATGATCCCCAGCCACTACCGCCTGCTGCCTTGGAATGATGAGGATTCCAACACATCTAGAGAATGTTGGGTCAGGGAAGGCTGTATTGTCTGCATAACTTTTACTTAAGGACCCTCAATCATCCCTGCCACCCTCCCACCCAAAACAGAGAGATAAACTGTCAGTGTTTCCCACCTACCATTTATAGAACCTGTGACATAATGGCTAAACTAGGAAATCTGTCAGACACCAGCTTTCAAACAAGTATGAAACTGACTAGCCTGTTCTTTATCAAAACTCATGAAGTTCAAGACACAGGAGTATACATGGCAGGGCAGTTTGGAGTCAAAAAATCCTTCCTGTTACGGCAATTCACAGGATTACTCAAATCTATCCTTCCTGGAAAGGATGAGGTAGCATGTGGGGGGAAATACAAGTTGTCCTCAGAAAAACCTGCATTTGAAATGACTGGAAGACAGCATCTCACAAACTTCTGTAAGCTGAGGCACTTTTTTTTGCTGAAATCAAAATTGCAGGCATGTTTCACATCCCCTAAGATTTAGTTCAGAGAGTGTAGGATTTGCCCACTTTCAGAGGAGCCCATCCCACCGTGCTCCTGGATGAGGAACTGGGCTGGGTGAGCTGTTAAAAGGGGAGGAAACAAACCAAGAACACGGATTTAGGGGCAGTGTAATTTGGAGAGACATGGCAAATGTGTGCGTATGGAGAGGGGAAGCTACTGAACCCTTCTCCTCAGCATTCCCAAGGGGTGCAGGGGGGAAAGCAAGGTGAAGGGAGCCCTCACTTGTCTTCTCCCCACCCCCGTCTGCCAACCAATCCCTCCATATCGGGCTCTTTTCCCCAGACACATCTTTTCTGATGGGCTAGGAGAAAGATGGTGGTAGGGAGGAGAGCACATACAGTCAGTGGGAAATGAGTGGCCTTCCAGTTGTTAATGGACTGCAACCTCCATCAGTCCAAGCACATGTTCCACCACATGTTCTCCATCCCTGGCATACAAGCAGCAGCAAATAAGGAAAACGGTAAGCACCCATCCTACACCAGCTGTTTCTCTCCCCCTTTCGCCCAGACCAAGGTCTCTCCCAAATGTTTAATTTAGCCCTAACATCTTTTAGATAGACCTTGAATGTCACATTGCCCTGCAGAACTGGATTTAACAGTTCATTCTGTATTCCAAGTATCCATTTTATCTGCACATCTCTTATCACTTATGCAAAGCAGATTTAAACTTGAATCCGCAAAGAAGATTGAATGATGGGTCAGGGTATTGATAAAATTGTGCAGTTCAGCCAACAAATAAGCTTGAGATGATAATCAGGGCCAGCCCTACCAGGAGGCGGACAGCGAAGCAACCACCTGAGGCAGGAGATACTGGGAGCCAGAGAACAGTGGCAAAGTGCTGGAAGGCAGAGCTCTGTGCACCATGAGAAATGCCCTGTGTTCCCTACGCTAGCTTGCTGTCCTCAGGTGTGGTGGGACATCTCCATCACCAGTGTTGAAGTAAGATTCAGCTACCAGGCTAGTTTGCTTTTATACATGGAGTGGAAACAGGGGAGCCATCTCGTCCTGTGCCACAGGGAGCGAGATGTCTTGGGCTGGCCCTGCAGTCACATGTCTCATAACTCTTGACTTCAGAATTACAGCACACAGGCCTTCCTGTCAGGTGTCACAACAAAGCTGAACAGGAAAAGCTAAGTTTTCAGAGTGGTCAAACCAGTTAGAATGCTTTGAGTGAGCATTTCTTTGGTGGTATATTACACTTTACCTTTCAGAGATAAACCATGTGCAACAGCCAAGCTGCAAATTGTAAAAAAAAAATCCCACACATTTAAATACAGGCTCTCTTTTTCTCCCAGATTTACACTCCAGTCAGATTATGGAATAATTTCTCTTTCAATGAAGACAATGCCCACATTCTTTCATCTTGGCAAAGCAACGATGCTGCTGATAATTTTAGTTATCCCCCGAGCTTCACATAAATAGTTCTGAATGGCAGCTGCAGAAAATAGTCAAGTGCTTGCTTACTAGGTCTGCAACGGATTTCTCTATCAAGATTTAGTCATCTATTTAGAGTTGAAGAAATCTTTGGAAAATAATAGGTGGTGTCGGGCTGTCTTAATGTGACTCAATCCAGCTGAAGTTCTGTTAGTCAACTCAGCTTGTCACTGTATGCTTGGCAGCAATGACAGGCACCTCCCTATCAACAAGCTGGTAGAAAGAGGGAGAGAGAATGTTGTACAGGATGCAAGAGTGAAAAGGAAGAGCTGAGACACTTAATTCAGCCTTACAGTATTGATTCTTCCAGTCCCTATAGGATGCAGATAAACAAGGTCTATTTTGGGAAATACTGCGGTTTCAAAAAAAACCAAAACACCACCACTACCAGGAAGATTGCTCCATTTTATTGCTATCCACATCTGATTTCAATCAAGAGATCTATGATACGAGTTTCAAATTAACACACACACACAAGTCCTAGAAGTGAGCTAAACTGGCTAAAATCTGACATAAAATAAGATACACTTCCAAGCTGCTGCTGCTACTACTAATACTACAAGACTAATACTACTAATACTACAAGAAAGGCAATGTTATTATACTGCAATGTATGGGAGAGTTTCTACCAGGTGGAGTGCTTTACTGTCACTGCCCTTGTATGAATGTATCTAATACATTCCTTGCATTGCATACCAGTACCTATAATAAGCAACAGGTTACGAAATACGTTTAGTGCCAGTTGATTTGAAAACTTCTTGGAAGAGGAATGCACTTAATTCTGTATTTCCCAAAATTTCAATGCAGCCTCCTTAGGCAAGCAGAGAGAGCTGTGTTTCAGGGTGTTTCCACACAAGGTGTTTACTCTACAATAGACACATTTTCTTGGCTCACTTTGTGTGGGGTATCTATACGATGTCACCAAATTGTTGTTTCCTGTGTTTTCCTCAAGAGCTTTCTGTCTCTTTTCAGACTGCAGGAAATCCAAAATTAAAACAAAAACTAAAAATGGAGTAGAGCAACCTCCATGGGTGAAGATCACCCTTCATTTTTAAGAGCAATCATTTTGATGTGTGCAGCATGGTACTGGGCAGGTGAGTTTCAAAAAATTGATTTTGATCTTAGCGTTGAAATGCCTTTTTGCCAATATTTTTTTTTCAAAAGCAATATCGTAATATTTATGTAATAGCACTTAAAATGAAAGTGCTTTTGTGCAGTTTAAAACATGATTAAAATGCTGCCTTTCAAGTTAATGCTATAATGCTATTCAATTTTTTTCTGTTTTGCCAATTTTTTAATTTGCACTAAAATATTTTCAGAGCATCCTTTTAAAAAGTTAAATTAATCATGCACTTTAGCACCAATTGATCCAAAATGATCAATCATTTTTGATGATTCATTGAATGAATCAGTGATCAATGGTTTTTAAAATGGCATGCTCAGAACTGTCCCTCACTGCTCACACAGTGGTCAGAACATAGTGGAGCATACACACAAAATATGGGAAGTCAATTGTAATTCTACACTTGGCTTACAGAGGAAGGGCAATGATCAGGTAGCAGTGGGAGCCCAGTTAGTTTAATGTTTGACAATCTCTCTTTCACAGTACAATCCCCAGAAGTTTTCCCCCACACAAGCGCCATTGAAATGAACGCATGTTACACATGAAAATATTTGTGCAGCTCAAACTCATTTAAATCAGGCTTGTGCAGGAGATGCTCCTAGTGGATTGTGCTCCAAAATTATTGGCTCAAATGACCCAAAGCTAAAACTACTTGAAAACCATTTTAGAAGCCACAAGTTGCTTCTTTATGAAGTGAAAATGTGACCTGTCTAAAATGGAATTTAAAACAGAAAATTAAAAACTTTGGGATGAGGCTTTTACTGTGCAATCTCCTTGTCTCAAATGCAGAATGTTATGGGGGATCCAGACATCATCATCTTCCATTTGTAACCCTCCTGTGTTTTCCCACCACTTCTTCCATCTTTTTTCTTACCATACACAAAAAAATAAAACCCGTTAAGGAGGGAAAGATGGAATAACTGCACAATGCCTTTTGGTAATGCTAGAAGCTCACCTTCTGGAAGCACCCTTCGAACAGCTGCCTTTATGGAATCTCTTTTAAAAAGGGAGGGGGGAATCCCTTATTCCAGAGTGCAAGGCTGCCTTTTATCCATTAACCAACAGATATGCTGGAGTCCCACAGCACAAACAAAACATCTGCCAGTCACAAATAGCTCTGTGAACCGACATGACAAAGCTACTGCCATTTTCACTCGGGGTTTTCTAAGAGGCTGGCTCAGGATTTAGGGTGCCTGATTTGCACTGAAAGGCTTTGGCTGCCAAATTACAGGGACAGAGAGAGGGGGGGAGGGGGGGAGAGAGAGAGAGAGAGAGAGAGAGAGAGCAAGCATACACCACACAGTTTAGTCATGGTTTTGGAATGCTTCCTTGCTCCTAAGTAATTAACACAACCTCGTTCCCACCCCAATATAAAAGTTTGAAAGTGAACTGAGCAAGCAAAGTTTTTTTGTTGTTTTTTTTAAGGACAAAGGGAATCACTGTCCACATCACATGGCAAGCCAGTTTGTCAGGAACCCTTACACAAGGAAAGGCAACAGCTCTGCAGCAGCAACTAGGAAAGGGGAGAGAAAAGAGATCAAAGCACCCATTGGTTCAAACCCAATTCCTATTTGACCCTCAGCAATGTGAAACAACATGTTTGTACTTTGTAGACTTACGATGCTAACAGACATAAATGACACTAAAAAATTACTGATGGGTAATAATATGAATACATAAGAAAAGCAAGCAGCAGCCAGAAAATGTGCTCTTCACTAGCTGTTCTTCTTGCTTGCCACATAATTTACTTCTTACCATCTGCAAGTGCTCCCACCCACCCTCAGTTACTCACTAGCCGCGTGTTTTTATGTGACTTCCTCCCAACAGATTCAACCCATCCCAATTCCTGTCAAAAGCAGAGGAGACCAGAGACTAAAGGCTGAAGAGCACACTTCCTCTAATGAAGAGAAGGGAAGACGCATGGGATCCAGTTTAAAACAATGTTCTGGGAATTTGAGTCAATGGTAGTATAAAAATACCTATAATAAATGAAGAAAAATAATACTTAGAGCCAGGTTTCAGCTCCTAAACACAGCACACAGGAGTTCCTTTGAGCATGTGCAGATCAAAGTTACTCACTGATGAAGGAAAGGTACTGGACAGTGCAATCCTGTGGGGATAGGCGGCTGCCTATCCAATGCAGGGCAGGAGAAGCGTGGAGGGGATCATCCCTTCTGTGCTTCAGCCGCCTTGCATTTGCGGCTACACAGCCAACTTCAGCTGTCTAGCCGCGGGAAGGCAGAGCAGGGGAAGTGGCTGCTGGATGACATAGGATGTATCTTACTGGCATTTCCACCTTCCCTGCCCTGGAACAACCCCAGAAACACCCCGTTTTTGCTGCTCCACGCTCCTCTTCTGAGCTCAGAGCACAGGGCCATCCCAAGCTGCCTGCAAGGCAGCATGGAAGGGGGGGGAACGTCGGTTCCCAGGGAACTGACCTCGGAGCGCAGGCTCCAAGGTTGGCTCCCGGAAGCCGACATATCCTATGACCATCCAGCCGCTGACCAGCGGGCATAGGATTGCTCTCTGTGTCATGCTTCTGGGATTAGGGACAGCTTTTTCAAGATCAGACCAGGGGCAACTCCCAGCAAGGCTCATGGCCTTTTAGAGAGGAAAAGCTGGTTAGGGTCCCCAATTAACTCTGAGGGTTGAGGACATTCTTAAAGCCCTGGTCAGCAACTTGTGTTCTTGAATGGGCCAGAGAAAGGAGAGGCACGCTGGGTCAACCTCCAGCCTGCCTTCCAGAGCAGCCTACCTGCAAGTTCTGTTCTCACACAAAATATACCACAACTTTTGCCTTGAAGTTGGTAAGCTAGGCAATAGGAGGAAATCATATGAATAACTGCTCCTATAAGGCTGAATGCTCTCCCACAAGAGACTTGGCGTCAAAACAGACATACGTCTAGCAGCTATGTCATCTTTTCATTTTTACTCTAGAATAACTGGGGGGGGGGTGGCTACCCAGTTCTTAAAAGCCCCCTCCCCATACTGTAGTCCCAGCCTTGACCAAGGACCCTGCACCTATTCTAGAATAAGAAATGAAAAGACACACAGCCACTAGACACAAATTTATAATGTCTGTGTTGTCCCCTGCATGTCTTATGCATTAAGCCTTTTGAAAGCAAGGCTCAGACCATTTTTTAATCCCTTCAGCCTGTCTGACCACTGTTTACTGTTCCGTGGGAATTTTAATTTCACTTGCCTCAAGGGCTCTCGACTCACTGTTCCGTGGGAATTTTAATTTCACTTGCCTCAAGGGCTCTCGACTCAAAGCCAGGTTAAAAGTGAAGCAAATAATGGCACCTCTCCCCCAGTGCAACCCTTCCACCTCAGACTAGGACAATTTACTACTTTCTACCTACACACAAAGTCACAGCAACTGCCCTTCCCCCCCCCCCCCGCATTCTTCCCACGGCTCAGCCCCATCTTCTAGCGGGAGGACACAGATCACCAGCAATCTCCCCAGTGTCTCTGCCTTATAGCCTCCAGTGACGCTGACACAATACCATAGGCAAGTGCTAAGCATCCATATGAAAAGGCTAGGCCCCCCCAACCCGGTTTCTCCACCTATAAGATTAAGCACCTCCCTTTTCGCCTCTTTAACCATCCTGATAGCAAATATACTACAGCGCGGTTCAACCAGTAGTATGGGGAAGACGCCTGAGGCTGCAACTCGAACACCGTTACTTACAAGGAGCGAGTCCCATTGAACTCAACGGGGCTGGCTGGCACGCTTCTGCATATGAATGTATAGAATCCGGCCGCTAAGTCCACTACGGCTACACACTTACCTCGGAGTAAGCCCCAACGAACTCAATGTGCCTGCCTGCTGAGTAGGCACGCATAGGATTGCACTATAAGGCTGCAGTCCTCCACGTGCGCTCATGTGTGAGTAAGCCAATTCAATAGCTGGGTCTACTTTGAAGTAAGAATGCATTACTTCATTCATTACTTCATTCCTATGCATTACATAGGATTAAGCTCCAAGTCGTCTGGGGGGGCTACCACGACTCCTTGCAAGGACGATATACGAGTCCACCCCAATTCCGAAATCTACCCTCCCGCCCCGGCCGCCCTCGCCCCCATATGGTGTCCCTCCTGCTCCACCCACTGTTCCAACGCACCCTCGGCTCCAACACAAACCTTCGCTCTTCGCTGGCCGCATCCCTCCTACTCCGCAACCATCCCTTTCCTATTCAAGCCGGGCTACTTTACGGGCACGCCCAAAGGACGCTCCCGCTCTACGCGATTCCACGGCAACGGTCCCCCGAGCGGAGCCCCGTCCACACACCCCGCACTTGCGCTACCTTAACGCGGAGTCGGACACCGTCTGCGCTCGCTCCCCCCCGCCGTCTGTCCTGGCTAAGTGGCTCTGGCGACCGAGAGGCGGAAACGGACTCGCTGCTTGGGATCCGCGGGGCCTCTAGGACCGCCTCCCGCCCCGCCTCAGGGCGGGGCCGGGATCGGGTCAGGCCGGCGGGCGTCCGGCAGGGGCGTGGGGCCTGCGGCCGGGGGTGTTTGCGCGAGGCTTCTCTGAGTCCCGGCTCGCCAGGGCTGAGCCGCGGCCGCGTGTTTTGAGCGTCGGGGCGCAGCCCAGAAAGGGAAAATGTGTGGTGCCTCTGAGCACACGCAGAATGCTTTTCGTGGTGGTGGTGGTTACCTCCTGAGTAGCAGCAGCCCACACATCTGAGCATTAAGGGGGAAAGAGTGTCCCAAGAGGACCCGTTGAATCGCGACGCTACTACGACTCCCGCTGCTACCGCGTCTTTTCAAGACATTAAAAGCACTGTCGTGTCAGCAGCGGCGCTTCGTGTCTAAGACGAGGCATTCTGCCGATGACAAGTTCAGTCGTTCACTGTCGCCTGGGCGTCGCGCCCTCTTTATCTTGGCAACCAAAATCAGCATCGCCACGTCACCTGTGTGATAGCGAGGCGCGTTGCACGTACTTAAAGGCATTACGACATAGGGTAAAATCCAACGTTAAGTCCTGTTGGAGGGACTCCGGCGCTTAACCTGGACTTGAAGGGTTAATATGTACCTGAGTCCGATGGGAGGGGATCTCTGGAAATGAACGGGAGTTAAGTTAGTCATGATTAAATTAAGCCCTGTTCATTTCAGCGGGCCTATTCGAAGTAGGACTTAACGTTAGATTTTAACCATAGAAATTAAGTTTCCTGGCTAAACAGCAGGTGAAAGGGAAGGAGTGAGTGGCTATATGTCTTAGGCGCATGATGTCAGGGTGTGTGAGTGAGTGAGTGAGTGAGTGTGAGAGAGAGAGAGAGAGAGTGAGAAATGAGCAGAATTCCTATCAGTCAGATATAAGCACCACAATAAAGAAAAGCATGCAGGTGGTGTAGTGGAGGGAGGGCTCACAAACACAGTTCTGCATCTAGGAAAAAGAAACCAAATGCACAGTTACAAGATGGGGGATACGTGGCTCGACAAGACTACAAGCGAGAAGGATCTTGGAATTGTTATAAGTCACAAGCTGAATATGAGCCAACAATGCGATGTGGCTGCAAAAAAGGCAAATGCTCTTTTGGGCTGCATTCATAGAAGCATAGCTTCCAAATCTCAGGAAGTACTAGTTCCCCTCCACTCAGCACTGGTTAGGCCTCATCTGGAGTACTGTGTCCAGTTCTGGGCACTGCGCGTTAAGAAGGATGCAGACAAGCTGGAGAGGGTTCAGAGGAGGGCAACAAAGATGATCAGGGGACTGGAAACAAAGCCCTATGAAGAGAGACTGAAAGAACTGGGCATGTTTAGCCTTGAGAAGAGAAGACTGAGGGGAGATATGATAGCGCTCTTCATGTACTTGAAAGGTTGTCACAGAGAGCAAGGTCAGCATCTCTTCTCGATCATCCCAGAATGCAGGACACGGAATAATGGGCTCAAGTTACAGGAAGCCAGATTCCAGCTGAACATCAGGAAAAACTTCCTGACTGTTAGAGCAATACGACAATGGGACCAATTACCCTGGGAGGTGCTGGGCTCTCCCACACTGGAGGCATTCAAGATGGGGCTGGACAGCCATCTGTCAGGGATGCTCTGACTTAGATTCCTATATTGAGCAGGGGGTTGGGCTCGATGGCCTTGTAGGCCCCTTCCAACCCTACTATTCTATGACAGCACTGGCACTTTTTTTTTTATCAGCACGGATGCTGATATCATCTGTCATCACTCCAAATTCCCTGTTCTCTTTGAACTTAGCTGCAATTTTCAGAGTAATGGGGGAGGTGAATTTTACCAGCAAGTATATTGTTCCTTGTTCTAATGTAAAGTATGGGATTCTAGAACATGAAAGAGTTTGCCATGATTCTTTACCCACCACCTGAAGACACAAAAAAGATTTCAAAATTCAGACTGACCAGTCAATAGCCTGGGCGGGTGCAAGGGGAGGGATAGGAACTCAGAGTTCCCCTCCTGAGGTTGTCGGAGTATCTACCACTTCAGAAGAGGGAAACTGAAAAATCCTATGGTCCCTGAGGTGTTCTCTCAGGGACCATAGGATTGCTCTCTAAAAATAGTAAAAACAAAAAACTTTAGAAGCCTGGAGGACAGAGAAGTCATAGCTTGGAGCTGAATAGTCAGCAATGTGGTCACCACTCAACCTTCCCTTGGGAGAGCATTCCAGACCTTAGGGGACACCACCAACCCCCCCCTTCTGTTGCCACCCTTCAAGCCTCAAAATGAGGGTGCACTTGAAGAAGGGATTTCATGGGTGTCATTGCTTTATGATTGCATTTTTGTTGGTTGGTTGGTTGATTGTTGTTGTTGTTGTTCAGTCGTGTCCGACTCTTCGTGACCCCATGGACCATAGCACGCCAGGCCTTCCTGTCCTGCGCTCTCTCTCCTCAAGTTCATTGGTTGATTGTACAGTGCACTAAATGCCTAAAAAGGATAAAGAGTAATATAAAAATGTTTTAGATAAATAAATCACTAGGGACACTATGGCAATTCTTCCCTTTTTGTACTACCTACAAAGGCTATCAAGGGTGGACATTTGTGATACCCTGCATGATACAGAAGGTCAGAAAATTATTTTGGTTCTGCACAGTAAGATTACTGGTCTGGCCTGAATAATCTGTCGCTTGCCAAGAGGCCTTTATCTCACGAGAGAGAGGAGCTGTCATTGACTGAATAATTGATGGAAGAAAGAGAAGGAGTAGACATCTGTTTTAGATTAATAGGAATAACATTCACATCTATTGCTTGCCAGGGAAAAGTGCACTTGGAGGAGTACCACAGGCTAGATAATATCTGTAGTAATATCTGTAGTCCCCCAGCCAAGTCCACAACACACATTTACATCCATTTAACTTTGCACATCTTGATTATACTGGGGACATGCAGGGAACAGAAATGAACAAGGTGTTTGACTGAAAGGCTGTGATTCCATCTGGCTCAACTCCCATTTTTACTTTCAGTGCCCATAACTTGGTTCCAGTTTCATCTGTACCGATATAGCTTCCAGTGAAATTACTCTCCTCCCATCTCATACTTCATCCTGGGAATGGCTGCCTCTGAGTGAGGCTATCTCTGAGCGAATAAAGACATATGTAGAATACTGTGTTTGATCAGAATAGTCAAGGGATGCAATCCTTATCTGAGTTTGAGTCCATTGAACTCAGTGGGATTTAGACCTTTGTAAACATGGGTAGGATTGGGCTGTAAATTGGTATTTGGGAAGGCCAACGGTGATAACCTCCCCCTCCCTGCTCTGCCCTGCCCTTCCCTGCCTTTCCCGGAAACATCTAACAAATAACAGGCTAGTCACGAGTCAGGACATGAAAGCTACATTTGTATACACATTCCAGGATGACTCAGCATTATGCTAAATGGGCACTTCAGAAATCACCTGGAGGATGAATCATCAGGTCATCTCAGGCTATTGATTGGTCAGTTTGCATTTTTTTCTCTCTGGCTCAGCCCACATAGAAAGACCTGTTTTGTGAAATGTTTTGTTTGCCTTTAGGGCAGTGGGCAAAGAGTCAAGGCAAAACTGTTCCACAGACTGAGGTGGTGCAGCTGCCATTTTGATGGTGCAACTCCCGGAGTTGCACCGTGTCATCCGAACCCAGTCATCATGGGTTATTCAAGGTTTAAAGAACCCTCGCTTAACCTACAATTTACAATAGGGGCTTTGCGAAGGTTGTTTAACCCTCAAATGACCCATGATTACTGGGCTCAGACAACACAGCACAACCCCAATTGGCTCCATCGGGGGTTGTGCAATCAAAATGGCAGCCACACATGCCTGGCATGCGCCACAGCTCATCACAGGTTAAATAACCCACAATGAGGCAGCTGTGTCATGTGAACTGGCCCTCTGGAAGCCCAGGGGTTCACCCCACTCCCCACAAACAGTTTTGGTAAGTTATTCTTAGGAATGTGATAAGTAAATTTACTGAATTAATTTGATGTTTCTTTTTGTTGTTGTTTTTAAAGAAACTGACTATTTCTGAACTTCTCCCTGCTTGGTTCTGTAATAAACTGAATTGGAAAGTGAAGTTGATTTGATTGTCCTGCCTGGCCTGGCCTGGTCTGGAATTGGCTTTATTCATGCACCAGAATGCTTGGCAAACACACTAACCTGGTTGTTAAGGAGTTTAAACTGAGCTCTGATGGGGCGGGGGGCGTGTTCTTCCATATATAAAAATCCTTAAGCCTTGATTCCCACGTATCCAGGTTAAGAGCTATTAAAATTAATATTTGATAAATTATTAATATGTCAGAGGTTGCAGTCTACCTCTGAGGAAAATAGACAAAGGGTGTCTTTCAGCCTGTCCTACCTCACGGGGTAGAGGTACAGGCATACCAGTTTGCCTCACCAAAATAGTTACTTTAAATTCTAGACATGTCCATCTCAATTCCCCTCACAACAAATGCTGGATTTTCCAGCTGTAACAAAATTGGCTTAACACCAAACTACCAATGGGGGAAGTTCCAGCAGTAATTCAGTAGTAAAGTAGGAAGATACAAAAAGCAAAGGCACAATAAAAGGGAAGAAAAGAAGTAAGAGCGGATGAGGTTTAACACACACACACAGACATGTACATACAGCCTGCAACGAGCCGGGCACCAGCCTACTAAATCAGGCTGAAAGGCTGTCTCTTTCTGTTTCACACGGGGATTTAGAAAAGCAAAGCTTATCCCGCTTCCAGCTATAGGCTTGCACTCCTGTGACTGAAGCAGGAAATAAAGCCCCCTCAAGGCCTCTGGCTTCAGCCCAGCCAAACCTCAAAGCCGTTTCTGTTTTAAAAGCTTTCAGGCTCTGATTCTTTTTTCTGAATATGCTGTGCATTAAAGGAGATGTTCCCATAGAAAGGAAAGGAAAATGTTAAGGAGTTGTGTAGGCCGTGAGCAGCTTTTCCTTTTATTCCTGCACCGGCTGCTGGTCAGTAACACAGGTCTATGCAGATGTGGGATTGGGAGTCGCCTTCACAATGTATTATCGCTGCCCCTATGAACAGACTTAACCTGTGACAGTAAACAATTATATATGATCATCGTCCAATAGTGAACTCAGGTGGTGAGTGCCAAAGGTTTGGAGTCAGAATGGGGCCACCGACAAAAAAAAGGAAGGCACTGGCATTCTTGGAGGAACCCTGAGCTTTGCAGAAGTAACCCCTGCCCCGCCCAAAAGGTGTGGTGGGAGGACATCAAATAACAGCCCAGTAAGTATGACGCAGGCTCAGTAGCCACAGAATGTAACCCAAGCCTGCAATCCTATACCTGGGAGTAAGTACCATTTAACTCAGTCAGATTATATATAGGATTTCCTCCTGCCTCCCCAGCCATTCTTCCTTTTTGTGTCATGTCTTTTTGATTGAAAAGCTGCACTTTTCCAGGAAAATAATAATAATGGAAATTTGGAAGGAAATGGAAAAATATGCCATACTTTTTGTTTGTTTGTTTGTTTGTTTAGCTCCCTTTACACATCTAAAGTCACTTTCAGAACAATCCTATGGTCCCTGGCAGAATGTTGCAGGGACCATACAGTATGATGGATTCTCACTCCTGAGGCCATAGACGCTGCTATGAACTTGGGAGGGGGAATCCAAAATGAAGCTGTTCCTCCTCCCCCTTCTTGCTGTTCCACAGAAAGCACCATGGTGTTGCAACCTTGGAAAAGCTTGGCAGGCAAAAAGAAGGCAGGACCATGGGCAGGGAAGGGAGAGGCATGGGTCCAGAGGATCCTACAGCTTTTCCATTGCTGTCCCCACCCACTGTTGGTAGGTCAGCTAGACGGGCTCAGAGGTTCATCTAGCTGAAACTGCTTTGTAAAAGGAGGAAGAGGAGGCAAGATCGCCTCTGTTGTTCCTCCCACCCTACCTAGCTCTTGCCAGCAGGGCTTTGGATAGATGGTGGACTCCGATCTCAGAGCCTTTCGTCTATCAGGAGCTTTAGGAATTTTAGGGAGCAAACCTATGCAGCTAGGCGGCTTCCTCCGAACTCGGAGGCGACTGCCTATCCAATGCAAGGCAGGAGAGGCATGGAGGGGATCATTCCCTCCGCACTTCTCCTGCCCTGCATTTTCGTCTAGACAGCCGATTGAGGCTGTCTTGCCGTGGGACGGTGGAGCGGGGGAGGAGGCTGCTGGACAACGCATGGCATGTGTCGTACCGGCATTTCCACCCTCCCCACCCCGGAATGCCCCATTTCGGCCACTCCATGCTCCTCTTGCAAACACGGAGCACGAGGCTTTTCTACACCTACCCTGTGATGCAGCGCGGAAGGGGGGAAGGTCAGTTCTCTGGGAACCAACCTCATATCGCGGGCTCCGAGGTTGGTTCCCGGAAAACAAGATACCCTATGCCATCTAGCTGCTGACTAGCGGCCATAGGATTGCTCCCTTAGTTGCTTAAGCTTTAGCTTTAGTTTGGCTTTAGCGAGAAATCCTATGTGGATACCTGGCAGCCTTCGAGCTGGGGTGGCCATAGGATAGGTCGTAGCATAGCTGCCCTGGCCTCCTCCCCTCCCCGCCCAAGGGAACGGCCCCTTCTCCACATCTCTGTGCTACATTTTCTACGGTTCTCAACCTTGGAGTCAGGAAACCATACTATCCTGCAGATGCTGTCTGGGGGCATAGGATTGCTCCCATAGTTACTTTAGGAACATACAATGTATTATGTATAACCTGGTTGCTCATAAAATTATAAAACATTTAAAAGTAAACTCGATTAGTAGATTTGTGATTATTTTCTGAATAAATGATACATCTAAATTTCATATACCAAACATGATGATTTTATGAGCAAACCAAGTTATACACAATACATTTTAGGAACTTTAGCAAGTAGTCCCTGAGACATCTGAATCATCCTAAAAGCCAGAAAAAGCAGGAAGAGCTGGAGGCAGAGGAAGACAGATGTACACTATCTGTTTCTGTTTGTGATGAATTTGTTTGGGGTGGAGTTTAGGCAGATCTGGTCTGTAGGATTTCCAGAGGAATATCCATGTTAGCAAAAACAACAAAGAGTCTTGTGCCACCTTAAAGACTAAAGCATTGATTGTGACATAAGCTTTTGTGGACATTGTCCACTTCATTGAATTCATGGGGTGCGACCTCAAACTGACACATGCTGGGGAGGAGGGAGATGTAAACTGTGTTGACAGAGGGAAATGAAATGCAGAAAGTACAGACAGTGATAATTATAGGGCCTTCTGTCCAGATAATAAAGATGTCATCAATGAATCCCAGGTATACCTTATGTATATGTGTGTAATCCAGCCATAGTTTTTAAAAGCATGTAAATGGATGACACTGCATAAATAATAAAGTAATAATAGTTAAAACACTTTCAAGTTTAATGGATTTAAATGAGAAATAATTTAGAGCATGCTTAAGATTGCAATACCATGGACATTTAACATCAATGGACATTTAGGGCTTTGGACAGTTTGTGCCAAAGGAAACTTTCCCCTACTGAGGCTAATAAGGGGTAGAGGTGGGGGGTAATATTCATTGGGATCACAGAAGGGGAAAGGGTTAAATGTATTATTTAGGGCTGGGGAAAATCCTAGATATGTTACATGCATTCAGACATTTAATGTCATGTCTGGTTTGGACCCCCAAATTAGCCATGATGTTAAACACATGAATGGGCCTTCTGTGCTTGGTTTTTCTTCGCTAACCATGGGAGAGGTGCAGCCCAATCCTAAGCATTTTTACTCAGAAGTAAGTCAACATTATGCCCATAGGGCTTAACTGACCACATAATGCTCAATATATTTCTATGTGTGAGAGCATGGGCATGTATACAAGTGTGCACATGTATATGTTATACAATAATGCAATAGGACATTGGTCTTCAAGTTGGGGATGGCGCCAGCACCTGGTATCTTTGGGCAAATGACTGGATCACAGTGTCCTGGTAAGGCCCATTACTGACATCTGCCTTGGAACTCCCCCCCCCCCCCGCCCCGCCCCGCCCCTTAAAAAAAATCTGTTCTGGCACTTTGAGCAGCGATGAGCAGCTGAGTCTGGCTGCCATATTCATTCCCCACATAGCATCATCACTCCAGGGCATTGTGGGAAATTAAAGCAGTGGTCATTGCTCCTAGCGCAATGTGATTGGCACTGGCAGACTGCCAGCACTGGATACTGCCCAGAGCATATAAAGGCAAAGCTTCCACAAGGAATCAATGAAGGCACTATTGCCAAAAACCTTAATGATTGGTGCCAATGACAGCTTCCCTCCCATGACAAGTGCCAGCTGGTGGGGTGGGGTGGGGTGGGGGGAAGAGTCCCAATCTGATATGCCCATGTGCACGCGCACATGCACACAACCTGTGGCTTCTATTTCAAAAGGAAAAAACAGTCAATACCAAAAAATCACTTTCCCCAATAAACATGTGTTTATAATTTGTATTTATACAGACACAGAAGGCAAAGTATGCATTTAATATAATAGCGTGGTTTGGAGCACTACTTTCTATTATTTCTACACTACCCACTGCTGAATATTTTGGGGGTTATAGCAAAATCATTATATTCCAGGTAGTGCTAGCAACGTCCTTTGCCTTGCCACTGATTCTGTCTATTTAACCACTGATCAGCTAAGCCACACTGGAAGAAGACTCAAAAAAGCATCCTGCAAAACAGGCTCCTGTCTACAAAAACTCATGGTACATGAGTAAGATGCCCTAAGATTTTTTGTTACTTTTCCTAGGGAAAGAGCATGTAATCATTTTCTACATATTAAGCACTGCCCCGAATCTGAACTTAGGATAGGGTTGCAGCCTAATTCTTCCCCAGCCCCAACCCTTTCCAAATATTTAGGATGAGCAACCTCCTGTGAGTTCCCACCTGTGAGTACTGGGCACAGAACACAAAATATTCAACTCTTATCTTCAGTTTACACTTGATTCCTCTTTCTGATTTTGCAAGTGGAGTAATATCTAGGTTTTGCTGCACCCCGGTGTTTGTACTTAGTATTAATTCATCCTACACCTGCTACATTGTAGAGCTGCCTTCTGTTCTCCTTCACTCCCAAGGGGGTGAGGGAAAGGGATTCCCCTCCCTCTCTACCCCCAACAAAGAGAGCTGTTGTACTTAATGCTCCGATGATGTATTTATGTACCAGCTGGGAGGCTCTGCATAATTAAAATGCTGGCTGCTCAGAACAATTGTATTGTAATCTTGCTATTGAATGTAACCATTTTGGAACGATTCTCATCTGGCCTTCCATCTGGAGAGAAGGGACTGTGGACCCTGTCTGACCCCAGAATCCTCCGAGAACCGTGGGCTTTAGTGCAAACCTTTCCTCCCTCCTGCTGTGGATGCCAGACTATCCATCTTGCCCCGGCGATGTCATCTCCTGCCTTGGACATCCAAGATTTCTGCCCTGATCTTCAAGGCCCTGACCATTCTCTGCAGCTTAAAGAGATGCTTAGCGTGGGAAATTAGACCAGCGGCAGCTTGCCATAAAGGATGGACCAAGAAAAGCTGTCTCTGCTGGAATTCTACACAACTATTAAAAGTACAGGAGCATCCTCCTGTATATCTTGTTGCCTTACTACTTCACCAGCTGTAGAAGGGGGTGCTTCCAGATGAAGCTTCTATCGTTCAATTGCCCTGCCTCATTCACAGAATTTTACGGGTCGTCCAGGCAAGGACACCTTCCATTTGTAACACTCCTGTGTTTCCCCGTGGCTTCTTCTGTCTTTTTTCTTCCCACAGAAAATCTGTTAAGTAGGGAAAGACAAAATACCTGCACAATACCTTTTAATTGGTTGAGTTAGGAGTGAAAGCACCATAGCTTGAGAGCAGCTAAGACTAACAGCCCAATCCTAGGCATGTTTACTCCAAACTAAGCCCCACTGCTTCCAGTTGGGCTGATGTCAAGGTACGCCTGCACAGGATTCCAGCATAAGACATACTAAGGGCTCAATCCTATGCCTTTTTGGACAGAAAAAAAGGCCTACAATTCCCAGCATGCCCCAGTCAACATAGCTGGCTGGGGCATGCTGGGAGTTGTAGGCCTTTTTTTGCTGTCTAAACATGCATAGGCTTGTGCCTTAAGGCTGCAGGTGTATACACACTTACATCAGGGTAAGTCCTATTGAACTCAGTGGGACTTACTTGTGAGTAGGCATACGTAGGATTGTACTGTTGGCAGTGCCACTGAATTCAGTGAGACATCCTTCGGATTTGAGTAAAAATGCATAGAACTGAGTTGCATGTCTTCTAGATACTGAATGGGGCAACTAAAATGGTTGCTTATTTACTGTCTGTGATGGTTCTGAAAGGCTTGAGGCACTTTTGAAACAGTTGTACGTTTTTTGTTTGTAATTCCATTTTGGTAATTCATACAAGAGTGGGGGTTGTTTGGGGCTTGGGGCTTGACAGAAATGCTTTTTTTTTTTGTCCGTTAGGCAGATTGCGGCAGCCATCTCAGGTAGCAGATGCTGTGGCACAGGGGACAGCAGTGAGGTGTTGGAGGACAAAACTGTGAGCGCCATGCAATCTGCTATGCATTCCCTAAGCTAGTTTGCTGCCAGTCTCGGGGGTGATGGAGGACGCTGTCCCATCACAAATGCTGAAGTAAGACAATTCAACCGCCAGCCTGATTGGCTTTTGTATGTGGACTGGGATCGGAGGCGGCCATCTTGTCCTTTGCATCAGGCAGCAAAATATCTTGGGCTGGCCCTGCAACTGTGAGCAATGCTAAGAAAAGTGGCCCATATAAAGCAAGCTTGGAAACTGCCCAAGACACTCATTTTGTAGTATTTTTATTCTAGCAGGCTACTGCTGTTAAACTCAGCAAAGCAATGGTGTTCTTGAGCTGTAGGCAAGGATGATGATGATTACATTTGTATCCCACCTTTTTCCTCTTGCAAAGAAATCTAAGGCAGCTTACATAGTCCTTCTCCTCTCTATTTTAGCCTCACAACAGCCCTGTGAGGTAGGTTAGGCTGAGAGTCAGTGACTGGCCCAACGTCACCCAATAAGCTTCATGGCTGAGTGGGGACTAGAACCTGGATCTCTCGAGTCACAGTCTAACACTCTAACCATCACGTCACACTGGTTCTCAGCCACCTCTTAGCCACCTCCTAACTGTTCTTCTCTCACTAGAGATATGAGGAGTGGAAATCAATTGCTCAGAGGCTTTCTCCTCTAAAGAGGAAAGGATGCTACAAATACTTTCTCAGTCATATGGAACATACCTCTCTGGGTACTACATCTTTTGTTCTTCATTTTATCTTAATTGCCTAAAAACCTTTCTCGGGACCAGGGGTGGGGAACCTGCGGCCCTCCAGCTGCTGTTAGACTCGTAACTCCCAACAGCCCTAGCCAGAATAGCCAGTGGCCAGGGATGAGGTTGTAGCCCAACAGCATCTGGAGGTCCACAGGTTCCCTAATTCTGCCCTAGACAAAGAAAGAGTTTTTGCATCAGTATGAAGTAGTTGAATTTCCCATGTTTGTAATCTGAAGTAAAAGGACATATTGAGTGGACTGTACAATTGATTTTAAAATGGATTATTTCTTTCTGATCTGTGTTACAATAGAAGGATGGAGGATAAAGCATTCTTACACGCTAGTTGCAAAAAAAAAAAACAAAAAAACCTACTATAAGTTCACCATACAGCAAACGGAAAATATGAAACTACCTTAGACTGGGTCAGACCATTGGACCATCTAGATTCACCTAGTGCTGTCTCCCTTGACTGGCAGCTGCTCTCTGGGGTCTCAAAACAAAGCAAAGTCTGTCCCAGTAAAGTCTGTCCCAGGATATCTGGAAATCCTGAGGATTAAACTTGGAACCATTTCCATGCAAAGCATGTGCCCTATCATTGAGATGTGGCTCCTCCTTAGGAAGGCCCAAGACATTTTGGTGCCTGAGGAAGAGTGGCAAATGGTGCCCTCCCGCCTTGCCCGCCCCAAGTCAAGGTGCATAGTACCCAAAGTCAGGCCAGATATTGTGGCAGATGAAGCAGAAAATCGCACAAGTGTCTCCCCCTGTCCTTGACAGTAAAAATACAACAACAAATTAGGTAACTAACATTTTGCTCCCTTTTCATAACACCCAGAGTCTGCTGCCTGAGGCAGCCGCCTTATTCTGCCTAATGGTAGGGCCGGCCCTGCTTCACAGCCCTCTCATTCCTTCTTAAAATGCATCATGTGGAAACTATTCCCATTTCTTTGGATATCCAGCAGCCTTCCCCAACCTGGTGACCTCCTGATCTTTTTGACTACAGTTCCCATCAGATCCGGCCAACATGGCCATTACTTGAAGTGATGGGAGTTGTAGTCTAAAACATCTGGAGAACATCAGGTTGGGGAAGGCTGATATGGAGACACTGAATTTTTCAAGCTATCTCAAGTCCAGGTCCAACTCTAGCACTCAAGCCACTGACTTCCAGAAGTGTTCATATTTTTGATTAGATATCCAAAATAATTCAGCTCTTAAACAGGAAGAGTTAGCATCTGCTGAACTGTGTTTGTGTAAATTTAGATATGCAGTGAAATAATTTAACAAGATTTAGATATACAGGGAAAGAATTTAATAAGATGCATGTTTTAAATATTTTCATTTTAATGTTGTCAGCATAAATACTTCCCAAATTTTATATTTATTACATTTTAAAACCACCTAATAATAGAGGTACTCTGGGTTATGTAAAACATAAAATACAAGATAACAATAAAATGACGACAATAAAACAAGTCAGATAAAAGCAAAATAAAACCAGCAGCACATAAAACCATAATTAAAAACCACCAGCAGGGATGAAAAAGTGCAAACATCTAAAAACACTAAAATCAGTTTCTAAAACATTCTTCCAAAATATGCATTTCAGTTCCCAAAGCTAGAATTAAGACATTTATACATGGGGAAATGGCAAATTAATAAAAAAAAGTGTTTCTTTGTAACATTAGAAATAAAAATAATCTTGAATGTATTTGTAAAGGTTTAGTCAACTGAAGTTCTTGGGAAGACCAGAAAATCCAGCCCAAATTTTGGGCCTCATCCTTGTACTCACTGCAGAAAGCAACACGGTCTGTGATGATGTTCGTAGCGTCACTGCCACTGTGTGTACTTCTAGGGACAATATGAGCACTGGAGCTAAATAATTTTCTGGGAAGGTTAACTTGCATGCCCAGACAGGACAGCACCTCAGCTTTCTGTTAACAAGACACTAATTTTCATAAGTCAAAAGATGCTAGTCCAGCTTTCCCCAATCTGGTGCCCCCTAGATGTTTTGGACTACAGCTCCCATCAGCATGCCCATGGTCAGGGGTAATGGGAGTTGTAGTCTAAATGGGTTAGGGAAGGCTGCAGCACAAGCACCCTGATCCTATGCATGTTTGGTCATGGGAGTAAGTCCCACGGGGAGTAAGTTACTCCCAAGTATGCACGCCATTATATGATCATGGCCTAAGTGTTATAGTGATGCTCTGCCTTTTTTTAGAGACTGCCATGGATTTAAGAAATTGGAGAGTAGATGGGTTCCCCATCATTGCCCAAATACCAGAATGTATGATTGCCACCTTTTTCCTTACAGATACCTCTGCCTTTAAGAGCTGCATGAGAGGAAGGGATTCAAAGGAGAAGGCTTTCCTGCCATGGAGATGCAGTGATGGAAAGCAATGCACGCGGCTCAGTTTCTCTGTGTGTCATGCCACTGTCTCCTTCAGGAGAACAGCTGACAGCCCAGCTCATGAGAGAGATCATTTTGACCTGTAAGCAATGTCACCAGTGGATGGATGGTGGATCTCATGGGTTCTCTTTCCCGCTTTTTCCTGGTGGTGTGAGGGGAACGGACATATCATCTGTACAGCAAGGATTTTGAAATAGAGGCCTCCAAAGAGACATATTATTTCTTTGCTACTGTAAACCCTCCATATAACACAGCCTTTCCCAACCTGGCACAGTCCAGATTTGAATTATATTGCTCATCATCCCCAGCCTGGCTGGGATGATGGGATTTGTAGCCCAGCACATCTGGAGGGCACCAGCTTGGGGAAGGCTGAAATAGTGAAAGCATAATATTTGCAAATGGGTTGTCTGAAGATATCCAATCCACATTTCTTTTGGTGCTTTCAGGATCCTCTGAATAGAAGCTTTCTTCTACGAAGTGTTTCCTTGTCTGGGCCCAGCACTATGAACATAAGGGACGCTGCAGAGCTGCATTGTCCATTCTGTTGAGCTGAAGTGTTTTGGAGAGAGCAGTCTTGATACTGGGTGCTGCGCTGGTTCCGATTCTGAAATGCCAACAGGAAGGCCTGTGAAGTCTCTGCCAAGTAGCTTATTGTAACAAACAGCTCATTAGCTGACTATTGATCACAGCCTGCTTTGAGATTAAACTTAATATGGATGGTTGATTGATTTCAGTGCAGGCTCTCAGTCCAGAAAGTCCCCTTGAGAGCAGTGTTTCACTGGACTTCTCCAGATCAATTATCCTAGTTGTTTATAGCACAACAAATGCACAGCTGTTGCTCATTTGCTGCCTGGGATCCAGAAATCTTCTTCCAGGAAGCGCTTTTGGATAGGACGAGCATCGCATTTTCCTAGCACTGATGTACAAATGTCAGTATATTCTTGCTGGGAAAAAATGTGATTGCCCTTTCTGCAGCACCCGTTATTTGGAGCGGGGCTGCGGGTGGTCGCTTGAGTTTGACTGGCATCTTTAGAACTGTCAAGAGCAACACAAGCAGCTTTTTCTCTGGCCCTTTGTGGATGTAGCATTCTAGATTACTTAGCCAGAGTTATCTAGTGTTCCCTGCCAGCTTCAGCTTGATGAACAGAAACCCTGGCTGGCCTAGTTGTGGTTTCAACCATAGCTGACGTATCCACTGAGCAGCTGGAATTGATATGCCACAAAGGGGGGGGGGCATAGGCGAGCCATGCATGCTTTTGATGCGCAACTACAGTTATTCAAGTGGCAGTGTTACATGCTCATGTTACATGACCTTGATATGTGGCTTATTAATAATTGCAGATTGCATTGAAAAATGGATCTTTTGGCTGGCCTAATAAAAGGTATTATACCAATATGGATTTTAGACTGCATTCAGTAGTTCTTAGTGCATTTCTAGAACAATATTTTTATACATTGTTAGTCTGAGTGATCCCTGCACCTTTTTGTCCATTTACAGAATAGTGCTTGTAACTAGGGCTGTGCAGGGACCGCTGATCCACCTCAGAGGCTGCCTCTGGGCTTCCAAGGCAGGCCCCATTTGCTTCAGGCTGATTTAGGGGGGGCCCTTGACCTGCTCTGGCCTCCAGAGCCGAAGCAGGATTCGGATGGCTAAATCCCACTCCCTGCCGCCATGCCATGCAAGCCCCCAGCTCCTTACCTGAGCCCTCAGGATGCGCACTGGCAGCCATCTTCCTGTTTCAGGGACTAGTTGCCGCCACCTCCTGGGCCCTTGGGATGCCTGCCGGAAGCCATCTTTCTGTTCCATGGAGTCCCCACTTTTAAAATGGCAACTCTCTGTATTTTTGGAAATCGATCCTGTGTCATTTGCACAGGATCTATTTCTGGAAATACAGGGAGTCACCATTTTAAAAGTGGTGACTCCATGGAACAGGAAGAGGGCTGTGTATTGGCCCCAGGAGCGTAGCCAAGTCATTTGTAGTGTTAGAAGGGCCTAGAGATCCATAATGCTTGCTTAAGTTCATTGTTGGTGCAATTCCCTTGCTAGTAAGCCTCTGAGCATGTGAAGATGATCCAAAGGGCCAATAACAGCCTTCTCAGCACATGCCTTACTAATGAGGAGGAAGCCTCATCAGGCCGTGCCTGAGAAGTGAAGCTGTGTGTTTATGCTGAGCTGCAGGGGGCTGTACTTGAGAACCAAACACTTCTAGCCTATGCTGGGAATGGACGCTAGGGGTACTTGCTAGTGTTGTGCTGCCTCATGGCTGACATGTATGGTGTAAAACCCATTGGACCCCATGACTCGGGGTTCAGAGAAGCTGTCTGATCCAACCATTGGGTGCACCTGTGTGCTGTAAGTTACCCAATAAAGTCACCTTGTAAGTAAAGCTTTGAATCTGATTTATCACTATCTTGGCACCTCTAACCTAAGAGTTCAACGCCCACGGCCAGGGCAGTACAGGCTGCCAGCACAACTCAAGGGCCCAGGTAAGGAGCTGCGGGCTGGGCAGCAGTGGTGGCGGGGCTGGGCTTCCAGATAGTTCCAAAGTGCCGCCAAAGCGCCTCGGAGCGACTTGACCTGCTTCATGCCACTTTGTGCCCCCTCTACCTTACCTCGTAAATACCCTGCTTAGGCTCGGAACTCGGGCTTTAGGATGAAGCAGTGCACAGCCCTGCTTGTAACTTGGGATACCCTCACCTAGAATACCTGTGTCATTTTCTGTTCCAGATCTCCATCTACAATGCAAGGGACTCATACAAATGCAGAAGCTGACTCATTTCAAGGCAAAGTCAGAGGGAGGAAGTCCTTGCCGGTTGGTCCTCTCCCCATGGTCCACCCCCCCCCCCCAGCCAGGAATCTTCAGTCTTTGGGTGCTTCCAGACAGAGGGCCTACCAGTCAAAAGACATTGTGCACCTATTCTGTCTTTTTTGTGGAAAGAGAAAAAAGATGGAAGCAGCAGTGGAAAAATACAGGAGGGTTACAGAATAGGGGTGAACAAATCTGTCAATTTCAGTTTCTCATTTTTCCAATCTTAATTTCAATCCTTCTCAAACTTTTAATTTCAGTTCTTCTTTTCTCAAGTCTGTATGTTGAGGGTTTTTTTTTTTAAAAAAGTTTGCATTAAAATTCATAAGCATTTTGGTGCATTTTTCTTCTAAGGTGTGCATTTTTGTTGCCTAATATACACATTTTTTGTAAGGAATGTTCCTAATATAATGCATTTTGGGACATTATTTTCTGTGATATATGCATTTCTGTACAATTTTTTAAATTGGAGAATTGGACTGTAAAATTTGGAGAAGTGCAACATTCAAAAGATAACTGCGTTTTGGTTCACATAGAGGTCTGAAAGTGAAAAATTAGGTATGTTCACATTAAAATTAAAATGTGAACTGAACAATCCCCCCCCCCATTTCTACAAATGGAAGATGACTTTGTCTTGACCCGTGTACATTTCTGTGAATCAAGCAGGGTGATTACATGAAAAATCCTAATCTGGAAGCACCCTTAAAAACTTTAATGAAACTTGCTGCCCAGGTGAAACAACATTTCTCCAGATTATGCCTCCAATCAGTTTTAGCTAGCATTGTGCCAAAGATTTCTCTCACATTATTTTTGACTATTCTCATTCAATTTGATAGAAGAGAAATAGCTTTTGAAAAGAAATTCAATGGTGAAGAAATTTCAGAGAAATTCTCATGGGCTGGGTTTGGAAGCTAGCTGTGATTAGGTAAGCTCAAAAATACCACAAAAAGCAATTCTAAAACATCCTGAATGAGGCAGAAAAATGAAATCCCCTTTCATGGGGGGAAGAAAACTTCCAGGAAAATGGGAGGGCAGATTTCGGCAGAGCATTAACTCCACCTCATCCCTGAAGCTAGACACAATTCTGCCCCCCCCCCCCCATCACACTTGCAATGTGGTGGTTGCAAATTGGGGGCCAGCCTACCAAGACAACTGATGCTGTTGCAGCAAGAAAAACCCAGAAACTCTTACAAAAAAGCAAAAAGCTGTGCTTTGAGTCCTGCCAATGGGGAGCCCTACCTGTGAGAAACTTGAGAATTTCTCCTTCCCCCTGGAGAAATTTGGTGAAAAGTGTCTCCCAGATTTCTCTGCCCACAAATAAGAGAGAATTTTGAGAGGCGCACAGCTCTAGTTTTCGCTCCTGAGCAACTCAAGACTTTGCAGAAAGCAGACATCCCTTTACACATTGGACAGCACACCACACAGCCATTGAATAAAGCCTCCCACTTAAAACAACATACGGTGGAGATAACATTATTCCTGTTGAACGGTGAGTTGCAGAAGTTTCCTGGAAAGGCTAAAATGTGACAGAACTAGCATTCATTCTTGAAAAGTACATAGATGCTATAACGACTAAAGCAACCAAGGCTACCTACCCCCGCGACACTGCTGCCCTCTGCTGGCAACTACGATTTTACAAGTTTGTCAGACTGGCTACTGGAAGGTAAAATCAGCTTCAGACAGTTGCATGACTAGATAGGTAGGTGCTTTGATAAATAGATGCTGAGGAGAAGAATCAGGGGGAAAGTGCAGGTGTGGGGGAGGGGAGTTTTTCAGAACCTTAAATTCAGTTTCAAATTCTGTTTATAGACCCGGACCCAAGATCAAGGGAGCCCAAAGCATGCGAGTAATTGGACGTAGTTAACTGGGGTTGCTACTCCCATTGAGCTGCCTTCCTGAACTGTTGCCCTCCAGATGTGTTAGTCTGCAGCTTCTCAAATTCCCCAGCCAACATGGTCATTATTGGCCAAGCTGGCTGGGGATTATGGGAGTTGCAGTCCAACACATCTGGAGGGCAGCACCTTAGGGTAGGCAGACAGTTTCAGAGGCTTCAAAGAAACAGAACCAATACGGATAAGGGGACATTTCAGAAAACAAGCCAGTCCAAATGTTGCTGCCCTTCCCCATGAAGCCAGATTCCGGCTGAACATTAGGAAAAACTTCCTGTTAGAGCAATACGACAATGGAACCAATTACCCAGGGAGGTGCTGGGCTCTCCCACACTGGAGGCGTTCAAGACAAGGCTGGACAGCCATCGGTCAGGGATGCTCTGACTTGGATTCCTGCATGGAGCAGGGGGTTGGATTCGATGGCCTTGTAGGCCCCTTCCAACCCTACTATTCTATGATTCTATGACTGTGCTCAGTTTCAGTGAGGTTGTGGTACAATCTAAAACACCTCTGCTTCGATGCATTCACTGCTTCTATGTTCAGAGCTGCTGCTGGAATGAGCAGTTTGATTCAGCCCTGACATTTGATAATGTATCATTGTGGCTGAATCCCATTAACAATGCAGTGGAGGCTGGTGGCTCCGATTTCGGTGGGGCTGTTGGGTTCAGCAGTTTGGATAGCTCCTTTAGAGTTCCGAAGGCACCCTGGAATGGATTTACAGACCCACTGAAATCAGAGCCACCAGCTTTCACTGCATATACTAGTGCAGCCTCTCTCAACCTGGTGCATTCCACATGTTTTGCACATCAACTCCCATCAGTCCTAGCCACCAGGGCTAATGATAAGGAATTCTGGGAGTTGTAGTCCAAACCATCTGGAGGGCCTCAGGTTGGGGAAGGCTACTAATATAACAATGTGATTCCAACATGGCATCTACACTCAGAATATTTGTCTGGGATCTGACTATATATTTTTGGGTTGGTAAAAGCAATCAAAGCCTCATATGGCACAGAGTGGTAGGCGGCAGTATTGCAACCGAAACTCTCCCCATGACCTGAGTTCGATCCCAGCGGAAGCTAGGTCCCAGGTAGCCAGCTCAGGTCAACTCAACCTTCCATCCTTCCAAGGTCGGTAAAATGAGTACCCAGTTTTGATGGGGGAAAGGCAGTCATGACTGGGGAAGGCAATGGCAAACCACCCTGCTATAGTCTGCTGTGAAAACGCCAGCGAAAGCGGCATCCCTCTAGGAGTCAGCAATGACTCGGTGCTTGCACAGGCGGAACCTTTCCTTTCAAAAACAATCAAGGATTTCTCTCAGCTTCATCCTCCATGCAGCAGGACCATCTTCCCAAATGGAACATTAGCTAATAGGCTACTTTGCATTTACTCAGGAATGAAACAAAGGCCAAACACACCCTTGTACATTCCAGTTGCACAAAACCAGGTCAGCATAAAAGTAAGCAAATTCCTTACACTGAACAGGTGGGAGGGCTAAGGACAGGAGCCATGGGATTATTTGTTTTACAGCAACCTGGGTTTACCAAATGTTCAAGAAGGGATCCCAGCCAATTCTCACTCTTTTAGTAGGATGCCCATCTCTTCCAAACACTGCTTCATCATGCTCACATTTGTAGGTGTATGGTTTTTTGTTTTTTTTTAAAGGTGAACACTTAAAAACCACAATGTGAAAAAGTGGCCTTATTATCAGCCATTGAAAATTAGTCGAGAGATCCTAAGTTCTAGAGGTCTGCATGAGAGTATTTGCAGACACACAGTCCTATCAATAAATATTTTTGAATTGAAAAAAAATATTCCTTGTCATTTCCAGAGCTTTTGAATGCATTGCTTGAGACAGACCAGGGCCTTGCTGTGCTATCAGCATGCAGCTGTTTTTCCTGGTATACGCCTTCTATAGAATTGAAAACTGTCCCTCTTCCTGTGGTTCCCAAGAGGTACATTCACTTTATTCATCTCTCACTGGCGACAAGGTACACATCACATTCACCAGAAACTGACAGCAGGACCAAAAAAAAGATCAATACCAATGTGCTTTCCAAGAAGAGAGAGCCTTAGCCAGTTTTTACCTTGTGATGGCAACTTATATCCACCATCTTTCACTTGGTTCTTTAAGCTCTTCTCAGGCACAAACACTCTACAAAGAGACAGGTAAATCCAAGCTTCCAGACTCGGCCTTTGCATAATGGGGAAGTGTCTAATAGTGCAATCTTATTCATGTTTACTTAGACATTCAATGGGGCTTACTTTGCAGTAAGTGTGCATAGGATTCTGGCCTAGCACAGCAATCTGATACATGTCTACTCAGAAGGAAGTCCCATTGACTTCAGTGGACTTAATCCCAAGCAAGTGCGTATCGGATTGCAGCCTAAATGAAACATTCTCCTGAGGAGAACTGCAGCATGGCTATTGTCTGTGCTTAGAGTTTATATAAGGGAGGAGGGTGCTTCCTTGGAATTCATCTTTTTCTTAAACCTCTTCTTATCAATCAGTTGCTCACAGCTAGAGAGACTGCAAGAGCCAAACAGAGGCTGCAAGCTCTCCTGGACAGCGATGGTCTCTTGCACTGCACAGCTAGCTGAAAACTAGATTTCCATTAAAGATGGCATTCATTTTTTCCACCATTGCCATTCTGAATGCTTTTTATTTGTCAAGCCATGAACCCAGTGTTCTGGGCTCCAGAGGTAGAACTTCAACTCTAGAAGCACATGTCTTTTCATAAAAGGAGACAGGTGCACAGATTGGAAATACGGACTATTCTACAATTCTGCCCTCCCTAGACATAGCTGCCTTCTGTAGCTTGTTATTGAAGGGGCAGCTGTTTAAAAACCAGCCAACCAGAGATATTTCACCCGGTTTGATCTTATACGTGCACCCTGCTTGAGGAGGGGTGCAACAACGGATTTTCTCCAGTGATGTTTTCTATGGCAGGAATCTGTTGTACCTCTCTCCTTTGACATTTAGAGGCACACGGATAAAGAATATGCAAATGGGCTCAGTTGCAGTAATACCCAACATGACTTTGAGAAATCCCTGAAAAAAATAATTTAAAAATGAATGCTGACGCAGCATTCGCCCTCCTGGGCATTGTGGAAGGAAAGCTGTATATGCTGCCCTGGGGCAAGCCTAAGGAATGGTAACCAACCCATCAGCAGCACTTACCTAATGCTACTTTAGCAATTAAAGGGACTGGTTGCCAGGGGCAGGCCAGTATATTCTCGGCCAGTAGGCATGATTGTCATTACAGGTCAGGATGAGGTGTCACTGGCATCTGACGAAGTGAACTTGAGTTGCCTGCCCCTTTGTAACCAGGGGACAGATGGAAGCCTGGTCAGTGTCAAGGGTAGGCATGGTCAGGCACCTGCCCAGGGCCCACCCCCCAGTCACTGACAAGAGCCCCCTGGAGTTGCTCCTCCTCTCCATCATTGCCACCTTCTTGTTTCCCTGCTTCTCACTCCGGCCCAGACGGTGGTGGTGGGAAGGAGGAGTGGTAGATGCTACTGCCGACTTGTTCTCTGCCTGTCAAGCAAGCAAGTGGTAGCAATGATGAGAAAGGGGATGAGGAGGCTTAGCAGCTGGTGACAACAGTGGCAAGAAGGTAGATTCACTGAGGAAAGGGGGGGCACTGAGGGTGTCTTTCCCAAGGGCCCTCAAAAACCCAGAGCGGCTTTGGATGGAAAGAAGCATTCACAAATGACTAAATGAAGCAGTGGATCAGAGAGATGCTCCACTACTAATATCCAGTGTGGAGAACATTTCCGTGCCATTGTAACACAATGCCACAGTCCCAGACCCCTTTCCTGGGATGTTGAGGGCAAAAGCCCAAATGCAGTGCAGCCCTTGGAAGGCGGGATTTCCTAGAAAGCTCAAGGGCCAATAGGGATAATTCCTGAGAGGAAGGGCTCTGGTTTGACTTCCTTGTGGATGACAGCAGTGTGGCCCAGGGCTAAGTCTTGTGTCCCTAAGCTGGGACACAGCAAGCTTGGATGGGGCAGAAGCAGGACTTGAGTAGCAGTCCGAGGGTTGTCTAATCCTCTTCAGAAGACTCAGGCAGCACAAATGTTTCAGCAGCAGGGGAACCCACAGCCTCCAGTTAAGCTGCAAGATGTGTGTGTGTGTGTGTGTGTGTGCACGCGTGTGTGTGTGTGTTGTGTGTTTACAGTCTAGCATCATGAATCATGTGCCCCTGGGACTTGAGGTTCAGGTGTAGTTTCCTGGGCCACCTAGGGGAATAACAAAAACAGAGATATCGTCTCCAGAGCCCAGCTTGTCATTGGCCAGCCTCCAGCCACGGTCCTTCAGAACCCCTCTGGAGTTCATCACCAACTCCTGGGCTGCCATAGTGTACCTGGGGGAGGGGGGAAAAGAGCCAATCAGTCGGAACCCACAGGCAAATCGCAAGAGACATGACAGGATATGCTGTGATTTCAATAGGCCCTTAAGCATGTGCCCTGTTTACAATGACTGTCTCATTCACTTTGTTGCCTGGCTGAAGTGGGAGGGTTAACTGTGAAGAAACAATGAAGGTAAGGATCTGAAGCTATCCTGTTCTTCACTTTTATGTATGCTGCTGATTAGCAGAAGAGGGCTGCAGCCTCAAACGGGAAAGTCACATCAGTGGAAGACATCGGAAACAGTTGTGGCAAAGTGGATAAAGCATTGGGCTTAGTCCAGGGAGACCTGGATTCAAATCCCCATGGTGCCAGGACACTAATTACGTGATCATTTAGGCCAGTCATTTGCTTTCAGCTAAACCTATCTGTGATAAACTCCTTTGCTGATAGTACTTCTTGGAGTTAATTTAGCACCTCTGCATTCCTTGTTATAGCTAAATACCCCCCAGCCTCGGACCAGGGAGAGCTAACTCATCATAGAGGTCTCAGCTTTTATTTCACAGCTTCTCCCTGGATCAATTAATCTACCTAGTACTTATCTCCAGCAAACTTCCCCCAAATATTGCTCACTTGGCTGCTCATCCATCTTTGCAACAGGACTTCCTGCCTTCGCTCCTTCCCTTTTCCTGTTTCTTCCATGCTGTTTATATCTCCCCCTCTGTGGCTTACGCTCACTATCTGTCTCTGGCATCCTGGACCCACCTCCCTCTAGAAGGCTGTAATTATCTTCAGGTGGAGTAACTAGCGGAGTCTCCACCCATGCACAGTCTCTCTCACACTATCTCAGAGGGCTGTTGTGCAGCTAAAATATCCCCAATTCCTTGGAGGCAGGGTGAGATATAAGAGTAACCAGTGACTGAGAAGGCTGCTGCAGTGAATGAACTATGTCTACACATTCTTAAGGGGTCAAACATTTCATTTTTTAAATGAACAATAAAAAGTGTTTCTCTTTCAAACATTAAAGGACAAATTATTGTTTGTTTGCTTGTTTACTAACGCATATTGTATGAAAATCTGTTGTAATGAATCTCCAACTCTTTCCCTCTCAAAAGCCCTCCCTGAGCAGCTGCTTTTTTCAATACATGAGGTTCCAGATGTGTAATTACCCTTGTAAACATGCATCTGGAACCCTGTGGTGGGTGGAATTTTAGGTTGGAAAATAGCTGGCTCTTTAAAGGTTAAGGAACCCCTCCTTCCCACTGCTCAAAATGCAGACTCCTAAGACTACTTTTTCATTAAAAAAAAATGATGCTTCATCCCACACATTTGTGTGTAATGCATACGTTTCCCCTAAGACACACACCAACATGACACATCAAGAGGTCTCAGACATAAGAGAAACAAAAAGCATCCAAGTCGCAGAATAGAAAAGAGGCAGGGGAGTGCACAAACCAGAGATTGACAGTGAATAATGGACCCTGAGCATCTTAGGAAAGAGGTCTTGGCTTGACCACGGTTTGACATGGGCTTCCTTGATGTTATCCCCAACAGGTCAGAAATCTTGCCCAACTCACCTGCACGGGTCATTAGGCTCATAGCACATAAGAACATCAAATACCACATTGGCCACCTCTTGATCAGTGGTGACATCCCAAAGGCCATCAGTGCCCAGCACCAGCACATCATCAGGGCAGTGCTCATACTGTGTGAGGTCATAAATACGCACCTGCAAAAAAACACAGAGAGGCATTTGTGGTTAAACCACAGCAAGGAATTCTTCATCCAAGGGCATGGACATTTCATAGCGGCTGTCTTTCACACAGTTGTGTCCTGAATCACTGGCAACATGGTCTTATGGGTGTGGCTGAACCGGCATTACTGCAGGTGAGTTAGAATTCTGTGCACTGTTTGTGTTATGGGTCCTGACTCTTAGTGCTCATGTTTTTTTTGAGGGTAATATCAGGTTTGCACCAGTGTGAAGAGGGGTCCTTGTTTTGTTGATGGGGATAGGACTGCCCTCAAATTTGCCACTACCCTGTGCTATCCCCACTATGACCATTCTCCATCCATGTATGATTTGTCTGATCCAGCTGTTTCTAACCATTTCTATTCCCCAGCACCAAGTGAGATATCTGCCACTCTCCACAGTCCTGTGCACATGCCAGGTGGGAAGGAGTTAGACGCTTCCTATGAAACCAAGCCAATATTTGTGGACCTCTGCCTGTTCCTACCACTTCCATCTTGCAAAGCAGGCTTAAAAGGCAAATTACCAAGAAAACCTGTTTGGGATCATCTGAAAAACAAACAGGTTGTACATTCAGACTGACAGTGGGTTTTATCCAATGTTAATCTAACTTAAGTCCCATTCATTTCAATAGGTCTACTCTACATAGGACTAACATTGGATGAAACCCACTCAGACCACCACAAGACATGTCATTCAAGGTATCTTTGCCTCAGTAACACTTCCCTCTCCAAAAAGTAATTTGGAGGAAATCTTCATACTGTATAGCAGCCTTCGTCAACCTGGTTGCCTCCAGATGTGTTGGAATACAACTCTCATCATCCCCCAAGGAGCATGTGGGAGTGGGAGTCCATGGCATCTGGAGGCTGGGTAAGGTTGCTGTATAGAGTGACATTTAATGGAAAGAAATCTTCCTAGTTCAGTGCAGGGCTAGTCCAAATGACCTTTAGGCAAGAAAGCCATAGTTGTTCCCTCTAACATGCATAGTAACCCTGAAAGGCAGCTTATAAATACATTTAAAAATACTATATAGATATAGATATATATCTCCTTTAATTTTTAAAGAAAAATAG
This sequence comes from Heloderma suspectum, assembly GCF_057233095.1. Taxonomy (NCBI): domain Eukaryota; kingdom Metazoa; phylum Chordata; class Lepidosauria; order Squamata; family Helodermatidae; genus Heloderma; species Heloderma suspectum. Next base: position 259,350,927 of record NC_139461.1, read on the forward strand.
ATTTTAAAAGTAGAATTTCTAAACCTCAGAATGACCTCAAGACTTTCTGAATTTAGGTAAATTTTAGTTTCTAAAAATAACATTTCAAGTTTTGACATCTCAGCTGCTAAGACATTCCAGAGGTCATGAATGTCTGGTGAGATGGGGGTGGAGAAAAGAGAAAACTCAGAAACACTCCAACATATTTTCCTTTTTTGAAAGAAAGAAAGAAAGAAAGAAAGAAAGAAAGAAAGTAAGTTCAGTCTTTAAGGGCAAAATATAAACTAGTGCAATACTTCAATCCAGAGCTAAGTAACAGACCTACAACAAAGACAGCAGCAGTGGAAGGAGCTGCATGTGTAGAGTTCTGAGTTTCAGCCTGCTGACCCATTGCTCTTTTTATACAGTGTCTAACTACAGTCCCAAGAACCAGGATGTTATTTCTGATGTGCTCACCTCTGGGATGCAGGACAGGAAAGGTTTGATGTGGATGTTGGAGCTGTACACCTTGAGATCATGATCTCCCAAGCCTCGAGTCACCCCAATGGTTGCCATCATTCGAGCCTAGGAGGAAAGGAAAATCAGAAAACATCATTTCTAATGGGACAGCCAAATGGTATCAGTGAGTACAGGCATCTGTCTAACTGGAAAAGGGCCTTATCACTCAGGCCTACTGTAAATATTCAGAGAGAGGGCGGCTGAAATTGTAAGCCTTCAAAGAAAAGGCTGAAGATTCTACTTCAAGGCGAATACCTGTACTCATTTATTTATTCATTCATTCATTCATTTATTTATTTATTTTCATGTATTTTCCTCCAATGTTGGTTCCACATTTCTAGAAACTCTTCATGCCCACCATGTCATTCAGTGCGCATATAGTTAGACAGTTCTTCTACCCATTACAACTCTCTGTATTTTGGATAAAGCTTAGTCCTGTTTTCCTCTCACTTTTAAATAAAGGTAGTACTAATCTGTGTACTTCCATACATATTTTTCTTTCACTAATAGTAAAATATTCCCAAGTATGGGAGCAGGTGGGAGAGGAAGGATCAGAGGAAACTAGACAGAATGTATGCTGTGGTCTCAATAAAGAGATCATTTGAGATATGATCATTCAGGTCAGATATCAAAATATACATACTGCCCCTTGTTGATACCAAAATGTTAGTCCAATGCACCTTTGCCTCTAACGGGCGAAGTATTGCAACTGGCATCTATTTAATAAGGGATTTGTTTTCCCATAAAAGGGGGAGGGGAAGGCATAGACCATGCTGGCTGGGGGATTCTGGGAGTTGTAGTCCAAACACACTTGGAGGGCACCAGGTTGTGGAAGGCTGGGGCAGACTGAGAAGAGTGCAGCAGAACCCAACAGCTGTGTACTTTACAACTCTCTAACATTAAATCCTTTTTCTGTTGAGGGCCACATTCTCCTGGGGTTAATCTCTTGAGGGCCACATGCTGGCAGTGGGCAGGGCTGAAGTCAGCAGCAAATGGGGCCACAGCAAAAAGTGAGCGGGACTTCTCTCTCTCTCTCTCTCTCTCTCTCTCTCTCATTCTCTCTCTTTCTGCCACCCCTTTCTCCCTCCCTCTTCCTCCACAGCCAGTGGGCTGCTGGGGAAGGGACAGATTGCTCTTAAGAACATAAGAAAAGCCATGCTGGATCATGCCAAAGCCCTATCTAGTTCAGCATCCTGTTCGCACAGTGGCCAACCAGATGCCCATGGGAAGCCCACAAGCAGGACCTGCGGACAACAGCACCCTTCTGCTCATGTTCCCCAGTAACTGGCATACAGAGGAATACTGCCTCTGATCCTGGAGACAGCATATAGCCATCACGACTAGTAGCCAATAGTAGTCCCCATTTATATTGCCTAATCCCCATTTCTTTCTTGATCTGTTTTTATATCACACCCTTCCTCTCAAGGAATCCAGGGTGGCTAACAACCCATTTTAAAGCTGTCCAAGTTGGTGGTGGTGACTACATCTTGTGGTAGGGAATTCCATGTTTAGCAATGTGCTGTGTGAAGAAGCACTTCCTTTTATCTGTCCTTGGACAGCTTTTGAAATTAAGCTGAGGGCTGCAGGTGGCCCATCCTGGTGTATAATAAGGCAACTCCTGCCGCCCCCCAACCCAGGAGATATCTTGCAAAAATTGCTGAGTGCAGACATACCTATAGGGTGTCTCTATCAGCAAGTCCAGTAAAAATCTGAGTCACATTCCAATATCCCATACCCAAACCTGTATTTTATGTCTACTCCAAACCCTCATCCCCATGTGTTAACTTGAAATGCTCTCAATTTCTCATACAATTCCACATGTCCTCAGAACGTCACCTTTTTACCCTCTCCGTACACAAGTGGAAACTTCAGGTCATCTTCTTCTATCCTTTTGTATGCCCTGGTTAGAAAAGGAGACATACCCAAAGTATGTTTAGATACAGGTGAATGTTACCATCCTTTCAGACACATTGGAGCAGGGGTGAGGAGAAGACAGATCGGAATCTACTGGTAGATGTCTGGGTGATTTGCAGCAGATTGGCAAGGGTTTCTGATTCCCAATGGTCTAACAATAACAAGGGCGCAATCCTATACATGTTTAGATAGAAAAAAGTCTTACAACTCCCAGCATTCCCCAACCAGCCAGGCTAGCTGGGGATGCTGGGAGTTCTACAACTTTTTTCTGTCTGAACATGCATAGGAGTGTGCCCTAAGAAGTGTTTTTCTCCTAAAATGTGTTGCTGAAAAGCAACGTTTGGGAGAAAACCAGGAGTGGGTTTTTCTGTGGAAGGACTTATGAGCCTAGTTCTTGTACTAATCACAACTTTCTTGGCTGAGCATGTGATAAGAAGCACGCTGTTCCCTTAATTCTTAGTGTATGTCCACCCACCTGAGCTAGTATATATAGTACTTGGCTCCGGTTGGTAGATGTCAAGACTTGAGTAAAAAAATAAAGCAGATCCTACAAGCCTAATATCTGCCTACCCCTGCTGTGTAAGAGAATTACCAGCTGCCCGAGAAAGAGCAACTGAATGCTGCTTTACCCACCACAAGGGACTACCAATCCAGGTCAGCACCATTTCACTAGGTCATTTCCCTTAGAAATAGACACACATACACACAAACTTTTTTTCTCCCACTGTTATCTTTGATCAGACAGGACTTTTTAAGTACTGCAAAAACCTGTTTATCAGAGGCAATAGCTGGATGAGTGCACACATTACAGACAATACTGCCCTTGTCATACCACAAAGGGCTTTAGTCCCACTGAGTAGGCCATGATATGTAACCAGCTGGCACTGGAACATCCCTTTTCTTGCATTCCTGATTGCTTTCAAAAATCAATGTGAACTAAGAGTTACCAGCCATTCATGTTTTGGTCCCTGTATAGCATCTTTTTCCCCAGTTCTTTATGCTGGATCCTTCGTGGGAACTCAAGGTGAGTAAACTCATTCCCCAGCAACTCAGGACTCAAATAGCCCTGTGAGAGAAAAGAGCAAGTTTAGCCACAAGAATCACTGGAATCTTCTTCACCGAAACAAGAGAAAGCCAAGCGCCATACTTCAGGGGATCCTCCCAGGGGGCACACTGAAGTGGGACATTCCAAAGCAACCACATGCAGACCCCAAAGCAACAGAAAGGAGACCAGAACAAATAGCTTGTTTGGACCAATGCTGAGATTTTGCAGTTCACTTTCCAGACATTAACTCTCAAAGTAAATGGGTGTCTGTGCATGGATGCTGTGATTTCTCTCTCTTGCAGGAAAGTGTTTGGGTCTTATCCCACTTTTCACTGAGCTGTTTCTTGCTTGCCCACTTTTGTGGAACAGCAGACAATAGATAACATCCCATTCTCCTATCTCACAACAAGAACCATGGAGAGACAATGCACAATTGGTTATTGGGCTTTTCTTCCCAGGCTGAACAAGCGTCCAAAACGGAAACAGAAGCTGAAGTAGTAAGAGACATTTTAGGGAAACTGATGCAGCAGCAGCAGTGTGTGTGTGTGTGTTTTCACATGTTAAAGTTTGGATCCTGTACTCTGCCCACAGAGATCAGACTCCTCCCCCTCCCTTACACACACACACACACAAAATTAAAACACTGCATCAGGGCTTACTTTTTGGAGCCAATCTGCAACTCCCATGACTTGTCAATGTCCTAAAAAGAGGCAATTACTCACAGTGCCAACCCCCAGCCAAGGAGCCCAGTAATGCAAGCTCAGAAGGAAGTATCTCCATTTGACAACTCACTAAGCCTCACAAGAATGGGGCCCAGAGCCAACAGACAGAAAAGCTGGGAAAGGATGGATCAGTGGGATCCTAAAACAGTACCTTGAAAGGGTGGTAAAGTTGGCATATTTACCTCCTGTACCCATCTTGCTTCTGAGTTTGACAGTAAAACATGCAAAATGGGGTAACTAATCCACATCAAGTAATCCTAGGCATGCACCCTAATTACAATAGGAATGGAACCCTCAAGCATTGGGAGATGAAACACAGAGAACACATCCAGTGCTTCTTCCTTTGTCGTACAAAAACACCATTATAGAAGACGACACACATCAGGTTTCTTTCTTACAATGAAGGACTAAGAGCAGCATCTCAGATCATATTGGCACAGGGTAAAGGACTGTCACCACAGCACTTCTTATGGCAAAGGGCTTGAGTTATAAAAGAGCTTTGACTCAAAGCAAACTGCTCAACCCTACGGGGGGAAGTGCAAGACTGGTTTTCAGAGTACTCGGTTTCTTTATCACCGCTGAAGAGGATCTGTTACTCAATGCCATTTCCTCCCTTCCAAGGCATGGAGGCTGTTTGGATATAGAACAGCAGATATGATTCCATCTGGTGTTTTGCCAAGGAGGTGCACTCTGAGCCAGGAAACATGGGCCAGCAACATCTCCTCTTGTGCACACTTGGGAATCTCTGCGCTTCACAGGGTTTCTTTCCTATCCACTCTCTTAGAGGAAATTCATGTTATACTGAAACAAGTTTAACAAAACCTTGGCAGCTGCTGCTTCTAGAGAACAGCAGCTCGGGGGATAACCAAGTGGGGTGTAAGCAAGTGTGCGTAGGAGGGGTGTGCTTACCCAGTGAACGTAAGTCTGGAAGTAAAGCAAAGTCACAGGGGAAAACTGTGGGTGAAGAAAGGGTTTAGTGCTCCTCTCCTCTGCTTAAAACTGCCCCCCTCCCAAAGCTGCTTTCCCCTTGAAATTACAGGGTTTTGAAAATACATGCATTTGCTAAAGTGTAGTCCCACTCCTACAGCCTTCAAATTGCAGAAATGAAAACAGTTTCCCCACAGCAAGCCAGAGAAACAGGATGACTGAGGAACCATGGATTGCTCTTGAACCATCATTCTGCAGACTGTATGCACAACCTGTCTTGATTTTTTTTATTGTACAGTGTTTAAAGCACACTGGAGATCATTACTACTACAAAGGCAGAAGACCAGCACTTTCAGAGACTTTGGGCCAAACTAGACGTGACATTAATTGAGTAAATGCAACTGACATGCACATAAAAAAAATGTAAATAGCAGCTATGAAGGAGCCTGAGCGGTATCAAGACTGCAAGGATGGGTGGGAAAGTTTAACCCTTCCCCTACTACCACCTTGGTCCTGACAAAAATTGCCCCCTGTCAAGAATGATGGCCTGCTTTCCACCATGAGATTAGGCTGTGCTGCCACGTCTGATGTAACCACCTGGAATTGGGTGTTATCTAGAAACTCCTGGGCCCTTTGTTCAAGGCCAGGCACAGTCCCTGTTAACTAGGGAAGTGATAACAGGTGGGTTTGGTGGAGGGCTCCATCCTCTTCAGAGGCAGGGGTGGTCCACCCAGGGGCTCAGCCAGTGATCGGCTAAGGGAAATCTGCCCTGGGTTGCCAGGGCCGGGCCTTAAAAGGGGGGCTGAGGTGGAGGTGTGTTGTCTTCCTTTGTTCTGGTGGTTCTCAGACCTGCTGATGGCTGGATACTATCCTGGGAGGCCCATACTTAGGTAAGTTTAAGGATAGGCTAGGTAGTTTCCTTATTTTGCTTGGACGTGTGATTACAAGGATATCTATGTATTGGGGGGGTGTTGGTTGGTTAAAGTAATCTGGCTTTGTACCCTCTTGTATAATTCGCTACTTCCATTCTTCCCTTTCCCTCCACCCCTTTTACCTACATAAATCTTAATCCAACCTTTAGTTGGTATGATTCCTTCTGTGTACCCTCGGTGCTAATTTCAGTGCCTCTTGGCCTAGGAGGGTGGTTCCTGGGTATTTTGGAGGGCTTGCAGGCTGGGTTTGGCCAGTCCTACCTTACAAGAGAGTTGGAATTACTTCTAGAGCAGTCCTACTTTGCAGGAGGGTTGGAATGAGTTCCAGCAATCCTTCACACACCCCAAAGCTGCTGTTTGCATTGGGAGGGAAGCTTCCATTCGCACCAAGGGAGACTTCCTTTCCAATGCAGTTAGTAGCTTATGGACAGGGCGGGGGGAATTTCCTTCAAGATCATGGTGACAGAAGTGGGGGGAGGGTTATACTCCCCCCACCGCCATAATCCTGATGCTGCCTGGGCCCCTCCTATTTACATTACTCAGTGTATTTACGTTAGAAAAAATGTGCACATTACTTGCATTCAAGCAAATGATGTCATCTCTAGTTTGACCTTTCCCCTCCATTGTACCTTCACCAGGAGAGTCTGGAAATAAGGAAAGAAGCACTAGTTTTAATGTGCTCGATCCCCAGGTATTTCACCCTGAATCTTTTGCATAGAGTAGGACAACAAATTTAATTAACCAACCCCCTCCCCCCGCCAGTAACTGCAGTAGAGTTTTCATGATCTGAACTGGTTCTCAGAATATTCTGAGAGCAGCTGATTAGTTGACTTTTTAGAACTGATTTTGTTTTGTAAAATCAAATTTCCATTTCAAATTGGTTCTTACAAACCAGTATTTTTGATGTTTATTAGTCTGTCCTGATACATAGGTTTCAGTGCACATGGGTTTAAACATCTGACATACAAGGAAATGCCAGGATCCTCCTAAGGTTGTTAGTATTTTTCTTTGTGCACCAGACATGTCACAAACTGATTTTGAAAGCCCCCTTAGGGCACAATCTTATGCATGTTTTGACAGAAAAAAGTCCTACAACTCCCAGCATTCCTTCAGGCCAGCCTAAACATGCATAGGATTGTACCCTAAGACTCAAAAGCAGTTTGCCATGTAGCCTGCAAGGGGATGCTGTTGAGGAAATGCAAGCACAGCGCCCCTCGGGCATGTGAAACTAGGTTGCGCTGTTCACTGGCTCCCAACTTAGGTTTGCCTGGGTAAACATTGTGTTTTAGCCAGCCGTCCCCACATGCAGTTCTTCTTCAATCAACTCTCTGGAGCTCTTGAAGTCATTGTTAGTAAAGAACCAGCATCTCAAGTGAATGCCTGGATGGGTTGGTTTTGGCAGTGCTAGATGGTGGCAGTGGGAGCAGTGGCGGATTAAAAATAATACATCAGATAGGAAGAAAGTTCTTTCTTACTAAAAACTGCAGCCTTTGCCTCTCTGTCTCTGGAGTAAACTCCCTGGACATTGGAATGATTTCCCCATTACGGATGACAATGGCCCTGCAATGAAACATGGAATGGTGACATTAGAGAGTGAGTGAGAGAAAAGAGACGGCATAGGAAGGACAAACAGCAGATACATAAGAGGGCAAAGGGATGCAGTGTTAGCTAAGGACCGCTGTGGACATAGGGAGGGGCTATAGCGAAGGGGCAGAGAACCTGGGTTATAAGCAGAAGGTCTCAGGTTCGATCTCTGGCATCTCCAGGTAGGGCTAGGAAGGAATCCTGACTGCAACCTAGAAGAGATGCTGTTGACAATACTAGTCTAGATAGAACAATATTCTGACTTGGTATAAGGTGGCGTTCTATGAAATGGACATTTTCCATGCAGAAAAATAAGTTCTGTTAAGGGGTGGGATGGAAGCACATGTCTGAAGTGTGGCACAAGCACACTGACTGGGCAGGTGACAAATGGAGTACAGTGTCACACATCAAGTGGTCCTAAGCTCCCGCACCTACTAACCATGGGGGTACTTACTTGCTGTTGATAGAAAAGGATAACTCCAGGGTTCATGTTCTGTGGTATTTTACACCTTGAAGACCAGAGATCAATCAATCAAAGACTCCATCATGGTCTCCTGTCCTTTTTGCTGCCACAAAGGCTGCTGGGAGAACTCTTTACCTGGCTGCAACCCATTTTATTTTATTGATTTAGAATTCCTTCCTGCCCTGGCCCAAGGGGTTAAAGTGGATTATAACAGCACCTTATTTTATTCCTAAAGCCACCCGGTTAGAAAATGTAGGCTGAAAAGCAGTGACTTGTCCAGGGCCCTTCAATGAGGCTCATGGATGAGTAAAGAGTCAAAGCCCAGTCACATCTCATCCCACTACTACATTTCAGGTGCCAATGGGAAGGGCACATGATGTCAGTGTCAAGGGCTCCTTGGAGGGCTCTCAGTCTAATCCAGTAGCCACGTCCAGACACAGACAAAGGGATTCTTTTCAAAGCTTTATTCTTCTTTTACAACTTAACAGCTCTACAGGTAGCAACTAGATCTGAGCAGCAGCATCCCTATGCCCTAAGTTAGAACAGTTGGTCCCCATTTGAAGGACAATTACTGGCAGACCCCTGAATATAAGGACTAGGGAGAACCCCTCCCCTTTTCCCTTGGATCCTCTGGGCGCAACCGTTCTTTGAGCGTGAACCATTTGGCGCCGCTCTCTCTGTCTGCGCTGCACATCCCCCCCAGTCTGCTATCTGTGCTGAGTCACTCCCTGGACTGCTTTCTAAACTAGGAATGTGGCTGGGAGGAATCTCCATCAGCTGTTGGTCCTGGGAAAAAAGGAGCGCGCTCCTCTCCCGAAGGAGTGACTGCTCTTCCTCAGCATCAGAACTACTCTGGGATTCTATGGGCTCAGTGTCCACCCTGACAGTCAGGCAAGAGGTGGCCGGAGGGGAGTTGTCAATCACTGCGGATTACAGATGCTCCCCCCACTTACCAGAATTCCCTCTAAAAGACAGAACATGGAAGATGCATCTAATGAAGTGGCCCCCAGTCCACAAAAGCATATGACAGAATAAATCTATTCTTCCTTAAGCTGCCACAAGATTTTTGCCCATTTGCTGCAAAAGATTAACATGGCTACCCTTCTAGAAGTTGGGAAATGTTTGGCAGCCTTTTGCAGGACAGTGTGTGGGTGTTGCTGGGGGAAATCCAAGAACGTTCAGAATGATGGATGTTCTGTAGTGAGGAATGATAGCCATCAGTAAGTTGTTTAGAAAGCCTTGTATTCTACTGTAGCTGCTGAACTAAACCTCCAGGTGACTTGAGTTCAGTTGCCTATTCCAGGACCGGAGTGGAAAAGTGGGAGATTGCAGAACATATTCCTAATTCAGACATATGAGTAAAGGAAGCAGAGCAAGAGAGAAATCAGAGCAGAAAGAATGGAGACCATGAAAAAAGAAGCATGGCCAACGTTGTGCGTCAACATCAACCAAACTCTTAAGAGACCAGGAGCTCAAGGATCCTTGCCAATACATAAAGTGGCATATACCAATCCACACTCCAGCCAATCCTATTTACAGTGGAGGCTGGTGGCTCCGATGTCAGTGGGGTGGTGAATCCACTCCAGGATTCTATCAGAACCAGTCAGAACTCTAAAGAAGCTATCCAAGGTGCTTCATACCTTGGATAGCTCCTTCAGAAATCTGACTGAATCCTGGAGTGGATTCACCACCTCACTGACATCGGAGCCACCAGCCTCCACTGCCTATTTATTGCTAACATATTGGGGTTGGGGGTGAGAGAGAAGACACAGAGTTCAGCTGAGCTCCTATGGTCAGGACTCTCTGCTGATGGGCTTTCATCAGGATTCAGGTGTTATGTTGTGGACTATGACAGGTTTAAATAATGATGCTGGTTGGATTAAGAAGTTGCATCTGATGAGAACCATGATAGAAAGGGCTTGTCAAAGGCTTGAGCTCAGAGCTCAACACTACTAAAATGATTCTCTCCTTAACTACTAATAAACAACAAAGCAGAATAGTTCCAAGGAAAAGTATGTGTGACTGAGATATATATATATATATATATATATATATATATATATATAATAACAAATGTTAACATAAAAACTAATATTTCACACAAAGTTGAAAACAACAGATTAGCAGTCCAACAAGTTATCATACATACATAACGGCAATACTGATTTTCCCCAAAATATAGCTGTTGCATATTTGTATAGGCTTTTTTTGGAAACCAATATTGCAACTATGTATGTATGATAAAGTCCAGACGTCTAATCTATTGTGTTAAACTGTGTGTGAAATGCTAGTTTTTAAATCAAAATTTGTTACCTATTTGTCATATATTGGTTATGCACAAATTTTTCCTTGAGCTCAGAGCTCCCCACTGGGGGAAGCTCCGCTCTGCTCATTACACCAACCAGAATGAGAGGCAGTTCCAGTGCATTACCCCTACCTATCTTGGCTTCCGCTTGGCTTGTTCAATCTGACCAGAGAAGGGGTATGATCGTGCTTTCAATGCAGCACCACGAAGAAGACTAGCATGTGCATGCAGAAGAGAAAGAACAGAAGACTCAATGGGGGCACAAAGCCAAGTCTTGCTGGCTCCATAAATGGCTCCCCTGGTTCAGGAACCCTTATCCCCATCGATGTTTCAATTCAGTAATAATCTGACAGCTATGAAAATTGGTGAAAGACATTGAACGAAGTGCAAGGCACTCAGAAACTACTGACATTCCAGGTTTAGGACTGAGTCGCTAAAAGCAATTACACCAATCAACATTCTATCAAGGGGGTCCCTACCCAACAGGCTGAAATTAGTTTGGGGCGCAATCCTATGCATGCTTAGACAGAAAAAGGTCCTACAACTGGCTGGGGAATGCTGGGAGTTGTAGGACTTTTTTCTGTCTAAGCATGCACAGGATTGTGACCTGAACGACTATTGGTTGGCCCCCTTTGTGTGTTACACACATAAGGGTTTCACAAGTAGAAGGGGTGGTGGGGCCATACTGCCGGCCCTGCCCCCAACATTGTATGGCTCCCCAGCCCCACCACTCAACATGGGAGGCCTATGGGCATAGAGCTTTAAGCAGTGGAGGCTGGTGGCTCTGGTGTCAGTGGGGCTGTGAACCCGCTCCAGGTTTCAGTTAGGACTAGTCACAACTCTAAAGGAGCTGTCCTCCTTTAGAGAAGCACCTTGGATAGCTCCTTTAGAGTTCTGACTGGTTCTGACTGAAACCCAGAACAGATCCAATGCCCCACTGACACTAGAGTCACCAGCCTCCACTAGTGCTAAGTGTGCATTCCCCATGCAATGAGGAACTGTGCATGACCAGGGTCCCAGATCACGTGAATGCTAATGTACATAGGCTTCCCCTCTTCTGATGTCCATTATTTACATGTATTTATATTTAAATTTGTATACATATTTTCTGCCTTAAAAGCCCTCAAAGCAGTTTATAACCAATAGCTAAAAAACACAGTTGCATTGAAAAGTTGTTACAGCATTGGTCTCAAACACTCGGTTGGGAGCCACAACTAGGCCACAGCCTGGCCTGAAGTGGGTTGCACCATTGGCACTACCACAGCATCCTTGTCTCATTCATCCGATATATTTTAAGAGAGGGAGAAAGATGGACAAAAAACTACAGCAATAACATTAAGCATGAGTCCCATGTTGCAGCGAGTCCCATGTTGCCGATTGGGGTTAAAAATTGGTCTGAGTAGGTCAAAGATTATTGGTTATAAGTAGTCATAAAACTGACTTATATAAAAGTTTTCAGCATCTAAACAGATCAGCAGCCTCCTCCGTATATCCTCCTCCTCCGTATATCCTCCTCCTCCGTATATCCTCCTCCTCCGTATATCCTCCTCCTCCGTATATCCTCCTGCTCTAGGGTTTGTAGCATGCAACTGCGTACTTGAGCAGGTGTGTTCTTGCGATCTGTAGTCACAGATCCCACAGATATAGACATCTGGACCCACTACTTAAAGTCATCTCTCTGTTTGCTTGTATTACTTTGGCCAGAGCAGCTGTACCCTGGCTAGCACGGGGCATCTCTGCAGCAGGCATGTGCCCGACTGAATGGCCATTGTCAGCTGCCCCAGTGGAGCTGCATCCAGCTAGGACCAAGCTCTGTCCACTGTTGGGGGCTACCAGCTGCACATCTGAGCAGGCCTGTAATTTATTTATTACAATTCTATCCTATTTTTCTTCCATCGTGGTATTCAAGGTGGATGGTGGGAGACCCCCAAGGGGACTCTAATCCAAGCACCGATCAGACTCACTCTTGCTTAGTTTCAGCAGTATGGCTGCAGCATGTGCCCTGAAGACCATGCCCTAGAACCTACTCTCCTGCTATCTGTGCCCTTCATGATTGTCAGTAGCAATGCAATGTCTTGGGGCTCAGAGACTGATTATATAGGGGATAAGGAAGACTCCAATACAAAGTTTGTGTATCCATTTGTTTAACATGGGAGACTAGAGGAATAAAAATGGATTTAAGTTGTTGGATTTTGATAAAACCCTGAACACATTACAGGGAGAAACCTTTTAAGAACTTTGGGCCCAATCTAATAATGATATATACTAATTTTCATATATATATATATATGTGTGTGTGTGTGTGTTTATACACACACACACACACACACACACACACACACAAATCTCCTGAAGAAAAAATAATAATTGTTAATAAACCTTAAAAAAATGGGAAATGGAGGAACCTATGCCTCAGAAAAGAAGATCCTCTGATGCCTGGACTTTCATGCATTAGCATCATCACTTCCCAATGCTAATAGTTTACTGAATCTATTGCACAGATAGCATAAAGGTGAGCACAAAGTGCACCCAAGACCCTAAAAAAAATCTTCGTATCAATGCTTCCTCAAAAATGTGTGTTTGTCTGAGTGCATATTTATAGATCTACCCAGAACTGCCTGAGATTTCTGTGATCTGCTGTCTTTGGGTTGTATCTAGTGTTAGTCAGAGTAGATCCATTGAAATGAATGGGACTTAAGTTAGACTAACATTGGATACAACCCTTTTTTAGCAGTCTCAGATCTACATGAAAGGCAGATTTCTCCTGGGCTCTCTCATGGTCTTAGCAAAGTCACTTGCTCACAAGGGTGCATTCCACCCCCAACCTCATGGCAACTACAGCTGGGAAAGACTTTGGTTCATTTCCACTATGTGGCAAATAAAATCTCATCCTTCCAGTGACACCATGGCTTGGGCTGCCATGACCCAGCAAGCAACGGAGCATCAGCACCCCACCCCCCTCCTACCTACTATCACCTGCGTTGGCCACATAGAACTTCCCCAGGAGATAAACCACCGCCAGGGCACAGCAGCCTCCTGACGCATGCCGGGTTACCCGTTCCTGTTCGATCTGATTGTCCTGAGGAAATAGAAAAACAAACACACAGGTGGAACATGGTTCTATGAAGAGACGGGGCTGTGACTGAACTAGGGACGGAGAAATTGGTCAATTTTGGTTTCTCTCAGTTTCTCATTTTTCCAGGCTTACATTGGGTTTTGTCCAGAACTTTGAGAATTTTCCCTATCTTATATTCGGTTCATCCTGAACACTGAGAATTTAAAAGACAATTTTGCATAAAAATCCATACCCATTTCTATATACAATTTTGCCAAGCAACTTTCCTAATATAATGCATTTTTGAATGTTACTTTCACCCACATATGCATTTATGTGTGCGCTTTCCCCTAATATGCACATGTTTGTAAGCATTTTTTTAAAAAATGGGAGAACTCCATTGAAAAATTGGGAAAAGTGTGAATTTCAAAAGATAACTGAGTTTTGGTTTGAAAGTATGAAATTAGGTAACTGTGCATTAAAATGCGAACTGAATTAATTTCTGTCCCATCCCCAGACTGAACCCAGTTGTGGAGTATAACGAGATAGGAAGCACACCCGTGTATCAAGCAGGACTTCCTTGGGCAGCAATCGCAGGAAGTGCCTTAAAGCGTCACTTCATAGACCAAGTAACTCCAGGGCACTGTCCATGAAGGCTGCTCCTTGCAAGATGCTTAGAACTCAGGCCGAAAAGACACATGATATGCCAATACATGCAAGCCCAATTGTCTGTTTTAGGTTAGGAAAAACCCACTTACAGTTTGAGTGGTACAGATATCCAAGAGCAAAACACTGCCTCAATTGTATGGTGGCCACTTATATATTGAAAAAAAGAAAAGGAAATGCACCATCAAAAAAGTGATGGTGCATTTTTGATTTAATCCATCAAAAAAGGATTAAAAGGAGACAGATTTGCATAAAGTTTGCATAGGCAAATTAACGTTATACGCATAGAGGTACAGTGAAAATGAATGATTGTCATTTAAACCAGCCTTCCCCAACTTGATGCCTTCCAGATGTTTTGGATTACTACTCCCATCTTCCCTGACCACTGGCCATGCTGGCTGGGGTTGCTAGGAGCTGAGTCCAAAATATCTAAAGGGCACCAGGTTGGGGAAGGCTGATTTGAACAGATACAATACATCTTGCCTTTACTGGAAAGGTTGTGAGCAGGTGACCTGTGTGCCTGCTCAGTCTGCCGCCCAAGTGCTAACTGTTGATGGGCAGCTTCAAGGCTCTGCTTTTCATTCTTATCGGTCTTGATCTTTAAACCAGACTTGGACTGAAGAATCCTCCAAACAGCAAAAGCAGGATATGTGGCCACCCTAGTTAGCTATAAAGCAGAAGAGGGCAACTTGTGGGCCTCTGGATGTTTCTGCCTACAACTCCCATCCTCCCTCAACATTGGCTATGCTGGCCAGGACAGATAAGCATTGTGAGCCAAAAAAACTGGAGGGCCACAAATTGTCCAGTCCTGCTATAGAGGCTATATGCATGTATCTAAATCATAGCATTTCCCTATAAGATAGATGTGCACAGGAGCCTAATACTTCCCCAGTCTCTACTTGCCCACATTTCAAAGGGAAAACCTTGGGAGAAAAATAACCCACATGTATACCACTTATACCTGATGTGATGACTTCCATGTATTTTGCATTCTATTGATTTGAATCAACTAATTGGATTGTCTGATGTCTTTTTGAATCTCACCAAACCCCCAGAATGAGCTCTGTGGCATTCCATATACACATTGCTTACATATTTCCTTTTGGTCTCCTCCCAGTTTCTATTCTGCATTCACTTGTTCCTTCCCTGGGGCAAGGAGCACAGAAGCATTTTCAGACCCATTCTTTATTAAGGGGACTGCATCTCTCTCCCCCCTGGTCCCCCCCAGCACATTTCATCTGCTTGTAAAAGCAAATAATTCTCATCTTATGCAATCTGTTTTTTTAGGCCTTCATTTCCTCCCTCCTTCCTCCACTTTGGGCTAAATGAGACTGTGTGTAAGCAATTAAACAACGTGCTTATTTTCTTTAAATAGCCAGGAGGGTTGAGACTGCAGCATATTTTGAAGGAGGGTTCGACTTTTCCTCCAACGCTGCAAGCCCAACAAAACCTGCCCCCTCCCAAAGCTGTTATTGGTGCCAAATGGGAGCACCCACCCTGAGCTAAGAGCAACTTGGGAGAACCTGGAAGAAAACATTTCCTTTTCAGCAGCCCTGCCTCTTTTCCTGAAGTGGTTCCCTTATTAAAGGGATGAAGTTTGCATGGCTTTAATATGCAGTACACTCCTGCAAAACAAAGGAGCATGTGCTGTTCCAGTGATGTCATCTGTTTGTGTGTAGTAGCTTCTCATCACAAGATGATAATATCATGGTGTTTGAGTATTGCTGAGGAGGTTTCTGCCCACACAATAATCCCAGAATGCACTGGGCATCCCTCCAAGAGGGAGCCAGGAAAAGGATTTTTTAAAAACAACCCCCCCCCATCAAAATTCAGCTATTCACTTCCCCATTATTATCTAGAGGGACTGCAAATCTGTGCAAGTATACATAATTAATCATTACAGCAAGGTAGAAAGGAATGTGGCAGAGAGACCTGTGGATATTTTCAAAGGCTAAACATGTTTTTTAAAGTGGGGGCAAAACAGTGATAACACCACATTTACTCTGTTCTGGATGCCACAACAGTGCAATCCTACGCATGTATACTCAGAAGTAAGGCCCACTGAGTTCAAATTGGCTTACTTTCAGATAAGCAAGTAAAGAATTGCAGCCTAACGCTCTCACCGTTAAAGGTGAGTCTTCTAATTCTCCTTGTTGCCACAAGGGCAGTTCATATTGTCAGATCATGGTGTAGGACTGTTTTCTGCATGACAAATGTCAACATCCCACCATTACCTCTGTGAAGCTGCTACCACAGAATGTTCTTTCGGTCATAACGGTTCTCTCCTAAGAAGGGCAGGCTGCCTGAGATGCAGGTGGGAAGAAAGGAATATCTGCCATTGTGGCTCTGTGATAATGGCCCCACAGCAAAGAGCAACTGTGCAACAGCTGTAGTTTATTATGCAGAAAACTGCATATTTCCATGATATTAACTGATCGTTCACTCAGTAACATGTTTCACTTGCAGCTTTATGCAAACCCACACCTCTGTTTTACTTGCAAAAAGCCAGTCTCCAGAAAAGGACTGAGATCTCGCCCAGTCCACTGAATGCATCTTTACACAGGGTTAATTGTTCATCTAATCTCCTCTGTGTCCACTGGCTCTCGCTAGTCAAGCCTGGCCTGAACCTAATGATAGACCAGAGTTGTGGTGATCCCAATTCAAATGTCCAAGGAGAAAAATAATACAAAACAAATCCTCCTCTGTAAACATCTACACTACAGATAAACTAGTTTGAAAAGAATTTCCACCATTCTCTATAGTTTAATGAGAGAGAGGTGGGGAACACAAATAATCTTCTCAATAACTTCACCAAGCTTCAGTTCCCAAGATTCTTTGAGGAGGAAGCCATGACTGGTATAAAACTGTCCTGTTTTTATAGTGTATATGCCTCCTGTGTATTCTATTCCCTGAGCAGCAACAGAGACAGGGCCTCAATGTTCACAGGGCTGAGCTCATGCAGCGGAACAGCCAACCAGAGCAGGCTCATGATCTGCAGCTAGGTAAGCAAATACCCTGTCAGACCAAAATAGTCATGGGTCGCCATGTCAGCATCTTGGAAGTGAATGCACATTCTGGATGGAAGAGAGCCAGGCAGGATCAGGCTGCATCCCTGATCCCGGTGCTCTCTCCGGTTTGCACTTCATGCCATCCCTGTCACTGTGGAAGCTGTGTGGGCCAATACAGAACTGTATGCATGCAGGTAAGTATTTAGGTTTCTTCCATCCCTTATCCCAGATGATGCAGGGTGGGCTTTAGATCTATCCTTATCTTGTTTAAACCTGTGAGATAGGCTAGGCTGAGAGTGAATAACTCCTCTAAGGCCACACGCGCTGTGGTTTTTTTTACGCAGGGTCTCCCATGTCCAAATCCAACCTTCCATCCACTCCACTCCACACCTGAACTGGGATCAAGTTTCAGTTGCAAGGAAAGGCTGGCCCAGACTGAGACACGATGGACTTCTTGCAGATTAACCCAGTCCATAAGCAACTTTCCAAAGTCTGCACCAGGCCAGGAAATGGATTTGGGGTCTTTGTGATCCTAGAGCAGCACCCCCCCGCAACCAGAAGCCTTCCAGATGTGTTGGGACTACAACTCCCAACATCCCCATCCACTGGCCATGTTGGCTGGGGATGATGGAAGGTGTCATGAAACACATTTAGAGGGCGCCTGGTTGGGGAAGGCTGTCCTATGGCACTGGATCAGCTCTCCTCCTTCAGCATCTCCCATTCCCCAGCTCACTCACCATCTGCTTGAATGCATTCTCTATGGCTCCCACTACCAAACTCTCATGGGAAACTGCCTTTTCCATATGGAAGCGTGGCAAGGCAGTGTTTGGCACCTCCACATCTTCCTCTGCCAGGGGAGCCTTGTTTGGTTCTCCTGGAACTGTCCTGGAGCCATCTGGCAGGGCGATTGGCGGAGGGGATGGGTCTTGTATGATGTCTACCACATCCCGGAGTTGGTCACGGATATGGAAGTGAAGCAGCTTGGATGCCATGACTGCAGCCCCGCTTCCTGCATGTCCATCGAACAAGCCCCAGTAGTAAAAGCACAGGCCTTTGCTGCCCTGCAGGCAGAAGGAAAAAAGAATAAAAGACCAAATAAATACATTTAGAAAGAACTGTCCTGAAGAAATGTCAAAAGAAAAAAAATTAAGTTAAAAGGTAAAAGAGATGAGATTGTGATGCTCCTATGCAATTCTCCAAGCTCTGCAGCTCAAAGTTGAAGAAACATTCAGCTCCTTCTGTGCCAGGGATCGGTTGAACCCATCCTCTGCACATTTGCACACATGGTACAGGGGACATCCTCATCCTTGGTTTCCTAACCTCCTGCACTGCAATTGGAGGAAGAGAAAGGCAGGATTTACGAGTTCGTATGTACATGGCAAAGGTGTCAGGCTTAGGAGGAAAAAGAGTGAAGTACATGTATTGCAGAATCATGCTGCACTCACTTCTGCCTGCTATGGTAGAGGAAGGGCCAGATGAGACCCATGAAAAATCTAATGTCTTGTGTGAATCATCCCTCATCAGTGGCTGGGGACTGGAACAAACTTCCCCCCAAACCAGGATAGGAAGTGTAGCCCTAGGACTGAAAATACACTTTCGGAAGAAGCTCTGGTCATCACATTGCTCACCCCTTCTGGATCTCCAAGAGTTTCCTTGGGGGCTGGGTTATTCCTCAGGCTGCGTCTCTTTTCCACAAACACTGCCTCACAGCAAGCTTGATCCTCGTTGTGTTGGCTCTTGCCAGCATTTATCACCCTGGGTAGGAAAGAGACAAGCACAGCATGGGGCTAATGGCAAGACTTTTGATTTGATCAACGGACCGGACCGCTTTGCCTATGCATCCTCGGCTCTTGCACAAACAGCAACCAAAGCTGGGGACGAATTATTGCGTTGCTGTTATCGTCAGAAAATGGAAGCATGGCCAGCATCAAGAGCAGGCACAGTTGGGCACCTGCCGAGGGCCCACCCCGACAGGGACCCACTGAAAAGAGTCCCCCGGGCTTACTCCTTCTCTTCACCATTGCCACCTGCTTGTTCACCTGCCTCCCACCCCGGCCCAGACAGTGGTGGTGATGAGAAAGAGAAGCAGTGGATGCCATTGCCAACGTGCTCACTGGCTCTCTGCCTGTCAAGCAAGCAAGAGGTAGCAATGAGGAGGAAGAGGATGAGGAGCTAAAGCAGCTGGTGACAATGGTGGTGAGAAGGTAGACTCACTCAGGGAGGGGGCCTACTGAGAGCATCTTGCCCAAGGACCTCAAAAACCTGAAGTCAGCGCTGAG
Organism: Heloderma suspectum; assembly: GCF_057233095.1. Lineage (NCBI taxonomy): Eukaryota > Metazoa > Chordata > Lepidosauria > Squamata > Helodermatidae > Heloderma > Heloderma suspectum. The sequence continues at coordinate 259,370,304 of NC_139461.1, forward strand.
TGGAAGACAATCTGAGAGTGGACTTGCACACCAAGAGGCAGCTCAACACATTTTGCAGGCGGCCCGCTTTACCTTGCCCAGGAACTGGCCCTGTCGTTATTGTTGAGTGAATGTGTACGTTTGCCCCACTTTTACCTCCATAAACAGGTTTTCCTGGTTTTTGTAGTCCTTGTTTGACCAAAGACGACAGTGAGAGACAAAAGAAAGGTGTGTTTACACCATGGGAAGCTCTGTCTCTCTTAAACCACTTTCAGTGATTAAGGGCACAATCCTATGCATGTTTAGACAGAGAAAAGGCCTACAGCTCCCAGCATGCCCTAGCCACCAGTGCTGGCTGGGGTATGCTGGGAGCTGTAGGCCTTTTCTCTGCCTAAATATGCATAGGATTGCACCCTAACTGAATAAGGATGCTCAGGGGGCATCTAAACATGCATAGGATTGCACCTTAAGATAACTTCAGCTCGAGTGACGTGACATTGCCTTCTCTGCTCCCCAGAGAGAACTACCGCTTCAGAACTTTGCTCAAGCTCCCTGAGGCAGCCTTTATCTCTGCTGATCGAGTCCTGAAAGAGGAGTCCTTCAAGAATCTGACTGGTGAAAGCCAACAGATCTCACAGTGCAGAACTGAATGAGCACAACGAAGCAGGGGCTCTTCCTCGTTGTAGTTCAATGGTTTCTTTCTTGCTAGTTTTTCCTCATTTTCACTACAAGAAGGAGGGCAATGCTCGTCTCACTTGCAAAACCCAACTTTGTGGGAGGAAGCTGTAGAGATGTAAAACAGGAAGCGTTCTCTGGACAGGAGCTTGCAGCAACAGAGGTTGTAGAGCAGAAAGGGCTTGACGCTGAGGAGGTGTGGTTGGAACAGATCTCAAGGGACTTTTAAAACTACTTCCTCTGAGATACTCTTTCCCAGTGCTGAGCAGCCAGGAAAACCCACCACGTGCCTCTGAAGCAACACAATGTCGTAAAAGAAGAAGGGAACGCAGAGGATATAGAAGTGTGTGAAGTGCCATCTTTGCAAATGGTGAACCCCCTGTTGCACACAGAACAAAGTTGTTTAAAAAATTTTTTTTTTTTCTTGCGTATCAAGTCAATGAAATGGGTACATTGGGCTCCAGGTGGTGCAGACCCACCTCTGTCTTAATGCTTCGCTGCAGGCTGATTACGTGCACAATGATAGGTGAACTTTTAGATAGGTTTGTAGTGGCGGCATACCAAGAATGAAGCCTCAGTCAGGCCTATTTTGTTTAAACAGGTCTGTAATGGGAACAGGGATCCTACAATGGCCGGAATCAGTGGTACAACTGGGGTTGGATCTCAGGGCTGATGTCCAGGACCTCACAGTCCAGCGTGGGCCCCCCCCCCCATGACCACCCAGAAGGCAGCAGGTGACAGGGCAGCAGTGATGGACAAGCATTTTATATTTATCCAGTGAGAGCCAGTGTAGTGTAGTGGTTCGAATGCCAGACTGGGACTTGGGAGATCCAGGTTCTAGTCCCTGCTTGGCCATGAAGCTCACTTGGTGACTCTGGGCCAGTCACAGACTCTCAGCCTAGCCTACCTCACAGGGTTGTTGTGAGGATAAAATGGAGAGGAGGAGGACTATGTACGCCATCTAGGGTTCCTCTTAAGAGGAAAAAGGTGGGACATAAGTGCAAGAATGAATACTTAGGGGGCAGCTGGCCATGCCTGCACATGGTTACAGATGCTCATTTTATTATTTTTACTTTAAATATATATTATCCTTTTCTACAACAAAATGGGTCTTATTCCCAAGTAAGAAATGCCCTTTCCCCACACCATGGTCCAATACATGTTTCTCTGTTTACAGCCAAATCGTTCAATTATAAACACTTTTACTTATAAACAGATTTCAATCCAATATTCACGTTAAGCATGCTTAGAGCTGTGGCCTAAGGCTGAGCTCCTATGCACACTTATGCAAGAGTAAGCCCCATTGAATTCAAAGACACTTATTTCTGAGCAAACTTTCACTGGCTTGGACTGCACAGAAGCATTCTACAAATATGAGAATTATCCCAGTGACTTTAATAGGACTTCTCAAGAGGAAATAGACTGCAGCTTAAATCTTCAGTTATGAACAATGGTCAAGGTGCCCCCTGCACCTAATAAAAGTTCCAAATGAAAAGAAAACCAGATCAGTAAGACAGCACCTCCTTTGCCTAGATAATTATATTTAGAACCTATATCATTATCTCAGGGCTGAGCCCTAGTAACCTTCTTACAACCAAGAGGCGCTTTCTTGACAAACAAAGGCAAACTAAGGTCAGGACACAGCAGTAAGAAGTCATAAGACCACCTTAAGAAATGTGGGACATTCAATATACTTGAAACTGAAACTATAATTATTCTGTATTGTATGTGAAATGAATGTAGGAATACAAATAGATTAAAAGTGGAAAGGAGTACAAACTCTGTTTAGTGCCATTTGAGTAATTTGTAATATGAAACTAGATAGCTGAAGAGCAAAATAGATTTTTTTTTTAAAAAGAGTCCAGATACAACAAGCATTACCACCATTCTCTGGCAAACCTCTTGTGCCTTTAACCGCTAGATGTCAGCTTCCCAAATCACTGTATCTCCATGCCAAGAAAAACTTCACCTACTGAATTTCTATCCAGCAAATAGCTGTTAAAGAAACAGGAACTTTATCAGAATAAAACATGGTGACCTTAGCTGAAATAAAATTAAAAATTCATCCACCCACACAAGGCACAAGATTGCATTAAACATCAGAACGCCTTTTTAAAAAACATTTGACTATTTTTGTATCTTCTGGAATCTGTCCAAAAAAGACATTTGGGACATATTTTCAAGCTTTTCTCCTAACTGCAGGAGCTAGAAAGCTCTGTATGTGCATGTGTGAGGGAGAGACTGAGAGAGACAGAGTGAGTGCCCAAAGTGGTGACATTAAATGCATTAATGCACTTGATGTGACTGGGTTTAAAAAAAAAAAAACCAATAGCAGCTGCAGAGGGTGATAGCTGGATTGGGACTGTAGCACACAAAGAGAGGTGTGTGGTTTTAAACCCTTTCTCCCATACTCCATTCCCACGGAGGATAAGGCTGTATTATCTCCAGTATCAGAGGCAGCATGCTCTCAATACCAATTGCAGGGCGATTGCACAATAAAAGCCTCATCTGGAAGCACTCTATGTCAAAATTTGGAATATTTCATGAACCTGCATGTCATCCTTGTCCAGGAGCCATTCTCCGTTTTGCCCCATTTGTAATACACTGCTGGCAAAACCCAAGAAAACATCAGGAGCTGTCCATATGTATTAACAAACGCGGGACAGTAGGGAGAAGGGTTTTGTTGCAAGTGCATACACTTTTCAAGGGTATTTCACGTACATTCTAAAGAACACACTGTGAGGAGGCTCGGTTTTGTGGCGTCCCCTCCCTTCCCCAACAAGCAACCCAACAGTTCTTGCTCAGGCCATCTCAGTGCTTTATAGAAAGTGGCAAAGAGCTCAATCCTTTCCCAGGACTCTTTGCTACACGTAACACAAGGGACAAGAATGAGACTCTCTCGCTGTTCAACAGCACCTAAAGCAGGAGTGGGGAACCTCCAGCCATTGTTGGATTTCAACTCCCATCAGCCCATGCCAACATGACCAATGGTCAGGGATGAAGGGGATTGTAGTCCAACAACATAGCCATAGTTCAGTGGCAGAGCACATGCCTGGCATGTGGAAGGTCCCAGAGTCTATCGGCAGGCAGGGCTGGAAACACTCCTGCCTGGATGCGCCTGATGTTGTCTGATTTCAGAAGCTAACCAGGGTCAGCCCTGGTTAGTACTTGGATGGGAAACCACCTAGGAATCAGGCTTCTGGCACTGAGCAGGGGGTTGGACTCGATGGTCTTGTAGGCCCCTTCCAACCCTATGAGTTCTACAAACCCCTGGGGAGCCACTGCCAGTCAGTGTGGACAATATTGGGCTAGACGGACCAATGGTCTGACTCAGTAGAAGGCATCTTCCTATGTTCCCAGCATATGGAGGGCCGCACTTTCCCCACCCCTGACCTAAAGGCTGCAAGCCTATGCACACCAGGGGTAAAAGGCCCCTGACTGCAGCGGGGTTCGTTTCCTCATAAACATGCATACGATTGTGATAGTGACATGATCTCAACATGTCTCTAAGAGGCAGGAGGGGGTGGGAACAAATACGCAGGCAGTGCCCCCTCCTTTCCTCTTAGCGAGCTTTAGGAACGAGGCACAAGCCCCCCCCCCTTGCATAAACGTTCACAGACTATCTTCAGCAGCTCAAGGTGAGTGAAGGTGCTCTGAACGCTGACTGCCTCCCGCGCTGCTCTTCTTCACCTAACAGCGCGGCCCCCACGCCCGATCATGCCCTTGGAGAGGGTGGGGGCACGACCCGCTTGCGGCCGAGAAGAAAAACAGCGGCGCAGCTGCACCAAGACTTACGACGGGTGGGCGAGGATGGGATTGGATGGCCGCGCCTGCGGGATCAGCGACCATCAATCGGGCAGGAGACTGGCACGGCGAATGCCTCGTCGCTTGGGCACCGCGTTGCGGTGAGGCTGCGCGCGCACCCCCTAATCCAGCATCCTAGTCCGCGGTGTTTTCCTAGCGCAGGTGCTTGCGGGAAGCCCACGAGCAGGATGGAGCAACGGGCATTCGGAACCACGCTGCCTCCCACCCCCAAACTTCGGGAGGCTGTTTCGCTATTGTGGTTAATAGCCGTCGATAGAATAAGAATGTTTCCCTTGTCTCTAAAAGTCCTTCACTCTAATACGAAAAATACTGGGGGGGGGGGGTCGTCTTGCGATTACTCACTGGTGGGGTGACAAGAGTACTCTGAACATGCTCAGAGGCACTCCGGCCTATATCACATGCTGGAGGCCTGAGAAGGAACGTACGTGGGAGGGCAGAGAGACACGAGCCCTCCCCTCCCCGCTCCAAATTCCCCCCCAGGACGGGACCATCCATGCCCCCCCGGGTTTGTAAAGAGGCTCGCTCGCTCTCCGCCCCCGCTCCCTGGGGCTTTCTCCCCAAGCTCTTCGGGAGCCACTTCCCTTCCCGGCGTCCCCCGAGGTGGCTCGCGCCCGCCCTCCTCCCAGCCCCGCCGGGCGCTGCTGCTCGCCTACTCGGCGTAGCCGGTGCTCCAGGGCAGCCGGCGGCGGCTCTCGCGGGGGCTCTGCACGGCTCTGCCCGTGCGGTCATCCGCCAGCAGAAGTTCCTCCGGCGTGAGCTGCAGGAACGCCGGGCGCGCGAAGCTGCCTCGGGGCGGCTCCCGGCAGGAGCTGCTGCTGCTGCTGCTGCTGCTGGCGGCGGGCGCGGCGCTGGAGCTGGGCCCGGGGGGAGCGGCCGGCGGCGGCGGCGAGGCGGAGGCCGAGGCGGGCAGCGGGCTCGAGGGGCGCCCTCCGCCTCCCAGGCCCCCGACTAGTTGCGCCATCGCCGAGCGCACCCTGCCCAACATGCTGCAGCCGGGCGCCGCGGGCTCGGTGCGGCCGGAGAGGGAGGCGCGCTGGCTGGCTGCGCTCCCCGCCTCCTCCTCCGCCGCCGCCGCCGCCTCCCCGCTCGGGCTGCAACTCCGCCGCGTCAGGGAATCTCCGAGCACCTTCCCTCTCCTCTCCCTCGCCCCCCGAGCGGCTCTCGTCCCCCTGGGCGGCTTCGGCGTCCCCTGCCCGCCCCTCTGCTGTAAAACACCGCTCTGCATCGAAGCACCGCGGCGCTTTCTTCCTCGGGGCGCGCGCCTCCCCATCCCGCGCAGGGCCCTTGTGCGCCTGGGGAGAGCGCGCCGCCGCCCTGTGCCTCCAGCAGCTCCTGGTGGCGTCAGAGACCAATATCCCCCGAAGGAACAGGGACCTGAACGTTAGGTGTGCCCCAGCGTCCCCCTAAAACCCTGTTGTGCTCCCAAGAGCCCCCACAGCCCGGCCTTTTGCCTCTCCTTTGTCCCCAGCCATGTGGCTATGCTTCCCGGAGTGCACCCTGGGCTGCAACTTGGGGCTAAAGCCAAACAGAGACAAGGAGGCTGGGGGATGTTGACCTGGTGCTGAATGGGGTACGGCTACCCTTGAAAGACCAGGTCTGCAGCCTGGGGGTCATTTTGGACTCCCAGCTGTCCATGGAGGCTCAGGTGTCAGCTGTGAGCCGGGCAGCGCTGTATCAACTCCATCTGATATGGCGGCTGCACCCCTTCCTTCCCGACCATCTGCTCCCATCGGTAGTACATGCCCTGGTCTCCTCTCGTTTAGACTACTGTAATGCGCTCTACGTGGGGTTACCCTTGAAGACGGTTCGGAAGCTGCAGCTGGTACAGAACGCGGCGGCTCGCCTGATTAAAGGCAGCTTCTGGTGAGATCACATCACTCCAGTGCTGAAGGAGTTGCACTGGTTACCAGTTGTTTTCCGGGCCAAATTCAAGGTGTTGGTTTTGACCTTTAAAACCCTATATGGTTCCGGCCCAACCTATCTTAAGGAGCACCTCCAGCACCACCAGACAGGCCGCTTAACAAGATCAGCCTCGGATGGCCTTCTCTCTGTCCCATCAGCCAGGACAGCTAGACTGGTGGGGACGAGGGAGAGGGCCTTTTCTGTGGTGGCCCCCACTCTGTGGAACTCCCTCCCTAGGGAACTCCGTCATGCCCCCTCTTTAATGAGCTTCCGTCGTGCATTAAAAACGTGGTTGTTCAGGCAGGCATTTGGGGTGGGTTAGGGTATTTTAGAAAATGTTTTTATTGTAGAATCTTACTGTTTTAAACTGTTTTATTGTATGTTGTACATCGCCCAGAGTGGCTGGGTGACCAGCCAGATGGGCGATTAATAAATTTAATAATAAATAAAATAAACATCCCCCCCCCCGCAAATGACCACCCAGAGAACAGCAAGTGATGAGGGCATCAGAAGCAAATAACATTTTATACTTGTAGGTCATGATGGTGCTATGATTTAAGTGAGTTTAAAATGCAAAAATGCACATGCTCAGTGTGTGTGTGTGTGTGTGTGTAAAATCAGGGTTAGCAAACATTTTAACATATAATGTTAAAGCAGTTGTAAAGCATGGAGGGGAGGGGGTGAAGAGAAACATTAGTTGTGTGCTTCAAACCGAAGTAGTACACATAGCTGTCTAAAGGGGTGGGGGGAATAAGATCATTAAGTCCAGGGTCTAAAATGACCTAGCTGCACTACTGATATTTCCACATTGTGTCCCTAATTCTTTTCTGTATAACGCTCATTGGCTCCCCATCCTGCAGAGATTTCACAGCCTTAGAAATCACGCTGACACCCTAGCCCTTCTTTGCTTTAGTGAACCCACTGAACTGACTCCCCAACACACACGCACACATGCACACACACTGTTCTTAGTGTCCCACTTTGTTATATTGTTTTTGGTTTGGGTTTGGTCTGAATGACCTTTCAGGGGTCCCTTAGAGCCCAGTGCCTTCAATTGCAAAGAGATTCAGGATCCCTTCCAACAATGTAAGTTTTGACTCTAAAGACCTGGTTCACACATAACCACCCAGAGAACGGGTTGTGTATGGGCTGCTGTTGAATCGTGGGCTGTTGAATCATGGGTTCTTACATGCAAATTCTGCACAATGGTTTAATTACAGGTTGTTGACCACAAACAACCTAGATTTCACAACCCAACAACAAACCATGGGTTCTCTTCCTGGGGTGTTCGTGGTTAACCCAGAGTTAAACCATAGTGCAGGGTTCACACATAACACCAACCCATGATTCAATAACAACCCATTCTCAGCCTGTACTCTGCGTTATCATTACCTGCAAACCAGGCCCAAGATTTGTGAAAGTACAGCTATCAGTGTGGGCGCCCCAAGGCAGTCCCTCTTTAAGTACAGTTGATAGCTAGTAACATTCTGGTGATGTATTTCTAGGATGGCCCAGGCCAGGAAGGCATAAGTGCTGGGCGGAGATTGGGGGATGGGGCAAAAGAGGTCTGTGTGTCTTGCAGGAAATCAGTCTGTGCTGCAAGTGGGTCTGAAAGAAAGCAGACAGCTGACTTTGCTCTCTGCAGGAATTCCTATAGCACTATGGGTTCTGCTAGACATCTGATGGGGAACAGGAATCTTTTGGGAGTGCTAATGCCATTGACCCTCATCTTATGCTCAGCCTGTATATGTGTATTAATAAACCTTATATCAGAGAAATGGCATAAGTCTTCAGTGTCTTCCTTCTAAGGAAACGGAACCCTGGGTAAACTGGAGCCCCTGAAACTTCTCACTGCATGGACGTGGGGTGCTCATGTGTAACAATATTCAGTGCCCCAGGGATGCTCATGGCCTCTGTCCTTTACTGTTTTACATTCTTTACGGATTGTAACAGCGTCTACCTCCGCACCAACCTAATGAATTCACTTACCTAAATGCCTCCATACTTCATAGCCCAGAACATCTCACAATCTTAGAATCCCCATAAGTCCTCAGTCCTTTACTATATGTACCAGATCCTTCGTAGCAAAGGACTGAGGACAGGAAGTAAGGGTTTGTAGGACTGTGCAATATTAGAAGCATTGACCCCACTCCAGGGATTGCCTACCAAGTGTCTTCTTTCCTCAAAAGGTGCCCTCTTTGCCTGGATGACAAGTGCTCTGTTTTGCTCTTACATTTGCTCGGTTTGGGGTGATTGCTTCTATGGGGGACTTTGGTCTTTACCTGGAGGGTTCCTTCCATAGGGGATGTAAAGAAGACAGGATTTTTTGCCTGCTTGATTATGTGAGCAAGGGGAGCTGTAGGCTTCCCTTGTGATGCTGCAGAAGGAGTCATGTGGGAGCCTGAGAGTTATTTGATTTATCTCGACCTATTTTTACTGAGTCCCCTTTTCCAGGAAGTTGTAGATCTAGCTTGTTGGCTGGCTTATTGCACAGCATTACACAACAGCCTGGCAGGAAGTTTTGTACACACTTCCGGTTTTGGTGTAATTGCAGTATCACAACCCAAACTGCAGTATCACAATCACAATTGCAGCAGGATCTGCATGTGACTTGCAACCACAAAGTTCAGAGGCAAGAAGCAGAGGTGATGAAAGGAGATGAGGTCTGAGTGAGTTGTTGAGGTCAATTGCTGTGGTCTGTCCAGAGCAGGCAGCAGGAGATATCCAGGACACACTGAGATTATTAACAGAGGAAAGGATGCGAATAGGATGTACAAGCGCTCCCAGCAACAACATGTTGCAGTGTGATGTGCTACTGTTCACACTATTCCAGCCACTTCTGGACCTTGCTAGCATGCTCCCTGATAGTCTAGCCCTTGCTGCACCAGACCCCCTTGTGTTGGACATCGGAGTGCCTTGTGACTCTGTGTTTGGACTCAGCCTTGTCTGGATGTTAGTCCCAGGGCATGGTCTGAAGGCACATGAGGCAGCCACCCTGCTGAAGCGAAGCAGGTCTGGGTCTGGTCAGTGCTTGGAGGGGAGACCACCCGGGAACCACGTGTAGCCACCTTGAGTTCCATGATGGAAGAAAGGTGGGATATAAATGTAATAAACAAAACTATCTGATGGAACAAGGCTGGCTTAGACTTTAGACTGCCTTGTGACTCTTCTTGCAGATTGCCGTTACCTGGGTTGTTATTCTTTGCCTGAACCCAGCCGGCCTAGGCCTTCGACTGCCTTGGAACCCTGCTCTTGGAACTTGCCCCGCTTTGGCTTAACCTGAGGCAGGACAAGATGCAAGGGATCAAGGTGCACCTACTGCTGTTTTGAAAAACAAAAACAAAGACACTGATAGCCCCAAATGAGCGTGCTTGCTGCTGCACTCAAACAGCAATTAAAGTTCTGACGCACATGATGATGGTGTGTGTGTCTCTCTTGCTCTGGTGTCAGACAGTAGCAAGGCTGCGCATGGGCCTATACACTGTGAGGAGGATGAGGGCGGAGTAACACATCCATCACACTAATGGTTCTGACTGTTCCAGAGACATACTGTGCTAATGTTTCAAATGTAGAAAGATGTAGAAATATGCCTGCCTGACGTCACAGAGAACCTGGAATGGTGGCCCAGAGCTTTCACCTTCTCCATTCATTTCAGCATGCTTCCTTCACTGCCTGTAAAAGGACATTGTTAATTACACCATGTTTTGCCAAAGGAAGGGAGAGGAAATATTACACTTTCCAAGGTGAGAAGAGCGTTGGCCGCATTTTCTTTCCTATGCAAACGGTGCTCTGATTTCCAGTCAGTTGCTTTGCGCTGGTGCCATTTAGGCGCTCTGGCCTGTGTGATGCTTTGCTCAGACCAGCATACAACAGATTTATTGGAACAACTTGGCCACGTCCGTGGCAATGCAGGCAAGAAAGATGATGACCCCTTTGTTTCCCACAAAGTACGGCTGTGATCCCACAGAATTTTCCAGTGTTTGTGCCCTTGCTGTACCTGCCCAGGGATAAAGGTGCTAAGGCAGCGCCTTTAAAGGGATAAAGGTGCTAAGGCAGCACTTTTCTTGGCATGAAAATCCTGCAAAAAGTCAAAGCAATGATGGCTAGTCAGGGTAACGGGAGATGGCTGGTGGCTTATTTTGCAATCAGGAGAGACCTTCAGTCGAAAATGCATAGTTGTTAAAAGAGGTAGGAAAGGAAGTTCTTCTAGCTAGATGATGTATCTGCTTCTGTTCCTTGGCAAGGAGTCCAAGGAAAAGCGGAACTGTAAGCTTCAAAGGGGATCTTTCCAGTTGCTCTAGTCACCCCCAAAATGTTAGCAAATGTATATGTGGTGTGTGGTCTTGTGATTGCCCTGTGCTCTTCTTCTGGCTTTTCATATTTAAGTTACTGCAAAACAGAGAAGATTATTATTGCTTGAACTTGAAAGTGACCTGGGGTGGTGCTGCTTGTGTAACTTAATGAGGAAATGACACTTGGGAGTGGACAATATATGGTGTAGGCAGATAGGAGGGTGGGAGCCTTTCTGGAAACCAAAGCCCTTTCAAACCTAGCTGTTTTCAGAATGTTTTTGAACCATAAGGACTAGAAACGTGCTTTAAAACAGAAAGCTGGGATACTCCGGATGCTCAATTGTCTGCTGGAGTCTACATTCCACACTTGCAAGGTAAGCTTCTGGAGGAAAAAAACACACTTGGAACAGAGAAAGGCCACGTTAATTAGGACGACCCTCACTGGTGATCATTCTTGACAGGGCAGACAGCATGACCAAACATTGCTCAGTGACCACTGTAATAAAAAGAAAAAAAAACCTCCAGTGCCCTGAGGGCCAGTTCTTGTTACAGCTGTATTACTGCTGAAGTCAACTCATCATAACTCTAAGTGGTGATTTATAGCAGCAGCTATGATGATCATAATTCCTTGAATATCCTTTGATCTATAATGACCATCAGAATAATAGTTCTGCAGTTGTCAGTTATGCAGTTCTTTTCTAGTGCTCATCATTGAAGATGGTAAATGATTCTGTTCACAGCAAGTACAGATTCTGTACCATTAAAAAGAAGATTTAAGCTGCAATCCTATACCCACTTTCCTGGGAGTAAGTCCCACTGAAATAAATGGGACATGGTTCTGAGTAGACATGTACAGGATTGCACTGTTAGGTTGCAGTCCTAAAGTAAACACACTAGGAAGTAAGCCCCACTGAAGAGAGTGAGACTTACTTCTGAATAAACATGCATAGGATTGTGCTGTAAAAGTCGAGGGATGGACAGCCTGTATTCTCAGGAGCCACTCTGTTCTCCAAACAGTGGTCCAGGGATCACCCACCAGCTAGAGAACCACGGGCCACTGGGAGGATGCACCCCCTGCCTCCCAAGGAAGAATGTCATGGCAAGGGCAGACCAACCAAGTTCCATACATAGACCAGAGAAGGAACAGCTGCAGAGAGCTTATTTTGCCTTTCCCTGCCAGAAAGAACACCTATAAGAACATTGAAACCAATAACTAGCACCTGGGGTTTGCTTTTTACCTCTTCCCTCCCAATCCCTTTTCTTTTTGTGTTGTGTCTTTTAGATTGTAAGCCTTTTTTGTTTTTGTTTTTTAACTGTTTTAGCATATTTATTTCAAATTTATGTATTCTCAGATATTTGTGGATTCTCAAATATATCTGTCATGGCAATGAATTAATGTACAAACTACATTCATAGCTTTACTAGTAAGGTCATTACAATATCATATAATCAGACTTGAAGATTCTAAAGGTTGTATCCAGACTAAAGTTGCAATCCTACACGCACTGACTTGAACTCAATAGGACTTCCTTCTGAAGAGACAGATATAGGATTGTACTGTAAGTTAGTTGAACTTGGTCCTATTGAAATCCATGGGTCAAAGAAGTCAAGTGTTACATTAAGACCCACTCGTTTCAGTGGGAACAAAATGCAGCTCACTCAGAACACAGTTCTGTGGCCCTTAGAGAGTGTCCAAGGGGCCGCTGGATGCGTATAGTGACAACTGCATGGTTTTTAAAATGGGAAAATCTTCACAAAATCCTTCTTTGGCAGCATTAAAGAAAACTGAAATATTCACAGCTAAATTTTGAAGCTTCAAATCTTTTTTTTTTTTCTGTCCAGAGGGGCAGTAACAGTCACAATAATATTTGCTGCAGAAACTGTCCTGCTGTATCTTGTCACTAGGGCAAGTGATGAATCTTTAGGCAAGCTGCCCTTTTCTTTCTTCCTGGACTTTCAGGAAGTCCTCATCTGTGTTTCTGAGAGGAGGAACTCCTATATGGATGTCAGAGGACTCAGTACAGTTTTGAGGGGGCAAGTGAGTGTGACTGTTCAGCCTTCTAGTATAAAGAGCAGTTGGTAGGTGGTGACCTTTAAGGAAATTATTCAAAGGCAATAGAAAATATAGATGAATAACTTTTTAACTGGATTAGAGCATGTATCTAAGTGACGTCCTATGTTCAGCTTTCATAAAGATAGCTCTACTTAGCTGTAACTGACTATCCCACCTTGTCTCTATCCATTCCTGCATCTGATGAAATAGGTTTTACCTATAGAAGAAACTAAAACGATCTATTTAGAAACTAAAATTAAACTCCTAGTCTAAAAGGTGCTATTTAATTATTCTACTGATTTTTAACTGGATATATATCTGGGAAGTGTATGAGTCATGTTTTACATGGAAAACATGGAAAATGTAGATTTTTCAGGAATTAACACTGAACCATTATTGTAGTAGTCGCAATCTGTACCATATACAAATCCACAGAAATCCTTTTATTAGGGACAACTGTTATGGCCACTCTCAAGGAAGGTGACAATGGGCTGTCTTCTAAGACTCTCAAGGACCTGTTTTAACATCTGGGTTATGTTGTTATATGCATTTATTTATTTATTTATTACATTTATATCCCGCTATTTTTCCTCTTTAAGAAACCCAAGGCGGCGTACATAATCCTCCTCCTCTCCATTTTATCCTCACAACAACAACCCTGTGAGGTAGGTTGGGCTGAGAGTCTGTGACTGGCCCAAAGTCACCCAGTGAGCTTCCATGGCCGAGTGGGGACTAGAACCTGGATCTCCCGGCTCCCAGTCCAACACTCTCGCCACTACACCACACTGGCTCTCTATGCATCTCTATGCATCTCTAGATTCATTTACAAAAGAGCTCATGCAGTAATTTACAAATGTCCAGTATGATAGATACCATTCCTGTGCTAAAGCATGGTTGCAGTTTAACTGATACATTGCTGAGTTTATTTCAATATATCAGTGGACAGCATTTTAACAATTTCCCTATTGATGCACGATTCCATTGCATCATTCAGTTATCTGCTTTAAGCTGCCTTAGTTCTTTTTTTCTTTTTTCTTTTCTTTTTAACAATCAAGTTGCCTATCCTTCATAATGGCTAGGAATTGTGAACGTGCCCATTGTTACATATCCAAAATGCTGCAACGAATTCAGTACTCCAGGATAATGGACAGTCCAGCATCAGAATATTTAAAGGTTCTCTTCAATTGCATGTGATAAAGCAGTTGAACAAGCTTGCAGTAAAGATTTATAAGCAAAAAGTAGCTTGACTGGATTAACACAAAACCAATCTATAGTTTATTGTGACATTCTTCTAGATGCTAAGGAGAATAGACTCCTCCAGCATAGTAGAAACTGTGCATACTTTGCTGCTGTCTGATCTTATGCTTAATCCCTGGTTTTATTGTAGGAAAAGTTGTTCACTATTTTTTTTGTAGTTTATGTATATTATTCTTTTGTTTGTACATTGCTTCAAGGGCTCACTGATTGGAGGGATGTTCCAAATAAATTCTAAATAAATAAAATAAATCAACAAAACGTATCCAGTGGATGAAGTAAGCACTACAAGGTGTCTGACTCAAAAGAATGAAAAGAAACAGAATGCCTCCCCTTCACAAAACCAAAACGGTGGGGCATAGCAGGAAGCAGGCCACTCCTGCAGTTCTTTGGCATTAAAAAAAAGGTATCTGGCTGGATGAGTTCAGCTGCACAACACTGATGTCAGGCAGCAGAGGACTGCACAGTTCCAGAAGACTTTAAAAAACCCGCTAAAACAAGTTCACAATATAGAGCAGTTAGAGAAGAAGAACTGTAGTCTTCATCTTACTTGCCTCGATACACATTTTACACAACAATCATTCCATTTGATATCCCCTTTTTCCCAGATGGAAGTATTGCAGTTCCAGAGCTGAGAAAATGTGTTTTTCTTGTGGAAATACCAGAAAATCAAAAGAGGCAGTGCAGATAGTGCATCTCATCTTGGAAATACGCTTTTGTTTTACACACACACGCACACACAGAGACATGGAAAGGCCCTTAGACTACGAGCTCTTAACAACTGCTGTTATCCATGGCAAGCCCATGAAGGATGGCAATCAGTGTATGTGTGACTGGGACACATTATTTTTTTATCCCTCTGCACAGCAAGGGATATTCAGTCATAAACTACACCGCCTCCTTTTTAATAAACTCAGAAGAGTCCACTTGTAAAGAACCAAATCTTTAATGAATGTCTGGCTATCCATATCAGAAATTAGTCTGTGGTGGCAAGAAGTGAGAAAGTGCCACAGCTGCTCAGAGGCCAACTTATTGTAGCATAATCTTTTTATAGACAACAGCCCGCCTTATCAAAATGATGGGGCAGGCTGAGCTATTAGGGAATCCTCAAGGAAGTGTAGTCTGTGTGATACCTGCTGCTTTCTCTCTCTGACTCATTGACTGAACACACACACATTTTTTTTAAAGAAGTATCAGAGATGACTTTTCCCTACAGATGTTTAGTTATGGGGTAAGAATTGCTAGAGACTAGGTGTTTATCCCCATAAGGTTCCACCCAAGAGGCGTAAGCATCATTGCCTTGGGTCCCGGTGTGAAGCTCTGGGTTTCCATGACGACACTGAGCACTGCAGAAATGTCTGCTGCATTGCTTTGAAGGTGTGATTTGTGGTGAGGAGCCTTCCTTAAATCCAGAGCCTTGCATTATAATTACCTTGCATTATGGGGCACAGACTCCAAACAGAAAAACAACGACAACTGAGAGATCCTCTTGACATACCTGACGGTTCCACGCAAACTGCCCTAGGACGTAACATTTGCTTATACATGTTCGAAGCATTTCACATGCATTATCTTGCTGTAACCTTTACAAGAACTCCAAGTATGATTATATATTATATTGTATATATTATTATATTGTCAGGAGTATTGCGCCCACATTGCAGATGGGAGGCTGAGAGACACTGGTGTGCCGGGATGATGCTTGCTGATGTTCATATTCCAGCATTTCCCCCAGGGACCTCAAGGGTTCTTTTATCCCCCAAGGATCTCAAGGGTTCATACATGGTTCTTTTATCCTCGCAACAACCCTGTGAGGTTGGTTAGGCTGAGAAATATTGACTGGGCCAAGGTCACCCAGTGAAATTCATGGCTCAGTAGGGACTTGAACATGGGTCTCCCCTATCCAAGTCCAACCCATTAACCACTATACCACATAGGCTCGTGGCAGAGCAAAATTCAAACCCAGGACATCCTGATTCATATGTAAGTCTCGGGCACAATCCTATGAAGATAGTCAGCAGCCTCTGAACTGGGAGGCTGCTGAGTATCAAGTGCACGGTGGTGGCTGGGCTGTGGAGGAGATCTTTGCCTCCGCTCTCCAGCCACCCTGCATTTCTGCTAGACAGGTGATTTCGCCTGTCTAGCAGCAGTACTTCGCAGGGGGAAAGAAGGAAGCTGGGGCAGCCATAGGAAATGCCTGTATAGCCACTGCTGCAGTCTCCTCCTCTCCCCACCCCTTGGAATGCCCCCTTTCCCTATCTCCACGCTCCATTTCTGAGTGTGGAAAAGTAGCCAGAACTGTGCTGGCTATGGCAGGGAAGGGTGGGGAGCACAGTTTCTGGGCTCTAAGGTCAGAGCTCTGTTTTCTGCCTTGGATCCCGGAAACCAAGCAATCCTATGTCCCCACAGACACTCTCTAGGGACATAGGATTGCTCCCTCCACCACTACTATGCTACCATATTTCCTAGGCTATATATTTTTATTTATTTATTTGTTACATTTCTATACCACCCAATAGCTAAAGCTATATAATGAAGCATAATATAAAAACCTCTACAAGTTTTAAACAACATAATAAAACCAAAGTAAAAGCCAGCAGCAGTGCAAATATCTAAATGTGCACTAAGAGAGCAATGGATTAACTGGAGGCTCAGAACTTGGAGCACTCCATAATTTAGGCTTCTTGCCCTTAGGATTGCTCTCTAACACAGTTTTTAAAATGGAAGGGCTAAAATGGGTCTTCCCATGAGAATAAAAAGGTCTTCACCTGGTGTTGAAAAACACTGCAATGTAGGTTCCAGGCAAACCTCTCTGGAAAGGACTTTGCACAACTGGGATGCCACCACTGAAAAGACCCTCTTCTTGCTTCTGAGACGAGGGTTATGGAATGAGAATACTTTCTTCAAACCCTTACAGTCACCTTGCTGCTGGATACATTAAAAAAGGCGGCGGGGGGGAGGGTCTTATTATTACTGATACATCTCTAAGTCTAGGAAAGGATGAGAGGAAACATAAGGAAAAATTCTGCAATAAAAATGATTGCTTAGGTCTGATGGTGTTTGGAGGAACCTAACAGGAGGGATGTTGGAGAAATCTGCAATGAGTTCAGATTTCTGTGAATCGAAGCTGCAGATTCTGCAGTGGACTGGGCAGATTCTGTGGACTTGCTGACCAATTTTTTAACACTGGGGGGATTTGTGCAAGTGCGCAAATGCGCATTAGCGCAAGTGCACATTAGCGCAAGTGCGCATTAGCAGAAGTGCACATTAGCGCAAGTGGAACAAAATTCTCATGCAGTCCTAAAAAAAATTCAGTTCTGTCAATGAGCAGACAACAGAATGAAAGACGCCTGACCACCTGAGAAACTCAGACGGGACAGATTTAACAAAACCCTTACATCCCTACCTGACCATGTTCTCTTTGTTCAAGGCAGGGTGTCAGACCTGCCAAGAAGCCAAATCTATTCTTGTCAGTGCATTTCCTAAGAAGTGCTTGGTTTCATGGTGAAGTGAATTTGACTCTGTATGCAATTGTTGTTCCTGTTTTTAATCAGCTTGTCCTGGTCCTTGGAATTCCCAGTAGACTCAAAATGCAAGCTCTCCTGTTTCCTTGCTGTGCCTGCACTTAAGCTGAGTCAGTTCAAAAGTGCAGAATATTTCTGGCTTCATTCAGCCACTCTCCAGTAAAATATCGTGTCAGATGGCCCAATCAGAGAGGTTTCTAAAGACTGGCAAATGTGTTTTGGGAACTTTACCTCCAGTCTTGCTGTATGCTACCATCTAGTGACTAAAAGTAGGAATGTCACCGCTTTCTGCTGTAATGTCCAATAATGGAGAGAATATTCCCTGCACAGAAATATATGGTTGGTTTCTTGGGGCCTGTCTACATGGGAGATTTCCTTCGATGCTGTTGTAGCTTAAAGTTGGTAGGGACAAATGACATCATAGCCAATCCGCAGCCAACAAGCTGCATCCCTCTTGGGAAGCCACGTTGTCTGAACGTCCTTTTACTCTGTATTTTTTACTTAAAGCAGCTCCTTATTCCCAGGCGCTTGTTTTCTGGAGTTTATCATAGGTGGCCGCTTACACATCACCAAAAAGAGAGGAAATGCATCACTTAAGAAAGAGGACAAAAGAGGACAGAGAATTGCATAATATTTACATATGCTAATTTATATGTCAAGATGCAAATTTAGAAATAGTTACTATAACTTAAATAGAAATACAATACATCTCACCATAACAGGGAAGACTGTGACCAGGTGACCGGTGTCCCGGTTTAGGCTGGTGTCCAGGTATCCTATAATTAGAAAGTGAACACAAGGCCTTGGCCAGAAGCTTACATTCTTTGTGAAAATGCAAAACAATAAAGCAGAAAGAATGGCAACAGGTAAATGGAAGAACAAAGGAAGCAATTTAGCCCTGGAATGGTTGAGTAAAGAGATAATCTTGGGACACTTATTAAACCAGGGGTGGGCAACCCGCAGCCATATTTTGTTCGTATTATAATACTTTGAAACCACCCATCATCAAATAGATATCATTATCAGGATAGTATAAAAAGAATACCAAAATGGTAATATATCATAAAATACTACAAACTTAAAATGCAACCATAATTTCTTTTTCAAAGGCAGAAATATACAGAACAGACTGGCCAGCTAAAATGCCTGGGTCAACAAGAAAGTTTTTGCCTAGAGCTGAAATGATAACAGAGTTGGGCTGCATTATCATTTATTTGTTTGTTTGTTTCTAGTATTGTAACTTTCCCTTTGGCCCTCTGCAAGAAATCAGTCAAGACCTTTGGCAAGAGTGATGTGTCCCTTCCGCAGCAGCCCACTGGGCAGGAGAGAGAGAGAGAGAGAGAGAGAGAGAAGGGGTGGCTGAAAGAGAGAAAGCAAGCAAGCAAGAAAAGGGGTGGCGGGAGAAAGAGAGAGAGAGAGAGAAGGGGTTGATAGAAGGAGAGAAAGAAGAAAAGAAAGAAAAATGGTGATAGAAAGAGAAAGAAAGAAAGAAAGAAAGAAAGAACGAACGAACGGCAGAAAGAGAGAAAGGCAGAGAGAAAGAAAGAAAGAAAGAAAGGGTGGCAGAAAGAGAGAGAGAAAGAAAGAAAGGGAAGAGAGAGAAAGGGAGGGAGGGAGGGAAGGGGTTGATAGCAAGAGAGCGAGAAATAGGAGTGGCTGCCCACTTTTGGCTCTGGCCCCTCCCACTGCTGGATTCAGTTCTGCCCACTGCCAGTATGTGTCCCCCCTGCCCTCCCCCCGGCAACAGAGTAATCCCAAGGGAATGAGGCCCTTGACAGAATAAGAAAAAAAAAAGGTTCCCAACTACTAGTGAGGGAGTCAACTGAATGGGAGCTGCGAGAGGGTTCTACAGGTAGACCACAGCTAGAGAAATTGCAAGTGCAATCCCATGACTCACCACAGCATGTGAGAGTGTTTGAACAGCCCTTGTATTGGGATCAATCCAGAACTGACTTGGGCCAATTCCAATGTTCCATTTACCTTCTGGGGTCTTAAGCGTATCAGTACTTTTGCCTCATCTCTTGTTCCTGGTTGTCCCAGTGCTAGTCTTCATGCATATGACTGTGCTTGTTGTTGTTGTTGTTCAGTCGTTCAGTCGTGTCCGACTCTTCGTGACCCCATGGACCATAGCACGCCAGGCCTTCCTGTCCTGCGCTCTCTCCCGGAGCGTGCTCAAGTTCATATTCATTTCATCCGTGATGCTATCTAGCCATCTCATCCTCTGCTGTCCCCTTCTCCTTTGGCCTTCAGTCTTTCCCAGCATCAGGGTCTTTTCCAGGGAGTTTTCTCTTCGCATTAGGTGGCCAAAATATTGGAGCTTCAGCTTCAGTATCTGTCCTTCCAATGAGCACTCAGGGTTGATTTCCTTTAGGATGGACTGATTTGACCTCCTTGCAGTCCAGGGCACTCGTAAGAGTCTTCTCCAGCACCACAGTTCGAAAGCATCAATTCTTCGGCGCTCAGCCTTCCTTATAGTCCAGCTCTCATAGCCATATATTACTACTGGGAAAACCATAGCTTTGATTAGACGGACCTTTGTCGGCAAGGTGATGTCTCTGCTTCTTACTATGCTGTCTAGGTTGGCCATAGCTTTCCTCCCAAGGAGCAAGCGTCTTTTAATTTCATGGCTACAGTCACCGTCTGCGGTGATCTTGGAGCCCAAGAAAGTAAAATCTGTCACTGCTTCCATTTCTTCCCCTTCTATATGCCAGGAAGTGATGGGGCCAGATGCCATGATCTTCATTTTTTTAATGCTGAGTTTCAAACCAGCTTTTGCACTCTCCTCTTTCACCCTCAACAAGAGGCTCTTGAGATCCTCTTCGCTTTCTGCCATTAGGGTGGTATCATCTGCATATCGGAGGTTGTTGATAATTCTCCCAGCAATCTTAATTCCGACCTCTGATTCATCCAACCCGGCATTTCTCATGATGTACTCTGCATATAAGTTAAATAAGCAGGGTGACAATATGCAGCCTTGTCGTACTCCTTTCCCAATTTTGAACCAATCGGTTGTTCCATGTCTGGTTCTTACTGTTGCTTCTTGACCCTCGTACAGGTTTCTCAGGAGATAGGTAAGGTGGTCTGGTACTCCCATCACTTTAAGAATTTGCCACAGTTTGTTGTGATCCACACAATCAAAGGCTTTAGCGTAGTCAATGAAGCAGAAATAGACATTTTTCTGGAATTCTCTTGCTTTCTCCATGATGCAGCGAATGTTGGCGATTTGATCTCTAGTTCCTCTGCCTCTTCGAAACCCAGCTTGTACTTCCGGTAGTTCTCGGTTCGCATACTGCTGAAGCCTAGCTTGTAGGATTTTGAGCATCACCTTGCTGGCATGTGAAATGAGCGCAATGGTGCGGTAGTTTGAACACTCTTTGGCGTTGCCCTTCTTTGGAATTGGAATGTAAACTGACCTTTTCCAGTCTTGTGGCCACTGTTGAGTGTTCCAGATTTGTTGGCATATTGAATGCAGCACTTTAGCAGCATCATCTTTTAGGATTTTAAATAGCTCGGCTGGAATACTGTCATCTCCGCTAGCTTTGTTGTTACTAATGCTTCCTAAGGCCCACTTGACTTCACTCTCTAGGATGTCCGGCTCAAGTTCAGTGACCGCACTATCATGGCTATCAGGGACATTCAGATCTTTCCTGTATAGTTCTTCTGTGTATTCTTGCCACCTCTTCTTAATCTCATCTGCTTCTGTTAGGTCCCTGCCTTCTTTGTCCTTGATCATGCCCGTCTTTGCACAAAACGTTCCCTTGAGATCTCCAATTTTCTTGAAGAGATCTCTAGTCTTTCCCATTCTGTTGTTTTCCTCGATTTCTTTGCATTGTTCACTTAAGAAGGCCTTCTTGTCTCTCCTTGCTATTCTCTGGAACTCTGCATTCAGTTGGGTATATCTTCCCCTTTCTCCCTTGCTTTTCGCTTCCCTTCTTTCCTCAGCTACTTGTAAAGCCTCATCAGACAGCCACTTTGCTTTCTTGAATTTCTTTTTCTTTGGGATGGATTTCGTTGCTGCCTCCTGAACAATGTTACGGACCTCCGTCCATAGTTCCTCAGGCACTCTGTCTATCAGGTCTAATCCCTGAAATCTATTCCTCACCTCCACTGTATATTCATCAGGGATATGATTTAGGTCATACCTGAACGGTTTAGTGGTTTTCCCGACGTTCTTCAATTTAAGCCGAAATTTTGCAAGAAGCAGCTCATGATCTGAGCCACAGTCAGCTCCAGGTCTTGTTTTTACTGACTGTATGGAGCTTCTCCATCTTTGGCTGCAAAGGACATAATCAATCTGATTTCGATATTGACCATCTGGTGACGTCCATGTGTAGAGTCGCCTCTTGTGCTGTTGGAAAAGAGTGTTTGCTATGATCAGCATGTTCTCTTGGCAAAACTCTATTAGCTTTTGTCCTGCTTCATTTTGTACACCAAGGCCATGCCTGCCTGTTATCCCGGTGATTTCTTGACTTCCTACTTTAGCATTCCAATCCCCTATGATGAAGAGGACATCTTTTTGGGGTGTTAGTTCTAGAAGGTGTTGTAGGTCTTCATAGAACCGATCAACCTCAGCTTCTTCGGCCTCAGTGGTTGGGGCATAGACTTGAATTACTGTGATGTTGAATGGTTTGCCTTGGATTTGTACTGAGATCATTCTATCATTTTCAAGATTGTACCCCAGTACTGCTTTTCCCACCCTTTTGTTGACTATGAGTGCTACTCCATTTCTTCTAAGGGATTCTTGCCTACAATAGTAGATATGATGGTCACCGGAATTAAATTCGCCCATGCCTGTCCATTTTAGTTCGCTGATTCCCAAGATGTCGATGTTCAATCTTGCCATCTCATGTTTGACCACCTCCAGCTTACCTTGATTCATTGATCTGACATTCCAGGTTCCTAAACAATATTGTTCTTTACAGCATCGGATTTTCTTTTCACCACCAGACACATCCACAGCTGAGTGTCCTTTCGGCTTTGGCCCAGCCGCTTCACTCTTTCTGGCGCTACTTGGAAATACCCTCTGCTCTTCCCCAGTAGCATATTGGACACCTTCCGACCTGAGGGGCTCATCTTCCGGCGTCATCTCTTTTAGCCTTGTGATACGTTCCATGGGGTTTTCTTGGCAAGAATACTGGAGTGGGTTGCCATTTCCTTCTCCAGTGGACCACATTTTGTCAGAACTCTCTGCCATGACCTGTCCGTCTTGGGTGGCCCTGCACGGCATAGCTTATGGCTTCACTGAGTTACGCAAGCCCCTTCGCCACAACAAGGCAGTGATCCATGAAGGGGATGACTGTGCTTTCCACTCCCTAATTGTGAGCTTGGGATTTGTACTGAGATTAAGGTGCTGGTAGTTTTATTACAGTGAAAGGCAGAATTTCTGTACATTTGCCACCAGTTCCTAGTGCAAAGAAGACGTGCCTAGCTGGACTTTTACTGTCTTAATTTTATTTCTTTATTTATCTATTAAATGTCTATACTGCCTAATAACCAAAGTTCTCTGGGTGGTTCACAATTAAAACCATAAAATACAACATGATAAAATACAATGTAAAAGTTTAAAACTGCAGTATTAGAATAAAAAGAAAAACCAAACTAAAACCTTGCAGTAGTAACAGGTTTAAGTAACAGATTTACAGTAACAGATTTAAAACAACAGAAACTGAAAGACTAAAATGCCTGGGAAAATAAGGTTTTTATCTGGCTTTGAAAAAAGCACAACATAGGCACAAAGTGAGCCTCCCTGGGAAGGTCATTCCACAAGTGGGGTGCCACAACAGAAAAGACTCTCTTCTTTGTAGCCAGCCACCTCACTTCCTTTGGTGGTGACTCCTGGAGGAGGACCGCTGAAAACCATCTTAGGAACTGGGCAGGTTTTCTTTTTAAGAAAAGAAAGCAGCTGCAAAAGGGATTTATTGGAAACAGAACCAATAACATTGCAAAAGGCGATCTCAAAAGTATTGTGGAGGGTATTTTGCAGTGTGTGTGGGGGGGGAGGAATGCAGGTCCATAAACATAGCTGACTGATACGGTGATTTGACATGATGCATAATACCTTTTTACTGCAGCCTTCCCCACCTGGCAGCATCCAGATGTTTTGGACTATAAATGGCCATGCTAGTTGGGAATTGTGGGAGTTGCAGTCCAGCACATCTGGGTTTTATTCTCATCTAAGCTTATTTTAAGCTTCCTTATGTCTGCCACTGCACAAGCAGCAGTGCAGCCCACAGTCTATGAGGACCTGGAACTTTTTCTGAAAGAAAGAAAATAAAAATGAATAGAGAAACAGAAAAAGATGGAAGGAAGGAAGGAAGGAAGGAAGGAAGGAAGGAAGGAAAAATAACAGAGAAATAAAAAAAGAGAGACAGGGAGCCTTTTTGGCATGAGGCTTTTATTGTGCACTTGTGATTGCATATTCATGGTAGTTTGTGGGTCCTTTATATGATGGTGTCATTTTCCAGATCCTCTCCCACTCTTTGCAATCATTATCACATTTTTTTCCTAATGAGGAGAGTCTGCTATTTTTTTTTTTTTTTAGAAAATGTGTTATAAAGCCCCATGTAATTGTGCAATTCCGCTGTACCACAGCTCCATTTGGTGACTGAATAATGAAATGTGTACAGAAGCAGAGAAAGGAAAACCTCGGAAAAAAGAACATGTAAAAGAGCCGATCTTAATCCCACAAAGAATCTGGAAGCAGAAGCCCTAGCAAAGGTGCAGGATAAAAGCTCATGTAGAAATGTCCAGGAAGGAAGGGGAGATGAGAAAGAAAAAGGCTGGGAGGAAAAAAGAAAAACAGAAGTGTCTTGCAAAGAATGGGGGTTAAAGGGAGGCTATCCTCCACCCCTGGGCACATTTACTAATTATACTTTTAGTATAAGATTATGAAGACCTTGTAAAGAACATCATCATTTTCTTTTCTTTTTAAAAAATCCTGCCACATTTCATGCACACACACTTTCACCTTTTCCTCTTGCACTTTTCCTTCTAAGGGTGCACATGGGGTTGAAGATATAACCCATCAGCAGTTCCTCATCCCAGGCTGCTGCTTACTTTCCCCCATGGCATTCACTTCCATCATGGGCTGCACCTTTGCGAACTTCAGTGCCTGCAAATTCTTCAGGCAACATGTTTCCCCATTCTTGAGGTTCTTTCTCCAGGCTCCTGGACAGACAAGCCCCGCTACTAACTGAAAACCTCCACACCCCCAGCCCATCGGCTGCCCATTCATTCTGTAGATTCCTTCAGCCACCCCAACTGGATTAGGTCACCTGGCCCTGACCCTTCAGAGTAACAGATCATCCAAAGGCCTTGCCTTCTCTTGGATAATCTTCTGGGCATCTCTCGGGCATGCTTCAGGGCTCTCATGGTGCTTCTGGAAGAAGGCATTCAGGCTGGCCAAGAGGTCATCTTTTCATCTTGTCCCAAGGTCCTAATTTGGCTGCTGTGAGACCTCCAGTCTGGTTCAGTCACATCAGCTTACAGTTCCTCTCCAAGGAAATAAAATCCCACAGATAACACCATTGTTACTTGCGCTCCACTTCTCCAAGTGATGGAAAAGTTCTAATGGGCACAGTTTTTAACCAGTTTTGGTTTTATTTGGAAGAAGATCACTGGATGCTTATTGGCATATTTAATGAATAGATATTTGTGTTTATTTACAAATATACAGATTGAGCATAGGTGGAGGCACACAGCATCAACAGAGAGCTAAATTTCACTGCTCCCACCTTCCAGAACAATCTCTGACTATTTTCTAGACAGCTGTTAAGAGCAACCAGCCATTCTCCCTAAAAAAAGGAATTGCTAGGATTATTAAGGGACTCACCAGCCGAGCTCCTGGTTCCATTAATCCTCTCTTGTCCAGCCCTCCAAGCTCACAACAATAACAGTATTAGCATGAAACACCCCAAATTTACTGAATGAAACTTGCAGGGTTTATGCTATCTCTGCAATATTGATTGCTATTTGCAGGGGTTCCTTTGAGACTGGCATCACATCTCCAAGACTTGTCCACATCAGGTGTGGTGGTAGCTGAAGAAGAAGTCTGCCTGTGTTGTGTTAGCTTCATGCTTCTGGAAACCTGGACGGTTGTGCGCTTGCCACCAAGGCATGCAATACTTTTTCATTTTCTCAGCACGTTTGGAGGCAGTTTTTCTGGTGCTCTTCTCAATGCGCTAAAAGGGAAATTCTTCTTGTTGCACTTGATAAGTACTCTTTATGTTTGTTTATATGACATTTGTACAAGACAATGAAATGACATTGTATTTAGGATTCAAACTTATTTTTAGATCAGTAGTTATTTAGTCCGTGGTAAATACATCTCCTCATGTTGATACCAACCTAAACATGAAGGTGGATTCTTGCACAATTGCTCCTCTGGAGCACAATTTGAGTGCTAGCCACCACCAAGAGGAGAAAAATAAGTTAATATCTATAATCTTGGCAATTTTATGCATCTAGAACTTCCAGGAGAATTATCCTAGGCTCCAAAGATAGGAAATATTCTATGATATTTCAAATACAATTCTGTTCCAAAACTTTTGTAGCTTTGGACATGCCCACCAGCAGTGAACCAGAGAACCCACCAGGTGGCACCTCTTCCAGCAATGATTTGAATGTTCATTGCTCATAAGTCAGTTTGTTCCAACCATTTTTAAAATAAAGAAGAAAAGGTCTCTAACATTAAACATTGAGGAGCCGAATGGTACAGAGGACCAAATCTTAACCCATATTTCTGGGGGCGTCTATCTAAACAATTTCCAAGTCCTTTCCCTGCCTTTTTGTATGTGACGGGTTACTGCTGCATTTATAAGTCACTAGTAATATTCATGGAGGCATGAAATGATACGCTTAAGAGGTACAACCTTGAATTAAGTAATTTTTCAAAGTCACGCTGCAGTCCTATACTCACTTGGGAGTAAGTCCCATCAAATGCAATGGGGCTTACTTCTGAGTGGACCTGTATGGGATTTCACTATTAGATAGGTGAATCCTTTCCATTCATGAATATCTTCTGCTTTTCTGTTCCATAAGGACTCCCAAAGCAGTTTCAAATATCAATATATGATAAATATAATATTAAAACCCACTCCCCCAAAACACAATAAAACTCAACAACAATGATCTTAGGTGTTCATGAGCCGCTGGCCCAGGGGGAATGTGAGGTGGGTGCCTCAGGCAGCAGAATTTGGATGCAATTAAGGGTGCCATCCTATGCATATTTAGTCAGAACATGGAAATGAATGGCAGGCATTCAAGAACATGGTTTGGATGCATTATGCCCCATATTAATTACTAGGAGTGGGAGTCATCTGGAGTCTCCAGTTGAGCACCAGAATTGTCTTGAGCTAGCCCTGAGCTCATAATAGGCACAGAGTTAACACAGTAGCTTTCTCCCCGCTGCTGTGTGCTGAAGTAGAAGAGTAAGTCCTCTGTCTTCCAGTGCAGAGGTAGGCAGTGTTGGGTGGTCCAGGGACTATTTTTGCCCCGCCCCTGACTCCCCTTCAGGCCACATTCCTGCTGCCACCATGCCAGTGAATCTGGCAGAGGCAATTTTTGAAAACAAGCTACATTTCACCCTTTTAGCCATCTGCAGCAGTTTGCTACCACAGCCACAAATTTTGGTGGTACGGTGGTGGTGGGCGGCGGGGGCCTCACTGGAGGGGGGAGGTAGGGTGGAGGCTGCATGTGGCCTCGGGCAATGTATTGCCCCTCCCCTCCCCTGGTGACTAGTCATTATGAGCTGGCCAACAACGCCAACAGTTCCTAGTTGCAATTTGCTCAGCTGCTACTATGCTGCTCTCCGGCTAGATTTTCAGCAGAAGATGAATGGCAGCAAAGGCATCGTCTGCATGAAAACCAGTGGTCATTTGGTCTCCTCTCAATATGCCATAAAGCACTGACGTAAATATACTTTGCGTGGCCTGGGGCCATTTAGTCAGCCTATATTAGTTTGTTGCTATATTGCCTTTGCTTCGGTGGACAATAGAGAGCTGTTCTGGGCAAGGTGGATATCTCAGCTCGGTGATGACAGATATTTCTATTGTTTAGCTTTGTTTGGCTTTGCAATTTACTTGGATGATCCCCTGCAGATGAAACTTGGGTCCCAGAGCAAAACAGGGCAGGATGGTTTAGATTACAACTGTCAGAAACAGTTATTTGGAGGTACGATTGGACAGCCAAAGAGCTCTGGAGGGAATGAAGGGAGAGCCTATTTATTCCAAAGTCTCTTACCTATTTGGGATTTGGGAATTATTTCACAGGGACTAAGCAATATTCTGCTATTAGAGGAACAGCCTTGGGAATATTTGCATTTGTGAATTTTTGTGTGCAAAGAGGGAGGAAATCTATCCACAGCCTATTTCTGTGGATGCAAGATGAAGCAGCAAACAGAAAGGGACTGAAGATCTCTGTGAAGACTGAGGGGAGGGAGAGATAGGCCAATTCCAGCAATCAGAAGTTAAAAAAAGAGACCGAGTTGGGTTTTGTTGTTTTCATGAACTGGAAAGAGGCTATGGGTAATGCCCCTGCTGGAGGACTCCTCTTCTGAGGAGCTGGATGATGGATGATGCCATTGAACCATCTATTATCAGGAGACTTGGGAGAACCTGGGACCTCAGGGGAGAGGACCATGGGTCCATCCCCACAGGAGTTTGGGAACTCTGTTTCAGAAACAGGCTGAGCGATTCCCCAGGCCCACAGGGCATCATTGCCTTAAGAGGCTAGTTGACAGGGTGCCTATAAAAAGAAGTGCCTGACTGCAAGGAAAGCCTCCTCGGGAGAAAGTGACACCTCATAAGTAGGGCTCTGACCTGAGAGCTCAATGTACTGAAGTTGAGCTCTGGGTAGGGCTTAGCAGGCTTTGGTGTTAAAAGCCTTTAGCATCTGCCTAGCCAGTGCTAGAAACAGTGCCATTCTTCTAGCTCCCATGTCTTCTATGTTGCCTCCTGGACCTTGCCCTGTGATTGATGCTCCGTGCTACTGACCCTTGGATTCCTTCTTGACTCTGCTTCTGGACTGTGTAATTATCTAGCTGCCTAAGTGTGTTTTGACCTCTGACTGCTTGCCTGTGCTTTGACCTTTCCTTGTTTCATTACCATGCTTCTTGGTTAGCTCCTTCACTCAAGAGACTGTTGCAGCCAATGCAGGACACTGTGGCCATTTTGGAAAGTATGTGGCTCTTAGCTTGGTGAGGAACTGAAGAGGGACAAGAAACATCATTTATCTGGAGTAGCAAAATACAATGGGCCTGTTTAGATGTAATACTAAACCATCATTTAGTGTTATGAGAATGAGCCTCATGTGCGCCCCCTCCTCCTTTGGTGTGGCTTTCACTTCTGTTTTAGGTTAACCTCAACTTGCAATGTTGTCCAAGTCTGACAAAGTGTAGTTAACCTTAACTATGGTTTGTTGAAACAAGCCAGCTTCAAACTATAGTTTAAGAAGCTGGCTTGTTTCAACAAACCAGTTAAGGTTAACCATAGTTTAAGGTTCATATTAATGCTGTGGTTAATCTAAAATGGAAGGAGATGCTTCCAATCACCTTGTGGCCATACTAGAGGTGGGGAGAACATCAGGCAAAGGTTTTCTATAGCCCATCCTCATAACACTATGTTGTGAATAACAGAGAAAGTACAGACTCAAAGTTACTGTTATTGTTTGTATTAGAGTCATTTTTGTTCCAGAAGACTTTGCTCTCTTGCTTAAGCATCCTTATTCTAGCATCTGGCATTTTCTTGAACCTTATAAGACTGCCTAAATAGCCTGCCTAATGAGCTTTATCACATAGGCACTATATATCTATATCTAAATATTTTGGGGCTGGACTTGATGGTCTTATAGGCCCCTTCCAACCCTACTGTTCTGTGATTCTGTTTGCCTATTTGCCTGTCTTGTAGTAGTATGAAAAGAGTATATATATATTCTCATCTAAGAATATTAATTCAGTCTCAGGACTTTTTGTCTCTAACCTTTTCACCTTGTTTTTTCTTTTGCTAAGTGATCATTCTGTCAAGCCAGTGGTTTATTGCTGGGGTCCCCAGCATGGTGCGCATGGACAATAATGTGCTCATGGATACCTCCTTTGGCATCCACCAAGCTCCCTGCTTCCCCACCACCCCCACTGCCCACTTTCTAACCCCTCCTGGGTGTGTACGTGTGGGGAATTTCAGGAAAATATAGTGGAGGAAGGTTTAATCCTTCCCTCCTGGTGTACAGTAGTCCTTATCCAAATCAAGGCTGCACATGTTTACATGACAGTAAATAAAAAGCGAATCCTCAGCAACATGCTATGTGATTAGCTGAGTGTTGCAGATGAACAGGAAATGCAAGGCACTGGTGGAGAAAGTGGATGGAGACAAGGTTTTCTTCCACCTACTAATAGAACTTGGGGTCAACCAATGAAGCAGATGGGCAAGAGCAGGGCTGGCACCAGGCTTCAGTGGGCAGTCGGCATAGTGCTGCCAATGGGTGCCCCCCTGCTGCCGCTGGTGAAGCCCCTCACCTGCTTCCAAAGCCCTCCACCAAAGCCTGCCCACTGCTAAAGCCACCCACCCACCCTGGCAGCCAACCTTTCCACTGTTTTTTTTTTTACCTGGCAGTGGAAGGTGGTGGTAGCTCCTCCTCCCTCAGCCAGCCAAGCAGTACAGCACCTGGGGCCCATCTACATGGCACCGCTTTGGACCCCCACCCCGTCGCAACTGCGCAGCAATGCGGCTTCGAGTCGGCATGCCCTGCGATACACTTGTGATATACTGCACGCTTCCCTAAGAGGCTCGCTGTGCCCTTTTTGTTGCCATCATACTGAAATGTGCAGCTGTGCAGTCCCATGAGCGTGGGGGTGCGACACGTCAGTGGCTGTTCTATATGTGAGAGGCTCTGCTGTGTCTTTCTGACCCTGTTTTAGGTAAAAATTGGGTATTTTGTGCTCCTATATTTCCTCAGCATCAGTTTGTCAGCTCCCCAGCCTGAGACTCTCGCGTTGGTTCGCACTCACAAGCGTGAGCGCTCCGTGCCTAGCCATCCCTCCAAAATGGTGGCTGGAGCAATGTTGTTCTTTCCCCAAGATCCCCCCCCCCCAGCCCTACTGAGTCCAAAAGCAACCATTGCAAAGATATGAAGCTGCAAAAATGTGCAAAAGTGTGATTAAATAAATAACGTCCCTCTGTGCCTCTGTAACTGCGCAGCTGCAAAGGGATGGGGAAGCAAAGGGGCATCACAGAGTGACGCATGCATTACGCATGCCTACAACACGCTCACTGAAAGATGCAAAGTCAGTTCGGGGAAGGAACAGATGGTCCGCAACTGTGAGGCAACCCGCAGCAAATCCAAAAAATCGCAGTAAAATGACTCCTTGGAGCTCTACTTTTTCTGGGCGAAAACCATGGATGGCTGCAAAGTTGTGACTGCATCATCTATCATGAGAGACCCCGACTTGCACCCGCTCTGGAGTAAAAGCCTGGTATAGATGGGGCCCTGGCCAGCCAAGCCTGCAGGACCTGCGGCACACAATTTCAAAATATATATTTTTTAACTTATGTTTTGAGTAGCAGTGATCTGAACCAATCAGATGCTGTGTGTGTGTGTGTGTGTGTGTGCGCGCGCGCGTGTGTGCGTGCATGTGTGTGTGTGATGAGCAATGAGCAATGAAGGCACAGGAGCGATGTAAAGACTACAGCACTTCCTTCTGTCACCTGGGTGGGTGAGGAGGGGGATGGTGGCAGTTGTGGCAGGTACAGGGATGGGTCCTTCTGAGCCTCTGGGCTCCTTTGCAAAAACAACCTTTGCAAAACTCTCAGGAAGTTGGTTTCCTGAGGCCACACATTACAGCAGCTTTTGCCAACCTGCCCCCCCCCCGATATTTGAAGCTGCAAACCCCAGCATTTCTGACCATTGCTGGCTGAGGCTGATGAGGGAAAACCAAAACTTCTGGAGGGTACCAGGTTAGAGGAGACTGCATGGCAGTGAAAGCCCTTTTTCAGAAATGGAAACTGATCCATGTGTCCAAAAGGAAAGAAAGGAGGGTGGAATTAAATGCACTCGGGGTCCCAGGTATGGTTTGAAGGCACATGAAACAGCTACCTTACTGAAGCTAAGCAGGGCTGGGTGGGTCAGTGCTTGGAGGGGAGACCATCTGGGAACCACATGTAGCCACCTTGAGTTCCACAATGGAAGAAAGGTGGGATATAAGTGGAATAAATACAATGAATAAAAATAAAATAAAAATGCACAGGTGCCATGTTCAGCAGACACATATTTGATGCAAGGTGCTCCATCCCACAGGATTGGCTCCTGCTGTTTAGGGATAAGGAAATGCACAAAGGGGTGACAGGTAGACATGGTTAAGTTGTCTTATACATTACAGACAGCGGAGACTGATGGCTCCGAATCTGCACCAGGTTTCAGGCAGAACTCTACAGGAGCTATCCAAGCACCTTGGATAGCTCCTTTAGAATTCTGACTGGTGCTGACTGAAACCCAGAGCAGATTCATCACCCCACTGACATCAGAGCCACCAGCCTCCACTAATTACAGAAGTAGCAGCAGGGAGGGATTAAATGTCTGGGTGTCCTTTTTTGTCCTATGTTTGCCACAAAGAAGACGCTTACCCCTTTAACGAGAATCTTGCTTTCCCCCTCAGCAGTTATACCTGCCTGGACTTCAGTCCCAGCTGCTGTGCTACATGGCCCATACCTAAATGTCACCAGTGATCATAGACTCCGATACGGGAGTGAGGTTTGAGCTCCTGATGGGTTCTGTGATGGCAAGACGTATGCCATGAATCTTAATTAAGCGTGTGCTGTGAGATCCAGACCTGCAGCACACGCTTTTCCTCGGCTTGCCAATAACGATCTCCCCATGCCCCCTGGAGACGATCCGCCGCCGCCTGGGGCACACAGGCTGCTTGAATTATAATATTAATTCTCGCAGACCCTTCTCCCGGAGTCAAGAGTCACACGTCCAGCTCTGCAAGCACCCGGGGGTTGCATGGTGATGCTGATTAAAACACAAGGCTGCGGAAGGCGCCAAACTGGTGCGTTCTCTAAATATTTTCTTTTCAATGGCCCTGCATATGTTTAAATGTAATCAGGCAGCCAGGATGGCTGCTGGGCTTCAAAATGCTTTTTAATGAGGCAACAAGGAGCTTGAATTGCTCTGGTTTGGTGAGTTGCAATCAGTGTTCCAGTGCCCGCAGCGCCAGGGCCCTGACTTGATCTCTATTTATTTGCCCTAGTTAATGCCTTCTTTGCTCAGAGGCATCATTTGCAGCAATTGTACTGTAACAACAGTGAAAGGCAAGAAGTCCGATGCTGTCGCATCTGTGGAAGGCTACAGTAGACATATATTGTCAGGCTGCTGGATTCTGCTTTGGCTAAAGCATAGCTGGATTAATGATTAGGCTCAATAAATACTCTAGCTTGGGATATCCAGTGGAGCTAGTTGGGAACCTGGTAATTATTCTTACATGCCTGCCACTTCCCCAAGCAGTGAGAAGTTTCAGAGGCAGCACTACCAGGGCTTGGGTTTTTTTAAGAAAACACTGGAGGCTTAGGTACTGGGGCCGGGGTAATATTTGCTTAATTCTTAAAGAGATGGGAGTACCAGACTACCTTACCTGTCTCCTGAGAAACCTGTACGAGGGTCAAGAAGCAACAGTAAGAACCGGACATGGAACAACTGAGTGGTTCAAAATTGGGAAAGGAGTACGACAAGGCTGTATATTGTTGTCCTTATTTAACTTATATGCAGAGTACATCATGAGAAATGCTGGGCTGGATGAATCACAGGTCAGAATTAAGATTGCCGGGAGAATTATCAATGACCTCAGATACGCAGACAATACCACCCTAATGGCAGAAAGCGAAGAGGATCTAAAGAGCCTCTTGTTGAGGGTGAAAGTGGAGAGTGCAAAAGCTGGTTTGAAACTCAACATTAAAAAAACGAAGCTCATGGCATCTGGCCCCATCACTTCCTGGCATATAGAAGGGGAAGAAATGGAAGCAGTGACAGATTTTACTTTCTTGGGCTCCAAGATGGTGACTGTAGCCATGAAATTAAAAGATGCTTGCTCCTTGGGAGAAAGCTATGGCAAACCTAGACAGCATAGTAAGAAGCAGAGACATCACCTTGGCGACAAAGGTCCGTCTAATCAAAGCTATGGTTTTCCCAGTAGTAATGTATGGCTGTGACAGCTGGACTTTAAGGAAACCTGAGCATCCAAGAATTGATGCTTTCGAACTGTGGTGCTGGAGAAGACTCTTACGAGTGCCCTGGACTGCAAGGAGGTCAAATCAGTCAATCCTAAAGGAAATCAACCCTGAGTGCTCATTGGAAAGACAGATACTGAAGCTGAAATATTTTGGCCACCTAATGCGAAGAGAAAACTCCCTGGAAAAGCCTGGGAAAGATTGAAGGCAAAAGGAGAAGGGGTCGGCAGAGGATGAGATGGCTAGGTAGCATCACCGATGCAATGAATATGAACTTCAGCACACTCCGGGAGAGAGCGGAGGACAGGAAGGCCTGGCGTGCTATGGTCCATGGGGTCACGAAGAGTCAGACACAACTGAACGACTGAACAACAACATTTGCTTTATTTTCAGATAAACAGAGTGAGTCAAGGGTATCAAACCTCTTTCAACATGAGGGCCAAACTCCATTTCAGAGACACACTCAGGCCTGCATTCTAGTGGTGGGAGGGGCTAAATACCACACAAATACCAGCATATTTTTGCTTAAAGATCTTACTGCCAGCAATGAAGCCTTAGGAGAGACATTTCAACCATTTAGAATGGGGGGGGGGACTGCACAAAAACCAGGAAACCACCCCAAAATGGGCAGTCAGGTGAAAGGGGCTGGGCCAGAGAAAGGAGGCGGGGCCACCAGGGGGGCTCTGGAGGACCGGATTGGGCCTGAAGTTCAACACCTTGAGCGGAAGTGGAGGAAAACAGCAGCATGATTATAAGGAAACAGATCGGCTACCCAACATCATAGAATGATAGGGTTGGAAGGGGCCTACAAGACCATCGAGTCCAACTGCCTGCTCAGTGCAGGAAGCCTGCTTCCCAGGCTGTCTCCCATCCAAGTACTAACCAGGGCTGGCCCTGCTTAGCAGCCGAGATCAGGTGCATCCAGCCCTTTAGGTCCCCAAAGAAAGTGCTCTGTCCTTCAGCTAACCTACAGCATTTTCTGTGCAGCTGCCCGAGAGCTGGACTATAAGGAAGGCTGAGCGCTGAAGAATTGATGCTTTCGAACTGTGGTGCTGGAGAAGACTCTTACGAGTCCCCTGGACTGCAAGGAGGTCAAATCAGTCCATCCTAAAGGAAATCAACCCTGAGTGCTCATTGGAAGGACAGATAATGAAGCTGAAGCTCCAATATTTTGGCCACCTAATGCGAAGAGAAAACTCCCTGGAAAAGACCCTGATGCTGGGAAAGACTGAAGGCCAAAGGAGAAGGGGACGGCAGAGGATGAGATGGCTAGATAGCATCACGGATGCAATGAATATGAACTTGAGCACGCTCCGGGAGAGAGCGCAGGACAGGAAGGCCTGGCGTGCTATGGTCCATGGGGTCACGAAGAGTCGGACACGACTGAACGACTGAACAACAACAACAAATTCTCTGTAGGATTGCAGCCTGTGTAGGATTACAGCATAGTGCTAGTCTATGCGTGCCTCTTCAGGGAAATGTTGCCCCCTGACTTCAGTTTGTAGCCCTAAATTAACAAAAGGCTGGCCCCTTAGCACAAAGACAAGAATGACTCTGTTCTCTATATTGGGGCAAATGTAATGGAGGCCAAAGGCAGTAATCTGAACTGCCCCACATGCTGCATCGGCAAGGGATTTATCTGCCACGGATCTCAGATGTATGGAGTTCCAGGGAGCACAGGACTTTTGTCTTTAAATCAAACCCTGAGGCCCCATCTACATGAGCCTTTTACTCCAGGGTGACTGCAAGTTGAGAATGACATAGTCACCACTTTGCACCCATCCTTGGTTTTCTCCTGGAATCTGCAGATTTCCGAGGTGGCGTTTTGCTGCAATCTTTTGGGTTTGCTGTGGGTTTCTCTGTGGTTGTGGGCCATCTGTCCCTTCCCCGAACCGACTTCGCATTTTGTGGTGGGCGCGTTGTAAGCGTGCATAGTGCTTGTGTCGCTCTGTGACACCCCTTTATCCCCCCTGTCCCTTTGTAGCTGCACAGTTACAGAGGCACAGAGAGGCATTCTCAGTTATTAAATCACACTTTCACACATTTTTGCAGCTTCGTATCCGGCCGCCATTTCGGGTAGGCATGTACCGCTCACGCTTGTGAGTACGAACCATCGCGAGAGTCTCGGGCTGGGGAACTGACAAACAGATGGCATGGGAATAAAGGAGCACAGAACAACCCATTTTTAACTGATGAGGGAGGGAAAGGCACAACAGAACCCCTAAAATACAAAACAGCCAATGAAGTGTTGCACCTCCACGCTCACAGACTGCACAGCTGTGCATTTAAGTATAATGACAAAAAAAAAGGCATGGTGAGTCTGTTAGAGAAACGTGCAGTAAATCGCAAGTGTATTGCAGGGGATGCTGGTTCGAAGTCACATTGCTGTGCAGTTGCAACCGGGTGTGTGAAAGCGATGCCATGCAGGTGGGCCTGGGGGGTTTAAGGGATAGGGCTGGAGGGCTCAGGTGGACTGCATGCTGTCCTCAGCCACTCTCTTTGCAGCCTCCGAGCACTGGAGTGTCCTGGCCACTTTTCCATGCCATCCAGCTGATCAGCCATCAGCGGGGTGGTGCGGAACAAAAGTTGCTTCCCTGCTGCTGTTAGCAGCAGTGAAACAATGATCTCCATCAGGATTGCTGGAGGAAGGTGAGAGGTTAAAGTCTCTCTCTCTCTCTCTCTCTCTCAATCTCTCTCTCCCTGCTCTCCCCCCATGATCTTATTCAAGATCACTGTTTCCCCACTCCTGATCAGGATCTCTGGGGAGTTGTCAAGTTAAAGCGTCCTCCCAGCAGTACCAATCAAGATTGCTGTTAACCTAGCCTCCTGCCACCTTCATGTGATGAAGATCCCTGGGGGGTGCAAGAGGTGTCTGTGAATGTGTCCTGGTTCTACCCACCACTGTCCCACTCTGCACCAGCTCTGCCTATTCATGCCCCCCCCTCAAGGTTCAGCAGGAGTCAGAGCGATCCCTGACCCCCAAAAGGTTGCCCACCCCTGCCCTAGGCCAAATACTTGCTTGAAGATATAGGCCTTCAGAAGGAGGGCAGAGATCAAGGCAAGCAGGCCTCCCTTGGAAGGGCATTGCAGAGTTCTGGGGCCATGATGGAAAGACCCTGTCTCTCCTGCCCACGTGCCTCACCTCTGAAGATGGAGCACAGTCTGAGTTGACCTGGATGTATGGTTAGGGTACATGTGGTTTGTTTCCCATCCTGATTGCCCCCTTCTCTCACTTCATGCTGGGAAAGGCTATTCCATAATCCCTAGTGGAGGTAGAGGAGCAAGACGGAGGGATGCATTTGATAAAGATATGCTTGCAAGGCAGTCCTCTATTTGACGGTGTGCTCTCTTTGAAGAGGTGTCCAGCTTGTGTCTGGTTTAAAGATAAGGAAGCATAAGAAGGGAAAGCAAGAGCCTTGCAGCTGCCCATCAACAGCACCGGGACAGCAGACAGAGCAGGCATACCGGTCACCTGGTCACAGTCTTTTCCTCTGTGGTGAGATATACTGTATTTCTATTTAAATTACAGCAATTATGTCTAAATTTGCACTTATGCATATAAATTTGCATAGGCAAGTGTTATGCAAATTGGTATTCTCTTGTGTCCTTTTGGGGGGATGCATTTCTTCTTTTTCCATGATGTGTACATGGCTACCCTACCTGCCACATATTCTAAGGTGTGGCAGAAGTTGGGCACCTTCCATGCGGCAAGGTGATAATCTCTATTAACCCACTGGGCTGGTTCACATGACACGGCCGGGCCATCGTGGAATTTTTAACCCTCAATGTGGCCATCTTTTTGAATATATGACCCCCGATTACGACAATCGGGGGTTGTGCTATGTCATCTGAACTTGGCCACTGTGGGTTATTCAAGGGTTAAAAAACCCTTGCACACTATTAATTGAGGGTCATGCAAGGGTTGTTTAACCTCTAAATAACCCACAGTGGCCAGGTTTGCACAGCATCGGGGGTTACATATTCAAAATGGTGGCTGCATGTGCCCAAAACATGCCAGAGGTCATTGTGGGTTATTTAACCCACTGTGTCATGTGATCCTAGTCACTGTCACTCTAGGAACAGCCGCTTTAACTACTAACATGCTTAGAATAAATGCTGGATCTTTCAGCAATATCTAAATTGGAGTTTACCTTGATGACCAGTAAAGCTTGCATTTCATTTATACATTCTGCAACAAAGCAGTGTCAAGGTATTAGCATGAAAACACAGAGAGGCAGATCCAAATAAATGCTGCCAATGTCTCCCCCTGCAAGGCCAGCATGAAAAGGGAGGAAACAGCACCCCTTTGGAGAGCACCACACTATCTCCTTTTCTGCGTCTGAGATACACTGAAGTTCCCACTGTGTTGGACTAATTGAATTCTCTGCTCCTGCAACCAGGCCCAGTGATAAGGCCAAGCAAATTAGATGTTGTTGTTTTCATTCTTTAAAAAAAACCTTTTGCTGTGGGCATTAACTTTACCAAAGGCAAACGGTGCTGCCCTGAATTGATAACAATTGAGAATCTTTGGTTTAACCATGTGTGACTGCAAAGGCTGATGTGTCTATATGGGGGGTTGGGGGGGAAAGAAGGGAGAGCAGCAGAGGGGGGTGGAAACAGAGGTAGCACTATTGATTTGCTCCATGCGGCCAGGAGGTTTGAAGTGTGGAATGACGGATGAGATTAAAAATAGCAAAATTCAGAGAACAGCCTGGTCTTTGTTCACACCAACCATTTAAAATCAAGGCACACGACTGTCTAATCTTCTTGTGTTACATTTTGGTGCACGCACGCATGTGTGTTTTTGCATGCACCATCATTGTACAACCATCCTTTGCTCCCACAGGCGTTCAGCAGGAATACGGTATTGTTTGGGGGTGAGTAAACTACTGTCATATGGCAGGTAGGGTGACCAAATGCAAAGGAAGATAGAGGTCTTCGATTTTAAATAATTGTGTAAAAGTGGGAATTTCAGCAGGGGCAGCTTTTCTCATTCCTGTTTGAAAAGTTTCACCTGTACGCCCCCACCCCACCCCCGCTTCCACACAACTATTACAAGTACAGAAGCCTTGTTTTTCTATCTGCTCAAACAATGGAAGTAAAAAGAACGAGTCCTAGTTTCCCAGACTGCATAACTGCCCCAGTCCCACTTTAAGTGCTCACCACTGCTAGGAATTGTATACCATTTCTCTATCTTATTTCATTCCATTTTAGGTGGGGTTTTGCCCTCCAGAATGCGGTGAACTGCGACCAGGACAGAACTGCTACCAGGACAGGTGTTGGATCCTCTGCTAGACTGGCCCACACACCTCCTTGAACTGGGGGGGGGGAAACCTCATAGCCTGTCTTTGTCATATAAAATCATATCAGTGCCATTAGATTGGACTTTCTCAACCTGGAGCCCTCCATATGTTTTGGACTACAACTCCCAGCATTGCTGACCATTAGCTGGGGGTGATGGGAGTTGAAGTCCAAAACATCTGGAAGGCAACAGGTTGGGGAAGGCTGAAATAGACACTCGGTTTTTCAAAAACAGACTGTTATTGCTGTGCCTACTTAGGGCACAGGTGGGTTCCCAGTTGTGAACAAGATTGAAACTAATTTCAGTGACTTCTCTGAAGAATCCTGGGGATTATTTTTGCAGTTTTGTCATACCGCTGAGAACAGCTTGTGGGGATGCAC
Source organism: Heloderma suspectum (assembly GCF_057233095.1). Lineage (NCBI taxonomy): Eukaryota > Metazoa > Chordata > Lepidosauria > Squamata > Helodermatidae > Heloderma > Heloderma suspectum. The sequence continues at coordinate 259,409,701 of NC_139461.1, forward strand.
CTACTTTGGCCACAGAGCCATAGTCCCAGGGTTGTTTTGCTGGGGACTGTGATAGTTAAAGAGGTTTGAAATGGATTTAAGGGTGCAGTGCAGACATGTCCTTAACACTGCAAGTAGAGAGGTTTGGCATCTATGAAAATTTTACCACTGGACACTGTTCGTTAGGAAGCACCTGGCCCCTGTAGCCAATGGCATTTGACTAACCTAAGGATGCAACTGTAATATTGTGCTATTGGTTCAGCTAGAACTGAAATAAGGGGGAGACAATATGTGCCCCCAGGCCTAATGTCATGCAGTCCTTGGCCTGATTTCAAAAGTCCTTTGCAAGCAAGCAATTCAGACCTCTAGCAAGAATGAGATGTTGCTGCCTTGGCAGCTCAGTGGACAAGGAGGAAGATGAGAGAGGGAGAGGGAGAAGGAAAGAACGGGGTGTCAGAGGGAGAGGGAGAGAGAGAGAGAGAGAGAAGGGGGCATTGGGGAGGGAGGGAGAGGAGGAGGTGCCAGAAAAAGTGAGGGGGAGAAGAGGGTGTCAGGAAGAGAGAAGAGAGTGTCAGGAAGAGGATGGGAAGAGAGAAAGAGAAAGGAGTTGCAGAGAGAAGGAGAGAAAAGTGGTGGCCACCCAGCCCTGCTTTGATGCCTCCCATGTTAGGCATTCAGCCCCTGACAGATTGCCCCAAGGGAATGCAGCCCTTGGCAGAAAAAAGGTTCCTCACCCCTGTCTAAATTATTGGAAGTGTGGGTGTATACCTTTTGGGGGACATTGGGACAGGAGTCCACCTCTTCCAAGGAGCCTCCCTTTCACCGTCTCTATTTATCAGAAGAATATTCAACACCAGTTTCTGCAGAGCTTTACTGCTGTTGTGCAGGCTCATTTCCTCTCCTGGTTGCTTGGTCAATCCTTTCTCCCCCAGCTCATACATAACCATTTCGTTTGTGTGCAGTAATCGATCACTCACCGCCAATCCGTCTCAAGACCTGGCTCCTGCAGGGCTGCGGGGAAGGCAGTTGCAGAAAGGCCTGCTGGGTGGCTAGTGGGTGCTGGCTTGTGGAGTGGCTGCTGTTGGTGGGAGATAATTAGCTACCCACCCTGGGAGCGGGTGGGTCACGGTCTACAGACATGATTGACAGAGAGGGTGATAGGTGGGACTAGAACAATGCAGGCTTGGTATCAAAGCCTGAGAGAGAAGTGTAGTGGGACCGGGCAATCAGCTGTGGAAATGGTTATTTATTGGCAGACCACTTGCCTTTTCAAGCTTATTGTTTAAAAACAACCACCACCACCACCACCACAACGTCACTGCAGAAGGAAATGCTCCTTTATTGTATTTTATTTATGTTTTACAAGATGTATAGAGCACCCTTCCATAACACATTTTCAGGGCAGCCTACATGGGAAATAATAAAAATACAGAGCAAAACCAGTAAAAAGTCTCCCCACGAAGCAATAAAATCAAGAGACAGCAGAAAGCAGTGTGAAATAACACAGTAAAATGGAGAGTTATGGTCCAATCCTATAATGTCTTCTCAGAGTTAAGTCCCATTGAGTTCAATGGACCTTACTCCTGGGTAAATGGGTATAGGATTGCAGCCTTAAAAAGGCCAGTTTTTTTTTTTAAAGGTCTTTGCATAATGCCCAAAAGATATTGGAGTAGGCACTAGGTGAGCCTCCTTGGGGAGAGTGTTCTCCAGGTGAAGAGGCACGTGCCTCCCACCTCATCAAGTCCCACCACATCGCAGATGATGGGGCACCCATAGCGGGAGAAAGGCAACATTAGGAATCCAAATGGATCAGTACTGGAAGGAGCAAAGCTAACTGGGAGGAAATCAGGGTCCAAGCTAGCTCAGAGGCAGGCATGGCAGAATTATTTTGCTGTTAGCATATGTCAGTCAATGGCCCCATCCGCATGGAGATGGTGTTTAAATCTGGTTTTTCATGAATGCAGATTTGCTCATTCTGTAGCACATGTAGCCAGTAAAGTGGTGTGTGTATGTGTGTGTGTGTGTATACCCGCTTTGATGGAACAAATGGCACCTGAAACTGCATTAGTTCCAGGGTAGGTGGGCAGAGTCCCATGAGTAGAACTGAATGTCGTCAACTGTGTAGGTGAGGCACAGCGAATGAGCGGAAGTTTGCTCCCTGCCTCTCTCCTCACTCCCATGCTCAGTGAAGTGCAATGGAAGAGAATTAGTTACTTCTGAGTAGACATGTTTAGCCAACACCTCACCTTGTGTCCACCCTTTCATGGCCAGAATAAGAGTCATTTGGGGGTGATCACCTTTAAAAATGGTTAAAGCTATGCAGACTTTTGCTCTTCCATAAGAGCGGAGATTTAAAACAACAGGCTTGCTCCCCGCCCCTGGCCTCATCCCCATGGGACATCTGGGGAGTTGTAGGCCTTTTTTCTGTTGAAACATGCATAGGATTGTGCCCTAAATTGTACATATAGCTGTGTAACAAATACAGTGTAACAGGATCTATCCTCTTGCCCACTCTGAAGAAGTTGATGGAACCAGTGGCACCAGACTAATCCCCTTTTTTAGCCCAAGAGCTGTGTTCCTTCATGGCTAACCTTCTGAGAGCTGCAAGTAGGCAACAAGTAGGCAATGTCATGGCAGAGAGTTCTGACAAAATGTGGTCCACTGGAGAAGGAAATGGCAACCCACTCCAGTATTCTTGCCAAGAAAACCCCATGGAACGTATCACAAGGCTAAAAGAGATGACGCCGGAAGATGAGCCCCTCAGGTCGGAAGGTGTCCAATATGCTACTGGGGAAGAGCAGAGGGTATTTCCAAGTAGCGCCAGAAAGAGTGAAGCGGCTGGGCCAAAGCCGAAAGGACACTCAGCTGTGGATGTGTCTGGTGGTGAAAAGAAAATCCGATGCTGTAAAGAACAATATTGTTTAGGAACCTGGAATGTCAGATCAATGAATCAAGGTAAGCAGGAAGTGGTCAAACAGGAGATGGCAAGATTGAACATCGACATCTTGGGAATCAGCGAACTAAAATGGACAGGCATGGGCGAATTTAATTCAGGTGACCATCATATCTACTATTGTGGGCAAGAATCCCTTAGAAGAAATGGAGTAGCGCTCATAGTCAACAAAAGGGTGGGAAAAGCAGTACTGGGGTGCAATCTTAAAAATGATAGAATGATCTCAGTACGAATCCAAGGCAAACCATTCAACATCACAGTAATTCAAGTCTATGCCCCAACCACTGAGGCCGAAGAAGCTGAGGTTGATCGGTTCTATGAAGACCTACAACACCTTCTAGAACTAACACCAAAAAAAGATGTCCTCTTCATCATAGGGGATTGGAATGCTAAAGTAGGAAGTCAAGAAATCACGGGGATAACAGGCAGGCATGGCCTGGGTGTACAAAATGAAGCAGGACAAAAGCTAATAGAGTTTTGCCAAGAGAACATGCTGATCATAGCAAACACTCTTTTCCAACAGCACAAGAGGCGACTCTACACATGGACATCACCAGATGGTCAATATTGAAATCAGATTGATTATGTCCTTTGCAGCCAAAGATGGAGAAGCTCCATACAGTCAGTAAAAACAAGACCTGGAGCTGACTGTGGCTCAGATCATGAGCTGCTTCTTGCAAAATTTCGGCTTAAATTGAAGAACGTGGGGAAAACCACTAAACCATTCAGGTATGACCTAAATCATATCCCTGATGAATATACAGTGGAGGTGAGGAATAGATTTCAGGGATTAGACCTGATAGACAGAGTGCCTGAGGAACTATGGACGGAGGTCCGTAACATTGTTCAGGAGGCAGCAACGAAATCCGTCCCAAAGAAAAAGAAATGCAAGAAAGCCAAGTGGCTGTCTGATGAGGTTTTACAAGTAGCTGAGGAAAGAAGGGAAGCGAAAAGCAAGGGAGAAAGGGGAAGATATACCCAACTGAATGCAGAGTTCCAGAGAATAGCAAGGAGAGACAAGAAGGCCTTCTTAAATGAACAATGCAAAGAAATCGAGGAAAACAACAGAATGGGAAAGACTAGAGATCTCTTCAAGAAAATTGGAGATCTCAAGGGAACGTTTTGTGCAAAGACGGGCATGATCAAGGACAAAGAAGGCAGGGACCTAACAGAAGCAGATGAGATTAAGAAGAGGTGGCAAGAATACACAGAAGAACTATACAGGAAAGATCTGAATGTCCCTGATAGCCATGATAGTGCGGTCACTGAACTTGAGCCGGACATCCTCGAGAGTGAAGTCAAGTGGGCCTTAGGAAGCATTAGTAACAACAAAGCTAGCGGAGATGACAGTATTCCAGCCGAGCTATTTAAAATCCTAAAAGATGATGCTGTTAAAGTGCTGCATTCAATATGCCAACAAATCTGGAACACTCAACAGTGGCCACAAGACTGGAAAAGGTCAGTTTACATTCCAATTCCAAAGAAGGGCAACGCCAAAGAGTGTTCAAACTACCGCACAATTGCGCTCATTTCACATGCCAGCAAGGTGATGCTCAAAATCCTACAAGCTAGGCTTCAGCAGTATGCGAACCGAGAACTACCGGAAGTACAAGCTGGGTTTCGAAGAGGCAGAGGAACTAGAGATCAAATCGCCAACATTCGCTGCATCATGGCGAAAGCAAGAGAATTCCAGAAAAATGTCTATTTCTGCTTCATTGACTACGCTAAAGCCTTTGATTGTGTGGATCACAACAAACTGTGGCAAATTCTTAAAGTGATGGGAGTACCAGACCACCTTACCTGTCTGCTGAGAAACCTGTACGAGGGTCAAGAAGCAACAGTAAGAACCAGACATGGAACAACCGATTGGTTCAAAATTGGGAAAGGAGTATGACAAGGCTGCATATTGTCACCCTGCTTATTTAACTTATATGCAGAGTACATCATGAGAAATGCCGGGTTGGATGAATCAGAGGTCGGAATTAAGATTGCCGGGAGAATTATCAACAACCTCCGATATGCAGACGATACCACCCTAATGGCAGAAAGCGAAGAGGATCTCAAGAGCCTCTTGTTGAGGGTGAAAGAGGAGAGTGCAAAAGCTGGTTTGAAACTCAACATTAAAAAAACTAAGATCATGGCATCTGGCCCTATCACTTCCTGGCATATAGAAGGGGAAGAAATGGAAGCAGTGACAGATTTTACTTTCTTGGGCTCCAAGATCACCGCAGACGGTGACTGTAGCCATGAAATTAAAAGACGCTTGCTCCTTGGGAGGAAAGCTATGGCAAACCTAGACAGCATAGTAAGAAGCAGAGACATCACCTTGCCGACAAAGGTCCGTCTAATCAAAGCTATGGTTTTCCCAGTAGTAATGTATGGCTGTGAGAGCTGGACTATAAGGAAGGCTGAGCGCCGAAGAATTGATGCTTTCGAACTGTGGTGCTGGAGAAGACTCTTACGAGTGCCCTGGACTGCAAGGAGGTCAAATCAGTCCATCCTAAAGGAAATCAACCCTGAGTGCTCATTGGAAGGACAGATACTGAAGCTGAAGCTCCAATATTTTGGCCACCTAATGCGAAGAGAAAACTCCCTGGAAAAGACCCTGATGCTGGGAAAGACTGAAGGCCAAAGGAGAAGGGGACGGCAGAGGATGGGATGGCTAGATAGCATCACGGATGCAATGAATATGAACTTGAGCACGCTCCGGGAGAGAGCGCAGGACAGGAAGGCCTGGCGTGCTATGGTCCATGGGGTCACGAAGAGTCGGACACGACTGAACGACTGAACAACAACAACAGGCAATGTGAAAGTAAAAGATGGGTGGGGACAAAGTAAGAAGTGATCAGAGTGAAAGTAAAAAGTGGGTTGGGCCAAAGCAAAAAGTGGGCCAAGTAAAAGCAGAGTGGGTTCCAAAGCAAAAAGTGGTCAAAGTGAAAGTAAAGGGGCGGTGGGGGCCAAAGCAAAATATGGACAGAGTGAACATAAAAAGTGGGTGGGTTCCAAAGCAAAAAAGAAAAAGAAAAAAGGCAGAGGGAAAGTAAAAAGGTGGTTAGTGCAAAGCAAAAAATGGGCATGACCACCTTTTTCTCATTCACACACATCCACACCCCTATTCATACACATTTATTCATGAATGCATGCAGAGAGAGAGAGAGAGAGAGGTTGAGAGTGAGTGCAAGAGAGAGCAGCTTTCGCGTAACTGGATGCCCTGAAGGTGTTTTGGACTAAAACTACCATCAGCTCCAGCCGGCATGGATGATGATCAGGGATGATGGGAGTTGTAATCCCAAACTTCTGGAAAGCATCAGGTTGGGCTGTGCAAAAGGCTGCATAGCTCATTAAAGCCATTGGATTACATATTTCCCGCATCGAAAAACTGAGTGAAAAAAATTCTATTGCCTGGGTGTGGTTTTGTTTTTCTTAATGCCTCTACTTTGTTTTCCTTACTACATTAACAATGTACGGAAGCAACACATTCCAGACTAAAAGACGTTCTTAATAGATTCAGTTTTTAAAAAACACCCCCCACCCCCCAAAGGAGCCATTTCAGCTGCTACATTCGACCTCTCTTTCCTTGATATAGAAGCAGTAGTAAAAACTGGATTGGAACTTACATGGCATATAACGGTGGTCAAAAAGTGGCTGATTCTCAGTGTGATTTTAAAGGCATTTATGGCTCTTCTAAACTGAACTGAACAAGAAAAGACAACAGATATCCAAGAGTGGAGGGCGTATGCAGGATTGAAGATGGGGAGTTGGGGGGGAGACAGGTGAACGAACCTATTGTGGGTGGAGCATTGGCCCAGAGCTAAGAGATGTACAGTCATGCTGCCAAGGAGGGACGGAACATGCAAATAATGCAAATAGCAGATGGGCCCAGAAGATCCTGTTGGCAACCCTGAATATATGCCTTTAGAAAGACATGGGAATATCCCAAATTTCCAGGGTCTGCTCCCAATTTTCCTGCCTTTTAGGTACTAACTCTCTGGCACAGGAACAGTCTTATATTAGTTCTTCTGCCATCGCAGCTGGCATAACACCCCCACCCCACCCCACCCCACCCCCTGAGCTGACAGTGTGCATGATATCTCTACATTCCTGGGTTTCTTTTCAATGTTGCACCGATATATGCACTTCAGCCCATTGATATCAGTGGATTTCCCATGGTACTAGAAGTGGGTTCTCTGTTGATGTTCTGCAGCCCATGTTAGCACCACTTGTCTTTTCCTATTGGCATAGCTGCCATTTCGGGGGGTTAATTTTATTCAGGCTGCCGGACCCACTTTCACGCATGTTGGCTCAGGATAAATCTATTCAAATCATCCTCAGAGGATCTCACCCCCCTTGCAATTAACTAGCAATTCAAGGAGAATGGAGAGAGCCAGCTCATTGTTCTCTTTATTTACAGCCTAGGAAAATATGAACTGAGGGGAAAGGGTTCATTGGACAGTGAGGTGGAGCTCTGAGGCTTCTCAGTGCTGCCCAAATGCTGCAGGCCACAAGCAAGAATGGGCAGCACCAACTCTGGGGGCACAGACTCCCCATGGAATAAGTGTGTGTTATGTTTATAACAATAGCAATTTGTTTGGGGTCCATTTAGCAACTGCACCACTCTCCATCGTTTCACATTTCACCCATGGACACCTCCCCTAACAGTTCCATAGTGAAAGCACCAATCAACGGGCAGTTGTGTTCATTTTTTCTCCTTTCTACAGGACATTGGCCAGGGTGAGCTGCATAGGTAGGGAACGACCGTCCTCCCCTTCTGGGTTCCTTGATGCTGTTTCTAGTGGTTAGTACTTCTGCATAGGCAACTTAGACATTCAGACCCTCCTTCTGGGAGATTTGCCTGTTTATAACTTCAAAATGTTTCTTTTGAAAGTGTATTACACATTTTTCAGAAAGGAATAAAACACAGAGAAAATCAGAGTGGAGTGCAGAGAATACACTGGGTAAAATCCAACATAACTCCTAAAGTAGACCCATTGAAATGAATGAGACTGAAGTTAGTCATGACTATCTGAAGTCTCATTCATCTCAATGAGTCTTTGGATTTTACCCTTTGTATTCTAGTTCATGTGTAGGTTCACCAGGAGCTTGGCTGAATTCTTGGTACATCGTTCCACAGTGGCTGTGACTAGATGGTGGCCTTCATTCATTATTATCAGTTCGAAAGCATGTGATCAAGCAGAACTATGTTGAACTTAGCATCTGAGCCCTGATGCCCCCTGAGCATCTTTTAAGAAAAGGTCTACAACTCCCAGCATGCCCCAACCAGCACTGGCGCATGCTGGGAGTTGTAGGCCCTTTCTCTGTCTAAACATGCATAGGATTGTGCCCTTAGTGAGTTTTTCAGCCAAAATTGTGTTCCATAGGTATTGGTAGCAGTGTTTTAGTGATAATGAGTGGTTCGTTTCCCAGTTCCAGGCAACAACTTCCCTTGCAGCAACCATCATGAAAGTACACTTTCAGTTTCAGTGCATGATTGACATATATGGCCACTTCATGGAAATGATGGAAAGGCATTGGAGCAAGGAGGAAGGCTCATTGCAAGAATGATCTCAGTAGGAATCTCCGCTCTGACGCTGTAGTCCATGAGTGCACCTTTTAGGTGGCCCATTGGCTATATGTCTGTGTTTTTGGATCTCAGGTTTTCTGTGTGTAATATTGGACCACTAACAGGTTAGAAATAACAGTAGATGTCAAGGGTTACCTCTGAAGAGGTAACATTCCTCCATTCTTCATGTGGGGGTTATTTCTTGGAAATAGCTCTCCATGTGAAAATGAGATAATAATGTCTCCACATATGAGCACTGCCACCTCAAAAATGAATATGTGGATTGTAGGGCTGGCTCAAAATGACAATGACTATTCCAAAGATGTTTTACTCATATCATGTATTCAACCATGTTTGTGGGTGCTGAGTTAACATCGCTGCCTACTTTTTTTGACAGGCTTCTCATCTTTAAGAGCTCCATGGTACATCATGGGTCTCTCCATGCTGGGAATAGCTGAATCTATTGAATTTGGCCAGTGCAGATGGGTGATAATTTTGTTTGTTTACCAACTTACCAGAAAGTACCAACATTCAAAACATTGTTCATAAACAGGATGGGAAGAAGTTGAGAGTAACATTTTTTAATGTGGGAGAAGGTGAAACTGACAGATTCGTCCATCCCTATTTAAGATACAGACACAAGACTTGGGACTTTTCTGCACCAGGCTTTTATCCTGCACCTTTAGTGGTATTGAGCTGTGGTATAGCAGAATTGTGGGAATTCATGAGCTATTGGAACGCCATTAGTGCATTTTCCCCATTAAGAAAAAAGTCAAAATAATGGACTTCAGGAGAGGCCCTGAAGTCCTAAAATTTAGCTAAAATTTCACGATACTTGAATGAATGTCTATTTAATGAAAATGCATGAATAAATTAAATAATAATCTTTAGTAATTTTGCAGAGGGTAGAGGTGTGCAGATCTAGTTTTGTGTAAATGTGAATGTTCTTAAAAGCAAAACAACAAACCCTCCACTCTTTCAATTCCACTATGAAATTACAAGAAATAAAAATCAAAGGAAATGGGATGCATGTATGCAAAAAAAGACAAATAAGTTCTTCTTTAATTTTTAAATTATTTTCTAATTAACAACTTATACAAAAATATGCTCTTCCAACTTTACATATTAACAATGATAATTCAAAATAATAATGTATTTATTTAATTTCATTTCTATACTGCCCAATAGCCAAAGCTCTCTGGGTGGTTCACAAAAATTAAAACCACAAGGTTATGGAAAAGAGTCCACATTTCATGTTAAATTGTTATAACGGGTAAACTATTCTGTTGATGGACATGGTCAATATATCCAGTTCTGTGATCTCCAACATCTTAACAGGCACATTTTTAATAACATGATCCATCTTTTAAATGTTCAAAAGACTATACATACCTGGGAGTAAGTCTCACTGAACTTACTACAAAAAATTCCAAAAAAATAAAAATAATTAGTTGGTTATTTACAGAAATAAAACATCCAATCACCTCACTCAAACATTTCCTTCAGGGCAAAATCCTATGGCTGCTAGACAGTGGCTAGACGGCCATAGGATATCTGGTTTTCTGGAAACTCACCTCCCCGCACTTCTGCACTGCCTTGAAGGCAGCGCGGAAAAGCCTCATGCTCTGTGCTTGCAAGAGGAGTGCGGAGCGGCCGAAAAGGGGTGTTCCCGGAGGGCGTTCCGGGGCGGGGAGGGCAGAAATGCCTGTATGACACATCCAACATGTCGTACAGCAGCCTCCTCCCCCGCTCTGCCCCTCCCTTAGCTAGACAGCCACAATCAGCTGTCTAGCTGAAAATTCAGGGCAGGAGAAGTGTGGAGGGAATGATCCGCTCCGTGCGTCTCCTGTCCTGCATTGGATAGGCAACCGCCTCTGAATAGGATTGCACCCTTAATCTAACAATAATTTCAATCTGATCTCTGCATAAAATGGACATATGATAAGACGTATGTAAGACTCAGGGCGCAATCCTATGCAAGTTTAGACAGAAATAGTGCTACTATCCCCAGCATGCCCTGGCCAGCCATGCTGGGGCATGCTAGGAGTTGCAAGACTTTTTTCTGTCTCAACATGCATAGGGTTGTGTCCTCACTCAGTCTCTCCTCAAGTGTCTCCAGTCCCACAAGGGCATAAACAAGCAGCAAAAAGAATACCTTTTTTGTACACTTTTTGGATGCTTTTCCTGTGTATTGTTCTAAGAATCAGTTATTGATTTATAAGACTAAAATTATGATTTTCTCTAAACATAGGAGAATGTTTAGATGGACAATAAATGGCAATCAGAAAAACTAACAACATGATGATGATGCTATGACAATGAATAAGTGATTCAATAGGTTATGGGGGAGAGGGGGGAGAGCTGACACAGGGATGCTGTTTTCAGAGGCAATCCTGTGTCACATGTAATGTGCAATTCCAGCTCCATAGTGGGTTGTCCCATTAACTATCCTTCATTCTGAATGCCCATTGGTAACATTCATCATTATTTTTTCCTACCCCGTTGGACTGAAAGTGTGACTAATGTTCTACATTTTGTCCATTCTTACGTTGTTTCTCTTCCCACCCCAGCCCAGCCCAAATTTTCTGCTGCTTTCACAAGGCTCTCTTGGGCAATTTGAAAATCTAAACACAAAAACACTGATGCAATATCAGACACAGGCCATTTTCTTCCTGTCAGCAATGTGTATCATTTGCTAGTTTATTGACATCCTAGGATCATGCAGGGAGGGCTGCCAGAGCTCTTAGCATTATTTATTTATTCCTGAGTTTGCTCAAACCTTTAATCAAAGTGCAATAGTATTTCAGGAAGAAGAAAAATAGGCTTCCCAAAACTGTTTGTATTCAGGCTTTGGGTGTGTGTGTGTGTGTGTGTGTGTGAGAGAGAGAGAGGTTGGTGGAGTATGTGTGTGTGTATGAATTTTATCACTTAGGTTTTTTTGACTGGACTATCCCAAGGCCTAATCTGCCCATATCTCATTTCTCCCTGACAACTATCTGGGCAGATAGGGAAGGCTGAGGCTGACTGACATCTTGCTTTTTGGGAGACACAGACATTAATGACTGTGTAGGAAAATGTATGAACACTCTAATGTGTATGGATGCAACAGTTCTGGTCACTTCATCTAAAAAAGGATATTGTAGAGTTGGAAAACGGTTCAGAAAAGGGCAACTTAACTGAACAAGGGGCTGGAGCAACTTCGCTATGAGGAAAGGTTACAACATCTGGAACTGTTTAGCTTAGAGAAAAGGTGAGTAAGGGGAGACATAATAGAGGTGTACAAAACTGCATGCTGCAAAGAAAGTGGATAGGGAGATATTTTTCTCTCATAATGCTAGAATCCGGGGTCATCCCACGAAGCTGGGAGATTTAGGACAGATAAAAAACTTTCTACAAGACGTTGTGATGGCCACCAATTTGGATGTCTTTAAAAGGGGATTGGCCAAATTCATGGAGAGTAAGGCTATCAGTGGCTACTAGTCCTGATGCTTCTATGCTACCTCCAGTATCAGAGGCAGTATGCTTATGTATACCACGTTCTGGGGAACATGAGCAGGAGGGTGCTGTTGTACTTGGTTCCTGCTTGTGGGTTCCTGGTCAACAGCTGGTTGGCCACTGTGTGAACAGAATGCTGGACGAGACAGACCCTTAGTCTGATCCAACATGGCTCTTCTTATATTCCTAGTTCTTAACAGTGACTGCAGGGTGGTTCACAAGACTCCCCCCCCCCTCACCCACATCCATTGAAAGAACTGTGAGGAAGGTCATGGGCCTGCATGAGCTAGCCTTGCCCTTTGCCACAGATGCCTGCAGTGCACATGCTTCCCGTTCTCTTCTCATGCAGACGGTATGGTGAAGGGTTCTCTGCACATACTGATGTATGCATGGAGGGACCCTGATTGGGACAGAGCTCTCCCTTGCATGGCAGAGCTCTATGCATGTACATGTGGAGAGCCCTTTCCCACACCATCTGAACATATGGACGGCAGGGAAGTATTTCTGCCTGGGTAGGCAGGTTGGGCCATGCCTCCTCCCTTCCGCATTTGTAAGTGTGTGTGTGTGTGTGTGTGTGTACACGTGTACTGCTCTTGGGCATTTGATTACAGGCACACTTGTCAGGAGGTTAATACCAATATTACATCAAGGTTGGGCACCTGCTGAGGGCTCACACACCAGCAGACACCCACTGACAAGAGCCCTGTGGAGTTCCTTCTCCTCTTCACCATCACAACCTGCCTCTTGCTCTGGCCCAGGCAACAGTGGTGGTGAGACGGGGGAACAGTAGGTGCCACTACTGACTTGCTCACTGGCCTGTCCAGCAAGCAAATGGTAGCAATGAGGAGGAAGAGGATGAGGAGCAATAGCAGCTGGTGACGATGGTGGTGAGAGAGTAAATTCACTGAGAGGGCACTGAAGGAGTTTTGCCCAAGGGCCATCAAACTCTTGGAACTGACACTAAATATTGTCTTCCCTGGGAAATCAGGAATGAAACATATTCACTGCAGCCACTAATATCTAGAAGACATTGATTGATTGATTGATTGATTGATTGTCTTAATCACCCATCTGGCCGGTCACCCGGCCACTCTGGGCAATGTACAACAGTACAGTCTAAAACAGTAAAATTACACATTAAAACTTCATATTTTTAAAAATAGCCTAACCCACCCCAAATGCCTGCCTGAACAACCAAGTTTTCAATGTGTGGCGGAAGCTCATTAAAGAGGGGGTATGGCGGAGTTCCCTAGGGAGGGAGTTCCACAGAGTGGAGGCCCTCTCTGTCATCCCCAGCCTAGCTCTCTGGGCTGATGGGACAGAGAGAAGGCCATCGGAGGCTGATGTTGTTGAGTGGCCTGTCTGGTATTGCTGGAGGCGCTCCTTGAGATATTCTATCAGCTTTCCCGAGAGAAAAATATTTCATCTCCCTCCCTCCATCTATCATCATCTCCTATATGATAGTGTACACTTCCCCCTAACACTTTAATTAACATTTGTTTCTGGGAAAGTACTGTTATGTGCTCCCAATTTCCCGGAGCAGTGAGACATTTCAAGGGTAGTACTACTTGGTCTAGTTTCCTTTGCGTAAGAGAGTACTGGAGAGTTACATTACTTCATAATGTTTGCTTGATGTACAAATATACAAGTAGAGCCTAAGCAGAGGCAAACTGATACTCCCACAATGCGGGCCCCTAATTTCTGGTGGACCACTTAGTGCCTGCAGGTCGCTGGGATTCCTGAAAAGAATGCTGAACTGATCCAGCGAAGTGTTTTTTATGTTCTTAAGCAAGAGTGCAGGCTGAGTATGCCTGTGACAAACGCTTATTTTGGATATAGATCCAGAGTGCCCCTAGAGCACCCTGCAGGACAACCTGAATAATTTTATCTAGTCTTATCTTACTTCCTTGTCCTCCAAAATTAAACAAAAGCAAGATGTCAATCTTTAATAGGCTGACTGGTTCTAACCACCTTGGGCTTTTGTGATATAAGTTAAAGTTGTTACAAAGGTGGGTTCAGCCACTAGGTAATTTTCTGATTTGCTGGCTAGACCACTGACATCAGAAATGAAGGCTATCACGATATTGGACTGACCAACTATCAGTCTCTGCAAAGGGGTCAGCCTTCGTGAGTGGAGATCCCCATAAAAAGGTCCCATCAGTCCTTCTAGGGCTTTCCTATATACCATCTAATTGGAAGCCAGAGGCTGGCTGGCTGGCTGGCTGGCGCTCTCTCTCTCTCTCTCTCAGACCGTCCTCTCTGCAATAAACTCGGCATATGCTCTGAGACCCAAGACTGTACTCAAGTAGGTAAAGTGATTAATTAAGTTAGATTGACTTTTTATTTTGATTTGGAATTCTGTGTATGTGTGTGATTGTTGCCTTCCCTGGTTTCCCCCCCTTATTCCACCCCACTGCGAAATAAACTCCTTTTTATATTGGGCATTTGGATGTGTTTTAGAAGAGATTTCTCACTGAACTCTTCCCCACGTGAAAGACTACATGCCTACTGCTTGTGTTTTAAGGTTTTTAAAAAGGGGTTGGGAAGTTCTCTGTTACTGGGCTTTGGGAAGGAAAGTCAAAAGCACCTTTCTTTTTTTCCTATGTCTGGGTGGAAGGGCGGGGTTCTTGGTTAATACGGCTCAGAAACTCCCCAAGCAGCTGGACAGACCAGGCTGTGCCAGGAAGTTCATCCTGACTGGTGGCATATTGGAAATTGTTTTCCTGGAGAACCCATGTAAAGAAGGAGGAAAAATTATAAAGAAGGAGGAAAAATTATACTCCTTCCCAGGTGCATAACAATCCTGTAGTCCATCTTCATTATGCCTTAACTGGTAGGAGACCTTGAGTTAAACATGCCTGCTTTGCAAGTGTTTGGTTTTAAAGCAGACCATGCAAGACTGAAGGTCAGCCCACCACAGGAATAAAGAACATTAAAAAAATACTATTTGCTGTTTCAGTCCCAAAGTTCCCTTTTAAAATTCCCCAGCTGCACTGCCTTACAAAGGCTTCAGAAGAAGAGGAATATAGTTTGCTTTTTTGTGGAATGTTACCGTAGGAGTAGTAGGGCAGTTTCTGACTATTGAGGTATTTTGGAGGTGCGGTGGGAAGCAGACTTTGGGTGGCCTTAATTCAATCCATGAATAAATGAAACCAGGGGTAGGCAACACAAGATGTTTGGGACTACAGCTCCCATAATCCCTTACCATTGGCCTTGCTGGCCGAGGAGCTGAGGGGAATTATAGTCCAAAACATCTGGAGAGAACCAAGTTGCCTATCCCTGCCCTAGGTCAGCTCCCCCCCAACCTGGCGCCTTCCAGATGTGTTGGAATGCAACTGTACTGGCTGGGGATGATGGGAGTTGCATTCCAACACATCTGGAAGGTACCAGGTTGTGGGAGGCTGTTGTAGATCATCAAAACACCAGAGGATGCTTTAAAATAGCCTCCTTGGTGCAGCCCATTAGCTGACTACCTAACTTCAGTGTGTAATGAGCAATATATTCATTTATAATTAGTGTAATACAGTAGAGCTCAGCAAAGAGCTCGATGCACCCTGGATAATTTATCAAGAGAAGGAGCAGCCCTTAATGGGTCTGAAGGTTTGCCTGTCCCCTGTAATCGGGAAGGACAGGATTTATTGTGATTCTTTTTACCAGGCAATTTGATTGCAACCACACATCTTCATTTCATGCCTCTTCCCTGCTGCTGTCCCTGCATCCTGCATGGAGGAGGTTGCTCCAAAATGGAATGACTCAAATGTACCTTACATCAACTCATTTGCCAGTCCTCGCAGACAGAGACTGCTGGGTCACATGACCTTTGAGCCTGAAGACTTCCTCTCGTATTAGGTCTTTGCTCCAGAATGCTTTAAGAAGCTGCTTGGGCAGTTGCATAGCCGTTTCCCAGAACTGGTCTTTCTCGCTTTCCCCCCTTGCTTTTAAAGTTTAATTTGCAGCCATCCAACTTGTTCTGTTTTATAGGATTTGGGCATCATATCCCAGTGGCTCTGTGATCTCTTGACTGTATCACCATAAGGACAGTAAAAGACTGGTTGTGATAACAGTGAAGAAGTACACAACTTAACGATTCACACCACTTAAAGATCCACTAATGGATGTTTCCCAAAAGCTCTAGTCTAAGGGAGGGGCCACAGGTAAGGAGTGAATCATTTGCCTTGCATGAACAAGGTCTCAGGTTCAGTCCCTGGCAGCTTGGTCTGGAAACTGCAGCTGGTGCAGAATGCAGTGGCAAGGTGCTAACAGGGGCCCCCTTCCAGCAGCAAGCTACACCCTTGCTTTGGGATGACATGGGGGCCTGATTGGGCCTGGGAGTCTGTTGGACTCCCCCGCCCTGCCTGCACTCCTGAACCTGTCCTGTCCACTTGTGCCCTGCAGCCATGGGTCCTCCATGCAATCCTCCATTTTAATGCAAGATGGAGCTCTGTATTTTTCATAGATCTACTGTTCCACACAATGGCAGCCGTACATTAGATTAGATCTATGAAAAATACAGACCCCATCTTGCATTAATGTTGCACACAATGGCGGCCATAAAGGGACATTTCCCCAACATAATGTTGGGATAATGACCCTTTATTGCTGCCATTGTGTGCAACATTAGAACTACGGAAAATACAGAGCCCCATCTTACATTAAAATGGAGGTAAGTATGGAGAATGGTTGGCTACGGGGCACAAGAGAACTGCTTGTGGAGCCCTTCAAGGGCTTATGCTTCCTGGCTCGTGCTGGTGGGCAGCAACAGTGCTTCCTCAAGCACCCCTTGAGCTTGGACTGGGGTGAGTCTGTCCATCCCTACCTTTGCTAAAAGAACTGCACTGCCTGCCAATGAGCTAAGTTCAAGTTATTATTGTTAACATAAAGGTAAAGGTAAAGGTGTCCCCAACCAGTCGTGTCCGACTCTAGGGTGCGGTGCTCATCCCCGTTTCTAAGCCGAAGAGCCAGCGCTGTCCGAAGACGCTTCCGTGGTCATGTGGCCGGCGTGACTGAACACCGAGGTGCACGGAACGCTGTTACCTTTCCCGCCGAGGCGGTGCCTATTTATCTACTTGCAGTTTCTTGCTTTCGAACTGCTAGGTTGGCAGGAGCTGGGACTGAAGACGGGAGCTCAGCTCACTCCGTCACGCGGCACTCGGGTCTCGAACTGCTGTCCGACCTTCCGGTCTGCAGTTCAGCGCCTTAACCACTAAGCCACCGCAGCCCCGTATTGTTAATATATCAAGCCTTAAACAACTTGGGATGAAGTTACCTGGGGATCACCTCACCCCTTATGTCCCTGCCCTGTCTTTACAATCATCAGGGGGAGGACTTGAGGGTGCCACATTTCCAGAGGTTTGCCTCAGGAGCATTTGCAGGAGAGCATTTAGTGTTGCAGCACCCGCCCTCTAGAATGCTTTACCAATTGATTTTAGATAGGCTCCCACAGTTCTGATGTTCACATGTCTTCTTAAAATCTCCTTCTGCACACAGGCTTTCCCTGAAGTGTGATACAGCCAGTTATGGTATCCTGCTCACAGTAGAGTATGCAGTTTTATTGCTGATTAATTGGTATTGTGTTGTTTTTATTGTTATATTAATTTTTTTTATGTCATTGTATTTTATGTTCACTGCTTTGATACCTTTGTGGAAAGCAGTATATAAATTTGAATAATCATCAAGCTGGCTCCAGCTAAAGGACTTACGATATCAGTGCTGGAAAAGAGCCCTGTCTGAGACCCTGGAGAGCTGCTGCCAGTTGAACAGCCAGCCCCGGCATTTTTGGCTGGGTTAAAAAAATTATTTTGCGTATTTTTCTATGAGGAAATTTGCTCAACATTCCCAAAGGTTAGAAGAACAGTCTGCATGAAATCTGTCCAATGGGGAAAAAAGCCAGTTCTCTGTGGAATCTGTTGGTTGGACTCATAAAAATCCAAAGTAATTTGGTTCTATTGTGGATTTCTCCAGCACTCCTAGGTCTGACTCAATAACAGCTTCATATGTCCATTCTGACTTCCACACTATCAGTGTGTTAAAGGAGTGTAATTGTGCCTTGAACATAAGGGCACTTGGGTTTTTTTTTTGGGGGGGCAGGGAAACTGCCTTTCCTAGGCAGAATCCAATGGTGTGCTTTCGCCCCTGCCAATTCTCTTTTGCCCAGCCAGTTCCATTGTGGATGTGACCCCATCCCTCACTTGCACAATGGCTATTTAGTGCTTCTGGGGAAATCTGAAATGAGCAGAAACACTCATTTCTGGAAGGAGGCCAGTCAGCAAAGCTTGTATAAGGGAGTTCTGCTGACCGGCCTTCTTCTAGAAATGAGAGTTTTTGCTCATTTCAGGGCTTCCCCTAGGAAGCACTATGTTTCCCTTGTGAAAGTGGTGGGTCCTGCTTGCACAACGGAATTGGGGGGACCCACTGCTTGTGGAAGGGAATCAGCAGGGCCGAAAGGAATTGGTGGGTCATAAGGGAGCCAGTGTGGTGCAGTGGTCCGAGTGTTGGACTGGGAGCTGGGAGATCCAGGTTCCAGTCCCCACTCAGCCATGAAAGCTCACTGGGAGACTTTGGGCCAGTCACAGACTCTCAGCCCAACCTACCTCACAGGGTTGTTGTGAGGATAAAATGGAGGGGAGGAGGAGAACTATGTACACCACCTTGGGTTCCTTGCAAGAGGAAGAAAGGCAGGATATAAATGTAATAATAAATAAATAAATAAATTGGTAGAGTTTGGAAAAGAGAAGGCTGATACCACCACAGTGGCAGCTTTCAGGTCAAGGTGTGCTTGAGAAAGAGAGACCTCCAAGGGAGGGACGCAGGGGCGGCAGTGTCTTATCCATGTGCACTAGATAATGACGGAGAAGTGAGTTCAATTCCATCCCCAGTCAAAGACCTTGAGTAACCTCGAACAAGCCACTTCATTTTTCTAGGCCTCAGGTCCCTATTTATATAATAGCACTCCTATACCAACGCATTGTGTGGAACCCTTTTGTCCAGCACTAGTTGTAGATAAAATAAGCAATAGCCTTGTCAGCCTTCCATCCAGATGTTTTGCACTACAGCTGCCATCAGCCCCAGCCAGCAAGGCCAATAGTCAAGGTTGATGGGAGTTGTAGTTCAAAATATCTGGAGGGCGCCACCTTGGGGAAGGTAGCCTTATAGGCTCGTTGGCAATCTCTGTCTTGTTTCTCCTACAGACCACCACAGGGGCTGTGGGTGGAATGATCTTCACTAGAGTTTCATTTTCTTCCTTGCCTGGGGAGCTGTTCCTATGTTAGTCGTGAAAAATAACTGCACCAGCTTAACATGCTCCACTGTATATCTGCAGATCTTTGTGGAATCTGGAAAGCTGCAGTCTTCTGTGGAATGTGGATTTTACCCTCTGTGAAATGATTGGGAAACAAACACATTTGTATTTACAGCTCCTGCCATCAGTGAAGCCTTAATTGTGCAGGCATTGTCAAATGAATAATCTGGTCTAACTTAATAGGAATTTGAGTGATTAAAAAAAAAAAGATATCTACCAGATTCAGTTTGCTATTCCCCTTTTAGTACTAAAACATTTTGATCCGGAGAATATCACAAGTGGCTTCCTACAATTATTTGATTAGCATTAAAAATGCATATGATTTAGCTCCCTTATTCAATAGCCATGACATTTTTATTGTTGTTGTCTTTTAAGCTTTATGATCTCTGCAACCTGAAGAATAAAATGCTGGAATCACCCAGGGCTCATTTTAATATATTGCTAGGCCAAATATAACAAGATTTTCAGTGTTTAAAGGCTGTTTCATGCCACACATTTGCTCTACAGACATGACCATCCCTGTGCACACATTCAAGTGAACAATAATAATGTAAAACTGTTGTGGATATTTGGCAGCAATTTGCATGATTATTGTGTCACTTTTTGCCATGTATCTGTGATGTGCCCCAGTTCATGTTGCATTGTTCATGCCAATATGTACCAGTGGATGGTTGGGATTGGGCCACTTGCATTGCATGCATAATACATAATACAATGTCTTTTGTGAATTGGCCCAAAGTCACAATCCATCCTGACCCCCAGAAGCCCATTAGCTAAAGTGGGTTTCTTTTTCTGGCCTTTGCTCTATGAGGCAATGATTTATTTGTTTCATTTATTTCAAATTATTTTTAGGGTGCCTTCCCTTAAAGTGGGTGTAGAGCATGTCATCATGGACCATAAGTCCCTAATGAGCAGCCATCCCATCGCCTGTGCTTATTTCCCTACCCCGCTCCTTGTCGCTACAACAGTGGGTGGAAAGGCAACCCAGTCTAAATAATTAGTATAAACAATTGTAGCAATTTTAAATGTTCAAAGCATTTCACATGATTTTTCTTGCAGTATTAACCTTGTCAAGTAGGTCAGGATGATATTCCCATATTGCAGGTGGGGTGTCAGTGTGAGGAAAAGTGAAGGGTCTTGTGTGTGCATGTGTATGCAGAATTGGTCCCACCCATATGTGGGTTTGATCCTCCCCACTGCTGGCACGTGCCCTGGAAATTTACCCAGGAGGGAATGGTACCCATGGGATGGAAGAGAATCCCTAGCACATGCTGATGAAGTCATGAGTGAACTCCAGGGTTTAGAACAGAGGTGGGGAACCTCAGGCCTGGGGGCCAAATCTGGCCCTCCAGAGTTCCTCAGAGGCCGTGCCCCCTTTCCTGGCCACACCCCCTCTTCATGGACCACCCATCGTTTGGTGGTTTCCCAGGTTTTGCAAGGTTTGATCCCCATTCTAAAAGGTTGAAATGCTGCTCCTAAAGCTTCATTGCTGGCAGTAAAAGATTTAAGCTAAAAGATGCTGCCAATTTGGGCCTCGCCTCTTTTGCCTTTGGCCTCATCCCTTTGCCTTCAGCCCTACCCACCACTAGAGTACAGTCTCTGAGGGCTTCTCCAAAATTGAATTGGGCTCTGGGGCCAGAAGAGGCTCCCCACTCTTGGCCTAGAATCTCTTTGCCAGGTTATAAAGTGCACAGTTAGGGACTGGGTCCTTCCTAAGAGCAGAGCTGCCCCATTGCTTCCAAGCATCTGTTTCAGACTATCTGTCTGGCTCACATAGGCTTTGCCCACTTTTGCTATCCCCTCTCTGGGGGAGGGGGAGAAGACTGTGATCCATGTTGGAGGGACAAGGGCCATGAGTCACTTCACCTGAACTTGAAGGGTTAATATGTACCTGAGCAAGGTGGGAGGGGATCTCTGGGAGGTCCTTCTGCCTTTTCCTTGTCTCCTCCCTCTACTCTTCTATCTTCTTCCTCCTGCAAGTGATGCTGACCATGGGGCTGACCTCAGCCAACTTACCTTGAGCTGTAAGTTTGTTATATGTCTAGTAAAAGTCTGTTCCTAACCCACCACTCAAATATGTTTTGTCTGCATCTGTGGCTACTGATGGGGGGGCTGATTTGGACTTCAATCCAGGAGGAAAATCTGGACCAATGTCTGGACAACAAACGCACTCCCTGTCAAGTTTTCTTGCTCTTTTAAGAAGCAGGCAGTTTTCCATGGAAGAGTTCCTGACAGGTAGTCTGGCAAAACAAAGAAACATACACAATACCCTATTTACTTTTGTAGTGGTGTAGTGGAGTCAGGGCTTGCAGGGTCAAAGCCCCCAGGCTCTCTGATTAGCAGGGATGATGACGTCATCTGCCACCCCCTTCAGAATTCTCTGTTCCCTCTGAGCTTAGCTTCAATTCTCACAGCAGCTGGGGGGAAATGGATTTTCCCAGTGGTCATATGTTGTTCCCTGTTGTAATACAAAGTTGTTGTTGTTGTTCAGTCGTTCAGTCGTGTCCGACTCTTCGTGACCCCATGGACCATAGCACGCCAGGCCTTCCTGTCCTGCGCACTCTCCCGGAACGTGCTCAAGTCCATATTCATTGCATCAGTGATGCTATCTAGCCATCTCATCCTCTGCCGTCCCCTTCTCCTTTGGCCTTCAGTCTTTCCCAGCATCAGGGTCTTTTCCAGAGAGTTTTCTCTTCGCATTAGGTGGCCAAAATATTGGAGCTTCAGCTTCAGTATCTGTCCTTCCAATGAGCACTCAGGGTTGATTTCCTTTAGGATTGACTGACTGGACCTCCTTGCAGTCCAGGGGACTAGTAAGAGTCTTCTCCAGCACCACAATTCGAAAGCATCGATTCTTCAGCGCTCAGCCTTCCTTATAGTCCAGCTCTCACAGCCATATGTTACTACTGGGAAAACCATAGCTTTGATTAGACAGACCGTTGTCGGCAAGGTGATGTCTCTGCTTCTTCCTATGCTGTCTAGGTTTGCCATAGCTTTCCTCCCAAGGAGCAAGCGTCTTTTAATTTCATGGCTACAGTCACCGTCTGCAGTGATCTTGGAGCCCAAGAAAGTAAAATCTGTCACTGCTTCCATTTCTTCCCCTTCTATATGCCAGGAAGTGATAGGGCCAGATGCCATGATCTTAGTTTTTTTATGTTGGCACAATTAAGACCAATCAGCTTTATGAAAGACCTGCTCCTGGAGGAGATGAAAACTGATTTGTTCATATGGATCAACCCAGCTGCCTGCATTTTTTACTCACTTTGGGGGCATGGCCATAGGGACTGCCCTTCAAAATTTGCAGCTACAACACCACTGTACTTTTGGTGGGAGATCTCAATGAGTCAAGCAGCAGACTACACTTCATGGCAATGAGTTTTACTACCTTGGGACCAAGATAACTGTGGTCGAAGATTCTGCCAAGTAGCCCTTTCAGAGAAAAAGGCTGCAAACAGCCCAAAGCGCGCTGACCCAGGAGTTGGACCTACTTCTGAGTAAACATGTCTATAGACTCTCCCATTTGTTAGTCTGATTCTCATTTGTCATTCAGAACCAGTGAATGATTCCCCACATCCCCAAATGCCTCCTGGTGAATTTCATTCATGCTTTGAGATTCAGTGCTTTCCCACTTCTAGTAGTGAAATATGTTAATGTTTTGGGTATTATTGACAATAGATTCTACAGCTGAACTCTGATTCAAATTTAAGCTCTGATGGGAATCCAGGCTAGATCGATCTCCCATTAGGCATTCCAAGAATGCACTTACAGCACACGAGGATAAGGAACGGAGTTGGTCCCCTATCTTGTGTACTTGGAAGGTAAAGGATAGTAGAGGACGGTCATTTTGTTTCTGGAAGGTTTTTTTTTTGGGGGGGGAACACAACAAATTTAACAGGTGAAGCTTTCATTATCACGGCATCTCTGTCCCAGAAAAAAGCTCCACCTGTTGAATTTCTGCCTGCCACGGAGCTGGTGAGGGCACAAGAACGCGGAACAAGGACCGTATGGCAGGACGGTGCGCCCCAGTCCCAAGGGGGAAGGGAGGAATCCAGCTGGCAACCAGTTTCTGGAGAGGAACTTGCCCGTTCCTGCAAAAACGTTCCTTCCCAAACCATCCAAACGCCGGCGGCGGCGGCGGCGGCGCGTCCTCGCAGGCCCGCCCGCCTGGCGCAGATTTGGTGTGGTTCTCCCGCCGGCGGCCCCTAGGGGTCGCTGCGGCCCTTCCGTGCGCTCGGCTGCTGCTGCGCTGCTGCCCGCTGCCCGGCAGCCCCCCGGAGAAGGCTGAGGCTCAGCTTGGCGGCGCGCGGAGCAAAGGCAGCCCTGGTGCTGTGCCGTGCGGAGCCTCTTCCAAAGGCTGCGCGCGGGCGCCGAAGGAGCCGGGCAGGCCTGCAGGAGGACGAGGCGATGCCAGCCGGCCCCTGGCACCAGCGCCGAGCGGGCCCGGGCACGTGGAGGCGCCGCTGAGCCCCAGCCGCGACGGACGGACGGCCCGCCCGGAGCGCAGCGCAGCGCGCCGGGGAGAAGGAGATGGGCAGCGGCGTGGCCCGTCGCAAGGACGCGCCGGCGGAGCGGCTGTGAAGGGCGCCAACAGGTAAGCGGCTGCGCTTGGGCGGCCGGACACGTCGGGGCTGGCGCGCCCGGCCCAAGGCGGCTCCGGGCGCGCTCCCAGGGCCGGGGAGCAGCCCACGAGCAAGCAAAGTTCGCCCTTGGCCCTGCCGAGCAGCCTCCCGTGCTTCCCGCGCAAGTCTGGGGGCTCGTCGTCGGCGCACCTCCAGCCGCTGCGCCGGACTCGGAGAACTCCAGCGCTCCGTCGCTGCGCGCCAGCCTGTGCCTGCTCGTGGCCCGTTCGCTCCTGGCGAAGCCCGGGCGCCGGGTGGACTTGGCCATCCGGCCACGAGAAGGCCGGGCCAGGGCGGGGGGCCGCATTACTTTCTCTCTCCCGGACGCGGAGCTCTGGCGGGTCACGGCGGCTGGAGGGAGCGCACAGAACTGCACGATTGCAGCCCGGGGCTGGTTCCAGAAACCGGATCTTTGGAGCGCGCGCGTGTGTATGTGCCCCCCCCCCCGATGTTTGTTTTTAAAGGGAAGCTGAGGCTTTAGTAGTCGGCACGATGAGGGAACGGATCTGATTCGGACTACGCTTGCAGCTGCGTCAGTTAGCAAAGGCTCTTTGCGGGGGTGGGGGGAGGACAGGCCAGAGTTCTCGAGAATTCGGACGCGGTGTGTGCCATAGACGGGCAGCGGCCAGGTCTGCTTGCGGGTGACATGCTAACTCCATTTTGGCTGGGTTTTTGCTGCTGGTGTGCAAATTTTAAGACAACTGATATTCGGGGGCTGGGCAGGAGCTCGATAAAAATGGTGAGCGTTCCAAATACGATGCAAAGTCAAAACAAAACAAAACAAAAAAACTGTCCATGCAAACTAAACAGCACCAGGCGCTAACAAGGGGGAACAACCCCCAGCGCCATTCGTGAGAGTCGTCGAAGCTACCCTTGCCTCAGCCGTGCTCTTCACTCAGCAGACTTCCATGTGTAGAATAAGAAGGCACAGTGACCGAGGGAATCAGCGAGGGGGGCAGTGTAGCTCCGGGCCTTCAGAGGTGGAGGTCCCCCCCCCCCCGCTCAATGCTTCCAGGATTTGTGGAGGTATAAGCCTCCCAAATCGGCATGCAAGAGCTGGCGGGGCTTGATTTCGCAGTGTTCTTTGCTCTCTGCAGAGGTCGACCTCTCGACACCTTAGGAAAGCATCGGGAAAGAGAATTTCCGCCCTCACTGAAATACCAGGTTCTGGTTGCTGTCGGCTCCCGTAGGGCGTGAGGCTTGGCAGGTGCTTGCCCTTGGAAGCCCGGTGCTTCTGCCAGGAGGGGTGGGGTAAGGCAGACTGAAGGCTTTAGGACAGAGAATGTAGGGCAGCCAATTCATCCCTATCCCGCTTGGCAGAGTGCCCTTGGGCTGTCTGTCTACACACTGTTTGGCGTGTGTGTGTGTGTGTGTGTGTGTGTTTGAAGTGGCGCTGCTTCTTCTGCAGTGACAATTGGATCTTGTTGCATCACAGGCGGTTTAGTGGTAACCGCGATGTCACAGCTTCGAGAGGGCAGGTCGTTTCCTTGGGGAACAGTAGCTGCAGCATCCCCCGAGCTGAGGTCTGCCAAGTTGCAGTGCTGTCAGGTTTTCTCCCAGGCTGGAGACACAACCTGTGGCTGACACAATGGCTTCCTGCTGGTTAAGACAGCGGGAGCCGGTTTCTTGCTAGTTAAGATGCTGTTTCATTTAGTTCTGTTGTAAAGCCAAAAGATGGTGCCATTTCTGAAATTACGCCTAACCAAATGCTTCTGTCTCCAACCCACAACACAGTTTTGTGTGGCCCTGTTTTGATCTGGGAGCGTCTGATCCAATAGCACCGTGGGCCTTCGGTGCTTGGATGGGAGATCCTTGGGAACCCCCCATGTAAGCCATGCTAAGCTTTCTGTAGGAAGAGCAGGATGTAAGTAAAGTGACAGTCATAAAGACACGGGCTGAGCCATGAAAATGTTTGCAGTTTTGTGCAGGGGCGTGTATGCAATCCTGCAGCCCACTGGACTGATTGTCTGACCACACTGCATTGCCTTCAGTGGATGTGCATTGTCCAAGCGCATGTTCCGTTGAAAGCAATGCAGTGTGGATAGAGCAGGTACACTGGGATGCGTAATTGGATGTGCATTCTGTGGTCCAATTCTGTTGGTGGGGGAAAGCAGGATTCAGAAAATGCATGCCTACATGCCTTGGAGGGTGCATCCTCCAAGGCCAATCTCTCCCCCCTTCCCTTCAACCCTCTCCCCCCCCCCCCCCCACACACACCACAAGGTGCTAGGAAGCAATCCCGCTGTTGACAGGGGGCAAAGCCTCAGCCAACACAACTCTTTCTTTCCCATAATTTAAACTGCAAAGGGGCTTTTCCCCCCCTCTGCCCAGTCTTTCTCCACCTAATTGGATAGGTGCACGAGAAGTCCTAAGCTAGCAAAGTGACTCATACAAGCGGCTGGTTCTCCAGGGCTTTCCTGAAGTTGGCCCTGTTCTGAATTGACAACTGCTTGCTACTCTGGTGAGAGGGGCAAAGAATAACATTCGGGTCTGTGCTTAGGGGCTTAGATGCGAAGGCCTCTTTTGTGTGATTTCAGGAATTGCATTCTGACTGTGTGCATTGGACTGTGTATAAATGCAGAGCCTTGTTTTTGACATCACCTTGGCGTTTGGGGCCAAACTTTCAATGATCACATAGTAGATTAAACAATGCTGATGTTTTTCTGAGTGAATAATGCTGATACTTTTCCCAAGTAAGGCAGAGTGGGGAGTCTGCCTCAGGCAGCTAGTTTAGGGCATCATAAAAGGGCACCAAATCATTAGTTTTTAAAAATGTAATGTTATTGCATTCTTACTGTGAGGGAGGGGGAAGAGACACTTGTATGATTTTCTGCCTCGGGTGCCAAGATACCTCATGGATTTGGGGACATTGCTATCACGTTTTTGCTGGAAAAAATATGATGTTTGGAAGCCTGAAGTAAGGTCACCACCTCAGCCAGTCCCATTGTAGGTGGCAGCTGAACTCTGATGCTGTCTTACCCAGGAGAGGCAGGTGGCTGCGATGTCAGTGGGTGGTGAATGTGCTCTGGGTTTCAGTCAGAACCAGTCAGAGAAGCACCTTGGATAGCTCTTTAGAGTTCCGACTAGTTCTGACGGAAACCTGGAGTGGCTGCACTGCCCCACTGCCATTGGAGCCATCAGCCTCCACTGATTTTACTCAAAATATCTTGGACAGTGAGAGGCATATTTTGGCTTTTGTGCATCAAGTAGTCCTACAGAAATGAATGGCTCATATCCATTTCAGTAGCTCCCATTTTCAGTTTTGAAGGGATTTAGAAAACCTGAGTTGTCAACCCAGCTTGCCCACTAAGCTGTTACGCAACTTTGAGCAAATCCCCTCTCCATAGCCATCTAAATTATACAGCCTCTCAACCTCACGGAAACCAGGATGTTACCAGGTTACCAGCTTGTCACCACCAGATGATGAAGACGCACGTAGTTTTAGCTGTCAAAGACTGAACCGCCATAAAATTTTTGTGAACCTCCCAGAGAGCTTCGACCAGGGGGCGGTTTAGAAATACAATAAATAAAATGGAATGGAAACAGTTGGGTGCAACGTTATGGCCAGCTTTCAAAAGAAACGCTCTAGTGCTTGGCCCAGAATAGCATCACTGGTTCTCATGCCGGAAAACCCTTAAGCTCCTTGCCACATGGCGATGGCAACTGTGGAACTGTAAGGTGAGAAAGAACGGTGGTGTTGATGATTTCTCAGAATCCCATCTTTGGTATTTTTAGCCTGATTCACCAGAGCTTAAAGAGGATATAATAGAGAACTAGAAACTGATCTAGAAGCCTCTTCCCCTTCCCCCCTTGACTGCCAATCATTTCTTGGTTTTCTGGGCATGCTCCCCCCAGTTTTAAAAGGTTGTAATGCCTCTCCCAAGGCTTAGGTACTGGCAGTAAGGGTTTTAAGCTAAAATATGCTGGCATTTTGTTTCTTTTGGTGCCACTCACTACTGGAATGTGGCCCTTGAGAGCTTGCCTGAAATTGGATTTGGTCTTTGGGCTGAAAGAGGTTCAGCAGCTCCATCACAAGGAGACAACCTTCTGCTTAGATATTGGGGGCTGGGTATGAGCACAGCAGTGAGCATTGCTGTTTATTTAGGGGAAGGGCTTTGGGCTCCCGGTCTTGGTCTTTCTTCAGCTGGTGGAACATGCTGCCCCAAATGGCCCTCGGGTTCCAAACTTGACAAGGGCTCCTAATGGTCATCTTGGAAGATGTCAAGTATAGGAACACTCATATTTTCAATCCACTGACAACCTCATATGTATGTTGAAATTTACTTTGTCCTGAGTATAGAAATGAAGCACATCATTCATTCATTCATTCATTGCATTTATACCCCGCCTTTTTTCCTCTTGCAAGGAACCCAAGGCGGCTTACATTATCCTCCTCCTCTCCATTTTATCCTCACAACAACAACCCTGTGAGGTGGGTTGGGCGGAGAGTCTGTGACTGGCCCAAAGTCACCCAGTGAGCTTCCGTGGCCAAGTGGGGACTAGAACCCGGATCTCCCAGCTCCTAGTCCAACACTCTCGCCACTACACCACACTGGTTTTTTGAGGCATTTCTAGAGTAATAAAAGGTACAGATTAGAGGGTTCTTGCATAGACAAGGCTTTTCTGAATAACATTGGGAAGAGGGACTTTGATCCTGCGAGGGCTAATGTCAGTCTGTCATGTGGTATCTTCCTACAGTGGGATTATTCACAATCAGCCACTTTTGTGTAACTTCCTACCACTCTCAGATAGGACCAGCTTCAGGTAAATTGCATCACTGGATCATTGGGCTCCCAGAACAAGTGGCTCTTTCCTCCTCCTCCTCCTCTTCCTCCTCCTCCATCTTGCTTGCTCTTGTGGCTTATTCAGCCTGACTGTGAGTTCCTCTCCCCACAGCTATGTCTGGCAGTTGGGCAGTTCTTGCTGGGATCCTAGGCTACCTCTTCAATTGTTCCTCCTAGTGATCTATGGTGGGCTGCTGCCGTTTACCTAGACACACCGTATAGCAGAGGTGGGCAACTTGTGGCCCTCCAGATTTTTGGCCTACAACTCCTGTGAGCTCTCACCATGGCTAGGACTGATGGGAATTGTCTGGAAGCCCACAAGTTACCCATCCTTGCCTTATAACAGGGGTGGGCAGCATGAGCTCCCTGCTGCCCCCTAGCGTGACTCCCATTGCCTCCTGCGACCTCATGTTTGTTTTTTTTACTTTAAAAAAAGAAAGAGGGGAAAAGTCATGAAATTTGGTGGCAAACCACTACGGAGGCTTAGACTGGACAAACGTAGCTTAATTTTCAAGCTACATTTGTCCATTCTGAGCCTCCATAGCTGTTATGGGGGCTTACAAGGGACAAATGTAGCTTGCTCCCCACTTTTAGGGCTCAAGGGTGGCAGTGGGGAAGTTGCCCGAAATTGTCCCCCCTGCTTTATAGCTAAACCTGAGCTGACCTTGCTGTCTGAGCTGTTGAGCAGCATGGGTGGCTCTATAATGCTGAATGTGTTTCTCGGCCTGATGTGTCAAACCACTTTATAATAAAAGTGGTGATGAGCTCGCACACTTGGAACACTGTGTACCTACCATTCAGGGCAGCACACCTTAAAAAATATTGTTTGGAGAAGGTGCAGCAAAGGGCAGCCAAAATGATCAAGGAGTTGGAGGAGGTCCTCTGTGAGTAAAGGTTACAACATTTGGGTCTGTTTAGCTTAGGGAAAAAGGCAAATAAATGGGGGCACTTGATAGAAGTGTATCCAGTTACGCATGGCGTGGAGGAAGTGGATTAGGAGACATTTTTCTCCCTTTTTCATAATATCAGAACCTGGGGTCATCCCATGAAGCTGATTGGTGGGAGATTCGGGACAGACAAAAGGAAGTACTTCTTCACACAGTGCATAGTTAAACTATAGAATTCGCTACCACAAGATGTAATAATGGCCATCAACTTGCATAGTTTTAAAAGGGATTAGACAAATTCGTGGAGGATAATGGCTACTAGTCATCATGGCTATTTATTGCCCCTAGTGTGAGAGGCAGTATGCTTCTGAATACGGGTTGGTACGGAACATGACTGGGAGAGTGTTATTGTGTCATGTCCTGCTTGTGGGCTTCCCACGAGTAGCTGGTTGGCCACTCTGGGAACATAATGCTGGAGAAGATAGGCCTTTGGTTGGATCCAGCAGGGCTCTTCTTATGTTCTTAACACATGGTCATGAGCCCACCATTTGCCCCTTCTCTGGTTCTACCCTCTTGCCTGTTCCTATCCTATTACTATTCACATAGGATTAAATAACTCCTAACTAAAATTGAGCTTTTCTACAAATCCAAATTTGTCTTCAGTGGATTCTTATATATGCAGAGTACAGCTAGGTGAGGGGGACAACTTAGAATTGATTGCCTTCATTTACCTTCCATTTATGGTTTGATGGTTATCTACTGTTTTCAGCCAATTACATTAGGCACAGTTCCTAAGTTCTACTCTGACCTCTCTTTTTTATTAAAGTAACTTCAGCACCAGTATCAGTTCATATATTCTCTCCCACTGATCCATCTTTATAATCGGTTAATCCAAGATTGTTTTCAGGGGGGAAGTAAAAATGAGTGAAACATACTCTAAATCAGGGCTGGGCAGAAGGTAGATCTCCAGATGTTTTGGACTTCAACTCCCAGCATTTCTGACCATTGGCACTGTTGGAAGGAGCTTCTGGAAGTCCAAAATATATATTGATTTACCTCCTGTTCACCCCTGCTCTTAATTCAGCTGGTTCAGAAGACAGCAGCCGGATTACTAACTGAAACATGCCAGACTGATCACTTTAGACATTTGTTAAAATAACTTCATTGGCTCCCATTGAGTTTCTGGACACAATTCATGGTATTGGCTTTGACCCTCAAAGCCTTAAATACTTTGAGACCTGGGAACTTGAAGGGCTGTCTTCTCCCATATGAGCCTTCCACAAATTTAAGATTTACCTGGCAATGAGGGTAAGGGCGTTTTTAGTGTTGGCACCCTGGCTTATTTCATAAGGTCCATCTACAATTGAAGTTAAAAGGGAATATTGCATCAGAGGGAGAAAGAAGTATGTATGCCCAGCATGGTTGGGGATTCAGACAAACCCGCCCACATGTTCAAAGAACGCATGTGGGGTTGCAGGCTGTGTGGGCTGTCCACACCCTCTGCTGCCTGTGCTTTTAGCATGTGCAATATATGCACATAGATAGGTATGCACATAGAGCCCCTTCTCACATGTGCCAAACTCATGGCCAGAATGCACCTTGAGACAGGTGTGGTCATTGGGGGCCAGCCTCTTCCCCCTTTCCCCTCAATGTGTGATGGGAGTTGGTGTTCTCACCTCTATTGGGGTGATTCAAAGGTTTGTTGTTGTTCAGTCGTTCAGTCGTGTCCGACTCTTCGTGACCCCATGGACCATAGCACGCCAGGCCTTCCTGTCTTGCGCTCTCTCCCGGAGCGTGCTCAAGTTCATATTCATTGCATCCGTGATGCTATCTAGCCATCTCATCCTCTGCCGTCCCCTTCTCCTTTTGCCCTCAGTCTTTCCCAGCATCAGGGTCTTTCCAGGGAGTTTTCTCTTCGCATTAGGTGGCCAAAATATTGGAGCTTCAGCTTCATTATCTGTCCTTCCAATGAGCACTCAGGGTTGATTTCCTTTAGGATGGACTGATTTGACCTCCTTGCAGTCCAGGGGACTCGTAAGAGTCTTCTCCAGCACCACAGTTGATTCAAAGGTTAGGATTTGCTTATTTCAGGGACAGACAGATTTCAGTCTGTAGGATTTTTTTCTTCTTCTTTTAATAAAAACCTAGATTTTCAAAGGTTCCAAAGGAAAAGAAAATTGAGGCTAAAAATATTGTCTGCATATTATTGGTCAATACTAATATGCTGGTTTGTTTTGTGGACAAATTACGATTTGTTTTAAAATCCAAGCCTATTCCTATGTGCTCTGCTGGACTGGCAAAGTATGATCAAACTGGCAGTCTCTCCCTTCTCTGATTTGAGGCAAGCTTCATATGATGTAAGCAGAAAAGGAGTGGCAGGTGGGGTGGAGAAAAGACCTGCTGAAAATGCACACAGTTGGGGCAGCTCAAGGGAAAACACGGTCCTATTTATTCCCCATGCCCTCCTCTCCATGAACTTGGTGGGATTGACGTCTGAAGACATAAACATGGGATCAGGCTGCAGGTATGATTTTTGGGGTGGCTCAGCTATAATACCAAACCATGGTTTTGTGTCACAGAGCTTTTGGGCTCATGCTCTCCTTCAGTGTTCTCCTCTCCCCTCCCAGGAGCATGGTGATACCCTCTGAGGCTTTTCATCTGAACGGGCAAACTTTGGTTAGCATGTAGTGGCCATGTTCGGACAATCCATATCTCAGATTAATATGCCGAAATATGAATGAGCCTTTGGGCATGCATGCAGCCAATTAGCTTTCCCCTTTGCATGTGAGCTGAAAAGAGGTGCTGAACCCCCGGCCTGCCAGCTCCTCAGTCTGTCCTGTGGAGCCTCCTGGAGGGAATCCCTGATGTCATTTCTGAACTGAGCGGGGATTCCTCTGGTCCCTTCTCCCTCCCATTGGCCTTGTGGAGGGCCTGGTGGGAGACAATCCAGCCCTCCTTCCAAATATTCTTCTGCATCCCTGGCCGAAAACAAACTGGGAAGTCTTTCATTTTTATCTGAACCAGGGGACCGATAGTTGCCAGCTTTGGAACAAGCCAGCATATTAAACCTTCTTTCCACTTCTAGTTTATGTGAATGTGTGGGCAGGTGGACATATGGTGCCAGTTTTGGCCCTGGTGATGATTGTTTTGCAAATTGCTGGAAGGCTGAGCTTTTGAGGGACACAGAAAGCAAGTGTGCTGAAGCTTGGTTAATGCCTTCAGATGGTGTCTCCAGAGTGGGGTAAGTTTAAATATAGGATATAGATAATGAAACATGTGAACTGTACTAGAAATCCACTACTACTATTGAGCCACCTCTTGTATGGTATTGTATGATCTTATTGTTTTTAATGTGATAACTCATGTCTTCCTGTTAGCAGCTTTGAGGACGACTGGTTGAAAACTTAAATGGAATATATTAACAAAACTAGGAAAATATTAATACATTCAGTTATGTACCAAAGTGGCAAGGGGTAGAGAAGTAGCACCTTTAGCTTTGCCCAGAGGATGATATGACTAGGCTTATTGCACTTACAAGGAGTCACAGGGAGTGTCATGATTTGTAGGTTCCATTAGAGAGGTTTTTCTAAATGTTACTGCCAGGCTCCATATAAATCTAATGTTGATGTCATGCCATGTGGAGTAGTGTTAAATCTCTTCTTCACAGTTGTATGCCTCTAATCCATTTATGTAAAAGTCCTTCCAGTTGTGCGTCTCAAATCCATTTCTGCAAAGGGTTCCTTATTGCTCTTTTAGAATGCCAGAAATCCTGTTATTGCCTGGGTGGGTGGGTGGAGAACCTGGATTATGCACTCCACAGGTCTGATGAGATGTTGAAATAGTTTCTGTGTGGAAACCTGATATCAGAGCTGGCTTGTGATCACCTAGGTGGCTGTAAATGTAATGCAGAATATTCAAATTTCTGGGGGCCCAAAATGTGATACTAGCACCTAGAATTTTAAGTATTCTGTCTTGCATGCATAAATAAGAATGTTTTTGAAATCAGGTCCAGCATCAGGGCATGGCATGGGCGGGCATCTGTCGAGG
Source organism: Heloderma suspectum (assembly GCF_057233095.1). Classification (NCBI taxonomy): domain Eukaryota; kingdom Metazoa; phylum Chordata; class Lepidosauria; order Squamata; family Helodermatidae; genus Heloderma; species Heloderma suspectum. The sequence continues at coordinate 259,443,322 of NC_139461.1, forward strand.
GCGCAGAGGTTCAAAAGGGCCCAGCCGTGCTCAGCCCCTGCCAGGCCTGGGCTGCTGCTGTGGTGGCTCCTCTTCCTCCTACTGCAGTCCTCTTCCTCCTCCTCTTTGACCAGCCGGCCCCCCTGGCAAAGGGAAGTGCTGTGGCAGCTGACCAGACAAGCCTGCCGTAGCAGCAATAGGCGCCACTGCAGGTTAAAAAGAGGAAGGAAGGAAGGAAGGAAGGACAGGAAGTCTGCCTGTGTGGCAGGGGGAAGCAGGTCTGGCAGTGATGGTGGTAGTGGTGGGGGGTGTTGGTGGGCTTGGGTGAGTGGACAGGTGGCTGTGGGGGTTTGGGGGCTTGGGGGCTTGGGCAGGTGGGGGGCTTGGGCAGGTGGCCTTGGCAACAGGTGGGCAAAGGGCTTGGGGGGAAGTTCTGTTTCGGTATGTGTGGGGTGCCATGGCTGCAGGTAAATGGCTTGGGCAGGCGGCCTTGGGAGCGGGAGGGTACGGGGCCCGTCAGCTGCACTATGCTGATGGCCCATTGGAATCTGACACCGGCCCCGCTTGAAATACATGGTTTATTCCTGCCCTTCAGTTTTTTGTTCGTTTTGTAGCATATAGCACTCTTTGAAGAGCGGATGGGGTAACTTAATCTCCTTAAAACTCCAATTAGACTTGAAAGCCAACTAATAGGATCATTGAGCTCATGGAGAGAAAGCCTAGCTCAGGATGTCCGGGAGATTCAACTTCATGGTCAGGATGTCCTTAAAAGCTGGGAGTGAGTAATAAGACATAATGGAAAGCTGTAGAGATTCTCATTCATTTCGTCTGAAGTCAGAGGCAGGCGAAGTGGGTGACTCGAGTGGCAGGTTTGGCGTTCAGCAGTGTAGGAGACACCCAGATATTAGCCAAAGCATGCCATCCAGTGGGAAGTTCTCCTGCACAAGCCCCATTATAATGAATTGGAGCTGTGCAAGGACACAGCTGTTGTCCACTTTCAGTGGGGCTTCGCTTGCATGGGATTAGCGGAAACTTGTGGCTCCGATGTCAGTGGGATGGTGAATCCGATCCGGGTTTTAGTCAGAACCAGTCAAAACTCTGAAGGAGCTATCCACAGTGCTTAGAGTGACTGGTTCTCACCGAAACCCGGAGCGGATACATTGCCCCACTGGCATTGGAGCCACCAGCCTCCACTGCATGGGAGAGCTTTCAACTAGACTGCATGCCACAGTCATGTGTAGAGGAGGACCGCTATTTGTGTTTTCTAGCTTGAGCTCCAAAGTATTTTAGGGTGGCCCTGTCTGAAGTATCTTTTGCTACAGCTTACAAGTGGGACTGGCAACAAATTTTATTTATTTATTTATTGCATTTATACCCCGCCTTTTTTCCTCTTGAAAGGAAGCCAAGGTGGCTTACATTATCCTCCTCCTCTCCATTTTATCCTCACAACAACAACCCTGTGAGGTGGGTTGGGCTGAGAGTCTGTGACTGGCCCAAAGTCACCCAGTGAGCTTCCATGGCCAAGTGGGGACTAGAACCCGGATCTCCCGGCTCCTAGTCCAGCACTCTTGCCACTACACCACACTGGCTCTGTAGCAGTGTGGAATACTCCTGTTCAGGATCCTAGCCAGCCATTTTCTCTTCTAGGATACAACATTCCATTCCCCTCCCGCCTGCTTTCTCCCCTCCCTCCCCTCCCAAGTTAGTCAGTGGTTGATGGGCTGTTGTTTTTTTTTACCAGCTTTCTTGTATCACATCAGCAAACCCAGCCTTCCAGTACCTCCCTCTTGTGAGTGGGTGGTGCCATTTTGGCCACATAAGCGTCAGCACTCAAGCCTGAAGATCAGAAATGGAGAAAATGATGCCTGGCACAGATAGGCTACTGGGTGGCACAAACCATTTTTGTGGCCCAGTGCTGCGGTTCCTCTTTTCAGGTATATAAGTTACTGTTGAGCTTAACTTTCCTGCCTGCACCACAGAGACCCGTGTAAGCAGTCTGCATAGTTCCCTGAACTTTGAGCGTAATTCAGTGTGTGATAGAAAGTCCCTCATTAACAGCACATACCGCCTGCCAAGTAGAGTTCTATGCAGCCTGGCAGTAAGTGGAAGGTTTATGCATTACAAATGCCTTTTTTGCCAGGGGGGAGGGGGGAAATTACATTTTAAAATTCTCTTCATTCCAGACCATATAATCTTTCAAAAATGAAATCAGCACTTTAGTGCTGGGTTCATAATTTATTTGACTCTCTGTGATTAGCCTCTGCTAACTCACTGTAGCAATTTATTTCTCACAGTTCTGTGCTGTGGCTCTCTCTTTTAAAAAAATGAATGCACTGAAAAATTAAACAAAATGCTTTAATGACAGGGGCGCAATAGGGGTTGAGTGGACCAGGGATGGCAAATAGAATGTGTCTTTTGTTTAAAAAAATATCACTCCATTGCTTGGTAATTATTACCCTCCGCTAGAACAGAGGTGCTGAATGTGGTTTCTTCTTTTTGTCTTGATGATATAATCTCATCAGTGTCTGACAGCCTCACTGGCAGCACTCCTGGGGTGCTAAATTGTTGGGGGAAGAACACAGGAAAATCGTAAAAGTAAGTTGCAAAGCTGTGAGGGGATAGCAAGCCTTGGAAAGCATTGTGTGCCTCCCCCCAGTCTCTCCTTAGTATTCCTGTCAGAGCCCCTTTGGGCAAGGGAGCTGACAGGAGCCCACGGTATCTTAACTGACATTGTCAGGAAGCACATGGTCTCATTTTCAGGCAGGGCTTTATGCCTGGCTTGCTTCATTTGCTGATTACAATATAGCATTTTCGGCAGTGGTCATGCAGTCTTTCGGCTTCGGAGCGGGCCTGTCAGTTTTCCCCTGCTGTTTTGCTCTTTTGGCTCTGGGCACGGGATGTTTTCATGTCTGGAGTGTAGAGAGCAGACTTCCCTCAGAAGGATTCCAGAGGAGCCAGCAAGAGCATGAACATGGCAAAGGGGTTTTCTCCTTCCCTTTGACATTTCTTTTAAGAGGAAACATAGCCCAGGGTGCAGTGCGGATATTGCCGGGGGACTCCAAGAATGTGCTAACTGTTTATATCACCCTCAACCTGGTGCCCTCCATATGTGTTGGACTGCAACACTGAATGCTGGCTGGGGATGGTGGGAATTGTAGTCCAACACATATGGAGGGCACCAGGTTGGGGAAGGCTGCTTTATGTCATGGCCTAGAGGTAATCCCTGCTTTCACCCCACCCCCCCACCCCAGCACATGCTCAGTGTAGCTCAAGAAGGGTCTGAGACCACAGATCCTGGTTTAAATGTGGGCACTGATATATATATATATTCCCCATAACCAGAGGCCTGTCAGGAGCGCCTTAGCAGCCTCTTTCAGTCTACTCCAATAGCCAACTCAAGACACAGACAAAAGGATTCTTTTCAAGGCTTTAATCCTTTTACAACTTAATGACTCTTTCAGATGCTAATCACCAGCGACTAAGCAAGGAACAGCAGAGTAGCCTATGCTCCAGGTTAGGCAGTTGGTCCCCGTTTGAAGGAGAATCACGTGAAGACCCTGAACTTATGGGCTAGGGAGAGTTCCTCCCTCTTTCCCTTGGGTCCCCGGGACACGACCGTTGCTTGTGCGCCAGACGGGTGCTATGCCTCCTTTCTGCGCCATCCATCACTCGTCGCTCCCTGCATCTGCATCGAGCATCTAGCAAGCCCCCCTCCCGCACTCTCTCACTGCCAGGGTCACTATCTATCTCAGGAATGCTGGCAGGAGGAATCTCTGCCAGCTGCTGTGCCTGTGAGGGATGAGCTGGCTCCACGGATTGCTGTTCCTCTTCAGAATCAGAACTGGTCTGGGGTTCTATGGGCTCAGTTTCCACCCTGACAAGGCCTCTGGTAGGGTCAGTGTCACCATAAACCTAAAGACATAATCCCAGCAGAAGTTAGCAATACAAATGGAGTGCAACAATGTCATTAATAACAGGGGATGCAAATTCCAGTCTTCCTTTTTACCAAAGCTCCAGAAAAAGTTCTTGCATGTTGTTTTCTGTATAGGCGCAGCCCCTTCAAGTGGCATGAGCTGCCTTTGTATTAGTTGTGGGCTTGATCAAGGCTGGGAGACTAACAGGAGCCCCTTTGTAATATCCTTCTAAAAGGAAGAGCAGAGAGGGATTTCAGTTGAAAAAACTTTTTGCCACTGTTTCACAGTGTCCAGACCCATGAAAGCCAACTGCAATTCAGGAAATATTTTGAAGGATTTCTTCCCGTGGTTTGTCTTGGATAGCACCCACAGGATTGCCTTTGGAGAAGTGGATTTGATGAACTGTATGTGTGTTGGCCAAAAATGGTAATACAGGCAATATTATGTCAGACTATGGTCTCATTTTTTTTTCTGGATCTATACTCCATGTATATACATTACAGGAAGGATGGCAGATTTCAGGCTTCTCTGATCTTATCGTTTTTGTGTCTACTTAAACACTGAATAGAGCAAGTCACAAAATGGTGGATCAAGAACTTGGTGGGGTAAAGGTCAGTGTCCACAGGAAACACTCCATTCATAAGATGTACAGCTATTGGGTGTAGCTTACAAGTTCTTTGTCCCCCAAGAAATACCACCCATGAATAGTATTGGGTCACCACATATCATCTGAACACAATCCAGACTACAGTTTAAAATAAGAACTAAAAGTCAATACACAGCAGGCAACTGCCAATATCATACTGCCTTTATACAACTATATGGTTGTATATGGTCTGCTTGTGTACCGTCCACCCCGCTGCACGACTGACTCCCTGGCCGAGGTGCTTGAGGTGGTCTCTGATGTGCGTGTACAGTCCACTAACTTATTGGTGTTGGGGGACTTCAATGTACATTCGGAGGCCATCCTCACAGGAGCACCTCAGGACTTCATGGAGACCATGGCTTCCTGGGAGCTGCACCATATTCTAACTGGGCCCACCCATGTAGCCAGTCATGCACTAGACCTTGTGTTTGTTTCTGGAGAAGCGGGGAGTAATCTGGAAGTCGGGGTATATCCACCACCCCCTTGCATTGGTCAGATCACTATCTGGTGACGTTGGACTTCTCAGTTCCACAACCCCTCCGCAGGGATGGAGGACCCATTAAAATGGTCCACCCCAGGCGTCTTATGGATCCAAATGGATTCCTGAACGCGTTTGGGGATTCTCTGGGGCACGCCAACGGCCACTTGGTCGAGACCCTGGTGGGTGGCTGGAATGCGGCAATCACTGGGGCATTAGATCGGGTGGCTCCGAAACGCCCTCTCCCCCTGAACAGGGCTTGGACTGCACCATGGTTCAATCTGTGGTTACGAGCTCTGAAACAGGAGGTGAGACGGCTAGAGCGCCGGTGGTGGAAGTCTCGCTCCAAAGACGATCAGATACAGGCTAGAGCTGTATCTCCAGCCTATCACATGGCGGTGAAGGCAGCAAAAAAGGAATATTATGCTGCCTCTATCGCGTCTGCAGAGTGCTGTCCCAGGAGGCTGTTCCAAGTGGTCCAGAGCCTGGTCAGTCCTGTGGCTCCGGAACCACTGGAGCATTCTAAGGCCTCCCGTGAGGCCTTGGCAAGGCACTTTGCAGATAAAATTGATCAGATAAGGAGTGTTACTCTGCACGCTGTGGATACTGTTAGTGAGCAAGAGGCAGCCTGTGGCAAACCGGTTTTGTGGGATCGGTTCCAGCTTCTTCCTTCTAATGAAGTGGACAAGGTGCTTTCATCTGTAAGGCCGACCACCTGCTTACTTGATTCTTGCCCGTCTTGGCTCATTATAAGCTGCAGAGAGAGACTGGGTGAGGAGATCAGGGTGGTGGTGAACGCCTCCCTTAAGGAGGGAGTGATGCCATCAGCCCTCAAGGAGGCAGTGATAAGACCGCTCTTAAAGAAGCCCTCCTTGGATGCCCAAGTTCTGAACAACTTTCGCCCAGTCTCAAATCTGCCAATTTTGGGCAAGGTGATTGAGCGGGTGGTGGCAATGCAGTTGAAGGCACACTTGGAAGAAACTTATTATCTAGACCCATTTCAGTCGGGCTTCAGGCTTGGGCATGGGACAGAAACGGCCTTGGTCGCCTTGGTGGATGATATGAGGAGGGCTCTGGATAGGGGTGAATTCTCCTTCCTTGTTCTCCTCAACCTCTCAGCGGCTTTTGATACCGTTGACCACGGTATCCTCCTGGACTGCCATATTGCGGTGGTTCCGGTCCTTCCTCTCCAGCAGATACCAGAGGGTAGCACTGGGAGAGGAGGTTTCGGACCCGTGGCCACTCACTTGTGGGGTGCCACAGGGTTCCATCCTCTTCCCGATGCTATTTAACATCTATGTGAAGCCGCTGGGGGCTATCATCAGGAGGTTTGGGGTGCAGTGTCATCAGTATGCGGATGACATGCAGCTCTACCTCTCGTTCAAATCTTCACCAAGGTTGGCCGTAGAATCCCTGTCCAAATGTCTGGAGATGGTGAGTGGCTGGATGGGGAGGAATAAGCTGAAGCTGAGCCCTGACAAGACCGAGGTACTTTTGATGGGAGACAAGAGGAGGTTGGGGGATGTTGACCTGGTGTTGAATGGGGTATGGCTACCTTGAAAGACCAGGTCCGCAGCCTGGGGGTCATTTTGGACTCCCAGGTGTCCGTGGAGGCTCAGGTGTCAGCTGTGAGCCGGACAGCGCTGTATCAACTCCATCTGATACGGCGGCTGCGCCCCTTCCTTCCCGACCATCTGCTCCCATCGGTAGTACATGCCCTGGTCTCCTCTCGTTTAGACTACTGTAATGCGCTCTACGTGGGGTTACCCTTGAAGACGGTTCGGAAGCTGCAGCTGGTATAGAACGCGGCGGCTCGCCTGATTAAAGGCAGCTGCTGGTGAGATCACATCACTCCAGTGCTGAAGGAGTTGCACTGGTTACCAGTTGTTTTCTGGGCCAAAGTCAAGGTGTTGGTTTTGACCTTTAAAGCCCTATATGGTTCCAGCCCGGCCTACCTTAAGGAGTGTCAGGGTGGACACTGAGCCCATAGAATCCCAGAGTAGTTCTGATTCTGAGGAAGAGGAGTCGCTCCTGGGAGAGGAGCGCGCTCATCTTTCCCAGGGCCAACAGCTGACGGAGATTCCTCCCACCGGCATTCCTAGCTTAGATAGCAGTCCTGGGAGTGACAGAGCACGGGCAGCAGACTTGATGGATGTGCGACGCCGACACAGAGAGCGGTGCCAAATGGGGGGCGCGGAAAGGAGGCGTATTGCCCGGTTGGCGTGCAGACAACGGTTGCGCCCAGAGGATCCAAGGGAAAAGGGGAGGGACTCTCCCTAGCCCTTAAGTTCAGGGTCTGCCAGTGATTCCCTTTCAAACGGGGACCAACTGTTCCAACTTAGGGCATAGGTACTCTGCTGCTCATATCTAGTTGCTAACAGTAGAGTTGTTGAGTTGTAAAAGAGGAATAAAGCTTTTAAAAGAATCCCTTTGTCTGTTTCTGGACTTGGCTACTGGATTAGACTGAGAGAGGCCTCCAAGGAGCCCTTGACAAGGAGTGCCTCCAGCAACACCAGACAGGCCGCTTAACGAGATCAGCCTCAGATGGCCTTCTCTCTGTCCCATCAGCCAGGACTGCTAGACTGGTGGGGATGAGAGAGAGGGCCTTTTCTGCGGTGGCCCCCACTCTGTGGAACTCCCTCCCTAAGGAACTCCGTCATGCCCCCTCTTTAATGAGCTTCCGCCGTGCATTAAAAACGTGGTTGTTCAGGCAGGCATTTGGGGTGGGTTAGGGTATTTTAGAAATGTTTTTATTGTAGAATTGTGTTGTTTTAAACTGTTTTATTATATGTTGTACATCGCCCAGCGTGGCTGAGTGACCGGCCAGATGGGCGATTGATAAATTTAATAAAATAAATAAATAAATAAATAAATAAATATGGTGCAACCGTACTTAGAATACTGTGTACAGCTCTGGTCACCACACCTAAAAAAAAAGTTATAGAGCAGGAAAAAGTGCAGAAAGGGGCAAATAAAATGATCAAGGGGCTGGAACTCCCCTATGATGAAAGGTTACAACAGCTGGGATTGTTTAACTTGGAAATAAGGAGAGTAAAGGGAGACATGATAGAGGTGTACAAAATTATGCACTGTGTGGAGAATGTGGACAGGGAGAAATTTTTCTCTCTCTCTCATAATACTAGAACCCGGGATCATCCCATGGAGCTTATTGGTGGGAGATTCAGGACAGATAAAAGGAAGTTGTTGTTGTTGTTGTTGTTGTTCAGTCGTGTCTGACTCTTCGTGACCCCATGGACCATAGCACGCCAGGCCTTCCTGTCCTCCGCTCTCTCCCAGTGTGTGCTAAAGTCCATATTCATTGCATCGGTGATGCTGTCTAGCCATCTCATCCTCTGCCGTCCCCGTCTCCTTTTGCCTTCAATCTTTCCCAGCATCAGGGTCTTTTCCAGAGAGTTTTCTCTTCGCATTAGGTGGCCAAAATATTTGAGCTTCAGCTTCAGTATCTGTCCTTTCAATGAGCACTCAGGGTTGATTTCCTTTAGGACGGACTGATTTGACCTCCTTGCAGTCCAGGGGACTCGTAAGAGTCTTCTCGAACACCACAGTTCGAAAGCATCAATTCTTCAGCGTTCAGCCTTCCTTATAGTCCAGCTCTCACATCCATATGTTACTACTTGGAAAACTATAGCTTTGATTAGACGGACCTTTGTCAGCAAGGTGATGTCTGTGCTTCTTACTATGCTGTCTAGGTTTGCCATAGCTTTCCTCCCAAGGAGCAAGCGTCTTTTAATTTCATGGCTACAGTCACCGTCTGCGGTGATCTTGGAGCCCAAGAAAGTAAAATCTGTCACTGCTTCCATTTCTTCCCCTTCTATATGCCAGGAAGTGATGGGGCCAGATGCCATGATCTTCGTTTTTTTAATGTTGATTTTCAAACCAGCCTTTGCACTCTCCACTTTCACCCTCAACAAGAGGCTCTTGAGATCCTCTCCGCTTTCTGCCATTAGGGTGGTATCGTCTGCATATCAGAGGTTGTTGATAATTCTCCCGGCAATCTTAATTCTGACCTGTGATTCATCCAACCTGGTGTTTCTCATGATGTACTCTGCATATAAGTTAAATAAGCAGGGCGACAATATACAGCCTTGTCGTACTCCTTTCCCAATTTTGAACCAATCGGTTGTTCCATGTCTGGTTCTTACTGTTGCTTCTTGACCCTCGTACAGGTTTCTCAGGAGACAGGTAAGGTGGTCTGGTACTCCCATCACTTTAAGAATTTGCCACAGTTTGTTGTGATCCACACAATCAAAGGCTTTAGCGTAGTCAATGAAGCAGAAATAGACATTTTTCTGGAATTCTCTTGCTTTCTCCATGATGCAGCGAATGTTGGCGATTTGATCTCTAGTTCCTCTGCCTCTTCGAAACTCCACTTGTACTTCCGGTAGTTCTCGGCTCACATACTGCTGAAGCCTAGCTTGTAGGATTTTGAGCATAACCTTTCTGGCATGTGAAATGAGCACAATTGTACGGTAGTTTGAATGCAACTCTTTGGCATTGCCCTTCTTTGGAATTGGAATGTAAACTGACCTTTTCCAGTCTTGTGGCCATTGTTGAGTGTTCCAAATTTGTTGGCATATTGAATGCAGCACTTGAACAGCATCATCTTTTAGGATCTTAAATAGCTCAGCTGGAATACTGTCATCTCCGCCAGCTTTGTTGTTAGTAATGCTTCCTAAGGCCCACTTGACTTCACTCTCGAGGATGTCCGGCTCAGGTTCAGTGACTGCACTATCATGGCTATCAGGGACATTAAGATCTTTCCTGTATAGTTCTTCTATGTATTCTTTCCACCTCTTCTTAATCTCATCTGCTTCTATTAGCTCCCTGCCACCTTTGTCCTTCATCGTGCCCGTCTTTGCACAAAACGTTCCCTTGAGATCTCCGATTTTCTTGAAGAGATCTCTAGTCTTTCCCATTCTATTGTTTTCTTCGATTTCTTTGCATTGTTCACTTAAGAAGGCCTTCTTGTCTCTCCTTGCTTCTCTCTGGAGCTCTGCATTCAGTTGGATATATCTTCCCCTTTCTCCTTTGCTTTTTGCTTCCCTTCTTTCCTCAGCTACTTGTAAAGCCTCCTCGGACAGCCACTTGGCTTTCTTGCATTTCTTTTTCTTTGGGATGGATTGAGTTGCTGTCTCCTGAACAATGTTACGGACCTTCGTCTATAGTTGCTCAGGAACTCTGTCTATCAGGTCTAATCCCTGAAATCTATTCCTCACCTCCACTGTATATTCATAAGGGATATGATTTAGGTCATACTTGAATGGTTTAGTGGTTTTCCCTACATTCTTCAATGTAAGCCGAAATTTTGCGATAAGAAGCTCATGATCTGAGCCACAGTCAGCTCCAGGTCTTGTTTTTACGGACCGTATAGAGCTTCTCCATTTTTGGCCGCAAAGGACATAATCAATCTGATTTCGATATTGACCATCCGGTGATGTCCATGTGTAGAGTCGCCTCTTGTGCTGTTGGAAAAGAGTGTTTGCTGTGATCAGCATATTCTCTTGGCAAAACTCTATTAGCCCTTGTCCTGCTTCATTTTGTACACCAAGGCCATGCTTGCCTGTTATCCCGGTGATTTCTTGACATCCTAGTTTGGCATTCCAATCCCCTATGATGAAGAGGACATCTTTTTTTGGTGTTAGTTCTAGAAGGTGTTGTAGGTCTTCATAGAACCCATCAACCTCAGCTTCTTCGGCCTCAGTGGTTGGGGCATAGACTTGAATTACTGTGATGTTGAATGGTTTGCCTTGGATTCATACTGAGATCATCCTATAGTTTTTGAGATTGTACCCCAGTACTGCTTTTCCCACCCTTTTATTGACTATGAGTGCTACTCCATTTCTTCTAAGGGATTCTTGCCCACAGTAGTAGATATAATGGTCACCTGAATTAAATTCGCCCATGCCTGTCCATTTTAGTTTGCTGATTCGCAAGATGTCGATGTTCAATCTTGCCATCTCATGTTTGACCACCTCCAGCTTACCTTGAATCATTGGTCTTACATTCCAGGTTCCTAAACAATATTGTTCTTTACAGCATCGGAATTTCTTTTCACCACCAGACACATCCACAGCTGAGTGTCCTTTCGGCTTTGGCCCAGCCGCTTCACTCTTTCTGGCGCTACTTGGAAATTCCCTCTGCTCTTCCCCAGTAGTATATTGGACACCTTCCAACCTGAGGGGCTCATCTTCCGGCGTCATATCTTTTAGCCTTGTGATACGTTCTATGGAGTTTTCTTGGCAAGAATACTGGAGTGGGTTGCCATTTCCTTCTCCAGTGGACCACATTTTGTCAGAACTCTCCACCATGACCTGTCCGTCTTGGGTGGCCCTGCACGGCATAGCTTATGGCTTCACTGAGTTATGCAAGCCCCTTCGCCAGAACAAGGCAGTGATCCATGAAGGGGATAAAAGGAAGTACTTCTTCACAAAGCACATAGTTAAACTATGGAATTCACTGCCACAAGACATAGTGATGGCCACCAATTTGGATGGCTTTAAAAGGGGGTTAGACAAATTGCTGGAGGAGAAGGCTATCAATGGCTACTAGTCCTGATGGCTATGTGCTACCTCCAGTATCAGAGGCAGTGAGCCAATGCACACCAATTGCTGGGGAGCATGGGCAGTAGGGTGCTGTTGCATTCGTGTCCTGCTTGTGGGTTCCTGGTCAACAGCTGGTTGGCCACTGTGTGACATAAATGCTGGACTAGATGGACCCTTGGTCTGATCCAGCATGGCTCTTCTTATGTTCTAATGTTCTTAACAAAAGTAGGTGGCCCAGTTGCATGTATAGTGCATATATATGCAGTTCATTATGAAGTCATTAAGCATTCAGAAAATGTTTGTCCATTTTACAGATGGGGAACATTGAGGCTAAGACTAGTCCCAAGGATGAACATTGAAGCCATTGCACAGGAGATAAGTGCATGCAGGGCAGATCACTCAAAGTGAGGCAAGCGATAGGCTAAGCCACATGCATGTAATATACATAGTTGAGAAGTTAAACATGTATAAAATATTCTGGCTATAAAACAGCTGTTTTATAGATGGGGGATAGTGAGACTGAGAGTTTACTTGTCCGAGCAAGTCAGTGAATCCATGGCAGAACATTCGAGCACATCCGACCCAAAAGTGAGCAAGTGGCAAAACACAGAAGGCACAAGATACGGATACACAGACTTTAAGTCAGGGCCTGCTTTCACTGAGGTTGAAGGCTAACCCAGGGCTACTGTGGAAGCCTGCAGTCCTCCCCTTACTCAGCTTGATTCCTTAAGCAGGTGCTCCGAGCAGCAAGGGCTAAAATAGTTGCCCAACCATGAGTTCTCTAAGCACTGGGGAGCCAGAAATGCTGTGATTTGAGGTGGGCAGAGAAGTATAGTCAACTTGAAAGCACTTTGTGATTCATCAGCTGATTCCAATGGAAGGCTTCCCTACCCCTTGCATTACAGAGAATTTTTTAGCATTGCCAAGTGACTCACTTTGTAAAGAAGGAATATATCTCGCTCCTGCCACATGATTGGATTAGACAAGTTAAAGTTCCTGACTCAGGTCACCATGCTAGACGACAAAGTATGACATTCGCTCAAAATTGGGGGACATTTTTAAGGAGATACTTTCTACATATTTGAAAGTACTGGGGGAGGGGGGTTGGAATCCGGGCAGAGGGTCAAATGATGACGGCAACAAGACTTGGCAAGAACCTGATGGGTTGCAAGTCAGCATGTGGTAAGCTGCCTTGCAGCTCTGTTCTTGAAACCTGGTTGTCCCTGTGAGAGAAGTGAATTGGCTACTCTATATGCAGATGATGATGTTCAAGTCATTCATTCATGTGATAAGCATTTCTCTGACTTGCTCAAGGACGGAGGCTCACATTTCAGTCGCCTGGAGGATCTGAAAACATCTGGCTGTTATTGACTGACCTTCAGCAGATGGATGAGCCACCCAAAGAGGGAAAGGTTGGGTGTCTCTGCTGTTGTACCTCTCGGGGGTGCAGAGCTGTGCTCCTTACTGGTTGGAAAGTGTGACTCATTACTGTAGCCCAGTGGTGTAGGAAAACAGTGAAAGAACCAGGAAGCATTTCGGTCTTCTGTCCTTAAAGGGCAGATTTCTGCAGTGGTGTGTGTATATGTATATGAGTGTGTGTGCGTATTTTCTGTCTGTATGCGTATAATGCAGTGTTCTCTTTGCTCGCTGGTCTTCTAAGTTCCATGGGGGTGGGGGAAGAGAAGAAATGTACAGTGGTAGCTCTTTGCATCTAAGCCAGCCTTACTGAACTAGAGTCCTCCCAGTATTTTGGACTTTAACACCCACCAGCCCCAGCCAGCATAGTCAATGATAGGGGATGATGGGGGTTGTAGTCCAAAACATCTGGAAGGCCCCGGGTTGGGGAAGGCTGATCTAGGCAGATTGCCATTAGTCTGGCAGTGTGAGAATGGGAATCTCTCTCTTCAGTGGAACAATTTGTGTGATTGGGTCGCCCCCATTGTCATGCTCTACGAATCTAAGCCATCTGTGCCTCTTCTGCTGCCCAGTGACAACAAATAGTTTACTTGGGTCCTGCAGAGTCTCTTGTTTTGGAACCAGAAGGGGAAAAAGGTGATGTACCCCATTTGGCCTTGCTGGGCAAGAAATGATCGATCCCTTGCCTGCTGTATTCTGTCAGACTTGTACCAGATGCTTAGCTTGGACTTCAGTGGCAGATGGCCCCAGTCTCTGTTGTCCTGGGAAAGTCAGTTTGTAGGTGCATCCCAGGAGCTTGTAGCACCTGTCTGCTTTCAGCATCACTCACTGTAAGGTTGCTGGGGAGATCTCCCTGGCCTCAGCGGCCGCTGTAGAACCTTGAGCGCTTAGAGCTGGTCTGGGGCATTTGTGCTGAACCTCATCCAAGTGAGAGGGTCTTTTTGAATGTCTCTACCCCCCCCCCCCCGGTCAGTGCTCTTAAAATTGTAATGCAATGTCAATCAAAACTGGCAGTGGTATGAAATGGAGTCTTATTAAAAACTTTTTAAAATTTTAAGTTTTTACATTATGTTTTATCATACAGTTTTAATTTTTGTGAGCCACCCAGAGAGCTTTCACTATTTGGTGGTATAGAAATGTAATACATAAATACATTGCCCAGAGGTGGGGAAGGGGATTCAGCAGGAGAAAACATCTTAACATTTCTTTCTTTCTTTCATGGAGAGATAGATTATTGCTGCTGGGAAGGGAAATGAATTGTTGGAGTTGACCACTTAAGGGGTGGGGGGGAAGCCTCGTGATTGTTTTCATGCTTAGGTGCTAATACTGTCTTCCATCTTATTTGGTGCAGTTGCGTTTCATCTTTTATGGTGCAATCCTTTGCATGATTAGACAGAAAAAAGGCCTACAATTCTCAGCATTGCTCAGCCAGCATGGCTGGCTGAGGAATGCTGGGGTTGTTGGACTTCTTTCTGTTTAAACATGTGTAGGATTGTACCCTCTTCTCCACCCCTCCTCCACAAGTTGGCTTGCCAGTTTTGTTGCCTGCTCCTAGACACTTCCTTCTTCCGAAACAAGGATGATGGAGACGGGTCATGGACAGGTCCTGTCAGTCAGAGCAGTTTCTTTTTCCAGGGGCTTGCAGGCCTACAGGAGCCCTGATGGGAAGCTGATAAATCAGCTGTAACATCCCTCCTATAATACTGAACTGTGTACGACCTTGAGAGAGACAGGCATCTGATGGCAGGTTGGCAAGGGCAGCTGACAAGGTGTTTAATCCTGCAGAACTAGTGCTTTGGGAGGAGGCTCTTGTGACGGCGGGCTCCCCTGCCTAGGCGCATCAAATCACTCGCGGAGGTGAAGAGGTGGTGCTCCGTAAAATGAAAACCAACAGAGATACTGAAAAGTGGTTTCCCTGACTCACCATTCCTCTGTCCTAATTGCACCTCAGTAGTGGTGATCGCAGAAAGCACAGTGGCTTCCTGTGTCTGCAGTGGTGTTTGTGTGTAGAATAGACTATCACCCACATAGGTGTAGGTGAGATATCTATACACATTTCATTCAGGCCTATTTGTCTCGGGGGAAATTGGAGGTGCATATGCAGTAAATGATTTGCCAGGGGCTCTGTAGCGAGTGGGTCAATTCCATCTCATTCACCCACAGGTCAGAGGGGGGGAGGGATAATGAATTCTCCACCTTCCTAGAACTGACTTTTCAATAATTCTGTGCTGGTACATCTTTGCTCTGGTGTCTGTGCTTTCTGCAGGGTAGTATGGCTCTTTTGTTCATTACATTTTTCTCTTTCTCTGTGCATTTGTGTGAGGGAAGGAGAGAGAGAGAGAGAGAGCGAGAGCGAGAGAGAGCCTTGTTCTCTCAGCTTCTCTTGTAGCGGCTTGTACATTTCGTGTAACTGTGGTTCTCTAATTCTGTTTTTCCCATTGATAATTTGGTGAAAAGGCTGAGTAAAGGTAATGGGAGACCTGGACACACGAGGGCAGTGTGGGGGGAGAAAAAGAGGGAGTCTGAGAGGAATCCCTTTGAAGTGAGACACCAGTGTTTATCTATTTTGTAAGTCTTTGCCTGCCACAGTCATTGACAGACAATTGGGATTCAGACACTCCTGAAAGATTCAGACTTATTTAAACATTATCTAATAGGTGTCTTGCTTTCTCATTCTTGTGTACCTGTGTCCCACTGTAGCTGTTGTTGCACTCTCAACCTTTGCTTGTGTAGCAGCATCTTCTATGAAGCAAGGGGCTGTCCAGTTGCCTTACCTGTTTATATAAACCTTCATGTTTCTCAGCCCGCCCACATTGTTATGCCACATAGGGACCCCTCCCCAGCTCTGCTGTACTATTACCAGTGATTGTTCACCAAGGGTTCTGAGCACAAGGGAATCAAGGATTCTCTTGCAAGCATATAGGATTGAGTCTTCCATCATTTACTGCTTTTAATGTGCAAAATGCTTGCAGCCTGTCAAAGCTAGACAAAACTAGCTTTGATAGTCTCTATGATTCTATGATCTAGCAGTGTGTGTGAGTGTGTGTATGGGTGAGAAGAGAGTGAGAATGGCCTGGTTCACATGTAACAACAAGCCAGAGTATGGGTGGAGTATGGGTTGCTGTTGAACCATGGGTTGTTGTTGAATCATGGGTTGTTGTCACATGCGAACCATGCACTATGGTTTAACTATGGGTTGTTAACCACGAACGATCCAGGAAGTGAACCCATAGTTTGTTGTTGGGTTGTGAACTCTGGAGTGTTCATGGTTAACCCATAGTTAAACTATAGTGCAGGGTTCAGATGTAACAACAACCCATGATTCAACGACAACCCATACTCAGCCCATACTCTGGGTTGTTGTTACATGTGAACCAGGTCAGAGAGAGAGAGAGAGAGAGAATTTGAAATAGAAAATGAGAATATGTTGTGTACCGTAGTGGGAAGGGGGAAGACATGACTCTCAGCCTTAGGTTACTTGTAGTGAAGAAATTCCAAGTCACTCTAGAAGTGGTACTCACAAACCACCACCAACCAGGAGCAAAACTCAGCCTCATCCCACTGTTCCTAGATCTTGCTGTCGCATGATGTTGTCAGTGCATTGTCAAGCTGGGTTTAGGGAAGGCCATAGAACAGTGGGCTAGATTTTTGTTTTGTACCATTTTATTCATAGATATAGTACCTGTCCTTCCAAAAGACTGAGGAGAAGTTTGAACAAACTTCATGATTTCTGCCAAGTGGCTCACAGTTAACTATGCTAAATCTAAGATAATGGTTTTCGGCAAGTGTTCCTCCAGGTACAACTGGAGGTTAGTTGGGAATAAGAGCAGGTTTCCTCCTTCAAATACTTGGGTGTATACTTTGGTGAGACAGGTTCTTGGAGGAATCACCTTCAGAGCATTAAAATAACAGCACTGAAGACAACTCAGGCTATCTTGAATTTTTTCTACTCTGAGGAGGTAGGCTGGTGGTACCAGCATTGAAATTGTTCCTTGGAAAAGTGGTTGCTCGAATCCAATATGGTATTGAGATTTGGTGGTTAAGGCACAACAATTTAAAGGAGCTGGAGGTTTGTCAAAATATGTTCCTGAGATATATTCTAGCAGTATCTCTAGGGACTCCACCTGGCTTCCCAGGGTACAGACAGGCTTGGTATCAGTAGAAACTAGGACTCAGAAGGCAGCCCTTTTGTATTATAAGAAGGTCTTGGATATGCCTCTCGATACTTTGCTTGAGAGAACAAATGAAGAAGAGTGGCTGGGCTAAGGCATGTCAAGAGTTGCTAGTCTCCCAAAAACTTACCACCAGATATTTGATGTTTTATATCAAAACCCCAGGGAGAAATTCTTGGGACACATTTCGGTATCTTTACATTGTAAAAGTATCCATGTGATGTTTTGCTGGTTACTGTCAGATTGCGATCCTTATGTCTCATATCAAACAGCCTTGTTTTCTA
This sequence comes from Heloderma suspectum, assembly GCF_057233095.1. Lineage (NCBI taxonomy): Eukaryota > Metazoa > Chordata > Lepidosauria > Squamata > Helodermatidae > Heloderma > Heloderma suspectum. The sequence continues at coordinate 259,460,774 of NC_139461.1, forward strand.
AGGCCGTGAAACATACTCGTGCAGTCACTCTGATTGCTATTGTAGTTGATTGTGCAGGTGACCTCACAGAATTGTTGTAAAGATAAAAGGGAGGCCCATATATGCCACCCCAACCTCTTTGGGGAAAAGACAGTATAAAAATGAAAAGAAAGAATATTTTTCCTCTGGTTGTCAAATGATAAAACAACTGCTACTGGAAAAAGCAGGGAGGAATATGGGGTTTCTTGCTTGCTTCAAATTTTGTGTTAGAATGACATGTTCATATGGTATCTTCTGTATCATTGCAACACCAAGACTTATCCTTGCAGTCTGCACATGCTCATTGTGCTCTTCAACAAACGTACCTCTGGAGAGAGAAATAGCCACAGCTAATGAAGTATACAGCAGGATTGGATTTACAACTCAGCGCTGGTGCATGGAATAGACCAGCCTTCCCCAATCTGGTAACCACCAGATGTGTTGGACTTTGGAAGTTGCAGCCCAACACATCTGGAGGGCACCAAGTTGGGGAAGGCTGGAACAGAGGATGGGACTCAACATCAAACTCAAATTAAGGTTCTCTTTATTCATTAAGTTCTGAAGGTGACCTTCCTAAATAAGCATACCTGTCTGGAGGACATATTAGCTCCCCCTGGTGGAAAACAGTGCATAGTATAGCTTGAACCCTGAAGTGCATACTGACAGTGTAACTTGGATTAGTTATACCTTAATACCATTTAATCACCCTGTTGTTCTCAGAATTAGTATGTGGAAGTGTTAGTGTTTTATGTTTCCATTGTCTACTTTTACACAAAATGTGGGCCCTGAATCAATTGAGTACTCTTGAGTTGCCAAACCAGATTAGTACCTCACAATGTAGTAGTGCTTCCTAGTGGCGACTACAAAGGTGTGAGGGACAATGAGGTGTAGTGGCTAGAGCAGGCTCCCCAAATCTGGTGTGCTGGAGATGTTTTGGACTTCAGTTCCCATCAGCCTCAGTCAGCATGGCCAGTAGTCAGGAATGCTGGGAGTTGTAGTGTGTTGTGGTTTTAATGTTCTATATATTTTAAATGGTTTTATTGTGTGTTGTTTGGTTTTAATTTTTGTGAACTGCCCAGAGAGCTTCGGCTATTGGGCAGTATAGAAATGAAATAAACAAAATAAATATAAATAAAATAGTCCAAAACCTCTGGAGGGGCACCAGGTTGGGGGAGTCTGAGCTAGAGTGCTGGACTCTGCCATAAAGCTAATCTTGCGTTATCTTGGGCCAGGCTGGTTGTGTGACTGAAACAGGGTAATCTCTGTATGCGCTACTTTTCTTTCCTTGGAGGAAGGGTGGGATGTAAATGTAAGAAAGAAAATACCTGGGGAAACATGCTACTAGCAGCTATGGGGTTGTTCTTTTATGCGAAATGACCAATGCAAATATGTTAACATCCCATTTCACATACACTGGGGATTAGAGCTGGCACTGAAAATGTGTTTGGGAGCCGAGTCCTGGTGAATTCCAGCTAAGATCAAGCCTGGAGGAAAAGCTGCATGGAGATTTCAGCGGCCATAGCTGCGGCTGTCCCTTGGCTTTGACTCTTCAAAGTGACAGCTTGGCAGGGCACAAAACCATCACAGAATCATGGACAGTGGATACAGCTTTCTCGTTCCCACCCTCAGCTCTGGCTCTAGTCCATGAAAACTTATGCCACAATAAATTGCTTCATCTTTAAGGTTCCACGAGGCATTCTCTTGCTTTTGCAGTCACGGACAACGCACCTACCTCTCTGAAATGGCAGATTGTTGTTTGATTTTTAAAAAATCTAAATTAAAATGTGCTTCATTTTCCTCACCTCTATACTGTGTTGAGGGATGAATTTGGACAGTCAAGATGTCAGTGGTTCTTTGCCCAGTGAGCCATTCACATGCTTGGCATAGCTCCATGCCAGTGCCGTGGTGCTGGAAGACAGAAGCGCAGGTAGCTTTGCCCCAGCCTGGCTTAGTCCGAATGACAAGATAAAAGAATCATAGCTTGAAAGCTTATTGCAAAGGCTTCCCCTGCCGCCACTGCTGCCCTCCCCATAAATATTTTTCAAGACCATCTCTGAAGTTCCAAAGTAACTGATTTCAGCCTCAGGTGGAGATGTATGTGAGGGACGGGGAGTGGAGTGCGGGAGAAAGATGGCTAGCTTGGGGCCAGGAAAGAAATGCACCATGAGAATATTTTTAGAGACTTTGTTGTAGCGAGCCATAGAGGGGATTCAGTTGAGCTAGGAAGGTTCCTGGGTAGAAGCAGCAGGGAAATGCCACATCTCAGGAAGTGCTCATCATAATTTAAAGATAAGCTGATACTTCTCTCCACATTGCTGGCTGTAATTAATTGTCTACAACCCTGTAGTGAATGGTGAGACTAAGCCAGGCTGGGGCAAAGCTACCTGTGCTTGTCATTTGGACCTTTACAATAATTGTGATATCTATCCACCAGTTGTGAGTGGAGGAGCAGGGATTCCCCCAAGGGTAGTAGGATAATATGTAATATGACGCTTTGGAGTATGGAATGCAGAGAGGAACATAAAAGGTTGTCTTTTGAATATTTTAGTCATCAATTAAATGCATCAAGCAAATGGAAAAGAGGTTGGATTATTTTGGTTATTTACTTCAAATATGTATTTTGATGCATTTTTATTTGATTTCTAACATTTTTAGTATAACTAAATTTTATCTATATTTTATCTTTTATCATTTTATTTTTAGTGCAGATGTAGGGATAGAAATAGACTGAAGGCACTGGATTCAGCAACTTTACTGAAGCTCAGCAGGTCTGGGTGTTGACAGTGCCTGGATGGAAGAATATGTGGGAGCTGTTTGTAGGCTTCCTAAAGTTCCATGCAAGGGAGTTGGGATATACGTGGAATAAATATTTCTGTATGAAATATGGATAAAGGCTATATTTGAACCATTGATTCCTCCTGCACCCTCTCTCACACCCCAGCTGTTGTGGAAAGCTTCTGTTATGAGGCCACAACTTGTAAGAGAAGTCAGAGAGGAGAAAAAGGGGCATGCTGGTGGGCAGGGAGGGGAGGGCAGAGGCCAGTCCCCTCATCACCCACCAGAATGTAAGACAGTTAGGTGGACTCAGAGGCCTGTCTAGCTGTCCCCCTCCCACCCTGCCTGTCTCTTGCCTCTGTCTATTGGGAGCGCAACCCATAGGATTGTACCCTAAGGTGTTTTTTTTATGAAAGCTACTCATTGACCTGGTTCATAATGACAACCGAGAGTATAGGCTGAGTATGGGTTGTTGCTGAATCATGGGTTGTCATTCCAGGCAAACCCTGCACTATGGTTTAACTATGGGTTGTTAACAATGAACAACCCAGAGTTCACAACCCAACAACAAACCATTCAGGCACTGAAATTACTTATGTGAGGAAGGAGAGCAGGAACCATGGGTTCTTCTCCTGGGTTGTTGATGGTTAACAACCCATAGTTAAACCATAGCGTAAGATTCGTACATAATGGCAACCCACGATTCAACAACAACCCATGATTCAACAACAACCCATACTCAACCTGTACTCTGGGTTGCCATTACGTATGAACCAGGTCAGTACCAGAGCCAGTATAGCTAATAATTTTGCTAGGCACATAAACTGTTTAAAAAAGGCTTTAATCACTGCAGGTGGTAATAATTGCCACAGTTTTAGACCTATGGCCCTTGGGAAAGCAAGCTTCTAAATTTCATGGGGAGCTGCTTCAGATTTGGAGAGCGACAAGGATGGCAATGGAGGGGGGCAGTTAGAGCTAGGGTGCTCATTCCCACTGCCCCTCATCACATGAGTCACTTCAATGCCTAAATAGAGCTTCTCTCTTTCATACATTACCTTTCAACCACACTTTCCAAGGCAGCTCACATAACCTAGTTCTATCAAAAAATAATGAGTCACTTCAATGCCTAAATAGGGCTTCTCTCTTTCATACATTACCTTTCAACCACACTTTCCAAGGCAGCTCACATAACCTAGTTCTATCAAAAAATAAAGCAATCAAATCTTTAAAAACATAACAAGAAAAATGGCCATCGTCAGATCTCAAGACTTCAGCAGAAAATTTGATTAATCACATTAAAGGATGTTGGATGCCTGGACAAACAAACCTGTGTTAACCTGGAGCCCCAGAGCCATCAAAGTAGATGGCAGTCAAGTAAATACAGGAAGGAAACTGTGTTCACTTTAGAACTATAAGGGCACAGAATGGGATGTTCACAATTGCGGTGCCTTCTGCCTGGGACTCACCAGCCCAAGAATTCTGCCGGGCTCCATCCTTGTATTCTTTTTGCCAGAAAGTTCGTGTATTTTAAATTCAGGAACAGTGCTGCAGTTATTTATTCACAACAGCACTGCTTGATAGCTGAGCTGAACTTGATTTTAAAGGGAGATCTTATTTTGCTGCTGGTTCTGAACAGACACCAGTTTGAAATCTTTTGTGTTAAACAGATGCTTTATGTTTTGTTTTGTTTTGTTGTGGATTGCTTCAGGTATTTTCTGAAGGAACAGCAAACATGTTTTATATATAAAAAATAAATGCTGTGGGAGTGTGCGCATTTTTAACCTTTCTGTGAAAAGGGTTGCTTCGTAGAAGGGAATGGAAATAGTTTTTGTGTGTGTCTGTAGTTTCTTTATGGCTATAGTGGCTATTTTTTGGCAGGAGAAGGTATCTCATGGCTTTAAAGTTGGGCAAACCTAATCTGATGTAGTAGCACAATCTTTTCTGATCATAATGGGATGGGGTGGGTGGGTGGGAACTGACCTTGCTACAGTGGGAAATAGTGATGTTTATTGCTTGGTCTAGTTTTTAAAGCCGGTTAAAAGTATGCCCTATCACTTAAGCACAGATTGTCATCAGAGGGCCTGTTTTATCTTCTTCCATCTTCCAAAAGGTGGGCTGGCCTTTTTATTGGTTGCCCCAGGCTCTGGAACTCCCCCATCCCCAAGAGATCTTCCCAGTAGACCTTATTTCAAGGGACTTTGGTGCTATTGCAGTCTAATTGCCTATTTTCTATTTACTTGTCCTTGTTTTTAACTCATGATGTATTTATTAATTATGTATTTATTAATTGTTTTAATTATGTATTCTTAATTGTCATTTTAAATTGTTATTGTTATGATTTAGTGGGTTTCTTGGGGGTTTTCATTTTGTCTTGGGTATTGTATATACAAAGATGGTGTATGTTACTGTGTGTCTGTGCATGTGATATCTATGTATCTATATATGAGAGACAACTTTCTCCCATATAGGCTGCCCCAGTCTCTACATTCTGAGGGGGAAGCCTTGCTCACTGTATCCCAGCCTACTGAGTCTCCTTTGACCATGGTGCAAGAGGAGGGCCTTCTCCGTTGTGGCACCCACCATGTCGAGTTATCTCTCCATTGAGATCAGGCGGGCTCTTAGTGTGGAGTGTTTCCACAGACAAATTGAAACATCTGTTTGCTCAGGTGTTTCCTTGTAGCATTGTCAGACAGCCCTGGTTATTTTAATGAGATGTTATTGTTTTATTGTATTTTATCATGATTTTATCTTGTTTTGTTTTTGTTTTAAATCAAACGTCATTTGTGGTTCTTTGTTTTTGTTTTTAATGAAAAGTGGTATAGAAATTCATCTCTCTCTCTCTCTCTCACACACACACACACACACTAAATGCATTGAAAAGAAGGAGCATAACCTAGAATTAGTATTTTTAAAAGCAAAACAAAATAGGTTAATGAAATGGACAGGTAATATTGCTTTTGCTAGTTTGTTCTCTGTGTATGTGTGTGTATGTGAGAGAGAGAGAGAGAGGGAGGGAGAGAGGGAGAGGGAGAGGGAGAATTCAGAGGTACATAAATGCTTGTACTGGTTTAATACAGTGGGGAGTGCTCAGCCTCTGATGATAAAATGCTCCATCATCCTTGAGAGGGCAACTTGTCCCTGGCTAGTTCAGAAAAAAGGCAAATGCTCATGAAGAGTTAAGAGGGTGAACAAGAGGGTGTGAGACGTATCTGTCTCACTTTACCAGACAGTAGCTCCCTGGACAAGGGATGGGTTGCACCTCACAAGGGCTGTGAAGAATGTGTTTGGCCACAGCATAAAGAACATCAGGAGGGCTTTAAACTGAATCCTGTGGGGGAGGGAGACGTGAAGCTGGGGGTAACAATGGATGAAGGCTCATGCACTACAACAGAGAGAACAGCTCCAATAGTGCCCAATAATAGTCTTCAGAAACATGTAGGAACAAAGCCAGACTATAAATCACATGGTCTTCGATGTCTATATACTAATGCCCAGAGCATGGGAAACAAACAGAATGAACTAGAACTCTTATTATGGGAGGGAAATGACTTGATAGGTGCAATTGAAACTTGGTGGGATGACTCCCATGACTGGAATACAGCAATTGAAGGATATAACTTGTTCAAAAAGAACAGGAGGAACAGAAAGGGAGGTGGGGTTGCACTATATGTGAAAAATGCATATCTCTGCAGAGAATGAGGATGAGGATGAGCTTGGTAGCCCCACCAAGGAGGAGGATGAGCTTGGTAGCCCCACCAAGAGCATCTGGGTTAAAATAAATGGAGCAAAGAATAAAAGGAACCTGGTGGTTGGAGCCTACTACTGGCCTCCCAATCAAGGCGACGATGAGGATGAAACTTTTGAAAAGCAAATTGCCAGTGTTTCAAGGAAGCATGAGGCAGTAGTAATGGGGGACTTCAGTTTCCCTGATATTTGTTGGGAGACAACTTCTGTAAAACATGGCCCCTCCAAGAAATTCCTGATTTGTGTTGCTGATAACTTCCTCGTAGAGAAAGTGGAGGAAGGAACTAGAGGATCCACTATCTCTGACTTGATCCTAACCAACAGAGATGACTTAGTGGACAAAGTAGCAGTTATGGGAACTCTGGGGGAAAGTGACCATCTTATGTTTGAGTTCTTGATACTAAAGGAAGCAAAAGCCAAGTGTAGCCAAACATGTACCCTGGATTTTAGGAAAGCCAATTTGAATAAACTCAGAACCATGGTAAGTCAGGTCCCATGGCAAGTGACTCTAATGAGAAAAGGAGTCCAAGATGGGTGGGAGTTTGACTTGGATTCCTGCATTGAGCAGGGGGATGGACTCGATGGTCTTAGAGGCCCTTCCAACCCTCCTATTCTATGATTTTATGGTTCTGTGGACAAGATGCTATTTTTTTATGCTAGTGAATTCAGTTTTGAGACCTGGGGCTTGTGGTATTTGGCTTGAAGTAAGGCTCTTTTGGGGGGAAATCATGGGCTTGCAGGCTCATGCTTTCTTATCTGAGGCATGTTGCTTGTTTCCATCAGAGCAATTGGACTTTTCTTCCTGTGTCCTGCCACCTGCCCTAGAAATAACAACTTTGAGCTCCATACTGCAAGCTGACTGCCTTTTTAAAATTGCATTTGTTACCACTCACTTTTGATCTCCTTTTCCTGGGTAAACCTTGAGACAGTTCCATTTGAGATGACTTTGGGCACAGGCCAACAATAGTTGGACAGTCGAAAAGAAACTGCCAAGTATTACATGAATGGAAGGCTGAGCGCCGAAGAATTGATGCCTTCGAACTGTGGTGCTGGAGAAGACTCTTACGAGTCCCCTGGACTGCAAGGAGGTCAAATCAGTCAACCCTAAGGGAAATCAACCCTGACTGCTCGTTGGAAGGACAGATACTGAAGCTGAAGCTCAAATATTTTGGCCACTTAATGCGAAGAGAAAACTCCCTGGAAAGGACCCTGATGTTGGGAATGATTGAAGGCAAAAGGAGAAGGGGACGGCAGAGGATGAGATGGCTAGATAGCATCACCGATGCAATGAATATGAATTTGAGCACACTCCGGGAAAGAGCGGAGGACAGGAAGGCCTGGCGTACTATGGTCCATGGGGTCACGAAGAGTCGGACATGACTTAACAACTGAACAACAGAATTACATGAACGTCCACACAGTGACTTTTAAATAATGATTTTGGGGGAAAATAACTTTTATTGGGCTCCCATACCGAGTCCCAAAGTCTGAACATCCTTTTCTTTGCCACTTTCTAAAGGCAGCTCGTCTTCACACCTCATTCATGAATATTTACAGTGCATGTATATCTGTGCATACTTGCAGAGTGCTGTAATAAAACAATCAACTAGGAAGAGAGCAATGTCTGATAGTTCAGAGTGGCTTGCAGTGTATGTTTCGTTTACTGCTGTAAATTACCCACACCATCACTTAGCTCCACTTGAATCATTTATGAATTCAGGATGCTCTGTAGCAGGGCCTGGATGTTGGGTAGGATCACATCCCATCAGCAATGAGAGTGCAGAGGGGTGCAGTGTGGGGACCTGTCCAGAACTCACAGGCTAAATAGAGATTCTTGTGGGACAGGATGGCCTTGCTTGCTTAAGGGTCTGCGTCACCAGGATCCCATTTCACTTCTCTGCCAGCATAAAGGAGTGTAAATGACACTGACACTTGCTTTATGGTTCTTTACACTGACAGTGCAATGTGAAGCAGCATTTGTGTAACTGAGATCTCATCTGCACCGTGGATGCTTTTTTTTTTTTTTCCAGAGGATCAATTAACCTGCATTAGTTAATACACTTTCCCCCTCTTTCCCCCCCTTGCTTTTCCTCACAGCCTCTTCCACACAGCACATCATAAAGATACATCCATCAATGTGCTAATGTGAACATACTAAACTTAGCGATGGGTGAATTCCTCTCAATGCTTCGCAAACTGGGCTTGACGAAATGAGTGATCCCTCGAAGTAAACAAGAACAAGAACAAGAAAACTCTCATTATTTCTTGACCCCAGTTCTGAATTCAAAACTCCACTGTGCCCTTGATGCCATTGGAAGCACAACGGATCCAGATGCCCCCCAGCCCAGCCCTCTTCCCCAATGCCTGCGCTGCTGCTCCTTCCCCTTGCCTAAGCTTACATGTGGTGGCTGGACAACTGCAAGGTCTTTCTGGAGGCTTACTTTCTTCATGCCTAGAGTGGGATGTACAGATTGTGTAAAATGTGTTCCGTCTGTGTTCCACGGGTCGTCAGGTGCCTTTCATTCCATCGTCCGCCCATCAATGGAATTTGTTTTTTTTTAGTTTCCGAATTTGTTCAAATTTGCATGTACAAAAAATATTCCCACAAAATATGCAGGTCCCCCCAAAATGTGCATTTTCACACTGTAGCCTATGGCTATAGAACCTATAGGCACCAGAGAACCTGGAATACATAATTCTTCAAGCTTTGAGTCCCCATGTTTTTCCCAGACATGTTATGCATGGGTGCAATCAGTGCAGCATTCTAGACACCAGGGAGAGAGGAGCTATACAGAGGTTTCTGGGAAAATGCTGCTGTCCTATCACTACCAACAAGAAGTAAATTTGGGGGCAGGGAAAGAGGGATGTTAGCAGGGCAAACCCCTAATCTGAGCCAGGTGAGAAGCGTCCAGGCTTGATTTGATTTTAGGTTGAGGCTTTTCAAATGGCCAACATTTGTATTCTGAACTATCCCAGTTTGGAATTCACTCCCATGTTCAGTTAAGTTTTTATTGCTTTAGCCATTAGTCATTGCAAATGCAAAGCACACAGTTGGAAACAAGTGCAAAATAAAGGTGCAATCGCTAGGAAGTTGGAATTGGCCATGGCCCTCAAATGAGTGTTGATTTGGTAGCAAATACAAGTTTGATGCCATGTAATGTACAGTACAAAATGTCTCTTAGAGAGGTCAGTAAGATTCTGTTAGTTACAGACAGTGATGTGGGGTGGAAAAGTTTCCAGCACTTTATTTTTCCATTTAAAAAAATTCAATTTCTTAAGTTCATTGGTAAAAATGAATGTATGCCCATTGCAAATACAATATGAGGCAAGCTCGGCAGTTCCAAAGTTGTGATTAATGTTTTCCAGGTGATTATCCCTAGCAAGTATGTGAGAAAATACATATATGTCATTGGAATACATATATGTCTCCGTGTAAAATAGAACCAATAGGTCATGACAGCGAAACTGACGGTGTCTCAACAACCTCAGTAGAAGAGAGTTGAACTCTTGTTAAAACTGATGAGTGGCTGTCAGCATCTCATGCGCAGTTCTTTGGTTTGCTAAAATTTATTAGTGTGTCAACAGTTTTCTGTACCTTTATTGTTTTTCTTAAACAATGTAAAAGAAGCTCGTGCTATTGTCTTTAAATGTTTACAAGTGTTCCAGTAAAAATGTCTATTTATTCAATTTATATCCTGCCTTTCCACTAAGACAATGGCACTCAAGGTGGCTAATAATTGTAAAAACCTTTTTTTTAAAAAACCCATAGTTAAAATCTATAATAAAGTGAATACATTAAAAACATATATAAAAACAATCCAAAATTACAGAGTAAAAACTGCACGCAACCCAACAGGGCATTTTACAAACCTAAGCCCTACTTGAATAGAAATGTCTTTGCCTGCTAGTGGAAGGACAGGAGAGAAGGGGCCAACCTAGCCACTCTCAGCAGGAATTTCCAGAGCCTCGGAGCAGCCACTAAGACAATCTCTCATGTCTCCACCAAATGTGCCTCTGATGGTGGTGGTACATCCCCCAAAGACCTTAAAACCTAAGGCAGGCTTGTGTGGGAGAAGGCAGTATTTCAAGTAGCCTGGTCCCAAGCCATGTAAGGTTATAACCAGCATTTTGAATTGTGCATGAAAACAGACCAGTAGCCAGCGAAGCTGTTGTAACAAGGGTGTCACATGCTCCCTGTAACCTGCCCCAGTCATCAGTCTGGCTCAAACATTCTGGATCAGCTGAAGTTTCTGAACGGTTTTCAAAGACAGCCCCACGTAGAGCATGTTGCAGTAGTCCAAATGGGATATAACCATAGCATGCATGACGGTGGCCTGATCAGACTTCTCTAGGAATGGGCACAGTTGGCACACTAGCCTCAGTTGTGTAAATGCGCTCCTGGCTACTGCCAAGAGGTTCAAGGGTTCATCCAACAAGGCGGCCTCAGTGTGTATGTTCAAGTCCCCCACACAAGCCAAGATGACTGTAGCCCCAGTCCTGAGATAACCGCAGCTAGCTCAGGAAAGAGACTATTGGGCAGCGGGATAGGCGGCACACCAACAGAATGCCTATTCTGTCCCTAACACCCATCTTCAGATATACGCACTTGAAACTGGAAGACTACAGGATGGGTCACCAGGCTAGGGTCATGATAGACTTCCGCGACTCCCTTCGTCTGCCCCCTCCCCAAGTCTCGCCTGTTGCATAACGTAACATTTAGATCATATGAAGTGTGCTTTAAATTTCCCCCTCAAATATTTGACGTCAAATATTTTATTATTTATTTATTTATTATTAAATTTATTAACTGCCCATCTGGCTGGTCACCCAGCCACTCTGGGCGATGTACAACGTATAATAAAACAGTTTAAAACAATAAAATTCTACAATAAAAACGTTTTCTAAAATACCCTAACCCACCCCAAATGCCTGCCTGAACAACCACCTTTTCAATGCACGACGGAAGCTCATTAAAGAGGGGGCATGGCAGAGTTCCACAGAGTGGGGGCCACCACAGAAAAGGCCCTCTCCCTCGTCCCCACCAGTCTAGCTGTCCTGGCTGATGGGACAGAGAGAAGGCCATCTGAGGCTGATCTTGTTAAGCGGCCTGTCTGGTCCTGCTGGAGGCGCTCCTTAAGATAGGCTGGGCCGGAACCATATAGGGTTTTAAAGGTCAAAACCAACACCTTGAATTTGGCCCGGAAAACAACTGGTAACCAGTGCAACTCCTTCAGCACTGGAGTGATGTGATCTTGCCGGCGGCTGCCTGTAATCAGGCGAGCCCCTGCCCTCTGTACCAGCTGCAGCTTCTGAACCGTCTTCAAGGGTAACCCCACGTAGAGCGCATTACAGTAGTCTAAACGAGAGGAGACCAGGGCATGTACTACCGATGGGAGCAGATGGTCGGGAAGGAAGGGGTGAAGCTGCCATATCAGATGGAGTTGATACAGCGCTGCCCGGCTCACAGCTGACACCTGAGCCTCCATGGACAGCTGGGAGTCCAAAATGACCCCCAGGCTGTGGACCTGGTCTTTCAAGGGTAGCTGTACCCCATTCAACACCAGGTCAACATCCCCCAACCTCCCACCAAAAGTACCTTGGTCTTGTCAGGGTTCAGCTTCAGCTTATTCTTCCCCATCTAGCCACTCACCGTCTCCAGACATTTGGACAGGGATTCTACGGCCAACCTTGGTGAAGATTTGAACGAGAGGTAGAGCTGCGTGTCATCTGCATACTGATGACACTGCACCCCAAACCTCCTGATGATAGCCCCCAGCGGCTTCACATAGATGTTAAATAGCATCGGGGAGAGGATGGAACCCTGTGGCACCCCACAAGTGAGTGGCCACAGGTCCGAAACCTCCTCTCCTAGTGCTACCCTCTGGTACCTGCTGGAGAGGAAGGACCGGAACCACCACAATATAGTGTCTCCAATGCCCAACCCCTCCAGGCGGTCCAGGAGGATACCGTGGTCAATGGTATCAAAAGCCGCTGAGAGGTCGAGGAGAACAAGGAAGGAGCATTCACCCCTATCCAGAGCCCTCCTCATATCATCTACCAAGGCGACCAAGGCTGTTTCTGTTCCATGCCCAGGCCTGAAGCCCGACTGAAATGGGTCTAGATAATCGGTTTCTTCCAAGTGTGCCTTCAACTGCATCGCCACCACCCACTCAATCACCTTGCCCCAAAATGGCAGATTTGAGACTGGGTGAAAGTTGTTCAGAACTTGGGCATCCAAGGAGGGCTTCTTTAAGAGTGGTCTTATCACTGCCTCCTTGAGGGCTGATGGCATCACTCCCTCCTTAAGGGAGGCGTTCACCACCGCCCTGATCTCCTCACCCAGTCTCTCTGCAGCCCATAATGAGTCATTATGGGCAAGGATCAAGTAAGCAGGTGGTTGGCCTTCCAGATGAAAGCACCTTGTCCACTTCATCAGGAGGAAGAAGCTGGAACCAATCCCACAAAACCAGTTTGCCACACGTCGCCTCTTGCTCACTAACTGTATCCACAGCATGCAGAGTAACTCTCCTTATCTGATCAATTTTATCTGCAAAGTGCCTTGCCGAGGCCTCACAGGAGGCCTTAGAATGCTCCAGTGGTTCAGGAGCCACAGGACCGACCAGGCTCCGGACCACTTGGAACATCCTCCTGGGACAGCACTCTGCAGACACGATAGAGGCAGCATAATATTCCTTTTTTGCTGCCTTCACCGCCACGTGATAGGCTGAAGATACAGCTCTAACCCGTGTCTGATCGTCTTTGGAGTGAGACTTCTGCCACCGGCGCTCTAGCTGTCTCACCTCCTGTTTCAGAGCTCGTAACCGCGGATTGAACCATGGTGCAGTCCAAGCCCTGTTCAGGGGGAGAGGGCGTTTCGGAGCCACCCGATCTAATACCCCAGTGATTGCGGCATTCCAGCCACCCACCAGGGTCTCGACCGAGTGGCTGTTGGTGTGCCCCAGAGAATCCCCAAACGCGTTCAGGAATCCATTTGGATCCATAAGATGCCTGGGGTGGACCATTTTAATGGGTCCTCCATCCCTGCGGAGGGGTTGTGGAACTGAGAAGTCCAACGTCACCAGATAGTGATCTGACCATGACAAGGGGGTGGTGGATATACCCCCGACTTCCAGATCACTCCCCACTTCTCCAGAAACAAACACAAGGTCTAGTGTATGACTGGCTACATGGGTGGGCCCAGTTAGAATATGGTGCAGCTCCCAGGAGGCCATGGTCTCCATGAAGTCCTGAGGTGCTCCTGTGAGGATGGCCTCCGAATGTACGTTGAAGTCCCCCAACACCAATAAGTTAGGGGACTGTACACGCACATCAGAGACCACCTCAAGCACCTCAGCCAGGGAGTCAGTCGTGCAGCAGGGTGGACGGTACACGAGCAGAATCCCCAGACTGCCCTTCGGGCCCAGACTCCAGTACATGCACTCAGCAACCTTGGTCTCCCGGAGAGGGGGTCTGATGAAGACCAAGGACTCTTGGTAGATAACAGCCACTCCCCCTCCCCGATCCCCAGCCCTCAGCTGCTGTGCATATGAAAATCCGGCTGGACACATGGCTGCAAGGGTTCTAGCATCAGCCTCGGCCAGCCAGGTCTCCGTAATACATGCCAGGTCTGCACCCTCATCCAGGATCATGTCATGGATGAGGGAGGTTTTCTGGCTAACAGACCTGGCATTGCAGAGCAGCAAACGAAGGCCAGAAGATGGGGTCATGCCTCCCCCAGCCATCCTTTGGCTCTGGACAGGCCCAGAGCAGGTGACAAATACTACACATCTCTCCCTTGTTCCCCTTACCAGGCATGGCCTGCCCCTAGCTCTCCACCAGCACCTGCCACCCAGCCTCAATATGTTCTGGCCCCCAACACTCCCCCCACTGCCTCCATCCGGTGGACACATGCCCCCTCGCTCTCACCTATCAGGCAGGCTACCCACCCCTAAAAACACAACAAAATCCCCCAGAAATTAAAAACAAAACAATTAAAAATCCCCTTAAAAATAATGCCAGGCAGGAGTCCGCAGGGAAGGCCTGGTGTTGGTGGTGGCAGCAGGCCCAGCAGCAGCAGGCACACCTCTTTCCAATGGTGGCAGCTTCTCCTGCAGACCCTGGCTCTCCCAGGCCACCTCAGCCAGCCAGCTTATGTACCCCCTCCAGGAAGGGGCAGGTGGAAGCAGCACAGCTGGCTCTGTACCTGGGGGCCTGGTCCTGCAGGGACTGGCGGTCTGCCAGGCAGAAGTCTGCAGGGAAGGCCTGGTGGTGGCAGCGGCGGCGGCGGCAGCAGCAGGCCCGGCAGCAGCAGGCACGCCTCTTCCCCAATGGTGGCAGATTCTCCTGCAGGCCCTGGCTGTGGGCCTGCAATACACCACAAATATTTGTGGTGTATTGGGACAAAAAATAATGTGGAGTACTTAAAAAAAAAAAAGCTTTGTTGTTTACTAAATATAAGTAAAATAAAGATGCTAAATTAGATCTCAATAGGGCAGGTGTGGGAAACTTGTGGCCTTCCAGGTGTTTTAGCCTATGACTTCCATCAGCTCTAGCCAGCATAGCCAATGGTGAGGGAGGAGAGGAGGTCTAGGCCAAACCATCTGGAGGGCCACAAGTTGCCCATGTCTCCTGTAGGGCATCACAAGATTTGCCAGTGCAAACCAGATTTTTTCCTGTGCAAATAAATGACCCTATGCAAATTAACCTAATTTGCATTGGAAAAATTTCCAGTTCATTTTTTTCCTAGAAAACCCATGTCACTAGTTCCAGAAAAGAGCATAAGAAAGATGCTTTTGGCCATCTTAGTCATGTTTCTCTCTGTGTCTCTTCTCCTTAAAAAAGAAAAGGGATGATTTGGCTCTTCTCCCATCCTTAATCCACTTAGGGTTGTTCACTCCAGCACACACAGCTAGGTCAGCAACAGCACAGCGAGCTCTTGAGATCCTCTCTTGTTCTGTGTGTGTGAACAATGCACAGTGCAGCAGGCCCCCCAGTATAGACAGGGCTCCTTTTCTTTTATATGCTCCTTTTTTGAGCAGCAGCATATAATGGAGTGTTTGTGCGCTAAAATCTGCTTGTGGGATGCATATTTTGCAGAACTAGTAGTGTGTGGTATACAGGGGCTTTCAGTCCAAATGCAGGGAGAGGAATTGACTGATAGTGTCTCTGTGTTTTTCTTTCCCTCGTCTAGTTCTTTCACACAATGCTCACTTTTAAGCTTCAGATTCGTTAACATGGAGAGGGCTTTTTTCAGGGCATATTTGCAAAGGGCACTGTTTGAGGAATCAGATGCAATCTTTCAGTTCATCCAAAGGACACAGAGTGCCTATGTCCAGTTGGCATTCGTCCCTGGCCCCTTTGCGCTGTGATCGGACAGCTTAGGGGCAAGGTCAACATGAAGTTCATATTATGCTTTTTGATAGGAAGCTTCTTCCTGACCTCCCAGTGTACTAGTAAAGTGGGAAGGCAAGCAGCTCCTCTGAAGATGTGCTCTTCTGTTTGGGCTTGGTAATAGTTTTGCTGAGATGAAGCTCAAGGCAAGGTTAGGGATCATAGAGTTGAGGAACCTTGGAGATCATCTAGTTCAACTCCCTGCAGGCCCTGCAATGCAGGATCTGGCTTAATGGCATTCCTGACACATGGCTATCCAGCCTCTGCTTAAATGCCTCCAGTGAAGGAGAACCCACCATCTTCCAAGGCAGTCTGTTCCACTGCTGAACAGCCCTCACTGTTAGGAAGTTTCTCCTAATGTTTAGCTGAAATCTGCTCCACTGCAATGTCCAACGATTGGTTCTAGTCCTGCCTCCTGAAGCAACAGGGAACAAGTCTGCTCCATCTTTTGGCAGCTTTTGACAGCTTTTCAGATAGTTGAAGGCTGCTACCATGACTCCCCTTTATTTTCTCTTCTCCAGACTAAACATACTCAGCTCTTTCAACCATTCCTCGTAGGGATGGTCCAAGTCAGACTAAGCAATCTGCTTAGTTAAGGATAGAGCTGGGGTTGCCTTGTGGATCCTTATGACCTCAGACAAGGTCCTGTCAAACAATCTTACTGGGAGTAGTCCATGTGTGCAGCATCAGGTTCATGGAGGGCCCTATTCATACAGTCATTATCTGCTGTGTAATAACAGTGTTCATGCACTTTTAACAATGATTTTAACTGCTTTGATGCATGACCCAATCAGCTGCTCCATTGTGGTTTCAACAGAGATTTTGTGGTGGGCAATGTATAGTCAAACAAGAGAAATTGGCTGCATCAGGTTACCCTAGCTCAGCCTTCCCCAACATGGCACCCTGCAGACGTATTGGACTATAATTCTCATTGTCCCCAGCCATTGACCGTGCTGTCTGGAGTTGCATTACAACACATCTGGGGGATACCAGGTTGGGGAAAGGTGCTGTAGTTGATTAAAAGGAGGGCAGGGCTCCTGGACCTTGAACAGTTGCATAGAAAAGCAAAGTTCAAAAGTACAGCATTTTATGTCATATCCCCCTTTATTGTCAGAGCAGCTTTCATAAATCCAATTAGAATAACAGTAAAACGTAAAAGAACATTAAAAATACACCCCATACAACCAGGAAGCTAAAATAGCAATAGGAGCAGTAAAACAGTACAAGCATTAAAAAAGCCGCACGTTAAAATTACTCATTAAAAGCCTGGACAAATAAACACAAATACATGAAGCCTGATGCCGATTGTCCTTTCAAATGTGAGGTTGACAGAAACTGGAGGGTCTTCATATGCCCTACTGATGCTTGAAACCCATCAAAGTGAGCTTCAGACAAGCCACCTTGAGGAGAGACTTCCAAAGCTAGGTCACCACCACTGTGAAGGTCCTCCAGCTTCTGTCAACATCACTTTTGAAAGGATGGCAGGATAAGGCTGCTAATTACAAATTATCTATCTATCTATCTATCTATCTATCTATCTATCTATCTATCCATCCATCCATCCATCCATCCATCCTCCATGGAAAAAGTTTCTCTTATCCATTGGCGACAAGAACCCTCCCTCCAAATGGCATCCGTTCCAGGGTCTTCCCTTGCTGTTCCACCACCCTGTCTTTCTTTTGTCTGAGGTTCAGCCACTTGGCCTTTTGCACACGACTCTATCAGCCAGAACTGTAGTATGCACATCCTTGCAATCTGTATTAATTGCAAGTATATTAGTGCTACATACAGTTGACCAGTCGTGCTTGTTGCTGTTTCAAGCATGTTAAGAAGGAAGGAAGGATATTATAATGGCAGGTAAAAGCAGTTGCTTGCTCTTTTGCAGATGTCAGAGCATTTAAATGCATGCAGATGGGATGATGTGCACTTCTGACAAAAGTTTGAAAAGAAGGCACATATTTCAATATGGAGCTCCAGTCATTATAGGCAGCACTGTTGCGAGGACAGTGAGCTAGGATGGATGATTTGCAAATAATGTTGTTTATATTTTAAAATAACCTGGCTGGGAAGAGTTGACATTTTGCTGCTGAAAGATTCCAACCGCAGGAGGACATAATAGTATACCTCGACTTCAGCAAAGCTTTCAACAAAGTGCCCCCAATATCCTGATTAGCAAACTAGCTAAACATGGGCTAGATGAAACAACGATCAGGTGGATCCACTGTTGGCTACAGAATCAGAGAGTGCTTATCAATGGGATCTTCTCAAACTGGGGAGAGGTGATGAGTGGGGTTTGTTTGTTTATTTATTCAATAAATAATGTTCAATTATGTTATGTTCAATACCACCCAATAGCCGACGCTCTCTTCGGTACCATAGGGCTCAATCCTGGGCCCAGTGCTCTTCACCATTTTTATTAATGACTTGGATAAGGAGGTGCAGGGAATGCTGATCAAATGTGCAAATGACACAAAATTGGGTGGGATAGCTGGAAGACAGAAACAAAATTCAAAGTGATCTTGATAGGCTGGAGTGCTGGGCAGAAAACAACAGAATGACATTTCCTAGGGATAAATGCCAAGTTCTGCACCTAGGAAAAAGAAACCAAATGCACAGTTACAAGATGGGGTATACTTGGCTCAACAATACTACAAGCAAGAAGGATCTTGGAATTGTTGTAGATCACAAGCTGAATAGGAGCCAACAATGTGATATGGCTGCAAAAAAGGAAAATGCTCTTTTGGGCTGCATTAATAGAAGCATAGCTTCCAAATCCTGGGAAGTACTAGTTCCCCTCTACTCAGCACTGGTTAGGCCTCATCTAGAATACCATGTCCAGTTCTTGGCACCGCACTTTAAGAAGGATGCAAAAAAACTGAGGAGGGTTCAGAGGAGGGCAACGAAGATGATCAGGGGACTGGAAACAAAGCCCTATGAGGAGAGCCTGAAAGAACTGGGCATGTTTAGCCTTGAGAAGAGAAGACTGAGGGGAGATATGATAGCGCTCTTCAAATACTTGAAAGGTTGTCACAGAGAGGAAGGCCAGCATCTCTTCTTGATCATCCCAGAGTGCAGGACACGGAATAACGGCTCAAATTACAGGAAGCCAGATTCTGGCTGAACATCAGGACAAACTTCCTGATTGTTAGAGCAATATGACAATGGAACCAATTCCCTAGGGAGGTGGTGGGCTCTCCCATACTGGAGGCATTCAAGATGAAGCTGGACATCCACTTGTTGGGGATGCTCTGACTTGGATTCCTGCATTGAGCAGGGGATTGGACTAGATGGCCTTGTAGGCCCCTTCCAACCCTACTACTCTATGATTCCAGGGTGGACAAGATAAAATGATGCCAAGGTGCAGCTGTGTTGGGATGTCCCTTTGGGACATTGAGACATTTGGCACTAAACAGGTTTTTTTGGGAGTCTGTATGTCTGGAATGATGAAATGAGAGGCCCTGCTTTTCCAAGGTTCCCATATTGTGTGGAAAAGATTCTACCCACATGCAGTTGTATGTGTACCAGCTCTAGGGATGTCCATCACTGGGAAATCTGGCCCTTTTGGGCTCACTGGGCTTCCATGGCATGCCTGACTTGTCTTGCTTTTGCAAGCCAAGCTGCGTGGTTTTCCTGAGTTCTGGGGACTTTTAATGCCTTTTTTTGGCTCAGCTGTACTTTGTGCAAATAGAGATTTGTGCAAATTTCAGCTGTACATTGTGCAAGTTTGCATAATTTGTGCAAATTATGACAGTAATTTGCACAAATTATGCAAACTTGTCTAATTTACAGCTGAAATTTGCGCAAATGTTTTTTACGCAATTTTTTAAAATGGAAATTGCACCAGCTGGCCCAACTTGTTGTGCACTTCCCCTCCCACCCCCCCAACACACATTAATTGTAGTGTTTACACAAGACTATACTCATTATTTGCTAGGGAGGATGAGCAGCCTCAAACTTAGACTAGATATGCTGGAAAGGGCAGCGAGGGACTTTCCTTTGGAACATGTAGGGAGATAGAATGTAGGGGCAAGTGTGTCTGCTGGTCCTCCTTAGAAGAGGGATGGGGAATGCATAGCCGTACAGATGTTGTTGGACTGCAACTCCCATCATCCCCATTGGCTGTGCTGGCTAGGGCTGATGGAGTTGCAATCCAACAACATCTGGAGGGTCACACATTTCATGACCCTGCCTTAGAAGGTTGAATTTGGACGAGCTGACTGCAAGCCATGCCAAAAAAACAGAAGTGAGAGAAATAATCTGAACTATTAGTCTTGGTCCCTGTGTGATAAGGAACCAATCAGTCACATTGCTGGGGTTCAGCTGAGGTGGTGAGGTTCAACAAGGGCCAAGACTTCTGTACCTTTAATAGTTGCTTAGGAGGAAAAAATGGAATATGGACGTGAATTTCCATTGGGATGTATGTTTCCCACTGTTGTGCTGTGATGGTTAGAGATGTTTCATCTTCTGAAGTTTTCCTTTCACAACTATCTAAAAACCAGGACACCTTTCTGAATTAAACCTAGCAATTTTAGGCTGGGAAGTATTTGTTCTAGCCCTTTGTTCTAGATTTCTGGCATGGCTCTTTCTCAGTGTACTTTCCTTTCCCTAGCTATGCATTCCTCTTGTCTCTCATCTCTCATTCTTTGAAGTTTGGCTTCTATGCTTGCGTGGCAGAGTATGTATATCTGTGCAGTGTGTCTGCATAGACTCTGACAGTCGACCTCTGCTTGGTTCAGGTGCTGAGGGTTTGTGCTAAAATGAATGGATCTCATCCTCAGTTCAACTTCAGGTATTTTGAAGTTGATTCTTGATAAAATCAGAACCCTGGCTCAATTTGAATTTGTTAAAATTACTAGAATTACATTGAATTAACAAATCCTCACCACTGGTTTAAGTAATATTGAGTTCTTTTGAGGTTGGATAAGCCTTTTGGGGGAAATCACATTTCCAATCCCTTTGCAAAAGTTTGCAAAGAAGAAGCAAATCTGGACTACAGATTTGTAGAAGTGAATCTGGAAAATTCAATGTAGCCTTAAATTACTTCCTGCAGCTGTGGCATCTAATGCAAACAATAGGAGATTAGGCCGCCCTGGCTCTCCTGTTCTCACACATTTTGTAAAGAAGAGGAGCAGGTTAAGTTTAAATGCTCTCTCCAGTGAAGAGAAAAAATATCGCCATGGGCAAATCGCCAAGTCATCCTGGGTGGCCTGCTGATCTCTCCTGAGATGTAGGCCCTATTCACGTGTTCTAAATGTGGATAAAGTAAACTCTTCATGTGTTTCTGCCGTTCTCTACACATGGAGGGTGACTTTCTGAAGGGGAGAGACGCTTCTCTCTGTGGAGCCTCTCCCCATGATGTGGAACTCTGATTTTCCAGGGTTCTAAGTCATGGGGAGAGCCCACGTATAGAAGAGGCTCTCCCCTTCAGAAAGTTGCTCTCTACCCATGGAGGGTGATGAAAATAGTGACAGAGGGAGGGCAAAGCTAGTGCAGTCGTCCCTGCTTCCCCTCCCCACATATTTACACATATTTAGAATGCCTGAATAGGGCTGCTGCATTTCTTTAATTAAATGACCAATGACCAGGAGAAAAATAGGCCTTGCTGCCCCTGGCCAGAGCAATCTCACGGATACTTAACCCAAACTTAACACTACCCCCTTTGACAGTGGAGGCTGGTAGCTCCGATGTCTTTGGGGCGGTGAATCTTCTCTGGGTTTCAGTCAGAACCAGTCAGAACTCTAAAGGTGCTCTGCTCTGCACCTTGGATAGTTCCTTTAGAGTTCTGACTGGTGCTGACTGAAACCCAAAGTGGATTCACCACCCCCATTGACATCAGAGCCACCAGCCTCCACTGCCCTTTTTTCTCACACTGTGCATTTGCAACAGCTGCTTCAGAGTTTAGAAGGAACAGAGGTCTAAATCGGAAGCCTTTTAGGCATCTTCCTAGAAAATGTGGTGGTTCCCAAAGAACAAACAAACTGGAATAATGGGCCACAATAAAACGAAGTTTAAGAATTGCTGCCATCAACTGAAAGATTAAAACACTGACAGATAAATCATTATAAATCCAGTGCATGTTTTGACAAGCAACAGCGGTGAGCTTGCCCTGTGCCCAGTCTGGGCTCTACATCATCACAAACAATGTTCACTCACTATCTAGCTCACTGTAAATAAATTCTGATTGGGCAGTAAACTTTAACAGCTTCTGTAGCTGTTCACTCTGGACCCCGTTAAATCCCAGCAGGTGATATACAAGGCTGTGAAGATGTCATTTCCCCCATCCTTGGTAAATTGGGCATTTGTAGGTAGGGCCCTTTCTCTGTGACTGATTGCTGTCCCTTGCATTCCCTGGTCCTCGAGATGTTCCTGGCTAAAGGGCCAAGAATGGAATGAATAGTGTGTGAGAGAGAGAGAGGGAGAGAGAGAGAGAAACTCTAGAAAATAAATTCTGAATAGTGTGTCAGAAAATGCTGTTTATATCTCAGCTGCCATAGGCCCTGAACTGCCCACCAGCCATTCTGCAGCCCCCCACCCCCGTTCTCCCCCACAACTCTTACCACCTCAGAGCTACTGCAGGTGCTGCAGCCAACCTGCTTCTTATCCCTGCTGCTATTCTCACTTCTCAGGGTTCAGAAAGAACTGGGCAGGCCAGCCCTAACATTGAGCGGGCGAGGCGGCTGCCTCAGGCGGAAGACGCTTGGGGCGCAGAGCAGTGGAGAGCAGAGCTGTCCATGCAGTGCAACCTGCCGTGTGCCCCATAAGCTGTTCTGCTCTCCTCAGGTGCAGACAGTGGAAGATGCTTTCCTGTAAACACTGTCAGCGTAGGATTCAGCTGCCAGTCAGCTTCTCAACATGGAATGGGGAGGGCGGGCACCATCTTGTCCTTTGCCTCAGGCAGCAAAATACCTTGGGCCGGCCCTGGAACTGGGAAAGGTTTCTAGCAGCAAGCTGCTTGGCACACATTCCTTGCCCCTGCTCTGCCTCGTACTTGCTGGCTCACAGTGCAGATGTCCCATTTATCCTATGAGTAGGCTACCTCTGCCAGAAAAGACTGCCAGCTCTCTCCTCAGGGGAAGAAAGGTACTTGCCAGTCAGTCTTGCAGCTGCATTCAGGATAAAATTACCCAGTAGTTAAAACACAATGCAATCTGAATACAGTGCCTTGTTGTTCCACAGAATCTATTGGTGGCTTTCAGCAAGTCCTGATTCCTTAGCATCCCCCTTGTGTATAGATGGTATGGAAAACTAGACCTGCCTATATGATCTGTATTCCCTATTAGGATATTTTTTGAGGAAGGCGTTTTAGTCCATATCTAGATATATAATGTTAAAAGATGAACAGTGGGATAGTTGAAAGGAAGCTTGGAGTCTGGGTGTTTCCAGCTGACGATATCTTTCTCTCTCTTTAGTGGTGAATGCAATAGTTAGCTTATCAAAGTATCCATGTTATCATTTGGTATTTTGGTTCTCAGTATTTTGCAGGTGATAGAGTTTTATCATTTTCCTGCTTCTCCAGATCAGGTGCAGAAACATAGTAATCAGGTGCAGAAACGTAGTAAAATTCTCCACGCTGTTTGGCAAGAAAACTCTCCACACCATTTGGCTTTACAACTACAGTTGCAGTTTTTGCCAAGGAAGACAGGGCCATTTGACCTTAATTTCATGAAAGTTCCTAATGGGCTGTAGAATTCAAATCCTTCTTATGTCATGGTGTGATCTGTTCTGGAGTTACAGTCCGTCTTAGCACCTCTTCGCCAATGGCAGACAGAGAGGTTCTCTGAAAAACTGTACCTGTCAAAGCTCATGGGGACATCAGAGCAGATTAATCAAAGGAGTTGAGAGGAAAAGCAGGCAGAGGTCAGAACTTGAGGAGGATAATTTTTTTAAATGGAAATAAATGCAGCTTGTTGTGTTCTCTGGGCCTTTGTAAGTACCCAGACATGTAGGCCCTTCTTTCAACCCTTTTGAAATAATCTGTTTTTCAATAGATTTCATAACACTCCTTTTTGTCTATTTGACCTCCTTCAACAAATCCCATCAAATTTATTTGCAGGAACACTTTTTACTATGGTGGCCAGGTGGGATTGTGGGAATATCCTAAAACATGGGCCTTATTTTCACATCCAGCTAACAACGCGATAAAACTTAATATAAAACTTTTTAAAAGTTTAAAACTACAGCATAAAACTAAATTAAAAACCAGAAGCAAGGAAAGGCCTACAAATATAATAAAAGATTTAAAAACAACAAAAACTCAGTTCTGGAGGGAGGTAGATCCACAGTTTTGTGGCCACAGCTGTAGATACCTTGCTTCTGGTTTGGAATTCATCATTTCTTCCCTGTTGTCCCAGAAAGTGGATGTGGGTGGGTGAAAATTCAGAGAATCCTAGCTTTGGGGGAACAGGTGAACTGAAAAAACCCATGCTGACTGTGAGTGTAGGGGAGCAGTTATTTGACTGCTTTGCTGCATGTGCATATCCTGATGTGCCCTGAAATGCCAATGTTTTCATGTGATGCTCTGTAAAACATAGAAATGGTGTGCACAGAGAAATACTCAGAAGACCTCAACTTGTGCATGAAATCAGCATGGATCTGTTTGATTGGCATGCTGCCATTAGCCTAGTGTTCCACAAGTCCTCAGCAGGGATGAGAGGAAGAGGAATGGCTGGTGGCTGAAATATGGGGAGGGCAGGAGGAAAAGGATAGTTGATCATCCTGCTTATGGAATTGTGTGCAGGGAGGCTCAGCTTCTGAGTTGTTCTGCAGCAATTTCCGATAGGCTCTGTCCACTGAAAATCTAAGCTGCTGTTTCTTCATTTTTAGATGCCCTGATGTTTGCCCTTCTTTGCAAATACCGAGTCTATCTAAGATTGGCCAATGTACAGGCAGTAGCTGTGAAGCCCCAGTAGGAGGTAAGTATAATTGCTTAAACACATTTCAATTTTGGGCCTTTCTGTGCCTTCACAAGCAATCATGTCAGAAAGCTGGATGTATCCAGCTTGGCACAACAACAACAAGAACACAGGTGGAAACTCATTGGAAGATACAGAGCTTTGAAATGGCCCACTGCCTTTATGCTATTACTGCCCCTTTGCTTTGCCTCAACATTTTTATGGGCTGAACTTTGCACCTATGTCGTTTGGTACAAAAAGAAAAGAGGTTTGCTTGCTTGTGCAGTTAGTGGGGCTATACTTGTGCAACTGCTAGCGGACTTGGTTCTTCACAAGGCAGCCAAAGCAGAAGTTGCAATGTTTTGATAAAACAATAGCAAACTGGTTTCTTGGGATTTAAGCACTGTGGATTTCTGTAGTTGCTCAGAGCACAGATATGGTTTCTGGCCTTCCTCTCTCTCTTTGCGACAACCACAGGAAGTGTGTTACATTCATGCTCTTTCCTGTGTTCAAGAACAGGTTGTTGTATTGGTGTTTCTCAAGGTTATCCTAACTGAATTTACTATGTTGCATCAGCCTGACCTGGGAACAATTCAGCCACTACCATATGTGGAGCAACATGTTCAAGTGCTACCATGTAAACTGTGCAAACCAGTATTTAGCAGCACTCCAGATCATTGGATAATCTCGTTTTCTAATCTAGATTCATATGCAGAAGAAACCATGCAGCAGTCTCATTCCAAACTTCTTTTGCAAATTCTTGCCATTAAGACACTATTCTGTTGGTCTCAGTTTTTTTTTTTCTTGGTGTGTTAATGTTGTTTTAAATTTTTATTTCTCTTTAGCCTTCTTGGAAATGTTTAGAGGAAAGGTGGGGTATACATAAGAACATAAGGAGATCCATGCTGGATCAGACCAAGGGTCCATCTAGTCCAGCATTCTGTCCACACAGTGGCCACCCAGGTCCCCACAGGAAACCCACAAGCAGGGCCTGGGTGAAACAGCACCCTCCTGCCCATGATCCCTGGCAACTGGTGTACCTAAGCTTACTGCCTCTGGTACTGGAGGTAGCATATAGCCATCAGGACTAGTATTATTGATAGCCTTCTCCTCCATGAATGTGTGTAACCCCCTTTTAAAGTCATACAAGATGGTGGCCATCACTAGGTCTTGTGGTAGCGAATTCCATAGTTTAAATGCGCACTGTATGAAAGTTTTGGATGATGATGTAGCTGCTTACCACATGGATCCATTGGATTTCCCAATGGAAACCCCACTGTATCATTCCCCAGTGGAAACCCCACCACATCTTTGATAGTTGACAATGACATAGCAGAAATTGTTAGCTCCTCATGGTGAGTAACTGTACATAATAGGTCACCACCCAGAGATGGCTGCCACACAATTTAGTCTGGAAAGTAAATCAGGCTAACAGAGGCTTTTGTGTAGTTCTTCTGATGCTTAGAATTGCCAGGCAGTTACCCTACTCCACTGAAGAGTATGATGTTGTAGAGGGGGGTTGGCAATCTAGTGCCCTCCAGATACTTTGGACTACAACTTCCATAAGATCCAGCCAGCATGGCCAATGATCAGGAATAATGAGAGTTGTAGTCCAAGATACCTGGAGGGCACCAGGTTGCCTACTCCTGGTGTAGATTATGTGGTATGTGAGTGTCCGCACATGTATGTGCATACAAATTTCATGAACATGTTTTTTCCTTTAAAAGACATAGACTTGGATCTCGACTTTGCTCTTGCTGGCGGGACTATTCCCTGAGCAGAGTTCTGCTTAAGAAATGCTCCTGCTGGCGGAAGGTGGAAGGAGGCAATTTTTGTCAGTTCCCCCATCCTCCAGCAGCCCGTTGCACCCTCCAAAAATGTGATTCAAAGGGTTTTGGAAGCCTTGGGACCTGTGTGTGTGTGGAGGGGGGAGGGACTGCAGGGGGAGGGGGAATTAATAAGAGCTGCATCCTCCCCCATTCCATCAGTGGGATCCTCTGTTGGATCAAAAGCCTGTTATGAATAGAAGGCTAAGTTAGGATCCAGCCCATGATTTTAGAGGACTCCAAATGTTAAAAGCATGTGTGAATTGCTGATTTGGGGGGGAGGTAAAAAATTCATTTAGGAATGTTCTCTATCCATGACATAGGAGTTTTTAATATTATTTCTTTTTCCATGACAGAATGAGTGAGAGGGACATCCGAAGCTTGAGCAAAGGGGTATTGGTGCTCTCTCTCTGCCTTATTATGCTATGGGGAAGGCTGACACTGGCCTCATCACACCACAGAAGCCATTCAGGTAGGTCCAAGGATCTTTCTTCTTTCAAATATGCAGTAACTGCTGTTGTGATGAAGCTTTGACTCAGTGCAAATGTGCAGTATTATTCATCTGACTTTATGCATCTCCAGAACGTAGAGGAGTTGTAAGACAATATCAGCTGGACTCTTCCAGAAGACTGAAATGATACTTTTGAGGGTTATTGTCTGAGATAGTTTGAGAGGTATGCTCTGATGTAATCTAGATGCATGTGTATGCATAGTGCCGCTGTTCTTTTAAAATCATTTCTTTCTCATAGCTCATTGTCTCAGAACTCCCTTAGCTGCAAAAAGCCAGCAGACTGTTGACAGTGCAGAGGAAGGAAGAAGTCAGCCTCACAACAATGTGCCCATGGCCCAGTACTGAAATCAGTAACACTGGAGCTCAGGTCCTCCCCTGTTCTTTTCCCACACTGAGCCAATGTAGTGGCGAGAGTGTTGGACTGGGAGTTGGGCGATCCATGTTCTAGTCCCCACTTGGCCATAGAAGCTCACTGGGTGACTTTGGGCCAGTCACAGGCTCTCAGCCCAACCCACCTCACAGGGTTGTTCTTGTGAGGATAAAATGGAGAGGAGGAGGAGGAGGAGGAATATGTATGCCGCCTTGGGCTCCTTAAGGAGGAAAAAAGGCAGGATATAAACATAATAAATAAACAAACAAACAAATAAAAATACGTTCTCACAGGTGCAAAAGGTCAGAGTCAAAGGCTTTACATATGCCCCTGCTCCAGAACTGCCTTCTGTTGGGTGGAATTGACATGGGCATGTGTGGTTTGGCTTCTGCCTTTTCTAGAAGAACTTGGCTGAAGCTTGCCACCCATGTGCTTGCTTGAGGGTGACCACTACTTGCCCCAGACAAGTGAACCAGTGGCAAATTGCAAGCATGCCTTCTTGGAGAGAAGGCGCACAAACGTCAGAACACTTCTAGAGTTTTCCTCCTTTCTTAAGATACTCAAGCCCTTTTCAGACATCCTAGCATGTTCAATGAATGCACGTGCAGGATGATGTGGGGCACAGTGGCCTCAAGTTCCATCCCTGAACTACACATATTCAGTGTAATGTCAGAAAATACACTCCCCCCCTTCATGTCCAGCTGGGCATATGGAGGGGTTTGATAGTCCTGCTTTTCCAGTGTTTCTGAACAGATGGAGAGAGCCCTCTAAAGTTGTACTCACAGATGTGCTTTCAGACATTACAACAAAAGTGTGTAGGTTGGGGGACAGAACCTGCTGTTTTGCATCTCGGACACACCCATGAATGTTCATTGTACACAGTATAACATGTAAAAAAGACTTCACATAAATGCAGCACCCAAGAATGCACCACTTTGAACCATTTGTCTTGTGTATAGAGAGAAGGGTTGGTTCCCTGAAGCAAGTGTACCCTGCTGCATGCAGAATTTTATGCAGAATACAAAACTCAGTAAGATTTTTCAAAATAGTAAAATATGGAAGGATCTGTTCATTACGGTATGGAACTCCATTTCTTTTTTAAAAAATATTTGGTCTTAAGCCCAAAGCTAATTCTTGTGGTATTTATATTCTTGACATATTTATTGTGTCCAACAGGAATGATATAAGTGGTAAATCTTTTTGCTAGTATGACTGGTAAAACTGGAAAAATGTATGATTATTCCTACGGTGGGTATAACATTGTTTGCCACATTTTTAGATTTAAATACTGACCCTTTATTTTTAACTGCCGTGAGTTCTAAGCAACTCTTATTTACGTTAGTCATGTTAAATGTTTATTTGTGTTGGTCCTAGGGCTGATGCAGGTCAGAAATCCCATACACTCATAAGTATGTTGTTGAGTGAGGGATGAAGTTCTGGTGATGTAGGGAGTAATCTAAATGTTGTACTGTGAAGTCTGGATTTTTCAGACGTGAATAGTTTTGTACATAGTTAACACAACAGCAATCATTCATCTTGTATGCTAAAAACTGCCTTACTGTTTTTGCCAT
Source organism: Heloderma suspectum (assembly GCF_057233095.1). Taxonomy (NCBI): domain Eukaryota; kingdom Metazoa; phylum Chordata; class Lepidosauria; order Squamata; family Helodermatidae; genus Heloderma; species Heloderma suspectum. The sequence goes on from NC_139461.1 coordinate 259,489,870, forward strand.
CTCATGTGCTATGGAGCCTTAGTGTTGGGAGGTCACCCCTGTTGCCTTCTGAAATCCTCAGGTAGCCAGAATCAACACGCAGACAATAGGGCTCTTTTCCAAGGCTTTATTTCCATTCAGCCTAATGACGCTTACGGATGCTAATTGATTGATCCTACGAGTGAGACTTAAGAGAGCTGCCTACATGGGGGTTCTAATCTTAGGAATCAGTTGATCTCCATTTGGAGGGGAAGGCGGGAAACCTCTGAACTTATGGGCTAGGAGGAGAGAGCCCACCCCTTTCCCGTGGGGCATCAGGGCGCTGCTGTTGCCGTCGCGCCAAGCGGGCTGAGTGCCTCTTCTCAGTGCCCGCCATCTCCTGCTTGACACTGCGCTGGCACCTAGCATCCAGAAACTGCTGTTGCGCCTCCCTCTCCCTGCCAGGGTCACTATCACTCTCAGGAATGTGTACCGGGAGGGGCTTTCCCCCTGGCTGCGCCTCTGTACAGCGCGCGGGTTCCTCTCCCATGGTTTCTATCTCTTCCTCAGAATCAGAACTGCTTTGGGGCTCTCTGGGCTCCAGTCCAACCCTGACACATAGGCAAAGGAAGTTCAGGATGTGATGACTTCGAAGGTTTTCTGTCTGGGACTTGCTTCCCTAATTGCTCCATGCTATAGGGAGCAATTAAAAGTGACTGGCTGCTGAAGGAAGTTGTGGACCTGTTTCTATTTGCAGGCTTGGGGGAGCCTCTTTAGTTTACTGCAGGTGTCCAAATCCCGTTGCTTCTGTCTGGTATGCATCTCAGAGTGTGGTAGGAATTTATGAAGCGAGAGAGAGAGATCAAGAAATGCATAATAAGCACCTGTCTGCAGACAATAAAGGCAAATGCTGCTTCAGCATCAGAGGTGTATCTGCATTGTAGCCCTCTGAATTGTAAATACAGTTCTGCAATTTTTCGTATACAAGTCATTTTCCAATTCTCATTTGAAAGCGGAGTTCTTTCTTTTGATGGTGAGAGCTGATGGAAGTTAGGCAAAGCATCTGCTGATTTGGATCTGAATTCCATGCACGTCTGCTCCATACTTGTATCTTGCATTAAAGTGATACTTCTAAAGTAATTCTGCTTGGGTGCTTTGCTTCTGATCATAATGGTCTGGTTTTGAGGCAAGAGAGCTTGCTAACACTGGACTGATGTCACATTTTGGCTTCCTGGCATGGGGACGTCTTTCCAAATTGCTTCTGTGTTTAATAACCTAATGTGAGAGGCTCAGCTATGTATGACAAGCTCTGAGAAAGGCACACCGATATTGCCAAGATGTTCCCAGTGGCTTGCAATATGTCTGTATTTTCTTAGAACCATGAGAACATTTTCAGACACAAGAATTCCTAGTTGAGTACTCCCATGCTTCAAAATTGTAGCAAGGGAAACCTGAAGTTAGACAGGTCTCAGCCTGTTTAATGCTTGGAAAGGGGACTTCCTAGAAAACCAGATAAACCCTTCTAAGCTTTCCCAAGGATGAATGGGATGTATGTGCACCAAATAAAGAAAGGTGAAAGTAAGATTCAGCTTAGATTATTGCAGCACATTCTCAGATGAGTGTACTTGTTTGTCATGTTGATTCATTCATACAATTGCTTTTCTCTTTGCATTGGGGAAGTAGTAATTGTCCCTGTGTCTGTGGATTTCCAAGATGACAGCACTGGGACAAGTTCAAAATTTTGTGCCTGCTGCCTAGATCATCTGGGTTGTATGCAAAGGTTTACAGCAGGAGTGGGGAACCCCTTTGAGCCAGCGGGCTGAATTCCGTTTCAGAGAAGCTCTCGGGAGGCACAACCCACTGGTGGGCAGGCCTGAAGAGGAAGGTGGTGAGACCGAAGGCAAAAGAGGAGGGGCTAAAAATACAAAAAAAATACCAGCCTGTTGTAGCTTAAAGCTCTTACTACCAGTAAGGCTGAATCTACACATAACAGTTTTACTGTTATCATACTGCAGTGATAACTATTGTTGCCCATTGGTGTCATGGGCACCAATAGTTATCATTGCAGTATGATAATGGTAGAACTGCTATGTGTAGATTCAGCCTAAGTCAGCCTTAGGAGAGGCATTTCAACCTTTTAGAATGCAGGAAAATACTGCACAGAAGCTGGGAAGCCACCAAATAATTGGTGGATTGGGCCCCCAGGAGGAGCAGATTTGGCTCCCAGGCCTGAGGTTGCCCATGCCTGGTTTACAGGCGTCTTTTCTTTTTTCTTTTAACACAGTGGGATTACATGGTTAAGTCCATAATCAGGTGAAAAGGTTTTATGTATGCATCCTGAATTGGCCTGTATTTCTATTAATGATATCTAGAAGTAACACTTCTATACTCAAGCTGGTACAGGGTCACTGGTTCCATAGTTAAGCTGCATTGGACTCTCTTCTTGAATGTTAATGGTGCACATAGAAGAACTTGTAGTTTTGGCTGTCTGTAAAGATGGTAGAAAATAGATCAGCTTACTTTTGTTGTGGCACTTTCTGCCGGCCTCCAGGTGCAGACATTCTAGGAATCTGATGGTCAACGTTATGTGGGACAGCTAATGGTGCACTGCATTCAGCATGATGCATGAACACAGACACTAATCCTCTCTTGATGTGCAGATTCTGTGCAGAATTCAGTTGGCATCCATCAGTTGGCTGCCAATCTTTCCATATATTCAAGGAGAGATTTGGGCCGTGCATTAACATTTTAAAACTTACTTTGTAGCAGTAGAAGCAGATGTGTCTAACATATGGGAGAAGATACAGAAGAGTTAAGCTGCAACTGCATTTGCTAATTTATGCCATTTCATCTGTCCCCTGTTCCATTTCTGCCATTCATTGCCCCCAAGAGATAAAACAGTTGTAATCCTATAATCCCTAACCTCATTGTTAAAAATCAACCTATATCTTGACCATCTCAAACGAGTGAACATACACTTATTTTATCCTCTTGCTAACCTGTAGCCAGATGCATATGAAGATAAACCGCCATAATAATACCTGGAATTTCTGGAGGGAGAGCCATGCTTGCTAGGATATTTGTGGTTTCCCTGAGTGATCAGCTAGGTGTGATCTGTCAGGGGATTACTAAGAATAAAAGTGCAGTGAGACAAAGTAGCCTCGGTTGAGGGAATATTTTGTGTAGTGCCAGCTTGCATGGTGGGTAGAAAAGTTCTGTAATGTTATTGTTCAGATACAAGATGATTGTTTCATCACAGTGTTCAGATTAGGGCAACTTGTTACCTAGAGTTTAATTAACCAAAAGGAGCAAATAGATTAGTTATACCACCAAAACATACAGTTTAATACATGTTGTGTACTGAAACTAGAGCTTAAGTAACGTTTAAAAGTTTGACGTTTCTTCTATGTAATTATTTCTTGACCAATATCTCGCTTGGCCAAGATTTGATTTCTTTACTTATTTGCTACATTCATATCCCACTGTTCCTCAAAGGAGCTCAAGACACCAGCATATGTGGCTTCTGCCCTTCCATCTTATTCTCACAACAAACTTATTTATTTATTATTTATTAACAATAGTTATATATTGCTTCTCATTTGAAACAAATCCCAAAGCCATCCACCATGGCTCTTCTTATGTTCCTGCTTCAAATGTATCTAGCAAATTTCTTGCTGCAGACCAGAACACCTCTTAAAGATCTGCCCACCCACACCACCTGCATGCTCCCTACTCCTTTTATTTATTTATTTACTGCATTTTTATTCCAATTTTCAAATAGTTATTGTCTCCTAAAGCACATCGTATCAATAAAAAAAAGAAGCAAGCTTACAACATAAAAAGATGAGAGACACAAGGGAAGCAGAATGGAGGGGAAAGTAAGCGGGAGATCAGTTTTTCAAGACCAGAACAGGGTGGTGAGCTTTAAGCAGGCATTTAAGTGCACTTTGGGCCAGGCTGTTCTTCCCTTGCTGGTGTTCTTGCTGAAATAACAATTATTGGCTCTTGTTCCTTAGGCCAGTGGATGGGGCCAGAGTGTTCCTCTTTTCCCTTAACTTCTGCAGTCTGAGGGCAACTGTCAGTTGGAGCCCTGTGTTCTTTCTGGCAGGGCGGGGGAAGTGAGCTCCCTGCAGCAGCTCCATCTCTCTTCAGTGGATGGGCCATGTTGGTCTCCCTCTTGTGATGAATTTGTATTAAAGTAAGCCTGGTACTGTGATGAGGACTAATGATTGCCAGTAGAAGCTGCTGACTGCATCCATTTAGGTAACCATTGGCACCTGAAGCTGGAAATTCATTGCCTTGCTGAGCCTAGTGCCACCTCTATTTCATGTGGAAATATCTTAATCACATAGTTTGATGAATGTGTCTATTTATATGCAGTTGTTTGCTGAAATCAGTGCCCAGTGCTTTCTGATCATGCTTTACCTCTGTGCTGCTTGGGCCCTTGTTAGACCCAGTTTCAGAAAACAGATTTTTAGAAAAAGGATTTTTATTGAACAAGCACACCTTAACTGAAAGGTGAAGATTAGAAAAGCTCATGAATCTGAAAGCCTTAAACAGTACATCAGTTACTGAGTTCCTCACCATAGAAATCGGCTCCTCCTAAATGCAACAGAATTAGTGATGGGCAACTTCCCCGCACTGCTTATTTTGGATTGAATTGGAAAAATAACCCAAGCCATTTCCCCCCAAATTGGGAAAAGCTCAACTTATTTTCTGAGCTAATATGACTTTGGAAGTTGAGCCTGGAATTGCAGTAACCATGGGAAAAGCTACATGTTTTTTCCTGACCAGTGTGCTGGAAAAGAGAGGGAGGAAGGGATTGGATATGCCTCCTTCCCTCTTCCTGTGGCTGAAGTTCTGCTCTTGCTGCCCAAGCTGTGTAAATACTGCTGTAAAAGAAAGAGGAGAGGGTTTGAGAACTTCAGAAGAGGTGAACGGACAACCAGAAATTCTCCTCTAGCTTAGATTTTAATCTGAGACAGAGAAGAATTTGGGAGCCTTGTAATGTCCACCTCTCCATTGAGTTCAGCATTTTGAGCCCCTGTAGTTGGGCCCAAGCTTGGTGTCAGGACTGGGAGACACTGAGACACCAGAACAAACCCCTGTTCTTTCTGAACTGGGGCCCACCACCTTGGATATCATATCCTATCCATGTGACCTTTACTACTACTTCACTTTGAGGAGTGGACCTTGGACTCCTCCAGTGAACAGGGAAACCCTAAAGAATAGTCCACACCCGGCTCCTCAGCCCTCCAACCTTCACTTCCTAGAAGAAGGCAGTGCTTCCAGGAAAAGGCTGTTGGCCCTTTAACAACCAGATACACGAAATGAGGGGTTGGAGCTTCCAGAAAGATTCTCCTGGCTTGAATTCCTGCCAGTTTCTCCCTGTTGGTGCTGTGGTAACTTGCTGGTATTCTAGCTTCAGGACTGCTCTCCATGGTCCTGAAAACAACTCCAGGTCCTGTACTGGTACCTGAAGTGCTGGCCATGGTACTAAAACTTGCCTGTCCCGTGTTGTGCAAAGGGCAAAATGGGTGGTGGTGGGGGGAATGACATCACGGGGTGTGGCCACACTCCTACTGATGTCATCCAGTTCCCCCACCAAAAAACAGGTCTGACCCACCTGCATTACAAAATGCTTCTGTACTAGGGAAACAGTGTGAATGGTCCTTGCAGTATTGTTTAAATTCACCTTGCCTGTCAAGACATAGGTTTACAGTTAGGAGGATGCTTCATTCTCTCTTTTGTCTTCCTACTTCATCATAGCTCCTGGTCAGAAACCAGGGTTGCAATCAGGCGTTTTTGAGAAGGCCATGCTGGATGGCAGGCCAAAGTCTCAACCATCACAGCATCCTATCCCATGTCCTCGTTCATAACTGCTACTTTGTCCATAGTTGCTTTTTACTTCTGGGTTAGCAACTAGGGTGTGTGTGTGTGTGTGTGGCCACTCCCTTTGGGGGCATGGCCTGAATCTAGGTCAGGGGCTTCCAGTTGTAGTCCTCTACCCTAGATTTTTCTTGTAGCATATGTGATCGCTTTCCTGCAGATAGTAGCAAAGAGCAGATGTCATTCTGATTAGAATCTGGAAGCCTAGAATATTATTTTATTGAGACCCCTCTCTTGAAGTAAAGCTGTTGGGTTCCAAACTATTTTTGATACAAACCTTGAAGTGCACCAGTATCTATTTTACCAAATGCACATGTAGGCATATATTTAAAATATTGTTATGCTGCCCTTCATCATATCAGATTATGCTACTAGAAAGAAAATTTTAATGATGTATTTTATTGTTTCTCTTGTATTTTAATTTAATTTGTTTTTTGTATTGCATTTTATTATTTACTTCTGTGGGCCACTCCAGCAGGTGGGTGGCCATATAAATTCAGTAGTAGCGGTAGCCATGATTGACAGAGACTTCCTGACATATATATATATCAGGAAATAGAAATGTGTACAGTCTCCACATACCAGTGGTATACATAGGTCTGTATGGTTTAATTTATACCCATGTAGCACCATCTTGCCAGCATAACAGACATTCATACACCTCACCTCATATAACTGTGCTGTATGAGACAAGTGCATGTATAATCCAATTTTTACAATACGCTTTGTAGAGTTGATGGGACAATCCATTTTTCTCTGTGCTCAGTTAAGGTATAGAAGTAATAAGCAATAAAAACAGATCTAGTTTCCTGTAGTAGCCATTTAATTATATATGTGCAAAAGGCTGAAGTGAGTTTAATTTTATTCATTGAATATTAGTAGCAGCATTGTACCATGCTGAGCATGGAATACAGATTTCTCACTTGGCATTTGGCTGGGGAGGAAATTAGCAGAATTAGCTCTCTGATTTGAGGCATGACTGACAGATAGTTAAGAAACAGAAGCTTGCCAAATCCCAGGTCAGTAGCCTGAAAGGGCTAGAATTATTAGTGGTGTTGTGATAGTGCCAAGAGAGCTGCTACATCCATATACTAAGTATAAAACAACCCCAACTCTGCTCTGAAGTGCCGAATGACAAATTTCCCCATTGCTTGCTTTAGTGGGTATATCTTTAGATACCAAAGGCAGGGAGATCCAACTTCCATTGTAACCTACAAATTCAGCCAAGAGCTACAGACCTCACATCATTCTTATAAATCCATTCTTTTTTATTTCATTTTTTAAGTTCCTTCAACATGACATAATGACAGAACAACATATCCAAAAACTCCAGTTCAGCACTCGATCATGAGAGACATTAAGATATCTCCAATTCCAACATCTACCAAAAGTTCACTGCCATACAGCATGCAAGTATTATAGAAGGGGTGGAGGTGGGATTTGGGACAGGACCAGTTTATCCCAAAAGATTTCCCTAATGGTGCCCATGAGACACAGGTGGCCTTAAATCTGTTACATTGTCTATAAATGGGAACCAAATTGCATAAAAGTTGTCCAGTAATGAGTGTCTTTGTGCAGTCTATGGTGTGTGTTTTTTTGGTTGCATGCTCTTTCCGTCACTGCAGCCCCTGTTTGCTGCTACTGTGTGCCCATGGCAGTATAACTCCTTGCCTGCTTTGGTCCTCATTCCAATTGCAGAGAGAGTCTGCACTGGCTGAGGGGTCAGCTAGCTATTTTTCTGCTTCCCACCCCTTACCCCACTCCTTTGGAGAGTGTGGAGTAAAATTCAGCATGCTTGCCTGTCCATCATATAGTGAACACATGAGAGCTGCCTTATATTGAATGAGGCCATTGCTTCATCTAGGCCAGTGGTGTCTACCCTGATATCAAGGTTTCTTTTCTGAAGATAAAGCAGTATATACATTTCTTACAATAAACCATACATTTAAAGGTAATCTGATACTGTTCAATATATAAAATCCATCACAGGTATTATGATTACCTTCTACTCAATTACCATTCTGCCAGATTATGTAGATCAGGGATGGGCAGAAGGTAGACCTGGATCTACTGGTAGATCTCTGGGTGCTTTTCAGCAAGGATTTCTGATTCCCAGTGGTTTAACAATAGTAACATCAAAGTTTCTTGCCCTCCTCCCACCACCCCCTGTGGTCCCAAATTATACTGCTGAAAGCTCTGGGTAACAAAGAATACATTTTATGTGGAAGGATCGTGAGCTTTGCTCATTTCTGGTTCTCTGGGCAAATCCCTGGCCCCAGAACTGTTTGATTCTAAGTGTATGAGTTTTGTAGCAGGTTCTGTTTGGTGGATCTTGGGGTTACTTCTGGTAGAAGAGAATTCCATAGGTCAATAATGCATTGTGTTAATTTCACAAGGTGCTAGTCCAGCATTACATGAACAAGCAAGTGTCTTCCTGTTGATGTATCAAATTGCAAATGAATAGAATTATACTTGTCTTTTTTAAACAATTAAACTATAGAATGTAATTCTTTTAATTTAAACTACAGAGTACTTTCCCCCATACTTATTTGGAAAGCGTCCAATAGCCTTAACCATTCTTGTTGCTCTTTTCTGTATTAGTGTCTCTAATTTGCATTATATATACAGCTGCCAACTGTATATATTTTAATCATTTTTTTAGTTGATTAGTCATCTGACTTTTTAAACTGATCAATTAACTACTCTTAAATGAATTTGCATATTGCCAGGCCTAATTTTGAGGGTATTGAGAGACAGGAATTTCAATAAAATCATATACAGTAGGAATTTGGAATATAGATTTATTTCCACTTAAACCCCAAAGCTTAAAAAAATGAACCTTGAAATCTCATCAGCATTGTGGAAGGTCCAGATTTCATCAGATGCATTGACATTAATTTCAGCTGATAACTGTCAGCTTTAATGCCCTGTGGTTTATATTGCTGAAGGGAATAGCCATAGTACCTCACATCCTGAAATGCAAAGTATTTGCTAGTTTTAGATGCAAATTGGAAGGCAAGAATACCAAATATATCACAAGGGGAAGGAAGCAGTTGTGTCTGTAGTGTGGCCTGTACAGTGGCATGCCTTACTATCTCAGTCCCACTGATAAATCAGGGAAGCAAATTTTATTACGTAACTAAAGCTTTCATGGATTTGTCTGCCAATTCACATCAAAGCTTGCAGTCCCAATTTATATCCTTTTGAGACTGGTGATTAGAACTGCATATCTAAGGGGCGTAGGTATTCTGCTATTTATGGGGAATCATATACACATGTGCGTGCGCGCGTGCGCGCACGCGCGCACACACACACACGCTGGATTTCTTTTTTTCTTTTCTTTTTTGCAGAGATAACATATGGGGATTAAGGTTAGATAATTGATGGGGGCAGAAACAAGGCAACTATAGCTAAGGGAAGGGGCAAAGAGTGGTAGATGACCCCCAACCCTTGACTCTGGCTTTTGAGATGTCACTCCTAAAATACCTTGACATTTTTCTCTCCAGCCATAAAACTAGATTCTAGCTTTAAAAAGAAAAAGCTAAAAACTGAGATTCTTAATGCTTCCCTAGATTCCAACTTCTGTGCATATGGAGCAACTTCACAGATGAATTGAATGGTTGGCTAGGGCATGCTGGGAATTGTAGGATTTATTTCTGTCTGAATATGCATAGGATTGCACCCTTATAGTCTTTGTTTTCAGCCTCACAATTGACCTTATGATGGCTCTACACTGTCATTCCCTTTTGATGAATGGGGAACTGAGCCTCAGGGTGTTTGCTTTGCCCGAGGTCATATAATGAGCCCACAACAAAGGTGGGATTTGAACACTGATCTGAGTCTGCCTTTGGACCACATTGGCCCTTAGAAATAAGTAGCCAAGCAGTGGGGAAGCAGGTAGAGGAAATGTATTCCTGGATCTGCTGATAGATTCCTAACACTTGACCACCCATGGGTCCAGTGTTAGGAATCTATCAGCAGAGCCAGGAATACAGTCCACGTGTCCTGAATCAATCATATGGCATCATGTAAACAACGTTGCATCTTAATTTCATGCATAAATGCTTAAGAGGTGATCACTGAACTCCTTGGCTCAGATCCCTTTTTGGTTCAGATCAATTTATTGGATGATCTAAGACTGCATCACAAACATAGGCGGGCCATGTGTCCTGCATTACAGAGAACAGTCCTTTCTTTTGAAGGGCTGTTCAGTCCCAGGTCCAGTTTAAAGATAAAGGACCCTAAAAGAAGGGAGAGCAGGAGGTTGTTTATCATCAGTTACCACTTGGACAGCAGACTGAGCAGGCACACAGGTTACCTGATCACAGTCTTCCCCACTATAGTGAGATGTATTGCATTTCTGTCTAAACTACAGTTTTGCTCTCTACATTTACAGCTATACATACACATTAAAGGTAAAGGTGTCCCCAACCAGTCGTGTCCGACTCTAGGGTGCGGTGCTCATCCCCTTTTCTAAGCCGAAGAGCCAGCGCTGTCCGAAGACGCTTCCGTGGTCATGTGGCCCGCATGACTGAACACCGAGGTGCACGGAACGCTGTTACCTTTCCCGCTGAGGCGGTACCTATTTATCTACTTGCAATTTCTTGCTTTCGAACTGCTAGGTTGGCAGGAGCTGTGACTGAAGACGGGAGCTCACTCCGTCACGCAGCACTCGGGTCTCGAACTGCTGACCTGCCGACCTTCCAATCTGCAGTTCAGCGTCTTAACCACTAAACCACCGTGGCCACACATTAGCACATGCAAATTCTGTGCAAATCAATGTCCTCTTTCATTCTTTTTTTCAGTGATGCAGAAGAGGCCACCTCTTCTGCATACACATGGGAGGTGGAATTCCCAGTATGGGTTAGGTTTGGCAAAATGGAAATGATTTTCTGTACTCATTCCTTAAAGCTCTTTGTAGATGGTGTTTTTTTTTTTTGGGGGGGGTATTTTTTGTTGAGTGATCTGAGCAGCAATTGCATATTTCTGTAGATAGGCAGCCTGTGCCGTTCCAGGTGATGCCATAAAAATGTTCATGTTTGGCTGCTCATTTAAAGGTCAACCAGAATAGGACATGTTTTTAATTTTATTTACGTATCTAGGATTCACAAGCTCTGTGCTTTTACAATGCATAAAAGATAAGGTTTTTCATTTAAAAAATAATCTGGAGGGAAAATAACAACTAAACTGGAGTGAAAAGTGTTGCAAACAGTGCAGGGAATTGTCCCGGGCTCTCAAAGGATTTCCTGCTGCTCAGCATTAAACAGTCATTCTGATTTATTTTCTTAGATAGAACTCATAGGAGGTTTCTTCCAGCTAAGAAAAAAGAAAAAAGAAAGTGGGTGGGCAGTTGTGGGCGGCGGGGGGGGGGGGAATCCTATTAGATTCATTCTATGTGCTCTCCAGATCAGGTCTTTCCCTTTGCACAGATGAATGATATGAAATGAAAGCCGTGTGCAGACACTGGAGCTTTGTTGGCAGCTTTTAGCTGACACTACTAAGATAGCCCCCAAACCACCTTAATCTCTATATTACCATTACTGTATATGCCCCAAAGCATAGTCATGAACGTTCTTGTCCTGACACTGGCCATTGCCAGGGTGCATGTACATATTTAGTGAATCCAAATATGCAGAGCCTCTTCTTTATGCATTGTGGGGGGGAGGTGTTTAGGGGAGGGGGGACTTTTTTTAAACATGCTCCTAAAAATGTAAAGCATGAAAGAGTTATTTGGAAACATGTAGATCAGATTGTGTTTGAGTGTGACAGGGAGTCACATTAAACAGGATATAGTCATCAAGACTAGTAGCCATTGATAGCCTTCTCCTCCAGGAATTTGTCTAACCCCCTTTTAATTGGTTGATGCTGTTTATTCCTTTTATTGTTGTTTTTCAGTGTATTTTAATTGATTTTTATGTGATGTTTCAGTTTTATTTTTAGTCTGGATTTTATTGTTAGCCACCTTGAGTGCCATTTTTTTTGGTGGAAAGGTAGTTTATAAATTAGATGCCCCCCCTGCCCCAAAGGAGTGAAGGTAGATGCTGCATGCATTCTGCTGAATGCACTTAAGAAGCCTTCCCATGATCAGCAACCTTTAATTTTGAATCACACTTCTGTTCACACTTCTGTTCCTTGTTGAACTGTTAATAAATAAATAGTTTATTAATGACAATGTTTGGATGGGGAAAAATAAAAGTAAAAAGCTGGCCATAATTATATGGACCCATTGGGTGATGTCTGCAGGAATTGGAGTAGATATGGTTTTTGAGCTGGCAAAAAAATTAATATGCCAGCAATGCATAGGCTTTTCAGAAGCAAATTTTGCTGACTACCTGCTTAGCTTTCCTTCCCTGGAAAAAAGGCGTCCAGTTGATTGTTATGCCACGTGCCTAATTTGCTCGTGCCACTGCTGACGCAATTTTTTTTTCCCTTTCTGATGGAGCTTGGGGCTCATTTGGATTTTCATGGCTCCTTGCCTGGAGATCTGGAGCTCGTTAGCAAGTGGGAAAATGCAATTAGCCACAGAAAAACAAACTGGCAGCAGGATAAATAGTGGACCCTGATGACACCCACTCCTACATCGGGGGAAACAACATAGTTTCATACCTATTCTTTATGGCCTCATCTCCTCACTGTGTCCACCTGTTTATGCTGCCTATTGATTCTGTGCTCTGTGCAGCCTGTTTGCTGATTGTTATTACAGCTACAAATGAAGCATGATCTGTGTATATTCAGAGAAGGTAGCCCGGGATGAGCCCAATTTTCTGTAGGAAAGATGTTGGAAAGCTCACAGTGATGAAAGATTGCCTAAACAAAACTTCAAAAGCCTTTCACTTTCTAAGAAATTCCTTCCCCCATTTCAGTTTTAGCTGAGACATAAAATAATGTATATTATCTGCATTATCTATGATATCTATTTATGGCTTCTTCTCTGTCTAAACATGCATAGGATTGCTCCCTAAAAGACTTTAAAAAAATCAACGAAGAGAGAGGGCCTATTGCTTTACCACAAGGCTGCTCGTAGAGACCTTACAAAGGAAAAGAGAAAAAAATGCATTGCCTTCATTCTTCATCCATTTGCAGCTGTGCTGCTCACCCATTTCAAGAACAATTGTGAGTTCTTTTTTTTTCTCTGAAAGGCATGCGCTTCCTTCTCCCCAAGCGCTATATAATATTTCCCTCAATGTCTTTGTTTAAAGAAATGAAGAAGGTCAGGTGGGATGATATTGGCATCATCCTAAGATTCAAATTTTATCTAATCTTTCTGCTGAGACACTTTGAGAAATCGTAGAAATTGCTGTGAAACTGAGGATTGTAAACAAGAGCTTCTAATCTTACTGAATTTTAAAAATTGAGTTGTAACTATGGGTTGGATCTAGAGGTAGACATGCTTCGAGTATACCCATTAAAATCAATGGGACTTAAGGGACTCATTGAGTCCCCTTGAATGTGTCTACTCTAAGCATGACTAAGTCTGGATCCAACCCATTTTTTTTACAAGTTGTACATTGTTTTGTTCTTTGATCTTGTTGCTATATTAATCACAGTTGTGTGTGTGTCTATGGATTTTTTTTTTTTTTACAAATTATATACCTAAAGAATAAAACTTCAATGGTTTTAGAGCTACAGTTGCTAGGTTTTTCTTTTCTTCAGACAGAGGCATAGTACCCTTTAACAAGTGTGCAAATGGCAGAAATTCAATAGGTGCAGTTTTCTCCATCACTGCATCTTCATCCTGGAAAGAGTCTTTCTGAGGAAATAGTGTTGATAACACTTACTTACATGAAACCTAATGTCCCTAAATTGCCACTGTTCACCAGAGCATGTTCAGCAGATATGGTGCCAGGTTTAAGGGGCCCCTGGACAAGGTGCTCTCTAGGCCCTCCAAAACCACAAGGAGGGAGAGCAGGGGCCTTGAAGTTGCCCATCAATGGTTAGTACCTGGGCAGCAGACTGAGGTCACCTAGTCCAAGGCCTCCCCACTGTGATGAGATGCATTGTATTTCTATTTACATTATAGTAAAGTATTTCTAAATGTTCATCTATACATATAAAGTCATATATGCACATTTTATGCAGCTCTGTTTCCTCTTTTTGGGTGATGTGTAAATAGCCACCTAGGGCTGTCCCTGGTAAAATCAAGACAGCTTGAGCATATGTGAGCTCCTAGTATATTTATGTGTTTTGCTCTTTAGAATATTAATTTTCATTTTTACTAAATGTAGCTACTTTGCTAATATTTGCTGAGTTTTGAAATCCTGAAAATCATAGTATTTCAGAGATGGATCAGTTCCAACTTGTATATAAATATGAAAGAAAATTTATTTTCTCTGTAGGAGGGTGATAAGGTTAAACTTCCAATACTACTTAATGGGGTAGGCCAGAACAGAAGCCACTGTAGAGAGACTGTGTTGTTCAGTGACTGGGGTTCTGGGCTTGAATATGAAAAATCCAGATTGAAATCCATGTTGAGCTATGAAACTTTTTGGTATGCCTTGGGCAGACCAGTATATTTCCATCTAATCTGCCTCACAGGGGTTTTAGGAGGCCAAAATGTTTGGAGCTCCCAGAAGGAAGGGCACGATACAAATGTAACATTTCATGGCCTTTTTGCCAAGCACTTCGCAGTCTCTCTCTCTCTCTCTCTCTCTCCCCACTGCCCCCAAACACTCATATATGTATGAGATATATAATCTGCCTATGGATCAAAGACATGAAGTGGGTGCTAGTCCACAAAAAGTTTATACCACAGTAAATCTGTTGGTCTCCAGTGAACAAAACAATCACAGCCCCCCGCTGTCTGGAATAAATAAAGACAGAAACAGCTTTCCATCCTGATGTGCATATTGACTCTCATTACTATAAAATGTGCACCTATTTGCATTGGCAACTGTTTGCAGAATTCTGCAAGCATTCTGTGGGACAATGTGGTTACAGTCTCTCATCAATTTTATCACACACCCGTTACGCTTGAGTGCTATTTTAACAGTCTAAGCTTTATTATTGACTGACTTACTCTTCATAAGGAATCTGCAAATGCACCAAAAGTTAAATCTCCCAGATGGTTAAATATAGCAGAAACTTTAAAGTGTAACTTCAGATTCACTTACACTAATCTTTTAATGTAGAGTTCAGGCTAAAACACTCCAGCTTAAACTCTACAAAGTGAGGAAATGCACAGTTCATCTAATCCTAACATTAACTGTCAGTCCAGGTATCTTAATTCTCCCCCTCTCCCCCCCCCCCCGTCAGCAAATATTTTGAGACCTTCAGATCTGTTGTAGGTGCTTTGAGATAGTTACAAGTTAGGTCTTCTATCTTAATTTATGGCGGAGTTTGGGCTTTCTCTCTCTCTCCCTGACATGGGGGAAGAACATTCAAATATCATGGCTGGCATGTTATTTGTGAAAGGTAGCATTTGGGGGAATTATAGACTCTGAGCTAATCTTTCCCAACCTAGGGACCTCCAGGTGCGTTTGGTCTCCAGCCCCCATCATCCCTACCCAGCATACCCATGCTGGCTGGGGGGATGATGGGAGTTATAGTCCCAACGCATCTGGAGGGCTCGAGGTTGGGGAACGCTTCTCTTAAGTTGAGGAGCTTTACCTAAAGCTCTATAGATGACGTTTTATGATGGTGCAATGTTCAGGTACTCAGGAACAGCTGGGTTCCTGCCAAGTCCCTCCCCTTCTCCACCCCAGCATCAGTGCTCATTCTTGTTTCATCTCCCACTTTTGTCATGGGTAGCCATTGGTTCATCCAAACTGAGTTAGCAGGATGCTTACCCCAAATGTTGGTGATGGGGAAGCTTTACTAAGGCTCCCTTCTACTCCTTGCTAACTGAATTTAGCCTTACCACCCCTGCAGCACCATTGCTCCCAAGCACTTAAACAACAAAGGATTAAATATCAGTTGTCCCATAGGATCTGTGTTCACATTTCACCTACAGGGATTTTCACAAGTGAGGTTTAGAGTAGTTCCTTCCAAAAGTATAAAACATCCATTAGCTGCCATGTACATTCAGTTTCTCTTCCAAATTATCAACTGCATCAACAGGATCAGTGACGCTTTCAGAAAAAAATGTAAAAGAGGCTGAAACGTGCTTTTTAGTGTTGCATATGAACTTGCCGTAAGACTGAGAGTGCCTGTAAACATGCTAGCTTATAACTTTTTTGGTGTTGCTTTGCTGTGTTAGCTGGTAGCACCAGTTTTCCTGCTCCTTTGCAGCATTTCTGTATTAGAGAATTCTGTCTTTGCCCATAAGGTCAGTTTATTTTGAAGCAACTGGGCTATAGATCTCTGTCCCTCACCATTTAAAATATCTGCAGGTAACTGGTTTGCGTGTGTGTTTGTTTTTATTATGGAGAATATTGTGGCTGAATTTGCTGAAGAGAGAAATAACTTTACTGTTATAAGGGGAAGAGAGAAACTTTACTGAAGAAAAGTGAACTGCATTTTTAAAACCATTGTGTTAAATTGGGGGTTAAACATGCTCAAATGCATACACTGAAACTAGTCATTCCCTTCCACAAACCTATGTGCAGTGGAGTGCAGTATCCCCAGTATTTGGATAACTCATTTCAGTCAGATTCCTGGCAAGCAAATGTTTCTTAATGGGTGCCTGAGATCAGTGAAACGCTGTACGTGGCAGGGGTGGACAACTTGTGCTCCTCCAGATGTTGTTGGACTGCAACTTCCATCATGCCTCACCATTAGTTATGCTGGCTAGAATGAATAGAAGTTTCAATCAGACAACATCTGGAGGGCCACAAGTTGCCCACCCCTGGTATATGAGCTAACAGACTGAAATTTCATCCAGACATGAGAGATGTACTGTTGCATTGTAATAAATTTGAAATCAGGTCTAGCTGTCCAGCCTGTGCTGGAGACAATTGCACCCCACCTTCCCTGGATGGAGGAGCATGACGATGCTCCTGGATCCAGCTGATTTATCTTTGAGGCCCTGGCAGCAGAGGTGGTCAAGAGCACTTCCTCTAGCTTGGACTCGTACATCAACTGCATCCTTTGCTGATGATATCTGCCCTGGTTGCATGCCTCAATAGCACCCATACCTTAATAGCATCCAGGGTAGATTCCTGTAACATCCTCTATGTGGGGTTGCCTTTGAAAAGTGTTCAGAAGCTTCAGATGGTGCAAAACGCAACAGCAATGGTCCAACTGCAGGGAAAATATAAATGTTAACTCCATTGGTCCCTGTTTTGTTCCTGGACAAATTCAGAGTGCTAAACAGCCTGGGATCACGTTATCTTAAAAACCACCTTCCCCCATATGAATGTGCCCATCTCTAGGACTTCAGTTGTGGTCCTTCTCTGCCCCCTCTGCTTCCTAAGGAAGAGTGACTGGATATGCTGAACAGTGTCTTTTCATCCTTGGCACGCAGACTTTGGAACTCTTTGTCTTAGGATGTTTACCTGGCTGTCTGGCACTGGGTGAAAACCTTTTATTATTATTATTTTGGAAGACTTTTGTGGGTAGCATCGAAGAATTAGTTTAATGACCATGCTTCTGGTTTTGCTGGTTTCGTTTTTGATTCTGCTGGTTTAAGTTTGACCTCTGTTCTGTTAGTAATTTTTAATAACTGGTTTGTTGTATTTTGATGGCTTTTATATAGTACTTCTTTTGTTTTCTGTTTTTGTTGGGTGCTTTGGGTGTTACAGAAACAGAACAACTGTATCCCATTGATAGTTTCATCAGGTTTTCATAGCGCTGTGCAGATATCTCATCCCTACCCCGCTTCTATGTATCTATTGCAGGGGTGGGGAACCTTAGGTTGGGGGGCAAATCCAGCCCTCCTGGGATCCAGTCCTATGTGGCTCTCCAGATGCCCCCTTTCTCCTGCCCCTCAACCACTGATCATTGGGCAGCTTCCTAGCTTTTTTGCAGTTTTTTCCTATTCTAAAAGATTGAAATGCTTCTCCTGAGGCTTAGTTATTGGCAGTAAGAGCTTTATGTTAAAAATACAATAAATAATAAAATAATAGATGCAATTGCTAATTGTATATGTATGCGTGTATTTATTACTTTTCGATACCGCCCCAAAGCTAAAATTCTCAGGGCAGTTCAGAACAATTAAAATCATAAAATACATCATGATAAAATACAATATTAAAGTTTAAAACTACAGTATAAAATAAAAAATAAAAACCAAAATAAAACCTAACAGCCGTGCAAGATTTAAAATACAGTAGTAGATTTAAAATAACAGAAACTGAAAGATTAAAATGGCTGGGAAAATAAGGTCTTCACCTGGCACTGAAAAGAGCACAATGTATGCACTAGGCGAGCCTCTCTAGGATGCTCATTCCACATCTGGGGTGCCACAACAGAAAAGGCCATCTTCTTCATAGCCACCCACCTCACTTCCTTTGGCAGGAGTTCCTGGAGAAGGACCACTGAGGACCATCTTAGGGTCCAGGCAGGTATATATGGGAGAAGAAGATCCTTCAGGTATTCTGCCCCCAAGCCACTTAGGATTTTGAATGTTAATACCAGCACTTTGAATCAGGCCCAGAAATGGACTGGTAGCCAGTGCAAATGGAAAAATCCTGACATAATATCATCACATTGACCAGTCCTCATTAACAATCTTGCTGCCCTATTTTGGACCAGTGTCTCTAGTGTTAATTCTGGATCCCAGAGCAGCCCCAGACTATGAACCGGATCCTTTAGGGGGACTGCAACGCCTTCCAGAACAGGTTGAACATCACTTAGCTGGGCAGACAAACCACCCACTAACAGTACCTCTGTCTTATCTGGATTGACTCTCAGTTTATAGGCTCTCAGTACTATCAGAGTACTGATATAGTACTATGTCTGAGAGAGACTCTTAAAAGAATGCACCCTACAGAGGATGAAGAGAACTGAGGCTTTGTCTCTGGCATGTAGATAGGATGATGCATTATCATTTCTAAGCATTGGATTAGATTCAAACTTAGCTATACTTCAAACAGATCCATTGAAATCAATGGGACTTTGGTTAGTCATGTTTCATTCTGGATCCAACCTACTATGTTTAAATGCTTCAGACTGCAATCATATACAGACTTACCATGGAAGACGTCTCACTCAACTCAGTGGGACTTACTTCTGAGTAGACATGAATAGGACTGCACTGCCAGTAACACTTATTTTGGAATAAGTGAAACACATTGAAACACTTGTTTCAGGGAGTGTATGGTTTAAGGGGACTTCCCAGAATTGCTGTGTGGTCCCACCAGCATCTTAGTTTTGGGGTGATGTAAGTTGCAGTGTCTGGGACGAGTCTTCCTGAATACTGGATCTCACCCACCACAAACCAAGTTCTTGTGATTCCTTTTCCCATCTGTTATGTTCTGCTAGCTCCTTTGGGTAGATGTTCCTTAAAAGAATCATAAATGCAGAAATGGGTGTGAACAACAACTTTTTTTTTTTGCAAGAAGAGAAGAGAGAACTTTTTTCCTATTCCCCTCCATTTTCTCTCCTGAGAATCAGCTAATGCTCCCCTGTCTTCAGGCATTCCCCCTTCAAAAAATACTTGGTGGCTGCTTCCAGCAGTCCCTAAAGTAGTCATTCAGTTGCCTCCAACCTGAGTGCTTGTGGCTCATGAGTGATAAGCATCCTCTGCCCATCTGGAGACTGCCAATTTGTAAGGGGAGGAAGGGTTGTTATTCTTCCTTCACTGTTCAGTAGACCAACTAACTTGGAGAACCCTGCCTGCACTTTCCCATTTTCCTCTTTGCATTTAGTGATATTTAGGGGACCTGGAAATAAATGGGACTTCATTGTGTCACTTATATAGACATAGTGAGAGCCAGTCTGTGCCCCAAAACAGCCATATAAGCTGGGTTATTATTATCTTCCTGAGCTTCATAAACCACGGTTTATGAAGCCAGGAACAAGTGCTGGGGACAAGCAGTCCTCCCATGCCCTTCCCCTCCTGGTATGCTGGCTTATCATCCTAGTTTGTTAACAGACATTAAGCTAGAGTTCAACAGTTTAGATGTAACATAGAACTCTGGCTTAATACAAGCCAGGGATGAACTGAAGCTGGTGTGCAAGGAAGAGAGTGGGGGCAAGGGTGGAGTGCTTGGTCTTGACACTCATTTCTGGTTCCATAAACCATGGCTTAGGAAGTCAGTGTCAGGGTAGAAACTGAGCCGATAGAACCCCAGAGCAGTTCTGATACTGAGGAGGATCAGCAATCCATGGGAGAGGAGCCAGCTCATCCCTCACAGGCACAGCAGCTGGCAGAGATTCCTCCTGCCGCCATTCCTGAGATAGATAGTGACCCTGGCAGTGAGAAATTGTGGGAGGGGGCCGACGCAGATGCAGGGAGTGACGAGCGATGGAGGGCACGGAAAGGAGGCGTAGTGCCCGTTTGGCGCACAAGCAACTCTGCGTCCTGTGGACCCAAGGGAAAGAGGGAGGATCTCCCCCTAGCCCATAAGTTCAGGGTCTTCAAGTAATTCTCCTTCAAACGGGGACCAACTGCCTACCCGGAGCATAGGCTACTCTGCTGTTCCTTGCTTGGTGGCTGGTGATTAGCATCTGAAAGAGTCATTAAGTTGTAAAAGGATTAAAGCCTTGAAAAGAATCCTTTTGTCTGTGTCTTGAGTTGGCTATTGGAGTGTACTGAAAGAGGCCGCTAGGGTGCTCCTGACAGTCAGGAAAGTCCTGACAGTCAGGAAACTATATCCAGAAACCATGATAAACTCAAGCTACATCTACTATTTCTGTTGTCTCACCCACTCCTTTGCTGGGTCTGAACTATTTCAGACCCAGCAAAGGAGTGGGTGAGACAACAGAAATAGTAGATGTAGCTTGAGTTTATCATGGTTTCTGGATATAGTTCATCACATGATCGTCATTCATATATAAAATAAGAATGAGATTAGAAAGTGTTCCAAAACTAATTGAAGACTACATTTAAAGAGCTGTGTCAGGAAGCAGGAACAACAATGCTAGGGGGTCTATCTTTTGTCCAGGATGGTTCAACATCTTCCTTAATGACTTAGATGAAAGAAGAGAGAGGATGCTTATTAAAATGCAGGTGATACAAAACTGGAAGGACTACAAGCATTAAGACGACCTGCTCATAATTCCAAAGAATCCTGACCTAATTGGACATTTGTAAGTCCCATGAAGTATTGAGAAGAAAAGTCTTGTCATGAGCAGCATACCCAGGTTTTCTTGGAATCAGTCCAGTGCTATGTTTTAGACTATGTTTTGTCCTCTTTTTTTGAGGAGAGGGGCTGTTGCTTTATTTCTTAGCTTTTTAATTCTCTCTGTGTCGAAGTACCCAGCTACCTCCCCCACATTGCCAGTTCCTCTTTTAAGTCTCCGACTCTTGTTCTACAGCGTTGCTGCTGTGTGGTAGCAGCTGCAGCCCTTGCATGGATCCCTGAAGCTGTTTATGGCTCACTGAGCCTCCTCAGCATTTTCACATCTTTGAGCTCCTGCTATCACCTTGCGCTCTTTCTGCTTCCTAGCCTGGTTGCCAAATGCAATGAACAAAGGAGCTCAGCTGGCCAAAACCCTTTACTAAGAGCTCGTATGAGGCTGGCGGGACGTGAAAGAGGAGTGCGAGAAAGACAAGCAGCACTTAGCAGGCTTGTGAACTGAGGTGAGAGTGAGCCACTGCCCCCTAAATGGGCTTTGTGTGGTGGTCAAGAGCCCTTTATGTTTGGTTTTGTCCCTATAGAACTGCCAATTCTATAAGGACAAAACCAGTTATGCCAGTTCTGGGGTTGCCATCCAAAGATCAGTGCTGCTTTCTTTAGCTCATTAGATTCATGCAACAACGTTTTTATTTGGATGTATATCCTTGTTTGTTCAGAGAGTTCTGAAGCTGATTTCGGATTGGACTAGCCCCTCAGAATGGCTCTTGCGTTCATATTATATTGTAATAAAGTGCATATTTGTGTGTATACACATATAAATATATATTTAGATATGATATTACTTAAAATATACAAAAGATTTGTTCCTGTTCTTATCCTTTCCTTAAACTTCTCCCCCCCCCATTTCCCCATTTTTATTAGTATTATCATTATGGGATTATTATTATTATTATTATTATTATTATTATTACTACTACTACTACTACTACTACTATTATTACTATTCCTTGTTGGCTAAACCTTTAATGTTTATTAATATGCGTTAACTGAATGGTAATTTATGGCCAATGGAAATGGATTGTTTGCTTCTATAAAGCTATTTGGATATTTGGTTTGTTCTTATTGACGTTTAATATAATTCAGTTTTTTTCTTTTTTCTTCCTTTCTCTTCCTTCTTTTGCTATCCTCCCTTTTTTCTTTTTCTTAGAATGCTGTAATGTTGGAAACTGGAGATTCTGATTGTATTGTTGGTAGTGTTTATTTCATTTATAAAAATAAAATAAAAAATAGATTCAAAAAGAATGGCTCTTTGCAGAATAATAATAGTATCATCATCATCATCTATATAGCACTCTAGTGTGTTCATATTAACTTGGAATCCTTGTATCCTGGTGAAGGAGGCCTTATACAATACGGAAGAACATTGCGGGTCTATTATGTGTGGATGCAATGGTGGCAGAATGTGGACTTTTCTTGCTGCTTTCACCACCATGGTATTTTTACCCGTGTTTGGTTGGATTTGTCCCAAGTTCTTCTCCAACTGCACTCTAGCCAACATCCCTCCTGTTTCATTGCCCTCAACTCCCTGTTAAACCATAGAGCTGGCCTGGCTGACCATAAGAGAGAGGGCACTTAAGAGTCTTGGTGTTAATGGCCCAAGCCATTTCTGTATCCCACAGATCAGCCAGGGGTTCGACAGTACCACTGACACATGAGGCGGGAAAATCCTCAGTCACATTCAGGAAAACTTTTGGAAATCCCCATCAGGTGCCTGGGGCATACCATTCTAGCTGGTCCTCCACCCTTGTGGAGGTCCATACCAGCAGACAGTCCAAAACAAACCAGACAGTGATCTCTCCATGACAATGGAGTCACATGTAACTCCTCCACTTTCAGAGCACCAACTCCAGCAGGGCAGTATACCAGATTGAGAGTGTGCCTTGCTGCTTGCGTAGGGCCAGATGCTAGTTGGGACAGGTCCATGGTTGCCATGGCAGACATGAAATCCTGAGCCATTTAAATATGTAATTGGCTTTCAGATTGGAAACTCAGGAAGTTCCATAAGAAATCTTTTCTTAAGGCTCATATGAGTCGCAGTATTCTTGGAAAAGCCATGGCTGGCAGGTGGATGCTGTGCTCAGTGTCTATTATTCCTTTGGGATGCGGGGTGGAGGTGGGGAGGCAGCATAAAGTCAATGCAAGACAGGGAGAAATGAGTATGAGCCTATTTAAACTGAGAAGAGATTCCACACAGTAGGTGATGATTTAATCCCGCAATTAAAGATTGGAAAAAAGATCCAAGAGATTGAGCCAGACCAACACTAAGAAAAAAAGTGTTTCTGGCTAAGAGAATTAATTGCTGGGACAATGTACTGTAGCACTAAGCAGATTGTTCCATTAGTTTGGGTCCTCAGATTTGGGGTTTTCTAAAAGGGGTGGTAAAGCTTAGTTCAAATATACTGAAACAATTGGGTAAAATTCACTGGTCTTCAGGACACAATATTAAATCTGATGACCTGATTAAATGTTCTTTAAAATCCATGCACATCTCTCAAGCATATGAAGAAGGATGTACCCAAACAATAATGAAACAGCATGGTCCAAGTCAAAATAATAGCCAAACCTTTTCCAGGGCTCACCTGCATTGCTTCAGAGACAGTGAGAGTTATAAGCTAACTTGTTTTACCTGGACGATGCAAACCCACTGTCCTGTCCTGAAATTCGGTTTGCCCACACCAAAAATTGATTTTGGTCTTCTGAAATTTCAGTTCTGTGACGTAGCTGTTTGACACTCGCTTAGACTTCGCTAAGATGATCTTTCAAATCATGGTTTGGAGGACTGGAAACTAACCACAGGCTCTCACATTCCTTTATCCCACTCCACCCCTCCCTCGTGCAGCTTCCCTTTCCATTTTTGTTTGTTTAGTGCTAACTATAGTATCCAAGCTAGTAAACCCTGGTTAGTGCTTGCCCTTCAAACCAGAAGCAGAAATCCACTTCAGATCATGTTTTGAAATTGTTATACATTCATGCGTAAGATCCCCATCCTGGCTTCTCCTCATGAAAGTTAGTAGCTTACTAAAGGACTAAGCTTCTGGCCAGAACAAGCCTTGCTTGTGTTACAGTGGCCCCTATCCTGGCTAATTGTTTTGGAGCATTTCCCCTTTTTCTTTTAAGCTGAATTAGCAAATATTGTGGCAATCACCAACCTTCTCTGTTACTGTAAAGTTTTTTTTTTCTTCTGTAATATTTTTTTAAAAGCTGAATTTCTGCACATCACTCTCACTTGGTTCATCTGTTCAATTAGTTCCATTTGAGGGAAGAGGAGAAGGGATAGTGTTTGATCTTGCACATACCCATTTACTGTGTGATCCTGCAAAGACAACACAAGGTGAGACTCCCTTTTTTCACATTGTCTAAAAATTATTTGATGTGTATACTGGACACAGTGCACATTCAGCATTATTAAAAAAGCAGTCAGCCTACAATTTCAGAAGAAGAAAATGGTTCAGCCTGTGCTCCTCAGGAATCTTGACATTCTCAAAGTTAACATGGATTGAGGGGAAATGCACATTAGTTCATACCCGGACATGAGGAAGAACCTGGAAAAAAAATGTGGCAAAGGGAACTGGTATTGACACGTACCCCAGTTTTAATAGGTACCCCCCTTGCCTTTTCTTCCCTCAAATTGGGCATATTAAGATTCTTAACCCTGCACCTCAAATTCAGCAGCTTTGATAGCTCTAGTTATTGGCATTGGTAGGTCTTTCTGCAATGGAGGCTGGTGGCTATGATGTCAGTGGGGCTGTGTATCCACTCTGGGTTTCCAGCCAGAACTCTAAAGGAATTATCCATGGATAGCAACTTTAGAGTTCTGACTGGTTCTGACTAAAACCCAGAGTGGATTTACAGCTGCAGCAACATCTGAGCCACCAGCCTCCACTGTCTTTCTGTGTGTCCTGTGCATAGCAACTTCACGCAAGTAGATAATTGCTTGAGAAATGCCCATGTTTTCCCAATCCCTCCCCCACCTGCCCAATCTTCAGTATGTGCAGTAGCCCTGCTTATTCTCCAATTTATTTTCTTACTGTGTATGCTAACTATTAATCCTCCTTCTCTCTGTCTCTTCTCATCAAGTTTCACCTCCAGTTTATATATTAATAATCTCTATTCTTGCATTCTTGGGACCTGCTGCATGTAATTCTTTACTGATCAGCCCTGCTTTCATTTCCTTGGCAGATTTCTATCCCCCTTCCTCTGTAATATTATGTTGAAGATTATTATTCATCCCTTTAGGTGTAGGGAAATGTACTATGCATTTTCCCCACTGTCTTAGTATGTAGATTCTGGATAATCTATGTAATGTAAATTCTAAGAAATAACAGCTTTCTTCAGTAGAACCTCCAGGTTCTTCATTCCATCTAACTTATTTATCTAGCCTTTCCATTTTCACAAACATTTGTCTCTTAAAATCAAAACTCCTTAGTTTCAATTCCATTTCCAACTCCCCTCCTAAACCTCACTTACTTTGAAGTGAAAACATATTACCCCTTGCTCCCATAGCACTCCTAGCTAGAATTTCCCCATACTTGTATCTGATGAACGGAATTTGAATCCATGACAGTTCATGCTATTATCAGTTTGTTAGCCTTTAAGATGCCTCAAGACATCTGTTTTTCTGTTTTTTTGCAATGGATGGATGCTAACTCCTGAGGCCAAACAAAGCCTGTCTTGAAGTTGAGTACAAGTTTAAAAAATCAGACCTTTTTGGTTCTGTTCTTAGATATCTGAAGCAAACACAAACATCTTTTCTACTATGTTTATAATTCCATGGAGACATACCAAAGCAGTAAGAAATGAACTTTCCATATGTTCTTGGGTACATACAACTGTACCTGTTCCTGGACAGGGATAGCCTGGCCACAGTGTTCCATGCATTGGTAACCTTGAAATTGGATGACTGAAATGTGCTCCATGTGGGGCTGCCCTTAGGGCTGATTTGGAAGCTGCAGCTAGTGCAGAATGCAGTGGCTAGGTTACTAACTGGGGTGCCTTACAGCATATCGATTACGCCTCTGCTAAAGGATTTACCCTGGCTGCCAGTCTACTGCTGAGCTAGATTTAAGCTGTTGGTATTAATATATAAAGCCCTATACAACTCAGGACCAGGTTACTTCAAGGAACGTCTCCTCCTGTACCAAACTCCCAACACACTATGATCTTCAGGGAAGGCCATGTTGTCCACACTGCAGCCAATGGATTTCTATTTGGTGGTGACACAGAGATGGGCCTTCTCTGCAGTGGCACCCATCCTGTGGAATATCTCCCCTCTGAGGAACGTCAGGCCCTAACATTAGCGTGTGTTTAGATATTTATTGAAAATATATCTGCTTGCATTGGCTTCCCCCCAGCAATGAGCTATATTTGTACCAACCTCATGATATTATCATGTGTAGTTTTTGTTCATGTTGTTCGTTTTATTCTTTTCTAAACCATTTTGGGATGTGCTTCAGATGAGAAGCAGTATATAAATATTGCAAATAATTTTTTTAAAAAATAAGATGAACACAGTGACGTTTTAGCAGATGACTGGTGAAAGGTTCATTCCAAGAGTACTCCCAGCTACTTTGCAAATTTAGTTCAAAGAAGGGTCTCCATAAATCTGAATCTTTTGGAAGCTACCAACACTGCAGCTTTTTGCAGTTAGTACTGTGTCTTCATGCCCTTGGGGAAGGAAAAGCACATGCTGCTATTGCTTTTCTCTCTTTCTCTAGTTAATCAATATTTTATTAAAACTAAGCAGCCAAATGTAAGCTCTTACTTTAATTTAGAAATATCTATGTCATTTAAGAAATGTGGTGCTGGTGATGGATGGATGGTAGACTGACAGCCACAAAGTCTGAAGTACCAAAGACTGAAACAACTCCGGTAGAGGCTGCTCGTCCTCTTACTAATCCCCATCACACTCTGAATCCATCTCTCTCTGAGACACACAGAAAGACAAGACACAGCCACAGGGTCTTGTTAGTTGTTAGTTTCCTGAAGGGATTCTTTTAAGGATTGAGAAGGAGAGGCTCAAGGGCAGGGTAAAAATGCTTTACATAAATAATACACATATTATTTATTATTTACTTCATTTTTATCCCACTTTCTAGACAATTATTGTCTCTCAAAGTAGTCACATCGAGAGAGAGAGAGAGAGAGAGAGGGAGAGAAAGGCCGTGCCATCAGGCTTACAAACTAAAATGACAAGACACACAAGGAAACAGGAGTGGAGGGAAAAGAAGAGGACGGAGATCAGTTTTTCAAGACCAGAACAAGGTGGTGAGGTATAAGACGGCATTTACTGTTAAGAGCACTTTGGGCCAGGCTGTTCTTCCCTTGCTGGAGTTCTTGCTTGAATAACAGTTCATTAGGCTCTTGTTCCTTAGGCCAATGGATTGGGCCAGAGAATTCTTTCCCTTTAACATCTGTGGGCCCAGGGCAACTGTCAGTTGGAGCTGACTATTCTTTCTGGCAGGGAGGGGGAAGTGATCTCACTGCAACAGCTCCTTCGGCTGATGGATGGGCGAGTTTGGTCTCCCCCTTGGCTTGAGGTTATTCCTGGGAAGCAAGAGGTGTTGCCTCCCAGTGTCCCTAGGTCCCGTGGTTGATGGCAGGAGCCTGAGTGTGCTTCCCTTCTGCTCTCCAGTCCCAGAGCCTAAATAAATAAATTGCAGGTGATATCATGCTTTTGAATTGCAGTGAATATTCATTAACTAATAGATGGGGAAGGCTCTTGGTTGGTTGAAGTTGCTTTCCTAAGTTCCCGTAGCTTTCTCCATAGACTGGAATAGCTTATCTTGCTGAACAACCATACTGTTAGATTTTACCTTTTGATGCCAAAGAACTGACAGTGCATCTTCACAGACAAATGGAATGATGGATCTGGCACAACTGCTCCCTCTAAGAATCAACTGAGACTCTATTGGAACCTTCAAAGGCATTTGTTGAACAATCTTACTCTAAGACTCCAGTTGCTGGAATGACAGCTCTTGTAAATTTAGCAACATCCCAATCAGTAAGGAAGGATTGACGAAATTTGCATAGGTCTCTAGCAACCACAAAGAGTAATTTCCCTAAAGTTTATCTCTGCAAAATAAAGGCTACTGAGAATACAGACAAAAGTTGAAGGCTGCTGCATGGTTACCGAAGAAAAGGAGAGTGTATTTCCTTGTAATCCTCTAGACTTTGAGAGTTTTGAGGTTCCTGAGGAACACAGGCTGAGCTGTTTGTCTCTGATTGGTGTGCCTGTTCTGATATTTGAATATGCATCTGACAGATTTGCAAGCACAATCCCTGCACCTGTAAAACAGCCTTCAGTGTCATGGGTCTAGGATACTCTGCAGTTGATGAAAGACTTCCTGGCTGTTTTCCATGAAATAATAATTGATCTTCCTCCTCCTTTGTAATACGTAAACAGGCTATCTTTTTAGAAACGGAAATCTGAACAAGTGGCATCAATTTCATAATAAGAACTTGTCACTTTAAAAAACAAAACAACCCCCCCCAAACACCCCAACCCCCACCTTCTCCAAATTGGCTCAGTGGTCCAGACAGGGCCAGCCTAACTATTAGGAAGAGTGAGGCAGCTGTCTTAAGTGATGGATGCTGAGGTGTGTGTTGTGGGAGGGACAGTGGCAGCCCCTCCAGCTGTTCCTCCTGAGCCCCCCAGATATTTCCCTCTGTTGGAGGACAGAGCTTTGTTCTCTGAATGGTCCTCCCTGCTTCCACTAAGCAAGCCTGCTGCCCTTGGGTGCGGTGGAAGACGTTGTCCCATCATCAGTGTTAAAGTAAAATTCAACTGACATTCTAACTGGTTTCTATATGTGGAATTGGGGATGGGGGAGGCAATATTTTGTCCTTAGCCTCAGGCAGCATAATGTCCTGAGCCCACTCTGGATGCAGCTCAGACTATGCTGTGCTACATAGACTGCCAGTTGCTGATTAGAAATGGACCAAGAACAAATTAATTCCAAAAAGGCTTGTACTAAACCTTTGGCATTTATTTGCATTGTATGCCTTGCCATGCAATTGGCATCCCCCTTCCCTATGTGGGTAATGACCATTCAACAAAATGTGTAAGGAAACCATTACATATAGAACCTCCCACAAACCAAGTGTAATTTTGTCTACATGCACCACTTCCGTGACTTGAAGAATGGGCAAAAATGTCAAGGGATTGTCTGTCTTACACCATACAGGACCAAGATGGCCAAGCTGGAGCTTAATGAAAAATGTTTGTTTTGCAAATTTTTGGATCATGGTTAAGATGCAACAAGGAAACATGCCCCTTTTTTGAGAGGCAAATTAGTAAACTGTTTCCAGGTCAGCTGTACAAGATGTTATTTTGCACAAACCTAAAGCAGGTTAACAGCATAAACAAGATCTCCCTAGGTCCCAAGAAGAGGACAACCAGCTAGGTATTAGGCCTGTTTATTCAGCTCCCACAACAACTCTTAACAGGATTTAGAAGTGGACTCTAGCTCACAAAGGCTTATGCAATAATAATAAATGTGTTAGTCTTCAAGGTGCTACAGGACTCTGTTTTTTCCTTAGAAGGAGCAGAGGATAAAAAAACAAACAAACAAACATCATCATCAGCAAAGATAATGGATATGGAAGTCTTTTTAACATGCTAATCCTATTGCCAGCAACTTAGTAGTGTAGTGCCACAGTTAGTAGAATCAGAGTTGCTCATTCTGTAGTTATGAGTCTACCTATCATGTTTTGAATTCCTCTTTCAAAGCATGGTCTCTATTTGTACTCATACCCCCAGAGCCCTAGACCAGAGCTCATGAAGAAAACATGATAGTCGCTTGAGTCTGTGCAAGGATCAATAGAACAAAAGGTGAATCTCCTCCAGTGCTCCCAGTGAACACGTCTGGGTGGATACTCCTTTCTCCAAAGGAATGAAAAATTACAAGTTGGCAACTATGGAAGCAAAACCTTTGGGAGCTGTCAGCTATCAGGATTCAACTATGTCAAACAGTTGGAGGTTTTGTCTCTCACTTTCATCAGATTAACAGATCAACTGATTAAAAAACAAATACGACACTCAATGTAGCTGATATTTTGTGGCTTGTAAAGGGAAATAGTTATTTCTTCGGACTAAGTAAAGACTAAGAACAATTCTCTTCCCTCCTTACCCCCCTCCCCCCAATCATACTAGTGTCATTGAAAAGTTGCCTGGGGGATGTTCAAACTGTGACTAAAATGTAGGATGCAATTTTGCAGAAGGGTCTGAAACACTGTGTCTGGATTATCAGGCTACATCTCAATTGTTACAACATTATGATCTTCATTGAACAACCCCTTTTACAAGCTGTACTTCCAATTAAGATAATATTTCACATCCACATTTTAAATTTTCTGTTAATGAACTAGGCCATTTGCACATGTGGTGTTTTAAATTGGTTCCTGCATTTCCCATATAATACGAGTGGAAAACTTACATTGAGTACTTGGTACATTTTGCTTCAAAAATAGCTTCCTACTGCCTTTTATACGCTGCATTAGATTAACATTTGGAAGTGACATATTCTGTACAAAAGAATGTAGCCAGTGACACCTGCAAAACTGCACTTAGTTGATTAATCAAACAGGCCATTTAATTAATAGGTTCAGCTCCAGTAATGTTTAGTATTTTTCCTGAAGTCTCATCTCAGAGAATAGTTCCCTGAAACTAGAGTAACGGATTTTGTTCATGAGAAAAGTCTATTTCCAATTCTCATAATAGTAAAGAATGTGAATGATTTCTTCGAGAGTACAGTCAAATGTTCAGGAAAAGCATGTTGTACAGCTCTCCCAGAACTGTAGCACTTACAGTGCAGGTGTGGGGGGACAAGTGTGTGGGGGGGTTGCATGTTCAAATGCTTCCTTATGTCAAAAACTCCCTGGACATTGAGAGCTTTCATGGCAGATGCCATTCTTCCTGATGTTCTTCATTGATAACCTATTTAGGAACATAAACAGCCTTATACTGAGTCGGACCACTGGCTAGAGCCCAGTATTGTTGACACTGACTGGCAGCAGTGGCTCTCCATGGTTTCAGGCAGGGTTTTTTTTTCCAGCCCTTCCTGGAGATGCCAGGGATTGAACCTGGGACCTCCTGCATGTAAAGCATGTGTTGTACCACTGAGCTACAGGAGCCCTCTCCAAATTTGTTCCTGGACACAAATTAAACTGCTACTTTTGATGTATCAAGTCCTAAATGGTCTGGAACCTAGGTGTCTTGAAGGTCTGCCTGATCTCATACGAACCTGCCCAATTGCTAAGTTTTTCATCAGCCCCTTCAAAATACTTTTGGAGATTATGTCAGTGGATACCAGGGACAGGGCCTTTTCTGTGATGGTGCCTTGTTTGTAGAACACTGTCTCCTTATCCGTCTACTTGCTGCCCCCTCTGGCTTTTAGGGACCAATTAAAAACCATTCTTTAAACCAGGAGTGCTTCCAGACTAGGCCATTACTGTGCCATTGCCCTGCCTCATTCACAGAACTCCCTCATTTTATAGGGGGTGGGTGTCCAAACATCATCTTCCACTTATAACCCTCCTGGTTTTCCTGATGCTTCCACTGTGTGTTTTTTCTACACCCCCCCACCCCAATCCTTTAAGAATGAAAAGGCAAAATAGCTTGGTAGTGCTAGCATCTGTCTATCTGGAAGCACCCTTGCAGATTTACTGGGCATTGCATGGGTTTCATCATTCTTGTTTTGCTGCTGCTCCTGCAGTTGGGTCGTGGGTATTCTTTGTTTCTTTAGTGTGGGTTTTATGACTGTGTTCTGCTTGGGTTTTATATTGATTTGTATGTTGCTTTTGTTTCAAATAATTGCTTCAGCTACTTTGCAGGCTACAGTTTAAAGACAAAGTAGAAATGTTTTAAATAAATACCTTCCCATATTTGGAGAAGGTTTGGTGTGCAGGTCTTTTCTGCATTCTGAAGTGGTAGAGTCCTGATTTCCTACATTGCTTTGCAGTCTTGTTGACATACACTCATGATGATGGCAGAAGCTGCTAAGGTTTCTATTTCCAATATGAATGCTCCTTATTGCTGTATTAGTAAATAATTAGCACGGTGGAAGAAGAACGGTATCAAATATTCTACCCCAGATGTTTATTTAAATTGAGCATCTGTCAAACTGCAGATTAGAGCCATGTAGCTGACTGGAAGAATTTCCACACCATCAAACAGCCTTTTCCCAGACAAGATAACATAACCTGTCCTGTATTAAACAGTGAATGCACAGCACTGCATCAGAATATTGCACTCTCAAATTTGTGGGTATTTTACTAATCTCTTGTGCATTTTCACATGACCAACAAGAAGTGGAGATCATCTCAGGTCATGGTAGCACTCTTACCTGCTTTAAGGGTGAACACCAGAAAACTGTTCAACAACATCAGAAAACAAAAAGCATTTGATTTATTACTCAATCAAAATAAATGCTAAAATGCTTTGTGAACCATTCTCATTTCCAGGTACTAAGTGTTCTAAAGAGCTGCTCTTAAAGGCTCTTTTGACTAAATACTTAAATAATTAACCACTTTAAAAGCAGTGTACTAGATCCCTTGAAATAGCATGAGTGTGTAAACCTTACTGTAGAGAAAAACAGAACAAGTGTACAACTTTTTCTCTCTAATCTTTAATAAAAGATCACACCACTTTAGAGCACTTGCTTGATCTTCTTAATTTCAAAGCACTCTTAGTGTTTTAACGTGCTTCTCAAAATTACAATTTAATTGCGTATGGAATGCTTTTTAAATGGCTATTTGGTTTAAGAATGAGTGAATCCTTCAAAGAAGTTGTTAGGAATTACAAACCTGTATCTCCCCCCCTCCCATCCATCCGCCTCTATCTTTGCTGTTAAGACCTAGTCAGAACTAGTCACTTGACAGGCATACTAAATCATAATGGGTTGGATCTAATGGTGACTTTGTTCTAGTAGAATGAGCTTATACTCACACAAAGCAGGGCTTCCAGTTTTCACCAACACCTCCCACAAGCTGTTTGTGTGTGTGTGTGTGTGTGTCTCCTCCAGAATAGTAGAAGATATGGTGCAGGGCTGCAGTAGGTAGGGGGATGGTTACAAATTTGGTGTCCTGCCTTGCATGAGTGCAAGTGCTTTCTGCTACTGCAAAGCTGCCATTGGATACACTCCATTGAGTTTATATAATCTGCTTTGAATCAGTCTTCTGTCCAATCAGAAGTTTGCATGAGCTGCCACTTTCAGACTAGAAGTTATCTGCATGGCATAGGAGAGAGGCATTAATTGAAAACACCAGGATAAGACTGGGGAGTGGCCAGGGATCACTGAGCACAGTGAGGGCAGAATAGCTTTCAAGGTGGACAGACACTTCATCCACAGCAGGGGCGATTAATCCTGTTCAAAAAGTGGTAAAGCAGGCTTTCTTGTAAGAATGTGCATGCAGAATCGAGTAGTCTTGCTGTGTTTCCTAACTTGTGTATGGTATGCAACTTGTGTGCTGGGGAGGGAGGAGGAAGAGAAGGATCCCAGTCAGTGAATGAATTATGGTGGAAAGACAACCAGTCCCTGAACCCTTATTTCCAAGGCTGACTTAAAGTAAAAAGACTTGGCAATACTTGTGAAATAGGTGGGAAAATGCTACTCCCCCTTTTTTATAGGCAGTGAACTGAGGCTGATGGTGACATGCTTAAGGTCACCATTGAGTACGTGGCTATTCTTGGCCTTTGACCTACTGTGAAGGCTGTCATGGAGATATCTTTATTAATCCCTTGCCATCTTTTGTCTCTTCCCTCCTCCCCTCATTGTCTTCACCTTGCCCCAACTCACTTAATTTAGATTTCATTTAAATTATTACACTTCTGTACCACCCAATAGCCAACACTATCTGGGCGGTTTACAAAGATTAAAGACCATTATAAATATATTATACATAGTATTAAAAACCATTTACATACAGATGGTTGCAAGCTCTTTTGAGCAGGGATTTGTCTCTTGCTCATGCTACTTGGTAAAGCACCACGCACACTGATGGAAATAATAATAGCCTGTATTAAAAATAAACATAATGATATGCCAGTCAATTAATTAGTTAACACAACAAATTGAATTGCCCCAAAAGCACATTGTCTGACAACTGTCTAGCTAAAACCCATGAACTGGAGCAAAACATGGTAAAAGCAAGAGCAAGATTCATTTTGAACTAGACACATATAAGCTCTTTTAAAAAATCAAATTACAACAAAAACCAGAGGGGGGGGGACAGTGAAAACAACAACACATAGCAAACAAAAAACCATATCCATTTCACAATGCCAATAATGGGGGAAAAAAACAAAAGGAAGAAGAAGAAAAAAGATTCTACATTTCTGTTTTAAATACATACATTAATTTAAGCAGCCCATATATCTCAATAAGCATCCTTATGAAATATAGAAGTGTGGTGAAATATATAAGTGTGTTGATCTGGCCTTGAGCCCCCCTCTGGCTCGGGGGAGATTTCATCCACTAACCCATTATCTGCGATTCTGGGACCTTCCAGGCCACAGTATGTGGTTTTACTAGACTTCTCGGACTCAGAGGGCATCCCTCTGATGCAGTTCTCACCACACCACACCATTGCAGCCAGCAGTTCTAGAATCTGGCAATGGCCCTTTAAGAAGCAGACAACCCAGAGTGAGTGGGGTTAATAGAAGGTCCGGACCTGCCAGCCTTCTTAAAGCTTCAGAAGGCCTCTGCAGGTTGCTGAGACAGCTGCTTTTCTTGAGTGAGGTCCAGCCCATATCTGCCACAGTGATCTGTCCAGGGTCCTAACAGGTCCCTGCTGTGCCCTCATTGGACCTGATCTGACTTTACCAGAAGTGATTTGGCCCTTCCAGTAGCACAGTCGCAACCCAGTCTCCCCTGGGAACCCTAAGCCAAGCTAGGACAGGACACTTACTGTTTTTGACCTTAGGCTACAGATCATGCATGCGGTTATACTGACACTATCTGTAGATGAACTTGCAACGAGAAGCAAAAAAAGTTGAATTTAAGTAGCAGGGAGGAAATGTTGAAAAGAACCATCAAAGTGACTCAGAAAATACAGGGAGTTTGAGAGAATGGACAGAACTTTTCAGCCAAACGTGTCTGTCATCTGAACAATCGCCCCAAATATTCCAAAGGAGCCTCTGAAGAGCTTTTTTACAATGTCTGCAGGGGAATGAGGTGGGGAAATTGGGCGCACTTATCTTCCTCACTGATCAGCCAGTGGGCAGCAGAGAGTACAGAAAGAAAAGAGGTTGGAAGGTGCACGTAATCACCACTGATGAGAGGCTGAGCAATTGTCTGGCTTTAGCTCTAATACAGAAAAGGGCTACCAGGTCTATAAAGGTATTTCCTTTGTATCTCCTTCACAATAGTATAGAAGCTCCTTCATTAACATTTTCTATCAAGATTGCTTTGACAGCAGGTTACAATGTCTTGCTTTTAAACGTTTAGGGCTGTTCCTCAAGGAGTGGGTGTAATGCTTCAGAAGTTTGAGAATTAGTTTACCAAAGCCCCTTCTGGTATATCGCTCCTTGCCTCCACAGACTGCTTCTTACTAGATTATAGAGAACTGATAAGCAGCAGTACATACAGAGTACACAGCATCCAGCTGATTCAGTAACGTAGTTCTAAAACTATGAAATGAACTAGTGTCAACAAATATTTCCAAACTAGAATTTCATGCATTCAGTGTTTGTTTCTGATTTCAAAATAAAAGCAGGGCACAGGTACGTGAGAGTCAACACTTCTGTGAACCACCCAGAGAGCTTCAGCTATTGGGGAGTATAGAAATGTAATAAAATAAAGAAATAAAGAAAAAATTTTCTCCAAAGGAAGTGGATTTTGTGGTTTGCGTTGCTATAATCCCAGAGACATTTAGCTTTTGATAATGACCTGAAAATGGGTGCAAACAAATACTTTTCATCAATAAGCCTGCATGGTGCAAACCAAATGCCAGTCAAATGCAAGCACATGCGCAGAGAGAAAAACTTAAAAATGAATCATTCCATGATTGTCTAATCACAGGCAGCCTATTTGAATTTGTGGTCCACAAATATCCTTGGACAATATACAGCCCATAATTTGCCACTGAGCCATTAAAAAGCCCCAAAGATTTCACAGCTTTCGAGATGTCAAGGTTTGGTCAAGACAATTAAGGTGTATATCCCCCGTTACTCCTTCCATAAAGGCTGGAATGACTGGTAGAGCACAGGCTTTGCGTACAGAAAGTTCTTCGTTCTATCCTTGGCATCTCCAAGTAGGGCTGGAAAAGGCTCCTGCCTGAAATTCTGGAGAGTCACTGTGGGTCAGTGTAGTGCACCATACTGATCTAGATGGACCAATGGTCTGACTCAGTATAAAGCAGCTTCCAATATTCCTAAGGCTTATAGGCAAGTAAGTGCTGTCCAGTTTCGGTCCAGTGGCATCCAGCAAATCTAAACCTTCTTTGATCTTCATCAGTACCATAGAAGAGAGCACAGCTCCATGGTTATGGAAGAGATCCAGAGGCCCGAAAAGATGTCTCACCCGGTAGACTCAAAGCCCTGACACTTGGAATTAAGCTGGGACCATGTGTGCACTTACCAGGGAGTAAGTCCCATTAAACGCAGTAGAAGTTACTTCTGGATAAATATGCAGAAGATCAGGCTGTTAAAGAATAATCCATTACAAGAATCAGCCAGAATTTAAAATCTGCATGCCCAGAGAAGCTGGTGGCTCAGAGCCAATGTAGGTTCTGCATTACTACCATTTCCATTTAGGTTTATTTATTGTTATTTCATGGACGTTTTCTACTAATGAACCATCACTTTCATTTCTGCCCATAATAATTACACAATTACCTATCCTGGAAGTATTTAGTAATAACATTCCTGGCCATAAATTTGACTCTCTCTTTAAATACCATCATAATTCAGTTTTAATGAAAGCTTGAATCCTTTTTTGGTACGCAAAAGAAAATGGACTTCAGTGGAAGTAGAAAGAAAAGCAACTCATTACAAAGTAAACGTTCCCTACTCCTTTCTCCATGGTTAATGAGATTTAGTGTGTAATCTGAATAACCAATGATCCCTTAGATCTGATTAACTATGGATATTGGCACAGGCTGTAACTGAGCATGCGTTCCGGGGGTTATAGAAAACTACAAGGAAATCAGTGAAACCCATAGTTTTCCAAAGCGGGCTGTCTGGCTCCATGTGAGGTGTGAGGTGAACAGTGGAGGGCGGGGGGATGCGAGTATTGCAGATGGTCACTGTGTAATAGCAACATCAGCCTGACGGAAACGAATAATAATGCAGACAACCGTCCAAATAATGGTTTGGGGGATTGGAGATGAGTCATGCTCTCTCTTTCTCTTTGTCGTACTCCTCCTCCTCCTCATATGGTTATGTCCGTCATCTGAATAAAGTTATGCAGTGATTGGAGAAAAATTGACACTGAATGTTTAAGAATTTGATTTAAATAACTCAGGCTTAGTTTGCTGAGAGATTGTTTAAAGATATAGAAGAAAATGGCAAAATATAATGTAGCATCTCCTTTTTCAAGTTAGATCATGCTGGATAAATAATGTCTTCAGTTAATTGTTTTGTTCATCCTCATGGTCTCTGAGCGCCGTATATTGGGGTTCTGCATCTGTTCAGACCA
Source organism: Heloderma suspectum (assembly GCF_057233095.1). Lineage (NCBI taxonomy): Eukaryota > Metazoa > Chordata > Lepidosauria > Squamata > Helodermatidae > Heloderma > Heloderma suspectum. Next base: position 259,527,530 of record NC_139461.1, read on the forward strand.
GTCTCTGCAGCATTCTGAACCTCTCATCAGGGATCTGAAAATCTTTAGAAGGCTCTGGAGAATAGATGCCCCCCCTAATCTGTCCCGGGTGTTGGGTACCCGGGACAGATTAGGGATTCTGTTGGTGTACCGCCCACCCCACTGCCCATCAGACTCCCTGCCTGAGCTGACGGAGGTGGTCTTGGACTTGGTGTTGAGGACCCCCAGGATGATGGTCCTGGGGGATCTCAACTTCCATGCCGAGGCCGCTGTATCCGGGGCGGCTCAGGACTTCATGGCCGCCATGACAACCATGGGGCTGTCCCAACATGTCATTGGCCCAACGCATATAAAAGGACACACGCTTGATCTGGTTTTCTCGACTGGGCAGGAGGATGGTGATCTGAAAGTAGAGGAATTAACATCTGTCCCTTTGTCATGGTCAGATCACTTCCTGCCGAGGTTTAGACTTCTGGCGGCCTTTCCCCTCTGCAAGGGTGGGGGACCTATTAAAATGGTCCGCCCCCAGAGATTAATGGATTCCGATGGATTCCAGAGGGCTCTGGGGGATTTTCCTGCTGGTATGGCTGGTGCTCCTGTTGAAGCCCAGGTCGCTCTGTGGAATGCAGAGATGACTCGGGCAGTTGACACGATCGCACCCAAGCGCCCTCTCCCTCTGAGCAGAGCCCAGCCAGCTCCTTGGTATACACCTGAGCTGAGGGCAATGAAGCAAGAGGGGAGACGGCTAGAACGCAGGTGGAGGAAAACTTGTGCTGAGTCTGACCGAACACAGGAAAGAGCCCACTATCGAGCCTACTCTGTGGCGGTGAGGGTGGCAAAGAGGCAGTTCTTTTCCACCAGCATTGCATCTTCTCAGTGTCGCCCGGCGGAGCTTTTCCGAGTGGTTCGCGGCCTGTTACATTCTGGGCCAGGGAGAGAGACGGTGGAACCCTCGGTAGCACGCTGTGACGGGTTTGCGCAGCACTTTGAGGATAAAGTCGCTCAGATTCGTCATGAATTGGACACCACGATTAATGCAGTTCCATTGGTAGAGGCGTTCAGAGCACCGTCTCGTCCAGTTTTATTGGATGAGTTTCAGTTACTGAGGCCTGAGGATGCGGACAAGGTGCTTGGCCAAGTCCGATCGACCACTTGTGTGCTTGACCCTTGCCCTTCATGGCTTATTAAATCAAACAAGGAGGGGTTGTCCGGCTGGGTCCAGGAGGTTGTAAATTCCTCCTTGAGAGAGGGAGTGGTGCCTGCTGCTTTAAAAGAGGCAGTAATTAGACCACTCCTGAAAAAGCCTAACCTGGACCCAGAGGATGTTAACAATTATAGGCCAGTGGCCAACATCCCCTTCCTGGGCAAAGTGCTTGAGCGGGTGGTTGTAGGACAGCTCCAGGCACTCTTAAATGAAACGGATTATCTAGATCCATTTCAATCGGGCTTCAGGCCTGGTTTTGGAACGGAAACTGCTTTGGTCGCCCTGTGGGATGACCTCTGCCGGGAGAGGGACAGGGGGAGTGCGACCCTGTTGATTCTCCTGGACCTCTCAGCGGCTTTTGATACCATTGACCATGGTATCCTTCTGGATAGGTTGTCTGGGTTGGGAGTTGGAGGCACTGCACTACAGTGGTTCCGCTCCTACTTGGATGGCCGATTCCAGAAGGTGGTGCTGGGGGATTATTGCTCTGTGCCATGGCAATTGTGCCATGGGGTTCCACAGGGCTCTATTCTATCCCCCATGCTGTTTAACATCTACATGAAACCGCTGGGGGAGGTTATCCGGAGGTGTGGGCTGAGGTGCCATCAATATGCGGATGACACCCAGCTCTACCTCTCTTTCTCATCAAACCCAGGTGAGGCAGTGGCTGTTCTGAACCAGTGCCTGGGCACGGTAATGGACTGGATGAGGGCCAATAAACTGAAACTCAATCCAGACAAGATGGAGGTACTGTTAGTGGGTGGTTCGTCTGCCCGGCTAGGTGATAATCAACCTGTTCTGGAGGGGGTTGCACTCCCCCTAAAGGATCAGGTTCGTAGTTTGGGGGTGCTCTTGGATCCAGAACTGTCACTTGAGGCACAGGTGAACTCAGTGGCACGGAGCACTTTTTATCAGCTTAGGCTGGTATACCAACTACGCCCTTATCTGGACAGAGATAGCCTAGCTACAGTTATCCATGCTCTGATAACTTCTCGTCTGGATTACTGCAATGCGTTATACGTGGGGCTGCCTTTGAAAATGGTCCGGAAACTTCAGCTGGTCCAAAATAGGGCAGCAAGATTGTTAACAGGGACTGGCCTGCGAGCTCATATTACGCCAGTACTTTTCCAGCTGCACTGGCTGCCGGTCCATTTCCGGGCCCGATTCAAAGTGCTGGTGTTAACATTCAAAGCCCTTAACGGCTTGGGGCCAGGTTACCTGAAGGATCGCCTCCTCCCATATGTGTCTGCCCGGACCTTAAGATCATCATCAGCAGCCCTTCTCCGTGAGCCCCTGCCAAAGGAAGTGAGGCGGGTGGCTACTAGGAGGAGGGCTTTTTCTGTTGTGGCACCCCGGCTCTGGAATGAGCTCCCTAGTGAGGTTCGCCTGGCGCCTACATAGTACTCCTTTCGGTGCCAGGTGAAGACCTTTTTATTTTCCCAGGCATTTTAGCTTTCTAAATTTTTATCTTTGCTGTTTTAAATCTGTATTTTAAACTCCTGTACTGCTGCTAGGTTTTATTGTGGTTGTATTGTTATATTGTGGTTTTAATGTTCTATATATTTTAAATTGTTTTATTGTGTGTTGTTTGGTTTTAGTTTTTGTGAACCGCCCAGAGAGCTTCGGCTATTGGGCGGTATAGAAATAAATAAATAAATAAATAAATAAATAAATAAAATAGATACACAGTACAGTAGATCCCAGGTATAGATCCCAACTGTGGGATGGCATGGATGACCACTCAAAGGATAACAGTTACAGCTAAGCAAGCTTTAAATAAAAAAAAAACTAAGACAAGGGAGATGTGATCGGTCAAATATATTTGTAGGTTTGAAAAATGTTGAACACCGTAGTGTGAGGAAAATGACTACTTAAATTGGAACAGATCGCCTTGAATGACAGGTATATTGTGAGATGAAAAGTAACTGCTTAAATGGAAAAAAAAACTGTGGTAGTAATAAAAGACAAATCTTTGAGTTGAAGAAAGTGTTTCCCAGTTGAGTTCTCAAGAGCAAATTTCAAGACTGCTTCATTTAGTATTTTTGTTGACAACTTTAGCGAAAGAAGTAAGAATATGTCAAGGAAATGACAATTAATTGAGAACAACAGTCATTTCAGTTGAGAATTGGGAAAGTATGCATAATGTACTGGATGATTCATGAACTGAACAACAGAAAGGGGGTGTGATTTAATAGTGCAGAGTGCAATAGCATCAACACATTTGGTACCTGCTGGAAATAACAGAGACAGATATAGCAGACCTGAGGGTCTTGGGTTAAATTGCATGACATCTGTGAACTGCTAATGTGATGAACTGCAAATGCACTTGTAGATGAAATCCTGAATCCTGCTTTTATTATCCATGTTCCAAACAGATAAATTTTAAGGTTGGAACACAAGCATAAGAAAGCAAATGTAACAATGAAAGGCATGGGAGTTTACAAGGTCACTTCTAACGTTAAACGGTATCTGGGGAGCGAGTGTCATAGTTCTGGCTTCTACTTGATTCATGTCACATCCAGTGTGACTGGGTACATTTTTCCCTCTGAATTTCTGGTCATGCCAGGATGGTGACAGGAGCGAAGCAGTGGGTAGATCTACAGGATATTCAGCATATCTGGGTAGTTGGTATGCAAAAGTAACTTTTTGCGGCTTGTACCACCTTATATTCAGGCAGCTGGTGTACTGGCAGAGAGTATGGCAAGAATATCCTCCCCTTGAGCTCTTACAATCAAAACCTTTGGTTGAGGACCCTTTTTATGGACTCTACATTAGCCATGGGCACCATCTTTAGAATTAATAATCTTTTACACATTCTAGCTTATCGAGCACATTTTATCTTGCTGCCGCCGCCGCCGCCGCCGCCGCCGCTTCTTCTTCTTCTTCTTCTTCTTCTTCTTCTTCCTCTTCTCCTTCTCCTCCTCCTCCTCCTCCTCCTCCTCCTCCTCCTCCTCCTCCTCCCAAATGCCAGCTGTTCTTCCAGAGTCAGCTTAAGCCCTATCTGGCCAGTGACAATTTGTGAATGGTGTGATTAATTTTTTGTACTGTTTCTACATTTGTGTGATATTTGGCAGTATGTTTTAACTATCAAGGAAGCGTTTAAAAATCAGTTTGGCTTTTTACTGTGTGTCCCATTTGTCCCCTTAAAACTGTTGCCATACATTCAGTGCTATATGGCCTAGTTGCTGCTCTAACATAAATACAGAATCCCACTTGACTACCACATCCCTGTGCAATTTGCCATGCTTTCCTTCCCTGCAGTGCACATAGAGCCTGGCACATGTGAAGTCATTGCTGCCCACAGATGCTGCAATAAGAACAAGATCGAAGAACGCTCGCAAACAGTGAAATGCTCCTGCTTTCCAGGTCAGGTGGCTGGGACAACACGCGCTGCTCCTTCATGTGTAGATGGTAAGTACACAGGGCTCTGTAAAGTGAGCATTTGGGTTTGGGAGTAGCTGTGCAATGGATGAAGAGATACACTCATAGCTCTGGAGACTTTAAGTCGGGATAGGTGTGCCTGCTGGGACGTCAGCATCAAAGACTTCAAGCCCTATAGTTTAAGCGAAGTCAGCTATATATTTAGCAACAATCAGACCCCAACCAATAGGTACATGTCATTTTGGAACTGAGCCCCAAATCAGACCTAAGATGAGCACTCTAGCGCTAGTGATGGCTTCGACTAGTGAATCACTTCCATTTTCACTCAGATATGCATGCTGGGGATACATACTCATTAATTTCCTGCTCTTCCTAGAAAACTGAGGTCGCCAGCACCTTGCTATTGCTGCCAAGGGAATCTGATGTGGGGTAGAAATACACAAAACAATCCAGGACCCTCAGGCCAGTCTCGGCACCTTTGTCAATAATGCAGTGACGTATGGGCAGAATTACTCTGGTCCCCACAGATCTTAATCATTTATCCAGAATGGTTTGTTATCACTGTACTTTTTAGAAAGGTGCACTGGTGCAGTAGGTCCTCATCTTATAACCCCAGGTGGTGATCTTCTCTCCCAGACAAAGCAGGACTGACGTAGCTCAGGAATAGAAGCTGCGGGATTCCAGCATATATTACATGGAGAGGATGGGCTGCAGAAGGAGTCTTTTAAAATCCCGAACTTTTGCAGATCTGAAAGCGGCACAGGTAATTAGCTGCGTGCTTACTCCAAAAGATATCTGCATTTTAAAAAGACTCTCTTGAAAGAAATGGCTTCTGAGTTGAAACTTTAAATACTTGATTTGCCCAGTTTGGGGCTCTGAAGCCAATATTGAATGCTCTTGTATGAATGCTTCTTAGTTTAAATCAGAAAGGGATTCATTTCACAGGACTTTCTCTGCTTTTTCTCTTGAACTGGCCCATAGTAGCCAAGGCTGCCTTGCCCAGAAGGTCTAACATTGATGTTTTACTTAGAAAAACCTGTTACTGCAGTGTAGATGCAGAACACATGAATAAAACCATGCTGTCTAATACCTGTGCAAAGCACTAAAAATGCAGCCCATCTATATTTTATTGAGCAGTGTCATTCTGGATCTGTCTGAAGTGGCTGGAAGCCTCTGCTGGTGCATTATTGATTGGCTTGACAGCTTGGCTGGTGCAAATGGATTTGTACATGATGCCAAGAAACTACTTAAAACACACAGGATACAATTCCCATGAAAGACTGCATCCCCAAGCAGCCTCACTCAGGTGCTTCCTTTTCTGTGAATTATCCACTGGAATTCCATTGAAATGATCATGCAGGCATGAGTTGCAAACCAGACATAAAGTTCTTACAGACTCAACCTTAGCAAATAAAGTGCAAAGAGAACAGAAAAAGAGATTGCCAAGGTTTCTAATATACTATAATGTATAATGTGCCTACTCTCTTCCTTCATCCTTCAAGTGCTTGTTTGAGTTGTTGTGATTTCATGGAAGGTTCAGAAGCATTCTAACTTCTCAGGTGAAAGATGTCAACAATGCACAGTTTCTAGGCAGGAAGTGGAGAGCCAGTATAGGTGAACGGAACTTCACACAGAGAATATGGACAAGAAGAGAATGTGTCATGTGAAAAGAAAAAGTGTCATGTGTGAAGCACCCTTTAGTGTCCTACGAGCCTGGCACCCCTGTTCTGTCTTTCTGCTAGCAGCATGTACCAAAGAGAGAACAGATGCAGCGGTGCAGGGCTCCTGGGATACTAAAGGGCTGCCTCACAAATGACACTCTGTGCACTGTGGCTTCCTAACAGACATGTGAACCGCCCAGAGAGCTTCGGCTATTGGGCGGTATAGAAATGAAATAAATAAATAAATAAATAAATAATTTAAAAAAAGTGTGATGTTCATACAAAACACACAGGTGTATGTATTTCTGCCCACAGGAAAAAAAGGGTACGAAGCGAGCCCAAGTGGTAGGAAAGTAATAGCTCACAGGCAGGATGGTTGTAGGAAGGGCACTGGGCTGAAAAGCAGGGATCTGAAAGCAAAAGATGATTGGAGGAGAAAGAAGGTGGAAGGAAGTTCAAAAAGAAATTGGGGTAGGGAAAAACTTCACACCAAGTATTGTGTGCTTTTGAGAAGAAGGGAGTAGACAGGCAAGTGAAGCTTGGAGACTAGGAGACCAGGGCCCAAAGGGGCAGAGAGGGTGAAGATGCAGTATGTGCAAGGCTGAGGAAAATGAACTTCACATCTGGATTTGAACCACCTAGCCCAGCTCTCCCCAACCAGGTGCCCTCCAGATGTGTTGGCCTACAACTCCCAGCATCCCCCAGCCTGTCATGGGAGTTGTAGCCTAACACACCTGGAGAGCACCAGGTTGGGGAAGGCTGGCCTAGCCAAATCTTTGGCTTCAGGAATCCAGTCGACAGGACATTTCAACACTTCTCCCTCCCACATGCTGTCTCAGTGAAATGACCACTCCGTTGATTTGAAATGCTCCCATTAATTGGTAGGTTCCCCTCCAAATAACTTGGCAGGCTTTGTGCAGATAGTGATTCTGCCACATGACTTGTGACTGAACTAGCGGTGTTTGTAAACAGTTTGTTAAAAAATCAGTACTTGGATTGTAGAGAGGTCTCCTCTGAGGAGAAAGAGCCCCTTCCTGTCCTCAGAAGAATCCTCCCACTTTGCCAGTTCAGGAGAGGGGAAGTTCTCAAACCCTCACGCCCCCACAGAAGAAAAACCCTGTATTATCAGTAGACTTGCCCCAACAGGAAGGAAGACATTGGTTATTAACTGCAGGGTGTTTTTTTTTTTTTAAGTCATTAGCTTCACAAGATAGAAACCTTCTCTCACCCCCCACCCAAAATGTGTCATCCAGCTCCTCCCCCATCTGAATTAAGGCAGGTGATGGCCAGAGACGGAGCCTTTTCAGTTGTGGCATTCCATCTTTGGGATTCCCTCTCCAGCGAAGTTCTGGTGCTATTTTTTTTTCCTCGGCATCAGGTGAAAACTGTTTTATTTGCTCAGGACTTCTCGTTCTGTTCTTTCTCGTGCTGAATTTTTTAAAAAACTTTTTGATGTGAATTTGTTTTGATTGTTTTATATACAGTTACTTTATGAATTGGTGCTGATATACTTAGATTATGTTTTAAATCATTTATTAACAAAAAGCAAAGTTTACATTTAAGACAATTATAAAAAGAAGATGGTACTTGTTAACATAGTTAAAACAGGAAAAGAAAACAAAACAAAATATAGTGTATACCTTTGGGGATAGGTAAACTTGCAATGTTTGAGTTCATTGAGGCTCTCTGAATTCTTCCTCAAAGCTTGTTTTGCCTTGTTTGCGTTCCCTAATGCGAGTGTCTATTTTTGGGGGGTGGGGGTGGGATGTGCATTTTTAAAAGTGTGCAATTTTTCCCAATTGAAAGAATACACATTTTTCTCACCCAAAAATGCACATTTCCCCATAGGCTAAAATGCAAATGCATTTTATGAAAATGCAGCTTTGTGCAAATGTGCATTTGCACAAGTGCACAGTTGCACATTTTTTGAAGTGTGCACTTTCAAACATGAATGCAAGTTCGGGAAATTTCAAAATTTCTTGTACATCCCTACATACATAACCAATATGGCTTTCTACTAGTAGAGGTTACCCACTATTGGGAGTTACCTCATCCAGTATCTTCCCTTTACTTTATAGTTTTCCACTTGAACATGATAGGTGATGTGAATGATTACTGTACTCTGATTGGTTACTGTATTCTTTTATTCCTACCTCTTTACACCTATCCGTGTCTCCCATCACATTACTTGTTTATCACCCCTTTCTCCTAGTTGTCTTTGTCCTAAAATTTCTACACCAAGAGAATTGCATTCTGTCTAGTCTTAACTGCAAGATGACACATCCTTGCAACCAATCTGCAAAAGTATAGTTCTTATATGTTTCTGGGTTCCTCCCTTTGGTATTTCTTCTTCTCAGAGTCACTACTTCCTCTTTTTAATTAGGCTGCTTTCAGTTGAGATTTGAGGCATTTCATTTATAAAGGCCCCTGATTTGGTTAAACCAAATTTTGGTAAATTTTAATATACTGATCTCCCACATTATATGAAAAAGTCCACTTGGGTCACTTGGGTCACTTCTGGATATAATGCTAAAGCAGTTTATTGCTACATGCAGTAGCAGCCACAATCCTTGGGCTAGTGCGCGCCACCCTCCACCCATGTGGCTGGGAAGGGGGGATTGGAAGTCTTGGTTCCTGTTTTAAACTCCTTACATCCAAACTGGGCGGCAGGGGCGGTGGTGGCTTTGGTTAGTTTTTAAGCTATGTTTTGTTAAAACAAGCCAGGATCAAGCCATACTTTATGAGTCTAGTTTGTTAATAAACCATAGTTTAAACTAAGCAGGGTTTCCCAAGTTTAGACTTAGTGAGAGAGACTGGTTAGTTTAAAATAGAAAGCAGGACTGAGTGTGCTGGAAGACAGGGGAAGCACATGAGCCTGAGGCTCAATGCTCGTAGTTTAGTGCTTATGCATATAGCACTAAACAGTGGTTTAGCATTATGTCTGAACTGGGACAATCTCTTTTCTATTCCTTCTTTTAAGACATGTCTGTTTTGTATTCTTGGTCTTTGCGTTACAGCTGTGTTTCCTTGAGTTGTAAAAGAGCTGACAGACAGGCTGAGTGAAATCCATGTGTGCAGCTTCAGGGACCTATGATGCCAGTGGAGCACAGGCTGCATTTTTTTCCTGGCACTTTGGCTTCTGCCTAGTTTCCAAGGCCAGAAACGTCCTTGGCATTTGGGGGTACAAGCCATAAGAAAAAGCAGGCATTCGTGTGATTTAATTAGGCCCCCTGGTACCACTGGGCAGAAAATCTCTACTGCAATTAGTCTCTCAAGGTTGCTTGCTCCTGGCCAGTTGTCATTAACATGTCTTTTGTCTTTGAAACTGACACAAACCAGGAAAGCCCTAATGGTGGAAGACACCTCTTCCCTCCAGTTCCGTCTTGGTGTGTGCTTCCTGCCAACTTTATTCAATCCTCATCCTTCCCTTATTAATGGAACATTGGTGTTGTTTCTTTCTGTTTCTTCCTCCCTGACTCTGGAAGGATTTGACTGATGATCCTTCTGACTTTGATCACGTTACACTGAACTTTGGGTTGGCATGGAGATGGGCTTTCTTATGGGCTTGTCTTCAGATAATTCTGGTGTCCCACTGCAGGTTGACATAGTTGAGAGTCCCATAGTATGTAGAGAAATAACTGATAAAATAAGTTTTGGAACTGCTCTGCTGGATTGCTGTTCCAGCACTTGGGGAGTGGGAGATACAGTAATGCTTCCTTCAAAAAGACTTCACACTGCTTCCTGCTTCCTCCAGACTAAAGACTCAGTACAATGTAGATCTTCTCCACCAAATGAGAATGCCACAGAACTGTCAGAAATATAATCTGATCTCAGAGGAGCTAAGCTAATTCCAGCCTACTAGGTTTCGCTGCCTATCCATCTGGTCATTTATTAGTTCTACCATATTGCTAAGTGTTCAGCGTTTGGGAGTTTGTATCTCTTTTATCCATGCGACAATCCTGTAAATTAGGTTCATCCATGGTACTTTCTGTGTTGGGAAAATGCATGAAACCCACATGCAGATCATCATGTGGTTATTGCAAGTGAATATGTATGCAGTCAAATTCATACATTAGCAAGCTAAAGTTGTCCACAGCTTCCTAGTACATATATTTCATCTGCCTGTGCTTCTTGCATGCGATTGTCCCATGGCTGCATGGATTCTGTGAGCAGTATCCGTCAATGCTAGCACTAACATGAATTACTGTATGTTGCGCTAACTTAAGCAACCTCTAGCGCAACACCAATAGTGCTAGCTGGCATGATGGGTTTCTGAGGAAACCCGTAGCATCGCCTAATGCTATTGGCATTGTACTAGAGGTTGCTTATGCTAGTGCAACATAATTTACATTAGCAGAAGTGTCAACTTGGATTTTTCTACGTAGAAGTGCTTTCCTCATGGAAAAAAATTGGAGGGAAGCAGCCCTGAGAGATCACATGTCCAAAACATAGTGGGCTTAATGGCTGAGTAACCATTTTCATCTGAGCCAAGTCCAAAAACAATATTCTAACCGTATCACCATATTGTCATCACATGGAATGGGAATTCTGGAAGTTACTTGCTTGCAACTTCTCGCCAAGTAAAGGATATTCACTTACATGTATTAGCCCTTGTAAATATTTAATTGGTGCTTTTTAAAAAACAACAACAGCACACAGACACACCACAGAATGAAAATGGGGTAGAGGAAGGAAGGAATGCCTTGCAGTATGGGAGGAGTGAAAATAAGCTAGCATTTATGGGTAAGTCCAAAAGAACTGAATTGATGATATTATACAGCTGGGATGTAGGCAAGGCACGATCAGTGAGAAGACATGTAGGGTTCCCTAGAGAGCTCTGTTAAGCTCCCTTTTTATATAGTTTTGGGCTAACAGTCTTCTGACAGTGTCAGTGAAAAGCAACCACAGGAGACTGTGAGTTAAGCAGTGGAACAGTGGGGAATGGACTGGCTTAAACCTTTTCTCTCTGGCCACTTTTTTCCTGGCTCAAAATGTCTGCTTTTCCACCTGTATGCAGAATGTCCTGATTCAGTGCCTGACATTTTCATTTAAAAAGATTTTCCCCTGTGAGTAGAAAAGTAACTTCGGGGGAAGGGTGGTTTTGAGGAGGAAAAGATTGAGTACCAGTCCCCCACCATTTTGTCTACTCAACCTCGCAGCCTTCCACAGCACTTTTTATTAAAACTGTCTGGAAAGTGTATAACATCTAGTTTGGCTCTGAAACATCTGGCTAAACTCTTTTAACTGTTTTGCTGTGGAGTTGTAGTAGTAGGCTCTGATTAATTTGAATGATTGGTTGTTTTAATTTATGTTAACATGTGTTTATTAGATACCTGTACAACTAAGTGGATACCATAGTAGAAAAAGCTATTCTGAACTTTTAAAATAAACAAATCACTTCCATAAGGAACTTGGTCCAGTTTTTCCTGCACCCTGTTTACAGGGAGTAACCACTGCACTTTATGGCTTTTGAGCTTTGGGACATTTTCCCCATGTACAGACTGGGCGAATGAGCATTAAAGTGGCAACTGTGGTTCACTGAAAGCAAGTGTAAAGTGATGCACACGGTGGGGCGGGTGCGTGCGTGCGGAATCCTAACTTTACATTTATGCCGATTGTGTCTGCGCTGGCAGCGAATGATCAGGATAGGGAGCTTGGGATTGTGGTGGATAGGTCAATGAGAACACTGATCCAGGGTGTGGCTGCTGTGAAAAAAGGTGAATGCCATGCTAGGGATCATTAGGGAAGGGATCAAAAATAAAACTGCCAAATTTGTAATGCCTCTATTTAAATCTTTGGTGCCACCACATCTGGAGTACTGTGTACAGTTCTTGTTGCTGCATCTCAGAAAGGATATTTGTAGATCTGGAAAAGATGCAGAAAAGGGCTACCCTTTCCCCTTATCACATCAGCTCTTCTGCTGTGAAGAATGTTAGAATCAAAACATAAGAAGAGTTGTGCTGGGTCAGAGGTCCATCTAGTCCAGCATTCTGTTCACATAGTGGCCAACCAGCTGTCTGTGGAAAGCCCACAATTACGACATGAATGCAATAACACCCTCCTGTCCACGTTTCCCCAACAACTGGTGTATACTGGATATATACTGGAGATGGCATATAGCCTCAGATACTGGAGATGGCACATAGCCACCATGATTACAAGCCACTAGTAGTGATAAAGCCATATGCACATACAGCTCCACACTTTGTGGTCTTAGAAACCCTAGGGAATTAAGAATTTCCAGTCACATGGCCAGCATGAAACATAAGGAACAGAGGTAGTGGGTTCTGTTGCACTTCCTCTTCACATATTTCTTGAACCGTGTTGTTAATTGGTTGGTCTGCACCAGGGGTTCAGAACCCTTTCAGCCCAAGGGCCAATTTCCATTTTGGAGACGCTTTTGGGGGCCACATTCCAGTGGTGGGTGGAGCCAAAATACCAGCATATTTTAGATGAAAGCTCTTACTGCAGGTAACTAAGCCTTAGGATAAACCACCAAATGATCAGTGGAAGGTGGAAAGGGGCTGGAGTCAGGGAGAGAGAACATGGCCATTTGGGGAATGCTGGAGGGCCAGAAATGGCCCTCAGGCCAGAGGTCCTGCCCCCCTGATGTATGCAGTGCTCATGTTCTTTTGCTTTCAGTAATAGAGGTCATCAGAGGGCTTGCTCCTGGTGGTTCCACATGGACCCATGGCCCGGTTGGAGTCCACCAGGAAAAAAGCCTTCAGCATGGTAGCCCCCTTCCTGTGGAATTCCCTGCCTTTGGAGGTCAGGCAAGCGCCAACGTTGTGTTCCTCCCGGCACCTACTGAAGACATTGTTATTTCGAGAAGCCTTCCCTGAGTGATCAGCCGCAGTTTATTAAGTTCAGAATCTGTTGTTTTAAAATGTTTTGTTTCAATTGATTGGGGTTTTATTCTTTTATTTTGTTGTTCACCTCTCCAAAATCTTTCATGTGGAGCGGTATAGAAATATTGTAAATAAATAAATAAATAAATAAATAAATAATAGGGACTTGACTTGAGTATCCATGTTACACCAATCTGTAGCTGATCTGGTAAAGTTTGAGACTGAACTCAGTGTTTCTGTTCTGTCATCGTTTTGTGGAATGGAGTCTACACTTACTTTGGGACCATGGAAAATAGATCATCTGCTTCAGTGACTGCCTACACTTTCACCAGATAAATAAAGAACTGTGGTGCCCAGTCTTCTGTTGATTTTTTTAAAAAAAATATCGTATGTCATTTGCTTCCCCCTAGCTTCAATAGTGCTTCAGAAGTGGTGGTGCCAAATGCAGCCATGTCTGGAAGGAGAGGAATGTAAGGTGCTACCAGATTTGTCCGGATGGAGCTGCAGTACTGGAAACAAAGTAAAGACAACCAAGGTATTTCTTCATTGGTTTCTGTTGGAAGTGATGTTGACCCAAAGTGAGTGAGAGGAGGCTGAGTCAAAACAGCCTCTTTCTACCAAGAAGCAATTTTTGTCACTCTTTTGATGAGATCCTCATAGTGGGAAGTTTGGTGAATGAGGATTGCAATGTATTGGGTTCATTCATCACTTAGTATCTATGAGGGCTAAGAAAACCAAACTTCAATGGCATGTGGTAGCTCAAGAACCCTGTTGTGTGTCTAAACCATTCACAAGGCCACCCATCATAGGGATATCAATAGAAAACGATTGCAAAAATCGTTTTGTAAGGTAAGGAGAAACTTCCTTACCTTACAAAATGTGAGTTGTGTATATCTACAGAGAGCCAATTAAGCGAAGGGTGGGGTGGTGCCTGATAAAAATCTCAATGTGGCTTGAAACATGTAGGCAAACCTATCATTATTCTGACGTGAGGGGATAACTTTACTTTTTGTGACTATTGTTTGTTGTTAGGCAGCTACTGTAGTGCCTAACTAAGAAGGATTTCCATGGCAGGAGGTATGGCAAGAGAATAATGGAAGCAGCTGTTTGTCAGGAGAGCAGTGGAAATCCACAGCTGATGGAGTGGGAGATACATTAAGAGAACTCAAAGCAACTTTAGATGTGACAGACATTTCAAATGAGATTGTACAGAGGAGACAGGAAGCACAAGGTACTTCCTGTTCTCTACAGACAGGCACGCATGTGCAAACACACCCTTTCATGCACTTTACCATCATATCTGAAGCTACCCTGGGAAACCTCAGACACTGCCATGCGTGCCTTAGTTGCAGGCTAAATTTGCTTCTTGTGTTTTTTTAAGGCATGAGATTAAAATACATGATTGAGCATATTAGTCTAAAGCTCACCCAATGTTATTCTGAACAAAATCATTTTTATTCAAAATGGGAAATTATCTGTTTGTTTGTTATTAACTCACAAGTTATTAACAAACAAAATGTTACAGTGTGAAATGCTCCTGTTCAGGGTGTCAGCCAGCCCGGCTCACTTCTGCAGTGCTCCATTCTATTTCCCCTCCCCGGTTTTCTGTGTTTTGCCCTCTGACACTCAGCGTTCTGTGGCCACTGAATATGCTCAGCCCTGATTGGGCTGTTTTGATTTAAGTATTTTTTTCTAAAGAGTTTGTGTTCGTTGCTTGGAGGTTTCCCCCGAGCATGCTAATATCTCCCTCTTGTTTCGCATCGGCCCATTTTTGTACAATCCCGTCAGCACTCTCCACCTGAGTTTACTGTTAGAAGGAATGATTTGAAGACACATCTCTCATCAGAATCGACATAGTAGTAAAACATAGAAAATCTAGAGGTGAGGAGACAATTGAGGGAAAGTGTACTTTAACACCGCCCACCCCCCAAATGTTACCATATGTTTTCCAAGCAGAGCTAAATACTGTTTTCCCCAAAAATGGAAAACAGTTATTTTTATCCACTGAAGATAACGTCATTCAAGCATTTTTACCAGAGTTATCCTATATATCCTGCCTAGCATTCAAGAGCAGGATGACAAAATAAGAAGTGACAAGTATAGTGGTGATAATAAAACGTCAGTTGCCTCGTCAGAACACTCGTGATCCAGTAGATGGAAATGGAAATGGATTTGCAGGTCTTCTCTTCTAATGAGTGTTTAGCAGTAGCATCTCTTGCTAGAGCAGTAAATGTGTAGATGCCATTCATCCCAATATCCCGATGAAGTTAACAGTGGTGGGTGCTGCCTCTGTAAGACTTCTGCTAGCCGCAGCCTGTTGCAGCAAGTTTGCTATTCTTTGCATTGCGATCCGGCCAAGGACTTTCCGGCCTGTCACAACTCCTCCAGTTGGAGCAATCATCTGTGACAGAGAGCTACATGATTATTATTTTCATGGCTTGCTGAATACCCTGAAGAACAAGGTATAATTAAATTTTTATCAAACTCATTAGTAATTACATGTATGTCATGGTTAATCAGTTGCATAACTTTGTAATCATTGTTCATACAGTGGAGGATAATTATTCTTCGGGCTTTTCTTGCTTCGTGCTTCCATCTCTTTTCCACACAAACACCCCATAAAAAATTATTCTGTAAAATAGCAATGTCTTCTTTCTTCCTTATCTTTTGCTTTACGAATAGCATGCTCACACTTGCTTTTAAAAAAAAAAAGAATATCAGAGCAGCCTCTGTTGACTCAGATATCAAAACAGTGCTGAGTAATCCTACCAGCTTCACACCACCAGCCGTGTTTTATCTGCTGCCCCTTTCATTTTGCTCATTTCCCACTTTTTATTGGCACAGTTGTCTTTTGGTGCCACCTCGTTGTGTATCCTCAGAATGCTGTGCTCTTGGCAGTAGCCACTTTGGCCCACAGCCACACACATTCTGGCTTGCCCCCTCCAACAGGAAACAATGTCCTTCTTCATAGCACATTTCTAAAGAAGCCTTGATCCATCTTTCACTTTAGACTGTATGAACTTCAGAGGCAAATTGCAACAGGAGCCACTGGAACGAATGGAATGTAGCCCAGTCAATATTAGTTGGGTCAACCTGGGCAGCCTGTTCACAGCAGCAGGGGATGGACGGGTTTTCATGCGCATGCTTCTGCTGCACAGAAATGGCAGGGATTGAAAGAACAACAGAGGGCCTGATGCTACTGCCATTGCTGTATGGAGGCAAGGCAGAGCCAAGTAGTGAGCAAAATGAGGAAGACAAGTGAGGTATCCACCTAGGGTTGGATGTGATCTGCAGTGAAAAGGGAAAAAAATCAGTCCTCACAAAGGGGATGTTTCTGCTCAGCTGGTCCTGTTGATACTGCTGCCACCTTCAGTAATGTGTGAAGAGCTGTTCCTCATATTATTTTTTAAAGACACAAGCACTTTTTCTCTGATCTAGCATGTCTAGGCAGTGTGGGAAAAGAACAGAACATTTCTAATTTCCTAAGAATATGTGCATTTGGATATCATAGAATGTGATTTTTGTCTGGAAAACGGATGGGGAGTGGGGAGATTGCCTTTCCACTCCACCGTATCTCTGCATCCACCCTCATAGTTTCAAAGAGCAACATGAGTTTTATGAATTCCTTTTCCTGATATGGACATCCGAATCTCTGCATTAAAGCAAATGCCTCTGTTTGTTCCATCCTCTTTGAAGCCGGGATATAACTTGCTGTGGTATTACTAGCTGGGCAGTTATATAATAAGCATCCCTCCTTGGCTGTGGGTTTCTGCTGCGTACAAATTGAGCTCCTTTTTTCCTCCAGTGCTCTTATTTTGATCTGTCTACCACTTTGCAATGGATTTGCTAAATTGTTCCTGCTTGAATGTCTCTCTTGTTTGGCATGCACACAAGGCCAGGGACGGAATTTAAATAGCAATATTTCAAATGCATCTACAGTTCTGATGGTTGCCTTGATAGAAATCACTAGTCCTACTGTGAAATCCATAAGAGAGGACATTGTAATGGGTAAATAGGATATGGAATGTCTGAAAACTATAAAATCATCCACAGTCATCAGAATAGCCTAGCATTTCAAAGGCTGAAACACAATTTTCAGGCTGCTCCTTAGGGAGAATTCGTTTCGCTTATTTACTTTGTATACAGAGCATGTGGAATCAAAGAGGGATAGACACTGGGGTCCACATAAATCATTACCTGCATACCAGAGATACTTTTCCTTTTGCTCCCCTGTCCAGGGCTTTTATTAACTATTTTTTTCTTGTGAAATGCATATGCATTTCCTTAAAATTCTTTTGCACACACTTGGTTTTCTTTCCAGACAGAATAAATTGGAGGTTGGGCCCGAAGGGCAGTCTGGGGATTCTGCTCGTGTACCGCCCACCTCGCTGCACGACTGACTCCCTGGCTGAGGTGCTTGAGGTAGTCTCTGATGTGCTTGTGCAATTCCCTAACTTATTGGTGTTGGGGGACTTCAGTGTACATTCAGAGGCTGTCCTCAGGGGGGCACCTTGGGACTTCATGGAGACTGTGGCTTCCTGGGAGCCGCACCCTATTCCAACTGGGCCCACCCATGTAGCTGGTCATGCGCTAGACCTTGTGTTTGTTTCTGGAGAAGCGGGGAGTGATCTGGAAGTTGGGGGTATATCCACCACCCCCTTGTCATGGTCAGATCACTATCAGGTGATGCTGGACTTCTCGGTTTCACAGCCCCTCCGCAGGGGTGGAGGACCCATTAAAGTGGTCCACCCCAGGCATCTTATGGATCCGAATGGATTCCTGAACACGCTTGGGGATTCTCTGGAACACTCAAACGGCCACTTGGTCGAGACCCTGGTGGGTGGGTGGAATCTGCAATCACCGGGGCATTAGATTGGGTGGCTCGAAAACACCCTCTCGCCCTGAACAGGGCTCGGACTGCACCATGATTCAATCCATGGTTACGAGCGTTGAAACAGGAGGTGAGATGGCTAGAGCACCGGTGGTGGAAGTCTCGCTCCAAAGACCATCAGACAGAGGCTAATGCTGTATCTTCCACCTATCATGTGGCAGTGAAGGCAGCAAAAAAGGAATATTATGCTGCCTCTATCGTGCCTGCAGAGTGCTGTCCCAGGAGGCTGTTCCAAGTGGTCTGGAGCCTGGTCGGTCCAGTTGCTCTGGAACCACTGGAGCATTCGAAGGCCTCCTGTGAGACCTTGGCAAGGCACTTTGCGGATAAAATTGATTGGATTAGGAGTGTTATTCCGTGCTCTGTGGATACACTTAGCGAGCAAGAGGCGGTCTGTGGCAAACCGGTTTTGTGGGATTGGTTCCAGGTTCTTCCTTCTGATAAAGTGGACAAAGTGCTTTCATCTGTAAGGCCGACCACCTGCTTATTTGATCCTTGCCCGTCTTGGCTCATTATGAGCTGCAGAGAGAGACTGGGTGAGGGGATTAGGGTGGTGGTGAACACCTCCCTTGAGGAGGGAGTGATGCCATCAGCTCTCAAGGAGGCAGTGATAAGACCGCTTTTTAAAAAGCCCTCCTTGGATCCCCATGTTTTGAACAACTTTCGCCCAGTTTTGAATCTGCCATTTTTGGGTAAGGTGATGGAGCAGGTGGTGCCGATGCAGTTGAAGGCACACTTGGAAGAAGCTGATTATTTAGATCCATCTCAGTCGGGCTTCAGGCCCGGGCATGGGAGAGAAACGGCCTTGTTCACCTTGGTGGATGATATGAGGAGGGCTTTGAACAGGAGCAAATGCTCCTTCCTTGTTCTCCTCGACCTCTCAGTGGCTTTTGATACTGTTGACCATGGTATCCCCCTGGACCGCCTGGAGGGGTTGGGCATTGGAGACACCGTATTACGGTGGTTCCGTCCTTCCTCTCCAGCAGGTACCAGAGGGTAGCACTGGAAGAGGAGGTTTTGGACCCGTGGCTGCTCACTTGTGGGTTGCCACAGGGTTCCATCCTCTCCCCGATGCTATTTAACATCTACGTGAAGCCGCTGGGGACTATCATCAGGAGGTTTGGGATGTGGTGTCACCAATATGCAGATGACATGCAGCTCTACCTCTCGTTTAAATCTTCACCAAGGTTGGCCGTAGAACCCCTGTCCAAATGTCTGGAGACGGTGAGTGGCTAGATGGGGAGGAATAAGCTGAAGCTGGACCCTGACAAGACTGAGGTACTTTTGGTGGGAGACAAGAGGAGGTTGGGGGATATCGACCTGGTGTTGAGTGGGGTACAGCTACCCTTGAAAGACCAGGTCCACAGCCTGGTAGTCATTTTAGACTCCCAGCTGTCCATGGAGGCTCAGGTGTCAGCTGTGAGCCAGACAGCGCTGTACCAACTCCATCTGATATGGTGGCTGCGCCCCTACCTTCCCAACCATCTGCTCCCATTGGTAGTATATGCCCTGGTCTCCTCTCATCTAGACTACTGTAATGCGCTGTATGTGGGTTTACCCTTGAACATGGTTCAGAAGCTGCAGCTGGTACAGAACGCAGCGGCTCGCAGGATGAAAGGCAGCCACCAGCGTGATCACATCACTCTGGTGCTGAAGGAGTGGCACTGGTTACCAGTTGTTTTCTGGGCCAAATTCAAGGTGTTGTTTTGACCTTTAAAACCCTATATGGTTCCGGCCAAGCCTATCTCAAGGAGCGCCTCCAGCAACACCAGACAAGCCGCTTAACAAGATCAGCCTCAGATGGCCTCCTCTCATCTGTTCCATCAGCCAGGACAGCTAGGCTGGTGAGGACGAGGGAGAGGGCCTTCTCTGTGGTGGCCCCCACTCTGTGGAACTCCCTCTCTAGGGAACTCCTCCATGCCCCCTCTTTAATGAGCGTCCGCCACACATTAAAAACATAGTTGTTCAGGCAGGCTTTTGGGATGGATTAGGGTATTTTTAGAAATATGATGTTTTAATGTAAAATTTTATTGTTTAAAAACTGTTTGTATTGATGTACATCGTCCAGAGTGGCCAGGTGACTGGCCAGATGGGCAATTAAGAAATTTAATAAATAAATAAATAAAATGACATAAATGTAGCTCTGCTAGATGAATTTTACATTTTAAAACTACTTTGCACTTTGGTTGCTAAAAAGGTCACTTAAGGTAATCTTGGAATTGGAAGCCAAGAAGTGCTTGAGGGTATTAAAATTTTAAGAAATGTTAATATTTAAGCATTTTGGAATAGATTCCCCCTGCTTCCAAATAAATCACATGCCCACTCTTCCTCAGTGCATCCTTCCGTCTTTGCTGTTGCTCTTGAAAGCTGGGCATTCAGTGGGCACTTTAAATTTGATTGACTGGTTTCTTCCATTTCCTTCCTTTATGGATACACATGCAAGAAAATGCATTTCTTGGCATAAAGCAGCAGCCATGCACAGAAATGTACTATTTTGAACACCCTGCAAACTCACTATAAGATCATGTTCATGTGGTAGATGGAGGATCCTGTTTTAAGGAAGGTGATTGAAGTAGGTTGTCTTTGGCTGTCTTTGGCATTCTACAGAAGGCTGCTATGGGGCTGAACTTGTCAGATCCAGCCCTTTTTCTAGGGCTAGCTTTTTTTTATTGATGCCACATTGTCTTCATAGGTGAGAGCCTAATTTATCCGATGTATTCAGCGGACAGCAAAGTGTTGGATATTACAAATGAAAGGCCCTTGGATTTAGCTATATGAAGTGGGAATCCATCAATCTCATGAAAACCTTACCCAATATATGACATCAGTGTCTACTTAGTGCATCATGCTACAATCAATGTGTTAGCTTTTTTAAGGGTGCCACAGAACGGTGTGAGTTGCAATAGATTTACATGGCTACCCTCTCGACACGCATCAGCTTTTAGACATGGACTAAAATTGTCGGCCTCTAACCATCGTTGACTTTCATCTGATTTTCTTCCCAGAACATTTTAGCTTAAAACAAAACAAAACAGGGTTTTGTTTCCAAAATGTTGACTTGTGAAGAGTACATGTTTCAGTCAACTAAGCCCTACAGAATAATTTCTGAAAGAAGTTATTTTTAGATGGTGCTCATATAAGGAAAAGGAATAGATCAGGTCTGTAGAAAGAAAAAATAATCTAAACATTCTTTGAAATTCTATGAAAAACTATTTCATTCCGTTCATCTCAGCACAGAAGAATACAGTGCACACACAGAGCAGCCTGCAAGGGCTTCCTCATTTATCCAAGTAGAGGGAGAATCTCTGAAAAAGGACGCCCCCTTCAATTGAAGTGAATGGGAAAGCCCACTGATGTAAGACCTGTCTGGAATGTACTGAGGCTCTTATTTATTTATTACATTTCTATACCGCCCAATAGCTGAAGCTGTCTTGACAAAAACCGTCAGAGGCCTGTCTGATGCATTCTTTTTTATTCACAGGTTACACGGTAGACTTTGGAAGATCTGCTCTTATCAGTTGCAATCTGCGTTGACATGGCCAGCTTTGCAAAAATGGCACAACGTGGCCTTTGTTCAAGTGCAAGGTATTCCTTGAATGCTCTGCAGAGCTGGGAACAAGAGGACTTTCTTGGCAAAGGATAGAATGCAGTTGTGGCATAGGATGGCTATTTTTTATGGGCACTTTATTGTTCTTCCTCAAGCACATCTGCCATGGGAGTGGTGCCGCAATCTGCTCCCTACTGCTAGAACAGCACCAAGGATTACAGAAAAGGGTTGACACACCTGTCTGGGTAGAGATCTTGGAAAATTTCCCTTGTTTTGAAGATTAAATATTGCATCAACTACTGATTCAGTGCAGCCTCTAAGGTATTTAACCATCAATTGCTACTAAGTCTACAGTTAAGGGTTTTGAATGCAGTTACAAGAACTCCCTTCTCCACATTTTCCTTCCATATTGTGGATGTACCTGCAAGAAATATGCATTTCTTCCCCTCCTGCTCAGTTAAATATTGGAGTTATATAGAATCTCTTGATGGCTACAAAGGAAAAGCAGCTCTCCCCCTGCCTTTTAAAAAAATTTCCTGTGTCTGTAGGCTGGTTATGATTGCTAAGAGAATCAAGGTGTTGAGTGAGTGTTGTATTCACAGTTTTTTTAAAAAAATGGTGTTTTTACAGAATCTTCCCAATTTATGTTTTGTCACTTTCATAGCAGACAGGCTTTGAGTAAGGGTTCTGGAAACAAAGAACCACAAAGATCTTGAGTTGTATAAAACTAGAGGAACTCTGAGAAAGACAATAAAGTTGCTCCAACATTTTATCTAGATACCAGCTTCAGATTCTTTACCTAGAGTATAGGAGGATCAACAGTATAGACAACATTTCATTACACTTTGTTGGAAACACAAGAATCATAGAATAGTAGGGTTGGAAGGGGCCTATAAGACCGTCGAGTCCAACCCCCAAGAGATGAGAACAAATACAGTACATTCTGTTTGTTTTCCACAAGGATCAAGAAATGTTCTCTCCTGATCTTTTTCCCCCTTCCCTGTCCAGGAATTACTCTAATCAGGGTTATATTCTCATCTCTTCTGTTCCTTCAGAGTCAAAAGGATAAATTATTGTCAAAAGTCTATTGAAAATATTACAAAGAGTAGTGTCCTCTTTTTCTTTGCTATGTTGTGTCTGGTACAGTCTGAATTTTACCTGGAGGACTGGGACAACCTAGTTACATACAGTATTAAATAAAGATTTGTACCTGGCAGCTGTAACGAGTGCAGATCCCTCTCAGGGACTGAATTATTGCTCTTAATAATCTGTTCCTCCAAACCAGAAAATATTGTAAGAACTATGTTAAATTTCCCAGGTTATGATTTTGTTGCTTTTTCTTCTGATATCGGGGGTGGGAGGGGGGCATCCACTTGGCATGGCTTAGGACAAGGTTTTGGAGAGGTGTTTTTCCAAGGAAAGTAGGGGAAATCAACAGACACAAGGAAATAGAGTAGCTTTCGTAAATGCATCTCACATTTAGATGCGCAGGAACCTACTTAGCATTTCATAGTCAGGCACAGAAGGAACAGGCTTTCTTCGACATGAGTCTTTCCAAGTGGATTGTTACCCACTCCCAGTTAATTAACTTCTGTAAACATGGTCCATGTCTGTGTCTTCTTATGGCTACCTTGATTCATGAAGGTCTGTTGATTTAACTTTGGGGTGGGGCAGAGAATGATTGCATACCTTGCAAAGTATAATCCAAAGTGAACATTGAATTTTAATTAAAATGAGAAGGATTTCAGGAGTACCCAGGGAGAAAGGAGCGGACAAACAGCTGCGCCTTTAGAACTCTGCCCTGACCTATCCTCTTTTGCAGTGGTCTGGCCTCCATGCTGTGACTGTATGACCTGCTGACTTTGTTACCTAAACGTTTTTTTTGTAACAGGCTATGTTATACCTGCTTCAGATGCGATGTAAATACCAGACTGTGAAATATTAAAGTTCGTTTTAATCTCTGCAAGATGATTTGTTCATTTAAATATGATAGTATTTTTAGGCCAAGTGTGGAAAAAAGGTTGTGGGCTTTCTGATGATGTCTTCAAGTGAATGAAAAAGTGATGGAGCATTTTATCACATGGGGAGGGGGTGTGGGGGGAGGAAACTTCATCATATGGTCTCATTTAAAACCTGCCTTTCAGTTGCCTTGTCTTCGGGCAAAGTGGTGTAATATTTTATATTTATGAAAAGCCTAGCAAAATCTCAAGAGCTCCTCTGGTTATGCAGTGAGACAAATGAATTTATCTCTTTGGCCCTCTATATTTTACTCCTAGCTTCTCTCTGGATTCTAGATCTTGGGTTATGTTCACTGTGTGGGAAAATTGAAGCAATTTCCATGTGCTGGGAGTCTAACATCCCACTGAAACACTTTGCAAAAGGCATCACTGCCATTGGGGAAATTTGGCTAAAGTGTTAGGCCTGCATTAATTTCATTAATCTTTAAGGCAGCTTTTAAAGTGAGTTAATGGACCGGTGAACAATCAGAGTTTTGCCAAACCTTGAAATGTGCATAAGCACTTTGACAGTAGCTATAGACTGAAGATGTGTAGGTATATAATGCATCAACAGGTGTGTTTTTGTTAAGTGTAAAATGCATCTAGAAAAGGTAAGTTTTTAAAGCAGTGGGGCTATAGACAGATTTTTTTTCATTTGCCTTCAACTGAATTTCCTCATGCGTAAGGAGCCAATTACATTCTTCAGAAGGGTAGATGAGTCACTGGTGGCTGAATGATTAAATTGTTGCACTGGGAATTCTGATTAATTGGAAGGAAATGTACTTAAGACCAGCACATGAGAGTATAGATGGTAGGTGTAGGTAGGAGGCAGAAGGGAACAGAATCATGACAGGTACTATGAAGCATTTATCAGATAGGGGTGTGCATCTGCTTTGGACAAAGCCCGAATCCGGAACAGAAATGGACTGCTTTGGAGCTATTCAGGTTTTTTCCAAGGCAAACCAGGGCTTCTCTGAAACAGTCTACTTCTGTAGCCTCAGGTCTGCCTTGGAGATTCAGAGGGCACAGACAGAGTCAGTCAGTCTCAGAGTCAAACTAAATGGTACTTTCCTTACCCCAAAGTAAGCACGGGAACTTTGTAACTGACAGTTCTATCTTCCAGGCAGGGGCTAGCTTTACCAGGGCACTCCTTTTTTTACTTCCAGTTAGTGTACTTTTGGGATGGAACAACTTACTGGCTGTTGTCAGTTGAACAGAAAACAGAAACAAAGCCTCAAGCTGTCTTTGATTCACTATAGAGCCCCTAACCCTTGCACCTATCATTATAAAATTTTAGAGGTTACATATCCAGAGGCGTCTCTAAAATGTATGCTGTTTTCTTACAAACTGCCCCCCCCAATCATGAGGAGTGGGGGAGAAGTTAATCCCTTCCCCAGCTTTAAACTCTAAAGACTCTCTTTGCACGTGACTCCTGCATCTCTTTGCCTGCAAGCATCAAATTTAGGAGCATAGAAGGCTGCCATATATTAAATAAGATTACTGATCGATCTAGCTCAGAATGATCTGCTCTGACTGGCAGCAGGTCAGATTCTTTCCAAGTCCTCTCTGAAGATGCCAGGGACCTGAGACCTTCTACATGCAAGACATGTGCTCTACCACTGAGCTACACCTCTAGAGTCTTCCTTCCCAGCAATAAAAAGGCATACTTTTGAAGTAAGACACACTGGTCTGGTTTGCACAATCTCCTTGTTTCAGCCATGGTGTATGCCAGGCACCATTTGCCTAATTACCTGGCTGGGCATGTGATGTTGTGTCATCTGAACCTGGGCAGCATGACTTGTTTGAGGTGGAAACAACCCTCAAATAACCCAGCCTATGGGTTTTTTGAGGACTGTGTCTCCCTCCAACAAGACATGCCAGCTGGGTTCAGATGACACAACAAGCCATGCCTGGGCGGATAATTAGGCAAATGACTCCTGGCATGATCACTGCAGCTTAAACAAGCCACTGTGGTTTGTTTAAGCCACTGTGATCATGTGAATGAGGCCATTAATTGCATGGATGCGTGCACAGGATCAGAGCTAAAATTGTTTGAGAAAAGGGACATGGAGTAGAGAGCCTGAGAAAGTACTTTAATAGCTAGAGAGAAGCAAAGGACAGCATGGGCTCATTCTTCTGCCCAAGAACAGACTTGGGAAGTTTCCTGAACTTTTTAAATTTACACTTTGAACTGTGTATTTCTCTGATGTCTAAATCAATCTTCCCAGAAGAGCAATTAAATAGAATGACAGAAGTCTTGTTGTCTGGTTTTAAGATAAAATTAAAAATGACACAGAAGAATGAATACAGGCAATTGAACCTATTCCATAAGTGATGCTTATTTTATATGCAGATGAATGATTAATATGATTTTTTTGGTTTGGTAGTCACTTCTGGAGTGTGGAACAGAATATGAAAATAAAGAAATGCAAGGTGTGTTCCTTTGCACTGTTCTTGTTGCTGTTAAAACATCTTGACTAGGAGATCAAGGTCGTTTGTATGTGATGTGATTTGTTCAATCAATTGGGTTTGGAAGCAGTTGATTCATTGCATACATACACGTAGCAACTGTGTATACCCTTTGCTCCTTCAGGTATGTATTCTCTCCAGAATATCCTTGTTATTTGTCTTCGTCTGTTATCTGTGGCCAGAGATGATAATGGTATTTAACATCTGGACCACTCTGTAGTTGACATCTGAGTTAATTGTTGGATTGTCATTTCAAGTGAATGTGTCTATGTGTGTGTGCACGCACACACACATACACCCCCCTCCCTGGTTAAATGCGTGCTTTTGTACTTAGTTTTTGAACAAAACCTCCGCACTTCAGCCTTGATATTGAAGGGTTTCTGGGTTTCTCTCTCTCTCTTTTTTGCTTTGAAAGCAGTGCAGAAAGCATAATTTGGACTTGTTCTCTGCAAGCTCCAAAGAAGTCGGGCTGGTCTTAGGAAAGGGAAATACTTTTAAATTATGAAAAAAAAAATCCAGAAGATGTATTTTGAAGTAAAGTAAGCAGATTTTATTCCTTTGAATACTGAGTTTGCCCAGTCCCAAAAATCTGGAAGTGGGTAATGACAAATTTATAAACAAATCCAATCGAAAAGCTACAGCTATTAACTATTATTCACACATACACACATGGCCTTCTACTGAAGGCCCTCAAGTCTCAGATCTGAAATAGACCTTGCAATTTCCAAATAATATTCAGGCTTAAGCAAGGGTATATTAATTATTTTAGCACATTGTATGTAGGGCTACGGAAGCGAAGCTACTACACGATGCTGAAACTCCTTTATTAACAAGTCTTCGTCACAGGAAACGTATTAAACCTGTACTGACCAATTCCCAATAACTGTTTTCTGCGACTGATCCTGTTCATCGGTGTTGTTAAGTTGGTATCCTTTAATTAGTTTCTGGGCCCAGTTCAAAGTGCTGATTTTGACTTCTAAAGCTCTCCACAGCTTGGAACCTTGGGACCTGATGGAGCGCCTCTTCCCATATGTACCTTCACGCACTTTAAAGTCGTCCACCAAAGCCCTTCTTCGAGCGCCCCATCATTCTGAGGCTCCAAGGGCGGCAACAAGAGTGAGGACTTTTTTGATGGTGGCCCCTGTGCTCTAGACTGCTCTCCCAAGGGAAGCTCACCTGGCATCCATTCTGCTATCTTTACCACACTGGGCTAAAGACTTTTCTCCCCCCCCCCCAGGCTTTTAAAATACCTTAAAGTATTTTTATATATTTTAATATTTTTGTTTTATTATTTTAGTTCCTGCAATGTGGTTTTACCTCTTATATCAGGGATGAGCAATTTTTGCCACTCTGGTTCCTTGGGCCTACAACTCCCATCATCCCACACCATTGGCTATGCTGGCTAGGGCTGATGGGAGATGAAGGCAAAAACATCTAGAGAGCCACAAGTTGTTACCTCTTATACCTGATATTGTATTGTATGCTGTGTTGGCACGTTTATTAGTTTTGTATTGTTGATTTTATTGCATTGTTGTTGTTGTTGTTATGTTTTAAATGGTAAGACACCTAGAGAAATGCTTTTTATGAGGATTTTCATAAAATAAATATTTATTTATTTCATTTCTATACTGCCCAATAGCCGAAGCTCTCTGGACTGTTCACAATAAATAAAGTCTAATCAGGCTGGCCTGACATAGCCATGAGATTGTCTTCTCCTATATGAACCTCCCTGCTTTTCGTGATCTGCTAGAAAGTCTTTGCTTTCTTGCAAAAATTAAAAGCCAATACAAAAACTAAGAAAGGTGGATTCCTTCAATGTATGAAATAAAACCTAGTGAGGCCCAGGGCACAGCATTTTTTTTTTTTTTTGGTGTGATGATGTTAATTTTTTGGTCACCTACGGACATCTACCAGGCCACCTTATTAGTAATATTTAGGTGCAAAGTTAAACCCATTAATTCTCCTGTGCCTTTTAAAATGTCCATTATCATCTAATCCATGTATAAATCTGGTTCATTTATATTCCACCAGGGAACTCAAGACAGTGTACATAGGGTTCTCCCTTGTCTTATTTTGTATTAATATTGTTTTCTTATCTGAGCTTCTAACTTAATTTGCTACAAATCACCGTGAGTTGGATCCAGAGTTGCTTTTCTATAAACAGGAGGACTCCTGCCATTGTAAATGGGGCTTAGATCCAGCAAAGGCTTCCCTGTGGAGGAAATTGCACTGATACCAGAGGGTCTCCCAACCCTCTTTGGAGCAGCTTTTCGGGGGGGAGGAGGAATTGGCAAAAATCACTTCCCGTCTTCCTCCAGGGGAGCTTTATGTGAGCAGAATTCTGTGGAGCGCAAATTGGAATCCAACCTGCTGTGTTAACAGAAAGATGATGCATTTTATAAATAATA
Organism: Heloderma suspectum; assembly: GCF_057233095.1. Lineage (NCBI taxonomy): Eukaryota > Metazoa > Chordata > Lepidosauria > Squamata > Helodermatidae > Heloderma > Heloderma suspectum. The sequence goes on from NC_139461.1 coordinate 259,555,912, forward strand.
TTTTAAAATGTTTTTCATATTTAATATTGTATTTTGGTATTTGTATTGCTGTATTATTTATTTATTTTTGGTTATGTTGTTGCTGTTTGATTTCATGATTGTAAATAGCCCTGAGGGCATTTGTCGGTATACCACTCAAATAAATAATATATATTACAAACTTATATCAATTTTATACCAATTTGATGATTGGTATAAACTTATATCAATTTTATACCAACTTTCTGCAAGAATCTTGGGAATTGTCATTTGGTGAAATATTATATGAGAACTGATGCTAGGAAAGAGGGTTTTGTTTACTAAAGCCTTTAGTCACTAAGGGTGCAATCCTATGGCCGCTAGACAGCGGCTAGATGGCCATAGGATTGTTTGGTTCCCGGAAATAACGCCTCCCCTGCTGCCTCATAGGTGATGTGGATTGTCCCCAGGCTCTGCACTCAGATGAGCAGTGCAGAGCAGGGCAAAAGGGGGTGTTTCTGGAGGTGGGGAGGGGCGGGGAGTGCAGAAGTGCCAGTACAACACTTCCTATGCATCGTCTGGCCTCCCCCCAACACGTACACTCTGATGTCCTGTGGCTAGACAGCCGAAATCAGCCATCTAGCCCCGAATGCAGGGCAGCTGGTGCATAGCGGAGAAGATCCCCTATGCGCCCTGCCTGCCCTGCATTGGATAGGCGATCACCTCTGATTTTGGTGGTAGCCACCTATCCCAATAGGATTGCACCATAAACTACACACATTCATTCATTCATTCATTCATTCATTCATTCATTTCTGTATTATGTCTTTTAATTTGGTTTTTATTCTTAGTTTTTGTAGTGGCTTTTAATTTTGCAAGCTGGTTTGAATGTCAGTTTGATGTACAGATAGCACAATTTAAAATAAATAATAAAGCTATAGTTACTAGGGTTTCTGGGAGACAAGAAATGGCACATTCCTATTGCCAGTTTTATTCCATGCGTATTCAAGCCCTCGGTCTGCTTCACTGCATGAAAAATAACCAAGTCTTTTTTTCTTTCCAATTTATGCCTTTAGTTATTTCTTTATTTGCTGAAGTAAATACTACCTTCTTGTGGGTTTGCACTACTATTAACTGGAAATGGTGGGGGCAACTTCCCCCCTCCTACTCAAGTTTTTCAGTAGTGAATGAAAAATGTTACAAATTCAAATTTTGTTTCCAGAAAGTGATGAGAGTTTTCTCCAGTCCCCTAGTGTATTATATCCCACTGCTGCATTTTGAGTTCTTTTGCATTTTCAAAGCTCCTGGAATATTAATGTTCTTTTTATTTCCATAAGAAATTGAGCAGTTAGAAGTGAATGTAGAGCTTTTAAATCTATGGATGCGGATCTGGAGACTGTGGCTAAGAATGGATTATGCACCTTTATTATTTTGTAAAGAATAGGCACCTGGACCTTAAGATCATCCTCAGTGACCCTTCTCTGTGAGCTCCTGCCAAAAGAAGTGAGGCGGGTGGCTACTAGGAGGAGGGCCTTTTCTGCTGTGGCACCCCAGCTGTGGAATGAGCTCCCTAGTGAGGTTCACCTAGCACCTATACTGTATTCTTTCCAGCACCAGGTGGAGACCTTTTGTTTTCCCAGGCATTTTAGCATTTCAGCTTTCTAGACTTTTAGCTTTGCTGTTTTAAATCTATATTTTAAATCCTTGCATTGCTGCTAGGTTTTATTCTGGTTGTATTTAATGTTTTATATGTTTTATATTGTTTTATTGTGTGCTCTTTGGTTTTAATTTTTGTGAACCTCCCAGAGAGCTTCGGCTATTGGTCGGTATAGAAATGAAATGAATGAATGAATGAATAAATAAATAAATAAATAGGCACAGAGCAGCTTCTGAATAATTCTTGCCCTGCTGCACTAAATTACACACAGGGCTTGCTGCACTGCATTGGCACAAAAGGCCACAGGAAGCACAAGGTGTGAACACCACAGTGACCTTGCTAACTGTGCAGTCAAGACAAGACAGAGGTGCTGTTTATCAGTAGTATATTTGAGCAAGGAATTGCTGGATGGGGTTGCACTCCGCCCTCAGCATAGTGGGTGCTTTTAGATCCAGTCATGCAGATGGATATCCAAATAGTGCCTGTGGCTTTTAGACCCTTTTGCTAACTTCAGTTGATGCTCCAGCTATGATCCTTCCTAAAGAAGTCTGTTTTTGCCATAATTATCTATGCCTTGGCCATGGCTATGCTTGACTACTGGAAATCCATCTGGAAAGCGCACCAGCTAGGCTGTTAACCGGGAAAAGGAACTGAGCATTATTTCACCAGGTCTTCAAGATCTGCTCTGGCTGCCAGTATGTTTGTTTATTTAATTTCTGCCCTGCAAAAATGGTGCCCATAGTGGTGATCAGTGTTGTTTTGCCATAAAAGGTAAAAAGGTAAAGGTGTCCCCAACCAGTCGTGTCCGACTCTAGGGTGCGGTGCTCATCCCCGTTTCTAAGCCGAAGAGCCAGTGCTGTCCGAAGACGCTTCCATGGTCATGTGGCCGGCATGACTGAACACCGAGGTGCACGGAACGCTGTTACCTTTCCCGCCGAGGCGGTGCCTATTTATCTACTTGCAATTTCTTGCTTTCGAACTGCTAGGTTGGCAGGAGCCGGGACCGAAGACAGGAGCTCACTCCGTCACGCGGCACCCGGGTCTCGAACTGCTGACCTGCCAACCTTCCAGTCTGCAGTTCAGCGTCTTAACCACTAAGCCACCGCAGCCCTTGTTTTGCCATATCAAGCATTAAATGCCCTAGGACAAGGGTAACTGATGGATTGCTGGCTCCCCTATGAACTCTCCTTATTGTTACGATCTTCCATAGAAGCCCTGATTTCAATGCCCCCACTTTTGGAGCTGAAATGTGTGGCTATCAGGGATAAGACCTTCCTTGTGGTAGTACCCTGGCTGTAAACTTCCCTCCCCAGAATAATTCACCAGGTACTAATGCTATTAGTATTTAGGAGCTTGAATAAAACATCCCATTCCATCCCCTGGGCATTTAGTGGTTATTCATTTTAATGTTGGTTGACAATTATTTGTTTAATGCTTTCTGTTTAGTTGAAGATTATTTATGATCTTTTTATTACTAGAGTTTTTAATGTTTGGTTTTGTAAGACACCTTGCAGACTTTATGGACAAAATATTCTAAATAAATGGAAGGAACATTTAAGGTGTAAGGTGTCCCCTACAATAGAGTTGTCAGATAAAGTCAGAAAAATGCATGCATACCTTTATATCTCTTGATGCAGTGGGAGATAATGCAGATGTGGCTTCCCCTGCCTGTTATCTCCTCAGCCTTGTCCATTCCTTGCCTTGTTTATTTGTGTGGCACACCCCACCTTTCCTATTTTTGCAGTCCCCAGTAGGCTAGACAAACAGGAAGTTTTTGAGGCCCCCGGTAAGGGGCAAAACTGCTTGCTGTCAGAAACACATTTACTCTATTCCACTTGTGCAGCCCTAATCCTATATATGTTTACTCAGAAATAAGTCATATTGAGTTCAGCAGGATTTACATCCAAGTATTGCAGCTTTAGGATTAAAAAATTTTTTTTACTTAAGTAAAAAAATAACAGTTATAATTAGTTAATTGAGGAAACTAAGAATGTTTGCATATGTGCATGTTTTGCGTAATCTGCTTCATTTTGTCATGGGGAGGGGCAATGAGCTGTGTGGGGCAATAAAACTTTGACACCATAAGGCCAGAAACCTACTTTAAAAACAGTCACACAACCCACCCATCCACCCCAAAACTGGGATTTCCTGGATGCTGAATTCTGCCCCCAGGTTTAATTCTGCACATGCGCTGCCCTTGGCTTTCTTCACATGGAGATTTTATCCTGCTATTGTGATGGCTCTTTCACGGATGTGGGCTCTTTAGATGATGCTGTGATCCTCCAGGGCATCTCCTGCACTAAATGCCCTTTGTTCTGTTTTAAATAGATCACAGATAATGAGCTATCAAATTACCCCGTTGTATTCTGCTTGAGTTCCCTCCATTAAAAGAGGAAAAGCTGCAAGAAGAGGAACGAGATCAATGAAAGAAATTGAAGACTCAGATATGGGGGAGAAGGGGGGGAAGGGGGAGGGGGAAAAGGAAGCGGGTGAAAAAGGGAGTCGTGATCCTGCATTTAAAACAGAAGGAGAAAGCCCTGTTTTAAATGCAGGATTTTAGGCTGGTGTAAAGGCACCCCTTATGAGGAATTGCAGAATACCAGCCTTAGCTATGGCTACACTTTCACGCAAATGTTATCGGTTCATTACAATCATCCTGTGCTTTGGTGGTGCATGACAGTCTTGTATACTTTAAGACATTTTTGACTAGCTTCATGAACTGCAGACATGTTTAATATTCATATAAATACTGTTTGAGCCAACAAAAGATTGTGCAGCTTGACATTTCACTAGATATGATATACTGTATAAAAATGCTCCTTTAATTTTCTCAGCTCGCTAAACAACTTTCCTAATGACATTTCACAGTTGTGCAATAGACTGATCTGATAACCAAACAATTTTCTTTCTGCTATCCACCAGCAAAGACCATGCTTTTTTTCTTTGCCTTGAGAAGCAAGATGATCATAACAGTGTTTCAGGAAGTTCTGCATAGTTTTTATGGTCATGCTTCATTGCCATGAGATCTGACTATATGTGATCATCTTAAATTTATTTATTTATTTATGAAAATTTATTTCATAAACCCTCTTGTATGTAAGTTCTACACACAAGGAAGGGGAGTGAGAACAAATGCCCCCTCTATCTTTCTCGTTGGCCCCTATGCAAGGATGGTGACTGCAACAGAGGGCCTCTGAGATCCAGATTTTCCAGGGTGTAGAGCTTAAACATGAGGAGAACAACTGAATAGGACTGTAGTCAGAATGGCAATCCCTGGGACAACTTATTCTGACCATAGTAGGGACTTGATGTTATGGGTTCTGGATGACAATAATTTTCTTTCCTAGGTTGATGGTTCACAGATCCGAAAGTTTGCTTGATGTTCCTTCAGTGGGAGCTGATGGTGGTTAGGAAACCGTTTGGAATCTTTGTGTTGCCATGGTGCAGCTAGGGTTGGACCTTGGTGCCTAAGTCCAGGCAGGGCCTCCCAGTCCAGAGGGCCCCAAATGACCACTCAGAGAATGGCAGGTGATGGGGCAGTGGCAAACATGTCCAGCATCAGCACCTGGGCAGACCAGGGCCCATTGAGGCTGATGCTGCTTACTGCAGCATCCTTTCTTTATATTTTTTTTAACATTTTATTGCCGGGGAGTGGCCAACTGGACATCTGCAATATGGCTACAGATGCTCATTTTATTATTTTACTTTAAAATAATTACCCTTTTCTACAACAAAACAGTAAATACTTTTGGCATCTGGGCAGCAGAAGCAAACTCCATTTTGTTCCTGTAATCATGAGGGTGCTATACTTTAAGTGAATTTAAAATGCAAATTTGTACATGCTCAGAGTATTTTCTTTTTTAAAATCAGGGTTGTCCAACAATGGTTTTCTGTTTTGCTCCAATATATCAGGAATGTAGAAGTGGTTGTAAATCATGGAATGGGGGTGGTGGTGGTGGGAGAAGAGCAATGTTAACCTTTAAGTCCATGGTCTAAAATTACGTAGCTGCACCACTGAGCTGTTGGGTGAAGAATATACCCATCAGAGCTTGGGGAAATTAACACCCCTCCAGCTAGTAAGCCACCATGAGATCTTATGGAAGGGCAGAGGATAAATCCCTTCAATAAAATAATAAATAACTGGGGGCTTGTCTAAGAGGTGTGTGTGTGTGTGTGAGAGAGAGAGAGAGAGAGAGAGCGCGCACAAGCAGAATGATCATCCAGCTGGAACAATGTCCCTATGAAGAATGGTAACATTTGGTTCTTTTTAGCTTAGAAAAAAGGTAAGTAGGTGGGGACATGATAGAAATGTATAACATTATGCACTGTGTGGAGAAAGTGGACAGAGAGGTTTTTCTCCATCTTTCATAATACTAGAACTCAGGGGTCATCCAAGCTGAAGATGAATGGTGGGAGATTCAGTATAAATAAAGGAAGTACTTCATATAGCACATAGTCAAACTATGGAATTCACTAACACACGACATAGTGATGGCTGCCAACTTGGACAGCTTTAAGTGGATTAGACAAATTCATGGAGGATAAGCTTTACAAAGGCTATGTGGCATGAAGGCTCGGTATCAGAGGCAAGATGCTTGTGAATACCAGGTGCTTGGGGAACATGAGTGGAAGGGTGCTATTGTGCTAATGTCCTGCTTGTGGACTTCCATTGATATCTGGCCACTGCAAGAACAGAGTGTTGGACTAGATGGGTCTGATCCAAGGGAGAATATAGACATATCCCAAATTTTGTTGTGATGTATGATACAGATATTTAAGTACTTCTACAGAATACTTAATATTTTAGTTCTGACAGCAGTAGAGGGGTAATATTTATAATGCTCCAAATTCTAAAACATACTATCAACAGCCCATTGGACATGGGTGGCAATTATATAATGGAATCAAAATCTTACTCACTTTGGCAATTGTAGATCAAAAGATTTGGAGGGACCCCAGTTAGGGAGAACCTCGTCTTTCATTACAGACTTAAAATGTGAAAGGTAGACAAACTGTTTACTGGAAATGTCTTTCATACAGCATTACCATCTTTTCCTGGCAAGGGCTCTGTGTCATTGTTGAATGTCAAGAAGGAACTCAACAGGTGCAACCTTTTCCTATCAGGGTAGAATCTCTACTGTTGAATTTATGTGGCACAGAAGCTTCTGTCCTGGGGAAAAAGTGGCAATGCTAACTCTTAACATTGCTTCTCTGATGTTTCTCACATGCTTAAGGTAAGACTGTCCCAGTGTCCCTGAGTGTCTTGCTGGATGAGGGCCACGTGTAGAGAAATAGGATTTTTTAAAAAAATTATTGTTAGGCAGACAGTCTGAAAAGATGAAGCCCTGCTCAAGGAGTGACCCTTGTCTGGCTTTTGCATTGATCAGTTGTTTATAAGTGTAAATAATTTATCTGGCTGATTTTCAGACTCTTTGATGTAGTAGATAAAGGGACTCAGTAGGTATGGCAGGCAAGGTATTTTGAGATATATTAGTACAGCTTGTCTGTGCTTCTGAAAGACTCTCTAAGCTTTGGATTTTACAATTTAACTCTTATACCGGTTATTTCCTTGAAGCCAGCAGCTTAACCAAAGCATTACGTTGGCATGATTGGATGTTAATATGAGGACTAGCTGGGCTTTGCCTTTCCCATCTTTGTAGCATTTAGTTTGAGGTTTACTTTTAACTCTGCATTAATGAAAGTTTATCTTGCTGATATTGTTTTTGGCTTATCCTTTGTGCATAATCCCTTCATAAAGTAAATGAGCCTTGAACTAAAAAGTAAAAAAGAAGAGAGAGAAGATTTATTGATGAAAGAACAAACTTTAGCTCAAGAAAATAACTTTTTAATTATGCTTTGAAACACGCCCTGTGTGTGGGTGGGTGTGGGCACTGAGAGACTGCAGATGCCTGAGATCTATTACACACATGAACTTAATTCTAGCCATTGCCCACAAAAACAAATCCGCCAACAGAAACCTTAGTTAACTTTGTGAAAGTAATTCTCAAACCAAATGGTAGAAAGTATATGGAAATATGGCCATAAATATGGGCTATAGCTGAGTGGATGAGCAAGTGTCAGTCCAGCTTCCAATGCTTGAGGAATTTGATCTGTGTAAATTCCTATATGAACTGGCCTGAACTGCACCTCCTAGGCTAACGTGCAGATTGGAACGTAGTTCTTTCACACCTCTCTGAATTTAGTGGTGCAGTTCTTGGCTCAAAAATGCAATTAAGAATGTGTATTGTAGAATAACACATAAGTGACAGAAAATACTTTAGAAAAGTCTGTTTTGTGGAAAATACATTGAAAATACAGTTAGTGCAGTTTTTCTTTTAAAAATCACAGATTAATGGAAAAATGGGATGCATTTAGGAATGAACACATGCAAAAGTGAGAAACAGACTGATCCATCCATCTTTCTTCTTCTTGCGCCTTCACTTTCTTCCCTCTCTCCATCCTTTGAGACTTATCATCTGTACCCACTTCCCCAAATCCTGCACTGTCACTCAGTTTTGTTTCCACAACCAGGAGCTATGCTGGTTTCTTCTCACCGCTGTATGTACATTAACCAGATCAGAATTCATAGCAGGCAGGACTAATCCTTTCATGATCCTTCATCAGACAATACCCTGACAACATCATCTTCAGCCATCAGTCCCATCATGACATCAGGTTGGTAGAGGGTTCAAAGAGCGTGTGTGTGTGTGCATATCCCATTCTAGGAGGTTTACTTAGAAGGTAAAAGTAGCACGAGTGGGTACCTGAGAAGCTCTCTCCCCACCCCATATCAGGCACCTATTCTCAGCATGACACACCAGTGAGATGTAGATCTAAAAACAAAACCTCACCAATCATAGCTTCCAATTTTAAGTAGTAGCAGCCTGATGCAGCGAGCTCAAGTCTGAAAGCAGAAATGTAGGTACAGAAGGTGGGAACTGTGTAAATCAGCCTTCCCCAAGCTAATGCCCTCCAGATGTGCTGGACTGTAATGGCCATCATTGCTGGGAATGATGGGAGCTGCAGCCCAACACATCTGGAGAAAACATAAGAGCTATGGTGGATCAGACTAAGGGTCCATCTAGTTCAGCATTCTGTTTACACAGTGGCCAACCAGCTGCCCATGGGAAACCTACAAGCAGGACACAAGTGCAACAGCACCATCTCTCCCACCCATGTTCTCCAGCAACTGGTAGTACATAGGCATACTGCCTCTGTTACTGGAGGTAGTACATAGCCATCAGGATTAGTAGCCACTGATAGCCTTCTCCAGGAATTTGTCTAACCCCCCTTTTAAAGCCATCCAAATTGGTGGCCATCACTATGTCTTATGGTAACGAATTCCATGGTTTGACTATGTGCTGTGTGAAGAAGTCCTTTTATTGTCCTGAATCCCCCACCAGTCAGCTTCATGGGATGACCCTGGGTTCTAGTATTATGAGAGATCATTCTCCACACCATGCATACTTTTGTACACCTCTGTCATCTCTCCTTTTTTTCCAAGCTAGACAACTCCAGCTGTTGTAAGCTTCCCTCATAATATGGGAGTTGCTCCAGCCCTTTGAGCATTTTAGTTAATCCTTTCTGCACTTTTTCCAGCTCTAAAATACCTTGTTTTAGGTGTGGTGACCAGAACTGTACACAGCATTCTATGCCAGCCTAGGAAAGGCCAGTGGAAACTATCAATGTAAAGACTGGTTCTTGTGGATGAAAGGAAGCAGGTTGGTCTCCAGGAAAGGTTTAACTTAAGTTTAGACAGCCATTCAAAGTATGCATTTTCATGGCTCTTACAACATTTCTCTTAGAAAGAGAAAAAAGTTTTAAAGCTAGCCAAGAAGACTTTTCCTGTGTCTTATAAAACAAATCAGTAATAACATCACACCATCAGTACACATCTGTGACAAGTTCAAGTTAGCTTATGAAAGAGGAAAGGCAATGAAGGTAGGCCATGAGCCCCTCTGGTGCCTGTACAGGCTTGGGTGGACTGCTTGTCCTCTGGAGTCAGCTATGGGGGCAGCCAAGTGTGTGCGCAGATTTTCCAAGTGTGCTCAGTGATCAAGAACAGATGGGGGTTAATTTTATGCAATGGGTGTCTGCTTCCAAGATACTCAAGTGGGAGCAGCTGCATGCTTCTTAAGCATAAGCAGCCTTGACAGATGACTAACCCAGCAATCAATAGGACTGGTTGACTGAATCCTGAATTTTACACACACACACATTCTCATATTACTATTTTTAAAAGAAAGATTCTTGCCTTTTGACCCCAACACCCCCCAGTGCGAACCCTTTTACACTGAAGTTTAGCAACTGGGTAATTTGGAGGAGACCGAGTGGGAAGGACAACGTGGGCCGGGTTGCCCCCTCAGCAAATCCTAATCAACAGCTTTTGTCATGTTCTTCCATGTGTAGGAACAGGCTGCTCACCAGGTTCTCATTGCCTTCATTACTTCATGGAAGGAGGAAAGTGAGGAAACACCCTGGGCTTTTTTGTTTAGTGAATTTTTCAAAGCCTGAGCATCACATTGATTTGAAGATTAGCTATGGGTAAGTTCAGAATGCCTTTTTGGCAATCAAAGGGTTCTCCCACATGCAGCTGCCTGCCATGCGCTGCCTTGTGCTGCTATCTTCCACAGTTTTTGCTTTTGTTCCTTTATCTTCAAATGCAAGCAAACAGTGACTTTTTTCTACTGTGAAAACAATTGATTAGTCATTTCTAAAACCCAAACACACACCTCTGCAGATGTGCCCAAAGTGACATTAAGGCAGTTGTGACTGGGGAAGCTGGCATTATGGTTTGCAGGCATTCTCTTCTCCTGGATTAGTTCTTTTTTTGAATGATTGGGGTGGGGGGAGTTTTGTAAAACTGCAGTAGTAAACTAAGGTTTTGCTAAAGATACAGCCTTGGAACCTATATCTTTAGGGAAAGGAGTTGATTTCTGTCAACTCTTTCCCACATTTGCAACCCACCCCACCAGTCCCAAGGGTCTCCCATCCCTTGGGAGGGGACACAAGAGGCTGCAAAGGGAAGCCAAAACCGGGAAAGGCCCCTTCCCTGAATGAAACTGTGTTCTGTTCACAGAGGGAAAATTAGGGTTCTAGTAATAAAAATCAATAATAAATATTTCTTTGAATGCCACTGTGAGCACATATATTAGGGAACAAACTCACTAAATTCAGTATTACTTTTACATAAACATGCATAGGATCACACTGTTTAAAGTTCATCAGAAGAAGCTAACCAGGAAGAGCTAGATGCACCTGATCTCGTCTGATCTTGGAAGCTAAGCAGGGTCAGCCCTGGTTAGTACTTGGATGGGAAACCACCTGGGAATCAGGCTTCCTGTACTAAACAGGGGGTTGTACTCGATGGTCTTGTAGGCCCCTTACAACCCTATGATTCTATGACAAGTATTGTTCTATGACAAAGCAGCCTTACCCAACTGGGTGGCACCCAGATGTTTTGGCTCCAGCTCCCAGCATTTCTGACCATTGGCCTTGCTGACTGGGGCTGAAGGGAGTCAAAGTCCAAAATATTTGGAGGGCACCAGGTTGGGGAAGAGTGAGCTAAAGCAACAAGACTATTGAGATGACAAGTGCTAAAAATCACTGAGGGAAGTAGGGGTTGCAAGGAAGCTGAATGAATCAACATGCACCTGAACAATTGTGTGTCTGAAGAACTATGTCAAATAGACGGAAAGGGGCATGAAGTTTTAGAACTGACAAATTAAGAAATAAAAAGCAGAACATCTTAGAATTCTTCAAGAACCCAAAGGTGAAACTGATGGACGTTAATTAAAAAAAACATAACTTGGTAATGTAACAGCAGTTAATGTAACAGCAGGGTTTGGTTTTTTTTAAGCATAATTGAGGGCATATAATCCAAGCAACATTTGACCTATCTACCTAAAATTTGTCTTAAATAAATTGGTGGAAAACATGGTTAAGGTTAGAATTATTAAACACATAGAAGGGAAAAGCTTGCTGAGGAAGGATTGGCATAGTTTCTTCAAAGGGAAGTCTTACTCTTGCCTCAGTAACCAAATTCTTGGAGTTTGTCAACAAACACAGATGGAGGGGGAATCAAGTGCTACTAGACATTTGGTGCTTGGCTTTTCAGAAACCTTTGGCAAAACTCTTTAAGAAAAATGTCTGCATTTCCTGAGGAGTTCAATAAGAGGATGCATCCACTTATGGATTGGCAACTGATAAAGAGACAGAAAGTGGGGATAAATTGACAGCTTTTACATTTCAAGGCTGCAAAAAGTCCGTGGGGATTCTCTGAGGACCAGTATTGAGATGTTTTATCTGCTTTATCTTATTCTTAAATTTAAAGCTGGAATTTGAGGGTGGGGGTTAAGCAGTGAGCAAACCAAGTTTGTAGATGGCGCTCAGGTATTCAGGACAGTCAAATGCAAAGCAGAATGTGAAGAATGAAGGATCTCTCCAAACTTGGTGAATGGTTTCTCAAGCCAATGCTGTATACTTGCTTCTTTGCACAGCTCATAATTAACTTATGAAACACAGTGCTTCAAGATATGGTGCAAGCCACTACCTTAGATGCCTTAAAAAAAAAAAAAAAAGGATTTAGTCACTTCAGAGAAGATAGGCCCTGTCAACAGTATGTAATGATTATAGCTAAATCAAATCTCCATGTTCAGAGGCAGTGTACTTCTGAATACCAAATGCAAGGTACAAACACAGGTACAGTCATCACATTCATGCCTTAAGCTTCCAGAGGCATCTGGCTGCCTCAGATACCTTAAATTAATTGATTGTCCTCTCTGCTTTCCCCTCTAAAAGAAAGGGAAAAATTTCCACCAGCCGCTACCCAATTCTGAACGGCTACTCAGTTCAGAATCATCCAGGACAAATGCTTCCTGTCCATCTTCTCCCATCCAGATAGACCAATCCTAAAGTGTATTTTTCACTGGCATTGCCTCCAGGCCGGAAAACAAATCAGCAGCCAATCACCAGTGCCTTGGTAGACACTTTGACTCCACCACTCAATCCCCGCTCTCCTGTCTGACAGGGCAGGGGCTCGTTTCGTTTTTCTGCACTGTTGTTGTTCAGTCGTTCAGTCGTGTCCGACTCTTCGTGACCCCATGGACCATAGCACGCCAGGCCTTCCTGTCCTGCACTCTCTCCCGGAGCATGCTCAAGTTCATATTCATTGCATCCGTGATGCTATCTAGCCTCTCATCCTCTGCCGTCCCCTTCTCCTTTTGCCTTCAGTCTTTCCCAGCATCAGGGTCTTTTCCAGAGAGTTTTCTCTTCGCATTAGGTGGCCAAAATATTTGAGCTTCAGCTTCAGTATCTGTCCTTCCAATGAGCACTCAGGGTTGATTTCCTTTAGGATGGACTGATTTGACCTCCTTGCAGTCCAGGGGACTCGTAAGAGTCTTCTCCAGCACCACAGTTCGAAAGCATCAATTCTTCGGCGCTCAGCCTTCCTTATAGTCCAGCTCTCACAGCCATACATTACTACTGGGAAAACCATAGCTTTGATTAGACAGACCTTTGTCGGTAAGGTGATGTCTCTGCTTCTTACTATGCTGTATTTTCTGCACTAGCACCCCACGATTCAGAGCTAGTGTTGGGAAACAAATTCATTCGGTTCACATTTCAGTGTGAACTTACCAGATGCGCACTTCCTGAACCAAAACACGAACCCGAATGCTGTTTGCCGTCAAATTCCATGCATTTCTGAAGTTTGTGATGCAATCTTAAAATGTGGACAAAAAGTGTGCGTTTTAAGAAAGGCATACACTTTTCTTGTCTTTTTTAAGTGCACAAAATGTGCAGGTTTGGAAAAATGCAGACCAGAACACTTTATTCATGGGGAGCTTGCTTTAAAAATGTATGTGTTTCAAAAGTATGCATAAAATGCATGTATTTAAAAATGCGTACAAAAATCCATACTTTTAAAAAAAATTGTGCACAAAAATCTGAAGACATTTTCATATGGATGAAAAAATAATTCTGAGTCCAATTAAATGCAGAAATCAGACAGAATAAAGTTAAAAGGTTTTTTAAAAAAACAAAAACAAGAACCTGAGCAAAATTGAACTTGACAGATTCACTACTCAGAGTCTAAAAAGGGGGGGAAAGGGAAAATATCATGTGCACTGATCAATACTTTTTTTTGTTTGCTTGCTTTTTTCCAACATGGTGAGTTTCACTGCACTGTCATCAATGAATAAAGAGCTGTCTCTGGCCATGGCTACTAACTGGTCAGGATTAGACAGTGATAGGGGGGAAGTATTCTGCACAAGCTTCAAAGTACTCTCATCTTTAACGTTACTTCACATGTTATGGGACTGGGCACTGACATTCAACAGAGGTCCTAGGTTGAAGCCCTGGTTCCAATTCATCTTTGAATGAGCATTGTTCAAAGCTAGCATCAGTAGTGGTTCTATGGTGCCTAATAATGCATCTCTATGAATCTATTTCATTGCCGAAAGCCAATGATGATGAAGTTATTAGCATATGCCCATCTAGCCTTAAGAGGCATGGATACCCCTTCAGTATTCTAAACCTTCCTGGCTTTGAAGGGTTTATGGTTAGACCTGCTACTGGTTATTTCCCAGCATTTCTTTTGGCTGAGGAAATCAAATAGCTGGGATGAAAATTTTGGTTGGGAAAAAAGATAAGGGTCAGAAGTGAGGAACTGCTGTAGTACAATGGCAGCAGGAGCAGGACTTCGGAGGCCTCTCTCAGACCTTGATGTGCTGGAGAAAAGAGGGCGGGAGAAGCACAAGAGCAATTGGACAAGATTAAGCTCTTCAAACATAGGAGCTTTGCTGCGATGTGAATATGGCAAGCTAACTGGTGGGCGGTCTGCGGTTCTTTATAAGGACAGAACACCGTGCCCTATATTCTATTGCACTTCCAGTATTAACACTGACACATCTTTCATGCTTTTTTATTAAGGAAAAGAGACTGTCATTCAGGCAGCATCTACTCAGGCCTCTTGTTGATCAGAAGAAAGGTGGAGTAGCTGGTTCTTTCTGTGTCCTGTAACAGTCGGAATTTTATGTGTGTCTCACTTTGTGCTGTATTTCAAGCTTCATACCATTGCCTGAAAGATAAACTGACTTTGCTTTTTGCTTGACTTTTTAACTTCCTATCTGTGGCTTTGGTGGCCCCCCTCAATCAGATGCACCAATGGGAAGCCTGCAAACAGGACTCAAGGGCAATAACCATGTCTGGTTGTTGTTCCCCAGCAACTGGTCCGTCTGATCTTGGAGTTAAAACCTTCAGGATTATGGGGTATGTCCAGGTGGGCACTCTTTATCTGCTTGGCCGTGATTGAATTTAATTTGGAGTACAGAATGTGTTCCGGTGGGCAGTCACAGTTCATTTGGGAAACCAGCGAAGGCAAAAGCTAAAGCCTACCCAATCCATAAACCTTGTCAGCATTTGACTTAAGACAGTGCTTAACATTACTAAGCATTGAATGAAATGAATTAAAATGGCAGGGTCCTGCTGGCAGGTTTACGATGGACTGAGGGCATTGGCAGAAGCTGCAGATATCATCACTGCTTCCTTCTACTCAAGCCTTTTTGACTGCCTTTTTACTGTGCCTAATTTTCAACCACAAAAATTGTGGGAGCAAAAGGGGAGGATGTTGGGGAGAAAGTTTCATGACTCTCCCTTGCTTACGCAATATTTGCAAGTGTTTCTTTTCCCATGGAGCAGCATTGGCACATTTAAAAAAAAAAAAAATGGGGATATTTATTATTACGTTTATGGCCCACCTTTTTTCCTCTTGCAAGGAACCCAAATCAGCTTACATGGTCTTCCTCGTCTCCATTTTGTCCTCACAGCAACCCTGTGAGGTAGGTTAGGCTGAGAGTCAGTGACTGGTTCAAAGTCACCCAGTGAGCTTCATGGCCGAGTGAGGACTAGAACCCAGATCTCTCAAGTCCCAGTCCAATACTTTAACCACTACACCACACTGGGTCTCCTGATGCAATCTCAGCTGCTCAGTAATCATGTAGACAATGCAATGATATCACATTGTCATGCAGTCAGCCGTACTTGGCTACATGGTGATGTTATTAGGGTCAGCCTTGTTTCCCAGTAAATGTGTGTGTGTGGTGTATGTGGGGATGAAACTTGTATGACTTCAGGTAGGAGGGAGCGTACTTTACTTATTTCCAAGATGGTCCAAAGAGACTGAGAGCTTCTCTCTCTCTCTCTCTCTCTCTCTCTCTCTCTCTTTCAACTTTAAAGTGGTAATCTGCTGTTCTAAGTAGTGCCTTGAGTGCTCACAGCTGCCTGGCAGCCAAGTGCTTTGAAAAAAATAGTCACTAATGCCCTGGGAACAACACTGCATCCTCACGTAGCATTGCTCCTTGGACATTACCAACTGGTTTGGCAAAAAAAAAAACCTGCTTTGTACACTCGGACCGCTGCTTGGAGCAGTGGACTATCTTTAAAATTTAAAGAAAGAAAGGAGGAAGGGAGAAAACATGCTTGGACCACCTTATAAGTAAGTTAAGTAGTACTCTCTTGCCTACTGAATATTTTCCCCTCAGCCATACATTTGAAACCCCTCTGGAACTTTGAAACTTTGGGAGGGGTTTCGCTACACCCAAGCTTCCCTGAAAACAGCAAAAAGAGCCAGGCTGAAATTCTCATCTCGACCCTAGACCTTACAAAGTCAAATCAGACTGAAGGCAGGGAAGCTTTACCCTCACACTGAATAGGTACCCTGACAAGGTACATAGTCAATCAGGTTTTGCCACACAATGATGTTGTGTTTTGTCTTTGCCCAGCTTTTTCTAATGAAATTGCGAATATTTTAAAAAAATGATTTTTAAATTGTTTTTCTCACTGACAATCACTATAGGCTGTTGTTTATGATTTTACCATTTCTGATATTCACAAGATCATACACATAAAATATAAATATGCACACACACACACACACACACACACATTTTTTTCAGGTGATTATCGTTTATGATATTTTGAAGTTCCCTCTGCAATAATATGAGATAGTAGTAAGACAGGGGATGGGATTTAAGATAAAATATACCCAGTACTGACAGCCTTAGAAATGGCTGATTGTGATTAAAGAATGTATGTATAGTGTGTGTGTCAATTTAAATGATTAATTAGCCAAGTAGATGTTACAGAATTTTGATACCGATAGTCTGTGGTTCTTTGATGAAGATGCATTTCCCTTGACTAAAAAAATATTTTGTTATTTAAGAAACACATTTTTGATACTTTTTCTGAATTAAGAGATTTATGCACCTTGTCTACAACAATGATTTTGGCATTAAATACCTTTTAGCAGGAGCATTTGTGTTTAAAACCCACATTTTAAAACTCTGAGTATTGTGATAATTGATACATGCTTCAGTCCTAGAGTGTATGTGTAAGTTATATAGAGTTAAATAGTATCTATTATCTTTTGCTTGTTATTGATTCTGACTTATTCAAGACAACATCCATTCATTTGTACTGCCTATCATTTGGAGAACATGTGATTCTAACTGGTGGTTAGTAACACTGTAATGGTGTAAATATTTATTGATATCTGTCCTAATGCATGTATAGCATTGCCTTTCTCTAGCGGCTCAAACTGCTGTCCTATTATGTAGTGTGGATAGCCTGTTTATAATTCCAAGGGCCTGTTCTTCAGGGGACTTGACTTTGGTGTTATAAAGCCATTTTATTGTTCACTTAACAGCCACCTCTAATGCTTATTTTCCCTTCCTGCAGTTCTTCAGCAACGCAATAGCCCCTTGGTGCCAGCACCAAGTGCTGACCTTGCATCTTCCATGCTGCCACCAAGGTAATACATATAAATACAGAAAATCTCTAGCTCTTGTGCTGGAATGTAACTAATTTCAAAGCTATCAAAATACAGTTGCTGCTGCTGCTGTTGCTAGAAAAAAGGAAACCAATGGCTTACCCCATTGCCATACCCTTTTCCAATTTGTCTCATAAAGAAGAGAATCTCATGAAAAATGCAAACAAATACTATTTTTAAAAAATAAAAATGCAAATTAAAAATAGAATCAGTTCTGAATAGCCCACAATTATAAGATACCGGATTTACAGTGCAAAGACCAATTTAATTTTGAGAACATAATAGGCTGGGAATCGTCTTCTGAGAAAGGTCTTTTCTTTCTAGAATTAGATTTATTGTGTTTTCTCCTGTGTTTCAGAAATAGCTATTTTAAAAATAAGCAGTTCTTTGAATAGCTGGCACTAGTATAGTGAAGGCTGGAGCTTCAGTGCTGTGAAATGAGAGATGCTTGGGGTGGCTGTACATATTTTAAGGTTGCCAAGTGGATGCCACCAAAATCAGCCTCCCTGCTGTGACTAGTTCTCTCTGCTCTGGGTGTAGCAGAAAAACCTTATGAAGTAGATCCCTACTATCATATCAGGAATGTCTCTGAAAAATGGTGGGTCCTTGATTCCACCACATGTCCCTGAAGACCATGGGCTAAATGACTTAATGTGATGGTGCTGATCCATATGGATAGTTACTCAAAATGTTAACTGCTGGGCCATGGAGAATGTGCCATGGAAAGGCTGTTTTAAGTGGTGATTATTATGTTTGCACTGAGTCCCTGGCTTTGCATGGTGTTCTCATCAGCAGCTTCTCTTCCCAATGCTGGCAGAGTCCCTCCTGGCTTTGTATGGACACTCCATGGATGCTGTGTGAACTGACTTGGCCGGTGCCAGGAAGAGTGGCTACGCTTCCTGCTGCCAGCAGAGTCCCCTGCTGCCCACATCCCTGCTGTTATCTCCATGCTGAGGTTGGGGATAACAGTGGGCATTCCCTTGGCCGGTGGGGGGGAGGATTCCTTCAGGAGTGGGGCTTGTAGGCCAAGCCTTGCCCCCTGGAGCTACCCCAGGAGGCTCCACAGGCCAGACTGGGGAGCCCAGCAGCTCAGATTAGGTTCTCAGGCTGGGGGTTCTGCACCCCTGCACTAGTGACTCTGATCCATAGTCCAGTAAGTACTCTGCACTCATGGAACTTGTAACCTTGGACTTTCCTATTCAATTCAACGCAAGTGTGTGTGTGTGTGGAGTTCTGAGTGCTCAGAGTAAGGTGGACACAGAGCGACTGTTCAGACAACATGCTAACCCACACTCAGTGGTTGAGTGTGGGTTGTTGTTGTTGAACCGTGGGTTGTTTGTTGAACTGTGGGTTAGCGTGTTGTCGAAACGTCCACAGGGTGGCTTGTTAACCATGCAGTGTGGCTTGCTAACCACCCTGAACAACCCAACAGCAAATCATGGGTTCTCAAGGTGGCTTGTTCAAGAAAATAAGCCACACTGCATGGTTAACAAGCTGCCTTGCAGAAAATGTCCTGGATTCAGACAACACGCTAACCCGCAGTTCAACAAACAACCCACGGTTCAACAACAACCCACACTCAACCACTGAGTGTGGGGTAGCATGTTGTTTGAACAGCCCCAGAAAGAGCATGCATGTGCAAGAAGGAGAAAGATGGATGGAGAGGGAGCAAAGATACACAGGCACATAAAGTAAAGGGAGTCCCATGTTGAAGGGTGGTGGTTTGTTTGTTTTTTTAAAGTTCCTGAATCTGGAAAATCCTAAGACTGCTGAGTGGACACTGATGGGAAAATGGCCTGTTTCACCATCTTCAAAATAATTGAGATCACACAGCTAGCCAGTAGCAGTGGACCCAAACTAGGTCATGTTCTGAGGGCACATGATGCAGCCACCTTGCTGAAGCTAAGCGTGCTTGGGTTTGGTCAGTGCCTGGATGGGTGGCCTAGAAACCCAACATGTGCTGCCTTGAGTTCCATGGTTGAAGAAAGGCAAGCAATGCATATATCAAATGGTTAGCTAAACACACCTGATTCTTAATACATTGTTCATTAACCGATGTGGCAACTCTGAGGAAGCTTTTAGGCACAGAATCATCACAGTTGTACTATCATCTCCTGGGATACTCTAATTATATATCTAGCTCAATTAGCTTTTAGGGAAGGGTGGGGGAAAAACTTCTGTGTTAAAGCCTTGATGGAGAATTATTAGTAACTGAATTAAAAGGCAAGGATTCCATTTTATTTCACAATAATAAAGGCATCATGTATAAAATATCTCCAAATTACCAGCCAACTAAATTTAGAGCTCTGTTATGAGGTGAAATGAAAGGTAAAATGAAGAGGGGGAAAAAATCTTTGAGAAGCTATGAGACAAAGAACAAGAGCAGCATTATCCAAGAAATAAGATGGAAACATAATTAACCACCCAGCATTATGCGGAAAGATGTAAAATCGTAATGGGAGAAAAAATTAGGTGAAATGGTATAGCTAGTTCCAGTTTATTTCTGCTTTATAAATCATCACTATCTATCTAGGATGATACAGGTTTAGCTAAGGACAGGAGATTGCTAGGTATAGTGGTGGGGCCAATGACCAACTGAATAATACTTCAGTCTTGTTTCTGACCCCTTCATGGATCACTGCCTTGTTGTGGCGAAGGGGCTTGCGTAACTCAGTGAAGCCATAAGCTATGCCGTGCAGGGCCACCCAAGACGGACAGGTCATGGCAGAGGGTTCTGACAAAATGTGGTCCACTGGAGAAGGAAATGGCAACCCACTCCAGTATTCTTGCCAAGAAAACCCCATGGAACGTATCGCAAGGCTAAAAGATATGACGCCGGAAGATGAGCCCCTCAGGTCGGAAGGTGTCCAATATGCTACTGGGGAAGAGCAGAGGGTATTTCCAAGTAGCGCCAGAAAGAGTGAAGCGGCTGGGCCAAAGCCGAAAGGACACTCAGCTGTGGATGTGTCTGGCGGTGAAAAGAAAATCCGATGCTGTAAAGAACAATATTGTTTAGGAACCTGGAATGTCAGATCAATGAATCAAGGTAAGCTGGAGGTGGTCAAACATGAGATGGCAAGATTGAACATCGACATCTTGGGAATCAGTGAACTAAAATGGACAGGCATGGGCGAATTTAATTCAGGTGACCATCATATCTACTATTGTGGGCAAGAATCCCTTAGAAGAAATGGAGTAGCACTCATAGTCAACAAAAGGGTGGGAAAAGCAGTACTGGGGTACAATCTGAAAAATGATAGAATGATCTCAGTACGAATCCAAGGCAAACCATTCAACATCACAGTAATTCAAGTCTATGCCCCAACCACTGAGGCCGAAGAAGCTGAGGTTGATCGGTTCTATGAAGACCTACAACACCTTCTAGAACTAACACCAAAAAAAGATGTCCTCTTCATCATAGGGGATTGGAATGCTAAAGTAGGAAGTCAAGAAATCACCGGGATAACAGGCAGGCATGGCCTTGGTGTACAAAATGAAGCAGGACAAAGGCTAATAGAGTTTTGCCAAGAGAACATGCTGATCATAGCAAACACTCTTTTCCAACAGCACAAGAGGCGACTCTACACATGGACGTCACCAGATGGTCAATATCGAAATCAGATTGATTATGTCCTTTGCAGCCAAAGATGGAGAAGCTCCATACAGTCAGTAAAAACAAGACCTGGAGCTGACTGTGGCTCAGATCATGAGCTGCTTCTTGCAAAATTTCGGCTTAAATTGAAGAACGTCGGGAAAACCACTAAACCGTTCAGGTATGACCTCAGTCATATCCCTTCTGAATATACAGTGGAGGTGAGGAATAGATTTCAGGGATTAGACCTGATAGACAGAGTGCCTGAGGAACTATGGACGGAGGTCCGTAACATTGTTCAGGAGGCAGCAACGAAATCCGTCCCAAAGAAAAAGAAATGCAAGAAAGCCAAGTGGCTGTCTGATGAGGCTTTACAAGTAGCTCACGAAAGAAGGGAAGCGAAAAGCAAGGGAGAAAGGGGAAGATATAGCCAACTGAATGCAGAGTTCCAGAGAATAGCAAGGAGAGACAAGAAGGCCTTCTTAAATGAACAATGCAAAGAAATCGAGGAAAACAACAGAATGGGGAAGACTAGAGATCTCTTCAAGAAAATTGGAGATCTCAAGGGAACGTTTTGTGCAAAGACGGGCATGATAAAGGACAAAGAAGGCAGGGACCTAACAGAAGCAGATGAGATTAAGAAGAGGTGGCAAGAATATATAGAAGAACTATACAGGAAAGATCTGAATGTCCCTGATAGCCATGATAGTGCGGTCACTGAACTTGAGCCGGACATCCTAGAGAGTGAAGTCAAGTGGGCCTTAGGAAGCATTAGTAACAACAAAGCTAGCGGAGATGACAGTATTCCAGCCGAGCTATTTAAAATCCTAAAAGATGATGCTGTTAAAGTGCTGCATTCAATATGCCAACAAATCTGGAACACTCAACAGTGGCCACAAGACTGGAAAAGGTCAGTTTACATTCCAATTCCAAAGAAGGGCAACGCCAAAGAGTGTTCAAACTACTGCACCATTGCGCTCATTTCACATGCCAGCAAGGTGATGCTCAAAATCCTACAAGCTAGGCTTCAGCAGTATGCGAACCGAGAACTACCGGAAGTACAAGCTGGGTTTAGAAGAGGCAGAGGAACTAGAGATCAAATCGCCAACATTCGCTGCATCATGGAGAAAGCAAGAGAATTCCAGAAAAACGTCTATTTCTGCTTCATTGACTACGCTAAAGCCTTTGATTGTGTGGATCACAACAAACTGTGGCAAATTCTGAAAGTGATGGGAATACCAGACCACCTTACCCGTCTCCTGAGAAACCTGTACGAGGGTCAAGAAGCAACAGTAAGAACCAGACATGGAACAACCGATTGGTTCAAAATTGGGAAAGGAGTACGACAAGGCTGCATATTGTCACCCTGCTTATTTAACTTATATGCAGAGTACATCATGAGAAATGCCGGGTTGGATGAATCACAGGTCGGAATTAAGATTGCCGGGAGAATTATCAACAACCTCCGATATGCAGATGATACCACCCTAATGGCAGAAAGTGAAGAGGATCTCAAGAGCCTCTTGTTGAGGGTGAAAGAGGAGAGTGCAAAAGCTGGTTTGAAACTCAACATTAAAAAAACTAAGATCATGTCATCTGGCCCTATCACTTCCTGGCATATAGAAGGGGAAGAAATGGAAGCAGTGACAGATTTTACTTTCTTGGGCTCCAAGATCACCGCAGACGGTGACTGTAGCCATGAAATTAAAAGACGCTTGCTCCTTGGGAGGAAAGCTATGGCAAACCTAGACAGCATAGTAAGAAGCAGAGACATCACCTTGCCAACAAAGGTCCGTCTAATCAAAGCTATGGTTTTCCCAGTAGTAATGTATGGCTGTGAGAGCTGGACTATAAGGAAGGCTGAGCGCCGAAGAATTGATGCTTTCGAACTGTGGTGCTGGAGAAGACTCTTACGAGTCCCCTGGACTGCAAGGAGGTCAAATCAGTCCATCCTAAAGGAAATCAACCCTGAGTGCTCATTGGAAGGACAGATAATGAAGCTGAAGCTCCAATATTTTGGCCACCTAATGCGAAGAGAAAACTCCCTGGAAAAGACCCTGATGCTGGGAAAGACTGAAGGCAAAAGGAGAAGGGGACGGCAGAGGATGAGATGGCTAGATAGCATCACGGATGCAATGAATATGAACTTGAGCACGCTCCGGGAGACAGCGCAGGACAGGAAGGCCTGGCGTGCTATGGTCCATGGGGTCACGAAGAGTCGGACATGACTGAACGACTGAACAACAACAACAACAACTTGTTTCTGAAGTACTCAAGCAAAATCCTTCCCGCATCCACACTACCCCTATGCAATAGCAAGTGTTAATTTCATAGGTAGGGTGTGAATGACTAGACAAAACATGCCCTGGGGATTATTCTGTGTGTGATGCAAAAGTATAAGCTACAAGTGGGATATCCAACAAAATGTTGCCATGTGTAGTGCTCCTATGCAGTGTCCCAGTCAGTTATGGGCTTTTCTACATGAGGCATTTATTGTGCACTCGTCATTCCCTACTCACAGTTGTTTACAGGTTTTTTAGATGACGTTGTGACCCTCCAGTTTCCCTTCAGTGTCTAAAGAGCACTTTCGGTGAGGTTTTTTTAGAGCAGGGAAAATGCGGCATTTAATTGTGAAAATGAAAGAAAGTGCAATTTCTTCTTGTGTATTTGTGCTATTCTGCTATACCACAGTGCCACCTAGAGGTTTTGTAGTGGAAAAACAGGAAAGGTTCCTTGTGTGGTGCTTGGATTTCAATTCTGTGATGAAACTGAAAGTAGATACAGAGGATTAACAGCTGATTTATACCATCATGTACAAAAGCTCTGTCTACCTACAGCCATCTTCCCTGACCTGACACCTCTAGATGTGTTAGACCATTGGCCTTACTATCTGGGAATTATGGGAGTTGCAGTCTAACACATCTGGAGGTGTAAGTTTGGGGAAGGTCAGCCTACAAGGTACTCCATTCCATTCCTCCCCTCACCCACTTTTTCTGTTTCCTTCTCCAATACTCAGTCAGCATACCATAGCCACTGAGCAGGCTCTGTCCCCATTGGGCTGTTGGGGGGAGGTCCCTCCTAGGTTTTTTTTTTTTTAAAAAAATTGAAGATATTTTGTATTTCTGCAAGCCTTGGATTTCCCCTGAGTCTGCTAATATCTTCCTCTTGTGTGTGGGTGGTGCTGTTTTGGCTGCATAAAGATTCATATTCACCCATGAACTTCAGGAATATATAATCTGTGGAAATGGTTTGGAAATCTCTTTAAGACTAAAGTAACCTAGTACAGTCTATCCATAGAAGGCGTTGGGCCAACAAATCCCTGTGAGAGATAGATACAGTTTCCTTGTTTCTTTCTGTTTTTGTTGTTTTCTTTCAGTGAATTAGAGTTCAAGGAGAGTCTGAGTTTTTCTACACAAGGCTGTTAATCCACTTTACTTTTGGTTTTGTCACAGATTTAAGATCCGACCACTAAATGAGGAGCGTTTCCTTTCCCTGCTTTTCTGCTACATATCCTCTAGATGGCACTGTGATATAGCAGATTAGTGCAAATATTATATTACACATGAGGAAATTGTGCTTCCTTTGCTTTCACAATTAAATGCTGCATTTTCTCTGCTCTAAAAGAAACTCGCTGAAAGTGCTAGTTAGACACAGAAGCAAAACTGGAGGGTTATGAAGTCATCCAAAGAACCTCTAAACAACCATAAATAGGGAATGACGGGTGCACAATAAATGCCTCATGTATGCCACTGTGTTTCAGCGCTCTCCATTCCAAGTTCTGTTTTTGAACTGCATTCACATTTCTGTAGGAGTCCCTAATAACAGATGAGTCAAAATGAATCTCTCCATCATTACCTTTGTTCATCACCTTTGGACATATCAGCCTTTGTCTGAGATGGTGGCAGGAGATTGTGATTCTCAGGCCCATCCAGACCAAGTCCCAAACCTGTGCCCTGTGGCTGATATAAGTACAAGGGTAATTTGTGTCCTGCCCACTGCGAGTTTCCAATTAACTGTGTCCCCCAGGAAGTGAAGTCATTTGTTCTGACTTTCCCCAGACACAAGATAAATATGCTTGCTCTGACTTTATTTCTCTCTCTTTCTCCTCATAAAGCTCTAAATCTATCCATCTGCCCTTCGCATGATCCACCCTATGCTTCTGAAACCCGAGGTTATCCTGTTACAGTTAGACCCCCCAAAGCCCACTTCTCCACTTTGTGGGGAGTATCCTCCGCACTCCTGACTTGGCAAACTATAACTCCACTCTTCTATAACTCTTCACCTTCGGGGTGACATAATTTGAGCTTTTATTGATGATTGCACACATTTTACTATTCCAGCACACCCAAGGCTCCTAGGAACACATCTTGCTGTTAAATTACATGGTATGTGACTCCCTTGGAACAATGCTATTAAGGATATGAACCCGAAGTGTTTGTTCTGCCTAATGAAACTGTGATGGGGCCCATTCAGGAGGCAACCAAGGAGATGCCAAAAACATGGACTCATGTTTTATTAAAGGGCATATCAGTGAAGATGTTCTCATGGAAAAAAGTGCATGAAATATTCATGCCCAGACTTAATGTGCAATAAAAGCACCTATGGATGGGGTGGTGCCCTGCTCCAGGCATCAGTCCAGCGTACAAGCTTCCAGTCTCCCCTCTTTGTGGATTAGCACCCCTAGCATTGCAGCCTTTTCTCACATGCTCTACAAGGGCTCTACATGGACAAACACAATGCCAGTCACACGGCCTTGCCTTTTTTCTTGGAATGCCACTGATACAGCTGGCAAGAGAGCTGGAGACTCCTTTAAATAAAGGAGAAAGATAAATGTCTTCATTAATGGCCTGAAAAACAGGAGATCCTATAAAAGTAGTTTTTAAAAACTCAGATCAAAGTTTTCTTTCTCAAATTTGGAGCAAAAGGGTATGTTTTGGGACAGAACCAGTGGTTTCCTTCTGGCAAATTAATGTCGGTCAGTTTGACTTCCTGATATCATACCTCGTTATGTCGTTATATGCGGTCAGGTAAGCCGCATTTCCTACTAGAATGACTTTGGGCCAAACTTCGCCTGACCTTACATGTGTCTTTGCATCTAACCTGGTAGGTTTTTAAAAATGCAGATTGGATCAGCTGGGGTGGGAGGCTGATAATTAACAGGGTAAGAGCAGGCATGTGGAGGGAATGTAACCATTTCCTGCCCAGTGGTAGCCCTGAAGAAAATACTTCTTTTGAAGCTGACACCACTAAGGGATTTCCTCCTAATGTACATGCACACGCACGCACACACACACACACACACACACACTTGTATCCCATCCTTCCTCTGAGCAACTCAGGGGTACATACAGATTGTCCAGTTGTATCTTGAGTACAGTGTCGTGAGGCAGGTAAGACTGACTGACCAAAGGCTACCTAGTGAGTTTCATGGCTGAGTGAGAATTTGAAGCCAGGTCTTCCCAGACCAAGCCTGCTATTGTATTTGCTATACAGCATTGGCTTTTATATTGTGTGGCCCATTTAGTAAAAGGGTTTCATAGTGTCTTTGCTTTTCAACAGATCTATTTTTCTCCTCTGCTATACAGGTGGTTCATTGCCTACCTTGTACATCAGAAAACCTGGATGATGAAGATAAAGAAGCTGGGAATGAAGAAGATCAGTAGCATTCAATGCCCAAATTGTTAATGGGTTGTGTAAAGCCCAGGTCTCGCTTTCATCCTTTCTTTCTTTGCAATGAGTGGACTCTGCTTGGCGATGGCAGTGGGTGGAGAAGTTTATATCAAAACATTGGTCAAGGCTGTAGCCCTTGCTCTTGGACTGGTGGGTCATTCTCCTTAGGAAGATCAACCTGCCCTTTTGGGATACACCATTATTATTTTTTAAAATTAAATGATGGATTGATTTTCTTTTATCGTTTATAACAGACACACAACGCCTTTCTCATTGTGGCACACAAGCTTGCCCTCTCACCCACCAGGCAGTCTTCAACTGCAACCATCTGATGATCATAAGCTTCCTTTAAAGCTTCTAGATATGCCACCCAAAGTTTTATTTTCATATTTATTTGATGTTCACCCTTTGCAAACTTTGAGTTCTTGTATATGGTGGTGCCTCTCATCTCTCAGGGGAAGTTAGTTTAACTTTCTAGGATCACATTTAGCCACTGATGGCTCTATAAAACCACCACGGCACATACTAATCTATGCAATACATAATAAGCCCACAGGAAGGCATATGGAAAACCAAGACAAAGTGCGGGAATGCTACTTCTTTGAACTTAATGAGAGTTATATCCAAATATAAGTTACATTGCATTAAAAGTTTGGCTTCCATACACTGATATTCTCTGAAACCTGTATATCTACTAACTAAGCATGATATGTGAAATGGCAATACATGCATTTATTTTTTTAGAGAGTTAGTTTTTGCATGGCACTCAAGGTGGTAAGCCTGACACACCTACAAACTATAAGTGTGTTGAGGTTCCATCATGAGACTTAAGTGGTTCTAACTTGCGAACAAGCTCTGCATTTCGGATATGTATAGCTGCCTTCCGGCACAATCTATGCATGTTTAGACAGAGAAAAGGCCTACAACTCTCAACATGCCCCAGCCACCATTGTTGGCGGGGCATGCTGGGAGTTGTAGGCCTTTTCTGCATCTAAAGATGCATAGGATTGCACCCTTCATTGCTAAAAAACCCTGAACCTAAGGGCCAGACTAAACTAAAGGACCATAGCTGAACTATGTGTAATTGGTTTATTTAACCCAGAATAAAAACACATGGCCCTGATTCAGATTGGGACTGTGGTGCTTTGAGAGAGTGGGTTAAGCTTCCTCTCACCCATTTTCATTTTGAAATCTTATTCCCCCTATTTGGGGGGGGGGTAAAAAAGAAAAGAAAAAAGAATTCCAGGATGAAAATTGGAGGGGGGGGAGCTTAACCACCCCTCCCAGAGCACCACAGTCCTAATCCAAATCAGGGCTGCGCACACTTACTCTGAAATCAATCAATCAATCATGCATTGCTCAGCTCTGCATGATTACAAGGATGTTTAATTTGGCTTTAATACGTATATGAACTGGCCTCTTATTTTATAAGAGGAGTCTAGAAACATGAAAGAAAAAAGCCCTAGGTGTTTTGCCATGGTTAAAATCCGAACAGGTCCCCATTCTTCCATAACTTCTGCCTTTGCATCTTGTTAAACAAAGGGTTCCAGTTGATATTTGGCTTCCACGTTCCTGCTAAATGAATTCCAAATTGGATACTGATGATTTCAGCATCCTGTGAAATATGCTGGTGGTTAAAAGAGATCCGCAAGTACTCCAGTGCTTTGCTAATGGGCTGCGTGTGTGATACTCTTGCATGGGCAAGCAAAAGCACTTCAGCTGTTAGAGAGCACTCAAAATAGTTTGCGTCTTGTATGGATTGCCTTTCATCACACACCTCTCCCCTCCCAGGCTGTTCTGTGCCTGCAGCATTGTTAGCCAGAGGGCATACCCACTATGAGAAGGGAAGAGAGCATGTCATTGCCCTTGCCATGCTGATCAATATCCAGCAAAAGAGTCTAGTACAGTTCACTTACAGAAGGCATCCACAGCACTCCACTCACCATCAGTTGCAGCAAAGACAAAAGACATAAGGCAAACACAATGTGCCTTTATTAGGAAAAAGAATAACGTGCCAAATGAATCCCATTTTACTGTATGCATAACAACAAAATATATTTAGGCCAACCTTCAGCAAAGAAATATAAAAACCACACCTAGACAAACAAGAGAGCTGAACAACAGGGTAAAAATTCAACATAAAAGCAGGTAAAGCCCTCATCAAATGAATATTACCTGTTTAAAAGCCTGGGCAAATAGAAATGTTTTTGCCTGGTGTTGGATTGACATCACTGTCTGGCACCACTTGAACTTTCTTGGGCTGGGGGTTTCATCACCGGGGTGCCATGACC
Source organism: Heloderma suspectum (assembly GCF_057233095.1). NCBI lineage: Eukaryota > Metazoa > Chordata > Lepidosauria > Squamata > Helodermatidae > Heloderma > Heloderma suspectum. The sequence goes on from NC_139461.1 coordinate 259,584,906, forward strand.
AAAAAGGTCCTCCTTCTTGTCACCACCCACCTGGTAGGAGGATCCAGAGGATAATGTTTCTTCCTCCTGAAAAGAGTATGATGTCTACTATTTGAAAACACTGTCACCCCATAACATTCAAAACATTAGTCATATTCATTCCAGAGGCACTTTTAAAAAAGGAAACTTAATGTTCCGGCATTCTAAATGCCTCTTCCAATAAGGCACCTCTGGCAGCCATAGGCTAGAACACAGACTTGCCTAATATCAAGGTGAAGAAGTGAAAAGAATAGTAACAAATATTTGAAATCTACTGCATCTTTCAATTTTGTCATTCCAATTTGAATGAGAAATTTCAAATTCAAAATGTGACCTTTTCACTCAGAATCTAAATGTGTTTCACTTGGCATCACTGTTGATTGATTCCCTTTTACCTTTTATGACCATTACATTGTTTTTATGACTGAACAATTGTTGCACATCCTATACACGCTTAAGTAGAAGTCCCATTGAACTCGCATTGCTCAGTGATAGATACACTACTGAGTAGACATGCATGCACTGTGTATTGCAGTTGCATCACTTTATACTTGTTTACGTTGAACCACATCACATGGTCACTTCAATGTCCATTCTCCTAGTTTGGAGAGAAAATTTTGGGATCTCTTTGCAATCCCTTTCGTTTTAACCATCCTAAGTAATTTGGTGCCATCTGCAAAGTTGGCCACTTGACTGCTCACTCCTAATTCCAGCTCATTAAGGAGCACGTTAAAAAGCACCAGCGGCAATACACATTGGGGGAGCCCACTGTTTACATCCCACCATTGTGAGAATTGACCCTTTATTCCTAGTTTCTGCATTCTGTTCTTTAACACACTAAGGATCCATAATCCAAGAAGACCTCCCCTCTTAATCCATGACTGCTACATTTGCTCAGGAGTCATTGGGAGGGACTCTGTCAAACACCTTTTGGAAATGCAAGTAAACAATGTCTGCTGGTTCACCCCTGTCCATGTGTTTGTTGACATTCTCAAAGGACTCCAAAAGGTTAGTGAAGACAGGACATACCAGGGTTGAACACTGTGTGTGTGTGTGTGTGTGTGTGTGTGTGTGTCTGTCTGTCTGTCTTTGTACAATGAGATCTGAGTTACACCTGAAGAAAACTCTGAAGGTGTAAGGAAACTGCTGGCAGTGTTCCTGCCAGAAGTAGGTAGTACAAGGCCCCCAAATTCGGCATTCCAGGATGGGATGGAGGTGGCTTTGGATCCAGTCATGGGGGGAAAATGACTGAGATCCACTAAAATAAAAACTGGTGTAAAACCACCTCTATCTCCAGTCCTGGCTGCTTGTGTTCCAGCAGGATTGGGATGCAGCAGGGGATCTTTCTGTTGGGCCAGATTTGGATTGTTAGACCATCTTTGAAGACAAAGGAATGACCGGTGACTTTTCTGGAAGGGAACATGTTTTTCATCCCCCATCTTCTCCCCATCCCTTCACTGGTGTATGTGTGTGTGCGTGCATGCATGCGTAAAAGCCTAGGCTGGCATTTTGGATAAGGAGCAGATTGAGACAAACCGGGAGGACAGATCTGGGGTTCATCTGGAGCTCTGAAGGTGCTGGCTGTTTCTCTAGAAAAATTATGGGGGAGCAGTGAGCTTTGAAACATATCTGAGGGTATTTAATGCAGTACCTCCACCTATGCTCAACAACCTATATATTTATAAATAAACCATATTACAGAATGCTAGCCCCAAATGCCCCCAGGGTGATCTCATTCCAAGTGAATAGAAACCCATGGAAATTTTCTCTGATCAGAGAACTGGGGCATATAGCAATACCTTTAAGAGCATTGCATGCTAGTCAATTTAGAAAAGAACACTAATACATTTGTTGAGTGACCTCTTTAGATGGGAACTCTGGAAACAAAATTTGAGTTAACAGCTCATAGCAGTTGTAAAAGTGCACATGCAATTAAGAAAAAGAGAAAATGTCCTTTCAGGCTAGACTCTAACTGTTCAGACCTGAAGAATATTGGAAGGGAGAGATTGTTTGTTTTTATGCTTGAATAGTGTTATCAAGACCAAGTCTGTAGCTATTGCATCATGTTGTTATCATTAATCATAATTGCTGAAGGAGATGTTATTGCAATATTGTTGTTAATGGTGATTGTGATGTTTGTCTGTATGTTGTTATAAATTAGGATTGGAATTTGCCTCTAAATATTGAAGTGCCACAGTCAGACCATGCTAGCTGGAATGTATGTTCTAAAGCATTACAGAAAAAGCTTGAACACTAATGTATTAAAACAAAATTTAAAAGACTACCAAAGCAAGAGTCCCTTTTAACATTTTAGATGGATAGCAAAACAACAACAACAACAACAGGCTCTTGACAATCTAGGCACAGCACTCTCACCATTACAAAACCTAACCTCATAAGCCTCCAGATTCTGGTTGTGTTCCTGACACGTGGGGTTGGGGAATTCAAATAACTCTGGGTGGATGTGCCCTTGACTGAGTGGATGGATAAGTCCTGTTGGACTCTGGTCTGTCATCCCACAGTATCTAATCTCAGAACATTCAATGAATCCTTCCTCAGAACGTCCCTTTGAATAAGAATGTTAATGGCTATTTCCAATATACCCACTGGATAAGGGAAACTGAAGATCAAATAGATGAAGAAAAGTGCTCAGGGTGAGAAAAGGGCTCTCAGTGGCCATCAGACCAAGGAACTGCTTTTTTAGTACCTTAAGCACCCTTTCTCACTGCTTGTCCCTTAGCCTTGGTCTCTTTTCTAGGCCCAAGAAAACATCTCCCAGGTCTGCAGTTTTATTTATATGACCCATTAATTAACTACAAAAAGGAGATGTAACCAACAGCAGATGAGCATTGGATGAGAAACTTCTGGCTCTTGATAATCCCTTTATTATAGAACAATGCTGCAGAAATCAAATGCCTGCAATAAATCAGGAGATTAATAACAGGCTGGGAAATGTACAAATTAAATTGTGCCTTGCACAAACCAATGGCTTTGTTCCTGGCACCATCCAGAGCAGCAGGAAAACAAGGTTAGAAATCACTTTATAAAAATGAACATCTACTTTAATCCTTGATCCAATCAGTAAATAGAATCGGCTCAGAGTCCTTGTTCTGCCTTTTGCCTTCCTTCCTTCCTTGCAGAATCTCAGGAGAATACACACCAGGCTGCTTCTGATGTTATATTTCTGTTCTCGTCTTTTAAATAGGTGCATATGGAACAGATTGAGGGTGAAGTCATATATCCTTTGTAATTTCAAAGAGAGCAAATAAGAGTACAAGAGGCTCAAGCATCAAGGAAGTATCCAAAGGTCTATGAGATGCTGGTCTCATGTTCAGAATTAACTAATGCTTCCAAGATAACAAAAATACATTAATTTCTGGAGGATTTTCATTCTTTGTTTTTTCCATGTAAGAAAATGCACTAGTCAGCTTCTCCTGGGAGTCCTGGTTCTGGCTGGGCATTGTAGCCAGCAGCGGAGTGGAAAACTTTGAAATGCAGGCACTCGTGGTGACAGTCTCCATAACCACAAAGAGAGTCCAAAAATGTAGGCAGTTCTATTGATCCATATCAAAAAATGATTTCTAGTAGTTTTCATCATCACCTGGGGGCACAGGCTTTTTATAAAGCTAATTGGGCCTTAATTAGCCATTCAGGACCAAGGCACCCCCAAATACTTTGCATTACAACAGGGAACAATATATTGTTGCTGTGAAAAATCATCTTCCCACCCCTGGGAAGGTTTGCAGCTAAACTCGGAACAGGGAAGCCTGGGGCTGGGGTGGGGGGCACAGATGACATCCTTGTTGTAGCCAATAAAAAAAGTGTTGGCACTGTATCCTTGTGAGCCCTGGCTCCACCACACCACTGATTATAACGCACAGTGAAAAACATGAGAAATTAGTCGGGAAAGGTAGATACCACTTCCTAAGTCTCACCTGGGCAGCATGACCTGGCAGGTTCTGTTGAAGTGCAGGAGGTAGATTGGGTGGGAGCTACTGTAAGCAGCACATTATGAACAGCAGCTATGAGGAATGTTCGTTCACCCACTGCCCTGTGAGGTACCAGAATGTTATATAAATAAAAGATAGAAAGACTAACAACAGACTATATTTCAAAAAATACATTTTAAGCTTGATGTTTTGGCTTTCTCCCTCATCAGTAGCTGTGCTGTGAAATGGATACCAGGAGTGGCAGTTTGGAATGCCTGGAGATTAAAAAAAAAATTCCTTAGGAGAAAAAATGGAGGTATGGCTGGTATAATACTTATGAATTGTCTTCCAGATTTAGGCCATTTGGACTAAGAGTTGTGAGTCTGTAGATCCAGACATTTTCCCTTTTGTCATGCATGTCAGTGTCTTTGTTTGTTCTGTTGGAAGCAACTGTAAATCTGAGAGACTATGTGCAGGCGAGTTGAAATGTCCTGCAACAGGCTGCTCCAGCTGTTTTGATAAGCATCACAGATATGTGGTTAGGTCCGTTGTAGTTTTCCCTACATATTGCATACAACATCTTCTCTTCTACATTCAGTTAAATAAACTACATTGGTGAAAGTACCAATTAGGCAATTAACAATTGCCTAATGCAATAAGGTGTGTGCGTGTGTGCGCGCGTATGTGTATGGGAATCCTAATTTAGAATGAGCATTCAGGGATTCAGCTCACAGGGAAACCTGTGTGCATTCTGCAGGCTCCCCCGCCCCCGCTTCAGACCTTCCCTGCCAGGGAGGGGCCAGCACAGGATGTAGCAGTCCATGTGCAGAGTGTGTGCGCAGCCCCACCGTATCTCTCCATTTGATTGAGATTGCATGGAGAGAAATGCTTGAATAGGGCTAATGTTGTTTTCCAACATAGCCAGAATCTGGAAAAAGTGCCTCTAAGGCAGAACCTTTCATCCAAATATATTGAGACTACTTGTTTTTGGAAGGGGGAGGTGCGTTTACCAGTTTAGTTAAAATCACCTAAACCAAGCAGGTGCTATTTTACACAAACGGCTTGCCATGTGAGATGCTCATCCACTCCACTACCAACTGAAGTAGGCTTAATACTGTGGTAAAACTGGGATCACTAATGCCAGTTGCAAGCCAGTCCCTTCCCACTATTTTCCCAGTCACAAGTTCATTACTGCTTTGTATGCTCAACATCATTTTCTTTTCCATTATGTTACAACCTCGCCTGCAATCTACCAGCCCTCCAGGATTATTCAAGTGGGACCAGTTTCTTCTGAATGACTTAATTTGATTATGGCATTGAACCTTAGCCTCTTTCATTACATGTGAATCTCATCCTACATAATTAATTCAGGCTGCAACTAGGTGTACATCTATATACTTCGGTGGGTCTTGCCTGGTATATTATTCAGTGGTCTCTGCCCCGCCTCCCGCAATCCAAATATTTCAGCAGGCAGACACAATGCTGAAGTCAATGAAGTTTTAGCCATATGAACAGCAGTGCATACAGGAATGTGAGCTGCCTGTATGATTTTGGAGGATAGAGATATACATACATACAAGCAAAACATAGCTGTCAACTGATTGCCATATTTGGCGTCAGGAAGAAACTTTCCCTGTGGTCAGAATGGCTAGTGATCTTGAGGTTTTGACTCTGTGACTGAATATTTTTAACTGAAATTATCACTGAAAACTATTCATCTAGTCTCTTTTTAAAAAATTTAACTTGAAAAGCAAGCCAATTGCCCATCCCTCTCCAAATTCCATAGCCTAAAAACCTAAGTAAAATTTAACTATAGTTAAATAGAGGAACTGTTTTGTGGTGGGGATGAGAGCTGATGTGTGCTTAAATCTACTCTGGTGCCATGTGAACCCATTACGAAATAGCTTACTAGTTGTTCTCTCCTTTATAGTATTATTTATTTATTTATTTATTTGTTACATTTATATCCAGCCTTTTCCTCCAAGGAGTCCCAGGCAGTATACATGATGCTTGTGGTGTTCCCACCTTCTCTGACAGTGAGAATTCCCCTTCTCTAAGACCTTTCTCACTCTTCTCTCTCACACACTGGATTTCACTGCCATCAAGATCTTTAAGATTTAGGGCCAACCCTTTACTCAGTCCTCTATCTGTGAGGACGCACCGACTGTACTCATAACCTCGTACTGTTCCCTTTATACTTTCTCCTTATGTAGCCCAGAGCAGAAGGCATAGGATTTATAAACAAAGAAAGCTTTATTGATTACAGTAATAAGTTTTTGAATAATAAACAGGTAGATAGCATCACCGATGCAATGAATATGAACTCGAGCATGCTCCGGGAGAGAGCGCAGGACAGGAAGGCCTGGCGTGCTATGGTCCATGGGGTCACGAAGAGTCGGACACGACTGAACGACTGAACAACAACAACAAAACTCTTCATGGCTTTATCAATATATGTACTCTCATAAACCATTCTCTAGATCACACTCTCCAACAATCACTTCACAAATGCTCACAGACCCCTGCCCCGTTCTCAGTCCTAGAATCCTAACCCTATCTCATCCCTATCTCATCACAAAGCCTAACTCTGATCTTAGCCCTCATTCCTAGTCCCTGTCTCTGATCTAAACATCTCACATCAATTCCCTGTCTCATCCCTATCTGCCTCTCACAGCAAAGCACACCGTTTATATAATACACTCCACCACCTCCTTTACTCATTCAGCCAATCATCACACATATGCAAATCCACCATTCTTCCTGTCACTCATCTCTCTCACCACCGAAATACCCACCATAAAACACACAGATATAACAGGAATACATATCCATAATCATAGACTTATTATATACAGACGTGAAATGTCACAACGCTCCTCCTCTCCATTTCATCCCTACAACAACCCTGTGAGGTAGGTTAGGCAGAGAGTCACTGATTACCCAAAGTCACCCAGTGAGCTTCATGACCAAGTCGGGACTTGAACCCAGGACTCCCCAGTCTAACATTCTAACCACTACACCTCACTGGCACTTAAAGTAGTATTGAATATCTGCAAAGTGCCATCCCTTCCTCCAGTTGGTGATAAATCTTGAAGCTTACACCAGCTTTTGTTTTGTTGGTGAGGTCCAGTGACTATTACGTACTTCAGACCATTGACAAGTATTTTTGACAGAGGCTAGTGTACCCTATAGTTTTCTACTATGTCTCTGTTTTTATCAAGGACAGTAAGAGAAAATATATTTTGGACTGGTTTCATTTTCATTTTCTGTGCTCACTGCAGGACTGCTTCTGGGCCCCCTCCAGGCTGCAGCCACTCAGTCAAAATCTCATCGTGCCTAGGTGAAGAATTGCTTTGTGCTTTTTCTTCTGATTCTTCTTTAGCAAAACCCCGATGGCTTATGTAACATGGGAGATTTGAAAACAAAGAGAAGAAGACAGGAAATGGCAGGAAGGAAAGAGTTTATTTATTAGATTATTTATTTATTTACACAGGTCCATCAATCTGCACGGCGCTTTTCAGTGTAGCATAAATAAAAAGACAAGCCCATGATTGAGATCCTGGGCTAGGGATTAGGCAAAGCAACATCTATTTCCAGCCCAGTGACACTGAGTTTTGTGATGCAAGGACAACTTTAAAGATGAAACTCTGTGTAAAGATCAACACTGAGCTGCTGCCCAAAATGGCACAATTCTGCACCCTATTCTCCTGTTTTTCCCCTGATCTTTTTTGTTGCTGAATTTGACAGCTGCACAAATCAGCACGTGCGAAAATGTGCAAATTCCCTCCAAATGCACATTTTCACACTTTAGCCTATGGAGGAAATGTGCATTTTTGGCTAGTTTTTTTAAAATATTTGTGCATTTGTTAAATTTGCACACAATTTGGGAAAATTTGAAAACCAATCCACAAGTCTGCAGAATCCACCCAACAGGGGAAAAGCTGGTCCGCTACGGAATCCACTGGTCAGATTCATGAAAATCCGAACTCATTTGGTTCTGTTGCAGATTTTTCTGACATCCCTACTTTCAGCATCATCATGTTACTCAGCTCTATTGATCTCCTCTTCAGCTTGGCGCTATACACATTATACCACCAAACACATATTTGTTAAATATACATCAGCCAATTGACACAAATACAGGCATGAGATGGAAATTTGCAGGAGAGTAGGAGAGAGCGCTTAACCTTTCCTTCTTCTTCCTATTGCCCCTTGCAAATGCCCCCTCTTTTGTTGTTCCCTGCAACCTACGTGGTGTCTATTGAATTCGGAGTCTGTCTGAGGGGAAAAACAGTATAAAACCATCTAGGGCATATGCAGAGGACAACTGGTGGGTCTTGCCCATGTTTTCTTTCTTCTAAATGCCCATCTCAGCATTACCATTATAAGGGAAATGCTCACTTGGAAACTCTGCCGTTCCCTTGTGGGATGCAGTTCTTCCCGGAGAAACTGGCCACAAGTGAGAACCCATGACATTTACCAAGTATTCTTGACCCATCTGGCCATGGTTCTGGATTCCATGCATGTGGGAAAAAAAAGTCTCCTTTTGTTAGGCTGACACTATTACATTGCACATTTTTAACTGTGCAAAGCTAGCCTACTGCTTGCATCCTCCTTAATGGACCAACCTTCCACTCAAGAAGCCATAAATAGACAGAAACAGGGGTAGTGACAGCAGTGTGTGTGTGTGTGTGCGGGGCGTAATGTCAAGTGTTGTCTCCATAATTATACTCTGCACAGCAATGCTTTCTTTTTGAACAAAAACTTAAAGTCAAACCCCAGGATGTGCAATTGATTGCTTTCCTACAACTGCTGTCATACTTCTCAGTGTTAGGGATGGACGAAAGTCCCTTACCTGGTCCCGCAGCTTGCTTCGCGGTGGGGGGGAGGTGCTCTGTTCCTCCCCCCGAAATTCTTGGTGGGGGAGAGGCGCCCCATCCCTCCCCGCCAAAATTCTGGCTGGGGGGAAGGTGCCCCGTCCCTCCGGCCGAAATTCTGGCTGGGGGGGAGGCACCCCATCCCTCTGGCCGAAATTCTGGCTGGGGGGGAGGCACCCCGTCCCTCTGGCCGCGAATCCTCCTTGCCGGCCAGGACGCAAATGGCAGTGGCCGTAGCCGCCGCTGTTTGCATCCCAGCAGTCAGCCATGATAGGCTACGTAAATCTTTACGTAGCCTATCACGTTTGCTTGTGTGTGTTTTTTTTTTTTACTTGGAAATGGCGGCGGCGGCAGCCGGTCGGAAGACCAGCCGCCGCCGCTGCTGAACTGCCACTGGGAGCCGCCGGGAGCCGCCAGGGACATTCGCCAAAGGTAAGTCCCATCCTGGGGGGTGGCGGGGGGGTGGCGGACCGTTTCTCCACTAATGCGTTGGCATTCGGCCTCCCGGAGATTCGTGGAGAAATTCTCCGCCATCCCTACTGAGTGTACAATTTCCTTCGTCTGTCTAGACATGGTGATAGCAGTATTTATGTGAGAAGAGAGGGATCAGTGGGACAGGGTCCTAATATACAGGGAGCTTATGTACAGCGTCCCACATACCCCAGAAGATTGCAGTTTCACTTCAGTCTAAAAGGAGGCATCTGGAGATGGTGACATAGTCATAGCCTGTTCCTGAACTCAGATATGCTAGAATATTTGCATTTAAGAGGTTCTAGCTTCAAAGATTTTGGTGAGAACACAATAATTAACTGTTCTATAGATCAGGCTTCCCCAACCTGGTGCCCTCCAGATGTGTTGGGCTACAACTCCCAGAATTCCTCAGACAGCATGGACTTGCCTTAGGGCAGGCTTCCCCAGCCTAGTACTCTCCACATGTTTTAGACTACAGCTCCCAGCATTCTTGACCACTGGCCATGTTGGCAGTGGCTGATGAGAGTTGAAGCTCAAAACATCTTGAGGGGATCAGGTTGGGGAGGTTGCAGGGTGTCTTACAGCAAGTGCAAAGTATTATGGAACACTGCCCCCCCCCCAATATTAATAAACTAAGTCCCCGAGGAAACGAAGGAGAATAACACATAAGTCCCTTCACTGGCATGTTCAGGTCCCCTATTACTCCCCTTCTCCCTAAATGCAGCTCGCTCTCAGCTTAAGACAAGTACCAGAAGTGCCCTGCTCCCATTCTCAGCTCTCTCTCACACAAGAGTGGTGTAAATGGAACTGGGGAAAAAACACCACCTGCGAAACCCCCCAGAATCCCCATGTCCCCACTTAATTGAAAAAATATCTAATTGGATTGGCCATCTGGAAAGCATACCAGGAGATATATTTTACCCTCTGTAAAATGTAGTAGGTCTTCTATTGTTTCCATGGGTGTCATCTGAGACTAAGATAATATTATTTATTAAGTTGACCTGAATATGAATGAAGATAGAAATCCTTAATAAATGCCTGCTAACTGGAAACATGAACAAATTAGCACATGCCCCATTGCTTCTAACAATGTCTTTGCTTCTTATTTCAGCTTCCCCCCACCTGTGCGTGGGGGGAAGGAAGGAGGATTCAGTGAGAGCTCAGCCTTTATCACTTTTTTCCAGATCTCTTCTAGACTTTTCAGATTCCAAAGAGAAATCGAACGCTAATGCTACAGTGGGGATACACACTGGGGATACACACCCCATGCACGAGAGTTTCGGCTATTGGGTGGTATAAAAATATTTATTTATTTATTTATTTAAAATAAAGATCCCCAGCTTGTAATAAGAACCAGTTCAAGTTTGATCAAAGAAATACTTTTCCACACAATATGTGAATTCACTGCCGCAAGCTGTGCTGTTGTCCATCTGCTTAGGAATGACCTCAAAACAGAGTCTTGTGGGACAGACTTATCAATAGCTCTATTAGCCAGGGCAGCTAAATGGTATTGCCATGTTCTGCAGCATGGTGTGGCTGAAAACAAACAAACAAACAAACAAACAAACAAACAGACCCTACTGGGATTTGGGGCTGCATTAATAGAACCATAGTTCCACTTTATTCTTTAATAATAAGACATTATCTGGAGTACTCTGTCCAGTTCTGGACACCACCATTTTAAGAAGCATGTAGACAAATTGGAACAGGTTTGGAGGAAGGCAACTCAGATGGTCAGAGGTATGGAAAATAAGTCCTATGAGGAAAAGCAGAAGGAATTGGGTCTGTTTAGCTTGGAGAAGAGAAGACTGAGGGTGGATATGAAGGGCTGTTGCCCCAGAGGGCAGGACTAGATTAGATCTGATCTGATCTAATCTAACCTGACCTGACCTGACCTAATCTAATCTAATCTAATCTAATCTAATCTACTGTCTGTTGACTTGAGAGTGGAGAGCAGAAGGAAGCACACTTGGGCTTCTGCCATCAGGCGGTGACCTAGGACCACCAGGAGGCTGCACTCCTTGCTTCCTAGGAATAACCTCAAGCTAAGGGGGAGACCAACCTGGCCCATCCATCAGCTGAAGAAGGAGCTGTTGCAGGGAGCTCACTTTCCCCTCTTTGCCAAAAAGAACACTCAGCTCCAACTGACAGTAAACTGGGATTGCCAAAGAACAGGGGAAGAACACTCTGGCCCCATCCATTGGTGAAAGAACAAGAGCCACCAATTGCTATTCCAGCAAGAACACCATCAAGGGATGATCCGCCTGGCCTGAAGTGCATTTAAATGCTGGCTTATCACTCATCAGCTTGTTCTGGCCTTGAAAAACTGATCTCCCTCCTCTTCCACTTCCTTCCCTTGTGTGTCTTGTCTTTTGGGGCTGACAGGGCCTTTTCTGGTGTGTGTGTGTGTGTGTGTGTGTGTGTATGTGATTGAGTGATTGATGTGAGTCACTTTGGGAGACAATAATACAATAAATCAATCAGTCATGAAATTTCAGGCCACAATCCTATGAATGTTTAGACAAGAAAAAATGTCTAAACTATAACCAGCTATGGTGGCTGGGGAGTGCTGGGAGTTGTAGGACTTTTTTTCTGTCTAAACATGCATAGCATTCACCCTGTCACAGGACGATAGATTTCATTGAGCATTAGGAGAAACTTCTTGATGACAAGAGAAGTTGGACAACGGAACCAACCTAGAGGGGTATTGGCTTTCCCTCGCTGAGGGGTCTTCAAGCAGAGGCTGGACAGTTATCTGTTGGGGATGCTCTAGCTCTGGATTTCCTGCATTGAGCAGAGGGTTTGTACTAGGCAGCCGACAAGACCCCCCCCCCCTCCAGTTCTATGATCCTGTGAAATGCAGTGTGCCTCTGAAGGCCAGATGGAGGAACAGCAGAGAGGGCTGTTATCTTCATTTCTACCCGTGAACTTTCAAGAAGGATCTGGCAGCTGTTAGAAACAGAAGACTGGAGTTGATTGACCTTGGTCTAATCCAGCACAGCAATTCTTACATTTTCCATAATAAAAAAAGTCTGATTCAACCAAAGTGGAGCACTTTACAAACTACAAAATGCACCCTTGAGCCACCAATCCAAGTAAAGGACACGATTTGAATGGTCGTAAAAGTGCTTGCAGGTTTTGAAGACGGGCTTTGTACCAAACTTCTGAGAGAGCAAAGTTGCAAGGTACCCTAGCCTTTGAAGCAGCTTGGCAGCTCCTCTGTTCCTATGCTTTTAAGCACAGGGAGTCTGAAATATAACTAACCCAGCCTTACTCTAATAGACCCTCTTTGATAAATTCTGGGCACTCACACTGCTGGGAGAATGAATGGAAATATACGTACTGATATACGCTATCAGTGATGGCAGGCATTCTCATTTCGAAATAAGCACATCATAATAATACCACAACAAGCTTCACATCAAAATGCTGACAGTCGTGTCCCTGTGCTGCTTAAGGAAAGCTATAAATAACTGCAGGAATTATGAATTCATTTGGTAGATAGTAAGAAAAGCAGCAGCAGCAGCAGCATATGATTTGGTCTAAATGAAGGAATCATAAATGCTGCGATCCAGAGATAATCTTGCACAGCATCAAGCAATACACATGCTGCTTCAGGCAAGGACCCTTTCCTTTCTCCAAACTGAAGAGTGACCCCAGGGCTGGCCCCACTATAAGTCAGAGTGAGGCAGCTGCCTCAGGTGGCAGATATAGGGGGTGGCAGCCGTCCTCCCCCTTGTTCCCCTTGTATCCACTAAGTTAACCTGCTTTGCACCCGCTGATGTATGCTGCTGTTCTCAGGTACAGTAGAGGATGTTTTTTCCATTATCAGTAGTGACGCATCAACTACCAGTCCAGTCAGATTCTATCAGTGGAATAGGTGGGTTTGTCCTCCACATCAGGTAGCAAAATGTCATGGACAGCCCTGAGTGACCCTTTCCGCTCTGACAGAGGTGAACACCTTTTGGGAGAGAGGGAGGTCCTCTGGAACCAGCCCTCCCACTCCCCCAGTGTACTGTGGCAGAATGGATAATCTTTTGATTGGTGCATGCATGGAGCAGGCCCACAGACACTAGTTGTTGGAACTTCCCCCACCCCCCTGGAGCACCCTTCTGTGAGTATACAGGTGGAGACAGAGGGGTGATCTACACACAGAAATCTGTTGGCACACACAGACTTGGATTCAGGACCTTTTGAGCCTTTCCAAGTGGTTGTTGAAATTTCACACCCAGTTGTTCCTGAAGGTAGAATTTTCCTCTATTTCCTATTGTGGGAAATTATATTATATTAATATTCTGCCTTTTTCCAGTATGGAACTCAAGGTATCTTACATGGGTTTCCCAAGTGATGCCCCATCCAGGGAATGACCAGACCCAGGTCTGCTTAGTATGACATTTTTCTTCCAGTCAAATATGCAAAACTAGTACTGGAGCCCTATGAAGAGAGACTGAAAGAACTGGGCATGCTTAGCCTTGAGAAGAGAAGACTGAGGGGAGATATGATAGCACTCTTCAAGAACTTGAAAGGTTGTCACAGAGAGGAAGGCCAGCATCTCTTCTCGATCATCCCAGAGTGAAGGACACAGAATCATGTGCTCAAGTTACAGGAAGCCAAATTCCAGCTGAACATCAGGAAAAACTTCCTGACTGTTAGAGCAATACGACAATGGAACCAATTACCTTGGGAGGTGGTGGGCTCTCCCACACTGGAGGCATTCAAGATGAGGCTGCTGGACAGCCGTCTGTCAGGGATGCTCTGAGTTGGATTCCTGCATTGAGCAGGGGGTTGGACTCGATGGCCTTGTAGGCCCCTTCCAACCCTACTATTCTATGATTCTATGGAGTGCTCATCCAAACCCATCCCTACCATTTTTTAAAAATTGCTAACACTAGTATGGCTGTCCCAACTACATCAAGGCTACCTCTCCACTTACATGTGGAGATAGGACATCATGTAACTGGTATTCCTCCTATTGGTCTGAGGCTATACAAGAATGGAAAAATGGAAGTGTTTGAGTCATCTGGAAAGACTCATAGAAACACAGGTGGTTTCTATATAGGTTGCTGCCCAGGCCCCCATAACTCTTGACCCAGATTAGATATTCATGGAACCTGTGCAATTCACCAGTATGCATGTAGAGCTGCTTCATACCTAACCTGAATACATGAATGGTGCAGGAGGGGGTGTTGTTGTCATTGTTGCTGCAGTAGCTCTCCAGGGTTTCAGGCAGGAATTTTTCTAGCCTTACCTGGAAATGCTGTGGATTGAACCCGGGACCTTCTGCATGCCAAGCAGCTGCTCTACCACTGAGCTACAGCCCACTTCCATCTCCCTCCAGCGGATTTATGGATACCTAGGAGTCTAGGCAGCTAGACTGGATGGAAAGGGGACTGTTAGGTCTGTCTGAATACAAAATTAATTTGAATTTGTAAATAAAAATGAGCTTTGCTGAATGTCTTCCAGAAATGGAGTTTTAGCATTTTCAAACCTAAGCCAGTAAAGTCAAGTTTATCCAAGGCTCTGCCTGGAGGCACTGGTTTATATAATCGGTACCTCCACATACCCTTCACTGGATCATGTTTACCGACAGGCAGATTGTATACGCACTGCTGAGTATCTGAACCAGGTTAGAGTGAATATCACATTCTGGACATGTTCAGCACATCATATCACACCACACTACCACATACTTTTGGCTATGACCCCCCCCCCCCAGTTCCGTTGTAGCATTGGTTATGATGGCAAGCAGCTTAGTGATTCTTTCTGTCTTTACTAATATGGAGACAGCTTACAATTTCATAACATTTCTGAAGGAGTCAAAGCAAACACTGGAGAGCCAGTGTAATGTAGTGGTTAGAATGTTGGACTGGAACTCAGAAGATCTGAGTTCTAGTCCCCACTTTGGCCATGAAGCTCACTGAGTGACTTTGGGTGGGCCAGTCATGGACTCTCAGCCTAACCTACCTCACAAGGTTATTGTGAGGATAAAATGGAGAAGAGGAGGACCCTGTAAACTGCCTTGGGTTTCTTGCAAGAGGAAAAAAGGTGGGATATAAATATCATCATCATCATCAACACATATTTCCAGAATTCAAAACTGAAAATGCTTTCAGAAGAAAAAAAAAACGCTTCATTCGCTCTGATTCTCAGCAAACCTCACCAGATGTGAGGTGGTATTTTTAAGGTTAGCTTCAGTTTTACTTATTAAGTATCTTTAAATATATACCAGTATGAATATAATTTATTGCATTAGTCCTTAGACCATAGCAGCACAAAACCAAATAACAAAACTTATACACACACACACACATACACACACACACACATACACGCGTGTGCGCACACACACACACGTGTGTGTGTGTGGGATGGGTACATACACACACACACACACACACACACACACACACTCCTTGTTTGTTTATGGCATTTATACCCTGCTTTTCCCCTCCAGAAAAAGAGTCACTCAAAGCAGCTTACAAAATATAAAAAGCATAAAAGCAATAACCAGTAATTAAAATGCATTTCCAACAAGCTAAAAGCAGCAGCAAAAAGAAAAACACACAATGAACTAAAAATTACAGTCAATAAATAAAACTGACAACAGCAGAGTCAAGTACTTGATTAAAATGATATGTCTTCACTTGCCGGCAGAACACAGATAAAAGGGAAGATGACCTAACCTCTTGGGGCAAGGAATTATAGAAGTAAAGCTGTCAAAATATAACATGAATACTTTGCATAAGTAGTAATCTCCCCTGAGCTACTGCTGAGATATTTCCTTAGAAATTTAAACATACAGAATAAAATGTAAAATTGATTTACAAGGAACATGATGCAAAGCACGGTGCTGGGATCAAGCAGTGATCCAATTAAATACTTGTTGATGCATTTGTATTAGTGTGAAATGTCTAAGTCAATCAATTATTTAAAAATACTGGGAATCTCATCTTATAGTTATTAAATAGGCTGAAATTGTCTTCCATTCATAACAATAATAAACGTTATAGATGTATGCTTCTAATAAATGTTCTGTGATTCCATGCCTGAATCACAAAGCTGAAATGTTATGAATATGGATCAGTAGAATTATTATACAGTTTGGCACCATGGGACCAAGTTAGATGGCATTTCAGCATTTTTCAAGAAAAGAAAATGAGGTATATGAAAATCCTGGCCATAATTTACTACAAAAATGTCTTGTTGGAATGTTCAGACATTTCTGCAGTATTTTTAAATTATTTGATGGTCCAAAGAGGCAGTTGTATGGCACGCACATTTTGTAATGTGTGCCAATACATTTGTTTTAATAGAATCATTGCCACTCTGAAAAAAAACCCCTCTTCTTCTTTGATAAAGTTGGTTTCTTAGGGATACCAAAAATGTCCTCTCAATTCTACCATCTGTGTACCAAGCTCAGACAGAAAGGGCACACAGGGAAGCATGCTTGCATTTCCCAGTGGATGCACTACAGCTATGCAATAACTCCTTTCTCCAGGAGAGTTGCCAAAGCATCTTTGATCTCTAAGTGGACTATAGTCCAGGGAAGTTTATGCCAGATTAAATGTCTTAGTCTTGTGGCCCTTTAAAGACTGTTGTTTTTGCTGCAATGCACTAACATGGCTACCCCTCTGGAAATTGCTGCATCTTTTCTATTTAGGTGGGCATTTGTGGACAGAATAAGGTTCTAAGGCCATGTCACATATTACAAAGGCACCTCAGACCCCTTTCACACACCTAGAGGTGTGGGAGCCCTTTCCTCTATTGCATGTGGTCACTTGAAGACTAGACTGCAGGAAATGAAGCATACACTATAACTAGTTCAATGCAGATTTTCAGTATAAAGCAGCAAATCCCACTTCTGTTCTATCAAGAGCCAGGAAATGTCCCAGAACATCCTGAATCCATCAGAAACTTTATTCAGACACAACTGAAAAATAATCTTTTTTTCAGAAACAGAAAGCTGCCAAGGATCCTGGGAGCCCAATTAGCATAAACAATGATGGATCTGTTTGTACTATGCAGAAGAAGGAAATGGCTGCTCTTGTTGCCGTAGTCCGTGCAACTGATCTTCATATACAGGCCTTGCTTGCTACCTGCCATCCCTTCCTTTTCCCTCTTATCCTCTTTGAGAGATTAATCTTTTCATACAGAGCCACTTTGTTTCCAAAGTGGCAGAAGGAACCAAGTCAAGCAGCATGTGGAAGGCCCTGCTTGAGACATGCATCTTCATAAAACCAACCCAAAAGGACATTATGGGGCTATGCATCAGATGTTTCTTTGAGTGATGAAAGGAAGTATGCAAGGATGAGCTCATTCAAGGATGCTCTCCTGACTAAGTACTTCTGTTCCCCAAGTCCAGATGGCTAAATGTTCTTGTACAAATCTCTAGGTTCACCTTCATGAATCACTGGCGGGGTGTGTGTTTTGCCCAGCGTATACTGTGAAACAAAAACAGCCACTGCTCTTTTCTGCTTATCTATTCATTTGCTTTGATCAGGCCAGTGAACTAAAGAAGGTGTGGAAAGTTGAGTCTGGTAGTATCTCAGCATCCTCCACTTCCTTAAGACAGGGATGGATGAATCTCTCTGTTTCTCCTCCTCCCAACATTCTTCTCCTTCTTTTTTAAATCTGAAGTTCTTTCTGTTCTGCTCATGAAGATATTTACAAATTTTGGTAAATTCTTATCAAAAACTAAGCAAACAAAATCCTCACCCATCTGCACAAACCAAATTCAGTCAGTAAAGCTATTCCCAGCATGGAGAAGACCATGTTGTATCTATCTGTCATAGGGATTGATGGACTGACTTCTATCCATTCCACTGCCTGGATGCTGAGCCACCACTGGCCACCCATTCCTGCTCGCTGTGCAAGCTGCTGCATGGTCCGCAGCCACCCACTGAGTGCCTGGCAGCTACCCATTCCCTCATTGAGCCACAATTTTTCAAAAAAAAGCTGCTCAGGGTTTTTTTGTGTCAATGTAATGTTATGTAAATGGTGAATGTAAAATGTTGGATAAATGTACCCTTTACGGCCGCCATTTATGTAACATTATATTTATGGGGAAAAATGAGCCACCTTTTTTTTGCAAAATGGCAGCTCACTGAGGGAATGGGTGGCCTCCCCGTGGCAGCTCAGCCAACAGGTCCAGTAAGCATGGTGGTTTGGCGAGCGGGGTCCAGGAGGCTGAGCGGGGGAGCCCGCCAGACTCCACCCCCCTCTCAGACTCCAGTGATATCCCTAACCTGTCATGTAGCTATTCCAGATAAGGAGCCAATTACAAAAAAAGAGATTTCTAATTCAGAACCCCAAATATGGTTGTATACACAGGGATTCAAACCCAGAATCTTCAGAAGTTAGCACTCAAAGCATGCATGGACAAAACTGTTAGTTTCACCTTCTCCCACATTCACTTTTTTAAAAATCTCAAGGTTTTTTTCCCATCCCATTTATGAAGATATTTGAAGATTTTGATAACTTCTTATCCAAAAGTGAACTGAACAATTTCCGCCCCATCCCTACCTTAAGATAGTTCCTTCTAATACAGTGGGACTTTCTTCAGTTTCTGCTTTACCATCCAATTAAAGTAACATATTACGGTAAACATTACTATGAGATTAGGATTATAGAGAGATTGGATATCAAGCTGCTTTGATACCCTTTTTTTTTGGTAGAAAGGCTGGATATAAATCAAGCAACCAACCAACTAACCAAAGAAACAAAAATAAATGTTTCTATACTCTACTTTGAGCAGAGCACTATTAATAAGAATTCGATTTTAAGATTAAAGAATAATGACTCAATTGTAACATTCTGTGATATACCCTATGCATGCCTGAGAAAAGAAATAAGCACAACAGCATTTGAAAGTTCTCTGATGCACACTATAACCCTATGCAAACTCATCTGTCAGTACTTACTCACGGAAGGTGCATAAGGAATTGCTTTGTGTGGGTCGATATAGCTAATAACCAAGGCTAGTGATTCCTCCAACGTAATAGCGCTTCCCAATGGGGAAGCAGGATAGTGGTGGCAGGCCCCACTTCTAGCCTCTGTGTGCTCTTTTAAAGGTTGGCATAGACCCTATTTGAGTGCATAGTGTTATCTTCACATGATCAGGAACCCTGAAAAGGTATAGAGAGAGCCCTACATCAGGGATGGGGAAGCTTTTAGGCCCGAGGGCTGCAAGGCTCCAGGGGAGCATGTCAGGAGCTACATGCCAGCAGTGGGTGGTATCAGAACCCAAAGGAGGTGGGGCCAGCCCCATTAGGCCTATCTCCCACATACATATCCCATTCACATACACACCCAAGCATGCACCCCATCCATCAATTCATTCTTTTTTTCACTCTCTTTCTCTTACCCCCTGCTCAATAATTAATGATCCTAATCCTGTGGCTTCAATACATTTGTTCTCCTCCCAAATTGACACCCTCCCAGAGAACATCCCCAATCATTTTCTGATTCCCCCAAATCATTCCCCGTTCCTGCACTGATATTGCCCTTTAAATAGATGTCTAAAACGTTTCCCTTTTAAGAAGCACTTCCCCTTATAAGAAAGCCTCCTTGGTCCTTTCTTCTTTTTCTTGGTAATTGGAGAAAGCAGCACAAACAGGGTAGAAGAAGGAGGGAAGGTTGGAAGGTGAGAAAAGTCCTCAGCTGGAGCAGTGGGTAGAAGAAGCAATAGGGGTAAAAGCTCTCTGATGAGACTTCCCAGCCAGCGGGATGCGTATGGATTGGAAATGGGTTCAGCATGTGTCTTCCTGTTTCTCACCGCTACACATTCCTTTAACACCTAAAAGGGGCTAAGAAGTTGAAAAGAGCTAATAGAGTGGTAGGGTTCCTAACCCAGTGGTTTTGTTGTGCTAGATGATAGCTATGATCCAGCAAACCTAGCGTGCTCAAAGTTGCATACACCAATTTAAAAGTCACAAACTGTCATTGCACGGATGTATTAAATTTCCGTTCAGGTATGCTGGGCTGAAGGAGGGCAAAGGCAGCCACATATACGTACATACATACATATATGGTTCAGAGCCAAAGTGTCTCAATTATATTTCAAATTCAACAAGGACTCAGATATATTAGGACCAACTATGACATTACTTTCATTCTTTTTACTTTGTGGAACAGCAAGGGGATGCTCTGGACTGGGAGAGTTGAAAATAGGGGGCTTTAACCCTTCCCCCCTGCTGCAGTCCCAATCTATGGGAAGGGTGGCAACTGAGGGGGGGGGGGGCATGCCTGTAATTTATGGTGCCAAATAATGATCCATTTGCTTTAATGGATCTCTACTTGTTCTCTGGATCTGCCCAGAGAACAGAAGTTATTGGGCAGATTAGAAACGTAATAAATAAATAAATGGCGCTATAAATTGTGTGGGGTGCAATCCAGATTGTGCCCATAGTCATCTGGAGGAAGAGAAACAGTTATCCAATAGAGATGATTGTCTGATGCTCAGCTTCAAGGATTAGCAAGTACTTGTGGATGGGTATGCAGGTCAGACAATTTAAGAGGATAGTCTGGTAGCTGCCTTCAGTAACAAGTTGCTCAGACTGAGGGATAACAGTGAATCTGGGAGCTTTATAGCAGGTAGTGGCATGGGACTGGCTGTCTGGTATAATCTGATTATCCTAGTTTCCTCCTACAGCCAGCAGCCCTGATGGTGCGGAAAATAAGGAACCAGCATCTGACTCACAAGACTTCCATTTTGAGCCCCTTGCCACCTGACATAGAATTGATCCTTCATGGGAAGTGTCTGTAGGGAGTGTCTGGTCTAGCAAAAGAAGATAATGGCTTGTTTATTTACCATATTTATAGACCTCGCTTCCCACAAATATATATGCAAGCCGGAAACAACATAATGCAGTCTGAAATGCTGAAACTATCCCCTTGATAGCTTTCCAAGCAAATATGGCATTGGGTAAAGAAAGCATAGCTGCACTTTGGTCAGGAGACATACTAAACTAATATTAGAATTGATTCCCTCTACAGGGAAGGAAGTGCATGGGGGTGTCTTGTGTCATCATAATAAGGAACCAGCCAGCTAAAGAGAACAATTCATATAAGAGAGGAAGGCTAAAAATGTAGCAGTGTAGCAAAGGTTTAACCTCGGAGTTTTCCAAGTTATCTAAACAACTCCTTAATGGCTAGGATGTTAATTTCCACTAAATTATTTTTCTTTTTCAATGTCTCTGGTGTAGAATGACCCACTAGAGTAATAACATAATTTTCCCTTTGAGACTCCCTAAAAGTGATAATTTGATTAATAAAATAGTGAGATTTACATTTCTGAAGGGCTTTTAAACTCAAAACTCAATTGTGATGCATTCATTCCTCAGTGCTGGATCCATTGAATGCATTGCTGAACTCACTGAATAGTGTGTTAGTAAAATTAACTAATTAATAAGATTAATAATGCCTTAGTAGAGCGATAACCTGGCAGAATCCAGATTCATTAGATTTAATTATCTTTTGCTGGTTTAAATAATTTGTATTCAGCTGTCCACTGAGAATATGCAAAAAGCCTTCCACTGGTTCTTGATGTAGAGGAAACTGCACAAAAAGGAATATAAATCAGCTGATAGCTTAAGCAGAGGTTGTGGTGAAGGGACACAGCAAACCTGTGTCTAATTCCCAATTCTAGGACAATGATTATGATTTCAGAAGAGCTGAAACAAACTTGCAAAGACATTTAAATGTATTGGAATAAAATCCCTATTTTATAACATTTATGAAAGGGCAAAGTACATTAATTGCAAATCCCATATTTTGCAGCCCTAGATCCCCAACCTGCTTCCTTCAAACATGTCTTGTGCCCTAACATTATTTCACATTCCAAAACATCAGGCTTGTGCTCTGGACTCATAATGTGCTATACTCAAATCTGTTGTTATTGTTCAGTCGTTAAGTCGTGTCCGACTCTTCGTGACCCCAGGGACCATAGCCTTCCTGTCCTCCGCTCTCTCCCTGAGTGTGCTCAAGTTCATATTCATTGCATCAGTGATGCTATCTAGCCATCTCATCCTCTGCTGTCCCCTTCTCCTTTTGCCTTCAATCTTTCCCAGCATCAGGGTCTTTTCCAGGGAGTTTTCTCTTCGCATTAGGTGGCCAAAATATTTGAGCTTCAGCTTCAGTATCTGTCCTTCCAATGAGCACTCAGGGTTGATTTCCTTTAGGATGGACTGATTTGACCTCCAGGGGACTCGTAAGAGTCTTCTCCAGCACCACAGTTCGAAAGCATCAATTCTTCGGCGCTCAGCCTTCCTTATAGTCCAGCTCTCACAGCCATACATTACTACTGGGAAAACCATAGCTTTGATTAGACGGACCTTTGTCGGCAAGGTGATGTCTCTGCTTCTTACTATGCTGTCTAGGTTTGCCATAGCTTTCCTTCCAAGGAGCAAGCGTCTTTTAATTTCATGGCTACAGTCACCATCTGCGGTGATCTTGGAGCCCAAGGAAGTAAAATCTGTCACTGCTTCCATTTCTTCCCCTTCTATATGCCAGGAAGTGATGGGGCCAGATGCCATGATCTTAGTTTTTTTAATGTTGAGTTTCAAACCAGCTTTTGCACTCTCCACTTTCACCCTCAACAAGAGGATTTTTAGATCCTCTTCACTTTCTGCCATTAGGATGGTATTGTCTGCGTATCTGAGGTTGTTGATAATTCTCCCGGCAATCTTAATTCCAACCTCTGATTCATCCAACCCCGCGTTTCTCATTATGTACTCTGCATATAAATTAAATAAGCAGGGTGACAATATACAGCCTTGTCGTACTCCTTTCCCAATTTTGAACCAATCAGTTGTTCCATGTCTGGTTCTTACTGTTGCTTCTTGACCCTCATACAGGTTTCTCAGGAGACAGGTAAGGTGGTCTGGTACTCCCATCTCTTTAAGAATTTGCCACAGTTTGTTGTGATCCACACAATCAAAGGCTTTAGTGTAGTCAATGAAGCAGAAATAGACGTTTTTCTGGAATTCTCTTGCTTTCTCCATGATCCAGAGAATGCTGGCGATTTGATCTCTAGTTCCTCTGCCTCTTCAAAACCCAGCTTGTATTTCCGGTAGTTCTCAGTTCACATGCTGCTGAAGCCTAGCTTGTAGTATTTTGACCATAACCTTGCTGGCATGTGAAATGAGCACAATTGTGCGGTAGTTTGAACACTCTTTGGCATTGCCCTTCTTTGGAATTGGAATGTAAACTGACCTTTTCCAGTCTTGTGGCCACTGTTGAGTGTTCCAAATTTGTTGGCATATTGAGTGCAGCACTTTAACAGCATCATCTTTTAGGATTGTAAATAGCTCAGCTGAAATACTGTCATCTCTGCTAGCTTTGTTGTTAGTAATGCTTCCTAAGGCCCACTTGACTTCACTCTCTAGGATGTCCGGCTCAAGTTCAGTGACCGCACTATCATGGCTATCAGGGACATTAAGCTCTTTCCTGTATAGTTCTTCTGTGTATTCTTTCCACCTCTTCTTAATCTCTGCTTCTGTTAGGTCCCTGCCTTCTTTGTCCTTTATCATGCCTGTCTTTGCACAAATCGTTCCTGTATCTATATCTATATATTTGAAAGCATAGATCTAAATATATTTGATTTAGGAATCTGAAAATGGCCTCTCAAATAATCCCTTGAGACCCAATTCTTTTTTGGGATTTCTCCATTTTATATATTTACATATATACCCATCAATCCCAAATCCAGGTTGTTATAATCTGTAAATACAGTGGGGGCTTCCATTTGGTGGGCAGCTAGCGCTACAAGTCAAAAGGTTATTGAATCTCCATCTCCATAAATAATTGTGATTATGAGGCATTTTTATGAAGATAGAATTACTGACAGTGTTCCGACAGCATCCCAGTCCTGGGTACAAGCAGTGTTAAATGCTCCCTTCTGTAAATGTGAGCTGCCAACCCGGCAGACATCAAACATCTCATTCTGTTATTTCAAGGCATCCCAGTGCAGCAGTGCCTGCAATCTAGGGAAATGAAAAGGTGAGAATGCATTATTGATTAATTACTTAGTCATCTCCAAATGGTTATTGAGCCCGGCTGTGACTTTGACAAATTACTCTTCAATTTTTGTGACTGATATGCAATTTGAATAATGCAGTTTTACCATCCTCGTGTCAGAGAGTGACACCGAATATGATTCCAGTGGCTCACAAAAGGCAGTTATGTCATGTTTAGGTAATGGATGATATTTGCCAACAGTTAGCAGGGGAAAAAATAATTAAAGGCTGTGATATTTTGTTTGAAAAGAACACTGGGTTAATTAATTGTGCCGAAAGTTAAAAAAAAATAAAATTCTTTCATAGCCATGTCTAACAAGCAGCTTCTGGGGATGATGCACTAAAAATTTGGATGGTCTGATCATCACATTGGATACCAATTTATGCCTCTTCTTCACAAATGAACACTTGCGTAACCTAGAACTAAATGTTATGGCCACTGTGTGGCTGCCATTAAAAGCAGAAGCTGGCATCTCCTCTTCTTTGACCTGGTAATGTTCCTAATTCAAAATGCTGGTTTGAAGTGTGATGCAACCACAATTCCCCCTCTATGCCAGGGGTGCAAAAAAAAAAAAGGGCCTACCCAAGCCCTACCTGGAAGCTCCTCACCATCTGATGCGGATGAACGACTGAAATGAAACGATGCTGTTGAGGAGGGAAAGAAAAAAAAGTTCTAGGAATGGGTTCGATGGTTCCTGCCATAGAAACCTTATTCCTAGAGTGCCCTAGAAAGCAGTACTCCAAAATTCCTGCCTGCTTCCCAGGCAGGGGACTGGAAACAAAGCCCTATGAAGAGAGACTGAAAGGACTGGGCATGTTTAGCCTTCAGAAGAGAAGACTGAGGGGAGTTATGATAGCACTCTTCAAGTACTTGAAAGGCTGTCACAGAGAGGAAGGCCAGGATCTCTTCTCGATCATCCCAGAGTGCAGGAAAAACACTGGAGGCCTTCAAGACGAGGCTGGACAGCCATCTGTCAGGGATGCTCTGACTTGGATTCCTGCATGGAGCAGGGGGTTGGACTCGATGGCCTTGTAGGCCCCTTCCAACCCTACTATTCTATGATTCTATCATTCTATGCTCTAGGGATGCTGTACTATGGCAAGAATCATAGAGCCTGTTCCTAGAGCATTTTTCCTATTTTTTGGAGGCAGAAGGGGGAAGGGAAGGGTTAAGTTGTGAGTGAGTAGGTGTGTGCATGTGTGAATGAGTGGAGAGAAGTGACTAAGCAAGGGGAAAAATGCATGTATGTGAGTGGAGGTAGTTTTTATTGTGTGAGGAGGAGCCTATGGGGACCTTAGGAAAAAAGAAAGGAGCTGCACTACAAACCCTGCCAACAGTGAGCCCCACCTTTCAGAAACTGTTGGAGTTTCTCCTTCCCCTGGAGAAATTCGGTGAAATTGTTCCACCAATTTCTCTTCCCACAAACAGGGTGGAGAATTTTGAAAGACCATTTGCATATAGCTCTAAGCTGCAATTTGTCTCAAGCTCACAGTCTCAATTTCCAAGAATATTGAAAACATTCTCAGTTTGTTCATCTTTTTCTCTCTATCTTGCATAGCTAAAATAATTAAGCATTTGGAAATCATGAAAGAAAGCTGAAAACATTTTCATGTTAACAATTGTTACCAGCCAGTGTGGTGTAGCAGTTAGAATGTTGCACTGGGACTGAGAAGAGCTAGGTTCTAGGCTCAACTTGGCTATGAAGCTCACTGGGTGACTTTGGGCCAGTCACAGATTCTCAGCCCAACCTACCTCACAGGGTTGTTCTTGTGAGGATAAAATGGACAAGGTGGAGGATTATGTATGCCACCTTGGGTTCCTTAAGGAGGAAAAAAGGCAGGATATAAATGAAATAAAAATAAATAAATAAATAAATAAATAAACAATTGGCAATGATTAGATATTGGGATGTTTGCATGTGGGTCAGCTGAAGTGGGTTACTGGATAATCTTTTGGACAAGTGGCATAGGGCCAGTGCTTTGCCCATGAAGTCTAGGCTGCGAGGAAAATTAAAACAGAACTTTCGTCCTATATCAACAGCCTGAAGACTTTTCTTCAACCTATTCTCAGCAAATAAACATTTTTTACTGCAAGAGTCCCCAGGCAATGAATAACTAGTCTCATAATAGCCATAGTAAACAATACTGGGTAATGTACGTGCCAGAATCCATTACCTTTCCCACACAACACCCCATTTCAAAGAGACTTCTGGGATGGTTGTGAACTATGGGTGCTTCAGGTTAGGTTGAGTTTAAAAATCTGTTCTTGTAAGAATTTGCTTTATGTCTCTGACGAACACTGCCCTGAAAAATGACCATGCTTAAAAAAAGAAAGTTAACAACTCCTTCTTCTGGCCATTTGTCAGTGGGTCTGAGAAGCTGAAACTGAATTAGGTAAGTCAGAAATTGATATTTACTGTTATTTGACATCTATTGTCATAAGTGGTGGAAGAGGAAATACATCCTAATTGGGCCCGCTTTTTAATTTTGAAAATAAATGTCTCAATAACATTCTTGACTCTGCCTCCCAAGGCATAGCATGGCTCATTATTCTCTAGTCACCATGACAGGCCTGGTTTGCATAAAGGTGCTGGTAGTTCTCCATGAGGATGGCAGTCACATGGTTGCTTCCTTCAATTATTTTCGAAAAGAAGTAGGTCATATGCAATAAAAAATGCCTAAGCATGTTTAAAATAGACTTCAGTATCTCTTTTGCTTTGTCGTCTCTGCCACAGAGGAGTCCTGAGAGAGCTTTCTTTGACAGATTTCAACAGCTTAATGTCCCACTGCTAAGCACTTAGCAAAATAATACACATGCACGTACAAAAAATCCTCCCCTATTGAAAGAATTCTGGCTGTTTCTGAAAAGAACAACAAGCTGTGCAAGCTTCACATTAGGCTGGGTGTGTCACTGCTGTTTTGGAGAGCTGGGCATCTGGTCTATGGCCTATATCTTTCCAGCCCTATTCAGGTGTTCTGAAAGGAATAAAAGTAATTGTGTGAAAATGGGAGTATGCTAGCCCCACTCCCTCCATCATCATTTCCATCACCCCCTACCTGTGGAAGGAACATTCTGAAGACAAAATTCTCATGTATCCATGGAGGATCTCCATGAGATTTTGATTTTGAATGATTTTCCAGTGTTCTACATTGCATAGAGTGACTCTGCAGATAAAGGTGGCTCTCCTGTTCAGAAAGTTGCTTCTCACAGGTATAGGGTGATGGGAAAAGTAATGGATGGGGCAGGGCTAGCACACAGTCCATCTTCATGCATTCCCTTCGTCACTTTCAGAATATCTGAATAGGGCTTCTATCTGTCTATTAGTGCTGTGATGAGACTTTCGTTATCATTTTTTTCTAGCATTTGCTAGGGAGGGAGGGGCAAAAAGTATGTCTTATGAAACTATTTACCAAATGGTGGAGAATTTTGGAGAAATTCTCTTCAATAGGGTGGGTTAGTGCTTACTTTGTGGGGAACCGTTTAGGGACAGGCAAGATGTTTGTGCATGTGGATGTTCTTCCTAAACCACTTCAAGCAAGTTCTGCACATACTCAGGGAATGACAAAATGAGGAATAAACATACCAGGGAATATGAAGAACTACATTCTTCCATTATGTGTGTGTATGTGTGTGTGTGGGGGGTAGTGGGGGGTTAGCTTCTCCTCCAATCCAGCTGTTTCTCTGGAAGCTCCCCCCCCCACTCACCCAAGGGACTTCTGAAATGACCAAACAGGAGGTTTGGAAATGCGCTGGATGTGGAAATACAAAGCTGAGCTGGGAGCAATATGGGGTGCTGACGTCTAGGATTGCTTTGGAAAGAAGTGATAATGTGAATGTGTGTGGTTGGGACTATACATACTTACCCGAGACCTCAATAGGTCTTACTTCTGAATAGACATACAATAAACTTGTGCTGTAGATCAGTTAAAAATCCCCAAGGCTTCTCAAAGATCTCATTGAACACAACAATGCTTACATCTGAGTAAACCATGTAGAAACTTTTCAGCCAGGCAGGAAGAAGCCTTGAAAGCTGGGATTCTCCAGCTACTATGCTTTTGACACACACACCCTGCCCTGCTTAGCAGGGAGAATAATACATTGTGCAGGGCTCCAAGGATTGGCATGGTCATTTTAAAAGGTTTTTTTCTTTTTTAAAAATGAGTTGCATTAAACAAATAGTTTATCTCTGAGGCACACCTGAGACAGCCTTCTTTTGGAAAGCTCCTACAAGGAAGTGTTTTTGTGAAAGTAATTACTGCACCACAGGGGAGACTTTTGGGAACGGTGGAGAAGGATTTCAGTTTAAAAAGAACACCCACACGGCAGTAAGCACAATCTCTCCTGCCCCCTGAAATTTTAGAGTAATTCAACCCACCCCCATGAAAGAGGGCGAAAAACAGTAGCCTCTTTTGCAGGGGGTGAATTTTTTTTGTGAAAATGGGAGGGTAAATTTGTCCCAGCACTACTGTCTATCTATCAATCAACTGTCTGTCTGTCTGTCTATCAGCATTTATGGGGTTTATACTCCACTTTTTGACAAATGCCCTCAAGATGGCTTACAAAACAAATCCATATAAAACCAAAGTGGTGAAGCTGGACTAAGTGACTGCATGTGGCCCCTGCCACCCCAATTTTAAAAAAATGCTTGCAACACCCCCCCCCCCCCAGGATGTTTGTAGCTGCTATAGAGTGCCAAAAGAGTTAAATTAAGCTTGGAAACAAGCTACATATAACTATTTGGTGCTCTGTAGTGCTATGGAGTGCTTTGCTGCTGAATTTTGGCGGCAAACCAGCAATTTTGGCTGTTGTGGGGTGCATCCTGTAGACTGTTTTGGCAGGGGCCTGAGATTCAGGTTTGTAGGATCTGAACCTGAAGGATCAAGTTCATAGTTTGGGGGTGCTCTTAGATCCAGCTCTGTCATTGGAAGCACAGGTAGCCTCAGTGGCATGGACCCCCTTTTCTCAGCTGAGGCTAATCTAACAACTATGATCCTATCTGGACAGAGATAGCCTAGCTACAGTTATCCATGCCCTGATAACCTCTCATCTGGATTACTGCACTGCGTTATACATGAAGCTGCCTTTGAAAATGATCCAGAAACTTGTGTTGGTCCAAAACAGGGGATTGAGATTGTTAATGTGAGATGTGTTGTGAACTGCCCAGAGAGCTTCGGCTATTGTGTGGTATAGAAATGTAATGAATGAATGAATGAATGAATGAGGACTGGCCAATATAATCATATTATTATGTCACTGCTTGATGATCTGCCCTGGCTGCCAGTCCATTTCAGGACCAAATTAAAAGTGCTGCTATTAACTTACAAAGCCCTAAATGGCTTGGGGACAGGTTACCTGAAGGATTGTCTCCTTCTATATATATCTGCACAGACCCTAAGATCATCTTCAGAGGCCCTTGTCCGGGTGCCCCCACCAAACGAGGTGAGGTGGGTGGCTACTAAAGAGAGGGCCTTTTCAATGGTGACATCCCAGTTGTGGTATGAGCACTCCAGAGATGGATGTCTGATACCTACATTGTGGTCAGCACCAGGTGAAGACCTTTTTCTTTTTCCAGGCTTTTTAGCCCTTCAGTTTTAAAAATTTTGTTTGTGCATTTTTAGATCCTTGCATGGCTGCTGGCTTTTATCTCAGTGACTTCTTCAGTTTTATTCTGTTTTAAACTTCTGGTTTATATTATTTTTTACTAAGTTATTGTATTTTATGGTTCTAAGCTTTGTCCTGTAAACTGCCCAGAGAGCTTTGGTTAATGGGCAGTACAGAAATGTAATAAATAAAATGAAAATGTACCCCAAACCTCTCGGTGTTGCCCATCCCTGTTATATTGGGTCAGATGGTTGGTTCACCTGGGCCAGTGTTGTCTCCTCTGGCTGGTGGTGACTCTCCAGGGTCTGGGGTGGAGGTCTTCCACATTGCCTCCTATCCAATCCTAGTTTTGGCTGGAGATGCTGGAGATGGAACCTGGGACCTTCGGCATGCACTCTCTATGGGCCCTGCCACTGAGCTATGGTCCTCCCTCCCAGTACATTCATGGGCAACACACCTTTCAAAGCCCCCACTTACAACATGCTTCATCAGTGTGTTGGGTACCTTGTGTTGGGTACCCAGGACAGATTAAGGATTCTGCTGGTGTACTGCCCACCCCGCTGCCCATCAGACTCCCTCCTTGAGCTGACAGAGGTGGTCTCAGACTTGGTATTGAGGACCCCTAGGATGATGGTCCTGACTCCTGGGGGATCTCAACTTCCACGCCAAGGCCACTGTATTCAGGGTGGCTCAGGACTTCATGGCCACCATGACAACCATGGGGGCTGTCCCAACATGTCATCGGCCCAACACATGTAGAATGACACACGCTTGATCTGGTTTTCTCGACTGGGGAGGAGGATGGTGATCTGAATGTGGAGGAATTAACATCTGTCCCTTTGTCATGGTCAGATCACTTCCTGCTGAGGTTTAGGCTCCTGGCAGCCTTCCCCCTCTGCAAGGGTGGGGGACCTATTAAAATGGTCCACCCCCAGACGCTAATGGATTCTGATGGATTCCAGAGGGCTCTGGGGGATTTTCCTGCTGGCATGGCTGGTGCTCCTGTCGAAGTCCAGGTCGCTCTGTGGAATGCAGAGATGACTTGGGCAGTTGACACAATCACGCCCAAGCACCTCTGAGCAGAGCCCAGCCAGCTCCTTGGTATACACCCGAGCTGAGGGCAATGAAGCAAGAGGGGAGACAGCTAGAACGCAGGTGGAGGAAAACTTGTGCTGAGTCTGACTGAACACAGGTTAGAGCTCACTATCGAGCCTACTCTGTGGCGGTGAGGGTGGCAAAGAGACAGTTTTTTTTCCACCAGCATTGCATCTTCTCAGTGTCATCCAGTGGAGGTTTTTCAAGTTGTTTGAGGCCTGTTACATTCTGGGCCAGGGAGAGAGACTTTGGAACCTTTGGGTGCACGCTGTGATGAGTTTGAAGAGCACTTTGAGTTTGCACAGCACTTTGAAGTCGCTCAGATCATGAATTGGACACCACAATTAATGAGGTTCCATTGGAAGAGGCGTTCAGAGCACTGTCTGGTCCAGTTTTATTGGATGAATTTCAGTTAATGAGGCCTGACGATGTGGACAAGGTGCTTGGCCAAGTCCGTTCGACCACTTGTGTGCTTGACCCTTGCCCTTCATGGCTTATTACATCAAACAAGGGGGAGATGTCTGGCTGGGTCCAGGAGGTTGTAAATTCTCCTTGAGAGAGTGGTGCCAGTCTCTTTAAAAGAGGTAGTAATCAGACCACTCCTGAAAAAGCCTAACCTGGACCCAGAGGATGTTAACAATTATAGGCCAGTGACCATCATTCCCTTCCTGGGCAAGGTGCTTGAGAGGGTGGTTGCAGGACAGCTCCAGGCATTCTTGAATGAAATGGATTATCTAGATCCATTTCAATCAGGCTTCAGGCCTGGTTTTGGAACGGAAACTGCCTTGGTCACCCTGTGGGATGACTTATGCCAGGAGACGGACAGTGGGAGTGTGACCCTGTTGATTCTTCTGGACCTCTCAGCAGCTTTCGTTACCATCGACCATGGTATCCTTCTGAATAGGTTGTCTGGGTTGGAAGTTGGGGACACTGCACTGCAGTGGTTTCGCTCCACCTTGGATGGCCGATTCCAGAAGGTGGTACTGGGGGATTATTGCTCTGCACCATGGCAATTATGCCATCGGATTCCACAGGGCCCTATTTTATCCCCCATGTTGTTTAACATCTACATGAAAACACTAGGGGAGGTTACACAGAGGTGTGGGCTGAGGTGCCATCAATATGCAGATGGTACCCAGCTCTACCTCTCTTTCTCAACAAACCCAGGTGAGGCAGTGGCTGTTCTGAATCAGTGCCTGGGCACAGTAATGGGCTGGATGCGGGCCAATAAAGTGATACTCAATCCAGACAAGACAGAGGTACTGTTAGTGGGTGGTTCGTCTGCCCGGCTAGGTGATATTCAACCTGTTCTGCAGGGGGTTGCACTCCCCCTAAAAGATCAGGTTCGTAGTTTGCTGGTGCTCTTGGACCCAGAATTATCACTTGAGGCACAGGTGAACTCAATGGCATGGAGCACTTTTTATCAGTGTAGGCTGGTATACCAACTACGCCCTTATCTGGACAGACATAGCGTAACTACAGTTATCCATGCTCTGATAACTTCTCGTCTGGATTACTGCAATGCATTATACGTGGGGCTGCCTTTGAAAATGGTCTGAAAACTTCAGCTAGTCCAAAGTAGGGCAGCAAGATTGTTAACAGAGACTGACCAACAAGCTCATATTACACTGGTACTTTTCCAGCTGTACTGGCTGTCAGTCCATTTCCAGGTTGGATTCAAAGCCCTTAGTGGCTTGGGGACAGTTTATCTGAAGGATCGCCTCCTCCCATATGTGCCTGCCCAGACCTTAAGATCATCCTCAGAGGTCCTTCTCTGTGTGCCCCTGCCAAAGGAAGTGAGGTGGGTGGCTACTAGGAAGAGGGCCTTTTCTGCTGTGGCACCCCGGCTGTGGAATGAGCTCCCGAGTGAGGTTCGCCTGGCACCTCCATTGTATTCCTTCCGGCACCAGGTGAAGAACTTTTTATTTTCCCAGGCATTTAACCATTTTAGCTTTCTAGTCTTTTAGCTTTGCCGTTTTAAATCTGTATTTTAAATCTCTGCATTGCTGCTAGGTTTTATTCTGGTTCTACTCTGGTTGTATTGTTATATTGTTAAAATGTTTTAACTCTTTTAACCTGCTGTTTTATCCTTTTACCATGTTGTTCACCGGTCCAAAAACTTCTGATGTGGAGCAGTATATAAATATTGTAAATAAATTGTAATAAATAAATATTGTAGTTTTAATAGTTTTATATTTTATATTGTTTAACTGTGTGCTTTTTGGTTTTAATTTTTGTGAACCGGCCAGACCCCA
Source organism: Heloderma suspectum (assembly GCF_057233095.1). Taxonomy (NCBI): domain Eukaryota; kingdom Metazoa; phylum Chordata; class Lepidosauria; order Squamata; family Helodermatidae; genus Heloderma; species Heloderma suspectum. The sequence continues at coordinate 259,618,167 of NC_139461.1, forward strand.
GAGAGCTTCGGTTATTGGGCGGTACAGAAATGAAATGAAATGAAATAAAGAAATAAATCAGTGTACCTTGGATATTACTAGAGTAATGTGGCCAGGTCATCTCTTGCCAAGAAGCACCACAGCTGGTGCACCAACCATTATTGACAAAAGGCCCTACAAACTATGGGTGCTACTGGGTTCATCCATCAGCAGTGCCGAATCAAAACCCTGTCCCCCAACTGTAAACTTCATCGTTAATAGCACTTATGTATAATACATTTATATTTCCACATTTCAGGTGCTGTATAATTCATTGCTGCACATGCATTGCTTCATTCATCTTTACAATAGCCCTGTAATGTTGTAAGGAATGTTGATCGTGGGGTGAGGCTGAGCTTGAGACAATGAGTGACTTGCCTGAAACCACCTATTGAGATAATACGGGCTCTGAACTAGAAACTTCCTCATTCACAGCTCACTGTTTAAGCATTATGTTCTTAGCATAATATACCATTTACTTCCATCACATATCATGGATAGAAGAATCAGTCAATTTCACTTTCTTGCAGTTTCTCATTTTTCAGATCTTAAGTTCTGTTTGTTCCATTTCCACATCTCTTTGAGATTTTTTTTTTTAAATGTTCACACAAAAACGTGTATGCAATTTTGTGTCCGCAACTTCTAATAGATGTATTTTTGTACGGAATGTTGTCTAATATACACATTTTTGCACGTTATTTCCCCTAATACACATTTTAACATTATTTTTACTCATATACACATTTTTGTGTGCATGTCTCCTCCCTACATACACATTTACATCAACAAGATCAGCCTCGGATGGCCTTCTCTCTGTCCCATCAGCCAGGACAGCTAGGCTGGTGAGGACGAGGGAGAGGGCCTTCTCTGCAGTGGCCCCCACTCTGTGGAACTCCCTCCCTAGGGAACTCTGCCATGCCCCCTCTTTAATGAGCTTCCGCCATGCATTAAAAACATGGTTGTTCAGACAGGCATTTGGGGTGGGCTAGGGTAATTTTAGAAATGTGATGTTTTTAATGTTGAATTTTATTGTATGAACTGTTTTTATTGTTGTACATCGCCCAGAGTGGCTGGGTGACTGGCCAGATGGGTGATTAATAAATTCAATAAATAAAAATAAAATATTTGTACACCTTTTTTATTCCTATCACAACATTCAGAGAAGTGTGAATTTTGAAGGATAAACTGAATTTCGGTTCGTGCATCAATTTGAAAGTGCAAAATAGGTAAGTTTGCATTAAAATGTGAACTGAAAAAATTGCTTTCTCATCCCTAGCTCTTTTTATAATTTTCAGGTATCCATTACAACAAAAAATCCAAATTGAAAATCGCTCCTTGCCGAAAGTAGCAAAAAGAACCATGTTGGCTTAAGGCCATCAGCCAGGTGGCAAACCTAATTTTTGGCGTGCAAGTGCACTTTTCCAGTTCACAATTTTCTGCTTTATTCCAGGAAAAGGAGCCAAAGCAGCAGATCGCCCTCTTTGAAAACCACTGTCCTCCTGAGTCATTAGTATTCCATGCCCCAAACATATACTGTGCATTTAGCTAACTGCTTTTATCTATGTCTGTACTGAACTTGGGTAAGTTTGAGGTTATTGCCCTGCAAGCTATGTATGTACCATGTTCACAGATCTAACAAATGGAAAGAAACAGACTTGCACCCCACACAGATACAGTAGTGAATTTTAAGAATATTTAGTGGGCAGGTCTGGGGAGGTTAAGAGTTTGAATGCAAAAGTTCTTTTTCTATACTTTGACCCCTTTTCCTTTACTCAAGTCTTTTAATCACCAGCTAGGGAAGTATGAGATAGATACCTGGTTCAAGGCATAATACTATTTATTTACATTAGTTTTAAAATTTCTTGGCCGCCTTTAAGGGCAGAAGCCCCCCCCCCCCCAGGCAACTTATAGCAATAAAATACATAAAAACAGTTAACATATTAAAAGTGATAAAAACTTAAAAACAATAAAAACAGCAATTAAAGCCAACAATAAAACCAGCAACAACAACGGCAGTAACAACAACAACAGCAGTCATATCAAGAGAAGGCCATGGTAAAGTAATATGTTTTCAAGGCCTTGTTAACAGCCTGCAATGACGGAGCATGGCAGACCTCTGATGGCAACTTGTTCCAAAGGTGTGGGGGCCCCTCAGAGAAGGCCCTCTCACGTGTGATCATCACCCACTTGACTACTCGCACAGGTGGGCAACTGAGAAGGGCCACTCTTTCTGATCTTAAAGTGTGGGCAGGCTGATATGGGTGGAGGTGGTCCTTTAAGTAACTTGGTCCCAAACCGTTTAAGGCTTTAAAACCAGCACTTTGAATTGGGCTCAGAAAGACACCAGTAACCAGTGCAGCTGGTTACTACACTGTTTACTATATGGATCTATAGCTAATGACATACTAGGGACTAGTTTAATCCCTAGAAACTGGTTCAAACATCAACAGCTATACACCAACAACTGCTGCTGTATTATATTCTCCAACTTTGACAGAGCAAAAAAGGTACATGCAAGGCTGGCTGAAGAGTCTAGGTTTTCTGAGTGGGGACAACCTGTATGTATTGGAGGGGAGCACAAAGGCAATGGTGTGGAATCATGATGCATGTTTTCCTGGACTGGAATGTTCACAGTGTGTTTTGAAGGCTCACATACACATGTGCATGCATGCACATACAGGCACATGCAGAAGTACCTTGCACAAAGAAAGCTAACATGCCATGGAATAGTGATTCATGTTAGCCTTTTCTCTCACATGCTAGTTTTCTACATGTATGTACTGGTATTTTTAATTGGGAAGCTTTCAAACATATTATTATTATTATTATTATTATTATTATTTATATCCCACCTTTTTCCCAATACTGGAACTCAAGGCGGCTATACAAAATTAAAAACTATATACAGTTAAAACATATAAATAGAAATATACAAAAGTTAAAAATATAATTAAATAATCAGTAATAGTAAAATTGTATAAAATATCAGAATTTATTTATTTATTTATTAAATTTATTAATTGCCCATCTGGCTGGTCACCCAGCCACTCTGGGCAATGTACAACAAATAAAACAGTTAAAACAATAAAATTCTACATTAAAAACATCATAAAAAAATACCCTAACCCACCCCAAATGCCTGCCTGAACAACCACGTTTGTAATGCGCAGCGGAAGGTCATTAAAGAGGGGGCATGGTGGAATTCCCTAGGGAGGGAGTTCCACAGAGTGGGGGCCACCAGTGCCACAGAGAAGGCCCTCTCCCTCATCCTCACCAGCCTAGCTGTCCTGGCTGATGGGACAGAGAGAAGGCCATCCGAGGCTGATCTTGTTATGCGGCCTGTCTGGTGTTGCTGGAGATGCTCCTTAAGATAGGCTGGGCCGAAACCATATAGGGTTTTAAAGGTCAAAACCAACACCTTGAATTTGGCCCAGAAAACAACTGGTGACCAGTGCAACTCCTTCAGCACTGGAGTGATGTGATCTCGCTGGCGGCTGCCTGTAATCAGGCGAGCCGCCACGTTCTGCAGCTTCCGAACTGTCTTCAATCAAGGGTAACCCCACGTAAAGCGCATTACAGTAGTCTAAATGAGAGGAGACCAATTTAAACAACAACAACATAAACAATATAAACTAATCCATCATATTCTCACAGGTCCAGACAATCTATCCCCAAAGGCCTACTGGAACAAAAAGGTTTTTCCTGCCTGCGGAAATGTAGCAAGGAGGTACAGTCCTCCTTGTACCATGATGTGGTACAGACCAGGAAGTTATCTCTGCATGATTCTGCTCAGTGGTGCACTGACGTGGGGCTAAATGGTGTTTTGTGTGCCCTTTAGATGGCAAAGTGTATTTCTTCACCTACTTCACTTATTTCTTCACTTACTTCAGAATGGGCCCTGGACTTCTGCCCCAAAGTCCTGTTGTGAAGACACCACTGATTCTGCTGTTTGTGGTGTTCAGCGCTGAGAGTGTACCTCAAACCACCGTTGACATCACAGAAGAACCTGAGGTGTATCCTCAGCGTGGAGTCAGTCACAGAAGAAGCAGCTTGAAAGGCTAGCCTGTGCTTCTGGCACAGCTGTTCATGAGAAGTTCTGGTTCTCAAGTTCCTGCGAACTTTTAAGTCTTTATACTTCCTCAGCACAGCTCAATCACTTGAACATCTTTCCTGCTTCTTCAAGAGCACAACAGCAAGCCCACTTGCTGCTTACACAATGTGACTTGTGAAAGTATCCTACGTGAGCCTCATTGTTGTTAGTTTTAAAACTTCCTCAACACTTATTATTCAATTCAACATTGCATGTTTTATGCAGAGACTGGGTCAATAAATTGTGTGTGCTGCTTTTGGATGCATAGAAAACTGTGGTGTGTGTGTGTGTGGAGAGGGTATATGTATGTCCCCATGTGATGATGTTGCTGTCTCTGCCATTTCTTCTAAAGAGTTTTCTTTTCCTCAGGACAGTTTCATTAAAAAGGAATCAAGTGACGGGGCCTGAGAGGTCAGCCCAATGATTTAGTGATCAAAGCCAAGTGCCAGGTCTGTCAGGTCCCTAGACAAAATAAATATGAAGAGTGAAACCTGCATCCTAGTTTGCAAAGACAGGATCAAATTGCAGTGTCATTATATCATAGAGAGCAGGGATAAGAAAATTAGATTGGGCCACAGCCAGAATGGATAAAGCAGGCACTGTCTTCCATTAGAATTTTCAGGGCAACCAAACATAATATTTATTTAAACATCTAATCTGCCTATTACCCACTCCTCAAAGTTCCCATCAGTTCAGCAAGAGAGCACATTAGAGACAGAAAATACCTCTTAGTTTCCAACTCCCAAACTTATCTTCATGTTGGTGTCTAGTAATTCCATGTGGCTTGGCTGCTTTTTCTTTTCTTTTTTTCAAACATGGGGAACTCAACCAAATTTTTTTAAATTTCAAATAATAAAGAATGGCCATTTTGATGGATACTGATAGCCTATAAAATATACCTACCCCAATCTTGATTACCTATGTATTTGTAGATTTGCTATCTACAATGAGCTCTCCTTTTATGTGCCATAGATTAATCCATGTAACTGGTTTTTAAGTGCTTGTGTGGCTAATATTCCAGTACCCAAACTTCCACATGATCCTTAGTCTCTTGAAGGAAGTTTGTGGACACTCAGAAGGTTAGTAAAGTTAGTCCTACTTGTGCATAATGATGTGTTGGGTTTTTTCCCCCCTGATAAGGCTTATTATTTTGAACTATTGTGATCAGGAGAAGGCTCACACCAAGTTATTGTGATAGAGCAGGCCTGCATAACCTGTGACCTACCAGCTAAACACAAACACCACAAGCCATGCACAGGGGCCTGTCAGTGGTTTCCTACTTGTCTTGGATTGTAAAAACTCAGAGATTGTCAAATACTTGGCAGGCTGTGATACCTGGTTAGCATAAGGCTTAGTAGATCACAAGCAGTACAGATAATTTATAAGCAATTAAGGGCATAATCTTATGTGTGTTTAGACAGAAAAAACTCCCAGCATGCCCCAGCCTAAAGAGCACAATCCTATGGTTCCTAGACAGCCTCCCAGGGACCATAGGATTTAGACGAGAGAGAGAAAATATCTGAGGCCATGACTGAGCTATGACCTTGGAGGGGTTTTTAATAGAAATCAGAGCCGCCTTTTAAGCTCTTTCTAGCCACCACGGAGACCTCTATACAGATGGAAACTGGGCATTCTGGGGGTGTGCCAGTAAGGCTGAAATCCTGTGCATGCTTACTAGGGATTAACCCCATTGAATACAGTGGGACTTCTTTCTAGGTAGGCATGGACAAGATTGCATGGTAAGTGGACTGATTGTGTATACTAGGTCATGTCATGGCATGTCATTTATTTGCAAGCAAAAAGCCATTAATAAAACTTTTACAAAATTACAAAACATATGACAGGAATAAAACATTGGAGTAATTAAATAAAAAAGTGCACACTGAATCTCAACTAAAATACATCTAGGCCTTTACACCTAAGAATCATCTTTATAGTTAGCTGTGATTACACTTAGGGCTTTATCATGAATTTTTTAAGCCACTATGGCAAAAAGTCCAACCTGCTGGGCCTCTTGACTATCTTGGGGCACAGTTCTATGGGGCATCTTTGGAATTGTAGGACTTTTTTCAGTCTAAACATGCATAGGATTGCACCCGTGATCAGACAGCAGCAGCTAACAATATACGAGGTATGCATAGCTTTAAAAAAACAGGAGCTATTTGATTGTAACATTGACACAGTTTTTATGAAGTATGAAAGTAGATACAACAAGTATTCTTTAAAAACAAACACTGCTTTTTGCAATTTAATCTTGAATATATCTAAGAGCAGGCCTTTGAATCTCTCTGAGAAACCTGCCTCCTCCTATAGAACTATTTTTTTGCAGCTCCCTGTTGAAATCTGAAACAGTACCCCTGATTTTCAGTGAGAATGCTCCTGAATATGTGTGGCCCCACATCCTTGGAAACATCTGTCCAAATTGAGCAAAGACACAATGGCAACCAATAGTCCTTTATTTCTTACCAAGCTGAAGACTGTGTTGTTGTTTTTTACAGTTTCTCCTTCTCTTTCTTCTCCTTTGAGCTGAAGATGCTACAAGACACCGAACACAGGAGTAATAAACAGTACAAACTGCAATTCCAAAAAGGAAATGCTGTTAAAATCCCCAGCAGGGAACCAAAAGATTAACCACCCATGAATTCCATACCTGTCAATCCTTCACCTACAACGCAGGCTGTTTTATCTTTAAGCCCTTTACATTTAGCAATCTAAATGCTGAACAACTGGGCCTAAACTGGACTCACTTTTCTCCCGCTCTCTAACAAATAACATCTGGGATAACAAAGAACATTAGACACTGCAAAAGGCCGGCCTTTCTGGCCAAAGGTGGGTGGCGTCATAAAGAACAATTTCACACTATTTAAACAAGTCACTGCTGGCTGACCTATGCAGCTCCCTGTCCTACTCATGGCAGGGGCTTTGTCGCTTTCTTTAACCCTATGGAAATCCCTTAGAAGCAAAACTCTGATTGAAAAAGACTGTAACAAAGATCCTGCTCTCTTACTGGAAAGGAAAATGGAAAGTACACAGAAGTAATTGGCATACTATCTGTGGGTTATGACGATTTCTGGGCCCATTAAGCATTTGAATTTGACTGCATAATTGTTGTTAAATTGCCCTGAGAAACATAAGAAATGCTGGAATCCTTCTGGGCTAGGGATTTGTGGAAAAAATTCAAGGAATAATTTTCACTGCATTTTCACTGCATTTGAGGCACACAAATGCTTCTAGCAGTTGTGGAGCAGGTCCAGTTTTTTAAATGTGTAGATGAGCAGATTTAAAGCCAATATGTGCTGCAAATGTCCAGTTTAACATATTAAAGACTTCCACATTATTCCTGTTTCCAGAAATGAGGATTTATTGTAGACTACCATGGCTCGTTTATTCCCATTTTACCAGGGATCCACACAATGTTGTCATCAATTTGTAATCCTTCAGTGTTTTCCTGGTACTACTTCCATCTTTCTTTCTTACCAGAGAAAATCTGTTTTTTGGTGAAGGATGGAAAAGTAACACGACCTCCACAAGTGTAACCATTTCCAGAGAGGTTGTCATGTTAAACACCAAAGAGCCTTGTGGCACCTTAAAATACTTTTTTTTCTTTTTGCATGACAACCTGTGCATATTGTCATGCATATTTTCCCAAATGCATGCATCGCTTGTGGGCATCTTTGAAATGTAGACGTTCTTCTTCCGCGATTAAAGCATTTATTGCTCATTTCTCAAAAGTACACATTTTCTCATGCGCATTGTTTAAATGTATTTTTTGTTGTTCAGTTGTTAAGTCGTGTCCGACTCTTCGTGATCCCATGGACCATAGCACGCCAGGCCTTCCTGTCCTCTACTCTAAACTCTGTCCCGGAGTGTGGTCAAGTTCATGTTCATTGCATGTTGAAATGTATGCACGCTGTCAAATGCATTATTTTTGGCCCTTGGATCATATTGCAAGGTTGGAAATGTACAGACTTTGGCTGCTGTTTGCATTTGACGCCGAGTTAGGTCTGGGAGGTGTGAACTGGGAAAATCCTGATAAAAATGAACTGAAAGAAATTTCTCATAAACCCCAACCTATTGGGCAGGTGAATCTATCACAATTTGGCACATATGCAATATAACCTTTGTGGTGGGTGCCATTTTTTTTATCACCCATTTATTTTTAATTAATTTTTAAGTAATGTGATAAAAATGGCATTTCACAAGTTTAGTATTATCTGTCTGTCTGTCTGTCTGTCTTTCAATGTATCTCTCTCTATTAAACTTGTGAAATACAATTTAAGAGAAAGTGCTATGTCCTATAATAATATAATGCAGTTTTTCTTAAAAAAAAAAAAATGATGAGAAAAAAACCCTTTCCAATTGTTTAGCAGGTAGTTAATGGCACTGACCAGAAAAGTATTTCCCTCCATTATTATTTTTAAAATGAGCATTATATGGGTATTGCACTAAATCCTTATAATGCTACTTTAAAGGGGAAATTTTTTTTTTGCATTTTAGGGGTATAGCACCCATACCCCTACAGTGTTAATGTTTTATTTAAAGAAATAATTCAAAACCACTTTTCTGGTCGTTGCCGTTACCTACCTTGATAACATGACAGTGACTGGAAAGGGTCATCCGTATCATTTTTAGATTTATATTGTATTATGGCATTAATGGGTATAGTGCATTATTGGGGTATAGTCCAATAACACTCTTTTCACTTAAGTAATATTTTGCTATTACTTTAATATATATTTGAAATATAGCTGGAAAAGTGTTTTTAGCACTAATTAAATATTGATTAAAAATAAATTGGTCATAAAAATGGCACCTACTACTAAAGGTATGGGGAATGTGTATAGAGCTGTGATAAGTACAGCTGACTGATTATTTACTACCCGTGTCAAAACTACACCCCTTAAAAAGATAGAAGAGTAGTACTAAGAGCACTTGTGTGGATGGCTCAGAGTGGGATGTGCACACACAGAAAATGCACAATATCCTCCAATAGTATGGAAAGTCAACAGCAATTCCACTTGTATTTTTTTTATTTATTACATTCATATCCTGCCTTTTTTCCTTCTTAAGAAACCCAAAGCAGCATACATAGTCCTCCCCCTCCTCCATTTTATCCTCACAACAACAACCCTGGGAGGTGGTTTGGGGTGAGAGTCTGTGCCTGGCCCAAAGTCACCCAGTGAGCTTCCGTGGCAGAACCCGGATCTCCCAACTCCCAGTCCAACATTCTAGCCACTACACCATACTGGCTTGTAGCCTACAGTGGAAGAGCAATGCTTTATTAACAGGAGGAGCCATCTGTCTGGAAGCACCACTGGAAAGCTACGTTGTATTATGTACAACATAATGCACATTCTATTTTGAATTTCATACATGGTTAATTTATTTTCTTTACCCTGAATTTAATCCTTTCATTGGTGTTTTGGATTGTTCTGTTTTAGTATTTTTCTGTTTGTTTGTTTTCAGGGAAGGAGCCTGTGGGAAGGAGGACCAGCCAGCTGCACCAGGTGGATCCTGAGCCTGCTTCTGCCCCCACCAAACAGGTACTTAAGGCGGGGCTGCCAGAGGCAGCGCCTCAGCGTCGCGCCAAGTGCGATCCTAAGTGTGCACTTGGAGTCGCACGGAACAGCACCTGAAGACCCACCCACCTGCCTCTCCGGAGACATCAGCAGCCACAGATACCAGCAGCAAATAGCAACAGCAGAGGGCAGCAGCTTTAAAGACGAGGGAGAAAGGGTCAAACGTGGATTTCATCTGCTCCTTCTTAGCTGCTGTTCTTTTTTATCTCTTTTATCTTTTATATTCTTTTACACTGTTGAACATTTTATACCCTAACATTTTAATATGTGCCTGGGAGGACTATTGGGCAACTCAGAGGGTCAGGGAGGTGCCACTATAACTGTGGTCACGGGCAGGGGGAGGTATGGCATTGGGGGATTAACAGGCCAGCTGAGGAGAAGAGGGGCTAGACACCTTACAGCTGTTCCCTCTTCTGGTTCTTCCCCCAACCTGATGGTTCCTGGCAGCCTTACCAGTCTGCTCTTGGGTCTGGTGGTGCTGCTGCTGAATGCCAGGTCGGCCCAAAATAAAATCTCCCTCATCCATGATTTGATTGTGGATGAGGGGGCTGACTGGGTATGTATTACTGAGACCTGGGTGGGGGAACTGGGAGGGGTCACTCTCTCCCAGCTGTGCCCTCCTGGGTACTTGGTGCAGCACCAACACCAACTTGAGGGTCGGGGAGGGGGGGTTGCCGTGGTCTATAAGAATTCAATCTCCCTCTCCAGGCTTCCTGCTCATTCGAGTGCAGATCTTGAGTGTTTGTACCTTGTGTTGGGTCCCCGGAACAGATTAGGGATTCTGTTGGTGTACCGCCCACCCCGCTGCCCATCAGACTCCCTGCCTGAGCTGACGGAGGTAGTCTCAGACTTGGTGTTGAGGACCCCTAGGGTGATGGTCCTGGGGGATCTCAACTTCCATGCCGAGGCCGCTGTATCCAGGGCAGCTCAGGACTTCATGGCCACCATGACAACCATGGGGCTGTCCCAACTTGTCATCAGCCCAATGCATATAAAAGGACACATGCTTGATCTGGTTTTCTCGACTGGGCAGGAGGATGGTGATCTGAAAGTGGAGGAATTAACATCTGTCCCTTTGTCATGGTCAGATCACTTCCTGCTGAGGTTTAGGCTCCTGGCAGCCTTTCCCCTCTGCAAGGGTGGGGGACCTATTAAAATGGTCCGCCCCCGGAGATTAATGGATTCTGATGGATTCCAGAGGGCTCTGGCGGATTTTCCTGCTGGTATAGCTGGTGCTCCTGTCGAAGTCCAGGTCACACTGTGGAATGCAGAAATGACTCGGGCGGTTGACACAATTGCTCCTAAGCGCCCTCTCCCTCTGAGCAGAGCCCAGCCAGCTCCTTGGTATACTCCTGAGCTGAAGGCAATGAAGCCAGAGGGGAGACAGCTAGAATGCAGGTGGAAAACCCGTGCTGAGACTGACTGAACACAGGTAAGAGCCCACTATCAAGCCTACTTTGTGGCGGTGAGGGTGGAAAAGAGACAGTTCTTTTCCACCAGCATTGCATCTTCTCAGTGTCATCCAGTGGAGATTTTCCGAGTGGTTCGCGGCCTGTTACATTCTGGGCCGGGGAGAGAGACGGTGGAACCTTCGGTGGCACGCTGTGATGAGTTTGCATGGCACTTTGAAGATAAAGTCGCTCAGATTCATCATGAATTGGACACCACCATTAATGCAGTTCCATTGGTAGAGGCGTTCAGAGCACCGTCTTGTCCAGTTTTATTGGATGAGTTTCAGTTACTGAGGCCTGAGGATGCAGACAAGGTGCTTGGCCAAGTCCGATCGACCACTTGTGTGCTTGACCCTTGCCCTTCATGGCTTATTACCTCAAAAAAGGAGGGGATGTCTGGCTGGATCCAGGAGGTTGTAAATTCCTCCTTGAGAGAGGGAGTAGTGCCTGCCGCTTTAAAAGAGGCGGTAATTAGACCACTCCTGAAAAAGCCTAATCTGGACCCAGAGGATGTTAATAATTATAGGCCAGTGGCCAACATCCCCTTCCTGGGCAAGGTGCTTGAGCGGGTGGTTGTAGGACAGCTCCAGGCATTCTTAAATGAAACGGATTATCTAGATCCATTTCAATCGGGCTTCAGGCCTGGTTTTGGAACGGAAACTGCCTTGGTCGCCCTGTGGGATGACCTCTGCTGGGAGAGGGACAGGGGGAGTGCGACCCTGTTGATTCTCCTGGACTTCTCAGCAGCTTTTGATACCATCGACCATGGTATCCTCCTGGATAGGTTGTCTGGGTTGGGAGTTGGAGGCACTGCACTACAGTGGTTCTGCTCCTACTTGGATCGCCAATTCCAGAAGGTGGTGCTGGGTGATTATTGCTCTGTGCCATGGCAATTGTGCCATGGGGTTCCACAGGGCTCTATTTTATCCCCTATGCTGTTTAACATCTACATGAAACCGCTGGGGGAGGTTATCGGGAGGTGTGGGCTGAGGTGCCATCAATATGTGGATGACACCCAGGTCTACCTCTCTTTCTCATCAAACCCAGGTGAGGCAGTGGCTGTTCTGAATCAGTGCCTGGGCACAGTAATGGACTGGATGAGGGCCAATAAACTGAAACTCAATCCAGACAAGATGGAGGTACTGTTAGTGGGTGGTTCGTCTGCCCGGCTAGGTGATATTCAGCCTGTTCTGGAGGGGGTGCACTCCCCCTAAAGGATCACGTTCGTAGTTCGGGGGTGCTCTTGGATCCAGAACTGTTACTTGAGGCACAGGTGACCTCAGTGGCACAGAGCACTTTTTATCAGCTTAGGCTGGTATACCAACTACTCCCTTATCTGGACAGAGATAGCCTAGCTACAGTTATCCATGCTCTGATAACTTCTCGTCTGGATTACTGCAATGCATTATATGTGGGGCTGCCTTTGAAAACAGTCCGGAAACTTCAGCTGGTCCAAAATAGGGCAGCAAGATTGTTAACAGGGACTGGCCTGCGAGCTCATATTGCACTGGTACTTTTCCAGCTGCACTGGCTGCCAGTCCATTTCCAGGCTGGATTCAAGGTGCTGGTATTAACATTCAAAGCCCTTAGTGGCTTGGGGCCAGTTTATCTGAAGGATCGGCTCCTCCCATATGTGCCTGCCCAGACCTTAAGATAATCGTCAGCGGCCCTTCTCCGTGAGCCCCTGCCAAAGGAAGTGAGGCAGGTGGCTACTAGAAGGAGGGCTTTTTCTGCTGTGGCACCCCGGCTCTGGAATAAGCTCCCTAGTGAGGTTCGCTTGGCACCTACATTGTATTCCTTTCAGCGCCAGGTGAAGACCTTTTTATTTTCCCAGGCATTTTAGCTTTCTAAACTTTTAGCTTTGCTGTTTTAAAAATTTGTATTTTAAACTCCTGCACTGCTGCTAGGTTTTATTGTGGTCGTATTGTTATATTGTGGTTTTAATGTTCTATATATTTTAAATTGTTTTATTGTGTGTTGTTTGGTTTTAATTTTTGTGAAACGCCCAGAGAGCTTCAGCTATTGGGTGGTATAGAAATGAAATAAATAAATAAATACATTTGTTTAGCTTTTTGATCCACTGTCAAGAACAAGTGGCATGTCCAATGTGGTATTAACGAGTGAAGTCACTGATCTGTTTCTATCCTTATTATAAAGACGGCAGCATTGCTTTTTCTAGCTTATATAAATTATTTGAGGGCAGAAAAGTATTGCCAATATGAAACTATCAACGTCCAGCTAGGAGTGGAATTCTAACTCAATGACAAGGTATAGTCCTACGGAAGATATAAGGCCACCACTGTCAATCTACCATAAGACAGACTAGCACAATGTGCTACAAAGACAAAGCAGGAACAAGAAATCTGGGCAGAGCCATTAACTGAAGCACATGACCTTATCCATTCACCACACATCAAGACACAAAATATATAATTGACTCTGTCGCTGCTTTTATTGTATTTTATTATATATCCATGACCTTAGAGTCATGATTTTAATGTTATTTGTGTGGTGTATTATTATCACGTAGGTTGTTAGCTATTCTGGGCTCTTTGTAAGAAAGAGCGGGATATAAATCAAATTGTATAAATAAAATAACACACATATTTTACAGATGGGAGTACATTTAATTTAAATTTAAATTTCTAAACATTTGTATTGTTTTCTGTTAACCTAACACAAGTAAAAGGGCTAAATAAAATACTGAGAATCTAACACAAGTAAAAGCTTCAATAGGGAGACCCCAAGATAATAACAATGGGTTGGATCCAGATTTACGCTGGATCAACTGTGCTGGCGGAAGTGAACATCCCAGCCCCCTCCTTCCCATGGCAGCACCTCCCACTCCCTGAAACGCTACACAGAGATTAAGGAGACACTGGAATTGGGTGAACTGTGGTGTGTCAGGGGAGAAAGGATCTCCAAAAGTCAGATGATCTTCTGAGCTGAATACTTCCTCCCATGGAAGGTCCTTCTGCTCGTGGAAGGCAGTTCTTGGATACAAACATAGGCAGGCTGGGCCTATCTTTTAAAATAACTAGGTAAGCTAGGCCTGCCCAAATTCCACCCCTGAATCCAGGGCAAAAGGGCTTTAAGAATCTAGTGTCATGGATTGTAATGTGGGAAAAAGTGGAATAGAGATAGATGTCAAAGGAAGTGGGTATGTAAACACTGCTATTCAGAAATATATATGAAAAATGCATCCTCTGACCAATCAATAACTGACCCTATTCCCCTACCATTTGCATGGCCTCTATTTTTCATTCTTCATACCAGCTTACTATGTTTCTACTATCCTGAGCTGCAAATTCCTCCTCCTGGTGTCTTCATAACTCATGGGCCCAGTTCAAATGCTGTAAAAAAATTATCTGTGTTTCAAAAATGTTCTAAACTCCTCCCTAAGAATGCACATGCAAGGAGGAAGTATTGTCTCACTCAGTCTGACCATGAAGGGTAGCATTTCCTGATGGTGATTTGTGTGAGCAAGGCAGGTGAAAAAAAGGGCAGTGCACTAATATAAATAGCATTGGTTTGCACTGGGTCAGATGTTACTTCTTCTACACAGGCTCACCCAAGGAGTAATGGACCAAGACCGCAAACCTCAGCCTCAGAGGATCCCAATCCCTCGTCCTCCAAGGATGCTCCAAAGTTAAGAGCTGGAGAGTGGTATTTGGTCATGGAAAGACATCATAATGTTTACACCTCCTCAGGACCTAGTTCCCTAGAAAGATCATAGGGGTTGGCTTCCCTGCTTTTAAAGGAAGATGACTTCCTGTCTTTGGACACTGAGGACTCAGGCCATGAAGTCACTCATATGCCAGGGCCATTTCTACATCGTCACAGCTTAAGGCTGCTAAAACAGGGCAAGGCCCTTTAATAGACAAAGCTTCAGTCA
Organism: Heloderma suspectum; assembly: GCF_057233095.1. Classification (NCBI taxonomy): domain Eukaryota; kingdom Metazoa; phylum Chordata; class Lepidosauria; order Squamata; family Helodermatidae; genus Heloderma; species Heloderma suspectum. The sequence goes on from NC_139461.1 coordinate 259,633,200, forward strand.
GTGCCAATCAGCCTAAATCAGACAAATTTCTACTTAAGGTTCAGTTTTGATCTGCTTCTTGTTGGAGCAATATACAGACAACCCTGTCTGACTTCCAGCCCCAGCAGCACAGCACTAGGAACTTTCTGTAGTGCTGATCTCTCCCTGGCTTGCTTCCCTGAGGATTAACTTTACCTTGGATTCCCTAAGGATTAACTCAGGCTACCTCACAGAGCATCATCTGAACCCATGGCCTGAAATGGTATACAGGGACACTGCTTGGAGGATGTTTTTAAAAAACAAGCAAACAAACAAACAAACACTTCTAAACAAGTGGGGTGACCACTTATAAATCACCAAAAAAGAGGAAATACATAACCAAAAAAGGGGACGTGATAGCGACATAGCGATTTTGTGCATATGCGCACATGTGCTAATGTGTGTTTTAGCGATATACAGCATTTTGCACAAATGCACACTTTAGCAATATAGCAATTTTTGCACAATTTTCCACCCCCCTTTTGTGTGTGTGTGCTTATTTCTGTAATGGGATCAGAAAGAAAGAAGAAAATGGCTGCCAACAACCCCACTCCTGTAAAGGCCATGTGCTCTGCTGAGGCTGCTGGGGTGTGTGACAGAGCAGTTGGAGGACTGCCGGAGGGAGGATGGTTAGAGAGTGGTTAGGCTAACCATGCTGTAGGCCATGGTTAGCTGCACGTGTGGCAGGGGCTCTCTCAGTGGTTAGCCTAACCACCCTGCCCCAGTGTGCATCTGAACAGGGTCATAATGCGCTAAGTAAAATAAAATGAAAGAAAGAATGCATTATTAATGTGGATAATAGATGTTCTAGACATATATGCCATAGCTGAATGGGATTCATGAAAGCAGGTAGAATATTTTCTTTTAATCCATTTGGAATTATTTCCGCCCTGTTGCTCAGTGTTTTTATTTACAATTTCATAAGTTTAATAATATACATATATATTAATTTTCTCTTTCTACAGACTTCTTTCTAATGTACTTGCTCCAGATGTGTGTGCTCATAATTTCTCTGCGTAGAATGCACCCAAGTGGAAATTCATTCCGGCATGAGCTATTTTGGAAACTTTTGATTGCCTTTTTTTTTTCTTAGCACCTTTTTCATTTGAGACTTTTTTCTGGGGTATTGACATTCTAAAGTTCTCTGCCTGCAGTGAACAATTATTGACAGTACACTGGGAGAGCAGAATTTTAAAGGTGACAAGACTAGTAATGAATATTTTAAACACTTTGGTAGAATAAATTCAGCATTAATGAAACAACCCTAAAACAAGGACCTTGTGCCAAATGAGAAGGAGCCATAGTGCCTGACATGGGACTACTGGTAGGGAAAACACAATGTCAAAATATAGAATTGTATCAAGGAGGGACAAGTTCCAGGCAATGATAACCCTGAGCTCTAAGGTTCCTTGATCTAAATGCTTGCCAAATGTTACAATGCTTCTTCCTTCATTACAAAAATATGTTGCAGAACAGAACCCATGAGAGTCAGATCATTTGTCCATGTAGGGCAGGATTGTGACGGGCAGAAGCTCAAGTGGAGGTTCCCCATCATCTGCTACCTGATCTTCTTAAACTGGAGATGCCAAGGATTGGACCTGGGAACTTCAGCATGAAGAGCATGTGCTCTAGCACTGAGCTATGGTCTCTCCCCTAGAAGTACTGAACCCTATGGTCTGAAATTCACTGCAAGAGAAACAAAAAGCAGCCCTTCTAACTCCACCTTTATGATCAGAGAACATGGGGAGCAGGCTTCTGTGAAGCCTTCTTAATAGGCTGTATCACTCCCTGCATTATCCTCCTGATCTGTATCCCTGATCGTGGGGTTGATAAGACTACAGAGGCTGAATCCTACTTCCATATGGGAGAACCAATGGGAGCCAGATGGATAGAAAAGACCTGTGGCGAACTGGTCCGTTCCCTGCTGCATTAACCAAATTGGATTGGAGGCAGACTATGTTAAGAGTGTTACTCCTCTAGAGCTCAAATAAATGAGTTTCCCAATTGTCCTTTGCCAAGCCAGATGTTGAATAGTTTCCAGATCAAAGGGCTGTTTGGAAATGGATGAGACAGAGCAGTTACCTGCCATAACTCTTTTCTGAAACCAAACCTTAAAAAATATATAGAATGCTTTCCTATTATATCCTTACTCCAAAGAACAAAAACTATATTGGCTTTTAAATCAGTGGAGGATAGGCTTTTGCAGGGTAAATGAATCCAGCATGCACCAGACAAGCCCTTAGCAAAGTGTAATGTGTGTCTGGGCCCTTGGGCAGTGATCTTTGGTATGCGGCTTGGGGTGTTACAAGCATGCCCCTATTTTCATCAGTGTAATGTTGAGAGTTCGAAATGTGTTTTGTAAACACAGCTCCTGGTTAACAGAAATGCAGGAGCTGTGTGTGTGTGTGTGTGTGTGTATGAAAATTAGGGAGCACAGAAGTTGCTTAATGCTTCCCCCACACCTGCTGGTAATTCTCTCCTGCAAATTAGGGATGTGGAGATGGTTACCTTGTCATGGTGCTGGAGCTTGAGCACCTCAATGACGCCATGAGCTAAACCGTGAAGGGACACCCAAGACGGGAAGGTCATGGCAGAGAGGTCAGACTAAATACGATCCCTGGGGAAGGTAACGGCAACCCACTCCAGTATTCTTGCCTTGAAAACTAAATGGATCAGTACAACCAGAGATATGTCAGTATGCCATCGGAAGATGGGACTCCCAGGTCGGAAGATGGTCAAAATGCTACTGGGGAGGAACAGAGGATACGTTCAACTAGCCCCAGATGTGATGATGCAGCTAGCTCAAAGCCGAAAGGATGGCTAGCGGCTGACGGTGCTGGTGGTGAACGACGAATCTGATGTTCTAAAGATCAACACACCATAGGAACCTGGAATGTAAGATCTATGAGCCAGGGCAAATTGGATGTGGTTATTGGGGAGATGTCAAGATTAAATATAGACATTTTAGGTGTCAGTGAACTGAAATGGACTGGAATGGGCCACTTCACATCAGATGACCAGGGAAGGAGCCTGGGGAAGGAGGACCAGCCAGCAGCTGCACCAGGTGGATCCTGAGCCTGAGCCTGCTTCTACCCCTGCCCCTGCCCCTGCCCACAGGTACTTAAGGCGGGGCTGCCAGAGGCTGCTCGGGAAAGAGCCTGGGGAAGGAGGACCAGCCAGCAGCTGCACCAGGTGGATCCTGAGCCTGAGCCTGCTTCTGCCCCCGCCCACATGTACTTAAGGCGGGGCTGCCAGAGGCAGCGCCTCGGCGTCGCGCCAAGTGCGACGCTAAGTGTGCACTTAGCGTCGCACTTGGAGTCGCGTAGGACCTGAAGACCTACCCACCTGCCTCTCCAGAGACACCAGCAGCCACAACACCAGCAGCAAATAGCAGCAGCAGCAGAGGGCAGCAGCTTTAAAGACCAGGGGAAGGGGCAAACGTGAACTATCTGCTCCTTCTTAGCTGCTGTTCTCTTTTATCTCTTTTATATTCTTTTAAACTGTTGTGTATTTTATATCCTAATATTTTAATATGTGCCTGGGAGGACTATTGGGCAACTCAGGGGGTGGGGGAGGTGCCACCATAACTGTGGTCACGGGCAGGGGGAGGTATGGCGTTGGGGGATTAACAGGCCAGCTGAGGAGAAGAGGGGCTAGACACCTTACAGCTGTTCCCTCTTCTGGTTCTTCCCCCAACCTGATGGTTCCTGGCAGCCTTACCAGTCTGCCCTCGGGTCTGGTGGTGGTGCTGCTGCTGAATGCCAGGTCGGCCCAAAATAAAATCTCCCTCATCCATGATTTGATTGTGGATGAGGGGGCTGACCTGGCATGTATTACTGAGACCTGGGTGGGGGAACTGGGAGGGGTCACTCTCTCCCAGCTGTGCCCTCCTGGGTACTCGGTGCAGCACCAACACCGACTTGAGGGTCGGGGAGGGGGGGTTGCCGTGGTCTATAGGAATTCAATCTCCCTCTCCAGGCTTCCTGCTCATTTGAGTGCAGATCTTGAGTGTTTGTACCTTGTGTTGGGTACCCGGGACAGATTAGGGATTCTGTTGGTGTACCGCCCACCCCACTGCCCATCAGACTCCCTGCCTGAGCTGACGGAGGTGGTCTCGGACTTGGTGTTGTGGACCCCCAGGATGATGATCCTGGGGGATCTCAACTTCCATGCCGAGGCCGCTGTATCCGGGGCGGCTCAGGACTTCATGGCCGCCATGACAACCATGGGGCTGTCCCAACATGTCATCGGCCCAACGCATATAAAAGGACACACGCTTGATCTGGTTTTCTCGACTGGGCAGGTGGATGGTGATCTGAATGTGGAGGAATTAACATCTGTCCCTTTGTCATGGTCAAATCACTTCCTGCTGAGGTTTAGACTTCTGGCGGCCTTTCCCCTCTGCAAGGGTGGGGGACCTATTAAAATGGTCCGCCCCCGGAGATTAATGGATTCCGATGGATTCCAGAGGGCTCTGGCGGATTTTCCTGCTGGTATGGCTGGTGCTCCTGTCGAAGCCCAGGTCGCTCTGTGGAATGCAGAGATGACTTGGGCGGTTGACACGATCGCACCCAAGCGCCCTCTCCCTCTGAGCAGAGCCCAGCCAGCTCCTTGGTATACACCTGAGCTGAGGGCAATGAAGCAAGAGGGGAGACGGCTAGAACTCAGGTGGAGGAAAACTTGTGCTGAGTCTGACCGAACACAGGTAAGAGCCTACTATCGAGCCTACTCTGTGGCGGTGGGGGTGGCAAAGAGGCAGTTCTTTTCCACCAGCATTGCATCTTCTCAGTGTCATCCAGCGGAGCTTTTCTGAGTGGTTCGCAGCCTGTTACATTCTGGGCCAGGGAGAGAGACGGTGGAACCCTCGGTAGCACGCTGTGACAAGTTTGCGCGGCACTTTGAGGATAAAGTCGCTCAGATTCGTCATGAATTGGACACCACCATTAATGCAGTTCCATTGGTAGAGGCGTTCAGAGCACCGTCTGGTCCAGTTTTATTGGATGAGTTTCAGTTACTGAGGCCTGAGGATGCGGACAAGGTGCTTGGCCAAGTCCGATCGACCACTTGTGTGCTTGACCCTTGCCCTTCATGGCTTATTAAATAAAACAAGGAGGGGTTGTCCGGCTGGGTCCAGGAGGTTGTAAATTCCTCCTTGAGAGAGGGAGTGGTGCCTGCTGCTTTAAAAGAGGCAGTAATTACACCACTCCTGAAAAAGCCTAACCTGGACCCAGAGGATGTTAACAATTATAGGCCAGTGGCCAACATCCCCTTCCTGGGCAAGGTGCTTGAGCGGGTGGTTGTAGGACAGCTCCAGGCATTCTTAAATGAAACGGATTATCTAGATCCATTTCAATCGGGCTTCAGGCCTGGTTTTGGAACGGAAACTGCTTTGGTCGCCCTGTGGGATGACCTCTGCCGGGAGAGGGACAGGGGGAGTGCGACCCTGTTGATTCTCCTGGACCTCTCAGCGGCTTTTGATACCATTGACCATGGTATCCTTCTGGATAGGTTGTCTGGGTTGGGAGTTGGAGGCACTGCACTACAGTGGTTCCGCTCCTACTTGGATGGCCGATTCCAGAAGGTGGTGCTGGGGGGTTATTGCTCTGTGCCATGGCAATTGTGCCATGGGGTTCCACAGGGCTCTATTTTATCCCCTATGCTGTTTAACATCTACATGAAACCGCTGGGGGAGGTTATCCGGAGGTGTGGGCTGAGGTGCCATCAATATGCGGATGACACCCAGCTCTACCTCTCTTTCTCATCAAAACCAGGTGAGGCAGTGGCTGTTCTGAACCAGTGCCTGGGCACGGTAATGGACTGGATGAGGGCTAATAAACTGAAACTCAATCCAGACAAGATGGAGGTACTGTTAGTGGGTGGTTCGTCTGCCCGGCTAGGTGATATTCAACCTGTTCTGGAGGGGGTTGCACTCCCCCTAAAGGATCAGGTTCGTAGTTTGGGGGTGCTCTTGGATCCAGAACTGTCACTTGAGGCACAGGTGAACTCAGTGGCACGGAGCACTTTTTATCAGCTTAGGCTGGTATACCAACTACGCCCTTATCTGGACAGAGATAGCCTAGCTACAGTTATCCATGCTCTGATAACTTCTCGTCTGGATTACTGCAATGCGTTATACGTGGGGCTGCCTTTGAAAACGGTCCAGAAACTTCAGCTGGTCCAAAATAGGGCAGCAAGATTGTTAACAGGGACTGGCCTGCGAGCTCATATTACGCCAGTACTTTTCCAGCTGCACTGGCTGCCAGTCCATTTCCGGCCCCGATTCAAAGTGCTGGTGTTAACATTCAAAGCCCTTAACGGCTTGGGGCCAGGTTACCTGAAGGATCGCCTCCTCCCATATGTGCCTGCCCGGACCTTAAGATCATCATCAGCGGCCCTTCTCCGTGAGCCCCTGCCAAAGGAAGTGAGGCAGGTGGCTACTAGAAGGAGGGCTTTTTCTGCTGTGGCACCCCGGCTCTGGAATGAGCTCCCTAGTGAGGTTCGCCTGGCACCTACATTGTACTCCTTTCGGCGCCAGGTGAAGACCTTTTTATTTTCCCAGGCATTTTAGCTTTCTAAATTTTTATCTTTGCTGTTTTAAATCTGTATTTTAAACTCCTGTACTGCTGCTAGGTTTTATTGTGGTTGTATTGTTATATTGTGGTTTTAATGTTCTATATATTTTAAATTGTTTTATTGTGTGTTGTTTGGTTTTAATTTTTGTGAACCGCCCAGAGAGCTTCGGCTATTGGGCGGTATAGAAATGAAATAAATAATAATAATAATAATAATAATAATAATAACCACCAGATCTACTACTATGGACAAGAGGACCACAGAAGAAATGGAGTAGCCTTCATAATTAATAATAAGGTGGCTAAAGCAGTACTTGCTACAATACAATCCAAAAAATGTTAGAATGATCTCAATTCGAATTCAAGGTAAGCCATTTAACATCACAGTAATCCAAGTATATGCCCCAACCACAGGTGCTGAAGAAGCAGAAGTAGATCAGTTCTATGAGGATCTGCAGCACCTACTGGATAATACGCCAGAAAGATATGTTATTTTCATTACAGGAGACTGGGTAGTCAAGCGATACCTGGAATTACAGGCAAGCATGATCTGGGAGAACAAAATGAAGCAGGACATAGGCTGATAGAATTTTGTCAAGACAACTCATTGTGCATAACAAACACTCTCTTCCAACAACCTAAAAGACGACTTTATACACGGACTTCACCAGATGGTCAACACCAAAATCAGATTGACTATATCCTTTGTAGCCAAAGGTGGCGGACATCTACACAGTCAGTAAAAACAAGACTTGGAGCTGACTGTAGTTCAGATCACAAACTTCTTACTGCACAATTTAGACTCAGACTAAAGAGAATAGAGAAGACCCACAGATCAGTTAGATATGAGCTCACTAATATTCCTCATGAATATGCAGTGGAGGTGAAGAATAGATTTAAGGGGCTAGATTTAGTAGATAGGGTCCTGGGAGAACTATGGACAGAAGTTCGCAACATTGTTCAGGAGGCGGCAACAAAAAACTTCCCAAAGAAAAAGAAAACCAAGAAGGCAAGATGGCTGTCTGCTGAGACACTGGAAGTAGCCCAAGAAAAAGGGAAGCAAAAGGCAACAGTGAAAGGGGGAGATATGCCCAATTAAATGCAAAATTCCAGAGGTTAGCCAGAAGAGATAAGGAATTATTTTTAAACAAGAAATGCGTGGAAGCAGACGAAGATAATGGAATAGGAAGGACAAGAGACCTCTTCCAGAAAATTAGAAACATCAGAGGAAACTTCCAGGCAAAAATGGGTATGTTCAAAAACAAAGATGGCAAGGACCTAACAGAAGCAGAAGAGATCAAGAAAAGGTGGCAAGAATATAAGGAAGATCTGTATAGGAAGGATAATAATATCGGGGATAGATTTGACGGTGTGGTCAGTGAGTTAGAGCCAGACATCCTGAAGAGTGAGGTTGAATGGGCCTTAAGAAGCATTGCTAATAACAAGGCAGCAGGAGATGACAGCATCCCAGCTGAACTGTTTAAGATGCAAGATGATGTTCTCAAGGTGATGCATGCCATATGCCAGCAAATTTGGAAAACACAAGAATGGCCAACAGATTGGAAAAAATCAACTGATATACCCATACCAAAAAAGGGAAACACTAAAGAATGTTCAAACTATCGAACAGTGGCACTTATTTCACATGCCAGTAAGGTAATGCCCAAGATCTTGCAAGGTAGACTCCAGCAATTCATGGAATGAGAATTGCCAGATGTACAAGCTGGGTTTCGAAAAGGCAGAGGAACTAGAGACCAAATTGCCAATATCTGCTGGATAATGGAGAAAGCCAGGGAGTTTCAGAAAAACATCTATTTCTATTTTATTGACTATTCTAAAGCCTTTGACTGTGTGGATCATAACAAATTGTGGCAAGTTCTTGGTGGTATGGGGATACCAAATCATCTTGTCTGCCTCCTGAGGAATCTGTATAACGACCAAATAGCAATGGTAAGAACAGACCATGGAACAACAGACTGCTTTAAGATTGGGAAAGGAGTACGGCGGGGTTGTATACTCTCACCCTACCTATTCATCCTGTACACAGAACATATCATGCAACGTGCTGGGCTTGATGAAGCCAAGGCTGGAGTTAAATCGCTGGAAGAAACATTAACAATCTCAGATATGCAGATGATACCACTTTGATGGCTGAAAGTGAGGAGGAGCTGAGGAACCTGATGATGAAGGTGAAAGAAGAAAGTGCAAAAGCTGCGTTGCAGTTAAACCTCAACCCCCCCCCAAGATTATGGCAACCAGCTTGATTGATAACTGGCAAATAGAGGGAGAAAACATGGAGGCAGTGACAGACTTTGTATTTCTTGGCGCAAAGATTACTGCAGATGCTGACTGCAGCCAGGAAATCAGAAGATGTTTACTTCTTGGGAGGACAGCAATGACAAATCTTGATAAAATAGGTAAGAGCAGAGACATCACACTGACAACAAAGGTCCGCATAGTTGAAGCAGTGATATTCCCCGTAGTAACCTATGGCTGCGAGAGCTGGACCATAAGGAAGGCTGAGCAAAGGAAGATAGATGCTTTTGAACTGTGGTGTTGGAGGAAAATTCTGAGAGTGCCTTGGACTGCAAGAAGATCAAACCAGTCCATACTCCAGGAAATAAAGCCAGACTGCTCGCTTGAGGGAATGATCTTAAAGGCAAAACTGAAGTACTTTGGCCACCTAATGAGAAGACAGGATACCCTGGAGAAGATGCTGATGCTAGGGAAAGTGGAAGGCAAAAGGAAGAGGGGCTGACCAAGGGCAAGATGGATGGATGATATTCTGGCGGTGATGGACTCGACCTTGGGGGAGCTGGCAGTGGCAACGGCGAACAGGAAGCTCTGGCATGGGCTGGTCCATGAAGTCATGAAGAGTCAGAAGCGACTGAACGAATAAACAACAACAATGAAAAAATAATTTCAGTTAATTTTTGACCAGAATTTAGCCAATTTCCACCTCCTGGAACTGAACACAGACCTGAACACAATCTGAGTTTGGAGTCCATATATTTATCACTTGTGATGTGATATGTGCAACAAAAAAAAAATGCTTTAAAAATGTGTACATTTTACAAAATGAGCGTGTAAAATATATTTGAAATGTGCACACAGACATGCTTTAATCAGTGGGAGAAAAATGTGTACATTAAAAAAAATCATGCACAACTGAGGTGTACATTTGAAAAAATGTGCATGAAAATACACATGAATTATCATGTGAATAGAAAAAAAACGTGTTTGCAAGTTGATATGGACTTGGAACCGACTTTGAGAGAGGGTAGCTCAGTAGCAGAGCACATGCTTTGCATGCAGAAGGTCTCAGGTTCAAACGCTAGCATCTCGAGGTGGGGCTAGGAGGGGATCCTGCCTGAAACTCTTGAGACCTGCTGCCATTCAATGTCAAGAATACCAGGCTAGATGGATCAGTGGTCTGCCTCAGCATAAGGCAGCTTCCTATGTTCCTAGGAGGTGGAAAACAGAAAACTTCAATGAGCTCAGGTTTTGCTGGTTTGCACATCCATGCTGCAAATACACCCCCACTTGTTTTCTCCACAGCCGGACTTCAGGCCTCGGAGCCTGGCTGGGAGAAGAACAGTAAAGATGTCCTGGAGGTATTTGCAATAGGTTGCCGCTTATTCATTGCCAGAAAAAGAAGACATGAGAGGACATAGATTTGCATAAAATGTGCATATGCCAATTTATATGTGCAGGTGCAAATTTAGAAAGAAATACTAAATTTTAAATAGAAATAAAATACATCTCACCATTATGGGAATTATTATGACCAGGCGACCTGTGTGCCTGTCAGTCTGCTCTCTAGGTGCTAACTGCTGATGGGCAACTTCAAGGCCCCTGCTGCTCTCCCTTCCTATGGGCCTTTATTTTTAAACTGGACTCAGACTGGATAGCTCTTCAAACAGAGGATGCCTTCATACAGAGGACTATCATCGGGCAGCCCTTCAGCCAGAGAATTGTCCTCTGTAAAGTAGGGCACATAGCCCCCCTAATTTGTAGGGCACAATTGATGGGCACCACCAGCTTCCTCTGCATTACTGCTCCATTGGGAACCTCATGTTTCTCTCTTTGCATGTAGTTCTACTCTAAGCCTGCATAATGCAACATCTTAATGGTGATGATCTACAATATAGCAACAGATCAGTTTTAGATTGCTGTACATTCCAGGCTGGTAGAGCTTTGCTCTTGCTTTTACTTTCTTCAATGAGCTATTCATGTTTAGTGTCAAGAGCATGAAAAACAGAGGCATTTAAATAACATAGAGGACAATTCACAGACCACTTACCCTGACTTCAGTGGGAATATATGAGTGCACATAGTCTGTGAACAATCCCCCATAGTTTCATAACCAAAATCATGGTGTGAAAGACATCTCCATGTAAGCTTCAACTTGCTATGGATATTTTGCTCCTGAAAAACAGAGCACGGTTATCGACAGTAGCAAAGCATTCAGTTCACCTCTCTTAAAATCTGCATGTGTGGTCTGTGAGTGGGGAGATCTTGCAGGCCAAGTGAAGGTTGCTCTCCCATAGGAAACTGTTTAAAGGAAAACTGTATTTCATTTAAAAAGGGCATTCCCTAGTTATTTCAGAAGTATTTGATTTGATGTAGGGGTGAATAGGTGATTATATCTGGCTCCCACAATGCAGAAGGTCATTGGCAGAATTATAATGCCTTCATTCCCTTTAACAAAATGTTTTGAAAATGTTTTCATTGGACACCCTATTTTAGCCAGACTGGGGATGGGGCGGGATGAACACTTAGGCATTCATTTTCATGTCTAAGGAGTTGAGATGCCCTGTTTATCCATCTTCAGTTCAATAATGATCTGAAACATAACCAAAGTGCACCTAATTCTTATAGAATACAAGGGTATAGTGAATATGTTGGATCTACAGCAGAGAATGCTCAGTGTGATTTCTGGATTGGCCATTAAGCTTACTGGGTGACTTTGGGTTGGTCTCTTTCTCTCAAATGGGTGGTTTTGGGTCATCTTTCTCATTGAACCTACCTCATAAGGTTGTTGCATGGACAGAACGGGATCATGTTGTGTAAGCCATTTTGAGCTTTTTGAAGGAAGGTGTGGAAGATCAGGTTCAATGCAATGGTAGGGGACCCTGCAAACCTAACTCAGAGAGCAATCCTATAGGCCCTAGACAGTGACTGTGGGGCCATAGGATAGTTTGGATTCCCAAAGCTGAGGTTGGAGACAGTGCTCTGACCTCAGAGGGGGGAATTGGAGATCCAACGCCCCTCCCCCTCACAGCCAGCACAGGAAGAACCATGCTGGCTGGCCTCTGCAGTCAGGAACTCGACCTTGGAGAGGAGGAAAAGGGGCGTTTCAGGGGGAGGGGAGGGGAGGGGAGGGGAAAAGACTGGAGAGGCCAGGATATGAGTTATCTTGAGCTTCTTGAAGCCTCCTCTTCTCTCTGTCTAAAACACCCCAGCTAGATGGGAAAAAAATGCAGGATGAGAGGATGGGGCGGTGAAGATCGCCTCCACCGCTCCTCTCGCCCTGCATAGGCTGCCTGTAAGCCCCTGCATTAGGGGCTTAAGTTACAATCATTTAGGATGCAACCAATAGGATTAAACCATTATAAACCTATAAAAGTAACTGCTTCTACCATTTCATTCATTTGTATAGGCCCCTAAGAATGTCTGTATATCCTGGGCCCAAAAGAACTAAGGATAATTGTAATGTATCCCAAATAGTATACTCAGTAACTGTAGGGTATCCCAAACTCTTGGTAGCACATTCAGCCAAGATGGTGTGGGAGGTTGAGCGTGAATGGACCCAGAGTGCAGGATTATAATAATCAAACATAAAATAGAATTTATTTAAGGAAATCAGAGTTTACATTCATTTAAAAAGCAAAAAAAAAAAGGGGGGAGTGCAAAAAAGAATAATACAAGCTTCATAAACACCGAAACCTTTGATGCTGGCCTTCGTATCCTTGGTTACATTTTTTTTCTTTATCCCACTCCACAGACAGATTTATAACATAGTCATAACTAGTGCTCTGCCAAAATATGTCCACCAATTTCCCAAAATGTTTCTTGCCCTGTGAAAGAGGCTTCCATTTTTCTGCCATATACTCAGGGCACTTTATAATTCCTTTTGGTTTTCTTTTGGTTTAGAGCTAAGCTTACTGTTGCAAGGTGTCCAAAGTCACTGTGAGTTTTTCTTCTTTTTATCACATACCTTCCCATCCCTCTGCAGCCTCCCTGGCTGTCTGTGGTTCCTGATCCAAAAAAGTTCCATGGGTGAGGAGTTACCTCATCATGTCTTCCTTTTCCTTGGGCTTTAACTGAAGTGCAGGATGCTGCAGGTAATGATTATGTGATGAAAGATGGAACATTCATGCACACTCCTTGGCCACCTCATAAGTACAGTAAGCACAAGACCCCCAAACCCCATCCATGAGAATTTCTCCAAATTTTTCATCTTTGAACATTTTTTTAAAAGCAATTTTTTTCTATCAAAATGAATGACAATTATTAAAAAAAATGTGAAAGAAAGTTTTGGCACAGCACTGTCATGATGATATATCCCAGTCTCCTACTACCAGTTATGAATGGAACACCATAGAAAGGAACAGGAAACTGAGTAGACAGTGAATTTCTCAGCCGATGTCCTTCGAATATGACCTTTACTCACTCCTCCATCATTGTCATTCTTTCTTAGGAGATTTTTCCATGGCTTTTCTGATGGCAGCTTTGTCATGATCTTTCAGCTCCCAGTAAATACCTATTTGGGGATTATCTATTAGGGTGGCCATGTGTCCTACTTTACAGAGAATAGCCACCTATATGAAAGGCTTTCAGAGGACAGTCCTCAATTTGAAAGCTTCCTGTGTTTGAAGGGCTGTCCAGTTCTGATCTTGTTTAAAGAGAAATATCCATAAAATGGGAGAGGAGAAGTCTTGAAATTGTTCATCAACTGTTAGCATCTGGACAGAAGTCTGAGAAAACACATAGGTCACTTGGTCACAATAACAAATTCAGTTCATGTTCTATCAGTGGAATCCCAGGACCATTCTTTATTTTATTTAGTACATTTATATCCTACCTTCCTTCCTTCACAGAGCTCAGGGCAGTGAGGTTCCCAGGCAGTCTCCCATCCAGGCACTGACCAGACATAGACCAGCTTAGCTTCATCAAGTTGACTGCATCATGTGCCCCCAGACCATGGGCAGTATCAAACAGAACTGCTGCACTTATGCAATTGATGTAGTGCTAACGGAAGTGACCATTAGAGCAACGCTAATAGCATTCCAGGCAAACCTATGTTAGCTTACACTGTTGGTGGATGCTGCCCCCTATCTTGGGCCAGTACTGTATGTTTTTTTTATAGTACTTTACAATGTGAGAGTGCCTGTTTCGTTCCCTCCTTTGTCCTACATCCATTTAATACCAAGCCTTTCACAATTGTGGTTTCCCTAATGCAGTCCTGAATGTCATGGAAAAAGGGGGAAATAACAAATATCCAATAAGTTGCAGTTATTTATTCAGATGCCAGGGTCTCTGTGGGTTTCCCCTCTACTCTTCAGTGTGTGTGTGTGTGTTTTTCTTTCTCTTCTGGTTTTAATTATTGTGTTGATAGTATTTCCCATAGCATCTTTTCATTTGTCACATGGGGATTTAGAATGAATGTTTAGTGCAACATCATGAGTGATTTAAGGGAGAAACCTAGGCAAACTGAAAGATTTAGTCTGATTGCCATAATGATACAATGAGATACTAGCAAACTGCAATATTAAAAGCATGGAGAATGTCATAGATTTGGCATTACACAGAATGGGAAAATAAAACAGAATTACAAAATGTGGGTGTGATTATTCATCCATAATTGAGCACTTTTAAGTCCCACAATTTGAAGGAGAGTTAAGCATATGCTTTACATTCCCACTGATATCAATGAAACATAAAAGAGCTAAAGTTTGGTTTGGCAGTGCCATATACATGCAGGCACAGGGTGAACTTACACCATCTCCTCCAAGTTCTTCAAGAGCAAGAAGCCGATTACACTTCCTTTCCTTTCCTTTCCTTTCCTTTCCTTTCCTTTCCTTTCCTTTCCTTTCCTTTCCTTTCCTTTCCTTTCCTTTCCTTTCCTTTCCTTTCCTTTCCTTCCCTTCCCTTCCCTTCCCTTCCCTTCCCTTCCCTTCCCTTCCCTTCCCTTGTAACATTCAGAGCTACATTTTTTAAGGATTGTAAGATATCTTCACTAATAACAGTTATATTTTGCAATCCAAAAGAAATGAGAGCAATACTGAGATGGTTATCTGAACAGACTTCTTCCGGACAACAAAAAGGAAGCAATTTCTTGGGCTTGGATTGCGATTGTATTTCAAAGGAAAGATGCCTTGAGATGCCTTGAATAATTTTCAGAGGGTCAGCCAAGTTAGTTTGTTGCAACAAAAAATAACAAAAGGGTCTTGCAGCACCTTAAAGACCAAAAAATTATTATGGCATAAGATTTTGTGGACTGCTGTCCACTTCATCTGATGCACAAAGTATTATCCTGAGTTCCAAATGTATGCACACACATGTGTTTGGGGAGGGGAGGGAATTTTAAATACTGATGTCAGAGGGAATGAAATGGAGAGGGAATTAAATGCAGAAAGTACAAATAGTGATAATTACCTTAACAATGGCCATTCACAAAACAGGTGTTGGGTTTTCTTGGTATAATTGATTTTAATATCTGTATTCTTTTGTATTTTTATTCTTTTTATTTTTTGCTTTACTGTTCATTGCTCAGGAATCTTTTTCAGATATAAAGCCATTCATACATTTTGTAAATAAGAAAATAAATAATAAACATAGATATTCTTTTAGTGATGACCTGATTAACCTATGTACTGTAATACAGGTTTTTGTGAACTGGCCAGAGAGCTTTGGTTATGGGGTGGTATAGAAATATAATAAATGAAATGAAATTAAAGCAGCAACCTCAGTCCCTATTCATGCCACAGAAGATAGCGTTGAACCTCTTGGTGAACTGTATTCACAAAAGCCAATACTAATAATAAAATCACCATCACCTCTTTTTATCTCAACACACACTTGATATCAATGTATGATAATATTTGCTTTTGGTTGTCTAAGACGTTCAAGAAACTTCTTAATAATGCTGATTAATTCTTCATGCTGATAAATGTCCACATTTTTTTTTCATTGTGAAGTTCTATAATTTGCATCTCTTTTTTTAATTCTTTGCATGAGACTGGCATGTTTATTATGGCTTTGAATAAAGCTACTTTATCCAAATGGTATTGCAGTGTGCAATTACAACCTATTTAGCTGCATAAAAACAAATAATCACATTTGATAGCACCATATCTCCTTTGTTATCGGGTTTGTATATGGATAGTAGACTGTTTTATTGTTTGCCCCTACAATATAAAATTCAAGGTGAGTTTTGGCCAGAGCTTGGTTCAGGGGTTTGCTTGAATGCATGATGGGTTTTAGAACCCATCTAAAAATGGGTTCAGGGACAGGACTGTGTCTGCTGACTCTGCCCCCTGTGTCCCTAGACATGCCGCCCCAATTCCCTCAGTTCAGACCTTGCTGTGTTGAACTGGTCTGAAAGAGAGTTCTGCTTACATACACTTGAATGTGAGTAGAACTCTCTGCATGATTAGGAACCCTGATAAGACAGTTATGGAGAGTTCTACAATTAAGAGCATAAGAAGGGCCATGCTGGATCAGTGTAAGGGTCCATCTAGTCCAGCATTCTGTTCACACAATGGCCAACCAGCTGCCCATGGGAAATGTACATGCAGGATATAAGTGCAACAGTACCCTCCTGCCCATGTTCCCCAGCAACTCGTGTACTTGGCTTACTGCCCTTTAAGACTGGAGGTAGGATATAGCCATCGATAGCCTTATCCTCCAAGAGTTTGTCCAATCTGCTTTTAAAGCCATCCAAATCAGTGGCCATCACTATATGTTGTGGAAGTGAATTCCAAATTTTACGATGTGCTGTGTGGAGAAATGCTTCCCTTTATCTGTCCTTTATGTCTCTCCCCCCCCCCCCAATCAGCTTCATGGATGACCCAAGGTTCCAGTATTATTAGAGAGGGAGAAAAATTCAAGCAAACATGAGTAGAACTCCCTTTCACACTTCGCCAATTCAACATGGCAAGGTCACGTTGAGAGGGTTCCACCCCTAAGGGCAGGCTAGAAATAGTTTTAGATAGTTAGATAGGTCTGAACTGAGGGGGTCAGGGCTGGCATGCCCGGAAATGTAGGGGATGGGACCAGTGTGCACGGCCCCATCCCTATTCCCACTTGAAACCTTCATACGTTCAGGCAAAGACCTGAACAGGACTCCAGTGTGTAGCATCTTCATATTTACCTGACCATGTATAGTTGGAACTATAACTTTCTTAAAACATTCATAATAATAGTAGAGCATATGTGCTAATTTTCATGCATACACATCTATTTAACATTTCCATAGACTTCTCACAGACTATACCACTTGAATCTCATGGCCCCTTTGACTCATTGTTATTGTTCCCCTTCTTTATATCCTGTGTGTATGTGTGTCTGCCAACGCAGGATACAACTTAATACATCTGATGAAATGGGCTGTAGTCTAGGGATGGGCAAACTTTAGGCTTGTGGGATCTACTCTGTTTGTTTGTTGTTGTTGTTGTTTTGCTAGAACTCTGAAATGCACCAACAGGAGCCTGGTGCAAAAGACATACATTTAGAATTAAAGCATTCTGAGCCCGAGCCCCAGAACTAAGTGGAACTCATCTTCTGGTTAACCCCCAAGCTTTCTTCATTTGAGCAGTATAATTTAGAGCAGGTGTAAGTCCTTTTGTTGCTGCTTATTATTAAACAATTGGGAGTCAGAAATCATAGAATCAGAGAATCATAGGGTTGGAAGGGGCCTACAAGACCATCCTTGCTGATCTACTGCAGGTCACCCAGAGATCTGCCAATAGAACCAGATTTACCTTCTGCTCACCCTTGCTCTAGTCCATAAAATGTTAGGCCACAATAAAGGAGCAATCCTTTGCTTCCTGAGGGGAAACAGGGGGGGCGTAGGATGTTTGGACCTCCCTCTGCACTGGCAGAGATGGAGGTCCATGGACAGAGGCCTTTCTGGTGCTGTGGTGGAAAGATCTGCTGCCATTGCTGACCTCCTGATGGTGTAATGCAGGCAGTAGGGGCAATGGGTGTTCCAAAGGCATGTTAGGGAAGGCCATGGATCTGCAGCTCCCAAAGTTAAACCAGTCCTGGCACCTTCATAGCTGATTCCCTCTCATTGTTTCAATAAGGGAAAAGCAAAACACCAGTGAAGAAACTGGCAAAAGCCAGGTCCCAACTTCTGCCCTGGTAGCTGCCAGTTGGTGGGCTCTGGCTACAGCAGGCCACATGTATGCGCGCGCGCACACACACACACACACACACACGTGCTAAGGCTTGCTCTGCCCATCTGTTACTTTAAAGGTGCCAGAAGACTCTGAGATGACGGTTTTGTCTATGCAAGATATCCGGCCGAGCAAGCTGTTTCTCAAGCCAGACTGTACTAAAGTGAGAAATTACCTTCACCTCTGTGCTTCTCTCCAAACACAATGCCATTTAATGGTATAAAATGATTTTAAATGTCTCTTTCTTTGAGGTGCTCACCTTTGGAAAAAAAAAGTTTTAATCCTGCACTATAGGAAAATGGAGTTAACAATGACAACACAGAGTCCCAAATGATTCATGGTGTAAATTCATCAGACCGTTGCTGCTGAGTCTGGCTATGAATTTGGCCCTGGAGTACTGGTAAAAATACAAAGAGAATTCACAATATGTAGCACTGGTGCATTTCTGAGCAAGAGTCTCTGAAGAGGTCCAAATAAATTGAAAGGGGAGGAGAGCCTTGGCAAGAGAAGCAGAATCAATCTTGATTTTCCTTCAAGTGTCTGATACTCTGGGAAGTGGTCCAGGGATGTGCTCTTCAGCAGCCAGGAGGTGAGCAATAGTTACTGGCCACTCCACTATGCTGCTTGGGTTCAGCAGCAGGAATAATTGCCTACTGAATATTCTGTCTTCTGGTGATGCTGAAAAATCAACCCCCCATTCCTTGAGGCTTGCATCTTTGTTTCTAGGAAAGCTCCAGTAAGGTGCTTTATAAGTACAAATGCCATTTCTTAAAAAAAAGGGAAAAAAAGGTTATCTTTTACAGCTTACAATTGAAAACATTAAACTTTAACCTACACAAAATTCATGAATAAATATTAATATTATACAGATGAACAGAATATGGAAGCAACAAGAGAAGAGGGCATTTAAAACATATTATACTACAAAACCTCACCACATATGCCTCTATGTTAATTGAATTATGATCCTCATCCAATATCTCATAAAGGTCCCTGTGTGAAATAAAAACAATCATTCTTCAATGGATTTTATCTATTTCCATACATGCTGTCAGGATTCCCTTAGCCCCCACTTCACTTCATGCCCAAACATACACAGATGAGAGGCTTCAGTCTACAGCTTTTAATCCATTACTTCACAGGGTCATATAGATGCAAATTCTCAAAGACTCTCCATCTACAAGAAATGCCTTCAGGGGATTCAAATTTATGAGAGTTGCCTGCGTTTGAAGAGGGAGGCGTTCTTGCTAGCATAACTTAACAGGGGGAGGTCCCTCTCTTGAGGCCTTTAAGTGCAGCTTTTCATGCAAGGCCAATCGAGTCTAAGTTCCTCCCCTGCCTTCTCTCTCTTTGCTCTGTGCCTGCACCTGGCATCTATTAGGTCATCCTCCTGTTCGTTGCCTATCACGGGTGTGTGTGTGTGTGTGAGGAGGGACCCTTAAGCTTAGCCATCTGGATGTTTGTAACCTGAGAAGCAGGCCTACTCATATCTGGACTAGCCTGGGAAAACACCTCCCCCATGTCTGATGGTTCTCCTTCAGAATCTGAACTGCTATCTCACTCCCTGCACTCAGAAACACCCCTGACACATGCTTTGTCAACATATCCCAGAATTTATGCTTTATTCATTATCCAATTTACAATTTAGCCACAATCTATCTATCCATTATATAGTGGACAGTACATCATCAGATTTCCATTTAGAAGCAACCAGATTTTTGTTGTTGTTGTTGTAGTAGTAAGAAATCTGTTAATTGATAATCACATACACACACACACACACATACACACACTAACAGTGAACTCAGTTAGTGAGTTATAGTGACTATGTAGCCAAAACAGGGCTGTTGAGAAACTAGAGGGTGGTATCAGCATGCTCAGGGGAACCCCCAAGTTTGCAAAGTAGAAAAGAACCCTAAGGACACCCCCCTCAAAGCAGTCCAACGTGGACAGAGTAGTCAGTGGCAGCAGAATGCAGTGTGTTGAAGGTGTGGGGAATGGAATGGAATATCCCAAAGAAGGCATGCTGGCTGCAACACTGAGCAGGAGCGTTTCACAATGCAACATTTTGTTGCAGGTCCCATTTGTTCCCTCTATTAGTAATGCCCGGGGTGAATGTAGATCCTTATATAGCCAAGATGGCATTATCCATGTAGAAAAGGGAGGTATGTCAGCACGTTTGCAGGAAACTCAGTGGGCAGCATCCTATTGTGCCTGTGTGCCAGTGGGAGTGACTACTTGTGCAACGGGATTTAGCATTTCTAAAAGCAACCCAAAATGAGTGGAAAAGCTCATTTCAGGAACAGGGCAGGTCCACGGATCTCACAGAAGGGAGGCTGGCTAGGGAATGCAGGGAGGGAGCTGTAGGACTTTTTTTTATGTCTAAACATGCATAGGATTGTGCCCTAAGGCTCTTTTTGTTTGTTTTCTGCTCAGTTGGCACCAACATCCCAGAAAGTGCAAAAGGATAGGGATGGATGCTAAATGTGGAACATAGAGTGGATGTGAACATCCGGCACTCACATTAATTTGAAGCTAGAGCTGCCAGTCACAAAACTACACCCCTCCTTTCCCTCACCCACCTCCCACCCTGGGGTTTTTCTTATATGAAGAGCCTGAGGAGAAATATATCCATTTTTGGAGATATCTCTATGTCCCACTGAATCCCAAATCTTTAGGAGTGTTCGGATTCATATTCAGTCCATTTTAGAGGAACCCTGCTTCAATATGGACTTCTCCCAAATTTGTCCGAAACAGCCTGATTCAGTTCTGGATTCTGGACTTGGAAGAATCTGTCACACACCCCTAGTTTTTACCCTTAAAGTCAGCCTATCCTTTTTTACATAAATAAATATAAGTAAAAGTGGGATCTGCAACAATTGTCACAATGTGTCTTCCCTCCTGACAAGAACGCTCCAGTCCAGGTTTCCAGCCAGCCATTCCCTTCAGTTAGGGTTGTCCACATTCCCCCTTCTTGTTTTTCTTTTCCAATTGACGTGCAAGATTCCATGACTATCGAACATGCTCACTCTTCATTGCACTGGTCTTCAGGGTGGATTTCCTTTTAGGCTTTGGTTTTGGTTAAATATTTTTGGTACTTCTGAAAAACTCAGGATTCCTCCATAAGCAAAAGGATTCCTCCCTCTTGTTTCTCAATGGCCTGATTTTGGCTCTGTTTTTATCAGAATTCACCACTGAAGTTTGCTCTTAGACAGAGCTGAGGGAGATGTGGAACCTCCAAGTCAGAGGCATTGCGCCCTTGAGTACCAGCTGCTGGGAAGCCACAGTGGGAAAGGGCTATTTTCTTTAAGCTCTGCTTGCAAGGGCCCTGGAAGCATATGGCAGGCCACTGTAGGAAGCAGAATGCTGGAGTAAATGGTGCTTCATATGTTCTTCCTTCCCTATTAATCCCCAAAATTCTTACCTTCTGATTAGGGTGGCCATGCACCCTACTTTTCAGGTGACAGTCCTCTATTTGAAGGGCTGTTCTGTCCAAGTGTTATTTAAAAGAGAAACAACCATAGGAAAAAAGATCAGGAGCCTTGAAGGTGCCCATCAACAGTAAGCACCTGGCAGCAGACTGAGCAGTCACACAGGTCACCTGGTCAGTCTTCCCCACTATGGTGAAATGTAAACTTTTTAATCTCAGTAGGCTGAAAGCAAAAAGTAAGGTAATTACATCCTCTGTCATAGAACTTCAATATGCCAATGATAACGTAATCTGTGCAGACTCAGAGGAAAATCCCCAAACTATCCTAAACATCTTCGCAGAAGCATATGAAAAACTCAGCCTCTCACTTAACATCAAAAAAACCAAAGTGCTTTACCAGCAAGCACAAACCAATCCCTCTGTAGCGCCATCAATCCAGCTTAACGGTGTGATGCTGGAAAATGTCGATCACTTTTCTTATCTTGGCAGCCATCTCTCCACAAAAGCCGACATCGATGCTGAAATTCAGCATCACCTGAGCTCTGCGACTGTAGCATTCTCCCGAATGTAGCGTAGAGTGTTCGAGGATTGGGATATTTGCAGGGAGACCAAAATGCTTGTTTACAAAGCCATTGTACCACCAACCTTACTGTACGCCTATGAAACATGGACCATCTATAAACGCCACTCCCAACTTCTCAAAAAATTCCACCAACGCTGCCTCCGAAGAATTCAGCAGATTACTTGGGAAGACAGATGGACTAGTGTGAGCGTACTGGAAGAAGCAAATACCACCAGTGTTGAAACAATGATTCTCCAACATCAACTTCGCTGGATCGGTCATGTTGTTCGAATGCCTGATTATCGTCTTCCAAAGCAGTTACTCTATTCCCAACTTATGAATGGAAAACGGAATATTTGTGGACAGCAAAAGATATTTAAAGATGTTCTTAAAGCTAATCTAAAAAAAAAGTAACATAAGCATTGAGAACTGGGAAGCTCTAACTCATGAGCGTTCCAACTGGAGGTCAGCCTATATTAAAGGCACTATGGACTTTGAAGAAGCACGAATACAGGACAAAAGGGAGAAACGAGCTCAGTGGAAGGCACATCAAGCAAACCCTCATCGTGACCGCCTTCCACCTGGAAACCTATGTCCTCACCGTGGGAGGCTGTGTAGATCCAGAATTGGCCTTTACAGCCACCTGCAGACCCACTGCTAGAGATTAATGTGTTGATTGAACTATCTTCTATGGATCTGTCTAATCCTTTTAAAGAGTTATCTATATAGACTCTATCTTTGGAAGACAATCTTACTCAGTCACGAGTGATCGCCATGATGATGATGGTGATGAAATGTATTGCATTTCTATTTACATTATAGTAATTGTTACTAAATGTGCATCTAGATATATTCATTAGCAGATGCAAATTTTATTTAAAAATCTGTGCTTTCTTTTGTCCTCTTTTTGTGTGCATGATGCATTTCCCTTTTGTGGTGGTGGTGGGGAATAATCTATATGTTGCAACCCTAATCCTGACACACAGACCATGATTTGCACCTGGGGAACACAGGGCTTTGTATGTATGTATGTATGTATGTATTTATTCCTCCACCCCTTTACATGTGATGATCCAGGCATATAAAAAAGTTATAATAAGTCAGGGCAGAAAAATACAGAATACATTGTTCACATGAACCAGAGACTGACATGCTACAGGCAGAGTGTTATGAAGCTGAGTATTGCCAACATACATAATAAATTGATACCAGTCTATAGTAAATGTGTCTTGTTTCCTACTTCCTTTCATCAGTCATAACTTGTTAATTTTTCTGTTAAGGCAATCTTCCAAACCCTGGCCCACCAAGCGTCCAGTGAGACACCTCTTAAGTCCTTCCAAAATTGAGCGATAACCAGTCTAGCTGCCACCAGCAAAAATCCAGCCAATGGCTTAGAGGAGCAATTTCTATTATTTCCCCCAAACAATCCTAAAAGTGCCAACTCCAGTGTTCTCTCCAATTGCTGTCCATGTATCTTATCAATTTCGCCAAAGACTGCAGTCCAAAATTTAGCCACTTTTACACAGGACCATGAGACTTTTACACAGGACCATGCTGGGTTGATCCTGGTTCCTGGCATCCCGTGCGACACAATCTTCACCGTTCCTGACAAATATGACAAAAAAAGGAGCAGGAGTCATATAACATTTTTGAAGAACCTTCAGAGCTTGCTCTCTCATATTAACAGATACTGATTTAAATGGGATTTTTCCCCACATTGAATTCCATATAACACCCTCTATTTCTATTTCCCAGTCCAGTTCCCATATTCATTTTAAACTGTTAGTTGAACCCATATCTAAATCAGTCTGTAAATATGTGCCTTTCTCCCCCTTGCCTAAGAGCTTAATAATGGATTCAAATGGTGTTAAATTTCTCAAGGCCTGTTGTTTGATGTCCTCTCTTCTAATGAACGTGCCTACTTGGTACCATGCTAATCAAGTTATTCCAGCCTCCTTCTGGAGTCCTCCCTGGGGAGGGGAAGGCATTCAAATAAAACTCTTTCAGCCTATAAAACCCCTTCTGTTTAAAGGCCTGTATACATATTGGTTGATCCTCAGAGTGGAAGGCTGGATGACAATGCAAGGGAGTCATAGGGGATATCCCTGGTAGTAATTTTTCTTTCCTCCCTCTCCATACCTGTAAAATTGCTTTCAGTGTAGAGGTTTCACTCACATATATCCTCTTAAATTCATTTTTAATATATAAAAATGAATCCACTATCTGTGATGGTAACATCGTTCTCTCCACCTGTATCCAATGATTGTTAATATCCTGGTTATTTCCTGGTTAATATCCGTTAACCAGGAAAGGAGGTAATGTAATTGATATGATTCATAATATAATATTAGATTAGGGATACCCCATCCTCCTAGTATACATTACCTATATCTAAGAACTTCGGCTGTACCATAGGGCTTGTAACCCTCCATGATTCCCACCTGCAATCAACACTCCTCACATTGTTTCCAGGAAAGGAGAGATCCTATGGAGGCTCTCTTATCTGGAAGGGAGGTCTTGACTGCCCATTACTGCTTCCTCTTCCACAAGGTAAGGATTTTTTGGCTTGGAGAGGGGGGAACGACCAATTAACAGGTGGCAAAGGGCATTGTGGAGACATGGTGAGAGCCCTAAGTCATGGGCTGGCCTCTTCAAGAGGGCTCACATTTTGAACTCTCCCCTCTTGAATACTTGCTTCATCCCTTACTTTGGATTATACATTTGGTTCTAGCAAGAGCTTTAGCCATTGATGCACCAAAACAAGAAGCTGAAGTCATTGCATGCCACAAAACACTTTATAGGAATTTGTGTCCAGAAAGTTGGGACTACACTATTAGGCCCACCTCCATCCAGTTTTGGCCATAAGAAATTCCTATATTGACACAAAGTGTGCTACCTGATGGACAGCATCAAGCACTACCGATCAAAAGACATTGGCCAGCTATTCCATCATTCCTTTGTTAATGGATTTTCAATTCTTCTTCTTCTTCTTCTTCTTCTTCTTCTTCTTCTTCTTCTTCTTCTTCTTCTTCTTCTTTTGTGTTAAGGAAAAAGATGGAAGATGTGGAAAGGCATGGGAGGGTTACAAATGGAAGACAACATTGTCTGGACCCCCTGTGAAAGCCTGTTTGGGGCAGTGTGATTGCACAATAAAAGCTTCATCTGTAAACACCAGAAGCCTACTGGGTGCGTGAGGGCAGGGTACAAATTATTCTTGAAGGGATTTTTCATTGCTGTCAAAATCCTGCAACCCTTTCAACATAATCTAAGTAATCCAATAAAGTATGGAAAGAGTTATTAGTCATTTTTGTAACCCTTGCATTGTGTCAAGTGTTTTGCAATCCTTTCTTTAGTCTCACCACAACAACTCTGTAAGGTGGGCATTATTGATGCTGCATTAAACCACAGAGGACTTGATGCTAAGGGATAATGATATGCTGAAGACCTCCCTACTTGTAGCTGAGCAGAGACTGAATCCCAAACTCTGAAACCAAATTAATGGGGAAGAGAAAGCAGAAGGAGAATCCACCAATCTACTGGATAATCTGGATTCCCAAACAGAATGCATATTTTTTTGCTTCTGTTGGCACAAATAAGAGCTATTCCAATTGGGCAAGTGCTCTCTCTCTCTCTCTGTGTGTGTGTGTGTGTGTGTGTTTAATGAAAATAGAGTTTTTCAGCTGTGGTGTCTTAATTGTGGAACACCCATCCCAGAGAGATGATCTGATGCTTGCGTTGTTCACCATCAAGCATTAGGTCTAAACAATTTTATTTTCTTATGTTTTCCCTACTTGAGTTTGCTGCTGGTTTTAATGCATTTGCTTGCTTGCTTGTTTGTTTGTTTGTTTTAGAGATTTATACCTTCCCCTTCAACATGTTCCCTGGGCAATTTACAAAGAATTACAATTACAGTAAACACATGTAAAACAAAACACACTAAAACAACACAATTTAAAAAAGCATAAAAGCAATCAGCAGAAATTAAACAAAATCAAAGCAACATAACAGTGATCAGCAGAGATAAAACAGGCCAGATGGAAAAGCGTGGGAATATTTGTCTTAAAAGCTCTTTGCCTGGTGCTGAAATGACAAAAGTAAGTGCTAGGAAAGCTTTCCTAGAAAGAGGGCATTCCACAATAGAGGCACCACCACCAAGATGGCCCTTTGTCAGGAATGAGTCCCAGCCTTTTCAGATGTCAGACAGCTCCGATTCTGAGTCAGAGTTAGAACTGCTAGATCAAAGCATGGGGGAGGGACCCTCCCTAGAGTGCCTAGATGCTGGGAGAGATTCCTCTGAAGGCCTTGACAAATGGATGGCCCAGGCTCAGTCCCTGCCCCCTCCCTGTATCATGGGAACTCAAGTTTCTGAGGAGGAGGAGACACATGACTTGAGAGACGCTAGGGTGTGTCACAAAGCTAAGCAGGAAAAGCTAGGGGCAGGGCTCAGACGCTCCACCCTGATAGCCACTCCTGGAAGCCAGTGCAGGAGGGAGCCACACTAAGGGAGGGGCTTCACTGCAAAACTAGTTTGGCCAGGAGATCTCCCCTTCTTAGTGATTTTTGATTAGTTGTTTAGAGCCTGGGGCAGTCTGAGAGTTTCCTTGAAACTGCATTTGTAGAGAGGCTAGTCTCTAACAAAATAAAGTCGTATTGGCCTGAAACTTTGTCTATTGTGGTGTTGATTGCAAAGGGGAAGGACGATCTGTTTCCAACACCCAAAGAAGGGGTCTGTTGAAGATCTCATGGGGAGATAAATGGTCCTTCAAGTACTCTGGTCCCAAGCTGTGAAGAGCTTTAAAGGTCAAATCCAGTATTTTGACCTGAGCCAGGAAACAAACTGGAAGCCAGTGCAACTCACAAAGCACAGGTGTAATGTGATCCTAATGCTCAGTATTATTGTTTTGGTTTTCCTACTGCTCATCTTATTGGTTTTTTTTTATCATGTGACATCCTGGGTCATTTTATGGTTGGTTTTATGGACTCCTATATTTCTAGGGTAAGCTGCTTGGACAATTAACTGGAAAGGTGTGGTATAAATGTATAAAATAAAATCAGTAAAAACAAATAAACAAAAACAGCAGCTCCTAAGGGCCAGGAGTGAGATTCGGAAACTTTCCCAATGGCATGGGGTTGTGGTTTTTTTGTCAGTGAAGCAAAAGTGCCTTTTAGAGTGCAAATGTAAGCAAGAAGCAGGTCCGAGCAGCCTTGGATGTTACTGGGACTGGGCAGAGGTGTGGGGTAAAGGAACAGCACAGCGTGTGGTGGAGTTATCATTTGGAAAAGATCTCATCTCAGAGAGATGAATGAACAGCTGTTCAACTCCATTGGAGAGAGAAAAATGCCTATTACTTTGTGTGTTGTTTTATACTGCACATTATTCTATAGAAATACTGTCAGTGTTTCTGTGAGCAAGATTCTGGGCTGTAAGGGGATGGAGCTTTAGTTCAAGGAGACACTATCTTCCACATGCGGTGGACAGTTTTTAATGGGCTGTAAAGTGGATCTAGTCTTCCCTCTCAGAAAATTAGCTGCAGGAATGGCCCATTTGTTCCATCTTCATTCTGCTGCCCAAGTTCCAATCCCATAATCTCTACCAGTTTTAGCAAGCTGGGTTTTTACTCACAGCAGTTAATATATCAAAGAGAAAAATATATTGAATAGAAATCATCTCTAGAGTAAATTATTGACTCAATTTAGCAAGGTGCATATAAATAAAATATGGGTCACTGTTTGTGTTGCGCATACATTATAATGCCATTTATCAGAATGGCTTGGGAGACATCCAAAGCATTGACAATTAGAAGCTCCAGTTATTGGGAGTGCCATAGCCATAGTGTTACTTTGACATGGGACAATGTAAGGAATATACAATAGTCGGCATGACTCTGCGCCAGCTTTGGGGGAGTTTCTAAACACATGCATTCACTATAGCATCCTTTTAGCAGAGCATCCAATCTTCTGCTAGCAGGGAGAGGGGGAAACAATGAGCAGCACAGCCCCAGTGCCTTGGTTGCTCCTAAAACCCGCTATCAAATGAAGCCAAGCTTCCTTACTGGGAGGTTAATACACTTGATTTGCCACCTACAGGGATATCATCTTTCTTATTAGTGTTCACCATTTTACAGTTTAATTAAGGTCACCCAATGGGCCTATAAATGACATCTTAATTAATTGCCTAAGATATCCGCTGGTGGCAGCCAGTTTTGCAACAGAGTCCCAATGAGGAGGGAGAGACGCATTAGCAGAAAGCTCGTATGCACCTGCAGTGATTAATAGAGGCTCCTGCCAAGAACAACCGATGAGTCTCTCTGCTGCGAGTGTGCGGATGAGAGAAGCGCCCATACACTTGGTCACCAATGACACACTGGGGGTTTGAAGATGTTAAAAGGTTAGATACATTGTACTCAGGTGCTTGAGAGTATCATAATTAGGGGGGCTAGATTTCAGCATGTAAAAATGTCCAGATCCAGCTGGTAGAACAAACTATGTTGATTTCCATAAATTGCTATCAAGCATCTTTAGGTTCTTTTCTGTGAGATGATTTCTTGTCCTAGTCTTCTCTCACAGACCAGGAATGGAAGTGGGAGAAATGCTGGAATTCACTGAGCTTGAAGGAACACTGCTAAAACTAGCATGTTGATTGCTCTATAGGCTGAATGTGTAAGGTCTGGCCATAGTGGCTGATCTGTTATGATGTCACAGCAAGACATGTCTTCTCTGGATTCCATGGGTTTATCTGCCCTGATGTCAAAGTAGAGGAGAGCAGCATCTTTTCTATCCCAGGTCTCTCTGTCTCTTTCTTGGTTTGGCCACATAATGAGAAGACAGGATACCCTGGGAAAGATGCTGATGCTAGGGAAAGTGGAAGGCAAAAGGAAGAGGGGCTGACCAAGGGCAAGATGGATGGATGATATTCTGGCGGTGATGGACTCAATCTTGGGGGAGCTGGGGATGGCGACGGCCGACAGGAAGCTCTGGCATGGGCTGGTCCATGAAGTCACGAAGAGTCGGAAGTGACTGAACAAATAAACAACAACAACTCTCAGTGCAGGCAGGCAGTGGCATTTGAAAATAGTTGACCATGATTTTTGTTGACATGCTTTAAAGATTTAATTGAACAAACAATGCTCATTTAGAAACCCAAAATACCTCCACTTCTCAGGCGATAGAAAAGAAGCCAACTCTTTATTAAACACCAGCCGAGGACTCTGTGCATAAGATGTAGGTCCCTCATTCGTATCGTGGAAGCAAACTAGAGAGGTATGATGACTAGGGCTGTGCACTGCTTTTGCCTGAGGCCCAAGGCCTGAGTTGAAGTGGCTGCTTCAGGTCACTTCGAGCCCCTTCCGAGGCAAAGCAGAGGGGGCACGAAGCGACCTGGAGTGGGTCAGGGACTCTCCGAACTTTGGAACTTCGGTACCCATGGCCCAGCCGTGCTCGGGCCACCAGGTCCTTACCTGAGCCACCCATCACTGCCGCTAGGGATGTCAGAGAATTCCGCCATGGATCTCGGTGAGGCCGAATGCCAGTGCATTTGGCACCCCGAAATCCGTGGCAGAACGAAGCCCTCCGCCCCCCCCAAAAGGCATGCGAAACGAAGCACTTACCTACTGCCGTCCGCACTGACTTGCGAATGGCGGCCGTGCCTGCAACCGCCATTCGCTTCCTCATTATAGCCATGATAGGCTACGTAAATACTTATGTAGCCTATCACGGCTAATGCAGGGATGCCATTTGCGTCCCTGCGGAGGCCGTGATAGGCTACGTAAGTATTTACATAGCCTATCACGGCAAAAAACACACAAACAACAGCAGACGCAAATGGTGGCGGCTACGGCGGCCGCCATTTGCGTCCCCTTTTTTTGCCATTTTAGCCTACGTAAATATTTACGTAGGCTATTATGGCGGAAAAAAAAGGGAACGCAAATGGCGGCCACTACGCCATTTGTGTTCCTTTTTTTTTCTCGCCATAATAGCCTACGTAAATATTTACGTAGGCTAAAATGGCAAAAAAAGGGGACGCAAATGGCAGCCGCTGTAGCCGCCGCCATTTGCATCCGCTGTTTTGTGTGTTTTTTTCGCCGTGATAGGCTACATAAATATTTATGTAGCCTATCACGGCAAAATACAGGGATGCAAATGGCGGCGGCTACAGCAGCCACCATTTGCCTCCCTGCAGGCTGCCCAGCAGCTGGATGTCTGGCTGTGGGAGGACCCGGGCGGCGGCTCCGTGGAATCTCCATGGAGCATAGCCGGCCGGACAGAATTTCGGGGGAGGGACGGAGCGCCTCCTGCCCCCGCGAATGTCACCCTTCGAAAAGGTAAGTGACTTCCTTACATCCCTAACTGCCGCCACTGCTGCCACCACCTCAGCTGCCGCCACCGCTGCCGCCTTTGTCACCCCCGCTGCCTCCCCCACTGAGCCGCTGCTATTTCCGCTGCCATCATCGCTGCCATCAGCTCCTGAGCCCTGGATGTGCACCAGCTCTTATTGCAGGGAGTTGCCATTTTTAAAATGGCAACTTCCTAGAACTTCCAGGAAGTTTTAAAAATGGTGACTCCCTGCGATAAGAGCCAGCATGCGTCCAGGCCTCAGGAGCTGGTGGCGGCAGTGGAGGAGGAGGCAGAGGAGGAGGCAGCGGGAGCAGAGGTGGCGGCAGTGGAGGAGGAGGCAGTGATGGAGGAGGCAGCAACAGAGGAGGCGGCGGCGGAGGAGGCGGTGGTGGAGGAGGCAGCGATGGAGGAAGCGGCAACAGAGGAGGAGGCGGTGGAGGTGGCGGCGGTGGCGGCGGACGAGGCAGCAGTGATGGAGGAGGAGGAGGTGGCAGTGGAGGCGGCGGCAGCAGAGGAGGAAGAGGCAATGATGGAGGAGGCAACGGAGGAGGAGGCGGCAGAGGAGGAGGTGGTGACGGAGGAGGAGGAGGCAGTGGCGATGGAGGAGGCGACGATGGACGAAGAGGAGGTGGCAGCAAGGTAGGGAGCTGGGGGTATGCGCAAGGGCATGGGAGGAGGCTTGAAGCGGGATTCTGCCATCCAAATCCCACTTTGGGTTCAGGCCGAGTTGGTTGCCCCCCCAATCAGCCTGAGCTGAATCAGGCCCACCCCCAAAGCCATGAAGTGGCTTCCGAGTTGGATTGGGGGTCCCTGCACAGCCCTAATGATTACCTCTCTAGTTTACCACTCCTTGCTCTATCCCATGGCAATGTTATCATGTAACACTAATCCATGGACAGCACATATTGCCCTGATCCACGGGCGGTTCCATTGTCCCAGCGAGGGGAGAGTTCAGGCAAGAGGGTGAGGCCTGACGGCAGATCTAGAGCAGAGCAGGTGAAGGACTCTGGGCAGTGCAGCAAGTCCTGGTGCAGAGAGTCTTTGCTTGGATTCAGAACTATGGCTCACAAGACAGGTTTCCTCAGCATTGGCCTGGAGCAAATGCCACAGATTTATAACCCAGCCAGGACAGTCCTTCTGGGAGCGCCACCCATGCAAGTGCTGCACGTGGTTATCTTAAAAGGCTAGTGCCTTTTTCTGCAGTCTCTGGTTTCTTCTGGGGTGGGGTGTGTGTCTCTAAATTGGAAGTAGGCAACCTTTGGGGACCATGCGCACACCACAAAAAGCTGTCCTGGGCACCACCATAAAATGCCTGCCATGGGAGGCATCAAAAAGGATAAGTAACTCCCCCAAAATACTGAATACAAGACAGAGGTGGGGTTGGAGCCTTTGAACTCATTTGAACCTATACTTTTCAGCACCAGTTGAAACACATCACACTGTAATCTCAGCTGCCGGTAAAAAAATGCCTTATTTTTTCTTACAGTGCGAGGGGTAGACCACCTTGGTGTCTGTTGCCTATCCCTGGTTTAAATTATGGGGATATGGTCAGGCACCCTGAAGGCCTTCCTGCTCACTGGAGGAGTCCGAGATCCATTGCTTTCACACAGAGGGCAGTGACCCTTCCCCAGGATTTAGTGGGTGAGGATTCAAGGCAGTGAGTCCTCCATGGGAGGGACTGGGGAACAGCTCTGACTCCTCCTCAGAACTGCTGCTGCTGCAGAGCTTGGAGGTTTTTCAGTCCATGACCATGACATATAGAGGGAATGTGCACCTCCTACCAGCCTCCAAATCACCATGTCTGGCAACATCAATCCTTTCTTGGATGTCAGAAGCAGTCACACTTTGCACACGCCCATGGAGCAGTTTCAGAGCCTTTCTGTGAACAGTCAGACAACCCTTGCTGCTTGTGTACGTGATGTCTTCCGGGCATCACTTTGTTGCCAGATTCTGTTTGGTTCAGAAAAGTACTTCTGTGTTTTGTGAAGTAGACTGTACACTACAGATGAAGGGGGATAATAATATGGATGCTGGCCTAGCCATATCCTTTGTCAGGCAAAAGAATCTTAATGTCTCCTTGATGGTACCTGAATGGAGCTAAGGGCTAGAAAATAGTTGAAGATGTCTCTGCAATGTTTGGAATGGAAAAAAAGGCTACCTGAAATTTGAGGAAGGTCACACACCTTTACAGAGCACCCCTGACTGAGGGGAGGGGCTGGCAAAGATGTGTGCATGGGGGGAATAATCGAAGTGTTTTTGGAACAGAGGAAGAAGCTGCAATGAGATACTGAGAGAAAGAGACAGGGAGAAGCAGGGAGGGGGAGGGCAAGTGAACAAGAGAGCTGAGAGCTTGTAAACTCACAGCATCTGGATGCCGGGGTGCCTCTCTCTGGAGATCTAATCAAAGGAAATGGATCTGCTGCTTGTAAAAATGCTATGCTGTTTTTGCCATCTATGCTTTATTTGCATATTCCTAAATAAATCAAGTCTCTCCTCCAAAAGGAAGCCAAACCCAGGAAGTGCTGCCTTTAGAACTACCCAGTAGGACTGGGCACAGACCCCCTGCTTCATTTCAGATGCTGCTTCGGACCTTCTGAAGTGCCCCCGCTTCGCTTCAGACCGATTCAGACCCCATCTGCTTTGACTCGGATCTGAATCTGAAGCGAGATTCAGACATCCGAATCACTTCTTTTTGGCATTTTCCCATTGACCTGCATGGGAAAACACAAATGGCCATAACGTTTTCAGTTTTCATGATACATACATGAAATTTAGGGAACTCTCTCCCCCCCCCAGAGGGGTGTCCACCTGCCAAATTACAGGCAATTTGGCACAGTAGTTTTTGTATTAGGTTCAGGTGAAATTTGATTTTTCAAAGCACTATAACTTTTCACTGCTTGCACAGAAGTGCATGAAAGTTGGGGAGTGCACAGCCCCTCAGAGGGCATCCTACCTGCCAAATCTCAGACAGTTTGGCCAACTGGCTTTTGTGCGAGGCGCAGATAAAATGTGCTGTTCTCAGGAACTCAAACCAAGTTTCATAAAGGGATAATCAAGTTAGGTGTTGATGCAGTGAGGAGGTCACTATCCATAAATTCTGCTGTAGGTTTCTTTGAAGTGCAAATAGCACTACTTTCCTATTAACAGTCAATAACCTCAGAGTCACTTTGCCTGAATTGCCTAGGAAAACACTGGCTGGTAGGCAGGAAGCAAACAAAGACAGCAACTCTGCCAGGTGGGCACATTGACTTGAACCAAGAGCAAGGACAGTTGCCTGTGGACTGACAGAGGCAGGGAGCAACACAGCAACCCTGTCAGGAGGGCACAGCAGCACCATGCCCACTTCTGCCCCTGCCAAGACCCTGAGGATGCCTCATATTGGGCTTGCTTGCTTTGCAACACACAGTGTAGTATTATATTATTTAAATAATAGCTGTTAATGTGCGTAGTGCTTTGTGCACTGTTTTCGGAAATGTGGACTGTGTGTACTTCTTTGACACACACTGTTTGCTTGTCTACCCAGCACAAGCATGCACATATACACGTGAGCAAAAGAAAAGCAAACACTAAACTACAAGCAAAAGGGTGGGGGAATAACTATAATACTAACAAAAGAGAAAGGGTTTTATTTTTATTTTAGGAAAAAGAGCTCAACAACGGGAAGGGAAGGAATACAGAAAATAAGAAGGGGAGGTGGAGGGGAGCCAAGAACAAGGAAAGGAAAATACTATTAGAAAAAGTCTAGACAGAATCAAAGTAAGGGCAAACTAATGGTTGAAAGAGAACAGAGAGGGTGTGTGTGGGAGGGAAGATAAGCAACTACAGTGAAATTTTCTGGATGTTTAAATGAATAAAGAACAAGAATGATTGGTAAACCTATTGCAAAAGGGTGCGGCAGGGTGGGGAGACACTAACATAGCTGTCATAGCACGTGCTTTCTTCTCCGCTTCATTCTGCCAATGGAGAGTGGAAAGGGATGAGGCTTCCTCTGCCATGCCTGGCAGAGACTGGCACAGTTGCCCCCAGCAGAGGCAGGATAGGACTGGAGCCGATGGAGCTTCCCTCTCAGCTCCTGTCCCACCCTGCTGCTGCCACTGCCAGCATCAGCATTGTTCACAATGGCAGCTCATCAGGGCAGTGGGAGCCTGCTCAATTATCAGATGGCTTGCACACTAGGGATGGGGGAGAATTTCTCCCCGAAACTTCGGGGGGCTGAGCGCCAACGCATTCGGTCCTCCGAAGGTTGTTCGGGGAGAACTACTCCGCCCCCCCACCCCCCGCCCCCCGCCCCGGGATGGGACTTACCTTTCACGAATGTCCCTCCTGGCAGCGGGTCCCGGCGGTGGTTCGGCAGGTCTTCGTCAGGGGCGGGGGCGGCAGCCGGTCTTTCGACCAGCTGCCACCGCTGCCATTACAAGCAAAGTAAAAAAAAAAACAACGCCCCTGTGATAGGCTACGTAACGATTAACGTAGCCTATCACGGCTAGATTTGCAAAGTCAGCCGTGATAGGCTACGTTAATCGTCATGTAGCCTATCACGGGTGACTTAAAAAAAAGGGGAAAAAAGCGCGTACGGCTAATGGCGGCCCCCATAGGGAGCCGCCATTCGCGTTCCTTATCTGGTCTCTGTAGTCTACGTAAAGATTTACGTAGACTACGGCGAAAATAAGGACAACGCAAATAGCCCTATGGGGGCCGCCAATAGCCCTATGGGGGCCGCCAATAGCCCTATGGGGGCCGCCAATTGTGTACGCGCTTTTTTTTTTTTCAAAGTCACCCGTGATAGGCTACGTGACGATTAACGTAGCCTATCATGGCTGACTTTGCAGATCTAGCCGTGATAGGCTACGTTAATCTTTACGTAGCCTATCACAGGGGCGTTTTTTTTTTCTTTTGAAGTTCGCGGCCGGGGAGACGGGGCGCTTCTCCCCGGCCTGAATTTCGGCCGGGCGAGGCGGGAAGCCTCCCCCCCCAGCCTGAACTTCGGGGGGAGCAGCGAAGCGCCTCCCCCCCACCACGAAGCAAGCTGCGAGACCAGGTAAGTGACTTTCATGCACCCCTATTGCACACCCCAGTGGATCATCTTATGCTCCCCCAGGGTGTGTGCACCCCCCACTTTGGAGACCACTGCTCTGGCCAAATAACATTCAGACAGCCCACTCCTCTCCAGTAGCACCACCTCTCTCACAATGAGCAAACAGAGGCTGACTCACAGCAAAGCTCACTCTCCCCTCCTCTTCCTCCTCCTCCTCCGCCCTTCCACCCTCCCTCCTCATCTTCTGCCCCTCCCGGTGGCCAGATATCTCTCAAATTGATACATTTGGCACCTCCGCGTCTTCTCCCCTCCCTCCCTCCTCCTCCTCCTCCTCCTCCTCCTCCTCCACATGGCCTTTCAGAAGTTGATACATCTTGGAGACAGCTTGTCTGGGCTGCTCAGAAGGCATAAGAAGAGCTCTGAATATACGAGGAGGACCGAGGCACCTTGTAGGTGACCCGCTTTGGTTCAGGGCACCTCGGTGCTGTTCTGATCTGCTTCATAGCAAGATGAGGCACCTCCGAATCAGCCCGCTTCCCCTCGTTATTTGGGCTTCAGACTGAAGCAGCGCAGAGCCCTACTTCCAGCGCTCAGGGAAGTGGGGAAGGCCTCGCATTAATATGAAAGATAAAATGTATGATGTAGAGGCAAATGCATATCAGCTCAAGATGTAAGGGTCTGCCTTATAATGAGTGATATCCATGATGGTTCCAGTTCTGTACTTTGACACCTTCCTGGCAACAACTCTCAAGCATCTTCAGTGCACCTCTATCTCAGTCCTGTTACCTGAGAGCCATTAAGTGGAAATGTGAAGTATCTGGGGTTTTGCACACAAAACTGGGACTTTGTACACAAAAAGCACATTGCCACCTTCACCATAAGGCATCGATGCCATTTGGGAGAAGTGCTAGGTGAAGAGATATAACTAGTTGACCTCTGAATGCCCACTGTAACTTTGAAGCATTTAGTAGAAACTGCTGGTAGGTTTTCATGATATATAGATTTGTTTGTTTGTTTTAAAGCTGAGATTCTCGGGCTTCCAAAGCAATACAAAGTTCCATATCACAGATCATTTTCCACATCTTCTGCATCATAATCATACCTGAGCATGTTTTAAACCTTGTTCCACATACCTTGGAATTCATTCTTGTCAATCCAACATATCATATCACTATAACCTCTCAAGAGCTGAATCTTTCCAGGTATAGGCTTAGAGCATTTACATTGGCCTATAGTGTGTCTGTTCATCTGTTCTATGTCTGCACAAGGCCATTTCTGGCATTTTGATACCATCACAGTCAACCTCAGGCCTTCACATTTGTGCCTATTAATTCCATGTGTCTAAGCACATCAGTATTAAAGCTGCTGTCCTGTCTCTTGATGCCAGCTCCATGCCATAAGCAGTACACAGGACTATGACTCTAACATATAGAATAGGAGGAGAATGATGGCTCAATTTTAAAACTGAAATGAATATTTTCAGATGAGTTGATAGCCATCAAAATGAAGTGGTCTAAATGACTCAAATTGAAATCCCCCCTTTCTGGCTTTTTACAATATTCCCTAAGTCTAGCTATTTCAGGTATTTACTAAATGAAATGGCTGACTGAATCAAAGGAAAAGGTTAGGTGAAATGCACCATGAAATGTGTCTGGCAATTGTTTACAAGACCTTCTGCTTAATGCTTTTATTCAAAATCACTTTGTGGTTTCATCGAGGACTTCATGAATGTTTGGCCACAGTCACTTGGATCCTAAGATAAGTTAACTTAAGGAAGTTCACAGAAGGAAAGTTTCCACCACCCCCACCTCCCCAGTACATCACCTGCCCCCCTACAAAGCCTCTCTGGAGGATTGGGGGAATCCACCTGAATAATGCAGGATGACTATCTAGGAAAAAGATGATGCCAGAAGTGGTAGATAGGATAAATGATGGCAGCTTGAAATACTTATCTCCCACAAAGTATTGCATGGGGCTTGCATCTTAGCTTACATTAGAAAACCTACAAAATAAGGCTACATATGCTATTGCCAGGACACCCAACACTAGCCTCCTTGAAGCAAGATTTGCCACCAGTTTAGCTTTTGCAGTGTGAAATTGTATGCTTGTTCTGTATTAGGTGATCTCTCTATTTAGCAAAAACATTGCCAGACAGAGTACTTACATTCCAAGAGCCTAGAAACTTATAGAATGTGCTTTATGAAAAGTTTTCCCTTTTATTCAAACAAAATTAATCAATAAAGAAAAGGCTACCTGTATTGTTATGTTTAACCACAAAGGATTATCTGTCCATTTAATAAATTACTTCTCATAAGCTTTGCTTTCTGATGGATCTCCTTGTGAAAACCTTAGGACAGCCACTCCCAAACTCTACAGTTTGGACAAGAGGACAAGAATCCTAGGACCATATTCCTGCAATCGCCACAGAGAAAATCAATGACTGGGAAATGCGAAAACTAGAGAAGAGGCAGTAGGAGAAAGACCAATCATTATTAGCGCATGGAATGCACTGCAGTTTACATCTTTCTATAGCAATTAATATAGGGAATTCTATAGATCCCCTTCATGGATCACTGCCTTGTTGTGGCGAAGGGGCTTGTGTAACTCAGTGAAGCCATAAGCTATGCTGTGCAGGGCCACCCAAGATGGACAGGTCATGGCAGAGAGTTCTGACAAAATGTGGTCCACTGGAGAAGGAAATGGCAACCCACTCCAGTATTCTTGCCAAGAAAACCCCATGGAACGTAACACAAGGCTAAAAGAGATGACGCTGGAAGATGAGCCCCTCAGGTCGGAAGGTGTCCAAAATACTACTGGGGAAGAGCAGAGGGTATTACCAAGTAGCACCAGAAAGAGTGAAGCGGTTGGGCCAAAGCCGAAAGGACACTCAGCTGTGGATGTGTCTGGTGGTGAAAAGAAAATCCGATGCTGTAAAGAACAATATTGTTTAGGAACCTGGAATGTCAGATCAATGAATCAAGGTAAGCTGGAGGTGGTCAAACATGAGATGGCAAGATTGAACATCGACATCTTGGGAATCAGTGAACTAAAATGGACAGGCATGGGCGAATTTAATTCAGGTGACCATCATATCTACTATTGTGGGCAAGAATCCCTTAGAAGAAATGGAGTAGCACTCATAGTCAATAAAAGGGTGGGAAAAGCAGTACTGGGGTACAAGCTTAAAAATGATAGAACGATCTCAGTACGAATCCAAGGCAAACCATTCAACATCACAGTAATTCAAGTCTATGCCCCAACCACTGATGCCGAAGAAGCTGAGGTTGATCGGTTCTATGAAGACCTACAACACCTTCTAGAATTAACACCAAAAAAAGATGTCCTCTTCATCATAGGGGATTGGAATGCTAAAGTAGGAAGTCAAGAAATCACTGGGATAACAGGCAGGCATGGCCTTGGTGTACAAAATGAAGCAGGACAAAGGCTAATCGAGTTTTGCCAAGAGAACACGCTGATCATAGCAAACACTCTTTTCCAACAGCACAAGAGACAACTCTACACATGGACATCACTAGATGGTCAATATCGAAATCAGATTGATTATGTCCTTTGCAGCCAAAGATGGAGAAGCTCTATACAGTCAGTCAAAACAAGACCTGGAGCTGACTGTGGCTCAGATCATGAGCTTCTTGTTGCAAAATTTTGGCTGAAATTGAAGAACGTAGGGAAAACCACTAAACCATTCCGGTATGACCTCAATCATATCCCTGATGAATATACAGTGGAGGTGAGGAATAGATTTCAGGGATTAGACCTGATAGACAGAGTGCCTGAGGAACTGTGGACGGAGGTCCGTAACATTGTTCAGGAGGCAGCAACGAAATCAATCCCAAAGAAAAAGAAATGCAAGAAAGCCAAGTGGCTGTCTGATGAGGCTTTACAAGTAGCTGAGGAAAGAAGGGAAGTGAAAAGCAAGGGAGAAAGGGGAAGATATATCCAACTGAATGCAGAGTTCCAGAGAATAGCAAGGAGAGACAAGAAGGCCTTCTTAAATGAACAATGCAAAGAAATCAAGGAAAATAACAGAATGGGAAAGACTAGAGATCTCTTCAAGAAAATCGGAGATCTCAAGGGAACGTTTTGTGCAAAGATAGGCATGATAAAGGACAAAGAAGGCAGGGACCTAACAGAAGCAGATGAGATTAAGAAGAGGTGGAAAGAATACACAGAAGAACTATACAGGAAAGATCTGAATGTCCCTGATAGCCATGATAGTGCGGTCACTGAACTTGAGCCGGACATCCTCGAGAGTGAAGTCAAGTGGGCCTTAGGAAGCATTACTAACAACAAAGCTAGCGGAGATGACAGTCTTCCAGCTGAGCTATTTAAAATCCTAAAAGATGATGCTGTTAAAGTGCTGCATTCAATATGCCAACAAATTTGGCACACTCAACAATGGCCGCAAGACTGGAAAAGGTCAGTTTACATTCCAATTCCAAAGAAGGGCAACGCCAAAGAGTGTTCAAACTACCGCACAATTGCACTCATTTCACATGCCAGCAAGGTTCTGCTCAAAATCCTACAAGCTAGGCTTCAGCAGTATGCGAACCGAGAACTACCGGAAGTACAAGCTGGGTTTCGAAGAGGCAGAGGAACTAGAGATCAAATCGCCAACATTCGCTGCATCATGGAGAAAGCAAGAGAATTCCAGAAAAACGTCTATTTCTGCTTCATTGACTACGCTAAAGCCTTTGATTGTGTGGATCACAACAAACTGTGGCAAATTCTTAAAGAGATGGGAGTACCAGACCACCTTACCTGTCTCCTGAGAAACCTGTACAAGGGTCAAGAAGCAACAGTAAGAACCAGACATGGAACAACTGATTGGTTCAAAATTGGGAAAGGAGTACGACAAGGCTGCATATTGTCACCCTGCTTATTTAACTTATATTTAAATCATGAGAAATGCTGGGTTGGATGAATCACAGGTCGGAATTAAGATTGCCGGGAGAATTATCAACAACCTCCGATATGCAGACGATACCACCCTAATGGCAGAAAGCGAAGAGGATCTCAAGAGCCTCTTGTTGAGGGTGAAAGAGGAGAGTGCAAAAGCTGGTTTGAAACTCAACATTAAAAAAACTAAGATCATGGCATCTGGCCCCATCACTTCCTGGCATATAGAAGGGGAAGAAATGGAAGCAGTGACAGATTTTACTTCCTTGGGCTCCAAGATCACCGCAGACGGTGACTGTAGCCATGAAATTAAAAGACGCTTGCTCCTTGGGAGGAAAACTATGGCAAACCTAGACAGCATAGTAAGAAGCAGAGACATCACCTTGCCGACAAAGGTTCGTATAATCAAAGCTATGGTTTTCCTAGTAGTAATATATGGCTGTGAGAGCTGGACTATAAGGAAGGCTGAGCGCCGAAGAATTGATGCTTTCGAACTGTGGTGCTGGAGAAGACTCTTACGAGTCCCCTGGACTGCAAGGAGGTCCAATCAGTCCATCCTCAAGGAAATCAACCCTGAGTGCTCATTGGAAGGACAGATACTGAAGCTGAAGCTCCAATATTTTGGCCACCTAATGCGAAGAGAAAGCTCTCTGGAAAAGACCCTGATGCTGGGAAAGACTGAAGGCAAAAGGAGAAGGGGACGGCAGAGGATGAGATGGCTAGATAGCATCACCGATGCGATGAATATGAACTTGAGCACGCTCCGGGAGAGAGCGCAGGACAGGAAGGCCTGGCGTGCTATGGTCCCTGGGGTCACGAAGAGTCGGACACGACTGAACAACAACAACAACATAGCAATTACCCTCTGATGAACTAAACTATATATAGATGGGTTCTAATGTATCAAAGGACAGTGTAAAACTGTGAACAATGTAAATCGCAAAAGGCATTATTGTAAACTGTGCAGTATTAGTTAGCACTTCTTGATCTAGTCCTGTAAGATAATTCTTGTGTTCATTTGTCAGGTGCTGATTCCTGCTAGTCTACATGACAGACTGGAAGAAATCAGAGGTACTGGGAGAGAAATGTTGCACAGTGTAACGTAGCACCTTGGTTTTGGTGCTGCTCCCCATACCACTGGCTATTATACAGCACTGAACCATCAGCCTGGGAAACTCCCATGAGGACGTCCTTTGTCACATCATTTCCTTGAGGTCTTCCATGCAAAGAGCTGGCTCAGTCTTGACACTCTTATGTGATCCTGTTACCACAGCACACATCCATCAGTTAATTATCAGTGGTCAAGTTGATTTTGCTAATTCCACCCCACTCCCAGAACTGAAATGCTGATAGAATTGTGGGGTTGCACTGATAATGGATCCTCCATACTCAACATGCTTAGCAGAAAAGCCTGTATAGGTGAAAGAGTGAGCTACAAGCAGAAAACAAATCATCAAAGTTCTCCATGCCAGAGAGACCCGTAGGACAAATAATCACTTTAATAAGAGCCCAACCAGAGCTCTTCTAGCTGGGTGACACTTTTGCCACAAAGGATCAGCATCCCTGTTTCCACTCTTTAGTAGGAGTAGGAACTACCATGCAGTTTCCCCATACCCTGCCAGGCCAGCTGCGATTCATGTGGCTCCTGGGCAGGATCCAGTGGAGGCTGGTGGCTCCAATTTTGGCTATAAATCCACTCTTGGTTTCAGTCAGAAACCAGCCAGAACTTTAAAGGAGCTATCCAAAGTGCTGAACCTTATCCCTCAAAATGGGTTCAGCACTTTGGATAGCTCTCTTAGAGTTCTGGCTGGTTCTGACTGAAACTCAGAATTGATGCACAGCTCCACTGAAATTGGGGCCACCAACCTCCACTGGAAGATCCTGAGTTACATAGTAAGTTCTACTTCACAATGTAGCTGGGAGCTGAGAAACTTGCCATGGGTCATCCCAGTGGTGAAAGTAACATTTAGATCAGCTCCCACATTTCCAAATTAGGGTGGTAAGAATGTGAGTTAAGCATACCATGGAAAATGTTTATGTGGCAACTTTTATCATGAGCACAATTTTCAACTCAGCCCACATTTACTGCATCACTGCCAAAAGTGGACTTACATCCTGTTTCATGCAGTACCATGGTTAGCTCACTGACTGGGTAGAGTCAGGCTGGATGAGATGCACTCAAGAGCTAGGATGTTGCTTCAGCAGTGATCTGGAGCCAACTGAGGATGTAAGTCAGGGGTGGGCAATTTGTGGCCCTCCAGATGTTTTCGCTTACTACTCCCATGATCCCTCACTATTGGCAATGCTGCCTAGGGCTGAAGGTAGTTGTAGGCCAAAACATCTGGAGGGCCATAAGTTGCCCACCCCTGATGTAAGTAAACCTCTGTCAGGCTGGTGTTTTCAGCTCCACCCTCTCTGAGGAAAGTGTTGGTTCTTAAAGGGGCATTTCCTGTTCTGCAGGTGTTGGCTCCAGTAGAGTCTCCTGCTGCCCCTGGCAGTGGTATGGGGGTAGAGAGGTGCCTTCCTGCACTGCCAAGTCTTCTGAGTCAGAGGAGACAGCCGGGCTACCCTTTTCAGGCCATGCAGGTAAAAGCATCGTTGGGTCCTGGGCCTCCCCTCTCATTGAGGAGTGGTGCCTTCTGAGGCTCTCTCTGGGGATGGCTCCTGCATCCATGCTGTGTCCTCAGACCCCTCCTCTGATAGCAAGGGGATCTGGCTCCTGGGCTATGACAGGCTAGTGAGTGATTGTGCTATAGCTGTGGACTGAACGTGCAGGCTAAGCCTGAGATGAAGCAACCATACAGCCATATTGCCATTGGTATCACCCATCCCACATGCTTAGTATGGGAAGTCATGGGAAATGACCTTAAAACAATTCCAAGATTCTTGGTTGGGGAAATATACATTTAAAAACCATGCCACAATAAAGAGGCCGTTAGCAGGAACAGATAATTGTTAAAAATTAATCTCTTCAAATCAAGCTGCTTTCCATTTCCCAAAATGTATATTTTAAAATTTTAATGAACAGTGCCACTAACAACAACCAATTTGTATGTTAATGTACTGTTTACATATACAAAATGCATTTTCCTATTTGCAGGGCAGGTTCTCACAGCTCCATCCTGAGATGAGAGGGCTGACTGCATTTGAGATAATTATATAGAGTGAAAAGACGACACGGCTATGATTTATGCCTGTCAAAACCAGAAGTGCAGGCGAGTGGCGGGGGGTTGTGGAGTATAGCCTCCAGCTGAATCAAAGGAGGACACGGAGAGCCGGCGTGCCTTCCTGAGTGCCGCATTCACATTCACAGGCTGACACTGTGAAATCTATTGACTTTGTCCCATCCTAACCTGAGCGCCATTCTCCTCTCTGTGGCCTTGTATCAATCATGCAGCTCCTGCCCCAGTTTGCCCTGTGCCGTCGCAACTTCTCCTGGTTCTTGACAGAGCTGAAAGGAATGGCTTTGATGATTAATGTAATTTGCTGATGTTTGGAGGCAGCTGTTGGGTCACTCAGAGAGCAGGAATTCAGAGAGGACATTTTGCCTCCTAAACAAACAAGGCTCGGTAGTTTGCTGAGTCAGGAGCAGAGGTGACAACCATTC
The DNA here is from genome assembly GCF_057233095.1 of Heloderma suspectum. Classification (NCBI taxonomy): domain Eukaryota; kingdom Metazoa; phylum Chordata; class Lepidosauria; order Squamata; family Helodermatidae; genus Heloderma; species Heloderma suspectum. The sequence goes on from NC_139461.1 coordinate 259,677,080, forward strand.
TAAAGGCAGTGCCATGTCTGAAACATCCAGCTCAGACATTTTGACAGTTGGAGAACCAACAAGGTGACTGCCCAAGGGATATGGAGGCACTTCTCTGTCCTTGACAAGAGTCCTCTATCAGGAAGACACCTGACTGCAGCTGAGGAAATAGACAAGTCAAGTGAGTGGTGGACTGCTCTTGAGAGTCAATTTAGGGCTTGCCTTTCCATCATGTCCTGTTACAAAAACCCAAGACAACTGACTTCTCAGCCTTTGAACTCTCCAGATTTAACTTGAATTGTGAGGACAGTTGGTCTTATTTGTAATCAAATCATGGGGCATTCTAAAACATGTGTTCTCCTAGATACTGAATCTGCTACCCATGTATTTGATCACACATGCATATATACACACAACTATAAACATGCACTTGATCATGGAAATATCAGGATCTTAAGCAGGGCTATGGCACACATGTGGTAGTTTGCACACTGCACTGAAATTAGCTCAAGAGCACCATCAGTGTTTAAGTGTGAATAATATAGGCTTTATTTTACCAAAGCTTTGTTGTTGTTGTTGTTGTTGTTCAGTCGTTCAGTCGTGTCCGACTCTTCGTGACCCCATGGACCATAGCACGCCAGGCCTTCCTGTCCTGCGCTCTCTCCCGGAGCGTGCTCAAGTTCATATTCATTGCATCCGTGATGCTATCTAGCCATCTCATCCTCTGCCGTCCCCTTCTCCTTTTGCCTTCAGTCTTTCCCAGCATCAGGGTCTTTTCCAGAGAGTTTTCACTTCGCATTAGGTGGCCAAAAAATTGGAGCTTCAGCTTCATTATCTGTCCTTCCAATGAGCACTCAGGGTTGATTTCCTTTAGGATGGACTGATTTGACCTCCTTGCAGTCCAGGGGACTCGTAAGAGTCTTCTCCAGCACCACAGTTCGAAAGCATCAATTCTTCGGCGCTCAGCCTTCCTTATAGTCCAGCTCTCACAGCCATACATTACTACTGGGAAAACCATAGCTTTGATTAGATGGACCTTTGTCGGCAAGGTGATGTCTCTGCTTCTTACTATGCTGTCTAGGTTGGCCATAGCTTTCCTCCCAAGGAGCAAGCGTCTTTTAATTTCATGGCTACAGTCACCGTCTGCGGTGATTTTGGAACCCAAGGAAGTAAAATCTGTCACTGCTTCCATTTCTTCCCCTTCTATATGCCAGGAAGTGATGGGGCCAGATGCCATGATCTTAGTTTTTTTAATGTTGAGTTTCAAACCAGCTTTTGCACTCTCCTCTTTCACCCTCAACAAGAGGCTCTTGAGATCCTCTTCGCTTTCTGCCATTAGGGTGGTATCGTCTGCATATCGGAGGTTGTTGATCATTCTCCCAGCAATCTTAATTCCGACCTCTGATTCATGCAACCCGGCATTTCTCATGATGTACTCTGCATATAAGTTAAATAAGCAGGGTGACAATATGCAGCCTTGTCGTACTCCTTTCCCAATTTTGAACCAATCGGTTGTTCCATGTCTGGTTCTTACTGTTGCTTCTTGACCCTTGTACAGGTTTCTCAGGAGACAGGTAAGGTGGTCTGGTACTCCCATCACTTTCAGAATTTGCCACAGTTTGTTGTGATCCACACAATCAAAGGCTTTAGCGTAGTCAATGAAGCAGAAATAGACGTTTTTCTGGAATTCTCTTGCTTTCTCCATGATGCAGCGAATGTTGGCGATTTGATCTCTAGTTCCTCTGCCTCTTCGAAACCCAGCTTGTACTTCCGGTAGTTCTCGGTTCGCATACTGCTGAAGCCTAGCTTGTAGGATTTTGAGCATCACCTTGCTGGCATGTGAAATGAGTGCAATTGTGCGGTAGTTTGAACACTCTTTGGCGTTGCCCTTCTTTGGAATTGGAATGTAAACTGACCTTTTCCAGTCTTGTGGCCACTGTTGAGTGTTCCAGATTTGTTGGCATATTGAATGCAGCACTTTAACAGCATCATCTTTTAGGATTTTAAATAGCTCGGCTGGAATACTGTCATCTCCGCTAGCTTTGTTGTTACTAATGCTTCCTAAGGCCCACTTGACTTCACTCTCTAGGATGTCCGGCTCAAGTTCAGTGACCGCACTATCATGGCTATCAGGGACATTCAGATCTTTCCTGTATAGTTCTTCTGTGTATTCTTGCCACCTCTTCTTAATCTCATCTGCTTCTGTTAGGTCCCTGCCTTCTTTGTCCTTTATCATGCCCGTCTTTGCACAAAACATTCCCTTGAGATCTCCAATTTTCTTGAAGAGATCTCTAGTCTTTCCCATTCTGTTGTTTTCCTCGATTTCTTTGCATTGTTCATTTAAGAAGGCCTTCTTGTCTCTCCTTGCTATTCTCTGGAACTCTGCATTCAGTTGGGTATATCTTCCCCTTTCTCCCTTGCTTTTTGCTTCCCTTCTTTCGTGAGCTACTTGTAAAGCCTCATCAGACAGCCACTTTGCTTTCTTGCATTTCTTTTTCTTTGGGATGGATTTCGTTGCTGCCTCCTGAACAATGTTACGGACCTCCGTCCATAGTTCCTCAGGCACTCTGTCTATCAGGTCTAATCCCTGAAATCTATTCCTCACCTCCACTGTATATTCATCAGGGATATGATTTAGGTCATACCTGAATGGTTTAGTGGTTTTCCCGACGTTCTTCAATTTAAGCCGAAATTTTGCAAGAAGCAGCTCATGATCTGAGCCACAGTCAGCTCCAGGTCTTGTTTTGACTGACTGTATAGAGCTTCTCCATCTTTGGCTGCAAAGGACATAATCAATCTGATTTCGATATTGACCATCTGGTGATGTCCATGTGTAGAGTCGCCTCTTGTGCTGTTGGAAAAGAGTGTTTGCTATGATCAGCATGTTCTCTTGGCAAAACTCTATTAGCTTTTGTCCTGCTTCATTTTGTACACCAAGGACCAAAGCTGTGCAATAAAAAAAAAGCTTTGTTAGTTTATCATGCTTAAGCTTGGACTGACAACGCATTCCCTTATGGTCCTGAACTGTGATGACAGAGTGGGAAATAAATGGAAGCAGGGAAGTAGGGTTTGTCAAATAAGGAATGGGAGGGTGCTAGGGCAATAGCAAGGTGGTGTTTGGAGGCCTACATGCAATGGAGAAAAATCAAGCTTCAGTGGTATAGGGTTGGCTAAGTGAGACACAGGCCAGACAGATTTAGCATGGTATCAGGAGAAAGAGTGAGAGAAATAAAGTCATAGCAGGTATATTCATAGAAAATTGGAGGTATATTTATCTGTGTCAAGGGAAAGGGAAGGACTTCACTTCCTGGTTGTTCATAATCACTTGAAAATTCACACAGGGCAATGGCTACTTTGGTTACTACAAACTTCTGGTCATCACTTCACAATGGGGTAACAACCCCAGTCTTGTTGATAATGGGATGCACCATGTTCTCAACAAACATCTAGAAGAAAGGCAATGATGGGGGACTGATGGCAGGCTAAGCCATTTTTAGGAACTCCTGGGCCCTGCACGGTGTGGATTGTGGTTGCGAAAATAGAATTGGAGAAGGAGGGTAGGAAAGCAGTTCCTCAGCTGGGATCCAAACTGACCCCAAGGGGGGAAAACACAGAGAAGAGGCAAAGAAATGGAAAAAGGAAGTTAGGGAGAGAAATTAGGTAAGTGTTGGGCATGCCTAGCTCAAGATCCAGCAAAGCCTCAGCAAAATGCCCGTGGGTCTTAACTTGGCGACAGGAAGGGTGAACCTCTGAGCTTAAAGCTAATGCCTCCTAACAGTCTTGCCGCTTACCCTCTGTGAGGCACAGGTCTCCCTGGATCTCCAAGGGGATTGATACACAAGGTTCCTCAGCCCTAAGGCTGCAGTTACACACAGAGAGAAGAAGTTCCTCTAGTGCCTCAGATAGGTTATCCAAGCTTCCAGTGTTGTTAGGCAGCACCACTGACGTGGACACCGCCTGAATGCAACAATGTGTGCCACCACAAGATAACAAGGTAGATAGCACAAGATAACAAGGTACATAGTGCAAGGTACATAGTGCAAGGTACAAAGCTCTGGTCTTGGAAATGTGGTTCAGCCCCAGAGGGAGGAATAGTGCTAGGAGCAGAACATGAGGAATGGGCAGCATGCCAGATGAACCCCAGGAAAATCACAGGTCGACACAACAGAGTGTTTGTGTCCACTGGGTCTTGCTATCAGCCCTTGGATTCCTTAAAAAAGATTACACAGGTTCAGTTTCAAGATTCTGGCTTGGCATGTCACTGCAGGATTCTTAACAAAAATGAGGTTTGTGACTAGCTGTCTGCTTTGTTACATGGAATGTTTACATCACAGTCATCACTGGTCACAGCAGATGGGACATTCCACGAACCTGTCAAATCAGGAGTTCATGGCATTGCCTACTTGACCACTCCTGGATCCAGCACAAGCTGGATCAGTGGGGCACTGAATGGTTAGTGCCCCACTTTTGTCAAACCCCTTGAATTACAGCTGAAAGTCCTGACTTCGCTCCCATCTGGGTGTGTTTCCTTTCAACTTCAATGTGGTGGTGTACAGAAGCCAACTGCCAAAACAGTTATCCTTGAATATCTCTGATATTTCTGGCCCTGACTGTAAGTTATGTGATTGCATTACAAACCCAATTAAAGCAAGAGCCACTTTAAGCCTATGGATCATTTTCTGCAACACTGATTTCTCCTAACTGGGATGCTGAACTACAAGGCTCCAGATTTAATTTATTATTTGTTTCTTTAGAAAAGATCTATATAGCATCCTTCACCAGAATTGGTTCCAGGGTGTTCTCCACAATTAAAAGATCAAAGCAACAGAATCATAGAATTTAAAGGAATCGGAAAGATTTTAAAATGCCTACAATTTTAAATTCTTGGTATAATGAAAAGGGTTTTGCTTGCCACCTAAGAGAAAGCCATGTTGGTGCCAGGCAAGCTTCCTTAGGGAGGGCATTCCACAGACAGGGTGCCACAACCAAAGAACCCTTCCCAGAGGTGGCCATAGACTAGCTCCACAGCCTCGGTCATATGCCCTCTGTACGTGCATGAGAATTGAAAGAATGACATATTCATTATTTTATTTGTATTTCTGAAATGTGTACTCTCCCCCCCTCAAATGTGGTGCCCCATTTAACTTGGTGCCCTAGGTGATCCACTAGTTTGCCTATATGGACAGGCCAGCCCTGAGCCTTCCCTCTGGTTGTTACCGTCTTCACCTCTCACCAGGAAGAAACAGAGAGAATAGCCTCCGCTGATGATCTGAGAGTGCAGGCAGGACAATATGGGAGATCCCTGTGAAGGCGGCCCGACATCGAATGCATTGCAGTAATCCAATTGAGAGCTTAGCAGAGCATGAGTAATTGTGGCCAGACTCTCTCTTCAAAGGCAGGCCACCACAGCTGGTAAAAGGCACTCTGCGCCACCAAGGCGACTTGAATCTTTAGTGCCAAAGCTGGCTCCAGGAGAACCCCCAGCGGTGAGCCTGATCCTTCAGAGGAAATGTGATTCCATTCAGAAAAGGCTGAGTACCATTTCCCTGCACCTGGGAACCATCTACCCTCAGCACCCCTGTCTTATCAGGGTTGAGCTTTAGTTTGTTGCCTTTCATCCGGGCCATCACTGTTTCTAGGCACTGGTTCAGCAGTTCCACAACTTCACCTGATTCAGATGACAAGGAAAAATCAGCCCCGTTCAGAAGTTATTATTCACACACAGGCCAATGCGTGAGCAGGCGCATGTTGATTAGCCCCACCTCTGATGTCATGTGGGGCAAGTTAGCCCCACCCCTGGCATCCGCATATACAGTGCAAACATCTGCAGGTAAGTGCAAAGGCTTTCACCCAACCTGGGATCCTGATCGTGCAGTCGTCTAGGAGTCCTTTGTGTGGACATCTCTACTTGTGAAAGCTGCCTCCCTGCAGGAGTTCACAGTCACACTGTATGCGCAGACACCAGGGGGTGGGGGCTAGTCGGCCTATGTGGTCGATACATGAGTAATAACTTCTGAATAGGGCTATAGATGACTGATGATGATAGGAAGGGACTGGAACAAGTGGCAGCCATTTACTTGGCAGCATGATGGGTAATGGTGGCTTCATTTTACGGTCTAGAGTTTGGGATGCCTTACTCAGGCATTATTCACTCACATGCCCTATCAACACTAACACGCATCAGTACTGCAGTTCTCAGGCCCTCTGTAATGACTGTCTGGGGTAGTAGCAAGAGCAAACCATTCTTGAACTATTTGCTTTAAGGGCTTTAGCACTCCTGATTTAACACCCTATCGTTGTGTTTACAAAGCGTGTGTCATCAATCCATATCTCTCATGCACAACAAAAGACTGAGAGACAACCAACGTGGCCTTTTAGTGTGTCCAACCCCCCAGCTGCAGAGCAGCAAATGTGCATCATGTAAACCAGGCACCTTTGTGCTAAATCAAGAATGCTTAGATAAACATGGTTTGGATAAACATAGCTTTTAAATCAGCTTGGGTAACAAAGCAGAATGATGATTTGTGTGTCTGCCAGTTAAATCAATCTGCAATTTCCAAACAAATGCACAAAATGGATGGTGAAGCATTGGCTGAACTGCTCAGCATGTGCGATACAGTTGCATGACTTGCTATTCAGTGTTGTAATCAAATCCATCCATCTCATGATTTATTACTCGGCCACCTGATTTATAGTTCAGTGCCAACTTATAAGTCAGTCCCCTTGCTTATCCATCAGCAGCACCCAACTTGGATAGCTCAGGAATAACTTTGGAATTAATTGTGTTACTTATAAAGTTACTGACATGACTTATAAATTGCCATATGGCTGATAAATCAATGAGACACCTGCGAAATCCATCATATTTTTTTTTCAATCTGAAACTTGATGTACCTTATAAATCAGGGCCTTATTTGAACATCTAATCTGCCCTTTGGGAGAATAATACTAGTATGTGTGTGTGAGTGTGTGTGTGTGTGTGTGTAATATTTGCACTATAAGCACCCATTCTGAAATCCTTATAAAAGCTAATTAACCTGTAGATAACAATCTGAAACAAAACGTTTATAGGTGTCTGTCTATCTGTGGATGTAATTGGATGTGCAGAAACCCAGGGCTGTGCACCACTTCAGAGCCAAATTCAAATGCCAAAGCAAACCGGGGTGCTTCGGGGGTGCTGTGTTGAGCTCTGTAGTGGGTCAGAATAGCCCCAAGGTGGTCCAAAGTGAAGTGGGTCACTCCCAAAATACCTCGGCATCTCAGAGATTTTGAGGTATTCTGAAGCCCAGACAGCCTGTTCCTAAAATGTATCAACTTGCAAAAGATCCGGCAGGGGAGAGGAGGAGGAGGAGGGGAGGGGGAGAGAGAGGGAGAGAGGGGGAAGATGGTGAGCCTTGGCGAATGGCAACTCTAGTTGCCAGATTAGGGCTGAACTTAACCCAACAGTCTCCATCAGTGACAGTGGTGGACGGGGGGTGGGGGGGGGGATGTTGTATATAACAGGAGATCTGTCTGCTTTTGTTTTGCTGTGAGAGAGAGTTGGTTAGAAAGAGAGTTGGTTAGAGGGAGAGTTGGCTAGATAGATCTGTGTGGTGTGTGTGTTCTGATGCAGCTTTACTTGTCGTTCTTTTTCCGTCCCACCTAGTCCTTCTCAAGTCAACTATTGCTATTAGTCTTCCGTTTCTTTCTTTTCTAGATTCTTTATTTTAAAAACACCCCAAAACATAAAAAGTACTTCTCTGCCTTGTTCTTTGGTTCCTCCCTTCTCAATTCCTGTATTTCTTCCCTTCCCGTTTTAACTCTTATTTTTCTAAAAAATATATACCCCCCCCAACACATTTTCTTTTCTGTTAGGATTTATAGCGTACCCCCCCACACACACACACACATACATACAGCTTGTAGGTGGTTTTTCTTTCTGTATCTCCTTTTCTTTTGCTCATGTGTGTGTGTGTGCTGTGTGTGTGTGCAAAGCACTACACACAAGTCCATACACTATAGTGGGCAAAGCACTGCACATATATTATACATTTTATGCAATATATAATATATAGTGGGCAAAGCACTACACAATTTGTGTAGCACCAGTAGCCAGGCTGGCTTGCCCTCAGTCCGGATAGTGCATCCTCGTCTAGGGCAGGCCTGTTTTCCCAGGTAATGTGTATTCCATTCAGCCAAAGACAGCCTGAAGTCATCCAGTGTGAAGCCGAATAGGAAAATACTAGGGGAGAGGGGTTATTTTGCACCTCAAAAAATCTACACTAAAGATTAGGGATAGTGACCTCCTCCTAATCACCTCTTAAACACCTAACTTCTCTGATTATCCCTTTATTACCTTTGGTTTGCGTTTTTGAGAACAGCACATTTTACCTGTGCCTAGCACAAAAACTACTGGGCCAAACTGCCTGAACTTTGGCAAGTGGAATTCCTTCTATGGGGGCTGCCAGGTTACTAAATTTCATGTATTTATCTTAAAAACTGGAAAAGTTATGGTCATTTCTGTTTTCTAATGCAAGTCCATGGGAAAACGTAAAGCCAGAATAATTCGGATATCTGAATCTCGCTTTGGCTCCAAATCCGAAGCAAATTGGATCAGTCTGAATTGGTCCAAAGTGAAGTGGAGCTGATTCAGAAGGTCCAAATCGGCATCCAGAGTCAATCGGGGGAACCGTGCACAGCCCTAAAGAAAACAGAGGGGCTGCTGCCAACATCAGCTTCCCTGTGTCCATTTCCCCCCCTCTCCTTCATAATTTCTAGCCTATGACATGACATCATCACACTGTACGACATGACAAGTCCACATGCACACCAACAGCCTGCGCAAACTCCAGGATTACACACACACACACCCCCATCCATCGCCACCCACCCCACAGAAAGTTTTTTTTAAAAAAATACAGAGATATGGGATTGCTAGACAGGCCCAGCCCCCCATCAATTGGGCTCACATTGAGTACTCTGTGTTCTCATTTTCAGCTGTGGCCACATGCAGCAGATGGCAAAAGGGCAAGTGTACTTGCTCTTTGGCTGCTGTTTTAAGGCACAAATAGGCCCAGAGTGACCCTCGAGTTCCTATGCAGTAATCCAGTGTAAGAATGTTATATTCTTTCTTATGGCTTTATTTGTGCAGTGCCCTTAATGAGTGTGTGTGCGTGCGCATGCAGGCATACATAACATGAGCACCCACTTATGTACACAGGTATTCAGTCTTTCAGGAAACACAGTCACTCTCATTGTGCCATCTGTTCATTCTGAAGTGCCCCCCCCCTTGCCAGAACCTCACTGATGGGATGTGATTCAGATGCATATTATTTCCCTAGATTAAATCAGAGCTATATTGCAGTCAGGATTACAATGCGACACACAAGATTAAACCCCCTCAACCTGAACTATTCCGTTCCACATTGCTGATGGCCAAGTGCAGAGAGGTTGATTAAGGCACATATAACAAGGATCACCCTGGAAACACAAGAGCAATGATCAAGCTGTTGAAATTGCATAATGGCCATCTCAGAGAAGCCAATGCATGATAATATTCAACATGAACATTTCTAAGCAATTCTAGTGAGCGCAGGATCACAGATTATGGACAGATCAGCAGAACATTGGTTCAGTAAGTCTTTGGGAGGTTATGCTTTTTTTGTTTTTTTATTGTTTGCATGTGCGCTCAGGAAGTCTTTATGTGAACATTTCATTGATTTACCTGCATGTGCCATAATTGCCGTCCTTTAGCTTGTGCAGCAGAAACATCAGCGTGTAGCTTGTACCTAACTAGTGATTCAGAAGGTTCTAAGTTCCACTTCAATACAGATTTTAAGCACCAGTAGCTTTGAATGCGGAAGCTCCAATGGAGGGGGTTTGCTCTTGATAGAACTGGCTGTGAGATTAGAGTTGTATTGTTGTTGCTGCTGCTGCAAAACAGCATGTTGAGCAGCATCTGTATTCTCGGGGACTCCTCTCTCCTGTAGTCAATGTATCTCAGGGGTAGAAGTGTATTTTGTGACACAAACTAAAAGTCTCACAGATAGCGTCATACAGCTAGGTAATTTTATTTATTTATTTATTTACATTTGTATACTGCTCCACATCTAGACAGATTCCAGAGCGGTGAATAATAAAATACAAAGGAGGATAAAAGAATAAAACATGTTAAAATAATTAAAGGTGTCCCCAACCAGTCGTGTCCGACTCTAGGGTGCGGTGCTCATCCCCGTTTCTAAGCCAAAGAGCCATCACTGTCCGAAGACGCTTCCGTGGTCATGTGGCCGGAATGACTGAACACCGAGGTGCACAGAACGCTGTTACCTTTCCCGCCGAGGTGGTACCTATTTATCTACTTGCAATTTCTTGCTTTCAAACTGCTAGGTTGGCAGGAGCTGGGACTGAAGACGGGAACTCACTCCGTCACGCAGCACTCGGGTCTCGAACTGCTGACCTGCCGACCTTCCAGTCTGCAGTTCAGCGTCTTAACCACTAAGCCACCGCGGCCCAAGCTTAAATTAAAATAATTACTGGTCTTAAAAAGAAAAGAAAAAAAGAACAGAATTCTAATTAAACCATGACCAGTCAGTCAAGGAAGGCTTCTGAAAGATTTTTCAGGAGCCACTGGAAACAGCACAATGTTGGTGCCTAACTGACCTTAGGCAGGGAGTTTCATAGGAAGGGGGGCACCACATTAAAGGCTCTTCTCCGAGTGGGCTCCGATTGGGCCATAGGTCCATGTGGAACCACCAGGATCATGATGATCTCAGTGACGGGGCAGGTTGGTAAGGCAGAAGGCGCTCTCTTGGGTACCCTGGTCCCAGTTGCTTAGGGCTTTGTACACTAATACTAATACCTTAAACCTGGCCCGCTAGCAAATAGCAGCCAGTGCAGTTCCCGCAGCAAAGGAGTTGCATGCTGAAAAGGAACAGCTCCCGACAACAGCTGAGTTGCTGCGTTCTGCACTAGCTTGCAGCTTCCGGAGCAGCTTTAAGGGCAGCTCCACACAGAGCACGTGCAGCCTTGAGGTTACTAGCACATGCACCACTGTGACCAAGCTATCCCTGTCCAGGACAGGCCATAACTGGTGAAGCAGCTATAGCTGGTAAATGGCACTCCGAGCTGCCATGGCCACTTGGGCCTCCAATGCCAGTGATGGATCTAGGAGTACCCCCGAACTACAGTCCTCATCTTTCAGAGTGAGTGCAACCCCATCCAGAGCCCTGGACTTAGTGGTGTTATGGGTGTACTCCTTAGATGGCCATGTGTATCACTTCAGTTGTGAAGTACGCAACTAACATTTCTCTTCTCACCCATTTGCTCCTGCCAATTCATGGTTTACAACTGCTTCTACCTTCCTGATATGTTAGAGCACGCAAACCAACAAACAGCACTGATTGCCAAACATGTTTATATATTCTCTGAGCATGGAGCATGTGCAATTTCAGAACTGTAAGCTCATTTAAAGCATGACTGTAGAAATAATGGACTTTGCTTTGGCTGCCCTGATGCTAAACATCAGTTGGGAATGAGCACCATTTTGTTGTAGAAAATTATCAGTTTTTAAAGTAAAAATAATAAAATGAGCATCTGCAACCATGTACGTGGCCCAGCCAGCTTTGCCCTGACAATATAATATTTTTTTAAAAAACAAGAGCTGTGGTGAGCTGCACCAGTCCTGTGGGCTCCGGCATGCCCATGCAGGAACAGGTGGTGCTGATGCTGGGTCTGGCTGCTGCTGCCCCCATCACCTGCTGTTCTCTGGGTTGTCATGGGGGGAAACGGGGTTATGGGGCCTGAACCTCTTCCCTGTGGTCTGTTCCTAGCTGCACCACTGCTTACAAGCAGCCAGAGTAAAGTTGTTGCTATCAAGTTGCAAGCTGATACGGGGCTGGGCAGGGTGGGGTGAGATTCTCCAGGGTAGCCTATTAACAGATGCTGCATCAGTCAGGTATAAATTATTTGAGGAAGAGGGATTTAAGAAGGCTGAAGGAAGGCTATCGAAATTACATGAGCTAAGGAAGACAGGTTCTCTCTCACCCCACCCCCATTACAAAGTAATCTCCAGAATGGGTTGGATACATTTATCACTGCCTTGTTGTGGCGAAGGGGCTTGCGTAACTCAGTGAAGCCATAAGCTATGCCGTGCAGGGCCACCCAAGACGGACAGGTCATGGCAGAGAGTTCTGACAAAATGTGGTCCACTGGAGAAGGAAATGGCAACCCACTCCAGTATTCTTGCCAAGAAAACCCCATGGAACGTATCACAAGGCTAAAAGAGATGACGCCGGAAGATGAGCCCCTCAGGTCGGAAGGTGTCCAATATGCTACTGGGGAAGAGCAGAAGGTATTTCCAAGTAGCGTCAGAAAGAGTGATGAACTTGAGCATGCTCCGGGAGAGAGCGCAGGACAGGAAGGCCTGGCATGCTATGGTCCATGGGGTCACGAAGAGTCGGACACGACTGAACAACAACAACCCATATGGAATTTTGATCCCTCCCCCCTTCCCTGGCATGTTCCAGTTCACCCCTAACCTACCCCCACCCATTCTCTGTGGGGTCCAAGAACTGCCACAATTAGGATAGTGAGAGGCATAGAGGAAGAAACCTAATAAATGTTCTTAAAATGTATCAGATGCGTTTTGTCTTTATTTACAATTGCACTGATTCTAAAACATTGGGGGTTGGGAAGGAATTTACCAACACAGCCCCCAGGTGTGATAGGCTTAGTAGAGGTTTTACATGACTGATCTGTAAAAAAAAAAAAAAAGAAGAAGAAGGAAGGAAAAAAAGGCTTCAGTTTTCCTAGCGGTTTTCCTGACCTCCTTCCTTTATTTTATTGTTACTGAGACTTGCAAATGCTTTTACATCATGATACCCATGCACACATTTACTTAGACACCTTAAGACAGGGATGGGGAACCTGTGTTTCTCCAGGTGTTGTTGGATTCTAACTCACCTGAGATCCAGACAGCATGTCCAACCATAAGGGATGATGGGATCTGCAGTCCCACAACACCTAGAGCCTGCAGGTTGGCCACCATCCTGCAGTGGCTGGTTCAGGCTCTATGGAGCAGCCGATCTCAAAGGTCGAAAGGCAAGCAGAGGTCAGAAGCACAGGCGAACCATCCAATACATGCACAATCAGGGTCTTATTAAAATCCAAGCATCAGCAGCATGAGATATCAAACAAAGGCAGTGAAGGCTGGTGCCTCCAATTTCAGTGGGGCTGTGTATCGATTCTGGGTTTCAGTCGGAACCAGGCAAAACTCTACAAAAACTATCCAAAGTGCTGAACCCTCCTGCCAAACAGGTTAAGGACCTTGGATAGCTCCTTTAGAATTCAGCCTAGTTCTGCCTGAAACCCAGAATGGATTCACAGCCCCCCCCCCTCCCCCCAAATCAGAGCTGCCAGTCTCCACTGGTCAAAGGAGCTACAAAGTCAAGGGCCCAATATACAAAGGTGATCTAGTGCGAGCACAGCAGGGTCATTCGCAACACATGATGTTGTCGCCACCCCGCAGCAACCGTGCAGCTTCCATCTCAAAAAAGATGCATTTTTGCAAAGTCCTTTTAGTGCATCTTTTTTCCTTAAATGTGGCTCCCACACGATTCCACTGCAGGGTGCTCCATTCCCCCAAATTAAATCCTGCATACTGGGTATGCCTAGGAGTGTGTCTGTGACTTGGCTATGACCTGCTCAAGGCGTGGCGCCATTCCTTTTTTTTCCTCGTTCCTTTTTTGCCCTTGCTGGCAGTAGTTGCTTTGGACACAGTCCTCTCTTCCCACTTAGCACTACTACGCAGTGGCACTATTTGGCTGCTGGTCTTTCCTGTTTATTTTTACTTTGCACTACAACATTGCTACTTCACAGTCCTATAATCACTCAACTGTGCAATGTCGCATTAGCACCATAGTCAGAATGGAATTGTACTGGGGCAATAACTCAGGCAGAGAGCAGGGCTCCAATATTGCTGCTTCACAGTCCTGGTGGATGTGAGGGAAGAGGTGTGGGGTAAGCTATGGGATGTAAATCATCTCTTCCAGTCAACTTCCTTGACCAGGGGAGCATTGGAAGGGGCGGGGGAGCAAACCTTTCTCATTCGCTGAGCAGCATGGCTGATGATGTTCAGTTCTACTCACTGGACTCCTCCCACCCAACCCCGAAGTATTGCAGCTTCAAGTGGTGTTTGACCCATGAAAGCAAGTTTTTAGGTTGCGTATACTCCACTTTTTAGGGATGTCAGAGAATTTCTCCACGAATCTCCGGGAGGCCGAATGCTAATGCATTCGGCCCCCCGAAATTGGTGGAGAAATGGTCCGTCACCCCCCCTGCCACCCCCAGGATGGGACTTACCTTGCGTGAATGTCCCTGGCGCTGGCGGCTCCCAGCAGCGGTTTGGTGGCTGCCGCCACCGCCGCCATTTCCCAGTAAAAAAACCCAACAAAACAACAGTGATAGGCTATGTAAAGATTTACGTAGCCTATCATGGCTAGATTTTCAAAAAACACCGTGATAGGCTATGTAAATGTTTATGTAGCCTATCACGGCTGACTTTGGAAAAAAAAAGTGCGTACGCAAATGGCGGCGCCCATGGGCGCCGCCATTTGTGTTCCTTATTTGGGCACATGTAGTCTACGTAAACTTTATATAAATATAATGTTATAAATATAAAATAGCATTGCCCTTATTTTCGCCGTAGTCTACGTAAATGTTTATGTAGACTACATGTGCCCAAATCAGGAATGCAAATGGCGGCACCCATGGGTGCCGCCATTTGTATACACGCTTTTTTTCCCCCCCAAAGTCAGCCGTGATAGGCTATGTAAGGATTTACGTAGCCTATCACGGCTGACTGCAGGGACGCAAACGGCAGCGGCTACGGCCGCCGCCATTTGTGTCCTGGCAGAAGACGAGATTCACGGCCGGAGAGACGGGGCGCCTCCCGCCCGGCCAGAATTTTGGCGGGGAGGGATGGGGCCCCTCCCACCCCACCCAGAATTTCAGGGGGAGGGACAGAGTGCCTCCCCCCCACCGCGAAGCAAGCTGCGGGATAAGGTAAGGGACTTTCGTCCATCCCTACTTTTCTTGCTTCAGGTGCCGCTGACAGACGACAGTGATTTCATGAAAATCCAGATATAACCAGAAAACACTTCTGAAACTGTTTCCATGTAGGCCAAGGAAGCAAGGTTTTACAATACTGGAAACTAAAATGAGGTGTTGCTCCTGCGCTGTGAGGCTTATAAGCTGGAGTTTCCAGGGCCCCACCCAGGGCTCAGCTGCAACACATCAGAGCCTTCTAGAAGAAGTCCTCCTCATGAGTAGGGCACAACTTTAGAGGAGTCATTTACTCATGAGGAGCCTTGCTTTGAAAACAGGCACTCCTTCTCACAGTGGTTGTTCTGCCCTCTGCTCCCCCCCCCCCAAGTCTGCAGAGAGCCTGTTTAACACTGGATGTGACCCTTCCTACATAATGTCTCCTGCCCTGGCCAGTGTGACATGTGTGAAAAAAAAAACCCAAACAGACTCTGGGCCACTCTATGCCCCTTTGCAGGGGGAGAGTGGGGAGGAATCCCCAAATTAATTTTGCGATCAGAAACTTTCCATGCTGTACAAACGGTGGGAGGGTGGGTGGTGGAAAAAATGCTGCTGGAGGGAAGGTGGAGCCCATCCTGAAACACCTGGCTTCCCAGCCCCTCCTAACCATGATGCATGTCTGTTGTTGGCCCACGTGTTCTGCCTTGTTCTGCGATCCAGGTGAAAAGCCCCCCACCCATCTGTTCACTGGAGCAAGGGGAGGAGTGTAGTAACAGTTCTCCCAATGACAACTATAATGTTATAAACCTTTGTGATGTAGCCCCTTCTCATTTGAAAGAAGCAAAAAAAAAGAATTATCACATCCTTTATATTTGGTTCTTCAGCCCTTTGGTCATTTGGTTGCCCTTTCCTGCACTTTTTTCAGCTCTGTGATATCCTTTTGGAGATAAGGCAACCAGAATTGTACATAATATTCCGAACTTGGCAGCGGCACTATAGATTTCTATAAAAGCATGATGATTATGACAATGATGAAGTAACTTTCTTTTTCATCCCTTTCTTCATTGTTCTCAATATGGAGTTTGCCTCTGCCTCTGCCACTGCACACCTTTTCACTGAGCTATCCGGTGCAAGCCCATAGTCACAGCCATTTCAGACCCTGCAGTAAATATTAACCTAACTAATTCCATTTTCTAATTCTTTTGGTCAGTAGTTAAACGTATCTACTTTATAATAGCAAAACTCAGCTATTTCATTACTCCCCTCTCTGCCTGCTCCTGTTTTTTGGCAATGTTGCTTAAATGTATCAGAGTTTCACCGCTTATTAAGAAAAAATCATTTAAAACCCAAGCGCACCATTCCAGTGTATGGAAATGTCGATGTATGGGAAGACCAATGCTAGAGTGGAATATAACCAGAATGCTGCTCTGCATACAGCCTTATGCCTTAACATGCCTCTGGGGCTAAATGCTGCAGACAGTAGCTGGTGAAAAGAATGATGGGCATGAGCCCTTATTAACAACAATGATCTGCTCTTCTTTTTGCTCTGTGTGATGCTGATGGGCCCTTCTCCCCAATTTCATTTTCCTTTTTGTCATTCACTCATCTTAATCAAATCATCTTTTGCCTTCCATTTTTTAAAGACCCATTTGCGGTCTCAACCTGTTTACTGCTGTCAGCTCATCTGTTTGCATCTTCCAATTCTGCCTCTTTCTTTCCCCTGCCACATCTCATCTGCCTTCTCAGTTGTCTTCACCTCCTCCTCAGGCAGACACCTGCGCAACGTCTTAAAATATCATCACTTCTTCCTTTTCGAAATATGAATTTCTCAGTCCCCATGCAGAACCCATTGCAATCAAGAAGAATCTTTTCCTGAGCTTCCCTGGTCATTCAGTGAGAAACTCTGTCCTCACCTTACTCTTGTCAATGAAGGGGAATGTGTCCATACATATTGTTACCACATGTCCTGATCTATACATGCATAATCATGCCCATGTATCTGAATGAACACATGCTTAGGATTTTTAACCAAAAATCACAGTGTACTGAGACAAGAACTGGGACACCCAGCTGAGGAAAAGGGAATAGACAATAAACGAGGGCTTAGGATAATAAAAAGGGCTTTTTTTTTCCTTTCTTTTTTTTGCAAGAAGAGAAAGATTGATTACACAGACTGTATTCAGATTGGACCAGCAAGTATTTGGTTAAATTAGGGATGCTGGAGAAATTCGAGATGGACTAAAATGAGCTTGGATTTCTAAGAATCCGACCTGCGGAATCTGCTGCAGACTGACCTCCTCAGGCCATGCGGAGTCTGTGGACTTCTGGATCTTTTTTTTTTCCTCTCCCGAAATTTATGCATATTTATTCGTAGGAAAATACACACATTTCTGCTGAGACTGGTAAATACATACCAGGAAAAGTTGAATGGAATGGAGGATAATATGTTAAATGTTATGTACTAAGGTAAATTATGTAAATTGTTGCGAACCCTCTTATGGAATTATTTGCATATTTTTCCACACACACATTTTATTTGAATCCATCTGTGAGCAGATGACAGAACAAAAGGTGCCTGACAATCCACAAAACAGAGATGGAGTGGATTTTATGTAGACCGTACATCCCTAGATTAAATCTACAAGGGAGAAAAGGATGGAAAGGCTGAGAAAGAGACAGAAGGGAGGAACCTGATGCTGCATAAGGAGAGGGGCAGGTAATAAGCACCAGACAGACATTCGCGAGACCTCCAACCTGGGAGTTCTGGAAGAACCGCCCAGAGAGCTTTGGCTATTGGGCAGTATAGAAATGAAATAAATGAAATGAAATAAAATAAAATAAAATAAAATAAAATAAAGATTCTGTGTACGTGCCCTGTGCCCCTTTTTGCAGTGGAGCCTGGTGGCTCTGATGTAAGTGGGGTGATGAATCTGCTCCAGGTTTCAGTCAGAACCAGTCAGAACTCTAAAGGAGCTATCCAAGGTGTGGAGACCTAGGATAGCTCCTTTAGAGTTCTGACTGGTTCTGACTGAAACCTGGAGCGGATTCACCGCCCCACTGACATCAGAGTCATCAGGCTCCACTGCCTTCTGTCCTTCCTTGATTTGCTTTCTTCCCCATCCTAACTAGGCCAGCAGCATCTTGGAGAGTAAGTATCAGCATGGTGAGACATAGACGGGATGCTCTTCATAGTTCCCCAAACTGCACACAGATTCTGGAAACTTGATTTCTTGCCTGCCCATCCTGAAGGCCCAAGTTGGGTAACAGAAGAACCCCCCCGCCAATAGATTAAACCAGAATAACAGAGCAATCCTAACCCCCTTGGACAGACAGCTGAAGGGAAGTAAGATGGGGTAGAAGTTCCCCTCCCCTGGCAGAGAGGAGCTCTGCAGGCATGTTCATTCTCCCCTAAAGCAAAATGCCTGAATAGGTTTCCCGAGATTATGCCCTTGTTGACTGAACCTCATACACAGATGGTATCACTGAGAAGGTGTCTTTGGTGGATCTCAGAGGTTCTAAGAGTAAATGATGCTTTTGGATTCCTTCCTAGGAGGTCTCTGAGCATTAATGCCACAATCCAGTGACTATCTCAAATGCCGCAGAGGCTTTGCAGACACAGACAGCAAGAAAGAAGTGAGACACAGTTACTGGACTGAATTTGGGCCATATTTATTGAACAGCAGCATCTGCAAGGGATGTCAGTGCAGGACCTAACTAATTTTTCAGGCAGCCAGACTGATTGGTATTGAGTGAGCCCACCCTGGCCCATGATTTCCCCCTTTCCCCAGTGCCACACCATCTCGGTGAGAACGGAGGCCTTCCCATGTCCCCCCCCCCCCACCTGGTGCCATACAGCTCTGAGTGAGTGAACCAAGTCGGCTCCCTAAAGTGAACCATATCTTACCCATAGGTCTCAGAGCCCTGAGTGGCAAGCCTGGGAAATACCACTCACTGTAAGGGTGTCTCTGGATGCTCACCTACTCTATTGCTTACCTGGCTTTTCCAGCACTTGGGTGCCAGGGGAAATGTGACCAATTAACCTAGCATAACACGTAATCCCATACTAACTTCAGTGCAGAGTGGGCGAAAAAACTAGGGGTGTCCGGCGTGGGGAAAGCCCGTCCTCTTGGGGCTTGATGGATTTCCCCAGAGCCCCTCGCCCACTTGTGAGCTGAGCTGTGCCCCCCCCTGCTGGAACTCATGGAAACCCCACTGGCCATTGTGCACAAGTGTCTCCTTCTTTCCACTGAGGCCTGGCAGGGAGAAGGAGGAACTTGTACACAATGACCGGCAGCAGGCAATTGAGGCACTGGTTGTGTGCGAATGTTTCCTTCTCCCTGCCAGGGCCCCGGCAGAGAGAAGGAGACACTTGCGAGCAATGAACAACCGCCACCACCGCTACCACCCACCAGCCACTCTGCACAACTCTCTGTAGCAAGAGAGCCGTGTGCAGAGTGGCTGGCAGTGATGACAGTGGTGGCGGAAGTCTGCAAGCTGGCCTGATTCGACACAGGTTGAGTCCGGCCAGCTTGCAGACAAGTGAGCCAGAGTCCAGGGGGACCAAGCCACCCAAAGCTCGGTGGACTTGACCCCCCGGATGAATTCCACCCACATCCCTAGAAAAAACCAGTCGCCCTGGCCAGTCTGGTGACAAGCCAAAAACAACTGCTTGGTCCTGAAAGGCAACCTCTGGAGCTTGCACTGAACAGAGGGTTAGCGGGTGGGGGGCACAAAATGGTGAAGAGGCTCAGAGCCAGGCCTGGCCTGCTCCCACACAACACGCATGGGCACATGGCCATGAGCACGCGGCAGTGTCTCGCCTCCTCCCAGCCACTGTATCTACAAATCTGCCCCCACTTCCACCCCTGCCGCCAGGCAAAGCTATCACAGAGGAACGGGATTCCTATTCTCAGCAGTTGAGCAGCGTATTCCCCCTCGCTATTCTTTGCACAGGTGTCAATGAAACCTGTTCCTACTCAGTTTTCTGGAATAGAGCCTATACGATTTTAAAAAGCCAAAGCACCATTTGGAACAACTGAGCTCAGGCAATATTAGTGCCTCAAATTGTTCTGCAATGCAAGAAACTATTTACTCCAAGGAAGGCTGGGGACAGAGAAAGGCCTGGGGAAATAATCTCCTTTCATACATTATACACAGGGAAATATCACAAACATAACTGTTGCCTGAGGAATGCTTTAACTGCCTGATTTTTGTCAACTACCCTCAGCATTTCCCTGAAAAGAATAAGACTCTGAGTAATCATAAGCATCCTATGATTTCCTGAGCTACCTTTGGTTGCTTGTGCAAGAAACTGATTCTTGGTATTAGATGGATATGGCTGAGCATTATAAGAGTCCTGGCCTTTTGAGACAAATCAGTATACTACCAAGAACTAGAGTGCAGATGGGAGTTTCACCCTCTTTGAAAAGATACAGGCCACAATCCAGCGCAGAGTGAAGCACACATACACCCATTGATTTCAGTGAACTTAAGCATAATGGGTTACTTGTTTCTCTTGCAGCCATGGTGGTAGCAAATACTGTTTAAATTTACTTTGAAGTTGCTTTTAGCAGCATTTGCCACCATCCCAGCAATGTGACAGTGGTGCAGGTAATCTCCAGGCCACCTCACCCATAATGCAACAGCCTGAGTTCAGACCCCACAGAGTGAGAGAGTCCCACCAACTGCTTTCCTGATGCAACAAATGCCACAGCAGCAAGTAGCGGTGGCGCTCCATAGCAGGCAGGTGGTGGTAGCAGGAGCTGCCACGGTTGGCCTAAGGCATACAGTTACAGTGGTGATGGGTGGTCCCTTGGGAGGTGGATGGGAACCGTCCCTCCCAATTCACCACCTGAGCTACAGGGCTCACCGGGGCTAATGAGAGGGCTGGCCCTGAATGCAATGTATAGCAAACTTGCTCATGGTCCATAAGAGGAGCCTGCCAGCAAGGCAATATTGAATGATTCGTTTGTGACTGGTAGACACAAAGAAAAAAATTCTTGTTCCGTTCTGTTTCTCAGCTTAACCCATGGAGTGGCCAATTGCAAGAAAAGGATGCCTTCTACCCAGTCTCCAATGACCTGAAGAATTCCCCAAATAAGGTCTGCTCCTAATTGTTATACTGTGCACCCACAAACACATGGCAAGACCCTTTCACATCCCAGCAAATGCACTTCCTCCACACCAAATGGTAGAAGCTTATGTTATCAGTAAAGCTGTTGTGATATACCTCAGAGAATCATTCCATATAGAATGTGCAACTTAGCATATACAGGATATTCTTTAAAGGTCCACACGGGTTTCTGTAAGCACCTGTAATTGAGTTGCCTCAAATTACATATGGAAATGTAAAAGCTAATCAAGCAGGAACACAAGCAAAAGCCATATGTGTGGCAGCAAAAGTTAGATATAAACAAATTAAGTGAATACATTGGAGAAGGTTTGAATACATCAAGCAGATTTCTGAAGTAGTTCCCCTAGTAACACAGGCAGCACAAAGCTGCACTGCTAATAGACTGGGAATAGTTGCCAGTAAATATTTACACTGAGAGCATTTGATGGAGAAACACAACTCAAGGCAAAACTGTCTCAGATTTCTCATTGGCATCTATGCCAAGATTTTCTTTCTTCTATCGCTCTTCCTCCCACTGGAGAGGATGTTCTTAGAGTTAATCTTCTCTATTGAACATTTTGCCTGAAAGGGAATCTCCCAATTCAATGAGCCTGATAGCTGTTGTGATGTCATAATACTATTTGCATATGTCACACTCCTGGAAGAAGTTAACATACAGTGCCAGTTTAGGTCCTGGGCTACCGAAAGCAAGCTGTATCTATAGCCTTATCTTTAAAAAATGTGTCACATTGCCTCTCCCCTCCAATCTGTATAATGCTAGAATCATAGAGCTGGGAGGGACCTGGAGATCATCTACTCCAAACCCCTGCTCTGTGTAGGCCTTGAAATGCAGGATGTACAGCATCCCTGAAAATGGCCATCCAGCTTCTGTTTAAATACTTCCATTGAAGGAGAACCCATCACCTCTCAAGGCAGTCCATTCTACTGCCAAACAGGAAACAGCCCTCACTGTTAGGAAATTTCTCCTAATGTTTAGCTGAAATCTGCTTCCTTGAAATTTCCAACTGTTGGTTCTAGTCCTGCACTCTGGAGCAACAAGGAACAAGTCTGCTCCATCTTTTGCATGACATCCTTTCAGACAGTTGAAGCCTGCTACCATGTCTCCCCTTCATCTTCTTTTCTACAGGCTAAACATACCCAAATCTTTCAACTGTTCCTCATATAGGACTTGGTTTCCAGAGTCCTCACTATTCCAGTTGCTCTTCTTTGGATGTGCTCCGATTTGTCAATGGTTTGGTTATAGTGGTTCAAGACTGGTGGTAGTGTCTTTCCTAAGGCCTCAGCTTGCTTTGGTCTAGTCACCCTTTCACAGAAAAGACATGAGAATTAATGTCCTCCTTATTGTAGTTTTCAGTGAAGCCTTGGATAAAAGGCATTATAGCCATACAACATCCTCCGTCACGGCTATCAGAGTACCATTCAGTACTTGCTGAGGGGCTCTTCTACACCAAGATGTCTGCAGTAAAGATAAATTATTAAACGATCTGTCTTGGACTAGAGAAACACTCCCTCAACTAGAACTTTGTTTACATGCTTTCTGACTGACTGTGTGCTGACAGTAAGTAAACCCTGCCTTTCCCTACAGTGCTTGCTCAACCACAAAGAACTCTCTCACTCAGCCTCACTGGGAAATATCACATTATCACAGCCAGAGCTGAAGCTTACTCAGGATGTGAGTCTGCACTTTGCCAGGACATCAATGGCTCCAATCAGCAGGACAACCATTCAGCAAGAAAGGTCACCTAGCTCCTATTTGACTACTAGACAGCCACAATTAGATGGCTAAAATTAGACAGCTAATCACTCCACAAAACACATTTCTCTCATATTTGCATCTCAGGCTGCATTGGCTTGACTGTGAAACACTCCTAGCGCATATGATTTCTCGGTATCTAGGGAAGAAACAGCAAATGGGAAAATGGATTACAAATAGGTTTGTAATAAGATTTTTTTGTTTTGTTATTTCCTTAAAAGTATTGTAAGTATTAATGGCACTTCTTCTTCTTCTTCTTCATCATCATCATCATCAATGTATAGATTACTTTACATAATGACATAACCAAAAAAGACATATCCTTGTCCTCAGCCCTGAGTTTTTATTCTATTTTTCTATAGAAGCAACTATAGTGTATAGAAGGGGTACACAGAAGGAGCCTCCTCACAGATTGTTGTACAATCGGGCGTACCCTGGTAACGGTGCATTGGGCTGGCTAATCCTTCTACTACCTGATCGAACCGCATCTCGGTGGTGTGGCGGTTGCTACATTTTGGCGGAGCGGAGTTTGGTCTGGACATTACATGACGACGAGTGTATAGAACCAACATAGCACACTCTACTTGAGATTACCTTTGAAAGGCATCTGGAAATTTTGGTTGATGCAAAATGCAGGATCCTTCTGATAGGATCCAGGTTTTGGGGTCAAATGACAGCAGTATTATTATAACAACTTCACTGGTTTTGGGGTGGTTTCTGAGCCTATGTTAAAGGACTGGACAGTTTTGGACTTGGTTATTTTAAGAACTGCTTCTTCCCATGTGGATCTACTCAGACACTGAGGTCATTAGAGGAAGTCCTGCTTTGTGTTCCATCACTATCTGAAGTGTGTAGAATGTGTATGCAGGATAGGGCCTTCTTGCTGGTGGCATGCAGATCCACTTGTGGAGATCTAAGGCAATATTCTACCCAGTTAATCACTAATGAAGTACATTTATTCTCACTTTCCAATGTTCTACCC
Organism: Heloderma suspectum; assembly: GCF_057233095.1. Classification (NCBI taxonomy): domain Eukaryota; kingdom Metazoa; phylum Chordata; class Lepidosauria; order Squamata; family Helodermatidae; genus Heloderma; species Heloderma suspectum. The sequence goes on from NC_139461.1 coordinate 259,700,945, forward strand.
AATATGTGTGATGGTACTGGGATAATTGACAAGCACTAGACTCTTATTTTTAAAATTTACTATTCAATTTTATTAATATTTGATACAATAAAATAACTCCAAACTTTATATTCTTTATATTCTTGCTGCTCTGCCAGAACATAAAGCCAGGTAGCTTAATAAGTGATGCTCTGATAACCACAACAATTCTGGTTATGGACTTGCTTAGATTGCTTTGAAAGCAGAATAAACTCCACCTAAATCCAAGGAATTCTCATGGGTGCAGAAGCTCCACTGAACAAAATGAACTCCCCTGCCTGCAAGAATGTCCCAATGCATTTCAGTGGATGGGTCTATTCACCAACATGCTTATTTAAGTGTGCAACTAGGGTCCTCCCACTAAAATGGAGCTCATCGGAGCTCCACATTCCATGTTCACATCAAAGAACATATGGATCTCTGAGGTGATGGTAAATCACTTTACAGATTCATATACGTTATCATCATTTGCTTTTTTGTGAAAGGACAGCAGCATACCTGCAATGAAAACTCAAATGTATGGCCACAAAAAGTAATTTCATACAATTATTTTCCCAGACAGAGGGAAGTGGCATATATTATGTAAAAATACTCATACTGCTCATGTAAGAGACAATTTGAACATTTAACAAAATGTATAGATCTAGAAAAAATCTATTTAAACTTCCTTAAAAGGAAGAGCTAGAAAAAAAACACCCTCTGATAATCACCTTTTCAGACAGATGCCATGACACAAAAGTAACATGCAATTGGTTTCTATGGGAACACATTGAGTTACTTGATTAAAAAACAGAGTGGCAGGGGAACGTTGAAAGGTGTTGCTGATAAACAGATTAATTGGTGTGAATCGGACTGTGTTGATGGGCTCCTGTATCATTTGCACAGCCATCTGCTTTGCCACCTCCATGGTGTAGATAAGACATAATGGACAGGACACGTTTGTAAGAGAACAATCTAATCTCTGGAGTAGAGGCAGCTCTGTGTCTATATGGGCCAGTATCCAATTTGCCCACCAAATTCATATTAATTATGATACAAATGATAAAAGATGCCTATCAAACGCAAAACCCATTATTTGAGAAAGTGGAGGGACTATATGACTTGCACTCAATCTGCAATGTTAGAATCATAGAATCACAGAATAGCAGGGTTGGAAGGGGCCTACAAGGCCATCGAGTCCAACCCCCTCCTCAATGCAGGAATCCAAGTCAGAGCATCCCTGACAGATGGCTGTCCAGCCTCGTCTTGAATGCCTCCAGTATGGGAGAGCCCACCACTTCCCTGGGTAAGTGGTTCCATTGTCATATTGCTCTAACAGTCAGGACGTTTTTCCTGATGTTCAGCCCTGGCTTCCTGTAACTTGAGCCTATTATTCCATGTCCTGCACTCTGGGATGACTAGGGATGGACGAAAGGGACTTACCTGGTCCCGCAGCTTGCTTCGTGGTGGGGGGGAGGCGCTTCGGTTCTCCCGCCGAAGTTCAGGTGAGGGGGGGGAGGCGCCCCGCCTCGCCCGGCCAAAATTCAGGCCAGTGGGGAGGCGCCCCATCCCTTGCCGCCGAAATTCAGGCCGGGGAGGAGCGCCCCATCTACCCGGCCGTGAAAAAAAAGGAGAGTAAAAAACAAAACAAAACACCCGTGATAGGCTACGTAATGATTTACGTAGCCTATCACGGCTAGATTTCCAAAGTCAGCCGTGATAGGCTATGTAAATCGTCACGTAGCCTATCACAGGTGACTTTGAAAAAAAAAAAGCGCGTATGCAAATGGCAGCGCCCATGGGGCGCCGCCATTTGTGTTCCTTACTTTGGCATGTCTAGTCTACGTAAAGATTTATGTAGACTACGGCGAAAATAAGGGAACGCTATTTGCGTTGCCCTTATTTTCGCCGTAGTCTACGTAAATCTTTACGTAGACTAGACGTGCCAAACTAAGGAATGCAAATGGCGGCGCCCCATGGGCGCCGCCATTTGTGTACGCGCTTTTTTTTTCAAAGTCACCCATGATAGGCTACGTGACGATTTACGTAGCCTATCATGCCTGACTTTGGAAATCTAGCCGTGATAGGCTACGTAAATCGTTACGTAGCCTATCACGGGTGTTTTTTTTTTTAACTTTCCTTTTTTATTTTGCAATGGCGGCGGCAGCGGCCGGTCAGAAGACCGGCCGCTGCCCCCGCCAAAATGCCGCCGAACCACCACCGGGACCCGCCGCCGAGAGGGACATTCGCACGAGGAAAGTCCCATCCCGGGGGGGGGCGGCGGAGAATTTCACCAACAATTTTGGGGGGCCAAATGCGTTGGCATTCGGCCTCCCGGAGATTCGTGGAGAAGTTCTCCGCCATCCCTAGGGATGACCGAGAAGAGATGCTGGCCTTCCTCTCTGTGACAACCTTTCAAGTACTTGAAGAGCGCTATCATATCTCCCCTCAGTCTTCTCTTCTCAAGGCTAAACATGCCCAGTTCTTTCAGTCTCTCTTCATAGGGCTTTGTTTCCAGTCCCCTGATCATCTTTGTTGCCCTCCTCTGAACGCTCTCCAGCTTGTCTGCATCCTTCTTAAAGTGCGGTGCCCAGAACTGGACACAGTACTCCAGATGAGGCCTAACCAGTGCTGAGTAGAGGGGAACTAGTACTTCCCGGGATTTGGAAGCTATGCTTCTATTAATGCAGCCCCAAATAGCATTTGCCTTTTTTGCAGCCACATCCCATTGTTGGCTCATATTCAGCTTGTGATCTACAAGAATTCCAAGATCCTTCTCGCTTGTAGTGTTGTTGAGCCACGTATCCCCCATCTTTTAACTGTGCATTTGGTTTCTTTTTCCTAGGTGCAGAACTTGGCTTTTATCCCTAGCAAATGTCATTCTGTTGTTTTCTGCCCAGCGCTCCAGTCTATCCAGATCACTTTGAATTTTGTTTCTGTCTTCCAAAGTATTAGCTATCCCACCCAATTTTGTGTCATCTGCAAATTTGATCAGCATTCCTTGCACCTCCTCCTCCAAGTCATTAATAAAAATGTTGAAGAGCACTGGGCCCAGGACTGAGCCCTGCGATACCCCGCTCGTTACCTCTCTCTGGTTTGAGAAGGTCCCATTGATAAGCACTCTTTGAGTCCGATTCTGTAGCCAACTGTGGATCCACAGGATCATTGTTTCATCTAGCCCACTTTGAGCTAGTTTGCTTATCAGGATATCATGGGGCACTTTGTTGAAAGCTTTGCTGAAGTCAAGGTATATTATGTCTACAGCATTCCCATGGTACACAAGGGAGGTGACTTAATCAAAACATGAGATCAGATTAATCTGGCAGGACTTGTTCTTGACATGTTCATGAAATGGCTGTTTTTAAGTTCACTCTGAATATTTAACTAGGAGACGGTGACCGATGTCATGATGATGACAACAGTGGTTACAACCAGCAATACCCAATTCAGCCTCGTTGGTTTAAAATTGGTAGGGCTGAGATTGTTTGCAGGCTATAAAGCTGGCGGTGGCGGACCAGCGTGCGGTGGGGGGCAGGCGGCTTTTTAGCAATATTGTATGTGTGTGCGGGGAGGTCCTGCAAATTTTGCCCCACTTTCTGGTGGTCCTGTTGAAGGTGGCAATTGTGCTTCCCTGCTGGAGATGGAAATACTGTCTGTTTCTTCATTTTTATCCATAAGTCACCAAAGTGAGGGAAGAAAACATTGCCCACATTCTGATTTGGCTTCAGTTACCGCCACATAGCCATGTTTTATTGGCTACATGACATCATCATGAGGCTAAGTCAGATTTCTACTCTGATGATCTGTGGGTAAAAGTGAAGGGAAAAAATAATGCCCTCCAGCCAGTGGAGGCTGGTGACTCCAATTTTGGTGGAGCTGTGAATCCATTCTGGGTTTCAGTCAGAACCAGCCAGAACTCTAAAGGAACTATCCAAGATGCCGAACCTATTTTGGGAATAGGTTGTCCACTGAGTACATCACCAGGAGTGCTGCCAGGACCATGTGGTACCAGTTAAAGAAAGGTAAGTTGGCATGGAGTGGGCTCTCCACCAGAACTGCTTTCAAAGTGAATACATTTGCTCAAGAACTCAGCATTAAAAACTGGAGATATGACAATCCTATAAGCCACCACCACACCTCTTGCAAATATGTACACATCACTCCATATACAGGGGAACAATTTCCTGGAGAGAGAGAGAGAGAGAGAGAGAGAGAGTATAGGGATTAGAAATAGAAATTTTAGGTGTTTAAGAGTTCCGAGCTAATGATTGCAGTGGACACCTGTCTTTCTACACATGTCACTTCAGCTGAAACTGGAGCTGTCATCATGCCCTGAAAGACTAGTTTATTTAACCTTTTCACTGGATTCTTTCCAATTAAAATCCTTTATTTTATCTTTTTGTAAGCAAATGGCTTTTCTAACAAAGAAGAAGAAAAGGTGTTAGACATCTGTTGAGATGCAGAATACAAAGTGCTGGATATTATATAACTTACACTATTTTAAGCAGCCATTTAGATTCAAGCCGTGTTTTCCCATGTAAAGGTCAAACTCTGCACCTGCTGGATATAAAAAGTTTGGCCTTTTTTTCATAGTTCAACAGTCCATTTCACTCAGTAGCTGCCTTTATTCTCTGCATTCTTCATGGCATTTCCTTTATCATGGGCTAATGAAAAATATACCCCTCTGGCACATATACAGAAAGACATGTGAAAAAAAGTTCAGTCTTTCACTTCTGGAAGTAGTGTTGTCGAGGCATACTCAAAGCACACACAAAAGCTAACCCTAAAGAAACTATAACAAGATTGGCTCTGTGTTCCTGAAGCCTAACCCATGAAACCTTGTCTTTCAAAAATAATGGGTTTTGATGGTCTCATTCTGATATGTTTTCGTATCATCCTGTATCATGCGGTGATATCCAGGTCCTTTTCAGCCATCTCAATTATAGATCTGTGGATCCAGTCTCAATCACACTTGTGACTTTCTCATACTGATATGCAAATCTTTCCCAAAAATCATTTGGACACTGTTTTGTAAGGAAGGACTTCTAGAAAAGCACACATTCATTCATTCAAGATAGGAACTTCTACAAAAAACACAAAATGGTTCTGCTGAAAAGATACAACTACTGAAAGTTCTCAGTTTGTAAAAACCATGAAAAGTAACACAGCTTTAAAATAAAATTCACTGGTTGAAGTCAAGCTTAGAGTAGACCCATTCAAATTGATGTAAAAGCTAATCATTACTCACTTAAGCTCCATTGATTATCTATTCTAAGTAGGGCAACATCTGGATCCAACCCCATTGACTGGATTCTCAATAAGCCACAGTGGCTTGTTAACCACCCGCATGTGAGCTGGTTGTGTGCTGCCTGATTTACCTAATTACCCTCACCGAGCACAGCTTGTTGTTATGTCTGAACCTGGTGAACCATGGCCTGTTCTAAGGATGTTGGGTGGTTTGTTAACCACCCAAGCCACCTACCCTTGCTGGGTTCGGACATCATGACAAGCTGTGCCTTGCAAGGGTCATTAGATAAAGCGGGCGGCACACAACTGGCACTCATGGGGGTGGTTAACAAGCCCTCATGTCTTTTTTGTTTTTGTTCTTTAAAGCTTGACACAAAACAAATGAAATTAAATCCATCCTAAGGCTTTGACTTTTGTTACTCCCCACCTAGAACTAAAACTACATTGTAACCTAATAATAATTATTTCTTTTGAAGAGTTTTTTTTCATTCAGAACATCAAGTATCCATAAAATATTGTGTTTGGGGAGATGATACTGATGCATCCTCTATCTGAGCTCCAGTTCATTATACTATTGTTCGCATCACAGTGGCTCTGCAATAGTGTGGTGGGGAAGTGGTATGAGCACCTTCTCTCCAACATGCAGACCACCACCAGAACTGGGGTTTGGACAAAGTCATGGATAGGGATGCTGGAGAAATCCACTGCAGACCCAAATAAGGCTGAATTCCAGGAATCTGACCTCCAAATTCCGCAGAGGACTGGCACCCCCTTACCTGGCACATCTGCCATAGTTTGTAGCTCTCTAAAAAGGCATGATAGGTGCAAAAGTCCACAATTTACATAAAAGGAAGTGCTTTACAGCCGCAAATGCCATAAACTATGCAATTTCCAGCTGTAATTTTCCTGTGATAGGCTAATGGCAGTTGCCATTAGCTTATCATGCCTTTTAGACAGCTAGCAAACTGCCCTGAGAAGGATGACAGACATGCCAGGGCTCTGGGGAAATCTGTGGGGCCCTAAGCAGCCCAGATTTCCCTGTGGCAGACCCCCTCCCCCACCCTGGACTGGACATTGGGGGTTTGCCCATCTCTAGTCATGGAGGAGAAAGCTACCAATGGCTACTAGTCTCAGAGGCAGTGTGCCTATGTACACCAGTTGCTGGGGAACATGGATGCGAGGGTGCTGTTGCACTCGTGTCCTGCTTGTGGGTTTCTCCAAAAGCAGCTAGTTGGCCACTGTGTGAACAGAATGCTGGACTAGATGGACCCTTCCACTGATCCAGCATGGCTCTTCTGATGTTCAGAATGGGATGGGATGGGATGCAGCGCAGGCTGGGCTGAGGGTGGCTACAATAGGGATGGTGGGGGAATCAGCAGAAATAGAGAAAGGCACCTTGCTTGAGCAGAAGCCTCCCACCTGTCCCAGAGCAGGTTTGGATTCAAACCTATGTGGGTGAACCCTAGTACAGTGGTAGATCACCTGGTGCCCTCTAGAGGTTTTGGACTATAGCTCCAAGCAGCCGCAGCCTGCATGGCCAATGGTCATGGATTATGGGAGTCATAGTCCAACACAACTGGGGGGAAGAAGGTTGTCTACTAACCCAGCCCCAGTGCAACAGATGGTGGTGGGAGTGGCCATTTCCTCGTCATTTTGCACTGCGGGGCACGACAAACAAATGACCCCTATATGCAGTGAGCCCTATATACAGGGATGCCACTGGGCTGAAGCGACCATGTTCATCTGCTTCTTGAACATCGTTCAGTTTTAAGCTTACGCAACTACATTTGGCGGCGGGGATGGCGGGGATGGTTGCTTGGTAGGGAGGGCAATGCCTGACTCAGGCTTAAGCATCATGCAATATTTCAGCAACACAGCAGCCAACTTGTCAGCAGGGGCTGTTTGTCTCATTACTGTGCTCCGGGCAACTGTCAGCACCATCTTTCCACTCCACTGCTTCGTGTTCTTAATTTGGAATCTATAGCTCAAGATTGCACAATTTACCTGCCATAACACTTCTCTTTTTCTCCCCATGCCTGACTTCCTTGCCATATTCCTATTAACCATTACTCCACATCTCAAACTCCTGGGATTATCATATCAAGGAGCAAGTCCTTGTTATCATCCCAGGGCTTTTGCAGAGATGGCTATTCTCTCAACTGTGAAATCACTGAATGAATGAATTCTTCCACACACAAGCCCTCCAGCTCAATCTCTCTCTCTCTCTCTCTCTCTCTCTCTCTCTCTCTTGCTCTGTGCTTCTTTTCCCAAGACCATGTACATATAATAATGTGCATTTTTTTCAGGCCAGGGAGGGATGTGCTGTGTTCTAACAGGGTACTTGTGGGTTGGTGATGACATTCATAACATATTATCACTCAGCTAGTGTTCAGTCAGCCGTTGGCTGGTTTTACAGCCTCTTCCTCAAGTGAACCAAAAAGACACAGGAGAGATAGCTGCATACTGAGTTTTTTAAAAAATAAAAATGAATCATGATTGTAACCTGGGATGGAATCCCCCGTGTTTTAATAGCCCCAGCTGCAAATTTACCATGATCTGCCATCTTAACTCTTTCCTGGACTTCACATTGGGAAAAGCTCTTGGAAGAAAAAGATTAAAACTCTGCCCTTGCTTCACTTTCTTCTGTCCTTTATGAAACTGGCCCCAAATCACACCTTTGTGTACTGGTTCCTCAAGATTTGCTGTTATTAGAATTAATGAGGTTTACGCTGCTTTAATCGACTGATCTTCTCTCTAGAGAACTAGATGTGCAGCATACCAGCTCAACACCTTGCTGAAACACACTTCCTCCCCCCGCCCCATCTGCTCAGGAACCTTTTGTAAAACAGTCCTTGGTACTAAAGTGAAGGAAAGAAAATTACCCTTTAGCAACTTGGAACTGACTGCCTTCAGCCAGTCATGCTTGGCTGAAGCCAACTGAGGTGTTGTCAAAGGGATTTAGGACACTGCACTGTCTAACAGAAGTGTAATTAGTCTATAAATAACAATACGAATAAACAGTGCAACATATTCCTTTGTCCCATCTGTCATGGAATGAAATACAAAAAAACCCCTCACACACCACCTCCTAGGAAAGTTTAGGTGTTGGCAAATATAGAGAAGCAGAGCTTGTAGGTGAGTAAAGTATACGGATGTGTTAAACTAGATGCTAAAATACCCTTTCAAAGATGGATAGGTCATGTGGTCATCACCTTGATTTGTCTTTGCGGATTTAATTTATTATTTTTATTCATTATTTGTGTGGCATTTTAAGTGTGTAAAAATCATTCATCTTCATAATGAGTTTTGAAATAGATCTTTTCTTCTTCCATTTTATGTATGAAAGAACTGAGGCTGAGAGATGAGTAGCTTTTGATGGTTACCTCACTGACTTAAGGCACAGTCCTATGCATATTTAGACAGGAAAAATATCCTACAACTCTCAGCATCCCCCAGATAGCCAGTTTATGCTGGCTGGGGAAAGCTGGGAGTTGTAGGACATTTCTTTTCTGTCTAAACATGCATAGGATTGCACCCTTAATTGTCAAAGTCACACTTCCCAATTTGCCAGGCCTTCCAGGTCTATCAGCTACAGCATATTTTATTTTCCCCTGAGAAAAGAACTGTTCATGCCCACCCATTCCAAACAATAAAGGCAGTTGATGAGAACTGCCAACAACTTTAGTAATCAAAACCCTACAAAAAGCAGAACTGTGCCCACTCATTACTGCTGGCCCCTCCCCTTCCCATATTCAATGTAACATCTGAAAGAGTCTATGCATGTTCAAACTGTACACAAATGAGCTCTGTCCACACAGTTGGAGACCCCGCCTATTCAAAGTTTCCCTGATCCACACATAACAGTCTGTGCATGCATCCGCTCTTTCAGTCACTATGCAAATACATCTACAGGTCTAAGAGAAGGTGTGATTCTGCTTTCTCCCACTAAGCATGTTCAAACTAGGGATGTTGGAGAAATCTGCAATGGAATCAAATGAATTCAGATTTCTATGAATGTGACCCATGGATTCTGCAGCGAAACAGCTTTTCCTGAGTCGCAGAGATTTTGAAGACTTATGGACTGATTTTTTTTACTTTCTGGAATTTTACGCAGATTTGGTTGTAGAAAATATATATATATAAACCCCACATACAAAACGTGTATTTCCCCCATAGGCAAAAGCATGCAAATATGCATGGGGGGGATTTGTGCATTTTGGGAGGGATTTCCGCATTTGCACAAGTGCAAATTTGTGCAAATGTGAATTTGTGAAAATTCAGGAAATCAGAAAAAAATCTGATTCTGCCAATGAGTGGATGATGGAACAAAAGACACCCGACAATCCGTGAAATGCAGATAGAACAGATTTTACAAAATCCGTGCTTCCCTAGTTCAGACTAATGTCTGAACAGTGCTTAAATACGTGTATATTGAAAAGATACACCTGACCTTCATGAAGTTGTAAGCGCTCTGGGTTTGGATCCAGATTTAGTCATACTTAAAGTGGACCCATTTAAATGAATGGGACAAGTTAGTCATGACTAGCTTAAGTCTCATTCACTCCAATGGGTCTACTCTAGTCATGGCTAACTTGTCTCATTGGTTTCAGTGGGTCTACTGTAAGCCCAACTAAGTCTGGATCGCATTCTACATATAATATTTCCTCTTTGTCTGGGAGTTCCAGAAGTGGAGTCCTTATTCAGGATCCCATGGCCCAATAGGTTCTGTTCTCCGATCAGCATTCAGCACAGACAGACAGGTTAATGAACAGCTTCCTTTTCATTACAATAAAAAGGATAAAATGGAGAGGAGGAGGATCATGTAAGTGGGATATAAATATAATAATAAATATAAATAAGTTAGCAAAAACACATCGAAACATTAAGGCAGAGCAGCACTTACTCGCATTCTCTCTCTCTCACACACAGACATGCACACAAAGATGGAACAAACCAGAGCCACCCCCAGTGGGCCTGAAGTACATCAGGCAAATATAAGAGAAGCTGGACTCTTCATTACAGGCCCCTTAGATATGTTCAGTATTATACACTTCATTATAGCTATGCTGCCCAAATCTGGAATAACTTGGATTTTGGATACTGGGGGGACTTACCCACACATGGTCTGAAAAGCGTGCACTGAGCCTCCCCCTGCACTAGGCCCAGTCTTAGGCTGGTGTTCTGATATCAATTGAATATATCATTGACCCTACCAGCAGGAATGTTTGATTCTGTCCTGGCATGCCCATCTCTTCAGAGGAAAGATGGACTCCCCTTGCTCCCATCAGACAGTGGCAGCAGTCATGATCCCAACAGCTGAGAATTCACCTGATGTGGATTCATGCTGGCATCCCAGGCCTTGGCTTAGTGACCTTGGCCTCCCTCCATGCTCGGGAAGTGGGGTAGTGGTGAGCCAGGCCTTAGTAGGCCTGGTTGAGGTCTAGCATGCTAACAAGGTAATAATGTCACATTACATCAGTGTGCCAAGCTTTCAGTCGGATATGGTGAAACCCAGCCTTCATTCTGGTCCTATCACATTTTGGGGGCAATTTGGCAGATATCTCAGAAATCAATCTGGTAGGCCTGGAGTATTTCCTAAGAGAACCTGACAGGATTTGTTGATTCCTGCTATGTTAGTGTGAACCAAAATGGAGATAGTTCCCAGAGATATGACCTCGGCTGTATGTAAGAAGACATTTCAGCACAAGACGTTTTGTTTTTCTATGTCTCCACTGAGATTTTGAACACACTATGAATGGTTCAGGGAACAAACTCACAGCAGAGAAGGCTACTCCTGAAATATTAACTAGGGTTGGTAACCTGCTGACTTACTAAATAAGTTGGTAGGGAGCTGGCATCTTACTGTGTACCACATTCTGATTCTTGACATTGGTGTTCTTTGGGACCTCCGAACACTGGGCAAACTTATACATATGGTAATTACCTGGGAAAAAAGTAATTAATTTTTGTCCTATTTCAGTTGCACACGCTGGGCATAGAATGACATTTTGCATAATACAGCGGCTGGCTGATCGAAAGGGCTCACAAGCCTTATAATTTATTGTTCCTCCCCAGTTCACTCATATTGTCCACAGGATGGTGGTTTTTATTTACTCTTGCAAATTTATGGACTAGTAGCCCCTAATGAAATCTTTTACTTTGCTCTTCAATCCTTCTGCTAAGAGATTGAGCTCTTGCTTTTATTTTTAACAGGTGAATCTTTATAGGAGGTTATGGAAGCCCTTGATAATAAGGCTCAGCCTGCTCCAAAAAAGTATGTGACTTCGATAGGCAAAAAGCCCATTGTCTCTCCTGGACATGGACCGTAGATACAGATCACTTTGGCGCTGATGCTATACACCATTTCCAATAGGTCTTCTTTTAAGAAGACATTTCTTTCTCTTAATAGCTAGCACACTTTTAATAGGTCTTTGCTGAGTCGCACAGCCTCTTTGAAATCAGTGGGTTACAAGAGGAGTGCAGCACAAATGATTAAAGGGCTGAGCTGTTTATTTCTCAATTTAAATTTTCATATTGAAAGTTGTTCTTTCAACAAAGGTAGACCTTTTAATTTTAAAAAGTAGAGAATCAGGACAATCAAGGTTTTGATTTTGTTGTTTTAAACAGTTTTTGAGGGGAGCAACTTCCCAGGCAGGCTCAAAGGAACATGCAGAGAAATCCTCTGTGGGCTTGGCTGTAGGACCTGTTTAATTTCTACGTGATCCATTAAGGCCTCTCTTCTTTATGGTCACTCAGAAGAAGGCTCTGCTGAACTCAGTGAGACTCACTCTTGGATAAACGTGCATTGGATTGTTCTTTAAAAGGACAAAGGAGTCTTATCTCAAAGTATCTCATATCAAAATTCTGCAAGTAAAAACACACTTGAAAATTTGATCCTGAAATCTGACAGACAATACTAGAAATGGTTCCTGTATAAGAAATCACAAGAATGTGCTAAAACAATTTTCATTTAATAATAATATAAAAAGTAGCAGTGAATTTGTACATGCTCTGCCCTCAAGGCTTTGTCTGTTAATTTACCAGTGAGCAATCAATGTTAATATATTCATTTATTCTTACACTGTTTTGGTAATGGTAATTTCCTGCATCTGTCTGAGTGAGGTGACTGTAAAGGCATGCAGTTAAAAAAAAGTCCCGGGAACAAGTGGAAGAGAATACGTTTAATTATGTTGTTTTGGCATCTTGAGAATCTTACTGAGCTCCAGTTAGCAGAAGGCACTAGCGTGTCACCCCTTTTTGCAGGACACAGCGATTATCCCATTCTATGGATACAGAAGTGAGGAAAGGCATAGGGTTAAGATCCTTAAGCTACAGTCTTCATACACAGTGCTTTGCACATTACAATCTAACTGACAGCTGGTGTAGCACAGTGGCTAAGAGCTTGGCCTGTAATCAGGGAACATCCTAGTTTAAATTATACATAACCCAAGAAGTGGCTAGGTCAGGGATGGGGAAGGTGTGGCCCTCCAGCGGGGTCCTCTTTTACAGAGGACAGCCCTCTATTTGAAGGGCTGCCAGAGAACCATCCTCTATTTTAAAGGCATCCTCTGTCTGAAGGTCTGTCCAGCCGAAGCCTGGTTTAAAGGTAAAGAACCATCAGAAGGAAGAGCTGGGCCTTGAAGATGCCCATCAACAGTACTCAGGCAGCAGACTGAGCAAGGCACACGGGTCACCTAGTAATAATCTTCCCTGCTATGGTGAGATGTGCTGTATATTTATTTAAATGATATTAATTATTTCTACACTGGCATCTACACATATGTATGTATGTACAATATTTGTATGTACAAACAGGTTTTGGAGCAGTGAACATAAAAGGTAAAATAATAAAATAATAAAAAGATTAAAACACCGTTACGTTTAAAAAAAAAAAAACCAAACCAGAATGCCAATAGAAACTGTGGCTGGCCAGTTAAGGAATGCCTCCTGGAACAGTGCTGTTTTCAGGAGGTGCTGGAAACAACACAGTGTTGGAGCCTGTGCACGCCCCAATCGCTCTTGCTGTCTCCTCCTTGCAAGGAGGAGATAGCGAGAGTGGTTGGGGTGCATGTGGCGATGACAACTCTAGGCTGCTCCCGGTCACTATCCAAGCTCCTGGGTGCTCAGTGACCAGCTCCATCAGTGCCCCACGACTCGGTGAATGAGGGCCAGGTGCGGGGGAGCCCACCAGCCTCCCAAACCAAGCCGGGTGCTTGCAACATCCCTACATCTTCACATACCATGTAGTTAAACTATGAAAGTTGTTACCACAAGATGTAGTGATGACCAGCAACTTAGATGGCTTTAAAAGGGGACTAGACAAATTCATGGAGGATGAAGCTATCAATGGCTAATAGTTCTAATGACTATGGCCAGATCTGCACCTCTAGTTATATCGATACAATTCCATCATGATGACGCTTTGTCTCTCTTGTGCATTTATACTTTGTAGCACACACACTGACTTCCATTGTGGTATTTTGGATAATATGGAATTTGTTGTTCAGTCGTGTCCGACCCTTCGCGACCCCATGGACCATACCATGCCAGGCCTTCCCGTCCTGCGCTCTCTTCCGGAGTGTGCTCAAGTCCATATTCATTGCATCAGTGATGCTATCTAGCCATCTCATCCTCTGCTGTCCCCTTCTCCTTTTGCCTTCAGTCTTTCCCAGCATCAGGGTCTAATATGGAATACAAAGCAGTAAATAATGCGAGGAAAGCAACATATGGAATCTGTAATGTGCCCCAACAGTTATCAGTGCACTTTAATACCGATAAAAAGCACTAGTGTAGGTTTAGCCTATATATCCTCCAGTATTGGAGGCAGTATGCCTCTGTCTGCCAGGTGCTGGGAACATGAGCAGGACGCTGCTGTGGGGCTCATGTTCTGCTCATGGACTTCCCATAGGCATCTGGTTGGTCATTATGTGAACAGAATGCTGGACTAGATAGGGCTTTGGTCTGCTCCAATATGGCTGTTCTTACATTCTTAGGATTGCTTACCTTAGACTTGCTCCACCTTTCACTCGTCAAAGAGCATGTCAGATATATAACATTTACCCACAACAAATGAGTGTCTAAAATAAAAGATACCATGAGGATATCATGATATCATATCATATTGATGATAAATGGAGTCTTTAATAACTTTCTAAGGTAATGCAAAATTAAACATTGGCGTAAAGCTACATAGCTAATGTTGGCACACAGTTCCAGGCCTCAATGGATAAAAAGTGTAAGAAATTGATTAGGAGAGATTTTCCAGGAGGCATTTAGCTAGAGAATGTCTCCCAGTAAATTGGATTATTAGAACCACATAGTACCCAGTGATTCAGAAAGCCAAATGGATGATATCAATAGCAAGACTGATTTCTGAGCAGTGAGTCCCCTTTCTCTCGGCCTCCCCTCCTCCCTCATCAGCTCTCAGTCTTGGAGTGACTGTTAGATGGAGTGTTGCCTGTTCCCTGTCACGAACAAATTGTGTTAGACAAGTGCGTGATGTCTCAGCCTTGTACAACACATTGCTGACAGAGAGAGCAGTGATGCAGAACGTTACCAGGGTTGCGTCGCCCTACTCGAAGCACAGAGGAAAATGCCCCTATTGCTCCCTAGCCATCCATCTGCTCCTTGTTCCCATCAGAGGCCATTAATGGCTTGGGTGGAAAGATCCTTCAGTTGTGCAAGTGAGGGCTGGGAGTGGGACAGGGCAAAGAGTTCACTGCAAGGTGACACTAATTAATCTCTGTTGCACTTTCTTCTCTATTTTACATAAGGAGCCGATCAGGACACTGGGCCACTGAGAAGCCTGGGTGTACATTAGTAACCTGGATCAGCCCTCTTGTCTAATGATGTCAGTTTTGCTGACTAATTGGATTCCAGGTTAATTGCCTTTTCTTTCTTTTTTCTTTTCCTTTGCTTTACAAGGACATTGGCTATTTTAGCATCTCTTTGGTCAGGGTTTTTACAAGCTGGGTTTCGAAGAGGCAGAGGAACTAGAGAACAAATCACCAACATTCGCTGGATCATGGAGAAAGCAAGAGAATTCCAGAAAAACGTCTATTTCTGCTTCATTGACTACGCTAAAGCCTTTGACTGTGTGGATCATAACAAACTGTGGCAAATTCTTAAAGAGATGGGAATACCAGACCACCTTACCTGTCTCCTGAGAAACCTTTACGAGGGTCAAGAGGCAACAGTAAGGACCGGACATGGAACAACCAATTGGTCTAAAATTGGGAAAGGAGTACGACAAGGCTGTATATTGTCGCCCTGCTTATTTAATTTATATGCAGAGTACATCATGAGAAACGCCGGGTTGGATGAATCACAGGTCGGAATTAAGATTGCCGGGAGAATTATCAACAATCTCAGATACGCAGACAATACCACCCTAATGGCAGAAAGCAAAGAGGATCTAAAGAGCCTCTTGTTGAGGGTGAAAGTGGAGAGTGCAAAAGCTGGTTTGAAACTCAACATTAAAATAACTAAGCTCGTGGTATCTGGCCCTATCACTTCCTGGCATATAGAAGGGGAAGAAATGGAAGCAGTGACAGATTTTATTTTCTTGGGCTCCAAGATCACCGCAGACGGTGACTGTAGCCATGAAATTAAAAGACGCTTGCTCCTTGGGAGAAAGCTATGGCAAACCTAGACAGCATAGTAAGAAGCACAGACATCACCTTGCCGACAAAGGTTCGTATAATCAAAGCTATGGTTTTCCCAGTAGCAACATATGGCTGTGAGAGCTGGACTATAAGGAAGGCTGAGCGCCGAAGAATTGATGCTTTTGAACTGTGGTGCTGGAGAAGACTCTTACGAGTCCCCTGGACTGCAAGGAGGTCCAATCAGTCCATCCTAAAGGAAATCAACCCTGAGTGCTCATTGGAAGGACAGATACTGAAGCTGAAGCTCAAATATTTTGGCCACCTAATGTGAAGAGAAAACTCCCTGGAAAAGACCCTGATGCTGGGAAAGATTGAAGGCAAAAGGAGAAGGGGACAGCAGAGGATGAGATGGCTAGATAGCATCACCGATGCGATGAATATGAACTTGAGCACGCTCCGGGAGAGAGCGGAGGACAGGAAGGCCTGGTGTGCTATGGTCCATGGGGTCACGAAGAGTCGGACATGACTTAACGACTGAACAACAACAACAAATTAAGAACAAATATCCTGCAAATGCAAACAATGTACTGAGTAGGCCCTCAGATAACAATTGGGTTTACTATTACACACACGAACAGCCGGAGAGCGGAGCCAGAAGCCTAGATGGAGATACAAAACTCTATTCTGCAAATGCCATTTTCTGTGGCCCAAGGTGTTGTTTTGTTGATAGCATTGCTCTCTGCTGGCTTTAAACCACCTGAACCATTTGCTGTTTGATTTTTAAAACATATTTTTGTGGGCATCCATCAGTCTCATGAGTATGAAATGCAGATGGATTCTTTTCAAAGTTCTGTTTTCTTAACCCCAATTCGTGGATGTCCATGGAGACTCCATCTGTCTATTAAAAAACAATTGTCCAGTTCCATTTGCACTAGCATTTCTTTAGTACAGTCAGTTGCTTACTGAATGGTTTTGTACATGCATTTTTTTATTTATTTTTTGCTCATGGACACAATGCATTATGTCTGAAGTCTACACTTATAGAATCGTAGAATCATAAATCTTGTACATGGATATTTTGCTCTGTTTTGAGACCTTGAATCTGAAACCCAGGGCTATTAGATTTAAGGCAAACCAGTGTTTTATTCAGTGTTTTATCCAAAGTCATGTATGCAGCCCAAGAAGATCAGGTACAACAGAAGAAATCAGCTTTGTGTATTCACTGTTTTTTAGTCATTTTGTCAGCCTGGTAGCTATACCGTTATGTGTTTAATTGAGGTTATATTAGCCATTTTCTTTTGAAAATGCTTTGAGAACTATGGGCTGGATTCACGCTGGCTATTCTTTGTATAGAATGTCTTCAGTACATGGAAGGAAACAAGATCTTCCAGAAGAAGCAAGTAGGGGGGAAATCTTTGTGACTCTGCTAAGTGTTACTCTGGATCCAGTCCCATATGTGAAAAGGAGAAAATTGTATGGCATTCTATCACCGTAGGACCCGAGTGCAATTAGACCATGTGGGCTACTGTACTGATAGTACTGAGCTGTTCAGCCTCAGCAAGTGAATCTCATTTTACAGAAGACAAGAAAAGCAGCTCTGAAGCTCAGTCCAAGAACTGCAACATTTGGGCAACCAGATACAATGCTTTTTAAAGAACCTTAAGGAGGTGAAGGATGGAAAGGGCTGGTAATGCAGAGAGGAGTCAGAAAGATGAATATAGTCACTTGGACTCAGTGCCAAAGAAAAGTTGTTATAGGATCACCATAGACTATGACTACTGTGCATATATACATCATTCCAAAACTTGACTTCGCAATGACTATTCTGAATTGTATCCACCCTACCTTGGGGGGGGGGGGGATCTTCACGACAGTGGAATGAGAAGTGCATTGGACTATTATCTTGATTTTCATGGAATCGGCTTCGGACCGTCAGGGACACACAAAGCAAGAAAAGCCGAGTGCACCGTATCTTTAAAATCTGGTTTTCATCGGTTGCACAGCACTACAAAGGAACATACTTCTGGGTTGGCTTGGGGGAGCAGAACCGAACGTCTTCAACCCGGCAGGTGCTGCTCAACCAATGAGAGAGGCTTGTTTCCTGCCACTGTCTAGGCTCCCCCCTGCTACTACATTATTATGAATGAGAGTAACTACTTCACAGTTTCATTCCAGCAAACTATCTCAGAGTTAGAGGTCCCTCCCCTTTTCTACAGTGTGTGCAATTTTGCATGAAGAAGCCAAAATCCCTGATTCTCCAGTGCAGCATCTGAAAGCTCCCTATGAGAGCACCCCACTCCCCAATTTCACCCCATTCCAGCAAATTGTCATGGAGATATTGCTCCCCCTGCTTTTCCCCAATGTGCACACTTTTCAATTAAGCCAAAATCCCTGATTCTCCAGTGTAGCATCTGAAGGATCCCTATGAGAGACCTCCCCATTTTACCCCATTCCAGCAAATTGCCATGGAGTTATAGCTTCCAACCCCCCTTTCTCCTTCCCTGGGCACTTCTCCCTGCTCGCAATGACAGGCTTCTCTGCTCCCATGTTCCTGAGACTGCACTAGATCACTACAGTGATAAAGCCCTTATTCACATCAGAAAAGCAAAGTAACATGACCTCAGAGAAGCAGCTTAACACAACATAAGAGAAGTGAGTTAACACAACATCGGAGAAGCAACTTAACACAATATTGGAGAAGTGAAGTAACTCCCACTGGTGAAAAGTAAGTGCAGCTTGATTCTGAAGGCTCAAAAGACCGCTCTAGCACTTTGATGTGTTGGAAAGGCAGGCTAGTTATTCTAGTTACCTAGGTTGCCAAGGCATGGCCAGGTGAAAGACACCCTGATTTGGTATGATCAGGAACACCTCGATCATACCAAATTTAAAGCAGCAGGATGAGCACATAGCAGCTGAACTGCAGGGAGATGAATTAAAGAAAAACAATGGAGTAAAAGTACTCTGCAAAAAAGGTAAACTCTGGGGTGACTGGCCATGATGTCATCTGCCGCAAAGGACCTCCAAATGGTCCCAATACGCAGCAAATCACCTGTGATGATAGGCCCTCAGTCTCTTCCATTAATTTCTCATGATGCTTTTATAGGGAAGAGGGATTAGCAAAATTAAGCTATGTTTATTTATCCAGGTATACCACTAGTCCCTGCAGCAAATCATATAAGATTTGAGCAGTGCAGGTATGTTCTTAAACACCTTTGAATATGCACCCAGAGCCCTGATTGAGTCAGGGTTACCTAATGCACATATATGTGTACTTAAGGATGCATGCCTGTCAAACCATATGTATTTGTAGTGATGTACCCTGATGTATCCATAGCAAACAAAATTGCAAAGTAAAAATTGAGGCAGCCCTCAGAAAAGACAATTTCTTCTGGACTTTGTTTCACCTATCATTCCAGTGCAGATGTGCAATATTAATAAAAGCTATAATTGGTTTTGGGGTACTGTTTGTGATTAGGGCTGTAACCTTTCATTGATTAGCTAGCTAGATAAATTAGTTAAAAAACCTTTTTAAGGGCGCAATCCTATGGCTACTAGACAGCAACTAGACAGCCATAGGATTGTTTGTTTTTCGGGAACCGACCTCGGAGCCTGCATTCTGAAGTTGGTTCCCAGAAAACTGCCTCCCCTACCACCTCATAGGTGGCACAGATCATCTCCGGGCTCAGAAGAGCACTGCAGAATGGGGCAAAAGGGGACATTCCCAGGGTCAGGAGGGGGGGGAGCACAGAAGTGCTGGTACAGTGCTTCCTATGCATGGTCCATCCTCTCTCTGCCACTCCGAAATCTTGTGGCTAGACAGCAGAAATCGACTGTCTAGCCACGAATGCAGGGTGGCCAGGGTCCAGAGGAGAAGATCCCCTCCACGCTCTGCCTGCGCTGCATTGGATAGGCGGTCACCTCCAAGTTTGCAGGCAGCTGCCTATCCCCATAGGATTGCTCCCTAATTGACTAAAAGGTATCTTCTATTAACTGAGGAATACTGTTTTTCAAATTTTAATTATTTTTTAAAATAAAACTGCAGACAGTGGATACCATCTTAGAAGTGGGATTCCATCTTCACTGTCATGGGGGAGAGATGCCTGTTCTAAAAATATACCTGTCATGACAGAAACATACACCAAAACAAGTGTGCCCCTTTTCTTTAAAACGATTGTTGCAGCCATATGCAAATGTATGCAGATGTATCAATTAATAAACTAATGAGTTAAAACTCATTTGATTAATCAGCTAAGAGTACTGGTTGAGATCAGTTTGTCATACTGACTCATGTGGAATATATATACATTTTGGTACAATGGAATGTTCTGTTTCCCACCTGCTCAATACAGTAAGAATATGCCACTGGATTGGGTTTTATCATTGTTGTGCATTTTATATTAGACGAAAATATATCACGCCATGTAAGTTTCAGCAAAAATTCAAGGAAGGCCCTCCTGACTTGTATATTTCCCACCCTTAGCAGCTTGTGTAATTAAAATACATAAAGAACTTTCCGAGCTTTAACATTTAATTTACTGACAACTTTAACTATGCTTCTCGCTACGCTTCTCCTTAATCATTTGGAAGCACTGCTCCAGAACTACCCATAGGATCGCTTCTTTGCAATGTGATGAAATGCTTCCCCTTCCCCCAATAATAAGCAAAACTGGAAACGTTCACAAGGCGCATAAGAGGAGAGGTGACATGAAACTGGAGCTTTGCAGCACTGCTTAGACTCCTAATTTCCAGAGGGGTAGTTGTGTTAGTCTGTTGCAGTAAAAGCAATGAAGAATCTGGTGGCACCTTAAAGACTAACAAATGTATCATTGCATTGATGCAGTGAGCTCTAGCCCAAATTAGTTGATGCCACAATAAAACTGTTATTTTTTAAGGTGCCACAAGACTTTTAAAAATTCCTAATTTAAGAGGAAATTTACCTATCCTTGGGATTCTCAAAACAGCTTCAGCACTGCATATCTCCAAAATCCTGGTTATCCCAGAAGGAGTGGCAACCAGAGGGTATTAATTGGCCTGCTATTAGCCAATGAGCAGGCCAGTTTCTAATGAATGATCCTTAGATGCAAATATGGAGCCATTATTTATGCGTTAGTGCAGAATTAATTATTCATTGGAGGAAAAATACCCACCAGGGAGAAGGCAACAGAAAGCACAATAAGCAATTAACTGCTTTCATCAGTACTGCTTGCACCTCATTAGTCTGTATTCATTTAATCAATACTTCTCCCCAGGAATATATTTGTTGCGGGAAGCTATAAGAGGGCACAGGACTTGCAACGTCCAAGCTAATGCATGCTAATGTTTCCTGCTTCAGGGGGTGGCAGGGGGAAGGCATGGCAAAGACACGACTCACATGCCCTTCATAACTAAGCTTTTAAAGTAGCTTTTGAAATGTTTGCAAGATTTTGCCATGCTTGATGGGAGACAGTGAGGTGCGGAGCATTGGGTCTGGGTGGGAGAAACCCAGGTTCAAATCCTGACCCTCATTCAGCTATGAAGCCTACTGCATAGTGCTTGGCCAGTCAGTATCACTTATCTGAATTTACCTTACAAGATTGTTGTGAGGCTAAAAAGCTAACAGGCATATGAAGTGGTTCTACGATGAAAGTTAAGAGGAACTGGCCATGAGCATGGCCTGGATGGCAGATCACTTGGGAGCCGTATGTAAGCTGCTCTGAGCATTTCAGGGAAACAGAATACAAATGTATCCAATAGCTCTCAGATGCCATTGTTTGTGAGAGAAGCTATAGCTCAGTAGTGGTTCAAAGCCAATTCTACTTAAGTGAGTGGAGAAGCCATTGTGGGAAGTGGAACTCTCAATGTGTAGTGGAACAGGTTGGATGGGCTTCTCATCCCGGGCTTGCAACTTCATAGCTGTTTATCAGAGCTCACCTTTATATGGTGGTTACACGATGACGCAAACAGGGATTGACTCATTTGGCAAAGTGACCAATTGTGAGAATGCCCTAGGAAACGTTACCACTTCCGTTAGCACTTCTCACTATTCTTTCAATTTTGGGCTTCATTCAGAAGGCAGTGAATCATAAACACAACAAATGGTAGATTATAGTCCCCACACTAAAGGAGAAAAATAATCTCACATGATTGAAATACACCATTATATGATTAGGGAGAATGCACTCTTTTTGGCTGCGTTCAGACCTCCTATTCTCCAATCTTTCAAACTATAATTTGGAAGACTGGGAATAACCTCTGTGCTTATATACTCACTTCTCCCCTCGTGTAGTCAGTTTAATACAGGGATTGGCAACTTTCTGGAGTCTGGGGACCAATTCACACCTCCCCACAGACCCCATCCGGGGCTGCACTCCTGTCCCTGCTGCTACTGTACTGCTGGATTTACCACTAAAATTCAGCAGCACAGCAGCAAGGAGGGCTGATTTTTCTCTAAACAAACCCTCGCCCTTTTTCTTTTCTCTTTTTTGCTGTCACACTGCTGAGTATTGGTGGCAAATTCAGTGGCCAGCACCACAAAAAGGGCCAGGAAGCCACAAGTGGCTCACAGGCTTAATAGAGCACTTCCTAGTTTGATGAAACTACAGTTTTTCATTATGCCCAAACTGATCAACTGCCATTTGTGCAATTTCTCCAAACTGGCATTGCAAATCACAATCTAACCACCACTTGCAATCCTGGCTTTGAGAGTTTACTTAAAATGCAGACTGCCATGGTTCAGAGTCTTGGAGATGGTGATGTCTGAGTGCAGCCCACTAGTGTAGTGATAAATTCAGAAGTGCAGAAGTGTTTGTGACAGTCACAGCCACGCCCCCTCACAGCCACACCCCCTTCTAAGATTGTACAACCTGGTAAGATATACAGCCTTAATTTGATCCAAAAACAGTGCAGCTGAGAGTAAGGCGCTGGTATTTCCATTGGATGTCTCAGAAAAAATGCAGGGGTGTTAATCTTTTTCACCTACTCACTCACTCAAACACAAACATTTAGGTTTTCTAAACATGATACTCTATAGAAGCTTCACCCTCTCAACTCAGCCCTCATGGATAGATCCCTTCTCATTTAAACAGCCCCCTTGCACACTCCCTTAGCACCCCAGCATTACCCATTAGCCTTTCCTAAGCTCCTTCATTGCATCTCTCCCATCCCGCAACAGAAAGGTCCACACACCCAGCTGGATTGAAACACACACGCACAACTACCTCCTTTCTCCTCTCCCCACAACTGTTTTTTTTCTGTTTCCCTTCCCTCCACGAGCGTTTGTTTGCCCAGATACATGCCAACCTTGTGCCAAAAAGTGTAGCTGACTGACCAGGTTGCATTTGGCAATGCTGCTTACTGTAGAAATTAATGTTCAAGAATTAACAGTGCAATCCAAAGGGTGTTTATTTCGAATTAAATTTACAGAGATCGTGGGAAGGCAGCTAAGGCTGCAGTCCTATCCTCACTTACCTGGGAGAAAGCCCAGTTGGCAACTGAACATAGTAGGACTGACTCCTGAGTAAACATGCATAGGATTGTGTGATAAATCCTAAAAACAGGCACAAACCAGCCACCTGCCCTGCACCATAAGTAAATAATGGTGGCAGCACCCCCCCCCCCCGCCGCCACCTCTCCTGCTGCTGCCGTGGCCAGCAGCAGCAACCACCCTGAACAGGTGGCCAGTGTTGCGGGAGACGAGGGCAGCGCCGGGTGCACAGGCATGGAGCGGGGACAGGCGGAGAAGCCAAGAGCTGGGGGTGGGCATGAGAGGAGGCTGCAGAGCTCCCTCAGGCTCCCTCTCTTGCTCACACACTCCCTTTATCTGGCCAACAGCCAAGAGGCAGCCACCCGCACTCCCTCTGCTCCCTCCTCCTTCCCTAGCAGACTGCGACCCTGCTGGGGGCTGGCTTCAAAAAAAGTGCCAGAGCAAAGCCCTGGCGCCACCCACCCCCACTACACCGCTGGTGCAGCCAATGAAAAGAGCACATTCTTCCCCAACAGTATAATGGTGCAGTTCAATCATGTGAGAGCATTTTTCTCCTTTAGTGTGGTGACTATAATCTAGCATTTGTCATGTTTATGATTCCCCAGTTGTGGTGGGGGGTTTTGTTTTTGTTTAAAAGAACATTGTGGGATTTATTCTATTTTCTTTATTTATTTTATTAAATCTCTTAATCGCTCATCTGGCCAGTCACCCAGCCACTCTGGGCAACGTACAACAATACAATTTAAAACAGTAAAATCACACATTAAAACATCATCTAAAAAACCCCTAACCTACCCCCAGTGCTGGCCTGAACAACCAAGTTTTCAATGCATGGTGGAAGCTCATTAAAGAGGGGGCATAGCGGAGTTCCCTAGGGAGGGAGTTCCACAGAGTGGGGGCCACCACAGAGAAGGCCCTCTCCCTCAGCCTCACCAGCCTAGCTGTCCTGGCTGATGGGACAGAGAGAAGGCCATCCAAGGCTGATCTTGTTGAACGGCCTGTCTGGTGTTGCTGGAGGTAGGGATGTACGAAAGTCACTTACCTGGTCCCGCAGCTTGCTTCGCGGTGGGGGGGAGGCGCTTCGGTTCTCCCCCCGAAGTTCAGGCTGGGGGGGAAGGTGCCCCACCTCGCCCGGCCGAAATTCAGGCCGGGGGGGGGAGGCGCCTCGCCCGGCCGAAATTCAGGCCGGGGAGAAGCGCCCCGTCTCCCCGGCCGTGAAATAAAAAAGTGAATGAAAAAAAACACACACACACGTGACATAGGCTACGTAACGATTTACGTAGCCTATCACAGCTAGATTTCCAAAGTCAGCCGTGATAGGCTATGTAAATCATTACGTAGCCTATCACGGGTGACTTTGAAAAAAAAAAGCGCGTATGCAAATGGCGGCACCCATGGGCGCCGCCATTTGCGTTCCTTATTTGGGCCCGGGTAGGCTACGTAAAGATTTACGTAGACTACGGCGAAAATAAGGGCAACGCTATTTGCGTTGCCCTTATTTTCGCCGTAGTCTACGTAAATCTTTACATAGACTACCCGGGCCCAAATAAGGAACGCAAATGGCGGCGCCCATGGGTGCCGCCATTTGCATACGCGCTTTTTTTTTTCAAAGTCACCCGTGATAGGCTACGTAACAATTTACATAGCCTATCATGGCTGACTTTGGAAATCTAGCCGTGATAGGCTACGTAAATCGTTACATAGCCTATCATGTGTGTGTGTGTGTATGTTTTTCATTCACTTTGTAATGGCGGCGGCAGCAGCCGGTTGGAAGACCAGCCGCCACCCCCGCCCCCGCCGAAACGCCGCTGGGACCCGCCGCCGAGGGACATTCGACGGAGGTAAGTCCCATCCCGGGGGGTGCGGGGGGGTGGCGGCAGAGAATTTCACTGCCAATTTCGGGGGGCCGAATGCGTTGGCATTCAGCCTCCCCAAGATTCCTGGAGAAATTCTCCGCCATCCCTAGCTGGAGGCACTCCTTGAGATAGGCTGGGCTGGAACCATATAGGGTCTTAAAGGTCAAAACCAACACCTTGAATTTGGCTTGGAAAACAACTGGTAGCCAGTGCAACTCCTTCAGCACTGGGGTGATGTGATCACGCCAGCGGCTGCCTTTAATCAGGCGCGCTGCTGCGTTCTGCGCCAGCTGCAGCTTCTGAACCGTCTTCAAGGGTGACCCCACGTAGAGTGCATTACAGTAGTCTAAACGAGAGGAGACCAGAGAATGTGACCTCTGAATGCAGTTATTGTGTCCTGAATGCCAAGCTGAGGTCATGGTGAAGCTATGCACATGACTTTGGCTAAAGGCAAAAGCATCCAGAATAGACAAGCTAATGATTTCCTGTGGCAGGGGGGGGGGGGGAGGGGAGGGGCTGAAAGCAAAATACCCGGGGACAGAGGTTTGGTTTTTTTGTTTTTTGTTTTTAAAAGAGGCAACCCCAAGTCTCAATTCTGGATAAATTGGCACTTAGAGACAGGGCCTTTTCCACAGTGCCCCCACCCCTCTGGAATAAGTTGCCATCAGGGGTCCACCAGGCCCCATAATTGCAAGCTTTTAAGAAGGCCCTGAAGACTTACTTGTTTACTCTGGCCTTCCCCTGATTATGTTTTCTCAAACTGGGTTATAGGTGCAACTGTGTTATATTATAGTCTATAGCTCCTGTTTTATGCTGGTGTTTGTTGTTGTGTGAGACCTTTGCTGCCTCTATTACTGCATTTTTATTATTATGAATGTAATTATATGCATTTTATTGTTGTACACTGTCTTGGGAGGGCTCCTGCCCTGAAAGGCAGCCTATCAGTATTTTAAATAAATAAATATTAGCCAAAGTGATGTGCATAGCCTTGAGAATGAGAAAAATGCACAAGGCCAATATTTACCAAATGATCAAACGCTTTCCTTACCTGGCATGTCTATGCAGTCCTGGCATGTGATTCTGGAATATGGCTTCCCCATCAATAAGCTGTTAATAAATTCTGTGCTTTGTACTTGCTGATTTTTAAAAAGAAGAGATTAATACTTCTAATGAGCTGATTAAACACTGACAATCAACTGAAAACAGTTTTAATTAAATTTACATATAAACAATTGGCTTTAATTATAACAATTAGTTTGTTAAGGGAATTGAGGGTTTCCAGAAAACAGGCAAATAGACCCTTGGAAAAACAGAAAGAGAGAAGGCTGCGGGAGAGAGAAATGTCACAAGCACAGAAACCAAAACACACTAATACATGCACTGAGTTCATTAACAGAGCTTTTGTCCTGGAAGAGCAATGTTGATCTCTTCCTTGTTTCTTCTAAGTGTGGATTCTTCTGGCACAAAGCGAAACAGTCATGGAAAGGGTTTGCAAGAACTTAAATGATAAAAAAGTTATTTTTTTTCATTGTTAATTTCTAGAGAAATACAGCAAATTAAGTCCATGGATTATAGAATCATAGAATAGTAGGATTGGAAGGGGTCTATAAGACCAATGAGTCTTAAGACTCATTTACTGCTTTATTTGCTTTATAAAGCTACTGCTTGAAGTTGCAAAAAGATGACTGGATCTTGTTTACTTCAAATGATTCATGCATAGTATCTCTGATTTTACTATATGTTACTCATTTTTAAATCTCATTTTGCAAAACTGTTCGTCCTTCTCTCCCCCTCCCAACTTATGGTAATACAGGGAGAGAGAGAGAGAGAGAGAGAGAGAGAGATCTTCACTATCCACTTCATATATGTGATGAAGTAGGCTCTTGCCTGCATAAGCCCATGCTACGTGGGCAGCTGGTTGTTCTCTGTGTGAACCGAATGCTGGACTAAATGGACCCTGATGGTCTGATCCAGCATGACTCTTCTTATGTAAACTGAATGGGACAGCCATGAGAAGCAGGAAACTGTCACTGAGTGGAGATATGACAGCACTCTTCAAGTACTTGAAAGGTTGTCACAGAGAGGGAGGCCAGGATCTCTTCTCGATCATCCCAGAGTGCAGGACACGGAATAATGGGCTCAAGTTACAGGAAGCCAGATTCCGGCTGAACATCAGGGAAAACTTCCTGACTGTTAGAGCAATACGACAATGGAACCCATGACCTAGGGAGGTGGTGCGCTCTCCCACACTGGAGGCATTCAAGACGAGGCTGGACAGCCACCTGTCAGGGATGCTCTGACTTGGATTCCTGCATTGAGCAGGGGGTTGGACTCCATGGCCTTGTAGGCCCCTTCCAACCCTACTATTCTATGATTCCATGATTCTATATATGCTTGTCAGAGCTCCCATGCCTCTTAAACATCTGCTTCACCAGGGAAAGCCTCTTTACCCACCACCACCATCTCTCCCACAGGGAGGTCAGTATTATTTTTAATCAGAATGCTCTGCTGACTCTGAGTTGTTCGCATTTCCCCTCTGCCCCTTTCTTTTCCATGTGGCCTTTTTAACTATTCAAGCTAAACTCTTCTGTAAGTAACAGCATAAAATCCCCTAAATGTCAAGGATAGTCACACAAAAGCATCAGAGAGATGAGCTAGTGTTGAGCCCGTAAAAGCTAGCCTTGTCTTCCAGCCATACACAGAGACGACCGGAAGCCTGTTTATTTGGCAGACACATAGGTGAGTGAATGCAATATGGCACTCCACCCCCTTTATTTTACAAGTGTCATCTTGTCACATTAAAGAGTGAAAATTGCAAGGGGAGGAGGAGAGATAAAAGAGTCAGAGAAAACAAAGATGAACACTTGTTTCACTTGAACAAGGTAAAAGGAGAGAGAAAAAAATCCAGGGGAAAAAATGATTTGTAAAACAGTAGAGTGAGACAGAGTGTCTGACACTTATAGAGCGTGAGCAATAGAGAAAAGAACAGAGAATGACACAGTCCTGAAAGAGGAAATAAAATACATAATTCCTTCAAAAAGGCAACAATAAGGAGATGGATTTGTTAAGCTGGATTATCCAAGTCATGGGAAACACAGCTCTTGGAGACTCTAGTAAGGATTGGTTCTCACAACCACTCTGTGCCAGACTTCTTTTTTTTAAAGTCCAGTTTGCATTTATGCTCATGACTAGCAATGACAGATCAGTCTAATTCTGGTCTGTGTCAGTTTTGCATATGTTTGTTCATATGTCTGTTCCCTCCCATTTCTCCAATCATCTGTAATTTTTTTTTGAAAAAACATGAAAATACATATTAAATATATATTTTGAATCTATTTTCTCATAATAAATGCATTTCTAAATGTATTTTCTTTCAAAGTGCACATTTCTAAATGTATTTCATCATAAAATACATCTTGTTTTCTGCATTTTGATATATCTTTTGAGTCAAGAGCTGCATTGCCAAATTTGGAGAGGCACCAAATCTGAAAGATAACTGCATTCCCATCTGCACAGTAGCCTGGCAAGTACAGATTAAGTTGTTTTGCTTTGAAATGTGGACTAAGCAAAATCCTCAGACATCCCTACTCATGACTAAGAGGTTCATGAACTTGAACGTCAGGATGCACTACTCTGTCCCAGGATCTTGCTGTTGAATAGGAACTCAGGGTAAGCCACCACACAGAGCCTTTCTTCACGAGGCATTTACTGTACACTCGTGATTTCTCACTCACAGTAGTCTGCAGGTGCTTTACATGATGTCATCATCTTTCAAGGCGTCTCCTGTTCTTTGCAACCATTTCCCATTAATCAAGGGAAGTCTGGTGGGATGAAACCCTAGTGCAGTTGTACAGTTCTGCTGTAACACAGCACCACCTAGTGGTTGTGTAATGGAACATATAGAAAGCCAGAGAAAGAAAACCCCTGGACAAAAACATGTGTAAAGGATCCGAACTTAATCCCACAATGAACATGGAAGCAGAAGCCTTGGTAAAGTGGTAGGTTAAAAGTCTCATGTAGAAAAGTTCATAGGCACGCCAGTCCTAGATCCATTTCCATGGAAGTTCTGTTGAAACAAGTGGAACTTATTTCAATCCTTAGCACTGTTAACCTTCAAGAAATGTAGCTCTCAAGAAATGATGGATTCCATAAAACAGCTCTCACGGGAATAGTGGAACTCATAAAGATATTCATCCTTGAATTACCGACTTCACATAATGGAGCATCCTTGGAGCCTAAGGGCTGATTCACCCAACCCTAAGCTTACAGAGACAAGGACATGGAATGCATTTAGGGTTACTTGGAGCATGCAGTAGCAGTTGTTAAACTCTGGTGGTTCCAATTTGATTTTTAGTTTGAATGATCATATTCATTTTATTCATTTTAAATTATTTTAGGCCACCTTTAAGGGTGGAACTCTCTCAAGATGGTGTATGAGATAAAACCCACGTAAAATGTATACAATAAAAATCCATTAATCATATTCAGTAAAAAAAAAGTCCATAAAAACAAATTACCAATAAAAATCCATAAAAACAGAATTTATAAATCTAGTAGCCTAGACATAACGGGGAAGCTAGCAAAGCAGGTGAATCTTCAGAGCTTTCCTAAAGACCAGCAGAGAAGAGGTCTGATGTACCCCTGATGGAAACCGATCCATTTATTTTCTTGACATCAACTGAAATGGGAAGGTGTGATAAAAAGCCTCATCTGGAAGCATCCTTCCTCCCAAGTTTACTGGTACCACCAGCAAGTCATGGTTCAGCTAGTCTGACACACCTACACACTTAGAAGAGAACATTGAGTGAATAGGTGTACCAGACTAGCTGCTGACCCTAAGATTAAACTTGTTGCTCTGAGGTTTTGAGAATAAACACCCAAACCTGAATCTCAGGGCCAAAGCCTGAAGGTCAAACTATACATTATTTTCTTTTTCTTTCTTTTTTTTTACAGTTGTGGGGGTCCCATGCACTTGTTGGGGTGAGGTTTAATTCTTCCCTCCCAAGCCACAATTTTACCGATAATTCCCCCCCCCCCCATCCCTGTAACTATGGGGCTTATTTAAAATATTCCCATTTTCTAAGCTACATTGCAGCTGAGAAAGATTAATTATCAGCTCATCATGTGGGAGGGGAGAATCCCAATAAAAACCAACTCCCAACTGTAAAAAAGAAAACAAAAACAAAAACAGACATAGCTGGTAGTTATGTCTTTAATATGCAATGTGCATTTTGAATGCAAGCCCCAGCAGTGCTAAATTTAGATTTTTCAACAGATGCCCACATTTTACTATTGAGGCTTAATGATGAGCTAGGCTTTCTTTCTTTCTTTCTTTCTTTCTTTCTTTCTTTCTTTCTTTCTTTCTTTTTCTTCCTTCCTTCCTTCCTTCCTTCCTTTCCGTCCTTCCTTCCTTCCTGTTGTACAAGTAATTTTCTATCCAGGAAATTTCCCCCCTTTATGTTATTCATGTGAAACAAATATTCATCTTTGTTTTCTCTGACTCTTTTTATCTTTCTTCTTCCTCTTGCAATTTTCGTTCTTTTTAATGCAATGAGATGACATTTGAACCTGAGCAATTGGGTGAGGTGGGGGACACACACAGACACCAAATAGCCCCCCACACCAAGGTTAGTGGAGCAACATAGAGAGCTCTGGGACTGTATTAAACTATTGTTGTTCAGTCGTTCAGTCGTGTCCGACTCTTCGTGACCCCATGGACCATAGCATGCCAGGCCTTCCTGTCCTGCGCACTCTCCCGGAGTGTGCTCAGGTTCATATTCATTGCATCGGTGATGCTATCTAGCCATCTCATCCTCTGCCGTCCCCTTCTCCTTTTGCCTTCAGTCTTTCCCAGCATCAGGGTCTTTTCCAGAGAGTTTTCTCTTCGCATTAGGTGGCCAAAATATTGGAGCTTCAGCTTCAGGATCTGTCCTTCCAATGAGCAGTCAGGGTTGATTTCCTTTAGGATGGACTGATTGGACCTCCTTGCAGTCCAGGGGACTCGTAAGAGTCTTCTCCAGCACCACAGTTCGAAAGCATCAATTCTTCAGCGCTCAGCCTTCCTTATAGTCCAGCTCTCAAAGCCATACATTACTACTGGGAAAACCATAGCTTTGATTAGATGGACCTTTGTTGGCAAGGTGATGTCTTTGCTTCTTACTACGCTGTCTAGGTTTGCCATAGCTTTCCTCCCAAGGAGCAAGCGTCTTTTAATTTCATGGCTACAGTCACCGTCTGCGGTGATCTTGGAGCCCAAGAAAGTAAAATCTGTCACTGCTTCCATTTCTTCCCCTTCTATATGCCAGGAAGTGATAGGGCCAGATGCCATGATCTTAGTTTTTGTAATGTTGAGTTTCAAACCAGCTTTTGCACTCTCCTCTTTCGCCCTCAACAAGAGGCTCTTTAGATCCTCTTCACTTTCTGCCATTAGGGTGGTATCGTCTGCATATCGGAGGTTGTTGATAATTCTCCCGGCAATCTTAGTTCCGACCTCTGATTCATCCAACCCGGCATTTCTCATGATGTACTCTGCATATAAGTTAAATAAGCAGGGTGACAATATACAGCCTTGTTGTACTCCTTTCCCAATTTTGAACCAATCGGTTGTTCCATGTCCGGTTCTTACTGTTGCTTCTTGACCCTCGTACAGGTTTCTCAGGAGACAGGTAAGGTGATCTGGTACTCCCATCTCTTTAAGAATTTGCCACAGTTTGTTGTGATCCACACAATCAAAGGCTTTAGCGTAGTCAATGAAGCAGAAATACACATTTTTCTGGAATTCTCTTGCTTTCTCCATGATGCAGCGAATGTTGGCGATTTGATCTCTAGTTCCTCTGCCTCTTCGAAACCCAGCTTGTACTTCCGGTAGTTCTCGGTTCGCATACTGCTGAAGCCTAGCTTGTAGGATTTTGAGCATCACCTTGCTGGCATGTGAAATGAGCGCAATTGTGCAGTAGTTTGAACACTCTTTGGCGTTGCCCTTCTTTGGAATTGGAATGTA
Source organism: Heloderma suspectum (assembly GCF_057233095.1). Taxonomy (NCBI): domain Eukaryota; kingdom Metazoa; phylum Chordata; class Lepidosauria; order Squamata; family Helodermatidae; genus Heloderma; species Heloderma suspectum. The sequence goes on from NC_139461.1 coordinate 259,733,111, forward strand.
AACTGACCTTTTCCAGTCTTGCGGCCATTGCTGAGTGTTCCAAATTTGTTGGCATATTGAATGCAGCACTTTAACAGCATCATCTTTTAGGATTTTAAATAGCTCAGCTGGAAGACTGTCATCTCTGCTAGCTTTGTTGTTACTAATGCTTCCTAAGGCCCACTTGACTTCACTCTCGAGGATGTCCGGCTCAAGTTCAGTGACCGCACTATCATGGCTATCAAGGACATTACTATCATGGCTATCAAGGACATTAAGATCTTTCCTGTATAGTTCTTCTGTGTATTCTTTCCACCTCTTCTTAATCTCATCTGCTTCTGTGAGGTCCCTGCCTTCTTTGTCCTTTATCATGCCCGTCTTTGCACAAAACGTTCCCTTGAGATCTCCAATTTTCTTGAAGAGATCTCTAGTCTTTCCCATTCTGTTATTTTCCTCGATTTCCTTGCATTGTTCATTTAAGAAGGCCTTCTTGTCTCTCCTTGCTATTCTCTAGAACTCTGCATTCAGTTGGATATATCTTCCCCTTTCTCCCTTGCTTTTTGCTTCCCTTCTTTCCTCAGCTACTTGTAAAGCCTCATCAGACAGCCACTTGGCTTTCTTGCATTTCTTTTTCTTTGGGATGGATTGAGTTGCTGCCTCCTGAACAATGTGACGGACCTCCGTCCATAGTTCCTCAGGCACTCTGTCTATCAGGTCTAATCCCTGAAATCTATTCCTCACCTCCACTGTATATTCATAAGGGATGAATATATATTATGTATATATATTGTATATTCATAAGGGATATGATTTAGGTCATACCTGAAGGGTTTAGTGGTTTTCCCTACGTTCTTCAATTTCAGCCAAAATTTTGCAACAAGAAGCTCATGATCTGAGCCACAGTCAGCTCCAGGTCTTGTTTTTACTGACTGTATGGAGTTTCTCCATCTTTGGTTGCAAAGGACATAATCAATCTGATTTCGATATTGACCATCTAGTGATGTCCATGTGTAGAGTCGTCTCTTGTGCTGTTGGAAAAGAGTGTTTGCTATGATCAGCGTGTTCTCTTGGCAAAACTCTATTAGCTTTTGTCCTGCTTCATTTTGTACACCAAGGCCATGCCTGCCTGTTATCCCGGTGATTTCTTGACTTCCTACTTTAGCATTCCAGTCCCCTATGATGAAGAGGACATCTTTTTTTGGTGTTAGTTCTAGAAGGTGTTGTAGGTCTTCATAGAACCGATCAACCTCAGCTTCTTCGGCATCAGTGGTTGGGGCATAGACTTGAATTACTGTGATGTTGAATGGTTTGCCTTGGATTCGTACTGAGATCATTCTATCATTTTTAAGATTGTACCCCAGTATAGCTGGCAGGTATTGTGGCGAGCTGAGAATGGCATGAAGTAGGGGCCTCCTGTTTGGGGTCAAAACACATTCCTAGGGTGCAATGCTATGCATGTTTGGGCAGGAATACGTCCTACAACTCCCAGCTTGCCCCAGCCAGCTCTGCTGGCTGGGGCATGCTGGGAATTGTCACATTTTTTCCTTCTAAACATGGATAGGATTGTGCCCTTAATGTATCTGATTGCAGTTTCTATTCTTTTCTCTTCCCCTCTATGAGTATTCTGTGCTTCTGTGACTATTTTTCCTTGGGCTATGGACATAGCTGTCGCATTTGTTCCTGCGCTTAGTGTCTCTTTGTAGTATGCTTTCTGGTACATCATTAAGAATCTCCCACAAAGCCTTCTCCACATGAGACAGGATGTGAGAGAGCTTCAGATTATCCTGAGATACCACCTTGCCCCCCCCCCCAACCCTTGTGTGCTTGATTCCCCAACTCTGTTATGTGCGGATCTTTACCAACTTTCTTTCTTCATCTCAGGTATAATACATGGCTGCATGTCAGGGAAACCATCCAATATCTATAGACCCACTTTTAAAAGGGCCGACTTCTTCCTTATTGACATCCTTTGATATAAAAAGAAGTATGCATTGAAGTAGGCCGCGGTGGCTTAGTGGTTAAGACGCTGAACTGCAGACTGGAAGGTCGGCAGGTCAGCAGTTCGAGACCCTGGTGCTGCGTGACAGAGTGAGCTCCCGTCTTCAGTCCCAGCTCCTGCCAACCTAGCAGTTCGAAAGCAAGAAATTGCAAGTAGATAAATAGGCACCGCCTCGGCGGGAAAGGTAACAGCGTTCCGTGCACCTCAGTGTTCAGTCATGCCGGCCACATGACCATGGAAGCGTCTTCGGACAGTGCTGACTCTTCGGCTTAGAAACGGGGATGAGCACCGCACCCTAGAGTCGGACACGACTGGTTGGGGACACCTTTTTTTTATGCATTGATTACATGATTAAACACTATTTAATATAGCACATTTTCCAAAATTAAGAGCACTTTGTATACATTATCTTAGTAATGTTTATGGCATCTTGTAAAGTATGTTAGCATAATGGTCTTCCTACTGCAGGTGGGGGATGAAGCTAGGAAAGAGAATGATTTGCCTAACGCAACTTGAGTGGAGATGTGAACCAGGAATGTCTAGCTAACAGCTCATGCTCATACCACTATCCATTAAAGAGGTATTTTGCTAAATGACCATCCGTGATAGCATAATGGAGCACAATGAAATTGTTAGAGGAAATAGAACTGTCTCCAACAGAAGGCAGCATAGTGGATATAAGCTGTGTCGAAAATTCATAAGAATTGCTAATGTGGGATATATATGATTAAAAATAAAAATAAAATAAAAATAAAAATATAACCCACAGATGGTGATTGTGCATTCTGCAATGTCCCTTATCTACAGAATATTGTTTTACATTCCCCATTCCTTTGAGATGTGAACCATTTCCCTGAGAAATGGGAAATGATCTGGGGGAAGGTTTTTTTATTGTTTTCACGAGAGGAGAGAGTACCGGAGACTAATGGTGTTTTTGTCATATCTGTTGATTTACAAAGGTTGCATAAATTCTTTGCATTATATCTGCACAGTTTCATCCAGCTGAACGTCTCTGAAAGTTAAATGGCCTGGCAAAGCAAAGGTATATAGCTGATTAGAGATGGAAATGCTTACATTACGGGCAAAACTGCTTGCATTTGCTGGGGCTGCCAATTTAAATGCTGAGACTGTTCAAGGCATTAGGATTTGGAAGCTCAGACTTATGTTGTTTATTTGGATCAGTTCTGCCAGCTGACATGGAAGACACCTGCGAATTTAACGGCGCCAATCCTGGCTGGTGGGAGGCATTCAGGGAACACTGGGCCTTCTGCTGGTTGTAGGTATTAATGCTTCATTTGAGAAGAATGGCTGGCCAGATGACCTAAATTCCCTCATACCTTGTCCCCCGTTCCTACGGGATTCCTTGTCCCCCGTTCCAATTTTGGTGGGGCTGAGCTTACTGAAACGGAATCCTTTCATGACTGAAAAAGGGTACACACAATCCGTTTGGAACATTGATAAATGTGTGGAGAAGGTCATGGGACTGTGCAGGCTGGCCCTGTCCACGCTGTTGGTATAAACCACCACTACACTCCCCTGATGAACAACCATATGATGCTCATTAGAAAGAATTCTTCTCTTTATATTAACTTTTAATTTTGTTTTCCAGTACAATAATCCAAGACAGTTAGAATACTTCAGCTTAACATACATACAGATCTATGCATGGAAAGCTCCTACACATGAAGGGACGCTCTTCATATAAAGGGCTTTCTATGCATACATCTGGCCTTGTGGATAATTCCTTCTGACAAATGTCAAACAGACATTTATTGGGGGAGTATGGTGGTGGTTTGGGGTGGACAGCAGTGTGTGGGGTTGGCTCAGGAGGCCCCCCAACATTCTCCACACATTCATTCAATGCATGGAAAGAGTTGTGTGTTCCTCCCTTGAAGTATTGATGGTTAGCAGGAGGAGTGGTCACCTGGGACTCATGCCACTGATGGGCCTTAGCTTTCCCTTGTTGCATGAGCTCATAGACATGGGTTCCTGAAATTATCACTGCATCTGACATCCCAGGTTGCAGTAGTTGCAGTTGCCTTTCACCAACTCCACTTTATGTGAGGGTGGCACCATTTTTAACAAGATACAGGCCTAGTAATCATTGTTCATGGCATTGTCACCTTAAGGGTGGACTATTGTAAAATGGGGCTGCCCTTGAAGACTGTTTAGTAGCTCACTTTAATAATGTGGAAATCTATAATGGAGTGAACAGCCCTTACCAAAAGCCTAGAAAGGACAATGCTTAGCATCTTCCTAAAGAGTATACAGTAAGGGAGTGTCTAGGATTTTTTCAGGAGGGAGCTAGAGGTGTGAGGAAGAGTTTTATTGTTGTGTTCAGTTGCCAAGGCCAGGATGCTGGTTTAGCTGTTATGGCACAAACTCCTGCTTGTGCCACAGCAGCTAAAATTGAGGGCTATGGTTGGGTTGCCTGTGGGTAGGGGGAATGAGCTCTCTATTATGCATTCAGGGTTGACCCAGCAGAGAAAATGAGTGCAAAATATACCTGCTCCTTGGTGGCTTATTGAGAGCAGGAAACCCTTGTTTGGCTGTCAGCCCTGCTTTCTCAGCCCCGTGTATAGAGCCTGGAGATTACTAACAGCAGTTTTCACACCCAAGCTTACTGAACATAATGCAAATGTATTATGTAGCATGTTGGCAGAGAAATAACTTCTTTAGTGTCACCATCAGACATATGTCTGTCTTCCTCTCACATGTCTTGTAAACAGCAGCTTGGATGTTCACCTTTTTCATTTTGCCAGTTTTCTCTCCGGTTCAGTGATTAGGATGCTGTAACAAAAGAAACCAGATGAAGTGAAATGTTTTAGTGTAAGGCTGATAAAGAGCCTGAAAGGTGAATTGAATGAGAAAAGGTGGAAGGAACTGGGTGTGCTTTGCTCTAAGTGTGGATTCCTTCAGTTACGGGGCTAAAATTATTCTTTAAATAACTACCGGTCCACTAGTTTTGTACTCTCACTAATGCAGATTAGAATCCACACTTTAATTCCATAATCATGCATTTAAATGGTGGGAAAATCCATTATTTTTATACTGTTTAACCATCCCGCTTGCATGACAAAGAGTATCCAACTGTGTTATTTTGCTTGCACAAATGACATTCTGCTAGCAGAAACAAGCCTCCAAACTATGCACAAAAGGAGAATCCAATGAAAGTTATGTTTGTGCAAGAATGGTTGCGCCTTACGCTTGCACAATCAGTTGTACAACCGGTTGCATATTATGCTTGCTCAAGCATAATGCACAACTGCTTGCACAATGGAAAGGTTCAGCGGAGCTCCACTAGTGCTATTTGAGTTTACAGAATGACACTGTTAGATGCTGCCCCAAAAGTTTAATTTTGTTAAGGGATAAACTAATAAGAATTAAGTGATCTTAAATATGCACCCTTGGAAGAAAGAGGAATGAAGATCATGACTTGAAGGAGCAAAATCTGGTCCACATATTTGGTTTGTTGGTTTTCATTCAAAGAGGCATTTCTGCAAAATAGCCCACCTGTGAAAAAGTCAAAATACACAAACCTTGTGTTTGAGAGATACTTGCTTCTCATCCACAATTTTAGACTGTACATCTGGGAAGGGGTATGGCAGACTAAAGGGAGTGGACCTGGATTCTGAAGACAATACAAAGTAGGAAGATAAGGTTTAAAGCTTCTCCTCGGAACTAAGGCCCAGTTCAGTTGCTTGGTGGTGAACACACAGTTGCCTGTGGGAGTGCATGGGGCCAGCAGCAGGGATTAAGATTCAGCAGCAGGGATTGCTTGAGGGCAGATTGTATGAACCAGCACCTCCATGTCGGGTCTAGGCGTGCTTGAGATCCCACTGGTAGTATATGAAGGGGTTGCATATGTAGACATCAGTGTATATGATTGGTACCTTTATGCAATCCCCACTGGGGCATGAGGCTACTCACAACACCATACACTCCTTGAGACAATTGCATGGAGACATCACACTGGTTACCTTAAAGCCCAATTTCAAACCAATGACAATCATCACAGCCTATTTCAACTATGTAGTTTATTACGAATGTCCTGAGAGGCATCCACTTGTGTTTATGCAATACATTTTTAGCTGAGTGATGTTTTCCACAAGTGTAAATTGTAATCACCAGCTTTTCTTGTCAATCACTGCTTTAGTAAATTCTTTATAGAGCTCTTTTGAAGTCAACAAGGAATCTGAAATACAATCGCCAGCCTCAATGCCTCTAATAAATAATGAGAAAAGACAATCAGCAGCAGGCCATACACTAGACAGAATTAGCCATTGGCGATCATAATGATTGATTGATTGATTGATTGATTAAAAGGCACACGACTGAGTAAAATGACATGTCTTTGTTATTGATCACGATATAGCAAAACAATACCCAGAAGAAATAAGGAATATGAAGGGGAAAGAATAATTACAAAATAATTTTTAAAGTGTCGTGACTTGTAGAACGTTGCTCATTCATCAACAATCAGAAATTATGATACAGTCAGAGTCCTGTGCTTTCTGCTTAAAAGAAATCCAAATTGTATGGTGCAGAGAGCCTTATTCAGTATTCAGAAAAAAATGTGCTGATATTAATAATTTAGCTTACTTTAGGTTCATAATTTATTCTGACTAGAGACATGCAGCCAAAGATTTGCCTGGTTATTTTGTCTCAGTGTATAAAAAGTCCGTCCTTCTTACCACTCTGCACCACTTCTCAGAGCAACATCCTACCCCCAATCCCTCCTGTCTCTATGCCTTGCCTAAGCAATTCCCCCATCTCCACACTACTTCTTTTGTCCTGGGCTTAATTCCTGCTGCATCCCCACCCTGCTGTATATAGATTCTGTTTAACACATTCCATAACTGAGAACCAATTCAAAGTTACAGGGACTTCTGTGATATTACTGTCTCATGGATTTGTTGAACCACCTCAAAATGCACATGAGGAACACATGTTTGAAAGCTCCCACATCATTCCCTGTGTCATGAGCCTCCCTCTTAATTTGACTTGGCTCTGAGACTGAACATTCTGTGACATCACAGCATCTCAAGCAATGGTATTGGTTGTGTGTATACAGCTAGGCAGCAGCCACGTTTCAGCCTATTAGCTGTGACAAGAAGACACCACTTTTAATGGTCTTGATTTAGGAAGCACGTACTTCCTCTTTTCTTAGCTTTCAGTGAAATTGGGTCTAAGGCATGTAGGGATGTAGGAGAATTTCATTTCAGTTTGCCAATCATCTGAACTTGCCCCATTCGTAAACATGAACAGGAACGCATTTTTTTAAAAAAAGATGTTTGCACATTCCTGGACTTGCAATTGCATGTGAAAAATGTGCATATACATATATTTGAAATACACATTTAAAAAATGTATGTGCATTTTCATACTTTAGTCAGTGGGGGAAAAGTGTGCACTTTTGAAAAATGTGCAGAGAAATGTGTACTTTTACTGTTCAGACAAACCAAAAAACAAGTCACAAATGAAAATGGGAGCAAGCCAAACTGAGCTTCAAAGTGAAGTTTGGAGCATTTTGGCAAACTTGAACATCCCTGTTTCTCCCATGTCTAATAGCATGTGCCATTCTGCGTGCTCGTTCTCTCTCTCTCTCTCTCTCTCTCTCTCTCTCCAAATTCCAATTTAATTGCCTTTCTCTAATGTTTAATTTAAAAAGAAGAAGACGTTTACTTGGAATGCCATACCCATGGACCAAGTTTCTGGGAATATCGGAGACCTAGGTCTACTTGGGTTGTGGCTACTTTTGTAATAATAAGATTGTAAGATACCTTTACAATGGCAATGTAGGTCAATTAGACTGCATTGTAACTTGATACCAAAGCACCAATATAACTATTTGCATATATCTCCCCTAAGAATTTGGTGTGATTTACTTCAATGGGTCCAGCTGATGCAACACAAATTATCAATTGACATGAGAGGAATAATGTTCTTGCAGCAGCTGTATGCGCATAATTCTTCCAGCACTTTGCTGTTTGGTTGCAATGTGAATCAATATGACTCATGTTATAAATTAGATGTGAAAGTCCCCTCTAGCAGGCCATTGTGTTTTTTTACTGTAACATGCTTTCTTCTGTAAAGTGTTGAGGCTACATCCCACAATATAACTTTAAGTCACAGGAGAGCTCTGCTCATGAGGAAAGTACATTCATGCAGCAAATCTAGGAGTTGTACTTCATGCCCACATATTGCTCATGGCTAGATATGGTCATGCACCATTCTCAGTTTATCAATTCAGAGTCAGAAGTAGGAGGAATTTCATGATTTAACATGGAAGCAGTCCTGATTAGGTCGTGTTTTTAAAAAAACAAAAACTTTAGTATATTCATTTATATTCCACTATATGTATGAAACACTTCCAAGGTGGATTACAATAATAATAACAAAAAAGATAATGCATATCTTATATATGTGCCAATATAATATATATTGCATTATATAATATATAATGCATTATATATTATATATTATTAAGCATTTATATTCAGGATACAAATCCTTCTAAGGCAGCATACAGATAGCATCAAAATATATTAATACAAATATTAATTTGTATTAACAAACGTTATTAACATATGAAAAGTCATTGGGATCCTTCCCACAAAGCAGCTAGTGGCAGGATGCCCCTATGGAAGCAGGGGAGGGGGAGGAGGAGAAAGTCCAGGTGGAGCAGATGCTAATGTATTTCTTGCCTACCTCCTTGTCTCCCGGAATCCTTCCCACAGGGCAGTTGGTGGTAAATAATCGTGGGCAGGTTTGTATAGTAGGCCTAGCCCTCCTATTAGGGCACACTGAACAAATAGATTTCAGGGGGTTCAAGCAAGCCAGCCAAGCTGCATGCATTATGGGAGGGGGATGGGCCATGCACTATGCACCTTGACCTGAGGAGGGGGCACCATCCGCTGTCCTGGCTCAGGCAGCAAAATGTCGTGGGCTGGCCCTGTGTAGGTGGCAATTAAGATATTTTAGTCACAGGCCACTTAGGGCCTCAAAGTTTAAAACAAGCACCTTGAATTGAATCAGCAAACAAACTGCTTGCTAGTATAGCTGGTACAAAATCAGGGTGCAGCTATTTTGTCAGCTACCACATGCAGGGTCAGTATTCCAGGCTACTTGAGCTCCTTATCTTTCATTCATTGACTCACTCATCTCAGACACAGAATATGCTGTTCAAGGGGCTGCAGCTTTTTGATCAGACAAGGAGAGAAATATGAGTGAGGTGTCACTGAGTCGAGTGATACATTCCTTGTTTCAGCCTGCTCGTCAGCACAGCATCACCCAGACTGTTGGCGTCTAGTTCCATATCCAGCTGGTTGCTGGCTCAAGGTGGGGCTGGCCATTTTCCAGATACTTCCTCCACCGACATCTCCCCCTCAGACATCTCTTTTCAGGTGAGACAGGTGAGGGACCAGGTGTGACTTGACGTGCATTGTCTAAAACAGTTTGGGCTGGTTCACACAATGGGCCTGAGTGCACATTTGTATGGACCAAGATAATGTATGAATAAAGCAATAAAAGATATGGCTGACAGAAATTCCTGCCAGCTCTGGCACTGCTGTGATCACTGGAATGGATACAAGCCATATCTATTGAGCTTTTCTACACAAGGCATTTATTGTGTGCTCATTATTCCCTACTCACAGTTGTTTGGGGGGGGGTGTTAGACATTGCCATGACCCTCCAGTTGTGTTTCTGTTTATAAAGACCACTTTCTGCAAGTTTTTTTTTTAAAGTAGGGAAAATGTGGTATTATTTGTCAAAGTGAAAGAAGACACTTTTTCACTTGTGTATTTGTGCTATTCCACTATAGCAAAGCACCACCTAGAAGTTATGTAGTGGAAAAGCAGGAAGGGAAATACTCTTATGTAGAGCTTGGATCTCAATTCTGCAACAAAACCAAAAGTAGATACAACAGATTAACAGCCTCGTGTAGAAAAGTTCATTATTGCCCAGTTGCATATCACATTTGTCCATATAAGCAGTTCATAAGTGGTATGAACGGAGTGAACGCAATGGAATGAAGAGGTTCACACAACACAGCACTGAGTTTGCGGCCTGAAATCATTTCAAAGCACAAGCACCATCCTCCTGTAGATTGAAGAGGCCTCTGCAGAGCATCTCTTATGGCTTTAATATCATCCTGTGACAGGAGGATATTAAAGGGATGTGCCAATCCCCCTGTGAGCAAAACAACAACAACAACAACAAAACTTTATTCATGCGAATGTCCAGTATTTCATGATTGTAGAGTGGGAAATGAATATTATAAGAGCACCTTGGCTACTTCACTGAACCTGTAGTCAGGACAATTTGCCACAGGCTTTGTCCAATTTATTACCATCACCACATGTCTTTCAGTAAGATACAGGGTACTGTTTCCTGTGGGAGGGAAGTGAAGTAAAATAGCTTCAGTATAGCCCCGAATGGAATGGGCAAGAGAGTTGAACTTCCACCTCCAAGGCTAGTATTTTTTCTTCTGTCCCTTCCCATTCTCAAGAAGAGCCATGCTGGATCAGACCAAGGGTCCCCAAGTCCAGCATTCTGTTCACACAGCAGCCAACCACAGGAAACACACAAGCAGGACATGAGTGCAACAGCACCCTCCCACCCAAGTTCCCCAGCAACTGGTGTACGTAGGCATACGACCTCTGATACTGGAGGTAGCACATAGCCATCAGGACTAGAAGCCACTGACAGCCTTCTCCTCCAGGAATTGGTCTAACCACCTTTTAAAGCCATCCAAATTGGTGTCCATCGCTGCATTCTGTGGGAGCGAATACTATAGTTTAACTATGTGCTGTGTGAAGAAGTCCTTCCTTTTATCGGTCCTGAATAATCTCCTACCAATCAGCTTCTTGGGATGACCCTGGGTTCTAGTATTTTGAGAGAGGGAGAAAAATGTCTCCCTATCCACTTTTTCCATACCATGCATAAGTTTGTACACCTCTATCATGTCTCCCTTTAATGTCCTTTTTCCAGGCTAAACAATCCCAGCTGTTGTAACCTTCTTTCACAGGGGAGATGCTCCAGCTCCTTGATCATTTTAGTTGCCCTTTTTCCAGCTCTACAATATCTTTTTTTAGGTATGGTGACCAGAACTCTACACAGTATTCTAAGTGTGGTCACACTATAGTTTTGTATAAGGGCAGTATGATATTGGCAGTTTTATTCTCAATTCCTTTCCTAATTATGCCTAACATGGAGTTTACCTTTTTTACAGCAGCCGCACACTGGTTACATTCCTGAGTGCTCACTCTGTTTTTTCTTCCTGCTGCCTCAGCCAGATCTGACTTTATACTCCAGTCCTCACTGGAAGAGCTCCATGTAAAATACTGGTATTTCACACCGCATCTGATTTTACTGCCCCAAACTGGAATCCTTGGCTTCTGCAGAACTTTAGTAGCTTCAGTACAGCAAAGGATCCAATCAGCCTCCACAAACTTCTTTCTCCCCCTCCACTTTAATTTCTCCTAAATAGCTGTAGGACTCAATCCCAAATGGAGGGTTAGGACTATGTGGTGTCATGATCAAGAAACTGCTCGGGCTTTTAAATAGGTTCTGCTGTTTTAAAAAAGCTAGAAAAAGCCCTCCTCCACCTCACCTCATAAAGTTCATTTAAGTACGTGCAATCCTTACAAACTTTCCACAGCCTCCTAAATTCCTCTGAAGTACTACCTCTCTCTGAAAGGAGCCACTTGGTTTAGGGAATTCTCTCTCCCCCCACCCCCATGCACATTTCCAGTCACCATTCTACTTCTCCCCTCCCCTCCCCTCCCCTCCCCTCCCCTCCCCTGTTCTTTCTTTCTTTCTTTCTTTCTTTCTTTCTTTCTCTTCTTTACTCCACCCAGAGCATATCTTGGGGAATTCTTAAAGAGAATTCTCTTCAGTGGGCAAGAGAAGTTCTGAACTGTGACTTTATACGAACAGACAAGAGGGTTGGTTTTTCTCCTTCTCCTCACTCAAGTCTTTGAGAAAAGTGGGTTCACATGGTTGTGGAGAAACCAATCTGGGGCTGTTTTGTTTATCAGTTGCCATTATCCAGCAATAGGAAGGGCTACAGCTCAGTGGCAGAGCACATGCTTGGGGTGCAGAAGGTTCCGGGTTCAATCCCCAGCATCTCCAGGTAGGGCTACGAAAGAATCCTGCCTGAAACTTTGGAGAGCTGCTGCTGCCAGTCAGGGTCAACAATTCTGTGCTAGATGGACCCAGGGCCTGACTCAGTATAAGGCAGCTTCCTATGTTCCTCTGAACGGAAAGCTTTAATTTAAAAAATAAGAGTTTTTGGTTTGTTTCTTAAGTGGAGATAAATATTGCTAATTTATGCAATCCTATGTATGCCTACTGAGAAGTCCCATTATGTTTAATGAGGCTTACCCTCAGGAAAGTGTGCATAAGAGTCCAGCACAAGTTACTTTTTCATGGAGGTTTGCGCCTTGATGTTCTGCATGTTTATTCAGAAATAAATCCTGAGTTGTGAGCATGGTACTGAAACTTAATACAGTGCCTACCCAATTCTGTCTAATGAATTGACTACCCTTTCAGCTCAGTCCTATGCATGTTTTGCCATTTGTGGGTTTGGTTTTTGTTTTTGTTTTGCATGAACTCTAGCTTCAGTGGTGAGGGAAAGGCACTTTGTGCATGCTCAGAGTTTCTTCATAACTTAGCCCTAGTTTTGAAAACAGACTCATTGGCTGAATCCTGGTGAAGTCTTGGCACAAATGAAGTTATGGGGAGGAAGATACAGTGAGAGCTTGTGCATAACAAGGAGGAGGTAGAGAGGAGTTGCACAAAACAAGACATCTGTTTTTATGAAGAGTTGCTGGAGGATGGTAGGATGAGTAGGGATGGTTGCATGGAGGGGAACAGAATTGGTAAGGAGAGAATGTAGGTGCTCAGTGGTGAAAGAAAAACATTCTGCACATGCTTAGAGGCACTCTATATTTAAGAACATAAGAAGAACCATGCTGCATCAGACCAAGGTTCATCTAGTCCAGCATTCTGTTTACAGAGTGGCCAACCAGATGCCCACAGGAAACCCACAAGTAGGACATGAGTGCAGTAGAACCTTCCCACCCATGTTCCCCTACTGCTATCGTTGGTGAAATGTAAATAAATTCTAGTAATTCTAAATTTGCATGCATGTATATCCTTCAGAAACTTTGCAGGTCTCTTGCTTGGGGGACACCTCTAATGACCTGTGCATTTTCATACAAATTTACCCAAAAACTGTTGGGGAAGGGGTGAATGGAAGGGAAAGCAAATCACTCCCTCACCCAAATTGGAGAACTCCCCTTCCACATGTACTGCTGCACCTATCCTTCTGAAACTTTGCTGGTTTCTTACTTAGGGACAACTATAGGCTGTCTGTAATTTTCAGAACAGTGGTCCACAAGGAACATAGGGAGAGAAGTATGTCCTCTTTTGGAGACCTCAAAATGTCAAGGCCACCCTTGCACAAAACCCCTTGTGGCTAGCATTCTGAAATTTGGCAGACATGATCTCCTCTGATGGGGCAATGAATCCTGAAATTTTTATCCACTTCTTCCAAGTAATAAAAATGTTACTGGCAGTTCCCTTTAAAAGAAAATCAAAATATAAACCCTGCACCTATTTTTTTCTGACATTGGGCAGCTGTAATCTCCTTCTAGGGAGCTACTATGCCTGAAATTATCATCCAGTCCTGACCAAGAGAAGAAAGTTACATTTTTGCCTTATTTCCCATGGGAGTCAACAGGAAGCATAAAGACTCATTTTTCCAAACATTGACTCAGGCTTGGTGCTGAGCTGAAGTGGTCCGACTACAAATTGGCTGGAGCAGAAGTGGGATGTTTTCCAAAACACTGAATTGGGGTCTGAGTTGAAGTGGGATAGGGGGGACAGTGCACACTTCTTATGTATGTAATCTATACACACACACAAGCTCACCGCAGGCGCACGCACACACATATTAGACGTGTGCTTAGACTCTGAGATATATATATATATGTGCAAATTTGTGTTATGGGCCTGTGCCCCGGATCTTTTAAGAACCTAGCAACACCCCTGGTAACAGGGCTACAACTCCACTTCTTCCATGTCCAAGCTGTCAGCACAATAGGCACACTCCCTCCCCAGCCATCGCAAGCCTGGTCTGCTGCAAAATCTAGCTTTGCTTGCAAGTAATGTCACTCTTGGATGCCCTGGGGTCTGCTTTTTAGTGGGGAGCCCAATGGGAGAAATGTGTGGGCAGAACTAATGCTGCCAAATAGACGGGTTATTCACAAGAGTCCCCTCCATATTTATACCCAAGAGGTGAATGAGGAAGTGGCACCAGACCAGCCCTGCTCCCAATCTTCATGTGCCCCCTAGCTATGCTGAACAATGTCTGTGCATTGCGTAGAATGTCAGCAAGGTGGCTTATGCGTGTGAAGCAGGGATGTCAGAGAAATCCAACAGAGATTCAAATGACGTTGGATTTCTATGACCCACAGATTCTGTAGTGAAATGGCATCTTCCAAGTTGCATGGACTTGCAGACTGTTTTTGTTTTGTTTTTACTTTCCAAAATTGTACACAAATTTAGTCAAACAAAAATACAAACGTTGCTGGAAAATATGCTAATATATACACCGTTAAACGCACGTACGCATGCGCATGCGCACGCGCACGCACACACACACACACACACAATTTTATAAATCTCTGATCTCCCTTCAGCTTCTGCTATGTAGCAATCTTTTTTATTTGTTTTTGTGCGGTCTGCTCCTTGACTGTATGCTGAGTTAAGAAAAATACACAAAATGTTACATGTCAGCAAAAGTTCCATAAAGTTCCGTAAAGCTCTGTGGACTTTTTTGCAGACTTTTCTGAAGGGGGGAGGGAGAATCCAAATCCGTCAATGAGAGGACGATGGAATGAAAGACCCCTGACAATCTGCGAAACACAGGTGGACTGGATTCAACAAAATCTGTACATCCCTAATGTGAAATGGTAAATGTATAGGCCCTGCTTACTGATATTCTGCTGAATGTGCAGAGAGAATTTCAGGGAGCAGGGGCACATATACCCAACACATGCTCCCCCTTCCATGTGTTAGATCCTGTGTATGTGAGGGAAGGTCTCTTGTGAACATCCCTAGACATGTACAAAGTTGATATTTTTAATTTAGAAGAAATGAAGTTGGGAGCTATCTGATGTTATCTATTATGGCCTATGTTATGCTCACCCATAAAACCCTCCAGAAAGACCTTGGAATGGAAATCTAGGACGACACTGAAGTTTCAAGAGGTTAGCCAAAGCACACTGAAAAACAGTTTGTTTTTGTTTTTTTACAACGATGAAAATGAAAAGAAAAATTCTGTTTTGGCTCAGCTTTATGAAAACTCCAGGAAGTTTAAAATGTGTTGCTGTTTGGCAAAGGTCAGCTTTGCTTGCTTCTCCTCTGCTCAGCTTCAAAATCTAGCTCCTTTGTTTGCCTGCATGCTTAAAACTAGGCTGGAGGCACAGTGGTTTATATTCAAAGGTATTGCAGGGTCTGCAGTAGCTGTCTGTTATCTGCTTCTTGCTCCTGATTGCTTTCAACTGTAAGTCAGTTGCCCCATTACTCTGCCTGGTTAGAACAGGACACATTTATTGATGTGTCTCTGTGTATGTCATGACATGGAACCCTTGATGCTCTATGTTAGATTTCACAGTGAGCAAGGGTATCTTATGTTGCCTTGCCACATCTATCTGTTGCATCCATTTGTTCCTTTGTAATAACGTATGATTGTCTATTTTATTTATTTATTTATTTATTTATTAAATTTATTAATCGCCCATCTGACTGGTCACCCAGCCACTCTGGGCGATGTACAACCCACCATAAAACAATTTAAAACAATAAAATTTTACCATATTTTTTTTTTAAATACCCTAACCCACCCCAAATGCCTGCCTGAACAACCACGTTTTTAATGCACGACGGAAGCTCATTAAAGAGGGGGCATGACGGAGTTCCCTAGGGAGGGAGTTCCACAGAGTGGGGGCCACCACAGAGAAGGCCCTCTCCCTCGTCCCCACCAGTCTAGCTGTCCTGGCTGATGGGACAGAGAGAAGGCCATCTGAGGCTGATCTTGTTAAGCGGCCTGTCTGGTGCTGCTGGAGGCGCTCCTTAAGATAGGCTGGGCCGGAACCATATAGGGTTTTAAAGGTCAAAACCAACATCTTGAATTTGGCCCAGAAAACAACTGGTAACCAGTGCAACTCCTTCAGCACTGGAGTGATGTGATCTTGCCGGCGGCTGCCTTTAATCAGGCGAGCCGCCGCGTTCTGTACCAGCTGCAGCTTCCGAACTGTCTTCAAGGGTAACCCCACGTAGAGCGCATTACAGTAGTCTAAACGAGAGGAGACCAGGGCATGTACTACCGATGGGAGCAGATGGTCGGGAAGGAAGGGGCGCAGCCGCCGTATCAGATGGAGTTGATACAGCGCTGTCCGGCTCACAGCTGACACCTGAGCCTCCATGGACAGCTGGGAGTCCAAAATGACCCCCAGGCTGCGGACCTGGTCTTTCAAGGGTAGCCGTACCCCATTCAACACCAGGTCAACATCCCCCAGCCTCCTCTTGTCTCCCACCAAAAGTATCTCGGTCTTGTCAGGGTTCAGCTTCAGCTTATTCCTCCCCATCCAGCCACTCACCATCTCCAGACATTTGGACAGGGATTCTACGGCCAACTTTGGTGAAGATTTGAATGAGAGGTAGAGCTGCGTGTCATCCGCATATTGATGACACTGCACCCCAAACCTCCTGATGATAGCCCCCAGTGGCTTCACATAGATGTTAAATAGCATCGGGGAGAGGATGGAACCCTGTGACACCCCACAAGTAAGTGGCCACGGGTCCGAAACCTCCTCTCCCAGTGCTACCCTCTGGTACCTGCCGGAGAGGAAGGACCGGAACCACCGCAATACAGTGTCTCCAATGCCCAACCCCTCCAGGCGGTCCAGGAGGATACCGTGGTCAACGGTATCAAAAGCCGCTGAGAGGTCGAGGAGAACAAGGAAGGAGCATTCACCCCTATCCAGAGCCCTCCTCATATCATCCACCAAGGCGACCAAGGCCGTTTCTGTCCCATGCCCAGGCCTGAAGCCCGACTGAAATGGGTCTAGATAATCAGTTTCTTCCAAGTGTGCCTTCAACTGCACCACCACCACCCGCTCAATCACCTTGCCCCAAAATGGCAGATTTGAGACTGGGCGAAAGTTGTTCAGAACTTGAGGATCCAAGGAGGGCTTCTTTAAGAGCGGTCTTATCACTGCCTCCTTGAGGGCTGATGGCATCACTCCCTCCTCAAGGGAGGCGTTCACCAGTGATAAGGTAGTATGTCTAGTGATAAGGTAGTATGATCAGAATGACAGATACTGCAATAAAGAGGAGAGGATGCTATGTAAAACATGACAACCTTTCCTGCCAGAACTCCATTTACTTCAGCATGTAATTATTGACTTAAAGGTCCTGGACTATCACTATAAAGAAATTATATGTGGCCCTTAACTTTCATCACTCCAGTGATGGGAACTCCCATATTTGCTCTTCCAAGTGACAGTAACTCTTGATAGCCGTTTCTCAAAGCAGAAACAAACAGCTCTATAGCAATGTTCTTTCCACAAGGGATGAGCTGCCAGGCACATGAGATGACAAATTCAAAACTGATTTACAACAATCCTACAAGTTCCTCTTGGAGTCATCCTTCAGTATGATGTCTTAGAAAGCCTTGATTACCACAGACTGAATTCTGTAGTCTTTGAATCTTGCACATGTATAGTTGGCGGAATCTACACATAGCAGTTATACCATTATCATACCATTATCATAACTATTGGTGCCATTGGTGTCATGTGTACCAATAGTTATGATAATGGTATGATAATGGTATAACTGCTGTGTGTAGATTCAGCCATCTTCTCTTATGAATTTCTGGGACAAATTTCATATTCTGTAAAGGCAATACATGCAGCAAGGTGATGATCAGGTGGTTGGCACATTTTATGGAAGTTTATATCATAATATTGACTCCTAGATACCCTGTGTTGATCTGATTTCACAATACACAAAACGATGTTATATGTACTTTGGATTTCCTTCTATATATGATCCATACAATTTAAAACCATGTCTGATTTTCAGGTTCATGCTTCTGTTTGTGCAGTTTTTCATTGTGTTGATTACATCCTATATTCTGGGCTTTTTGCTCATTCCTGTACTTCACACCTGTTGTCTGCATGAACTGAGTTACCCTGTGGCTGGCAACTGGACTATTCCTAAGTAGCCTGGTTGTTGCTGGTCTTGAGGCACATGCTTCACCTCTGAGTCATGGCCTGTGCCTCCATCTTCTGGCACTGGTGTGCTCTAGGGCCAGGGAGATGCTCAACCTACTCCTCTGACTATGGGGAAGGTAAGGTCCTCAGAGGCTCTATCTAGGGTTTCGTCAGAGTCCACCATTGTTGGAGGACTCAGTGTAGCTTCTCCACTGATGCTAGAAGTACCTGGTCTTTAGACACCATGGTATCAGAGTCTTCACCTGAAGAGTCATCCTGGCCTGGCTCTGGGTCAAGCATGACACAAGATGGTATTGTGTTCCCAGTAACCAGCCCCAGTGAACAGTCTGGCTACAGCATTCTTAACCAGCTGAAGTTTCCAAACACCTTTTCAAAGGCATCCCCACATCCAAGCAGGATGTAAGCAAGGCATGCATGACCATGACCAGATCAGACATTGCTATAAATGGGAGCAGTTTGCACACTAACCTCAGCTGATAGATGTACCCCTGGCCACCGCCAAAACCTGGGCATCCAGGTTCAGGCCTGAATCCAGGAGTACACTTAAACTGAGAAACTGAGTCTTTGGGGGGAGTGTACCCCCATCTAGTACAGGATGAATCTCTATTCTGTGATGTGCCTTGACTAAACAGGAAGCACCTCTGCCTTGTCTGGGTTAAGCTTCAATTTGTTCACTCTCATCCAGTCTATTACCAGCAACATATACCAATTCAGAACTAGAACAGCTTCCTTGGATCTAGATGAAAAGGAGAGAGAGAGAGAGAGAGAGAGAGAGAGTTGGTTGGCATCAGCATACTGGTGGCACCAAACCCCAAAACTCTAGACAACCTCTCCCAATGGTTTCATGTATATGATAAATAGCATTGGTGACAAGATGGGACTCTGAGGAATATCACAGGCCAATGACCATTGTATCAAACAGCAATCCCTCAACACCACCTTCTGAGATCACCCCTCCAAAAGAACTGGAGCCACTGTAAAACAATGCATCCCATCCCAGACAGATGCCTCAGAAGGATACTATGCTGATGGTATCAAATGCCACCAAGAGGTAGGAATGGCAGATATATCTGCAACAGATTCTAATGAGTTTAGATTTCTATTAATGTGACTTGAGTACTGGCAGTCGCATACGTACTACAGACTTGTGGACTGTTTTTTACCCTGGGGGGGGGATTTGCATGAGAAATTTATGAGAATTTTGTTCCTGTTTGCACTAGCACAAATGCACATTTGTGCACATGCACAATTGCACAAGTGCAAACAGGAACAAAATTCTCATACATCCCTAAAAAAAAAAAAGTCTGAATTAATGATTCCATTAATGAGCAGAATGAAAGATGCCTGACAACCCACAAAACACAGATGGAATGGATTTAACAAAATCTGTACAACCCTATTAAGAGGTGCAGCAGAACAAACAAGGACACACTTCCTCTGTCCAGTTTCCAGCATTAATCATACACCAAGGAAGGATGTCTCTCGCAGTGAAATCCAACCCTTTGGGGGCTTGACAGACTCGTGATTAGCACCTGAGTCAGCTCACACTTGTGGGCCAAGCTGTGCAGCTTTTTCTGAAATCTGGGAACTTCTCCGCTTTTTTAAAAAAATGGATAAAAAGAAATTTGCACAAATTGGAGCTGCAATTTGCACAAATTTATTTTTATGCAAATAATATACAATGGAAAATCCACAAACTGACCTGACTCAATGCAGATCGAGTGGGGTCAGCTCATGGGGAAATGAGCGAAAGTCTGGGGGGCCCAGTTGATGAAAGCTTAGCGAGCTCCACCCGCTGGATGGATTCCTTCAACATCCCTACCACCAAGGTGACAGCCTCTATCATAAAGAGTCCTGAAGCCAGGTTTAAAAGGATGTAGATAATTCACCTAATCTAGAAACGACTGGAACTGAATAGTCACCACATGATCCAGCACCTTGCCCAAGAATGGAATATTGGAGACTGGCAGAAATTATCCAATACAATGGGATTCAGGGAGGGTTTTTTGAGGAAAGATTTACCACCACATTCTTTAGACAAACAGAATCACATCCTGCTGTAAAGAGGCATTCACCACTCCCCCCCCCCCGATGCTTTTATACGCCAGGAAAGGCAAGGGTCCAGCACACACACGGTAGGGGTCACTTCTCTAAGAATCCTGTCCACATCCTTAGGCTGTACAAAACTGAAAAATATCCATTGTTACTGGACAACCAGAGGCCAAAGCTACATACATCAGATCTGTATCAACTATGGCATCCAAGTCAAGACAGATACAATTAATTTTATCTGTAAAGTATTGTACAAATTAGTCACAACAGGCCACCAAGTGCTCCACATTATCTTCTTGTTGTGAGCCAGAATGTAGTAGACCTTTATCCTCCCAAACAAGCTCCATGAGGTGACTCTGTATATATACAGTGGTGGCAGAGAACAATTTGTTTGCCACCCTCACTGCCCTGGAGAAGGCTTTCAAGTGAGCTATATACCCCATGTTCCATTCAAATTTTCCACCAACATTGCTCTAGTCACCATCCCACTCATTTCATTGCCCCCAGACTAGTTCCCTGAAAAAACAGGGAGCTCAAAGATGTTCAAGAGTGATTATGTCATCCACCCATGCTCCCTAGCTTCTCATTGGCTGAAAGCCCCTATTTTAATTACCCAAGATCCCCAGAGTGAGGGCAGGAAGCACTGCCCACTCTCTGATTGGCTTCAGGATGCTGCTGCATCATATTCCCCAACAACTCAGGCTGTGAATGTTTTATAAAGACAGAAAGCATAAAGGAAAGAATAGAAGGCTATTTTTTTTTCTAACAACACTGAGTGGCTAATATTGCAGTTAATAATAATATTCAATGAAGTGCATAACGCTTATGTTTATATTACCATTAAATTAGCTTCTTTTAAATTAGCATTCTTCTGGTGTTCTGGAGGATGTGGCAGAGTAAGGAACAGACTAAGGAACATATATTACATTCAAAGCACACTAACTGTATAAGCACTCCAAGGCCTGATGCTTCTAAGAGGTAAGGCCTCCTAAGGTCTTCAAGACAAGGTATGGTGATGCTTATTGGAAATGGATTTTAGATTTGTAGTCCAGTTCTGATTCACCATCACCAGCAGCACCTTTCTGATTAAGAATCTGGTCTTTCCCATACTGCAAATCTTACTGTAACTACTTTGTCCTAATATAATCACCCATTTTTCAAGTGTTTACCTATAAATCTGTCATGTTTAAATGTCAGTTCTACATTTCAGCTTCTGTAGGTAGAGAGTGCTGAGAAGAGAGGACTTTTCAAGAGAAGAGTCTTTTGTCATGCCCAATTACTATGGCAAAAAATAAAACAAATAGTGCACTTTTAGGGAAAGGTTGGGTGTGGTAGTTTACTTTCCAAATATCTAACACCGAATACCATTGCCACCTCATGGCTCATTCTCTGCAAGTTAGCTCAATGTGAAGAATGTCTAACTTGGCATGATTTCCACAGAGGTAAGAACTGAGAGCACTCTTTTTGACCCTGGCCCTTTGTAGAGTAGATATAGAAGGAATACTGACTAGGCCATGGGCAGGTGTAAGGCTTTGTTATTGGTGTATAAAGCCCTAAATAACAAGGATCTCTGAGAGAGCTCCTTCTCCTTTACCAACCTGCCCAGTCACTGAGGCCATCTAATGAGATAGTCCTGGTGGTTCTACATGGACCTGGGGCCTGTTTGGAGTCCACTCAGAGAAGAGCCTCCAGTGTATTGGCTCCTTCTCTGTGGAGTTCCTTGGCTTCTGATGTGAAGCAAGCATCTACATTTTTTTGCTTTCAGTGCCCATTGAAAACATTTTCATTTAAACAAGCCTTTCCTGACTGTCCAGCCATGGTTTTATTGGCATAATTTTATTTTAAATATTTTTATTCTATATATTCATTCTTTTTTCCCATTTGTATTATTCACCACTCAGGAACCTTGTTAAATATAGAGCCATATATAAATTCTGTAAAATAAATAAATAACATTTAAAAATGGGCAGCAGTCTATGATGAGTCAGGAGCCACGGACAAAGCCAGTCGTTAGGATAAAATAAATAGTGTTTTGACAAAGCCAGTCGTTAGGATAAAACAAACAGGACCAAAGAGCAAGTCAGGACCGAAGAGCAAACTAGGAGGTAGGACTATGAAGCGAGTCTGGTGTCAGGGCCAAAGGATATAGGAATGCACCAGAGCTCAGGAATTTTATTATGATTCATTATTATTGTAAGCCACCTTGAGAGCCATTTTTCTTGATAGAAAGGTGGGGTGCACATCAAATATTTATTTGTTATATTTTTAATCTGCCCAATAACTAATGTTCTCTGAGCAGATTACAAACAGTTAAAAGACTAAAATGCCACACAAACAGATTAAAATACAGAATACAATACAACACGAGCACAGAAATCAATACAATGTTTGTTTATTATATTAGTAATAAAATAGTGCTTGATTAACAAGGAAGGCTTTGTTGCTCAAGCAACAACTGGAACAGGAAGCCTTCTTATGCTCCTTCGTGTCCAGGAGGATCCAGTCAGGGCTGGCCAACCCATGAAGCAGGGTGAAGTGCCTGCATGAGGTGGCAGAGAGGCAAATTGCACTGCTCCCCTGCCCCTGTCCCCAACCAGAGCCCCAGCCTGGACAGCCCACCACCACCACCACTGGGTGCTCTAGAGAGCCCCGCCAGCCACTTTCTTGCTGTGGCATTTGCTGCAGGAAGAAAGCAGCCAGCGGGGCTGCCTGGAGAAACTGACGGCCCTCCGTTGCTGTGGGGCTCCAGGGCTCTTATGAGATCTTAGCACTGGCTGACACCTCCCAAGATCTTGGCTGTATCCTGTGACATCTTGTGAGATTTTGGCCATGTGCCAAGATCTTTCAAGAGCTTCAGAACCACCATGGTCTTGCAAGAGTCCCTGCCTGGCAGCAAAAGAAAGGTGGTGGGCTCTCTGGGCTGAGTCTGGTGGCTGGCAGTGGCAGCTGGTGGAAGCAGGGAGGGAGGGAGGCAGGGACGGTTGTGCAGCGGCAGTGGTGTGAGTTCTGCTTCTGCTTTAGGTGGCAGGAGAGCTCATGCCGGGCCTGATTCCAGTGGCCAGCCTGGATGGGCAGAGACAGTGTAGGGCCTAAGAAGGTGACACCATTTGGTGGTTCACCACATGGACCTGGTGTATACAAATCCCAGCAGTTCTTGGGAGGGAGAGGTAGCATGGTGAACTTTTCTTGTTATCTACTTTCACCCTTTTTACAAAAATTAGCAATAAATGCTATAAAATAAATAGCATTTGGCCTGTAGGCATGCTATATTCAGGTTTATGATCATGCCAATTGTCAAATTAATGATGATAATAAAAAAGAGGGCCAGCAGCACTTGTATCTAATCTGAGGTGCCTAAGGGGTGGACAGCTCACCTATGATGTTACACATTAATCTAAATAAATGTGATATTCAGGCTTAAGAATGGTAGTCAAATGAAGATGGATCTGACTGAGATCATTTCCCAGTTTAGTTGGGAACAGCTAGACGTTGAATAAGAATGAAGTGGATTAAAATAGCTTTGTTCAGACAATATGTAATTATTATTATTATTTTGCCCCAAAGTTTGTTCCTTTTGATTTGTTCAGTAAGACTAATGAAGCATAGATGAAGGAGCAAATTTGTTTTCTGTTGCTCTAGAAGGTAGAGCTGAAACCAATGGGTTCAAATTACAAGGAAAAGGATTTAGACTAAATATAAGAAGAACTTCCTGATGGTACAAGTTGTTTGACAGTGGCACAGACTGCCTCGGAAGATGATGGACTCTCCTTCATTAGAGGTTTTTAAGCAGAGGTTAGTTAGATGGCTGTCTTTTGAAGGCATTGTAGTAGTGGATTGCCTGTATCAGCAGGAGCTTAGATTAGATGACCTTTTATGTCCCTTCCAACTCTATTATACTAAGTAGATTTTTTTTAAGTGAGTTTATAAAGAAACTAATTCTTCATGATAAAGAAACAAAACTTCCATTCATTAGATTCCTACAACTCCTCACTATTTCTTGCTACTCACAAGAACCAACCTATTCTCAACTACAATAAAACCTGAATTGTAATAATTTTGAATTCTATTTAAACAAAATATGAATTCCTCTTATTTTAAAGTCCCATGAAAACAGTTCTTTATTATGTACATGGAAATACCATAACTTTTCCTTGTAAGAAATGTTTTCAGACTATCCTAAGCCCTGTAAAATCCAAGATACTCAACTGGCACTTGATAGCAATGTTGGCTCAAGTCCATGCTGTGCTGTGCCCTAATTTTGACTTTCAAATGACCTGATTCTCACTGCATTGAGAATCTTTGTCTTTGTAGACTTGCATTGACTTTGCTTTGTCTTTGCTCATATCAAAAGTCTTCTTTTGACATAGCCAAGACATCTCAGTGATGTCATGTCACTGCTGCCATATTGCTTGGTTTATAATGTCAACACAGTCTATCGAAATAAATGACTTCATTATTCTAACAGTTGCTGCTACAAACTATTTAAATTAAACCCAGCAGAAACCAGACTTAAAAAACAAAGACACTTTACTTAAACACCGAGTAACTCTTACATAAAAGTAATAATGGCTGCTGCTCTGGACTTTATATTCTTGTAAAATGTCCCCCCAACCTGCTTCCCTCTCAGCAACATGGACTGAACATTTTGGTTCCTATTAGAAATGATAACTATAACTAACCAGGCTAGGAAACTGGTTCAGTACATACACACTCACTGCTTGTCATCATTTTCCCTATAAATCTCCACAGAAGTACAGTACCTCCATAGATGTATAACAAGTGTGAAGGTCATTTCCAGTCAGGGAACGAACCTGGTTTTCCCCTCACTGGGCCAAGACTGATTTCTATTCTTACCAAGGGCAGGTGGCGTAGGCTGATGATACCCCTGGCACTGAAGCTTTAAAGAAGAGAGGAACCAGCTGACCCCCACCCGCCCTCCATGGGCCAAATGACACTAAATGGCCACTCATTCGGTCCCCAGCTGACATGCCGGGTGGATGATCCATCCAGCACATTAGCCAGAAGCTGGCTTCACTGCATGTGGGCTGCCCCCTTTGGAGAAGGCCTGAGCACACTGAGGCCACCCTCCCTAATTTGGGTAGTAAGCTGCACATGAAGGGAAAGGACTCAGCCGATGCTTTCATGAGCTCCTGCAAGCACTGGCCAAGTGCTCAGCCCAGCTTCACTTGTTCTTCACCTTCCTCACAGAAGAAACATTCAAAGAAAGTCCCGGTTCACATATTTACACATACAAGTTAATAACTTGACAACTGCAACATTAAGTGATCACTGGAATAAGTTAATTAGTCATCCCAGATCTAACATTACTGTCAGAATGCTCATGCCACCTCAAACACAATACTTTTCAATAGAGCCACTATAGACATTCCACTACTATGTGATGAGAAATCAAGTGATGTACATGCTTGTATGAACCACCCAAAGAGAAATGCTGAAAGCATGATGATGATGATGATGATGATAGACAAGGAGAATGGAAAAGTATCTAGGGGTGCTTCAGACATGCACAATCATCTCCCAGTGTTTCCGAAAAGGGTTATTTCTCTTGCTTCCTTTCCTCCCTCTTGCAGCAGGAACAGGATTTCCCCAACATATTTCAAATAGAAATCCTTCTTCAGGGACTGTCCTAGGCACAACCAGCTTAAGCCTTTGGTCTCCAGCTCTGTTGCAAAAAGAAGGATTTCTATTCAAAATATGCTTTGCTTCTGAAAATTTCCTGCCTCATTTCCCTGTGTTTTGTGCCTTCCTGTTTTTCTTTTTCTGTTTAAGAACATGCTTTGCAACAATTCTTCTGTTTTTCCTGTCCTTTTCTGGGGTTGTATATCAGATATTCAAGATGGAGCAGTTTTTCATGGCTGTGTCTTTATGTGAGAAGAATCCAATGGCCTTAGGAATAGGTCCTGCTGCTGTGAGAAGCATTTCACCTATATATCTATGCCTATGTATATAAAAATTACACACATGACTTCAGCAAGGAATTTGCCATTCTTAATGCCATTTTCCAAATGTCAGACAGACAGTGTGGTAGTGAGGTCAACAGAGGGCACAGGAAAAGAAAACAGCCTGATACCATTTCATTAAAGACACTGTCTTGCTTTTCTCATGTGAGTGGCTGCTTCTTCACCTCAGGAAGGTGCAGAATTTCTAACCGACAGCAGTGTAATGGCACTAATACCTCAGAGGCTCCGGCAAGCAGACTAGGCAGTTACAATATACTGTCCTAAAGAGATATCCTATTGAGGGCAACAGAAGTTTAATCTCATCCACAGATAGGTTTAATTGGTTATCACGGAACATCTAGAATTCTCTTGACCTTGGTCCGAATCATGGGAAGGACTGCAAGGCTGACACTTTACAAAGGCAGGATGGATTGGTTTGTTACCAGTCCCAGTTGTTATCTCTATGTCTGTTGCCACAAAGACTTAGTTTATTCCCTCTTCTGTTCTTTGCACAACCTTTGTCAGGGGAGTAAAATAGGCTGCCAGTCATCAGGACTGGGGGACGTGATACAAAGCAATCTCCAGACAGAAACATCATTTATCCAAGGGAGAAAAACTAGCCTGGATACCAGCTGCTATCGTCCCTGGCCAACCAATTTTATTCCATTGGGGAGCGGGGGGGCAGTGAGAGAAAGGGACTGCACTTCATCGGATGCTTCAAAGAGATAAGAAGTCCATTTAAGCCTAGCTCTTGCATGGAGGAAAAAGGTCCCTCCATTTCAGGGCTTAGTTTTCTCACCAGGGTGTATCAGAGGTCAGCCCCAGAACCTGGGCAAAATTCTCTTTACATGTAATTGGATCAGCTTGGGAGCAGCCCCAAAGGTAGAACCATTTGCACAACTGTGTATGTAAAGGGAGGGAGGGTCTTAAACTGCAACTTCAGTAATGGTTTCAGGCAAGAAAAAGATGCTTTGGAGGTTATGTAGGAATATCTTTCCCTTCCCTTTTGGAGAAAAGACTAAATTGTTCTCATAAGATTTTTTGTTTTGTTTTGTCCCCAGTATCCAGTACATTCTGAGAATAAGCTGTCAGCAAGTGACATTTCCAGAGCCCATCTTGTAATTCTTTGTACATTTTCTGCTGACATGTAGGACATCTAAAATCTCCTCTTGTCAAGGGATGTAACTTCAAAAGTCCACAACTCCTCATAGATTTGGAGTGGGGGAGGGGGGAGATAATCCCGCACTACAATATCACTTAAATGTGTAGGAGGGAGACACATATGGCAATTATAATTGGAAGGAAGGGGCCTGGTGATTTGGGGCTCTTTCGTCACAATATCGATTCTGGCCTGCTTTGGACATAACCATGGTTTGTTTAGCTTAACTCTGATTTGTTTGTATATCCAAACTTGCCCAGACTAATTAAGCATGATTTGCTTAGGGCCAACAATAGGGCTGTAAACCATAGTTTGAAGTCTGTTTGTGAATCTCAGATTGCACTAACTGTGATCTGATGTTATGTCAGTATCCTGGTTTAAACCTAGTTTGCGGCAGTGCTCCACCCACACTGTTCACCTGGCTGCAGAGACACCAGGGAAGAACAGCTAAAAATGCAAGCCGCTCAAGGGGCCAAAAGACTCCTGCTGGCATTTTCTTAGACCTCCCCATCCCTCCTCACTCTGTCTGGCAATAGTTTCTTTCCACATCCACCTTCTTTCTAATAAGGTCTCCCCCTCCAGTGTGGCTGTCCAGCTCACAGCAGCCTTGTTGGATGGGTGAGGAGATTTAACGAGACCACAGACACTTTTACCCATGTCTGTAGTAATGGCTCAGCACATGCAGTTGCACAGTTTGATCCAAAAGCCCACCTCCCCTCACTTCCCACTAAATTTTGTTTCTGCAACAACCTGTCCACCCTCTTTTATATCTTAAAGCCCTAAGTTATTGCTAACACCTGTTCTTTTAGTAATCCGGGGGAAAAAATCATGTGCCTTTGAGCTTTTCTATACACGGCATTTATTGTGCACTTGTCACTCCTTACTCATGGTTGTTTATGTGTTCTTTAGATGACATTGTGACCTTCCACTTTCATTTCTTAGATGGGGAAAATGGAGCATTATTTCTGAAAGCAAAAGAAAATGTATTTTCCTACCTGTGCAATTACATTATTCCGCTATAGCACAGTGCCACCTAGAGGTTATATAGTGGAAAAAGAGGAAAGGAAAAGCTGTGTGCATAGAGCTCGGATCTCAATTCTGCAACAAAACTGAAAGTAGATACAGCAGATTAACAGCCTCATGTAGAAAAGCTCAGAATGGCTACAGGTGGAGATAGAAGGTACTGGGTGTGGACAAAGTCTGGGGTTGGGTGCTGACTTCAGTTCTGTTCAGGTGTGCTGGAAGAAGTTGATGTCTGTGAGGAAGAGATCACATGGAATGTCATGTGGGGAGAGGGTTCATTTTGCATGCCTCTTATTTGGGAAATTGGGTGGTCATTTGCAGCTCAAAGGTGGCTTCCTGTGACAGTTAGAAGTGAAGAGGCATTTGGGATGTAGCGTGATCTGTTGGGAATACATGGGCAAGCTCCCCTTGTGTGCTTTAGGGGAGAGCTGGATCACTGAAGCTGGAGATCTTTTTGAGCTGGTGCTGGAAAGTAGTGTGCAGCCGCAAAGTTTCAGTTAGCCTTTCACTGTTGATCAGTCAAGGTTTGTGCTAGCAAAAAGCTACTTTGGGTTGCAGCCTGCAAGCAAATTGCATAAAAAGCCTGGGGGTGTGCAGTAAGAAGGACTTTTGTTGGAATGAAAAGTTAACAAAAAGACTGGCAAGCCTTCATGGGGAGCAGGTAGGAATGGAGGAAGGGAGGGAGGCTCAGGGACACACCAAGAACTGCTGAAGATCTCCAAACAGAAGAGCATTCATACTCCTCATGCACTTTCTGCAGCCAGCCAATGATAAGACAGCTGGTGATATGGTGATATCTTCCCAGTCCTTGGGCACCACAGTATAGCAGCTGGGTATTATTTGCAGAGGAGGGGAAGACACCACAAGCCAACAGTAGGTGAAACAAGTAATAATCAGTTGTTTGAACATCTGTGAGCTGAATCCTGACTTATTCAACAAACTATGGCTTAGCATCACATATGAATCAAACCGAAGTCATTAAAAGCCATAGAAAAGACAGTTCACATTTATGTGCTATATTTCCAATCTGTATATCGGGAAGTATGTCTTAAGTTTTCAGCCATGGAATCTGAAATATCATTTGTTCAATAGCATTTAAACCAGGCCAAGGTAGACAATGCATATTCCATTGGCCATATCTGACTTGCCAAGATGGCTGTCTCCAAGTGGTGAACTGTGGCAAGCCATTTCTGTGCAGTGGCTTGACACTGGAATTGAAGTATTTTCTTTACATCAGCCTTAACATTTCTAAGCATTGCACTAGCATGCAGAACTGCTTCACATAAATGGCTTGCTCTGTGGAGGGAATGATGTGGCCTGGCTACCACTTGGTAGCCGTTTTGATTGTTTGTGTAGACTGGCTCATAGTCTGCAACCTTGAACTCGCTGCTTTCAGACAATCTGAATATAGCTGCTGAAGGATCCCCTGTGGAGCATCCTCTTCTAAAATAATACATATGAATCTCTCCCTCCTTATAAACCTATCCCTGCAAGACCTTTCTCCCTTTATGCAGGGCTGGCCCCACCATTAGGTAGCGTGAGGAAGTCAGCTCAGGCAGCAGATTTTGGGTGTCACAAAAGGGCAGCAAATGGTTAGTTATTTATTTTGTTATTATTGTCCTTTTACTGCCAGGGATTGGGAGAGGCGCTTGTGGGATTTTCTGCCTCACATGCCAAAATAACTTGACAGGCTTTGGATACTGTGGCCTTTGGCTTGGGTGCATGGGTGGGAGCAGCCATTGCTGTTCTACCTCAGGCAGTAAAATGTCTTGGGCCTGCTCTGCTTTTGTGTGTTAAATTAGTTTAATTTTCCTTTCATGTAGTTTTCTGCTGGACTGGCTAGCACTGCCATTGGATGTAGCTGCCTAGTGTTGTGTGTTGGCCTTCGAAAGAATCCTGTGTCTCAAAACAGCTGAGTCTCCTCCTACAATAAATTGAGTTTGGGTGGGGAGTGTCCTCACCCTCCTCATACAGTTGCATTCTTGTATCTGCACCTTATCCTGGTGCTCTGCTTTTCTCAGAGAGAAGGAAGGAAACTCGTGGAAGTTCTAAACTTACTATCCTTAGTTTGTTCTCTCTCTCTCTCTCCCCCCCCCCTCGTGTGTCCCATGACCCTTGCAGTTCTGAGACAAAGTGTGTGTGTGTGTGTTCTGTGATTTTATTTCATAGAAAGGAGAAGGCAAAACTTTCTCAGGAACATGAAAGCAAACTAATGCAATGAAAATCCCACGGGGCTTTCTGGCTGTAAAACAAGGCCTCTCTAAAGGACCAGGTCTGTGTCTGCTGGCTTTTGCAGAGCATGGCCTACCTTGATAGGATACTGTAGGCATAATAGGATGGCCATCCTGGGACTTGCCCTCATTAATTATATTATTAGTGCTTGTTTGAGACAAATGAAGCCAGAAACATATTGGCAGGGCATGTATTGAACGTTAAAATTTGTGTATGTTTTCCTCTTTTAAGTTGCTAGTTACACTCTTCTACAGCATCTCGACTTGATTTTTTTTTTCTCTTTTAAAAAATTTCTTCCTCATCTCCTTCTTTGCTAGTCCTCGGCTGATCAATTATTTAGCACATTTATCCTGGTTTGGAGCTCTTGAAAATGAGTTGTTTTAAATTAAATACATTTCTCTTTGAATCAAACTCAAATCCCTGGGAGCTTTTATTTATTTATTTATTTATTCATTCATTCATTCATTTCATACCTCTGCAATGAGCTTATGTTTGAAATGTTCACAGCATACCTGTAACTCCTGCATGTGTGGGGGTGAGTTTTTTGTCTCCCCTTTTGCTTTGCATATTTCAAGGCTTGTTCAAGCTGCTTTGTTTAGGGTTCCGCCTTTCCTCCTGCAGTGCAGCAGTGCCCTCTGCAACAACTTATCTGAATAATTGCAAAGAGAATGTATTATACAGACCAACATGACATTTCCTAAGAGAATTGATGTGGGTTAACTGCCTGTGCCATATCACACTGGCTTGTTTGGAAGCTTTTTGACAACCTTATATTACAGTTATAAGGCTGAATGATGGCCACACTTAGATGGAAACAAAAAAATAAGAAAAGCAGTTTATATGAAAGGCTGAGCTGGGGATTTTAATGCAGAGTTGGCTGAGAGTTGTGTAGCCAGCCGAGACAGAAAAATGTATTTCTCTTTAAACAGCATTTGTATTATTTCATGCTGACCACAACATCTCCCCAAAATGCATTTTCCAGGAGTAAAAGAACATATGTACATCATGGAGATGAGTTGGCTTTCTAATATGTTACAGTTTGATTCATCTTTTTGTACACAGAAAGGGATGAGGGGAGGGGAGATGCAAATATAATCCTGGGGCAGAATAGCCCTCAGGGAATTATCTGTGTTTGTTTGTTTGTTTTTTTTCGGGGATGGAGGGTGGAAACTGGATGGCATTCAGCTGGATGTTAATGATTCTCTGGGTCCCTAGATGTAAATATCACAGGGGTAATGCCCTAACGAATAAACACACCAGTCCTGGTACACTGGGATGTGTGACTGTTTGAGTGTGTACATGCTGGGTGATGTGCACGAGCATTGCTCCTCTTTGCCGAAAAGGGCTGGAGGCTCCACCATGATGTGTTCAGGGCAGGATTTTGGTGCAGAAGTCTGGGGCCCATTCTGCCTCCAAAGGCAGGAAGGCATTTGAAGTAAGTGAAGTAATTCTAGGGATGTATGTGAATCTCATTCCTGTTCACAAATCATGCAAACAGGTCCCATTCGCAACCCTGAACACAAACGTGATCAGGAATGTAATTTTGGGGGAATTTTTGCAATTTCCCAAACTTTCATCGTGTTCAAAAGTGCACACTTGCACAAATGTGCATTTCTCCCACATTTTCACACTTTAGCCCTATGGGGGGAAAGTGTGTATTTTGGGTACACACATTTTAAAATGCACATTTTTCCATATTGAAAATGCACATTTTTTTCTGATCAAAAAGAAAAAAAGACACTTGCATGTCTGATCAAAAAATGACACTTGCATGACACTTGCAGGATGCGAACGAGGTGAACTGAGCTTTGAGGAGGAATTTGGAGAGCCTCAACAAGCCTGAATATCACATGTTCACCCATAATACACATCACTATTTAAAGACTGCCCCCCCCACTGCAAAAGCAAGGAGGAGGAGCGGTGAGGGCTTTTGGTGGTACCATGCCCAAGGCCACTCAGAACTGTGGCACCATGCCTGAGGACAGAGTCTAAAATTACCTAACTGCACCACTGAAGTTCCAGAGTATTCCCTTCCCCTTATCTCACATGGAAGTACGGTTGCTATCAACCCTCCAGATGCAGGGTTGTGGGGAGGGAACTTGCCTAGGTGGATTTGTTTGTTTTTGGGTTTTTTTTGCTTGGGGACTAGTTGCTGGAAAACCAAGGAACAAATTCATTCTCTCATTATGGATAGACTCAAATGAGCTCTCTCCTTGGTAGTCACACGAAATTCAGAGTCCTTTTGGCCACAATAAACACCAGTTGGCTCTTACTTACATCAGAACTCATCTGCCATTTTGTTGCCTGTTCAACTTGTTTGGAGATCCAGGTGCACACCTCCAGACTTCACTGTATTCTCCACATGGTCACGCTCAGTGCATTAAGTGTGAAGCAGCCCTCAGTGTGACAGGAAAAAACAAAAGTGGACTGAATGAGTGGGTAGGAGAGGAATTTGACTGGTCATCTCCTGAGGCCAAACTAGATATGATGGTGGCAGGGCCATGAGATGCAGAGCCATCAACACAGAACTGTTCTAATCATGTAGAAAGAGGGAAGGTGTGTGGTGTGTGGGCAAAGCCGGCAGAATCCTTACCTTCCCACAGCTTCTTTCCCTAACCACTGTTCTCCTCAACTGGGTTCTGAGACTGAAAGTGACCTTGGCTGAACAAAAAGTCCTTACGGAGAGAAACTGTGAGGAGGTAAGCAATGGGTGCAGGAGGGTTCAATGCCTCTCATATGTGTGTGTTTAAAAAAAAAACAAAAAACCAAGAAGCCCCACTCTTCCCCTTTTCTACATGATTAGAGCATCCTGCCTGTAAATGTAGAACTGCTGCAACCACATCCAGTTGGACCCATGGCCATATTAATATTTTTTTTAAAAAAGTCAACCTATACTTAATTTCATATCCCAGTTAAATCAAAGTAGTTGGATTTAAATTAATTACTTATTGGTTACATTTACATCCTGCCTTTCCTGCAAGGTGGCATATATGGTTCCTTCCCCAACTTTATCCTCACAACAACCCTGCAATGTAGGTTAGGTGGAGAAATGGTAACTATCACAAGGCCACTCAGTGAGCTTTATGGCCAAATGGGGATTTCAGCCTACATAAGAAGAGCCATGCTGGATCAAACCAAAGGTCTATCTAGTCCAGCATTCTGTTTCCACAGTGGCCAACCAGATGCCTATGAGAAGCCCATGAGAAAGATATGGTTGAAATAGCACTCTCTTACTCATGTTCCACCCAATATACTGCCCCTGATCCTGGAGGTGGTATATGCCCATCATATTGAGTAGCCATTGATAGCCTTATTCTCCATGCATTTGACTAACCACCTCTTACAGCCATCCTAGTTGGTGGCCATTACTATGGCTTGTTGTTTCCCCAGTCCTTGTCCAACATTCTACCTCTGCTACTCAGACAGCTTTGGCTAGTGGGCATTTTAAAAGTAAATAAATAAATAAAACCTCTTCACTATGTTTAGTAGAAATGCCCCACTGTGTTGCTAAATGCTGGTGCTGTCCTAAATCAATGGAAATAAATGTAAAATGCAAGGTCTCCCTGAATACTAGGTTTTGTGGATAAACAGCAGGGGAGTGCCACTGCATTCATGCCCTTCTTTCTTGTTAGCTTCTCAGAGGCTTTTAGGCACTTGTTGGAAATGGGATCGGATGGATCCTTGGCCTGACCTAGCAGGGCTCTTCTTATGAAACTAACTTGCAAATCAATATATTTGGTACCAGGAAGCTAGCCTCATTTGCTGTTCTTTGCCTTGATGGGTATGTGCGTTGGGCTGTATATCTAGCAACAGCTTGTGCAATGAATATATTTCACGTTGCTATGAACCCTAGGTCAGGTCAGGGCATATTAGTTTCAGTCCCCTCTGCTTTGTGTAGCTGCACATGGAATGATTAAAGGCAGCCGCCGGCGAGATCACATCACTCCAGTGCTGAAGGAGTTGCATTGGTTACCAGTTGTTTTCCGGGCCAAATTCAAGGTGTTGGTTTTGACCTTTAAAACCCTATATGGTTCCGGCCCAGCCTATCTTAAGGAGCGCCTGCAGCAGCACCAGACAGGCCGCTTAACAAGATCAGCCTCGGATGGCCTTCTCTCTGTCCCATCAGCCAGGACAGCTAGACTGGTGGGGACGAGGGAGAGGGCCTTTTCTGTGGTGGCCCCCACTCTGTGGAACGCCCTCCCTAAGGAACTCTGTCATCCCCCCTCTTTAATGAGCTTCCGTCATGCATTAAAAACATGGTTGTTCAGGCAGGCATTTGGGGTGGGTTGGATATTTTAGAAAATGTTTTTATTGTAGAAGTTTATTGTTTTAAACTGTTTTATTGTATGCTGTACATCGCCCAGAGTGGCTGGGTGACCAGCCAGATGGGCGATTAATAAATTTAACAATAAATAAATAAATAAGAGAGATGTGATTTTATTAGCTATTTGACTGCCACTAATAGAAACTGTAAAGTATAATGGACATAAATAAGTTCAATAAAATGATGTAATGGATAAATTACTATGCAATCTCATTAAAAGTAAATTTTACTGAGTTTTACCATTCAAGTCATGAATATTCCCTCCATGGCCTGACAGAAAAGATATTTTTTTTACAATGGAAAAGAAGAGAAATGAGCCTAAATTCAAGGTGATTAAACACATGCAGTGCAGATCAGTTGATTGGAGATGTGTCACCAACTTTCATACTGTAGAAGACATGAGTACTAAATTCCCCATTTTACTACCTGACTTCTACCAATTTGCTGCCACAAGATTTGGTAATGATGTCTAATGGCTTAGATAGTTTTAACAGGGGATTGCTGGAACAGTGGCAACCCCTCTCCCCCCCCCCCCCGCTGGTGCTGCAGCAGTGGGGAAGCAAGGGGGGATTGGCCCCCAGATCCCCAGAAACTGCCTACCTCTGATGTAGATGAAAGGATGGGATTATGCCGATAAAAGCAGGCTGTGTTGTTAGTGGCGGCCATTGAGTTCTATAGGACAAAATACACAAGCTTTTATGACACAATTGGGAGGGGATTGACCCACTCTAGACAGTTTGGTCATCAGGGGAAGAAAGTAGGTTTAGCCTCCACTACAGTGATGTCCCAAAGTACATACCTGTATTTTCTTCCAAACACTGCAACATCTCAGTATTCTTCAACTGAAACACCACTGCATCATCACTATGGCAGGGCCAGCCTCCCAAACATGCACTGGCATCCCCTGGTCTGCTACAGAGAAGATGGCCACACTAGCTTCTATTTTCCTGCATAGGGTTTATGGATGACAGCAATTCAGGGTCCAGGCAAGGGTTTGGGTCCAGGAGGCAGAGGGTATGAGACAGTCTCTGAGTGCAATGACTGGGGCAAAGAGGAGGCAGCGTATGGCTGGGCAATTTACATGCCAATTCTGAATTCTCCCTGCCAGGGATAGGGCAGGAGGTGGCTGGAAATAACAGTGAGAGCTGATTCACATTGTAAGGAAATAATAGCACCCCAACTTGGTGTGTACCCAGGAATTGGCCCCCAAACACTAAGCCAACGTGATTTTAAGATCCCTTACAACTGAATATAAAAATGCAGAGGCAGGAATGGAATCCTGTTCCTCACATCCAGCTATTAAGAAAATAATAATCTCCACAGTTATGTAAACAATCTTTCCAGCCCAGACAAAATGGGAGTTTGGCAAACCAGTCCTGTGCATCAACCTCCACTGAAAACACACACACAGTTCATTGCAAGCATGACATTGTTTTGATCTCATGGCAGGTTGATGTGTGTACCTTGTCAGTCATATCCATATTCAATCTGTGCAGGAAAAACATCTTCACAGGTTGAAAAATAAGCCCTTACAGGGCTTGCCATTTGGTCTGTTCTGTTCACATTGAATTTGGGAAGTCATTAAATTGGTTCAACCATGAGGCTTCTTCAGTAGCATGGCCCAGGGCAATTACTGTCATAAGGCAGATGCCAGGATAATGCTTCTTTAGCATTAGGAAGAAGTACCTTCTTAACCGGATAGTTTGCAATCCCAGAGAACTAGAGTGTGTCCAGAGGTCATGACCTGTCTTCAAAGTACAATGTGGCCCTTTCAAAAAAAAAAAAAAGGTTCTTCAAAAGACAAGGTTAAAAAAAAATGATAGCATTTATCATTTAATTATCATAACATTAACATGATGCTATTGAAACAAGATATTGTAATTTATCTCCAGATCCTGCTGCTTTATAATGCTAATGCACAGGGCTTCAAAAACTTGCAGGCTCTTGGGCACTTTCTATCTTTTGATCCAAATTTGATTGCATTATATTTTCACCCAAGGTATTGCTGCATCCCTGGCCTTTTAAAATCCTTCTCATATTTCTATCAAACGTGCATTTCTACTAAACAAAACAAAAGCCAGCATTAAACAGATGACAATTGTCTAGAGCTTTCAGGAAGAATGTAGAAAATGGACTCTTAAAAGAGGTGCAGCAAACATACTTGGAAAACTAGTCCAGGATAATTTTGAAAATCCTAGCTGTAGATGAGATGACTATTAGCTATCCCTCTGACACTCTGTAAGGCTAATTCACACATGCATATTTCATCACTAGATACTAGTCATTATTCAATGGCTTCCAGTTCAATTTGTGAACTGGCTCCATTAAGTATTGCACTGCCCTCACTTAAGCACCATATTATGGGAGATACATGGCTGCTACCAACCCACATCTTTCCCACCTCTTCACAGTAATGTTTAGTTAAACAAGATGGGTGGTATGACATGCATTCAGCATTTTCCTGCCACTGCTCTGCTTCATGGCTGCCTTTTGCTGATGGGGCAGGTGGAATGCTGTGTGTGATGATGACATCATATACTATGTCTTCTTTATCTAACTATTACCTGGGAAACAATGGAGAGTTTCGTAGTGGAGGAGAAGGGCATGTATGCCTTAAAATGTCTACCTATGTTCAGCTGGTCCATGTTTGAGAATAATGTGTTTTGTTTGTTTCATCAATGCAAAGTTTTGTTATTCACTAATACTGTTTGAGCAATACATATATATTTTGTGGTACTACTTTGTGGTATCTGGCTTGAGGGGTGTGTATAGAACCTGGGTCTTGCGACGGGGCCCTGTACACTAGGGCAAACCCACCCCCATCCCCAAATGTGGAAGATAACCCCTCACCATTCGGTAATCCCTCCCTTCACTTAATGGCTACCACCATTAAACTACAGCTCTTTTTAAACATACACCTCCTTTCCCCCTAGAGTATCTGGTCACTAGGCATGAGGCAAAACAGATCAGAGGTGCCAGAAAAGTAAACAAAGATATATAGTATTTTATTAAAAAGAAAACAAGAAAGCTTATTATTTTAAGAATATTGTCCCTACTTTTAAACAGGGTTTCTTTCTATACAGTTACTTTTACCACCAATCAGGTGTTGGAAACCCCAGTTCCTATTCCTAACCAAACCTTCAAATAGCAGTCTTCTCTCTGGTCAAGGCTTAAATAGCAGGCTTCTCTCTGGTCAGCTTTGACTTCTACCTGGAACCTTCAACTCTGTTCCCCAGGCTTCTCCTGAAGTCTTCAGTTGGATCCAGCAGCTGCTCAGTTTTCAGACTACTGCCACCAACTATTACTCAAGCTTCAGCTCTTTCCGCCGGAGGCTGCTCCAGGAATTTTCCTCTCCCCTCTTGGAGGCCTTCTTTAGCTTCTGTGTCACATGCTCTGATGCTCAGCCTCCTGGCTGATGTCTTCTTCAGGCTCCTTGGGCTCTAATGAAGACACCTCCTTAGGCAACTCTCCAGTCCGACTCCTCCTGACAGACACAGACTCAGATTCCCCCTTGCCAGACTCTCTACAGCTCCTTATATTCATTCTAGTCAGAACCCTCCAGCCAATCAGGTTTGGGGTAGCCACCATTCCATCATCTCTCTGTAAACTTCCAACCAATGGGCATCTTTAGAATGTTCAGTTTATTCCCCAGTCAGATGATACCCATTTCAGTCCTACCATTCCTTCTAAATAGAGAGAAACTGGCTTCATTTTCACCTCCTAGTGCTAACAGTAACTGCCAATTTGCCAGCACACCATATTTACAATTTAAATATTGTAACATTTAATTAGGCACAAGCTTCAAGCACAAACCATGCATTTTTCTTTTACTGTTAACCAATCCAGACCGAAGTGGTTGAAACAAAACACAGCACTTAAACTTTTACCTCAGTTTTACCTCAGTTTCTTCACAGGGTGCTTGAGGGACCACAATCCATACATTCATTCTTGAAGTGCAGAACACTCAGCTGGGATTTATAAATTTGTTGCTGAATGGGTTCTACCCATACAGCCTTTGTTTTCTCCATTGGTCAGGTAAATCACAGACACACCTCTTCAGGTAAGAGAAACATGCTAGTCAGATGGAGCAGGAATACAGTGGAGGCTGGTGGCTCTGATATCAGTGAGGCTATGAATCTGCTCCAGGTTTCAGTCAGAACCAGTCAGAACTCTAAAGGAGTTATCCAAGGTGTGTCATACCTTGGATAGTTCCTCTAGAGTTCTGACTGGTTCTGACTGAAACCTGGAATGGATTCACTGCCCTATTGACACTAGAGCCAGCAGCCTCCCCTGTGGGAATGTTTTACCCATCTCAGTTCTCTATAAATGATATATAAATACTCAGATTACTATTACTAATAGAACTACTGCTAGAGACTTAGTGCAGGGGAAGATAACAGGCATATTTGAATTGGTCAGGGTTGGAGAAGCTCTCAGTGGCTGCATCCCAGTGGTGGGTGGGGCCAAAGGCAAAAGGGGTGGTGCCAAAATACCCCAAATGCCAGCATATTTTAGCTTAAAGATCTTAGTGCCAGGAACTAAGCCTTAGGAGAGGCATCTCAACTGTTTAGAATGGGGAACATACCATGCAAAATCCAGGAAACCACCAAATGACAGGTGGTCCACAGAAAGGGTGTGTGGCCAGGAAAAGGGGGCACAGCCATCTGGGAAACTCTGGAGGGCCAGGTTTGGCCCATGTGCCTGAGGTTTCCCAGACCTGGCATAAGAGCTTTAGGGCCAAACTACATTTGACATTGGAGCTCCATATTTGGAGCCCCTGCTGTAATTTTCTTTTTTATATAAATTAGAGCTATGCACAGATGGCCTCTCAAAATTCTCCACCTTATACACATACATAAATTTGGGAGATAATTTCACGGAATTTCTTCAGGGGAAGGAGAAATCCTCAACGGTTTCTCACAGGTAGGGCTCCCCATTGGCAGGGCTTTTAGCATAGCTTCTTTCATTTTTAGTAAAGGGCTTTTGGATTATTCGTGCTGCAACAGCATCAACTGTGTTGGTAGCCTGGCCCCTATTTTGCATCTGCTGCAATGCAGGGGTGTGTGGGTGCAGGGGAGGGTAGTGTTGTGTCAAGTTCCAGGGATGAGGTGGAGTTAGTGCTTTGCCAAAATCTACCCTCCAATTTCCAGAAAGTTTTCTTCCCCTCATGAAAGGGGCTTCCATTATTCTGCCTCATTCTCAGGACAGTCTATAATTTATGCTGAATTTCTTTTGGTGGTATTTTTGCGCTTACCTAATCACAGCTAGCCACCCAGGCTGCCTGCAGTTCCTGATCTGAAAAAGCCCTAAGGGGGGAATTAGCTCATGATGCCTTCCACTAGGCTTCAGTTGAAGTGTAGGGAGCTGAGGAGACTACAGGCTGCCACAGAGAGGACTGTACAATGAAGAACAGGACACTTGTGCTCATTCCTCAGCCACCTCCTAAGTAAGGTAAGACCAAGAAACCCAAACCCAGCCCATGAGAATTTCTCCAAAATTTCTTCAGTATTGAATTTATTTTAGAAAGCAACTTCTCATCTATCAAATTGAATAAGAATGGTAGAAAAAAATGTGGGAGAAATTTTTGGCACAGCACTAGTATAAATGGCTCATTTTGGTCAGTGCTGTAGTATGGGGCTCTTTTCCTACCCACAGTGGTCTTGATATAGTTCTCCCCACCCCTGATGTAGGGATGTGCGAACTCATCCCTGTCTGGGTTCTCCAGATACCTGCCCAGCCCCTGCCCCTGCTCACCAGTCCCTGGACCATGCTTGAGCCCCTCCCATTCTTGCTGAGCAGCCAGCACTCACCCCAGTAGCCTCGTTGAGCTCTGCGGTCACCTTTTTTCTTTTTCTTTTTAAATGGCAATTGCAAAAATGCAAATGTTTTTGTATTCACGAAAATGCATGTTTTTGTGAATGTGCATATTCGCTTGCATGAAAGTGCGCCTTTTGCATATGTGCATATTTGTGTGTACAAAATGCACATTTTTACACAAACATGCATTTTAGTGCACATGCAAATAGGCACATTTGCAAAATGCACATTTTTGCATAAGCGAATGTGCGCATTTGCAAAACTTGCATTTCGTGCATGCACAAATATGTGTATTTTTGTGAGCAACATTTTATTTTTTTAAAAAATGGTGACCGCAGAGCTTGACAAGGCCATTGGAGTGAGTGCAGGCTATTCGCTGAGTGCAGGCAGGGGGCGGGCAGGGGCAAGGGCCTGGTGGGTGGGGCGTGGGGTTGCAGGCAGGGCGGTTCTGCAGATTCCCAGACTGAATTGGGCACCCACACCACTCCTACCCTGATGCTACTACTAGCCATAAAAGGGAAAGCCATCCAAATGTAAGCCTATAGGTTTTCTACACCATGGCTATTGCTAAGCCTGGGCAGTGAACTAAGTCTGGGCAGGGGGTGAGGATGACCTGTATTGTGCCAAAGTTGTCCTCATTCTTTTGCACAGTTCATTGACTGTACTCATAGTTGTGTGTCTGTATTTTAAAGAGATTCTCTTTGAAACGACTGCGACTTCTTGTATAAATCCTCTCCACTTGTGTCAAATTAACAGGACTGTTAAAAGATTTTTTTGGGAATTGCAAGTTTTCGCACTCTTGCAGAAGCTGACAGCCATCAGCACCAGCACAGAGAACTAATTAACAGGTGCTGCTATCCAACTATGAAAGTGATCTTTTACAGAACAAACTTTTTCTCTCACTTGGGGGACCCTAAATTAATTTCTAAACCAAAGCATTTGGCCAGTGTTTATTTCAGCACTTGTTAACCATGCATGATCAAAGTGATAATTTAAATGTCATAAAATAAAAACTTTTGGTTTTCTTCCTGTTGTTTTTTCAAATTTCAGATCATCTACAAAGACTGAAAATGTTTTCATCTTGAAATGAACGTTGAGGTTTATACCAATGTAAACCGGTGATTTCTGGGGTGGGTGGGGCAGGGCGGGAGAAGGCTCCAAATATTGTGAGCATAGGAGGGGGGAAACATGCATCGGCAGTGAATTTTCAAAGACCTGAAGTAGGGAGGAATTCATGTATATACGGAACTATCATACCCAAGGCTATCTCACCAACATTGCACTAAATGACAAAGGTAGTTCTGTTGTTTAGCAAGAGACTTACCCAGTTTTGCTCCAATGACTTAGGGTGGCAATGTATAGAGGACAAATCCTCTATTTGAAGTTGTCCTCTACTTGAAGTGCTGTCTAGCCCAGGTCTAGTTTCAACATAAAGAACCATAAGAACAGAGAGCACGGCCTTGAACTTACCCATCAACATTAGCACTTGGACAGCTGACTTAGTAGGCATACAGGTCACCTGGTCACAGTCTTCCTCACTAAGCAGATATGTATTGCATTTCTATTTATATTACAGTAATTATTTCTAAATGTGTATCTATACCTATAAGTTAGCATATGCAAATTTTACAAATCTGTGCCCTCTTATGTACTCTGTTTTGGTAATGCCTTTTCTCTGTGTTGATGATGCATATGTGGGCACCTTAGAATGACTAAGGCCACCTAGATGCCTTTCACATGTGCAATCCCTTGGACATTCAGAGATGGAGCAGAATCAATGAAGAATACTCTGTTGTGAAAAGGGGGGTCATTAGGGCCTGGCAGTGATCCTTGGGATAAATCCACATCTTGCTGTAGTCATGCCACATTCCTTCAATGCCACACAAAAGAAATGCTGAGATCTTGTCAGATTTTTCTCCATGTGACATTCTGAGCCTGCTGTTAATATTGGTTCCTGATGAGAATCCATGGGAAAGCAAGCTGAGGGAATAAGAGCAGCAGCATGGAGGAAGGAGCAGAGGGAGATGCCATCAGCTTCCAGGGAGGAGAAATAAAGTGAGTATAATTCCCCTTCCCTCTCAGCTAAGGCTACCTTAGGGAGTGCCTTCTCCCCTACATCCCAGTCGGCCACCTAAGGTCCTCTGAGGGCTATCTGCTGTGGCTGCCTAATGCGAGATTGGCAGCCACATGCAAGAGGACCTTTTCCTTTGCCACCACTCAGTTGTGGAATGACCTGCTGGTTGAAATGCGCCTGCTGTAGGGATGTCAGAGAATTTCTCCACGAATCTCCGGGAGGCCGAATGCCAACGCATTCGCCCCCCCGAAATTGGTGGAGAAACGGTCCGCCCCCCCGCCCCCCGGGATGGGACTTACCTTGAGCGAATATCCCTGGCGGCGGCGGCTCCCAGTGGCGGTTCGGCGGTGGTTTGGCGGCGGCCGGTCTTCCGACTAGCTGCCGCCATCGCCATTTCCAAGTTAAAAAAACAAAAAAAACCCAAACGTGATAGGCTACATAAAGATTTACGTAGCCTATCACGGCTAGATTTTCAAAAAACACCATGATAGGCTACGTAAATGTTTACGTAGCCTATCACGGCTGACTTTGGGTAAAAAAAAGCGCGTACGCAAATGGCGGCGCCCATGGGTGCTGCCATTTGCGTATGTGCTTTTTTTTTTTCCAAAGTCAGCCATGATAGGCTACGTAAACATTTATGTAGCCTATCACGGCTGACTGCAGGCCAGGGACACAAACGGCGGCGGCTACGGCCGCCGCCGTTTGCGTCCCAGCAGGAGAAGGGGTTTCGCGGTCGGAGAGATGGGGCGCTCCCCCCCGGCCAGAATTTCGGCGGGGAGGGATGGGGCACCTTCCCCCCGGCCAGAATTTCGGCGGGGAGGGACGGGGCGCCTCCCCCCCCCAGAATTTCAGGGGGAGGGACAGAGCGCCTCCCCCACACTGCGAAGCAAGCTTCGGGATCAGGTAAGTGACTTTCGTCCATCCCTAGCCTGCTGACCACGTTAAAGGCTTTTAAGCAGGCATTAAAGATGCTGTTATTCCGGCAGGCTTTCCCTTTTTAGAACTTTTGTTGCTTTTGCTGACTTTTGTAAATTATTTTTAA
Source organism: Heloderma suspectum (assembly GCF_057233095.1). NCBI lineage: Eukaryota > Metazoa > Chordata > Lepidosauria > Squamata > Helodermatidae > Heloderma > Heloderma suspectum. Next base: position 259,777,085 of record NC_139461.1, read on the forward strand.
GCAGTGTTATTTTAAGCTGTGTTTATTGTTGGATTTTTTAAACAAATTGTTTTTAGTTCAAAGTTGTTTTTAGTTATATGTTGTTTGTCTGTATATTTTATGTACATGTTTTTTTAAACTTTGTATATTGTATTTTAATGTTTTAACTTTTGTAAACCACCCAGAGAGCTTCAGCTATGGGGTGGTATAGAAATATAATAAATAATAAAAGCAATAATAATGGGCCTAATCCCCACATTTGTGGGAGGTTTTTTTCTGTATTCATTGGGTTTCTGTGCTGAGCTGCATGTGGAAAAGACGGATTCTTGGATCAAACCTTTTATTCATAAAAAGCAGGATCATGGGGTGTATGTGCTTGTGGAAAGCTGTTCAGCTTGCTCACACCACATATAGTAGATCTCTCTGTGTGTGCACATGTGTGTGTAGGCTGTATACTCCAGATGGTTAGCTTTCAATGCCATATTTTATGCTTTCTCTGTAATACTTCCCTTCCACATAACCCCCCCCCCCCAACAATCCCAGAATAAAACACTGAGAGTAGCTAGAATTATATTATATATATATGTTTGATTAACAGGAACCACCTACTTCTGGCCATTGTATGAGAGAGTCTCCCGTGTTTAATATTTCTTTTATGCATGTATTTCCTTCTCTCCTACTTCCACTGCTGCAGAAATGTGACAAAGCCTCTTAAATTCAGAAATGTTATTTGAACAAAGCCAAGTAGTTCTGCTGTCTAAACAGCAAATTCTGATAATGAGCTGGGAAATGAACTGGCTTAAAATGAACAACTCTCAAATTATCCTGTTGCAGAGAAATGAGCCTTTTAGAAGTTTGCTGTTGTAAAGGTCAGCATTGCTTCTGAGAATGTATTTCCCTGAGATGCTGGAGTCCTGCAAAACATAAAAACAGATGTAATTTTTAGGCCTTTGTTTTGATATCAGTAAATGCTCCTCACCCTTTATCCATTGGTTAATACAAAGAGGAGCAACAGCAGTTCATGTTGTACTGCTTATTAGACTGGATGTTTTTAAAGCATTCATTGAGACTTACACTTTACTATGGACCTATAAACTGGTCATGTCTAGAAGAAAATTGTCCAGATTTTTACTGTCACTGAATTCCATGGAAAACACACACAGTGCTATTTTTCGTGCTGAAATAATAATTGTCCTGGTCAGGAATTATCATGAAGTATTGGTGGCGTCATACCATTATAGATCTATCTATCTATCTATCTTTTTTAGTTTCGGTAGTAGTTTTTGGTACTAAATATTTCAGTTGACTCTTCTTTAAAATGCTGTGTGCCCTTGTTTTCAATAAATTCATTCAATCTGTGGTTTTATTTAAATTACTTCAGGCCAAAGGTTGCAATTGTTTCCCTTTTTTGCTATTATTAGGTGCTATTATTTCCAGCATGAGTTTGTTTTTTTATTTTTAAGTGGGATAGTACTTTCTGTTCTCACTCTGAATGGAACAATGATGCAGCCAATCAGATTTGACTATGTGAAAATATCCCAAAACTAATTTAGAGGGAGGGTGCTGCTTCCTGCCCTCACACTGAATGGGCAGACACGTTTGCCCTATTTCTGTCCTTGCGGGGTGAGGGCACTTTTTGCAACTAACAAAGTCTTAGACAAAACATGCCCTCTTTCAAATTGGTACTAGTCCAATATTGAATAGGTAAATCATTCCCAGTGCCACTTTTCATGCTCCTCTATATCTTTGAACCGCCAGTTTCCTTGCCACAACTCCATATATTGATGCTGTGCACCCACTTTTATGCTGTTAGGATATCACATTGCCTCCCCCTCAATTTGTGAGTATTATGAAAACTCTTTTATATAATGTTTTCATGTGAACAAACATCTTGTGGCCCATTTGCAGGTTATTGCCTCCAGCCCCCTGATGTGTGATAGATGATGAGAAAAGTGCTCTCTGTCCAAGAATTTCAATGTGAGCTTCTCCAACCGAGCCTGCTCAGTGTAGCCGCACACCACAGTTTAGTGGGAATAATGAAAAGAGATGCTCAGTTTTATTACTCTAATATGTGAATTCTCTGCAGCCCATTGCAGGCTTATTGCTGTGTCTTTTAAGGACTCTGGAGGCAGCTGACAGTTTATAAAGTGTATAAGCTTAAATTTTGCCAATGTAGTTGCATTCTGTATGTACTCAATCACATAGGGCAGCATTTCCCAACCTGGTAACCCCCAGACATTTTGGATCACAACCCCTAGCATTCCTGATCATTGGCGAAGTTGGCTGTGGCTGATGGGAGTTGAAGTTCAAAACACCAGGAGAGCACCAGGTTGGGAAAAGCTATCATTTGTTGTTGTTCAGTTGTTCAGTTGTGTCTGACTCTTCGTGACCCCATGGACCATAGCACGCCAGGCCTTCCTCTCCTGCGCTCTTTCCCGGAGTGTGCTCAAGTCCATATTCATTGCATCGGTGATGCTATCTAGCCATCTCATCCTCTGCCGTCCCCTTCTCCTTTTGCCTTCAATCTTTCCCAGCATCAGGGTCTTTTCCAGGGAGTTTTCTCTTCGCATTAGGTGGCCAAAATTTTTGAGCTTCAGCTTCAGTATCTGTCCTTCCAATAAGCAGTCAGGGTTGATTTCCTTTAGGATGGACTGATTGGACCTCCTTGCAGTCCAGGGGACTCGTAAGAGTCTTCTCCAGCACCACAGTTTGAAAGCATCGATTCTTCGGTGCTCAGCCTTCCTTATAGTCCAGCTCTCACAGCCATACGTTGCTACTGGGAAAACCATAGCTTTGATTATACGGACCTTGGTCGGCAAGGTGATATCTCTGCTTCTTACTATGCTGTCTAGATTTGCCATAGCTTTCCTCCCAAGGAGCAAGTGTCTTTTAATTTCATGGCTACATTTGCCATCCAGTGCAGACTGGTGGCACCGATTTTGGTTGGACTGTAAATCCATTCTGAGTTTTAGTTAAAACCAGTCAGAATGCTAAAGGAGCTATCTAAGGTGCAGAATCCTATCCCCAAAAATAGGTTCAGCACCTTGGTTAACTGGTTACGAAAGGATCTGGCTGGTTCTGAATGGATGCACAGCCTCACCAAAATTGGTGCCACCAGCCTCCACTGTAGGCACCTATAGTCTCATATCTGGGCCTTTGGTCATGCATGCCTATAATATCTTCTCTGGTTGCTGCTTCCCTCAATTCCCTTAGGTCTCTTCTCCGGGCCAATGTCTTTAAGAATACCTTTTCTGGACTGTCTCTACACTTACTTTACCTTACCTACTGTCCAGCTGCTATTTGATTATCCACCCTAACACAATCCTTTGACCTCTCCTACTATCCCTGTCTTAGCCAACAAACCTGGATTATAAGGTCCTCTGCATAGGGACCACATTACTTCTAATTTTTGCATTGACCGCACAGCCGGTGCAGTGTAACTAAACCAGGGCTTAGTGTACTGCGTAATGAAACCACCAGCCAGAAAAAAATTATTCATAGAATTAACTCAAATTGTGCACCAAACAGTGAATTCTATGTCTCTATATACTACCAAATGTTTGCTTATTTGTCGTTATTTATTCTGCTACTCTAGGTGAGGCAAAGAGCTATGTAGGACACTGAAATACTACCCTCTGCCACTGCAAATCCTCCTCAGCCCTCAGCCCATCTCAGAGGTTTGAGTCTCAAAGATTTCCCTACTTTGAAGGGAAAAGATCTAGAAATGTGTATGTGTGTGTGTTTTAAATAAAAACACAGCTTCTTCAGCTGCTCAGTTTTGCACCCAATATCAAATTCTGTGCTTCCATGGCTTGCAGAATTCACAAATCCCGTGTTTAATGGATAATGAGGTACGTTAGCCGTTGCAGTAGCTGCAACAGGTAATGTGAGATGGTGGTGAGGGAAATGCCCTCTTGTTTATTATTTTGCCTGTGTGCAGTTGCCTGGTCTCACCACACTTTATTGCTGTCCACCTCCCTAACAGCAGACTCCCAAGGAGCTAGCCATCTTATTTATTTATTTGCCAGTCACTCATGAATGCAGGAAATGCCTTTGAAGCTCTCTTATTTATCAGTGTGGCTGATGAAGGAATATTGCACGTCTTTGTACTTTATTCTGTTTGATCTTACTACAGTGACGCCGACTCTCCCTGCCAAGCTACTTGCTTAGGTCTCCATCTTTGATGTGCGTTAACAATACTTTCCTAGGATCCCTTTTGATGCTTCCTGTAAGATTTCTCTTACATTTTTCGTCATGGCAGAGCAAATGCTTTCTGATGCAGAAGCTAGGCTGGCTGATCTGCCACTAACAATATCTGTGCTGGCGACTTCACACAAAGCTCACCGTCTCCTCTTTTATTGATGTTCAATTACTGACCCCAGTTAGAGATTCCATTAGTGCAAACTGAAGCGGTTAATGTTATCATCGAATTACTTATTTTTACACACATCAGAATGACACTGATAAAGGGAGAGAGCATGGAATGAATCGCATTATGACTGGGAGGTTACAAATTTGGTAGGAAAACCAGAATTGAATCCAGTGCATCTGACCAAGGCTGATTACACTAGAAGTGGCTTGTAGGAAGCACTCATCTCCAAAATGTTGGCTTGAGCAAACATCTCTCATTTTACAAACACAAGGCTGACAGCCCTCTCCTCCCGCACTTGAAGATTGACAGTTATTCATGTTCTTACTCTAGCAGAATGCGGTAGAGTTTCTACCCCTCTAGAACAGCCCAGGGAATGCTCAGGAATTAAAAATTAGTCTTTAGGATATTACTGTGGCAACCAACTTGGAAAACACATCATCAAAAATTCTCTTAATGAATATTAACAGTGGTGACTCAGAGGAATCTACATATCTGTTTCTGGTTAGCTCCCATAAGACCTGTTATAGCAGTTCTTGTACAGCATAATCTGGTACTCATGTCTGCATTTCCTTACTATCTACTAAAGCTAAACTTTCTAACCTAGGAATTTTAGGGCTCATAACGATGACATTATGCATTATATTCCACTCAGTGACAGCTGGTGGAGTGAAGGGCAGTAGGCAGAGGCAGAGGTAGGTGGAGTCAGGGATAATGAGCAAAGCCCAGGGTAATTACAGGCAGAGCTAATGGTAGGAGGAGCCAACTGATTCTCCTTTTGTCCTCCTTGCAGGACAGTTAGCCAATGCAGTAAAATTACCTGGTATCTAACTGAATTGAAGAATAGTATCCTACTTTAGTTCAGAGAAGTTACATACTGTCAAACATGGCTCTGTGCTGGGGGAAAAGATGTGTGTCCAGCAATCAAAATCCTTTAGTTAGGGCACCCTTGGACAAGAAGTTTGGCTCCAGCCCTTTGAAACATAGCTTGTCGGCAAAACTCAGCTTTGAAAAATTTGGTATCTGGTAGGGCTATGCACCGCTTTGGCCTGAGCCCTGAGTCTAAGCGGGTTGCTTTGGGTCACTTTGAGCCCCTTCTGAGGCGAAGTGGAGGGGCATGAAGTGACCCGGAGTGGGTCAACGGCTCCCCAAAGCAATTGGTGTGCTTTGGAGCTTCGGCATCCCTGGTCCAGCTGCTCCAGGTCCTTACCTTACCTGATCCTCCGCCACCGCCTCCGTCGCCGCCATTGCCATCCTCACCACCATTGCCATCCTTGCTGTCACCCTCGCTGCCGTCCTCGGCCGCCGTCCTCACCGTCTTCTCTGCCGCCGTCCTCGCCGCCGCCAACTCCTGAGGCCTGAATGCGCGCGCCAACTCTTATTGCAGGGACTCGGTGAAGACAGCAGCGATGATGGTGGCGACAATGGCGACAGCAGTGATGGCGATGACGGCAGCAGCAGCAATGGTGATGACTGCAGCAGAGAAGGTGGTGGCGGCGGCAAGGTAAGGGGTTTTGCATAGGGATGTATGAAACACTTACCTGGCTCTGTGCTGGGGCATCTGTGGTCGGGGGGAGGTGCTCCGTACCTTTCCCCGGAATCCTCCCTGGCCAGCTCTGCTCCGCAGTGGCTCTGCAGAGCTGCTGGCCAGGGCCAGTTACAGCCAGAGTTCCGGCCGCAGCTGGACTGCTGTGGCCACAAATGACAGCCGTCGTAGCGGCCGCCATTTGCGTCCTTGCAGGCCATTGTGATAGTCTATGTAAGTATTTACATAGCCTATCACGGCAAAGAGCAGGGACGCAAATGGCGGCCGCTATGCCATTTGCGTGGCTGCTTTTACCGTTTGCGTCCCTGCTGTTTGCCGTGATAGGCTACGTAAATACTTACATAGCCTATCACAGCGGCCTGCAAGGATGCAAATGGCGGCTGCTACGACGGCCACCATTTGCGGCCACAGCAGCCCAGCAGCGGCCAGCTAGGAGACCAGCCGGAGCCACTGCTGCTGCCGGAGCCACCACCGGAGCCACCACCGCCGCATCTACCCCAGGTAAGCTCCGTCCCGGGGGGATTCCGCAGGGTGGCGGGGGGCAGGAAGCCATTCTGCCACGGATTCCGGGGAGCCGGATTCTTTAGAATCCGGCCTCACTGGAGTCTGTGGCAGAATTCTCTGCCATCCCTAGTTTTGCATGGGGGGTGGTGGTCAGGAGGGACCCAAAGCAGAGTTCGACATCTGAAGACTGCTTTGGGTTCAGGGCCGAGTCGGGTTGCCCCCCCCCCGAATCAGCCTGAGCCAAATTGGGCCCACCTCCGAAGCCATGAAGTGGCTTCCGAATCGGATCGGGGGGTCTCTGCAGTCTGCACAGCCCTAGTACTTGGAGCAGTTCCTCCTCTTTTCATGTTCTGAATAGAAAGCTAGTCTGATGCTTTTTCTGTCTTTCAAAGAGTTCAGTTGTCCTGTTATTGAAATTTCCTTAATCATCTCTTTCTCCATGGGCAGCATTTCCAAGATTCTGAGCCTGTTTTCTGAGATGGTGTTCTGCAAGGAAGTATTTATCCTCTTCAGAGCTGAGAAGGTCCACTCTGCTTCTGCTATTATCATTGAAGTGATGATCAGGATTCCTAGCAATGTCACTGTTTGCTCCAAAGTTGCCTCCAGATTGTTCTTCAAAAAGATGTGCAGGAGTGCTGAAATATCCCACAAGTAGAATGATTCCCTCTTGTACAAGATGGAAAGCTCGGTCTTCAGTCTATCCTTCTGCAGTATTGGATAGGTCTCTATAGCTTATCAAGTACTTGGTGTAGGAATCTTCGATGATGTGCTGGAACCAAACTCCCCTGTAGCACTGTTTCACTTGCTAGATGATGTGTAAATGCAAAACTTTATTTTGCATATGCAATGATGATGTTGCAGACTTCTGTTGCAATGCGATCCAGGGTCTCCTTCATTTTGCACTGGCCAGCTAAGATTGCTAAGGTAACTCAGAAAACAAGCTTCCAGTGGAATCTTTTATTGAATAGATGGTGTTCATAACGTCTGTGGTAGCTTTCCAGACTGCTACAGAATCAGTGGCTGTTCTCTGAATTTGATGCTAGTGCTGTGCCGAAAATTTCTCCCACATTTTTTTTTACCATGCTCATTCCATTTGATAAAAAAGAAATTGCTTTCAAAAAGAAATTGAGTGGTGAAGAAATTTCAGAGAAATTCTCATGGGTTAGGTTTGAGGTTCTGGTGCCTACCTTACTTAGGAGGTAGCCAAGGAATTTGTGTGAATGCCCTCATCTCCCTGGTAGCATGTAGTCTCCTCAGCTTCCTACACTTCAATTAAAGCCCAGGGGAAGAGATCCTGAAGAAATTCTTCCCATAGAATCTTTTTAGCTCTGGAAGTGCAGGCAGCCTGAGAGGTTAGCAATGATTAGGTAAGCTCAAAAATGAATTATAAATCACCCTGAGAATGAGGTAGAACAATGGAAGCCTCTTTCATGGGGGAAGAAAACTTTAAGGAGCTAGACACAACACTGCCCCCGTCACACCTGTATTGTGGAGGATGCAAAATGGGAGCCAGCGTACCAACACAATTGATGTTGTTTCACCAACAAACAAACAAACAAACAAACAACCCTGTTACAGAAAAAGAAAGAAACTGTGCAACAACCCCTGTCAATTGTGAGCCCTGCCTGTGAGGAACTGTGGAGAATTTCTTCTCCCCCGGAGAAACTTCATGAATTTGTTTCCTCAGTTTCTCTAACCACAAATAGGGTGGAGAATTTTGACAGGCCACTTCTGCACAGCTCTAATATATACATGGGGGGAATCAGATACAGGAACCTACCATCTTTGTCCAGCATTTGAGGGAATGCCCTGGCCTCATGGACTGTGCTGTTATGAAATATCTGATATTATTTGAGGAGCCTTTTTCTCACAACTGCTTCCTTCAGCGTTCATCTAGAACTTTCATCTAGAGACCATTTTTTAAAGTTGTTTTATTCTTTCTCAAGGTTATGTGCATGGGGGTGGGGGTGAGCTATAGAACCATGGTAAGCAAGTGAGTATGAGGAGAGACTACTTAAGTTGTGTACTGGTTCAGGGAATGGGAGAGAGACAGTTACAGATGCTGGGGATACTGGATTGGGCGGGGGGGGGCTCTGGTTGGTGGGAGTGTGCTTTCTTCCCACCCTTGCTAACAATCCTCCCCTGATTCAACTTAAGAACTATAACAATATTATCCACACAGGATAAACAGGTTCTGAAGCTGAGCCCTGACTAAAATTAAGGATTGGAAAATCTGTTCACCCATTTTGTGAGAAAAGATTTTGAATCCCTTTTCATAGTGACTGAAGGTGTTGTGATGATCTGCAACTTTTCACATTGTAGTATTTTATTATGGAAACTAAATCCACCAACAATATTGTGCATCCCTTTGAGAACTGTGACATCTTCCATTGATTAGGCTGACACCATTCCCTGCCTTTTATGCCATAGCGGCCAGCCCATTCCAATAATCTGCTTCTTCCACTGCCCTTTCATTTGTTTTGCAGGTCCCATGGAAGAACAATTCTTTACTGCTGTTTCCTTCCAGCAGGCCTGCCAAATGGCAATTCCTGCTAGCTGGAGACCAATAAATGAGCTTGCCCTAAAAGTATATAATAGGCTTCAGAATTTTGAACCCTGCCCCCTGTTGTTGATTAAAAACTTGTAGGCTGTAGGCATCAGGTTTTTCAGAGTCCTACTTTCTCTCAGGAATTCAGATGCAGCCAGCTTCCTTCATCTGAGCACTTCCTATAGGCCTGTGTCCTATTCGCAATGGCCAAGGCTGGCTCGACACTGCTGTGCTTTTCATATGTAGATGGCAATTTATCACTTGAATATCACATTTCATGTTGGCTATCACTGGTCATGCCTTGTAACCATGTCCAAGTAATGCCCAATGGTTTGGAGAGGCACTTTACACATGGGCTGATGAACTTTGTATAAATCCTTCCTTAGACAGGGGCCCCATCTACATGAGCCTTTTACTCCAGGGTGGCTGTGAGTCAAGGTCCCTGCGAGACTGTGAGACAATGTAGTCACCACTTTGCAGCCATCTGTGGTTTTCTCCAGGAAAATGCAGATTTGCAAGAAGGTGTTTTGCTGCGATGTTTTTCGTTTGCTATGGGTTTCCCTGTACTTGTGAGCCATCTGTCCCTTCCCCAAACTGACTTTGCATTTTGCAGTGGGCATATTATAAGTGTTCATAGTGCTTGCGTCAGTCTGTGATACCCCTTCCACCGTCCCTTCGCAGCTGTGCAGTTACAGAGGCACAGAGAGGCATTTTCATTTATTTAATCACCCTTAAGCACATTTTTGCAGCTTCATATTTTCGCAATGGTTGCCTTTGGACTCAGTGCCGAAGGGCTGGGGGGAGGTGTCTTGGGGGAGGACCAACTTTGCTCCAGCCATCATTTGGGAGTGATGGCTAGGCATGTACCACTCACACTTGTGAGTGTGAACCATCGCGAGAGTCTCAGGCTGGGGAACTGACAAATAAATGGCATGGAAATGACAAGCACACCCACTTTTTACCTAAGAAGGGACAGAAAGACACAACAGAACCCCTAAAATACAAAACAGCCACTGAAATGTTGCACCCCCACACTCGCGGGACTGCACAGCTGCGCATTAAAGTATAATGGCAAAAAAAGAGGGCATGGCAGAGTCTGTTAAGGAAGCCCGCAGTAAATTGCGAGTGTATCCCAGCAGAAGCTAATTCTAAGCTGAAATGCTGTGCAGTTGTGACAGAGTGAAGGGTGAAAGCAGTGCAATGTAGATGGGGCCAGGGCTATCTTCAGGATAGGAATAGTATATTCATACATTGAATTGTGAGATGTTGATCTGTCAAACTCCTGGATAGTTCGTGTGCCTTCTCACCTCCCTCAAGTGTCTTAAGGCTGGACTATAGCTAATAACAATAACAGCAGCAGCAGCAGCAACAGCAATCCTAAAATTTATGGAGAAAGAGGAGATTTAACCACAGTTCAGCTGAATGCAAGATGTGGGGAAGTCTGGCAGGCCTCCCTGGAAACTCTGTTCCAAAGGGTGAGTACCACAGCAGAAAATGCTCTTCTGCATGAACTAGCAGATTTTACTTTACTTAAACAGAGCTCATCAAGAACGACTTCAATTCATCTCAAAGAACAGGGATGCACATAGAAGAGGAGACGTTCATTAAAGTGTTTGAACTCAGGCTATTTAGGCTTTATAAGTAATAACCAGCACTTTGATCTGAACCTAGAAATGAATTGGCAGCCAGTGCAGTGGGGCTGTGTCAGAAGAGGAGAAAGGTGCTTTCTCTGAGATCCATCCAAATTAACTGAAGGGCAGCAGTGTTCTGCACTAGCTGAAGCTTCCAAGGCAGCCCCGAGTAATCCAACTAGTAGTTATCAAAGCCCCCTTCATGGATCACTGCCTTGTTGTGGCGAAGGGGCTTGCGTAACTCAGTGAAGCCATAAGCTATGCCGTGCAGGGCCACCCAAGACAGACAGGTCATGGCAGAGAGTTCTGACAAAATGTGGTCCACTGGAGAAGGAAATGGCAACCCACTCCAGTATTCTTGCCAAGAAAACACCATGGAACGTATCACAAGGCTAAAAGAGATGACACCGGAAGATGAGCCCCTCAGGTCGGAAGGTGTCCAATATGCTACTGGGGAAGAGCAGAGGGAATTTCCAAGTAGCGCCAGAAAGAGTGAAGCGGCTAGGCCAAACCCGAAAGGACACTCAGCTGTGGATGTGTCTGGCGGTGAAAAGAAAATCCGATGCTGTAAAGAACAATATTGTTTAGGAACCTGGAATGTCAGATCAATGAATCAAGGTAAGCTGGAGGTGGTCAAACATAAGATGGCAAGATTGAACATCGACATCTTGGGAATCAGCGAACTAAAATGGACAGGCATGGGCGAATTTAATTCAGGTGACCATCATATCTACTATTGTGGGCAAGAATCCCTTAGAAGAAATGGAGTAGCACTCATAGTCAACAAAAGGGTGGGAAAAGCAGTACTGGGGTACAATCTTAAAAATGATAGAATGATCTCAGTACGAATCCAAGGCAAACCATTCAACATCACAGTAATTCAAGTCTATGCCCCAACCACTGAGGCCGAAGAAGCTGAGGTGGATCGGTTCTATGAAGACCTACAACACCTTCTAGAACTAACACCAAAAAAAGATGTCCTCTTCATCATAGGGGATTGGAATGCTAAAGTAGGAAGTCAAGAAATCACCGGGATAACAGGCAGGCATGGCCTTGGTGTACAAAATGAAGCAGGACAAAAGCTAATAGAGTTTTGCCAAGAGAACATGCTGATCATAGCAAACACTCTTTTCCAACAGCACAAGAGGCGACTCTACACATGGACGTCACCAGATGGTCAATATCGAAATCAGATTGATTATGTCCTTTGCAGCCAAAGATGGAGAAGCTCCATACAGTCAGTAAAAACAAGACCTGGAGCTGACTGTGGCTCAGATCATGAGCTGCTTCTTGCAAAATTTCGGCTTAAATTGAAGAACGTTCAGTCGTTAAGTCGTGTCCGACTCTTCGTGACCCCATGGACCATAGCACGCCAGGCCTTCCTGTCCTCCGCTGTCTCCCGGGGTGTGCTCAAGTTCATATTCATTGCATCTGTGATGCTATCTAGCCATCTCATCCTCTGCCGTCCCCTTCTCCTTTTGCCTTCAATCTTTCCCAGCATCAGGGTCTTTTCCAGGGAGTTTTCTCTTCGCATTAGGTGGCCAAAATATCTGAGCTTCAGCTTCAGTATCTGTCCTTCCAATGAGCACTCAGGGTTGATTTCCTTTAGGATGGACTGATTTGACCTCCTTGCAGTCCAGGGGACTCGTAAGAGTCTTCTCCAGCACCACAGTTCGAAAGCATCAATTCTTCGGCGCTCAGCCTTCCTTATAGTCCAGCTCTCACAGCCACATGTTACTAGAATCCCACCTGGGACGAAGCTTACCTGGGGCATATGTTCCGGCAGCGGTGGCTCCGGTGGTGGCTGGTCTTTTGACTGGCTGCCGCGGCCGCCATTGTCATCCTGCTCTTTGCCGTGATAGGCTACGTAAGTATTTACGTAGCCTATCACAGCAAGCAAGCAAGCAACAACAAAAAAACTGTACGCAAATGGTGGCGGCTATAGTGGCCGCCATTTGCATTCCCTATTTTTCGCCGTTTAATCCTACGTAAATATTTACATAGACTATTACGGCAAAAAAAAAGGGGAACACAAAGAGCGTTGTGGGCGCTATTTGCGTTCCCCTTTTTTTCCCACCATAATAGCCTACGTAAATGTTTACGTAAGATAAAACGGTGAAAAATAGGGAATGCAAAAGGTGGCCCCTGTAGCCGCCGCCATTTGCGTATGCTGGTTTTTTTGTTTTTTTTTTGCTTGCTGTGATAGGCTACGTAAATACTTACGTAGCCTATCACGGCAGCCTGGCTGGATGCAAATGGCGGCCGCTATGGCGGCCGCCATTTGTGTCCACAGCAGCCCGTCTGCGGCTGGAACTCCGGCTGAGGACGGCCCTGGCCAGCTGCTCCGTGGAGCTGGCTGGGCAGGATTCCGGGGGGGAGGACCAGATCGCCTCCCCCCATCGAGGATTCCAGGGGGAGGGACGGCGCGCCTCCCCCCCACATGAATCACATCCACAAAGAGTTAAGTGACTTTCATACATCCCTAATCAAAACTACTTCAAAGCAATGTCACCAATGTCCTCCAGAAAGGATTTGGTGATCCATCATATCAAATGCTGCTGGTATGTCAAAATGTACCAGCAGGTTCACACTCTCCTGTCTGGTCTTTACGTGGGCTCTAGACTGTCTACTAGGACCACATTCCAAACCCTGATCTAAACCTTGATTGGTATTGATGTAAACTGGTGCCATCCAATAATGCTTGGAACTGCCTAAGCACCACACACTCAATTACCTTGCCCAAGAATGATATATGGGAGATGGGCCTATAATTCTCCAAATCCATAAGAGCCAGGAATGTCTTTGTCAGAATAGGATGAATGATAGTCTTCATCAATATGGGAGGCATAAGAGTCTTTGCTGCATGCATTAACTAGCTCTTTTCAATAACACATGCAAAACTAGATCTTATGCAAATGTCAGTGCAAATATGTGACTACCAATGTTCATGGTACATACTGTTCAACATGTCTTGAAGAGGTTCATGAAACCTATAAACACGTTAAGAAAATAGGTGCAGTCAAGGTATGAAATTCACTGGACCAGAATGGCCAGTCAGCCATTTTTGCATAAATATGTGGATCTTTGATTACAAAGTAATTCGACTTTTTCTTTGGAGGAACTTGCTTCCTAAATACAAATGGCTGCTCATAAAACAGATGCATTTTGGGGAGTTGTGGCCACTTACTCCATGGGAAAATTTGGCCCAGGACAATTTCTCCTGGTTTACCTGAGACTAGAAATACAGCTCTCTTCCCTTCCACATCCATGAATCAGGTTGACATCAGCTGGTTCTACTCTCAGTCTCAGTAATTATTAGTGCCCTGTCCTTGATAACTCATGGGCCATGAGATGAATAACAAAACTGTGGCAGTGTTTCAGGGGCCTGCAAAAGAGCAAGTCAGCAAACACTAATCCTGCCTTGTGAAACACTTTCTTATCCTTCCATGTGTCCCATGACTCTTGCAGTTCTGAGACAAAGTGTGTGTGTGTGTAATGTGCCCTCCTGAAAACAAGGAGCCTACAATCATATTATCTTTGACCTCAGCTGTGTTTGAACGTCATCGTCTTGAGAGCATAAGCTAGAAGTATGTATTATTAACTATATGATAGTTAATGGCAAGCTAATTTTCTCACCCTTTCTGTGCAATACAATGCAGTCCCAAACATGTCTGTGCAGAAGTAAGCTCCAGTGAACTAAACTAAATGGGGTTACTCCTCAGATAGCAACTTTAGGATTTCAGCTGTAAATACCTATGGTAGCTGTGAATGACTGCCCCCCCGCCCCAGGTGTGCATCCTCATGAGCATCTACTTGTCTGAATTTTTCACCTGCCTATGCAAATTATTTATTTGTATATTTTAAAACATTTCTATCCTGCCTTACCTCCCAGAGTTCTAGGCAGTTCACAACAAGTAAATAATTTAACAATTAAAATTAAATTAAAAGCTTGCCTTGCTTAATTCATTTCCCACAATTCCTTAAAGACAAAAATCTAGGTTCCACTTCTCTTGTGAGAAGAATTCTCATTTTGGTTCAATTTTTGTTACCGTTCAGATTTTGCACCCAAAACTTAGTATTTTTAGCACAATATAAGGGTGCCATATCAGGTTTTAGGGGCAAGTGGCAGGTGAGGAAAGGTATTTAACCTTTTCTCACTAGGCCATTCTTGTGATCAACCTTTTCCCTTCTTGCTACTTTCTCACAACAGAAAAGATGCACATATTACTCCCCTGTGGATGGGAAAGCAGCTGGAGGAGTTGATTGATTTGGGAAGGGGCCATAGCTCAGTGTTAGATCACATGTTTTGCATGCAGAAGGTCTCAGGTTAAATTCCCAGCATCTACAGATATAGTGGGAAAGATTCCTGTCTGAAACCCTGGAGAGCTGCCACCAGTCAGTGTAGACAATGCCAAGCTAGATGGACCAATGCTCTGATGTCTGAACATCGGAAGATGTATGATAAGACATCTTCCTATGTCCCTATCACAAGCATTGTCCATTATGAAATAGCTAAGCACCCCTCTCCCCATGCTACTCCTCCAATCAAATTCACAGCTCCCCACAGCTCCATTTTAGTAATATACAGAGGGACTAATCCCTGGTCTCTGATATCATGTGTAAAGTTTGGCAGATTAGATTCCTCTTCATATAATGTCTTGCATTTTTGATTTTGCGTTACGGTATAATATGTTTTGAGCACGCTCCGGGAGAGGGTGCGGGACAGGAAGGCCTGGCGTGCTATGGTCCATGGGGTCACAAAGAGTCGGACACGACTGAATGACTGAAAAACAACAAATAATATGTTTCACATGTATTCTTCCATAATGGAAAAAACATTATGCGGGAAGGAATCAGCCCATTGTGAGACCAACATTTTGCCTATTCATATCCTGTCAAGTGCTTTAAGTGATAGCAGACAGGACTCTATTAAAGGTAGGGTAGTACTTAAAATCTCCTTCATGGATCACTGCCTTGTTGTGGCGAAGGGGCTTGCGTAACTCAGTGAAGCCATAAGCTATGCCGTGAAGGGCCACCCAAGATGGACAGGTCATGGCAGAGAGTTCTGACAAAATGTGGTCCACTGGAGAAGGAAATGGCAACCCACTCCAGTATTCTTGCCAAGAAAACCCCATGGAACATATCACAAGGCTAAACGATATGACGCCGGAAGATGAGCCCCTCAGGTTGGAAGGTGTCCAATATACTACTGGGGAAGAGCAGAGGGAATTTCCAAGTAGCACCAGAAAGAGTGAAGCAGCTGGGCCAAAGCCGAAAGGACATTCAGCTGTGGATGTGTCTGGTGGTGAAAAGAAAGTCCGATGCTGTAAAGAACAATATTGTTTAGGAACCTGGAATGTAAGATCAATGAATCAAGGTAAGCTGGAGGTGGTCAAACATGAGATGGCAAGATTGAACACCGACATCTTCGGAATCAGTGAACTAAAATGGACAGGCATGGGTGAATTTAATTCAGGTGCCCATTATATCTACTACTGTGGGCAAGAATCCCTTAGAAGAAATGGAATAGCACTCATAGTCAACGGAAGGGTGGGAAAAGCAGTACTGGGGTACAATCTCAAAAACGATAGAATGATCTCAGTATGAATCCAAGGCAAACCATTCAACATCACAGTAATTCAAGTCTATGCCCCAACCACTAAGGCTGAAGAAGCTGAGGTTGATCAGTTCTATGAAGACTTACAACACCTTCTAGAACTAACACCAAAAAAAGATGTCCTTTTCATCATAGGGGATTGGAATGCTAAAATAGGAAGTCAAGAAATCACTGGGATAACAGGCAAGCATGGCCTTGGTGTGCAAAATGAAGCAGGACAAAGGCTAATAGAGTTTTGCGAAGAAAACACGCTGATCATAGCAAACACTCTTTTCCAACAGCACAAGAGGCGACTCTACACATGGCCATCACCAGATGGTCAATATCGAAATCAGATTGATTATGTCCTTTGCAGCCAAAGATGGAGAAGCTCTATACAGTCAGTCAAAACAAGACCTGGAGCTGACTGTGGCTCAGATCATGAGCTTCTTGTTGCAAAATTTCGGCTTACATTGAAGAACGTAGGGAAAACTGCTAAACCATTCAGGTATGACCTAAATCATATCCCTTATGAATATACAGTAGAGGTGACAAATAGATTTAAGGGATTAAACCTGATAGACAGAGTGCCTGAGGAACTATGGATGGAGGTCCGTAACATTGTTCAGGAGGCAGCAACTCAATCCATCCCAAAGAAAAAGAAATGCAAGTAAGCCAAGTGGCTGTCTGATGAGGCTTTACAAGTAGCTGAGGAAAGAAGGGAAGCGAAAAGCAAGGGAGAAAGGGGAAGATATATGCAACTGAATGCAGAGTTCCAGAGAATAGCAAGGAGAGATAAGAAGGCCTTCTTAAATGAACAATACAAAGAAATTGAGGAAAACAATAGAATGGGAAAGATTAGAGATCTTTTCAAGAAAATTGGAGATCTCAAGGGAACGTTTTGTGCAAAGATGGGCATGATAAAGGACAAAGAATTAGGAATGGCGGAGAATTCCGCCATGGATTCCAGTGAGGCCGGATTCTAAAGATACTTTAGAATCCAGCCCGCCGGAATCCATGGCAGAACAGCCTCCTGCCCCTCCCCACGGAATCCCCCCGGGACAGCACTTACCTGGGGTGGATTCGGTGGCGGCGGGTTTGGCGGCGGCGGCTGCTCCGGCAGTAGGGATGTACAAAAGTCACTTACCTGTTCGCAGATTATGTTGATGGTGGAGGGGAGGCGTTCTGTCCCCCCCTGGAATCCTGGCCGGCCGGCTCCGCTCCGCAGGGATTCTGCGGAGCCGCCGGCCAACTCCGCCAGCAGCCGGACATCTGGCCGCTGGCTAGCAGGGACGCAAATGGTGACGGCCGTAGCCGCCGCCGTTTGCATCCCTGCAGTCAGCCATGATAGGCTACGTAAATGTTTACATAGCCTATCACGTCTGACTTAAAAAAAACAACAACGTGCATACGCAAATGGCGGCGGCTATGGCCGCCGCCATTTGCATTCCTTATTTTGACATGTCTTAGTCTACATGAAGATTTACGTAGACTAAGACGGCGAAAATAAGGGGAACGCAAATAGCGTAGCTATTTGCGTTCCCCTTATTTTCGCCGTCTTAGTCTACGTAAATCTTGATGTAGACTAAGACGTGCCAAAATAAGGAATGCAAATGGCGGCGGCCATGGCCGCCGCCATTTGCGTATGCGCGTTGTTGTTGTTTTTTTAAAGTCAGACGTGATAGGCTATGTAAACATTTACGTAGCCTATCACGTTTTTTTTAAAAAAAACCTAGTCATGATAGGCTACGTAAATCTTTACGTAGCCTATCACGTCTTTTTTTTTTTTTAAACTGGAAATGGCGGCAGCGGCGGAATTCTCTGACATCCCTATCCGCCGGCGGCTCCGGCGGCAGTGGCTGGTCTCCTGGCTAGCTGCAGCAGGGCTGCTGCCGCTGCCATTGCCATCCTTGGATTGTGATAGGCTACGTAAGAATTTACGTAGCCTATCACGGCTAACGTCAAACCCCCACAAACAGATGCAGCATACGCAAATGGCGGCGGCTACTGCGGCTGCCATTTGCATTCCCTATTTTTCGCTGACTTATCTTACGTAAATATTTACGTAAGATAAAACGGCGAAAAAAAAGGGGAACGCAAATAGCGTCATGGACACTATTTGCATTCCTTTATTTTTCGCCGTTTTAGCCTACGTAAATATTTACGTAGGCCAGAATGGCAAAAAATAAAGGATAAAATTAATAAAATTAAGATAAGTCGGCAAAAAATAGGGAACGCAAATGGCGGCTGCCGTAGCCACCGCCATTTGCGTATGCTGCGTTGTTTGGTGTTCTTTTTTGATATTAGCCATCATACGCTACGTAAATTCTTACGTAGCCTATCATGGCTGTCTACCTGGACGCAAATGGCGGCTGCTACGGCGGCCACCATTTGCTTCTGCACCAGGCCGTCTGCGGCCGGAAATCCAGCTGCGGCCAGCCCTGGCTGGCTGCTCCGTGGCCTGGCCACAGAGCAGAGCCAGCCGTCGAGGATTCCGGGGGGGAGGACCGGATTGCCTCCCCCCATCGAGGATTCCACGGGGAGGGACGGAGCAAAGGTAAGTGAGTTTCATACATCCCTACAAAGACGGCAAGGACCAAATGGGAAAGACTAGAGATCTCTTCAAGAAAATCAGAGATTTCAAGGGAACGTTTTGTGCAAAGATGGGCATGATAAAGGACAAAGAAGGCAGGGACCTAACCGAAGCAGATGAGATTAAGAAAAGGTGGAAAGAATATGCAGAAGAACTATACAGGAAAGATCTTAATGTCCCTGATAGCCATGATAGTGCGGTCACTGAACTTGAGCTGGACATCCTCGAGAGTGAAGTCAAGCGGGCCTTAGGAAGCATTACTAACAACAAAGCTAGCGGAGATGACAGTCTTCCAGCTGAGCTATTTAAAATCCTAAAAGATGATGCTGTTAAAGTGCTGCACTCAATATGCCAACAAATTTGGAACACTCAACAGTGGCCACAAGACTGGAAAAGGTCAGTTTACATTCCAATTCCAAAGAAGGGCAATGCCAAAGAGTGTTCAAACTACTATACAATTGCGCTCATTTCACATGCCAGCAAGGTTATGCTCAAAATCCTACAAGCTAGGCTTCAGCAGTATGTGAACTGAGAACTACCGGAAGTACAAGCCGGGTTTCGAAGAGGCAGAGGAACTAGAGATCAAATCGCCAACTTTCGCTGGATCATGGTGAAAGCAAGAGAATTCCAGAAAAACGTCTATTTCTGCTTCATTGACTACGCTAAAGCCTTTGATTGTGTGGATCATAACAAACTGTGGCAAATTCTTAAAGAGATGGGAGTACCAGACCACCTTACCTGTCTTCTGAGAAACCTGTACGAGGGTTAAGAAGCTACAGTAAGAACCAGACATGGAACCGATTGGTTCAAAATTGGGAAAGGAGTATGACAAGGCTGTATATTGTCGCCCTGCTTATTTAACTTATATGCAGAGTACATCATGAGAAACGCCGGGTTGGATGAATCACAGGTCGGAATTAAGATTGCCAGGAGAATTATCAATTATGAATCAATTGATAATCAATTATCAGATAGGCAGACGATACCACCCTAATGGCAGAAAGCAAAGAGGATCTAAAGAGCCTCTTGTTGAGGGTGAAAGTGGAGAGTGCAAAAGCTGGTTTGAAACTAAAAAAACTAAGCTCATGGCATCTGGCCCCATCACTTCCTGGCATATAGAAGGGGAAGAAATGGAAGCGGTGACAGATTTTATTTTCTTGGGCTCCAAGATCACCGCAGACAATGACAGTAGCCATGAAATTAAAAGATGCTTGCTCCTTGGGAGGAAAGCTATGGCAAACCTAGACAGCATAGTAAGAAGCAGAGACATAACTTTGCCGACAAAGGTTCGTATAATCAAAGCCATGGTTTTCCCAGTAGTAATGTATGGCTGTGAGAGCTGGACTATAAGGAAGGCTGAGCGCTGAAGAATGGATGCTTTCGAACTGTGGTGCTGGAGAAGACTCTTATGAGTCCCCTGGACTGCAAGGAGTTCCAATCAGTCCATCCTAAAGGAAATCAACCCTGACTGCTCATTGGAAGGACAGATACTGAAGCTGAAGCTCAAATATTTTGGCCACCTAATGCGAAGAGAAAACTCCCTGGAAAAGACCCTGATGCTGGGAAAGATTGAAGGCAAAAGGAGAAGGGGATGGCAGAGGATGAGATGGCTAGATAGCATCACCGATGTGATGAATATGAACTTGAGGCCTTGAGCCCACTCCGGGAGAGGGTGGAGGACAGGAAGGCCAGGCGTGCTATGGTCCATGGGGTCACGAAGAGTCGGACACAACTGAACGACTGAGCAACAACAACAAGCATATACCAAAATGAAAGGCCTTAAGAAACACTAAAGATACTGTCTGAGACTTGAGAGACACATTTCTGCATTATGGGGTTTTGATGAAGTTAAGAGAAAGCACATCTGCTTGTTTAAAAAGTACTTATATCAGATTCTTCAACATATAGTGCCTGAGAACTACAAAGGATATGGCAGATTGTATTATCTACCAGCTGTATTTCCAAGAGGTGAATCAATCTGCTAAGTGATATTTTAAATGTAGTTATTATCTTTTGGTTCTTTCAGTGTCCTTTTCCTGCTGCTGTCTTGCTGTCTATTTTAATCGAATCACCTTTCTATAGTGGCAATAAACCATTATCTTGCACAAATGAGCCAAAAGCCTTCTGTAAGCTATTAGCATTGGTATTTCCTTTTCCTCTTAGAATCTGCTGTTTGTCAATTGCCACCTGTTCCTGTGGCATAGCTCTGTGAACAAGAATATATCTGAGGATGAAGGGTTATGTTTCCAAAATGCATCTATCAGGTGACTCAAATCTGGAGGGAAGCTTTTCAAATGCACTAAACTGCAACCCCAAATGGAAAACCAGGTAGGCAAACAAAAGAGTAAGAAACAAGGAATGTATTTATGGAGAAGCGAAATTACAGAAGTGTTTGCAGAGTGAAAGGCAGCCAGGAGGCCAGCCTGAAGCTGGGTGTTGCATACACATAGCTGGGAATAGGGAGACAGGTTGTGACTCATTTATGCTATATTGGTTTGCTCTAAATGAGCCTAGAAAAGGTGTTGTTAGGCCTTTTCTTGGTGAGTCTCCTAGGTCACCACAAAACAAAACCCTGTTCAAGGGTGCAATCCTATGTATGTTTAGACAGAAATAAGTACGACAACTCCCAGCATCCCCTAGCCAACCAGGCTGTCTGGGGCATGCTGGGAGTTATAGGTTTTCTTTTTCTCTAAAGATGCATAAATTGTGCCCCAAGTCTCCATGTTGAACACATAGGACTGTGTGTGATGTCTGTGAAACTTTGTTGATTGAATAAGGTTCCACACAGGTGTTGGCAACTTAGGCTGCAGTTCTATGTACACTTTTCTAGGGCTAAGCCCCACAGTAATCAATGATACTTACCTCTGAGTAGACATGCCTAGGACTGCCCTGTTAACCGATTTACTACAAGGTTATATACATCTCCTTGCCAAGCATGACATATTACATGCTAAATATGGCACTAGCAAACAAACCATATATTAAGTATGTCCTGTGAGTGAGGGCCAACCATTTTTTGTCAAGACTGCATTCCACAGGCAAGAAGGATGTAACTGCCACTGTCTAATCGGAACTTTTGTTCTGGGCTAATAAATGGTGGGGGTGGATTTTTAGCAGGACCATGTCAGTGGGAGGAAAGTCCTCCCTGTGTGCTATGGTCATGAAAATCAGGACTGCCCACACTTGCTATCAATTTTTAAGGAAAAAGCATAGATGTGGTTGCTAATAACATATTGAGCACCACATCTAGTTTGGACCTTGGTCAAAGGGGAAGACAGGGAGAAGGGGTATTCTGCAGGTTGGGTTATCCTTAAGGGCATCTATTCACTAAAAAAAATCAGATTTTTTTAAAAAATCTGTTATTTAAATACCAGAACTTTCAGAAAATGCAGGTGGCAACCACTACCTGGAAGGAAACAGTAACTCAGTGATAAAGCACATGCTTTGCATACCAAAGGTCCCAGATGCAATCCTTGGCATCTTCAGTTGAAGAAAGATCAAACAGGCGATGTGAAAGACTTCTGCCTGAGATGCTGAAGAGCCACCAGACTAGATGGACAAAACAGCATGACCTGCTATAAGGCAGCTTCCTAAAAGAGGTGTCCCCCTTCTCTCACACACAAGAGTAAATATTGTCTCTTGCAATTATGTCTGCTACAGCACAGATGTGCATCATCTAATGACTGAATAAGTAGGGCTGTGCACCACTTTGGTCTGAAGCCCAAATAACATGTCAAAGTGGGCTGCTTTGGAGGTGCCTCCGCATGATATGAGGCTGAGCAGAATAGCAACGAAGTGCCCCAAAGTGAAGTGGCTTGTACACAAAGCACCTCATCCAACTCTCTGATTCGTGAGCAACCCAGACAGTCTGGAGCCAAAAGTATCAACTTGAGAAATTTCAGCGAAGGGTTGAGAAGGAGGGAGGGAGGGAGGGAGCTTTGGCGAATGAAAACTCCAGTTGCCAAATCGGGGCTGAACGTAACCCAGCAATCGCCAATCAGTGACAGTGGAGGAGGAGGTGGTAAGACTGAATAACTGGAGAAAAACAGCTGCATTTCAGAGACTGAGATCATTCTGGTGGTGTTACATAGTGATGTGAGAACCCACCCCTGTCTGGGTTCTCTGGATGCCCCCTCCAGCCCCTGCTCCACTTGCCAGTCCCTCCGCCTCCACCACAATCACCATGATTTTAAAAAACATGGCAATTGGAAGTCTATGTGCACATAGACTTGTACACAAAAAGTGCTGTGAATCTTAAGTATATGGGTGATTCACAGCACTTTTTGCATATAAATCTATGTGCACACATAGACTTATATGCAAAAAGTGCTGTGAATCATACAGGCAGGAGGAGGAGATGCAGCGCATGTCCCCGCTGCTCACTAGCTGTATCCCCCTCATGAGCAGGAGATGGCTAGTGGTGGTGGTGGGGGGGTGCGACACACCTCCTCCTTCTCCCTGGTCAGCTGCCAAGGACAGCCAACCAGCAGGATGGTGCATGCCCCCGCCACATGCTAGCTGCCTCCTCCTTGCGAGCAGGAGACAGCTAGCAGCGGGGGATGTGCTCCACACACCTCCTACTTCTACTACCTGGTCAGTTGTCAAGGACAGATTATAGGACTGGGTAAAACAAGGATCCATAAAATCAAAAAGGGATCCTCATGATTTCATATGATTTTTAAATAGGGATGTCAGAGAATTCCGCCACGGATCTCAGTGAGGCCGAATGCCAGTGCATTCAGCCCCCTGAACTCCGTGGCTTAATGGCCTGCCCCCCCTGCCCCCCCCCACGGATCCCCCCTTGGATGAGACTTACCTGGGGTGGATCTTCCGGGTGGCGGCGTGTCTGGTGGCAGCTGCGGCGGCAGCGGCTGCTGGTCTTCCGATCGGCTGCCACCGCCGCCATTTGCAGTCTTGTAAAAAAAACAACAACACACACGACGTGATAGGCTACGTAAAGATTTACGTAGCCTATCATGGCTGGGTTAAAAAACAACAACGACATGATAGGCTACGTAAAGATTTACATAGCCTATCATGGCTGGGTGGGTTTAAAAAACGGATCCGCCACTTGTGGGTGCAGCCACAGTGCGAAAACAGGGATCAGAGGCAGGGATCCTGAGGGATCCTCGTGATTTTTACAAGAAACATACCCTAAACCACCATCATATCACTGAGCACATCTGCCTCCATGGACTGAACCAGAAAAATCACGTATCTGCCACTTGTGGGCACAACCACGACACAAAAATAGGGATCCAAGGGAGGGATCCTGTTGATTTCATATGATTTTTACAGAGCAAATCCCCCAAATTACCTTCATATCACAGAGCACATCTGCCGCCACAGACTGAACCAGAAAAATCATGGTTCCGCCACTCGTGGGTGCAGCCATGGTGGAAAAACTTGGATTCAAGGCAGGGATCCTCAGGGGTCCTCATGATTTTTACAAGAAAGATATCCCAAAACACTATCGTCTCACAGAGCACTTTTGCCTCCCTGGACTGAGCCAGAAAAATTGCAGATCTGCCACTGGAGGGCATAGGCATGGCACAAAAACATGGATCAGAATTTTATGTGGGATCCACATGAAACCATGGTCAAATCATAGATCACATGGATGCCCACACACTGAACCAAAGCCATGTTTTTATGCCATGGTGGTTCCATGAAACATGGGAGTGTCATTGTTATGGATTCATGTTTTTACATCACACTTGCATCATGAAATACAGTATCAATAATCTTAACACTTTTCTTTGTGGCCATGGATGTAATCTGTGATGTAATGGTGCATTTGTGGGGACACTATATTAAAATCCAGAAGACCCATAAGGAACTGCATTTTGAATCCATTTTTTTTCTTGCCATCCTGGATCTGATAAATATAGGATCCATGTCACTGGCACGGACTTGCTTTGAGATTCAGCTATGATTTTTGATGCACTATAAATCCAAATGATCTATCGGGATCCATGATGCCTCTCATGAATGGTTCACACCATTTGAGGTGAAGCAGAAGATCTGGGATCTGCTGGGATTCTTAGTGTGCATACTTGGACAAAGATGAGTTCTGTGCTTTGATGGGGGTGGTTGGGCAGGGTAAAAATTCAGAGGATGCATATTGAATCGGCCATCTTATCCATGGCTTTATAACATGACGCTGCTATGAAGCCCCAAATCTGTTTTTTGTAGGGATGTCAGAGAATTCCGCCACGGATCTCAGTGAAGCCAAATGCCAGTGCATTTGGCCCCCCGAAATCTGTGGCGGAACGGCCTGCCACCCCCCCGGCCCCCCACGGATCCCCCCCGGGATGAGACTTACCTGGGGCGGATCTTCCAGGCAGCGGCGGCTCTGGTGGTGGCGGCGGCTCCGGCGGTGGTTCCGGTGGCGGGCGGTCTTCCGACCAGCTGCCGCCGCCGCCATTTCCAGGCTTCTGAAAAAAAAAAAAAGACGTGATAGGCTACGTAAAGATTTACATAGCCTATCATGGCTAGGTTTAAAAAAAAAGAAAAAAAGACGTGATAGGCTACGTAAATCTTTATGTAGCCTATCATGGTTGGGGGTGGGTTTAAAAAAAAAACGCATATGCAAATGGCGGCGGCTACGGCTGCCACCATTTGCATTCCCTCTTTTTACCGTCTTAATCTACGTAAATATTTACGTAGACTATGACGGCGAAAATCAAGGGGAACGCAAATAGCGTAGCGGGCGCTATTTGCGTCCTCTTTTGTTTCACCGCTTTAGCCTACGTAAAGATTTACGTAGGCTAAAACGGTGGATGAAAAAGGGACGCAAATAGTGCCCGCTACGCTATTTGCGTTTCCCTTGATTTTCGCCGTCATAGTCTACGTAAATATTTACGTAGATTAAGGTGGCCAAAAAGAAAGAACACAAATGGCGGCGGCCATAGCCGCCACCATTTGCGTACGCGGTTGTTGTTTTTGTTGTTGTTTTACCCAGAGCCCTCCGCGGCCAGAAATCCGGCTGCGGACGGCTCTGGCCTGGCCTGGCCGGCTGCTCCGCAGAACTGCCGCGGAGCACAGCCAGCCGTTTGAGGATTTCGGGGGGAGGAACGGAGCGCCTCCCCGCCCGGCCAGGATTCCGGGGGGAGGGACGGAATGCCTCCCCCCCCCCATCAACATAATCTGCGAAAGGTAAGTCACTTTCGTACATCCCTAGTTTTTTGTCACTCAATCCATGGGTATAGATGTGCTCTGTGATATGACAGTGTTTGCGGGTATCTTTCTTGTAAAAATAATGAGGATCCCTGCCTCAGATCCCTGTTTTTGCACCGTGGCTGCACCCATGAGTGGCAGATCCGTAATTTTTCTGGTTTAGTCCTAATAGTCCCTGGAGGCAGATGTGCTTTGTGTCATGATGGTGTTTAGGGGTATGTTTCTTGTAAAAATCATGAGGATCCCTGGAGATCCCTGCCTCAGATCCCTGCCTTGAATCCCTGCTTTTGCACTTTTGCAGCCATGAGTGGCACATCTGTGATTTTTCTGGTTTAGTCCATGGAGGCAGATGTGCTCTGTGATTGGATGGTGGTTTGGGGGGTCTCCCCTTCCAGCAGTGCGGCACATGCCCCCACCACTTGCTAGCTGTCTCCTGCTCATGAGCAGGAGATGGCTAGCAGTCCTTGATGGCTGAGCAGGCAGGACAAGGAGGCGCGCGGGGCTGAGAATTATAGCTTTTTGCTTTGAGAGTTTTTGTGGAAAACAATCAAATTCAGCTGCACCTAGCACAAAAAGTACTGGGCTAAACTGTCTGAAATTTGGCAGGTGGTTTCCCCTCTGCTTCAGCAGAGAGGCCTCTAAGTTTCATGAATTTATCATGAAAACTTAAAAAGTTATGGCCGTATGTGTTTCCCATGCAAGTCAATGGGAAAATGCCCAAACCAAGTGATCTGGATATCCAAATCTCGCTTCGGATCCAGAACCGGGTCAAAGCAGAGGGGGCCCAAATGGGTCCAAGTCTAAGTGGGGCTGAATCAGAGCATCCAAAGCAGCATCCAAAGCAAAGAGGGGGGTCCGTGCACAGCCCTATGAAAAAGCATATTTTTGCTGATTTTACTCATATGAAAATGAACACCATTTGATTGAGACTGCAATCCTGTACATGCTTACCTGAGAGTAAGCCCTACTGAACCTAGTGGAACATGCATACTGTAAAACTCATGCAACATTTAGGCTTGTCCCTGATTGGTTCTGGCTCAGTCTATATGTGGAATTGTAGCATGCTCTTACTTGTGACTAGGCTGGCATTTTATGCTGAAACGTTTCATATTTAAAAAATTGGTTTATAATTTTAAAAAATCTATAAATTTATAAACTGGATGTGCTATCATTGGTCATTTGTTTTCTTTTGGAGTGCTGTGTCATGTGCATCACATCGCCTACATATTGGTTTACAACGATTTGACTAAGATTCCTTTGATCAGGTGATAACCCTACATATTACTGCTTAGAACAGCCCAAACCTACCTTTAGCAGTGTACAATTTGAAGGCCTGAAGTTACTCACATATCAAGGTCAAGTGGTTTGATATTCCTTCTGCCATGAATGCTTAGCAAAAACAATGTTCTATGGTCATTTGGATTATTTGCTTTTATGCATCACTTGTCCATGTGTATTTCAACACCTGTTTTATGCTTTCCTGGGACTCATGGGGTGGAACATTTTGTCAGGTCCAACCCTGGCCCTAAGGGCAAGTTCTCCCATAAATCCCCCCCTTCCCCTCCCCTCCCCTTCCAGTCCATCTATCATCACCATTCTACTGTCTAAACAACAGTAATGAGCACAGTGTTCAAATTATGAGGAGAAACATGGGGCATATCC
Source organism: Heloderma suspectum (assembly GCF_057233095.1). NCBI lineage: Eukaryota > Metazoa > Chordata > Lepidosauria > Squamata > Helodermatidae > Heloderma > Heloderma suspectum. The sequence goes on from NC_139461.1 coordinate 259,804,692, forward strand.
TAATGAAATCCACAGGCCCACCCTCTGACTCCCCCCAAATGTTAGCCAAATTATGCCCCCATTGCCTTCTAAAACCAGAAGCTATGAAAGCCAGAACAAAAAGTAAGGGGGCTGAGCCTCCTCTCTCCTCACTTGGTAATTTGTGAACTGGATGACTATCTCCAGCAGACATCTTTTCACATCAGACTAAAGGTATACAAAACTACAACACCGATGATGCAATATGGATGGTAGTCCGTTAGGACTCCAGACACAAAGACCGTTTAAGTAATGCCTTTCCAACAGTGTCACAAGCCAGCATGCTAAGGATTTCGGAGGTTAGTATGCATTAGAAAGATTGATTCTGATTTAAGGGCCGCAAAGCTAGGTGGAGACCAGCGATCAACAGTAATTGACTGACAGAAAAAAGTTGGTCATGGTTGAACAAACATCGTCTTAGAAACTGTCCCCATATTCTACATCAGCTGCAAGAGCAGGATTCACCATCTCATGTTCATCCTGTGATGAGATGAAGAGCAAACTCTGAGCTTAGCCTGTCGGCCTTCTGAGGATGTGATAGCTGCAGTTTTCAGTCAACCTGTTCTGACATCCAGCCACACTACACGTTGCATACTGACAGCAGCACACATTGACATCAACATGGGCTTCCTCAAAGAATATGAGAATAGGCCCTCGGAGTTGATTTGCTATGGAATGGGCATAATGGCACAATGTTTTAAAAATCCCTCTGCTGGAGTCCTGTAATGAACCCACCATTTTAACTGACCTGGAGTGCTGCTCCGAACACTTAATAATTTTTACGAGATGTTTTCTGTCTGCACATTGGGAGATTTCTGGTGATTTAGGTGATGGGACCCCAAGGAGGAGGCTTGTTAAAAGAGAGAGAGAGAGAGAGAGAGAGAAGCCACACATGCTGTGTTTTATTTGCAACATTATGTTAATAGCCTGTGGCCTTATTTTGTTGCTCTATAAATTACCTATTCATAAGTAAAACACTTAATCCTGTAAGAATGCACTGTGCTTAATTAGTACTGACAAATCAGGCTGCAGCTGGGTAGCGTTAGAGGCTGAGAAAACCCATGAAGGCTTCCTGGCAAAGAGCCAGGATACACTTAGAGGTTTTTATTTCTTTCACTGTAGAAAACAGCAGAATACTTCCAGATAAACATAGGCCCAGAACAATAGGCAATGCTATGCTACAGTACCACAGAATGCTACATCCCACCCACCAAGGCACAGTGTTAATGAACAGGTCACTGTTAAAACAAACCTAGATTTTAGAATATGCTAGTCAGCACCATACATGTATGCATGTATTTTAAGAATGTATAAACCACACCTTCACTCCCAAAATGGATTTCACAGCAGTATACATAACAATTTGAAATCAATACAATACGATAAAACATTAACAAGAATAGAATAAAATTGAGACAGATTCCAGAAAACTAGATTCCAACACTTTTACAGACGAAAACAGGGACACTCCTGTCCCTGAGTACCTGGTTTGCACTATGGGCATAGCCAAGAGGTCAGTGGTGGTGGGGAGGGAGGACTGGGGGTGGGGTGAGGCAGCCCATACACACACAGGCATAAGAGACAGGAAACATTCACTCATCTGTCACTTGGACAGCCGATTTGATGGGGTAGATAAAGAACATTATGGGGTAACTATTCCACATTAGGGCACAATCCTATTGCAATGACACACCTCTGAACTTGGAGGCTTACAGTCATCGTATGCAGGGCGGGAGGAGCCATGGAGGCGGTCTTCACATCCCCGTCCTCCTGCCCTGTATTTTTGCTAGACAAGCTTTTTTGCTCGTCTAGCAAAAGTGTCTCGGGGGTGGGGAAGGAGGCTGGAGAGGCCTCAGGACAGCTTGTATCCTGGCCTCTCCAGTCTCCTCCCCTCCTTGCCCACTAAAACACCCCCTTTTCCTCCTCTCCAAGGTTGTGTTCCCAACCTCAGAGAGGCAGCCAGCATGGTTCTTTCCACGTCAGCTGTCAAAGGAAAGGGGGGGGGGTCAGAGCGCCACTTCCCACCTCAGAGCCTGGAGCACTGTCTCTGACCTTGGATTTGGGAATCTGAACTATCCTGTGGCCCCTCAGACAGTGTCTAGGGGCCATAGCATAGGATGGTTCTCTCCATGATCTTGAATAGATAGCCTGTGTGAAACTGCACCTGTGTTCCAGATTACCTCATATTCCTGTTCATTAAATCTCAGCCTTGCAGGATGACTGGTAATGAGGAGAAAATCACTGTAAAGATTGCAAAATACATTGTGTATCATTACAGCATGTTTTGTTTGTGTCACAAATTCCGAGCGATGAAAAATTCCTGAGCTCCACACTGATTCTGAGCTATGCAAAATTCCTCACTGCTTGAAGCAGATCCTGATGAACAGGTCTGTGAGAAGTCTGCCGGCTGCTGCATTTATAAAAGTTGGTCCAGTGAAAAGTGGCCCCCTATATTCTGTTTAAAAACTATGGGGAAAAACTTCCTATGTTCACCAATAAGAAATAAAATAAACATGTGCTCAGTAAGTGTGCAAAAAAACAATAATCCTCGGCTGTTAAAAAAACCAAAAACCAAACACCTCGGCTGTTAAGTTCCACAAATACAAACATTTTGCTATACTGAACATTAAACACAAGTGATTTCATAATACAGAAAGATTACTGCTGCATATTATACTGTTTCACATAGATATTTTTAGTGGCTAGCTAGGATAGATCTAGGATTGTGGGGGAAAGACTGAAATTGTTCTACATACATGCCTAAAACTAGATTAGATTCTAGGCAATGAAACTAAAAGCGTGTGCGCGCGTGTGTGTGTGTGCATGTGTGCGTGCGTGGGCAGATGGATAGTAGAGGTGTACTGACCACAAGATTCAACTCAGACCCTGATTCAGTGCATCAGAAAATGGCCTGATTCTGCTTGAATGATTTGGAAATTGTCCACTTTAACTCAGGTTCCAAAGCCAAGCTGAAATTCGGAAATCTGAGGTTTCATGCCTCCCACTGCCTACTACAGGAAGTTAAAAAATGGCTTTATTTTGTGTCTGTTGGTCAGAAGTGGATGAAATATGCAGGCATAGTAGCCCCTATGGGGACAATTATGCCTGACAAATATTTTTTTTTAAAGGGATGGTACTTTTTGGTGCTACACACCCTTATATTGTGATTTTTTTTAAAGGAACTGCTTATCCCCCTATGTTATTTGTGGACCATTCTTCTGAAAATGACAAACAGCCTAAAGGTGCCCCTAAGAAAGAAACCTGCATAATTTCAGAAGTTCAGTGGCTCATGTGGAAGGAGAGTCCTCAAATTTGGAGGTGGAGGGAGTAGTGATTTACTTCCCTTTTTCTCTCCCTGCAGTTTTTTGGACAATTCGTATGAAAATGGCACACATCATAGAGGTGTCTCTATGTTTCAGAAGGCTATGTGCAGAGGTTAGGGAGTTATGGTGGCTGAGCATTGGTTTAAGGCTTTTTTCATAGTGAAGCATGGTGGTGTTGGAAGAATGGCCATCTCATGGTCCCACATTTGCCCTTCCCCAAAGCACAGTGAGTGAAGATCCCCTGGTAAACCGTGCCCTGTGATTAGAAAGTAGATCTTTCAATCACTCCACCCCTTTCCCCCCCATCAGTGTTAGAGAAACAAAAAGCCAAACACACTATTTTTGGAGACACACCTATTATGTGTGTCTACCTATTATGGGATGTTAGCTTCAGTGAATGCATCAGTCTTTTTGTTCCATGTTAGCTGAATTGATATGGATCTGTTTAATGTTCCTTGTTTCTTCTTTCTTACCTTATGCTCTTTTACATACTTTTCAGATAATAATAAGATCTATTCAACTTTCAACATTTCCTCACATTAAATAACCTGGCATATATCCCTGAAGATGCATAATATACCATCAGTTTTTTTAAAATGTTATTTAAACTCCAATTGGCTCACTGGCATTCTACAGCTTGTTTATGTGATTGATTATCCTAAAGTAGTTAATTGCCCTTTAATGCATTTTAAATGTCTGACCTGTTTATGAGATGAAGTTGTTAATGATTAAATTAGTTGGGAACCTATGTTTCCCCTGGATAATTAGGTTCCCTCGTCTCGCCTCTCAGGATAACGGTCAATTCAATCTTTCTGGAACCGATGTGAACATATATTACTAGTTTTACTCTTATCCAAACTCTTTTGCCTTTACTAAAAGCGTCTCAGGTTTTTCACCTGAACAGGAGCCTCTACATTTGCTTGGTCTGACTCACTTGCTCCAAGTCAATCATGTGGCGGTGAGTTGGCATGCCTGTACCTTATATGATGCTGCGCATAGAGAGGAGCAGAGGAACTGCTTCAGTCATATGAAGAAAGATGTGGAAGAAGGTGGGCAGCCAGCAAGAGGCGGGGGGGGGGGAGTCACACTGGCTGTCTGGTAGGCTTGCTCCACTCACATGCTCAAGTTCGACACTTCTACCAGCACTATCCGAGGTGACCTCACCAGCTGCCAGCCCAAGCATGACTGCCTGGTGTCCCCTTGTGGATGAGCAGTGGCGAGCAGCAGTGGAGGAATGCTGCTTCGACTCAGCAGAAAGGCAAGCAAGTGGAGCAGTGGCAGGAGACACGTTTGGGGGAGGGGAGCAGCCAAGGATCACTGGCTTCAGTCTGTGTTATCTAAGTTTCATTGGGGGGGGGGTGTCTACACATGTGACTGTGTGATAAGAGACTGAGTGAAATAACACATTTGTGTTTCCTATATGCTTCACTCCTTGACCATATAATTCACATGTCTGACCGAAGTCTGTGACTTGGCTCCCTATGTGCTCCCCATGTATTTTGGGTCCTCTGCCAGAGATTCTCTGTCTTAGCCTCAATGTTCCCTGCTGTAAAATGGAAACATTTCTACCTGATTAATTTTTTGACCACGTATTGGTTAAGGACCAGGTGATCCGTAGTCCATAGCTTTGCTCATTTGAGTTACCTGATTTTCTGCATGTAGGTTATTTCCAGCTTTGCTATTGTGGCACAGTTGCATTCTAGTTGGTGCTGTGATATTTGGGGACCAGATATGTGTGGCTGGTGTTGCTTGGTGACAGGGGATTTGTAAGCACACGCAATAACTGTTCACCTTCAATCGTCAGAACATTCTCTGTGTCTCCACACCCTAGGGTCACATGGTTCTGCCCCCCTCCCCCAGCCTGAGCTAAACCAGATGCTAGATTGTTTTAGTTTGAGGATTGACAACACTAGGATTCAGAGTAGTTGCAACCAGATATTGATGATAATTATACAACTATTGAAAAAACTGGTAACTCTGCAAATATATATACATTCTCCTACAAAGCCTTGTAGATCGTTTTCCGGTGTAAGGAGGGGAAAATGAAGTATTTGGAATAAAATCGGGGCCACATTTATTGAAATTCTTTGATCTGTGAAGGGGGAACTAAGCGGGCACCTTCTCAAAGCCAGCGTAGCCTGGCGTAGTATTGGGCAATTTTGGGTTGGGAGGCCTTCCCCTGTCACCTCCCCTTGAGCCACTCATACTGGATGAGAGGAGTTGGCCTCAAAGGTAATCCCTATTTCCCAACTGGGGCCACAAAACCCTTAGCTGGAAGCCTCAGGCCTTACCAGTCACCTGAAATGGTGCCTCCGAATGCTCACCAACCCTAAAACCCACCAAGGTGCCCACACATACCTGCCACAGGAAGGCGGCAAGCGTCTGCTTAGCCATTCTCCCCTCACCTGTGCTGAAGCCATTCAAGCAAACCACTTCACAGATCAGCCAAAAACAAATCATTGCCCTCGTCAGATAAGTGGGCTCCATCTTGCCTATATAGCTCCCTCCATGTGTAAGAAATATCGGGATGCCTAACTATCCCATCCCCTTGACTGAATAAAGCATAGGGATGTCAGAGAATTCCGCCATGGATCTCAATGAGGCCGAATGCCAGTGCATTCGACCCCCCAAAATCCATGGCAGAACGAAGCCCCCCGCCCCACCACCCCGCGAAAGCTGCGTGAAATGGAGCACTTACCTGGTGCCGTTTGCGCTGCTTTGCGAATGGCGGCCACGTCCGCGGCCGCCATTCGCTTCCCAATTTAGGCCATGATAGCAAAAAAAAAGGGAACGCAAATGGCAGCCGCCATAGCCGCCGCCATTTGCGTTCCTGTTTTTTTGCTGTGATAGGCTTAGGGGTGGACGAAAGTCACTTACCTGTCGTTGAAGGACGTTCGCGGTGGGGGGGAGGCGCTTCGCTGCTCCCCCCGCGAAGTTCAGGCCGGGGGGGGAGGCTTCCCGCCTCGCCCTAGCCAAAATTCAGGCCGGGGGGGAGGCTTCCCGCCTCGCCCCGGCCGAAATTCAGGCCGGGGAGGAGGCTTCCCGCCTCGCCCGGCCGCGAACGTGAAAGTTTTTTTTAAAAAAAAAAAACGCCCCCTGATAGGCTACGTGACGATTCACGTAGCCTATCATGGCTAGATCTGCAAAGGCAGCCGTGATAGGCTATGTCAATCGTCACGTAGCCTATCACGGGTGACTTTAAAAAAAAAAAAAGCGCGTACGGATAATGGCGGCCCCCATAGGGAGCCGCCATTCGCGTTCCTTATTTAGTCGCTGTAGTCTACGTAAATGTTTACGCAGACTACGGAGAAAATAAGGGCAACGCAAATAGCGTTGCCCTTATTTTTGCCGTAGTCTACGTAAATCTTTACGTAGACTACAGCGACCAAATAAGGAACGCGAATGGCGGCTCCCTATGGGGGCCGCCATTATCCGTACGCGCTTTTTTTTTTTTAAGTCACCCGTGATAGGCTACGTGACGATTGACGTAGCCTATGATGGCTGACTTTGCAAATCTAGCCGTGATAGGCTACGTTAATCGTCACGTAGCCTATCAGGGGGCGTTGTTTTTTCTTTTTCTTTTATTGCAATGGCGGCGGCGGCAGCCGGTCAAAAGCCCGGCTGCCGCTCCCGCCCCGCTCGAACACCCGCCGAACCGCTGGCCGGACTCGCCGCCGGGAGGGACATTCGGCGAAGGTAAGTCCCGTCCCGGGGGGGGGGTGCGGGGGGGGTTTGGAGGATTTCTCCCCAAAACTTGTTCGGGGGGCCGAACACGTTGGCGCTCGGCCCCCCGAAGTTTCGGGGAGAAATTCTCCGCCATCCCTAGATAGGCTATGTAAATATTTATGTAGCCTATCAAGGTAAAAAAACGGGCACAAATGGAGTAGCAGCCGCCATTTGCACCCCTGTCTTTCACCATGATAGGCTACGTAAATATTTACATAGTCTATCATGGCAAAAAACATGAACGCAAATGGCGGCCGCCGTAGCCGCCATTTATATCCTCAGGCTCCACATGCCTGTGAATGCACCCAGCTGGCGGCTCCGCAAAGTTGCTGTGGAGTGGAGCCAGCCGGGTTAGGATTTCGGGGGGAGGTGCAAAGTGCCTCCCCCCCACCGAGAATCACCCCTGCAGTCAGGGTGGAGACTGAGCTCATAGAGCCCCAGAGCAGTTCTGATTCTGAGGAAGAACAGCAATCCGTGGGAGAGGAGCTCGCTCATCTTTCACAAGCACAGCAACTGGCAGAGATTCCTCCTGCCAGCATTCCTGGGATAGATAATGTCCCTGGCAGTGAGAGAGCATTGGAGGGAGGCTTGCTGGATGCTTGGCGCAGACGCAGGGAGCGACAACAGATGGAGGGCGCTGAAAGGAGGCGCTCTGCTCGTTTGCCACGCAAACAACGGTCGCGTCCTGAGGACCCAAGGGAAAGAGGGAGGTAAGTAACTTTCATACATCCCTAATAAGGCATTACCTATCCCCCTATTCACCTTCCTGCGGGCCTTATCCAGGACCCGAGGATCCAAATTGTCATGCCATTCCAGTCTGGGCAATAAACATGACCACAGAATGGAAACTCCCAGCCAACGATGCCGGATAACTTGAAAGTCGGCCAAAGCCTGCAAAATGAGGGCCTTGCCTTCCAGCAAGCCTAAATTGTTCCCCCCGAGGTGTAACAGCACAACCTGCGGGGAAACACAAATCAGACCGTGCTGGAACAATGTAGGCAGGAGGCACTCCCAACGCATGCCACGTCCGCCCAACCACTGAGTGTTGGCATACTGGCTGAGTCTGAGCTGGGATCCACAGCTTGACCGGGAGGCCCACCGTCTGGCCTAGAAGACCATGCTATGCCCACAAATAAGCACACGCACTGGCCTTTGAGCATTCCAGCGATCTAGGAAACAAAAGTGAACATGTGAGAACAACAACAAAGAACTAGAGCCCAGGTAGTGGCCTCACATAGGCTCTATAGGGCTTGGATTGCCACCTACCCACCGACTGCACCCTGTCCATTGTGAAGCCAATCACTGCAGCAGTTGAAGCAGCCCCAATATGGAAAGCATGTGAATGGAAAAAACGGAATGCACCTAAACCAAGACCCTTCAAGGCCAGCTTCATGACAGTCCAGAATTGGTATTTGGTCAAGGGGGCAGAGTCGCTATGACTGAAAAGGGGGCTGTGCCAGTCTCCTTGAACATTGAGGAATGCCCCTAGAGCCTCCGCTGGGCCTAAGTCTTCCTGAGCGGCAGGGAAAAGCGACACCTGCACTGCTCTCCCACACTGATCAGTCTTAGACCTCCGCAAACGGACGCACACAACTGATCGTGAAAATTGAATATCCTTAAATTGTAACGCTCGCCTGGACGGATTGCCCTTGGCTAGGGATGTCAGAGTATTTTGCCACGAATCTCGGGGAGGCCGAATGCCAGCGCATTCAGCCCCCCGAAATCGGTGGTGGAACGGTCTGCCCCCCCCGGGATGGGACTCACCTTCGGCGAATCTTCCTGGTAGCGGCGGCTCTGGCAGCAGTTTGGCGGCGGTTCGGCAGCGGCGGCTGTGGCGGCTGGTCTTCCGACCGGCTGCCGCCACCACCATTTCCAGTTTAAAAACAACAACAAAAGTGATAGGCTACGTAAAGATTTATGTAGCCTATCATGGCTAGATTTTTAAAAAACACCGTGATAGGCTACGTAAAAGTTTACGTAGCCTATCACGGCTGATTTAAAAGAAAAGAAAAAACTGCGCTTATGCAAATGGCGGTGCCCATGGGCGCCGCCATTTGCGTTCCTTATTTTGGCACGTCTTAGTCTACGTAAACATTTATGTAGACTAAGATGGCGAAAATAAGGGGAACGCAAATAGCGTAGCGTCTACGCTATTTACGTTCCCCTTGTTTTCGCCGTCTTAGTCTACGTAAATGTTTACGTAGACTAAGACGTGCCAAAATAAGGAATGCAAATGGCGGCGCCCATGGGCGCCGCCATTTGCGTACGCGCGTTTTTCTTTTCTTTTAAATCAGCCATGATAGGCTACGTAAACATTTATGTAGCCTATCACAGCTGACTGCAGGGACGCAAACGGCGGTGGCTATGGCCGCCGCCATTTGCGGAGCCGGCCGGCCAGGATTGGGGGGGGGAGGGACGGAGTGCCTCCCCCCCACCGCAAATGTCACCCTTCGAAAAGGTAAGTGACTTTCGTACATCCCTACCCTTGGCAGCCACAACCAATTCTGAAATCCGAAATGCTCCGAAAAATGCCGTCAAAGCTGCAGCACGGAAACGGGTAGCCTCGTATGGAGAGTGACATGAAGATGTCCACTGTCCCTTCAGTCCCAGCAATATATCCGGCATCAAAGGAAGCCGAGTGTCAGGTATCGCAGGAGACGTCCGTGCCTAACCCTGAAGATCTCACCTCACCCTAAAGTCAACAGTGTTATTGGGCACCCCTTTCAGCTTGGACCAAAAGGCAAGAGCAGAAAGTTTTCCAATGGCCCAAGCCAAAAGGCCTCTGTACCGGGCGTGAACACAGGGTTGCAACAGGTGCTCTAGCGGAATGGGTGAAACCTGCAGCAACTGCAAGGAATCCCTGAAAACAAAGAACTCCCTACTTGCCTTGAAGTAAGAAGCCCTCGTGCTAGGTGCTATAGACTGCAGTATGGCCCGCTTGGCCTCATCCCGCCAATCTCCCAAAGCTCGGCTGGCATGGTCTCCGGCAGTTCCTGCACCCAGGGAGCAAGCTCCCCAAACCTCTGCACCTGGTAACATGATAAAGCATCAGCATTATCCAAGCCAGGGATATGTCAGGCCCGGAACAAGATAGTAAACTGGAGGCATTGCAAAGTAAATCCCCTAACCAAAACCATTACTCTAGGATGGCAGGGAATTAATCACCTGAACCGTGGCCTGGTTGTCGCACCAAAAGTGCACAGCAGAGTTGGACAGTTGCTCGGCCCACAGGTGTGAAGCCACAAAAATGGGAAAGAATGCTAAAAAGGTGAGATGCCTACCTACACCAGCAGCTAACCAGTCCTCTAGCCATTGCCCAGCACACCATCGATCCTGGAAAATGACTCCGAAACCAAAGGCACCCAACGCATCAGAGTGTATCTGAAGTTCGGCTTCCAATAAAAGCTCTCTCCTCCAGAAAGAAATGCCGTTAAATTCATCCAGGAAGTGCAGCCATACCTGCAGGTCTGTCTTCATAGCAGCAGACACTCTGACATGGTGGTGAGGAAACCATAGACCCTGCATAGCACCACACAGGCGCCGCAGGAACGCCCTACCAGGTGCTACCACCCAGCAAGCGAAATTTAGATGTCCAACAACTTCCTGTAAGGTATGAAGTGTCACCTTCTTAGCTCTCAACACCGCAAAGATCCTTTCTCACAAGGCCGAAAGCTTATTGTTGGGGAGCCTACAAGATTGAGCTGCGGAATATAACTCATTCCCAAGAAACATAATGACAGCTAAGGGGCCCTCAGTTTTCTCTGTAGCCAAAGGAATGCCCAGTTCCTCTGCCAAGGCAGAAAGCTCCTGCATTAAATAGGCACACTGGGTAGAATCCCAGGGGCCGGCAAATAAAAAATCATCGAGGTAATGTACCGTATTTTGCAATCCCATTCTATCTCTAAGGGCCCATTCCAAAAATGAACTGAATTTCTCAAACATAGCACAGGAAATAGAGCATCCCATAGGGAGAGCTCTATCAACGTAAAACTGGCCTTGAAAACAGAACCCTAAAATATCAAAATCATCTGCAGTCCGTAGCTTTGCTCATTTGATTGAGTTACCTGATTTTCTGCATGTAGGTTATTTCCAGCTTTGCTATTGTGGCAAAGTTGCATTCTAGTTGGTGCTGTGATATTTGGGGACCAGATATGTGTGGCCGGTGTTGCTTGGTGACAGGGGATTTGTAAGCACACGCAATAACTGTTCACCTTCAATCGTCAGAACATTCTCTGTGTCTCCACACCCTAGGGTCACATGGTTCTGCCCCCCTAAGCCTGAGCTAAACCAGATGCTAGATTGTTTCAGTTCGAGGATTGACACTAGGATTCAGAGTAGTTGCAACCAGATAATGATGGTGATTATACAACTATTGGAAAAATTGGTAACTCTGCAAAGATATACACAGTCTCCTATGAAGCCTTGTAGATTATTAATCCAGCAAATTCTCTGATCATTCAAATGCACAATAGAAAAAAAACCTTAACGTAAACCTTCCACAATCAGCACATCCATTATAGGTTAAAAGCAGTTTTTCATTGTCTTGCCATTGATATATGTATAACTATCGCATAGTATTGGCTTTGCCTGCTGTTTTCTTACTGGGCAATTGGAGCACCATCCCAACCCGCCAGGGAAGATCAAGCTGTCCTTGAATGGATTTAAAAGCTTCTTAAAAACTCACGTCTTCATTTGAGCAGGGTGAAATTCATCTTCCTCCACTTTCTTCTCCCTTGACTTCATTGCCCTTAGGTGCCTAACCTTTCTATAATAAGCATAAGGCTAGAGCCGGCCTCATGATGCTGATTTACATACAGTTCCTAGTAACTGTAGGTGCCTTAGAAATAACAAATATATTTGATTAGTTTAGACTTTACCACAAACATCTCCCAAGGTCTTGAACAAACACAACTTGGATTAGAACTATTGCCTCCCCACATAATATGTCAATACATTTGTAATCCTTTCCCTTTTTTTACCAGCAGTCAAATAACTTAGAACTCTTCCATTCAGGGAGAGCACATCCATGGCTTCCAGGATTAACAAACTGCATGAATATTCTGCTAGGAAGAACCCACCCACATCCATTCTCTAGCTTTGCATTTTGGCTTCTCTTACTGCCTTCTCTCAGAAAAATGGAAGTTGCGTTTGTCATCCCCATCTCTTTACTCTCTCCCTGTACCTGAAAACTAGCAATTCTGAGCTTGCCTCACATACTGAAAGCTTGTCTTGTTAACCTGCATCCACAAGTCCCACTGGCAGTCAACCTGAGTCTTGGCCTCCTCATCAGCTGGCTCTCTGCTCAAGAAAGGTGTTAACAGAGACCTGCTGACCCAAGTGGCCAAGGGAGCAAAAGCCGATGACTGTTCATTAGGAAATGCTTCACAGATTCTCTTCTACAGATATGCTGCTGGCACTGCAAAATGACAGCTGAGACTCTGTTATTCCCACACAACCTGCTCCAGTCAGGAGCTTCTCCATACTACAAATATTTCCACATGCCCCAATCCCACTCCGATGGCCACTACCCTTTTAGCAGCATGGACTTTATTTTATTTTTAATTTATATCCCACTTCTCCTTCACAAGATAACTTAATGTAGTTGCTTTTAAAAATGTATTTCCATTTTTTTTTTTTAAATTACCATGGCTATCCTTCTCATTCCTTCAGGGCCATTTGTTATGTCATGGCAGCCAGTGGCATTTCCTATTGTGCATGTGTGGATGGTGTCATATCATTTAATTGCTAGGTGGCACTTGACATAGTTGTACCTGGGTGGAGTCATGCATTTCCTGTTACTGTCCTGTTCTTGTTGAGAGACAATAAAGTTCTTATCTAGCTTCCTGACTGGTGTGTTCACTACGTCTTCCATGACAGTGCATCTCCAAATCCACTTCCTATTTTATGAAGACTTAGAGCTTTTCTACACAAAGCGTTTATTGTGCACTTGCCATTCCCCACTCACAATTGTTTATGGCTTCTTTAGATGATGTTGTGACCCTCCAGTTTTGCTTCTGTTTTTAAAGAGCGGTTTTGCTGAGTTTTTTTCAGAACAGGGAAAATGCAGTATTATTTATGAAAGTGAAAGAAAACACTTTTTCCACCTGTGTACTTACATTATTCTGCTACACCACAGTGCTACCTAGAGGTTATTAGCAGAAAAGCAGGAAAGGAATGTCCTTCGGGTCATACTTGGATCTCAATTCTGCTACAAAACTGAAAGTAGATACAGATGATCTTTGTGTAGAAAAGTCTTTATACATCAAAATTGGCCTTTAGCAAATATACTGTGCTAAATTTTGAGCATGGGTTTAATTTGAATTGAATGTATCCCTTTAATGCAAAGAGCAGGTGGTTATAATGGGCTCCCGAGAAGGTACTGCTCTAAGGTTGCCCTGGGACTGGAGGGCAAAAGGGAAGCACACTCTTAGGGCAGCCACCTATGCATCTCCATAAAAAAGGAAATTCATCACCCCTCAAGAGGACACAGATGTGCATAAAATTTGCTATAGTGATTTATATGTATAGCTGCACATTTAGAAATAATTACTATAATTTAAATAGAAATATAATACATCTAACTATAATGGAAAAGACTGTGACCAGGTGACCTGGGTGCCTGCTCAGTCTGCTGTCTGGGTGGTAACTACTGATGGGCAAAAAGAGGTCTGTAAAATAGGAGACATGGGCATTCTACACACTCTGGCTTCTGCCATCTCCCAGGGGACCAAGAGCCATCAGGAGCCTTCATCCCTGCCTCCAGGAATAACATCAAGAAAAGGGGGAGGAAAACCTGGCCCCATCACTGGCCAAGAAGGAGGGCTGCTCAGGTCCAACTGCATGTTGCCCTGGAACTCCAGAAGCACAGGGAAAAAGCATGATGGCACCATCCATCGGCCAAAGGAACAACAGCCACTGAATGCTATTTAAGCAAGAAAAAAGCAGTAAAAGACGATCAGACCAAAGGAGATATAAATGACCATTTATAGCTCACCACTTTGTTCTGGCCTTGAACAACCTCCCTCCTCTACCTTTTCCCTCCACTCCCCTTCACTTGTGTGTCTTGTCTTTTTCCAGTTTGTCAGCGTGATGATCACTTTTTCTTAGTGATACAAACCAATAACTGTCTATAAAGCAGGATAACAATACATCTATGGGGGTCTCACCTACCTTTGTTTGCTTGTTTGTTTTTAAGAACGTTTGTATCCTGCCTTTCTGTCACAAGAAACAAACCCCAGGGTGGCTAACAATCAAAATATTTAAAAAACAAACACCATGACATTATACAAAAAAAAAAAAAAACCCTATTAGGAAATATAAAAGAAGCACAGGAGTAGTAGAAAGAGCAGGCAAAGGAAACCAGCTTATTCTGCTCATGCCAAGAGCACAAGGAAATCTCTGTAAGAAAAATCATCTTGTCCCCAGCCTTTTACACTTTGAAAATGATTGTGTGGGCTCCTTAATATGTTCATTTGTTATGATTACAACGTTTTATCCCAATGTGTATGCCATAGATCCACTTGGCAATTTAAACCCAAATAAAGAAGCATGGATGTACTGCATTAACAGATTTTGCCAATGTGTATTTGCCCTGTATTGAAACAATTCAGCACTCAGTGCAACAAAAGTGGGACTACAGATTTTGCAGAGAAAACAGAGCAAAAGTAATTCACAGCTACAGCCAGAGGCTTTTACATGGCTGTTTATCACACTATTAGCTCTAGCTGACTAAAGTTAGATTAAAAATTCAGCATGGCCTAAAACGTGAACAAGTGTGTATGCACCTGAACAGAAACGATGCTTTACCAGTGCTTTAGTAAGATTTTGGACAGAATGAAGTAACAATTTTAGGAGGGAAAAAAAGCTAGCTGCACTAATAGGTTTTGAGAGTTCTCCGATGATCCTTAGCTAATGTCAGCAGCTGTATAATCCACCAAGACCATATGCCCCACTGAAATGAATGGGAGTTTTGCAATTTCCCACAACGCCCATTTCGTTCAATGAAGTTTGCATGAGTGTAGTTCCCACTGCAGTGTGTCTAATATTTCTAGTGCTTCAGCATTTTTATGCTCTATCATTAATTCGACATAACTAAGATTATCTGGTACACAAAGGTACAAGACAGAAATCTATACTGGGTTAACACAAGTGTCCTTTTGGACCTCATAGGCACATTCACATGGTGATTCTAATTTTGGGATTCTCCTGAAATTGCGTGATAGGAATGGTGCTGCTGGGGACATGTATGCCATCATTCCAGGGAAATGAAATTACCTGAAATCACTGATGCTTTTCCAGAAGCAATCAGCTATCAAAGAGGTAGAAGTGTGATGGCAGGGACAGGAGGAGGAGGGGAAGAAAGGAGTGAGCATCTGTCCACCCTTAAACCTTGGTAGCTAACAACTTATTGCACCATGCATGTTAGAAAATAGCTGTTCATCTTTTAATTTCAAATGATGGTTCAGTGCTTAAGATACAGGCAAGTGTGAAAAGCATTGGGAGCGAATAGTATACTTAAGTTTTCTCTGGGGCACCTCTGGATTAATGTATGTTTCCACCAAGAGACCTGAAACATCTGGGGTCGGTCAAGCCTCAAATTTTAATTTGCAAGATCAAGAACACAAAAATGGGAGTCTTGAAGCAATGCTGTAACACAGAATATTGCCATTGTATTATTATGAGGTACTGCCTGGGAGCCTTAGAAATAACAAGCAGTAAGGTTTGGTATTTAAGTGTCCAGTGCTGACCAGAGAATTCACTGTCTCAACTCACACACACATGCACGCGCGCGCGCGCACACACACACACACACACAATCTGAACCACTCTAATTCTTCTCCCCAGGTTCAAGGTGCCCTCTTTTTCAGTCTAGTATAAAACCTAGCATGGGCTAGCATGCAATTACTGAAATGTACTGCCCAGAATCAGGGAATGGATATATCTTAAACCCTACATTCCTCCTCTTGGAAGAAATGATTCCTGTTCCTCTTGATAACTTTGTAGAAGAGGATGTTTTGGAAGATTCAGCTTGATGTGCATAGGTGGGGAAAGCTGCACCTGCTGAAATTTTTATGTATGTATGCATTTATTTATTTATTAGATTTGTACACCGCCCAACTGGCAAATGCCCTTGAGCAGTTTACAATAATCAAACCAAACCAAATCAAACCCAGCTGTAAAATTAATTATCAGGGCAACATATTAAAGATTAAATGCCTGCCAGAAGTGGAAAGTCTTAGCCTGACATCTCAGTGTATCTATTGAAGATGCCCAGCAGATCCCCCTGGGAATGGCATTCCACAGATGTGGGGAGAAGGTTCTTTCCATGGTAGCCATCCATTGCATCATTATGGGCAGTGGCACCCAGAAAAAGTCTCCAAAGACAATCTTAGGAATTGGGCAGGAACATGTGGGAGAAGGTGCTCCTTCAGGTAAATGGGTCCTAAGCCACCCCCCCCCATCTACACTGTTATTAAAGGTAAAGGAGCCCTGTCATCCTTTGCATCTGGCTACACTAGCTGCTCTTTCTCCAAAACATGAAAACACAAACAAAAAGTCATGAACTTTTAAGCACTACAGTTATTGTGACTATCATTTACATAACATTTTAATATGCATCATGCTTCACTGTCATTCATATATGAGCCATCACAGAATCTCTCTAGGCTAGGTCTGTGTGAGCCCCAGTTTAAAGATGAGATGCCAGACTTGAGACATAATGACGAGACGGTGAGGCCATGGCTCAGATGAGGTTACAGCTCTGGTCTCTTAGGTCACTTAATGAAACAATTTTACGTGGCTTTTCTAGCAGCCCTACCTAAAGATATTTTGTCCACAGTTTCACGCTTACTGAAAAGCAAATGTTGTTATTCTATTCATTTTTACCATTAAAAGCCCCTTTATTCATTATTCATTTGCTAACATATCCATTCCATTATTGTTAAAATTACTTCATGGCAAGCAACTCTAACAAGAAAAGGAGTCCAAGATGGGTGGGAGCTTTTAAAAAAGGAAATTCTCAAGGCACAATTACAAACAATTCCAACAAGAAGAAAAGGTGGAAGACAACAGAAGAAGCCAATGTGGCTTCACAAAAAGCTTAGAGATGACCTGAAAACAAAAAAAAGGACACATATAGGAAGTGAAAAGAAGGCCAAGCAACAAAGGAAGAGTACAGGCAGGTAGCACAGAATTGCAGGGATGGAGTCAGGAAGACTAAAGCTGAGAATGAGCTGAGGTTAGTGAGGGATGCTAAAAGCAACAAAAAGGCTTTCTTCAGCTATGTGCATAGTAAAAGACAGAGAAAAGAAATGGTGGTTCAGCTATTAAATAAGGATGGCAAAATGATAACAGATGACAAAGAAAAGGCAGAGGTGCTCAATTCCTACTTTGACTCAGTCTTCTCCCGAAAGAGGGTCTATGACTCCACTGGCAAAGGCAAAGTACAGGCTGAAGGGGCATGATTGCAGCTTGAGATCGATAGGCATATGCTCAAGGAACACCTAATTACTTTGAATGAGTTCAAATCTCCAGGGCCAGATGAACTGCATCCTAGAGTAATAAAGGAACTGGCAGAAGAACTCTCAGAACCACTGTCTATTCTCTTTGAGAAATTATGGAGGACAGGTAAAGTGCCAGATGACTGGAGGAGGGCTAAAGTTGTCCCTATCTTCAAAAAGGGTAAAAAGGAGGAACCTGGGAACTACAGACCAGTCAGTCTGACATCAATCCCTGGGAAAATTCTGGAGCAGATGATAAAGCAATCCCTCTGGAAGCACCTTGAAAACAATGCAGTGATGACTCGAAGCCAACATGGATTTGTCAAGAACAAATCCTGCCGGACGAATCTGATCTCATTTTTTGATCAAGTAACCTCCCTTGTGGAGTGTGGGAATGCTGTAGACATCATATACCTCAACCTCAGCAAAGCTTTCGACAAAGTGCCCCATGATATCCTGATGAGCAAACTAGCTCAAAGTGGGCTAGATGAAGCAACGATCCAGTGGATCCACAGTTGGCTACAGATTCGGACTCAAAGAGTGCTTATCAATGGGACCTTCTCAAACTGGGGAGAGGTAACGAGTGGGGTACCTCAGGACTCAGTCCTGGGTCCAGTGCTCTTCAACATTTGTATTAATGATTTGGAGGAGGAGATGCAGGGAATGCTGATCAAATTTGCAGATGATACAAAATTGGGTGGGATAGCTAATACTTTGGAAGACAGAAACAAAATTCAAAGTGATCTTGATAGACTGGAGCGCTGGGCAGAAAATGACAGAATGACATTTAATAGGGATAAATGCCAAGTTCTGCACCTAGGAAAAAGAAACTAAATGCACAGTTACATGGCTCAACCATACTACAAGCGAGAAGGATCTTGGAATTGTTGTCGATCGCAAGCTGAAAATGAGCCAACCATGTGATGTGGCTGCAAAAAAGGCAAATGCTCTTTTGGGCTGCATTAATAGGAGCATAGCTTCCAAAACCTGTGAAGTACTAGTTCCCCTCTACTCAGCACTGGTTAGGCCTCATCTGGAGTACTGTATCCACTTCTGGGCACCGCACTTGAAGAAGGATGCAGACAAGCTGGAGAGGGTTCAGAGGAGGGCAGCAAAGATGATCAGGGGACTGGAAACAAAGATTTTCCGGTTAGCTGCAGTAGGGTCTAGTCCCCTTCTTCAATTTCCCCAGTTGCAGGTCTGACCCTACACAGGGTAGACAGTCTCCCGGTGTGCCCACAGTAAGGTCTAGCCTGAGTCTTCTTGCTGCTTTTTTAGAACGATTTTTAAAGGATCTTCAGGATTCCTGTTTACGGTCCACTTCCCCCCCCCTTGCTCTCTTGACTCGTGTCCAATGTATCCAAGGTTTAACTCCAGCTACTTTTACAGCTGTAGGGGTGGAAAGTATAACAGTTTTTGACCCGCTCCATCTGGGAGTCAAAGGGTCATTTTTCCACTCTTTGACCCACACTTCGTCTCCCGGTTGGAAAGGATGAATTTCTGTGATGGGAATTGGGGGCTTATTTTCTAAGACAAACCGACGCTGGGCTTGAAGAACTTTGCCCAGCGCCTGGACCTCTTGCCTTATGCTGACATTTGCTAGCTCTTGCAGGTCTCCCCTTAATCCAACTAGGATTTGAGGAGGCCTACCATACATCAATTCGAACGGGGACAAACCAGTAGTTTTGTGGGGAGTACATCGAATTCTGAACAGAGCTAAGGGCAACGTTTCTGTCCAATTTTGCTTGGTTTCTTGACACAGCTTGGCTAAATGGGTTTTGAGAGTTCGGTTCATCCTTTCTACCTGTCCTGAACTCTGTGGACGATAGGCACAATGGAGTTTCCACTGGATGCCTAATAGACGGTTAACTTCTTGCAACACTTTATCAATAAAGGCGGGGCCATTATCAGATCCAATAAACAAAGGCAGTCCATGTCTCGGAATAATGTCTTTCATTAGGGCTTTTATAACTTCTCTTGCTTCAGGAAGAGAAGTTTCCACATTGTTATTCTTGTTAAACTATAGTAGCTCAGCAAGAATATGAGACCACTTAGTCTGACCCCCCGATATGGCTGCTACAGAGGGACCAATCATCTCACTCAGTATAAGGCAGCTTCCTATGTTCACAAACCCACCATAGCTGCCAAATTTCAGGCACATTCTTGCCACAGAGGAGGAGGAGCCAACTGGATCAGAAAGGCCAGCAGCACCAGCTGTGGAGGTGCTCAAGCCAGGTCCAAGACCGGACACTGAGCCTGAGCTCTTAGCCTTTGAGTCAGAGATGCCCAAACTGAAGCCTCCAGAGATCTCCCTCTGGGGCACATTCCTCTGAGGGACCAACCCACAGAAAACTCTCTCTTTAAATCTCTCCATTCTTCAGGAATGGGCAGAACCTAGTAGGCCTAAGGGTGTTATAAGGTTCAGTTGAGCTGTAGACCTTGCCACTACCAGCCATTTGCATGGTCTACACAGGACACCTCAAACCAAGGAGAAAGAATTTAGCTAGGTAATGAATGAGGCATTGTCTCCCTTTATTCCCATTGCTCCCACCCCTTGCAACTCTGATTGGAAGGTTCTAGGCAGGAAGAAGGCTTTTGCTAAAATGTGTTTGAGCAGGTGATTGGACAGCATCCCTTTCCACAACTTCCCTGTCCCTGCTCTCTCTTTGCAACCCTCTCTTCACTTGACCCATGTGCTGTTTTCCTCCCCTTCAGGTACATCTCTATATTATTGGCTCTAGAAGAATATAAAAGAGAAATGAATGCATTCCAAAAATAATATAACAAAGGAATAGATCACATTCTGAATGCATTTGTGAGTAGGGATGTCGGGAGGTGGAGTTTGATGAGTTTTCCTAGGCTTGACCGCCTCCCCCCCCCCCCGGACTTTCTTTCAGTTCCTGCTGTGGTGCCTGACTCAATCTGCAGTGAGTCGGACCAGTTCATGAGTTATCTGGGAATTTTTTGCATTTTTGTTTTTGAAAGGTTCAGCAATTTGCACAAATTTTGGAGCTATTTGCTCAAATTATGGCCAGAGTTGTACAAAATACAGCTGAATTTGCATAATTTGCACACATTTGGCTGTAAAGTAAGTTGTACACGCTGGGGAATTCCATCGAGCCAAACAAGAACTGGATTTCGCAGCAATGAACATCCCTGTTTGTGAGTCTGGCATTAATATCTTCACTCATAACAAATGAAACAGCTGGGCCTCCTCTATTTCAATTGTTCATTTGTTGCAAGATGAATGCAAACCTCTAATGCCAAAATGTGGAAGCTGTATTTATTTAAATACAGACAGTGGACTCATTAACATCTCCCCAAAACACACCTCC
Organism: Heloderma suspectum; assembly: GCF_057233095.1. NCBI lineage: Eukaryota > Metazoa > Chordata > Lepidosauria > Squamata > Helodermatidae > Heloderma > Heloderma suspectum. Next base: position 259,825,593 of record NC_139461.1, read on the forward strand.
AAACTGAACACTTCTGGAGCACTGACTCATATAGAAAACAGAGTAATCCCTTAACAATGGAATATTTCATGTCATGTCCCTATTTGGATTTGCATTTCACCAGTTCCATTGGCTCACAGTTGGATTATTTGCCTCAATCTCACTCAACCAATAAGAGGCACAATAATATAGAGACATGCCCAAAGGGGAGGAAAACAGCACATGGTATTTTCCTTGATGCCTTTTCAGAAAACTACTTCCTTCCACTGGGGAGAGAATGTGCAGAAGAGGAGGGGGGTATAAGTTATCAGAGAAGCCTGCTTTGAAGAAAGTGTGAGTTTATCCTCCAGAGGTTTGGGCAGCATATTACATTAGAACCTGATTAACACCCAGGCGCCTTGCGAATGCATTTGGAAATGGCTTTGAACTTTTGCACAGAGCATGATCAGCATACATTGCTGCACAATGTGGAGAAGCGCAAGAGTCTGCGGCTTTTGCTGGCTGGAGAGGAGAGAGCAATGCAATTCCTACAAAGTGCAGATCAAGGCTCATCTGAGAGACAAGGGGTTTGGAGATAGGGTTCTGCTGATGAAATGGCAGCAGGCCTGTGAGAGGGCATCGTTCATAACAAAGCTGAACTGAATGCGGCAGGCAGCTGCATGCAGAGATTTTGTCACCATTAAGGAAGGATTTATCCAGTTTCCCCACCCCCTGTATGTACAAGCTATATGTATGTTCGCAGGGCCAGTGTCAAGAGTAGGCATAACTGGGCACCTGCCAAAGGCTCATACACCCCAGCAGGGTCCCACTGACAAAGCCCCCTGGAGTTTCTCCTCCTCTTCACCATGGCAAACTGCTTGTTCTCCTGCCTCTTGCTCTGGCCTCAGCAGTGGTGGTGGCGAGGCGAAGAAGCAGTAGATGACACTGCCTACTTGCACATCGGTTCTCTGAGTGCCAGGTAAGTGAGTGGCAGCAACAATGAGAAATAGGATGAGGAGCAATAACAGCTGATGGCAATGGCAGTGAGAAGGTAGAAATGGGACCATTGAGGATGTCTTGCCGAAGGGCCTTCAAAAACCTGGAGCTGGCACGACATGTGCATCAGAATATATGTGGAGCCCTTTCCCATGCCAGCCAAACACATGGATGCTGGAGAAATGTTTCCACAGTAGGAATCAGTGGCAAGGTGTGTGGCCCCCTTCCCTGTTCTTTCAGTGTATATGTGTGCATGTGGGGGTGGGGTGGGGGGGTGTCATATAAACTTGCTTACAGTGGTCTGCTGCCGAAAGAGGGAGAGCTGTGTTCCAGTGGAAAGTGTTCTTGTTCATTACTTTTCTCATTAATTGTTCATTAATTTGCCTAAGATAGTATGAGCAGTTTTTTAAAAAAAAGTTGAAAAGAATCAGTGTGCACTATAATTATCTGGGAAGGAAGATACTGCAGCAGGAGGGGAAGGGTTAAACGATTCCTCCCCACCTGCTGCAAATCCATTGTTCAAGCCCTACTCCACCCCCACCATGGTTGCTCTTTACATTTAAAAATGTGCCTGTTGATTGCATACATGGAATTTGTTATGTTAATTGTGTTAAATCAGTTAATCGAGAGGCATGAGGAATCAGAACTATTACTTATTAATGTAAGTAGTGTCACTGATCATGGGGCAAGTTATATGTTGATCCTGAATATAGTAATGTGTACCGATCTGCTGCTCTCAACAAGATTGCTCTTTTTGGTGAGTGTTCCCCATAACAATTAACCATTAGCACACAAAGGACACAGACACCTTTACAAAATTTGCTGGGCTTCTATGGTTATGTCTACTGTTTCCAGTGGGCTTCCCTGGCAAAGCTCTGCAGTTGAGAACCCTGAATCAATATCAGGCTGGAAGAGCTGACATTTGAGGCTTGATAAGGTACCTTTAATTGGCTCAGAAGTGGCTGTTCTGTCTCTCTCTGCTTCACTTGTAATCTTAGGGATGGTCAGGAGGGGGCGGGGGAGAAAGGACGTTATGGAACTGGTGTGTCAGTAGAAGATGTGTATGTTGCTCAAGCTGTCCCGAACAACACACAGATGCTTCATAGTGTCTGATGTATCCAATTCATCTGGTTAGGAACATTGTTGCTGTCAGGGTAGGACTTTGGGGCAGAATTCCAGGGCCTCACTCAGTACAATGAGCAGGAGGGCCTCCTAAATGTAGTAGGCCTGGCCAGTGGAGGCTGGTGGCTCCAATGTCAGTGGGATGAAGAATCCACTCCACATTTCAGTCAGAACCAGTCAGACTTCTAAAGGAGCTATCCAAGATGAGAGAACTTTGGTTAGCTCCTTTAGAATTCTGACTGAAACCAGCAGCAGATTCACTGCCCCACTGACATCAGAGCCACCAGCCCCCACTGGGGCTGACTTACCACATTTTGAAGTAAGTGAAATAATACACACTACCATCTAAGGAACAGGGGGAATAAGACCATTAAAGGTGCACTCCTATTCATGTTTACACAGAAAAAGTCCTACAACTCCCAGCATTCCCCAGCCAGCATTGCTTCTGGGGAATGCTGGGAGTTGTGGGACTTCTTTCTATCTAGAATCATAGAATAGTAGGGTTGGAAGGGGCCTACAAGGCCATCGAGTCCAACCCCCTGCTCAATGCAGGAATCCAGGTCAGAGCATCCCTGACAGACAGCTGTCCAGCCTTGTCTTGAATGCCTCCAGTGTGAGAGAGCCCACTACCTCCCTAGGGAATTGGTTCATTGTTGTATTGCTCTAGATGTGCAGTAGGATTGCACTCTAAGGCTAGGGTCTAAAATTACCTAACTGCACCACTGGTTAGGAATCAGCCATTTTGAAATAATAAAACAATTTTAGTATATTCATTTCAGTGCATTTGTGGCATGGGGACTGTTACTGACTAGAGAGACAAAATGATTTAATGAACTGAATTGTTTCCTAATTGTTATACTGCCGCCAGCACCAAAACAGCTACAGTGGAGATAAACGTCACATCTGACATGCTGAAACTGCCAATACAAATCATTCTTTAATATCACATTGACCAAATTCCTAGCCATGGAAGGCAATCTGAGGTATGTTAAGTCTGCCTTGGGTTTGGTGTGTTTGGTGGGGCTTCCTCCAAGGTAAGCATGCAGAGGATCACACCCTTTACCAAGGATTTTATTTGTAAATGCAATTATTTACTTTCTTGCCCATCCCTCCGAAAATCATCTATGTGTTGGGGAAGCTGGGCAAAGATACCAAAGTTAGAAGGGGGTGATATCTTCAAAACCTGTAACAACAACAATTAGAAAACTGAGACGAACAACATCCAGTTCAATCCTATACATGTTAATTTCAGAAGTAAAACCCGTTTTATTCAGTGGGGCTTACTTCTAGGTAAATGTACTTAGGTTTGCAGTCAGACACCCACCGGCTCTGCCTACATATTGGCTGTAAATAGATTTTACCTTTTTATGGTTTTGAAGTCATGTTAATTGTGTAAGTGGTTGTTTGCTGCCAGTATTAATGGCTTGAACCCTATTTTTATTTTAATGTACAAAGAGCAAACAAATAGTCAATATTTGCTTCAGTAGCCAGTAATACAAGTCCAAGCACAATTGTGTAAGCTAATAATGGTAACATTAACAATGTGATAAAACTGTGTATTCGCACCAAAGTCTATATTGGCTTAATCACAGCCTTGCTATGTTTGTTGTCATTTCAATAGTACTTTTCAATGTGAAACGATGTGTTTAACAGCCACGTGAAGCAGCATTCCATTGTTCCCATTTTATAGACAGGGAACAGAGTTCCCTGCAGCTACTCAGTCAATAAATGGCTGAGGTGAGCCTTGAACCCATAACTTGCAAGTCCAACATGCTGAACACTGGGCTCACAATAAATTGCTTCAGATAATTCTAAATGCCTCCATTATGCCACTGAGGGAGGCCATTATGTTGTACCACTTTGGCTGGCACACATGGTTCCTCCGCAAATGAAAAGCTCCATTAGGGTGGTAGATCATATGAAATTAGCAGCATGAGCCTCTGTCAGCCTGGGCAGACATAGTTTATCACACAGAAGTGACAGATTGTTGCCTTAACAGGTCAGATGGTAACTGTAAATCTCTGCTGGAGAGCCAGCTTTCAGCATGAGGTGATGAAGCGCACAGAGAGGACTTGCTTAAAATGGCCTCTCAGGCTGAGAGAATTAAGCCACCCGTAAAAGTCCGTTTAGAGGCAATTGAAGCTCATCTGCTGGAAATCTCTCCTTACTGACGATGTGGACCATACAAACCCATTTTTGTTTCTTTCATATTGTACTCATCATAAAGATACGAGGTCCCTAAGATCTTTTTTGGCAGTGGTGGCAGCAACCAAAATGTTCGATACACTGCCCCCCTCCCGCCAGGTGCTGGTGCCGCACCAACTGTATTTACCTGTCTACAGGATGTGCAACTTTAAACCCCGGCTGAATCTACACATAGCAGTTACGCTGTTATCATACCGTTATCATAACTATTGGTACACATGACACCAATGGGCACCAATAGTTATGATAACGGTATGATAACGGTATAACTGCTGTGCGTAGATTCAGCCCCCATTAAAATTAGTGAAGGTTGAACCCTGCTTCTCTCTCTCTCTCTCTCTCTCTCCTCTCCCTCCTAAAATGAAGCTTATTTTGGTGTGTGTGTGTGTGTGTGTGTGTGTGTGCATGCGTGATAGGCCTAATTTCAATGGGGCAAACTGAAGATATAGGTGATGTGAGGCTTGGGATGGTTCAGGCAGCAAAGGCTGTAAGTTGGATAGTGAAGAGGGAAAGAAGCAGGAAGAAAAGAAATCAGAGTGCCTATATATTACCTCTCCTAGGGCAAAGGGAGTGGGATGAGGAGTTGAAGCCCATGGAGCCCTGCAGGTCACATTATTCTGTTGCAGCAGCACAAGCCTCTAGAGTGAAGGCCCACAGAACGGGGACACAAGCACTGCTAACCTGTGCGTTCCCTTGCAACCTTAATTGCACCAAAAACAAAATAACAAATATGGCTACAGGGAAAGAAAACTGGAGAAGACGAGCAAGTTAAGCTAATTTGGTGGAGGGGGGCAGGATGGATTTAGGAATGTATGGATTTTGGTGAATCTGTTTCCTCTGTGTTCTGCAGCTTGTCAGGCGTATTACATTCCATCATCTACTCACTGACAGAATCAGATTTTATGGATGTACAAGAATTCTGTTTGAGTCGTGTAAGTGCGCGTTAGCGCTAATACACATCAGCGCAAGCATGCATTAGTGTTAATGTGCATTAGCACAACTGTAAATTTGCATACCTCCCCCCCCCCCGAAAATAGTCCAGACGTCCACAGAATCTGCGCAACTCAGAAAAAGCCACCCTGCTACGGAATCTACAGGTTGGATTCATCAAAATCTGAACTCATTTGAATCCATTGCAAATTTCTCTGACGTCCCTAGGTGGATTCAGATGCACTGGAACAACCTGACCAGGTGCACTGACCTAGACAGAACTCTGATTATTCCAGACTGTACACTGAGTTTCAAAAGGAGATAACTTGGACAGAGTCTTGGCTGCAACAGGAGCTCCCTGTGCAAACCCTGAGTGGAGGTTCAGGTTCCTAACTTCAATGACTGCTAATGTATTTACCAGTAGTGGCTGTACTTCAGTTATCCCTGGCAGGGGTTTGGATTAAACAATTCTGGAGGTACCCTGGGCAGCTTGATTAGGTTAATGAGAGAGCTTCGGCTATTGGGCGGTATAGAAATGAAATAAATAAATAAAAAAAAAAAATAATGAATAGGTGATCAAAGAGGCATGTTCTGCATGTTCTAGAGGTCTCACACTGCTATATATACCTGGTGAGACTCCCACCTATTAATTAATGGGGTAACTGGTCAGATGATGTCAGTGGGTGTGCCACACTCACTGACATCATCACCCCAGCCCCTGTCCATTTTCAATGTCTGTGCTAAGGATAGGCACAGATTTCTGTGCCTCTCTCAGTACAGAAAAAGGGACTCAGCCAGCCCTTGCTGTCCCAATGGGGATGGCCAGTGGCATGTGAACTGACTCAGCTGCCTGTCAGGTATCTCCTCCACATGCCTCTCAGCATTCTCCACATGGGCAGTAAGAGGCTCACAAAAGAAGACTTGTCCAGCACCTACATCTCCACTCTCCTATGTCTTAGATCAAAGATAACAGCCAGGAATCCTCCGGGGGTGGGGCTTGGTGATCCATCCCTACCCACTGGAGTAACCCAAGGAGGCTCTGCGGGCTGGACTGGGGAGTCTGGTGGGCTGGATTAGGTCCACAAACTGGGGGTTCTGCACCCCTCCTTTATATAATTGGAATACTATTGTGTCAAGTGAATTATTGCTGGGCAAATAGCATTGGTGTTTTTTGATGGCTCGTGGCAGTTAGTAGCAATTGGGGGCTGAGAGTTACAGTTCAGAGATTGGAATGTAATCACAAAATGTATCTGGCTGGCAATTTCTTAGGGGGAATCTGGCAATTTCTTAGGGGAAACTGATGCTGTTTTACTCATTAGCACTTGCTGGTTGCTTGCCTGTTTCCCTGAGCTCAACATGTTGTATGGGAAAATCACACCGGAAGACCATTGTATATTGAGGATTGTGGTTGGAGTACAACCATTGGCCTTCTATGCCTAAATCCCCACCTAAGAGCCTGGCTCCTTTGAACTGCCTCACGTTATTCTTCTGTATTTTTGTTGGTGATCTGTTCCAGCTGGTACTAATTAGGGAGTGAAGGATGACCACCAGAGTTATCTATGTTGACCAGTGGCGACCCACTCAGGCTTATCTTGTGACCTTGCAGGAAGGAATACAGAGACGTAAGTAAGAGCATGGGAGTTAACCATAATACCAAGTGTGATGAAGGTTGATAGTGTGGTTAAGCTACGTACTCTTCAGCACATACGTCTTCGAGATTCTACCCAAGTTGAACTTCAACACAGACCTGAACAATACACAAGCAGTAGTGCTGTCATTGGCTGCTGGCCGGGGTCTCTCCATTGGCATTGCAGTGGTTCCTGACAACTGGAAGGGGAAGTAAGCCTTTGTAATCTCGTTCTGCATGTCTTTATGTCTGTACTCTTGTATGTATTCTCTTGCATTATGTTCCTTTGTTAATCTTCTGGTCCTCTTACATAAACTAAATAAACCTTACCCATTAAGTGTTCATCATTTCTGAATCCCCTGAGGGAAATGAACCCTTGCCTCCAGGTGGGACAAATGGCACAGCAAACAGACTTGCACAGATGTTTTGGCAGGGTTTGGCAAGACACATGTATACATATAAATAAACAGATATTACAGATGCATCATAAACCTCCAATGAGCATTCTTCATAATGGAACTGATCCTGTAAAAGGTTGCCCTTGGAAGTCCTTACAACTCAGGGAAGTGGAGAACATGAAACATTGAGCACTTTTTGAGTGTGTTCACATATATTATCACATAAATTCTTCCACTACTTTGCTTAAAAGGGTTGAGTTGAAAGAGGCTTGTCCTCTGGGATAAAGCAGGGAACAGAATGCAAGTCTCGAGCAAGTTAAAGCAGCCGAAGCAGTATTTACTGTTTAGCATCACTGGTTGGTTAAAAGAAAGCATGTCTATCATCTCTTTAATCAATGTTTGTGATGGGGAAATACAATGGGTAATATAATTCTAGACAACTGCTGTAAGAAAGTGATGCATTTGGACTTCATTTTGAAACAGTTCTGCTTGTACCAATGATTCTGAGTGAGGTTTGGGGTTGTTGTTTTGTTTATTTACAGGTCATGTAAGAACGAGTAAGAAAGATCAGCCTGCAGATTAAGGAACCCCAAGATAAGAAAGGTTTCCATTTGTCACTTTCAGCATTAAAAGCAGTGTGGGATTTCCCCCCATAAATATGGCCTGATGTTATTCATTTTAATTTGCTACCTCCTTGAAGGTGAATTTAATACCATTCATACATTTTCATTTACAAATTTGTCAGTAATAAGAGAGCTGGCACATGGGAGAAAGTAGCTGCATAATTGCAACTTACACGCTTGTCTTACTGAAAAACTGCTAGCTCAGGAATTGCCCGCTCCTGTGCTCCATGCATGAAATTGCAAATAGAATTTAATTTGCCCTTGTATCCTGTAGGATCAGCTTAAAATGATTAATGCAGGAAAGAACGTTGTCAAGATTTTATTCATTACAGTCTCAGAGGACTGCAGTGCAAAACCACCATGTATAACATGGTAATGTATTATATGCAACTCTTTTCTGAACTGCTTTCTTACCACAAACAATCATATTTCTGCTATTTAATTCCATACCTGAAGCGTGCAGAAATGCATTCATTGTGTGTTACTGTGATCTCCCGGACAGTTGGAAATGTAATTTGTTAGAATTTAGAACATTTAAAATGGGCTGTTTCTAGAATAGCACTTGAGAATGTAATATTCCAAAAGCTCCCAGCATGCAACAATGCTGTGACAGCTCAAAGACTTGCAGGTTTAAGCCCCGTATTAACACCTTGTTGACTGTTAAGCAGAGTAGACAACTCATTGTTTCAGGAGAATGAATCTTGCATATTTGGCAGATTGATTTTATTTTAGCAAGAAATATGAACATCTAGAGAACTGTCTTTGATCGTACTCATCCCTCATTACCCTTGTTTCTCCCATCCCCTCTCTCGTTCTGGTCTCTCAGCACAGTCAGACTGTAGATTGTAAAGGCAAATTGGGGACAAGGACCTTTTTTTTCTTATACTGTAAAGAGGCATGTACATTGATTATGCTCATATTAATCATCGTCAACATCATAGCTACTTAGCTATAACTTGAAATTCGGGGGGTATCTGTGGATGGACGTCTAGTTCATCTTACCAGCTTTCTTTTCCAGTTCAGCTTCACAGGAAATCATCAGTGTACATTCTGCTACAAGCTCAAACGGCTGTGAAATTGTGAATAGTAAATTATTTCAGTGAACCATATAAATGTGCCTAGGATTACAGTGCAGGCTTATTTGGTTGCTCATGATTGTGTAGAAACTGTGATTTCTATCAAACAGGCAAAATTTGCATACACATAATTCCTTGGTGAAGAATTTTCTAGGAACTTGGTTGAGGGTTACAGTGAAACATTTGGCCCATCTCCATGTGGAGAAGAAAGCAGCTGAGCCTAACACTTAACTGGAAATAAGCTCTATTGAATCAGAGGGACTTCCATGTGAAGCTGAACATGTTTAAGCAGGGCCAACCTTAGGAATAGGGGAGCTGAGTAGTCCCCTGGGGTGCCAAGCCGAGCTGGGGGAGGGAGCCAAGCCGAGCTGGGGGAGGGAGCCAAGCCGGGCTGAGGGAGGGAGCCAAGCTGAGCTGAAGGAGGGAGCCAAGCTGAGCCCAGTGGCTGTGTTTTTTGAAAGTCTGCAATGAACTAGGGTGGCAAAAAGCAAGTGTCTATAACCATTTTTTCCCCTGAGGTTCTACAGGTCATTTGCATACTGTTGTTGTTCAGTCTGTCAAGGGCTCCTTGGAAGCCTCTCTCAGTCTAATCCAGTAGCCAAGTCCAGACACAGACAAAGGGATTCTTTTCAAAGCTTTATTCCTCTTTACAACTTAAGAACTCTACTGTTAGCAACTAGATATGAGCAGCAGAGTACTTATGCCCTACGTTGGAACAGTTGGTCCCCGTTTGAAAGGGAATTACTGGCAGACCCCTGAACTTAAGGACTAGGGAGAGTCCCTCCCCGTTTCCCTTGGATCCTCTGGGCGCAGCCGTTGTTTGTGCGCCAACCGGGCACTACGCCTCCTTTCTGCGCCCTCCATTTGGCGCCGCTCTCTGCGTCGACGTCACACGTCCATCAAGTCTGCTTCCCGCGCTCCGTCACTCCCAGGACTGCTATCTAAGCTAGGAATGCTGGTGGGAGGAATCTCCGTCAGCTGTTGGCCCTGGGAAAGAGGAGCGTGCTCCTCTCCCAGGAGCGACTCCTCTTCCTCAGTATCAGAACTACTATGGGATTCTATGGGTTCAGTGTCCACCCTGACACAGTCGTTCAGTCGTGTCCGACTCTTCGTGACCCCGTGGACCATAGCACGCCAGGCCTTCCTGTCCTGCGCTCTCTCCCGGAGTGTGCTCAAGTCCATATTCATTGCATCGGTGATGCTATCTAGCCATCTCATCCTCTGCCGTCCCCTTCTTTTGCCTTCAGTCTTGCCCAGCATCAGGGTCTTTTCCAGGGAGTTTTCTCTTTGCATTAGGTGGCCAAAATATTTGAGCTTCAGCTTCAGTATCTGTCCTTCCAATGAGCAGTCAGGGTTGATTTCCTTTAGGATGGACTGATTTGAGTCCTCCTTGCAGTTAGGGGTGGACGAAAGTCCCTTACCTGTCCTCGAAGGACGTTCGTGGTGGGGGGGAGGCGCTTCGCTGGTCCCCCCGCGAAGTTCCGGCTGGCGGGGGGAGGCTTCCCGCCTCGGCCCGGCCGAAATTCAGGCCGGGGAGGAGGCTTCCCGCCTCGCCCGGCCACGAACGCGAAAGTTAAAAAAAAACAAAAAAACGCCCCCTGATAGGCTACGTGACGATTCACGTAGCCTATCACGGCTAGATCTGCAAAGTCAGCCGTGATAGGCTACGTCAATCGTCACGTAGCCTATCATGGGTGACTTAAAAAAAAAAAAGCGCATACACTAATGGCGGCCCCCATAGGGAGCCGCCATTCGCGTTCCTTATTTAGTCGCTGTAGTCTACGTAAATGTTTACATAGACTACGGCGAAAATAAGGGCAACGCAAATAGCGTTGCTCTTATTTTCGTCGTAGTCTACGTAAACATTTACGTAGACTACAGCGACCAAATAAGGAATAGGAATGGCGGCTCCCTATGAGGGCCGCCATTATCCGTACACACTTTTTTTCTTTTTCTTTTTAAAGTCACCCGTGATAGGCTACGTGACGACTGACGTAGCCTATCACGGCTGACTTTGCAATCTAGCCGTGATAGGCTACGTTAATCGTCACGTAGCCTATCAGGGGGCGTTTTTTTTTTTTCTTTTATTGCAACGGCGGTGGCGGCAGCCGGTCCCGCCCCGCTCGAGCACCTGCCGAACCGCTGGCCGGACCCGCCGCCGGGAGGGACATTCGGCGAAGGTAAGTCCCGTCCCGGGGGGGGGGGGGTGCGGGGGGCGGGGGGGGGGTTTGGAGGATTTCTCCCCGAAACTTGTTCGGGGGGCCGAACATGTTGGCGCTCGGCCCCCCGAAGTTTCGGGGAGAAATTCTCCGCCAACCCTACTTGCAGTCCAGGGGACTCGTAAGAGTCTTCTCCAGCACCACAGTTCGAAAGCAATGATTCTTCGGCGCTCAGCCTTCCTTATAGTCCAGCTCTCACAGCCATATGTTGCTACTGGGAAAACCATAGCTTTGATTATATGAACCTTTGTCGGCAAGGTGATGTCTCTGCTTCTTACTATGCTGTCTAGGTTTGCCATAGCTTTCCTCCCAAGGAGCAAGCATCTTTTAATTTCATGGCTACAGTCACCGTCTGCGGTGATCTTGGAGCCCAAGAAATTAAAATCTGTCACTGCTTCCATTTCTTCCCCTTCTGTATGCCAGGAAGTGATGGGGCCAAATGCCATGATCTTAGTTTTTTTAATGTTGAGTTTCAAACCAGCTTTTGCACTCTCCACTTTCACCCTCAATAAGAGGCTCTTTAGATCCTCTTCGTTTTCTGCCATTAGGGCGGTATCGTCTGCGTATCTGAGGTTATTGATAATTCTCCTGGCAATCTTAATTCCGACCTGTCATTCATCCAACCTGGCGTTTCTCATGATGTACTCTGCATATCAATCAATCTGATAATCAATCTGATTTCGATATTGACCATCTGGTGATGTCCATGTGTAGAGTCACCTCTTGTGCTGTTGGAAAAGAGTGTTTGCTATGATCAGCGTGTTCTCTTGGCAAAACTTTATTAGCCTTGGTCCTGCTTCATTTTGTACATCAAGGCCACGCTTGCCTGTTATCCCGGTGATTTCTTGACTACCTACTTTAGCATTCCAATCCCCTATGATGAAGAGGACATCTTTTTTTGGTGTTAGTTCTAGAAGGTGTTGTAGGTCTTCATAGAACCGATCCACCTCAGCTTCTTCGGCCTCAGTGGTTGGGGCATAGACTTGAATTACTGTGATGTTGAATGGTTTGCCTTGGATTCGTACTGAGATCATTCTGTTGTTTTTGAGAGTGTACCCCAGTATTGCTTTTCCCACCCTTTTGTTGACTATGAGTGTTACTCCATTTCTTCTGAGGGATTCTTGCCCACAGTAGTAGATATAATGGTCACCTGAATTAAATTCACCCATGCCTGTCCATTTTAGTTCGCTGATTCCTAAGATGTCGATGTTCAATCTTGCCATCTCATGTTTGACCACCTCCAGCTTACCTTGATTCATTGATCTTACATTCCAGGTTCCTAAACAATATTGTTCTTTACAGCATCGGACTTTCTTTTCACCACCAGACACATCCACAGCTGAGTGTCCTTTTGGCTTTGGCCCAGCCGCTTCACTCTTTCTGGCGCTACTTGGAAATTCCCTCTGCTCTTCCCCAGTAGTATATTGGACACCTTCCGACCTGAGGGGCTCATCTTCCGGCGTCATCTCTTTTAGCCTTGTGATACGTTCCATGGGGTTTTCTTGGCAAGAATACTGGAGTGATCCATGAAGGGGCATTTGCATACTACTTTTTTTTAAAAAAACTTCCTTCAATGAGTTTTAAAGCACATTTGTTTTTCAGTTTCCACATTGATGTCATTTGTGCTAGGTAAAAATCAGTGGAACACAGCTTTACTCTGAGACAATATTACCAAGCACGTAGCACTTCAAATACTGTAAACATTATAAGCACTATAAATACTAATAAAATAAAGCCGTAAGCTGTAAGAGGTCAGCTGGATACCTTTTTAATTTATAACTTAATTAATTAATTAATAACTCTTAATTATTTTTAAAGATAAAAATAAGGGATATTCTAAAATAGAGAATGCTTACCAAAAGAAAGGAACTACTTCAAAACAAAACAAAATATTAAAAGTAAAACCTGTAATAGTTCTGCTGTGCTGCATAGTACACCGCCACTGCTCAGAATGTGGCTTTTAGTAGGGCTGTGCACTGCCTTGGTACGAAGCCCAAATAACAAGGCGAAGCAGGCTTATTTGGAGGTGCCTCATCATGATACGTAGCGGATCAGACCAGCACCAAGGTGCCCCAAAGCAAAGCGGCTCCTCCACAAAGCACCTCATCTGCCTCGTGTATTTGGAGATTTCTTCTGCCTTCTGAGCAGCCTAGACAGGCTGTCTCCAAAATGTATCAACTTCTGAAAGGTCATGTGGAGGGGCAGGAGGAAGAGGAGGGGGGGGAAGGCAAGAAGATGCGGAGGCGCCAAATGAGATCCAGCCACCAGGAGAGGTGAGGAAGGGGAGAGGACAGGGAGGAGGAGGAGGAAGTAAGCTTTGCTGTGAGTCAGCCTCCATTTGCTCATTCTGAGAGAGGTGGCGTTACTGGAGAAGAGAGGACTGTGTGAATGTTATTTGGCTAGAGCAGTGGTGTCTGGGGAGGTGCAAGACAATCTATTGAGGTGTATGAGCCACCTAATAATTGAGCAGCCCCCTGGTGCCCTGACAATCTGCCATTGTGTGCAATGACAGTGGTGGTGGCGGCAGCAGCAGCAGCAGGATGGGACAGGAGCTGAGAGGGAAGCTCCATGGCATTTCTCTCTCCGCTGCAGTCCTAGCCCCTGGGAGCAACTGCTCCAGTCTCTGCCAGGCATGGCAGAAGAAGCCTTAACTCTTCCCACTTTCCTTTGGCAGAACAAAGCCAAGAAGAAAGTGCATGCTATTGGGACTGGGTAAAACAAGGATCCATAAAATCAAAAAGGGATCCTCATGATTTCATATCATTTTTAAAGGGGAGATCCACAAAACCACCATACAGTCACAGAGCACATTTGCCTCTGTGGACCGAACCAGAAAAATCACTGATCCGCCACTCGTGGGCACAGCCACAGTGCAAAAACATGGATCCTTGGCAGGGATCCTCTTGATTTCATATGATTTTTGTAGGGATGTACGAATTGTGCACCTTCCGTGCTGCTTGACTTCCACAGTTTGCGGCCAGTGCTCCGTACCATCATTCACAAGCCCTGGAATTCTCTTTTTTTTCTGCATCGAAAATTACCAAGATAAATCCGTACCGACAACCGTAATTCCGGTGCCCAGCCATCTCTGTGAGTCTGCGTAACTTCCGTAAGAAAGGCTATTTCTTGTAGATATTTATGTATTTTTTCCCCTGCCCTGAGACATGCAGTAACCCCACCACCACCACCATTCACCCAAGGGTCTTCTGAGATAACTAACAGGAGGTTTGATAATGAGCTGGATGTGGAAATACAAAGCTGAGCTAGGGGCAAGTGGGGTGCTGACATGTGTAGGAGTAAGTCGCATTGAACTCAATAAGACTTACTTCTGAGTAGACATGCACAGAGTTGGGTCTCCTCTCCATTTTAGCCTCAGAACGTCAACAATGCTGAATGTGGAAATATAAAGCTTAGCAGGGAGAATAATACCTCGTGCAGGGCTCTAGACCGGCATGGTCATTTTAAAAGGTTTTTTCTTTCTTTAAAACAGCGTTGCTTTAAATAAAGAGGGCATCGCTCAGGCACCCCTAGGACAGCCTTCTTTTGGGAAGCCCTAGGAGGAGGAAGTGTTTTGACTGAAAGTAAACAGAGACGGAGGATTTCAATTGAAAAAGAATACCCACAAACAAGGCAGTGAGCACAATTCATTTTTTTTTTTTAAACTTACGAATTTATTATCAGAATATACTACCTTGCGTTTTTATTTACGAAAATTTCGTGACTCCGTGCGGATGACAAAAAAAAAGCCGCAGGACTGCTGGCTCTGCAGGATCTCATGGTGCCGTTCCTCAGGGGATTCCGTGGCATGGACTGAAGGGAATTCAATCCCATTTCAGTCTGTGGCGGAATTCTCTGACATCCCTAGATTTTTGCAGAGCAAATCCCCCAAACCACCAACATATCACAGAGCACATCTGCCTCCACAGACTGAACCAGAGCAATCATGGATCTGCCAATCGTAGGCACAGCCATGGTGCAAAAACAGGGGAAAATGGCTCCCC
Source organism: Heloderma suspectum (assembly GCF_057233095.1). Classification (NCBI taxonomy): domain Eukaryota; kingdom Metazoa; phylum Chordata; class Lepidosauria; order Squamata; family Helodermatidae; genus Heloderma; species Heloderma suspectum. The sequence continues at coordinate 259,840,748 of NC_139461.1, forward strand.
CATTCCCTGGAACAAGGTGGCTCTTGGCGCACATCCAGAGGGCCTAGGAGCTGGTGGCGACAGCAGCCCACCCTGTCAGGAGTCAGCCTTCAACCGGGCGCCCTCCCCTCCTTCCTGCCTCTGAGACCTGACTCAAGCATTCATAGGCTCCTTGCAAGCAAGGAACCCATGAAGGCTTGAGCAGAGGCAGGAGTCGTCCTCCAACCGGGCACCCTCCTCCTTCCAAGGAAAGGGGAGAGCACAGTTGGAGTGCAACTCCTGCCCTCGTGCCTGTGGCGGTTGGAGGGCTGCATTTTCGTGGGCAGTGCCTTCCCCAGCAGCAGCTTTTCCTGCGGCAGCAGTGGCGGCTCCCCTGGAACAAGGGCCCAGGCAATATGCTGGTGGCTGGGCAGCATGTTGGGGCGGGGGAGCGGGATTCGGATGTCCAAATCCTGCTTCAGCTTCATAGGCCGAGGCGGGTTGGGGAAGGGTGAATTAGCCCGAGTTGGGCCTACCTCAGAAGGCCCGATTCAGGTTCCAAGTTGGATCAGGGGGTCCATGCACAGCCCTAGCTTTTAGAGCTTTGGCTTCTGCAAACTGTAGCACAGTGGCTGAGAGATCAAGGTTTTGAGCAATGTTGTTCTCAGTGGATAGGATAGCAGGTCTTCCTGCCAGAAGACCTGTGAGACTGAGCTCAGGAAACTGAAAGACGCTCTGCCAGAAAGGGTTTGGAATTTGGTGGAGGTACTCAGGAGAAGCACAACTCAATTTCTTTCCCCATATTCCCAGGAAAGAAAAAATGAAGCATACCTATCATTCTGCTTGATCCCAGGGCAAGGAGGAGCTGCAGATGAGAATTCTCAGATGTAGTCTGTGCAAGCAATAATTCTCTCATGTTTTCCCCAGCTTTGTACACATATGCACAAGTCCTTGTAAGGGGCAGCAGCAGGGCCCCCAACATCACACCTGTGCCAGGCCCCATAAACCCTCTGGGTAGCCCTGCAAGGCTGACCATGGGGTGAGAGGGGCACCAAAGGCACGCCTCACACAAGGCACTTTTTATCCTAGGGCCAGCCCTGTGTTTAAGACTGGCATGTCAGAATGGAAACAAGCACTGGTATATTGTAATTAAGTTTAACTGAAAAAAGAAAACCCATGAGGCCAGTATATACATCAAGGTGAAGATTTGTTTTCTTATTATTTCAGTGGGCTCAACTGGTCCCATGGTAGTTGGGAATGAAAATTCCCATTACTGTGAATAGCATATTTCAATTAAGGAAAGGAGAATAATATGTCAGCAGCATGACAAGGTTGTTTCCGCTTGTATCATACAGAACTAGGTCTGTCTGACTGGTGTTTAGAAAGATTAATGCTGCAATCCTATACACACTTGTCAGGGTGTTAGATATCCCACTGGTACCATTGAAGCTGTAATCCTATTCAAACTCAATTGGAAGTCAGTCCCAGTGAGCCCAGAGACACTTACTTCAGAGTAGACATGCACTGTAAAGCATCAAAGTTACGCCCCACCTATGAAGAGAATACATTCACACATAACATGGAACAGTAAGACAGTTTAGTGAAATTAAGCCATTCCTGTTTCTTCCTAACTGTACTAAAATCGTTATAAAGATCTGGAATATGATTTCTTGAATGGATCCTTAAACACCTTTTAAAAATGGATGTCTTTGAAAAGGATTTCTTGACTGGATCCTTAAGAGTGCAATCCTGGCTGGGGAATGGTGGGAGTTGTGGGACTTTTTTCTGTCTAAACATGCATAGGATTGTGCTGTAAAAACTGAACTGTTTCACGCGTGGTCCCAGCATGTATTTTGTACCCATGGTGGGAACTATGATAACTGTCCATCATCACTAGGGCATTTTGTGAATATGCGAGCATACAATTGCCATCAGGTAGGACCTGCTCATGTAGGTGGAATGGTCATGTACCTCACACTGTCCACACACTGGGGAAAAGTCTGAAGGGAGGGAAGCCTGCTGAGGCTGTGCACACACATGCCGTCCCGGTGAGCTAGAACCCTGAGTGCATAGGGCATTATATTTTTCATCTTCTGGGGACAGCCTATGCACATTTGGAAAGCTTGACTGGGGAATGCTGGGAGTTTCATAGAATCATAGGGATGGAAGGGGCCTACAAAACCATTGAGTCCAACCCCCTGCTCAATGCAGGAAGCTTGATTCCCAAGCAGTCTCCCACCCAAGTACTAACCACGGCTGACCCTGCTTAGCTTCCGAGATCGGGCGCATCCAGCCCTTTGCTCTGTTGTAGGACTTGTGTTGGGAGTTGAATGCTGGGAGTTTTAGGAATCCAGCCCCCCCAAAGGGGCTGGATTGGTCATATGGTTGTGATCTACTGGCATATAAATGTACTCATGAATGCTCTGGTTCATAGTAAATGCCCCACGCATGGAGGGTATGTGTGTCTCAAAAGACACAATATGCAAAATGTGCACAATGGGGCCATGTAAGAGGCAACCAATACAACGTGCCATTACAGTAATTACCTCCATATATGTCTTCCTGTTCTGTGACTTGAAGTGGTTTCATACAGTCACATTTATCATTTGGCTGCGGGGGGAAAAATCCTTTAAGAGTAATGAGAGCGAGAGCGAGAGAGAACGCAACAACCCTACTTTGCTACCTTGAGGTTTCAGCAGTTATCACTGATGAAGTCCCAGGGAGCCAGAATGCCTTTCTGCTCTGCTGCTACTGGGCTAATTGGCTTAACATGGAGAGTAATTATTGAATTGTTCTCTTTTCAGAAATCATTTTAGCAATGGGTTCTTTGAGGAGGTGATGATTTAGAAACAATTCTAATAAGGGTGGTAATTGAGGAATGAAATATGGGTCCATGATTACAGTTATTGAAATTGATTGCCTGGTAATTATATTAATACAACAGAATCATTGGAAATTTGACATAAAGTGCTGTCAAGAGTATTGTCCATCTCAGAGGAATACTCCCTCCTGCTTCAAATGAATCATTTAATTATTCAAACATTTGTGGAGATTTGTTTTGCCAGTCATCAAAGCAAGCATCCCAAATATTTTTCCCTTGTATTTCCCCCCTTAAGCTCCAAGAAAATGTGAACTTGGAGCTAAAACCTGGATCTACTCACTCATAGTAGTAGTAGAGCCTTGTGAGCAGATGTATTGTACTGGGACCGTGTGGGGATTTTTATTGTACTGACGAATAAAACTGAGTTGTATCTTTTCCCTAACATGGTCCCTTATTCCTGTTCCCAGTTACATAGTCTTCTTAACGCTTGAGCTGACATCATTGCTTACACTGGAATCTTGTTGAAACCCCTAGTCCAAGCAATGCCCTTGTATATAACCTAAATATGGCTTTATGCAGGCATTATATTTTCCGTACAATTTACACTGCATGGAGAGACGGAGTGGGACCATCACATCCTGTGGAAGGTCTGAGGGAGAAAGCTTTCCAAATGTGCATAGGCTGTCCCTGGGCATTATACTGCCCTATGCACTCAGGGTTCCAGCTCCCTGGGACAGCATATGCCTGTTCAGCAGGCTTCCCTCCCTTCAGACCTTCCCCCAATGTGTGGACCGTGTAGGGGTAGTGACAGCACAGGATGTGATCCCAGGGCATGGTCTGAAAGCACATGAGGCCGCCACCTTGCTGAAGCTAAGCAGGTCTGGGTCTGGTCAGTGCTCAGAGGGGAGAACACCTGGGAACCACATGTAGCCACCTTGAGTTCCATGATGGAAGAAAGGTGGGATATAAATGTAATAAATAAATAAAATAAATAAATGTGATGGTAGGGGTGGGGCTAGTGCATGCAGCCCTGCTCTCTCACCATACAATGTAAATTTCACAGAGAATATAACTCTTGCATAGGGGTTATGCGTTCAACAAATCTGTGAGTAATAGGGGACCCAATGTCAACACAGCTGATGATCAGTATAGGACAGGCATGTTGAACCTCAGGCCTGTGGGCCAAAACTGGCCTGCCTAGGAGCCAAATCTGGCCCTCTGTGGTTGCCCAGATGGCCATGCCCCTTTCTGCTGGCCTCACCCCTTTCCCCCATGGCCAATCATTTGGTGGTTTCCCACCTTTTATACCACTTAGTTACTAGCAATAAGAGCTTTAAGCTAAAATATGCAGGTATTTGTGGCCCCACCTCCTTTGCCTTTGGCTCCACCCCCATTTTTCCTTTGGTCCCACCCACAACTGGAATAAGATCCCCAAAAGCTTCTCCAAAATTGAATTCAGCTCTCAGGCTGAAAGAGGTTCGACACCCCTGGTATATGACCTAGAACAAGTTTATGGAGGTGGGGAAACAATACCAAGTTTTCTTAACAGCAGACGTTGATGTAAAATATGTGGTTTGTAAGCTATTAAATGTACGATGGTAGAATTGCAGTAGGAATGCAGAACCCTTTCTATTACAGTGAGTAACATTTGGATCTCTAAATTTCTTCCTTCCCACCTACCCACCTACTTACCAATCCTTTTCTCTGAGATACAGGCAATACCAAGAAGCAGTTTTATGATCCTAAAATGTAAACCTAGTGTCATAACAGTCCATCAAGTGTTTTATTGCTTATCAGAATTAGAACCCCAGCTATGTTCTATTGACAAGAAAACCTGGAGTTAGAGTTTTCTTGGTATGAGTTTTCTTCTTTTTAGTTCTGGATGGAATATATAAGCTTTTTTCACAATTGTTCATTGTTCCAGAACATACAAATAGACATTTACATACACAAATATAAGTTTTTTTCTATACTTGCCTAGTTATTTATTGTGGCTTTGTTTTGACTGGATACTTTCCAGCAACTGAATGCTTAACTGTTTTTCCATCCACCAATACCCCACTCCAAGTCATCCCTTCCACTATCTCCCCTGCCAACATACACACTCACGTGTGCACACACACCCCTTGCTGGGTTTCAAATGTGTGTTTGCCCTCAAACATGTTTCCAACGTATCTGGAACCCTGTGAATGGAAAAACAGGTTTGGGGAGGGGGGATAATGTTGAGTGGTGGGTGGGAAAGGGCTAGGCACCCCGTCCCTCCCTCCCACCACTTACCATTCCAAATCACCCTCTCCCAAAGCAGCTTCTCAAACAAAAAACCCATCTTTACATATGTTTGCATGTAATATGTACTTCAACCCAAAACAAGGAATATTAGTATTGGGTATAAATGAGTATGCCTACAGTGGTATATGAGCTGCTCATCTACAAAGTGTTGTTTCTTCTCCATTTCATAAAGGCTTATGCACTAAAGTGCACAAGGAGGTATTCACATATTCATTTTCAAAATATAGTATTCTCTTGTCGATAGGGATGTGCAAATCAGTAAAATTCGAGCTCACTGAAATTCTCTGAATTCCATCTTGAAGCTCATTTTGACTCGACTCCATATCAAGTTGCAAGCTTTCTTTTTTCTTTTCACATGAAAATCCGTGCATATTTTCCCATATGTACACATCAATTGTGTGTATCTTTGAAATGTGTACACATTCTTTTCCTACTGATTAAAGCATATTTGTGCACATTTTTCAAAAGTACACATTTTTCATGAGCAGTTTTCAAACGTATGCATGCTATTGAATACAATTTGTTTTGTCCCCGAATCATGTTGCAAGCTTGGAAATGTACAGACTTGAACTGCAGATTGCATCTGAGTCCTTGTTCGATCTGGAAGGTGTGAGCTGGTTATATCCCGATAAAAAAGGAACTGAAATAAATTTCTCAGACTTCCCTAGCTGTCAACTTTGAATTGGTATGTACTGAGGCAGAGGGGAGGTTAGTATACTTATCACTGTGTTTCATTCTCAAATTTTAATCAAAACTGTAATTTGAAATGAAGTCCCACCGTAAGGCATGGCTCTGCAAGTTTGGGGAGCAGAGCTGCCAGAAGGTCAAGACCCTGTAACTTCTGTTGAAATGGATGGCATGAGAGATGATAGGCATATTTCTGAAAATGAAAATCATGTAGAAATGCAAATCTTCAGCTGGCTAGTTATCTCTGGCAAGAGAAATGTTTAAATGAGCAGTGGAGGTTTTTGGTTAGCATCCTGAAAATCCAAGCTTTAATTTGCACAGTATTTGCTTTGGGAGAAAAAAATCAAGTGTGATTTATTTTCTGAGGGTCTGCCTGTGTGGTAGGGCCTCATTATTCACATTACCCAGAGGCTCCACAAGACTTTGAGACACAGTACAGCTGTTGAATTTAACAATGTGCTTTGGGAAACTAATGTAAGCAGTTTTTGTCATGGTTTTGTATTAGGCTGCAGTGTGATTCACTTTGGACCACGTCAGACATTATTTCTCTGCCTAAATGGCTGATTGCTTGAAGCAGCAACAGCATACCTGTCCTCCCCCCACCCCCAGCATCTCTCTCCCACCTCCAGTGTTCCTGCACATCCATGCAGGACAAATACAGCCATTACATGTCAAATCCAATGTGCATCAATTGCCGATTGATATTATTAATTTTGTGGGCTAAAAGCTCTATACAGTTTGCTACCTCCATACCTGAAGGAACACCTCTTCCCATATATACCTAACTGTGTATAAAGGTTATCCACAAAAGCCCTTCTTCAAGTCCCCCATTGTTCTGAGGCTCAGAGGGTAGCAACAACAGAGAGAGCTTTTCCAGTGATGGCCCCCACCCCAGATCTGGAATGTTCTCTCAAGGAAAGCTTGTCTGTAGCCTACACTGCTATATTTTGGATGCCAGGATAAGACATTCAGGTTCTCCCAGGCTATAGTACTTCTAGTGTTTAAGATCTACTATTTTAGTCCCTGCTGTGGGGTATTAACTCCTGGATCAGATGTGGTTTTGATTTTTGCATCCCTGTTATATTTTATGCTGTGTCGGTATGTCTGTTGGTTTTATGCTGTGTTATTGTTTTAATTGCAATGTGATTATTGTGTTTTAAATTATGTTGTACGATGCCTAGAGAAATCTATTTTATGAGATGTTTAATTAATTAAGTTTTGGATGACGCGTGTTGGATTTTACACATGTAGGCTGTATTTGAATATTATACTCCCACTTGGATGTGTAACAGGAATATTAGAGGCTGGGCAGACACACTTTCCCCTTCATGCAATGGCTGAGACTGGTGGAGAAACATTCTCCAACAGCCCTTTGACCCACTTAAATGCAAAGTGTGAAAGCACTTTTATGGAGATCTGCTTTACTGAGTCCGGCTATTATTCTATCTAGTCCATGAGTAGAAGAGTTTTATAAATGTGTACAAGCACCCACTAGGGAAGTTTCTTCTTTGCACGCTTTCTCATTAGCTCTTCATGGCTTCCTGTAGAGTCCTGCTAGCTGAACCCAAAACATGGCAGTTAAGCCTGTTGTGTATGAGCACGGGAGGTGTTTAAATGGGGGTTAGGAGTTAGTAAAACAGTATTTCTTTAAGAAAGATATTAATTATACGTCCATTAAAGTTTAGGAATGTTAGGCTGTAATCCAATGGTCCCTGGAAGGGCATCCCAAGGGTCATACATGATAATGGATCCCCCTCTCCACCTGTGAAGTGGTCCATGAGCAGAGCAGGAGGTCCAAGGGAACAATTCTCAGCTATGTTTTGACTGCATAAAGAAAGCCTCTCCTCATAAGGCACTTTATCATAACAGGTTAGAGGTATTACAGAAAACATTGTTTGTGTTCTGAGGGCTGTGGCATTTTTATAGAAATGTAAAAGGAATGGCTTAAAAGGGGGCAGATTGTGGGGGGATTTGGATCTGCCTACCTACTTGCCTGCCTTTATGTATTTAAAATATTTCTAAGCCACTTTCCAGGGCAGGAATCCTCCCAAGGCAGCATACAACAATAAAATCCTACATAATTAAAATCGATAAAGTAATAAAACAGCAAAAATTCATTAAAACATCAAACACCAGCAATAAAAAGTTTGGCCTAGACAGTACTAAAAATCTACAATACAATTTCAGCTGCAAGCCAGAACAGTCTAATAAAACCTAATCAGGGAAGGCCAGAGAAAACAACGAAGTCTTCAGGGCCTTCCTAAATGTCTGCAGTGATGGGGCCTGATGGATCCCTGATGACAATGCATTCCAGAGATGTGGGCCCACTGTGGAAAAGGCCCTCTCTTGTGTATTTGCCCACCTAACTGCCCTCAATGGTGGACAAGTGAGAAGGGCCTCTGTTGCTGGTCTTAAAGTGAAGGCAGGCTGCTATGGGTGAAGGTGGTCCTTCAAGTAATGTGGTCCCATTTATGGCTTTAAAGGTGCAATCCTATACACATTTAGACAGAAAAAAGTCCTACAATTCTCGGCATTCCCCAGCCAGCATGGAAGTTGTAGGACATTTTTCTGTCCAAACATGCATAGGATTGAGTCCTAAGGCCACAACCAGCACTTTAAATTGGCCTCAGAAATGCACAGGTAGCATTTACAAATATAAGTGAAAGAGAATGTCTAAATAAGATGCCCAAGGTGGAAGCAGCATAAAAGAAAAATGCTGTATCTTGTGAGGAACAGAAAACAACTTGATTTTACATACATTTTCTGTCATGTGTGTTTAATATTTAATTATTAATTTCTCCCAGAGGTATTGCCAGCTGAAGGGACTGACTCATGTACCCCTATAGGACTGTTTTCCAAGCCAGGTTGATAGAAGGAAAATCAACCTACTTTCAAAATCACTGCACATAAAATGCTGGGGCTCACCAGGGCTGACACTGCTTGCTGCAGTGTCCCTTCTTGCATATATAGATATAGATATAGTCCGGGTGTGTGTGTGTGCTTTTTCCCAAGTAAATGACTTTACATCAGGGCAGCAGAAGAAAACTCTATTTTATTCCTGTAGTCATGATGGTGCTATGATTTAAATGAGTTTAAAATGTGAAACTGTGCAAGCTCAGTGTATTACTCTTTTTAAAAAAAAAAAAAATCAGGGTTGGCAAGCTTTTTTTCCTCTAATGTGTGAGGAATTTAGAAGCTGTTATAAAACAGAAAATGATGGGAGATGGGGAGAAGATAAACGTTAGTTGTGTGCTTCATACAGTAACTGAAATAATACACATGTTCATCTAAAGCTCACCCCCACATAAGACCATTAATGCCAGAGTCAGAAATTACCTGGCTGCACCACTGTAGTTGTTTACAAACCTGTGGCTCTCTCTGCCTGTCTGTTGGAAGGTAAGAGACTGCCAATGCCAATTAGAACACTGAAAATGATCTGGCAAAACAGCTTGGATTTGTTCCTTTATTTACATGGCAGCCGTGATGCCCATCAAGTATTGTTAACTACACCTGTGTCCTAATCTGAGCAAGGAATCAGCCCCGGAGGGCATCAAACAGGTGCAGAACATTTTATTTATTACATTTCTATACCATCCAATAGCCAAAGCTCTCTGGGCGGTTCACAACCCTTTACTTCACTACTGGCAGCTCTCACATGTCTGGGATCAAAGAGAAGGATGTAGTACCCAATCATCAGTCCACCTGAAGAGTCCGAACCAGGGATTGGAGAACCAATGAACTCATTGAGGTGTTCCATTTTCCTTCTTGAATCTCATTTTGCCTCATTCCCATTCTCAAACACAAGCAACTTTTTCTTTTCTGTTCTGAATGGGAAAAGTGTTCATTTTTCTGAAAAGCATGCACCCAAAGGTGCACCTCCTCTCCATTGACTAAAGCATGAAAAGGCATATTTTCTGAAAATGCACATTTTACAATGTGTACATCTTTTAAGAAGGATTGACTTTTTAAAATGTAATTGCAAGCTCAAGAATGTGCAAGCTTTTTTTTTTTTAGAAACATGCTCCCATTTGCATTCAGGGTTGCAAATGGGGCACGTTCTGACGATTTGTGAACAGAAACAAAATTCTTGTACATCTCGCGTCTGAACCAGGTATCAACCATTTTATGAAAGGAGCCCTGTGGTTCCCAAGAGTAGAACATAAGAGAGAGAATATGCTAAGACTAGCTGTCTGGAAACAGTAAGTTTGGTTTACATAACATACATAAATGGCTGCCATAACATACTAATAGCAAAATTACCTAAACTAAAAACTTTTTAGAAATCTTTAAGTTGAATATGGTTAGTAAATTGCTATTGCTGGGGCAAGATCCCTTGGTTCTCCCAAGCCTCAGCCAATGAAAGACATAAATATAGATGTATTTATTACATTTCTATACCATCCATTAGCCAAAGCTACAGATGCCATAAGAATATCATCAGAGAGTCCCTGTGCCTAGCCAGGGAGGAAAATGTCTAGATGACTCATCACAATATTATAGTTTTGCAATAAATCTCAATAAATGACCTTCATTACTAAACGGCTTGAACTGTGTTTGCAGTAGGTAATTACTTCTGTCCTTCACCCCACCATTTGGTAACAGAGCGGAGGGCAAGATTTCAAAGCAGTCCTCAGCACAGGAATCCCTCATTTAAGAAATTAAGCAGCAGCACAAGCCTGGGGCATTTGCTCCCTGGGACAGTAAAAAATCTTTGTTTTGTGGAGAACCCTATGCAACTATCATCACATGTGATGTAGATGCTCCATCTGGATCACTGAGTTGCATGATTCATCCTCCTCCCCAAACCCCCAGAGAAGTCCACGGGCACTGAAAATTGCCCTCCGTGCCCCTGTTCACAGACATACGTTGATACTTTACCTACTATTGTGGGTAGACTTTGTATATAAATAAGTGCATTTAATCACCAGTTAAGCATGATGTACCAACAAATGGCTGCTTAAGAATCTTTGCAACTCATCTGCTCAGTGAAATTCTGCAGTTTTAGGTGCTGGGATTAATGCAAGAATGTACTTACTAATGCTGCACACTGAGCAAGGAACACTGAATACAAGTTGTGGTTTCATGGGGTGGCCAGGGATGCAGCACAGTCTGTGGCTGTCTGTCTCTGCTTGTCACTGTTTTTGTTGGACTGAGAGCACAGCAACATTTTTCAGTCTTTCATATTATATTGTGCTTGTGTGATGGTAAAGCTAGCATTGTGCAGAATTTTTCAATCTATTTATTTTCAACCATTTGTTGTGGGGAGGGTAAAAGGAAATTGCGCCTGAAAATTGGGGGGAAGGGTGAGAGTTTCAAAGAAATGTCTCAAGTGTGCAGGGCTTCAGTGCTTACCTTACTTTATTTTTACCCCGTTGTGTCCTTGCAGCCTCTCTGGTTGCTTGAGCTTTCTGAAAAGCTCCATAAAGGACTTAACCAGGACTTCCTCCCTTGGGCCTTCCTGCGCTGCTGTTTGCTGAGTGCCTGAAAGCTGAGTAAGTAGTAGTAGTAGTTCTTTTTCTTGTTAAAAGATCTTTTAACAACAACAAAACAAAAACTGCCTTGCTGAAGGTTCTGAAAAGCTGCAATTAAAACTAGCAATTTTTCAGTTTCTGGGGTGGGGGACAGAACAGATCTATAAACAGTTTTAGCAGTTAACCATGACATCATTAGATAATGAAAATAACAGGTGTGCGTGTCCAGAACACACACAGAATATTTCCATCTAAACTTGTCTAGACAGTTTCCCTACTTTCTACCATTTCTTTCAGCTCATCCTAATCATTTAGCAGTGCAGCTTCCAGCCTTCTTGCTTTCAGCTCAGCTTCTTTTGTCACTGGAGTCTGGGTCTTACATAAAGGCGATGCAAGCAGAATAAGAGATGCAAAAAAGTATTTTGAAGAGCATATCGCTAACAACATCAAGGCCAACTATAAAGAATTCTTTAAATATATCAGAAGCAGAAAACCAGCTAGAGAGGCAGTTGGACCACTGGATGACAATGGAGTTAAAGGAATACTGAAGGAAGACAAGGAGACTGCAGAGAAGCTGAATGAATTATTTTCATCCGTCTTCACTGCAGAAGATATAGGACAGATACCTGCGCCTGAACTGATGTTTTCAGAAAGGGAGTCTGAGGAACTGAGGGGAATAGTGGTGGTAAAAGTTGAAGTTCTCAACCTTATTGATAAATTGAAAGCAAATAAATCACCGGGCCCAGATGATATCCATCCTAGAGTTCTCAAAGAACTCAGATATGAAATTGCTGATCTTCTAACCAAAATATGCAACATGTCCCTAAGATCAGCCTCTATACTAGAGGACTGGAAGATGGCCAATGTAACACCAGTTCTCAAACAGGGATTGTGGGGGAAATTACAGGCCCGTTAGCTTAAAGTCTGTTCCAGGTAAATTGGTTGAAGGCATTATTAAAGATAAAATTAGTAAGCATGTAGAAGGACAAGCCTGCTGAAAAAGAATCAACATGGCTTCCACAAAGGTAAGTTCTGTCTCACTAACCTTTTAGAGTTCTTTGAGAGTGTCAGTAAACATGTAGACAGGGGTGATCTGGTAGACATTGTTTACTTCGACTTCCAAAAGGCTTTTGACAAAGTCCCTCACCAAAGACTTCTGAGAAGAGGTCCTCTTGTGGATCAGTAACTGGTTAAAGAACAGAAAGCAGAGAGTAGGAATAAATTGTAAATTCTCCCAATGGAGGGAAGTCAATAGTGGGGTCCAACAGGGATCTGTATTAGGACCAATGTGGTTCAATGTAAGCAAGTGTAACATTGGGGCAAAAAATCCCAACTTCAAGTATGGGGCACGTTGGGGCAAAAAATCCCAACTTCAAGTATAGCCTGATGGGAATGGGATCTGAGCTAGCAGGGACCAACCAGGAAAGAGATCTTGGGCTTGTGATGGACAGCTCAATGAAGATGTCAACCCAGTATGCAGCCACTGTAAAAAAGGCAAACTCCATGTTAGGCATAATTAGGAAAGGAATTGAGAATAAAACTGCCAATATCATACGACCCTTATAGAAATCTATGGTGCGACCACACTTGGAATACTGTGTCCAGTTCTGGTCACCACGCCTAAAAAAAGAGCTGGAAAAAGTGCAGAAAAGGGCAACTAAAATGATCAAGGGGTGGAGCATCTCCCCTATGAGAGAAGGTTACAACAGCTGGGATTGTTTAGCTTGGAAAAAAGGAGGGTAAGGGGAGACATGATAGAGGTCTACAAAATTATGCATGGTGTGGCGAATATGGATAGGGAGACAATTTTTTTTCTCTCTCAAAATGCTAGAACCTGGGGTCATCCTATGAAGCTCATTGGTGGGAGATTCAGGACAGATAAAAGGAAGTACTTCTTCACATGGCACATAGTTAAACTACAGAATTTGCTGCTACAGGATGTAATGATGGCCACCAATTTGGACGGCTTTAAAAGAGGGTTGAACAAATTTATGGAGAAGAAGGCTATTGATGGCTATTAGTCCTGATAACTATGTGCTACTTCCAGTACCAGAGGCAGTGAGCCTATGTACACCAGTTGCTGGGGAACATGGGTGGGAGGGTGCTGTTGCACTTATGCCCTGCTTGTGGGTTCCTTGGCTTGATGGCCACTATGTGAACAGAATGCTGGAGTGGACTAGATGGACCCTGGGTCTGTTCCAGCATGGCTCTTCTTATATTCTTATATTCCTCTGCAGTGCTCTCCGTCCTAGCTTCTTTCTTCTGATTTCTATGTCATGATCTCTCTGCTTTCCATCTTCACTTAAACACACTATTCCAACAACTCCGCCTTCTAACTGCTTACCATAACCAAGAACAAACACAAATGGCTGAACAGCATTATTCCAGAGAGAGAGAGAGACGTATGGTTCCTTGGGGACATAACATGGGAAGGATTCTGAGCTTAGATCAACACTACTGCTTTATTATGATATTGAAGTGCACTGATAACTGTTGGGACACATTACACATTCTATATTCCGTTATTGTGGTGTTATTATTTCCTGCTTTTTATTCCACATTATCCAATATACCGCAACAAATTCATAGTGTGTCCTATGTGCAAGAGGGAAATAGCATTACCATGATGAAATCGTAATAATATGACACAAGGTGTAGATCTAGCCCTGGTCTGTCAGCTCTCTGGACTGGGTGACATGAGAATGTGAAATATGTTTGGAAGATGGATTAAAGAAGAGTTAAGGATAAATTTGAAAGGTTCTAGATACAACACAGAGATAGAAGACTATACAAACAATAGAATAAGATTATATTTTTACCTTATCTTTTGCACTATCTGAAACCTAAAGGTTAGCATTAGGTATATTTGTTTGATAATCACATAAATAAACATCTGATTTTGAGAAATAGGGACTGGAGGTATTTGTCCAAGGTCATAGGGAGAGTCTATGAAAGTCAAGGAAGCCAAGTCTGGGTCTCCAGAGTAACAGATAGTTTAACAATCCTTCCTAACCTTCCCCTCACCAGTCTCAAGATACCAAAGCTCTTCTACATTTTGCCAGTTTCATTTGCTGTATGCACTCAGCCAGCTCACATCCCCAGGAGGAACTTGTAAGCCATTGCACATAGAATGCCTACCTTGACGTGCATTTCAATTTGATGGCTCCCATTTTTCTCATTACTTCCAAGAACTACCAGTAGTTGAAATTCTGTCTTAATCTCTTCTACAAACCTCATGCCAGATTTTGTAATTAATTATTAGCAAAGAGAAATGCATCAGGTTTGGAGAGACCAGTTGGACCTCCCACTATGAGCACATTGACTAATACCTTATTGGTTTAGCTGCCAGTTACAATGAAATAAATCAATGTTAATTTCATTGTATTACAGCATTATTGATTTTCTATTAAACAGCAGACAAAGCAGGTTATGGCTTTAGGAAAGCTGTTAGGAGTTAAAAACCGAAGGGCATTTCTGTTGAAATAAAGGGACTAGAGAGAGGCAGAAGTCCTAATATGAACAGAAGCAGAAATTCACTAGAAGAAATGACACATTTGAATGGCCAGAAAGTGTGTTCTGGAGTTTTGCTTAAAATTGTGGTTATAATGATTGTGACATTCTTAACTAGAAACTGTACTAAATAATTTAATGATGTCAGTATAATGCTTTGGGGCTTTCTGGGCTTTTGATCCTGTATAAAGCATCATAGTTTATTACTTATAAAAGCATCTGAAGTATACTAGGTGCTGTACATCATTAAAATATACAGGACCTTATCTTGAAGCATATATTTGGCACATGTATAAATGCTAGATCCACATTAAGAGCCACTTGTGGAAATCCAACTATACATAAATACAAGTATTCACAATGGACATATGTATATCATTCCTTGAAAATTTATCACAGGTGTGAATTCTTCCCAAACAGCCTTCCTATTTCCCTACCATTCTTCACCCTCAATTTTTGCATGAATCTCGAAAATAAGGAAATGAAATGGGCAAAAACTATGAACATTTGCGGCTAAAATAGTACAAATAAAGCAAAATTTTTGAGATGTCAGTGCCAAATGTCTTGTCTCTTCTCCCTGTGATCTTGTAAAAAGCACACCAGTCCTCCTAGCCACAAATATAGGTAAGCTTATTTAACTGGCAGCTAACCAAAAATGGTTAAGACGCTGAACTGCAGACTGGAAGGTCGGCAGGTCAGCAGTTCGAGACCCGAGTGCTGCGTGACGGAGTGAGCTCCCGTCTTCAGTCCCAGCTCCTGCCAACCTAGCAGTTCGAAAGCAAGAAATTGCAAGTAGATAAATAGGTACTGCCTTGGCGGGAAAGGTAACAGCGTTCTGTGCACCTCGGTGTTCAGTCATGCCGGCCACATGACCACGGAAGCGTCTTGGGACAGCGCTGGCTCTTCGGCTTAGAAACGGGGATGAGCACCGCACCCTAGAGTCGGACACGACTGGTTGGGGACACCTTTACCTTTTTTAACCAATAAAGTACTATGTCAGTGTACATTAACTATATAAGATACTATATGCATATCAAACTAAGAACATCTTTCTGCATGGAGAAGGTGTCCTCATAAAATATCCTGTACACTGGATAATTTAAATAGATTCAGGCCTGGTTTTGGGACAGAATTTAGGGCTGTGTACAGACCTCCCCCCCCTTTCGCTTTGGATGCCGTCTCGGATTTTCTGAAGCAGCCCCACTTCGCTTGAGACTGATTCAGATCCCATCTGCTTCACTTTGGATTCAGATTCGAAGCGAGATTTGGATATCCGCATCATTGTGATATGACGTTTTCCCATTGACTTGCACTGGAAAATAGAAATGGCCATAACTTTTCCGTTTTCATTATTTGTTGTTCAGTCATTCATGGGGTCATGAAGTGTCCGACTCTTCATGACCCCATGGACCATAGCACGCCAGGCCTTCCTGTCCTGCGCTCTGTCCTGGAGTGTGCTCAAGTCCATATTCATTGCATCGGTGATGCTATCTAGCCATCTCATCCTCTGCCGTCCCCTTCTCCTTTTGCCTTCAATCTTTCCCAGCATCAGGGTCTTTTCCAGTGACTTTCATTATATATACATGAAATATATATTTTCATTATATATACATGAAATTTGGGGAACTGTCAACCCCCATCGAGGGGATTCCCCATGCCAAAGTTCAGACAGTTTGGCCAAGTAGTTTTTGTGCTAGGCAGAGTTAAAATTCAATTTTTTCAACAAAAACTCTCAAAGCAAAGAGCTTTCACTGTTTCTAGAGAAGTGCATGAAATTTGGGGACCTCTCACCCCACCCGCCCATGGGGGGGATTTCACCTGCTGAAGTTCAGATAGTTTGGCCCAATAGTTTTTATGCTAAGCACAGATAAATTGTGCTGTTCTGAGGAACTCAAACCAAAGGTCACAAGGGATAATCAGAGAAGTTGGGTGTTTTAAGTGGTGATTAGGAGGAGGTTGCTATCCCTAATCTCTGCTGTAAGTTTCTTTGAAGTACAAATAACCCCTCTTCCTCATACTCCTAAATTTAGTAATCTGGGGCCAGATAAAGTTGGCATACAGGCTGTGAACTTCCAATTTGCCATCTTGGACTTAGCAGATGATTGATTCATGCAACTGCCCTGTGGTAAAAATTTGCTGGATTCCTAAAGTCTGGTCAACCTAATGTGCCTAGCTCCATCTTTTCTAAATCCATATAACTTCCTTCTCACTCTCTCTCTCTTTGAGGTTTGCTCCTCAGATAGTACTGTGGTTCTTTTCATAAGAGGAGGTGTTATCTGGAGGTCTGATGAACATCCATAGTACTAGCAGCCTACCAGAGGTTTTTATACATTTTAAAGAAAAACTCAGTGTATCCCACTGAGAGTCCATCACACTCTCAAATCTCTCCACAACCTATGATGTAATACTGCAGTTGTCCTTACCAATAAGCTTTACAAAACAAACATTTAAAGAGTAGTCCTATATATCAATTATGCCTCATACTGGGCTTGCTCACTTTGCCACACAGTGTAGTATTAAGTAAATAATAGATGTTGTGTGTAGTGCTTTGCCCACTGTATTTTGAAATGTGGATGTGTGTAGTGCTTTGTTTGACCACAACACAAACACACACACAGAGGGAGGGAGGGAAGCAAAAGAAAACCAAATATAGAACTACCTACAAGCAAAGAAAATGTTTTTTAATTTGTTTTGTTTTAGGGAAAATATATATAGTTCAAAAATGGGAAAGGAAGGAAAAGAGGAATTGAGAGGGGCAGGGTGGGAGGAGAGCCAAGAACAAGGAAAGGAAGGAAAGTATATGTATAGAGAGAGACAGAGAGACAGAGAGTTTTAAAGAATCTAGCAAGAAAGACAGGGAGAACTATACAGATGTTTTTGGTTTTTAAATAACTACTCTAGATAAGAAAGCAAGGGAATAGTTGAATTGAGAAGGCCTGGGTTGGAAAGAGTCCTACACACACACACACACACACACACACACACCACATATCTAGCCAAATAACTTCAGAGCTCTCTCCAGTAACACCACCAGATCTCTCTCTCACACAATGAACAAATGCATGCTTTTTTTCTCCAATATATTGGAGAATATTTTCTCCAGTATTCTCCCCGCCCCTTGCTCCTCCAATAATGTCACTGATTGGAGACTACTGGGTTATGTTCAGCCCTAATTTGGCAACTAGAGATGCCATTTGCAAAAGCTCACTCCCTCCTCCTCTCCCCTTCCCCCTCCTCCTCCCTCCTCCACCTCTCCCCCTCCCTGATCTTTCACAAGTTGATACATTTTGGAGACAGATGGTCTGGGCTTCAGAAAGTATCAGAAGAGCTCCGAATCTCCGAGGTGGACCGAGGTGCTTTGTCAGTCACCCGCTTTGTTTTGAAGCACCTTGGCGCTGGTCTGATTTGCTTTGGATCGCACTGAGACACTCCAGAAGCACCTTGATTCACTTCAGGATTCTGATTCTGCATTGAAGCAATGCACAGCCCTCATAGAATTTACCTTCGTTGCCCTGATGATGACCTTTGTCTGGAGAGGGACAGGGGAAGTACAACCCTATTGCTTCTCCTTGATCTCTCAGCAGCTTTTGATACCACCGATCATGGTATTCTCCTGGACCAGCTCCATGAGGTTAGATTAGGTAGCACTTTATAGCAGTGATTCTGTTCCTACCTCCAGGGTCAGTTCCAGAGTGGCATTGGGTGATTGTATATCAGCCACCTGTCACTTGTGATGTGGGGTGCCACAGGGCACAATCCTGTCACCAATGCTTTTTAACATCTACATGAATCTGCTGGGTTTGGGAGGAAAAGTGTCATCAATATGTGGATGACACCCAGCTCTATTTCTCTGTTACATTTGTGCACAACCTGGACTGGTGTTTGGATTCAGTGGTAGCCTGGATAAGGGCCAATGGGGCAGACCAATAATCCCTCAGCACCACCTTCTGGAATCAGCCATCCAGTAGGAGTGGAACCACTGCTATACAGTGTCCCCGCATCCAAACTCAGCCTATGCAGAAGAAGTAGACATGTATTGAATTACAAAGTAGGTGATACTATGGTACATAATACAGGCTAGGTTGGAAAAGGGAAGGATCTTTGACATCTGTCTTTCCAAAACACTAATATAGAGATGCTACAAGCCAGAAGCTGAAGTTACACTGAGGCTCAAACTACATGTTTTCTGATGGGAGAATGCATATGACACATTCCTTCTGCATCTGTACCACTTAAAATTGCCATTTACTTTACATAAGGCTACCCTTGAAGGTCATCTGGAAGCTTCAGTTAGTGCAAAATGTGGCAGCTAGGCTGCTAACCAGTGCACATTATTGTCAAGGGCTTTTTGGAGGGCTCTCTCAGTCTCATCTAGTAGCTAAGTCCAGACACAGACAAAGGGATTCTTTTCAAAGCTTTATTTTTTTTTTATAACTTAATAACTCTACAGGTAGCAACTAGATCTGAGCAGCAGAGTACCTATGCCCTAATTTGGAACAGTTGGTCTCTGTTTAAAAAGGAATTACTGGCAGACCCCTGAACTTAAGGACTAGGGAGAGTCCCTCCCCTTTTCTCTTGGATCCTCTGGGCGCAGCCGTTGTTTGAGCGCCAACCAGGCACTACGCTTCCTTTCCGCGCCCTCTATTTGGCGCCGCTCTCTGCGTCGCGCGTCCAGCAAGACTGCTTCCCGCGCTTGATCACTCCCTGGACTGCTTTCTAATCTAGGAATGCTGGTGGGAGGAATCTCCGTCAGCTGCGGGCCCTGGGAAAGAGGAGCGCGCTCCTCTCCCAGGAGCGACTGCTCTTCCTCAGAATCAGAACTACTCTGGGATTCTATGGGCTGAGTGTCCACCCTGACAATTATCATGATCACATCACTTTAATACTGAAAGATCTGCACTGGTTGCCCATTGTTTTCCAGGCTCAATTCAAAGTGTTGCTTTTTACCTCTAAATGACTTAAGGGCAGGCTATCTGAGGGACTACCTACCTCAGTGTGAACCTGCTCAGTTACGAAGATCAGCAGGAGAGGCCCTTTTCAAGATACCCTTACTTACAGCGGCCCACTTGTCAGGCACATGGGAAAGGGCTTTCTCCTGTGTTGCTCTCAGTCTCTGGAATACACTCCCTGGAGTTACAACCCACTTTGCTGCATTCAGTGAGGGAGTCAAGACACATCTTTTTAATTTGGCTGTTTAAATTGTTGTTATATTTTTTAAGATTGTTTTTCACGTTTTACTATGTCTTTATTTCTTTATGATTTTGTTTTCTGAATTTTTGCTTGGTTCCAGAAAGGCAGTATAGAAATGCAAGTAATAATGATAAAGATAATGATAACAATTATAATAAATGCAGATGGTAATTTCATGCCCCTTATATGAAAAACTCCTTGTCCAAAAAAACTAATATATCAAAAAGAAGGGTTCTGATCTAGCCTTCTCTTAGACATGCTAGTTTGTGAGCAGGATATTTAAAAACAACAACATCGCCTATCATTCAAACAAATGATCCCACTGCTAGATTCGGTATAGTCCCCGCAGGGCTGTACTTCAAGCTTTTTTTCCAAATGGGTAGTCTTGCTCTGAGAATCACCATGTTGAATTCAACAGGATATGACTGAGGGCCAGAGATGAGGCACTTCCCGCTTACTAGCAGCTGGGCATCAAAATAGTAGTATAACTCTAGGGAACTAGAACACTACTTTGATATACAGGACTTTGATAGTAGGCTATACAAATATAAATGAATAGAGTAAAAGAAAGCTATACTTCTTCTGTGCCTTACCATCAGTGTCAAAGCAGTGCAGTACCAAAGTTAGTTGTCTTTCTCTGCATGAAGCCTTCCTTCTGAGCCCTGCAGGTTATCACTTCAAGTCACAGTGGGGTTTATTAGCTTCCTGTCAGTGCCTCTGATGTCCTCTTGATGTGGAATATACACCCAGGTATGTAAGCTTGTTTTAAATCAAATGACTGGCACCAACACTACAAACATTTGGCTGAAAAGCCCCACAAACAAGCAAACATGTTTAAAGCTTCATCCTAGATACCTTGAGCAGAAATGCCTTACTAGATGATGCTGACAGACCGTGTTCTGCTAGGGATGGATTTGCCTCCACCTATCAGTGACTGGATAAACAACTATCAGAGAGGTTTATCAGGGAGGAAGAAAAGCAACGTGCTGTCATAAGAAACCAATGCTGCAGACCTAACAGAAGGAGAAATTAATTAAAGGTGCTTGGACACTGTTCAAATGAGGGACGGGATCAGGAAGTAACAGTAATGACAGAAAGAAACATAAACATCATGCAAAGTGTGAACGGTTTGGAATCTTATACCACTATGTATATCTTTATCAAAGTGAACAGTTAGTTGTGTGTCCCATACTTGTAGGGATGTATGAAAGTCACTTACCTTTTCGAAGGGCGACATTCGCAGTGGGGGGGAGGCGCTCCGTCCCTCCCCCCGAAATTCTCTCCGGCCAGCTCCACTCTGCGGCGATTCTGTGGAGCCACCGGCCGGGGCCGCCCACAGCCAGACATCCAGCTGCTGGGCAGCCTGCACGGACACAAATGGCGGCCGCCGTAGCCGCCGCCATTTGCGTCCCTGTATTTTGCCGTGATAGGCTATGTAAATATTTACTTAGCCTATCATGGCAAAAAAATAACAACAGCAAACACAAATGGCGGCTACGGTGGCCGCCATTTGCATTCCCTTTTTTTTTTTGGCCATGATAGGCTACGTAAGTATTTACGTAGGCTATCACGGCCCCCCAAAAAAGGGAATGCAAATGGCGGCAGCTCTAGCCGCCGCCATTTGTGTTCCCTTTTTTTTTGCTGTGATAGCCTACATAAATACTTAGGCAGCCTATCACGGCTTCCACAGGGACGCAAATGGCGTCCCTGCGTTAGCCATGATAGGCTACGTAAGTATTTACATAGCCTATCACAGCTATAGTGAAGAAGCAAAAGGCGACCGCGGCCACAATTTGCAAAGCAGCTTGAACGGCAGCAGGTAGATGTCCTGTTTCGTGTGCCTTTCATGGGGTGGGGGGGCGGGGGGCTTCGTTCCGCCACAGATTTCAGGGGGCCAAATGCACTGGCATTCGGCCTCACCGAGATCCGTGGTAGAATTCTCTGACATCCCTACATACTTACTGTTTAAAAGCATGCACACATTCTGACAGCAAAGCAAGGCTAGCCCTACTGTTAGGCAAAGTGGGGTGACCACCCCAGGCAGCTGATTTGGGTGTCCTGAACAGGCAGAAAGTTGTTAGAGATGTACAGATTTTGTTAAGTCCGTCCTGTCTGTGTTTTGCAGATTGTCAGGAGTCTTTTGTTCTGTCATCTTCTCATTGATGGAAACTGCTTTCTTAACCAGAATTTCACTCTACTTTTGCTAATTTACATTAGTGCTAATACACACTTGTACAAATGGACTCATCTGAATTAGTTAATGCGCATTATGGGCAAATCCTCCCATAAATGAAATTGCAAGCAGAGATAGGTTAAAGAAGGCGCAGCCAACAAAGTTTGGGTTGAAAATTAGGCCACATTTATTGATAATGTAGCAGAAATCAAAGTCAGAGAGACCACGGAGTGAAGGAAAATGAGAACTTCTTTATTTAACGCGCGGGCTTGAGGCTGGAATCTTTTCCAAAGAGCCAAAAGCCCTGAACTATGGTTACACATTTCTTTTATAGTAATGATGACATACATGCGACCCTTTCTCCCGTCCCCTCTTTCGTGGTTTTGCAGTTAGCACAGTTGTTTACAGTACAGGAAGTGGGCCACAGGATGTTCTATCTTAAGACATGGTTACAGCCTGCAGTAAGCAAAAAGTTAAAGGCATGACTAGGTTGTGCAATCCAGCTTGCTGACAAGGGCAGTTTCTACATTGCTGATCTTTTGCTAAACTATACTAACGTTGCAGAAATATAAGACCACTCAGTCTGGCCTTAAATATGGCTACTACAATAATATCTGAAAGGGGTACCTAGGATGGGCAGCTGACTGTGCCAGTGACTAGCAGGTACTTCTTGGGCGAAAACACACCCAGTCTGAGGGGTGGCATCGATCTCGTCACCCCTCCAGACTGCCCCTTGTGGGGGAGGTAGACCTTCCCCCGACACCCCCAACCCGGTACCACACAACACCTGGGTGAGTGAGGAGGGTTGGTCTCTCAGGCAACCCTTATCCCTGCATCGAGCTGCACAACCCGTTCGGGGGGCCTCAGGCATCCCCTGTCACCATAAGGTGCCTCTGCATGCACACCATCCCTAATCTCTTTATGCTTTTGCCCGTCCTAGCCGCCAACTAAAATGTGACCTATGAGATTGGACCTAATTCACCTACAGGACACATTCTACCCCAATAACAGTGTGAAGTAGGCAAAAAGACTCACAGTAACCGGCCAATTAAACTGTGAGCCAAAAATTCCTACATGGCTCCCAAAGGGGCAACCGGTAAGAAAACCCACACTGCTTAAGGGAGGGTGGGAGGGAGCTGCGTGAGCGAGAGAGCTGAGTATGGGAGGGGGCCAGAGCTTAAAGCAACTCTGCCAGCCCCTCCTTGTGTGGTGGTGCCACTGGGGGTGCACCAATGCCTGGCAGCCATGTCCTCTCACCCCACCCACCCACAATGCCCCCCTCCCGTCAGCCAGACAAGCTGGCACTGGGGTTAGGGCATTTGCAAGTGGAGATGGGCTAAAGAAGACGCAGAGAACAAAGTTTGGGTTGAAAATTGGGCCACATTTATTGATAATATCTGCAAAGGGGTATCTAGGACGGGCAGCTGACTGTGCCAGCGACTAGCAGGCACTTCTTGGGCAAAAAGACACCCAGCCTGAGGGGTGGCATCGATCTTACCAGCCCTCCGGACTGCCACTTGTGGCGGAGGTAGACCTTCCCCTGTCACCCCCAACCCGGTGCCACACAACACCTGGGTGAGTGAGGAGGGTTGGTCTCCCAGGCAACCCTTATCCCACCGCCGAGCCACACAACCTGTTCGGGGGGCCTCAGGCATCACCTGTCGCCACAAGGTGTCTCTGCATGCACACCATCCCTAATCTCTTTCTTGCACGTCCTAGCCGCCACAGGAGTCACAAGCCTAGAGCTTGTGAAACTCCCCCCACCTGTGCAGAAGAACTTCCCGCAGGCCCCTTTGCAGATCAGACAAAATTGTATGTTATTCCCTACATGAGACAGGAGGATGCTGTCCTGCCTGTAACGCTCCCTCCTTGTACACAGAATTTTCTTGATGGGTGGTGCATCCATCACCCCATTCGCATAGGCCGTAAGCCATTTCTCCATTCACTTTCCGATGTGCTCTGCTGATGGCAACGTCATTCCAAGCCTTCCAATTGATCCGTGGGAGCAGTGAGGGCTGCAATAAGGCAGCTTCTGGCCAGGCATGCCGGACCACCTGCACCTCGACCAAGGCCTGTTGATCAGGTCCTTGCCTGGCTTACAGCCAAAGTCATTCCTCACAACGTGCAGCACCTAGACCTGCGGGGAAGACTGACAAAACTTTGGTGGGCAGGGTGTGGAGGGGGGACTCCCACCGTATGCCACCTTTTTTGATGCCACTGGATCATAATGTGTCTAGGGATGTACGAAAGTCACTTACCTTTTCGAAGGGTGACATTCGCGGTGGGGGGGAGGCGCTCCGTCCCTCCCCCCGAAATTCTCCCCGGCCGGCTCTGCTCTGCAGCGACTCTGCGGAGCCGCTGGCCGGGGCCGCCCACAGCCAGACATCTGGCTGCTGGGCTGCACAGGGACGCAAATGGCAGCCGCTGTAGCCGCTGCCATTTGCGTTTCTGTAAGTATCATGGCCATAATGAAAATTATTAAGTGTCCCGTTTTCCGCACCTTTCACGGGGTAGGGGGGCAGGGGGCTTTGTTCCACCATGGATTTTGGGGGGGCTGAATGCACTGGCATTCGACCTCACCGAGATCCGTGGCGGAATTCTCTGACATCCCTAAACGTGTCGGGTGTAGGGATGGACGAAAGTCCCTTACCTGTCCTCGAAGCTTGCTTCGCGGTGGGGGGGAGGCGCTTTCCTTCTCCCCCCGAAGTTCAGGCGAGGGGGGGGAGGCGACCTGCCTCACCCGGCCAAAATTCAAGCCGGGGGGGAGGCGCCCCATCCCTCGCCGGCGAAATTCAGGCCGGGTAGAAGCGCCCCGTCTACCCGGCCACGAAAAAAAAGTAAAAAACAAACACCCCCGTGATAGGCTACGTAACGATTTACGTAGCCTATCACGGCTAGATTTCCAAAGTCAGCCGTGATAGGCTACGTAAATCGTCATGTAGCCTATCACGGGTGACTTTGAAAAAAAAAAAAAAAAAGCACCTACGCAAATGGCGGACCCCATAGGGCGCCACCATTTGCGTTCCTTATTTGGTCCCTGTAGTCTACGTAAAGATTTACGTAGACTACAGCAAAAATAAGGGCAACGCTATTAATCAAAATAATCAAAAATAATCCCTTCTAAAGCCACTCTCCATACCACTTCCCTTGCCTCTCAGTCCTGCCACAATTCTCAATCACCAGGTGCTCCAAAATCTTGCTCAAACATCCCCCAGACTCCTCTTGGCTCGCTACATTTGCAAGTGACCTTTCTTCCATTTTCCATCATTGGACACCTCCTTCTTCTCCCTGTTGCTAGACTTCTTTCTCCTCCTTCCCCATGCTAGTAGTCAGCTACAGCACACCATTGCTTTTAATCTATATGCCTTAACACTTAAAACTTAAAAAGTTTTTCCAAATGAATTTTTAACCCTATAAATGCCTCTTGTTGGTTAGTGCCTTAATCTGCCTTAAATTGAGCTTTAAAAAAATCTTTAAAAATTATTTTCACTAAATTAATGCTTGATTAAAAAAAACATGTCCTTAATCTCCAAATCTTTTCAACCTTTAAGGGAGTGTTCAAGGTTAAAAGATTCCTACTTATGTCAGAGTTTCATGTCTGAAAGTGCACATTGAGGCAAAACTGCACATTCAGTAATTAACAAGTATTACATTTGAATGTGACCAACGTATTCCTTCCTAAAAATTCCCTTCAATCTCTCTTTTCATTTTCCACTGTAAGTCTGTGCATTCTAACATTTATCTTCAGTTCATATTGATCATTGGCTGCAGTGTCACCTTTGCTAAAATTGCCCAGGAATTTCATTAAGAGGCCAAAACAGCTTCCGACTTCATGGAAGTGGAGAGACAAGCTGATGGGCAGAAAACCAACTGATGTATTTATGCAAAGGGTTAAGTCAGGCAGTTTCAGAGAGCCCAGGATTAAGATAAATAATTATGAGCTGAATCAATACTGATAAAGCAACCAAAGTGGAGCTATTGGTTTATTGATTCTTTGAGTGTCACTTTTAATAGGTTTTTACAAAGTGAATTGCATGTAGTCTTTCACCCACTGTGAGAGTTTAGCAGAGTCCCTGAATATATGTTTAGATACTAGAACTATACGTTGCCTTTGAGAGAAATAATATGTAATATTATAATTCTAGATAGTATTTTTTTATTTTAATTGCTGGTGATAAACTAGTAACCAGCTCTGATGCTATAAAGTGAACAGGGAACTAAATCTATAATAAGGTCCCAAATCAATTTTACTCACAGCTGAATCATAGGGCATACCTTTGAAATGATCATCTTCACCATTAATATAATTGCCTCTGCATCCAGAAATGGGCAGAGAAATGGGAGAATCATACAATCCAGAGATGTGGACTGGAATTTGGTTCTTGACCACCTTCACATCTTCCTTTTGCAGCAGCAGAAAATTAACATTTAACATATTTGCGTGGAGGAATTTATTATCAACAAACCTACAGTGTATTTTCAGCCAATACCCAAGCTAGGAGCATTGAACCTCCTTCAACCGGAGGGCCAAAATTCAATTTCAGAGAAGCTCTTGGGGGCCACATTCTAGCGGTGAGTGGGGCTGAAGGCAAAGTGGGGTGGGACCAAAGGCAAGCAGGCCAGGGCTAAAATACCAAAAATAGCAGCATATTTTAGCTTACATCTCTTAGAGTGCAATCCTATGCATGTTTAGACAGAAAAAGGCCTACAACTGCCCCATGCTGGCTGGGGCATGCTGGGAGTTGTAGGCCTTTTTTTGTCCAAACATGCATAGGATTGTGCCTTAAAGGGGGGTGGCGGGATCTGCACAAAAAGCCAGAAAACCACCAAACGATTGGCTGGATTGAAAACCCAGGTTTTGACCTGAGGTTCTGCACCCCTGCCCTAAGCATTGCTGGAAAAGATGTGGAGGTTCATACTTTCACAATTGATGGGCTTCCCCTAAAATTCAACAGTACTGGAAAAGAATACTAGACTACATTAAGGGTAGGAGGAAGAAGTATCAGGATATCCAATCCCCTTTGAAACAATAACTGTTCTACTGATCTGTCTTAGGACATTTTTCCTCCAATTAGGCAAGATGTCATAACCCTGTGCAGCAGCCACACTTCAACTATTTTATATTGGAAAAAATAGGAGATGCTCCTCAGTTATAGAATAGGCTAGACAGATTCTTGGAATTGTTGTAGATCACAAGCTGAATATGAGCCAACAACGTGATGTGGCTGCAAAAAAGGCAAATGCTATTTTGGGCTGCATTAATAGAAGCATAGCTTCCAAATCCCAGGAAGTACTAGTTCCCCTCTACTCAGCACTGGTTAGGCCTCATCTGGAGTACTGTGTCCAGTTATGGGCACCACATTTTAAGAAGGATGAAGACAAACTGGAGAGGGTTCAGAGGAGGGCAACAAAGATGATCAGGGGACTGGAAACAAAGCCCTATGAGGAGAGACTGAAAGTGGGGCACTAACCATTCAGGAAGTACAGCCAGTGGCATACACACACACCCATTGTTGGTGACTCATAAGTAATGGAACAAACCAACATTTCAAACTTAAGGATCGCCTTTAATACCTGGATGAAAATCCTTTGCAGTCAATGACTGCCTGAAATCTGGAACCCATGGACATGACCCAATGCTGAAAGTGCACATTGAATCTCCCTCGAGATGCTTGGCCAGGCCTTTACTGCAGCTGCCTTCAGCTGCTGCTTGTTTGTGGGTCTTTCTGCCTTCAGTCTTGTCTTCAATAAGTGAAACACATTCTGTATTGGGTTGAGATCAGGTGACTGACTTGGCAATTGAAAAACATCCCACTTCTTTGCCTTGAGAAACTGTTGGGCAACTGTTTTGCTGTATGTTTTGGGTCGTTATCCATCTGCAGTATGAAGCAGCATCCTATCAGTTTGGCAGCATTCGGCTGAATATGAGCAGAAAGTATAGCCTTATGCACTTCAGAATTCATCCTGCTGCTTTTATCAGCAGTCAGGTCATCAGTAAACTAGGGATGTACGAAAGTCACTTACCTTGAATGAAATTTGATTCGCGGTGGGGGGGAGACACTCCGTCCCTCCCCCCAAAATTCTGGCGGGAGGGAGGCGCTCCATCCCTCCCCCCTGAAATTCTGGCCGGGGGGGGAGGCACTCCGTCCCTCCACCCCCGAATCCTGGCCGGCCGTAGCCGCCGCCGTTTGCGTCCCTGCAGTCACCGTGATAGGCTACATAAATGTTTACGTAGCCTATCACAGCAGAGTAAAACAAAAAACAACTGCGCGTACATAAATGGCGCCGCCGCCATTTGCATTCCTTATTTTGGCACGTCTAGTCTACGTAAACATTTACGTAGACTACGGTGAAAATAAGGGGAACGCACATAGCGTAGACGCTAGGCTATGTGCGTTCCCCTTATTTTCGCCATAGTCTACGTAAATGTTTACGTAGACTAGACATGCCAAAATAAGGAACGCCAATGGTGGCGCCCACGGGCATTTGTGCACGCGCAGTTTGTTTGTTTGTTTGTTTACTCAGTTGTGATAGGCTACGTAAACATTTACGTAGCCTATCACGGTATTTTTTTAAAATCTAGCCGTGATAGGCTACGTAAATCTTTACGTAGCCTATCACGTTTTGTTGTTGTTGTTGTTGTTTTTACTGGAAATGGCGGCGGCGGCAGCCGGTCGGAAGACCGGCCGCCGCCGCACCGCCACTGAAGCCACCGCTGCCAGGAGGATTCGCCCAAGGTAAGTACCATCCCGGTGGGGGGAAGACAGTTTCGCCCCCAATTTCGGGGGGCCGAATGCGCTGGCATTCAGCCTCCCCGAGATTTGTGGCAAAATTATCTGACATCCCTACAATAAATACCAGTGACCCAGTCCCATTGGCAGCCATACATACCCATGCCATAACACTGCCTCCACCATGTTTGACAGATGATGTGGTATGTTTTGGATCATGAGCTGTTCCTTTCCTTCTCCATACTTTTCTCTTCCCACCATTCTGGTACAAGTTAATCTTGGTTTCATCAGTCCAAAGAATCTTATTCCAGAACCGGGCAGGCTTTTTTAGGTGTTTGTTGGCAAAGGCTAATCTGGCTTTTCGGTTCTTGAGCGTTACCAGTGGTTTGCACCTTGTTGTGAAGCCTCTGTATTTACATTCATAAAGCCATCTCTTGACTGTAGATGTTGACAATGACATGCCTACCTCCGCAAGAGTGTTCTTGACCTGGCTAGATGTTGTGAAAGGGTTCCTCTTCACCATGAGTAGCATTCTGTGGTCATCCACTTTAGTTGTCTTCTGTGGTCTTCCAGGCCTTTTGCTGTTGCTGAGCTTGCCAGTTAATTCCTTCTTTTTCAGGATGTTCCAAACTGTTGTATTGGCCACTCCCACTGTTTTTGCTATCTCTCTGATGGGTTTATTTTGTTTCCTCAGCCTAATGATGGCCTCCTTCACTTGCATGGACACCTCTTTGGACCTCATGTTGGGAGTTCCAGTGAACAGCTACCAAATGCAAATGTAACACTCAGAACCACCTCCAGGCCTTTTCTCTGCTTGATTGGTCATAGGGTACCCAGGAAACAGGCCACACCTGGCCATGCAGCTGCTTGTCAGCCATTCTTTCCATTACTTATGAGCCACCAACGATGGGTGTGTGTGCATGCCACTGGCTGTCCTTCCTGAATGGTTAGTGCCCCACTTTTGTCAAACCCTTTGAATTACAGCTGAAAGTCCTGACTTCGCTCCCATCTGGGTGTGTTTCCTTTCAAATTCACTGTGGTGGTGTACAGAGGCCAACTGCCAAAACAGTTATCCTTGCTCCAATATTTCTGGCCCTGACTGTATCTTTGGTCTTGGAATTATGGTTGCAACATATGTATTAGGCCAGGTCTATGCTTGTTTACCTTGCACTATGTCCCAACTTCAGTGGGGCCTTAACATGTCATTTTGGTACTGGAAAAAAGAAATTCCAATTGTGTGGGTGGGGAAGATCTACAGCAAGACTGAAAGACTTGATTTTAGATATATTCAACAATGAATCACCCCAAAATGTGTATTTTCAAAGCATTTGATAAAAGATTGTAATAATAAGTAATATTAAATTACATACAAGAGAATTTACAAATGAGAATGCATTTGTTACATTACAGAATGCAACAAAATGTTGAAATATCTAGTGCTCCGGTTAGTATTCTAGTCAGCCAGAAGGTTGTTGTTTTTTTTTAATGGTGTTACCTTTTTAAAAATCCTTCATAATCAGGAATATAAGTGCCATTAAGGAATAATCACCCATACTCTGATGCACAGATGTGAATTGACCCTTCACCTTCCTAAATGGTGCCCCTAGATTTACTCCTAAGTAAGTGTGGAGAGGAGTACAGCCTAAGCAAAGCATTACAGCGAATGTTCAATTAATGAGGTGCAAGTTTCACACCATAAAGAAGCCTTGAAGAAACAATCATGTGAATACTCCATTGCAGGGTGGTTACATTACTAAAGAAAGTAAATAAATTATTTGACCTTATTGCTCCCTTTTGGCATTAGGACAATCTTGTACAGGTCTGCTCATGTCAGGGTTGTATCTGAGTCCATAGAGTCCCAAGGCAGCTCTGATTCTGAGGAGATACCATTTGTGGGAGAGGAACTCTCTCAGACTTCAGAGACACAGCTGGAGGGGGAGCCCCCCGTCGCTCACATCCCTGGGAACGACAGTGACCCAGGCATGGAAAGGGAGGGACAACTTGAGCTTTTAGACGCGAAGCGCAGGCACGGGCACAAGCAAGAGATTGCAGGAGCTGAGCTTAGGTGCTCAGCCCGACTGGCTCGACATCAACAGCTGCGCCCCAAGGCCCCACAGGAGAGGGGGAGATTTTCCCCTCCCATCCCTTAAGTTCAGAGAGTTGCTGCGTTTTTCCCAAACGGAGATCAACTGACGTCCTAATCCTTAGAAACCTCTAGATGGCTGTTCCTTTGTAGTTCCTCTGAGTCTCAGGCAATTAGCATCTGGATGCTTCATTAGGTTGAATGGAATTAAAGCCTTGGAAAGCAGCTCTTTTGTCTGAGTGTTGATTCTGGCTATTGGAGGATTCAGTAAGCAGCAGGGGCACCCTGACAGCTCAGAAGAAAGTCCCACAAAATTCAATGGGACTTACTTTCTAGGAAATGAGTAAAGAATTGGCAGCCTAAAGATGGTAAAACTGTACAGTTACAACCGGTAGTATGGTCTGCTTGGTTTCAGTGCCTCAAGAGAGAGATACCAAATATTGGATGAAATATTCAAAACAAAAGCTTATCAGCAGGTTGGATCTAATAGTGTCTTCCCACCAGCAGAAGGGAAATCACTAGTAGAACAGCTTCCCCATCCTACCTGCAGCCCCCTTCACAACCTCCAAATTTGCTCCGGGGAATTGGGGAACCCTCTAGAGCAGATTTGAGGTGTGTGCAGGAAGCTGAAGGAGGGAGGAGAGGACTGGGAAGTCCCACTGTATGAACAAACTTCAGCTCATGTAACATTGGATCTGAACCAGCATCTTTTCAAAAAGCAATTCCAGTGCTTATTTTATGTTCAGTTCTGAGGAGCTGTATCTGAAAGGAGGTTGAATATGTTTAGTGTCAGGTATTCCCTACTGATCCTGTTATATCTTGATCTGCAAGACTTTCTAGTAAATGAGTAAAGAATTGGATAATTGCCATTATCCAATGCTTATTCT
Organism: Heloderma suspectum; assembly: GCF_057233095.1. NCBI lineage: Eukaryota > Metazoa > Chordata > Lepidosauria > Squamata > Helodermatidae > Heloderma > Heloderma suspectum. The sequence continues at coordinate 259,872,548 of NC_139461.1, forward strand.
ATATGCAGTGATCAAGTCACTACACTATCTTCACTTTAAGAAAGTCACTTAGGGTGCAATCCTATGCAAGTTTAGACAGAAAAGAGGCCTACAACTCCCAGCATGCTCTGGACAGCTATGCTGGGTGGGGCATGCTGGCAGTTGTAGGCCTTTTTTCTGTCTAAACTTGCATAGGATTGTACCCTATGGGAGCAATCCTATGGCCGCTAGTCAGTGGCTAGACAGCCATAGGATATCTTGTTTTCCAGGAACAAACCTCGTAGCCCGTGCTTCGAGGTCAGTTCCCGGAGAACCAACCTTCCCCACTTCCGTGCTGCCTCGCAGGCAGCGCAGAGAAGCCCCATGCTCTGCGCTTGCAAGAGGAGCGCAGAGCAGCTGAAATGGGGCGTTCTGGAGGGCGTTCCGCGAAATGCCTGTACGACACATCCAATGTGTTGTCTGGCAGCCTCCTCCCCCGCTCCGCCATTGAGAACAGCTGTCTAGCTGAAAATGCAGGGAAGTAGGATTGTGGAGGAAATGATCCCCTCTTGTGCTTCTCCTGCCCTGCATTGGATAGGCCGTCGCCTCAGAGTTCGGAGGCGGCCGCCTATCTGCATAGGATTGCGCCCTAAGAGGAGTGTGTATATTTCAAGATTCTATAGTTGGAGATGAGGCCATTAGTCTATGTGATTTAATGCTGAGGTGGAACAATTTTTTAGTGTGGGTCTTTGGCCAGTAGAATGTCCTCATGTGGTTGGGGAATCACTGAGATAAATATTTAGGGTAGAATTTCCAACATATCATCTGGCTGTAAATGTTGTTAGTGATGACGCCCCACCCCCCATGCGTTATCCTACAACATGGGGCATTTTGTGCTTGAAACATCTTATCATACAGAGTCTCTTGGAAGTTGGCCTTTCTTTTGCTTTCAACTTCCAGTACACTAACAATTTGGCTTCATTACAGGTTGCATTACTTGTATCTTTTGGGGCTGCAATTTAATGGTAATTAATAGTGATGACTGGAGATAAATATTCACATATTTCTTTTTTATAATTATATTTTGTTAATATCCACTTTAATCAATTATTTAAAATAATTTAAGGTCATAATATCAATTAAAGTAGTAGGTAAAAGAAAATAAAGCAGCCATTATATTTTAAATTACATTAAATTATACTTAATACTAAATCTTCCAGAACCAAATCTTCTTTCAGTAATGTTTGAATCCAAATTAGTACAGCATAGCATGCATAGATTTGGAGACTTACAAATATATTCAGTAGTTCTCCATTTTTGGAGCAGTAGAATTGGGCACAGTATCTCAGTGGTATTTACAACTGAAAAAGAATGTACATGAATGAAAACACTTGGGAAAAGCGGCAAAGTATTGTTCTACACTAGATTATTCAGGCAGACCACGCATAGATCTTACTCTGTTTATGCATAACTATAAGTCTATATGTTCGTTTTCCCCTGCTGAGCGAACAGCAGCTTTTTTGAGTGGAGGTCATTTAGAAATTTGAAATTGCTCAGTGGGAAATAAACACCCCTGCCCTCAGCTAAGGTGGTCACACAGACATGACGGGAAAAAGAGGAAATGCATCACTTAAAAAGAGGACAAAAGACACTGATTTGCATATGCAAAAATGTATAGATGCACATTTAGAATAGTTAGTACAATGTAAATAGAAATACAATACCTCTCACCATAGCGAGGAAGACTGTGACCACTGACCAGGTGACCTATGCACCTTCTGAGTCTGCTGTCCAGGTGCTTCACTGTGCATGGGGCACTTCAAGGCCCCTAACCTCCCTTCTCATGGTTTTTTATCTTTCAGCCAGATTTGGACTGGACAGACCTTCAAATACAGAACGTCTTCAGAGGACTGTTCTTTGACAGCCCTTCAAAAATAGGACTGTGTTCTGTAAAATAGGTCACCCACTTCTCCAATCTTCAAAGCAGCTATTTGGAGCTGCTAGTGACTAAATACACAATTACTAATTGTTAAAAAACTCACAAAACTGGAGATCCTCATCTTGGAACTTCTGAGTTGCGTCCAGTCTGACCTTCAGAGAAATTTCTGGGAGCATGCTACTCCCTGTTATTGCTTCATTCTCTTCAGGCCTAAATCAACACCCTCCCTGACACACAAAGTATAATTTACAGAGAACATATTTGCAATAATTAGTATTGTAGAAGTGGTCTGAGACCAGTAAACAAGCAAGTCATTAGGAGCAAAGCCACTCCTATTATCTGCAAATCAATAGCTCATTAGGCTTAGGCGTACTCACCTTGCAGCACCTTATAATGAGAAGATTTTACAGAAGACAAAGCAAGGGCAACAGATTCACAGCAGAGCAGGTATTTTGGAGCTTTGCTCCTGACCTCCCATTAGCACTAATGGATATTATTGACCCTGCCAACTTTGCAATGGACTTTTGTTCACCATCTCCCTGTACAGATAACCCCCAAGGTTTCAGAGCCATCCTTAGACCCTTGTAAAGATGAGCTGGTTTATTCTGCAGCATCTGGTTCAGTGCCTTGTGATTTCAAGAAAACCTTGAGCTTCCAGCCTTCCAGGAAAGCTGGAAGCTCAAGCAATGGTGGACAAAGGATGACCAAATGACTGTGCAGGCAGCTAGAGGGCAAGCTATTTCTTTGACCTTTCCTCCTTCACAGGATCTCAAGCTCATCCCAAAGTGTATGCATTTTTCATGCCCTCATTTCTCATAATCAATGGGATCTTTGCAGACTGTTACTGAAATTTTACAGAAACCTGATTATACCCGCCCACCCATTCCTGCAAATTGAATTCAAAAGTACCTGTAAACTAGATTATCTTAAGTGCATTTCTACAGGAAATTGCCACCATTTTGGTGGAGCAAGAGAAGCACAGCTCCAATCATAGACAATAAATGGGATTTGCCCTAAACAAACAGAGCCGAGAACAAAGAAGTCAGCTTAGCAGGTGAGATGCTGCAGGAGGGAAATGTGAGTGCAGTAATCCCACCCTTGCTTTCTATATAACTTGTGGTACAGCATCTCATGAAATTGGACACAGATGCCCTAGTGCTGTGTAGGGGAAAAGTCGGTAAGCGAGTACAGTTGGTTTCCCTACACCAACACTGGGGCATTACTACAGTTTTACAATGAGTCGCATTATAGCCACTAGTAATAGCCAGTGTGGCGTAGTGGCGAGAGTGTTGGACTAGGAGCTGGGAGATTCAGGTTCTAGTCCCCACTTGGCCATGGAAGCTCACTGGGTGACTTTGGGCCAATCACAGACTCTCAGCCCAACCCACCTCACAGGGTTGTTGTTGTTGTGAGGATAAAATGGAGAGGAGGGGGAGGATAATGTAATCCACCTTGGGTTCCTTGTAAGAGGAAAAAAGGTGGGATATAAATGCAATAAATAAATGTAATATCCATGAGAAATGCATCCTGGCCACAACACAGTGAAGCAGTGTTATATAAGGTATAGCTGTGAATGACCTCACGGTCCAGCTGCATAGCAACCCAAAGGCCAATAGGATTTAAAGCAAAATGCCAACACACTGTTGAGTTGTGTGGGCAGACTCAGCAATGGTAGTTTCCCCACAAGGGTGGGGAAGCTCTTTCAGGGCAAGAGCTGAATTTAATTTCAGACAAGCTCTTGGGGCTAGCATTCGGGGGGTGAGGGCAAAGTCAAAAGACACAAAAAACGCCAGCGTGCTGTAGCTTAAAGCTCTTACTGCCGCTGGTAATTAAGCCTTACGAGAGGCATTTCAAACCTTTAGAATGGGGAGGGAGGAGCTGCACAAAATCTGGGAAACCACCAAACGATTGGTGGGTAGGTCCAGAGGATGGGGGCCAGAGGAAGGGGCCGTGACCATCTGGAGAACCCTGGATGGCCAGATTGGGACTGGGGGGAGGGGGAGCAGACTTGGCCCCTGGATCTAAGGTTCAATTAAGTGACCTAGTTCTGCCCCATAGACTGGGTGCAGCCACTACCATACAGAGCCAGTACTGCACCAGACACCCAAGTAATATTTCCGTAGTTCAAGAAAAGGTTTTCTTCACATGTTCAAATGGTTACATTCTCATTTCAAAGGGACTTTTGCCATTTAATAACATTTTTATTGGTAAATTTGTAAATATTTAGCATGATCCTGCAATATTAATTGACCATCATGTATTAACCTATTATTATTATTACGTTTATATTGCACCTTACTTCCATGATGGAACTCAAGGTGGCATACACAGGATTCCCAGGCAGTCTCTCATCCAAGCACTGACCAGACTCAACCCTGTTTTGCTGCAGCGAGGTGTCTTCAGACCAGATCCTGGGACCTGGCAAATACATGCCTTTTCTTTACTTGCTTTCTGGCTCTGGAGTAGCAGATGTCAAGTAGTACCCCATACAGGCTTTTCAGCAAGTGATCAACTAAGATCCAGTTCTGACAACTGGGACTCTCATCCCTGGAGAAAGTGGGATTGGGATCAAAGTTTGATACCACCAAAACACCACCTCGTTCCATCTCCCAGTCAGTAGAAAAAAGTTGCATAAAGTCACGAGATTCAGCAAGTGAGCATGAGAGACAGGGCCTTTTGTGTGGCAGTACTACTACAACACTGCAATGCTCTCCCAGTTGCAAATCATCAGGCTCTCTCTTTGTGTCTTTTTCGCACAAATTGAAGACACTTTTATTTCAATGGGCTTTTAATGTGTAACACCAAGTTTTATTGCTGCCATTTTTAATGTGCAACTTTTTAATTATTTTTTTACCCATGCTGCTGTTAGGATTTTATTCTTATTTCTAAATGTTGGTTGTATTACATTCTTTGTTACAGCTTTTAGAAATTGGCTGTTGTATTTTAACTTTTTATTGATTATATTATACAGCTTTATGATTATGTTGTATGCTGCTCTTTCTGTGTTGTTGTTAGCTAATTAAAGAATTGCTAGAATCCTTGCCTTGCTATTTCAGATTAAATACTTTGGCTGTGTGTTTTTTTAAGCCTCTTCATTGCCCATATCACCAAAATGGAAGTGAAGTGTCTGTTTCAGTTTTAGCAAAGTAGAAGAAATGCAGCTGAAGTGAATCAAAGATGTCAGTGTGTATTAAATGAAGCTGCTGAAATGAAGTGAATCAGAGCACTATCAACAGAAAGAATTTTTTGCATTTGACAAACTGCTTCTTTTTGTTCTCCCTTTGAGATACCCGGATGATAGAGTGGTCATGTATCCTCTTTTACGGATGACAGTCCTCTTTGGAAGGCATCCTCTATTTGAAGGGCTGTCCTGTCCAATTTTGGTTTAAAGATAAAGAACCATAACAACTGTTGTCCATCAACACTTAGAACCCAAACAGCAGACTCAACAGGCAGGCACACGGGTTACCCAGTCACAGTCTTCCATGCTATTGTGAGATGTATTGTATTTCTATTTAATTTATAATAATTATTTCTAAATTTGCACCTATACATATAAATAAGCATATGCAAATTTTATGCAAATTGGTTTTCTTTTGTCCTCTTTTATGGTTATGCACTTCTTCTTTTTTGGCTATTCATAAGTGGCCACCGTACCAGATGCTGTAATAAAAGGGCACAATTGCTTGAGCTCAAACAATTCTTCCTTCTCAGTAGACATGTATAGGATTGCATTGTGGGGCTGCAAGCCCAGGCATATTTACTTGGAAGCAAGCTCCACTGAAAACAGTAGGAATTGCTTCCAAGTAAACATGCATAGGATAAAGCTGCCAAGCTACCATCTTAAGTACACTTACAAGGAAGTAAGTTCCACTGAACCCAGTTGGACTTCCTTCCATGTAAATGTGATAAAGATTGGCTTGCAAGAAATGAAGCCATGTATGTTGATTTTCACTAAGCTTTAGGACTGTTCTAAGAGTCATTAAACCATATTCCTGTGAAGCTATTAATTTTTTATGCCTTGCTGAGCTTTTTAAAAACATTAGTACGGAAACATATTGTGATCTTTTTGTTTAACATTGTTAGCAGAAAAAGGGGGAAAATCAGTAATCAAGGGTGCCTGCTATGCAATAATGTGCACCTCTGAGGTGTTACCTTATGATTTCAATCCCACAGAATACTCTTTTCAGAGTACTTGATTAAGATGGCCTCCAGGGGGGTTGCTAATGAAGAGGAAAAGTGGAATAATTAATGCATGAGCAAGTCTTCTTGCCTTTCTATAATTTTATAGAATTGTGTACTATGTGAATCTAAGCAAAACCCAAAGAAATAGAGCAAAATGTTGCAATCTGAGTCATATTCCGTCAATGTAAGATTTACCTTTGTTTAAAAGACGGTAAGGTGATAGGTCATAATTTGTTTGTGATGAGAGCCTCCCTTTATGATGTTTCATTTCTTATAAAGAAGAGAAACACAAGACTCTTGGTGTGATAAATAGGAATTCATTAGCAATATATGGCAGAAAACATGAAGCAACCGTATGAGAAAACACTAATATTTCTTTAGTTAGTTGTATTTATATTCTACCCTTTATAAAAAAAAAAAATCCCATGGCACATAATAGCAATATTAAAAAATAACCAACAATAAAAAAGAACAGTCTAATAAAACCAATAGGTAATCAGTAGAGAAAATAAATAATCAACAATAGATCCAGTACTGTTCATTACAACTGCTTATAAATGCTTGGGTAAAGAAAAGGGTCTTAGCTTGGCACCAAAATGATAGTAAAGTTGGTATCAGATGTACCTCTAGGGGGAGATCATTCCAAAGTCAGGGTGCCACCTCGGAGAAGGCCCTATCTTGTGTCACTACTCAATCTATTTCTCCCAGTGGTGGGACAATGAGGCAGGCCTCCCCCACAGATCTAAGAGCACAGGCAGGCTGGTACAGGGAGAGGTATTCAGATAGATGATGATATGAGAGAGAGAGAGAGAGAGAGACTGTGTGTCCTTCAAAGGAGCCCAAACAAAGCTGGGCTCTTCCTGCACGTTTGGAACAGATGTGAGAGGCAACAAGACAGACCAACCTTCTGCTGGTGCTAGGTGCTTGTTGGATCCAAATTAATGTGCTAGCAAGCCTAACAGCATTGTCCTTTGTATATTTACTCAAAGCAAGAAGTTAGTTCAATGGGACTTATTTCCAGTAAGTGTATTTAGGCCTGCTGTCTTTCTCTCTTATTTAAAGCTTTTAAATAAATTTATAATTTATTCTTTTGCCCCTTGGTCTATCACATTGGGAACCAATACATTTATAGTATCTGGTAATGCTATGACAGAATTCCCCTTCATGGATCACTGCCTTGTTGTGGCGAAGGGGCTTGCGTAACTCAGTGAAGCCATAAGCTATGCTGTGCAGGGCCACCCAAGACGGACAGGTCATGGCAGAGAGTTCTGACAAAATGTGGTCCACTGGAGAAGGAAATGGCAACCCACTCCAGTATTCTTGCCAAGAAAACACCATGGAACGTATCACAAGGCTAAAAGAGATGACGCTGGAAGATGAGCCCCTCAGGTTGGAAGGTGTCCAATATACTACTGGGAAAGAGCAGAGGGTATTTCCAAGTAGCGCCAGAAAGAGTGAAGCAGCTGGGCCAAAGCCGAAAGGACACTCAGCTGTGGACGTGTCTGGTGGGGAAAAGAAAATCCGATGCTGTAAAGAACAATATTGTTTAGGAACCTGGAATGTAAGATCAATGAATCAAGGTAAGCTGGAGGTGGTCAAACATGAGATGGCAAGATTGAACATCAACATCTTAGGAATCAGCGAACTAAAATGGACAAGCATGGGCGAATTTAATTCAGGTGACCATTATATCTACTACTGTGGGCAAGACTCCCTTAGAAGAAATGGAGTAGCACTCATAGTCAATAAAAGGGTGTAAAAACAGTACTGGGGTACAATCTCAAAAACGACAGAATGATCTCAGTACGAATCCAAGGCAAACCTAGACTGCATAGTAAGAAGCAGAGACATCACCTTGCCGACAAAGGTTCGTATAATCAAAGCTATGGTTTTCCCAGTAGCAACGTATGGCTGTGAGAGCTGGCCTATAAGGAAGGCTGAGTGCCGAAGAATTGATGCTTTCGAACTGTGGTGCTGGAGAAGACTCTTACGAGTCCCCTGGACTGCAAGGAGGTGAAATCAGTCAATCCTAAAGGAAATCAACCCTGACTGCTCATTGGAAGGACAGATACTGAAGCTGAAGCTCAAATATTTTGGCCACCTAATGCGAAGAGAAAACTCCCTGGAAAAGACCCTGATGCTGGGAAAGATTGAAGGCAAAAGGAGAAGGGGACGGCAGAGGATGAGATGGCTAGATAGCATCACCAATGCAATGAATATGAACTTGAGCACACTCCGGGAGAGAGCGGAGGACAGGAAGGCCTGGCGTGCTATGGTCCATGGGGTCACGAAGAGTCGGACACGACTTAACGACTGAACAACAACAATGACAGAATTACAATTTATTTTCTGATGTATTTGTGATTGTTCCCTTTAATAAATGTCTGCTTGCCATCTGAGTGTATAACTGAGCTTGATTTCATATCTCAGTCAAGTCTGGGTTAAGTCTTTCACCTGGTTCCTGGTCTGCCCACAATTATCACGTCCATCTTGCTTGGATTCAGCTTCATTCTGTTCTCTCATCAGTCCAAAACAGCCCCCGGCATGGATTGAAGATGGCTGCTCTTGGATTGTATGATGAAAACTAGTGCACCAATGACAGCCTGGCAATCTATCCCAGTGGTTTCTCATAGATGTTAAATAGGATTGGGGATCAGGCAGAGCTATGGGAAAAATGTATTTGCATACAATCAGAGGAATAGAATCCAGGGTCTCTGGAGTCTTTTGTATATCATATAAAGATTTAAGAATAAATGAGGAAATATAAAGTCACCCAAAAGCAGAAATTTGCAAGCAGAAATATGCCCTTTTGCAAGTTTGCTCAAATACTGGAAGCAGAAAGAATCCACTGAGAGGCTTTTCTGCTAATTTTCCACAATGGAAACACTTCTGTCATCCTTGGTATTTTTACCCATGCAGCACTAAAGAGATTTCTTCCCTATAAAAGACCGTAAGACTTCAGTAGTTGTTGCAAGGGAGTAGTTTCCTCATTCAGAAATGAACTTTTCACTCAAGCACAATATGGTTGCAAGTATATTAAACTAGATTTCTCTTACAGGGTAAACATCACAGAGGAAATTTATCAGATGGATACAGTAGAATTACCCCCTCCCCAAGAGTTATTTAGTATTACTGTATTACATGCAAGAAGGAGTCCTCTGATAATAATAGAGACATTCATAACAGAGCCATGCCACTGGAATGCACGGATCATTACCTCCAGGCCAAGGTATAATGTTTTGTCTCAATTGCCATCATTTTAAGAGTTATTGGAAGCTATGCTTTCCATGACAGAGAAATGAAGTGATGGGAAAGCTTCAGCTGGATTAATTTCTAACAGTCAGCAGTCACAGCGGCCATGTGTCATACTTTACAGGGGACAGACTTTCCCCTCTCTTTGAAGGGCTGTCCAGTCCAAGACCATTTTAAAGATTAAGAAGGCTAAGAATGGAGAGCGGCAGCCTTGAAGTTGACCATCAACCAGGCCCGGCCCTACCATTAGACAGAGTGAGACAATAGCCTTAGGCAGCAGAGGCAGGGGGGCAGCAACAACAGCCCCCTGGCCATTCACATCTATTAGAGGACAGAGCTGTATGCCACATTGCCTGTCTTCTACCCCTAAATTAGTCTGGTGCCCTCAGGTACAGAAGAGGAAACTGATACCAGTGTGGTAGTAAAATTCAACTGCCAGACCAGTTCATTTCTATATCTGGAACATGGGGTGCCATCTTGTCCATTGCCTCAGGCATCAAAGCGTCTTGGGCTGGCCCTGCCTTCAAGAGTTAGCACATGGACAGTGGCTGCAACTGGCACACAGGTTACCTGGGCCAGATCTGCACCTCGTATCACATCAATATGATCTCATCATGGTGACGCTATATTCCTCTTGCACATTTATACCTTGTAGCACAATCAATGACATCTGTTGTAGTATTTGGGATCATATGGAATAAAAAGTGGGAAATAACACTGGAAAAAATGCTATGCTGAATTCATAATGTGCCCAGCAGTTATCAGTGCACTTCAATACTGGTAAAAGCACTAGTGTAGATCTAGCCTGGACGTAATCGGAATTGGAGCCTCAAGATTGTGCTGTGCCTTGTCAGTTGAGGGGGTAAATCACTGGTGGAAACACCCCCAAGGACTGCTGGCTGTCTCCTGCTCATGAGGAGGAGATAGCTAGTGAACTGAGGGAGCATACGCCATGCTGCTGACCAGGTAGGAGGAAGAGAATCACACACCTCTTGCTGCTAGCCGTCTCCTGCTCGCAAGGAGAAGAAAGCTAGCTAGCATTGGGGGCATGCACCGTGCCTCCTCCTCCTGCTGCCTGGGCAATTCACAGCGCTTTTTGCGTATAAGTCTACGTGCACATAGACTTCCAATCGCCATGTTTTTTTAAAACATGGTAATCATAGCGGAGGGACCAGTGAGCGGAGCAGGGGTGGAGGGGGGCGTCTGAAGAACTTGTACAGGGTGGGTTCTCACATCCCTCAGTAACACCACCAGAATGATCTCTGTCTCTGAAACACAGCTGTTTTTCTCCAATTATTCAGTCTTCCCCCTCCTCCACCGCTGTCACTGATTGGAGATCAGTGACTGATTGGCTGGCATACATTCAGCCCCGATTTGGCAACTAGAGTTTCCATTTGCCAAAGCTGCCTCCCTCCTCAACCTCTTGCTGTACTTTCTCAAGTAGATACTTTTGGCTCCGGGCTGTCTGGGTGGCTCAGAAACAAACACCAAGTCAGGCGAGGCACTTCGTATAATACAAGCCACTTCACTTCAGTGTGCCTCGTTGCTATGCTGCTCTGCCTTGTATCTCGTGGAGGCACCTCTGAAGCAGCCCGCTTCGACTCATTATTTGGGCTTCAGACTGAAGTGGTGCACAGCCCTAATTTAAAGGACAGGAGTCCTGCCAAAAAAGGGGGGGGGGTAAACAAGTTGCTCCAATGCTGTATGAAAGAGAAAGATCCCAATGATAACCATTTTTTCTGAACTCAGTGGGACTTAATTTCTCCAGTGTACATTTTGGATTGCAGCCAAATTGATATAAACACTCCTGTGGACTGACTGGATGTTTACAAGCTGAATCTTTGACCTGTACATTTGTTTTACCTTGATTTTATTGTGGTTGTAAATGGTATGTATGTATGTATGTATTGTATATTGCATGCTTGCCTTGAATATGTTTCAGATGGAAAAGCAGAATATAAATTACATACATACATACATGCCAGCAGCTCCAGATGTTACAGCCTGTGTCTTTTGGTCTTAGTTGAGCTACCAACTGTTTGGGTCTGTTCTTGTATTTTTAAAAACAGTCTGATGTATAGATACATAGCAGGTAAGGCTTTTTCTTGCATGGGAAGAAACTTACTTGTTAAATATGCATAAATCAGCTGGCTGTTAAAGGTATAAGAACAGGCCAAGCAAAACAGTTGGCAATTCTAAGCCGGGGTGTGTGTGTGTTACAGAATGTTAGATGTTCATTTAACCTCATGGCAGAGGTGGTAGTTGTCAGGAGTGCCCTAGCAGCCTCTTGCAGTCCCCACCAATAGTCAACTCAGGACACAGATGATGAGGATTCTTTCTGAGACTTTATTTCTTTATTACTTTATAGAGATGTACAAAAGTGACTTACCTTTCGCAGATTATGTTGATGGTGGGGGGGAGGCATTCCGTCCCTCTCCCCGGAATCCTGGCCGGGGGGGAAGTGCTCCACTCCTCCCCCTGGAATCCTCGAATGGCTGGCTGTGCTCTGCGGCAGCTCTGCGGAGCAGCCGGCCAGGCCCGGCCCGGCCCGGCCAGAACCGTCCGCAGCCGGATTTCCGGCCGCGGAGGGCTATGGGGGGGGGGAAACAACAACCGCATACGCAAATGGCAGCGGCTATGGCCGCCACCATTTGCGTTCCTTCTTTTTGGCCATCTTAATCTACGTAAATATTTACATAGACTATGACGGCAAAAATAAAGGGGAACGCAAATAGCGTAGCAGGCGCTATTTGCATCACTTTTTGATTCCCCATTTTAGCCTACGTAAATCTTTACGTAGGCTAAAACGGTGAATCAAAAGGGGATGCAAATAGCACCTGGTACGCTATTTGCATTCCCCTTTATTTTTGCCGTCATAGTCTACGCAAATATTTACGTAGATTAAGACGGCAAAAAGAAGGAACGCAAATGGCGGTGGCCATAGCCGCCACCATTTGCATACGCGGGTTGTTTTTTTTTACCCACCCAGCCGTGATAGGCTACGTAAAGATTTACGTAGCCTATCGCATCTTTTTTTTAAAAAAAAAACCCTAGCCATGATAGGCTACATAAATCTTTACATAGCCTATCACGTCTTTTTTTTTTTTTTACACAAAGCAAGCCTGGAAATGGTGGTGGTGGCAGCCGGTTGGAAGACCAGCCACTGCCGGAGCCACCACCGCCTGGAAGATCCGCCCCAGGTGAGTCTCATCCCGGGGGGGATCTGCAGGGGGGCGGGGGGGTGGCAGGCCGTTCCGCCATGGAGCTCGGGGGGCCGAATGCACTGGCATTTGGCCTCACCGAGATCCGTGGCGGAATTCTCTGACATCCCTATTACTTTATGGCTCTTTCAGATACTAATCACTAGCGACAAAGCAAGGAACAGCAATGGGGAAAGATAGCAGAGTAGCCTAAGCTCCAGGCAGTTGGTCCCCGTTTGAAGGAGAACCACGGGAAGACCCTGAACTTATGGGCTAAGGAGAGATCCTCCCTCTTTCCCTTGGGTCCTCAGGACACAACCATTGTTTGAGTGCCAAACGAGCGGTACGCCTCCTTTCCGTGCCCTCCATCTGTTGTTGCTCCCTGCGCCTGCACCGAGCGTCCAGTAAGCCCCCCTCCAGCGCTCTCTCACTGCCAGGGTCACTATCTATCCCAGGAATACTGGCAGGAGGAATTTCTGCCAGCTGCTGTGCTTGTGAGAGATGAGCGAGCTCCTCTCCCACAGATTGCTGTTCCTCCTCAGAATCAGAACTGCTCTGGGGCTCTATTGGCTCAGTTTCCACCCTGACAGTAGTGTTCCTTGCATGTCTCTCGATGGCAGGTGTTCTCAACCTTTTTGGATCAGGGGGCACAGTTGGAATTTTGAGAGAGTGCCATGGGTGTTCTCACAAAATGGCTGCCATGGAGACACCTTGCCCATTCATAAAATGGCTACCATAATGGGCATGGCAGAACACTCATTTCCCAGAAGCCAAACTGGTGAGACTGAAAGAAAAGAAAAGAACCTAAGTACAATGCAGAGGTAGGGTCTGAACACCAAAACAAATAAATATTCACTTTGCAATAAGCCAGCGTGACACTTTTAAAATGTTTTAGTTTTTTTTTAAAAATCTTAAGAAATAAAATAAAAATCAGGAAGTGAAGGAAGCAGGCACCCACGGACACCACATCGGAGAGCCTGCTCTATGGGGTGCATGTCAAGAGACCTGAAATGCCTAATGCAACATGTAAGCTGTCTTGCACTCACTTCTGCTGCCAAGTGAACTGGAAAGGCCTCTGTGAACTGGAAAGATTTCAAACTTTAACTGTTAAAAGAGGTTCAACAGAAATTGGTGGTATATTTTGAATTGGTGTAAAATTGAATAAGCTGTCCTGCTAACTGGTACACGGTATTGTGATCGTATCACCTCTGTTTTGAAAGATCTGCACTGATTGACAGTTGCTTTCCAGGCTCAATTCAAGGTGTTGGTCTTAAACTTTAAAGCTTTAAATGGCTTAGGAGCTGTCTATGTGAAAGACCCCGTGTCTTGTTATGAACTTGTCCAGTTATTAAGCTCAGCAGCAGAGGCCCTTCTGGGGACAAAATGGGTTTGTACGACGCACTTGTTTGGCTTATGTGACATCATGACTTTCTTCTGCATCACTCCAAAACTGTAGAATATTCTGTCTTCAGACCTAAGACTGGTCCCTGCTGTCTCAGCTTTTAGATAGGAGTGTTGAAACATCTTTTTAATTTGTCCTTTTAAACTGTAAATAGCACTTCAAGGTTTTAATATGATTCTACTGCTTTTTATGTTATTTTATTTATGACATTACTATACCACCCCATAGCTGAAGCTCTCTGGGCAGTTTACAAAGATTAAAACACACACACATTAAAATATTGTATACGAAGTTTAAAACCATTCCCATAAAACACACAAACAAATAATATACACGGAGACAACATGTATCTAAAAGCAACTTTGAGCAATCAACTATAACCATAAGATAAATCCAGGGCACATTAAAAAGTCATCATATGCAGCCTGAGAAGAAAGAACCTGGTGCCAAAAGGATAACCATGTTGGCACCAGGCAGGTTTTGTCAGGGACATTATTCCATAGTTGGGGGGCTGCCACTGAAAATGCCGTCTCCCTTGTTGTTGTCTTCCGAGCCTCCCTCGGAGAAGGCACCCAGAGGAAGATCTTAGATGCTGAGCATAGAGTACAGGTAGGTGTCCTGCTCTAGATCGAGCCTTGGCTGTTTGCAAGCACATACAGGGAGCGAGGCAATAGAGTAGTCAAGTTGGCAAGCAAATGGTCAAGCACACAGGTTTCAGTCCAAGGAGACTTAAGCTAAGGCAGGAGTGGTCAAAATCCAGGCAGAGGACAGATGGCAGGCGACAAGGATCAGGTGGCAGCAGGAGTAGTCAAGATAACAAGCAAGAGGTTAAACACAGTAAATCAGTCAGGCACACTATGCAGTCCAGAAGCAGGGTCGTTGAGCAGCCCAAAAGGTCAGGAAACAGAGCATCGGTCATGGGGCACGATTGAGGCAAGGTACATGGCAGAGGCTGGATAACCAAGTTGTTCCAATACTGACTGGGTTTCCAGTGAAGGCTTTTGAGCCCAAAGCCAGCCAGCCCCCAGCCAGAGCTCAGCTGCAGCCATCAGAGCTCCCTTTCCAAACCCTACTCCTGAGGAGTCTATCTCCTGAGGAAAGCTTTTCTGGAGGCGAACACTCCTTCACACAGGGGCCCTGCTAGCCTGTTGCTTGAGGCAATGATGGTCCCGGGGATCAGGGGGTGACTCAGCCTCTGCCCCTTTCTCCTGACAAGGATGGCCCTGCAGCCATTTCCCCCGAGGGCTCAGGCCCTGTGGGTCTGGTGGCAGTCCCTGTTCTGGGGCATCCTGGGCTTCTGAGGCCTCTAGCTCCTCCTCTGAGGAGGACTCCTCCAGTCAGGGCATGACAGTAGGTTCATGTCAGGAGAGGCGCTCTGGGGTATTCTGGTCCCAAACCCTGTAGGACTTTATAGGTTAAAATCAGCACCTTGAATCAAGCTCAGGAACATATAGGCAGCCAGCGAAGCAGGCCAGAGTTGGTCTTATATGTTCAGACCTTCTAGTCCCTATTATCAATCTGGCCGCTGCAATTTCCCGAGCTGCAGCTTCTGAACCATCTTCAAAGGCAGACCCACATAGAGTGCATTGCAGTAATCTAACTTGGAGGTTACCAGAGCATAGACGACTGAAGCCAGGTTATCCCTGTCCAGATAATGTTGTCATCTATCATGGTTTTTATTTGAATTGTTGTACACCTTGGTGACTTTTGTGGAAATGCATTATATAAATATTAGAGAGAAAGTAGTTTTTGATGTTCTGTTCTCTGCAACCAGCAAGGTGACTTGTTTTAAATATACACACCATTTATTTGTTTGTTTGTTTGTTTATTTCATTTCTGTACTGCCCAATAGCCGAAGCTCTCTGGGCAGTGCACAAAAATTAAAACCAAAAAATGCAGGATAAAACAATATGAAAGCATTAAAACCACAATATAACAATACAACCAGAATAAAACCTAGCAGCAATGCAGAGATTTAAAATACTGTTTTAAAACACCAAAGCTAAAAGACTAGGAAGCTAAAATGCTAAAATATACTGGGAGAATAAAAAGGTCTTCACCTGGCACTGGAAAGAGTACATCATAGGTATCAGGCAAACCTCTCTAGGGAGCTCATTCCACAGCCAGGGTGCCACAGCAGAAAAGGCCCTCTTTCTGGTAGCCACCTGCCTCACTTCCTTTGGTAGGGGCTCACAGAGGATGATCATCCACAGATCTGAGGATGATCTTAGGGTCTGGGCAGGTTTGTTCTTCCTGTCACACCGCCCATCATTACAGTTCTACATTTCATAGATAAGACGGTTGCATGGACTTTTCACCCATTGATACTCTGGGATTTTCTGGTTGGAGTCCTTGCATTGCTACCATTTCAGCCGGGCATCTAAATCTCAATTTTGAACAAGCTCGGCTATATAGATGTTTATCAGTACATGGGAATATAAATATGGTTTCTGCTCATGCAGTTATATGATCCCATATTACTTCTATAGTGGAGTGGCGCTTTCTAATTTGGGACCAACAGTAAGTGCTTGCTGCCCTGAATTGGGAGATGCCACAGTCAAGGCAAGATTTTCAACAGTAAAAAAGATCCCTGCATGCTATTTTAGGAGGATAGAAAGCAGTCTTCTGGATGATGTCAGCTGCTTTGTGATCCTTCTGAATGGTATGCACAGTATTTGTCATGCTGGTGTTTACCCATCATCAAGTGCTTCGTGTCTAGTTGTGGTGGGTCCTGGACCCATATCTATAATTAATACACAATTGGTAAACAGGCTTCTATTGCTTTCAACCTTCTGACCTCCCTGTCTGCTTGTCTCTCCTTCTGGTGCTTTCTGCTGCACCTGACTGGAAATGTCGACAGTAATAAACGGCTGGCAAAACAATTATGCACATTAAGATAGGGAGGATGGAACTGAGGTCAAAACTATTTTCTTTCTATAATTACATGGGGTATAAATTCATTTTGCCATGAATAAAAGCAACAGAAAAGGTCATCGTGAGTAGAAAGGAATCAGATGGCCAGCCCAGCAATTTAATCAAGGGCTAAATCCAAGACCATTAGCCTCTCTGGGTTGCTTTTACACAGGCTTTTAATTTGTAAATATTGCCTTAACTTTTAGCTCAGGGAATTGAAATGGAAAAGCACTTAAGCCTGTTTTTTCTCCTTGTCATGACATCATCCTACTCAGCCCTATCAGCAGCATCCTTTTGGTACAGGAAGAATGAGTCCTAGTCTGAGAGTGTTGGTGCCTTCGCAGCGCTTGACTAATTGGTTATGTTAGGACACAGCTCTGTAAATCAAGAAGAACATAGGCAGGGACACTGCTGGGGTAGGAATGTGTGAATCAGCAAAACCTGAGCTTGCCAGAATTCTCTAAATTCCACCTTGAAACTTGTTCAAACTCAAGTCTGTATCAGATTGTGAGCTTTGTTTTTTTTAGAAAAATTGAAATCCGTCCATACTTTCATGTGTGTTTTTCCAAATGTTTGCATCAATTGTGCACATCTTTGAAATGTATGCATTCTTCTCCCATTCCTTAAAGTGTCCTTGTGTACATTTTTCAAAAGTAAAAGTTTGGTCTGAGAATGATGTGGCAATCTCGGAAACATGCAAACTTCAACTGCAGATTATGTCTGATTCTGTGTTCGGTCCAAAAGGTGCAATTTGGGTAAAATCCTCTTCAAAAATGAAATAATTGGCATTTTCTAATATTTGTGTTTCTTTACAAATACACAGGCCGAGCATAGGTGGAGGCACAGCTTTGATGCCTCAACAGACACCAAGAGTTCTCTGTGCCCATAGCAGATCTCCAGGGAAGCTGCCAGCATGATAAGATGCTTTCGAGCCCCTAAGAACTCACCTCTCTGCGACCTTTGTCAGTCTGAATCTTGAACTGTCGCTACAGTCCTGCCTTTACACAGACTTCCCTAGCTGTGAGTGGGGAGAGAGATTTGCCACTCTGTGCCTTCTAGCCATTCAAAAGGCCATTTATTGAGAGCAATCAGTGAATCTCTCTAACAAAGAAAACTTTGCCAGGACTGTTACTAACAAGTCCAAGTCTTTGGCCAAGTAAGCAACTTAGGAAGGAAAACTGATTCACAGAAATATGATAGAAAACTCATAAGAATAGAAACAAATGCACTGAGTTTTGCAATGGTCAGTAAACACATATACCTTCAGAATCCATCTCCTTTTGTTTGTGGGTTTGTTTTCTTTTGTTTGTTGGCTTTCATGGCACTCCTTGGCTTCTTGGCTGCATCACCCCATCTGTCCCATTCCTTAAGCATCAACCAGCGCCGAAATAAGGCTGTTGAAGCTGAAATAAGGTTTATTAAACTGTAACAAGGTTTGTTACTCTGCTAATACAGCATATAAAAAGGCATGAAAATCAACGGCTGACTATTATGGCTAACTCTTACTCCTTAACTTAAATAATCGTGGCCATTTTACTGAAGACTTTTGTTCTCAACAGAGATTCACATTAACTAGGACATTTTCTTTACAGAAACCGGAGCTCTACAGTTCTTTTGCTTAACTCTACTTCAGATGTACACAGTGGGGTGCAAGAGTTCTCATGTGGGGACTGTATCTCCTTATGTTTCACACGGGGAGGAGTTCAAATGAAAATGCCCACACATACAAATCACCCCATTTAAACAAACAAACATGTACTATGTCAGAGATAAGTTCTTCTCTTTGAAGTAACTTACAAGTGATTTTCATATGGGGCTGTCCTCAAAGAGATGCCTCTATAAAGCAAACCAGGACCTTGGGAGTAGCAACTAGAAGCCTGACACTTTGTTATACCTAGTGGGTAGCATTGAAAATGGCTGCTTACCTGGACCAATCAGGGCTCATTACACCTGTAGCCACTGACTGAGATCTGTTAGCTGAAATCAGGTGGTGACTTGCTGCTTCCCCCCCTTGTCCCAGCTCAGCTAAATCTTAGCTTTGATCCTGGATCACAGACCAATTTCATCCTTTTGCTTTGGTGCTGATCCTCACATTCTTGTTGCAATTTATTTAATACATTTGTTCGCCTCCTTTCAAGACCAGGGTCTTCCCAAGGTGGCTTCCACGTTAAAAACAATATCCTCCAAATGATAAAATCATATTAAATAGAAGGGATTTTCAATCAAACCAGTTCCAATAAAATACAATTTTAAAATACCCATCAGCAGGAAAACATATATTTGCAAGTTCCAAAAGGCCTGTTCCTGCAAGGACTATATTTGAGGATCCCAAGACTTCCCCATGTGAAATTTGAGGTGGCACAATCCCTGCGTGAAGTCCCTACCACTTTATTATAACCATGAGAACTAGCTGTTTAGAACTAGCTCTCAAGTTTTGCCCTTCTACTTTTGGGCAAATTTAGGTAGAACAAGTAGAGAAGTGGTTGGTACACAACTAGGGCATTATCTGAAGGCACATGAGGCAGCCACCTTCTGAAGCTAAGCAGGTCTGGGTATGATCAGTGCTTGGAGGGGAGACTACCTAGAAACCAAACATAGCCACCGTGAGTTCCATGTTGGAAGAAAGGTGGGATACAAATGAAATAAATAAAATAAAGAAGCACGTCTTGGTGATGCAATACACAGATAGTCAGAAACAAGCCTATAGTTATGTTTCATAGACCAATATGGAAAGTTTTTCTTGATGCTTGTTTCAGATGTAACAAGTAAGATTATTCAAACAAAGACATGCATCTTTGGCACCTACCTGACCATTTTCTACATTCTAACAAAATGTGAGATCCAAAACTGGTCCATCCCTGTTACTAGTTGGTCATAATCAGAATGAATGGTTCAGTAGTTGTAGTGACTCTTAATTTTCTTCTATTATACTTCTTCAGGTGATGTGGGTTTCAATTCCCTGCTTTACTATGGACCACATATTTAGTAATTACTCAGTCAGTTACAATCAAGTGCCAATTCTTGCTGAAAACCTTTTATATGGAATGATTGAATCCTAAAAATACATTTTACTTGTTTAGTTCAGGAGTGGGCAGAAGGAAGATCTCCAGATGTTTTGGACTTCAGCTCCCACAAGTCCCTGCCCCAAAGTCCAATGGTCAAGAATGCTGGGAGTTGAAGTTCAAAACATCTGGAAATTTACTTTCTGCCTGCCCCAATGTCAGTGGGGTGGTGATCTGCTCTGGGTTTCAGTTAGAACCAGTCAGAACTCTAAAGGAGCTCTATCCAAAGTGTGTTATGACTGGTTCTGACTGAAACCTGGAATGGATTCACTGTCCCACTGACATCTTAGCCACCAGCCTCCACCTCCATCCCTGGATTAGTTTTCCAGCTGATCCCTCTGATAATTTTAGTCCTAAAGCATGACCTTTGAAGAACTTTACTTTTGCAGCCTAATCCAATGAAAGACTATGCTTGCAACATGTTCAGGATCCAGTGCAATGGCTGTTGTTATGACACATCACAAGAATGTTGGCTGTTTTATTGTTGTATGGCTGTTTTACTGTTGTTCCTTCACCCCCATTCAGTGGAGGCTGGCAGTTCTGAAGTCATTGGTGTGGCGAATCCATTCCGGGTTTCAATCATAACCCAGAATGTTGGCTGTTTTGTTCTTTGTTTCTGTCCACCTCTCAGGGGAGGCTGGGAGTTCCAATGTCCTATGATGTTGCATCAGTGCAGCAGGGCAAGTTGATGCTAATCCACCCACTCATTCACAGTAATTTTCCTTTTCCACAATTCAAGTTCCAGCACAGCAACCAATTTGGTGTTCTCACAACAAGGCCTGTACTGTTCCGGTTGGCTGCCCCAATCAATTTCATATCATCCTCCTGATCTAGGGATGGCAGAGAATTTCTCCACGAATCTCCGGGAGGCCAAATGCCAATGCATGCGGCCCCCCGAAATTGGTGGAGAAATTCTCTGCCACCCCCCCCCCCGTAATGGGACTTACCTCTGTCGAAAGTCCCTGGCGCTGGCGGCTCTCGGCGGCGGTTCGGCGGTGGTGCGGCGGCTGGTCTTCCGACCGGCTGCCGCCGCCATTTCCCAGTAAAAAAACACACAACAACAAAAGTGATAGGCTACGTAAAGATTTACGTAGCCTATCACGGCTAGATTTTCAAAAAACACCATGTAGGCTACGTAAATCCTTACGTAGCCTATCACGGCTGACTTGAGGGGGGGGAAGCGCGTACACAAATGGCGGCGCCCATGGGCGCCGCCATTTGCGTTCCTTATTTGTGCACATGTAGTCTACGTAGACATTTACGTAGACTACGGCGAAAATAAGGGCAACGCAAATACGTGCTTTCCCCCCCCCCCCCCAAAGTCAGCCGTGATAGTCAGGGCTTTTTTTTTTCCCCAAAGTCAGCCATAAATGTTTACGTAGCCTATCACGGCTGACTGCAGGGATGCAAACGGCGGTGGCTACGGCCGCTGCCATTTGTAACCCGGCAGGAGCAGAGGATTCACAGCTGGAGGGAAGGGGCGCCTTCCCCCAGGCCAGAATTTCGGCCGGAGGGACGGGGCGCCTCCCCCCCGGCCAGAATTTCAGGGGGAGGAACGGAGCGCCTCTCCCCCACCACGAAGCAAGCTGCGGGACCAGGTAAGGGACTTTCGTCCATCCCTATCCTGATCTGACAGTCAGCCCTTACCACACCCATGACCCCAGCTACCTACAAGTTCCAAGGCTGAAGACAATAGTACTACTAATGCAGATCTGGATGACCCATCACAAACTAATACCCTCAATTCAATTTGAATTTGTAAAACTGTGTTAAGTCTCTCTCTTGCTTGGAATTCTATATGGTGGGGAAACCATGCTCACTAAATGCAGAGCATCGCTGGAGTGTATTCAAAGACATAGCAATGACATATTTGGAGTAGTGAATTTGACTGTTCAAAGGCATAATGCTTTGTGAGCAATTTACCTAATTGGTTGTAAATTTAGGAAGACCATTTCATACAGATGTGCATGCATTCTTGTTTTCATACTTTGCACCGAAGATGCATTACTGCACTGCTCTCTGGATAGGCTGTGGTGCGCAATTAGAACAGAAAACAGATAGATATACATTGTGTGATAAAGATAACATTCCGTGAGGCCGTGTCTTGAAACAAATACACACACACACTAACAGAATGGAAGCTCTGACTGTATCCATTAGGACTTAGTTTTTGGATATGTATTGATGAACAAGAAGGTGAGAATGCCAATATCCTAATGCCTTTACAAATCTGTGGTACAACAACACTTGGAATAAAGCATTAAAAACGTGGTTGTTCAGGCAGGCATTTGGGGTGGGTTAGGGTATTTTTAGAAATATGATGTTTTTAATGTAGAATTTTATTGTTTTAAAATTTATTGGTTTTATTACTGTACATCGCCCAGAGTGGCTGGGTGACCAGCCAGATGGGCGATTAATAAATTTAATAAATACATAACTAACTAACTAAATAAATAAATAAAGTGTACACTTCTGGTCTCAACACCTCAAAAAGAATATTTTAGAGGTGGAAAAGGTGCAGAAAAGGGCAACCCAAATGTTCAATTCTGTGAGGAAAGATTGCAGTGTTTGGTGCTTTTATGCTTAGAAAAAAATGGGTATGTGGAAACATGATTTACTTTAATGGGAGGGAAATTACTTATGCCATTCCCAGGCATGGTGCAACTCTGTGCCCTCATTGAGGGCATCTGGCCTAACACCCATAAACTTATGTCTGGGAACCTGCAAGTACCCTTGTTTGGCACCTATGGTATGCTTGACATTAGTAAAGATGTCCAATCTATCATGGAATCTGAACATTTTCTAAAATATGCAATTTGGGGCAATTGAGATTACTGATAAGCCTAAACCAACTTTCCAAAGTGCCCAGGTTTAAACATGCAGTGTGGGCTGCAGTTATTCCCACTGTGCACTGGATTTAATGCCTACTGATTTCTAATGAAAAATGCTAGATTATTAATGCCTTCCATTTGGTTTCTATAAGAAAAGGGCATTTCTCACATCTGTTTATACTTCAGCAGAGGCTCAGGCAACCTTTCCTCAGGATCCCAAGAGTCTAACTATGGTAACTGCCTTCAGTAAGAAGAATTCAAATCAATGGCTTCCTTATTATTATTTTTTTAAAGTTCACAAACCATGAGGAAAGCAGATGGGAGATGAAAAGGAGATTGGAAATGACAAAGCAAGTCTGAAGATATTTATTTCCACTCAGAATGAATTAATTGGAATACCTGGGGACATCCCAATAAAGTCTGTTACCAAAGGAAAAAAGGGGGAGAACTATTTCCTTTCCAGTAATATGTAATAATAAGAGCTTTATCAAAAATATTGTGTCTATAGCACTAAGCCAGAGGAGATGGTTTGGGTAAACAGAGCTATAGAGACTGTTGCCATCTTTTTCACTGGCTCTACTCATAAGAACACAGGCATTCAGGCCACTGGTCCATCAGATTCCATTTTTATCAACACTGACTGGCAACAGCTCTTCAAGGTCTCAGATAAATGCTTCTTCCAGCTCTACCTATTTATTTTATTTATTTTATTGCATTTATACCCCGCCTTTCTCCCTCTCGCAAGGAACTCAAGGCGGCTTACATTATCCTCCTCCTCACCGTTGTATCCTCACAACAACAACCCTGTGAGGTAGGTTGGGCTGAGAGTCTGTGACTGGCCCAAAGTCACCCAGTGAGCTTCCATGGCCAAGTGGGGACTAGAACCCGGATCTCCCGGCTCCCAGTCCGTCACTCTCACCACTACACTACACTGGCTCTACCTAGAAATGCTGGGGATTGAACTGGGACGTTCTGCATTCAAAGTATATATACTAAAGATGAATGGGTTTTCTAAATTCTGTTCCATCTGTGTTTCGTGGATTTCCAGTTGCCTTTTGTTTCATCGTCTGTTCATTGGCAGAATCGGATTTTTTTCCAGTTTCACAAATTTGTGGAAATTTGCACTTGCAAAAATGTGCAAATTTCCCCAAATATGCAGATCACCCCAAAATATGCATTTTCATGAGGGAAATGCACATTTTTGGCTGGTGTTTTTTTTTTTTTTTTTAAATGTTTTCTATGGCTAAATTTGCATAAAATTCCAGAAAGTAAAAAAAAAAATCCAGTCCACAAACTCTGTAGAATCAATGCGACTTGGGAAAAGCTGATCTGCTGTGGAATCCACAGGTCCGATTCATAGAAATCCAAACTCATTTGATTCCATTGCAGATTTCTCCAACATTCCTAATGTAAATTAGCACTGAGCTACAGCCCCTCCCAGTTCTACCACTGGCCCTAGTTCTGTGCTTTTGCCAGCATTAAGTAGGGCTGAATCTACACATAGCAGTTATACCATTATCATACTGTTATCATAACTATTGGTATACATGACACCAATGGCAGC
This sequence comes from Heloderma suspectum, assembly GCF_057233095.1. Classification (NCBI taxonomy): domain Eukaryota; kingdom Metazoa; phylum Chordata; class Lepidosauria; order Squamata; family Helodermatidae; genus Heloderma; species Heloderma suspectum. The sequence continues at coordinate 259,896,854 of NC_139461.1, forward strand.
AATAGTTATGATAATGGTATAACTGCTATGTGTACATTCAGCCTAGGTAAAGTCTTCCCCATCATTTATTTCCATTCAAAGAAAAGCTTCATTTGTTTAATTTCTGAATGTCAGGGTGGCAAAGGCACAGGATCACAGTCAGTTAAAAAAAAAAAAACAATAGTAACTCCCCATCCTTGGGAGATAGTGCTGCTAACTTATAAAGAGCTGTACAAAATACAAAGTAGCATAACATGGGCAGGGCAGTATTCAGTGTGACATGAATGCCAATGTAAATTACGTTGCGGTAGCTTAAGGGACTTCTAGCACAATGCCAGCAGTGTTTGCTGGCACAACGGGTTTCCCAGGGAATCCTATCATGTCTGCTAATGCTATTAGCGTTGCGCTAGAGGTCTTTGATATTAGCGCAACATAATTTACTGCCCAATGTATCCACTTTTGACTAAGCAATTCTTTTCCAGTCCGTATTCAATGTCAAAACGGTCAAATCATTTCTGTAATCTAATTATTTCTATTTTACAGACAGAGAACTGAGCCTGAGATCTGCCTAAGGACAGTTATTTATTTCAGCTTCTCAAGGATCTGTGGTAAGAAATGACACTATCAGAAAAGTATGATTAAAGTGAAATAAAATAACCATTAGATATAAAATACTGTGCTATGGAAAATGCCCTAACCCTGGCGCCAGCTTGTCTGGCTGAAAGGGGGGGCCATTGCAGGCGGGTGGGGTGAGAGGACGAGGCTGCCAGGCATTGGTGCACCCCCAGTGGCACCGCCACGCATTAAGCTCTGCTTAATGCCTTAAGCATTAAGCTCTGCTCCCTTGCCCTCCCATCTTCAGCTCTCTCGCTCATGCGGCTGAGTAAGAGAGATCCAGTGGACGACAACCATGACCAGCTCCAAATGCCTTCACTTGCTGCCTCGACCCTCAACTCGCCCCGTGCCTATGGCCTCCAGCGCTTGCCGCGCCTCCGAGTGCACCTGCGCTCACCTCGAGAGCACACGCGCCCCTCACTCGGTGGCCACGCTCCTCTCCATGGGCGGCGGTGCTCGCTTCAGCGGCGCATACCCCCCTTGCCTGCCTCTGCACCTCCGCTGACTTGGCGTCCGGCCCTGCGGGTCCCCAGCAGCAGCGGTGCTGCATTGCTGTTGGAGCGGTGACACGCGATTGCAGTGCACACCTCCCTTCCCTACTGAGCGGCAGCGGCGGCTGCACTTCATCACCTCAGGGCGGCGGTGCTCACTTCTGTGGCGCATGCCCCCTCGCCTTCTCCACGCTGCCGCTAGCCTTCACGCTGCAGCGGATGCTGGGTCCAGCCCAGCTGATCTCTGCTGGCGGCTGCTCTGCATAGCCTGCCAGCCAGTGGCGCCCATTTCAGCAGCACACGTGCCCCCCCACCTTGCCTTGGCGCCCTGCCAAACCTTGAGCCGCCACGGGCGTGGTCCCTAGCACAGTTTGTCCCTGGTGGCGGCGCTTCTCCGCCCTACAAGGGACCCCCCTGTCCGTCCCCAGTGCCTTCTCCCTACTGGGCTCTTCTTTCCCAGGCCAACAGGCCCAGCAATTTTTGAGTGTTGAGGGGAGGGCTATTGCCATCCAGTGCCCTCTCCGGGCTTGCGGGCCCTCTCAGGCCCCACTTTTGGCCTGTTTTCCTGGGCTTCAATCATAAAGTGCTAGTTCGGTATAGTGGTTAGAGTGTTGCACCTAGACCCAGCGGTCCTGGGTCCTGGTCTCCACTTGGCCATGAGCCTCATTGGGTGACTTTAGACTAGTCTCTTTTCTCAAAACAGTCCATTTATATACGCCATGCCTCCTAAGGAAAAGGGAGGAAAAGGGAAGGGTAAAGCCCCACGACCTCCCACGAAGAGGCTACAGCATAGGTACGATTCTGAGTCTGAGGATGAAGCAGGCCTAGTCCTGGCTTCAATCCTTTCTTGCCTTGAGGTGGCAGAACGCACCTCTGGGATCGCCCCCCCCTCCCCGGGCCCGACAACACCATGGCAGTCCAGCCTAAATGGACGCGACAGCTGACGCAACGTTCATTGTTGTTTTCCATTTCAGCTCGTCTGGACGCCATCGAAGCCTCCACTTCTTCTTCTCAGGTTCACCTCCCTGGCACACTGCCGCCGGAGGCCACCCCCCCCCCCGAAGCATCTTTACCCCTGATAACGCAGGCAACGCCATCCACCTCGCTGGCAGGGTTATCCATGCATGGCCACACTAGGTCCAAGTGAGATGTCCATTGCACCTCATTTCACATGGCCGGGCGGGGGACCCACCGGGCCATGGGATTGGATGCCCTGGTTCACCCCTCAGGGATCTCCCTCCCCCCTACATGCAATACCTCCACTAACCTCAGCCTCCGCAGCTAGAATGGCTTCAGTCGGGGTTCTCAGCTCCTTAACTCATGCGAGCGGTCCCCCTTCTGCAGTGGGGCTCAGTGCTTTACCCCCCCCCACTGGTTTTGGCCGGGGACACCCCCCTTACATCCCCACCACCTCCACAGTCCCAGCCGCTCAACCTCGCTTGTGCGAGCATCTGGCAAGGACCTGCCGGATCGACTCAGGACTCCTTGCCCTCTTCCCAGCCTGCCCAGTCGATGTCCCAGATGGCACCCATAGATCCGTATGTTAACCTTGGAAGGGGCTATGCCTACTGGTGCTACTTCTTTGCCTATTGGCTTTCACTTGACAGGAGCCATTAAGGAGTAGATTTTGCGGGGGGGAATTTGTAGATGTCTTTTCCCTTTTATTCTGGGAGCCCAATTCCGGTGACAGAGAAAACCGCGATAAGGAGCCCGAGCATAACAAGGGAAGGAAGGTGCCATGCACCTAGGCAAATTGGTTGCCAGGTTTTTTGATTTACGCTGGCATCCTCCAGCAAAGATTCCCTGAGAGGGGATGGGTCCTCACCAAATACCTTGACATAATTTATCGGGCTTACACGGAGTACGAAGGGAGCACCTGGCTGGCCTATGATGAGGCCTTCCACTGGAGGGCTGCCATCAACCCTTCTATGTGATGGGACCTGAAGGACCAGGACCTTTGGCTCCAATTTATGACCCCCTTCCTGGTCGGGCTTCGGTGACTAGGGATGTCAGAGAATTCTGCATTCGGCCCCCCGAAATCTGTGGCATAATGAAGCCCCCCGCCCCCCCACCCCACGAAAGGCGCGCGAAACGGAGCACTTACCTGCTGCCATCCATGCTGACTTGCGAATGGCGTCTGCGTCTGCAGCCACCATTCGCTTCCTCACTATAGCTGTGATAGGCTACATAAATAATTACATAGCCTATCACGGCTAATGCAGGGATGCCATTTGCATCCCTGCGGAGGCCGTAATAGGCTACGTAAGTATTTACGTAGCCTATCACAGCAAAAAAAATTAACAAACAGTGAACGCAAATGGCGGCGGCTACAGAGGCCGCCATTTGCGTTCCCTTTTCTTTTGCTGTTTTAGCCTACGTAAATATTTACGTAGGCTAAAACGGCAAAAAAAAAAAAAAAGGGAACGCAAATGGCAGCCGCCATTGCCACTGTCATTTGCGTTCGCTGTTGGTTTTTTGTGTTTTTTTGCCGTGATAGGCTACGTAAATACTTACGTAGCTACGGGTGTACGAAACCCTGTTTACCTGGCTCCGCTGGGTTCCGCAGGTGGCGGGAGGCGCTCCGTCCCTCCCCCTGGAATCCTCGCTGGGGGGGAGGCGCTCCGTGCCTCCCCCCGGAATCCTGGCTGGCCGACTCCGCTCCACGGCCAAGCCACGGAGCCACCAGCCAGCTCCAGCTGCACTCAGCCAGACATCCGGCCGCTGAGCAGCCCTGCAGGGATGCAAATGGCAGCTGTCGTAGCCATAGCTATTTACATAGCCTATCATGGCAAGGGGGAAAAAAACCCCAGCGTACGCAAATGGCGGCGGCTACCGCCATTTGCGTACGCTGGGGTTTCCCCCCCCCGCCATGATAGGCTACGTGAATACTTACGTAGCCTATCATGACCTCCGCAGGGACGCAAAAGGTGTCCCTGCGTTAGCTGTGATAGGCTACGTAAGTATTTACGTAGCCTATCACGGCTGAAGAAGGAGGAAGTGAATGGCGGCCACAGGACGGCCGTCATTCGCACAGCAGCGCGGACGGGAGCATGTGAGTGCTCCGTTTCGCGTGCCTTTCATGGGTTGGGGGGGCGGGGGCTTCGTTCCGTGACAGTTTTCGGGGGGCCAAATGCACTGGCATTTGGCCTCACCGAGATCCATTGCGGAATTCTCTGATTCCCTATATGTAGCCTATCACAGCAAAATACAGAGATGCAAATGGCGGCGGCTACGGCCGCCGCCATTTGCATCCCTGCAGGCTGCCCAGCGGCCGGATGTCCAGCTGCGGGCGGCCCTGGCCGGCAGCTCCACGGAATCTCCATGGAGCGGAGCTGGCTGGAGAGAATTTCGGGGGGAGGGACGGAGTGCCTCTCCCCCACCGCAAATGTCACCCTTCGAAAAGGTAACTGACTTTCGTACATCCCTATCAGTGACAGATCTGACAGTGACCACATTCTCGCCAAACTGTCTCCCGTAATAGCTTCTAGGCCCATTGGAGGTCCAGGGGTTCAACACCGCTGGCTGTGCTGGGAGTTCAGCTCCAAGTGCTCCTGCTTCTGAAACTCGTGCCGTTTCCGTCACGAATGCTCCCTTTGTGGAGGTCAGCATTCCTGCACCTCCTGCGCTAGAGCTAGGGGATGGAAAGGTCCCCCAAAGGAGGGCCATGGTGGCAGGAAACCCGGTAGCGGGCCACATCCCCCACCCAAAGGGCCCCAGCCCAATTAAGGTTTTGCCCACGACAGAGTGAATGGGTTCTACTTGGAACACCGCTTCATGCTAGGTTTTAGGTCCCCCTCTTTTTTCTAGGTCAACATAGGCCATCCTTAGCTCACAAGCAAGATCCCTCCTTTCCATGCGTCGACAGTTTCGCGAGAAGATTGACAAGGCAGTACTAGCAGGAAGGGTTATAGCCCCCCCATTCCACACCACAACACCTAATCTAGGGATTTCCCCTCTCAGAACGGTGCCCAAGAAATCCTTTAGGGAGTTTAGGCTGATTCATAAACTCTCTTCCCCAAGGGCCAGCCTGTTAATCCCAAGATCCTTGATTTTCTGTGCTTGGTGCGATACACCTCTTGGATGAGGTGGTTGTCTCGTTCCAGGATCCCAGCCACGGGTCCCTGACAGGCCTGGTCTACATGGAGACTAAAGACGGTACTCAGTGTTCTGACCTACTGCAAGCACTGTTTCCCTTTCCTTTTACCTCGATGTCCCTTAGCTCACGAAGGGACTGAGGGCACGACTGCCACGTTAACATTCCTGCGAATCGAGTTAGATAGCCTTACGCAATGTTCTCACCTCCCTCAGAACAAATTTCTGGTCCTTTGGCAGAGCTCCAAGCAGTTGTACATCTTCCTATGGTCTCCCTTGGGGGTCCCTGCATTTTCAATTTCCCATGTTGGGTACCGGCCCCTGGCCATGCCTTCCTGCCCCGGCTCTGTTTGGGCAGTGCCGGGACTACTGCTGCCGCACTAAGAACCAGGGTCACTTCTGCCGTGCGCAGGGATCCACGGGTATGGCTTCACCTTAGCAGGACTTTAATGGCGTCTCCTTCTGGAGGCGTAAGCTGCTCCTCAAAAATGACCTGCAGATTCACTGGGGTACCGCCGGTACCCTGGGGGTTTCGGAATCATATGGCAGGTCCGAATGTGCTGTGGGCAGTGGCCTGTAGAGTTGGGCTGCCACTGGAATTTGTCAGAATCTTGCCTTGCTGGAGTCTTCCCTATTTACCTAGCCGAGCACATTTTGGCTGACATCATAGCCAAGTCAGTAGCCCCCCTTCAGTACGACAGCATGATCATGGTGTACGTTATTCATTCCCTGTCCTCCTGAAATCGGAGGGTTGTGTCATGTGTCAGAGCGTTCGCGCTCGAGGGTCTGCGTCACAACATCCAATTCTGGGCCTGCCGTGTGCTGGGTTTGGCAAACCTAATTGCCGATGCTTTGTCAGAAAATCAGATTGACAGGTTCCGGCCCTTAGCCCCACGGGCATGTCCATTTCAAGATCCCATCCTTGCAGTGCTATGGGAGACCGGCATACTGAAATTGAGCATGCCATCCTGCATTCCTAGCTCCCAGTACAGGAGCCACCTATGACAGAGCAGGTAGGGTGTTCCGCGCCTTAGGAGCAAACTTCAGTTACAGGCTTCATGGCCGTTACCTGTAGATCATTTGCCACAATTTTGCATCTCTTTTAAGGAACGAGGGGCTATCAGCTAGGACCATAAATTGCAAGCTGGCTGTTTTAGCCTTCCGTCCCACAATTGTGGGAGTTACTGACTCCATGTCAGATTTCAGGGTTTGGCATGCAATATAGGTTTGGACACGGATGTTGCCTACATTAGTAGATCTTAACCACCCTCTCTCCCCAGATACCCTTTTTGGGCTCCTGGGATTATGGCCCTCCATTTGCGCTTTCTAGTAAGACATTTCCCGGTTCCATGCAGCAGCCTTAACGGCCTTCTTCAGGGCCCCTTAGGAATTCAGAGTTGGTTGGGGCTCCCAAGTCTGACTTGTCCGGGAGGGCCTTGATATACTTCATGGTACAGTTCTGTCCCAATGTAACCCATGTACGCTTTTGGAGATCAGAAACTGATCAATATGGCAAGGACATGGCAGTGGCCCACGGCCGAGCGCAGGTTGATGGGTTATGCCCTGTTGGGGCCTTATGGGATTTTATGGAATGCCGCAGGTCCGAGGAGGGACCTCTGTTTTGTCACTCCAACAGCTTACCATTGACATAGGGCAATCTGGGCAGTTTCTACATCAGCTCTACCCCGCTAGGCCTAGGTAATTTTCAGTTTAGATCCCACTCTTTTGCATTGAGCAGTCTCCATGGCAGCCACTGGAGGTTTCTCTCATGGGCATGTTATGGCAGTTGAAGATGGCACTTTGAAGCATTCCGGCCTTTGCATTTGCACGTTGCCTGCCTCTTCCTGACACAATTCTCCCTTCGCTTGCCCTAACGTCCTTATTCCTTAGACCAGCAGACTCGACGTACGCTGGAACGGGTGCTCCTACGTGGGCACAGTATGATGTTTTGAACTGCATGAAGGGCTTTTTCGTCGACTTCAGGATTGCAGCTTCTGTCACCCGGCACGTTATGATCCAGTGGCATCGCAGATGGGGCATATGGTGGGAGTCCCCCCTCCTCACCCTGACCACCAAAGTCTTGTTAGTAGGGATGTACGAAAGTCACTTACCTTTTCGCAGCTTGGATTCGCGGTGGGGGGAGGCGCTCCGTTCCTCCCCCTGAAATCCTCCCTGGGCCAGCTGTGCTCTGTGGCAGCTCTGCGGAGCTGCCGGCCAGGAACGTCCGCAGCCGGAGTTCCGGCCACGGCTGGCTGCTGCGGATGCAAACGGTGGCCACTGTAGCGGCTGCCATTTGCGTCTGGCCAGGCTGCCATGATAAGCTATGTAAGTATTTACGTAGCCTATCACGGCAAAAAGCAGGGGCGCAAATGGCTGCCGCTACGCCGATTGCGCCGCTGCTCTTTGCCGTGATAGGCTACGTAAATACTTACATAGCCGATCACGGCAGCCTGGCAGGACGCAAATGATGGCTGCTATGGTGGCCACCATTTGCGTCTGCAGCAACCGGCCAAGATACCAGCTGTTGACGCCAGAGCCACTGCCGGAGCCGCCGCCACCGGAACATCTGCTGCAGGTAAGCTTCATCCCATGGGGGATTCCGCGGGGGGGCGGGGGGTGGGAGGCTGATCTGCCACTGGTTTTCTGGAGCCAAGTGCCAGTGCATTCAGCCTCACTGAAATCCATGGCGGAATTCTCCGCCATCCCTACTTGTTAGTGTTCCCCGCAGGTCCACATGCTGCACGTTGTGAGGAATGACTTTGGCTGTAAGCCAGGCAAGGATCTGATCAATAGGCCTTGGTTGAGGTGTAGGTGGTACGGCATGCCTGGCCGGAAGTAGCCTTATTGCGGCCCTCACTGCTCCCACGGATCAATTGGAAGGCTTGGAATGACGTTGCCATTGGCAGGGCATGTCGGAAAGTGAATGGAGAAATGGCTTATGGCCTATGCGAATGGGGTGATGGATGCACCACCCATCAGGAAAATTCTGTGGACAAGGAGTGTTAAATTCTGTGGACAAGGAGGGAGTGTTACAGGCAGGACAGCATCCTCCTGTCTCATGTAGGGAATAACATACAATTTTGTCTGATCTGCAAAGGGGCCTGCGGGAAGTTCTTCTGCACAGGTGGGGGGAGTTTCACAAGCTCTAGGCTTGTGACTCCTGTGGCGGCTAGGACGGGCAAAAGCAGAAAGAGATTAGGGATGGTGTGCATGCAGAGGCACCTTGTGGTGACAGGTGACACCTGAGGCCCCCCGAACGGGTTGTGCGGCTCGGCAGAGGGATAAGGGTTGCCTGGGAGACCAACCCTACTCACTCACCCAAGTGTTGTGTGGCACTGGGTTGGGGGTGACAGGGGAAGGTCTCCCTCCCCAACAAGGGGCAGTCTGGAGGGGTGGCGAGATCGATGCCACCCCTTAGGCTGGGTGTCTTTTCACCCAAGAAGTGCCTGCTAGTCGCTGGCACAGTCAGCTGACCGTCCTAGGTACCCCTTTGCAGATATTATCAATAAATGTGGCCCAATTTTCAACCCAAACTTTGTTCTCTGCGTCTTCTTTAGCATCTTTAGCATTCTTTACCATCTCCGCTCGCAAATGCCCTAACCCTGGTGCCAGCTTGTCTGGCTGAAAGGGGGGGCCATTGCGGGCGGGTGGGGTGAGAGGACATGACTGCCAGGCATTGGTGCACCCCCAGTGGCACCACCATGCAAGGAGGGGCTGGCAGAGTTGCTTTAAGCTCTGCCCCCCTCCCATCTTCAGCTCTCTCGCTCACGTGGCTCCCTCCCACCCTCCCTTAAGCAGTGTGGGTTTTCTTACCGGTTGCCTCTTTGGGAGCCATGTAGGAATTTTTGGCTCACAGTTTAATTGGCCGGTTACTGTGAGTCTTTTTGCCTACTTCACACTGTTATTGGGGTAGAATGTGTCCTGTAGGTGAATTAGGTCCAATCTCATAGGTCACATTTTAGTTGGCAGCTAGGACAGGCAGAGCAGAAAGAGATTAGGGATGGTGTGCATGCAGAGGCACCTTATGGTGACAGGTGATGCCTGAGGCCCCCCGAATGGGTTGTGCGGCTCGGCGGGGGGATAAGGGTCGCCTGGGAGACCAACGCCCCTCACTCATCCAGGTGTTGTGCAGCACCGGGTTGGGGGTGTCGGGGGAAGGTCTACCTCCCCCAGAAGGGGCAGTCTGGAGGGGTGGCGAGATTGATGCCACCCCTCAGGCTGGGTGTGTTTTCACCCAAGAAGTAGGGATGTTAGAGAATTCCACCACACATCCCAGGGGGACTGAATTCCAGTGAATTCGGCCCCCCGGAATCCGTGGCGGAACAGAGCCCCCCGCCCCTCCTCCCCGCGAAAGCCCCGTGAAATGGAGCCTACCTGGCTGTGGCTCCGGCTTTGGCGGTGGTGGTGGCTCTGGCTGCTGCCAGGCTGGTGCGGACGCAAATGGTGCAGATGCCATTTGCGTCCCTGCTTTAGCCATGATAGGCTACGTAAATATTTACGTAGCCTATCATGGGCTACCATAGGGACGCAAATGGCGTCCCCTACTCAGGATGCCATTTGCATCCGCACCAGCCTGGCAGCGGCTGGAGGCCCCGCTGTGGGTTGGCCCAGCCAGCAGCTCTGCAGCCTGGCCGCAGAGTGGAGCCAGCCGGGCAGGATTCCGGGGGGGAGGAACGGATCGCCTCCCCCCCCTTCGAGGATTCCGGGTGGAGGAATGGATCGCCTCTCCCCACCTGAGGAACCCGGCGGAGCCAGGTATGCGGGGTTTCATACACCCCTATCAAGAAGTGCCTGCTACTCTCTGGCACAGTCAGCTGCCCATCCTAGGTACCCCTTTGCAGATACTATCAATAAATGTGGCCCAATTTTCAACCCAACGTTTGTTGTCTGCGTCTTCTTTAGCCCATCTCCACTCGCAATATGCATTTGAATTCTGTTCTTTATATTTATTAGTCATCTTAACTAGTCATGATTGTACAACATGTGAAAGATCAAATGTTATATGTTTCTGACAAAGTTATTTTTTGCTTTGGGTTGTTACGGTGTTACTTGACTTTGAACTCTGACCTTTCGTGTACGGACCTCTCTACATCCTGTACCCTTGACTGATTTTGCCTTTCGGATTCTTAAACCAGCCACTTCCTCTTCCTGCTCTAGCTCAACATTAAACCACATATTAAATGGGTTTCTAGAGTCAGACTTTAATCCACATGGGTTTGTTGAGATGTCACTCTACATCAAATGTCAACTTTCCTTAATGAGGAGGTAGGTTTTTCTCCCCTAACAGATAGATATCACTGCCAGGTGGGGACAAAAGGAATCTTCTCTCTAAGCATCGATCTGATCATCTATTATCTCTTACGGCACAATCTTATATATGTTTACTCAGAAGTAAGATCCATTGTATTCAATGGGGCTTACTCCCTAGTAAGTTTGCTTAGTATATATGTATGCACACTTACCTGAGACTGTCATTCTCTTCTGAAGCCCCAAATCCACTATGTAAGCAGCTTCAGGTCTTATCTGGTGGCATGCATAGCCCTGATTCTTAGCTATATTTTATTTCCTTAGGTCAGATCCCAAGCATGGGGTGCAGGGGAGAGGATACTCTATACTGGGACCGAGAGATCCAACAGGGATGGCCCAGGCTACTTTTCCATTACCATAAAGAAAAAGGTTGAGTCTTCAGAACTGATTGTAGATCATGCTTAAGGATGTTCATGACATTTATTTCTCTGTATCTACATACCTTGGAGAAGGAAATGGCAACCCACTCCAGTATTCTTGCCAAGAAAACCCCATGGAACGTCTGGAGAAGACTCTTACGAGTCCCCTGGACTGCAAGGAGGTCAAATCAGTCCATCCTAAAGGAAATCAACCCTGAGTGCTCATTGGAAGGACAGATACTGAAGCTGAAGCTCAAATACTTTGGCCACCTAATGCGAAGAGAAAACCCTCTGGAAAAGACCCTGATGCTGGGAAAGACTGAAGGCAAAAGGAGAAGGGGACGGCAGAGAATGAGATGGCTAGATAGCATCACCGATGCAATGAATATGAACCTGAGCACACTCCGGGAGAGTGCGCAGGACAGGAAGGCCTGGCGTGCTATGGTCCATGGGGTCACGAAGAGTCAGACACGACTGAACGACTGAACAACAACAATCTACGTACCTATTTTTCAGATCATGTGAGATTTTCTGGAGCTACTCAGAAGCAGTGTTAGAGCAGAACAATCAGCATTCTCAACAGTGACTTGCTGGCCCAGGCCCTTCTCTAGAACACAGAGAGTGTGCTTGCACAGCTAAAGTTAGGACTAGTTGTTTGAGAGACATAGAGATTTGTGCTTCTTTAGGTGACATGCACTCTCAAGAACTACCAGTCCCAAAGTTCCTTGTGCCTAGTCAGGAGGTAGGGACAGCCAGTGGGAGAGACCAAGCACATAATTGATCCCAGAGACATTGGGAGCCAGTGTTGCTGGTAGGATTTACAGGCCAAAAATGTATGTGAGTAAATGACTACTTCACACCCACCACTATGCTACCAAATCTGGCTGTAAATACAATTCAGGCAATAAGAAATTTAAAGAGGTTAAACATAGGGAACTAAAAGAAGTTAAAGGACACCAATTGATCCTCCAGTTTTCAAAACAGACCAGGCCTTTTTACAGTGTGGCTCAGACATAGGGATGAATGAGAACTTTGTTTTTGCTCAGAAAACATGTGAGCATGCCGCATTCGAAGCTCTGTACATGAGCACGGGTACGTGTCCGCTGAAAATATTCACAGATTGTTGAACATGTGCTCATGTTCATCTCGTTCCCAATTCCCAGTTCAATTTGCACAAATTTCCTAATTTGTTCAAATTTCCTCAGTAGACTGAATCAGCCCTGCTTTAATCAATGGGAGAAATTTGCACAAATTAGGAATTAGGAAAACTGTGCAAATTTGTGGGCCTTTTCTGCAAACCTTTCATTTGCACGCAAAGCGAGCAACTATCGCAAATGGGAATGAGACGAGTGGTAAGACGATGTTTGAAGAATCCTAGTGATCTCAAACATCACTCATTCACCCATCCCTACTCAGACAATACACTAAAGAGGGAAGTAGATGAACAAAAACAAGCTGAAAATTACTTTGGTATAGAGACTGTGTCCTGGTTTGCATGACACAATAAGACACGGTGGTTTGAAACATGGGTTGTTTCACGGTAGTTTTTGTCGTGATGTCTGAACCCAGAGTAGTTTTTTCATAATGGGTTGTTTTCCATTAACAAGCCACCCTGAGAACCCATGACTTGTTTTGGGGTTTTTCGGGGTGGCTTGCTGTGATGTCCAAACCTGGCAGGGCAACTTCATCATGAGTTGTCGGGAATGGCTAGAGAGCTGCCTGGCAAGAGCAGCAAAAACCCCTGCCACTCCTTGCAATCTTTCTAGTGCTGCCACCACCATCCTCCCTCATCCCTTGTCAGTGCTCTCTGCTCCATGCTCCTAAAAATTGAGAAGTGTCCCGAATGCATTTGCAATCTTAAAAAAAGAGAGCACGCGTCCCGAATGCATTTACAATCTTAAAAAAAAGGACTTGTGCAAGTGCACACATTTGAAAGTCTGTGGCTATGAAATTTGTGTCATTTCCCTATCCACTTTACTGCTTTGCCATGAAATTTGCATAACCTTACCTGTTGCACTCACTGCTGTCTTGAAATTTGCATATATTTACTGATTCATCTCACTAGTCTCCCTTGAAATTTGTGTATCTTTGCCTATCCCCTCACTCTCTGCTCTGCCTTGAAATTTGCATATCTTTACCAATCCCCATCACTGCTCTATAACCATATGTATGTCTGACAGCTAACAATGGGGATCAGTGGAGGGAAGCGGCAAACATGAAGTGAGGGGTGGGAAAGAGCCAAAAGTGGCTGGCAGCTACAGGAGCTTTTCCGGTGCATATAATTATGCATGAAGCAGCCTTTTTAAAAAAAAAAAAAAAGTGTTCACTAGCAAGGCAAATGGCAAAGTGAGGATGAAATTGTCAAGGACGTTGACAAGAGGGGGACATCAGTATGCTGGGTGAAATAGCAGGCAGGTGATCTTGTGATCCTGTGGATTACACGATGCATCGTGTAACTGCAGTTTAATTCTTTCAAAAGACAGCCAGGTAATATCAGCATTAGCGTCACCATATTCAGAAGAAGGCTTACAAAAAGCAGGAGTTGTGCTATACTATTAGATTCATATTTTCAAAGTTTCAGGCTTTGCAAATTCATGATTTTGCAATGAACAAGGCTGGAAAAAAGTAAAGCCTTATGGCAAATTTGGTCTGTTTATAAAATGCTTGCAACCATGTTGGTCCATTAGAAAACAAAAACAAAACATCACCAGAATAATGTGTTCATTAGGACCAACCAAAAAGTTACAAAATGGTCAACACGTTTTGCAGGCTTCTTCATCAGGCTGGATGTTACATTACATAAAAGGGTGGGGACATTTGGGAGGATGGCATGATGTAATGCCAGAATCATAGAAAATGTAATTTCAGTATTAAAATACAAACTTTTCTTCCATGACTCATGAGATTGTATGTATGGGATGGGATTGTGTGTTTCGAGTTTGGACTGGGCTCCAAAAAATGCAGTTTAGGCTGTGTCTTAGATGGGTAGATAAGATTGCCATTTTCATGTTAGGCCATGTCCAGAAAGTATTTTTCTGTGCTATTATCCTTTCTGTACTCCTTGTTCAGAACTCACCTGTGCTCACTGTAGATAGCTTTCATTTTCTCCATGCTGGCAGCATAGCTGTTACACTGCAACCGAAATACCCTGCTTCTCTAAAAAGACAAACTTTTGAGGCAGAGGGAATCTTTTCCTCTTCCCTCACTTGCAATAGCAAGCTAGACTCTGATTTAAACTTACGGGAGGCAGGACAGGAAAGAGGGCAAAAGGACTAGTGGAAAAATCACAGTAGCCTGGAAAACTCTACAGATTCAGAATATGCTTTTCAGATGCTCCAAAACACTACATCTAATCCCTGAAGGCAGAACCGTATGGATGTGGCCTTCAGGACAGTTGCACAATAGGCTGTACAATATGTGAACAATCAGTCACAGTCATGGTCAGCACTTGTGTAAAGCAAACATACAGATACAGATATCTGTATACAGATATCTATACAGATACAGTCTAGTTTAGCCTCTTCTATGGAGCTGGCTTAATTGGGTTGACTAATTTACCGGGGCATTTTCCAGGGAGCTGCCACAGCCTAATAATAACAGCTACTGCTTAATTGGGAGCAGAATTAGCATTAATGCCACTTAAAAGGGGTCACATATGGCAGCGACAAGGTGCTCAAGGAGTATCTCATCAAGTGGTAAATGAGCAGAAAAATCCCAGGAACCCGCCACTTCCTGCAAAGGTTGCCAAATAACATTGGCAAGAAAGAAGGGAAAGAAATCAAAGCAGGCTTAGATCCATGCCATAAGGTTCCACATCTTGACTTTGCACTTAGTTTCACAATTTCCTGTCACGTCTGGGTATGACCAGTGTTCAACATCTTGGAAATTTTGGCTCAACCCTCATGCTAGTGATGCCTCAAGGGTACTATGAGATGTTGTTTTCAAACTATCAGTTCAACAATTTAAGCTGATTACAACCTCTACTAAACATGAGGAAGCTAGCCAAGGAAGTTGGGAGATGGAATAATGAAAGTTGGTTAGCAGCACATCCACTGCTTTGGGCCACTGCCTTTTTTGGTCACAGTAAAGGTTCTTGCTTGCCATGAGCCTCAGCTGCTGGCAAACCTCAGCCTTTGGTGGCCCACACCCAAGTTGTAGTTGGCAGGTCAGAATGTTGCACTGCTAGATCCTCGACTCATACACAAGCCTTTGGGGAAGAAACAGCAGATTCTCATCAGTGTGCATGATCTGTTCCTAAGCAGCAGAATGACTGGATGCATTTTGCTCCAGGTTCTTTAAAGCCCTGCTTAATAATTGTCTGTCCTGGAAGACTTTCCATTAATGCTCCCTGACATTGCATTGTTAGTATCAATGCATTGATACTGAATGGTGACTTCCCCCAGATGGGGGAGGGATAAAGGGCCAATTCATGTAATGTACAGCAGGGGTGGGCAGAAAGTAGATCTAGATCTACTGGTAGATCCTTGAGTGATTTGTAGTAGATCAACAAGGATTTCTGATTTCCACTTGTCTAACAATAGCAACAACAACATGACTCTCCTTCACCTCAGCCCTGAAAATTGTACTAGTGGAATGAAGAAAAAAAAATGTTTGGCATAACCAGGAGTGAATGTTTGTATAGAAAGACCGTGAGGCTACTAACACGGTTGTATTTTGAGCAGCGAGTTACACCTCTGCTAAAAGGTGTAGCCTCTAGTAGGGATGTCAGAGAATTTCTCCACGAATCTCGGGGAGGCCGAATGCCAGCACATTCGGCCCCCCAAAATTGGTGGAGAAACGGTCTGCCCCCCTGCCCCCCCCAGGACGGGACTTACCTTGCTCGAATGTCCCTGGTGGCGGCGGTGGCTCCGGCGGCGGTGCGGCGGCGGCCGGTCTTCCGACCGGCTGCCACCACCGCCATTTCCAAGTAAAAACAAACAAACAAACGTGATAGATTTACGTAGCCTATCACGGCTAGATTTTACGTAGCCTATCATGGCTAGATTTATGTAGCCTATCATGGCTAGATAAAAAGATTTACGTAGCCTATCACGGCTAGATTTACGTAGCCTATCACAGCTAGATAAAAAGATTTACGTAGCCTATCACGGCTAGATTTTAAAAAAACACCGTGATAGGCTACGTAAATGTTTATGTAGCCTATCACGGCTGACTTTGGGGGGGGGGAGAAAAAAGCGCGTAAGCAAATGGCGGCGCCCATGGGCGCCGCCATTTGCATACGCGCTTTCCCCCCCCCCCCAAAGTCAGCCGTGATAGGCTACATAAAGATTTACGTAGCCTATCACGGCTGACTGCAGGGACGCAAACGGCGGCGACTACGGCCACCGCCACTTGCGTCCCGGCAGGAGACAAGGTTCGCGGCCGGAGGGACAGGGCGCCTCCCCCCCTGCCAGAATTCCGGGGGGAGGGACAGAGCGCCTCCCCCCCACCGCGAAACAAGCGTCGGGATCAGGTAAGGGACTTTCATCCATCCTTAGCCTCTAGCTGCCAATAAGCTAATAAGCTACTGGGCAAAGTGTAAGGTTCTAATGTTAATGCATAAAGTCCTAAACAACCGGGGACCAGTCTAGGTCACCCCTTATGTCCCTGCCTGGTCCTTATAGTCCTCAGCAGGAGTATTTCTGACAGTGCCTCATGCTCCTGAGGTTCAACAGAGCACCCATTGACCCTGAACAGGCAACTCCTTTAGACGTGTGCTCAAGACCCACCTATTCATGCAGGCTTTCCCTTAGGGGTAAGCCAGACAGTATGGTCAACCAGTGAATATTTTATTATGGTTTTATTGGCACATTTTATGTTATTTATTTATTTATTTGAATATTTATATCCTGCTTCACATTTTAAAAATCCCAAAAAGGTTTACAGCAAATTATAAAACAAATTATTATAAAAGCACAACAACATTTAGGCAAGTTAATGGTTGAGAAAATCTAGAGTAAAGAAGGAAGTTTTTAATAATCATCACAAGCACATGATTGTTGGTGCAGAAGGGAGGTGATTTCAGAGGGAAGGTACCACCACAGAGGGGGGCCCTTGCCTTGGTGCTGCCAGATGGAACTCTGCAGGATGTCACACAGGCAACAAGGCCTCTCCTGAAGGTCATAGTGGTCTAACGGGTCTATATAGGGGGAGACGATCTTTCAGGTAACCTGGTCCTAAGTTGATTAGGACTTTATATGTCAATAATAATAATAATATCTTGAACCTGACTCAGTAGCAAACTGAAAGCCAGTGCAGCTCTTTCAGCACCAGTGTTATGTGCACATGGCAAGGATCGACAGCATTGCTGCAGCATTCTGCACTTGCTATATCTTCTGAACCAGCCTCAAGGCCAGCCCCACATAGAAGGCATTCCAGTAGTCCAGTCTTGAGGTTACCAATGCATGGATCACAGCGATTAAGGTATCCCTGTCTAGGAACAGCTGCAGTTGATGGACCAGCCAAAGTTGGTAAAAGGTGCTCTGTGCCATGGAAGTCACTTGAGTTTCAAATGACAATGATGAATTTAGGAGCACCCCCATACCCATTATTTCAGGGGGAGTACAACTACATCCAGAACAGGTAAACTCCCTAATTCCCAGACCAAGGAACCACTTACCCGTGGTGCCTCCATCTTATCAGGATTCAGCTTCAGGTTATTGGCCTTCATCCAGCCCACCACTGCATCTAAGCACTGGTCCAGGTTATGCAAGGCCTCTCCTGATTCAGATACAATGGAGAAACAGCTGAGTGTCATCAGCATACTGGTGAAACCTAGGGATGTATGGACTGTGTAAAATCTGTTCCGTCTGTGTTTTGCGTATTGTCAGGTGCTTTGGAAGAATCGGATTCCCCCCCCCAAATTCATGCAAATGTGCAGTTGCACAAATTTCCACATGCAAAAATGCACAATCCCCCCCCCCCAATATACATTTTCATGTTTTAGCCTGTGGTGGAAATGCATATTTTTGGCCAGGTTTTTAAATTTTCCATATTTTTCTACAATAAAATTTGTGCGAAATTTGGGAAAATTAGAATACCAGTCCACCAGTCCATGGAATCTGCCCAACCAGGGAGAGGGGGGGGGGGAGCTGGTCTGCTGTGGAATCTGTGATCGGATTCATGAAAATCCAAACTCATTTGTTTCCCTTGCAGAGTTCTCCAACATCGCTAGTGACAACTTAGCCCCAAATTCTTAATGACCATACCCTACAGCTTCAATTGTATGTTAAATAGCATTAGACACAAAAAGGTAACTTTTAGCACCCCATAGCATAAATGCTTAAATGCCAGAGGGCTGGGGAACAGCCACCCAATACTACTCTCTGGACCCTACTTTGTAGATAACAGTGGAGCCACTGTAAAGAGATGCCCCCAATTCCCAAGCCATAGAGCCGGTCCAGGGGGATACCATGGCTAATGGTATCAAAAGCCGCTGAGAGATTGAGGAAGAGCTGGCCACACTCCCTCTGTCCCTCTGTCCCTCTCCTGAATAAGGTCATTCACCAGGGCGACCAAGGCTGATTCAGTCCCGTTTCTAGGACAGAATCCAGCCTGGAGTGGGTCCAGATAATCAGTATCCTCCAAGAACATCTGCAGTTGATTTACCACCACCCCCTCAAGCACCTTGCCCCCAGAGGGGGTATTAGTGACTGGGTGATAGTTCTAATACATCTCTGGAACCAGTGAATGCTGTTTCAGAAATGGCCACACCACTGCCTCTTTAAGGGCAACACGTACCTTTGCCATTAATTGCTTTGATAGACCACTGGAATGCAGCATGTAAATCTATGTACATAAGATTTTATTTATGTAATAAATTAAAAAAGGACTGTGAGTTCAAAACAAATTCCTGAATTCAGAACTATTTAATACTAAGTGGATGTCCTTAGGCTCTGGCTCGTGAATCTTGGGGTTCTAATAAAAAAAGAAGATCCCACAAGGCTGAAGTCTGCCTACCCCAATGTACCGCATGTGGCAAGTTTTCAGTGAGCAACAACACAGCTGTCTGACTGCTTCAGCTTGTGCAACAAGTATCTTAGGTTGCAATGGCCCAGCCTAAGCCTACTATCTGTAGATCCAAGAACTCTAAAGTTACAACCTGCAGATTTTGCCATTCCTTTTAGAATCTAAGCGACTGTGAGGGACTACGCAGCCACAGTTTCTCCTGCCGAACTCCTTCATTGGCCTCTTGTCTATTTTTCTTTCCTAGTTCATGTGGGGCAAAATCTGAGTCCAGACTGCTGCAGCAGGCATAGGAGGAGGGGATAGATGGAAAAAGAGGGAATAGGGGAGGTGAACCCATGGCTATATCATCACCCACAGCCTTGTAGGTTTTAAAGGGAAATGCAAGCTGGCAACCCAACATGAATAACATCAAATGGGACATTATGGTTTACAGCAGCCTGGTGCCCCCCATATCTATTGGATGACAAGTCCCCAGCCAGCATCCAAACCTGAAAACTCTGAGTTGACTCAGATTTAGCATGTGCGACTGGGCTGCAGAAGCAGACTTCCCCACCTCCTCTCCCATCCCCTGAAAATCTTACACAGAGGATCAGGGGGTCCTACTGAATGGGGCAGGCTGTGATAGAGGGCCGAGGGGGAATTCCCCAAAATTCAGCAGAAGCACCTTCCCTTCTTTCAACAGAAGGCAGATCTTGGATTCAGCTCACAGTACAGGAGCCCTCTGAGGACTTGGTAACCAACAGAAGGGGTATCAAAATATTGCTGGTGGATAATGTTCAGCTTGCTAGGTCACAAGTTCTTGTACTAGCCTGGATTAGATGTTAGTAGGACTCCACTCCATCATACGGTGCAAGTAATGGGCTCCTTCAGTTCATTTTTTATGTAGCGTTAAGACTGGGAAAGGAAAGGGGGCTTTCCCCAGACTCTTCTTCCCCAGACATCCACTCTGCAACCACCTAGCACAGCCTTCCCCAACCTGGTGCCCTCCAGATGCTTTGGACAACTCCCAGCATCCCAGATCATGGGCCATGCTGGCTAGGACTGATGGGAGCTAAAGTCCATAACATCTGGAGAACACCAGGTTGGGGAAATCTGACTTAGCATGTGTTCTTGCGCTGCCAAACACAAAAGTTCCCTCCAGGTTCCTGTATTTGAAAGTGAAATGCATATAGCATCCACTTACTAGTGGATGATCATGAGAAAACTGGTGGGCTAAGGAAATGACCTAATAAAATCCCAAGCACTCTTCCTCGTTAAGGAAAGTAGATAGCAGTTACAGTGCATAATTTAGTAGATTGCAAGCAATTGCTATGTGCCCTAAGTTTCCCAGGTAAATGTTTTGGAAAAGTATGCAGTTAAATGGAGCAGAATGCCATCAACAAGCCCCAGATGTTTTGGAACAAACATCACTTCCAGAAAAAATTCCCTTTACTGTACCAGAAAAGATTGCAACCATCATGATTAACCCATTGATTGTGCTGCTACACTGATATGGGCCATTCCTCTTCCGATTTGTATTTCCAGGTGACCTTTAAGGCAGTTGTACCATTAAATAATGCAAAGCATGTGATTTCTGAGAAGCAAAGGGATGTATCCAACAGAAGCTGCATTTGTACATAACCACTATATAGGAGGAGCTATTCTTCAGGCAGTCCACATGTTTATGCTCCGTTTTAATCAAGGGTCAAACTAGATGATACGTGGGAAATATGAGATTGGACATCTCCCAATGTCTTTTACTAATCTTAAAAGCTGCTGAGAAGGAGGCAAATTGGATCAGGGTTGCAGAACTGAGGGCGAGGAATTAAAGCCTTTCCAAAGATTAAAAAATGCCCCCTCCGCTGAAGCTTTTAGTAAGCTGGCAAGGAGAACCCCCACACACATATGTACAAGGCAGGAATGTATATCAGCACCATGTTTACGGTTGCAAGTTTACACAACTGGTCTAAATGATAATAGCTGAACACATTCCAAATGAGTTAACAAGTGTGCTTTTAACAATGAGAACACATTCACAATGAAAGTTGATTAGTATTAATGTTAATTATTGGATGCCAATACAAAGGGATCAAGAAAACAATACATTTTCGAAGAGCTAGTCATGCTAGGGCATGTACTCTTTTTGGAACTTCAGGGTGGGAGAAGCTACTTGGGGTGATTTAGAGCAGGGAAACAGCAGGTAGGGAAACGGTTAAGTAAGGTAGGGAAAATATTTGCATAGCCTATCACGGCCAAGAGCAGGGACGCAAATGGTGTCTGCTACGCTGGACGCCATTTGCATCCGTAGCCTGGCAGTGGATGGCTGCGGACGGACCTGGACCGGCCGGCGCTAGGTAGGGTCCGTCCCTACCGGACTTTGCAAGGTGGCAGGGGGGAGCAGTCCATTCCAGCATGGACACCGAGGGGCCAGATTCTAAAGAATCCAGCCTCACTGGAGTCCGTGGTGGATTTCTCCGCCATCCCTACATACACCTGATATAATATGTACTTAGACCCCTATATACCTGGTTTGGATGGCTGAGCCTGGCCTAATACACAAAAGCATTATGGGAACTGCAAGGTACAGTTTGATGTAAAGGTGAAGTGTGTGTGTGTATATACACACACACACACAGAGAGAGAGAGAGAGAGATGCACAGACACTCATTTTAAACAATTTTAAATTATTTTAACATGATGTTTTAATTCTTTATCTTGTCTGCTGTTCACCGCTCTGAGGTCTTTGGGTGTAGATTGGTATACAAATACTGTAAATATATAAACACACACACACACCGTTTCTGTTTCTAGGGGAGAAACACCAGAACTGGAATTATCAGGTGAATTCTCTAGCTATATCCTTCCATTCTTTCCTTTTCTCCATTTTTATCTTGACGTTCCTCCAAGCTGCTCAGGGTGGTATTCATAATGTCCCACATTTTATTCTCACAACAATCCTGTGAGGTTGGTTAGGCTGAGAGAGAGAGACTGCCCTAAGGTCACCCAGTGAGTTTCATAGCTGTATAAACATTTTGATGTGGGTCTCTCTCATCTAAAAGTCCAACACTGCATTATACTGGTTCTCATGAATTATACAGCCCCTGGGTCCATACTTGGATTTAAAGCACTAATTACCGCATGCCACCATTCAGTATAAATATCTTCAGGGGGGCTTACACAATAAAAGCCAACAAATATAACATGATAACAATCTTATTAATAACAATATATAAAAAGCATTAAACAGTGGATAAAAACCAGCAGCGATAACATCCCTGTTTATAACCTAGGAAATATAAAGGCTTTCTTCATAGGCAGCAGGCAAACCTGCTTGTAGAGAGAATTCCATGAGTGGGCACCACCACTGAGAAGGCCCTCTCTCCTGCTGCCACCAGAAGAAGCTTCCCTTTTGATGGTAAGGAAACCAGGAGGGCCTCAGATAATGATCTGAGTACATGCATGGACAGGCTGAAGTGGAGGCCAGCATTTCTTCAAATAGCCTGGGTCCACGCTGTGAATTCATGGAGGCTTGGTCTATCAGCAGCATTTAGCTTTGACAGATAAATGGATCCTCTGGGTGCTACAAACCTGAGAGGAAGATCAGTGGCAGGGGAAAGGGGCTGCTTAGCCCCTTCTTCTCCAGCTGATATTCCGCTCAAAATCAGGACACCATCCATTTCAAGCTGCTTTTCCTTTCACAGGGGAAAAGAGATGTGTGCTGACAAAAGGACTAGGGGGAATAGGCAGGGGCAGCTATTTTATCTCTGGCTTGATTGGTGAGTTTAAAGCTAAAAACTTGAGTTTGGGTCATGTTCATGGAAAGAAAGTTTTCCAGTTCCTTCTTCCTCCCCCCACCCCCAGCAGCAGCCACCCATGCCTTCCTCTCTGGAGGCATGGGGACCCTTCCTGAACAATGTGGGAGGAAATGTGAGAGAGAAGAGTTGCTCAAAGTTGGGCAGACCTTCACATAATTTGGAGCAATTCCTCCTCCCTCCCCCCAGCAGCCCCCTGCATCCTATTTCCCAGTGCTCAGGACGACACTCCAAAGAGGTTTTTCCAGCTGGTGCAGCCTGGTGCAGAGGGAATGAAAAACTTTCCTTCTGTAAACTTCCTTATCCCAGTTTCCAAGCTTTGTTCTTCAGTTTGCAACCTGGCAGCCTCCAAAAATGCTATTATCTCATGGCCGTTGTGTTTCTTGCACCTGTAACTGTCGCATGAATCTTTATTTCCTGAAATGGCTGCGGTAGGAATGGTTGGGAACAGGTGTGCGATAGAATATTCTCTTGAATGGCCTGAGGCAGCTGGAGCACTTTGCCAGCTAAATATAGGCCATGCAGTCAGTTAAAGAATGAAACCTTGCATCATTATATTCTAAGCTGGGATATAAGGTCAGAGTTCTTGTCTTCAGCTTTAGGACCTGAAGCTCTGACACAGCCATGCAGCTTCCTTTCTGACAAGCCCCACCAGAGGGAAATGAAACCAAGCTGCAACCTGAAGAGAAACATCCCAAACACACAGCAGAATTTATATTGAACCACAGCGGTCTTTCAAACAGAGTATCTTATCAAATGCAAATAATGTTAATTGCAGATTGTTTTTATGACAAATACAATGGAAAGCACTGTGCCTGCCTCAAATGCTACCTAATAATTGCAAATAACTTTGTCTTCAGACAGCTGAAAGTTTCAGGGTTTTTTGAAATGAAGAATTTGGGCATCTTGCTCTTAAGGGGGAAAGGCCTTGAGCAACTGCCAATAAGAGGACAAAACACAATTCAGCATGGATGAGGCTAAAGATTGCTGAAAGGAAGTCCAAGATACACCAGCCATTTAACCAATTTCAGCACGGTTAAGAAGCAAGGCAAGAGGTAATCCATATTACATACCAAGGCCAGCTCCAAGTATGAAAGGACTTTGAGCAAAGTACAGTCTGGTGATCCCTGTCCATTGGTTGGCCTTGATAGGCTTACTTAGTGGTGGTAGGAGTGCTCTGAGTAGCACTGGCTTTCTGGGTCAGCTGGTTCTAGCTGCCGTTTTAATTTCCCACAATGCCCCTGTGAAGGTTTGAGGCCTATAGAGGCAAGGAAAAAGATCAGGCCTAGAGGCCTGGAGTTTGTTTTTTGTTTTTCTGTTGGGAGAGGGTATCCCTGGAGTAGTTTCAGTTCCCTGGTTAAATTTCAGTTTCATCTAAGTTTTATTTCTTCAGGTTTGAAGCAGCAGCACTTTTGGTTTTGGGCGAGGAAGGTATAAAAACAGAGAGTCAGAAAGATCAGAGCAGTAAGAGCACGGTCGCGGAGACCAGAGTTTGAAGAGGGAGCAGGAAGATGCAGCCTGGAGAAGACTAAGTACAGCTGGGGTAAAGGAACTTGCATTTTGCAACTTTTATTTTCTTGTAATGCTTTTTGTATCACCAGCTGTATTGTATAAATACCTTTAGTTGTGGTTTGCTTTTTTTAATTTACCAGTAAACTGTTGTGGTTAACACCCAGGTATCTGAAGTGTCAATCACCCCATGCCTACAGCCTCAACCCCATGTTATTGGAAAGGGGAAGGTAAAACAAGGAAGGTGGGACTCCTAAGGAAGCAAGAGATCCTTAAGGAATTGTTCAGGGGGTCGAGATCAATGGTGAAACCCTGACAACCCCACACTACATTGGGAGCATCGTGGGAATTTTAAATGATAGCCAAACGCAGCTGCCCAGTGCTGATCTAAGCACCATAAAAAGTTTAATGGGGGAATCAGGATAGATATTAGCAGTAGAGACTATTGAGGAGTTGGAGGCCTAGCACCTGATCAAGGATGCCAGATGTTGGCACCATCCCTCGATACAAGTGTAATGAAAATCATACAATTTCAAAGTTCTGACTCAGCTGATTAACTTGACAGTGACCCAGAATGGAAAGCTTCCTCTTGACACTTTTTACAGATTTACAACAATGGTGAATCCCCGATTCTTACAATTGGCTTTAGAATTTTACAGAAACTTATACATGTGAATCAGGAAAATGTCTCCCTTGAGGAAACTTTTTCCATTATGTGGCCCCTAGAATTTTTTAAAAATAATCACAGAATGTGTCTCGTGAACCTCTAAGAAACAATTCAGCTCAGCCAGCACTGGGAACATGCAGGATTTTTATTGGCCTTATATGATATGTTATATGGATTGCTGAAGCATTGTATCGAATTGGCTCTTAATAAAAAAATGCCTGAGATCAGTCAAGTAATGGGCTTATACACTGAGCCTCTACAATTCTTGGACTTTTTTTCCAGCAATTTTTAGATCTTGAGTTCCCATACTTTCAAATGTATTTCATCAGTTTTTATCTTAAGCCTACTTGAACAATGCACATTATTAAAATTATTTGTCTATATGAATTACTTCTGGTTGATTACTTCTTCTGTTTGCTGATTCAGTATAGAGCAACTGGATGGTGGTGTTATTGTTTCATCTTCTGAAAACTTTGAGAACAAACAAGTAATAATAATACAGTGAATATCTTCATAGTCTTAGAACATTCAAACTTGCACGTTGTGTGAACTTTTGTGAAGTCTGTTTCCACATTTTTCCTACCTTCTGCCACATTCTTTCAACCCTAACCTCTGCATCAATAACCTCAGTGGCTTGGAATAGCCTGTGCAATAAACTTTTTCTTTTTGAGATGTTTCTTAGCTTGACCTGTTTGTTTTATCCATCTGTGGACTCAGCTTGGCACCTGGACGCAGATTTGGCAGGTTCATAAATAGCAGCCTGCATGTTTCCCATACAATTGTGTAGATAAAGGAACCCATTCAGGATTGAAAAGGTACCATTTGATTATTACCCATATGAAGGTCTCCTGAAGGACATTTTGCATTATTAATTACTTACCATTGTCAGAATTAGGCAGAGCAAATGGGCGCTGCTGCTTTTGATGGATTAGCTCTACATTAGATACTGATCCATACTCCTGTAAAACAACAGCCATGCAAAGTAAAGCTTTTCCCCTGTGTTGGGTGGAGGGGGGCGGAGAGTCACTTTGAGACATTTCAACAACAATTAGCTCTGTGACATCTCATGCACATGTTTGGAAAGGGATAAATTGCCATGCAGCTCCTGGTTAGATTTGGACAGCACTTTGATTCTTTGTTTTAAGTCAGTTGAGTCCGTGGCCTTGCTGCTGTGTGAGGTTTGGCTACAAGTGTCATTCTGAGATTTACAATTTGATGTGCTACATAAAGGTTAAACAGAACGACTCCATTTCAAAAGGAAGCTGGGGGCTTTAAGATCTGGGAAGGCTGCTTATGATAAATCTCTGAGTATAGACTGAGAAAACGTTAACACAGTGATTCCTGAAACAAAGATCCTGCCTTCTTATGCCTCTAGAATATTAATGGGCTGGCCTCTCTCCTGAAGCATAATATGGAAGTCCAGACTACTCTGGAAATGAGAAAGAAAAATAAGCATGCACAGTAGAACCACTTTTTTAACCCATTGGATTTAAAAAAAACAAAAAAACGCCCCATTTGTCTGCCTGCTGATAAACCCACATTTGACATGCTTATTTATATTGCATTTATATCTCAGCTTTCTTCCAGTGTGGAACTCAAAGTGGCTATATGAGATTCCCAGGGAGTTGCCGCTCCAAACACTGTTCAGAGTCAGACCTGCTTAGTTTCAGCAAGGTAGCTTCCTCATGTGTCTTTAGACTATGCCCTGGGACCCTTCCCCCCCCCCCATTTTTTTCTATTTTGGAAATGAACTTGAATTCTTGAAATTTTGTTAACTTATGGCAGTTTGGATGTGATCTAAAGCTTGGAACAGAATCAAAATTAACATACATCCTTGCTGCACGCCTTTTCAGGCATATGCAACTTGTCCTGAGACATCTGTGTTTGCCACCCTCCTGAGTTTGGCTTGTGTGGCTGGCATGGGTGGCATATGATACAGGTTGCTCACGCCTTGGCTGTTATTTTCCTTCTAGTGTGATGATGTCACTGTGGGACACCCTGCTGATGCCGCTAAGCCTTCCTAGAGAAGCAGCTGTTTAAATAGTAGGCTAGATAATGGTCTAGCTTTTGAAATGCTTCCTCGGCTTATTGCTATATAGGCAGACAAGGCAGTCTAGCTGCCAGGAAAGATTATTTCTATCCAATCAAGGACAACAAACACTTGTTATGATGGAGAATGCCTTCCTCATAAGTAACATCACATCAGGCTAGGGTCAAAGAATATAAATCAAGGCTTCTGTGAATCATAGCAGAAATGTATGTTTATTTTTAGGGCAGAAATGATTAAATGCTGGCATGTTCTAATGCCAATAAGCCCTTTAGAGAGTCTGAAATACCATGTGATTACATGCCAGCTCCTTCCTACACCACAGCCCAACAACTCTGCATTGTCATTGTTGTTTTTCCATCTTACTCTTTTCCTTGAACTAGTCAGTCCTTACCTCACTTTGCTTTTACCACAGCGTGAGATGCTACGCTATAGTGGGTCTTGGCTATGCCTCTTGGGCATGGTCAGCTCCCAGGCATTATTAGTTACTACCAAACTGGAAATAGCATGGAGTTGTTGGCACCCAAGGTTGGTGACATGCCTCCCACTCCTACATGAAGGAGGTAAACAGAGAGGGACTCCAATGGCCAGGGACTGAGGCTGGCTGTCGTGCCACCAAGCAACTCCTAGGTATGAGGAACTCCACTTCTTCCTCTCTACATCCTTTTTGAATGCAGCAATATAGGAGCTTTCCATTCACCCTCAGTGCTGAACGTGGGGTGGGATACCATCCCATTTCTTTTCAGGTAGACATAATTGAGTTTTGCTTAACCCAACTACAACCTTTTTTTTCTCCCATTTTGAAACCTTCCCACCAGTGGAGACTGGTGGCTGTGATGTCAGTGGGGTGGTGAATCTACCCTGGGTCTCAGTCAGAACCAGTCAGAACTCTAAAGGAGATATATCCAAGGTGCTGAGGCCATAGGTTCAGTCTCCGCTGCTTCCCACTTCCTTCAAAACCATCCCACTCGTTTTCCTCCCACTTCAAGCACTGCTCCCTCCTTGATCAGCTGTGTAACCTGAACAAATTCCAAACAATACGGTGCATCCTGATATTAAGGCGGTTTCTTTTTATAGAGTCTTGTGATGAGTGGCCTACAAATGACTGAGTGGTGAGTCTGGTGAAGAAGAGTAATACAACAACAACAACAGCTATAGAGGTAGAAAGCCAATCACCAGGTGTGAGAGTCTGTTCAGTATATTGCATGGGTGTCACATCTATGACTGTCTTCCTGCTGGACAGAAAGTTCTTGTTGTGTGCTCAGTGCTCCTAGTAAGGGAACCCTGGCCGGTGGGGGGGGCAAGGTTACTGACCTAGAGAAGCTGAGAGAAGCAAAGAGTTTGCTAGATGAGGTTTTCGGTGATGTGGTGATGGCATTCCACTCCTCGGGTGACAGCTCCTCTTCAGTCTTGGATGATGAGAGTCTTAGGAAAGGAGGACATCACTCAGAGGAAGAGTAAAATAGAAGGGGCCCATTCCTTGCAGACAATTGGACAAATTTATATCCTCCCCTGCCAATAATGCCTCTGGAGGTCAGGGGGTCAGGGCAGTAAGCGATGTGATTATTACATAGCTGGGTTTGTGATGGGCATGTAGACCACATGGTAAATTGTCTGCCTGGTGCAAAGGCTGCAGATATCATGTGTCAGCTAGATAGCCTTGTAGATAATGCTTGGGTTGAATCAGTGGTCGTGCTGCATGGCAGCACCATGTCAGGAGTGCTCTGGAGGCTTCTCCCAGTAGATTCCAATAGCCAACTCTAGACACAGATGAAAGGATTTATTTTCAAGGCTTTAATCCTTTTACAACTTAATGACTCTTTCAGATGCTAATCACCAGTGACTAAAGCAAGGAACAGCAGGGTAGCCTAAGCTTCAAGTAGTCAGTTGATCCCCGTTTGAAAGAGAGTCACTTGAAGACCCAGAATTTATGGGCTAGGGATAGATCCTCCCTCTTTCCCTTGGGTCCACGGGAGGCGGCCATTGCTTGCGCGCCAAACGGGCGCTACGCCTCCTTTCTACGCCCTCCATCGCTCATTGCTCTTTGCGTCTGTGTCGAGCGTCTAAGAAGCCCCCCTCCCACATTCCCTAACTACTCGGGTCACTATCTATCTCTGGAATGCTGGCAGGAGGAATCTCTGCCAGGTCCTGAGCCTTTGAGGGATGAGCTGGCCCCTCTCCCACGGATAGCTGTTCCTCCTCAGAATCCGAACTGCTCTGAGGCTCTCTGGGCTCAGTTTCCACCCTGACACACCAATGATATGGGGAAATGTAGTTGTGTGGTACTGGAAGCCAAATTTAGGTTTCTAGGTAGGAGGCTGAAAGGCAGGGTCTACAAGGTAGCTTTCTCTTAGCTGAGATATCTCAGGTGAAACTGAGAGGTCTCAATGCCAGGGCTGGCCCTACCATTGCGCAGGGCCATGTGTCGACATCAGGCGATGGAGCGGGAAGGAGAGGAGAATTGCACCACTCTCCCTGCCCTGCCTTGAGGGCCCCCCCACTTCTTCCTACAGGGGGTGGCCGTGTCTTCAGCTGCCACCTACCTGCCTCCTTGGTCAGCTGCTCTCTCACTTCCTCAGGCAGCCAAGGAATCCTATGCACACTTTTCAAAGGAAAGTGCGCATAGGATTCAGACAGTGAAGATGGATCTGTGTGTGAAGGATAAGGGGGATGACAGAAATAGCCTCAATTGCTTGATAAATTTGCTATCCCCCTGAAAATTTGCTGTGGGTGACTTAGGGCTGCAGAGCTATGCCTATTTTCTGGGGAGTAAGTCCCACTGAACTCAGTGTGACTTGCTTACAAGTAAATCTACATAGGATCAGGCAGCCAGGGGCCAAGGTCAGCCCGCTGGAAGCCAGGCTTGCCAAGTCATGGGGGGGTTGCTTGTTTTCACAGCAGGGGGTTGTAGCACCACATCGCAGAGCAGTCATTAAAAATTGAAGCTCAGATGAATCTTCTCATTACTTCGCTCATTTACCCATTCAAACACTGCTTTCTCCCAGTGAGTGAAGGCATGTCCTAGGACACAGCAAGATGTTTGCTTTTCTTTTAGGTTGCAGAGGCAATGTCAGACATGATTAATTGGGTGGGAAAGGAAATGGACATTGACATGCAGCTGGAGCAGCTGGGGTTGGAGAACCAGCTGTGGCCAATCACAGGAAAGGGGCAAAGAAACACTGATCATGAGCCATTATAGGTTAGGAATTGTGTCTCATACCAGGGATGGGAGCTCATTCATGCAATCTATTCTGCAGACAATGGCACACAAGTTATATGAGTCAGGCAACAGAAAGTGCTTTCAGGGCCCCATCACCTCCAGGACCCACCCACACCACTGGAGACCAAGAGACAAGTTGACAAGGCCCCACCACCTCTAGGACCCACCCACACCACTGGAGACCAAGAGACAAGAGACAAAGTCCACAGTGGTGTGGACCCACCCACACCACTGGAGACCAAGAGAATCCCCACTTATTTCTAGTTTTCAGGTGTGTTATTAAAAAAAAAGGGGGAGATTTGGAGGGAGAAAATCCAAACATCTATAGTATAATATGTTCATTTTATGACAGCTTCAGCTATTGGGTAGTATAGAAATGAAATAAAACAAATCATGAATAAAATTAAGTATTTGATTTATTTAATTATTTGAAGCATTGAAAAAAGCTTGTAAAATGGTTCACAGCTCCTTGCCCTAAGGCTTACAACCTAAAATACATGACGCAAAGGGGGGGGGGGAAGCAAACACAGGCACTTGTTCTTAGTTCTAAAGTTCTTCTAAGGACCAGCTGGAATGGAAGCCGTTCAAGGAAAGGAGGAACAATAAATTGGTGGACTCTCAACACAGCTTTGTTGTGGCCTTTCTTCCCTTCTCATCTTGATAGATTGGTTGCTGCCAAGTGACACCTGATGGTGGGAGGAGCTTGATGGAGCTGAACTCTAAGCAGAGCTGATAGAGCAGCCCTGCTTCCCCTAGGACCAGCTAGAAATCACAGAATAAAGAGTACAGTCCTGAGAGCTCTTCCTGAAGGTAGATGTTAAAGAAGAACAGGGTGAGAAAAATATGTTGCTGGTATAGGATCATGGTGGGGGCCATGGTACAATATACAACAGTCTTGAAATTGTAATTCAGAAGGCTCAAATTACAGAGCAGTAGGGGGCATCCAGCTCCCTTACCTTTTGTTCCACTCCTCCCAGCTTCCTGTTTTAGAAGGTGGGACAAACAGTGACCTGGTTCACATGATCACTGCAGCCCACTCTGGCTTGTAGTGCCCATAGGTGCCAGGTTGGCAATCCAAGTACCCACCACGACTTCTTATTACATGCAAACCCAGCAAGGGTGGGTTGTTGGGGTGGTTGACAAGCCACCCAGAACCCATGGGCTGCTTTATGGTTGTGGGTGGCTTGTCAACCATCCCCAAACCCCACCCTTTCCATGTTAGGGATTTTGGAGAAATTTGAGACAGACTAAAATGAGCTCAGATTTGTAAGAATCCAACCTGCAAAATCTGCTGCAGAGCGACCCCGTCAAGCTGCACGGAATCTATGGACTTTCAGATGATTTTTTTACTTTTCCGAAATTCACATATATACATTTTGGGGAAAATACATAGGTTTCTGCTGAGGAAACATCGAATGGAAAGAGGGACAATATGCTAAATGTTACATACTATGGTAAATTATGTAAATACTTATGTAAATACTTAGGTAATTATTTGCATACTTTTCTGCATGATGAAAAAAATATTCACATCTGTCTGTGGGCAGATGGAACAAAAGCCACCCGACAGTCTCCAAAACACAGACAGAGCAGATTTTACACAGCCCGTACATCCTTAGTCCAGGTTCGCACATAACGAGAAGCTACAGTGTGCCCCAAATATTCAAAATGGCCACCGCTGCTGCAAGAAGCAGCTCCATGGGGAAATTCACACACAGTTGCTTCTTGTTATGTGTGAAATGGGCCAGAGTGTCTGCATCTCCAACTTTGCAAAGTAGGACAGGTTACAAGACATACCTTGTCTTTATTCCTCAGAGATAGGCTGCTACCAATCATATGTTTAATAATAACCCTTAACCTGGATGAGAATGCAGGCATATAGGCTTATGGAGAAGAATGGGAGCCTTTTCAAGAGCTTCCTTCAAACTCTCTTAAAAAAACAGGTGATCATGTTTGCCAAGCAGACCAGTGCATGGATATGGCCAGCCTTCAGGCTAGGTAAAGAACTAAATCAGCTCGTTTCCACCTGAGTATCTTTATTCAAGAACCAACCAGAAAGAAATACAGAAATGGTCAGTTGCTTTTAAAATAACATGAAACATCTAACTAGCTAACAAAAATGTTACCTATCAGGATCCTAAGTAATTCACCAAAGCAGCTTGCAGTGTAGGGGAGGGGATAAGATCCACCTGGGCCTCTATAGCAGGGCTTAGTCTTACCTTGCAGCTTTGCCAGACAAAGACAAAGGACAATCTCAAAGATCAGACATATTTCAGAGGGGACTGGGCAGCTCCCAGAGAGGGAAATTCAAACTGGCCAATAGCCTGGGAAGACAGGATCATGCACCCTCCAGGTGATAAGTGCAGGTACCTAGTTAACATAAGGCTGAATCCTGGGGGCAAGGTGAAAAGGAAGAATAAGCCTAAAATGTGTAGAAATGCAGAAGTGGGTGCCTATACCTGGCTGGCTGGCTGGCTGGCTGGCTGTGGAATGCTAGGAGTTGTAGGACTTTTTTCTGTCTAAACATGCATAGGATTGCCCCCTGTGTTAATTTGTGCAAAGAGCAAAAGAGCACAGGTTGGAGCAAATCATACTGGAATGAAGCTATGACCTCCCTCCCTTTGAAAAACAATAAGAGCAGCAGTATCTGGCTCTACCTCTAGCGCTGATTGGAACACAGACATAACTTGTAAGGCTGAGAACAGACGAAACACATGGGCATTCTGAACATCAGGAGAGTACGGCTTTTTGAGCCATAATATTCCATGCTGGGTAATGCAAAATGATTCAAATTGCATCCATCAACTTGAGACCCACCGTCCTCCCCTTCCCCATCCAAAGTACAGAATAGGGATAAACAATTCCCCATCTAAGAGTAGGAGGCCCTTTAGCAAACCTGCTTCACAAGGCCCTCAATAAGCTCTTGATGGTTTTTTTTTAATCCCTTTAATCCATTAACAAGTAAGAGCTAATAATGCTCCAGCAAATGTTTTTCTTTACCTGAATAATAACAGTGTAGCCTTCTGCAGTAAGCTCTTGATGCCCCCCGCCCAACAATCTGAAAGCGGATTAATTTAACAGTAGAAAATAGGAGTAGGGAACTGGGGAGCAAAGGGAACCTTCTGCTAGGAATTACTGATTCAAAATGTGGCGAAAATTAAATCCATGAAACCATGTTTTCTAAGTTAGCATGGCCTGCCTGATGCAATAAATCTGCAACAAAGCAAATTTCTTAGTGGGTGGAGGTTGCTCGGACCTGTGAGGGAATATGTTACAATTAGGGCTATGCATGGACCCCCCGATCTGACTTGGAAGCTGCTTCGGGGCTTCTGAGGAGGGCCCGATTGGCTCAGGGTGATTCGGGGGGGGGGGTGATTCAGCTCGGGCTGATTCGGGGAGGGGGGGCCTGACCCGCCTCAGCCTATGAAGCTGAAGAGGGATTTGGATATCCGACTCCCACTTCGGGGAACCCAACATGCCGCCCAGCCCCCAGCTCCTTACCTGGGCCATTGTTCCGGGGGGGGTGCCGCCACCAGGGGAGCTGCTGCTGCTGCTGGTGCTGCCGCTGCTGCCAAGGAAGGTGATGCCGGGGAAAACACTGCTCGCTGCAGCCCACCAACAGGCATGAGGGCAGGAGTCTCCCTCCAACTGTGCTTTCTCCCTTCCTTGGAAGGAGGGGAGGACACCTAGTTGGGGGACAACTCCTGCCTCTGCTCAAGCCTTCACGGGTTCCTTGCTTGTGAGATTTTGGAGACAGCCTGTCTAGGCTGCTCAGAAGACATAAGGAGAGCTCCGAATATACCAGATGGATGAGGCACTTCGTGGAGGAGCCACTTCACTTCAGGGCACCTCAATGCTGGTCTGGTCCACTTTGTATCATGACGAGGCACCTCCAAATCAACCCACTTCACCTCATTATTTGGGTTTCGTATGAGGCAGTACACAGCCCTAGTTACAATGACCATGCTTGATTTTTCCCACTGCTGGAAAAGGAAAAGTGAATATAACATGACTTGGATAGAAATTCATTACATTTGTGGATTCATGCTCACTCATTTAAGATAGTCATAGAGTTGCTGAGAGTCTTATGAGCCAGTGGTGGACAGAAAGTAGATCTCCCAATGTTTTGGACTTTAACTCCCATCATTCCAGACCACTGGCCATGCTGGCAGAGGCTTCTGGGAGATGAAGTTCAAAACATCTGGAGATCTACTTTCTGCCAATCCCTGTTGTAAGATATCTAGTCCAACCGCCCTGCTCGATTGCATGAAATCCATTCTAAAGCATCCCCAATAGATTAGGTGTCCAGCCTCTAATTGAATTTCACCCACTACCACCTACCCCCAGCAAGGGAGAGCACACCACCCCTCTAATTAATGATTCCATTGACAAACTTACCATGAAGAAGTTTCTCCTAATATTCAACTGAAATCTACTGTCCTATAACTTAAGCCTATTAGAACTAGCCCTGCCCTTTGGGATAGCAGAGAACAAATCTTTGACCTCTTCTATGTGCTCATTTTGTTGCCCTGGCAAAGTCTATATAGGAGCAAGGGAAGGGCAATGATAGACCAAGTCAGAGGACTGATGAAGCCACTTAGAGTCCAGGTTTTCAAAGAAGAGGTGGTGCCTCTTTGCCCCTTCCCATATTTGAAGAATGTTATCATGTTCTCCCTTAGTCCTCTAACTATACCCAGTTCCTTCAACCTTTCATTATAAAACTTGCCAACAAGATACTACTTGTGGGGGAATTAGGAGCAAAAGCAGTCTCCATGATTGGAACATCATGCCTGATTGGTCTTACACATCTGTATATCCTTATTTCTGTCCACAAAATTGGTCTCCTGCATGAATACAGATCCAATTTCAATGGCAAACAACATGGCAGGGGGCAACTGTTTTATTTATACAGATATTTATTACTTGCATTTTGTCCGCCAAAGCATCCCCAAGGTGGCATACAAATTAAATCATATAAAACAATATAGTAAATAACATACTAAACAAATAAAAATAGGAGAAAAATATATTTAAAAACAGAGTGCAGAATTACATTTAAAATCATTCAAATGCCAGGCAGAACAAAACCATTTTGAGGACTAAAACTAAATAAGGAAGGAGCCAATCTATTCTCCCTAGTTCCACAGTTGGAGATGCTGCCACAGAGATGGCCTTGTCCCATGTTCCCACCAACCTAACCTCTCTTGAGAGTGAGACATGCCATAGTGCCTTCAAAAACAGATATTAAATTATGGACAGCCTCATGTGGGAGGAGATGGTCTTTCATATATCCTGGCCCAAACTGTTCAGGGCTGTATAAATAAGTAGCAGCCCTTTGAATTGTGCCTGGAAACAGACTGGAAGTCAGTGGTGTTGGCATGGGACTGGTGTAATATGTTCAGCAAAGCACATACAACAGAAAGCAATCATGATGTTGCACTTTGCACTAGATGCAGTTTCCAAAACTGAAGAGAGATCTGAAACCAGAGACCTTCTGGGAACTGAAGTGGAAAATGGTTCCCTTACTCATCACCACTTCTTTGAAAACCAGCCTTCTCCAAACTGGTGGCCTCCAGATGTCTTGGACTATAAACCCATGGATTCTGACCACTGGCCATGCTGACTGGGAGTTGGTCCAAAACATTGGGAGGGAAATATCAGATATAGAAAGAAGTAGAAATTTCCTGTTTTACTGAAAGCAGAAAATGTCAAATGGTTTTGAGAACCATGACATATCACCCAAATGGCTGTGTGGTGCACATCTTCAGTATAGTACTGAACATGTGCAACACATACAAATGAATAAAATCCCTCTTGGAAGTATTGCACAGTACTATACTGAAGATGTGCAATACTTCCAAGAGGAATTATATTTATTTGTATGAGAAAATGGGATGTCCAAAGAGCACAGCATATAAGTGCATTTTATTCACTATATTTTGGGCCTGAAGTCCAATAGCTTCACACTGTTTCATGTGCATTAGAGAGGTAGCATCACTTGGGAACTGTAATCCTATTTGTAATTTGTGATTCTCTGGAAAGATGGTGTTTTCATGCGATTGCTCTCCCTGCCATCCTATCATTTAGGCTAAAGGCTTAGAAACTAATTCAGGCTCCGCCTAAAGGAGGAAACATCTTTGGAATTGAATAGAGTAGTAAGGCTCTGCTGTAAGTGCTTGTAAGTGGATAAGAACTGCTGACCATTCTGTGATTCAGATCAAATGGAATCCACCAGGAAGAAAACCAATTCAGGAGATCATGTTGGGGGGAGACAGAGACAGAGAGAGTAAGAGAGAGAGAGCTGTTGAGGCAGACTCAAAATTGTGAGTCACCGACCACTAAGGGCCATATATTTATGAGCATTTACCAGCTGACTTTCCTGCAATATTTATATTCCAAGCAGCAAATCCTTTTAAGGATTGCCTCCGATTAACCAAGTTCAAGACTGTTGGCATTCTGTCCTTGGAGCAATTACCCCCAAAGATCACAGTTCACAAGTTCACCAGGCTGGGACCAAGGGCCTCAGTTTGAGACACCCATCTCTAAGTCTAAATCCATTTATCAGGCTGGGTGAGCCACCTGCTAAAAGACCACCTGCTTCTTTATGAACCTGCTCAGAACTCAGACTTCCTTTGGAAGCCCTATTCTCGTTATCTGTACCTTTGGAGGTTAGGTAGATGGCTACCAGAGATGGGACCTTCTTTGTGGTGGCACACCAGTTGTGAAATCTCCATTCCTCCCTCCCTCCTGGCACGTTTGATGATGCCAACCCTTTAGCTGACAGGTCAAAACAATGTTAAATGCCCATGCAGTTAACTGAATGGTTTTTTATTTTTACTGATGCTTTTCTGCTTTAATGGGACTTGCCATATTTTATAATGGGTCTTCTGCTAGGTATCCTTTTATTCTGTATATTGATTTTATGCTGTTTTAATCATGCATGTTTTTATCTTAATATATAAATCACTTTGAGAACATTATCAAATTGAAAGGCATAAGCACGGTTTATTTTTAAACAAATGCCAACAAAAATTTGTTGTTCAGTCGTTCAGTCGTGTCCGACTCTTCGTGACCCCATGGACCATAGCACGCCAGGCCTTCCTGTCCTGCGCTCTCTCCCAGAGCATGCTCAAGTTCATATTCATTGCATCCGTGATGCTATCTAGCCATCTCATCCTCTGCCGTCCCCTTCTCCTTTTGCCTTCAGTCTTTCCCAGCATCAGGGTCTTCTCCAGGGAGTTTTCTCTTCGCATTAGGTGGCCAAAATATTGGAGCTTCAGCTTCATTATCTGTCCTTCTTACTATGCTGTCTAGGTTGGCCATAGCTTTCCTCCCCAGGAGCAAGCGTCTTTTAATTTCATGGCTACAGTCACCGTCTGCGGTGATCTTGGAGCCCAAGAAAGTAAAATCTGTCACTGTTTCCATTTCTTCCCCTTCTATATGCCAGGAAGGGATGGGGCCAGATGCCATGATCTTCGTTTTTTTAATGTTGAGTTTCAAACCAGCTTTTGCACTCTCCTCTTTCACCCTCAACAAGAGGCTCTTTAGATCCTCTTCGCTTTCTGCCATTAGGGTGGTATCGTCTGCGTATTGGAGGTTGTTGATAATTCTCCCGGCAATCTTAATTCCGACCTGTGATTCATCCAACCTGGCATTTCTCATGATGTACTCTGCATATAAGTTAAATAAGCAGGGTGACAATATGCAGCCTTGTCGTACTCCTTTCCCAATTTTGAACCAATCGGTTGTTCCATGTCTGGTTCTTACTGTTGCTTCTTGACCCTCGTACAGGTTTCTCAGGAGACAGGTTAGGTGGTCTGGTACCCCCATCTCTTTCAGAATTTGCCACAGTTTGTTGTGATCCACACAATCAAAGGCTTTAGCATAGTCAATGAAGCAGAAATAGACGTTTTTCTAGAATTCTCTTGCTTTCTCCATGATGCAGCGAATGTTGGCGATTTGATCTCTAGTTCCTCTGCCTCTTCTAAACCCAGCTTGTACTTCCGGTAGTTCTCGGTTCGCATACTGCTGAAGCCTAGCTTGTAGGATTTTGAGCATCGCCTTGCTGGCATGTGAAATGAGCGCAATGGTGCGGTAGTTTGAACACTCTTTGGCATTGCCCTTCTTTGGAATTGGAATGTAAACTGAACTTTTCCAGTCTTGTGGCCACTGTTGAGTGTTCCAGATTTGTTGGCATATTGAATGCAGCACTTTAACAGCATCATCTTTTAGGATTTTAAATAGCTCAGCTGGAATACTGTCATCTCCGCTAGCTTTGTTGTTACTAATGCTTCCTAAGGCCCACTTGACTTCACTCTCTAGGATGTCCGGCTCAAGTTCAGTGACCGCAC
Source organism: Heloderma suspectum (assembly GCF_057233095.1). Taxonomy (NCBI): domain Eukaryota; kingdom Metazoa; phylum Chordata; class Lepidosauria; order Squamata; family Helodermatidae; genus Heloderma; species Heloderma suspectum. Next base: position 259,935,250 of record NC_139461.1, read on the forward strand.
TCTCATGGCTATCAGGGACATTCAGATCTTTCCTGTATAGTTCTTCTGTGTATTCTTGCCACCTCTTCTTAATCTCATCTGCTTCTGTTAGGTCCCTGCCTTCTTTGTCCTTTATCATGCCCGTCTTTGCACAAAACGTTCCCTTGAGATCTCCGATTTTCTTGAAGAGATTTCTAGTCTTTCCCATTCTGTTGTTTTCCTCGATTTCTTTGCATTGTTCATTTAAGAAGGCCTTCTTGTCTCTCCTTGCTATTCTCTGGAACTCTGCATTCAGTTGGGTATATCTTCCCCTTTCTCCCTTGCTTTTTGCTTCCCTTCTTTCCTCAGCTACTTGTAAAGCCTGATCAGACAGCCACTTTGCTTTCTTGCATTTCTTTTTCTTTGGGATGGATTGAGTTGCTGCCTCCTGAACAATGTTACGGACCTCCGTCCATAGTTCCTCAGGCACTCTGTCTATCAGGTCTAATCCCTGAAATCTATTCCTCACCTCCACTGTATATTCATCAGGGATATGGTTTAGTGGTTTTCCCAACGTTCTTCAATTTAAGCCGAAATTTTGCAAGAAGCAGCTCATGATCTGAGCCACAGTCAGCTCCAGGTCTTGTTTTTACTGACTGTATGGAGCTTCTCCATCTTTGGCTGCAAAGGACATAATCAATCTGATTTCGATATTGACCATCTGGTGACGTCCATGTGTAGAGTCGCCTCTTGTGCTGTTGGAAAAGAGTGTTTGCTATGATCAGCATGTTCTCTTGGCAAAACTCTATTAGCTTTTGTCCTGCTTCATTTTGTACACCAAGGCCATGCCTGCCTGTTAACCCGGTGATTTCTTGACTTCCTACTTTAGCATTCCAATCCCCTATGATGAAGAGGACATCTTTTTTTGGTGTTAGTTCTAGAAGGTGTTGTAGATCTTCATAGAACCGATCAACCTCAGCTTCTTCGGCCTCAGTGGTTGGGGCATAGACTTGAATTACTGTGATGTTGAATGGTTTGCCTTGGATTCGTACTGAGATCATTCTATCATTTTTAAGATTGTACCCCAGTACTGCTTTTCCCACCCTTTTGTTGACTATGAGTGCTACTCCATTTCTTCTAAGGGATTCTTGGCCACAATAGTAAATATGATGGTCACCAGAATTAAATTCGCCCATGCCTGTCCATTTTAGTTCGCTGATTCCCAAGATGTCGATGTTCAATCTTGCCATCTCATGTTTGACCACCTCCAGCTTACCTTGATTCATTGATCTGACATTCCAGGTTCCTAAACAATATTGTTCTTTACAGCATCGGATTTTCTTTTCACCACCAGACACATCCACAGCTGAGTGTCCTTTTGGGTTTGGCCCAGCCACTTCACTCTTTCTGGCGCTACTTGGAAATTCCCTCTGCTCTTCCCCAGTAGTATATTGGACACCTTCCGACCTGAGGGGCTCATCTTCCGGCGTCATCTCTTTTAGCCTTGTGATACGTTCCATGGGGTTTTCTTGGCAAGAATACTGGAGTGGGTTGCCATTTCCTTCTCCAGTGGACCACATTTTGTCAGAACTCTCTGCCATGACCTGTCCGTCTTGGGTGGCCCTGCATGGCATAGCTTATGGCTTCACTGAGTTACGCAAGCCCCTTCGCCACAACAAGGCAGTGATCCATGAAGGGGGCCAACAAAAATACTCCTCTACAAATTAATTCTAATATCAGTGAAGTTAAAACACTAAGGCAATTTGGTCCTGTGAAGAGCAACCTTTATCAGATATAGTTTTGCACAAACCCAGGGTTCAGAAGTGGGCAGACACAGCAAGACTGGAAATGGTGGGGGTAACCCAAGCTTTCCATACTAGTACCACGGAACCAGATAGATGGGTACTACCATGATATATAGCTACAGCTATAACAGGGTTCTAATTGAAAGCTGGAACAGCTGGGTGGACCTGATCCATTTGGCTTGCAGGGTGCTGCTGCTGAGTTGCTGTGTCGGCACAAGTTGCTCTTTGCCATGGATTAGGGCCAGGGTGCCAAATGATTTAAATCCAAATGCTTAGACTTAATTAGGTTGTGTACTGGGCTGTCACAGTGTTTTCACACATAAGCCAATATTCATATCTGATGTGTGTGTTTTTGAAAAACTGAAAAGTACAGTCAATGTGCATAATTTTATAAATATAAAAAATAGCAAACTACAAAGTGATAAGCTATATGATATATTTTACATAACATCTGCAAGACCCTAACCTTGTATCTAGGAAGGAAGGAAGGAAGGAAGGAAGGAAGCTATTAACATCAATCATACTTTATTTAAGCTTACGCTAAGAATAGTTAAGCTGGATCGGTCAAAAATGTTCTATCAATACTAAGCCTTAGCATTCTAATCATTATAAAATTGACAACTTGTTTCAACTATCTGACATTTTGCACAGAGAATCTATATTATGAGAGCTATGCAGTGACTGGATTTCAAAATAATCTGATGAAAAATGGTTGATATATACAGCAATGTAAAGATTTTCTAGTGAAGTTCAATTTTGTCCTATTTGCAATCCTTTTTTGTGCACCCAGAAGTGCCTATTTTTCCTCTAGCAGGTTTAATTCTTCCAAAATTTAAGCAAATTGCATGGGCCTTTCCCTTCCTAGTTTGCTGAAACTATGTTGTATATACATAATAATATGAGATTTTAATGTGCCCGTTTAAATTAATCAGTAATTAAGGGCAAGTCATATTGCAACACATGTTGAGTCTGGAGCGATTCTTCTAGGGTGGAGCCTGTTCCCCAAAGAAAGATGGCTGCTATCATGTTAATGGGAAAGAAGGTAGGGGATGGGGCAGGGTTGTGTGAAGTGATTTATCTGTTGGTTACATGAATGTGTGTGTGAGAGAGGAGGGCTATATGTATGAGCATTTGTAAAAATTGCCCCTAAAAGGTTAGGCCTAGACTGACTATCTAGGCCTAACCTAGACAGTCATGATCTCAAAACGATTATAATGATTATGTAAGCCGTTGAACCTGGTCTTCATCTAGAACTTTACATATTGATGATTTATTCAAGGGAAGTTGCTATGTAGGAAATTATCAGAGTAATAGTAAGTACTGTTTGCTACTGTGGTGAACATCTACTGTACTCTAAAATAATGTGTTCTGATTTTTTTTGTTATATCAACATATCTTGTGTTATAAGTTAGACTCGAAGACAGATTTTTGTCTCCATGCATTCAAATAGTCCCTTGGTCTTTCAACCCCAAACCTCTGAAACACTAAATTTTGGTTCAGTGTGATATCAATGTTCAATAAAATATATGTTTTTAAATTCCAAATTCTTGTAATCAACTTCTTGGATAGTTTGTCTTAAGCTGGAAAGTGCAATCTTTTGAATGATCCTCTGCTTCCCTGATATTCTTTAATTAGGGTTAGAGAAAATGGAATGTGATCATACTGATGGACTCTATATGGTGAGGAGACAAGGGGCCCGTCTTCATGGGAGGTTTTGTCCAATGCTGCTGTGGCTTAAAGTCATTAGGAACACATTATGTTTTGTCCAATCCACAGCCAACCAGCTGCATCCCTTTTGAAAAGCCACATTTTCTGAAAGTCATTTTACTCCCTTTAAAAAAAAAACACACCTTAAAGTGGCTCTCAGGCGGTTCCGCTGCAGTATGCCCCATCCCTCCACATTAAATCCTGGGCATGCCTCTGTGACCTGGCAGTGAGGTGCTCAAAGGGTGGGGCCACTCCTCCCCCCTCCCACATTCCCTCTTTTTCCCCATTTGCAGTAGGGCTGCTTTCACTATAAGTAGCCTCATTTTCCCATTCATAATATCAGGAGCACTGTTTCATTCACAATAGTGGAGTAGCCAGTTTATATGTAGTACACAATAAGGAATCCACAGAGCAGAAGGAGAAAGGGCTGCCACCTGCTATTTTGCAGCGGTGATACACCTGTAACTTCTCAGTGAAGCAATGCACCTACAACTAAGGGATACACAGAGGAGGGAGGAGAAAGGGCAGCCAGCCGCTATTTCGCAGTGGCAACACACCTGCAACTTTGCAGTCATGTGCTACACCTACAACTAAGGAATACACTGATGGGAAGGAGAAACGGTGGCCAGTACAGCAAGGGAGCATGGACAGGCCTGGAAACAAGTCTCCCTAATCACAGAATCGCACTAGGTCACTCCTTCAGAGTAATGCAGCAGTTTCCATTTTCCATTCACAAATAGCAGCTTCCGATTCATTCATTTCTCCCTTCAGAATAGTTCCCTGTGTGTGTAATTTTTGTGCATGTTTGTGGGGAGGAGGAGGAGGCTTAGTTCCAGTTGGGGAAGCAGAGGGAGCAGCAGCCACTGCTGACTCCAGAGCGCTAGCAGAGGGAGGCAATTCCATCCCTTTCCCTCCGTGCAGGACCTAGGTGCCACCTGTCTGCCTGCCAGTCAGTCTGTTCCTGGGCTTCAATATTGCTGGTTCACAGTTGAAACTTCCCAGAGCAGTGGAGCATGGAGAAGGGCAGGGAGCAAGCCTCTCCCATTGGCTGAGCAACATCTATGGGGTTGATGATGTTCACTCCTACTAGGGAGACTCCACTCATTCAACCACAAAGTATGTTTTTGTGAATTAAAGTGCAGTTTGACCTGTGGAAAGCAGGTTTCAAGGTTGTGTTTACTCCACATTTTTTGCTTCATGTTCTTCAACGAACCAAAGCCAATTTCATGAAAATCCTCATTAAACATGAAAGGGCTTCACAATTCTTGCCATGTAGATCTGGCCCAGGTTAATCATATATACAGAGAGAAGACAAGACTGGGGGCACATGGGCATTATGGCTAATGTCTGTATCATCAAGTGGTGACACATGAGTCTACAAGAGAATGGACGAGGCAAGTCCTGTACTTATAACTAAACGTGCCTAGGATCGGCCTTTGCCAAGGTTGGCTCTATTTTAGGTGAACGAATGACATCTTTAGATTGTACAAACAGAGCAAGTTTGAACACCAGAACTATGATATTCTGATTAGCTGGAATAGTTATATTACTGTTAAACATGCATAGGACTGCACTCTGCAGCTTAAAATAAAGTTTGAAAGACATAGATTGTCAAAACTAAAGGTTTAGAACTGATAAGCACAGCAGACCAAGTTGTTGTTAAACATTCGTAGGGTTGTGCTCTGCCCTTTAAGATAAGCTACCCGATAGCCTGGTTATCAGAAGTAAGAGTTAAGAATTTAAAAGCATATAACTTATTAAACATTAATATAGCACTTATCCATGCATCAGCATTTCCTAACCTGCAGAGAAAGAGGATTATGGTTGGAAGACCAAGAAAAAGTGTGGTTGCATGGATGCTAAATAGTAAGCAAGCACACATATAGATGAGCTTGTAGAACACGTTTATTGCTTACATGGCATGGAAGCTAAGGAAACTTCCTGCACTGATAATTATGGAGCTTTTGCTGCATGGGTCAGTTTGTAAGTGCCCTAACTCTTCTCTTAAACCAAAGAGTTTTTGATCTTAGAATCGTTCATTCAGATGAAAGATCATGCATATCTTCCCCCAATTCACTGATTCCCAAAGGAAACTCTGACACTTGGTATTCCTTCCAGTGCAACCCAATTGGTTGTGTCAATAATCTGCTCTTCTGTTGCATAAGTAGACCTAGCATTCCAATGGTGCTCTTCTGTTCCCATTTCTCCTCAGACCAATTTAATGAGCTGTCAAGGGAACTGTACGTGTTTGTGTTGATCAAACGTGGGAAGACAGATCTCTAATAAACAGTGCTTGATTAAAGCAAACACAAAAGGGGTCTCTGAGGAAATGGTGCAGGTGTATACAAACAGCCTGGAATCCCTACACACTTCAGCTAAAAGAAATCAAGGGGCGGGAAAGCTAAGATGGTTATTTAATATAAAATATTGTTACATGCTTCCCATTGCTCCAAGGGGCAGGATTTAGTTTCCTTTGGATGAGTGAGAACACTGAAGTCTAGACTACATTCTAAGTTAAATGCATAGTGTGTAGGTGATCATATTTTTTATTTTACATTGTATAAGTGCACAGGACCCTGATTCAGACAGGGACCACCATGCATGGATAGGGGCATCAATTGACACCCCTGTTCATGGTGGTCCTGATCCAGATCAGGAGTCTGTGTGTTTACACAAAAGTAAAATAAGGTATGAACGCCTACACACTTTGCATTTAATGTAGCATGTAGTTTAGCCCTTAAGGTGTCTTTGTAATGATTTCTTTAATTTAGAGATAAAAGTTCAAGGATCCCAGTGTTGATGTTTTGAGGTCAAGAAAATGTGATTAGATATAGGATCTTTGATAGGAAAATATTGTCGGTAATGATTTCTTTAATTTAGAGATAAAAGTTCAAGGATCCCAGTGTTGATGTTTTGAGGTCAAGAAAATGTGATTAGATATAGGATCTTTGATAGGAAAATATTGTCGGTCCTTGTGTTATAAAGCCAGAACATTCTAATAATTATAAAATGGTGATTTGTTCTAACTGCCTGAAATTTGGCACAGAATCTACATGGCGATGGATCTAATTGAATTGACTATTACCTGTGTATAGGTACACTATAAATGGTTTCAGAAAGAAGTTGGGTGGTGTATAGAAGGGTGTAACATTATGCTCCAAACCCCCCAGTTAAAACTTTGGGAATCTCTTTATTTGGGAGTGAAGAATAGGGCTTGAATTAACCTATCATCCACAATTGCTTTTTTATTTCTCATACATTTTTCCTAAAGCACCTAGTTCTTTATTCACCTGTTTCCCACCTCCCAGCTGAGCTGAGCAGAGCAGAGCAGAGGAAGCTGCTCCAGCTGGTCTAGGGACTATAGAAGCAAGCAAGCGCCCAGTGAGAGCGCAATCAAAGTGAGCGAACAGGGAGTAAACAGGAGGTGGCCAGGGGAGGTCAAAGGGGAGGCCCTTAACTTTTTTTTTCATTTCTTTTTCTTTTTTTCATTTCTTTTTCATTTTTTAAAATTTCTTTTTCTTGTAACACACACTTCCAAACCAGTGGGCTGGTGTTTTTAACCTCCAGTGAGTAGAGGACCAGGCACAGGCTACTCTAGAACAATCAGAAAGCTAGACACAAGAAGGGAATAGAGGCTGTGGAAGGAAAAGATTCTCCAGTGTTGGTGACCTGCAATGTTTGTGCCATGTTTGTTTTCTTGCCTGAGAACAACATGGCCTACATGTGCAACAAGTGCAAGTGGATCATGCTGTTGGAAGAAAAAGTAAGAGGACTGGAGCGGTGAATGCCGACCCTCCAGGGAGTAAGGGAACACAAAGAGTTCTTCAACAGAATGGTGGAACTACAGCAGCAAAGTGAAGAACAGAAGCTAGAAGAGCAACAGAAAGCTGAGGCAGAAGAGGAAAATGCTGAGGTGAGGAAAAATGAAGTAGAGGATACTCCTTGGAAAAGGGTGACAGTTAGGAGCAGAAGAAATAGAAGCCACTCTGCACCAGTGGAAGCAGTGGAGCTATGAAAATGCTTCTAGGTACTTGAGGATGAGACTGGAGGACAGCCTGCAGAGGAAGAATCACAGGGGAACCTGCATGAGAGCGAGCAAGAGGCTGAAGGTCAGTCAAGCAGAGGCAATGAAACCCAGGCCTACAACAAGAAGAAGTAGTAGTAGTGGGAGTGGGAGACTCCTTACTGTGTGGGATCAAAACCCAAGTATGTCGCGAATACCCATGGACTCGCCAGGTATGCTGTCTCCCAGGAGGATGGATTAGAGACATGACTGAAGCATTGCCTACACTCATAAAGCCCACTGACAGGTATCCCTTTCTTCTCATCCATGTGGGAACAAATGATACCACCAAGCGGAGCTACAAAGAAATCACATCAGACTTTGAAGCTTTAGGATGGGAACTCAAGAACTTTGGGGCCCAGAGAGTTTTCTCATCCATCCTTCCAGTAGTTAGAAGAGGGATAGAAAGGGAACGAAAAATACTCCGGGTGAATGACTGGCTACGAAGGTGGTGCTGGTGTGAGAGAGTTGGTTTCTGGGACCACGGGCTATACTTCCTGGAAGATGGACTGTTGGCAAGGGATGGGTTGCAACTCACAAAGGCTGGGAAGAATGTGTTTGGCCACAGCATGAAGAACTTTATCAGGAGGGCTTTAAACTGAATCCTACGGGGAAGGGAGATGTAACCGAATCTTGGTGGGATGACTCCCATGACTGGAATACAGCAATTGAAGGATATAACTTGTTAAAAAGAACAGAAGGGAGGTGGAGTTCACTATATGTTACAAATACATATCTTTACACAGAAATACAGGAGGATGAGCTTGGTAGCCCCATCAAGAGCATCTGGGTTAAAATAAATGGAGCAAAGAATAAAAGGAACATGGTGGTTGGAGTCTACTACCAACCACCCAATCAAGGAAAAGACGAGGATGAAACTTTTGAGAAGCAAATTGCCAAAGTTTCAAGGCAGCATGATGTAGTAGTAATGGGGGACTTCAATTTCCCCGATATTTGTTGGGAGACAAATTCTGCAAAACATGGCCCCTCAAGAGATTCCTGACTTGTGTTGCTGATAACTTCCTGCTTCAGAAAGTAGAGGAAGGAACTAGAGGATTGGCTATCCTTGACTTGATCCTAACCAACAGAGATGACTTAGTGGATAAAGTAGCAGTTATGGGAACTCTGGGGAAAAGTGACCGTGTTGCACTTGAGTTCTTGGTTCTAATGGAAGCAAAAGCCGAGTATAGCCAAACATATACCCTGGATTTTAGGAAAGCCAATTTTAATAAATTCAGAACACTGATCAGTAAGGTCCCATGGCAAATGACTCTAATGAGAAAAGGAGTCCAAGATGGGTGGGAGTTTAAAAAAAAAGAGGAAATTCTAAAGGCACAATTACAATTCCAACAAGAAAAAAAGGCGAAAGACAACAGAAGAAGCCAATGTGGCTTCACAAAAAGCTTAGAGATGACTTGAAAACAAAAAAGTACACATACAGGAAGTGGAAGGAAGGCCAAGCTACAAAGGAAGAGTACAGGCAGGTAGCACAGAATTGCAGGGATGGCGTCAGGAAGGCTAAAGCTGAGAACTACCTGAGGTTAGCGAGGGATGCTAAAAGCAACAAAAAAGCTTTCTTCAGGTACATGCATACTAAAAGACAGAGGAAAGAAATAGTGGTTCAGCTATTAAATAAGGATGGCAAAATGATAACAGATGACAAGGAAAAGGCAGAAGTGCTCAATTCCTACTTTGGCTCAGTCTTCTCCCAAAGAGGGTCTATGAGCCCTCTTGGCAAAGGAGAAGTACAGGCTGAAGGGGCAGGATTGCAGCTTGAGATTGATAGGCATATGGTCAAGGAACACCTAATTACTTTGAATGAGCTCAGATCTCCAGGGCCAGATGAACTGCACCCTAGAGTAATAAAGGAACTGGCAGAAGAACTCTTAGAACCACTGTCTATTCTCTTCGAGAAATCACGGTGGACGGGTGAAGTGCCAGATGATTGGAGGGTGGCTAATGTTGTCCCTATCTTCAAAAAGGGCAAAAAGGAGGAACCTGGGAACTACAGACCAGTCAGTCTGATATCAATCCCTGGGAAAATTATGGAGCAGATGATAAAGCAATCCATCTGTAAGCACCTTGAAAACAATGCAGTGATTACTCGAAGCCAACATGGATTTGTCAAGAACAAATCCTGCCAGATGAACCTGATCTCATTTTTTGGTCAGGTAACCTCCCTTGTGGACTGTGGGGATGCTGTAGACATAATATACCTCAGCTTCAGCAAAGCTTTCGACAAAATGCCCCATGATATTCTGATGAGCAAACTAGGTAAAAGTGGGCTAAATGAAACAATGATCAGGTGGATCCACAGTTGGCTACAGAATTGGACTCAAAGAGTGCTTATCAATGGGATCTTCTCAAACTGGGGAGAGGTAACGAGTGGGGTACCGCAGGGCTCAGTCCTGGGCCCAGTGCTCTTCAACATTTGTATTAATGACTTGGATGAGGAGGTGCAGGGAATGCTGATCAAATTTGCAGATGACACAAAATTGAGCGGGATAGCTATAGGATGTTGGAAAAGTCCGCCACAGACTCCAGTGAGGCCGGATTCTTTAGAATCCAGCCCCCCAGAGTCCGTGGCAGAACAGTCTACCCCCCAACCCCTGAAATCCCCCCCAGAACGGACCTACCTGGCAGTGGCGGCGGCTCCGGGTCGTCTTCCTGCCACTTCCGGGCTGCTGCGGCCGCAAATGGCGGCCATTGTAGCGGCCGCCATTTGCATCCCTGCCAAGCCGTGATAGGCTATGTAAGTATTCCTAATGGATTCCTGCATTGAGCAGGGGGTTGGACTCGATGGCCTTGTAGCCCCCTTCCAACCCTACTATTCTATGATTCTATGAATCTAAGTATCTACGTAGCCTATCACAGCAAAAGGCAGGGACACAAATGGCATAGTGGCCACCATTTGCGTCCCTGCCTTTTGCCATGATAGGCTATGTAGATACTTACGTAGCCTATCACGGCTTCACAGGGACGGAAATGGCAGCCAGCGTAGCAGCCGCCATTTGCGGCTGCAGCCCGGCTGCGGCCAGAAGTCCAGCTGCGTCCAGCCCCGCAGGAGCAGAGCAGAGTGGAGCCGGCTGGGGAGGATTCCAGGGGGGAGGGACAGATTGTCTCCCACAGACCCCAGCGGACAGAGGTAAGTGGGGTTTCATACACCCCTAGATAGCTAATACCTTGGAAGACAGAAACAAAATTCAAAGTGATCTTGATTGGCTGGAGTGCTGGGCAGAAAACAATGGAATGGCATTTAATAGGGATAAATGCCAAGTTCTGCACCTAGGAAAAAGAAACCAAATGCACAGTTACAAGATGGGGGATACATGGCTCAACAATACTACAAGCAAGAAGGATCTTGGAATTGTTGTAGATCACAAGCTGAATATGAGCCAACAATGTGATGTGGCTGCAAAAAAGGCAAATGCTGTTTTGGGCTGCATTAATAGAAGCATCGCTTCCAAATCCCAGGAAGTACTAGTTCCCCTCTACTCAGCACTGGTTAGGCTTCATCTGGAGTACTGTGTCCAGTTCTGGGCACCACACTTTAAGAAGGATGTAGACAAGCTGGAGACGGTTCAGAGGAGGGCAACAAAGATGATCAGGGGACTGGAAACAAAGCCCTATGAGGAGAGACTGAAAGAACTGGGCATGTTTAGCTTTGAGAAGAGAAGATTGAGGGGAGATATGATAGCGCTCTTCAAGTACTTGAAAGGCTGTCACACAGCCAGGATTTCTTCTCAATCATCCCAGAGTGCAGGACATGGAATAATGGGCTCAAGTGACAGGAAGCCAGATTCCGGTTGAACATCAGGAAAAACTTCCTGACTGTTAGAGCAACGCGACAATGGAACCAATTCCCTTGAGAGGTGGTGGGCTCTCCCACACTGGAGGCATTCAAGACAAAGCTGGACATCCACATGTCAGGGATGCTTTGACTTAGATTCCTGCATTGAGCAGGGGGTTGGACTCAGTGGTCTTATAGGCCCCTTCCAACCCTACTATTCTATGATTCTATATAAAGGCTATATGACTGGAGGGTCATTGCTCAGACCTGTAGTTCTTGTTCTCATGAAATTCTGGTCTTGTATATATCAATCACTGTTATTGACAGAACCATAATTCCATGTATTGAGCTTCCAAAATTTCTGCAAGTTTATGTCAATTATGCTTAATAAGCTAAGACCTTTCATTTGATTTTTCATGGCACATTAATACTGCATTACAGGCAAGTTCCCCTGCATTCGTATTAATGTCAATGAAATGTACTGTGAATTGAAAGTCTCACAGTGTATGCCCATTAAAGAAATAATGGGCAAGCATAGGTAAAAGAGGCAGACAGGCACTGAGTTGTGCACTGCTTAATAAAGTCACTTGACGCTGAAACATTTAACCAATGTCATGACCCAAGAAAATCCAGCTCTGGGGGTTTGAGAACATCAGCAAAGAAAAATACAAGGGCGGAGAAGAGAAAAGGAAAAAAGCAGAAAAAAATGACTGATCAGCAAAACTAAGTTAAATATATTCTAACTGGTAGTTTCTGAACTCACTTTTTGCCTTTTTAATGTCAAAGCATTTCTTATTCCATAGAAACTGGAATAAATAGCTGGATTGAAGTCAGTGGCTGCCAGTTCCAGTCCAGTTCCGGAGGGGCTGTGATTCCATTCAAGGTTTTAGCTACCACCAGCCAAAACCCAAACAGTGCTATCCAAGGTACTGAAAGGTGCTATCCAAGGTGCTGAACCCTGTCCCCAAAAGTGGTTTTGGCACCTTGGATAGCATTATTAGAGTTTTGGCGGGTGGCAACTAAAACCAGGGCTGTGCAAGAACCGCCCAATCCAACTTGGAAGCCGCTTCAAAGGCGGGCCTGATTTGGCTTGGGCTGATTTGGGGGGAGGGGCTGACGCACCTGACATACAAGGCTGAATCATGCTTCGCTCCCCTCAACATGCCGCCCAGCCCCCAGTTCCTTACCTGAACACTTGTTCTGTGTGTGTGTGTGGGGGGGGTGCCGCCTCCACCAGGGGAGCCACCGCTGCCATTGCTGCTGGTACCACTAGGGAAGCTGGGGAAAACGCTGCCCATCACAGCTTGCCAATTGCTGACAGGCACAAGGGCAGGAGTAGCCCTCCAACTGCACTCTCTCCCTTCCTTTGAAGGAGGGGAGGGTGCCCAGTTGGAGGACAACTCTTCCCTCTGCTCAAGCCTTCATGGGTTCCTTGCTTGCGAGGAGCCTGTGGAGGCTTGAGGCAGGCAGCAGAGGCAGGAGTCGCCCTCCAACTGTGCTCTTTCCCTTCTTTGGAGGCCAACTCCTGTCAATGAGGGTGGGCTGGCACCACTGCTGCCACCAACCCCCAGGCCCTCTGGACATGTGCTAGCAATCTTCTTGTTCCAGGGAATGGAGGCAGCCATTGTTCCCTTTTTTTTTGCACCATGGCTGTGCCCACGAGTGGCAGGTCTGTGATTTTTTTTGGTTCAGTCCACAGGGGCAGATCTGCTCTGTGACTGAATGGTGGTTTGTGGGATTTGCTCTGCAAAAATCTTATGAAACCAATAGGATCCCTGCCAACGATCCCTGTTTTTGCACCGTGGCTGCACTGATGAGTGGCAAATCCATGGTTTTACTTTTTCAGTCCATGAAGGCAGAAAAAGGGTCTCCCCTTTAAAAATCATATGAAATCATGAGGATCCCTTTTTGATTTTATGGATCTTCATTTTACCCAGTCCCCATAGCATGCTCTTTCTTCTTGGCTTTGTTCTGCCAAAGGAGAGTGGGAAGAGGTAAGGCTTCCTCTGCCATTCCTGGCAGAGACTGGGACACTTGCTCCCAGTGGCTAAGACTGGAGCAGAGAGAGAAATGCCATGGAGCTTCCCTCTTGGCTTCCATCCCACCCTGATGCTGCCGCCGCCACCATCACCACTATCATTGCACACAATGGCAGCTTGTCAGGGCAGCGGGAGGCTGCTCAATTATCAAGCAGCTCGTGTACCCCAATGGATCATCTTGTGCACCCCACTTTGGAGACCACTGCTCTAGCCAAATAACTTTCACACAGTCCTCTCCTTTCCAGTAACACCCCCTCTCTCACAATGAGCAAGAGGAGGCTGACTCAAAGCAACGCTCACTCCCTCCTCCTCCTCCTCCTCCTCCCTCTCTTCTCCCCTTCCCGCACCTCTTTGGAGCCTCCACATCCTCTCACCTTCCCCCTCCCTCCTCCTCCTCCTGCCCCTCTGTGTGATCTTTCAGAAGTTGATACATTTTGGAGACAGCCTGTCTAGGCTGCTCAGAAGGCATAAGAAGTGCTCCGAATATATGAGGTGGACGAGGCGTTTCATGGAGGAGCTGCTTCTCTTCAGGGAGCCTTGGTGCTGCTCTCATCACATCATGATGAGCCACCTCCGAATCAGCCCACTTTGCTTCATTATTCGGGCTTCCTACCGAGATGGTGCACAGCCCTAATTAAAACCCTGAATGGAATCACAGCCCGTCTGAAACTGGAGTCATCTGCTGCCACTGGTGGAAGTTTAACTTCAGGGTGAAATCACAAACATGTCGGTTGGAAACAAATGCTGATTTCAGGGCGGGGGGGCTTTGACCATGGGACAGTCATTATGTATTAAAATTATGGCCCACTGTTGCTTTAAAGAGCCCATCAATCATGTACGTTTCCTAGGAAGTATCCCATCCAGGCAGTTGACAGGAATAGTCCTGCATACCATTAACCATAGGAACACATCATGTGCCTTCAGACCATTAAGAAGATGGATCTGGTGCCTATTCAAAACAAAGTTCACCCCCAAATGATGCAAATATCATTGACTGGGTGTTTCATATTATTATTGTTGATGTTGCTATTGTTGTTATTATTTGCCATGGGATAAAATATTAGTCCAGTATAGTTAATGAGCCCTGTTAAGTTTCTGTTGGGATCCACTAAGCAGTTGGTTACCAAGATGGCAGGTAGGCGGGAGACAATAGAAAGCATCATGCTATGTCTGTTGTGCCACAGTTGTGGAAGCAAGGCAACTGAAAGAATTTAGAGAGGCTGGAGAGAGCTGGGAGGGGGTGGAAATCAAAACTGCAAGTGCCATTGCCATTCTCCCCTGGGAACCCAGAACAGTACTTAGGTGAAATGATACTAGAAGACCACTGAATCTATTGAGGTGATATTTAAAATACAAAGTGTGAGTGAGTGAATGGTCTGTCTTTAAATTAATCTTAACTGGATACTTTCTTTGCATCATAAAGATATTGACAGGAAGTGCATTGTAGATCTCTGATTTGTGAAATAAATCCACATATTTTATTGAAGCAGTGAAACATCTACACACTTTTTTCTTGGTGCAAAATAATTGGCACAGCCCTGGTAAGATGGTGTTAACACTTGAAGTGGTGTGACTAAAATGGCTTTACAGGGCTTGGGGTTGTAAGAAATAGTGCCATTGTCAGTTCCTACAGCTACAGTTTATAAGGCAACTCCACTCTTCTCATATTTCACCTAATTAGGTTATCTTTCTTACATTTGATATACCGCTTGGGACTGCACAACAACCACATTGTCCCCCATTTCCTTTCATGAGACTGGGCTGGAGATTCCCCACATGCACACGCACGCTGATCTTGGGGATAAGTTGTTTCTGCTTATGAAGTCCCCTCTGTTTTCACCACCATGGACAGAAGCCTGCAAATTTAAGCCATCACTGGATGATGAGGGAAATAATGCAACTGATAGTATTGACCGTGTGTGCCAATGTAGCTTTTCATTGGTATTCTATTACAGTTTTTAAACGATGAAGTGTAAAGTATAAAAGTGCATACAGTGGTAGCAAGAACACAGTTCCTCATGTTTTGAGCCTCCCTCCAGTTTTGTTTTGTTTTGTTTGGTTTTTAAATAGCTTTTCTTATGGAGGCATTTCATGGAGGAGCCGCTTCTCTTCGGGGAACACAACTTGGTGTCCCTTTTTTTTGTATTAGCTAACAAAATAGTCACTAATTAAATTAAATTAATAAAGTAAGTAAGTAAGTAAACTATTAATTTTATAATTAATTGGAGTCGCAAAAATCTTGAAATGTCAACAAAAATGAAAGAATATCTAGTCATAACACAAGACATTAGCATATAATATAAACCAGAGAACAACAACAACAGAGAATGGACCCAGTTTTGCAGGGGTGGGAATAGCCCTTACACTAATACACTGAAGCCTTCAAGTAGACTTACACAGCTGTCAGAGTTGGGCACTTTGTGCCTGCCCCATCAGAGTGGAACCATGCCCACTGTCACCCCTAGGCAAGCCCCTGCCATACAGTACCCCTGTAGCCCTCTGAGGGAGGAGTATGAGTGGGGGCTACCCCACATCAGGGGGAGGGCCAAGCGTATAACGGTGTCCCCTGACCTACTAATCTGTTGCGGCTTCAGACTGTATGGAGTGTAAAGCTATGTGCTACTTAGTGAAGTCTGCCCCCAGTGGCTGAAAATGTAATTGCATGCTTCATCCACATGGACACACTTAAATTAATTAAAAATTAATGCATTTTAAAAACAAGATATCCTTGAAGTGTACATTCCAAGGGTCCCCACATTTCAGGTGTCTAGCTTTCACAGTCTTGGAGCTATCGTGATGATGGCCAGACAGACAGATGGACAGAGGCACATCCTCTTTTATGATTATAGGTAATCGTATGGTTACAATGTATGGTTACAATTTGCTTGCTGCGGTGCTGAATCATCATCCCAAGTTTGGTTGAAATCGATCAAATGGTATTGAAGCTGTAAATCTTTTAAAAGATTGATTGGCCACCATTTTGTCTCAAGACAGCAGACCACATTTTCACTATGACTAAAATGATCCCAGATAGAGATAGAACAAATCCTAAAAGTTTCTTAACAATTGGATGTACTGTTTTGAGTCCAAAGAGGGCATACAAACAAAAGCTTCCATTGATATATAGAGAGAAGAGAAGAACAGATAAATTGACTGCTTACAGACATTTCACTCAAATAAGTAATTTAAGATTAACAGAATATCAAAATCCTCATTTTTAATAAAAAAGTGCTTAATAATTTTTTACAATTATCCTTAGATCTAAATGCAGTCCATGGATTGGATCTAGATTTAGTCATTCTTAAAGTAGACCCATTGAAATCAATGGGACTTACTTTAGTCATGGCTAGCTTAAATTCCACTGATTTCAATGGGTCTTCTCTAAACCTGGATCCAACCCCCTATCCCCTGCACTTGTTTATTTATTTTAACTACTTGTAAACTGCTTGATATTCTAAGATCTCTAAGCAGTTTACATAAAAATGCATAAAATGCAATACAAAAACCAATATAAAAGCATTTACACAAAGAGTAAAACAGAGTAAAACAGCGCAATTACAAGCCAGGGAATTACTAAGTAAATGGAGATGTCTTCAAAAGATGTCTGAAGCTCTCCACAGTTTCCCTAGTGAAGACAAAAACAAAACAAAATAAAACATGAGTTATGCACTGAAATAGGGGCCACAACTTTCCCTTATATTATCTGCAATAGGCTATAGCTAACTCAGCTCCTATCCCCAAACCTTCCTCAGTGTGAGTGTCTCCTCCTTCTTCTAAGGTGAGAGCTAAGAAACAGTATCTCCTACTGTCTGGCTTGTTCAAATGACTCTACCCTGGCTTAAAATTTCAGATCAAGCCTGAGACTGATTCTTACTCCTCATTCCTACCCCACTTTAAAGATGTGCCAGGGAAGGTTCTAGCAGCAAAATCATCAGTATGACTCAGTTAATCTTTGGGATCAATGCAGCCATTCCAGTTCTCTTCAGTCTGGAAAGCTGTGAGTGGTTGGTTTGGCTTAGCCTCCTTTCCCAACTCTGAGGCTGTTCACCAGTGCACCTGTCCGAAGTCTGCATGCTGCAGGCAAAGTTGTCTCCTCTTGTTTGCAACACAGGATGTTGATGTCAGATCAGCATCACCTGCTGCAAGCTAGGACTTCAACTAGGATCCTCCTGATGAATGCACTAGTGACTGGTCTTATTCTATCCCTCTACCTATCTGCTTCCCACCACCATCTAGTCAGCCAACATCCCTGTCTATATCCTGTATCCTCTTGAAGACATATCTATTTACTCAAGCATTCCATGACTACTAATTGCCCTGCTCTGTTTTACTATCTGTATCCTTATTACAACTCCCCTTAGATCAGGAGTGAGGATGAGGAACCTTTTTCAGCCTGGCAACTGCAGTTTCTCATGGGTAGCCTTTTGGGAGCCACATGCAAAGCCAAAGCCTACACTTTACACATCCATTCACACAAATCTTTGGAATATGGCAGCAAGGCTTTCTCAGCGGTGGCTCCCCAATTATGGAATGAACCCAGCAAGGCCTGCCTGGTGCCAACATTGTTATCTTTTCACCATCAGGTTAAGATCTTCCTCTGCTTCCAGGCATTTGGCAGCATAATAATAGATTTTTAATCAGATCATGGGATACTGTTTGGATATGTGTGTGTGTGCTCTGTTTATAAGTTTGTAGTCAATTTTTTAATATATTATGCATTATACTGTATTTTAAGGTTTTTAATCTTTGTAGACTGCCCAGAGAGCTTTGGCTATTGGGCTCAACAGACATTTAATAAACGAATGAATGAAATCCATCAAAACACATACCTACTCACACTATGCTGTACATCAACATGCTCCACCCCATTCATAATTTCTCCTGCGGTTTCCATTGGGTTACTGACTGTTAGATTATCATTACATCCTGCATGATGCCATGTGAAGAATTGGGGGATTAACAAGCCAGCTGGGAAAAAGAGGGGCTAGACATGTTATGGCTATCCCTTCTTCTGGTTCTTCCCCCAACCTGATGGTTCCTGGCGGCCTTACCAGTTTGCCCTTGGGTCTGGTGGTGCTGCTGCTGAATGCCAGGTTGGTCCAAAATAAAATCTCCTTCATCCATGATTTGATTGTGGATGAGGGGGCTGACCCAGTATGCATTACTGAGACCTGAGTAGGGGAACTGGGAGGGGTTACTCTCTCCCAGCTGTGCCCTCCTGGGTACTCAGTGCAGCACCAACACCAACTCGAGGGTCAGGGAGGGGGGTTGCCATGGTCTATAGGAATTCAATTCCTCTCTTTAGTAGGGATGTACGAAAGTCACTTACCATTTCGCGGATCTGCTTCGCGGTGGGGGGGGAGGCGCTCCATCCCTCCCCCTGGAATCCTGCCCAGCCGGCTCCGCTCCACGGGGATTCTGTGGAGCCGCCAGCCGGCTCTGCCAGCAGCCGGACATTCAGCCACTGGGCAGCAGGGACGCAAATGGCAGCTCCCATAGCCACTTCCGTTTGTGTCCCTGTACTTCACCATGATAGGCTACGTAAATATTTACGTAGCCTATCACAGCAAAGTTAAAAAAAAACGCGTATGTAAATGGCAGCGGCTATGGTGGCCACCATTTGCGTTCGCTATTTTTCGCCGTTCTAGCCTATGTAAATATTTACGTAGGCTAGAACAGCTAAAAAGAGCGAATGAAAATGGCGGCCACCGTAGCTGCTGCCATTTGCGTACGCTGCACCCAGCCGCAGCCAGCCAGACCAGCCGCCCCCGCCGCCGCCACCACCACCCCTGCTGCCACCGCAACTGCCGCCCCCGCCGCTGCCCCCACCGCCACTGCACCTGCTGCCCCCACTGCCGCACCTGCTGCCGCACCCGCCGCCACTGCACCTGCCGCCTCCGCCCCGCCACACCTGCTGCCCCCGTCGCCACCCCCGCCGCAACTGCCACCCCGCCGCCGCACCTGCTGCCCTCGCCGCCGCCCCCGCTGCACCTGCCGCCCCCGCCTCCGCACCTTCCGCCGCCCCCACCTCCGCACCTTCCGCTGCCCCCGCCGCCGCCCCCACTGCACCTGCTGCCCCCGCCTCCGCACCTTCCACCACCCCAGCCGCCGCTGCACCTTCCGCTGCCACCGCACCGCCGCCGCACCGCCGCCACTGCATCCGCCCCAGGTAACTGCCATCCTGGGGGGTTCCGCGGGGCGGACGGGGGGGCAGGAGGCCATTCTGCCGTGGATTCCGGGGGGGCCGAATGCCAGTGCATCCTGCCTCACTGGAATCCGTGGTAGAATTCTCCGCCATCCCTACTCTTTAGGCTTCCTGATCATTCGAGTGCAGATCTTGAGTGTTTGTACCTTGTGTTGGATACCTGGGATAGATTAGGGATTCTGCTGGTGTACTGCCCACTCTGCTGCCCATCAGACACCCTGCCTGAGCTGACAGACATGGTCTCGGACTTGGTGTTGAGGACCCCTAGGATGATGGACCTGGGGGATCTCAAATTCCATGCCGAGGCCGCTTTATCTGGGGCAGCTCAGGACTTCATGGCCGCCATGACAACCATGGGGCTGTCCCAACATGTCATCGGCCCAACGCATATAAAAGGACACACACTTGATCTGGTTTTCTCGACTGGGCAGGAGGATGGTGATCTGAAAGTGGAGGAATTAACATCTGTCCCTTTGTCATGGTCAGATCACTTCCTGCTGAGGTTTAGACTCTTGGCAGCCTTCCCCCTCTGCAAGGGTGGAGGACCTATTAAAATGGTCCACCCCCAGACGCTAATGGATTCCGATGGATTCCAGAGGGCTCTGGGGGATTTTCCTGCTGGCATGGCAGGTGCTCCTGTCGAAGTCCAGGTCGCTCTGTGGAATGCAGAGATGACTCAGGCAGTTGACACAAGCACCCCCAAGCACCCTCTCCCTCTGAGCAGAGCCCAGCCAGCTCCTTGGTATATACCTGAGCTGAGGGCAATGAAGCAAGAGCAGAGATGGCTAGAATGCAAGTGGAGGAAAATTCATGCTGAGTCTGACCAAACACAGGTTAGAGCTCACTATTGAGCCCACCATGTGGCTGTGAGGGTGGCAAAGAGACAGTTCTTTTCCACCAGCATTGCATCTTCTCAGTGTCATCCAGCAGAGCTTTTCTGAGTGGTTTGCAGCCTGTTACATTCTGGGCCAGCGAGAGAGACTTTGGAACCCTTGGTTGCATGCTGTGATGAGTTTGCATGGCACTTTGAAGATAAAGTCGCTCAGATTTGTCATGAATTGGACACCATGATTAATGCAGTTCCATTGGTAGAGGCGTTCAGAGCACCATCTGGTCCAGTTTTATTGGACAAGTTTCAGTTATTGAGGCCTGAGGATGTGGACAAGGTGCTTGGCCAATCCAATTGACCACTTGTGTGCTTGACCCTTGCCCTTCGTGGCTTATTACATCAAACAAGGAGGGGATGTCTGGCTGGGTCCAAGAAGTTGTAAGTTCCTCCTTGAGAGAGGGAGTGGTGCCAGCCTCTTTAAAAGAGGCAGTAATCAGACCACTCCTGAAAAAGCCTAACCTGGACCCAGAGGATGTTAACAATTACAGGCCAGTGGCCAACATCCCCTTCCTGGGCAAGGGGCTTGAGTGGGTGGTTGCGGGACAGCTCCAGGCACTCTTGAATGAATCGGATTATCTAGATCCATTTCAATCGGGCTTCAGGCCTTGTTTTGGAATAGAAACTGCCTTGGCCGCCCTGTGGGATGACCTTTGCTGGGAGAGGGACAGGGGGAGTGCGACCCTGTTGATTCTCCTGGACTTCTCAGCAGCTTTTGATACCATCGACCATCATATCCTCCTGGTTAGGTTGTCTGGGTTGGGAGTTGGAGGCACTGCAATGCAGTGGTTCCACTCCTACTTGGATGGCTGATTCCAGAAGGTGGTGCTGGGAGATTATTGCTCTGTGCCATGCGGTTCCACAGGGCTCTATTTTATCCCCCATGCTGTTTAACATCTACATGAAACTGCTGGAGGAGGTTATCCGGAGGTATGGGCTGAGGTGCCATCAATATGCAGATGACACCCAGCTCTATCTCTCTTTCTCATCAAACCCAGGTGAGGCAGTGGCTGTTCTGAATCAGGGCCTGGATACGGTAATGGACTGGATGAGGACCAATAAACTGAAACTCAGTCCAGACAAGACGGAGGTGGTTTTTATGCCCGGCTAGGTGATATTCAACCTGTTCTGGAGGGGGTTGCACTCCCCCTAAAGGATCACGTTCGTAGTTTCGGTGTGCTCTTGGACCCAGAACTGTCACTTGAGGCACAGGTGAACTCAGTGGCATGGAGCACTTTTTATCAGTGTAGGCTGGTATACCAACTATGCCCTTATCTGGACAGAGATAGCCTAGCTACAGTTATCCATGCTCTGATAACTTCTTGTCGTCTGGATTACTGCAATGCGTTTATATATGGGGCTGCCTTTGAAAACGGTCCGGAAACTTCAGCTGGTCCAAAATAGGGCAGCAAGATTGTTAACAGGGACTGGCCAATGAGCTCATATTATGCCAGTACTTTTCCAGCTGCGCTGGCTGCCAGTCCATTTCCGGGCCCGATTCAAAGTGCTGGTATTAACATTCAAAGCCCTAAATTGCTTGGGGCTAGGTTATCTGGAGGACCTCCTCCCATATGCGCCTGCCCGAACCTTAAGATCATTCTCAATGGCCCATCTCCATGAGCCCCTGCCAAAGAAAGTGAGGCGGGTGGCTGCTAGGAGGAGGGCCTTTTCTGCTGTGGCACTCCAGTTGTGAAATGAGCTCCCTAGTGAGGTTTGCCTAGCCCCTACATTATATTCCTTTTGGTGCCAGGTGAAGACCTTTTTATTTTCCCAGGCATTTTAGCATTCTAGCTTACTAGACTTTAAGCTTTGCTGTTTTAAATCTGTATTTTAAATCTCTGCATTGCTGCTAGGTTTTACTCTGGTTTTATTCTGGTTGTATTGTTATATTCTGGTTTTAATGTTTTTATATTTTATATTGTTTTACTGTGTGCTTTTTGGTTTTGATTTTTGTGAACCGCCCAGAAAGCTTCAGCTATTGGGCGGTAGAGAAATGAAATGAAATAAATAAGAATGAGAGCCAGTGTGTGGTATAGTGGTTAGAGTGCTGGACTGGGAGTTTGGGAGATCCAGGTTCTAGTCTCCACTCGGCCGTGGAAACTGACTGGGTGACTTTGGGCCAGTCACAGACTCTCAGCCTAATTTACCTCACAGGGTTGTTGTTGTGAGGATAAAATGGAGAGGAGGAAGATCAAGTATGCCGCCATGGGTTCCTTAAGGAGGAAAAAAGGTGGGATATAAATGTAACAGATAGATTAGATAGATAGATAGATAGATAGATAGATAGATAGATAGATAGATAGGAAATGGTAGGAAACACTGAGACTTCTCAAATCCTTCTAATTATGGCCAGATGAAAGCATAAACTAAGGCAAGGATGCACAATCTGCAGCCCAGGAACTGCATGCAGGCCCCATGGGTGCCCCAACCCCCTCTATCACCACCACTAAATTCCGTCCCCTAGGATCCTGATAGAGATTGCTCTTTCATCACTTTTAGCTGCAGTGAGGATAGAGCGATCTGTAGCAGGATGGCTGGGATGGGTGTGCTCAGGCATGTGTGTGTATGCAAGTGTGCATATGTGTGCATGCATATATTCACGCAAACCCTGATCCAGCATCACATGTGGCCCCCGGGAGTATAAATATTGTCTACCCCTGGCTTAGATGGCCTAAGCTGTAGATCCTTGGCCTGCAATTGGCTCTGCCTCCTGACTGATCTTCTGCCCAGCTCTCCACTCCATCCATCTTCAGCCCATACCTGTGAGGATGTGCACTTCAGCCCCCTGTGTGATTGGCTGCCAATGGCCTGCCACAGGCGTATGATGCACATCATAGAAAATAAACAAATTAAGTACAGGGCAGCCTTATAGTGTGTCATACTTATGGTCTGATCCAGGAACAGCAGTTCTGAATGCAACATTCGGGAGCATTCCAAAATCTCAGAATGACAGCTATTTTCCCCAGACTTACTGCCTAAAACCACTGGGGTCTCATGTGGAAAAGGCCATGTACTCCTTATGGATTTGCCCCAATATACCTAACCCTCAATTAACCCATCCCCTCAAAATTGCTATACTCTCATTCTCACTGTCAGGGAGCAAAATGCTATTATGCCCATTAGAGAGTTAAAGGAAAACTGAAACTGCTGATGTTGGCCTATTTCCATTTGAAATGTTTCACTGATATCTGAAAGTGGGCACAGACCAGCTTAGTACCAGTTTAGCGCGATAATGCTAAACATTGGTGCTAGCATACTCGGCTGCCACACTAGCTTAAGGTTCTCTTTTGTGATATTGCACTAGTGCAGCATTTGGAACACACCACCCTAAGCCCCTTTCACTGGGATGCCAAGGGTGTTTCCAGATGGAGAGCTTATAGTGCTCCCCATCAGAAAGCATTGTGCAGCAATTTGCTATGGCGCTATATCCGTTCCTCCCCCCGGAATCCTCTTAGGCCAGCTCCGCTCTGTGGCAATTCCACGGAGCTGCTAGTTGGCTCCAAAGCTCCAGCAATATGTCCGCCATGCCATATCACTGGCCGAAGGGGACTGACTGCGGACGCAAATGGCATCTAGGATACCATTTTCAGCCATAAAGCTCTTAGTTTGAGGTTAATGCAGCCATTTGACGCCATTTGCATCCACAGTCAGTCCCCTTCAGCTGGCTATACGGCATGGCAGCCGTATCGCTAGCAATCTGGAGCTGGACAATCCGGCCAAAGATGATTCCGCAGGGAGGCAAAGACCTCATTGGAGTCCATGGTGGAATTCTCCGCCATCCCTAACAGTCA
The DNA here is from genome assembly GCF_057233095.1 of Heloderma suspectum. Lineage (NCBI taxonomy): Eukaryota > Metazoa > Chordata > Lepidosauria > Squamata > Helodermatidae > Heloderma > Heloderma suspectum. The sequence continues at coordinate 259,959,494 of NC_139461.1, forward strand.
GTGGCACTGAATCCAGGACTTAACAAACACAAAAGGTAGATCCGGATCTGGGCAGAAGGTAGATCTCTGAGTGATTTGCAATAGATCAGCAAGGATTTCCAATTCCCAGTTGTTTAACAATATTAGCAAGAACAGTGGGGGCTGGTGGCTCCAAAGTCAGTGAAGCTCTGGGTTTCAGTCAGAACCAGCTAGAACTCTGAAGGAGCTATCCAAGGTGCTGAATCCTATCCACCAAATGGGTTCAGAACTTTGGATAGCTCCTTTAGAGTTCTGTCTGGTTCTGACTGAAACCCAGAGTGGATTCACAGCCCCACTGACAGCAGAGCCACCAGCCTCCACTGGGAAAAAGATTCCATGGCTGGGTCCAGACGATCAGCGGGGGAAACAATGTGGCATTTGTTGTTTCCCCTGTCCCCACATATGCCTGTCACGTGACTGGGATTACCCTAATTACCCACATCGCAGGTTGTGGTGTTATCTGAACCTGGAGCATGGCATGGGCATAGTGACTTTTCACCCAACCTACAAATCCTACTGCAAGCCATGGGTTGTAGGGTGGATGAATAGTCACTACGCCCATGCCACATGCTGGGTGCGGGCGACACAACAATCTGTGATACGACACAGGTAATTATGGTAATCTCCGTTGCGCAACCGGCATGCGCAGGGGTGGGGGAAACAACTGATGCTACATTGTTCTCATCCCCATGTCATCTGAACCTGCCCTCTCTCTCTCTCTCTCTCTCACACACACACACACACACACTCATGCACACACTCACAATTATACTGCTGAAATGAAGAAAGCTTAGGGTAACCAGAAGTGGACTTTTGGTTAGAAGGACTGTGAGCTCCACTCAGTTCTGGTACTCAAAATAAATTTCTGGCCTTTTTGCATAAGGCTGCAGTTGGTGGATCTTGGGGTTCTAGTAAAAGAAAACAAAAAAAACAATGTAGATCCTTCAGGCCTGACATCTGCCCACCCCTCATGTTTAGCACTGTTCGTACTAAATAAACATTAAGTGGTTGTGGCAGTAATAGATCTCTAAGACTCCTTTCAGCTTCCTTTTTTACAATACTGAATTAGCACAGAGCCTGAGCTGGCATGACTCGTATTTTTGCAGGCAAATGTTTGCAAAGGAACAACAGATAGTTTCCTATCAACCCTCTGTCAAGCCCCTTATGCTCTGCTGTCTCTGCTGTTAGATAGTGGTAGAGACATGGATGGAATAAAGTCGATACAGAGCTACATAATGATTTCTTCAAAAGGGTATAATTTGGAAATAGCTTTCCTATTTTCACTTTATTGGTTATTTTTAGTTGAACAGCTGTTCATTCTTTGTGTTGATATAAAACTTGCCTCCATCATTTCTGAGAAGGGGGAGGGAGAAATAATAATCTCTCTATTCCTGCAGCTGTAGAATTCAACTTTAGAGGTCACTTATTGTTTCCAAGTTCAATGTACTCAGGAAAGAATCTATATTCTTCTCATATGGTTTCTGGGCATGAAAGCAATCTCTAAATACTCAGAGGATAAAATGAGGTCAAACCTGCAATTCCGCCAGGCTGCCATCTGTTGAAACCAACCCTCAGACCCGTTGCTTTGTTTCTCTCAATGCAGTTTAGAAAACACAGCACTGGGAAATTATTTCATGATAAACAGAAACTGAAAAGCACTCTGGAATCAGCAGCCTTGAGCTATTCCCCAGTGAGAGTTGGATAATTTCAATTGGCCTGATAAAATTTTGCTCTTGAATGAAAAGCTGTTCTAAAATAAAACCCAGATAATAAGAATAATATTTTAGTGGTACTGTTTGCAACATCTCATCAGTTCTTTTTTGCAAGCTCCCATCAACACAAAGACCAGACATAAAAATGTAACCTTTGCATACAGCTTGTTCCTGAGACAACAGTGGCCACTCTTCTCATAGTTAAACTTGCTTAAGATATAAGGAATCTCCAGCAATCCATTCTATGGAATGCTTTCACATGTCACCAAACCTATAACTGACTTACCCGTCTGTTATTCTGTGAAATTGGCTCTTGAGCCAATTTCACAGAATAACAGAATTATATATTTTGAAGGGAGCATGAAGGTCACTAGTTCAAAGAAGGATCCTCTGTTCGTTGAGCCAACCAAGAAATACATTCATGCCATTCTGCTTATACTGTTTCTCAACCAGAGAGAAGAAACAACATGGATCAAGCAGAAGTTGTTGCAGGCAAAAAGAAAAGAAGCCAAATGACTCCAGGAATAACTATGGCACAGATAAAACAGTGACAGTGTAGTGTGTGAGGCTTATGTTCACTGGTGATGACACTATCCAGCCCTCACCATCTAATGACCTTTTGCTCCATGCTTAGTGGTTGGTTTCTTGCTATGTTATATGGCATGGAGATGGGGGGGGGGAAACCAGGTGAAAGCACATTTGTGTATTCAGTTGGGTTATTCCAGCTTTCTCAGTCATTTTAGGCACCACAGAATGTCTGCCCTGTTTCAGGATGCAGAAGCATTCCTGTGTTCTCCCCAAAAGGAGTTCAGCCCCTGGTGTACATTCCAAAAGTTCAAAGTAAGAGAATACAAAACATTCACAGGTGGCTGGGCCATCATCACTGCCTCTGTAGCTGCCACTTCCGCCTTTCCTGACATCCCCAAGGACCTTCTCAACTTACTTAGGGCAAGAGAAGAGGGGGCATGGCAGTGGTGCCTCTAGCTCCTTGGCGAGGGAGCACACTGCAACAACATGTTCCAGTGTCATGAGCACACACACACCAGGAAAATGACACTATTTGCATCCATTTCTGCTTGCAGAAGGCTCCATCAACAGAAATTGCCACGAATAGTGTTACTTTTCCACTGAGGACACTGGGACATGTAGCTCCAGTGTGCTTGTCAGTGGGAAAGGAAGCTCGACTGGAGCTGCTTCTGCTGCCTCCTGTTATGAACCAGGCCTCTGAACCCTCATCCTCAGAGCATCCTGACCCCTTGTCCTCAGAAGGAGAGGCTCCAGAGTTACTGGGAGAGAAATTGGCCATGGAAAGGCATCATAAGGCTTCCATCTTCCCAGGACCCAGTTCTACAGGTGTCAGCTCCCCTGCATCCAGAGGAGGTCGCATTACCATCCCCAGACTCTGAGGACTTGGGTCATAAGAACACTAGCAGGCCACAGCTATCTCCACAGCGTCTCAGCCTGAGATTGCTAAAACAGGCCAGGCCCCTTTAAGAGACAAACCCTCAGTAAGTATGCAGGTATGGCCAACCAGCCTAAATACAGCTACATTCTTATTTAAGGATCACTCTTGCTCTGCTCCTTGTTGTAGCAACATACAGACAAGCCTGTCTGGCATCTGGCCCCAACACCCATCAGAGCTTTCCATGGTGCTATTCTATTCCTGTTCCTGAACCCTGACCTTGCAGCCAATCATGGCAAAGGGCAGGGATGCAAATGGTGTCCGCTATGCCATCTGCAGCTCTTCTCTTTGCCAGGATAGGCTATGTAAATATTTCCGTAGCCAATTACAGCAAAGGGCAGGGATGCAAATGGTGTCTGCTACGCCAGATGCCATTTGCAGCCGGAGCCCGGCAGCAGATGGCTGTGGAACAAAGAGGACAGACCTGGACCGGCCGGTGCCAGGTAGGGTCTGTCCTGACTGGGCTTCGTGGGGTGGTGGGGGGGAGCAGTCCGTTCCGCCATGGACTGCGGGGGGCTGGATTCTAAAGAATCCAGCCTCATTGGAGTCTGTGGCAGATTTCTCTGCCATCCCTACCTGCAACTCAGGCTTCATCAGGACCTGATCAATCTTAAGCCCTCATGACAGCAGAGGCAAAACAAAACACCTCCATACCTGCTGTATCCCCCTTCTCCTGCCCCATGTAACTGGAAAGGGCCCTTGGGGGAACAGGGAGTGGTGGCGGTGGTGGCTGTAAAGGTAGTGGTGGGCACTCAGGGTGCCTGTTGAATGGCCCTGTTTGTAGAAGACTACCCACAAGGCCCTGCTTGACCTGCACCTCCTCATGATTAAACATGGAAGATCACTTTCACAAGTTCCCCTTTGCAATTACTTACTTGTTCTTTATTTATGTGAAACTTTTCTATACTGTCTTTCTGCCAAGGTACCCAAGGCAGTTTACAATGTTTAAATATTGAAACAAACAAACGTTACTAAAAAACCCCCCAAAACATCAGAATATAGTTCTTTCAGGACAATTAGAGCTGATGATTAGGAGCTGATGGCATGAGCTCTCTGGCCTGGGCTTCCACACTTCTGCATTTCCTCAGGGCACACAGGTCAAATAGCCCCAGGAAAGGTGGAAAAGGAGCTGCTCCAACATTCTCCTCAACTTACTGATGGCCCCTTCATGAGTTGATGGAATGAGATCCTCAGTCTGGGCTTCTCCTGTTCCTTCAGGGCACACAGATTACTTACAACATTCAGGCTCCTGTTCTCTGAGATCCCTTCAGGCAGACAAGAGGGATTGCCCATTCCAATCTTGCTGCCACTGCCTATGTTCTTCCAGTGACTGTCATCCTCCTTCAATTGCCCACCCCCTTCTGCTTAGCCTCAGGAGAGCTTTCATCATCACCGAGACAGCTGACTGGGGTGTCTGTGCACCAGGGTTGGTGGCACCATATCACTTCCACCATTGTCATGTTTACTCCTAGCTGCTTCTTTTAGACTACAAAGCCACCAAAGAGCCATGAGCAGCATGGTGGTCAGCAACAATGGAAAGCCAATGAGTATTTATTTATTTTATTTATTTATTTTGCATTTATATCCCACCTTTCTTCCATCATGGAACTCAAGGTGGCTACATGTGGCTCCCAGGTGGTCTCCCCTCCAAGCACTGACTAGACCCAAACCTGCTTAGCTTCAGCAAGGTGGCTGCCTCGTGTTGGCTGCCTTCACATTATGCCCTGGATAACTGGGAGAATGTAAAAAATGAATACTTAAGGCTTATGCTATCTGTTCAGATCACAAAGGCACTATTTTGGGTGCTGCTTTACAATTGGAAATAACCGATGCAGATGGAATACCATATAAAAATATTTGCAGTATCCTACCTATAAGCGTGAACAAGGATATACAGCCAAGCACTGAAAATTATGAACATAATCTAAGAAGACTGTTTGCAGGCTACAGGGAAATTTGTGAAGAGGAAAAAGGTAGCTGAGCATCTCAAGTAAATGATTTTGTTCCCTGGGACAAAATGATAAAACACAATTGGACGACCTCAATTCCGCTGATGATCTTGCCCTGCTTAGTTTAACACATTGCTCATTGGAAGAAAAGATCCTGCAGACACAGCAAGGCAAAGGATTTATTCATCAATAAGGCAAAGACAAACTATACAGCTATCAGCACTACAAAAGCAACATGGAGTAGAACAAAGACATTCTACAAAAAGTCACATTAAAGAGATAGAAATAGTGATGGTGCCGACCCCATGCTAGATGTCAAATACCAAAACCAGCAAACAATTTTCTTAAACTTGAAAGGTTGTAGTAGAAAAATGAGAGAAACTCATCTTTAGCACTAGTATCTTGCGTACAACAATAGTTGTTCCTAAAGCTTTTGTAAATAGGTTTTTGCATTTGTTCAAAGCTCACTTACTCGCTCCAGAAACTGTTTTCCTCCAATCAAAGCTATTCATTTATAAACCTCTCATGTTATGCCAAGCAAACCTCAATTCTGCACCAATTATGTTTTCAAGTTGCAATTTGTTGTTGTTCACAAATGAATAAAACATGTTCATTTTGTTTTGCATGAGTTTGTTCAGTTTCCATGTTTAAATCTAAATTCAATCTCGAATTTTTATAGAATTTGGGAATGTGGGTGGCAGAGAGACAGATGCTGTTAAATAAGGAGCAATAGGGTCCATGGAAGAATCCTGAACATATACTGGACATTCTTTGAGAATACCACCAACACAACATCCACATATGCCCGGATGCTACCTTAGAAAAGAAATAGCACAGAAACACTGTACTCGGAGGTTTCCAGACCAAATCCAACTCCCTTTGGTTGGTACCTCCCAGGGATCCTACTTGCTACTGTTTTTTTGTGGGAAACTTTGGGAAGTGGGAGTTTACTATTAATACTTAATATTTATTCATATGTATTTGGCACCCCATTTGCTAAAAAGACATCAAGGCAGTTCACAGCAATTCAAAACAATAAAACCTTAAAAAATCAGAATAAGAACGTTAAAAACAGTAAAATATTAGCACATTAAAACAACTACATACTTTAAAGGGCTAGGTTAAAAAGATGTGTCTTCATACCCTTGCTACTAGCCAAAAGAGAGGGAGCCAACTGTCGTTCCTGAGGGACCACATTCCACAGTTTGGAAGTGACAGAGGAGAAAGTCTTGTCATGCATGGCCGACAAGCAGGCCTCCACGGTGCCCATCCCTGAGGTGCATGGAATGGTGCTGCATGTTCACATGTGATTATACAACAAAGATGTTATTCTGAATAAGGAAACAAAGTTTGGGGAGGATTAACTGCCGTATTCATATAGGACAGTGTTTCTCCGATAGTCACTGTGGACTTGACAATGGTTTCAAAAGAGATAGTTCTAGTTGCAGCACGAGAAGGTTTAGTGGGAGTGACTTTCACTTGAAAAGGTGCAATGAAGTTTTGTTGCTAGTTCTCCATAGTAACATTTTGGAAGCTACTGGATGTCTATAGTAGCGCTCCAGATCCCTACATCTTCAGGTGCTCAAAGCAGGAGATGACCAGAGAGACCACAGGGACAAAGGAATGAAGAACGATATTCCATTTTTATTATGTTTGGCCAGAATGGGCAGGGGTGACCACCCAACAAGTTTCACCAATTAGAGGACTGGTACAAAAGCAGGAAGACCCTCTACTCACCTTGGGACTCTCATGTAAGCAGAAAGACCCCCTTCTCACTGCCAAGCAAGTTTCACCAATCAAAGGGTGAATCTAAAAAATCTAAATTTTTATCTTTGTTGTTTTAAATCTGTATTTTAAACTCCTGTACTGCTGCTAGGTTTTATTGTGGTTGTATTGTTATATTGTGGTTTTAATGTTCTATATATTTTAAATTGTTTTATTGTGTGTTGTTTGGTTTTAATTTCTGTGAACCGCCCAGAGAGCTTCAGCTATTGGGCGGTATAGAAATGAAATAAATAAATAAATAAATAAATAAATAAAGGGTGGCACATAAGCAGGAAGACTATTATTATTATTATTATTATTATTTTCTCAGTCCATTTCTCTTTAAAAAGACACAAGGCATCATACCAAAAAAATTAAAATATAGAAAACATAAAAGAGCTAACATACTTCCATTAAATTACCAAAACATAATACAACAACTAAAACATTAGTACAGAATAAAAAGCTCATCATATGTCTTCAGATGCCTGGGAGAAGAGGAACGTCTTGACCTGGCACTGAACAGATGACAATGTTGGTACCAGCCATGCTTCACTGGGGGGAGCATTCCAAGTTGGGGAGCCACCACTGAAAAGGCCCTCTCCATTGTTACCGTTCTCTGAACCTTCTATGGAGGAGGCACTCTGAGGAGGGCTTGAGAAGTTGATCACAGTGTATGGCTAGGTTCATATAAGGAGTTGGACAAATGGAAACCTTTGGTCACTTCTTGGACTAGAGATGGGGCTAGAAAAGTGTTAACTACAAGGAGATAGCTTTGCCTAAAGTACTATGCAGGTGTTTCCCTGCACATATGTAGGACTAAAGTGAGAAGGGAACATGGGTGTGCATATAAGAACCTCCCTCCCAACATGCCAACATGCCAGGCTGCTGTTCAGATGTTCATGCTTTGAGCATGAAGGTCTGAAAGGACTCTCTGATTGGGTTCACATGTCACTTTAAGCCATAGTGGTTTAGCTTATAAGCTACTGTATCGACCACATGATTGGACAAATAAGCTGCTGTGCATAGCTTATTTTCCCCACCCTTGCCCCTCCTCCCTCTACAGTCCTCCCGCTTTGCCAGGATGGTGTCCCAGCTTCTTTTGCGCTGGATACCACTCCCCACCTTTTCACCACAGTTCCTCCCTCCAAGCTGCCCAAAGGAGTGAAAACCCTGTTTGCACCAAAAAGGGGGTGGCATCTATAAATCCTTGGAAGTTTGCAGGCTTGGGACAAAACTTCACACACAGCTTCCCCTAGTAGGGCGACACCTGATGCGCCACCAAAATCCTGTGTCCCTTTTTTTCCTCCACTCCTCCCCCCCTCCACTGGCAGTAGCGCACTTTGACAGCTCCTTATTTTTTTGCTTTGCAGTATGTAGCAGTATCATGGTAGCACTATTTCACAGTTGTACACTTGGGAGATAGGGCAATTGGCGCTATACAAAGCAGCTTCTTATTTTTACTCTGCACTATGTCGTGGTAGCAAAGTACCACTTTTTGATGTCCCGGGGCAGTTAAGATTTTGTCATTGGCTATCTGTACGTGGTTGCTAGGCAGATCTCAGAAACAGAGATCTGCCAGCTGGAGCAGCGTGGCAGGAGCAGTTTTGACCGCTTTTGTCAAGCAGATCTGTAGGAGATCTTTAAACCACTCTTTAAGCCACTGTGGAACACTAGATGACACAATGGTTGAAATAAACCTCACTGCAGACCATGGCTTATCGAAGTGGCTTATTTTAGCTTAATAAGCCACCCTGGCAGGGGAAAACCACTCACAGATGACATGATAAGCCATGGTGGTTTATAAGCTATTGTAAGTAGCTTATAAACCACCATGGCTTATTATGAGGTACAAACATAGTCTGTAAGTGTGTTTGACTGAATGTGCTTACAGAGCTCCTGTGAATGGAAAGCCTGTTAATGCAGGGGTTCTAACCATGGGAGATCTGTATGTGCATCCAATTAAATGTGGTTACAGAGGCCTTTTCAGACCTTTGGACACAAAGGTTTAAACACCAGCTGGGCATGTGGGGATGTTGTGGGGTGGGGCTTAGATGCATGGCCACACCCCCTCCCCACTTTAGCCTTACATGTGTACAGACACATGGCTGCATAAAGCTTATCAATGGGAGACTTGTAGATTTGGAAGTCCCAGGAAAAGCATGTGGTCATCCAAGTGGGCTATGGATGATAGCATTCAGGACAGGGTTGCTTACAGCATTAAAGAAATGGACACTGTCACAAAAACTACCAAACAATAATGAAGCAATAAAGCAAATCCTAGGTGCAGCAGATAAAACCAATTAAAAACATTGGCCACATTTGGCAGAAACCCATGCATTCATACTACACACATTCTCTTATCATTTGGAGAACATTCTGCTAGGGCTGTTCACCGCCTTGGTCCAAAGCCCGAATAACGAGTCAAAGCAGGCTGCTTCGAAGGTGCCTCCATGTGATACAAAGTGGGGCGGAATAGCAACGAGGCACCCTGGAGCGAAGCAGGTTGTATACAAAGCATATCATCCGACTTGGTGATTCGTTCTGAGCAACCCAGACAGCCTGGCACCAAAAGTATCAACTTGAGAAAAGTTCAGCGAGGAGTTGAGGAGGAGGGAGGGGGAAGGGAGGAGGAGGGTGAGGAAGCTATTTTTAAAGGGGAGACTCCCAAAACCACAATCCAATCACAGAGCACATCTGCCTCCACAGACTGAGCCAGAAACATCATGGATCCGCCACTCATTGGCACAGTCATGGTGCAAAAATAGGGATCTGAGGCAGGGATCCTCTTGATTTCATATGATTTCTCACACCATTTGAGGTGAAGCAGAAGATCTGAGATTCTTAGTGTGCATACTTGGACAAAGATAAGTTCTGTGCTTTGATGGGGGGGTGGATTGGGCCAATGTAAAAATTCAGAGGATCCATATTGAATTGGGCGTCTTATCCATGGCTTTATAACAGCTATGAAGCCCTCAAATCTATGTTTTTTGTCACTCTCTCTGTGGGCATAGATGTGCTCTGTGATATGACGGTGTCTGGGGTTATCTTTCTTGTAAAAATCATGAGGACCCCTAAGGATCCTTGCCTTGAATCCATTTTTTTCCACTGTGGCTGCACCCATGAGTGGCGGATCCATGATTTTTCTGGTACAGTCCATGGAAGTAGATGTGCTCTGTGATATGATGGTAGTTTGGGGGATTTGCTCTATAAAAATCATATGAAATCATGAGGATTCCTTTTCAATTTTATGGCTCCTCATTTTACTCAGTCCCCTTTGTGTTTACTGCTCTTTTTCCCAGCACAATCATATGTCTGTCTGCTTGGAAGTAACTCCCATTGTGGTCAGTGAGGCTTGCTCCTGAAATGCAGGTGCATCTGGACTTTCAGGGGAAGGTAGGAGGAAAGGGGGGAAGCCTCTCTTACTGGTTAAGCAGCCTCTGCCAGTCAGATGACATTCACCCCCACCCCCACCAGGAAGTATGTTCTGTGAAGCGATTTTTGCTGGTCCGGAGAACCTGCTCATGGAGCCCTACACGGACCACATTGCAGCAAAGCTGATTCCTTTTAACTTAAAATCCAGTACTCCTCCATAGCTTCTCCTTCTGTTGTCGTGGAAACACGGCCATAGATAGCCAAGCAGGCAGGAGGAGGAGGAGGAGGCGCTGAGAGGTAAAGATCTTTGCTTTGAGAGTTTTTGTGTAAAAACTCAACTTTCAGCTGCCCCTACCACAAAGAGTACTGGGCCAAACTGTCTGAAATTTGGCAGGTGGGATCCCCTCCATGTCGGCAGAGAGTCCCTCATGTGTCTTGTATTTACCATGAAAACCAAAAGAGTTATGGCCATTTGTGTTTTCCCATGCCAGTCAATGGGAAAACACCCAAACTGAGTGGTCCGGATATCTGAATCTCACTTCAGATCTGGAACTGAGTCAAAGCAGACAGGGTCCAAATCAGTCCAAGTCAAAGTGGGACTAATTAGGAGGGTCTGAAGCAGCATCCGAAGCAAAGCGGGGGAGGATCTGTGCACAGCTCTACATTCTGCCAGTAACTTTATACACACCAGGGCACTGAAAACGCTAGGATAGTCATGATGGGAGTGGGATATTACACCCCAGATTCTTTTGCAAATTAAATACTGCAACTCACTGGGGAGTATGCATTGCATCCCTCTCTTTTCTAAATTCACAGAGTCACTGCTAGGTACAGGTAGTAACAGAACCTGTCTCTTTTCTTCAAGCTTGAGAGAGTTTTGCTCTTTTATCCTAAGAGTCCATGGAGTTTAAATTCCCAGAAGGAGCTGAACTACTGGGTACCAGAATGCACTGAGGAATGATAGGTGATCAAACATACTGCTGACCAGGAGAAAGAGATCCAGCTCATTTTTTTCTGCCTCATAAGCAATCTCAAAATAAGGTCAAGTCAGAATGATGCCTTTCATACTCACACACACAAAAAGAGCATAGGAGTGTTAAAGTCCTTTCCCTTCATGCTCATAGCCTGCTGAAAGCTGACACTGTTTGCCAGCAAACAGACTTCATGTGTCTGAAGACTAAGTAAGGCCTGCAGGATTTTTTATATTATTTATATATAATTCAAACACTCTTATATTCTTATTCAAACACTCTCAAACACTCTGCTCTTATATTATTCATATGTGTGTATGCTTTATGGGTGGAATTGACCTCCCCTATTATTTTGTATTGTGCCCTGGGCATCAATTGGATTCCATGGAGAGTCATTTGACAAATGGAGTCTGTAGTGTGGGGTGAAACAGTGTCCCACAAGCAGCACCGATGCCCACTCTCCAGCCACCTGAGGTGGGAGAGCACACAGGCGCCACTGCTGCCATTCCATCCCCCCGTTGCCACCGACTCTGTTTCCCTCCCTCCTCTCCCCATTCACCTTCCCCCGTTGCCACCATGTTTTCCACCCCCTCCCTATCCCATTCCTGATGCCTATGCTCACTCTGTGGAACCTCTCAGAGTGACCAGCCGGTAGGTGCACACTCCGAAGAGTTCTGAACTCTCTTCAGAGAGCTAGCCAGACCCAAATGCCTCTTTCTGAGGGGTCCTTCCTCAGATCCAAGCACTGCAGGAGGGATGTCCCAGGAGATGGCCTGTACCAGTGGGAGAGGTCATTCAGATCTTTGGAGTGAGTCACCATCAATATGCTGATGACATCCAGCTCTATTGCTCTTTGTCACCTCACACTAAGGAAGCAGCTGAAACTCTGAACTTTGCCCGGTTCAATAATGGGCTGGATAGGGATGAGCATGTTAAACCATGACAACATGGAGGAACTGTTGGTGACTAGAAAGCCTGACTCAGTGATCAGGATTCAATCTGTTCTGGAAGAGGTTGTGCTCCCCCTGAAGGATCAGGTTTGTAGCTTGGGGGTGTTCATTGATCTTACATTCTCCCTGGTTTTTCAGGTGGCCCCATGGCAAGGAGTGCATTTACACAATTACGTTTGGTATGCCAGCTGTGATCATTCCTGCTGAGTCAGTCTGTCTTCTTGGCAACAGTTATCCATGCTTTAGTTTCATCATGGTTAGATTTGGCAATGCACTCTTTGTGGGGCTACCCTTCAAGAGGGTCCAGAAGCTAAGTGGTGCAAAATGCAGCAGACAGGCTGCTAACCAGTGCAAGGTATCGAGACCATATTATACCTATCATGAAAGACCTGGACTGGTTGCCAATTGCTTTGCAGGCTCAATTCAAGGTGTTGGCTTTAACCTTTAAAGCCCTAAATGGCTTAGGGCCTAGCTATTTAAGGGACTGCCTGTCTCATTATGAACCTCAACCTACCTAGGTATTAAGAATTGCAGGAGAGGCCCCTTTGAGGGCACCATTACTCACAGGGGCCGGAACCCTCTTGGGATACACTCCCCATCCCCAGGGAATGTGTTGGTGCTATAGCTTCTGAATTTGCCACTGCAGCAGGGGAAGAACAGCAATTTTGCAAGGACACAAGGCATGTAGGGAGCGCACACCTTGCTTCCAAGCAGAACCATGCTTCTTCCAGGATGCTTCCAAGAACATGATTCTCCTGAAAACAAGGTGCACACTGCCCACGTGCCTTTTTCTCTCTGCAAAATTGCCATGGTTTTTGCCATGGGAACACAGGGGAGGCACAAAAACGGCCATGGGGAGCATGTGTTGCCCACCCCTGGTGTACAGCCATCACTTTCTCAGCACTTCATGATCCACAGCTGAATGCGTAAGCTGCTTCTGTGGAAATCTATTCAGTTTTAGGTGTCTGCGAAGATGATCTGTGCTGCCTGTTACACACACACACACACACACACACACAGAGAGAGAGAGAGAGAGAGAGAGAGAGCAGTCATCATTTGGTGTTTTACACCCCCAGGTTGGGAGAAACACTTTCACTATTCTTTAACGAACCTGCCTGTGTGCCCAAAAAGCTGTTGGGGTGTTTTAAAAAGTAGCTATTTGTATTTAAACAATCTTCATTATGCATGGTAAGTGAAGTGCCCAGGTGGTGGTGGTGGGGGGTTAGTGGCAAGCCCTAATCAAGTACCTTATCCGCAAACCCACACTTCCTCCTCCAACAGATTGCTCATTTGACTGAGGTATACATCATTTGCTGGGATATTGGCCAATTTCTGATAATCAGACTGTAAAATCCATCATTTGCCCTTCCATGAGTTAAACAAGGGCCTCTTTTAACCTTCCATCCAAATCACTGCTGTGATCTGTGATCATATCCAAATAACATATCTTTGAGAGCGGCTTTCAAGAGAGGCAGTACTATAGCACAGTATGTGCGGTAAAGTGGGCGTTCACTTTTATTCCTAAGCTGGCTCGCACAGCGTTTCAACGGGAGCCACTTTAGAGCTTTGTGTTTCCACCCATTAGCAAAATAGAAGGCAAACCCAAGTTCTCTTCAAAGAAACTATGCATGATGTCAGTGAGAGATGGTTTGTTTGCAGAAAATGAGCTCTCTGTTATGGAGCTCAGCTTTTTGTAGCAGGAGCCAGCCCAAAATCTTTGCTCTGCTCTTTTATTTATCCAGTTACAAAGGAGAAAGGAGAAAAAATATTGATAATTCATAAAATTGTACTTTTAACCATACATGTAATGGTAGCTATATTTTAAGCATATTTAAACCATATTTAACCATAGCTTAAATAACCTAAATAAATAAATATAATTAACATTATATTTATTTAATAGATTTATAGCCTGCTTTTGGGGATTTAAAAAAAAAGCTCCTTAAAAAGTGGATTACAACTTGGTTAAAAAAATAAAAAATACATAATTGAACCCTTAAAAGCATATTGAATATATAAATCATTAAAATAATTAATAAAGTATAACAAATAAAATAGCAGCAGCAGCAGTAAAACAAAACAAAACACACGTTAAAAGCAAAGCACACTAAAATTAGCCATATGTGTACTTGAATCCAAGTGTATCTTGATAACTGACTATGAATATAATTTACAATGCAAATAAGTATTTTTTAATGGACTAGACACCATGATTTGGGTGCTTCATTTGAACCGTGGGGAAGCATCCATGACTCTCCAGATAACACAGTACTTGTTAACACTCCGCATATAAGGTATGTTGTTGTTCAGTCATTAAGTCATGTCTGACTCTTCGTGACCCCATGGACCATAGCATGCCAGGCCTTCCTGTCCTCCGCTCTCTCCCGGAGTGTGCTCAAGTTCATATTCATTGCATTGGTGATGCTATCTAGCCATCTCATCCTCTGCCGTCCCCTTCTCCTTTTGCCTTCAATCATTCCCAGCATCAGGGTCTTTTCCAGGGAGTTTTCTCTTTGTATTAGGTGGCCAAAATATTTGAGCTTCAGCTTCAGTATCTGTCCTTCCAATGAGCACTCGGGGTTGACTTCCTTTAGGATGGACTGATTTGACCTCCTTGCAGTCCAGGGGACTCGTAAGAGTCTTCTCCAGCACCACAGTTCGAAAGCATCAATTCTTCAGTGCTCAGCCTTCCTTATAGTCCAGCTCTCACAGCCATACATTACTACTGGGAAAACCATGGCTTTGATTATACGAATCTTTGTTGGCAAGGTGATGTCTCTGCTTCTTACTATGCTGTCTAGGTTTGCCATAGCTTTCCTCCCAAGGAGCAAGTGTCTTTTAATTTCATGGCTACAATCACCGTCTGCGGTGATCTTGGAGCCCAAGAAAATAAAATATGTCACTGCTTCCATTTCTTCCCCTTCTATATGTCAGGAAGTGATGGGGCCACATGCCATGATCTTAGTTTTTTTAATGTTGAGTTTCAAACCAGCTTTTGCATTCTCCACTTTCACCCTCAACAAGAGGCTCTTTAGATCCTCTTCGCTTTCTGCCATTAGGCTGGTATCGTCTGCATATCTGAGGTTGTTGATAATTCTCCCGGCAGTCTTAATTCTGACCTGTGATTCATCCAACATGATGTTTCTCAATATGTGCTCTGCATATAAGTTAAATAAGCAGGGCGACAATATACAGCCTTGTCGTACTCCTTTCCCAATTTGGAACCAATTGGTTGTTCCATGTCTGGTTCTTACTGTTGCTTCTTGACCCTCGTACAGGTTTCTCAGGAGACAGGTAAGGTGGTCTGGTACCCCCATCTCTTTCAGAATTTGCCACAGTTTGTTGTGATCCACACAATCAAAGGCTTTAGCATAGTCAATGAAGCAGAAATAGGCGTTTTTCTGGAATTCTCTTGCTTTCTCCATGATCCAGAGAATGTTGGCGATTTGATCTCTAGTTCCTCTGCCTCTTTGAAAACCCGCTTGTACTTCCGGTAGTTTTCGGCTCACATACTGCTGAAACCTAGCTTGTAGGATTTTGAGCATAACCTTGCTGGCATGTGAAATGAGCGCAATTGTACGGTAGTTTGAACACTCTTTGGCATTGCCCTTCTTTGGAATTGGAATGTAAACTGACCTTTTCCAGTCCTGTGGCCACTGTTGAGTGTTCCAAATTTGTTGGCATATTGAGTGCAGCACTTTAACAGTGCTGCACTCAATATGCCAACAAATATTGTTGGCATATATGACAGTATGATACTGTCATACTGAATGAAATCTGCATTCAGTTGGATATATCTTCTCCTTTCTTCCTTGCTTTTCATTTCCCTTCTTTCCTCAGCTACTTGTAAAGCCTCATCAGAAAGCCACTTTGCTTTCTTGCATTTCTTTTTCTTTGGGATGGTTTGAGTTGCTGCCTTCTGAACAATGTTACGGACCGCTATCCATAGTTCTTCAGGCACTCTGTCTATCAGGTCTAATCCCTTAAATCTATTAATCACCTCCACTTCATATTCATAGGGGATATGATTTAGGTCATACCTGAATGTTTTAGTGGTTTTCCCTACGTTCTTCAATTTCAGCCGAAATTTTGCCACAAGAAGCTCATGATCTGAGCCACAGTCAGCTCCAAGTCTTGTTTTTACTGACTGTATAGAGCTTCTCCATCTTTGGCTGCAAAGGACATAACCAATCTGATTTCGATATTGACCATCTGGTGATGTCCATGTGTAGAGTCACCTCTTGTGTTGTTGGAAAAGCGTGTTTGCTATGATCAGCATGTTCTCTTGGCAAAACTCTATTAGCCTTTGTCCTGCTTCATTTTGTACACCAGGGCCATGCTTACCTGTTATCCCAGTTATTTCTTGACTTCCTACTTTAGCATTCCAATCCCCTATGATGAAAAGGACATCTTTTTTTGGTGTTAGTTCTACAAGGTGTTGTAGGTCTTCATAGAACCGATCAACCTCAGCTTCTTCGGCCTCAGTGGTTGCGGCATAGACTTGAATTACAGTGATGTTGAATGGTTTGCCTTGGATTCATACTGAGATCATTCTATCGGTTTGAGATTGTACCCCAGTACTGCTTTTCCCACCCTTTTGTTGACTATGAGTGCTACTCCATTTCTTCTGAGGGATTCTTGCCCACAGTAGTAGATATGATGGTCACCTGAATTAAATTCGCCCATGCCTGTCCATTTTAGTTTGCTGATTCCCAAGTCATCGATGTTCAATTTTGCCATCTCATGTTTGACCACCTCCAGCTTACCTTGATTCATTGATCTGACATTCCAGGTTCTTAAACAATATTGTTCTTTACAGCATCAGACTTTCTTTTCACCACCAGACACATCCACAGCTGAGTGTCCTTTTGGCTTTGGCCCAGCCACTTCACTCTTTCTGGAGCTACTTGGAAATTCCCTCTGCTCTTCCCCAGTAGTATATTGGACACCTTCCGACCTGAGGGGCTCATCTTCCAGCGTCATATCTTTTAGCCTTGTGATATGTTCCATGGGGTTTTCTTGGCAAGAATACTGGAGTGGGTTGCCATGTCCTTCTCCAGTGGACCACATTTTGTCAGAACTCTCTGCATGACCTGTCCATCTTGGGTGGCCCTGCACGACATAGCTTATGGCTTCACTGAGTTATGCGAGCCCCTTTGCCACAACAAGGCAGTGATCCATTAAGGGGATATAAGGTATACATGTAGAGAAAAGTGGAGCCATGTCTGCTGGTTCTGCCCCTTACATTCTCGTACCCAATGGCCTCACCCCTGATACAGTGTCTCATACAGCCCAGCCAATTAGGAAGAAGCAGCCACACTGCTTTAGAGCATCAGTGCTTCCCTCGGCCTGTACTTCCCAACATGGAGGCAATTCTTCTGACTTCTGACAGGATAGTTTTATCCAACCACCAGCAGGGCCAGGTAGAAACATTTTGGTTACATTCTGTCATGTACCCCAAATCATCATCCTCAGAGGAACCAGACCCCTTGTCTTCAGAAGAAGAGGCTCCAGAGTTAATCGTTTAGGGAGAAGACTTGGCCATGGAAAGGTGTCATGAGGGTTCTACCTTCCCAGGATCCAGTCCTCCAGAAAGATCCCAAGGATTGGCTCCCCTGGATCCAGAGGTGGTCACATTAACATTTTCAGACTCTGAGGACTCGCCCCATGAAGACACTAGAATGCCACAGCCACTCCAATGTCATTGCAGCCTAAGATTAGCTAAAACTTGCCAGACCCCTTTAAGAGACAAAGTTCAATCGGTATGGAGATGGGGCCAACCAGCCTAAAGGCAGCCAAACTTTTATTTAGGGCTCAGTCTTACTCTGCTCCTTGTTGGAGCAGCATAGAGACAACCCTTTCTGGCTTCCAGCCACAGCACCACTTGGACAATTCTGTTGTGCTTATCTATTCATATATGGCTTCCTGAGAAACCTACCCCACCTGGAGCTCTGCTCAAGATCTGACCCACAGTAGGGATGGGTGAACTCCCTGATGTCTGGTCTGGGGGTGGGGGTCTGCCATGGGGAAATCCAGGCTGCTTGGGCCCGCACAGATTTCCCTGGAGCCCCAGTGCTTCCACCAGATTTCACGGGGCAGTTCTCCAGCAGTATAAAAGGTGTGATAGAATTATGGCTGTAATGGGCTGTAAACAGCAGTAATTTATGCAGACACAGGTGCTTTACGGCTGCAAATGGCACAAAATATGCCAATTATGGCCATAATTTTCCCATGATAGGCTAATGACAGTGGCCGTTAGCCTCTCGTGCCTTGTGCAATGCTGGAAAGCTGCCCTGAGGTGCTTGGAGCCAATCAGATGCAAACTCTGCAGGTCAGATTCTTGGGAATCCATGCTCATTGGAGTCCACAGTAGATTTCTCCAGCATCTCTAACCCATAGTAGAGACTTGCAACCCAAGGGTACAGTAACATGAAGACCTCGCTACCACTGATGCAATGCAGGACCACACCCTGAGATGGTACACATTTCTACATTAATAAAGGGAAGGGAGTCTTTTTCAACTACTCTGCCCTGTCAGATAATTTGGGGTCTCTTGATTGGCTCTATTTGATTTGACCCCTTTATTCTATGAATAGATCACAACTGGTAAGGCAGGTTCAGTCTGACTGTGCAGAGGCATTGCAGTGGTGTGTTGCTCTGTTACGTTCTGTTACTGTTTATTTTTACATCACTTTTAAGCACTGTACAAAAGAAGTTAAAATACATAACAAAACCCAACTAATAGAATTACAAAGCAAACTGATCAACAGACAGCAATTAAAATTTTTAAAAAATTAAGAAGCAAACAACAAAAAGCAGCCATCATGGGATAAAAGGGGGGCCCCTCAGTCATTACAAAAAGGCCCAGTGGAAGAGAACAGTCTTAATCATCAATCAGATCAAAGAAAGGGAGAGAGCCAGATTTCATTGCAGGAAAGGGAACTTAGGTACCACTGCTGAGAAGGTCCTATCCCATCTACCCACCAGTCTCACCCAAGGTAGTAGTGGGACATGAAGCAGAGTCCCCTCTGAAGATCTCGGCAGGCAGGCAGTATCATATAGATGTAAGCATTCCTTCAGATCACCTGGATCCAAGTTATTTAGAGGTAATAACCAGCACCTTGAATTGGTCTCCAAAAGGAACTATAAACCAGTGCAGATCAAGAAGTATTGTGGTAATATGCTCCAAATAATGTGTCTACAATACCACCCATATACCACGCTGGCACCACCGCATGTGCAGCCTTACACAGAACTCTTTGAAAGAGTGTAGCCTGGGTGTCACCAAAGCATGGGTGACAATGGCAGCTCTGCCTTCTCCAGGAAAAGTTTCTGCTGGTGCACTCTCGAAACTGAAAAGCCACTCCTGGCCACAGCCACCACTTGACCATTCAGGACCAAAACCAGGTCAGAAGCACTTCCAAAGTACACACCTGAGCAGTGCTACCCCCATCAAAATGGGGCAACTAACCCTTCCTGGGACAGGGTTTCTACTGATCAATCCGGTTAGTTCCCCTTTTATTGACAGGGCAGCAGTCTGTGCTTGTGTTTGCAGGGGTGATTGGATATTTTCTACATTTTCTTCACATTTACTATACGGCTATTACAGTTATAAGTTTCCTAGTGAGTGAGAAGTCATGACACTGAAATAGAAATGTGCATTCAGCAAGAAAGGATGTTCTTGATGAATGGAACAGCCACGTTACAACTACAATGGGCACAATGTGAACTGTATCTTTTTGCCACATGAGCACCTTAGCGCTAAACCTTGAGCGTGTGGTTGCTTCTCCTGGCTGATCACAAAACCTTCTTGAAACCTCCTGATCTTTTTTTTTAGCTTTCCTGTAGTTCACACTATAATGAGTCCTGCTATTATAAGAGCCGTGCTATAGACACGCCCAACATTCCATGAGGCATTTGGTTGGCCTGAACTTGTGAGAGTCTACTGTTATCATCTGTGCAGAGTAGCAGCTGTTTGTGTGTGTTTTTCCCCCTGGCATGGGTGTAAACTGAAAAGCTCAGAATGGCAATATAAAAAGCTTTCCAGCTTCAGAAAAATCCTCTAAGTCAGTGGCAGATGCATGGCTGGAACACCCTCTTTAGGAAGAGTTATTAGCGTGCATGTGATGCGCTCTGTGCATTAGTTTAAGAGGCCGCATGGGTGAGAGTCGTGAGCACAGAACTCTAATAAAGCACTAATTGCCAGAGCGATGCGCTTAGCTCTGTTCTGAATGCCGTTCATCTTAGCAACCTCTTTTGTGCCTGAGACTAAGGAGAGGTGTTAATTACACTGTGCTCATTTCCAAGGCATAGATTACAATGTCTTCCTGCTGCCACCGGAGCAAAGGGGGGGGGGAATAAAGAACATTCATATTTCATTTGGGAGAAAATAAAGCAGTTGAAAATCCCTCCCCCAAAGGACGTTGTTCTTTTGTCTTTTTTTAAATCACACCATTCAGCTTTTGCAAAAGATGCAATTAGTGGAGCTGGCACTGCAAAGGTTCCACGTAGACAGCCCGACTTCTTACCTGTATGTTTGTTAGCAGGCTGCCACAGCCCCAAGATAATCTTCCCCCATTATCTGATTGATTCACTTCAATTCCCACAACAGGAGATTAAAATCCCAGGGAGCATTTTTTTCTTATTGTAGTTTAACCATACAACAAGTTTCTTCCCACTCCCTTTCTTGATCTCTTTTTGCTTCCTCTGATTGGGAGTTGAGACCAAAATACTGGAGATATGGCTTTCCTCATTATGTTTTGCTGACTCTGTTTTTCTAGCTTTGGTCAAGAAGTGCAAAGACAGCATCGGTGTTTGCAAATGAAACAAAGCCTGGTATAAATGCATAAAGAACTCAAAATGAGCTCGGAACAGCTTCTAATCAAAGATAAAGGCCTTTTCCAGGTCAGATTTGATGCAAATCAATTTGCCTGTTTTGATGTATAATGATGTCTAGTCAACAGGAAGCTTGGTGGGATGCAACGTAAAGTTATAAGAGGTGCAGAGCTAAGTTACAAGAGAGATATCATATAATGAGTGGACTAAAGGACAACGTATTTATTCCCGGCAATCAAATCCTATTGCTTTTTCCTGTACAGTATCACTTCAGGCTGTAGATGGAAGCTTCGATATATGAATAATTTTTCATAAAAAAAGACCCCCGCCTGAACATAGAAAAGTAGCATGTCGAACAGAATAACAGGTCAAACATTTCTTCCTGACATCCTAATTTTTGATGTGCAGGGCAGTTTTGTTTTGTTTTGCTTTTACAGTGGGGGAATATTCAAACATGCAACCCCTTGGTGTACAATTAAGGTATGTGGGCTGTGAAGGGTGAAGACCATTTATATTACAGATCTAATGCTTGGAGCTAGTTGGGATTATTGTCCAAGGTAAATGGCAGGAAATTCCCCCATAAAGATGGACTACAAGCCATTAGGAATGTCATTCCAGATGGGGTCATAGCATATCTAGCCACCAAACTCTGCCACTATGCACTCACCTGCAATTACAGCTTTGGTGATAGCATATACCTTCAGATCAATGGCACTGCCATGGGTCCTTACATGGCCCTACAGTATGCCAACATCTTCATGGCTGACTTGGAACAAAGCTTTCTCAGCTCCTGTCCTCAAAAGCCTCTTCTCTACCTGAGATCCATTGATGACATCTTTATTATCTGTACTCATGGACAGGATACCCTGACAAAGTTCCACCAGGACTTCAACTTTCACCCCACCATCTCCCTGAGGCTAGAACAGTCCATGAAATAGGTTCACTTTCTGGATATAACAGTACAACTACATAATGGACATATAAACACCACCCTATACCAGAAACCTACAGAAAGCTATATGTTACACATACCTACATGCCTCCAGCTTCCTCCTAGAACACACCACAAAACACAATGTCTACAGCGAAGCCCTACAATCACATCTGCTCAGACTCATCAGAGTCACAGCTTAAGGATCCAAATCAGACATTTCTAAAGCTGCAGTACCCACCCAACAAAGTGAATAAACAGGGCCAGGCTAACACCCAGGTATAATATACTACAGGACAGACCCAGAAGAGAAAACAACAACACGCCGCTTGTTGTCAGCTATAGTTCCTAGCTAAGCCCACTAAAATGTATCATCAGTAAGGATGGACGGATTGTGTAAAATCCAGTCCATCTGCATTTTGCAGATTGTCAGGCACCTTTTGTTCTGTTGTCCACTCATCAATGGAATCAGAGTTCTTTTGAGTTTCCAAATGTGCACAAATTTGCACTTGTGCACATCCACACATGCACAGATCTCCCCAAATGTGCATTTCATGCCTTACCCTATGGGGGAACTGCACATTTTTTGCTGTTTTTTAAATTGTGTATTTTTCTATTACTAAATTTGTGCAAAATTCCAGAAAGTTAGAAAAACATTTCACAAGTCCATGGACTCCGCCTGACGGGGGGAAAGCCAGTCCGCTGCAGAATCTGTGGGTCAGATTAATAAAAATCCAAACTCATCTGATTCCATTGCAGATTTTTCCGACATCCCTAATCGTCAGTGATTAGGGATCACTAGGCAATGACACTTCCCACGCACAGGGCTTGGGTGGTAGGCCTGTACTTGCTTGCAGACTGCCACCCAATCTAAAAAGGGTACTCACCAATAACAGACCTCACAATGGAACTACAGACATAGGAAACAGACCCTGTGGCAGACCCAGATGCCACGTCAGCCAGAATATGCCAGAATAAATGTATTATGCCAGAATAAATTTGTTAGTCTTTAAGGTGCCACAAGACTCTCATTTTTGCAGGAAAAGCAGTTTCCTAGCCCTCATCTTTTAGAAGTAGGATCACACGTTAAACCCATTTAATGTCTAATCTTGTGTCTTCATTCCAGGCATATGGGGAGCAATGACTGAAGATTGCACATGCAGTTGTGGCATTTCAGTTCTCCATTGCTTATTCTTATTTTCATGTATTTTCCAGAATGGTATGAACTAGACAGGCATTGTTTTCAAATGTTACAAATTTCCAAGCAGAGAGAGAGACAGAATGTAACCTGGAATATTCAGTACAAGGCTTCTTCCAATGTTTGAGAATTTGTGGGGAGGGATTATAAAAGTGGAAGAAATCCTGCTTCTTCCTGCAGTGCTCAAGCAGTCTTAGGGGCAAGAGCCCTACTGCATCAATCACTCCAAACCAGATATTAGGGCTGTGTACGGAACCCCCAATCTGCTTCAGATGCTGCTTCATATCATCCGAAGTGACCCTTATCTGCCTCGGACCAATTTGGACCCCCTCCACTTTGACTCAGATCCAAATCCGAAGCAAGATTTGGATATCCATATCGCCCATTTTTGGTGTTTTCCCATTGACTTGCATGGGACAACACAAATGGTCATAACTTTTTTAGTTTTCATGATACAGGCATGAACTTTGGAGACCTCTCCACCCCCCTGGAGAGGAGGCCACCTGCAAAATTTCAGACAGTTTGGCCCAGTGACATTTGTGCTATGCAGAGTTAAAATCTGATGTTTTCCATAGAAACTCTGAAAGCAAAGAGCTGTAACTTCTCCCTGTTTCCAAGCATGCACGTGACACCTTGGCCTCTCCCAGACCATCTCACAGGCGTCACATGCCCCAAACCCTGTGCAGTTTGGCCCACTGGCTTGTGTGCTAGGCACTGGTGAAATTTGAGTTTTTCCAGGAAAACTCCCCAACCAAAGAGCTGTAACTTCTCCATGTTTCCACACACGCCCATGAAACCTTGGCCCCTCCCAGCCCCCCTCGTGGCATCCCACTTGCCAAATTCCAGGTACTTTGGCCCACTGGCTTGTGTGCTAGGCTCCGGTTGAATCTGATATTCCCAGAAACTCAGACCAAGCTCAGAAGGGAAAGTGTGTTGAAGCAGAGGTCCCTAATCTCTGCTGCAGGTTTCTTTGAAATGCAAAATAAACATTATTCAGAAGAATCACCAGCTCAGCCTCTCTATGGCTGAATACTCACATTACCTGGCAGGTGGGCTGGAAGAGGGTTTTTTTTATATACTTTTCTTTATTTCCAGCATACCCTAAATGAGTATTTTGAATGTATTTTACTCAGTGGTTGCTGCTCTGGGCGCAGCTAAAGTTTGATTTTCTCCACAAAAGCTAGGGACAGGAAAGACTGTGGGGAAGGGGGCGCGGTTGTCGTCTCAGAGATTTCTGCTTCTAAAAGGGCTCCACCACCTCTGAGGTGAGTTAAACCTGGAGGAATGGCGGGATGAGCACAAGTAAAAGCCAGAGGGCAAATCCTTTCTGGAGAAGAGGAAACATTTGGACAACTGGGCTCCCCTGAGCTGGTGTGCATTTAAATGAAAGCTCAGAGCCAGGCGGAGATAGGCAGGCGGAGGTGGGCAGAGGGAGGCTGGCAGAGGCAGGCAGGCTGGTGGAGCCTGGGGTAGGCCGGCAGGCTTGCAGAGCCTGGGGTAGGCGGGCAGGCAGGCTGGCAGAGCCTAGAGGAGGCAGGCAGGCTGACACAGGCTGGCAGAGGTAGGCAGACTGGCGGACCCTACCAAACGTCCATCAGCGGGCTTCCCTCTTCCATTACAGAAGGAGATGCTGCTCCGCCTTGGGCAAGAGTGTGACTACTGCACCTGCCCATGCCAGCCTCCTCGAACAGTGACCTCCGAGCAGTACTGCAACTGGCCTCCGCGCTCTGCTACCCTACTCCACCGGGACGCAGTATCTGGACTAGGGGACAAACAGGTTGCCTAACGGTGCTGCTGCTGAGAGCAGCACCACGCCCACCTCTGCCCCTGCCAACACCCCGAAGATGCATTGGATTGCTATGCCACACATTGGAGTGTTACTGGGATAAGAAGGTAATTTATAAATACTATGTGTCTCGTGCTTTTTCAACACTGCCTTGAAATCTGGACATATAGTGTTCGTGGAACAACAACCTAGCATGCGCACACACTCGGGCACGGTTACACAAGAGATAAAGAAAAGCAGAACTACCTAAGCAAATGACAGGTGTCTTTAATTTATTGTTTTATATTTCATGTTCTTTTATGGAAGGCAGGGTAACTTCAAGAAATACAGGACAGCGCAGGTGGTAAGATAGCCAAGAGAAATCAAACAATATTTTTTTAAAAACCTTCTTTAATTTCTGTTTTGGGAGGAACAACACAGAGAGAAGACGCAGATGGTTCACTTCAGCATGGGGGGCGTGTGTAACACTATGCACATAGGCTGCTATAATATGCCTTTCTTTAAGAATTTAGAAAGCAAGGAAGAACTAAATGCTTGCATATGACTTAAAAAGTGGGGGTGGGGATGCCCAGAAGTCAATGTTTGCTTTAAAAAATTGAAATAAGACTGGGTTTTTAAAAACCTAAAAGAGACAGAGTTGACAGACAAAAATAACAAGGAAATTGAATGGAGAAAGCAGAAGTGAGTGTCAGCATAAACAAACACAGGAATGGTGTGGGAGGGGAGAGCATAGCAGCAACAAGCAAGGAAAAGTTATGTTAGTTTGAAAAATTATGGAAAGGAGAGATGAATTTAATCAAATACAAATAACAAACGAGTTGGAAGTAGAAAGGAATAGGAGAAGACAGCTGGAAGAGGTGCTCCAAAAGACACCGTCCCAAGGGGATAGACAAGCAAGGAGTGAGGGAATGCTCCCAGTACAACCAAGCTGTTTCTGTTTAATTTAAATTTTGAGGAAAGCCTAATGGCAATCAAAATCAAATAAATTGAAGGACAACTCCTAGGAATGCATGCGTGCACACACACACATGATCATCTACCCACACCAGCCCCCTCCCAAAGGCACAGCTAGCGCAATAACCAAACATGGCCTTTCGCTGAAGTACATATACCCCTTCCTCCACCACTCTCTCTGATTGGAGACTGCTGGCATCAGTTCTGGCTGAGAGTTCCTATTCACCAAAGCACACTCCCTCCTCTTCCTGTGCTTGCCTTCCCGCCTCCCCTCACCTTCCCGTGTCCACTCGCTTCCCCCTCTCTCCCTCCCTCCCTCCCTCCCACTCCTCCTCCTCATGCCCCTCTGCATGAACATTCAGAAGTTGATACATTTTGAAGACAGCCTGTCTGGGCTGCTCAGGCATTAAGTAGAGCTCCGTATATATGAGGCGGAGGAAGCGCTCCATAGGGGGGGGCGCTTTGCCCTGGGGCACCTTGGTACTTCTCTGACCTGCCTCATATCACAAGGATTTTGTTCCGAATAAGCCCGCTTCACCTCATTATTCTTAAGGAGCGCCTCCAGCAGCACCAGACAGGCCGCTTAACAAGATCAGCCTCGGATGGCCTTCTCTCTGCCCCGTCAGCCAGGACAGCTAGACTGGTGGGGACGAGGGAGAGGGCCTTTTCTGTGGTGGCCCCCACTCTGTGGAACTCCCTCCCTAGGGAACTCCATCATGCCCCCTCTTTAATGAGCTTCCATCATGCATTAAAAATGTGGTTGTTCAGGCAGGCATTTGGGGTGGGTTAGGGTATTTTAGAAAATGTTTTTATTGTAGAATTTTATTGTTTTAAACTGTTTTTATTGTATATTGTACATCGCCCAGAGTGGCTGGGTGACCAGCCAGATGGGCGATTAATAAATTTAATAATAAAAATTATTCAGGCTTCGTGACAAGGCGGTGCACAGCCGTACCAGATATGGAGGATGTGTTGGGGAAATGGTTAGACAGGGAGTTGACAAACATAGGAAGAACCATCAGTATGGAGGTCAAAAGCTAAAGATCTTCTTTCTGAATCCTGTCTGGCTGCTGGCCTAAAAACAGAAGTTCCCGTATAATATTCAGATCGTCCACCACTTTTGCTTTCTCCTGCACTCTGAACCTCATGGTGAGGGGGTCATGTCTGTACACTTCTCCAAGTTCCCTGGTACTCTCTGACCACCCCTGTGGGAGAAGAGAACTCCCTCCTCCTCCTCCTATGGAAAGAGAATGGGTTGGATCCAATCCTTGCACAAGCAGAAGTCCACTTGTGTAATGGGATTTCTGCTCGCATGATGGGATTTCCCCATCCTCTCTTCTTCCCCACCTCCCATGGATCCTCTGCATGCCCCAGATCTGCTCTGGGGAGTCCCTCAACTCTCAGGAGCAGATTTGGGGAGGCATGGGGTGGGCAGTTATCTGTTCCATCAGCAGTTCCCTCCCGCTGGTGGAACAGTACGACTGCACACAACCCACTGTCACTGGCTGAAGTTCAATGACTGATGAACCATCCAGCATTTGCTTGTCTCCCCCAACAACAACAACAACAACAACAACAGTAGAATCCCAGCTGGCTGCACTTCCTGTCCAGCTGATTTTCTGGAGGGATGGGGAGCAGTGGGGGAGCCCTTTTGCCATCTTGTAATGGCGCTGAAAGCTTTGTTCCTGGCTCCAGGTCCCCTCTGGTCCCAGTCTATCGAAAACCCTGAATAAAACAACATGCAGTTTGTGTAATAGGGTGAATAGTGTTTATCTGTTTTATTTGTTTGTTACATTTATATCCCGCCTTTCCTCCACAGAGCCCAAGGTGGTGTACATGATCCTCCTCCTCTCCATTTTATCCTCACAACAACCCTGTGAGGTAGGCTAGGCTGAGAGTCAGTGACTGGCCCAGAGTCACCCAATGAGCTTCATGGCTGAGTGGGGTTTAGATCCTGGGTCTTCCCAGGCTTAGTCCAACGCTCTAACCACTACACCACACTGGCTCTCTCACTGGTTAAGTTAATGCATCCATCTGTTTTTTCCCCTTTGGGTTGTAAATAAAACCCATAATAAACATTTAGAAAAGAAAATGCCTCCTCTTTTTGCTCTGTCTCACTCCACTTCTTATCCACTAGCGGCGTGCAATTTCCATTAATGCATCCTTCTTCTCCTACTCACTAGCACTCTCCAGCCATCTTTCCCATCCCCGTTATCATACAGTTCCTGAAATAGCCCAAGAAATTCTTAAGTGTTCACTCTGGCAAGCCATCCAATTCCACTTGTACATTCATGCGAAGCATCCCGCTAATGAGGCAAAAGGGAATGTAGGCTGGCGGCTTCTTCGGGCTCAATATCTACTTTAACCCAACACTTGTAAAGTAGGTTGTATAATATTCTGAAGATATTCTTTCAGCTTGATTTCTCCCTGGTGACTTGCCATGCTGATCAATGGTCATCAGACATGTATGACAGAAAAGCAATGTAGCTGCCACTCAGGAACATGCTGCCTGCCTCATTGTCTGCTGAAAAGCCAGACGTGCAATCCAATTGAAAACCCTGAGCCCGTGCATGGAATGGCACATCTCAGTGGCTGTATTGGGAATCAGGTATATGGAGTGTATGATGATTGCCTAAAACACTTTGCTTTACTCAATTACTATGTCTGCCTCTCTCCAGGAAACACAATCACAGTCCTCCTACCAAGCTTTTCGCCACCATAAAACATATCACAAAGTTTTACTGATGCATTAACTGCAATAGAACCTCGGTGTTACAAATACGGAAGTCTGCTTTATACCTCAGCTATATAATTCCGGATGTTCTCCCCACCTGTACTGATGGTCCCATTCTGTTGCCTTGGTAGTTGCTCCACAACTTCCAAGACATTGTACACTTTTAACTTCCGGATGAACAAAAAAATAAGGAATGGATAAGCCAGGGGTGCATAGCCTCAGGTCAAATCTGGACATTTATACTAGTATTTTTTGTATCTTGGTTCTGCCCCTTTTGCTTTTGGCCCTGCCCCATTTTGCCTCAACCTCACCCACCACTGGAATGCAGCCCCAAGAGCTTCTCTGAAATTGAATTTGGCCCTCAGCATGAAAGAGGTTCAACATCAACACCCCTGTTATCAGGGTTTAAAGGTAAAAATCAGCACATTAAATTTTGCTCAGAAAGAAATGGATAACCAATGGAGCCTCTGTGCTCTTGATGTCTTGTTATGCCTTTGGCACCTAACACCCATCAGCAGTCTGATTTCTGCATTCTGGACCAACTGGATTTCCAAACTGCCTTCACAGGCCGCCCCTCACAGAGAGCATTACAGTAGTCCAGCTTAAGGCATGCACAACAGTGGCAAGGTATCTCTCAATTATAATCAGAAGGCTTTGTAAAGCAACCACACACACACACACACACACACACACACTCTGAAGCTTCTCAAATGAAATCAAGACAAGCTATGAGACAGATTACTCACCTATCAGCTTATACTTCTTCTGAATGAGACCTCTGAAATAAAAAATGATATTAAACATGGCAACTGCCATATGAATACTGTACATGTGTAATCAGTGTGATGAATGGGGTGAGGGTAAATCTGCCTTCTGAGGGTGAGCAACAATATCTTTGGAGGAAGTAGCACATCCCATCCAATCAGGCCAGCCTAGGACTAGTGATGTTGGAGAACTCTGCAATGGGTTCAAATGAGTCTGAATTTCAGTGAATCTAACCTACAGGTGCCACAGTGGACCAGCTTTTTTGAGTCACGCAGATTCCAAAGACTGATTTTTTACGGGGGGTGGGGTGGGATTTGTGCATATTTGCATTAGCGCTAATGCGTATTTGCATGAGTGCACAAGTGCACATTACTATATGTCAGAGAAATCTGCAGTGGATTCAAATGAGTTTGGATTTCAGTGAACCTGACCTGCAGCTTTCACAGCAGACCAGCTTTTTCTGAGTCATGCAGATTCCACAGACTGGCTAGGGATGTCAGAGAATTCCGCCACGGATCTTGGTGAGGCTGAATGCCAGTGCATTCGGCCCCCCGAAATCTGTGGCGGAATGGCCTGCCCCCCGCCCCCCCCACAGATCCCCCCCGGGACGAGACTTAACTGGGGTGGATGTTCCGGGCGGCGGCGGCTCCGGCAGCGGCTGCAGCGGCTGGTCTTCCGACCGGCTCCCGCCACCGCCATTTGCAATCTGGAGGTGTTTGGTTTTTTTTTTTTTTTTACAGAGACGTGATAGGCTACGTAAAGATTTACATAGCCTATCACGGCTGGGTTAAAAAAAAACACGCGTACACAAATGGCGGCGGCTATGGCCGCTGCCATTTGCGTTCCTTATTTTTGGCTGTCTTAGTCTACGTAAATATTTACGTAGACTATTATGGCGAAAATAAAGGGGAACGCAAATAGCGCAGCGAGTGCTATTTGCGTTCCCCTTTATTTTCGCCGTAATAGTCTACGTAAATATATACGTAGACTAAGATGGCCAAAAATAAGGAAAGCAAATGGCAGCAGCTGTAGCCACCGCCATTTGCATACGCAGTTTTTTTTTTTTACCCAGAGTCCTCCGCAGCCAGAAATCCAGCTGTGGACAGCTCTGGCCTGGGCCTGGCCGGCTGCTCCACGGAGCCGCCGCAGAGCACAGCCGGCCATCGAGGATTCCGTGGGGGAGGAACGGAACGCCTCCCCCCCCACCATAAACATAATCCGCAGAAAAGTAAGTACATTTCGTACATCCCTAGGTTTCACTAGTGTGAATTAGCACAAATAGAATGAAATTCTGGTAAAGAAAAATCCAATTCTGTCAATGAGTGAATGAAAGCTGCCTGACAATCCGCAAAGCACAGATGAAAAGGATTTACCGAAATCCTTCCATCCCTACCAAAGGCACATATGGACAGGGAGGCAGGTACATATTTATGTGGAGTGGTAAATTTTTTGTACCTAACTCCAAGGCAAACTGTACAGAGTCTACCATGCTGCACTGATATATTGATGTTCGATCTACCTCCTGTCCCAGTCAAGGCCAGAGATAAGAAAGGAGGTTGCAGCTACACAACTCCCAACTTCCCAACATGGAAGTGACTGATACTGGAGGGATGGGGGAAGAGGCTGAAAAAGGACTATGATGGGGGCTCTTTTCTTATGAGCAAGGCAGGAGGGAGCAGAGTGGCCAGGGCTGCACTGTGAGTGTTGGGGAGTAGGACTGGGAGAAACAACAGGAATTGTGGATTAGACCTCTTGTAGGTTGGTCGTACCATTTCTTTTGCAATCTCAGAAGGAGTTTTTGACTTTTTTTCCAGAGCATTCTATTTCTCATTTTTGAGTGTAGCTGGGAAAAGGAGAGTTCAGCTCCAGCCTCACAAAATGGAGCTGCTACTCTCTTGAAAGGTAATGGACAAGATCTCCAGGCCAGTTCACACTGCTACATTGACACAGCTAGATTATTTTCTATCTTTGATGTCATATTTTGTCATCCCACATCCAAAGTGGAGGTGAAGAAGCAATTGTTTGTGGCCCTCTTATGGTGCCAAGGGAGCCCCCAAAGCCCAGAAGCCTCCAACATTGCTCAGGTAGTGTGTGAGAAGTCCCAAGCAATATCGGAAATTCCCATGCCAGTGGGAATTCTTCCTGTCAGTGTTGCTCCAATTTCCAGGAGAGGTGACACTAGTGTAGGGATGTATGAGAATTTTGTTTTTGCTTACAAAACATGTGAGCATCCCCTGTTCAAAGCCCCAAATGCATGTCCGCCAAAAATGTTTGCAAATTTCCAAACGTGTCCTCACGTTTGATTTGCATGACTTTCCCAGTTCAATTTTGTGCAAATTTCCTAATTTGCATAAATTCCCCCTGTAGACCAAATCAGCCCCACTTTAGTCTATGGAGGAAAGTTGCGCAAATCAGGAAATTTGTGCCAATTGAGGAAATCTGCACAAATTTCACATTCAGTCACTGCTTGATTTGTGCAATTTTCCCATTCACGCAGAGCGAGCAGTGGTTCCAAATGGGAACAGGAACCAGGCATGAGACAAGTGGTGAGACCATGTTCAGAGAATCCTAGCCACCTCGAGCACTGCTCGTTCTCCCATTCCTATGCTGGTGTGGGATGGAGCAACAACCTCCCATGTTGCATTACCTAAACAATGCAGGAAGGAGCCATGCTAGAGCCACTAAAGGTCACTTAAGAAGGGGGCCTGAGTATCTATTACAACATATTTATCCTGTTCCAGGAGGTGAGTACAGCCAGGGTTTCAAGCACCAGCAGGAGCTCAGGCCAAAGCAGAAGTTTGACATAAGTAGGGATCATTCAGACACAAACAGATCTTGGACAACTCAAGAGAGATCAGGCAGGATGCTAGCACATGAGGAGGGTAGCCTCAGATGTTGCTTCAGTATTAGTCTCAGGTAAGGTGGCCAGTGCCCTACGTTGCAAAGGACAGTCCTCTATTTGAAAGCATCCTCTGTTTGATGGGTTGCCCGGTCCAAGTCTGATTTAAAGTTGAAGAACCACAAAAGGGGGAGCAGCAGGGGCCTTGAAGTTGCTTATCAGGAGCTAGCACTTGGACAGCAGACTGAACAGGCATGCAGGTCATCTTCCCTGCTTGTATTTCTATTTAAATTATAATAATAATTAATTATAATAATAATTATAGTAATTATTTGTAAATGTGTATCTAGACATAAACATTAGCAGATGAAAATGTTATACAAATCTGTCCTCTTTTTCGGGTGAATCGTAAGTGGCCACCCTAGCAGTCTGGCATTCACTATAGTATTACATAAGCTGCAGCTCAGTCTAGGTGGGTAGCTTCACATCTGGCAGGGAAGGCCTCTGGAATTTAAGGGGGGCTATCTGATTTTTCAAGCATGGGCTCCACCGGCACTGAAGATGTCACAGCTCAGCTGCCCTTTCTGGGGCAGAGTCCTTAGAAGCTGAGGACAATGGCAACACAACCTCCTCAGTCAGAAAGATGGTGGTAGGATGAGCTCTAAGTGTTCCTCATGCTCCAGAGAAAGTGGGGCTGTCTGGGGTCTGTGCTGAGGGTGAGTCAGTCCTCCCTCTGCCTCTTCATTGGAATCTATGACACCCCTCCAAGCATGAGAAGCCCAACCCAAGGGTCATGACCGTGTTGAGAATGCCACCACAAAGACTTCTGGGCCAGTGATGGAGTTCTGACACAGCTACTTTTTCATCTCTACATTCAGTTTGAATTGACAAAACAGAAACTGTGAATTGGTCCACAGCCCTTTGGAATTCCAGGTGCAAGGCATCCCATTCACAACAAAATCTTGTTCTGTGTAATAAGAGGTAAGTCATGAAAAGTCTGATGATATTTGTCTTATAATTGGTGGCATTTTCCAGGTCTACACCATATGTATGGCACATGTCGCCTCTAAAATGTAACGAACTCGGTATCAGGAGCTTACTGAAGAATACCCCCAGGTGCACATTTTCAAAGTCTTGGAGGTCAATAACACATATGTGATTGATTGACCTCAAAACTTTGTGGCAGGAAATCTATCCCATGTCAATCAGGCCAGGAGAGTTGCCATTTTAAAAGGACTGTGATAGATGGGACCAGCAGTGCAATGAAGTGGGAGATGGAGCTCCCATTTTTCACCACAATGTATACCAAAATGTCACTGTATTCATTTGTAATATTCATGTAGATGCTGCTTGCAAGATGTCTCTGCCTATAGTCTTTAAGGCCAGATCCCTCTTTCAGGAGACCTAAGCAGCACATTCAATATATTATTTTCCCGAAGTGTAATTACATTACATTTGCTCTGGATCAAACTAAGCTAAGCTATTAGATTAAACATGTGAGGAAAGCAGGAGTGCCTTTTCATCATAGTCAAGAGCAAGGGCACTGTTTAAGGAGGGCAGTGAGGACAGACGCCCTCTTCTCTGCATTTCACATCTGATTATTCCTCAGGAGCACCAATATCCCCGCTTGTTAAAAAGGTAACAACAAATGTGCACAAGATACACTGCATCTTCACAATTTAATCATGGACATATTCAAGAGCTGCCCTTTGACCCTGTTCATGAATCTTTCCCCCCTCAACTCTCATTCTCTCCATAAAATGAAATGAGAAAGGGTACCCCTGCTGTCAGGGCTGAGTAGAACTGGCTTTTCTTTATTAACTGTCCAAAAAAGAACTTCATTTTGCCCTTGTGTTAGCCTTAGGTCCCAGTCCTATGACTTGGTATAATAGCAAATAACTGCTTAAGATTGATGTGTGTGTGTTCAACATTTGCCGTCCACCCTATCTCAAAATGATTTTTTTAACACACACACACGCAATTTTGTATATAAAAACAGTCAGTCGCTTAGTAAAATGATCCTTTCACAACTGAAAGTGCATTTGTATCTGGATTCTAACCACAGTTGAATTCAGCAGTTACAAATTGGGCTGCACTAACATCATTCTACTACATTGAGTCAGATCATTCCATTTCCTTTTCTGGCCATTCAGATTTGAAATTCTATCTTCAGGGAGTGCTTCACATCATGGAACCAATTACCAAGGGAGGTGGTGGGCTCTCCAACACTGGAGGCATTCAAGACGAGGCTGGACAGACATCTGTCAGGGATGCTCTGGCTTGGATTCCTGCACTGAGCAGGGGGTTGGACTCGGTGGCCTTGTAGGCCCCTTCCAACCCTGCTATTCTAAGATTCTATGATATGGTGAGAAACAGTCACCCCCGACCCAGCAATTAGATTACATGCCTGGACACGTGTTCTATGTTCACAAAAACGCATCGAGCCTGCAATCCTATGCACACTGATGGGTCTTACTTCTGAGTAGACATGCATAGTGCTGCATCATTCATCCTGCTGTCATGAGGGGTGGGAGTGGAGCACTGGTCAGGACATCAGCCCTTCATATCCATCAGTTGGTGTTGTACCAGGGTATGGCGCCTCAGGCCCGGGGGCCAAATCTGATCCAGCCCTCTTGGATTCCCTAGATGCTCACACCTCCTTTCTCTAGCCCCACCCCCTTTTCCCCAAACACGGATCATTTGGTGGTTTCCTGGGTTTTGTACAGTCTTTCCCCCTGTTCTAAAAGGGTGAAATGGCTCTTCTAAGGCTTGGTTATTGGCAATAAGAGCTTTGTGCTAAAATATGCCCCTTCATGGGTCACTGCCTTGTTGTGGCGAAGGGGCTTGTGTAACTCAGTGAAGCCATAAGCTGTGCCATGTAGGGCCACCCAAGACGGACAGGTCATGGCAGAGAGTTCTGACAAAATGTGGTCCACTGGAGAAGGAAATGGCAACCCACTCCAGTATTCTTGCCAAGAAAACCCCATGGAACGTAGCACAAGGCTAAAAGAGATGACGCTGGAAGATGAGCCCCTCAGGTCGGAAGGTGTCCAATATACTACTGGGGAAGAGCAGAGGGTATTTCCAAGTAGCGCCAGAAAGAGTGAAGCGGCTGGGCCAAAGCCGAAAGGACACTCAGCTGTGGATGTGTCTGGTGGTGAAAAGAAAATCCGATGCTGTAAAGAACAATATTATTTAGGAACCTGGAATGTTAGACCAATGAATCAAGGTAAGCTGGAGGTGGTCAAACATGAGATGGCAAGATTGAACATCGACATCTTGGGAATCAGCTAAAATATGCTGGTATTTGTGGTATTTTTTGCTTTTGGCTCTGCCCCTTTTGCCCATTATTAGAATCCTCTAAAACCTTCTCATTTTGGAATGCGGCCCTTGAAGTTTCAAAGAGGCTCTACACCCCTGGTGTAGCTGGTAGGATGCAATGGCAAGCAAATCACAGGTGGAACTAGAGCCAGGAGTGAAGTGCATCTCCACTTAGTGGCCACTGCAATACTATCTGCCATGCATGGCTATCTGTCCCTGCATACTGATGCAAATGTGCTTGATCATCAATTGCCGCAAGTGGTAGTAGCAGCAAGCCAGCCCCCTTTTGCATGTGGGTATTTCTGATGTGATCCTTGTGTAAGGCCATTACATGCTTGTGCCAAATAATCCCCTTTAGTAGTGTCAGACCCACCCTGATGCAGCTCTTCTTTGTTGTCATTTGAAAGGCCCTTTTGATTCCATGAAAGTAAAGACCGCACATAGAGATCAGAGAATCAGTGCTGTGCAAACTGAAGCTGTTTACAAAAAGAAAAGTTTTGCCGCTTTTCAAAGCGCCGTGCGCATGAAACGTCTTCCTCTCAAGAATGCCAGCAAACCAATCTCCCTCAGAGGTCCCTGCTAATGATCCCAACTGTGGGTGATCCTTTCACTTTTTAGGGGCTAAGGACTGGAAGTTATAGTTGGCTCGTCTATTTCTAATCCAGATGCAAAGACAAACTAAACACATTTGCTTGGAAGCAATTCTCACTCAGTGTAACAGAACTTCCTTCCAATAAAGCGTGCTTAGGATCACAGCCTTCATTGCTTAAAGCAGAGGTAGGCCACATCCCCACCCTCATCCCCGCTGCCTTTATTGCACTGCCCCTCTGCTGAATTTGCTGGCAAAATTCAGTGATGTAGCAGCAAAAAGTGCCCCATTAGTCCTTATTTTAAAATAAAAGAATTTGTGGTTTGCTGCCAAAATTCAGCGGCATGGTGGTGTGGCAGGAGAAAAGGGCCATTTTAAGGGGAAACTGGCCATTTTTGCTGCTGTACCACTGAATCTCAGCAGTGAATTCAATGGCGTGGCAGCAGGGGGCAGAGGTGTGGCCTGCTGTGGGTTTCAGTGTAGAGGTCTTGGCCCCCAGTCTCCAGGCACTGCCCACTCCTCGTTTAAATCATATTTAGATGAGAACTTTTTACAGACCTGGGCCATCAGCTGGCTATTTCTGGTGCTTGAGGGTTAAATGCCCATACCTACCAAGCAATGCCATCAGTTCCCATACAAGCATTTATTTATTTATGTTATTTCTTATAATTTTTATCCTGCCCTTCTATATCAAAATTTACGTAGGGCAGCTCACAGAGAATTTAAACAATAAAGTAAAACTTGGTTAAAACAAGAATTAAATGGCAGAGTAATCTAAGGCCACGGTCAGGTGAAAAACTAAAAAATTACATGACTCAGAGATTAAAAACACATTTCCTTTCCCATAGATGAGAACAGACTTTTTTGTGCACATGAAGCTCTGGAATATGTGAAGTATTCACACTGGTGAGGGCCCATCATTCTGTGGTGGAACACATACTTTGCATGCCTAAGGTCCTAGATTCAATCCCTGGCATTTTCAGCTAATAAAATAATAATAAGGGATCAGGTTTCTAGTCATTTGAATGAGATAACGTAGGTAGACCTGAACACACTGTTTATTTTATTTAATATATTTCTTAGCTGCCTTTCGAGACTGTGATCTTCCCAAGGTGGCTTACATTATAAAGCAATAAAATTCCATATCAACAAAATAAATAACAGGCATGGGAGCGGGGGGGGGGGAGATATTGGTTGGAACCCTAGCAGGGGTGGTAGGTCTTTAACTGGTTGCCCCCTGCAGTGGACTCAATCTATGCTTGCTATTGGCATTGAAAAAAAGCTTCCATTGGTATGAATGGGAGTCCCCCCCCCCAATGCAAATAGCAAGCATGGAGGGGCCAGATCAGCACTTCAGACAAGGGCAAAGAGTTAAAGCGTCGCTTGTCCCTCCAGGGCTCAGGCCCTGCACCTGCTCTTTCCTTTTTTAAAGCCATTCACATGGTTTTTAATTGCATGAATGGCAACTCATTGAGTTTGGCTCTCAGAAGCATGTTGCATGTGCCTCAAACTGGTAAACCCAAATTAAACCTGAAATAAAATAAAGCTTCCATTTCTAACATAGCAACTGAAGGCCTGATCTTCACATCAGCATCAGCTGTGTATTACCACATGTGGAAATATAAGTCAATGGGGGAAATGAGCAATATTAATTTCCCTTGGTTTTTGCATGTCCAGCTCGATAAGTTGATCGTAACACCCCTATTTTCTCCATTAAACTTGGGGTCTTTGCGATTTCAGATGTATTTGTGACTATTAAGAGTTTAATGTGCTGGCTGGAACATTTGCTCAGAAATATTCAGAGCACTATTTTCATTAAAATTAGTGCTGCAAAACAATTCTCACTCCTGTCAGCTCCACTATTAATATTTTATAATCAATTGCTTGGTAAATCTCCTTTATTATAATCCGGGAACAGGGGGACCTTGTGCTAGTCAAAGAAGGATATGAAGTAGCCTGAAGCCCAAGTGGCACAGTTAACGTTTCCTCTCTAATTGCTCTGTGTCAGGAAAGAACAACAACTGCCGGCATTTCCTTTCCTTCATAGAACAAAATTAGGAACTAAAACTCTTCTCAGTGTTGCTCCATCACAACTGATTGATTCCCAGCAAATCTGCTTAATCTGAAGTCAGTCTATCAGCCCAGAGCAGCAAGTCTTTGATTGTTTTCTCATTTGGGAGGATGGATAATGTTAATCATAACTGGCACTTCTCTCCTTTCCCGCCTGCTTGGACCCCAAAGGCACAATGTAAATATTAATTTAGAGCTGCTCTGCACTTTACACAGCAATCATGTTTGTCACAGCTACATTAGTGTTACACCAGTGTTTCCCACCATGAACACATAAAGTGTGAAGGGTTGCCACTAGCCACACATTCCTAAACATTCCACAATTAGAGAGACATGACTGTCTGTGGGTCCCTGGTGTAAAATGGTGTAGTGGTAAATTTTGAAGGACAAGCACTCAGAATGACAATTCCCATAGCCATGCCCCCAAGGTGAAATGCAAGCAACTTTGTAGATCCATATCTATCAATCTGTGTGTATATATACTTACCCCACACATATACACTACAGCACTGCATATATATGCAGTGACATATAGATATAGATACACGTATATATATGTGTGTGTGTGTGTGTGTGTATGTATATATATATATATATATATATATATATATACACACATACATATATATACATATGTATATATGTATATACATATATATATGTATATACATATATGTGTATGTATATATATATATATATATATATACATACATACATATATATATATATACACACATATATACACTCAGCAACCTGTGTGTGTGTGTGTGTGACTGCATATATATGCAGTGATGTAGTGTATATGTGTCTCTGCATATATATATGCAGAGGCACATATACACTACATCACTGCATATATATGCAGTCACACACACACACACACACACATACATTGGTTGCTGAGAAAATCCATTTTCTCGCAGCTACTATCAGGATTGCAGAGGGAACAGGGAAGTCTGAGGCGGGTAGCAGATAATGTCATCATCCCTGATAATCAAAAAGTCCCAGCACTTCAACCCTATGAGCCCTCACTCCACTATACCACTGCTGATGCATGCCCACTGTATTTTTAGGGAAGTGTGTTGGAAGCTACCATTAATTAAAGAGACAATTATCATTGCGCTTTCAGTGTACTGCAGGAAATACTGGTATAACAACCAATGCAGATGTGATCAACATGATTAACTGTGAAGCATCTCTGAAAGACCATAGTCCCCTGTATGACCCTGCCTGGGATTTTAGATCTTTGAGAGATTTGTTTTATTTATTTATTATTAATATTTGTATACCACCTTATCTGCTAAAAAGCCATCAAGACACTGTACAACATTTTAAAACAATACAACCTTAAAACAATTAAAAGAAGAACATTGAAAACAGGAAAAATATTAAAGCTACATATTAACAGGCTAAGCTTAAAAAGGTGTATCTTTACACTCTTTCTAAAGTCCAGGAAAATGGACACCAATCATAGTTCTTGAGGAAGCACATTCCATAGTCTGGGGGGCAGCACAAGAAAAAGTTTGTCACGCATACCTGACAAATGGGCCTCTGCAGATAATGGCACCCTGAAAAGGGCCTCTCTTGCAGATCTTAATACCCAGACAGGTTCATAGCAAGACAGGCAATCCCTTAGATAGCCTAAGGTGTTTAACACTTTAAAGATTAAAACTAACACCTTGAATTGTGCACAGAAAGCAATTGGCAACCAGTGCAGATCTTTCAAGACAGGTGTAATATGGTCCTGACACCATGGACCAATTAGCAGCCTGACTGATGCATTTTGCACCAATTGAAGATTTGGGACACTATTCAAGGGTAGCCCCACATAGAGTGCATTGCAATAGTCTAAACTTGATGTAACCAAGGCAAAACTTTTGCCAAGGTAGGAAAAATGCCTTTCTTTTTATCCGGCCAACACCTGAAGCAAACTATAGCAGATGGAAAAGGAGACCAGTAGAAGAACAGGGTAGGAGAAGCCATCTCCTGCAGCCACACAGCTTTGAAACACAGCATCTCCAGGTTGCAAGCTGGCAACCCTTATTCATCTCAGATAGTCACTAGCATAAACCTAATGAGCTAGTTTAGATGTTACATTGAGATCTATGCTCTAATCAGAGTTTTCCTGGTACCTCCGTTTGTGTGAAGAATGCTGCAACCTGTGAGATGGAAACTCACAGCCATCAGTCTCTGCAACGTTTGATCTTGAAAGTAAGCATTTGAGAAGCATTGGGAGATTACAGAGCTTGCTGAAGGTGGCAACCCTTAGCTTCCAGTTCACCTATTTCCTTGTCCACATGAATAGTTCCTATCAATGCCAAAAGTAACCCTGTGTATGTCTGAATCGGCCTTTAAGGTGTCCTTTTTTCTTCCTTAAAGATAGGTCCAGGCTAGAGGTTTCCCCACTCCCAAACACACAGACTGCACATATTTCAGCTAATGTCAGAGGCCTACATCTGAGCTTCAGTTTCTCCTTTCACCCAAAATTTATTCCAAGCGCAGAATTTCTATTTCCCTGGTATAGGATACTGGAAGCCAGTGAAGTGATGCACCTATTATAAACAGCCACTGCCACTGCAGTGACTGAGGAGGAAGGGGCCCTACCGGCAGCTGGTGAAGCCAGCAATGTGCAAGCATGATGCAGCAGCTGCTAAATGACCTGGAGCACCCCACACGGGGTGGGCTCAGCCAGTCAGTGTCCCATTTTACTATCACTGGTAAAGAATCTGAATTTTTGCAGAAAGAGGCTTGCCCAGTTCTTACACTACAAGTGATGTGTTCTAATTCTGATAGGATTGTATTATGCTTTTCTAGAAACGCCATGCACACAATCCACCAGGAAGTTCACCCACATATTTATTTTATTTATTTTTATTTATCACATTTTTATACTGCCCAAGTTCTCAGGGTGGTACACCCCGCGGAAATCAAATAAATGGGAGCTATGTCAAGTTTTTGTGCAGCTCCGTGCATTTAAGGCCACTTGCATAGGAGAACGTCCTACTACCTTGTTGGGTATTGAAGTTGTCACTGCAGATCCTGTTTCCGATTCAGGTATCTTTCCCCACCCCGCCCTGCCCCCTCCAATTATTGGCACACACACAGATCATTTTTATAGTTTTTCACATCTAGCTGAAAACTACCGCAATCAACTTTTCCCCCATTGTAGCAATTCTTTCTATTTACATGTGTCCGACTCCTTCATTCCAGGATTAGAAACATCCTTGCTTCATTGCCAATACAGTTGATCACTGGCTAGCTGCTAACTTGCCAGAGTCACTGAAGAGGATAAATTGCCTTTCCCTAAGGGACTGGTTTCTTTACAGGTTTTTCCCTCATTGCTTTTCCTCCCTGTATAATATGGATAAAGGGCCTTTCGCATTATATACTTGAAAGTTACATTCCTCCTCTAATCGATCAGACAAGGAGAGTAATGCCACTATCTGATCTATCATTAATTAAAGAGACAATTATCTTAAGAATCCACAGGCTAACATTCTCCATGATTAGTGAGAGATCATTATCTGCTCGGATAAGAATTCTAGTTATATTAACAACAATGTATCAAGTCCGACTGGAACTATTACACTCTTATATTAGTGGGATGGATAGTGCATTTCAGCTATTGTTCCTGCACATCATTAAACCATATTCAGAGAACAAATATTTACTGACTTGTGTGTATACTTTGCCTGGCAGGCAACCTGCACTTGAGCAATTAAAAGCATACAAGGGAGCTGAGTTATGGGTGTCACAAGGAACATAATCTAGAGCTCTCTGATTACTATGGAATTGAATTCTCTGATTGAACATTGCTCTAATTAATTGTTTTTGGTAGGGAAGGCAAACAATTTCTCCTTGCAAGTGGGAGACAACTACAATAAGGTAAAACAAGACCTAAGTGGCCCCTCCTGCCCCAAGCCACTTTAATTATAGAGGCTGTGGGGGTCACATAAACTGAGGTATAGCGTTCACTCAAACAGCAATGCTGGATCTTTTGAAGGGTTCAGTTCCAGTATAGGAAACAGCATAGTAATAAGTGTCCACATATGCTGAATTTTCAGCACCTTCTCCTGCGATGTTGCTTAGCTTATGCAGCAATAAAGAATGGCCCACAGGCTGAAGAACTCAGGTCCAAAGTGAACGAGACACCAAGAGATGTGTGACCTGTCTCCCAATGAATGCTTTTGTTTTTTCCCCTAAAACTGATATGTAGTCAGTAGGGTGGATGCAAACCTACATTGCACCTGCCATCGCAATGAATTCGGTGTCCCATCAGGTTAAACACTCTCGCATTAAAACGTGATTATTCACACTCACCCATTTTCCCCATTGCAGTGCTTCATCGAATGCGTGAGCTCGGTTCACACTTGAGTGCTGTGCTGTTTTCCTGTGTGAGCTTGTCTGATCTTGGATGCTAAGCGGGGTCAGCCCCGGTCAGTAGTTGGATGGGCGACCGCCTGGGAATGAGGCTTCCTCCATTGAGCAGGGGATTGTTCTATCCCTTCAAATGAGACTAAGTTTCACCCCCTCCTATCCCCCGCTCCAGATGCTTTTTTTAAAATTAAGGCGTTATCCTCGAAGAATCGGGGCTTCTCCGTGAAGCTTCGCAACTTCGAATCTTCGAAGATCATGCCTGAATTAGAAAAAAAAACATCGTGGGGAAGCCCTGATTTTTCGAGGATAATGCCTTAATTAAAACAAAACAAAACAGCCAGAGCAGGGGATAGGAGGGGGTAAAACTTAGTCCCATTTGAAGGGATAGAACAACCCCCTCCTCAGTCCAGGAAGCCTGATTCCCAGGCAGTCGCCCATCCAACTGTTGACCAGGGCCAACCCCGCTTAGCATCCGAGATCAGACAAGTGCGTGCACATCCAGCCCTTTGCTTGTTGCTGAGGAAACAGGGGCTGCTGAGAAAGCTATGCGATAAGTAGCCAGAAGAAGACAGGGCTGTCGAGAGCTGTGATTGGACAGGAGAAAAATACAAACACTGCCGTATATGGACAGGCAGGGGAGGGGACTACGACCAGATACAGTAGCGAAGGTGGAAAATCAGAGCACATTAAGGGGAAATACCAGGATATTAGGGTATTGAAAGCAGGAGCACGGAAGTGGGAAATTCCGGTTCCCATTCGAGGCGGCTACTGCATAATGTGAAAGGCAGGCGGTGAAACCTCATTGGAAGCAAAAAAAGGTGGTAAGTGTAGATCCAGCCCTGGTCAGAGCAGCAGCTGGTTGGGAGTGGATGCTTAACCCTTTCCACTTGGGCCATTTTTCTGATCAAAATTGGGTGGGGGGAGAGTTTTTCCACCCACAGAGAAAAAGAATATGGGGAATGTATCTTTTCCCTCAGAGGTGGAAAACCACCTGGGAGGGGTGGAGCTGTCAGGACACTGATCTCACATCTCTTGGCATCTTGCCTAGTTCAGGTATGAGCATCTTGGGTAAAGCCTGTACTCTTCTGACAAGGAATCTCCAACTGTAGGTGCTAAGGTTGTCAGGGAGAGATTCACTAGCTGTGTTGTTTGCTTCCCATTACCTTGGTATTGTGGCATGATAACTTACATTAGCCAGTTGCTAAAGGCACACCAGCCCATCTTGTCCTAGGTATTGATGAAAGTAGTGGTTACTTAGCTCACACATTATATACACCTAAGATATTTGAAGTGTACACCTAAAAATTAAAATTGTAAATGTGAATATATATTTGAATATATTTTCAAATACACATGAGTCTTACACAATAATCCATGGCTGGCTGCAGCTCTTACCCTCAGTGGAAATCTAGTTTGGTAATGTGTGAAACAGCCTTCACTATTAATTAAAAATCAAAATACCCAAGATTTAAATTTGTAGCAGCATAACTCTCCTACTACTGGCTGGCACAGACCACTATACAACTTACAGTACCGCCAAGTTTGTCCAAGGGGCTTTGGAGATATGAAAGTGATCGACTGGTATAGAAGATTAAGCTTGCTAATAAATTATGTCAATATTGCCTAGACCCTGTGAAATGTTTTAATAGTCCCTTGTGAAATGTTTTAATTAGCTTTGTTATAATCCCCCTCTTTAGTATTTCTCATTTTGGTGCCACTTTTTGTCTAAGATGGGTATTATATTACGTTTCTGTATGCATATGGCCTGATCAGTCAACACGCAATAAACTGAACTGAACTTAATTTGTAGCCATGGTGGCCTTGCAAAGGTTAATACAATTATCACCTAAGCCAATATATGCTCTCTACACAATGTCACACACACACTTTTATTTGTGTGTATTTTGGGGAAACCACAATCAAGACCATGGATTTCATACTTTTCCCCATATAGAAGTGTTTATGTGATATTCTTAACATCTAAAGTGATCAGATCTTCAACTACTACAGTGGAGATTGACATCTGCTGCTGTCAAGCATGAGTGATGGTAGGAGCATATTGATTTGTACTAGCTACACCCTCCACTGATCAAGTTGATGTGCATCCTAAGCTTCTGGCTACAGAAACATATGAGGTTGCA
Organism: Heloderma suspectum; assembly: GCF_057233095.1. Classification (NCBI taxonomy): domain Eukaryota; kingdom Metazoa; phylum Chordata; class Lepidosauria; order Squamata; family Helodermatidae; genus Heloderma; species Heloderma suspectum. Next base: position 260,004,235 of record NC_139461.1, read on the forward strand.
GTAAAGGAGTCAGCAAAACATGAAGGGGATCTTCATGCCCTTAGCCAAAGAACATGAGAAGAGCCTTGCTGGGTCAGACCAAGGACCTATCTAATCCAGCATTCTTTTCCCACAGCAGCCAACCAGATGCATATGGGAAGCCAACAAGGTGGATATATCCTATATATGTGCCAATATCCATGTTCACAGCAGTTCACACAGCACTGGACACAGCAGTTCAAAGAAAATGTACAAGGATGAGACAAAGTCAACTGTGGTCAATACAAACATTCTATGAATGAAGGGGTCAAATGGGGAAAGGAATACATTACTGATGATCCCAGGGTGAAGATTGGTTGCAGTTAGTCATGCCTGCCATCAGCCACAAGTGACAGATCAGATAATCAGTGTTATGAAACTGTCACAATTATAGATATCCTCACAGTAAATAAAAGAGAGATATCTTTTGGGTCATCATGGGTCAACATTGCGACATTGCAACAAAACACCGTACCTTGGTTGTAGGGCTCCTTCACACAGAGCTTTTATCCTGCTATTGAGATTGCTCACTCACAGAGGTTTGCAGACCTTTTAGGTGATGTTGTGAACCTCCAGGGCATCTCCTGCACTAAATTACCTTTATTACGTTTTTTAAAATATTGGAGATAATGAGCTATCAAATAATGCCACTTGTGTTCCTCTTGAGTTCTCTCCATGAAAAAGGAAAAGCGGCAAGAAGAGGACTGGACCAATGAAACATATGGAAGACTCAGAGAAGGGGGAGAAGGAAGGGGAAAGAGGAGGGAGGAAAGGAAGCATGTGTAAAGGGAGTCTGTTGTGACCATGCATTTAAAACAGAAGCAGAAAGCCCACTTTTAAATGCAGGATTTTAGGCTGGTGTAGAGATGCTCATAGTCCAAATGCCATAGCAACCAACTGTGTCAAGGCCACTGAAGCAAGGAAGGGTTGCTGAACTCCTACTAGCTGTTAAATTCTCTACCCTCTTGTACATTCCCTCTTCCTGTCACTGGTCTCCCTTGCCTTCCCCTCTGGCTGGTTTGAAAACTTGTTGCTGCAGTTTCTTCCTTTAAAAAAAGCAACAGTAGACAAACAGATCTACCTACCAATACCAAAGACCACATTTAGATAATATGTGTACACAGTCATTATGCCCCACCCCACCCCGCCTACATGTGTGGATACAAAACAATAATTTCAGATAGCATCCATACAGACTTCTTTTCTGTAGTACAGTGTCCCTGTACATGGTGCTGAATTTGGAGAGTAATGCCCCCCTTGCAGAATAGTGGGGCCACCACCCCACAGGTGAGATGCCAGTACAAGTTTCTCCCCAGATTCTGCTGTTTGTGATTTCACACTAAAGTCAACGATTAGGTGTGTGAGAAGACTAGACATGACAGTAAAATTCATATTTTGACCATGAGTTTTGAGTCTGCCTATGTAGGTTTGAGAGGGAACTCCCTGAGCAGGGCACTTACCACTTTCTGGAAATGGTCTGGGAAAATTCCAGAAAGTACAACCACCCTACCCTGGGCCTGTTGATCTGAGTTGTTGACACCATTGCCATCACATTGATTTGAATTGTTGATATCACATCAGTGCACCAGGCCTTCTCTCAGACGTAGTTAGGCCTAGCATAGCAGTGCTGTGGTATTGATCCATCTTGGCATTCCAGGGCTCAGCCTGGGTCTAGGAAGGGATCCCCAGTCTAGAAATAATTTAGCTGTGGCCAAATTATTTCTGGACAAGAACAAATGGGGTCTACTAATCCCTATTGCAATGCTCTTGTATAAATAAGTCCTGAGAAATCAAATTTCTCTTAATGTCCAGCATTTTTAAGAAGAAAAGATAATGTAAGAAAAACATCTTTTTGAGGACTATAATTATTGGGGGTGGGATTATCTTCAGATTGTTGGGATTATATACAAAAATATGCCCCCCCTCTCTGTGTTTTGGGGATTATCTTCAAACTGCTGGGGTTATAAACCAAAATGTGTTTCATTGTCTCTGCTACAAAAGTTAATGACGACAACTTAGAAATTTAAAAAGAATGACAGAGCATTTGTCAACTGGGTGCCTTTAAGTATGAGTTGGTAGCAGTGGGGAAAATGCAAACAAAAGCCTTCTAGCAAAATTCATAGTTACAAAGGCAAAGACATAAGTTCCTCTTCACAGATGCAAAAAAAATGGCTTCCACCAGGTAGTAGCCATCTGTCCAACAATACCACATCTGAGTTTGTGTTAATCTCTCAACAGCTTAAACAAAACAAAAGCAGACCCAGACGTATGCTGAGTTGTGAAGAGCCATTCATTTCTGCTTGTGGAAAGCTTTGCTAGGATTCTAAGGAAGGGACCATAGAAATGTAAATAAGCCTTATTACCTGGATTGTTATGGCAATAGCAACAAGCTTTCAGAAACCACGATTGCATAACGCTCTGATAAAACAGCCTGGGCAAATCCTTCCTTTTGAGAGCAAACCCTGCTTGCTTGTGGATATGAAGGAGAGGCACCAAAGACAGAAACCAAAGTTGGGACTTACTTCCAAGTAAACATGCATGCTAGGATTGTACACACGAGCAAGCTACCAGAGAACATTTAGGTGTGACAGTGTTCCATCAAGTAATGCTGCTCTCCACATTTGGAAAGCTATTATAGAGGAATACTCCTTAGGATCAGGCTGCAATTTCCTGTTAAGTATACTATGTGACAAAGCTCGGATTGTCCGGTGTAACATGTGAAACAGCTCAGAGTCCCACTGATTTTAGTGGTCCTTCTGTGCAGGTAGCTCTGCAGTGTTGGGAGTCAAATGTTCTGTCCTTGGTAGCCTTAATGTCTAGCCAGGAAGAGTTCACACCTTGATCTTTGCAACATCTGTTGGGAATGGGAAAGAATACACTGCTTTGAAATTCATGGCAGTTCTGATCACGCTGCAGCTCCAAGTGCAGTATTTCAAAATGCTTCCATTAAAATATCCTTTGAAGATTGCATGGATGGAACATTTACTATAGATTATGCTCCTCCAATGCTCCAGTTGGTGTTTACAAGCAGATGTTTAAAATTCAAAGCCCAAGCCCATGTTTCAAAGTTGTTCTTTCTAGGGGGAAAAAATCTATTTGAGCAGAAGTTCCTCAGCCAAATGAACTTCTAATGTGGCATCTGTGGCTTTGCCTCAAACTAAAGCTCCTTTGAAAATTCACATGACTGAAAAGGAGATTTAGAGTGATTTGTATGCAGATGGGTTTATTTAACCTGAATGTATTTATGCAACCACATTATGATAATTTGCAGGAACCTTCTTGCAGATGCAAATGCCCACCCATCTTCCACAAATCCCTCCCAAATTCCCCAGCCAGAGGGGAAATCTTGGCATATATAGCCTAATAATGTAATCAGATACACAGTGGGAATCTCACTAGAGATTTGGACCTTTGGAAATCTTTCCAAAAGAAAGTAAATGGGGGCTGTCAGACATTTTGGCAGTTTCAGAAGTACTGCAGACTGAGGTTTGAACGAGCAAACATCCAATCTGTTCTCCATTGGCTGAAAGTATGTTTTGGGGCAATAGAGTAAGCAATGCTCAGGGCAAAGGGCCACATAGGAAAAAGAAGAAAACTTAGCCTGCAATCCTCCATTCCCCACCATTTACCTGGGGGTAAGCCCCATTAAACTCAGCGGTACGTACGTCTGAGTAGACATCTATAGGCTCACACTGTTAAACTGCATTTTAAGCTCTGAAGTCAAACCGATAGCAGAAAGATAGAACCACCATTTCCACTTTGCACAGGCTGGCATTTTCTTGCTGTTTCTTTATATGTCACATTCTTCATTAGTGAAGTGCAGAGTAATCAGCATTGTGAGACTGTGGACTTCCTCAGTTCAGGATAGTGCAGAAGGCTGAGCACAGAAAAGGTCAGGGCTCTTTTTATAGAATTCCACTCACAGCAGATAAAATCAAGGGTTTCCTAAGCAATTAGTGGTTAGGTCTCTGTGGAAGTAAGTACCTTTCAAAATGGTTTTGACAGATAGGGGAAAGAAGCAAAAAGGAATCAGAGAGTTATTGAATTTGTGGGAGAAGCAGCTTGCAATAAGATTGCAACCTACTCTGGTTTATCTCTTGGATGCAACTGGCTTTACTATTTGGTATCTTCAAAAAAAGTGAAAATGAGGGTTAAACTGGACTTGATGTGGTAGGTCTGTAAAGAGGATCTCTTGCATCTCTGACAGTTTTTAAAAATATATATACCTGGATATTTTTCCCCACAGGGCAAATAGTAGCCTTAGGAATGATTTATATGAGCTAAATGTCTCATTCTAATTTTTTTTAAAAAGTGCTTCCCCCACCTCCTCTGCAGCTGCTTTTATGTATTTGTTTGTTTATTTTAATGAATCATAGAATAGTAGGGTTGGAAGGGGCCTATAAGACCATCGAGTCCATCCCCCTGCTCAGTGCAGGAATCCAAGTCAAAGCTTGGAGAGCTTCGGCTATTGGGCAGTATAGAAATGAAATAAATAAATAAATAAATAAATAAATAAATAAATAAAGAAAGAAAGAAAGAAAGAAAGAAAGCATCTCTGACAGATGGCTGTCCAGCATCATCTTGAATGCTTCCAGTGTGGGAGAGCCTACTACCTCCCTAGGGAATTGGTTCCATTGTCGTATTGCTCCAACAGTCAGGAAGTTTTTCCTGATATTCAGCCAGAATCTGGCTTCCTGTAACTTGAGCCCGTTATTCCATGTCCTGCATTCTGGGATGATTGAGAAGAGATCCTGGCCTTCCTCTCTGTGACAACCTTTCAAGTACTTGAAGAGCGCTATCCTATCCCCCTCAGTCTTCTCTTCTCAAGGCTAAACATGCCCAGTTCTTTCAGGCTCTCCTCATAGGGCTTTGTTCCCAGTCCCCTGATCATCTTTGTTGCCCTCCTCTGAACCCTCTCCAGTTTGTCTGCATCCTTCTTAAAGTGTGGTGCCAAGAACTGGACAGAGTCCTCAAGATAATCAGTGCTGAGTAGAGGGGAACTAGTACTTCATGGGATATGGAAGCTATACTTCTATTAATGCAGCCCAAAATAGCATTTGCCTTTTTTGCAGCTACATCACATTGCTGGCTCATATTCAGCTTGTGATCGACAACAATTCCAAGATCCTTCTTGCTTGTAGTATTGTTGAGCCAAGTATCCCCCATCTTGTAACTGTGCATTAGGTTTCTTTTTCCTAGGTGCAGAAGTTGGCATTTATCCCTATTTATTGTCATTCTGTTGTTTTCTGCCCAGTGCTCCAGCCTATCAAGATCACTTTGAATTCTATTTCTGTCTTCCAGGGTATTAGCTATCATTTTGTCATCCTTATTTAATAGCTGAACCACTATTTCTTTCCTCTGTCTTTTGCTATGCACATATCTGAAGAAAGCCTTTTTGTTGCATTTAGCATCCCTTGCTAATCTCAGCTCGTTCTCAGCTTTAGCCTTTCTGACACCATCCCTCAATTCTGTGCTACCTGCCTCTATGCTTCCTTTGTAGCTTGGCCTTCCCTCCACTTCCTATATGTGTGCTTTTTTGTTTTCAGCTCATCTCTAAGTTTTTGGTGAAGCCAAATTGGCTTCTTCTATTGTCTTCCGCCTTTTTTCTTGTTGGAATTGTTTGTAATTGTGCCTTTAGAATTTCCTTTTTTAAAAACTCCCACCCATCTTGGACTCCTTTTCTCATTTGAGTAACTTACCATGGAACCTTACTGATCATTGTTCTGAGTTTATTAAAATTGGCCTTCCTAAAATCCGTGGTACGCATTTGGCTACACTCGGCTTTTGCTTCCTTAAGAACAAAGAACTCAAGTATAACATGGTCACTTTCCCCCAGAGTTCCCGTAACTGCTACTTTATCCATGAAGTCATCTCTGATGGTTAGGATCAAGTCAGAGATAGCTGATCCTCTAGTTCCTTTCTCTACTTTCTGTAGCAGGAATTTATCAGCAACACAAGTCAGGAATCTCTTGAGGGGCCATGTTTTGCAGAATTTGTCTCCCAACAAATATCAGGGAAATTGAAGTCCCCCATTACTACTACCTCATGCTTCCTTGAAACACTGGCAATTTGCTTTTCAAAAGTTTCATCCTTGTCTTCTCCTTGATTGGGTGGCCGGTAGTAGACTCCAACCACCAGGCTCCTTTTATTCTTTGCTCCATTTATTTTAACCCAGATGCTCTTTATGGGGCTACCAAGCTCATCCTCCTGTATTTCTGTGCAAAGTAGGGATGTCAGAGAAATCCGCTGAGGATTCAAATGAGGCTGGATTCTTTGGAATCCAGCCTCAGGAATCTGCAGCGGATCGGGACCACTTACCTCTGCTCCAGGAGGACTGGAGGCGGAACAGCACTCGGCTTCTTCTTGCCAGCCAGAGCCATTCGCCTCCTCCCTGTCCCTGCTGATTGCCATGTCTTTAAAAAAGAAAAAGAAAAAAATGGTGATTGGGAGGATGTGCCCATAGGCTTATACGCAAATAGAGTCATGAATCTTGCGTATAAGTCTACGTGTCCATAGGCTTACACGCAAGATTCACCGCTCTATTTTGCGTATAAGTCTATGGGCACATGCGATCAGCAGTCTATGGGAACATCCTCCTGATCTCTCTTTTTTTTTTTTTTAAGACATGGCAATCGGCAGGGACAGGGAGAAGGCGAATGGGCTTTGGCTGGCAGGAGGGAAGGTAAGCGCTGCCAAGCCAGTTCCCCCCGCCCTGGAATCCGAGCGGAGCGGAGCTGCTCTGGGGGATTCTGGGGGGGAGGAATAGATTGCCTCCCCCCCCCACAGATTCCCCACCGGAACAGACGGTGGGGAATCCGTAGACCCCTAGTGCAAAAATATGTATTTGTAACATATAGTGCAACTCCACCTCCCTTTCTGTTCCTCCTGTTCTTTTTAACAAGTTATATCCTTCAACTGCTGTATTCCAGTCATGGGAGTCATCCCACCAAGTCTCAGTTACACCTATCCAGTCATAATTTCCCTCCTGTATTAAGAGGTCAAGTTCGTTCTGTTTGTTTCCCATACTCTGGGCATTAGTATATAGATATCAAAGACCATGTGCTTTTTAGTCTGACTTTCTTCCTACATGTTTCTGAAGACTATTATTGGGTGCTATTAGAGCTGTTCTCCCTGTTGCGGTGCACAAGCCTTCATCCATTGTTACCCCCAACTTTACATCTCCCTCCCCTGTAGGATTCAGTTTAAAGCCCTCCTGATGAAGTTCTTCATGCTGTGGCCAAACACATTCTTCCCAGCCTTGGTGAGGTGCAACCCATCCCTTGCCAACTGTCCATCTTCCAGAAAGTATAGCCTGTAGTCCCAGAATCCAAATCTCTTGATCTGGCACCACCTTCATAGCCAGTCATTCACCTGGAGTATTTTTCTTTCCCTTTCTATCCCTCTTCTAACTGTTGGAAGGATGGATGACAAAACTATCTGGGCCTCAAAGTTCTTGAGTTTCCTTCCTAAAGCTTCAAAGTCTGATGTGATTTCTTTGTAGGTCCGCTTGGCGGTATCATTTGTTCCCACATGGATGAGAAGAAAGGGATACCTGTCAGTGGGCTTAATGAGTGTAGGCAACGCTTCAGTCATGTCTCTAATCCGTCCTCCTGGGAGACAGCATACCTGGCCAGTCTATGGGTCTTCACGACATACTTGGGTTTCGATCTCATGCAGTAAGGAGTCTCTCACTACTACTACTCTTCTTGTTGTTGTAGGCCTGGATTTCATTGCCTCTGCTTGACTGACCTTCAGCATCTTGCTCACTCTCATGCAGGTTCCCCTGTGATTCTTCCTCTGCAGGCTGTCCTCCAGTCTCATCCTCAAGTACCTGGAAACGGTTCCATAACTCCAGTGCTTCCACTGGTATAGAGTGGCTTCTAGTTCTTCCACTCCTAACTGTCACACTTTTCCAAGGAATATCCTCTACTTCATTTTTCCTCACCTCAGCATTTCTCTCTTCTACCTCAGCTTGCTGTTGCTCTTCTAGCTTCTGTTCTTCACTTTGCTGCTGTAATTCTGCCATTCTGTCCAAGAACTCTTCATGTTCTCTTATTCCCTGGAGGGTTGACACTCGCCGCTCCAGCCCTCAACTTGCACTTGTTGCACGTGTAGGCCATGTTGATCTCAGGCAAGAAAACAAACATTGCACAGACCTTGCAGGTCACCACCACAGGAGAGTCTTTTCCTTCCATAGTCTCTATTCACTTTATGTTTCTAGCTTTCTGATTGTACTGGAATAGCCTGTGCTTTGTCTTCTATTCACTGGAGGTTAAAAACACAGTCCCACTGGTAAGGAAGTGTGTGTTACAAGAAAAATAAATTTTTAAAAATGAAAAGAATGTTAGGGGCTTCCCCCTTGACCTCTCCTGCCAAACTCCCCTGGCAAACTCCTCTTTGCTCTCCCTGTTTGCTTACTCTGACTGCTCGCTCTCTGGGAGCTTGCTTCCTTGTATAGCCCCTAGACCAGCTGGAGCAGCTTCCTCTACTCTGCTCACCTAGGAGACAGGAAACAGACTGAAACTTCCAGCCCACACAGCTGCTGGGAGTCCTCAGGCCATGCCCCTTCAGTTCAATTGGAGCTCTCAGGAGCACATGGTGAGCACATGGCGATTCCAAATGGAAAGTCCCCTGGGCTTACTCCAGCCCTCTCACCACTTTGCCTCTGTCTCCTCTTCCCCTGGCAAACTCCTGTTTGCTCTCCCTGTTTGCTCACTCTGATCGCTTGCTCTCCGGGAGCTTGCTTCCTTGTATAGCCCCTAGACCAGCTGGAGCAGCTTCCTCTGCTGTACTCAGCTAGGAGACAGGAAAACCCTGAAGGAGATCCTTTCCCAGATCTCCTGTGTTGCATATAGTTTCACCCTGATATTCTTGTCAGTAGAACTCAGGGCATAGAATATGGGCATTTTGGAAGTTATACTATTCAACAAAAATGCAATTATTATTTCACTGGAGTTTCCAGATAAGCCAGCAAAGGGGCCAAATTCTATCTACCATGAGATATTCCCATTTGCAATTCTAACAGTCCAGGGTATGAATTGGTTTCAATCCAAGCATTTATTAAATGTAATTTCTATGATGCTTCTCAAACTGTAAATTCTGTAGTTTACTATTGTCATGTTATCTTTAAAATGATGTCTGTGCACTGGGATGAGAGACCAAAAGCTGAAGAAATATGCACAACCATGTTTACATTATGGATTGCAGAATATGAAAAAAAATGCAGAATCAAATGGCTTTTGCAGGCTTCTGTGAACATGAGTTTGCATTTTGAAAAATACATGAATCTAGCCCTCATAGTTATAGGAGAAAAATCTGTATTCGCTACAACAGTTTCAGGCTTTATGTAGAAACGAGAAAAGATCTGACTGTGCAGGCACCATAGGCTTATGCAGGCATTGCAGTAGTCATGATTAGACTACTGCAATGCACTCTATGTTGGGCTGCCCTTGCGCATGGTTCAGAAGCTGCAGCTAGTGCAGAATGCAGCAGCTAGGATGCTCACTGGGGCACCCAGCTATGTGCACATAATATCTATGTAAAAAGAACTGCACCAGCTGCCTACTAGCTCCTGAGCCATGTTCAAGGTTATGCTATTGTCATACAAAGCCCTAAACCACTTGGGACCAGGATATGTAGCAGATCGCCATCCCCAATATATACCCAGCTGACTTTTAAGATCATCAGAGGAGGTTTTGCTGGTCATTCCAAAATTAACGGAATGTTGCCACACAATACCTTAACAGCAGCCCTTCTTGGTAGTGGCACCTTTTGGAGCCCCTCCGCCCCCATGCAGGTCAAGAGGCAGAAAATGTGGCATCCTTCAAATGCCTCCTAAAAATGCACTTGTTCACCCAGGCTTTTCCTGGCTTGTAATTAAATTAAGCATCCTGCTCCATCTTACTGCTACTTCTATTGCTTTTATTGTAATTGGAATTGTTTTTAATGTTGTGTTTTTAATATTGTATTTTAAATGTGATTTTAATATGTATATGTGAGCTGCTTAGGGATTTTATTATATTTGTTGTTGTTCAGTCGTTCAGTCGTGTCCGACTCTTCATGACCCCATGGACCATAGCACGCCAGGCCTTCCTGTCCTCTGCTCTCTCCCTGAGTGTGTTCAAGTTCATATTTATTGCATCGGTGATGCTATCTAGCCATATCTTATTATATTTAATGGTATATAAATATCACAAATAAAATAAAATAAATAATAGGATAATTTAACATATCTTTACTCAAGATGGTTCTCAGACCCTTTGCATGGCTCCTTGTCTCCATTTCTCCATTGTTCTACAGACCAGTGCCCAAGGCCGAAATATTAAATTATCAACAATTTCCATGCTCTGGGACACAAAAATGAGATAAATTCCGAATTCTGGGGAAGAAAACCTCTAAAAGGCAACTTGTTTAACACAAATAAACAATGATAATTAAGTAAATATGTGCACAAATTTAGTCTCAGCAAACTTTGGGATTTTTTGGCCCAGAATTCCAGACCTGCTGTCAATAAAGCTGGGATTGTGGCTTAACTTTGCCAGCCATTATCTAGAACAGTTTGCTGAGAACAGCTGATAGTATAGGGGAAGGGCTGTAACTTAGTGGCAGAGCACATCCCTTGCAGGCAGAAGGTCCCAAGTTCAATCCCCAGCAACCCCAGGTACGGCTGAAAATACTTTTGTGTGAAACCCCGGAATGCTGCTGCCAGTCAGTGGGGCTATTCTCACAACACAACAGCCCACCATGGGTTATTTAACCCATGGTGAAGATGCAGCATGTGCAGGGCACACGCAGCCACCATTCTGAATATGCAATCCCCATTCAGGGGTTGTCATATCGTGTGAACCCAGCAAGCATGGGTTATGCAAGGGTAAAACAAACATGGTCTGTTTTAGAGACACACTTTTGCTGTGTTTGCATGACATGATAACCCCCAAGTGGGGTTGCATATGCAACCTGGCGCTCGTGGACACAGTGGCTCATTGTGGGTTAAATAACTGATGAAAAGCTGTGGCATATCATTTGAACTTGATCAGTGTCAACAACACTGGGCTAGACAAATCAATGGTCTGACTCACTGTAAGGCAGCTTCCTATATTCCTGTGTTAAACAACTACTTGCATAGTTGTGTTACATCTCGAGCAAACCTAGACCATCTACCCTGAACGCCCTGAAGAACACACTGACCTGGTTCACATGTAATGAGAAGCCACCATGAGTGATTTTCCCCACAGGCCTTCTCATCATGGTGGTGGCCACCATTTTGAATATTTGGAGTGTGGCAGGAGCATGCCATAGCTTGTCGTTATGTGCAAACCCTGAAAGGGTGGGTTGTTGGGGTGGTTAACAAGCCACCCAGAACCCATGGGCTGTTTTAGGGTTGTGTGTGGCTTGTCAACCAGCCCAACAACCCACCCTCACTGGGTTCACATATAACACGAAGTTACATCGTGCCCCCACAACGCCCTGAATATTCAAAATGATAGCTTCCGCAGTGACAAAAAAACCCACGGGGAAATTCACCTATGGTAGCTTCTCGGTATGTGCAAACCAGGCCACTGATTGGGTTTGCACAACACGAGTGTGGTTAATAAGCCATAGTGCATTGTTAACTACCCCCACGCATGCTAGTCATGTGCCGCCCAATTTACCTAATTATCCTTGCCAAGCATGGCTTGTCATGACATCCAAACCCTGCGAGGGCGGGTGGCTGGGGTGGTTAACAAACCACCCCGCAACCCTAGAAGAGCCTATGCGTTCTGGCTGGTTTGTTAACCACCCCAGACACCCACCCTCGCTGGGTTTGGATGTCATGACAAGCCATAGCTGGTAATGGCAATTAGTTAACTGGGCAGCACACATCCGGGATATGCAGGTCTCGTGAACTGTCCACTGTGGCTTATTAACCACCCTCATGTCATGTGAAAATACAAGTCAGAGAAGTTTGTCAATTACATTTTTAATCAGCCTTGAAAGATCACCATATAAAACAAAAGAGAACCTTTCAGAAAAAGGACATTGAAAAATGGTCAAGATGTAATAGGGGAGAAAATGGCTATGATAAAGTGATGTCTGGAAAAGTGGTTGAGGAAATATACCCTGTGAAATAAATTGAGAAACACCAGAAAATGAGAAGATCTCATTTATCTCGCATTGCTCTGCCAGTGATTGAGCAGTAACAGTGCAATCAAAAGACTGCTTTGAAAGTGTCATTCTTGTTCTGGATTCATAAGAACATAAGAAGAGCCCTGCTGGATCAGACCAAAAACCAATCTAGTACAGCATCCTGTGTTCCACAGTGGCTAACCAGATGCCCATGGGAAGCCCATAAGCAGACCATCAGGGCAACAGCACCTCTGCTCGTGTACCCCAGCAACCGGTATTCAGAGGCATGCTGTCTCTGAACCTGGAAGTAGCATATAACCATCATACCTAGTAGAAGCCACTGATGGCCTTATCCTCGATGAATTTGTCCAATCCCCTATTAATGCCATCTCAGTTGGTGGCCATAGCTACATCCTGAGAAAGCCATATGTCCTGTGTGAAGTAGTTAACCCTTTTCTCTTTCCTGAATCATCCACCATTCAACTTCATTGGACAACCCCACATTCTAGTATTATGACAGAGGGAGAACATTTCTCTCTATCTACTTTCTCCACACCATGCATAATTTTATACACCTCTATCATGTTCCCCACCCTAAAACACATACACACACACACACACACACACTTGCCTTTTTTCTAAGCTAAAAAGTGTCAAACCTTTCCTCATAGAGGAGCTGCTCCAGCCCCTTGATCATTTTGGTTGCCTTTTTTTTTCACCTCTCCCAGCTCCACAGTGTCCTTTTTGAGGCTCAGTGACCAGAACTGCAAACAGTATTCCACCACAGATATGTACTGAGGCTAGTGGTGTAGTGGAACAAGGGCTGGCAGGGAGGCAACAGTGGCACTTTTTTATTAGCAGGGACTCTGTCATCATCTGCCACTGCCCTCAGAATTCCCCATTCTGTCTGAATTTAGCTGCAGTCTAGCTGGCGGGAGGGGTGGGGGGATGCCTTTTCCCAGCAACAATACATGGTTCCTTGTTATAATGTAAAGTATTTGGGACTGGCTTGGTCTTGAATGGGCAAATCAGTCCAATTAGCTTTATAAAAGATCTGATCCTAGCAGATGAAAACTCCTAGAACTGGGTTGTTGATATGGATCAACACAGCTCCCTAAAGTTTGGGACTCTCTTTGGAGGTGTGGCTATGGGGACTGTCATGATGAGCATCTGCACTTCAAAATTTATTACTACACCACTGATTGAGGCATTACAATATTGGCAGTTTTATTCTTGTTCCCTTTCCTCATGATCCCTAACATGGAATTGGCTGTTTATCACTCCAGATCTTTTATGTAAGCAATGACATAAGAAAAGCTCTTTGCTTGCAGGATCTGGAGAGTGGATTTGTTACTTAATTAAGGTGAAACTACAGAAATGCTGAATTCTGAACTGGCAAAAAAGCATACTGGAAAGCTTGCCTTAAAATAGTGCTTACTGTAACAGTGTATAAAACTAGGGCTGTGCACTGCTTCAGAAGCCCAAATAATGAGTCGAAGCGGGCTGTTTCGGATCCTCTGAATTTCGTGTGGTATGAGGTGGAGCAGAATAGCAACGAGGCACCCTGGAGCGAAGCAGCTTGTATACAAAGCGCCTCATCTGACTCGGTGATGCGTTCTGAGCAACCCAGGCAGCCTGGCACCAAAAATATCAACTTCAGAAAGTTCAGCAAAGGGTTGAGGAGGAGGAGGAGGAGGAGGGAGGGAGCTTTGGCGAATGGAAACTTTAGTTGCCAAATCAGGGCTGAACGCAGCCCAGCAATCTCCAATCGGAGACAGTGGTGGAGGAGGGAGAAAATAACTGGAGAAAAATGGCTGCGTTTCAAAGACAGAGATCATTCTGGTGGTGTTTATTTATTATTTATTTATTTATTTCTATAACGCCCAATAGCCGAAGCTCTCTGGGCGGTTCACAAAAATTAAAACCAAACAACACACAATAAAACAATTTAAAATATATAGAACATTAAAACCACAATGTGTTCCTTAGGGATATGAGAAGTGAGGGGGGGAAAACCCTCCCCTGCTCCACCCTCCGGTTCTTCTGCCTCCACCGTGATCGCTGTGTTCTTAAAAAAACATGGGACTGGAAGTCTATGTGCACATAAACTTATACACAAAAAGTGTTGTGAATCGCCCAGGCAGGAGGAGGTGAGGCGCACGTCCCTGCCACTTGCCAGCTGTCTCCTGCTCATGAGGAGAGACAGCTATTAGTCCTTGGGGGTGTTTCCACCAGTGATTTCCCCCTCAACTGACAAGGCACAGCACCCCTTCATTATCATTATAGAGATCCTGACGGTTAAAATGGGGGCTGGTTTCCCTGGTTTCCGTCTTTGTGTCGGAAGAAAGTAAAACGTGTAAATCCCTGTTTTTGCTATGGCGCAAAAACAGGGATACGAGGCAGGGATCCTCTTGATTTTGTATGTTTTGTTTTTAATACCATTTGAGGTGAAGCAGCAGATCTGGGTCTGGGATTCTTGTGCATACTTGGAAAAAGATGAGTTCTGTGCTTTGATTGGGTGGGTGGGCAGGGGGGACCCAATGTAAAAATTCAGAGGATCCATATTGAATTGGGTGTCTCATTCATGGCTTTATAACATGACGGTGCTATGAAGCCCCAAAATCTATGTTTTTTGTCACTCAAACCGTGGGCACAGATGTGCTCTGTGATGTGATGGTGTTTAGGGGTGTCTTTCTTGTAAAAATCATGAGGATCCTTAAGGATCCCTGCCTTGAATCCATTTTTTTCCACCGTGGCTGCACCCACGAGTGGCAGATCCATGATTTTTCTTCTTCAGCCCATGGAGGCAGATGTGCTTTGTGATTGGATGGTGGTTTTGTGGGTCTCCCCTTTAAAAATCATATGAAATCAGGAGGACCCCTTTTTTATTTCTTGGATCCTCATTTTACCCAGTCCCCTTTGTGTTTACTGCTCTCTTTCCCAGCACAAGCATATGTCTGCTACTCAGAAGTAACTCCCATTGTGGTCAATGAGGTTTGCTCCTGAAATGCAGGTGCATCTGGACTTTCAGGGGAAAGGAGAAAGGGGGGAGGGGGGAAGCCTCTCTTCTTGGTTGAGCAGCCCCTGCCAGTCAGATGACATTCACTCCAACCTCCACCCCCATCAAGAAGTATGTTTTGTGAAGCGCTTTTTACTGGTGTGGAGAACCTGCTCGTGGAACCCTACACGGACCACATTGCAACAAAGTTGATTCCTTTTAAATTAAAATCCCATACTCCTCCATTCGCTTCTCCTTCTGTTGTTGTGGAAACATGTCCATAGCCAGCCCAGCAGGCGGGGGTGGGGGGGGCAGCAGCGCAGCGCTGAGAGGTATAGCTCTTTGCTTTGAGAGTTTTCCTGGAAAAACTCAAAGTTCAGCTGCACCTAGCACAAAGAGTACAAGGCCAAACTGTCTGAAATTTGGCAGGTGGGATCCCCTCCATGTTGGCAGGAAGGCTGCCAGGTTTCATGTATTTGTCATGAAAACTGAAAAAGTTATGGCCATTTGTTTTTTTCCCATGCAAGTCTATGGGAAAATGCCCAAACAAGTGGTCTGGATATCCGAATCTCACTTCGGATCCGGAACCGAGTCGAAGCGGAAGGGGTCCAAATCAGTCTGAGTCGAAGCAGGGCTGATTAGGAGGGTCTGAAGCAGCATCCAAAGCGAAGTGGGGGGTCCGTGCACAGCCCTCTATAAAACTGTATACCTTCAGAAAGTCCTTTCCATACCTGGGTTCTCAATCAGCCAAGGAACCTTTATGTGTCCACCAGAAAACCCCTGCCCCCTCCCCCATCAGAACTGCAGGGTTCTTGGACATGTTCTAAGAGAACATTCATTCAGGGCCAGTCCTACCATTAGGCAGAGTGAAGCAGTCACTTCAGGCTGCAATGCTGGGAAGCACTGGTAAGGTGCTAGAGGACAGACCTGTGTGTCATGTGGTCTGCTCTGCACCCTCTAAGTTAGCTTGCTGTCTTCAGGTGTAGTGGGGGATGCTGTCCCAACATCAGTCTTGAAGGCAGATTGGTCAGTCCAGTCAGGTTTTGTGCATAGAATGGGAAAGGGCACCATCTTGTTCTTTGCCTCAAGCAACAAAATGCCTTGGGACAGTCCTGCACTCATTTCATGCAAGGCCAAAAATGCCAGCATATTTTAGGGAAAGGTCTTGGAAAAGGTTCCTCCTGTGCAAGCACCGAGTCATTGCTGACCGCTAGAGGGACGCCGCTTTCGCTGGCGTTTTCATGGCAGACTGTAGCAGGGTGGTTTGCCATTGCCTTCCCCAGTCGTGACTACCTTTCACCCAGCAAGCTGGGTACTCATTTTACCAACCTTGGAAGGATGGAAGGCTGAGTCAACCTGAGCCAGCTACCTGGGACCTGGCTTCTGCTGGGATTGAACTCAGGTCGTGGGGAGAATTTCGGTTGCAGTACTGCCGCCTACCACTCTGCGCCACATGAGGCTTTTGGAAAGCTCTTACTGACACTAAAATGTAGGGGAGGCATTTAGAATGGGGGAAAACTGTGCAAAAGCCAGGAAACCACAAAACAGTTGGCAGTCATGGGAAAGTGGGGCCTAGGGAAAGGGGCATGGCAATCTGAGGAACTCCTGAGGGCCATATTTGGATCCCAAGTGGGCTGGATTTGGCCTGAGGCTTGACACCCTACCTTAAACCAAACTACTTGACACTCTTATCAATTTAGTTTACTTGAATGGCAATGAACGGCGAGTCAAATTTCAAGTTTCAACAAGTATCCACACAGAAAGCATATATTTCACCAATCCCCCCTGCCCCAGTATTTTGGTTTGGCTTTCTTTATTTTTATTTCTGGCTACTGTGTGAACACCTCTGGTTCCTAGGAGCATTTATGAAGTCTACCTGTCTATGCAACAGGCACAGAGAATCCTAGGCTATGTCACACATCAGAAGGTGCTATGTAGTGTATATCCTACCCTGTAGCTGTTTTTCTAGCACGTTTTCAATTACGTATTTAAATACCAATCTGTGACTTCTGGAACTTAAAGCTCTTGTGTGGAGCTTATTAAGGACTGCCACGATTACATCTGATGAATGCACTGCCTATTTCAGCATGTGTCATGTGTCAAAATAGACACATGTACATTCATCATCTGTGATATTATACATGCAGTTTGTATGCCTTTTCGTCCGCATAAGCGACACCTATGTACAAAATGATCTTTTGTGAGGTAGTCCTAAATTTTTCTTGAAGAAAAACGGGCTTGCTTTAGCATTCCTATGCCTCCCAGTAATTAGCTACAGATTCAAACTTTCAGACTCCCTGGCATGTCTCTTCCAGGCACCCCCATGTGCTTACAAATCAGTCTCCACCTTTATCACTTTACAGTGCTGATTGCTGCAGACACATTTCTTACAGACTGAGAGGGGGAATAACCTTTTCTCCTGGCGGACCCTTTCTTACAAGCCCTCCCCCAAAAGAATTACTGATAGGCTGCCACCAGTCAGGATGAGTCTCTTGACACACTTCTAATCTGTCCAGCTGTTTGGGGAGTTACTGAGCCTTATTGCCAAGGACAGACCTCTCCCTTCAGCCCAGCCCTACAAAAAAAAATTGAAAGAAAGGCATTTTGAGTTTTCTTTCACAACACCCAGAAACAGAAACCTTGCAAAAAAAAAAAAAAAAATCCTTAGGAGAGAAGCAGTAGTTTTGTAACAATGCAGTCCTTCACGAAGTGTTTAGTGAGAATTTCCTTTTAAAACAACACAACCAAGTGTCCAAATTTTTTTTAAGGAATTTATTTGCAGCAAAAGGGGGCAGAAAGAGGGAAAACAAGAGAAGACAACAATCACAAACATAGGGAATTCCAAATAAAATTGTAAAAACAATTTAACTTAGCTAGTTGCATGATAAGTACTTGAACAGAGTCTTGGGTTCCAGAGTATATGCAGAGTTCATTACAGAGAGGATGGTCTGAGAGAGAGCATCTTGGCATCCAGTTAGATGGTATAAGGAAGGCTTACCAGGAAGAATCAAACTGTTACTTTTATGGGAAGCTGAGTTCAGTAACACCGCCCCGCCCCACCCCGCCGCCTTACCATAGACTGTTGTTTTGTCCAGTCATGCAGTAGCTTCCATTTCTGTTGTCAGTGGTCTAGCCAGAAAATCAGAAAATTATTTAGTGGCTGGACCTACCTTCCTAATGACTCTAAACGTACATCTCAAAAGATGCAGCCGGTTTGAATCAGTTAGCCTATTCTAAAAAAAAAAAAAAAAAGAACTTAAATTTTTGGATGTGTACTGGTAAACAAGAAAGTGAGATAGGCTGATACAGGTGTTCCAGTATGGTGCCAACTGATCAGTTACTCTAGGGGGCACTGTTGAGCTATATCAGAGTATAGGGGTTTGTCACAACTGGTTTGGACATGACACTAATACTTGCTGCATAACATATGGATCAACTCTTAGTAACTGCCTACATCATCAACAGTTTTATTCTATAGTCTGATCCACAAATACTATTTTGGCAGAGAAATAAACGACTTTTATACCCTTACCACTGTCTCTCAAGTATCAACATATTTTCTTATGGAGCTACATTAAGTAAGTGGTCGGCAGGTGACTTCTATCCACTTTGCCAGCAAAAGTTTGCTTTTTTCCAGCTGTTTGGTAAATTACTATTAATTATCTACACAGTATATCTGCTCATGGGCACAGTATTGGTCCATCAATAGTCTGTCATTCTCAAAATGATGTCAGAAGACGCTATAGCCACAGAGACTGTGGGCTTCTTCACACAGAGCTTTTATCCTGCTATTGAGATTGCTCACTCACAGAAGTTTGTGGGTCCTTTTCATGAACCTCCAGGGCACATCCAGAGGTATTTTTTGGTTATTCCATCTCAAAAAGATCCAGAAATAATGAACTAGTTATTTATGCGGGATTGTTACATTATTAAAACAGCCACTAGATGGCACAGTTTCATTGATTTCTATGGAACCTTGAATATTAAAAGCTTCCCCTCTCAGCAATCATGTCGTCGCTGTCTGGAAGCCCGCTATAAACGCAGAAAGGCTCCATAACAGGATGACTTCTGGGGTTTTCTTTAATGTAAAGGCAGCCTGTAAGGATATCTTCCAACATCCCCTCTTCTTTTCTCTTTTGCAGAGCATACAACTATGCAACATTTAAAAGCAGACACAGCTAGTCTATAGTAAGATGTGGTTTGTCACCACTGAATATTTTATGCGTTTCTTTTACCAAAGGGATTGTCCAAGTTGGCCATGAATCAGTGAGTAGTGAAAAACCACTGGTTTGCTCTGACAACCCCTTTAGTAAAAGTCTTTCATAGATAGCCAATCCACACAGTCATTGTTATGGAAATGTCTTCGATTTTGACAACATAATATTTCCACCTGATTCATAAACAGATCAGACACGGTTTATAAAAATGGAGGATTCTTTCAGCCCCATCCACCCTCATGTAGTTTGACTTAGTGGACAATAATCAGTATCACTCTCATTTTAGCCTTCAACGATAAAATCCCACCCCCGCCCCCTGCCACAAGAATTTCAAACAGACTTGTGTGTTTACTACGAAGCAACATTATGTCTTTGTGCTGTGGAGAATATTGAACTTTGACACCATTAGCCAGAATTTCTTTTCCTTCCTGTATATTTTAGGCACAGATGGGGTAATGGAATGCAGCAAGCATTATCTGTCAGCACCAAACATAGCAGTTGCAACTAAAACTACATTTTAGCTTTTCAGTATCTGTTTTAAACCTGGTAGTGTATTATAAATCTTTGCACTGCTGCTAGGTTCTATTTGGTGATTATTTTTATTTTTTATACTGTAGTTTTAAACTTTTAAATTTTTATATTGTATTTTAATGTCTTGTATTTCATGGTTTTAATTGTTGTGAACCACCCAGACAGCTTCGCCCATTGGGTGGTATAGAAATGTAATAAATAAATCAACTAGCAAAATCCTCATTATTCGGCCTAGTCTCGGTATTACTACTACAGACTAATGCTCATTGAGTAAAAGCATGCTGAGAGCTTTTACAGAAAGAAATCTTATAGCATGGCTCCCACATAAAGCTAACCCATGGTTTATATAACCCATGGTTTGTTGCCCTACCCAGGGTTTGTCTGTCAGATGGTAGAATGAACAGTGGTTTCTTTTTTCAATCCCTGGGTTTTTATTTCCCTCCTCCTTTACCCACTCCCTCCTTGTATGCCAAATGCCTTTGTAGAGCTGTAGTATTGGCATTATTTTTTACTGCTCTTGCACACTGACCTGGTTCACATGTAATGAGAAGCCACCATTGATGAATTTCCTCATGGGGCTTCTCGCTGCAGCAGCAGCCACCATTTTGAATATTCAGGGCATAGTGGAGTGGGGATGCCATAGCTTCTTGTTATGTGCACACTCAGTGAGACTGGGTTGTTGAGGTGGTTGACAAGCCACCTGCAAGCCTAAAAGAGCCCACAAGTTCTGGGTGACTTGTTAACCACCCCATCAACCCATCCTCACTGGGCACCCCAGATCCAGAAAAGTTTTGGAAGGCAAATGGGTGGGGGGTGGGGTGGATGGCAGAGGAGGGCAAGGGGAACTCCAGTCAAAAAAGTGGAAGTCTATTTACACAACATTGGATTTAAGCCATATCATTTGCTTTCTTCCTTACCTTTGAGCTTTTCTGCATGAGGCTATTAATCTGCTGTGTCTACTTTTGGTTTTGTTGCAGAATTGAGATCCAAGCTCTACACAAAGAGCTTTTCTTTCCTGCTTTTCTGCTACAGAACCTCTCGGTGGCACTGTGCTATAGTGGAATAACACAAATATACAAGTAGGAAAATATGTTGTCTTTCACTTTTAGAAATAATACCCCATTTTCGCCACTCTTAAAAAAACCAGGAAAGTGCTCTTAAACAGCAGAAGTGAAACTGGAGGGTCACAACAACATCATCTAAAGAACCTGGAAACAACCATAAGGAATGACAAGCACACAATAAATGCCTCGTGTAGAAAAGCTCTTTGTTATAGTAGTGTAGACCTTTCTGTTCCACCATGCTGGATGGGCCACATGAGGCAGGATCGCTCTGATACATTATGGAAGGAAAGTAAGATTTGGTCAACATGAGCAAGCAGAAGCCAAGCCAGTACAAGGCCTGCTGTGATCCTCCTGGGTTTTCTAACGTGGTTAGGAGGCCTAATTTGACTTCATTGATCCAATTCCCAAGGTAAAAAGAGTGCCAGAGGAAACTTCTTTTTTCACTTCATCAGCTGCTTAGGCAAATTAAACCTTGTCAGAAAAGGTTATCTTGAGGAACACGAAGCTCTGACGCAAATGCATGGCAGCATAATAAATTCTCATAAAGGCAAAGAAAGAAATCACCCACTGCGCAGATAAAAATCAGTATGAGTTTTTGCCCCACGTTCTGTTCACCCAGTAGCTAACCAGATGTCCACAGGAAACCCACAAGCAGGACATAAGTGCAACAGCATCTTCCCGCCTATGATCACCAGCAACTGGGGTACATAGGCTTACTGCCTCTGATCCCAGTTCTGTGACAGAGGATTAACATTTTGGTGCTCTGTGTGTCATTGCAATAGAAACAAGCATCTGCTGTTGTGGATTGATAGGATAACTGATCTGAACGGTAAGAAGATGCAAAGGAAAGGGTTTACTGTAGGGACTTCTCAACCTGGCTAACATGCCTTGAGAAAGCATCTAGCCTTGGCAAGCTTTGGACTCAATCCCCCTTGTAAAAGGCGCCAAACCATTCACAAGCAAAGTCACAAACCCAAACTGCTTAATGACACATGCAATGCAAAGCATAAAAGTTTACAAGCTTAGAGCAGAGTGATTTACAGAATGCTTGGTTATCTACTGCGATACATTGAGCACTGAGGCACAGTCCAAACTGCGCCACTGCACAGCAAGTCCTGAAAAGTGGTCATTTAGCAGTTCACCTCTATTTGCTTGAGTCATTAAATGAGATAAAAGTCACTTCAGTCGCCACTTAATTTGGTTGCTTCCAGTAGCTAATGCTGTCTGATTGCCACTAATCATACTCCTTTAGAGGATAAAAAAAGGAAAATGTACGTAAAGACTAGAGCTAGACAAGCACGGGCAGCTGACGTAAGGTCACTTATCCTTGCCAGCGCTCCCAGTCTTATAGCCAGGAATGGCCTAAGATGGCTCCTCAGAGTCTAAAATCTCATGTGTCGTCATCCAAAATGAAGAGTTACAGGACTAGGGCTGCTTCACACACTATCGTTTTAAGTGGTACTTCTTACAAACTGGCACTGTGTACTCACTAAAATGGCAGCTTTCGAGACTCATATTATCTCCTTAAAAAAACAAACCAAGATACTTTTCTATACTGTGGAAATGCATAATAGGGCCAACTGGGGCTTCCTACAGTAGCCATTGTCCAACACAGAATTAAGAGCCAGTGTGAGCGTAGTGGCTAGAGTGTTGGACTGGGAGCCCAGAGATCCGGGTTCTAGTCCCTACTCAGCCATGGAAGCTCATTGGGTGACTTTGGGCCAGTCACACACTCTCAGCCCAACCTACCTCACAGGGTTGTTGTTGTGAGGATAAAAGGGAGAGGAGGAGGATCATGTAAGCCACCTTGGGTTCCTTGCAAGAGGAAAAAAGGCGGGATATAAATGCAACAAATAAATAAATAAATAAACACAGAATTAATCACTCTTAATCTAACTGAAACCAACGGGCTCAGGTATCCTTGACTCTGAGTTGGATTGTGGCTAGTGAGTTTCTGCATTATACTCAAGCAAGCCCATAAAAGATGCACATACGTTTCGAATGTTACCATTTTGCAGGCACACAACGTGGGCTCCTCACATGTACTTATTAAAATGGTTAATGCTTGCGGGCAGAATTACTCACACAACCTACACACATGTACACACACACACAAACATGCACACATACTCCAGTCCAAACAAGGAGAAAAAAAGGATGCACACCATCCCCAGAAGTCCACAGAGCATGGTTACAGTTCATGATGTTCAAGGCTCAGAAAACAATATTAGAATCCTGATGATACAAAAAACATTTCATAGCATTTGAGTAATAAAAAATACCCACAATTGTTATCTTGTTTGTCCTCATAACAGCACTGCAGAGATGTTCACATGGGATACTCCAAGGCCTGCTTAATGTGTAAGCAGCTAGAGTAGATCTAGATGCAGTTTCACATCTTTGTAATGTTGGTCTGGTCAGCTTGAAGGCCATGATAAATGAATGGCAGAGTGAAGAATCTGGACTTCTGCCAGATTCATGCTGTCATCTTACAAAGCCACAAACTAATGCCCAAAGTCTGGCTGCTTCCTGATATGCTGTAGCACAATTCCACCGTGGAAAAATAAAGTCAGAAACTGGTCTGAGATCACAGAGTGGGTCCACGGCTGAGTAGCAGTGGCATAGTGGAGCCAATGTTCATGGAGCTGCAGCAACAGCACTTTTTTATTAGCCAGAATGATTACATCATCTGCCACCCCACGAACCCCACCACCACCACCACACTACCACTCAGCATTCCTTGTTCCTGCTGAGCTTAGCTGCAATCTTCACAGTCACTGGGGGGAAATCTTTCCAGCAACAATATATAGTCCCCTGTTGTAATGCGAAGTCTTTTGGCATGACCTGGTGTTGAAAGGGGAATTAGGATCATTAGCATTACAGAAGACCTCCTGCTGGAAACAAAAATGGCTAGAATCGGATTGTTGATATGGATCAACACAACTGCCTGAATTTGGGGGCTCTCCTTGGGGGAGTGGCTATGGTGACTGTCATGATGAGCACCTGCACTTCCAAATTTACCACTACACCACTGCCGAGCCAGAATTGAACCAGGTCTACTAAATCTATACACATGCAACACACCATCCATTGAACCATGAAGCTGCCTTTAACATCATTGACAAAGATGTTACTGATGAACACTGATTCATTAAACTGCATATGGGTCTGGTGGTTTATGATCCAAGTTGTGATTATTCCTGGTCCCAGACACCCAAAGCAGCTTGACAACCTTCCAGCGCAAATGCCACTTTTCATTTCCTTGTTCTTTTAAGGGAACCAGAATGGTTCAGGTGAACTTCACTTCACTAATGAAATGTGGCAGTTTGACCTTGGTGCAGATTCTTGTTTTGATGGTGTGTTTTTTCCTTTTATGCCTTCTATAGCCAATATAGCAGAGAAGGCACAGGCCAATGTGAGACCACTCCAACATAAAAACACAAACACTGGTGTCAGTAAGATAACATTCATTACAGTTACAGCCAGCGGAGGCTGGTGCTTCCAATTTCAGTGGGGCTGTGAATCCATTTTGGGTTTCAGTCCGAATCTGCCAGAATTCTACAGGAGCTATCTAAGGTGCTGAACTTATTTGCTTCAGGGATAGGCTTCAGCACTTTCAATAGCTCCTTTAGCGTTCTGTCTGGTTTTGCCTGAAACCTAGAATGGAGTCACAGCCCCACCGATATCAGAGCCACCAGCCGCCACTGGTTGCAACTGCATGCACCACATGTTACCGACGCTCATTCATTTCTGATCTAGCCTATGTGAGTCCATATTACATAATAACCCCCCAATTTTAAAAGGATTTGAAGCACTTGTGGAAAACTTCAGCCGGTATCAAGTTCAAGGAAAATAAAACAGCACGAGCAGTAGCACTGGGCAGAAATCACAAGCTTACAGGACGGATTTCCCACTAGAATGAGACTGTCTGAAAGTGTGTAGGATTTACCCATGCTGGGAGAGCAGGATCATGCTTGTTACAGAAAATGTGCCAGCAGTGTGGTTTGGTAATTTCAGTTCCTGATCAGTTCATGGTCTGATTAGACAGCCACACAACTAACAATTCACACACCACTAACAAACCAACTAGCCAGCTAACCTCCAACTAATTAACCAACTAGCTAACCGCCAACTAACTAACTAAGGCAGCAATCCTATGGTTGCTAGACAGCCATAGGATATGCTGTTTTCCAGGAACCGACCTCAGAGCCCACACTCCAAGGTTGGTTCTTGGAAACCCAACCTTCCCCCACTTCCATTGTGCCTTGGAGGCAGTGCGGAACAGCCCCGTCCTCCACGCTCGCAAGAGGAGTGCGGAGGGTCCGGAAAGGGGCGTGGCCGGGGCGTTCTGGGGCAGGGAGATCATAGCTGCCTGTATGACACATCCGATGTGTCGTACAGCAGCCTCCCTCCCCGCTCTGTGCTCCTGCGGCTAGACAGCTGCTATCGGCTGACTAACAGAAAAAGCAGGGCAGGAGACGTGAGGGAATGATCCACTCCATGCTTCTCCTGCCCTGGTTTGGATAGGCGATCGCCTCCAAGTTTGGAGGCGGCCTCCTATCTAGATAGGATTGCACCCTAACTAACTCACATACAACTAACACTTCCCCCCCCCACCATCCCATTCCTGATACATTTAGAGCAAAGATTCAAAAACCTGCCAACCGTGATCTAAAGAAAAACAAATACTCTGAGCCTGTGCAGTTTCACATTTCAAACTCGCTGAAATCATTGCATCATCATGACTTCAGGAATAAAACGGAGTTTGCTTCTGCTGCCCTGATGCTAAAGACATTGACTTGGGAATAAGCACCATTTTGGGGGTAGAAAGAGATACAGTCAGGGCCAGAAATATTGGAACAAAAATATTGTGTTTTGGCAGTTGGCCTTTGTACACCACCACATTGAAGTTGAAAGGAAACCCACCCAGATGGGAGCGAAGCCAGGACTTTCAGCTGTAATTCAAGGGGTTTGCCAAAAGTGGGGCACCAACCATCCAGGAAGTATAGCCAGTGGTATACACACACACCCATCGTTGCTGGCTCATAAGTAATGGAACAAACCAACATCATTTCAAACTTAAGGATCGCCTTTAATACCTGGATGAAAATCTTTTGCAGTCAATGACTGCCTGAAGTCTGGAACCCATGGACATGACCAAATGCTGTTTCCCCCCTCGAGATGCTTTGCCAGGCCTTTACTGCAGCGGCCTTCAGCTGCTGCTTGTTTGTGGGTCTTTCTGCCTTCAGTCTTGTCTTCAGTAAATGAAAAGCATGCTCTATTGGGTGGAGATCAAGTGACTGACTTGGCCATTGAAGAACATCCCACTTCTTTGCCTGGAGAAACTCTTGGGTAGCTTTTGCTGTATGTTTTGGGTCATTATCCATCTGCAATATGAAGCGGCATCCTATCAGTTTGGCAGCATTTGGTTGAATCTGAGCTGAAAGTATAGCCCTATACACTGCAGAATTCATCTTGCTGCTTTTATCAGCAGTCAGGTCATCAATAAACACCAGTGACCCAATTCCATTGGCAGCCACACATGCCCATGCCATAACACTGCCTCCACCATGTTTGACAGATGATGTGGTATGCTTTGGATCATGAGCTGTTCCTTTCCTTCTCCATACTTTCCTCTTCCCATCATTCTGGTACAAGTTAATCTTGGTTTCATCAGTCCAAAGAATCTTATTCCAGAACTGGGCAGGCTTTTTACGGTGTTTGCTGGCAAAGGCTAATCTGGCCTGTCTGTTCTTGAGCGTTACCAGTGGTTTGCACCTTGTTGTGAAGCTCTGTATTTACATTCATAAAGCCGTCTCTTGTCTGTAGATGTTGACACTGACATGCCTACCTCCAGCGTTCTTGACCTGGCTAGATGTTGTGAAAGGGTTCCTCTTCACCATGAGAAGAATTCTGCAGTCATCCACTTTAGTTGTCTTCTGTGGTCTTCCAGGCCTTTTGCTGTTGCTGAGCTTGCCAGTTAATTCCTTCTTTTTCAGGATGTTCCAAACTGTTGCATTGGCCACTCCCAATGTTTTTGCAATCTCTCTGATGGGTTTATGTTGTTTCCTCAGCCTAATGATGGCCTCCTTCACTCGGATGGACACCTCTTTGGACCTCATGTTGGGAGTTCCAGTGAACAGCTACCAAATGCAAATGTAACACTCAAAACCACCTCCAGGCCTTTTCTCTGCTTGATTGGTCATGGGGTACCCAGGAAACAGGCCACACCTGGCCATGCAGCTGCTTGTCAACCATTTGTTCCATTACTTATGAGCCACCAACGATGGGTGTGTGTGTATGCCACGGGCTGTACTTCCTGCATAGGTAGTGCCCCATTTTTGTCACACCCCTTGAATTACAGCTGAAAGTCCTGACTTCACTCCCATCTGGGTGTGTTTCCTTTCAACTTCAATGTGGTGGTGTACAGAGGCCAACTGCCAAAACAGTTATCCTTTTTCCAGTATTTCTGGCCCTGACTGTACATTTATTTTTAAAGCAAAAATAATGAAATTAGCATCTGCGACCATATACATGCCCAACCAGCCATTTCCTCCTGAAACCCCAACTATAAACTTTAAAAAAAGAAGAAGGAAGCAAGCAGCATCAGCCCCAGTGGATCCCAGCATGCTCATGTGTGCCACTGCCCCCATCACTTGCCTCTTTCTGGGTGATCTTTTGAGGCCCCTTGGGCTATTGAGCCCTGGACTTTGGCCCTGTGTCTTACCCTGGCTGCAACACTGTGTCTGGGCTTCAAGGCTGGGCTGGCTTTCATGTGAAAATCCAGCCCTTTTGAAGCTCACCAGATTTCCCTAGAGCCCTGGCTTAGCTTGCATTTGTGAGCCGAACCACAGGCTTTCCCCTGAAATCTGGGAACTCTTCTTGGTGGTGTTTTTCCTTAAATCGTTTATGCAAATTGCACCTGCAACTTGTGTAATTTGTGCAAATTTCAGCCATAATGCACTTAATTTGTGCAAACTGCAGACGCATTTTATGCAAATTGCGCCCATGATTTGTGGAAATTGCAGCCACAATTTCCATAAATGGCAATTTAAGAGGGTGAAATGAAAATCTGCTAGCTGGCCCGACTTGATCTGCATTGAGTTGGGCCTGCTCACGGGTAAGCGAGCCAGTGTTCGGGGGCCAAGCTGATGAAAGCTTGGCGAACTTCACCCCCCAGATGGATTCCCCCAACATCCCTACTCAGGGCACATCCCACTGACAGGAGCATGCCACAGAGAAAGTGTCTTGAAAGTTTGTATGGGGCTTGGAACTTTGGGGTTCTACCTGACATGGGTGGTGGTGAACTTCTCTTAAGTCCCTACAGAATAGAGCCTCTACTGAAAAAAAAGGGACAAGGATAGCAAAAGATACTGGGTGTAGTTGCTTCACTCACCCCAGAGATCCACACTAAGAAGGCAATATGGGCTTTGTGGGGGTTTCATCTGGCCCAGAGAAACAAGGTGGGTCCAAAATGAGTCCAGCTGTCTTCCCAGGACCATGTTGTTGGTCAAGGGAGGCTTCTGTAAAGTGTTCATAGTCTGCATCTGGGTTGTTCCTCAAATGCTTTTCTCCCCAACTACAGTGGCTACTGCTGTCTCTTCTCTTCCTCCTCTCCTCCCTATATCCTGGAAGAAGTGTGTTTTGTCTCTAAGGGCCTGGAAGTAGGGTGGCTAGGGCTGGCGTCAAGGGTAGGCATGGCTGGGCAACTGCCAAGGGCCAACAACCCAGCAGGGGCCCACTGACAAGAGTCCCCAGGAGTTGCTCCTCCTCTTCACCATAGCAGCCTACTTATTCATCTGCCTCTTTCCCTTGCCCAGACAACGAAAGTAGTGAGAAGTAGGAGCAGTGGATGCTAGTGCCTACATGTTCACTGGCTCTCTGCCTGTCAAGCAAGCAGGTGGTAGCACTGATGAGAGAGGATGAGGAGCAATAGCAAAAGAAAGACAAGTGCAGTGACAAGATAGACTTACTGAGGGAGGGGAGCCATTGAGGGTATCTTGTGCAAGGGCCCTCTAAAACCTGGAACCGTCACTGAGGTGGCACTGGCTACGTGTCATCTTTTACACAGGACAGTCTTTTATCTGTAGGGCTGCCGGAGGGGTATCATCATTTTGAGGGTGTCCTCTATTTGAAGGGTTGTCCTGTACAATTGTAGTTTAAAGATAAAAAGCCATAAGAACATCAAGCGATAGCATGTGGACAGCCGACTGAACAGGCAGGCACACAGGCCACCTTGTCACAGTCTTCGGCACTATGCAGAGATTTATGGTACTTCTATTCAATTATAGTAATTATTTCCACATGTTCATCTATGCATATACATTGCTGTATGAAAATTTTATGCACATCTGTCCTCTCTGGGAGTAATGCAATTCCTCTCTGGGGGAGTGGGGGGGGCAATTCATAAGTGGCCACCCTATCTGGAAGCTCCACCTTCCCCACGTCCCCTTTCCTTCCAGGCCTCATTCGGGGGGCTGCTTTCTCCTTCACATTTAGTTGTGAAGTGGCACAGCTGCCGGAGGAAGGCTGGGCTTCAGTGGAAATGACAACAGCTGATGTGCAGCATCTGGAGCTCGCTTCTTTGCTGGAAGCAGCTACATGCTGGGTGTGGGGCCAGAGCTGGCCACTCTTAGGCTACAGTGCCCATGTAATGCTTAAATTCAGTTTATGCATGTAGAGTCCTATGTGCTTCAGAAGACGTGCTGTGCTGTGCCGCCATGCGTGGATCCTACAGACTTCCAGCCATGTATGTATAGGCCCCCCTTCATGGATCACTGCCTTGTTGTGGCGAAGGGGCTTGCGTAACTCAGTGAAGCCATAAGCTATGCCGTGCAGGGCCACCCAAGACGGACAGGTCATGGCGGAGAGTTCTGACAAAATGTGGTCCACTGGAGAAGGAAATGGCAACCCACTCCAGTATTCTTGCCAAGAAAACACCATGGAACGTAGCACAAGGCTAAAAGAGATGACGCCGGAAGATGAGCCCCTCAGGTCGGAAGGTGTCCAATATACTACTGGGGAAGAGCAGAGGGTATTTCCAAGTAGCGCCAGAAAGAGTGAAGCGGCTGGGAAAAAGCTGAAAGGACACTCAGCTGTGGATGTGTCTGGTGGTGAAAAGAAAGTCCGATGCTGTAAAGAACAATATTGTTTAGGAACCTGGAATGTAAGATCAATGAATCAAAATAAGCTGGAGGTGGTCAAACATGAGATGGCAAGATTGAACATCGACATCTTGGGAATCAGCGAACTCAAATGGACAGGCATGGGCGAATTTAATTCAGGTGACCATCATATCTACTACTGTGGGCAAGAATCCCTCAGAAGAAATGGAGTAGCACTCATAGTCAACAAAAGGGTGGGAAAAGCAGTCCTGGGGTGCAATCTTAAAAACGATAGAATGATCTCAGTGCGAATCCAAGGCAAACCATTCAACATCACAGTAATTCAAGTCTATGCCCCAACCACTGATGCTGAAGAAGCTGAGGTTGATCGGTTCTATGAAGACCTACAACACCTTCTAGAACTAACACCAAAAAAAGATGTCCTCTTCATCATAGAGGGTTGGAATGCTAAAGTAGGAAGTCAAGAAATCACTGGGATAACAGGCAAGCATGGCCTTGGTGTACAAAATGAAGCAGGACAAAGGCTAATAGAGTTTTGCCAAGAGAACACACTGATCATAGCAAATTCTCTTTTCCAACAGCACAAGAGGCGACTCTACACATGGACATCACCAGATGGTCAATATTGAAACCAGATTGATTGTGTCCTTTGCAGCCAAAGATGGAGAAGCTCTATACAGTCAGTAAAAACAAGACCCGGAGCTGACTGTGGCTCAGATCATGAGCTGCTTCTTGCAAAATTTCGGCTGAAATTGAAGAACGTAGGGAAAACCACTAAACCATTCAGGTATGACCTCAATCATATCCCTTATGAATATACAGAGGAGGTGAGGAATAGATTTAAGGGATTAGACCTGATAGACAGAGTGCCTGAGGTAGGGATGGCGGAGAATTTCTCCCCGAAACTTCGGGGGGCCGAGCGCCAACGTGTTCGGCCCCCCGAACAAGTTTCGGGGAGAAATCCTCCAAACCCCCCCCCGCACCCCGCACCCCCCCCCCGGGACGGGACTTACCTTCGCCGAATGTCCCTCCCGGCGGCGGGTCCGGCCGGCGGTTCGGCGGGTGTTCGAGTGGGGTGGGAGCAGCAGCCAGTCTTTCAACCGGCTGCCGCCGCCACCATTGCAATAAAAGAAAAAAAAAACGCCCCCTGATAGGCTACGTGACGATTAACGTAGCCTATCACGGCTAGATTTGCAAAGTCAGCCATGATAGGCTACGTCAATCATCACGTAGCCTATCACGGGTGACTTAAAAAAAAAAAAAAGTGTGTACGGATAATGGCGGCCCCCATAGGGAGCCGCCATTCCCGTTCCTTATTTGGTCGCTGTAGTCTACGTAAAGATTTACGTAGACTACAGCGAAAATAAGGGCAACGCTATTTGCGTTGCCCTTATTTTCGCCGTAGTCTACGTAAACATTTACATAGACTACAGCGACTAAATAAGGAATGGGAATGGCGGCTCCCTATGGGGGCCGCCATTAGCGTACGTGCTTTTTTTTTTTAAAGTCACCCGTGATAGGCTACGTGACGATTGACGTAGCCTATCATGGCTGACTTTGTAGATCTAGCCGTGATAGGCTACGTTAATCGTCACGTAGCCTATCAGGGGGCATTTAAAAAAAAAAAAAACTTTCGCGTTCGCGGCCAGGCGAGGCGGGAAGCCTCCTCCCCGGCATGAATTTCGGCTGGGGCGAGGCGGGAAGCCTCCCCCCTGGCCTGAATTTTGGCCGGGGTGAGGCGGGAAGCCTCCCCCCCCCGGCCGGAACTTCGCGGGGGGAGCAGCGAAGCGCCTCCCCCCCACCGCGAACGTCCTTCAAGAACAGGTAAGGGACTTTCATCCACCCCTAGCCTGAGGAACTATGGACAGAGGTCCATAACATTGTTCAGGAGGAAGCAACTAAATCCATCCCAAATAAAAAGAAATGCAAGAAAGCCAAGTGGCTGTCTGATGAGGCTTTACAAGTAGCTGAGGAAAGAAGGGAAGCGAAGACAAGGGAGAAAGGGGAACATATATCCAACTGAATGCAGAGTTCCAGAGAATAGCAAGGAGAGACAAGAAGGCCTTCTTAAATGAACAATGCAAAGAAATCGAGGAAAACAACAGAATGGGAAAGACTAGAGATCTCTTCAAGAAAATCGGAGATCTCAAGGGAACGTTTTGTGCAAAGACGGGCATGATAAAGGACAAAGAAGGCAGGGACCTAAGAGAAGCAGATGAGATTAAGAAGAGGTGGGAAGAATACACAGAAGAACTATACAGGAAAGATCTTAATGTCCCTGATAGCCATGATAGTGCGGTCACTGAACTTGAGCCAGACATCCTCGAGAGTGAAGTCCAGTGGGCCTTAGGAAGCATTACTAACAACAAAGCTAGCGGAGATGACAGTCTTCCAGCTGAGCTATTTAAAATCCTAGAAGATGATGCTCTTAAAGTGCTGCACTCAATATGCCAACAAATTTGGAACACTCAACAGTGGCCACAAGACTGGAAAAGGTCAGTTTACATTCCAATTCCAAAGAAGGGCAATGCCAAAGAGTGTTCAAACTACCGTACAATTGCGCTCATTTCACATGCCAGCAAGGTTATGCTCAAAATCCTACAAGCTAGGCTTCAGCAGTATGCAAACCGAGAACTACCGGAAGTACAAGCTGGGTTTCGAAGAGGCAGAGGAACTAGAGATCAAATCGCCAACTTTCGCTGGATCATGGAGAAAGCAAGAGAATTCCAGAAAAACGTCTATTTCTGCTTCATTGACTATGCTAAAGCCTTTGATTGTGTGGATCACAACAAACTGTGGCAAATTCTGAAAGAGATGGGGGTACCAGACCACCTTACCTGTCTCCTGAGAAACCT
Source organism: Heloderma suspectum (assembly GCF_057233095.1). NCBI lineage: Eukaryota > Metazoa > Chordata > Lepidosauria > Squamata > Helodermatidae > Heloderma > Heloderma suspectum. The sequence goes on from NC_139461.1 coordinate 260,037,148, forward strand.
GTACGAGGGTCAAGAAGCAACAGTAAGAACCAGACATGGAACAACCAATTGGTTCCAAATTGGGAAAGGAGTATGACAAGGCTGCATACTGTTGCCCTGCTTATTTAACTTATATGCAGAGTACATCATGAGAAACGCCGGGTTGGATGAATCACAGGTCGGAATTAAGATTGCCGGGAGAATTATCAACAACCTCAGATATGCAGATGATACCACCCTAATGGCAGAAAGCGAAGAGGATCTAAAGAGCCTCTTGTTGAGGGTGAAAGTGGAGAGTGCAAAAGCTGGTTTGAAACTCAACATTAAAAAAATGAAGATCATGGCATGTGGCCCCATCACTTCCTGGCATATGGAAGGGGAAGAAATGGAAGCAGTGACAGATTTTATTTTCTTGGGCTCCAAGATCACCGCAGACGGTGACTGTAGCCATGAAATTAAAAGATGCTTGCTCCTTGGGAGGAAAGCTATGGCAAACCTAGACAGCATAGTAAGAAGCAGAGACATCACCTTGCCGACAAAGGTCCGTCTAATCAAAGCTATAGTTTTCCCAGTAGTAACGTATGGCTGTGAGAGCTGGACTATAAGGAAGGCTGAGCGCCGAAGAATTGATGCTTTCGAACTGTGGTGCTGGAGAAGACTCTTACGAGTCCCCTGGACTGCAAGGAGGTCAAACCAGTCCATCCTAAAGGAAATCACCCTGACTGCTCATTGGAAGGACAGATACTGAAGCTGAAGCTCAAATATTTTGGCCACCTAATGCAAAGAGAAAACTGTCTGGAAAAGACCCTGATGCTGGGAAAGACTGAAGGCAAAAGGAGAAGGGGACGGCAGAGGATGAGATGGCTAGATAGCATCACTGATGCAATGAATATGGACTTGAGCATGCTCCGGGAGAGAGCTCAGGACAGGAAGGCCTGGCGTGCTATGGTCCATGGGGTCACGAAGAGTCGGACACGACTGAACGACTGAACAACAACATGCATAGGCCAAGACAATGTATTCTATTGGATGAAGGAACAATTCTTCCCCCTTCCTTCATTTTATCATTTATTTTTTGAAAAAATCTTTAAAGAGTTCTCTGCTAAAATCACATTTCTGTTGTACACAGGGAATACCACATAGAGTTATTCAATGCCACAATTGAGTCCCAGGGTCACTGTTGCTTTAGGTCAGCCTTGGTCTTCAATGTTTATGAGCCCCGGCCAGCATGGCCAATGGCCGGGAATGCTAGGAGTTGTACATACCTGTAACTCAGGATGACACTTCATTCATCTGATTCAGTGGACTGTGGTAATGAATGTGTTAGTCTTTAAGGTGCCATTGACACCTTACATACTCTGGAGCTCACTGTGGATGAGGCACACACATTACATAAGACATGGAGGGTGGGACTGGTGAGGAAAAGCATGAATCGCTCGTGCTTCTTCCTTTCCTCATGTATGTAACACAGGAACAGGTTCTGGGCCTTTCAAAGAAAGCATGACAGTGGGTAAAGCACTTGGCTTGACAGGAACCACTTCATTCCCTGGCCTTTTCAGTTACAAGGAGCTTCAGAGGCAGTGTTGGGAAAGATCTCTGCCTGAGACCTTAGAAAGCAACTTTCCATCAAAGTGCGGGGCTAGACAGATCATTGGTATAGGGCACCCTCACCCAACCTCATGCCCTTTAGCTGCTTTGGGTGACAACTCCCATCAACTGCAGCCAGCATGGCCAATGGTCAGGGATGATGGGACTTGTAGCCCCAAACATCTGGAGAGTACCAGTTTGGGGAAGGCTGGTATAAGGTATGCTCACATGTGGAAAAGGTTCACAATCCCAATCCCAAAACTATTTCCTCCACTCCTTAGTCACAGCTTTCATTATTATTTTTTGCTTCAGACAGATGATAAATGCCAGGTTGGAGACGAGTGGATGATGAGGTTTGCTGGGCAACTCATGTGAGCCATTATAATAATAGAGCAACATTAAAGGTGTTATAGGAGATGACAAATGCAAATGTGCCTGTGTCATCTATTACAAGGAACAGCCTTGGAGATTATTACTCCTTTGTTCACTCCGGAAGAGAAAATGCCTTGAATGTGCACTTGTAAAGGGGATTACTGTGTGAATTCACTAATCCTTCGATTGGCATGAAGCTCCTTATACTTTTGTAGTGAATAATCAGCATTAATTCTGGGAAGTCTTCTTTCCCCCACCCTCCTTTCTTCTCTTATTCCAATGAATGTCACAAAACCATTTATTAGGCTAAAGGGACAGACTGCAGACGCTAATTCGATTTCCTTCTCTGTGTGTGTGTGTGCGTGCGCATGTGCAGACATGCAGCCTGCACAATTCCCTTGATTAATAATCATTTTTGCTACTTATTTTTAGAAAATAACATTGCTGGAAATGCCAGTAAAGTTTTTCTTTGTAAAAAAAAAATCTGCTCTGCCACCACTGGCTTCAAAACCAAGTGAAGCTTGAATGTCTTGCCTATGTTTTTCATCAGATGATCATGTTGCGGTGATGGAAGAGTGCTTTAGTGTCAGGTGAACATAGCCTGAGGAAGCAAAAGAAAAGAAAAGAAATCTGACCAGCTTTTGTTCTCAATTACGAGAAGAAACATGATGGCTGATTCAAACAACCCCCCTCCTCCTCCCTTCACCCTTTCAATCTGTTAGCTCTGACTCCCTCCCTCCTCTTCAGTGGGTAATTGAACTTATCGGCCAAATACAAGATCTGCAGTGTTGTAGAGCTGAAATGAATTTGGGGCAAAACATCCCCAATAGTTTGTTAAATTGAATGTGCTTGCACATTTTGAATATGCATTCTACTTATTTGAACATTTTGTCCTCCATACCATTCCTAATTATGGGTGCTGTTAGTGGAGTTAGGAAAGCCAGTGTGTAATAGCACTGCATTTAAAAGGTGTTACAATATTGTGTCTTTAACTATTTTTCCACCACTAGAAAAACATTTGCAACCAAATTTGAAGTTTTGCAAAATTCAAACATTTTTTAATTCAGATGCTGAATTTTGCCAGACTTTAAGTGCACACAAAACTTTGTTTGCGCTCTACAATTGTGCATATGACTACTCATTTCCATTTAGATTAAACCTTGGCATAGTTTTGTCTAGGTGTTTCCGTCAGTCATAAACTAGCTTTTAGATACTTTCTGTGGGGTATGTGTATATTCTTTTCCCTTTATGGGACTAAATACGCATAACATTATAGAAAACTTGACTGCTTCCTGGAGTAAACCTTTCTGTGCTGCTCTCTGAATAGTAGAAAGGGTTCTACCCTTAAAGGTTGCCCAGAAATAATTGTAGATAGAGAGATGATTGATTGATTGATTGATTGATTGATAGATCATAGAATAGTAAGGTTGGAAGGGGCCTATAAGACCATTGAGTCCAACCCCCTGCTCAATGCAGGAATCCAAGTCAGAGCATCCCTGACAGGTAGCTGTCCAGCCCCATGTCGAATGCTTCCAGTATGGGAGAGCCCACCACCTCCCTAGGTAATTTGTTCCATTGTTGTATTGCTCTAAAAGTCAGTAAGTTTTTCCTGATTTTCAGCCAGAATCTGGCTTCCTGTAACTTGAGCCCATTATTCCATGTCCTGCACTCTGGGATGATCCAGAAGAGATCCTGGCCTTCCTCTCCGTGACAGCCTTTCAAGTACTTGAAGAGCGCTATCATATCTCCCCTCAGGCTTCTCTTCTCAAGGCTAAACATGCCCAGTTCTTTCAGTCTCTCCTCACAGGGCTTTGTTTCCATTCCCATGATCATCTTCGTTGCCCTCCTCTGAACCCTCTCCAATTTGTCTGCATCCTTCTTAAAGTGTAGTAGCCAGAACTGGAGACAGCACTCTAGATGAGGCCTAACCAGTGCTGAGTAGAGGAGAACTTTACGTCATGTGATTTGGAAGCTATGCTTCTATTAATGCAGGCCCAAATAGCATTTGCCTTTTTTGCAGCCACATCACATGGTTGGCTCATATTCAGGTTGTGATCTACAACAATTCCAAGGTTTTTCTCGCTTGTAGCATTGTTGAGCCAAGTATTGCCCATCTTGTAACTGTGCATTTGGTTTCTTTCTTCAGCAAAGTCAAAAGCTTTGCCGAAGATAGATATATAGTTCCGCAGAAACTGCCATACTCAGAAGAAACAGCCAATGGAAAATAAGTTGGGGGCTCACATTGAGAATTAATTGCTGAAACAATATGCAAAGAAGAGTTTAGTGTCAAAAGTACCCAGCAAATGTGAAAATACCACCTTTGGAGTGTGAAGAACGAGTTTCCAGGTTTAAAGCAGAGAAGCACGACTATCTACTGTTTACTGATGCTTTCACTGTGTCAGCACAGGATGTTCAATGTACTATGCCTGAAGGTGAAGAAAGCTGCATTGCTCACAAAGGACTGAGGAACAGAACATAAATGATACTCCTCTTTCCATAATATGCACTGGGCAAATCATGATTTTAAATTTAGATCCAATCTATAAACTCACACAGGAAATTGTACTAACTGTACAATCAAGGATGGTGAAGATGAAGATCAGTACTAAATGTGCATTATGTTGCTCCTAACTAAAAAATAATAATAATACACATTTGCCTCTCTTTCTCCTCACGTCCTGTGAGATTACCCTTGCCTTATAGCATTGTCAGCCCCTGCAATTCTTTAGCAAAAATGGCCAATCTCCACATGAGTAAGACCTTCTTCAGCCCTGACTGATCTCTCCCTCCCGCAGCTTCACACTCTCCACATCCACATGATCAGCCCAGGAGTTATAAAATTGTAAAAATTATAACACAGCAATGTAGAAGTGCTTTTCGTGTCCTCCGTATAGGATCGGTAATTCCTCAGACACACATTTCGAAACAGATTTCATTTTAATCAACATTAAAAACAAGCCCTATAATAACAACATAGTAAAGTGGGCAGAAATTGACCATTCTTTGTGTGGAGTGTGTGTATGAATCCCTTTTTGCTTCTTTCAAAATTCCTCTGACTTTTCACCTGAACAATTACCATCAAATTCAACAGAATTCATGACAAGTGAAGTTTAGCAGCAGTTCTACCTGAGCGAAAGTCTCCAAATTCACATCAGACTTTCACTTTAGGTTGAATTCGTTGGCAACTCTGCTTTAGAAACCTTTCACCTTGTATTTGTTACTCGTGTTGAAGACAATATGGAGATAAACAAGAGCATTGGGGATATTAATCCATGAGGAAGAAAAATGAGAATGAGCCCCCTGTTGTTTTAGTCAGGCAAAATAGGGACTCCCCTCATATGCTACGGTATAGCAAGCCAGATGGGCTTGGCTTCCTTTGTTTAGCAATCATTTTTATGGCACTAGGAGTAGCAATCTGACAGTGCTTCAGAGAGTTAGTAAACTTTGCCAGAGTTTAAAATGACTTAACAAGGTCCTGTGGTGTGTTTAACCTTTTTGCTGATGGCTGCTTTAGAACGGAGTGATAGAAACTCTTTTGTATCTGACAGCTTTTGTTTCTCCCAGGAGTGGGTGGGTTACATTATGACCCTGAACACACTCAGCTTTCACTAACTTTTCTCTGAATACCCTTATCTTCATTCTGAGGCTCACAACACCAGGTACAATAGTTATTTATAGGTATACAATTAACATAAAGTCTAATTGTCCCTTGCCACTAAGCAAGGGAGGGTAGGAGAACCCTGCCTGGATTTCTGTATTATTTATTACACATATAGTCTGTCCTTCAATCAGTAAACTTAGGGTCACATTAGGTAAAGTGCATACTTTTTAAAATGCATCCATAAGACTGCCACTTTAATTTGAAGGCAAAAGAGTCGATCAAAAACTGTTGCTGATGAGGAGAGTTGATCAAACAATAAATAGTGATCTCTCCTCCTTTCTGCTGCCCTGCAGCAGAGCCTAGAAAAAATCAGGAGAGGCTAGACACCCAGTCAGGACCCCCCTGGACCACCACCACCCCGCTGTGCCATCTCCTCTGACTGTTAATGCTTCTGGGGGGGTAGAGTAGAGAATCAAGTTACCTCACTATCCCCTGTGATAGGGCAGGCTCTGAACCCTATGCAGAATACAAGGCTGCCATTTTTGCAACCCTGCAGATAAGTCAAAAAAACAAAGAGAGAAAGAATCCATTCTTACTTTTCTTTTTTGCAGCCAAGTGCAAAATGCCTGCACACGTCCATCAAGTATAAAAATCTGTCATCACTCTATTAAGTAGAATTAGGTACATGTCTAAAATGTTTGGGAGCAACAAGTAAGAAAGAATCAGGTGCCACTTCTGAATTATTTAAAATTAACACACAACTATTCTGCTTGGGCAGACCTTTTGTGCTTAATGGGAGTGTGGAGTGGATATGAAAAGTGAGCATCAGTCCCAAATCCGACATAGTATCAATCTTATACACACTTATTTGGGAATAAGCCCCAAAGCAAGACTTACTTCAGAGTAAACAAACATAGGATTTTCAGAGGGTAGCCTTGTTAGTCTATTGCAGCAAAAACAACAAAGAGTCTTTAGGCACTTTAAAGATTAACGAATTTATTCTGGCATAAGCTTTCATGGACTATAGCCCACTTCATCAAATGCATGGAGTATTATAGAGTTTCCAGTTTATACACACTACGTATGGTGGTGTGTGTGTGTGTGTTAAGTTGTAAACAGTGAGGTCAGAAGGAAATTAAATGCAGGAAGTACTGACAATGATAGGAAGCACTGACAATGTTAATAATGTTGACATTATTAACAGTGGTCATTCACAGTGCAATTGCTACTGATAACTAGTGATGTTGCTGAATTTTGTAATTTGTCAACTTGTGCATTTGTAACGCTCACCTTTGTAGCAACTTTGGATTGCTGTTTTATGAATTTGTTATTAATTTCTGAATAGATTGCAAGCATAGGAGCATGAGAGGTCTTGCATTTAAATTACGGCATTTCTGTGCACGTGCTGAGTTTGTTGGATTAACTGAGATTAATCTTCTGTCTTCACCACTGTGGCTGTGGCTCCTTGAGGACTTGGAAGCACCATTCGTCTCTCCTCCATATTGAAATGGTTAGTGATGGTGAGTAAACATTATGTAGAAAGACCACATGAAAACAACCAATGAGGAAGGGGTACATAACAAGGTGACACATAACCTCATGACACATTATGCAAATCCAAACTACAGCTCCGAAGAGGCAGTTTGATAGCGTGCAGGCACAAAAACCCATATACACAGAACAAAATCTTGAATAAAAGGAAAATTTTCATAGAAATTTACACAAATGAACTGGTTACTTTCTGAGGAAATAACAAAGTTATTTGTGATAAGTTCACCCATCGCTGCCAATAACACAAACATCCTGGGCTGCATGTGGGAGACACAGCAGGACTTGCTAACCAGAGCACTCCTGGCCATTTGCTTACTTACTAAATCCCTAGCTCTGAAATAATTGGATGGCAGTGCTATGGCTTGTTTTTACTGAATTGCATTTGCTAAATAAATAAATGACCACAAGTGTATTGGAAAATAAAATAAAGTTAACAAATGGTTCTGAAGAAGACAGACACGTAGAAGAGGCATCTGAGATTCCAGGAGGCTTTTCAGAAACGAAAAGGAAAAGGAAAAGGAGAGAGATAGATCTGGAATATCTGATCACCTAGTTTTGATCTTTCACGATCCACCTAATTCAAATTACATTCCTCATTTGAAGATCTTAATCCCACCCAGGACTCTTTTGTTGTGAAATCTGAGATCTCAGACTCAGGTCACTGCATATATCTGAACTTCTCTTGTGGATTAGCTTTTATACTTCTCACCCCTTCATTAGGTTTATTTGTCCTTTAGGGCTGTTTCAAAGAATTAATGAGAGAATTTCTCCTCACCAGCACTTCTCACTTCTGTTTCCTTTTTTCTTTCCAGAGCCTCATTAGCATTCAGAAGCACTGTCTTTCGAGCAATGTTTTCAAGGTTAAAATTGTGATGGCAAGTAAGATTCCTCGTCTGAAGTTTTCCTTTGAAGTCTTTTTACAAGCCATTGGAGAATCAACTAGGCAGTGGAGCAGTGCTCAGAATACTGACATTAGAAGTCAGTACTCAAACTGTATTCCATGTTCATACTGGCACTGAGTGGTATCCCATCAAATTTCGAATTGACTTTTTAAAGGGAAATGGTGTCGTCCTGACACTGGAGAAACAAGTGCTGGCTGTTGTCCACTGGCATTTCTCAATTTTTTTAAAAAAAGGTGCACATTTAAACGTTTCCCAATTCCAACTACTAATGGCTGCTTTTCACTTGACATTTTGTATCTGAAATGCCCAAATGTAAAAATGCAGGTGCCTCAAGACTGTTCTAAATGCACATATGCATGTAAGTTGCCACTTTCTTAGAAAAAATATATAGAAGCTGACATTGGATCCTGTCATTTTCCCTAACTTCCATGTATTTTGCGAAGAATAATAAATATTTAAATGTACAAATGCCCGTCAGGCTTATTCAAGGTACATACATATTACACTCAGGAATCTATACATACTAAACTGCCTTATACGGAGTCATGCCATTGATCTTTCTAGTTTTGTCTATTCCAACTTCTACTGGCTGTGCATTGACTCAGCTATAGGTTTTCCCCACTCTTCTTATTTGAGTTAATTTCACAGAAAATGCCTGGGATTGGAAATGGGTTTCTTGGCATGCAAAGCATGTGCTCTACCATTCAGCTATTGTGGACCCCTGAGCCCAACATGTCAAGAGAATAGTGGCCTATGATTGGCCTAAAAATGTCCAAGACTTTAAAAATGGGATGTCAGAGTACTTTAAAACTGCCTATTTAAATGCTAACAACAAGGAAACAAAGCAGACACGTGCGCGCGCGTGCACACGCACACACACACGAACCTCATAAAACCTCACACAAGAAAATAAATCACTAGGGTTATGTTTTCTAACAATAACTTTTTTTTAGTCTGTTATTAGTCTTGAAAGGTTTTTCAATATGCTACATACAGCCAATTATAGGCATTGTTTCTGTCTCGTTTTCACTCTTTATGTCACATATTGCGTGAAGGAATAATTAGAATCCATCACTGTGAAAAGAAAGCAACATAATTACCAGTGAATAAATAACTCATTCAGACTTTTTGTCTTTAAGTAGGTGATTTGGCTTAAGGTAATGTACTTTGATAATCAATAACCAATAAAGAAAATAAGTGTCAGCCACATGGTCACGCATGCAGCCATCTTACTAATAGATTCAGTGGCAGCATAAAGTAAAAGATTTGTAATAGTAATATTTCGGCATGCAACAATGGGATGGCATGCAAAAGCAGGGATTCTTGTCCAGTGGATTAGTATTGGCCACAAAATGTTATCCATTATTTTACCATGAAAAAAAAATATTATTTTTTGTTGCAACATATTCAGACCTCCTGCCAACCTAGCAGTTCGAAAGCAAGAAATTGCAAGTAGATAAATAGGTACCACTTCGGCAGGAAAGGTAACAGCATTCCCTGCACCTCGGTATACAGTCATGCCGGCCACATGACCACGGAAGCATTTTCGGACAGCGCTGGCTCTTTGGCTTAGAAATGGAGATGAGCACCACACCCTAGAATCGGACACGACTGGTTGGGGACACCTTTACCTTATTCAAACTAGATTTAAAATATTCAAAAATATTTTCTGGCTTGCAAATGATCACATCACATCCTGAAGATGTGGAGAGATTACACCATTTTGAAGACCATTCAAAGCTTTTTTTCCACATGGTAAATCTCATCTCTAACAAATGACAGCTCTTTCCGAAGAAATTCTCCCCCTGCAAAAATAACGGAGAGGAAAAAATCACGTTGTGGTAACTTTACTGTATTGAAATTGACTGTGGGTGTGATCTAGTCCATCTAGTACTCTGTCCCCTGTCATTATAGTAGAAGCAAGGCTGACAGAACCTTATCATGTCTGTTCCTAAAATATGTTGGGGGAAGTAGATGTGCCCTCAGGAGGTTCTGAGGTGGAATATTTCCCTCATCTTGTGCATATCATTTGAGTGAATCACTCCTGATAGTGGTGGGAACATATGTATCTTCTCCTCCACCACATGGCTTGGAGCCCTGGTCTGGAAAGGATATGAACTACTTCCATGCGCTAGTTCATACATTCTCCCTCATATTTTTTTTTGACCATACTCATTCGATTTGATAGAAAAGAAATTGCTTTTGAAAAGAAATTCAAAGGAGTAGAAAATTTCAGAGAAATCCTCATGGGTTGCATTCAAGGTTCTTGTGCTTACCTCACTTATGAGATGGCCGAGGAGTGTGCATAAATGTCCTGTCTTTCATTGTCTAATAATCCGTCCGGCAGCATATAGCCTCCTCAGCTTCCTTCAAGTTCAACTTAAGCCCAGGGGAAGACATTGTGAGGGAATTCTTCCCATAGGCCTTTTTCAGATCAGGAAGTTCAGGCAGCCTAGGAGGTTGCAGAGCAATGGACAGATGTATAATAGAAAGAAAACATGCAAACAGCACCGGTGACCACCTTTCAGTGGTCAGGCAAATGCAAAAACTCCACCAAAAACTCAAAAACTCCACCAAAATTATGCAGTGTCCTGGGAATGAGGCAGAAAAATGGAAGAAGAAAACGTCCATGGAAAACGAAGGACACATTTTGGCACAGCAATAGCTCCACCTCTTCCTGTATCTGGACACAACACTGCTACACACACACACACACACACCTGCTACAGAGCTTCGAGTGAAGTAGCAGTTTTATAAGCATCTGCATTTGAGACAAGATGTATCCAGAGCCACCCCTCAGAATTTAATGCTTGGAAGACTTGGAGAAGGCACTGAACAATGAAGAATGAGATGAGCCAAATTTTCTCAGTAGACATTTTTTCAGAAAAGTTCTGAGGTTTTTCTTTTCTTGCCTCTGTAGAAATAAAAGGCCACTTTGCAATACAAATTTTCTTCATCTTTTGGGGGGATGGGGGTGGCGGCCACCTTCCTTCCCTGTCCCCCTGTCCAAATACCCTGGAATGATGCTAAGTGCGCAGGATGTAAAATAGTGGCCAGGCTGCCAACACAGTTGCTGCTGTTGCTACTTGCAGTGGAAGCGCAAAAAAAAAAACACCCCAAAAAACCCAAAGGGAGAAAGGAAGGAAGGAAGGAAAAAGAAAGAAGAAAGAAAGAAAGAAAGAAAGAAAGAAAGAAAGAAAGAAAGAAGCTTTGCTACAACCCCTGCCAATGGCGAGCCCTACCTATGAGAAACTGTTGGGGAATTTCTCACCCTCCCACTGGAGAAGTTTGGTGAAATTGTCCCCGCATTTTCTCTGTCCAAAAATAGGGTGGAGAATATCAAGAAGCCATTGGCACACAGCTCTAGTTCCTATGCTATGCTGGCTGCCCATCTTTTCATTGTTTAAAACGGGTGCGCAACTTGTAGCCCTCCAGATTTTTTGGCCTGCAGCTCACATCATGTCTTAACATTGGCTATGCTGGCTAGGGCTGGCTAAGGCTGATGGCAGTTGTAGGCCCAAACATCTGCAGGGCTGCAAGTTGCCCATCCCTGGCTTAAAAGAACAGAACCCTGCTGGATCAAGCCAAAGGTCCAGCATCCTGGCCAGCAAGATGCCTCAGAAAAACTCACAAGCAGGCATGAAGGCAATATATAGATCTGTCTGTACACCAAACTCAGTTGCTATAGATCTGATTATTTACCAGTTTCTTGAAGTTATGAACAGAACATTCTTGGTGCAGATCCATAGTTCCTGCAGAATGGCCAGTTGCATGTTCAGAATCCTCGTTTCTGGGTTGGTTGGTTTATTAAGCACCCATCAAGGTTCACTGGATCAATCAATGCTACATGCACAGTCCAATTTTTCTTGTTTTTCAAAGTGCACATAAGAGTCCTCGCCACAATTTCTGCAATTTAAGTGATATATGAAATGTAAGTGCAATTCTAGTGATATATAAATCGGGCTTCAGTCTCAATCAGGCTTCAGGCCTGGGCATGGGACAGAAACGGCCTTTGTCACCTTGGTGGATGATATGAGGAGGGCTTTGGATAGGGCGAATGCTCCTTCCTTGTTCTCCTTGACCTCTCAGCAGCTTTTGATACCATTGACCATGGTAGCCTCCTGGTGTCAGGAGCGCTCTAGCTGCCTCTTGCAATCCCCTCCAATAGCCAACTCAGGACACAGACGATGAGGATTCTTTCCAAGGTTTTATTCCTTTATTATTTTAATAAAGTATAGCGTTTAATAAAGTATAGCGAAAATATAGCGTTGCCCTTATTTTCGCCGTAGTCTACGTAAATCTTTACGTAGACTACAGGGACCAAATAAGGAACGCGAATGGCGGGGGCCGCCATCTGCGTACGCGCTTTTTTTTTTTTTTCCAAAGTCACCCGTGATAGGCTACGTGACGATTAACGTAGCCTATCATGGCTGACTTTGCAGATCTAGCCGTGATAGGCTATGTTAATCGTTACATAGCCTATCACAGGGGCGTTTTTTTTTTTTCTTTTGAAGTTCATGGCCGGGGAGACGGGGCGCTTCTCCCCGGCCTGAATTTCGGCCGGGCGAGGAGGGAAGCCTCCCCCCCGGCCTGAATTTCGGCCGGGCGAGGAGGGAAGCCTCCCCCCCCGGCCTGAACTTTGGGGGGAGCAGCGAAGTGCCTCCCCCCCACCGCGAAGCAAGCTGCGAGACCAGGTAAGTGACTTTCGTGCACCCCTACTCCCAACCCAGACAACGTATCCAGGAGGATACCATGGTCGATGGTATCAAAAGCTGCTGAGAAGTCCAGGAGAATCAACAGGGTCGCACTCCCCCTGTCCCTCTCCCAGCAGAGGTCATCCCACAGGGCAACCAAGGCAGTTTCCATTCCAAAACCAGGCCTGAAGCCCGATTGAAATGGATCTAGATAATCCATTTCATTCAAGAGTGCCTGGAGCTGTCCTGCAACCACCTGCTCAAGCCCCTTGCCCAGGAAAGGGATGTTGGCCACTGGCCTGTAATTGTTAACATCCTCTGGGTCCAGGTTAGGCTTTTTCAGGAGTGTTCTGATTACTGCTTCTTTTCAAGTGGGAGGCACCACCCCCTCTCTCAAGGAGAAATTTACAACCTCCTGGACCCGGCCGGACATCCCCTCCTTGTTTGATGTAATAAACCATGAAGGGCAAGGGTCAAGCACACAAGTGGTCGATCGGACTTGGCCAAGCACTTTGTCCACATCCTCAGGCCAATAACTGAAACTCATCCAATAAAACTGGACCGGACGGTGCTCTGAATGCCTCTACCAATGGAACTGCATTAATCGTGGTGTCCAATTCATGATGAATCTGAGTGACTTTATCTTCAAAGTGCCGTGCAAACTCGTCACAGCATGCAACCGAGGGTTCCACCGTCTCTCTTCCTGGCCAAAAACCAAAAAGCAAAGACCAGATTCTACTCTAACAACCATCAATTATGGCTTCATGACATAGAGACTAGGCTCTTGTAATGCAATTTAAATGGGTCAACCCTTGATTACTATTTCAAAGTTTCATATGGTGTATGTATAATACTGGTGCTTTCGCCTAATACAGAGAACACATTTCACCAATACCCTGGTGGCTTCCTAGTGGATTCCAAAAAGTCAAAGCACTACCATGACTTGCATCATACTTACCTCTGTTCCTTTGCCTCATCCTAATTTCTCAGATTAGCAAAGAACACCCTCATCAATGTGCCGAGTTTACAGCACAATCTGTGTTTGCCAAGAAGAAAGCAGTTTCATATTAGTAGTAGCAGTAGTATACTAATTTGTATCCTGCCTTTGCTCTGGACCAAACCCACAAGGCAGTTTACAATAAAAATAGTAAAACCAGAATAGATTCACTACTCCAACAGCATCAAACCAAATGCTCAGGTAAGTACTCTGTTTACTACAGGGGATAGTTAACGCAGATCAATTTTGTGCCATCTGATTGTTATTTATTTATATGGTGTTAGATTATTAGTTCAGAGGAAATAGGGAGTGATACCTTTAATTGTCACATACTGGACTGGAAAAATAACTGTAAAGAAATCTTGCTTTTAATGCTAAGCAGAAATGCACTGCCTGCCATTGGACAGATTAATATTCTAGGGAAGGTGTTTTGTGGAGAAAACAGATACAGATCTATCATGGATCTTTCAACAGCTTCTTTGCTGTGTTAATTATCAGTGCCCTGAGTCAACAAATGCTTGAAAATGCCAAATAAATTGCGAAAGTTAGTGCCAGTCACTTAGCAGTATGAATGACAAAGAGGGTTCCAACCCATGAAATCAACCATTTTTGTTTCAGATGAGGCCTGGGGACAAGCCTTATGGGTCCTAGACGAGGTGTCCAGAGTGGGGCGAGGAATGGGGCTAGGGCAAAGAGCCCAGGGATTTGAAGCAGAGCCCAGCCCAAAGACAATTTATAAATGTTCAGCTATATAAAACAAATGGGAAAACAGCCTTGCTGCTCTCTTGTCTGCAAACTCGCATGAACATGGGGGAGGGAATGAAATTGCTTGGTTGTTGTGTGTGTTTTCTGGTCAACTGACAATACAATCCTAATGAAAGAGTAGCAGAATGAATTCACCCTTCTTTAAAAACAACTACATTGCTGTCCACCCATATCCTAGAGTCCCTTGAGCCTAGGGATGCATGGATTTGTTAAATCCATTCGGACTATGTTTCACAGGTTGTTAGGTATCTTTCATTCCATCATCCGCTCATTGATGGAATTGGAATTTTTTAAGGGATGTACAAGGATTTTGTTCCACTTGCACAAATGGACATTAGTGCAAGTGCGAATTTGCACGAATCCCTCCCAAAGTTAAAAAAACCCACCTGATCTGCAAGTCCACAACACGGGAAAAGCCAGTCCACTGCAGGGTTGGAATCATAGAAATCCAAACTCATTTGAATCCATTGTGGATTTCTCCAACATCCTTACTTGATCCTGACCATAATGAAATTTAAAGGGTGGCCACACACACAGATACACATACATATGAATATATACATAACATATATATGGGGGGTCCTGGGGCAGTCAGCAGCAGAAGATGCTGACACCAGACCTGCTTATTCAAATTTGGCCTAAGGCCTAACTCCCCTCTCCCAATCCTTCCTTCCTTCTTTCGTCAGTTGGAACATTTGAGGATTGGGGAAGGCTGTGAATGCCTCTCTCCCCCCACCATCCCCAACACCTCTTGCATCTGCCACCAGGAACCAGAAGCTGTGAAAGATAGCAGCAGCCCAGAGGAGGAGGCCTGACCTGTGAAAGGCAAACATCTGTCCCCTCCAGCAGGTATTTCCATGCCAGTAAAAGGCTGGCAGCACTGATCGCTACTACCTGACATCCATTCCATCTTCATTGACTGTACGCAGCAAGTCAGACCAACAGCCCTCCAGCATATCACAGATGAAAATGGGGAACATTCTTGTGCAGTTATAAAGGCTCTCTTCTCCCATCAAAGATCACTATCTAATCATGCTGCCACTCCATTACATATTGCTGAAGGCTCTTCACTGGTTGCTGATAGGATGTGTTTGTTAAGTTCACTCTGCAAAATCGCTTGTCCTGCACTCCCTTCTGATGCTGTTTGTTAGAAAATGGCTCATAACATTTTCCTTTAAAAAATACTGTATTTTTAAATGTCTTTGTGTTTTTCATTCCTTAAACCTGAGGTTTAAGTCTTTTGAAAGGTAGAAAAGTTTAACAGAATGTTTAATCTCATGATGGAACTGCTTTGTACTTATTACAGAAGAGCTGCAACTTAAACTCAGTCAGTGACATTTACTATCTGGATCGGCAGTTATGAGGTATGGTGGTGGCAGGGAAGATGGTGCCTCCCATTCCATGTAGAGGAGCTGACTGGACTAGCAGTTGAATCTTGCTTCAGTACTGGGGATCAGACAGCATCCTCCATTGTACCTGGGGCCAGCAGACTAGTTTAAGGGGCACAGGATTCAACACCACGTCACTGCTCCCTGTACTCCAGCATCTGTTGCCTGAAGCAGCTGTTTCACTCTGCCTAATGGTGCTGTCTCACTCTGCCTAATGGTAGGGCTGGCCCCATTAAACTCTATATGCATATGTGCACACAATGAAACATAGTTTAAAAGGCATCTCCACAGTCTCTGGCACAGGCAAAATAGGGATAATGATTTATCTGTGACAGGTACCATAAAATAGGGGCAGTTAGTGCCCAAGTATAATTTATCTGGATCCAGTGCAAACTTGTAACAAATTTATTCTAATCTAACAGTGCTTCTGACTGGCTTGAGCAAATCTTACAAGACGTGGACACTGTATATAGATATAGTGAAATAAATTTGCATAAACATCCTCAAGCATGATCTCCAATTTAGGCTAGCCTCACTTTATTTTCCTTCGTGTTAATGGGCTTACAGCCCCAGTGGCTTCTTCTGGACCTTCATCCCCTGTTAAAGTATACCAGTCCCACTCTGACACAGACACACACACACACTTGGGCTCTAGGGATTGTAAATATTATTGATTGATTGACAATATTTGTATACCGCTCCATATCTAAAACAGATTTCAGAGCGGTGAACACAAAAGATAAAATAGTAAAGGAATAAAAAGATTAGAACACCATATTAAAATTATGCTTTTTTAAAAAACAGAATGCCAATAGAAACCGTAAATATTGGAGAACATACCCTCTAAGCTTCCCCCTTAACGCCAGCAGAACCTGAGAACCCAAACATACAAATCTCTGTAGAAGTCAGTAAAGGAAGGTTAATTTGCTTCTCATTCATAAGGTGCAAATTACTAGTGATTCGGTGTTAATAATTCCTTCTGAGTTAACATGCTTCAAGCAGCCATGACTGGGTAGCAGACACTTCTTGGAAAGAAAGAGAAAAAAGTCACAATTGAACAAGATTCTTGCAAATTAGAAATGAATTATAAAGACTGAGTTGAAATACTCTATTGTCTTGCAGTAGCTAGCTGCAGGATGTGTTGGGCGACCTTACTTCACCTGGGGTTCCTGATTTCAGGCTGTTTCATCTCTCTCCCATCCAGGTAATATAAAGCGTGGCAGAAAGCCAGCAGGAGGCAGAACACAAGATGCAGTGGCACACTGAAGGAGCTGACATTGAGTACATCTGGTCCTCTGCTTCCAAGGAGCTGTCGCTCCACCAATCTCACCAAATGCACATCCCCCTGTAGAGTGAATGTTTTAATGCAGGCTGTTAGTTGTGTGTTCTCCTGGGTGAGAATAAGGAGTGCCCGAGGTGGTGGTGGTGGTGGTGTGGTGTTAGCGTTCAGCCCATGCTCTAGTGAGAGCTGAGTTTGGAGGGATAGTAGCCAAGGTGAAGGTTTGGGATCTGTCTGTGAATGCACACCTGATAAGCTTGGTAGGTAGGTTTTTAAGATTGTGCCCTTGTGGTGGCCATAATTATCTATTTTAAACTGAATTTTTAACATGTGCCTGTGAAATTCACTGGATAGCCTGGGGTAGGAATGGAGATGCCCCATAAATGTGGTTATAGGTAGGGGGAGGTATGGCATTGGGGGGATTAACAAGCCCGCTGAGAAGAAGGGGGGTTAGACACCTTACACCTATCCCCTCTTCTGGTTCTTCCCCAACCATATAGTTCCTGGCTGCCTTACCAGCTTGCTCTCACATCTAGTGGTGATGCTGCTGAACGCCAGGTTGGTCCAAAATAAAAGCTTCCTCATTCATGATTTAATTGTGGATGCAAGGGCCAACCTGGGTGTTCATTACTGAGACCTGGGTGGGGAAACTGGGAGGGGTTAGTCCCTCCAGGCTTTGCCTTCCTGGGTATTTGGTGCAGTACCAACACCAACTTCAAGGTCATGGAGGGAGGGTTGCTGTGGTCTACAGAGATTCTGTCTCCCTCATTAGGCTTCCTGTCCCTTTGAGTGCGGATCTGGAATATTTGTATCTTGTTGAGCACCCACGACAGATTAGGGAATCTGCTGGAGCACTGCCCGCCCCTCTACCCTTCAGTCTCCTGCCTGAGGTGATGGAGGTGGTTTCAGCCTTCATATTGAGGACCCCTAGGATGGTGGTTCTGCGGGATCTCAATTTCCATGCTGGGGCAATTAGGGCTTCAGGGCTGCCATGACAACCATGGGGCTGTCCCAACCTATATGTTTTAAATCTGTTATTGTATTTTAAATCTCTTCATTGCTGCCAGGTTTTATTTTGGGTTGTACCTTTATAGTGTAGTTTTAAACTTCTACATTTTATATTGTATTTTATTATGTATGTTATGGTTTTAATTGTTGTGAACTGCCCAGAGAGCTTTGGCTATTGGGCAGAATAGTACAGAAATGTAATAAATAAGTAAATAAGTAGTCTTACACATGTTGGGTGCTTCCAGGAAGGGGGAGGGTAATGCTAACTTCCAGAAGGCATTGTACAGCTATTCTGTCTCTACTTTCATTGTGGATTTTTCACGATAAGAAAAAAAAATGGAAGAAGCAACAGGAAAACACTGGAGGATTACTAGTGGACATCTAAACTCCACGTAAAATTATGCGAATGAGGCAGGCAAATGCACATGACAGGCCTCATTTGCAAGCATCCTTCCTCTTTACCAGTCAATCATAAATAGAATGTTGGACTAAATGCTGCAGAGACACGTTAAGAAATATAGGACCACTGTGTTTACTCATGTTCTTTGACCCCACTAGTCCCTGAGCCATAAGGTGCCTCCCTATGAATCAGCACATGTTTGCACATGGGCACATGCCCATCATATCAGCTGTTCATGATCTTCATGACAGCATATTTCTACAGCTGGAAACATGACCAGCTGGAAACATGATGGTGTTCTCTTAGATGAGAGGCTGTAGCTCAGTGGTAGAGCACTTGCTTTGCATTCAGAAGGTCCCAGATTTGCTTCCCAGTATCTGCAGGCAGGGCAGGAAAATCTCCTACCTGAATCCCTGGCAAGCCACTGCCAGACAGTACTGGGCTAAACGGATTAATGGTATGACTCAGTATAGGGCAGCTTCCTTTGTTCCTATGATCAGAAATTAATCAAGGCTGTTTGTTCCTGAACAAGCATAGGAACTAGGGATGGATGAGAATTTCATTTGATTTGTTTGTTTGTTAAAATTATATATTTATTCATTTCATTTCTATACTGCCCAACAGCCAAAGCTCTCTATATAAGAACTTATCAACATTTTCAGATTTCTTCATAAACAGAATTGAACGGAAAGAACTTGAGATTTAAAAAATTCTTATGTGGGAGAAAGTGAAATGAAAACATATGTCCATCCAGGCAGAGGGCTTTCAGTTCTTAGCTCTTAAAAATCTGAGTTTAAATCGCTATGTATTCAACTATGTTTGTGGCACTGAATTAGGATTGTCACTTCTGGTTTTTTAAAAAAAAGTACGTTCATCTTTAACAATTACATGTTAAAGTACCTGGTAGGCAGGTACAACATCGTCATCTCCATGCCAGAAAATAGATGTGCCTATTGGATTTGGCTGGTGCAGACGGGTGAGGGTTTTGTTAGTTTAGGGTTTGTTTGTTTTAAGAACATAACAATATTTGCAGATTTCTTCATAAATGGGACAGGAAGAACATGAGGGTTTAAGAAAGAAAGAAAGAAAGAAAGAGAGAGAGAGAGAGAGAGAGAAAGTTGGAGGAAGTGAAACTTCAATCCCTAATATGAACTGTGTGAACTATACCCTCCCTTTAGGATGAGCACTATGTAGAAAAGTCTCAGACCCATGAGGAGGTAGCTATAGGAGGAATGAGGCCAGGGGCTGACTGCCAAGACCCTTGGTCCTGCTTTACATGAGCACAAAAATTGTATATTGAAGTCACTTTTGTGTAGGAGAATGCAAATCCCACATGTAGATCTTCACATGTGACAATGTCCATGCAGGGCTTCACACAATTTCTTACACAGAAATCACTTCCATGTAGGTTGTGTGTGTGTGTGTTTTAATGTTAAGCAGCCTTTAGATGGGTGGGGTTTTTCTTGTCGTAGGTAATAGCTCATTTTGAAACAAAGTCATGGCAAGAAAGTGTAGCTGATGAAATCCTCCGCTAACCAATCTGTAGCAAATATCTAATGCATACTAGTCAACAGGAATGCAAATACTCAGCATATGTCCCTTCAGCAGCAGAGTGTTGAACTGTTAACAAATCACATATCCACACAGAAATTATAAGAAACTTAGGTTGCAATCCTGTACTCACTAGGAGTGAGCACCAAAAAAGATATTATTTTAAATCTGTGTCCAGCACCTATGTCTCCTCGCAACCCCATTTTTTCTCTAAATTAGGTGTGTGTGTGTGGGGGGAGAATCTGGACTGGAACGCTTAAATGGTGGGCTTTTAAGATCTGGATTGCGCCCCTGCACCTACTCTAGAGTAAAATAAAAAAAGATGTAGTTGCTAGTCACAGACTTAAAGTAATGTCTGTTTTGGCCCTAAGTCCCATTGAACTCAGTGGAATTTATATCTTCATGGACATGTATAGGATTGCATGACATGAGCTAGATTACATGTGTTACATTTTGCACTAGAAAACTGATTCCCAAGTACAAAATATACAAATAGAGCATAATTTATGAAGGATGCCCGCATATATAAATGTGAAAGGATGTTCCCTTCTGAGTTATTGGCAACTGAAGCCCAAGCTTCCTCCAACGCTCCACCACCCAATGTATCTTAAGCTCCTTTTGAAAGTTCCATCCTAATATGTAACTTTACTGTGCATACAAAAGGGAGGCACTTTTCTCATCTCCATAGAAGACTGGGGTGGTGTTAGTTGTTACAGAAGAACAGTATCTCTGACTTCATATAATGTTACAGCTATGAGTGTTTTACATCTAGTGACTGAACAAACACAAGGAATTTTAATTTCTATATTGAAGCAAAGAGCCTAGCAGATTAGGTCTTGATTGAAATGGCCATTCCACTTTCTCTCAGACAGTTTGATTTTCCTGTAGACCGGAGAAGGCTGGCTATTTAAATGCTTTTTGATCAATTCTTTCTTTCCTTCCCAACTGTTATTTGCTGAAATTAAGTGAGTTTTGATTGGAAAATAAGCTTAACCAACTGCTTTATTAGTCAGAGGAAATTGCTTTGGCTAATTGACAGCGGAAATATTGGAAGAGAAATCAAGATCTGGAAAATGTTACTTAGGAGTACTTCTGCCTCCCTTAATCATGTTAGAATACAATTTTGCAGAGATATTGAATGCAGGGATGCTATACTGTTCTCTTCAAGGCAAAAGTGTAAAAATTCTCCCCAACAGCAAAAGACTAATTGCATTAGACTTACTGAAATAAAGGTGATTTATCCAAGTTTATGCCTGGGAATACGAGTTCTAGAAATGGAGATTATTTGATTCTCTTTCTCATGCAATTAAACTTCTATTTCTTGAAAATGGGTAGGATCAATTCCCACTAGCTTGCCAACATGCCAACAGGGAAATTGTCACCTAAACTGTAGAGATAACCAAATTCTTACGAGATTGATGTCTATGCAATTTGGACATAGCCATTTTGATTCCTGACATGTAGGCAATGTCAAATCTAAAATGGATCTATCCATAACACATATTGGTTGGCACTGCTTTTTGGCAATGGCAGGGAGAATGGGGTGGTAGGAAACCTGTTATGCAAAGTTATTATCTTACAGATACATACACAAAACTACACTGGTTAGCCCATAGCACCCTAATGAAAATAACTGAAATATTACATATTGTTGCTTTGCTTTTTGTTTTTCTTAATAGCATTGGAATAATTGTCTAGCAACTGCATAAGGCAGGGACAGACAGACTTTTGACACACATGTCTCATCCTTGGTTCATTCTGTTAGTGCTGAATTTACTCAGCAGTGTTATGTAAATGTAAACAAACAGTAATTAAGATTCAACAGTAAAAAGTAAAAAAGGAAAGAAAATGACTCCAACTAAAAAGGGGAGCTGAATGCTGTATTGATAGCTATGTTCTCAGAACATCTCTAAATGGACATGACATTTCACACTTCTGTCTCTTGGTTCTTATGCAAAGTGTTCAAATACAGATACAGATACACAAAAGACTAGTTCAGATGTAATGGGACAGTACAGTTTGCTGCTATGGTTTGCTGCTGGTTTGGCAGTTAGTTGAGGGCAGACAAAAGGAAGTACTTCTTTACACAATGCATAATTCACATAGAATCAACATAGAATAAACAAACCACAGTTCTCTAAGAGGCATCACAGGAAACTGTGGTTAGTTTAACATTAGAAGTGGAAGTATTTGATCTCCTCTGATGTGTGACAGAGGCAGAGAGAAGATGGGGGAAGTGCATGAACCCAAAGCTCATTCTTGGACTGGGAAACCATAGTTTCCCATTACATCTAGACTGGAACCTCATCTTCTTGCAGGGTTCTTCTCTTGTAACTCAAAGAGACTAAGAATGATACTAGGTTGCAGTCCTATACCTGGAAGGAAGCCCCATTACTTCTGAATAGACATGCATAGAATTGCACTGTTAATCTTTAATGCTAGGATTAAATTATAAACCTGAGGGCAGAGACTGTTTTATTATTGATTTTTGTAAGCCACTCTGTGAACTTTTTCCAGCTGACAATCAGGGTAAAAATGTTTGAAGTGCGTAATCTTATGCATGTTTAGGCTAGAAAAAGTCCTACAACTCCTGGTATTCCCCAGCCAACCATGGGAGATATGGGAGGTGTAAGACTTTTTTTCTGTCTAAACTGGGAATACTGGGAGACAGAAGATTTTTTTTCTGTCTAAACATGCATAGGATTGCACCCTAAATAAATAAATGTAAATCAGAAAACATAAAGAGAAGTGAGGGACTGCCAGCTTCTCCTTCCTTCTGAAAGTCCAGAGAAAGTGATGGATTCATGTGTTAAAAATCTTAATCATCCTTCCCACTTGTATCATGGGTGAGGTATAAAAAAAAATTGCACAAGGACCAGCGTATTTCCATGTCTTGCCAGCACCAGGGGAACATATTCATCTGGAATTCCATAGTCTCACCTGCACCAGGTTGCCTTAATGAAAACTGATCTCTGATCCTGGCTTCAAAGGCGTCATCTGACTAAAGCATCATGAAAGGTGCTAGCAATCCAGGGAGGTGAACTGGAAAGAGAAAGAGAGAATGTGTAGCAGGTGGAGCTGACTTTTGAAGAAGAGAAACAAAACTGCATTTCCGAGTGTTGACTTTCAGAGCTGATGGCATGTCCTGGTGCCGAGTCAGGGCTGCCCGTCTGGGCATTCTATCATGCTGACAACCTCTTGAAAAACTGCCTGTGCCAGCTGCTTTGCATTATTGTTAAGCTCTCAGTCTCCAAATAGGCCCATCAATCCAGCTTGTCAAGGTTTGTTGTCCCCTTAGAGTGGCCAAAACAAAAAGTAAATCTAGGCAGCAGCTGTGTTAAAAAAAAATAGAACAAAAAGCAAGCGAAAGAAAAGGGTGTGTGTGGGGGGGGGGAGGAGAAACAAAATCAAAACCTTTGCTGCATATGCCAAAAGCGTCCAATATGCATATGCCAAAAGTGCACCAGCACGCGTCCAAGGCTCAGGAGCTGGGGGGGGGGGAAGATGGTGGCAGTGATGACAGTGCTGTCGATGGCAGAGGCGGCACTGGTGGAGGCAGTAGAGGCCGCGGCAAGAGTAGTTGCGGTGGCAGTGGTGATGGCGATGGTGGAGGCAGCTGCGACAGCAGTAGTGGAGGTGACGCAGTGGAGGTGGCGGTGGCGATGGCAGCGGTGGTGGTAACTCCTCCTGTGATGGCTCAGGTAAGGAGCTGGAGGCACCGGCGTGGCTGGGACAGGGTGCTGAAACTCCGAAGCACACCTAAGTGCTTCGGAGATCCCCTGGCCTGTTTTGGGTCACGTTGTGCTCCCTCCACTTCACCTCGGAAGGGGCCCAAAGTGGCCCAAAGTGATCTGCTTCGACTCAGGGTTTGGGCCTCGGGCCAAAGCGGTGCAGTAGATGCAGTTCAAGGCTTCCATTTACAGAGAACTGGGGAGGGGGCGAGGTGAGCAGAAGCTCTAATTACCAGGAGGCGCAGGAGCAGGACTACAGTGTGCTGGTGCAAGGCCTGACTCAGGCACTGGCCTGCTTTAATGAGTTCCGTTGAAGGAGCCCTCCTCTGCATCCCACCAGTGCGAGATGTACACTATGGGGGGATGTGGGAGGGGGCTTTCTCTGCTGTGGCACCCTGGTTGTGGAATGCCCTCCCCTTGGAAGCCCAATTGGCACAGATGTTGGTTTCATTTTGGCGCCACTTTAAAACATGGCTTTTCACCAAAGGATTTGAGCGCTAATTGAATTCCCTAAAGTTGTACACTGTTTTAACTGTTTTATTGTTTTAGACTTTAAATTGGTATTAGCTACCTTAATGATTTAATGTGTTTTTAGCTATTTAAATTATTTATTGTTTTATAGTGTTTAAATTGATTATCTGTATGCCACCCTGAGATCTTAATGATATAGGGTGGGATACAAATGTTATAAATGAATGAATGAATGAGTACATGGAGTAGATGGGGGAAGAGCCAGGGAAAGGTAAGGGTTAGAGGGTAGGACTGGGATTGGGAGATTCAGCTTCTGGTCCACACTCATCTGTGGAGCTCACTTTGGGCCAGTTGCTGACACTCAGCCTAACAGGGCTGTTAGGTTATCAGATTGCCAGCCCCTGTTGGATAGACTATCAGCCTATGTAAGCAATACAACCCACTTTACTCTGCAGGGCAACAGAATCCCACACATCAGCTGGAGAATCAGGCAAGTAAGAAATGCCCGGAACAGGCAGGGCCTAGGCCAAGAGATCTGGGAAGAGCCAGAAAACCAGGAGAGCACTTAAGAAACACAGAAGGGAGGTAGACAGTGTAGGTACATCAGGTGAGCCCTTCTCATTGAGGAGGGATCCTAATACCAGCCAAAGACTATTGGGCAGTGGGAGCTCACACCGCTGGCCTCCTCAGGTGGGCACTATGCCACAGGGCAAAAAAAGACGTAAGCGGGGAGGCAAATCCAGAGCTAGTATGGGCAACAGGAGGGGCAGCTGAAGAGCAGCTTTTCCTCTATGCATGAGGAAAAGGTAAAGCCAGAGTAGCAAAGGGCCGCAAAGTAGGGAGGAGGAACGAAATAGATAGACCATTCTTCAGTTGGCTCACTAATCATGGCTGTTAATCGTGGGGGCCCATATCAGGGACAGGCCAGAGTCCTTCTGATCAGTCAGGTCCCAGTCTTGGTGGGATGCTCTGTATAGAGCACGTTGGGAATTCAATCAAGGGAAATGGCCAGGGGTACACTGCAAATTCT
This sequence comes from Heloderma suspectum, assembly GCF_057233095.1. NCBI lineage: Eukaryota > Metazoa > Chordata > Lepidosauria > Squamata > Helodermatidae > Heloderma > Heloderma suspectum. The sequence goes on from NC_139461.1 coordinate 260,062,454, forward strand.
CCCATGACTGTGAGAAGGGTTTGGGCCCCTGCGCTTGGTCTTCATGACCACGGGCTTGGGGGGGGGAGGTAGGGCTTCCCCAAAATCCTGTGGGATTGCACATGACTCAGTACCCACCTCCAACCCAGTCATAGTCACTAAATAAATAAGGGAAGGAGGGTCGCATGCAAGGGTATTGGGGATGTTTCACACATTGACTTGCCCAAATGCCCTTTGCCCTCTCCTGGACTGCTGTCCAGATAACTTACTGGCATGCTAACTATGGGAGGGCATCACACTAAGGTTGCACATCACATTCCCCAGGAAATACATAGCCATGGATGCCCCAAATCTCATTTCAGTTAAGGACATGCCTGAGGTAGCAGCAGCCAAGACAGAGAAGGAATACAAGGCTGGCAAGGTGGCTGGCTCAAAGCACAATGGAAGGACTGGCCATACGCCTGGTCTACTTAGGCACATAGCTGGATTGAAGGACTGGCACTTCATGCTTGCCAGTGGACAAGCTACCCACACTTTGGCACAAGATCAAGCTACTGCTGCAGTGTCAAAAACACACCTTGAGGAAAATGCAGGGGGCTGATCCACCAAGACAGACTTCCTATCTGTTTTTGTTTTTAATAGTATTTTATTATTAAAACAAATTTGGAATACAATGTAAGTAATGTATGAAATTTTAGTTGCCATCCTTGGGTTGGATCCAGATTTATGTTGGATCAACTGTGCTAGTGGAAGTGGGCTTCCCCACTCCTCCTTCCAGAACACAGAAAATGCTACACAGAGAGTCAGGAGACTCCAGTGAATGAAATGAGCTGTGGTATAGTAGGGAGGGAGGAATATCCAAAAACTGGGTAAGGGGGACCTGTTGTGAGTGAAGCTCCCTTCCTGTTGTGGAAGGCAGATCCTGGATCCAACTCCTTGTCCTTAGCATATTAAGACAATAATCCTATATACTCTTACCTGAGAGCAAGTCCCATTTAATGTCATGGGAATTACTTCCTAGTAGATGTAAGTAGGATTGCAGTGTAAAGCATGTTCTAGCTATTGAAAAGTGTGTTGGAAGAATATTGTTGTCTTCCTTCTCTCAATATAAAGGATTAAATCCAGAATCCAATATACTCATTTGAATCCATCCTTTCGTGGAGTAGACTGCAATCCAGTAGAGGCTTCTTCAGGAGGCTTCTGTGGGGTGAGGGGACAAACCTTTTGCCAGTTCCCCCTTCGTCCCAGCACCACCTTCCTTACATGGTCCCAGAGGGTCCCCTAAACCTCTTGAGAAGATTTTCAGGGGGCACAGGGGAGAGTTCTGCTCACAACTCACCAATTAGTCAATGTTGGCATTACTGTATCATCATAACTTTTTTCCCATAGAAAACATGGCGCTGTCCATATTTTATTGTACAATATCCTTGTTGCAGTTCTTGATATTGTTTGGAGATATATATTTTAGTAATTAAATAGGATTAACAGTGGGCCTAAATTTCTTATTTTTTATAAGTATAAATACCTAAAAATACATAAAGTATATAATTCAATGGATTCTAAATGTTGGAAATGTCAAAAAGAAGAAGAAAGTTAGTTCCATAGGTGAGGGATGTGTAAATTAGGTATACTTATTTTGGTCCAAAATAAGTACTGGGGGAAATTCCTAGAACATTTTATGCAAAATGAGCAATGTATGCATATGAGTTTGATTTGCATTTATGCGGATTACAGATGCAACTTTTCTTGACAGAGAATGTAAATTGCTAGGTGCAAAATTTAGTTGTTGGTTTTTAAAAAAAAAATGTACAAAGAACACAGAGCTCTGGTTATATTGCATCTTCTCTAAAACTTTGATCAAGCAGGTCAATATCTGTAGCTGATGTGAGAGCCTACAAAATGAACAGATTCAGGTCAAAGCCCAAATGGTGCTAGTCAGATTATGCGTATTCATTCTTGCTCAGTGCTTAGTCTCCAGATATCCCAGGCACACTCTAAATGGTTGAAGCTCAGCATTACTGAAAATATGGTCTTGATTTTCATTGCTACATGAAAAGCAAGCGCTACAGAAAATTTATTTTTGATCCAGACAACGTGATCAAGCCATGTTAGCAGTGAACCAGACACACAGACGAGATATTCCTAACACCGTTCTTAATGTGAGTGTTCACTGTTCCTTATTTCTGCTCATTTTAAATTAGGGAAAATAAGATTCTAATCTCTATTGGATTTTTAATACCAGCTACCCCATTTGGGTTAATAATAAGATATGAACAGAGTTCATGGGAGATAATGCCCTATAAATGGTTCATAACAATAACTTGAATATATATTTAATTATATTTCCACCTTAGAGAAATAATTAAAATGTTCGCTAGTATATCATGCCAAGAAATGCCATTGTCCCTTTATAACATGTGCTGTTTTATGATATCTGCGAGATAAGGACAGGCACTAAATTGGGCAACTGAAAGCAGTTGAAAGGGGAGAGAAAGGGAAGATCTCATTTCTCCTCCACACTGTTGCTAATGGCTCTTCAATCCATCACAGTATATGACCCATATGGTAGTTTGGGGCCAACAACCGCTGGATCTCTCACATATCTCAATGGAAGAGCCAGAAGCAACCAGTCATGGGCCTACCCAGGATGAGTAGAAAGAAAGTGCAAATGACGGACTTAGTTTTTTAAAAATGTTATGGAAAATACCATCACTGTAATGAGCAAAAGTAGAGCTGTTCTTGAATGAGTGGATTTTCACCCAAATCCCAGGGGGAAGGGTCTATTAAATGATGCTCAGTCACCACTTGTATGCATTTTAAGGATAAATATACATCCATGCTTCCTATTTTACACACCATGCATGTATTTTGTATTCCTGAGTATTCCTGGTTTTCATTTCTTGGGTCAGCTGAATCCAAGTTGCCACCATTGCTCCTTTGGGCACACAAATTCGTTTCTATTTTGAAATTAAATAGAAGTATGCAAGAGGACGAGGAGGAGGAAGAAGAAGCAGAAAATCCTTGCAAACGTTGCAAATCTCATTGAAACTATTTTGTCTTCCTTAAATTCTTACCAATATTTTGCTTGAGCAGGATCCACCTCAATTAAATGTTAGGTGAAATTCTGTGACAACTCTGAAAAGAACATGTCAACATATTTTCCCAGTTCGCATGGAACACTAAAATACATTAAATCCATATCTAGCAGCTATAACCTTTTCTCATTTTAGCGTAGGTGTGGGTCCCTGTTTCTGGATCAGAACCCTGGTGTGGCAGGAGGGGGGCTTTTAAGATCTGAACTGGTCTCCTGCACCTGGAAGTAAAGCCATGATATAGCACTACATGGATAAGTTTATCTGAGCCCAAGTGACGTCTTGGCCTTGTATGCTCCTCTTCCCCTCTCCCTCTCCTTTCAGGAAGAAGGGAAAAAGACTTAACCAGGATTCAGTTTCATTTCCCACAATTCCACACTTGTCATCACGTACAAACCAGGAATCATGGTTTAATACAAATGCTAGTCTAATCTTAAACAAGCCAACAACAAACCTTGGATTGTTTAGCTTGTTTAACAAATTAGAGTTTGTCTTAAACTACAGTTCCTAGTTTGTACATAACAACAAGCCAGGAATCGGGGAAAGCAAAACTAAATCCTGGTTAATACATCTTAATACATCTTACTGGCAGGAAAGAAGGAGAGGGAAGGTGGGAGTACATGAATCCAAGGTTTCACTTCAGCTCCCAGACTCTCATCCATGTAGTTCTAAACCATGTAGCTCTAGCCGATAAACTTATGTGTAAATGCACTATTGTGCCCTTTTCCTTTGACTGTTCCATTTTTCATTACCCCTTCTTTAGTTTAGCTATATTTTTTCATTGCATCTGTCCCATCACCCCTTCAATTTAGTATCTGTCCTAAGCACTTTTAAGGCCTATATTTAAAAAAAATATATTTTCACACTTTTAAAAGATTTGGCCCTTGATACTGGAAATACTGTTTGGCAGATGTGTAAATGAATCACAAAGAGACCCAGATTTTACCCAAATGAACTCATGTCTTCTAACTTACAAGCCACTAATAATTTGACCAGCATCCCGCCTATACCCCCTAAAAGATCCATTGCAATTCATAATATGTAGCCTGGGCCTAAAATTTCAGAACAGTGAGTTATTAGCTGGGTGATAAATGTAGACATTGTCATTTTCTACATCATAAACATTTATTTCCTCTACTAATTGGTAGAGATTCATTGTTGCAGAAGTTATAAGTATCTCTAAAACCTTGCAGTTGTGTGTTAAGTGTTCTCCATACAGCTGTGCCCCCCTCAAATCTGGCATATAGTAGCAGATGGTGGGTATTATGGTACAATTAACATGAAACACAGAGTTATCAGCGTACCTGTAGAATGAAAGAGGCTGGGGGGATTAAGTAAATTTGAGACTAATAATTCATTTTCAGCCTAGATGTTGTGTGCGTGTGTGCAATCTATGTAACGATTTTGCATGAGAATTACATTTAAAAATACAGAAATAGCCATTATTCTTTAGACATGTGGGCATGAAATAGTCAAAATATTATTTAATGGCATACATACAGCAGTGGCAGATAATGGTCAGCCTGATGCAGGAAGTTCCTTTTGCCTGCCTCATGTTCAGTACTTTAATTGCTACACCAATTTTATGGCCCTGGAAAGAACCATGGATCCCAATTAGGACGAAAGAATATGAGATCAGGAAGTACTGGTGTGGCCTTCCACAGAAGACAAAATAAAGAATGCCACTGAGTCACTTCTTCAGCAATGGCTGATGAAGCTAAGGCAGACAGAAGAAACTTGGAGCCTGAAAAATGCCTCCCAAGTCATCATATGATTTGTGTGGTTCCTGTCTCCTTCCTCACTTAGAGATGGACACTGTATCTGTGCGATGGGCCCAGATCATACAACAGAGGGAGGGGGTACTGTTTTTCAAACATGGACCCGGTCTGGGAGTTGGTACAAGACTTGGCCTGTCAAAACAAGTCTTCATCTATCTGTACATTTCCAACTGTTCCCTAACTCGGCTATAGATTTTTTTAAAAAATTAAAAAATATCTCTACACCAGCCTAAAATCCTGCATTTAAAACAGGGCTTTCTGCTTCCGTTTTAAATGCAGGATCACGATGGACTCCATTTACATGTGCTTCCTCTCCCACCCCCTTTTCCCCTCCTCCTCCCCCTTATCTGAATCTTCAATATGTTTCATTATATAGCCACTAGATGGTGCTGTGGTCTAGCTCCTCTTATTGTGGGTTTTCCTCTTTTCAAGAGGGAACTCAAGTGCTGTAATTTGATAGCTCATTATCTCCAATCTTTAAAAAAATGGAATAAAGGTCATTTAGTGCAGGAGACACCCTGGAAGTTGATGATGTCATCTAAAGGACCCACAAACGTCTGTGAGTAACCAGTCTCAATAGCAGGATAAAAGTTACGTGTGAAGGAGCCCTTGATTTCCCCAAATCCTAACCCAGACAGAGTTCTGGCATGCCTAAGAAACCCATGATGTAGAGGAACTCCTAAACTACGTTGAAAACATGACCTCTCACTCCTGTAGACACATGTACCATGATTACTCTGGTCTGGCTGACATTACTATTTTTCTTTACCCATCTGCTGCTTCACGCAGATGTACTTCACACCTTGAGAAGTAGGGGAGGTTGGGAAGATGTCAAACTGAGGCAACCCTCATGCAATGCCTCTCCTGCCCCCCCCCACCATGTGCATTCATTTTACCTTTAATATCTGCAATGTTCCCTAATCAAAGGGAACATCCATTGTATACCATCCTGTATCTGCTTGCTATACTTGTTAAATAAGCAATCTGTACTACAAAACAGATATGCAGGGTTGTATCTAATTCAGAGGGTTCACCTTGAGAGGTGTCTACCCTTAAAGGTGCCTAAAACCCATTTAAAATAAAATTAAAAATGGTAACCCTCTGATGACAGAAGACTCTGAGCATCTCTACATGAGGCATTTATTGTGCCCTCGTGATTGTTTACTCACAGAAGTTCACAGATTCTTTTCACAACAACATCAACTGCTGATACCTCTCGCATTGTTTTCAAGGGGTAATCCACCATTTTAAAAGTCACCAAAAATGCGAAAATAAACTGAAATCACGAGATAAAACAGTGCCATCTACTGGCAGTATCAATGAAACATGTGGGAGGAAACCGGCAAAAACGTGGAGGGAGGGGGACATGTGTATTTTTCTGATTGTTAAACCCACAAAGACTCTGAAAGACAAAGCCCCAGTAAGAAGTGCTCTTTGATCCAGCAGGAGCTTCCATCAACAGAATGAGGTGGGAAGCAACTTTACTGCTTCTCCCACCACCACCACCCTCTGTGTGCCCTGGAGATTTAGGATATCCTTCAAACAGTGTGAGGGTGGCACAAGGGACTGCATGGGGAACAGAGAAATGCCAAAAATCCCCTCCCTCCCCATTCCATTGATGGGAGCCTCAGCTGGATTGAAAAGCCTTCCAACAGCAAAAAGACATCAGTGGCATACAGGTATAGGTATTATCTTGCATCACAACCAAGTAAAGCGACTAGGTAATCAAGGATACATAACTCCAATGCCTATGTTTAAAATCAACATTCTCAACTCTTAGTTCCACAAGCTTTGTAGCTATTATTTTCTTTGAGGCTCTGTTTTGGAAACTTTGACAGGTCATCATGTTCTTTCCTCATATTATCTGGCATTTCATTGATGCTTTCTGACCTTAAGATGAGGATTAGTTTTTTAATCAGCAAATTATGATCTCTGCCTCACTCACCTCTTCAGTAAATGTCAGCAGGAAAGATTTCCCTTCCTTAACTGAGACCAAGGCTGAGGGTTGCCGCATTTCATTTCTTTACATGAGAGGGAATCCACAGATGTACCCACTTGAAATAAGCATTCTGAAAAATTAAAATTGTTTCCAAAGTTTGACATTCAAAGGCTTTCTGCTCACCTTTGAAGGCTGCCTGTGAAACGTGTTTTCTGTGATGCCTCGAATTTGGGGCATGAAATGTAGGCTTAGATCACACTGATTTTATATAGTGATTTGACTGTAGCTCAATGGTAGAGCCATGCATTGCATGAAAAAGGTCTCAGGTTCAACCCCCAGCATCTCGAGGTAGGGCTAGAGAGGAAACCTGCCAGAAACCTGGACAGCAGCTGCCAATGTCGATGATACTGGGCTAGATGGACCAAATGCTTGACCCAGTATAAGACAGCTTCCTATGCTCTTGTGTCTCAGCTGCCTGCATCACTTCAGTTTGCAAGTGGAGCACACCTGTACAAAACCTACAAGGCTGGCCCAAGAAATATATGGCTTGGGACGAGGCACTTGAAAGACCACCTTCTCCCATATGAGCTTGCCTGGGTCTTAAGATACCCAGGAAAGGCCCTCCTTTCGAGACTGCCACCTTCAGAGGCAAGTTTGGTGGCGACGCAAAAGGGCTTTTTTGTTGGCTGCTCCAAAGTCACTTACCTTTGACGAAATTTGCTTCGTGGTGGGGGGGAGGCGCTCCGTCCCTCCCCCCTAAATTCTGGCTACGCTATTTGCATTCCCCTTATTTTCGCCGTAGTCTACGTAGACTACACATGCCAAAATAAGGAATGCAAATGGCGACGCCCATGGGCGCCGCCATTTGCGTACGCGCGGGTTTTTGGTTTTTTTTTTCACTCAGCCGTGATAGGCTACGTAAACATTTACTTAGCCTATCACGGTATTTTTTGAAAATCTAGCCATGATAAGCTACGTAAATCTTTACGTAGCCTATCACGTTTGTGTGTGTGTGTGTGTGTTTTACTAGAAATGGCGGCGGCGGCAGCCGGTCAGAAGACCGGCCGCAGCCGCCACCGCCGAACCGCTGCCGAACCGCCGCCGGAGCCACCGCCGGAGCCAGGGAGATTCCCCAAAGGTAAGTCCCGTCCCGGGGGGGGCGGGGTGTGTGGCAGACCGTTTCGCCAACAATTTCGGGGGAATCTCCCCGAGATTCATGGCGAAATTCTCCGACATCCCTATGTGCAACTCCCTGCCGAAGGGGGCTAGGTTCACTCCCTCTCTGCTGTCCTTCTATCAGCAGGCAAATAGCTTTTTATTCAAGCAGGCCTTTGGCATGTGAGTGGGTCTGTTGGGTTGGATGCTGTTTTATTCTGTTGTTGCGTTTTCAATTGTGTTTCAATAAATTTGTCTTATTATTGCTTTAATCAGGTTTCATTTGTGATTGTAAGCTGCCTTGAGTGCCATTTGTTTTGGGAGAAAGGCAGGGTAGAAATTAATAAATAGATAGATAGATTTGCTGCCTGGATTGGAGCAGCAAATGGTTCCCACTCCCTGTCAGTCAAGGCTGGTCATCATATTTTGGTTATCTTACCTTGGTATCTGAGGCAGAAAATCCCACAAGTGCCTCTCCTCCTATCTGGTAGTAAAAATACAACAATAATAAATGGAGGGCATTTCTGTGGGGATAGTCAGCTGTCTCCGAACTCGGGGGCAACCGACTATCCAATGCAGGGTGGGCAGAGTGCAAAGGGGATCATCTCCTCTACGCTCCGGCTGCCCTGTATTTGCGGCTAGACAGCTGATTTTGGCTGCCTAGCCAGGGTGGCTCAAGGCCAGATGGCACATAGAAAGCATCATACTGGCGCTTCCACCATCCCCTCCCCTCTCTGTCCCCAGGAACACCCCCTTTTTCCCCATTTTGCGCTGCTCTTCCAAGCGCGGAGCCGGAGATGAACCACGCCACCTACGAGACAGCAGGAGAGGGGGTGGGGAGGCAATTTTCTGGGAACCGACCTTGGAGCACCTGCTCCATGGTCAGTTCCCAAAAACCAAAAAATCCTATGACTGTCTAGCCACTGCCTAGCAGCCATTGGATTGTGCCCTAAACAGTTGCTGCCTTTTCCTGACATCCAAAATCAGCTGAGGTGACTGTCTCTAGTCTTCTGTGTGAAGGGATTTCAATTTGTTTCTGTTTTGTTGTAGAGAACTATCATCATCTAAAGTGGCCCAGCCCAAACATGGTTGACCACTTTGGCAGGGATGCTTAAGGAATTTGATCTTTTTGCATTTTGTTACAAACTGACTTGATCTGCACTTTCTGGACTAATGTGTGGATCAGAATGTACCTAATTCTTGGATTCTTCACTTCTGTGAATTTTGCAGTGAAGTTCTCAATTTTAAAAAAAATACAAATGCATTTTAATTGAGATAAAATCTTTGTAGAAGTGTCTCAGCCCAACCTACCTCACAGGGTTGTTGTTGTGAGGATAAAAGGGAGAGGAGGACGATCATGTAAGCCGCCTTTGGGTTCCTTGCAAGAGGAAAAAAGGCGGGATATAAATGCAATAAATAAATAAATAAATAAAATACATTTAGAAATGCAAATCTTGAGAGAAATATGTATTAAATACATATTTAAATGTAAATTTTCATACAGATTTTTTAAAATGGCACATTAAGGCAGAAACAGGATGGAAATGACTTATGAACACAGGAGAAATCGACACAGACAAAAATTAGAGTGTTCTGTCTATCTGTACACCTCAGTGGGGACAAAGAATTAGTTCATAATTCTAGGAGTGGAGGAAGGGTTGCATTCAGTTGGATCAGATTAGTAAGAAAAGAGAAAGAAACTGGACCCAGCTTATAAAAAGGATGATTCCCTCTTTAATTTTGGTACCCATATATGAAGAGAAGCATGTATTTTGTAAAGTAGCAATGCCACACAATGCCAGCTTCTTGAAGCCGTGCAAAAAGTGCTGTTCCTGACACAATATCATAACAGTGATCAGAATATGAAGTATGAATCAAAACACTAGTTTGCAAAATTGCACATCAGCACACTCTTTTTCTAAAGAGGACTGAACGGGAATCTCAGTTCAGTTAAAGCCAGCCCCTTAGCAGAGACTGACTCTTGTTCTGTCCAATAGTTCAGTATCTGCCATTTCTGATGTCAGTGGTCTAACGTAAGTTCTTCTTATGTTCTTATGGTCATGAAGACTGTGGCAAAGTTTAAGCGGTAACCTTTCTAGAATGCACTGCGACATTTTTTCAATTTTTTTTTACAGTTAGGCCTGCCCAGAGTTCCCTCCATGGTGTTCTGAATTCCTCAGCCATTGCCAGCAAACTCTGAATATTATTCAAGAAGGGGAGGAAGGGGAAATCAGTACAAATAATTAAGGCTTTGCTCATTTTCAGCTAACAGGAGCTAGAGATGCCTGAAATGTGATTCCTCTGATCCATTTCTAGAAGAAAGCTGCTTCTTAAATAAGAAAGCTCCTTTACATAAATTCCCAGGTACATGCTCCTTCAGGCAACGTGCATAACTCACTTTGCTGCCTGCTCATGAAACTGGCAATGAATTTCTCAGTAATTCTGGCATGCATACAGAGCTGGACCTGGAACAATCTTTGCTTCTGAAAGCTCAAATTAGTTTCGCCAAGGTATTTTAAAGGTGTGCCTCAATTTATCTTGGAATATCATGATCCTATGTGCCATCCTATACACAACAGGGCACAATAGATGCTCATCCACAGAACACTATCAAATAATATCTCCCTGCTTTTGAAATTCTTCTACCTTTTATATGACTGGGGAATCCCTATAGTTTGGCTCCTGTCAGTAATAGTTACACTTTTTATTGATTGGCTTTTTTATTTAAAATATTTTTATCCTGCTCTTCAGCCAAAAGGTCTCCCATAGGGCTGTGCACAGACACACACACACACCCTTCACTTTGGATGCCAATTCGGATGCCGATTCAGACCTTCTGAAGTAGCCCCATTTTGTTTCGGACCAATTCAGACCCCATCCAGTTCAACTTTGATCCAAATCTAAAGCGAGATTTGGACATGGATTTGTCAAGAACAAATCCTGCAAGACGAAACTGATCTCATTTTTGGATCAGGTGACCTCCCTTGTGGACTGTGGGAATGCTGTAGACATAATATACCTCGACTTCAGCAAAGCTTTCGACAAAGTGCCCCATGATATCCTGATGAGCAAGCTAGTTAAAACTGGACTAGATGAAACAATTATCAGGTGGATCCACAGTTGGCTACAGAATCGGACTCAAAGAGTGCTTATCAATGGGATCTTCTCAAACTGGGAAGAGGTAAGGAGAGGGGTACCGTAGGGCTCAGTCCTGGGCACAGTGCTCTTCAACATTTTTATTATTAACTGGGAGGGGGAGGAGGAGGAGGTGTAGGGAATGCTGATCAAATTTGCAGATGACACAGAATTGGGTGGGATAGCTAATACCTTGGAAGACAAACAAAATTCAAAGTGATCTTGATAGACTGGAGCGCTGGGCAGAAAACAACAGAATGACATTTAATAGGGATAAAAGCCAAGTTCTGCACCTAGGAAAAAGAAACCAAATGCACAGTTACAAGATGGGGGATACGTGACTCAACAGCACTACAAGCGAGAAGGATCTTGGAATTGTTGTAGATCACAAGCTGAATATGAGCCAATAATGTGATGTGGCTGCAAAAAAGGCAAATGCTATTATGGGCTGCATTAATAGAAGCATAGCTTCCAAATCCTGTGAAGTACTAGTTCCCTTCTACTCAGCACTGGTTAGGCCTCATCTGGAGTACTGTGTCCAGTTCTGGGCACCACACTTTAAGAAGGATGCAGACAAATTGGAGAGGGTTCAGAGGAGGGCAACAAAGATGATCAGGGGACTGGAAACAAAGCCCTGTGAGGAGAGCCTGAAAGAACTGGGCATGTTTAGCCTTGAGAAAAGAAGACTGAGGGGAGATATGATAACTCTCTTTTGAAAGGTTGTCCCAGAGAGGAAGGCCAGGATCTCTTCTCGATCATCCCGGAATGCAAGACACAGAATAATGGGCTCAAGTTACAGGAAACCAGATTCCGGCTGAACATCAGGAAAAACGTCCTGACTGTTGGAGCAATACGACAATGAAACCAATTCCCTAGGGAGGTGGTGGGCTCTCCCACACTGGAGGCATTCAAGATGAAGCTGGACAGCCATCTTCCAGGGATGCTCTGACTTGGATTCCTGCATTGAGCAGGGGGTTGGACCCGATGGCCTTATAGGCCCCTTCCAACCCTAGTATTCTATAATTCTATGACACTGTATTGCAATGTGGACATATGTAGTGCTTTGCTTGACCAAAACACAAGCACACACAGAGAGACACAAACACACAAGAGCAAAAGAAAAGCAAATACAGAACTACCCACAAGCAAAGAAAAGGGTTTATTTTTTTATTTTTTTTACGGTAAAGGTATAGAGTTCAAAAATGGGAAGGGTAGAAAGAAATACAGAAATTGAAAAGGGCAGAGGGGGCAGGCGGATGAGAGCCGAGAGCCAAGAGCAAGCAAAGAAAAGAAAACATTAAAAAAAAAATTAAGGATCTGACTGGAAAAAACTATGAAGAAAAAGTTGACTTGGGAACGGCAGGGGGTGGAGGGAAGCCAAACAATAAGACATGGCATGGGTAGGCTACTAGTAATATTTCTTGATTTTTTAATAAAGAATTTAGAAAGAAAGAAAGAAAGAAAGAAAGAAAGAAAGAAAGAAAGAAACTTCATGGTTGAATAATAATTAAGACGGTGGGAGTGAAAGAACAAGCGAAGGAGAAGCTAACTATTAAGTAAATGTTTGTTTTTCAATTATTAATCTAGTAAAGAAAGAAGAATTGAATGGAGATCATAGCCAAAGCTCTCTGGGCGGTTCACAAAAATGAAACCCAAAAAGCATAGGATAAAACAATATAAAATAGCATTAAAACCACAAACAAATGAACAGTAATCCATCCAACGCCCTAGCTCTCACTCTCACACAATAAACAAATGCAGGTTTTCACCAAAATATAGACAGTTCTCCCCCCCTCCTGCTCCTCCACCACAGTCATTGATTGGACACTACTGGGTTAAGTTCAGCCCTAATTTGGCCATTCCCTCCCTCCTCCTCCTCCTCCCACCTTCCCCCTCCCTCCTCCTCCTCCTCCTCCTCCTCCTCCTCCTCCCTCTCCCTTACCTTTCACAAGTTGATACATTTTGGAGATAGGCTGTCTGGGCTGCTCAGAACGCATCAGAAGAGCTCCAAATATATGAGGCCAACTAAGGCACCTCATGACCCACCTCACTTTGGGTGCCTCGTTGTTATTCTGATCCACTTCTAATCGTGACAAGGCACTCCCGAAGCTCCCAGCTTTGCTTTGTTATTCGGGATTTGGAATGAAGCGGTGCACAGCCCTAGTCTCCCAGAGCAGATTCTATGCTATCAGGAAAACAAGACAGTCCCTGCCTGCAGGGTTTACAACCTAAAAAGACATAACCCCAGAGGAAAGAGAAAAGAATAGAAAAGGAAATTAAGTAGTCTTCCAGCAGGGCTGGTGGAATGGCCCCATTTCCCTTCTCATCTCCTTCTCAGTACAGCCTGCTGAAATGGCTGCTGGTTCTTTTCTCACAGTAGTCCTGTTCCCACCTTCAACATTTGTCTACTGAGCATATGAAGGTGAGATTGTGCTAATTAGCCTTGCCTCCAATCTCCCTGTGTTCTTCTACAGTGGATGTGAATGGGGCCCTACCTATGCATGTGCAATGGTATGCATATAGGCTCAGTATTGCCATTGGCAGAGTTTCCAGTTGTGTGGAAGACCCTACGGGCATACCGTTGAATGCACATGGGGTCCCATTCACACCTTCCACTAAATGATCAAGGATGATCATTCAGTGAATGCAATTTGAAGGTGCAGTCTGAAGGCTAAGTCATTCATCATCCTACATCTTAGATGGAAAAGGTGACTGGTGCTGCAATGAGAATTGGAGATTTTACAGGCTGCGTCCTCTCCCTTCCCCTTAGAACAGTACCACTAGCAGAAGCCAAAGGCCAAACAGGAGAGAATGTACTCTTCTCTTTATATTGATCTTCTGCACAATAGGCGAGCTGAAGGTTCTTGCAGGAGAGAGAACTCCACAGGTTTGAATGCTTTTTCTTTCTTTTTTTTAATGTTCTTAAGACCAGGTATCATAAGTGCATGAATATGTGAGCAAACAAACTGTAGGATATTAAATTGCTCAAGATCTTGTTTAACATTTGTAAGACACCCATATATGGCTAAGTTACATATGCACTTGTTAGGGGGGTCACTTATGAATAATTAAAAAAGAGGAAAAAGAGAACACAAATTTGCATACAAATTGCATATGCTAATTTATATGTATAGATGCAAATTTAGGAATAACTATTCTAATTTAAATAGGAATACAGGAAATCTCACCATTGTGTGGGAAGACTGTGACCAGGTGACCTGTACAACGGTCTGCTGTCCAGGTGCTAACTTTTGATGGCTCTTATAGCTCTTTATAGCCATAGTCCTTATAGCTCTGTATCTTTAAACTGGAATTGGACAAGAGAGCCCTTCAAACAGAGGATGCCTTCAAACTGAGTATGGTCCTCTGTACAAGACAACACATGGACATCCTAACACTTGTTGTCATTTATGCTGTCTATAGAACAGGCGCTGGTAGATATCCTTCACCCATACCCCTCTTAAGGGGGAATATGTTTGGTTTAGTGGTTGGAGTGCTGGACTGGGGCTCGGGAGATCCAGGTTCTAGTCCCCACTTAGACATGAAGCTCACTGGGTGACTTTGGCTCAGTCACTGACTCTCAGCCTAACCTACCTCACAGGATTGTTGTGAGAATAAAATGGAGGAGGACCATGTAAGCTGCCTTGGGTTCCTTGCAAAAGGAAAAAAGGTGGGATATAAATGTAATAATAAAATGAAAAATAAATCAAGAGGCCCAGCGCTGGTTGAACTACAGGGAAAATAGCCAGACCAGTAAAGTAGCTTCTTAACGTTAGGGTGCTGTGAGTCATGTGCCACTCCCTGATCCCTGTAAAAGTTTCCAGCTCAGGCATCACAGCAGGCCCAAGATGCTTTGCTGCTTGAAGGAAAGGACAAGATCCCCCCCTCCCCCATTCCAGTTATAGAAGTGACAGCTGAATTTTACTTCAACACTGATATCAGGAAACACTGGTATCAGCTATACCTGAGAGCAGCAGGCTAGTTTATGGGATGCAGGACAGGCTATGTGGCTCACACAGCTCTATACTCCAAAAGAGTGAATGACTGGGCTGCTCAGGAAGAATGGCTGGGAAGGCTGCTGCTGCTGCTGCCCCCCCCCCCCCCGCATCTGTCATGTGAGGCAATTGCCTCACTCCATCTAATGGTAGGGCCAGCCCTGCCAGGCATGCTCTTTGGTCTATGCAATGTGGAGATCAAACATTTCTGTTTCCTTTGAGACTGCCCTTTTTCTTTAACACCCCCTCCCCCAGCAATTTGATCCCATTAAACATCTCAAGTACTATTATTCGTTAAGTCAAGGAAAAGATGGTTTTGCTTTTAATCACTAGGGAACTTGTGAATGTTCTCCTCAGCTGTGATGTACCAAATAGAACAATTTCCTTAACTCTCTTTATGAGAAAGTATTTTACCCTTTATCATAAGTATGCATAATTCCCTTGACCTATCATGTCTCTGCTTAAATCCACTATTATACCAAAGGAAAGGGGGAGTATTTCCTGCTCTTTAATATGAAGCAAGTCTCACCTGGCCTGCCATATTTACTCAAAATCCCATTGTAGCCAAATCAATTCATTATCTCTGTCCTGCAAATATCAGTGTTGAGTATCAACTGTGGAATTCACTAGGCACTTGACAGGGCCTGGATCGGATTCCTAGCTCAAACCTTTGCTGAGATTTGCAGTTTTGAAAACCAAGCCACTCAACTTGATAAGTGCAAACCATATTTCTTTATTAACAGATTTCTAAACTTCCTTTGAGGACTTGCAGCCCTCACAACACTCTGGACAAACAATACATAGAGCATAATAACATAATACAAATACAGAACTGTCTTTCTTAAAAGGTATATACAAACATCTCTAAAATGAACAGCACTAAAAATCCACAGGACAGCAATTAATAAAATGCATACTGAAATAAGAAAGTCTTCAAAGTTTTTTAATAATAATAAAAATAGTTGCACAAACGTGGGGATGGGGTGGGGAAAGTGAATTCCACAAACATGGGGCCACAGCTGAGAATGCCCTGCTCCTGGTACTCACCAATCTAACATCTCTTAAAGTTGGGCCTAGGAGCATGGCTCCAGACGTTGGTCTCAATACACCAGCAAGCTCCTACGAGAGCAGGTGGTCCTTCTGAACCATCTGTAAAGGCAAACCCACATAGAGCACATACAATAATCCAGCCTGGAGGTAACCAGAACACGAGTCTCAGAGGCAAGGACTGCTTTCTCCAGATGGGGCTGCAGTTGGCGAACCAGTGTAATCCAGTAAAAAGCACTCCTGGCCACCAATGCCAATTGCACCTCCATCAAGAGCATTGAGTCTAGCTTCCTTTGCCACCATCACCAAAACAGAACAGGCCATAAGATGGGCTCGAATCTGTGTTTGGTCATATTCTTTGCAAGTTTGTGCTCCAGTCATTGACCTTGTCATTCCATCATCCTCAGCTCCTGAGAATACCAGAGCTGAATTGACTCTATGGCTTGGCCGAGGACATTTGGGAGTGATTGTATCAATAGTCTAGTCATCTCCTGATTAGGACCTCGGCAGGCTTACTGGACAAAGGTAGGGGAAAATTCCCCAAGAACATCAAGAAACCCTCTAGATCAATAAGTCTCCTGGATGGACAATAGAATTTGGTCTTCCACCCCTGTGGAGGTTAGAGGCAGCATATATTTCAAACCTGAACAGATAGTGATCTGTCCGTGACGATGGAGTCATTGTTGGCTTCCCCAACCACAGATCACCACCCCCCACAGCCAGATATGCATTTAAGGAGAAATTCAAGGAAAGTTTATCCCCCTCCCTTCATGTAAAAACAATTTTCTTGAAGGGATGGTAATATATTCACAGGTGGGCAGCCTGCAAATATATTTGCAGGTCGCCTGCCTGCAACCCCTCAGAGCTCAGTTCAGCTTTTCTTGTCTCGGGAGAAGAAGCTGAATGTCCTTCTTGGTCTTTCCTTCAGACTGGAGAAGACCTGATCATGGAGGACAGAAGGAATGAAAAAACGTATGTAGTCCCCTGCCCCATAGCTCTCAGATCTTACTGTCAGAACACCTCCTCCCTGGCCGATAGTGAGAACTATTGGCCAGGGAGACCTTAGGCTGCCCACTATCAGCCTTCTTTTTCAGGTGCTTCCAGATGCACAGCTTCTATCACTAGTGCTTCGAAGGCATTGTGCAGCTGTTCTATCTTTTTCTTATTAACATCTTTTGCATTACGGAAAAAGATGGAAGAAGCAGGAAGAAAACACGGGATGGATGTGAGCAGAAGGTGTCATCATCTGAACCCCCCACAAACTTCCATGAATGAAGCAGGGTGATGGTGCCATGAAAGCCTCATCTGGAAGCACTCTTCACCCCCTTCTGTGGCTGCCTCTGTGGCTTATGAGGCAGCAGAAAAGACCCTGAAGCTGCCCAACTTCCTGTAACCCACCCACCACCTTCAGTTCCAACAGCATGGGAGAAGCTCGTTGGGTCGTATTGGACTCTGCCTCACCACCCTATTCATGTGCATGTGTAATAGATGAAAATAGACCTATTTAATAGATGCAAAATAGACCACAAACAGAGGTAAAGTGGTAAACCTGTGTCAGGACTATACCACTTCCCATTGCAGGTGGGGACTCACATGAGTGCATGCTCTTCCATACCAAATAAACAAATTCACCTAGAAAACTAGATGTCAGAGAGAAGGGTTATCTTTTATACTATAGGAGCATTCAGTCATCTGGTAAAGTCCAGTTGTCTTGTAAAGTGCCTGCTGTTTTTGAGAACTAGGCCATCATAGTCTTGGCCTTTAAAATGAAGGAAAAGAATACCACTATGGCATGTGGTGTGATCCAAAGCATGTTTACTCAGAAGTAAGTCTGGCTGAGTTCATTGGGACACTTTCTAGTGAGTGTGCTTGAGTTTACTGCCTTAAATTATGGAACAAGTGACATGCCAGAGGTGGCATTCATATATAAATCTACAATATGTACTTTGCCACTTGGGGCCCTGTTTGCTTGGAATCAAGAAAGCTGGAAAATCTTCCGTGACAATGTTCTTATGGAAAATGCCATTGCATTAAAAATCAGAACCGTCCCTCATGGAAAATCTTCAGCCCTTGCCCCCATGTCGTTGACAGGGTATTTTTTCTTCACTGCTGATTCGCCTGTTGTCTTGTTTATTTGCCGACAAGCCTGAGCATCAGTTTGGGGGAGAGAAAGCATATGTTCATAAATCTCATTGCAAAAATGGCATGTTTCCCATTGAGACAGTCAGTCATTTCAACTGCTGCTTTTTCATGCTGACAGGGCCCACATCCCTGTCTCTTCCACACTATATTTGCCTTTCAATCACACCTTGTCATCCATCCTGAAAGAAAGCCCAAGGGGCTCAGCTGGAATAGATTAGAACTCCCAAAGTGAAAGTGACCAAAATGTGTGCATGTAACTTGGATACCTCTGTATAGCTGTCATGCAGGTGGTGGGTGAGTGGCTCAGGAAAGGAATGGACATTTGGTTCATTGCACCCTGTCAGGTAAGGAAGAGAACAGAAGGCATCAAGAGGGTAATTCTATGCATGTTTATTCAGAAGTAGCTACCAGTGTGTTTAATAAGTCTTACTTTCAGAGGATTGCTGCTCTAGGCCTTGAGGCTGTGATCCTCTGCACACTTACTTAAGAGCAAGTCCTATTGAAATCAATGGAATATCCAATTATCTCTTTCCTTTTCCCCTCTCCCAACTGCTACGGAAAATTGATAACCTTTTGTGCATGTTTGACTACAATCCCTTCCAGCTTTCTTTGCTTGTGACCAGGGAGCCTTCAAAATTGTCAACAGGCAGAGCTGGGCTGCTCTTTATGTCATGAATGTAACATGTAGCCCAGCTGTTATAGTACCAAATACCAGAACTAGTAATTATTAGGGCTGTGCAGGGGGCCCCCAATCTGACTCGGAAGCCGCTTTGTGGCTTCCGAGGCGGGCCCTATCCGGCTTGGGAAGATTCGGGGGTGGGGGCGACCTGCCTCGGCCCCGAACTGGGTTCCCCCCCATGCAACCCCCCAGCTTCTTACCTGGGCTGCCGCCTCCTCTGCTGCCACCTTCTCTGTTGCACCGCCTTCACCGCTGTCACCTTTGCCACCATCGCCCACTGCTGCCCGCTGTCTTCGCCGCCTCCTAAGGCCCGGAGGCGCGGTGACTCTTCTTGCAGGGAGTCGCCATTTTTAAAATGGCAACCTCCTGGAACTTCTTTTAAATGAAAATTAAATTTTAATTTTAAAATGGCGACTCCCTGCAAGAAGAGTCACCGCGCCTCCAGTCCTCAGGAGGCAGCAGTGCGGCAGCGGCAGCAACAGAGGTGGTGGCAGCGTGGCGGCAGCGAGGAGAAGACAGCTCAGGTAAGGACCTGGAGGCACTGGGGGGGTGGGCCATGGACCAAAGTACACCGAGCCCCTGACCCTGCTCCGAGCCGCTTCATGCCCCCTCCACTTCGCCTCGGAAGGGGCACAAAGTGGCCAGAAGCAGCTTCGACTCAGGGTTCGGGCCTTGGGCCGAAGCAGTGCACAGCCCTAGTAATTACTACACTTTATCTCAGGTTGGGCTTTCTTCCAGTTTTTTCAGGAAACAGGTGCCATTTCACTAAAGTATCGCTAACATCAGGAGGCTGGGAGACACACTGATAATCTTCCTTACAAGGAAAGGTGTAGAGGCTTGGGGTGTTTAGCTTAGAAAAATAAGATGACTAGGGCATGATAAAGGCTTGTAATGTCAGGAATGGTGTGGAGAGAGTGGAGTAGGAGTCATTCCGTTTCAAAGTGCCATCAGTCATCCAACTAAACTGATAGTTAAGCAGGTTTATAAAATCAAAGAAATATAGAGTTAGAGGGGCATCTGTAGGTCATCTAGTAGTCCAACCCCCAACTTAATGCAGAGCTAGAGCATCCCCAACAGATGTCTTCTTGAAGACATCCAGTGATGCAGCGGCTGAGCTCACAACTCCTCTATGTGCTACCTCCAGTACCAGAGGCAGTGAGCCTATATACACCAGTTGCTGTAGAACATGGGTGGGAGGCTGCTGTTGTGCTCATGCCCTGCTTGTAGTTTTCCAGTCAATAGCTGGTTGGCCACTGTGTGAACAGAATGCTGGACTAGACAGACCCTTGGTCTGATCCAGCAGGGCTCTTCTTATGTTCTTATGTAATTTGTTCCATTGTCAAACTGCTTTGCCCTCTTCTTTGCACTCTTCTGTGTGACAGCTCTTCAGCGTGTGTGACAGTTCTGTGTGACTGTCAAGTCACCCCTCAGTCTTCTCTTCTCCAGCCTAAAATACCCTGTTCCTAAAACCTTTCCTCTTAGGACATGTTTAAGGTAAACAAAATAAAGTACATCTTCACTCCATGGGCAGTATCCAACAGTGCCTCTAAGCTAGCAGGACCCTCTGCTGGTGCAATGGGAAGCTAGCGGTTTCAAAAACAATTGGAAATGAACTGAAATGCTCCTTTTCAGAATGAGGCAGGTCAGCAGAGCTTGCAAAATGGAACACCACTGACCTGTCATGTTCCAGAAACTGGCATTTCAGCTCATTTCCAGGGTTGTTTAGGAAGCGCTAGCTTCCTGTTGTGCTCATGCTAGATCCTGCATGTGCAAGAGAATGAGCGGAGGCTCAGCATCAGTATTGCATACTGTCCTGTATATTATTAACCCATTGCATTCACTGGAATAGGCTGTTGTGATGAGTAATAGCATTATTATTATTATTATTATTATTATTCCCTGGATGACAGGTTTATTATTTATTTTTATTTATTTATTTACAATATTTGTATACTGCTCCATATCAAAAACTGATATCAGAGCGGTGAACATAAAAGATAAAATGGTAAAAGAATAAAAAGATTAAAACACCATATTAAAATTATGCTTTTTAAAAACAGAATGCCAATAGCTGGTCAGTTGAGGAATGCTTTCTGGAACAGTGCTGTTTTCAGGAGATGCCAGAAACAACACAGTGTTGGTGCCTGCCTGGCTTCCAGGGACAGGGAGTTCCAAAGAAAGGGGGCTACCACACTGAAGGCTCTTCTCCTGGTGGACTCCAGTGTGGCCATAGGTCCATGTGGAACCACCAGGAGCATGCCCTCCGATGACCTCAGTGACTGGGCAGGTTGGTAAGGGAGAAGGCGCTCTCTCAGGTATCCTGCTCCCAAGTTTATTAGCGGCTATTAGCCCACACAACCAGCAACATAACTTTCATTTCGAGGAACAATATACATAAATGACTACAGATGCTGGAAATAATCATCCAACCTGGCTATCACTGTCTTTTACTGCCTGTGAATTTTCTTCAGTCTTGCAGTCTTCGTGTTTCTTCTTCCCAGGCTCCCAATATATGGAATTATTGGGGTGATTCATTTTCCACTTCCAGAGTTTCTCCATGTAATCATCCTTGGGCCTCTATATGTTCAAAGTAGCAAATGAAAAAATAGTGTGGACCCGTGCAACTACGATCTACTTTCTATGACTGTGCTAGCACTCTTTAAAATATAGAGAGACGATGAATTTCTGGAATTTGCTCTGAAGTGTGTCCATCTCCTTCCAGTTCACACAGTACATTTCTCCACATGATGGCAACCCTGGGGATAGTCTGAAGGGAAAAAGCACACCTTACCACAAATGTCAGTGTTATCCATTGAAACACACATAAAACTCCCATATGCATATTGAATATATGGTTTCAGAGGGGCAGGGGTGATATGTCAATAGTACAGCATGTGCAGGGACAAACTGGCAGGTAAGGAGCACACATACAGCTGCTGATACTGCAGGTATATCTATTTGTTTGCTCAACTGAAAAAGATGAGAGTTCAGTCTCCGGAGCTGTCAGTCTAATAGCATTTCACTAGCAGGGGATCCATTTAAAAGTACAAACTGTACTATTCCCAGCACAGTTCTGTAATGCTAATCAGCTCCCCCAATGAACGTTAAGTAGTCCTGGCAAATAAAAAGGAGCAGACCAAGAATGCATGATTAAAATAGACAAAGGCAATAAGAAGAGCTTGAGAGAAACGTATGTGAAAAGGTCATACTTCTTTCTATTTTTACTACATTTATACACGCAGAGAAGCTGCAAGGGACAAAATAAACATGTATGCAAACTTGACAAATGCCAGTGCATTCCCTGCACTGCTGTTGGTAGAATGTTACATATGAAATGATGCTTAATCAAGGCTGAAAAGAATACTATAGCTTCTAAGCTGAGTTGGTTAATGTTGGGACCACCATGCTGGAGAGATATAACATACAACTTGTACTTGCAGTTGTGAAATGAAAGTGGGAGGGAGCATCCTATGGCCACTAGTCAGCGGCTAGATGGCCATAGGATATGTTGTTTTCCAGGAACCAACCTCAGAGACTGCACTCCAAGGTCGGTTCCCAGAGAACTGACGCTTCCCCCTTCCGCGCTGCCTCACACAGGCAGCGTGGAACGGCCCCATGCTCCCCGCTTGGAAGAGGAGTACAGAGCAGCCAAAATGGGGTATTCTGAGGTGGGGAAGGTGGAAATGCTGGTACGACACATCCTAAGTGTCATCCAGCAGCCTCTTCCTCTGCTCTGCCTTCCTGCGGCTAGACAGCCAAAATCAGCTGTCTAGCCGCAAATGCAGGGTGGCTGAAGTGCAGAGGGGATGATACCCTCCGTACTTCTCCTGCCCTGCATTGGATAGGCAGTTGCCTCCAAGTTCAGAGGCAGCTGCCTATCCCCATAGGATTGCGCCCTAAGTTACAGTACTTGTGGAAGTTTTTCCAACAGAAAATAGCTAACATGTGGGAAATAGCTAACTTGTGGCTGCCTATTACCTACTGAGCCACATACAAGGTTATGTTATTGACATACAAAACCCTAAGCAACCTGGGACCAGGATACCTAGCAGACCGCCTTCCCTCAGATATATCCAGGTGACATTTAAGGTCATCAGGGGAGGTCTTGCTGGTAATTCCAAAATGAAAGGAATGTCACCATGAACAACCCCTTGGCTGTCCTTCTCTGTAGCAGCACCCACCTCTGGAAACCCTCCCCCATGCAGTTTGGGAGGCAGGAAATATGGTGTCTTTCAAGCACCTCCTAAAAACACACCTTTTCACCCAGGCTTCCCCTGGGCTGTAACTGCTGTTGGGTTTTACTTTGGTTTTACATGCTACTTTTAAACTTTAAAGTTCTATATTATGTTTTATCATGTTGCATTTTATGGTTTTAATTGTTGAGAACTGCCCAGGGAGCCTTGGCTGTTGGGCAGTATAGAAATGTAATAAATAAATAAATAATATTTAAAGTCTGAAATAAAGATATTGATTTATTGAAAATATACCATTCCCTACTGTAGTGTGAAATGAAATTTCTCAAAATGTTAAAATTCGGCATGTTAAAAAATCTGATTTTGAATTGTGATCGCAAAAATTTGGAATCCAAATCTTTGAACCAAAATCTGAAATGTGTCTGGTTTGGTTGATTGATTGAAAAAAATATGTACTAAATTTTATTGCATGTCAGTTGTCAGACACTGTCAAATGTTCATTGCTACACATTTTTTATGAAACTGTCACATGCTGACATTTTTTTAATTGCATTTATATCCCACCTTTTTTCCTCCAAGGAACCCAAGGCAGCATACATAATCCTCCTCCTCCTCTCCATTTTATGCCCACAACAACAACCCTGTGAGGTAGGTTGGGCTGGGAGTCTGTGACTGGCCCAAAATCACCCAGTGAGCTTCCATGACCGAGTGGGGACTAGAACCCGGATCTCCCGACTCCCAGTCCAGCACTCTAGCCACTACACCACACTGACATCTACTGTTTCAGGTCAAATACTTCTACTGCATGTCAGTTGTCAAACTGTCAAATACTGCCTGCTGCAGTCTGTCAGAAGGATAATGGCTGAGCAGCTCAAGATCTTAAAAGAATGTTACTTCCCAACTAAACAAATAAATCAGTGAAGATATTTTCAACCCACAATATTGTGTGTGATAAACACAAGAATGAAGAGTTCTTGGGTTAAACAAGGGCCACAATTTTATTAAAAGGATCTGCCATGAGTTGAAACTTTGAGTTTATATTTAACTCTCAACCCAGTGTGGGCATTTAAGTCTCATAGAGTCTGTCTCTGCCATCCTCATTCCCATGTGTGGATGATCCCACCTGAACTCAGAAGCCCAGAGTACTCATCAGTTCTGTTCCTTGACCATCACAGCTCACACATTAAAGATAAGTTGAAGGAGGCTTGGCCAAATCACCATCCCCCAAGCCTCATGGCCTTGGGTGGGTAAAGCAGGCAGGTCTCCAGGAATTCCTGTCCCTGACACACACACCTTGCCCCGAGTTTAATAGGCCAAAGAGGGAGGTCTGGGAAAAAACCCTTAACCCCAAAAGTGATGATTCAAGAGCAGTCACCACATACCTTCCTTCATCATACCACTCCTTAACCCACACTGACCCTACAAGTTGTGGTCTATTTACAGGACATTCCAACTGGATTAACATGAAATGAAAACCAAAGCACAAGGCTCTTCCTGACATTGGAGCACAGAGTAGATGGGCAGGTGTAGGGGGTGAAGCTGTTTGATGGCCAATTTGTTGGGAAGATTGCAACCTCATCTGCAAGTTAGAGGAAGGGGGCAGTGATGGGAATTTGAGGCATAACTAGCCTTAGGATCTCTATAGCCCACAGTGTGTGTTTCCTGCTCCCGCCCTTCCTTCTCCCTCCCTCTGCCTCTGCCTCTGCCTCTGCCTCTGCCTCTGCCTCTGCCTCTGCCTCTGCCTCTCTCTCTCTCTCTCTCTCTCTCTCTGCCTTCCTCCATTGCTAGGAGCACATGGTGTGCTTGCTCTCTCTTCTGCTGGTGTTATAGAACACAAAGAAATGGTCTGAACAATTTTATCCTGAAACTATATGCTGCGCCTGCATTATATGCAAGATTACCTGTGAGTAAAGCTGTTTTTCTTCACTAAAAAAAAGGTTCTCCCTCTCGCTGTCTTTAGCTTTGTGTGTTGTGGGACTGGCAAACACTCATTCTGCTTCGCCTTTTTGTTTTTCCTCTGCTAACTGCCTTTCTAACAAGAGGCAGCAAAACCACATAATTCCATCACAATTCTGGTGAAAGAAAAAAATGCTCCACAATCCTGGCAGGCAGGTAGTTAATCCCTCACTGCAATATTTGGGAAGGGTAGGTGAGTGCCAGGTTAACCAAGAGCTGCCCAGAGAAGGAGTCCCTTACAGACTTAAATAGCTAGTCAGATACACACTTCCCATGGGCTAGCCGGCAGGCAACATGGCAAAATCATCACAATCCTTTTTCCTCATCCCTCCCATCCTCAACGGCCATGCTGAAAGTCATCCCCCTCATCACATCAACCCAGAGAGGGGCGTGGAGCAGAATTCAGCAGAGATAAGTGTTTAAACTAAGTGATTCAGAGTTAGTTCCCAAAGATAAAACATAGGTTATATATGCTTATAGCACACTAATCCTTTTTTTAGCTTAGAATCACTCTCTGTAAATACCAAAGAGGTCCTGTGTATCTCTAAATTGTGTAGAAGCCTCAAGCTCTAATAGCTGAGGTCTTAGATGAGGAAACAACTAGTGTTAATGCCAGGGGAGAGGATTAACTCCTCATCTGGCTTTCCTAGCAGAGCCCACTCTTAATTAATTATATGTCTGAGGATTACATAACACAGACATGTTATTCAGAGCTTAGCTAAAAATGCAAAAGAGAAATGAAAGAACAATGCAAAGCTGGAAAGGGAAAGGAACTGTAAACGAGGCAGGGAATGAATGGACAAGACAAAAGATCTTATTATCAATGGCATTATTTGCATTCTCAGTGGATGAATTCAATTTTCAGAAGCTTTTATTTCTAAGCCCGATTTATTAACACTGAATGCAAAAGAACAGTCTGTGAAAAGTTTACAAAGGGAGAATGTCACTGGGGCCATATGATGGAAGAGAAGTGCACCTCGGTACATGAACAGTGGAGTAGTGGTAAATTTTGAAGCAGAGGCACTCATCGTGACAGCCACTGTAGCGATGGGCCCAAGAGTTCAGGCAGCTGTGCTGATCCATATCACAGACCAGTTCTAGCAGTTTTCATCTCTTCTCATGTTGGGGGACCATCCCACCCGAGAAGACTTTACCTTACAACAGGGAGCAATATATCGTTGATGGGAAAATTCATTTTCCTCCCGCTACTCTGAGGACTGCAGCTAATCCCAGAGAGAAAAGGGAAGTCGGAGAGGACAGGGGAGATAACATTTGCATCCCTGCTAATAAAAAAAAAAGCACCAGCACCGTGTCTCTCTGAGCACTGCCTCCACTACAACAGAATTACATTCTCACCAAGAACTAGAGATGGGGTGGACATTCAGAGGGGGGGCTTGAAAATGCCCCCTTCCCTACTTAGATCTAGTATCCCTGATGTGTGAAATGGGCACAGGAAGGCATGCCTCAGTCTGGAAGTTGTCTCCCACCTCTGCTGCTGCCATGTCTTCCATGTCATTCCCTGGAAAAGCCTTAGGGTAGAGAAGGGGGGATAGTAGGTGGCAGGGGACTCCCATGCACACAGAATAGGCCCCAATGACACACTGACCAGGTTCACATGATCACAGAGGGGGGAATAAGCCATGGTGGCTTATTTCACACACACACACACACACACACACACACACCATGCGCATGTGCCAGGGGGGTTGCATAATTACAGTCCATTGTAGGGTTCTCAGTGGCTTGTTGTTACCCACAGCAATAAGTCACCCTGGCTGGGTTCACACTACATGACAAGTCATGCCGCCGGGGGTAATCATGCAAATTCCCCCTGGCACGCATTCAGCACATGCAGGGGGTGGGGGTGGAAATAAGCCACTGTAACGTATTTCCCCTCCATGATCGTGAGAACCAGGCCATTTAATTTCATTTCCTGCCAGGAATTCCCAACAGGAATTGACACTCTGTGCATCATTTGCCACCAAGGAGAGGACCCAAGGACCTCTCCTGTGTCCATAGGACAACACCTGCTACTTCTCTCCCCCTTCCCCATGGTAAGGCTATTTTGACTTGGGGAAAGGGGGACTAGCAGGGAAGAGGGAGTGACAGCTAAATGGGGATTTTCAAGTTTTCATGCTGAACAGCTGAAAGCTTCCATTTATTCTGGGTCGTGAGAAGTAGGATGCTCATACATTCCTACTGTGTGGAAACTGAGCCAATAGAGCCCCAGAGCAGTTCTGATTCTGAGGAGGAACAGCAATCCATGGGAGAGGAACTCGCTCATCTCTCACAAGCACAGCAGCTGGCAGAGATTCCTCCAGCATTCCTGGGATAGATAGTGACCCTGGCAGTGAGAGAGCGCTGGAGGGGGGCTTGCTGGATGCTCAGCGCAGACGCAGGGAGCGACTACAGATGGGGGGCGCAGAAAGGAGGCATACCACTCGTTTGGCTCTCAAACAACGGTCGCGTCCCAAGGACCCAAGGGAAAGAGGGAGGATCTCTCCCTAGCCCATAAGTTCAGGGTCTTCCCATGGTTCTCCTTCAAATGGGGACCAACCGCCTTACCTGGAGCTTAGGCTACTCTGCTATCTTTCCCCAGTGCTGTTCCTTGCTTTGGCGCTAGTGATTAGTATCTGAAAGAGTCATAAAGTAATAAAGGAATAAAGTCTCAGAAAGAATCCTTGTCGTCTGTGTCCTGAGTTGGCTGTTGGTGGGGACTGCAAGAGGCAGCTAGGGCGCTCCTGACACCTACTGAGAATTGCCATATACAGTACTGGACTATGGAGATCCCAGATCACAACAGCTGTTATTCAAGACTTGTGTCCTGGTGTGCTGTAACATTTAATGGAGGTGAAGGAACAAGGAAGCCATTTTCACAGATCAGAAGGAAAACATTTAATTTCAGCACCTTACCTGTAATGAGAAATATAACTTCCAAATTACATAGCGGTGGTACTTTAGGGTGTTGCTAATTATGCTAAATGAGAAAAGAGCTTCCCATCCTTGAGATGGCCTGCAATGCTTCTACAAGTGGCATGAATTTGAATTACATTATTAGGCAAGACCTTGGTACATCTCACAAAATGAAAAGTGCACACTTTAAAATGTGAAACTGGACTCACAAAGGAATTAGAACTATGCGGTATTCATTAGTCTAAAACAAGTTAAATGATCTAGTAAAATGACAAAACATGGATAATCTTTCAAGTGAGAAAGATCATGCATGTCAAAGAAAAAAATATTTGAAACTCTACCTAGAACTGATTGTTGAAGGTTTACTTTAAGCTTTATTATTATATAACACTATATTTCTTTTTTTATTATTATTAATATAGGCTACTGGGAATGAACTCTAGGCTTCTTTCTTTCATATAGGATTGATGATATGATATTGAAATGTAAGGTTGTTTATTACACTGTAATATTGTTAATGTTATAAATATAGTTTTTAAAATAGAATGGCATCAGAGACCTGGGGGTATTGGAGTTTAAACTTAATCCTTTAAAGGGGAGGGGGAGGGAAGAGGAAATAAATTACTTTCTTTTTCTTTACTTCTTTTCCTCTTTTCTTTTCTTTTCTTTTCCTTTTTTTTTTCTTTTCGTTATTGTTGTGTCCTCATAAGAATATTGCATTTCTGGGAAATTGTAGTATTGATCAGGTTGTTGGTATTCTTGGTATTGTTTATTTCATTTATAAAGATAAAATAAATAAAAATATATATTTTAAAAAAGGAACTCTACCTAGTGTTGCATTTGTATTCTCTCTCAAGAATAGTAACATTTCTTCGACACTTTTTTTTAATGAGTGCTTCTTAAGAATAGGAATTGTGGTTAGGCTGTCTTATTTATGTGCCTGGTTCTGAAGCAGCCAGATCTGTTTCTAATTCTTATCTACAGATAGGTCCTTTTCACTACTGTGGGTGTAAAATGTAGCTTTGTATGAGGCTGGCAACTATGTGAAGGGTGACAGGAGAGCTGGGCTCCACCTACATGGAAACAGAATGAGAAGCTCCTTCTGGTTATATCCGGATTTTCATGAAATCGCTTTGGTCCGTCAGGGGCACACAAAGCAAGAAAAGTGGAATATACATACCTAAAAACCTGTTTCCATGGGCCACACAGCACTTGAAACCCCCATTCTTTGCACCCTACTAATCAAGGTTGGTCATTCGGTTACCACTAGCATTGAACTAAAATGAGGGGCATTATTCATGAGCACTCTCACCAAATGTGAAACAAGGGCCATTTAGGCAATTTTTCAGAAGGGAGGGAAATTTGGTTAGAATTTGACAACTGGCACAGAATTCTGAAACTATCAGCTTTTCTTATTTCCAAAAAGAAGATTTCTAGCTCCTATGGTTATAGAGCTATGTTGAATACCTGTGACCAATAGCCCTGATCCAGAAAACCACGCTGACAGATAAACAGGGCTAGTCTAGAAAATTGGGGCACATGGAGTTCTGTGAAGTGAAATGTATGGAGTTCCACCTGTATTATCTTCTGGTGGTTGTAGTCTGTCCCCACATACATAGGTCTTGCATCAAGCTTCTGCTATCTGCTTTGCATGTTATATTGTATTCTCTAACTGTAAATTAGAGCCCCTGCCAAAGGAAGTGAGGTGGGTGGCTACCAGGAAGAGGGCCTTTTCTACTGTGGCACCCCAGCTGTGGAATGAGCTCCCTAGAGAGGTTCATCTGACACCTACGTTTCACCTTTTGGCACCAGGTGAAGACCTTATTATTTTCGCAGCATTTTGGCACTCTAGTCTTTTAGCTCTGCTGTTTTAAATCTGTATTTTAAATCTGGATTGCTGCTACGTTTTATTCTGGTTGTACTTTTATATTGTAGTTTTAAGCTTTCACATTTTATATTGTTTTATGCTGTACTTTGTGGCTTTAATTTTTGTGAACCACGCAGAGAATTTCGGCTATTAGGCAGTATAGAAATGAAATGAAATAAATAAAACTACCTGCCCACAGCAGTCCCAATGAGAAGAGGAGGGGGTGGGAGGTTGCATGAAGATAACTTTGATTTGCTTTATTGACTATGCAGATATTACAGCTTGGATCCAAGGTCACAAAAGCAGAAGTCTGCTCACACAATGAGACTTCTCCTTGTGCAACTGAACTTTCCCATCCTCTCCTCCCCCTGCAGGCTGCAGCCCCCTATGTGCCCCCAAGTCTGCTCTGGAGGGGGCACACGGGTGGCTGCAGGGGGGGGGGATCCGTTCTGCCAGTGGTTACTCTCCCATCCAGCCCACAGTTCTCCAAGTTTGACATTGTCTAGGGCAGTTTAAAGTACTTGGTGGTGGTGATGGTAGTGAGATACTCTCTACCAGTGTATGTATGCACTCTCTGAAGTGCCAGCAACTACATTAAACACAGAATTGATATGGCCCAATTTTATGTGAAAGCACCTGTCTCTTGATAAATAGTTTGCTTCCTCCATAAATTCTTCACATAGTTGATTGAACAGTTGATGCATGCTTATTGACTGCTCTTAGACAACACGAAATCTCAGATCAGCTCTGGGTTTACCACAAGGGTGGCTAAACAAGGCCAATTTCATGCTATGTTAAGGTACCCCGGGGCTCCTAGATTTCTTATATACCTTAAACAAGGAAAAATGTACTCCAGTGTGATATCTCACAGAGGAAAACCAAGACATTATTCAGTGAGATGCAAAGGATCTTTTTCAAAAGGAATCCCCTTCGTACACTAAGGAATCCGATAGTAGCTCTCACTACCAGGTAAAGTGTGTGACTGAGTCACAGTATACATGAGAAAATAGCACCAGTGTTTTTTAACACCATAGGTATTATAAGGCTATATAAGTTCAACGGAACACAGGATGCAATCCTTCCTTCTAAAGGCAATGGCAAAACCACCATTGATTGAAAAAGAGCTGAAAGCAACTACAGTTATCATTACTGATTGCCTACTCAGAACTACCATTTTTGTCCTGTAGTCAACACAGGGATATGTGAATGATCCAGAAAGAGATACTTTCTCTTAACTCTTCCTACCTAATCATAGCGTCTCCTCCATGTCTCAACAGGTGTCATTGGTGGTGATAGCAGAGTAAGAAAGAGAAGCACATTTCCGCATAAACCTCTTTCCATCAACCTGAAATCTCATCTCAGGAGTGGGAGGAGACCTTTCCTCAAGCAGCTCTCTTATCTGCTTCACACATCATTCTTGGGGTATGGTTGCTGTCAGGAAGTTGAACCATGTGGGGAAAATGTCATGACTGGCTTTATTGATCTTTTAAAATAAGTATTAGCAAGATTCATACATACTCAACATAGACATTTATTTATTTAGCCAATAGATTTATATAACACCATATTTTTTAAAAAAATCTTTACACAGTTTACAAACAAAGATTAAAATGCATCATGATAAATACAAAAACATTTATATAAAACATTTATAAAAGCATTAAAAATCAAGTTGTCAGAATATCATAACAAACAAACTTGGCTGCCTAAAGCAGCCTATCCCCAACCTGGTGCCCTCCAGATATTTTGGACTACAACTCCCAAGATTCCTGACCATTGGCCATGCTGGTTAGAGCTGATGGGAATTGAAGTCCAAAACATCTGGAGGGCACCAGGTTGGGGAAGGCTGGCCTAATACAAATGCCCCCATCCCCATCCCACCTTTCCTTTCCTGAATCACTGCTCCTCTTAGGTGCTTTTATTGTTTTTGTGTAATCTGGGACAAGAGCTCAACAGCAGTTTTTCCAGACATGCAAGAATTCTACTATACCAAGTAAGGCCTTCTGAGCTTTTATACATGAGGCTATTATACATGAGGCTAACCACTGTATCTACTTTTGGTTTCATCGCAGAACTGAGATCTGGACTCTGCACAAAGAGCTTTTCCTTTCCTGCTTTTCTGCTATATAACATCTAGCTGGTGCTGTGCTACGGTGGAATATCACAACTACACAAGTAGGAAAAACATGTTTTCTTTTGCTTTCACAAATAATACTCCATTTTCCCCACTCTAACCCCCCAGCCCTGGAAAATGCTCTTAAAAAATAGAAGTGAAACTGGAGGCTCATGCTGTCATCCAAAGAACCTGTAAATAATAATGAGTAAGGAATGATGAGCACACAATAAATGTCTTGTGCAGAAAAGCCCTTTGGTCCAAGGCACAGGAATCCAGACCTGGTCAGTACCGACCATTTTGGGGAGGGCAGCATGGCAGCAACTCCAAGCATGAATCTGGATTGGCTCTACCATTAGTAAGACTGAGGTAGCCCCTCAGGCAGCATATGCCAGGTGCATGTGTGGGGTAGTGGTGGCACCCTTCCTCAGCAATTCCTCCTGAAGCCCCCAGCTGTTGCCCTTGTCTTGACTCCTGCCACTTACCTGACCCTGGCAGGCACTTGGGACAAGTCACCAGATGGTCTGCAGAACCCTGAGAGAGCTCGCAGTTTCCCACTTTGGGGGAGCCGCCATTTTGCGCAAAATCACGGGCATAGCCATTTACAGAAATCACAATTTGTGAAAAATCAAGGCTATAAATAGCATGATTTGCACAAAAGGCCTGGTCTGCAATTAGACCATTTATGCATGCAGTTTTGCTCAAATAGCGCTACTGACAGGAACAATTTTGCGCAAATCACAATTTCTGTAAATGGTTATACCCATGATTTTGCCCCAAATGGCGGCTAGCGAAGAAGTGGAAAACTGTGACATTGCCCAACTTGGTGCACACCGAGTCAGGCAAGCTCAGGGATCCAGAAGCTGGTGGCGAAGCTGGCTAAACTCCCCAAGCTCCACCCCCAAACTGGATTCTTCCAACATCCCTACTCTCAGGTGTAGTGGAAGACATTGTCCCTTCACCATTATTGAAGTAAGATTAAACTGCCAGTCTGGTTAGCTTCTGTATGTGGAATGGGGGGATGGGGGCATCTTGTCCTGTGCCTCAGGCAGTAATATTTCTCGGGTTGGCCCTGAGCATGATCCATGAGTCTCAAGTGGCATGGATTGCCATGCTGTCCCAACCTGGCAAGGTGCTCAGCAGGGGTGGCTTCCAAACCACTCCATAACCTCTACAACAAGCCATTTTGGAAGCCACCCCCGCAGCACACCTCGCCAGGTTCAGACAACCCATCAACCCGTGCCATGGTCAGGGTAATTAGGGAAATGGCAGGCACATGTGTGGCATGCATGGGGTGGGAAAAAGAAGCCACTGTGGTTTCTTTTTCCTTCTGATCTTCTGAAGCTGGCCGTAGTCTGACTTAGTCAAAGGAAGCTTTGTATGTTCCTATATCCTTGGCTACATGCCTGGAACTTATGTCTGTTGTGCTGCAAGCATCACAGCTTTTGACTCTGCTGGCAGAGGGGAGATATATCAGCCCAGAACTTTAGACTATTAAAGGGCAAAGGAATATTCAGTAGAATCAGCCAGTGCAGGAGAACAAAACTCAGATTAGTGTTTGATGATATAAAAGGGTTATGGGTAAATAGATTTTTTCTGGTTATTAGCTACCCTTTGTCCTTTCACCCTAGAGATTACACAGATGTTCTTATAATTTGCATTTCAAAGTAATATATTCAAAGATAATAATACATTCCAGCCTCTACTATATTACCAGATTAAAGCAAATTGACTGTGGGTCCTTGGCATTTATATCGAATTCATTCCACCTTTCTGTTTCCCAGATGCATTTACAAACAAAGTGAAAAGTAGCACTGCTTTGTCGGGTGAGGGTTTCTTTCCTTTCTTTTTTTAAAAAATCACATATTAATGTACTGCATTAAACCTTTTGCCCAATGACAATCTAGTTGTGTGAGGTTATCGATTCTCCAGAGGGGAATTTCTCCCTGAGGATAAGGAAAAAGAGAAGCACACCAACCTTCAAAGTGGGATTAAAGGTTTGATGAGCTCTGTGGGTTCATGTGGCCTTGGCTTTTTATGAAAGGAGTCAGCAAGTCTTGCAGACATAAGAAAGGTGGGCAAGAAAGGGAAAATAATGTACAGACCAACTTCAAAAGGTGTAGGTTGGTTTATCAGAACTGCCCTGCTAACAATGTAAACCTAGGCCTGTCTACTCAGAAGAAAGCCCCATTGAGTTCAATGGGACATACTCCTGGGCAAATGTGTATTGCAAGCTTCCCAGACTGGTGCCCTCCAGACATGTTAGACTACAACTCCCATCATTCCCAGCAAGCTTGACAATTGGCACACTGGCTGAGCATGATGGAAGTTGCAGTCCAACACATCTGGAGGACACCAAGTTGGGGAAGGCTGGTATATTGGAAAGCAGCCAAAGTGCGACCAGTAACTTCTGCCAGCCCTTTTGATGCTGACACTAGATATATGCTGTTCCTTCATACTGCCAAAGGAATCATTGTCAGTGTCAAGGGCCAGAGATCCCAAGCCATGATTCCCGAGGAAGGTTTTACGAAGAAACCACAGCTGCAGACAGATAACAGTGCTGTCATTTTTCAGAGAGATGAAGGTGGCTTGGAAGAGGGATAGTTGCTTGTGGTGTGCACACTCATATCATTTTCACATCTGAGAAACCGGTTTTGATTTGATTTCAGAAACATACAAAATTTGTTTGACCACAGATGTCAAAAAGACAACAGAAATATGCATGTCCACAATGGAAAGCCATGCCTCACTTGAATCATGTTCAACACTCTTACTCAGGGAAGCACACTTTTAGAGCATTGGTGCCTCTCTAGAAAGTCTCTCACTGTCGTCTAAATATGCCTATTCTTTCCTATGGTCAAATTCACTGTCTTAAATGATGTCATCAAGAAATCTTCCCTTTCCCTGCCCCATCCCCAGAGCAGGTTTGCACCTTGAAAGTAATTGCTTTTTTTCTTTGTAAATTAATAAGGAACAAATGAGTAGATAAATGCATGAGTGTTCATGCAGCACTTTTAAAAATGCAAAGGCAGACAGTTCGTTTGAAGCATGGGTGTGGCTGAATTTGATTTCCTGGTAAGCATGTTTGTCATTTCAGTTGCGAAAATGGGTGTGCTCCATGGCTTAGGGATGTGCCATGAAGTTTCTTTTATATTATGTCCGTTTTCACCCTTAACTTCTGTAGTCTGTCTCCTGCTAGGCAGAGCAATCCTGAGTCCTGATGAAGCCAGCTAAGTGTGGTTAGGAAGAGACCCTGTGCCAGTGGAGAGGAGCTCCCCTAACAGGGTGGCCCATGTTTTCTGGAGGCCCTCAATGCGCCTGCAAAAAGCCGCTTGAGCATAGCGGGTGATCTTTCCACCAGTGGTAGGGCTAAATTGGGGCATTCTGGGGGTGGGATGGGGCAATCTTGAATCCACCAAGTCCAAAGCCACCACACGTGTCCTGCACAGCCCTGGGTTGGGCCCTGTACTGACACCAGCCTTGAGCTGACACCAACGGAAGGGAATTTTTAAACCCTAAGAACTAAGTGAGTAGGAAAGAGAAACACACCACACCACCTCCTGTCCTGATTGGAGTGAGCCGAAGGGCTTTGTAATTGTTGGTGGATTGTTTGCCACTAAACTACACACACACGTGCATGCACACACACACACACACACACACACACACACCCTTAGGACTGCTCTGATAAATCTCTCATTGTTGTTTTTAATGTACTTTTCTTAGCTACTCTCGGGGCTTTTCATGGAATGGGATTGAAAGGGGAAAATAAATGCATGAACTAAATAAATATGTACCAACCTCTTTTGAAACTAGCACAGGAAACTACAGTTACTTTTCTCCAGGCAGAGTCGATAACACCTGGAACTGCTGACATCAGCTGACCCACATCCAGCCGGTCTCCTCCCCGCTTCCTTGCAAGTGTGTTCTCTAAGCAGTTTTGTCAGGGAGCCTGACACACTTGCTTAATCTGCTGGCTCCACAGACTGCTTGCCAACCTGCCTATTCATTCTGCCACTGGGCTTGCTTATATTCCATCTTCTTGTTCACTTCCCCAAAATGGGATTTGTCATGCCCAGTCCTGGAGTGGATCATCACACTTGTACTGAACTCCTGACAGAGTATAGCAAACAGTGCAGAGTCATAGAATATGCAGTCTTCTTATCATTTGGGCCTATGGCACGAGGTTCAGTCCTGGAGATACTTCGCTAATCAGTAATTAAATAGCCATTGCTATTTCTAGCTCCAGCATCATCGTGTTTTGTTTGTAGGTCACATCATACAGCAGCCTTCCCAACATGGTACCCTCCAGATGTGTTAGACTACAACTTCCAGTATCCCCCAGCCAGGAGGGCACAAGGTTGGGGAAGGCTGTCATAAGAACGTAAGAAGAGCCATGCTGGATCAGACCAAAGGATTTTCTAGTCCAGCATGCTGCTCACACAGTGGCCAACCACATACTTGTGGGAGGCCCACAAATAGGACACGAGTGCAAAAGCAACCTCCTTGTTGTGTTCCCCTGCAACTAATTTACAGAAGACATACTGCTTCAGATACTGTTGGTAATATATAGCCATCATACCTAGTAGCCATTGATGGCCTTCTCCTCCATGGCTTTGCCTAATTCCCTTTTAAAGCCGTCTAAGTTGGTGGCCATCGCTACATCTTGTGACAGGGAATTCCATAGGTTCGTTATGCACTATTTGAAGAAGTACTTCTTATCTGTCCTGAATCTCTGACAATTCAGCTTCATGGGTGACCCCACTTTCTAGTATTATGTGGGGGGGGGGAATGTCTTCCTATCCACTTACTCCACACCATGCATAATTTTGTACGTATCTGTCGTGTCTCCCCATGCTTGCCTTTTTTCTTAAACTAAACAATCCCAGCTGTTGTAATCTTTCCTCATAGGGGAGTTGCTCCAGCCCCTTGATCATTTTAATTGCCCTTCTCTGCACTTTTTCCAACTCTACAATATCTTTTTTAAGTGTCATGGCCAGAACTGTACACAATATTCCCAGTGTGGTCACACCACAGATTTGTATTTGGGCGGTATGATATTGGCAGTTCAAGTCCTTGTTCTAGTTATGTCTAACATCAAATTTGCCTCTTTTTTTCACAGCAGTTACAAACTGGGTTGACCTCTCTTTCTTGGTCAGTCACCACAAACTCAGATCCCATCAGCATATATGTGAGGCTGGGAGTTTTTGTTCCAACATGCATCACTTTACACTTGTTTACATTGAACTGTATTCACCATTTTAATTAGGGCTGTGCACCGCTTCGGCTCAGGAGCTGAATTCTGAGCCGAAGTGGGGTGTTTTGAGATGCTTCAGGACTCACCCGAAGCAGGTTAGTATCAGCCCAAAGTAACCCAAAGCAGGTTGGGTCGCGCTGAAATGCTTTGGTGCATTTCAGGGCAATCAGAACACAGCCACGCATGCCCCTGCCACCCAGCCTCATGAGCCCCCTGTTCCGTACCTGGAGCCTTGGGATGTGCACCAGTAGCTGGCAGCCTCTTTGAGGGACTCACCATTTTGGCGACTTTCTCTATTTCCAGAAATTAAATCCTGTGCAAATGGCGGCCATAAAGCTGGCATGTAAGCAACAGCACAGGTATA
Source organism: Heloderma suspectum (assembly GCF_057233095.1). Lineage (NCBI taxonomy): Eukaryota > Metazoa > Chordata > Lepidosauria > Squamata > Helodermatidae > Heloderma > Heloderma suspectum. The sequence goes on from NC_139461.1 coordinate 260,100,058, forward strand.
AACGCCTGTAGTATTGCGGACATGACAGCCTTACAGCCACCATTTGCGTAGGATTCAATTTCCAGAGAGGAAGTCGCCAAAATGGTGACTCCCTTGAAGAGGCTGATGGTGTGTGTCCCGAGGGTCCAGGTACAGGGCAGGGGGCTTGCGTGGAGCAGCAGGGTTGTCGGGGGGTGGGGGGAGAGGCTGCTTCAGCCATCCAAATCCTGCTTCAGCCCTGGAGCCCAAAGCAAGTCAGGTTGGACTCGAAGCAGCCCAAAGTCTAATTGAATCCAGCACTATTAAAGCTGACCTGGTGGGTATTATGTGCAGCGCTGCTTTGCGCACAGGAATCTCTAGATTGGGGGCTTATTGTATATTTTAGTTAATTTTGAAATAGATAAAAACTCATTTGTTGTATGAGTTTGATAAATTCATTATGTATAAAATAGTACCTAATTTATTCATTCAACCTTAGGCCACTTAATATAAATTGATTTTTATGGCACTAATTTTTAAATGTGTATATTTGTTGTAATAATTCATCAGTGAGTGAGTGGTGACATTCGTTTTCAGCTAGAGTATCTGCATAGAAGGTAAGAGATGTGTTGCTAGTTATTTTTAGCTTGTTTTACAGTAGTGTTCACAAAGTGTACATAATTAGCTGGAAATCCATTCAGAGAAATTTTAGATGAACAGACATTGTTAAAAGGAATATACTATAGAGGTCAAACATTTCATCTACATTGTCTTCCTTCAGCCCTGAGCAGGGCAATCACAGCTCTTCTCTCCAATCAGCTATGAGAGATAAGAGCGAGGCTTTCCTGCACAGGGCTGGAGGGAGAAGGGGCGGATCCTGCAGAAGAAGCTCACAGACCAGATGGGAGACCTCTATGGGCTGGTTATGGCCCACCATCCCTGATCTATAGGGATGGTGGGACAGAGTGTAGGATGAACCCTCTAGGTCTCATCTATTTTGTATAGCCTCTACAAGGCTAGGCTTAGATCTCACAGGATTTTGCTTTGGAGATGCCTTTAAAGAACCATAATCAGGAATAGAATGAATTCCCAGATAAGGAAGGTAAGTAATAGGCAGCAGCTGTGCCAGATCACCCTATGTTTTAGTTCCATATGTCTTAAAGAAAACAGAAACCCCCAGAGTTGGCTTAGCACCCATCCTGAAAATTCCCTCCAGCTCCTGAGCATATTCATAATCATAATCTCTTCCAAAGATTGAGGATATTTTTGCCTGCTGCCACATGTCCCATCCTAAAGCCAAGATTTCTCTTCGTCTTCCTTTCCCACTGGGTTTTATCATCTGTGCAACTAGATCTGTGACATAGTTGCATGAAAGCTCACTGAAATCAGCTCTGCATAGGTGTTCAGCCACAGTTAGCACAATGGGGACATGATGCACCATCTCCCCAGAAACTCTTGCTCACATATTCTTCGAGCACCTCTACATGAGAAATTTATTGTACGTTGGGGTGTACGAAACCCCACTTACCTAGCTCCGCCGGGTTCCGCAGGTGGGGGGAGGCGATCCGTTCCTCCCCCCGGAATCCTCGATGGGGGGGGAGGCAATCCGTTCCTCCCCCCCCAGAATCCTGCCTGGCTGGCTCCGCTCCGTGGCCAGGCTGCGGAGCCGCCAGCCAGGCCAACCCACAGCAGGGCCTCCAGCCGCTGCCGGGCTGCTGCGGATGCAAATGGCATCTGGTGTAGGGGACACCATTTGTGTCCCTACGCCGGCCCATGATAGGCTACGCAAATATTTATGTAGCCTATCACGGCTAACGCAGGGATGCCATTTGCGTCCCTGCGGAGGCTGTGATAGGCTACGTAAATATTTATGTAGCCTATCACAGCAAAAAAAAAGGGAACGCAAATGGAGGCGGCTACGGCGGCTGCCATTTGCATTCCCTTTTTCACCGTGATAGGCTACGTAAATATTTACATAGCCTATCACAGCCTCCACAGGGACGCAAATGGCACCCCTGCGTTAGCCATGATAGGCTACGTAAGTATTTACGTAGCCTATCACGGCCATTCCAAAGATGCGAATGGCGGCTGCAGACGCAGACGCCATTCGAGGAGCACCGGAACGGCCAACAAAGGTAGGCTCAGTTCCGGGCCCATTTCACGGGGTGGGGGGGCGGGGGGCTTCATTCTGCCACGGATTTCGGGGGGCCAAATGCGCTGGCATTCGGCCTCACTGAGATCTGTGGCGGAATTCTCCGCCATGCCTAATTGTACGCTCATGATTGGTCACTCATGGAAGTTTGTGGGTCCTTTACACAATGTCATCAACCTCCAGGATATCTCCCACACTTCCCCCCCCCCCTTTATCCATCCTTTATCCTGCTTTCAAAAAGACCGGAGATAAGCTGTGATAAAAGGTAATGAGAGATATCCGCAATGTGCAATTCCAGCACAGTGCTATAATTCAGCTACTAGATGGCACTGTTTCATTGAACATATAGAGCATTGCCCAGAAGGGAAGTTTTCAATTCCAAATCACATGTTCGCTGTCTAACATCATAAACCCGGAAAGACTCAGGAAGAAGAAAGCCCCAGTAAGGATGCGGGATTTTTGCTTGATATGGAGAAGCCCTTAAACATGCCCCCTTTCTACTTCTCTCTGTGAGCAACCTGGCCATGATCCTAAGTCAGGTGTACGGAACGTCAGGCTTGTGGGCCAGATTTGGCCCTCCAGGGATCTCAATCTGGCCCTCCAGGGTTCCCCAGAAGGCCACAGCCCCTTCTCCTGGGACCACCCCCCTCCCCCCCAACCACTAATTGTCTGGTGGTTTCCTGGCTTGTGTGCAGTTTTTTTCCCTGTTCTAAAAGGCCTTTTCCTGAGGCAATTAGAGCTACTGGCAGTTAGAGCTTTACGCTAAAATATGCTGGTATTTTTTGTTTTGTGGCCCTTTGGCCTTCAGCCCTGCCCACCACTGGAACGTGGCCCCTGAAAGCTTCTCTGAAATGGAATTTGGTCCCTGGGTTGAAAGAGGTTCTGCATCCCTGTCCTAAGAGATGAAATCTGCATCACAGCTGAGACCAGGGTCTTTTATCAGTACTATCTCTTAAACAGGGCTAGAGGAACAAAACTGTTTCTTTGGTCCAGAATCAATCTCTACATTGGAGGATTCCTTCTGTTACCATCAAAATGGTGGCAGAATGAGATTCTGAAACACAAGGAAGTAATGAAGCATATTTGAAAATGGGAGAGATGTGCAAAGACACTGGAGATGGGGGAGGATGGTTCAGAAAGCTCTGTGTTGCTTCTGAGAAGGACAGGACCAGGCTCTTTGCCAGGACGAGGAACCAGCTGCAGGCAAAATGACAGGAGAGATGAATTAGTGTAAAGATGTGCGAATACATGCATTAAAGTGCATGACACAATGAAGGAGCATAGTGCACATCCAGCCATGGATAATATCCCATTGCCATGCAGAGTGAGGAACCTGCTCCCTCTGTAGCTGACGCTGATTGTGCTTTCCAATTAAGAAGCACACTGTTTTCCCCTGCTGATTAGTACTCACCCGCCAGCATGCAAATGCCAACAAACTCTCAGTTCATCATTTCCCAATCTAATTACTGGAGGAGGCCAGCAGTGAGCACTGGAACTGAGTGTATTATTGACTGCCACATGCTTTGCCTGCTGTACATACAAGGCAAAGATTACATATTAATCCCCTGGGCTGCTGATTTTTCTCTCAAACCAAATATTGATCAAAGAACTCATGAATGGTGATGTCCCATCACAAAGTATTTCAGTTCCTGAAGGACTGTTCCCATCATTAAGATGGGGGGGGGCAGGTTTAAAGTATTATTCCTCAGAATTATGCAATACTGTTGTACCCATTTCCCAGAGGCAAACAGGAACCTACTCATGCACTACGTTCAGCATCTAGGGCCCACCTACAGGTGCCTCCTCCAAGGGAAACTCAGAAGACAGCAATAAAGGAGAGGGCCTTCTCAGTGGTAGCCCCACAGTTATGAATTATCTCCCCAATGAGGCCTGCCTGGCATCAACACTGTTATCTTTTCGGCACCAAGTTAAGACCTTCCTCTTCTCTCAGGCATTTGGCAGCATATGACAAGGTTAATCAGGTCCTGGATTTGTCTTATTGTTGATTGTTTGAAATTATTTTAGTTATAAGTTGTCTGTGTGTGTGCTGTCTGTTTTTGTTTGTTTAAAAATGGTTTTACACTTTGTATAATGAATTTTGAATGGTTTTTAATCTTGTAAACCACCCAGAGAGCTTCAACTATTGGGCAGTTTAGAAAAGTAGTAAATGAAATGAAATGAAATGAAATGAAACATTATGACAGATAGTGGAATACCGAGTTATTGCCAAAACTTGTGTGTCCAAGGCTAGAGCACCTAAGAGTTGGTCCATCTTGAAGGTATTTATGGGATCTTCTTTAGGTGGATCATTTTTGCCTAAAATCAAGCAAAATGTAAAATATATAGACTGGAGTACAAAAATCTGCTTTAGCCATACCTAGTGGGATTTTTTCCCCCTCTGAACAGTAGAGTGATGCCATATTATACTTTACTTTTGAAAGTGTCCTCAGTTTCAAAAGCAGTTGACCATGCGACATGAAGTGAAAGCTGCCATTTGAGAAATGCAAACCCAAAGAGCCCTTGAGTGCATGGAACAACCCAGAGTTAAGCCAACAACAAACCATGGGTGATTTGGGGGTTAACTCTGGGTTGTTTAACCCCTGAACAACCCAGAGTTCTGGGTTCAGATATCATGATAACAACCCAGGAACAGGGTATTCCTCAGTTGTTTCTGAAAGTGGAAATGGGCAAGGGTGCCATTGTTTGATCATCTTAACCATGGGTTGTTTGACCATTTGAACTGGGCAGTTATTTAAATGTGTTGCTTGAAGTGACATCAAAGGCTTTAAAAAATAAAACCAACAGTGGGGGCCAATCTGGATGGGGACCACACTGCACAGGAAGGGGAGATTTGTCTTTCAGCCATGACTGGTTTTTTGGTCCTCACTGCTTGCTTGTCCTATGGCTCCTGGTTCCCAAATCCTGGCTCACTTCAAATTCCTGCCCATGGTGTAACCCTGCCAGTCTGCTTAGAACTCTGCATGCCCATAACAGTCATTGGATCAGAACTATGGCTGAAATATTTTGAAGCAAACAGAGCCAGTGTGGTGTAGTGGTTAAAGTGTTGGACTCGGACTCAGGAGACCTGGGTTCTAGTCCCCACTTGGCCATCAAGCTCACTGGGTGACTTGGGGCCAGTCACTGACTCTCAACCTAACTTAACTCAAAGGGTTGTTGTAGAGATAAAATGGAGAGGAGGACCATGTAAACTGCCTTGTAACAGGAAAAGACAGAATATAAATGTAATAATAAATAAATATATTATTATTATTATTATTTTCAAATCTAGCAAAAAAAATAGTCTGCAAGACAAACTGGCTGCAATTCTTGCCTGGGAGTAAGCCCAACTGAACACAGTGGGACTTACTTCTGTACAAGCTGGGTTTCGAAGAGGCAGAGGAACTAGAGATCAAATCGCCAACTTTCACTGGATCATGGAGAAAGCAAGAAAATTCCAGAAAAATGTCTACTTCTGCTTCATTGACTACGCTAAAGCCTTTGATTGTGTGGATCACAACAAGCTCTGGCAAATTCTGAAAGAGATGGGGTACCAGACCACCTTACCTGTCTCCTGAGAAACCTGTACGAGGGTCAAGAAGCAACAGTAAGAACCAGACATGGAACAACTGATTGGTTCCAAATTGGGAAAGGAGTACGACAAGGCTGCATATTGTCACCCTGCTTATTTAACTTATATGCAGAGTACATCATGAGAAACGCCTGGTTGGATGAATCAGAGGTCGGAATTAAGATTGCCGGGAGAATTATCAACAACCTCCGATATGCAGATGATACCACCCTAATGGCAGAAAGCGAAGAGGATCTAAAGAGCCTCTTGTTGAGGGTGAAAGAGGAGAGTGCAAAAGCTGGTTTGAAACTCAACATTAAAAAAACGAAGATCAGGGCATCTGGCCCCATCACTTCTTGGCATATGGAAGGGGAAGAAATGGAAGCACTGACAGATTTTATTTTCTTGGGCTCCAAGATCACTGCAGACGGTGACTGTAGCCATGAAATTAAAAGACGCTTGCTCCTTGGGAGGAAAGCTATGGCAAACCTAGACAGCATAGTAAGAAGGAGAGACATCACCTTGCCGACAAAGGTTCGTATAATCAAAACTATGGTTTTCCCAGTAGTAACGTATGGCTGTGAGAGCTGGACTATAAGGAGCGCTGAAGAATCGATGCTTTCGAACTGTGGTGCTGGAGAAGACTCTTACAAGTCCCCTGGACTGCAAGGAGATCAAATCAGTCAATCCTAAAGGAAATCAAGCCTGACTGCTCATTGGAAGGACAGATACTGAAGCTGAAGCTCCAATATTTTGGCCACCTAATGCGAAGAGAAAACTCTCTGGAAAAGACCGTGATGCTGGGAAAGACTGAGGGCAAAAGGAGAAGGGGACGGCAGAGGATGAGATGGCTAGATAGCATCACTGATGCAATGAATATGGACTTGAGCACGCTCCGGGAGAGAGCGCAGGACAAGAAGGCTTGGCGTGCTATGGTCCATGGGGTCATGAAGAGTCGGACATGACTGAACGACTGAACAACAACAAGCATGTACAGGATTGTGCTGTCACTTAAAAATAGAATTCTGGATGGGTTTGTGCACACATGTGTTCATATATGGCCATGGGTACATGCCTCTAGGGGCCGCGGTGGCTTAGTGGTTAAGACACTGAATTGCAGACTGGCAGGTCAGCAGGACAGCAGTTCGAGACCCGACTGCTGCGTGATGAAGTGAGCTCCCGTCTTCAGTCCCAGCTTCTGCCAACCTAGCAGTTTGAAAGCAAGAAATTGCAAGTACATAAATAGGTACTGCTTCGGCAGGAAAGGTAACAGCATTCCGTGTACCTCAGTGTTCAGTCATGCCAGCCACATGACCACAGAAGCGTCTTCGGACAGCACTGGCTCTTCAGCTTAGAAATGGACATTAGCACCACACCCTAGAGTCGGACACGACTGGTTGGGGACACCTTTACCTTTACCTTTACATGTTTCTAGGAGAATATGCCTTATTGAGGTGCCCATTGATAACCAATAGCTGCTCATTGATAGCCTATTACTCAAGGCCCACCTAACATCAAGTGTTGTGACACTTTTCCATTGTATCCATTTCTTGTGGTTCAAAGGAACACATTAAAAAAAAACCCTCCAAAATTTAAAGGGATTTAAAAAAAAAACAATTGAGGAACCATCTTGCTCCATCAGGGATTCCATCACCCCAGCAAGGCAACATCTCAGGGCCAAAACAGACATTACTTGAAATCCATATGTAGCAGTGACATCTTTTTCTCTCTTTGTTACTCTACAGTAGGTGCAGGGGGCCCAATAAGGATCTTAAAAGCCCCCCTACCCACCACACCAGGGTCCCAATCCATATCAAGCCCTCTGCACCAACTCTAGAGTAAAAATAAAATGTATTGGCTGTTGATATAGATTTAAATAACGTGTGTGTTGTCCTTCAGGCAAGAGAGCGCAAGGCAAGGCAGCTGAACTGATAGGTACAGAGTATTTCAGGACCATGGACAGAACTACAGGTATTGGACCAGAGATCCTTGCCTTGGACAGAGGATTTGGCAGAGGCATGCTCCCCAGGGTCTTCCTGATCACTGGAGGAGTCCAGGGCCCATGCTGCAGAGTCAGAAGGCAGTGATACTTCCTCATGATTGGATTTAGTCAACAGAGTGTGAGATCTAAGGTGGAGGGTCCTACTTGAAGGGGAACAGGGACCAATTCTGACTTCTTTCAGAGCTGTTGGTGCTGGGGAACTCAGCCTCTGAGGGTTCTTGGTCCTGGGCTATGACAAAACCAAACCAAATGTCATCATACCATAAGTCCAGTTTACTTTAAAAATTAATTAGAATCTCTGAATGAAGAAGAAACATCAAGGTTCCATTTCAATGAGACTGGAATTCAATGAGGATTCACTCTGTAAACAAAACTTTGCAGGGTGCCTTTCCTGGTGGAGTACAGTTTCTCCTTTCCCCGAGATGGAGTACACCTACTACCTCACTCCACCTGCTGTGTCAAAAAGTACCTCATACTGCCATCTAGTGACAGATCTTCAATATTTGACACAAATTTTGCAGTCTTTTTTTTCTTTTTGTCCTGGATATCCATAGAAAACATTATTACCCACTAAAAAGATAGATGAGACATATCCAGTGTAATGACTGAAGATGCCCAGTTAGAGTGTGCAAATGGAAATACATGATTTCCCTCCGTTCTTGAAGAATTAATTCTAAAGTTGTTGGGGAATGAATGATTGAATTCCAGAACTGGTTTAGGCTTTTTGCTATAGCTGCAGACATTTTTTTCTAATGGCAGAAATCAGTCTCTGTTAGAAGCCTTGAGAGGGGAAAAGGTTTAAGAGTTTTTCATAAAATAATTTCAAAAAAGAAAAGAAAAAGCACATTAGGACCTATTGTGAATTCATAAATGATTGAAATGTGTTTCCATGGACAATGAACAATTATGCCATTCTCACTATGGGAGCTCATTGTAATTCCTACACAAATTCTAGGGCAATACGCCAGGTGTAAATTATTGCAGTAGTGATGTAGTATTTCATACTTGGAAGAGCTTTGATGGGTATTGGTCAGTCAACCTGAAACAGCTTTATTATTACAGAATCACATCATCAAATAGTCACAACAACCAGTTAAGACATGTTGAATTTAGGTAGTTCCAATGTACTAAAACCAGATATATGAAGTTATCTGACAGTGCAAGTTTTGCAAGTGACATTCTTATGGCTTTAGTGGCACAAAGCCACTAACTAAGGCTATTGTGCCAACTGCAAGCCACCTTGGACAAGGATAGCCTAGCTATGGTGATTCAGGCTTTAGTAACCTCCAGATTAGGCTACTGCAATGTGTTGTATGTGGGGCTACCTTGGAAGACTGTTCACAAATGTCCATTAGTTAGAATACAGCTGCTAGATTGCTAACTGGGGCCTGCTATAAGGACCATATTTCATCAGAGAAGCTGCTAGTCTATTTTAGGAAGAATTCAAAGTGGTGGTGCTTATTTTTAGTCTGAGGGTAGAATCCAATGTTAGTAGACCCATTGAAATGAATGGGACTTAAGTTAATCATGACTAACATTGGATACTACCCTGACATTGTTTAGGATCCAGATATCTGTAAGATTGCTTTCTTCCACATGAATTATCCCAAACATTATGTTCATTATCTGAAATTATATGGATGATGGGAGATGAACTTTTTCAGTTTTGGTAGCCCACATCTGAAATACCCCTCCTAGGGAAACTTGTCTTGTGTCTAACTTAGACCACAATCCTATTGGATTGATGTTTGTAGGATGGAGGGAGAGAGGAATGGCAGAGGCCTTTTCATCTCCCATTCCCCCTACAATGCATTTTATGTTAGACAGGCTTCTGAGCCTGTATAACTCACTTAACTTGTCAGAGGTGGGGACAGGAGCTGAGAATCTTGTGTATTGTGCAGATCCATGGCTTCTTCCCTCCCCACTCTCTGGTGGTTGTGACAGGCCTCTCAGCAATACGGACCTCAGAAGAGAGAGCCTCAGTAGAGCTTTCCACAATTGCTGAGGGCAGGAGAGGAAATCCCACATGGATTTCCCCTTCCAAGGTCATAGCTGTGTCTGCAGCCTTGGAGGGGGAAAACCCCAGCATTCTAGGGCCCCTCAGACACTGTCTAGGAGTCACAGAATTGCTCTCAATGTCTTTTCATTACCAGCCAAAAACCTTTTTATTTGCTCCTGCCTTTCAATGTATCTGCTACCTGATTTTAATTTGATAACTTTTATTGTTTCTGCTGATTTTTAAACTTTTTTTTACTGTTCAGGTGCATTTTTATTTATGATTGTAATTATATTGCATTTTTAAATGTTATAATGACTTCTGAGCTGTTCTCAGAGCTGAAGAGCAGCATATACATTTCTTAATAAATAATGCATGAATAAATGATGCTCTTAATGAATGGCAAAACCAATCTGGCAAGAAAATACTTTGTAACTAGTTTGTTCTGATTACAAGATATTTGGATAAACTCGTGTGCTACTTATATAATTTTAAATTGTTATGGAGCTAGCTGCATGAAACTAAACCAAAAACATTGTGTTAACAAGGATTACTAATTGCTGGTGTTTAATAAAGAACCAGCATGGTTATAAATATACTGTATATGCAAAAGGTCCAACTCTAATATGAATCAGAATTATATAGACCTCTTGGCCAAAAGCTACACTTAGGACTCTAACCATGTGGGAATCCTGGCTTTCATCCCGGCCAGGATGCAATGTGGTGGTAGCCCTCAATGGCACTGTAATCCCTTTTCATGATACACCTCTCCTTTGTGCTTTCACTGCTCCTTTGCTTGCCCTCTGCTTTCTCTACTGTACTTTCCTCCTGGCACTATGTGGATTAAATGCGATCTTCCCCCTTGCTTCTGAGGATTAAGCGTGTTATCCCCCTGCAGTCATTATGCAGTTGGCTTACCCTTTTCATTTCAAAAGATGCTTTTCATTAGAAAAATGTCCTTTTCCCAGCCCTTTAAAGAGATTCCGTGGTGAAGCCAAGCGAGTGCCAGCAGCAAAGCGGAATGTGTGCTGGTGTCGCTCTCATTATCGTTCATTAAAGAGCATGGGGAAGAGGGATCACCAATTCTGATCTCACAAGCCACATAACACCATGCCCCATATTCAGTATTAACTTTCTCTTTTACAGCAACGCCTACAAGATCAGTCAGAAACCAAAGGCCCCATTGTGGTAGGCATTATACAAAGAGAGACAACACAGTGGCAGAGCAAGGTGTGAACCACTGTAAGGCCACCAAGTACAGCGTTCCCTAATTTGGTGTCTCCCAGGTGTGTTGGACTGCAACTCCCATCACCTCCCAACCAGCATGGCTGGCATTCTCATCCATCCATCGCTACCCCCGTGTGAATGGTGGGAGCTGGCAGTCCAACGCATCTGGAGGGCACGAGGTCAGGGAAGGTTGATCTCAAAGATGCTGACTTCCTAAAAATGGAGCAGGAGTTCAAACCCACTTGAAAGGTTTTCTCTCATGCCAAGTGCATGGGCTGATAGGGAAGGGCACTGATCATGATCAAAGCATGTGCGATGACTTGCATGTTCCAGAACTGTGCCTAAACACTGAAAACAGGCTCTGGTTTCATTAAATTATGCCCCCTATTAGGGCTGTGCAAAAGACAGGAAGGAAGGAAGGAAGGAAGGAAGGAAGGAAGGAAGGAAGGAAGGAGAGAAAATTCACCTCAGACCCCACCTTATTGGCTCCTCTAGTAAGTAACCTCAGCTCAGAGGTTCAGACTCATATCACACTTCACCTTGGAAGCAAGGTGGAGGAACATCCTGCTCGGTTTTTATGAGACTTGTGTGTCACCCCCATTGTGTCACTACAGTGGAAACATCAGCAAACACCTATGCTTTTTTTAAAAAAATTGTCAGAATTGGATGACACTATACCTACCCATACAGTGGCCCCTTCAAAAGCCTGCAAATTTCAGACAAATAGGCGTAGCAGAGGGTTGTGCAAGGGAAGCCTTTATAGTTTGGTTTGCTTGTTTTTTGAGAATTGTCCTTCCCCCTGTGGTTGTGGGCAATGTGCTGTGTTCTTTGTTGTGCGTGTTGTATGCCTCTGTTTTACACACACACACACACACACACATGCACACAGTGTTGGAATAGTGCTTGGCGCATACTATAAAAACCCTACATGCTTGTAAAGCCCCCAGAGCACCAGTAGCCCTGAGCACATCCACCGCTAGACAGACACAGACAGAAAAGGCACTGAAAGTCCTGAAACAGCCTCTGATGAGTTTCTTCTACATCCCTCCCTAAAGCACTGTGATTGGAAGTATAAAACAAAATTAAAGCCCTGTTAAAGTCATTCCCTGGTTGGAAGATACAACTGTCAGTCATAGAACTGTACCACCTCCTCTGCCTGCCTCTCCCTCCTCTCTGCTGGCATTTTCCACTTATGGAGAGCATGGAGATGATTGTGGAGGATTTAAAAAAGCATCACATTGGCCAGAAAAAGAAAAATGTAATTAATAAAGAAATAAGAACTAAAACACCCTTCTGAATCAATGAGGAAGTTCCAAAGCCTGAAGACCAGGCCATTTCACCTTGGACTGCTTTGGACTTGAATTGGCTTACATTCTGAGGTGGTCCAAATACCTTCCAAGTGGGGCTATTCGTCTCAGATTTCTGCTTCATCCAAGGCTTTTGAACATCCCTAGTCTTTACATGAATCTGCTATAAAATGTTCATTGGATAAATCAGCTTCAAACAGAGCTAAGATAGTCAAACACCAGCACTTGCTAGTGTAACAAACAAGATCCAGTTACCTTCACTGGTTCTCCAGTGGTAGCTTCTTTACTCCACCTCAGCTTAATATGTGATTTGCAGACATGCACCTTTGCTGGAATAGTGCTTTTCTATGCCCCAGTCTTACAATTCATTCCATATTTTGATCTTTTTTATGTGTGGGTAAGGAAGGGGCTTTGGATTACCGAAAAGGGTTCCTGGGAATGCATCATGCCACTCTGAGGAATAATAACCCTGAGCCCAATCATCCACTTGCAGATAGAGTACACCTCTATGTCATCTGTTTTACACTTTGTCGTGGTTTTTGGTTTTTTTTCCTTTCTAAGAGGAATATGTTCAAAGTGACTGGCAGAACATTTTTTAAGCAGTTACTCTTGATATACTTGTGTTTTTGGCCCGAAATGAAATTCTGAATGAAAAATAAGTGGATGTTACGAAAAGAACAATGGATTAAACTAGGCAGAATAAACTCTGTTTTTGAAAACACATGACAAATAAGGAAAATAACCAATTGAATTAGTTGCAATGTTTTGTAGCAGCCACCAGCATCATCTGCATGGGTCGCATGTAGCAGCAACCAGACATCTACTTCCTCTTGTGTACTACACAGAATAATGGGCTCAAGTTACAGGAAGCCAGATTCCAGCTGAACATCAGGGAAAACTTCCTGACTGTTAGAGCAATATGACAATGGAACCAATTCCCTAGGGAGGTGGTGGGCTCTCTCACACTGGAGGCGTTCAAGACAAGGCTGGACAGCCATCTGTCAGGGATGCTCTGACTTGGATTCCTGCATTGAGCAGGAGGTTGGACTCGATGGTCTTATAGGCCCCTTCCAACCCTACTATTCTATGATTCTATGGAAATCAGGCAGCTCCTTGATACCTTCAGATGAGATCTTGTTGCATCAATTGTTTTACACAGGTTGGAAAAGATTAACTTATCCTGAAGTATCACAGTATTCTTTGCCTTCTTCCACCAAAAACGAAATGAGCATATTTTGCTTCTAACTTGGTTCCACCCTAGAAATAATTTTAGATAGATAGATAGATAGATAGATAGATGAAAGATGATAGATAGATAGATAGATAGATAGATAGATAGATAGATAGATAGATAGATAGATAGATAGATAGATATAGAGGCAGTGGAGAGCATTTCTGAGCCTAACAATGAGTAGAACTACCTAGTTGGAGTCCAGACTGTTTCTCTCTGGTCATCCTTTCATGGTCCTTTATTGATGTCTCTTGGAGCCAATCTAAATGCCCGATTTAATGTGGAGGGAGAGCACATCAGGGTCATTTGCAACAGATGACATTCTCGCCAATCTGCAGCCAACCAGCAGCTTCCCTCTGGAAAAGCCACATTTTCAGAAAGTCCTTTTAGTCCATATTTTTTTTAAGTAAAGTGGCTCCCAGGCATTTCTGCTGCAGTGTGCCCCATCCCCCCTGCATTAAATCCTGGGTGTGCCTCTGTGAGGTGGCTGTGACTGCCAGTGGGGCTATCCCTTCTCCCCCTCCCCATTCACTCTTTTTCCCCATTGGCAGTAGGTGCACAGTCTGCAGACTGTGTTTCCCATTCAGAGTACCTTTGTTGTGCATTTTTGAGGAGTCAGGATAGTGAAGTAGTTGCTTTCGCCAGTCATAGTCTGCAATCTGGGCAGGCCCAGAGCCTGCCATTCCCATTCATGAAAGCACTACAGTGATGCTTCAGAATTGCGCAGTTATTGCTTTCACTAGTCAGAGTAACTAGCCTGCCTTTCCAATCCATAAAAGTTCTATGGTGTTGTTTCTAGCCTTCACAACTGTGCAGTAGTAGCTTTCGCGATTCATAGTATGTAGCCTTATTTCAGAGTGCAGTAGCCTGGACGGGGGGGCAGGGGGAACAAATCTCTCTCATTCACAGAGTGGCACCTCTCACCAAAGGGGAGAGGCAGCTTACTAGGTGGGGGACACCCACTGAGCTTGCTTTCAACACTTCCTGTCCTCTCCTAATCAGCCTCCAGTCAGTTAAGAACATAAGACGAGCCATGCTGGATCAGACCAAGGGTCCATCTAGTCCAGCATTCTGTTCACGCAGTGGCCAACCAGCTGTTGGCCAGGAATCCACAAGCAGGGCATGAGCACAAGAGCATCATCCCACCCATGTTCCCCAGCAACTGGTGTACATAGGCTCACTGCCTCTGGTACTGGAAGTAGCACATAGCCATCAAGACTAGTAGCCATTGATAGTCTTTTCCTCCAGGAATTTGTCCAACCCCCTTTTAAAGCCAGCCAAATTGGTGGCCATCACTACATCCTGTGGTAGCAAGTTCCATAGTTTAACTATGTGCTGTGTGAAGAAGTCCTTCCTTTTATCTGTGCTGAATCTCCCACCAATCAGCTTCATGGGATGACCCCGAGTTCTAGTATTTTGAGAGTGGGAGAAAAATGTCTCCCTATCTACATTCTCCACACCATGCATAATTTAGACCTCCCCAACCCTCCTTTTTTCCAAGCTAAACAATCCCAGCTGTTGTAACCTTCTCTCATAGGGGAAATGCTCCAGCCTCTTGATCTTGATCTTGATAGTTGCCCTTTTCTGCACTTTTTCCAGCTCTACAATACCTTTTTTTAGGTGTGAGCAGAACCATACGCAGTATTCCAATTGTGGTCACATCATAGATTTCTATAAGGGTAGTATGATATTGGCAGTTTTATTCTCAATCCCTTTTCTAATTATGCCTAACATGGAGTTTGCCTTTTTTACAGTGGCTGCACACTGGGTTGACATCTTCATTGAGCTGTCCACCACAACCCTAAGATCTCTTTCCTGGTTGGTCACCGCTAGCTCAGATCCCATCAGGCTATACTTGAAGTTGAGATTATTTTGCCCCAACGTGCATCACTTTACACTTGCTTACATTGAACTGCATTTGCCATTTAAATGCCCATCCTCCCAGTATGGAGAGTATCTTTTAGAGCTCTTCACAATCCCTTTTTAACCATCCTAAATAATTTGGTGTCATCTGCAAACTTGGCCACGTCACTGCTCACTCCTAATTCCAGGTCATTTATGAGCAGGTTGGAAAGGACTGGTCCTCATACAGATTCTTGTGGGACCCCACTATTAACTTCCCTCCATTGGGAGAATTTACCATTTATTCCTACTCTCTGCTTTCTGTTCTTTAACCAGTTACTGATCCATAAGAGGCCCTGTCCTCAGGAGTCTTTGGTGAGGGACTTTGTCAAAAGCCTTTTGGAAGTCCAAGTAAACAATGTCTACCAGATCACGCTTGTCTACATGTTTATTGATACTCTCAAAGAACTCTAAAAGGTTAGTGGGAAAGGACTTGCCTTTGTGGAAGCCATGCTGATTCTTTTTCAGCAGGGCTTGTCCTTCTATATGCTTACTAATTTTATCTTTAATAATGTTCCAATATACCCAGAACAGACATTAAGCTAACAGGTCTGTAATTTCCCAGATCCCTTTTTGAGAATTGGTGTTACATTGGCCATCTTCCAGTCTGCTGGTATAGAAGCTGAACTTAGGGACATGTTGCATATGAAGAGCAATTAGAAGAAGAGCTAAGAAGAGCTAAGATTAGAAGAGCAATTTCATACTTGAGTTCTTTGAGAACTCTAGGATGGATACCATCTGGGCCCGGAGATATATTTGCTTTTGATTTATCAATAAGGTTGAGAACTTCTTCTTTTGTCACCACTATTTGCCTCAGTTCCTCAGACTCCCTTCCTGAAAACATCAGTTCAGGCACAGGTATCTGTCCTATATTTTCTGCAGTGAAGACAGATGAAAAGAATTCATTCAACTTCTCTGCAACCTCCTTGTCCTCTTTCAATACTCCTTTAACTCCATTGTCATCCAGTGGTCCAACTGCCTCCCTAGCTGGTTTTCTGCTTCTGATATATTTAAAGAATTCTTTATTGTTGGCCTTGATGTTGGTAGTGATATGTTCTTCAAAAATGCTTTGTTGCATCTCTTATTGTCTGCTTGCATCGCCTTTGTGCAAGCTTGTGCTCCCTTTTCTTTTCCTCACTTGGGCAAGACTTTCATTTTCTGAAGGAAGCTCTCTTTTCTCTAATGCTCCCTTAACACTGCTCATTAACCATGCTGGCAACCTCCTGGACTTGGTGCTACCTTTCCTAACCTGTGGCATTCATTTTAGCTTGGCTTCTATTATTGTGGGTTTTAGTAATCTCCAAGCATTTTGAAGGGTTTTAATCCTCTTGACTTCCCCTTTTAACTTTCTTTTCACCATTTCCCTCATTTTAGAGAAGTTTCCTCTTTTGAAGACTGTGTTGGACTTCCTGGGCAATTTTCCACTTAAATATATATTAAATCTGATAGCGCTGTGACACTGTTTCTAATTGGTTCAACAACATTTACATCTTGTACTAGGTCCTGGGCAACATCACTTAGGATTAAAGTTAAGTTTTAATATGATCCTGGTATGAAAGTGAGCAACATCACACACACCCCACAATCTCAGGCTATACAGAAAAAAAGGGGGGTTCATGGTATATAAAGTTCCAGCCATGGAAAGGAGATGTAGACTGATCAAGGCCGCGATCCTCTGTGCTCTTCCCAGGGAGTAAGTTCTGCTGAATACAATGGGACTTACTCCCAAGTAAGATGCAAGATGACATTTCATGGCTGCAAAATTCAGGCACACTGCCTCCCTTGAATGGCATGAGGTTTACTTCCAAGTAGACACACACATAGGACTGAGCTGCATGGAACTAAAGTTGGGAGGGGGCTCCCAGCACAGGCCACCCCTTCTCCTTCTGCTCCCCGTGTTGTTTATTTTTCAGCAGATCACAGTAACAGTACTGCAAAATACTGCTATTGTTGAAGGCTCCCACTACTGGCCACCCCCTCGCCTTCCTGTCTGTGTATTCTTTATTGTGCACAACATATTTTGAATAGCTACCCAGGAACAGATGTCCTGCATGGAGGGAAAGGGCTGGAGTTGCCCCACTCTGTTAGTCTCCACTTCCCCAGCCCCCAAGCTCTTGTTTCTGCAGGAAGGGGTGTTTGGTGCTCTATGCTCCACTTTTCCTTCTTCGTGTGCCCCTATGGACCAAAGCATTTTCAAGAAAATCCAGATATAACCACAAAGCACTTCTCATTCCATTTCCACATAGATCCTTGGTATCTGTCAAGCACAGCTCTCACTTCTTTCTCTTAAAGCTATAGACAGCAATGCAGAATTAACCATGTCATCAGAGTTGGCTCAGTCACCTCTCACCCTCTGAATAAGAATAATTCCATCTGTCTTTCAGTCTGTAAATGTTCTAGATATGTGAACGCGTAAATCTGAGGTCCAAAACACACATTAGTTTAAATCCATATCTAGCAATTACATCTTTTATTCATTCTTACTCTAGAGTAGGCACAGCTTCTCCCCCATCTGGATCAGGAGCCTAATTTGATGGTATGGGGCTTTTAAGATCGAGATTGGGGGACCAACACCTATTCTAGACTAAAAATGAAAACAAAGACGTAGCTGCTAGATCTGGACTTAAACTAATGTCTCTTTTGGTCCTGAATGTTCATCCAGTCAACAATTTATTTAATCAAAGTAGCTGCTATTTTCTAGCTCATTTTCTTCCAGCCATGAGTATGACACTCCAGTCAGTGTCAGTGGGTTGGATCCAGACTTAGTCATGCTAAGAGTAGACCCATTGAAATAAATGTGTCATAAGTCAGTCATGGCTGACTTGCTCTATTGATTTCAGTGGATCTACTCTAAGCAGTCCAGTGTCTTTACAGCATAGGGGAGCAGCAAGTATTTGAAAAAAAAAATCTGTTGGCCATAAGATTGAGACTAAGAATTCTTCCAGATGAGGCATTTCTGTGCAATCACACTGTCTCATTTGCAGAATTGGGGGGGGGGGGCAGAGGAGGATGTCATCTTCAATGTCTAACCCTCCTGTGTTTCCCCACAACTTCCTCCATCTTTCTTTTCCTCACCAGAAAGAATATGTTAAACACAAAAATATGGAATACCTGCACAATGCCTTTCGATTGTTAGCATTAGCAGCCCTCTGATGGGAAGCAGAGAACGTTGCTTCAGCATGTTGATGACCCTGTGGGAGGGTTTATTGTGCTTGAGGTCATCTCACACGAGTTTCACTGGGAGCCACTACAAATGATGAAGTACAATTATCTCTTCCCTCCCCAGAGCTTTCAGGGCCAAAATCCACTCACCTCAGCATGTCTATAACACTTAGAATAAAGTTTCTAGCGGTGCCGGTGGAAACAGCACCTAAGCATTTTAGATGCATGTAGGTGTGGGAAGTGCTTTTGGTTCCAATCATACCGAAGGAGGAAAAGTTAAGCATCCCTCCCCATGCGTTGCATTCCCAGTAAGGAACCCACCCACCACCACCACCACCCCTGCATGTCTGTAATTTAGTAAGGAATAACAAGATATACAGCCACATCCTCCCTATCTAGCAAATGTTTCGTTTGGTTCCCTCACTCTCTGGACCTTGGTCAGTCCATGAGCATTTCAAGCTTTTGTGTCAGGGGAGTCCCAAAGACAACGTCTTGGTTAGGAATGACACAAATTTGAATGTATTGAAACAACTAATTATAGTCAAATTTAAGCATTTTGTACTGAACTGAAGAGTTCTGGAGAACTCAAAAGCTTGCACAATCTTTTGTGGCATTTTGTTTGTTTGTTTGTTCAATCGTTAAGTCGTGTCCGACTCTTCGTGACCCCATGGACCATAGCACGCCAGGCCTTCCTGTCCTCCGCTCTCTCCCGGAGTGTGCTCAAGTTCATATTCATTGTCTCGGTGATGCTATCTAGCCATCTCATCCTCTGCTGTCCCCTTCTCCTTTTGCCTTCAGTCTTTCCCAGCATCAGAGTCTTTTCCAGGGAGTTTTCTCTTCGCATTAGGTGGCCAAAATATTTGAGCTTCAGCTTCAGTATCTGTCCTTCCAATGAGCACTCAGGGTTGATTTCCTTTAGGATTGACTGACTGGACCTCCTTGCAGTCCAGGGGACTCGTAAGAGTCTTCTCCCGCACCACAGTTCGAAAGCATTGATTCTTTGGCGCTCCTTATAGTCCAGCTCTCACAGCCATACGTTGCTACTGGGAAAACCATAGTTTTGATTATACGAACCTTTGTCGGCAAGGTGATGTCTCTGCTTCTTACTATGCTGTCTAGCTTTGCCATAGCTTTCCTCCCAAGGAGCAAGCGTCTTTTAATTTCATGGCTACAGTCATCGTCTGCGGTGATCTTGGAACCTAAGAAAATAAAATCTGTCACTGCTTCCATTTCTTCCCCTTCTATATGCCAGGAAGTGATGGGGCCAGATGCCATGATCTTAGTTTTTTTAATGTTGAGTTTTAAACCAGCTTTTGCACTCTCCACTTTCACCCTCAACAAGAGGCTCTTTAGATCCTCTTCGCTTTCTGCCATTAGGGTGGTATCATCTGTGTATCTGAGGTTGTTGATAATTCTCCCAGCAATCTTAATTCCGACCTGTCATTCATCCAACCTGGCATTTCTCATGATGTACTCTGCATATAAGTTAAATAAGCAGGGTGACAAAATACAGCCTTGTCGTACTCCTTTCCCAATTTGGAACCAATCGGTTGTTCCATGTCCAGTTTCTACTGTTGCTTCTTGACCCTCATACAGGTTTCTCAGGAGACAGGTAAGGTGGTCTGGTACTCCCATCTCTTTCAGAATTTGCCACAGCTTGTTGTGATCCACACAAAGGCTTTAGCGAAGTCAATGAAGCAGAAATAGATGTTTTTCTGGAATTCTCTTGCTTTCTCCATGATCCAGCGAATGTTGGCAATTTGATCTCTAGTTCCTCTGCCTCTTCGAAACCCAGCTTGTTCTTCCGGTAGTTCTCGGTTCACATACTGCTGAAGCCTAGCTTGTAGGATTTTAAGCATCACCTTGCTGGCATGTGAAATGAGCGCAATTGTGCGGTAGTTTGAACACTCTTTGGCATTGCCCTTCTTTGGAATTGGAATGTAAACTGACCTTTTCCAGTGTGGCCACTGTTGAGTGTTCCAAATTTGTTGGCATATTGAGTGCAGCACTTTAACAGCATCATCTTTTAGGATTTTAAATAGCTCAGCTGGAATGCTGTCATCTCCGCTAGCTTTGTTGTTACTAATGCTTCCTAAGGCCCACTTGACTTCACTCTCTAGGATGTCCAGCTCAAGTTCAGTGACTGCACTATCATGGCTATCAGGGACATTCAGATCTTTCCTGTATAGTTCTTCTGTGTATTCTTTCCACCTCTTCTTAATCTCATCTGCTTCTGTTAGGTCCCTGCCTTCTTTTTCCTTTTTCATGCCCGTCTTTGCACAAAACGTTCCCTTGAGATCTCCGGTTTTCTTGAAAAGATCTCTAGTCTTTCCCATTCTATTGTTTTCCTTGATTTCTTTGCATTGTTCATTTAAGAAGGCCTTCTTGTCTCTCCTTGCTATTCTCTGGAACTCTGCATTCAGTTGGGTATATCTTCCCCTTTCTCCCTTGCTTTTCGCTTCCCTTCTTTCTTCAGCTACTTGTAAAGCCTCATCAGACAGCCACTTTGCTTTCTTGCATTTCTTTTTCTTTGGGATGGATTTTGTTGCTGCCTCCTGAACAATGTTACAGACCTCCGTCCATAGTTCCTCAGGCACTCTGTCTATCAGGTCTAATCCCTGAAATCTATTCCTCACCTCCACTGTATATTCATAAGGGATATGATTTAGGTCATACCTGAATGATTTAGTGGTTTTCTCTACTTTTTCAATTTAAGCCGGAATTTTGCAAGAAGCAGCTCATGATCTGAGCCACAGTCAGCTCCAGGTCTTGTTCTTACTGACTGTATAGAGCTTCTCCATCTTTGGCTGCAAAGGACATAACCAATCTGATTTCGATATTGACCATCTGGTGATGTCCATGTGTAGAGTCGCCTCTTGTGCTGTTGGAAAAGAGTGTTTGCTATGATCAGCGTGTTCTCTTGGCAAAACTCGATTAGCCTTTGTCCTGCTTCATTTTGTACACCAAGGCCATGCTTGCCTGTTATCCCAGTGATTTCTTGACTTCCTACTTTACCATTCCGATCCCCTATGATGAAGAGGACATCTTTTTTTGGTGCTAGTTCTTGAAGGTGTTGTAGGTCTTCATAGAACCGATCAACCTCAGCTTCTTCGGCCTCAGTGCTTGGGGCATAGACTTGAATTACTGTGATGTTGAATGGTTTGCCTTGGATTCATACTGAGATCATTCTATTGTTTTTGAGATTGTACCCCAGTACTGCTTTTCCCACCCTTTTGTTGACTATGAGTGCTACTCCATTTCTTCTAAGGGATTCTTGCCCACAGTAGTAGATATCATGGTCACCTGAATTAAATTCGCCCATGCTTGTCCATTTTAGTTCGCTGATTCCCAAGATGTCAATGTTCAATCTTGCCATCTCATGTTTGACCACTTCCAGCTTACCTTGATTCATTGACCTTACATTCCAGGTTCCTAAACAATATTGTTCTTTACAGCATCGGACTTTCTTTTCACCACCAGACACATCCACAGCTGAGTGTCCTTTCGCTTTGGCCCAGCCGCTTCGCTCTTTCTGGCGCTACTTGGAAATTCCCTCTTCTCTTCCCCAGTAGTATATTGGACACCTTCCGACCTGAGGGGCTCATCTTCCGGCATCATATCTTTTAGCCTTGTGATACGTTCCATGGGGTTTTCTTGTTAAGAATTCTGGAGTGGGTTGCCATTTCCTTCTCCAGTGGACCACATTTTGTCAGAACTCTCCGCCATGACCTGTCCGTCTTGGGTGGCCCTGCACGGGATAGCTTATGGCTTCACTGAGTTACGCAAGCCCCTTGGCCACAACAAGGCAGTGATCCATGAAGGGGTTGTGGCATTTTGGTTGGTCTTAATAAAGGTATTGCACAACAGTAGATTTGGGCAGTGGGGGTTTCTCATGGACCAGCACAACTATCTTTGTTTTTATGTGCCTTGGAAAGTATCATATTTAGCCATTCCTGGAAGAATCTACCACTACAGAAAGATGACTTTCTATAATCTAAAGAGAGACTTGTCATTCTGAGGTTTCCATTCCCTCCACCCACTAGGCATAATTACACAGTTTGGCTTCAACTGACTTTTTTAACCTAGTGCACCACCTAAAGTTAATCTCAGGCTCTGCTAATATAAAGACTGTCATGTTTCTCTTTATCCCTGCTCTCTGCCTGCCCGGGGACCTCTGTGTTCTGCCCAGAACCAGTGGAGGCTGGTGGCTCTGATGTCAGTCAGGCTGTGAATCCTCTCCAGGTTTCAGTTAGGACCAGTGAAGCAGCTTGGATAGCTCCTTAAAAGTTCTGACTGGTTCTGATCGAAACCCGGTGCAGATACACAACCCCGCTGACAGCAGAGCCACCAGCCTCCCCTGCCCAGAACAAGAGACAGATGTGACTTACAGCTGGCCTTTGTTTTTTTCAGAAATGTGGCGGGGGGGGGGGGGCAGCCATTGCTTATTTATCCCAAAATGCTATGTGTAATCTCCTACTTGCAACTCCTATCAGCTGTGTTGGCTGGGGCATGCTGGGAATTTTAGGTCTTTCTTCTGTCTAAACATGCATAGGTTTGTAGCTTAAATCATTCAGGCTGCAATCTCCAGCTTGAGACTGGGGGGTTCATCACACGGAGCTTTGATCCTGTCTTTGAGATAGGTCTGTCACATAAGTTTGTGGGCTCTTTAGATGAAGTTGCTACCATCCAGGGCATCTCCCACAATTTCCCCCAGCCTATCCCATGTTTTTCCCAAATGCAAAACGTGGTATTTTTTCCAGCCTATGGAACAGGCGAGTCATGACCTCCCTGTGAAATTCTTCAATAGCGGAAGAAACCGCTGTGTCTGCCTGCTGTGGGCATTTGTTTTCAGTTGTTGGGGGGCATGGTCAGAATGACAAAGGCATTGAGGATGGGCTGCGGGGCTTGCAGGAGCAGATTTGACAGGCACGAGGGCAAGAATCGCCCACCAATTGCACCTCCTGCCTCTGCTCAAGTCTTGCTGGGGAAGGACTTTCCTTGATTCCCAGGTGTCTGCAATGTAAATGCTTGAGCACATTTCTCAGTTGGAAGGAGAAGAGGGTAAAATGCTTCCTTGCAACAGAGGGAGACACATCTGATCCCCCACCCCACCAAGCTCAGAAGCAACGTCCTCTGTTGATTCAGAGCACCCTCTTCAGTTCAATGGGGCTTACTCCCAAGTAAGTGTGCCGAGGGTTGCAGCCTTACAGGGAGATCTTATGTCTGCTCAGAAGTAAGTCCCATTGAGTTCAATCGGGTTTACTCCCACATAAGTGTGCCAAGGGTTGCAGACTTATGGCACAATCTTACATTGTATGTCTACTCAGAAGTAAGTTCCTGGGGGCTGTGAGAAAACAGTACAGCAGAAGTTAAGCTACAAAAACAAGAAAAAATAATCTGCTCCTTTGCACACATGCCAGGGAGGGAGGGAGGCATTCCCTCAGTTCAAACCACGTGTCTGCCATGTAAAGGAGCCCTTCTTAATCCCACAAAGAGACCGAAAGCAGGAAGCTCTGGAAAGGATGTGGATTTTTGTGTGTGGGGGGTGCTTAATATAGAGACACCCTGGGTCTAAAATGCAGATGTGATGGCCACAACATCTGGCCTAATTTTTGAACTTTTTCTTTTCTCCCCTCATCCATTTTTTGGTACCACCTAGCCTAATGAGTTTTTTCCCAGTGGATGGTACAGTGGATGGTAAAGATCTGAGGAACTGGCTATAAAATAGATGTACACCAGTACTTCCTCAAGCATTATGAAATCATCACACAAACACACACACGTACGAACTGACTAAGAGTGCTTCCAGATGGAGAGTTCCTAGTGCTATCAAGACATTGTGCACCTATTCCATCTTTTCCTGTTTACAGATATTTTGTGAAAAGAAAAAAACAGAGGGAAGAAATAGTGGGAAGACATGGGAGTATTACAAATGGAAATCAATGTCATCTGGACTCCTCATAAAATTCTGTCAATGAGGCAGGGCAAAGGCACAATAAAAGCCCCAACTGAAAGCAACCTGTATCTTCCATGTCCCACAATTCAGAAGCTTCACTGGGCATTACCTGCTCAGCTCTTTATGTCATTTCTTCTGTACCTTCCATACGTGTCTGGACCCTATGTGCACATAACCCGCACCACTTCTGCCTCCTGAGCCACTTCTCCCCCTTGGTTCCTGATTTCACCTCAAGCCTGAGGTAACTAGGCCTGAAGTTTGTGATTTTCTTCCCCCTCTTTCCTTTCAGCGATGACAGTGAGTTTATAGACCACAATTTAATCGGTTGTTTGGAGGTGGGCATGGAGCGGTGTTAGGGTCTGGGAGAACAGTGCTGTTTTTCTTCCTCCATTCTGCAACTCTGATTGGCTCACCAAAAGGGATCCCAACCCATAGAGCAGGAAGCTCCTGGTTCGGATCTCTGCTCTTGACACTCCTACACTGTTGCATTGTCATCTTCATCTTGTTTATCCTTACAACAACCCTTTAGAGCAGGGATGCACAACTTTTTGGCCCTGAAGGCCATATGTGATGCTGGATCAGGGGGCACACACCTGTGTACACACACACATGCATTCACACACACACACACACATGTGTGTGTGTGTGTACATCTCAATGATCCTGATACAGGTCACTCTTTCCTTGCTACCTGTAGTGTGAGAAAAGAGTGATCTGTATGAAGATCTTTGGGGGAGGGAATGGAGAGTACTTGTGGCAGGGAAATTGATGGTGGTGGGAACTCAAGGCACCTATAGGGGCTACAGTAAAAGCCTAGGGGGTGTGGGTTGTGCACCCCTGCTTTAGGGTAAGTCACTGCTATTTTTATTTATAAGTGGGAAACAAAGGCTGAAAAATAGTGACCAATCTGGGGTCGAATAGCAAGACTATGGCTGACTAGGAATTTGTAACAGAGGTTTTTCATCTTCAAGTCCTCCCTTGATCTGATGGTTCATACCGGTTCTTTTTCCAGGGATTCACTTAGAGAGAGCAGAGTTGTTCTAGCAAATGAGCCCTATGCCTCAACTTTTCTCCCACTGGGGCTGTGTGACAGAACGTTTTCAACACCACCTACAAGTCTCATGTCCCTGAGAACCCAAAATCCTATGCAAAGGAATGTTCAAACACAGATAGCTTCCTCTTTGGACCGTGGCCTCTCTTAATGCCCTTCGTTATAACCCTGGAGAGCAGCCCTTCTGTGCTCCCTCCAGCTGTATCATCTGGCATCTTCAGATAAGGCATTTCCTTTGCTCTGTAGGCAGGCTAAGCTTGTGAGAAGGTGCCTTAATGAGGAGAGGAGGTGTGGAGAGAAAGTGCCATTGGAACTTGGCTGGCATCTTACTGACTGCACAATTAGCACTGAACAACTCCCTAATGATTGTGGTAAACTTTTAAACCAACTAATGGGTCCTGGGAAAGAGAGGTTCATGGAAAGTACAAAGCATAAAAGAGTGAACACAAGCTGTGACATTTTAAATGAGAAAGCAGAAACCACTCTCTCTGAAAGTGATTATGGAACTATAGTTCTGCAGTCGTTATCCATTAGTCAGTGATGTGCTCAGAATTGAAAGCCAATGAACTTTTCAGAGCAGAGTCAGTGCAGCAAAAAGGGATGATGTACGGATGGTAGTGGTGTAGTGGTAAATTTGGAAGTGTGAGTGCTCATCATGACGATCCCCATAGCCACGCCCCCAAGGGGAGTCCAAAGTAACAAGCAGCTGTGTTGATCCATATCAACAAACCAGTTGTAGCAGTTTTATCTCCACCAGGAGCAGGCCTTTTGTAAAGCTGATGGGTCTTAATGGCCCATTCAAGACCAGACCACCCCAAAATACTCTGCATTACAGCAAGGAGCAATATATTGTTACTGGGGACATTCATCCCCCTGCTGCCAGCTACTTTGAGGATTAGAGCTAATCTCAGATGGAACGGGGAATTCTGAGCAGGATGGCACATGACATCAGTGTCCTTACTAATAAAAAAAGTACCGGTGCTGCACCCTTGTGATCTCTGGCTCCACTATACCATGGATTGTCATGGTGGTCGGCAAAGGGCCTTGCCTTGAACAATGGGACCATTTGGAAAGGGACATTGACATGCTCTAATCACTGGAGAAGGGTACTAGAAGAGCATGACCTGTCTAAATTCCAGTCAGCCTGCATTAGGTATTCCTTTGCATTTATTTATTTATTTATTTATTTAGAGCATTTGTACAAGCAAGGAAAGGTGAATCATAGACAAGGTGACCAACCCAAAGTTACTTTTAATGGGATTTGGATTCCAAATTTCTCATTGTATTTCTCATCCTTACAACACTCTGGTAAATCTGACAGCAGGAAGATCTTGTTTGTAGTTCAGTCATGCTAATAGATAATGAGTAGATGTACTGTTTCAAAAATAATTTAAAACTTGGTTTGTTTTTTCCTCTCAATTAAAATATTATTCTATAGAATTGTACTGCAGCCAGCACCATCTTCTTCTTCTTTTGTTCTCTGTGTCATGGTGCTTAGATATATTCTGTATGTGACTTCACTGTGGCCTAAATTGTGGTTTTATACACCATAATTTAAGTGATATTGAGCTTGCATGCCAAAGTTGTAAATAGCTTTGCTTTGCCTGTTCGTTCTATGATTATAATTTCATTGTGGTTATTCTTAGCAGAAACATTTCTGCTTAAAGGAGAGCAGGACAATTTGGAAAAATCAAAATACTTGAAAATACATAAAACAATCATGGATTTCTACTGTAAACTGCTTTTTCTAATTTCTAATTTCAGTTGATAGACCTTTGCTGAATGTTATTTCCCTCCCATCCATGCACACTAAAAACTGAGGAAGTGCCCCTATTTTATAGACTGAATTTATCTCACTTTGGATTGATATAAGTGAAAATCAGCCCACAATGGTCATATCAGCAACAACCATTTTATTTATTTTTTAAAAAAAATATTTATCAGCTGCTTTTAAGAGCAACCCCAAGGTAGCATGCAAAATTTAAATGCACATTTTAAAAAAACATTATGATGCTTAACATTTGTATAGCACTTTGGACACTCAGAAGCACTGTACAAAAGTTAAGCATTATTATTATCTAGATATCATGATCTAGTTGTAATCCTTACAACAACCTTGTAAGGTAAGCCAGCATTATTGTCCATATTGCAGATGAGAGGACTGAGGCTGAGTTGCCTGCTTAAGGCCACCTAGTTTGCTCATGGCAGAAGTGAGATTCAAACAGGGTTTTGAATGTACTGATTCGTAGCTCATTCTCTTAGACGCTGCACTACACAATAAATATCACTAAGAGGCTGCTGCTGTAATAAGCACCTGCTTGGAACATCCATGCACGGAGGACGTATAACTCTCAGTACCAGATTCTGGGGGCAAGCAACAGGGACTGGCTAGCTCTCTCATGCTCTGCTTGTAAACTTTCCAAGGATATCTGGTTGGAGATAGAAAGTTGGACTAGAAACAGTAATCTGCAACTTTTTCAGACCTGGGACCCGCCTTTATTCCAAACATGCATTTGGTGACCCACTGTGTGTTTACCATGCATTTGTATGGTATTATTATTGAGTGCTGTTGTTGTAATCCACCTTAGGTCAGGTGTGACCCAGTACTGGATCCTCCCAGCCCACCAGCTGAAGACCACTGGACTAGATACACCCTTGGTGTGATCCAACATAATACATTTTCATGATCCTAACCTTGAAACTAATGGGTTGGATCCAGGTTTTGTCATACTTGGGGAAGGCCCACTGAAATCAACCAGCCAGCATGGCCAATGGTGAGGAATTCTGGGAGCTGTAGTCCAAAACATCTGGAGGGCATCAGATTGGGGAAGGCTGGACTTCACAGAAGGTGAGCATCGTATATGGATGTCACTCCCATGTAAGAAATTATTACCATGACTGTAAACTATGGTGCTACATTTCCACACCTTTCAAATGACACACAGGCTCCTTCATGCAATTTCCTTCATGGAAGTTACTTCTGTATAGAAAATGTGTCTCTTGTGAAATGACCCTCAGTATGCTTAGATCCCTGGCTTTTGACTCCCAGACTCAGAACATAGGCAATGTGGAATGAGTGCCTCTTCCTTTGAGTTTCCTCCTTTGCCAGCCGGGGGCTATTTCACAGCAATTCTTTCAGCTGCATCTTGAAAAGCTTTTCTCTTCTTTCTTTTCAAAAGCTCTTCAGTGGCTCCTGGGGAACTGAAGGCAGGGAGAAAGAAACAATCTCCTGCTGACATTTGCACATTTGCTGTTTCCTTTCCTCTCTTTGTCAGCATGAAACTTTTGGTCCTCTACTTCTTCCACTTTTACTTTCACAGAGTCTGTCTTCACCGTTGCACTGGCACCAAGGAAGATCAATCCTACCCACAAAAGCTGGCACCTTGTCTGCAGAGCAAGGCTGGATGAGATGGATGCTCTGCCGATCTTCAGAAGACTGTGTTTGCAGCTTTCTTTCCAGACCACCAACTTGGATTCACACAAATTAGACTCAGTTTGAATGCCAACATTCCTGATCAATTCACAGTCCAACCCTATGGTCCAATTACGTCAGCAGGATAACAATAAAATACTGGCTAAGTCCCTGATACTGGCAGATATTACAGAATGGCCACATTTCAGAGACTGTCTTCCAAACTGTGGTTTGATTCTGGCTTGTTTAAACTAACCTTGGTTAGAACCACTGCAGTTCCCACAGTTCAAACATCAACTGGAATTACAGTTTGTTCAAACTGAAAGTGGAAGGGAGAGTCCAAATGCCGGAGGTTCTATGCAGCTTTTCCCAATCATCTAAACCAGGTAGATCTCCAGATGTTTGGGGCTCCAACTCCCAGAAGCCCCTGCCAGCATGGCCAATGATCAGGAATGCTGGGACTTGAAGTCCCAACTATTTGGAGATCTACTTTCTACCCACCTCTGATCTAAACCAGGCGTCTGTGTAGTCTAAGAGGATTCAAATCCCCCACTACAGTGCTGATCAAATATGTCATCTATAAAACTCATGCTTCCCAGTGAACCACTGGGAAGGGCACTATGGTGTCCTTCTGTCTGCTCATGGTTGTGTGATGGGGCAACAGGCCATCTCCCTGTTACTGTGCATGCATTGCCCCCTTCCATGTCTGGCTCATGTGGTGGCCCCTTGAACATACTGTGCCATGGTTGGTGTGTGTTGACAGTGGTGCCATAAATGCTAGACTGTGTCAGTCATTTTTGCTATGTTATGCCTTGCTTGATGTAGTGTTTTCTTCTCAGATTTGTTGTCAGGGGCACAACAGGAGCCTGACTGAACTATGCCAGTGTTACACTAACATAATATTGGAGTACCCTGTTCACCATGTTCCCCCAGAACTTTATTTAGACCTTGAAACCCAGTTCAGTTCTGGAAAGTCCTCTGAAGACCAGTTTCTTCACGTCAGGTATTTATCCTCAATTCCTTTAAATGCAGATGAGATTTCTAGTAATATTTAACATGAAACATGCTTTGCCTTGTTTGGGCAGGTGTGGCTTTTTTATAAGTGGGTCAGCTGCCTGCAATTGGCAGTACTGCTGCGATGTCAAATTAAGGCTGCAGTCTTGTACACATTGTGAACTGCCCAGAGAGCTTCAGCTATTGGGCAGTATAGAAATTAATTAATTAATTAATTAATTAATACCTGGAAGTAAAGCCTTATTGAACTCAGGAGGGCTTAATTCTGAGTAGACATGCATAGGATTACCTACCCCCCATGAACTCTTGAATAACACCTTGTTGCGTGCTTATTGCTAATCTAGAGGACTCTTTTCATGGGTTGTGTAAAAATGCACAAAAACAAATGGAAAAGGGATTTCAGAGCCTTCTTTGAGACAGACAGACAGACAGACAGACAGACAGACAGACAGGGATGCTTGAGAAATCCATGAATAGCATGAAATTCTTTTCAGACATTAGGAATCTGGACTATATGGAATGATTAACAAATAGGACTGTCTCTTGCAGCAAGTTTGCACACCACTTTGCCTCCTAAGATGCATTTTTACAATCTCTGTGGTCAAACTGTTTAAGCAGATAAACAGCGTAACAACGATCAATATAATTATTTGCACGTAAGTACATTCTGCAGATATGCAAAGAAAGTATATTTACAGCACTTAGGTTAGACTGGCAATCATTGGGTTAAAACCGTAAAGAAAGGAGGTGCCCTAACTGGCCAGGCAGGAAGGAAGAGCAAGAGATATAGAAAATTATTCTTATTTAAATTATTTTTAAGGGGATTTTTAATTGTTTTGTTTTGTTTTGTTTTTTCTGGGGGATTTTGTTGTGTTTTTAGGGGTGGGTAGCCTGCCTGATAGGCGGGAGCGAGGGGGCATGTGTCCACCTGATGGAGGCAGTGGGGGGACTCTTGGGGGCCAGAACATACCGAGGCTGGGCGGCAGGCGCTGGCGGAGCGCTGGGGGCAGGCCATGCCTGGTAAGGGGAACAAGGGAGAGATGTGTAGTATCTGTCCCCTGCTCCGGGCCTGTCCAGAGCCAAAGGATGGTTGGGGGAGGCGTGACCCCATCTTCTGGCCTTCGCTTGCTGCTCTGCAATGCCAGGTCTGTTACCCAGAAAACCTCCCTCATCCATGACATGATCCTGGATGAGGGTGCAGACCTGGCATGTATTACGGAGACCTGGCTGGCCGAGGCTGATGCTCCAACCCTTGCAGCCATGTGTCCAGCCGGATTTTCGTATGCACAGCAGCTGAGGGCTGGGGATCGGGGAGGGGGAGTGGCTGTTATCTACCAAGAGTCCTTGGTCTTCACCAGACCCCCTCTCCGGGAGAGGAAGGTTGCTGAGTGCATGTACTGGAGGTTGGGCCCGAAGGGCAGTCTGGGGATTCTGCTCGTGTACTGTCCACCCCGCTGCACGACTGACTTCCTGGCCGAGGTGCTTGAAGTGGTCTCTGATGTGCGTGTACAGTCCCCTAACTTATTGGTGTTGGGGGACTTCAACGTACATTCGGAGGCCATCCTCACAGGAGCACCTTGGGACTTCATGGAGACCATGGCCTCCTGGGAGCTGCACCATATTCTAACTGGGCCCACCCATGTAGCCGGTCATGCACTAGACCTTGTGTTTGTTTCTGGAGAAGCAGGGAGTGATCTGGAAGTCGGGGGTATATCCACCACCCCCTAGTCATGGTCAGATCACTATCTGGTGATGTTGGACTTCTCAGTTCCACAACCCCTCCGCAGGGGTGGAGGACCCATTAAAATGGTCCACCCCAGGTGTCTTATGGATCCAAATAGATTCCTGAACGCGCTTGGGGATTCTTTGGGGCACGCCAATGGCCACTCGGTCGAGACCCTGGTGGGTGGCTGGAATGCCACAATCACTGGGGCATTAGATCAGGTGGCTCCGAAACGCCCTCTCCCCCTGAACAGGGCTCGGACTGCACCATGGTTCAATCCGCGGTTACGAGCTCTGAAACAGGAGGTGAGACGGCTAGAGCACCGGTGGCGGAAGTCTCGCTCCAAAGACGATCAGACACGGGCTAGAGCTGTATCTTCAGCCTATCACGTGGCGGTGAAGGCAGCAAAAAAGGAATATTATGCTGCCTCCATCGCGTCTGCAGAGTGCTGTCCCAGGACGCTGTTCCAAGTGGTACGGAGCCTGGTCGGTCCTGTGGCTCCGGAACCACTGGAGCATTCTAAGGCCTCCTGTGAGGCCTTGGCAAGGCACTTTGCAGATAAAATTGACCAGATTAGGTGTGTTACTCTGCCCGCTGTGGATACAGTTAGTGAGCAAGAGGCGGCCTGTGGCAAACCGGTTTTGTGGGATTGGTTCCAGCTTCTTCCTCCTGATGAAGTGGACAAGGTGCTTTCATCTGTACGGCCGACCACCTGCTTACTTGATCCTTGCCCATCTTGGCTCATTATGGGCTGCAGAGAGAGACTGGGTGAGGGGATCAGGGCGGTGGTGAATGCCTCCCTTGAGGAGGGAGTGATGCCATCAGCCCTCAAGGAGGCAGTGATAAGACTGCTCTTAAAGAAGCCCTCCTTGGATCCTCAAGTTCTGGACAACTTTCGCCCAGTCTCAAATCTGCCATTTTTGGGCAAGGTGATTGAGCGGGTGGTGGCGGTGCAGTTGAAGGCACACTTGGAAGAAACTGATTATCTAGACCCATTTCAGTCGGGCTTCAGGACTGGGCATGGGACAGAAACGGCCTTGGTCGCCTTGGTAGATGATATGAGGAGGGCTCTGGATAGGGGTGAATGCTCCTTCCTTGTTCTCCTTGACCTCTCAGCGGCTTTTGATACCGTTGACCACAGTATCCTCCTGGACCGTCTGGAGGGGTTGGGCATTGGAGACACCGTATTGCGGTGCTTCTGGTCCTTCCTCTCTGGCAGGTATCAGAGGGTAGCACTGGGAGAGGAGGTTTCAGACCCATGGCCACTTACTTGTGGGGTGCCACAGGGTTCCATCCTCTCCCCGATGCAATTTAACATCTATGTGAAGCCGCTGGGGGCTATCATCAGGAGGTTTGGGGTGCAGTGTCATCAATATGCGGATGACACGCAGCTCTACCTCTCATTCAAACCTTCACCAAGGTTGGCCGTAGAATCCCTGTCCAAATGTCTGGAGACGGTGAGTGGCTGGATGGGGAGGAATAAGCTGAAGCTGAACCCTGACAAGACCGAGGTACTTTTGGTGGGAGACAAGAGGAGGCTAGGGGATGTTGATCTGGTGCTGAATGGGGTACGGCTACCCTTGAAAGACCAGGTCCGCAGCTGGGGGTCATTTTGGACTCCCAGCTGTCCATGGAGGCTCAGGTGTCAGCTGTGAGCCGGACAGCGCTGTATCAATTCCATCTGATATGGCGGCTGCGCCCCTTCCTTCCCAACCATCTGCTCCCATCGGTAGTACATGCCCTGGTCTCCTCTCGTTTAGACTACTGTAATGCGCTCTACGTGGGGTTACCCCTGAAGGTGGTTCGGAAGCTGCAGCTGGTACAGAACGCGGCGGCTCGCCTGATTAAAGGCAGCCACCGGCGAGATCACATCACTCCAGTGCTGAAGGAGTTGCACTGGTTACCAGTTGTTTTCCGGGCCAAATTCAAGGTGTTGGTTTTGACCTTTAAAACCCTATATGGTTCCGGCCCAGCCTATCTTAAGGAGCGCCTCCAGCACCACCAGACAGGCCGCTTAACAAGATCAGCCTCGGATGGCCTTCTCTCTGTCCCATCAGCCAGGACAGCTAGACTGGTGGGGACGAGGGAGAGGGCCTTTTCTGTGGTGGCCCCCACTCTGTGGAACTCCCTCCCTAGGGAACTCCGTCATGCCCCCTCTTTAATGAGCTTCCGTCGTGCATTAAAAACGTGGTTGTTCAGGCAGGCATTTGGGGTGGGTTAGGGTATTTTAGAAAATGTTTTTATTGTAGAATTTTATTGTTTTAAACTGTTTTATTGTATGTTGTACATCGCCCAGAGTGGCTGGGTGACCAGCCAGATGGGTGATTAATAAATTTAATAATAAATAAAGAAAATAATAAAGAAAATTATTCAAGGGAATTGAAGCTAATGCCAAAAAAGAGAGAGGGGTGGGGTGGAGGGAGAGGGAGAAGTATGTTAGATAGGCAAGGGGTAAGCGAAATTGGTTTGAGGGAAGAGACGAGGATACAAAAGATATGAAAATATGTACATATAAAGATGTGTTAATTATGGTACAAACTGCACATAAATACCAGATATATAACTATGACTTTTTATAGATAACCTAGCAAAGGTATAGTAATGTATATTGTTCATTACATTATACATTCTATATAATGTAATGTGTACCTAACCTATAGATTGAGAGTTCATAACAATCCAGAGAACTTAATTTAACTTGAACACTGAGAATCACAAATGAAATGGGGAAGATGGAGACCTGTCCATCCCTGCAGACACATCCTGCTTAAAATAAGAGTGAGATAAAAGCCAGGTCAAAAATTGGTGTTCTTGGTCTAGAAATCCAGCACTTTAATTTCAGTCGAACTAGCTTGTGTTTATAATATACTCTTTATATAAACTTCACTGTTTTTCAGCTATTGCAGCTCTTCCATTCTGCTTCTACCTCTAAAGTCCAAGCCCTAAGGGCCAGAAAAGGAAGAAGCCTCTAATGGCCTATTTACACAGTCAGTTCTCAGAAGAGCACGAGAACTGCCCTGTGGGAGCAGATCAAAGATCCATCTAGTCCAGCATTCTATTTCCAACACAAGGCAACCAGATGCCTTTGGAAACTCACAGAACGAGGCATGAAAGCAACATCCCTCCTCGGCTGCCTGCCCCAGGCATCTGAGCTCAAGCATATAATTCCTAGGAACATGGCATCCTGGGATAAGATGCTCAGAATTCTCTTCAACCTCACACTGAAGGGGTGGATTTGACAGCTGATCCACATGCTTCTCCTCATCCCACCCCACCCTATCCCATATTTTATTTATATTAAAGAATTTATATGCCTTTTTTCACAACCAAAGTTGTAACTAAAAAGTAGTAGCATAAAATCAGTGCATTCAATCAGACCAATAAAATCATATTGCCATTAAACGCAGAGGGAAACAGAAATCCTATTCATCATTTCAATAAAAAGTGGATTGAAATGAAAAGGTCTTTAAAGACTGCTTGAAAGAAATGAGGGAGGGAGCCCAACATTCCTCCTTCTGGAGGGTGTTCTAAAGATGTGGGGCCACCAGCAAAAAGGCACTGCTTGCTGGCCTAACTGATCTTAATGGCAGGGCTTCTGTGGCTGACCTTAAGGCCTGGGCAGGTTCATATGGTGAAGGCAATCCTTCAGTGACAGCTGCTTTGAAGTGGTGCACATGCTAGCCCTCTACAAGAAGCCAACTGGTCATGTACAGCCATAGGGATGTCACAGAAATCTGCAACAGAATCAAATAAGTTTGGATTTTTATGAATCCAGCCCGTGGATTCCGCAGCATACCAGCTTTTCCCCAGTTGGGCAGATTCTGTCGACTTGTGGACTGTTTTTCTAGCTCTCCCCAAGTTTGTGCAAATTTAGTAATGGAAAAATATGCAAAATATATTTTTTTAAAAAAACTAGCTGAAAATGTGCATTTCCCCCATAGGCTAAAGCATGAAAATGTGAACTGGGGTGTGGGGGGGTCACATTTGCACAGATTCAGAAACCAAAAACAAAATCTGATTCCATCAATGAGTGGACGACAGAACAAAAGACACCTGGCAATCCGTGAAATGCAGATGGAATGGATTTTACACAATCCTTACATCGCTACACATCCATGACCATGGGCAGAATTAAGACAGCTTTGCATGGTATTACAAGCTTACTGGATGTAATTTTGTGGTAGTATGGAATGCAGCCATGCTACAGGTGGCGATAGTTGCACAAATTAACTAGCCATGGCTTGGGAGCAAAACTGTATAGCTATTTAAGATGGCTATTGCATGCCTGGGGTCTTCCTATCCACATTCTCCACACCATGCATAATTTTGTACACCTCTATCACATCTCCCTTTACCCTCCTTTTTTCCAAGCTAAACAATCCCAGCTGTTGTAACCTCCTCTCATATGGGAGATGCTCAAGCCCCTTGATCATTTTAGTTGCCCTTTTCTGCAGTGATCAAGGGGCCGGAGCATCTCCCCTATGAATCATAATTGATTCCCCCATCCCCTTAAAAAAAAAAAAAAGGGAGGGAGGGAGGGAGAGAGAGAGGGGGATTAACCCTTTTCTCCATGCCATTTCCCCAGTATAAATTCTTCCCCTGCTACTACCTGCTGTTTAACCTGTTAGGGTAAAGTTATGGGTACCTGCAGGTGCAAATAGGAGCTCTGGAGGGAGGGAGGGAAGAACATACTTCCAAAAGTAGTGTAGGGAGAAAGGGTTAATCTTTCTTTCCCCAACACTATTTTCCCAATCCAAATCTCCCCTTCCCTGGCTGCATTTTTAAAAAATAAAATAAAGGGTCAAGAATGCTGATCATGGATCTGCAACAAGGATGGGCAGCTTTGGGGACTCAGGGGCCAATTTCAACCCCCTGGAATCCCTGGGAGAATCACCCCGCCGCCACCACACATTGCTGAATTTCGGCAGCAGCAGGAGCAAAAAATCAGTGGTTTGCCACAGAATTTCAGCAGCATAGCACAACAGTGGCCTGAAAAGGACAGTTTTCACTTAAAAGCTAAACTTGTTCTTCTTAGGCTACTGCTGGTCATTTTGGTGCTGCTGCCACAGAGATAAAATCAGCAGATCAGGGACACACATAAGGTCAGGGGGAACATGAGGTGCATATGTCTCCCACCCCTGATTTACAACATCTTGCCTTCTTTCGTTCTAAGATAACAATCTCTGAAAGACTCTTCAAAGAATATAAGATAGGTATTTTGCTTTGGAAATTTAATTTTGTAATGCTACTTCATTTATGGCCATTCTTGTTTCATTCAGCCATGTTTGCAGGTGTCTATGGACTTCCTTACTGTCCCCCAAAGCTACTGAGCCCACTTCGTTATCCACATTGGCAGCCAGTGTCATATTGGCCTGTATATGTTCATTGGGGTTTGTAATTTCTGTCACTGTTCATTGCACAAAATCACCTTGTGCATTGTCAAATCATATCCTGATGTGCCATGTCAACATGAAAGGCTTCTCAACCTTGCCTTTTAATGCTCCGCTCTTATGCACAAACACACTAAGGATTGTCTAGTTAGGTGCAATAACATACCTGGATCTAAATGAACCATGAATTTCCTTGATTCAGTTACACAAACACCACGTTCCAGCATTTAGTTTCTTTAAATTGGACCCACCAGAACCAAAAGCCTTTCATTAGCTTAGAGGTTTATTTGACCTCCTCACTACAATATCAGAACTATTCACAAACCTTAATGCATTTGCCATCTCTCCTAGTTACTATAGTCAGAGAAACGCGCACGCGCGCACACACACACAGAATGATGTACCCAGATCTCACAAGAAACAGGTCACTGAACTCAATAACATTTCTGCTCCACAACTCATGTCATCTGCATCCAGGCCTATGCATCTTAAACTTCATCCTATAGAAATCACTTCTGCCTTCAGTGTCTTAGATGTTTGCCTTGTGAACCCTCGAGAAACAAGGGTAGTAGCCTATTTGAGGTTCTACTAGACAAGAGCAAAGATGGAAGAGCTCTAGTAGTGAAAGAACCTGCTCTCACCCTAGGTCTTGAATAGGTAACCCCCAAAGGAAGGGAACCAATCCAGAGATGGCATGCAATGAGTGTCAAAGTGCACAAGACAGAGTGACAAGAAAAAGAACCCTTTCCTGCCTTCCCTCCACCCACCCACCCACATCATTTCTCATGCCTCCCATTAAAACCACTTGTGCCTCTTTGGAAGGCTTGCTTTACATTCTGGGAAGCACAGTCATCATCTGTCTTTTTTTCTTTTTAAATGGCAGCTGTGAGGGTGATCCAAATTGGGACTGTGGTGTGAGGGGAGAGGTATAAACCCTTTTCCACACAGTATTGTTCCAGGCAAATGTTCCCCTCTGCCTGGCTGCCAGCTACCGTTTGCCTCAGAACAAAGATGCCATGACATGGTCAGAGGCAAGTAGCAACTTCAGGGGGTGATTTTTGGTGCAGAAGCAGCAGGGAGGAAAGGGTTAACAGCCCTGCCCCTGTGCTGTCAAAGCCCCTTTGGCTGCTATATTAAAGGGGGAAACACAAGAAAAACAATGATACGTTTCAAGCCGCATATAGTTTAGCCCTTATTTTCCATGAAATCATGGAGCCCACCCTCCAGCACAGGTGAATTTGGGCAACAGCCCCACATGATAAGTGGCAACAAATTCCCTCTTCTCTGCACCTGTTAGAGAGAGAGAGGAAAGTCCTTAGCATCCCAGCATCCCATCCGCAGCTCTCTTCATTGCCTCCGCAAGATGTACTTAGCTGCCATATATCTTGTGCGGAGAAGACATGGGCTTAAGCACAAATAACCCCGGGAGTTAAACTTCAAGAGTCTGACGGAGTAAGGGGAAATCAGTCATTACATTGGACAGGCTCACTGAAGTGGAGGAGTTGGGAGAGGGAGCCAGGCTTAAGCTGCTTCATTAGATTAATTGGCTGTGGCATTTTAAATAAGAAAAGATGGATGCAGCGATAATAGGGTAAGTGTGGATTATTCTTCATTCTTCTCAGCCACCTCTATCACCTGGGAGGAATCACCATCAAAGGAATGCCTTTACCATGAATGATTCCCTCTCCCACACTGCAGCCATGCTTCAAGCATGAGAATAATCCAAGTGGGGGAGTCCAGACAGGGTAGGAGGAGCTCAGGAATGACAAGGGCTAGTATTGGATACTAGTCATTCTGATAAAGTTCCTTCAAGAGAAAGTTTTGCCTTTGGCATCTCCTTACAGCCCTACACTGTGGGTGTGCAGG
The DNA here is from genome assembly GCF_057233095.1 of Heloderma suspectum. Lineage (NCBI taxonomy): Eukaryota > Metazoa > Chordata > Lepidosauria > Squamata > Helodermatidae > Heloderma > Heloderma suspectum. The sequence goes on from NC_139461.1 coordinate 260,138,975, forward strand.
TATTACCTGTTAAAATTCTGACATAAGGCTCCCTATATTGCTCAGGTGTTCTCTCCAAAGTATGATACGTCATCATCTTTGTACAAGCACATCATATCTATCAGTCACCATTGGCCCATAGTTTTTCATGGACTGGGAGGTGCAGGGGAGGGGGGGGAATGGCTCCTGAAAATAGGACTTATTTATTTATTTGAAGTATTTTTATGCCACTCCACATCCAAAATAGTTCCCAGAGCTAATTACATATAATCAATTAAACAAGACAATCCCTGTTTAGCTATTTAAGATGGCTACTGCATGCCCAGGGGTCCCATGAATCTATCCCTGGGCAGAGCTAATTACATTTAATCAATTAAACAAGACAGTCCCTGCTCACAGGCTTACAACTGAGAAAGCCACAAGGAAAAAGGAATGAGGAGGGATTATTATTTAAGCAGGGCTGGTGGAATGGCCTTGCCCTCCCTCCCATCTCCCTCAGGTCAGCCTGCTGGAATGGCTGCTGCTGGTGACAGTTGAGGGAGGAGGAGTCTTCATGGGGTAGGCCTTCCAGCAGGAAGATAACCACAGCCTAGCAGTAATCTTGCAATAAAATGCCCCAATGGAAAAAACACTGCATCATGACATAGTTTTGTTTGCACTAGTGCTGTGCCGAAAATTTATCCCACATTATTTTCGACCATTCTCATTCAGTTTGATAGAAAAGTAATTGCTTTCACAAAGAAGATTAAAAGAGAAGAAATTTCAGAGAAATTCTCATGGGTTGTGTTTAGGGTTCTTGAGCTTCCTTTACTTAGGAGGTGACTGAGGAGTGTATATGATTGTCCTGTTTTTCCTTGTACAATCATCTCTCTGCACCTGCATTAGAGATAAGATGTATCCACAATCACCCCTCAGAAATTTAACATTTGGAAAGTCCTGGGGAAAATGCTGAACCCTAAAGAATAATAACTAGAGCTGAGCCAATGTTTCTCAGAGGACATTTTTCTCAGAAAAGTCCTGAGATTTGCCTTTTTCTTACCCACCCCCTAGAAATAAAAGGCCACTTTGCAGAATTTCTCCAAACGTTCTTCCCCATATTTTGGTGGGGTTTGCTTTCCTTTTCTCCACCCACCCCCTGCAATGCCCCAGAACAATGCTAGGTATGGGGTATTATGAAGAATGTGAAAAGGGGGCCAGGGGGCCTACACACTTGCTGCTGTTGCCACTTGCAGTAGCCGTGGGGGGGAAAAACCCTAGGGGAAAAAAGAAACTGTGGTACAACGCTTGCCAGTGGTGAGCCCTACCTATGAGAAATTGTTGGAGAATTCCTCCTTCCACTGGAGAAATTTGGTGAAATTCTTCTCCCAATTTCTCTGCCCACAAATTGGGTGGAGGATTTTGAGAGGTCATTGCACAGCTCTAGTTTGCAGGACCATTGTTGTCTAATGTCCCAGGAATGATGCAATCTCATTGTTGCCATTGGGCCATCCTGATGCAGATTTGAAAAGGACAGTGCCAGGCTGCTGAAGACAGCTCTACGGCTGCTTGGAGTTGTGGCAAAAAAAAATTATGAAAGAAAAGAAGTGTAAGCCCTCTTCCATCTCATCTATAATGGTAAACCATCCATGCCCTAAAAAGTATTAGATTTTTCCCAAACCTTCTCACACACACACCCCATACACACACACTTTTGTAGGTGAGAAAATGGATGTGGACAGAGCAAAAAGTGGTTTGGTCAGAGCTACAGTGAAAGTGTGTGGATATGGGAAGTGGGTGGTGGTCCACATGAAGCATGTTCAATTTAACTGATTGACCATGGAGATGTTTGCAGCATTTACATTCCAAGTATCATCCTCCTAAACTAAGGGATTTTTCTGGAACTTCACCCAGTTGTGCAGTTATCTGCAATGGGCTAACGATCTGTAGTGTAATCTCAGTCAGCCATGAGTGCTCCTGGCATCTAGTTATCTGGGCAGCTCTAGGTACTTAATGTTGGTGGCCTAACATTGGAACAAATATTTCCAATAGTTCTGCAATCAAACGAAAAATGCTAAAGAGGAGATTCAGTAGCTGGAAATGCAGGGTAAAATCCAACATAAGTCCTACTTAGAGTAGGCCAATTGAAATGAAGAGCATTTAAGTTAGTCATGACTAATGTAAGTCCTATTTATTTCAATGGATCTACTTTAAGTAAGACTTAGGTGGACTAGGAACAGAGCTATAATTATCCACCAGAAAAGCCTGCCTGAAAGACATGGAAAATTTGCCATCATTCAAAGTCTCTGAGTCAAGATGGACTCTCATGCTAAAGGATCTACTCAAGCACAACTATAACTTTATGTTCTGAGTGTGTTATGAAAATGTTCTACAAGATGCTCTTTTCTTGGTGGTATTGTAAGTGGTTTAATAAAATGATAGCAATGCTATCTTTGGAGATCTTCTAGTGTGTTTGGCCCCAGCTACATCCAGCTGTAGCTACATCCAGCTACATCCAGCTACATCCACTAAATGGATGGATGTAGCTACATCCATAAATGGATTTACATCCACAAATGGATGTAGCTACATCCAGCTACATCCAGCTACATCCACTAAATGGATCAGTACAACCAGAGATATGTCGGTATACAATTGGAAGATGGGACTCCCAGGTCGGAAGATGGTCAAAATGATACTGGGGAGGAACAGAGGATAAGTTCAACTAGCCCCAGATGTGATGACGCAGCTAGCTCAAAGCCGAAAGGACGGCTAGCAGCCGATGGTGCTAGTGGTGAACGACGAATCCGATATTCTAAAGATCAACACACCATAGGAACCTGGAAGGTAAGATCTATGACCCAGGGCAAATTGGATGTGGTTATTGGGGAGATGTCAAGATTAAATATAGACCTCTTGGGTGTCAGTGAACTGAAATGGACTGGAATGGTCCACTTCACATCAAATGACCACCAGATCTACTACTGTGGACAAGAGGACCACAGAAGAAATGGAGTAGCCTTCATAATTAATAATAAAGTGGCTAAAGCAGTGCTTGGATACAATCCAAAAAATGACAGAATCATCTCAATTCAAATTCAGGGTAAGCCATTTAACATCACAGTGATCCAAATATACGCCCCAACCACAGATGCTGAAGAAGCAGAAGTAGAGCAGTTCTATGAGGATCTGCAGCACCTACTGGACAGTACGCCAAAAAAAGATGTTATCTTCATTACAGGAGACTGGAATGCTAAGGTGGGTAGTCAAACGACACCTGGAATTACAGGCAAGCATGGTCTGGGAGAACAAAATGAAGCAGGACATAGGCTGATAGAATTTTGCCAAGACAAGACACTGTGCATAACAAACACTCTCTTCCAACAACCTAAGAGACGACTTTATACATGGACTTCACCAGATGGTCGACACCGAAATCAGATTGACTACATCCTTTGTAGCCAAAGGTGGCGGACATCTATGCAGTTGGTAAAAACAAGACCTGGAGCTGACTGTAGTTCAGATCACGAACTTCTTATTGCACAATTTAGAATCAGACTAAAGAGAATAGGGAAGGCCCACAGAGGAGTTAGATATGAGCTCATTAATATTCCTCATGAATATGCAGTGGAGGTGAAGAATAGATTTAAGGGTCTAGATTTAGTAGATAGGGTCCCGGAAGAACTATGGACAGAAGTTCGCAACATTGTTCAGGAGGCGGCAACAAAAAACGTCCCAAAGAAAAAGAAAACCAAGAAGGAAAGATGGCTGTCTGCTGAGACACTAGAAGCAGCCCAAGAAAGAAGGAAAGCAAAAGGCAACAGTGAGAGGAGGAGATATGCCCAATTAAATGCAAAATTCCAGAGGTTAGCCAGAAGAGATCAGGAATTATTTTTAAACAAGCAATGCGCGGAAGCGGAAGAAGATAATAGAATAGGAAGGACAAGAGACCTCTTCCAGAAAATTAGAAACATCGGAGGTAAATTCCAGGCAAAAATGGGTACGATCAAAAACAAAGATGGCAAGGACCTAACAGAAGCAGAAGAGATCAAGAAAAGGTGGCAAGAATATAGGGAAGATCTGTATAGGAAGGATAATAATATCGGGGATAGATTTGACGGTGTGGTCAGTGAGCTAGAGCCAGACATCCTGAAGAGTGAGATTGAATGGGCCTTAAGAAGCATTGCTAATAACAAGGCAGCAGGAGATGATGGTATCCCAGCTGAACTGTTTAAAATCTTGCAAGATGATGCTGTCAAGGTGATGCATGCCATATGCCAGCAAATTTGGAAAACACAAGAATGGCCAACAGATTGGAAAAGATCAACTTATATCCCCATACCAAAAAAGGGAAGCACCAAAGAATGTTCAAACTATCGAACAGCGGCACTTCTTTCACATGGCAGTAAGGTAATGCTCAAGATCTTGCAAGGTAGACTCCAGCAATTCATGGAACAAGAACTGCCCGATGTACAAGCTGGGTTTCGAAAAGGCAGAGGAACTACAGACCAAATTGCCAATATCCGCTGGATAATGGAGAAAGCCAGGGAGTTTCAGAAAAACATCTATTTCTGTTTTATTGACTATTCTAAAGCCTTTGACTGTGTGGATCATCACAAATTGTGGCAAGTTCTTGGTGGTATGGGGATACCAAGTCACCTTGTCTGCCTCCTGAGGCAGACAATCTGTATAACGAACAAGTAGCAACAGTAAGAACAGACCACGGAACAACGGATTGGTTTAAGATTGGGAAAGGAGTACAGCAGGGTTGTATACTCTCACTCTACCTATTCAACCTGTACGCAGAACACATCATGCGACGTGCTGGGCTTGATGAAGCCAAGGCTGGAGTTAAAATTGCTGGAAGAAACATTAACAATCTCAGATATGCAGATGATACCACTTCGATGGCTGAAAGCAAGGAGGAGCTGAGGAACCTCATGATGAAGGTGAAAGAAGAAAGTGCACAAGCTGGGTTGCAGTTAAACCTCAAAAAAACCAAGATTATGGCAACCGGCTTGATTGATAACTGGCAAATAGAGGGAGAAAATGTGGAGACAGTGACAGACTTTGTCTTTCTAGGCACAAAGATTACTGCAGACGCTGACTGCAGCGAGGAAATCAGAAGACGTTTACTTCTTGGGAGGACAGCAATGACAAATCTTGATAAAATAGTGAAGAGCAGAGACATCACACTGACAACAAAGGTCCGCATAGTTCAAGCAATGGTATTCCCCCTAGTAACCTATGGCTGCGAGAGCTGCACCATAAGGAAGGCTGAGCGAAGGAAGATAGATGCTTTTGAACTGTGGTGCTGGAGGAAAATTCTGAGAGTGCCTTGGACTGCAAGAACATCAAACCAGTCCATACTCCAGGAAATAAAGCCAGACTGCTCACTTGAGGGAATGATATTAAACGCAAAACTGAAGTACTTTGGCCACATCATGAGAAGACAGGATACCCTGGAGAAGATGCTGATGCTAGGGAAAGTGGAAGGCAAAAGGAAGAGGGGCCGACCAAGGGCAAGATGGATGGATGATATTCTGGAGGTGACGGACTCGACCTTGGGGGAGCTGGGGGTGGCGATGGCTGACAGGAAGCTCTGGCGTGGGCTGGTCCATGAAGTCACGAAGAGTTGGAAGCGACTGACCGAATAAACAACAACAACAACAACTTCCAGCTGGGATGGGTCCATGTCCATTGATGTTGGTGCTTCCAGGATGCCTTTGCTGTGATCCAGTGGCATGCCATATTTAGTGGCATGCTATGTCTGTGCAGTTCTTCTCACTTGGGCACCTTAGTCAATTTCAGTTATTTGCCACAATAGAAAACATGCTGCCTGAAGGATGTGCTATGTGCCCCAGTATTGCCTGTCTTTGCACAGTCAATCCCAAGTTCTATTAACATCAGCTGTTTCAGGCACAAATACCTTAGGAACCTTCCCACCTTCCATTCAGATCATTGCAAGCCCTAAATGGCTTGGGACCATGTTACCTGAAAGGCCGCCACCTCCTGTATGGGCCTGCCCAATTTTTGACACTTTCTGGAAACCAAGGGTTTTGACATCTTCTGAAGCAGACCTTCTGTCTGTTGTGCCAATATCCAAAGTCAATGAGTCATCTCTACTATGCAGAATCCCTTCTGCTACAGAGTTCTGCCTTCAACCTATACAGTTCATCATTCAACAAATTTTGCAAGCCCTAAATGGCTCTGCCAAAGAGGGGGATATTTTTCAACATTATGATGCCTTTGGTTTCAAATATGCATGACCATTCCAAGCATTCCACCAATAAGAAACAGCAAACAGCAAATGGGATGCGCCAGGCAACTTATGTTCCACTAGGCATTCCGTGATTTCAGAACCTGATGATTTTAACTATAAATACATAAACGAATAAATAGTAACATCTCAAAGTTTACGTTTTGTTCATTTGATTATATGTAAGCTGCTCATGGAGGTTTTTGGCTGAGGAGATGATATATGCTGGACATACAGGAACATGCTTGTTTTCCAGACCTTGGCTTTTCCTGGACATTTCTCAGCTGTCTGATGCCACTTGTTGCCTAATTTAATAACACTGTGCACCCCAATATATTCAAGGAGCATTCGGTCCACACTGAGCAAGAAATAAGCCAATCTGTGCAGAAGCCCCACCTGTTTTCTGTGATATGCAGAGCTGGCATTAAGGGTAGGCAAGGTCAGGCATCTGCCCAGGGCCCACACCCCAACAGGAGCCCACAGACAAGAGCCCCTGGACTTGCTCCTCCTCTTCACCATTGCAGCCTGCTTGCTCACTTGCTCCTCCAGCCCGGACAATAGTGGTGGTGAGAAGGAGGAGCAGTAGATGCCACGGCCTACTTGCTCACTGGCTCTCTGCCTGTTGAGCACGCAAGTGAGAAAGAGGATCAGGAGCAATACCAGCTGGTGACAATGGTGACGAGGAGGTAGACTCACAGGGGGGGGGGGCGGACGGTGATTTGCCCAAAGGCCCCATGACATATGGAATGGCTACAGCCAGGCCACCAATGGTGCAGCCACCCAGCACGGGACAGTAAGAAATAAGGTGGGGGAGTTTAAAAAAGGTCTGCATAACTCCTTTGGAGCTTTGTGAAAACTCTGAATGCAGATCTCTGCCTTCAGCCTATACAGTTCAGCTATTCTTTAGACGGCATTATTTCCCTGCCTACACTCGGCTCTATTCTTAGGGCTTCTTCATTCCTGTGAAAGTTGGCTGCCTCCCCCAGAATGCACAGTGCTGCTTTTTTGGCTTTGTGAGGCTGACTGAAAGGCAGGCAGCTCATGGCGTCCTCCTGCCCCACCTCTGACACCAGGCCATCAGAAAACAATCAGCCGCATGAGGCCGGGTGAGCACCCACTGCTCCATGACGTGGTCACGCCGACCTCCAGAATGTCATGTCTGAGAACAGGCCTCAAGCTAAATAACATTCCTTTGGCACAGGCTCCCGTCTTCTTTTGTTCTGTGACCTGGAAAAAAAGTCACCGTGATATATTCTATACTTTCTATATAAAAAACCACACACACATATACACAGTTTAGAAAAATGGCTTTAACACCTCATTAGTTTTGCTATTCAGGCAAGATTCTTGCAGCCAGATCCTAGGCATGTTTACCTTGACATAAGTCCCACTGCACTCAGTGTGATTTACTCTCAAGTAAGTGTGCAATCTTCAGCAAAGGAGATCGTTGCCTTGTCGTGGTGCTGGAGCTTGAGCACCTCAATGACATCATGAGCTAAACCGTGAAGGGACACCCAAGACAGGAAGGTCATGGCAGAGAGGTCAGACTAAATATGATCCCTGGGGAAGGAAACGGCAACCCACCCCAGTATTCTTGCCATGAAAACTACATGGATCAGTACAACCAGAGATATGTCGGTATACCATCGGAAGATGGGACTCCCAGGTCGGAAGATGGTCAAAATGATACTGGGGAGGAACAGAGGATAAGTTCAACTAGCCCCAGATGTGATGATGCAGCGAGCTCAAAGCCTAAAGGACGGCTAGCGGCCGGTGGTGCTGGCGGTGAATGACGAATCCGATGTTCTAAAGATCAACACACCATAGGAACCTGGAAGGTAAGATCTATGAGCCAGGGCAAATTGGATGTGGTTATTGGGGAGATGTCAAGATTAAATATAGACCTTTTGGGTGTCAGTGAACTGAAATGGTCCACTTCACATCAGATGACCACCAGATCTACTACTGTGGACAAGAGGACCACAGAAGAAATGGAGTAGCCTTCATAATTAATAATAAAGTGGCTAAAGCAGTGCTTGGATACAATCCAAAAAATGACAGAATCATCTCAGTTCGAATTCAGGGTAAGCCATTTAACATCACAGTGATCCAAATATATGCCCCAACCACAGATGCTGAAGAAGCAGAAGTAGATCAGTTCTATGAGGATCTGTAGCACCTACTGGACAGTACGCCAAAAAAAGATGTTATCTTCATTACAGGAGACTGGAATGCTAAGGTGGGTAGTCAAACGACGCCTGGAATTACAGGCAAGCATGGTCTGGGAGAACAAAATGAAGCAGGACATAGGCTGATAGAATTTTGCCAAGACAAGTCACTGTGCATAACAAACACTCTCTTCCAACAACCTAAGAGACGACTTTATACATGGACTTCACCAGACGGTCGACACCGAAATCAGATTGACTACATCCTTTGTAGCGAACATCTATGCAATTGGTAAAAACAAGACCTGGAGCTGACTGTAGTTCAGATCATGAACTTCTTATTGCACAATTTAGAATCAGACTAAAGAGAATAGGGAAGACCCACAGAGGAGTTAGATATGAGCTCACTAATATTCCTCATGAATATGCAGTGGAGGTGAAGAATAGATTTAAGGGTCTAGATTTAGTAGATAGGGTCTCAGAAGAACTATGGACAGAAGTTCGCAACATTGTTCAGGAGGCGGCAACAAAAAACGTCCCAAAGAAAAAGAAAACCAAGAAGGAAAGATGGCTGTCTGCTGAGACACTGGAAGCAGCCCAAGAAAGAAGGAAAGCAAAAGGCAACAGTGAGAGGGGGAGATATGCCCAATTAAATGCAAAATTCCAGAGGTTAGCCAGAAGAGATCAGGAAATATTTTGAAACAAGCAATGCGCGGAAGCGGAAGAAGATAATAGAATAGGAAGGACAAGAGACCTCTTCCAGAAAATTAGAAACATCGGAGGTAAATTCCAGGCAAAAATGGGTACGATCAAAAACAAAGATGGCAAGGACCTAACAGAAGCAGAAGAGAGCAAGAAAAAGTGGCAAGAATATAGGGAAGATCTGTATAAGAAGGATAATAATATCAGGGATAGATTTGACGGTGTAGTCAGTGAGCTAGAGCCAGACATCCTGAAGAGTGAGGTTGAAAGGGCCTTAAGAAGCATTGCTAATAACAAGGCAGCAGGAGATGACGGTATCCCAGCTGAACTGTTTAAAATCTTGCAAGATGATGCTGTCAAGGTGATGCATGCCATATGCCAGCAAATTTGGAAAACACAAGAATGGCCAACAGATTGGAAAAGATCAACTTATATCCCCATACCAAAAAAGGGAAGCACCAAAGAATGTTCAAACTACTGAACAGCGGCACTTCTTTCACATGGCAGTAAGGTAATGCTCAAGATCTTGCAAGGTAGACTCCAGCAATTCATGGAACGAGAATTGCCCGATGTACAAGCTGGGTTTCGAAAAGGCAGAGGAACTAGAGACCAAATTGCCAATATCCGCTGGATAATGGAGAAAGCCAGGGAGTTTCAGAAAAACATCTATTTCTGTTTTATTGACTATTCTAAAGCCTTTGACTGTGTGGATCATCACAAATTGTGGCAAGTTCTTGGTGGTATGGGGATACCAAGTCACCTTGTCTGCCTCCTGAGGCAGACAATCTGTATAACGAACAAGTAGCAATGGTAAGAACAGACCACGGAACAACGGACTGGTTTAAGATTGGGAAAGGAGTACGGCAGGGTTGTATACTCTCACCCTGCCTATTCAACCTGTATGCAGAACACATCATGCGACGTGCTGGGCTTGATGAAGCCAAGGCTGGAGATAAAATCACTGGAAGAAACATTAACAATCTCAGATATGCAGATGATACCACTTCGATGGCTGAAAGCGAGGAGGAGCTGAGGAACCTCATGATGAAGGTGAAAGAAGAAAGTGCACAAGCTGGGTTGCAGTTAAACCTCAAAAAAACCAAGATTATGGCAACCAGCTTGATTAATACCTGGCAAACAGAGGGAGAAAATGTGGAGGCAGTGACAGACTTTGTCTTTCTAGGCACAAAGATTACTGCAGACGCTGACTGCAGCGAGGAAATCAGAAGACGTTTACTTCTTGGGAGGACAGCAATGACAAATCTTGATAAAATAGTGAAGAGCAGAGACATCACACTGACAACAAAGGTCCGCATAGTTCAAGCAATGGTATTCCCCCTTGTAACCTATGGCTGCGAGAGCTGCACCACAAGGAAGGCTGAGCGAAGGAAGATAGATGCTTTTGAACTGTGGTGCTGGAGGAAAATTCTGAGAGTGCCTTGGACTGCAAGAACATCAAACCAGTCCATACTCCAGGAAATAAAGCCAGACTGCTCACTTGAGGGAATGATATTAAACGCAAAACTGAAGTACTTTGGCCACATCATGAGAAGACAGGATACCCTGGAGAAAATGCTGATGCTAGGGAAAGTGGAAGGCAAAAGGAAGAGGGGCCGACCAAGGGCAAGATGGATGGATGATATTCTGGAGGTGACGGACTCGACCTTGGGGGAGCTGGGAGTGGCGACGGCCGACAGGAAGCTCTGGTGTGGGCTGGTCCATGAAGTCACGAAGAGTCAGAAGCGACTGACCGAATAAACAACAACAACAACAAGTGTGCAATAGGATTGCAGCGTGTAGCCAAGCCTTATCCCTTTCTTTTTTACTCTAGAGTAAGTGCTTGCAGGCCCAATTCAGATTGGTACCACAGTGCACCAGGAGGGGAGGATTAAACCTTCCCACATTCACACCCATTTGCTTCCTGAAATTCTCTTCCCCATCCACCCACCCTGACAAGAAAAAGAAAATAGCCTCCACAGATGCTGGTGAAGACTTTTTTTCCTTATTTCCACCCCAACACAGGGGAAGGGATTTGGGGAAGCAAACAGTCAGAGGGGGAGGGAAGGTTTAATCCTCCCCTCCTGGTGAGTGGGAGTCCAGCTCTGAATTGGGGCCTCATGCACTTACTCTAGAGTAAAAAAAAAGATAAGTTTCAGCTACAAACTATGCAATTAATGCAATGTGCAGTTTGATCCTTAGATGGGTACACAGCTGGAGTTGCAGATGGTTTGCAACTGTGTGCTATTCCTCATAGTTTCTCGTAGATTCTCTGTAGGCAGAAGCTCTTTTCATACTTCTCCTCCAGGCATAGATTGAATGTGTGAAGGTAGGAGGGGGTTACACCACAGGCTCTGCCCCTATTACTGCTTCACCGCACCCCTGTGCATTGGCCCAAAAGTTTGAAAAGGGGCACTTATGAGCATACAACGGTATGTGCATACAACTGTATACACATAAGTGCTGCACGTGATTAGGAAGCGTGATCACGCAAGGCTCTTGATCATGTGGAGTATCTCCATACATACAGCTGTACACACATAAAGGTGTTCATTATCAGACCTTTGATTGTATACACAGCAAGGCAAAGGGTACAAAGGGCAAAGCAGAGCCCACAGGGCATCCTGGTATTAGGGGCAGAGCCGGCAGGATGTGGAGGGTGTGGTGATACAGGGAGAAAGGCCTACATGATCCTCCTCCCTCCTCCACATGTTGCCTCGTCACTTGGAGAAGAAGGTGTGAAAGGGGCTGGTGAGTTGTTCATCACATGCATTTCAATGCATGCAGAAGATGGTATCTGGCACAGAATCCAGGGATTAGCAGAAGAACAGAAGAAGAGCCATGCTGGATTAGACCAAAGGTCCATCTAGTCCAGCATTCTGTTCACACAGTGGCCAACCAGCTGTCGACCAGGAACCCACAAGCAGACACGGGTGCAACAACTCCATCCCGCCAATAGTCCCCAGAAACTGGTGTACATAGGCTTACTGCCTCTGATACTGGAGGTAGCACATAGCCATCAGGACTAGTAGCCATTGATAGCCTTCTCCTCCAGGAATTTGTCCAATCCCCTTTTTAAAGCCATCCAAATTAGTGGCCATCACTTCATCTTGTGGAAATGAATTCCATAGTTTTAACTACGCACTGTGTGAAGAAATACTTCCTTTGATCTGTCTTGAATCTGCCACCAATCAGCTTCCTGGGATGACCCTATTGGGTTCTAGTATTATGAGAGAGGGAGAGAAAAATGTCACATCTTTCATAGATATTGCACTGAGTGTGCTAGGAATGGCATGGAAGAGGTAATGGCCTTGAGGAATGAACAGAAGAAGAGAAGGCCAAAGGAAGGAGTCTGAGAAAGGAAGGGAAACCAGGTGAGCATGAATGGGCCAAGAGGAGAAATGCACATGGCTGGTGCTGAAGATGTTTTGGCTGTGCATCCCTAGTTTATTTTTAAAGCGTTCTATTTCTTCTTACAGTTGCAGCCTGTTGCAGAATGTCATGCCCTTCCTCCAGATAGGGATTGGGTGACAAGGAGCATTATAAGCTACCTCATAACAGATCTACACTGGCTGCCCATTAACTTCCTAGCACAATTCAAAGTGCTTGTTCTAATATATAAAGGTATTACTAGCCAGGCCCTGTGATACCTTCAGGAGCACCTTTCTCTTTATGAGCCCTACCACCCATCAAGGTTTGCTAGAAATGCCCTACCCCCATGTCCAGCTTGCCTGGCCATGGGGGTGGGGGGCGTTGCAGGTGAGGGGTTGAGTGGACTTGCTGGGCCACCATTGGCGGAACCGCCATGGTGCCACTGGGGAGGGGAGGGGTTGGAGAGGCCTTTTTACTCTCCGCACACACCCCCAAGTGCCTCTTGCTCACGCAGCTGCTGAGTGTGAGGCACACGCTCTGCAGCCCTGAAGAGGAGAGGCAGCGGTGGCGACAGCCCGATCAGCGGCAGTGAAGCCTCCCGGCGGCGCGTCTCCTCCTGGGCCAAAGATCGGCCAAAGTTTCTGCCGCAGCTGGGGCAGCATCTTCGTTTCGGTGGTGGCAGCCTCGACGAGGGCAGTGATGGCTGGCTGAGCACATGCTCTCCAGTCACAAGAAGGAGCGGCGAGGGTGGCGACGGCCTGATCGGAGGCTGGCAAGGCCTTTGCGGCCCCTCATTTTTCAGGCTGAGGAGCGGTGCCACTGGTGCCGGCTTGGTAGCTGCTCCTGCATGGGAGCAGCTGCTCATTTCGCACGCCGCCAGCAGCTTCGGGGCCAACCCTTTAAGGGTGGCCCCATTTTTTCTTCAAATAAATTGCCACAGATGCAGCCCCGTGCACACCGCAGATAATGGCTTTCCATCCTTAAGGAGCTTCTAGGGCCATTTGGCCCAATGTTTGGGTACAAGGGCCCCCAAGGAAGCAGGGGCAATATTGGGTTGCAGTCCCCCTGGGGGGTGTCCGCCCTTTTCGGGTCCTGTATCCCCAGCCATTTTGGAGGCCCCTTCTGACTCCTTCGGGGTGGGTGGAGACGGACAGCCGGCCCAGAGGCTTGGGAAACCAAACCCTTGCCAAATTTGCAACTTCTGAGCCCAACACGTTTGGGCAAGTTCCCTGCTCCGGCCCAGCTTGTTTGGGCACTGGGGTCATATCCCAGACAGTCCCCTGGTGAAGCCCCACTTTTCCAGGGTCTTAGCAGGCTTATTTCACCAGGTTGTTGTAAGGGGTTGTTCCTTGTTCACTTGGCAGGGCAGCGGCTTTAATGTTTGCTCTAAGGGCATGGTCTGGAAGAACACGAGGCTTCTGCTTTGCTGAAGCTAAGCAGGGTCGGGCCTGGTCTGTAACTGGATTTGTAGGGGGTTTCAGGTCTCTAGGCCTGTACTGAGACACACACACCCTTCCTTTTGTTTGTGTATTCCTTTACCTTTGTGATGGGTGGGTTGTCCTATGGGGCCAAGTCCCCCATCGTTTGTATAAGATGCCCCACAAGAAAGGGCAAGCAGGGGAAGGGCAAAGCACCCTCCCCACTTGCCAATAGGCATTGGAGGAGGCATGATTCTTCCTCTGTAGATGAGGCCCAGCTGGACTTACCTTAAACTGGGCTAGATTGAAGGCGGTGGGAAAAGACGAAGGGATTGTGCTTGCGCCCTTTGTCGGTTTCGAATGCGGTGGGGGGCTCCGGGCCCACAACAAACTTCTAGACAGACCCAGAGTAGCTTATTATTTTTTGTTACAGCACACTTGGTCATGATCAAAGCTTCCTCCAGCATGGCTCTGCTGCCGGTTTTGGGTCCGTTTCTTCTGCAGCTCTTGAAGGATCAAGTCATCCGGTGTCATTAGCACATTTGGATGCCATCAAAGCATCCTCCAGCTCAGTTCCTATTTCGAGTTCAAGATCTGCAGCTCTCACAGGACCAAGCCATCCCATGCCATTTGGTATAGTACGTGGTTTAGTGACATCTGAGCCGGCTTGCAGCCCTCTATGCCAATAATTACGGACTTAGGGCACTTTGGTAATTTTTACATCTTTTATAGTTTTATTCCACCTAGTGCCAGGTTAACTTTAGTGTTGGTGTCACAGGATTAACCCCCTCCCCTGCACCTGCCCTCTCCCAGTGGTGGAGCCATGCCAGGCTATTTATACCTTCGCCACGGTAAATCAGGATTTAGGTGCGAAGGGTCTTGTGCTTCCATGACCTGTGCTTACTTGCATGTAGTTCCATGACCTGTGCTTACTTACTACATGGGGCAGGGGTATTGATGGGGTGTATGTTCCCTTGCCCAATTGTACAATCCCATTCCACCTTAAGGAGGGAGGTCCTGATCTTTACGGTCTGTAAAGATAGGATTTCAATTGTTGGTACAACCACCTATCTGATGCTGTCTCCTGACAGCTACCAAAGAAGTTTCGAAGGAGGGAGCAGGTAGAGGTTCTCTTCCCCCATCCAGTGAATGGAAAGTAATGGAACAAGGCCTTCATATCGATAAACCAGGGACAGGAAGGCTGGCACGAAGTAATAGCCCTATCCAAAAGGGCCCTCTCCAGTTGGAACTAAGCTCCTCATATGGCTTTGTAGTGGTTCTGTGGCAGGAGGATACAGTATGCTTTGTAACTTGCATTTTAGAAAGATTCTGGGTTTCAATTCATTCCAGGGCTAGTGTCAGGCCACTTTTCTCTGAATCAGATATTTATCTACAGACAGTAGGTATATTTGGTTAAATTTATATTTAAGGATACAGCATGCAGGTTGCTAAGTCGGTATGTGGCCTTGTTTGTTCTTACTCTGTGAGCACCTTCAGAGCAATAGCGCCTACAGGATGCCTGGGGGACAATGCAGGTTGACCTATACAGGTGCTGTCATGATGTTACACTTCATGCCCTTTAGGGAGTGGCGGAGTCCTTATTTCACCAGCATAGTCTGTCCTGTGCTGGCCTTTGGTGGAGGCTATGCTGTACCACAATTGGGGTTAGGCTCCCACACCATTAGTTACACCCTCCCCCCAGAAGAGGATTTAGGTTGGGTTTTAATTTTCTGGAGATTACCAATGTTTCCTTTTCAGGAACACAAGTTCATCTTCAACGTAGAGCTGCAGATGTACTATGACGCCTCTAGTTGGCTGGGTTTCGGGTCAATTTATGGGATCATTGGGTGTGTAGTGCCACACCCAAGGGTTTGCCCTCTGATCTCTCGAGATCCTGTTATTCAAACTTCTTTTATATATGGCACTGCCTATGCGGGCCGATTCAAGGCTTCATGTCCATTCTTAAATTCCTTGTGTGAGAAGGGGCAGGCCTCCATTCATGTCATTACAACATAGTCCTCCCGCAATTCGAACGTTATGGATCAGGTAGTAGTGTTGAATTTGCACCGCCGCCTGTGTAATATCTGTTTTCTCATGAGGCATATAAATAACGGGTAGACCGCCCGTGCCAACATTTTGGATGCCAGCACTTCTAGAGACCATGCTAAGAGGCTCTCATTATGTATTTAGTGTCGTGTATTTAGATAGGGTAACCCATGGTGCACTTCACTGCTCACAGGACAAGGGCCTCCCATACCTGGGTTGATAGGGAGCCCTGGGCTTTTTGCTCTCGCATTCAGCTGCAGTAGTCGTAGCCTTCCCAGTAGTTTACAGTTATGGTCTTGTGTCCATTCCTAGAGTGTGGGACTTCCCTGATCAGCATCTCTTTTCTTGTCCTTACTGTTATTTTTCCTTCGATCAGTGAAATGGACGTGAACCCGTGTGTGTGAGTGCTCATGTCTGGACACAGCATGGTGTTATGGGCTGGTCGGAGAGCTTATCGGCCAGGCTGCAGATCCCAGAGCAGACTGTTCCAGTGTGCATGTGTTAGTGGTTTGATCTGCAAGATGCTGGATTTCTTGAGCTTTCTTTCCACCAGGTGTTCTTAAGTTCTCTAGTTGTTCTTCGGACCTCAGCCTTTGCACTGGCGTGGATTTTTTTCTTAGTGGCGCAGCTGATGTCTTTTTGCCATATTTGGAAGGCTTTCCTTTTCTGATCAATAATATGTTCAATCTCCCTATCATTCTCATCAAACCAATCCTGATGTTTCTTAGTTTGGTATCCGATAGTTTGTTCACAGGCTGTGATAATGGAGGTCTTCAGTTTATTCCAGTGTTCCTCAACATTTTCAGGGGTTTCCATAGATAGATGTTCCTTGAGAGTTGTTTGAAAGCAGGCTCGCTTAATAGGATCTTGAAGGGCTTGGGTGTTGATTTTACATCTTAGTTTTCTTCCTTGGAGCCTACATTGAGGGACAATCTTAATGGCCATCGCAGAATGAATTAATCGGTCTGTCCAGCAGTTGTCAGCTCTCGTCATGGCTCTAGTGAGGAGTACATCACAACGATCTCTAGCACGGACAATTACATAGTCTAAGAGATGCCAGTGCTTCAACCGAGGATGCTTCCATGATGTTTTAAATTTATTTTTCTGGTGAAAGAGTGTGTTGGTAATAACAAGATTATGCTCTGCACATTTAGTCAGAAGTAAAATTCCATTCTGGTTACTATTGCTGACTCCTTCTTTCCCAATGATCCCCGACCACAAATCAAAATCGCACCCAACTCTTGCATTGAAATCACCCAGGAGGATAATTTTATCCTCCTTAGGTATCTCTGATAAGATGGTGTCCAGCTGGAAGTAAAATTTTTCTTTGATGCCTTCATCAGCATCTAATGTTGGTGCATAGGCACTTAAAATAGTTGCCTGCTGGTTTTTGGCAAGTTTTATTCAAAGAGTTGAGAGTCGTTCATTAATGCCAGTAGGAACTTCTGACAAGAGCTTCATAAGATCATTTTTAATAGCAAAGCCTACTCCATGTATTCATCGTTCTTGTTCAGGCAGTCCTTTCCAGAAGAAGGTATAACCTCCTTTTTCTTCCTTCAGTTGTCCCTCTCCTGCTCTTCGGGTTTCTTGGAGTGCTGCTATATCAATGCTAAAACGTCTCAGCTCCCTTGCAATGATGGCAGTCCTGCATTCAGGGCGTTCACTCTCTGTATTGTCCAGCAGTGTCTGTATATTCCATGTTCCAAAGTTCATTTGTCCTTTGCAACCGCTGGCTGGTGACCCCACTGGACGCGGTAATCTAGTCAGGGAGGAGATAGGCAGACTAGGTTTAGGGCACCTTTTCTAGCCCCCTCCCCATACGGGGTGAGCAGAGTGGATCCTAAATAGGACTGCTCAGTCATGTGGATACAGCTGCCGAACTATTCAACTGCCTCGGTCCTTGAGTCAGGACAACTGAATCTGTATCCACCACCCATGTGCCAGTCCATGACTAGGGGCTTCCGGATTTCACAGTCCTGCCCCCGTTGCCATTTGCCGATCGCCATGGGACTTTTGGTTGGTTAGGTGGATTGGAAGACGCCTGTGCGTGAATTTGTTTTATGTGTGGAGATCAGTGCACAATGATCAACACACAGTCTTCACAGAAAAAGGCACTAATCCAATGGCATGAATAACATGACGATTGGTAGTCCTTTATCTGTTACAGCCTTCATCCGCCTTCACAGCCGTTGTAACATACATCTTGTTATCTTCCGCCTGTTCTGCCGTTGAGGACTTTCTTGGATTGTTCTTTGTCTGGTTCCTCCCACTTGACCTTACCGCCATGGGTGTCCCTGCTGGGAATACATAACTCCTGACAGCTTCGTTCACAGGGTTCACTGGAACACATAAGCCCACTTACCACAACAAGGCGACGATCCAGCGAGTGAGGATCCAGGTCCATGATGCATGGGGCTTTTTTAATGCCACAAAGGCCATCTACAGACCAACAAATCATGGTAAAAACCCCTTATGCTCAATAGATGGTGCCAAACTTCTAAAGGACAAAAAGTCCATTGCACTGCATTGGAAAGAGCATTATCACAGCCTGCTTAACCATAACTCTATTGTGGCTGATGAGGTCTTCTTGCAAATTCCACAAAAACAAACCAGAGATGAGCTTGCAGTATCCTCTAGTTTGGAGGAAGTCAGTAAAGCCATCAACCAAATGAAAAATAACAAAGCTAGTGGACCCGATGGGATCCCTGCTGAAGTTTTTAAAGAAGGTGGGCCTGAAGCTACACAACAGCTTCACAAGCTCACTGAAAAAATCTGAATGAGGGAGGAGATCCCAGCAGACTTCAGGGATGCCATAATTATCACTCTCTTCAAAAAGGGCGTTAGAACAGATTGTGGAAACTATCGAGGCATCTCCCTTCTAGCTACGGCAGGCAAAATCCTGGCAAGGATCCTCGCAGACTGCCTTTTATCTATCTCAGAAGATGTCCTCCCTGAATCCCAAAATGGCTTCCGCCCCTCCAAGGGGACAGTGGATATGATCTTCACCACATGACAGCTCCAAGAAAAATGCAGGGAGCAAAACCAACCTTTGCATATGGTGTTTATTGATCTGACTAAGGCCTTCGACACTGTAAACCAAACTGCTCTCTGGACCATCCTTCTGAAAACTGGATGTCCTAATAAATTTGTGAACATCTTGCAGCTCCTCCATGACGACATGACGGCAACAATTTTGGATAACAATGGCTCTCAAAGTGATCCATTTAAAGTGGGATCACGCATTAAACAGGGATGTGTCATTGCTCCAACCTTATTCGTTATCCTTATCGCTATGATTCTACACCTTGTTGAAGGGAAACTTCCCACTGGTGTAGAAATCATATATCGAACAGATGGAAAACGTTTTAATCTCAGTAGGCTGAAAGCAAAAAGTAAGGTAATTACAACCTCTGTCAAAGAACTTCAATATGCTGATGATAACGTAATCTGCGCACATTCAGAGGAAGATCTCCAAACTATCATAAACATCTTCACAGACGCATATGAAAAGCTCGGCCTCTCGCTTAACATCAAAAAACCCAAAGTGCTTTACCAGCAAGCACAAACCAATCCCTCTATAGCACCATCAATCCAGCTTAATGGTGTGATGCTGGAAAATGCTGATCACTTTTCTTATCTTGGCAGCCATCTCTCCACAAAAGCTGACATCGACGCTGAAATTCAGCATCGCCTGAGCTCTGCAAGTGTAGCATTCTCCCGAATGAAGAGTAGAGTGTTCGAGGATCAGGACATTCGCAGGGAGACTAAAATGCTTGTTTACAAAGCCATTGTACTACCGACCTTGCTGTACACCTGTGAAACATGGACCATCTATAAACGCCACTTCCAACTTCTCGAAAGATTCCATCAACACTGCCTCCAAAAAATTCTGCAAATTACTTGGGAAGACAGACGGACTAATGTCAGCGTACCGGAAGAAGCAAAGATCACCACCATTGAAACAATGATTCTCCAACATCAACTTCACTGGACTGGCCATGTTGTTCGAATGCCTGATCATCGTCTCCCAAAGCAGCTACTTTATTCACAACTTATGAATAGAAAACGGAATATTGGTGGATAGCAAAAGAGATTTAAAGATGTTCTCAAAGCTAATCTAAGAAAATGTAACATAAGCATTGAGAACTGGGAAGCTCTAACCCATGAGCGTTCCAACTGGAGGTCAGCCTATATTAAAGGAGCTATGGACTTTGAAGAAGCACGAGTACAGGGTGAAAGGGAGAAATGAACTCAGTGGAAGGCATGTCAAGCAAACCCTCACTGTGATCGCCTTCCACCTGGAAACCTATGTCCTCACTGTGGGAGACTGTGTAGATCCAGAATCGGCCTTTACAGCCACTTGCAGACCCACTGTTAAGACTCTACTCTTGGAAGACAATCTTACTTGGTCACGAGTGATCGCCATGACGATGATGATGATGATGATGAGTGTTTTGATAGGCGCAGCATGCAGTGCGAGCGCCTCCTTCCCACCCCATTCCATCATGGCTTGGGTACGTGTTCCCCTCCAGGTTCTGGCGCTGCATCTAGGAGGGAACAATCTGTTGGTATGAAAGGCAAGGACCTCATCCTGTGTGCCTTGGCCAATTCTCAGGTCATATGGCACAGTTGGCCAGTGATAACAATCACTGGCCCTGCTTGCTTCCTCAAATTAATTGGAAGAATGTTTGGAATTTGAGGGCCATGGAAAGAGACCATCGGAAAGTGAATGGGGGACGGCATTGGGTTATATCAGAATAGAGATGGGATCATCTCTCATCTGGAAATTATTATGATGCAGGTGGAGCCTTATAGACAGGACCTGTCCGATTTTGCAATGACAAATTTTGTTGGATCGGCTAAGGGGCCTGAGAGAAGTCCTTCAGTGGGGGGGGAGTGTGACTAAGCATTAGGCTTGTCACTCCCGGTGGCTGCTAGGATACAGGCTTCTGTGTGTGACATACCATCCAGGGCAGGGCCCGAATTCCAGGCATCCCCTTTCCCCAGATATCCTTTATGACTCTGGAGATTATGGCCATTAATTTGCACCTCTCCTTCTGAGGCGTCATTGTTCTATGTGGCTGCCTTAATGGCTTTCTTTGGGGCCCTCAGAATCTCCAAGCTGGGCTGGGCATCCAGATATGATGCAACTGATTGGGCCCTGAGATACTTGACACCCAAGCACAATATGATATTGTCCGGATTTGGCTCAGGAAACTTAAAAACTGACTAATTAGCTAGGAGCGCAGAAGTGTTCCATCTCCCTACGCTGATAGCGGAGTTATGCCCCGTCAGGGCATTAGCTGCTTTCCTGAATCTAATGGGATGGTAGATAGCCCAGTCTTTTTCCTCGGATGGTTT
This sequence comes from Heloderma suspectum, assembly GCF_057233095.1. Classification (NCBI taxonomy): domain Eukaryota; kingdom Metazoa; phylum Chordata; class Lepidosauria; order Squamata; family Helodermatidae; genus Heloderma; species Heloderma suspectum. The sequence goes on from NC_139461.1 coordinate 260,160,253, forward strand.
CCCTCCATTTAACTATATCAATTTTGGACTGTTACTAAGCTGGCACTGAGCACTCTCTTTCTAGGAAATCCAATTCAGGACACATTCTTTCAGCATTGGGGCTGCTCCTACTGCTTCAGGTTTTTTCACTGGCTCACGTGAAGGCAGTGGGCAAGTGGTGCCCCAAGGCCTTCAGGACTTACATGTGGGCTTTTTCTTGATGCCAGGGAATTGTCTCTCCTTTTCTGTTACCTACTGTTCTCCTTTATCTCCTTTAGATCAATTGAATGGTTGTGAACCCATGCGTGTGCTCATGTGATCACAGCATGGTGTTCTGGGATGGTCGGAGGTCTTAGGTCAAGCTGTGGATCCCAGCCTGGATGGTCTCAGTGTGCCCATGTTCGGGGGCTTGGCAGACGTGGCATGCGGTGAGAGCACCCTCCCCACTCTATTCCATCAATGTGAAGTGCATGTCCTCCCGCAGGTTTTGGTGCTGCATTTAGGGGGGAATGACCTGGCTGTGTGAAGGCAAGGACTTCATCCTGCAGGCCTTGGCCAATTCCAAGTTATCCAGCATTGTGAGCCAGGGATAACTATAATTGGCCTTGTGTGTTCACAAGAATGAAGTGTGGAATGTTCTGACCCAGAAGGCCATGGAAAGGGCCTGTCAGAAAGTGGATTGGGAAATAGCCGGGGATAACTATAATTGGTCTTGTGTGTTCACAAAATTGAAGTGCGGAATGTTCTGACCCAGAAGGAAAGGGCCCGTCAGAAAGTGGACTGGGAAATACCCTTGGGGCTATACAAGCACGGTGATGGGATCATCACTCACCAGGAAATCATCTGGACAAGGAGGGAGCTTTATAAAAAGGATGGTGTGCACCTGTCTGATGCTGGGATGGACATATTTTTGTCAGATCTGAAAAGGGGCCTGCAAGACATTCTTCAGGGCAGGTGGGGGGAGTTTGACAAGCAATAGGCTTGTCACTCCCAGTGGGAGCTAGGATGGGCAAGGGGGAATGAGCTTAGGGATGGTGAACATTCAGAGGCACTGTTATGGTGACAGGTGATGCCTGAGGCTTCCCGAATGGGTTTTGCAGCTCAGTGGGGGGATAAGGGTTGCCTGTGAGATTGACTCACCTCACTCACCCAGGAGCTTTGCAGCCTGGGAGGGGGTGACAGGGGTAGTCTACCTTCCCCATAAGGGGTAGTCCTGAGGGCGGCGATGCTGTCACGCCACTCCTCAGGCTGTGTATGTTTTCGCCCACTGTAGTGCCAGCTAGCAGCTGGCACAGTTCAGTGCCCGTCCTAGGTTTCCCCCTTGGCAGATATTTCAATTAATGTGGCCCAATTTCAATCCAAGCACTTGCGTCTGTCTCTTTATTACCCCTCTCTGCTTGCAAAGGTCCTGCACTGGGTTTCATTTGCAGGACCTTTTTTTATGGTGGCCCCACAGTTGCTGAATTCCTCCCTTAAAGAAACTCAGTGCTTCCACGAAGCACTATGATATATTCTTATTTCAGCAGGCTTTTGTTGTTGAATGGAAATAACAGCTTTTATTGGTTCTCATTGTATTGATCAGATTGTATTTTACTAACTTTTAGCCTCTTTTAAGAAAAGTGGGGTATATTTTACAAGAAAATAAATACAATGGAGCCACTTTTGAAAACCTGTCACTATTACGGTGAAAGAGTGAAACTTATCTGTTTCTCAAAGCATCTATTCATATTCCTCTAGCCATGTATGCTTTCTATCCATGATTTTCCCATGTTTTCTCCTGCCAACACACCACTGCTTTCTAAAGATTTGCAAGGTTTACAAACCTTAAATACTGCATTCATGATTAAACATATGTTATGTGATGTGCTCTAGTTAGGAAAAGGAAAAGTTCCTCTTGTGCAAGCACCAAGTCATTACTGACCCCTAGAGGGATGCTGTTTTTCCTCGGCGTTTTCCTAGCAGACTGTATAGTGGGGTGGTTTGCCATTGCCTTCCCCGGTCGTGACTACCTTTCCCCCAGCAAGCTGGGTACTCATTTTACTGACCTCGGAAGGATGGAGGGCTGAGTCGACCTGAGCCGACTACCCGAGGCCTGGCTTCCGCTGGGATCGAATTCAGGTTGTGGGGAGAGTTTCGGTTGCATTACTGCCGCCTACCACTCTGCGCCACACATTCTAATGAGACTCACACACTCACTTATAAGGAATCTTTAGACGTTGGCAATAGAGCATCTATAGTTAAGAAGGCGATTCCCACCTAAAGAGATCCCACTCAGACACTGTTGCAGAGGATAACTCTACAATGTCACATTTATTGGGGTTTACAAAGATTCAAATACACAAGCTGCTCTTGGGGGAATGAGTTGAGCAAATGGATTGAACACTTAAGACCAACTGGGGATGTTCCAGCCTTCACCAAGTAATTCTTTGGTGGGGAAATTAGCTGCATTCTTGGTGAAGCTGAGCTCCAGGCCTAAAAACAGCTTTCAAGACTGTGGGAAGGAGTATCTTCAAGGCCTGAAGCCTACACACACAGAGAGAGAAGGGAAAGCAGGGGTGGAGGCTACCATTTGTAGTAAGAACCTCTAAAAGCAATATACCTTTCCTTGGGCTGAAGCCCTTTCCTGCAGACAGGAACTAGTGTGTGTTGCAATCCCTGGTCTCAGTTGAAGAGGAAGGAAAGCAGAGAGCCTTGTCTACGGGAGGCAAAGCACCCACTGTTGGCACCTTGCTCTGGCAAGCAAGGAGCTCAGTGATTTCAGCATGGAGCCTTTCCTCTGAGAGGAGAGACTCAGTGATTTCAGCAGCAATGTGGCACCATACCCCTGGAGGGGTGAGGCACCTAGTGATTTCAGCAGCATAGCCCCATACCTCTGGGAGGAGTGGGACTCGGGACTGCTCCAACCTAAGGGTTCTTATACAGTTCAGAGAAAGACAGTGACAACACAGCTCTGATGAGCCAGACACTGCTCATAGGCACTGGAAATGGTGCTACTTGCTATGGGAGAACAACTGAGTTGGACTTTCATCCCATATAACAAAAGAAGGTGCTTGGGAATGATGGCTGTACTAGCCATAAACAAAAGTTCAACTTACTATCTCTTACATCTTTTGTTAGAAGATGACCTTGCATGTTAATGACTGTCTTAAGGACAGGTGTCAAGGCTGGGGTTTAACAATGGGAGCATATTGCAGGTAGTTGACTAGGTAGCTTACCAGATGTCACTCTTGCTATCCAGCACACTCACGTTTTTGCTGAATTTTTACCCCCACCTTTGCCTTTGGGGAATGCATTTTAAGAAGTTCATTTGAAACTTCATTGCTTGATCTAGTCTTGCATGATGCCCTCAGCCCCATTCCTGTGCCTTTCTCCCACCTTTGCTGAGGCTGGAGATGAAGATGCCTGGATTTTTGGCTGTATCTCAAAATGGAGTCAGTACTGTTCACTCAAAAGAGAGCTACTTCGTAACACATGACAATGGACCAGCTTGTCAGAACAACGAGATTTTTTTTTAATGTAATTGTTGTTTCTGTAGAGAATTTTTGTGAACATTGCCCTTGCTGCCTGGGGATGATGGGATTTGTAGTTCATCACATCAGAAGGGCACTGACTTGGGAAAGGCTGTATTATATTATCCTGTATACTAACAGCAGACACATTCTCTGAGTGCTAATCCTTATTCAGCCAAAACAGCACAATCTACGTACAATAGGGAGGTATCAGCAAGCTTGAGGAAAGGCCAAGCTTTGCAGAAGTACCCCCCCAAAATAAACCAATGGGATGAGGGGGAATACCCCAAACCATCCCAATGAGCATGCTCAGTGGCCGTAGAACATGAAATGTCTGTTGTGGGGGTGGAAAACTGGGGAGGGGATCCCAGAAGAGGCTGGTTAGCTGGAATCTTGAACAGGATCACTCCACACTGCAACATTTTGCCACAGTTCCTATGTTATTATATCACTTCACATAATATACAGTGGTGTTAAATAAAGAAAAACCAACTTCCCCACCCCACAAGTCACTATTGCGATGATGAACTGCAATAAGGAGGTTGGCTAACTAGAATACAATGAAAATAAATGAAACAGATGGGTGGTGTAGGAGGGTAGTGAAAGAGAATGTGCTTTACAGTTCAGAGAAAATTTAAAGAGGAGACATGAAGGCGGAGCAAGAATGATAAATGAGAAGCTAGGAGGAGAAGTGATGGTGTCTAATGAAACCCGGGACCTTGGACTCCTCTGTCTCTGATCCCAAACGGCTTCTAACTCAAAGGCAATGTACTTAACATCTTTCTCTCTCACCTTTCCCAAGAATGAAACAACAAGAATTAATCATAGAGCCACTACCCCCTCTCCAGGGGTGCTGTGAAGATTAAAAATGCTCCTAAATATTTTGACACATTAGAAAACCCTTCTGTCATTATTACTGCTCTTGCCTATAGCAGCTGCTCACTATCTTGAGGCACCATAGCAGCATCTTGGATTGAAAGCAAAAAACAAACAAACCCTACTTTAAGCTTGCCTGGGAACTTGGGCACACCCTTTTAAGATTTCCGACAAATAGCAGCGCCTGATGTCATGCCACCAACTGCTTCTAAAAAGCCTTCTCAGTTTCAAAACTAGTTTGAAATAATCTTAGAGTAGTATAAGGGCTGCTGTTCACCAGAATCTGCAGACAACTGCCCATAGATGGTGGCGAATCACTGAAGCAGTGAAGGCTGGTGGCTCCTGGTTTCAGTCAGAACCAGTCAGAACTCTAAAGGAGCTATCCAACATGCTTCCACACTGTGGACAGCTCCTTTAGAGTTCTGACTGGTTCTGATTGAAACTTGGAGTGGATTCACTGCCCACTGACATCAGAGCCACCAGCCTCCACTGCACTGAAGAGAAGGTAGAGCCTTCTCAGTGAAGTTCCCTCAGGCCCTGGTCTGACTCTGGCTACCCAGGCTCACCATTGGATCCAGCTCTGAACAGGAAGGAGAATAAGAGGACTTTCTCTGTTCCAGACTTCCTTGAGCAACAAGGAATGTTGTATTAAATCGCATCTCCAATATTGTGTAAAGTCACTTCTTTGATGTTATGTAAAGTCGCTTCTCCGATCTGGCGAGGTTTAAGGAGCCTGTCATTACAAGCAGGGAGAAAGTGTCCAGAGAAGGAGAAAGGGGGTGGTGGAAGCAATAACTCTGCAACAGTTTTCTGGAATGGGGCAAAATGGGGGGGATGCTCTCAGGGGGATCCTTCAGATGCTGCACTTGAGAACTGGGGATTTTGGCTTCTCAAGGCAAAAGTGCACACATGGGGAAAAATGGAGTGGGAGCAATAACTCTGTGGCAGATTGCAGGAATGCAGAGAAATGAGGGAGGTGCTCTCAGGGGGAACTTTAAATACTGCACTCAAGGACTGGGGATTTTGGCTTCTTCAAGGAAATCTGCGCACATGGGGAAAAATTAGTTGCTGTCTATTCATAATAATGTAGCAGGGGGGAGCCTGGACATGGTCCAGGAAACAAGCCTCTCTCATTGGTTGAGCAGCCCCTACCCAGTTGATGATATTAAGTTCTGCTCCCCCCCACCCCACCTGGAAGTATGTTCCTTTGAAGCATGTGTGACCCCTGAAAACTGGATTTTAAAGGTATGGTACACTCGGCTTTTCTTGCTTCGTGTGTCCCTGATAGACCAATGCCGATTCCATGAGAATCCAGATAATACTCCAAAGCGCTTCTCATTCCATTGTTGTGAAGATCCCACCACCCACCCAGTATCAGTACCTTGGCTGGCATGGGCATGCCAGGACCCACTGGGGCTGACACCCAGTATCCTTTGTATTCCTGTAGTGCTGATTTAAGTGAGTTTAAAATGTGAAACTGCACAAACTCAAAGTATTTCTTTTCTTCTTTTTATCAGGTGTCGCAAACAGTTTGTATGTTTCTTTGCTGTCGGGAATGTAGAAGCAGTTGTAAAGCATGGCATGGCAGTAGATGGGGGAGAACAGAAATGTTTGTTGCCTGCTGCACAACTGAAATAATACACATGGCTATTTAAGGGGGGGGGCATAAGACCATCAAGAGCATCTCTACACCAGCCTACAATCCTGCATTTAAAAAGGGCCTTTCTGCTTCCATTTTAAATGCAGGATCACAATGGACTCCCTTTACACGCACTTCCTTTCTGTCAGGAGGTCACCCCTGCCGCCTTCTGAAATCCTGAGGTAGCCAGAATCAACACAAGATCATCATCAATAGGGCTCTTTTCCAAGGCTTTATTCTCATTCAGCCTAATGACGCTTACAGATGATAACTGCTTGATCTTACGAGTGAGACTTAAGAGAGCTGCCTACTCAGGGGTTCTAACCTTAGGAACCAGTTGATCTCCATTTGGAGGGGAAGGCAGAAAACCTCTGTACATATGGGCTAGGAGGAGAGAGTCCACCCTTTTCCCGGGGGGCATCGGGGCGCCGCTGTTGCTGTCACGCCAAGCGGGCTGCGTGCCTCCTCTCAGTGCCCGCCATCTTCCGTTTGACGCTGCGCCAGCGCCTAGCATCCAGAAACTGCTGTTGCGCCTCCCTCTCCCTGCCAGGGTCACTATCACTCTCAGGAATGTGTACTGGGAGGGGATCTCCCTCTGGCTGCTCCTCTGAACAGCACGCGGGTTCCTCTCCCGCAGTTTCTATCTCTTCCTCAGAATCAGAACTGCTTTGGGGCTCTCTGGGCTCCGATCCAACCCTGACACTTTCCCCCTCCTTCTGCCCCTCATCTGAGTCTTCCATATGTTTCATTGGTCTCACTCCTCTTCTTGTGGCATTTCCTTTTTCACGGAAGGAACTCAAGGGGAACACAAGCGGGGTAATTGGATAGCTCATTATTGCTGATCTTTTTAAAAATGGAACAAAGGTCATTTAGTACGGAAGTTGCCTGGAGCTTGATGATGTCATCTAAAGGGCCCGCAAACCTCCGTGAGTGAGCAATCTCAATTGCAGGATAAAGGCTCTGTGTGAAGAAGCCCTAAGTTCGGGGTCTCAGATCACCTAGCTGCACCACCGAGCGCAGAGGCTGCTCCTTGAGAAATGCAGGCCCATGAATAAGTGGACTTCCGGTCGGAGCCAATGTCGCCTTTGCAGCATGCTGCGGGGTTTCTGCAGGATGCTATCTCAAACAGCTTTTTAAAAGGTTGAAAAACCTTTTCATCTCTCCCCTGGAATGAAAAGTGGGGGCAGGAGCAGCTTTGGATTGAGTTTCAGAAGATTAGCTATCTCTGCATATTAGCAGGGGGGGCTGGACTCCGGAGCTAGTCTGCCAGAGCTTAATCATCACTCAAAGTTGTTTTGAACTTCCTATTTAAATAGGAGAAAATATGGCTGACGTGCTCCATTGTAGTTTATGGATTAAGAAACACCAGCAACATTTGAGGAATGGATTAAGGTATATCAACAACATCTGAGGACCTGCAAGATTTGTTTGAAGAGAAGGATGACTACATTAAGGCGAAAGAAAGGTTCTCCGCCTACCCCCCCCACACACACACACACACCTCCCTTGGCAAAGGCTCCGAGAAGCAAAAATACAGAGGAGTTACTTGCTTTGATAAAAACTTTGTCTTTGCAATTTGCCAAACAGGCTAAGAGACTGGATACTATTCAAAATTCCATCACTGCCCTGCAAGAGGCTGTGGATTTAATCAACACTTCTTGGCAAAAAATGGAGGCGAAGATTAAAGAGCTGCAAGATCGGGTGGCAGGGAATTAAATAACATCACAAGCTTTTTTCAACAATCTCTCTGTCAGAATCTCTCAACTGGAGGCTTCTGTATGCAGGGCAAATGTACGTATCATTGGTATTAAAAATTTACCTACCGATGTAAATTTGTCTACTTTTGTAGATAAGTTCCTGCATGAGATATTCCCTGTGCCATCTGATTTTGATATTGAGCAGGTATTCCATGTGTCAAATGCCAAAGGGACTGGTTATATGCTTATAGTTCAATTTGCAAGAATCTCCACAAAAAAATTATATCCTGCATTTGGCAAGAGAGGGTGGAAACCTTTTTTGGAAACAAGATAAAGTTATGTTATTTCCAGATTACACCAAAGAGGTTGCTGATAATAGAATGCAATTTACTAAGGCGAAAAATCTGGCAAAACAAATTAACTTACAATATCACTTAAAATATCCTGCTACATTTTGCATTTTTTCTGAAGGCCAGGTGAAGAAGTTTCTAAATCATGAAAAGTTGGAGGCATGGCTAAATGGAAAATCACGTGAGATTTCTGCTTCACCACCATGACCTGGAATCTACAAACATGTTTTGCTAATTGGTTATGTGTAATCTGGAAGAATCAGGCTAGGCCAGAGGTAATTGCTCATATATATATATGTGTGTTCTTTTTGTTTATCCTCTCTCATTTTTTTCTTTTCTCTTTCTCTTTTTTCTTTAAATCCTTTCTTTTTAAAATGGATATGATATACTGTACTTAAATTTACTGTCTGAGGGTAAATAGAAATGTACACACTCATTTATATATCTAGAACAAAATATATTAGTGATTGTTATAAGGTTGATTTTAAGATTTATTATCATATTATAAATATGATATTTATATTATAAAATTTATAATATTATAAAATTTATTAGTGATTTGTTAGTATTATTAATCCTTTTAAATCTTTCTTTTTTATTATTATTATTATTATTATTACTATCATTATTGGTTAGTAAGATTTTTGGCTGGTTAAATTGTTAAGCTTTAATATTATATGTTAGCTGAAGGGCAATATATGGTTACTGGAAATGAATTGTACGCCTGCTTCCTTACTATAAGACTGGTGATATGATATTGAAATGTAAGGTTGATTATTTATACTGTATTCAATTGTAATATTGCCAATGTTTTTTCTTTCTCTCCTTTTTTTTCCTTTTCCTCTTTCGTTATTGCTGTTATTCGTTATTTCGTTATTGCTCACCTAAGAATATTGTATTGTTGGGAAAGCGTAAAGATTAAAAAATAGAATAAAAAGTATTTTCAAAGAGAAATGCAGGCCCGTGAGAATTTGGGTGTGCAATCCTGTGGATCCCAGCATTGCCAACATGCCTCTTTGCCATCAGGGATAACAGCTGAATGAGCCTTTCACTTAGACCTAAATGGAAAAAAGAGGCCATTCTAAATGCCACAAGAAATAAACACCTCTGTTGCTTTAAAACTGCCTTTCTTTTCCCCTAAGACATTCTGTCCTTCCTGCTGCTCACACTGCAAAAGCAGTTGCCGATAGCTGCTGCTTCATCATGAAAAGCAGGAAGCTTTACAACTGTGATCAAGATGGCATCAGCAAGCCAAAGTGACACTCAGCAAGGCCAAGGGCCATGGGGTAGATTTCTGAGGAAGAAGCCCTAATATTTATAGCACTAAACAAACCAGGCTTCAGAGCAAGTGGCAAATGTCACAGGGAGAAGATCGATGCAATAGTTAATGGACACCGAAGAGCAATTAAATGGGTGTTGTGTTTGATAAATTATTAGTGGGGTTAAACACACACAGAAGGCATCACAGGCTGGCCTGCTCTGCAGCTAAATGAGTTAGGCAACACAATTTGAACCCCAATGATTAATGGTTATGAGCTCCATGGTTTGCTAAGTTGATGAGTCATTGGGAAGAAAAACCAAACTGGAATATTTTTAATTGGGTTATATATGTTTTGCCATCACAGTTGGTTAGGGGAGTACTTTTCATAGACTATACTGCTGCCATTTCAGCAGGGGTGTAGAACCTCAGGCCCAGGGGCCAAATCTGGCCTGTCTGGGTTCCCAATCCAGCCATCTGAAGTTCCCTGGATGGCCATGCCCCCTTCCCCTTCCCCTGGCCCCTCCTTTCCCTCAAATACCTATCATTTGGTAATTTCCCAGTTTTTATGCCTTTTTCCCCATTCTAAGAGGTTGAAAAGCTCTTTCAAAGTATCTATGGGTTAGTTACTCACAATAACTTTAAAATATGCTGATTTTTTTTAACATTTTGGCCCTGCCCCTTTTGACTTTGGTCCCTCCCATTTCACCTTCGGAGAGACTGCCAGCCCGCCTACCCACTTACCCTCTGCATCGGGTAAAAAGGGGTTTAAAAAGGAGTTTGCCCTGAGAGGCAAGGGCAAGCAGGAGGACAGGTGGTTGCTCCTGGGAGCCCCACGGGTTGCTCTTTCCCTGCAGCAATTGCTCCAGTGGGAGAGCAGGGTTATCGGGGCTGTCTGGAGCACCCGCCGTTGTGCCACTGGGCTCAGCAGGAGCTCCAGAGAGCCCCAGGAGATTGGGAAACCATCTCCTAACACAGGAGTAGGCCACAATATTTTGGACTACAACTCCCAGAAAACCCAGCCAGCGTGGTCAGGGAGTATGGGAGTTGAAGTCCAAAATACCTGTAGGGTGCCTGGTTGCCTGCCTGTGTCCTAACAATTAGGTCCCAGGAAGAGAACTCCATCAATCATTCTGGCCTGTTAGGCTAACAAAACAACAGTCAGCTAGAAACCGTAACTGTGACAATGAGATCCAGTGAATGGAAGCAGAAGCTAAATACAAAAGGGGCACACACTTGCTTCCCCTTCCTGCTACATGGCCAAATGGATGATGACTTCTCCATCGCTAGGAGCCAATCTACATGGAAATGGGTTTTGAGGCGGTTCTGTTTAAATATGGATTTTCATGAAATTGGGTTAGCCCCTCCTGGGGCAAACAGTAGCCAGTAATGTGCTGTATACATTTAAAAAATCTGTTTGCATGAGGCAAACAAGTAGAACTGAATGTCATCAAATGGGTAGGTGCGGGGAAGTGGGGAGGCTTGCTCTCTGTCACCTCTCCCCCTGCCCCCTCAGTGAAGCTTTTAACATTAGTAAGGCTCTGCATACCTTTGCACTTGCGTACATAACAGCCTCATTATGCTCCCCTCCCCACTCCTGCTCAGTGAATATTTAAAGGAGCAGGCAGCAACTGAGCGCAGGGCCGAAACAGCATCCTTTCAAAACAGCAAGGTGGACTCCCATTCCTAAGGCAATGAGTTATCTCTGGGTAGACATAAGCCCCTGCCCCATGCAGCTCTTCCCTTCCATGCCACTTCCACCAGCACGCACTGAAGCCAGCTGAGGTCACATGGACTCCCAAACTGCACTGAAGCTGCTGTGAATGGAAAACGCCACTTCAACTAGAGTGTTTGTTTTTTTAAAAAACAGATTTAGGGCAAGAAATGCCACATTAGTTATGGGGAGGGGAATATATCATCTGAAACACTCAACTTGGGGGAGGAGCAGAACTGGAGTAAAAACCTGGTGTAGATGAGCCCCTGAATACATGAAGCCTCTCCATCCCACATTCTTTGCCCCAAAATTGTCTTAATATTGTGGAAAAATCTAATGGTAGAGTTCTGAAGTCTTACTAGAAAGTTAGGTTTGCAGAGTCCAGTCCTGAAATCTGTCATCAAGTGACATTTGAATCTGACAGCTTGAAAATTAGCTTTAAATTTGTTGTTGTTCAGTCGTTAAGTCATGTCCGACTCTTCGTGACCCCATGGACCATAGCACGCCAGGCCTTCCTGTCCTCCACTCTCTCCCGGAGTGTGCTCAAGTTCATATTCATTGCATTGGTGGTGCTATCTAACCATCACATCCTCTGCCGTCCCCTTCTCCTTTTGCCTTCAATCTTTCCCAGCATCAGGGTCTTTTCCAGTGACTTTTCTCTTCGCATTAGGTGGCCATTCTCTTCGCATTTGAGCTTCAGCTTCAGCTAAGTTAGGTCAATTGGAGGAAGGACCATTTGGCTAGTCCCAAGAAGATGAAGACTGATTAATTAAGAGGCCCAACAGAGCTCAGCTCTCTAGGCAATTCATTGTTGTTGTTGTTGTTGTTGTTAATAGAAGAAGAAGAAGAAGAAGAAGAAGAAGAAGAAGAAGAAGAAGAAGAAGAAGAAGAAGAAGAAGAAATTATTTTTTAAGTGGGATTTGTAAAGCTCTCCTGTGAACTGGTTGATTTCTTGAATGGTTTTAACAGAACTAGAGGTCTCTTAACTGATTCTACGTTGTAATATGTTATTACTTGAAAGCGGGTTTAGAAGGGAGCATGGGAGGGCAAAGATTTCTAGCAACAAAGAGTACACCAACTGTCTTGCTTTTTTATTTCTCTTTATTATTACAAGAGACAAGTTCCTTTTCTTCCTCTAAATCAAAATGTTGGAGTGGACCAGTCAGAAAGTCATGAGACTGAAGGGAAGGCCTTTTCTCACATTATATCGTTAGCAGTATACTTAAGATTTTTTTAGTGATACACCTTACATGAATGTGAGAAGCACATTTTCAAACATATATATCACATAGAAGCCTTCCCCAGTTTGGTGTTCTCCAAATGTTTGGGGCATTAACTCCCATCAGCCTAGGCCACCGTGGCTAATGGTCAGGACTTCTGGGAGTTGTAGTCCAAAACATCTGGAGAGAACCAAGTTGGGTAAAGATGTATGCAGGTACATTTGTCAGGGAGCTGGCATTGACTAAGACTTTCTGTTATGCTGAGTATACACTGGATTAAAAAAAACAACCTGGGTTTGTTGCTTCATAATGTGTGAAATACAGCTATGGCTGAGCCAAAAGATTTTGACAAAATCTTTGACAGACTCAGAAAGTACTGCCCTTTTGTTAATTTTGAGGGCATTTGTCAAAAGAGGATACATGTGTTTACCCATTGAGAGTGAGGGTAACATTTCCTGAGTCTGAATACTCTTCCATTATTAGGTAAGTCACCATGTCTCCCTACGGGGGGTCCCATTCCTCACTAATCAGTTTTCTAGAATCCCATTATTTCTGTAGAAAGTCCTGATAACTTACATGGGATTTCCTGCAGTCTCTCAGCTGATGAGATAAGAGGAAAGGGGTAGGATGTAGACAGAACATAATGTGTCCAAGACTTTCAAATAGCAAGGAACAATCTTACCACCGCTGAGCAATCACTCAACTCCCTACAAAGCAATTGTCCATCAAGAACCTCCTTTGTGTTTTTCTAGAGCAGCGCTCCCCAATCTGGTACCCTCCAGATGTGTTGGATTGCAACTCCCATCATTCCCAGCCAGCATGGCCATTGGAGTTTCATCCTAATACACCTGAAGGTCACCAGGCTGGGGAAGATATTCTAGAGCTTCCACATTCTATTTAGCAGAAGGGTAGACAACTTTTTATGATGTGTGAAAATGGCTGCAATGCAAAATGCTATTGTGGATGTGATTGATGAGTTGGAAGGCCTAGGCACAAAAAGATAATAGTACAGGGATCCTCTGCAAACTAAGCCATCCAGTAGTTGGCCTACTGTGGACTTCGAGCATTTCTTGCTCCCGTTTATGCCACTGCCAGCTGGCTCATACAATGAATAACTCTACAAGTAATGTATTCATCTGCTATTACATTTATCACAGAGTTGTATTTTTTATTATTCAGGCAATTAATTCATTAAATTCCATTTCTTTTTATTTACTATGGTAAATTATTTGATTAGGGAAGTCACTGCATGTGGAGGGTGAGTGCTCGTTACAGTTCTATTAATGCATAACTTATAAAAACATCGATTTACACTCTGAATTAGCTTTGAGAAAATACAACAGGCAATTGATTACCTAAAAGAAAGGAGCAGTCATTGGGGCTCACATCTAAGCCTGTAAAAATGTTGCGATATATTACTCAGCATATGGCCACCTTGGGAACTGGAGCCAAACATAAGCCAATTAAATTTTAACACTCTCTCTGTGTGTCTCTGTCTGTCTCTGTCTCTCTCTCACACACACACACAGACACATACTTCTTTCCTTCTAGTTTCCCCTATCATTAAAAATGAGGCTCTTCTTTTCAACCCTTGACTGGTGTTGAGAATGTTGCTGCACAGCCAGAAGTTAGTTTATGGAATCAATTACCAAGGTCAGGCTCACACTACACAACGAAGGGAGGGCCATGTAACTTCCAGCGGGGGGATTGCATTTGGCCTCTGGTCTCTTGAGGTGTTAAAATTCCCACTCTCAATTTCTGAAGAAGAAAGCGGCAGAAATGCGATCTCAAATACCACGTCACTAAGGATGGAAGTGAACATTAGGAGAGAAACACAGGGGGTGTAACTGAGGGCATAGAGCACTTACAGAGTAGAATCAGTGGGTGGGAAGGGACGCGCGGTCCTTCCCCCATTCTTCTATACTCTATGCTCCCTTCTGATTTTGAGCTTTTCTAGAGTAGGCTTTTAACCCACCACTTTACCAGGGCTTCTGCTTCCAGATCCTTTGTGGGATTAAGATAGGATCTTCTTACACATGTGTTTTTCTAGGTTGTTTCCTTCTCTGCCTTTCTAAATGTTCCATTACATAACCTCTAGGTGATGCTGTGGTATAGCATAATTTTGCAACTAGGGTTTCATTCCCCCATTCCCCAATATACCAAGCTTTCCCTGATTAAAAAACACACACACGAAAATGCTTGCAAAGCATGGGAGATGCCCTAGAGGAGCAGGAGGACATCTAAAGGACCCACAAACTACTGTGAGTGAGGAATCATGAGGGGACAATAAATGACTCATGTAGGAAAGCTAATTTATTAAAGCTAGGGTCCAAAAGTGGAAGTGAACCCAGTGGGCAGAGGCATGGCCAGGAGGGGACATTTGTCAGACAGAATCAGCAAGTGTGAGAAGGCTTAAGCAGTAGGGCTGTGCACGGGCCCCACACTTCGCTTTGGATGCTGCCTCAGACACTCTGCATCAGTCCCACTTCTACTTGGACCAATTCAGACCCCATCCACTTTGACTCGGATCTGAATCTGAAGTGGGATTTGGCTATCCGGATCACTTGGTTTGGGTGTTTTCCCATTGACTTGCATGGGAAAACACAAATGGCCATAACATTTTCAGTTTTCATGATAAATACAAGAAACCTAGCAGCCTCTCTGCTCCCATGGAGGGGGTCCCACCTGCCAAATTTCAGACAGTTTGGCCCAGCAGTTTTTGTGCTAGGCACAGCTGAAATTTGATTTTTTTACACACACACACACAACCCCTCTCAAAGCAAAGGGCTATATCTCTCAGCCCTGCATGTTCTCCTCCTCTTGCCTGCCCGGCTGTCAAGGACCACTAGCCATCTCCTCCTCATGAGGAGGAGATGGCTAGGTAGCAGCTGAGGCTTGTGCAGTGCTGCTGGTTGGCTGCCCTTGACAGCCAGCCAGGTAGGAGGCGGAGCTGCGGTGCATGCCCCCACCGCCAGCCATCTCCTGCTCATGAGGAGGAGATGGCTAGTGGCTGCAGCATGTTCCACACCTCCTCCTCCTCCTCCTTCCTGGGTGATTCACAGCACTTTTTGCATATGTCTATGTGCACACATAAGACTTATATGCAAAAAGTGCTGTGAAACCCCACATACTCAAGATTCACGGCACTTTTTGTGTACAAGTCTACATGCACATAGACTTCCAGTCACCATGTTTTTTAAAAACATGATGAGCACAGTGGAGCTGGAGGGACTGGTGAGCGGAGCAGGGGCTGGGCAGGTGTCCAGAGAACCCGGATGAATGTGGGTGGGTTCGCACATCCCTAAGTAACACCAACAGAATGATCTCTGTCTCTGAAATGCTGCCATTTTTCTCCAGTTATTCAGTCTTTCCCTCCTCCTCCACCACTGTCATGGATTGGAGATTGCTGGGTTACGTTCAGCCCAGATTTGGCAACTAGAGTGTATATTCACCAAAACTCCATCCCTCCTCCTCTTCCTCCTCCCTTCCCCGCTCCCTCCTCCTCAACCCCTCAATGAACTTTCTCAAGTTGATACTTTTGGTGCCAGGCTGTCTGGGCTGCTCAGAATGAATCACCAAGTCAGATGAGGCACTTCGGATACAAGCCGCCTCACTTCGGGTCACCTCATTGCTGTTCTGCTCCATCTCATATCACGGGGAGGCACCTCGGAAGCAGCCCGCTTTGACTTGTTATTCAGGCTTCGGACCGAAGCAGTGCACAGCCCTATTAAGCAGCTTTGCCTCCAGCCTGATGACCCTCCTCTGGAAGTATTCCCCACCCCATATCCTTGTTGACTTGGCAAATGCAGACTTAGGATCACAAATCTGCTGAGGCAAGACTTTAGCTCTGTGCTAGGAAACACTGCAACCCCCTTGAGATCAGATTCTCAGTTCACTGAGATGGGAAGTAGTAGGAGTGAATGCAAGGTCATTGTTCTGAGGTGCTGCTACAAAGATAGGCCATTCATACACCAGTCCCACATGTGTTCTTGGCTAGACCTACACTAGTGCTTTTTATCAGTATTGAAGTGCTCTGATAACTGTTGGGAAACATTATGCATTCTGTGTACCACTTTTCTAGTGTTATTTCCCGCATTTTATTCCATATTATCCAAAACACCACAACAGATGTTACTGTGTATGTAAACGTGCAAGAGGGATGTAGCATCATCATGGTGGGATCTTATCAATATGACACGGGGTGTAGATCTGGCCCTCAGCTAATAATTTATCTATGCAGTTCAAGCCACCGTGATCCATGTGCCTGTTGAACAAAATAACTGCAGATGACTAAAGCAAATCAGTCAACCCATACAATAGGATAGCCTCCCCCAACCTGATGCTCCCCAGATGTGTTGGACTACAACTTTCATCACCCCCCCAGCCGGCATTGTAGTTAGGGATGTATTGATTTTGTTAAATCTGTTTTGTCTGCGTTTCATGGATTGTCAGGTGTCTTTTCTTCCATTATCCACTCATTGAAGGAATTGGATTTTTTTACAATAATTTTGTTCGACTTGAACTAATTCACATTAACTAATCCACCCCACCCCAAAAGTGAAAAAACTTCCGCAAGTCTGCAGAATCCATATAACACACAAAAAGCCAGTTGGCTGTGGAAGCCACAGGCTGGATTAATAGAAACCTGAACTCTTTTGAATCTGTTGCAAATTTATCTGACATCCCTACTTGTAGTCCAACACATCCAGAAGGTGCCAGCTTGGGGAAGACTGCAATAGAAGAAATGAATACAGAGAGATTGTTCCTGGAAGCTACGTGGAAGATGCACCTCAGCACCTGTTAAGAATATGATGGAGGTGCTGCAGAAGCTTTGTCTAGGGTGACATTTGGAGCAAAGTTGGAGGTTCCTCCTTAGACAAAACATCTGAAGAATTTTGAGGTAAACAAACAAACAAAAAGACTAGTGACATTTCCCTGGGAATGAGGATCCTCACACCCCAAGGCTGTCACTAAATTTCACCTAGAATGAAATTCAAAGTGAATTCAGGGGTTTCTTCTCAGAAACTTCAGAGGAATGTCAAGGGAAGCAGAAGTGTTTCAATATGACTACCAATATTTCTCAAAAGGATTCCATACAGATTCCACACTTCCTTAGAATGTAGTAACCTACCATGGCTAATGATGGGCATCTGGGACCACAGCATGTTACCGTCAGCATGCTAGAGTCATTTCATTGGACCTCTAAAGCACAATTCAGGGTGCTGTTCTTGATCTCTGAATACCTGTTTTGTTTGCATTTTCCATACTGTGGGGATTGTCTCCTCCCTTAAGCCCTGTTGCAATCTCTATTGCTTGTGGAGAGGTGTCCTTTGATTAGACTTTCCCGTCATTAAGTATGATTGCTAAGAATATCCACTTTAATTATTCCAGCTGCACCCCCAACTTTGGAACCCCCTTCCAGTTCACACATGCAACCAACTACCCATGTGATTTCCACAGATGGCATTAGCATTTGCCTGTGTCAACCTTCCCCAGCCTGGAGCCCTCCAGATGTGTTGGACTACAACTTCCATCATGTTCAGCTAGCATGGCCAATGGCTATGTTGACTGGAGGATGATGGGAGTTATAGTACAAAATATCTAAAGGGCACCAAGTTGGGGAAAGCTGGTCTACGTTCTATGCAATTCCCAAATTATTATATTAATGTCAACCCTTTCTGCAAACTTCCCACAATGCAACAACCAACTAGGATATTTCACTGTTACTCACACAATGCAGTAGAATAATTGCTGTTTATTAAGATGATAATTTTTCCTCCTGCAGACCTAACAGTACATTTCTTTCATTATGTGGCAAATATCATTGGACTGCAACATAGAGAGAGCTGCGAATACTTCTCAAGAATACCTGCCGTAACACCCTTCCAAATGGTGGTGTGCAAATGCCATTCCTGCAACAGGCCCATCATATTCTATAAAGCAATATCCATCCAGAATATTAAGCAGCGCAGCTGTCTGGGCCATTTTCACAAGTGAGACTTAAATCAGTCACATTTTGCCAATGTGAAGCTTACATTGCCTAAAATGTTCATCTGATATAAAATTGGCTCTCTTCCGCTTTCTATCCCACATTAATGATGTTCACAAGTGACACATTCCAAACCAGTTCTAGGGGCACATATGAAAGTTGCTTCCAGGACATCTGACATTAACCTTCTCTGCAAACTGTAGGGCAGGCACAATACAGATATATGGTATTACTGGATTCAGCCTTGTGCTTTAGGAATGGTACCATGAGTTTCATTCTTTGAATGGTGGTGAGCATGTGTCCCTCCAGATGTTTTTAGACTGCAGCTCCCATGAGCCCTGGTCAGCATAGCCAAGGGTGAGTTTGATGAGAGCTGCAGTCCAAGAACATCAGGAAGGTCACATGGTCTCCATGCCTGATAGTGTGTGTGTGTGTGTGTGTGTGCACGCATGCGCACATGTTTTAAAGCCCTTTCCAACTGCCTTGTGTGAAAATGATGTTGGAAGAAGATGAAGATGAAAGAGTCAGGCAATTGCCCACCTTGATCAAAATATTCCCATCTCCACCACCAAACAGGAACTGCCAAAGAGCAACACAACAACTCTCTCTCTCTCTCTTTCTCTCTCTGAGCTTTTCTACATGAGGCATTTATGGTGAGCTTTTGATTCCTTACTCACAGTTGTTTACAGATTCTTTAGGTGACATCGTGATCCTCCAGTTTCACTTCTGTTTTTTAAGAGCACTTTCCAGAGAGCGGGGGTTAGAGTGGGGAAAATGGAGTATGATTTCCAAAAGTGAAAGAAAAGGTATTCCCCTATTTGTGCAGTTGTGATATTCTGCTATAGCACAGTACCACCTAGAGGTTATGTAGCAGAAAAGTGGGGATAGAAAAGCTGTTTCTGTAGAGCCCAGATCTCAATTTTGTGATGAAACCAAATGTAGATACAGCAATTAACAGCTCTCACTCTCTCTTCTGGACCATTCAAGATCAGGTTGCATTGGGTGGAAGGATCATGTTAATGCACACTTGAGCTTTTTCCATCAGTAATAAAGAGAGATGGATGGGGCTACAGTTACTGAGTATTTTTAAATGTGAGATACATTAAATAGTGGGAAGAAAAAGATGAGGTTTGGGTGGGAAGAGGTTTAAAAAAATGGAAATAGGTGGGATGGCATCTCACTACAGTGTAGTGTTGAAGAGAATGGGTTGGTTCCAGATTTACACTGGATCAATTGCACTGACAGAAGTGGACTTCTCTGCCCCTTCTTCCTAGCCCCCTAAAAATGCTATACAGGAGACCCGGCTGAATGGGGCGAGCTGTGTTGTGGAGGGGAGGCCTTTCTCTTGACCCATCCCTTCAAAACAGGGGTGCACTACCTATTTTGGCCCCCAGCCACATCCAGTATGTTCCAATACTAGTGGGGGATGTAGCTTCTCCACTGCCACTGGCAGGGTACGGAACCCTTTTCTACACATAACTAAGCAGGACTGAATGACCCAGGAGCACTTTCAAATAGCATCCTGAATATCAAGCCTCTGTGTGTCTGCTCAGAGGTAAGCAGGGCAAGCCTCAGCATGTCTACTCATAAGTAAGCAGGGCTGAATCACTAAGCCTCACTTTAACTACTCAGAAGTAAGCAGGGATGAATCACTAAGCCTCATTTTACCTACTCAGAAGTAAGCAGGGATGAATCACTAAGCCTCACTTTAACTACTCAGAAGTAAGCAGGGATGAATCACTAAGCCTCACTTTACCTACTCAGAAGTAAGCAGGGATGAATCACTAAGCCTCACTTTAACTACTCAGAAGTAAGCAGGGATGAATCACTAAGCCTCACTGCAACTACTCAGAAGTAAGAAGGGCTGAATCACTAAGCCTCACTTCAATTACTCTGAAGTAAGCAGGGCTTAATCACTAAGCCTCACTTCAGCTACTCAGAAGTAAGCAGAGCTGAATCACTAAGCCTCACTTTAACTACTCAGAAGTAAGCAGGGCTGAATCACTAAGCCTCACTTTAACTACTCAGAAGTAAGCATGAGCAGCAGGTCTATTCAGAAGTAAGCTGCGCAAGCCTCAGAAGTAAGCAGACAGCTTCCTCCCCAGCACCACCATCCCGGCAGGGAAAAGTTCTTATCTCCAATCAGATGCTGCCAATGTTTGGGGCCACAACTCCCATCATCCCCTGACCACTAGTCATGCTGGCTGTGGCTGATGCTCATTGTAGTCCAAAACATCCAAAGGGCACCAGGATGGGGAGAGCTGCTTTACAGAGTACAGTCTAAAATTCAGCACTGTCCCTAATTCAAAATGCAACACCTGGGGAACAGCAGAAGGGGAGGCGATGGTAAACTGGTGCATGTGCGGGGAGTGTGTTTTTTATCTCAATAATGTACGGAGGTGTCATCACAGACTTAATGACAGTAGGGCATGGAAATGAGGAGGCTTGTGCCAAAGGCTTCATGGAAAAGGCAGGATTTGAGGAAATATGAAGGAGGTCATAGAAGTCACACAGGTGTTCTGTGTGGGAAGCAGTTCGAGGCACAAGAGGCAACAAGGGAGAAAGAGCGGAGTCTTTTGAGGGCACAGGAGGCCTTCAAAAATGTATTTTCAGGATGTCTAAAAAGCAGGCCAATATTTTCAGGTGCCTGTGCACATCAGAAGCTTCCTGCCTTTAGGCTCCCTACCTTTGAAAATATCATCTCCAGCGCAACAGTGAACTTGGAGCAGTGATTTGTGCTGCCGAACTCTCTGGCTGTTCATTGACATTTGAATTCATTTCATTTTGTTCAGGACATCTCCGGCTTCTAATTCATTTACAAAATATTACTCCTGTGTCTGGACATATTTTAATCTGATTGACCTTTATGTGCTGATCACAAATATCCTTTTCATATCGGGTTGGTATCTGAAAGATGGAATATTTGTGAATGTTATTCGCCCTCACCTCTCTGATCATTCTGGACAATAACAAAGTTAGGGTCGCTTCCAGTCACAGATAAAAAATTACAGCGGGGGCTTTTCCCCCCTTACAAGAACTACATAATAGAATAAAGGTGATGGCCTCCTTTGTTGAGATTACTGAAGCCCTGGGGCAGAACAAAATACTGGAGTGAAATTGCAGACAACAAAGCTGTCAAAAGCTTTTCTGGAGTTCCTCTTGCTCCTAATTTATACTTTTAATTGATGACTGGTACTGTATGCTCAAGGAATGCTAGCCATTTATATTGCTCTAATGAATGTAAATGGTCACTTTAGTATCCAGACTACACTTCGGGACTGCAAGAACATGCATAGTAGCATTCTTCATAGATGTCTTTCAGCTGTGAAATACTTTTCCCCTGGAGACAGCTCACCAAAGCTACAGACTGAGCATCTTCCAGAAATTGTATTGTTATTCAAGTTGGCTTTTGCTAAAATGGGGAGAATTAGGATGAACTAAAGATTTCAGTCATTGGAATTTTAGGGTAAATATATTGTTGCTTATTGCAATTCCTATAAGTCAAATGAATAAACCAGACTAAGCTCTTTGATCTGACTAAGATCCCATGGGTACATCAGCAATTAGTTGTGTTGCAACTATTGTCAAAAGCAACCACTTTCTTAATAGTACATCTGCCATAACCCAAGTCTTTAGGCATTAACCTTTAAAAAAATAAATAACATCACATCATATTAAACAAACCCATTAACTTATGGTGAGTTCAAAAAAGGAAAGGAATACAGAATACTCATTGTGTCAACTTGTCAGAATATCCACTGATGCTAAGCTACTTGACCTATATCGATTCCAAAACTTTATAAGGTCCAATTCATCTGAAAAGTCTTTCTTGAATTATTTCTTCCTTCCCACAGTTTTTTTAGGCTATGATCTTGTTCAGTAGCATAGTATTCCAAATTCTCTTTCTCGATTGACTGCAATCTTGTTCACTAGCACAATATTCCAAAACTCCTTCTGCATTGATTAAAGGATTGTTTTCCAGGCTATTGCCAATAATATTTATGCTGTAGTTATGCACTGGATAGGCGGTCACCCCTGGGGTCGGAGGCGACCGTCAATCCACATAGGATTGCTCCCTAAAAATAGTATCTCTGACCTTCCTAAATTTGTTCTATACCCAAAGACCCTGTGTAAGGGAAGACCGGATCTCTGGGCTCAATCAGCCCCCCTTGATCCACAGCCCTCCTGTCTCTCAATGCCAGCTCCGCTTGGCCTGCGAGCACACCCCAACCCCCTCCCTTCCCAGAGGAGAAGATGGTAGCCACTGAATTTAGCACTGACCCAGAAAAGAAATAGCAATGATTTTGAGGTAGATGTTTATTTACTAATAAGGGGTACAGGAATGAGAAGAGAGGCAAAACAAAGTACAATTTAGAATTTCCCCAAATATCCACTCCCCGTTTGGAAACCCTACATAGACTAAAGCAATAAAAGACTACATAACCCATCTACTCGCACTTCCGAGTAGGATCCTTAGTTAATGCCAGCGCTCCAACACCTTCCACCTAGACCAGATGGAAACCAAAGGACCAAGAAGAATGGCTGCAGGTCTCTTTTTATCCCATTCCAAACCCAGTCCCTCACTCTTTCATCCCCCCCTCCTTTCCCTCAGGGAGGATGAGCTGGGGGTTTTCACAGCTCCCCAGCTGTGCTGGCCTCTTGGCAGACCAAGCTGTTTTCCAACCTTGGGCCCCTGATAAGGCCTCCGTCCTGGTGCCTTCAATCGTGGTATGCCCACATCTCTTCCTTCCTCCAGGTGGTCTGGCTTGTAAATCTTCTTGCAGAATCCCACTCCCTCCTACCCTAAAACACTAAAACTTCATCTAAAACTATGCAAGGTAAAATTAACTCTTTTCCACCACAGCTTTGGCCTCTTAAGGCCTTTTCCTTGACCCCCTGCAAATTATAGTTAGTTTCTCAATCAAATTTATGAGTAACGACAACGCCATTGGCATAGAGAATCATTTTCACTGCATACTTCTTGACTTTTGTCCTTTTAATATTTTCCCAAATCCACCATGCCATCATCTCTGCACAAATATTGAAAATAACAGCATTAAGTTTCTTTAAAAGTTTGGACTTCAAATATTTGTTGTCCTTTAATGGAGTTCAGACCAAGGAACTGTAATCTAGCTTTATGTTTCCTGCTCAGAAACACAGTTCTGGTGGGATGGGCTGTCTCATCTTTGGGATCTTCAAACTGCAGGAGGTGGGACTTGCACATATCCACGCTTACAGAAGGCAAGCTCCCTGGAAGCTGCTGTAGTACAATAGCTAAGACTAGAATTCCCCAACCTCATGCCCTCTAGAGGCCAGCCAGCACAGCCATTTCCAACATGCTGGTGGGGAATGATGGAAGTTGCAGTCCAACACATCTGGAAGCCACCTGTTTGAAGAAGGCTGGCTAAAACTCTGAGCTGGTGTAAATGTTGCCTTAACCTTAAACTCGGTAGCCTTAGGCACAAGCCACACTCTTTCAGCCTGAGCCCCCTATCTGCAACAGGGGGTTAAAGTGCGTGCCTAAACATGATGCTGTTCATCAGAGGGCCCCCACATTTTGAACTTTAGAGGGTGGTGATGACAGTGAGGACCTTTCCAGCTGTAGCACCCCACATGTGGAATGCCCTGCCACATTTGATGTCTTTTCAGAAACAGGCAAAAACATTTGACTTTGTCCAGGACACTCTGCATGTCACCTAGGCTCTTTTTTAATCTGATGAGCTTTCGCGATGAGCTCTGTTTGTTTTGGTTGCTCTGAATTGCCTTTCATGCTTCTTATGCCATGTCAATTCTAATTTTTGTTGTTGAGTTCTTCCTTGTATTCGGTAGTGTTTTCAGGCTCTATGAGCTCCCTGGAAGTTTTGTTAAACTGTAGGGTAGCATGCAAATAGATACATAAGTAGATATTGACTGAGTTCACATGACCATGGAGGGGGAAATAAGTCATGGTGTCTTATTATTTGCCCTGCCACACATGCATGGTAGGATTTACATAATTATCCTCATCATTACCCAGCTCGCTGTGTCACCTGGTGAGGGTGGCTTGTTGCCATGGTTAACAAGCCGCCCAGAACCCATGAGCTGTTTTAGGATTCTGGGTGGCTTGTTAACTACAGCAATAAGCCACCCCTGCCAAGTTCGTATAACTTGGCAAGCCGCAAGGGTGAGAGTAATTACGCAAATCCCCCCAGCATACAACCACCGTAGCTTATTTCTCTCTCCATGATCATGCAAACTGGGCTATTGTGTAAGTTAGCAATCGGAGGGAGTGCAGCAGACACAAGGAGTGCATCAGGTATGCATGGCTCTACAACAGGAGTAATCTCCCACCACAAACAGAACAGCTGATCCCCCTGACATGAGCATTAGCATCTTCCTCCAAACGGCAGGCTGAAATGCTAATCTCTTCCTCTAAAGCAGGTCACAGTTAACTGAACACCTGCAGAGAACACCAAGGAAGGTACTAATTCTCACGGAGCCTTTGAGAGAATGTGAACTACCTTCTCTGGTTAGAGCTTACACGTAATCCCATGTGACTCATTCATTTGCCACCTGCCTTTTTGTCATTTTCAGGACAGTGGGTTTTGTGCATGTGTGCGTGTTTGTTTGTTCCCAGCATGTTCCTTTGCACCAGATGTTGCTGCTCCCAAGTTTCTGATATTGCTCTACATCATCCTGTTCTTTGTGATGGAGAATAGGGTCCAGGTTTGAGTGAGCGATGCTTATGTCAAGCTAGCATCATCTCTATGATGGATAGAACATTGGCAGTCAATTGATGTTGTGCAGAGCTGAGTCAACAGAGCTTCCATTCATTTCAAGGAAGGTGCTGGTGTGAAAGAGACTTATGGTGAACTCACACACAAGGATGGAACTTTAATTGACTCCTCTCCAGCCTACCCTACACAGGACTTTTTCAAGACAGACATTTATTTATAGGGCTACTCTTCATATGCCATCTTCCAGCCTGAGGATGCCCTTCTTTTCTCCTACAAATAGATTCTGGAACTATACACGTACTGGCAATAAAACATTCTCGTTTATGGAAAGCTTGTAATTATTCTTCTGGGATCTGGGACTCATCAGCAAAATAAACCCCAATACTGTCATCAAAATCCCCTAATTCTGCTGTTGGGATACACTGTGTAAAATTGCAGCTTCACATCCTTTGACTGAACATATGTGATGTATTTGGGTTGCATATTATGTTTCAGATCAGCTTTATGCCCACAATTTGGATTTTTTTTGAAATTATGTCAGTTGTCAAGGTGCCAGGACACATTTATGTCAGCCCTTGTGCTAGTGTCTGGACTGAAGTGTGATGGAGAGCAGGCTTCCAGATAGGCAGCTCTTGCCTGGAGGCTGTGAGACGCACCTAGTGCCAGCTCAAGGTTTTGTGGGGCATAATGGCATCAGTGGGCTCCCTTCCCTGAGTGGACCCACCTTCTCCTTGCCGTTGTCACTGTTTTCCAGTCACTTGTCCTCTCCAGGGCCAGCCCTACCATTAGGCAGGGTGAGGCAGTCGCCTCTGGCAGCAGATGCTAGGAAGCAGCAGCAAGGTGTTCAAGGAGAGAACAGTGTGTCTTGCAGCTGACTCTGCACCCCCTAAGTTAGCCTGCTGCCTTCAAGTTCAGTGGAGAACGTTGCCCCATCGTTAGTGCTGAAGACGGATTCATCTGCCAGTCCAGCCAGCTTGTGTACATGGAATGGGGGGGGGCACCATCTTGTCCTTCAACTCAGGCAGGAACATTTCTAGGGCTGTCCCAGGCCCTCTCCCTCTGTAACCATGTAGTCATATAGATTTCTAGATCACATATACCAGAGGTTCAGCGTTTCTTTCAGTCCAAGGTCTGAATTTCAGAGAAGCTTTCAGTGGGCCATGTCCCAGTGGTTTTGTTGTTTATTCGCTCAGTCACTTCCGACTCCTCATGACTTCATGGACCAGCCCGCACCAGAGCTTCCTGTTGGCCATCGCCACCCCCAGCTCCCCCAAGGCTGAGTCCATCACTTCCAGAATATCATCCATCCATCTTGCCCTCAGTCAGCCCCTCTTCTTTTTGCCTTCCACTTTCCCTAGCATCAGCATCTTCTCCAGGGTCTCCTGTCTTCTCATGATGTGGCCAAAGTACTTCAGTTTTGCCTTTAGTATCATTTCCTCAAGTGAGCAGTCTGGCTTTATTTCCTGGAGTATGGACTGGTTTGATCTTCTTGCAGTCCAAGGCACTCAGACTTTTCCTCCAGCACCACAGTTCAAAAGCATCTATCTTCCTTCACCCAGCCTTCCTTATGGTCCAGCTTTCGCAGCCATAGGTTACTAGGGGGAATACCATTGCTTTAACTATGCGGACCTTTGTTGTCAGTGGGATGTTTCTGCTCTTAACTATTTTATCAAGATTTGTCATTGCTGTCCCCCCAAGAAGTAAATGTCTTCTGGTAGGTGGGATCAAAGGCAAAAGAATCCGGGCAAAACCACCACACATGCCAGTAGATAATAGCTCAAAGCTCTCCCTGCCAGGAACTAAGCCTTACGAGAGGCATTTCAACTTTTTAGAATAAGGAAAAAATTGCACAAAAGTTGGGAAACCACTAAAAAATTGGTGGCTGGGAGAAAGGGGTGGGGTCGGGGATGGTGATCATGTGGGGAACCCTGGAGGGCCTGATTATGACCTCAGTTGGGCCAGATGTGGCCTTCAGGCCTGATGTTCTGCATCCCTGCAGCATGCTATACATTTTCTTTTGTACGTTGGCAGTGGAAGCTGGTAGCTTCAGCAGCTTGGATAGTTCCTTTAGAGTTCTGGCTGGTTCAGACTGAAGCCCAGAGGGGATTCATTGCCCCACTGACATCCGAGCCACCAGCCTCCACTTATTTATTTTATCAGTTATTTATTTTGTATGATGACTAATAAATGGAATGGCTGAATGACTAAATAACTGCAATTCCAAATACTTTCTTCACCAAAAATTGGCTGTCGCCCCAACTGTCACTAATTAGCGTGTGTGTGCATGCAAGACAGATGCTCAGAGCTGTGAATGGCTCTGCAGACACCAGCAATCAAAACAATGTTGCCATCCCATGAACATACACATATATCTATGTAGATGTAGAACACATGCCCTTTCCCATAGGGAGCCCCATGGCTGGCCAGCACTCCAGCCTACTGGGAAGCCTAGGAGACTTTGAGGTCAACCCTTGGCTTGCACAGCTGAGCTATGCTGCTTTAGAAATGATGTGGAGATTCATCATTGACACTGTCATTGCCAATGCATTGTGCAATCCCAGTGGCTGCTTGAATTTTTCCCACAGAGCCACATCCTTACACATGCCCTTGTGGCGTTTAAAGAGCATGGATGCGCCCTGCACTGCCCAGCCCTGGCCTGAGAACCAGAGCTGCAATTTATAGCAGGCAATAGCTTACTGGAGTCCAGAAATGACTTCATTGCCTTGAAAAGCAATCTCATCATCTCTCTTTCTGTGTGCTGGACACACGCACACACAATGCTATCTCTATTCATCTTCATAGACCAGAAGTTTAATAGCAAGCTCTGATGCAGAAAAGCTCCTGTTTCCAGGATGGAAACAGATGATAAAAATGATAAATCATTTCCAAAGAGTTATGATAATGGATTATTGATTAATAGGAGAGGGCAAAGGAAACACGGAACATGATGGAGGTCATAAATCCTGTAAATTAGTTAACGCTTCCTGCCCCTAAGAACTCTGTGAATGTTGTGGTCAGAGCAATCTGAGGGAGATGCAGAATTCCCAGTTATTAATACTTGGAAACAAGGGACAACAATGGAAAATGATCATCGTTTATATCTCTCCTTCTTCATCTTTGAGCTGCTTATCCCGTGCACTTTGGGGAATAAATCCCATGGAAACATATAACATAAGTGAATTCATAGGCATGGGATCATCTCCTGACAAGCTTATTGCATTTCATTTCATTTTGGTGCCACATTGTACTGGTATTAATTTGCGCACATTTCTCATAATACTTGCTTCTTCCTCCCCAAATTGAAGGTGCAATTTTGTTTTTAGTTTTGTTTTCAGTCTTATTCAATGCAAAGTTTGTACAATTGTCTTTATGCTCCCATACAAACCCTAATATTTTTTTTAATCAGTTTCACACAGACACACACACACACACACACACACGGAGGGCAGTATCCAGTACTGCTACTGCGATTCTGCTCATTCAATTGCGCCAGCAGGACCCACTTCTAGCACAATAGGGAGTTTGCGCTTCCTAAAACAAGTCTGAAAATGAGTGTCAATGCTTGTTTCTGGATTGGGACAGGTCAGTGGAACTCCCTTTAATAACTGTAGCTCCCTGTTGCACTAGAGGTGGGTCCCCTGACAGATGGGCAGAATAGTGAAAATAGCCCGTCTCTGGGATTCTGAAATAGTAGGCAGGTTTGTCAGCTTCTAAAAGAAATTAGGCGTACGAAATTAACAGGGTAAACAGTTGCCCAGTTGCACAAATGTCTTTTTTTAAGGCTTGGGAGACACAGATACTCTAACAACAAATAGGAAAGGAAAGGACAATGGAGAAGACAGAGTATGCCTCTTTAAAGAAGCAAAAGCTTTTATGTTTTTATGTTTGTTTTTAAACAAGTTTGTACCAGTGACAGATCTCAGGTTGTAGTGTGGATTGCACCCCCTCCTCATACAAATATTAAAAGCACATTGTGCCAAAAAAATTGCTGGTCTGAAATGCACCCAATGGAAAACTGTTCCAACAAGTCATAACTGATTCTTATCTATTCTCTATTCTTCCTTTCATTCCTCTTGCCACTGCTGCTGCTGCTAGAGACAAAAATTGTATTGGCATCTTTCTCGTCTCACTCCATTTCTCTTCTGCTGCTTTGTGAGAAACTTTTGCAAATCGTTTGCATAACCCAGTGCTGTAGGCTGGAATTCAAAGCTATCTCCTGTTTCAATTAACTTGAGCTGTGGTAGAAAGACAGCATACACATACCATTCCCTGTGATGCCAGGCTAGCTAAGAGCAGACATTGATTTCTGCTTAGAAAAATCCCTCTCTCTTGCTGTAATCTACAGTATATAATTTTTACAACCCTTCAAGTCACAATTTTTAGGGTGCTGGTTTTTCAGGTGTCACAGCTTTGGAAGCTTGCAGCGGTTGCTCTTTTTTTAGCTTTGTTTTCATAATTCCAATTCCACTTTTCTATGCATCTTTATGTTGATTCCCGGAGGGAGCAATCCTATGTGGATAGACGGTCACCTCTGACCCCGGGGGTGACCATCTATCCAGTGCAGAGCGGCAGGAGTGGTGAGGAGCAGATCTCCTCCTGGCTCCCCCCACCTTGCTTTCGCGGGTCTAGCCACGGGAGCTCGGAGCACAGGAAGTGGCAGCCAGGCTACACATAGGATGTGTTGTACCAGAATTTCCGACCTCCCCACCCTGGCCCGCCCCCAGGGATGCCGTTTTTGCCGCTCTCTGCTGCTCTTCCTAGCACGGAGCACAGGGCTTATCCACGCTGCTTACGGGGCAGCATGGGAGGGGTGGCGGTCAGTTCTCCAGGAACCGACCTCGGAGCACAGGCTTCAAGATCGGTTCCCAGGAGCCAACCTATCCTATGGACGTCTAACCACTGACTAGCGGCCATAGGATTGCATCCTAAATCTGTGTATGTGTTCAGGCTGCAATTAAGGTGGATGCATATAACGACCTATACCTCCATGTACATTGGGATACATTCATCACTGGTGCCTATATCATGTTAAAAAATTCCCAAAGGCTGCAATCCTATGAACACTTACATAAGGCTAGACCTCAGTGAGTTCAGTGGGACTTATTTTGAAGTAAACATAGATAGGATCAGGCTGAATATGCCATGGGCATGGGACACCGAAAAGTTGTGCCACTCTTCATCAGAGATATCACGGGCACTAGCCAATAGATGTCCATCATACTCTCATGATCACAGCAGATGGGGGGACACACTCGAATCTTCAGAAAATGTTATTTCCCTTCTACAGAAGCACTATCTTGAAGTAGAGCTGAGAAAGGTGGGAAACAGGGCAACCAAAATTATCAAGTGGCTGGAGCAGCACCCCTCTGAGGATAGGTTACAGATTTGAGGCTTTTTAGTTCAGAAAAAAGGCAAATAAGGCAGCACATTATAAATTATAAAATTATGTATAAAATTAAGCATGGTGTGGAGGAAGTGGATACGGGAAGTTTTTCTCCTTCTCTGTAGAGATGTGAAGGCCTGGAAAAAAATGGCAGATGGGGGATAGAAAGATTTTTATAGGAAGACTAGAGATAGAAAATTTCTGGAAATTTTGAAGCCATCAGGAAAAAAAAAAATTAATACTCTCTGTAAGATTCCCAGCATATTTATTACTTCCATCCCTTATTAACATTACTTATCTAATATATCTTTTACTGATAGACATTTAGGGATGCTCCAAGCCATGCTCACATTCCCAACGTGTGAGTAGAGTCACCATATCATAATATGTCAAGAAAATCTGTTGTTATACCACAACCTCCAGATTGCCACCTTGCAGCAACCCGGAAGTGGGGCCTTGTCCATGGTGGCACCCACCTTATGGAATGCTCCCCATCCTGGTATTGGTAAGGCACCAACTGTAATGTGATTTAGGTGCCAAATGAAGAACCATGACTTTACTCAGGCCTTCCCTGAGTGAGTGTGCTGACCAGTTTGTCTGTTAATTATGGCACTGTGCGCACTCTGTGTTTTTTAAAAAATGTTTTAGCAATTACTGTGCATTTTAATATATATCATGATGCATTGTAATGTATTTAGAGCTCAATCCTATGGCCACTAGTCAGCAGCTAGATGGCCATAGGATTGGTCAGTTCCCGTGAACCAACTTTGGAGCCTGTGCTCCGAGGTCAGTTCTCAGAAAACTGACCTGCACCCCCTCCTGTGCCGCCTTGTAAACAGTGCGGATCAGCCCCACGCTGAGGTGACTGTCCGTCGCCATAGGATTGCTCTCTCCATGTATTTAATCTCCCTGTAAACCACATAGAGATATTTTTAAATATGGTAAGCTGTATAAAAATCTATTAAATAAATAAATAAATGTGCTGAGTTTACTTTTAAATATTTTTAATTTTAATGCTAATTTTAATGAGCAAACCAAGTTATACATAATACGTTCTAGGTTCCTAAAGTAACAAAGTGACTTTAGATCTGTAAAGAGCACTAACAAAATAAGTATTACATATTTTTCCATTTTCCAGACCTCTTCCCCCCTCCACACACACACACACAATCCATTCCTCCCATAAAAAAAAACTGGAACACCTCAGGGGGATTTCCATGGCTTCAAGATTTCTGGAAATTTTACATCTCTACCTATTTCATAATACTAGAACCCAGGATCATCCAATGAAACTGAGTGGTGGGAAGGTTCAGGACAAACAAAAGTAAGTACTTCTTCTCACAGTGCATCATTCAACTATGGAATTAGTTACCACAAGATGTAGTGATGGCCACCGACTTGGACAGCTTTAAAGGGAGTTTAGACAAATTCATGGAGGAGAAGGCTATTGATGGCTATTGATGGCTACTAGTAGCTATATATTACCTTACCTCCGGTATCAGAGGCAGTATGCCTCTGAACACCAACTGCTGGGGAACACAAGCAGGATCATGCTATTGCACTCATGTCTACTTGTGGGCTTCCCACAGGCAGCTGGTTGGTCCCTGTGAGAACAGAATTCTGGACTAGATAGGCCTTTGATCTGATCCAACACGGTTCTTCTTATGTTGTTACATAAACATGGTGTAGTGGTTAGAGTGTTACACCAGGACTGAGTAGACTAGGGTTGAATCCTCACTCAGCCATGGAAGCTCACTGCATGGCCTTGGGCCAGTCAGCATCTCTCAGCATAACCTGCTCCACAGGGGGCTGTGAAGATACAGTTGGAAGAGGGGACAATATATAGTTCCCAGAGTTCCCTGGAGGAAGGGCAGGATAGAAAATACAATAAATAAATAAAGGAAAGAGTCCTTTGATGCCCCCAAACAACGGTGTATTTGTCACACAAAAATTCTGACCTGTAGACACAAATGTATTTATTTATCATATTTTAATCTACCTAATAAGATGTGTTCTCTGGGTGGATTACAAATACTTCAGAACATAAGAACATAACAGCCATGCTGGATCAGACCAAGGGTCCATCTAGTCCAGCATTCTGTTCACACAGCGGCCAACCAGCTGTCGACCAGGAACCCACAAGCAGGGCATGAGCGTAACAGCACCCCCAACCCACGCATGTACTTAAAAGAATACAATACAACTACTTCAAAGAGGAGTGGGGAACTGAGGGCCAAATCTGGACCTAATGGGATCCCAACCCAGCCCTTCGGGATTCTCCAGATGATCAGGCCCCCTTAACCTGGCCCCACCCCCGTTCCCACAACCACAAATGGTTTGGTGGTTTCTCTGCTTTTGTGCAAGTTTTCCCCATTCTAAAAGGTTGAAATGCCTCTCCGATGGCGTAAGACATAACCCTATGCATGTTTAGACAGACAAAAGTCCTACAACTCTCCAGACTGCTGATTGCTTTGATTTCATTGTGTTGTGTCAGCAGGTTAGAAAATCATCTAAAGAAAAGGAAAAAATAGCTGCGCTTGGGGGGGGGGAAATGAGTAGGTCCCACTTGGGAGTTACTGGCAAGAAGAGCTTTAACGGCACAATCCTATGCATGGTTAGGAAGAAGAAAAGTCCTACAACTCCCAGCATGCCCCAGCATGGCTGGCTGGGGCATGCTGGGAGTTGTAGGACCTTTTCATGTCTAAACATGCATAAGATTTTGCTCTACGCTCAAATATGCTGGATTTTTTTCTATTTTTGGTCCCACCCTTTTTGCCTTTGGTCCACCCCCTTGGTCTTTGGCCCAGCTCGCCACTGGAATGCAGACCCCCTGAGAGCTTTTCCGAAACTGAATTGGACCCTCATGCTAGAAGAGGTTCCCTACCCCTGAGTTAAAAGAATACAACACAATACAATTTCAAATATGGATACGCTCTTTTTCTTTTAAGCTCAACTAAATTGGTTGCAAATCTGCAGCCTGGTAAAAAGCAATAGCAGTAATTCTGAAATTATATCTCGTTATCCTTCTTCTCAGCAATGGAGGTGGATGAAATCTCTTGTCAGTCATTCCTATCAGTCTATTTCTGCCCACAAGTTTTCACCACTGGTAATATTGGGGGGGGGGGGAGAGAAGGGAAAAAATAACTGTTTTTCTTTTGCTAGAATTAATTCCCCCAAGTGGGCCTTACCCACTTTTCACTCGAACACAGCTAATTTTTTCTTTCTATAATTTTCTAACCTGCTGACACTAGACGATGAAATCAATGCAACAATCAGTCTGGAGATGCTTGGGACTGTCTTAATCACACGTTAAAGTAGTATTACAATTACTAATGCTGGGGAGTAACCAGCACCTTTTCCTTGGACAGCTTGCTCTGGCGCTACACTGCCCCCTTGTGACTCCCAGTGCAAGGGACTGCAGGAGGAATGGAGCTGACAGTAAGCAAGAAGAGGTGTTAATGCTTCCTTGGCCCCATGACCTCCTGAAATGAGCTATTTTTTCAGTGCAGCCTCCTGGGTGTAAAGTCCTACACCGCTCAGAAAACAGAGCAAGCTGTGTTAGAACAAACAGCATAGAAAATTTTAAAGGAGAAAGGGGCTTTAAAAAGAATAAAGACAGGGGGGTGCACATTAAAGCAGGGATGGGCAAAAGGTAGATCAAGATCTAGGTAATCACAGTAGATCACCAAGGTTTATGATTGCCCATGGTTTAACAACAGCAGCAACAAAAGCTTTCTTTCCCCACTCCCCCTCTGAAGTAGGGGTGCTGTTTCCCGCTTTTTTTCTGTATTATCCCAAATACTGCAACAG
Source organism: Heloderma suspectum (assembly GCF_057233095.1). NCBI lineage: Eukaryota > Metazoa > Chordata > Lepidosauria > Squamata > Helodermatidae > Heloderma > Heloderma suspectum. Next base: position 260,194,393 of record NC_139461.1, read on the forward strand.
ATGTCATTGTGTGTGCTACGAGGTATAAGTGTGCAAGATGGATATAATGTCACCATGATGGCATCATATTGATATGAGATGAGGTGTATCATAGAATAGTAGGGTTGGAAAGGGCCTATAAGACCATCAAGTCCAACCCTGACTGATGTAGATCTGGCACAGAGTCTTAGACTTAACAGTTCTGGCAAAGTGGCCCAGTACCTTCCTGTTGCCATGGGGATTATCTGCTGGCTTTCAATAGCTGACCATAAGAATGGCTAAGGACATGGCCTGAGAGGAGATAACCATTTTGGAGAAGGGAGCTTTGGCTGGGGATGATGCCATCAAGCCATTTGTCTATGAGAAGAAACCCCAGTTTTAGAGTTGGAGAGAAAAGGGGAAGAGAGAGAACTGACTTGTCTGCTGAACTCTTAAGCTGTGCTCCTCCACTGATGCTCAGCCTGCATATTTGTAAGTAAATACAAATATTACAAAATACCATATGCTGCTGTGACCACATTCCAAAGGATACCAAGTTTGGGGAAGTGCTATTCCCCTGAAACTTCTCACTACTCGGAGAATTGAAGTGTGTACAACAATACCAACGCTTGGCTTCAAAAAGATGCTATTGTACCTGTGATAGCTGCATGGTAGGGACAGACAACATTTGGACCTGTGGGCACATATGACAGTTTGAGAAACTCTCCTGGGCACTACCTCAAAATGGTTGTATGGGCGGTATGGCTAGTCACAAAGGACAAGAAACCTGCCCAAAAGAATGAGTGCAAGGCAGATATGTGATCTGAGCCCCAACAGACTAAACAACTGTTTTGAACTGACAGCTGGTAAGAACACGTGTTCAGCTTTCTTTTAAAAAGTGGGAGGAGTAGTGCACCTTGGGGGGCACCAGTGAAGGTGTCTGGGGGCACACTGGTGCCTGTGGGCACCATATTGCCTACTCATGTTGTATGGCAAGGAGAAATTTGGCCTTTTCAATTGTGGGAATAGCCGGTTTCCTGACAGACAGTATGCCATTACAGGCACAAGAGCCTTTTCTGTATGAAGAGCTGATGCATGCATAGTAAATTGGACCCTTACCTTTTTATAAGGATCCCCATACAAAGTATAGATGCTTATGTAGGTATAGGCCGTAGTCACAGATTGGGGGGTGGGGATGCTGCCTGTGCAGGGCTAACCCTGCCGGATATGTTTCAGGCCCCTTCCTCAAGTTCTGTTTTTCGTTATTATGGGGACATAAAGGCAAATATGCACGTCATCTTTTACCTATATAATTGCTCAAAAAGAAGTAAACTCCTCCCACTTCCCAATAGTTTGCCCAGTGAGTACCAAGGCACAGGTATAACTGACAAGTACTAGATCCTTTTTGAAATGTTATCAATTAAATGTTATTATTTAATACAATGAGGGTGCAATCCTATGCATGTTTAGACAGAAAAAGGCCCACCACTCCCAGCATTCCCCAGCCAGCTATGATTGTCCAACATAGGGCCCCCTCACCACAAAAATACCAGGCTACAGGCCTGGTATGAGGGCCAATGTGTGAATTCTCTCCCTGTCTGTCTCATTAGGGGTGCAGAACCTCAGGCTCAGGGGCCCAAACCAGTCAGGATCCCCCTTTGGCCCTGCTGAAAACTCCAATAGCCAAAATCAACATTCAGACAAGAGGCTGCATTTCCAAAGCTTTAATTCCATTTTCCCTAATGAGGCATACAGATGCAAATTTCTAGAGACTCACAGACTACAAAGGAAAAGCCTTCAAGGAGTCCAAAGGGGAGCTACAAAAGTTGGTCTACGTTTGGCAAACTCTCCTAACTTAAGGGGTGGGCGGGGAAACTCTCTCCCTCTCCCGTGACACCTCTAGGCGCAGCTGTTGACACCGAGCCAATTGGGCAGAGTGCCTAAGTTCAGCCCCTGCAATTTCCTGCTTGCGCCTGCATCTGTGTCTTGTGTCTAAGAGTTCAGGTTGTCCTTCCCTCGCCTCCCCCCGTTCGCTATCACTCACAGGGGAGTGTGAAGGGAGGGCTTCTCTGTCCAGCTGTGCCTCTGAAGCCTGGGAAAGTTCCTCCCCCACATGTTGCAGCTCTTCCTCAGAATCTGAACTGTTCTGGCACTCTATATGCTCAGAGGCAACCCTGACAAAACCAGCCCCCCTGGGGTCCCAATCTGGCCCTCCAGGGTTCGCCAGATGGCCACGCCCCCTTCTCCTGGCCCCATTGCTTTGCCCCAAACACCGATTATTTGGTGATTTCCTGGCGATTGTGCAGTCTTTTCCCCATTCTAAAAGGCTGAATTGCCTCTCCTGAGGCCTAGTTACTGGCAGTACGAGCTGTAAGCTAAAATATGCTGCTATTTGGGGTATTTGGGGCCTGCCCCTTTTGCCTTCAGCCCTGCCCACCACTGGAATGCAGCTCCCAAAAGCTTCTCCAAAATGGAATTTGGCCCTCAGGCTGAAAGAGGTTCTGCACCCTTCCCCACACGCGCACTCAAAGAGTATATGAAGAGGTAATGGGACCATGTGGGGTAGCTCCATCCACACCATCCACACCTTATGCCCACCCACAACTGTACTTTTGGTGTGTGGGAGAGGGGTTCTGCATACATACCATGAATGCATGAGGTGGATTGTCTGAACGCCCCTCCTGTCACAATACATATACACACGTCCCATTGGGTTGCTGACATTACCTCCTCTCCTGCATAGTTACAGCACTTGTGCAGGGCTTATGGGAAAATAACCCTTTTGCTAGTACACATTAAAAAAAGGAATCAGCAGTGAGGTTGGTTTACATATTTAGTTATTACATTTCTATACCAACCAGCTCCCAAAGTTCTCTGGGCTGTTCACAACAATTAAAACCATAAAATACAATACGATACAATAGAAACATTTAAAAGTTTAAAACTACAGTAAAAAATAAAAATAACCAAATAAAACCTAGCAGCAGTGTAAAATGTAAAATACAGTAACAGATTTAAAACAGAAACTGAAAAGCTAAAATGCCTGGGAAAGTAGGGAAGTCTTCACCTGGTGCCAACAAGAGCACAATGTAGGCACCAGGTGAGCCTCTCTGGGATGTTCATTCCACAGCCGGGGTGCCACAACAGAAAAGGCCTTCTTCTTAGTAGCCGCCCTTCTCACTTCCTTTGGCAGAGGCTCCCAGAGAAGGGCCACTGAGGACAAACCAGTCAGGACAGGTGTATATGGGAGACAATCCTTCAGGTAACCTGGGCCCAAGCCATTTAGGGTCTTGAATGTTAAAACCAGCACTTTGAATCAGGCTTGGACATGGACTGGCAGCCAGTGCAGATGGAAAAGTACTGGCATAATATGATCATGTTGGCCGGTCCTTGTTAACAATCTCGCTGCCCTATTTTGGACCAGCTGAAGTTTCCGGACCGTTTTCAAAGGCGGCACCACATATAATGCATTGTAGTAATCCAGACAAGACATTACCAGAGCATGGACAACTGTAGCTAGGCTGTCTCTGTCCAGGAGCCCATCTTCATATAAGAAGATTTCATAGAGAAGCATTTTCAGCTTTTTTCAGCTTTTTCCTGAAATCAGCTTTGGTCCGTCAGTGGCACACCAAGCAAGGAAAGTCAAGTATGCACTACCTAAAACTTGGCTTTTCTTGCTTCGTGTGGTGCTCATGGGCCAAAGCCAGTTTCATCATGAAAAACATCATCAGCCTCATGGGTGCTGCTCAGCAAATGAGAGGGTTGTTCCCCTCCCCTGTCAGTGGTTCCCTGGTCAAGGAAGTTTACTGGAAGTGCTGAATTAAGCCCACACCTCTCCCTTCTCATCCAGCATTGGGGTGGTGAATCCTCTTCCTCTATTCTCGACAAAAAGCAAACTTCAGTTCATCCTTCCCAGTCTCAATCTTAAATATAATAGTTACCCAGGAGTAAGTCCCACTGCCCCCTGTGACATTTACTTCCAAGTAAACATTCATTGGAAAAGATGGGATCCAACCAAACTTTATAAATCCCCTGCTTGAGACTGCACGGGAGCTAGATTTACTTCTTACTGGGGAGCAAAACTTACTTCTGAGTAAACATGGACAGAAGTGGGGCAGTGGCTTCACAGAGACACTCAGAGACTTATTTCTTATTGGGGGAAGCAAAACTTACTTCTGAGTAAACATGTCCAAGGAGCTTTTGGACGCAGGCTTCCTTTCCCACTTTTTTCTTCCCTTCAGACCACATTAGTTAGCCTTTTTCATTCATAAATACTCGCCTTTGATTAAGTCATTCACAATCACATCCCCAGTTCCTTAATTCACACCCTGCAATGGTAGTGTTTTGCCCCTTTAACAGACCGCATGAACCTTCTTCATTCAGAAATACTAGCATCCCTGGTTCCTTCATTCACAACCTCGGTGTTTCGCCTCTTCGACAGAGCACATTAACCTTCTTCATCCACTAGCCAGTTTCCCCTGTTGTGTGTGTGATTTTCCTGCTTGCGTGGGTGGGTGGGTGGGGGGAGGAAATACATGTTTGGGCCAGGGGAAGCAGAGATGGCAGCAACAACAGCAGCAGTAACCTGCCCTGCCGAGCACGAGCAGAGGAAGGCTGGAGGAGTACTAATAATGGCAATAATAACAGACACTGCTGTGGCAATGCCCCTAAGCCCAGGTGAAGTAAGGCTCAGTTCCCCCATCTCTATTTTCAAGTAAGCATGATTACCCAGAGCTCAATGAATGAATATTTAAAGGGAGAGACAGCAATTGAGCAGTTTAAAGGGGGAAATGGGCTGGCAAAGGAATTCTCCCGACCCCTCTGCTCCCATAGGCAAAGTGCAATTGAAGGCAATGAGTTACTTCCAGGTAGATATTTAGCCCTCTGCTCTCCCCATGCCCTCGCCCCACACAACTTTCCCTGCCGCCAATCAGGGCTGCTTCCAGCAGCCCACAGCATGGCTAGCTGAGGTCACACAGACTGCCAAATTGTACTAAAGCCGCTGTGACGGGAAAAACTGTCACAAAACAAGTATGAAAAAACCTGGATTTAGGGCAATAAACACTATGCTAGCTACATGCGTCATCTGACACAATCGACTTGAGGGCAGAGTAGAACCAGAGTAAAAGTTTCATGCAGATACCCCCCAGATAAGGACGCCATTGTTATATCAGCCTAAGCTGATACAAGGTGCTCTGTGCCACTGAGTCCACCTGTTCCTCTAATGTCAATGTTGGATCCAAGAGCACCCCCAGACTATGAGCTTGATCCTTCAGGGGGAGTGCAACCCCCTCCAGAACAGGTTGAACATGACTTAGCCGGGCAGACAAACCACCCACTAACAGGACCTCCATCCTGTCTGAGTCTCAGTTTATTGACCCTCATCCAGTCTATTACCACAATCAGGCCCTGGTTCAGAACATATAAAATAGAATCCTGTGGCACCCCATGGCATAACTGCCAAGGGACAGAGCAATAATCTCCCCATCCCACCTTCTAGACTCAGCCATCCAAGTAGGAGTGGAACCACTGTAGTGCAGAACCTTCAACTCCCAGCCAGGATAACCTATCCAGAATGATACCATGGTCAATGTCATGAAAGCTGCTGAGAGATCCAGGAGAATCAACAGGCTCACACTCCCCCTGTCCCTATCTTGGAAAAGGCCATTCCACAGGGCAACCAAGGCAATTTCTGTTCCAAAACCAGTCCTGAAGCCTGATTGAAATGGGTCTAGATAATCAGTTTCATTCAAGAATGTCTGGAGTTCAAGTTCACTGTGCCAACTCAGTCCCTGTATTCCAGACCTGAAGGCAACACCACACTTGCATACCTTGCTCTTAAACATGAGTAGCTCCCCAACCTATAATACATTTTCTCCTCACTCTTTCTAGGTTGCAGTCCTATATGCACTTACCTCAGTCTAAGTCCCATTCAGCATAGTGGGAATTACGCCTGAGTAGACATACATAGCCCCTTCATGGATCACTGCCTTGTTGTGGCGAAGGGGCTTGCGTTACTCAGTGAAGCCATAAGCTATGCCGTGCAGGGCCACCCAAGATGGACAGGTCATGGCAGAGAGTTCTGACAAAATGTGGTCCACTGGAGAAGGAAATGGCAACCCACTCCAGTATTCTTGCCAAGAAAACCCCATGGAACGTATCACAAGGCTAAAAGAGATGACGCCGGAAGATGAGCCCCTCAGGTCGGAAGGTGACCAATATGCTACTGGGGAAGAGCAGAGGGTATTTCCAAGTAGCGCCAGAAAGAGTGAAGCGGCTGGGCCAAACCCGAAAGGACACTCAGCTGTGGATGTGTCTGGTGGTGAAAAGAAAATCCGATGGTGTAAAGAACAATATTGTTTAGAAACCTGGAATGTAAGATCAATGAATCAAGGTAAGCTGGAGGTGGTCAAACATGAGATGGCAAGATTGAACATCGACATCTTGGGAATCAGCGAACTAAAATGGACAGGCATGGGCGAATTTAATTCAGGTGACCATCATATCTACTATTGTGGCCAAGAATCCCTTAGAAGAAATGGAGTAGCACTCATAGTCAACAAAAGGGTGGGAAAAGCAGTACTGGGGTACAATCTTAAAAATGATAGAATGATCTCAGTACAAATCCAAGGCAAACCATTCAACATCACAGTAATTCAAGTCTATGCCCCAACCACTGATGCTGAAGAAGCTGAGGTTGATCGGTTCTATGAAGACCTACAACACCTTGTAGAACTAACACCAAAAAAAGATGTCCTCTTCATCATAGGGGATTGGAATGCTAAAGTAGGAAGTCAAGAAATCACCGGGATAACAGGCAGGCATGGCCTTGGTGTACAAAACGAAGCAGGACAAAACCTAATAGAGTTTTGCCAAGAGAACATGCTGATCATAGCAAACACTCTTTTCCAACAGCACAAGAGGCGACTCTACACATGGACAAAATACACATTGACCAGATGGTCAATATCAAAATCAGATTTATTATGTCCTTTGCAGCCAAAGATGGAGAAGCTCCATACAGTCAGTAAAAACAAGACCTGGAGCTGACTGTGGCTCAGATCATGAGCTGCTTCTTGCAAAATTTCAGCTTAAATTGAAGAACGTTGGGAAAACCACTAAACCGTTCAGGTATGACCTAAATCATATCCCTTATGAATATACAGTGGAGGTGAGGAATAGATTTCAGGGATTAGACCTGATAGACAGAGTGCCTGAGGAACTATGGATGGAGGTCCGTAACATTGTTCAGGAGGCAGCAACGAAATCCATCCCAAAGAAAAAGAAATGCAAGAAAGCAAAGTGGCTGTCTGATGAGGCTTTACAAGTAGCTCACGAAAGAAGGGCAGCGAAAAGCAAGGGAGAAAGGGGAAGATATACCCAACTGAATGCAGAGTTCCAGAGAATAGCAAGGAGAGACCAGAAGGCCTTCTTAAATGAACAATGCAAAGAAATAAAGGAAAACAACAGAATGGGAAAGACTAGAGATCGCTTCAAGAAAATTGGAGATCTCAAGGAAACGTTTTGTGCAAAGACGGGCATGATAAAGGACAAAGAAGGCATGGACCTAACAGAAGCAGATGAGATTAAGAAGAGGTGGAAAGAATACACAGAAGAACTATACAGGAAAGATCTGAATGTCCCTGATAGCCATGATAGTGCGGTCACTGAACTTGAGCCGGACATCCTAGAGAGTGAAGTCAAGTGGGCCTTAGGAAGCATTAGTAACAACAAAGCTAGCAGAGATGACAGTATTCCAGCTGAGCTATTTAAAATCCTAAAAGATGATGTTGTTAAAGTGCTGCACTCAATATGCCAACAAATTTGGAACACTCAACAGTGGCCACAAGACTGGAAAAGGTCAGTTTACATTCCAATTCCAAAGAAGGGCAACGCCAAAGAGTGTTCAAACTACCGCACAATTGCGCTCATTTCACATGCCAGCAAGGTGATGCTCAAAATCCTACAAGCTAGGCTTCAGCAGTATGCGAACCGAGAACTACCGGAAGTACAAGCTGGGTTTCGAAGAGGCAGAGGAACTAGAGATCAAATCGCCAACATTCGCTGGATCATGGAGAAAGCAAGAGAATTCCAGAAAAACGTCTATTTCTGCTTCATTGACTACGCTAAAGCCTTTGATTGTGTGGATCACAACAAACTGTGTCAAATTCTGAAAGTGATGGGAGTACCAGACCACCTTACCTGTCTCCTGAGAAACCTGTACGAGGGTCAAGAAGCAACAGTAAGAACCAGAGATGGAACAACCGATTGGTTCAAAATTGGGAAAGGAGTACGACAAGGCTGCATATTGTCACCCTGCTTATTTAACTTATATGCAGAGTACATCATGAGAAATGCCGGGTTGGATGAATCAGAGGTCGGAATTAAGATTGCTGGGAGAATGATCAACAACCTCCGATATGCAGACGATACCACCCCAATGGCAGAAAGCGAAGAGGATCTAAAGAGCCTCTTGTTGAGGGTGAAAGAGGAGAGTGCAAAAGCTGGTTTGAAACTCAACATTAAAAAAACTAAGATCATGGCATCTGGCCCTATCACTTCCTGGCATATAGAAGGGAAAGAAATGGAAGCAGTGACACATTTTACTTTCTTGGGCTCCAAGATCACCGCAGACGGTGACTGTAGCCATGAAATTAAAAGACGCTTGCTCCTTGGGAGGAAAGCTATGGCAAACCTAGACAGCATAGTAAGAAGCAGAGACATCACCTTGCCGACAAAGGTCCGTCTAATCAAAGCTATGGTTTTCCCAGTAGTAATGTATGGCTGTGAGAGGTGGACTATAAGGAAGGCTGAGTGCCGAAGAATTGATGCTTTCGAACTGTGGTGCTGGAGAAGACTCTCACGAGTCCCCTGGACTGCAAGGAGGTCAAATCAGTCCATCCTAAAGGTAATCAACCCTGAGTGCTCATTGGAAGGACAGATACTGAAGCTGAACTCCAATATTTTGGCCACCTAATGAGAAGAGAAAACTCCCTGGAAAAGACCCTGATGCTGGGAAAGACTGAAGGCAAAAGGAGAAGGGGACGGCAGAGGATGAGATGGCTAGATAGCATCACTGATGCAATGAATATGAACTTGAGCACGCTCCGGGAGAGTGCGCAGGACAGGAAGGCCTGGCGTGCTATGGTCCATGGGGTCATGAAGAGTCGGACACGACTGAACGACTGAACAACAACAACAAGACATACATAGGATTGCACTGGATGTCTACTGAACCTACTGGAAATGAAGGGCTGTCACCAAACAAATTGCAAAAGAAACCAAACCAGTTGTATTTCATCTATTCAAACCATGTATTGAATGCTATAAAAATATATAGAAAAAATATATTTAGGATATTATTTCCCAAATGGCTATTTAAAGGTGGCCACTGCTTTAACATGATATAATGTTGAATTTGGACCAATTCATTAAACAAATACTACTTTTCACTTTCAATAATCATACCTTTCTATTGACACAAATAATACAAAATTGGATTAATAACTTCCAGGGATACAACAAAAATGTGCTTAAATACACTAGGAATAACTGACATGTTCAGAAAAGCACTATTATAGCCTTTGTCATAAAACCTATATTAATTTGAAAATAACAACATTTTTGAACCATTTTCATTAAGAAAATTTAAAAGAGAAGTTGTTTTTCAGGAATATCATTACTGTTACTTCCAAAAAAGACATAGTACTGTTCATATTTGGTCGGTAGTCCGCTCAAGACGTTGGGTCAGTTCCCATGTAACACCAAACCATGGTTTGGCCATCCTTGGGCTCATGTACTCCCTCATTCCCCCCTCCCCCACCTCACACACTGTGATTCCCACCTGAACACCAACCATATCAATACTTGACTTGAACAGGTAAAGCAAGAAAGGTAACATCTAAAATATAGCCTCTTTTTGTAATTTAATATCGAACATATTTTCATGGGCTGCCAGTGCTAGGAGGATGGTACTTTGGGTGGTCTTGGATTTCCACTTTTGCAAAATTATGTAAATCTCATGTACTGGGAATATGGTCCAGCATGCAAAGTTTGTGGTTAAACTTGTTTAAAAAAAAAACACCTGGAAGATCAGAAATAAACTATTCCTACACAAAAAAGTAAGATAAGTATAGTTGCTTTTGCAATTAATTTGACATGAAACCATATATTTATTAGACTATTTACAACAGTGGACACTGGAAGAGAACTAATTTCACTCTAAGAGGTAAGGAGACAGTGAAGGCTGCAAGCAACAGCAGACCATCACTCACTGGTAAGCTTTTCTGAAAGCTCTAATCATATGAGACAAAGCAAGTTCACTGGTCTGCAGAACACTATGGGATATATTTTCTTTCATTTCTGTGGTGCCTGAATGGATACATTCAAGAACATTAACAGGAACTTCAAAGAGATGAGTAAAAGCCATCTGGATGGACAATGTAAAACAGGCTTGATGGCTTTCAGACATAATCATGAGGGATTTGGGAGGAGTTTCTCCCCACAAGAAGGGATGATGTCTCTGCCTATTTATGCCAAAAAATAGCAATGGAGCGAGGATTCTACTGTTCTTAGTTATCAGTGATATTTAGCAGACAAGGCAGTATTAATATGTTTGGTCACAACCCATGACATCTGGATGAGAATCAGAGTGTGTGAGGTGGGGAGGGAACATAAGGGAGCGCATGAACCCAAGGATGGCCAAACCATAGTTTGGTGTTACATGGAAATAAATACATAAAATATTGGGCGGCCATCCTAGCAAACCAGCCATTTAGGGAAGATATTTTTTGAATAGTAAGATTGCACATGGAGTTTCAGATTAAAAGTTGATTCTGCCTGAACCAGATCCACAGTCCTGATGCTGCTGCCCAGGCAGATCTGGCTTGTTTGCTGTGATAACAAGTGCTAAGCAAACTATCGTTTTGCTATCCAGTTGAGTGTTGTGCTAACCCCTGCTGAGTCAGGTGCCTAAGAGTCTCCTACTGGCTAGGCTAAGCTAAGAAGTTATAGCTCTCCATGTGCTGTGGGGTCTTATCTACTCCACAAACATTTGTCTGTTGGATACCAGATGAATTCTCGTGGCTTTGCCAAAAGAATCCTGGGCATCGTAGCTTTCTCAAAACACTGACAGTTCTCTAGGAGAGAATTCCATTAGAATGGCCTTCCCCAACCTGGATCCCTCCAGATGTCTTTGGACTACAATTCCCATCATCCCAGTCAGTGATCCTCCCATTACAGTGGCCTTCCCTCACAAAGGGAGCAATCCTGTGTCCTCTAGACAGCATCTGGGGGACATAGGAATTTTCGGTTTCTTGAAACTAAAAGCCATCAAGGTTGTTATGGTGCCCCAACTGTGGAATGCCCCACCCCCCAAGGAGGATCATCTGGCATGTTCATGGTTATTTTTGATATCAGGCAAAGACATTTCTCTTCTTCCAGGTATTTCAGATTTAATAGCTACTTTTATATGTTTTACATTGCATTCCCCCCCCCCCGTGCCATTTATTATTGTTGTTGGGAAGGGGGGGGTTGTATCATGTTTATAGCCAGAGAACTTTTGTTATTGGGCAGATTAATAAATAAATAACTATGCGCTGATATTGTACATTTTCCCATGAATATACACGTGTATGTGTGTGCATTAAAAAACTAAACTTTAACGGGTCAGTGATGTCACCTTCGCAAGTGTTTGTACTATTTGTTTTGGATGTTGAATGGATAATTGGGCAGATAATCCATGACAAGTGCCCCCAAGCCTGGCTCCCCAGGCACTCACCTGTGCTGCCTGCCCCTACATCTGGCCCTGAAAAGTGTAACCTGCAACAAAATGTTGCAGTGTGGAGTGTTGCTGTTCAGGGTGCCATTGCCAGCCACTCCATCGCCCCCCCCTTCTCATTTTCCCCCAATGGTAAGTCAGCATACTATAGCCACTGAGCATGCCCAGTTCTCACTGGGTTGTTTTGTGGGTTCCTCCCCTTAGTGTTTTTTCTTTTAAATACTTTTTGTACTTCTCCAAACCTGCTGATCTCTCTCTCCGTCTCTTGTGTGGGGGGTGGGGGGGGGTCATTTTGGCAAAATAAGCAATGGCACTCACAGCCTGAACAATGGCACCTGTGACTTCCCCTGCAAAACAAAGTCAACAGGGTGAATTTCATTTGGGGAAACACATGAGCCAAATTCCTTTTTTCCCCCCTGAAAAGGAACTTCCACAAGGGGCTTCAGCTGCCTGTGACAACATTAACTACCTTGTCTCACACTGCAATGTGCACTCACAAATCATTACTAATAATTATTGAGGCTGGTATTCCAGTCTGATATCCCATAATTAAACATAAGGATTTCGTGGTGCTTTGGCTGACCAGGAACCAGGCATTTGAAGATAATGGCTTTCCTTGCCTTTTATTCAAAGTGTATTAACTTCCTTCAATGCCTGAAAGGCAGTTATTAACACAAGTGCATTTTATAATTGGGTTTGTTCTGACTTGCATGCTATTCATTAAATACTTATAGTCAAACTTGATAAGATCCCATTTCTTGGACAGTGCAAAACTGTGTTCTTCACTAATGGACAATCTTATTCTTTTTGACATGACATTTTATCATTGAACAATTACCACCATTTTTAGTATCTAGATAGCATTGTAATTGTGTTGCGGAATAAATAAGTCACACTACTACAGGTCACAGTTGAAGTAAGTGCACATAAAGAATGAAAGAGAGAAAGATGTAGGGAAGCATATTCCTAAATATCTTCTATTTGTAGTAGTAGTAGTAGTAGTAGTAATTCATTCAAATTATATCTCACCTATATACAAAATACTCTAGGTGGCATACAAAGTTAAAAACAAATTAAACAAGAAAAACAACAATAAAAACAATACAGCATAAAAAGAGTATATAACAATCAGCAAAAAGGAATGAGAATTCTAAAAAGGGAAGGCCTGCTGGATTAATAGCAGGGCTGTGCACCGCTTCAGCCCGAGGCCCGAACCCTGAGTCTAGGTGGGCTGCTTCGGGTCACTGTGAGCCCCTTCCAAGGAGAAGTGGAGGCAGCATGAAGTGACCCAGAGTGACTCTGAAGCACTCAGTGTACTTCGGAGCTTCTCTCCCCGAGCCCAGCCCCCCCGCCGGCCCAGCCTCCCCAGCACCTCCAGGTCCTTACCTGAGCTGCCTTCTCCACCACTGCCACTGCCACCGCCGCTGCCTGCCGCTGCCACCACCTGCCGCCGCACTGCCACCTTCTCCATCACCACCCACCGCTGTGCTGCCGCCTTCACTGCCCCCGCCACCATCTCCTGAGGCCTGGGCGCACGGCAACTCTTCTTGCAGGGAGTCGCCATTTTTAAAATGGCAATTTTGGTTGCCATTTTAAAAATGGCGACTCCCTGCAAGAAGAGTCGCCGTGCATCCAGGCCTCAGAAGATGGTGGCTGTAGCGGTGGGCAGCAATGGAGAAGGTGGTGGCGGCGGCAACAGAGAAGGTGGTGGTGGAAGGGATGGGGAAGGCAGCAGTGGTGGCAACGGAGAAGGCAATGGCTGCAGTGGAGGAGGCAGCAGCCCAGGCAAGGAGCTGGGGTGGCACAGGGGCATCGGGGGGGGACCTGAAGTGGGGTTTGGTATCCAAATCCCACTTCGGGTTCAGGGCCAAGTCAGGTTGGGGGCCCCCTGAATCAGCGGGAGCCAAATCAGGCCCACCTCTGAAGCCATGAAGTGGCTTCCAGATTGGATTGGTGGGTCCCTGCACAGCCCTAATTAATGGAGTCTTTAATTCCCTCTTAAAAACATTCAAGGAGGTCAGCAGGTGCATTTCAACTGGCAGGTCATTCCACAACTGTTGCATCCTCTAGCACAAGTGATACTGAGGTTTGGGGACCAAGATTGGTGTCATCTAAACATCCTTTCATAAGTATTCCAAGTCAGTAAAGACTTAAGCTGCAGAGGTCCCAAAGCCTTCTCTGTGTTAGTCATCACTGAAATGGACCAGTAGCACCTGCTTCCTAGAGCTGACACAAATCCCTGCAGGGACATTAAGTGACAGTATAACCTGCAAGGGCACAAAACTCCTCTAGCTCAAAAAGTTTGAACTAGGGATGCACAAGCTGCTTCATGTTGTCTTTGCCTCAGAAATAAGCCAAGGTGTTTTTTTCCAAAAACTGGGAATAAGCTTATATGTGCTTCCCCTTCCCCTGCTACAAACCCCACACCTTATTGCAAAGTCAGTAGCCCCTGGGAAACTGCATTTCCAAGGGACGCTTGGGACCTTTTGTCTTGGCATGCTACCAATTACTAAAGAGGAGATGTAGGGAGAGATTTCTCTTCTTTCCTTTTCCCTGTAACAGCCCGGCCAGTAAGTAGGGTGTAAAAAGTAAGGGAGGGGAGATTGGAGGGCTGAGTGTGAGGGGGTGGGGTGGGGTTACTGGTTTCATGGAAGGGGGAAAACTTTCTTCTCCAGCTTGGATTTGAATTTGGGGTATTGCTTCTTCAGGGTGAACATTATGTACCTTCAAAGCTCATATCCCTGGAGCTTTGCATTTGGCTGACATCTCTAGTTTCAAGTCTCCTTTTAAAAAAGATGAAGGGGCAATGAAATCTCTTCAATTCTAGCAAAGTTGTATCTCTTCTGCTGTCTCCTAAGGCAAGAAAGCTTGTGGGTGCTTATGGATGGAGGGCTCCTAGCACTACAAACCAGAAGGCATTGTGTAGCAATTCTGTCTTCTTTTTCTTAAGGGATTTCTTACATTAAGAAAAAAGACAGAAGAAGCTATAGGAAAAGACAGGAGGTGAAAAGTGGAAGGTGGCATCATCTACACCACCTGTAAAATTCAGTGAATGAGGCAGGGCAATGGCTCTATAAAAGTATCCAGTGTAAGCACCTGGCATAAGAGTCACTACATTGCTGAAAACCGAACAGAAATGCAGATGCCCTTGAAAAGTATTTATTTACCAAAAAATGTGGCCAATATACATGCTGGCTTCTTTGTAATAATGCATGTTACTAGGGTGACCAGACACAATAAGGATAGGGAAACTGCAGCTCTAATAGTTGTGCAAAAGCAAGAGTTTCAGGAAGCACAGCTTTTCTTACTTCTGCATGACAAGTTACATGGCCACAAGGAGGAATCTTGACCTTGTTCAGAAATGGTCATGATATACAAAACTCCAAAGCTAAAAAATGACAAGGTGTCAAGGGAAATGCAAAGTAGGCTGGCAAGTTAAACACCTGTGTAAGTTTAGCAAGAGACTGAGGAAGCCAGGTCAATTTTAAAAGCCCTTCCCGCAACAAACTTGAAACCAATTCCTCAACTCTTAAATAAAAACATAGTTAGGGTACAATGTTATACTTGTTTTGGCAGAAAAAAGTTCTAGAACTCCCAGTGTGCCCCAGCCAGTCATGCTGGTTAGGGATGCTGGGAGTTGTAGGACTTTTTTCTGTCTAGACATGCATAGGATTGCACCCTTAGTCAAATAAACAAGGCTTGGAGACAAAATCAGTTATGAAGCTTGAAAGCCACAATGGCACAGGAGCTATCCAATGTGTTGCACAGCGTGTGGCTATGTGCCTGTAGGAAAGAAGTCATGGGAGTGTGCTGCTCACTGCAATGAGCTCCCAACTCTCAGAGAACAAGTCAGTTCCATTGGGGCCAACTGTCATTAAGAAGCTGAGAGAGGCAGAGATGTGTGTAGATGTGTGTGAAGGCTGCGTTCAGTCATTGCGCTAGTTGTGTCTTTGGGAGAAAGGGCTGTTGTGGGTAGATGATTGTTTGCTCATGTGTGCACACATGCATTCCTAGGAGTTGTTCCTTCAGTTTATTCAATTTTGATCACCATTAGGCTTTAAATTTTTAGAATTTAAATTAAAAGGAAACACCTTGGTTGTACTAAGAGCGTTCCCTTCTCTTGCTCCTTGCACGTCCATCCCCATTGGGACAGTGTCTTTTGCAGCACCTCATCCAGCTGCTTTCTCCTATATCTTTGTACCTCCAACTCATTTGTTATTTGTATTTGTTTAGATTCTATCTCTCCTTTCCATATTTTTTCAAAATAACATCGATTTTCCTTGCAGATTGCTGCCATGCCTTCCCCACCATTCCTGTATTTGTGTGTTTCTCTCAGTTTTGGACTCGGGAAAAGGCTGCGTTTGTTGTATAACGTCAAGCCTCACTTCTTCTTTCTCCATTCTATTTTCTTGTCATTTTTGTCAGTCAACTGTGTCTCTGTTAGATTTTTACAAACTCACTCTTATTTATAATTTTAAAAGCAAACATTGACTTCTGGGCATGTTCCTCCCTCCCCCCCCCCTGTTTAAGTCATATTCAAGCATTCTGTTTTTTCTTTCTTTCTAAATCCTTAAAGAAAGGCATATTATAGCAGCCTATGTGTGTAGTGTTTGTCCCCCACCCCTGTGCCGAAGTGAACCATCTGTGTCTTCTTTGTATTGATCCTTCCAAAACAGAAATTAAAGAAGGGTTTAAAAAAAAAATATGGTTTGATTTGGCTGTTATCTAATCGCCTGCGCTATCGCCCTGTATTTCTTGAAGTTATCCTGCCTTCTATAAAAGAACATGAAATATTAAACAATAAATTAAAGACACCCATCATTTGCTTAGGTAGTTCTGCTTTTCTTTAGCCCTTGTGTGTCTGTGTCCATGTATGTGTGCATGCTAGGTTGTAGTTCCACCGACACTATACCGTCCAAATTTCAAGGCAGTGTTGAAAAAGCATGAGACACATAGTATTTATATTAATTACCTTCTTATTCCAATAACACTCCACTGTGTGGCAAAGCAATCCACCGCAATATGAGGCATCTTCGGGGTGTTGGCAGGGGCAGAGGTGGGGAGAAGTTACAGCTCTTTGTCTTGGGAGTTTTCCTGGAAAAAATCCAATTTCACCTGCACCTTGCACACAAGCCAGTGGGCCAAAGTGCCTGGAATTTGGCAAGTCAGATGCCCTTGAGGGGTGCTGGGAGGGGCCAAGGTTTCACACACATTTGTGGAAACAGGGAGAAGTTATGGCTCTTTGTTTTGGGAGTTTTCCTGGAAAAACTCAAATGTCACCTGCACCTAGCACACAAGCTGGTGGGCCAAACTGCCTGGGCTTTGGGGGGTCCAATGCCCTAGAGGGGGGCTGGGAGAGGCCAAGGTGTCATGTGCGTGTGTGGAAACAGGGAGAAGTTACAGCTCTTTGCTTTGAGAGGTTCTGTGGAAAACATCAGATTTCAACTCTGCCTAGCACAAAAACCACCAGGCTAAACTGTCTGAAATTTTGCAGGTGGCCTCCTCTCCAGGGATGTGGAGGGGTCCCCATATTCCATGCTTGTATCATAAAAACTAAAAAAGTTATGACCATTTGTGTTTTCCCATGCAAGTCAATGGGAAAACACCCAAACTGGAATTTCCGAATCTCGCTTCAGATTCAGATCCAAGTCAGATTGGAAGGGGTCCAAATCGGTCCAAGGCAGATCGGCGTTGCTTTGGATGATCTGAAGCGGCATCCAAAGCACATCGGGGGGTCCATGCACAGCCCTACTAAATGAGATTCTCTCATGCTGAGGATTTTATGTTAACCGCCCTGGGATATTTTAGGGGGCTTTTCTACATGAGGTATTTCTTGTACACTTGTCATTCCCTACTCATGGTTGTTTATGGGTTCTTTAAATGACATCGTGACCCTCCAATTTCCTTTCTGTGTCTAACCAGCACTTTTGGAAAGTTTTTTTAGAAACAAGAAAAATGTGGCATTTAATTGTGAAAGCAAAAGAAAGCACTATTTCCTCTTGCATATTTCTGCTATTCTGCTATACCCCAGTGCCACCTAGAGGTTATGTAGCAAAACAGCAGGAAAGGAAACACTCCTCATGTAGTGCTCGGACTTCAATTCTGTGACAAAACTGAAAGCAGATACAGCGGATTAACAGCCTCATGTAGAAAAAGCTCTTGGTGAAGGCAGTATACGAATTACCCAAGTATGCAAATACATAGATAGGATATGCCACCAGGGATGAGGCAACAGCAGGCTCCTGGTAGTGGGTGTTTTGTTAGGAATACAGAGAGACTAGTTTGTGATAAGCGTATTGACCACACAATAAATTACTTGCCTGGTGTGAAGATTTGCAAAAACTGCACATACTGTATATAGTGCAAAGGAGGTTGTATTATACCTCGGCACTGACAGAACTTGAAAATGTAGTCAAGCAGTTCTGGAAGCCAAAATTCAGTTTTAATCCAGGACCTCAAAGAAAGCATTTTCAGAAATGCTACCTATTCCCACCACAGAGCACCAGCTAGACAGCTGAAGTTGGGGGAATGCGTAGATGAGACATTGATGCTGGCAGAAGGTCTTAGATTTGTTCAGTACTGGAGAACACTTTAAGGACAAACTGAACCTGGACAAAAGGTAACAGTGTCCCCCTGTTGTTTGTCCCCAGTTTCTGGCATTTAGGGTGCAATCTTATGCATGTTTAGATGGACAAAAGTCCGACAACTCCCAGCACTCCCCAGCTTGTAGGACTTTTGTAGGAGTTGTCGGACTTTTGTCTTTCTTAACGTGCATAGGATTGTGCCTTTAGTCTTACCGTGTTCCTGAACATGGAGGTTCTGTTTAGCTATCATGGGGAACAGGAAGGGTTTCCATGGGTGGAGCAGAGGTTGAGTAGGTAGGAGGAGCTCTAGGTGGATGAAGCTGGAAAAATGTGGCAGGAGGGGATTTTTAGCACTCACACTTTTTGGAGACATCAGCCACCACTGAATCCATCTCTGAAAGTACATGGATTGGCCATGTGTTTCTAAGCTAGCCAATTAGAAAACCTATTGTATTGTTTTCCAGTATGTCACATATATTGGGCATCTTTCTTTTGCATTTTTCAATGACCACTTATAGAAAAAATTCTGACTTTTCAATGTGTATGTGTAGTGGGGGGGGGCTCAACCTGTCCCACTTTTAGGTAATATCTAAGTAATATAGATAGGTTTGGGACATTTATGTTCATTTCACAGTAATACCAGCCTTATTAGCTTTCTGAATTATTTAGCACAAAATTCCCTTTTTAAATATTGAGCAATTAAATATGCCCTCCTTCACCTCTTTATGTTTTTTTTTCCAGCCCTGCAAGAAGTATTTTCAGAAAAATAATCTCGGCCAAGGATGATTTGGGGCTTTCTGCATCCATTTTTAAAGTTGATTTCAAAGGCCCATTTGCAGAGTGATGACAATGAAGTTAAGTCTGTGCTGCAGCTTCTCAACATGGAATGTCTCTGAGAAATTGCACCACTTACTGACCTTTGTACCATGTGCCTTTGCTTTGAGCTGTAACAATCTCAATAAAGAACTTCCTAAATATTTTATAAAGCCTTGCAATTGTTTCATTAGATCCTGTGTACAATTTGGCCAGAACATAATGTTCAAAAGGATCCTCTGGTGCCTCCTAGAAAACTTGGAGAAAGGGTGTGTCCCCTGCCACCGCCGCCTTCATTTGATGCTTTGTAATTGTCTCCGATGAATTAATGCTTGGCAAAACACAACTAAAAATCCTATTTCTTAAACTTGTTAGTCTATTCTAGTGCTGTTAATTGCCTTTCTGTGGAGATGCGGAACAGGGGGAGGGGGTTACCAATACTGTTAGTGACAGAGATGCTGCGTCATTAGCAGGTACATGGGAGGCCAAAAATCAACAGCTGTAGCTTTTCCTGGTCCAGAAATTCAGTGATGGAAAACCTATATGGAATGACTTTCTGTCATCATTGAGCTGTTAAAGACGCTGAGGATTTCTCTGCGGGGGAAAGGGTACAAAGAAAGCCTAGGAAAAAGTGGTTCAGAGGGGACCACAAAGGCTGTGTTTGGGGCTCCCAAAATAATTTTCGTTTTGTAAAAGCAGCTACGAGCAGAAAGTTGGATTCGGGCTGTAGCATAGGGAGGGAGGGTCTAACCGTTCTTCCCTTCCCCCTGCCCGCACCCTCATGCCACATCGCTGATCCAGATTCTTTCCCCTGCCCACCAGCACTGCTATTAGCTGCACGGGCGGGGGGTGGGGAGTGTGGGCCAACAAAGGAGCTCTGTCCTCCTCTGAATTTTATTGTACTGCTAGCTTGTCCTGGCTAAGACCCGTCTCTTAGAGCATCTCTATACCAGCCTGAAATCCCTCATTTAAAACGGGTCTTCCTGCTTCCATTTTAAATGCAAGATCGCAGTGGACTCCCTTTATATGCACTTCCTTTCCCCCCTCCCTTTTCCACCTCTTTCTCCCCCGTATCTGAGCCTTCCATATGTTTCATTCATCTTGCTCCTCTTATTGTGGCGTTTCCTTTTTCATGGAGGGAACTCAAGTAAACACAAGCGGGGTAATTTGATAGCTCATTATCTCAAATCTATTTAAAAATGGAATAAAGGTCATTTAGTGCAGGAAGCACCCTGGAGGTTCACAACATCATCTAAAGGGCCTGCAAACCTCCGTGAGTGAGCAATCTCAATAGCAGGATAAAAGCTCCATGTGAAGAAGCCTGAATGGTTTGCTAAAAGGAATGAATGATTGCTGACCAACATACTGTGGTCAAGACAACTCTATGTACTGGGAGATTTTGCTTGCATTTCAGATAGGCCATCCATAGCACTGATATGAGTAAACACATGGTGGCTGACAGCGCAATCCTATGCATGTTTACTCAGAAGTAAACCATACTGAGTTCAATGGGACTTACACCTAGTTATGTGTATATACGATTTTATTTAATTTTTCATTAACATTTATATACCATTTTATCTGCTAAAAAGCCATCAAGGTGATGTCCAACAATTTAAAACAATAAAGCTTTGCAACAATAAAAACAAGAACATTAAAAACAGTAAAAACAGCACAACATTAAAAACTACACATTTTAAAAGACTAAATTGAAAAGATGCATCTTTTTACCCTTTCCAATCCAATAGTGAGGGCCAATCATAGTTTTTGGGGGAGTGTATTCTATACTTTAGGGGCAATGCAAGAGAAAATTCTTTCACACATGCCCAACAAACAGGTCTCGGTGGGTAAGGGTGCCCTCAAAATGGCCTCTCCTGCAGATCTTAGCATCCTAAGCCATTTAGAGCTTTACAGATTAAAAACAACACCTTGAACGGAGCCCAGAAAGCAATTGGTGAGCAGTGCGGGCCTTTCAGGACAAGTGTAATATGGTGCCAATACCGTGCACTGGTTAGCAGCCTAGCTACTGCATTTTACACCAATGAAAGCTTCTGGACACTCTTCAGGAGTAGCCCCACGTACAGCACATTGCAATAGTCTAATCCTGACTCCTGAGTCTTGGATTCTCTACAGCAGACCTATACTAGGGGTGAGGGTGGACTTCAGACTTGCAGAATCTGCTATGTTTTTTACTAGAACACCTGAGATCCTCCAGCCAGAGCCAGGTGCAAAAGAGTGGTTCAGACGGGTGGTCAGATGCTAAGAATTAAGAAACAGGCTGCTTTGGAGCACATGATCAGCTGAGGAATGTGTGATCAGAACCAAAAGCAAGCTTACAAGCCCTTTCACACAAAAATCTACTCCTGGTTTCCCACCCACCCACTCACCTAAGCATTTGTTTTTGGCAGCCTAATCTGGAGCAGGGGAGCTTTTTAGTATGAATGCTATCAAGTTTTAGTGCTATTGTTCTACAACTGGGGAGTCAGAAACCCCTGTTGATCTACTGCAGATACCCCAGAGATCTACCAGTAGAACCTGATCTACCTTCTGTCCACCCCTGGCCTATTCACCAGGCAGACCAAAAAAGTAAGGGACTCACCAAGCACCCTGTGGGCCCTAATACATGGCTGTGGCCATGTATCGTGCAAGCCTCTCCTAGAGAGAATGCTGAACCATTTTTAAAGCGTTGTTTGTTATGTTGACATGAATTGAGCATTAATGAACTCTCAGATCAGCTGTGCTCATAAATTCTCAGGGAAAAAAATCTTTCACATCCTCTACCAAATCCATTTTTCTTTCTTGATCTCATAAATATCAGGACACGGAGCTGAGTGTGTCCATAAATCAGCAAGAATCCCCTGGGGATGGCTCTGTCATTCTTGCCTCAGCATTCTCACCCTAAAGAATGAACTGTGATCCAACAGCTTGGCCTTTGTCTTATGGCCAGTAGGCAAATGAACAAATCTGTCTATTGAATACATTTTGCCATAGTCAGGTATAGGAAAAGAAGAACTGTTGATGGTGAAGGAGTGCATATGCTCAAACGGTCCCTATTAAATCTCTGTCTCTGAAGGTTTTTGATGGGGAGGGGGCACTTTTAAAAAATGGTGCTAGTGTGAGATGCTAATACAGCCTTTTCCAAGCTAGGGCCCTCCAGATGTGCTGGACCATGCTAGATGAGGATGATGGGATTTAGCTTCCTCTCCAAAAGTTATATCTCCATGCGGGGCGGAGAAATGCATCTTATCTCCAGTGCACATGCATCTAAATACACACACATGAGAATTACAGTACTATGCAATGTACAGCCTGCCATTTTGCACGCTACAGCTAACGGGGTACATTTTGAACTCTTAATAATATATTGTAGAAAAAAGCTTTTCTGTTCTATATTTAAACATTTTTCCCTATTATATCTTTAACACTGCCTTGGCTTTTAAATGAGTGCAGTGTACAGAAGGTGACATGAGGCCTTCCGCAATGTGTAATAATGCAGTGGGGAGCTCAGGCAGTGATTCTACTTACCAAAATAGTGGGTGTTGTATTAATATCTCTATTTTCATCTCTGAAATGTTGGGCAGTATGGAAATTGTCTTAGGTTGCAAGCCTAAACCTATTCACATGGGAGTAAGTCCCCTACACTCAGTGGGACCTACTTCTGAGTAGACATGTCTAAGACTGAATTGCTAATTTGCTGCTTTCAAAGTCTCCTAGGTAACCAATTACCTAGGGAGGTGGTGGGCTGGACAGCCATCTGTCAGGGATGCTCTGACTTGGATTCCTGCATTGAGCAGGGGCCTTGTAGGCCCCTTCCAACCCTACCATTCTATGATTCTATGATTCCTGAAATGTAGGGTTCTGCAGTAGGAAAAAATAGCAGGGATTCTCCCATTTTAAAACACCTGTTCCTTCTGCTGTGAGACAAATAAGGACATGTCCTGGTTGTTGGTCAGAAAGCACTTTAGACCCCAAAGTCTACAAAAGGTGGAGATTTGAAAATGGCCGATGGCCAGCTATCACATGAGGAACACTAGGTAGACCTATGTCCTGAAGAAGAAGAAGAAGAAGAAGAAGAAGAAGAAGAAGAAGAAGAAGAAGAAGAAGAAGAAGAAGAAGCAGCAGCAGCATTTATTTAGCCCAAATCTTCACACGCACACACGCACACACACACACACACACACACACTGTTGAAGGGACAGAGCCTCTTTAAAGGATAGAAAAGGAAGCAATTTTTATTTGTCAGGATAGAGTTTGGGACTTGGCAGGGACATTGCTAGGTTCTTAAAAGATCCAGGGCACTGGCCCAAAACACAAATTTGCATGTCCAGATAGATAGGTAGATAGATATCCAAGTCAAAAGGGGGAAGGTCAGTACCTCTAATATATATATAAATGTGTGTGTGCGCATGCACACGCGTGCATGCGTGTGTTCCCAAGTCAAAAGGGGGGGTGATTGCACACCTCATATATATGGGGGGGGGATATTCTGTGTGGGTGTATATAGATACATACATACATAGATAAAAAGTATGCACTGACCCCCGTAGCAATATCTAGCAAGTCATGCTTTAAATATCTCTGCCAAAATCCTTAAAAAGGCTATCATGAATGGTAGTCTTAACATGTGTATTTCCTAGCACCAGGGAGAGCCTTTTCTTCCCCTTTTTCTTTTTTTTAACAGATGTCCATGTTACTGAAAGATAATGGCAGTCCAGTGGATGGGGTATTGGACTTGCACAGGTTCAAAATCCACCTAAATAGGATTTCCAACCCTTCTTCTGACATGGCTCCTGTGTCTCCAATTACTGGATGATAGGAGGTGATTCAACAGATGAAGCTTTTTGCAGTGGTCTATCTGCATTGCAGAAAAAGCTTTACTGGTTTTCTGTTTGGCCAGCAGTTGTTAAAGGCTTAGGAGCTTTGCCAGACAAAATCTGGGCAAGTTTACAGCCCAGCCATGCACTTGCAGATCAGCCTTGGGCAAGCCAATCTCTCATAGCTTCTGTTCTCCATCCTAAAATTGGACATTCTCTCTAGCAAAGTGCCTCACCGGAATGTTGTTGCACTGGGGACAAAGCAGAAAAAAAGATTGAAAAGTGTTTGAAAAGTTCGATACAAAATACGTTTTATAACAGCCCCCAGGACATAGTTATACACACACAAACAAACAAACCCCTCTGGTATTTGCTCCTACCTACGGGGTGTGGAAATCCCCCTGCAAGAGACGTATGCAGCCAGCTACAGCACAAGCCCTCCATCTACTCCCTGTGTCTAATGGTGCCATTTCCAGCAGCATTACAGGGCAATTTCTGCAAATCCCTATGAGAGAATTTGCAGG
This sequence comes from Heloderma suspectum, assembly GCF_057233095.1. Taxonomy (NCBI): domain Eukaryota; kingdom Metazoa; phylum Chordata; class Lepidosauria; order Squamata; family Helodermatidae; genus Heloderma; species Heloderma suspectum. Next base: position 260,218,865 of record NC_139461.1, read on the forward strand.
AGTTGGCAAATAACATCTGTCACTACTCGCCGCACACATCCAGCAGAATCGCAGGTATTTTTAATATCTCTATCGCTCTGGACCCCACGCTCTGCAAATAAAACAAATGAGAGCAAACCTCGGGCAGCTGGAATCCCTCCTGCTACTGGATACACTTTAAATAAAGAGATTTGGAGCCACTTGATCCTGGCTTATCTCCTTCTGAAAGAAGGGATTTAGCAGCAGCTTCTTCACTGACATCTTCTCCACTTTCAACAGAAAGCCACTTCTCTCCATAAATCTGATCATACCAGCCGCTGCCTCTACCCCTGCTATGCAGTTAGCAGCTGGTCCCAGATTGTCTCCAGACCTTGTTTATTAAATGACTACCTCCCTAGGTACAAGAAAACTCAGGGTGGCTTATAAATAAGTGGTAATCTATTCCATAATCTATTTCACTAATTCCCAAGCTATGCACTAGGGCGTGCTAGGAGTCCACGAGGGAACTGCTAGTATGGCAGGAGAAATAAATTAATTGAATAATTAGGGGGGAAAAACAAAGGTCCATAAGAACCTTATGTTGGTCTGTATGTTTTAGGTTGTTGGCTTTAAAATCTACACAGGTAATATCTTTATTAGGACAAACAAAAATATTATAAAATTGTAAGCAAGCTTTTGAGTTCTCCAGATCTCTTAATCAGGACGGATATTAAACAAAATTGGGGGTGAAGGGGGAGGGGATAGAAGGGTGGAAAGCCTGGCTTGGTGTTAAAGTCTGCAGCAAAGGGCCAGAACCGATTTATTTATTTATTTATTTATTTCTATACCACCCAATAGCTGAAGCTCTCTGGGTGGCTCACAAAAATCAAAACCACAAAGTACAACATAAAACAATATAAAACATGAAAGCTTAAAACTACAGTATAAAAGTACAATCAGAATAAAACCTAGCAGCAATGCAGAGATTTAAAATACAGGTTAAAAACAGCAGAGCTAAAAGATCAGAGTGCTAAAATGCTGGGAAAATAAAAATATCTCCACCAGGCGCTGAAAGGAGTACAATGTAGGTGCCAGGCAAACCTCTCTAGGGAGCTCATTCCACAGCTGGGGTGCTACAGCAGAAAAGGCCCTCTTCCTGGTAGCCACCTGCCTCACTTTCTTTGGCAGGGGCTCATGGAGAAGGACCGCTGAGGATGATCTTAGAGTCTTGGCAGGCTCATATGGGAGGAGGTGATCCTTCAGATAACCTGGCCCCAAACCATTTAGGTCTTTGAATGTTAATACCAGCACTTTGAATTGGGCCTGGACATGGATGGCAGCCAGTCCAACCAGAAAAGTATTGGCGTAATGTGTTCTCATTGGCTAGTCTTCGCTGCCCTGTTTTGGACCAGCTAAAGTTTCCGAACTGTTTTCAAAGGCAGCCCCACATATAACGCATTGCAGTAATCCAAACAAGAGGTTATCAGAGCATGGATAACTGTAGCTAGGCTATCTCTGTCCAGATAAGGGCATAGTTGGTGTATCAGCCTAAGCTGAAGCAGATACTACTTTAAATCCATATCTAGCAGCTATGTCTTTTTTATTACTATTTTTTACTCTGGAATAGGTGCAAAGGGTCCATAGCATAGGGGGTAGGAGGCTTTTAAGATCTGTTCCTGCCCCATGCCTACTCTAGAGTAAAAATGAAAAGAGATGTAGTTGCTAGATATAGATTTAAAGTAATGTCTGTTTTGGCCCAGGGTATGCATTCCAAGTCTTAGGATGAAGTGCAGGACAAAATAGCAGACTTGACTGGATTAGGCTCCACACCTAGGATTGGGACAAGGAAACAGAGAGTAACAGCTTCCTCATTTTTTTTTAATGAAATCCAATACTTACCCAGATCTCTTTCAAGACTTGAGTTAAAGATGTGGGTTCCTCCATAGGTAGAGCACAGAAGTAAAGAGAAACATGGCAGCTTTTATATTAGCAAAGATGGCATTTAATTTAAATCAAAAGTTAAAACTGAGATTAAATTCAGATTAAATAATCCTCTGCACCAAAACCCTGATCTAAATTAAGTGGGGGCGGGGGGGAGTTACTTCTAGCAACACATTTTCGGGTGCATGCTGGACCTAAATAAAAGCTTGCCATTCAGTTATACAGAGAAAATTACCATGTTGCATTGCTTTATGGTTAGGGAAAACTCTGCCCTCCACTCCTGATATTGGTAGCCCAGCCCTAACTGGCAGCAATCCTGGCGGAGGGTTGCAACATATCTCTGTTCTCTACACCTCCACAGAGCCTTTGCAATACAAGCCCTCCTTGCACATATGTACTGTCATATGGACAGACACTTTGCCAGTTTATGTTGGCTGTAAGAGCATTTCTACACCAGGCTAAAATCCCACAACTTTACCAGGGCTTCTGCTGCTGGATTCCTTGCGGGATTACAATTGCCTTGTTTCCTCATGCTTTTCTCCCTTTTGCCACAAATTCTATATGTTTCATTATAAAGCCACTAGATGGCGGTGTAGTATTATTTGTGAGAAAGCGCCATTTCATCAGCACACCAGAGATTTAGTTCATAGCAGGAGGAGGGAAAATGCTGGACTTTCATTGTCATGAAAAACAATGTGATAAAGGTTACAAAGAGTGGGAAGTGCCCTGGAACATGAAAACGTCACGTGTAGGATCTGCGAACTTCCATGAGTGACCAATCATGAGCACACGATAAATGCATCATGTAGAAATGGCCTAAGACACTATAGTTTATATTAGTTCTAAGACACTTTGGAACTTAACGATTTCCACTTAATGATCTCCAGCAAAGGAGATCATTACCTTGTCGTGGTGCTGGAGCTTGAGCACCTCAATGACATCATGAGCTAAACCGTGAAGGGACACCCAAGACAGGAAGGTCATGGCAGAGAGGTCAGACTAAATACGATCCCTGGGGAAGGAAACGGCAACCCACTCCAGTATTCTTGCCATGAAAACTACATGGATCAGTACAACCAGAGATATGTCGGTATACCATCGGAAGATGGGACTCCCAGGTCGGAAGATGGTCAAAATGCTACTGGGGAGGAACAGAGGATAAGTTCAGCTATCCCCAGATGTGATGACGCAGCTAGCTCAAAGCTGAAAGGACGGCTAGCAGCCGATGGTGCTGGTGGTGAACGACGAATCCGATGTTCTAAAGATCAACACACCATAGAAACCTGGAAGGTAAGATCTATGAGCCAGGGCAAATTGGATGTGGTTATTGGGGAGTTGTCAAGATTAAATTCATGGTCAATTCATGGATCACTGCCTTGTTGTGGCGAAGGGGCTTGCGTAACTCAGTGAAGCCATAAGCTATGCCGTGCAGGGCCACCCAAGACGGACAGGTCATGGCAGAGAGTTCTGACAAAATGTGGTCCACTGGAGAAGGAAATGGCAACCCACTCCAGTATTCTTGCCAAGAAAACCCCATGGAACGTATCACAAGGCTAAAAGATATGACGCCGGAAGATGAGCCCCTCAGGTCGGAAGGTGTCCAATATGCTACTGGGGAAGAGCAGAGGGTATTTCCAAGTAGCGCCAGAAAGAGTGAAGCGGCTGGGCCAAACCCGAAAGGACACTCAGCTGTGGATGTGTCTGGCGGTGAAAAGAAAATCCGATGCTGTAAAGAACAATATTGTTTAGGAACCTGGAATGTCAGATCAATGAATCAAGGTAAGCTGGAGGTGGTCAAACATGAGATGGCAAGATTGAACATCGACATCTTGGGAATCAGCGAACTAAAATGGACAGGCATGGGCGAATTTAATTCAGGTGACCATCATATCTACTACTGTGGGCAAGAATCCCTTAGAAGAAATGGAGTAGCACTCATAGTCAACAAAAGGGTGGGAAAAGCAGTACTGGGGTACAATCTTAAAAATGATAGAATGATCTCAGTACGAATCCAAGGCAAACCATTCAACATCACAGTAATTCAAGTCTATGCCCCAACCACTGAGGCCGAAGAAGCTGAGGTTGATCGGTTCTATGAAGACCTACAACACCTTCTAGAACTAACACCAAAAAAAGATGTCCTCTTCATCATAGGGGATTGGAATGCTAAAGTAGGAAGTCAAGAAATCACCGGGATAACAGGCAGGCATGGCCTTGGTGTACAAAATGAAGCAGGACAAAAGCTAATAGAGTTTTGCCAAGGGAACATGCTGATCATAGCAAACACTCTTTTCCAACAGCACAAGAGGCGACTCTACACATGGACCTCACCAGATGGTCAGTATCGAAATCAGATTGATTATGTCCTTTGCAGCCAAAGATGGAGAAGCTCCATACAGTCAGTAAAAACAAGACCTGGAGCTGACTGTGGCTCAGATCATGAGCTGCTTCTTGCAAAATTTCGGCTTAAATTGAAGAACGTCGGGAAAACCACTAAACCGTTCAGGTATGACCTAAATCATATCCCTGATGAATATACAGTGGAGGTGAGGAATAGATTTCAGGGATTAGACCTGATAGACAGAGTGCCTGAGGAACTATGGACGGAGGTCCGTAACATTGTTCAGGAGGCAGCAACGAAATCCGTCCCAAAGAAAAAGAAATGCAAGAAAGCCAAGTGGCTGTCTGATGAGGCTTTACAAGTAGCTCACGAAAGAAGGGAAGCGAAAAGCAAGGGAGAAAGGGGAAGATATACCCAACTGAATGCAGAGTTCCAGAGAATAGCAAGGAGAGACAAGAAGGCCTTCTTAAATGAACAATGCAAAGAAATTGAGGAAAACAACAGAATGGGAAAGACTAGAGATCTCTTCAAGAAAATTGGAGATCTCAAGGGAACGTTTTGTGCAAAGATGGGCATGATAAAGGACAAAGAAGGCAGGGACCTAACAGAAGCAGATGAGATTAAGAAGAGGTGGCAAGAATACACAGAAGAACTATACAGGAAAGATCTGAATGTCCCTGATAGCCATGATAGTGCGGTCACTGAACTTGAGCCGGACATCCTAGAGAGTGAAGTCAAGTGGGCCTTAGGAAGCATTAGTAACAACAAAGCTAGCGGAGATGACAGTATTCCAGCTGAGCTATTTAAAATCCTAAAAGATGATGCTGTTAAAGTGCTGCATTCAATATGCCAACAAATCTGGAACACTCAACAGTGGCCACAAGACTGGAAAAGGTCAGTTTACATTCCAATTCCAAAGAAGGGCAACGCCAAAGAGTGTTCAAACTACCGCACAATTGCACTCATTTCACATGCCAGCAAGGTGATGCTCAAAATCCTACAAGCTAGGCTTCAGCAGTATGCGAACCGAGAACTACCAGAAGTACAAGCTGGGTTTCGAAGAGGCAGAGGAACTAGAGATCAAATCGCCAACATTCGCTGCATCATGGAGAAAGCAAGAGAATTCCAGAAAAACGTCTATTTCTGCTTCATTGACTACGCTAAAGCCTTTGATTGTGTGGATCACAGCAAACTGTGGCAAATTCTGAAAGAGATGGGAGTACCAGACCACCTTACCTGTCTCCTGAGAAACCTGTACGAGGATCAAGAAGCAGCAGTAAGAACCAGAGATGGGATAACCGATTGGTTCAAAATTGGGAAAGGAGTACGACAAGGCTGCATATTGTCACCCTGCTTATTTAACTTATATGCAGAGTACATCATGAGAAATGCCGGGTTGGATGAATCAGAGGTCGGAATTAAGATTGCCGGGAGAATTATCAACAACCTCCGATATGCAGACGATACCACCCTAATGGCAGAAAGCGAAGAGGATCTCAAGAGCCTCTTGTTGAGGGTGAAAGAGGAGAGTGCAAAAGCTGGTTTGAAACTCAACATTAAAAAAATGAAGATCATGTCATCTGGCCCTATCACCTCCTGGCATATAGAAGGGGAAGAAATGGAAGCAGTGACAGATTTTACTTTCTTGGGCTCCAAGATCACCGCAGACGGTGACTGTAGCCATGAAATTAAAAGACGCTTGCTCCTTGGGAGGAAAGCTATGGCCAACCTAGACAGCATAGTAAGAAGCAGAGACATCACCTTGCCGACAAAGGTCCATCTAATCAAAGCTATGGTTTTCCCAGTAGTAATGTATGGCTGTGAGAGCTGGACTATAAGGAAGGCTGAGCGCCGAAGAATTGATGCTTTCGAACTGTGGTGCTGGAGAAGACTCTTACGAGTGCCCTGGACTGCAAGGAGGTCAAATCAGTCCATCCTAAAGGAAATCAACCCTGAGTGCTCATTGGAAGGACAGATAATGAAGCTGAAGCTCCAATATTTTGGCCACCTAATGCGAAGAGAAAACTCCCTGGAAAAGACCTTGATGCTGGGAAAGACTGAAGGCAAAAGGAGAAGGGGACGGCAGAGGATGAGATGGCTAGATAGCATCACGGATGCAATGAATATGAACTTGAGCACGCTCCGGGAGAGAGCGCAGGACAGGAAGGCCTGGCGTGCTATGGTCCATGGGGTCACGAAGAGTCGGACACGACTGAACGACTGAACAACAAGATTAAATATAGACGTGTTGGGTGTCAGTGAACTGAAATGGACTGGAATGGTCCACTTCACATCAAATGACCACCAGATCTACTACTGTGGACAAGAGGACCACAGAAGAAATTGAGTAGCCTTCATAATTAATAATAAAGTGGCTAAAGCAGTGCTTGGATACAATCCAAAAAATGACAGAATCATCTCAATTCGAATTCAGGGTAAGCCATTTAACATCACAGTGATCCAGATATACGCCCCAACCACAGATGCTGAAGAAGCAGAAGTAGAGCAGTTCTATGAGGATCTGCAGCACCTACTGGATAGTACCCCAAAAAAGATGTTATCTTCATTACAGGAGACTGGAATGCTAAGGTGGGTAGTCAAACAACACCTGGAATTACAGGCAAGCATGGTCTGGGAGAACAAAATGAAGCGGGACATAGGCTGATAGAATTTTGCCAAGACAAGTCACTGTGCATAACAAACACTCTCTTCCAACAACCTAAGAGACGACTTTATACATGGACTTCACCAGACGGTCGACACCAAAATCAGATTGACTACATCCTTTGTAGCCAAAGGTGGCGGACATCTATGCAGTTGGTAAAAACAAGACCTGGAGCTGATTGTAGTTCAGATCACGAACTTCTTATTGCACAATTTAGAATCAGACTAAAGAGAATAGGGAAGACTCACAGATCAGTTAGATATGAGCTCACGAATATTCCTCATGAATATGCAGTGGAGGTGAAGAATAGATTTAAGGGTCTAGATTTAGTAGATAGGGTCCCGGGAGAACTATGGACAGAAGTTTGCAACATTGTTCAGGAGGCGGCAACAAAAAACGTCCCAAAGAAAAAGAAAACCAAGAAGGCAAGATGGCTGTCTGCTGAGACACTGGAAGCAGCCCAAAAAAGAAGGAAAGCAAAAGGCAACAGTGAGAGGGGGAGATATGCCCAATTAAATGCAAAATTTTGGAGGTTAGCCAGAAGAGATCAGGAATTATTTTTAAACAAGCAATGCACGGAAGCAGAAGAAGATAATAGAATAGGAAGGACAAGAGACCTCTTCCAGAAAATTAGAAACATCGGAGGTAAATTCCAGGCAAAAATGGGTATGATCAAAAACAAAGATGGCAAGGACCTAACAGAAGCAGAAGAGATCAAGAAAAGGTGGCAAGAATATAGGGAAGATCTGTATAGGAAGGATAATAATATCAAGGATAGAATTGACAGTATGGTCAGTGAGTTAGAGCCAGACATCCTGAAGAGTGAGATTGAATGGGCCTTAAGAAGCATTGCTAATAACAAGGCAGCAGGAGATGACGGTATCCCAGCTGAACTGTTTAAAATCTTGCAAGATGATGCTGTCAAGGTGATACATGCCATATGCCAGCAAATTTGGAAAACACAAGAATGGCCAACAGATTGGAAAAGATCAACTTATATCCCCATACCAAAAAAGGGAAGCACCAAAGAATGTTCAAACTATCGAACAGTGGCACTTATTTCACATGCCAGTAAGGTAATGCTCAAGATCTTGCAAGGTAGACTCCAGCAATTCATGGAACGAGAATTGCCCGATGTACAAGCTGGGTTTCGAAAAGGCAGAGGAACTAGAGACCAAATTGCCAATATCCGCTGGATAATGGAGAAAGCCAGGGAGTTTCAGAAAAACATCTATTTCTGTTTTATTGACTATTCTAAAGCCTTTGACTGTGTGGATCATAACAAATTGTGGCAAGTTCTTGGTGGCATGGGGATACCAAGTCATCTTGTCTGCCTCCTGAGGAATCTGTATAACGACCAAGTAGCAATGGTAAGAACAGACCACGGAACAACGGACTGGTTTAAGATTGGGAAAGGAGTACGGCAGGGTTGTATACTCTCACCCTACCTATTCAACCTGTACGCAGAACACATCATGCGATGTGCTGGGCTTGATGAAGCCAAGGCTGGAGTTAAAATCGCTGGAAGAAACATTAACAAACTCAGATATACAGATGATACCACTTTGATGGCTGAAAGTGAGGAGGAGCTGAGGAACCTCATGACGAAGGTGAAAGAAGAAAGTGCACAAGCTGGGTTGCAGTTAAACCTCAAAAAAACCAAGATTATGGCAACCAGCTTGATTGATAACTGGCAGATAAGAGGGAGAAAACGTGGAGGCAGTGATAGACTTTGTCTTTCTAGGTGCAAAGATTACTGCAGACGCTGACTGCAGCCAGGAAATCAGAAGAAGTTTACTTCTTGGGAGGACAGCAATGACAAATCTTGATAAAATAGTGAAGAGCAGAGACATCACACTGACAACAAAGGTCCGCATAGTTCAAGCAATGGTATTCCCTGTAGTAACCTATGGCTGCGAGAGCTGGACCATAAGGAAGGCTGAGCTAAGGAAGATAGATGCTTTTGAACTGTGGTGTTGGAGGAAAATTGTGAGAGTGCCTTGGACTGCCAGAAGATCAGACCAGTCCATACTCCAGGAAATAAAGCCAGACTTGAGGGAATGATATTAAAGGCAAAACTGAAGTACTTTGGCCACATCATGAGAAGACAGGATACCCTGGAGAAGATGCTGATGCTAGGGAAAGTGGAAGGCCAAAGGAAGAGGGGCCGACCAAGGGCAAGATGGATGGATGATATTCTGGAGGTGATGGACTCGATCTTGGGGGAGCTGGGGGTGGCGACGGCCGACAGGAAGCTCTGGCGTGGACTGGTCCATGAAGTCACGAAGACTCGGAAGCAAATGACCAAATAAACAACAAACAACAAGACACTTTGGCTCTAAGACATCATTTAAAGTGATTAAACCATATCTGGACTATTCTGTAACAAGACGCCACAGATGTTAAGCCGGCAGAAAAGTAATAAAAGTTTGTAGTTCACATATAAACATAAGCCAGTGAATGTTGTGGTTCAGGGGTTGGGGAGGGACTGTTATTCAAGGTAGGATGTAAAGACAAAGGAGATTAATTCATGTATATGATCAATGAAGGAGCGGGAACTGTGGCTCAGTGGTAGAGCACCTGCTTTGCATACAGAAGGTTCCAGGTTCAATCCCTGGCATCTCCAGGTAATAGGGCTGGGAATGACTCCTGCCTGAAACCCTGGAGAGCCGCTACCAGTCAGCGTCGACAATACTGGGTTAGATGGACCAATGGTCTGACTCACTATGAGGCAGCTTCCTATGTTCCTATATATGTATTCAGAAATGATGATGACAATAGATTTATATCCCACTTTTTAGGATAAGGCAGCTTATAAACATTTTAAATGATCAAACATCACATAATCAATAAAATCTCAACATAAAAAATAACATAAATAGCTTATCTCATCTCACACCATCTCATCCAGGTTAAAATGAATAATAAAAGACCCTCCTAAGTAAAAGTGTTTTTAATGTGTGCTGAAACATGTAGAGAGGGGGAGCTGCCCAGATTTCCCCAAGGAGGGAGTTCTGCAGTCTGGGTGCCACTGCAGAAAAGGCCATGTAAATGGCAGCTGCCATCTTTCTACCTGCTGTCCCAGTGTTCTGCCACACTTTAGCATGAGCCCATGAGAGTTTATGCCATAAGAAATGTGTTCATTTTTATGGTATCACAAGACTCTTTCTTGGTTTTGTTGCAACAGACTAATACACGGACCACTCTGGAAAAAGAACCCAGGATGGACTACACCCAGATGTTTTAGCCTACAACTCCCATCAGCCCAAGCCAACATACCCAATGGAGCTGATGGGCGTCATAAGCCAAAACATCTAGAGGTCCACAAGTTGCCCATCCCTGGACTATGCAGATAGGAGCTGGCCTGGTTTTAATGGCTTGGGGTCATTAGAGGCAGGAAGCAGGTTTAATCTAATATTTCCACAAATACATCCTTTGTTTTCTGCCATATAAAAAGATCTTTGCCATTCACTCCTGTGGGAAAAATCAAAGCACTGAACTTGAGGGACACTGCTAGGGCGAATGCAACATTTGACCTCCACCTCTGACCAGGGGGCTGGCTGGCTGGTCCATTTTTGTTTGTTTGTTTGTTTGTTTCTATACTGCCCAATAGCCAAAGCTCTCTGGGCAGTTCACAAAAATTAAACCAAAGAGCACACAATGAAACAATACAAAATATAAAACATTAAAACCACAGTATAACAATACAACCAGACTAAAGCCAGAATAAAACCCAGCAGTAGTGCAGGGATTTAAAATACAGATTTAAAACAGCAAAGCTAAATGTCTAAACAGCTAAAATGCTAAAATGCCTGGGAAAATAAAAAGTTCTTCATCTGGTGCCAGAAAGAATACAATGTAGGTGCCAGGCGAACCTCACTAGGGAGCTCATTCCACAGCTGGGGTGCCACAGCAGAAAAAGCCCTCCTCCTGCAGGGGATTGCACCCCACACAAATCTTTGCAACATACATGCCATACCACCCCATCCAGTATGATGGGCATTTTACTCATGGAAGCCATAAAACAGCAGCAGCGGCAACAACAGCAACAAATTCCAGCCTAGAATTAAGAATTGCAATACTATCAGGTCCAGAGACACAGCCAAGCAAACATACTCCCAAACATGACTCCCAGGCAACAAATGCTGGGGAGGGGGGGGGGAGTAAAGTGCTGTGTGTGTCAAGTGGCCTGCCCTGTGCTCCCTAAGTTCGCCTTCTGCCCTCCGGTGCAGTGGAGGAAAATGTCCCATTGCCAGTGCTAAAGGGGGATTCAGCAGCCAGCCCAGTGGGCTTCCTTATGTGGAATCTGGGGTGGGGGGTGCCCTCTCATGGCTTCAGGCAGCAAAAGTCTCAGGCCAGCCCTGGGCTTATTCCCTAATAAGGTCACAATCCTATGCATATTTAGACAGAAAAAAAGTTCTGCAGTTCTCAGCATTCGCAGAACAGAATTGTATAATTGTCTAAACATGCATAGGATTCCACCCTAAATGTGTTTAAGATTACAGCCTGAGCACCAGAGAGAAATGGTGACCCATTACACGTTCTGCTTCTCCTTCCTGTCAAAGAGTTGTTTTATCTCCATGTGGGAAAAAGTTGCTCTCATCAAGTGAATGGTTGACCAGAGAAACAGATACAGCTGCTATTCGAGAGCTTTGTGGGTGATACTGCGTGTACCACAACTGCTAGCCTAAATCCACCAAATTTTTACTTTAAAAAAAAAAGTTCAGGCTTGGCTAAAAGTGGTCGTTTCTGCCATGGGACTATGCCTTTTCCCTAATCTTAGAATGTATTATTTATTTATTTATTTATTTAATAATACTTCTGTGCTGTTTTATATTTTTAAAAATCACTAAATGGTTCATATTAAAATGTATATATAATGCAACATAAAAACAATATTAAAAGAATGGTGATTGATTTTGGTTATATAGCTGCGAGATCAAGGGATAGTCTGAAAGCACCTGATACAACAACCTTACTAAAGCTGAGCAAGTTCAGATCTGGTCAGTGAGTGTCCAGGTGGGAGACTAGCCAGGAACTCCCTAAAGGAAAGGCACGAAATAAATAAAAATTGTGAGGGAAAGGCACTCTGTGCATGCTCAGAGGCACTATTAATTATTGGCTCACATATTCTGAGACAGAGAACTATAGCACTGAAAATGTGTTCTGGAGCATTTAGCCTTGTTTATACTGGCTCAAAATATCCTCTGCCTCCATGACAGGAAAAAGGGAGGTTATAAGTATAATAATAAAATTAATTAATGCATTATCTCAGTGTTGAAATATATGCACAAGGAATGACCTCTCTAAAACACTAGTTCCAACAATCCAGCACCCTTTCTGTCATATCCATTCACCCACATCTCCAGTACATCTGGAATGCTGATTATGCTGAAGCTCTAAGATTCCTCATTTAATCTTCCCCTTCCCAGAATGCACTGTTGTTTTTGTAAAATAAACAACGTCTGAGTCACTCATCCATATGCCACCAGTGCTAATCCTAACTCTCCAGGGGATCACACTGAATTACACTAGCCAAAGGTCAAGGTCTGCACTGTTCCTCACCCTGCAGTCTGAAATCCAAGCCAAGTTGTAGATAACATGTCGTGCTAGAATCCTGCAGAGAGATGAACAGGCCAGTGTGACAAAACTTCGCTACTGTGTTACTGTTTTTGTTTTTTCAACTAACTGTGGCCACTTCACTTTCAAAACCTGGTTCTGCATGAATTAGAAAGCAATAAAACAAAATCCCATATCTAATTGGGCAGATCAGGGGTGGACAGAAGGTAGATCTGGCTCTATTGGGAGATCTCTGGGTGTTTAGCTGTGAATTGGCAAGGATTTCTGACTCCCAGTGGTTTAAATTAGCAACAAAAATACTTTACACACACACACACTTTCCTCTAAATTATACTGCTGAAAGGAAGAAAGTCTGGAATAATGAAGAGTGGGTTTTTGTGTGAAAGGGCTTTGATCTCTGTTCAGTTTTGGTACTTAAAACAGATTCCTGGGCTCAAGACACCTTTAAGTCTAAGTGCATGTTTTTTGAACCAGATTTCTGTTGGTGGATTGACAGGGTTCTAGTAAAAACTGAAGTTGCTCCTGCAAGCCTGAAGTCTGTCTAATCCTGGGCCAGATAATACCTTTGCCCACCCAAAGGAACGGAAAGCAATGTTAATCTTATTCCCTGACAAAGGCTGCCCATAAAAACCTCTTACTTACTTATTTATTTATTTATTTATTTCTATACTGCCCAATAGCCGAAGCTCTCTGGGCAGTTCACAAAAATTAAAACCAAACAACACACAATAAAACAATTTAAAATATATAGAACATTAAAACCACAATATAACAATACAACCACAATAAAACCTAGCAGCAGTGCAGGAGTTTAAAATACAGATTTAAAACAGCAAAGATAAAAATTTAGAAAGCTAAAATGCTAAAATGCCTGGGAAAATAAAAAGGTCTTCACCTGGCGCCGAAAGGAATACAATGTAGGTGCCAGGCGAACCTCACTAGGGAGCTCATTCCAGAGCCGGGGTGCCACAGCAGAAAAAGCCCTCCTCCTACTAGCCACCCGCCTCACTTCCTTTGGCAGGGGCTCACAGAGAAGGGCCGCTGATGATGATCTTAAGGTCCGGGCAGGCACATATGGGAGGAGGCGATCCTTCAGGTAACCTGGCCCCAAGCCATTAAGGGCTTTGAATGTTAACACCAGCACTTTGAATCGGGCCCGGAAATGGACTGGCAGCCAGTGCAGCTGGAAAAGTACTGGCGTAATATGAGCTCGCAGGCCAGTCCCTGTTAACAATCTTGCTGCCCTATTTTGGACCAGCTGAAGTTTCCGGGCCGTTTTCAAAGGCAGCCCCACGTATAACGCATTGCAGTAATCCAGACGAGAAGTTATCAGAGCATGGATAACTGTAGCTAGGCTATCTCTGTCCAGATAAGGGCGTAGTTGGTATACCAGCCTAAGCTGATAAAAAGTGCTCCGTGCCACTGAGTTCACCTGTGCCTCAAGTGACAGTTCTGGATCCAAGAGCACCCCCAAACTACGAACCTGATCCTTTAGGGGGAGTGCAACCCCCTCCAGAACAGGTTGAATATCACCTAGTCTTTTCCCTGTCTAGGTGATCTAAAAAGTGGAGATACCTTTATTAGGCCAACCAAAATGTCACAAAACTGTGTACAATCTTTCAGATTCTTTAGAATGCTCTATTTTACAAAGCACACACTAGCAACACGTTGGCCATAACACTATACTACTGCCCTGTATATATCTTCAGCTATCTTGATTACAACCTGCCATAAATGTAATGAATGAAAACACATTAAACCTGCATAAGGATTTTATACAACCACACATCACTAGAGTATATGGGCACCTTCTGTCCTGGCAGTCTTGAGTGGACTGAGGGACTAACTCTAGCCCTACTCAGCCACTATCCCCTCACGTGACCCTCTGACTCATTGCATGAGAGGAAAGTGGAACAGTGGGGCCATGCCAGCTGGTCCCCACCATCACCATCGCATCCCCAGTGCCGGATGCCCCTGTGGAGCAGAACGTTAGTCATGCTGGGTTCTCCATTACAGGAGGAGTCTACAAAAATAGAGCACGATCCCCTCTTCAGACCATCCAACTTAATGCATGGGTGGTGGGAGGGTGGAGATGCAGTGGAGCGCATGGGGCCCGTACTCTCCCCCTCATGTGATGTTAATTGCATGAGGGGATAATGCCGACACAAATGGCCTGGCACCATCTTGAGGCAGAGGGCCCAAGTGCCCTGGGAGAACCCACCCCTGATGACTATTTTAAAAATAATGTTGTACACTTAAAAATGAAATAAATTCAGCAGTCCAGTGCCCAGCAGCTTCTAGCTTCCATCTGGGATTTGTGCCCAATTCTATGGAAGTTTAGTTTTTTCAGAGCATTATAGGGGGAAGGATGACCGCCACCACAAAAAAAACATGGCAGCCACCATATTCATCTTTCCTTCGCAATGGTATGGAAATACTTGTCTTCTGAGACATTGGGGGTAAATCCAAGATAGCATCTGGAAGGCATTCATCCCTGTAGTGCTGGGTTGTTTTTTAAGGTAGAGGATCAGTGATGGAAGAAGGCCCACTGATGGAGGGAGGCCCATAGGATGGCACTTTCCTGCAGGCCCCTTCAATCCTGAAGCCAAGCAGCTGCTGCCAACCCACATTTCCCCCCACCACTATCACTTGTCTTCCTGGTAACATTCTGTAAGAGAGACATGAGACATGATACCATGTGCTGACCCTGAAAATAGCAGTCAGTTAATAGGAGTGTGCACTGACCACGAGACTTGGCTCGGACCCAGATTTGGCAAATCAGAAGTGTCCCAGTTCAGCTCGGATTGATTTGGCAGCCAATCTGGCTCGGGTCCAAATCTCGATCCAGAAATCCAGATTTTCATGCCTCCCATTGACTATCATTGGAAATAAACAAATACCTATTGTATAACTTTTTTTGCTTTTTGTCACCATTGGATGACATTTGCAGGCATAGTGTCCCTTATGAGGGGATTATGCCTCCTAAATTTAAGAGAAATCAGTGCAGGGATTATTGTGCTGCATGTCTTTACATTTTGGGTTTTTTTTTAAAGGAACTACCAATAGATTTTTTAATTTCTTGGTACAATTGGATGAAATCAATTCAGCAGAAATAGTTACCCCTTCTGAGGGTATCATGCCTGCTAAGTTTCAGATGAATAGGTGCAGGGAGTTTGTACAAGAGCAGCCTTTACAGTTTGGAGGTTTCCAGAAAAAAGGGATGTGCTTATCTTCCCATGTTTTTTGTGGGCAGTTGTTATAAAATAGCATACAGCTTAGTGGTGGCCCTAGTGAAAAACCTGCAACATTTCAGAAGGATAGGTGCAATTGGGGGGGTGAAAGGAAAGTGTTCAAATTTGGGGGAGGGGAGTGACTCGCTTCCCCTTACCACCATCTATAGGGGTTTTTTTAACAATTTGTGTGAAAATGGCATATGTCATGGGTTGTCCCTAGGCAAGAAACTTGCAATATTTCAGAAGGATAGATGGGCAGTCATAATCCATGTAAAACAGTTAAACTCTTTTGGTTTCTTTTCTGCTCACTGGCATCAAGGTCACAGAAAGTACAATAGGGGTGGGGGGTGGATGATGGATGTGGAACATACAATGGCAGAGGCAGAAAGACCTAACATCTAGCATTTTTCAGGCAGGCACCCCATGCTACACCCTCCCAGGTCTCACAGACTCCACCTGCTCCTGGGAAAGAGAACTAGCAAAGAGCACGGAACAGTGGGTCAGCCCTGCAATATATTACTTCAACATGCCTACTCCAAAGCACTGGGATTCGAGAGCCCTGGTAAAACCATTCACTGTGATTAGAAGCTGGAGCTGCCAATCACAAAACTACTACACCCCCTCCTCTCCCCACCACATATGGAGAGGTTGGGAAGAAATGTATCCCTTTTCGGAGGCACGCTGTCCATGTCGGTGGCCTTTGAATCCTGAATCTCCAGGAGAGTTCAGCTTCAGGTTCAGTCCGCTTCAGATGAGTCTCACTTCAGTTTGGACATCTCCCGAATTTGTCCAGATCTGCCTGACTCAGTTCTGGATTTGGGATTTAGCCAAATCTGATATACAGCCCTGCCAGCAAACTGGCAGGTGTAGCCAAATCTGAAATGCAGTGACCTCATGTCACATGTTTCTTTTATCAAATGTTTCTTTTCCTGGGGAGATATGCAAGAGAGGAATATGAGTCAGGGGACAACTACTCATCCCTTATAATATATATTTAGGTCTTAAGGCAGCCTTCCCCCACCTGGTGCCCTCCAAATATGTTGGGCTACAACTTCCACCATCCCCAGCCAACATGGCCACAGTCAGGGATGATGGGAGTTGTTGTCCAACACATTTTAAAGCTGCCTTAAGGCTCTGAAGCTGTGGAACAAATAAAGCATATACCCTGCCCCCAGAGAAGTCTGACTGAAGTGGGACTTAAGTGGTGCTTTCTGTCTGCCAGCTGACTTTACAGGAATGAGTTTAACATCCTTAATATCTCCCACATTCCAGCAGCAGCAGCAGCAAAACCATTCATATTCTCAGTGGATGACACACTCATTCCTCTCCCCTCCTCTGATAGATTAGAAAGATTTTTCTCACCTAGCAATTGTGGCAGGGCAGTTCTTGAAAATATCTTGTGGGGCTAGTTATTAGTGAATCCTGCTTATATATTCACTAATAACTCTCCTCAGAAAGACAGTAGCTTTCCAAAATGCTGCTGGGGATAGCATTCATTTTCTGCAGAAAATGAGATGAGGTGTCACACCACCACACCTAGCTGGGCTGGCAACAGGAACTTTTGGCATTTCAAGAGGGATGGGCTCAGCATGCCACAACTATACCAACAAATGAAGATGCTCCATTCTGTTTTGGTCATTTGCGGGGCTGTGTACATATTTCACAGGGAAAAGGTTAATAGAGTTCAAGGGGCTGCAATAACCCAGAAAATGAGCTAAAGAAGAAACCCTATTATTTAGCACCAGGAATAACAACAACAACAACAACAACTATTATTTACATTTGATCAGACTGTCTAATTACCTGAGGTTTCACCTACCCCCATTTAGGGCTCTGCACAAACCCACAGATTTTATGTTTGTATAGGATGTCAGGAATATTTGCAGCTTTGCCTGTGACAGCAGGATATTCGTTGGGAAGCCCTCGAGAACAGCATTTTAGAAACCTCATGTCTTTCTAAAGCTCAGATTACAGCCATGGCGAAGATTATGGTATCTGAGTGGCCAGAACTGAGAAAACACCCAACCAACGCCCTGTGTTTAGTAGGATGTAAATTAGGGGTGGGGAACCTCTTTCAGTCGGAGGGCCAAATTCAATTTCAGTGAAACTCAGGGGGCTGCTTTCCAGTGGTGGGCAGTGCCTAAGGCAAAAGGGATGGGGCAAAAAATATCAGCATACATATTTTAGCTGTGAGTTCTTCTTGCTAGTAACTAAGCCTTAAGAGAGCCATACCTTTTAGAATGGGGTATGGGGGGGAGTGCACAAAAGCTGGGAAACTACCAAACAATCAATAGTTGGGAGAAACAGGATGGGGCCAGAGGAAGGGGACTGTTGTAAATGGCTGAGAGCAACATAGTTTGCTTCGAGTTTGGCCATTTTAACATGATGTACTGCAGTCTTTAATGCATTCATCCTCACAGCCTCCCTGCCGCTTGGAGATGTTGAGGCGAATAAAGGGCTTAGCATTTAGGGTTCCTGAGGGAAGGGAATAATAAGCAGTCCATTTTGCTCTGGCCTCAACAGCTTGGCTACCTCCCTCCACCATGCAGATGAAGACAATGAAGATATCAGAAAGGTGACACTCAGCAGTGTAAGACTCGACTCTTCATTACTGACTCATCAAGCTGTGGGATCGATTCCATTTTCCCACAGTTTATTGCAGTTCAAAGCTTGGTTAGCTTTAGCATTTCATTTTCTAAGGGCTCCCTGCACTCCTTAAGACAGACATCGAAGGGAGAGTGGTATTAGAGAGGTCACTGAAGCACTCAGAAATGGCAACAGCACCTGCGGAAATGGATCACTCTATTCATTAAGATGTAGGACAATAAGCCTTTGCTCCAAGAACACTTGCAAAGGAAACAGACTAGGAAGAATAGGTTTTACTCACTTCAATGCAGGGGGTGAGGGGTTGTTAAATAGCCTGAGACTTGTAGTGTTAGGAGGACCACTACATTCAACAAAAATGTGCATATACCATCAGTAGGATATGGCATTGTTGGCCTCCATGCTATTTAGGATGCATCTTCTCCAAGAGCTGGGCATACAGAGAGGTTCTGTTGTGGAAAGAGGTTTTGTCGATCCTTTTATGATGGCCCATTTGCAAGGCCTGGCTTGGTCTGAGACAGTGGAGTACCAGGCAAAGTCGTACTATTGTCTTTCCTGTACACTACAGTCAAACAGGGCTGGAGGTGCAAAACAGAGAGATGGGGGTTGCGTAGGGTGGCCATTTATTCACCCCCACAAAAGAGGACAAAAGACGGTATATGTTCACATAAAATTTGCATATGTTAATTCATATGTATAGCTGCAAATTTAGAAATAATTACTAGAATTACAATTTCACAGAAGGCAAGAGAAGTTCCCATCCAAATCACCCCAGACACTTTCTTCCATTAATTTACACTTCATTTCCAGATCACCCCATCAGTTCCTCTCTCTCTCTCTCTAACTCTCTCTCTCTCTCTCTCTGGTAACCTCACTTCCCACGCAAGAACATGTGCTATCCTGCAGCTGGTAATGTTTGGTATACACCACCTCCTCCTCCTGTTAAAGCTATTGTTTTTCCTGTTAGGGCTAATTTTATGTATGTATGCATGCATGCATGCATGCATATAAAAGTATATCCTACCCTTCCAGTGCTTATGTGGCTAAAACTCAGAGTGGCTAAAAATGATTAAAACCAACAATAAAATTACCCCAAAGAAGAAGGTACATACAGTCAGGGCCAGAAATATTGGAACAATGATAACTGTTTTGGCATTTGGCCTCTGCACACCACCACATTGAAGTTGAAAGGAAACACACCCAGATGGGAGCGAAGTCAGGACTTTCAGCTGTAATTCAATGGGTTGTACAAAAGTGGGGCACTAACCATCCAGGAAGTGCAGCCAGCAGCATATACGCACATACCCATTGTTGGTGGCTCATAAGTAATGGAACAAACCAACATCATTTCACACTTAAGGATCACCTTTAATACCTGGATGAAAATCCTTTGCAGTCAATGACTGCCTGAAGTCTGGAACCCATGGACATGACCAAATGCTGAGTTTCCTCCCTCGAGATGCTTTGCCAGGCCTTTACTGCAGCTGCCTTCAGCTGCTGCTTGTTTGTGGGTCTTTCTGCCTTCAGTCTTGTCTTCAGTAAGTGAAAAGCATGCTCTATTGGGTGGAGATCAAGTGACTGACTTGGCCATTGAAGAACATCCCACTTCTTTGCCTTCAGAAACTCTTGGGTAGCTTTTGCTGTATGTTTTGGGTCATATCCATCTGCAATATGAAGCGGCGTCCTATCAGTTTGGCAGCATTCGGCTGAATCTGAGCAGAAAGTATAGCCTTATACACTTCAGAATTCATCCTGCTGCTTTTATCAGCAGTCAGGTCATCAATAAACACCAGTGACTGGGTTCCATTGGCAGCCATACATGCCCATGCCATAACACTGCCTCCACCATGTTTGACAGATGATGTGGTATACTTTGGATCATGAGCTGTTCCTTTCCTTCTCCATACTTTCCTCTTCCCATCATTCTGGTGCAAGTTAATCTTGGTTTCATCAGTCCAAAGAATCTTATTCCAGAACTGGGCAGGCTTTTTTAAGTGTTTGCTGACAAAGGCTAATCTGGCCTGTCTGTTCTTGAGCGTTACCAGTGGTTTGCACCTTGTTGTGAAGCCTCTGTATTTACATTCATAAAGCCGTCTCTTGACTGTAGATGTTGACAATGACATACCTACCTCCTCAAGAGCGTTCTTGACCTGGCTAGATGTTGTGAAAGGGTTCCTCTTCACCAGGAGCAGAATTCTGCAGTCATCCACTTTAGTTGTCTTCCATGGTCTTCCAGGCCTTTTGCTGTTGCTGAGCTTGCCAGTTAACTCCTTCTTTTTCAGAATGTTCCAAACTGTTGTGTTGGCCACTCCCAATGTTTTTGCTATCTCTCTGATGGGTTTATTTTGTTTCCTCAGCCTAATGATGGCCTCCTTCACTTGCATGGACACCTCTTTGGACCTCATGTTGGGAGTTCCAGTGAACAGCTACCAAATGCCAATGTAGCACTCAGAACCACCTCCAGGGCTTTTCTCTGCTTGATTGGTCATGGGGTACCCAGGAAACAGGCCACAGCTGGCCATGCAGCTGCTTGTCAGCCATTCGTTCTGTTACTTATGAGCCACCAACTTTGGGTGTGTGTGTATGCCACTAGCTGTACTTCCTGAATGGGTAGTGCCTCACTTTTGTTAAACCCCTTGAATTACAGCTGAAAGTCCTGACTTCACTCCCATCTAGGTGTGTTTCCTTTCAACTTCAATGTGGTGGTGTAGAGAGGCCAACTACCAAAACAGTTATCCTTGTTCCAATATTTCTGGCCCTGACTGTATATAGATATAAACAGATAAAACAGAGGCATCCTATAAAATAAATACCACCTAAGCAAGAAGTTTTAAAATTTTATTTATTTAGTGCATTGGGTAAAGATCTACTGTTGCTATTCTTTACTCCTATTTTCTCTTAAGATGGCACATGCAACATGGTCTGCTTGCAGTTTTTTCACATTTTGTCTAGCTCAGTGTCTTTAAGGAAATGCCCTTGCCTTTTTCCACATGTAGCTACAAGTTTGAGCTGCGTTGGTCGGCCAGGAATTACAGATGGTGCCAGGGTTGCAGCTATCTTGACTGAGAGTCAGCTCAGGGTCTTTCAAACTCTAATGTAGCTGGGAAGAATGACCTGTTGTTGCTAAGCTGTCATAAGCCAGAGACTGTCCTGAAGGTTCTGGACGTAGCTGCATCTCTGAAACTAAGCAGCTCGGACCTGACCAATACCTGAACAAGTGATTGATCACCTGGCAATCCCTCCTACATATGACATTCTGAGTTCTTTAGAAAAAGGGTGAGATAGAAATAGTAACAAAATAGTTCATGGCATGTCAACTTAGAACTCATTATTCATGTAGGCCTGCTTTCATGTTCTACTCATGCAAAAAAGATCTGTCCGGAATGTGTGAGGTGGTTTACTCTACAGGTTCTACATGTGGTGATGGGAGGGTGAATAAGCCTCAAGCCCTCTCTTTGGGGTTCATCACACAAGGCTGTTTGTTTCACATTTTACCGGGGCTTCTGTTTCCACGTTCTAAGCAAGATAAAGATGAGCTTTTTACACAGACTGTTCTCCACAGCCTCAAGGCAGAGAGCGAGTGGTGAATCAGTGGATCTCCCAAGGGATCCAACTCTCTCTCTCTCTCTCTCTCTCTCTCTCTCTCTCTGCAAAGCAGTGTGTGTGGGTGGTGGGGGTGGCTTCATTGCTGTCAGCTGTTTACATGGAAGGGGTGACATCTTCTTCCTCCCCCAGCCAGTTCCATGTTCACTTTGAGCCTTTCTTAGCCCAGCCAAGAAAACTCTCCTCCCAAGTCAACAGGCAGACATGCTGGTGGGGTGGAGTGAGCAACTGTGATTTTCCTGCTCTTCTCAAGGGCTTCTTCCCAGGCTGTGGTTACAACAGAACTGCAAATTTACACACAGCTATTAAAGCAGATTTGCATTTAAATAGTGGATTATCTCAGGGTTTGGGGTGGGTTTTTTTTTTGCAGGATAAAGATCCAGTACAGCTGGAAGTGCCCTGGAGGTTGACAGCATCATGTAAATGAGCAAACTTCTGTGAGTGACCAGTCATGAGTGTATTATAAATGCCTCATGTAAAGACAGCCTTTTCCCTACTGTTAAGTTTATTTCTTTAAAATACCTTTAGGTGGATTCTACAAATTTGTCTAATCCCCTTTTAAAGTCATCCATATTTTGTCCATCACTACATCTTGTGGTAGCAAACTCCATAGTTTATGCTACTACTTAATTTTATCTGTCCTGAATCTCCCGCTAACCAGTTTCATGGGATGACCTTGGGTCCTAGTATTATGAGAGAGGGAGAAAAATGTCTCCCTATCCTCTTTCCCCACACTATGCATAATTTTATACACTTCTATTCAGTGATTGGAAACTTCCATCTACTGATTTCTGCCACTCTTAGATGTATAGCCCTACAAGGAAAAACAAAAGGTGGCAATCTTAGTCACTGTTGCATTCATTTTTTTTTATTATTTTTGCCATCTGTTCAAAGCCTACTAGTATAATATGATGACCACCCCACCCCAAAATGCACTGGCAATTATATGAATTACGACTTAAGTGCATTTTTTTTCCCAGCACTGTGAAACATTGATCCCATTCCTACCGTCTTGATTTCACATCTGGACCAAGCCCTGTCATCCGCTAACATCTGGCTCAGCTTCCATAAATGCTTATCAGAACAAGGTCAGCTGTTACTTGGCTGCAGAAGCAAAAGTCCCGTGTCTAAATGTTCAGACCCAGGGCACAGTTGTGGGAAATGGCACATTAGCATAGAACTCATTTGACTTCCCAGGCTCCCTGTTGTATCCCTGTCTGGAACCATTAAGAATAAAGCAATCCCTTTAATATGTAGAGGCCTGCCACAGAAAAACCTATTGGTGCAAAGTTAGGAACAATACAGCATATTTAACAGCCATACATTTTTGTAGCAGGAATTCTAGTGAAGGAATAGATCTTACAGATGTTGGTGCTGCTTTGGATAATAAGATGCAAAGCTACTGACATTGCAGTTCTTGGGTATCATAATCTGAGGTCCCTAAACTACGTGAGTAATGCATTTGGGGGGTTCAGAACTCTGACAGGTTTTGACATGCTGGTCTGGAGCCACGTTATCTCAACTTTGCCTTGTTTTTCTCAAGTTCTTCTCTCCACTGTGAACTTGCATACTCTGCTATTAAGCACCAGGCATAGAGAAAGCAGCAGTTGCAGCTCTACTTTGTGACAGGAGTTCTGCTCCATTAACAGTTGTATAGCAGCCAGCAATTCAACAGCTGCAGCCACTTCTCCCCAACACCAGTTGCCACCTCCTCCTGCCATAGATCCTGCATGTCAAGAGGAAAGTCAGCAGGTGAAGCTTTTCCCATCACTGCTTCTGCATGCCAGGAAAAGCTTCACTGGCTGGATTTCTATTGGCCACACAGCTATTAAAGGCACAGAAGCAAGAGAGAAAAACAGCACCAAATAGGCAACCCCTTTTTATGGTGGCTCTGAGGGGTCCTGTTCAGGGCTGGTGAAAGGGAATCTCACTAACACATAGGTTGTTTCCACTTGAATTTAACACATGGATTGGATTCCACTGTTCTGGTAGGGCTCCTGTGCATCAGAGAGGCAAATATTTAGCATTACATGAAGATGCTGCTATGACAGAGAGCTCCACCTAGTTGATTTCTGACTGCCGTTCAGTTGCTAAAGGCTCAGGGGTCCAAAACTCCCCAAAGTGGGGCATCAGGCTGGAACAGCCAGAAGGTATCACCAAGTCTTGAGATGCCACCCACTATCAGCACATTACCAGGAGTGGAACAGTTCACAATCCAACCCCACAATGCGATGTGCAAGACTCTGAAGTGGAAACAGCCAGAACCTGCTGAACTTTGCCAATATCTTGCAGCTTCACGCATTTCTGCCCCGTCCACCAAACCTTTTTGTGCAATGACATTAAACTCCCAGTAACATTTGCTAAACAGGGGTATCTGGGTAGAGTTGGCAGCTTTCCTCTTCACCTGGCTCAGTGGCGTGATCCCCGCCAGGCTCCACCATTAGCCAGAAGGCATGTGTGCGAATGGATGCACTGAGCCAAGCATGACTGGAGAAGGGAGATGGCTAATTGCCTGACAGGGAGAAGATGAATACGAGATGCTGATCTTTAATTGCAAACAATTACATTTGCAAGAAACAAGCTCATCCTCATGCATGATGTGCAGCTTCTAATTAAATGTTAAACACGTTCACTTTTTCCCTTCATTTCTCCTCCCCCCCCCAATTTTCTGTAGAAAGTAATTAACAGTGTTGTCTACAGGTAAGCCATTAATTAATTCTTTGCTCATGATGATCAAGATCAGATTGCTTTGATTTATTTAGTGTTACTTTTCCCTTAATGCAATTACTCCCTGATTCTTGGGAAGGGACAGTGGGGATTGACCTTTTATGCATGGGAAGAGGCAACCTCGAAGTGTGCATTGAAGGATGTAGCACTTCAAAGACTCCTGCATGGACCAAGATATCTGCATCACTCTACAGCACAGCATTCAGCAACTCACAGTTGCATGTGTGAACTGCCTACATTGATATATACTGTCTCTGTGGTGATACAAGGTGAGATGAGGGTTCTGAGCAGCATCCAGTACTACTGGCTCCGTTGTGCTTATGGGACCCACCACTGGTGCAACAGGATCTAAGGTAACCCCAGAAACAAGCGGAAATGCTTGTTTCCAGAACGGGAAAGATCAGCCAAGCTCCCTTCTGCAAGCTCTGCTGACCTGCGCCATCCCAGAAACTAGCGTTGCTGTTCATTTCTGATTGCTTTGGGAACCATTAGGTTCCCATTGCACTAGTGGTAGGTCTCACTAGCACCTGGGCAGTACTGGATACTGCCCTTGTTTGTGATGCTGGTTTTGAGATGGCTGTTTCATCCATGCAAGTCATCTCTGTAATTCTGTAATTGTTGCGTGATGAACACATGCATATGAATTCACAGTAGAGTAACTCACAGCCTGAAATCTTGTACAAGAAACAGAACTATAAAATGTGAGACCCTCTTCCTTTTCAGTACTCAGGCTAAAGATCCTCTAAGAGGCTGTGCTATGTTTTGCATTGACTTCAAAGTGATCCATTTTCAGCCATGTTTTGGTGATATCCATATTTATCCCAGTCTTGTGAATGGTTTGATAGCTCTTAAAACAGTAGGACAACAAAATGTTGGCAAGATTCAGAAATCTGTGCAGCCTGTGATTTAGATTCATATTGATCAGATTACTACAATTCATATAGAAATATCAACAAAAATGTGGATGTAAGTATGTGGAGGGCACATGTCAATCTCTCTAAACTTTCTAACCTGTTACCCCTTTCATTCTTAATTACGATTGAGTTAGAATTGGCACTAGATTTCTTCTAGCAACAAGGAACTTGTGAGAAAATATGTAAAATGAAAAAATATTGGATATATGAAAATATATATATTGTGAGAAATTTTATGGCAAGATTGAACATCAACATCTTGGGAATCAGCGAACTAAAATGGACAAGCATGGGCGAATTTAATTCAGGTGACCATCATATCTACTACTGTGGGCAAGAATCCCTTAGAAGAAATGGCGTAGCACTCATAGTCAATAAAAGGGTGGGAAAAGCCATACTGGGGTGCAATCTCAAAAACAATAGAATGATCTCAGTACGAATCCAAGGCAAACCATTCAACATCATAGTAATTCAAGTCTATGCCCCAACCACTGAGGCCAAAGAAGCTGAGGTTGATCGGTTCTATGAAGACCTACAACACCTTGTAGAACTAACACCAAAAAAAGATGTCCTCTTCATCATAGGGGATTGGAATGCTAAAGTAGGAAGTCAAGAAATCACCGGGATAAGAGGCAAGCATGGCCTTGGTGTACAAAATGAAGCAGGACAAAGGCTAATAGAGTTTTGCCAAGAGAACATGCTGATCATAGCAAGCACTCTTTTCCAACAGCACAAGAGGCGACTCTACACATGGACATGACCAGATGGTCAATATCAAAATCAGATTGATTATGTACTTTGCAGCCAAAGATGGAGAAGCTCTAAAAACAAGACCTGGAGCTGACTGTGGCTCAGATCATGAGCTGCTTCTTGCAAAATTTTGGCTTAAATTGAAGAACGTAGGGAAAACCACTAAATCATTCAGGTATGACCTAAATCATATCCCTTATGAATATACAGTGGAGGTGAGGAATAGATTTCAGGGATTAGACCTGATAGACAGAGTGCCTGAGGAACTATGGATGGAGGTCCGTAACACTGTTCAGGAGGCAGCAACTCAATCCATCCCAAAGAAAAAGAAATGCAAGAAAGCCAAGTGGCTGTCTGATGAGGCTTGACAAGTAGCTGAGGAAAGAAGGGACGCGAAAAGCAAGGGAGAAAGGGGAAGATATATCCAACTGAATGCAGACTTCCAGAGAATAGCAAGGAGAGACAAGAAGGCCTTCTTAAATGAACAGTGCAAGGAAATCGAGGAAAACAATAGAATGGGAAAGACTAGAGATATTTTCAAGAAAATCGGAGATCTCAAGGAAACGTTTTGTGCAAAGACGGGCATGATAAAGGACGAAGAAGGCAGGGACCTAACAGAAGCAGATGAGATTAAGGAGAGGTGGAAAGAATACACAGAAGAACTATACAGGAAAGAACTTAATGTCCGTGATAGCCATGAGAGTGCAGTCACTGAACTTGAGCCCGACATCCTAGAGAGTGAAGTCAAGTGGTCCTTAGGAAGCATTAGTAACAACAAAGCTAGCGGAGATGACAGCCAGCTAAGCTATTTAAAATCCTAAAAGATGATGCTGTTAAAGTGCTGCACTCAATATGCCAACCAATTTGGAACACTCAACAGTGGCCACAAGACTGGAAAAGGTCAGTTTACATTCCAATTGCAAAGAAGGGCAACGCCAAAGAGTGTTCAAACTACCGTACAATTGAGCTCATTTCACATGCCAGCAAGGTGATGCTCAAAATCCTACAAGCTAGGCTTCAGCAGTATGCGAACCAAGAACTACCGGAAGTACAAGCTGGGTTTCGAAGAGGCAGAGGAACTAGAGATCAAATTGCCAACATTCGCTGGATCATGGAGAAAGCAAGAGAATTCCAGAAAAACGTCTATTTCTGCTTCATTGACTATGCTAAAGCCTTTGATTGTGTGGATCACAACAAACTGTGGCAAATTCTGAAAGAGATGGGAGTACCAGACCACCTTACCTGTCTCCTGAGAAACCTGTACGAGGAACAACCGATTGGTTCAAAATTGGGAAATGAGTACGACAAGGCTGCATATTGTCGCCCTGCTTATTTAACTTATATGCAGAGTATATCATGAGAAACGCTGGATTGGATGAATCACAGGTCAGAATTAAGATTGCCGGGAGAATGATCAACAACCTCCGATATGCAGACGATACCACCCTAATGGCAGAAAGCAAAGAGGATCTAAAGAGCCTCTTGTTGAGGGTGAAAGTGGAGAGGGTGAAAGCTGGTTTGAAACTCAACATTAAAAAAACTAAGATCATGGCATCTGGCCCCATCACTTCCTGGCATATAGAAGGGAAAGAAATGGAAGCAGTGACAGATTTTATTTTCTTGGGCTCCAAGATCACCGCAGACGGTGACTGTAGCCATGAAATTAAAAGACGCTTGCTCCTTGGGAGGAAAGCTATGGCAAACCTAGACAGCATGGTAAGAAGCAGAGACATCACCATGCCGACAAAGGTCCGTCTAATCAAAGCTATGGTTTTCCCAGTAGTAATGCATGGCTGTGAGAGCTGGACTATAAGGAAGGCTGAGCACCGAAGTACTGATGCTTTCAAACTATGGTGCTGGAGAAGACTCTTATGAGTCCCCTGGACTGCAAGGAGGTCAAATCAGTCCATCCTAAAGGAAATCAACCCTGACTGCTCATTGGAAGGACAGATACTGAAACTGAAGCTCCAATATTTTGGCCACCTAATGCGAAGAGAAAACTCCCTGGAAAAGACCCTGATGCTGGGAAAGATTGAAGGCGAAAGGAGAAGTGGACGGCAGAGGATGAGATGGCTAGATAGCATCACTGATGCAATGAATATGAACTTGAGCACACTCTGGGAGAGAGCAGAGGACAGGAAGGCCTGGGGTGCTATGGTCCATGGGGTCACGAAGAGTCGGACACGACTTAACGACTAAACAACAACAACCCATTTCCAGAGTTTACGCTGCCTGCTAAACTCAGCTGCAAGTATATTGGCTCCTGTTTGTATCTTGCCAGCTTCCTAAGGTTGTCCTCTTTTTTAGTCTGGAGCCCTCAGAACATTTTCTTCCATCTCTGTGGCATGATGGGAATTGACTCATTAGATGAGGAATGCGACCAACCATCCTTTCTCAGCAGCCCGTATGTCTTTCAATGAAAACCAGCACCATCTAATGAAAAACAGCACCATCTAGTGGCTGAAAATAGCAGTGTGCACCCCGTTGTATTTAAATACCTCAATTAAATTGTTTGTTTTAACTACACTTTTTGCCAGGGATAGCATGGGAGGGGCCCTGGATGATGACAGCATCATGTAATGGACCCACACACCTCTGTGGATGGCCAGTCATGAATGCACTATAAATGTGTAAAGACAGCCACAGAGCATCTTCATCTTTAAGAAGCACATGTTGTAATGTCTTTTTGGCATGGAAATGTAGCGATAAGGAAATAGTCCTGGTTGAGTTCTTGCTAGCAAAGAACCCCTGTCCATTAAAAAAAAAAATCAACCATACAGCTTTCAGTTCCTACTAGCTTGACCAAAGAATAAAGAACAGAGGGTTCCTGCACAGTTAACAGCTGTGTAGAAGAGGGAATTTCAGCAGATGTACCTGGTCCTGCAAATTCCTTCTTCTAGACAACTATTAAAGGTGCAAGGTTGTCATGCAAGTTACACCTGCTAATATTCCCTCTTTTTCACAACTATTAAAGGTGCAGGGGCCCTGTCCTCTTATGCATCTGGACAACCTACCTACACCTCCTTTCTCTGGAGTATCCACAAACTTCAGGGTAACAGGTTCTAAGATGACTCAGCTGTTTGAGAGTTATGAGATAGGGATTTGCCTCTAGGGCAGGGATAACCCTGGCCCATGGGGGATTCTCCATCCAGCTCCCTCCGCAGCTTTTTCCCCAGGCCCCTCTCCTGGTGGGGAAAAGCTCTTATCTCCAATCAGCAAATGATCAGATATAAGAGCTTTTCCCTGCTGTGTAGTGCAAAAGGGAGCCTTTGTCACTGTGCAGCAGGGGAAGGCTGCTGTTTGGAGACAAGAGATTTTCCCTGCAGGAGAGAGTGGGCAGGGCCTGGGAAGGAAGCTGTTGAGTGATTCAGCCCTGCTTTCTTCTGAGGCTTATCATACAGAGGCTTGCCTTCTTTACTTCTGAGTAGATATGCTGCTCATGCTTACTTCTGGATAGACATGCAGAGGCTTAGTATTTGGGATGCTACTGGAAAGTGCTGCTGAGTGATTCAGTCCTGCTGAATAGACATGGTTACTTGTGTGTTATCTAGGGTTACCATCTTGTTATTGGCTCTGTTCCTGTGCCTTTTAACAATTACGTGACACAGAGAGAATCAGAAGGTGAAATGTTTCTCATCACTTTTCTCGAGGGGAAAAACTTCACCTGCTAAATGTCTGCAATTAATGTACAGCAGCAGGACCTTTATAAACATGTCTTCTGGACTCCCAGATGGCTTAATAGAAATAAAATCCCTTGGGGGAATTGCAAATTCCCACCATACTTCAGAACCTTGGTTGCAACTAATTTGTGCCACAGATAATTGTTAAAGGACCAACAATAGTTCAGAGAATTGTCAAAAGCTATGCAAAATGAGGTTTAAAAATATGCTTATCTGGATGGCACAGCACTACATGTGCCATGGGGCATAGACAAAAGTGGAGAAATGGTAATAGAGTACACAGGACCTAGTCACCTTGGCTTGCACAAGATAACTGTGACACATAAGTATGGGGTTAATGGAGAATCACTCTTTCTTCACACGATGTTTTAATTGTAAGTTGTAGCAAGAAAATTACCCCCCCCCTTTTAAACAGGCAGTTTGAGTTGTATCTAGGGGGGAACCGCTACCCACAGGTGTAAGATGAGCTTTGAGTTGTTGAGCAATGTAATCAGAGCAATTGCCACTAGGGGATGCTCTAAGCTGCAAAATTAAGCCAAGCCTTAGGCTAAACAATAGTAATATTGTCTGGAACATATTGTGCAAAAGCTGACAAAAGTGGGAATCTTCCTGTTCCTTCCACCCAGAACCCTAGAGGTGTACACCCCAAGTTCTTGGCATATTCTTGCAATTTAATAATGCAAGGTGTTGACGAAACAGATTCCCTATTTTTTTTTTCCAGTGGGAACAAACATTTTCATGTTGCCAAGGGAAAAAAATGTCTGATTAGCACATCCTCTCTCTCATGCAGACTTGGCCTAAACAACCTTTTATCGTTAGTGATATGCAGAGACAGGACCTCAAGCTTTTCTCATCTCCTTCCCATGAATTCCTGGGCAATCGGGCAGCGTATGACAGCCAGGAAACTGACACCCTAAGCATCTTTACTAAGAATTCTCCCTAAACTTACAGGTTCAGGAATTCCTCATCATTAATTACTGATGATTCTGCAAGTTCATGATGTGCAATAAGTCACAACTTGTCCAGTAATGATAGATATTCAACTGCGGTTAATCTGAAAAACTGAGTCTGCAGCATCCATGTCTAAATTATAGGTCTTCATAAATCACATTCCTCTTTGTATGACTGTATCAATATGAAAGCGGGGTGGGGGGATAGCAGCATGATTTGAACCACCCAACCTTAGCACAAAAAGACCAAGGTGTTTGGTACTAAAGCAGGGCTGGGGAACTATAATTATTCCTTCATGGGCCTGATGACATCAGTGAGAGTGGCAATGTCCCCTGATGTCATTCTGTCCACAGCCAAAGCTCCACATGGCAGCTGTGCCAGGGACTCAGCTTCACCTGCCCTGCACCTTCCACCACTGGGAAGGACACAGGCGGGCATAACTGCTGGGTGTTCTTCCACCAGACACCTCGCTGGAGGAATGTGGCTTTGCTGTTCGTGGGTTTTCCCTGTCTGGGGAAAGCCCACGCACAGTGAAGCCACTCCTGGGGAGACACTGGGTGGAGGAATGTTCCTCCACACCACAGCTCCATCAGGGTGGCTTTGCCTGCCTCATGCCTTTCCCGAGTGGGGAAGACGCAGGTCAGGTGAGACTCTTAGCAAGCTGCTCATGCTCCCAATTGGGATGGTAAGCATCACACTAAGGGAATTTATACTGATCACTGATTGGAAACAAAAGCAGGAATTCCCTAAACACACCACTGCGGTGTGGGACACAGACAAATCCCTGCTGACCAATTATCAGAGATAACAGGGATTCCTCTCCCTGCTTGCTCTGAAGGGGCAGGGCTTGGGGAGGGCATGGAGCTTGGGAGAAGGAGCAGGCCCTTGGCTGAGGCGCCATGGGCTAAATGGGCTGGCCCTGTGGGTCAAATAGGCTCGTGGGCCAGATATTCCCCATCCCTGTACTAAAGGAAGTATTCTCTGTCAATAATAAGATGCCATTCTGAGTACTGATCCTACATTAGGGGTAGTATATAAAATACAGGCTCTAGCAGAGTCAGATCAAGAATTTGGGGGTCCCTTGGGCAAGGTGTCTTCAGTAGCCCTATTGCCATCACCCGTTCATTCTCTTTCCCTCTGGCTTAATCCCCACCACAATGTAGAGAGAAATGGTGGACAAGTGAGTAGTCAACAGGTTTTACTGTCTCTTCTCCTCACTCCTGTTGCTTGCTCACTTGCATTTTCACCCTGGGCCACAGAGACTGGGTGGAAATGGGAAGGAGTACAGGACATCTGGAGGTACCCAACAGTGCTGACCCCCCCCACACACACACACACTGGCTGGGCTCTGCTCAAATCTTTTGTTTCTCTTCTGAATTCTGGATCTAGAAAGTGGTCAAGAAAATCAGTGGGCATATAGCTTCTCCGTTTTCCTTGTGGTAAGCCATCTAGGGTTGTTTTGCTAACCATAGTCCATGCTCATTTCTGAGATGGTGCACCTTTGTCCCTTGACTACTGTTCGCACACGCTGTAACCTGAATGTTATAGACAAATCTGGATGATCTGTTCTTAAGCACAACTCTGCCATCAAGGTACCACAGAGGCCATATTCACAGGAGAAAACCTGGCCTCGCTGTGCTGGGCCCAGAACCACCAATGCAGTGTTTGAAACTAATGGGGCTGTTCCCAACTGAAGGGTGGGGAAAAGGAGAAAATCACATATATATAGTTAACTTTATGAAAATTGGTCTAGATTTTTGTCTGCATTCCATGGACAGTATCCAGTGCTGGCAGTCCATCGGCTGAGAACACCTTGCGCTAGCAGGAACTGCTAGCACAATGGGAAAGCAGCACTTGCTAGCGCAGCCCATGAAACTACCCAAAACTACTGCTTCCGGAATGGGACGAGTGAGTGGAGCTTCCTTTCACAACCTCTGCTGACTTCTCTTTCCAAAAGCAGTAGTTTTGTGTAGCTTCCAGTTGTGCTAGCAGGTGCTACTTTCTCGTTTCACTAGTGGTCATTTCTGCTGGAGCAGAGGCAGCGCTGGATACTGCCCCATACTCCTACTTCTGTACTGGGATATCTGCTGAACCAGTCAGCTGTTCCGATACGTGCTCACAAATCCAAGGCAGAGAACCATCATCTCACATAAATTACTCTAGACCTCAAACATGTTCCCCTAATCCACACCCTACCTAGATGTTCTCGTAATAAACCCAACCCTTTGGTATGACAGCAGTCTTGGTAATTTGCAGAACTAATCATTATATCCACATCAAACATCAGAGAAAAATCAGAAGCAGGGCCAGCCCAACCCAATATGCTGCCTGTGACATCAGAATGCAAGAGATGCCAGGATATTCTCTTTTTTTAAAGTCTCAAGAAAGAAACATAGTTTTCCTCCACCCAAGGTCCTTGGGGGTCCATGTCCCACCTTCAGAGTGTCATGGGGAAGCTGAAGGCGGACAGTATTTGAATTGCAGATTAATTTGTTTTATTAATATATAAATGTCTATGGTGGGGTGGGGAAACTGTGGCCTTCCAGATATTGTTAGACTACAATTCTCATCATTCCTGACCATCGGCCATGTTGGCTGGGGCTGATGGAGTTTGGAGTCCAACATCTGGAGGTCCACAGGTTCCTCAGCCTTGCTCAACAGAAGCTTTCACCAACCTGGCGCCCCCCAGATGTTTTGGGCTTCACCCCCGTCATCATGGCCAATCATCAGGAATCCTGGGAGTTGTGGTTCAAAACAACTGGAGGGCACCAGGTTGGAGAAGGCTGCTCTACAGCCATGAAGGCAAGGAACAGGGCCTTTCTTGAAATAAATGAATTAATAATGAGGAGGGGTCCCAGGTGGGGGTGGAGATCATAACTTATTCTGGTTCAGGACCCTCTGCTGTAATTGGCAGGAGATTAAATGTCCCATTTATCCAAATCAGCAATCGCATTTTAATACTGTGAGAGCACAGTCATTAATCAAATACAATCTGCTGGAATAATAATGGATGATTAATTTGTTGGGATTATCTGCCCCTTTTTAGTGATGCTTGGTTGATATATTAAGAGGGTTGTTGTTGTTGTTTTACAGCTCTTAACCAATTGGAGTAAGTCGCTGCTGCTTCTGTAGGGCTCACCCACTACCTTATGTCAGCAACAGAAAGTACTCAAGTGTTCTTCCTGGATAAATGCTGGCCCTGTGGACTTAAGCAAAGCTTCTTGAAAGCAGAATATGCTGTGGGTCCTGCAACTCTGGTACCCATTCCCTTTGGGGCAGGTGGGGTGGCCAGATTTAGGGAAACAAGGGCTGGTTCAAACGGGCAGTTTCTCTGGCACATAGTGCATCAATCTGGCAGAAACAAGAATTGTGGTAAGTGCACTGTCCCCAGGTATAGCCAACAGTAATTCCACGATTACAGTTTTCCACAGCTTTGGTCATGGGAATCTTTGCACAGGAAGCTGCCTTATACCAAGTCAGCTCTTTGGCCTCTCTTGCCCATGCCCAGTACTGTCGACACTGACTGGCAGCAGCTCTCCAAGGTTTCAGGCAGGAATTTTTCCAGCCCTAGCTGGGGATTGAACCTGGGACATTCAGCATGCAAAGCATGTGCTCTACCACTGAGCCACAGCCCTGCCCAGTGGTTCATCCATATCTAGAGCCAAGTTCACACCCTAACATTTCCTCATGTGATGGTGGGTATGTATACAGCCAAGGAAATGTTGTAGAAAGTTGCATGTAGGCAAAATTGCCAGCACAAACTTTCCCAAAGATATGCAACAATTTGTGCTCAGATCTTTGTCTCAACTCTGCTGCCCTTTCTAATTGGGCCTGGGTAAACAGCACAGGCCCCCATGTGGGTTGTCGGTCTCAAGCGCACAAATAATTGTTGTAAGGAAAAGAATGAGCAATGGCAAGTTTTAAATTGGGTGGCTGGCTTCCCTAGTGATCTTCCATCATTAAAACTGCACTATTTTTCCCAACCCTTCCCCTTGCATAGGCCTTATCAGAGGTACTCCACCAAAACAACAACGACGCCCTGAGGGATAAACTGTTTCTTGTATGCTACCTCCAAATTACCTGGTCATTGTCACTGTGAAGTCATGATCTGACCTAGCATGGCAGAATATTTCTACATTTCCAAATGTGAATATGTCATGACTTCCAAAGCAATAGGCTACTGGAATAACCAACTTAAATATTTATTAGCCAAGAACAGACTATGGTATGTAACTGTTCACTCGTGTGAGGGTTTTCCCCATTTGTGGAATGTTTTTCCTCGTATTATGTTCATATTGTTACAGCTGCAGGCAGACCAATAGTTTATTCAGTGGCTTGCTGATCCAAGATGGTCAGTTGATGTTTTATCATTGGGAGCTGATGGTTTGGAAATGTTTACCTGCTAGCTGGGGATATCTCTGTGGTTTTTGAAGATCTCCACGCTCTGATAGGTAAAGTATTGAAACAGCTGCACTGGCTTCCAGTTTGTTTCTGAGCTCCGTTCTTACTTAATGTCAGGGGCCCCTAGCCGGCCTCTTTCAGTCTACTCCAGTAGCCAACTCCAGACACAGACAAAGGATTCTTTTCAAGGCTTTATTCCTTTTACAACTTAATAACTCTATCACCAGCGACTAAGCTATGAACAGCAGAGTAACCTATGCCCCAGGTTGGAAACAGTTGGTCCCCGTTTGAACGAGAAACACTTGCAGACCCTAAACTTATGGGCTAGGGAGAGTCCCTCCCCTTTTCTCTTGGGTCCTCTGGACACGACCGTTGCTTGAGCACCAAACGGGCACTACGCCTCCTTTCTGCGCCCTCCATAGCTCATCGCGCTTTGCATCTGCGTCGAGCATCCAGCCAGCCCTCCTCCCGTGCTGTTTCACTCCCAGGACCACTATCTATGTCTGGAATGCTGGCAGAAGGAATCTCTGCCAGCTGCAGGGCCTGGGAGGGATGAGCGCGCTCCTCTCCCACGGACAGCTGTTCCTCCTCAGAATCAGAACTGCTCTGAGGTTCTATGGACTCAGTGTCCACCCTGACACTTAAGAAGCCCTAAATGGCTTGAGGCCTGGGTATTTTAAAGACTGCCTCCTCCTGAATAAACTTGCCCAAACATTTGTATTCATCATCTGAGGCCCTGTTGTGTCCCACTTCCTTCAGAGAAGAGTTTGTTGGGGATTTGGGACAGACCTTCTTTGTTGCAACACCCCAGATGTGGAACTCCCTCACAAGGTTTGGCTGGCGTCTTTTATTGTCCTTTAGACATTTGGTGAAGACAACATTGTTCCACTGAGCTTTTAAGAGTTAATTCCCCTCTTTGATTTTACCATTGGTTTTATTGTTTAGCCTTTTGTGGTTTATAATATATTTTTAGTTTTACATCACCTACAGTGTTCATTGACCAGAGGGGCGATCAAACACTATACCAGATAGAGATAGATGGATGGATGGATAGATAGGGTGGAGACCCTTTAGCTGAACTGAAAAGCAGAGAGGCAGCTGAAAAAGCAGTCTGTCAGTTCTGAATTTGTAGGCAGACAAGCAAGTTGGCTGAAGGAGAATTTATTTGTGGTTCGGGGCCTCCCGCTGGAGATCTTTTGTGGTATCATGGATCTGCTGCCTTGCAGGGGAGCCTTTTTGCCTCCACTTACACTTGGCTTGTGTCTCCAAAAAACACCTTAAAGACTAACCAATTTTATTATGTCACCAGAACTTTCTCATCTAGAGGAGACTTCTAATCACCAAGGCAAGTGAGGAGTATGTAACAATATTAATATTACACCACTATTACAGTCAGTATCCAAAGAGCTACTTTAGCATTCCCCACTGGATTTTTGCCTTCCCCCACGCTTACCTTGGAACAGCAGAGGCCTTTGCTACACCAGGAACTGTGTTTTGAAATTCCC
Source organism: Heloderma suspectum (assembly GCF_057233095.1). Lineage (NCBI taxonomy): Eukaryota > Metazoa > Chordata > Lepidosauria > Squamata > Helodermatidae > Heloderma > Heloderma suspectum. Next base: position 260,255,718 of record NC_139461.1, read on the forward strand.
CTCCATCTCAAAAGTATTTGCCATCTCTCATGCAGAGCGGGGAGGAGCAGCTCTTCCAGACATTACACAACTCCAGTGCACCTTTGGGTATGTGGAACTGGGCACAAAGTTTGTTGGATCCTGGTTTCGGTAACACAGTTCCTTAATTGTACTGAATTAGTTCTGTATTTTCAGACTTGGGTAAACTGAATTAGCAAAGACTTTCAAGAAATCTAATGAAAAGAAATGCCTACTGGGGTCAAAACATGGGGCTATACAATAACATGACAAAATGACATGTGGAGAGAAAAGTAAGAGGTGGCGAGGTGGAGGAACTCCTTATAAAAAGGAAGAATTCTCTGCATAGGGCAATACTTCTCAAAATATGAGTCCTAATCTGTTCCTGGGTGGGCTACGCAATGAGGGTCTTCCTCCCACCCACCCCTTATCTAGGAATGTCTTTTTTTTCCTTCTTCTTTCACCAAGCCAACCACACACCATTGCTTTTGGGTGGCCCTTTAAGAAACAAGCTCCCTTCTTCTGTGTCATGCTGAAATCCTGTTCAAATACATTCTGCCTATAGATGTACACCACCATTAATATTAAAAATGAAAAATAAAAACTATAAACTATAAACTTGCTCAGAGTCAATTGCTGGTGTGATGTCCTTGCATTTTAGGTTGTAAAGGTGGAAACAAGGGCCCAAAAGGTGGAGTTAATTGTATAAGTGGGTCCTAAAGACCAAGTAAGTTTACAGATGGTTCTTGCTCTGAAATGTTTGAGAAGCACTGGACCTAGGGGCACCATAAGATACAAAACCCAATCACATTTAATGCATTATACAGTTAGATAGCTTTCGTTACTTGACCTGTGGCCAGAGTACCTATAACCTTCAAGCCTGCTAGCTTGAACACCTTTGCTGTATTGTTGTGATGCAGGCTCTGGTGCACCTCTCTTCATCCCAAACAGCCAGAGCTTCAGAGGCTTCGTTCCAAGTTTGCTACTGCACCAGCCTCTGCTCACTGCATGCTGCTAGATGGACTGTTTGCCCTGGAGCTACTTTCAGGTATGCAACTTCCCCCTGAAAAGAACACTCATGAGCACCTCTACACACTAATAGTTGTAATTTATTTTTAATGCAGCATTGTACCTTTTCCAGTAAACTTTTCCCAGGGCAGTGTGTGTGTGTGTGTGTGTGCGCGCGCGCACGCGCATGAGATAGATAGATAGATAGATAGATAGATAGATAGATAGATAGATAGATAGCACAATCAGGACAAATAAGCAATATACTGAAGGGATTTTAGTACTCTAAAGCAGGGAAATGTATAAGCCTGTTGACATAGGAGCTTAATGACTAGCTGGTTATTTGTCCTGTGGCTTTCCTGAAGATCCCTCTAGATCTAATTTTCCCAAGACACAGAGCTCTGGGTAAGCAGCTTTCTCATCCTTCATATTCTCTGGGCTCAATCAGGCTCATTCACCTTACATCTCACACCGCCTTCACACAAACACACTTTAGATGCAAAAGACTGTTTGAAGAGCAGCAGCCTGGGCTATTCAGCAAAGAGCTCCTGACTCAGCAGAGCTCAAATCTTATGGAAAGTCTAAATAAACGGGCCCCAGGCTGAAGAGAAAGGCGGACAGGCAAGAATGCCAATCCTGTCCTCATGGCCATCACATGCATGAGCTCAGTGCTCCTGTCTTGGAAGGCAATTGAAGTGCGTTATGGTAATGATTAAGCTGATTTACAATTGTTTGAATGCCTGCTTGTCTGTGTGTGCATGTGTGCGCATGTGTGTGTGTTGAGGGATTGGGAAAAGGTCACAAGGACAAGCTTCTTCCATGCCAGAAAATGGAGCAAGAAAAGGTGATGCCATCCTCAAACCAAGCTTTTGGCTGAACAGAATGCAATGAACATGACAGGCTAGCAAGAATTAGTGACAGGAAGCAGTTCAGAGACATGGAAAACAGCCAGGTGTGGTTACAGCAGCTCCAGGAATGTATGCGTGTCTTCTTGGTAAATGAGTTGTCTGACTTCTCTGGCACGGGTGACAGAGAAAGCTTCACTTTCAGTATAGACAGTAAGACAGGCCAGGCTGCATGTTTGTCATGATCTAGCAGCTGCAGAGGGGAGCTTCCATTGCCAAAATGGACACCAGATGTTTTAGCTGTAGGAAAGAACATTGAGACACACGTTGTTGTTTTAAAAAAAAAACATGGGAAGCATGTTTTTTAAATCCTACCTAATTTATATGAAGTGAAAGATGAAGACCAAGGACAATTCCAACACTGCAACCAGGTGATGTAGAGGCTCGCTCTTCCCTAGAATCCAAAGCCATTCTCCCCAAAACCTGTGCCTGTTTACATTCTACGAGGAGAGAGTATTCCCCAAATTATAACATGCAAAACAAAGAGTGGTAATTTGTTTGGCATAGAGACTTACCTTGGAAACCCATAAAATAAGCCAGTGTACTACACCCCATTTTTGTAAGTTTATATCCATCAACATTTATTTTAGATTTTTATCCTGTCCTTTCATAGAATGTATAGGAAATTTGCATGGAGATATGGATCAACAGGAGGCCTTGACGCTCAGTGAAGTTTTTAATGTTTACTTAATTTTGTTCCGAAAAGTCCCAGTGTGATAGACAGCGAAACGAATGCCCTCCTCCTATAAGAATGGATTTGAGCCTATCAACTCCTCAGTAATTGGACAGGCTTAGAAATTATTAGGAGTGAGGAATGTGGTATCAATTTAATTTGTTCCAGAAGCCTTTCAGATACCATGCTTCAAATTTTGAAGACCCTCACTCTGCAACTAAGAAATAGGAACTTACAGCTGAAGTTAAGATTCTGACAACATTTAGCAGAGATACACAAGTCCAAGGACAGCTTCTTGGGTTTGACCCTGTTACTCTAAAGGCCTAAGGAGATATATCTTCTATAATAAAATCAAGAACTAGCTGTTAGGATTGATTCTGAGCATACGGAGAGTGTTAGCAGTTCAGACTCAGAAGGGGAATAGCCAGAACCAGGGGAGGCATCTTCCCAAGCGAGTTCAGATATGGATAGGCGTGCTTCTCAGGATACTCACACACAGACGGCTGGGCCTGAAGCCCCCCCCCCCTTTCCCTCCTCTGTGAGAACCCAGGAGGAACAGGAGAGTGCAGGGTGTGACCTGAGGGATGCTAGATTGCGGCACAGAGCAAAGAGGGAAAAGTTAGAGGTGGAACTCAGATGTTCCACCCAGTTGGCGATGCGTGAGGGTCAACGTAGGGGAGCATCACTGGAAGGGAGAGGCATCCCTCCCTAAGTTATTCTAGCCAGCAAGTTCTTGTTTCACACTGCTGGCAACATCGTAGCTCCCACTTGGATCCCCTGTTGCCATTCGTAAATATATGAAACAGCTGTATTCCTTAATAGCCTGGGAGTCTTTGAGGATTTGCATCTGTAATAAACCTGTTGACAGTGAATTAAAAGCGTGAGACTGAAGCCTCTCTTCTTGTGTGTGTGCATGAGGAAGGAGGAGGCCAAGGGAACGTGACACTAGAAATGTTCTAAGGGTCCTACCTCACCTTATGGCTCCTGTATATATCTCCTCAACCTAGGATAAGTTGAACCCGGGAAGTGGAGGAAAAGGGCTCTCTATAATGTCACAAAGGGCAAAGAGGGAGAATGGAACATTATGTACTTTCCTGTCCTCATATAAGGCTAGAGGAACCATGTGACCTGGCCACCAGCAATTCAGGTCAGCTTTGTGCCACAGAGCTAACTTTAGATAGATAGATAGATATTTTAAGGACATGCCATTTCTTGCATGCTCAGATATAAAAGGCAATGTTGTGAAGACCACCCCTTCTGCAATGGGCCAAAGCTTTTACAGGAGGAAATCATCAGGCTTACAACAGGGAAGAAGGGTTGTTTGAAAACTGCATGTGTCACAAAAGAGTTCTGTGGCAAGTACCCACTCTAGAATTTCACAAGCCTGTAGCTATGCCACAGATTGGGGAAGATGGTTGCCACCCTTCCGTTGCACCCATACATCTGATAATCCTCACCACAAGCCTAATGGGCTGACTGCTACTGCCAGGGGGAGGGTCAGGCCTAGCAAAGTTCTCTTCATCAGCTAACACTACACGGACCAACCCAAAATCAATTTAATCTGGAAGCACTGAAGAAAGATGACTGGGGAAAGAGCATGATTATAGCTGTAAACCCCCAAACCCTATATGCCAGCCAGCATTTTGTTTTTAGCGCCAACTAAGCAGAGGAAATAGCTGGCAGCAATTTAATCAGGGTGAAGGTTGGTAGCCTGCCCTTTGGGGTCTATTGCAGTTGTCCGAGTAACAAGACGCTACTGCTGGCTCTACTGGTCTTTCCCCCAGCTGCTGTGCACCCCCCAAATAAGACTGCATGCAAAATTAAGTATTGGAACAAATGCATCTATTGCTTTCCTTAATCTAGTTCATTCTAATAAGTTTAGGGTTGTAGATATAAAGTGAGTTTGTGTACCTGTGGGCTTTTTTTTAATGCATTAAAAAAGTGGGCTCCTGGAGTTCTGCAAGCTAATATTTTCTTACTTCCTCTCATGCCCACTTTTGCAGTCACCACATTCAAAGCTTCAGCTAGCTGACCAGTTCCTCCCTTCTTTTTCCCCAGACTATAAAAAGGATGCTCATGTTCTAATATCAGCCCACTCTCGATTATTTCAGGGCAAACATCTGCAAGTTTGTACAGGTCTGGATGAAATAGTGCTGTAGAAGGTATTAGCTATAATGTACAGTGATGCTTGGTTTCTGAGTGGCTTGCCTCTGAATGGGCTGCTTAGCCTTAGAACCTTAGTACATTCAGCCTTTTTCCCCCTTCCTCAGAGAGTTCAGCCCAAATGAACTACATGTTATTCAGGAGGTTCAGGATTGCATCTCCCACTATTTTGTTTTTAAGGAAATGTGGCTATGTTGTTGTTGTTGTTCAGTCGTTCAGTCGTGTCCGACTCTTCGTGACCCCATGGACCATAGCACGCCAGGCCTTCCTGTCCTGCGCTCTCTCCCGGAGCGTGTGGCTATAGGGTGGCTATAGGGTGCTGCCAATTTGTACTGAAGCTGTGGCAGGAAGTTAGGGAATATTTTACCCTTATAGCTTCCTCCTGCAGCTTTGATCAAATTGGCAACCTACTGCAACTGCATTTTCTTTTTTTAAAACTGCAAGGAGATCCAGTCTCAGATCTCTCATGTAATATATAACAGATGATAGACAGTAGCTTCAAACACAATAGAAAGTTCTGTTTAAACCAGAGAGTTCTGTAAATGACATTAGACTTCACGTAACACTTGAGAATGTAGCACCCAAGGCTGGCATTCAACATGCATAGGTCACAGCAAGCCAGAGGTGGCCATGGTAACAGGCCAGAGAAACAAGCTATGTACTACTCTTTCTTACTCTTTCTACTTACTCTTACTCTTTCTACAAGCATAAGGAAGTCTCCTAGATAGCTAGGAAAAGGTGGGGGGAGGGGGGTAGAAAACGGAGAAGGGACTGTGAACTAGCCTCAGCTTTAAGAATAGCCTAGAAATAAACATGGACCATGCTGGTGAAGAAGAGTGTTTATATGACAGCTGCCCATGATGCAATCTGTTCTGGAGCTAAACCACAGTCATTTTCCATCGCTATTAAAAGACTATCAAAATGCATTCCACCTTTTGGTAGAAACTTGCCCTAAAGACATGAACACTTAATCTAGGATTCTCTGCTGTCCTCAGCTCTCCTAGTACAGAGGCCACTCGAGTTGTTTTCTCCTTTCCATCTTTATACTGCAGAGTACTGGAATGGCACAGAATAGTTCCTGGGCACCTCCATCAGTTGCAACCTTTTCTGGGGGCTGGGAAGGGAGGAGAAAGAAAATCCTATGATCTACTTTATGGTGAAGATTTGATCAGCCAGCAATAAAAGGAATTTTTGGCAGCAGCACTGGAAAGGGTTTAACAGAACAAGCTGCAAGGAATTCTTTTCCAGTGGTTTCATCCAGGCAGTTGCAACAGCTCTGGAAGGAATCTTAGTGACATCTGTTCTCTCTTTACCTTTGCAAGCAGTAAAACAATTAAAAAACTTATGTGGAACTTTCTGGCCTTTGATACTCCAGTTTCTTCTTTAAGATAACTACTAAAGTCATCTAGGTTTCTCTTATGCATTGAGCTACGAAATCTGTTCTGCTTGCAAAATCTTAGATCAGCGTTTCTTAGCTTAATACAGTTAAAGAATCACTCAGTGGTGAGAGCTGTAACCACAGGAATGTGACAGGAAGCAGGCCGGAAATGCAACCATTACAAATTGCCAAATAATAATGTACTAGGAGCACTCACAGGCCCCATATCTATCTTACAACCCCCTTGTGTTACTTTGACATCTAGGATGATAAGGAGAAAGCAAATAAAGATTTATTTTAAGTGAGGGAGCAGCAGAAACATTCAGAGCACAGGGGAAGAGACTGAACACCACCACCCTTGTCTCTGTTGGAGCCTTGAGAACTGCACCACTGTGAGAGAATGGAGAGATCTACTGCAGGCTTTAAGAAACCTGGCTGCTATTTTCTGAACTTTGTTTTCCTGGCATAGCTGTTGCAGTTTGTAGTGTTTATTAAAGCCTTAATACATAGGAATGATTTAGTTTATTGGGCTCTGGTTTACATTCTACTGAAATATAATAATTGATATTGTGTTGCAATGTTTGATTTTGCCTATTTTGTAATTAATCTGAAATGTTATTATGTTAGTATCAGTGAAATGAGTTGTTTATGATTGTAATACGGTCCTATTATAATGTTGCTGTTGTATTGCTGTTTTGTTAGCCGCTTTGGGCACTTTTTGTGGGAAAGCTGCATATAAATTAAATGATAATGAATATTCCAAATATCATTCAAATATCATTCAAATATCATTTATTATTGGTGCCAGTGCAAAATATTGATATCAGCTCTGGAAAAAAGGAATAGTTTGAGTGCCCAGAGAGAACAACTAATCAGAGCTAACATCCTTCCATGCTGAAAAATAACCACAATTGAAAGGGCTTCTCTATCTATGTAGCCATGAGAATCTGGTCAGAAACTGCTATTGTGCTCTTTAAACATCTTTGGCAATAGAGAAGTTGTTAGCTTTTCAATGTTACCTTTCTCTCCATTCAGAGTTTCAGGCTAGAGCTGTAGGGCTGGATTCCTGCCCAGCAGCATCACCTAAAGAAGCAAAAGAGGACAGATGTATTCAGTTACTAAGCCTCCCAGTCTCAACAGATCATAGAGATCAAGACAAAGGTATGCTATTTCCACACCTGCTCCCTTCAGTATATTTGCTAGCAGAATGTTATCTGTTGGGACAGCCAACTACCAGAGTCAACACACATGGGTTTTGCTTGAATCATACCTATTACCAGTCCAAAATGCCCACCAATGGAGAAAGCTGCCCATTGCATCTCTGTATGAGTCACTACTGCAAGCATGCCTCCTTCCAGTCAGCTTCATTCACTCCAGATAGAGATGTAGAACAACCCAACTCCACAGAAGAGGCAGAATTAAATTATTTTCCTTATGTGGTCATCTATTACTGTATTTCACAAACATGTGTCCCAGGGCATGCAAAGGTTTTGCAAGAGAGCTGACAGTATCATATGGAAAACACGAAAAAGAAAATCTTTAAGAAAAATAAAATTCTGTATTTCCTGAGCCCACTTTAGAGGAGGCCAGCTTGAGTACAAGCTGGCCTCCTCTAAAGGAAATTCTATGATATATTTTTTTTTTAAAAAAACAACTTCCTAACTTTAACAGCACCTATGCTCAGTATTCTTACCCAATGAAGCCATTATCTCCAGGCACTAGAGGGGAAAGTAGTGTTACAATATTAAGTACTTCAAACATTCACATATATATGAGCATGAAGTTTAGACTAGGAAATTCTATGCATTTATTAGCATATGTCTAGCAGTGATGAAGGAACTCTGTGCAGTAGCCACTACTTAAAAAAGAGACTCTTCCTGTGCCTTAAGCGTGGCACAGTGGGCCAAAGTACTCCCAGGTGTGTGGGTATGTGATTGCTGCCTCAAAGGGTCAGAATAATGACTCTCAAATGGAAGAGTTTAGACACGATCAGCGTTTCACAAAAGTATGTTGGAGAAATGAAGACTAAACATCCACCATCTAGCCCTTGTTAGCAACATACCACAGTCCACATCCTACTGGTATGAAGAACAACATTATGATTTTCAGGGAAGACAGCAATTAGATGTGCTACATACTTAGTGACTTTGATTAACGCAGTTCCCATGACTCCTTGGCCAAAGGGTACTAAAAAAGATTGCCAGAAACAGCTAGTATTACCCTCACTTCAAAGAATTGATCCCTTTAAGTACAGAAACAGGAACAGTGTTGTGGGAGACATCATACTGATACCTAAGCCTTGGAAGCATGAAAAGAAGCTTCCCATCTCATCTTGACAGTATTAAAACAAAGGGCTGGTTCACATGATCAAAAGAAGTTACCGTGGCTTATGAGCCATGGCGTGTGCTGGCATGATTTGCATTATCACCTCCTACCCGCAGCTTATCGTGACATCTAAATCTGGGTGGCATGGCTTGTTGGATAGTTAAACAACCCTCAAATAACCCTACAACAGGCTATGGGGTTATTTGAGGGTTATTTAACCCTCCAACAAACAATGCTACCTGGGTTCAGACAACACGATAAGCTGGGCGGTGATCATGCAAATCATGCCGGACACACACCGGCACATCCCACCGCTCAGAACAGGTGGCTTCTTTTGATCATTCAAACTAGGTCAAACACTCCACTAGACAACTAATGTTGATTAGACACTCTTAATCCTTTCCTCTCCTTTATCAGTTGTGGCACAAGTGGATTGTACCCCAATAGCTACTGTAGCATTCTATGCAGGGCAGAGTTAGACAGTTCCATTTAGGGATGTACTAGAATTTTATTTCAGTTTGCAAATCTCTTGAAAATGCCCTGCTCTCACTCCCAAATGCAAATGGGACATGTTCTTCAAAAATATTTGCAAATTCCCAAACTTGCATTCGTGTTTGAAAAAAGCATTTGCACAGTTTTTTAAATTCATTTAAATTTTCATGCTTTAATCAGTGGGGAGAAAGTGTGTGCTTTTTCCATTTGAAATGCGTACTTTTCCTTTTTGAAATAACTGAAAAAAAACAGATTGCAAACAAGAATGGGAGTGAGCCGAACCGAGTTTTGAATTTCGGTGAGCTCAAGCATCCCTGGTTCTCCCATCCCATTTATCTTTAGATTTTACACATTGCAAAGCCATTCCCAAGGCCTTGCCTTGGATTCCCTCAGGTTGTAGCATCAGGAGTCAACAATAGTCCCATTCTACTCTGTCCTCTCTCTGCTGGATAATGTTCCTGTACAGCATGATTTTTTCCCAAGCTGCAGCGACAGCTACAGTTGTTTCAACCACAGATCATGCCAATTCCCAGCCCTGGAACACGTAAACGTGTCAGCACAGGGAGCCCTATCCTATACAGTGCACAGCACAAGATCAGGCTGTAATAGAGCACTTCTAATATACAAGATATTTTACTATAATCTTGGGTTATCCTCACAGGTTTGTGATATAGGCCATTAGTATTCCAATATAATAAAACAATAATGGAGACAGGGGCTTGTTTAAAATCATTGACATAATATGTCAATGACTACGCAGCACTCTGAATCAGCACGTAGTTCAAAATCCAGTATTCTCCAATGGACCATATATCTGCTCTCAGAGTTAATCAGATACCTTCATTGCAAGCTGGATATCTAGTTCATCCTTCTAGTAGATGGTTAAAATTAAATATAGCTTCATGATTGGGCATTTAGAATAACTACTTTTGCTCAAAGAAACAATGGGCGGAATCCAGTTGTCGCTTCCTTTCCAACCCACTGATTTTCTTCAGCAAATGATGGGTCCCGCCAATTCCATTGGCAAATGGGATTAACCACTTATGCAAAGGAGATTTACCACTTCCTAGGGGAAGCCCTGAAACGAGCTCCCCTTATGTTTGTTCTGCCGACTTCCCTCTTTCCAGAAAGTGCCCCAGAAGCACTAAACCTCTGTTGCACTAGCAGTGGGGGCTGCTTGAGCAATGGAATTGGCAGGGCGTAAGAGAATTGTGGGAACATAAGCATACTGTTGAATTCTGCACAGAAGCAGGAAAATTGCCTTTGGGTGCTAGCATATTCCCTGCATTATTATTTATTATCAATTTATTATTACAATTAATTTTATTATAGGCATTTTTACTCCACTCTTCAAACATATTCTCAGGGTCACTGTAACTGCAGTGCTTCTAACTTACCCAGTAAACATAGAGTTGAGACCAAATGCATTTAGATGCAGCTGCTATCTTCATGACTACTTGGACTTACAAGAACACGGACCACACTGGAAGCTTTTCATGGTTAATTTATTGCAGTGTAAACCAGTTATTATGAACTCTTGACACATGAACATGTAACAACTTGGTTTTACACTGTCACAGCTCAATACAGTACAATGAAATCTGTTTATACAAAATATTCTATTGGATTTATAAACTTATTCTAAAGTACGAAAATACCCTGACCTGTTCCTTTTTTGTACAATTTTAGAGCAGAATGAAATTACAAAATTAAAAAAAACAAATACCTAATTCAGCAGCCAAAACAACAGAACAGAGGATTTCACAGTGCATTGTGTAATACTGTCATGGGACTTCCAGAAACTTCTTTAACAAAGGAAAAGTCATTTGTCAGAATTTACATATTTGGGGTGGGGGAAAAGAAAACACAAAATACAATTTGTTCAATTTTATTTATATAAACCCTAAGTCTGGGACAATTACCAGCACTATCATTTGTGCAACATTATAAGCAAACACTGGAGTTTCCAGTAATCTGTTGTAATTCTCCCTTCAGTATGAGCTTAGATAAGGCAATGTTACTTCAATTAAAAATGTCCAGGTTACACAGCAAAAGAAGATCGGAGGCTTAAACTTACTGAATTCCTATCCTTTAAATAAACATACTCTTTTCAGGGGCAAGGGTGCGGGGGGAGGCCAGAGCATCATCTTACAATTAGTCTTTAAGGACGTGTCTGTATGGGTCTTTTGTGGGGAGTGAAGTGTTCTTAATAAGACAATAAGTTTTATTAGCCATTGCTTACTTCAACATTCAAATTAGCAAAACACCAAAGACACACCTTGTCCCTCCTGCTGCTGAAAGCTTGCAATTATATTTCTGTCCATTGTTTTCCTACAAGCTACTAGCTTCCATCGACTGAGTGGGTCATGAGATCACATCATATCTTATATGCTACAGGGATAATTCCTGTTATCTCCTCTCAGAACACCCACAAGCCACACACAAGCCTGTGCTACTCCTCTACTGTCCTACAAAATCCCCACACTACAACTGAGGGCCATTGTGGTCTGCAAAGGGAAATGGAAATGGTAGCATGAGAAGTTGCTGAGTCACACTGAACCTCCTTTTAGCTGGAACAAAATGGTCCCTGCAAAGGAACATCCTGTATTCCTGGAATACTGCTAAAGTGCTAAACACACAGGAAGTTCCTGGGCAGATGTCAGCCATTACCTGAGAGAGAGAAACTGAGAGAATCTGAACATTCAGTGTCAAAGCCTTTGTATAAGAACCATTTTTTTCAAAGTTATCAGGCCAAACAAAATTTTAAGAATATTAAGAATACTGGTTAGCATTTCATCAACCTCTGACTGGAATGGAATAGCAGTTTGTAGGCAAATACAAGTCAGTTACAAAACACCATTGCACAATTTGACTCCTATCAGGCCAGGTTCAGATTCCCAAAACATGCTCAAAAGTATAAAAAGATAAGTTTTAATTTTTCCATTTCCTAAAAAGTCAAATGCAATACAGCAACATGTTACTTGCTTTATACATTGCCAGCACTAGATGTTACACAGCATGTGTGGCTCCCACTAAAAACAGTAGTCCAGCATCTCCTCTTCTCTAGTACTTCAAAAAAACACAACACTGTGTCACTGGACTATGTGTTCCTTGACCACTGCAAGCAAATTGAACAGTGTGGGTTAACTAGAAGCGCAATGACATCACATCATGAATTTTGTGTTACTAGATTTTAGTCTCTAGAGGAAACACTGAGATGCAGTTTTCAGCATTAATGGCATAAGAGTGTCGGAGTTTTAGAAAGTTTACCCGATTAAAAGTAATTTGCAAGCAAGGCACATCAGCAGTCACATTTAACACACACCATTCACACAAGTGAGCATCAGGTACATTTCAAGAGAAGACCTCGAATTGTTTTTCTGTCAGTTATTCTCTTGCAGCCTACTAACTTTCATATGATTAAGTGACTCACGATGTCATGTCTTCATGGAACATAACTTTGTATCTATTTCCTTACAAGACCCATGTGATACATGCCAATGTACTCATGTACTTTGGAATGTGGCTGTGAAAGGTTAAATACTATATAGTTAAGCAGGAAAAAAAGGCATCAGCATTTGGTGGATACATTATACAAAAACGTTTATTTGAAAAAGCCAATGTCTTTCATAAATATTGATTGGATTTCAGTAGAATTGGCCAGTGACCATAAAGCTGCTCTCTGCTTACCCTCTGATGTAAAGTGTGATTTTCACCAATACTAATAACAACAAAATATATACAAAGTATTCTCCTGTCTTTTACCAGATAAAGTGTCTTGTAGCTGAGCACCTACATATCCTTTCAAATCCTTAGCTCATTCGAAATGAGGGCCAAAATGAAAAGCATGAGGAACTGAGAACAAGTAATGTATCTATCTGTGATCCAAGTTAGCATACACATGCTGCTCTTCAACAAATCTATCTGAGCACAGGTCAGAAAGAAGTAACTGCTCTGGCAGTATAGTTAATGATAAGACAGTGCTCTCTGGGCACTACTCTCTATAAAGCAGGGCACTAGATACTTAGAAGAAAGTGAAAATGAAAATTCATCCCTTTGGAAGTAGTGGGGTTGGCAAGAGGCAGTGAATGGCAACAATGCAGACCACAAGCCGGACCTTAAATGTGCTAACTCACATGTAAACTGCATTCATTTCAGTGAGACTTATTTCCAACCTTATGATGACATCCTTAATGTTTCCTGTTCCAGTGCACAAAATGAGTCAAACAGATAATGAAAAAGGTATACATTTATATTCTCTCAATTATAGTAATGGCATGCACTATGTAATCAGCTCACCCTCTTGCACTGATACCTCTTTCATTTCAAATATTATTCTCTCAAGATAGACCTTAGGCAGATGACAATCAGAAAATTAATGATGATTAAAATATAGACTCAGCTTCCATAGTAAGTCAAGTGAAGACAGTATAAAAATGTCTCTGTATATTTTATTCAATTTTGAGACCTCAAATTTAACCACGAAGGGATTTAAACAAACAAACCCCACAACAGTTAGAAAAGTTTTCAAAGGCTGTTAGAAACACAATCTGGCTTGAACCTCGCATCCAGAAGCATTAGGACTGCAATACTATTTATTAAAGATCCACCAACCTTTTCCTCAACTGTGCTCCAAAGATATTTGTACTTCTATCACAAGTCTTGTCAGCAACAGATTTTAGAAGCATATGAAGCAGTGTTCATTTTAACACTCAACTTTGAAACCTACTGAATAAAAGAAGTCAGATATCCTTTACAGATATAGCCTAGGCAGACTACAAACCTACAATAACAGAATGCAGAACTGAGTTAAGGCTTTGCAAGAATGGCCTAAATGTGGAAGCTCTAAGGCACATATTAATACATTCACATTTCTGTTAAAAAAAATGAAAAAGAAAAAAGCCATAGTACAAAAAATCCCCTCCCTCCCCACCAACCCCCAATAAAAAGATGGCAGTGCCCTCTGAGCTCTGATACTCCTATTAAATGCTGATAAAAAGACAATTTGCAGCTTCGTTTTCTTTTTTAAAAAATCACCTGATTTATACTTCTCACCACTGTTCACTACCAGCAGTGCTTCCCCCACCCATGTTGATAACTTTTTATCATAACCTCCTGGATTTAAGATACCAGTCCCTCACATGTGGCTATCCTCCTCTTTTATACCATCTTCTGCGGTTTTCTGAGACAGATTAGCCATATCAATGCTTGGATCCTTTTGTTTTTCAGCTTCATCGATGTTGGTTTCCTCCTCTTTCCCTTCAGCCTTCTGCTTATCCTCAGCCTTCTGCTCCTTTGCCAACAACCGGTAATTGATTCCCATCCCAATAAACAGGAAGAACCCAGAGACAATCAGGATGATGCCACATGCCCAGTAGGTATATTTGTAGTCACCATACATGTCATTCAGTGCACCTAATAGACAAAAAGGAACATTATAAGACTGTCCACTTTTTAATCATCTAAAGTACATGTAGTTCGAGGGAGTGTGGCAACTACTTCCCCTCCCTTTTAGGCTGTTCCGAAAAATCCATACAGGTACAAATCCATTATTTGGTTTATGCAAGCTGCACAATGATGGATAAGCTTTACCATGGATGCTTAATACATGTCTTTGGAAACTGTACCACAAGCTGATGAGAACACTTTTCTCATATTTGTATAGTGGCAGAAGAAGTATAATTGTCAGATTATCCTGAACATTTCTAAATCAGTGTATGGTGTCAGTAATGAACTGGATGAGGGTGAACAAATTGAAGTTTAATCCAAACAAGACAGAGGTGCTTCCGTTTAGTTGAAAGGCAGATCAGCGAAGAGGGATTCAACCTGTGCTGGATGGGGTTACACTCTCCCTGAAGACTCAGGCTAGCAGTTTGGCTATAATCTTGGATTCAGCTCTGACCTTGAATGCCCAGGTTTCAGCAGTGGCCAGGAGTGCACTGGCATAGCTGAGCCTTGTGCACCCACTGTTCCCACTCCTAGAGATGTCTGATCTGACCACAATCACACATACTTTGGTTACATCCTATTTAGGCTACTGTAACGTGCTCTATATGGGGCTGCCTTTGAAAACCGTTTGGAAACTTCAGCTGGTCCTGAATAAGGCGGCCAGACTGTTGACTAGGGTCAGTTACAGGAAGCCCAGGATTCCCTAGTTACAACAGCTTCACTGACGAATGGGTCTGTTTTGGGGTACAATTCAAAGTGCTGCTTATAACCTATAAAGCCCTGTATGGCTTGGGACCAGGTTACCTGAAAAGAATAGCTTCTCCCATATAAGCCTGTCCAGGTTTTATTATCTTTCAGGGAGGCCCTTCTCTTGGCACTGCCACTATCAGATTGCGTTTGGTGGGGACGTGAAAGGCGGCCTTCTTGGTGGCCACTTCCAGGCTCTGGAACTCCCTGCTGAGAGAGGTTAGGTTCTTGTCCTTCTGCTGGCATGCAACAATGTTTTTATTCAGGCAGACCTTTAGCATATAAGATGGTCTGCTGCAGAAGAGAGTTTTAAATTGTTTTATACTGTTTATTAACTTTTATTGCTGTATTCTTAATTGTGTTTCTAGTTTATTGATTTTTATGTTATGCTTTAATTAAGATTTTGGCTTTAATCTGGATTTTATTGTTAGCTGCTATGCGCACCACTTTTTGGCAGAAAGGCAGGATAAATAAACAAAATTTCTGACTTTCTTAGATTCTTAATGGCTTCATTAACCTCCATTTCAGATCTAGGTGGATTTAAACAGGATCTAGGTTCAGGTGAATGAGGTTTTAAATCCAACTTACTTAAGTAAGCTTCTATATTATTTGGGCTTGGGGAATCAGAAGAATATAAATTTGAATAAAAAACAGCAAATTCCTCATTAATTTGTTTATAGTCAAAAATCATATCACCTTTACGGTTTTTAATCCCCAGAATCAGATTTCTGGATTGCCTTTTTTAAAGAGCATTAGCCAGTAATTTTGAACATTTATCTCCTGATTCATAATAACACTGCTAATGTAGGTATGTAAGGTAGGCTAATGACACATAGATTTTTTTCTGTCTCCCAAGATTGGAACTCTGCCCATTTGTTGGTCAATGCAAGCTCAATTGTTGGATCTCCTGATATCTTAAAGTCCCTATCAAATTGTTTAATTTTATCCAGAATTATCTGGGCTTCATATTGATGCATTCGCTTCAGGAAGCTAGCTTCCTGGATACAGTGGCATCTTGTAACAACTTTCATAGCATCCCACAAAATGTGCATTTCAATGTCAGGGGTGGCATTCTCCTGGAAATATTGTCTAAGAACCTGTTTTAAACTATTCTGAAAGCTTTCAGAAATGAGCAAGTTAGGATTGAATTTCCAGGACTATGGTCCCCTTTTATCATGTATGTTAACCAATCCTTACCTCTTCTTTCTCCTCCACCTACCCATGTTTCCTGTGGTGAAGGTCAATAAGACAACTTGAGATGGATTGTTAAAAGATTATATATATTCATTTTTTAATATTATGGATTAGATCTATTTAGTATTTTAGATATTTTTAATTTATTATTATTTCTTTATTGTTGCTGTCACACCATGATTGTGTAATGTTGTACTTCAGTTTTGGTTGTAATTTGTTTTTCTATTTGTTAATAAATATATGTATATATTTTTTAAAAATCTGACATTAGAGGTACAATTAGTCTTTCTAACTGCCTCTTCTCATGTAATACCTGCAGACACAGCCCCACACAGAACTACCCCAGAAGAGCAATATAGAAAATACTCTACCTAGGAGAGGTGGTCCCAAAAGCACAGGGCAACATTCCACAATAGTCACCAAACCAACAGCACTGGAGAACCGTTGAGCTCCAACCAAATCCATCAGTGTTTCAAACAAGACAGAGCTTAGCCAGCCAAAAGCAAATCCAAAGAAGCCAGCATAGATACAAAAGCCAGCATAAGTGGTAGATAAAGGAACCATAAGGTGGCACACTCCATTATAGACCACAGACACAGCAAAGAAATACTGGATCCTAGGTCTCACCCACTTGGTGTTTGCTACCAAGCCCATGGATGGCCTGGCAACCATATCAACAAAGGCCAGGATGGATAGAAGGAAGGCAGAAGATTCTTTAGAGAAATTCATACTCTTTCCATAATTACTGAGAAAGACTAAAGGAGTAAACAGTCCAAAAAACATGACCACGTTGCCAAGCAGGTATAGTAAAAAGCCACGATGCGTAAAAAGAGACAAATCCAAAAATTTGTTAATAGTGTGGAAGGCTGTGGTTTTCTGCTTTTTCGTCTTCCCAGCAATAAGATCTGTACTGACATCTCCTGCTCCTTCTTTTCTCACTTCGCCAGCCTCCTGCAACGCTTCCTTATTAACACCTTTCTTCTGCTGGTCTGGCTTAGGACCTATTGGTCTCATTAGAGACCCAGCAACACAACAGTTCAACAAGAGGCCACCAAGGATTAAGAAGCTCCCTCTCCACCCAAAAATGGTGTAGAAATATTGGTTCAGGGGAGCCAGTGTAGACAAGAACACAGGGCTGCCTGCCATAGCCAGTCCATTAGCCAATGGACGCCTCTTGTAGAAATATTTACCAATCATGGTCAAGGCTGGGTTTAAATTAAATGCAAGTCCAAGACCTGGGAAAAGAAGTAAATACATGATTAAAGGCAAGAGAATTGCAGCTTTGCAAACCCTGTTCTAGAGAACATATTTATACATGAGTAGGCTGAACAAGAGGAACAGAGTTATGCTCTTAATGGGATTACAGCAGCATTCCCTAACCTGGTACTCTCCAAATGTTTTAGACTACAACTCCCATCATTCCTGACCATTGACTATGCTGGCTGGGGCTGATGGGAGCTGAAGTCCCAAACATTCAGAAGGAACCAGGTTGGGGAAGGCTGGACTATAGTATAATATGCACTCTGCCTGCTGACTTGAGCTGTTAGGCGGTTGGGGTAGACATTTTTGACTCAACTGCTACTCCTGTGACACATTTATGAAATCAATACAGTTTCAAAGGCTCCAAGGTACCGGAAGTCATGGTTATTTCAACATAGTGTAGGGCCAGTCTGGGGGTTCCCCACACTCTCTGAACTTTCCCAGCTCCCACTACACATCCCCTGATCAGTTTGTAAGTATATAATGCATCATTTCTTCTTATCTGGCAAGTACCCTTCTCATTTCCTAGGAGGGGTGTCTTCACTGCGGTCCTATATAGTCATGATCCAGTGTTGGAAGGGGTGGCAGGGGCTGCAAACCATGTCTGCTTCTTCCATGCAGGGGCTCCTCCCACTAGGAAATGAGAAGTCACCACAGATGCCTCTGTGTCTCTGGGAGATCACCTTGTTTCCCAAAAGGGAACACCTAATGGGCTAAAGGCCCATCTCACATCCACTGCTTTTAGCCAAGTCAGCATTACAAGTGTGCCTCTTTAGGACACAGAGACCTCTGGGTGACCTCTCATTTCCTAATTTCATTGCCTGCCTCTTTAATTTAAATGTATTTATATTCCTCCCTTCAACCCTGAATAGTTTCCAGGGCAGCTAACAATTAAAACAATCAATATTAAATATAAAACCAGCCAAACATTAAAAACATGGTAATTATTAAAACCACATAACCACAGAGCTAGGAAGCAAAAACACTCAACAGCAGATAAAATGCCTGAATAAATAAGGTCTTCATCTGGTGTCAAAAAGATAACAGAATTGATACTAGGCGAGCTATTCTAAAGGTGGGGTGCCACTAGGGATGGCAGAGAATTCCGCCACGGATCTCGGGGAGGCCGAATGTCAGTGCATTCGGCCCCCCGAAACCTGTGGCGGAACAGCCTGCCACCCCCCCGCCACCCCCGCGGATCCCCCCGGGACGAGACTTACCTGGGGCGGATCTTCCAGGCGGCGGTGGCTCCGGCGGCAGCAGCAGCGGCGGCTGCGGCGGCTGGTCTTCCGACCGGCTGCCACCACCGCCATTTGCAGGGATTTTTTTTTTTTTTTTACACCAACGTGATAAGCTACGTAAGTTTTTACGTAGCCGAAAACGTCTGGGTAAAAAAAAAAGGCATACGCAAATGGCGGCAGCTACAGCCGCCGCTATTTGCGTACGCCCTTTTTTTTTTTTTAACCCAGACGTTTTAGGCTACGTAAAAACTCATGTAGCCTAAAACAACTGGGTAAAAAAAAAAAAAAGTGTATGCAAATGGCGGCGGCTGTAGGCTGCCACCATTTGCGTTCCTTATTTTGGGCCGTCTTAGTCTACGTAAATAATTACATAGTCTTAGTCTACGTAAATAATTACGTAGACTAAGACGGCGAAAATAAGGGGAACGCAAATAGCGTCCACTACGCTATTTGCATTCCCCTTATTTTCGCCGTCTTAGTCTACGTAAACATTTACGTAGATTAAGAGGTCAAAAATAAGGAACACAAATGGCGGCGGCCATAGCCACCATTTGCGTACGCGGTTCCCCCCCCCGAGCCCTCCACGGCCAGAAATCCGGCTACGGATGGCTCTGGCCTGGCTGGGCCTGGCCAGCTGCTCCGCGGAGCCGCCGTGGAGCACAGCCGGCCAAGGAGGATTCCGGGGGGGGGGGGGAGGAACGGAGCACCTCCCCCCCGTCCAGGATTCCGGGGGAAGGGACGGAGCGCCTCCCTCCCCGTCCAGGATTCCAGGGGGAGGGACGGAGCGCCTCCCCCCCCACCATCAGCATAATCCGCAAACAGGTAAGTGATTTTTGTACATCCCTAGGTGCCACCATAGAGAAAGATCACCATCCACCTTTCCTCAGATAGCAGAGGGATCTGAATAAGGTCTTCTGAAGAAAATCTAGTGTCATGTGGGACAAATGAGGTACAGAAGTCCCTCCCAAACTACTTGGTTGAACTGGGGCGGGGGGAGGGGAGAATTGTGAACTTTCCTTGGCCAAGCTGTGATAACATTGTAGCTAGGGAGGGAATGAAACTGCCTCCCCCCCAAAAGCATACCCAGGGAGAATCTGGTCTCCCAAGGTCAAGACGCTGGCCATCCTGGAAATCGAGCATGGACCTCTACTTTTCAGTTCCTTAAAGTGGCTTCCCTTAAACACAAAGTAATCGACCTGGTCTCTAAAAGTCTATGCAATTACATGCTATAATACCTGCATTTATTTTTCCACAGGCTAGACTAGATTCCTTGTATCATAATCAAATCCAGTATCATTCCTCCAAAAGGAAGAGCAGAGTTATGAGGATTAGCCAAGGAGATGTCCAATAGCTGTCACTTACCTCCCACAACCCCAACACAAAAGTAAAGCTCTTCCACAGTATTACAGAAAGAGGCTGCAATCAAGCCGCATCCCGAAAGGCAGCCCCCTGCAATCATGACTGGCCGACTACCATATTTGTTCACCAGGATGCTGCTAATTGGGCCTAGGAAAAATCAAAAAGATAATTATTCAGATGTGAAGCACTTTTGTATTTCATTCATTTCCTGCACTTTAGAACAAGTGTACGCCAAGCAAAGTATGAACTGTTGAAGGCCATGGATACATGAATACTGTATACTGATTAGCTAGTTCATACGGGGCTGATTCACACATTGCATTGGATCCTAAGTAGTGCAATTGGAGGTCTACTTGCAGAACTAAGTTTTCCCACCGCGACCCACTGAACAGCTACTGCTGAGGGTTGGGTGACATTTGGAGATGGCATGGAATGTGTTGTGGAGGGACAGAGCTAGAGGAGAGGAAGTCAGGAGATACCGAGGACCCTATCCTTTGGGCAAGCAGCTATTCGGATCCAACCTGTTACGTACATAAGAGTACATTTGAAATGTAGTATGTGAAAGGCATGTGGGGACAAACTGTACAAATATGTATTTATTTATATATTGCACACTCTCATCAGAGATCAAGGTTTATCTGTGGCTCCCTGTTAAGTGTACCTTCAGTGGCAAACTGAGGTTTGTCACTGAGGATTTTGTGAAAAAGCCCATAGATGCACATTTTTATGAAAAACGGTTTTCCTGATGCCTTTTTTGGTACTATAAAGCCACTTCAGTCTATGTTTGCATGATCAAAACGTTTATTTAATGTTTAAGCCATGGTGGCTTGTTTAAATCGGCGGCACACAACCATGGCTTTGTTTGATCATCCAAACAAGCCCTGTGTCTGCATCTCTGTCAACTCTTCTGGAACAGGAAAGAACTAATGGAAGAGTAAAATGGCACAGAACAAATACAGGATCAAAGCCACTCCTAATGCAGTGCACATGTCGATATTCCACCCACACAATCTGCAGACTGTGAATGTCCACTGTATTCTAACTGTAACCTGTTATGCAATGGATAAGTTGTACAGTGTATGTGCACCAGTTTGCAACTGACACAGGGACTGGTGCTAGTGTTAGCACGCCACTAGCAAGTTGGCGGGTATTAAACATCCCTCTATGTCAGGCCATTATGAGCAATTAAAATGTTCCAGCACACCCAGGGTACAGAGCAAGACAATCCTGGGGTGCATGATCTGTGGCCAGCAGACATCTCGCCCTTGGCCACTCTCTGGGTGGCCCATGGGAGCCCCACCCACTACGTCCACAGCCCAGCTAATAAGCTCAGCTGCAGAGAAAAGGAAGTGGAACAAAGCACCAGGATCTTTAATTCCCAAATGGAGTTGCTGGGGAGAGATCAGGAAGCCCAAGGGTGGGATCAGGGAGAAGCAGCCAGGATGGTTTACTTTCCTGCCACTAATAGTGGCAGGAGAGCAGCCATGATAGCTGTGAGGGAGAAGGTTCTAGCCACTGCCTCCCTCAGTGACCCCACAGCATCCTCCCCCCCACCCCAGCAATCTTGAGCAGGATTGCTATGAGAATGAGGTATGTGTGTGCATGTGCACATGCATGGAGACATGTGTGTGATGCCTGAGCTGCCACCCAGCATCACATGTAGCCCACAGGACAAGAAAGATTATGCAGCCTTGTGCTACAGCATTAACTTTCACAATGCTATTTTTGATCATTTAGGAGAGATTGTTGCTCCACTCCAGAAGCAGCAATCCATGTGTCAAGTAGGCTTCGCGTTCATATCAAGAACTGTAAGCGTAAAGTAGATGTGGATGCATGTACACTGAATGATGAAAGCAAGGGAATGGGGACACTTTTTCCCAGACCCAGAAATTTGGGAGGGGGGGGGCTGGCCCAGTCCTCCCATTATTATGAGGAAAATCATAGACTATACTTGAGGATATTTATGCAATCTTATTTCCCTGTATCTACATGGAATATCCAGATCGTTTGAGAATTGCTGGAGCAAATCAGAAACAGTATTAGAATAGATCAAGCAACTCTGAACAGTGAGCTGATCTAGGCCCTCCTCTAGATCAGAGAAAGATAGAATGTTTGTATGAGAAACTCTAGGACTTGTAGTATGAGAGACAGAAAGTAATGTGCCATCTTATAACACATGCTCCCTCAAGTAAAAGTCCCTGAATTCCTTAGTCCCTGCTTACAATTCCTGTGCATAGGCAAAAAAACAAAAAGCGTGGCATCTAACTGACAACAGGAAGGAGGGACATGCACCATAATAACTGGGGACGTTAAGATCCCAGGAACAGTGGATGGCAATGTTGCTGATAGGATCTAGTAGCTTCAGAACACCTATGAGTGAGTTAGGCCTCTGGTCTCTAGAGTGAACAAAACTGATACTAGATCCCAGAAATAGGGAATGGTGTCAGTGTACTCATATGTAATTCACACATACATACCATACTACCATGTTTGGTAAGAAGACACAAATCTCCCAATTTTTCAAAACAGATAAGGCCTTTGATGGGGTCATGGGCAGGAGTGGCTCATGTTAAAAGTTTGTACTATGCCCAGAGAAATGATGCTTGGGCACTGCTCAGATGTGATCCAGTTTATGGTTGTGGTTCCTAATATTCCTTGATAAGAAGAGGGTATATGTTATTAAAAGTTGCTACATTCTTCCCGATGATGAAATAATGCTGTGCTGGCAATGTTTCTAAAGAATAGATGAGTGGAAGCAGCATTAATTTAACACTGTATTGCATTAAGAATACATTTGGTCTGGTAGATCGGGTGGAGACATTTTCTAGTTTAATCATCAGCAAAACAAAGATTCATCTATTTTGTAACTGCAATTCAATTGAAGCACTCCAAATATAATATGCACAGCCTACCTATAACTAACTGTCTGGCAACCTTATTGAGATTTTATTCTATACACTGCCTTGCATTAAGTATTCACCCCCTCTGACTTTACCATTTTGTTGTGTTACAACCTGGAATTAAAAGGGATTAAATTAGGATTTCTTGTCACTGATGTACACAAAATAGTCCACAATGTTAAAGTGGGGGGGAAATCTGCATATTTTACAAAATGATTTACAAATAAAAAATAGAGAAGTCTGGATTGCATAAGTATTCACCTCTTTGCTGTGACACCCCTAAATAAGCTCTAGTGCAACCAACTGCCTTCAGAAGCATAATTAGTTGTATGGAGCCCACCTGTGTGCAATTCAAGTATCACATGATCTCAGATTAAATACACCTGTTTCTGGAAGGCCCCAGAGTTTGCTGGAGAGCATATCTAAACAAACAGCAGCATGAAGACTAAGGAGCCATCAAAACAAGTCCAGGATAGAGAAGCACCAATCAGGGTTGGGTTATATAAAAAAATATATCCCAAACTGTGGACATCCCCTGGAGCACCATTAAATCCATTATTACAAAATGGAAAGAATATGGCACAACCACGACTCTGCCTAGAGAAGGCCATCCACCAAAACTCAGTAACCAAGTAAGGAGGGCATTAGTCAGAGAAACAACCAAGAGGCCAATAGTAACTCTGAAGGAACTGGAGAGATCCACAGCTGGTATGGGAGAAACTGTCCATGGGACAACTCTCACCCAGATGCTCCACAAAGCTGGGCTTTATGGAAGAGTGGTGAGAAGAAAGTTATTGCTAGGGGGCAAAAAACATATCAAATCCCATTTGGATTTTGCCAAAAGGCATGTGGGAGATACAGCAAATATGTGGGGAAAGGTTCTCTGGTCTGATGAGACCAAAACTGAACTTTTTGGCCTTACTGCAAAACCTTATGTGTGGCGCAAACCCAACAGGCCTGAGAACACCAGCCCCATGGTGAAGCATGCTGGTGGCAGCATCATGTTGTGGGGATGCTTTTCATCAGCAGAGACTGGAAAACTGGTCAGGATTGAGGGTAAGATGGATGGAGCCAAATACAGGGCAATTCTAGAGGAAAACCTGTTCCAGTCTGCAAGGGATCTGGGACTGAGGCGGAGGTTCACTTTCCAGCAGGACAATGGCCCTAAACACACAGCCAGAGTTACACTGGAGTGGTTTAAAAACAAGAACTTGAATGTCCTAGAATGGCCCAGTCAAGACCCAGACCTCAATCCAATTGAGAATCTGTGACAAGACTCGAAAATTGCTGTTCACCAAGGGTCCCCATCCAACTTGACAGAACTTGAGCAATTTTGCCAACAATGGCAAAAATTGCAGGATTCAGATGCACAAAGCTGGTAGAGACTTACACAAAGACTCA
This sequence comes from Heloderma suspectum, assembly GCF_057233095.1. Taxonomy (NCBI): domain Eukaryota; kingdom Metazoa; phylum Chordata; class Lepidosauria; order Squamata; family Helodermatidae; genus Heloderma; species Heloderma suspectum. Next base: position 260,280,209 of record NC_139461.1, read on the forward strand.
CAGCTGTAATTTCTGCCAAAGGTGCTTCTACCAAGTAATGACCAGCGGGGGGGGGGGGGGGGGGAATACTTATTCAACCAACAAATGCCAGTTTAACTTTTGTGCCACAATGCAAATTTTGCACCTTCAAAGTGTTAAGTATGTTGTGTAAATCAAATGGCAAGAATGCCGATTAAATCCATTTTAATTCCAGGTTGTAACACAACAAAATGTGGAAAAGTCAAAGGGGGGGTGAATACTTATGCAAGGTGCTGTATAATTCCATACATCAATCAAGATTTTTTTTTCCAAGTTGAATTTCAGGTTTATTTCTAAATAAATAAAGCTTTTAAATCTGGTTGACAGCAGAGTTCCTAATCTAAAATAAAAAGAAGAGAGAGTGGTAGGGGGAGGGGGGAATGTGTGTCAGGGTGGAAACTGAGCCAATAGAGCCCCAGAGCAGTTCTGATTCTGAGGAGGAACAGCAATCCATGGGAGAGGAGCTCGCTCATCTCTCACAAGCACAGCAGCTGGCAGAGTTTCCTCCTGCCAGCATTCCTGGGATAGATAGTGACCCTGGCAGTGAGAGAGCGCTGGAGGGGGGCTTGCTGGACGCTCGGCGCAGACACAGGGAGCGATGACAGATGGAGGGCGCAGAAAGGAGGCGTAGCGCTCGTTTGGTGCGCAAACAACGGTCACGTCCCAAGGACCCAAGAGAAAAAGGGAGGATCTCTCCCTAGCCCATAAGTTCAGGGTCTTCCCGTGGTTCTCCTTCAAACGGGGACCAACCGCCTTACCTGCAGCTTAGGCTACTCTACTATCTTTCCCCAGTGCTGTTCCTTGCTTTATCGCTAGCGATTAGTAACTAAAAGAGTCGTAAAGGAATAAAGTCTCGGAAAGAATTCCTCGTCGTCTGTGTCTTGAGTTGGCTATTGGTGGGGACTGCAAGAGGCAGCTAGGGCGCTCCTAACAATGTGGAAGAGAAACCTTTCTTCTTAGACTCCCAGTTTTGGAAAGAGGGCTATACACATGCATACTAAATAGATGTTATGTTTAAATATGCATTACCAACCATGGGGATCAGCAGGACACTGAATTAATAGGACAGTTTCTGATCCAAGTGGGCTTCATCTGTACCTTAAAGACAAATTGCCAAATATCTGGATTGCTTTAGCTTGCCAGCTGTGATCAAATTTTGTTCTTGTGGCTTTCAGTAAAAGCAACAGCCAAATTAAACTCAGTTTGATAGACTCCAGAGGGAGAATTTCTACCCTGGGAATTCCATGCTTACCCAAGTACTATATATGTTCCTGGAGAAAATTCTCTATAAGGATCTTTTTTCTTCCACTCTCTTTCAGTATAAGAGTCAGGTTGCTACTATCCAGTCTTACGTTTCATAGTCTTTTCTTTAGCTCCACAGACAAAATATGTTTTCTGACAGTAATGTCCAAACAGAAGCTGGAACAGGTTGGGTTAGGATGTATATTAATTAAGAACGTATCCACTAGATCAACCAAACTGAAATACCACCAGATCAACCGAACACCATCTGCTCTAGAACTGGCTTAATCACATTAGCATCCAGTGAACAAACTGCAAAATGAAGATCAAGTAGCAGAATGGTGCAGATACATATGAACCATTTGCCATAGACTAACACAGCAAGTAACAGGGTTATTCCTATGGCAAAACACTGAAGTGGTTATGTGGGTAAAGCCCTCTGCAGTAAACGTTCTTGTTCACCAAATGCATAAATGTGTGATGTTAACTCTAGGGCAGTCCTAGGAGTGGTAAATGAACAGCAGTTTGACAGTGGCCATAGGAGATGAATAAAACAATTGAAATCAGTGTATAAAATAGTGTCATGAAAGATGGGTTATTTTAGTTTTACTTGTGTACTCCAAAGCAAAACAATCTACCAACAACAGAGTATCCCGTTTATAAATGTACAGATTTTTAAAATTCATGATTGGTTCCTGTTGCTGATAGATTCTGGCTCAGTTTATAAGTGGTATTGTGGTACACTCTTATTTATGACTCAAGGTGGTGTTTTATGCCAAAATGTTTCACATTTTAAAATCTGTTTGTATCTTTTTTTAAAAATCTATACATTTATAAACTAGATGTGCTATCGTTGGTCCATTGTTTTATCTTGGAGTGCTATGTCATGTGAACTATCAGTTTTACTTGTGTATCTAACTCTTAACCAGTCAGTAGCTGTAATCACAGCTCAAATCCTCTGTAGCCCAACTCTTTTATGTACAAATTGTATTCTTTTAATTACCATCCAAAGGTTTGAATCTGATTAATCTACATGGCAGTATTTAAAATATTTCATTACAGAAAGGCCCTAAATCGGCCCTAAATCCAAAGTAAGCAGTGATTAAGGGCAGCCCAAATGTTTTCTACAGACACTAAACTGAATGGGCATGTCCTGAATATTAACTGATCAGGTTTCTCCATTAACAGATAGCAAGGTTGACAACACACATTGGTACTCCGGCCCCATCGTGACCCTTTAACCTGGATAACCAAGCAGAACCTGGTCAGCATTGTCAATTGCATCTTAGTTGGAAAACAAGGTATTCTGTAATCCCAGGAAGTTCCAACTGGATCATGTCACCTGTCCCATGAGATGCCATTCTGGCTGCTTTCAGGGAAGCATGCAAAAACACAGAAGTCCCCTTCAGCTGCTTCACAGCCTTGAAAACATTCTCATAAATAACCCAATATAAAAGCACTGTAAAGTAATTGATTTGATTTTACAGGAGGATTACCGATGGGAAAGCTCAAAATTAAATCTAAGCCTCCCAAATTCCAAGTCTGAACACACATGAAGCTGCCTTCTATCAAATCAGACTGTTGATCCATCCGGTATTGTTTACTCTGGCAGCACTTCATCAAGGTCTCAGACACAGATCTATCCCAGTCCTGCTACCCAATATCTTTTAGAGAAGAATCCTATGGTCCCTGGGCTAAGTGGCCCATCTGGCTCAAATTAGAAAAAAAAAAAGGAAGAAAAGGAGGCAAAACCCCCTGTCATTCCTCCCACCCACCCTGCCTGGCTCTTACTGGTAGGGATTTGGATGGGCAGAGGGATCCAATCTCAGAGCCCTCCATTTGGGCTGCATTAACAGAAGCACAGCTTCCAAATCCTGGGAAGTACTAGTTCCCCTCCACTCAGCACTGGTGAGGCCTCATCTGGAGTACTGTGTCCAGTTCTGGGCACTGCACTTTAAGAAGGATGCAGACATGCTGGAGAGGGTTCAGAGGAGGGCAACAAAGATGATCAGGGGACTGGAAACAAAGCCCTATGAAGAGAGACTGAAATAACTGGGCATGTTTAGCCTTGAGAAGAGAAGACTGAGGGGAGAGATGATAGTGCTCTTCAAGTACTTGAAAGGTTGTCACAGAGAGGGAGGCCAGGATCTCTTCTCCATCATCCCAGAGTGCAGGACATGGAATAATGGGATCAAGTGACAGGAAGCCAGATTCCGGCTGAACATCAGGAAAAACTTCCTGACTGTTAGAGCAATACGACAATGGAACCAATTACCTAGGGAGGTCGTGGGCTCTCCCACACTGGAGGCATTCAAGACGAGGCTGGACAGCCGTCAGGGATGCTCTGACTTGGATTCCTGCATTGAGCAGGGGGTCGGACTCGATGGTCTTGTAGGCCCCTTCCAACCCTCCTATTGTATGATTCTACTATTCTATGATTCTTAAAGAGCATCAGGCCTATAGGGCTCTTAATTAGATTCCAGGGACTCAGCATGGAGCTTTCTGTATGCAAAGCATGATCTCTTCCATTGAGACATAGCACTCTCCCCAACAATTCCTTTTCTCAAGACAAATGTTACCCAATTATTTCTTGAAAAACTATCCTTTGACATTATGCTACAGAAATGGTGGTTAAAGGTTTAGGCAGCTGGTGTGCTAAAACTACCACTTTCTGTGCAGTAGTCTAGTATCAGGGCTTATTTCTATATCGAGTATTATAGTCTCCAAACATCTAGTCTATCCCCCTTCCCTCCCCCCATGTGCAAGTGTCTAGTAAAGTCAGTGTGTAACCAAAAACACGATTCAAATCTTGTTTTGAACATCAAAGCAATATCAGGATGCGTCAGCAGCTGTGATACACCTACACACAGCACACAATAGCTTAAAGCATCACATGAACATTAAACACTGAAGTTTTGTGCCTGTTCAGAGGACACTACTGAATTGTACCATGTTATAAAAAGGATAATTGACAAAATGCAAGGCCAGCTGACACAGAATGAATACACAGCCAAATTACATTTGGCTTCAGAGAATCAAATCTCACCACTCCAAAGAGTGGCTTATGTAAAGTTTTACTGAACATGAACTTTGATTAATTGCTGTTACACAAAGCTCTTAAAACAGCAGATTCCACCAAGCTTTGTCACTGCCAAAGCATCTTGAAAAGGAGCCTTCTCATTTTCTGTGGAAATGTGTAAGTTTAAGAACAAGATTTCAGTTAACTAGAGCATGGATGAAGAGGAGCTAATAAGCAAATAAAGTAAGTCACACTTTTAGCAACAAGTACAGTTACAAAGAAATACAGGTTGTGAACCAATTCAGTGACATCTATGCATAAGCAAGATTTGAAAATATTGCCCTATGGATGTATAGACTGGCTTTGCTACTGAACACCATTCTGTCCCTATTTTAGAACAGATCTCTCATTTCCCCTGTAATTCCAAGCAGATGGGGAGGGGGGATTCCTTCACCATATAGAGTATAAAGATGTCCCGTAGGCAGGCAGGGAAGGACAGTAAATGTTGTTACTGCAGAAGCACAACAGCACCCCAGCAGTAATAAATACAGTTTAACCCATAGGACATTTTATCAGAAGTAAGCCAGGTCTATATTGCCAAGTGACTGCTGAAAAGAATAACTGTGCAAGACTTCAAGCCCAATCATGGAAAAGCGTGTACCTACAAGTACAAGCATTTTCACAAGAAATTCTGGAAATGGAATACTAACCCAGAACAAAAGATGGCAGGTAAGTGGATGCAACATGTACTTTGCCTTCTCTTTGTATGAAAATGAGTAGCAGACAATGTGAAAACGTATTGCCTAGATGAACTTAAAAGACAGTAGGGCTTTAGTAGTGTCTTAAAAGACACTAGAGCTTCCAATAGTACAGACATGGAGAAAAAGAATTCCTTGATGGATTTATTTTTGAGGATCCATTAGCGCCCCAGGAGGTAACACAGCTTGCATTGTAGCTACACAAGACAGACTTTATCAAATGTTTAGTATTCTTGTTGGTTGACTGCTGATTCATGAATATGAACTCAGGCAAGGTCACAGGCTATTGGGAATAAGAAGTCAGGGATCTCCCTTTCGCAAACAGATTTAACTTACTCTGAAAAAAGCAAGTTTTTAAGCAAAGTGTCCCTGTTTCCTGAAGAACGAACAAAAACGCTAAGAACAGTTTCGTTTTTCAATCTGTCCTCCAAGTACCTCAGGACTGCATAGTATTGAGGTAAAACTGGTTACAACTTTTTTATTCTATTTTGTGGCCTAGATTACTACTTAACTCTTCCTTCACAAGGAATAACGTAGCTGGGTTCCCCTCACCCCCTGGAGAGATTGTAATAGGAACCCAAACCTTACCACTGGGTCACATAACAGTGATGAGAAGCTTTTCTTCCCATTTATTAGTTAGGTCAACTCATTTCCTGCTGTCATACTGCAGTTGCAGGAGTTGATGTTACTCTGCCACCAATGGTGGTGGGAATTAAAGAGCTGTATAGAAGTGGTCTCGCTCTGTCTCATGCAGGAATTTTTACGGTACCTGAAAGCAAGATCTTTGCTATACTCTTCCATCACTCCAGAAGCAATTATCTGTACCAACAGGCATAGTATTAATCCTTTGTTACCTTTTCTCTTTTTCCTCCCCTCCCCTTGTTTAAGTTTATATTGTATACTATTTGGGCCAAGGGCCTGTCTTTCTTTCCTGTAAAATGCCATATAAATTCACTATAAAGAAACAAGTTTACAGGTGGGATTGCTCCAGCTTTGTCACCGGAGCCCCAAGTTAACTTCATGGCACAGAGCACCTTTCATCAGCTAAGGCTTGTGCACCACCTTCTCTCTCTCCTGGATGGGATAGCTTAGCCAGTTATCCGTGATCTGCTAACCTCCAGATTAGACAACTGCAGTGTGTTATACATGGTGACTTGAAGAACGTCCAAAAGCTATAGTTAGATCAAAATATGATTGCGAGGCTGGTAAGTGGGACCAGTCAATGGGAACACAGATATCTTGCTAGTACTTAAACAGCTACACTTTGTTCAGCTCCACTTCTGGGTACAGTTCAAAGTGCTGGTGCTTAGCTTTAAAGTCCTACATGACTTGTACCTAGGTATATGAAGGTTGCCTGTTCCAATAAGAGCCTGCACATATACTCTGATCATCTTCAGAGTCCCTCCTCTGGGTGCCCGTGCCAACTGAATTGATGTGGGTGGTGACTGGGAAGAGGTTCTATGGAGCTGCAGTGCCTCCATTTGTGTAATGTTCTCCCTAGGAAGGCTCACCTGGCACCTACATTTCTGCCCTTTTGGCACCAGGCAAATACTTCATTTTCCCAAGCCTTTAATCTGTGAAGGAGCCATTTTAACAGCTGCCATTTATCTTCATGTTCTTGATGGTACAAGTTCTTTGATAGTGGAGCAGGCTGCCTCAGAAAGTGGTGGCCTATCCTTCATCAGAGGTTTTTAAGGAGAGAAGGGATAGTCACGCATCAGTGGTCCTGTAGTAGTGGATTTCCTGCATCAGCAGGTAATTAGAACAAATCTGAGATCCCTTCCCATTCTTCTGATTCTATTATTTTTTGTTTCAGATTCATGTGGTAAGTGCCCTGGAAATGTGTTTACATTGAAAGATAGGAAATACATTGATGGATTAAATACATAAATATATAGCTATCATCAACATCATGCTGCTTGGTCATGGAATTACTCCCAATAAGCATTAGCTCTAGTTGTTTAATTGTTGTCAAAAAATGAAAACAGTCACATCTAAGTGCTTTATATTTCTAATGTAACTATACCCAGAGAGGCTTCCTTATGAGTGTGATTCTACAACCCCCAGGCTAATCACTGTTATACAAACCACCTCTTGCAATGGACCACCGGTGAACAAATGCTCCAGCCATAACTTACAGGGACCATTCTCCAGTGAAGGGAGATAGTTAAAGAATATATATACAGATGTCTCATTCTGGGGACAAATGAGCATTGTTGGTCAATTTACTTTTTTTTTCCAATACGAATTCCCTCTCTCAATGTTCTGCAAATGAATATTCAAGGAATGATTTCTCTGAACTATTAGAAACAAACAATTACAGAGGTCTCATTAAGACAGTTACAGTTTATGTGCTTGATGTAACACTGAAGCAGGGAAGTATGCTTCTTGCCTCACTAGCCGAGTGAGGACAAAGCAGAGATTGTTCCCGTCAAAGATAATTTCTCATGCTCAACTCACCAATGTCACTTGCCTTTGAGGTATAAATGCAAAATAAAGTCTGTCTGTTTACCCACCAACGTTGCAGCAGCATTGAAGCCACAAATATTCAGTTCAGCTTCAAAAGAAGAATGTCATGTCATTCCGAAAGAAAGGGGAAGGAAAGGCACCAGTATAAGCAATGAAGAGAAGAGGAATTTACACGTAGAGAAATGCTTTCCCATGTTGGATTACTTTTAAGAAATTCATGAGCAGAGTTGTGTTTCTAAAATACAGTCTAAAAGCATTTTAAATTACAAGGACAAGGTTATCATTGCCTACAAGCTATGTTCCAACATATATTTTTCATTACAGATTATGATGTGTGTGTATAGAAAAGACTGCTATTTTTTTTATTGGTATCAGATGTAGAACAGGTGTTCTTAAAGATAACCAAGACTGTGCATCATATACCATTTTCCAAGAGTTAATATACTGTTTGGTTGGTCCCACTTTACAGATCATGTTATATTACTTTTTGGACTGAGTAATATACAGTATGTTGACTTTTATCAACTATTTTAGTGTTTTTAAGAAGATGAATTCATTAGTTTTATAAAACCAAATGGGTTATATTGTTTTCTATTCGCCTTGAGGAACTCTTTGAACTCAATATAGATTTGACCTTAATAACTCACTGGTTGTTAAACATCTTTGACGCTTTCTCTTTTTTTTGCTTCATGACATGCATCAGATTTGTAGATAAATTGTTATGATTTCCTACTCTATTAGAAGTAGGGGGGGTGTCTTGCTAGTAAGCTCTCTACTGTCTTAAGTAGAAAACCATATCCAGGGCCTAAGAGAGAGGGAGAAAGGGAATGGTACAAGCCAGAAGACTGGGAATAAGAGTCATGAGGAAGAACAGGAGAATGCCTGTGTGTGTGTGTGTGTGTGTGTGTGTGTGTGTATACACACGCACGCAGAGGGGGGAGATACAAAAGTCCCATCCTCTAACACTTTGGGGGTGGGAACTGTAATTAGGGCATTCCACCTTAGGTCCTCCCAATTATAGATACCTCTGCTTTTGAACACTGACCTCTACTCCTGTCCTCCCAATGACTACTTCTGGTATCTCTGAGAAAGGAATCAGTCATGAGAATTTGGAAAAGTTTATGCAGAAAGTTACAAAGCTTCAAGGGGCAGTATGTAATTTGGGTTTAGGAACAATCTGTAGGAGTGTTCGGGGTTCCACGGCTGGACCTTTGCCCAAAGATTCATTAGTGCCAAAGCTAGGATTATAGCCCTATCTTTGGTAGACACATAGTTGCACAAGGGCTACAAACTTGTCCTAAAACAAGACCAATTCTGTGATTGCCTTGTATTGCGTTGAAACAATCCTAAGATCCTGTGTTTTGGGTATCTATGTTTGCCGCCATATCCAGACTAGGAAACTGTGGTTTAAGTGCACCCTACAACCCATGATCAGTTTGATCTTGGTTTGTAGGAAGTGCCTAAACTACAGTTTCCTGATTCAGTTAACATGACAGACTGTGGTTTAACAAGCCAGGCAGTCTTCTATGAAGTTGGTTGAACAAGGGTAAGCAGCAAGGGAAGGGGGGAATGCTTGTTCCTATAAATTTGTCCCTAACCCAATAAACTATGGTTTACTGGATTGTGTATGTAATATCTGAATCACACTACTGCCTTAATGTTGGTCTTGCAATATATATCTTTATAGACCAGCAAACCAAATTGGACACACTGACTAAGGATGATGGGAGTTGTTGTCAAACACAACTGGAAGGCATCAGGATCGGGGAAACTGTTATACACTTTGCAGGGTAGCACACAATTCATACACTTTCACACTCTCAATTTCTCCATCTCTCAGACTTATTTTAAAAATCCTATTTTATCCTGCCAGAGCCTCTCAAAGTAGTTTAACAATATCTCACATACATACCTGTCCACACATTTATTTAATGCCAAGGGCAATGATAGGTATTCATAGCCTGTGAATAGGCTTCTAGGGAAAACAAAGTATGGAATTTATAGTGAACTATTTGAAGAGCAAACTAATTATTTATCCTCAACCCACCTCTGAAAACTAGAAGCCTCATCCTGCCTCTCCATTTACTCATTGTAAAACAAAGTAGATTTTCTTTAAACCCAAATTTGATCGAGCTTTGTTCTGACTTCATCATATCTTCTATTTAAAGGGCTGAGACTGTAGTAAAAGTTGGGCTTTGAGATAAACACACATAAAATGTTATTACCAATGGCTTTAATTTTCACAGAACATCATTAATTAAATAACTGTAATCCACTGTCATTGTGAAAAGCAGCAAAAGGAGATAAGGTAGAATCTTAAGGTAGAAACTCTCACAGCATGCAGTTCCTCTCCAGATGCAAGAAGCCAGAGTGGAAACAAGTACACATAGTCATAGCTACTCTACTCTTTACCAGGCCATGTTTCTCAGCGCTACAGTTGCAAAAGGAATTAATATTTTTGAAAGCCAATTCTTCATTTCCCCTGCACATCTTTTCCTGTGATTTTCAAAGCTCAGCATCCATTTTCTTTCCTTATCTAAGTTAACTTTGAAACTAGTTGTGCACTTGCCTTTACTACTTAGAGTAGCCTTCTGGAACATGATGTCAGAGTGTACACTGACACTCTTTGAAAAGAGTGTAAGTACAGAATTACATAAACAAGCATTCCCTGGAAATAGTTTATTTAGAGCTTTGCAAAGAAGCAGGACAAATTGGCCTCAGTTTTTTTTTCCCCATTTGGTTATTACAATAAAGTTTATTCTACTAATGGGAAACTAAATTTAAGGTACCTAAAACAAATCTATTAACAATGTCTTCTTTCTTCTTGCTAAAGCACAGACTAAAATATAAACAGCAATTAAGTCAAGCCTGTATAGTAAAAGCATGCAGTCTTTTCAGTTTGCAACTTACCTCCTGCATACATAACTGCCAGCATAATGGAGGAGATCCAGGACACTTTGCTGCTAGATGCGTCAAAGATGACCTCTATCTCTTTAAAGAATACTGTAATGGATTTGGGGAATGCATAGGAAAAGCCAATAGAGATAAAGGCACCAACAACTACAGCCCAGCCCCACCCTCCTTCTGGTGGTGTGTATCCCACGGGGCCTCCAATTGCTGGTGGCATCTTGATTGAAGTGGTAGTAATTCAACTAGGAATCAAAGTTCTGCAAAACAAAAGCAAAAAACAGAACAAGATAGTCAGCATGTAGACGTAGCAAGCTAAAAACTCCCCCTACATCAGACAACAGGCTCCTTCATAGATTATGATCTGCAAATCCAGACCACTAGGTTGTTCAGGGGCTAAACAAACCAGTGATTAACAAACAACAAAATCATGGGATAACTGCTGGGTTGTTTAGGGGCTAAACAACCCAGCGGTCCAAGTTCACATGTGCATTCCACAACCTATGAAGAAGCTGATCATGGGTTATGCAGTAAAAGCAGAAAAGATGGCAATCCATTGGTTTTTAAACAAATTGGTTGTCGTTAAGTGCGAACCAGGTCTTTAAGTGTCATCCAAAACCTAAATTGTGGCTAATCTTAACTATAGTTAGAGAAAACAAACCAGCTTCATAAGCTATGGTTTGAAATTAATTTGTTTCTACTAACCACAGTTAAGATCAACCAGTTTTGCCTGGGTTCAGTTGTCATAGTGTCGGCCTAACCCAAGAACTGTGGGCTCTACAGCTTTGCAGCCATGGTCTGATTCAGAGTCAGGACGATTTAGAACCCACACCAGTCATTGGAACCCCAGGGCCTGGGAGATCAGCGCTGCCTAGCTTCCCATCTGATTTCAGGTGGAAGGCAAATGGTGCTCCCTATCAGCCACAGCTGCAAGATTTGGCCTTAAGCGAAGCTTCTGTTTTACAGCCTGGGATTGTGAGAACAAAGCAGGAGGAGGACTCTGCAGGGGAGGGGGGCTCGGGGGTGTCTCCCAGGTTACAGCATCAACTAAAAAAGCCAGAACAAAAGTGGCCTCTTAGACGTAGTGCTCGCTTACGGGCCTGATTCCCTGTCAGAAGGGGAGCTTTAACAACCCCTCCCCTATACTTAAGCTGGTGCAGAGGCTGAAGAGTCTTTGCTGGGAACATCTTAATTGCCCGGAATACTTTCTTGCCTGAACTTTTTGTGAATCTTGAACTCTTGTCTGCCTTGAATCTTGTATCATTAAAACTCTGACTTGAATTCTGACTTTGACTCTGTGTGGATTCTAGCCTTGGAACTTTCTCTTGAACAAAGCAACATGCCAATAGCCTCTGCCTAGGCTATCTGATATATTAGGGTCTATAAACGCTGCAAGCTTTGCTGGAAAGCTGGCTGTGTAACCTCATCTGTTTCACTGTTACTGTGCATCCTGTGTCAGGTTGCCAGAGTGTGTCAGAAAGTCGGGCGTGACACATGGAAACCTGTAGTTAAACTAAAATGAAAGTTAAAGTTTCTGAATTACTCCTTATGGCCACAATGAAGGAGGAAGGGGAAGACAGGGAGGAGTTTAGGTTCATTCTAAGAACACTAAACCATGGTTTAGCATTATGGCAAAACCAGCCCTTAACAAAGCCTTTCTCAATTTGGCACCCTTCAGATCTGTTGGATAACAACTCCCTTCATTCCCAGCCAGCATTGCCATTGGCTGTGCGGGCTAAAGGATAATAGTTATAGTAAAAACATCTAGAGGGTGCCAGGTTGGAGAAGGCTACCTTAACAATTAGCAGTTTGTGGTAGTTAGTTTCCTATATTAAACCAAGTAATTGGCATTTGCAGTGCCAAAGCTGGATCTGAACAGCTCAAGACTGTGCCATCCTCCCCATGACCAAGTAAAAGAAAAAAAGACTACTACTGGGATTTAGAAGAAACTAACTTCTTTATCTATTCTAACTCTACTATAAACATTGCCCGTGCAAAATCCTAAAGTTAGTGTGTGTGTGTGTGTGTGTGTGCACGCACACACGCGCACGCACGTGCATGATTTTACTTACAGACAGCACAGCCATAAAATTGATGCATAAAAAGTTAATTACAAAGACATTAATCATATGGGACTAGAGAGTTGCAAATTAATCTCAGGTTTCTCACACAGGACTGATGAATTACAAGGTATTTCAAAAGTATGTGACTGCTGATTAAATAGCTCTGAAATGATTGCATTTCAAATCTACAACATTTAGGCAGCACAAAGGCCAGTTAGCAGAAACTTTTAGGGGGCTCATTTTAGACTTCATCTTCTTCAGGGGTCAACCTGGAATCAGGACACAATCATCAGTCAAACATATGGGAACCGACTCCCCATGGTTTTTTTTTAGCACAAAAGTTGCACAATTACTCAAAGGCATTCTGGATCCTGGGTGCACTACGAACTGTCACCTGCCCAGAGGCTACACGTCAATTCAAGTCATGCTGATCACCCGACCACCAGCAAAATGCACATCAAGTGAGCCTAATCTGTAATAAGGCCTTACTCCCTCAAACGATCACATGAATCACACTTTGGACTGGTGGCATTCAGTAAACAGAGTATCACTGGAGGCTGAAACCAGTTTGAACAATAACTAAACATTTTGAATTTTCATTATCCCTTAGTATCACAGAGAAAGACACATCTATTTTTTTTTTTTTTAAGAATGCAAGGAGATAGCTTTTTAATCATTTCTGTATCACTATAGCCACTCATTAGGTAAAGAAACAAAAGAACCAAAGACACAAGCAAACTGAACAAATATTTTTCTTCCACTTTGCAAATGCATTCCTTCTTCTGTAGTCATTTGCAGCCTCCTCCTTTTTCTATTCTTTCAATCCTCACCTCTCTATATAAGTCCATGTAATATTAGTCCTAGAACTTTTTTATTTTTATGCTTTAAACAACCCATTCTTAGTTACTTTTCCAGTAACTCTTGAGAACCCCCAGTGCTCACTTGCTCTCCATGGTAACATCTCTCAGGATTTTTCAGAACACACACAGACACCAGATGCTCATCTATTGCCAATAGCTCTCAATGTTGCCATTGCTAACTGATTCCTGTATACCTTTGGAGGTCAGAAGGATCACATTACACTAGATTCCTGTTGCTCTGTGCCTGTGTGGAGCTGCACAGAGGTTTTTCCAGGTGAATTTGAAGAGGAGTGGACTAGTTTCTGTCAGGATATTAGTAACAGAACTAGGAAGCATTATGATGCTTAGCAAAGATCATTCCTCAAGCTACAGAGTTAATACAATTAAGTGCAACAGTCTGAGAAGCTTACATTGTCAATAAAATTATTGCACTGGTTAGCTCTATACCATTTCCTGTAAGAGTAACAAGGAGATCTCTCCATTCTTGATGACAACACTGCCTCTAAACTAACGGCTGATGGATACTTAAAAAGTATCATCACTCCAGAAAGAAGGGGCCTGAACAGTGCTACTGAAAGAAGGTCAGACAGGGAATGGGGGGGGGACACCAAAAAGAAAATGAGGAAACAGTCAGGAATACCCTTGTGTAGAAAGATCAAAATGCCCCATTAACACAACCTTTACAGTCACTCTTGAGAAGAACTCTGAAGGTCAGTAAACGAGTTAAATTTAGCAGGGACTGATAACAATGGAAAATTTCAATAGGTGCCTACGTGCCTTGCACAGGCTTCATGAGATCTGAATTCCAGTCTACTTGGAATGTAGCCCATGCTGCCAATTTCCCACCAGCACAGTGCCAACACTTGCACTTTGAGGTACGCTGAAGATGTTCATGGATGCCGCAGTGCAGAGTTCTCACATGACTGGCTAGCAATATTAGACACCTTAGTTGTATAAAAATACTCCATATATCATTAGTGATAAGCATTCAAGGCCTAGGAAAACCATTTTAAGGTGCAGCATCCAAGGCCTCATTTTGGAGTGATCCCAAAATACTTATGCATCAGTTGCCATTGCTTTCAAAATAGGGGAGAAAAAACTTCTGTAGTTAAGTGTAGGCAAACTATGCCTCTGGTTTTCTGGGAGAAAAGGGGTGGCATAAGTTGACAGAAATAAAAACTAAAAGAGAACTCTACAGCCCCAGATTCAAGATATATGGATCCCCAGAAGATCAACCAGGCCTGTTCTAACTTCAGGCCCAAAGACAGTTTATTAACAATTGATGCTGTACAGTAATCAATATACAAAATCCCACTATGCTAGTATCCTAGTAGCCACATTCCCTTGCATGGAGTCTTGCATAAACCACACCAAACAAAACAAAACACTGTTTTATCGTCATGTGACCAAGGTTTGGTGTAAGCAGCATTAGAAAGAAGGTGCAAGAGAATAGTTTATGACCCCTAACAATATGCAGTACTGCTCATGCAAGAAGAATCTTCATGAAAACATAAAAGCACAATGAAAGCACTTTCTACCAATTGCACATGAAAATTACTTAGCATAAGGCAAATTGGGGAAGTCCAATAAGTCAAAATGTTATAAGAAAACACACACACACACACACCCCGAGAACCATGTCATTTTGCAAGCTTCAAAAACCAGCTTCTGGATAAAAATATTTTGTACTGTCAGTGTGATTTAGTATTGCTACAGTGGTGAACAAAGCAAGAACATTTCACATAATATATAATATTATGGTTCTCTACAGCCTGAAAAAGTGCAAGGCCACAAAAAGCGCAGAACTAGGCATGTTTAAACTCACTAAGGGCCAAGATTAAACATTAGGCTAATCATGCATAATATCTATGTGTGATAGTTTTATTTTCCTTCCTTTAAGTATGTGTGGCCCCAATTAGAATAGAGACTACAGTGCTCTGGGAGCAGGGGATTAAACCTTCCCCCACACATACCCATCCCCCCTCCCAGATTGCACCACCACCCTGAGGGAAGGTGTTAAAAAAATCCTCCATTGACTGCAATGGAGGCTTTTTTAAACATCTCTCCTCCCCCCCCCGCCCCCGGGAGGTGGTAGAATTCTGCCACCACCATCCTCCTGTCCTTTCTTATTTATGTGTAGAAGGGAATGCTACACACTGTGAATTCAAACCAGGAAGAGAGTCCACTGCAAGATAAACTCCACAGACACTAATGTGCAAGGTTCAGCCAGCATTTCCTTATCTCCCCTCAGACCAGCACATAGCCAGAACAGCCAAATGATCTAGCATGTGGGAGAATATTCCTTGGGTGTGAGGCAGGCAGCTAAATCCTAGATTTCAACTAAATGAACTTTATTCCAAGATTTATATATGAAGAACACAGGTCTCCACAGCTGTCTACAGTAAAAGGTGGACATAAGGGAAACACCCAACTTTATTCTGTGTAGTTGGGGAATGCGGGAAAGAGACTGACAGGTTTCAGGAACCCTCCAATCAGGAGTAGGCAAAGGGTGTTTGGTGAAAACCTCACATAGGCAGCCTCCCATCACAGGAAGGAGAGCTGAGAATCAGGGAGTTCCTACTGACAGACAGTTTTGCAAAGAAGATTCATCCTGTGGAGTTGGCAACAAGAGTGGGAACTACATGCCAGGACTGTCAAGGGGAAATGGAGTACCAAGTTCATGGCAGGTCTAAGGATCCTTAAAAGGATATGTCCTGTATGTTCAGTCTGATATGACAATGCCAAACGATGTTGGACTTTGGCCCAAATGTTTACAGAAAAAGCTTGCCCATCATTTTATGATGTATAAAAAGGCTACAGAAATAAGGGCCTTACCCCAGAATTTAGTTCCTCCTTCAGGCCAACTACATGGATCATTGTACCTACTCACCCTAGTTAAGAAATGGTAGAACAACAACAAGGTTTATTACTTCAGGGTAGTTCCAGACAGAACACTCCTAGCACTACCAACCAAAAGGAATTGTGCAGCTAATCGATCTTCTCCTCCTTAACTGGTTTTCTGTGGCAAGAACAATGATGGAAGAAGAAGCAGTGGAAGGGTTGCAAATGGAAGATGACAACATCTCAAAAATTCCATAAATGAGAAATCTCATCTGGAAAGCACCCTTGTTCTAAACCAATTTTATGTTTACGTTTTGCACTAGGTTCGTTGAATATAAACTATGTAATTTTCACTGGCTACAGCTTTTATACAAGGCTGCTTAGTTTAACTATAAAAAATATGGATTCTATACATTTTTAGTTAGCAGCCCTGAAAACCAGTAAAATCATTAAGAAAGGTTATGGTAGTTGTAATATAGTGCCAAGTCAAGGTAACAAGCACAGTACAGGGTTATGAATCAAACCTGCAAAGCCAATTTACATTTCTCCAGAGCTCAGTTACTGCAATTCAACAGAAATACACAATGCATGATGTTTAGGGCACTGTCTCCTGAACTGGGTCCTTTGTGCAAATACAGTCAGGGCCAGAAATATTGGAACAAGGATAACTGTTTTGGCAGTTGGCCTCTGTATACCACCACAGTGAAGTTGAAAGGAAACACACCCAGATGGGAGCGAAGTCAGGACTTTCAGCTGTAATTCAAGGGGTTTGACAAAAGTGGGGGACTAACCATTCAGGAAGTACAGCCAGTGGCATACAGCCCCCACCCCATCGTTGGTGGCTCACAAGTAATGGAAAGAATGGCTGACAAGCAGCTGCATGGCCAGGTGTGGCCTGTTTCCTGGGTACCCCATGACCAATCAAGCAGAGAAAAGGCCTGGAGGTGGTTCTGAGTGTTACATTGGCATTTGGTAGCTGTTCACTGGAACTCCCAACATGAGGTCCAAAGAGGTGTCCATGTGAGTGAAGGAGGCCATTGTTAGGCTGAGGAAACAACATAAACCCATCAGAGATTGCCAAAACAGTGGGAGTGGCCAATACAACAGTTTGGAACATCCTGAAAAAGAAGGAATTAACTGGCAAGCTCAGCAACAGCAGAAGGCCTGGAAGACCATGGAAGACAACCAAAGTGGATGACCGCGGAATTCTGCTCATGGTGAAGAGGAACCCGTTCACAACATCTAGCCAGGTCAAGAACGCTCTTGAGGAGGTAGGCATGTCATTGTCAACATCTACAGTCAAGAGACGGTTTTATGAATGTAAATGCAGAGGCTTCACAACAAGGTGCAAACCACTGGTAACACTCAAGAACAGACAGGCCAGATTAGCCTTTGTCAGCAAACACTTAAAAAAGCCTGCCCAGTTCTGGAATAAGATTCTTTGGACTGATGAAACCAAGATTAACTTGCACCAGAATGATGGGAAGAGGAAAGTATGGAGAAGGAAAGGAACAGCTCATGATCCAAAGCATACCACATCATCTGTCAAACGTGGTGGAGGCAGTGTTATGGCATGGGCATGTATGGCTGCCAAGGGAACCGGGTCACTGGTGTTTATTGAT
Source organism: Heloderma suspectum (assembly GCF_057233095.1). Lineage (NCBI taxonomy): Eukaryota > Metazoa > Chordata > Lepidosauria > Squamata > Helodermatidae > Heloderma > Heloderma suspectum. The sequence continues at coordinate 260,298,008 of NC_139461.1, forward strand.
GACCTGACTGCTGATAAAAGCAGCAGAATGAATTCTGAAGTGTATAGGCCTATACTTTCTGCCTATACATTCGGCCGAATGTTGCCAAACTGATAGGATGCCACTTCATATTGCAGATGGATAATGACCCAAAACATACAGCAAAAGCTACACAAGAGTTTCTCCAGGCAAAGAAGTGGGATGTTCTTCAATGGCCAAGTCAGTCACCTGATCTCCACCCAAGAGAGCATGTTTTTCACTTACTTGTGGGCAGAAAGACCCACAAACAAGCAGCAGCAGAAGGCAGCTGCAGGAAAGGCCTGGCCAAGCATCTCAAGGGAGGAAACTCAGCATTTGGTCATGTCCATGGGTTCCAGACTTCAGGCAGTCTTTGACTGCAAAGGATTTTCATCCAGGTATTAAAGGCGATCCTTAAGTTTGAAATGATGTTGGTTTGTTCCATTACTTATGAGCCAGCAATGATGGGTGTGTGTGTATGCCACTGGCTGCACTTCCTGGATGGTTAGTGCCCTACTTTTGTCCAACCCCTTGAATTACAGCTGAAAGTCCTGGCTTCGCTCCCATCTGGGTGTGTTTCCTTTCAACTTCAATGTGGTGGTGTACAGAGGCCAACTGCCAAAACACTTATCCTTGTTCCAATATTTCTGGCCCTGACTGTATGTAAGTAACTCTGAGCCACATTTCTAAAGACTTGAAAGTAAAGACTCCTGCTCATCAATGGGGAGAGAAATCCTATGCCCACCAGATCGCATCTTGGGGGGCATAGGATAGTTCTGTTTCCTGGCTCCCAGAGACATGGCTTTGAACTCAGACATAGGAAGCTGCGCTCCCCACCCCTTCCTCCTCGTAGCTGGCGTAGAGAGAAGTGAGCCAGCTACCTCTCCACACTCCGAAAATGGAGTGCCAAGATGGGGAAAAGGGGATGTTTCCGGGGATGGGGAGGAAGGATGACCAGGGTGGCTGCCTTATGCCACTTCCTATGGCTGCCCTAGCCACCTTCCCTCCTCCTCCAAGGGGCCGCTACTAGATGCCCATCTAGAAGAAATGCAGGGTGGCTGGAGTATGGAGCCACTGCTCTCCACCCTGCATTGGATATTCAGCAGCCTCCAAGTTCGGAGGCTGCTGATTATCTGGGTAGGATTGCGTAGCCCCCTAGCTATGGAAAGGGACATGGAATGGTCTTGTTTTACTTTACAGTTTTATAATAAACAACCCGTCTAAAAACCTCAAGAGATTTTATATCAATACCATTTTTTTAGAAGAGGTTAAGTACATAGGCTCTGAACATAGCTTTCTGAGAATGACGCTTCCTGTTTCATATTTCATTTATTTTGCTATCACAACTATGCAGCCCAAAATTGGAAGTCATCGTCCGTCCGTCCCCCCACTTAAATACAGAACTCCAAGTAAATGCATCATGTAAATCTTCAAGATTATTTTCACTTCTTGACAGCCACCAGTCACTTTTGGCTTTATCATTTTTTGACCAAAGCACCTAACTGTCATTTCAAACTGAAGCCACACTGGAACCTTAACAAAATACACATTTATAACACACACACACGTGCACGCACACATTAATTGAACTATACTCTCCAATCCAATTCTGGTAGCATATCAGGTGACAGCACTTTTGAGTGTCATTCATCATAGTAAGAAATCACACAAATAGGAGCCTTAATGCACACAGACGTATGGGACAGACAGAGCTCAGTTCCACAAGTAAGATATACAATAAACATCCTTTATCATGCCCAAGTTCTATGAAAATAACATACATAGCAATATGATGTACACAGAATGCTTTCCTGAAGTTACACTTCCAGTGATGAATAAAAGTTTTGCTGCTGTTGCTGCTATTCCGTATCGGTTCCATATATATGCAGAAACACCTAGTGCTATTTGACATATTGTTACAGCCATACTCATATCAAATTTACTCTATGCTGAAAGTGAGCTTCTCTTAAAATAACCCTCTCATTTCAACAGATATTAAGGCTAACAGCAGACTACAACAAAGTAAGCCCTAAGTAAGCTGCAATACAGAAGGGGCACACACACATATCCTGTGCTATTTTCACTTCCTCTCTCTTACTACTTCTGTCATTAATATTGAAAGGCCTTGTAGTTTAAGAAATTATCTCATTCAGGTTTCCTTCTGGTGTTTGGTGGGGCTGGGAAGATAGAAAGAGAAACCGAAAGGCAAGCTTTAAAGAAGACTCTTCACAATACAGATATGAGAATCAGAGCTCATTCTACTTTATAACCATACCAAGACACCCTAAATTTCACTCTCAGTCAGCTCCATATATAGATTCCGGTTAGTCTTGTAGTAAGCAGGTATCATTAGACATTCAAGAAGTTGCACAACTTAAGATTTGTCTGATACCTGTCAGGTTCTCTGCTCAATAAGGAATGAGGCTGGAGGTCAAGGTTGAGTTAACACAAATCCTTTATTCATGCATGAAGATTGACCGCTAACAAAAGGGGAAACAACAACTCTTTCTAGAACATATTCATATATTTTGAGGAAAAAAACGGCCTGAGGACAAATCACAGTATATCACCATACATGGCATCTAATATCCGCTATTCACAGCAGTTTCTTAATCATATGAGTATTCTAAATTAGGACTGCTTTATTGCAAAGCTTTTACAGACTCAACAATTAGCAAAGTTAGAAAGCAACAGTTGGCAAAGTGAGCAAATATGTTCTAGGAAACGTCTGGCACATTATGGAAGCATTCCAAGTTTCTTTTCTTAGGTTCCCCTTTTCTTAAGGCCCGCTGCTAGGGTGCATCTGACCTTTGCTCTTAGTTATAGCAGACAAGCTAAAATGATCTTTTAGCAAAATAAAAATGATTCTTATTAATCGCCCTTTTGATGCTTCCATACTAAAGGAAGTATCACACTTCGATCTGGCCTAGCTTACTTGCTTTTTCTTCAATATATTGCTTCTATATCCCTCCATTCCTTCAATAACATGCATTTCTTCATATTTAGCCTGTAATTCTGCATAGTCAGGTTCTTTTTCTATAGCTACCATACTGAGGTATTTGTGTTGCAGGGTTATCTGCATCTTTCTTGCTTTCTGGCAGAGTCAGGAGGATACTTTCTACACTAGGATTGCTAAGACAATCAACAGAGTAATTCTTAGTATATTTATTAAGATTTTGGCTAGCAGATGTTTCAGTGCTATTCTAATATTTGGGAGAAGGTCTTCTAGCCAATTAAACCATCTTCTTACTTGGTCAGTATTTACTTGGTGTAAAACATGTACAGCCTCTTTTATTTTTGCCAAATCTGTTTCTATTTTACTGTCATGATTGACAAAGAAACAGCAAGATTGGTTAATTACAGCACATCATCTTCTTTGCTGAGGCAACATCTTGTCTAGAGCCATTCTATTTTGTAGGACCACATCACTTAATGATTTTATTTCAACTCTCTCCTAGCATCTATTTCTGTGAATACATTCAGAAAGGCTTGTTCTAAATCATATTTCTCTAAGCCGGAAAGAACGTACGTGCGAAGGTGTAAAACCTTGATTTGCATTTTAACAGATAATTTTCTATTGTGGCAGTATTTTGCTTACCTCGGACTTTATGGGCAAAGCTTCCTAAATTAGTAATGCCTTTGGAAGTCAAATGTTTATGTACTGCAAAATGAGGCATTATATAAGCAAGGGTACACCTTCCCCACTAATTAGGAGGAAGGGCTTTGTACACTTTTGTCTCACATTGAAAATAAAGGCCTTTCTTATTCAGTGTAAGTGTCAAAGCATTTCCTTTTGCTTAAAACTTACTACCATTCAGATGTTTACTGGTTTCTTGTGTATCTCAAGTGTAATAGTGACCATCACACCTTCTTGCAAACTGGGGACTCTTCTAATTTTTAGTAGATGTAACCCAGTTTTTCTGTGTGTGTTTTTTATACCCGCACAAAACAGATGTGTGTACTTGCTGGGTAACAGACCGGTCTACTAAATTCTCAATGTCTCGACACCATGAGGCATTAAAGTTTGGTTTTTGTACAGCACTATTTGCATATAGGAAGTATAAGGAGCAGTTGTAGAGGAAAGAAGCATCTTTTTTTTCAACTAGGGTCCGAAAAATTTAGAAAAACTTGGACCACATCAGACAGCTCATAAGGAGGAAGTCTTGGGAAACTCAGAACTGTGCCTCGAGCACAGTGGCTTTTTTTACCCCACATCTAATTAAAATTTATCCATTCCCCATCTTCAGAGTCAAACCAGAGAATGTGAGCACATTGGTTTTCTGGAACCCACCCTAATTCCTTTCTTGATCCATAGCAGTGTTCTAAGCATATTGGAAATATAACTGTAGAAGGTTACACTTCAGCAAAATGAATACTCTTGGCTAGAGCATGATCATACTATACCCTTTTCAAGTACTCCTCTCCTGGACTAACTTGGCTAGGTCCCCACCCTGTGAATTTATGTCTCCCCTCCACCCATCTTGTTAGGGGAACTGGAATATCTATCAATGGGGGGTTCTTCTTGCGCCACTAACTTCTCACATATCCAACAGTTCACTTTGCTCCTTCTGCTAATACTTCCAGAGGCTTCTGATAAGGGTGTGTAGGCCAGGTCTTGACAACTGGACTTATCCAACTCAACCCTACCAGAATATAAGAATTGCTAAGCAAAAGGTATTATACTCTAAAATCTTAAGATTTGCTATTGCTATATTAAAAGAGCTGTGCTTTGTGTTAATATTATTAAAAAGACAATAGACACCACTGCAGTATTTGTTAGTTCTGACATACACAAAATATATATAGCAGTAAGTGATAAGTGAAATACAGACATAAGAATAATAATATAAAACAACTCAAAAATATCTGGAAGTTGAATTTGCCAACATCTAGGGGTTTAGCCTTTGCGGGGTTTTCTTTCAGCTATTGGGGACCACTTTAATCTCTAAAAGGTAGCATTTCTGGGCATTCAAGTTCACAAATATTTATTATTCAGCTAGATATTCTTCGAGACTACATTGTCAAGACTTCACTCAGCAGGTGTACCTCAAGAAATTTTCAGTTTCAGGACTTCTCTTGGAATTGGCTCTGCTTTCCACTGGCTGGAGAAATCTCTCTTTACATGGGAAGCATGTACCCATGTAGGCCTCTCGGCAACTCTAACAGTTGCATGTGAAGTGGCCAAGACTTGGCATGGACCTTCCCACCAGAGCTGGAGACACATCTTTCGTCTGTGGCTCTTTGTCCACACCCAGTCAATAGCACGAATCTCGCAGCACGGCTCTTCAGGCTTCTGGGTCTGTTGGTGGAAGCTTGACAAAGTTTTAGTGAGAGTCTTTACATATCCCAGCTGCAGGTCCATTAGTTTCCTCAGTGCTGGGGCTGCTTAGCACATGTAACCTTGTTGGCATGAGCCTGCCAAAGAAAATTTCAAAAGGGGTGAGACTTGTTCATTGATATGGAGTGTTTCTAACCTTTATTAAGGCCAGTGGCAATGCTTGGGGCCATTTTAGGCCTGTGGACTGTCCAATTTTTGCTAAGGTGTTTTTCAGAGTGTTATTCATGTATTCTACCATATTTGAGGACTGTGGATGATATGGAGTGTGAAATTTTAACTCTATGGACAGTATTTTACACAATATTTTTATCACATTAGCGGTGAACTAAGTGCCTTGATCAGATTCCAGATGTTCAGGCAGGCTAAATCTTGGGATAATTGCGTTCAACAGGATTTTCTCTACTGGAAAATGCCCTTCGACTGGGAAAGGCTTCTGCCCACCTTAAGAACATACACACTAGTACCAAACAGTACTTCTTCCCTTCTGCTGGGGGCACTCTATATAATCTTGGCATTTCAGGTTGGGGTACAATTCTAGGGTGTGTACTGGTGCACTGGCCCACATTGTGAGCAGCACAGGTGGCACACCTCTGAGTTATTTCATATGTAATTGCATGAATGCCTGGAATATAGTAATGCTTAAGAAGGTTAGTAACCACCCCTCTTCTGCACATGTGTCCTTGCTGATGAGACACATGAGCAAGCCAGTAGGCAAGAATACAGGGTGCAACAGGTCGGCCATCTGTAAAACAAAATAGTCTATTAGGGTGTTTGGTGATTCCTGCAAGATTCTATGCTTTCTGCTCCTCCAATGAGGCTTGTGACTAGAAAAGGGAAATTTCAGAAACAGTTAGAGGGCTCAACAGAGGCTGTAAAGAAAAAGGAGGGGTGCACTGAGCTTTTAAGGCTGCCTTTGCTGCTGCATCTGCATGCGCGTTGCCTAATGAAATAGGAACTGACAAGCCCATGTGGGCTTTGCAGTGGATGATACTGATGCCTCGAGGCAAATGAATAGCATCTAATAAGTCAGCAATCAGTGTTCTATGTGCTACGCCACTGCTACTCGAAGTTATGAAGCCACCATTTTTCTAAATTTGTTCAGTTGCATGGCACACGCTGAAGGCATATTTTGAGTCTGTAAAAACATTTACCATCTGGCCAGTGGCTAAAACACAGGCACAAGTCAAAGCAATTACTTCAGCTGCTTGTGCAGATCGAATTTCTGGAAGAAAGAAAGCTTCTAGAATGTCAGAATCAGTCACAACTGCATAGGAAGTGAAGGGCACATCATCAGTCTTTTTGCAAGATCCATCAGTATACAAGGCTTGGTTTCCAATTCAACTATATCTGCACAGTTATATGGCAACAATCATTAAGTTTCAGGAAAAGGTAACAGTATAGCTGGATTAAGAACCTTGCAGCTCACAATAGTGATGGCAGAATTAGAAAGTAAAGCTTGTTCATAAGTAGTTTACCTCCTGACAGAAAGGTGCTGAGTTCGATGGACAGTTAGGAGAGCAGAAACAGAGTGAGGCACCAACAGGATAAGGAGAAACACAATAGACTAATACACCTTGTTCTAATAGGGTAGTTTTAACTGGTTGGGTGCCATTTCTTTTATTGTTTTGGCTGTTTCTGTTATTGTTGCATCTTTAACTGTTTTTAATTGATTCGTTTTTCTGTTTTTAAGCTCTGTTTAAGCTCTCTTAGCTGCCTTGAGTGCTATGTTTAGCAGAAAGGCAGGATATAAATGTAATTAATAAGTAAAAATAATAAATAAATAAATAAATAAATAGATAGATAGATAGATAGATAGATAGGTGGGATTCAATAGCAGGGGCAATCCCTTCCACGGCATCCCATGACAATGGATACTGCTCAACTCTGGGCCATGGTTTGTTTTTCTGATACTTTATGCGTACAGGTTGAGCATTCTTTAACAAACCCACTTCATTTGTATGGGTTGCCCACAAATGAAGAGGCACAGCAGCCAATGATGGGAGATCAGCCACTTCAGGGGCTGCTGGTTCTTCTTTCAATGCTGCTATGAGCGCAGGGGCAGATGCACTAGGCAACTCTACCCACACTCCATCTGGAGCACATTTAATTGTAGCCTGAATTTTACACAACAAATCACAATCCAATAAATTCACAGGAGTAGAAGGAGACAACAAAAATGCATACTCTTCAGTAAGGGGCCCCAGGGAAACAGTAACAGGCTGAGACATGGGATATATAATGGGAGTACCAGAAATGCCAATAGCTGAAACAGAAGATTTAGAGAGGGGCAATGGCAGAGTCTGGGGAGAAACAGTAGAAAGAGTAGCTCCAGTATCTACTAAAAAAAGGTTGAGTGGATCCATTTACAGAAAGAAAGAGAAAAGATTCAGAAAAACATTTTCCCAGAGCCATTACTACACTGTTATTCTTGAGTCTGTGCTTGCTGGGCGTACTGACCTATTGGCCAGGCAGGAGCTTGAGGATTCATGGGGAGAGGGAATGATGGTTGTGGTGGTGGCAAAACGTAAGGCGGCAATGCTTTGCTGAGGTTGTTGTTCTTTCAGCTATCTTTTTCAGTCTCTTACAGCAATCACTCTTTTAATGTCCAGGCTTCTTGCAATAATGGCACAAGCCAGGCAGTTGCTTTCTTGGTCTTGCCTGAGGAACTCCTGGTGGAGATAGCACGGCAAACGCAGTAGTAGGATACTGCAGCTGAGCTAACTGCATGGTGACTAACTGGGTCTTCTGGTCCTTCTCTCGTTTCTTCTGGTCATTCTCCCAGAACTGGGTAACTGCTGCAAGGATGGCAGCTGGAGTTAGTCCTTTCCACCCGATCACTTTTCTTTTTACTTGTTTGGCCATGTCGAGGGTCATGCCATCTATCCAGCAGTTCACACACAACTGTCGGTTAGGGTCTTCTGTGATGTTTAGACGGGTTGCTTGCTTGAAGATTTCTGAGAATCGGGACCAAAAGGTTGCAGGATGTTTATCTGGCTTCTGCCTGCACGCCTGGACTTTGGACTAATCTGCAGTTACTGATACAGACCTCAAGGACTGCATTCAGTAAACTCTCAGTCATTTCGGAGTGCTTGCAGTTGCAATTCAGTCTGGGGTGGCTGTGGAAGCGGGTCTGGCCATCTAGCTCCATGATGCAAAGGCTGGTCTCCGGTCCCTCATCTGGCTTGCTGGAAGATGAGGGTGGCCTCATCAGCCTGCAAGGCTGCTCTCAGAAACCACTCAACATCTTGGTTGGGAGGCACAGGGCTCTTCAGAGGGAAACCATGAGGCACCTAGGGGGACTGCTGCTGTTCGATTATGCTCTGTCTTCAGATCTATCGGTTGTAGAACAGCTTTTGTTCTCCCCTCCCCCCCTTCCCCCTGTTCTTCAACAAGACCTGTTACAGCCACCCTTTTTTTTTTTGGTTTTCTCCCAAAGACGAGTTTTAAGCTCTGGTAGAGTCAGCTTCTCAAGCAGTAAGGGATAGATCAGGAAGTGGGGGGAGAGGGATAGTGCACCCAGTGAACACGGTGAAAAATCAGGGGGAGAAACTTCCAAGGTTAAACTGAGAGAGTGAGCAACAGGAGATGCGTGTGGGGGGGTGTCGTATGAGCTTTTCTCATAGTAATTTGCTCTACTTGAGAAGATACAGAAGGAGGAGGAGGAACAGAAGAATAAATAGGAGACCACAGATCAAGGAGAACTTCAGGCTCAGGGAGACAACTAGGCAGAGAGAGATACTGAGGAAAATATGGGAGAACAGACTCTTTAAGTGTTTGATGGCATTTCTGGACTATTCCTTTTTGAAAACTTTCAGTCATGTCTTTCATCTGTTGTTCTAACTTCTTTACTTTTTCAGACTGACTAGCGATGTGGCAGTCTAATTTTTGTTTCTCAGCAACATCTCTCCACAAATGCCAATAATCTATTTGCCTAGGCTTGGGGTCCTCTAAGAACCCTTTTAAATAATTTAATTTTGCTAAATCAAAAGAACCTACTTCAGGCCATTGCAATGCTGGCTTTACATACGTAGAATCATAGAATCATGGAATCAAACCCATTCCAAACATGGGAGAGAAAAACCATTCGTTTTATGAACTGTCCGGTCGGCAATTTTCTTGGCTGACTATAAATCTTTATTGTTTGTGCCAACGGAGAACCAGGTAGCCATCTCTTTGACTGCAAAGCCCCCATGGTGGAGTTTCAGCCTAGTTCTCTACAGCTGACAACTCAACTGAGCTATCAGGCTAGGACTGTCAAAGAGAAGAACGCACACCCACCTGGCTTTCACACAAACACACCACACCACTCCATTGGTTTAGTAGCCTGTTCTCAAAGGGAACTGCTTCTTAGGTCAGTCTCTTTCAAAGCAGGCATCAGCCCACATACTGCAGGTCACAGCCTTGTGGGGCTCACCACAGCAGTGTTTCGTATTCCGGGCACACAAACACAGTCATTCGCACACATGCTCGAAAGCCAAAAACCAGACAATAATATAGTCAGCCCCAGATCCTGAATGTGTATAACTCAACCATTTCCGAAATATTATTTTAAGGGGAAATTACTCTTACCGCCCGCAGTAGTCCACGCTGCGCACAGGGTGCTAAAGCGCCAGGAGATTTTCTAAGAAGGATCTATTACCTCTAGATGACATGCACGTTGTCTGGTACCCAGAACCCCACTTGCAGGCAGGCCACCCAGGAGTGCCAGCCATCCCACCGCTAACATCAAATTGTCAGGTTCTCTGCTCAATAAGGAATGAGGCTGGAGGTCAAGGTTGGGTTAACACAAATCCTTTATTCATGCATAAAGGTTGGCCGCCAACAAAAGGGAAATAACCCTCCTTCTAGAACAACACATTCATATACCTGAGGAAAAAAACAGCCTGAGGACAAATCACAGTATATCACCATACATGGCATCTAATATCCGCTATTCACAGCAGTTTCTTAATCATATGAGTATTCTAAATTAGGACTGCTTTATTGCAAAGCTTTTACAGACTCAACAATTAGCAAAGTTAGAAAGCAACAGTTGGCAAAGTGAGCAAATATGTTCTAGGAAACGTCTGGCACATTATGGAAGCATTCCAAGTTTCTTTTCTTAGGTTCCCCTTTTCTTAAGGCCCATTGCTAGGGTGCATCTGACCTTTGCTCTTAGTTATAGCAGACAAGCTACAAATGATCTTTTAGCAAAGTAAAAATTATTCTTATACCCTTTCTGGGAAGATTTAGTGAAATAAAACACTCCCACTTAAGGCTACTTCACACATTGGTTTCCCCTACAGAGACCATTTGTGTACAGAAATATTTATCTATTTAATTTGTATCCCACCTTTCTAGCAAGAAAAGTGGCACTCAAAGCAGAATAAATATCATATGTGAAGTAGCTCTCATTATCTTCATTCACATACTCAGCCTGCACCCAGTAAAGTAGCTTACCTTTCCACATTCCCGAAAAATTGCATTACATCATTGTATATTGCCATATTGCTCACATAGGATGCTTCTACACTACTTAGTGTAGAATTGTCATGCTTTGTCCTCTCACTTTGTATAGGGTATTGACACAAACATTAAATGTCTGGGCTTCCCCTCCATCTGGGTTTTCCTTCCATCTTTCTTCAGACTGAATAAAATCCAACTTCAAAAACAGCACTTTAAAAACAGCACCCTAAAAAGCAGCAGCGCTATCCTGCAAGAAGATGAAAGTGTATGCAGGCAGGGCAAGCCCAAGACATTTTGCAGCCTGAGAAGGACAAGATGACAGCCCACTCCCCACCCTCCATTCTGTCAGTTTAATCTTACTTCAACATTGGCAATGGGACTATATCCTCCACTGCACCTAAGGGCAGCAAGCCAGTTTAGGGGATACGAGGCTGACCATGTAGCACATACAGTCCATCCCAACTCGCCTTCATTCCTCAGCATCAACTGCCTAAGGTGGCTGTTTTAACAAAGTTGCAGAGGCACGGGCACTTCAAAGGGGAAAGCTTTGCTAACTGAAGGAAACTGAGAATGTAACTTGCTTCTGAGTAAACACAGTTAACAAACTTAAAGCTGTGCTGTCAAACCCTGTTTGATAATGCCCACCTTTGCTTTGCTGTGGGGACGAAACATTGCAAAACCAAAATAAAAATAAAGCACTTTATTAAGTGTGGTGTGGCTACATCATCAAAGCAGTACAAACGGGCTCTAGTCTGGAAGCACCTGTAGGTTGGAACAGTTTTAACCACTTTTTGGTTTCACTCTATGCAAATGCTGTGATATGTTGCTGTGCATTAATAGCATGTGTAGGTTCCTGAGGTGGTCAGATTTTATGTTCAGATCACATGACACTGTGCTAGTTTTATTGTACTGAGTCCCTAAAACTGTCCTGTACCTTCTTGCAGCCTTATTTAAGGACAGTTGGGCTCATTTCCTTCTCCACTCCAATGTAAAAGGAGGAAAGACTTGACCAGTTCAAGCAGCCAGTTCCATAAACATTTCCTCAAAGTCAAAACACAACTTGTAATGTTTCCCGCTCTGTCTGGAAATCACTGCTACATGTCAGACATGCTTGGCAGCTGAAAGAAGAAAGTGCCAAAGCTGGGTTGCAGTTAAACCTAAAAAAAAAACAAGATTATGGCAACCTGCTTGATTGATAACTGGCAAATAGAGGGAGAAAACATGGAGGCAGTGACAGACTTTGTCTTTCTAGGCGCAAAGATTACTGCAGACGCTGACTGCAGCCAGGAAATCAGAAGACGTTTCCTTCTTGGGAGGACAGCAATGACAAATCTTGATAAAATAGTGAAGAGCAGAGACATCACACTGACAACAAAGGTCCACATAGTTCAAGCAATGGTATTCCCCGTAGTAACCTATGGCTGCGAGAACTGGGCCATAAGGAAGGCTGAGCAAAGGAAGATAGATGCTTTTGAACTGTGGTGTTGGAGGAAAATTCTGAGAGTGCCTTGGACTGCAAGAAGATCAAACCAGTCCATACTCGAGCAAATAAAGCCAGACTGCTCACTTGAGGGAATATTAAAGGCAAAACTGAAGTACTTTGGACACATAATGAGAAGGCAGGATACCCTGGAGAAGATACTGATGCTAGGGAAAGCAGAAGGCAAAAGGAAGAGGGGCCGACCAAGGGCAAGATGGATGGATGATATTCTAGAGGTGATGGACTCGACCTTGGGGGAGCTGGGGGTGGTGACGGCTGACAGGAAGCTCTGGCGTGGGCTGGTCCATGAAGTCACAAAGAGTCGGAAGCGACTGAACGAATAAACAACAAGACATGTATAGATATTTTTAAAGCCACATTCAAAGTAATTAAGACTGACGAGTCAGAAGTGACGCTGCAAATATAAGGCTTTGTTTCCAGTCCCCTGATCATCTTTGTTACCCTCCTCTGAACCGTCTCCAGCTTGTCTGCATCCTTCTTAAAATGTGGTGCCCAGAACTGGACACAGTACTCCAGATGAGGCCTAACCAGTGCTGAGTAGACGGGAACTAGTACTTCCCGGGATTTGGAAGCGATGCTTCTCTTAATGCAACCCAAAAGAGCGTTTGCCTTTTTTGCAGCCACATCACATGGTTGGCTCATATTCAGCTTGTGATCTACAATTCCAAGATCCTTCTCGCTTGTAGTATTGTTGAGCCACGTATCCCCCATCTTGTAACTGTGCATTTGGTTTCTTTTTCCTAGGTGCAGAACTTGACATTTATCCCGATTAAATTTCATCCTGTTGTTTTCAGCCTAGCACTCCAGCCTATCAAGATCACTTTGAATTTTTTTTTCCTGTCTTCCAGGGTATTAGCTATCCCACCCAATATTGTGCCATCTGCAAATCTGATAAGCATTCCCTGCATCTCCTCATCCATCTTTCACAAAAATGTTGAGGAGCACTGGGCCCAGAACTGAGCCCTGCGGTACCCCACTTGTTACCTCTCCCCAGTTTAAGATACCATTGATAATTTTTAATTTTTCATTGACAAATAAATGCAGTCTCAGAAACCTGCTGTGTTGTTTTCAGCAGTAGGGTCAAAGTTGAGTGTTAGAAAGTGTTATTTTACAGAAACACCACCTGTTCTTGTTTCAAGTTAGTCAGCTAACTAAAGTCATGTGTTTTGAAAGAGACTTGCTGATAACAGGCACTCTCCCTCTGCAACTGCAAGTGCTAGAAACTTGATTTAACACACATCATCTTATAGACTGCATGGAAGCTAAGAAAGAAGCAAAACCCTATGCCAGATCAACAGTCTGGCACACGCAAAATACATGCATACCCTATTTATGGAGTAGGTATTTGGGCAATAGTATTTTTTTCCAGCTCTTATGTGGTACAGAGTGAAGGGGACGGAGTTATGAAGCAGCTCTCAGTTGCCCAATATTTTATCAAAATCCAACTCACGTTTCTTCATCGAAAACTTTGTAAACTGCTACAGTATTTATTAACAGTTAGTGACCTCCTGGTCAGTGCAAGTGCACAAACTCTCATGTAAGAAACCATTAGAGACGGTGTCCTCCTATATTTGGCAAATGTTTTGCTCTTCGTACTGCAGCTCAAGCCAACACAATTGCCATCTGTTTGACTTTGTTTTGTGTAATAGCCTTGGACCAAAGTTTCCCAGAGCTCCAGTAGGTGTTTTTTGTGCACAAGCCAGCTAATGAATATAGAAATCAGCATAGTATGCCCATCTGCAGAAGCCCAGCTGTGCATTCCATTCACTGCCATGACTTGCAGTAATGCTGGTTAGGCACTGCTTCTTAGGATTGCTCCATAATTTGGCAGGTCCAGTCTCTTGAAAGATGAATAGCTGAAAGTAGCAGATGCTTGTGTGTTCAGTTTATTGCTCCTTGTTACCATCTTGTCAGAACACCTCACTGTCCTCTTCATTTACAGGCTATGAAGTCTCACCATCTGTTTCAAACTTGAACTAGAAATCAGTTTCCTTTAAACTTCTGCGCCCTACTATACCCAAACTCCTACTGCCAGTAGCCTGTAAACCCACCCACAAGGATTCATGCCCTGATAGATCCTTTTTTCATCATTTGAGAATCATTTTAATGCTGCTTGATAAATAAGGCGCAAAACATTCCTTGTGTTGAAAAACAGAGTTCATTACAGACATACATTCTCTCACGTACAACCTACTTATCCTCCTTTGGTTGAAGCTTCATTGGATGAATTTCAGTTATTGACAGCAGAATGTACGGGCAGGATGCTTGCTGCTATCTTAAAGTATGTGCCACTATTAGCCTGCCCAGTCCATGCTCATCTTGGCTGGTTCTGAAGAGCAAGGGGAGACTGCAAACCTATATATTAAAATACATACTTCTCCACAGAAGAGAGAAATTCCACCAGGATTAAAAAGGAGCAGTTGTTAGGCCTCTACTAAAGAAGGCTTCTCTAGACCATTGTGAACTGGGATATTATACAACAATGTCCAATATCCCCTTTCTGACCAAATGTGGTGGAGCAAGCTGTGGCCAAGCAGCTCCAGGAACTTGTAGATGGAATCGATTCAATCTGGCTTCTAGCCAGGCTTCAGGACTAGAAGCACCCTGGTCTTCCCAGATTTATTGGGAAAGACACAAGGGGAAAGTGATCCCGTTGATGGTCTTGGACCTATTAAGTTTTTAGTACTATCAATCTCGGTATTCTTCTGTACCAGCTGTGCAGACTGAGTGCTGGAGATGCTATTCTGCAGTTTTTCCACTTCTATCTTGCCAAAAGGTTGGTCCAGAAGATGGTACCAGGAGAATACTGCTACTTTACATGGGAGAGGTTTCCACAGGGATCTATTTTGTCTCATATGCTTTTAAAAATCAACATGAAGCTACTGGGAGAGGTTCTCTGGGGATTTGGGTCAAGGTCTTACCAGTATGCTCCCATTCAATACTCTCCTTTTCATCAGAGCCAGGTGATGGCTTTTCATCAAACTTCCCTGAAATTCTTTCTAAAAACTTCAGTAATGGACTGGATGGAAGCAAATTCGATCCAGATCCAAAGAAGACAGAGATTCTTATGAGTGGCCCAGGGTAGTAGTGGAGGTGCCTGTCACAGATGGGGTCACAGTTGCCTAAATGATGAGACATACAATCTAGGACTTGTAGATCCAGATTTGTTCCTGGATGCTCAAGTGGCAGCCAAAACCAGGAATACTTTTTACCAACTTTTGAATGCTAGCTTCCTGGAAAGCAAGGGCCTAGTTACTATTTTGCTCCACTAGTTACTATTTAGTTTCCAATCAAAATTAAATGTGCTGGTCTTCACCTTTAAAGCCCAACAGTACCCGAGTCCAGATATCTGAGAGAGCACTTTCACCTATATGTCTCTAAACACACACACATACATAAAGTGCACATGCATGCACACACAGAGAGAGTTGTGACTGAATGATAAGGCCTTTCTGTGAGTGCTACCAGAAGCAGGGCTTTTACCAGCAGCTGGCCCCCAAACTGGAGAAAGCCCTCCTGACAAAGCTCTACCAGATCCTCTTCACTAGCCCATTCAGGCAAGACTTTAGTTCATTATTATGAACTGGCTGGTTTGGGGGAATTAGATAGTTATTGCCTCCAGTCTTAAGCATGGGTGGGTTTTAATGTTGTGTCACTGTTCTTTATATTTTATCATACATTGTAAGCTGCTTTGGTCACAAAAATAGCAATAGAGAAACTTTTAAAGTAAACAAATAAGACAATCAGAATATACTACCCAGAAGATATAGTTATCAGCATGGCCATTAACTGGAAAATATAGCTTCCAAGCCACATCCCAAACTCTATTCCTGGAATCTAACCCATATGGCGCTGTAGCTCAGTGACAGTGCACATGCTTTGCATGCTGACGGTTCCAAGTTCAGTCCTTGGAACCTCAAGGTAGGGCTGAAAAGACCCCTGACTGAAGTCTTGGAGAGCCACTGCCAGTCATTGAATACTGAGCCAGATGGATCAATGGACTGACAATATATGACAGCTTCATATATTCCAGGCTACCATAGATAGCTTAAGACATTTGGTGCCCTAAACATGCAAATGCACCTTGTTTCCCCAGTCCATGGTGTACAGACAACAACAACTACTACAAATATTATTATTATTATTATTATTATTATTATTATTATTAACCCAAGCCCTGCCAATCCCCACAAAAATATTCTGTGCACTCAGAACACCCTATACATTTATACAAGCATTTTGTCACAGCTTAAAGGAAGGATCATGTCAAGATGCCACATGATCCTAAAGCAGCTAATGTTAAAGCAGCTAAGCCTTAGCTGCTTTAACATTAGCTGCTTTAGGAAGTTCCAGGGCAGGGGCCAAGGGAAGCAAATGCGAGTAAGGGAGCTCCACGGTGCCCTTCCGCACAATTTTCTGCATTTCGCGCAACACACCTACACACTGCCGCCGACACAGTAATGTGTCGCAGCACAGTTTGGAAAGCTCTGCTCTAGGCGGTATAGAAAGTTTAAAACAATTTAACTCTAGCAATAGGCAGCTGTGGCAGATAGCCCTCAGAGGACCTTAGGAGGCAGACTGGGACACAGGGGAGAAGGCGCCACACATGCATTGATGTGAACAATGGTCAGATGAGAGTGGGTTCAAATATGTGGTTTTATGTTTTGGAGCTCAGCCACCTCCCCCCCCCCCCGCCTTGTACTTAAGTTCTTGGGCAAGTTAGTTTTCTTTAACTTTACCAGTTTGCCTTCTGGGAAATTGGTATGTTGTGACTGGCCACACCAACCTTGGAAGATTTTGTGAATGGGCAAGCCACTCTCCATTGAAGTCATTTGTGAGAGTGCCTGTAACATTCTCTCATAATTCCAAATGTGCCCACAGGCACAAAAATGCTGGGGACCCCTCAGGATTGTGTCCTTACTCCACTTGAAGCAAATTGAGAATGAACAGAGGTTTTGTGTTAGAATAGATCTTAAATCTAGAGGGCTCTGGATAGGGGTGAATGCTCCTTCCTTGTTCTCCTCGACCTCTCAGCAGCTTTTGATACCATTCACCATGGTATCCTCCTGGACCGCCTGGAGGGGTTGGGCATTGGAGACACCATATTGCGGTGGTTCCTGTCCTTCCTCTCTGGCAGGTACCAGAGGGTAGCACTGGGAGAGGTTTCGGACCCGTGGCCACTCACTTGTGGGGTGCCACAGGGTTCCATCCTCTCCCTGATGCTATTTAATATCTATGTGAAGCCGCTGGGGGCTATCATCAGGAGGTTTGGGATGCGGTGTCATCAATATGCAGATGACATGCAGCTCTACCTCTCGTTCAAACCTTCACCAAGGTTGGCCGTAGAATCCCTGTCCAAATGTCTGGAGACGGTGAGTGGCTGGATGGAGAGGAATAAGCTGAAGCTGAACCCTGACAAGACCGAGGTACTTTTGGTGGGAGACAAGAGGAGGCTGGGGGATGTTGACCTGGTGTTGACTGGGATACGACTACCCTTGAAAGACCAGGTCCGCAGCCTGGGAGTCATTTTGGACTCCCAGCTGTCCATGGAGGCTCAGGTGTCAGCTGTGAGCCGGACAGCGCTGTATCAACTCTATCTGATACAGCGGCTGCACCCCTTCCTTCCCGACCATCTGCTCCCATCGGTAGTACATGTCCTGGTCTCCTCTCGTTTAGACTACTGTAATGCACTCTACATGGGGTTACCCTTGAAGACGGTTCGGAACCTGCAGCTGGTACAGAACGCGGCGGCTCACCTGATTAAAGGCAGCCGCCGGCGAGATCACATCACTCCAGTGCTGAAGGAGTTGCACTGGTTACCAGTTGTTTTCCAGGCCAAATTCAAGCTGTTGGTTTTGACCTTTAAAACCCTATATGGTTCCGGCCCAGCCTATCTTAAGGAGCACCTCCAGCAGCACCAGACAGGCCGCTTAACAAGATCAGCCTCGGATGGCCTTCTCTCTGTCCCATCAGCCAGGACAGCTAGACTGGTGGGGACGAGGGAGAGGGCCTTTTCTGTGGTGGCCCCCACTCTGTGGAACTCCCTCCCTAGGGAACTCCGTCATGCCCCCTCTTTAATGAGCTTCTGTCGTGCATTAAAAACGTGGTTGTTCAGGCAGGCATTTGGGGTGGGTTAGGGTATTTTAGAAAATGTTTTTATTGTAGAATTTTATTGTTTTAAACTGTTTTATTGTATGCTGTACATCGCCCAGAGTGGCTGGGTGACCAGCCAGATGGGCGATTAATTTAATAATAAATAAATAAATAAATGTTTCTGTAACCAAACTTGCCACAATTTATGTGATAAGACTTGGTCCACTCTGTTCTCTTTCAGACTAGGACTAAGAAACCCAATAGAGTTAAGTTTTGTTTGGGGCAGTAAGCTTAATGGCCGTCATTAAACTACATGACATTAGACTCATTTACCAGATACTGACTCAGAGTTCAAACAGGAATATATATCTATAAAGTTCTACTGTGAGACTGTAGTGAGTAAATAATGTATTTTTCCCCCCAACAATAAACTTTCTTCCATATTACAAGTAAGGTATTTCCCCTATCAGTACATAAAGGACTGATACTGCCTCTGCTGAACAAGATTAGTTTACATAGTGCGTCAGAAGTTTAAATGCTTTTTATCTGGCTATGTGCACTTTTCAAATGGAGCTGTGTCAACTACACTATCTACAGAGGAAAGCATCCTCCCAATCATTGGAGCAGTTAAAAAACCGGGAGACAGTTAAAAAGGTGGCAGAAATTTCTTACAACCGTTTCCAGGATCAAATGTCTGAATACCACAAACCTCAATGGCATTTATCTGAACAGGCACCAGATGAAATAAAGCTTAGCACTTCCACTTTTTTTCCTCCTGTTTAAGATGACTTAAAGAATTTGTTTGGAATGGAGCTCTGCTTAGTCCCCTTGGCTGGGAATAAAGTCTGGCTGTGCCTGGTATACGTGACTATCCAGGTTTGTAAGGGCTCTGCATGACACAATAGACAATTGAAGGCCTACTTGGTTATTGCAGTGCTCACAGGGTGATCTAAGGTCAGCAACAGGCAGACAGAGGGCTACTGACGGTTTCTCATATAGTGGACGTGAGACAACAGTCCTTTTCATGTCAGCCACAGCATATCCCACAAGAACCTGGTCAACCCTGGTGTTTAGGCATTCATTTCTTGTAGTCAGAGTCACTGAACACTGGGGAAAGCGAAGACATTAGACAGATACTTCCATGAAAAGTGGAAGACAACAGTACCTCATCTTCAACTAAGAACACAATCTCTCAGTACTTTACATTCTAGCCTGTCAGGCTGCTTAAACACAGCAAATAGAAGCATTAAACACTAGAGATCATTTGAGATACTGCCCATACTTCCCTCAAAATGGTATCTGTGTGACACTGTTCATTCCCCAGCCAACTGAAACTAAAGAATTAGCTCACACTATATGCTGGGTTTTGTTTAAACGTGAAACCATTTCTTGAGAAGCAGATAAGCAGCCTGGACTCTTTAAGTCTGTTTAAAGTACCAACTCCACCAAAAGAACATATAAACTATAACCTGCCCCTCAAATTATTCTACAGAGAAGTCAACCCAACGTCCTTGAATTCTTCACCTTCATGACAGGACATTGCTGAGATACTTTATTTAACTTGTATTGAAAGAAAGAAAGAAAGAAAGAAAGAAAGAAAGAAAGAAAGAAAGAAAGAAAGGTCTAAACTGATTCCCACAAATTACTATTTTTATGCAACTGCCTACTGCTACTGAAATACTGCATAGGTGGAACTAGGGTTTGTCTTTTGTTTTTTTACTGGGATAACAACCTGGGATTTTTATATTTCAATTAGGATTTTAAAAAGAAAATTCTCTAATCAATGCAAAAATGGGACAGAACGGAGTCATAGGACAGAACGGAGTCATGGGACAGAACAGAGTCATGGGACAGAACAGAGTCATGGGTGAACACATGCAAAGCAATGTAGACTGGGAATAGCGTGATTCATCCATCCCTAGTTCCAAGTAGTAACCTTTCTAGTAACTTCTATCAAAATTATGCTTTAATATAAGGAACACTTCCAAATTCATACTTATATAGATGTGTGCACTTAAGATGATTCAATATTAGGCTATGAAAAAAGTCCACAAGTCAGGCAATTAAACTCACACCTTTGTGGTGAGATAGACAAGCTATTCTTAATCATTACAGAATAGCATTTACGTGCATCTTAGAATGCTCATCTTAAGATGTGGTCTATTAAGTATCAGACGTGACCGTATCACAAACCACTGACCAATGCTGACCCACACAGTGCTTCAAGCGAAGTAATTGTGTCTGTTTATTTAGAATATCACATGAGATTCCAAAATGGTGTATAATATCAACAACAAAACTAACATCCAACAGCCATAATAAAAGACAGCAAGAGAGGTTTCAGTTAAAAATTCAGTTACGAAGGGACACTGAGAATATACAAATTAAAATGCCTGGGTAAAAAGATACGTCTTAACTTGGTGCTGAAAAGACTGTAAATTAGGCACCAGGCATTCTTTTGGGAGTGCATTCCAAACCAGGCACCACTACAGAGAAAGCCCTCTCTCTTGTAATTACTAACTTGTGTCCAATAAGGAAGGCACTTGAGGCAAGGCCTCAGTGAAAAATCTTAAGGCAGAGGCAGACTGTTACGGGAAGGGTGCTTTTTCAAGTATTTGGGTCCCAGGCTATTTAGAGCTTTAAAAGGCAAGGCAAGTACCAGCACCTTGAATTGGGACCATAAACAAACTGGCAATCAGTGCAGCACTTTTAAGAATGGAATGATGAGAGCCAACCTGGCCATGCCAGTTAAAAATCTGGCAGTCAGTTTCTGCACTAACTGGAAATTCCAAGCCATCTTCAAGGGCAGTCCCACATATAATGCATTATAGTAATCCAACCAGAAGGTTAACAGAACATGGATCACCATGGCCAGACTAAGCCACTCTATTTAGAAACGTCTGGAGCTGGCAAACCAAACAAAGCTGGCAAAAGATAGTCTGTGCTACAGCAGCCACCTTTGCCTCTAATGACAAAGCTGGATCTAGGAGCACCCCCAAGCTGCTAATGTGTTCAGGGGAGCACAACCCCATCCAAAATAGGCTGAAAACCATTCCCCCTTGACCCATCTACCTTCAATGCCTCCATCTTGTCAGGATTCATTTCAGTTTATTGGTTCTCATCCAGCCAATGAGATACTTATCAATTCTTAGTGCAGAGAACTGGACTAGATTTTCACCTTATAGTTTAAAGACACTACCACTGTCCCTTCTGATGTGCTTGTGACTGAAGGCAGTGCTTTCAAATAGTTTCAGAGATCAAGAACACATTACATCCCAAGTGTAAATAATGTATAAGAGATTCAATGACGGTAGTAACAGAGAAGCTTCTGGCAGTGATTAGCTGAGCTGCTCAGAATAAAGAAAAGCAGAATAGGCCAAGAGAAAGAAGACAGGGGCCTAGAAGAGGACTATTGTCACAAAGGTTGGCCAGAAGAAAGAGGGCAAGAGAAGGCAAACTGGAAAAACAGATCAGAGGAAAGGTGCACATAGGCAGATGCTGCAGAGGTGAGAGAGCCTTATATTCGTCTATTGATTTGAAATATCCAGCCTAATCTCTTGACTTCAGGGTTCAAATCTTGTTTTGTACAACTTTGTACAACTGAATTAGCCCTTTTTCAGTTATTCTACAGATGGCTTGTCTGCACCTTCATTGCACATATACAACAAAACATTACAGGGAGCAACACGCAGCATTTGCAAGTAGGAGGGGCCATAGCACACTGGTAGAGCACATGGTTTCCATGCAGAAGGCCCCGGGTTCGATCCCCAGCATCTCCAGATAAGGCAGGAAGAACTCCTGCCTGAAATCCTGGAGAACCATTGCTAGTCAATATCAACAGTACTTGGCCAAAAGGACAAATGGTCTGCCTCAGTATAAGGCAGCTTCCTATGTTCCTAAAACAGAATTTAAGCTCATTTGGTCCACATTATAGCTCCCCAGACAGCCTACTTGTTTTGAAGCAACATAGTGGTTAAACCTCAGATATGAGAAAGTCACACAATTATTACATCCAATACAAATCAGTCTGAATTTATTAAATACCCAGAGGGAAAGAAACTTAGAGAACATACACACTGTCCCAGTCTAGAGCCCTATACAGGTGTTATTTACAATAGTTATCACAACACATAAGCAAGAAAAAAGCTGAGCTGAATAGATCTACTCCTAGTGGCATGTGCACAATCTAGCCCTCTCCAGGCATCTGTGTGTATGTCTGCAGGAAGGGGGCCTTCCCACATGCAGGTGCACACACATAGGCTTCCACATAAGCAGGTAGCCCACTAGCACAAGTTTCATGCTCACATGGAAGCTTCCGCATGTACAGCTGTACGCGTGAAAAAAACCTTCCTGCAGCCAGCCATTCACACAGCCACCAAGGTGAGGGTCTATATGACATATGCAACATTGAGGTACAGCTATTCAGCACAATCCCATCCACACTCAAGTCTTGAGATAACTACACTTAATTAACACCTGAATATGGCTTCAATTACAAAGGGCCCAATCCTATGTTTAGACATAAAAAAAATGTCCTACAATTTCATGATTGTGACCAGGAACTGGGAAAGCTTTGCAGGACATATAGCTTGCAACAACATCATAGCCAACCAAGAACAGAGGCAGCCTGAAATGAACCATCTTATTCCATAGGTTTATAACAAACAAGGGTGTAATTTAGCATGAAGAATGTGCCATTTGTTTTTATAACCAAAGTGTTCAAAATTCACAGAAAATGAAATGGATGAGAATCAGGTTTTAACTAGCAAAACTGAGACAGCCATAACCAATCAAAAGTATATTTTGTTCAATAGTTGTCTATGAAGCATCTCAGTCAAGAGATCAGGATTAAACTACCAGTATAACCAAGACAGGAGCATTCACAACACCTCAAGGCATGGTGCATTTAAAGTCAACCCCAAAGTTCACTCAGCAAGTAAACATATACAAGCATTGTTTCAATACAGGATTCCTTTATTTCATGTCTGTCTCACTAATCTCAAAACAGAATGTATGCAACAATTAGAACAGCTTCATATTTAAGCACTCACCTGGTAGCCAGAGGCGACAAGGAATTGCATGCAGGCGAGTACATGGAATTCAATGCTGGTAAGTGGGCTGGTGAGGAGGGATGCCGCACGCTGTCCCTCCAGTGTGCCCAGCACAGAAACCAAACTGGCTGCTCGAAGGATGCCCTCTCTTCATGTCCAGCATAAAACTGCAGAAGACTGCTGGAGGAGAGTTGGAGCTCTCTGCCTTATTGTGCCAGTCCTCAGCAGGCTAGTAAAAACTTAGGCTTATTTACAAGGCTGAATTAGAATTAGTAACAGGACCATTGCTAGTAACAATTCAGGAAGGTGGCTGATGTTCAGCATTTCTTTCCCATGTAAATTTTTCCTAGTAGTGTCATTGACAAAAGATTTTACACCAGAAAAGGACTGATATGCTAGAACAAACCCCTTTCTGCCAGTCAACATTCAGGTATTGTCATTTAATACGATTTTTGGCTGAACATCTAGGAGAATATGTTGTTTGGACAGTTTTTTAAAGAGTTGAACATATAAAGTAATTGAGCTAGCCTAGTACTACTCCAGCCATCCCCAACATAGTGCCCCCCAGGTGTTTTGGACTACAACTCCAAGCATTTCTGACCATTATTCATGCTGGCTGGGGTGATGTGAGTTGAAGTCCAAAACACCAGGAGGGCACCAGATTGGGGGAGGCTCAGCGATTCCAACTAGCTTCAGCTTTCCAAAGTCTCCAAAGTAGTGTTTTCTCTAGTCTGGCTATCTGAGATCCTTTTAACTGAATACCGTGATAAAGTGAGTTCTAGTCCATGAAAGTTTTAATGTGTCACAAGACCCTTTGTTGTTTTGTTGTAACACAGCTAGCCCTCTGAAATTTAACTGGAGATGCTGTGGACTGAACCTGGGATCTTCTGCATGGGAAAAAAAATGAGCTCCATGCTCTACCACTGATACAGGATCCCTTCCTATTCCACTTTTAATTAATGGGGTATCCAATATATCCCTTCTTAAAATTAAGAAGTTTGATACACATGCATGATTTCTAAGTTTCTTACAGCTTACAAGCTACTACATCCATCTTTCTCTGGAAGGAAGATATATGGTAGTGACGGCCAATTCCATGACAAAACGTTCCTGTTTAAAAGATAACACTGTAGAACTAGCCAGTGCCATTATCACTGATGGCACAGCCTGTATCTGAGAAGTAAATGGAGTCAAGGTAGGTTAACAGAAAGACAATCCATCCATGCACTTGTTACGCAGGTCTCCTGAATTTATTAAATCAAAGGACAGTAGAACATCCACAGGCCTTTAATGCACAAGAGAATTAAGAGTCTTCTCTGCCTTATTAGGTCTGAATTCTAGAACAGTGTTTTTACACCAGTTCAGTTCACTCCATGACTTGATATCTGATCTTTACAATTCAGTTCAGTTTATTTAGCTAGCTCAAACTGAGAAAGGACAGGCAAGCGTTTTTGTTGTTGTTCAGTCATTCAGTCGTGTCCGACTCTTCATGACCCCATGGACCATAGCACACCAGGCCTTCCTATCCTCCGCTCTCTCCCGGAACGTGTTCAAGTCCATATTCATTGCATCAGTGATGCTATCTAGCCATCTCATCCTCTGCTGTCCTCTTCTCCTTTAGGCAAGAGTTACCAATACTTTATATTGTTCAGCTGCATTGTTCAAAAAGCTGCCAGTTCCAAAATTTATTAGCTTTCTTTGGAGACACTAGACCATCCCAAATAACTCATTTAAATGGAATTTCTTTTAATAAGGAACTTTAAATGCTTACACCTCCAGTATAACAGAAATTAGAGTCTGTTTTGTAGATTAATTCTCCTATGAAAGAAGAATGCTTTTATAACAGACTATGCAGCTTGACCAGTGTTCATCTTAAATGTAGGAGGTCAGCAAATTAGAAGATTCTAATCTACGTAGTTAAATATTCTGTGACCTAATTTAAACAACACAGTACACATGCTATGGTGGAAAACCTGCAACATTTAAATGTATAGGCTTTAGAACAGCCTACATACTATCCTGAATGCTTAAACATTAATTGGTCAAGCAAACAAACCAACTAATCCATCCACTGCAAATAAAAAAAAAAACTTACCTTTCTTAACCTCTAGTCCCTTAGCCTGCAAAGCATAAGGGTCCTAGTGCCATGGAAGGGGAGTTGCCTCTTTAATACGGTGCTGTGACCCAGTCTCACACTATTGCAGCATAGTAGCTGCTAGTGGTGCTGCTTCATAAAACATTCCTGTCATCCCTGGGTGCAAATCAGCTGTGCAACTTAAGGGTTTGGGGAGTGGGGAACAAGGAAGGGACAGAACAGGGACATCGGGAAGGAGCTGCCAACATCTTCTTGTGCCACACCTTAAGAGTAATAGGAACCAAGTGCCTAGTCACCCTGAAAAGTAGACATCTTTTGTGTGTACATGTATTCCAATTCTGTACAGAGGTGACTCCTAGGACTTTAGAAAGGGTCGGGGGGTGGGGGGGACAACCAGGGAAGCAGACCTCAAAAAAGTGCTAAAAGGTACAATCCTATGCAAGTCTTCTCAGAAGCAAGTACAACAGAGTTCAATGGGACTTACTCCGAGGTAAAATTGCAGCCTACAGCTGGGAAGGAGATTGTGTGAGTTTCATATTTAACTGTTGTACATATAATTACTTTTCCAGAGTAAACACGTTTACTTTTTCTAGTTTACATCACTAGTAACGGAGCAGGAAGGCATTTGGGTTACCATTTCCCTGCTATGGCTCTGCTCCACTTGCCTAATGTAGGATGCCACTTCTAGCTGCAGTAGCACTAGATTTTGTTTTGTGCCATAGTATGTAAAGAAACACTAGAGGATTGGCCTGCCAAAGTGTTATATAAAGCCTCACTAAAATGTGTTAGTATTCAATTAAGTCGACAAGATCAAAACAGCTCAGTTTAAACATGTTAACCGACGAGCAGCTCTAGATTGCATGAGCATAAGATTTGTGGATAATACTCTGTAAGTAGCAGGAAATTTTGCTTGAGCAGTTCCCACTGTATAGCAAAGCATAGCTTCATCTGAAAGAAATTTCAGTTAGAACCACTGTAAAATTGTGAGAGTGGGAAGAAGTGAATATATCTTTAGAATTAACTGTTCGTGTTGATAATTATGAAAGTGCCGAACTGCTCATTTAAAACTACGCCAATGAACTTCAAAAATTCCAAAGATGGCAGGGATGAGAGGAGGGGCTGCATTATCTGTGACTAATAGTACATGATGGTGATATGGTCTGTATCTCACTTCATGATCCATCACTGAGGGCCAAGAAACATGCAATAATGTAGATTATATGCATTTCAATTTTCTTTAAATTTTTGCAAATAGCGGAAGTGGAGGGGTGTGTGTCCTCGATTGGGACCATGGTAAAGGGCAGAGGAAAGTAACCTCTTTTGGTCTAGGGGCCACAATGCTCCTCCAGGACCAAGCCACCTGATCAGATTACGTTGGGGAGGGCACCCAAAGCCCCACCCCTCCCATGACATAATGCAGCCATATCCCATTCACTTTTCCTTTCTCTATTCACAGAAGCACAGAGCTCAGCTGCTATTTTCAAAAGCTAAAAGGAGTGGAGATGCATTCACAAACCTCAGACATCATGTCTAGTTTCATCCTCATTGTCCATAGTTAACAAGCCACAAAAGAGCTGGCACCTCATTCCAGGGGTACAAACCTTTCCATCCATCCATTTATTTATTTATTTATTTATTTTTGCATTTATACCCCACCTTTTTTCCTCTTGCAAGGAACCCAAGGCAGCTTACATTATCCTCCTCCTCTCCATTTTATCTTTACAACAACAACCCTGTGAGGTAGGTTGGGCTGAGAGTGTGTGACTGGTCCAACTGATCTAATATCTGTGTCCTTCTTCCCAGCTAGTGCCACCCACCCATTATGCGATCTTTTTTTTTTTTACCAAGTTAAAAATGCCCACCCACTTGAGACACCACACTAATGTTTTCTACAAATTTCTTGGGTGGGGAGGAAATGTTTGCTTCTGACCTTGCACAACCCCAGCCACAGCACAATTTCATGTCAAGGTTCCCTGCCTTCTCCTTTTTAGGAGATCACAACAATGCTAGTAGTACGTGTGTGAACTGATGCAATTGTAGAAAAGCAACAATTGGGTGTGGGGGGAATAAAAAATGAAACCATGAACCTGAGTTGAGGATCATACCAGGACTACATGGAGCAAAAACTAAGTTGAGAACTGTGGCTAAGTACACTGATACTGACACAGCCTTCTTTGTTCAGAACTCAACAGCAAAAATCAAGGCATGTAAGGCATTCTGTCAGGATATGAAAACTTTTACCGAATTACCAGCTACAAGGTAAGTAAACCAGAAGTGGTGTCTTTGTTTAGTAAACTGAAGTAACAAGGCTGCTGAAATATATATTAGTGATGCTGAGCCAGGTATGCACATATAAAGGACACAAAGCTTACTGATGCAATTCAGGATCAATCCTACCTTGAGTTGGCTTGACTTACAAAAAGTTGCACCTGATCAGCATATGATTGGCAGGGATGGCTGCAATCCTACACATAGTTACTTGGAAGTAAGCTCCACTGAACACAGCAGGGCTTATTTCTGAGTAAATTTGTATTTATTTAAAACATTTGTATCCCGCCCTATATCATTAAGATCTCAGGGCGGAATGTAGATAAAATCAATTTAAACACTATAAAGCAATAATTTAAACAGCTAAAAGCATATTAAACCATTAAACAAGTGAATACTAATTAAATATGCACAGGATTTCACTAGAATTGCATCATGGTTATGATTTACAGCTAGGAGGATTTAAATGTCTTGGCACAGGTACATCCACCGCCAAAATGTTATCAGCAATACTGGTAATATGGACCAAAGGTTATAAAGGCTGACTGAACTAAGGCTGCCCCTCTTCTTCACTGGCTGGCACCCATTCTTCCACAAAAGGTTGTGCCTGCTACAGCAAAGTGCAAAAGTAATTACTATGTATTTAGCATGATGCCTTAAAATATGCAAGAATAAGCCCACAGATCAGAAAAAGAGACCCTTTCTAGGAAATTGCTAGTTTCAAACATGGTAAGTTAAAAAAAATCTTTACTTTCTTCATAATTTTGTTTCTCCCCAACAACATCCAACTACAAAACCACAGGGCCAGGAGTATCATTACTATACGCATCTTCTCAAAATTAGTGACAGGCCTGAAATGTGCAGGAACAGGTGCTTTAATCACGGAACACAGAAAGCACTGAATCAACCCATGCCAAGGCAGAGAAGCTTCCAACACTACAACATCAGCACTTCAAGTCAACAGTCATACAGCACATTGCTATTTACATTATAGGCCATTCATTTTCTATGTTATCATAGATGTCTACATACTCATATAAAGTTTTGCCTCTCTGGCTCTCCTTCTGCTGGCAAGTCTTTCTTCTGTGATTGACTGCTCTGTCATTAGAGAAGAAAAATCTCATCATCAGATTTGAATACCCCACTGTGGGAAAGATGCTGTTACAAGCGGGGGTGTCAGAACATAATAAATGCAATACAAGCCATCAAAACACATTTGTTGGAATAAAGGTTCCTGTTTAAACAAATCCTGAAACTGTGAAGAGGCAAAAGAATTTGGAAACAAACCCCTCTGTATGAAAATACAGTGCACTCCATAATAGGCAAAAATGTTGGTATATTCTGTATTAACTAACAGCTTAAGAGTGAAAAACAGCAAGGTGATCCACCACAGTCATCTTTTCTCTGACAGACTTCTGAAGCCATCCCATCTAGAAAAATAACTAGGGCTGCAATCCTATGCATATTTACATGGGAATAAGCTCCACTTAATAAAGTGGCACTTACTTCTAAGTAAACAGGCACAGATTGAGTTATAAATCAGTTACAAGAGATAAAGGCCTCGACCCAGCTGTAGCCTGACAATATACCATCAGTGAGTTAATTAGAAGACCAGCACAGCACAGATTTGCATCCAGATGCACGTCTGCACCAGTAATACATACACACAATGCTGCTCATACAGATTGTTACCCTTTCTGGATCGTGTTGTGTAACTGTCTTTATTCAAAATTGACATTGAATATCTTGATTTAGAAAGCAGGGAATCCAGAATTACAAACTCTGGAACTTAGCCTATACTGCAGACCTCATGGCCACAAGATCTGGCCTAATTTTGGAAAGTTTCTTTTTCTTCCCCTATCCCCTGCCTCTTGTACCACCTAGCCTGATGAGTTCTGAAGAACTTGAAAGTCTGCACAATATTTTGTGGCATTTTTGTGGTTCTAATAAAGGTATTGAATAACCATGGATTTTAGACTTTTTTTCCTGACTATGGGATGTTTTACTCATGGACCAGGGTAGCTATCATTTTTCAGTTCCTTAGACAAGTTTCTTATAGAGAGGTTTAAAGCTTGTGCCTGAACAAAAAACATAGCAATTCAACACGGTTGTTTCTACACTCAAGAATGTTTTCAGCATGAAGCGTCAGCACTCTTAAGGTTCAAAAAGTCACCAAAAGGCAGTACAGTAAACAAGGAAGGGCCTTTTATTTGAGAAAGTTCCACTTCCCCCAGTCCAAAGTGTGCCATTTTGAAATGCTTATGTGCTCACACAAGGAAAAGACATGGCTTTGTTCTGAACAGATGAATGCCCTTTCCCTGGGAGAACAAATACAATGCACTCAAGGAGCAACAGTTTGTTCATTTGCCACAGGAAGCAGTCCCACATACCTATTAACATAATCGCATTCACGCCACACACATGGAATCAATCACATTCTTGTACTCCACATTAAATAATCCACTGATTCTAGACTAAGAATGGATTAATCCATGCTGCTCATCACTTGGTGGCTGCAACATCAGTGTGCAAAAAACCACCACAGATGGGACTTCTATTTATAATCTCATATTACCTCAAACCTTTTTCAATGGAGGCAGCTCACACATTGAGCTGTAAATCATCAAGTGATGAAACATTAAGCCAGCCTTCCTCCACCTGGTTTTCTCCAGATTTTTGGACTACAGTTCCCAGCATTTTTGACCATTAGTCATGCTGTCCATAGTTGAGTCTAATCTGGAGGGCACCAGGTTGAGGAAGGCTGCATTAAGTGATAAGCATGGATAGGTGAATCAACCCCAGGGATCTCTAAAACAATAGGATCTCCACTTCACCTGTACGTATGCACTGAAAGAGTGGTACTGTAAGTACAGTAGCGCATTAAAGGTTAAATGGCAAATTGCATTGTATAAACACTGCAAATCATTTTGAAGACAGTTGACAAGATTATCGAGGATCTGCTAGATAAGCCATCTATATGGAAACCCTATTATATCAACCCTGAGATGCACGTGTAGAACACCAGAGAAGTCAAATACTCTCTGATCTTTCAAATGCATACACAGCCACACAAAGCAAGCCATGTGCACAAACTACGCATACCCAGCCCAAACCATATTTAAGATTAACATTCATTAACCCCTTTCACTCATGCACTATAACGCCACCTAATCCGCCCATGATTAATTTTAAACCTCTCTCCCCCAACCCCAACCCCCAATAGCGAAAATCCCCAGGAATCAGTAAGCAGAAGAGTAAATGGCCCCAAACCCAAATATCAATCAAACATAAGAGCAGCGAGGGAGCATCCATAATGGAATCCCCCCGCCCTCGCCATCGTGGCAGAATGGCCGCCCTCCCCGGGCCCTTGGCCTCCATGCTTTCTGCCCCTCTCATCAGGTTATCGCTAGGAAATCCTTGGCTTGGTGAGCTTGGGACCTTCCTCCTAACTCATGCCAGCTTGCTTCACCCACCTCCCTCCGTCTTCCCCTCATGGTTCCACCACGGGGTAGGGGACAGAGCGAAAGGCGCCCCGCACCCCCACATGTATATACACACACGGTCCCCTCAGTGGGCGATACACAGCCACGGCGCCCCTCTCCCTTCGCATTCAGTCCCTTTCTATGCCGCCACGTGGAGCACCATAAGCTCCTCGGCGGGCGAGCAGGCGCTGTGAGGAGGACGTGCCACCCCGCCGGCCTCACAGGCAAAGCCATACCTGTCGCAAACAGCGAGCCTGGTCCGAGGCGGCTTCTTTTCTTTTCTTGGCCCCCACTTTCTCTCTCCCCCCCTCTCCTTCTGGCTGGCTCGCCCGCCCGCTCGCCTGCCCGCTCGCCTGCCTTCCCTTCAGACACTCCGACACTCGACTCCGAGCCGCTCCCGCCCCCTCACGCACTATAACGGGACAGGCGGGGCGGAGCTGAGGCGGGGAAAGGGCGGGCTTTTGTGGTCAGAGTTTATGGACCACCGGGTATCCCGCCCGTCCCCCGGGAAGCAGGGGCTGCTCTTATTGGAGAGAGGCGCCTTTGTGGGAGAGAGAGCGCGTGCCTGAGGGAGCCTTTGTGGCGGGGCGCTCCTTCTGAGGGAAGGCGGGAAACGGTTCCCCCGAGAGAGGGGCGGGGGCTGAAGTGGAGATGGAGTTTTCTGCACGTAGCGAAAGGCCACCAGGAGGTGGGGATTCGCTCGCCAGAAGCAGAGAGGAAAGTAGCGGGGCGGGGGGAGGGGAGGAGTGATGCTCCTCTCTCTGGCCGAGTCCCTCTCAGTCCTCTTCGTGGCCGCTTTTGTCCTCCTCAGACTGGCCTGGGGCAGGCGCCCCCTTTTAATTTCCTTCTAGAAGAGGTACCGACCCTCCATCCGCTCCTGCCCCAGCGTATGACGCGGAGGCGCCTGCCATTCCCCCGCTCTCTCCCAGATGTATGGGTGCTGAGTGGCAAAAGTGGTGAGGTACTTTTTGTATGCTCAGGAACACGCACGCTCTCTTTCATATTTTGTCAGGAGTCAGCTCTAGCGCTGAAAACGCTTCTTGGGATAAGCCCTGCCTCAAATTACTTTCCCCCGACCCCTTCTTGGCCTTTAAAACTAGGCCAAGCAGTTAGCCCCCCCCCCCCCATAGAGGCACTCCTTAGCATATTTCTCTGTGTTTGTGGCTGCTGGACACATAGGACAGAGGAATGCCTGATTCCAGCACAGTTAAATGCTCATAAATTGTGTCCCCTTTTCACTCAACATCCATGTCCTCTCCAAACATTTAAGCTACAATTTTAAATGTGCCTACTAGGGGGGTAAACCCCATTGAACACAGTGGGACTTACCCCCTGAGTAAACATTGCTTATAATTGCTCTATTAGTCACTTACACTAAGAACATATGAGCCCTGCTGAATCAGACCAAAGTCCAGAATGCTGAAGCTGGGAAAACAAAGTAAAGAATATCACTGAAGGTGGGGCATAGGAGGGAACAACCTTTAAGAGGTGGATATTGTTACGTTTGGGTGGGATCTTTATAAGAAGTTCCTTAGGCAGCAAGATCTCTAAATTAGATAGTTTGGGATGCTTGGGCTCTAAAAGAAGGGAATATACTTTAGGGTTGATAGTGGGAGGGGAATAGGAAATGAGTCTGTCATTGAGAGGAATGTGAGAATCATCTTTGGGGTTCAGTTTTCTGGGAAGGTGTCATTTCTCTGCAATGTCCACCTGCCATGCAGACACACACATTTACTACATGGAGATCAGTCAAGCAGTGGTACTGCCATAGAGTGGTGGAACTCAGTCACAAGATTTGCTGTGGAAATAATCATTGGATATTTGCAAGCAACCAGTGCTGCAATCCCCTTCATGGATCACTGCCTTGTTGTGGCGAAGGGGCTTGCGTAACTCAGTGAAGCCATAAGCTATGCCGTGCAGGGCCACCCAAGACGGACAGGTCATGGCAGAGAGTTCTGACAAAATGTGGTCCACTGGAGAAGGAAATGGCAACCCACTCCAGTATTCTTGCCAAGATAACCCCATGGAACGTATCACAAGGCTAAAAGATATGATGCCGGAAGATGAGCCCCTCAGGTCGGAAGGTGTCCAATATACTACTGGGGAAGAGCAGAGGGAATTTTCAAGTAGCACCAGAAAGAGTGAAGCGACTGGGCCAAGGCCGAAAGGGCACTCAGCTGTGGATGTGTCTGGTGGTGAAAAGAAAGTCCGATACTGTAAAGAACAATATTGTTTAGGAACCTGGAATGTCAGATCAATGAATCAAGGTAAGCTGGAGGTGGTCAAACATGAGATGGCAAAATTGAACATCGACATCTTGGGAATCAGCAAACTAAAATGGACAAGCATGGGCGAATTTAATTCAGGTGACCATCATATCTACTACTGTGGGCAAGAATCCCTTAGAAGAAATGGAGTAGCACTCATTGTCAACAAAAGGGTGGGAAAAACAGTACTGGGGTACAATCTTAAAAACGATAGAATGATCTCAGTACGAATCCAAGGCAAACCATTCAACATCACAGTAATTCAAGTCTATGCCCCAACCACTGAGGCCGAAGAATTTATTTATTTATTTATTGCATTTATACCCCGCCTTTTTTCCTCTTGCAAGGAACCCAAGGCAGCTTACATTATCCTCCTCTTCTCCATTTTATCCTCATAACAACAACCCTGTGAGGTGGGTTGGGCTGAGAGTCTGTGACTGGCCCAAAGTCACCCAGTGAGCTTCCATGGCCGAGTGGGGACTAGAACCCGGATCTCCCAGCTCCTAGTCCAACACTTTTGCCAGTACACCACGCTGGTTCTATGATCAGTTCTATGAAGACCTACAACACCTTCTAGAACTAACACCAAAAAAAGATGTCCTCTTCATCATAGGCAATTGGAATGCTAAAGTAGGAAGTCAAGAAATCACCAGGATAACAGGCAAGCATGGCCTTGGTGTACAAAATGAAGCAGGACAAAGGCTAATAGAGTTTTGCCAAGAAAACATGCTGATCATAGCAAACACACTTTTCCAACAGCACAAGAGGCGACTCTACACATGGACATCACCAGATGGTCAATATCGAAATCAGATTGATTATGTCCTTTGCAGCCAAAGATGGAGAAGCTCTATACAGTCAGTAAAAACAAGACCTGGAGCTGACTGTGGCTCAGATCATGAGCTGCTTCTTGCAAAATGTTGGCTTAAAATGAAGAACGTAGGGCAAACCACTAAACCATTCAGGTATGACCTAAATCATATCCCTGATGAATATACAGTGGAGGTGAGGAATAGATTTCAGGGATTAGACCTGATAGACAAAGTGCCTGAGGAACTATGGACAGAGGTCTGTAACATTGTTCAGGAGGCAGCAACTCAATCCATCCCAAAGAAAAAGAAATGCAAGAAAGCAAAGTGGCTGTCTGGTAAGGCTTTACAAGTAGCTGAGGAAAGAAGGGAGGAGAAAAACAAGGGAGAAAGGGGAAGATATATCCAACTGAACACAGATTTCCAGAGAATAGCAAGGAGAGACAAGAAGGCCTTCTTAAATGAACAGTGCAAGGAAATCGAGGAAAACAATAGAATGGGAAAGACTAGAGATCTCTTCAAGAAAATCGGAGATCTCAAGGGAACGTTTTGTGCAAAGACAGGCATGATAAAGGACAAAGAAGGCAGGGACCTAAAAGAAGCAGATGAGATTAAGGAGAGGTGGAAAGAATACACAGAAGAACTATACAGGAAAGATCTGAATGTCCCTGATAGCCATGATAGTGCGGTCACTGAACTTGAGCCGGACATACTCGAGAGTGAAGTGAAGTGGGCCTTAGGAAGCATTACTAACAACAAAGCTAGTGGAGATGACAGCCAGCTAAGCTATTTAAAATCCTAAAAGATGACGCTGTTAAAGTGCTGCACTCAATATGCCAACAAATTTGGAACACTCAACAGTGGCTACAAGACTGGAAAAGGTCAGTTTACATTCCAATTCCAAAGAAGGGCAACGCCAAAGAGTGTTCAAACTACCACACAATTACGCTCATTTCACATGCCAGCAAGGTGATGCTCAAAATCCTACAAGCTAGGCTTCAGCAGTATGCGAACCGAGAACTACCGGAAGTACAAGCGGGGTTTCGAAGAGGCAGAGGAACTAGAGGTCAAATCGCCAACATTCGCTGGATCATGGAGAAAGCAAGAGAATTCCAGAAAAACGTCTATTTCTGCTTCATTGACTACGCTAAAGCCTTTGATTGTGTGGATCACAACAAACTCTGGCAAATTCTGAAAGAGATGGGGGTACCAGACCACCTTACCTGTCTCCTGAGAAACCTGTACGAGGTTCAAGAAGTAACCGTAAGAACCAGACATGGAACAACCGATTTGTTCAAAATTGGGAAAGGAGTACAACAAGGCTGCATATTGTCGCCCTGCTTATTTAACTTATATGCAGAGTACATCATGAGAAACGCCGGGTTGGATGAATCACAGGTCAGAATTAAGATTGCCGGCAGAATTATCAGCAACCTCCGATATGCAGACGATACCACCCTAATGGCAGAAAGCGAAGAGGATCTCAAGAGCCTCTTGTTGAGGGTGAAAGAGGAGAGTGCAGAAGCTGGTTTGAAACTCAACATTAAAAAAATGAAGATCATGGCATCTGGCCCCATCACTTCCTGGCATATAGAAGGGGAAGAAATGGAAGCAGTGACAGATTTTATTTTCTTGGGCTCCAAGATCACCGCAGACGGTGACTGTAGCCATGAAATTAAAAGATGCTTGCTCTTTGGGAGGAAAGCTATGGCAAAGCTAGACAGCATAGTAAGAAGCAGAGACATCACCATGCCGACAAAGGTCCGCATAATCAAAGCTATGGTTTTCCCAGTAGTAACGTATGGCTGTGAGAGCTGGACTATAAGGAAGGCTGAGCACCGAAGTACTGATGCTTTCAAACTATGGTGCTGGAGAAGACTCTTACGAGTCCCCTGGACTGCAAGGAGGTTACATCAGTCAATCCTAAAGGAAATCAACCCTGAGTGCTCATTGGAAGGACAGATGCTGAAGCTCAAATATTTTGGCCACCTAATGCGAAGAGAAAACTCTCTGGAAAAGACCCTGATGCTGGGAAAGACTGAAGGCAAAAGGAGAAGGGGACAGCAGAGGATGAGATGGCTAGATGGCATCACTGATGCAATGAATATGGACTTGAGCATGCTCCGGGAGAGAGCGCAGGACAGGAAGGCCTGGCATGCGATGGTCCATGGGGTCACGAAGAGTCGGACATGACTGAACGACTGAACAACAATGCTGCAATCCTATACTCATTTACCTCTGAGTAAATATGCATAGGATTGCATTCCAAATTATTGTGGAGGTGGTGTTGCTGCATGGGATGAAGGGAAGTGGTCAAAAAGGAAAGCCATGTTTGTGCCTAAATAAGGCAGACAGTTGCCAAAGTGAGGCCATCACTCCATGCCCCAGTCATTGATTGGCTGTAGCCTGTGCTGTTCTTTAGTGCCATGTGGGTCCCTTTTAGTGCTAGTCTATCTGGCTTGGAGCCCTGGATTCCATGAATGGGGCTGAAAGTCAAGGGGGCATGTCATATTATTAGCGCCAGAGAATGGTCCTATTATGGGTCTTTCTTGTAGGGAGAATGTAGCTCTCTGAAGCGGGAGGCTTGAGTTCTAGTTTTGCAATGACTCCCTTTTTCATCTAAACACATTGTTACCAGAAGAACAGACAAAAGTTCTGTTGCTTGCCTTGTAGAGGCCACCTCAGCATTTCTGAGGGGCAGGAATCAAATGTATATCTCCTGTTTCCTGTTGCAGCAAACTTTCCAATTGAGATGTGCACATGGTAACAATATATCTTCTTAAGCTAAGGAGAAAAAGAAAAATATGGTTTGAAAATGAATATATGTTATTATAAATAATACAGATATATAACATAAAAATTTATATAATATAAATAATAATAAAGATATCTACACTGAGTTAGATCTAGATTTAGTTATACGTAGATAGATCCATTGAAATCAATGGAACTTAAATTAGTCTTTAACTTAACTTTCATTGATTTCATTTGGTCACCTCTAAGTATGACTAAGTCTGGATCCAGCCCAGTATAAAACTGGACAAAATATACTTAAGACCAAGGAGAAAAAGGAAAATACAATGTGTAAAAATTAAAAATGAATATTTATAAATACTTTTATGAATATTGGCACCACAGCGGGACTCAAACTCTTGTTCTGGAAACTAGTGACCTTCTTCTATCATCAAGACTTCTGAGTTAGGGAAGTTTGTAATGGGAGAGGAACTGTGGACTTTTTGGGCAGCCTGCTTGAGCATTGTATATGAAAGAGGATATAGAATGAGTTGAATTATGTCATCTTGGTATTCCTGCTATCACCGTATTTGATTGGTGCCTTCCATTTATGGCTAATGTTGGGTTGTCATCAGTAATCATTATTGTGATTGATGGGTAGCAATGATGTTGCCGGGGAGTCTGTGGGATTTGCTGCTGTTGCTATGTGAGCTCTTGTATCTACTTCTGTTATTTTGACTTCATGGCTGGGGAAAGCATAATATCCAAATCACTTTACAATAATATTATATTATGAGATGATAATAGCCTGACATAGTGGCAGCTGCTGTAGCTATACTATGGGATCAGACTGACTAACTGTAACATTAAAAGTCGGCATGAAAGGACAGCTTTTTCTGGATTTTAACTTTAGTTTAAACTCTGCTGCAGGTTTTCAAGCTCATAAGATGTTTGTCACAGCCATAATCCACAGCTGGGCAATACCTTTCTTAAACTGAGAAAAGGATATTATGTCTGACCACTAGATATGTTTAACACCTGTGCTTGAACTCTTCGGTTGTTTGAAATATTGCAGCTATGTTTAAATAACAAGCACTGATCTAGTCAAAGATGCTATTTTTTATTCTTTTCAGGGGATCAAATATCCTAAGGCTTCCTCTTAATTTTATCATTTTTCAGACAGTTAAGGAAACAGTTAATCAGGGTCACCAAATCCACCACTTCAGAGGTAGGCAACATGGTGCTCATGGACCCCCAGATGCATTTCTTGGTGCCCACCAAGGTGCCCTACCCCTCCCACTTAAAAAAACAAACACACATTTTTTTACTGGCAGCAGAGATTGCTGTGAAATAGCCTTTTGTTGGTGCTGAAAACTGTGGGTTCAAAGTTGTTCAGTGTGTTGAGGCTCAGCCTCCACCTTGTTCTCAATCATTTGTCATTTGCCACACCTCTCATAGAATCATAGGGTTGGAAGGGGTTTACAAGGCCATCGAGTCCAACCCCCTGCTCAATGCAGGAATCCAAGTCAGAGCATCCCTAACAGATGGCTGTCCAGCCTCGTCTTGAATGCCTCCAGTGTGGGAGAGCCCACCACCTCCCTAGGTAATTGGTTCCATGGCAGCCACTTTGTGGTGGTGCCCAGGACAGTTTCTCAAATTGCCAAATGTAAATGAATTTTTAAAAATGTTACAACCACTGGTTACAACAAAAATATGTAAACAAAAATACAATAAAAACACATCAAAGAACAAGAGTTCATAATCAATAAAATTTAACACTCCTCATAGAAAGTAGAAAATTAACTCAAAATTTAGTTTATAAAAAAGCAAAATCCACAACTACCAATAAAATAATAGCTCACATATATATGCAACGATCATAATCCATCTTCTGTAACAGCTGTTGCAAGTTATGCCATATGCAATAACTTACTGCACAATTTAAACAGTAAGGTTAAATAATTTTATTGTATACTATATATATTATGTTTGCCATATCTCTGCTGCACCAGTAGTAAGGTTTCATTAAGCATTTCTCCCTATACTAGGCCAATTTTTTAACTTTTCATCCACCTATATAGTAACAGCCTCATCCTATGCATATTTGCGCAGATGTAAATCACAGATCACTGTATCCAACGGTCCTTACAGTTACAGGTAAGCGTTATTTGTCTAAGAAACACAGTGTAAAATGTATTTTTGGGATGCATTACAATGACTGTCAAAGGACTGTTTGCTGTGTGCTTTCTCTTCATTTTTGATTCACCTGTCATTGTAACCTGAAATTAGATGAAACAGACTCATTTTGCCTTTTCCAAAGGACAAATGTTTAATATCAAGTGATTTGTAATATCTGGAGAATGGAACAGGGAACAAAAGTAGTTAAGCAGTGACACTAAACAGATGGGAGATGCATCTTCTGCCACATCTAAGGGAAAAGTCATCTCTGTGATAACTCAAGGTACACTTCATAAATGTTAAGTTAATGATGTTGAGAAGTGAAAACAGGGCCTTGTACATTGGATAATAACACAATTATTCTAATCCAAGGATTAGAACCATTTCACTCATCCTCCACTTTTAACATGCCACTAAATATAGATGTAAAAACTGGTGGGTTGACCAAGTTTCTTCTAAATGTTTTATAGAGATTTAACCCATTAATATATCTTTTATTTCTCAATACTGATTTTGAAAACCTTCAAAAACTTTTGTCTAAGCCTTTTCTGACAGGTTTGTGCTAGTTTTGGGCCATTAAGATCAGGCAATTACAGGCCTTTAATATTAAATATAATATGAATATCTGACAAAGGGATATAAATCCAGATACATATGCCACAAACCCTATAGTTACTAATTTTGTTTGTTATTAACAGGGGACCCTAATATCTGGTGGTGAGTTAGATTAGGAAAAAGAGGTGGTGGGACTGGATTTGAGTCTCAGAGGACCTGGAGTCTTCCATAGGGTTGCATTCTAACAAACAATCTCAAGTTAGCAGCAAGTAAAGGGGATGTGCATTCTATTAATGGTTTATTGATGGTCCTGGACTAAGTCACTCTACATCTCTCTGTTTTCCCACTTCATTTAAACAAATACATAAAATTCATTTGTAATATTTGCCATCCACCACCTTAAAGACTAACAAATTTATTCTGGCACAAGCTTTTATGGATATTGTCCACTTCATCAGTGTCCATGAAAGCTTATGCCAGAATAAATGTGTTAGTCTTTAAGGTGCCATAAGACTCCTTGTTGTTTTCGCAGCAACAGACTAACACAGCTACCCTCTGGAAATTATGTGAGATAGTAACCAAAGCATCTAAACAGCATGACCAGTATATACAAAAACTAATGAAGTGTGTACACAGAAATGATCAGCATACAAATTCATTCGGCTTTTAAAGAAAAGTTATGTTAAATAATGGAACCTGCAGCATTGAAATGCAACCAGTATTTGAGGTGAAAAATGATCACCAGCATATCCATTCCGGAATTTACACACCTACACAGTGGTGCAGCTAGGGCTGGACCTTGAGGCTATTGTTTCAGGCCCAACAGCCTGTCGTTCAGTCATGTCCGACTCTTCATGACCCCATGGACCATAGCACGCCAGGCCTTCCTGTCCTGCGCTCTCTCCCAGAGCGTGCTCAAGTTCATATTCATTGCATCGGTGATGCTATCTAGCCATCTCATCCTCTGCTGTCCCCTTCTCCTTTTGCCTTCAGTCTTTCCCAGCATCAGGGTCTTTTCCAGAGAGTTTTCTCTTCGCATTAGGTGGCCAAAATATTTGAGCTTCAGTTTCAATATCTGTCCTTCCAATGAGAACTCAGGGTTGATTTCCTTTAGGATGGACTGATTTGACCTCCTTGCAGTCCAGGGGACTCGTAAGAGTCTTCTCCAGCACCACAGTTCAAATGCATCAATTCTTCGGCGCTCAGCCTTCCTTATAGTCCAGCTCTCACAGCCATACGTTACTACTGGGAAAACCATAGCTTTGATTAGACGGACCTTTGTCGGCAAGGTGATGTCTCTGCTTCTTACTGTGCTGTCTAGGTTTGCCATAGCTTTCCTCCCAAGGAGCAAGTGTCTTTTAATTTCATGGCTACAGTCACCGTCTGCGGTGATCTTGGAGCCCAAGAAAATAAAATCTGTCACTGCTTCCATTTCTTCCCGTTCTATATGCTAGGAAGTGATGGGGCCAAATGCCATGATCTTAGTTTTTTTAATGTTGAGTTTCAAACCAGCTTTTGCACTCTCCTCTTTCACCCTCAACAAGAGGCTCTTTAGATCCTCTTCGCTTTCTGCCATTAGGGTGGTATCGTCTGCATATCGGAGGTTGCTGATAATTCTGCCGGCAATCTTAATTCCGACCTGCGATTCATCCAACCCGGTGTTTCTCATGATGTACTCTGCATATAAGTTAAATAAGCAGGGTGACAATATGCAGCCTTGTCGTACTCCTTTCCCAATTTTG
The DNA here is from genome assembly GCF_057233095.1 of Heloderma suspectum. NCBI lineage: Eukaryota > Metazoa > Chordata > Lepidosauria > Squamata > Helodermatidae > Heloderma > Heloderma suspectum. The sequence continues at coordinate 260,339,562 of NC_139461.1, forward strand.
AACCAATCGGTTGTTCCATGTCTGGTTCCTACTGTTGCTTCTTGACCCTCGTACAGGTTTCTCAGGAGACAGGTAAGGTGGTCTGGTACTCCCATCACTTTAAGAATTTGCCAGAGTTTGTTGTGATCCACACAATCAAAGGCTTTAGCTTAGTCAATGAAGCAGAAATAGACGTTTTTCTGGAATTCTCTTGCTTTCTCCATGATCCAGCGAATGTTGGCAATTTGATCTCTAGTTCCTCTGCCTCTTTGAAACCCCGCTTGTACTTCCGGTAGTTCTCGGTTCGCATACTACTGAAGCCTAGCTTGTAGGATTTTGAGCATCACCTTGCTGGCATGTGAAATCAGCGCAATTGTGCGGTAGTTTGAACACTCTTTGGCGTTGCCCTTCTTTGGAATTGGAATGTAAACTGACCTTTTCCAGTCTTGCGGCCACTGTTGAGTGTTCCAAATTTGTTGGCATATTGAGTGCAGCACTTTAACAGCATAATCTTTTAGGATTTTAAATAGCTCAGCTGGAATACTGTCATCTCCACTAGCTTTGTTGTTACTAATGCTTCCTAAGGCCCACTTGACTTCACTCTCGAGGATGTCTGGCTCAAGTTCAGTGAGCACACTGTCATGGCTATCAGGGACATTCAGATCTTTCCTGTATAGTTCTTCTGTGTATTCTTTCCACCTCTTCTTAATCTCATCTGCTTCTGTTAGGTCCCTGCTTTCTTTGTCCTTTATCATGCCTGTCTTTGCACAAAACGTTCCCTTGAGATCTCCGATTTTTTGAAACAGCCTAGGGGCCCCCAAATGACCATCCAGAGAGGACCAGGCGATGGGGGCAGTGGCAAACAGGCCCAGTGTCAACACCTCTGTTAGTATTAGCATGCCGTGGCCGATGTTATCTTGGCATTTTTTCTTTATTCTTATTTTTAAAAACAATTTATACTCAGGAGGCAACCAGCCAGGCATGTACATTTTTACAGATGTTCATTTTATTAGTTTTACTTTAAAATATATAATCCTTTTCTATAACAAAATGCTGCATATTCGCAAATAAATGTGTTTAGCATCAGGGCAGCAGAAGCAAACTTCGATTTTATTATCATGATGGTGCTATGATGTCAGTGAGTTTAAAAAGCAACATAGCACATGCTCAGAGTATTTCTTTTTAATTGAGATTGACAAACAGTTTTAATTTTTTTGCTCTGACATAGCAGGAATGTAGAAGCACTTATAATGCATGGAATGGTGGTGTAGAGGGGTAGAAAATAAATGTTAATTGTGTGCTTCACAAGTATAGCCGTCCAAATACATGGCCATCTAAAACCGCCCCGACCGCCCCCCCATCCGACCCCTGCAAGACCATTATGTACATGGTCTAAAATTTCCTAGCTGTATCACTGTACATACATGAATGCACAAACCAGATTCCTCAGATTATAAATTCATTAATTTAAATTTGGATTAGAGATATTGTTCCTGGCTCTTGTGCAAATTGTTATGGTGCTTAAGCAGACACAAATGGTCAAGAGCTTGGTTGCAGATTTAATTTTAATCCCTTGAGGGGGGGGGTTCCTTTTAAGGGAAAACAGGATCTTTCTCAAGTTATTTGCCAAAAAAGCTGAATTTTAAAGGTACCTACTGCAACAGTCTTATTAAGTTTGCTTTACTGATCATTACATATGTTCCATATCATGCACAAGGGAACCCTTCTGCACCCAAAACAGTATGGAAAGAGGGTGCAGAATAATTCACTCATTATAAATGTAACAAAGATTTTTGCCACCCTATCATTCACTTTAATATCCAACAGAGCTAGTTTTGATAACTGGTATTAAAAATTGAGACCACATATTTACCCTGAGCGCCTATGCTCTACTTCCTAAGAACCATTTTCAGATTTATGTGGTAATTGTGTATGTCACAGATACATTGGTGGTATACCAGCTTTTTGTGTTGCAAACTCATAAACAGTGGAGGGCAAATTTGCATTCTTAAACAAGCAGTAGACACATGCTCGAAACCCAATGCTTCCAGACACATGAACTGAATTTTTAGGAACATGGATCTGCCCTTCGCATTTTACATGTTTATTGCAATGAACACTGCTGTAGCCACAGCAAGCACGATTGCTACATAACCTTAGACATCTTTGGATGGGAAGGTATTGTATACATTCACTAAAATAAATACATTAAAAACAGGAGTGTTGTGAGGATAAAATGGGGAGGGTAGAGAACCACGTACATTGCTCTGAGCACCTTGAAGGAAAGATGGAATAAAAACATGTAATTAATAGACTATAAAGCTGGTCAGGAGAAAAGCAAAAGAAGGAAGCATGTTCCTCTGAGATAACCAACCCTGTTTCCATGCCTAGAAAGCAGGGGAGGCAGGAGGAGCAACACCTGGACTTAAAGTTAATCTTTAAATGCCTTGCCTCCACATAGGTGAAGTCTTCAAATTTGTAAATGTTTCACCTCAGAGGAACAATACATCCAGTTTATCAAACCACAGACATAAAAAAAGTTCTGAACTAATAATTACTTTGACTTGAGACGGGACTTCCTTGTTGCTTTTAATCCCATGTCAGTTACTCAAAGGAAACAATGGAGAAATGGGGGACTTTATTGTACCTGTTATTTGGCAACAGTATGCCTTGACCCCCAGCCTAAAAAATAGAAGCCAAGAGAAAAGTTCATGCTCTTTCAAACTCAGTTCTTTTTGTGTGGGAAAAATGTGCTTGCTTGCTTTCTTAAACATTGGGCCACCAATGTTTCTTGCGCTAGGAGAGAAATAAACTGTTTAGTATCCCCCCCCCCCACTCACAATGTAGATGAGGACTAGGGTGACACTGAGATATCATTTCTATAGTGTGAATTGCATAGAGATATAGTGTTATCACCCCCATGTTTCAGGTGGGGGCTGAGACTGGGAAAGAGTGGTATACAAGAACCCTGCAGTGTAGTTCAGTGTTATTATTTCCACATTTCAAGTTGGAGGAGGAGAAGCTGAAGCTAAGCGGTTTACAAACCTCCCATTTTGTAGTCTGTTGTTATTATCTGCATATTGTATATTTGTGTTTGAAACATAACCCATGGATTATGATCTTCACATTTTGGATGGGAGCTGAGGTTGATAGATGCTGGCTTATAGCTACTCTCTAATAAAGACTTCAAAAATGGTCACCTACTCAATTGTTATTGGCAAAATATGTCACAGAATACTGCAGTATTTCCCAGTACACACGTGGTATCAAGATACAATTATATAGGCTATACAAATCTCATTACCAGTGTTTGTTGTTCAGTTAAGTCATGTCCGACTCTTCGTGACCCCATGGACCATAGCGTGCCAGGCCTTTCTGTCCTCCGCTCTCTACCGGAGTGTGCTCAAGTTCAACATTAACAGTGTACATGTGCCTAAAGCATCTGAAATCATCAGTCGCATTAAAAATGGACACTTCATCAAAAGTTGGGCTGGATGCAGACCAATAAACTGAAACTGAATTCTGGCAAGACAGAAGCCCTGTGGGTGAGTGGTTCTCAAGTCCAGAAGCTAGGCTCATTCCCTGTTCTGGATGGGGTTGCACTCCCTCTGAAAGAAAAGGTTCATTGTATGGGTGTACTCCTAGATCCATCATTATTGCTGGAGGCCCAAGTGGCAGCTGCAGCTCTGAGTGCCTCACTAGCTACAGCCTCTCCTGGACAGTATGGATCGCTTGGCCATGGAGGTACAGGCACTAGTAACCTCAAGACTGGATTTACTGCAATGCGGTCTATGTGGGGCTGCTCTTGAGGCTGGTCTGGAAGCTGGAGCTTGTGCAGAATGCAGCAGCTCGGCTATTGTCAGGATCTTCCCCTTTTCAGCATGTAAATCCTTTGCTGAAGGAACTGCACTAGCTCCCTGTTTGCTACAGGGCCAGCTTTAAGGTTTTAGTACTAGTGTACAAAGCCCTAAACAACTTAGGACCAGTAAACGTGAGAGAGCGCCTTCTTCTTTACCAACCTGCCTGGTCACTGAGGTCATCAGAGGGTATGTCCCTGGTGGTTTCACATGGGATGGTTGGAGTCCACCAGGAAAAGAGCCTTCAGCGTGGTGGCCCCCTTCCTGTGGAACGCCCTGCCTTTGGAGATCGGGCAGGCACCAACGTTGTGTTGCTTTCAACACCTCCTGAACACATTGTTATTTTGAGAGGCCTTCCCTGAGTGATCAGCCGTGGTTTATTAAGTTCAGAATCTGTTCTTTTAAAATGTTATAATTGTTTTAATTATGGGGTTTTATTCTTCTATCTTGTTATTCACCACTCCAAAATCTTTGATGTGGACCTGTATATAAATAAATAACAAAAAGGTATCCTACAAAAACACACCTCAGCTTGCAGTAAAGTTTAATATAGTTACATTATCCCTTCAACTTCTTGAAAGCCAGCACTTAATTGAACAGAGATGTCTTGTGCTCCATTCACTTGCATGCCTTTCAGTGTAAAATTCAGGTCCCAAATAAAGCAGAAACCCAGGAACATGTCATGTGTTCTTAATTTTCTAACTCTGTGTTCAGATGTGTTTATTAAATTAGTTAATAAACAGTGATTTGATTAGAGAGTTGTGGTAGATACTTCCAGCTAATTTGTTTATTTACCAGATGATAAAGGTTCACTATCCTAAGAGGTTAACTGCAGGGCAATAAACTTGCTGGATTGTTCAGAAATCCATTATCAGAATAAAATGTTCTTTACTGATTAAAAAACAACAACACCCAAATATTTTATTGACAGTTAATCTTCATTACATCCCTCCCAAGTGCTGCATTAATAGTCAAGTTATAGCTAACAGCCCAGACCTTTTTTCTATTGTGTCTTCTACTTACTATCAGTTTCACAAACATTTCCTTGTTCAAGAGGAAGCCCGTCCTTGCTAAGATCTTATCACAAAATGGCCCTTAAGTCTCTGTATCCACATACTGATGTCTCCAGTTTCTGTTTTATCAGGTACCTTTATGTCAGTGCCTGTCAGCTAGACACAAAACAGTTTTTCTGTCCCTTCAGGCTGATAAGACTTAATATCTACTGGACAGTTAATTCATAATTCAAATTCTTTGTACATAGGTGGGGCAACTAAAATATAGGATGGAAGAAAAAGAACTACGTGAGAAACAACAAGTTCATCCAGCCCTAAGGAATTCCTCTTCTCTCAGGTGCTCCTAATCTCTTTGCACAGTGCTCTTCAGCAACGGAAAACAATCCATAAAAAATTGCAACTGCTGAGCTGAAACAGGCATGTTTTGTGTACATTTTTTGCCCCTATGTTTTGAACCCCTCATTTTCAGAATTTTTTTTTTTTTGTATCCTTTTGCAGTAGTATACAAAAGAGGGTGGATGTCTGGGGGTGAGGGAGAAGGTATGTGTCCTTGTTGCTAAGGCAACCCAGCCAATGCTCCCTTGCCCCAGTCAAGTTGTGCATTGTTTAATAGTTGGGACAGAATGTGAGTAGGGATGTGAATTTGGATTGAAAGTAATGTAGTGTGGATGGACAACCAGAAGCACATCCAGATTCATTTATCACTTCTTTCAATGTGATACTTCCAACTAGACATGTGTAAGTATATGTAGCTAGAGCTGAATTGGGCTGAAAGTCTTGCCACTCAGTGTTGGCATGCAATGAAATTTACTATCAAGACAATTGATTACACTCGCAGTACATAGAATTAAACTTCCGAACTGTGGCAAACCATCAAATAACATCTCAGATTTTTAAATATCTCAAATGATTACTGGGCAATGCCCAATGTTGCCCGCATGTCAGTGGGACCCACTGCTATCTAGCACTTCCTAAAGCAACCCATTTCCTGAAGCATTCATTTCCAGAATAGACAGCGGAACTAGCAGAAGGGAGCTCCACTTGCCTAGCCCTTTCCAGAAATGAGTGTTCCAGCTTGTTTCCTGGGTTGCTCTAGGAAGCGCTAGTTTCCTATAGCACTAGTGGTGGATCCTGCTGGCACAACACAAACAGCAGTAGCGCAGTAGCAGCATTGAATACTGCCCACTGTATTATGATATTAAAGATAGCTGATTAGACTGTGGCACTTTGAGTGCCATTTTTGGTTGAAAGGTGGGGTACAAATCAAATAAATAAATACAGTAAACGCCATTGAGCACAGTGAAACTTCTAAGTAAAATACACAGACATACACCGCACATCAGCCATTTGGGATTATATGTTTAGCCTTGGGCCTTTCTATTATTCTTATATTTGAGCTTTCTAAAGGTAGAAAGCTATTTGACTTATCTGCCTTATCTATATAGGCACAGCTGCACCTATAAAATTTTGCTGGGTTTTTGTTGGGGTTTATCATGTGTTTGTTAGCCATTAAAGCAGGGACTCGTCTACTCTTGTTATTTAGTATTTAGGAGTATTTCAAGTGCTTAATAAATAAGAACAAAGTCACTGTGAACTTACAATCATAAATCAGCTGTCACAGAGATAACCCCCATGTCACAGGGATACGTGATAACCATCTATTTGATCTTGTCTGCCCCTTATCATTTGATCTCATTGAGAATTCAAGTTAAAATGCATTCGGTGTTTCTTAAGTTGAAATAAGTAATTGGTGGTAGAGTGAGGATCTAATGGTATCCTCATTTTTATAGCCGGGTACCTCTGCTTACACACAGGACTTGTTTGTATATTTGTTTTTAGCATGCACCTGTATCATACGTACCATAAACAAAATGGGCAACACTTACAAACATATACTTTAAGCAGATGTTTCAAATAGTTACATGCTTCAGGGCAATACAAATTGGATGCATCTCTCCAAAGCTTGTGTCCTTAATGGAAGACATGTGTCTTCTGGGCCATATTAACAGAAGAAGTGGATAGTGCTTTGACCAAATCCACCCAGTCATAGCTGAGTCTTGTATCTATTTCTCCTCAATGCAAGTCTCTTGTGTAATCAATTAGACCACACTAGCATTTGTTGTTTCTCATTTTCTAAAATATCGAGTGAATGTAGGATGTGAGGTCTTACCAATTTTGCACATACTGTGCCTTGCATAAGTACTCTCACACACATCCTTTGACTTTTCCATATTTTGTTGTGTTACAACATGGAATGAAAAGGGATTTAATTAGGATTTCTTGTCAATGATCTACACAAAATAGTCCATAATGTCAACGTGGGGGGAAAACTCTACATGTTTTACAAAATGATTTACAAATAAAAAATGGAAAAGTCTGGATTGCGTAGGTATTTGCCCCCTTTGTGGTGACACCCATAAATAAGCTCTGGTGCAGCCAACTGCCTCTAGAAGTCACATAATTAGGTGAATGGAGTTCACCTGTGTGCAATTCAAGTGTCACATGATCTCAGATTAAATACACCTGTTTCTGGAAGGCCCCAGAGTTTGTTGGAGAGCATATCTGAACAAACAGCATCATAAAGACCAAGGAGCTATCAAAACAAGTCCCTTTGTGCCACAATAAAATATTCTGCACCTTCAAAGTGTTAAGTATGTTGTGTAAATCAAATTATAAAAATGCCAGTTACATCCATTTTAATTCCAGTTTGTAACACGACCAAATGTGGAAAAGTCAATGGTGGGTGAATACTTACGCAAGGCACTGTATACTGTTACTTAGCATGATTTCAAAGGTGCTGATGTTTTTCCATGTGTAACTAGCAAGTCTGGCTCTGGCTAACAGTGTCTGGATGGGAAATTATTTAGGAATCCCATGTGCGCTCCCACTGAAAAATTAATTATTTCATAATAATGTCTTCCTCCAATTTAAGTAACCACATTTTGCATGAATTATCTGCCAATATGCTTTTACTGAACTCAGATGGGCACCATGGTTCTCTGTGATCCATTTGTTATTCCAAAGAGATCCGGTCCTGTTATGGCATCAAAATAAGGGTTGAACATTATTAGCAGCTTCTGCTGTTAAAACTCACAGTAAGTAATGGCAATTCACCCCATATGTTCCAAATGCCACAGCTCCTTTCCCCACCTCCTTTCCTGATGGTTTACAAAGGAACTGGCATCCTGACTAAGACTGTGTGATCTTGCCAGCTCTATCTTCCCTCACACAAACATATTCTGTTTTCATTCTTTTGCCTTATTCAAAGGGCAGGCCAGATGTGTTGCTATTAGTATCTTGATGCTGGCAGAGTGAGCATGGATAATTTAAAACACTGAGAGCCTGACATGGCAATTTCTTCCATGGGAATGCTAGTGACATTGTTCCCAGGGAGAAATACATGTGGAAAATGTTGTGTCTGAAGAGAAAATCGGTGTGCACATTACAGTTGAAAGATCTGTGGGTAGAAGCCAGCATCAGGTTTATTATTGTTGTTGTTGTTACATTTTCCTCTTGCAAGGAATCCCAAATGGCTTACATGGACCTCTTCCACTCCATTTTATCTTCACAACAACCCTGTGAGGTAGGTTAGGCTGAGAGTCAGTGACTGGCCCAAAGTCACCCAGTGAGCTTCATGGCCATATGGGAACTAGAACCTGGATCTCCCAAGTCCCAGTCCAACACTCTAACCACTACAACACATACGGTATTCCACTCATGGACCTTTTCTAAAGCTATGGATTTTTATTTCTGCCCACATTTTCCACATGTGGATGTGGATTAATTCCAACAGCACTCCTGAAGAGGAAAATATTACATTGGAATTGGCTGTCAGTGTAAATTCTGGAGCAGGAGTTTTGTGACTAGTTTATAGCATTTGGGCATAGTGCCACATATATAGGGAGACTAGCCAAGGGGCATTTCAACTTCTTTGTATCAGCCATGCATGAGAACTAGCAGAGGATTTTCAGCTGGGAAAATGAGAGCTGGCAGCTGGGGGGCATGCATGATTGACAGCCAGTAACTAGCTCAGCAAATAACCAATTACTGTGCCCAGTGAGAATCATTGCTTCACTTTGGGGCATTATCAGTTGGGAGATGCACCATTGATTTCTTTAGTGGAAATCACCTGGATACAGATTTTAAGCAAGCTATTGGGGTGTCTTTTCAAATTGTAACTCTCTTTAGTTCTTCAGAAAGTATGGTCAGAGGTAGCAGATAGAAAGTTCCACAATAACGTACCTGCCCTTATTTTGGTACCAAATGAGAGTATTGTCTCTTATGGAAAGTCGCGTGGTGTTCAGAAACGCCCCCACTTCTTTATTGTAGCCCACTTCTTACAGCCTGAGCTCTCTTTTCTCATAAATCAACCTGGTAAGGGAAAACCTAGCCTCTCAATTTCTGAGATAACTATTTTCAGGCAAAAGAAACCAAACGGTGGCTGTAGGAGGCTGCACATGAGTATTAATTGCACAGATCTCAAATTGCAGCTGCTTACGGTGGGGGCTCATCTTTCTCCGACTATGCTGTGTTAATCAACTAACTCCTATTTCAACTGGAATTCTTTATTCAAATGTACTCAGCACAATCAAGACTCATGCCTTGTAAATAAAGTTTCATTTTTAATTTGTTCTTTCAAACCATGCCATTCTCGGTTTCATTTGTTACCAGTAAAAGGGTTAGATGAAGCTATGAAAGAAGTAAGCCATGGTCTATGAATCTACACCCCCACACACAGAAAGAAATTGAAGGTTCTCTCCTCATGAGGAGGAGGGTGATGGCAGCGTCCTAATAAAGTGGTTGCTTAGGTTATAGTTGATGTATTCCTTAAACACACACTCGCTCTTACGTATTACCTCAAGGAAGAGGTTAAGAGATAATAGAGGTACTGAAATTCTGGAGTAGAATCAGTACTTGGTGTTGTAAAAATATTTATGAGAACTGGTGATATTATAATAATCATAGATGGGGGAAAGGTGATAGGTCACATATGCACATTGGGGGAAAGCAATAACTCTGTTGCTGGAATGGGGCAAAACTGCGGGGTGGGATGCTCTCATAGGGAGCCTTCAGATACTGTACTGGAAAATTGGGGATTTTTGCTTCCTCATGCAAAAGTGTGCACATTGGGGAAAAGGGAGGACAGTTCTAACTCTGTGACAGTTTGCTGGAATGGAATTGTGAATTAGTTACTCTCCATTCATAATAATGTAGTAGCGGGGGTGGGGGGGCTGGACAGGGATGAGGAAACAAGCCTTTCTCATTGGTTGAGCAGCCCCTGCCAGGTTCATACCATTCAGTTCTACTCCCCCCACCCAACCCAGAAGTTCCTTTGAAGCACAGTGTGACCCGTGAAAACTGGATTTTAAAGGTTTAATACACTTAGCTTTTCTCGCTTTGTGTTTCCCTGATGGACCAAAGCCAATCCCATGAAAATCCGGATAGTACTCCAATGTGTTTCTCATTCCGTTGTCATGAAGATCCGCCCAAGGAAAAAAACAAACTCAAGCACCAGTTTTTTTAGTCCTTATAATGAGTAGCTAGGATGGAAACAGTTCAGATAGCCATATGGAATTGCTGCTACTAGGTAACAGGATTGGCAAAAGCAGTTGGCATGGAATGGCATGGCAGAAACATGCTGAAATTCTTTATTGATGAAGGCAGAGTCTGAGTCTTGGTTATATTATCATCTCTTCTGAGCCCCTTGTTTTGTGCCAGATAACCAGTTTGCTTTAGCCATTTTTTATATCCCAGGTGAAACATTAAAATTTTATGCTTCTCTTGCCCGGGGCTTTCTAGTCTATGCTCACCTTTGCTGAACAAGGTCCCTATTGCATGCTATGCCTTACAAGAACTTTGTTGTGTCTAGCATTTTACTGCTACTTTCATTTCTCTCAGTTTTTGTTTCAGAATGTTTTCAAATGTTACTACCTCCATGCTGTGAAGAATAGCTCCTCAGCAGGCAGGACTTTCTTTTACAAGATTCCTTGCTGCTTAAACAGTCAACAAACTTTCAGATTCATTCATCTTCTCTCTGTTCAGGAAAGCTGTTTTAGGGCCTGTTTTTAGTTTTCTCTTTTGGTCCCTCTAGCCCAGCCGTGTAGATAGTCATAGCTTAGAATAGCCCTGGCTGATAAAACAGGAATCCAGTATCCTCTTTTGGCTATCCATTAATTATTTATCTTGTACCATGCAAACAGCAGCTACGGCTTTGAGTTATTACGTGCAGCACAACATGTTTTGATTTACTTGTCCTTTCCTATCAACTGTGAGCTTATGTGCTTGGATGTGAAGAATTCAAGCAGCTTTACTAGGCCAGAAGAGAGTCAAGGACTTCAGGTCACCTGCAAATAAGCCACTGCAAAGGCAGAAGCAACAAGGCCATACATTCAGTGCAAAATCATAGTAATGGCCAGGATTTGAAGTTAGATTTAGGTTCTAGATTATTTATTTTTATTTATTTGATTTATACTCTGCCTTTCTACACAAAAAAAAGATGCTCAAGGTGATCTAACTAGGAAGCAGTGAGATATTTCTAAGCAGAAGAAATCACGATAGTGGACTTACTAGGATTCGAATAGCCAGGCAGGAGGCAAGGTGAGGATCAAAGGTATTCATTCACAGGCAAAACGAAAGTACCATAGCCCAGAATCCATTACTTTGCAGATAATTTGGTCTACCATACGGCCTTCTTATAGCTTCAACACATCAGTCTTAAAAAAAAGAAGCATCATCCAGTTGGTAGCCAGATGGTGAAAGAATGTGGTTCTGATGCTATAGATTCAAAAGTGATCCATAATGTTGCTTAAATCTCCTAGCTTTGAGACAAGTACAATTATAAGCAATTATTGCTAAAGATTTTGGAAGCTTACTATGCGATATCTTGGGCCTGCTTTTCTGTCAGTCATAAGAGGGCACAACTTCTATTGATTTAAGTTGTAGGTGGCAATGTCTATGACTTTCCACACCAAATATGTAGATATGTTTGAAAACATTCAGTTGACCTACGACAGGATGCAGTATCAGAGGCAGGAACTGTATTCCAGTGGTGGGTGGGGTCAACCATTCCAGGTAACTAAGCCTTAGGAGAGGCAATTCAACCTTTTAGAATAGGGGAAAACTGCACAAAAGCCATGAAACCACCAAATGATCAGAAGTCAAGGGAAGGGGGTGGGCCCAGGGAAAGGGGTTCTGCACCTTTGAGCTAAGAGGACCAAGTGCAGTACTAACAGTAAACTACAGACCACAGAGAAATGCCACCAAAGTTATCTTGTACTCCCTTCATGTTTTGTAAACTCTCAGTCTGCTTTGCACTACAGCTGTGTTACTTAAAGTTTATATAATTCCTTCTAAACATACTAGATCTTTTGTATATATACCCAAACCTTTTTAGAAATACTCACCCAGCTCCTGCACTCCATGAGCTGCTGCTTCTCCAGATATTTAGTGCTTATTCTCCTGTCCACAGCCCATTTTATCTCCATTTATGCATCCATACATTATCAAAAATGTTTTTAAATGTTTTTTAAATCATTTAATGGTGTGTATGAAAGGGGGTGGAGGAGAGACTTGGCACCAGTAACATCAAGCACACTTATTAAACAGGTGCCTTTGGCAGTTGTATACACATCTATTGCAGTCCTGCTGGTCTAGCTGCTGGGAGCTAGATTTGGTTTCCTCAGGAATTGTTTGAAGTGCTACAAAAACCTGCTGAATGAATCCATTTGACCAGAGGCAATAGTAGGACATTATCTTATTGTTTTCAAGGTTTGAAAATGTTAAATTAAGTAGTTTTACAAAACAATAATATGAGTATCATAAGCAAGGCCAGGTGTAGGTTGCCCAGGGAACCAAGTTGAGGGGGGCGCCAAGCTGAGCTTAGTGGCTGTGGGTTTTTTTTTAATGTACTACCTACAGCAGAGCTTTCCAAAGTGTGTGTCGCGACACATTAGTGTGTCGCCAGCAGTGTGTAGGTGTGTCGCGTGAAAATTGTGCGGAAGGGCACCGCGGAGTTCCCTTACTCACGTTTGCTTCACTTGGTCCCTCCCCCGGAACTTCCTAAAGCAGCTAATGTTAAAGCAGCTTAGCTGCTAAGGCTTAGGTGCTTTAACATTAGCTGCTTTAGGATCACGTGGCATCTTGATGCAGTACGCACGTGATTGGCGGTGTTGGAGCGGTACGACGAGGAGTGTGGGAATGCTGGCTGCATGAGGAGTGTGGAGAATTCGAAGTTAGCAGAGCAGTTAGTCGAACAATTTGCAATCAGCTCGGGCGAGAGGCTTCCCCACGTCCTCGGTGCGGCTGCAGGGCAGCGGGGGAGAACAACGGCCCGCTGGATGCCCCCAGAGCAGGGAGGGCTGCGCCGGGCAGGCGAGGAGCTTTGAGCCTGCGCTCCCCAGAAAGGTAGAGGCATGGGGCAAAGAGAGGGGAAGGGAGGCACTGCCCTGGGAGCAGAGCTCGGCCGACACCGGCGTGGAGAAGTGGCGGTGGCCACCAGCCCTGCGTGGTTTCGGGCGTGCCCTTCGCAGACTTCTGCACTGCGCTGCCACGCGGCCAGGCCAAAGTAGCACACAGGTGGAAACACCACCTGGGACTGCACCGAGCAGGCCGTCCGCCATCTTGGCCAGTCGGAACGGAGCTCAGTTGATTTCTGCCATTTATTTTTATTTTTACTCTGCTGTAATTGTGGATTAACCACCCACTGGCAGTGTACCACCGGAGAGTGCTGGAACTGGACTCTGGACATAGGCATTGCAAATATTTACAGCAGTATAGCCTTGTAGTGAGACATATATATTTACACCATTTTTGTTGGACTTTTGCTTCTCTACTTCATGTGTTTTTGCAGCTGAGCTCCTACCTGGACCTGGAAATGGTAAGTAGTTATTGGTGTTATTCAACTTTTTAAAATTCTTGCACATATTTACATACTGTTACTCATAAATGACAACAATGTATGTTATTATCTTACAGATCATATATTTTTAAAAATATAAATGAAAGGTTTTCATGAGATATGTTGTATCCCCATACATTTCGTTATTACAAATTATGTATGTGTCCGTATCTCTTACAACGGGTTAGTTTAACCTCCGGTTTGCTAGTGTCAGGGTGGACACTGAGCCCATAGAATCCCAGAGTAGTTCTGATTCGGAGGAAGAGCAGTCGCTCCTGGGAGAGGAGCACACCCCTTTTTCCCAGGGCCCGCAGCTGACAGACATTCCTCCCACCAACATTCCTAGATTAGAAAGCAGTCCAGGGAGCGACCCAGCACCGATAGCAGACTGGTTGGATGCGCAGCGCAGATGCAGAGAATGGCGCCAAATGGAGAGTGCGGAAAGGAGGCGTAGCGCCCGGTTGGCGCTCAAAGAACGGTTGCGCCAAGAGGATCCAAGGGAAAAGGGGAGGGATTCTCCCTAGTCCTTATATTCAGGGGTCTGCCAGTAATTGCCTTTCAAATGGGGACCAACTGTTCCAACTTAGGGCATAGGGATGCTGCTGCTCAGATCTAGTTGCTACCTGTAGAGTTGTTAAGTTGTAAAAGAAGAATAAAGCTTTGAAAAGAATCCCTTTGTCTGCATCTGCACTTGGCTACTGGATTAGACTGAGAGAGCCCTCCAAGGAGCCCTTGACAGCTAGTAAAACTGAGTTACCATGTCACGAAATGATGCATGTCTAAAAAGTGTGTCACCAACACGAAAAGTTTGGAAAGCTCTGATCTACAGTGAGCTAGGGTGGCAAAAAGCAAGTGTCTGTAACCTTTCTTTCAAGGTTCTACAGGTTATTTGGGTACTAAGTATAAAAATGATCTTCGTTCAGTTAGCTTTAAAGTGTGATTCTTTTTCAATTTCCACTTTGATGTCATTTGTGCTAGGTAAAAATCAGCTTGACTTTGAGGCAATGTTACCAAACACTTAGCACTTCAAATACTGTAAACACTATAAGCGCTATATAAATAATAACAAAATAAAGCCGAAGTTGTAAGCGGTCAGATTATTGTTCAATCGTTAAGTCGTGTCCGACTCTTTGTGACCCCATGGACCATAGCACACCAGGCCTTCCTGTCCTCCACTCCCTCCCAGAGTGTGCTCAAATTCATATTCATTGCATTGGTGAACATGACTTTCTGCCATTATGGTGGTATCGTCTGCGTATCTGAGGTTGTTGATAATTCTCCCAGCAATCTTAATTCCGACCCATGATTCATCCAACCCACCGTTTCTCATGATGTACTCTGCATATAAATTAAATAAGCAGGGCGACAATATACAGCCTTGTTGTACTCCTTTCCCAATTTTGAACCAATCGGTTGTTCCATGTCCAGTTCTAACTGTTGCTTTTTAACCCTCGTACAGGTTTCTCAGGAGACAGGTAAGGTGGTCTGGTACTCCCATCTCTTTAAGAATTTGCCACAGTTTGTTGTGATCCACACAATCAAAGGCTTTAGTGTAGTCAATTTTTCTGGAATTCTCTTGCTTTCTCTGTGATCCAGAGAATGTTGGCGATTTGATCTCTAGTTCCTCTGCCTCTTCGAAACCCAGCTTGTACTTCCGGTAGTTCTCAGTTCACATACTGCTGAAGCCTAGCTTGTAGGATTTTGAGCATCACCTTGCTGGCATGTGAAATGAGTGCAATTGTACGGTAGTTTCGCCTCTTCCCATATGTGCCTGCCTGGACCTTAAGATCATCGTCAGCAGCCCTTCTCCGTGAGCCCCTGCCAAAAGAAGTGAGGCGGGTGGCTACTAGGAGGAGGGCTTTTTCCACTGTGGCACCCCAGCTCTGGAATGAGCTCCCTAGTGAAGTTCGCCTGGCACCTACATTGTATTCCTTTCAGCGCCAGGTGAAGACCTTTTTATTTTCCCAGGCATTTTAGCATTTTAGCTTTCTGAACTTTCAGTTTTACTGTTTTAAAAATTTGTATTTTAAACTCCTGCACTGCTGCTAGGTTTTATTGTGGTTGTATTGTTATATTGTGGTTTTAATGTTCAAGGAAGCTCTGGCGTGGGATGGTCCGTGAAGTCACGAAGAGTCGGAAGCGACTGACCGAATAAACAACAACAACAAAATATTTTAAATTGTTTTATTGTGTGTTGTTTGGTTTTAATTTTTGTGAACCGCCCAGAGAGCTTCGGCTATTGGCCGGTATAGAAATGAAATGAATAAATAAATAATAGTTTGAACACTCTTTGGCATTGCCCTTCTTTGGAATTGGAATGTAAGCTGACCTTTTCCAGTCTTGTGGCCACTGTTGAGTGTTCCAGATTTGTTGGCATATTGAGTGCAGCACTTTAACAGCATCATCTTTTAGGATCTTAAATAGCTCAGCTGGAATACTGTCATCTCTGCTAGCTTTGTTGTTAGTAATGCTTCCTAAGGCCCACTTGACTTCACTCTCTAGGATGTTCGGCTCAAGTTCAGTGAGCACACTATCATGGCTATCAGGGACTATACAGATCTTTCCTGTATAGTTCTTCTGTGTATTCTTTCCACCTCTTCTTAATCTCATCTACTTCTGTTAGGTCCCTGCCTTCTTGTCCTTTATCATGCCCGTCTTTGCACAAAACGTTTCCTTGATACCTCCAATTTTCTTGAAGAGATCTCTAGTCTTTCCCATTCTATTGTTTTCCTCGATTTCTTTGCATTGTTCATTTAAGAAGGCCTTCTTGTCTCTCCTTGCTATTCTCTGGAAATCTGCGTTCATTTGGGTATATCTTCCCCTTTCTCTCTTGCTTTTCGTTTCCCTTCTTTCCTCAGCTACTTATAAAGCCTCATCAGACAGCCACTTTGCTTTCTTTTTCTTTGGGATGGATTGAGTTGCTGCCTCCTGAACAATATTACGGACCTCCGTCCATAGTTCCTCAGGCACTCTGTCTATCAGGTCTATTCCCTGAAATCTATTCCTCACCTCCACTGCATATTCATAAGGGTTATGATTTAGGTCATACCTGAAGGGTTTAGTGGTTTTCCCTACATTTCTTCAATTTAAGCCGAAATTTTGCCACAAGAAGCTCATGATCTGAGCCACAGTTAGCTCCAGGTCTTGTTTTTACTGACTCTATAGAGCTTCTCCATCTTTGGCTGCAAAGTACATAATCAATCTGATTTCGATATTGACCATCTGCTGATGTCTGTAGAGTCGCCTCTTGTGCTGTTGGAAAAGAGAATTTGCTATGATCAGTGTGTTCCCTTGGCAAAACTCTATTAGCCTTTGTCCTGCTTCATTTTGTACACCAAGGCCATGCTTGCCTGTTATCCTGGTGATTTCTTGACTTCCTACTTTAGCATTCCAATCACCTATGATGAAGAGGACATCTTTTTTTGGTGTTAGTTCTAGAAGGTGTTGTAGGTCTTCATAGAACCGATCCACCTCACCTTCTTCGGCCTCAGTGGTTGGGGCATAGACTTGAATTACTGTGATGTTGAATGGTTTGCCTTGGATTTGTACTGAGATCATTCTATCGTTTTTGAGATTGTACCCCAGTACTGCTTTTCCCACCCTTTTGTTGACTCTGAGTGCTACTCCATTTCTTCTAAGGGATTCTTGCCCACAGTAGTAGATATGATGGTCACCTGAATTAAATTCGCCCATGCTTGTCCATTTTAGTTCACTGATTCCCAAGATGTCAA
This sequence comes from Heloderma suspectum, assembly GCF_057233095.1. Lineage (NCBI taxonomy): Eukaryota > Metazoa > Chordata > Lepidosauria > Squamata > Helodermatidae > Heloderma > Heloderma suspectum. Next base: position 260,357,038 of record NC_139461.1, read on the forward strand.
TGTTCAATCTTGCCATCTCATGTTTGACCACCTCCAGCTTACCTTGATTCATTGATCTTACATTCCAGGTTCCTAAACAATATTGTTCTTTACAGCATCGGACTTTCTTTTCACCACCAGACACATCCACAGCTGAGTGCCCTTTCAGCTTTGGCCCAGCCGCTTCACTCTTTCTGGCGCTACTTGGAAATTCCCTCTGCTCTTCCCCGGTAGTATATTGGACACCTTCCGACCTGAGGGGCTCATCTTCCGGCGTCATATCTTTTAGCCTTGTGATACGTTCCATGGGGTTTTCTTGGCAAGAATACTGGAGTGGGTTGCCATTTCTTTCTCCAGTGGACCACATTTTGTCAGAACTCTCTGCCATGACCTGTCCATCTTGGGTGGCCCTGCACGGCATAGCTTATGGCTTCACTGAGTTACGCAAGCCCCTTCGCCACAACAAGGCAGTGATCTATGAAGGGGAAGCAGTCAGATAGATACTTTTAATTTATAACTTTTCTTTATTATTTTTAAAGATAAAAATAATGGCTATTTTAAAACAGAGAATGCTTACCAAAAGATAGGAACTGCCAGCAAACAAGAAATATTATAAGTAAAACCTTTGATAGTTCTGCTGTGTTGCATAGTGTACTGCCACTAGTCAGAATGTGGCTTTTCAAACTTTGGCTTGTACAAACTGAAGCATAGTGGCTGAGAGATCAAGGTTTTGAGCAAAGTCTTTCTCAATGGACATTACACCTGCACAGGCCCCGTAAGTTCTCTGGGTGGCCCTGCAAAACTGGCAAGGGGAGGGGTCACCAAAGGCCCTCCTCACACAGGGTGCTATTTGTCCTAGGGCCGGCCTTGATCATAAGCAATAATGGTTCTACAATAATGCACCCCAAGTCTCTGAAAAGTGGCCATCTGTACGCAATCTAAAAGGCCAGGGGTTTATAAATGGACTCGATGACTCTTGAAGTTCTGTCTTCTGACTCTAGTAACACTCTGAACATTCTGCTCAGGATTAAAACAATGCCGCCTTTACCTTTTTCTGGTGGACCTCTTTGCTTCCACTTTAGAAGGCTATGGGAGGCATGATTTAGCTAAAATGGGGAGGGGGGACTAAGGCATGGGTCTTGTAGACTATGTAATCTTTTGCTAAGGCCCCATATTTTGAGCACTGGATTAAAGGACTCCATTTATACACATGTCCAGATCTGCATTCTCTCTCTCTTAAAAGAAGATCTGGAAGAATTGCCTAGATATTGGCTGCTCTAGTCCCACCAACTTGAGCCTTTCTGGGCTTGCAAACAATCCACTGAGCTTCAGACTGAACTGCATAAAAATAGTTTCACAATCAGTTTTTTTCTTACAGGAAGACAACTTCCATATAGGGGGGGAAAATACATACACTGCCATATGTGAAAATCACATGAGTATCTATTTTTACCATAACCAAATCTATTTTGAAGCAGGTATCTATGTACTTCAAAGGCTCTCCCTCCTCACAACCCTGAGCGGTTTCTCTCTTGTGTTTGGCTTACTTAACAGTTGAAGATTGGGACTGGAGCAGAAACACAGCCAACAGCAATAATACCAAGATGGGCCAGTATGAATTACACTGCAAGACAATACTCTGAGGATGTGGTTATACCATTACGTGGGAAACAAGGAAGGCCAAACCTGTGCTTTTGAAATACAGCAAACACACAAAAAAAGGCTTTTGTATCACCTTAAAGATTTATTGTGGCATAAGCTTTCATGGATAAACACACACAAAAAGGCTTTTGTGGCACCTTAAAGATTTACTGTGGCATAAGCTTTCAGGGATTAAAACCCAATTGTACAGATGCCTGAAGTGTCATTTTGAGTTAGCAGATTATGTGAGTAACACATACACACACAGAGAGAAAAAGGACTGTGGAGCCAAAAGGCCATGAAATGGAAGAGATACAGTCAGTAGCAGTTTTATGCAAAGCTCAAATGTATACAAGATAAGCACAGTGACCATTCAGAAAAGGAGTACCTGGTGATAACATATTCTTCTCAGCTCTGCTGTGTTAATTTAACAAAGTTGCAAGCAAGAGAGTTTATGTTCATGTAGTATCCTTAGCCATAACTGCCAGGACTACTTAAGTGGATGGAGTGATGGAATCAAAAACATTCTGGATTGATTAATGAGTGGTGTCCTGTACAGTCACAGGGCACAGTTAAGGAATGGATAAAGGGGCCACTGGTTTCCACTCTGCAAAGGATTGGCAGACCCAGGCAAAAATGTTCCAGTCTGCCAAAACCTTAAAGAGAGGATTATGGATCTGGAGTGGATTGCACAATCCTCTCCTGGCTCTGAAATAACACTGAGATACATCTGGTGCATCAAGGATTTGAGGATTATGGATCTGGAGTGGATTGCACAACTCTGTCTAGGCTTTGAAAAGGCACTAGAATGCATCTGGTGCATCAGAGGTTTAACAAAAGTGTAGCTAGCTATTTGGCTCATTTTGGGAAACTTCTGTGGTTAAGAAACCCATGAAAACCTACAAGATATTCCAAAATAATGAAAGATAGGTTAGTATATTCTGACACTCCTCTAAGAATAAATAGAAACAAACTACTAGTGGTGGCAGGAGGAGCTCCTCCTTCGATGTGTTTATTGCCAATTTATTGCTGTGGTGTAAATCTTACTCTTACTACAGATAGTGAAATATATAATCTTATGCATCTCACTTGTATGCTGCATGTGTAATTAAGCCATAAAGAACTCATGTGGCAAATTTCCATATTTGGAAAAGTAAGTCTCACAAGAAAAAGATGTGTGAACATAAGAGCAAGATAGCTTATGAAAGGACTGGTACATTGTTGGTTAGAGAGTCTTTTTTCTTTTTTATCAATATCATAAAGCCACTGAGTTTACTTTTGGAGCAACAGAAAAGCTCAATAACAAGAATGAATAATTCATACTCGGATGGGATACTTAGTGAATCTTCAAACTTTCCTGCACAATGGGCAGGATAATTGAAATAGATTTTCTAGAACTAACGTTGCAATACGTTTTTTTGTTACGTTAACCAAAAACGTGTCTGAAATTGTTCTTGTACACCTGTTTTACGAAGAACAATACATTATTAGAATGTTATGTAATATCCCTGGCCTGGGGAAAGGGGGCTTTAACCTTTATTCCTGCCATGGTTCCAACTAGAATCAGACCCCCACACATTCACACACCTGCTATTCACAATGGGAGGGAATGGGAGCTTTCCTCCCACTGCAAGTAGCATAGGTGTGTGTGTCCTTTCGGGTTTGGCCCAGCCGCTTCACTCTTTCTGGCGCTACTTGGAAATACCCTCTGCTCTTCCCCAGTAGCATATTGGACACCTTCCGACCTGAGGGGCTCATCTTCCGGCGTCATCTCTTTTAGCCTTGTGATACATTCCATGGGGTTTTCTTGGCAAGAATACTGGAGTGGGTTGCCATTTCCTTCTCCAGTGGACCACATTTTGTCAGAACTCTCTGCCATGACCTGTCCGTCTTGGGTGGCCCTGCACGGCATAGCTTATGGCTTCACTGAGTTACGCAAGCCCCTTCGCCACAACAAGGCAGTGATCCATGAGTAGGGAGAGGGAGGCAATTTTGATCTGATAAAGACTGTAGTAGGGGCAAAGGGTCCCCCTCCGCCATGCCTTGTTCCTGAACTAGTTCAGCTCCCCACTTATGTATGTATTTAAAAAAAACAGCTAAGCAAGAGCAAACTACATGACTTGTCTAACTTGGCCCTAAAGTTGCTTTTTTATCTATTGCCAGAAAGACAAGAAAACACACTGAGAAAAAGAGTTTCCCCAAATTATAAGGGAAAGCTACTTAGGGCACAGTCCAATGCATGTTTAGACAGAAAAAACTCCTTCAACTCCCATGGCTGGCTGGGGAATGCTGGGAGGTTTAGGACTTTTTTTTCCTGCCTAAACATGCATCGGATTGGGCCCTTGAAGAGTCTTATGCATGGAATAGATGAGATGGTTTACTACATAAGCTGTTTTGGATGCTGAGATAAATAATATATTAAATATCTAAATATACTGATTTGTTTATAAGACATGCTTCTCTTTATAGTTTGTTAGTTACTATTCCTGTTCTTGTGAATGAAGTAGCTGACATGTAAACTAAGTATAAAGGTGTTATGGCTGCTAGCTAGCCAAATATTCTTTTGTTAGGCAAATTTCTCATTAGTAGCCCAGATGCTCAGTTGATGGCCCATCAGTTGGAGCTAATTGTTAGGAGATGGTTTCCTGATAAGTGAGGAATCTGTGTGTTTTTGAATGATATAACCCTTAGAGCTTGGAGGAGGTTATATACACATACAACTAAAGAAGAGAATATGGTGTATGTGTGCAGGTATTTGTGGATGTGAGAAAGAATAAACAGCAGTTTGCAGTTTGGAAGACACAAGCAAAGAGAGAGCCAGGCAGCCAGCTAGCCTGGAGTTTCTAACTGGGATTAGCTGAAACTGGGTTAGGATGCTGGAAGGCTTTCCTAGTTCTCTTGAGGATCTGCCATCTTGAAGGAGTGCCTGTTGTCTCTACTCATCTTCTTATATAGATGTAAATAATAAAAGTATTACAAAAATGCCATAAGTCTTCAGTGCTTCCTCATCCAAAGGGAACTAAAGCTGATAGTGCAACCCAAAACTTCTCACTGCTTAGAGAACTGTGAAGAGAACAACAGAAAATTCTCCAATGTAAGCCAGGGAAATTTACATGTTGCTTTTCCACAAAATTGTGCCCAAAATGGCTCATATCATAACAACTGTAGAGCAGTAAATATAATTTACATAATATCAAATGAACAACAGTAAATGTAACAGCTGTATTCAGAAAATATAATCTCTTCCTTATGTCTCTTTTCAATATAGGGAATAAATGAAAACATAGGACATCCTGGGGAGTTAAAACAAGCTATGGCCTGGATTATATGTAAAGCTAAACCATGGTTTATGGTTATTATGGGCCGTGGTGGCTTAGTGGTTAAGATGCTGAACTGCAGACTGGAAGGTCGGCAGGACAGCAGTTCGAGATCCGAGTGCTGCGTGACAGAGCGAGCTCCCGTCTTCAGTCCCAGCTTCTGCCAACCTAGCAGTTCAAAAGCAAGAAATTGCAAGTAGATGAATAGGTACCGCCTCGGCGGGAAAGGTAACAGCGTTCCGTGCACCTTGGTGTTCAGTCATGCCGGCCACATGACCACGGAAGCGTCTTCGGACAGCGCTGGCTCTTCGGCTTAGAAACGGGGATGAGCACCGCACCCTAGAGTCGGACACGACTGGTTGGGGACACCTTTACCTTTAAACCATGGTTTAGCATAATTTGCATGAGCAGCCTCAGACTTGTGTGCACTTCCCTCTCTCCTTCCTCCATGAGGAGCAGCTGTGAGGCTATCAGAAGGATCTGTTCCCAGTTTTAAATTAATAACCAGAATTTCTTCTTACATCTGAACCGATGGAACTCCAGTTAGTTGAAACCAGCCTTCCCCAATCTGGTGCTCTCTAAAAATTTTGAACTTCAACTGCCATTAGTCCCAGCCATCATGGCCAACATTCAGAAATGCTGGGAGTTATAGTCCAAAACATTTGGAAGGCACCAGTTTGGGGAAGGCTGGTTTAAACTATGGGTTGTTAAGCCAGAATTATATATCATGGTTTGATTCTGACTTGTTTGAGCAAACCATAGTTTAAAATATAACCTGAGTTATTAACCCAGCATGGAGGTTTCAAGAAACTTTGGTTAGTTTAAAATAGGGACGTACGAAAGTGACTTACCTTTCGCGGATTATGTTGATGGTGGGGGGGGTGTTCCGTCCCTCCCCCCAGAATCCTGGCCGGGGGGGAGGCGCTCTGTTCCTCCCCCCGGAATCCTCGAACGGCCGGCTGTGCTCCGTGGCAGCTCCGCAGAGCAGCCGGCCAGGCCTGGCCCGGCCAGGCCAGAGCCGTCCACAGCCGGCTCTGGGTAAAAAAAAAAAAAAAAAAGCGTACACAAATGGCAGCGGCTTCAGCCACTGCCATTTGCATTCCTTCTTTTTGGCCATCTTAATCTACGTAAATATTTACGTAGACTATGACAGCGAAAATAAAGGGGAACACAAATAGCGTAGCAGGTGCTATTTGCGTCCCTTTTTGATTCCCCGTTTTAGCCTACGTAAATCTTTATGTAGGCTAAAACGGTGACTCAAAAGGGGACGTAAATAGCACCCGCTACGCTATTTGCGTTCCCCTTTATTTTCGTCGTCATAGTCTATGTAAATATTTACGTAGATTAAGACGATAAAAAGAAGGAAGGAAAATGGCGGCAGCCATAGCCGCTGCCATTTGCATACGCGGTTTTTTGTGTTTTTTTTACCCACCCAGCCGTGATAGGCTACGTAAAGATTTATGTAGCCTATCATGTCTTTTTTTTCCTTTTTTTAAAAACCTAGCCATGATAGGCTACGTAAATCTTTACATAGCCTATCACGTCTTTTTTTTTTTTTTTAACGCAAGCCTGGAAATGGGGGCGGCAGCAGCCAGTTGGAAGACTGGCCGCCACCGCTGCCACCAGAGCCGCTGCCACCCGGAAGATCCACCCCAGGTAAGTCTCGTCCCGGGGGGGATCCGCAGGAGGCGGCAAGCCGTTCCACCACAGATTTCGGGGGGCTGAATGCACTGGCATTCGGCCTCACCGAGATTCATGGCGGAATTCTCTGACATCCCTAGTTTAAAACAGGAAGGGAACGCTTCCAGTTTCCTCCTGGTCACATGAGAGGAGGAGAGGATGGCGCATGTGAGACCAAGGCTCTCTGCTGCTAGTTTATAAGGCCTCTAAACCATGGTTTGGTGTTATGTCTGAAAAGAGCCTATAACAGCACACTCCGGGAGAGAGCAGAGGACAGGAAGGCCTGGCATGCTATGGTCCATGGGGTCACGAAGAGTCGGACACGACTTAACGACTGAACAACAACAACTCTTTTTCAGGCTAGGGGCCCCAATTCCAATTTAGTAAGTGTTTCGTGGGCTGCTTTCTAGCAGTGGGCAAGGATAAGGTCACAGGGCAGGGTTAAAGATAGAGAAAAGCAAAGCGAGCAGGGCTAGATTTAATTCTTACCGATTTTGACATTTTCTCACCGAGCATACAAAACAACTCAATTCTAAGTAAATCCACTTAAGAGTAAAGCCCAGTGCAACAGCTCTCGAGGCCTCACAGCACTGCTCATTTCTTTGCAGGGTATTTAAAGATTACTCACTGATGGAGATAAAACAAAAGAAGCTTGCATCCAAATGAGAAACCCCTGGTGACTGCATTTGGCCCAGGAGTCGTCCAGCTGGGGCATGACACAAACCCCAATAGTCTGATGTAGCTCAACAGTGCCCCCTAGAGCAACTGGTGGCCCTATGCTGAGATGCCAAAATAGGCTTATTTCACCTTCTCGTTCTCCAATATATATCCAAAAAATTAAGCTCTTTTAAATAATGGGCTCCGTGCTTCAAATGGACTGCTCTTTTGAGATGTAAGTTTAGAATTGTTATGAAGGTGGATCCAGCTACTAAGCAATTTTCTGATTTGCTGGTTAAACCATTGATATTGCAAATGAAAGGCATTGCATAAGTGGGCAAAACAACAACCAGTCTCTGCTAAGGGGCAAGCTTTTATTGAACTCAGATTCACATGAAAGTAAGACTTTGCTCACTCCTGGTGAGTCTTCCATATAATATCTAATCAGAGGCCAGGAGGCTCTCTCTCAGATCATCCTCTCTGCAGTGAACTCTGCATATGTTCTGGCATCGAAGACTTGGCTCAAGTAGGTAACATCTAACTTACTATGTCAGATAGACATTTTGATTTTATTTGGAATTCCACATGTGTGAGTGTGGCCTTCCCTTGTTTTTTTTTTTAACTTTTTCAATCCCTCCACCCAATAAAACCCTTTTTAAAAATATTTGGACATTTGGCTGCATCTTAAAAGGAAATTTCTCACTAAAAACTCCTCCCCACATGAAGGACCACACAGATACAATACTATCACTTCTTAGGAATCTCATAAGGTTTGGTTAAATTCAGCATTTGGGGGCTTTGGGCTAGGACATCCAAAGCACCTTTCTTTTTATTCTTTTTCCCTAAGGCTAGGATAAGGGAAGGGGACCTTGGCAACAAGGTTCATAAACTCCCCAAGCAGCTAGACAGATCAGGGTGTGTCAGGAGGTTCATCCTGATGGATAGCATCCTTATCAATAATTCTTTTGTGGGAAACTTTTTGTAAGGGAGGGGGTCCACCAGTAGGGAAAGTCATCCCCACTCCCAGTCCATAACACTGATATTTTAAGTAAAACACAGTTATTTATAGTAGCAGAAAAGCCTTTTTTGCTACCAAGCCTAAGTGATGGGTCTCTACATTGATGGGGTACATGAAAAAGGTGAAAGCATGAATCTTTTATAGTTCATTATGACAGGTATATGGACACTTTTGCTGTGAAGCAACTTGTGTAGAATTACTAGCAATGTCTGAAATATTACTGCCATTGGACATGTGTTGTCTGAAATGCTTATAAAAGTTTAATGAAATAGAAGTTTGCAATGAATCAGTGTTTGTTGTGTTTTATGTTGCTGTGGTTTTATTTCAGGTTTAAATAAGCTATTGTACCTGTTACATTTCCTTGAAGAAGGGCAGAACTCAAAACTGTTGTTTTAAGTTCAATACTCTGCTTTACTGACTCCACAGATCATCCCACTCCCTTTTTGTGCATCAATGACTTTATTGAGCCTCCTACTTCCATGAGGCATCTTAGCATGTGTGGTGTGAGGCCTAGCATGACCTAGAATCCCAGTTTAAGCCATGCCACACATACCTGAAGCCTATGGTAGGCCCAAAGGAAGATATCTGTGAAGCCGCACTGCATTCAAAGCCTTTGGGGATACTTTGTGTAGAATCAAAAAAAGAAGGCAGCTACACAGGTTATGTTCCCAACATGTTTTGACACAAGTCTTTACCAAGGGAAAGATTCTTGGTGAGTTTCCTGGAGGATTCCCTCTCCACTCCTTATCCAAAAAGGAGTGGAGAGGGAATCCTCCAGGAAACTCACCAAGAATCTTTCCCTTGGTAAAGACTTGTGTCGAAACATGTTGGGAACATAACCTGTGTAGCTTTCTTCTTTTTGATCCTGGTTTCCAGGCTTACAGCTATAGTCAGGGCCAGAAATATTGGAACAAGGATAACTGTTTTGGCAGTTGGCCTCTGTACACCACTACACTGAAGTTAAAAGGAAACACACCTAGATGGGAGCAAAGTCAGGACTTTCAGCTGTAATTCAAGGGGTTTGACAAAAGTGGGGCACTAACCATTCAGGAAGTACAGCCAGTGGCATACACATACACACATGGTTGGTGGCTCATAAGTAATGGAACGAATGGCTGACAAGCAGCTGCATGGCCAGGTGTGGCCTGTTTTCTAGGTACCCCATGACTAATAAAGCAGATAAAAGGCCTGGAGTTGGTTCTGAGTGTTACATTTGCATTTGGTAGCTGTTCACTGGTACTCCCAACATGAGGTCCAAAGAGGTGTCCATGCGAGTGAAGGAGGCCATCATTAGGTTGAGGAAACAACATAAACCCATCACAGAGACAGCAAAAACAGTGGGAGTGGCCAACACAACAGTTTGGAACATCCTGGAAAAGAAGGACTTAACTGGCAAGCTCAGCAACATCAAAAGGCCTGGAACACCACGGAAGACAACTAAAGTGGATTACTGCAGAATTCTGCTCATGGTGAAGAGGAACCCTTTCACAACATCTAGCCAGGTCAAGAATGCTCTTGAGGAGGTAGGCATGTCATTGTCAACATCTACAGTCAAGAGACAGCTTTATGAATGTAAATACAGAGACTTCACAACAAGGTGCAAACACCTAAAAAAGCCTGCTCAGTTCTGGAATAAGATTCTTTGGACTGATGAAACCAAGATTAACTTGTACCAGAATGATGGGAAGAGAAAAGTATGGAGAAGGAAAGGAACAGCTCATGATCCAAAGCATACCACATCATCTGTCAAACGTGGTGGAGGCAGTGTTATGGCATGGGCATGTATGGCTGCCAATGGAGCCAGGGCACTGGTGTTTATTGATGACCTGACTACTGATTAAAGCACAAGTGTATAGGGCTATACTTTCTGCTCAGATTCAGCCGAATGCTGCCAGACTGATAGGATACCGCTTCGTATTGCAGATGGATAATGACCCAAAACATATAGCAAAAGCTACCCAAGAGTTTCTCCAGGCAAAGAAGTGGGATGTTCTTCAATGGCCAAGTCAGTCACCTGATCTCCACCCAATAGAGCATGCTTTTCATTTACTGAAGACAAGACTGAAGGCAGAAAGACCCACAAACAAGCAGCAGCTGAAGGCAGCTGCAGTAAAGGCCTGGCCAAACATCTGGAGGAAGGAAACTCAGCATTTATTTGGTCATGTCCATGGGTTCCAGACTTCAGGCAGTCATTGACTGCAAAGGATTTTCATCCCGGTATTAAAGGCGATCCTTAAGTTTGAAATGATGTTGGTTTGTTCCATTACTTATGAGCCATCAAGGATGGGTGTGTGTGCATGCCACTGGCTGTCCTTCCTGAATGGTTAGTCCCCCACTTTTGTCAAACCCATTGAATTACAGCTGAAAGTCCTGCCTTCGCTCCCATCTGGGTGTGTTTCCTTTCAACTTCAGAGGCCAACTGCCAAAACAGTTATCCTTGTTCCAATATTTCTGACCCTGACTGTATTTCTCTTGATCCCTACTGATATTGGCGGATACTTAAGCTTTCTTCACATGGAGCTTTTATCCTGCGATTGACATTGCTTCTTCACAGAAGTTTGTGGGCTCTTTACATGACACTGTGATCATCCAAGGCATCTCCTGCACTAAATGCCCTTTGTTTTGTTTTTAAATAGATCGCAGATAATGAGCTATCAAATTACCCCATTGTGTTCTGCTTGTGTTTCCTCTGTGAAAAGAGGGAAAGTGGCAAGAAGAGGAGCGAGATCAGTGAAAGATAATGGAAGACTAAGATACGGGGAGAAGGAGGGGGAAGGGGAGATGGAAAAGGAAGTGAGTGAAAAAGGGCGTTGTTGTGATCCTGCATTTCAAATGGAAGCAGAAAGACCAATTTTAAATGCAGGATTTTAGGCTGGTGTAGAGATGCCCTTAGTGTAGCCTGGAGATGTCTCCAGACTATGCTGGCCTTTATCATTAATGCTGTTCCCAGACCAGATCAATGGATCCTAGATGGAGCCCAGAAGTCTGTTCACCTCAATCAGAAATAGGGAAATTAGCCTGAATTGGGGTGACTATGTATCCTCTTTTACAGATGACAGTCCTCTGTTTGAGGCTGCCAGAGGACCATCCTCTATTTAAAGGACTGTCCTGACCAATTCTAGCTTAAAGATAAAGAATCATAAAAACGGTTATCTGTACCTGTTAGCACCTGGACAGCAGACTGAAGAGCAGTTACATAGGTTACGTGACCAGTCTTCCACATTATAGTAATCTGTTGTATTTCTTTTTAAATCTGAAAAATTATGTATAAAATTGCATCTATACATATAATTTAGCACATGCAAATTATATGCAAATCAGTGTCCTCTTTTGTACTCTTTTTTTGGTGATGCATGCTCTCTTTTTGGCAGTGCCTAAGTGAGAACTGTTATGTCCTCCTTTGGCTAGAAAGACATAGGAGTCAGGAGTGGGGGTTTTCTGCTGCTTGCTTTATTGAAACTTCTAGAAGAACTGCGAAGCACAAAAGGGACTTGCCTGGATCTGTTTACAGGCAGCCCTAAAGTACACTTTCAGCTGGTGTCTTGTGCAACAGGGACTTGGGATTTCCTGAAATGAGTTCAGTGGGCTGCAGAGGCCAGGAGAACGCTGTTCTTTCTTGCTCATTTTGGGAAATCCTGACTCCGAGATCCATGGCATGAATAAAAATGACTGATCTGGCATGTGTGGTGGGAATAGACAGATCCATCAGCCCAGCATCCTGATCAGGCAGACCCTACAGACACCATGAACTTTGCAGGCCTGATGTAGGAGAACTGCAGAAAGAGACTTATGAGACTTTCTGCATCTCTGGACACCTTCCACATACAATATAAGGACCAATTAGCAGTCTGTCCAGGGCACTGTCCAAATGAATAGTGAACCAGACAGGTCAGTTGTGTAATACCAGAAGAAATTCCAATCAGTTCCAATCTTCAACAAAGTTTATAGAATTTAACTATGACACCAGATACAACAATTCTATTTATAAACTCTATTTGTATTTATTTGTAAGACAGACTAGTCTTAAAATTACAATACTACCCCAAGCATGACTTTTATGGCAGGGCAAGCCTTCTCAGCACAGCCAAAATAAGGAAATGTAAAAGCCCCCAGATTGTTATCTGGGAAGGTAATTTTAGAATGGGGCCATACTAATGTGATAAATGCTAGTCTTCTGTATCTCTCTGGCATAATCACGTGCTTTCTAATTTAACTGCAGGACAGTTCATAGCACAGTACTGTTGCTTTAATTTGTTACCTCTCTGGGGCATGGGTATAGTCTTTCATAACTGTGTTTTGATCAGAAATCTTAAAACATGATGAATGCTTTCTCTCCTGTCTCCCATTACTGCTACCTTCTCAGGGGCTGGTCAGACTCCTCTCAGTGGAAGTGCTACATAGAGAACCCAAAAGTGACAGTACAGTCCTTTAAAAAAGCATTTGGAGGCAAGGTTCTGCAGAACCTGGGACTCTGGGAGAGCTTCCAAGGGACAAGAGTTGAGACCATGCCAACCAGTGGCAGCTCCCTTCCAGAAACATGCAGTGCTGGCATGCTAATGCTACAAGTGATTCGACCAGTGCATGGTGGAGAATAATTCAAACATAAGGAATATAAGAAGCTGCCTTATACTGACCTGGTTCACATGATTGAACAGCCCATGGTTTGTTAATTATGGATTGTTTGGAAGTGTACAGGAGAGAGTGAGCATGCTGGCTCCTAACTGCTCACCCGCTTCCATTGCACTAAACAACCTAGGGTTCCCTGGGTTGTTCTCCATGAAGTGCAAACCTGGAACTCTGGGTTGTTGAGAAACATCCCAGAGTTATAACACAAGAACAAACCAGGGTCCATAGGTTGCTTATTGCACTGGAAGTAGTCAAGTGATTGGGAGCCAGCATGCATGCTTGTTCCCACACACTCCAAACAACTCACAGTTAACAAACCATGGTTTGTTTTATCATGTGAACTGGGACACTGGGTCAAACAAGTGGTCCACCAAGCTCAGTACTTCCTACAGTGGCAGTGGCTCTCCAGAATTTCAAACAGGACTCTTTCCTAGCCCTACCTCAAGAAGCTGTAGTTGTATGCCAAGCACTGTTACGGCCTTTCCCCATTACCCCTTGTGTGCAGACTAGCACAGGGAAGGACTTTCTGATAGCAACTGCAAATATGCATGAGGTGAGTACATTCGAATCAACTCATAAATTACCAGAACAGGCCCAAATCCCATTCTTCAATTGGGAGTTGCTAGGGTCTTAAAGAGGAAATGCTCTGGTACAGAGTTGTGAGCACTGATTCTTCAGAGTGGCCTCAGGCTTCTGTTTGTTAAAGGTAAGGTCTTAGAGAAGACCAAGGGGCTTTGCATGGATATTTGACAGGGATGGGTTCAGGCCAGCTTAACCTTGGCTACCTTATGCCAGCCCAGTACTCAGTCAGATCATTTGAGTATTAAACCATAGAGATTTCAACCCAACAAGGAAGGCTATACTTCTTTCTCTCTCTCTCTCTCTCTCTCTCTCTCTCTCTCTCACACACACACACACACACACACACACAGTATTTATTGGCCACACCGGTTATTCTGTCTTCTTTTAATGAAGTAGTTGGAGATCCTAAATTGTACTTGGAGGATGATGCACCAGTTAAAACAATAGTTTGCTTTGGGAATTTGCATTATGGTAGCAAAATGTAGACATTAGATTCTTTATTGCTTTAGGATAAAAACTTTGGTTTGGATCTAGAGTTGCATAGAGCAGAACTCCATGAACTGGATGACTCTCATAGGCTGAAGGGTGGGAGGCAATTTTCACTGATTCCCATCCTCCTGCAGTCCTATGCCCCCCAAAACCTGCTCTGAAGGGTTGGGGGACCCTCCAAAACATTATATGAAATGTAAGAAAAGGGAAAGCTCTAGAATTATTTTTTCAGATAAATAATTTGGAAGTAAGTAGCCTTACAGTCTAAAATCCCTTACCTGTTGAACTCATGAGAGAAAGTAGTAATGACTGAATGGCAAGGAACACACATGTTATATATTTATTTATTTACAACATTTGTATACCTCTCCCTATCTAAAACATATTCCAGAGTGGTGAACATAAGAGATACAATAAAAAAGATAAAAGATTAAAACACTATATTAGAATTATTAAAAACAGAATGCCAGTAAAAACCATGGCTGGTCATTTAAGGAATGCTTCCTGGAACAGAACTGTTTTCAGGAGGCACAGGAAGCAACACAGTGTTGGCACCTGCCTGACTCCAGTGGCAGGGAGTTCCAAAGAAAGGGGGCCACCACACTGAAGGCTCTTCTCCTGCAGGATTCCAATCCGGCCATAGGTCCATGTGAAAGCACTAGGGGCATGTCGTCAGTGACCGGGCAGGTTAGTAAGGGCAAAGGCACTGTCTCAAGTATCCTGGTCCCACATTGTTCAGAGCTTTGTACACTAATACCAAAACCTTAAACCTGGCCCAGAAGGGAATGGGCAGCCGGTGAAGCTCCCTTAGCAAAGGAGTTGCATGCTGAAAAGGGGCAGCTCCCAACAACAGTTGAGCTGTTGCATTCTGCACTAGCTCCAGCTTCCAGAGCAACCTTAAGGGCATGGAGCGCATTGCAGTAATCCAGTCTTGAGGTTACTAGTACTTGTACCACTGTGTCCACGCTATCTCTGTCCAGGAGAGGCCATAGTTGGCAAACCAGCAAAGTTGGTAAAAGGCACTCTGAGCTGCCATGGCCACTTGTGCTTCCAGGGACAATGATGGAGTACCCCCAAACTACAGACCTGATCTTTCAGAGGGGGTGCAACCCTGCCCAGAACAGGCAATGAGCCTATCTCCTGGACTCAAGAACCACAGACCCACAGGGCTTCTTTCTTGCCAGGATTCTGCTTCAGTTTATTGGCCCTCATCCAGCCCATTATGACATCTAGGCACTGATCCAGGACTTGCACAGCCTCACCTGATCCAGATGTCACAGGGAGAAAGAGCTGTGTGTCATCAGCATACTGATGGCACTTGGCTCCAAATCCCCTAATGACTGCTCCCAGTGGCTTCATATAGATGTTAAATAACATTGAGGACAAGATGGTACCCTATGGAACCCTGTAGCTCAATTGCCAAGGGACTGAGGAATGGTCAACCAATGTTACTCTCTGAAATTAGCCCCGCAGGTAGGACTAAAACCAATATAACACAGTGCCTCCAATACCCATCCCACTGAGTTGATCCAGGAGGATACCATGATCACTGCTATCAAAAGTCAATGAGAGGTCAAGTAGAATTAACAGGGTAGCACTCCCCCTGTCCCTCTCTCAATAAAGGTCATCCATCAGGGCGACTAAGGCTGATTCAGTCCTGTAACCAGATTGAAACTCAAACTGGAATGGGTCTAGGTAATCAGTAGCCTTCAAGAGTGCCTGCAGTTGCTCTGCCACAATTCTTTCAAGTACCTTCCCTAAGAAAGGGATATTTGCAACTGGGCGGTAGTTGTCTAATACCATTGGGTCCAAAGTGGGCTTCTTCAGGAGTGGTTGCACTACTGCCTCCTTAAGAACAGCAGGGACCACCCCTTCCTACAGGGAAGCATTTATCACTTCTTGGACCCACCCAGTCATACACCCTCAGCTAGCTTTTATTAGCCAAGAGGGGCAGGGATCAAGAGGGCATGTGGTTGGTCACATTGCTGCAAGCACCTTGTCCATGTCATCAGGCCACAGCAATGGAAACTGATCCCACAAAATTGGGCAGATGATGGCATCAGACACCTCAACTGGAGCTGTGCCAACAACAGCATCAAGTTTGCTGCAGAGGCAAGTGATTTTGTCCTCAAAGTGCTATGCAAAAAGGTCACAGCAGGTCCTTGAGGGGACTAACAGCCCTTGGATCACCTGGAAGAGCTCCACTGGACAGCTACTTGAGGATGCAATGGAGGCAGCAAAATAAGCCTTCTTTGCTGCCCGCACTGCCATGCAACAGGCACGATTATGTGCTCTAGAGTGTGTTTAGTCATCTTTGCTTTGAGTTTTACACCATTTGTGCTCTAGCCAACATCCAGCCTGTTTCATTGACCACAGCTCCTCAGTATACCAAGGAGCAGAGTGGGCTCTACAGCGCTAGAGAGGACAGTCAGGTTCAATCAAGTCAATGGCCCTCTGCATCTAACTGTTCCACAGTGAAACTAGGGCCTCGGCTGGATCACCAGCTCTCTCCACTGGAAAATCCCCAAGAGTGTTCAGAAATCCATTGGATTCCATCAGTCTCCTGGGGTGGACCACCTGAATGGGTCCCCCACCCCGGCAGGAGGAAAGTGCCATGAGTTCAAATCTCACCATAACGTGGTCTGACCATGACAATGGGGTTACTTGGACTCCTCCAATTTTCAGACTACCCATCTCACAATTTGGAGCAAAAACCAAATCAAGGGTATGCCCTGCTTTATGTGTTGGGCCAATGACAAACTGAGACAGCCCCATGGTTGTCATGGAGGCAATGAAGTCCCAAGCTGGAACTCCAGAGACAGAGATATGGCCAAAGATGGAGGTGAATCCTTCCTGATATTTGATAAATATCTAGAAAGCATTAACACCCAAAAGATGACTCCACATGTTGGGCTGAGGATGATCCTCTGAGGCCACAGACATTTACCTGGATGGTAAGCCCCATTAAACTCAGGTGAGCTTACTTCTGAGTATACATACATAGGACTATGCTGCAAGGATCCTAGATCATGCTGATGACATCCAATTTAGTTTCTTCATATACATGCTTTCCCAGTCTTTAATTTCTATTACCACCATTTTTCCTAGAACCCATTGTTTCTATTCTTGTGAAATATTTATCTACAGTACTATTTCATCTACTCATGTAGAATTAATACAGCTAATTCATCAATCATTATTACTTGCTTGCAGCTTGAGGATTTAATCTAATAACAAAATTGTTAAATATCTACCCATCATAACTAGTCCATAAAGATAGTAAGATGAGTTCATAGTAGAGATCAGCCAAAAAAGAAATAATTTATTCATTTATTACTTTTCCTGTCATACAAACATTGTGGTGATAACTTGTTTAGCAACATTTTTACTCCAGGTAGGAAATAGAACCTTCTAATCTCTGTTTAGCTATTGTGCACCAAAATTCTGTTTTCCTTTCAATATCCAGCAGATACAGATATCAACAAAATTCCACTAACAAAAAGTATGCCAGCATCTGTCAACAGTCCATTATACTATGAAAAACTCGACTTCTGCAGGAATACTGGCGTCTTTCTCAGTATCAACCAGAAGGAGACATTTTTCTGATAGTACTCCTGAGCTGCAATGGCAGGAATGTTACCAGTCAGTTGCAACTTCTGGGGTGGGCAGAAAGTAGATCTGAATGTACTGGTAGATCTCTGGGTTAATGTATAAAATTGGCAAGGATTTCTGATTCCCAATTGTTTAACAATAGCAGCAACAAAATGACCCCCCACACCCTATAAATTATACTACTGAAATTAAGAAAGCTTAGGAATCACCAAGAGTAATGTTTTGTGCAGAAGGAGTGTGAGCCCCATTCAGTTCTAGTACAAATTCCTTGGCTCAGAATTCTTTTTCAGGCTCAAGTCAGTGGGTCTTAGGGTTCTAGTAAAAATAAAAGTAAATCCACACAAATCTGAAGTCTGCCCAGTCCTGCAAAATTCTAGTAGTCCTCCTCCCTAGCACCCATGCAAAAACAAACAGCCACAGCAGAAAGTCTTATAAGCATGCAATGATGTTAAAGGAGAAAGAGACTGCTGGAATTTCCTGCCCTGTTTCAGTGGGGACAGCCATGTTGTACAAATCATACTCATTCATATATCCAATTAGTTTCCCACTGATATTCCATTTTAATTCATTTCTTCAACTTAAGTACTAATCTTAAACTGACCCACTGGAACATAATAACCTGCATACGAATAGTGCAAACACATCTTAATCCTCATAATCCTTTGATGCTATTTATAAACCGTTCCTAAAGTAGGTTTCTGTTGACCACACCACAATCACCTTTCTATTAAACAGGCTTCCCACACCAAGCAGCTTTCTCTTATACCATATGGTGCTAAACTGCTGATCCCCTTCAGCTGCCTCCTCTAATTTCCACCTTAGTTTCATTGTCTGTTGTAGAGCTCTGCATCTTCCTCCTACAGGGGAAGGAAGCAAACACAATATGAACTCAGTCCACTTTTGGATGGCACCAGGTTGGTAAAGGCTACACTGGAAACTCAATCTACAACATTCTTGCAGTTTCATCCATGGGAAACTCTAGCCGGATCCAGAGACCACTAAATTTAGGGGGATTCCAATGGTCATTAATGCGGCTTTCCAGATTGGATCTTGCTGTTAGGATTTAAACCACAATTTTTGGTATGTTAATCATGGATTCAGGATGAATGTCACACTGACTGATGGCCGATGGGGGGGAAAGGGAGGGGGGACAGCCAGACTTGCCTGAGATCAGTCAGTGTAACTTTAAGAAGGATTGCCACTTCCTTTCCCCTTCCAAATGGGTGTCTGGGCTCCATGCATTCAATGACCTGGGGTTGCGGCGCATGCTGGCACATGCTAGGCGGCTTTTGAATATTCAAGTTGTGCCCATGGCTTGTCATGTCTGAACCTGGTGGGGCTGGGTTGTGCCAGAGTTAAAAAAAACCTCTCACATAACCCTAGAACAGGCCATGGGTTGTTTAAGCCTTGCATAACCCACCCCCACCAGGTTCAGACAACATGGCAAGCCACTTGAATAAGCCACACTGGGCTATTTGATCATGTGAACCAGCCCATGAATTTTATAGGGTTGGAGCACATTGCAGCCTCCCCCATCCCAACACGCACACACATTTATGTTCTGATGCATATCTACAACTTGCCTACACACATACAAGTGGGAACTGATCAGGAACCATTGGCAGGGAGAGAAGCAAAAATATATTGCAGAAGCACTTCTGAGTGCAAGTAGGTGGAGCATTTTCCTGTAGTCTAATATAGGTCTAGTTACCATTGCTTTGTAATCTGGGGATATCTTGCTCCACAAGCAACTCATCACCACCGCAGGCGATAAGGCTGAAGAGGCAATTTAAAGCCCACATTATCTGCCATAAACAGCATGGTGTTTACAGCATTGCAGCAATTAGAAAACACACTGAAAACAATATATAGAAGCAACAATGAATCAGACAGACAAGGTATTTGCTAAAAGCACAGGAACATCCAGTCCCAAAATGCCTTCCAAAATAGCCACATTTCCCCCTAATGCTGAAAGCTCACGGACAATAAGGAAAACATGCAAGGCATGTCTAGACTAGAAATTGCATTGATTTTATAATAATTTAATTGTTAGCCTTGTGGAGAAGCCAAGTTTCATCTTCACAAATTTTGGTCAAGAAAACATCATGCTCAGACCTTGTTACCAGCAACCTTTGCTTAGGCCAGAGAGTAAGTGCAATAATGCATGTAGCTGTTTCTTGTGTAATGGAAGTCTCACACCTTTGCCAAACTCTGTCTTTGTTCTGAGTTAAGCATTAAGAAGTATTTTCCTAATAGCTGATGAACCTTTGCCAATTTTCTCTTGACACCCCAGCCCTCAAGGCTGAGTTCCTGAATCCAGTGGTGTGATGGAAACTCTTCAAACCCAGATAATCCCATTCCCTACCCCTTTTGGTTCCTGATAACTATGGGAGAGAATTGTTTAGCATGTTGGAGTTCCCCTCTGGAAGAGGAAACACACCTTCATGTAATTCTTTTTGTACATCAAGGATAGCAAATCCCAGAAGACTATGGGAATAAGAACTACCCCTTCATTTGTGAAAGAAAAAGGTGGGCCATCATCCTGGTAAAGATGACTTAAGAATTTGGAACCTTCCTTTTTGCAACTAAGACCCGAAATCTCCTGGCTTAGAAACACCAGAAAATAATATTTGCTAGCAATGCCCATTCTGATGTGACCTTTTCCCCATCTTTCAAATGTCTGTAAATTTCTGAATTGCTTAATAAATCAACTTTTATTGTCTTTCTGTACTAAAAGTTTGTGTCTAAAAGGTTTTAAGTCCACTCTCTAGCCTACCCAGCCACACTCTGGGTAGGTTAGAGATTTCAAACCATCAGAAAGTTTGGAAGATTTCTTCCCTAGAAACATGGGGGAGGGGGTTTCTTTGTTGGGGTCCACTCTTGGCCCTTTGTTGTGGAGGTTATTGTCCAGTAATGGCAGCTGTTTAATTAGCTCTTAGGCACTGCTTGATGTTCTCTACATTCTTGATGGCCCAGGGTGTCTCCACAATAACTTCCTCTAAAGAGGCCTGGAAATTATAGTTTGGCAATGGTGCTGAAGATTCTCTGTTATGGATACTTAGCACAAACCCACCCATTGAAACAAACAGTTCCCATAGCAAAGGGAATATGGTGGAGGGTGCTATCCCATTGCCAGTGTTGAAGTAAGATTGAGCTTCCAGTCCAGTCAACTTCTTTGTGGAATGGAGCACAATGCCTTGGGCTGGCCTGGGAAGTTTGATAGGCATGGCTATTCACACGTGCCTAGGTGCCTTTCAAAATATGTGCATTGTCATATAAAAGTATGGATCTACAGATACAAAAAAGTGTTATAAAATGGTATGAGTGAGAGATATGGTGCAGCTGGAGATAATTAGAATTGGGTTGTAAACCAAAGAAGTGAGGTTGGATTTTCAGAATAGCTCGTTATGCACAGTGGAAGCTTAGTTCATTTCGTACATGTCAGGAGACTACAGGTATCTGGGCCAGAGGTAGTGATTATGAGAATCATATACAGTCAATAAGATCTGATTAGAATTAAGAGTTGGATGGGAAGATTGCCAAAGCAAAGGGTCAGCCAAGGAACATAGGTTGTACCAGTAGTAGAGTAGGGACAAGAAACAGATAAGATGCTAGAACACAAAGTCCAAAGCTAAGATCAGAAGTGGGGTGTGCTTCCTGGGAGGAACCAGGAAGTACTTACGGGCAACACTCACTGCTTCTGGCCTGAGGAGAGAGAGGCCACAGCCTGAGACAGCTCAGTGGAAAAGCTTTGATTTAATAAAACTTCCAAGTTTGTTTGAAAGGCAGAGTCCGTGAGGTGCAGTCCACCAACTTTGAAACAAGACTCACCTCACCTGTTCTTGTGCCTCACCTGTTTACTACTCGTGATGCCTTGTGATACGTTCCATGGGGTTTTCTTGGCAAGAATACTGGAGTGGGTTGCCATTTCCTTCTCCAGTGGACCACATTTTGTCAGAACACTCTGCCATGACCTGCCCGTCTTGGGTGGCCCTGCACGGTATAGCTTATGGCTTCATTGAGTTACGCAAGCCCCTTCGCCACAACAAGGCAGTGATCCATGAAGGGGTGTTATTTAAAATACAGCCATACAAATCCTGAAAAGACCCTGTGAATGTTGAGGAGAAAACCAAACCTTTATCAACCGGAATTCAGTTTAAATTCCCCCCTTATCTATTAGAACATTCTTGTAATATTCTGATACCCTATCTATAAAGCAGAAAAATAGTAGGATAAGTATGGTCAAAAGTATGCCAAAGAATATTGAGGGTGGACTGCTGCTCTTTGAATCTCCTCTGCCATCTGTCCAGGGTATCATTCCCTCTCTGAGGGAATGCCTCACAGTTCAGGCTGCAACTGCTGTTGCTTATGGAGCCAAAATGGCACCACCCACACACAAGACAAAGGTATCAGCAGATTTGGGGGAGTCCCAAGCGTTGCAGAAGTACAAGAAAAGATTTGGGGGGGAGTCTTAAGGGGAGAAAACACTCCCAAACCTGCTCAATGAGGACTGAGCCTCCTCAGTAACCATGGAAAACTGACTGACTATTACAGGGTGAATGGAAAACCAAGGGGGAGGGATAATGAAATGCAGTGGCTGAAATCCTGAAGGGGGGGGCACCCCAAACTGCAATATTTTGTTGCAGATCTTGTATGCTCCATTATATAATTCATCTGAATTTTAGACAATTCCATTTCTGACCTTTTTTAAAACAAAGGTTTCTGCTTCTTCAGAACAATGTTCCTGGGCAGAGCAGTGCAGCTCTAACAGGGACTATAACTGTTTTTAATGTAGAATTTTATTGTTTTAAACCATTTTTTATTACTGTACATTGCCCAGAGTGGCTGGGTGACCAGCCAGATGGGCGATTAATGAATGTAATAGAATGAATGAATGAATGAATGAATGAGCTGACTCTGGAAGGTTTTGCTCTTTTGCTGAACTTAATGTGGTGGTAAAGCTGGTGCTCCATGCCTTGATGAGCAGCCTCTCCATGACTGGTGGCAGCTCTGACAGCCACAGTATACACAAATAGTGTGCTACAGAGATCTACCAGCTGACCTGAAGTTCAACACAAAGATCAGCTGGAGGATGCTGGGGCAGTGTGAGTTGGGCTGCAGCACAGCACAGGGCCCTTTAAACCCCAAGCAAGAACAGACAGGGCAGGAGGAAAGATGGGCAAGGATGCTAAAGGCTGGAGCCAAGGGACACACACAAGTGATAGTAGATGTTTGAAAGACGAAACAGGTCAGAAGACAACAGAGTTTGAAGAAGGCAATAGTGGAGGAGACGGGGGGGGGGGATATATGACTGGAGGAAACAAAGGTGAGAGGAGGAAGCAGTTGAGTTGAGGGGGGAGCCAGACTCAAATGAAGCTTCCTGGAACACGCAAGTGGAAAGAAGCAAGGGAGAGGGCATAGCTCAGTGGTAGAACACCTGCTTTACATGCAGAAGGTCTTAGGTTCAATCCTTGGCACCTCCAGTTAAAAAGATCGGGTAATGGGATGGGAAAGACCTGTGCCTCTGAGACCTAGAAGGCTCCTGGAAGCCAGTAATGGTCTAGATCAGGGGTGGGCAGGCCAAATGTTTTTGAGAGCCAGCATGGTGTAGTGGTGAGAGTGTTGGACCGGGAGCCGGGAGAGCCGGGTCTCCACTTGGCCATGGAAGCTCACTGGGTGACTTTGGGCCAGTCACAGACTCACAGCCCAACCTACCTCACAGGATTGTTGTTGTTGTGAGGATAAAATGGAGAGGAGGAGGAGGAGGAGGAGAATGTAAGCCACCTTGGGTTCCTTGCAAGATGGAAAAAGGTGGGATATAAATGCAATAAATAAATAAATAAATCCCTTGAGAGATACTAGGACAAAGGGAAAAGAAACAGGCAGGGAGAAAGGGCTAGGACAGAGAAATGCCTCCAGCAAGGGACAAAATCACAAGCAGCAATACCTGGGGTCAGAGACTTCAGATCCCATATACTTCCCATGGGTTCCCAACACAAGATCAACCTTCAACCTCTTGGGGGTGAGCTGGATGTAGAGACATACATCTCAGCTCAGAAACTCAGTGCCCAGAAAAGCCCTGGCAGCCAAATCGTCAGGACCAGAGGAATGTGTCCGAGATGGCTGGAAAGCACTCTCAGCACACGAATAAAGGCCACAGAGTTCTGTAAAGAGAGAGGGATACATTCAGTGACAAATATGATGGCAGGTGGGAAAGCACTGAAAGTGCATGTAAGCTTTTAAGGAGCTTCCTTAAATGGTATTACAGAACTAAATATACTGGATATCAACAAGCTAAGCTACTGGTCTAACAGAGAACAATAGTGCAGAGAGTCAGAGCCAATAGCAAAACAAGGTATTACTTGTCCATTGTGTGGAAAATTTAGAATAAGGGGTCCCATCCCCATTGCCCCATCCCTGCCCGAATGACAAATGAAGCACTGGCATCTCTAACAAGAAAAACACCAGATTCCGGGGTGGACGGTACACCAACAGAATCCCTAATCTGTCCCGGGTACCCAACACAAGGTACAGACACTCAAGATCTGCACTCGAATGAGCAGGAAGCCTGGAGAGGGAGATTGAATTCCTATAGACCACGGCAACCCCCCCTCCCCGACCCTCAAGTCGGTGTTGGTGCTGCACCGAGTACCCAGGAGGGCACAACTGGGAGAGAGTGACCCCTCCCAGTTCCCCCACCCAGGTCTCAGTAATACATGCCAGGTCAGCCCCCTCATCCACAATCAAATCATGGATGAGGGAGGTCTTATTTTGGGCCGACCTGGCATTCAGCAGCAGCACCACCAGACCCGAGGGCAGACTGGTAAGGCTGCCAGGAACCATCAGGTTGGGGGAAGAACCAGAAGAGGGGACAGCTGTAAGGTGTCTAGCCCCTCTTCTCCTCAGCTGGCCTGTTAATCCCCCAACGCCATACCTCCCCCTGCCCGTGACCACAGTTATGGTGGCACCTCCCCCACCCCCTGAGTTGCCCAATAGTCCTCCCAGGCACATATTAAAATATTAAGATATAAAATATACAACAGTTTAAAAGAATATAAAAGAGATAAAAGAGAACAGCAGCTAAGAAGGAGCAGATAGTCCACGTTTGCCCCTTCCCCTGGTCTTTAAAGCTGCTGCCCTCTGCTGCTGCTGCTATTTGCTGCTGGTGTTGTGGCTGCTGGTGTCTCTGGAGAGGCAGGTGGGTAGATCTTCAGGTCCTACGCGACTCCAAGTGCGACGCTAAGTGCACTTAGCCGAGGCGCAGCCCCGCCTTAAGTACCTGTGGGCGGGGGCAGAAGCAGGCTCAGGCTCAGGCTCAGGCTCAGGCTCAGGCTCAGGCTCAGGCTCAGGCTCACCCGGTGCAGCTGCTGGCTGGTCCTCCTTCCCCAGGCTCCTTCCCGAGCAGCCTCTGGCAGCCCCGCCTTAAGTACCTGTGGGTACTTAACGCATATAAAAGGACACACGCTTGATCTGGTTTTCTCGACTGGGCAGGAGGATGGTGATCTGAAAGTGGAGGAATTAACATCTGTCCCTTTGTCATGGTCAGATCACTTCCTGCTGAGGTTTAGACTTCTGGCGGCCTTTCCCCTCTGCAAGGGTGGGGGACCTATTAAAATGGTCCGCCCCCGGAGATTAATGGATTCCGATGGATTCCAGAGGGCTCTGGGGGATTTTCCTGCTGGTATGGCTGGTGCTCCTGTCGAAGCCCAGGTCGCTCTGTGGAATGCAGAGATGACTCGGGCGGTTGACAGGATCGCACCCAAGCGCCCTCTCCCTCTGAGCAGAGCCCGGCCAGCTCCTTGGTATACACCTGAGCTGAGGGCAATGAAGCAAGAGGGGAGACGGCTAGAACGCAGGTGGAGGAAAACTTGTGCTGAGTCTGACCGAACACAGGTAAGAGCCCACTATCGAGCCTACTCTGTGGCGGTGAGGGTGGCAAAGAGGCAGTTCTTTTCCACCAGCATTGCATCTTCTCAGTGTCGCCCGGCGGAGCTTTTCCGAGTGGTTCGCGGCCTGTTACATTCTGGGCCAGGGAGAGAGACGGTGGAACCCTCGGTAGCACGCTGTGACGAGTTTGCGTGGCACTTTGAGGATAAAGTCACTCAGATTCGTCATGAATTGGACACCACGATTAATGCAGTTCCATTGGTAGAGGCATTCAGAGCACCGTCTGGTCCAGTTTTATTGGATGAGTTTCAGTTACTGAGGCCTGAGGATGCGGACAAGGTGCTTGGCCAAGTCCGATCGACCACTTGTGTGCTTGACCCTTGCCCTTCATGGCTTATTAAATCAAACAAGGAGGGGTTGTCCGGCTGGGTCCAGGAGGTTGTAAATTCCTCCTTGAGAGAGGGAGTGGTACATGCTGCTTTAAAAGAGGCAGTAATTAGACCACTCCTGAAAAAGCCTAACCTGGACCCAGAGGATGTTAACAATTATAGGCCAGTGGCCAACATCCCCTTCCTGGGCAAGGTGCTTGAGCGGGTGGTTGTAGGACAGCTCCAGGCACTCTTGAATGAAACGGATTATCTAGATCCATTTCAATCGGGCTTCAGGCCTGGTTTTGGAACGGAAACTGCCTTGGTCGCCCTGTGGGATGACCTCTGCCGGGAGAGGGACAGGGGGAGTGCGACCCTGTTGATTCTCCTGGACCTCTCAGCGGCTTTCGATACCATCGACCATGGTATCCTTCTGGATAGGTTGTCTGGGTTGGGAGTTGGAGGCACTGCACTACAGTGGTTCCGCTCCTACTTGGATGGCCGATTCCAGAAGGTGGTGCTGGGGGATTATTGCTCTGTGCCATGGCAATTGTGCCATGGGGTTCCACAGGGCTCTATTCTATCCCCCATGCTGTTTAACATCTACATGAAACCGCTGGGGGAGGTTATCTGGAGGTGTGGGCTGAGGTGCCATCAATATGCGGATGACACCCAGCTCTACCTCTCTTTCTCATCAAAACCAGGTGAGGCAGTGGCTGTTCTGAACCAGTGCCTGGGCACGGTAATGGACTGGATGAGGGCTAATAAACTGAAACTCAATCCAGACAAGACGGAGGTACTGTTAGTGGGTGGTTCGTCTGCCCGGCTAGGTGATATTCAACCTGTTCTGGAGGGGGTTGCACTCCCCCTAAAGGATCAGGTTCGTAGTTTGGGGGTGCTCTTGGATCCAGAACTGTCACTTGAGGCACAGGTGAACTCAGTGGCACGGAGCACTTTTTATCAGCTTAGGCTGGTATACCAACTACGCCCTTATCTGGACAGAGATAGCCTAGCTACAGTTATCCATGCTCTGATAACTTCTCGTCTGGATTACTGCAATGCGTTATACGTGGGGCTGCCTTTGAAAACGGTCCGGAAACTTCAGCTGGTCCAAAATAGGGCAGCAAGATTGTTAACAGGGACTGGCCTGCGAGCTCATATTACGCCAGTACTTTTCCAGCTGCACTGGCTGCCAGTCCATTTCCGGGCCCGATTCAAAGTGCTGGTGTTAACATTCAAAGCCCTTAACGGCTTGGGGCCAGGTTACCTGAAGGATTGCTTCCTCCCATATGTGCCTGCCCGGACCTTAAGATCATCATCAGCGGCCCTTCTCCGTGAGCCCCTGCCAAAGGAAGTGAGGCGGGTGGCTACTAGGAGGAGGGCTTTTTCTGTTGTGGCACCCCGGCTCTGGAATGAGCTCCCTAGTGAGGTTCGCCTGGCGCCTACATTGTACTCTTTTCGGCACCAGGTGAAGACCTTTTTATTTTCCCAGGCATTTTAGCTTTCTAAATTTTTATCTTTGCTGTTTTAAATCTGTATTTTAAACTCCTGTACTGCTGCTAGGTTTTATTGTGGTTGTATTGTTATATTGTGGTTTTAATGTTCTATATATTTTAAATTGTTTTATTGTGTGTTGTTTGGTTTTAGTTTTTGTGAACTGCCCAGAGAGCTTCGGCTATTGGGCGGTATAGAAATGAAATAAATAAATAAATAAATAAATTCCAAACCTGCTTGTAGAAGGGAAATATTTCTGGAAAGGGACCATGGGCTGGAAAAATGTGATGGAAAGAGCAACAAGAGCTCTCTGCAGTGCAGGATGGTGAAATAAGGAAGACAGAGGCTGAACTCACACATGCGTTAAAGTACTTTAACTATCACCCAAGAATCTTCCATCATTTCAATTAACTCGCATTGCCGAATGCATAAGTTACAACTTGCCCATTTTGAATGTTATCAGACCCGTCTAGCTATGCTAGTGCATTATTTTAATTACGTATATCCCATCCTTAAGGATACAAGTAAAATCATACTTTTAGGTTGCAATCCTATGGGGAAAGTCGGCCGCCTCCGAACTTGGAGGCGGCCAATTATCCAATGCTGGGCAGGTGGAGCGCGGAGGGGATCTTCTCCTCTGCGCTCTGACCGCCCTGCATTTGTGGCTAGACAGCCCATTTTGGCTGTCTAGCCAGGGCATGTCAGAGCAGGGGGCGGGGGTGGCCAGACAGTGCATAGGAAACATTGTAATGGCACTTCCACAGTCTCTTCCCCTCCCCGCCCCCAGGAACACCCCTTTTTTGCCTGCTCTGTGCTGCTCTTAAGAGCGCAGAGTCGGGGACGAACGGCACCGCCTATGAGGAGGTGAGTGGGGAGCAGGGAGTCAGGTGGCTGTCTAGACATTGTCTAGCGGCCACAGGATTGCACCCTTATTGTGATTAATAACAACACAATTAAACAATATCAAAACGTAGTAAATCATGAGGATTTTTTCCATGGTAGAGTTGGTTTCAGTTGGTGTCCGCTGGCCCTGTGGGAGAGCTCAGGTGGGACAGTCTCTGAAGTCTTTGCCTGTCTTCCTTGCTTTTAGTTCACCCACTGCTATTTCTTTTACTATTCTCCCCCCTCTTCCTACAATCCAGTGAAACTGACAAGGCATGAAGAAATCCTTGTGAGTTTCGACCATTCCTCCTCAAGTATTTAAAATATTACAGTAGAACTACATACCTCAAGACACAATTTGTTATTCAAGACTGCACGATTCTAAATTGCGCATGCCTAATG
The DNA here is from genome assembly GCF_057233095.1 of Heloderma suspectum. NCBI lineage: Eukaryota > Metazoa > Chordata > Lepidosauria > Squamata > Helodermatidae > Heloderma > Heloderma suspectum. The sequence continues at coordinate 260,385,672 of NC_139461.1, forward strand.
AACATTTAGAATCTCTTCTGGAACACGCAGATGGATGGAACCATTGATAGGTCAGTGTGCATGTACACAATTCAGAGGGTCATAGGCAGCATGGCTTCTGCCCCCCACTATTTGGAAGCCTCATTACTAGTGCTAACAGCACAAGACCAGTGAGCACATCGTAGTAGTCACCATACTGATGCATAGTTTCTTTGTTGGCATCATAGCAACAGCAATTTTTCCTTAGTGGATATTCTGTTGCAGATGCATAATTCTGACATATAAAATAAGCAGTGAATTAAATTCTCATTTCTTTTTAATAATATTTTCCAGATATTATTGGCTTCCTCTTGGAAGGCTAATGAGAATCATTTCTCACTCATTTATACCACAACCATGCCTGTGTACACATCTGGTGAAGTGAGATTACCGACCCTTTATCCAAATGATGCCTTTCCTGGGGAATTGATCTTTGCCTCAAATCAAGGCATGACCCCTTGGGGTCTGGAGCCTATTTTAAGTAGGGTGACACCCTTGTTTAATCACAGTCAGTGCAACCTTGTTGAGACCTGCCTTCCTGTATATGCTCTCCACAATGCAACTGAAGACAAGTGTCAAAGATGGTTCAAACATTCCATTAGCACACATAAAAGCTAAGCCTAAGAATGAGGATCACTACAATTATGTCATTATTTCCATATGCTGTAGAATTGATTATCTTTATGTTAGTGCTCTTACCCTTGGTAATTTGAACTTGCAATACTGCTCTTAGCTCTCCACCATCTTCCATTACTACCATTTAACAGAGACATTTAACATGGCTGAAATCAACACCATCAGATTCCCCACTTCTCACTTTGAGGTGCATATTTTGTGGAAATGTGTAGAAAGGTGTTCATCTGAATTCTGGAGTGTAGTTATCCAAATTAGTAGAATCAAATGCTAACAAGTTGGACCACAAGTCTCATCATAATTCCTTCTAATATCAATCATAGCCGGTACTGTGCCAATCAGTTTGGAAGAAAAACAGGGTCACTCCAAAATAAGGTAGTGGAAATTCTCCAGGTACACAGAAATATATAGTTCATAATTTTAAAAAAAGTTAAAACTCAAAAAACAGCCTAATAACGACTTGTGCTCAGTGACTTCCATGCAGTGTGCAGCTGCTGTGAAAAAGGTAATTTCCATGTTGGGCATAGTTAGAAGAAGAAGCGAAAACAGAACTGCCAGTATCATACTGCCCTCATACAAATGTGTGGTGTGACCACACTTGGAATATTGTTCTGTACAATTCTGGTCATACTATGGCACTTAAAAAAAAAAGAAGATATTGTAGGGTTGGAAAAGGTGCAGAAAAGGGCAACCAAAATTATAAAGGGGCTGGAGCAAATCCCCTAGGAGGAAAGCTTATAATGTCCAGGACTGTCTAGCTTAGAAAAAGGGTGAGTATGGGGAGATATGATAGAGGTATAAAAAATTATGCATGGTATGGAGGAAGTGGATAGAGAGGAGTTTTTCTTCCTCTCTCGTAATACTAGAACCTGGGGTCAGCCCTGGAAATTTGTATGCCTCCTTATTCTCTCCTTCTTCCAGCCAAGTTTCTCGCTTCAAGGAAGGTACTAGCAAGATTTGATTGGCAGTATGTCAATGTCAGGGTGGAAACTGAGCCCATAGAGCCCCAGAGCAGTTCTGATTCTGAGGAGGAACAGCAATCCGTGGGAGAGGAGCTCGCTCATCTCTCACAAGCACAGCAGCTGGCAGAGATTCCTCCTGCCAGCATTCCTGGGATAGATAGTGACCCTGGCAGCGAAGGGGCGCTGGAGGAGGGCTTGCTGGACGCTCGACACTGACGCAGGGAGCGACGACAGATGGAGGGCGCAAAAAGGAGGCGTAGCACTCGTTTGGCGCGCAAGCAATGGTCGCGTCCTGAGGACCCAAGGGAAAGAGGGAGGATCTCTCCCTAGCCCATACGTTCAAGGTCTTCCCATGATTCTCCTTCAAACGGGGACCAACTGCCTTACCTGGAGCTTAGGCTACTCTGCTATCTTTCCCCAGTGCTGTTCCTTGCTTTGGCGCTAGCAATTAGTATTCTGAAAGAGTCATAAAGTAATAAAGGAATAAAGTCTCAGAAATAACTCCTTGTCATCTGTGTCCTGAGTTGGCTATTGGTGGGGACTGCAAGAGGCAGCTAGAGTGCTCCTGACAGTCAAGTGTCAGGAACAGTGTACCCTTTTCAGTCTTTTCTTTAGTAAAATGTTTGCAGTCCAGCCCAGTTTCCACATGGGTCCCTTAAATTAGATGATCATCCCTACAGTTTTCTATACAGCGGCCATACTGGCACAAAGGAACTCAAACTGCTCTAACTTCACACTAAATTGCTTGTGGAGACAAGCCCAGAGTTACTCCAGCCATAGAAACTATCCTGTACATCCACTCTAAGACAATAAAACATTAGGGCTGTGCTTGGACCCCCCGATCCGACTCAGAAGCCACTTCAGGCCTTCCAAGGCAAGCCCAATTCGGCTTGGGCTGCTCCAGCGGAGCCCTGACTCTCCTCAGCCTATGGAGCCAAAGCAGGATTCGGGCATCTGAATCCTGCTTCAGCCCCCACGCCAACACGCCACCCAGCCCCCAGCTCCTTACCTGGGCCCTTGTTCCGGGGAGGGGGGGGGCACCACTGCTGCTGGTGCTACTGGGGGAGCTGCCGGGGAAGGTGTTGCCAGCACTACCCATTGCAGTCCTTCAACCACCTGTTCTACCCTCTTTGCAAGGAGGGAAGAACAGGCAATTGATGGGAGGCACCGGCCACCTGTCAAGCCTGCACGACCTCCTTCCTTGCATGGAAGGAGACCATGCAGATTGGACAGGCATGAGGGCAGGAGTCGCCGCCAACTGGGCTCTCTCCCTTGCACGGAGGGGAGAGCGCTCGGTTGGAGGATGGTTCCTGCCTCTGCTCGAGCCTTCACGGGTTCCTTGCTTGCGAGGACCCCGTGAAGGCTTGAGTCAGGCCAGCGGCAGCAGCTCACAATTGGGGCGGGGTGCCGCTGGGAGAGCCGCTGCCACCACCAGCTCCAAGGCCCTCTATAAAACATAACACATCCTATTAACAATGCAAATTATTGGGAAGTGTATTCCCCCCCCCCCATGGTCAGCTACTGGTTCTCAATTTAGTGCGACGGCACCTAAGTGGTAGCTTGGCAACAGGGTGACCTTGTGCTCTGCTGGGTTTTGAACGTTTTATTAGCCACACTGGACTCTCTCCATCTTTCTGCCCTGCTCCTTATTGCTGAGCCCCTCATTAGCACAATTAATAAACCACTTCTGCCAAGGCAGTCAAATGGAGGGCTCTATAGCAGCCAAAGGCTTTGGCACATCAAGTTGGGGGGATTCCGGGTCGTATTGGGGAATTATAGGGAAGGCTTTCATCTCTTCCCATGGGCCCAAACAGGACTGGAATTGTAGGGCTGGGATTCTCTGAGGTCGTGTTTGTTTAATGCCGCCTTTTTGGTAGAATAAATCAGTTCCTCCTGTCATTTTGGATGAAGTCACAGGTTCACCAGAGAGACCTTGGCAGGACACCCTGATATTATTAGTGATGGGGTGCACAAAGGCCCAGGCATGATAATGTCTTGGACTCAGCTTCCCTTTGAGATCACACCCACATGCTCACGTACACACTCACTATGTCCACAATAGGCCTGCTTTGTTGTGGTTCATCCCAGGGCAGGGCCTGAAAGGTGACATGGACTCACAGAGCCAGTGAGCTGAGTGGGTGAAGCACTGAGCAATGACAAATTGTCTTGGATACTGAATTTAGATGCCACTAGGCCAATAACCCAAACATACTTATGTAACCTTTAACTTGAGAAATATGGGCATGCTCAACATCCTACTATGTTCTGGGAGTCTTCAGGCCTGCACCCATTTAAGTTTCCAGTCATCTCTTAATTCCAGTATTTCCCCAGAGAAATCCTCACAACTAATGCAAACTGAAGTCAACAACGCTGCCGCCGCCGCCACCACCACCACCACCACCACCACCACCAAACTAATAAAAATACTTATTTGGACTGTTCCAGGTTTATTCTGTTCCAGTGGTCTCACAAGGCCTATTTAGAAGTTGCCTCCATGTATAAACAGAATGCATAGGGGTGGGAGCAGGGCTGCATCTGCCCCCAGGCCACTGCACATTAGCTAACGTGTGGAGGTCTGGTGGTGGGACCAGCAGGCATGGTCCCAATCCTCCTTCCAGCATCAGAGGCGGAGCCAGCAGGCATGGTCCCAATCCTCCTTCCATATTTAGTCTACACATGGAGAGGCAACTTCTGAAAGCAACTACAGCCATGCTGATATTTGGAAGGCATGCTAATACCATAGTACCAAAATCAGCAAAAACAAACAAACAAAAAACATGTCTCCCTATTCAAATTTAGGATTGCATTAGTTTTAAATGTGTTTTCCTTGGGCTAAATCCAATAAGCAGACTTCCCCTTGATCTCCTCCCCTCTGCAGACCCCCCAATCTGCTCCAGAGGGCCTCCCAAACTGCCAGAACCAGAAGTACCATTAGGCAGATCACAGCCTTACCTGCGTTCCTGCATTGAGCAGGAGGTTGGACTCGATGGTCTTATAGGCCCCTTCCAACCCTACTATTCTATGATTCTATGATTACCTCTGTATGTAGGAAATGCCTTTTCTTTGGTAACTGGGAGCATTGTGTGCTCCCAGTTAAATATTACTGTTTATGCAAGACTCTGATTTTATATGCTCCAAATTTACTGGAGCACCTTCAGAAAAGACCTTTATTAATTGCATCTACAAAAAAATGAAAGAATCAAGCAAAAGTAGCAGGCATTGTGATTTTCTGGGCAGCATTCATTATTGTGTGGCCAAGGAAAGGTGTATGTATTTAAGGATTCTCACATCATACAGGGAAAGTAGTGTGCTGCTTTGGGAGGGTAGAAGAAGCATGGCAATAGATAGAAGTGAAGAGGCACAGAAAATTGTTGGCCCATAGAGATAACAGAGAGGGGAGATGGAGTAGAACAGGCAGAGATTAAGATCCAAAGTAATGCAACAGCAGCAGATCCAATCGGTCTGTCCCAATCACACTAAAAGCAGCAGGTAGCAGTGCAACTGAAAGCATCAAAGGGGTACACTATTGCACCCATGCTCGATCCCTGGGGGTCCTTTCCTGCCACCCCTTTCCTGGCCTCTGATACTTTAAGTGAGCCAGGAGGACATTGAGCCTGGGTTTAATGAAAGTGCCTAAGGCAAGGACTTGCAGGGGAGAAGTGGTGGGCAGAGAGAGAGCTTAACACCCTCCACCAGCATGCCATTTGATGCTTTCAATGACATACCCACAGCCCTCTGGTTTAGAGATAATCAGAGCCTAAGGCAAATGGGAAATCATGTGAAAAGAGGAGGAAAGCAAGAAAATGTGTCCTATGACACTGAGTATCAATCTATTAAATTTTGCGCTGAACACAAGCCTTACAACACATCTCAAGGAAAGCTCTACCCCAGGTCACAAAGGGCCATAATTTTGCTACCTCCTCCTTTCTTCTGATGCATAACAGTGTGCTGATTTAAACAGCCTTTCACATTTCAAAGACTGGTTTAGTTTTAACTAGGGTGGGGTGTTTTTTTTCTTATTGAAATAGAGCAATAAAGCAATAGAAAGATGTCAAAGGCAGGTCATGGGAGAAAAAGTAAGTGGTGTCAAGAAGAAGATGGATTGCATTTAAAGCCCACTAAAGAAAACAGTCATCAGTCTGTGATAAGTTCTCCAAATGCAACTAAAATAAGATGAGGAAGTAGATTCTTAACCTTACAAAATCACTGCAGCAGGACTCCTGTTCTGTAATTCAGCCTTTCCTGACCTAGTAATCTCCAGATGCCTTGGAATACAGCTCCCATCATCCTTGGCCATTGGCCATGCTGGCTGGGGCTGATGGGAGCTGAAGTCTAAAGTATCTGATATGGAGATACTGATGCTCTTTAGATGGAGCTCTCTACCCCTCCAACCCCTGCAGGCAAGAGCCAGGCAGAGCAGGTGGAATGAAGGAGGCATTTTCACCTCCTGTTATACCTTAAGAACTTAAGACAGGCCCCTAAGCCCAGTGGAGGCTGGTGGCTCCGATGTCAGTGGGGCAGTGCATCCACTCCAGGTTTCAATCAGAACCAGTCAGTACTCTATAGGAGCTTTCCAAGGTGCGATTCCAACCTGGAGCGGATTCACTGCCTCACTGACAGCAGAGCCACTAGCCTCTACTGTCTCAGCCCATCTAGCTGATTTACCTTGCTGTGGGTGGGATGTATGAGATCCCATACATCCACATCTCTCCTCTCCCCTCCCCACGCACTGTCCCACTCCCTTCCTTCTCCCTGACTCTCTTTTGAGACTGCAGCAGCAATGTCCACTGCAGAGCTTTCTGCAGTGTGTGGGCGCGAAATCCCTGCTCAGATGCTGCCCCCACACCAAGGTCTTCACTGTGTCTTCAGCCTGGGGAGTGGAGGGGGGAAATCTGCATCATCCTTTGGTCCCTGGGGCTCACTCCCAGCGACCGTAGGATGGCGCTCTAAGTGCTTCTAAAAAAAACACCTGAAAATATTAAGCCGTAAGACTCCACAGAAGGTGAGAGTAGCCAGCTGTGAAATTTGGGCATTCCACCAGTGCATGAACACTGAGCTTGAAAATAAGTGCATCAATGCCACCTTCTTTCTCCCCTGTCCCCAGTTGCCAGCTTGTTTGCCTCTCTTGCACTCCCAGGCTAGGAAGGGAGCGCATATTAACTCTGTGTCTGCAAACATTGCCTTCTGGGTAAACTGTCACCCTGCATGAAAGTAGCATCTGATCTGCACAGTCCTTAGGTAAAAGGAAGGGAGCCAAAAGAGGGGCAGGCAGGCAGATTATAAATTGATCAGACCCCAATAACTCAAATTGCTGGCTCTGATTAATATTATTGTTTAGTTTGCTACTAAACCATCCAATGGTTAATTTAGCATAGGATTTTATTTTACTAATGGGTGACCAATGGCACTTTTAGCATTACCACTGAGGTATATTCAAGACTATATGTCAATCAAACTTATTTATTATTTATTTGTTTAAAATATTCCTTGGCCGCCTTTCAGGGCAGAAGCTGTCCCAATTTTACACCAATACATGAATGTGCACTCTCTGGTGTGCACTCTCTCTCACTCTCTCTCTCTCACACACACACACACACAGAGAGAGAGAGAGAGAGAGAGAGAGAGAGAGGGAGAGAGATCTGTGAAGGGCAACTTGTAATGTCTTAGAAACCTGCTTGAAGTAAGGGTCCCTTCATGACTTAAACACGGCTGTTAAGAATAAAGGCAGGAAGCCAAATTCATAGAGGCCACATGGAATTTTGCAGAGACCACACATGTTTGAGTTCCCCTGTTCCTAGATTAACGGATTATCTTTCTGCCCTATTTTTGTGATGGAAATTAGGAATCTCTGATCCGGTTGTAGGCAGTGTACCATACAAATTGGTATGAACTCCCTGAGGTCCAGGAAGGAAAAAGTTAAAGCCCAAAGGCCAGCTTGCTAATGCAATTCGTATAATGTTTAGCATTTGGACAATGATAAGCAAAGTTTGATCACACTCGGGAACAGAGGGGAAGCATTCAGCAAAGCCAGGGTAAGTGAAGGATTGCCAGGAGCAACCTGCTTCTCTTGGGGTCAACCCTGAGTACTTTGTAATGTTGTTCTCAGACAGTCGTCATCACAGCTTCTATGTCCAGCTCGCACCAACCAGGTATCCTATGTTTGGCTGAACTTTGCTCTGGCTTTTAAGTTTGTGAAACAAAACGGCCTTTGGATCCTGTTGCAGCTTCAGGAAACTTTTAAACTAAAGAGCCATCTGGCCTTACAATAGTACATGCCTGCCAGCTTCCACAGGACTACCCTCTGGCCCAGTTGGAGTACAGCCTTTCACTCAGAAGCATGGGAGTATAAAAGAACAACTTCTTCTTTGCTTCTCTGGCATAGAACTTACCAAAATGGCTTTGGCATTTTATAAGAAAAATCCACAATAATTTTTCTCACTTCTGGCAGGATCTTCTCACTTCTCACTTCTTTTAGGCAGGACACTGAATTGGTCAAAGACTCAGACCCTCACACTGGTGCAAAATGAAAAAGGGTGATATTGTATAAAGAGCAAAGTCCAGAAAAAGTGCAGAAAAGTGCAACTAAAATGGTCAAGGGGCTGGAGCATCTCCCCTATAAGGGAAGGTTACAACAGCTGGGATTGTTTAGCTTGGAAAAAAGGAGGGTGAGACATGATAGAGGTGTACAAAAGTATGCATGGTATGGAGAAAATGGATAGGGAGACATTTTTCTCCTTCTCTTATAATACTAGAACCCGGGATCATCCCATGAAGCTGGTTGATGGGAGATTCAGGACAGACGAAAGAAAGTACTTCTTCACACAGCAAAATTATGGAATTTGCTACCTCAAGATGTAGTGATGACCATCAATTTGTATGGCTTTAAAAGGGGATTAGACAAATTCCTGGAGAAAGCTGTCAATGGTTACTAGTCTTGGTGGCTATTGCTAACTCCAGTACCAGAGGCAGTATACCTATGTACACCAGTTGCTGGGGTTCATCAGCAGGAGGGTGCTGTTGCACTCGTGTCCTGCTTGTGGTTTCCTGGTCAACAGCTGGTTGGCCTCTGTGTGAACAGAATGCTGGACTAAATGGACCTTTGGTCTGATCCAGCATGGCATTAATGTTCCTTTTTATTCTTCAGTCTGATTTCTCTGGATTGCCAAATTCTTCCATTTGCCTTTTCCCAGTAATATCTGATGCTGCAAACATATATAAAATGATGCCACAGGAGACCAAGGGGTAAACGAAGTATGTGTTGTATATTCATTTAGAGCAGGACAGAGCAATCCTAGGAGAGCATCCCAGGAACCATAGGATATGGATTCCCCCTTGCCATAGACACTCCTACGACCTCAGGAAGGGGAATCCGATATCAGATCGGTTCCTCTCCACCAACCCCCTTGCACCCACCATGGAAAGCACCTCCCTCAGTTTTGCAGATGTAGCCAATTTCTTTTGGAAATAGCCATGCATAATTGTCAGTGATGCACAACCATTTCCTTGAGTCAGAGCACATCCTTATGATCCTCTCAGCATGTGGCACCTGCTGCTTAGATTTGATCTTTGTTGACCTCTGGGCACAGGTGGAAAGAAATCTGGGCTCCAATGGGATTCTGACATTTAAACCATTTTAGCATAGCCTTAAATGTCTGAAGGGCAATTCAACAATGGTTCATGTATTTCTAACAGGAAGGAGCTCCCCCCCCCCCCCGAAGTTTAAAGTAATGAAAATGTTGTGACCATGATTGACTTAACAAGACTGGAGTTTCTTCCACAAGTGGTATGTTTGGAGCACTGATTATCTTCTTTCAAATTTTAATACTAGGGCTATGCCTAAATGGGCTAGAGGCCAACATCCCATTGGAGTAGAATTACAGAATACCAGTGGATTCAGAATCCAGCTCATTAACAGCCTGACATGCTTTGTGAATTAATAGACTATGAAAAATAAAGAGTATACAAAGTGGATCTCGAGTCTAGCATGTTTAATATGGTCTAATGAGGATATATAGACTTTGGTGTATACACTATGTTTTTGCATATATGGAGACTTTTTGGCCTTGACCACAATGGATAGTTTATCTTGTATAATTCTATCATATATATTTTGTCATGTTGGTTGGTCTTGTTTATTGCAAGGAGACCCACACTTCTTTCCATGTGTAGATATCTTGGAGGTATCAAGATATTACCCTGTAATTTCCTTCACCTTCTCTCTCTCTCTCTCTCTCTCAATCCATAGATAATACATGGTGATGCGTGAATGTGAATGCTGATGCCACATACAGGATTCATCATCAGGTCAGCCTCTTGCGTGCTGCTGCAATTGCTCACTCTCATGCCAATCCATACTGGATTCTGTGCATAGCATGGCATAAAGTATGTGGTGCCTGTGGATGGTCATCAACACAGATTGACTCAAAATTACAGCTACCACATGATGTGAGTGTTGTACAGGCTGAAATTGTATTATTTTCTCCAGTTATACTGTGGTCAAATGGGATTTAAAAAATAAAAAGAAAGAATGTTTAGAACGTTTAAAGGATCCTGGGAGCAAACTCTTAGTAAAATCTAAGCAGATGCTGCTTTGCAAACTGATAAAGGCTTGAAAATGCTTATCCAAAGCCTTTTTTTCCAGCGCTTCAAGACACGTAACCATGCCAGAATAGCTCAGAGAATCCACCCTAGAAATCACTGGAAAATACTGTGCAGAATTCCAATGATGGGATAACTGGTTCTTCCTAAGCAATACTTATGCCCTATGTACACATCTCACTGAATACATGGGAAGGAGTTCTGGATCATGCTTTCCTCCCCTCCTCTGGTGTACCTGCTCCACCTGCAATTGCAGGCCACCTTAGCCTCACAGAAAACCATTTTTTTTTGTCTCCCTCTTCCTTTATGAGCATCTGGCAGGCCCCAAGAAGTGTGTCTACAGACCACTTCAATTTGAGCTAAAGTAGGAAGGAGAAGTCCTGGAAGCCAAAATTAAGTTACTGGGTAGGAGGTTAAAATCCAGGACCTGGGATCATCCCATGAATCTGATTGGTAGGAGATTCAGGACAGATAAAAGGAAGTACTTCACATGGAACATAGTTAAACTATGGAATTCACTACCACAAGATGTAGTGATGGCCAACTATTTGGAAGGCATTCAAAGGGGATGGGACAAATCCCTGGAGAAGGCTATCAATGGCTACTAGTCCTGATGGCTATATGCTACATCCAGTATCAGAGGCAATGTGCCTGTGCACACCAGTTGCTGGGGAACATGGATGGGAGGGTTCTGTTGCAATCATGTCCTCCTTGTGGGTTTTCTACAGGCAGCTGGTTGGCCACTGTGTGAACAGAATGCTGGACTAGATGGACCCTTGGTACGCTGTTCTTATATTCTTATGTGCTTACCACAATGCCTTTCTTAAGACCAAGTAAAAACTACAGGATAGTGACACTGGGCTAGATTTCAACCCATTTGGGCTTCTTTGCATCGGTGCTTCTTAAAATCTTAGACAAAAGGAACACAGAATAATTATTCCTTAGTTTGAAGGTCTCCAGCAAAGGAGATTGTTACCTTGTTGTGGTACTGGAGCTTGAGCACCTCAATGATGCCATGAGCTAAGCCGTGAAGGGACACCCAAGACGGGAAGGTCATGGCAGAGAGGTCAGACTAAATACGATCCCTGGGGAAGGAAACGGCAACCCACCCCAGTATTCTTGCCATGAAAACTAAATTGATCAGTACAGCCAGAGATATGTCAGTATACCATCAGAAGATGGGACTCCCAGGTCAGAAGGTGGTCAAAATGCTACTGGGGAGGAACAGAGGATAAGTTCAACTAGCCCCAGATGTGATGACGCAGCTAGCTCAAAGCCGAAAGGACGTCTAGCGGCCAACGGTGCTGATGGTGAACAACGAATCCGATGTTCTAAAGCTCAACACACCATAGGAACCTGGAATGTAAGATCTATGAGCCGGGGCAAATTGGATGTGGTTATTGGGGAGATGTCAAGATTAAATATAGACCTTTTGGGTGTCAGTGAACTGAAATGGACTGGAATGGGCCACTTCACATCAGATGACCACCTGTCAAGGGCTCCTTGGAGGCCTCTCTCAGTCTAATCCAGTAGCCAAGTCCAGACACAGACAAAGGGATTATTTTCAAAGCTTTATTCCTCTTTTACAACTTAACAACTCGACTGTTAGTAACTCAATTAGATATGAGCAGCAGAGTACCTATGCCCTAAGTTGGAACAGTTGGTCCCCATTTGAAAGGGAATTACTGGCAGACCCCTGAACTTAAGGGCTAGGGAGAGTCTCTCCCCTTTTCCCTTGGATCCTCTGGGCGCAGCCGTTGTTTGTGCGCCAACCGGGCACTAGGCCTCCTTTCCGCACCCTCCAATTGGCGCCGCTCTCTGCATCGGCGTCACGTGTCCATCAAGTCTGCTTCCTGCGCTCTGTCACTCCCAGGACTGCTATCTAAGCTAGGAATGCTGGTGGGAGGAATCTCCGTCAGCTGTTGGCCCTGGGAAAGAGGAGCGCGCTCCTCTCCCAGGAGTGACTCCTCTTCCTCAGAATCAGAACTACTCTGGGATTCTATGGGCTCAGTGTCCACCCTGACACCACCAGATCTACTACTGTGGATAAGAGGACCACAGAAGCAATGGAGTAGCCTTCATAATTTATAATCAAGTGGCTAAAGCAGTGCTTGGATACAATCCAAAAAAATGATAGAATGATCTCAATTCGAATTCAGGGTAAGCCATTTAACATCACAGTGATCCAAATATACGCCCCAACCACAGATGCTGAAGAAGCAGAGTTCTATGAGGATCTGCAGCACCTACTGGATAATATGCCAAAAAGAGATGTTATTTTCATTAGAGGAGACTGGAATGCTAAGGTGGGTAGTCAAACAACACCTGGAATTACAGGCAAGCATGGTCTGGGAGAACAAAATGAAGCAGGACATAGGCTGATAGAATTTTGCCAAGACAACTCAGTGTGCATAACAAACACTCTCTTCCAACAACCTAAGAGACGACTTTATACATGGACTTCACCAGATGGTCGACACCGAAATCAGATTGACTCCTGTCAGGAGCCCTCTGGCGGTTTCTCCCAGTAGATTCCAGTAGTCATCTCAAGACACAGACAAAAGGATTCTTTTCAAGGCTTTAATCCTTTTACAACTTAATGACTCTTTCAGATGCTAATCACCAGCAACTAAAGCAAGGAACAGCAGAGTGGCCTATGTTTCAAGTAGTCAGTTGAGAATCACTTGAAGACCCAGAACTTATGGGCTAGGGAGAGATCCTCCCTCTTTCCCTTGAGTCCATGGGACGCGGCCATTGCTTGCGCGCCAAATGGGCGCTACACCTCCTTTCCGCACCCTCCATCACTCGTCGCTCTTTGCGTCTGCGTCGAGCGTCTAAGGAGCCCCCCTCCCATACTCCCTCACTGCCAGGGTCGCTATCTATCTCTGGAATGCTGGCAGGAGGAATCTGTGCCAGGTGCTGAACCTGTGAGGGATGAGCTGGCCCCTCTCCCACGGATAGCTGTTCCTCCTCAGAATCTGAACTGCTCTGAGGCTCTCTGGGCTCAGTTGCCACCCTGACAACTACATCCTTTGTAGCCAAAGGTGACGGACATCTATATAGTTGGTAAAAAGAAGACCTGGAGCTGACTGTAGTTCAGATCACGAACTTCTTATTGCACACTTTAGAATCAGACTAAAGAGAATAGGGAAGACCCACAGATCAGTTAGATATGAGCTCACGAATATTCCTCATGAATATGCAGTGGAGGTGAAGAATAGATTTAAGGGACTAGATTGAGTAGATAGGGTCCCAGAAGAACTATGGACAGAAGTTCGCAACATTGTTCAGGAGGTGGCAATTGACAGTATGGTCAGTGAGTTAGAGCCAGACATCCTGAAGAGTGAGGTTGAATGGGCCTTAAGAAGCATTGCTAATAACAAGGCAGCAGGAGATGACGGTATCCCAGCTGAACTGTTTAAAATCTTGCAAGATGATGCTGTCAAGATGATGCATGCCATATGCCAGCAAATTTGGAAAACACAAGAATGGCCACCAGATCAACTTATATCCCCATACCAAAAAAGGGGAACACTAAAGAATGTTCAAACTATCGAACAGTGGCACTTATTTCACATGCCAGTAAGGTAATGCTCAAGGTCTTGCAAGGTAGACTCCAGCAATTCATGGAACGAGAATTGCCAGATGTACAAGCTGGGTTTCGAAAAGGCAGAGGAACTAGAGACCAAATTGCCAATATCCGCTGGATAATGGAGAAAGCCAGGGAGTTTCAGAAAAACATCTATTTCTGTTTTATTGACTATTCTAAAGCCTTTGACTGTGTGGATCATAACAAATTGTGGCAAGTTCTTGGTGGTATGGGGATACCAAATCATCTTGTCTGCCTCCTGAGGAATTTGTATAATGACCAAGTAGCAACGGTAAGAACAGACCATGGAACAACGGACTCATTTAAGATTGGGAAAGGAGTACGGCAGGGTTATATACTCTCACCCTACCTATTCAACCTGTACGCAGAACACATCATGCGACGTGCTGGGCTTGATGAAGCCAAGGCTGGAGTTAAAATCGCTGGAAGAAACATTAACAATCTCAGATATGCAGATGATACCACTTTGATGGCTGAAAGCAAGGAGGAGCTGAGGAACCTGATGACAAAAGTGAAAGAAGAAAGTGCAAAAGCTGGGTTGCAGTTAAACCTCAAAAAAACCAAGATTATGGCAACCAGCTTGATTGATAGCTGGCAAATAGAAGGAGAAAACGTGGAGGCAGTGACAGACTTTGTATTTCTAGGTGCAAAGATTACTGCAGACGCTGACTGCATCCAGGAAATCAGAAGACGTTTACTTCTTGGGGGGAGAGCAATGACAAATCTTGATGAAATAGTGAAGAGCAGAGACATCACACTGACAACAAAGGTCCGCATAGTTAAAGCAATGATATTCCCTGTAGTAACCTATGCCTGCGAGAACTGGACCATAAGGAAGGCTGAGCGAAGGAAGATAGATGCTTTTGAACTGTGGTGTTGGAGGAAAATTGTGAGAGTGCCTTGGACTGCAAGAAGATCAAACCAGTCCATACTCCAGGAAATAAAGCCAGACTGCTCACTTGAGAGAATGATACTAAAGGCAAAACTGAAGTACTTTGGCCACATAATGAGAAGACGGGATACCCTGGAGAAGATGCTGATGCTAGGGAAAGTGGAAGGCAAAAGGAAGAGGGGCTGACCAAGGGCAAGATGGATGGATGATATTCTGGAGGTGACGGACTCAACCTTGGGGGAGCTGGGGGTGGCGACAGCCGACAGGAAGCTCTGGCGTGGGCTGGTCCATGAAGTTACAAAGAGTCGGAAGCGACCAAGCAAATAAACAACAACAACAAAGAGTTATTGTTATAACTTCAGTACAGTTATCACTGCAGGGCCAAGGTATTAAAAGCCATTTGACTGAACAAATAAACAACAAGTTTGAGGGAAAGGAGAAGGTCAGAGGTAAGTCATGCTTTCTCAGTCTTAGTTCTCCATGTGGAATAATGGTGAACTAAGACTGTAGAGAGGAAATGCATTGGAGCGCAGCTCTAGGACTTTTTTTTTTTTCCTGAGAAGGAGTGATGTCACCTGCCAGAGCACCAGGTTAATTGATGGACCTTTCTTGCTCTGACAAGTAAACAAGGTGATGAGCTTTCATGTTTTACTATTGTTTGTGACAGATTTGCACAGAGGAAAATAACGAAGTAGAGCCCGAATACTGGGGTGTGTGTGTGTCTGTTTTGGTAACACTGCTTGGCAAGATTGTTTGCATTTTTATTAAAAGCTAAAGGTTCCATTTCGACTGGCTGAAGATCTTTTGGTAAAGCTCAGTGTGCTTTACAAGTATATGCCACTGGAAGTAAGCACCACTGAATTCAGTTGTTTTGGAGGTCTGTGTTTTTATCCTGGGAAGTGATGATGGCTCATCTCTGGAAGTGTGGCTGTGGTGGATGCCATAATGCCTTCCACTTTCTGCTCAGAGGGAGGAATACAGGAGAAGAGCAGAGGAGGAACACTGAGGAGGAAGGTGAAGGACTAACAAGATTTAATTAAAAAAAAAAAACCCAGCAGGGCAGAGGAAGGTAGAAGGAAAGGTAGTTAGAGGGGAAAGCCAAGGCGGGTGGGGGAAGCCCAATGGGGTAAAGGAGAGGGAAAGCACAGAGCAGTATAGAAAGAGCCAGAAAAAGGAAACTTGGGTCTGAGTCAGCCTGTGTAGCTGAAGGCAGGGGGTCGTTAAAAAAAAGGACCACCTGGGCACAGGCCCTGGATCTTTTTTGAGCTGTCCTAATTGCCATTTTTTTTAACATTTTCCCATTGACTTGCATTGGAAAATAGAAAGGGCCATAACCTTTTTTAGTTTGTATGATAAATACATGAAATTTGGAGACCTTATAGCTCCCATGGAACTGATTGAACCTGCCCAATTTCAGGCAGCTAGGTTCAGTGGCTTTTGTGCTAGTCACATGTAAAATTTGCTATTTTCAAGAAAATCTGTCAAAGCAAAGAGCTATTTTTTCTTGTGTGCTTCCACATACATGCATGGAATTTGGGGAGCTGGCAACCCCTATGGAGCTGACTGAACCTGC
Source organism: Heloderma suspectum (assembly GCF_057233095.1). Lineage (NCBI taxonomy): Eukaryota > Metazoa > Chordata > Lepidosauria > Squamata > Helodermatidae > Heloderma > Heloderma suspectum. The sequence continues at coordinate 260,401,958 of NC_139461.1, forward strand.
CAAATTTCAGACAGTTAGGTCCAGTGGCTTTTGTGCTAGCCATGTGTAAAGTTTCCTTTTCTCAAAGACTAAAACAAAAGGTAAAAACTACCAAGCCACACAGGGGATTAGAGATTCTAATAAGAAGATATTTAAGGTAACCAGTAGGAGGTCACTATCCCTAATCTCTGGTGAAGGTTTTTTTTGAGGTGCAAAAAACCTCTCTCCCCCTACTGCTCTTACATGTCCACTGTTGGGAGCTTGCTTACAATGAAATTTTGAAGAGGGAGAAGGAGGGAAGAAAGAGCTTCATGTGGAATACTGTATTTCACACAGCACTTGATTTTACTGCCCCAAAGTGGAACTTCTGCAGAACTTTAGTAGCTTCGGTACAGCAAAGGATCCAATCAGCCTCCACAAACTTCTTTCTCCCCCTCCACCTTAATTTCTCTGAAATAGCTGTAGGAATCAAATTATTTCAAAAGGGGGGTTAAGACTATGTGGAACTGCTATGAGGAACCGCTAAGGCTTTTAAACAGATTCTACAGTTTAATAAAAGCCCTCCGCCACCTCACCTCATAAAGTTAATTTAAGTACTGCAATCCTTACAAACCCTCCACAGCCTCCTAAATTCCTTTGAACTACTACCTCTCTGAAAAGAGCCACTTGGCTTAGGGAATTCTCTCTACATCCCCCCTGCATTTCCAATCACCATTCTTCTTTTCTTCTTCCCTCCCCCATCCTGTTCTTTCTTTCTCTTCTTTATCCCACCCAGAGCATATCTTGGGAATTCTTAAAGAGAATTCTCTTCAGTGGGCAAGAGAAGTTCTGAACTGTAGTTGACGTTATACAAACAGACAAGAGTGAGGAGGTTTTTCTCCTACTCACGCAAGCCTTTGAGAAGAGTGGGTTCACATGCTTGCAGAGAAAGAAATCTGGGACTGTTTTGTTTGTCAGTTGCCATCATCCAGCAATAGGAAGGGCTGTAGCTCAGTGGCAGAGCACATGCTTGGCACGCAGAAGGTCCCGGGCTCAATCCCCAGCATCTCCACGTAGGGCTAGGAAAGAATTCTGCCTGAAACCCTGGAGAGCTGCTGCTGCCAGTCAGTGTCAACAAAACTGCGCTAGATGGACCCAGGGTCTGACTGAGTACAAGGCAGCTTCCTATGTTCCTATGAACAGAAAGCTTTAATAAAAATAGGAGTTTGGGGTTTGTTTTTTTTACATGAAGATAAATACTGCTCATTTATACAATCCTATATATGCCTGCTCAGAAACCTCATTATGTTTAATGAGGCTTAACTTCAGGAAAGAGTGCATAGGATTCCAGCACAAGTTACTTTTGCAGGGAGGTTTGCACCTTGATGTTCTGCATGTTTACTCAGAAACAAGTCCTGAGGTGTGAGCATGGTACTGCAGGCTTAATACAGTGCCTACCCAATTCTGTCTAATGAATTGACTACCTTTTTGGTTCAGTCCTATGCATGTTTTGTCTTTTTTTTTTTCCATTTTGCATGAACTCTAGCTTCAGTGGTGAGGGAAAGGCACTTAGTACATGCTCAAGAGTTTCTCCATAAATGAGCCTTAGTTTTGAAAACAGATTCATTGGCTGAAACCTGGTGAAGTCTTGGAACAAATGAAGTTATAGTGAGGAAAATACATCTAGAGCTTGTGCATAACAAGGAGGAGGTAAAGGAGAGTTGCACAAAACAACTGTTTTTATGAAGAGTTGCTGGAGGATAGTAGGATGGGGAAGGATGGTTGCATAGAGGGGAATAGAATTGGTAGGGGGAGAATGTAAGTGCTCAGTGGTGAAAGAAAAGCATTCTGCATATGCTCAGAGGCAGTCTATATTTAAGAACATAAGAAGAGCCATGCTGCATCAGACCAATTTCCATCTAGTCCAGCATTCTGTTCACACAGTGACCAACCAGATGCCCACAGGAAACCCACTAGTAGGACATGAGTGCAATAGCACCTTCCCACCCATGTTCCCCTGCTGCTAATATTGGTGAAATGTAAATAAATTCTAGTCATTCTAAATTTGCATGCATATACTGTATATCATTCAGAAACTTTGCAGGTTTTTTGCCTGGGAGACACTTCTAATGACCTATGCATTTTCATACAAATTTACCCAAAAAAACTATTGGGGAAGGGGTGAAGGGAAAGCAAATCACTCCCTCCTCCAAATTGGAGAACCCCCCTTCCACATAAATTGCTGCACCTATCCTTCTGAAACTTTGCTGATTTCTTAGTTAGGGACAACTCTAGGCTGTCTGTAATTTTCAGAACAATGATCCACAAGGAAAATAAGGAGAGAAGTATGTCCTCTTTTGAAGACCTCAAAATGTCAAGGCCACTCTTGCACAAAAACCTTTGTGGCTATCATTCTGAAATTTGGAGACATGACCTCCTCTGATGGGGCAATGAATCCTGAAATATTTATCCAATTCTTCCAAGTAATAAAAATGTTATTGGTAGTTTAAAAGAAAATCAAAATATAAACCCTGCACCTATTTTTCTGACATTGGGCAGGTGTAATCCCCTTCTAAGGGACTACTATGCCTGAAATAATCATCCAGTTCTGACCAAGAGAAAAAGTTACAGTTTTTTTCTAATTTCCAATGGTAGTCAACAGGAAGCATAAAGATTCATTTTCCAAGCTTTGACTCAGGTTTGGTGCTGACTACAAATTGGCCCCAGCAGAAGCAGGATGTTTTCCTAAATGCTGAATCAAGGTCCGAGTTGAAGTGGGGTGGGGGGTCAGTGCACACTTATGTATGTATGTAATCTATGCACACACACAAGCACACCACATGCACACATCACACACACACACACACACACATATATATATATTTGAGGTGCGCTTAGACATATATATATATATGTGTGTGTGTGTGTGTGTGTACAGTCAGGGCCAGAAATATTGGAACAAGGATAACTGTTTTGGCAGTTGGCCTCTGTACACCACCACATTGACGTTGAAAGGAAACACACCCAGATGGGAGCAAAATCAGGACTTTCAGCTGTAATTCAAGGGGTTGGACAAAAGTGGGGCACTAACCATTCAGGAAGTGCAGCCAGTGGCATACACCCCCCCCCCCATCATTGGTGGCTCATAAGTAATGGAACAAACCAACATCATTTCAAACTTAAAGGTCTCCTTTAATACCTGGATGAAAATCCTTTGCAGTTAATGACTGCCTGAAGTCTGGAACCCATGGACATGACCAAATGCTGAGTTTCCTTCCTCCAGATGCTTGGCCAGGCCTTTACTGCAGCTGCCTTCAGCTGCTGCTTGTTTGTGGGTCTTTCTGCCTTCAGTCTTGTCTTCAGTAAGTGAAAAGCATGCTCTCTTGGGCTGAGATCAGGAGACTGACTTGGCCATTGAAGAACATCCCACTTCTTTGCCTGGAAAAACTCTTGGGTAGCTTTTGCTGTATGTTTTGGGTCATTATCCATCTGCAATATGAAGCGGCGTCCTATCAGTTTGGCAGCATTCAGCTGAATCTGAGCAGAAAGTATAGCCCTATGCACTTCAGAATTCATCCTGCTGCTTCTATCAGCAGTCAGGTCATCAGTAAACACCAGTGACCTGGCTCCATTGGCAGCCATACATGCCCATGCCATAACACTGCCTCCACCACATTTGACAGATGATGTGGTATACTTTGGATCATGAGCTGTTCCGTTCCTTCTCCATACTTTTCTCTTCCTATCATTCTGGTACAAGTTCATCTTGGTTTCATCAGTCCAAAGAATCTTATTCCAAAACTGGGCAGGCTTTTTAGGTGTTTGCTGGCAAAGGCTTCAAAGATTCCAATATTTCTGGCCGTGTGTGTATGTGTGTGTGTGTGTGTGTGTGTGTGTGTGTATATATATATATATATATATATATACACACACACACACACACATATACATACACACACACACACACACACACACACGGCCAGAAATGTGTATATGTGTGTGTGTATATATATATATGTATATATATGTGTGTATATATATATGTGTGTATATATATACACATATATATGGGCCGCGGTGGCTTAGTGGTTAAGACGCTGAACTGCAGACTGGAAGGTCGGCAGGACAGCAGTTCGAGACCTGAGTGCTGCGTTACGGAGTGAGCTCCCAGCTTCAGTCCCTGCTTCTGCCAACCTAGCAGTTCGAAAGCAAGAAATTGCAAGTAGATAAATAGGTACCGCCTTGGCGGGAAAGGTAACAGCATTCCGTGCACCTCGGTGTTCAGTCATGCTGGCCACATGCCCACGGAAGCGTCTTTGGACAGCGCTGGCTCTTCGGCTTAGAAACGGGGATGAGCACCACACCCTAGAGTCGGACACGGCTGGTTGGGGACACCTTTACCTTTTTTTATATATATATATATACACACACACACACACACACATACATACATATATATATGCAAATGTGTGTTATGGGCCTGTGCCCGGGATCTTTTAAGAACCTAGCAACACCCCTGGGCTAGATGATATACATTCCTTTAAACTACGCTGTATATATATTGTGCTTTTAGTCTGTGGTTTGGCTTATCTGCTTTTGCCATCAGGAGTTCTCTGCTCCTCATCTAGTTATTACTTTCTGGGTTTGACACATTTGGAGATCTGGCCTCTTTTGCACTGATCTTTGCAGCTTTAATATGTGCAGGGTACTATTTAGTAGCAGGTATCTTCTAAGCACGTGCAGGGCTCTGCCTCCTTGTCTCAAGAGCTGTGCCTGTGGAGACATGGCAGTCCTACACCAGCATGATTCCAATCTATTTCCCATATATTCAATTAAGCATGAACTCAGGGCATTCCTTTTGGTGAGAATGCTAGCAATCAACTAACCCAATAGAACATTACAGGGCTGCATCCACACTGTATAATTCATGGGAAAAGTGATGACAAGAGAGGCTTAAGGTGCAATCCTATAGATGTTTAGACAGAAAAAAGTCCTACAACTCCCAGCATTCCCCAGCCAGATTGGCTGGCTGGAGCATGTTGGGAATTGTAGGAGTTTTCTCTGTCTAAACATGCATAGGCTTGCACCCTTATGAAAGCAAAGGCAAAGTTGGTTAATCTCTGCATAAGGATGGTTGACACATGAAGAAGCTTAAATAAAATCATTAGAAATGCACAAATTCATAGCCCCACAAGCTTAAGCACAAGAAATGTGCAGCAATGTGTGATTTATGGAGAAGTAGAAGAAATCATACCCCCTTGCAATGAACTACCTACAGGAGACCTTCCCCTTGGCTTGGTGCAATCCCTTCTGAATTCATTTTGAGTCCCAGAAGGAGCATTCACCCAACTTTAGAAAACACTGAGCTTCATCAATCTATACTAGGTGACGGTGGGAGATCATCTGCAGTTTGTCACCTGGGGGCGTGGGATCTCCACAGCAACAGGAGGAGAAGCGAATGTAGGATTACATGGATTTTCCAGGGAATCGGCTTTGGTCTCCACGAACAAGTGCACTGTACTATTTATTCTAAGTCGCTTCACAGTAACATACTTCCAGGTGGGGTGGGGGGTTTGGAGTGAACATCATCAGACTGGCAGGGGCTGAAAAACCAGTGTGAGAGGCTTCCCCCTTCCTTACAGCTAAGCAAACATTACAGAGACACAGGTGCAGCCTTCTCCCTCCCCTGAAACTCCAGATGCTGTGAAGGAGTGAAGCTGTGAATTATTTCTGAAAAGCAAGGAAGCAGACATCAAAGACATGCAGCTTCAACATAGTTTTAAAAGCTCCTAAATGCACTATTTCAATTCATGGGAATCTCAGCAATTTTGGGAGTGTGCATTTCGTGGAAAAGACAGGGACAGGAAACACAGGGATATGAAACACCCCTTGGCCTGGGTCACGGTGAAAGGCACACCCCTGGGCAGGGCTAGCATACCCAAATTAAATCTGGGGGCTGGAGCACACAACAATTATAGCATGGAGAACCCAATTTAAGGAAAATAATCGGACTTAAAGTATTCTCAGGGAATCCTTTTCTCACAAAAAGCTCAGGGGGGGGGGGCTGTGGGATAGCAGCTCGCATGTGCCCTGAATGACCTCCAAACACAGCCAGCTCACAGCAAATCGGCCGTGGAGACACCCCCCTGTGCCACTCTCCTAAACTAGCAGAAGTGCTTGCCAAAATAAGTTCTGCCTCTAGGCTTGTGTGCCACAAATAGCTGAACTGCATTGTCAAAAAATAATGAAACATAGGGAGCTCTATTTGAGCATCATGTGACATACAGATACTCACAAGTATTTCCTACTCTAAGCAAACAGGTGTGCACATTTCTGGGCCATCTACTCAAGACATTTGTTTTAGTGGGAATGCTAGTGATCAACTGTTGCATGGTGCATCCCCTCCATCCAGGGGAACATGTCATTTCCTGCTGCTACCATCTAAAAATAACAACTTGAACACATAAATATAGCTGCTATAAACGTTATTGATCCTTGTTACCTCACCAGATCATTATAGTCCGTTGTTGCAAAATCAGGAACACTTCTCAGCTTACTGTGTAAGTATTCACAGGATAAGGCAGTAAAACCTAGCTCAATATTGGTAAGTAGTTACAGGACTAGGACAAATGTCCGTGTGTGATGCTGGTAAGTTCCTGCAGGAGGAGGACAAAGGCTCACTGAGCAAGGAAAGTGACTGCAGGACACAGCTAAATACCCACGGGTGATATGGATAAGTACCTGAAAGATGAAAATGGTTGTGGAGTAACCCCTCAGTGAGTCATTGTAGAATCAGGATGAACATTTATTGAGCTTGTTGGAATAGTGGCTAAGTCTTTCTGCGTCCACTCCTTTTTCAATCTTCACTGCTGTCTGTGCTGGAAGGTCTCTCTTAGCAGCCAGGCATCTGTTTCAGCAAGTACTTTTCAGGTTTACTACCTTCTGGTCTTCATTCCCTTAGGTTTGCTCCCCCTAGCTGCTCTTCCTTTACTCCCTTCCCCCTGGTTCAGCTTAAATTTATAAATTTAAAATGGTTAAATCTATACATTTATAAACTGGATGTGCTACTTGTGGTAATTTGTTTTGGAGTGCTGTATCTTATGCATTGCATTGCCTGCACATAGGTTGACTCAAAAACAAAGTTTGTTAACTGCTGCATATCCAAAAAGTTAAACCATTTGAACTTGTGATTCCCAAAGCAAGGACGTGGAGAGTGTTTTTAGACATTTAGTATGCTGGATCAAGACACAGGGGCAGGGGCAACTTCAGAAGGTCTAGGGGCCAATTTCTCAGCCCCGGAACCCACTATGGGCCACACACACATCCTGATGCCAAATTCAGCAGCAGCCAAAAAAAGCCACTTTCACTTGAAAACAATGTTTTAAAACATAATCGCACTCCTACAAGCTCCAGGAGAGTGCAAACTTGCATTAAATCAAGACACGCTCCCCACACTCCTTGTTTTAAAGTGCATCATTTTTGCTGCTGCCACTGAAATTCAACAGCAGTTTAGCAGTAGTGACTTGGAGGTGGTGGGGCCACAAAAAAAGCAGGGAGCTCATGCAGCCCATGGGCCGTCTGTCAACCACCCCACATTACAGTTTCAGCTGGCATTTTTTCAGATTCACTTTGTTGTTTGAGTAGGTGCTGTTGATGGAATTTATCAAACACCGAGAGAGAGAATCCCCCCTCCCCCCGGCAAGCAACAGAAGCCTTGCAGACATTTCAAAGAAGCTGGCAACTTCCTGCCAATTTACTTTGACTTGTTTGCAAGGGCAATGGTGGGGAATATAGAAAGCATTTCGTAGATATGGGGAGTAGAACAGCTGCACCTGTACGCCAGTGCTTCTCAGTTGTGGGGAAGCCACCTTGGCAGGCACTTCCTGTATTAGGGGCATGAAGTTCCAGCGAGGGATCAGATCTAGACTCAAGTGGCACTCTCCTCTCCCACCAGGATCTAGGAGGACTGAATGCCTCCTGGCAGAGCACCTTCCAATGGCCCTCATTGGATTTGGAGGGGCTGTCAGCACCTTTGCTATCCCATCATCTCAATGTGATTTGGGAAGAAGGGGGCTCAAAAAGAGCAGCAACTTTGTTCTTAGGTTGTAGGAGAGGTTCAGAGGCATCCTGATCTATTACTTTTCTAATTCCAAAGCTGAGATTACTGCCCTAGTCTGCAGCTCTTGCACACATCTGCAGGCTGTATGCATACAAGTGAGTGCAAAGATCGCTGGGTTCTCACCTGTGGAGCAGATTATGAAAGCTGGGTTGGGGAGGCCCAGAAGGCAGAGTCAGTTTCAAAAGTTCAGAATGTCTGAAAAAAACTATTCACAGAACCTTTTTAGATCATCGGGGAAGCAACAACCTAGTTAAACCTGTTGCTTAGCCTTCTAGTGCCATCTACTGGTTCCTAGTTAGATCAAAAGATTTCATGCCAGCAAATACCATCAAACAGGGACGGGGAACCTTTTCTCCATCAAGCATCGCATTCCTTCAGGGATAATCTGTGAGGGGCCACATGCTAGCAGTGAGTGGTGCTGAAGCCAGCAGCGAGCACTACCACAGCGATGAGTGGGCAAGACCGCCCCTTCTCTCTCTTCCTCTTTCTTTTGGACACCTCCATCTCTCTCCCCTTCTCTTCCTGACACCCCCTTCTCTCTCCCCTTCTCTTTCTGACACCCCTTCTCTCTCTCCCTCTCTCTAACACCCCCTTCTCTCTCTCTTCCTCTTTCTTTCTGACACCCCCTTCTCTCTCTCCCTCTTTCTCTAACACCCACTTCTCTCTCCCCCTCCTCAGCAACCTTCATGCATATGATAATATGGGCTGTGGTTCACATAAATGTACCCCACAACAGGTCTAATAGTTTTTAAGGTACCACAAGACTTTTGTTGTTATAGCTTGAACAAGACAGATACAGCTGTCCTTCTGGGATATAACATGTAATGTGCACCACAGCCAGAGCAAAATCAGAATGCTCATGCCATCTAGTGGAAATCCCGCCAAAGATCTGAATACAATTTTCCTCTTCCCATCAACCAAAAGGCCAGTTCAGCAAATGTGCAAGAAGACAATTTGTATGTGCACAAGGGTTTTGAAGGCTTTCTGACTTTTGCCCCCATTCCTTATTTACAATAAATATAGAAGCAAATCAAGTCACATCTATCTTCAAAAAATATTAACAACAAAAACTGTCATTATAAGCCATATAGAGATTTTATATCCCAACCATTTTATATTAGCTTATATTGCTCTAAATATATCCCATTGTAATATCATTCAATGTATTCTCTTATTCTAATTTATAACATTCCCAATAAATCCTAAGGGTGCACCTGATCCTAAACCTTATTATTCCAGAATGAAACAAAGAGATAATTTTTTGATAAAGCTTTTATTTCCCTGCCTACTGTCTCTCATTCTAATAATATTTGTAAGTTTCAACATAAACCCCAGGTCCCATACACCCATCATCCATTATATTAATGAGGGTGTATATTCCATTTAGAAACAATAGCAATTCCAGCAGCCATTAAGAAATGAATAGTCATTTCCCTGTCCTCTTGAAGAACCACAGCACTCACATATCTAAAGAAAACAACAAGTGAATCATAAGGTGAAGTATATCCTGTCATTGTATTAACACTTTCCAAAAATCTTTCCCCAAAAATGTCTTAATATGGAAGGACAATGGAAGGACACTTGTGCAATGGTGATTTAGCCAGTGGAGGCTGGAGACTCCGATTTCGCTGAGGCTGTGAATCCATTCTGGGTTTTAGTCAGAACCAGCCAGAACTTGAAAGGTTTCCAAGGTGCTGAACCTATTTTGGGGATAGGGTTCAGCATCTCAGAGAGCCAGTTTAGAGTTCTGGCTCGTTCTGACTAAAACCCAGAATGGATTTATAGCCCCACAGATATTGGAGCCACCAGCCTCCACTGGACTTAGTGCTTCCAGACCAACCTGAAAGTAGCAGAAACACTTGTTTCTGGAAGGAGGCAGGTTGGTGGACCTCACATAAAGGAGCTCCGTTGACCTGCCTCCTTCCAGAAATGTTTCCACTCATTTTGGGCTTTCCCCTAGGAAGCGCTCAATCTCCGTTGCGTAAATAGTGGGTACCATTTGCACAAAGGAATTGGTGGGACCCACCATTTGCTGAAGGGAATCCATGGGGGCATAAGCGCCCTGTTGGATCCTGCCCTGAATTACCACCTAGCCCCCTGAGAATAGTGGCATCTCCAGAGGCGGGCCAGTGTGAGAAAGAGTGCCCACTGGCAGAGTCTCCTTGTGAGTAAAAGGATTCTCCCTCATGAGGACCTCCTCACAGAAGTAAATAGAAAATATAATATGGTATTGTAGTAAAGGGGGGGGATTCAAATGTAACCCAGTTACGTAAAGTTGTATATATCATATTGTCAATTATTTCCAGATTTATCACCAATTACTTCAATATTTTATAGCAAAGAGATACAGGATAGGACATTTTTAGATAAACTTCTGCTAGGGAAGAAGTATGCTGAGGCCACAGCAGCTACCTCAGGATGCCAAACCTGGCTGTGGGGGAAGAAGTGGGGAATGTAGGTGGGAGAGAGGAAGAGGCCAAGAGAGATACTGCTGTGGTCTCCTTGTGATTAAAAGTATAGGCCCCACTTGGCATATGGTCAAGGAACACCTAATTACTTTGAATGAGTTCAAATCTCCAGGGCCAGATGAACTGCATCCTAGAGTAATAAAGGAACTGGCAGAAGAACTCGCAGAACCGCTGTCTATTCTCTTTGAGAAATCATGGAGGACAGGGAAAGTGCCAGATGACTGGAGGAGGGCTAACATTGTCCCTATCTTCAAAAAGGGTAAAAAGGAGAACCTGGGAACTACAGACCAGTCAGTCTGACATCAATCCCTAGGGAAATTCTGGAGCAGATGATAAAGGAATCCATCTGGAAGCACCTTGACAACAATGCCGTGATTACTCGAAGCCAACATGGATTTGCTAAAACAAGTCCTGCCAGACAAATCTGATCTCATTTTTTGATCAAGTCACCTCCCTTGTAGACCGTGGGAATGCTGTAGACATCATATACCTTGATTTCAGCAAAGCTTTCGACAAAGTGCCCCATGATATCCTGATGAGCAAACTAGCTCAAAGTGGGCTAGATGAAACAACGATCCGGTGGATCCACAGTTGGCTACAGAATCGGACTCAAAGAGTGCTTATCAATGGGACCTTCTCAAACTGGGGAGAGGTAACGAGTGGGGTACCGCAGGGCTCAGTCCTGGGCCCAGTGCTCTTCAACATTTTTATTAATGACTTGGAGGAGGAGGTGCAGGGAATGCTGATCACATTTGCAGATGACACAAAATGGGGCAGGATAGCTAATACTTTGGAAGACAGAAACAAAATTCAAAGTGATCTGGATAGACTGGAGCACTGGGCAGAAAACAACAGAATGACATTTAATAGGGATAAATGCCAAGTTCTGCACCTAGGAAAAAGTAACCAAATGCACATTTACAAGATGGGGGATACGTGGCTCAACCACACTACAAGCGACAAGGATCTTGGGATTGTTGTCAATCACAAGCTGAATATGAGCCAATAATGTGATGTGGCTGCAAAAAAGGCAAATGCTATTTTGGGCTGCATTCATAGAAGCCTAGCTTCCAAATCCTGGGAAGTACTAGTTCCCCTCTACTCAGCACTGGTTAGGCCTCATCTGGAGTACTGTGTCCAGTTCTGGGCACCACACTTTAAGAAGGATGCAGACAAACTGGAGAGGGTTCAGAGGAGGGCAACAAAGATGATCAGGGGACTGGAAACAAAGCCCTATGAAGAGAGACTGAAAGAACTGGGCATGTTTAGCCTTGAGAAGAGAAGACTGAGGGGAGATAGGATAGCACTCTTCAAGTACTTGAAAGGTTGTCACAGAGAAGAAGGCCAGGATCTCTTCTTGATCATCCCAGAGTGCAGGACACAGAATAATGGGCTCAAGTGACAGGAAGCCAGATTCCGGCTGAACATCAGGAAAAACTTCCTGACTGTAAGAGCAATATGACAATGGAACCAATTACCTAGGGAGGTGGTGGGCTCTCCCACACTGGAGGCCTTCAAGACGAGGCTGGACAGCCATTTGTCAGGGATGCTCTGACTTGGATTCCTGCATTGAGCAGGGGGTTGGACTCGATGGCCTTGTAGGCCCCTTCCAACCCTACTATTCTATGATTCTATGATTCTACTTCCAGGCAACAGCCAAGCAATTGTATGAATAAATGTATGTAAATGAGCAATGGGAAGGGGCTGATTCCTTCTCCAAGGAAAGGTAACAATGCTGTGTGATGTTTAGGACAGTTCTAGTCATCAGGAAGGCTCCTTGTAAAGGCACCTAAAAAGGATATTGTAGAGTTGGGAAAAGTACACAATAGGGTAACTAAAATAGTCAAGGAATGGTTATAACATCTGGGACTGTTTAACTTAGAAAAGGGACGAGTAATGGGAGACATGATAGAAAGTGGGTAAGAAGACATTTTTTCTCCCTCTCTCATAATACTAGAACCTGGGGTCATCCTGTGAAGCTGATTGGTGGGAGATCAGGACAGACAAAAGGAAGTACTTCTTCACGCAGCACATAGTCAAACTATGGAATTCACTTCCACAAGATGTAGTGATGGCCACCAATTTGGATGACTTTAAAAAGGGACTCCTGGAGGAGAAAGCTATCAATGGCTACTAGTCCTGATGTAGGTTCTGAAGTTAAACATGACGAATTAACAGCTATATCTACATCCAGTATCAGAGACAGTGAGCTTATGTACACCAGTTGCTGGGGAACATAGCAGTAGATCAGGGCGGGTGGTGAATGCCTCCCTTGAGGAGGGGGTGATGCCATCAGCCCTCAAGGAGGCAGTGATAAGACCGCTCTTAAAGAAGCCCTCCTTGGATCCTCAAGTTCTGAACAACTTTCGCCCAGTCTCAAATCTGCCATTTTGGGGCAAGGTGATTGAGCGGGTGGTGGCAGTGCAGTTGAAGGCACACTTGGAAGAAACTGATTATCTAGACCCATTTCAGTTGGGCTTCAGGCTTGGGCATGGGACAGAAACAGCCTTGGTCGCCTTGGTAGATGATATGAGGAGGGCTCTGGATAGGGGTGAATGCTCCTTCCTTGTTCTCCTCGACCTCTCAGCAGCTTTTGATACCGTTGACCACGGTATCCTCCTGGACCGCCTGGAGGGGTTGGGCATTGGAGACACCATATTGCGGTGCTTCTGGTCCTTCCTCTCTGGCAGGTACCAGAGGGTAGCACTGGGAGAGGAGGTTTCGGACCCGTGGCCACTCACTTGTGGGGTGCCACAGGGTTCCATCCTCTCCCCGATGCTATTTAACATCTATGTGAAGCCGCTGGGGGCTATCATCAGGAGGTTTGGGGTGCAGTGTCATCAATATGCGGATGACACGCAGCTCTACCTCTCATTCAAATCTTCACCAAGGTTGGCCGTAGAATCCCTGTCCAAATGTCTGGAGACGGTGAGTGGCTGGATGGGGAGGAATAGGCTAGAGCTGAACCCTGACAAGGCCGAGGTACTTTTGGTGGGAGACAAGAGGAGGCTAGGGGATGTTGATCTGGTGTTAAATGGGGTACGGCTACCCTTGAAAGACCAGGTCCACAGCCTGGGGGTCATTTTGGACTCCCAGCTGTCCATGGAGGCTCAGGTGTCAGCTGTGAGCCGGACAGCGCTGTATCAACTCCATCTGATACGGCGGCTGCGCCCCTTCCTTCCCGACCATCTGCTCCCATCAGTAGTGCATGCCCTGGTCTCCTCTCGTTTAGACTACTGTAATGCGCTCTACGTGGGGTTACCCTTCAAGACGGTTCGGAAGCTGCAGCTGGTACAGAATGCAGCGGCTCGCCTGATTAAAGGCAGCCGCCGGCGAGATCACATCACTACAGTGCTGAAGGAGTTGCACTGGTTACCAGTTGTTTTCCAGGCCAAATTCAAGGTGTTGGTTTTGACCTTTAAAACCCTATATGGTTCCGGCCCAGCCTATCTTAAGGAGCGCCTCCAGCAGCACCAGACAGGCCGCTTAACAAGATCAGCCTCGGATGGCCTTCTCTCTGTCCCATCAGCCAGGACAGCTAGACTGGTGGGAACGAGGGAGAGGGGCTTTTCTGTAGTGGCCCCCACTCTGTGGAACTCCCTCCCTAGGGAACTCCGTCATGCCCCCTCTTTAATGAGCTTCCATCGTGCATTAAAAACGTGGCTGTTCAGGCAGGCATTTGGGGTGGGTTAGGGTATTTTAGAAAATGTTTTTATTGTAGAATGTTATTGTTTTATTGTATGTTGTACATCGCCCAGAGTGGCTGGGTGACCAGCCAGATGGGCGATTAATAAATTAAATAATAAATAATAAATAAATAACATGGGCAGGAGGGTGCTCCTACATGTGGGTTTCCCACAGGCAGCTGGTTGACCACTGTGTGACCAGAATGCTGGACTAGATGGACCTTAGTGAGAACTAGCATGGCTTTTCTCATGTAGGGCAACAGGGAAGAGTGATTCTGTTGAATGTCTATGTTACAGTTTGCAAAGGAATGTCCCTTCTGTTGTGGTTGATGACATAAATTTCTGTGTTCATGAATGTACTAGCAAAATCACATGCCTTCCAGTGGTGAGGAGAACCCAAGCATTTTCAGTCCAGTTTTTAAACTCATTTCAAGACATCTGGGGCTGGAGAAGGGAAATAGCACAGCTGGAAATGAGAAAAACTTAAATTTTCATGCAGCCACTAGCTGGCAGGGTACATACAGGTATCTGTCACTGTAAGTAATTGAATGATCCTACACACACACACGCCAAAAACTAAAGGTCAAGGAGAAGAATTTGAGCCCACCTTTCTCCCTGATATGCTAGCCTTCTCTGTGTAGGAATGTTGTTTTTTGCCCCCATAGAAAATAATTCAGCTTTACGGCCTCAGTAGAAAACTAGACCTGTAATCCTATGTGTGCTTATTAGGGAGTCCATTCCACTGAATTTGGTGGAACTTACTTTCAAGTCAGCATACATGGGATTGCCCTTCATTGTGTTCTTGTTTTTCTTGATCTGTAATCCTCTCTGGTAGCCTTTCCAGATGAAGAACGGGGTATAAATGCTTTAAATACATAAATACAATATTGGCAGCCAATCTCAACTGTGCTATGATGCAGCTTCTTTAGGATACAATCCTATACATACTTATCTGGGAGTAACTCCTATTCAACTCAACAGAGCTTACATCTGAGTAGACATGAATATCATTGTACAGTTGATGCTGCACCTAGCACGGAACTTACTTGTAATTTTGACGATGTGTACATTCTAGAATCTAGATCAGCCTTCCCCAATGCGGTGCCCTTCAAATGCTTAAAATGTAAGTTAAAAACGTAAGAGCCATGCTGAATCAGACCAAAGGCCCTTCTAGTCCATTGTTCTGTTCCACAATGATCAACCAGGTGCCCATGGGAAGTCCACACCAGGCCATGAATGCAATAACATCCTTCCACTCCAGTTCTCCAGCAACTGGTCGCAAAGGCACAGTACCTCTGGTACCTGAGGTAATATATAGCCATCATTACTAGTAGCCATTGATGGACTAATCCTTCATGAATGTGTCTAATCCCCTTTCCATGTTGTCCACATTAGTGGGCATCACTACATCTTGTGATAGTGAATACTATAGTTTAATTCCACATAGTTTAACTCAGAAGTACACCCTATGATCTGTCTGTTCCAAACCACCCACCATTCAGCTGATGGGATGACCCCAGGTTATAGTATTATGAGAAAGGGAGAAAAGTGTCTATCTGCTTTATCCATACCATGCATAATTTTGTACACCTCTATCATGTCTCTCCTTACTGCCTTTTTCTAAGTTAAACAGTCCCAGACGTTGTAACCTTTCCTTGACCTTTTTAGTTGCTCTTTTTTGCACCTTTTCCAATTCTACAATATCCTTTCTAAGGTGCTTTCACAAAGAGCCTTCCTGATGGCTGGAACTGTCCAAAACATCACACAGAGTTATTACCTTTCCTTGGAGAAAGAATACGCCCCTGGCTATTGCTCATTTATATACATTTGTTCATATATCTCCTAGGCTGTTGCCTGGAAGTAGGGTGAATCCTGCACTATGGTTTAACTATGAGTTGTTAACCACAAGCAACCTAGGAAGATAACTCATGGTTTGTTGTTGGATTATGAACAGCCCACAGTTAAACCATAGTGCAGTGTTGCATGTAACAACAACCCATACTCAACATGTAGTCTGGGTTGTCATTGTGCAAGCCAGGCCAATATCACTTTTGAATGCTTAGGATTGTGGCTGTCTCATATCTGCCCCACTCTGAAAGCATATGTAACTCCTGCCTCAGGAGTTAGTCTGCATAACTTCAGTGCAAACAGCATAAGATGCTATGCAGACAGGGCCATCTCTACCATGAGACATATGGCTCCGGTGGTGGATTGGGGGGGATCATGCCCACACCCACATGGCTGCCTGTCCCTGCTGCCACCACCGCACCACTGTGTTCCACTAGCTGTGCCACTCCCCAGTTTCTGTCTTTGCTGCCACCCACCAGAAAGTGGTGCTCCCCAGAGCACCCATGCTTTCCTCTGAGGAAGGGGTCCTTCCTCAGAGCAAGGTGCTGAGATGGGCTGGCTCCAGAGAACAACTGCGTCATGGCTTTGTTTAAAAATTTAAAGTAAAATTTTACTGTGGCAAATGCTATTAATCTTTAAGCAGCATTGCGGCAAAGTGGTAGGGGTGCAGGCACTCTCTGGGGCCACCTCACCCACCGAGGAAGGACCCCTTCCCCAGAGCACAGCCCTGAGGGGTGAGGTGGCCCTGGAAAACCTAGGATCACCACCGCTACCACCGCTAAGACAACAGCAAACAAAAAAGGTCAAAGAGGGGCAAAGGAGGATCCACCTCAGGCAGTGCAGTATCTTGCACTGAGGCTTTGTACAGAACACACAGACCATGTGTCCAGAGTCCACATCCTACACTAGATGGCAAAACAAGGACAGATGAGTTAGGGGAGAGTTGGTGGCAGCCAATGTGTGCAGAGGGTATGTCTTGTGCGACTCAGAAGAATCCTTGCTGAAGAAGCCCATTTTACAGAAGGATGTAAAAAAAGAGCAAAGTGACTTCACCAATGAAAAGGAGATGCTCCAGCAACGAAATCAGCAAGGAGTCTAGAATGAGAGGAGGTAATAGCAAAGGAGACAGACAGCAGGGAAATATATCTGACGCAGGGCTATCAAGAGAAGGAACAATAAAGAGGCAGCTTACAGGAACGTGGTTCGCACCATCACCACAACCTACTGTGGTTTATTAGCCATAGTTGACTGTGGTGCTCATGAGCACCAGGTTCTCATTACATTTAAAGCCAGCAAGCGTGGGTTATTGAAGTGATGGACCAGCCACCCAGAACTAGGGATGGCGGAGAATTTCTCCCCGAATCTTTGGGAGGCCGAGCGCCGAGGCATTCGGCCCCCCGAAAGTGTTGGGGAAATTCTCCACCAGCCCCCCGCCCCCTCCCTTGATGGGACTTACCTTCAGCGAATGTCCCTCTTGGCGGTGGGTCCCGGCAGAGTTTCGGCGGGGGCGGCGGCCAGTCTCCCGACCAGCTGCTGCCGCCACCATTACAAAATAAAAAAGTAAAAAACAAAACAAAACACACACCCGTGATAGGCTATGTGACGATTTACGTAGCCTATCACGGCTACATTTCCAAAGTCAGCCGTGATAGGCTACGTAAATCGTCATGTAGCCTATCACGGGTGACTTTGGGGGGGGGGAAGCGTGTACGCAAATGGCGGCGGCTCATGGGCGCCGCCATTTGCGTTCCTTATTTGGGCATGTCTAGTCTACGTAAAGATTTACGAAGACTACGGCGAAAATAAGGGCAACGCAAATAGCATTCCCTTATTTTCGCCGTAGTCTACGTAAATCTTTACGTAGACTAGACGTGCCAAAATAAGGAACGCAAATGGCGGCGCCCATGGGCCGCCGCCATTTGCGTACGTGTTTTTTTTTTCCCAAAGTCACCCGTGATAGGCTACGTGACGATTAACGTAGCTATCACGGCTGACTTTGGAAATCTAGCCATGATAGGCTATGTTAATCATTACGTAGCCTATCATGGGGGTTTGTGTTTTTTTTACTTTTTCTTTCGCGGTCGAGGAGACAGGACGCTTCTCCCTGGCCTGAATTTCGGCCAGCCGAGGCGGGGCGCCTCCCCCCCTCGCCTGAACTTCAGGGGGAGAAGCGAAGCGCCTCCCCCCCACCGCGAATCACCCCTGCGAAAAGGTAAGTGACTTTCGTACATCCCTACCCAGAACCCATGGGCTGTTTTATGTTTGTGGGTGGCTTGTCAACAACCCACCCTCTCCAGGTTTGCATATAATGAGGAGCTACAGCATGCCCCTGAATATTCAAAATGGCTATGCTTGGAAGCCCTGTGGGGAAATTCACATACGGTGCTTCCTGTTACATGCAAACCAGGCCACAGACACACAGGGCCTGTTTGCAGGATCATGGGGGTGGGGGGAAGCCATGGTGGCTTATTTCCCCTGCCACGCATGCTGGGGGGATCTGCATAATTACCCTGACCAGCACAGCTTGCTGTGTCATGCGAACCCAGTGAGGGTGGCTTGTTGCTGTGGTTAACAAGCCACCCAGAACCCATGGGCTATTTTGGGGTTCTGGGGTGGCTTGTCAACCATGGCAACAAGCAACCTTCATCAGATTTGCATGACACAGCAAGCCGCACTGCAAATCCCCTGGCACATGACCAGCACACGTTGTGGGGAAAATAAACCACTGGGGCTTATTTCCCCCTCCATGATTGTGTGAACCTGGTCAATGTTTCAAGCACAGGATCTAGAAGGAAGCTGATGCAGAGATAGGGAACCACTGAAAGGACCTAAGGAGAAGAGTCTCATGGATTTAGCAACAAGAGGAAAATATGTTTTTTAACGGCAGTATTGACTACAGTACAGAGAAAATCAGGTGGGGGTTTATGGGGAGAGAAAAAGGTCACCAGTGAAGGTTTTGAATGAGAGAAACAGAGGTGGCCTCATCCATGTGTAGGTCCCACATTGCTGGGACATTTAAATGATCCAACCACACGGGCAGGACCAGTTTTGTGGGAAACACATGCAGTTGGGCCCTGCCCAAGCAGGTGGAGCATTTAAATGTGCAGGTGCATGGAAGCTGAGTTGTAGGTGAACACAATATACAAGAGTAGAATGTGTATATTGTTTTGGAGTGCATGAGTAAATTTTTAAGTTATCAAAAATCAAAAGGTGTTTTTTAAACAACAACTTAGATTTAAATAATATTTCACCAATACCTTTACATACCTTGATTTGACAAAAGTATGCCTGAGTATTCACACGAAGGGTGAGAGGGCTGGCACTGCAGCAACAGCCTCCGCTGTTTGCATGTTCTGATACACAGCTGAAACATGTGTGTGCTTCTACATGCACGGTCACCTCTCCTCATGATTGGAGACACAGCCTTGTAGGATTCCCACCCTATTCAAGGGAGAGGCACCCACACATGCAGGCACATTGCAGACGTATGTCAGAATGCATGTCAGATGGGAAGGATCTGCCTTCATGGCAATCCCCCCACCCCCAACATGCACACATACTACACACCCTGCCCTGAGCAAGTTCAGTCAATGTGCAGAGCCCCAGCCACACTTCTGAAAAGGTCTCAAATGTTTCTTGCTTCCATACATCTGTATGCAGGTTAGGATGGAATAGATTAGCAAGGAAACTGGTAAGGCAGGGAGCTGTTGACTGTTGCTTTTTTAGACTGTGAGATGACCAAAAAAGTGCAATTATGGCTGCACTGGACGTAACAATAAGATAGAATTGCTGAGAATTCTGGCTTCTTGTTCATGAGCAACATGTTTTTTGCTACCCTAACAAACCCTTGGTTTCAAAGTCTGAAGCCAGGGTTTGAAGTTGTTTTCCCATTTTGGGTTTGTTAGAGATGTGATGCGCTGGGGTCTGGGTTTGGATGTAATAGCAGCTTTTGTTTCTCTGTTAGTTTAGCTAGTCCTGCTGGTGGTAGAGGCAAAAGCAGGGGCAATCAGCCTGTGTGCAGTTCAGTTTATTCTTATATCTGAACATGGCCTCTGCATTATTAATAACCCTTTTACATGTCAAAATGCCTTTAACTGGGGTGGGTTGAGGAACAGAAGTTGATCCAGTCATGAGAAATAGCTCACATATTTTAAACAGCCAGTAAACAAACGGTTAAAATAAATTTGCACCCCTCAGACCAATTCTCACTCTACAGAAGTCCTACAAGGCAATGTAGGAGCATCCCTGGGATGTGTAGCTGAAGTCCAACTTACTCAACAGTCACACTGGATACTATACAAACGCTCAATGTAACTAAAAAGTTTCAATTTAAATTACAGAATCACTAGGTACCTACAAATTGGAATTAGGAGCCATAAGCCATCCATTCTTGGGAAGAAGTACAGCAGGAGGGCATTTTCTACCCCAGTGATTTAGGAAATGCAAGGTTTAAAGAATACTGTATCAGAGCTTGTAAAAGATGCCTTCTAGGAGGTGAAGGGGGAGGACAATAATGGAAAACTGCACTTGACCCAGAAAGAAAGGGAGAAATCAGACAGCAGAAATAGATTTCTACTATACAGAAAGCTGCCAGTGGAGCCAAGCACGATCATCATAATACTCGAGGCAGGGAATCAAATGGAGGGTGTGGTCACATCCTGTGTGGGTTGCTCCCACCCCTGGCAAGGACCCGAGGGGGGGTTAGCCTTTTCCTGTGTGTTGCCAACACCTGTTTAGCTTGCCCTGCCAATAAACACTTGTAGGGAACTGAATGGAATGTTGCCGGGGTAGTTCTTGATAGGACTTGAGCAGCAGGAAATATCCTGTAATGACGAACTCTCTCATCCTTCCTGTGGGCAATAGGGAGCATTCATCAGCAAACTTTATTCATATAGGATACATAACAGCTGCAACAACAGGTTTTACTCTTCTTTCATCCCCTTTTATTACAAAGTTCAAGTGGCCACCAAGATAGCCCTTCCAGATCTTAGTATCCTCTTAAACCTTCCCTTTTGGCAGATCACCACCAGATCCAATCAGAAATCAGCATAGCTAACAGTATAGCTAGAGATCCCAGGTACAGGATTTCTTCGACAGCAAAGGGTGTGAAGTTCTTTGCCTCTGATTGAATTAAAAATAGCGCAGTGGTCCTCCTGCATTTGAAAGAATCTTCATATCCACAAGAGAAAACGTCTTATTTGTCAAACACACAAGGTTGTGCTAGAATGTTATTGTGTGGAAAAGCAAATTAAAAGATACACAATAAATTGGGGCGAGATTTGGCAAAACCTGTACACATATGATATATGGGAATATATTTGTAAATATGGTAACTACTCTTTGCTACATGCTATTCTGAAAGAATTGTTTCTGAAATAAATAAATCCATTTACAAGAAAACGAAACAAAGACTTCATAAGAATGAGTACATCCGATACCAAGTGTTTAACTTGGAACTGTCAAAAGGATGGAACATCGCTACTTCAGTGGTGAACATGCATAGCAGCTATAGAAAAACAGTAAGTAGGATAAAATGTCATTTGATCCAGCAATTTTTTTATTAACTTCTAACAAAGATTTACCAACTGTGAGTTGATATCTTACATCAGCTTTCCACAGCCTGGTGCCCTCCAAGATGTGTTGGACTATAATTTGCATCATCTCCAGCCCAGCCACCATGGCCAATGGGAATGATGGGAGTTATAGTCCAACACATCTGGAGAGTACCAGGTTGGGTTGGGTTGGTTTCTGTTACTGGAGCTGTCCCTTCATGTGAAGGAGACCTTGTCCGTTACCTTGTCCTAGATAGCTAGGAGCAGCTTCTGCTGTGCTATTCCATCTCCCCCAAAGAGAGAATGGAGTATGGGCTCCATTCATGAAATGGCTGATGCTTATTTCGGGCCATTTCCGTTTGCATCTTCACAGTGTTATCCAACAGATCTGTTCCAACGGGTGAAGCGTTTATTACAGTCTGACCCTGAAAGGAAATTGGTCACACCCTTGACAATTTGTAACACATTTGCAAGACACCTTGAAGGTAAAATCGCCCGCCTCTAGTATGGATTTGGACTGCATGGTTAATGCAGTTCCAGCCATTGCCCCACTTGCTTCATTGCCCTCAGCTTGGAAGTAAACAAAGGAACTAGTCTGACTCTGCCAAGAAAGAGAGGGCATGATTGTGTCAATTGCCTGGTCAACTCCGTATCCCAGAGTGCCACCATGGTTCTGAGACATGAATCCTTAAGGATTCCTTGAAAACTACCACCAAAACAGAGTTCGCATCTGTGTCCATGGACTGCATCATAAAAACCACAGATCTAGTGCACCCTGGAACAAGAACATGGATCTGAGACACAGATCTTCATGGATCCTCTGGATTTTACATGGTGTCCCACCAAATCTAACACACTCACAGATCATATCCATATTCACATTGCAAATATCATTAATATAGTGCTTTCTGGTACTGCTTTGATGCAAAAGCATGGATCCTTGCCACAGATCCACATGGATATGGATGGTTTTTACACAGAATCTTGCAATTCCATTGTCAAATAAAAACTTGCATCTGTTCCACAACCTGCCCTGGAGAAATCATGCCACAGTGCAAAAGCCTGGATCGTCTTATGTTGAGTTGGATGACTTGCATTCTGCCATTTTAACCAGAAATTAGGGGGGTGCTACTGCTAGCGATGGAAAGCCCTGAGTGTGTGTGCATGTGCAGGGAGGAGGATGTCTGTGTGCATGTCTTGGGAGGTTAGGGGAGCCCCTTATTGAGCACGATGTTTTCTTCATCCTTCATTGGTTGCTTCAGCAAAAAGTCACGTTGACCCACAAAGTTTCTCTGCTTTCCTCAGAAGATATGAGCCTGAACTTTTCTGCTCCTGTCATCCATTTTAGTCCATCATAACTCCTCAGGAGCTTTCTGACTTCAGTGGTTTCTTGCATCTAGGAGGGCTGGATTAAGACAGTCCATTGATATACGTATGGCCTGTGATTGATGGTAGGTTTGAAAGAGTTTTATATAAAAAGTTGTAAGGATTTCTGAGGATCTGTGTCTTGGACCTATGTTTTTGCACCACAAAATGTTGCATCTATCACTTTTCCTGTGTAACCCATGAACACATATGTGAACTTTCATGTGACAGTAAACTCGGGAGGAGGTGGCTCCATGAGGATCTGTGCAGTTCAGACTTTTATGCAAACGTATCTTCTCTGACCCCTTCATGGATCACTGCCTTGTTGTGGCGAAGGGGCTTGCGTAACTCAGTGAAGCCATAAGCTATGCCATGCAGGGCCACCCAAGATGGACAGGTCATGGCAGAGAGTTCTGGCAAAATGTGGTCCACTGGAGAAGGAAATGGCAACCCACTCCAGTATTCTTGCCAAGAAACCCCATGGAACGTATCACAAGGCTAAAAGATATGACGCCGGAAGATGAGCCCCTCAGGTCGGAAGGTGTCCAATATACTACTGGGGGAGAGCAGAGGGAATTTCCAAGTAGCGCCAGAAAGAGTGAAGCAGCTGGGCCAAAGCCGAAAGGACACTCAGCTGTGGATGTGTCTGGTGGTGAAAAGAAAGTCCGATGCTGTAAAGAACAATATTGTTTAGGAACCTGGAATGTCAGATCAATGAATCAAGGGAAGCTGGAGGTGGTCAAACATGAGATGGCAAGATTGAAAATCGATACCTTGGGAATCAGCGAACTAAAATGGACATGCATGGGTGAATTTAATTCAGGTGACCATTATATCTACTACTGTGGGCAAGAATCCCTTAGAAGAAATGGAGTAGCACTCATAGTCAACAAAAGGGTGGGAAAAGCAGTACTGGGGTACAATCTCAAAAACAATAGAATGATCTCAGTACGAATCCAAGACAAACCATTCAACATCACAGTAATTCAAGTTTATGCCCCAACCACTGATGCCGAAGAAGCTGAGGTTGATCGGTTCTATGAAGACCTACAACACCTTCTAGAACTAACACCAAAAAAGATGTCCTCTTCATCATAGGGGATTGGAATGCTAAAGTAGGAAGTCAAGAAAGCACCGGGATAACAGGCAGGCATGGCCTTGGTGTACAAAATGAAGCAGGACAAAAGCTAATAGAGTTTTGCCAAGAGAACACGCTGATCATAGCAAACATTCTTTTCCAACAGCACAAGAGGTGACTCTAGACATGGACATCACCAGATGGTCAATATCGAAACCAGACTGATTATGTCCTTTGCAGCCAAAGATGGAGAAGCTCTATACAGTCAGTCAAAACAAGACCTGGAGCTGACTGTGGCTCAGATCATGAGCTTCTTGTGCAAAATTTCGGCTTCAACTGAAGAACGCAGGGCAAACCACTAAACCATTCAGGTATGACCTAAATCATATCCCTGATGAATATACAGTGGAGGTGAGGAATAGATTTAAGGGATCAGACCTGATAGGCAGAGTGCCTGAGGAACTATGGACGGAGGTCTGTAACATTGTTCAGGAGGCAGCAACTCAATCCATCCCAAAGAAAAAGAAATGCAAGAAAGCAAAGTGGCTGTCTGAGGAGGCTTTACAAGTAGCTGAGGAAAGAAGGGAAGCGAAAAGCAAGGGAGAAAGGGGAAGATATACCCAACTGAATGCAGAGTTCCAGAGAATATCAAGGAGAGTCAAGAAGGCCTTCTTAAATGAACAATGCAAAGAAATCGAGGAAAACAATAGAATGGGAAAGACTAGAGATCTTTTCAAGAAAATCGGAGATCTCAAGGGAACGTTTTGGGCAAAGACTGGCATGATAAAGGAAAAAGAAGGCAGGGACCTAAGAGAAGTAGATGAGATTAAGAAGAGGTGGAAAGAATACACAGAAGAACTATACAGGAAAGATCTTAATGTCCCTGATAGCCATGATAGTGCGGTCACTGAACTTGAGCCGAACATCCTAGAGAGTGAAGTCAAGTGAGCCTTAGGAAGCATTACTAACAACAAAGCTAGCGGAGATGACAGTATTCCAGCTGAGCTATTTAAAATCCTAAAAGATGATGCTGTTAAAGTGCTGCATTCAATATGCCAACAAATCTGGAACACTCAACAGTGGCCACAAGACTGGAAAAGGTCAGTTTACATTCCAATTCCAAAGAAGGGCAATGCCAAAGAGTGTTCAAACTACCGTACAATTGCACTCATTTCACATGCCAGCAAGGTTATGCTCAAAATCCTACAAGCTAGGCTTCAGCAGTATGCGAACCGAGAACTACCGGAAGTACAAGCTGGGTTTCGAAGAGGCAGATGAACTAGAGATCAAATTGCCGACATTAGCTGGATCATGGAGAAAGCAAGAGAATTCCAGAAAAACATCTATTTCTGCTTCATTGACTACGCTAAAGCCTTTGTGTGGATCACAACAAACTGTAGCAAATTCTTAAAAAAGATGGGAGTACCAGACCACCTTACCTGTCTCCTGAGAAACCTGTATGAGGGTCAAGAAGCAACAGTAAGAACCGGACATGGAACAACCGACTGGTTCAAAATTGGGAAAGGAATACGACAAGGCCGTATATTGTCACCGTGCTTATTTAATTTATATGCAGAGTACATAATGAGAAACGCTGGGTTGGATGAATCACAGGTCCTTGGGAGGAAAGCTATGGCAAACCTAGACAGCATAGTAAGAAGCAGAGACATCACCTTGCCGACAAAGATTCGTATAATCAAAGCTATGGTTTTCCCAGTAGCAACGTATGGCTGTGAGAGCTGGACTATAAGGAAGGTTGAGCGCCGAAGAATTGATGCTTTCGAACTGTGGTGCTGGAGAAGACTCTTACGAGTCCCCTGGACTGCAAGGAGGTCAAATCAGTCCATCCTAGAGGAAATCAACCCTGACTGCTCATTGGAAGGACAGATACTGAAGCTGAAGCTCAAATATTTTGGCCACCTAATGCGAAGAGAAAACTCCCTGGAAAAGACCCTGATGCTGGGAAAGATTGAAGGCAAAAGGAGAAGGGGACGGCAGAGGATGAGATGGCTAGATAGCATCACCGATGCAATGAATATGAACTTGAGCACACTCCGGGAGAGAGCGCAGGACAGGAAGGCCTGGCGTGCTATGGTCCACGGGGTCACGAAGAGTCGGACACGACTTAACAACAATCTTCTCTGAAAAAAGCCCTACTGATTCTGATAGAGTTAACCTTCAAGCTAGCTTGCCTGGGATCGCCGTTTTGCTTTAAATTCCTGTTTATTAGTTACGATTTGCATGTGAAAAGTGCCTTTCCTTCAAATAACCACAGGGGTCCAGCAACTGGAACGGGGTAGGGGGCGGGGGCGCTCGCTACGGCCCCGAGGAGGGGGCAGCGCAGGATAGGAGCACAGCGTGTAGCTCCTATCCCGCAGGGTGGGAATGCAGGACGGACGGCAGAGCAAACGGGTCTCCCAGAGCAACGCACCGCCATCGTTATCATCACCGTAGATGGGTAAAGTATAAGGCTAAAATCCTATTAATGTTTGCTCCAGGGCAGTAAAGCCGATTGAAAGCGATGGGCTTTGCTTCCGAATAAACACGGCTAGAATCACGCTGCAAAGCGCTTAAGGTTCCCGATTACCGAGGGCTGGTTCCCTTTCCACGGTCGCTGAAGATGGGTCGCCGCGCTCACGTGTTCGCCTACCTCAACCGTCTCCAGCATGGCGGGGCCCTCCAGATAATGTTGGACTTCAACTCCCATCAGCCCCAGCCAGCATGGCCAATGTCCAGGAATGCTGGGCGTTGTACCCCCAAACCTCGGGAAGGCACTAGGCCGAGGAAAGCTCAGCAAGCTCCGCCCCGCTCCTCGCCCCCTCACAGCGGCCCAGTCGACGACGTGCAGGTCCCTCCGCCCGCCCCTCACTGGCCGCCAGAGGCGCCTCTGCGGCCCCGCCCTCCTCCGAAGGCCCCTCGCGACGAGCCGCTCCGCCCTGGCGCGCGTGCGCAGAAATCAGCCAGGCGCGAGCTGCCTCCTCCACCTGGGCACGGTCTGCGCGGAGGCGGGCGGGGTGCGTATGCGGCCGAGCTGGTAGCGGCGCGGCCTGTCTGGGCCTTCGGGACGGGAGCGAGCGAGGACGGAGGAAGGATGCGGCGGAGCTCGGGGCCTGGCCGGGGGGCGCCGCCAATGCCTCCGCCGCTGCTGTTGCTGCTGCTGCTACAGGGGGCGGCTGGGGAGCCGTGCGCCGCCTCCTCGCCTTGCTCTTGCCGGCGAGGAGCGTTGGACTGTAGCCGCCTCCGTCTGCCCGGCCGGAGTTTGGAACCGGGCCTGCTCTCGCCGTGGCCTCCCAGCACCACCGCGCTGTGAGTACCGCTCACGACTGTCTCCACAGCGGGGCTGTGAGGCTTCACCTGGCTGGCTGTATCAGGGGAGGTGGGGGGGGTCTCCGCCCCGTCGACACGGCAGGTGGTGCTCACACTCCCCCAGTGGCAGAGTTGTTGTTCTTTACGATCATGGAGGGGAAAGGGTCTACCTGGGGGTTTTGTAGCCTGGGCTGGGGGCGAAAAGTGAGTGGTGAGGTTCTATATGTTGACGCTGAAGGGAAGGCCGAGATAGATGATCATATGGACCCTCAGTGCTTCTGCTGACGGTGCCGGGTCACAATATCTCAAAACAATGGGAGCCGTTTGGATGCCCTCTTCTCTTCCTCTGAAGAGCTCTCCTCTGACTCTTCAGTTAGTCAGTTGATTGTTGTGTTCACCAGACGGTGGGGGTCATGTGCGACTCCCTTGTTCGAAGGGTTCCAGACGGTGCTGGATCTACTTCAAGCATGCAGCAAAATAGTTTGCCTGCCGATTTGTGTTGTGTCATCTATAACTCCTTGGAACCTTTCACACAACCTCGTTGCAGTTGGTCTATATAAACAAAGTTATATGGCTCAAGGCCTTCCACAGTCCATATAACAGTCAGCAGGTGGGCAGGGGATGGCATTGATTGTCTGAAACTGGCCTTGGTGAATCAGTGGTATGTTCTGTTTACTTTTGCTGGATTAAAAATATTCTAAAACTAAGAGCACTTTCTGTAAAGTTTTGCATATTGGCCAAGCATCCATGGTAAGGGGTATATCCATCAATGTTACTTTAAGGTGATGTATTTCAAGGCTGCCAGACAGGGAAATGCTTGCAGTGTCATCAAGGGGTGTCTATGTGTGCCCTGAGAAATTCTGTATTATGCTTATTTGATCAGTAGCTGGATAAAGAACAGGAAGCAGAGAGTAGGAATAAATGGATAGTTTTCACAATGGAGGGAAGTAAGAAGTCTGGTCCCCCAAACCAGTGATTTTTAACTTGTTTGTTGATGATCTGGAGATAGTGGTTGACAACGATGTGACCAAATTTGTAGATGTAACCAAATTATTCAGGGTAGTAAAAACAAAAATTATGATCACCTCCAAAAGGGTCTGTCCGAACTGGGGGAATGGGCAAATGTCATTCAGTGTAAGTGCTGTACACTGGAGCAAAAAACCCCCTAACTTCACATAAAAGGAAGAGCCTTGCGGCACCTGAAAGACTAACAGATTTATTATTAGCTTTCATGGACCAGGTGGTCTGCAGTCCATGAAAGTTCATGCCATAATAATTCTTTTAGTCTTTAAGTTGTGACAGACTAACATGACTACCACTCTGGAAGTAACTGTACATAAACACTGTTGGAGTTTGTACTGGTGGAGACTGACCAGGAGTTAGTCTTGGAGTCATGGTGGGTAACTCAGTGAAAACATCAGTCCACAGTATGTGACAGCTGTGAAAAAGGTGAATTCCACATTGAGGATCATTAGGAAAGGGATTGAAAATAAAGTCAGTATTATAAGGCCTCTATACAAATCTGTGGTGCAACCACATTTGGAATACTGTGTACAGTTCTGGTCAGCAAACCTTAAAAAGGATATTGTAGAGCTGGAAAAGGTACAGAAAAAAGCTGCCAAAATAATTAGGGGCTGGAGCAACTCCCCAACGAGGATAGTTACAATGTTTGTTGCTTTTTTTTCTTTTTTCTTTTTTAAGAAATGAGGGGGGAACATGATATACATGTATAAAATTATGTATGCCTTGGAGAAAGTGGGCAAAGAGTTTTCTCTGTTTCTCACAAATACTAGAACCTGGACTCATCCAATGAAGCTAAATGGTGAGAGATTTAGGACATACAAGAGGAAGTACTTCTTTGCACAGCATGTGGTTTTGCAGTTCACATCCTCAAGTTGTGATGAAGGTTACCAACTTTAGATGGCTTTAAAAGGGCTTAGATGGATTCATGGAGGATAATGCTTTCAGTGGCTACTAGCCATGATGGCTATATGCTAACTCCAGGATCAGAGGCAGCATGCCTCTGAATACAGTTTCTAGGGAGTAGTGTGAGAGAAGGCTATTGCTCTGGTGTCTCATAGGTGTCTGGTTGGCCACTGTGGGAACAGTATGCTAGACTAGGTAGCCCTTCGGTTTGATCCATTGTGGATCAAATTGTATATATTGATATATTGTGGTTTTAATGTTCTGAATATTTTAAATTGTTTTATTGTGTGTTGCTTGGATTTAATTTTTGTGAACCGCCCAGAGAGCTTCGGCTATTGGGCTGTATAGAAATGAAATGAAATAAATAAATAATCCAGCGTGGCTAGCAGCCACTGAAGCTGGAGAGGGGACTAGATAGCTACTGTGGTATTCTCCACTGAGTAGACCACTATATCATTGACCTTTTCAGATATGTTCCTTTTGCCTGTTAGTTGGCTCACTGAAAATATTTGGACAGATATTAGTTAGTGGCATTTTAGATGTGGGATGTCTTAGAGAAAGCTATCAGTCTGTATTATGATTTCTTCTTTCCTTCTAAAATTTTTGGTAAAGTGTCTTGAGCTGTATATATATATGCGTTGTTCATTGGGTCCTTCCATTTCTGTGATTCTTAGTTCAACCTTTTTAAGAGTGTGGCTTTTGGTTTCTGAAAGGCAAATCTTAGGACAGTTCCTCATAGAAATATTTGACTTCGTTCCTTTTCAGAGTGTCCGTCTATACTGCAAACTTGTATGGTTCAGTTTTATGTCAGTTTAGCTGTCATGACCTCCTCCAACGAATCCCTGAGGTTGTAGTTTGGTGCAGGTATTACACATTTGTCTGTAAGAAGACTCCTTGCCCCCTCTTCTTAGAACTACAATTCCCAGTGTTCTTTGTGGAGGGGAATGGCTGTTAAAGATGTCTAGGATTGTAGTGTTGTCTTACATGGGGAGGATTTGGTGGGCGCATTTGTGTTATAAAGAAGCCATGTGGATGGCTAAAGGAATCCTATGCTGTGCTATCCAATTGTTGAATACATGGAATAACTAGTGTTTCCAAATTACATACAAGAGATGAGTACAACAGGGTAGGGTGTGCAGATTTACATATTTGTATTATGTTTCAAATCTATCGTGAAAGTAAGCTGTCAGTATTAGAATCCTTTCTGCAGGGTAGTTGTTGATTCTGTGTCAGATGATATTCTCTAGTCATTGGTCATGAGCCTAGGGCTGATTCTGACCTTTCCTCGTTGGCTTAATGCCAAGTACTTCAATTATGAGAGTACTTAACCTGCTTCCTAATAGTGTTACTTCTACTGCCACTGAGGAAGGCAATTGCTAATTAAGTGACTTCAGGTATCCTGGACATATTACTCAAGCCAGGGCGCTGTGATTTTTGTCATGTCTCTATAAACTTGGACAAGACAGCAGAGGGTGGACTAAAGTAGCCTTTAAAAAGTCTTGTGGCACTTTAAAGAGTAACAGATTTAATCTGGCAAAAGGTTTTGTAGACTTGAGCTTGCTTTGTCAAGATGCATGAAGTGTTCTCCTCAGTTGGCAGATGATATATACACACATGAGTAAAGAGAGAGAAAATTGTAAACAATGGGGTCTGTGACATTTCTGTGCAAAGCTCAAATGTATACAAGTTCAGATGTATATTATTTGCATAGAAATGTCAAAGATCTGTTGCATTTCATGCCCTTTTGGACCCACTGTTTATAATTTTTCTCCTCTATACCTGTGTGTATGCACAAGACAATTTGTTGTGTTTCCTTGCAGCAGACGAATGTGTCCCTCTAAATAAAAGATCTGTAACATTGTCTTTTCTAACAATATTTAATTTCCTTTTGTAGAAATGTCCTAAGTGCAAAAAAAAAGAAAGAAAAAGTTTAAGCCCTAATTACACTCCAATAAAGATAATGACTATGAAATGTATGTGATCATTTAGTGCAGTCTAATCTAAATCTACCATTTATTGATACTTCTGAATAGGATATCTTGCCCCATGATCCTATGCATGTTTACTTGAAGAAAACCTTGCTGAGTTCAGTGGAAATTGCTCCTATGAAAGAGTGTGTAGGATTGGAGCCAGAAGTGCACAGTATGAGAGAGATTTTTTGCTGCTTGCTTGAGTAAATCTGTTGAACAGCTGCTAGCTGCTCTTTTAACTTTAATTGAAAAAAATGTGTTGGCTTTTAAAGCTTTAGGAAAGTGCCATCATTGCTAATGGTTCCCACTCTCAGAAAATGCCACTAAGCATGGGCTTTATTTAATCAAGATAAGGGAGGTACGTCATGTGGCATCTAGCTTTTCAAATTGTGTAATGAATTTGAGACTTTGTTCTGTTGTGTAAGACTATATACTAAACAGCCCATAGGTGGAAATAAGTGGTTTAAGACTATACCTCCAGAAAAGATGCTGTGATACATGTAATCTGATACTTGGGGAATGAGGTAGTCTCATTAAATTGATACCACTTATCATTTAAAGTGATATTCTACCAATGCATTTCACTCAAAGGGTGCCCTGTTGAACAAATCAGGATTTACCTCAGGGTAAACATGCCTAGATTAGGCTGCATGTGTTGTAATACTCACAAGGACGTAGCTATTTTTATTTGCATGGTGGTTTTACTAGGATGTGAGCTGAAAAGTCACCTATGTGAATAGGTGAAACTTTTTTCACATCTTTGAAACTTTTTAGAGAGATCACATCTTGAATACCTGTACTCTTTAGAATATACCAATTTCAATTGTTAAATAGTTTTGACTTGTTTCTGTTTCTGTATCTAATCTTTTGTTTTAGTGTACATTTGTATATATCATTGAAACCTGTTGTTCAGTTGTTATATGGATGCTCTGAGATCCTCTGATTCTTGATTCATTTTTTAAAATAAAAAAACTGTTTCATATCTGAACATGCTTGTTCAATGATACCTCATTTTCAATAGCTGGCGGATTACTGTATTTCACGGTATACCTTAGCATCTTTAAAAACAATACCGTGAATGATTTTTTTTTTTTTTAAGTCATGGTTCAGACATTCATGGGTTTCAACTTCTGAACTAGTTAACAATAGGGATGTCTGTCATGGCTAAATCCAGCCATTTTAGGGCCCAACAGAACCTCCCCTCTCCCCGGCTCGGCTTGCCTTTGTGATCCGAGCCAGGGATCTGTTCCCCAAATCCAAGAACTTTATTGGGGGGGGGGGTTCCCCCACTGTAAACCCCGCTGTAAATAACATTTCTGCAAATTACAGCTGTAATTTGTGCAAGTTACTTCCACAATTTGTGCAAAGTACAACTGTACACTGTAAATTACAAGTGTAATTTGTGGAAATGGGGTTCACGGCGGGGTGGGGGAGAACTTCTTGCCCTGCCACTATGCAGCCTTCGCTATCTTCCTGCCCTTATTAGCCACCAGCCTGGAGAGCCCCCGTGCATCAGAAAGGTAAGATGATGGGCTCCCCAGGCTAGGGGCTGATGGTAGCAGGGAGAGAGGGAACAGTGGCGTGGCGGTGGGAGGATGAGAGGGGTTTACTATGGTGAAAGCTTGCTGAGCTCCACCCCCCAAATGGATTCCTCTGACATCACTAATTAACAATGGAACAAATTTGCAGGTTAGTGTGTGTAGGTTTACAGCCTCACATAGTAGCAGTGAGATACGTAAATTCAATTTGGGATGAAAAATGAACTGTTTTTAAAGTAAAACTGTCAGTGTCATAATTCTCTTAAGTAAAACTATAGTGCAGCCATATTTCATTTTTTTCTCTTCCCTTCACATCCTTTTTTCCTTGTGTGTCATGTATCCTTAGACTGTGATCTTGCAGTCAGGGAATGTTGTTTTACTGAGTGCATGTAGGCTGCTCGGGGAGCCTTTTTTGGCTGAAGACTAGGGGGAAAGGTTTTAAATAAATAAATAAATATTGTGTATAGTTCTGGTTGCCCCATTTCAAAACAAATACCACAGCTACTAAATGGCAACCAAAATGATCCAAGGATTGGAGGACCTTTCCTACTACAAAGGACTAATGTGTTTGTGGCCAAGATGAATGCGTGGGGGGAGGGCATTATAGAAGTTTGCTAATGTATTGATGATATGGAGAAACAGGACAGAGATGTTTCACTCCAGACCATTTATACACTTATAAAATGAGCAGCAGCATTTTCAGAAGAGACAAAGAAAGTACTGTTTTGCACATCCAGGGGCTGACAAATTTGTTCATTATGGTAAATACCCTACCTCACCCCCTTGTTCTTCATCTGACCTTTAAGCTAGGGAGGTGGAAATGGGGCTGTTCCTGCAGCCACATTGTGTTTCTGGGGTGCTCAGAGCATGATGTCAGCTTAGCATAATGTCAGAGACAAGACTCTGTCCCTCCCCAATGTTACCATGGGGTGCAGATTCATCATGACAGAAACTTTTAATGGCTACCAAGGCCAGCCAAATTGTTGTGCACATCATACAGTTAACTTGTGGAAGCTATACGATGTGGAAATGTTTATTAAAAATATTTATGTTCCATTCTTCCAGTGTATTTGCAGTGCTCAGGTGGCTTACAACTGTTTAAAAAACAATAACATCTGGTAGAAACTAAACTATTAACACCAACAGAAGTAAACAATGTAAAAAGAAGTGTAGTAGATTTATTAGTTTAAAATTAATTATTTTCCATGGGGTTTTATTAGTATTTTCTGTATAATCATTATGTTTTAAATTGTATGCCTAAAGAAATTTATTTATGAGGCATTTAATAAATAATAAAATAAGCCAACCTACAAAACAGAGAGGCAGCCACAAAGGAATCCTAAACCCAGCAGGTCAAGCATCTGCCGGAATTAAAATAAATAAATAAGCGAGGTAGAGAAAAGCAAGGAAAGAGATGGCTGAAGAGACCTTGTGAGACAGAAAAGAAAGGAAAGACAGGGCAAAAGAGATCTCCAAGGTAGAGAGTCCCACAATCTAGGCACAGCCACAGAGAAGGCCCTCTCCAACGTCCAAAGTAGTTGTTCCTTGGCCACCATTCAGACATCTAAGATCAGTGGATCTTAAGGAGTGGCAGGCTGGTATGGGAGTGATGGTTCATCGAGTATCATGAGTCCAAATTATTTAGGGCTTTAAAGTTATTTGCCAATACTCTGAATTGTGTCCAGAAGTGAATTGGCAACCAGTGCAGCTAGTGTAAAATACGTATAACATGCTCACATGGGCAAGCAAGTTAAGCAACTGTGTGAGTTTAGCAACAGGGCAAGGTAGCCAGGGCAGTCAGCTCTTTCCTCCCTATTCTGTACTCACAGTAAGTAACTGTAAATAACTAAATATAAATAATTTCCCCACCTTGTCATAGTAAACAACTTAAGTTTTCTAGGGAAAACTCACCCAAATAAAAAAAACAATTATCAAGGTAGGAAGCCAGCAGGGGCTATCCAGTGTATTGCACTGAATGCCACATGTACAACTATCTGCCTGCTGGACAGAAGTTGTGGGTGTGTGCTTGGTGTAATGTGCTCCTGGCTCTCAGGGAACAAGTTTGTTCCCTTGAGGCCAAGGTTGCTGACCTAGAGAGGCAGAGAGGTTGGTGGATGAGACCTTCGGGGACTTATTAGCTGTGTCTCACTCTCAGTGTGACAGCTCCTCTGCTGTCACGGAGAATGCAGGTCTCAAGGACGGAGGGTATCATTTTGAGGAAGAGGGAAATTATGTCTTAGAAGGGACTCATTCCTCAGAAGACAAATAAACACTCTCTCGTACCAAGGATGTGCCTCTAGGAGGAGGGGGGCTTGTGGTAGTGGAGGTTTGATCGTTAGACACATAGACAGCTGGGTTTGTGCTGGGTGTGTAGACCGCATGGTGAATTGCTTGCCTGGTGCAAAGGTTGCGGATATCACGCGATGTCTAGATAGCCTAGTAGTGCTGGGATGGAGTCAGTGGACATGATCCATGTTGGTACCAGCAATGTGGGAAAATGTAGTTGTGAGATCTTGGAAGCCAAATTTAGGTTGCTAAGTAGGAGGTTGAAATCAAGGACCACCAAGGTGGCTTTTTCTGAAATGCTACCTGTTCCACATGCAGGGCCAGCTAGACAGGCGAAGCTGAGGAGTCATAGAATCATAGGGTTGGAAGGGGCCTAC
Organism: Heloderma suspectum; assembly: GCF_057233095.1. Lineage (NCBI taxonomy): Eukaryota > Metazoa > Chordata > Lepidosauria > Squamata > Helodermatidae > Heloderma > Heloderma suspectum. The sequence goes on from NC_139461.1 coordinate 260,437,435, forward strand.
AAGACCATCAAGTCCAACCCCCTGCTCAATGCAGGAATCCAAGTCAAAGCATCCCTGACAGATGGCTGTCCAGATTCATCTTGAATGCCTCCAGTGTGGGAGAGCCCACTATCTTCCTAGGTAATTGGTTCCACTGCCGTATTACTCTTAACGGTCAGGAAGAATCTGGCTTCCTGTAACTTGAGCCTGTTATTCCGTGTCCTGCACTCTGGGATGATCAAGAAGAGATCCTGGCCTTCCTCTCTGTGCCAACCTTTATCTCAATGTGTGGATGAGACACTGGTTTAGGGAGGAGGGATTCAGATTTGTTAGGCACTGGGGAACATTTTGGGATAAACTGGGCCCGTACAAGAGGGACAGACTCCACTTGAACCAAAATGGAACCAGACTGCTGGTGCTAAACATAAAAAGGGCAGCAGAGTAGCTTTTAACTAAATTCTGGGGGAAAGCTGACAGGAGCTGGGAAGCATCCAGTTCGGGTAAAATCATCCCAAAGGGATGAAGATGAAAATGTTTTTGATTGCCCAAATGTAGAAGGGGAGGAAATAGGCCAGGAGTACATGGTAGAACATAATAGCCAATCAAAGGGGCCAGCGTCCCATAGCAAAAGATGAACATGCCAGAGACATCTGGGGAGGGACACTGTGTGTAGGGGTTTCTATGCAAATGCTAGATGCCTCCAAGCCAAAATGGGAGAGTTCAAGTGCTTAGTTTTAAAGGAGAACTTTGATGTAGTGGGCATTACAGAAACCTGGTGGAACGGAGAGAACCAGTGGGATATGGTCATCTCTGGATATATATTTTGTAGGAAGGACAGGGAAGGGCGTACTCGAGGAGGTGTTGCCCTGTATGTCAAAGAGGGCATAGTGTCAAGCAGACTAGAACACCTAAAAGGGATAGGCTCTTACACAGAAGTGCTGTAGGTGACAATACCCGGCTCCAAAACTAATTTAGTGCTAGGAACATGCTGTTGTTCCCCAGACCAGAACGCTGAGAGTGACCTTGAGATGGAAAACAAAATCAGGCAGTTCTCCAAACAAGGAAATGTTCTAATAATGGGTGACTTCAATTACCCCCACATTGAATGTATAAATGCATATTCCACTCACGACAAAGAGGTTAAATTTCTCAGTGCCCTAAACAATTGTGCCCTAGAACAGGTTGTCATGAAACCGACCAGAGTGAAGGTGATCTTGGATTTAATCCTAAATGGTGTCATCCAGGACCTAGTACGAGATGCAAATGTTGTTGAACCAATTGGAAACAGTGGCCACAGTGCTAATCAGATTTAAACATATTTAAGTGCAAAATTGCCCCGTAAGTCCAACACAGTCACATTTGACTTCAAAAGAGGAAACGTCTCTTAAATGAGGGAACTGGTGAAAAGGAAACTAAAAGGGGGGAGTCAAGAGGATGAAATCCCTTCAAAATGCTTGGAGATTACTCAAAACCACAGTAATAGAAGGCCAGCTGAAATGTATACCATGGGTTAGGAAAAGTAGCACCAAGTCCAAGAGGATATGGTGCTCGTTAACCATGCTGGTTAACATTAAGCATTAAGGGAGCTATTAGAGAAATGAGAGTTTCCTCTCATGGAAATGGAAGTCTTGCCCAAGTGAGGAAAACAAAAGACAGCACAAGTGTGCACAAAGGCGATGCAAGCAGACAATAAGAGATGCAAAACAAAAACAAAAAAACATTTTGAAGAGCATAACGCTACCAATATCAAGGCCAACAATAAAGAATTCTTTAAATATATCAGAAGCAGAAAAACAGCTAGGGAGGCAGTTGGACCACTGGATGACAATGGAGTTAAAGGAGCACTGAAGGAGGACAAGGAGATTGCAGAGAAGCTGAATGAATTCTTTTAATCTGTCTTCATTGCAGAAGATATAGGACACATACCTGTGCCTGAACTGATGTTTTCAGGAAGGGAGTCTGAGGCAAATAGTGGTGACAAAAGATGACATTCTCAACCTTATTGATAAACTGAAAGCAAATAAATCACTGGGCCCAAATAGTATCCATCCTAGAGTTGTCAAAGAACTCAAATATGAAATTGCTGATCTTCTAACCAAAATATGTAGCATGTCCCTAAGATCAGCCTCTATACCAGAGGACTGGAAGATGCCCAATGTAACACCAGTTTTCAAAAAGGGATCCAGGAAATTGCAGGCTGGTTAACTTAACATCTGTTCCAGGTAAATTGGTTGAAGGCATTATTAAAGATAAAACTATTAAAGATAAAATAAAGGACAAGCCCTGCTGAAAAAGAATCAACACAGCTTCCAGAAATGCAAGTCCTATCCCACTAACCTTTTAGAGTTCTTTGAGAGAGTCAGTAAACATGTACACAGGAATGATCCGGTAGACATTGTTTACTTGGACTTCCAAAAGGCTTTTGACAAAGTCCTTCACCAAAGACTCCTGAGCAAACTTAGCAGTCGTGGAATAAGAGGCCAGGTCCTCTTATGAATCAGTAACTGGTTAAAGAACAGAAAGCAGAGAGTAGGAATAAGTGGCAAATTCTCCCATTGGAGGGAAATCAATAGAGAGGTCCCACAGCAATCTGTATTAGGACCAGTGCTTTTCAGTCTGTTCATAAATGATCTGGAATTAGGAGCAAGTAGTGAAGTGGCCAAGTTTGCATATGACAACAAATTATTTAGGGTGGTTAAAACAAAAAGGGATTGTGAAGAGCTCCAAAAGGATCTCTCCAAACTGGGAGAATGGGCATCTAAATAACAAATGCAGTTCAATGTAAGCAAGTGTAAAGGGATGCATGTTGGGGCAAAAAATCTCAAATTCAAGTATAGCCTGATGGGATCTGAGCTAGCGGTGACCAACCAGGAAAGAGATCTTGGGGTTGTTATGGACAGCTCAATGAAAATGTCAACCCAGTGTGTGGCCACTGTAAAAAAGGCAAACTCCATGTTAGGCATAATTAGGAAAGGAATTGAGAATAAAACTGCCAATATCATACTGCCCTTATACAAATCTATGGTGCAACCACACTTGGAATACTGTGTACAGTTCTGGTCACCACACCTAAAAAAAAGATATAGTAGAGCTGGAAAAAGTGCAGAAAAGGGCAACTATAATGATCAAGGGGCTGGAGCATCTCCCCTATGAGAGAAGGTTACAACAGCTGGGATTGTTTAGCCTGGAAAAAAGGAGGGTAAGGGGAGACTTGATAGAGGTGTACAAAGTTATGCACAGTGGGGAGAATGTGGATAGGGAGACACATTTCTCCTTCTCTCAAAATACTAGAACCCGGGGTCATCCCATGAAGCTGATTGATGGGAGATTCAGGACAGATAAAAGAAAGTGCTTCTTCACACAGCGCACAGTTAAACTATGGAATTCGCTACTATGTAGTGATGGCCACCAATTTGGCTGGCTTTAAAAGGGGGTTGGACAAATTCCTGGAGGAAAAGGCTATTAGTGGCTACTAGTCTTGATGGCTATGCGCCACCCAGTATCAGAGGCAGTGAGCCTATGTACACCAGTTGTTGGGAAACATGGGTGGGAGGGTGCTTTTGCACTCATGTCCTGCTTGTGGGTTCCTGGTCAACAGCTGGTTGGTCATTGTGTGAACAGAATGCTGGACTAGATGGACCCTTGGTCTGATTCAGCATTGCTCTTCTTATGTTAGTATGTACTAGTATCCTTGCTGCTACATTCTGGTCCAAGAGAAGTTTCTGGAGACTCTTCAAAGGTGGTTCCAATGTGTTACCGAATGTGTTCCTCTAGACATGTGTATAAGCCTGTACATGTTCTCAAGATAAGCATTCATTAAGGGGCCTTTTAATTTTGGCAATCAGACATCTGGCAGGAGAACCCCAGTGACTCACACAGATATACTAGCTTTTTCAAGAACAGGGAAATGTATTCAACATAATCAAGAATTTAAAATGTGCATTCATTAATCAGGGGAATTAGTTTGGTAGAGTGTTCATGAATCAAAACAAGCAACACATACATCAACTTGGAAGAACCTTCAGTGGATGCAGAAAGAACCAGATTGTGGGGAAAATTAGCTTCATTTTCTTGAAGGCTGAATCAGAGGGCTCCATTGCATAAAGCTAGGTTGTGGACAACAGTGAACAGTCTGGGCTAGTGTAGGACAGGCCAGTGAGGGTGAAGAGATCAAGAGGTGGATATTATGTAAGTCGGACTCCCTCCTCTTGGGAAGGAAAAAGAAAGGTTTGGGGGTGAGCTTGTAAAAGTGTAAAGATTTTGAGGGAGGAGTGTCCTAGCAAAGGGCGGCATGACCAGGCTAGGCCTGATCTGCAGTCATAGTAACAAAAGGGGATGGGGAAGGAGATTACCTAGAGCTCAGAACACATTCACTCTTATTGATAGCACATTGTGTGCTTTTTCCAAAGGACCACAGTTTGGCCAAATCTGCAAGAGGATCTGTCCAACATAGGTGGAGCTAAAGAGAAAACATGGGGGGGGGGCAAACAAAAGGGGTCCTGGGTGCAGTCCTTCTCACTAAGTGACCAGGGAAGGTTGCACTAGTTGGGTGGGGCTTCGACCAAATACAGTCCCAAACCAGCTAGAACTAGTGCACTCACACACCCATAGAAAAGAGGGTGCAGAGTAGGAGGCTACCATTTGTACAAGAACCTCCTGAAGATAGGGTAGAATTGTGAAGATACTTCTCACTCAGTCTGCGTGACTGGTTCCTGTAGCTGAAGTTTGGGGCGTATTGAAACTCCTGGGTCTCAGTGGTTGAAGGAAAACTGTCTGTTTTTAGAAAGAAGCTAAGCAGCCAGACAAGCAGGTGGTACTCCTTCTGACAGTGGGGTGGCAAGGAAACAAGTTGCTTTACAGTAGCGTGGACCCAGATGGTACTGGTCCAACAGCTACAAAGGGAAGCAATCTAGTGAGCTGGCACTGGAGATTTCAGGGAAGAGGAGCCTGACTGTTGTGGCCAGGCTTTGAGTGATTTCAGCAGCCTGGAACCGACCAAGGAAGCTGAGTGCTTGGACCTCTTACACTGTTTTAACAAAAATTTCAAAAGAACAAAAGAATGCCCTAGAAACAGGTGACTCCCAGATGTCCTCAATAGCTGTTCCATTTGGAAACAAAGGGATTGAGACAACTCCTTTCCAGAGCTGTCCCAAATGTAAAAAATGAGGGTGATGTTGAGATGGGTGCTGAACAAAGAGGGTGCTGAGCCTACAGCTATTTAAGGAGTAGGTTTTTTGTTAACAGTGGAAGGTTTTCAGTACATACCTGGATATTGGTTTATTCATGCATCAGGAAATCACTTCAGGCTGGCAAGTATATACATTATTACATTAGCATGTTGCTTATCTTAAGTCTATTGAATATTTGTAGTCCTGCTTAAGGTGGTATTGTTAGATTTGACCTTGTGTGCATGACTAGCAGAATCATTAAGCACGATCACGTCGCTGTCACTTTTCCCACCTTGGCATCAGCAAGAATTTCTCAATGTGACACCCTTTTGGGTTGCCAACTCCCTCAGGAGCCTACAGTGCCCGCCTTACCTCTAAGCATTCTTCTAACAAATGTGTAGAGCACATTCCAGTAATTGGAATGTGTGTGTCACCAGGGCCAGGTCAGATCTGCCCAAGAACAGAGGCCGTTAGCACCTAAGCTGGGCAAATATGAGCACAGTGACACAACACTCATAACATTTAGGTTGCATTTGTGTCAACTTCCCCAAATTAATTAATGTGAAGTGTGGAGATGGGCAAGAACTCTCAAAACGTATGAGTTGTCTGGGATGAAATTACTTCACACCTTGACAGTAAATAGTTCTTACTAGTATAGCCAAATGTTCATCTTGTCCTTTAAGAGTCACCTGCATAAAACTTAATTAAGTTTTAAAACATTCGTAATGTCAGTCCTGACCATAAACGCTACAGGCAGTTTACAATTTTGCAATTGCTTAATCCTAAACTGAGGAAATTCTCCCTCCTCCTTCATTTGTTGATTTAATAACTGATCTGAAACAAAGAAAGAGGTGGCAGGGATAGTATGACAGAAAAAAAAAGTGCAAGAGAAACCCCCACACCACCGAGCCTTTTCTTTCTCTCTCCATTATAGAAAGCTTAGCAGTTACATATGAAACTGCCTTATCTTGAGTTAGGCTATTGGTCCCTCTACCTGAGTATAATCTACTCTGACAGGGCAGGGGTCTTTCCCAGCCCTACCTGGAGATCTCAGGAATTGATCCTCTGCATGCAAAATATTTCAGTTAGCTGTCTTAAAAAGGTAGCCCTGCTAATGTAAAAGTGTTTATTCTGCCCATTGTTTCCTGAGCCAGGCTTAACAGTTGATTTGGAAGATGACAAGTTAAATGCCTAGTAAATTCGCTAGAGGGATGGGGGCAGAGAGCCCTGACATCTTTACCTTTCCAAAACATCCCTGGGCCTTTCCTCTCCCCACATCCTTCCAGGGACAGGGTGTTAAGGGCTGTCAAGGGCTCCTTGGAGGTCTCTCTCTGTCTAAACCAGTAGCCAAGTCCAGACACAGACAAAGGAATTTCTTTCAAAGATTTATTCTTCTTTTACAACTTAACAACTATACTGATTGCAACTAGATCTGAGCAGCACAGTAGCTATGCCCTAAGTTGGAACAGTTGGTCCCCGTTTGAAAGGGAATTACTGGCAGACCCCTGAACTTAAGGACTAGGGAGAGTCCCTCCCCTTTTCCCTTGGAGCCTCTGGGCGCAGCCGTTGTTTGCGCGCCAACCTGGCACTTCGCCTCCTTTCCGCGCCCTCCATCTGGCGCCGCTCTCTGCGTCTGCGTTGCGCGTCCACCAAGTCTGCTATCTGTGCTTGGTCACTCCCTGGACTGCTAACTAAACTAGGAATGTTGGTGGGAGGAATCTCCGTCAGCTGTTGGTCCTGGGAAATAGGAGCGCGCTCCTCTCCCAGGAGCGACTGCTCTTCCTCAGAATCAGAACTACTCTGGGATTCTATGGGCTCAGTGTCCACCCTGAAAAGGGCATGGCCTACTGCTTATAGGTCCAACAGCCACTGGCCGTAGAAGCTACTGCTACTACAGCATCTTATTCTCTCCACCTCTGCTCAGAATGAAACTTGGGGCCTATGGCGGGAGTCTTTGCCCTTCCAGGTTGGAATAGGGCAAAGTGTTACACTCTGTTTAAAGCATGAGTGAGTTGTTGGGGGAAGTTAGTGTGGGAGATACGGGGAAGTCAGTAGGTCTGCACACATGCACAGAGCCAAATTATTTTCTTCTCCTTCAGTTCCCTTCTGCATATCTGTGTATTATGGCCCTCTTAGGGTTCCTCTGAGTGGAAACCAGGCCACCCAGAGTTGTGCAGCAGGATTTCCCACCATCACTGCTACAACAGGGTCTTCGATTGTAGCTTTTTATTATTTATTTATTACATTTCTATACTGCCCAGTAGCTGAAGCTCTCTGGGTGGGTTTTCCCCATAAGAATGAATGGCAGCTGGTCACTTATGGATAAAAGTAAATATGTGTATTCTAAACCTGTATCCTCCCCCTGGTGTTCCCAGTTTCTTGAGGGAGACAGGTTTAATGTCGCCTTCAGCAGTCTTGCAAACTTCAGCCTCCATACTTTGTAATAGGAGCTGTTGAGCCCACTCCTGTCTGTGTAATCTGGCCTTCAGTTCTGTGTCTTTGTCATACTAGAGTCATACAGATATAATTCTTGTACATACCAGACAGAAGGCTTTTTCAAATGAGCATTGCTGGCTAAATGTAAAGTAAACTTAAACTGATCTTAACAAACTTTATGTTAACAGAGTTTGGTAATCTTCCAGTCTTCCAAGATGCTGCTCTTCCAAGGCAGAAAAACTTAACTTGTGAATGAGTCCAGTAGGGGAAAATTCGTGAATCGCCATTGAAGGGAGGCTACACTGATGGCATATTAGTCTTTCTAATCATAGTTATAATCTTTGATCAGTGTGTTACACACACAGTCTAATAACACCAATGATATTCATTTAAGTTGGTTTGTTTTTTTGTCTGGCCTTATAATTTGGGTAACTAAAAATGGTATCCAGGCACAGACAGAGAGACGGCACCAGTGCATGGTATCTTGCCATCTTTCTTCTACTGTGTGTGCTGAGGGCAGAGAGGAGATAAGCAGCAGCCTCTGTGGTCTGCCATGTTTCTCCGTCTGGAAGCACTTGCTGCTGCATTTGCATACTTTCTCCTGGCAGAACAGAGCAAGCATGGCAAGTGGCAGCAACTGCAGCTTTCCTTTGACTGAGTTGGGGCCAGAGGAGCGTGTGAGAGCATGCTAAGACTGGCAGCTGCCACAGTGGTTTGCTGTGTTTCCCTGCTTGACACAGCCCAACCAGCTGTACTAGCTACTGCATGAGCTTGCCTTCCTGGCAGAAAAAAGGGGGCGTGTAAAGCAGGAGGCAGGAGAAGAGGGATTAGTGACTGAAAATGGGAGATGCTTTCAAGACTAACTTGTTCTTATACATAGGACACAAGAAAGTTACGCTGAGAAGCACATCTTAGTTGTATCCATGCTGACTTGGATGCCATAGTTTATATAGATTCCACTGGATGTAACTTTGGCCTCTGCTTGTCCAGTTATAATGGATACTTTCCAAATTGTCATGCCTGAGGATATGGACAGGATCTTTAAAGAGGTGAAGTCTTCTACATGTGTGTTTGACCATTGCCTTCTTGGCTGATAAAAGCAGCCAGGGCCGAGCGGGTTAGGGTAGTGGTGAATGCCTCTCTACAACAAGTGTGATTCCGTCATGCCTAAAGAAAGTGGCAATGAGACCTTTGTTACAAAAGTCCTGCCTGAACCTCACCGTATTGGAAAATTTCCAGCCAGTCCCCAGTATTCCATCGTTGGGCAATGTGGTGGCACATGTGGTGGCATCTCAGCTCTAGGGGTTTCTGAATGAGGCATGTTATCTGGATCCATTTCAGTCTCCCTTCAGGCCTGGTTATGGGACTGCTATGCCAGGAACTGGACAGGGCAAGTGTGTTCCTGTTGGTTCTGCTGGACTCCTCAGCGACTTTTGATACCATTGACCATGGTATCTTTCCAGAACACCTGTCCAGGTGGGTTTGGAGTCCCTGTTTTAAAGTGGTTCTAATTCTTCTTGAAGGTGTTGTTGGAGGCTTATGGTGTCACTCAGGAGCCCATCTTGTCCCCCGTGCTATTTAACATATACATGAACTACTGTGGGAGGTTGTCTAGAGTTTTGAGGTACAATGCGATCATTATGCTGATGACACCCAGCTCTTTATCTCTCCTTTCTATCCAAATCCAAGAAAGCTGTTGAAGTTCTAGATAAGTGTATGGTGTCAGTAATCCAGATCAGACAGAATTGCTCCTGGTCAGTCGAAAGGTAGGTTAGAGAATAGAGATTCAACCTGTGTTGGATGGAGTTACATTCCCCTTGAAAACTCAGGTTCACACTTTGGGTGTACTCCATGATTTAGCCCTAAATCTGATTGGCTGATTTTGGTGATGCCCTGGAGTGTGTTTGCATAACTAAGGCTAAATTTATGTATTTATTACTGCCTTTCCACCAAAAATGGCATCAACTGCACCCATTCCTGGAGATGTCAGATTGGGCCACAGTAACACAGGCCTTAGTTACATCCTGTTTGGACTACGGTAATGTCCGCTACATGAGGCTGCCTTTGAAAACTATTTTGAAACTTCAGTTGGTCCAGAATGCTGCGGCCAGATTGTTGACCATGGCCGATTCTAGGGAGCATGTGATTCCCTTGTTACAACAGCTTCACTGACTACTGGTCCATTTCTGTGCACAATTTAAAGTTCTGTTATGAGCCCTGTACAACTTGGAACCAGCCTGTTTGAAAGACCATATGCTCCCATATGAGCCTGCATGGGCTTTAAGATCCTTGGATAGAGGCCCTTCTCTCAGTTCCACCACCGTCAGAGGCAGGAGAGTTCCTGGGTCCCTTAGTGGAAACCACTTTAAACCCCTTTGAGTGGAAAGATAGAGTAAAAAGGGAAAATAAAAACCCAAAGAAGTTATGTTGCCCGAGTTATCTCTGTGGGCAGCATAATGAGCAAACATCACAGCAACAATCTGCTTCATGAACAGTTTTGTCTGTCTAGCTCATGCAGTTGTGAAATGTGATAATTGTTTATATGTTGTTTGAGTAGTGTGTACTATTGTTGCAAGTTCTATGAAATTTCTTCTTACATGTAACTCACAACTCATGGTTACTGCATTGTTATTTAAAATACAATAAAATACAACATTTTGATAGTGATGGTTTGCAAAACACTTAACAAAAAATTTAAAACATGAAAAACAACTATTTGCAACAAAAATCAACAATTACAAAATCCAAGGAAAAAAGCAGACTTAAAATGGCAGAGTGGCAAAGCTCCAGAATTGTCAGGTCAGGTAAAATCACACAGAACAGGCACAATGAAGGAAAAAGGAGCATAGCAGCCTGATCTCAGAAGGGAGAATTCCTTTTGGAATTGGAACAAGGCCTGATAATCAAATCTTAATGTTGGGGATGGGGGGAGGGGGAGCGCAGGGAGCACATACAGAAGTATGTTACAACAGTGCTGTGCATCAGTGAGCTTGAGAGGTGTCAAGTACATCATAAGGAGCTATAACAGTTATACTTCTCTAACTTTTATAATTACATTATATGTGTATTAAATGGCATATTTCAAAAACTATTCTTATAGGTATGTGTACTTTATGTTGTGGGGAATTATTGATCCCAGTGACCTCTTTGAAACAATATTGTTTTACTGAAAAAGAAAAGTTCTCAAAGTCATAAAAAAATTAAATGTTGTCACACTTACCACTCCTCTGAGTGTTTTATTTTTGTTCTTTTCTTGAGGCACATTTGACACGACACCCCCCACCCCCACCCACTGGATTGAGACAATATTTTTTTTCTCTCGACAGAGGTTTAAGCAAGATTCCCTTGCATTAGTTTTTGTGTTACTAAGCAGGTAGTCTGGGTCAGTCTTAATACTGAATTGACAAAAGGAGAATTCTTCTTAATTGCTTTATAACTGCTTATTAGCATCATCTAAGTTAAGTGTGGCATATTCAGAAACAATTCTCTAACCAGACTAGGTTTGTTGTTGTTCAGTCGTTCAGTTGTGTCCGACTCTTCGTGACCCCATGGACCATAGCACGCCAGGCCTTCCTGTCCTGCGCTCTCTCCCGGAGCGTGCTCAAGTTCATATTCATTGCATCCGTGATGCTATCTAGCCATCTCATCCTCTGCTGTCCCCTTCTCCTTTTGCCTTCAGTCTTTCCCAGCATCAGGGTCTTTTCCAGGGAGTTTTCTCTTCGCATTAGGTGGCCAAAATATTGGAGCTTCAGCTTCATTATCTGTCCTTCCAATGAGCAGTCAGGGTTGATTTCCTTTAGGATGGACTGATTTGACCTCCTTGCAGTCCAGGGGACTCGTAAGAGTCTTCTCCATCACCACAGTTCGAAAGCATCAATTCTTCGGCGCTCAGCCTTCCTTATAGTCCAGCTCTCACAGCCATACATTACTACTGGGAAAACCATAGCTTTGATTAGACGGACCTTTGTCGGCAAGGTGATGTCTCTGCTTCTTACTATGCTGTCTAGGTTTGCCATAGCTTTCCTCCCAAGGAGCAAGCGTCTTTTAATTTCATGGCTACGGTCACCATCTGCGGTGATCTTGGAGCCCAAGAAAGTAAAATCTGTCACTGCTTCCATTTCTTCCCCTTCTATATGCCAGGAAGTGATAGGGCCAGATGACATGATCTTAGTTATTTTAATGTTGAGTTTCAAACCAGCTTTTGCACTCTCCTCTTTCACCCTCAACAAGAGGCTCTTGAGATCCTCTTCGCTTTCTGCCATTAGGGTGGTATTGTCTGCATATCGGAGATTGTTGATAATTCTCCCGGCAATCTTAATTCCGACCTCTGATTCATCCAACCTGGCATTTCTCATGATGTACTCTGCATATAAGTTAAATAAGCAGGGTAACAATATGCAGCCTTGTCGTACTCCTTTCCCAATTTTGAACCACTCGGTTGTTCCATGTCTGGTTCTTACTGTTGCTTCTTGACCCTCGTACAGGTTTCTCAGGAGACAGGTAAGGTGGTCTGGTACTCCCATCACTTTAAGAATTTGCCAGAGTTTGTTGTGATCCACACAATCAAAGGCTTTAGCGTAGTCAATGAAGCAGAAATAGACGTTTTTCTGGAATTCTCTTGCTTTCTCCATGATGCAGCAAATGTTGGCGATTTGATCTCTAGTTCCTCTGCCTCTTCTAAACCCAGCTTGTACTTCCGGTAGTTCTCGGTTCGCATACTGCTGAAGCCTAGCTTGTAGGATTTTGAGCATCACCTTGCTGGCATGTGAAATGAGCGCAATTGTGGGGTAGTTTGAACACTCTTTGGCGTTGCCCTTCTTTGGAATTGGAATGTAAACTGACCTTTTCCAGTCTTGTGGCCACTGTTGAGTGTTCCAGATTTGTTGGCATATTGAATGCAGCACTTTAACAGCATCATCTTTTAGGATTTTAAATAGCTCGGCTGGAATACTGTCATCTCCGCTAGCTTTGTTGTTAGTAATGCTTCCTAAGGCCCACTTGACTTCACTCTCTAGGATGTTCGGCTCAAGTTCAGTGACCGCACTATCATGGCTATCAGGGACATTCAGATCTTTCCTGTATAGTTCTTCTGTGTATTCTTGCCACCTCTTCTTAATCTCATCTGCTTCTGTTAGGTCCCTGCCTTCTTTGTCCTTTATCATGCCCGTCTTTGCACAAAACGTTCCCTTGAGATCTCTGATTTTCTTGAAGAGATCTCTAGTCTTTCCCATTCTGTTGTTTTCCTTGATTTCTTTGCATTGTTCATTTAAGAAGGCCTTCTTGTCTCTCCTTGCTATTCTCTGGAACTCTGCATTCAGTTGGGTATATCTTCCCCTTTCTCCCTTGCTTTTCGCTTCCCTTCTTTCGTGAGCTACTTGTAAAGCCTCATCAGACAGCCACTTGGCTTTCTTGCATTTCTTTTTCTTTGGGACGGATTTCGTTGCTGCCTCCTGAACAATGTTACGGACCTGCGTCCATAGTTCCTCAGGCACTCTGTCTATCAGGTCTAATCCCTGAAATCTATTCCTCACCTCCACTGTATATTCATCAGGGATATGATTTAGGTCATACCTGAACGGTTTAGTGGTTTTCCCGATGTTCTTCAATTTAAGCCGAAATTTGCAAGAAGCAGCTCATGATCTGAGCCACAGTCAGCTCCAGGTCTTGTTTTTACTGACTGTATGGAGCTTCTCCATCTTTGGCTGCAAAGGACATAATCAATCTGATTTCGATATTGACCATCTGGTGACGTCCATGTGTAGAGTCGCCTCTTGTGCTGTTGGAAAAGAGTGTTTGCTATGATCAGCATGTTCTCTTGGCAAAACTCTATTAGCTTTTGTCCTGCTTCATTTTGTACACCAAGGCCATGCCTGCCTGTTATCCCGGTGATTTCTTGACTTCCTACTTTAGCATTCCAATCCCCTATGATGAAGAGGACATCTTTTTTTGGTGTTAGTTCTAGAAGGTGTTGTAGGTCTTCATAGAACCGATCAACCTCAGCTTCTTCGGCCTCAGTGGTTGGGGCATAGACTTGAATTACTGTGATGTTGAATGGTTTGCCTTGGATTCGTACTGAGATCATTCTATCGTTTTTAAGATTGTACCCCAGTACTGTTTTTCCCACCCTTTTGTTGACTATGAGTGCTACTCCATTTCTTCTAAGGGATTCTTGCCCACAATAGTAGATATGATGGTCACTTAAATTAAATTCGCCCATGCCTGTCCATTTTAGTTCGCTGATCCCCAAGATGTCAATGTTCAATCTTGCCATCTCATGTTTGACCACCTCCAGCTTACCTTGATTCATTGATCTCACATTCCAGGTTCCTAAACAATATTGTTCTTTACAGCATCGGATTTTCTTTTCACCACCAGACACATCCACAGCTGAGTGTCCTTTCGGCTTTGGCCCAGCCGCTTCACTCTTTCTGGCGCTACTTGGAAATACCCTCTGCTCTTCCCCAGTAGCATATTGGACACCTTCCGACCTGAGGGGCTCATCTTCCGGCGTCATATCTTTTAGCCTTGTGATACGTTCCATGGGGTTTTCTTGGCAAGAATACTGGAGTGGTTTGCCATTTCCTTCTCCAGAGGACCACATTTTGTCAGAACTCTCTGCCATGACCTGTCCGTCTTGGGTGGCCCTGCACGGCATAGCTTATGGCTTCACTGAGTTACGCAAGCCCCTTCACCACAACAAGGCAGTGATCTATCATTAATTTCTAAGTGTCCAGACACGACCAAAACTGTTTGTATCTCAGACATTTTATCATTTGGAATCATCCTTGCTGCAAAAGTATGAGAATGTAAAAGGTAGCTTCAGAAGAAATGCAGTGTTTGACTTGTACTGTAAAATTCTTGGTATCAAGTTAGACCTTCCTTCCCACTTATAATGTGCTAAGTGATGCATAGCATTTGATGCATTTGCTCCCTGTGATAAACAATAGAAAGACAGTAAAGAAAACAAAGCTGAGACGAGTTTTGTTTTCAGCACACAAATAATGCTTTACTCTTTAGACATTTCTAACACTTAACAAACCTTTCAGATCTCTTCTAGGGTATGTGTAAGTTTAGGGTGGCAGGGGTTGTTGGAGGGGAAAGCAGCCCTCAAATAACAGTTGTTTCCCCTTCCAGAAACTCCTGCTGCCTGGGTTCAGATGACAGTGGCTGCCGGCATGGAACACAGGCCACTGTGGTGGTCATTTAAATAACCCACCATGGGCTGCAGTGATTGTGCGAACCCGATTAGTGTGTGCTAGGTGTGGGCACTCTTCTTTATGTTGACCATAGTAGCAAATAGCAAGTTACGTTATGCAAAATTGTCTTACTGTTCAGCTGAACGGTATAAACTAGGTTTCCTATTTTATAATTCTTCTCTAAACTAGACAAGAATTAGATGCCAGATGTCCCACAAGGTGATCAAGAGCATAAGTGCTGTGTTTGCCCATGTCATCTCTGCCCATTAGTTCATAACTTGCAGAACAGAATCCTAGGAGCTTTTTTGGCAGATTTTTTGGCGCAGTGTTGAAAGACACCCTAGGCTGGTATTTCATCAGGGCTGAAGTATTAATCATTCATGGCAAAGGAAAGTAGCAAGTTGGAACTCCCTGTGGGGATAGTTTTGCCCTAACAGCTGACACAAGCAAAGCTTCAGGCTGTGTAGTAGGCCATGAGAGACAAGCAAGGGGACCATTTCTAACAGCCTCTTTCATTGCTGCTTAAGACCACTGCTTGAAACAAGTCCAGTATCAAAATAAAATGTGCTTAGGTAGAACAAATATCTAGTAAGTAGTATCTGCAAAGTTAGATATAGGAAACAGGTAAACTTCCTAGGAACACCAAAAAAAAGAAAGAAAAGAAATCGTTCAGATAATTCTGTGATGTTAGATACATGGCAGGTACTGATATTGAAGAATTTGCCACAGAGCATACTTGGCTGTAGTGTCAGCTGAAACTACATTTTGTTCCTGTGGTAACACACAAATCCCTAGGTGGATGAAAGTGATTCCACTCTAAGGTACAAGGCCTGCCTTTCTCATACATTTGTCAGAGCCAAGAAAGCACAGTTATCCAGATGAAGAGCTTTATGCAAGCAAATTGTAAACAATTGGACTATGTAATTAATGCTGTGTAACGGGCTTTCTCAGACTTGTTCATAGTGCAAACTGCTCCTTAATAAGATTATCTGAAAGTCCTGCCCCATTTGCGGTTAAATAATATCTCTGTGGCAACTACAGCTATCTCTGTCTTGGAACACTGGTATCAGTCTGGAAATGATGAACTAATACTATACATCAGACAGGATTCTTTGCTGACACTGACTGTTAATATTAGAAACCTATTGTGTCAGTGTGACCTTGAAAGAGTAGACTTTTGACATCAGGCAGCTGTACCCATTAATCTGGTCTAGAGGATGCTGACAGAAGGGAATTGGCAAGGCAGTTTGAATTTCCCTATAGAGACAATCCTTGATTCCTTTTTACACTAAAATAGGTTGTGGTTTTTGGAAGGGTGCTGATCAAGTACGATAGGGAGCTTAAACCTTTTTCTTTTTACTTTTAGTGGTAATGGTAGAGTAGAGATGTGTTTTGGCTTCTGTGGAAGCTTTTCAAGTCTCCAGATTTCCTATAAAGCTAATTTGAGTCTTTGCTAGGTCTTTTGAGCTGTAAAGCTGAACCTAAAGGTGTGTGTGCGCGTGCGTGTGCAGGAGAGAGAGCTCCTTTTCTGCTGCTTCCTTCTGAAACAATCTGCATTCACAGTAATATTAATCTGGCACTGCGGAGCTGATGTTTTTCCTTCATTGCTTCAGAGACACATTCTAGTGTGACGAAGTCCCTAGTCATCTGGAGTGCTCTTTGCTTAGCGTGAAGCATGACGCAGAAGGAAAGGACAGCTTCTGTGGCAACTAAAAGCCAAAGAAGGAATGTGAAAATAAAAACCTCACTTTGCTGTTTGCTAATGCAGTGTGTTGCAGCATATTCTTGTAGGTGCCTCTGCAAACATTTTTAACTCAACCATTAATGTGCAATTAGAGCTTCAAGTGCGCTAACCTAATATTTGAAGATTAATGGTGATTTTAAGTTCCATCTTGGTTTTGACTGTCGAGAAAGAAAGATAATGCACATTCCAGTACTACTTTTTTTTTAAGTTTCAGAGCAAACCTCAAGAACATGCTGTGATTCTGCATACCTACACTGAATTATTTACTGTTTCATGGTACTGAACAGCACATTAACAGGACATCTGACTTCATGATACTGGTATTTTAATAATTCATTGCTTACTACAGTTGAATCCCTGTAGACTAGAATACATACTCCATTTTTGATGGTGATAAGCCTATTTCCTTTTCCTCTGCTGCACCTAGCATTTATTTTTTCCATAAATATTCTAATGACATTATGGTATTGGAAAAGTGAAGAGAAGGATGTTATTATTAGGCATATTCATAGAAACACATTCTAATATCCTAAAAGGAGATTTGGTCACTATGGGGACAAGTTTGTGCATCCTTAAATAAGTTCAATAAGTTCATTGAAGGAAATTTTCTCATCCGCTCCTTCCTCCTTCACCTGCTGAATTGTCTCCGTACTGGAGAGCCCCCCCCCCCCCCGACCATCCAGAGAGGCTTTTTGATGGGTGTGAGGTAAAGGAGAGGATGGGCAACTTTCATTGTGTGAACTTTTTTCACTTATCTTAGGAGCCAAGCCCTATATTAGGAGTACCTTTTGGAAGAGAGAAAGAATTATGCCTGGGACAGCTAGGTTGTATCAGAGCTTATCCAGAAACTTAAACAGGATGTGTTATCCCTTCAAGTGTAAAGTACTGTTATGACTTCATGCACAATTTTACATTTCCATTAGACAGTAACAAAATTTGAACCCCTTTCCTTTTGTTCTATATGGTATATAGAAATTATATATTAAAGCCTGTTCATGGTTTGATTTCTATGTACTATACAGAAATTATATATTAAAACCTGTTTATGACAAGGAAGAGGCATTCTCTTTAAAGTAATTTCCTAATTGTAATTTGCTTGCTTGTTTATATTTATTTTGCAACTTTTCATGAAATACCCATGGTTGCCCATTTGCTGTTGAGAGATGTAAGTAGACTTTCATAAATGCAACAGTACCCTTTTCTATATAGCTTTAACTGCTATTTATCATAGCACAGACATGTAATGAACATCTGCTTGATCTGGTAATCAGCTCTTGATATCCCCCCCGACCCCTTTCCAGGATAAATAACCTTTCATGCCAAGTGCCTCAGCTGATAAATTGGCTCTTGTTTGCCAGATTCACATCATGAAACTGTAACTGGTTGTAACTAATGACAAAGTGGAAGTGCACTTCAGATGGATTGCTTGATTAAAGAAAAATTAACCTGCAAAACTCATCCAGCTTTTGTTTCCATGTGAGCTGACTGGAAGTTCTTGTGCTTGTCTTGTAATGACTTCTGGAAGCTCTGACATGTTTGAAAAGTGGAGGGAAATTCCATCTGCTTGAATATGCATATCAATTTGTTCCTGACCAGTTAGTTATAGCTTTGTCTAACAAGGTGCTGTTCTTTTTGGTTCTGAATACTAAATAATATACATCCCTTTGTAGGGTCTCTACTTCCCCAAGGATTTCAGTGTCCATCTTCTTTTGTCTTTTGGGTGAAGCAGTTTCCAATAATATATTCAAAGTTGAAAATGGAAGAGGGCCTGCAGGCAAGTACTTGATGTCTGAATTAGACTGATGTACGTTGCTGTTGCAGCACATATAGCAGAATGTTCTTTGGAATGTCTACTTGAAGTTACTTCTGCTCGTGAAAATGTTGCTGGGAAAATAGTGCTAGGGCATATGTTTGGAATACTATATAACTCAGAATATGAAGTTGGTCATCCCAGAATTTGGCAGAAAGAGTAATAGGATAAATGATTTTGAGGAAATAAATGTTTACATATATTCTTGTCAATGAAATATGGAGTGCCATTTGATTGTCCGCTCAGCCACTTTGTAGTAACAGTCTTATTATATCTGAAAATTTGTAATAGCTCCTGGAGTCTCTTCTGTTTTGATTGCTCAGATCAGAAAATACATTTTGAAAAATCTGAAATATGGAGTTATATTTGCTCTTTTGTTTGTCACCTTGAATGAAGAACTACTGTTGGTGTAGCATCTCCATTTTAGCAAAGAATAAATATTGCATCTTAAAAGAAAGGCACTATAAAATTTAAGTCACTCTTGGAGTTATCAGTGAAATTCTAGTATCAGGGGTAAAGCTGTTTTAAAAAACCAGGGGAAAGTGGCTAATACCTCATTGATAGACAGGTGTGACTGGCTAGCTGAGGCAGAACTTTCTGTTTTTAATAGAGACATTGTTCAAGCATGCAAGCATCCATCAACAGTTTGCTCACTCTGACAAGATAAACTGCTCACCATCTCTGTTATCTGGACTGTTTCATAAACCTGCTCTAGGTGCCAGCTCTGCTCTCACATACTGTGCTTGAGCTGTCAGCACAAGCAGCCTGGGTTTCATCTCCTTCCTGGAGGAGAGCCAAAATGCATTAACAACGTAAAATAGAAGTCTGCTTTGATTATTGTGTGTTTGCTGCTGTTCTAGGAGCCCCAGTTATAGGCCCAATGTCTTTTTGTGTTAGTAATGAACAGAAAGATTATTCTTGCACTAACAAACAACAGTTTACACTCCCTTCCAAAGTTCAAGTTGGAGCCATCCATAAAAACATAAAAATGCTGTTCTCAAGGAATAACAGAAGGCTTCTTCCATCTTTTGTTCAGTTTCCAGAGCGATGGGTTTCCAGTGACATTACCACATTACTCAAGTTATACTTAATGCCTGCAATTTGGTGAATGTAAAGATTAATGTGAATATTGATAATCCTGGTGAATGTTGTGAATTTGTGAAAACTAAGTTACACCAGTGAGTGCCGAGTTGCCCTAAGTGTGATTGTTAGCATTCATTAATCTATATCCAAAAGGTAGGAGAAGATATATCTATTTTTGGAGAGTCAAAACATTCATCTGGTATTGTCAGTATTCACATGTAAATGGAAACACTCACCAAATTTTAGACATTTGCTGTAACACTCAATTCTAGCAATGGAAGATCTAGTAGAAAAGTGAGCATCTTTTCTGAAAGATTCCAAATAGCTGACAGGCTTCTTCTGATTTCAGAATGAATGTGGTTCATCAGATCGTTTTGGGGTCCACCAAAAGGCACAGGAACCTGATCATTTCTGCATTTTTATAGCTTTGAGAAAGTTTTGTCGTACAAAATTTTCATTGACAAATAGCTGGATTCCCCTTCCTTTCTAGCTTCCATATTCCAAAATTTACTTTCCCTTCATGATATTCATTGCTATTCCCATCAGCAGCCTTTCCATAATATAAAGGCTACAGCTTATTGATTTCCAGGAGCTTCCCAGTCCCTTCTTTTATTTCCAGTTCTTAAGTCTACATATAAACTATGTTAGAGGTCTGAGTCAAGACAAATGCATTAACTTTAGGGCAGAAACCTTCCTTTGGTATATTACATTTATCTGAGTAACACTTTTGTATAAGTTTACACATATTGTAAAATGTGATGTATAGAGTTGCCTGGATATGGAATGTGCACTAGTTTAGAATACAAAGTTAAACAAGCACAACTTGCTATAACAGAACTCTTTGTTCTGAATGGTTTAATAAAGTAGCTATGCACAATCTTAAGTGTGTTTCTGTCAGTTATGCATGATAGCTTCCTCTTTAACTCAAGACTAGTTCAGATGTTTAGTCCCTGACATTTTGTCACAGTGTTAGATTTAAAATAAGTTCTCAGCCATGTGAATTCTAGGAATACAGGCCTGGGACAACTTAGTCATTACAGAGACTGGACATTTGAATTGTCCCTCAGATTCTGTGTTTTTGTTTTGTTTTAAATGTATCTGTTGTTATTTAAGAAATCAAACACAGTCTGCAAAAACAAGAGTCTTTCCAATAGTTCATGTCCATAAATATTCCTATAAAACTGAGCCTTAGCCAACATAGCTAGTGGTGAGGGATGTTGAGAGTTGCAGTCCAACAGCATCTAGAGGGCCACGTGTTCCCTATCCCTGCAATAAACAACAGAGACTATTGTTGAATTAAGCTAACTTGAGCATGCAGCCCATTACTTTGATGTATAGTATCAGTCTGTTTGGCAGTTTCTGCTATCAGAACTTTGATCAGCGGCTTTCTAGTGCTGACCCCATACAATTCTTGTCAATGCATTCTGGAGTAATGGAACAGCTCTTCTTGGTGGGCTATCATCACAATTCTTCATAAGAGATATTTCTGGTTTCTGTAGTAATCTTGTCCCAATTATCTACTATTGAGCTTCAGTACCATTTGAATAGTATGGCACCTCCATCAAAGTTAATGCTCCACATATGGATTTTATCAATATTTCCAACACTGGCAGAGCAATCCTATGGGTGAGAGAGAGGGAAGAGTTGAGGCAGAGGAAGTACCTTTTCCAAAGCTCTGTCAGCTCAGACCAGAAAGGGGTGTGTGGCTTTCTTTCTTCTTTTTTTTTGACCTAGCTGTTTTAGCCCTCTCTCTCTCTCTCTCTCTCTGCAACAGCTCCAGTGGTGGCATACTTCTTCCCCCATTCTGGGTGAGGTGGATGCATGTTGAGGACATGGGAAGGCTCTGGATTCTGTGGATCCACAGCCTCTCCCAGCACACCCATGGAATGCCTGTGGAACACTTCCTTTTTGTGCTCCATAATGTTGGAATGGCACCAGCTGTGGAGGTTTACAAGAGGTGGGCCTCTCTCCCCACTTTCAAGGACCAAAAAATCCTATCGCCTCTAGGTACCTGTCCTACCAGATACCATAGAATTGCTGCCTTCAGGCATTTGCATTTTTAAATTGTATTTAGTCTTTCAGGAATGACATACCATTGAAAAAGTACTTTATACTTCGCTTGTCTCACACAAGCTGATACTGAAAAATGTCTCTCCCAAAACTCACATGACATATTTTAATTTTAAAGCCTGCTTCCACTGTAGTTTGCAAGACTCTGCTGATTTAATTTTGAAAGTATATTATATATGTGAGAGTATATATTCCTATCATTCCATCTTTCCCCCCAATTTTACGTATTTACAGTATGTTAAAAGTCTTAATTGACTAAAGGTGCAGTCCTATGGGGATAGTCGGCCACCTCTGAACTCGGAGGCGGCCAACTATCCAATGCAGTCTGGGTAGAGCACAGAGGGGATCTTCTCCTCTGTGCTTCGGCCACCTTGCATTTGCGACTAAATGGCCGATTTCAGCTGTCTAGCTGGGGCACAGCTAGACAGAGCAGGGGAGGGGAGTCCGGACGGCACATAGGAAACATAATAGCACTTCCGAGATCTTCTCCCCGCCCCCAGAAACACCCCCTTTTCACCCACTCCATGCTGCTCTTTCAAGCACAGAGCCAGGGACAAGCCTTGCTGCCTCCGAAGCGGCCGGGGAGGGAGTGGGGAGCCAGGTTTCTGGGAACCAAGGTCAGTTCCCAGAAACAAAAAAATCCTATGGCTGTCTAGGCATTGTCTAGCGACCATAGGATTGCAACCTAAGGTTTGCCAGTATATGGACTACAAGAAAGCCTTAATTGAATATATATTTTACTGGGGGAGGAGGAGGATTGCCCTCATCTCCTTAATTTAAATTCTTCCTAAGTGATAATCTGTTTAACTAAATCTTGACAAATTGTGTTCTTTTCCCATGGATGAGTTTCCTCAGACATCTAAATTCAATACCTCTTTTGAATAAAGCAACAGAGAATATGTTCTAGTTTACACTGAAAATCTATGCATGCCTACTCAGAAGTAAGTCCTGATGTTTTGGATTGGGGTTCCTCTCCAGAAGTGTGTTTAGGATTGAAACCTTGATTTGCTTCTATATTTATCCCAAGACTGTTACAATTGCTTTGTAACTGGTTTTTGCCTTTTGGCTTTTTAACCCATTGTAAAACTTCCAGAGGGAGTGTAATAAATGCTCTTTCAAGCTGATAACAAGCATCAGTTTTCTCCTTAGTAACTGATAGTCTTAGCAAATTAATTTGTGCTGCTTCCTTGTACCAAATCAGATGGGGGTATTCCATATCAGCTTTGAGTTGGCTTCTTGATAACAGATAGCTCTACCCTGATATATTTTGGATTCTGTTCTTTAAAGAAATCACACTGTTCAATCAATGGCATAAAAAGAACTAAGATTACATGCTTCAAATTATGCAGTGTAGGTTAGTTTATCCCACAGAATATCTTGTGACTGTCTATCATACATTGTAATCAGGGTATTTAAAGAGTAAGATGTGTATTTTACTCACTCTTTTACTTCATGTTCATAGTGAATTGGCAGTCTGAAGTGCTAGTTGTTAGTACAGAATCATGGGTGGTAGTTACACAGGGTTAGGTCACTTGGAGTAATGTTGCATATGTTGTGCAAGTCTAGTTTAAAAATCTACAGATGTGAGACTGTCTCTCCTGTGTAATATTCAGTTATACACAGTCAACTTACAAGTAGCTGTACTTTCATCGGGTGGTTTATAAGGTGAATTTTATACTGACTGAACTATTTAGAATAACCTTGTAATTTTCTCTTTTATCTGCAGAGACTTGAGTCATAACCATTTGTTATCTTCTAACTGGACCATTGATTCATCAGGTCAAATACTAGAAGAAGTGTAAGTTATTCTAGCTGTCTATATTGTTATGCACAAATGGATTTTATGGTCGCAGAGATAGTAATATAACATCTGGCGGTGATTAGCTGCTGTAATGTTTCAGAGGGACAGAACAGGCAGAAGGTCTTAGGAAAGGAGAAGTAGAAAATGTAAAGGCTAAGTAAAATGGGCACAAGCCTTTTGACAGTAGGATTGTCAGAGGAGGGGTTCTGGGAGGGAAAATAGGAAATTGCGTGGTCAGAGAAAAGAGACTTAAGAGGACTAGGTTGCTGATTGCATATTGAAAAGAGAAATTGGGGACCATCATGTCATGGACAGATATGGAGAGATACATTTCAGTAATTACAACTGAATCTTAAACCCCCAAAAAACTTCTGTGAATAAATATAAGGTTGTTAATATATTGGAACTCCTGTGATTCCAGGATGGATTAGCATAATCTTTGGCTGCAGCCTGCAGGCCTCTAATAATTATAAATACTTTAGCTTTGAGGTGGGCAATGTGGACTTCATAAGCTACAGCAGAATTGTATATATGTTTACTCAGAAGTAAACCCCCACTGTCTTCATTAAGCTTACTTCTATGTAAATATACATAAAATTGCAGCCTTAGAGTGCCACAGTGAATCAAAGCTAGTTGAGAATTTTCACTTCTGTTGCTTAATTTCTGGTTACTAAATTAGAGATGTAGCCATGCTCAGGTGATGCATGTTAATTTAGACTTGAAGATTCAGGAATAAAGGTTAATCCCAAATGCTTGCATGCTCAAGTCTCTCCAGAGAGAAGCAGAATTCCAGCAGTGCAGACATTATATTTATTAACATTTTGTAATCACATATATGTTGTCTTAATTCAAATAAAAATATTTTAACTTAATCCTGAAGTTCTTCATATAAGCTTTATGGTCAATATTCAGTGTGACACTACCAGGGAAATCCATCACGCCCACAAGCACTATTGGTGCTGCGCTGAAGACCGTTTACACTAGCACAACTTAATTTATGTTAGCAGTAGTGTTGCATTAGATACTTCCCCATATCTCTACTGTTCTTTGATATGGTATTTCACTGTTAGGAAAAATTTTCTAGTACTTCTAGCCCCTTCTTGCTAGCTGGAAATGAGTCCAGGATGACTAAAATCCCTGGTGTTTATAAATTAAGTAAAGCAGTTCTGTTCTTTGAATTGTTTGTCTTTTAAGACTTCTCTTATGAAATGCACATTTGAGGAACGTGCTAACTTTGTGTCTTGGAGGCATCGCAGGCTAAGCTGAAATGCTTGTAACAAGAATATTAATACAAGCAAAGTGTTTATTGGTCGCTTTTCTGACTTGTCTTTGTCACTTTTCAAAGTGCCAATAAAGAAATCTCTCTTTCAGAAAGATGAATTACAATGAGTTAATTGACATCCCCTACTTTGGTGAATTGACTTCTAACATCACACTACTCTCATTGTAAGTACATATTTACAGACTTTTGAAAACTGTTGAGCTTTGGCAATGCAGGAAAGCTATCCTGGTGGAGAAGTTAAAGGAAATGGAAGCATGCACTAATGCTTGAAAATAAAAGTTTTCATATGAATTACTAAACATCTAGTTGTGTTCTAAAAGACAAGTTAATAACAGGATAGTGTTGAGAATCTGGATTGCCCATCTAATTATTCTGGCTTGCTTTCCATCATGCTGTCTGGACAGTGGGCCATTCAGTCAATAGGGAAGCACGTTCTGGAACCATACTTCCCAAAAAACAAATGATAGTTCACAATCTCAACATAGCACTGATAGAATGATACCCAGCTTTTAACTAGTTGTTTAATGCAGATATAACAGGCATCAAAATAAACAACTTCTGTGTGTTGTTGGTCTAGTGAAGGTCCTTATATTGCTTTTCCTTCTGTTTTTAGAGTGCATAATATAATTCAAGAGATTGTCCCTGAACAGCTTCAGCTTTACATTTCCTTGGAGAATCTTGACCTCACCTCTAATTTCATCTCTGAAATCAAAGCCTCTTCATTCCCACGGATGCAGCTGAAGTACTTGTAAGTAGGAAGCAGCAGTGAACCTGTAGGGTTGAAAGCACACACTTTCATGTCTGTATATCCATTTATATCTAATGGTAAAAGGTGTGAAAGCTAGCATAGAGAGCTGTGTACCAAAATGCTTCTGTATTCCCTCATCACCTATTAGCAGGGAAGGCCATTGCCTTCCTGTGCTGCTGTGGGCTTCCCCCAATGCATGTGACTTGCTGTTGTTTGTAACAGGATGCTGGACTAGATAGACCCTTGGTCTGATCCAGCAAGCCTGCACCTTGTTCTTGATATTGATGTGAAATTATCACTGTGCAAATTGGCTGTGTTCAGATGTCACACTGAGCGATGGTTTCACAAGATGTGAATGAGTTTAGCCTCCTTCCAAGTTCACACATTTTCCTCTCCCCATTCTTCCTCCCACAAGCAGGAGTTTGGAAGCTTTCACTTCCACTTTTCGTCAGTCACAGCTTGTTGTGTCCAAACCAGCAACTGTGATTAACATCAGCTACGGTTAATTTAAAACAAGCCAGCTTCAGAAACCATAGTTTGAAGTTGTGTTATTTTAAACTGACCATAGTTAATATTAATCAGGTTGTTACTCCAGACAATACAACACAACCACAGTTAACTAAAAGCAGATTCAAACGTTTCCAAACTCTCAGCATATGGGAGGTAGAGGGTAAAGTGTGCAAGCTCAGAAGGAGGTGAAGCTTGTTCATGTGTTGCTAAAGTTTAGTGTGGCATCAAAATATGGACATTGTAGTAACAAGCTGGAAAGTAACAAGCTGTCTTCTCTTACCACCCCATACCTTCCTCAGGAATTGAAGGCTGATTTGGCTTCTCTTATGTGATCGTTCAAGCTGTTTACATTACCATGATGCCCAATGACAGTGATGCATATAAGGGGGAGAATCTAGGAGGCTGGGGATATGAAGTCACATACCTTTATGCTTGTGTCTGATTAGCTCTTACCACAGTCATGGCAGATCAGCGAATTAGGGCGCAATCCTATGAGGACAGTTGGCTGCCTTCAAACTCGGAGGCAACCGACTATCCATTGTAGGGTGAGCGGAGCACGGAGGGGATCTTCTACTCCGCGCTCCAGCTGCCCTGCATTTGCATCTAGATGGCTGATTTCAGCTGTCTTGCCAGGGTGCCTTGGAGTGGGGAGGGGAGGCTGGATGGCACATACGAAGCATCACAACAGTGCTTCTGCCCTCCCCACCCCCAGGAACACCCCCTTTTTGGTCACTCTGCACTGCTGTTATGAGCATGGAGCCAGGGACAAACCATGCCACCTATGAGGGGGAGGGAAGTTGGTTTTCTGGGAACTGACCTCAGAGTGCTGGCTCCGAGCTTAGTCCCCAGAAAATGAATAACCCTATGGGCATCTTGACACTGTGTAGAGGCTGTAGGATTACGCCCTAACCTGCGATAAGGTTTCTCCTTTCTGAAAATGAACTTCCTTGAGGCAAGGAATAGAAGCGCCGAACCAAAGTTTAATTGGCTCCTTTGAAGTTCTTGTGTAATTTGTCAAGCAGGATTTAATCTCTGAAGTTTTTTTTAAAAAACTCTGATTTTACAGGAATCTGAGCAACAACAGAATAACTACTCTGGAAGCAGGCTGTTTTGATAACTTATCCAGCTCCCTAATAGTTGTGAAACTAAACAGAAACAGAATAAGCATGATTCCTCCGAAGACCTTCAGACTGCCTCATGTACAGTTCTTGTAAGTGGTCATACCCCACCATCAGTTCATAATCTTCATTCTGAATATGTCAATCGCTGTCATAAATTCAAGCTTTATTGGGGTGATTAGTATTTCAAGTGCAGGGAGCAATGTTTCAGATAGCCAGGCTTGCTGTTAAATGCAGCCTTCCCACGCCACAGAAGTGTTACGTGCATAGGCTGATGTTAATTTTTTTTAATTGAATGCGCATTAAACAAAGGACCAGAAAGAATTTTTAGTTAAGAAGGCACTATGTTAATTATCCTATAATAGCATTGATGTTGCTTAGGTTCATAGAAACAGCTTCCAGTGAAGAAGCTCTGTTGGCCTTTTGCTGCAACTCCCCACCCCACCCCCCCGAGTCTTGTAACACCTTAAAGGTTAACTAATGTATTATGGCATAAGCTTTCCTGGATTACTGTCATAATAAATGTGTTATTCTTTTAAAGTGCTACATACTACTAGGAACTGCAGCTTTCAATCACGAGTTTGTCAATTGAGCAATTAAATCCATTGATTAAATGTATATATGTGTAAAAAACAATATTTATGAAGCAAGAAACATACTTTATTTCACCATTTCTGAACAGGTAGCCAACTTAGTTGCTGCAAAAACATCACAGAGTCTTGTGCCACCTTAAAGACTAACAAATTTATTACGGCATTCATAGACTACAGCCCAGTTCATCAGATGCATGAAGTGTTACCCTGAGTCCCAAAGTGAATATATACAAACACACACACACACACTGTAAAAAAAGATAATTATTGCTGTTCGTATTTTCTGCATTTCAGTTCCCTCCGACCTCACTCTTTACAATCTCCCCACTCCCACTCCCCTTGTGTGTATATATTTACTTGGAACACTTCATGCATCTGATGAACTGGGATGTAGTCCATGAAAGCTTTTGCCGTGACAAAGCTGCCAGTCTTTAAGGTGTCACAATATTTTTTGTTGAAATTTAGATGATGGCTATGTTTAGTAGCAGGCATCCTAGGCATCCAAACTAGATGTGACATTAAACGCATATTTGCTTTCAACATGCAGATTGTAAAAATTCCAAATAGCAGCTGTGGGGGTGTGATGTCTCTAATTATTGGTATGCTGCAGTTCTGATGAAAATTGCTCCTCCAAAATGTCTGTTTGCTTTGGGAAGAAATTTTCTATTGGTCATCACAGGATTTATGTTGCATGCTCTTAGAACAAAGTTCAGTACTATGTAGAGCGTCAATGTCACTTACATCTGACCTTTCAGTAGTATTTTTTTCTTAGAACAAAAAGCATAGAACAAATAATGGTTATACTTGATTTCAACCAACTAATGTTTAAAATACTATTATTTAGGGAACTTAAAAGAAACCGAATTAAAGTAATAGACAGCCTTACATTTCAAGGCTTGGATTCCTTAAAGTCATTAAAAATGCAGCGCAATGGGATTAGCAGGCTAATGGATGGTGCCTTCTTTGGACTGGATAATATGGAAGAACTGTAAGTACATGTTATGGTCTCTTCATTAGAGGTCTTGAATGATACAGTGCTTCAGGAACTGATGAAATTGTGTTGCATGATAAATATAGATAGGGTTCCCCTATTGTCCATCGAAGCTTATGGCTTGATGTCACACTTGGAAATTAACGAACCATATCTTTTCATTTTCATTGACTTGTTCTGATTGGCTTGTTCGCTTCTTCCCAGCTGACTTCCTTCCTTGAGCAAGTCAATACTGCTATTCTAGCAGTCCATACTGGCATTTCTTTATTTTAGAAAAGTAACTACACTAGCCGTCTGGCTGTAGTGCGCTAAGGTTGTAACAAGAATAGTCCTATTTACACCTTCTCCACACGCAGGGTAAACATGTGGAGTAATGGGAAACAGGACTGCTCTGCTGGCCCCATCCCTTCTATCACACATGTTGCTGATCCATACACTTTATACTTGCCAGGCATTCAGCAGAATGTCTGCAAAGGAGCACCTATGTGCATTCACCTACTTGCCCAGAGGCCCTCTTTGCATCACTCTGAATGTATGGATGTAGAGGAGGACAGGGCTTGCAGTGGGTTCCCACTTGTCTTTTCTTTCCACGCCTGCCTTACCATACCTACCTAAGTTGCTGTATTGGCCCCAGGAGTGTAGCCAAGTCATTTGTAGTGTAAGAGGGGCCCAGAGATCCATAATGCTTGCTTAAGTTCATTATTGGTGCAGTTCCCATGCTAGTAAGCCTCTGAGCATGTGCAGATGAGTCAGAAGGCCGATAGCAGCATTCCAGGTGCATTCCTTGCTAATGAGGAAAATCTTTATCTCTGATGTGCCTGAGAAGCAGAGTTTGTTTACCTTAAAGCTGCGGGTGGCTATGTTTGAGAACCAAACACTGCTAGCCTATGCAGGCAATGAACGCTAGGGGTGAGTGCTGCTGAAACGCTGCTTATTGCTAACCTGTAGAGTATAAGACCCATTGTACCCAGTGGCTTGTGGTTCAGAGAAGCTGTCTGATCCAACCATTGGGTATGCCTGTGTGCTGTAAGTTACTCAATAAAGTCTCCTTGTAAGCAAACCTTTGAGTCTGATGTATCACTATCTTGGCACTTCTAACCTAAGAGTTCAACGCCCATGGCCAGGGCAACATAGTTGTGTCCAAAACAGTTCTGTTAAAGTAGTCGCTACTTTTCTAACTTTTACAGGAAATGAGGCAGGAACATAGTGAATGGCTCAATTTATGACTGACTAAGGGTTTGAACTCCTAGGGCTGAGTACATTAGACCATACTGGCTCACTGGTTGTGCTAGAGAGTATAATTTATCAGCACATTTAATGCTTCATTCCCCATTGTATAACTTAAAGGTTTCCATAGAATGGCGGCAGGTCACATTCTGTAAAGGGTAGAGTAACAAATTGACTTGCTGAATTCTTCAGCTGGCTCTGCTTCTGGCTCACTAGGTTAGTTTCCCCAAGTCTCTTGCTTCCTACTTAACCATTTATTTCTTCTGCCCTCTAAATGCTTATGGCTTCTGTGTGCAAGGACTTGCATGTAGCTTTGTATTTGTAAGTGACTTTGCATTCCTCATCAGTAAAAGTGCTATATAAATGTATACTTCTTGTTTGAAACACACATAACATTTCCTTTTGTTTCTACAGAGAATTGGAACACAATAACCTGACAGAAGTAAACAAGGGCTGGCTGTACGGTTTGAGGACATTACAGCAGCTCTATGTCAGTCAGAATGCCATTAACAGGATTGGACCAGATGCATGGGAGTTCTGTCAAAGGCTTTCTGAACTGTAAGTGCTGGGATTTCTTTCACTGAAGTGTTTCCCTAATGTTAACTGGAGTAAAATCAGCAGCTATAATGTCTTTTCCCCTACCAAAGAAGATGCTTAATTTCTCTAACAAAATATTCTTAGAAATAAAATGGATTTGTGGTGTCACCACATTTGTCACCACATTTCTGTGTTCTTATTATTTAGATTTTTCTCCTTGTACTGTGTTTTATTTCAGAGATCTATCATACAACCAACTGACCCGCCTAGATGAGTTTGCTTTTGTTGGACTGAGTTTATTGGAGAGATTAAATCTGAGTGACAACAGAGTCAGTCACATTGCTGATGGTGTCTTTAAGGGACTTTCAATTCTACAAACTTTGTAAGTGCATAATGCAGAGACACTTCTGGCATTTGTCAGTGAAGGAAGCTAGCAGAAATGAAAACTTGAAATGTTCCAGAATGGATTTGTTATTGCTTATGGCATTAAAACACCCATTCTATCCCACTCTATAGATTCAGCCTGGCATTTTCCCAGTACTCAAACACCAATAATATAGAGTTACTAGGAAAAATCTTTTTCCCTCCCTGTTGGCAGAACAATTGCAATTTAGGGTGCTGTATAGAATATAGCTCTTGAATATCACACGTTCCTATTGGTTAATGCTTATTGCATCACTAATGATAAATAAAATTGTTCCTATCCTATTGTCTCCACCGTTTTGTAACTGTACCATAAACAACCCGAAGAGCTCCTGTGCAAGTATCCTCTTTGTAGGCTGAGTTCTCCCTGCCCAGGGCCACTGGCTGTGTGCGTGTGTAAATAAAGTAGAGGTTGGTGTTAAGCAGCACAACTGCAAAGCAACAAGGAGGCTGTGGATCCACTGTGGATGCAGTCAGTCTTAAGGTAAAATTTATAACATAGATAGAAAGACTAACAACGGATATATATATATATATATATATATATATATATAAATGTTTTGGCTTCCGCCCCCATCAGTAGCTGTGCTGTTAAAACACTACTGATCAGGGTGGAAGCCAAAATGTTTCGCTTAAAATATATATTTTTAATACTCTGTTGTTAGTCTTTCTGTCTTTCTTTTATATAGATATAGGTATTTACATACATACACAACGTGCAATCGTACATACATACAGGGGTCCACACATTATGTCTGGGCTTATTAGCCAAAATTATTTCTCCTAGCCAGCAAGAAGAGCCTCTGAACATATGCAGAGTCTCCTTCTCTTTCCACCCAGCGGTAGTAGTTACACCCAAAGAATGAAAGAGAAGGGCTAATAGCACCAATGGTGTTGTTCCCATGAGCAGTTTTCTGGCAGCCTAATTTAGCGGCTGCAGTGTTCTTGCTTGCCAAGATCAATGATGTTCTTACCCCAGGCCTCTTGGTGAGTAGGTTTGTTGGGTCAGCCCTGGTTAGAACTTGGATGGGAGACCTCCTGGAAATCAGGCTTCCTGCATTGAGCAGGGGGTTGGACTCAATGGTCTTGTAGGCCCCTTCCAACCCTATGATTCTATGATCTTCAATGATCTATACATGCACACACACAGAAATGCACATGCATTTCAACAAAGTCCGTTAGGTGTGGTGGGCTGGATACCATTGTCTCAGAAGTAACACTTGCAGGGTTAAATTGCTAAGGCTGAAAGTTAGTAGGAAATGGTTTGAATTGATCACCTGTTCTAAATTACCTGGTAATTTGTCAGTGCTTGAAGAGGTTTACTGTAAATTAAAATTATCAGATGCAGAAATGGAACCTGTATCCACAATAATCTCCAATACTGGTCAGGCCTCAGTGGCTTGCTGTTTTTAGCAAATTGGACACTTAAGAGAGAATTATGGACATGACAGGAATTTTGAGTCCAAAGCTGTTATGAAATTATGAAAAAAAAAAAACAAGTTGTGCTTGAAGACATGGCTAAATCATGACAGATTTTTTCAGTAGTAACATATAAGGAATGGTACAGCTACTTACTGTGATTAGTGAGAACAGGATGAAAAGTAGCAGGTGTAATTTAAAAGATGAAGGTGAAAGTTAAATATGGATAATTTTAAGAATATTTTGTGCAGTGTATTCAAGTGAGATCCAGGAAGGTAATTTCTGTGTAATTTAGAGCAGATGGCAAAATAATCACCCTGGAATTCTGCTGTATTCTTCAGACCTGACTATTTTTAATGTCTTGGATGGACAGGGAGTGAATCTTTGTAACTCCAACCTAGTTTGCCCAAATAGTCGCAGCCTTCAGAAAGACTTCTATAAGCAGTCATATTCTGTTAACCTTAATGCAACCCTTTAGCAAATCAGTTAAAACTAATTTTTTAGACTTAGCATGAAAAAGAGCAGCAGATTAATTAGTGTGTTTTGTTGGGATCTTAAGAGGCATCAGGCTGCTGACAGGCAGGCTTTTTGGTCAGGGTTGCTGGGTGTTCATCGTCAATGGGGTGAAAGTGATTAACAGGGCTCCAAGCGTATGTGTCTAACCAGGCATGGAGAACAAACTACACTGGCCTACACAATAAGAACCTACTCTGGTTTTCTGGGTTATTCAGAAGAACTTGTTCTAGTTCCAGGAATGTGGCAACTTCAACAGCCAGTAAAGTTCTTTAATGGATTGTTTTCTATTTTTATGATTTTATGATGATTTTCCATTGTTATGATTTTTAGAGACATGGTTGCAGGCAGAAAATTGGGACATATCTGGAATTAATAAGAACATGTAAACAATAGATTTGAAAGATTTGTCCTGTACTACTGATCTTAACTTTTCTCTGTAGTTCAATTCAGTTGATCTTGGAAGGCATAATTCAATACCACAGGACCTCTTGAGAGCATTTTAGTCTTGGATCCAGTCACTGAACCAGCTGTTGGCTATGCATTGGGCTCCACAGGCATTTATGCAGTTAATGCAACAATTCCTGAAAAGAGTGCAAACCTTAAGTGTTCTGTCACTGCATAGCACTGATGCATGAAAGAGAAGATATTATTTAAATGCTGTGATGTACACCATTGGATTGTACCAATTTGCAGAACTCCTGTATTTTAAAATGCTGTACGGATGGTTTTTATGTGCATTCTCATTGATAAAATGCTGCCTGAGCTCTAAATTCCTGTGTTCACTGAACTGTAAAAGTAAAGTGAGAATTGTTGCTGTGATCAATTTATGACCTGCCATGTAAAGGAAATGCACTGCTGAATCTATTAGACTGTAATGAAGCATCTTCAAAGCATCTTCTCTTCTCCCCTCTCCCCCACCCCGAGGAGCTTGCTGCATTGGTTTTAACAGCTGCCTTCTCTTCTGTGCTTGGGGTAGAAGTGCAATGCAAGGGTCAGACAGAAATCCCATTAGCACATAACAGGATTTCTGAGCAGACCCACCCGCACTACTTTCTGAAAATCTACTCTTTCATGTCTAGCAGTTCTTCACCCGACCTATGTATAATCTCTTAATATGCTAATGTTATTACAAGCTTCTCACTCCAGAAGATTAAGCAATGTACTAGCAACATCAACTCAGTTCACAAGTCTCTTCAGGACACTCCCCCAGTTTGTGTAAATGGCATATTGTATTCACTAGAGATTAACAGATGTTGCTCAGCTAGAGAAACAGTGCCACATGGCTTCAGAGTCCCAAGCGTGCTACTGACTTTCCATGACTTCTGCTTTATTTCTACCTTAGGCCTGTGTTCGTATATTAAAACAGCCAAAAATTGCTTTCACATGAAGGTGTCCTCCTATATTTTTAGGCCAGCTTATGCACTAACCAGGCACATACAGTCCCAATGAGGAGTGCTGTCATTTAGGAACAGCAGGTTTCACACAGGGAGCTGTAACATGAAGCAGCTTAACTTCCCAGTCTGGTAAAACCGCAGTGCGTTCCCTATGCAAGAAGGATGAGATTTATATTTCAAAAAGCACCATAAAGATGACAGGTCCTACAAAGCGGGGAGGGGGAAGTTATCTGATGTTGGGAGTTTGGCAAAAGAAAGTTCTCAGGCATGTTCTTTGGTATGTCTTTTTTTCTTTCAGAGACCTGCGAAATAATGAGATCTCCTGGGCCATAGAAGACTCAAATGAAGCATTTATAGGACTTGACAAACTCAATACATTGTAAGCCTTAGGAATTTACATGTCTGCCAGCACAGAAGTGAAGCCCACAGTATATGTTGCAGTCGAAGCTGAAAAATGTTTTTAGTAACACTTCATATCACGAGTTCATCAAGAAATGTTTGGGATTGGACGTTACAAATCTGAACTATTTTCCCCCCAAGCAATGGGTCCCTTAATATTTTTACGGATGTTCTTGTAAATGTGATACAAATCCATACCCACTCTCATCCCATGAGGAAAAGAAGTCAGAAATTGATTAATTCTTTAAAATTTTATAGTTTCAGGAGGCAAGGAGTCTCCCAGCTAACTTTTTAACAGGAAAGCGGAGATTTTGTAGTCTTGTAGACTACACAGTTAGGTTTTTCTTTTCTTTTTTCCATAAATTACTCTAAAGGTTTCTGACTCACTCAGTGTATGGGGAGAAAGTCCCTCAGTTCCTTCACCATGTGATGAGAAGTGACTAGGTAATTCTTTACCACAGGGAAGAACATGCAAGACACATTGGAATACAATGTGTTGCAGTGTGGGCTTCTAGCCAGAATGTCCACTGAGCCAGCCAGCCAGACTGACAGACCCACCACCTAGGAGGGCTCCCTGTCAGCAAAGGACCCCTGACACAGCATCACTCATTTACCTGGTTCCCTGATTTAATCATATCAATGAATATTTGTTTGACTTGCTTCAATATTAAGGTTTTCTTTGGGCTATGTTTTAGGATTCTACAAGGAAACCAGATTAAGTCAGTTACAAAGAGAGCATTTTTTGGTCTTCAGGCACTTGAATATCTGTAAGTATATCTTGCAGCATTTTCTCTGTAAGTTTTCTTTTGAAGTGTATGTTTTATTTTCAAAGGTGAAATTTGAAGTAAACTCATGCAGGCACACTTCTTTAATTTTGCAGAGATTTGAACAACAATGCAATAATGTCTATTCAAGAAGGTGCTTTTTCCCAGCCTCTTCTTAAAGATCTGTAAGTATCTAATCTACATATTTAATTTTCATAGAAATGTTATAAAATGTTTCAACTGGCACACACGTTTTACTTGTAAAATGCTGGTGAACTATAAAAAGACCTCAGTTTCATTTTTTCACATTTTATAGTAACCTTCTCTTAGCTATTTAGGACTTTTGACTATCTTCAGTTACCTTCTCTTTTCACCAGTTGCACACATTTGGTATTAAAGGCCTGTGATCTCCTGAACCAGCTGTCTAGACCAGAAGTGGGCAGAAAATAGATCTCCAGATGTTTTGGACTTCAGCTCCCACCATTCCTGACCATTGGCTATGCTGGCAGGGGGCTTCTGGGAGATGCAGTCCAAAACATCTGGAAATCTACCTTGTGCCCACTTCTGGTCTAGACCATAAAAGAATGTCCCTCTTCCAACAGAGCTTACAGCATCATTATCCCCTCTTGTAGTTGGTGTATAGTGGGGGGGTTTCCCCTCTTGCTTGCTCTTTGAGCGATTGTACTGTTTTTCAGTACAATCGTGCAAAGATATATGCTTTTTAAAAAGGCATATAGGATGGTGATCTTTTTGAGAAATTGTAGTCCCATTAGCATAAGCTGTGAAGAAAGAGAAATGTGAATTTGTTTAGAGGAGCATGATGCTAAAGCTAGTCAGAGTATAACTAGGATACATTACCAAACAGATCACGTATATAATGTTGAGATATTGGTGAAGGGTTAGAAATACTTTAGCAGGTATACGTAGGGGGAAAACCCTGCTTGGTGACTTCAAATAAGATGTCATTTGCTTACCTGACAGCTTTTTCTTGTGTCTTACATTTTCAGAGTTTTGAACACTAGCAGCTTACTGTGTGACTGCCAGTTGAAATGGCTGCATCAGTGGCTCACCCACAACCACTTAAGGGATGCTGTCAGTTTCATTTGTGCTCATCCTGAATCACTGGCTGGACAGAACATCCTCAGTGTGAAGCCTGAAGACTTTGTCTGTGGTTTGTGCTCTTATTGGCATTCATTTGTAAAATATGGTGGACACCCTTATCACTTCTGTTCTGGAAAGTAGTCATGTGTGTGAGTAGGGAGAGAGGATATGGCTTCACTGACTTGCCCATTGGATCCATTGGCTTAATTCAATTTTAATAATTATGTTGGCCCATAATGTTGTAAGAAACATTTATCATCCATCCACATTCCAGAGATTAGCCAGAACACATCTTCTGGTCTATTCAATGATACTTCTAGATCAGCATCTTGCTAGGACAATAGGATTCTGCACTGGAGTCATGAGAACCAGTCACTCTGGATCTTATGAGAAACCTGCTCCACACTGGATCCTTCAAAGTTCTTCCTCTCCCAAGATTTAAGCAACACTGCAGCCTCTTTTCTTTTTTTGTCTAACAGCACCTGTGTTATACTGTTAGAGCAAAGGTTTTAATTTGACATTCTTACTAATTGTATGAAATAAAGCTGTAGTTCTAAAATTTTTGAGGCCAGTGAATCTCCTTTAGACAGATAGAATCAGAGAATTCCAGCATCAAGAGGCTTTATCTCCATATTCCTTCCTTCCAGCAATCTTCAAACAGTTGCCTACACCCACTATGCATGACTTGCCAAAATAATCAGAAATAAAATAAATATATGTTGACATCTAAATTGTCATTAGGCAAGAGAATCAATATTGCCCAGGGCAGGGATGGAGTGATTTTTGAATGTAGATACTATTCAGATAGTTACCAAAAACTGGGATGAGGAAAGGCTGCATATAGTTAATCTCTAAAGAAGGTGCTTTTTTCCAAATAGGGGCTAAAGCTTTTCTTAAAATTAGATCTTACAACTGTGCCCCAACAATTCTTGAGCACATTTTATCGTGGTGAGATATAAGAACCCTGCCAAAATCCTTGCATGATCTTACGGTGTATCTCTTGCTGTTGTTCTTGCTCGAGACCTCCTAGTTTACAGCTTCATACCCCCACAGACAGTTCTAAAATGAAAGCTGAGATAGAAGTTTTGAGGAATTAGCAATGAGAGCAGCTGTCACCTACAGCACAAGCTGAACTGCGTTACAGTTTGCATCAGTATTTGTTATTTCTGTTACATGCTGAAAAAGGAAATCCAGCTAATCTTGATTTGTTTTTTCACAGATGACTTTCCCAAGCCACAGATCAGAACACATCCTGAGACTACCATTGCACTAAGAGGCACCAATGTCACACTGACTTGCAAGGCAGTGAGCAGCAGTGATTTGCCCATGTCTACCACCTGGAGAAAGGACAGTGAAATATTGTACGATGCCGACATAGAGAATTTTGTAAGGTACCAGCAACAAGATGGCGAAGTTCTGGAGTACACTACTGTCCTCCATGTTTTCAATGTGAACTTCACTGATGAAGGAAAATACCAGTGTATCATCTCCAATCACTTTGGGTCCAATTATTCCAACAAGGCCAAGTTGACTGTCAATGGTATGCAGCAGTGTTGACTTTTTTTCCCGTTTTAGTAAGAAATTAACTTTAAAAGCTTTGGAATTTAGTTTGTAAAAGCCTTTGCAGTGTTTGCTTAGCTTCCAAATGGAGAGGTATACCAGAAGTGTCCCCCTTTTTTTTAATCAATTATTCTGTAGAGGAGTTGAAGAAAGTAAATCTGGGATAGCTAGTACAGAAAACCTTTGTGAAGATCTTTTGGTTCCAAGAGTCCTCAGAGATGCCTTCTGGCCAGACTTAAAGAGCTGGCTAAATGGCAGCGTTTTTCCATAGAACATTTTTCAGTCTGGAAATGAAAAATGTTTGTACCAGCTGCAATCCATTTGCTTACCAGTTCATCAAGCCAAGATTGCCTTTCACAGACATCCTCAGAACCAGACCATGTCTAAGAAGCAGCTTCAACCACTTACTATGTAAGACAAATAAGCTTATCTTATTTACCAAGGGTGCACCCCACTTCAAATTAGGGCCAAACTTTTGTCACATAGTTTGCCCTTGTATGGTGGATTTTTCTTAAATAACCAGTGCAGGGAGGCCTAAGCCATCCATTGTGAATAGTAGGTGCAGGAGGAAGATTTCTGACTGGGGCTGTGATGGGGGCAAAGGCTTATAGCATTCCTCCCTACACCACAGTCCTGATCTGGGTCTCTCCTCCCACCTTCTCAGGTGCGAGCTATTTATCAACTACACAAGGGCAAACTGTTTGACAAATGATTGGCCCTTATTCTCTTGTATACTTGCCTTAACCAAATTACATCAGCCCAATGAGGTTGTCTAGGGTTTTAACTTATATTTGCCTGAATGAGGAGAACTCAGTCTGTTCTAATCAACATTAAGGGATGTTAGAGGGATTGAAGGACAGCTCTTGCAGGATGGCATATTCCAAAGATATGAGAAATTGGTGTATCTTTCTCCTCTGAAGAATCAACCAATTTGTGAAAAAGAGTGGACAGAACATCCCTCTTTCTCTTGAGATAGGAATTGGTGTTTAGGATAATTTTTAATAACTGTGTATGCTGGAAGCCTGGTAGCTTCAAATAAAAAGCTTGAAAAATGTACTAAAAGAGAAGAATTATGCCCTTTCTTAATAGAGGGAGTGTTACGAATTCTTTGGCTAGTATTGGGAAGTCTTACTTGCTAATCCTAATGTCTGTTCATTCAGAGCTGCCTTCTTTTGTGAAAACTCCTATGGATCTAACTATCCGAACTAGAGCCATGGCTAAACTGGAGTGTGCTGCAGAAGGCCATCCCCCACCTCAGATTTCCTGGCAGAAAGATGGAGGCACAGACTTCCCTGCAGCTCGTGAAAGACGGATGCATGTAATGCCAGAAGATGATGTCTTTTTCATAGCAAATGTGAAAATAGAAGATATGGGGATCTATAGCTGTATGGCTCAAAATGTGGCAGGAGGTATATCAGCTAATGCCACATTGACAGTGTTAGGTAAGCAAAGTAGTGAAGGCTACATGGGTGATTTGATTAAATGTTTTATTTATTCATTTCATTTCTATACCGCCCAATAGCCAAAGCTCTTTGGGCAGTTCACAAAATTAAAACCACAAAGTACAACATAAAACAATATAAAATATGAAAACTTAAAACTACAATATAAAAGTACAACCAGAATAAAACCTAGCAGCAATGCAGAGATTTAAAATACAGATTTAGAACAGCAGAGCTAAAAGACTAGCATGCTAAAATGCTGGGAAAATAAAAAAGTCTTCACCTGGCACCGAAAGGAGTACAATGTAGGCACCAGATAAACTTCTCTAGGGAGCTCATTCCACAGCTGGGGTGCCACAGCAGAAAAGGCCCACTTCCTGGTAGCCACCTGCCTCACTTCCTTTGGCAGGGGCTCCTGGAGAAGGACCCCTGAAGATGATGATAGAGTCTGGGCAGGTACATATGGGAGAAGGTGATCCTTCAGATAACCAGGCCCCAAGCTGTTTAGGCCTTTGAATATTAATACCAGCATTTTGAATCAGGCCGAGACATGGACTGGCAGCCAGTCCATCTGGAAAAGTACTGTCGGAATGTGATCTTGTTACCAGTCCCCGTTAACAATCTGACTGCCCTGTTTTGGACCAGCTGAAGTTTCCAGACCGTTTTCAAAGGCAGCTTCACATATAACTTCCTTCACAAAGGCAGTAATCCAGATGAGAGGTTATCAGAGCATGAATAACTGTAGCTAGGCTATCTTTGTCCAGGTGAGGGCATAGTTGGTATATCCATGTTCACACTGGGAATTGGAAGTAACTTTGAGCCTGCTTGAATGCCTTGATTCTGCATCTGAGCAAATTAAAGAAGTTAGATTTAGGACTTGTTGAATCTTTCTGATACTTTCCTAAAGTAGTTTGAGCTGATGCCAGTGGATGTAAGTGTGGCATCAAAAAAGGAAATAAGCAGGTTTTTATCCTTTTAGTTTGATTTACAATCTAGCAAGAAGCTGGTCTGGTATTTACCCCCCCCAAATGTTAGATACTTCTAAGGCAAACACTTCTAGAACATCTGCTTTCCGTATGGTTGCCTGCTGGTGACCCACTTTATTTTGGGTAATTTGAAAGATGTCTTGTTTTATTTGCCATCACTGCTGTGTTCTCTTGTGCTCCTTGTCTGGTTTTGAAGAGCAAAGCTACAGCTCCCATCTTTCCCATGAGGCAGTTATGTAGATGCACCATTATTTAATGGCTTTGACCAGAAAAATGACACAGGAAACAATGTTTTAGAGTCTGTTTTTATAGGGGGTGTTTATGAATGGTAAAAAACAAAGAATCCCGTTCCCTAAAATTACCTTGTCTTTAGGAAATTGAGAACACTTTTGGAGTTGGCTGTTCTCATAGCCCTATACTGCTAACTATGGCTCAAACTGAACTGTGGAGAAATTAAATACAAGATCTCCTAGCACTTTTGGGAAGATCTTTCCCAGAGAATAAAACATCCTGAAACACTGACTAAACTATCATTTTATTTGTCCATGACATATATTGCTGTCAGATCAGTCTTCAAAATCACAATCTGCATATATGTAGCAGTTACCATTATTCCATACAGTTGTCATTATAACTCTGTATTTAAGTATTTTTAAACTAACCTCTTCCTGTTTCCAGAAACACCGTCATTTGTGAGGCCCTTGGAAGATAGGACTGTAGCCCAAGGTGAAACAGCAGTGTTGCAATGCATTGCTAGTGGCAGCCCTGCCCCTCGTCTAAACTGGACCAAAGATGATGGGCCTTTGACAGTAACAGAACGGCATTTCTTTGCTGCTGCCAATCAACTCCTTATCATTGTAGATGCTGGATTAGAGGATGCTGGGAAATACACTTGCATTATGTCCAATATGCTTGGTACAGTGCGTGGCCATATCTACCTATATGTCATATCCTCACCAAACTGTGACTCTTCCCAAAGTGCCATTGGGATTGAAGAAGATGGCTGGACAACAGTTGGCATTGTGATAATCGTTGTGGTCTGCTGTGTTGTGGGTACCTCTCTGGTTTGGGTTATTGTTATCTATCATATGAGAAGGAAGAGTGAAGACTACAGCATCACTAGCACAGGTGGGGAACCTGCAAATCTAGTTTTGTTCCTTACTTAGTTATCATGAGTGTGTTTGCTTTGATAAGGAAAATGAAGTCATTCAGGCCAACATGACCAGAAGGAAATCCTCCTTTCACAGAAGCCCAGGTATGTGATCTTGTTGCCAGAATGTTCTCACTTTGTTTGGTAGATTGTCTGACATCTGATGGAGAGGTAATGCCAGAGCCTCTGAATAGTATATGAACATTAGCATAGATAAACGTTCCCCAACCTGGTGCCGTCCAGACACTTTGGACTTCTCATCCCCAGCCAGCATGGCCAATGGTCAGGAATGCTGGAATTTGTAGTCCAAAACATCTGGAGGGCACCAGCTTGGGGAAGGCTGGTATAGGCAATCCTGAGGGCTTTACCATATAAGCAACCAAATGAGCATAAGGCTGGAAAAGAGTTGTGGGGAGACTATTGCAAATCAGTGAATGAACATAAGCAAGACAGTGGGCATACAATAGAGTATGAGGTATTTGAGGGCTGTTTAATCCTCAAATAATCCCTGCCGCCCGGGTTCAGGCGACACGACAGATCATGGCAACCCCTGCCAGGGATTGAATATTCAAAGTGGCCACCGGCACATGCCGCAAATAAGCCATGATGGGCTGCAGTGATCATGTGAACCCAGTCAGAGACTGCTTGTTATGATCTTTCTCGGCTTTCAACTGAGGCCATAGTGTTTGGAGAACGAATTGCCACTGTAATTGGCAGTTCTTCAGAATATTTGTTTAGTATGGTTTGAGAAAGGGTTGTATTGCAGTGGGAGACTGTATCATTTTCGCAGTTCTAAAAGATAGTGGTAAATCAGCATTAGAAAAGAAGACTCTTAAGGAATTGCATTCTTCTAGGCACATGAGGCAATCTTTCTCTGAGAGCTTACTTTCCTTGGAGATCTACTTGAATCACCATCTTGACAGACATCCGATTGCTGGATAGCTTTGTTTCCATAGCGAAATTATAGTCTTATGTTGCTATTGTTATTCTCTTTCAGAGGAGGTAAATTTGCCTGCTGATATTCCCAGTTATTTATCTTCCCAAGGGACCCTGTCAGAGCCACAGGAAGGCTACAGTAATTCTGAAGCAGGAAGCAATCAGCAACTTATGCCGCCCTCCAATGGTTACGTACACAAAAGCACAGATGGTAAGCCCTGGATCTCTTGATTAGAGGTGGAGAAAGTAGCTCATGGTCCACAGCCAATTTCTGGTGGCCCACCAAGTGCTTGCTGGTTGCTAGGATTCTTGTAAAGAATGCTGGACTTGGTGGTGACTGCTCTGATGGAGCAAGCCACTTCTTAAGCAAAAGAGCATACTCGGAGCATTGCTGATCTGTGTTAAGCTATCCCAACTGTTGACAGATCCTGAGTTTGCACTTGTGCTTTGTCAATTTAAAAGATACTGGGAAGCCCATGGGGGTTCTAGTGGGGGGAAAGGGTAGACCACCCAAGACTGAAGTCAGCCCAGCCTTCCCTAGGCAAACCTTTTAGTGGAAACTCCAGTGCTATCACTCTGTTCCATTCTAACAGTACTATTATTACTTACCAGGCAGTAGAATCGGATGGTAGTATTGCAGATGAAAATTGTT
Organism: Heloderma suspectum; assembly: GCF_057233095.1. Taxonomy (NCBI): domain Eukaryota; kingdom Metazoa; phylum Chordata; class Lepidosauria; order Squamata; family Helodermatidae; genus Heloderma; species Heloderma suspectum. The sequence continues at coordinate 260,480,470 of NC_139461.1, forward strand.
TAATGTAGAATGGGATAGATTGCTATGTGCACCACCTAGACTTCTAATGCAGGCTGAAATAAATGTTATTGTCAAAGAGCCCTGTTCTTACAGTTTTCCATGTAAGGGAAGATTTCTGTACATTAGCTACCCAGTTAGCTAATAGATGATCTTCAAATGGGAAAAGTGTTGCAATGAAGCCTCCTAACAGGAGTCTCCAGTGCAGAATTCCAGTCAGCCAGCCATACCTTCTTCTAGGATACTACATTCCATCATTTTACCCCCAGCTCCTGATTTACTTCTCCAGCTGAAATTCAACGTTCTGTGGCTTCTGAGCATGCTCAGTCCTTGTTAGACTGGGTGGTTTTTTGGAGGGGGGTTGCCCTTTCAAGTTTTTGTTAAAGACCTTTTGTACTTCTGCACACTTCAAGGCTCCCCCAAGTATGATGTTTCTTCCTCTTGTTTCTCAGTGGCCCCGTTTTGGATCTCATCCTGTCAGCACTCACCACCTGAGTTTGCTGTTAGAGGAAATGATATTACATAGTGTCAGCTCCTGCCAGCTGACTGCAGCTTGTAGCGATCAATCACTGGCTGATAACAGGGTCGTAAACCTGTCCAAGGCTATGAGAGGGAAAAAGGAGGCTGAAGCGGGAAACTTTACCAGGGCAGTCAAATCCAAGGCAATGTGGCAAAGAGAAGTCCATTTTCCAGTCCGAAGTCCAAAACACAAGGGAACACTTGTGGTTCAGGTCTGGGGTCAAGGCTGAGATCTGGCATGTGATACTGACGTTTTCCAGCAGCCTTGCTCCTGCCTGCTTCCTGCTTTTAACTGCTGCATCCTGAAGCAGCTGCATACGCTCAGTCCTTTTTGCTTCCAAGAGCCTTTCTGTCTTAAACAGAGAGAGGCTCGCCTACGTTGTTCTCTTACATGTAGCCGCCTTTGCTCTGTGGGGGTCGGTGGCATTTCGCCCTCCGAATCCTCTGAGGGGGCTGCAGCCGGGCCTGGAACATCCACAGGAGGTGAGGGGGCTCGGGCTCCTTCTGCGCTGGTCCCTTACCCTGGGTCTGGAGCCTGCTATTCCCCTTCCTCCTCGGAGGAGTCTGAGGGAGGCATGACACATAGGAGCCAGTGATTAAAAAAAGACACTGGGTCAGTCTGCTGGGTCTAAAGAAGTCACCAACATGTGAGGGAGCCAAGCCATAAACCTTTCATTCCCTTAAAAACTGGCATCTTTCTCTACCCATAAAGACAGGGAAGGAGCATTGTTTCATTGATCAGAGCTGCACTACTTGCCTCCTGCTCTTGGCTACTTTTTATTCATGATCTCCTCCTCGTACCTCTGCTAGTTGTATAAACTGCTCTCATGTATCCTCCCCACCCTTTAGGCTGCAATCCTGTGCACACTTACCTGGGTGTAAGACTCATTGAAATCAGTGAGACATCCTTCTGAGTAAACATACATAGGATTGCACTGTTATCTTCTTTCTAAACTAAAATGTTCCAAAAGCATTAACCTTTCCACATAGGGTAGTTGCTCCAACCCCTTGATCATTCTGGTTGTTCTTTTCTCTACCTTTGCCTGTTCTTTGACATCCCTTTTGAGATGGTGGTACCAGAACTGTACACTGTATTCCAAATGCTATCACACCATAGAATTATATAGGGCATTATGATACTGGCATTTTTGTTTTGTTTTTCAAAGCCTGTCCTGATAACTCTTAACGTGGACTTCACCTTTTTCACTGCTTCTCCATACCAAGTTGTTGTCTTTATTGTTGTGCTATCCTCATGACCCCAGGATCTATCTTAGGTAGTCACAACTAACTCAAATACCATCAGTGTATATGTGAAGTTAGGATTTTCCCCCCCAGTGAGCTTCACTTTACAATTCTTTAATTAAACCTTATCTGACATTTTGTTACCCATTCACTGTTATGGAGAGATCCCTTTGGAGCGTCCCATTCTCCTTTTCTTTGTTTAATAACAAAGGTTCTTTTTCACCTTTCCACCCACCTTTGGATCCTCAAAGCAGCTAACAATAATAACATTCTATTAAAAACTCTTAAAATCCAACTCCAAATACACATAACCCTTGGTCTCCAAAGAGCTAGTGAAACAAAAAAGTATTTGCTTGCTTCCTGAAGGGCAAAATGGAGCCAGTTGTGCAGGTTTCAAAGGGGAGACCATTGTACAAGCTGGGTCCCACTGCTGAAAAGTCCTGGCTCCTTCTGGATGGTAACCTTTCATCAGCCAAGAAAAGGTACTCTGAATAAGGCAGCCTTGCTAAAGTTCATATGGGAGGTGGTGTGTTTTTTTAAGGTGCTCTGTTCCCAAGTCATTTAGGGCTTTTAAAGATCAATGCAATCAGTTTGAGTTTAGTCCAGAAACAAATTGGCAGACAGTACTGCTTTTTAAGCACTTTAAATGTAATCTGGTCTATGTGGCTAATACCAGCTTCAGCCCTATGGCTGAACTATGGAATTTGCTACCACAAAATGCAGTGGTGGCCACCAGTTTGGATGGCTTCAAAAGGGGATTAGACAAATTCCTGGAGGAGAAGGCTATCAATGACTACTACTCCTGATGGCTATATGCTACCTCCAGTATCAGAGGCAGTATGCCTATGTACACCAGTTGCTGAGGAACATGGGTGGGAGGGTACTGTTGCACTCATGTCTTGCTTGTGGGTCTTGCATCGACAGCTGGTTGGCCACTGTGTGAACAGAATGCTGGACGAGATGGACCCTTGGTCTGATCCAGCACAGCTCTTCCTATGTTGTTATGATTCCGACCCCCCCTCCCCCAAAAAACTCTTGCATATCAGCCCCTTTAGGGGAAATATGACCTCATACAGAATGGGCAAAACACCTTTTTCTTGGTTAGTGAGGTCTCCCATCATCATCAACTGTCTTTTCTGGATTGAGCTGGATTGAGTTTATTTGAGCTGCATTATTACGATTTGTGCATTTTGGCTGCCACCCTGACTTTGTTGTCCATTTTGAGATTACCACCAGGTTTTGGTCAGGAGGACAATTCTTATCCCAGTATTAGATTACTTTTTAGGTCTATTTCCACCCACAGTAATTCTGTGGAGGAGTTTATTCCGCTTACATTTCCTAGCTTATTAGGCTCTCTGCCCTCTCTGATACATAGAGCAGTACCACCCCCAATATTCCCTTTCCCTGCCTTCATTATATCCAGAGATAATTACACTTGGACGCTCCTAGCATTAACAAATAAGCACCTACTTACACGTTTTGTCCATCCCCAAATGTCCTTTTTGCCTGTAATTTTCAGTGTGCTTGTTGCCTGATGCATTTACACCATCATCCCTAAGGGATGAATCATCCCAGATGAGATACTATCAGCTTCTGCCAGATTTTCTCAGACATTTTAAAGCTGTTCTGTGACATATTTTTGATGTTAAGTTGTGCTGTTCTTATTGTTCTTCAGCAAACATTTTCAGTGCAAAATCGGTGTGTATGCAGGAGGTGAAATGTTCCCTAAAAATTTCCAGTGTTTTTCTCATGCCTGCTCACTGGATTCACAGCTCCGCTCAGCTGATGCTCCAGCATAATTTGTTCTCCTTAATTGCTATGTCTTAGTCCTGAAACGATGATTCCAGTGAACTGAACATCATATTGCATATGTACAGATGACATAATACTGCTAAGTTAAACTGCAAAATTAACTTGAAGTGAGGGCAGGAATATTGCCCTCCTCTAAATGCATCTAGCGATGCTGCAAACAATTCAACCCCTGTTTCCCCCTCCCCCAGCCCCGTACAAGTGTTAAGTGGAAAGCAATGTAGCTCCATTACAGTTCAATTGGTGCCAGTCTCTTTTTTGCAAATTCAACTTCTCCCATTGCTTAACAAATCTCCCAGCACTACCAAGTCATTATGCTTTCAGACCCCACAACTTTTACTGTCTAGCTGGTCTTGTGTGGAACAGAGTGCTTACCTTGGAGGTCATGAACTTCAGCATCTAACCTAGCAAGCTGATGTGGGCTCTAGGACCTCATGACGATGAGAGTAGTATCCAGTGTTAGTCCTACATAGAGTAGACCCATTGAAATGAATGAGTCATTTCAGTGGGTCTACTTTACATAGGACTAACATTTGATACTATCTTACATTTCCTGTTGTTGTGGGTTCCAAAATGTACCATGATTACTGACTCTTCCCCTGCACTATAAACCAAACCACATAGCATGGGATGTCTGCAACTTTGCAAGTCATTGTGTGGTCAGTGCATCCTTCACAAACCTTTCTCTCCATGTTCCTAATTATTAAATCTTCCAAAGTCAGGATCCTTCTACCACCACCCTACCCCCAAAGGCATGTCTTTGGCATGAGAAGGTATCAGTTTACTACCCATCAAAATAAGTTCCTTCTAATTAAAGGATTGTTTTCATATACCTCCATATGATGCCCTCCTATCCTGAGACTGCCATTTTATGTAACAGCAGAGGGGCTACCAGCATTGGTGTGGGACCTCACTACTACATCCCTGAAAGTCTCATTTATGTATCTGTCTGCTTCTGTCAGCTTTTAAAAGTTAGCCTCAAGGGAACCAATTCCTTCCCAAAGAACCTGGAGCTCATTGTGCCAACTACATACCCACCACTTCTGCCTAGCTGGCAAACAGTCGTACACATGACTCCTCTCTGCTTCCTACCATCCACCACCCACCCACCCCAAACACTTGCTAGCTTGATAGCTTGATGACTTTTTTCATCATACTAAGCAGTGCAGTTACTTTTGCTTTTAAAATTTACTGCGTTGATGGGAAGGTTTTTACTTTCTTGGCCTCCTCTCCCTGTTCCTGAATTCATATAGGTGGCTAACTCAATGAGCCTGGTACCTTTTTCTTGATGCTTTGTCACTGGGGCTGTGGCACTTTGTTGCTAGGAGTTCCTCATGCATGAAGAATTTCAAACATACATGCACAGCTCCCAGTTTCAGCCAACTGACCCATAGAAGGACTGTCATCTGTGCAAGCTACCATTTCATCACCAGCACATCTGTGCAAGCTACCATTTCATCACCAGTGCTTGTATTTCTGCAGCCTGCAAGGGCCAATAGTGATGGGGGTCATGTCACAGCATCCTAACTTGCCACTATTCTTCTTCCACTAGGTGGCACAGCACCATTGGTGATCTGCTCAGATTGCTATGACAATGCCAACATCTATTCCAGAACCAGAGAGTATTGTCCTTACACATACATCACTGAAGATGACCCACTTGATCAAACGTTGTCCAGCCTAATGGTGCAGATGTCCAAAGAGCCCTATCCAGTGTGCCCACAGCACGAAGCCACCACTCTGGATAGTCTGTCAGGTGACAGAGACATGTCTGTCTTCCTTAACAGTCAAGATCGACTGCATGAGAGGAAATCGTGCTCTCAGCCGTGCAACAGTGGTAAGAGCTGTATTATCATCCTGCTCTTATCACATAATGTTAAAATGATTCCATTTTCATCTGAACAAAGAGTTATGCTTTATCATAGAACATCTGACAGTGGCTAACTACTAAATGGCTGCACTACAAAATGCCCTTTGAGAAACCCTGTCTTCAACATGGTACAGAGTAAAGGAAAACAGATGTTTCTATATAAAGCAATATTTTACCTGTATTGTTGAAGTCTAGTCTCCAAGGCCCAATGATCAAGGGCTTTTTAGCACAAGGCCAACTAAGAACGTCCGTTAACCTCCTAAGTAAGAAAGAGCAGTCAATTTTATTTTATCCGAAGTGTCTTTTAAACTGGATTTCAGTATCTAAATATCCAAATCCCATTTGCCAATAGGGAACGAAGCCAGAGAAATGAGTTGTTCAAAAGTGACCTTTGATATTCTTGGAAGACTATCACTTGCACCCATCTCTGTAACTTTGGAGTCAGGAGTGTTCTACAAGGAAAAGGAAAGGTTCCTCCTGTGCAAGCACCGGGTCATTACTGACCCCTAGAGGGACGCCACTTGCGCTGTCGTTTTCATGGCAGACTATAGCGGGGTGGTTGCCAGTGCCTTCCCCAGTTGTGACTACCTTTCCCCCAGCAAGCTGGGTACTCATTTTACCGACCTCGGAAGGATGGAGGGCTGAGTCTACCTGAGCCGGCTACCCGAGACCCGCCGCCTTCTGGGATCGAACTCAGGTCGTGGGGAGAGTTTCGGTTGCAGTACTGCCGCCTACCACTCTGCGCCACACGAGGCTCAGTGTTCTCCAAACATACTCTAAAAATTGCAACTAATGCTTATTTTTTAATGAGTACTCTTCATAATACTGCAAACCATTTAGAAATCCAGGGATTTTGAAGATTCAACAGAATATTTTGATTTTAGTTCTGTAGGGAGCCTGTTGTAATGCCTGTGGAATGGCTCTTAGACATATTTTTGCTAGTCATAGTAGTAGTCTGCTGTATTAGGAATGCCTCCAGAAAAACACAAAAGGCTTTGGCTTAAGAATGCGCCTCTTGTTGCCAAAATCACAGAGGAGGTAGAGAATCTTAGTGCTGAGAACTTTTGTCACAAATTCAGACTTTTTTCATTTTCCTTCCACAGATCCTTTTCAGCTATCTTTATGGGGCATCAATAAAGATCTGGGGTTGTTGCATCCCCATTTCTCACCTCAGCCAAAGGCCCACGAAGTGCCTCGAGTTCTGCGAAGCGAAGGCATTACAGAGGGTGAGCGTGAGCCAGTTATTTCCCCCAGGCCTCGCCACAGGTTACTTGAACACAACTTTGATTTTAACAGGACTCGGAACATACAGGAACATCACGAAGCTACATAAAAATCATGAAAGTAGGAAATATTAGCAGCAAGCTTGGAGCAGTCGACAATATCTTTGCTACCTCAGGTTTTGCCCCATGGCCAAAGATGTTCCATGCTTGCAACAGAAAGGCTTAGTGGGCCACACCAGTGACCACCTGCTGCAGGCAAAGAGTGGGCAAGTAATAGCAGAGGCCCTTCTGTTGAGTTCCACCGAGTGGCACGTGCTGAGGTCCAGCAGTCCCAACAAACTGAATGGTGGACAGAAAATAAACTACATGAAGTGATAATGAAAGGTGTTTCTGTTGCCTTGGACACAGTCCCACAAATGCTTCACAAACACAATCTTTCCTGCTGAAGAAACCAATCTTAAAGAGCCCCTTTGCAAGATCCCTTGGTAATTTTGAGCATGAAACTCTTGTTTGACTTATTTGGCCCTTCTGATGGCTACAAGGAATTCGCATCAGTGTGTTCAGTCACAATCTTTATTTACCCTTTCTCTGGCTAAAAGTCTTCAGTTGTAAATACATTTGCATAATATAAATATTTTGTATCCACTACTAAACATATAAATGTCAGGCTGAAATGTAAATTTTTTATTATGCCAACAATTACATACTGTCGTATACCATTTTTACATCTGTTGACCAGTCTGTAAAAGACTAGGAATGATTGTTTCCTAGGATTAAAGGCTTACAGGATGGTTCATACAGTCATTTTTTGCACATGGTGATTGTCGTTATCACACGATATCCTGTTCAGTGGAAGTTTTCATTGTGTGATGGCTCTTCCCCCATTTTAGTCTTGCATATGGGCAGCAGCTGTTAATGGAAAGAAAGATCTCTCATGATGATTCGTGTGAATTGGCCCCGAGGGTCTGGTGTACGTGCTCCACAGGATGCACATGGCTCAAGTGTTTTTCCTGTGTAACCTGTAGGTTATTGTTGGAATTCTCAGGATGTGAGCTGTTAACTTTGAGACGTCATTTTCGAAACTTCATGAATGCTGAGAAAGATTAACCATATGACAGTACTGGGTCCTTGAGGCTCAAGCTTAGAAAGATGGAACTGATGACTTCTGTGTGTGAATGAGCCATCACAGGTCAAAGATCAAAGAAACAATACTTTTCAGTGAGTTTTCCCCACACAACACACATGACTGTGAGAAATATAGTGATAAGTATGCGTGATGTGAATTGGTCTTAAGAAATAATGAGTTGAATATCTATGGCTAGCCATAGAGGACCTCTTGGCCATTCCAGGTGGCACAGCAGGAGTGCAAAGGAATTTGTTGCACTTCCTAACATGCTGCTATAACCCAAAATGAAATGTCACACATGGCACATGATCAGGACTGAAGTTGATCCTGTGGAGAAACTGCAGACTAAGGAACATTATCTCAGGGTAAAGAAGAAAAGCTATACTATTAGTTATTACGAATCTGTGACATTTCATGGTTTTGGATTGCAGCTTGAAGACATCTCATAAGCTGTAAATATTGCATCATAGGTAATTATATTAGCTGAGACCAGACATCTGCTGTATTCAAACAAAACTGTAAATATCAGTGCAGTCTTATACAATAAGACTGACTTGGATTCCTGCATTGAGCAGGGGGTTGGACTCGATGGCCTTGTAGGCCCCTTCCAACCCTACTATTCTATGATTCTATGATATACATGTCTTCTCAGAAGTAAGCTGGTATAGGATTGTAGCCTAAATGTGCAAATTAGTCACAACGTGAGTTCTGTGCAGCAAAAATACTCATTAGTCTTTCCAGTTCAGTAAAAGATATTGCCTGAACTATTTGGGTGTCATTTTATAATAAGAAAGGCCTGCCAGGGCAATTATGATCCCAGTTAATTGAATTAATTTGCATACAACTCATTATGAATCAGGCTTGGCTAGTGTAATTGCAGGCTTCCTTTTAGTAGTTGGAATTCTGGTATTTTCTTATGGCTGTGTGTGTGTCCTGTTACATAAAGCAGGAGGCTCTGGCTGGAAACGGTGCCACGTTTCCTTTTCTTCCTACTTAAGAATCCCCAGCTGACTTGTCTCAGTTATAGTGAGTGCCCAGCCAGGTACCTAAGCTGTACAAGAGTACATAGTGGCTCTTTGCCTTTTGGGGGGCAGCAGTGGAAGGTGCCAACTCTTATGCTCCTTATTCCTGCTTCATATTGGTGCTCAAAGTCTTACAGGGCACTAAAGCCCTTTAAGGAGTGCCTGAAACATCCAAAGCCATGTCAGTTTGTAGTCCACAAGAAGCCTAACCTGCTCTTCCTGGGGCCATGGAGGGTTAATCATCTTTCATCTCAGTCAGGTATTTGTTTCAAAGTACTGAATGTATATGATCAGCATTCAATTATCATTGCTCGCTGTCTCCCTTTTCTGTGCTTGTTGCCTTGTTGTCTGTGACAGCCCATATCTGAGCTATAGCAGCAAAAGTGAAAATATTGAATATACAATATTTGGGAGGGGAAGGAGAACTGTTCCATCATCCAAATAACAAAGGCACTTTACTTTAGTCTCAGATGTCAGGGCCTTGGTATTTGGCTGGTAGAGCTGTGCAAGAGAAGTGTCTAGGCCATTTAAATAGCCTTTGATGAAATACTAGGTGCTTTTAAGGGTATTAAAGTCAGGCAGGATATGGTCTGCTTTGTATCTTTGAGAAGGCAACTGCAGCATGAATCACTCTTCTGTAATCTAAGTGAAAAGTATGTCATGATGTCACTCTGTGGTTAAAATCATTCAGTAAGGGAAGGCGGATCTGCAGTGGTATCTCATGTTGCTGATTCTGCATTTTCAGCAGTCTGCACCTTCAAGATGGTTAAAGCATTCCGCTCCTACCTAATGTAAATCTGTTCCAGTAAATGAGCACTTGAGGCTTCCCTGCCCCCCCCCCCCAAGTTAGGAGAGCTTGAGTCTGCCCATGAAAAATCCATTCTACATAAAGCAAATTTTAGAACAGAAGCTGGCAAACCACGCAGAAGCAGAGCTCCATCCTGTGTCTGTATGCACTCCTGGAATTAACTGTGCCAGGATGCAAATGACCCACTGCATAAATGGTGTCTGAGTGCTCACATTGGAAACTCAAGAACATAAATGCAGAGAGAAATTTGCCAGTCCAAATCTTCTCATTGTTCACTCTGCTTCAGTGCTCTAAATGATGATGTGAAATAATTCACACAGTTTTGGAGAAGAAAATGGGGTTCAGCCATAAGGCTGGATCTTTGGGCTGGGTGAACAATTGAGGATATTTGTATGCACAAGGAGTTCCAGAAGGGGGTGAATTTCAAAGGAAAGAATCTTACGAATTATGAAGCTTCTCACTCTTAGGTATGTTTCCAGGGGGGTACCCCTTGACTTAGCTGATGAATACTATCTCCTGTTCTATAAAACCAAAAGCTCTTTAAGGGATTGTGTTTGGGATTGGGGCAAGGGCTCTTAATTTTGGAACATTCTTCACCTACCTATATGTTTTTGAAGGGATCTGTGTTTAAATTGCAGGGAGGAAAGTTATTCCACCAGTACATTTTTGCCAATGCCAAAGTAATCGTAGCTGGACATTTCTAGGGCAGTGCAAACCAGTGGCTCCTTGCTTGAGGCTGTCCTTTCCTTGTATCTATTTATATTTTCTCACTTACCAGAATGAATATTTTGTATAGCATGTGTAATATGTCTGTCTATTGTAATATACCTTCATCCAATAAAGGGACCCACAGTGAGCTTCTTTGGTTTCTTGTGATATACACATCGGGGGAAGAAAGCCTTCTAAAGAACAAAGTGTATAACCCAGAAAAGTCAATCACCGTTAGCTGGGTCCAATGTAAATATACTTAATGCTTGCACTGAAGGAAGGAGGAATCCCTTCCAGCTCCTTTGAATGCTGAGAGCTTATAAGTGGCTGCCTTGAGTTTGCTGACTAACTGGAATGAAGTTAAACTTCAGGGTTTTTTACCTGCTGACAACATGCAAAAAGAGAGATTGGGTAGTAATCACTGGCACTGCACCCTTGCAATTATATTAGGGTAATATGGGTAGCTCACTCATCCATTAAAGCACTGGCATATGCTGAGAATAATTATTTACACATTATATGGACATAATTTAATTTTCTGAGCACTATGCTGCAGGTAAGTCAATGCCCCATAATTACATTCAGGGGTTATAATCAGCATAGAGAAAGGAGCTGGGTATGATGGAACTAAACACGGCACCCAACCACTTCTGTATATGAGCGAGAGTGTGTATGTCAAAGAATTTGCTGGCTTATAGTACTCGCATATTTAGATTCTATGAATGCTGCAGCTCCTTACCCTCACTTAGTATCAAGAAAACAACTAGCACTATAGATATCATTGAGGAAGGTCATGCTGTATCCAGAATTATCTATTCAAGGCAGAATACATGTAGAGGAAAAAGGAGGCCAGCATGTAACTAATACTAACCTTTTGTATAGGCTGATAGTGCTTCATGAACAGCTCTATGATCAGTTCATCGTGCCTAATTAGCGAGATTTCAGTTCTCTAAAAATTCCCCAAATTTGCCAGAGGACAGATTGCGTGATTTTAACATCTTAGAACGGGGGGGGGGGGGGGGTCACTATTGTATTCACTGTGTTTTGCAGGATCATCACATCCATGCACCCACTATAAAAAGCCGATATATCAATTACATAGTTAATGGATGCACAAATCACATCATTATCCTTAATAGACTAACAGTGAGCTGGTCCATTGCTGATTTTTGTCTGTGTGAAAGTGCCCCAACATTAACAGCATATTAAATGATGCTGCTGTTCTTTGAAGATGCAAAACATTGCATCTGAATATCCCCTGGGAGAGGTATGTAGTGGCATGAAGAAGCAGCTGGAAGGAACAGGTAAAGGTGTCTTCTTGAAGAATGAGGGTAGGGCCTCAGTAATAACATTGCTTTGAGATCCATCCAACGTTCTCAGTATTAGAACTGTACTAGGGGGTACGTGTTCATAAAAGAAAAATCAATGCATCTAAACATTAAAAAAGATGCATTTGGATGCTTCATATTTCAAAATGAGCTATCCCATGTCTAAAAATGTACACTAACTGCTTGCATGTGCTGTAGCAGGCATTCAAGATTTTGTTATTAAGTACTATCTATCATAGTATGTTTCCAGCTGGAACAGCAAATTCTTTTCTGTTAGATTTAAGCCGTGGACCTTTTCAGTTCCTCCATTTTAAAATATGCATCTGTTGAGAGGAAATATAATGTTTTGAGCCTGTTCAGCTTGCAACACCAAGAGCACTTACCTGTTCGGAGAGTAAAGTCCCTAGGCTGACAAATGTAGGCCACATAGCCATGGCCTTCATCGTGCAATCATTCCTTAGCCCCGAGTAATAAATTTTTGAGCTGCAATCTCATGCCTGAATCTCACCCTCTAGGGTGATTATATGAATGGAATATGCAACAGAACTATCTGCATGTTCTCTGAGACCTAGGCTAAGCTTCAAGTGTCATATTGTCTTCCATTGACAATATCCACTTGTTCAAGGATCCTCTCAATCAGGTAGTAATTGACTACTACTTCCCATGATAATCCATAGCATACTGCTTGAGGGCCACAAGAGAGACAGCAGAAATGTCTACCCACTTTGGCCAAATCTATCTCTCTTGAGCACTGAAAATGGGGAGGATGGTTAAGAGAGACAGGCATACCACCATTAGTTGCAACTGGTTAATATAGCAAGGGTAAAAAACCCCACAGATACATTCAACCATATACGTGAAAACTTGGAAGTGTTCATTGTTAGAGTGGCAATCTTACCTACTTCATACATACATGTATCCAAACATGTTATGTGTTTAGGCAAGACTTTACACCCACTACAAAAATAAGTAAATAGCCAAATACAGCACAAAAGTTATGCAATGCAACGTAATTACAAGCTTTTAAAATATTGGATACTGTGCAGATTTTATTGTATTTTTAATACGATGCTATTGTCATGAGTCGTAAGGAATGGGGTTTGTTAGCAACAAGCATTGTTTTAAAATGTTAAAAACTAAACCATTGATATGAGGGATTATAAAAACTTTTAAAATATTCTAAGGGCACAATCCTATGCTTCAGATCTGCCAGATGAAGGCCTTTAGGAAGTAGAAGAAGCCCTGCTATGCCAACGGAGCCAATGCTTCAATGTCATGCCACGGGCATGATGCTGAAGTTGACAGAACTCCCCCAGTACACCGAAAGGCAACTGTGCCAGTGGAGCAGGAGAATGGGATGAAAGTGTGGGCAGGCCATGGGCGAGACGCACATATACCAACCCCTATACCCCAGCCTTCCCCAACCTGGCACCTTCCAGATGTATTGGACTCCCATTTCCAGAATCTCTCAGCCAAGGATTCTTGAAGCTGGAATCCAACTCATCTGGAGGGTACCAGGGTGGGGAAGGCTGCTATATACCTTTTCAGTTCTCGCCCATGAGTACAGCCAAACTTTACACTAGGTTTTGGGGAGATGTAAAGAAATTTGGATGGGAGGAGGGAAATTGCTGCCTCCCAGGCTGCCTGCATTGGCATGCCAGAGCCATAAGAGATTATTTCACTCAATGCCCAAACACAGCACACCATTGTCAGTATGTAAACCAACCCAACACAGGGGATTGCAACTTGGGAGCCCAACATGGGGCTATATCTGCCTGCCCTCATGTCACAAACACCTAGAGCTCAGATGGAGGGCGTTCTGGTGAAATGGGCAAGTATGGAGGAAGGCACTTGGTTCAACAGGGGAGCACTTCGCAGGAGAAGGAGGCACTCTGCAAAATGTTTGTCCCCCTGAGTACACTTGGGAGGTATGTATGTACATTGCTAATGCATCTCCTCTTAGAACCTAAACAGGTACCTTGCCTCAGGGCTCCAGGCACAAACACCCAACATCTATTGGTATGGGGATATAACCTCCAGTCCCAACATCTGGGACTGCCAGGACAGAGCACCTTATGCAGGTAAGCAAGGGAAGGGGGACACTCGTACTGTAATGGAGAACTCCTGTAACTGACTCCCTAACTCCACCTCCTTTACCACATTTCGATAGTGTTTCTTGTCTCAACTATCTTGCTTTAACTCTCTTCCCCTCCCGCCCACCCCCACAGTAAGGAGCAGTGCCTCCCACACACAGGAGCAGGCATCCATCCCCAACACACATGTAAGCTCTCCATCAAGTGCACTACTCCACTCACTGCAATGGCTAGAGAAACACTCGTGAGCACGTTGGCTTTGCAGATTCACAGCCTGGATGCATAGAGCGGAACAGGCTGTCACCACACCCACACACGGTGTATCATTGCCATCCCAACATGCACGGGTGCACAACCTTTTTGACCCAAAAGCCACATTTGAGGCAGGCTCAGGTGTTGGCCACATATATGTGCACATCTCAGCAATCCTGATGCAGACCACTATTTCCTTGCTGGTAGCACTGGTGGGAACAGTGGCACCTCCGCAACCCCCTTCCTCCATCTCTTACCTTTACCGCCACCACTGCATCAGCTCTCTAGTGAGCTGTGTGGGTGGAAGAGGCAGCTTCCAGGCTGTTGCAAGACCTCCATAGCTGTGCGCCACAAGGGAAGGAAAGGGGGGGGGGAGGGGCTGCTGCTCTAGAGAGCCCTGCCAGCCGCTGTAGCAAATGCCACAATGGGAATGCGGCTGGCAGAGCTCTCCAGAGCACTTACTGGAAGCTGAGGGGAGCGGGGGAGGGGGGAGTAGAGCAATATGCTGCTCCTCCCGCTCCGCTGCCTGATGTGGGCACCTCACATGACTTCATGGGCAGGCCAGCCCTGGAGGGAACAGAGCAATCTGTATTTGGATCTCTCGGAGAGGGAGTAGAGGATGGTGCAATCAGTGGATGGGGATAGGATTTGGTAGTTGCAAGGGGAGGTCAGATCACCTGTGGGGGGCACAGGTAGGGCCTTGGGGGGCTGCATCCAGGCCATGTGTTGTGCACCCTGCCCATTGTGGAAAGGGGAAAATATATGTAGTCTTCCCCACCCTCCAGTGGCAAGGGGGCGGCTGAGGCATGAGCACTGCCAAAGCTCTTGGCTCCCTCTTCCTTCTCATCTCACAAACACCCATGTATGCAGGTTCAGGAACTATGTGCATCAGCTGTTGGCTATTGCTTCATACTCCCTATGTCTCCCCTTGCTCTCCACAGGCTGCTTTGTCACAAGTACAGGATTTATCCTGTGACCTGTTCTGTCTCGGCTAGGAAGGAGGCCCTGATGATTTGCAGCAGTGACCAAGACGCTTGTGGCTATTCTTCCTTGAGGTTGTTGAACTACATGTTCCAAGCAGGTTTCTGTACACTTGTATGCTCTGTGGCAGGCACTCGTGCAACAGGTGAAGGTGTTCCTACCATGGAGCTGGTGCCATAAGAGGTACTATCCGTGTTACCCTGCTATCTATCAAGCCATTGTCCAGGGCGCAGGAGTCCTGCTACAGTGACTGTTTGGCAATTCCATAGTGTGTGTGTGTTTTTGTTGTTGTTTATTCGTTCAGTCGCTTCCGACTCTTCGTGACTTCATGGACCAGCCCACGCCAGAGCTTCCTGTCGGCCGTCGCTACAATGTTGCGAACTTCTGTCCATAGTTCTTCTGGGACCCTATCTACTCAATCTAGTCCCTTAAATCTATTCTTCACCTCCACTGCATATTCATGAGGAATATTCGTGAGCTCATATCTAACTGATCTGTGGGTCTTCCCTATTCTCTTTAGTCTGATTCTAAAGTGTGCAATAAGAAGTTCGTGATCTGAACTACAGTCAGCTCCAGGTCTTCTTTTTACCAACTGCATAGATGTCCGCCACCTTTGGCTACAAAGGATGTAGTCAATCTGATTTTGGTGTCGACCGTCTGGTGAAGTCCATATATAAAGTCATCTCTTAGGTTGTTGGAAGAGAGTGTTTGTTATGCACAGTGAGTTGTCTTGGCAAAATTCTATCAGCCTATGCCCTGCTTCATTTTGTTCTCCCAGACCATGCTTGCCTGTAATTCCAGGTGTCATTTGACTATCCACCTTAGCATTCCAGTCTCCTGTAATGAAAATAACATCTTTTTATGGGGTACTATCCAGTAGGCGCTGCAGATCCTCATAGAACTGATCTACTTTTGCTTCTTCAGCATCTGTGGTTGGGGCATATATTTGAATCACTGTGATGTTAAATGGCTTACCCTGAATTTGAATTGAGATCATTCTGTCATTTTTTGGATTGTATCCAAGCACTGCTCTTGTCCACAGTAGTAGATCTGGTGGTCATTTGATGTGAAGTGGCCCATTCCAGTCCATTTCAGTTCACTGACACCCAACATGTCTATATTTAATCTTGACATCTCCCCAATAACCACATCCAATTTGCCCTGGTTCATAGATCTTACATTCCAGGTTCCTATGGTGTGTTGATCTTTAGAACATCGGATTCATCGTTCACCACCAGCACCATCGGCTGCTAGCCGTCCTTTCGGCTTTGAGCTAGCTGCGTCATCACATCTGGGGCTAGTTGAACTTATCCTCTGTTCCTCCCCAGTAGCATTTTGACCATCTTCCGACCTGGGAGTCCCATCTTCCGATGGTATACCGACATATCTCTGGTTGTACTGATCCATTTAGTTTTCATGGCAAGAATACTGGGGTGGGTTGCCGTTTCCTTCCCCAGGGATCGTATTTAGTCTGACCTCTCTGCCATGACCTTCCCGTCTTGGGTGTCCCTTCACGGTTTAGCTCATGGCGTCATTGAGGTGCTCAAGGTCCAGCACCACGACAAGGTAACGATCTCCTTTGCTGGAGATCATGTGTGTGTGTGTGTGTGTGTGTGTGTGTACGTACGTGTGTGTAATATATACATTTATATTTTCGTCCTCTCCTCCTTGACTAAGTGGATATAGGATTTGATGGCTGTTTCTTCAGTATAGTGGCATATCTTCAGACCAGCATAAGGTAAGTATAGGATTGCTTGTCCCAATTACAGCAAACTATAGAATTGGTGTAGTATCATGGCTGAGAATGTCTCTCAGCCATAAAACCACTGTGGGATACTATTTATTTATAAGACTTATATATCGCTCTATATCTAATGAGAGTCTCGAGCAGTAGACAATAAAAAGAAAATAGTTTCAAAATACAGAATTAAAATATTTAATATCAAATTATTCCGTTATTAATGCCAACATTTGACAAGCTGCTGTTCTTACTTCCAGTCTGCATTGTTGGGAAAATGATTATTTTACTTGCAGAGTTGTCATGAGCCTTACTGGGATAACATTTCTGAAGTTCTCTGAACCTCCAAAATGCTTATGTAGTTAGTATTAAATGCAAACAGTATTTGGTATTTTTCTGCCACCACCTGAATAGCAGCTTGCAGGAATGTGCTCGTTTAAAATTCATCATGCTGACAGTCTTTCCTGACTGTCAACATTCTTCCCTTTCCCCCCTTGCCATTCTTCTGCCTTGATTCTCCACGATGTTGACCTCCTCTAGCCTTTTCTGCCCTACCTTGGTAGCAAAATCCCATTGTTCCTCCTTTCTTATATCAGCAGGGTGTGTCTGTACAAGCCCTGGAAGAAATCAATCTCTCTCTCTCTCTCTCTCTCTCTCTCTCACACACACACACACACACACACACACACACAGGAGCGGGGGGAACCCAGCTACAAGGAGTGATTGCTCACGTGTGTTTAGTCACTTGCTTGGCCTGGTGCCGCTTGGAAGGGAAGGAACACAGATGGAAAACTTTTACCCTGCTTTTTCTCTTTCCCACTATAGCAGAGCTGAATAGTGAAGGTCGCCCACAGGACAGATTCTCAGTGGTAGCAATGTCGAGATTGCCTGGACCAGAATTGTACTTCTCCAGAAGGGCGCAGGCTCCAACTTTGCTGCCAGCTGTCAAACAGCCTCTCTTCGCTAGGAGTTGGCTGCAGCCTTGCTTGCTTACAGCTATTGCCGGAAGAGTCGTCATTTTCCTCTTTCATGGGCATTCTTACAATCCAAATATGCCTTGTCCAGGCAGGGAGTCCAATTCCAAACTACTATTTGTAAGAGAACCAGAGCCATGCTTACCAGTGTATCTGAATTCTGCATTTGGAAACTGACCATCAATACATTTTACTTATAATTGTCATTATTACAAAAGCTTGCAACAACAGCACCTGAGATTGCTGTTAGAAAGTTTGCTATGAATGCAGAACAACATTAAAAATGGCCCTTCCTCGTAATTTCTCATATTGTACCAATTAGTGCTGTTTTCTGCATCCTCCCCCACCCCCGGCTCCAATCCAACTGGTGCCCATTTCACTGGCAAAACAGATCTCAGCTGTGCTAGTGTGAAGTTTGGGGTTCTGTTTGTGTTGTGTGATTACAACTCTGTGAGCATTGGTGCTTTATGGAAAGTGGAGGATCAGGGTCCAAAATCATGTGTAAATAAATAGCCTGTAGCCTGCCCTTCTCACTTTAAGTAGGGCAGACAGCCTGAAAATCCAAATAAAATAAACAGCTAAACTACTGGTGGTAATGAAAGGTGGGGGGGGGGGACCCAAACTCAATGAAGATAAAAGCATCAATACTTAATCGTCTCAGTTCAGCAAACATATTTAAAAATTAACTCTGCCGCCTGGTGTGGCCAAGATGAAAGATCTGGGCCTTTCAGAGAGGGACAGACGGTGCAGTGGAAAACAATTGCTTCCCCCCTGGGGATTTCCTAATAACCTGCCATTTTCTAGGGGTTTTGTATATATCTGAGTCTTGCCTTAATCCTTTAGTGGCGTAAAGATAATTGGATACTGCGTTGGAGCCATTTCTCTTTTCTTTAATTCTGGCTGTTGGAGTTTTAATGTTGTCTTTCTGAACAGTGTGTGGCCTCTTTGCAACCTTCACTGTGCACCAAGGCTTGAGTATTAATGAGTCTCTACAGGTGGATGGCTGTATCTTCCAGCAACAGGCTCCTTTTTCTCCTCTTGGGGACATAGGTTGCCAAGCACAAGAGTTTAAGGGCACCGGAGTGCATCCTTTCCTTATTGGGGGGGGGGATGTTTTCTATGCAGTATGGCCCCTAGATGGCGTACTAACACTGTGGATATAGGTGTCACAGGGCTAGATCAATTCTGACGGGCCTACTTATGTAACCGCTTGCATCCATCTTTGGCAAGTGCAGCGTGGTGGTAAAACAACGGGAGAACGAAAATACATTTAACACCCAGTAGGCCATTTCCAGAGGATAGGAATGATTGCCAGTGCTGATGAAATCTTGGTTTAGAACAGTATTATTCACTCTGAGGCTGGTAACTGCATCCATTCTGCAATATCTTTGTGTCCCTCATTTTCATCCATGCCTGTTGGCAGTTTCTGGATGTCATCAGTGCAGTAACTGTAGGGCTGGTTTTAAGCGATCTGGTTCAGCTAATGAGTGCATCCAGCCATCTGTCTGAAGAATTTCACACTTGCATCCTTCCTTAAGTCTGATGGGCTTTCTCATTCAATCTTTTTTTTCTCCAGCATACTAAGTATACAATTACTAGTCTCCTGTTGCAGGGGGATCCAGTTACCATCTGCTCAAGGCAGCACTTCTGTTGCAGAGAGATTGCATTTTTCCAACAACCACAATTGGTGTAATACATTTATCATGTGGAAATATAAGTCATGCTACTATCCTGGGCACCTATCGGGTATGGCCAGAGACAAGCAACACAGAAGCTTCTCCCACTTTTTCTCTCCAACTATTTTGTGGCCTTTAAAAATGTGTGGGGGGGGGTGGGGTAGGATTGTTGGGGTTATGGTAGCAATGTGATACCATATTGTGGTAGCAGCAAGGTTTAACGCAGGGTTGCCAAACCTCTTTCAGCCCGAGGGCTGAGAGAAGCTGGGGGGAGGGGCATTCCAATGGTGGGTCTGGCCAAAGGCAAAACAGGTATGGCCAAAAATACACATGTATTTTAATTTTTAACTTAAAGCTGTTACTGCTGGTAACAAAGTCTGAGGAGAGTATTTCATTCTTCAGAATGGAAAAGACAGCTACATTGTTGAAGCTAAGCAGGACTGAATCTGGTCAGTGCTTGGAGGGAACCACATGTAGCCACCTTGAGTTCCACAATGGAAGGAAGGTGGGATATAAATTAAATAATAAATAAATAAATAAATAAATAGGGGCATGAGGTTCAGCATCCCTGTTTTAAAGGATAAAGACTGTGTCACCTGTTCACAGAGTGCTTGGCTATACTGTTGTTCTACAAAACTGGCAAGGTAGAATTGAAATGATTTTCTAAAAAAAATCCAAAACTTGGATTTGGGGATCCAACTTTGGCCCCAGTAACAATTTTGGTTTTTTGTCATCTGTGCAAATGGGATGTTTCCTGATTAAACAAATGACCACAACTACAAAATGTATTCAATGCTATTGCAAACGAGTTGTCCAATAACGCTGTTGTTGGATTTCAAATATTTGCTGAATATCCCCCAGCTGGGGAATTTTCAGAGAATATTTGCTATCAAAACACAGAGGAGAAATTTGAAGATGATTATTTGAAGCAAATTAGTTTTTTCTCTAGAAAGGCTGCCTCCTTCTTCCTCAGCAGTGTTCAACTCTTTTACAAACCTTGATTTTGTGTTCCTTTTTTTGGGGGGGGGGGAATAAGTCAGCAGCTATTTGCTTCTATCTGTAGCACTGATCAGAAGACACAGCTCCCTTGTGAGGAAGAGAGCAGATATAAAGAAAAACATGGTGGTCTTTATATTAGCGAAGCTGGGGCTTATTTTTAGGTGGAGTTGGTGCATCTCTGCCCTTGTAGCCTTTTTAGTGCAACCTGAGATGACTTTGCACAAAGCACCAGCTAACCATTTACGTCACTTCTTCATTGCTTTCATAGATCTAGAAATTGGAAGTTACTGCTGATGAGTGATATGTGTACTTAGCACTTTAAAAACAAAACTGAAATGCTACAACAAGTAAACTTATCTGTTGTTAAATGATGCAGAACAAGGAAATATTCAAATACAAACAATTTTGTATTTGATACATCATAATCCCATCAGAGCAGGGATTATGATGTATCTTGCTCGTGCTGTTTATTTATAGGTTGCATTTAGTAAAGCACTTCTAGCGTCTCTGACATGGTTCATCTTGGTTGCCTCTATTCAGTTCTTGACAGAGTATGCGAGGTTAGGGCTTGGAACAGGTGACATCTGAACTCCAAGGTTTTTTTCTGCTGAGAAAAGGTCATGGTCCTATGAAAATCCAGGACTAATCCTTGTGTGTCTCATCCTCATTCTGCCATTGCAAAACTAGTCCCATCATGCAGCACTCTATGCTGCCAGCCAGGAAGTACTTGCATTCTGCTGTGCCTTTTGACAAGGCACCATTGCTGTGAAGTCAACCTGTGTGGTTGCAGCGGAATGCTACAAAAGTACAAAGAAGATGCAATTTGTGTCAACCTGCCCCTTCACAGCCCTCTGAGGATGGGGAACAGCCCTTGTTCCCCATCTTCAGAGTCTGGCAGCGTGCTTAGAAAGCTGTGTCCTAACCACTGGAGGCTGGTGGCTCTGATGTTGGGGGCGAGGGGTAAATCCGCTCCAGGACTCAATCAGAACCAGTCAGAACTCTAAAGAAGCTATCCACAGTGTGAACTACCTTGGATAGACCCTTTAGAGTTCTGATTGGTCCTGCCTGAAACCCAGAATTGATTCACTGCCCCACTGACATCAGAACCACCATGCTCCACTGGTCCTAACTTCACTTGGTGAATGGAGGTCACTGCTGGCTTCTGAGACTTTCCCCATAGAGGAGAAAAGCCTTTCTGCGAGGCAGAATGACTGATGCTGGGTGACTAAAGCTCTCATCCTTACACTGTGCTGCTGTTCCATTTATCACAGTGTGAATAAGCCACAGTCATCTATGCGATTGACTTAGTCTCTCCCCTAAGGCCATTTGTAAATCAGGATACATGAGGCTTGTATAAAGCTTTGAAACTGATGCTTGGAATTATGTATTGTTTGTTTCATAAATACTAAAAAAATATTAGCTTCAGAGTCTTCAACATCTGAGTTTAAGGAAAACAATTATGGTATCTTTCCCACCCTCCCTATAATCCCCTAAACAACCTAATGATTAAAAACTGATGGGTTGTTGGGGATCCAAAGGCACACTGTCTGCAGTGTGCCTTCCTTTTCTGTTTTACTCCACAACCCATGATCGGCTCCTCCTGAGTGTGACATCCAAACCCAGACCGCTGGGTTGTTTGAGAGCTAAACAACCCAGCAGTTAATTCAACAACAAACCATGGATTAACCACTGGTTTTCTAGCCCCTAAACAATCCAGCAGTCTGGCTTAGGACATCATGCTCAGCAGGAGCCAATTGTGGGTTGCTAAGCTGATCGTAGGTTGCTGAGTAAAAGCTCATACACAACAACCCATCAGTTTTTAAATCAATGGGTTGTCATTACATGCGAACCAGGTCATGGTTTGTTGTTGAGTTGTAAACTGTTTAAACCATAGGTTGTTGTTACATGTGAACCCACAACTGTGGTTTGTTAATAGGTTGTTTCACCAGGCTACAGAGGTGGCAGGCAAGAGCAGTCAAAAAACCAGTCGCCCTACATGCCAGTACTACAGTGCTGCAAAGGCATTTGGAATACAGGAAGGGAGTGGACAAAGGGGGAGGGAACGAAACAACCCAGGTATTGACCAAACAACCATCAGTTTGCTTGATCATCTGGCAGCCAAATCGTGGGTTAACTCTGAGTAAGGCATCGACCCATGTGTTAGTTTAAACCATGGATTGTCATATGTGCAATCTGAGTCTGGACTGGTACAGTCCAGCAACAAATGCATCATCTGTGATATCTGAGCATGTGTTTCAGCTAAGAAAATCGGTTCAGATAGTTGCTGCTTTTCTCTAAAGTCATTAGCTCATTGTACAAGTATGTAATTAGAGTATTCTGTGTGTTTGAACTGAACAAAGTATTGTAATAATAAGGCCTACTGGAAACAGCTAGCTACAGTCAGCGCCAGAAATATTGGAACAAGGATAACTGTTTTGGCAATTGGCCTCTGTATACCACCACATTGAAGTTGAAAGGAAACACACCCAGATGGGAGTGAAGTCAGGACTTTCAGCTGTAATTCAAGGGGATGGACAAAAGTGGGGCACTAACCATCCAGGAAGGACAGCCAGTGGCATACACACACCCATCGTTGGTGGCTCATAAGTAATCGAACAAATCAACATCATTTCAAACTTAAAGGTCGCCTTTAATACCTGGATGAAAATCCTTTGCAGTCAATGACTGCCTGAAGTCTGGAACCCATGGACATGACCAAATAAATGCTGAGTTTCCTCCCTCGAGATGCTTGGCCAGGCCTTTAATGCAGCTGCCTTCAGCTGCTGCTTGTTTGTGGGTCTTTCTGCCTTCAGTCTTGTCTTCAGTAAGTGAAAAGCATGCTCTATTGGGTGGAAATCAGGTGACTGACTTGGGCATTGAAGAACATCCCACTTCTTTGCCTGGAGAAACTCTTGGGTAGCTTTTGCTGTATGTTTTGGGTCATTATCCTTCTGCAATATGAAGCGGCGTCCTATCAGTCTGGCAGCATTCGGCTGAATCTGAGCAGAAAGTATAGCCCTATACACTTCAGAATTCATCCTGCTGCTTTTATCAGCAGTCAGGTCATCAATAAACACCAGTGACCCGGCTCCATTGGCAGCCATACATGCCCATGCCATAACACTGCCTCCACCACGTTTGACAGATGATGTGGTATGCTTTGGATCATGAGCTGTTCCTTTCCTTCTCCATACTTTTCTCTTCCCATCATTCTGGTACAATCTTGGTTTCATCAGTCCAAAGAATCTTATTCCAGAACTGGGCAGGCATTTTTAGGTGTTTGCTGTCAAAGGCTAATCTGGCCTTTCGGTTCTTGAGCGTTGCCAGTGGTTTACACCTTGTCGTGAAGCCTCTGTATTTACATTCATCAAGCTGTTTCTTGACTGTAGATGTTGACAATGACATGCCTACCTCCGCAAGGGCGTTCTTGACCTGGCTAGATGTTGTGAAAGGGTTCCTCTTCGCAATGAGCAGAATTCTGTGGTCATCCACTTTAGTTGTCTTCCGTGGTCTTCCAGGCCTGGTTAGTGCCCCACTTTTGTCACACCCCTTGAATTACAACTGAAAGTCCTGACTTCACTCCCATCATGTTCCCTTTGAACTTCAATGTGGTGGTGTACAGCCAACTGCCAAAACAGTTATCCTTGTTCCAATATCTCTGGCCCTGACTGTATATGTACCATATAATAAACTCCTCTCTTCGACTACATATGTGTAATTCAATGGAGGGTATATTTTTCCCTTTTAACATTCATCCCCCTTCTTCTTCCCCTTTCTATATTGCCTATCCTTTTGTTGAATTTTAGATCCTCAGGGCACAGACGTCTTTTGATTTGTTCTGCACAGTGCTAAGTTAAACATTCCCAAATGTTTTAACCCAGAGGTTGGGCAATGTCTAACTCACCAGATGTTTTGGCCTACAACTCCTATCTGCCCTAGCCAGTATAGGCAATGGTGAGGGATCGCAGGAGTTGTAGGCCCAAATATCCAGAGGGCCACAAGTTGCCCACCCCTGTTGTAACCTTTCATCCTAGGAGAGCTGCTGAACATTTTTGATTGCTCCTTTCTCCACCTTCTCCAGCTGTACAATATCCTTTTTGAGGTCTGGTGACCAGAACTGTGCACAGTATTCCAAGTGTGATCACACTATAGATTTCTAGTAAGGCATTATGATAGTGGCAGTTTTATTTTTTTATTACTTTCCTAATGGCCATGTTAAAAACATGGCTTTTTAACAGCTGCCACACAGTGAGTGGGTCAATGTTTTTCTTGAGCTGTCCACCACAACCCCAAGATCCCTTTCCTCATCAGTGACTGGCAGCTTGGTCATCACCAGGCTCAGTCACAGATATCAGTTTATCTCTTTTGTGACCCTAAATAACTCTACTGCCTATCTCAACTTTTATTCCTATCCCTTGCCTTATTAGAATCAATGATGTTCATAGAAGAAATGTGATTCTATGAAAAAGAGGCAAATGCAGGGACAGGCATCCTGAATTATATATAGCCTGCTTCATTTCATTTGTGCCAGAGGTCCTGTTGCTTTGCTCCAATTCTAGAATTTGTTATTGTCGGGGTGGGGAAGCAACACTATTAGAGCAGCTATTTATCCCATTTTCTTTCTCATGAGTCACTATTGATTTGCTCCCTTAAAGGGACATATGTTGATTAAACCATAAATGTATATTGATGGGTGCTGTTAAAGGGCAGAACAGGCAACTCCACTCTCCCGCTCATCTCGATTCCGCACCATCCTCTCACTATCGCAGGGATCTCGGATCACAGCTGCTGGAAGGCTGTTCCTCCTCTCTGCCAATAACATTTCACACTGTGCTTTATCTCTCTGGCTGACAGCCACTTTGTCCTGCACTGGGGAGGGGAAAAAATGCAATCCCTCTGACGATAAACACAGCCGGGTCAGAACCTCCTTGCTTACGCCATCTGGAGGAACCTTGCTAAGGTGCTTATGGGTGGATCCCTATATCCAAGTGGAGGAGAGCTTTACATAGCTCTAGTAATTTGTGTACATGAACATTTGCTTCGGTTGCAACTGTGGCTCTTCGGTTGCAGCCACACAGCAGTGTAGGAGGGCTGAAGCCTGTGTGAATTCTGCGTGAATTCTCTGTGTGAATTCTGCAGACATAGCCAGCGTGGCTGAGAGCTACGATCATGCAGCATTGTAGACGTCTCGCCTCTTCTGTCTTCCTGCCTTCTCCCCTCCCTAGAGGGTTGCCACAGCTGTTGGGCTGGAGCCATCTCCCTAGCAATGTATTTATTTCCCCCTTCCAGCCACGCACATCTTCCTGGCATCAGGCCTGGTAATGCAAGATGGCTAGAGACTGAGCAGCTGGCCTGATAATTTTTCTCTTAGCAATTACTTTTCAAGTAGGCAAAACTAAAGTGTTGCCACTTTTCAATTAAACAAGCAAAAATAAATAAAAAAATGGCCACAAGTCTGAATAGGAACAGAGCTTTTTAAAAAAACAACAACAACCAGATGCCAACTATATTCCATACGAGCCCAACATGGAAATGGGTTTGTGTGTGTTTGCCAACATAGTTTCAATGAGAACAATCCACTTAGCCCTGTGCACATACGGTGCATACCTAAATAGCATGGGGGTGGGGTGGAGGGCTGGGGTGTCTGTATATACCAGTCTTCCCCATCCTGGTGCCCTCCAGATATGTTGGATTACAACTCCCATCATTCCATATATCCACTTGCACTGGAACATAGGAAGCAACCTTATACTGAGTCAGACCATTGGTCCATCTTGCCTCATATTGTCTACTTTCCGGTAGCAGCTCCCCAGGATTTCAGGCAAGAGTCTTTCCTAACCCTACCCGGAGATGCTGGGGATTGAACCAGGGATCTTCTGCATGCAAAGCAGGTGCTCGACCACTGAGGTGCAACCCTCTGCATCTGTAGCAAGTGGATTGTACCCGGTGTTTTAATGGCAAGTGGGCAGCTAGGAGGCAACTGACTTTAATTGACTTGGGCAGCCATAATCCTCCAGGACCTTTTCAACAATTATCACAGATTGTTTTAGATTGAGGAAAGTGCAGTATTTTTCTGAATGGTGTTATATTTATAGCATGTAATTGCACAATTCTGCTATACCACAGCACCATCTAGTGGCTATATAATGAAACCTACAGAAAGGCAGAGAAAGAAAAACTCTGCAAAAAAGCATATGTAAAGGAGCTGATCTTAATCCCACAAGAAATCCAGAAGCAGAAGCCCTGATAAAGGTGCTGGATCAAAGCCTAATGTAGAAATGTCTTGGGTCCCAATAGAACTTCTGTATGTTTTCTCAAGGATGTATTTAGAGAGGGTTAGCAGGAACAGTCCCTCACTTCATATTTCAGATGACATGTGAGTTTTCCTCAGGAAGACCTACAGTCAGGGCCAGAAATATTGGAACAAGGATAACTGTTTTGGCAGTTGGCCTCTGTACACCACCACATTGAAGTTGAAAGGGAACACACCCAGATGGGAGTGAAGTCAGGACTTTCAGCTGTAATGCAAGGGGTTTGACAAAAGTGGGGCACTAACCATCCAGGAAGTACAGCCAGTGGCATACACACCCATCGTTGGTGGCTCATAAGTAATGGAACAAATGGCTGACAAGCAGCTGCATGGCCAGGTGTGGCCTGTTTCCTGGGTACCCCATGACCAATCAAGCAGAGAAAAGGCCTGGAGGTGGTTCTGAGTGTTACATTTGCATTTGGTAGCTGTTCACTGGAACTCCCAAAATGAGGTCCAAAGAGGTGTCCATGCGAGTGAAGGAAGCCATCATTAGGCTGAGGAAACAACATAAACCCATCACAGAGACAGCAAAAACAGTGGGAGTGGCCAACACAACAGTTTGGAACATCCTGAAAAAGAAGGAATTAACTGGCAAGCTCAGCAACAGCAAAAGGCCTGGAAGATCACAGAAGACAACTAAAGTGGATGACTGCAGAATTCTGCTCATGGTGAAGAGGAACACTTTCGCAACATCTAGCCAGGCCAAGAACGCTCATGCAGAGGTAGGCATGTCATTGTCAACATCTACAGTCAAGAGACAGATTGATGAATGTAAATACAGAGGCTTCACAATAAGGTGCAAACCACTGCCAACGCTCAAGAACAGAAAGGCCAGATTAGCCTTTGACAGCAAACTGCCCAGTTCTGGAATAAGATTCTTTGGACTGATGAAACCAAGATTGACTTGTACCAGAATGTTGGGAAGAGAAAAGTATGGAGAAGGAAAGGAACAGCTCATGATCCAAAGCGTACCACATCATCTGTCAAACATGGTGGAGGCAGTGTTATGGCATGGGCATGTATGGCTGCCAATGGAACCAGGTCACTGGTGTTTATTAATGACCTGACTACTGATAAAAGCAGCAGGATGAATTCTGAAGTGCATAGGGCTGTACTTTCTGCTCAGATTCAGCCGAATGCTGCCAGACTGATAGGACGCCGCTTCATATTGCAGATGGATAATGACCCAAAACATACAGCAAAAGCTACCCAAGAGTTTCTCCAGGCAAAGAAGTGGGATGTTCTTCAATGGCCAAGTCAGTCACCTAATCTCAACCCAATAGAGCATGCTTTTCACTTACTGAAGACAAGACTGAAGGCAGAAAGACTCACAAACAAGCAGCAGCTGAAGGCAGCTGCAGGAAAGGCCTGGCCAAGCATCTCAAGGGAGGAAACTCAGCATTTGGTCACGTCCATGGGTTCCAGACTTCAGGCAGTCTTTGACTGCAAAGGATTTTCATCCAGGTATTAAATGCGACCTTTAAGTTTGAAATGATGTTGGTTTGTTCCATTACTTATGAGCCACCAACGATGGGTGTGTGTGTATGCCACTGGCTGTACTTCCTGGATGGTTAGTGCCCCACTTTTGTCAAACCCCTTGAATTACAGCTGAAAGTCCTGGCTTCGCTCCCATCTGGGTGTGTTTCCTTTCAACTTCAATGTGGTGGTGTACAGAGGCCAACTGCCAAAACAGTTATCCTTGTTCCAATATTTCTGGCCCTGACTGTATATATTATTGTTTTAATATGAACCAACGTGGCTACCTATGTTTTTTTTGAATTCTCTGGCTATTGTAAAATATTAAAAACTAATAACAGCAAGTGTTCTTAAAATACCTTGCTCTCTGGCAAGTTAATCTTGGATATATCCAAAAGCCAGTCTTTGAATCTTGGTGTGAATCTTCCCTTCCCAAGAATTTCTTTGCCTCCCTTCTCTACTGAAACCTAGAACAGTAGCCCCGCTTTTAGGAAGGGGAAATCCTGGGAAGTTTAGCTTTTCCTATCACTGAAACACTCCGAGAGAAGTTTCACCTGCTGAAATTTGTTGTATCTGCATGCTGGGAAAGTGTCATTTCTTAAATAAATGTCCGTTCACGTTGCAGTTGTAGGATCATCAATCAATTCCATTTCTTAGAGTTACTTTCTCCATGAGATGCTAATTTTCATGTGCTGATAATATATTTTACACTACATATGCTGGAAAAGTGTCATTTCTTAAATAAATGTCCGTTCACTTTGCAGTTGTAGGATCATCCACAAAGGATGTAGCAAAGGAGGTTGTTTTTAGAGTATAGTCTTGTCTAAATCGGGGTGGTCCCATTCAAAGTCCAGTAATTCATCTTGGAGCAGGGGACAGTTGGCAATGCTATTCTGAGTACTGGGGTTTGCACATCCTAAGGCCTGTAATGTCTCCTATTGTTTATTCCCTCTCCATGCACTGAGCCAAGAGCAGTTTAAAGATTTAATAATGTGTGGACTTATTGCTGTTTTTAACAACAGTATCTCTTGGACCAGGGTGAGCCTTTGAGCCTTTAGGTTTCACGCTGTCAAGATTTTTTCTAAAACCCATGAGCATTAAAGATTTTGGTTTTGAAGTGACAGCTGAGATTTCTGGGTCTAGCAACAATAATCCAAACAGTAGGAGACTTGGATCTCTCTCGCTCTCTCTCAGTCTCTCTCTTCCCCCCCTCCCCTGCTCCCTGTGACGACTGTATACACTAAGAACGTGTTTGCTCTGCAAGACTCTTAAATGTCCTCTTACTTTATCACAATCACTGAGTTCTGCTCTGGTGCTCTTTTGTCTCTTTAGAGACTGTTTTGAGAGCTCGTAGATCCCTTATTTTAAAGCAGTGACTCTGAAACCATATGCCAGGGCACATGAGCGTGCCTGGAAAGAAATATGAGAAATACATCATGTAACATAAGAGCCCAAGATTTATACAAGTCCAGTCTGTTGCACAGAGTGGCTGACCAGATGTCACTGTGAAGACAAGGAAGACAGGACGGCAAGACCCCTGTCCTGCAGTTGTTCCCCAGCAACTGGTAAGTCAGAGGTGTACTACCTCTGAACCTGGAGGTAACATAAAGCTTTCAGGACATGTAGCCATTAATAAACGTATCCCCCATGAATTTGCCTAATTCCCATTGAAAGCTATGTAGTGGCCATCACCACATCTTGTGATAGCAATGTGGTTTAATGCTGGGGTGCAGAACCTCTTTCTGCCTAAGGGTCAAATTCCATTTCTTAGAGTAACTTTCTCCATGAGATGCTAATTTTCATGTGCTGATAATATATTTTACACTACATATGAGCAACTCCTGCCAGCAGGCTGCATGAGCCCTTGAGCATTCTCCGTGCAGCCTGCAGAGCCCAGAGCTGCCCCACCTACTTTCCCCCAACACCCAATTTATCCATTCGGGGGGGCAGATGACTTTCCTGCTGCAAGTAGTAGTGGGGAAAACATAATCTGGATCAGGATCGCTGTGTGGGAGGGTTTAACCCAGGGCCGGCCCTACCATTAGGCAAGGTGAGGCAGTTGCCTCAGGCAGCAGATGCTGGGAGGCAGCAGCAAGGTGTTCAAGGAGAGAACGGTGAGCCTTGCAGCCGACTCTGAGCCCCCTAAGTTAGCCTGCTGTCCTCCAGTTCAGTGGAGAACGTGGTCCCGTCATTAGTGCTGAAGACAGATTCATCTGCCAGTCCAGCCAGCTTTTGTACATGGATGGGATGGGGCACCATCTTGTCCTTTATCTCAGGCATCAAAATGTATTGGGCCAGCCCTTCTTTAACCTCACCCCCACCCACCATGATCCTGATGCAGACATTGCTGTTCCATCACTACTATTAGCAAGGAGGAAACAACAGTTTGATCAGGATTGCTGGGAGGGGTGTGAAGTTAAAGCTCTCCGCCCCTGCACACACACACACACACACACACACACACACACCAGAAATCCTGATGCAGAGATTGCTGCTAATTGCAGCAGTCTGAATCAGGATTGCTGCTGGGGGGAGGGGGAGGCTTTGGGTGGCTACTAGGTGGGTGGCTACTAGGAGGAGGGCCTTTTCTGCTGCGGCACCCCGGCTGTGGAATGAGCTCCCTAGTGAGGTTCGCCTGGCACCTACAATGTATTCCTTCCAGCGCCAGGGAAGACCTTTTTATTTTCCCAGGCATTTTAGCGTTTTAGCTTTCTAGACTTTTAGCTTTGCTGTTTTAAATCTGTATTTTACATTTCTGCACTGCTGCTAGGTTTTGTGCGAAGAGAAAACTCCCTGGAAAAGACCCTGATGCTGGGAAAGACTGAAGGCAAAAGGAGAAGGGGACGGCAGAGGATAAGATGGCTAGATAGCATCACCGATGCAATGAATATGAACTTGAGCACGCTCCGGGAGAGGTTTTGTTCTGGTTGTATTGTGATATTGTGGTTTTAATGTTCTATATATTTTAAATTGTTTTATTGTGTGCCGTTTGGTTTTAATTTTTGTGAACCGCCCAGAGAGCTTCGGCTATTGGGCGGTATAGAAATGAAATGAATAAATAAATAAAATAAAAAATCCTATCTCCTGATCTTAGTGGACAGAGAGGAAAGGGTTAAGCCTTCCCATCCCTGTGTGGTGAGATAGGGGTGTGTGTGTGTGTGTGTGTGTGCGCATGCACACATGGCCCCAACCCACCACTGGGTGTGGCATGCTGCCCTCAGGGCCGAAGACCTGAATATGGTGAGGCCAGTGGTTCATTTCAAAAGAGAGGGGGCTGAAGGATATCCGACAACTACATTCTCCAACTTAAAGCCTCATCCGTAATCCTATGTACAGGGAAGATGGCCGTGGTTAGTTGTTTGGTGAAGGGTCAGAGGGAAGGCAGTCTGCATGCGCTCAGAGTGATAGAAGAGTTTTCTGTGTGGGAATTATGTCACATTTGAAGAGGTCTGCAGCCTCTCCCTCCTCAGGAGATTCTAGTCTAACTGACCATCTGAGCAACACATGTGGATTACCTCATCTTCCACAAGAATCACGTGAAGGAATTTGAAGTGCTTATGGTTGCTCGGTTGATTCTTGTGTCTCTGTTGCCAATTCTGGGTCTCTAAGAATATATGTTTTTTAATTAACTTTGGTCCAAGGAAAGTAACAAAGGAAAATTGCAGCATTTGCTTGCATGGAGGACTTTGTAATATAAACATAAAACACTGAGTTCCTCTGTCACTTAGCCAGCTTTTCCTGGTGGAGAGTAGGAAGTATAAGGTTTGTACTAACACTTGGATCATTTGGAATAGCCGCACTGTTTCAACCTTGGGGTGTGTATTTTTTTCCTATGGGGAGGAAGTTTGTCAAAAGTTAAAGCTATTCCTAGCATGAAAATGCAGTTATAGGAAAATCTGCACTAGTTGCTTTCTCCTTTAGCTGTTTTTATTTGTTTAAAAACTTAAGAAGATCCATGCTGGAGTGGAGCAAAGGCCCATTTTGTCCAGCATTCTGTTCACATAGTAGCCAACCAGCTTCCTGCTGGAAACCCACAAGAAGGACATGAGTGCAACAGCACCCACCCGCTCATGTTCCCCAACAATGGTGTACATACGTACTGCCTTTGATACTTGAGGTAGCCATCAGGACTATCTGCCATGAATTTGTCCAACCCCCTTTTAAAGCCATCCAAATTGGTGGCCATCACTACATCTTGTGGAAGTGGATTCCACAGTTTATGCCCTGTATGAAGAAGTACTTCCTTTTATCTGTCTTGAATCTCCCACCAATCAGCTTCATGGGATGACCCCAGGTTCTGATAAGATGAGAGAGGGAGAAAAATACCTCCTTATCCACACCGTGCATAATTTTGTACATCTCTCTCATGTCTCCCCTCACTCACCTTCCCTCTAAACTAAACAGTCCCAGATGTTGTAACCTTTCTTCATAGAGGAGTTCCAGCCACTTGATCATTTTACTTCCCCTTTTCTGCGCTTTTTTCACCTCTACATTATCTTTTTTCGGTATGGTGACCAGATAAGTGTGGTTGCACCATAGGTTTGTGTAAGAGGAGTATGATATTGCCAGTTTTATTTTTGATTCCTTCCCTAATTATGCCTAACATGGAATTTTAGGCCTTGTTTAGAATATTTTTATCCTGCCTTTCTGCCTGATGATAGCCACAAAGCAGCTGACAAAGTGAGAAGGAATAGCTCTATGCAGGCATTCTATACCAGTAGAAAGTAGAGAGGGAACGGTCTAGCCCCGTCCCCTTTTCACATGTTATCCATCGCCCTCTGCTCATGGAGAGTGACTTTCTGAAGAGGAGAGCCTTCTGTTTCCATGGAGGCTCTCCACGCAATTGTGAGTGCTGATTTTCCACAGATTCAGGAGTCTTCCCTCTTCAGAATGTTGCCCTCCACAAATAAAGGCTGATGGAAACACACGGGGATAGAGTGCTTTCCTCACATGTTTACTTTCTACTCTTACAGAATGGCTGAATAGGGCTGGAATATGTAATGAAGATTCTTTAAGAAGCAATGGTGACTTATGAAGGCTCTGAAGTGACAGTCATGGAAAATGGCCGCTCCCCAGGCTTTAGATGTTGCTGCCACCAATGTGGCTGTTTCAAATCCTGCTCTTCAAAGGTTCTATGGAGACCACAAAGGAGAATAGCACCTACCCACCCCAGCTGGATGTGTGTTACTTAGCAGCCAGGGCCAAGTAGCACCAATGCTTTAGTCCCTCAAAGAACAGGCATCTCCATGCATGGGCAGCAGGACAATTTGTAGTTCCTGGCACTTCCTGGTGTTCAGAGGACTAATAAAGTCTCTGAGGCAGGGGTGGGCAACGTGTAGCTCTCCAGATGCTTTGGCCTACAGGGTCTCATCAGCTCAACCAGCACAGCCAATAGTGAGGAATCATGGGAGTTGTAGGCCAAAAAATCTGGAAGGCTGCAAGTTGACCCCCTGCTCTGAAAATGTCCACTCCTCAGACCTTAGATGTTGTTTCTCCCTGTCCTACAGCTGTTAAAAGTCCATAATATCACCATAACTCAAAGCTCATTCTGGCTTGGCATACCTTTACCTAAACGTCTTTGTGTGTCTGAATTAATTAGACACACAGTTTCAGTGTAGCCATGGTTCTCAAAGTATCTGGCAGGCCTCTTTAAGGAGGGGCAGAGTTCCAAGGGAGGTGCAAGTTCTTCACCCCTCCCAGCCTAGTTATTTGTAAATTTTGACTGAGGTGGGAGGTGGAGTTTTAATCCTTTAATGTCTCAACTTTGGGCAAAATAAGTTACATTGTGTTCCTCCCATGTGTTGACTGACAGGATTCTTCTCTAATACTTGGCAGTACATTGCTGTCCGCAGGACACTTTCTCCGGATCCTAAAACCTATTTATTGGAAATAACATCTATTTTGTAGTGCCTGTTGTGGGTAAAACATGTTGGGGATGCCCTTTTAACGTATTGTCACTCTGATCCTATGCAGATTTAGGAATGCCTAAGCTGACTTGATGTCAATGGCCATAGGATCATAGAATAGCAGGGCTGGAAGGGGCCCACAAGGCCATTGAGTCCAACCCCCTGCTCAATGCAGGAATCCAAGTCAGAGCATCCCTGACAGATGGCTGTCCAGCCTCGTCTTGAATGCCTCCAGTGTGGGAGAGCCCACCACCTCCCTAGGTAAGGCTGTTAGTATGCTCCTGCACATGCTAGAGGAGGCTTCCCAAGCCTGGTGCCTTCCAGACGTGTTGGACCAGAACTTCCACCATCCATAGACAGTGTGCCATTGGCCCATGTTGGCTGGGAATAATGGGAGCAGAACTTCAACACCAGGTTGGGACAGGCTTCAGGATGCTGCCCATTTCCTGTATCTCTAGTAGTAAAATATCTATAGGAAAGGGTGGGGGAAGATGCATCTTGACTCTGGTGCACATGTATATAAACACATATACGTGGATACAAAATGCCAGCACACTGCAAAAACGGTTCTGTTTTACTTGCTAACATGTTCAGCTTCGGGAGCCAGTGTGGGACAGAGTACTGCAGATTACATGACACACAGAAAGAGGTAAAGAAGAACGTTCAGTAGCATGCAATGGGGTGGGAAGTGCATCCTGTCAGCGATTCTTGGTGTGAAAATGAGGGTGTTAATTTATGACTAAGTAATAAATAAGTATGTCGCTGTTTCCATCTGTGACATTTTGGAAGGGATGGGCCTGGATTTTAGAATATAGGGTGGTTCCAGATGGAGGGATCCTAGCAGTAGCTATCAGAAGGCATTGTGCAGTTGTTCCATCTTTTTCTTCTGAATAGATTTTCTTCATTAAGGGAAGAGACAGAAGAAGCTGTAAGAAAACACAGGAGGGTCATGAGTAGAAGACAACAGTGTTTGGATGCCCCGTAAACTTCTGTGAATGAGACAGAGCGATGGCACCATAAAAGCCTTATCTGGCAGCATCCAAAGAATATTCCTTTCAATTTAGGGAACAGCCAGTAGCCAGGCTCTGAAAAGAGATTTAACATTTAAATGCACAGTAGTACATCCCAGCCTAATAGAGCACAAAGCCTCTAAGAAGACATGGTTGCTGTATGTCATGCAGGAACAGAGACTTAATAGGGAACTGGTTAAAAATAATAATGGAATGCGAGTACCTCCTCCCCTCTAAAGTGTATCGCTGCTGGCTCTCTTCCAGCAAAAGAGAGGTGGATATTTCAGGCTGTCCTTTTATACTTCAAGAGCATTGCAAGGCCTCATCCATCAATGTGTGTATATTACAGCTGTCTGCTTTATGAACGAGACCCAAATACATTCCTTCTAGCTCTGAGGTCACAGAAGAACTGAGAACACAGCAGTTATTTGGCTGAAGGAGCATGGTCCAAAGCAGAATCAAACCAGTGTGTTGCTTTCTACTGCCAGGTTAATTGTTCAGATGCATCGTCCCATCAGCATTGGCCCCTGACGGTAGCGGTAGCGCAGGTGAAGTGAAGTTACCATAATGTCCTTCAGAGCTCAGTTCATGTGGCAGCACTAATGCAGTCTCTAAACTCTCCAGAACAGTGCAAAGGCTGCGTGATGAGTCAGCTTTTTGCCAACTGCTCCATAAATATGCTAAGCATGAAGCGGCCTTCCTAAGGAGGCTGCAAGTGCCTCAACTCCTTCTCCCCACCCTTAGTGGATTTGTGAAATGAGAGATTCTGGGTCTCAGGCTGAGCCTGGGGGTCCTACTTCAGAAGCACTAAGATGATTAATGTTACTGTATGTGAGGAAACTTAACTATAATTGTAGGAGCTGAGGTTTGCCCTACTTGCTTTAAGCCAAAAATAGATATTTAACTTTGCTCTGCTCAGTGACAAAGCCCTTGGGCATGTGGATCCAAATTAATTACCACTCTTACTTTTGGATATCATTTGTTTGGAAACTTTGATATGTGCTTGTGAAATGTAAATTAACTTCTTATAGCAGACCATCACCCTTGAATTATCTTGATTGCTCATCCGTTTGTTTGAAGTTTTATTGATCTCACTGGGACCTACTTCCAAGTAAACCTGCTCAACACCATGAGGCCTAATAAGTCCAGGTGGTCCCCAGGTAGTGGGTAGACCAAGACTGGCTGAAAGCCAAAGTTCTGGGCAGCCCTGATTTCTGGTGGCATTCCCCAAAAATGGCACTGCAAACCAAAAAAAAACAGACATGAAATTGAAAAGCTTGGTTTAGAAAGAAAAGTCCTGGTAGAACAAAAGACACAGCGTGTGTGGAATAAATTAATACAAGAGAGAAAATGTTATTTGGAGTAAGAGAATGGAAGCATTTACAAAAAAATGAAGTTTAACATTAAGACAATAAAAGGAAGTCAGTATAGAGAAAATAATGGGGAGCACTGAGAAAAGCAGCAAGTGGAAGACACCAGATGGATAGCAGAGTTCAGAGCAGAAGAGAAATGGGCAAGTCAGTAAGAATAGCTATAAACTTATCAAGTAAAGAAGCAGGAAGTGAACCAAGAAATGAATGAATTTTTGAAATATTCGGAAGCCAAAATCAGAAAGACATCGCAGTGGACTGGAAGAAAGGGAAGAGAAAGGTCAGACACAACCCTCCCCATTATCAACATAGGAAGAAGAAGAAGAATTTTCTTGAAGGCCAGAGAAAAGGAACTAAAAGTTGACAAAGATAAGGGGGACAAACCGAACTTTAATTAATCAAAAGATAAACAGTGGGGACATTCAAGATGAAACAGCCAAAAGACAATAACAAAGTTTGGGAAGAGAAGTAGTAGACGAAAAATATCATTGCAATTAACCTGAAGAAAAGTGATGATTGATGCTAAATAATAGACCCTAGGGGAAAAAGACTGAGTAAAGAGAAATGGACCTTGGTTAGAGGCTTGAAGGACCACCCCTGAAAGTGGAAGGAAGGAAGGGCTTTGAAGAGAAGCAGAGAAGACTCGCCAGAGTTAAGAATGAAACCAAGGAAGAACATGCCCGTAAATACCTAAGCCAGCTGAACAGCCTCCAGATGTGTTCAACTAGAATTCCTGTCATCCCCAATCAGCAGGGTGGGGTGGGTGTGCTGGCTGGGGATGAAGGGAGCTATAGTATAATAGCTTGTCTGATAATATCAAATGCTGAAAACAGAGACAGAAAAGTATCCAAAAGATCACAGTTGAATACAAGTTCCACAAAGGAATTGTAGGGGGAGGTTGGTGATGTGAAAACACCCCTGCTCTGTAGCGCAGTAGCCCTAAACTGCTCAGGTTCCGGTTGGTGAAGAGCTTGCCACAAACCTGAACAGCATAGTGTAGGGACAGGGGTTATACCTCTCCATTCCCTTGCTGTGTATATGAGTTCTTAGTTGAAACTGGGGTTGGAGAATACATGCCTGATGGGTGCATATACTTATCCTAATATCCTCTCTCCAGGTTCCTTTAAGCTGTTAGGGTGTCTGCCCCCTCACAATTTTAATTGTCCTCTGGGGATTAATAATGATCAGTGGAAGCAATTTTCCTCCCATTCTAATTAATCCCCCCTCCTGAAGAACCGTTTAAGCTGCAAAAGCAAAAGACCCCCTGACAAGTTAAAAAAAAAAAAACCTGGAGGGGGTTCCCTGGGATACAGTTTCCTCTTGTTTGTGGCTGACTCCATTTTTTTGTCTTACTGATCAGCACAGGGCCACCCAGTTTGCTGTTTGAAGGAATGATTAGTGATAGAATGAATGAAATGAATCCCAACCAGACCGATAGGGACCATGGAATCAGCAGGAAAAAGTAAAGACACTTCATAACAATGAGACATAAACAAAAGGAAGGAGAGATAGAAGATGAAACTAGAAAGAGAGCAAGATCCAAACCAGGAATTTTCAGAATGGGAGAGACAAGTGTGGATTTGAAATTGGGGGTCGGGGGGGGGGGAGAGGCAGGAGAGAGAGAAAACATTGTTCCTTTCCAATATTCAATTATTTCAATAATTCTATTTTTCTTTCAATTACTTCCTCTTTCCAAAAAGTATTTCCAAAAGGAAAAAAGGAATATGGCAGGGTTTCTTACTTATTTAGTTTTACTACGTTGTAATACTTAATAAGGAACTACTCTTTAAAATAAAGAACAAGCCTACCAGCAAACAGGTTTTTAAGGGGAGGGGGACCATGCTGGAAATTCCTCTCTGGCTTAGGGAAGAAGTCAAGGTCTGAATGTTCACTTTTTCTTTAAGACAAGCATTACAAGCCCCTGAAACTCATATTCTGAGCCCAGCAATATGCATTTTGGTAGCATGTAAAAATGTTTTTGGAGGGTAAAGCAAAAAGGCAATACTCTTTGACTTAGATGTTCTTCCAGGGAGAAAACTGCAGTAGTGAAGACATAACGCAGGAAAGAGTTAAGATGTCGTTTGAGTAGTTAACAGCCCTAGCACATCTCTGAAGGGCAAACCCATTCCAACTTGTAATTCCCTGATACAAGATACTCCCCCCCACCCCGTGAGAATCTGCATGAAAGACATTTTATTAACTTGCCTATAACTTGTGTGTGGTGTAAGTCTGCTGTACTGGCTTGTTCATCACTTTTAAGGAGCAGTTTCACATTCTTGTTAATGTCTCTTTTGAAGGCATAAATGTAATTCATCCTAGTATTTAGAGAGAGAGAAATCACTTAGAATCCTGCTAAGACGTATTGTCTGTGAAGTCTCCTGAGTGCTGTCTCAGAATATTGCTGGGCCTCAAACCTATACTGAACACCTATATTGTATCGATTGTATTCTCTATCAGTGGGAGTGCTGGAAGGTATAAAGAAATATACTTTTTTGTGTGATAAAAGATCATTTTCTAGAAATACTGATGGAAGCTAGGGTAGAAGGGAGAAGAGAAGGTTGGGGAGAAGGGGTGAAGCATGCCAGGTACTTCTCTAATAACATTTTTAATTTAAAAATAATGCCTGGGAAGCAGAAGCCCCACTGTAACACTCACTCCAATTCTATGTGTTGTTGGCAAGAATGACCTTCTGATAACACCGCACACCTCTATTTGCATTTAAATTAAAAAAAGATATTTTAGAAGTAAAGGCCTGTTTGTTTGTCTTGCAAGATGCATGAACTATTTAATTCATACAATGTATTTCAAAGACTAACTTCAGACTTAGGGGTGAAGTCACTGACAATCTAGGACATCACCCATCCTTTTTTCTTTTCTTTTTTTTGCTGGAGTCCATTTGGCATGTCAGAGAGAGGTAATGTATGCTTGAATGTATGTCCCAAATAAGGTTTGAGTTCTGGCACAGTGGTATTTAGGACTGCAAACTCTCCTGGGGAGAAAGGTGCTGTCTGTAAAATGCATACTTTTAGATTTAATATACGTATACAATATCTGAAGGTGCTTATTTTCCAAAACTGAGCTGGGACTTCAAAACATAAAAAGAAACACAACTGAAGTCAGGACTAGTACCATACAAATAAGAAATCCAGGCACTGCCCTGTTAACCCTGTAAATTATGGTTCGGTTTGTAAACAACCTCTGCATCATTTATGGAGTATCCTGATGCTAAGGAGCCAACAGGAACCAGCAATCTGTGGATATAAATTATGCAGCAGATAATCCTCTTTAGCAGGAATTCCTGGCTGGATTTTTCCAGCCTATCTGATCAGAGAGGGGGAAGAGGCAAATAAAATACAGGCATAAGTTCTTTTCCATTCTTAAAACCAGAAGAGGCTGTAGAGACAGGGAGGGTGTTTCCAAGTTCATTTTTGCGGCTAAAGATGATGGTGAAATTTCATCAGATGTTCATCCAGGAAGCTCTGTATATTAACTGTGGACAACATGCCCTCCAGGCTACACTCCAGGCACATGAATGCCTTTCTGCTAATTCTGAATGATTTTATGGATTCTTGGAAATATGTTTATGTCTAAAATGATTTCTGCAATTCATATTCTGGTGGGGATGATCTCTGGTATCCCAATAAAAGGAACGTGTCCCTTGTCTGCTTTTCACTGCCATAAAACACAAGAAGGGCATGCAAAGGATATTTTTCTTTCCCAAAGCTTTGTGCTCAGGCTTCAGGAAGAAAAATGGACCTTGTTTATGATTTTGCTTTCTGGGAGACTCAAAGAATTTTGTTTTTACAAGGACGCTTTTGCATGGTTATATATGCCTCCAGGCATGCAATATTAACTCTGTTTTGGACTCC
Source organism: Heloderma suspectum (assembly GCF_057233095.1). Classification (NCBI taxonomy): domain Eukaryota; kingdom Metazoa; phylum Chordata; class Lepidosauria; order Squamata; family Helodermatidae; genus Heloderma; species Heloderma suspectum. The sequence goes on from NC_139461.1 coordinate 260,520,776, forward strand.
TGACTGCCATGTGTAAAAACCCTTGCTGCTGCTGTTAGTTGGCTGGAGGGTTCCATAGGGACACAAGGTTGTCAGCTACAGTAATAATGCTGCTGCAAGGCTACACAGTCTTGCATGCTAATTCAGAAACAATTGCAAAACTCCCAATCATTTCCTCTCTTGGGGCTTAGTTCTGCCAAGACCAAGGAAATGTGACTATTTGCAATGTAGACTATTAGTACATAGCTTTACAGCACCACACAGCAAATGCATGCTCCTAGATGCTGGCGTCATAAAGCTCAAAATCAATCTGAGGAGCAATCTATTTTTAAGAAATAAAATAGTTATATATAAAAAAGAGCATTTGCTCTCTGCTGGAAGGGAGTAAATTGATTCAAGCAGATAAAATGAATCATTAAATGATGTGGCTATTCCTTCCCTCCTTCCCCAGCCTCCCTATTTCTGGTCAAAGTAAGCATTTCTGCATTTTTGTGCCTTCCATTTTCTTTCTTTCTTTCTTTCTTTCTTTCTTTCTTTCTTTCTTTCTTTCTTTCTTTCTTTCTCTGTGGCATTGAATCCAGTCTCCACCCTGTTTGAATTGGCTGGCAGCTCCCCTGGAATGAGGAGTATGAGCTTTTCTACATGAGGCTGTTAATCACTGTATCTACTTTCAGTTTCATGGCAGAATTGAGCTCTGAGCTCTCCACAAAGAGCTTTCCTTTCCTGCCTTCCACTACATGACGTCTAGGTGGCACTGTGCTATAGCAGAATATCGCAATTACACAAGTAGGAAAAACCTTTTCTTTCACTTTCAGAGACAATTCTCTATTTTTGCTGCTCTAAACCAACCCCCCCTCCTCAGTGCTCTGAAAAACAGAAGTGAAACTGGAGGATTACGAAATCATCTAAAGAACCCATAAACAACTGTGAGTAAGGAATCACAAGTGCACAATAAATGCCTCATGTAGAAATGCTCTATAGCTCTGGGCCTTGTGGCAGCTTTGCTCAAGCCACTGGGGACACTACTGTTCACTAAGCAGGTCTCTCCAACTGGGATCTCTAACGCAGTCTATGGGCTCTTGAAATGCTAATCATTAAGTTGTATAACTAATGCCATGGTGCTGGAGTGACTCATGCTGTATTCAGCATGGTGCAGGGTAATCAGAGGTGACAGGCTGTATTGTAACCTTACACAGGTAGTAAATATCGAAGCCAAACATGCATCACCATTCTTTCAGGATGGCTATTCTACTGAGCCCTTGACAATATATAATCAGCAAACCCTGGAACTGATTTCTAGTTTTATCACCTGCAAGCTTGAAAGAAAAAGAAAATTGGGAATGTTGCTTGCTGGGGTATGAGACGAACCCAGGGCAGTTGTTAGAAAAATGATCCTGTCAGCAGTTCAATTTAAAGAAAATAAATGCTCTCCTGTGTAAATCACCTGGACAACTCAAAAACCATAGGAGGGAGTCAAGGCAAAGATCTGCCTTGTTTTAAAGGGAAAAAACAGTTATCTCTATGGAAGGTCATAATCAGAGTTAAAGTAGCTGATGTTAGAAGTCCCCAGCATCTATACAACCTGTTGCTTTGTAACTCTAAGGGCACAATCCTGTGCATGTTTAGGCTGAGAAAAGGTCTATGACTCCCAGGCTGGGGCATGCTGGGAGTTGTAGGCCTTTTCTCTGTCTAAACATGCATAGGATTGCGCCCTAAAGGGTTTTGGTTACTCTTACGAGAAGTGGAATTGCTTCACACATTGTCTAACTAAAGTGTTTGCTATTGCTCTGCTGGCATTACACCAGAATTCTCTGCTATGAACACAGAGTGCAGTTGCACATTCCTAAAGATAGTGGGGCACACACCAAGGAGACCTGATTGGTCACTCACATCCTGGTGCTTGGGCACTGGTGCCTGGGCTCTGAGTGACTCGTACCAGCCTACTATTGAGTGTGTTGCTCTTTCTTCTGAAGCTTACCTAGTGCTATAGTAGCAGAAAGAGGAGAGAGGAATGTGGGCTGATCCAGCCTTGCCTGTTCCTTAAGGAACCTCTTTCTTTACATGCCCCTCAAATGTCTTTCATTCAGAGGGAAACCCCTGATTTTAACCTAATCTTTTAACCTTTTCCACTGCCCACATTATCTTCACAAATCATGTCACATCCCAGCAACTTGATTTCCCAGCCACACGCATCTGTTTCTGAGGTTACAAAGAGCAGGCACCATATGCAAGCAGTGAGATGGCTGCATGGTGGTCCACCATCAATAATGACCATGAGGAAGTGATCTGGCGTTTAATTCCAGACAGGGTTCATCATGCTCATCTGTTGATGAATGGAATTTCCCTGTGTGTTGTTTCCTCTCTGACTACCTTACATCCCCCCATCTCCCATTTTTAAAGGACTCTAGCTGGCCCAGAGTTAGGTGGGGATCAGATGTGCTATGAGCATGGTTAACATTTCCACTAAAATCACATATGGACGGCAGGGAGGGGGATGTTTTCCCTTCAAATTAAGGATAATTCTATTACAGTAGACTGGATAGTCTACAAGGGCCTAAAATCCAATTTCTTTGTAGTTGGACAGGAGAAGCTGATAGAACTGCAAACCAATATATCCTTCGAAAATCTCTGTTCATTGCTGGGGCCTCAGAGGTTGCCTTTATTATTTTTTTAATTGCAAATATTGAGGTACAATAGCATCTTAATGAGATCCTATCTGCCCAGTTTCCTGTAGTGTTTTGTGCAGCTATCTAATCTGCATTCCAGCACAAGAGGGTATAGAAGATCCATTTCCTTTGGACAATGAGAGCACTCGGGCTTGATTATGCATAATGGGCTTCTCCCAAGTAGCATTATTAGTATAATATTAAAGTTTCATGAACAAAAAAATGGAACGGTTGAGTGTGAGTTCCAATGAAGTGTGGGGAATATACAAACATATATAGATCAAGTGACATTATTAAAGGGGCTAATACCCAGTCAGACCTGATTGGCTGGCAGGCAAACACACTGCCTGGCACTGCTAAAGAGACAAGCCTCTCCTGCAATTGAAAGATGGGTTCAAAGATCATTTTCAAGCTGCCATTTCCTGCTGGTATATTGGTGAGTGAATGAATGAAAGGATCTTTCTTCGTTTCCATGACTTGGTGTGTTTGTTCCAGATCTATCGAGATAATGTGCCGTTAGTTTTTCTGTCTTTCCTAGTATGAGATGGTACAAACTAACATTGCTGCTGTATTCTAGAATTCAGATCAGTCTCTCTGTAAACCAAGGGTCTTCTGTTCTTCTAGCCTGGTCTCACCATGTATGCCCACCTTCATCAACCAGATTGTAACTTAATGGAGAACAACTGCATGAGAAATAGTTTTAAAGTTGCCTTCCAACCCCTACTCCTCCACACACTCATGCATGTAAGCTTCTAAGAGCGGCTTGCTTCCGTTACCAATACTGAAGTGATTCAGAGGAGCGCTGCCATGTTTTCAAAGCATGCTCTGATTTTGGCTTTTGTACAAGTTCTATGTAAGCTGCTTCATGGCAGCAGTTCATGGCAGTATTTTCTCTTCTAACTGCTTTGAGAAATGAGTTCCAGGTGAGCCTGCCTAATTCCTTTAGCGAATGCCTTTCTGGTATTTCTCATTCTTTGCACATTTCCCGACCCTTCCTATAGCTCCTTTGACTCTCTGCGCACCGAGCAGATGTCTTTATTGAGCTGTCTGCAGTGACATCCTGGCCTTGCTTTGTGAGAAGTTGTGGTTAATTTAGAGCTCAAAGTATGTGTAATTTTCCTTACTTTATCTCCCCACCCTACAATCCTACTTCATGTTGAGCTCTTCATAAGCCTCATTAGGGATGAGTCAAAGTATTCAAGGGAAAAATTATTAATGTCTTCCCACCTCAAAACTTTGCCACACTCAAAAACTTAAGCCACGAACACTGAGATGATTTGAAAATGCTTTTTCAGGTTATAATACCGAACTTATTAATATTTTCCTTGCTGGAATTAATGCCATCTGTGTGTTTGCATTGCTGGAAATGTATTTCTTTAATAAAGCATTTCTACCCTGTTCTTCAGCTGAAAAACCTCCCAGAGCAGCTTATGTAAAGTCAACAAAACAAGATAGTTCTTGCCCGGAGGTTTACTATCCAAAAGACAAGACACAAAAGGAAAAGGGGATTGAGAGGAAAGATGAAAAAAGTGAACTCAGGCACCAATTATTAAAATGCAAATAGTCATTCTTAAAATGACCAGCTGGAATGGAAACAGAGAGGAGGAGCTCGATGAAATTGGCTTTTCAGAAGAGCTGATGGAATGTCCTGTTTCCCGTTTCCCTTTATTGCAGCCTGATGGAATGAAGCAGCACAGCTATGGTTATGGATATGCTTATATTCCTCATCTCAGTATAGGTGTGTTTGTTTATTACATTTGTATCCCACCTTTTTTCCACCTTAAGGAACCCAAGGCCGCATGCATAGTCCTCCTCCTCCTCCAGTTTATCCTCACAACAACAACCCTGTGAGGCGGGTTGGACTGAGAGTCTGTGACTGGCCCAAAGGCACCCAGTGAGCTTCCATGGCTGAGTGAGGACTAGCACCCGGATCTCCCGACTCCCAGTCCAACACTCTAGCCACTACACCACACCAGCTCTCAATAGGTTCTGCTGCAGCTGCCTCCATTCCAGCTTCCTACAGGTGGAGTGCTTTCTTTGGGAAAGTGGCAGCAGCAGCATGCTTGTAGAAAGGGTGTAGGGATGCTACCTTCTCAGCCAGACACTGAAGCTCTGCCTTTAACAACAGTCTGAAGCACAGACACCAACCTGCCGTGAAAGGCTTCAATTGCCAATCTCTGCACATTAAACTAATATTAAAGAGATAAACAGACTAGGGCAGTCTTTTTCTGGGCAATTGGCCACCCAGAAGAGATTTCAGATAAGAAAGAGCCACCTAGGAAACAGTAGTAGTGTTGCTGTACCAAAAATTCTACAGGAAGATACCATCAATAATAATGGAGCAGGGATGCAGAATGAGGTAGGCTCCAAGTGTAGTTCAGGTACTACTGTAAAAAGTCTGGCCACATGCACACCTCAAAGGAGTAGATACCCCCAGTGGGGTACAGAAGGGGAACAAAGCACTCATTATGTACATGAGGCTTAAGTATTGGAGTGACAGATAGAGAACAATTCCTAGCTGACTCTCACAAGCCTGCCAGCCATCTGTACTGTTAGAACCTGCCAACTGTCTCCAACAACAGGAGGCAGATGTCTGTAATGGCATGCCATCCATGGCTTGCTCTATTGGCCACCAGAGAGGTACCTTGCTATCTCCTCATATTAACTGATCACAGTCACCTTCTCTTGTGCCATACATTGCTTTATCACAAACTTGATAATAACTCTCCAATTTCTCTCTCTAGCAGCCCAGGTGACAAACACAAAGGAGGACAGGGTTCCTGTACCTTTTATTATATACCGCTTTTCTTACTCCTGCATGCATGCATGCGTGTGTGCATGCGTGTGTGTGTATGTGTGTGTGTTGTATGTATGTATAGGTTTTATAACCTATCCTTCATTGAGTTCTCAGGGTGTCTAGGATGACAAGTTGCCGTTGTCAGAATTGCCCCCTTCTGCACAACACTTAAGGTTTCCCACTTCAAGAGGTTCAGGAACATTGTTGGTCTTTGCATCTAATCACCCTGCACGGGCTTTTCTCTGCCCCTTCGTTTGGTCTTCAGGTGATTCCTGGCTGATGGCAGCATTTCTGGAATCCTAAATTACAAGCCCCCAGCAGCACTTGTTTTGCTGAATATAGGATTCAAAGGAGACGTGATAAATAAAGATGTATTGGCCCCAGGAGCGTAGCCAAGTCATTTGTAGTGTTAGAGGGGCCTAGAGATCCATAATGCTTGCTTAAGTTCATTGTTGGTGCAATTCTCTTGCTAGTAAGCCTCTGAGCATGTGAAGATGAGTCAAAGGGCTGATAACAGCCTTCTCAGGACATTCGTTGCTAATGAGGAGGAAGTCTTATCAGGCCGTGCCTGAGAAGCAGAGTTTGTTTACCTTAAAGCTGCGGGTGGCTATGCTTGAGAACCAAGTGCTGTTAGCCTATGCTGAGAATGAACGCTAGGGGCACGTGCTGCTGAAACGCTGCTTATTGCTAACCTGTAGATTATAAGACCCATAGCACCCAGTGGCTCGTGGTTCAGAGAAGCTGTCTGATCCAACAACTGGGTATGCCTGTGTGCTGTAAGTTACCCAATAAAGTACTCCTTGTAAGCAAACCTTTGAGTCTGATGTATCACTATCTTGGCACTTCTAACCTAAGAGTTCAACGCCCATGGCCGGGGGCAACATAAAAGTGGATTCACAACACTGTATCCGTGCTCCAAGTATGACCTTACAACAGACAAACAATACCAAGCTGTCAGTCTTGCCATGCTTTGCCCCCTCTCTCCTCCATCGCTTGCCTGCTGATGCTGCCAGCTCCTGCTCCGACTGGGGAAAATTCACAAAGCACCCTGCAGCCAGGCCAGGATGGTGATGAAGGGAAGGAGGGGGTGGGCAGAGCGGGGAAAGCCTGACAGATCGGTATGCTCATCTGTCAGTCCAGGTGTGAAGTTGCAGTCACAGTGCTGCAAGCCCACTTTATATTGTGCCTGTCTTCTTACTAAGGGGCTGTTCTCAAGCATTTAAAAGTGGAGCTACCTCCAAACTTACTCAGCCTTTTAGGACTCCATCTTCCAAGTTCTACTGTGCCCCTCTGCCACATCATTTTTAGTGTGTATGTGTATGTCTGTATATAGGCACACACACAATGATGCTATACATATGCAGCAGGTATCTGAACAGAATTTAAGCATGGCGTCTATGGTGTAATGGAGCAAGCAATCCTGTCTCTGAAAAGAGCTTCAAAACAGTAATGGCAGTGGGGGCAGGTAGCTCCGATGTCAATGGGGCTGCGAATCCACTCTGGGCTTCAATCAAAACCAGTCAGAACTCTAAAGGAGCTATCCTAGGTGCTGGAACCTAGCCCAAAATAGGTTAGGTTATTGGATAGCTCCTTTGGAGTTCTGATTGGTTCTGACTGAAACCCAGACCGAATTCACAGCCCAGCTGACATCAGAGCCACCAGCCTCCACTGAGTGATGGGTGTGCTATCAGCCCACTGAAAGGAAAAAAGGCCCCTGGAAATGGGGCTGGGGGGAGCCTCTCCATTGTTCAACCCACCCAAGAACATGTTTGGACCTACCCGTAGATCATGACCCCACACAGTTTGGGAATCAGTGCCCTAAAGGATGTAATAATAAGGTAACTGAAAGGCCTGAACCTCCCAAGGTACACACAGTCAATGGATGAAGCCATACACCATCCAGATGTGTTGGACTGGAACTCCCATCGTCTCTAGCAAGCATAGCCAGTGGTCCTGCTGGTTGGGGTGATGGGGGTTGTAATCCAACACAGCTGGAGGACACCGGGTTGAGGAAGGCTGCCATACACCATTATGAGGATTCCTAGTTTTTAAATTGTATTTATTTACATCATTTATATACCACTCCACATCTAAACAGATCCTGGAGCAGTGAACAATAGTTCTAGCTAGACTCAAATTTCTGGTGGATCAAATACAGCTTGGTAGCTTGGTCTTCCTTCCCTTTTGTTTTCAAAGTACACTGGAGTATTTGAGCTGGTCTTGGCTTTTCCCTTTTGAATGCCTTTGATAGCACTTGCTTTTATAGTACTCAAAATGCAATGACACCAGTCTGTGAGTTCTTCAAGGCGTTTCAAGTATCCTAGCATTCTACTGGCTCTCAGCTTCCCTTTCATCTGGGTTCTGTCAGGGCGTGAGAAACACCGACTTGTAAAATTGAGGTGGCAGCTGATATTTTTTTCTGCTAAAGGCCGCTTCGGTTGAATGTTTTTTTCTCCTTTCTGTTTCTCCTCCTGAATTTAAGAGGATGCACACAACTCACAGGGGCCCTTTGTCATAGTTCAGATGCACAGTTCAGATGCACGAATTCTGCACATATATCCTTACAATAAAATCACATTTGAGTATAGTGTAGAAACAGAAATCACATGGTGTCCACAGCATGCCAGGATCATTCAGGCAAGATTTGCTGCCCTTGTCCTTGCTCTTCCTTGGCATCACCCATTAGCCACCGCCTACTGGGCAACTGCTCCCACCAAGGTCCCCTCTGCTAAGGGAGTGGGGCTGAATAGCTGGAATTCTTTCAGCCCATGATGGAGGCAAATCTTCCCTTGCTGGCCATTGGTAGTTGCCCTCCTTGATCCTCACTAAGTCCACACAGCAGACTGGAGGAATGATTGGGACCATACAGGTGTTCCAGCATGTGCTAGGGGATGTTATGCAAAGCCCTATGTAGTATTTTCTGGTTACCACTGCCTGCTCATCTAGATTAACACTAATATACTGAACTGGAAGCATGTGAAACGAAGGGCTAAACTACACACTAGATTACAAGCACAGTGTGTAGCTGATCCTAACTTTTTTTTTTACTTTAGTGTAAGTGCTATGGACACTGCGTAATACCACCATCACCGCATGGGGCTGAAGAAAAGTGAGGTTCGCCTGGCGCCTACATTGTACTCCTTTCGGCGCCAGGTGAAGACCTTTTTATTTTCCCAGGCATTTTAGCTTTCTAAATTTTTATCTTTGCTGTTTTAAATCTGTATTTTAAACTCCTGTACTGCTGCTAGGTTTTATTGTGGTTGTATTGTTATATTGTGGTTTTAATGTTCTATATATTTTAAATTGTTTTATTGTGTGTTGTTTGGTTTTAGTTTTTGTGAACTGCCCAGAGAGCTTCGGCTATTGGGCGGTATAGAAATTAAATAAATAAATAAATAAGAAAAGGGAAAATACCCTCCATTGGCACCAACTGAGGTTTTAAAAGAAAAAAATAGCCCCCATGTGGGGTGGGGAAGCAGCTGGGTGGGAAGGTTTAACACCCCCCACCCATGTGTGGTGGTCTCAATCCAGATCAGGACCCCACAAGCTTACACTAAAAAAAAAAAAAAAAAGGATCAGCTACATGCTACACATTTAACATAGCATGTAGTTTAACACTAAGACACAAGGGAACCTAACATGGACACACCTTGCTTTTATGGATTTTATGATGACCCTTTCCATGCTGTTGACAACATGCCCAGCTTTTCTCAAGTCTTAGGAAGATGCCTGCCATGAGTACAAAACAAATGGCATGTTGATTTCTACTCCAAAAGGGGCTGTATTTTGGCAATGCTGTGACCACATATAGTATGAAGGATGAGAGAGGGCCATGAGAGACAGGGTCTTTTCTGTGGTGGCACCAAGAGAATGGAACACCTTGCCAAAAGTTCACCTGGCCCCATTGCTGCTTACCTTTCAGCAAGCTGTTAAAACTTTTCTTTTGCAGCAAGCTTTTTAAGGTATGTTTTATGAATCTGATTTTTGTTTTGTTTGGTATTTTTGTAATTGTAGCTTTAATGTTCTGTTTAAGTTTTAGTTATTGTTTTAAAAATGTGTGTGTTTTTTGTTTGCTTCCTTGAGTAAAGAAAGGTTCGAAAGGCAGGATAAGAATGCTGCAAACAAATAAATCAATAGTGACCTGTGGCCCTCTAGGAGTACTTGGATTCCAACTCCCATCAGCCTAGTCAGCATGACCAATGGTCAGATAATGATGGGAGTTGTAGTACAGCAACATCTAGAAGGCTGTATGTTCCCCAGCCCTGAAATAGATATGAAATTAATAATCAGGGAAGCGTTTTTTAAATCAGAAGCTGGAACTTTTAATATTTATTGTGAGGCTTCCTTCCCTCCCATTTTTCCTTCAGTGCCAGAGGCAGCAGGAACCCTAAATCTGCTCTGTCTCCATGCACAGTGGAACTCCATTCCCATAGCCTCAGCCCCCATGATACTTCCTTTCCTTCTGGTTGCCCTTCACTTCACTACTTAAGCCTGACAGATTTGATTTTTCCCCCCTCTGGTGGTTACAGAACAGGCAGGTTTTGACAGCTGCCTCTGCCATTATTATTATTATTTTCTAAATGTTGTTGCTTTGTGTTACTGTCAAATTGTATCTTGGGGAAGTGCATGCCTCACCTGTCAGCAGAGAAAGGGAACAGACAATGCAGGATTTCCCATTCCCCTACTGGCTGAACTCCTTTTAAAAAAAATTACTGATAAAGGGATGCCGTTAACAGGAGAGGAGGCTGAATGCCTCTCCAGATTATCCTGGTCAGGAGGCGGGACATCTAAATGACATCTAAAAGGACCTGTTGCTTTGGTGATTGAAAGCCACACAGTTCAGTCATTTTACCGTGTGCACATTAATACAGTGTGTGCATGTCAAAGTGGCCAGATGAATGGGTGTATGTGCACTTGTACCCATATGTGTGAGTGAATCCAAATAAATTCCTATTGTGTCAATATCTTTTCTCCTCCATGGCCAATAGCAGCTCGTGCGGTGGGGGGTACATTAGATGCTTCCACCCCACAAAAGCGCACACACGCACGCATGTGTGCACATGGCTGCTTTTCCTGGCATGTAGTTTGGCCTTTAGAAAGTTGACAAGCGCTATCTGTGGCTGCCACCTGTCCATTTTTCACCTTGACAGTAAAGGAATTTGAAAACGATGTTCAATAGCCAGAAATGGATTGGGAAGGAAGCAGCTTAGTTCAGGTAGCATTTCCTCTCTTTTCCCAGCCTTTGACTGTTGCCATTTTATCACTGATGAGTTTTTGTGCTTGCACCTTTGCTCACCCGGCATTTGGACAGAACTTTGGGGTGGAAATCCAGGGCCCCTCTCAGCAGAATGAGGAACAGGGCCCTCCACGTGGGGCAGGACTGGCTTGCCAAATTTTTGATTAAGTGAAGTAATACATATTGGCATCTGAAGAGCTCCCCCTCCCCACAAAACCATTCAGGGTGCAATCCTATCCGGATGCCCGCCAGCCTCCGAACTCAGAGTGTGTACATGAAAAAGTGGCGAGATGAGTGTGTGTGTGTGCACTTGTACCCAAAGTGCATATGTGTGAGTGAACATGGGGGCTGATGGGCATCCTATACAGAATGGGAGGAGTGCAAAGGTGGTCATCACCTCTGCACTTCTCTTGCTCTGCGTTTTTGCTAGATGGGCATTTTTCCCAACTAGCTAGTGTTCTGTGGAGGGGGAGGGAAGGAGGCTGGGGAGGGCTGGAATAGCTCATATCCCTGCTTCCCAAGTCCCCTCCCCTCCCCGCCCACTGGCATACCCCCTTTCCAACCTATCCAAGGTCACTTTTGCAACCTCGGAGAGGCAGCCAGCATGGTTCTCTCCGTGCCAGCTGCGAGAGGAAAGGAGGGGCTGTGTCAGGGTGGACACTGAGCCCATAGAATCCCAGAGTAGTTCTGATTCTGAGGAAGAGCAGTCGCTCCTGGGAGAGGAGCGTGCTCCTCTTTCCCAGGGCCAACAGTTGACGGAGATTCCTCCCACCAGCATTCCTGGCTTAGATAGCAGTCCTGGGAGTGACAGAGCGCAGGAAGCAGATTTGATGGACGCGCGACGTCGACACAGAGAGCGGTGCCAAATGGAGGGCGCAGAAAGGAGGCGTAGTGCTCGGTTGGTGCGCAAACAACAGTTGCGCCCAGAGGATCCAAGGGAAAAGGGGAGGGACTCTCCCTAGTCCTTAAGTTCAGGGGTCTGCCAGTAATTCCCTTTCAAATGGGGACCAACTGTTCCAACGTAGGGCATAGGTACTCTGCTGCTCATATCTAGTTGCTAACAGTCGAGTTGTTAAGTTGTAAAAGAGGAATAAAGCTTTGAAAAGAATCCCTTTGTCTGTGTCTGGACTTGGCTACTGGATTAGACTGAGAGAGGCCTCCAAAGGGCCCTTGACAGGTTGTATAGCTCAGACTCCTGGGTCTGAGGTCGGAGCGCTGTCTCCTACCTTAGATCCAGGAATTTGAACTATCCTATTCCCCCCCCCGCCAATGCTGTCTAGGGGCCATAAGATTGCTCTCCTCATCACCTAACCACACCATTGAGCCTGGAAGAGGAAGCAGAGAGGCTGGGGAAGAAAGCAGTCAATTAGTTAGTTAAGGCATTGTTTCTTCCTCTCTGTGCTCTTTCTTCTGCTCTGCTTTGGCTCATGTTCATGATGCTCTGCTCGGAAGCCTTAGCCTGAGCCAGAAAGAGAAAGGTGAATCATGCCAGTACAAGCCCTGAATGAGTCAAGTGACAGCAGAGTAGGGCAGAGCTGTTACTGTGTGTCGTCATCTACCCTGTGTGATGGTTCCATGTGCAGGAGGAACACATGTTTTTCCGGTCTTCATGGCTGTTAGCAGCAGGACTGAGTGCTGCCCAAGTCGGGGGGAAACAAATGTCCTAAAACTGGGCTTTCTAAAGTGGGTAATTAGAAACAATACAAGAGACAGAGATTAGAATAACTGAATATATTTTGTTACCAGCACAGAAAGAGCATACACATAGGCGGCATTCAAATAGGACTGGTGAAAGGAGGAAAGGACTAAGACAGATGGTGTGATGTGCGAGAATAAAGGCAGGAGTTTAGGGGGGGACACAGTCCTTTGATATCTGCTGTGATCTGGGAGATTGTTTTGCAGACCAGAACACTGAAGTTATAGTGCCTGTTTGTTAGGGATTATGAATCATTAAGCACCCTGGCCTACAATGTACATTCCATTAAGGGCACAAAGAGGTGATAATGGGGATGTGAAGGCTGACCAAGGCTTGTTCTGTTCTCTTGAGCCCCACCTTTCTGAGTTCAACATAATAAAAACAGAGCTGGAGGGAAAAGAAAACTAGGGAAGGTGAGTATGAGGCTAGAGGAGGTAAGCTGCCTGTAGGAGATCATCTTCTCTCTAGAGAGAAACTGAATTTTACTTGAAAGAATTCCTTTCTAAGACCTTGGCTTAGGGGAGGGGCTTTCCCCTAAGGTCCAAAGAGGGGCATGTGGGTATCTAGGTACTAGTGTGCTTGCAATGGGTGGTGAACTGCAAAAAGGGCAGAATGCCAGAGGGGAAGTCTGCGTGCGAAGTCTGGGTGTAGGTCCCTAACCTTAACCACTGCTAATGAGTGTTAATGTATTTACCAGTGGTGGCAGTGCCTTAGCGTGGAACTTTCCCACTTTATGGCCACTCAGGTGTGTGCCTTGGTTGGCTTGACTAGGTTAGGGACTCAGCAGAGGATGGCCTCTGTATATTCTCAAGGTCCCATGCATAGGAGTGAAACCCCCACCTATTGGGATACACTAAAAAAGGCAGCCCATATGCATCTGCTTTGTTATCCTGCATGCCCAAGCTTTTACTGGACATACCTTACCTGGGCCATGTGGAGGTTTCTAGAATCAAGGCTTTGGGAGTATACTTAAAAATAAAAAGGCAGCAAAGCTTAGCTCCCTGGTTACAGGAAGCAGAAGGGAAAACGGTGTTCAAATGAACTAATTTCCTTCCTCAGCCATGCCTGCCTTTCTCCAGAGCCAGCCGCCCATCTAGACGACAGAGCTCTCTTGTTGTTTTTCCTTGATATCTGGTCTACTGCCTCTAGACTGGGAGGTTACACATAGCTGTTGTGGCTAACAGCCATTTTGATAGGCCTCCCATCTATGAATTTTCCAAACTTTTTAAAAAGCCCCATAAGCTATGGTTTTTATGGACCCCTGGGAAAGAGACCATAATTATTCTCCAACCCTATCCTCACCTCAGAGAAAGAACAACAGTGCACTTCCTCCTCCCTACAGCTTATTGCACTGTAAGAATGTCACCACTTCTGAATTTGACATTGGGCAGAATCCAAGGGGACACCCCTGCCCCCGCCGATTCTCTTCCACCAATACTGTTGCACAAGTGGCCCCTGCCACTTGCACAAAGGCAATTTAGCACTTCTGGGGCAACCCAAAATGTGCAAAAAGTCTTGTTTCTGGAAGGAGACAGGTTGGTGGAGCTAAATCTCCCTTGTATAAGCACTGGGTCCCGCTTGCACAATGGAATTGGTGGGACCCACCAGTTGCGGAAGGTTGAGGCGGAAAGAAATCGGTGGAGCCTTGATCACACCACACCCATCCCTTCTTGGCAAAATGATGAAAGCGGAACATATGTCTTGCAGGACCTCTTGTATTCTGAAAATGGAGTCTGGTATATCAAGATACTTGTTTTAAAAATGTAGAGCTGATTCTGTACCAATAGCTATCTGAAGCATATGCCTTTCCTAATGGACAATATATGGACAAATGAATGAAATCATCTTTGTGTGGATGTAGTCAAGGCAGAGCATCAGTCCATATTAAATGTTGATATGTTACACATCACACAGAGTTTCATGTAACTCTCCCCAGAGTTTCAAAATAAAACAAAACCAATGCAACCTGCAACAACATGTTGCAGTATGGAGTGCTCTTATTCAGATTGCCAGCTAGTTACCCATGCCGTCTTCCTGGAGACTCCCTCCCATTTGCCTCCCCATGGTTTTTCATCCCCCCTGCAACAGTAAGTCAACATACTATGCCTCAATCATCATAGGGCTCTTTGTCAGGTTTCTCTCCTAAAACATATTTTTGTACTTCCCCAAGCCTGCTGATACCTAGCTGTTATGTGTAGATGGTGTCATTTTCGATGAGTTCACTATTAGTATGTAGAATCACGTAGAAACCAGTCATTTGAGTGGAGGAAGGGCAGGTGCTTTACCCTTTCTGTGCCAGCCATTTTAACCTCTCGAAGAGCTTTTCTACACGAGGTTGTTGATCGGCTGTCAATCCGATATATCTATTTTCAGTTTTGTCACAGAATTGAGATCCAAGCACTAAATGAAGAGTATTTCCTTTTTCAGCTACATAACCTCTAGGTGGCACTGTGGTATAGTGGAATAGTGCAAATGCACAAGAGGAACTTGCACTTCCTTTTGCTTTCACGATTAAATGTCATATTTTCCCTGCTTAACAAAACTCACCAAAAGTGCTGCTTAGGCACAGAAGAGAAACTGCAGGGTCATGCCATCATCTAAAGAACACATAAACAACTGTGATTAGGGAATGGCAAGCACATGATAGATGCCTTGTGTAGAAAAGCCCATAATCACCTCTTCAAGCTGCTTTTCTTCCCACAGAAGGAAATATGTGGGAAGCTCTATCACTTCCCCTGCTTTACCCCAAAAGCAGCTTAGGGTCAATTTTGAGAAGAAAATTGGTCAGCAAAGAAAGGATTTAAGGATCTTTCTCCACCTGTCTACCCTTCCTGACTCACCCCTCTCACCCACCCATCTTTCGTGACCTCTCTTGCCTGTTGTTCTTCTGCTCCTGATTGTAGAAGGCATTGGATCCTATTGACTGATTGTAACTGCTGAGTTATGTGAGAATCTGTGTATACAATGTGCACTTTCGCTCTTACTAGGCCAGAAACCAGAGTTACTTAAGGTGGATTTGTCAAATAAAAATGCATATTTAAATTCAAATGGAAACGTTATGGAACATCATGTGTGAAAGTATATATTCATGTAAGTATGCACAGTTTTGATTGATTGATTGATTGATCGATTGATTGCATTTCTATATCGCCCCATAGCTGAAGCTGCCTGGGTGGTTTACAGAAGTTAAAACATTAAATACAATATAATTTTTTTTAAAGCCATTTACAAAAAAGCACATAAAAGCACACAGACAATATACACAAACAACATATAACTAAGAACAACATTGAACTATCAGTCATAACTAAAGACACATCCAGGACCGATTAAAATTTATCTTGTGCTGCCAGATGCCTGGGAAAAGAGATAAGTCTTAACCTGGTGCCGAAAAGATAATAATCTTGGCACCAGGCAGACCTCATCAGGGAGCTTGTTTCACAGATGAGGGGCCACCACTGAGAAGGCCCACTCCCTCATTGCTGCCTTCTGAGCTTCCCTTGGAGGAGGCACTCAGAGGAGGACCTTAGATGCTGAACGTAGCGTATGAGTAGGTTCATCTCAGGAGAGGTGTGCCTTCAGGTACTGCGGTCCCAAGCCGAGTAGGGCTTTATAGGTTAAAACCAGCACCTTGAACTGAGCTCAAAAGCATATAGGCAGCCAGTGCAAGTGTCATGTTCCCTTGGCCCCCAACTTCCTCATGCACACACACAAGAAGAGAGGCTTCAGTCTCATGCCTTTAATTCACTATCAACAGGTTCATTACAGATGCAAATCCTCGAAGACTCTCAGACGACAAAGGAATGACAACAGGGGATCCAAATGGGAGCTGCGGTATTGCCAGCAGTTTGAACACGGACTTGCTGGCTAGAATAACTTAGGGAGGGAAATCCTTCCCTTCCAGTGATGCTTCCCTACGTTGGCCCTCACGCATCACCAACTGGGTCGACCGTCTGAGCTCCGCCTTTAAGTTTTCCCACTTTACTCTGCACTGCAGTCTAGCATCCCCCAGGTAACACCCCGTGCTCTCCTCCTCCTGGGTTCTGATGGGGGGGGGGTTCAGACCCAGCCATCTGGGTGTTTAGCATCCTGAGAAGCATGCCTATCCATATATCTGAACTCGCTCGGGAAGATGCCTCCCCTGGTTCTGGCTGTTCCCCTTCTGAATCTGAACTGCTAACTATCTCCATATGCTCAGAATCAATCCTGACAGCAAGTGGGCCAGAGTCCGTCTTTTATGTTCGGACCTTCTGGTCCCTGTTAGCAATCTGGCTGCTGCATTTTGCATGAACTGCAGCTTCCGAACTATCTTCAAAGGTAGCCCCACGTACAGTACATTTCAGTAATCTAGCTTGGAGGTTACCAGAGTATAGACAACTGAAGCCAGGTTATCCCTGACCAGATAAGGGCATAGCTGGGCCACCAACCAAAGTTGGTATAAGGCACTCTGTGCCACTGAGGCCACCCGAGCCTCAAGTGACAAAGATGGCTCTAGGAGGGCCCCCAAGCTATGGACCTGCTCCTTCAGGGGGAGTGCAACCCCATCCAGAACAGGTTGAACACCCTCCAGTCAGCAGAACCACCCTCCAACAGCATCTCAGTCTCCTCTGGATTGAGTTTCAGCTTTAGCCCTCATCCAGTTCATTGCTGCAGACAGGCACTGATTCAGCACATCCACAGCCTCACCCGAAGAAGATGAAGAGGAGAAATAGAGCTGTGCGTCATCAGCATACTGATGACAACGCACTTCGAAACTCTGGGTGACCACACTCAACCATTTCATGTAGATGTTGAACAGCACGGGGGACAAAACTGAGCCCTGTGGAACCCCATATTGGAGAGCCCACAGGGCTGAGCAGTGCTCCCCAAGCACCACCGTCTCGAGCCGACCCTCCAAGTAGGAGCGAAACCACTGCAGCGCAGTGCCTCCCGCTCCCAGCTCAGAGAGCCGTCCCAGAAGGATACCATGGTCCTGGGTATCGAAAGCTGCTGAGAGATCAAGGAGAATCAGCAGGGTCACACGTCCCCTGTCTTTCTTCTGACATAGGTCATCATACAGGGCAGCCAAGGCTGTTTCTGTGCCAAAACCTGGCCTGAACCCCAATGGTTTATCTTTTTAAATTTAAAAATACATGTAGGCATGATCCAGACCTCCCCTCTCCTCGTAGAGAGCGAGGCCATGAAGCCCACATATGTGGATGACAGGAATCTGGGAATGAAGAATGGCTAAAGATGGATATGGCTGCAGGTTTCCAGGGCAGGAGATTCCATCCTTCCTGCCTGCTTCCAGGCTACCCTACTGTCACTCACTGCCAGTGGAGGCTGGTGGCTCCAATATCAGTGGGGCAGTGAAACCTTGGATAGCTCCTTTAGAGTTCTGACTGGTTCCAACTGAAATCCAGAGTGGGTTCACCACCCCACTGACATCAGAGCCACCAGCTTCCACTGCTGCTACTGATCCACAGAACTGAGCTACATGAATATGGCAGGGAAAGGGCAGGAATCTGCATGGGCCAGTCTTCCCAACTTTTTCATTGCAGCCCTTCCCTCCCTCCCCCCGTGCCTCCACTCACCATTTCTTCACTTCTGGCTTCCCTCCACAACCTTTTCTCTCTATGCATGGAGTGGTGGTGGGGATAGGAAATGTGGATCATGTTCATAGGGTTATTTGGGGGTTGTTAAAAGCCTGGTGTCTCAAAACCTGGAGCCAAAGGTGTCAAATCTCACACTGACACCCTGATGCCAGGCATCTCTTGGACATAGCGAACTGCTGAGCCTGGCAAGGCTGAGACTACAGAAACCATAGGGGAAACTAGTCCACAAGACGGTTGTGGTGAGAGGAGTTCTGGAGACTGCACAGATCCATCTTTCCTGACTCTGCCAGAATACTTCATAGACTAGGGAATTTGATCATACAAAATTAGGTGATTATACAGGGGAGATATCTGAGCAAACGCCAATTATAAAAACAAGAATTTCCTACAGGAAACCACAGCAAGGTTCCCCCTAGGTGTCTAGCAGATGTTTGCCTGTTTGTTTATTATACTGTTGGAAGTCATTATACACAATGACTAGGACATAGCCAGAGACTCCTCTAGAAGGTGAGAGACATTTTGCCAAAAGGACATGCCTCTCTCCCATTTTGCCAAAACGACATGCCTTTCTCCTTCCACCCCCCGATCTAACTAAGGATATGGTAATCTAAGAGCTTTTCTACATGAGGCATTTATTGTGTGCTCATGATTCCTTACAGTTGTTTACGGGTTCTTTAGACAATCTCGTGATCCTCCAGTTTCAGAGAGCTTTTTAGAACATGGAAAATGGGGTATTATTTCTGAAAGCACTGTTTCTGCTTACATATTTGCACTATTCCACTATAGCACAGCTTCACCTAGAGGTTATATAGCAGAAAAGCAGGAGAGGAAAAGCCCTTTGTGTAGAGTTTGGATCTCAATTCTGCTATGAAACCAAAACTAGATAAAGCTATTAACAGCTTCGTATAGAAAGGCTGTAGCTGAATGTGGGCTAAACTAGATGCTATGTTAAATACATAGTATGCAACTGATCCTCACCATTTTGTTTGCCTTAGTGTAAGTGCATGAGTGGATCAGAACCACTGCATCTGAGTAGGGGAAGTTTAAAACTTTCCATCCAGCCAGTCCCCTCCTCCCCACAAATTCACACACACACACACACACACACAGACGACAGGCACTAAAGAAAGAAAGAAAAACTCCATTGCCACTAATTGAGCGGGGGGGGGTCTTCTTTTTTTAGTCATGGGGAGCAAATCTTGTGGGGTGGGAAGGTTTAAACCTCCTCTACCCATCTGCTGCAGTTCCAATCAAAATGGTGAGAGTTTAATGTAGTGTATAGGTTAGCCTTGTGTGTCCAGAGAGGGCCGATCTACATTGCGCCCGCCATCGCAATGAATTCGGTGTCCCATCGGGTTAAACGCTCTCGCATTAAAACGTGATTATTCACACTCATCCACTTTCCCCGTTGCAGTGCTTCATCGAATGCGCAAGATCGGTTCACACTCGAACGCTGTGCTGTTTTCCTGCTGTTTCCTGCGTGCGCTTGTCTGATCTCGGATGCTAAGCGGGGTCGGCCCCGGTCAGTAGTTGGATGGGTGACCGCCTGGGAATCAGGCTTCCTGCACTGAGCAGGGGGTTGTTCTATCCCTTCAAAGGAGACTAAGTTTTACCCCCTCCTATCCCCCACTCCGGATGTTATTTAAAAAATTAAGTCATTATCCTTGCAGAATTGGGGCTTCTCCGCAATGTTTTTTTTTTCTGATCTTCAGAAGATCAGAATTCAGGCATGATCTTCGAAGATTCGAAGTTGTGATCCCACTTAGCTTCCGAGATCAGACAAGCGCACGCACATCCAGCCCTTTGCTTGTTGCTGAGGAAACGGGGGCTGCTGAGGAAGCTATGCGATAAGTAGCCGGAAGAAGACATGGGTCCGTCGAGAGCTGTGATTGGACAGGAGGGAAATACAAACACTGCCGTATATGGACAGGCGGGGGAGGGGACTACGACCAGGTATGGTAGTGAAGGCGGAAAATCAGAGCACATTAAGGGGAAATCCTGGGATATTAGGGTATTGAAAGGGGGAGCACGGAAGCAGGGAATTCCAGTTCCAATTCAAGGCGGATACTGTGTAGTGTGAAAGGCGGGCGGTGAAACCTCATTGGAAGCAAAAAAAGGCGGTAAGTGTAGATCCAGCCAGAGACTCCAGTTTTTGAGACAGAGACTGAAAAAAGACACAGAGACAGCTGAGTGGGGGCTCTATGAGCATCTTAGGATGCTGGCTGTCTCCCTGGAGATCTGATGTGGAAGTAGTGGATTTTGGCTGTCCGCTGAAGTGTTTAAGCTGTGCTTACCTATGCTCAACCTGCTGTACTTAAATGCAAATATTACAACATGCTAATAAGCCTCCAGTGACCTTTTGCTAAAAGAAATCAAACCTGGGTATGCAATGCATCCCTGCAGTGTCTCAACGCTTAGAGTCCTGGGGTAAGCATAATATATATATATGGCTTCACAAGAAGGCAGGGCTAGAGATATGCATTTCAGGCCTGAATTCCAGCATGCAGTTCTCATTAGATCCCAGGAAGTGCTTAAAATCATACCATTTCAGATATTTGTTGCAAGAAGGCAGTTTAAAACGTGCATAGCTCATTTGCTTATGAGAAATTCATATGCCCATTTTCAACCACGAGTTATTTACAATAACTTTTTTCTGTATGGAAAGGGTCGTGGGGAAAGTCAGGGTCCCTGATCAAATATACAGTAGTGTGTGAGTTGGCTGTTTCACAAGTTATGCTGAATCTTCATAGGAGGCAGGAGTGAGGACAGCAGATGCGATCGTACCACCCTTTACCTGTATCTATTGTAACGTGTGAAGAGGGTTCATATGCTTAGGGTGCAATCCTATGCATGTTTAGACAGAAAGAAGCCTTACAATTTCCAGCATTCCCCAGCCAACATGCTGGGAGTTGTAGGACATTTTTCTGTCTAAACATGCATAGGATTGCACCCTAAGCATATGAGGATTGTATTTATTTATTTATTTATTTTGTTTGTTTGTTTGTTTGTTTCATTTCTATACCACCCAATGCCCAAAGCTCTCTGGCCGGTTCACAAAAATTAAAGCCAAAAAGCACAGGATAAAACAATATAAAAGCATTAAAACCACAATATAACAATACAACCAGAATAAAACCTAGCAGCAATGCAGAGATTTAAAATACAGATTTAAAACACCAAAGCTAAAAGACTAGGAAGCTAAAATGCTAAAATGCCTGGGAGAATAAAAAGGTCTTGACCTGGCACCAGAAGGAATACAATGTCGGTGCCAGGTGATCATGAAGCACCACTTACTTTACTTCAGAGACATACTCCGGGATTTAAGCCAGCAGCACAACAGTGAAGTACACATGAGTAGTGCTCTGTGATCCTCTTCCATGAATTATGAGCATGTTACAACGGACACACCTAGGGATAACAGATGGAAACACATTTTAGTAGATGGTCAACATTTTATTCTTGTCAGAGCTCCAGTTGAAATGAACTATGAAAAGTTTCAGTTTGTCAGTCATTTTTTAAAAGTCCGTTTCAGTAATTGTTTACTCATTCATGTATATAGATCCAAGGAAAAAAACAAACCAGAAACAAACTGTCACTGACAGTTGGGCCTGAGATAACTGAGATTCTGCTTTGATCACAACTTGATCGATGTGAATCTTTCTCTGACTGATAGCCTCATGTTATCACAGTGGGCTGGCAGCAGCAAGGAGTAGAAGGATTGAAATGTTAGGAGAAAAATTGTCAGTGCTTTTGTATCCCAGCCAGAGAGATTAGCTACTTCAGAAGGGAAAGCATACATTTCCAGTTCTGGTTTGTAAACTTGGACAGTTTCAAGAAGCAGACAAAAGAATGGCCCTGTGGCTGATTATGATATATATGTGGCCCTGAAGGGTAGTGAAACTCCAGATGCACTAGGTAAGATATAAAAATCTGATGGGCTTTAAGGGAGCTGTTACACGTTCTTTTGCTAGTACTGAGAAGTACACACAAGCAGAGGTACTAATACATGATGGAGTTCACAGGGTGATGTCTGAATTGTTTTCCTAGGAACAGGAAAAGAGAACACGTAAGAGATTAGCAGAGCCCAGTTCAATTTGCACACTGTGTCAACTTCTTAACTTTCACCCACAAAAACAGAATAAGGGAGAGCTGATTTTCAATCTGATCCTATGCGCTGAAAATTATAAGTGGTAAGTAGGTTAGTGGGGGAAGGATGCCATCTTGTCCTTCACCTCCAGAAGCAAAACATAATGGACTGCACTCTCTCTCACACACACACACATACGCACAGAGAGAAAGAGAGACTACCAACATATCTGGGATTTTTGTGACAACAAACAGGACATTTACCTCAGCCGCTTCTAATTCCTTGTAAACACTAAGTCTTGGGTCATTCGCTCCCTCTTTCCAAGCTGGACTTTTGTTTTCTTTCGCCCTTCCTGCCTTTAAGCAAAAGCTTTAATTTGCTGCAAACAAATGCCCGTCCTCCCACTCCTGACTTGCACAACCTCATCAATCTATCTCGCTGCTGTCTCTCCTTGTTTGCTTGCCACTTCTTTTCAAGACTGAAAAATTTAGCATGCTAACTAGTTTTAAAAAAATAAAAATGGGCACATTACATATTTTGCATTCCTGAGTAGCATTCTGTGAAACTCCCAGCTGGAGACGAAGAGGCTCTGGAATCCTGAGTCACATAATTCCAATTGCCTGCTATTATAAAGGGATTGACAGAAGGATGAATAAATATATATAGCCTTCCTCCTGCTTTCTCACCTATATACACACACACAAAATAAAGCAGCCTTCCCAACCTCCAGGGGTTGAATCCTGATTTATACTGGATCAACTGTGCTGATGGAAGTGGAATTCCCTGCCCCCTCCTTCCCACAGTAGCCCCTCCAGCCCCCTGAAAATGCCACACAGAGAGTCAGGAGACTTTGCTGGATAGGGTGAGCTGTGGGAAGGAGGAATTCTCAAAAACTGGACAGAGGGGTCTTTTTGTTCTCATGGAGGCAAATCCTGGATCCAGCCCCAGATGTTTTAGACTACAACTCCCAGCATTTCTAGCCATTGGCCATGCTGGCTGGGGCTGATGGGAGTCAAAATCCAAAATATCTGGAGGGTATCAGGTGGGGGGAGGCATAAAGAAATCAACAGCACAAAATGGAAAAAGGCCTCCAGCAGTTCTTCTGCATCTTCTGAATTACTTGTTCTGCAGCAAGCTACAGTACTAAAGGTTTTAAGCAACTTTATCAAGAGAAGGAGCTCTCCTTTCTCTCAAGCGTACTTTCCAATCAGTCCTGACAGCATGTTGACCATTTATTACTGCAAGTTGGTGTTTGGCTTTAAGAGACAATGGGCCAGTTAGCATGATCGCTGCAGCCCAATTTATTATTACATTCTAACATTCTAACGTTTATTTAATACATTTATTATTACATTTATTTAAGCCACAGTGGATTGCGGCACATGCTAGTGGCCATTGTGAATATTCAAGCTGAGGTGGGCAGCATGGGCTGTTTTGGGGTTGGAGGTGGTTTGTTAACCACAGCAACAACCCATCCTCATCAGGTTCGAACATCATGATAAGCTGCAGCAACCTCCCCCTGTGGCTTGAATATTCACAATGGCCACCAGCATGCGCCATGACCCACCATAAGCCACGGTGGGCTGCAGCAATCATGTGAACCAAGCCACTGGCTGGGTTCGGATGATCATTACCATCTATTTTATTTATTTAATTTCACTTCTATATCGCCCAATAGCCGAAGCTCTCTGAGCGGTTTACAAAAATTAAAACTGCAAAGCGCAGCATAAAATAATATAAAATATTAAAGCATAAAACCACAATATAACAGTACAACCAAAATAAAACCTAGCAGCAATGCAGAGATTTAAAATACAGATTAAAAACACCAAAGTTAAAAGACTAGGAAGCTAAAATGCTAACATTCTGGGAGAATAAGAGGTCTTCACCTGGCGCCAGAAGGAGTACAATCAAGGTGCCAGGCAAACCTCTCTAGGGAGCTCATTCCACAGCCAGAGTGCCACAGCAGAAAAGGCCCTCTTCCTGGTAGCCACCTGCCTCACTTTCTTTGGCAGGGGCTCATGGAGAAGGACCGCTGAGGATGATCTTAGGGTCCAGCCAGGCACATATGAGAAGAGGCGATCCTTCAGATAACCTTATTTCTGATAAATAAGCCACCATGGTTTATGGCACATGCCAAACACCCATTTTGTAAACCAACCCCTCCCTCGTAGATTGTCGTGTCATCTGAACCCGGGGGGGGGGGGGGTTATTGGCATGGTTAACAAATCATCCACAACACTAAAACAGCCCATGGATTCTGGGTGGTTTATTAACAATGCCAATTATCCACCCTTGCCAGGTTTGGACAACACAACAACCTATGGGGGAGGGGGGTTACAGAATGGGGCCTGCAGGTGCCCAGTATGTGCCACAAAGCATGGTAGCTTAGTTAAGCCACCGTGGCTGGCAATAATAGACTGAACCTGGTCAATACCTTGTTACTGAGCATAGGCTCCTTACTGGGCGAAAGATAAAGATGAATGTGGAGGTAGAGGATTTCTGTGGTGAACTGGCTTCAATTTTTGGCTTTCCTGAAATATGATATTGAGCAAATGGCTAAGGGCATTTAGCACACAACTTGTTTGGGGCTGGCTTGTTAGTGAATAATTCTGATGTACTGTACATGTCCGCATGCATCACTGCATGGTATTTTCAGACCTCAGCACACAGCAACGCATGAAAATATGCATGCTGCAATGCATGTCATATGTCATAGTTATTTGCTTTGGATAGGCCTCTTGAAAGGTAACTTATATTCCCAAACCCAAACAAAACAAATAATGTAGGTGGCAAGTGATGTCGTTGATGAAGTGCATGCCATACAAATCTATTAGTCTTTCAGGTACCACAAGATTCTTTGCTGTTTTTGCTGCAACAGGGCTTACTGCTCTGGAAGTTGGTACCCCAGACAGGTGGCTATGGTATGTATTCATGACCAAAACCACACTGGAAATTTTGCTGGGTGGAAGTGTGTTCCTCTTTCCAGCTGTCTGACCACTAGGTTGGCAAATAGTGATTTGCTGTGGATCTGCCAAGTTTCACTTCACTGCCCTGTTAAGTTAGCTACATGGGATATCAGAAATTGCAGTGCCTGTAGTCTGTACTTTTGCAAGTTCCTTGATTTTCAGATTTAATTACACACACACACGATTGATCTGTCAATCAGATCAATCAAATTAGAAGCAACTGGAGTGGGCAGGATGGAGGATGGTTGATAGAGTTGAACTTTTTCCATGGGGACCACTGAGGTAGGCTGCTTAATGTTGATCCCCCCCCATCACACACACACACACACACACACACACACACACACATTGAGAATGTGTGCCTCAGTAGTGCTGGAGTTAAGAGTGGGGTGCAAGGAGTCCAGAGACATGGCTGACACTTTGAAGTTGTTATTGAACACTGAGTTGTAGAGTAAGTTATGGTAGCATTGCATTGATATCTCTGATGCTCCTCAGTTTGCTGCTACCATGGTCCTTCTTTGCTTCATGCATGATTCTATGTGATTGGCCTTTCTTTTGCCTACGAGTGCTTGGTGTGTGGATGGATAGCTGCTTGCAGAGAGGTTGCCCAGTAAGTGATGCCCAATGGTTTGCAGGTGAAATGAGCAGTTCCTGTAATGACTGTTTATTAAGGAGTATGTGAAGCATTGCAAGAGAACACATGAAGCAATTATATTGAGCAAGAACATCGGTCCATCATTGTCTATTCTGATAGCAGCTCTCCAGCGTCTCAGTTAGGAGATCTCTCCCATCTCTGCTAGCTGAGATCTTTTAACTAAAGATGCTAGGGATTGAACCTGGGCCTCCTACCTGTAAAACTTGTGTGCTATCACTGAGCCATACCCCCCCCAAACGTAAGTGCATTTACCCATGTGCCATCCCTACTCCACTAGTCTTCTCCATAGCTTTTCCCAGTGCATCTCCAGTCATCGCATCTGATGAAGATGAATGTATCATCTTCTATTTGTTCATTTGAACATTCATCTGTTGTGGGCAGCAATGGTGTATTAAATCTTGTTCTACAAGGATGTGCCTTGGATAAAGTGGTGTGGCTTGACTCATGCTTTTTTACATCCTCTATGGTTCAAGTCAGATTTTATGCTCAACCATGGTTTATGCTAACTGTAGTTTAGAAACCGAAACCTGTGGCCTCACCTTCCAAACATATAACAAGGGAAGTGTAGAATACAGCTGCATGTCTTCTTTCACTTTCTGTCCTCTCAGTGCTCAGCTTCTGGGGCTTAATTTCATCTTGATGGCGCAGTAGCCTCCGGAAGTGAAGCAGTGGTTGTAACTATGGTTTGTCAATTCAGACATCATTCATTCATTCATTCATTCATTCATTTATACAACTCATAAAATAAATTTCTTTTGGCATTCTATGAAGTGTGGCGTGTGTTTTTTACCATTTCCAGTTGCTATTGTGACTCGTGTTTTCTTTGTACAGGGCGGTCAATCCAAAATCCTGGGATTGTGAATAGAAATTATTTCTTCACACAGCACATACATAAACTGTGGAATTCACTACCACAAGATGTAGTGATGGCCACCACTTTGGATGACTTTAAAAGGAGATTAGAAAGATTCATGGAGGATAAAGCTATTAGGGATTACTAGTTGTGGTGGCTATATGCTACCTCCAGTATCAGAGGCAACATGCCTGTGTACACCAGTTGCTGGGGAACACAAGTGTGATGGTGCTGTTGTACCCATGTCCTATTTGTGGTTCCCCACAGGCAGCTGGTTGGCCACTGTATAAATAGAATGCAAGACAAGCTGGACTCTTGGTCTGATCTAGCCTGGCTCTTATGTTGTTAGGATGCAACTAACCTAGTCACATCCATTCTTTCCCTTTGTACAGCCACATAGCATAACAGTGATTAGTACATCGCACCAACATCAGGAGATATACATGTATTTTATGATTTTAATTTTTCTGAACCACCCAGAGAGCTTGAGCTATTGAAAGGTATAGAAATGTAATAAATAAATCCTTTTGGCTGAGGATAGGATCACACTCTTAGTAGATCAAATAATGTATGTATAATTGGTTTTTTTAATCAACTTGATAAACATGGCTTTCCGGGATACATAATTATCTTCTCCTCTCCCCCACCTCCTTTGCAGTACATTAGATTGTATTTCTGATGGATAAGCTGTACTTAACTGAGGCCTCTTGAAGCGTGCTTTGTCTTCATCAGTCCATTTAGCGCTGAAGATAAACACTGCAAAGTACTACTAAATAGGGGTCATGTAAATATCATTGGCGGGCAAACTAATGATGTGCATGTTCTCTTTTATAAAGGCATGAGAATCTATAAGAGATGCATTTGGCAACTATACTTACTAGTAATCATTGACCCATGAGCTGCTGCTTTTGCCATGGCTGCATTTGCAGAGAGTGGCCCCTTATGTCTAGAGGAGAGTAATGATGCTGAGTTGTCTTTTTGGATGCCAGGATAGATGGACAGGCCAAGAAAATCTCGGGCTAATCATTTAAATTGTACTTGGCAACTGAAGCTGCAGTTTGATTCAACAAAATTAGTGGCATCTGAGTGACCTTGAGGGTTTGAGTTATGCAGCTTCCCAGAGTTATATGGTGTTGGATATGATGACACAGGCTTCCTTCAGCCAGGAAAGTAATGGTAATTAATTGTCTGGCTCAGACTATCAGAGAGCCAAAGCACCCCAGGTTTTGCTCTCTGATAGGAGTCTGCTGGCCTGCAGCCCAGAAGCTAGAGGGAAATGTACAGCTGACAAAGACAACTCATCTCAGCAGCAACAGCAGACACATCTGTATAGTCCAAAAATCACCTGTTGTTCTACAAGTTGATCGTGGCTCCATTCTCCGCTCGGGGCAGCTGATATATTAATGGCAGGCTGCGTGGCATGGCTCAGATACTGGGTGTCTTTACATACCATCTTTGTGGCTAGAATGACAAAAGGTGGGACTGGAGGACAAACAATCCCCTTCGGAATGAGAATGGGTGGTGGCCACCTGCCCAGGGATGGCAACATATGGCCCTTCTCCAGCTGATGTTGGACTGCAACTCCCATGATTCCTCACTGATGGCTATGCTGGCTATGCTGATGGGAGTTGCAGTCCAACAACATCCAGAGGGCCACACGTTCCCCACCACTACAGGAGCCTGTGATTCACATGGTCAACCACTATAAGATAATTTAAAACTAAACAAGGATATGACAAAAGACAAAGATAAAAGGAGGAAGTGGGGACGTGTCTTCTCGTGAAATTGTTTCCTCTTGACCCCATAGTTTTTGTACTCGAACCAATTTTTTAAAAATAAAGAAAACTTATTTCCCCTACTCTGATCACCCTTTTCGTCGGAGATAACTGAACAGTCATTGTGCTTCAGTTCAGTTTCATTGTCCATTTTCCCCCCAGCTGTGTGCACATGTGAGTGGGGTGGGGGTGTCTGTTATATGTCCAGAACTGCTGTCAGTAACTAAACATGCTGTCATTCTTGGTCCTTCTCCAGTGTAACTTCTAACACTCTCCCATATCCAAAATTAGGCCAATCAGATTTCATCCTGCAACACAGCCTTCTGCAATGTAGTGCTCTCCAGATGCTTAGAACTTCGACTCCCATCTACCCAAGCCAGCATGGCCAGTGTTCAGGAATGCAGGAATTGTAGTCCAAAATATCTGGAGGGCCCCAGGTTGAGGAAGGATGCTGTAGTCTAACCTAGACAGATGGCCACCACCCCATCCCTTTCTTTACGTCCAGGAAGGTGTACTGTTCTGCAACATAATCATAGTTGTTGTGGTCTCTATCCCAGGCAAAGTCAAGTCTGGCACTTCAGAGGATGCAGCCCTAGTCTGGCAAAAGACCCTGCCTCCCCTGAGTCCCTCCTTGTGTGACAGCATAGCTTGGAGGGGACTCACCTCCTCATCCATATACATGGCTGCTTCTGGATTGAGGAGGTACCTGGGGAATACTTCTCCTATCCTTCCTTCTCCTGGAATGAACCACCAGTTACACACAAGTGCATTCAGGTATAGGGAGAGTCACCCCATTCTGTTCTCAGCATTCACTCCAGGAGGTGCCATTGGTGGCTCTGAAGCTGCTGGTGTGGTTGCTGCTGTGATAGCCATGTTAATGACTCCCATGCACCTCTTCCTACTGGGTTTCCCATTCCCCCTCTGTTTGCTCTCCTCCACAGGATGTGTATCTCTTTTCACATCATGGCTGGGAAACGATGTGAAATTGTCTTTCTCAACACACACACACACACACACCTAGCTAAAGTGACTAATCTAAGTTTCATTTCTGTCTTTAACTGAATTGGGGCCCTTTTCTTTGCCACTTTCCCATCTGAGACACATCATCAGTATCTTATTTTTTTTTAATAAAGGCTTAGAGATTATCAGCAGCCAGCTGTTCATGGGGGCTTTTTCTTTTTCTTTGCCTGCTTCATTTTTTACATCTTCAGTGTTAAGTGCATCTTCCTGGTCTATACCAGATGGCATCATAAAATGAAACATGTTCAACAAATCTTTAGGGGAAGGAAGGACAGAGAAATGACATTACATTAGCAGCGGCTGCTACTGCTCCAGTCTGATGAGAGTCCTTATTCCTGAGCAAGAACAATGGGAACTATGATGGGAATTCATGAGATAGGAGTTATGGGAAGAGAAGCAGGCACAGGACCACTCACTGAGTGGATTTTGCTACCTTTTAATCAGTGGAGGCTGGTGGCTCCTATGTCAGTGGGGCGGTGAATCCGCTCTGGGTTTCAGTCAAAGCCAGACAGAACTCTTTGCACCTTGGATAGCATTTTTAGAGTTCTGACTGGTTCTGACTGAAACTCGGAGCAGATTTACTGCCCCACTGACATAGGAGCCACCAGCCTCCATTGAGCTTAATGAGCTCTGTTTGTTTTCCTGGCTTCATTCAGAGTAACCACACACACACAGAGTATTTCAGGAAAACCTGGGGGGAACCTACATGGTGGTGGTTTCTGAAGCATTTTGTGGATATATCCGGATTTTCATGAAATCCCTTTGGTCCATCAGCAGCACAAGAAACAAGAAAAGTGGAGTATACACTACCCAAAACCCAACTCTCACGGGTCACACAGCACTTGAGACTGCCATTCTTCAGGGTTGGGGGGGTGGTCAACGTCATCAACCATGTAGGTGCCAATGAGAGAGGTTTGTTCCCCACCCGTGTCCATGCTCCCTGCTCAGGGAAGTTTAATGGAAGTGCTGAATTAAGCACTTGCAATTACCCCACACCTCCCTCTCATCCACCATTGGGATATTGGGATAGGTTAAAAGAGCGCTACTGCAATATTGTGAATGGTTAAAACAGCACAGCTACAGATTATGAATGGGTAAAGCAGGCTAGCGGCCACGGTGGCTTAGTGGTTAAGACGCTGAATTGCAGACTGGAAGGTCGGCAGGACAGCAGTTCAAGACCTGAGTGCTGCGTGACGGAGTGAGCTCCCGTCTTCATTCTCAGCTTCTGCCAACTTAGCAGTTCGAAAGCAAGAAATTGCAAGTAGATAAATAGGTACCGCTTCGGTGGGAAAGGTAACAGCGTTCCGTGCACCTCGGTGTTCAGTCATGCCGGCCACATGACCACGGAAGTGTATTCGGACAGCACTGGCTCTTCAGCTTAGAAATGGAGATGAGCACCACACCCTAGAGTCGGACACAACTGGTTGGGGACACCTTTACCTTTTTAAAGCAGGCTACTGTGCTATTGCAAATGAGAAAACAGCACAACTGAGATATTGTGAATGGTTAAAACAGAGCTAGTGCGATATTGTGAGTGGTTAAAACAGGCTATAGAATGTGAATGGGAAAACAGTGCTACTGCAATATTTTGAATGGAAAAACAGCACTACTGAGATATTGTGAATGGTTAAAACAGTGCTACTGCAAAGTAGTAGGGAAGGAAGCTTGTGTCCAAAACCACCCTACTACAAATGGGGAAAAAGAGAGAAAGGGGCGGGGGGACTGCCAGGACACAGCCAGGTCACAAAAACACCCGTAGGCATGCCCAGAATTTAATGCAGAGGGATGAGGCACACTGCAGTGGAACTGCACAGGAGCTGTGTTCAAGGAAAATAATGCACTAAGACGACTTTGCGAAAATGCACCATTTCCAGATGGAAGCTGTGGGGTTGCTGTGTACTGGCAACAGCATCATCTGTCATGAACAATCCTGATGTGCTCTCACTCTGCACTAAATCGGCTGTGTAGATTTAGTCCCTGGGCTGCTTCCAGATGAGGCTTTTATTGTGCAATCACCCTGCCTCATTCACAGAATTTTAGTCCTCCCATGTTTTTCTACCACCTCTTCCATCACTTTTCTTACCACCCAAAAATTTGCTAAGGAGGTAAAGATGGAATAGCTAGGAACCATCAAACTGGAAGCTCCCTTGGATTGCTGCCTGCTATGTGATTTTAAAAACCACTTGGTGAAAGTACAAGACGGGAGATTTGGCTTAAGGATGATATATCTATCAATACTGCATTATGTACAGGAAATGCGTTAGCAGTTTCTGGAATAAATATATTTACATGGGGATGTGGAATCAGATTTCCTTTGTTCAAAGTCAAGATGTAATGAAGATGTAACTTAATAAACAGTTCTCTAAAGAACATTCCACAAATCTAATTTCCTTTTTTTAATTCAGAGTTTGTTATGTTATTATTACACTAGGAGTTAAACATCTCAGCTATCTGCACTGCTCCAGTTTTCTTTGGTGAAGTATGTTTTACCCCAGAATAAGAGCTACCATATAGTGAAGTGGCAACATGCATCTCATCCCAATTCTTAGGATTCTAATGTTACTGGTATATCCAGCCAGCACCCACCATGGCCCATAATACTGATGGCATATTTGACTCCAAAATGTCCACTTTTCTTGAGTCAGTTGCAGGACTGTGCACCTGTACCACATGGTGTCAGCTGCAAAAACAGCCAGGGATGTGTATTGATCTGCAGCCAGTGAAATCAGTGGGATCCATACCAAGTCTGCTTAGACTTAGGTAAGTTCCATTTGCTGCAGGCAAGAAAGCTGGAGTGAAAGTCCAAAGAGCCAACTAAACAAATAGACAAATAGTGAAAGGGTGCACAGAAGACAACTCTGGGGGATTCTAGCAGCTGAAGTCCTAGACTGATGATCATAGTGACCATGAACGATCCAGGACTGAGGCTGCCATGACCTGGAAGGGACTTATTTAGAGTGCTCAATGAGCCAGAAGGCTAGGGTGTGCAAGATGGACTTGGAGGAACTTGTGAATAGGAGAGACAGCTTGGCAAAGTTCAGTACTGACAGCTCTTTCAGGATAACCAAATGGTTGCAGCTGTGCCATAAAAACCTAAAATAACTTGGTCTACAGTCTTTCCCAGGCTGGTGCCCTCCAGATGGCTAAGCTGGACTACAATTCATCTGGGGAACACCAGGCTGAGAAGGCTGAGCAAGTTACTGGCACCTCTCATTTTGGCTTCGCCTCATTAAAAATAATCTTCATGGCTTACTATTTATTTATTTATTTATTTATTTATTTATTACATTTATATCCTGCCTTTTTTCCTCTTTAAGGAACCCAAGGCGGCGTACATAATCCTCTCCTCTCCATTTTATCCTCACAACAACAACCCTGTGAGGTAGGTTGGGCTGAGGCAGTGATTGGCCCAAAGTCACCCAGTGAGCTTCCATGGCCAAGTGGGGACTAGAACCCAGACCTCCCGACTCCCAGTCCAACACTCTAGCCACAACACCACACTGTCTCTCAGTGGTTATGGTTGTATCCCACTCTTCTTCCAAGGATTACAACCAGTTTTTTAGGCTTGAATGCAATAAATATCTACTCGAAACCAAATCCCATTGAGTTCAATGGAGCATACTCCATTGGGTAAAGGATTCCGGCCTTAGCTTCACAACAACCTTGTGAGGCAGGAGATCGGTCCATAGCCATCCAGGAAGCCTCGTGGTGGAGTAGCCATTACTGCATCCAAGCCCAACAATATAGACCATCCAGGTGCCTTCCAGAGGTTTTGGACTTCAACTTCCATCAGTCCCACCAGCATGGCCAATGATCAGGAATGCTGTGAGTTGTAGTCCAAAACATCTGGAGGGCATCAGGTTGGGGAAGGGTGATACAGCCCTAGTACCAAACAATTTCCTTAAAAAAAACAACAACAACCCAACAACCTCTCTGCACACAAAGTGAGGGCCAGATGGGAGAAGCCACATGGCTTCCCTATGCATGTCTCTGAACAGTCACACTTACTGTAGCTTGGATCTGCATTTAACTTGGCAGCAAACCTTGAAGACAAGGTTGTGGTTTTCAGTGTGCTCAGTCAGCACTGATATGGCAGGAGTGCTCCACCGAGTGTGTCACTTTCCAGTGTGGCAGCAGAGTAGTGTTCTTTGCTGATAAATCTTATTTTTAAATTAGCTGCATGTCAAAGTGTTAAATAATGTATCTCATAAATAAAGATGCACATGTATACCAGAGCTCTTTCTTCACTCAACTCGTAACTGCATGGTTTCCTCTGCAGGCAGATAAGCAATGGAGAATAGAGGATTACCCTCAAGATTGCCTTAGGAGGGAAATTGCCTTTTTTTTCTATTTTCTGTTTGCAGTTTGTTTTCTATTTAGGTCTATTTTCTGTTTAGGTCCTACAACAACAGATTTTTGTGTTTTAAAAAAATCTTCCCCCCATGAAACCAATGGGGGTTGGAAGTTAAATAGACTGCAGGCTCTTATTGTTCTATACAATGCATTCTTTTAGGAAGTAGGACTCTTTTAGCATTTGGGGCATAAAAAAGAAATTGAAAATCAGTAAGCCAAATTTTAAAATCCATATTTGGAGTTACTGCAGGGGGGAATTGTGGAGGTGGAAGAGGGAGACATTTTCTCCTGCCCAGTCATTGTGAGGGTAGCAGTGCACTCCTGTGCATGTTTACTCAGAAGTTCCATTGTGCTTACCCTCCAAGTAAGCATGCGTAGGTTTGCTCTGTGAACATTCTATTATGCCTTCTTAAGTTTTAAAGAAAGGAAACTGTTGTGATCAGATTACTAATAGAGACAACTTCAGAAACCAGTCCAGGATAGACTATTGCATGAATACAATGTCTGGAAAATGTGAGGGGGAGCCTGCAGCAATGAATGTATGGGGATTCTAACAGATAATGATCCTGGAAACAGATAGCTCCTTAAAATAGAAGATGCTAGAAGTACACAAGCATGTCCTAGTTTTCAGCCATGAAATGTTGGAGGGTATGAAAGAAAGATGACACTTACAAGTGTTTGCCCACTCTCTTAACAGGGACATCCCTCCCATGAAGCAGGGTGAGGCACCCGTATAAGGTGGTGGAGTGGGAGGAGCCACAAATTGCGCTGCTTCTGCCTGGAGGACCCACTGCTGCCACTGTCATGCCTCCTCCAGCGGGTGCTCTGGAGAGCACTGCCAGCCACTATCCCACCATGCATTTGATGCAGGCAGGGAGCAGCCAGCATAGCACTCTGAAGCAGCCACCCACTCTCTGTTTCCCTCATTACACCCTCCCTTTCCTTGGCATCACATCAGCAGCAAGGGGAAGGGGAAGGGGAAGGGGATGATGCACAATGTGGCAGCAAGGGGTGTGATGCCTTGCTGCCATACCAGTGCTGACTGACGGGCGCGTGTTCTCTCCCTTAACAATTCAGACTAGGAAGCACTCATCACAACATAGGCTCTCTCGGAATGTATTTTCCCATGCTTAAACAAGGGCACAGGCTCCAGGTCCACTTTCAAGGTGCTGGTGATTACCTTTTAATCCTTTCACAACTTGAGACTGGGTATGGCCACCTGGCTCCACATGAACCTCCTTGTTCATTGAAGGCATCATCCGAAACCGTTCTTTGTCTCCTCCACCATCACAGTTACAATGAGTGACAACCAAAGACCAGGCCTTCTCAGTGGTAGCATCTTGATTATGAAACAACTATCCCCAAAAAAACACATCTGACACCTACTTTGGTGGTATTTTGGCACCAGGCAAAGACACACCCCCCCTTCATGGATCACTGCCTTGTTGTGGCGAAGGGGCTTGCATAATTCAGTGAAGCCATAAGCTATGCCGTGAAGCTAAGACGGACAGGTCATGGTGGAGAGTTCTGACAAAATGTGGTCCACTGGAGAAGGAAATGGCAACCCACTCCAGTATTCTTGCCAAGAAAACCCCATGGAACGTAGCACAAGGCTAAAAGATATGATGCCGGAAGATGAGCCCCTCAGGGCAGAAGGTGTCCAATATACTACTGGGGAAGAGCAGAGGGAATTTCCAAGTAGCGCCAGAAAGAGTGAAGCGGCTAGGCCAAAGCTGAAAGGACATTCAGCTGTGGATGTGTCTGGTGGTGAAAGGAAAGTCCGATGCTGTAAAGAACAATATTGTTTAGGAACCTGGAATGTGAGATCAATGAATCACGGTAAGCTGGAGGTGGTCAAACATGAGATGGCAAGATTGAACATTGACATCTTGGGAATCAGCAAATTAAAATGGACAAGCATGGGCGAATTTAATTCAGGTGACCATTATATCTACTGCTGTGGGCAAGAATCCCTTAGAAGAAATGGAGTAGCACTCATAGTCAACAAAAGGGTGGGAAAAGCAGTACTGGGGTACAATCTCAAAAACGATAGAATGATCTCAGTATGAATCCAAGGCAAACCATTCAACATCACAGTAATTCAAGTCTATGCCCCAACCACTGATGCCAAAGAAGCTGAGGCTGATCGGTTCTATGAAGACCTACAACACCTTCTAGAACTAACACCAAAAAAAGTTGTCCTCTTCATCCTAGGGGATTGGAATGCTGAAGTAGGAAGTCAAGAAATCACCGGGATAACAGGCAAGCATAGCCTTGGTGTACAAAATGAAGCAGGACAAAGGCTAATAGAGTTTTGCCAAGAGAACACGCTGATCATAGCAAACACTCTTTTCCAACAGCACAAGAGGTGACTCTACACATGGACATCACCAGATGGTCAATATCGAAATCAGATTGATTAAGTCCTTTGCAGCCAAAGATGGAGAAGCTCCATACAGTCAGTCAAAACAAGACCTGGAGCTGACTGTGGCTCAGATCATGAGCTGCTTTTTGCAAAATTTCGGCTTAAATTGAAGAACGTAGGGAAAACCACTAAACCATTCAGGTATGTCCTAAATCATATCCCTTATGAATATACAGTGGAGGTGATGAATAGATTTAAGGGATTAGACCTGGTAGACAGAGCGCCTGAGGAACTATGGACGAAGGTTCGTAACGTTGTTCAGGAGGCAGCAACTCAATCCATCCCAAAGAAAAAGAAATGCAAGAAAGCCAAGTGGCTGTCTGATGAGGCTTTACAAGTAGCTGAGGAAAGAAGGGAAGCGAAAAGCAAGGGAGAAAGGGGAAGATATATCCAACTGAATGCAGACTTCCAGAGAATAGCAAGGAGAGACAAGAAGGCCTTCTTAAATGAACAATGCAAAGAAATCAAGGAAAACAATAGAATGGGAAAGACTAGAGATCTTTTCAAGAAAATCGGAGATCTCAAGGGAACGTTTTGTGCAAAGACGGGCATGATAAAGGACAAAGAAGGCAGGGACCTAAGAGAAGCAGATGAGATTAAGAAGAGGTGGAAAGAATACACAGAAGAACTATACAGGAAAGATCTTAACATCCCTGATAGCCATGATAGTGTGGTCACTGAACTTGAGCTGGACATCCTAGAGAGTGAAGTCAAGTGTGCCTTAGGAAGCATTAGTAACAACAAAGCTAGCGGAGATTTATTTTATTTATTTATTTATTTATTTATTTATTTATTTCTATACCACCCAATAGCTGAAGCTCTCTGGGCAGGTCACAAAAATTAAAACCAAACAACACACAATAAAACATATAGAACATTAAAACCACAATATAACAATACAACCACAATAAAACCTAGCAGCAGTGCAGGAGTTTAAAATACAGATTTAAAACAGCAAAGATAAAAATTTAGAAAGCTAAAATGCTCAAATGCCTGGGAAAATAAAAAGGTCTTCACCTGGCGCCGAAAGGAATACAATGTAGGCACCAGGCGAACCTCACTAGGGAGCTCATTCCAGAGCCAGCGTGCCACAACAGAAAAAGCCCTCCTCCTAGTAGCCACCCGCCTCACTTCCTTTGGCAGGGGCTCACGGAGAAGGGCCGCTGACGATGTTCTTAAGGTCCGGGCAGGCACATATGGGAGGAGGCGATCCTTCAGGTAAACTGGCCCCAAGCCGTTAAGGGCTTTGAATGCTAACACCTAACAGTATTCCAGCTGAGCTATTTAAAATCCTAAAAGATGATGCTGTTAAAGTGCTGCACTCAATATGCCAACCAATTTGGAACACTCAACAGTGGCCACAAGACTGGAAAAGTTCAGTTTACATTCCAATTGCAAAGAAGGGCAATGCCAAAGAGTGTTCAAACTACCGCACAATTGCGCTCATTTCACATGCCAGCAAGATTATGCTCAAAATCCTACACGCTAGGCTTCAGCAGCATGTGAACCGAGAACTACCGGAAGTACAAGCGGGGTTTCGAAGAGGCAGAGGAACTAGAGAGCAAATCGCCACCATTCGCTGGATCATGGAGAAAGCAAGAGAATTCCAGAAAAACGTCTATTTCTGCTTCATTGACTATGCTAAAGCCTTTGATTGTGTGGCTCACAACAAACTGTGGCAAATTCTTAAAGAGATGGGAGTACCAGACCACCTCACCTGTACGAGGGTCAAGAAGCAACAGTAAGAACCGGACATGGAACAACCGATTGGTTCAAAATTCGGAAAGGAGTACGACAAGGCTGTATATTGTTGCCCTGCTTATTTAATTTATATGCAGAGTACATCATGAGAAACGCCGAGTTGGATGAATCACAGGTCAGAATTAAGATTGCTGGGAGAATTATCAGCAACCTCAGATATGCAGACGATACCACCCTAATGGCAGAAAATGAAGAGGATCTAAGGAGCCTCTTGTTCAGGGTGAATGTGGAGAGTGCAAAAGCTGGTTTGAAACTCAACATTAAAAATACTAAGCTCATGGCATCTGGCCCCATCACTTCCTGGCATATAGAAGGGGAAGAAATGGAAGGAGTGACAGATTTTACTTTCTTGGGCTCCAAGATCGCCGCAGACTGTGACTGTAGCCATGAAATTAAAAGACGCTTGCTCCTTGGGAGGAAAGCTATGGCCAACCTAGACAGCATACTAAGAAGCAGAGACATCACCTTGCTGACAAAGGTTCGTATAATCAAAGCTATGGTTTTCCCAGTAGTAATGTATGGCTGTGAGAGCTGGAGTATAAGGAAGGCTGAGCACCAAAGAACTGATGCTTTCGAACTGTGGTGCTGGAGAAGACTCTTACAAGTCCCCTGGACTGCAAGGAGGTCAAATCAGTCCATCCTAAAGGAAATCAACCCTGACTGCTCATTGGAAGGACAGAGACTGAAGCTGAAGCTCAAATATTTTGGCCACCTAATGTGAATCATAGAATCATAGAATAGTAGGGTTGGAAGGGGCCTACAAGGCCATCGAGTCCAACCCCCTGCTCAATGCAGGAATCCAAGTCAGAGCATCCCTGACAAATGGCTGTCCAGCCTCGTCTTGAAGGCCTCCAGTGTGGGAGAGCCCACCACCTCCCCAGGTAATTGGTTCCATTGCCGTATTGCTCTGACACTCAGGAAGTTTTTCCTGATGTTCAGTCGGAATCTGGCTTCCTGTAACTTGAGCCCATTATTCCGTGTCCTGCACTCTGGGATGATCAAGAAGAGATCCTGGCCTTCTTCTCTGTGACAACCTTTCAAGTACTTGAAGAGCGCTATCATATCTCCCCTCAGTCTTCTCTTCTCAAGGCTAAACATGCCCAGTTCTTTCAGTCTCTCTTCATAGGGCTTTGTTTCCAGTCCCCTGATCATCTTTGTTGCCCTCCTTTGAACCCTCTCCAGCTTGTCTGCATCCTTCTTAAAGTGTGGTGCCCAGAACTGGACACAGTACTCCAGATGAGGCCGAACCAGTGCTGAGTAGAGGGGAACTAGTACTTCCCGGGATTTGGAAGCGATGCTTCTATGAATGCAGCCCAAAATAGCATTTGCCTTTTTTGCAGCCACATCACATTGTTGGCTCATATTCAGCTTGTGATCGACGACAATTCCAAGATCCTTCTCGCTCGTAGTGTGGTTGAGCCACGTATCCCCCATCTTGTAACTGTGCATTTGGTTTCTTTTTCCTAGGTGCAGAACTTGGCATTTGTCCCTATTAAATGCCATTCTGTTGTTTTCTGCCCAGCACTCCAGTCTATCCAGATCACTTTGAATTTTGTTTCTGTCTTCCAAAGTATTAGCTATCCCTCCCAATTTTGTGTCATCTGCAAATTTGATCAGCATTCCCTGCACCTCCTCCTCCAAGTCATTAATAAAAATATTGAAGAGCACTGGGCCCAGGACTGAGCCCTGCGGTACCCCACTCGTTACCTCTCCCCAGCTTGAGAAGGTCCCATTGAGAAGCACTCTTTGAGTCCGATTCTGTAGCCAACTGTGGATCCACATGATCGTTGTTTCATCTAGCCCACTTCGAGCTAGTTTGCTCATCAGGATATCATGGGGCACTTTGTCGAAAGCTTTGCTGAAGTCGAGGTATATGATGTCTACAGCATTCCCACGGTCTACAAGGGAGGTGACTTGATCAAAAAATGAGATCAGATTTGTCTGGCAGGACTTGTTTTTGACAAATCCGTGTTGGCTTCGAGTAATCACGGCATTGTTGTCAAGGTGCTTCCAGATGGATTGCTTTATGATCTGCTCCAGAATTTTCCCAGGGATTGATGTCAGACTGACTGGTCTGTAGTTCCCAGGTTCCTCCTTTTTACCCTTTTTGAAGATAGGGACAACGTTAGCCCTCCTCCAGTCATCTGGCACTTCCCCGGTCCTCCATGATTTCTCAAAGAGAATAGACAGCGGTTCTGAGAGTTCTTCTGCCAGTTCCTTTATGACTCTAGGATGCAGTTCATCTGGCCCTGGAGATTTGAACTCATTCAAAGTAATGAGGTGTTCCTTGACCATATGCCTGTCGATCTCAAGCTGCAATCCTGCCCCTTCAGCCTGTACTTCGCCTTTGCCAGGGGGGTCATAGACCCTCTTTTGGGAGAAGACTGAGCCAAAGTAGGAATTGAGCACCTCTGCCTTTTCTTTGTCCTCTGTTATCATTTTGCCATCCTTATTTAATAGCTGAACAACCATTTCTTTCCTCTGCCTTTTACTATGCACGTAGCTGAAGAAAGCCTTTTTGTTGTTTTTAGCATCCCTCGCTAACCTCACCTCGTTCTCCGCTTTAGCCTTCCTGACGCCATCCCTGCAATTCTGTGCTACCTGCCTGTACTCTTCCTTTGTTACTTGGCCTTCTTTCCACTTCCTATATGTGTCCTTTTTTGTTTTCAGGTCATCCCTAAGCTTTTTGTGAAGCCACATTGGCTTCTTCTGTTGTCTTCCACCTTTTCTTCTTGTTGGAATTGTTTGTGATTGTGCCTTGAGAATTTCCTTTTTTAAAAGTTCCCACCCATCTTGGACTCCTTTTCTCGCTAGCATTGCTTGCCATGGGACCTTACTGATCATTGTTCTGAGTTTATTAAAATCAGCTTTCCTAAAATCCAGGGTACGCGTTTGAGTACACTCGGCTTTTGCTTCCCTTAGAACCAAGAACTCAAGTACAACATGGTCGCTTTCCCCCAGAGTTCCTGTAACTGCTACTTTATCCACTAAGTCATCTCTGTTGGTTAGGATCAAGTCAAGGATAGCCGATCCTCTAGTTCCTTCCTCTACTTTCTGTAGGAGGAAGTTATCCGCCACACAAGTCAGGAATTTCCTGGAGGGGCCATGTTTTGCAGAATTTGTCTCCCAACAAATATCGGGGAAATTGAAGTCCCCCATTACTACTACATCATGCTTCCTTAAAACATTGGCTATTTGCTTTTCAAAAGTTTCATCCTTGTCTTCTCCTTGATTGGGTGGCCGGTAGTAGACTCCGACCACCAGGTTCCTTTTATTCTTTGCTCCATTTATTTCAACCCAGATGCTCTCGATGGGGCTACCAAGCTCCTCCTCCTGTATTTCTGTGCAGAGATATGTATTTTTCACATACAGTGCAACCCCGCCTCCCTTTCTGTTCCTCCTGTTCTTTTTGAACAAGTTATATCCTTCAACTGCTGTATTCCAGTCATGAGAGTCATCCCACCAAGTCTCAGTTATACCTATCAAGTCATAATTTCTCTCCTGTATTAAGAGTTCAAGTTCGTTCTGTTTGTTTCCCATACTCTGGGCATTAGTATATAGACATCGAAGACCATGTGCTTCATAGTCTGGCTTTCTTCCTACATGTGTCTGAAGACTATTATTGGGCGCTATCAGAGCTGTTCTCTCCATTGCAGTGCATGCGCCTATGTCCATTGTTACCCCCAACATTACATCTCCCTTCCCCGTAGGATTCAGTTTAAAGCCCTCCTGATGAAGTTCTTCATGCTGTGGCCAAACACATTCTTCCCAGCCTTTGTGAGGTGCAACCCATCCCTAGCCAACAGCCCATCTTCCAGGAAGTATAGCCCGTGGTCCCAGAATCCAAATCTCTCTCGTCGGCACCACCTTCGTAGCCAGTCATTCACCCGGAGTATTTTTCGTTCCCTTTCTATCCCTCTTCTAACTACTGGAAGGATGGATGAGAAAACTATCTGGGCCCCAAAGTTCTTGAGTTTCCTTCCCAAAGCTTCAAAGTCTGATGTGATCTCTTCGTAGCTCCGCTTGGCGGTATCATTTGTTCCCACATGGATGAGAAGAAAGGGATACCTGTCAGTGGGCTTTATGAGTGCAGGCAACCTTTCAGTCACGTCTCTAATCTGTCCTCCCGGGAGACAACATACCTGGCGAGTCCACGGGTCTTCGCGACATACTTGGGTCTCGATCCCACGCAGCAAGGAGTCTCCCACTACTACCACTCTTCTCTTCTTCTTCTTGTAGGCCTGGGTTTCATCGCCTCT
The DNA here is from genome assembly GCF_057233095.1 of Heloderma suspectum. NCBI lineage: Eukaryota > Metazoa > Chordata > Lepidosauria > Squamata > Helodermatidae > Heloderma > Heloderma suspectum. Next base: position 260,562,901 of record NC_139461.1, read on the forward strand.
GTTTGACTGACCTTCAGCCTCTTGCTCACTCTCATGCAGGTTCCCCTGTGATTCTTCCTCTGCAGGCTGTCCTCCAGTCTCATCTGCAAGTACCTGGAATCGGTTCCACAGCTCCACCGCTTCCACTGGTGCAGAGTGACGTCTAGTTCTTCTTCTCCTAACTGTCACCGTTTTCCAAGGAGTATCCTCTACTCCATTTTTCTTCACCTCAGCATTTCCCACTGCCTCATCTTGCTGTTGCTCTTCAAGCTTCTGGTCTGCCCTTTGCTGCTGTAGTTCCCCCATTCTGTCCAAGAACTCTTCGTGTTCTCTTATTCCCCGGAGGGTTGACAGTCGCCGCTCCAGTCCACTTACTTTTTCTTCCAGCAGCGTGATCAACTTGCACATGTTGCAGGTGTAGGTCATGTTGTTCTCAGGCAAGAAAACAAACATTGCACACACCTTGCAGGTCACCACCACTGGAGAGTCTTGTCCTTCCATAGCCTCTTTTCCCTTTTTGTGTCTAGCTTTGTGATTGTTCTAGACTAGCCTGTGCCTGTTCCTCTACTCAGTAGAGGTTAAAAGCAGAGTCCCACTGGTGTGGAAGTGTGTGTTACAAGACAAATAAATGAAAAAAAGTTAGTAAAAAAAATAAAAAAAAATGTTAGGGGCCTCCCCCTTGACCTCCCCTGCCGAACTCCCCTGGCCAACTCCTGTTCGCTCGCTCTGTTCGCTCGCTCTCTGGGAGCTTGCCTGCTTCTGTAGTCCCTGGACCAGCTGGAGCAGCTTGCTCTGCTCTGCTCTGCTCAGCTGGGAGGCGGGAAACAGACTGAAGCTTCCCGCCCAGTCAGCTGCTGGGAGTACTCAGGCCACACCCCTCCAATTCAGTTGGAGCTCTCAGAAGCTCCTGGTGAGCTCACAGCCAGTCAGAAGGATAAAGGGCAGCGCCCTGGGCTTCCTGCAACCCACTTACCTCTTCGCCTCTGTCTCCTTTGTCTCCTTTGTCTCTTCAACCACTGCAACTCCCCTGGCCAACTCCTGTTCGCTCCCCCTGTTCGCTCGCTCTGTTCGCTCGCTCTCTGGGAGCTTGCCTGCTTCTGTAGTCCCTGGACCAGCTGGAGAAGCTTGCTCTGCTCTGCTCTGCTCAGCTGGGAGGCGGGAAACAGACTGAAGCTTCCCGCCCAGTCAGCTTCTGGGAGTACTCAGGCCACACCCCTCCAATTCAGTTGGAGCTCTCAGAAGCTCCTGGTGAGCTCACAGCCAGTCAGAAGAGAAAACTCCCTGGAAAAGACCCTGATGCTGGGCAAGATTGAAGGCAAAAGGAGAAGGGGACGGCAGAGGATGAGATGGCTAGGTAGCATCACTGATGCAATGAATATGAACTTGAGCACACTCTAGGAGAGAGCAGAGGACAGGAAGGCCTGGCGTGCTATGGTCCATGGGGTCGCAAAGAGTTGGACACGACTTAACGACTGAACAACAACAACAAAAGACACACACATCCCCAGCATTTTGCATGGGAGTTTTAAATCTCTTGTCATGTTTTGCTGGTTTTACTGTCTTGTTGTTTCAGTTTTTGCATACTATTTTTATTTTATGGCTACTTGTTGTTGTTGTTATTGTTGTGCTAGCTACCTAATAATAATAATAATGAGGAGGAGGATAGAAATCCAATAAAAAAAGCAAATAAATAAAATCTCTATACATTTTCTGAGACACCTACTCCACTGAACGAAAGAAAACCCAACTGGACTCACAATAGCTTAATTAAGCCAACTTTAGAAGCAGTCAGTTCTTTCCCAGGTTGGTATTTGGAGTAAGAACCCCAGTTGGAGCCAAGTCTCTGCATGAAGAGGAAGGAGGAAGTGACTAACCTCATACCCAGGCTTGTCATCCCCAGTTAGTCCCTTTCTCAAGCAGATGCTTCTAGCCAGGTATTGAAACTGTCCTGGCACAAAGCTAGCCCCAAATCCCCTCTGTCTGACCCTAGCAGCTTTTTATAGGCCAATTCAAACTGAGCAGATTGTTAATTACCCTCATAAATCCCAGGAAACTGTGCCATAGGACTAAAACACTCTGCTTTCCTGGGAAATGGTGCTGTCAAATACTGTAATAAGCTCAAAGTAGCAGCTTGAATTAAAGCTCGGTTGTTCTGTGGCTGGCTAGTGCAATGCCACAGCATGACAGACTGGTTCTGAAGCCAGCCTTCTGGAGAAGCCCTGTTTTTTTAAGAAGAGGGAAGAAAAGAGATAAAGGCCTTCACAAACATATACAAATACACTCCCTTCATTAACAGGGACCTGGAGGAAGATGGAGAGTTTCCTTGGTGCTTTGCTGGAAAGAATGTGGCTTGGTACGGGGAACGATATCAAAGCTAAAATTCGCCATAAGTCATACATATAGTTCACCATGTAGCTCACCATGGCTACATGTTTCTGGTTATGGTTCACAGGCACTTTCACTGTCACACTATCATTCTGACATGCCCAAGCCTGCAGTGAGGGAAAGAAAGTACCACATAAGCCAGCTGCACACAGATGCCTTTTTGTATCAGTGCCAGATAACTTCTGAACTAGAGGAATCAATCACCTAGAGTTTTAGTTGTGAGGGGTACAGTCAATCAGTAGACTCAGAAGCAATGCTGTAGCCAGCCTTGCTTGCTAGGTGGGATTGTGGAGAAATTAATGCTCTTGATTTTTTTTAATGGTTGGGCTATTTATAGAGGTTGTTGTTGTTGTTCAGTCGTTCAGTCGTGTCCGACTCTTCGTGACCCCATGGACCATAGCACGCCAGGCCTTCCTGTCCTGCGCTCTCTCCCGGAGCGTGCTCAAGTTCATATTCATTGCATCCGTGATGCTATCTAGCCATCTCATCCTCTGCCGTCCCCTTCTCCTTTTGCCTTCAGTCTTTCCCAGCATCAGGGTCTTTTCCAGGGAGTTTTCTCTTCGCATTAGGTGGCCAAAATATTGGAGCTTCAGCTTCATTATCTGTCCTTCCAATGAGCACTCAGGGTTGATTTCCTTTAGGATTGACTGATTTGACCTCCTTGCAGTCCAGGGGACTCGTAAGAGTCTTCTCCAGCACCACAGTTCGAAAGCATCAATTCTTCGGCGCTCAGCCTTCCTTATAGTCCAGCTCTCACAGCCATACTTTACTACTGGGAAAACCATAGCTTTGATTAGACGGACCTTTGTCGGCAAGGTGATGTCTCTGCTTCTTAGTATGCTGTCTAGGTTGGCCATAGCTTTCCTCCCAAGGAGCAAGCGTCTTTTAATTTCATGGCTACAGTCACCGTCTGTGAATCTGTCACTGCTGTCACTGCTTCCATTTCTTCCCCTTCTATATGCCAGGAAGTGATGGGGCCAGATGCCATGATCTTCGTTTTTTTAATGTTGAGTTTCAAACCAGCTTTTGCACTCTCCTCTTTCACCCTCAACAAGAGGCTCTTTAGATCCTCTTCGCTTTCTGCCATTAGGGTGGTATCGTCTGCATATCGGAGGTTGTTGATAATTCTCCCAGCAATCTTAATTCCGACCTCTGATTCATCCAACCCGGCATTTCTCATGATGTACTCTGCATATAAGTTAAATAAGCAGGGTGACAATATGCAGCCTTGTCGTACTCCTTTCCCAATTTTGAACCAATTGGTTGTTCCATGTCTGGTTCTTACTGTTGCTTCTTGACCCTCGTACAGGTTTCTCAGGAGACAGGTAAGGTGGTCTGGTTGGTACTCCCATCACTTTAAGAATTTGCCACAGTTTGTTGTGATCCACACAATCAAAGGCTTTAGCGTAGTCAATGAAGCAGAAATAGACGTTTTTCTGGAATTCTCTTGCTTTCTCCATGATGCAGTGAATGTTGGCAATTTGATCTCTAGTTCCTCTGCCTCTTCTAAACCCAGCTTGTACTTCCGGTAGTTCTCGGTTCGCATACTGCTGAAGCCTAGCTTGTAGGATTTTGAGCATCACCTTGCTGGCATGTGAAATGAGCGCAATTGTGCGGTAGTTTGAACACTCTTTGGCGTTGCCCTTCTTTGGAATTGGAATGTAAACTGACCTTTTCCAGTCTTGTGGCCACTGTTGAGTGTTCCAGATTTGTTGGCATATTGAATGCAGCACTTTAACAGCATCAGCTTTTAGGATTTTAAATAGCTCGGCTGGAATACTGTCATCTCCGCTAGCTTTGTTGTTACTAATGCTTCCTAAGGCCCACTTGACTTCACTCTCGAGGATGTCCGGCTCAAGTTCAGTGACCGCACTATCATGGCTATTAGGGACATTCAGATCTTTCCTGTATAGTTCTTCTGTGTATTCTTGCCACCTCTTCTGAATCTCATCTGCTTCTGTTAGGTCCCTGCCTTCTTTGTCCTTTATCATGCCCGTCTTTGCACAAAACGTTCCCTTGAGATCTCCAATTTTCTTGAAGAGATCTCTAGTCTTTCCCATTCTGTTGTTTTCCTCGATTTCTTTGCATTGTTCATTTAAGAAGGCCTTCTTGTCTCTCCTTGCTATTCTCTGGAACTCTGCATTCAGTTGGGTATGTCTTCCCTTTTCTCCCTTGCTTTTCGCTTCCCTTCTTTCCTCAGCTACTTGTAAAGCCTCATCAGACAGCCACTTGGCTTTCTTGCATTTCTTTTTCTTTGGGATGGATTGAGTTGCTGCCTCCTGAACAATGTTACGGACCTCCGTCCATAGTTCCTCAGGCACTCTGTCTATCAGGTCTAATCCCTGAAATCTATTCCTCACCTCCACTGTATATTCAGAAGGGATATGATTTAGGTCATACCTGAACGGTTTAGTGATTTTCCCTACGTTCTTCAATTTAAGACGAAATTTTGCAAGAAGCAGCTCATGATCTGAGCCACAGTCAGCTCCAGGTCTTGTTTTGACTGACTGTATGGAGCTTCTCCATCTTTGGCTGCAAAGGACATAATCAATCTGATTTCGATATTGACCATCTGGTGATGTCCATGTGTAGAGTCGCCTCTTGTGCTGTTGGAAAAGAGTGTTTGCTATGATCAGCATGTTCTCTTGGCAAAACTCTATTAGCTTTTGTCCTGCTTCATTTTGTACACCAAGGCCATGCCTGCCTGTTATCCCGGTGATTTCTTGACTTCCTACTTTAGCATTCCAATCCCCTAGGATGAAGAGGACATCTTTTTTTGGTGTTATTTCTAGAAGGTGTTGTAGGTCTTCATAGAACCGATCAACCTCAGCTTCTTCGGCCTCCGTGGTTGGGGCATAGACTTGAATTACTGTGATGTTGAATGGTTTGCCTTGGATTCGTACTGAGATCATTTTATCATTTTTAAGATTGTACCCCAGTACTGCTTTTCCCACCCTTTTGTTGACTATGAGTGCTACTCCATTTCTTCTAAGGGATTCTTGCCCACAATAGTAGATATGATAGTCACCTGAATTAAATTCGCCCATGCCTGTCCATTTTAGTTCGCTGATTCCCAAGATGTCGATGTTCAATCTTGCCATCTCATGTTTGACCACCTCCAGCTTACCTTGATTCATTGATCTGACATTCCAGGTTCCTAAACAATATTGTTCTTTACAGCATCGGATTTTCTTTTCACCACCAGACACATCCACAGCTGAGTGTCCTTTCGGGTTTGGCCCAGCCGCTTCACTCTTTCTGGCACTACTTGGAAATACCCTCTGCTCTTCCCCAGTAGCATATTGGACACCTTCCGACCTGAGGGGCTCATCTTCCGGCGTCATATCTTTTAGCCTTGTGCTACGTTCCATGGGGTTTTCTTGGCAAGAATACTGGAGTGGGTTGCCATTTCCTTCTCCAGTGGACCACATTTTGTCAGAACTCTCTGCCATGACCTGTCCATCTTGGGTGGCCCTGCACGGCATAGCTTATGGCTTCACTGAGTTACGCAAGCCCCTTCGCCACAACAAGGCAGTGATCCATGAAGGGGATTTATAGAGGTACATAGGGACAAAGGAAGCTGCCTTGAACTGAGTCAGAGCATTGGTCTATCTAGCTCTGTGTAATCAACACAGACTGGCAGTAGCTCTCCAGGATTTCAGACAGGATTCTTTCCTAGCCCTACCTGGAGAAGCTGGGGATTGAACCAGGAAGCTTCTGCATATATTACTTACACACACACACACACACACACACACACACTCGACCCTTGAGATCTTCTGAGGAGGCCTTATTGGTCATTCTGTGGCCAATGTAATATCGCCATGGAGAGGCACTTAAGTAGGCCTTCTCTGTGGTGGCACCCACTCTTTGGAATACTCTCCCACATGTAGTCTGAGAGGCAGAAACTATGGCTAGTTTTAAACTCCTCTTAAAAACACACTTGTTCACGCAGGTTTTCCCTGACCTTTGAGGGAAACTGCTGCTACCCGGTTTTATTGTTTTTCGTGCTGTAATGTTGTAAATTGTGTATTATTTTTATCTTGTTTTTATCTTGTTATATTGTATTTTATTGTGAATTGCTTTGAGATTGTAATATATTAAATGGTACAGAAGTTAAATCAATAAATAAATGCAAAGGACGTACTCTAAAACTGAGCTATGTGTGGCTGTAGTAGAGGAAAAGGTGGTGACTTTTTCATCCAGGATATTTCTTTTTTTCTTGGTTGAACATTACAGCAGCACTGAACCAGGAGGGTGGCAAACCTCCTCAATGAGCCTTTTGTCTACACTTCATATAGTTTAGAATTTCATTCAATCCATCCATGTTCATAGATCGGTATGCATGTCAAACCAAAGACCAACAAAATGACTGAGCTTAAAAAGTAATCATGACTGCTGAACTAATATTGGCCCATGAATGCATGTTAAAATCAGGGCATTAATGTTGCTGTGCTTGGCAAGAGAAATAAGGCAGTTTTCAATTGCCATATTTTCATACCCAAATGTCTACGCATCAGTTAAAGATGCCAAAATGACTGTTCCTCACTTTCATATTTCCAGGCTCATTTATGTGGGAAGGTAGGTGGAGAATTTCAGGGACATTTTTATGTGAGGAATATTTTCCCTAAAGCATCAGTTGCTAGCTATCATTATATACAAGAAGTTGGCAAAAAGAGACTATTGATGTGACATGAGATAGTCTGGCAGCTCTCAGGTTCTTGTGACATCCTGTTTCATGTCAGGATGAAAATAAATGTTGAAATGTCAGAATTTCCAGCAGGTCAGAAATTCCATTTTCCAAGCAGCATGGGTTCTAGCATCCCTGACAGCTCCAACTGTGTCTATCTCAGCAAAAGAGTGCCAGAAAATAAGATGCCAGGTTGATTTTCCTGTTCCATAATCCAAAGGAATAGGAATCACTCTCTGCTTGTGTATCATATAGAAAAACATATTAATTAATTAATTAATTAATTAGCTTTATATCCTACCTTTCCACCAAAATATTGTTGCTCTAAGCAGATAACAGTAATAAAGCCAAAATTAAAACAAACATAATTAAAACAACCATAAAAACAAATAAAAGCACAATTAAAAACACAATGCTAAAAGAAATAAACAGCATCCAACTCAATGGAACCCAGTTCAACCCAATTCAGTAACAGACCAACTTACCTGTCAAAGGCCTGCCTGAATAAAATCATCTTTGCCTGCTGGTGTGATGACAACAGAGAGGGAGCCAATCAAGCCTCCCTTGGCAGGTTTTCAGAGCTGGGAGCAGCCGCAGAGGAGGCCTTCTCTCACGTCCCCACCAAACATGACTCCAGTGGTGGTGGGACCAAGAGCAGGACCTTCCTGGAAGATCATAATAGTGGGGCAGGCTCATATGGGAGAAAGCTGTCTTTAGATAACCTGGTCCCAAGGTATATAGGACTTTATAGGTAATAACCAGCACTGCGAATTGCGTCTGGAAAAATCTTGAGGTCAGAGAGGTATGCAGTGCATGTATTCCTGAATTCTGCCTAGAGTTGCTACTTGAAATTTCACCTAAAGTTAAATTTTGAGGGTTCCTCAAGTGAATATTAGAGGGAAACACAGTGATTTCAGTAATTCTAGCCAAATCTTTCAGAAACGTTTAAAACATCTCTAGGTTGTCACTGGGTTTTGCCTGAACCAACATTCAAACAAATTTGGAGGTTCATCTTCAGGTGAAACATTTGAGGGATGTCAAGGGAAACCAACAGGATTTTTGGTAACACAAGTAGAATTTAGTATGGCGAGGAAAGGGAGTAAGGATTCACACAGTCCTAAAACAATTTCTGCCCTAGGTTTGTGTAACAACAACAACACACACACACACACACACACACACACACTACAGGTATTGCTAAGGACATATGAAGAGTCCTCCTGGATTAGATCAAAGATCCATCCAGCCCTTTATCCTGTTTTTCACAGTGCGCAGCCAGATGTGTCTGGAAACTCCACAACAGAGAATTAAGTCTGGAGATTCATAGGTAATAGCCAGTGATAGACCTGTCCTCGATAAATTCCAGCCTTGCTTTTAAAGCTATCTAAGCTAATGGCCATCGCTAAAGGTGCATTCCTATGGATGTCTAGACAGAAACAAGTCCTACAGCTCCCAGCAATCCCCAGCTAGCATGCATAGGTTTGCACCCTAAATTTTGTAGCAGTAAATCCCATAAATTAATTAGAGGTTGTATGAAGAAATGCTTTATTTTGTCTGTGCTGAATCTTCTTCCAGTCAATTTCATTGGATAACCCTGAGTCCTAATATTAGGCGGTGGGGGGGGGGGGTGACCCTTACTCCACAGCATGCATTATTTTATGTACCTTTGTCACATTCCCCCTTAATAATCTCCCCCCCCCCGCAACCTAGTCAAATGCATTACCCTTTCCTCATAAGAAATATGGAGTGATAAACTCCATTAGTGCTGGTATCCATATGTTCCACAGAGCCACACTCAGAAAGCAAAGAGTTATAGAGCCCTCTAAGAGCAGATGGCAGAGAGTCATCCCAGAGGTAGGAAAGTACATCTTCAAGGAAATCCCAGGGTGATTGGAAGTGGGGGTGGGGGACCACAAACACTGCAGGAATTACCAGCAGGAGCAGGGGTGGGTGGGAATTGCAGCACTGAGGACTGCATGGCGATGGCAGTGGTGCCATGGTTTTCTTGACAGCAGCCAGTGGTTATGGGGCCATCGGTCGTACAACACGTCTTTGGGGCCAGCTTGGGGTCAGGGCTGCAGACATCTGTTTTATAGCCTTGACAAGTTCCTCTCAACTTATGGCCTTGTCTGTCCAGATATTTCACAGTCAATAATGGTTTCATTAAGAACAGTGTAGCTATATTCTGATGAAAATGTAGTGTCTTTTTTATAGGACACTAGAATATTGAATAGGACATTGAATAGAGAATTTCCAATGGAAAACAGTTGATACACAGGAGGCTGCCAATCTTCAAAGCCCTTCTATATGAAGTAATTTGCTAGTATAAAATGTCAACATTTTCTGGCTTCACCTATATCAAATATTTGTAAACTGAAATTTTCTACAAATAGGGAAGGGCAGATTTCTACTTATGGCCAGCTCAAATTGCAGATCACAAGCTGGAACAGGAGTAGATCTACTGGATCACCAGGCACAGGGCACTGCCTCTCTGAGATTCTTGTGGATAAGTGGTTTCTCTTTTTGCTTAGTTGTTGCCTTCTCAGAATGGCCCTTAATCAGGGAATTTCTGTCTATGATTAATTAGCTGCCTTGCTACAACTAATTATCAGTCAAGAAGGTGCTAAGAGCCAATCCCAGGAAGCTTGATAGGAAAATGTGAAAATAGCATGTTAGTAACCTTGTATATTGCTAAATAAGTACCAAATGCTTAGGGGTAATTAGAATCCTAGATGGATTCCATGACTATTCCAAAGGAGACAGTCAAGCAATTTGCAAACTGCTGTAAAGCAAGAGGAATTCCACTTTTGAGGTTGAGAGGTAAAGTTCTAGGAAAACACACACACAAATACACACACACACACACACAAGAACAGGATGCCATAAGGATGCTTGCACAACTTCCTTATACAAATCATTTCAAAATTCTTCTCCCTCCTTCCAAGGCTTTTCTTTATAAGTTTAATGCAGTGTAGTTTCGAGATGGAGTGAAATAATTTGTCTTTTTTTTTTCCTTTCTGAAGAGCTAAGTGATGATCCTCAGGCTGCCTGTGACAAAGGCTCCTCTATGGCATTCAATTCCATTTCAGGAGATAGGGATCAGCCCATCCGAAGATAGTCCTATCTTAAATGTAAAAATAGAAACTAATTCCACAAATGTCCTAAATGCCTGTGTATTTCCCCTCTCCTAGCTAGAGAAGGCAGCTACAATGTCAAGTGGCCCAGCAATGCAATAAAATGCTCATACCTCTGATAGATCTGCTACAGTGTCTGCAACGCTTTTCTCAGCCATGATTTGCGATTCAGCCAAAATGACTCCTTAATCTCTCAAATACCCCACTGAGGCAGACAGGATGAGAACAGGTAGAGGCCTACTTAATTTCCCTATTTATTAGATCACTGCTCATCAGGGATGGGTCTAAGTCCCTTGAGATGTCTGATAGTGCCGATTCTGAATCAGAGTCGGAGCAGCAGCTAGATCAGAGGCCAGGGGAGGGACCCTCCCTAGTGACCCAAAATGCTGGAAGAGAGTCTTCCCAAGATCTTGACCAATAGATGGCCCAGACTGAGTCCCTGCCCCCTCCCTTCACTGTGAGAACACAAGTTCCCAAGGAAGAGGGAGTGGGGCATGACTGAAGAGATGCTAGGGCACAATCAAAGCAAAGCAGAAAACATTAGGGGCAGGGCTCAGATGCTCCACCTGGATAGACACTTTTGGGAGCCAATGTAGGAGGGAGCCACCCTAAGGGAGGGGCTTCACTGTGAAGCTAGCTTGGCCAGGAGGTTCATACCCCAAAGTGGCAGCAACTTTCTCTCCCTCTGGTTCATCTCCTCTGTTTAGAGATTGTTGATTAGAGCCTGGAGGCAGCCTGAGAGTTTTCCTTGAATCTGCATTTGTAAAGTTGTATTAGCCTGAATCTTTGTCTATTGTGGTGTTGATTGCAAAGGGAAAGGACAATCCAGTTTTGACACTACTGGACAAGGGCATAAAACATATTCACCTCAATGCCCAAAGATGCTCATGAATGGATGTGCTGTTTCACTATCCCTGGGACTCAGCACACATTGGACACATCATAGTAAAGCCTGTCTAGGTTATCAGAACATGCCACACGAGTTGGATTCATAACCAGATAACTACCTAGAATGGCCACTTATGCATAGCCCCAAAAGAAGAAATGCATCACAGATTTTTATAAAGTTTGCATATGCTAATGTATATGTATTGATGCAAATTTAGAGATAATAACTATAATTTAAATAGAAATAGAAATGCAATACATCTCACCACCTTGGGAAGACTGTTACCAGGTGACCAGTATGTCTGCTCAGTCTGCTGTCCAGGTGCTAACTGTTAGCAGGCACACAGGTCACCTGGTCACAGTCTTCCCCATTGGGGTGAGAGGCACTGATTTCTATTTCAGTTACAGCATTTATTTCTAAATTTTCATCTATAAATATAAATTAGCATATGCAGTCTCTTTCCCCTTTTATAAGCCTTTTTTGGTGGCATGTAAGTGGCCACCCTCAAAGTAAGCAGTCTCTGGCCTGGTTCGCATTGGTTAAACAAGCCGTTTGCTTAATCACCCATCTGGGTGCACCTTGCTGTGTGGTCCAAACCTGGGCAGTATGGCTTGTTGGAGAGGGAAACAGCCCTCACATTTTTCCCTCCAGCAAGCCATGCCACCCAGGTTTAGACAACATGACAAGCCATGCTGGGGCGGTGATAAGCAAATGGCGCCCAGCATGTACCACGGCTTAGACAAGCCACCATGGCTTGTTTAACCTATGGTGATTCTGCAGACTGGCCCTCTGATTCCTTCTCGGAGGAGAGGATGTTTGGCTTTCAGCGAACAAGCTTGTGATACCCAAATTATACTGTCTCCAGATGGGATTGTCTTTTCTTTATGTTCCAATTCATTCTGGCTTTTACTATGCCCAAACAGGTGACACTGCTCTGGGTCCACCAGGATTTTTGTCTTTAAGAATAACAGTATTTTCCTCTTCCTTCCTTCCTTTCTGTTTTTTTTGAAGAAGTATTTCCCTAAAGCTTTTGGCTCTGCCAGCATTTTTGAATGAAGAAAAGTATGCTCAATTATAGTGGATTATTCAGATTTATTTACAGTTTGTAGTTTTTAGGGGGGAGGAATAAAAAATGAATGCTCCACTTCAGAATTAATTTTCTAAATCTTTCCACCTGCTGTGTCCTCCATTTCAGCAAAATGCAGCCACCTGCTTTTCTGTGTAACTCACAGGGTTCACTGTGTGAAGAGTTCTCACAGTTCAGCTGCCCTATGCAGTGTCTAGACTTACTTGTTTACTGGTTTCTGTTCTGTGTACAGGGCAAGTCACATATTCCACATTCATTTACTATAAACAGCTGCTTATATTGGATAAGATTTGGTAGTCATTTGTCATGGATGATAATACATGAGGCTCTTTATATTCTCAGCTATCACCAGACTACATGAATGTGCATCAAAATGCCCAGTAGAAAAGGAGGGTATTATATATTCCTTTTCACAGCCTGAACCCTTGTACAGATTTAAGTAAATCCCATAGAGTTTAATGGGTCTTACTCCAAGCAAGGTTGCATAAGACTGTAGCCTTACAACCTTTTCTTATACCGAGTTAGATTCAGTTAAGCCCATTTTTTTCAATGGGCTTAGATAACCTAACCCTGCATTGGATCAGGGTGTAATTCTGGTATATCCTTCTGAAAGCCATGGCTCATTTTGAACAGTTTACATTATTGAGACTTGACCCTTTGGGTTTCTAGTAGCTTAGATTCAGTCCTCAGAGATATTGGGTTCCTTACCACTTGAACAACCATACCTGCTATGAAATAACCTGGGTGACCTTGGCCCAGTCACCATCTGTCAGCCTCACCTACCTCACAGGGTCGTTGTGAGGATAAAGGGGTAGAAAATGTGTACTGTTCTGAGTTCCTTGGATGAATAGCAGGATATAAATGTAATAAATAGAATATTTAGATACAATGTGGGAAACTAATGTCTCATGAGCTTTTTACAGTGAAACAGACCCCGACCCACCCACCCCAGTGCCACATATTACAATAAACAAACATTTTCTTGACACAAATTAGAAAGGACTGTAGAGAAGGGACATAAAGTTATGGGTGACATCAATTAACCTCACATAGACTGGTCATGAGTTCAGATAATGACAAAGAGGTAAAATTGCTAGATACCCTGAACAACTGTGCCCTAGAACTGCTCAGAGCAATGGTGGCCCAGGATGTAATCCTAAGGGCTTCTTCACACAGAGCTTTTATCCTGCAATTGAGATTGCTCACTCACGGAAGTTTGCGGGTCCTTTAGATGACGTCGTCAACCTCCACACTAAATGACCCTTATTCCGTTTTTTAAAAGATCGGAGATAATAAGTTATCCAATTACAGCGCTTGAGTTCCACTTGAGTTCCCTCATGAAAAATGAAAAGCCGCAATAAGAGGAGCTAGACCAATGAAACATATGGAAGACTCAGATAAGGGGGGAAAGGAGGGGAAAGGAAGCCTGTGTAAAGGGAGTCTGTCCTGCATTTAAAACGGAAGCAAACAGCCACATTTTAAACATGGGATTTCAGGCTGGTGTAGAGATTCTCTAAGTGACCACTGTGCTACCAGATTCAATGTATGAGTAAGTGGATAATTGACAAGGAAGTTCAACACAGTCACACTTGACTTTAAAAAAGGAAACTTCAAAGGTGATGGGGATTGGTAAAAAGGAGGTTAAAGGGGGAAGTCCAGGGGGTCAAATCTCTCTAGAATGCTTGGAGGTTTTTAAAAGCTGAAATTATAAAAGCTGAACTAGAGTATATACTGCAGATCAAGAAAGGTACCACCAACTCCAAGAGGATGTCAGTGTGATTGACAAGCAGAGTCAAGGAAGCAGTTAGAGGCAAGAAGGCTTCCTTCATAAAATGGAAGTCTTACCCGAGTGAGAACATGTAAGGACACAAAAACTGGCAAAAGAAATGCAAGCAGACAATGGAGGATACAAAAGAAGAATTTGAAGAGCATATTGCTAAAAACATTAAGACCAGAAATTAAAAAAATCCTTAAATATGTCAGAAGCAGGAAACTTGCATTTGGAGTTAATGGACAACAAGGGAGTTAAAGGTGTATTAAAAGGAGGATAAGAAGATTGCAGAGAAGCAGAATTAATTATTTGTGTCTGCCCTCATGGCAGAAAATGTAGGGCAGCTACCTGTGCCTGAACTGACATTTTCAGGAGGGGAGTCTAAAGGACTGTGAGAAATAGTATAGACAAGAGATGATTTTTGGCTTTATCAACAAATTAAAAATTAACAGGTCACCAGGGATGCTTCGAGATGAGGTTTTTATTGTGAAATTGCTCTGCCTCATTCACAGAATTTTATGAGGGGCCCAGACAATGTGAAGTCCCATTTGTAACCCTCCCATGTTTTCCCACTGATTCTTTTGTCTTTTTTTCTTTCCACAAATAAATTAGTTAAGGAGAGAAAGACAGAATAGCTGCACCTTTCCTTATGATTGGTAGCACTAGGAGCTGTCCATTCAGAATCATCCGAGATCCAGATACCGTAAAGAACTCAAATGTGAACATCTTGATGTTCTAACAAAAATATGTAACTTGTCCCAGAGTTTGGCCTCCCTATCTGAGAATTGGAAAGTGGCCAAGGTAACATCATTTTTAAACAAGGACTCAGGGTGTAGGAAATTACAGGCCAGTTAGTTTAATGTGTGTTCTGGGTAAATATAGAATTATCAAGAATACAGAAGGACCGGTCCTGCTGAAGAAGAATCAACATGTCTTCTGCAAAGGTAAGTCTCCTCTCACTGAACTTTTAGAGTTCTTTGAAAGTGCCAACAAGCATGTGGAGAAGCATAATCTGGCATAGGTACTTGGACTTTCAAAAAGGTTTTAAAGTCCCTCACCAATGGCTGTTGAGCAAACTTAGCAGTCATGGGATAAGAGGACAAAAAGAAGGTAAGTTGTTAAGAACAGGAAGCAGTGTAAGAATAAATGGACAGTTCTCACAATGGAGGTATGTTAGAAGTGGGGTCCCTAAGGATCAGTACTAGGACCTGTGCTTTTTAATTTGTTCATAAATGATCTGGAGTTAGGAGACAGGAGCGAGTTGGTCAGGTTTATGGATGACACTAAAAACAACAATGGATTGTGAAGAGTTCCAAAAAGATCTCTTGGTGAATGGACACTGAGATGGCAAGTGGGGTTCAATGTAAGTATCTAGTTTAAGCAAGCAGGGCAGGGACATGATAGCAACATATGAAATTATGTATGGTGTGGAAAAGGTGGATAGAGATAAGTTTTTTCCCCTCTCTAAAAAATACCAGAACCCAGGATAATTTGATGAAGCTGAATGGTGGGAGATTCCGGACAGACAACAGGAAGTACTGTGCACAACACAGCAGCGTTGTGCATACTTAAGCTATGGAATTCACTACCACAAGCTGTAGTGATGGCTACCAGCTTAAATGGCTTTAAAGGGGGATCAGACAAATTCAGGAAGGATATGTCTATCAGTAGCTACTGGTCTTGAGAGCTGTATCTACCTCCAGGATCAGGATCACCATGCCTCTGAATACCAATTTTTAGGGAACAAAAGCAGGAGAGGGCTATTGCTGTCATGTCCTGCTTGCAAACTTCCGATACACATCTGGTTGGCCATTGTGGGAAACAGGTTGTTGGACTAGATAAACCTTTGGTTTGATTCAGCAAGGCTCTTGGTATGTTCTTAGGTAGAGCACATGCTTTGCATGCAGGAGGCTCTGCATTCAATCTAGGGTAAACACTTGTCTATTGCCAAAAAAGACAAAATGCATCATACACACCCCCAAGAAGACACCAATGTGCATAGCATTTGCATATGTTAATGTATATGTATAATTGCAAATTTAGAAATAACTATAATTTAAACAGAAATACAATATATCTCACCATAGTGAGGAAGACTGACCAGGTGACTTCTGTGATGTCTCAGTGTGCTGTCCAGGAGCTAACTCTTGAAGGACAACTTCAAGGCTTTCTCTTCTCATGTTTCTTCAGCTTTAATTCAAACATGGACTGGACAGCCCACCAAGTATGGGTGACCGGCCAGATGGGCGATTAATAAATTTAATAAATAAATAAATAAATAAAGTAGAGGACATCTTCAAATAGAGGACTGTCCTCTGTAAAGTAGGACACCTGGCCATCCTAGTTCAGTCCCTGACATCTCCAGTTGGGCTGGGATAGACTTCTGCCTGAAACCATGGAGACCCTGCAGTCAGTGTAGACAATACTGAACTGGATGACCCAGCAGTTTGCCTTGGTACAAGCCAACTTCCTATGTTCTGAAGTAGGAAAAAAAAAAAAGCCTGAAAAAGTAAAGTGGAAAGAATACCTGGGGTCACCAGCCCGAGCATTTTATGGTTCTGTTGTATCCTGCACTGACAGGCATAGTACAGAGATACATTAAGAGATCATACTAGTTGATATGAAAACCAATAAACTTGGTTCAATAAGAAGGGAAGCTTTACCTATACTTGTTTTCATGAACCAGCTGGAAATGAGCCAGTAGACACTTCAAAGTGAAAGCTTATGGATCCAAACACTGAGTACATTAAAGGATGAAATGCCAATCTGAAAGGGCTTTAGCTTTGGTTTCTAGTCACCTGATAGAAACACTGGAGGAAATCACATTAAAATACTAGTTAGTGTACAGCTAATGGCACACCTAATTTAAAAAGCCTTCTGTCAATAACATAGCATCCTCTGATTTTCCTCTGCAGAGCTATTTACTATGGATTTCAGAGGAGGACATGAACTCAAGCTGATTTCTTCTCCTACCACTACAGATTATGCATATATGAAATTAATCTAGAAAAATGACGGCACCTTGGTTCTGCCCTCAGAATTACCAGTGTGGATTATAGACTAATGTGTTTGTTATATATCTGGGGACAGCATTTTTAAACATTTCCTGGGAT
Organism: Heloderma suspectum; assembly: GCF_057233095.1. Classification (NCBI taxonomy): domain Eukaryota; kingdom Metazoa; phylum Chordata; class Lepidosauria; order Squamata; family Helodermatidae; genus Heloderma; species Heloderma suspectum. Next base: position 260,579,949 of record NC_139461.1, read on the forward strand.
ACTAAAACCCTAGATCCTTTCACATGTACTGCTGTCAAGCCAGATGTCCCCCATCCTATATTTGTGCATCCAATTTACTCTGCCTAAATGCAGAGCATTACATTTATCTCTGTTGAAATTCATTGCATTAGATTTGGCCCTGTTCTCCATCCTGTCAAAATCATCTTGAATTCTGTTTTGTTCTTCTGAGGGCCAAACTACATATACTGCTAATCTTGTAGGTGTAGCTGAGCCTGATATTCCCCTTTACTCCAATGTAACTGAGTGCGGTCCTGATTCATATTTGGACCACTGCACTCCAGGTTGTTGTTGTTGTTATTCAGTCGTTAAGTCGTGTCCGACTCTTCGTGACCCCATGGACCGTAGCAAGCCAGGCCTTCCTGTCCTGCGCTCTCTCCCAGAGTGTGCTCAAGTCCATATTCATTGCATAGGTGATGCTATCTAGCCATCTCATCCTCTGCCATCCCCTTCTCCTTTTGCCTTCAATCTTGCCCAGCATCAGGGTCTTTTCCAGAGAGTTTTCTCCTCGCATTAGGTGGCCAAAATATTTGAGTTTCAGCTTCAGTATCTGTCCTTCCAATGAGCACTCAGGGTTGATTTCCTTTAGGATGGAATGATTTGACCTCCTTGCAGTCCAGGGGACTCGTAAGCGTCTTCTCCAGCACCACAGTTCGAAAGCATCAATTCTTCGGCACTCAGCCTTCCTGATAGTCCAGCTCTCACAGCCATACGTCGCTACTGGGAAAACCATAGCTTTGATTATATGAACCTTTGTCAGCAAGGTGATGTCTCTGCTTCTTACTATGCTGTCTAGGTGTGCCATAGCTTTCCTCCCAAGGAGCAAGCATCTTTTAATTTCATGGCTACAGTCACCATCTGAGGTGATCTTGGAGCCCAAGAAAATAAAATCTGTCACTCCTTCCATTTCTTCCCCTTCTATATGCCAGGAAGTGATGGGGCCAGATGCCATGATCTTGGTTTTTTTTAATGTTGAGTTGCAAACCAGCTTCTGCACTCTCCACTTTCACCCTCAACAAGAGGCTCTTTAGATCCTCTTCGCTTTCTGCCATTAGGGTGGTATCGTCTGCATATCTGAGGTTGTTGATAATTCTCCCAGCAATCTTAATTCCGACCTGTGATTCATCCAACCCAGCGTTTCTCATGATGTACTCGGCATATAAATTAAATAAGCAAGGCGACAATATACAGCCTTGTCGTACTCCTTCCCCAATTTTGAACCAATCGGTTGTTCCATGTCCGGTTCTTACTGTTGCTTCTTGACTCTCGTACAGGTTTCTCAGGAGACAGGTAAGGTGGTCTGGTACTCCCATCTCTTTAAGAATTTGCCACAGTTTGTTGTGAGCCACACAATCAAAGGCTTTAGCATAGTCAATGAAGCAGCAATAGATATTTTTCTGGAATTCTCTTGCTTTCTCCATGATCCAGTGAATGTTGGCGATTTGACCTCTAGTTCCTCTGCCTCTTCGAAACCCCGCTTGTACTTCCGGTAGTTCTTGGTTCACATACTGATGAAGCCTAGCTTGTAGGATTTTGAGCATCACCTTGCTGGCATGTGAAATGAGCGCAATTGTGCAGTAGTTTGAACACTCTTTGGCGTTGCCCTTCTTTGCAATTGGAATGTAAACTGACCTTTTCCAGTCTTGTGGCCACTGTTGAGTGTTCCAAATTGGTTGGCATATTGAGTGCAGCACTTTAACAGCATCATCTTTTAGGATTTTAAATAGCTCAGCTGGAATACTGTCATCTCCACTAGCTTTGTTGTTACTAATGCTTCCTAAGGCACACTTGACTTCACTCTCGAGGATGTCCGGCTCAAGTTCAGTGACCGCACTATCATGGCTATCAGGGACATTCAGATCTTTCCTGTATAGTTCTTCTGTGTATTCTTTCCACCTCTTCTTAATCTCCTCTGCTTCTGTTAGGTCCCTGCCTTCTTTGTCCTTTATCATGCCCGTCTTTGCACAAAACGTTCCCTTGAGATCTCCGGTTTTCTTGAAGAGATCTCTAGTCTTTCCCATTCTATTGTTTTCCTCGATTTCTTTGCATTGTTCATTTAAGAAGGCCTTCTTGTCTCTCCTTGCTATTCTCTGGAAGTCTGCATTCAGTTGGGTATATCTTCCCCTTTCTCCCTTGCTTTTCACTTCCCTTCTTTCCTCAGCTACTTGTCAAGCCTCATCAGACAGCCACTTTGCTTTCTTGCATTTCTTTTTCTTTGGGATGGATTGAGTTGCTGCCTCCTGAACAATGTTACGGACCTCCGTCCATAGTTCCTCAGGCACTCTGTCTATCAGGTCTAATCCCTGAAACCTATTCCTCACCTCCACTGTATATTCATAAGGGATATGATTTAGGTTATACCTGAATGGTTTAGTGGTTTTCCCTATATTCTTCAATTTAAGCCAAAATTTTGTGATAAGAAGCTCATGATCTGAGCCACAGTTAGCTCCAGGTCTTGTTTTTACTGACTGTATAGAGCTTCTCCATCTTTGGCCGCAAAGGACATAATCAATCTGATTTCGATATTGACCATCTGGTGATGTCCATGTGTAGAGTTGCCTCTTGTGCTGTTGGAAAAGAGTGTTTGCTATGATCAGCGTGTTCTCTCGGCAAAACTCTATTAGCCCTTGTCCTGCTTCATTTTGTACACCAAGGCCATGCTTGCCTGTTACCCGGTGATTTCTTGACTTCCTACTTTAGCATTCCAATCCCCTATGATGAAGAGGACATCTGTTTTTGGTGCGAGTTCTAGAAGGTGTTGTATGTCTTCAAAGAACCGATCAACCTAGCTTCTTCGGCCTCAGTGGTTGGGGCATAGACTTGAATTACTGTGATGTTGAATGGTTTGCCTTGGATTCATACTGAGATCATTCTATCGTTTTTGAGATTGTACCCCAGTACTGCTTTTCCCACCTTTTTGTTGACTATGAGTGCTACTCCATTTCTTCTAAGGGATTCTTGCCCACAGTAGTAGATATAATGGTCACCTGAATTAAATTCGCCCATGCCTGTCCATTTTAGTTCGCTGATTCCCAAGATGTCGATGTTCAATCTTGCCATCTCATGTTTGACCACCTCCAGCTTACCTTGATTCATTGATCTTACATTCCAGGTTCCTAAACAATATTGTTCTTTACAGCATCAGATTTTCTTTTCACCACCAGACACATCCACAGCTGAGTGTCCTTTCGGCTTTGGCCCAGCCGCTTCACTCTTTCTGGCGCTACTTGGAAATTCCCTCTGCTCTTCCCCAGTAGTATATTGGACACCTTCTGATCTGAGGGGCGCATCTTCTGGCGTCATATCTCTTAGCCTTGTGATACCTTCCATGGCGTTTTCTTGGCAAGAATACTGGAGTGGGTTGCCATTTCCTTCTCCAGAGGACCACGTTTTGTCAGAACTCTCCGCCATGACCTGTCCATCTTGGGTGGCCCTGCACAGCATAGCTTATGGCTTCACTGAGTTATGCAAGCCCTTTCGCCACAACAAGGCAGTGATCCATGAAGGGGAACTCCAGAAAGGCGGGATTAAACCTTCCCCACACACCTGTTTTTCCCTGAAATTCCATCACACCTTCAGGGGGTTAACACATACACACACACAGGTGGGGAGGAAGAGTTAATCCTTCCCTCCCAGAATGTGCTGGTCCTGATTCAAATCAGGATAGTGCACAGTTACACTGGAGTAAAGAAAACTATTGGCAGAACAGGTAGTTTGGCCCTAAGGCTGTGGTTCTCAACCTTTTTTTCTGCAGACTACTTGAAAATTGCTATAGGTCTCAGTGAACTGTTGTTGTTTTTGTTGTTCTACAAATCCAAGTACATAAATAACTTAGATTTTAATAACTTTTTTGTCTTCAGCACCAGGGTCATCATCAAAATCAGTGACACATTATGAACATCAAGGGCCCCAGGTCAGGCCACTGAGAAGAGCCCCTTTTACTGGTAAGATTTCAGGGGGCAATAGACTATACCAGTGCCATATTATGAAAATCATGAGTCCCAGTCATCCAGCCCTGGTCAAAATGACATCTATGTTCATTGTAAAAAATAAATCAACTGCAAGGCCAAGTACAACTACTTTCTGCTATTCCACAACCTTTCCATGGGCCACAGTTTAAGCACCCCTCTTCTACCCCTTCCAGTTTGGTGCCATTGGCAACTTTGACGAGCTCTACTCCATCCTTCATCTAAGTCATTTATAAAGATATTGAACAACATAGAGACATTGGGCCCAGGACAGAATCCTGTTGCACATGTTTTAAATAAATACTAAGTGCCAACATCTTTACAGCCCAATCCTGTGCAGAGTTAGGAGCAGTCCATTAACTTCAATGGACTTAGGCACACCTAACTCTGCAAAGCAGCTGAGTGTTATATGCCTGTTCGGAACTGTAGTTCCCTGGCTGGAAATCTTACATTTTGTAGTTAATGGTTGCTCAGACATTCCTCCTGAGTCATCATTCCAGGCTTGTGTGATGTTGGACCTTCTGTTGGTCATCTACCTAGCATAAGGTATCCAAAGAGTGGGAACAGAAGGAAGATGTTTGTTCTCATCTCTTGTCAACTATAGACTAGGTGAGGTATGCAAAGAGGCAGGAGGCAGCAAAATGTATGTCCACTTCAAAGCGAAGAGAAACTGTTTCTTTGGACCTTCCATGGCATAAAACAATCTATGCAAGTGACAGTCATGCTGGCTGCAACTTTCTTTAAGGAAAGCTTTCCAGAGGGAGATTTTGCATATAGATGGAACATGTCTTTTTAATCCTGTAAAGGATAAATGCACCTTAATCTTATATATCAACTCCAGGACCAGAGCAGAGTGTGTACAGAACATATGGAATATACCTTTATTTATATCAGAGCCCTTTCAAGCACAGCCCTTCCAAGCACATATACTCACTCTTCCCCCCACACAGACATGTGAACACAGGTTTAAATCTCCCTTCCCTGACCACTGAGATCCAGGGATTGCTGGGGGTTGGCAGAGGCTTTTGCCTTTCCCAGCCTGGAGTGCTCTCCAGAGGGATCCTTGTCTCTCCACAAAAACAGCAATCTGGCAGGTTGGATTGAGTGGTTGAGAGAGGCTTTTGCCTCACCCAACCCACAGCGAGATCACTGGACTACAACATGCCAACAGCAGAGCTGGAACAGTGTTCCTCCTCCCTGCAGTCCAGCTGATGGCTCTGCAGGCCCCTGATTTATATCCTAAAACAATTTAGCTCCTTGCAGGATTTTTGCAGGTAGTATGTGCAAGTCAAGTATGGGGCAGGTAAGCTCTGACTTATCTGAATCAGTGGAATGATGAACGCGCTGTCCATTCTGAAAACACACCGAATGAACTCTTGTGTGTACAGAAGTGCCTGGCTGGCTGTAGCAGCCAAGAGACAGCAGCAGGGGTGAGCTGTCTGGTTGGCTGTAGCAACTGTAGGCTGTAGCTGCTACAAGAACCAGCTTCTCTGCATACAATGGCTGTTTTGCAGGTTCCGTTGTCAAATGGCAGTTGAAATTGCATGCAACCTGTCATCTTGCCTTACAACGCTTTTTACCAGGCACAGGGGAGGGGAAGAGTAGAGTTTAGGGATTATATGGGGGAGCTGAGAGGGGGGTTCTGCCCTGCCTGCCCAAAGCCACAGCCTGCCTCTAGCTGCTTTTACCAGTGGAGGCTGGTGGCTCCGAAGTCAGTGGGGTGGTGAAGAACTTCACACCTTGGAGAGCTCCTGTTCTGACAGTTTCTGACAGAAACCCGGAGCAGATTCACTGCCCCACTGACATCGGAGTCACCAGCCTCCACTGGTGTTTACCCTGCTGGGTGTAAGATACAGGTACCTGTACGTGGGTAAAAGCCACCTGGGGAGGAATGTTTGGTGGGAAAATGGCACAAGAGGGGAAAGGTCATGAATCCTTCTATATCAGTCTCCGCCTTGAAGTGTGCAGCTTTAGCAGCTACATTTTTTTTTTGTCTGTAAAAAGAATTATGCAATGTGCAGTTCCACCTTAGATAAGCAAGATTCTGTGAACCTTCCAATGCCAAGATCCTGACATCTTTAAGGATTTTCCAGGTCTTGCCACTTTTAATGATTCCTACAGAATTTTTGTGGCATTCTTCCAATAGCTTTTAAAGTCAAGGCATATTTAGAACTGTTATGTTTTACTTCAGATGTTAACAATTGCTTTCACAGGGAGTGTTTTATACAGATATACTATCTTTTTTATACTTTAAAATCCTTTGTCTATTACACATTTATAATCAGTGCTTTCTGATGGATGGCTCCTAGCACTACCCATCAAAAGGCACTGTGCAGCTATTCTTTCCTTCCCTCCTTAACAGGTTTTCTGTGGCAAGAAAAGTGATGGAAGAAATGGCAGGAAAATACAGGAGAGTTACAAATGGAAGACAACATCTGGACACCTTGTAAAATTTTGTGAATGAAGGAGGGTGGTTGCACAATAAAACTCTCATATAGAAGTACTCAGTGTCCCAGGAAGTAGGGTGGCCATTTGTATGAGTGGGGCCAAGGGCATTGATGGGAGGAACTGGGAGCATAAAGAGAAATTTAATTATGATGACATAATTATGGTGTTAAGGACCTGCATTTCTTCCAGAAGCAGTCATGGTTGATGTGGCCTTTGGTATCTGTAGGTCATGGTGCTTTATTAAAACAATATCTCTCTCCTTGTTATTGTTAAACTGAGACACTAAGGTTAGGTATATTCATTCCTCAAGCTACAGGATACATCTATGGCAGAGGTGGAGTTAGAGCTCCAGTCTCTAGTCTATGCCCCAGGTGTAAAGTATTCCCAATTGTTGACAGCTTCTAAAATCAGCTCATTTTCTGTTTGTTCCATCGAAATATCAATATTGGTTTTGCTTTTCAGCCAGCTGAGCCATTTAATTTCCAGCAGCAAAGGGCTATTTCTGCAAGAAGAGAGCCAAGATGAATGGCTTATACTGCATGTTTGGGGAAAAGCGGGAAGACAAATTTGCTCACATCCCAGCCCAGGTCAATGCCAAAATCATTTACAGACTGACATCAGTTCAATGTCTATGGCTTTGTTTGCAATGGCTCCTTGTATCTTATGAAGCTCAAATACCAGAGATCAGTTTTCCCTGCACAAAATGAACTTTCACCCACGCTACACATTTTTAGAATATTTTGAAAGTAGTTTATTTATCAGGGCTTGCTCTGAAGAGCCTTGGATATCAGAGACGATGGTTCTTAAAACCCTAAGTATTCACTACCAATTTGAAGGCCAGCAACCCAACCCTAAACAGGTTTGCATCATGGAATTAAACTCCACTGAAAGCCGTAGTACTTAAATACTGGTTATTAGGGTTAATATACTGGAAAGTAAGTTCCATCGTACAAAGTGTGGCTTTTTAGTAAATGTGTGGAAGAGCAAACTGCACACATCCATATACTAAGGGCCAAATTAAATGTGATGGCAGGCATCTCCTGTCTTCTGCTAGAAACAACTGCATGGGCCCTTGTTTTGGATCAGGGCTGTGGGGTGGGTGGAGGTGGTCTAATCCTTTGCCCCCATTGCATAGCCCTGATCCAAATTGCCCCCTCCCAGCTGTTATTAGCTCATAAGGGGAAAGCACATGGGCATACATAGTACAGTGCACCTCCATGGCTAATAGCAGCTCTCGTGGGAGGAGTGTTAGCTCTGTGACATGGTCCCAATCCAAATTGTGCTTTCTGGTGGCTGCTTTTATCAGAAGAAAAAGATATCAGGCAATGTATTCATGGATCTCCCACATCATGTTTAAATCCAGTTGCCCTAAATCTGCCTTCCCCAGCCTGGTACCTTGCAGGTGTGTTTGACTATAACTCCTAGTCAACATCCACACCCAGCATGGTGATTGGCCTGGAGACCATGGGAATTGTAGTCCAACACATCTGGAGGGTTCCAGGTTGGAGAAAGCTATCCTAAACAATGTTCTGAAAATGTTTGTGTATTGGAAGTAAAGTGCTGGTCTTTAATAGCAAAAGTAGGGCTGCAAATTTAATTGATTAATTGGTTTCATTGACTAGGACACTTTTGATCAACATTTGAGCATCACATTTAAAAAAACTTATTATTTTAAATGCATCTATTGATTTTAAAAAAAATCACAGCCATCTGCAGAGATATTGTCCCTTATTGCTCTCTTCTGCCTCTTCTGAGATGATGTCTGCTACAACACACAACCTAAAAACAAGGGAAATGTGCATTTTGCTTCTCCTGAACTATTTTTACTCATGCAAATATAATTGACTACTCAATAAAAGCTTATACAATTCATTGACTAAGATTTCTTTAACCAGGTGATAGCTGAAAGCCCTATCCAGGTGTTCAAGTGAACACCTGTGGGCTTAAGGCTGGGAGGGTGTGTGCATGCAAGCTGCACCCACAATGTCCCCACATGCACCAGCTGAAATTTGTGCACTCAGTGTGAAGGTCTAAAGATGGATTCCAAATGTATTCAGCTGAACGTGCTTAGAATTATCCCTCTAATTGGGAACCCTGATATTGCATTGTTTCCCATCACAGGGAGGCTTCTTCGTGCATTCAGCTGAACATGCTTAGAATTCGCCTTCAGATTTTTGATTTGAATATGCAAAGGTCAGAAGAGAAACTGGAGCACAAAGACCATTGTGGGTGGGATTTGCCCATGTGCCTCTCTCTCCCTCCCCACTTTTAAGCCCACATGTGTTCAGCTGAATGCCTTCATATGAATCTACAAGGAGAGTATACTTTCTGGGATGCAGGGGGAAAGGGGTTTCTTTGGAAGGTAAACATTCACTGCCTTATCTGGTAGGACGTGCCACCAGACCCCACAGAAATAACACTTGGATTGTGCACCACCATGTTATGAAGCAGTTGTTCACAGGTGTACCTATCCTGTGAAGGCTTGCTGGAGGTAAATCCAGCTGGGTTCAGCAGGTTTCAGTGGATGCTGGTGGCTCTGATTTCGGTGGGGCTGTGAATCCATTCTGGGTTTCAGTCAGAACCAGCCAGAACTCTAAAGGAGCTATCCAAAGTGCTGGACCCTATCCCCAGCACCTTGGATAGCTCCTTCAGAGTCTGGCTGGTTCTGACTGAAACCCAGAATGGATTCACAGCCCCACCGAAATCAGAGCTACCAGCATCCACTGGCAGGGTTACTCCTAAATCTGTGTGGAATATTAATGTCAAAATGAGTGTACCTATTTTCTGCTGTGAGCTAAGGCACACTTACATGGGCATAAATCCCTTTCAAATCAATGGAAAACTCATTAGGATTGCTCTCTAGGCATGGTATCAAAAGCTAAATTCTGCGCTACTCAGCCTTCCTTAAGATACCCTTTAACATCTTAGTCTCCGTCTCCACTGCTACATGCCAGACCACCTAGCTATCCATTAGACAGCAATGGTAACAATGGACTGGTCCAAAATACATGGATCCTAAGCATGTGCATTTGGGTTGAAATGCCATTTAGGCCTGGGGAGTCGATTGGGCAGTGGCACAGCTAGGGTCAGACCTTGGGGCAAAGTCCAGGGCCACGCAGCCCAAGGGACCCCCAAATGACCACTCAGGGAGCAGTAAGTGATGAGGGCTTCAGGGCAACAGAAGCAAACTCTATTTTATTTTGGTAGTCATGATGGTGCTCTGATCTGAGTGAGTTTAAAATGCAAAACTGCCCATGCTCAGAGAATTATTTTTTTTCTTTCAGGATTGGTAAACATATCAGGCATTAGAAGCAGTTGTAATGCATGGAATGGCAGTGGAGAGGGGGAAAGAGATATTTTTGTTGTATGCTTCAAAATGGAAGTAATACACATGGTCATCTGAAGTGGTGGGCATAACATAATTAAGTCGGGTGTCTAAAATCAGCTCACTGCACCACTGCCTTTGGGTCGTTGTCCTTGTCCTCCAGGTGTTGCCTTCACAGGGGCTCAATAGATCATTTGTCAATTTGCATGTTCTGCCAGGACTTGAATTGCATTTGCCAGGTAGCCAGAGAGGGGAAGCAAGCACTACCATGTGGACAGATACAGCCAGAGATACCAGTGGGGGGGACCCTCTGTCCTAGGACTGGCTCAGGCTCAGGTCCTGCTTGCTGCATCTGAGCAGAATTATAGCTTGTGGGAAGGAAGTGGGAAGAGGGAGCTCAGCTGCTGCAGCTCTAGTTTAAACTATTAAGCTGATTTCCCACAAAGGTAATTTTCTGCTTCCCTGACTCAAGTCTATTCATCTCGTAGAAGGTAATTAGTATCCCTTCAGTGTGCCTTTATGGCCAACTAATTGCACCTTGGTTTGCGAGTTAAAGTTAATGCCTACCCATTTAAGCTAGTGCGGTAATATCCAATTAGGAATGAGCCCAAGCAGAAATGTATACCGGGGTACCAGGCTCTGTCTTGCTGGTTTGACTTACTGGTTCTTTTGGTTTGCACCAGTAAAAACAGTGCAGTTGGATGTCTAAGCCATGCCCGAGCGTTACACCTCTGCTCTAATGAGGCTGTTTGCAATGCTCAGGCCATTCTGTGCTACCCTGTTCAGTGTTAATGCCCTCTTGGAACTAGGCTAAAATGGAAGAGGATTCTGCTCCAGCACTCATGTGCATGAAAATGGGCAGGCACAGATCATTTCTGGCTGTGCTACAGGCTACAGCACTGTGTCCTTTGGATGTAATGTTAGGATAGTTTTGGACATATTTTATAGATTGCAAAAGTACTTTAAGCTCCCAGCCAGGACTGAAATTCCTCAAGTTGGATCACTTGGACTAGACTTGGTCACTAGAGCAACCAGTGCTGGATTTAGGGACAGGCAACCCAGGAATATTATATGCCTGGTGTTCCATGCTTGGGAGAAAGCTCTCATGGGCTATCTACTCAACAGCTGAAACAAGGAGCGCAAACAGTTCACCTTTACTTATAACCCTGGCAGCACAGACCTGAACGACCAGGGTTGCATTAATATTCAGGGTGTTGTTTTTAGTTACTTGCGAGAAAATTTATAACACCAGTAGCCATTCAACAAGTGGTATGCATATGAACAATTGTGATCAGATCCAGGCATGCAAATTTATCATCTTATACAGCAGGGATAAATTGTGGGTGCAAATCACACATCAAAGTTGTGAAATGGGGTATGAATAAGGCATTAAAAAGTTGGAGGGGGTGCTAAAGATTAGGACAAATCCTGAGAAATGCCAAAAAAAAAAAAAATTATATGCATTTTGAGTCAGTACAGTGCACCAGGAGCTCATATGGGGAATGATAGAACATTCCTTTTTGTGCAAGAATTTAGCCTGCAGAAATGTCTGCATTTTATTTTCTCTCCTTTATTCCTTCTATTGCGACAATATTGTGAAACAGAGGTAAGAACAGCCAGCCTAGCTAAGAAGGAGATGGAAGGCAGCATCGCCATCCTGGTTAAATTCTTGACACTGTGAGACCTACGCCTTTTACCACAGCCTGAAACACACAGATGTTACCTCTGGCATGAAGGTAAGTGGCAGGAAATGCTTCCTTTACTGCACATGTGTTTGTGCCAGGCTGCTGTTCAAGACAGAGGAGCAGAGCCAGTTAAAACGTAGCAATCCTATCATGGTTTCATTAAGCTACAGACAAGTAGGATTACCGCCCCACTAACTGCTACATTGCGGTAGGTTCATTATTAAACTATCTCTTCTATTAAACTGACTCTTCTCTTACCAACCTGTAGCTTAACTTATGTATATCTCAGCCATGGATGGTAACTCTCAACTATCATAAGAACATAAAAAGATCCATGCTGAATCAGACCAGGGGTCCATCAAGTCCAGCATTCTGTTCACATAATGGCCAACCAGCTGCCTGTAGGAAACCCACAAGTAGGACATGCACGCAACAGCACCCTCCCACCCATGTTCCCCAGCAACTGATGTACATAGCCTCACTGCCTCTGATACTGGAGGTAGCATATAGCCATCACGACTAGTAGGCATTGATAGCCTTCTCCTCCAGGAATTTGTCTAACCTACTTTTAAAGCCATCCAAACTGGTGGCCATCATCACATCCTGTGGTAGCGAATTCCATAGTTTAACTGTGCACTGTGTGAAGAAGTCCTTCCTTTTATCTGTCCTGAATCTCCTACCAGTCAGTTTCATGGGATCAGCCCAAGGTTTCAGTATTATGAGAGAGGGAACTGGATGCCCATTTGTAAGTCCAATGGTGGGGGCTGGTCTAGAACGTGGTCCAGGCAAAAACTTTGCAAATTTTTATACTGTCTATGTTTAAGCCAAAGTTGGGCAAGGGGGATGATGCATGTTCCTTAATACATGAATACATACTGGAGTCGAGAGAGGAGTTATGACAATGCAGAGCATGAAACATCTATGTATTAGCACTTTCAAGAACTTTACCCAAAAAATTTCCAAAGAAGAAACAGCATGCTAAACAGGCTTTGAATGGCTGAAGACAGAATGGTAAACAGAGACTGGGGCTACATCTACATTAGTGCTTTTTATCGGTATTGAAGCGTACTGATAACTGCTGGGGCTCAGCCATTACACATTCTGTATATGGCTTTTCTAGTGCTATTTCCAGCTCTTTAGTCCGTATTATCCAAAATACAGCAATAGATGTCATTGTGTGTGCTACCAGGCATAAATGCACAAAAGGGATATAGTGTCACCATGATCAGATCGTATTGATATGACACGCGATGTGGATCTGGCATGGGTGTTAAAGCTTGAAAAGACAGCCAATATGGGCAATTGACTGTAAGGAACACATATCTTCTGGAAGAGATGGATTTGCAGGGGCTCTGCACAAACCAGCATTTCCCTGTGTGCAAGTCTTTCTTGCCTCTTTTCTAAACAAACAAACCACACAATCCAAACACCCAGAAACAACCCAATAAGAACTGGTTGTGCTCAGTAGCCTTATGATGCTGAATGTCAGTTAGAGAAGAAAAGAAAGGGCCAACAGGAGAATGGGGCAGGGGGAGTGGCCTGCTAAAGGAGGGCACCACTGGCTAGAACTCTGAACAGGAGCAAACAAATAGATGCTAACATTTTTTACAAGTCCCAGGTGTAATGTTTACTTTCATAATTACAGGACTCTCTGCTATGCTATGGCAGGTTAAAATAGCTACCCTTTTGGATTTTAGTTATTAACATAACACTATAGGTAATCCATTTTGTTAACAGATGATTAAAAATTTGTTAAGAGGGATTATCTGCAGCACTTTGCAGGCCTCTGAAATTAGGGGGAATTGTGGCAAAAACAATTCCCTTTACTTCCTGACATAAACTTTGTGAAAGAACAGCCCTGTCATCTACAGCAGACAGAAGCTCTGGAAAGAGGCTTTTGGAAAGAGAAAGAAAACTCCACTCAGCTTCAGCAGGTGCAGCCAAATGAGACACAGCTGCACAGGTGATCGCCAGGGAATTCTTGTGCCTCATTTGCCTAAATGATTCAGTCTCAGGCCCTTGGGACTTTTCTTTCCCCCCAAAAGCATGTTTCTCTGCAGAGGTCTCCAAACTTTACTTAGTGAGTATAATTGCTCCATCTGTGATGAAAAAGCCAAGCAGTTCAGATTGGAGGCTTTGGTAAGTCTATTCAGCTGTGTCTCTGAAAACAAACCAGAGTAACACTTCGTTACTGATCATTTGTTATTGATCATTTTCATGTTCAAACATCTCTTGGTCTCTCTTATTTCATTCCCGTGGCAAGTGGTAGCACAAAATAGAGATTGCTGACACCATTTACCAAAGGTATAATATGCTGGGATGCTTTTGTCAGAGCTCTTGGTCAAGTGGTGTCATATGTTTCAGTAAACATTTAATCCCCAGATGTCTCGGTCCTTCTGTGTAGTTGTACCAGATTGAGCAAATGTACAGTGGGAGTATAATGCTTGTCTCTTATTAATCCTGAAATCCTGTGCATGTTTATTTGAAGTAAATCCCAAGGAAAACAGTGGGGCTTTCTTAAGAGTAAACATGCATAAGATCAGGCTGCAAGATGTAAGTACATAGCCAAGACCTGGGTGGTTCTTTTCTTGATTGTTTTGTCCATTTATATAGGATAGTATTGTTTCTACATTCATAAATAATAGTAAAAGTATTTATTAATAGTAAAAGTGTTTATTAGAAAGCTGCAGCACACAATTAGTCTACTCAGCTATCAAACAGATCCTGGTTTGATACCCTGATCTGCATTCTTAGGATTAAACCACAGTTTCCTGGTTCTAAAGTAAAACATACTATGGTTTAACAAACACCAGCTCAGGAGAGAATGGGGTGGGGGTAAACATGCAGACCCAATGGTTTATTAGATGGATGTCTGAACTGGCCTAATGAGTTTAAATAATCCTCAGCTGCAGCATGCTCCTAACTTTGGTGCAAGGACAAGTATGTTCAGATCATTGCAAATGCTCACATTGGTAACATGATCAAAACATTGTGCTATGATACATGGTCAAAGCTAAAAGTGCCCAAGAACCATTTCTCCCCATTTCCAACTAGTTGTTAACCCAGTCCTACCAAATAAAAACACAAAGGTGAGGCAAATGGAAACTTCCACAAGGATAGTCAATGACAACATGGTACAATTAGGTGCCTTGCCAGGTACAGCCCAGGGATGTGTAAAGTTAAGGGCCACTTCATACATTAAGGGCACAGTCCTGTGGCGATGTCCATAGGTCTCCAAACTCGGAGGCCTACAGGCATCCTATGCAGAGCGGGAGGAGCAGTGGAGGCAATCTTCACCCCCACGTTCCTCCTGGTCTACATTTTGGCTAGATGGGCTTCTTCGCCTGTCTAGCTTGGGCACATCAGAGCAAGAGGGAAAGAGGCTGGGGAGACCATCATATCCCATCTTCCCCAGTCCCCTCGCCACCCTGCCCACCAGCATACCCTCTTTACCCCCTCTCTGAGGTCGCTTTTGCGACCTTGAAGAGGCAGCTGGCATTGTCCCCAAACTCAGATCCAGGAATCTGAGTTTTCCTTTCCCCGCCCCATGACTCTGTCTAGGGACCATAAGACTGCTCCCTAAATTTTTCAGCATACACCTGCAATATTTTGAAGCTATAGCATACGTAGCTGCTGTAATGTAGTTGTTAAGCTACTGAATTAGGAATTGGGAAGTGCCCTAATTTCACCTCTGCCATGAATTCACTAGCCAAGCCACTTTTTCTCATCCTCAGCCCCCCACTGACAATATGGGAATAATAACATTTATCTACTTGACAGGGTTGTTGTAAGGATAATGAGATCATGTGCATGACATGCTTTGAACACCCATAAATGCTACTTATTCAGCATACGGTTATGCTTACACAGTGAGTCAAACTTCAAAAGGTGCTGAGAAACCAATTTTTTAAGAACTTGAGAAAGGTTCATGCCCGATGTGTTTTGAAGAGATTATAACTCTTCATCAGAGGCAACTGTTTATCATTTCATGTCTCCTGCGTGAGCTAGTGCTCTCTCAAGGAGAAAGTATCTCATGCAGGAAACATGAAATGTTCGTAAGATCTGGCTGCTGCCGCTTAATGTCAACAAGGTGACAGAGCAGCTTTTAAACTGACCCATTGGGGAAAGCTGGCAGGAGCTTGGGAGCATCCAGTTCAAGATGAATCATTCCTAGAGGATGAAGGTGAAAATATTTCTGATCAATAGGGATGGGTAGGGTGGACACTTATGAATTGAAAGCAAATATAAAATTCATCACCCCAAAAGAGGACACCAATCTGCACAAAAATTGCATATTCTAATTTATATGTGTAGATGCAAATTTGGACAGCAGCAGCAGGAGCAGCAGCAGCAGTTAAATGGAAGTACATCTCACCATATGGGGATGGCTGTAGCTAGGTGACCTGTGTGCATTGTTCGGCCTGCTGTCCAGGTGCTGATGACAGCCCGCTTCAAGGCCCAGCTCTTCCTTCTGATGATTCTTTATCTTTAAACTGGACTTGGACCGCACAGCCCTTCAAATATAGGATGCCTTCAAAACAGAGGTCAGTCCTCTGTTAATGAGGACACATGGCCACCGTAGGGGTGGGCTAGAAATAGACAATGAGCGTGCAGTGGGACATGATAGCCAATCAAAGAATTCAAGGGGCTGGGGGGAAATGCACATGCCAGAGATATTTGGAAAGGAACACCATGTAGATAGAGTGGAAACCTTGTGAAATAGAGAGAACTAGTGGGATACAGTCATCTCTAAATATAAACTCTAGAGGGCATCCTTGAGGTGGTCTTCTCTGTAAGAGGGCATATAGGGTCAAAGAAACTAGAAATTTCAAACAGGGCAGACTCCTCCACAGAATCATCCACAGGCATTGTGGGTGGCAATACCAAGCCCTGAAAGTGTTTTAGTACTGGGGACATACTATCCTCTTCCCCTGACCAAACTGCTCAGGATGATTTTTAGCTGGAGAATGAAATCAGGAAGGCATCCAAAGAAGAGAGTGTTGTAGGAATGGGTGCTTTCAATTATCCCCACATAGGCAAATGGGTAAATGTATGTTTGGGTCACAACAAAGAGGTAAATTTTCTATCTACCCTAAACAACTGAGCCCTAGAACATTGGTCATGGAACCAACCAGAGGGGAGGTAAGCCAAGAGTTAATTCTAAATGGTGCCCAGGACACCACTTAGAGCCCAATCCTATACATGTTTAGACAGAAAAAAGTTCTCCATTCTAGTGTTATTGAACTGATTGTAAACCATGACTACAGTGCTATCAAATTCAATTTATATGTAAGTGGGCAAATGGTAAGGAAGTTCAACACATTTACATTTGACTTCAAAAGAAAGGGAAAGTCAAGAGGGTAAAATCTGTCTAAAATGCTTCAGGGATTATTCAAACCCACAATAATAAAAGCTGAACTAAGATGTATACCACAGATCATGAAAAGTACCATGAAGTTCAAGAGGATTCCATCATGATTGACCAGCAGACTCAAGGAAGCTATTAGAGGCAAGAGAGCTTCCTTAAGAAAGTGGAAATCTTTCCCAAATGAGAACAAAAAGGAACACAAGCTTTGGAAAAAAATAATAAAAAAAATGGAAGCCGACAATAAGGAAGGAATGCCAAAAAATTGAGGGGCATATAGCTAAAAACAATTTTAAAAATCTTTAAATATATCAGACGCAGGAAACTTGGATGATAAAGGAGTTAAAGGCATGGTAATGGAGGTCAAAGTGATCACAGAGAAACTGAATTATTTGTGGTCTATCTTCTCTGCAGAAGATATATGGTTGGTATCCATGGCTGAACTGGAGCTAGACCAATATTTTTGGCCTGCATTTTTAGCATCCATGGGCACTCGGGTTAAAAATAAATTAAGCCCTGTCTACAACCATTCTTAACCCAACCCCTGCACCTTATGCTGGTTCTAGAGATGAACTGGGAACCCACCCAAGGGGTAGAGGCTGATGGCTCCGATGTCAGTGGGATAGTGAATCCACTCTGGGTTTCAGTCAGCACCAGTCAGAACTCTAAAGGAGCTATCCAGGGTGCTGAACCTCAAACTGAAAAGTATTAAATACCTCCCTTGCTTCTTGGTCTGCCTGGTGAAGACATAGCCCTCCTGACTCAAGTCCTTCATCATTCTTGTATTTGCTTCAGCTGAAATTCAGATCTTTGTTTCCACCATCTCCAGTTCTCTCCATTTCCATCAAACATCAGCTGTAAGTGGTTTATTTTTTCTTCACAGTTTCTCTTCTGACAACATGTGATGTTTGCTGCTGCAAGCTTTACAGAAGCATACCACAGGAGACTGAAGTGTGGAGCTATCAAGGCTTAGTTAACACTGAGCAACTCAGTTAAACTCAAAATGGCTGCTTTCAGTTCTCTGCTGGTGTTCCCAGAGCTGCTTCTCTCTATGAACTCAGGGAAAAATGTATGTCATTTTCTCCCTCCAAACTGGACGATTCAACATTAAAATGGTTCTGTGTAAGCATAAAGCAAAGCACATTAAAGAAAAAAATCCTAACTTCACGTACACACACACACACACATATGCAAAATGTACACGAATTCAATGTCTGGGAAGTAAATGGAGGTGGAATTTGCACACTTGCATTAACTGCCCATTACTGCAGGTGTGCAAATTTCCCTCCATTTACTTCCCAGCCCTAGAATGTGCTCAAACATTCCCAACAGTTTAAAAAAAAAAAACCCTTAGAGGGTGGCCAAAAGGGATGGAGCAAATGGGACGCCAGCACCAGCAGTACTTACGCCTGCCCTCCTCAATGGGGATCCATTCATTCTGTCCTATGCAGATGCCTTCTCAAGGTTTGTTGTTGTTTTTTACTGTCAGGGAACCATAGCAACCATAATAGTAACTGCCCTGAAAAGGAGCCATGAAAAAGGGGGAGAGTTAATATCTCCCCTTTCCGGAGTAGTTGGAGAGTTGGGGAAGTTTTGAAAAGGTGGAGGAACTGAGAAGTGTCAGTCCAACATTTAAAAGTGAGAGGATCACATCACCAAGAGGGATATATTGCCCCCTTCCCATTTTTGGTGCACTTACTCCTTTTGCTCCCCCCCCCATTTTCAGTGGTTCTGAATGGTGCTACTGTGTCTTTCATTTCCCTTAGTATTATTTCTCCCTCAGACCTTCACAACTGTTCTGAAATTAGCTGACATGCATCCTTGTCTTGTCAATTTCCTTGAATGATACCTACTCCACTTCCATGCTCCCTTTGACAGCTGAAGCATACAAGGAAATTAACTGGACAAGATTACACATATTGGACAGCCATAAATGCGCACTGACAAAAAATTAAAAAAACCCAACAAAAATGAATGTTTAAAAAATTACAAACCCAAATGCACATTTTTGAGGTGCCAAAAATGTTTAAAAACAAAGACAGAGAACAAAAAGGGGTAACAATCAGAGCAGGGAGGGGAGACTGCAGTTTCTGCTGCAAAGTCTCCTAGGATATGTGCCAGAGCTGGCTGAAGGACTTAGGGGGAAGGAGGGGAGAAGAAGCCATGGCAAGCCCAATCATGGCTTATTGAAAGGGTGGCTTAGTGTGGTGTGTGAACCCACCCAAAGACTACTAGTCATGCTGCCTATGTACTACTGATAATATAGGAGGAACCATGGTTTGGGATATCACTGGGGAACAACAGCAGGAGAGGGCTATTGCCCATATGTCCTGCTTGCAGGCTTCCCATGGGCATGTGGTTGTCCACTGTGGGAAGCTTGATGCTGGATTGTTCTGATCTAGTAAGGTTTGTTCTTTGTTCAAAGAACAAAGCCTTTGTTCTGATCTTTGAGACTTTGTTCTGATCTAGCAAGGCTTTTATTAAGTTCTTATATTCACAGTTAACTCTGATGAAGACTTATACTCAAAGCATGGCTGGCTCAACAAACTTTTCTGGAGTGCTTCAATAAATAGATTTCTTAGCACCTTTTTGAGGTTCGCTTTGCAGTGTTTGATTGCTGGAAGAGGTGCTGCTCCCTTTTTTCTGAAATGTGAAGCAAAATATAAACACAAACATATAAGTAGAACCAGTAAAGGCCAAACTAGAGGTGGGTCAGCCGCGTTTGTTCATTGATGTGTCTCTGCTGTGTGCATGTATGAAACTGGATGGGTGAGATTGAATTTTAACATCAACAGGGATTACAGGGTAGCTTGAGCCGGGCTAAAACAATTTGGTGCCTGAGGCAAAGGACAAAATGGCACACACAGCCCCCATTTCACATATAGGAAGTTGAATCTTGCCTCAACAATAGCAACAGGACAGCTACCGCCATCACACCTGAAGGCAGCAAGCTAGTTTAGGGGTTACAGAACAGACTCCCCTCCAAGACAGGGAAATGGGGGGGGGAGCTCTAAAGGAATGTTTGGGGGCTGCCACTGCTGCCCCCCGGCCTCTGCCTCCTGAGGCAGTTGCCTCACTCTGCATGATGAGGGTAGCATAGGTGATGGAACTGAACTCAACATCACTGTACCTCCCTGACATCACACCCTCACCCATTTTCTCCCAGCCTGGATAATTTCTGGTTTTGCAGCTAGACTGTGCAACAACAGAATCAGGGTAACAAGTGCGGGGCGGTGGGGTTATTTGTCATTCATGTGCCCATTTTGATGTTGAATTAGATTTGTCTCCCACCAC
Organism: Heloderma suspectum; assembly: GCF_057233095.1. NCBI lineage: Eukaryota > Metazoa > Chordata > Lepidosauria > Squamata > Helodermatidae > Heloderma > Heloderma suspectum. The sequence continues at coordinate 260,600,052 of NC_139461.1, forward strand.
CCTATTTAAACAAGAATGAGGAAGACATTTGAACAACATCCAATGTGGCTCATGTCTAGTTTGACCTTGAGTGTTTTTTTAAAATATATTTTTATTTATTTTATCTTTATAAATGAAATAAACAATATCAAGAATACCAACAACCTGATCAATACTACAATTTTCCAGCAATACACTATTCTTATGAGGACACAACAATAACAAAAAGGAAAAGGGAAAAGAGGAAAAGAGGAAAAGAAGTAAAGAAAAAGAAAAGAAATTTCTTTCCCTTTCCCTGTGTTAGTGGCAGTATTGCAACTGAAACTCTCCCCACGACCTGAGTTGGAAGCTGGGTCCCAGGTAGCTGGCTCAGGTCAACTCAGCCTTCCATCCTTCCGAGGTCGGTAAAATGAGTACCCAGCTTGCTGGGGGAAAGGTAGTCATGACTGGGGAAGGCAATGGCAAACCACCCCGCTATAGTCTGCCATGAAAACGCCAGTGTAAGTAGGCATCCCTCTAGGGGTCAGTAATGACCTGGTGCTTGCACAGGAGGAACCTTTCCTTTTTTCCCCTTTAAAGGATTAAATTTAAACTCCAATACCTCCCAGCCTCCGATGCCAATCTATTTTAAAAACTTTATAACTATAACATTAACAGTCTTACAATTTAATAAACAACCTTACATTTCAATATCATATCATCAATCTTATATCAAAGAAACAGGCCTACAGTTCATTCCCAGTAGCCTATATTAATAATGATGATGATGATTAAAAAGAAATATAGTGTTATATAATAATAAAACTTAAAATAAACCTTCAACAATCAGTAATATATTTTATACTAGATATATAAATGCATGTGCACAATACACCCTCAAACAATATATTTAAATACATCATATCATATCTATTTTGGAATAATGAAATAAAAAAGAAAAGCAAGAAAAGAAGAAAGATGAAAGAGAATAAACAAATATATGTATAATCATTTATCTTCTGACCTAGCCTGGATCATGTAGCCTAAACATAAACAGTTAACAGAGCTTGTTTAAAGATTCCAGTTCATGGGGTTGTAACAGAAATATCATGCATTTTTACATTCAGCCATGCCTCCACCATTTCACGATTTAGAAACTTCTTCATCTGACCTTCAGGCACAATGCAAAGTGTAGCAGGATATTTTAAGTAATATTGTAAGTTCATTTGTTTTGCCATATTTTTCGCTTTGATGAATTGCCTTCTTTTATTCACCACCACTTTGATGTAGTCTGGAAATAACATAACTTGATCTTGTTTCCAGGAAAGGCTTCCACCCTCTCTTGCCAAACGCAGAATATAATTCTTTGTGGAGACTTTTGCAAATTGGACTATGATTGTATAGTCAGTCCCTTTAGCATTTGGCACATGAAATGCCTGCTCAATATCAAGTAAATAATCAGATGGGACAGGGAGTATCTCATGCAAAAGTTTATCCACAAAAATAGGCAATTTTACATCATTAGACAGATTTTTAATCCCAATAATACGTACATTGGATCTGCGCGTGAAGGCCTCCAGTTCAGAAATTCTGTCAAAGACATTTTAAAAACAAACTTGTGCCATAGTTTCATTCCCTGCCACTTGGTCTTCTAGCTCGTTAATTTCCATCTCCATTTTTTGCCAAGATGCATTAATTAGATCTACAGCTCCTTGCAAGGCAGTGATTGAATTTTGGATTAAATCCAACCTTTTGGCTTGCTCCGTAAATTGCGAAGATAAAGTCTTTATCAGAGTAAATAATTTCCCTATATCTTCTGTTTTCAAAACTTTTGACACAGGAGGTACAGGGGGAGTTGGCGGTGATGCCAGCCCCTTTCTTCTCCTCGGTATAGCCATGTTTCTCTTCAAACAGATCTTGCAGGTCCTCAGATGTTCTCAAATATTGTTAATATTTCTTAAATCATCCCTCAGGAGTTGTTGATATTTCTTAAAGCATATATTACAATGGAACATGTCAGCCCTGTTTTCTCCTATTAAATAGGAGTTTCAGAACAGCTTTTTGCATTGGTAAAGCTCTGGGGAGATAATCCTGGAATCTAGGCCCCCCCCCCACTACCTTGTGGGTAGTACTTTTCTCCAAGATATTATCCAGATGATGCCTTGCCCCCCCTTTTAATTCCAGGGGGGAGATGAAAACGTTTTTCAACCTTTTAAAAAGCTGTTGGAGAAAGCTCCAATGGAGAGCCTGTGGGATGCTGCCAGGGCAACATAGGTTCCAACCAGAAGTCCAGTTTGACCATGAGTGTTGACTGACTTCTGTATTGTACCGGTGTATTGGCTAAGGAGGCAGGATTGGCTGTGGCTGCTTGTCAGTGAAAGCCCAGGTCTGCCGATGTGCAATGTGTAAACTGGCTCAGAAGGCTGTTTGTTATCATGCAACGGTCCCTGCTATTGCTATGCCTTAGGTTATGTAATGTGGTGTTCCATCTCCATTGTCTCCTGTTTCTCAGGTCCTTGGGACTTTCTATCCCCAAAGAAACATATTTCTCCTGAGAGAAGGTCTTTGAACTTTACTAAATGAATATGATTGCCCCTTCTGCAATGAGAAGCCAAGCAGCTCAGAACAGAGGCTTTTGGGGGATACGTGGCTCAACAACACTACGAGCGAGAAGGATCTTGGAATTGTTGTAGATCACAAGCTGAATATGAGCCAACAATGTGATGTGGCTGCAAAAAAGGCCAATGCTGTGTTGGTCTACATTAATAGAAGCATAGCTTCCAAATCCCGGGAAGTACTAGTTCCCCTCTACTCAGCACTGGTTAGGCCTCATCTGGAGAACTGTGTCCAGTTCTGGGCACCGCACTTTAAGAAGGATGCAGACAAGCTGGAGAGGGTTCAGAGGAGGGCAAAGAAGATGATCAGGGGACTGGAAACAAAGCCCTATGAAAAGAGACTGAAAGAACTGGGCATGTTTAGCCTTGAAAAGAGAAGACTGAGGGGAGATAGGATAGTGCTCTTCAAGTACTTGAAAGGTTGTCACAGAGAGGAAGGCCAGGATCTCTTCTCGATCATCCCAGAATGCAGGACACGGAATACTGGGCTCAAGTTACAGGAAGCCAGATTCTGGCTGAACATGAGGACAAACTTCCTGATTGTTAGAGCAATACGACAATGGAACCAATGACCAAGGGAGGTAGTAGGCTCTCCCACACTGGAGGCGTTCAAGACGAGGCTGGACAGCCATCTGTCAGGGATGCTCTGACTTGGATTCCTGCATTGAGCAGGGGGTTGGACTTGATGGTCTTGTAGGCCCCCTCCAACCCTACTATTCTATGATTCGAAGTCTATGAATATATGGACCACAGTCCTTACATTTCGCACTTCGTATGCTGCAGTGCTTATGCAAACTCAGATATAATTGCAGTTGGAGTTTCAGACAGAATATCTTTTTCTTTGCTGAAATGGTGCCTTTTCTGGAAAAACATTATGCTGGAACACTTACCCATTCTTTCAGATTTTGTCCTGCTTGTCCTTCTCCCCCCTCCCTTTTCACGCAGCTGTACACAGCTTCTGGTCTAAATGCTGCTCCTTGCCTACCGCTTTTTTGTGAATGACACATTATAAGATGCAATTTATTGTATTAATATAGTTTTTCCAGGATAGCATCCCTTAGGTTATTGCAGCTGATTAAGCATGGACCATAATGTAGCCTGATTATGAAAATGAATATATATATATATATATATATATACGTATACATCTTTGACTTCTCATTTTATTAAGCCAGAAATGAATTGTTTCCCTCAGCACAGGATGCAACTAGCTGTAATTATGCCCTGTTACTTCTAAGTAATGTGTCAATGTTCCTTGGTTTCATTCTTTCTTTTTATGAAGCTGCACATTAACTCCTTTTTCATTAGGAGAGAGACAAATTAAATAATGCACAGGGTGCTTGGTATTTTCAAAGCAAACCCAGTGGGGTGGAGAGAGAGAGATTTGCATGAACTGTTTGAAGAGGGCAGGAGTGAGGCCTAGAGGACTGAACCAAAATGGAAATGACCTTTCGTAATTTGGTAGGAGAATCTCTTTGCTTAGTTAGATGGTTGTCTAGCTTTATATAAAAGCAAATATTAATTTAGGTTCTTAATTGACTTTGATTACTTTGACTTTGTTAGTGTGCCTTTTTTGTGTTTTGTGTTAATGTTCTTCTAATGAAGGAGGCTATTAGTAAAACCAAATGCCACTGTGTTTAGCACTGCACGTACTCCAAATGAGTTAACTAAATGTCATACAGTAGCAACAAAAAGCACAAACAAATGTTTGCAGAACTGATGCCTCTATATATTAATGCAAATGCTATTCCAACTGTTACACAAGTTTTTGGTTGCCTATTTATTTATGCCTTCAGTCTTCTGGACATAAATTAAGGCAGAAGCACCTCGGGTAGCTCCTTTTGAGTGCTGACTGGTTCTGACTGAAACCCGGAGCAGATTTACCGCCCCACTGACATCAGAGCCACCAGCCTTCACTGGGGGTGGCATAATTGACAAATCAGCAGAACATTCTAGAAAAGGTTGTGTAACTTGCTATCTTGCTGCCATTAACCCACACAGTTGCTTTATGAAGTGTAGCTGAAGCTATGTAGAATTATACTCAAATAATTGCTTTGCTTTACTACCTTTGGGGAATATAAAAGAACCTGGCCTCAGGAAAAAAGCATTAAGTAAAATCTGGATTTTTATTTTTAAGTAAAGGTTAAAAAATGAAACAAAATTGGCCATATGGCTTGTCTAGAGTGATCACTTGTTGTTGTTGTTCAGTTGTTAAGTCATGTCTGACTCTTCGTGACCCCATGGACCATAGCATGCCAGGCCTTCCTGTCCTCTGCTCTCTCCCAGACTGTGCTCAAATTCATATTTGTTGCCTCGGTGATGCTATCTAGCCATCTCATCCTCTGCCGTCCCCTTCTCCTTTTGCCTTCAATCTTTCCCAGCATCAGGGTCTTTTCCAGGGAGTTTTCTCTTCGCATTAGGTGGCCAAAATATTTCAGCTTCAGCTTCAGTATCTGTCCTTCCAATGACCATTCAGGGTTGATTTCATTTAGGATGGACTGATTTGACCTCCTTGCAGTCCAGGGGACTCGTAAGAGTCTTCTCCAGCACCACAGTTCGAAAGCATCGATTCTTCGGCGCTCAGCCTTCCTTACAGTCCAGCTCTCACAGCCGTACGTTGCTACTGGGAAAACCATAGCTTTGATTATATGAACCTTTGTCGGCAAGGTGATGTCTCTGCTTCTTACTATGCTGTCTAGGTTTGCCATAGCTTTCCTCCCAAGGAGCAAGCGTCTTTTAATTTCATGGCTACAGTCACTGTCTGCGGTGATCTTGGAGACCAAGAAAATAAAATCTGTCACTCCTTCCATTTCTTCCCCTTCTATATGCCAGGAAGTGATGGGGCCAAATGCCATGATCTTAGTTTTTTTAATGTTGAGTTTCAAACCAGCTTTTGCACTCTCCACTTTCACCCTCAACAAGAGGCTCTTTAGATCCTCTTCGCTTTCTGCCATTAGGGTGGTATCGTCTGCATATCTGAGGTTGTTGATAATTCTCCCAGCAATCTTAATTCTGACCTGTGATTCATCCAACCCGGCGTTTCTCATGATGTACTCTGCATATAAATTAAATAAGCAGGGTGACAATATGCAGCCTTGTCATACTCCTTTCCCAATTTTGAACCAATCGGTTGTTCCATGTCCGGTTCTTACTGTTGCTTCTTGACCCTCGTACAGGTTTCTCAGGAGACAGGTAAGGTGGTCTGGTACTCCCATCTCTTTCAGAATTTGTCACAGTTTGTTGTGATCCACACAATCAAAGGATTTAACATAGTCAATGAAGCAGAAATAAACGTTTTTCTGGAATTCTCTTGCTTTCTCCATGATCCAGCGAATGTTGGCGATTTGATCTCTAGTTCCTCTGCTCTTCGAAACCCAGCTTGTACTTCCAGTAGTTCTCGGTTCACATACTGCTGAAGCCTAGCTTGTAGGATTTTGAGCATCACCTTGCTGGCATGTGAAATGAGCGCAATTGTACGGTAGTTTGAACACTCTTTGGCGTTGCCCTTCTTTGCAACTGGAATGTAAACTGACCTTTTCCAGTCTTGTGGCCACTGTTGAGTGTTCCAAATTGGTTGGCATATTGAGTGCAGCACTTTAACAGCATCAGCTTTTAGGATTTTAAATAGCTCAGCTGGAAGACTGTCATCTCCGCTAGCTTTGTTGTTAGTAATGCTTCCTAAGGCACACTTGACTTCACTCTCGAGGATGTCCGGCTCAAGTTCAGTGACCACACTATCATGACTATCAGGGACATTCAGATCTTTCCTGTATAGTTCTTCTGTGTATTCTTTCCACCTCTTCTTAATCTCCTCTGCTTCTGTTAGGTCCCTGCCTTCTTTGTCCTTTATCATGCCCGTCTTTGCACAAAACGTTCCCTTGAGATCTCTGATTTTCTTGAAAAGATCTCTAGTCTTTCCCATTCTATTGTTTTCCTCGATTTCTTTGCATTGTTCATTTAAGAAGGCCTTCTTGTCTCTCCTTGCTATTCTCTGGAAGTCTGCATTCAGTTGGGTATATCTTCCCCTTTCTCCCTTGCTTTTTGCTTCCCTTCTTTCCTCAGCTACTTGTAAAGCCTCATCAGACAGCCACTGGGCTTTCTTGCATTTCTTTTTCTTTGGGATGGATTGAGTTGCTGCCTCCTGAACAATGTTACGGACCTCTGTCCATAGTTCCTCAGGCACTCTGTCTATCAGGTCTAATCCCTTAAATCTATTCCTCACCTCCACTGTATATTCATAAGGGATATGATTTAGGGCATACCTGAATGGTTTAGTGGTTTTCCCTACGTTCTTCAATTTAAGACGAAATTTTGCAAGAAGCAGCTCATGATCTGAGCCACAGTCAGCTCCAGGTCTTGTTTTTACTGACTGTATAGAGCTTCTCCATCTTTGGCTGCAAAGGACATAATCAATCTGGTTTCGATATTGACCATCTGGTGATGTCCATGTGTAGAGTCGCCTCTTGACCACTAAGAGTGGTCACTTACAGATTGCCAAAAAAGAGGAAATGGATCATCTATCAAATAAGGTGCTGATTTGCATAAAATTTGTATATGCTATTTTATATGTATATGCTAAAATGTAGAAAGAACTACTATGCTAAAATGTAGAAAGAACTACTATCATTTAAATAGACCTACAGTACATCTTTCCGTAGTGTGGAAGACTATGGCCAGGGGACCTGTGTGCCTGCTCAGTCTGCTGTTCCGGTGCTACCTGTTGATGGACCACTTGAAGGCTCCTGCTGCTCTCCCTTCTGAAGGTTCTTCAGAACAACTGAACAGCCCTTCAAATAAGAGGAGTGTCCAATGTAAACTAGGTATATGGTCACCGTAAGCCAAGTTTACATGCCATCTACAGAACTAAGGGCCAGCATATACAGTGAGCTGAATCAAGTAGAGAAAGGGGACCTGAAGAGTACCACTTCAGGCTCTTAAAGAATACCACTTTATGCTTCCCTACAAATTGCCCTCCTTGTGCATCAAAAGTTAGCATGTTAGGGAAGAGGATTCAGCTTAGTTTGCTCCCTGATATGCTATTTTTGATGTTTGGGGATGGGTTTTGTTTTGTTTTTGTGGGGTTTGCAGGGCTGCTGGAGCATTAACATTCAATCCCCTCCCTACCCCCAGCCCCAGCCCCAGCCCCAACACACACACACACACACACACTCACACCTGCCACCTAAAGTGTTACTGTCGAGGAAAAACTTTACCCCTTGGTTTTGCTAATAGTACAGATTTGCTCTAAGTGCTGTTTCAGAGAAGAAACAGTTATCTTGTGTGGCATGGTTCCCTTCCCCCATCTTTCTTCAGTTGTGCTTTATTTATTTATTTAATCGCCCATCTGGCTGGTCACCCAGCCACTCTGGGCGATGTACAACAAAACAGTTAAAACAATAAAATTCTACAATAAAAACGTTTTCTAAAATACCCTAACCCACCCCAAATGCCTGCCTGAACAACCACGTTTTTAATGCGTGGCGGAAGCTCATCAAAGAGGGGGCATGGCGGAGTTCCCTAGGGAGGGAGTTCCACAGAGTGGGGGCCACCACAGAGAAGGCCATCTCCCTCGTCCCCATCAGCCTAGCTGTCCTGGCTGATGGGACAGAGAGAAGGCCATCCGAGGCTGATCTTGTTAAGCGGCCTGTCTGGTGTTGCTGGAGGCGCTCCTTAAGATAGGCTGGGCCGAAACTGTATAAGGTTTTAAAGGTCAAAACCAACACCTTGAATTTGGCCCAGAAAACATCTGATAACCAGTGCAACTCCTTCAGCACTGGAGTGATGTGATCTCGCCGGTGGCTGCCTGTAATCAGGCAAGCCGCCATGTTCTGTACCAGCTGCAGCTTCCAAACTGTCTTCAAGGGTAACCCCACGTAGAGCGCATTACAGTAGTCTAAACGAGAGGAGACCAGGGCATGTACTACCGATGGCAGCAGATGGTCGGGAAGGTACGGGCGCAGCCGCCGTATCAGATGGAGTTGAACGAGAGGTAGAGCTGCGTGTCATCCGTATATTGGTGACACCACACCCCAAACCTCCTGATGATAGCCCCCAGCGGCTTCACATAATAGCATCGGGGAGAGGATGGAACCCTGTGGCACCCCACAAGTGAGCGGCTATGGGTCTGAAACCTCCTCTCCCAGTGCTACCCTCTGGTACCTGACGGAGAGGAAGGACTGGAACCACCGCAATACGGTGTCTCCAATGCCCAACCCCTCCAGGTGGTCCAGGAGGATACCGTGGTCAACGGTATCAAAAGCCGCTGAGAGGTCGAGGAGAACAAGGAAGGAGCATTTGCGCCTATCCAGAGCCCTCCTCATATCATCCACCAAGGCGACCAAGGCCGTTTCTGTCCCATGCCCAGTCCTGAAGCCCAACTGAAATGGATTTAGATAATCGGCTTCTTCCAAGTTTGCCTTCAACTGCATCGCCACCACCAGCTCAATCACCTTGCCCAAAAATGGCAGCTTCGAGGCTGGGCGAAAGTTGTTCAGAACTTGGGTATCCAAGGAGGGCTTCTTTAAGGGCAGTCTTATCAGTGCCTCCTTGTGGGCTGATGGCATCACTCCCTCCTCAAGGGAGGCGTTCACCACCGCCCTGATTCCCTCACCCAACCTCTCTCTGCAGCCCATAATGAGCCAAGATGGGCAAGGATCAAGCAAGCAGGTGGTCGGCCTTACAGATGAAAGCACCTTGTCCACTTCTTCAGAAGGAAGAAGCTGGAACTGATCCCACAAAACTGGTTTACCACAGACCGCCTCTTGCTCACTAACTGAATCCACAGCGCATGGAATAACACTCCTAATCCGATCAATTTTATCTGCAAAGTGCCTCTCCAAGGCCTCACAGGAGGCCTTAGAATGCTCCAGCGGTTCCAGAGCGATTGGACCGACCAGGCTCTGGACCACTTGGAACAGCCTCCTGGGACAGCACTCTGCGGATGCGATAGAGGCAGCATAATATTCCTTTTTTGCTGCCTTCAGCACCATGTGATAGGCTGAAGATACAGCTCTAGCCCATGTCTGATCGTCTTTGGAGCGAGACTTCTGCCACCAGCGCTCTAGCTGTCTCACCTCCTGTTTCAGAGCTCATAACTGCGGATTGAACCATGGTGCAGTCCGAGCCCTGTTCAGGGGGACAGGGTGTTTCAGGGCCACCCGATCTAATGCCCCAGTGATTGCGGCATTCCAGCCACCCTTCTCTCGACCGAGTGGCCGTTGGCATGCCCCAGAGAATCCCCAAGCGTTCAGGAATCCATTCGGATCCATAAGACGCCTGGGGCGGACCATTTTAATGGGTCCTCCACCCCTGCAGAGGGGTTGTGGAACCGAGAAGTCCAACGTCACCAGATAGTGATCTGACCATGACAAGGGGGTGGTGGATATACCCCCGACTTCCAGATCACTCCCCACTTCTCCAGAAACAAACACAAGGTCTAGCGCATGACCGGCTACATGGGTGGGCCCAGTTAGAATAGAGTGCAGCTCCCAGGATGCCATGGTCTCCATAAAGTCCCGAGGTGCCTCCATGAGGACGGCCTCCGAATGTACATTGAAGTCCCCCAACACCAATAAGTTAGGGGACTGTACACGCACATCAGAGACCACCTCAAGCACCTCGGCCAGGGAGTCAGTCATGCAGCGGGGTGGACGGTACAGAAGCAGAATCCCCAGACTGCCCCTCGGGCCCAACCTCCAGTAAATGCACTCAGCAAATTTGGTCTCCTGGAGAGAGGATCTGGTGAAAACCAAGGACTCTCTGTAGATAACAGCCACTCCCCCTCCCCATTCCCCAGCCCTCGGCTGCTGTGCATACAAAAATCCGGCTGGACACATGGCCGCAAGAGTTGGAGCAGCGGCCTCAGCCTGCCAGGTCTCCGTAATACATGCCAGGTCTGCACCCTCATCCAGGATCCTGGCGGTCTGCCAGGCAGAGGTCCGTAGGGAAGCCCTGGAGTTGGTGTTGGTGTTGGTGGCGGCAGCAGGCCCAGCAGCAGGCCCACCTCTCCCCCAGTGGTGACAGCTTCTCCTGCAGACCTTGGCTCTCCCAGGCCACCTCAGCCAGCCAGCTTATGTGGCCCCTCCAGGAAAGGGCAGGTGGAAGCAGCACAGTTGGCTCAGTACCTGGGGGCCTGGTCCTGCAGGGACTGGCGGTCTGCCAGGCAGAGGTCCATAGGGAAGGCCCGGTGGCGGTGGCGGTGGCGGCAGGCCCAGCAGCAGGCACACCTCTCCACCGGTGGTAGCAGCTCCTCCTGCAGACCCTGGCTCTCCGAGGCCACCTCAGCCAGCCAGCTTATGTAGCCCCTCCAGGAAGGGGCAGATGAAAGCAGCACAGCTGGCTCAGTGCTTGGGGGCCTGGTCCTGCAGGGACTGGCGGTCTGCCAGGCAGAGGTCTGTAGGGAAGGCCTGGTGTTGGTGGCGGCAGCCACAGCAGGCCCAGCAGCTGCAGGCCCAGCAGCAGCAGGCACGCCTCTCCCCTGTGGTGGCAGCTTCTGCTGCAGGCCCTGGCTCTCCATCAGCGCACAAAGGGGGCAGAGAACATGGTGGATGTTCCTGGCTTTTGGGAGTGGAGAGGGGACCAAAGATCTTAAGTCAGTAAAGTGTTGGTCATTTTGACATATGTATGTTTTTAACTATCTCAACTAAATACTAATCTGTTAATATTTGCATTCTTTTAGGGTGTTGTTTCTCCTCCAAGTATTTGGACTGGAGCTGGTTATAAATTTAGATGAGATTGTTATGGAAAACCTCAAAGGTGATGGTGTCTGCTGGGTCTTGGTTCTGAGGACATTGTCCCAATTAATAGGCCGTGGCCAGGGAATATGTGCAGAGTGTTGTCTAGCCTTGTGGTGAATTTCAGCTACTAAAGCCTGTGGATAGGGATGTACGAAAGTGACTTACCTTTCGCGGATTATGTTGATGGTGGGGGGGAGGCGTTCCGTCCCTCCCCCCGGAATCCTGGCCGGGGGGGAAGGCGCTCCATTCCTCCCGCTGGAATCCTCGAACGGCCGGCTGTGCTCTGCAGCTGCTCCACGGAGCAGCTGGCCTGGCCCGGCCCAGCCAGGCCAGAGCCGTCCGCAGCCGGATTTCCGGCCACGGAGGGCTCTGGGTAAAACAAACAAACAAACAAAAACCGCATACGCAAATGGCGGCAGCTACAGCCACCGCCATTTGTGTTCCTTCTTTTTGGCTGTCTTAATCTACGTAAATATTTACGTAGACTATGACGGCGAAAATCAAGGGGAACGCAAAAAGCATAGCGGGCGCTATTTGCGTCCCTTTTTGATTCGCTGTTTTAGCCTACGTAAATCTTTATGTAGGCTAAAACGGCGAATCAGAAGGGGACGCAAATAGCGCCCGCTACGCTATTTGCGTTCCCCTTGATTTTCGCCATCATAGTCTACGTAAATATTTACGTAGATTAAGACAGCCAAAAAGAAGGAACGTAAATGGCGGCGGCCGTAGCTGCCACCATTTGCATACGCATTTTTTTAAAAAAACCCACCCCCAACCATGATAGGCTATGTAAAGATGTACGTAGCCTATCACGTCTTTTTTTTTCACAAGCCTGGAAATGGCAGCGGCGGCAGCCGGTTGGAAGACCGACCACAGCCGCCACCAGAGCCACCGCCGCCCGGAAGATCTGCCCCAGGTAAGTCTCGTCCCGGGGGGGATCCGCAGGGGGCAGGGGGGTGGCAGGCCATTCCGCCACAGATTTCGGGGGGCCGAATGCACTGGCCTTCGGCCTCACCGAGATCTGTGGCGGAATCCTCTGCCATCCTTACCTGTGGATGTGGGCAAGTTACTTGGAGGAAAGCTGCCTGGCGTTTGTTCATTTGTTTGTTTGCCCGTTTTCCCTCCTGTTCATAACACAGAGCAGGAGTGGATTACCCAGCTGCAACAGGAAGCAACAAATGCCTTCTTTCAGGAAAGAGCAATCCTGAACAAGATCACGAATGACTGTAGCGAGGTCCGCTTACTCTAGATAGTAACGCAGCTGGCAAATCAGGCAAAGCTGATAAAAGGCATCTGGATTAAGCCTCAGCTTCTTTCTCTTCATCCAGCCCCAAACAGCCATTAAGGTCTAGACACCTGTTCAGGGTTACCACAGTCTCCCTGGAGCTGGTTAGAGAAAACAACAGCCAGAGCTATGTCATTCCCATACTGATGGCACATTTGGCAAAATCTCCAGATGTCCTCTCCCAACTGTTTTAATGTAGATTTAAAACAAAACAAAACATGGGGGACAAAATGAAACCCAGAGGCACCACAAAGGCCAATAGTCACAAAGTAGGGCCGTCCACGCCCGCACTACGTTCTGGGTTCATTTGTCCAGAAAGGACGAGAGCTACCATAACACCATGCCTCAGTCCTACCTTGGCTAAGCAACCCAGAAAGAGGCCATGGTCGATAGTACTGAAAGCTGTAGAGAGGTCCAGGAAAACTAACATGGTCCCCCACCCCGGCTGTCCTTCCCCCAGTGTAAGTCATCCACCAGGATGTTTCCTTCTCAAAACCAGGCTGGGATCCATATTGGAAAAGATCCAGATAATCCATATCATCCATGACCACCTCTTAAATTACACTATCTAGATCAGGTTTCCCCAACCTGGCACCCTCCAGATGTTTTGGACTACAAGTCCCATCATCCCCAGCCACCATGGCCAATGGAGGGGGTGATGGGAGTTGTAGCCCAAAACATCTAGAGAGCACAGGTTGGGGAAGCCTGATCTGGAACCACTCTGGGGGTTATTCCCATGGGTATTTTGCTGCAAGTTTGCTGTATTTGGGGGTTGTTTGGGGTACATGATGTCATGGCCATCCTGCAACCACCCCTGAGTTTTGCACCAAAAAACCAGTTTTTCTGAGACCACTTTTAGTCCGATTGTTTTCCTGAATTCAGCTTGTCTGAACTTCTGTTACAGTGTGCACCAGCCCTCTGCATTTACTTCAGCATGATAGCCCTTCCCAGGGGTGTGTCTTTCACCTGTCCATGACCTCACTGACCCTGGTCAAAGGATGTTTCCCCACCTGTGTTTCCCTGATGCTTCTGCCATTTTGTGGCTGTCCGTTCAGGAGTTCTGAGCTACCTCATGGTATTTACTTCACCTTGCCTACCACTAAACTCCATCCCTGCAAAGTATAGGTGTACTCTGCCAAGCAGCCTCTAACTTTTTAAAAAAGTAAGGCGTAAAAGCGCAATGTTGAAACAGCACATTAGCGCTACATCATGAAACTGAAGTAGTGCCCGAGGTTCACCAACCACAGCCACCTGTGGACTGTAAAGTGCATTGATCTTGGACATTTAAAGTCATTACTGTGGGAGCACACTAAAGCATATTTATTGGGCAAGCTAGTACAGAGGTTTCAGAGGTTAAGGCTTACACTGGTAAAAGCCCCTTGAGGAATACATATACTCGGCCACATCACAGTTCCCAAAGTAGTTACTGCATGACTCCACAATTGCACATTTAAAAGCTATTTGAATAGTACATTTGTGCAGCAATACATGTACTCACTACAGCACTATACCAGACCAGCAGTGGGACACTGAATAGTGCTGATTGCAGTTGCGGCTAAGCAAATTTGCGCTTCAGGCACACCTTCTGATGTACTTTGAAAGGCACAAACACAACTACGGAATCAGGGCAAAGCCCCCCAGGAAGGGACTACTCCACCCGATGGTTCCACCATCCCAAGTTAAATGAAAACAAGGTTTCACTTACTCCTGTCACTATTGCATTATTGCAGTTTTAGAGGGGAAATAATAAAAAAAAAAATTGGGGGGAGTCAGGCATAGGATGGGGAAGCAGGTGCTAACAGGTGCTAAGAGAAAGCAGAAAGGGTGAAACAAGACAAGAGTGGGAGGGAGTGGGAGGGAGGGAACAGGCTCTTCAAGTGATGACATGGATGAGACTCCACCCAGTAGCCACCCAAACAATTTCCGGTGAATATCTGTGTGACCTGCCCAGATCCCCAGGCTAGCTTTGGGATAATCCAAGCTTTCAAGCTCTGTGTATCCCCAGACAGAGCAGATATGACTTCAGTAACTAAAAAGTGCAACAAAGTGGAGAGCAAACTAAACCCATTGCCGTGAAGAATCCCCCCCCCCCGGTTTCCAGCCCAAGTTTGATACAAAAATGACTTTGATTGTCCTGACTGCTGACCTGTGCCAAAAGAAGTACCTTTCTTGCTAATTTTACCAAACCTCTCAGTGGCTCTTGATATCATCTGTCATTGTATCAGTCCAGAGCAGTGTCCCAAGTAGAGATTGGAAGCATGTTCTCCAGTGGTTCCTCCCCTATCTAGATGGCTGTTTCCAGAAGGTTATGCTAGGTGACCACTGCTCTTCTCCATGGAAGCTATGGGCTCAGTTTTGTACCCTATGCTGGTTGGTATCTCCATGAAACCTCTAACTGAGGTCATTATTGAGACTTCTTTTTGTCCATGCTATGGACAAACACCCTGGAAAAGGTTGGTTGGATGTCTTGTAAACTTTACACAAATAAACCATGCAAGAACAGGTAGTGCTTGTCTTTCAACAGAGGTGTGTACTTCTGCACAAAAAGCAATGTGTGATGGCCCTAAAGATAACATGATAACAACATTATGAATCCTCAACTAGTGAATCTCATGATTATCTGAAATCAGCATATGTCCCTATAGCAATGGATGCTTTGAACTGATATTGCCATGGAGAGCCCAAGCATTTTCAGGGCACATACATACAAACTACTGTACTATTAGGAAGCAGAGCAGACCATACTGCTGCTATGATACAATGGCATACGTGCATCCACTTTTGCTAAAGTACATCTGCCTCTGATAACTAGGGAATTAGAATTCCGTGCATGTTGGCTCAGTAATACATCTATTGTTATCTCTGGACTTGGTAGTAAGTTCTTTTATTTATTCTAACAAGCCAGTGTATTGAATAATCTCTCCCATCAGTTCACACAGTAAAAGCGGTCACCTTAACTGCAAAGCAAACAAAAAAAAGCAGCATATCTGTCTTACTAGCTCTTGGGAATTAAAGTAACAGGCAGCCTTGGAGGGGAGCCGCTGTAGTGTGAAATGCACGAGGCCAACCCATAATAAAAACAGTGCTTTTCACCAGCCACTGTGAACAAGAATAACCAGACCCTTGCAACCGTTCAAAGGAGTCACATGACAGGCCAGGGCTGCTTTTTGAATGAGGATGAAACCAGCCGGCATCTCCCATGGAAGGATGACCTTTAAAGGTTCAGCGTGAATGGCAACAGCAGAGAATGGCTTCTGACTCCAAGGAACTGACAGGGTGAGGCATTTGTCGGGGGTTAGTTGCCAGCAGCTACTCCTTTACCGAGAAGTCATAATGTAATGCAGCATTCTGACTTCAACAGCTCCAGGGAAGGCAATCTCTTGACACTACAGGGCAGAAAGAAATCACTCGTCATCCTCACAGACTCTGCCAGCCTTGCTTTCATCTCTGTTTTCCCAGCTTCACAAAGGCAGCACATAATTTCGAAAATAAAATGCGGCACTGCTCAAGGCCGCCTGGGGGTAAGTTGTTTGTCTGTCATCTATGAAAGGGGACACGCCTTTCTCGATCCAACGGAACGGGCTCGAGGCTAAGCCCCATGTTGGCAGTGCAGAGATGAGCCTGGCAGGACCGGCAGGCCCTCCTTCACCTCACGTGTGGCAATTCCCCGCCCCCACCACTTCTTTCTTTTACTGATTTAAAGGAAACAACAGCTTGCCAATTCACGTGAACCGTGGCTCGCAAGCTGTGCTCACAAACCAAAATCAAATCTTGATTTGCAAGACACATGCAAACCATAGTTAGATGAAATGACAAACTGTGGCTTGCCTCCAACTGAAAAAGGAGGGAGGGAACTGCCACACAGCAGAGGGAGGAGGAAGAGGATGGAGTGAACGAGCTTGAGGTTTGGGCAAGTAGAGCCAAACCATAGCATTTGGCTTACATAAGAACCATCCCCTTGAATATCCAGGACTAGAGCCGTCATCAACACCCAGCATCCTCGGGCAGCTGCCAAATGCCCCTGGCCCTTAGGGCAGCCCACTACTTACCCTTGACCAGATGACTTCCTCTGGTCCTCTCCAGTGGAGGCTGGTGGCTCTGATGTCAGTGGGGCGGTGAATCCACTCTGGGTTTCAGTCAGAACCAGCCAGAACTCTGAAGGAGCTATCCAAGGGTGCTTCTTATTTATTTATTATTTCATGTATTTATTGCATTTATACCCCGCCTTTTTTCCTCTTTAAGGAACCCAAGGCGGCGTACGTAGTCCTCCTCCTCTCCATTTTATCCTCACAACAACAACCCTGTGAGGTGGGTTGGGCTGAGCGACTGTGACTGGCCCAAAGTCACCCAGCGAGCTTCCATGGCCAAGTGGGGACTAGAACCCGGATCTCCCGGCTCCCAGTCCAACACTCCAGCCACTACACCACAGTGGCTCTCCAGAGCCTCCAGCTGTTCCACTGGTGCTGTCTATCTCACCCCACTCACCTTCTTATCTCACCCCTTCTGCCTCTGCCTCTCTGTTCACAGGGGAGAGTATGCTGTTGCTGCAGCACTGCCAGGAGAGGAAGAGGAGGAGGAGCAACAGCTCCACTCCGCTCAGGTGTCGGCTGGCTGGCTGAATGACCAACCAACAGGCCCACAAGGCGTCCTGTAGAAGACATGACCAATGGTCAGGGATAACAGGAGATGCAGTCCAACAAACGGCATACTGTGGCATCGCTAGAGTTATCTGCTGGTGGAGTGGCATGGTTACTGAGGGGGATGCAGCACACCTCTACCAAGCTGATTGAATTCCTCAACCCAGTGGGGCAATAGTATGGTAAAGCCTAACCAGTGACAATTACCACAAACTCAAGATTTTAACTGAAACAAATGAAACAGTTTATTGATAAGTCAGAAATAAACAAAGCAGTGAGTATGAACAATAAAAGAATCTGAATAGGTTAATAGGCAAAATAACAATAATTCAAAATAGGAATGATTTATTAAATATAAAGGACTATCATGGGATGATGGACAAAGCAAATGCTATTAAAGCAATTTATAAAAATGTCCCACCAATAATTCCTGCCCTTGTTTACTAAGGGCTTATAAATGCCTGTTATTATGCCAATCCTTCCAGACTGGAGACTCGATTCCCCCAAAAATAAAGAGTCTTGTGGCACCTTAAGAATTAACAAATTTATGGTGGCAGAAGCTTTTGTGGGCTACAGTCAATTTAAATCATTGCAGCTGTCAAAATTTGCTCTGTCTTGATCATATCCTCCAATCTGTTCTGATCTAATCCAATATTCCATGTTGGGAATTCTTCCCTAAATGATGGAGTGCTTTCTCCTGGCATGAATCTACCCATATACTATGTTCATCAGCTAAGGCTCTCCTCCAGATGCCTCCTCTGAGCAACAAGGGAAAGGGCCTTCTTGGTGGTTGCTCCCCAATTATAGAATGATCTCCCAGACAAGGCCTGCCTAGTGCCAACATTGTTCTTTTTGGTACCAGGTTAAGACCTTGCTCTTCTCTCAGGCATTTGGCAGCATATGATGAGGCTTTAATCAGGTCCTGCATTTTTCTTATTAATTGTTTAAAATTCTTTGAGACATGTGTGTGTGTGCTGTCTGTTTATATGCTTGTATGTAAATGGTTTTTACACTTTGTATTGTCACGTTCCTGCACCCCACTCCTGAGAGAGGAGAACTTGCAGGGACTTCAGAGCTTACTCAGACTTCAGTTTCCTAGAAGGAAGTCAGTGGAGACTTGTGGCATTTATTTTATAGAAGATTTATTTACACTGTGCTCAAGATGAGGGCCCAAAAAATCACCATTCCAATCGCTCCCTGCTGGATCTTCTCAGCTGCTGTCGGATCTTCTTCTGCAAGACAAAAGCAGCTCTCCCCTTTTGTCTTGCATTCAGCCTTCCCCCAGCTTCACTTCCTCCATCCCCTTCAGGCCTTGTAGAACAAAGGTTACAAATTCAAAAGAACAGAGTTGGGGGAAACCCTCAGTCTCTTTGTACTCAGAGGCACTGAATTGTAAGATACCCATGGAGTTAATTTAGACTGACCCCAAACACATAACAGTATAATGTTTTTTATGGTTTAAATCTTTGTAAGCCACCCAGAAAGCTTTGGCTATTGGACGCTATAGAAATGTAATAAATCAATGTAAATGAAATGAAGCTGGACTTCACCAGGCAAAACTCATGCCTCCCACAAGACCTTGATAAGTGGACCTAAAGCAGCTGCTGTTTCCCCCCATCCCCAACATGAAAATCCACACAGGGATCCGATACCCAGCTGCCTTAGCATGAAATACCAAGGCTGCCAACTTACCCCATACAATAAGGCTGGTGGGCCTATGGGCCTCCAGATGTTGTTGGACTCCAGCTCCCATTTACCTCAGCTAGCATGAACCTCGGCTAGACATGATGATAGGAGATGCAGCCCAACAACATCTGGAGGACCACTGGTTCCTCACCCTGACCATATAGTTTAACTGATAACCCTAACTCCCTAAGGTGGGCACAGTAGCAGAGGGATGGAGAATGTGCGGCCCTCCAGATGTTGTTGGAATGCAATTCCCATCATCCCTCACTATTGGCTATGCTGGCTAGGGCTGATGGGAGCTGCAATCCAACAATATCTGGAGACTCACATGTTCACAATCCCTGCAGTAGCACAACATTTCACTAGGTTCAACCGGCCATGCCAGCCTAGGCCCCTATTGCTGAAAACCCCTAAAGACATGACGATTCCTGGTGTAAGACCCATGCATAGGTGTTACCAAAGACTGAAGGATGGCCCTGTCCCACTCTGCATGCCAAGATTCCACAGGTCCCGAGGTACCAGCACAGATACTCTGCTGAATCCTGTGGAACTGAGCATGCTTCTAGACCAATCTTTCCCAACCTGGTGCCCTCCAGATGTGTTAGATGGCAACTCCCATAATCTCACCAGCACATCTGGAGGACACCAGATTGGGGAAGGCTGTTCTAGAAGGAGAGCTCCTACTGGTATCAATTAAAAGTCATTGTGCAGCTATTCCACCCTTTCTTCTTTAATGGTTGGTTTTGTTTTGTTTTTGTTTTGTTTTTTGAAAGAAGAAAGATAGAAGGAGTGGTGGTAAAACAAATGGACACTACAAACTGAAGACAATCATGTATAGACCCCTATAAAATTCTGTGAATGAGACAGTGCATTGCACAATAAAAGCCTCAACTGGAAACCCCATGAAAATGAGACAAAGCACTGGCTATCTCATCTCCACCTGGAATGTGTCTAGCTGTGAAAAGAACATTAAGCTCCAAGCTTGCCAAGTCAAATCTCCAAACTAAGGACATGACATGGACAGACTGATCATTAACAACATGAACAAGCAGGTTGTCACACCATAACAACACTGACCTGTTACTAAATACTTCTCTGTCCCCAGGTAACCACTGCAACCAAAATTGAAGGTGGAGGAACCCTCCTAAAAAAAATCAGTTCTGGAATGAGACAAAACTCAATGCTGTGGTCATGGCTTGGTCCATGATTGCCCACACAAGTGCAGCTTCCCCCAAATGACAGCAGGAACTGAGTTTATATAGCCTGTGTTCCTAGTTGCTCTATGCTTCTAGACAAGGCTTTTATCACACCATCACCCTGCCTCATTCACAGAATTCTACAGAGGTCCAGATGATCCAGATGATGTCATCTTTGACTTATAACCCTCCCATGTTTTCCCACTGCTTCTTCCATTATTTTCCTTACTGTAGAAAATCCGTTAAAGAAAAAAAAAGACAGAATTGCTTCACAGTGACCTGGTTCACAGGTAATGACAACCCATGGTTTAATTAACTATGGTTTGTTGAATTGTGGGTTATTGTTATGTGCAACCCGAGAAGTATGAGTTAACTGCAAGTTGTTAACCATGAACAGCTAATGAAGAAAACCTATAGTTTGTTGTTGGGTTGTGAATAGTGGGTTGTTTAAACCATGGGTTGTCATTAAATACGAACCCAGAATCGTGGGTTGTTCATGGGTTGTTTTGCCAGGCTGCAGAAGCAGTAGGCAAGATCAGTAAAAAAAATTCCAACCTCTTTACATGCCAGTACTGTAGGGGTGTATGAAACCCCGCTTACCTGGCTCCGCCAGGTTCTGCTGGGGGGGGGAGGCACTCTGCGCCTCCCCCTGGAATCCTGGCCAGCCGGCTCCGCTCCGTGGCCAAGCCGCGGAGCCACCGGCTGGCTCCAGCCACCCGCAGCCAGACATCCGGCTGCTGGGCAACCCTGCAGGGACACAATTGGCGGCTGTCGTAGCCGCTGCCATTTGCGTCCCTTTCTTTCGCCGTGATAGGCTACGTAAAAATTTACGTAGCCTATCACGGCAGGGGGAAAACCCGAGCGTATGCAAATGGCAGTAGCCGCCACCATTTGCGTACGCTGGGTTATTTCCCCCCCTGCCATGATAGGCTACGTAAATACTTACGTAGCCTATCATGGCAGGGGGGGAAAAAACCCAGCGTACGCAAATGGCGGCAGCTACCGCCATTTGCGTATGCTCCAGTTCCCCCCCCCTGCTGTGATAGGCTACGTAAATTTTTACGTAGCCTATCACGACCTCCACAGGGATGCAAATGGCATCCCTACGTTAGCCGTGATAGGCTACGTAAGTATTTATGTAGCCTATCACGGCTGAAGAGGAGCAAGCGAATGGCAGCTGCAGGACGGCCACCATTCGCACAGCAGCACGGACGGGAGCAGGTAAGTGCTCCATTTCGCGTGCCTTTTGTGGGGTGGGCACTTCGTCCCGCACGCCTTTCGTGGGTTGAGGGGGTGGGGGCTTCGTTCCGTGACAGGTTTCGGGGGATTCCACTCACAGATTCCAGTGCATGCCAGTGCATTCAGCCTCACCGAGATCGGTCGCGGAATTCTCTGACATCCCTACAGTACTGCAGTGCCACAAAGACAGTTGGGACACAGAGAGGCAGCGGGCAGAGGAGGAGGGAAACAAGCAGTCCAGGGACTGAGAAAACAAGCAATGGTTTGTTGAATCGTCTGCCAGACAAACCCTGGGTAGAGCAACAAACCATGGTTTAAATAAATATGGGTTAGTGTTACATGCGAACCAAGCTATTGCCTTGTGAGTGGAATCTCACAATAGTTGTCTCTAATACTGAACCATCACAGGACATCTTCTGGTCTTCATAAATAGTGGCCTGCAGAGGTGCTGCCTCCAGACTACAGCAATCTTCTTTACCTAACAGGCTACATCATAGCAGCAAGGAATCTGTCTCCATCTGTATTGCACTATCGTACCTATGCTATATATGTGCAAATGAAGCTGAATTATGCACACTGATATTCTAAACACATCAGCTGCAGGGTTTTGTGTTTTATTTAGCAAACTAACTCTGGGTTCCATTGATGATAAATAGGTCAGCCTGATTTAGATGCAACTGCAGACAGGCCCTCTGCTAGCGATATGGTCAGGATATTAGACCTCAAGAGACAACTGGGACCTTCAGGATTTTACTTTTTAAGGTGCCTTCTCCAGTGTAAAATTCACATTTGTGCACATTCACAAGAAGTAGTATTTCTCTAGTATTCTCTGTCTTAAAAGTAACAACATTTTTGATGTGCTTCATCCTTTCAGCTTCAATACATGCAAGTTTAACAGTCAGTCAGGATTATTATTTTTACAATGGTGTGTTACAACAGCTAAATTGTGTGCATATTTGAAAAGGCTTCATTTAAGCATGAAGTCACTGATACCACAGCAATGGCTTTGATACTGTCAGGGACAAGAGACAGTAAATAATACCTTGTCTAAATCATGTCTGCTTAAATATAGGTTATATCTTTTTTTTCCAAAGCACTTTAACTCTCAGAAATGTAATATAGTGATGTCACTTGTAAGACAACTAATTGGATAGGGAGATAGCTGTATGGGGATGTCAGATTAAAGGAAGAATTGAAATAACATAGGCTCTTTGTTTTCTTCCTTTTCATAATGAATCTGGCTTGGGAGATTTGGCAAGCTATGGTGATGTTCAGTCCCTGCCTTTTCTTTCCCTGCTGAGGGAGGCTGGCCAGGGAAACTGATCTTCCAGAGTACCTGAAGGAAAAGAGGGAAAATAAAATTATTTGGTTAAATAAAGCAGTAAATCCACAGGGGCTTTGGTTTGGCTTGTGTTTGTTTTTCAAGCAAACCCTTCAAATCCCAAATCTGCTGATGTCTCAGTAGCTTCCAGAGAAGAAGATGGAAAGGCTTTGATGAGATGATGAGAGGGAATGTATACAGGGGCACGTGTTTGAAGCAGCTGTCTTATTCCATTTTTAAATATTCTATAGAACCTTTCTTTAAATGCAAAAGACAGGCTGACAAAGCAGCTAAGAAAGATTCTGGTCATCTTTTAAAGAAAATCTTCCATCCATTTCTCTGTGAACTTCCATTAAGCCTGAAAGAGCTTTGAGACTTATGAGCTAGTGCTGTGCTGAAATATTCCCTCTTTTTGTTGGATAATAGGAACAACTCCGCATGCTTCCAGAAACTAGGGGGCAATAAAGAATGTCCTTGCTGTCTGATCAGTTTCTATTTCCTGCTCCCTCCGCCTTTGCAACAAGCACCATGCAGTCTCTCCCTGAAGGAAGCAAGTAATTATATCTCATGCCTTCACTCACCTACAGTTACACACCCAGCTTTAGGGGGTGCTTGCAGTTAAACAGTCTTAGATAGCCTTCTCTGTTGATGTGAATAAAAGCACTAATAAAGTAAGTTGATCTGAACTCATTTTAAACTGGCTCTAGCCTGCGTTTATTGCCTCCAATACTAAATGCTGTATTGCCACACATTCTCTATATAAGGCAACTCTGCTGTTAAGTCACACCAGACTTTCCAACATTTTTTACCTGTTAGCAGAGGCAACTCCTCCTCTTGGCCCAGCCCTGCAGGCAAAAGGAAGTGCCAAAGCAGCTGGCTGGGGCATACTTTAAAATGCACCATTTAAAAAGAACACCCCACCCTTAAAATTTACGTAGCAGCGATCTGAACCAATCAAGTGCTGCCTTTGGGAGGACCCAGCAAAGGAGAGGTGAAGGGGGCAGTCTTTATGTCGCTCATGCCTGTCAAGCAAGCTCCTCCTCACCACCACTGTTGTCTGGGTCAGACTGAGAGTAAGTGAACAAGCAGGCTGCAATAGTGAAAAGTAGGAGCAACTCCAAGGGGCCCCTGCTGGGGTCAGGCCCTTGGCGGGTGCCCAGTTATGCTAACCCATGATGCCAGCCCTGCCCTTCACACATTATAGGGTGGCAAGCACATTTTTTCAACCACATGTATACAAGGTGGTGTGGGGAGCTGCAGCCACTCTCTGAGTGTAACCCATCAAACATGAAAATATGAGCTTGTTTACATGCAAATTATGTTTTTAAGTGAAAAAGGTAACCTTGAAAAGGTGAATCAGCCCTCAGAATTGAAATACTAGGCCAGCTGCATAGAATCCACTAGTCTTCCCTGCTAA
Source organism: Heloderma suspectum (assembly GCF_057233095.1). Taxonomy (NCBI): domain Eukaryota; kingdom Metazoa; phylum Chordata; class Lepidosauria; order Squamata; family Helodermatidae; genus Heloderma; species Heloderma suspectum. The sequence goes on from NC_139461.1 coordinate 260,624,141, forward strand.
TGTTCTTATGTAAAGCACTTAATTCAGTTTTTTCTGGGCAGGTCATATTTTGGGGATTAAAGATGGTAAGAGGGCTTTTTATCAATTATTCTCTCTCTCAATAAAAACTCTTTTCACCCCATGTTCCCACATCTCTCATCTTCGCAGATGCCAGCAGCATACTTGTATTAGGAAGAGTAGCTCTAGATCTCTGATTATATTCTGGCCAGTGAGTGGGATGGCTTAATCTGCCTGAGCAGTTTATAGCACTGGGCATTAAACGTGCTACACGCCCACACAATGCTATTTTGGAGAAAACCTCCCTTATCCTGACAAGGACCTGATTTTTGCACAGGCAGAACAGAAATTGGCTTCATACGGAGCAGCCTTTCCCAACCTGGTGCCCTCCAAATGTGTCGGACTACAACCGCCATGATCCCCAACCAGTATGGCCATGCTTCCTGGGGATAATGAGAGTTGTAGTCAAACACATCTGGAGGGCACCAGGTTGGGGAAGGCTGATAGAGACTTTCTAGGAGGAAATCTCACTGAACTTCTGAATAAACATGCATAGGACTGTGCTGTAAGGATTTGGCAACCTCCAGGATCATAGGGCCAAAACAGACATTTTAAAGAAATCTGTATCCAACAGCCATGTCTTTTTTTTTCATGTTTACTCTTGAGTAGGCACAGGGGGGCCCAATTTGGATGGGGACCCTAATGTAGGGGTAGAGGTCTTTTAAGATCCAGGTCAGGGGCCCTGCACCTACTATAGAGTAAAAAATAACCAAAAGACGTGGCTGCTAGACACATTTAAAGTAATGTCTGATTTGGTTTCAGGTTCCGTGGGCAAGCAACTTACTGAGGCAATGTGAGCTGGAGATCCCTACACAGTGCAGGCTCCAGGATTTTGGGGAGGGCAGGGCGCTAACTTAGAAGAGGCAAGACATGGAAACTGAAACTTATTTTAGGATGCATCTGATATTCTTGAATAATTTGTGCAAAGTGGACTTGGGAGTACTGTTAGAGAAGTGGGCCCACTACTGGTATTGGGACCCTGGCAGATGCCCAACTTTGCCGCCCAGTGCAAGCTCTCTCACAGCCTGAGGTGGGAGAGAATATGTGGCGGCGGCGGCAGCACTGCTGCCACCACTGCATCACGCCTCCCCTCCTCACTGCATTGCACCCATCCCACCCCCTTTCCCGGTCATGGTGATATGATAGCACTCTTCAAGTACTTGAAAGGTTGTCACAGAGAGGAAGGCCAGGATCTCTTCTCCATCATCCCAGAATGCAGGACATGGAATCATGGGCTCAAGTTACAGGAAGCCAGATTCCAGCTGAACATCAGGAAAGACTTCCTGACTGTTAGAGCAATACAACAATGGAACCAATTCCCTAGGAAGGTGGTGGGCTCTCCGACACTGGAGGCATTCAAGATGAGGCTGGACAGCCATCTGTCGGGGATGCTCTGACTTGGATTCCTGCACTGAGCAGGGGGTTGGACGCGATGGCCTTGTAGGCCCCTTCCAACCCTACTGTTCTGTGATTCTATGATTCTATGGCCCCGTTCCTCTTACGTTTGCTGCCACTGTGTCAGCTCTAGAGCTCTGCACCCATTTCTTCCAGCTGCATGGTTCTCCACAGAGCCAATACGGTGGTGGCAAACATAAGGGGAAGGGGGACACATGATGAGGGAAACAGAGGCTGCTCCAGAGAGTGCCTCCAGTTGCTCTCTCACTGAGGCAAATGCCATGGTGGGAGAGCGGCTGGCGGGGCTCTCCAGAGCACCTGCTGGAGGGGGCGCAGCAGGGGTAGCAGGCCCTTGTGGCTGGGTGGGGGAGCAGCGCAATTCACCACTCCTCCCACTCCACTGCCTGATGCAGGCTCCTCACCCTGCTTCATAGGAGGGCCAGCCCTCTTGCACCCTCTGCAGCTGGCCCTGGCCCTACACCACCATGAATGATTACTTTTTCCCAAACATAGGTTCCTCCGCTCTGTGTGGAGGAGATCATAACATTCCTTGCCATGAAAAAAAGAACAGCAATATTAAAAATGCATTCAGAATTGAGATATGCTTGGATTACTGCGGTGACAGGGGCTGGATGAGTAGTTCAGGATAGAGAGAAACCTGCTGAGAGCCCTACTGATGGTCTGATAATAACCCAGCCAGGTGTGTATTTTCAAGAGGATGAACTCTATATGAGAAGCTTTTGCTTTAGCTGGAAGCAGAGTGGCGAAAACAGTTTTTTTGCTTCTATATACACCTCTATGAGCTTTTGGAGCCTTTTCGGAGCTCCAAAAGGTTCAGAGCCTTTAGGGCAAGTAATGTGCTTTTCTTTTTCTCTCCCTTCTCCCTGTCATGTGTTCCTGTCTTAGGAACACAAAATTATTACTATAATTTAAGTCATTGTTTTATTTGTTTGTTTATTACACTTCTATACCATAGTGGTATAATTTAAATAGAAATATGATACATTTCACCATAACAAGGAGGAGTATGGCCAGGTGACTTGTGTGCCTCCTCAATCAGTCATTCAGGGGCCACTTCAAGGCCCTTGCTCTCCACTTTTATGGTTTTAAATCTTTAAACTGGACTTGGACTTGTTGCTGTTGTTGTTGTTGTTGTTCAATTGTTAAGTCGTGTCTCCTTCTCCTGGACTAGACACCTTCAAATAGAGAACTGCAGCTTGACAGCCCTTCAAATACAGGACTATCCTCCGTAAAGTAGGAGGCATGGCCACCCTAAGAGAGGATCACATTTATTTGTTTTATGCACTTATATATCACCCTTCAACCAACTGGCTCCCAGGGCAGTTCATGATGGGATAAACAACACACACACACAAAATACAACATCAGAATAAAAACAGCTGATTAAAACAAGAATAAGATCAGCAATGAAAAACAACAGATTAAAACAGTTCAAGCTCAGAGCTTGAAAGGTCACTTCTTCATCGTCCAAGGTGTGTGTTGCAAATAAAGCAACCATGGAGGCGCAATCATGTGAGTCTTTCATATACAACCACTACTTTGCTCAAAGGGTAATAATCAGAGAAAGTCATGCAAACAGACCAGCCCCTGCCTACATGATTGCTTTATTTACATACAACCCGTACAAGTGGCACAGAATCATATTATGGAGAAGCAGTTTATATGCTGCTCTTTCTTTGTGTGTATGTGAGTGAGTGTGTGAGAGAGAAGGAAGTCTTAGGGCTAACAAATGTTTTATCATATTTATTATAAAACGTATTTTTTATTTGTTATACAAAATAATTTTTTTTTTTTAATGGGAATGTACTGCTGGTTAAGGGATGCTACCTACTGTGGGACTGGCAGTATATGCCATTTATATATGCTGTGCATGTAGTTTCTAAGGCTAAAAGTGTAGCGTGTAGCTGATCCTAGCTTTTTTTTATTTTAGTGTGTAAACATACGGGCCCCCAATCCAGACTGGGAGCCCCACACGTGGGTAGAGAGTTAAACCTTCCCATCCAGGCATTTTCCCCTCCTAAATCCCCCCACCAATGAGGGAGGTGAAAGAAAGACTCAAGTGCCATTTTTCTTTCTTTAACCCCCACATGGGGGGGGGGCAAAGTTAGGAGGGGAAAGTGGCTTGGTGGGAAGAATCTGGATTGGAGCCCAACACTCTTAGACTAAAGTAAAAATATGTTAGGTTCAGCTACAGACTACACATTTAATGTAGCATGTAATGTAGCCCTTAGAAACAACATGCATATATAAAAGGAATATACTGCCAGTCCCACAGTAGGTAGCTTATCCTTAACCAGCAGTACTTCCCGATTTTAAATATATATTATTTATTTATTTTGTTTAATCATAATAATGCTCTTTCTCTGCATTGTGTTTTCACTTCCCTGTACCTTACTTTGCTGATAACTTTTATTGACCAAGCTGGATCTTTTCCAGCCAGCTTGCTTCTGTATAATACTTGTGTGCACACATCCCCATCTCTTCTTCTCCTCCCAGCCAGCTACAGTAATAGCTCAGTAGAGGACCTTTTCAGCAAAGTGGAGTTCGCTTTCTATTCCAGGGGGAAACTTTTGCCGCTGCTTGATATTATTAAAGTTCCAGCTGGGGAGGTGCACTCTGATCAGTGTGGGGCCTTGCGCTTCATGTCAGATGAACATGGGAACATTGGTGTAGTCTGGAATTTTCTCTGCAAAGACCTGGGTTTTATTAGAATTTGTTAGAATGTAATATAACTTTTGTTACAATGTTCAGAGTTTTTCTATAGGAACCTTCAAAGGTCAGCTGTAATAATCTTTGTTGCAAGAGTGACTTAATGTTCTAGCTAGGCTAATTCTACTAATAAGGGCTCTGAATCGGTAAAGGTGTAAGCTGATGTCTCCTGGAAGCAGACATTACCATGGTGTTTCCCTCTGGTTTTGGTTTACTTTAAATCCAATACTTCTCATGCATTTAGAATATACCTGTTCTATATATATATTTGTGTGTGTGTGTGTGTGTATGTGTGTGTACACACACACGCACACCCCAAATATATTATCCTACATGCATCATATTATATATATATATATATATATTTATATATATAGTGCAATCCTATGGCTGCTAGTCAGCAGCTAGACAGCCATAGGATAGGTCGGTTTCCGGGAACTGACCTCGGAACCCATGCTTCAAGGTTGGTTCCCGGAGAACCAACCCCCACCCCTTTCCACGCCACCTTGTAGGCAGCGCAGATCAGCCCTGCACTCCGCATTCGTAAGAGCAGCGCAAAGCCGCAAAAATGGGGCATTTCTGAGGGAGGGGAGGGGAGGTCAGAAATGCTGGTACAACACATCCTATGTGTCGTCCAGCTGCCGCTTCCTGCACTCCGTGGGCCCGTGGCTAGACAGCCGAAATCAGCTGTCTAACCATGAAAGCTGGGCAGCAGGAGCAAGGAGGAGATCCACTCTTCACCACTCCTCCCGCCCTGCACTGGATAGACGGTCGCCTCCAAGCCTGGTCGATCCAAATAGGATTGCTCCCTCCATAAAGGAAGAATATCTTTAACACCAAGTTTAGCACAGATACGGACATGCTTTAAAGGGCTTCTTGACTGACATTCTGTTGCCCCCTGCCTATAAAGGCTGCACTGACTTCTTTTGATTATTAAACGCAGTTCAATACTTTCTCCTTTGAGCAATGGAACAATTCTCTAATTTACTTCATTGCACCTACTGTAAAGGTTTCTGCCATATCCACAAAAAGTGCATTTTCCAGGCTGTTGGAGAATAGCAGGTTACCTAAAATACTTATTTTATAAACTACAGACCTTTGATTTTAGTCTTCCCATTAAATCATTTGCTAATGAACAACACAAGTTAATGCATGCCAATTCACACAACTAGGTGGCTTAGTCATATGAATTATATGATGGCTTGGTTATATGAAACAACTATCGCAGATCAGTAATCCCTGTGTCATTAAAGGCTTGGAGGACACTCCAGTCAGGAAGCTATACAGGAAATTTAAAATCTAGCAACAGGAAACTCCTGACTCCACCCAGATCAAGTGAAGTGACTAACCTGTGTAATCCACATATCCTGCTAGACTCTAGAGCATTAGGACATGGCTGCTTACTGCCTCTACTGGTCATGTGACTTGGGCTTGAACCATGCTTTGGTTAAAAGGCTGGTAGTTAGGAGTGTGTGCAAAACTGAATGTACCTGTGAAATCCTGGTGGCATTTTAAGTTTAGAAAAAGGGACAGGAGAGGAGTACCCTTGGGTACGTGTACTCCATGGAGTCATCTTTTTTATGGCTTTCTAGTTTCTATTTTGCACATGTGACTGGTGTGGCTGCAGCCCTTGTTTTATTTTATTTTTCTGAGGGACAACTGAGAGAGAGAATTCGTAATTAGTCGCCTCCATGAGAGTATTTTAAATACTGAACAACTTGGCTCAGAGTTTTCTGCTGCCCAGGCACCAGTTTTTGTGTGCTTTTGCAAACTGGAACTTTTATTGCCAGAGACTGAGAGCATTTCTACACCAGGCTAAAATCCTGCAACTTTAATGGGGCTTTCTGCTTCTGTTTTAAATGCAGGATCATGACGGGCTCCCTTTACACATGCTTCCCTACCCCCTCCTTTCCCCCTTATCTGCATATTCCATATGTTTCATTTTACAGCCGCTAGATGGCACTGTGGTCTAGTTCCCCTTATTGCACGACTTCCTCTTTTCTCAAGGAAATGCAACGCACTGTAATTTGGTAGCTCATAATCTCTGACCTTAAAAAAAAATGGCATAAGGGTAATCTAGCGTGGGAGACACCCTGGAGGTTGATGGCGTCATGTAATGCTCTCATGTACTGGTCACTCATCCATTGTGCCCTCCTGTCTTATGGTGCTGCTATTTAATGCCAGGTCAGTCCACAATAAGACCGCACTCATCCATGGCCTAATTGTGGATGAGAAGGCCGATCTGGTGTGTACTACTGAGACCTGGGTGGGTGAGCTGGGAGGGGTTGACCTGACTCAGCTCTGCCCACCTGGGTGCTCAGTGCAGCATGAACATAGGTTGGAGGGCCGGGGGGGGTGGTTCATAGAACCTCCGTCTCCATCACCAGGAAACTACTCCACATTGGAACAGGCCTTGAGGGGCTGCACCTGGTGCTGGGCCGTAGAGACAGATTGGGGATGCTGCTGATGTACCGCTCATCCTGCTGCCCAGCAGCCTCCCTGACCGAGCTGGCGGAGGTGGTCTCAAGTGTGGTGTTGGAGGAACCTAGGACGGTAGTTCTGGGTGACTTCAACTTCCACTCTGAAGCTGTCTCTGGAGCTCCAGCTCTGGACTCTATGGCCTCCATGACAACCATGGGGCTGTCTCAGTTTGTCATCAGCCCAACACATGAAGCAGGTCATACCCTTGGCTTGGTTTTTGCTCCAAGCTGTGAGATGATGTGTAATCTGAAAATGGGGGGGGGGGGTTCCCAGGTAATCCCATTGTCATGGTGAGATCATTTCCTGATGAGATTTGAACTCACAGCATTACTTCCCACCTGTGGGGCTGGGGGACCCATTTGAATGGTCTGCCCCAGGAGACTGATGGAATCTGATAGATTTCTGAATGTTCTTGGGATTTCCCAGTGGAGAAAGCTGGTGATCCAGCTGAGGCCCTAGCCTCACTGTGGAAAAGTGAGATGTGGAGGGCCATTGACTTGATTGCACCTGAGTGCCCTCTCCAGCGCTGTAGAGCCCATTCTGCTCCCTGGTATACTGGGGAGCTATGGGCAATGAAACAGGCTGGACGTTGGCTAGAGCACAAATAGCACAAGTCTCAAAGTGAAGATGACCGAGCACGCTGTAGAGCACATAACTGTGCCTATTGTGTGGTGGTGTGGGCAGCAAAGAAGGCTTATTTGCTGCCTCCATTGTGTCCTCAAGTAGCCATCCAGCAGAGCTCTTTTGGGTGGTCTGGGGACTGTTAACACTCTCCCCAGTAAATGGGACCGTGATCCCCTCGAGGACCCACTGTGACCCTTTTGAATCGCACGTTGAGGACAAAATCGCTTGTCTTTGCAGCAAACTTGATGCTGTTAGTGCAGTTCCAGTCGAGCTGTCTTATGCCACCATCTGCCCAATTTTGTGGGATCAGTTTCAGTTGTTGTGGGATGATGATGTGAACAATGTGCTTGCAGCAATGCGACCAGCCACATGCCCTCTCGACCCTTGCCCTTCCTGGCTAATAAAAGCTAGCTGAGGAGGTATGACTGGGTGGGTCCAGGGTGTGATGAATGTTTCCCTTCAGGAAGGAGTGGTCTCTGCAGTTGTTAAGGAGTCAGTAGTGTGACCACTCCTGAAGAAGCCCACTCTGGACCCAATGGTATTAGACGACTACGGCCCAGTTGCAAATACCCCTTTCTTAGGGAAGGTTCTGGAGAGGGTCGTGGTGGAGCAACTGCAGGCACTCTTGGAGAATACTGATTATCTAGACTGATTCCAATCTGGGTTTCATCCTGGTTACAGGACAGAATCAGCTTTGGTCACCCTGCTGGATGACCTTTATCAAGAGAAGGACAGGAGGAGTGCAACCCTGTTAATTCTGTTTGATCTTTCATTGCTTTTTGGTACCATTGACCACTGTATCCTCCTGGATTAACTCTGTGGTATGGGTGTTGGAGGCACTGTGTTACAGTTCTTCCAGTCCTACCTGCAGGGCCAATTTCAGAGAGTAACATTGGGTGACCATTCCTTGCCCCTTGGCAGTTGAGCTATGGGGTTCCACAGGGTGCCATCTTGTCCCTAATGTTATTTAACATCTATATGAAGCTGCTGGGAGCAGTCATTAGGGGATTTGGAGCCACGTGCCATCAGTATGCTGATGACACACAGCTCTATCTCCTTGTGACATCTGAATCAGGAGAGGCTGTGCAAGTCCTGGAAGTCATCCAGCCTGAATTCAATAATGGGCTGGATGAGGGCCAATAAACTGAAACTGAATCCTGGCAAGATGGAAGCCTTGTGGGTGAGTGGTTCCCGAGTCTGGGAGATAGGCTCATCACCTGTTCTGGATGGGGCTGCACCCCCTCTGAAAGATCAGGTCTGTAGTTTGGGGGTACTCCTAGATCCATCATTGTCGCTGGAGGCCCAAGTGGCCATGGCGGCTCAGAGTGTCTTTTACCAGGTTCAGCTGGTTCACCAACTACAGCCTGTCCTGGACAGGGATAGCTTGACCACAGTGGTATAGGCACTAGTAACCTCAAGACTGGATTACTGCAATGCACTCTATGTGGGGCTGCCGTTAAGGCTGCTCCAGACGTTGGAGCTAGTGCAGAACATAGCAGCTCGGCTGTTGTCGGGAGCTGCCCCTTTTCAGCATGCCACTCCTTTGCTGAGGAACTGCACTGCCTGTCTATTTACTACCGGGCCAAGATTAAGGTTCTAGAACTAGTGTACAAAGCCCTAAACAACTTGGGACCAGGAGCCCTGAGAGAGCACCTTCTCCTTTGAGTCCACCAAGAGAAGAGCCTTCTGCGTGGTAGCCCCTTTCTTTGGAATTCTCTGCCTCTGGAGGTCAGGCAGGCACCAACACTGTGTAGTTTCTGATGCCTCCTGAAAACAACACCGTTCCAGGAGGCATTCCTTAATTGACCAGTCATGGTTTCTATTGGCATTCTGTTTTTTTTAAAGCATAATTTTAATGGGGTGCTTTAATCCTTTTATTCTTTTACTGTTTTATCTTTTGTGTTCACCGTTCCAAAATCTGTTTTAGATATGGAGCGGTGTACCAATATTGTACATAAATAAATAATAAAGGACCCGCAAACTTCCATGAGTAACCAATCTGAATCGCAGGATAAAAGCCCTGTGTGGAAAAGCCCTGATACCTTCTGGCCTGCATAGAGTCCTGTACCACCTGAAGTGCTGCCAAGAGAAAAGAACATTCAAGTGTTGAGATTTTAACATTGCAGGTAGAGCTGCGTCTTGTATTACAGCACTGAATATTTGAAAGAGAAAATCAACTGTTCCTTATATAAATCTGAATACGAATCACATGTAAAAATGTGTCCCCGAGTCTACTTTACCATGAAGCTCTAACTTTGTCTTGGCAGTAGTAAAAGAAGAGACGCTCCCACTTGCACAGGTATGACTTCCCATATATTGTTATATATGATGATGTTGCAGGGGAGAACAGTCCCTCCAAGGAAGATTTGGCAAGTTTTTACATTGCAGCTTCCAACCTTTACTTCCCTTTAACACAGATGCTGCTGCTGGCGTCAGAACCTGGTATTGTTGGGGAGTTGCCAAGGCCCCAATATCCTAGTGGACCCACTACAGATGCCTGCCCTTTCATTTGTTTTTTCCAGTTTTCCAGCACCAGGTGTCTGAATCTGGCTGCCATTTCAATTTTCCACAATGCCCCTGATACAACATCATTCTGGGGCACTGTGGGAAATCAACATGGCAGCCCCCAGCCATTCATTGCTGCTTCTGGCCACCATTGCTGCCTAGTAAGCCCATCGTGGCCCACTAACAGAGCAGGAGACCCACCAGAGCGCACTCTGCCCAAGGCCCCCTCAGCCTGGAGGAGACAATAATCACTCTCCACTGCTCTGCACACCTTGTCCTGGTTATTATTTACAACTCTCAAATGGACCCAACTTTGCACAGGTTGGAATAGCCCTTCAAGGACATGTACACAGCTGTCAGAGTTGGACACACTGTGCCCACCCTGTTTGAGTGGAGGCATGCCCGCTGGCACTCCTAGGCACAGCCCATGCCATACTGCACCCTTGTTATTGTTGTTGTTCAGTTGTTCAGTCATGTCCGACTCTTCTTGACCCCATGGACCATAGCACACCAGGCCCTCCTGTCCTGCCCTCTCTCCCGGAGTGTGCTCAAGTTCATATTCATTGCATCGGTGATGCTATCTAGCCATCTCATCCTCTGCTGTCCCCTTCTCCTTTTGCCTTCAGTCTTTCCCAGCATCAGGGTCTTTTCCAGAGAGTTTTCTCTTCGCATTAGGTGGCCAAAATATTTCAGCTTCAGCTTCAGTATCTGTCCTTCCAATGAGCACTCAGGGTTGATTTCCTTTAGGATTGACTGATTGGACCTCCTTGCAGTCCAGGGGACTCGAAAGAGTCTTCTCCAGCACCACAGTTCGAAAGCATCAATTCTTCGGCGCTCAGCCTTCCTTATAGTCCAGCTCTCACAACTATACATTACTACTGGGAAAACCATAGCTTTGATTAGACGGACCTTTGTCGGCAAGGTGATGTCTCTGCTTCTTACTATGCTGTCTAGGTTTGCCATAGCTTTCTTCCCAATGAGCAAGCGTCTTTTAATTTCATGGCTACAGTCACTGTCTGCGGTGATCTTGGAGCCCAAGAAAGTAAAATCTGTCACTGCTTCCATTTCTTCCCCTTCTATATGCCAGGAAGTGATGGGGCCAGATGCCATGATCTTCGTTTTTTTAATGTTGTGTTTCAAACCAGCTTTTGCACTCTCCTCTTTCACCCTCAACAAGAGGCTCTTGAGATCCTCTTCGCTTTCTGCCATTAGGGTGGTATTGTCTGCATATCGGAGGTTGTTGATAATTCTCCCGGCAATCTTAATTCCGACCTGTGATTCATCCAACCCGGCGTTCTCATGATGTACTCTGCATATAAGTTAAATAAGCAGGGTGACAATATGCAGCCTTGTCGTACTCCTTTCCCAATTTTGAACCAATCGGTTGTTCCATGTCTGGTTCTTACTGTTGCTTCTTGACCCTCGTACAGGTTTCTCAGGAGACAGGTAAGGTGGTCTGGTACTCCCATCTCTTTCAGAATTTGCCACAGTTTGTTGTGATCCACACAATCAAAGGCTTTAGCATAGTCAATGAAGCAGAAATAGACATTTTTCTGGAATTCTCTTGCTTTCTCCATGATCCAGCGAATGTTGGCGATTTGATCTCTAGTTCCTCTGCCTCTTCGAAACCCAGCTTGTACTTCCGGTAGTTCTCGGTTCGCATACTGCTGAAGCCTAGCTTGTAGGATTTTGAGCATCACCTTGCTGGCATGTGAAATGAGCGCAATTGTGTGGTAGTTTGAACACTCTTTGGCGTTGCCCTTCTTTGCAATTGGAATGTAAACTGACCTTTTCCAGTCTTGCGGCCATTGTTGAGTGTTCCAAATTGGTTGGCATATTGAGTGCAGCACTTTAACAGCATCATCTTTTAGGATTTTAAATAGCTCAGCTGGAATACTGTCATCTCCGCTAGCTTTGTTGTTACTAATGCTTCCTAAGGCACACTTGACTTCACTCTTGAGGATGTCCGGCTCAAGTTCAGTGACCGCACTATCATGGCTATCAGGGACATTAAGATCTTTCCTTTATAGTTCTTCTGTGTATTCTTTCCACCTCTTCTTAATCTCCTCTGCTTCTGTTAGGTCCCTGCCTTCTTTGTCCTTTATCATGCCCGTCTTTGCACAGAACGTTCCCTTGAGATCTCCAATTTTCTTGAAGAGATCTCTAGTCTTTCCCATTCTATTGTTTTCCTCGATTTCTTTGCATTGTTCATTTAAGAAGGCCTTCTTGTCTCTCCTTGCTGTTCTCTGGAGCTCTGCATTCAGTTGGATATATCTTCCCCTTTCTCCCTTGCTTTTCGCTTCCCTTCTTTCTTCAGCTACTTGTCAAGCCTCATCATCAGACAGCCACTTTGCTTTCTTGCATTTCTTTTTCTTTGGGATGGATTTCCGAAAGGATGGATTTCCGAAAGGACACTCAGCTGTGGATGTGTCTGGTGGTGAAAAGAAAATCCGATGATTTAAAGAACAATATTGTTTCGGAGCCTGGAATGTAAGATCAATGAATCAAGGTAAGCTGGAGGTGGTCAAACATGAGATGGCAAGATTGAACATCGACATCTTGGGAATCAGCAAACTAAAATGGACAGGCATGGGCAAATTTAATTCAGGTGACCATCATATCTACTACTGTGGGCAAGAATCCCTTAGAAGAAATGGAGTAGCACTCATAGTCAACAAAAGGGTGGGAAAAGCAGTACTGGGGTACAATCTTAAAAATGATAGAATGATCTCAGTACAAATCCAAGGCAAACCATTCAACATCACAGTAATTCAAGTCTATGCCCCAACCACTGAGGCCGAAAAAGCTGAGGTTGATCAGTTCTATGAAGACCTACAACACCTTCTAGAACTAACACCAAAAAAAGATGTCCTCTTCATCATAGGGGATTGGAATGCTAAAGTAGGAAGTCAAGAAATCACCGGGATAACAGGCTAGCATGGCCTTGGTGTACAAAATGAAGCAGGACAAAAGCTAATAGAGTTTTGCCAAGAGAACACGCTGATCATAGCAAACACTCTTTTCCAACAGCACAAGAGACGACTCTACACATGGACATCACCAGATGGTCAATATCGAAATCAGATTGATTATGTCCTTTGCAGGCAAAGATGGAGAAGCTCTATACAGTCAGTAAAAACAAGACCTGGAGCTGACTGTGGCTCAGATCATGAGCTGCTTCTTGCAAAATTTCAGCTTAAATTGAAGAATGTAGGGAAACCCACTAAACCATTCAGGTATGACCTAAATCATATCCCATATACAGTGGAGGTGAGGAATAGATTTCAGGGATTAGACCTGATAGACAGAGTGCCTGAGGAACTATGGACGGAGGTCCGTAACATTGTTCAGGAGGCAGCAATGAAATCCATCCCAAAGAAAAAGAACTGCACCCTTACACCCCCCTAAGAAAATGCCCACTCCATTCTCCTGAGGGGGGCTGCCCCACAGCTGGGGACAAATGTGTAATGGTGACCCTCAACCGGCTAATCTCCTGAAGCTTCAAACTGGATGGACTGCAAAGTTATGTGCTGATTAGGGAAGTCTTCTCCTACCTGCTGAAGATGTCACTGCAGGCTTCCACCACATGGACACCTTTAAATTAATACAAATTAATTAATGCATTTAAAAAACAAACTAACATTGAGGTGCACAGCCTAACGTTCCATTTAGTATATATGCCAAAATTCAGGCATCTAGGTTTCACTGGCTTAGCACAATGGTGCTGAGGGATGGAGACACACACACACTTTTATTATTATAGATAGCAATCGTCGTTGTAGTAATATATCCTCTCAAGATACATAGGGGAGGAATGGGATTTAGAAATCTTTTATCTAAAATAATCAACACATGCAGCAGCAGCAGGAGAGGAATGGGATTTAGAAATCTTTTATCCAATACAGCCAGCACAGCCAGCAATCCTTAAACAGCATGAATTTTGTTTTTCAGCTGCCCACAGATGATGGTCTGACTTTATGTATTTTAGTATGTATGTATGTATGTATGTATGTATTTATTCATTTATTTAACCACATGTGTTGTTGTTGTTTTAATTACCATGACACCATAAGACAAGCTACGGAATACTTATCAAACTGCTTTATTTGTTTACAACGCTCTTTTTTGGAATCTATTCTTAGATGCCAGTTAGTTAAGAATTCAAAGCAAGACAGTTTATTTTCTCCCCCCACTCCACAACAAGAGTTCCAAACATCACTCAAACTGATGTGCTGAAATAAAGGGCTGTGGGGAGGGGAACACTTTCCCATCTATGCATGGCAATATCTGCTCAGCTCCTAGCATTATTTATTAATTTACCCTGTGGAGTTTATTCAAAAATTAGAAACCCTTAGGGTTAGTTTTAAGGGCAATGAGGTATCATGACAGAGCCTGATTAAGAAGACGGGTTCTGCCTGCCTGAATGCTCACTTACAGATTGTCATTGTTCTGTCTGCTGGGGGAGAAAAAGTGATTGTTTTGCTACCCAAATGAACCAGACTGCTAGGGCTGCTAATAAATTTCTAGACTCTTGTGCTAATGAGTTGCTGGCTTTAAAAATATATATATACTCCTCGTGATGATCACTTGCCATCATAGCTTATTTCGTTTTCACCCCAACATTATATTTTAAAATAATAAGTATATAATCTTAAACACTTGTCAGGTTTCTGAAGACAGAGTTTGGCAGTGTCAAACAATTTTTTAAAAAATAAATTATACACACACACACACACACACACACACACCAAAAAGTGTGTGTCCAGGTTGTACTGGACACAGGTGTACTTTACCAAGTGTCCAATTAACTGATGACAGCAGCTGGAGCTTTCATAGCATCTTGTACACCAAAAGAAGAAGGGCAAGATGTGCAAACACAAGGCAACTAGTGACCTAGGATGCTTCCAGATGGAGGGTTCCTAGTGTTACCAGCAAGATGGCATTATGTAGCTATTCCATCTTTTCTTTCTTAACAGTTTATCTGCAGTAAGAAAAAAGATGGAAGAAATGGTGGGAAAACATGGGACAGTTAAAATAGAATTCGACAATGTCTGGACCCCCTGTAAAATTCAACGAAAGAGGCTGGGAGACTGCATGATAGAAATCTCCTATGGAAGCACCCTTAATACTGGACACTCCAGCAACCTAAGGGCCTCAGCTTTCAACTACAGGCAGGACAAAGCATTTCAGGATGCAAAGGTGAGGCTTTAAAAGGTGTTGGCAAAACCTGGAGCAAACAGAAGGGGGTGGGACATGTTGTGCCCATCATAGATCTCTGTTCCTCTCATTGCAAAAAATAACAATTTAAGCAAAATAAACAAATATATGCAGATTTGCTTAACTGCAGAATTTATATAGGCCATGGAATCTGGGTTACTAACCTGGAACATGACTTTGATGTTTGCCTCTAAGATATCTGTGATGCAGGGCTCAAGCATGAGAGGGACGATGAGTGCCCTTGACTGGGATCCAAGGAGGGCCAGCCTTAGCTGCATGAGGCTAAACTGTAAATCGTGCTTGAAGATCTTTGTGCAAACATAGTTCCCTGTCTCAGTGTATCCATTTGGGGTGTCCAGATCTTGCTGGGAGCCAGGCAGTAGCAGTGTTAGAACAGGGCAGGCAACATAACACTGAACTCTGAAGTCCAAAAACTTGTACAAATTTAGACTTACACACACTGGCTAGATTGGAATTTTCATGTTATGATTTGTTAGGGGCAAAAGTGCAAGGCATCTGCCCCCAAGTCAATGGAGCACCAGACTTCTGCATGCAACTGAGTGCTGGATTTGGGCTAGGAGGAGGCAATTGAATGAGATTGACGTTTGCTGTAACCTGGGGTGTGTTTTGTATGGGGGATTGAGGCTGGAAGTCCAAACCAGCCTCTTATAGAAATAGACCAGATGTGGAACAAGGGTTGGACATTTTTAAAAAACTTCTGCTACAACGTTTGAAAACATGATTTAACACTTCCGATGTTTAAAGCCCATGTATGAGTCAATTTAGGGAACAGAGTTGGGGGGACAGTAAAGCCGATTGCTGCAATTCAAACAAATTACATTTTCTTACATGAAAAAAGACATAAAATATAAACAGCAGGAAATCCTCTTCATTGCTATTTGTTATTGGAAGCTATGGGATCTCATATGCTGCTGCCCTATCAAAAGCTATACTAAAAATTTGGATTTCTCCATTGTTTTCTATGAGTAGCTGTCACTTCTGCCATGGGAGAGACCAAAAATAATGGTGTCAAAAGGAACCAGGAAGTTCCATTTCCATACAACAGAATTGTTACTCTAATCCTCCAGAGTTTTTAGGACTGACTAGGTTCTTCTCTAGAACAGAGAGAGCGAGAGAGCATGAACATGTAGGAAACGTAAGGATTTGTAGTTTGAAGGAGGAGGGAGGGAAGGATGTGAACTTATTGTCTCCAAAATAGGCAAGAAGACATTTTGCTGTGACTCAGTAAGAGCAACTCATGCAAAATTTTCTGTCACTATAATGGATAGGGAAACTTGAAAATCACAGACGATGTGCAACCAAACATCTGGAGCATTGCACTTGATTATGGGATCAAGGACCACCATATGCCCATTTTTCAGCATGACTTTGAATCTAGTTAGGCAGAGACCGAAAGCAGTGTTCTTTTCCAAATGTGAATATTAATAATCATTATTGTGATTAAATGACCAGGCATTGCAAAAAAATTATGCATGTTTGTTTTTTTTAATTCAGGGCAAAACCTCAGACATATCTGCACTTGAGGTCCTACAACAAGGATGGCAGGAATACCCTCCTCTCCCCTGCCCCCGGTCCCAGAACTGGTGGTGCTGTCCAACTACCCCCTTGTATTATTTCATTAGATCACCACTGTGCACAGCTGTTTGTGACAAGTGTCTCTAGATCTCTTGCTCTGAGGCATTTCCCCCCTAAACTGCAAGGCATTTTGTTATATACGTTGTTTGGCAAAAGATACTTCTGTGCTAAGCCTCTCTTGCTTTTCTAACGGCTTCAAGAGGTCAAGCTACACCCAGTCATGTCTGAGTCAACTAAATATTCTGCGGCTGAATTTGCTCAAATCCACTTCCACTACACAATGGAAACAGGATATTTAATAGCTCCAGGCAGCTCTGGGCCAAGGTCTTGTTGCTACACACACGTGATTCTGCTGCAGGCATCAGCCACTGAGCAGCTGGAGGGATGTTCTTTTCCTCAGCATGACGTTGATAAATGACCTGCAGGAATGCTTAACAAGAGTTAGAATATTTGTCTTGTGCTCTGGCCCCCATGCACAGCAATTCGTCTTCTAGAAAAGGCCTAAAAAAAAACCCCACCAGAGACTTTAAAGTATTGATCCAGCATGGTTTTCTCGATTACTAGAACAGAAATATTAAAATCTGTGACACAGAACTTGCAAAGTCAAATGATTTGCTTTGTTAAATGTGGCATTATTATTATTTGCCACCGGTCTTTAAAGCCATATCAGTTCTCCCCCTCCCTGAAGTAAACAGCATGCCCTTGGAGCACCTCCCTGGGCTCTATCTGGTTGGTCAGCTACAAAAACATAACTTCTGTTGCCTTCACTGGCTACATTCCAAGTGCCAATCTCCAGGTCCCGCAAAAGCAGATGGAAGGGTGTTCAATAGCTAGTAGCCATTTGCATCAAACCTTATTAACCAAGCTGTCACGCTGGTCTGTTTAGAGACCCTGCCTTTCACTTTAAAAATATTTCCCTGGAGCTATGGCTCCATTTCCTCCAGACCAGTCCAGCATGTACATCCTGTGCATCCCCTGAATCCACAAGATGTGGCTCAAATGCTGAAACTTCTCTGCCTCCAGCAGAAGGGAATTTTACCTCGCCTCTCTGCCTGCCCACAATAAGCACCCTGATTGCCAATGCCTGCCCAATGGCACCACTGTACCCCCAGACTCTTTTCTTGGTGCCCACCAAGGTGCCCTACCCTTCCCACTTTAAAACACACACACACACACACACACACACACACACACACCATTTTCTTACTGCAGCTGGGATTGCTGTAAAATAGCTCTCTGTTGATGCTGAAAATGGTGGGTTCAAAGCTCAGATCCTACTTCTGCCTTGTCCTCAGTCTTTTGGACAGGTTACTTGTCCTTTGACATGACTCCTATGGCAGCCATTTTGTGGTGGTGCCCAAGACAGTTTCTCAAATTGCCAAATGTGGTCACAGCCCAAAAGTTTGCCTACCCCTGCCCTATCCATTCAGGCATACATGACACTCAGAACTGCAGCCCCATCTCCCCTTCCCATTGGTTGGGTTCCCTTGAGCTGTCACTCATCCATCCTCCCATCACCACCCAAAAAATGGGGTGCTTCACACTAGTTTTGTGCTCTTCTGAACATCACAAGGATCTATGCAGTACAGCATGTAAGTGGGAATTTAGCTTGCACAATATTTTGTGTTTGTTTTACCCTATATTCTACTTATTTCTCTCTTACCTCCCTCTCTTCCTCATTTTTTAAAATAAAAAACTTCTACTTTGCACCCTGGAGGTTGGCTGATTATTTTTAGAACACCCTAAGGCAAGGCTGGGGATCATCAAGCTGGAGGGGAGGGGGAATCCAGTCCTCCTAGAATCCCAGTTCAGCCCTTCGAGGTTCCCAGATGGCCAAGGTCCTTTCTCCTGGTCACCAGTCATTTGGTGGCTTACTAGCTTTTGTGCAGTCCCCCCCCCAACCCAATTCCATTCTAAAAGGTTGTAATGCCTCTCCGAATGGGCTTTCATGTTCCTTTCTCAATCAACACACTCCAGGAACAAGGCTTCGGGCTACACTACTTTATTAGTTAAGGACTAGCTTCTTTACAAATGCAGGTTCTAGGAAACTCTCAGACTGCAATGAACCAGCTAATCCGCACATCTGCGAATATCAGTACAGGAGACAAAGTGGAAGTTAGGGGAGTTGCCAGTTGCTGGGCATGAACTTCTCAGCCAGACTTGCTTGGCAGGGATGCCCCCTCCCTTAGGGTGGCTGCCTCTTATGTTGGCTTCCACGAGTGCCCAACCTGGCAGAGCGTCTGAGCTCTGCCCCTAACTTTTCCCACTTTGCTCTGCGACGGACCCTAGCATCCCTCAACTTATGCCCCTCGCCCTCCTCCTCCTCCGAAACTTGGGTTCTCATGGGGGAGCCATTCAGACTGGGCCATCTGTGTGTCAAGGTCTTGGGAAGAAGGCCTCGCTGTATCTGAGCTCACTGAGGGTGCCTTCCTCTGTTCTGGCTGTTCCCATTCAGATTCTAAAATGGCCAGACATCTCCACACACTCAGATTCATTCCTGACGCCGTTAGTTACTGGCAGGAACAGCTTTAAACTACAGTATGCTGGCATTTTTTGCATTCTGGCCCTGCCCCTTTGCCTTTGGTCCTGCCCCCTTTGCCTTTGGTTCCACCCACCACTGGAATGCAGCCCCGGAGAGCTTCTCCAAAATTGAATGCGGCGCTCTGGCTGAGAGAAGTTCCCCACCCATGCCCTAAGGAAAACATACCAGGAGCCAAGCTGCTCAGGTTGTACCCTCAAGGTTTTGGCAAACAGGGAACCAGGGGAGGATGGGCTTAATTGTTCTCCCTGCCATGGTTGGAGCATCAGCTGGCTTCCTGAACTTTTACAGCCAAGGGGCTTCTACGCAGGGTGCTGGCCAAAATCTCTAATGGTCAGAGCCGGATTTGGCAGTTCTTCACCCACCTCACAGGGTTAGTATGCACAGTGGGCTCCATTACACAAGCAGCAGCCAGCCATCAATGCCTACTGAGGAAAAAAACCCTAGGTATTAATAAAAGTCTAGAGAAAAGCACTCTCACTTGTCAGTCAGAACTAATATACTCAGCGCATTTAGCACAAGTTCAGCTTAGCAGCACTAGTAGCACACAGGGCTGAGATCAAGGACAGGCATGTTCAGGCACCTACCAGAGCCCCGCACCCCAGCAGGGGCTTACTGACAGCAGTTTCCTGGACTTGCTCTGGCACTGGCACTGCCGATGTACTCGCTGGCTCTCTGCCTGTCAAGCAAGCAATGATGAGAGAGAGGATGAGGAGCAATAGCAGTGGGGGACAATGGTGGTGAGAAGACAGACTCACTGAGAGGGGGCTGATTTAGAGGGTCTTGCCTCAAAAACATGGAACAGACACTGGTAGCATGGCCTCAGTCTCTGCTGCCAACTTTAAAGGGTTTCGGAAAGGATATACAGGGCCCGCTGCTGAACTGTATTACTCAAGCCAATCAAAAATGCCCACATTTTGGACAACCATTTCCCACCCCTGCCAGTCTGGTCAAATTTGAGTCTGGTCTAAGAGTCCTCCCATACCTGTGCAGAATACAGGTGTGTGTTGGGGCAAGAGGAAGAGAGAAAGAGTGGGGGGAGAGAAAGAGTGTTTGGGATGTATATTGTCCCTTATATGAGTAGGGAAATTTGTTTATCCATACTGCAGGTGTTTTCCGTTCCCATATATCAGGGATGGGGAATCTCTTTCAGCCTGAGGGCCGAATTCAATTTTTGAGGCATTCTCGGGGGCTGCATTCCAGTGGTGGCCATGGCCAGAATACCAAAAATATCGGCATATTTTAGCTTGAAGTCCTTAGTGCCAGGAACTACGCCTTAGGAGAGGCATTTCAGCCTTTTAGAATGCAATGGGAGGAAAAACATGCAAAAGCTGGAAAACCACCAAATGACCAGCGGTCAGAGGGAAGGGGTGGGTGGCCGTCTGAGGAACTTCGGAGGGCTGGAGTGGGACCCCAGGAGGTCCGGTTTTGGCCTATGGGCCTTAGGTTCCCCACCCCTGCCATATATGGCACTGTCACCTTCACAGGGGTGGGCAGAAGGTAGAGCAGGATCCACTGGTAGATCCGGTGGAGGCCAGTGGCTCTGATGTCAGTAGGATAGTGAATCTGCTCCAGGTTTGTCAGAACCAGTCAGAACTCTAAAGGAGCTATCCAAGGTGCTATCAGAACTCCAAAGGAGCTTCTGTACCTTGGATAGCTCTGTAGAGTTCTGCCGTGTTCTGACTGGAACCCAGAGTGGATTCACTGCCCCACTGACATCAGAGCCACCAGCCTCTACTGGGGAGATCTCTGGTTGATTTGCACGGGTCAGCAAGTTTTTTTACTCCCAATTGTTTGACAATAGAAACAACAAAATGACTCCCTCCACCCCCTGCTCTAAATCATACTACTAAAATTCAGAAAGTGTGTTGGGGGTGGAGTAACCACGAGTAGATTTTGTGTGGAAGGAGTGTGAGCTTTGCTCTGTTGTCATACTCAGAACAAATTCTTGGGCTTGGAATTCTTCTGCACCAAGTTCTGGTTGGTGGATCTCAGGGTTCTAATGAAAAACAAAATGGCTCCCTCAAGCCCGAGGTCTGCCCACCCCTTGCATGCATTTACATTATTAGTTTACTTGTGTTTCGAGAGAAATAGTAATGTGAGAAGCAGGCCTTTCAAAGGAGGCAGTCAGTTGCTAAGGGAAACATAAGCTACTCCACACTGATTTGTCAAGGAGATGGAAGCTGTACGATTCCCTCCAGCTGTTGCAGTGCTGATTTATGCTGCTGAGAGCCAGTGCAACACCTCCATGCCTTCCTTCCTTCCTGGACTTTGGTCACTGTGCAGTTCATGTAGACTTCTCCCTCTTCTAAGGTTTCTATCTACCTTCCTAGAATGAGCCTGGCCAGCTGAGGTGCAAGCTCTTAATTTGTGTTTTCCATTGATCTTACAGTACACTCACCCTTCCCACTACCCTTGATTTAGGATTTCTTTCTAAAGAGATTCACTTGGACAGAATTTGGTGGAGGTCAATTATAGACTGATGATTTAGAAGGCATGAAATTAGAATGACTGTCTGTGTCAACAGATGCTATTGATGCCCTGGGACACAGATTCTTAAATGCAAGTTCATATGACTGTTTTAAAAGATATCTACAAAAGGATTGCATCACAAATTCTTTTGACATTAGAGCTGCTTGAATGCAGATGAATGTTTCTTCCCAGCATATCCCACATAATGGATAGCATGTGTGCAAAGCTTTTCATACCTTCCTTTCTCCAGGGTAAAAAAACAACCGCAAAGAGAGACATAACATAAAAGAATTACCCTTTTATTTATGTTCTGCAGAGTCTGCATCAGCACTGTTGCTATCGGCTCCTCTGAATGGACAAATGTATTATTTTCCTGAAAAGGGGATTGCTTGAAACCTTTCTTTTACCGGAGTGTTTATCTTTTGTGCAAACTGGAAATAGCTAGCATTAGCAAAGACAGCATTAGCTAAAATGGGCAAATTGTGACGGTTCCCTTTCCTGAAGTCTTCTGTAGGATACTTCAACACAGGCATTGGCAAGACAGTGGGGAGGGGGAAAGGGGGAGATACAGTGCTGCTGTTCAGCTGAAGGAGCATGTGTGGGTGATCTGCAGAGAACATAAGAACACAAGAAGAGCCCAGCTGATTCAGACCCATTTAGTCCAGCATCCTGACTTCCACAGTGGCCAACCATATTTATTTTATTGATTTGTTACATTTATATCCTGCCTTTTCCTCCAAGGAGCCCAAGGTGGTATACACGATCCTCCTCCTCTCCATTTCATCCTCACAACAACCCTGTGAGGTAGGTTAGGCTGAGAGTCAGTGACTGGCCGAAAGTCATCTGGTGAACTTCAGGGCCCACTGGGGACTTGAACCTGGGTCTCCTGTAACCACTACACTCTGTACACTTTTTGGCAACACTAAACACTACACTTCCAGGAAGCCCACACGCAGGACATGAGGGCAATAGCCCTGTCCTACTGTTGTTCCTCAGAACCGGGTATCCAAAGGCACGCTGCCTCCAAAACCTAGAGGTTGCTGCATGTTGCCATCATGGCTAGCACCCACTGAGGCATAGACTTATCCACCATGAATTTGTCTAATCCCCTTTTAAAGCCATCTATTGTGGTGGCAATCAGTACTAGCTGGGACAGCCTAAAGTAGGCTATGAGGACAATGTGTAGCTGTACACAAGACTGGCTCAGCTGCACAAACAATCCGAGTGATAATTTTAGTTACAGTATGGGGGCAGGGTGTCTGCCAGTGTAGCAGCAGGCCATCCAAAGGGAAGTTGCATCCAAGCATCCTCTGAAACACTGCAAGACACTGGGGTACAGAGATGAAAACATACCATCTTTTGCAGAGTGTATGTTTGTTAGATTGGCAACTTTGGCAAAAAGCTGCATTTGAGCCTAAACTGCAGATGAAGCATCTGATATGAAAACCATCTCAGCCCAAAATGTTCTTCAATAGGTCAGTTTCTGCTGGGTGGCCCTACTCCTGGATTCATGCCCCATGCTGGAAAGACTATCCATTGGATCAAGGTTGGATTTCATGAATGATCTCACTTACAATGATCACCTTTGGCCAAATGGCATATATGATGCATTGTGAAAGCTTTATCCGATAATAGGCAAATGACCAAGTGCTTTTAACTAGGGCTGTGCACTGCTTCAGCCTGAGGCCTGAACCCCAAGTCAAAGCGGGTTGGGGGCTCTCTGAAGCACTTCAGAATGCTTCAGAGTGCTTCGGCGCCCTGGCCCAGCTGCGCTGGTGCCTCCAGCTCCTGACCTGAGCCATCACAGGAGGAGTCACAGTCGTCATTGCTGCCACTGCCATCGCCGCCATCACCTCTGCTGCCACCGCTGCTGCTATCACAGCCAAATCAGCCCGAAGGAAATTAGGCCCGCCTTGGATGCCCTGAAGTGGCTTCCAAGTCGGTTCAGGAGGTCCCTGCACAGCCCTACTTTTAACAGAAGCTCATGTTTAATGACAGCACACTGTAAATTATGCAGTCAGAATTAAGGAAGCTGGTATGTTTTAATTTTATATCATGAAGTACGGCCATCCCCAACCTGGTGGCTGCGGATGATGGGAGTTATATTCTAACACATCTGGGGGGAACCCAGTTGCGAAAGGCTGGCATAGTATGGTTCAGAATTGAGATAGTCAAACACAGCTTTTTGACAAGGACTATATGCGTGAAAAGAAAAGGGGGCATAAGATGGGGACGTCATCACCAGCGGTCAGACTCTTTGGAAGATGAGGCCATGGACTTGAAGGAAGAATTGGACAGTGAAAGGGCGTTGCCCTCAGAGTTGGCCACAATGTCCCACTGCTCCAGAAGCTCTGGCATGAGAGAAGGCTGTTCTGTCATCACACTTCTGGTCTGGGGAGGTTTCATTGCTGTCTTCTGACTCATAGGGCCCCAGCCCAGAAGCTCTAATGGAACCACCATCTCCCATACGCTGGAGGGGTCGACGGCTGCTGAAACAGGGAAAGCTAAATTTTGATACATAATACATAAGATAAAATAATATGCACAAGCTGCTTTATTTAGGTTGTGGAATTTGTCTCCTTGCCGCAGAACACAGACATCACATTGTTGTGAAAAAGTGTGGATTTTAGGTGGCATGTCCAAGTCCTGCTTACATTCAGGAACTTCTCTTTCTACCTGTCATATTCATCAGAAGTCTGTATGATAGCTTTTTCAAACTTTGTTCTTTGAACATTTTGCTGCGATCTTTTTGGCAACTTAAATTTTTCTTCTTGTGATGTGGTTGCTAAAAGATATATAAGGAAGTATGTCAGTGTGAATACAATTGGTAAAAAAAGAAAAGAAAAAGAACTTCATTGTCAGGAAGTGCCAGTCATAATATTTTGGATACCATTCAGAAATTCTCCCTTTCACAAAGTAGAAAGTCTCTGCCAGCATGGCCATTTGAAAACCCTCTTCTAGTTTAAGAAACACATTGAAATATTAAGAGCTTGTAGTCTCATTGTGAATTACTCTTTCAGTCTAAAACTACATTGTTCTGCTTATAATGGAAGAACAAAGGAAAGGGTTTTTTTTAAAAAAATCTACCTTGATGCTTGTAGAATGTAATCAAAGTTTAAATATCTACATTGTTACTTTGACAGAAGTATAAGATTTGGCCAGAAAGGTTTGGGGAGATCCCATTACCAGCCAGAAAATACGTCTGTGAATGATGGCCACAAAGCAGAAGCGATGAAATCACAATAGTGTTACTTGGAGCAGAATGCAGAACTCAGTGTGTGGGGATCAGAATTCAAGCACACTAAAATTTGTGGGGTGCAGGGAGTGCACAAACATGCAAACATCTTGCCAAAGAAGCCCCATCAAAATCCTTCAACAATGCTGCTTTAAGTGAAGATTTGTAGTGGTTGGTTGGGGGTCTCTTTTTCCCAGACCTTGCATCCATCCACATCATATCCTTTCCTCCAATGCTTTCACAACCTAAGCCCACCTTCCTAAACCCTGTGCCCTCCAGATGTGTTAGGACTACAACCACCAATGATGGGGTGATGATGGCGAAGTTGTAGTCCAACACATCTGGAGGGCACCAGGTTGAAGAAGGCTGGCTTAAAATATATATGGGAGGAGATTATTCTTCAGATAGCCTGGCCCAAAGCTATTTGGGACTTTAAAGGATAAGCCTTTTGAATAGGTCCCAGAAACATACCAGAAGCCACTACAGATCATGAAGCAATGGCATAATTAGGGATGTGCGAAAATCACTTACCTGTTCGCGGATTATGCTGATGGTGGGGGGGAGGTGCTCCATCCCTCCCCCCGGAATCCTGGTCGGGGGGGAGGCGCTCCATCCCTCCCCCCAGAATCCTGGATGGGGGGGGAGGCGCTCCGTTACTCCCCCCCCCCCGGAATCCTCCTTGGCCGGCTGTGCTCTGCGGCGGCTCCGCAGAGCAGCCGGCCAGGCCCAGCCAGGCCAGAGCCGTCCACAGCCGGATTTCTGGCCGCGGAGGGCTCTGGGGGAAAAAAAACCGCGTACGCAAATGGCGGCTATGGCTGCCACCATTTGCGTTCCTTATTTTTTTCGTCTTAATCTACATAAATATTTACGTAGACTAAGACGGCAAAAATAAGAGGAACGCAAATAGCGTAGTGGACGCTATTTGCGTTCCCCTTATTTTCACTGTCTTAGTCTACATAATTATTTACGTAGACTAAGACGGTCCAAAATGAGGAACACAAATGGCAGTGGCCGTAGCCGCCGCCATTTGTGTACACCTTTTTTTTTTTTTTTACCCAGTCGTTTTAGGCTACATAAGTTTTTACGTAGCCTAAAACGTCTGGGTTAAAAAAAACAAAAACAAACCTGCAAATGGCGGCAGTGGCAGCCGGTCGGAAGACCAGCTGCCACAGCCGCCGCCACCACCCGGAAGATCCGCCCCAGGTAAGTCTCGTCCTGGGGGGATCCGCGGGGGGGGGGCAGGCTGTTCCGCCACAGATTTCGGGGGGCCGAATGCACTGGCATTCGGCCTCCCCGAGATCCGTGGCGGAATTCTCTGCCATCCCTAGGCATAATAAGATCATATAATACCTGTTAACAATCTTGCTTCCCTGTTTTGAATCAGGTGAAGTATCTGGACTGTTTTCAAAAGCACCCCCATATATAATGCATTGCAATAATCCAAATGAAAAGTTACTGTGGATAACTCTGCATAGATAGGGTCATAGCTGGTATATCACCCTAAGCTGATAAAAGGTACTCTATGCCACCAAGACTGCTTTTGCCTCCAGTGACAATTTTGGATCCAAGAGCACCTCCAAATTATGAATTTGATCCTTCAGAGGGAGTGCTACCCCTTCCAGAACAGGTTGAACATTACTCAGCTAGACAGAGAAATGACCCACTAACAGTACCTCCATCTTGTCCAGATTGAGACTCTTTATTGGCCTCATCCAGAACACCCACTGCCTCAAAAGGCTTAGATAAAAGGAGAGATAGAGATGGGTGTCAAATGCATATTCATGACACATCCGTTCACATCTCCACATAACCTCTCCCAGCTATTTCATGTAGATATTGAACAGCATGGGGAATAAAATAGAGCCCTGTGGAACCCCATAGGATAACTTCCAAGGGACAGAGCAATAATCTCCCAGCACCACCTTCTGGAATCGGCCATTCAAGTAGGAGCAGAACCACTGCAACGCAATGCCTCCAACACTCAACCCAGATAGCCTATCCAGAAGGATACCATGTCCCATAGCATTCAAAAGCCACTGAGAGGTCCAAGAGAATCAATAGGGTCAAACTCTCCTGTCCCTCTCTCAGCAAAGGTCATCCCACAGGGCGACCAAGGTAGTTTCTGTTTCAAAAACCAGGCCTGAAGCCCTGTTCCATTTCATTTTATGGCTTTTAAACTCCACAGTATCTAAAAGACACAAGCATGCTGATGTTCGGCTGTGCAAGAGTCATTTCTCAAATGTAGGCTTGGTATTACATGTCTGTCATATAAAAAGCTGTAAGTTACATATTTTTATGCCCTCATACCCCAATTATCTGAGCAGTGAGAACTCGAGGGGTGTGATCCTTATCTAAGGGTTTGTTCCTTTGACTGAGGTACTGGAGACTTAAGTCATTTTTGTGATATATGGTTTATTTGCACATATATACAGATTGTGCATAGGTGGACAGTCACAGCATTAACACTCCAATAGATACTCATGTCCCGTTTCTGGGAGAACCACCAATGCCATAAGATTCTTGCAAAGAGCAACTCAGCTCTCTCTTTCTGTCTCTTCCAGGCTCACTTCAAAAACTGCACGCTTGTCCTTTGGTTCCCTATTTACACTAGGGATGTACAAGAATTTTGTTTCTGTTCATTTAAGTTCAGAACTTGCCCTGTTTGCATCCCCGACCGCAAATGCAGCTGTATTTTGTGGGGAAAGCTCACACATTCCTGAGCTTGCAATGCTCGTTCACAAAATGCATACTTAAGAAATGGCACACTTTAAGAATGTGCATTTTGGGGAGGGGATCACATATTTACACTTTAGTCAATGGGGGGAAAGTATGCATTTGGGTTCGTGCTTTTTTAAAAAAATGCACACCCAAATGCCATTTGAATAGGGGGAAGGAAGCTCGAATAGGGGGAAGGGAGCTGGCAATGAGGTGGACCAAGCTTTGAGATGGAATTCAGAGAACCTCATCAAACTCCAGCCTCCATGATTCTCCCATCCCTACTTTACAGTTAAACCTGTGTTGCTCCTTCCCCTTGTCTAGTAGGACAAATAATGATGAGTCACCTCTGCCCATCACCAATGCCTTCTTGGGCCATCTTAGCTCTCATTGACCAAATCATCTCGATATTATGGGCTGTCTGTTGGATATCACAGGCCACAAACCAAGGAGCAATGGGGGGCAAGCTCCCTCCCCAACCTGGAAATGAGGATGTAAAGCTCTCATTCTGGGAATTGGAGCGCTTTTACCAAAGATGGCATGCAGTCATAAAGGTCTATAAGAGAGCTCTGTGCAGCATCAGAGTCTCCTCCTTTTTCCAGTTACAGAAATAGAAGGGTGATCACACTTCCTCAGAATACGCTATTATTTTCTTTAAAATATACACCTGAGTGGCCCTTATAAAACTTGCTACCAAGGCTTTATGCAAGCATCTGGACCTGTCATTTGATCCCCAAAATATTCTTTCAATCTTCCCTTTGTGTGTCCAGAAAACTGGCCTAAAGGCAAACCAAACTGTGTCTCTTAAGTAACTGCTTTGACTAGTTAAATTTGTGCCTGCCTGAAGACTTGAGGGACTGTACTGTGCCTATAATAATTTTGTTTTATTGGGTTTTTCAAATGAGAATAAGTAATTGATGTAGGTAAATATTAGAACCTCAGCATTTCTGTAACTGTATGCTATGTCATTCCCATATTTTAGGAACCACATACTTTTATGTACATTTATTTGTAGCCTGATAATAGCCATGCTACCTTTGTCATTCATGTTGTTGTTCAGTCGTTAAGTCGTGTCCGACTCTTCGTGACCCCATGGATCATAGCACGCCAGGCCTTCCTGTCCTCCACTCTCTCCTGGAGTGTGCTCAAGTTCATTTGTCATTCATACCCTTGATTAAGTAAGTATTTATCAAACTCTAAACACATTTTTTTAGCTTACTGGCTATAAGAAGCAAAGCTGTGTAGATCCCTCTATGTAAATAGCATCAGGGCATACATCTGGCTTTCCCAAATCTGGTTAGCTGATTTAAGTTTATAAAATTAACCAGCGATCCAGACAAATGTAGTTCTTATATAATTGGCACCTTGACATATTTCACCTGCAACTCATTCCTTTCATGATTTCAAAGGAGGACAAAACTTTTCAAGGGGCCTAACCTTGCTTGTTCTATGAATGACTGACTTATTTTGTTAGTTGTGGCTGCTATACCATTGTTAGCTATGCAAACAACACGATAGTGACACCCTGAGACAAATTATAAGCATTACAACAGACCACATTTTAAAACACCAGCCAAAGGAGATCAAAGCATCCACATGTTCCAGTACAAAGAGGATGCACATTTAAACAAATGTCTGTACTCTTAACTCAGACAACTACCAAAACACTCTCTCTCTCTCTCTCTCTCTCTCTCGATCGTATCAACTCAATTTGAATTCCTGTATATAGAAGAAGTGCTTGCATCTATTATTTTGAGTTTCCATTGTCTGTACAACATTCTTTATGCAGGCTCTTGCAGAGTGAGACATCACGTAGCTTATTTCAAATTTCATACAAATACATATTTGCTCTGCAGTTTTTGCCAAATACTTGATAAAACTTTTGTTCTGCTTTTTCTCCAATAGTAAAACTTATTTTTATAGGTTAAGATGTTATCTAAGTCCCAAGACATTACAAATGTTAAACACATACACACTAAGAAAGGCAACTCCTCCCTGCCTTTCCTGGGGTTATAATCCATCTAATAAAATCCAGTGAAGAGACACAGTG
Organism: Heloderma suspectum; assembly: GCF_057233095.1. Lineage (NCBI taxonomy): Eukaryota > Metazoa > Chordata > Lepidosauria > Squamata > Helodermatidae > Heloderma > Heloderma suspectum. The sequence continues at coordinate 260,653,757 of NC_139461.1, forward strand.
GACTGGCTTTATGAAATGAAGAGCATATTGGAACAATTAATAATGACAATTTGGGACCCAACATGCAAAAAACTTTGACTGGTGTGGAGACATGGCAAAACACAATTTTAACTCATTTTTTGTGGCTCCCTCTCCACATATCTGAATAATCACAAAACTAGTCATCTCTACCCCCAAACATATGAAACCACAATAAAACAAGTGGTTGTGTGAATCAGCTTTTATTTGGGTACTAGCTGCAGTAAAGCTGAGAGCACACAAATAGAGTTTGTTAAAGAGAAATAAGACATGTATTCAGTACACTCCAGTTACTTCATTGCCTCAGCTTTCCATACACTGTGTGGTGCAAATTTATCTCTGATTGACTAGGTGACCTTGGCACCGAAGAGCAAGGACCTTTCTTCGATGCAACTTGCCGTGTGGAAGGATAATGTCTTTAGATCCGGGACAAAGAAAATACAAACACATTTGTTGATAGAAGCTATCACAGCAAACTGATATGTTCTCTGTATTTGCTAGCACTTCTGTTGTTCTGTTAGTAGGTCAAGCCTCACCTTTATGAAAAAGCATTTCCTAGCACAAGAACATGCTGGAAGCATAATAAATGTGGAAAACTGAGGCAATTTAACCAAACGTAAGGGAGCAAAAGACCACACCAGTTGTGCAGCTTGCATTCAGTTCTGTGGAATACAATATATTCTACTTGTAAGAGGTCCCAGACTCAACAGCATGCTGCTATCTCAAAGGCCAAAGCAGTGCTGGCTGTAGACATTTTGCTGCCTGAAGCAGAGCACCAAACTGTGCTCCCCCTGGCGAGGGCCGACGCTTTAAAACTTCTTGCTGCACCATTCAGACATCAGTTCCTACCTTCACCTATCTACCCAGTGAATACCTAGTGAATACCCCCACCAAACAGGCCCCATCAAAACTTTCTCTGGGGCTCCTATATAGAGGGTAGTCTGAGATGCCATGAGTTAAATTCTCCCTTTGTAGCATGCATATCCACAGCATTTGGTCTATCTCAGGGGTGGGCAACCATTTTGGCCCTGATGGCCACATACATACATATATACATTGGATGGGGTCGCTGGGGTAGGCTAAAGCCTCTCCCCCCACCCTGCTAGCAATCCTGGCTGCATTGGGAGCAGTTGTGCCAGGGAAGAGAGTTTCGGCTATTGGGCAGTATAGTAATGTAACAAACAAACAAACAGGGCATGCAGGGATGACACTGTTTGGTGGGCTGTCAGAAGTGCAGCTGAACTGAGGAAGAGGGTGCATAGGCAGAGTAATCCCCAAACACACCCTCTTTCCCAGCACTATTGCAATGCCTCAGTGCAGGAGGGGGAATTGGGGGAGGCACCTATCTCAACCCCTTCATGGATCACTGCCTAGTTGTGGTGAAGGGGCTTGCGTAACTCAGTGAAGCCATAAGCTATACCGTGCAGGGCCACCCAAGACGGACAGGTCATGGTGGAGAGTTCTGACAAAATGTGGTCCACTGGAGAAGGAAATGGCAACCCACTCCAGTATTCTTGCCAAGAAAACCCCATGGAATGTATCACAAGGCTAAAAGAGATGACGCTGGAAGATGAGCCCCTCAGGTCGGAAGGTGTCCAATATATTACTGGGGAAGAGAGAGGGAATTTCCAAGTAGTGCCAGAAAGAGTGAAGCGGCTGGGCCAAAGCCGAAAGGACACTCAGCTGTGGACGTGTCTGGTGGTGAAAAGAAAGTCCAATGCTGTAAAGAACAATATTGTTTAGGAACCTGGAATGTCAGATCAATGAATGAAGGTAAGCTGGAGGTGGTCAGACATGAGATGACAAGATTGAACATCAACATCTTGGGAATCAGCAAACTAAAATGGACAGGCATGGACGAATTTAATTCAGGTGACCATTATATCTACTACTGTGGGCAAGAATCCCTTAGAAGAAATGGAGTAGCACTCATAGTCAACAAAAAGGTGGGAAAAGCAGTACTGGGGTACAATCTCAAAAACGATAGAATGATCCCAGTACGAATCCAAGGCAAACCATTCAACATCACAGTAATTCAAGTCTATGCCCCAACCACTGAGGCTGAAGAAGCTGAGGTTGATCAGTTCTATGAAGACCTACACCTTCTAGAACTAACACCAAAAAAAGATGTCCTCTTCATCATAGGCGATTGGAATGCTGAAGTAGGAAGTCAAGAAATCACCGGGATAACAGGCAACCATGGCCTTGGTGTACAAAATGAAGCAGGACAAAGGCTAATAGAGTTTTGCTAAGAGAACACGCTGATCATAGCAAACACTCTTTTCCAACAGCACAAGAGGCGACTCTACACATGGACATCACCAGATGATCTATATCGAAATCAGATTGATTATGTCCTTTGCAGCCAAAGATGGAGAAGCTCTATACAGTCAGTAAAAACAAGACCTGGAGCTGACTGTGGCTCAGATCATGAGCGTCTTATCGCAAAATTTCGGCTTAAATTGAAGAATGTAGGGAAAACCACTAAACCATTCAGCTATGACCTAAATCATATCCCTTATGAATATACAGTGGAGGTGAGGAATAGATTTCAGGGATTAGACCTGATAGACAGAGTGCCTGAGGAACTATGGACGGAGGTCCGTAACATTGTTCAGGAGGCAGCAACTCAATCCATCCCAAAGAAAAAGCAATGCAAGAAAGCAAAGTGGCTGTCTGATGATGAGGCTTTACAAGTAGCTGAGGAAAGAAGGGAAACGAAAAGCAAGGGAGAAAGGGGAAGATATATCCAACTGAATGCAGAGTTCCAGAGAATAGCAAGGAGAGAGAAGAAGGCCTTCTTAAATGAACAATGCAAAGAAATCGAGGAAAACAATAGAATGGGAAAGACTAGAGATCTTTTCAAGAAAACCGGAGATCTCAAGGGAATGTTTTGTGCAAAGACGGGCATGATAAAGGACAAAGAAGGCAGGGACCTAACAGAAGCAAATGAGATTAAGAAGAGGTGGAAAGAATACACAGAAGAACTATACAGGAAAGATCTGAATGTCCCTGATAGCCATGACAGTGTGCTCACTGAACTTGAGCCGGACATCCTAGAGAGTGAAGTCAAGTGGGCCTTAGGAAGCATTACTAACAACAAAGCTAGCGGAGATGACAGTATTCCAGCTGAGCTATTTAAGATCCTAAAAGATGATGCTGTTAAAGTGCTGCGCTCAATATGCCAACCAATTTGGAACACTCAACAGTGGCCACAAGACTGGAAAAGGTCAGTTTACATTCCAATTGCAAAGAAGGGCAATGCCAAAGAGTGTTCAAACTACCGCACAATTGCGCTCATTTCACATGCCAGCAAGGTGATGCTCAAAATCCTACAAGCTAGGCTTCAGCAGCATGTGAACCGAGAACTATCAGAAGTACAAGCTGGGTTTCGAAGAGGCAGAGGAACTAGAGGTCAAATCGCCAACATTCGCTGGATCATGGAGAAAGCAAGAGAATTCCAGAAAAACATCTATTTCTGCTTCAATGACTATGCTAAAGCCTTTGATTGTGTGGATCACAACAAACTGTGGCAAATTCTTAAAGAGATGGGAGTACCAGACCACCTTACCTGTCTCCTGAGAAACCTGTACGAGGGTCAAGAAGCAACAGTAAGAACCGGACATGGAACAATCGATTGGTTCAAAATTGGGAAAGGAGTACGACATGGCTGTATATTGTCACCCTGCTTATTTAATTTATATGCAGAGTACATCATGAGAAACGCCAGGTTGGATGAATCACAGGTCGGAATTAAGCTTGCTGGGAGAATTATCAACAACCTCAGATACGCAGACAATACCACCCTAATGGCAGAAAGCGAAGAGGATCTAAAGAGCCTCTTGTTGAGGGTGAAAGAGGAGAGTGCAAAAGCTGGTTTGAAACCCAACATTAAAAAAATTAAGATCATGGCATCAGGCCCCATCGCTTCCTGGCATATAGAAGGGGAAGAAATGGAAGCAGTGACAGATTTTACTTTCTTGGGCTCCAAGATCACCGCAGACAGTGACTGTAGCCATGAAATTAAAAGACACTTGCTCCTTGGGAGGAAAGCTATGGCACACCTAGACAGCATAGTAAGAAGTAGAGACATCACCTTGCCGACAAAGGTTCATATAATCAAAGCTATGGTTTTCCCAGTAGTAATGTATGGCTGTGAGAGCTGGACTATAAGGAAGGCTGAGCGCCAAAGAATTGATGCTTTCGAACTGTGGTGCTGGAGAAGACTCTTACGAGTCCCCTGGACTGCAAGGAGGTCAAATCAGTCAATCCTAAAGGAAATTAACCCTGACCGCTTATTGGAAGGACAGATACTGAAGCTGAAGCTCAAATATTTTGGCCACCTAATGCGAAGAGAAAACTCCCTGGAAAAGACCCTGATGCTGGGAAAGATTGAAGGGAAAAGGAGAAGGGGATGGCAGAGGATGAGATTGCTAGACAGCATCACCGATGCAATGAATATGAACTTGAGCACACTCCGGGAGAGAGCGGAGGACAGGAAGGCCTGGCGTGCTGTGGTCCATGGGGTCACGAAGAGTTGGACACTGCTTAGTGACTGAACAACAACAACAACAACCTATGTCAGGCAGTGGAGGTGGCCTCTGAAGGCCACATGTGGCCTGCAGGCCACAAATTGCTCACCTTTGGCCTATCAGAATTTTATTCTATTTGCCATTCATATCTTTTCTGGCATTTTCTGAATGAACAAGTAAGTGAAAAATGTAGCCAAAATAGCACCATTCATGTACAAATGGGCATATCAGCAAGCTTCAGGGAACCTCAAGATTTGCAGAAATACAAAATATATTTAGGAGGGTGGTGACGCCAAAATTAGCCCAATGAGGACTGAGCATGCCCAGTGAACATGGAATGCTGACTGCTGGGGAGGAGGCCAAGCCAAGTGGGATACAGAATGGAGTATTCTAGAAAAAGACATGGCTGGCTGTAGTCCTGGGCAGAAGCACTTCACACTTGTTGCAGGTCCCACTTAAAGCCTTCTAATGTTTCACAAATTTACCTTACTCTGACAGTGCATTCCTATGCAAGTCTACTGAGATGTAAGCCCCATAGAATTCATTGGTACATTTTTTGTTGTTTATTCGGTCAGTCGCTTCCGACTCCTCGTGACTTCATGGACCAGCCCATGCCAGAGCTTCCTGTCGGCCGTCGCCACCCCCAGCTCCCCCAAGCTCGAGTCCGTCACCTCCAGAATATCATCCATCCATCTTGCCCTTGGTCGGCCCGTCTTCCTTTTGCCTTCCACTTTCCCTAGCATCAGCATCTTCTCCAGGGTCTCCTGTCTTCTCATTATGTGGCCAAAGTACTTCAGGCCTTTAATACAATTCCCTCAAGTGAGCAGTCTGGCTTTATTTCCTGGCGTACGGACTGGTTTGATCTTCTGGCAGTCCAAGGCACTCTCAGAATTTTCCTCCAGCACCACAGTTCGAAAGCATCTATCTTCCTTCGCTCAGCCTTCCTTATGGTCCAGCTCTCGCAGCCATAGGTTACTACGGGGAATACCATTGCTTTCACTATGCGGACCTGTGTTGTCAGTGTGATGTCTCTGCTCTTAACTATTTTATTAAGATTTATCATTGCTCTCCTCCCAAGAAGTAAACGTCTTCTTATTTCCTGGCTGCAGTCAGCGTCTGCAGTAATCTTTGCGCCTAGAAATACAAAGTCTGTCACTGCCTTCACGTTTTCTCCCTCTATTTGCCAGTTATCAATCAAGCTGGTTGTCATAATCTTGGTTTTTTTGAGGTTTAACTGCAACCCAGCTTTTGCACTTTCTTCTTTCACCTTCATCATGAGGTTCCTCAGCTCCTCCTCGCTTTCAGCCATCAAAGTGGTATCATCTGCATATCTGAGATTGTTAATGTTTCTTCCAGCGATTTTAACTCCAGCCTCGGCTTCATCAAGCCCAGCACGTCGCATGATGTGTTCTGCGTACAGGTTGAATAGGTAGGGTGAGAGTATACAACCCTGCTGTACTCTTTTCCCAATCTTAAACCAGTCCGTTGTTCCGTGGTCTGTTCTTACCGTTGCTACTTGGTCGTTATACAGATTGTCTGCCTCAGGAGGCAGACAAGATGACTTGGTATCCCCATCCCACCGAGAACTTGCCACAATTTGTTATGATCCACACAGTCAAAGGCTTTAGAATAGTCAATAAAACAGAAATAGATGTTTTTCTGAAACTCCCTGGCTTTCTCCATTATCCAGCAGATATTGGCAGTTTGGTCTCTAGTTCCTCTGCCTTTTCGAAACCCAGCTTGTACATTGGGCAATTCTCGTTCCATGAATTGCTGGAGTCTACCTTGCACGATCTTGAGCATTACCTTACTGCCATGTGAAATAAGTGCCACTGTTCGATAGTTTAAATGTTCTTTGGTGCTTCCCTTTTTTGGTATGGGGATATAAGTTGATTTTTTCCAATCTGGTGGCCATTCTTGTGTTTTCCAAATTTTCTGGCATATGGCATGCATCACCTTGACAGCATCATCTTGCAAGATTTTAAACAGTTCAGCTGGGATACCATCATCTTCTGCTGCCTTGTTATTAGCAATGCTTCTTAAGGCCCATTCAACCTCACTCTTCAGGATGTCTGGCTCTAGCTCACTGACCACACCGTCAAATCTATCCCCGATATTATTATCCTTCCTATACAGATCTTCCGTATATTCTTGCCACCTTTTCTTGATCTCTTCTGCTACTGTTAGGTCCTTGCCATCTTTGTTTTTGATCATACCCATTTTTGCCTGGAATTTACCTCCGATGTTTCTAATTTTCTGGAAGAGGTCTCTTGTCCTTCCTATTCTATTATCTTCTTCCACTTCCGCGCATTGCTTGTTTCAAAATAATTCCTGATCTCTTCTGGCTAACCTCTGGAATTTTGCATTTAATTGGGCATATCTCCCCCGATCACTGTTGCCTTTTGCTTTCCTTCTTTCTTGGGCTGCTTCCAGTGTCTCAGCAGACAGCTATCTTGCCTTCTTGGTTTTCTTTTTCTTTGGGATGTTTTTTGTTGCCGCCTCCTGAACAATGTTGCGAACTTCTGTCCATAGTTCTTCCGGAACCCTATCTACTAAATCTAGTCCCTTAAATCTATTCTTCACCTCCACTGCATATTCATGAGGAATATTAGTGAGCTCATATCTAACTGATCTATGGGTCTTCCCTATTCTCTTTAGTCTGATTCTAAATTGTGCAATAAGAAGTTCATGATCTGAACTACAATGAGCTCCAGGTCTTGATTTTACTAACTGCATAGATGTCCGCCACCTTTGACTACAAAGGATGTAGTCGATCTGATTTCGGTGTCGACCATCTGGTGAAGTCTATGTATAAAGTCGTCTCTTAGGTTGTTGGAAGAGAGTGTTTGTTATGCACACTGAGTTGTCTTGGCAAAATTCTATCAGCCTATGTCCCGCTTCATTTTGTTCTCCCAGACCATGCTTGCCTGTAATTCCAGGTGTCATTTGACTACCCACCTTAGCATTCCATTCTCCTGTAATGAAAATAACATCTTTTTTTGGCGTACTATCCATTAGGTGCTGCAGATCCTCATAGAACTGATCTACTTCTGCTTCTTCAGCATCTGTGGTTGGGGCGTATATTTGGATCACTGTTGCGAATGGCTTACCCTGAATTTGAATTGAGATCATTCTGTCATTGTTTGGATTGTATCCAAGCACTGCTTTAGCCACTTTATTATTAATTATGAAGGCTACTCCATTTCTTCTGTGGTCCTCTTGTCCACAGTAGTAGATCTGGTGGTCATTTGATGTGAAGTGGACCATTCCAGTCCATTTCAGTTCACTGACACCCAACACGTCTATATTTAATCTTGACATCTCCCCAATAACCACATCCAATTTGCCCTGGCTCATAGATCTTACATTCCAGGTTCCTATGGTGTGTTGATCTTTAGAACATCGGATTCGTCGTTCACCACCAGCAGCATCGGCTGCTAGCCGTCCTTTCAGCTTTGAGCTAGCTGCGTCATCACATCTGGGGCTACTTGAACTTATCCTCTGTTCCTCCCCAGTAGCATTTTGACCATCTTCTGACCTGGGAGTCCCATCTTCCAGTGGTATACCGACATATCTCTGGTTGTACTGATCCATTTAGTTTTCATTGCAAGAATACTGGGGTGGGTTGCCGTTTTCTTCCTCAGGGATCGTATTTAGTCTGACCTCTCTGCCATGACCTTCCCGTCTTGGGTGTCCCTTCACGGTTTAGCTCATGGCGTCATTGAGGTGCTCAATCTCCAGCACCACAACAAGGTAACGATCTCCTTTGCTGGAGTCAATGGTACATACTCACAGGTAAGTATGTATAGGATTGCAGCCTTAGTCTTCTAGATCTCCCATGATGATGTTTCTTGTCTATAAACCACTCCCACATCTTTTTTATTCCCTGTCTGCCACTCTTTCTTGACAGAGCCTGCTAGTTTTTTGGACTCCAGGCCAGAAAATCCCTTACCCGCCAAAATAAACTAAGCCTTGAATTGTCAAACAGCTAGAGAGCTCCAGCTCCCAGAGTGATGTCGATTGCCATGAGAATTGCAGTCCCCTTTGAGATGCTCTGACAGAGCTGTGTGAGGGAAATGTGTAAAGAGCTGTTGAAGCCAGTGCCCTTGGCTCCACACATGATTTCTATGAGCAGGATGATGTGTGCGTGTTTTAACTATCATCCAGTAGCTATTTGAAAAGAAAACCTAGTTCTGTCTGTCTGAAGGCACCCAGCGCCGTACAGTAATAGGCCAAAGTGGGTGATTACTTTTTGTACATCCTTTTCCAAAGATAAGGGGGAAGTTTGCAATAAGCTCTGTATTTTGGTTTGGCAGAATTCTGAAGCTGTCTGTAGATTGTGGCTAAGTGACTGTGAAGGAAGATAAGGAGCTAAACCAGAGAATGAACTGCAAGAAGCACAGACAAAGTCCAGCATATGTGAAGCACGAAAGGTGGAGGGGCCAGATTGCAAGAGATTTCTTACAAGAAGGTGATGTTCCTTACTGAGTGGAACTGGATTTGTCATGCTTTATAGTACGGCATGTGTACACTGTGGGTAAAAGACACTGATAAGCACTAATACAAAGATCCTGCCAGAAGCTCTTCCTGAACATAGGCCCTAACACTAGACAGAGTGAGGCTACTACCTCAGGCGACAGATGTTGGGGGGCAGCTTCATGGCTGTTCTTCATGAACTCACCAGCTGCTCCCCTCTGTTGGAAGACAGAGCTGTTTATGCCACACAACCTTTCCTGAGCCCCCTAAACTAGTCTCCCTCCTCAGGTATGGTGGAGGACGCTATATCACCATCAGTGTTGAAGTAAGATTCATCTGCCAATACAGGCAGCTTCTGTACATGACCTGCAGAGGAGACACCATCTTGTCCTTTGCCTAAGGCAGCAAATGTCTTGGGCCAGCCCTGCTGGGGTGACTGTAGATTAGGTGGTCTTCTGCTGGCACACCAGGTTGGCAACTCTGTCCAAAACGTAACCAGCACTCCTCAGTCAACTGGAAATAGAGCACTTCTCTCTTATGAATTATCAGCACATCACTGAACTCCATAATGATTCAAAAAGGAGTGAGCAATGGAGTAATTTCATGGATACTGCATAATATTCCACTCCTTTCTTTGCCAATTCCCAGAATGATAGCTGGCATCACAGGGGGCAAAGGTGGACAAATGCTCACCCAGAGATGAAGTGGAGGGAAGTGTTAGCTTCTGCCAAAGTGGTAATATGCCAAACTGAGATTCCTGGAACTGTCTCTCCTGTTGCAGCTGCAGACCTCCCTCACATCTTGTACTTACATCTTTTCTCCTGCAGCTATTCTTGCTTCCTTTTATATCTTACTGCCTTAGTTGGTAAGTTAAGACTTGCAGGTCTTCAAGAAGTTTGGGTGGGTTTGTTTCAGGGCTTTTCTAATGTGCAACCAGACATGAAATGTGCAATTGTTTAAAAAAAAAACGTGGTTGTAAAAGACCATTTCTGCAGTTCAGAAGTTCAAGTCATGGAAATGTATTGTGCTAGCTTATATAAAAAGTGACTGATAATAATATGAAAAATCAAGGGAATAGTCTAGGCAGCTTTAAAACCCAAGATCTTAAGCATACCCATTTTTGCACACCATACCCAACACTTCATAGAGTGTTTCAAAGATGAAGGAAATCATTCTAGAACATGGAGACTCTTTTTCCTGGTAAGTCATATAAAGTTGTTAATATTATGATAAGGGCAGTATGATGCCAAAAAATATCAAATACAAGATTCTTAACAGAGACCTGACCTTTGCGTTTAACCTCAAAGAAGCTCTTGGGAGGTATGAGTTCTAGCCATCATGGCCAATGGTTAGGGATGATGGGAGTTGGAGTCCATCTCCTTATACATATATAACGAGTCAAAAGTCAGCCCTGCCCTAGACCACAGATATGCACACACCTCTTTTATTCCCAACTTACACAGATCTCCAATCAACAGAGAAGATCACACCAAAAGCTCCCAGAGAGGTCCCATTATCATAAAAGGTAAAGTTGCCCCCAACCAGTCATGTCCGACTCTAGGGTGTGGTGCTCATCTCCATTTCTAAGCTGAAGAGCCAGCGCTGTCCAAAGACGCTTCCGTGGTCATGTGGCTGGCATGACTGTATACCAAGGTACACGGAACGCTGTTGCCTTTCCCGCCGAAGCGGTACCTATTTATCTACTTGCAATTTCTTGCTTTCGAACTGCTAGGTTTGCAGGAGCTGAGAGTGAAGACGGGAGCTCACTCCGTCACGCGGCACTCGGGTCTCGAACTGCTGTCCTGCTGACCCTCTGGTCTGCAGTTCAGCATCTTAACCACTAAGCCAACGTGGCCCCCCCATTATCATAGAAAGCCATTATATCCTTCTCAAGACAAGAGAAGGACAGTCTGCCTTCAGGAAGAAAAGCGTTTAGCTATGGGCTCCCGCCAGCTGACTTCTCCAGTCCAGTTGCTTCCAGAAGCAGAAAGAGACAAGTTAAAATCATTAATAACCCTCCACATGCTTAAGGCACTACTACGTTCTTCTGTTTGTGGTATATGGAATATGTGGTAGAAGGATTACTATTTGTTTAAAAGTTGTTGTTCTGGGAACTGATACAATTTGTATTAAGAGTGTGAGCTGAGGTCTGCAGCCCTCCTATACCGTGTTTGCGCATCTGGGTTTTTCCCTCGTGTTCTTAGGTGTTTTTTATATTCCCTCACTCTAAATCAAGTGTTGTGGGAGTTCATGATGCTTGTTGTGTGAAGCCTGAATATAACACCCTTCTGCATTAGTGCTGTCAGATTCCCAGTTCTGAGGTTTTTCTCCCACTTTATGTCGGCTTCTAAATGTCACGGAATGTGATTCTAAACAACAAAGCATGTGTCCCCACAGAAGGAAAATACACAGGTGTCTTGTAGCAGCAGATGCGCTGCTCATGAATTACAATCACATACCAACGTGCTGTTCCCGATTTTCCTTTTTAAAAGCCCTGATTTGTTTGCTTGTTTAGATATTTTTATGTCACCAACCAACACACACTATTTAATTAGAAAAGGTGCGAACCAACACTCTTCAGGAGTCACAGGAGCTGGCCCAAAATGGCTCCTGCACTTTCACGAGCTGTGTAACTGGTAGAAATTCAGTAGGCGAAGCTTTCCATTGCTTTTTCTCTATGCAGAGAAAAGCCCTTGTTGAATTTCTGTCAAGCAGCGATTAAAGGCAAACTTTTCCTCTTGCACAAGACCGATTTTTCCAAAACAGATCAGAAAGGCTTCCCATTATTGCTCTCCATCTAAAAAGAAAAAAAAAAAGTCTGCCACTCTAACAGCACCCAAAGACAACTAATATAAAAAGATAGAATTGTAAATTGGAATTTTAATGCTTGGATGTAAATCTTGTTGAAATCCATTTAATGTCTGAAAAATGTGTTTTGGATCAGAGCATTAATGTGAAAAATAGAAATGTTTCTACCTGGGAAGGTTTAATGTGTGGGACAGAGATCCTTCTCCCTAACCCCAGATATTTTTCCCCCTGGTGCTGCTACTGCCATAACAAGGATTAGCCTTCATCTGCTCCATGTAGCCTAAGGGCATGTTTTGCCATACTGTATTATGCTGTTGTTATCCTTTAGAATATCCTGTATTTAAAAGTGAGGTAGAGGTTTCTTCATTTCAAAGTTGCACCCCACACACTCTGTCTCCCAAACAAACCTAAGTTTTATTTAAACAAACCCTTTCCATTGGGCTCTCTCAGGCAGTGGCCTCTCTCTCCTCAGGCCAGAAGCAGTGGGTATTGCCCTCAGTCACTTCCTGGTTCCTTCCAGGCCACACAAACCACCAGGCCGAATCCAGTACTTCTTTCAAATTGTTACAAGTAGATTCTGATTTAGTGCTCCCTGGAATCACCCCATATTGAATTTTTAGCACACAAAAATCTTCCATTCCTCAGTTTTGGCTATACTGGCTGAAATATGAGTAACATGCTTTTAAAAATCAAGTCTTCATGCTCCTTTTGATGGATGCTCATCCTGTTCTTGTTTCCTTTATATCAGCGGTGGCGAATCTCCGAACCGGGAGCCTGTTCTGACCGACGAGGCCTCACCATCTGGCCTGCCTAGACACCAGACACAGCCCTGCTCCTTTTCAGAAGCTCCAGCTCCTACGTTCCACCGCCTCAGAGTGCCTGGAGCATCCTGAAGTGGGATTTCCCTAAGGCTTCCCTCACCTTTCCCTCATCAGAGCCAAGGGGAACCAGATCCATCAGGAACCACCAGCACAAGGTTCCTGGAGCGCCATGAAGTGGTGGCTTCCAAAGGCTCTCCTCGCCTTTATATCTGATTTCCTTGGCAAGTTGTTAAGATCTGCAGGTCGTCTAGAATTCTGAGTTTGTTTGTTAGCTTACAATTTGTATGTCACCTTTTCCATTTAAATTCAAAACAACAACAAAAAACAACAACCAGTGAAGCAAAAATAATAAGAAAACAAAAAGCGAAAAATAAAAAGCTCCCAAACACCAGAACAGCCATTTCAAAAGCAGCACAGCATTCCGGAATACTTTGTCGATGCCCACCACCTGCTCAAGGAAAGGCTTTATGAAATAAAAAATGTCTTTCCTGCTAGTGGAGGATATCCAGAATTGGAGCAAGATGAGCCTTGCTACGGACGAAAAGTGCCACAATAAGGACACCTCTACTGAAAAGGAACACAGTGGAAGACAGCAGCAGTAGAAGAATGTTGGGCTTGGACCCAAGAAACCCGGCTTGAAATCCCCACTCAGCTCTGAAGCTTCCCAGGAAATCTTGCATAAGGCACTATTTCTTGGCTCATCTACCCCGCAGGGGGCTTACGCACCGTCTGCCGCATGCCTTCGCAACTTTAGTTCATCGTGGGCTCCCACTGGTCTACCATGCAGGTGGCAATGATAGCAGAACTGGTGCAAGTTATTTATTTATTTATTTATTTATTTATTTATCTATCGTCCATCTGGCTGGTCACCCAGCCACTCTGGGCGATGTACAGCATATAATGAAACAGTTTAAAACAATAAAATTCTACAATAAAAACGTTTTCTAAAATACCCTAACCCACCCCAAATGCCTGCCTGAACAACCATGTTTTTAATGCACGGCGGAAGCTCATTAAAGAGGGGGCATGGTGGAGTTCCACAGAGTGGGGGCCACCACAGAAAAGGCCCTCTCCCTCGTCCCCACCAGTCTAGCTGTCCTGGCTGATGGGACAGAGAGAAGGACATCCGAGGCTGATCTTGTTAAGCGGCCTGTCTGGTGCTGCTGGAGGCGCTCCTTAAGATAGGCTGGGCCAGAACCATATAGGGTTTTAAAGGTCAAAACCAACACCTTGAATTTGGCCCGGAAAACAACTGGTAACCAGTGCAACTCCTTCAGCACTGGAGTGATGTGATCTCGCCGGTGGCCGCCTTTAATCAGGTGAGCCGCCGTGTTCTGTACCAGCTGCAGCTTCCAAACTGTCTTCAAGGGTAACCCTATGTAGAGTGCATTACAGTAGTCTAAATGAGAGGAGACCAGGAAATGTGCTACCTATGGGAGCAGATGGTCGGGAAGGAAGGGGCGCAGCCGCCATATCAGATGGAGTTGATACAGCGCTGTCCGGCTCACAGCTGACACCTGAGCCTCCATGGACAGCTGGGAGTCCAAAATGACCCCCAGGCTGCGGACCTGGTCTTTCAAGGGTAGCTGTACCCCATTCAACACCAGGTCAACTTCCCCCAAACTCCTCTTGTCTCCCATCAAAAGTACCTCGGTCTTGTCAGGGCTCAGCTTCAGCTTATTCCTCCCCATCCAGCCACTCACCGTCTCCAGACATTTGGACAGGGATTCTACGGCCAACCTTGGTGAAGATTTGAATGAGAGGTAGAGCTGCGTGTCATCCGCATATTGATGACACTGCACCCCAAACCTCCTGATGATAGCCCCCAGCGGCTTCACATAGATGTTAAATAGCATCGGGGAGAGGACGGAACCCTGTGGCGCCCCACAAGTGAGTGACCACGGGTCCAAAACCTCCTCTCCCAGTGCTACCCTCTGGTACCTGCCAGAGAGAAAGGACAGGAACCACTGCAATACGGTGTCTCCAATGCCCAACCCCTCCAGATGGTCCAGGAGGATACCATGGTCAACGGTATCAAAAGCTGCTGAGAGGTCGAGGAGAACAAGGAAGGAGCATTCACCCCTATCCAGAGCCCTCCTCATATCATCCACCAAGGTGACCAAGGCCGTTTCTGTTCCATGCCCAAGCCTGAAGCCTGACTAAAATGGGTCTAGATAATCAGTTTCTTCCAAGTGTGCCTTCAACTGCATCGCCACCACCCGCTCAATCACCTTGCCCAAAAATGGTAGATTCGAGGCTGGGCGAAAGTTGTTCAGAACTTGAGGATCCAAGGAGAGCTTCTTTAAGAGCGGACTTATCACTGCCTCCTTGAGGGCTGATGGCATCACTCCCTCCTCAAGGAAGGCATTCACCACCGCCCTGATCCCCTCACCCAGTCTCTCTCTGCAGCCCATAATGAGCCAAGATGGGCAAGGATCAAGTAAGCAGGTGGTCGGCCTTACAGATGAAAGCACCTTGTCCACTTCATCAGGAGGAAGAAGCTGGAACCGATCCCACAAAACCGGTTTGCCACAGGCCGCCTCTTGCTCACTAACTGTATCCACAGCGTGCGGAGTAACACTCCTAATCTGATCAATTTTATCTGCAAAGTGCCTTGCCAAAGCCTCACAGGAGGCCTTAGAATGCTCCAGTGGTTCAGGAGCCACAGGACCGACCAAGCTCCGGACCACTTGGAACAGCCTCCTGGGACAGCACTCTACAGACGGGATAGAGGCAGCATAATATTCCTTTTTTGCTGCCCTCACTGCCACGAGATAGGCTGAAGATATAGCTCTAGCCTGTGTCTGATCGTCTTTGGAGCGAGACTTCTGCCACCGGCGCTCTAGCCATCTCACCTCCTGTTTCAGAGCTCGTAACCGCAGATTAAACCATGGTGCAGTCCGAGCCCTGTTCAGGGGGAGAGGACATTTCGGAGCCACCTGATCTAATGCCCCAGTGATTGCAGCATTCCAGCCACCCACCAGGGTCTCCACCGAGTGGCCGCTGGCGTGCTCCAGAGAATCCCCAAGCGCGTTCAGGAATCCATTCGGATCCATAAGACGCCTGGGACGTCATTTTAATGGGTCCTCCACCCCTGCGGAGGGATTGTGGAACCGAGAAGTTTAACGTGACCAGATAGTGATCTGACCATGACAAGGGGGTGGTGGATATACCCCCGACTTCCAGATCACTCCCCGCTTCTCCAGAAACAAACACAAGGTCTAGTGCATGACCGGCTACATGGGTGGGCCCAGTTAAAATATGGTGCAGCTCCCAGGAAGCCATGGTCTCCATGAAGTCCCAAGGTGCTCCTGTGAGGATGGCCTCGGAATGTACGTTGAAGTCCCCCAACACCAATAAGTTAGGGGACTGTACACGCACATCAGAGACCACCTCAAGCACCTCGGCCAGGGGGTCAGTTGTGCAGCGGGGTGGACAGTACACGAGCAGAATCCCCAGACTGCCCTTCAGGCCCAACCTCCAATACATGCATTCAGCAAACTTGGCCTCCCGGAGAGGGGGTCTGGTGAAGACCAAGGACTCTCTGTAGATAACAGCCACTCCCCCTCCCCGATACCCAGCCCTTGGCTGCTGTGCATACAAAAATCCAGCTGCAAGGGTTGGAGCAGCAGCCTCGGCCAGCCAGGTCTCCATAATACATGCCAGGTCTGCACCCTCATCCAGGATCATGTCATGGATGAGGGAGGTTTTCTGGGTAACAGACCTGGCATTGCAGAGCAGCAAACGAAGGCCAGAAGATGGGGTCACGCCTCCCCCAGCCATCCTTTGGCTCTGGACAGGCCCGGAGCAGGGGACAGATACTACACTTCTCTCCCTTGTTCCCCTTACCAGGCATGGCCTGCCCCTAGCGCTCCGCCAGCGCCTGCCGCCCAGCCTCGGTATGTTCTGGCCCCCAAGAGTCCCCCCACTGCCTCCATCAGGTGGACACATGCCCCCTCGCTCCCACCTATCAGGCAGGCTACCCACCCCTAAAAACACAACAAAATCCCACGGAAATTAAAAACAACAACAACAAAAGAATTAAAAATCCCCTTAAAAATAATGCCAGGCAGGAGACCACAGTAGTGATAGTGGTGGTGGCAGTGGCGCAGCAGCAGCAGGCACACCTCTTCCCCGATGGTGGCAGCTCCTCCTGCAGGCCCTGGCTCTCCCAGGCCACCTCAGCCAGCCAGCTTATGTAGCCCCTCCAGGAAGGGGCAGGTGGAAGCAGCACAGCTGGCTCGGTACCTGGGGGCCTGGTCCTGCAGGGGCTGGCGGTCTGCCAAGCAGAGGTCCGTAGGGAAGGCCTGGTGTTGGTGGCGGCGGCGGCGGCGGCAGCAGGCCCAGCAACAGCAGGCATGCCTCTTCCCCAATGGTGGCAGCTTCTCCTGCAGGCCCTGGCTCAGTTATGCGGAAGGCTGCCCACGACAGAAAGGTGCTTTTTTTGTTTTTTCAAGGCACCTCCTACTCTGATGACTTCTGGGTATGAGCTCAAAAAATAGAATAAGGGTGTGCGGAAATTGTTGCTTTAGCGAGCCCAATGTGACGAAAGTGGCGCAAATTTAGAGGCCATTAAGAAATTCTCTTTCCTTGTTCTCTCACACCCCCTATCAGGGCTGAGGCACTGAGCCAGGAACATAAGCTGAGCCATGGCAGCAGACAGCAGACAGGACCAAACAGCAAGTCAGAATCACAGGGCAGGCGAGGTGTCAGTACCAAAGAGCAAGTCAGGACTGAAGGACAAAGTAGGGGTCTGGAGCAAGTAGCAAGCCAGAGAACAGGACTGAAGAATAATTAGGTCTACAGGGAACACACCAGAGCTCACAAAGTCCTTGTTGTTTAAGCAAAGGTCAGTTTATATCCTTTTATGCTCCTTCCTGTCCAGGAGGATCCACTGGCCAGCCTAGGTGGGCGGAATCAGTCCAGGGCCTGAAGGCGCTTCAAGGAGAAGCTGCCACTTGCAGTTCAAAGGTTTACCACATGGGGGAGCTGCACACACCTGTTTCCTGAGAGATCAGTGGTGGGCTGGAATCATGCAGAAGAAGGAGGTGGTAGAGGCTTAAAATGAGAGTGGACTGTATCATTCCAGAGAGGTAGGGATGGGGGAGAATTTCTCCCCGAAACTTTGGGGGGCCGAGTGCCAACGCAATAGCGTTGCCCTTATTTTCGCCGTAGTCTACGTAAATCTTTACGTAGACTACAGGGACCAAATAAGGAACGCGAATGGCGGCTCCCTATGGGGGCTGCCATTTGCGTATGCGCTTTTTTTTTTTTTCAAAGTCACCCGTGATAGGCTACGTGACGATTAACGTAGCCTATCACGGCTGACTTTGCAGATCTAGCCGTGATAGGCTACGTAAATCGTTACGTAGCCTATCATGGGGCTTTTTTTTTTTTTTTTTACTTTTCTTTTGAAGTTCGCGGCCAGGGAGACGGGGCGCTTCTCCCCGGCCTGAATTTCGGCCAGGCGAGGCGGGAAGCCTCCCCCCCGGCCTGAATTTCGGCTGGGCGAGGCAGGAAGACACCCCCCCCTCGCATGAACTTCGGGGGGAGAAGCGAAGCGCCTCCCCCGCACCGCGAAAAAAGCTGCGGGACAAGGTAAGTCCCCTTCGTACATCCCTAGGTAGAGGATAGTTTTTGAAAGCTTCCCCAAAGAAAACAAACTCAGAGCATTCTCCATGCAAACAGAAAACTAGCACCTCAGGGAGCAACTTTCTAGCCCAGTCTTCCCTGTTATGTTCTGTGCAAAAAACAGGTTACATGCAAATATATATCCCAACAGCTGCTCTTTGTAAATAAAAGCAGCTTTCGGAGGGGTGGAGAAGTGGTCAGTGCAAGGAGGGTTGATTAAAGCTTTCCTTAATGGATGTTCCTCCACTCCAAATTGCCCTCAGATCCTACTCCAACAACCTTCTAAATGCAAGTTTTTCATTTGCAAAAATAACTCTGGTACCCCGGGGGGAAAAGCACCTGGGGGTTTGTGGGATTAGAAAAATAGCCAGGGGAGAAAGATTTAAGCTTTCTCTCTCCTGCCATTTCTCCACTCATTCAATATACAACTTGTATATTGTTCTGTTCATGTTTTTTCTTTTTTATGGAATTGGCTTTTAAAATCTGTATACTGTGTTTTTAAATGTAAACTGCCCAGAGAGCTTTGGCTACTGGGCGGTATAGAAATGTAATAAATAAATAAACCCCCTCCTAATGCTACTTAAAAAAAAACAAAATGTGACCACAGAGCTTTGAGTAGTCAGGCCCTTAGTTTTCTACTGGTGGGGTCTGTGTTTTTTAAAGGAGGAAGCACTAAAAATGTGTTCCCCCACCTGCAGTCCAAAGTAGTACAGTCTACTGTCCATGTCAGGGCTCTGTCACTTAAACTCTGCTGCATGTGTAGTGCCAGTGTGGCTAAAGAATTTGAAGGACAAAGACAGAGCAAAATAGGTTTCGAAGAAGCAACCTCTGTCTCATATATACAGATTAGGGATGGGCAATTCAGTAAAATTCTGGAGCAGATGATAAAGCAATCCACCTGGAAGCACCTTGAAAACAATGCAGTGATTACTTGAAGACAACATGGATTTGTCAAGAACAAATCCTGCCAGATGAATCTGATCTCATTTTTGGATCAGGTCACCTCCCTTGTGGACTGTGGGAATGCTGTGGACATAATATACCTCAACTTCAGCAAAGCTTTCGACAAAGTGCCCCATGATATCCTGATGAGCAAACTAGCTCAAAGTGGGCTAGATGAAACAGGTGGATCCACAGTTGGCTACAGAATCGGACTCAAAGAGTGCTTATCGATGGGATCTTCTCAAACTCGGGAGAGGTAACGAGCGGGGTACCACAAGGCTCAGTTCTGGGCCCAGTGCTCTTCAACATTTGTATTAATGACTTGGAGGAGGAGATGCAGGGAATGCTGATCACATTTGCAGATGACACAAAATTGGGTGGGATAGCTAATTCTTTGGAAGACAAAAACAAAATTCAAAGTGATCTTGATAGACTGCAGCGCTGGGCAGAAAACAACAGAATGATATTTAATAGGGATAAATGCCAAGTTCTGCACCTAGGAAAAAGAAACCAAATGCACAGTTACAAGATGGGGGATACGTGGCTCAACCACACTACAAGCAAGAAGGATCTTGCAATTGTTGTAGATCACAAGCTGAATATGAGCCAGCAATGTGATGTGGCTGCAAAAAAGGCAAATGCTCTTTTGGGCTGCATTAATAGGAGCATAGCTTCCAAAACCCATGAAGTACTAGATCCCCTCTACTCAGCACTGGTTAGGCCTCATCTAGAGTACTGTGTCCAGTTCTGGGCACTGCACTTTAAGAAGGATGCAGACAAACTGGAGAGGGTTCAGAGGAGGGCAACAAAGATGATCCGGGGACTGGAAACAAAGCCCTGTGAAGACAGACTGAAAGAACTGGGCATGTTTAGCCTTGAAAAGAGAAGACTGAGGGGAGATAGGATAGCACTCTTCAAGTACTTGAAAGGTTGTCACAGAGAGGAAGGCCAGCATCTCTTCTCGATCATCCCAGAATGCAGGACACGGAATAATGGGCTCAAGTTACAGGAAGCCAGATTCCGGCTGAACATCAGGAAAAACTTCCTGACTATTAGAGCAGTATGACAATGGAGCCAATTACCTAGGGAGGCTCTCCCACACTGGAGGCGTTCAAGATGAGGCTGGACAGCCATCTGTCAGGCATGCTCTGAGTTGGATTCCTGCATTGAGCAGGGGGTTGGACTCGATGGTCTTGTAGGCCCCTTCCAACCCTACTATTCTATGATTCTATGAGTCTATGAAAACTCGAACTTGTTGAGGTGGTCTGATTTCCACCTCAAAGCTCATTCCACCTTGTGTCTGTATCTGACTGCAAGCTTCTTTTTTTTTGCACAAAAATTCATGAATATTTTTGTGCTCATTTTCCCAAATGTATGCATAAGTTGTGTGCATTTCTCTCCCACCGACTGAAGCATGTTTTTCTAATGTACTCATTTTTAATTTACATTTTTCAAATGTACACATTTATCGTATGCATTTTTGTTGCACAACTCACATAGCAACTTCAGACCACAGATTGCATTCGAATCCACTTTCAGTTCCAGAAGATGCGAATTGACTAAATTCTGGTCAAAAATGAAGTAAAATAAATATCTCACTGATCCCTAACATTGACTCTTTTTCAAGGGTGGTCACTTCAAGGGAGGAAGAGTGATCACTGACCACTCTTCCTCCCTCTCTCCCCATTCCAACCCTGCAATACCATCAATATGAGACTCGGAAGTAGATTTTCAGCAAATATCGACAAGCAAATATGTTAAAATAGCACACTCCACGCTGGAAAGTACTGCTGAGGAATGAATTAATGTAACTGCAGCTCACTATATACTTCCTATTCTTTGTCCTCCAAGGGGGCTCTGCCAGTAACTGGTAGTGCCCTCTATGGGTTTGGCCACCTTTGGTGTGAACAAGGTGGAAGCAGTATTACACACTATGTAATGTTCAAAAATGAGAATATATGCAGGATGCCTTATGTACTGCGCAATCAATTACAGGGTCCCAGGCAAGGAAACAAGCTACAGCTGCATTTCTTGAACTTGAAGAATGTTGTTTGGGTAACACCTGATGGGTTTTAACAGTAGTGTCTAATCTGTTGTTTAGCCGTCAGGCTTTTCAGGGAGCAGGGAGAAAAAGAGAAAACTGCCAGAAGAACAGCTGATGAACCACTGAAAATGCTAAGATCTCTAAATATGATTTACACATGTAAATAGGCAGTATATCCATCCCCTTTTGCTCTTCCAAGACAACTGGCAGGTCTACTGCAGCCTTTTCCAACCTGGTGCCCTCCAGATGTGTTGGACTACAACTCCCAACATCCTCCAGCCAGCATGGTAGCTTGAATTCTAAAAGTGCTCCGTTCTGTTTTAACCAGTGTGCTAAGTTTTTGTAGACCAGTGATGGGCAGAAAATAGATCTCCAGTTGTTTTGGACTTAAACTCCCAGCATTCCTGACCATTGGCCATGCTGACACAGCCTTCTGGGTATCTACCTACTGCCCACCTCTGTTGTAGATAAACACATTTCTTGGGCACGTTTCATGTGTTGGTGGCCTGCTTGCTACTCTTACTAAACAAAGGTAACAAGCTAGGAAATATTCAGGCAGCAACAAAGCTATGTTAATCAGATATGAGTATTCAGACATCACAAGGAGATGCACCAGAATCATGGGATTCAATTTAAAATCCTGTCTAGCATTTTGTAATTTGGATTTTTCATGTCAAATTTTCCAACTTATCTTCACAACTGTCAAGTCTAAAAAAAATGTAACCTGGAAAATTGGAGGCAAAGTTGGCAATATATAATAGCCTTCCCCAACCTGGCACCCTCCAGATGTGTTGGACTGCAACTCCCATCAACCCATGGAATGTGTAGTCCAACACATCCGGAGGCCACCCTGTTGAGGAAGGCTGATATAATATGACTTGAGCTGCCCATAGTTGGCTGGTTTAAAAAAAAAAACTGTGAAAGGTGAATGGATATCTTTATTTTATTGTAACCTTCGCATTTATACTGAAATGCCACCACATTATCTAGACTGCATGCTAAAGCCAAACACATCTCATCCATACCACAGCTCATTTGAATCTTCCTACATCCATATACAGTACATCCAGTTCCTCAGATTTTCTCATTAATGTTCCCATTAAGTATGCACAAGTACTACCAGGTGCGGTTATCATTATAAGTTTCCATTTACATATGTTTTTATTTCAGCAGTGACTTGCCATTAAAAAGCCTATAATTAAGATAATTAGTACAAAAAGATTTGTCTTGTAATCAGCCTACATTTCAATTAGGGCTTTTTTAAATTTACAGATGGAAATTTTTAACTTGCGCTACAATTGGTATGTGCAATGACACTATGTTACTCGTGCCAACCAAGTGTTTAGCTATCCAATTAATTTAAGGGATTTGCAAGAGGGTCTCCCCCCACCCCCCACCCATATTAATCCACTCAATTGGTGATCCTTCCTGCTGAAGCCTTCTAAAGCAGCAGTATAAATTCCCCAGCTGTGGAAGCTCACAGCTGTTCGGCCCTCCGGAGAGTATGTTGGACTCTGCGCAAGCCAGGACCCTTCAGGTTACTGAGCAAACAGAAAGGATGAGCCATGTTGCTGTAGCAACAACAGGATTGCCAAGTGCTAAATCTCACTTGTCTGGACCTTCCTGATAAAACCAGCGAGAAGATTCATTGCAAGGCTGTAACTCAGTCATACTATCTATCTTGTTGAGATCATTCAAACTGTTCCAAGGATTTGTAGAAGACACTTACAGTTTCAGGAATCTATTTCGTACTGCATCCAATAGGGTCAGCACACATGGACTCTTTGTTAAAGTTGTAAATGTGGGCTTGTGGGTTTTTAGTAGACATTGTTTTGCATGCACAATTATTAGTATTATTTCTTTTTCTTCCCTGAGTCTCAACAGGCATTATTTATTTATTTATTTATTAAATTTATTAATCGCCCATCTGACTGGTCACCCAGCCACTCTGGGCGATGTATAACCCACCATAACCAATTTAAAACAATAAAATTTTACCATAAATTTTTTTTAAAAAATACCCTAACCCACCCCAAATGCCTGCCTGAACAACCACGTTTTTAATGCACGACGGAAGCTCATTAAAGAGGGGGCATGACGGAGTTCCCTAGGGAGGGAGTTCCACAGAGTGGGGGCCACCACAGAGAAGGCCCTCTCCCTCGTCCCCACCAGTCTAGCTGTCCTGGCTGATGGGACAGAGAGAAGGCCATCCGAGGCTGATCTTGTTAAGCGGCCTGTCTGGTGTTGTTGGAGGCGCTCCTTAAGATAGGCTGGGCCGGAACCATATAGGGTTTTAAAGGTCAAAACCAACACCTTGAATTTGGCCCGGAAAACAACTGGTAACCAGTGCAACTCCTTCAGCACTGGAGTGATGTGATCTCGCCGGCGGCTGCCTTTAATCAGGCGAGCCGCCGCGTTCTGTACCAGCTGCAGTTTCCGAACCGTCTTCAAGGGTAACCCCACGTAGAGCGCATTACAGTAGTCTAAACGAGAGGAGACCAGGGCATGTACTACCGATGGGAGCAGATGGTCGGGAAGGTAGGGGCGCAGCCGCCGTATCAGATGGAGTTGATACAGCGCTGTCCGGCTCACAGCTGACACCTGAGCCTCCATGGACAGCTGGGAGTCCAAAATGACCCCCAGGCTGCGGACCTGGTCTTTCAAGGGTAGCTGTACCCCATTCAACACCAGGTCAACATCCCCCAGCCTCCTCTTGTCTCCCACCAAAAGTACCTCGGTCTTGTCAGGGCTGAGCTTCAGCTTATTCCTCCCCATCCAGCCACTCACCGTCTGCAGACATTTGGACAGGGATTCTACGGCCAACCTTGGTGAAGATTTGAATGAGAGGTAGAGCTGCGTGTCATCCGCATATTGATGACACTGCACCCCAAACCTCCTGATGATAGCCCCCAGTGGCTTCACATAGATGTTAAATAGCATCGGGGAGAGGATGGAACCCTGTGGCACCCCACAAGTAAGTGGCCACGGGTCCGAAACCTCCTCTCCCAGTGCTACCCTCTGGTACCTGCCAGAGAGGAAGGACCGGAACCACCGCAATACAGTGTTTCCAATGCCCAACCCCTCCAGGCGGTCCAGGAGGATACCGTGGTCAACGGTATCAAAAGCCGCTGAGAGGTCGAGGAGAACAAGGAAGGAGCATTCACCCCTATCCAGAGCCCTCCTCATATCATCCACCAAGGTGACCAAGGCCGTTTCTGTCCCATGCCCAGACCTGAAGCCCGACTGAAATGGGTCTAGATAATCAGTTTCTTCCAAGTGTGCCTTCAACTGCACCGCCACCACCCGCTCAATCACCTTGCCCAAAAATGGCAGATTTGAGACTGGGCGAAAGTTGTTCAGAACTTGAGGATCCAAGGAGGGCTTCTTTAAGAGCGGTCTTATCACTGCCTCCTTGAGGGCTGATGGCATCGCTCCCTCCTCAAGGGAGGCGTTCACCACCGCCTTGATCCCCTCACCCAGTCTCTCTCTGCAGCCCATAACGAGCCAACATGGGCAAGGATCAAGTAAGCAGGTGGTTGGCCTTACAGATGAAAGCACCTTGTCCACTTCATCAAGAGGAAGAAGCTGGAACCGATCCCACAAAACCGGTTTGCCATAGGCCGCCTCTTGCTCACTAACTGTATCCACAGTGTGCAGAGTAACACACCTAATCTGATCAATTTTATCTGCAAAGTGCCTTGCCAAAGCCTCACAGGAGGCCTTAGAATGCTCCAGTGGTTCCGGAGCCACAGGACTGACCAGGCTCCGGACCACTTGGAACAGCCTCCTGGGGCAGCACTCTGCAGACGTGATGGAGGCAGCATAATATTCCTTTTTTGCTGCCTTCACCGCCACGTGATAGGCTGAAGATATAGCTCTAGCCCGTGTCTGATCGTCTTTGGAGCGAGACTTCCGCCACCGGCGCTCTAGCCGTCTCACCTCCTGTTTCAGAGCTCGTAACCGCGGATTGAACCATGGTGCAGTCCGAGCCCTGTTCAGGGGGAGAGGGCGTTTCGGAGCCACCCGATCTAATGCCCCAGTGATTGCGGCATTCCAGCCACCCACCAGGGTCTCCACCGAGTGGCCGTTGGCATGCCCCAGAGAATCCCCAAGCGCGTTCAGGAATCCATTTGGATCCATAAGACGCCTGGGGCGGACCATTTTAATGGGTCCTCCACCCCTGCGGAGGGGTTGTGGAACCGAGAAGTCCAACATCACCAGATAGTGATCTGACCATGACAAGGGGGTGGTGGATATACCCCCGACTTCCAGATCACTCCCCGCTTCTCCAGAAACAAACACAAGGTCTAGTGCATGACCGGCTACATGGGTGGGCCCAGTTAGAATATGGTGCAGCTCCCAGGAGGCCATGGTCTCCATGAAGTCCCGAGGCGCTCCTGTGAGGATGACCTCCGAATGTACGTTGAAGTCCCCCAACACCAGTAAGTTAGGGGACTGTACACGCACATCAGAGACCACCTCAAGCACCTCGGCCAGGGAGTCAGTCATGCAGCGGGGTGGACGGTACACGAGCAGAATCCCCAGACTGCCCTTCGGGCCCAACCTCCAGTACATGCACTCAACAACCTTGGTCTCCCGGAGAGGGGGTCTGGTGAAAACCAAGGACTCTCAGTGGATAACAGCCACTCCCCCTCCCCGATCCCCAGCCCTCGGCTGCTGTGCATACGAAAATCCAGCTGGACACATGGCTGCAAGGGTTGGAGCAGCAGCCTCGGCCAGCCAGGTCTCCGTAATACATGCCAGGTCTGCACCCTCATCCAGGATCATGTCATGGATGAGGGAGGTTTTCTGGGTAACAGACCTGGCATTGCAGAGCAGCAAACAAAGGCCAGAAGATGGGGTCACGCCTCCCCCAGCCATCCTTTGGCTCTGGACAGGCCCGGAGCAGGGGACAGATACTACACATCTCTCCCTTGTTCCCCTTACCTGGCATGGCCTGCCCCTAGCGCTCCGCCAGCGCCTGCCGCCCAGCCTCGGTATGTTCTGGCCCCCAACACTCCCCCCACTGCCTCCATCAGGTGGACACATGCCCCCTCGCTCCCGCCTATCAGGCAGGCTACCCACCCCTAAAAACACAACAAAATCCCCCCCAACAAAATAAAACAAACAAACAAAACAATTAAAATCCCCTTAAAAATGCCAGGCAGGAGTCCACAGGGAAGGCCTGGTGGCAGTGGTAGCGGCGACGGCGACGGCGGCAGCAGGCCCAGCTGCAGCAAGCACGCCTCTTCTCCGGTGGTGGTGGTGGTGGCTTCTCCTGCAGGCCCTGGCTCTCTCAATTATTTGTTGTGAGCCTGCTATGAGTGAGGCCTGGGAGTCGGATCACGAATTTGGGAGGATGCTGAGTTTGGATCATCAGCATGGCATTCAGCTGGGTTAGACACTACTTTATACCAGCCTTCCCTAACCTGGCACCCTCCAGAGGCATTGAACTACAACTCCCATCATCCCCACTTGGCTATGCCCATGCATCTGGAGGGCACCAGGTTGGGGAAGGGTGCTTTATACCTAAGGGAGAAAGGACAGAGAAGTGTGCAAGGTGGAGGGAAAATGTATACAATGCTCCCTCTCTCATATGGGTTCACAGAGCAATATCTGACTTGGCCTACAGTATCAGTCCCTGGAGCTGGGAGGACAAAGCGTAACTACATTTATTTATTTAGTACATTTCTAATTCGCCCAATAACTAATGCTCTCTGGGTGGATTACAACCAATTAAAAAACTAAAATGCCATTATAGAACACTGTTAAAAATATAAAATACAATATAAATATTTAAAAGAATAAAATACAATGTAATAAGACAAGAATCGATAAAACAGTCATAATAACCCAGAACCAGGTCTCTAAAATGCCTGGGAGAAAGAAAGGTCTTTGCCTGGCGCCAAAAAGATAACGTAGGTGCCAGGAGAACCTCTTTGGGGAGTTTATTCCATAAGTGGGGTGCCACCACTGAAAAGGCTCTCTTGTAGCCACCCACCTAGCTTCCTTTAGTGGGGCACCTGGAGGAGGGCCCCTGAAGATGACCTAAGGTTCTGACCAGGTACATGTGGGAGGAGACGTGCCTTCAGATTCTCTGGTCCCAAGCCACTTTAAAGGTCAACACCAACACTTTGAATTGGGCTCAGAAATGGACCAGAAGCCAGTACAGCTGACCAAGCACTGGCATCACATGGTCAAATTGGCCAGTCATATAAATGCCCTATATTTGAAGGGGCTGACTTCTATAAAACTGTGATACCCTGAATCCCCATGGTACAAACCTCCTGATCTAAAGACCAGCAGAATGCCCCTTCTTCATCATGCTCTGAATGATCTTAACCAAGAGGCAGCACCCCTAAAACACAAAGATGTTTGCTGTTATCCACACGTTTCATCATCACCATGACATTTATATATCTAGAAAGATGAGAGGTTATCCTGAATTGTGGTGCTCGCAGTTTGTTAGTTCTAGAGACACAGGTTTATAAGAAAATGAGTTCTTAAGATCTTGGCACAAGGAAAAATTTCATGGTTTTCTTTTCAGCATTCTTCATTTGTACATCTAGATTCCAAGTGTGGCAAATCCATTTTCCGGGCTCCACACACTTTGATGGGCTGCAGGCAATTTGCAAGAAGCTGTCTTCTATTTAATGCTTTGGAAGCCCATTTAGTTAATTTTACAACACATTGGGGAAGGCTGCTAGCTCAGCTGTGGGGATGCAACACATTTCACAGGGCTATTGGACCAGAAAGAAGGAAGCAAGCCAAGGTGCTTCCTGGAATGATCTTTCATTCCATCCCTAAACCTCCAGTGTTGTTTCTTCAAATCTCTTGTTTGTCCTAGCCAGAAACTTTCAAGAAAAAGTTAGTGCAGAAGTTTCCTATCAAGGTGGGTCAAACTCAGACAAACATTTTTAAATCATAATTGGTGACCTGTGACAGAAGCAATTTGCTCCAAAGAGTAAATCAGAACCAGTCCCTGAAGACAATCCAGGTAAAGTGCTAGAATGCTGTGACAGGCCTTGATTTGACTACTTCCTGCAGGTTGCAAAAGCTTTATGTCTATTCATATTTCTCCACCTTTGAGGGTAGCAGCCCTCCAGAGCTCTTGGGGATGAGTTGCCCTTTAAGTCCCAGATTTTAAAATATCCATAGGATGCTTAAAGAGTCTTGCATTCCCGAAGACCAAAGTAGAAATTTAAATTATGACTACAGCCAACCATTTCCAGAAGCATCTTGTGTAACTCTGGCCTAAAACCAGGGGTCTACAATTTATGACTTGGCTTGGAAGCCAAGCATTAGTTTCTTCTGAAGCGAAGTCCAGTCCCACCATGGTAGTGCAATCATATTAGATACATTTATCAACCCTGTATTGCCTGATGAATTTATGTAACTCAGGCTTTAAGTATGTTGATGAACGTATGTGTTTTGTTTTGTTTTTACTTCTAACCTGTAATTAATTCAACAGCTTATTAAAGATTTTTTTTAATTCAAATTTTTAAGACTGTTATTCCCCCACATACAGAAATATATGTAAGTCAAAGCATCCCTGACAGATGGCTGTCCAGATTCATCTTGAATGTCTCCAGTGTGGGAGAGCCCACTATGCTACCTCCCTAGGTAATTGGTTCCATTGTCGTATTGCTCTAACAGTCAGGAAGTTTTTCCTGATGTTCAGCTGGAATCTGGCTTCCTGTAACTTGAGCCCATTATTCCGTGTCCTGCATTCTGGGATGATCGAGAAGAGATGCTGGCCTTCCTCTCTGTGACAACCTTTCAAGTACTTCTCCCCTCAGTCTTCTCTTCTCAAGGCTAAACATGCCCAGTTCTTTCAGGCTCTCCTCATAGGGCTTTGTTTCCAGTGCCCTGATCATCTTCATTGCTGTCCTCTGAACCCTCTCCAGTTTGTCTGCATCCTTCTTAAAGTGCAGGGCCCAGAACTGGACACAGTACTCCAGATGAGGCCTAACCAGTGCTGAGTAGAGGGGAACTAGTACTTCCAGGATTTGGAAGCTGTGCTTCTATTAATGCAGCCCTATAAGCTAAAATGTTAAACACTTACATGGTTGTCTTTTTGGTGCAAATCCTCAAATGTGGGACAAGTGTGAATTTTGTAACAATATGAAAGAAGTAGGGGGTTCAGCCTGAGTGGGTTTTGCTTCCTGGTAGGAACCGGGAAGTGGTTGAGGACAACATTCACTGCTTCTGGCCTGAGGAGAGAGAGGCCGCTGCCTGAGAAAGCTCAGTGGAAAGCTTTGTTTAAATAAACCTACGTTTGTTTAAACTTAGCCCTTTTTCTGTTTTTAAATAGATTGCAGATAATGAGCCATCAAATTACCCTGTTGTGTTCCACTTTGGTTCCCTCCGTGAAAAGAAGAAAAGCAGCAAGAAGAGGAGCAAAATCAATGAAAGATAATGGAAGACTCAGGTACGGGGAGAAGGAGGGGGAAGAGGGGAGGGAAAAGGAAGCAGGTGAAAAAGGGAGTCGTGATCCTGCATTTAAAATGGAAGCAGAATTTAATTTTAAATGCAGGATTTTAGGCTGGTGTAGATATGCCCCTGAAGTACCTGGAGAAAGATTAACCACTCACCTCTCTGACTCCCCACTTCTCTCCTCCCTTCTCTCTCTCTCTCCTGAAGGAAACTCACCCAAACCCCATGCAGTTAAGCTTAGGAAAAGAAGCTTTCATTGGCATCAATGGAGGGTGTGCGTTTTTCTAAACCTGATGGCTATGCGGAGGGGGATTTTGAACAGCCACAGTGTGCAGGGAGGGGAGGGTTAACCCTTCCCTCCTCAGGTGCAACTCCCCTAGAAAATTGCCTCCTGTGTGGCTGTTAAGCTGAGAGGGGAAAAAATCCATTGGCATCAATGGACACTTTGGAGTCCTAGAAATAGATTTGAGGCTGGGGTCCAGGCCTAACACTGCCCCTGCCAGTAGAGAGGGGAGTAGAGAACTGAAAATGAAGGCAGTAGCAGCCGTTTTGAGTTCAGTTACAGAAAGAATTACACAGTGTTATATAAGCATTGTAACTTCCACACTTCAGTTCCCTGTGGCATGCTTTGGCAGCAGCAAACATTGCATGCTGACAGAAGAGGAAGGAGCAAAATAAAATAATGAAGCAAAATAAAACCATTTACAGTCCTCCATGAAAGCTGGTGTTTGAAGGAAATGGACAGAACTGGGAATGGAGGAAACAAGGATTTGAGTTTCAACTGGTGCAGATAAGAAAAAAATGAGGGACTTGAGTCAGGACTGTTTCTCCATATGGCAGATGAAGACGCAAGGTTGTGGTTGGCCATTCATCCTATCTTACAGAGGTCAGTCCTCTATTTGAAGGGCTGTCCAGTTCAAGTCTGGTTTAAAGATAAAGAACTATAAGAATGGAGAGGAAGGGCCTTAGAGTTACCCATCTACAGCGAGCACCTGGGGGGAGTCTCCATAAGCGATTTGCTCCGAGCTGGCTGCGTGTTGAGGTCATTAGGGATACATGATGTCATGGCCATCCAGCAGCCACCCTGAAGCTTATCTCAGAAAAACCGGATTTCCTGAGACTGCTTAAAGTCCGATTCTTTTCCTTAAGTTGGGTTCTCCCCGATACAGTTTCTGGGTGCCCCAATCCCCACATTGACCTCGGGTATGCTAGCCCTGCCCAGGGGTGTGCCTTTCACCCTGACCCTGGTCAAGGAGTGTTTCCTGTGTGTTTCCTGTCCCTGCACAAACCAGTTAGTGTCTACTCAGAAGTAACTCCCATTGTGCTCAATGAGGTTTGTTCCCTGAATGCCCACATCAGAATTTACAGAGATCCCCCTCAATTGAAATGGCACCATTGAAAGCACGAATGCCCCAAATGCTCTAAAGTGCGATCTCGAGGCTCTGATTCTCCATTGTCTGGTTTATTGCCTTAGGAAGTAACTACTTCACAGCTTCATTACAGAGATCCTGTTTAGCATCGGGTTAGAAAAGGGGCTAGTTTCCCATCCCTGTGTTCTCTCCCCCGTCTTTCCCAGCACAAGCATATGTGTGTCTACTCGGAAGTAACCCCATTGTGCGAAATGGGACTTGCTCCTGAAATGCAGGTGCATCTGGAGCTTCAAGGGAATCATAGAATAGTAGGGTTGGAAGGGGCCTATAAGACCATTGAGTCCAAACCCCTGCTCAATGCAGGGAAAGGAGAAAGGGGGGGAGGGGGGTAAGCCTCTCTTATTGGTTGAACATCCCCTGCCAGTCAGATGATGTTCACTCCCACCCCCACCCACAAGTATGTTCTGTGAAGTGATTTTTACTGGTGCAGAGCGCTCGCTCGTAGAGCCCTGCATGGACCAAAGCGCAACAAAGCTGATTATTTTTTTAAAATCCGGTACTCCTCCATTCGCTTCTCCTTCCATTGTCATGGAAACACCCCCTTGGACAGTAGACTGGGTAGATACACAGGTCACCTGGTCACAGTCTTCCACACTGTATTTCTATTTGCTGTATTTCTATTGAAATTATTATAATCATTTCAAAATATGTATCTGCATATACAAGTGTTATGCAACTCTGCACCCTCTTTTATCCTCTTTTTGCAATGCATATGTAGTGTCCCTAAGCAGGGAGCTAGTTAATGTTTTTCAGTTTGGTGGCACAGCAGATAAGGAAGATCCACAATAGGAGCAGTGCTGCATAACTAGGAATTTCTGCACCTTGGTGAGCTCCCAGTTCCTCTAGAAACAGCAGCAGGAGAGGTGCTTGGGTTAAGAATGTCTGGGGACAAGGCTTAATTTCTAGAAAAATAAATGCCTGGGCTCAAGTTTGTCTAGAAACAACCCACTCAGCCTGTCCCCCCTTATCCTTGATATGTTGGGACTCTCTGTAGTTACTCAGTTGTTTGAGAAAAGCACGCTGCATGTATTCGCATGTTGCAGTGTTCAGACATGGCACTGAAAATATGGGTCTGACTCCTGGCAGAGATTAAGTGATCGTCGTAGACCTGTAAGGGTGTGCCTGCTGAGACTCCCACAGGTCAGACAAACTGCTGCCACTCAGGAAGCCCTGTTCAGAAGCTGTCGTCTTTAATGAAACAAACCTGCCGGGTACTGCTGACTAATGTCATGAGGTCGATTTCTCTCTGGTATTTACAGTGGCTGAAGGGGCTTTACTGTGTTAGGCTGTAGACCAATGAGAAGCTGCAGTGCTGCCAGTCTGCCTGGGCCTGCTGGCCATACTAAGCCCCTGAGCAACCTGATATCTGGTTTTTTGTCTGCCTCCTTGAAAGCCTACTGAATTATTACATACCGGACAGAAAACATTACATGATTGCTAATGTATGACATGACCTTTGACAAAAAAATTTTGCCCCAGTCTCAGCTGCTCCAGGGCAAAAGCCTCTGCTGTCCCACCATAGTTGCACTGTTGAACCTCAGGCTGTTAATCTAACCCTAATTTGTACAGTTAATTCAATAATCTTAAACCTCATGCCAAGCATAGTCTTGCAAATCCATCCCAAACTGGAGAAGCCCTCGCAGGTCTCTCCAGAAGGCTTGGGATGGTATTTATTTGAGGGTAGTTTTGTACAAGTAGTTTTTTACCACTCCAGTAAAAACTTGTTTTTAAGCCCATTTTCCCCAGCTTGAGGCATTAATATTTTCTGACTAAAAACTGTTTCATTAGTTCATGACATATTGCAGTATTTACATATTCAAACTGTGATTACATAAGGCAATAGGTTCTGATGTTTAGTTTATGATTACACAAACAAAAAAGCAATCTTAATAGATTATTAACTGAATTTCTGATCACCCAATTTGCTTTGCCATTAACAAGTTGGGAGATGTGCCTCCAGAAACCACAGCGACATTGCAAAGCTTGGTGGGGCTCTGTGCCCTGTGGTGGTTTGTTCTGTTCCAGACAGATTGGAAGGGGGCAGGAGGCCAATGAAGTGTAGGGAAGGTGCAAGGGTAGAACAAAGTAATCTGGAAGACAGGCCAGAAGTACTGTAAGATTTCTGTCATGGAGCATTACTCTCAGTTAATGAGGAGGAATTAGAGCCCTGTCCATTGGATAACTCCAGCTTTAGGTCATTCATTCATGCTATCAGATAGGCAATTAATATACCTATTTCACAGACTGAGATCAAGACTGGGTGATGTGCCCAACAGGAAAGCCACCAAGTCCGTGCCTGAAAAGGTTAAGAACATAAGAAGGGCCATGCTGGATCAGACCAAGGGTCCATGCAGTCCAGCATTCTGTTCACACAGTAGCCAACCAGCTGTCCAGAGGAAACCCGCAAACAGGACATGAGTGTAACTGCACCCTCCCGCCCATCTTCCCCAGCAACTGGTGTACACAGGCATCCTGCCTCTGATGCTGGAGGTAGCATGGTTCTGGACATATGAAGTTAAAGGGAAAGAATTTACATCAAAAATTGGTTACTCAAGTTATGAGAACCCCCCGTCTTTTCTTCAACCTGTTCCCAGGCATCTATATGTACCAAAAATGTATTATGACACATTTGAGGGTGATTCTCTCCCTTCACCACCACCACCAACTCATCCCTTACAAGGTACATGCAGGAATCACCTGCATGATCAGAGCATCTCAAGTTATTGATTGGTTGGTGTGAATTTCTAACCTCTCTATGGGAGCTCCCACCCTCCATAAATATACCTTTGAGTGTGCAATGTTCCTTTGTCTTTGAGTGGCTGGCAAAGAGTCAAGACTAAATCATGCTGTGCAGTCCCGAGCCTTCTCCTTGCCCACCACTCCAAGCTGCTTTGGTGAGTTATTCTTAGATATAGGTTCCTGATAAGCAAAGTCTTAACTAGTTAATTCTATGCTCTGTTTTGTTTTAAAAGCACCTGACCATTTCTGAACATCTCTGCTTGGTTTTTTGAAAAAAAAAAAAAACTCAACTGGAAACAGGAGCTGGTTTAGTACTTTTGCCTAGCCAGAAGTTGGTCTTTATGTGCTAAAGTAGACCATTCAAGGAAAGGGTCTGTCCTTGTCAAGAGGTACAAGCCATAAGCCTGGATTCTCACATGTGCAAACTAAGAGTTATTATTAATCACATGACTGGTGGTGGCTCTGCCTCTGAAATATACAACAAAAGGTGTCTTGCAGCCTGTTCTACCTCACAGGGTTGAAAGTACAGACTCCAAGTTTGTCATAAGTACACATAAGCGCACTCCAGCTGCCTGCAATGTGAGATGCATAACGTAAGTTGTGTGGTAAGTGGCAGAGTCTTCAAGTGACCCTTGGTTGTGCATAACTGTTATGCTTTTCTACATGTTTAGCTTGAATTCACCAAGCCTTGGAACTGGTTTTTTTTATGCCAGCCAGAGTTTAGCCTGGGAGTATGTGAAGTAATAATTGAGATGAGTATCTCTAAACATGTACAGAGCACATTTTCCTTCACTATGTAATGATAACATGTTTCCACACATTTGGGATTGGGAAGAAACTATTCCAAACTGGACTAATTTCTAGCATCTTTCATTTGGAAAAGAAACACTTCTGGAGAAGCTCTGCTTCCATCCATAGTAGCAAATGAACAATTTAATTTCTTGATCTATAAAAATACAGACATCCAAAGCTTTGCTTCCCCAAGAAAAATGTAGGGATGCTGTTCCAGAATGGGAAAGTACAGTTTCCCACACTTCACTTCCCCAACACCATTCTCTATCAACTTTCCTCGGATTCTCTAATTAGCACATCTGCTTTGAGAGAGTAACCTAGGCTATTAGCTACTATGTGCCAAGAGCATCCAGTTAAATGAGAGTGAGAGAGAAAAAGAGACTTTTTAATCTGCTTCGAGAAGGGAGGCTTGGACTTGGCGCTTTCACAGTAGAGCTTGCCAGCCAAATCCAAGGTTTTTCTGACTGCCTCTGCCTTTAATAAACACTCACACATTAGTGATTGCAATGCTTTTATCCACTGCTAAAAGAGCATGAATTATGCAGCAGCAAGATACATTAGTGAGCAGTGTGTCGATTCTCCAGGAACACTGGTATTGCTTAGGCTCAAGGGGTATCATTCTGAAAACTGAAATCTTGCTTTCAATGCTCCTCAGTTCCAGTGCTCCGAACAAGGCTGGCTGGTAACAGATGGGCACCAAACAGCTTGTGTAACTCTCCTTGTGAGGAGGTACATAGGGCTGTGATCCCGATGTCGCTGAGGGTCAGTTTTCTTGGGTAGTTCATTGTTCCGCCTTTTCCCCACTGTGGTGCTTCAAATTACAGAGGGTAAAAGGCTCCCTACAGTGTCCTGAATGTCCAAAGGTGCAAGTGGAATTTTCTTTACAGTGGAATAGGATGAGAAATTTCTACAGCCCATTTCTAACAATCTTTTATAAGGTTGTTTGTATCCTCTTTTTTGCATTTGCTTTTGTTCTGCAAAACAGTTGATAACTTTTTTTTTTAAGACTAGCTGATTTTTACATTGTCTTTTTTCTACAAATAGGATTGGGGGAATCAAAGTTCCTCTGTGTGTGTGTGTGTGTGTGTGTGAGAGAGAGAGAGAGAGAGAGAGAGAAAGAGAGAGAGAGATGGGGTGGGGTGAGGTGGGGTGGGGAAGAGACCATAGACTTCACTTTTGTTCTTACAGTGGTTGTCTAATGTTGTTTTTCTTAATCCCTAATTATAGTTCATAAAACTGCTCCCTCTGCCAACATTTCACAAAACTAGACTGGTGGAACAGTTTCAACCTCACAATGACGTTTTATATCTCTTATTTTAAGGGATGTTCTGCATTCCAAATCACTCTAGCCTCATAGAAGACATTATTTTATTTATTTGTTTGTATATTTGTCTCAGAATCTCTTCCCATGGGTTTATTCTTTCTGGCTTACAAATGGTGGGATTTGTCTACCCAGTGTTGCCAGATCTGCCATAAATAGGAGGTACTCGCTGTTGCTGAACCATGCCATGTTTTCTGTGATGGCATCTACCCTTCTAGCTTCACATTTTTATGGTCCATGCATTTCATTTCATACGCAGGAGAATACAATACAAATGCATAGCGTCATCTCTGCTATAGGTTGTTTGCTCTGTGGCAAATTTTACCTGGAAGGTGGCATCCCAACCTCTAGTGCCCAGAAGTTGTTGGACTACAACTCCCATCATCCATGCCCAGCATGACCAATGTCAGGGGTGATGGGTGATGTAGCATCTGGGGGGCCAGGATTGGACCGTGTGATGTTCCTCCTCAAATCTGATTTGCTACTTCCTTTGCATGGAGCTTACACTGAAAATTCTAGGATGGTGCTCTTTCTCTCTCTCTCTCTTCCTTTAAATCAGGGGTGCAGAACCTCAGGCCTGGGGTCCCAACTGAGCCCTCCTGGGATCCCAATCCAGCCCTCTAGGGTTTCCCATATAGTCATACCCCCTTTCTCCCGACCACCAGTTTGGTGGCTTCCTGGCTTTTGTGCAGTCCCCCCTCCCCATTTTAAGAGGCTGAAAGGCCTGTTCTAAAGCTGAATTACTGGCTGTAATAGCTTTAAGCTACAATATGCTTTTATTTTGGCCCTGCCTCTTTTGCTTTAAGCCCTACCCACTACTAGAATGTGGATGAAAAGTGGCTCCACCCGCTACTGGAGTGTGCCCCCCAAAACCTTATCTGAAATGAAATTTGGCCCTTGGGCTGAAAGAAGTTCAACACCCCTGCTTTAAACGTCTCCTCAAAATTTGCTCCAAAACCCACCTTTTTCATAAAGCCCAATTATCGTTTCCTGGTTTATGGATGTATGTATTTTTTTATACTTATGTGTACTATTTATAAATGACACTACATATGTATGTTTTATACGCAAGAATTGCAGGCTCACAACTAGTTCACAATGATGCAGGAATTTTGTCTAGGTGTCCTGATTGCTTTCCCAGTGCACTGGCATTTTGGGTATCCTTTGTGTATATTTCCTGTGGAATGGTTTCCCTTAAATTATTGTTGAAATACATAAGAATAGTTCACTGAAAATTGCTTCCCAGATGATTACCATTCTGTAGGATTTTTGAATACTCTTAATAATAGATATCCTAGTAGCTCCAACAGGAGGTGATAACTGATGTGTGGAAGCTAAGTTTCCTATTAAGAGCATCTTACTTGGAAGATCATTTAACATGTTAAGGAAAGGAAAGGAAACAAGAAGGTTCCATCACCGTTGCTCCCTTCTGGTTTCTATAAGCTGTAGAAGCAGGTTATAAATGAGCAGCTGGGAAAGAATTTTACATAGTTTTATTTTCTTTTAGTACTATCCTGATCTATGAGCCGTCACAAGCAAAGCCCTTCCCAAGGAGCTATAATAAATCATAAATATTTATGGCATTTAATCACAAAGCAGCAATGGTGCATGAGAAATAATATTCAATCCTGTTATGATGCAGTCGGCATACAGCCCACAAACAGCTAGATTGGTGCCATTTAAAAAAAAAATCTCAGCTTTCAATAGGCATTCCATAGTCCCTGCTTTCAAGACATCTAATCCTTCTTTGCAAGTAAGGAATATGAAGTGGGAGATGTCAAAACAGGGAGAATGAATATGCACTCCAGTGTGAAAAGGGAGGGTCCTTGAAGTTGTTACGAGTGGTAGACAAAACTAGAAACATGAGCAGCTAATTAATTCAGAAATCAATCTCTCCATTTTAAAAAAGGAAGACATAATTAACATTACAGCATCCAGCAAGTATTCCAACAAGTATTTTTCTCCTTGTTTCTCAGAGTAAGTAAAAATGATACCCTTCTTTATAGATGAAAAGCTCCCAGGTTTTAGGTACAGTTAGTGACCTCCTAAGTCAGGTGGTTTTTGATCCCATCAAAAGCATTTCAGTTGCATCTCAAATTGGGCAAAGCCTGAGTCAAAGTGACAAAGGAAGGAGGTCAGTAAGGGATTATTGAAACTTACAGGGAGTATCTGGAGGGAACTTCTGTGTTATGAGGGAGATGAAGGCATGTGGAGCATATACTATACATGTGGGAGGTGTGGAAATATTCAAGCCTGGCAAGTAGAAATCTTAATGTTTGGCTCTAGTGGACCTGATACTATCCATGGTCAAAAGAAATACCGATATATACTGATCAGCATATAACACATCATTGGCACCAGCCCCAATTTGGGAGATGCAAGCACAAGTGACAACGGTGGGCCAGCTG
Organism: Heloderma suspectum; assembly: GCF_057233095.1. Taxonomy (NCBI): domain Eukaryota; kingdom Metazoa; phylum Chordata; class Lepidosauria; order Squamata; family Helodermatidae; genus Heloderma; species Heloderma suspectum. The sequence goes on from NC_139461.1 coordinate 260,692,155, forward strand.
AGCTCTCTATAGGACAGCACCTGTCCCCTCTTTGGGATGCCAAGAGAAACAGAGCAAACCAGCTGTTAGGAAGCAGAAGAGAAAGTAAATGCCCAGATGGAGTCTACTAGTTTCCACCCTTCTTACCCAGCCTGATAACTGATAAGTGCTTTAAGAGGCCGATAGCGCAAATTATTTGTTAGTTGGTGTATGTGCAGTACAAGAGTACAAAGTCCATTCATTTGTCTAGTATGTCATTATGATAAGACACTTGGATTTAGGGATGTATGGGTTTTGTTAAATCCATTCTGTCTGTGTTTCGTGGATTGGCAGGTGTCTTTCATTCCGTCGTCTGCTCATTGACAAATCGGGTTTGCTTTAGGGATGTACAAGAATTTCCTGAACTTGTGTTTGCATTTGAAAGTGTGCACTTGCACAAATGTGCACTTCCAAAAATGTGCATTTGTGCAAATCTTCCCCGAAGAAACAACAACAACAACAAAACCTGGTCTGCAAATCCATGGAATTCGTGTGATGCGGAAAAAGCTGGTCCACAGCAGAATCTTCAGGTCAGATTCATAGAAATCCAAACTCATTTGAATCCATTGTGGATTTCTCTGACATCCCTACTTGAATTCTTGACTGCAAAGTCCTACTGTGATAAAATCTGAGCACCTCCATATCTCAATTTCCCACCTAATACTATGGGAGTAATAGCTCCACTTTTGTATTATGGGAGCGACTTGGGAGGTGGGCAGATGAATGCATTTCAGTCTGAGAAGTGCTAGAATGCTGTGCTAATAGGAGCAACAGGAGATGCCTTGGAGCCACCCAGAATGCGGGAAAGGGACAAGTTTTAAATGCTTGTTAGACAATAAAAAGTCAGGCTGCACCAGGGAACCTGTCAGCCATGAAACAGGTGTCTGAAAAATCAGCTGTTGCAATATCACAGCTAGATTCAATTTGATGTTTGTGCATTTTCAGGAAGCACAATGTGAAACTTGAGGCACTTCATTCATCTCATGTAAACAGCAATTCATCAGATTAAAATACCTGTGGGAAAAGGTTTTTGAAAGCTAAAGTAGATTTTTGCTACAATGCAAGAACAGAATTCTTAATCCCATTTTTCTCTCTTGACGATGCATCCCTGGTAGTGATTCAGCACAGGATACAAGATCACAGTCAACATGTCCATTAAGGCTTTCATCTTTCCATCTTTGGGAGCAGGGTCATGCTTTAAGAATACCCACCCATTATGAAGATATCATCAAGGATTCTTATAAACATATGTGTAATGGGCAGGATGACCCTGTAGTCCAAGTACACCAGCTACCCAAGGGTTAATTCTGGTATAATGTAGTCATAATTCTATGCTCAAAGAGTGTTGTTGTTTTTCTGTATAGCTAATGTAGAAACACCACCAAACACTTCTACAGCATCCTTGACCACTCTGCTACCTCTCCCACCAATCACAGTCTTGCACAGTCTTGCATTTTCCACTGAATGGAAGACACTAATCAATTCACAGTGATGGTCAGAAAACCCCATGACATCATCCAACCCAGTAACAAGATAACCTCCACACACAACATGCAGCCAGGCAGAAAGAGACCAGAGTCCTTTCCTCTGCACAAGTTGCCATGCACAGTGGGTAGCCATGTTGCCATGCACATGCTCCACAAAGCCACATACAGCCACAAAAGCAGACAGGAGGCCCATGATGGAGCTCCCAAAACTATGACATGCTCTCCCTCTGCCCCACATTCCACACATGGGGAGAGCTGTCAGGTCACAGAGCCCCATACCCAAAGGGCTTCATAGGGATCTGTAGCTTGGTTGTGATAGCCAATCAGAGTGACTAGAATATGGAATGATAGGCTACTTGTGTGACTGCATGACCTGTTCATGGCCCAGGATGCCTTTTGTTTAGCTCAGCCTCTTTCATCCCAAGTGCATGGATAGAGTGTCACTACTAGGCAAGCAAGAGGGAACAAGGAGGGAGGTGCAGAACTTCCACAAGTGGGGACAAAGTAATAGTGAGCACTGTGGCAGCATGTCCACAGAGGGGGACCAGCAAGGGCAGCCTGCCCAGCCCCTCCCCAGTCAAAAAGTCTGGAGGTGGGCCTGCATCCAAGAATGGATCCTGGGCCAATCAGAACCCCCCCCCCCTTGCATGGAGGCACTGTACACATGCAGGGCCACTTGACACACTGGCCAAATATGTGGTGTGAGACAGGGATCCTGGGCGTGTCATCGTCGTCCCCATCAATATGTGAGCGGCTTTCATATAAACATCCCTATTGTTGGGTGTAGGACCAACCCTTGAGTGAGCAAACATTTTGACTAAGGCCTGCTCTTCCCCTGAGTGCACAATTCCCCCTTGTGCTAGCAGAATGTTTGCTGGCATAAGATTTGCACCAGCAGTAGCATTTCACAAGCATCATGTACCCAATTCCACCATCACTACCTTGCCGTATCCCCACCCCACCCCAGTTTTCCCCTTGTACCAGCAAGACAGCATTTAGGAGCTATCCTATCTTGCCAGTGGGCATAACTGTCTTGAGGATAGGACCATTCTCTTGGTGGCCAAACAGTTGAAAATGTTGTATGTCACAGTCACCCGTGATGTTGTGACTTTAAAAGGGGATTAGATGCTTTTAAAGGCATCTTCCCTAGATAAATCCAGGGAAGATGGGTCCATCAATGGCTATTAGTCATGATGATTATATAGCACCTCTAGATTCACAGGCAGTATTTCACAATACCAGAGGACAGTCCTCCATTTTGGAGAGTTGGCAGAGGGCAGCCCACTGTTTGAAGAGGTGCCCAGTCCATATCTGGTTTAAAATCAAAGAACAATAAGGAGGGAGAGCAGGAACCTTGAAGCTGCCCATCAACAGTTAGCCCCTGGACAGCAAACTGAGCAAACTCACAGGTCCACTGTGGTGAAATGTATTGTATTTTTATTTAAATTATAGTTATTGTTTCTAAATTTGAACCTATACATAGGTTTTCATATGCAAATTGGTGTCCCCCCCCTTTTTTTTTTTTGGTGATGCAGTTCCTCTTTGGGGGCAATGTGAAAGTGGCGACCCTACTGGAGGCAGGGAAGAGGAGGAAGGCAATAGGGGGAAGAGGGCTATTGCCTATATGTCCTGCTCACGGGCTTCCCTCAGGCATCTGGTTGGCCACTGCAGGGAACAGAATGCTGGACTTGATAGATCTTTTGCCTGGTACAGCAGGGCTCTGCTTCTGCTTTTTATCAGGTGAGAGATCAGAGTGACTGCATCATATTGAAATAGATTTCTGCTCCATTCCAGCCCTGGGGAACTCCCCACCAAGTACCCTTCCTATTAGAGCTCTTCTCCCTCTAGCTTTGAAATATTTTGCTAAAGTCAAGTGTAAACTAGAGACTCTAGCAAGTGAGCATGAGCCACTAGCAGAGGATGGTGATCTGAGGCTAAAAGTAGAGCAGCTTCTCTCAGATGTCTGTTGCCCAAAGACATTTCTAAGCGGCATGATTGCTGCCAATTTGGGGACGCCAGCCTCACTCTAGAAAGCAATTTGCTTTTAAATTTATGATGCATTGCATGATGATGCCAAGTAATGGAATGTGAAATAAGTTTCTTAAAAACCTTTTGTTTTGCATGCACATGTGTGCGAGAATGCAGGAAGGGAAAATACAATGCTTTGGAGTAATTATCAGAGTCAGAATGTTCTCGTCGTTGGCAGGTCTGAGGGAAGCAGGGCTCGTGGCTCCTTTCCAAAATATTTGGCTCCGTTATGTGTTTGGAGGAGGTGGAAGGGAACGAGAAAAGACACTTTCCAGGCACGGCAAAACCAGCCAAATCCCCTTGCCACCCCGAGCCAAGTGACTACAGTCTGCCTAGTCTGAGCCTCCAGGACAGGAGCATGGCAACCAAAATAATCTATTATCAAACATAAGTGTGTGTGTGCGTGCACACACCTGTAAACTGCACAAACCCAAAATGCATGAAATAGTAGTAAGTTAACATGCAGCGCAGATGTGCCTTAGGACAACCAGAAGGGCTTCTTCTGTATTTTTCCAAATAGGGCTCTTGAGGATTCTCATTCTAGGAAGCCACTGCTGATTATTTTGCTGTCAAATCTCAGCTCATTCAAAGCAGCCCTGGCAGAGTTTGGCAGGAGTGCTGCTGACTGTAGCAGGACTCACTTAGTAGTGTTCCCTGGGGCACAGTGATCACTCAGTTTGATCCATTTCTGGTAGCTGAGATTAATGAGCTTCCTTTTGCCAGCTTTATTTAATGGTTGGAATTAAACAGCCTGGCTAATGTGGCATCTTCTGAAATGAGGTTTAGGGCACCAAATCCATGAGGAGTCTTGGGAGCATTCTAGTATGAAGTGGTATGGAGAGGGGAGAAATGCATGGAGAGATCCTGGTGTTGTTTTTAAAAAGCCTCTCTCCCCAGCTGAACATGATTATTCAGTGCTGCCGGAACCAAGTTTCCTAAAAAGGCTGGGTTGCACAGCTGAATCACAAAATCTTATTTTCTTCTCTGCAGCTGAAACTGGAATCCACCAATTCAAATCTAAGGTGCTTTATTGACATGAGTCTTTTACAAGTGCTACCAAAAACCAATAGCAACCAAGTTGACACAGTAACCCAGGAAGTTCCTTTGGTCTTCTTTTTTAAAGGTATCTCCACATATATCCATTTTGACCAGTGGTTTTCAAATGGTGTCCCAAGGAAACCTGGGATTCTTTAGAAGCTTATCTGGGGCCCCTCAACGGGCAGATCAGTGATGGTGGACAACCATCTCCAAAAGACATCTTGCTCACCACAGCTGGACTTGTCCTGCAGTGTGCAACCATAGTGGATTGTTGGGTGGATTTTAGGGTGTACATCCAGCATGACTGCAAGGCCCAAGAGGTCTGGGCCACTATCCAGTTCGAACTGAGTGCACATTTCAGTTCAATGCCCCAGAATCCTCTACAATGGGCAGGTGTCCCTTGGCTTACTACTTGAAAAGGAAAATGTTCCCTGAAGGTAGACAGTTCGAGAACCACTGATCTTGGCTGTGGCTTACAGAAGGTGGGTCAGGAGTGACATTTTAGCCTAGAGGTGGGTCTCAAGTAAGCCGAGTTTAGGAACCATGGCATGTTAAGTACCAGTAACGGGAAGACGGAAAAGGACTTGTGGACCTCTAATGAACCATTTGGGGGGGTCCACACTCTTGTAAAATTATGTTTGTATCCTTGTGTATTGGGAAACTTGGAAATCCCAAGTTTGATGCTTTAAATGGCCAATGAGGATGAGAGAGCTTACTGTTTCTTGTCACATGCCAAACCTGTCCCTTGTTGTTTGTCCCAGACTGCCCTGACCCTATATTTCTAGATTAGTATAAAATCTGAGAAGGATTGGCATTTAGGACACTCTGGAATACTTCTAGGATCAGGAAATGGCTCCATCTTTAACACTGTAGACCTTCCTCCAAAAACAGACACGCTCTTTTGCTTCCATATGTGTACAAAGTTGGGAGCAGACATCTATACAATCATAAATACCCTGTGCTCTCATTACTTCTGCCTTCCTCCTCTTTCAAAGTCCCTGAAATCACCCACAGTACAGTGTTCCATTTCTCAGGCTGGCCAGACTTCCAAATGGCATTCTAAATTCCCCTGGTAGAAACACTGACTTATTCCTGTCATACAATAATGGAGCAGTGGCCATGTTCTAAACTCCAGGGGATTTCCTATTGCAGCGAGCAAGATGGATGTACTCTTCAAATGTAAGAATATCCCACACACAACATAGTAGGAAGCCAGACTTGGCTGGAGGCCTGATCTAGGTTTTACTTTAGGAATTATAAAATGAGTGTTTTTGTATGCATTGCATGCACATGTTTTATTTTAGGGCATTTCTAGATGATGATAAAACCAGGGGCACAATCCACAATTAAGTGCTTTCATTTAAATGATTTTAAGTGGGGGGGATCAGAATATGTGCTTTAATTACTCCCTTTAAAATTAAAATGGGACTTAAAGTTGAGGGGGGGGGTGTAAAGTGGCACAAAAGCAAAGCAACAAGGAGGCTCTGGATGTACTGTGGATGCAGTCAGTCTTAAGGTAAAACGTATAAGAAAGATAGAAAGACTACCAACAAAGTATTAAAAATATATATTTTAAGCTAAACATTTCAGCTTCCGCCCTCATCAGTAGCTGTGCTGTTAAAAGCACAGCTACTGATCAGGGTGGAAACTGAAAGGTTTAGCTTTAAATATACTTTTTGAATACTCTGTTGGTAGTCTTTTTATCATATATATATATATATATATATATATATATATATATATCACTGCCTTGTTGTGGCGAAGGGGCTTGCGTAACTCAGTGAAGCCATAAGCTATGCCGTGCAAGGCCACCCAAGACAGACAGGTTATGGCGGAGAGTTCTGACAAATTATGGTCCACTGGAGAAGGAAATGGCAACCCACTCCAGTATTCTTGCCAAGAAAACCCCATGGAACGTATCACAATGCTAAAAGAGATGACGCCGGAAGATGAGCCCCTCAGGTCGGAAGGTGTCCAATATACTACTGGGGATGAGCAGAGGGCATTTCCAAGTAGCGCCAGAAAGAGTGAAGCGGCTGGGCCAAAGCCGAAAGGACACTCAGCTGTGGATGTGTCTGGTGGTGAAAAGAAAAGAAAGTCCGATGCTGTAAAGAACAATATTGTTTAGGAACCTGGAATGTCAGATCAATGAATCAAGGGAAGCTGGATGACAAGATTGAACATCGACATCTTGGGAATCAGCAAACTAAAATGGACAGGCATGGGCGAATTTAATTCAGGTGACCATTGTATCTACTACTGTAGGCAAGAATCCCTTAGAAGAAATGGAGTAGCATTCATAGTCAACAAAAGGGTGGGAAAAGCAGTACTGGGGTACAATCTCAAAAACAATAGAATGATCTCAGTATGAATCCAAGGCAAACGATTCAACATCACAGTAATTCAAGTCTATGCCCTAACCACTGAGGCCGAAAAAGCTGAGGTTGATCAGTTCTATGAAGACCTACAACACCTTCTAGAACTAACACCAAAAAAAGATGTCCTCTTCATCATAGGTGATTGGAATGCTGAAGTAGGAAGTCAAGAAATCACTGGGATAACAGGCAAGCATGGCCTTGGTGTACAAAATGAAGCAGGACAAAAGCTAATAGAGTTTTGCCAAGAGAACACGCTGATCATAGGCTAGCAAACACTCTTTTCAAACTGCACAAGAGGTGACTCTACACATGGACAACACCAGATGGTCAATATCAAAATCAGATTGATTATGTCCTTTGCAGCCAAAGATGGAGAAGCTCTATACAGTCAGTAAAAACAAGACCTGGAGCTGACTGTGGCTCAGATCATGAGCTTCTTGTTGCAAAGTTTCGGCTTAAATTGAAGAATGTAGGGAAAACCACTAAACTATTCAGGTATGACCTAAATCATATCTCCTATGAATATACAGTGGAGGTGAGGAATAGTTTTCAGGGATTAGACCTGATAGACAGAGTGCCTGAGGAAGTATGGACGGAGGTCCGTAACATTGTTCAGGAGGCAGCAACTCAATCCATCCCAAAGAAAAAGAAATGCAAGAAAGCAAAGTGGCTGTCTGATGAGGTTTGACAAGTAGCTGAGGAAAGAAGGGAAGCGAAAAGCAAGGGAGAAAGGGGAAGATATATCCAACTGAATGCAGAGTTCCAGAGAATAGCAAGGAGAGAGAAGAAGGCCTTCTTAAATGAACAATGCAAAGAAATCGAGGAAAACAACAGAATGGGAAAGACTAGAGATCTTTTCAAGAAAATCGGAGATCTCAAGGCAACGTTTTGTGCAAAGATGGGCATGATAAAGGACAAAGAAGGCAGGGACCTAACAGAAGCAGATGAGATTAAGAAGAGGTGGCAAGAATACACAGAAGAACTATACAGGAAAGATCTGAATGTCCCTGATAGCCATGATAGTGCGGCCACTGAACTTGAACCGGACATCCTAGAGAGTGAAGTCAAGTGGGCCTTAGGAAGCATTACTAACAACAAAGCTAGCAGAGATGACAGTATTCCAGCTGAGCTATTTATGATCCTAAAAGATGATGCTGTTAAAGTGCTGCACTCAATATGCCAACCAATTTGGAACACTCAGCAGTGGCCACAAGACTGAAAAAGGTCAGTTTACATTCCAATTGCAAAGAAGGGCAATGCCAAAGAGTGTTCAAACTACCGCACAATTGCGCTCATTTCACATGCCAGCAAGGTGATGCTCAAAATCCTACAAGCTAGGCTTCAGCAGTATGCGAACCGAGAACTACCGGAAGTACAAGCTGGATTTCGAAGAGGCAGAGGAACTAGAGATCAAATCGCCAACATTTGCTGGGTCATGGAGAAAGCAAGAGAATTCCAGAAAAACGTTTATTTCTGCTTCATTGACTATGCTAAAGCCTTTGATTGTGGGGAACACAACAAACTGTGGCAAATTCTTAAAAAGATGGGAGTACCAGACCACCTTACTGTCTCCTGAGAAACCTGTATGAGGATCAAGAAGCAACAGTAAGAACCAGACATGGAACAACCGATTGGTTCAAAATTGGGAAAGAAGTATGACAAGGCTGTATATTGTCACCCTGCTTATTTAATTTATATGCAGAGTACATCATGAGAAACGCGGGTTGGATGAATCAAAGGTCGGAATTAAGATTGCTGGGAGAATTATCAACAACCTCAGATACGCAGACGATACCACCCTAATGGCAGAAAGCGAAGAGGATCTAAAGAGCCTCTTGTTGAGGGTGAAAGTGGAGAGTGCAAAAGCTGGTTTGAAACTCAACATTAAAAAAATTAAGATCATGGCATCTGGCCCCATCCCTTCCTGGCATATAGAATGGGAAGAAATGGAAGCAGTGAGAGATTTTACTTCCTTGGGCTCCAAGATCACAACAGACATTGACTGTAGCTATGAAATTAAAAGATGCTTGCTCCTTGGGAGGAAAGCTATGGCAAACCTAGACAGCATAGTAAGAAGCAGAGACATCACCTTGCTGAAAAAGGTTCGTATAATCAAAGCTATGGTTTTCCCACTAGTAACGTGTGGCTGTGAGAGCTGGACTATAAGGAAGGCTGAGCACCAAAGAATCAATGCTTTCGAACTGTGTTGCTGGAGAAGACTCTTACGAGTCCCCTGGACTGCAAGCAGGTCAAATCAGTCCATCTTAAAGGAAATCAACCCTGAGTGCTCATTGGAAGGACAGATACTGAAGCTGAAGCTCAAATATTTTGGCCACCTAATGCGAAGAGAAAACTCCCTGGAAAAGACCCTGATGCTGGGAAAGATTGAAGGCAAAAGGAGAAGGGAACGGCAGAGGATGAGATGGCTAGATAGCATCACCGATGCAATGAATATGAACTTGAGTGCACTCCGGGAGAGAGCGGAGGCCTGGCATGCTATGGTCCATGGGGTCACGAAGAGTTGGACATGACTTAACGACTGAACAACATGTATGTGTGTGTGTGTGTGTATGTATGTGTGTGTGTGTGTGTATGTATATATATATGAATGAATGACATAGACATAGACATATGGGCAAACTACACTGGGTTCAAACCAGGATCTGCCTTCCATGAGAGGAAGGGATCTTCCACAAGAGGTCCCTCCACCCAATTTTAGGGGATCCCCCCTGCCCCACACACCACAGGGCACCCTATCAGCAGGGTCTCCGTACACTCTGTGTAGTATTTTCAGGGAGCTGGAGAGGCAGCCATGGGAAGGAGGGGATGGGGAAGTCCACTTCCATCAGTGCAATTGATCCAGTGTAAATCTGGATCCAGCCCAAAATAGATAAAATACATATCGTTTCCCTAAATATGAAAGGTTTAAATTCTAGAAATAAGTGGAGAACATTTTCTAGATTATTTTTAAAAAGGAAAAGGCTTTTGTTACACTAAGTATAATAATTTTGTAACAGGAGATGCATAATAAAAGGGATGCGAGAGTGCTTAGCTTTGCCCCAGCTTTTTGTCCTTAGGGCTAAAATATATTGCTCCCGTTCAGTGGATGGGGGTTTAACCTGTCTGCATGGGTGATAAGACAGAGATGCACATGGAGATCATTAAAAAAAAATTAAAAGGGTAAATGTATACTCCAGGTTTAAATTGAAAAGAAAAATCACTCACAAAATATCCTGGGGTTGTTATGGGTACAGAGTAGCCTAACTAATAATAATCCCACAAAAATGTTTTCAGATTATAAAAGACTACTTGAGTGCTTCTGCTGAAAAGAATATATCAGGGAAACATTCTGCATTTAAAACAATCAGAAAAATACATTTAAAATGCCTTTCTGAAAATTAGTTCTTCAAATGATACGGGCATTGGTGAGGAGTGTGTTGTTTTGTTTCTCATGACATCACAGATACTAGCCAATAGGTGTCACATCTATATTGTCCCTTCTATATTGGAGTGGGTGTTATAGATGGGCTGAGGAAAAATTTGTTTCCTAATGACAAAATGTAGCAGTTTATTGGTGGGAGAATGCAATTTTCCTACAGTAGAAGTGCTAGCTAAAGAGAAAGGTATCTGGAACATCTGATTAACAACTGTGCATTTATTGTGCAATAAAACTATTGCCTGGAAAGGCCTTTATACTTAATTAGATAAGACATTTCTGTCTAATAAGTTCTCACAAAATGCATGAATATCTACCACGAATCCATGTAGTGAGCTGGAGCTGAAATGGTTTTGAAATACTAATCACACAGCAGTAGGTTGTAGAGGACCAAGTCTGTTGTGGCTGAGAGCCCTTCTCACTGTGCACCATTCAATAAGCTCTTTGTACATTTTTTGTTACCATCTTCTTGTTTAATTAGAAAACATTTTCTTTGCTTTTAAGATTTTACAGTAATTACAGCCATTTATTCCAGCTGCGCATCCCTGCAGATTGCTAAGCATCAGCCCACCCTGCATTCAATACACAGACACCCTATGTGATTACTGTGCCTGAGCCAAGAGGGGATCCTTAATTAGGGTTTTCCAGAAAGTACATAGTTTTTCCTTTCTTTCCCATGCAGCTTTGCCAATGAACCTTATTCCACAGTGGCAAAATACCCTCTTATTTCTCCATTATACCCGCTTTTAAGGTTTCACAGTAGCTTCAGCGAATTATTTCATTCCTGCAAACTGTTAAGGGTTGGTTTATACTACATTCACCATATATAGAGGGACCTTTAATTAGGCCTTACAGAATTATTCTAATCAGTGCTTCCTTTTAGAGGTATTTCCACTCACATTGTGGGGCATCTGGTTGGCTGCTGAGAGCTGCTTCAAATGTGACACAATTCCTACATGGCTGACTCCTCTGAACTCCATGAAAGAATTAGCATCCAGCCTGCACGTCAGTTTTCACATGCCTCGCTGTATCTTTACAATGCTGGGAAGCTTTAGAAATTGCTTATGTTAATTTAGAAATTGCCAATGGCTTCTCATATGTACAACATGTATGCATTCCTCAAAATACATCTGTGTGCATGCGTGTGCATGCACCACACATGCAGTCAATGCATGTTCAGGCAGGTTGCATGTTATTTCTTACCTGGAAGTACCTTGTGCTGAATTCAATAGATCTTTTGTTCAGAGTGGTAGGCAGCAGTATTGCAACCGAAACTCTCCCCACGACCTTAGTTCGATCCCAGCAGAAGCGGGGTCTTGGGTAGCCGGCTCAGGTCGACTCAGCCTTCCATCCTTCCAAGGTCAGTAAAATGAGCACCCAGCTTGCTGGGGGAAAGGTAGTCACGACTGGGGAAGGCAATGGCAAACCACCCCGCTATAGTCTGCCATGAAAATGCCAGCGAAAGCAGCGTCCCTCTAGGGGTCAGTAATGACCCGGTGCTTGCACAGGAGGAACCTTTCCTTTCCTTTGTTCTGATCAAGAAGGTTACCATGATGGTGAGCAAGCATGTTGTAAAACACAGAGACCACCTTCTCATTTTCTCTCTTGAATCTTCACCATTCTGGTGGAGCATTTTCTATAATCCAGCCCTGCAATGCTGTCTTCAGTAAAGGCTCAGAATGTCTCTTCAGCTCTTACCATTAGCTTCCATTAAAGACACATCCCCGTGGCCACTCCTGGACCATTACATGCAATTTCCCTAACAAAAGATACACCTGGCTTGGGCTAGCTCTTGTAATAAAATGATGATATATATTGTATGTATATATTGTATGTACAGAATACATAAGAAAGGTGATGAACTGTGTTGGGCATACTATCTTCCACCCCCTGCAGCTTTTCTGTACAACTGTGTCCTGCATCTGCTGCTACTTAATTACCATTTATGGCCTATTTTATGTTAAGGGATATGACCATCGGAGCACCATTAATGTTAATTTATCTTCGTTCATCCTTCTCTCTACCTGGAAGCCTAAATGGTAGACTCACCAGACTCCATGTCCACCTTTATGACTCCAGACCTTTCCTCTCTTCTGAAAGAATATTTAAAATCCTATTTTTAAGGTAATTGGATTCAGTAAAGGAAAAATGTATTTTGGGTTGGTCTTGATGGTCTTGTAGGCCCCCTCCAACCCTATGATTCTATGTAAATCCAACATTATTTCCCTTTATGTGCATTTCTGTTCTGCAATTCCTAATAGGAGCTCATCACCTCTTGCCCCTTCAAATGTGGGGTAGTAGTTAGTGCCCTAAATTCTCAGCCCTGAAGCTCACTGGGCTATCTTGGGCCAGTCATTACTCTCAAGGTGCCTATTTAGAATTTATTTTGCACTGTTCTTGTTGTCATGCGCAAGTAAGCTCTCAGGCTTGGTGCCATTGCAGCTGGATCAAACGTAGCACTGAAGGCTAAAATGCCTATGTGCTGAAGTGCAGTAACCACAGCAGTAACTGCTCCACAAAGGAAAAGGAAAAGGGGGGAGGAGTTAATATCTCCCCTTTCTGGACTAGCTGGGGACCCAGGGAAGTGCTGAATGAGAGGAAGACACTGAAAAGCATCAGTTCAACACTTAAATGCGAGATAATATCACCAAGGGGAAGATATTAACCCCCACACACACACTTTTGGTGCACTTACTCTGCCTGTCTTTCAACCCCATTTTTGGTTCTTCTGAATTGTGCTACTGAGTGCCTCCTTTCTGTTACTATTATTTCTTCTCCTGGTCCTTCACACCTGTGCACAAATTAGCCTACATGCAGCCTTATCTTGTCAATTTCCTTGTATGTTACCTACTCCACTTCACCACTCTTTTGACAGGTGAAACATACAAGGAAATTGACCAGGCCAGACTCCACATATTAGACAGCCCTAAGACTGACTAGTAATACTAACAAGAACAACAACAACCCTGTGTGCACCATTTTGAGGCACTTTTTTTTTTTTTAAGGTGCTGCAGTGATAGTTCTTCCAAAGTGCCATTTCATTATCAGTGAAAAGGCAGTTACTGGTGGCATGGGGCTTTTTGCCATTCTTGCCAAGCAGCTCTGTAGCTGATCCTGGCAGCCCATGGTGAAATCACTTTCCCGGGTTTGGATGACACGACAACCCACCATGGGCATGAACAACCCTACAACAAGTCATGGGTTCTCAGCTTGGCTTGTTCGCAAAAAATAAGCCACCCCAGAGAAAGCATGCTGGGTTCGGATGACACAACAACCCACCATGGCTGGCTGCCCATGGTAGGTTGTTGTGTCATGCAAACCCAGTCAATGAGTAGGAAATTATCTGTGATGGCTCCCACGAATCCTAATAAGTAAAAGCTTATATTAATTGTTCATACATATTCTTCATTGCTGAAATTATCCCCTGTAGGATTGTGCCTGCCAAGATGAAATGGGTAGACCTTGTGGACATACTGAAGTGTATGAAATTACTTCCTATGTTGTAGAATGCATAAGTTATGAGCACATTCTTCCTTGATAATGTTAATGGTTAAGTGTATTTTATGAAGGTCATTGGGTGACTTTGAGCCAGTCACTGACTCTCAGACTAACCTACCTCACAGGGTTAGGCTGAGGATAAAATGGAGAGGAGGAGGATCATGTATGCCACTGTGGTATTCCTGCCTGAGTTCCACCTTTTCCCGAGCCTCCACCTCTGAAATGTACTCCCTCTGGGTTCCAGAGAAGCTCAGTATGCTCAATTGGTTCTCTCAACCCACTACAAGCATCTCTACACCAGCCTAAAATCCTGCATTTCAAATGGGGCTTTCTGCTTCCGTTTTAAATGCAAGATCACGATGGACTCCCTTTACACACGCTTCCTTCCCCCCACCTTTCCCTACTCCTTTCCCCCCTTATCTGAGTCTTCCATATGCTTCATTATACAGCTGCTAGATGGCGCTGTGGTCTAGCTCCTCTTTTTGCGGCTTTTCCTTTTTCATGAAGTAATTCAAGCAGAACTCAAGTGCAGTAATTTGCAGTAAGTGCAGCTCATTATCTCTGATCTTTTAAAAATGGAATAAAGGTCACTTAATGTGGGAGACACCCTGGAGGTTGATGACTAAGGGTCCCACAAACTTCCATGAGTAATCAGTCTCAATAGCAGGATAAAAACCCTACAGGAGAAGTAACAAGGAAATAGGGTTCATAATGATAGCATAACAGTTCATTCAACACATGGGAGTCTGTATTTAAAAACAAACAAACAAAAATGTATTTAACACAAGAAGAGTTATATGTTATTATTATTCATTAATGCTTGGTCATAACTTCCCTATCTACTCTACCCCTTCTAAAATTCTATACAAAACCCCCACTAACTAGATGTTGCCTCCATGATCCCTAAGGCACTATCTGACTCCTGTCAGTTCATTCCTTTTATAACCTAGGGATGTACGAATCCCCCTTACCTTTCTTTCACCAGGGGCTGGCCAGGGGGGTAGGCGATCCGTTCCTCCCCCCAGAATCCTCTACAAAGGGGGAGGCGATCCGTTCCTCCCCCCCCCCCCGTATCCTGCCCGGCTGGCTCCACTCTGTGGCGAGTCCGCAGAGCCACCAGCCGATCCGATCCGCAGCGGGGCCTCCATCCACTGCCGGGCTGCTGCAGACGCAAATGGCGTCCTGCGTAGGAGACGCCATTTGCGTCGCTGCTTTAGCCGTGATAGGCTACGTAAATATTTACGTAACCTATCACGGCTAAAGCGGGGATGCAAGTGGCATCCCCTACGCCATTTGCGTCGCTGCTTTAGCCGTGATAGGCTACGTAAATATTTACGTAGCCTATCACAGCTAAAGCAGTGATGCAAATGGCGTCCCCTATGCCATTTGCATCCCCGCTTTATTCACGTAGCCTATGGACTTCATTCGCAGCCGCACAGCAGAGCAGCAGGCTGCAGTGGCCAGATCCGGACCCACTGGAGGCAGGTAGGATCCAGTCCATGGGGACTTCATGGGGTGGCGGGGGGGGAGTAGTCCGATCAGCCACGGACTCCGGGCGGCCGGATTCTAAAGAATCCAGCCTCACTGGAGTCCGTGGCGGAATTCTCCGCCATCCCTATTATAACCTCAGAATCCTCTCTCTCTCTCTCTCTCTCTCTCTCTCTCTCTCTCACACACTCACACACACACACACACACACACACACATGGCCCTCCCACCTTTCACTCACTATCAAACAGTTAACCCCCACTTACCTGTGTTCCATAAAACAATATAAGCCCATACATTAATATAATAGGCATACATTACAGCAACCTTGGTCTCCTTGGAGAAAAAGGCAGGATAAAAATGAAACAAATAAATATAACACACACTTTGGTCTAAGCACAATCCATATACCTGAAGGACTGCGAATTCCAAAAAGATCCTGCCCATACACTGGTAATCTTTGGAGGCCCTTCTCCAAGTGCCCCCACTATCTGAGGTGAGGCAGTTGGGATCTGAGGGAAGGGCCTTCTTGACTGTGCCTCCCCCCCCCCCAATGAATGGAATGCTTTCCCCAGGCAGGCTTGCCTGGCACTGACTCTGATGTCTTTTATGCACCAGGGAAAGATCTATCTATTTTTCTAGGCTTTTAATTCTTAATCTGTGGTGGAACTGTTTTATCCTGCGGCTTATTTATTGTTGTATATTTGTTTCTGTTCTATTAATTTTTTTAGCTTGGCTTATTTTTTTTGTGAGCCCCCCACTAAATGTTTTTACTTGAATGTGCAGGGTATAAATCCATTAAATCACAAGTGGCCAACTTGTGGGCCTCCAGATGTTCTTGGACTGCAATTCCCATCAGCCCCAGCCAGCATAGCCAGTGGTGAGGGATAATGGGAGTTAAAACTGTTTGTGGTTTTAACTTTTGTGAACCACCCAGAGAGCTTGGGAGATTGGGTGGTATAGATATACATACATATATAAATACATACATACATCTGGAAAGCCACAAGTTGTCCATCCCTGCATTAAAAAAAAACCTAGAATGGTAAAGTATATAGACCCCAAGATTTCAACATATGTCTGATGTATCTAAGGGTCCCCTACAACTACAAGGCCTTGGCCCCTAGAGATCACTGGGTCCAAGCTTTTCCTAGGACTCCCAAAACACCAGACTCCCAAATATGCCACCACCTATTGATTTACAGAGAGCAGTAGGACTTCCCTCTTTAGAGCCTTTGCACTCAAGGTGAGATATACCAAAATTCAAATCCACCCAGACTAGGTATTTAAAGTATAAACATATATTTATTTAACAGGTCAACATTCAGAACAAACTATAACTGATAAATAGTAATAATAATGGTTCTCAAAACCCAACACCACATCTGTGCTTTCAGTATCATCTCTCCATCCCTTCTCATTCACACCCTTTCTTTAATTTTATTCACTAACTCAAGCAACTAACTCTAATTCCTGTTACTATCTCCCTCCATCCCAATTCAACTCACTCTTTCTCTGACCTCTCCTTGACCATCCCTGTTTGCCTTCTAAGTGACTTTCTAAAACTGCCACTAACTCCACCCACCATTCCATTCTGACCTCTGCTGTCAATCATTGCTACACTCATCCTTCTGATACAATATGGAAATGTGTTTTGCAAATAAAACATTTAATTTAGTTCCAATCCTTTAGTTCATGATCGATATAATTCCTAGGTGGCCTTTGGTACTGAACAAGTTGTTTATTCCTCCTTTGGAACTTTCTAGGCCATAGTTACATCTCTCTTTCTTTTCTAAAACCAATGTTTCATTCTCTGATCTGCCATTAATTTCCTTTGATGTCTCCTTCTCCAATGGGTGTCTACACACTGATTAAATATCACTTTCTCCCACTGATCTTGGAAACCTGATTCATGGCACCGTGCAGGGTTTGACATGAACCTGCAGTTAATTATCTGCACTTGCTAAAAAATAATTGGGCAGCCTAAAGTTCTCATCACCATAATTGCATCCTAATGAATTTATGTGTCAGGCTGTTATGTGTGACTTCAGCTTCAACAGTAAATATCAAATACAATTTCTCATTCAGTGTCGATGTTCATTGCTTCATGACTGCCTTTTAAGGCATGTTTAACAAGGACTCCTTAAAAAGTCTTTGGACCATCTTTTGCTGACACAAATTCTTTTTGGGCTGTCATTTAACACAAGTAAAGAACAAAAATGGGAGTCAGCTCTTAGGAATGTGTTACATAATCAAGTACTACTGTGCTTAAGTAAAGTTCTATACAGTGTTACACACTGAGGCCCATTTAGTTCATTAGGCATTCAGTAATGCCTGCCTGTTTTTAATCCGGCACCCCAGTCCCTCAGCATGTGTATTTGGAAGTAATTCACTTCAACTTCAAGGAAATTTACTTCCCGCTAAGTGTGTTTATAGTGACAGTCATAAGTCGAAGTAGAAGCTAGAAGACTGATGGATTTTGACACTACTTTGTTCTTTTCCTCTAGCCAGATACATGGATACTGAAGTTGTGGTACCAAGTTCCTGGGACTTAATGTATCAGGCATACCAGGGGTGAGATCCAACTGTGCCCCAGCACTAGCATAATGATGTTGCGCTAGTGTACACCGATGCTTGTGCAACATAACTAGTACTTGCTAGGGCAATGGGGAAAAGCAGCAATTTGAGGCAGAAATTCAGCGGCAGTGCTGAAA
Organism: Heloderma suspectum; assembly: GCF_057233095.1. Taxonomy (NCBI): domain Eukaryota; kingdom Metazoa; phylum Chordata; class Lepidosauria; order Squamata; family Helodermatidae; genus Heloderma; species Heloderma suspectum. The sequence continues at coordinate 260,710,240 of NC_139461.1, forward strand.
TCTGGCAGCAAATTGTTGCTTTTTCTCATTACCTTAGCAAGCACTAGTTATGTTGCACAAGCATCGATGTACACTAGTACAACATCATTAGCGCTAGTGCTGGGGCACAGTTGGATTCTGCCCAAGGCTTACAAACAACATCAATAATTTATTCAATATAAGTCATAGCACCATTAAAATAAAGTCTAAAGTGCACCATGTCATGATATCTAGCCTTGTTTCAGGATTTTAATCTAATTGTAGTTGTTCCATTAGTTAAATGTGTTGTTGTTTTTTAAACTATTTCCAAGTCCATTAGTATGAACGGCTGTGTTTGTTTTCTCCTGTACTTCCTTTCTTGTCCTGTGTGATCAATTTATCCTTGCAATTTTTTTCTCAACCTCTGCCTATCTTACTTCTCTTGACGCTGTTTGACTAATCTGCTCTGAAGTCATGTCCCATTAAGATACCACTGGATTAACTGCTCTGACATCACAGAGGGCCGGGATACTAGGAAGCTGTGTGCTGAGGAAGGACTTAGTAGATATTAGAACTGGAATTCCTATGACTCTGAGGAAGTTTGATTACATGAACACAACCTGATTTTGAAGAACTGGTTCAGATCAGTTGGGATTTTGAGAATCTTTCAGTGGAAATTTTCAGACTGTTGGACACTTGCTGCTTATGTTATATGTACCATTTTTCAATCTACAGCCATCCAAAATATTTGTATTTCATCTAATTTAGGATGGATTCACATGAATGTTTTTCTCCCACCAGAAACTACCTTTTAAAGTAATCTTGTGGTGAAATTCATGTGGAACCAAGGGAACCACCCTGTAGCTGCGTGGTGACTGGAAACCTTAATTGGTAAATGATACAATTTACAAAGAAAGTGGGTTGTTTGGTGAAGGCATAGATACAACCATGACAATCAGCCAGAGCAGTTACAAAGTATTGTTAGTGAAATGGACAAACTGAAATATTACATCGACCATACAGAAACGATACAAGGATTTACAGCAGTAAATGTGACCTTCTGGTGAGGCTTGGGACAGTTTGTCTCATGACAGTACATTTTGTTGTATTTTGTCTCCAGACAATTGTATTATGTATAGATGTTTGGGGGTCATCAGATTTTCTATGATGCTATCAGACCCTTCATCAGCTTGGCAAAGTGCCTGAGCTCCTGCAGCACAGACTCTTTTCTAGGGTCTCAGCCACCTAATGATTCAATGGTTTGTGTGTGCACAGTGATCTTATAGCCTTCCTTAAGCAGATGGTAAGCAAGATCTTAACGCTGACCAAGCCCTTCTCCCTGCAGCCAACCTGGCCATAATTTTTGCTCCGGCAAGTTAGCACTAACTGTTTTCTAGGCCTATCACAGATAGCTATTCATTTATTTATTGCCATATGTCATGACTGTATCTAATGAGCTTGTCTAAGTACACACACAGGAGCTTTAAATAAATAAATAACCAGCTTGTTAACAGTGTCAAACTAAATGGGCTCCAGAATTAAAAATGCTCTGTCTCATTGTGATTATCTCTTTTCTTCCCTCTAGAATGAATTGATAGACAGGCCTCGAAAAAGAAAAGTGAACTAAGTAGCCCAGGCAAGAGATGGTTGGTTGGGGGGCGGGGTGTGTGAATGTGCCTATGTTATTGGTCTGGAGTTTACAGCCTTTTAAAACAAAAAGTCCCATCAATTTTGGAAAGGCTATTTCCTGTAGCCCTTGTCTGGTTGTTTTGAGTTATTTAGATTATTCTTGTATGTGCAGGGAAGGTATTCTCTCAAAAGGTGGATATAGATGGGAATGCCTTTTATAAATGTGGGATTATAAGTGCCATTGAAAATGACAACTCTGTATAGGGTTCCCCCTCCTTTTCCCCATAAACTGAGGTTCTACAAAGTCATGACATGGTCATGAAGTTGCATGTTTTCTTGGCCCACCCAATGGCATCCAATAATGGCCCAGGAAAGGGGGCCAGTGTCAGGAGTTGATATCACTAGGCACCTACCAAGGTTCACACCCCAAGAGGGGGCCCACTGCCAACCCATGGAATTCCCTAGCCCTGCTCTTTTCCCTCCTTGCTGCCTCTGCTTGTTCACCTGTCCCCTCTAAAGAAGTGAGGAGTGATGCAAGCAAGGAGGAAGAGCAGCAGCTTCTGTTCACCCTGCCCTCTCCCTCAGGGCAAGGTCAACCCAATGAGCCAAGGTCAGGGGCAACAGCAGTGAGGAGGTAGTAGGCCCACACAGGGACAATTCCCACTGAGGACATCTTGCCCAATGTCCATTCCCACCCCACCTCCTGCAAATCCTGGAGCCAACACTGAAGAAAGAAAGAGAAAGGGGAATGAAATATACAGTTGCCTTTTCCTGTGATAACCCCTTATTTGTCAGCATATCTTGTTCCACCTTTAGGCCACATTCTGCTGGGAAGAGTATGCAAGCTTTAAGAAAGCAGGAGAGCAATGGATAACACATTAGATGTTCCATTTATTTTCATTCTCAGTGGACTTGAAAACAATACATGATTGATTTGGTATGATAATCTCCTCTCCACATGACAGCAAATAATTTTAACAAAATTTTGTTTAAAATTCTCAAAGCCAACCAGTTTCCCTTTTAAAAAGTTGTTCTAAAACGCAAGTTGTTTTAAAATACATCACCTCCTAGGATGGTGTGTCCTCTTCACCCCTATTTATTTTTATGGACTTTTTAGTATTTGCTCTAAAGAAAAGCTATATGAACCTGAAAGCATTTAGAACACATTTTTTAAAATTCCACTGAGTCACCAGTCCAACAGAATAGTTTGGGATGGAATCTTTCATGTGAGCCTATCGTCTCAAGGACATCCCAAAGTACAATGATAATAAACTGAAGTAGTTATATCCATGGGGAGAACAAGAGCATACATTCAGCTAGATATTCACTTTCTGTTTCTCTGCAGGATTTCAAAGATACAATTTTTAAACTGAACAAGTAGAATTTTAAAAAAATGCTGCTCTGAATGAACCTCAGAAAATGAATGCTCAGAAAATGAATGCTCAGAAAAAAGTCACTTTCCACTTATCAAATCAGCTAACAAAACCACTTCGAGTAGTTCGTTTAGTCCAGTTTTGGCATAAAAGCCACATTCATACTCATTGTTGGATGACTGCAGCATAACATATATCAAGCATCAGAAACAGGCTTTATATTGCCACAAATATATTTTTTCAATGATGGCCATTCACACATTCAGTGGTTTGTCATCAAATGCTGAATGATCAAGTGATACACATACATGTGTGAACCAGCTTTGAAAGGCAATCACTCCAGGAAACAAGAGGAACAACTTTCCAGGGTATATCATGCCAATCAACCTGGAAGGAAAATGCAAATGTTTCCATGTGGCATGACACTGACTCAGTTGTATTATGGCTAAAGGGATAGTCAACCTGGGCTAAATCTCTGATGTCTGAGTGTGGCCTTAGGCACTGTAATGGACTATAAATTGTCCCATATCTCTGTATCAACAGACCTTTTCACCCTAAGAAACTTCAGGTGTTTTAGGAGACTGGGCTAGATAAATTGTGGAAGTAATTAAATGTGGCATTTAATATGTATATTGTATTGTGCTGGTGGCAGAAAAGAGTTGTCACAAACAGCACATGGATGATGGTGACTACCAGGGACAGAAAGCCCAGAGAGCCAATGGGGTACAGCTTGTTAGATCAGCTGGTGGCACCCTGGGGATAAGGGGGCAGAGCCCAATGGTAAAGTGGTTTGTTTCATGTACTCGAAGTGAGCCCAATAGTAATACCATCCATATATGATACCAGGCCACCACAGATCAACCTAACACAGTTCAGACTAGAACTGTGAGAGAAGTGCAAAGCAAGTACTCAAAGTGCATTCAGAGCAAATAATTCAAGCAGGAGAGCCCAAACACAATCTACGAGTCACATCACATATAAAACAGGTATTTGCAGCATATTATTGAGGAATTTAATATTTAGAAGACATTGTAGAAAACATTTACCCATTTTACAGATGGCTAACACTGAGAGCAGACCAAAGGACTATCAGTGAATCCACAGTGCAGAATTCAAAACACATGCAGATCAGCACTATGAGCCACCCTAGCAAGAGGCTGCAGATCAACGCACACTGTACATTATGAGGTCCAGGAATTAAGCATCTAAAAAACACTTATCCATTCCACCTTACATCATTCTATACACATTACACACTCACATATTCTCATGCACCTAAGAAACACATAGTGACAGTCACTCAGACAGAGGACGCTCCGCGCACATCCCAAATCTTGCCTGCTACTCACTTCTCTGCGGCTGAATGGCCGAGCTACGTCAGCAGCTATAGCACTCTCCTCTTCACTGCTGAGCTGTTGAGCTGGTGACAGCAGCAGGCTCAAGCCTATGAAGAGAGCCTCTGCCTCCTTGCCACCTGCTTGTCCTCATCCTCACCCACCATCACAGGAGGTAACACCTCGGTGCAGACCTGCAGTTGATGGCCATTAGAATTTTGCACCATGCCATGTTCCATGTTCATGCAGAACACACATCCACTAAGCTTACCCCTGGTGCAGTAAACATGTGCACAGAGTGCACGCATGCATGCCCAACATTACATTAAATGTGAAAAGATTTTTCAAAATTACAAGGGAAAGCAGGGTGTAAGAAGAGCATGGATGAAGGAGAGAAAGGATTGAAAGGCAGGCAGGCTCAGGTGACATATTGGTGGCCTACTTTCAGCAGGGTTCTTTCATATACAGCCTAGGGACATACAGGGAAATGGAGTGGGGGGGGACAGTGGACCTGGGGGCTCAGAGGTGTGGACTGCAGCTGGTGTGTGCTAAATTTCAAGTACTGATTGGAATGTACTAGCCCAATCTTTGGACGTAGGCCTCTTGTGCTGTTTTTGATTTGCCAGAATATGACCTCTTTGTAAGGCTGAATGGGTTTGAAGATGAACTCACTGAATGTCAGTGTACGTTCTTGTTGCACACAGACTTATAATTGTGTTAATGGACTTGAGGATAAAGCCACTGCAAATATTCTTTTGAAGGAAAGGCTACAATCTGAACATTAGTAATCACTCAGTCAGAATGACTGATACTACCCAGCTATTCTTTTTGCCTGACTAGATTGGCTGGCCTCCATTAAACACAGCTTATTGTTGCTTGTTTTCATGTTTTCAACCAAAAGGCCACCTACAGCTCCAATTCAAAATTATGCACGTTCATTAACCTCATTAAATCCAAAAAGATCAGCCAGCTCAGCTAGGCCTCAACCACAGAGCTTTTAGGCAAAATCCAAAGACTGTAGTTATGTGGTCTGGAAAGTGATTTTTTTAATGCCTAAACTTCGAAGGAATTTTTTGAAATCTACAATGCGAGGGAGACAGCCCAATGCTAATCCACTGGAGTGCTGCATAATGGTCTGTTTAATTTTGGTTTGATAGGTCTTTAATAAGCTGCTCAGCATGAAGGCTGCCTTCATCTAAGCATTGCGTTGGTTCAGAATTACCTCCCTGGCATCTCATCCTCATATACTCAATCTCCCTCCACACATGGAAGTCATCTTTGGCTTCATACTGCTATGAAAGGGAGAGGAAGAACTGAAATGTCTAAATATTTTGCAGAGGGTCATCATCCATTGCACCTCGTGGAATCATATCACTTAATAAAGAAGCAGCTGGATCCACATTGCAGTATTAAGTATCTTATGTAATTTTTAATTTTAATCTCAGCCCACCTTAAACTATCCACCTTAAGAAAGCAATTCCAGTCTGACACATGGGCTGGTCATGTAAAGCTGCTAGCAGGCTTTTAGCCAGCTTGTACATTTTACTCTAAGCAATGCTGACTGCAGCAAAGTTGGGAAGCATAAATAGAAAGGGGAAAGAAGCGCATAATGTTTCTTTTTGTTTTAGATCTGCTTTGGCAAAATCCACTGAGCTGTATTTAGTATAGTTATCCTAATTGGTTTAGTTCATGTTGGGAAAGGAAGGGTTAATGCCAGCCACATAAAGGCTAGCAAGGATGCCTGAGGGCCCATTAGCTAGGCTGGCATTGGCCTAGTTAAGTATGTCACTATTCCTCTGTTGACCAACTCACTTGGTCAGGAGCACTTGGTTAAGCAGTGACCTGAGATCATATGCTACATTTCCTAAATTATTATGAGAGGGCTATTAATGGTACACCAGTAGATCTGTAACTGCACACCCACAATATAAATGCATGGCTGACTTCCCTGCAATTGTTGGTTGGATCAATAAGTATGCAAACACATTTGAAGTGCATTGACCCTATTTGACTCTTCTGCTCACTGGTGCTTAAGACTGATGAAAGCCTAAACTAGTGTATGGAATACTTGTGTTCAGTAAAGGAGAGTGTTCCTAAGCTTAGGAACAGAGGACATCTAATGGGGAAGGCTTGTAGACTATCTGGCATGATCATGAAATGAGATCTTGGCATTTAAAGAATCTACCTTCACAGAATAATTAAACTACAATAACACAATTGCACATAAGGATGCCTGAAATGTGATAGCTTTAAATGCTCCACAGTGGTGAAACAATAGTCACTGGTGGTTACTTCATGGCAACTTTCCTTCTTACCATCAGTACCTGTGCCTTGGTTGGATTAAGTTAGCCCATATCCAGTCCTTCACAGATCACATACACTCAGTTAGGATTTCCACAGCTCCCCCAGAATCAGAGGAAAAGGAAAGAGACAGCTGATATCATCAGTGTACTGATGACCTCATCCCAAAACTCTGACCTCTCCCAGCTATTTCATGTGGATTTTAAATAACATGGGGAAAAATATGGACCATTGTAAGACTCCTTGAGCCGATGGCTATAAGGATGAGCAGAAGTACCCCAATCTTCTGCATCCTGTCCTGTGTAAGTGATTGCAATCACTGTGAAACAGTGCTTTGAATCCTCATTACCTCTGAACAGCTCAGAAGGATTCCATGGTTGATGGCATCAAAAGTTGCTAAGAAGTCTAGCAGTACCAAGAGGGATGTACTCCCCTTTTTAACTCCTAGTACAGGCTGTCAACCAGAACAACCATGCTATGTCTGTCCCCAAACCAGTCTGGAACTAGATTGAAAGGGCTCTAGATCACCATTGTCCTCCAGAAATTGCTAAAGGCAGCTCATGCTCTGGCACTTTCCTCAAGAATGGTATGTAATAAAAAATATGATAATGGTGATGGGTTGGATCCACTGATGTCATTCTACTGATAGAACTGCTTCTGTCAGTGTAACCAGGAGGGGCAGTAATTCCCCTTTCTCTCTCCCACCCCCATGCAGCTGCCCATGCACTCCCAAAAGCTGCTCCAGAGGGCTGGGAAACCCTCTGTAGAAGGTTTTTGGGTAGCACAGAGGACTGCGGGGGGGGGGGAGAGAGTCTGGTTGCACTAGTGACTTCCACTGGTGTTACCTTGGAATTAATCCATAGTATTTGCACCTGGAGTTTGCAGATAATCTATTCACAAATCAACTATATTCTGAAGTATCTAGGAAGCAAATGTATTAAGTGACAAGTATTTGTGTGCTGGCACAAAATGTCTCTGGAAGAGTCCAAGGCTGGATCTACACTTACTGCCTTTTTTCACTTCCAATGAGGTTTCACCGCCCACCTTTCACACTACGCGGTACCCGCCTCGAATTGGAACCGGAATTTCCCACTTCCATGCTCCTGCTTTCAATACCCTAATATCCTGGGATTTCCCCTTAATGTGCTCTGATTTTCCGCCTTCGCTACCGTATCCGGTCATAGTCCCTTCCCCCGCCTGTCCATATATGGCGGTGTTTGTATTTCCCTCCTGTCCAACCACAGCTCTCGACGGCCCCATGTCTTCTTCTGGCTACTGATCACATAGGTTCCTCAGCAGCCCCTGTTTCCTCAGCAACAAGCAAAGGGCTGGATGTGCGCGCGCTTGTCTGATCTCGGAAGCTAAGCGGGGTTGGCCCTGGTCAGTAGTTGGATGGGTGACCGCCTGGGAATCAGGCTTCCTGCACTGAGCAGGGGGTTATTCTATCCCTTCAAATGAGATTAAGTTTTACCCCCTCCTATCCCCCGCTCCGGATGTTTTTTTTAAAGTTGAGGCGTTATCCTCACAGAATCAGGGCTTCTCCACGATGTTTTTTTTTTTCTAATTCAGGCATGATCTTCGAAGATTCGAAGTTGTGAAGCTTGTGATGCGGGGAAAATGGGTGAGTGTGAATAATCACATTTTAATGCGAGAGCAGTCAACCCAACGGGACACCGAATTCATTGCAATGGCGAGCGCAATGTAGATCGTCCCTTTACCCTGGTTTGCTTCCACTTTCAATTGCCCTCATTTACCCTCAGTGAATTAGGACACAATCCTATGCATGTTTAGAATAAAATCCTACAGCATGGCTGGCTGGGGAATGCTGGGAGTTATAGGGCTTTTTTCTGTCTAAACATGCATAAGATTGCTCCCTTAGCCAATCTGATTGGTTGTGGTCTGGGCTTTCTTCACACAAAGCTTTTATCCCGTGATTGAGATTGCTCCTCCACAGAAGCTTGTGGGCTCTTTACATGACACCGTGAACCTCCAAGGCATCTCCTGCACTAAATACTCTTTGTTCCATTTTTAAATATATTGCAGATAATGAGCTATCAAATTACCCTGTTGTGTTCCACTTTGGTTCCCGCAGTGAAAAGAAGAAAAGCAGCAAGAAGAGGAGCGAGATCAATGAAAGATAATGGAAGACTCGGATACGGGGAGAAGGAGGGGGGAAGGAGAGGGGGGAAAAGAAGTGGGTGAAAAAGGGAGTCGTTGTGATCCTGCATTTAAAACAGAAGCAGAAATCCTGTTTTAAGTGTAGGATTTTAGGCTGGTGTAGAGATGCCCATGGTTTACAGATGACCAGTAATGACATCACATCCGACATTCAATCATGTTCACGTTCACTATGTGGTCCCTGATTCAGTAGCATCATCGATGTTACAGAAAAAATTAAGAAAAAACTAAGAAGCCAGGAGGAAAATATGGCACTGAGTAAGTAGAGCAAATATGTGTGTGTGTGCATCAGGGAGGGGGTGAGCTCCACACAAAAACTCAATACAAGTACAGCTCCTAAAATGACATATGTATATGTCTGAACCAACTGCTAATTTCCTCTTTACGCACACCTGCTTCTGGTGGACTTCTATTCTACTTTTAAAATGAAACTTTCAAGTACTTCTATCAAGTTTACCCACTTATGCCTTATTTACCCTTTTTAAAAAAACCAGCCAGTGTCCTTTCTTAAGTTTAAAAAGTGCTCATAAGAGAGAGGAAGTGGAAGCATGATGTCAGAAGCTACCAGCCAATCAGCCTTCTCTGCTGGAAATGAGGAGATGGGGAGGGGGTCTTGAGATTTATGCTTCCAACAAGCTCTCATGTCTGACCAACACACTGTGGTTCCGCCATGAGACAATCATTCTAATGATGTACATCTCTGTATCCAGCCTTACTCGCTTCCAGATAAATGTGCAGTATTAATTACTGCAACAAAGCAGATTTTGCACACCCACTGAAATAAATTCTCCTAGCTGGGGCTCATGTCACTGTTTGATATCACATCGTTTGCCCTATTTGTTTCTTCTCCAAAAGACAGGTAGACACCATGCCAGCACAAACCACACAGCAGAGTGGTCTTTTGGTACATTCAGCAAAAGCACTTTGGCACAAATAGGAACTCAAGGAGCACAGATTATTCCTCAATTTTCACTGCAAAGCTTCTGAAAATGGCTCAAGGTAGAATCAGAATCTTAACGTACCCAGAGAGAATCTTATATTCTGGCTCAGAAAGGCCAGAAGATGAGTGCTGATTAGTGCCAGCTAGTGAGTTTATGAATGAAATTCCATGTGCAGGGTTCAGTAAAGCAGGAATCTAAGGGCAGTCAACTATGATATATATACAATGGCCTTAGCATGCTGCAGCAGCTTGGTATTTCAGCTGCACTGGAAAGGGAGAAAGAGCATTCTGAGAATAGGGAATGGTGTGATGTGACAGCACCACCACCACATGCAATGTAATAGCCATGGGGCTGCTTTTCAGACAATGAACTGGGCTGAGACTGAGTGTCAAAAATGCTTGGCTCCAGAGTGTCAAGTCATGCTTATAAAGAATATGACCATAGGAGGAAAATGTGGTACTGTCTGCAGACTCCAGCTTCTAAAAAGTCTGACTCTCCTCTTGTCTTTAAAACCCTGGAAATTTTATTTCAAAAATACTGAGAATACAATCTGATAGTCTGGCATTTCTCTCCTTTTCTTCTCATTCTTTGCAAAGCCAAGCCATGTACATTCTGCCCTCTGGGGAAGGAGAGGATTGACCCCCGTTCCAAAAAATTACTGAGAGCAACTCAGTGGAAAAAGCTCTTGGAGAACAATGCATAAGCTCCCATCATTTATATGGCTGGAACCAGTTCAACCAGGCTTTCCATACCTATTTTACTCCCAGGCAGTAAAATGTTCCAAATAGTTCCCCTGAAGCAGAAGCAAAACTTGAATCCTGGTAACAGCTGCTACATGCTAAAAATGGGGCGGGGGGTGAGGAACATACAGGGAGAAAGAGAAAAATGCTTCTTCCTTTCTAAGTCAGAACTGGTCATAGCTTGAGGCATGCACTAAGAGGCCAGCGTTCTGCATTCATGAATCAGTAGAGCCCCTTCATGTGTGAGGCACCGTCATGATGGTATTTTTCAAAATGCAGTCGTTGCTGTAAGGACCCATGCTAAGGAATACAGTGCAGTATCCGTCGGGTTTATAATGAGATCAAGTGCCACTCACAAATGCAACAGCAGGAGAAGTAAGAGTTTGAAAGGCCTCGTGTGTTTGTAATGTAAACACACTTGTGTTTGTATTTGTCATTTGTTTTTGTCATTTTGTCAATTTGTGTTTGTCATTTGTGTTTGTAATGTAAGTGCGTGACACCAACAAGCCTTAGTATACTGCTGCAATTGTGGGGCAATTGCCATTTTCAGTTGTTTGTTTGTTTGTTATAGGCTTTCATCACATGGAGCTTTTCTCCTGCGATTGAGATTGCTCCTTCATGAAGGTTTGCGGGCTCTTTACGATGCCGTGGCCCTCCGGGCGTCTCCTGCACTAAATGCCCCTTGTTCCGTTTTTAAATAGATTGCAGATAAGTTATCAAGTTACCCTGTTGTGTTCCGCTTGCGTTCCCTCCGTGAAAAGAGGAGAAGTGGCAATAAGAGAAGTGAGATCAATGGAAGATAATGGAAGATTCAGATACGGGGAGAAGGAGGAGGGAAAGGAAGTGGGTGAAAAAATGAGTTGTTGTGATCCTGCATTTAAAACGGAAGCAGAAAGCTCCATTTTAAATGCAGGATTTTAGAGTGGTGTAGAGATACCCTTAGTCTGCTGGCTGCATGCACACCTTTGACAGTACACAGCAATGGGGGGAAGGTTAAAAATAAATTGCATGCTAATTCAGAGCTCTGTTTCTCCATACATGTGCAGTCATGTATGTCATGGGCAGTCATGTGGACAGAGGTAGCCTAGCTACAGTTATCAGTTCTCTGGTAACCACTTGTCTGGATTACTGCAATGTGTTACACATGGGACTGCCTTTGAAAACTGCCCAGAAGCTTCAACTGGTCCAAACTAGGGCAGCGAGATTGTTAACAGGGACTGGTTGATAGGAATGTATTATGTCAGTGCCATTTGATCTGTGCTGGCTTCCAGTCAGTTTCTGGGCTCAATTCAAAGGGGAGATACTATCTTTCAAAGCCCTAAATAGCTTGAGGCCAGGTTACCTGAAGGATAGCTTCCTCCCATATATACCTGCCTGAACCCTAAAATCATCTTCAGAGACCCTCCTTCAGGTGCCTCTGTTAAATGAAGTGAGGTGAGTGGCTATTAAGGCACCCTGGTTGTTGTGGAATGCCCTCACCAGAGAGGCTTCGCTGGCACCCACCTTGTGCTCTTTTTTGGTGCCAGGTGAAGACCGTTTTATTCTCCCAGGCATTTTAGTCCTTCAGTTTTTGTTGTTTTTAAAGCTGTTATTGGGAGGGTTTACCCTAAAAGGTGGCTTATAAATCTTTAAAATAAATAAATACTTCAATATTTCTGTTATATTATTCACTGATATATTACAGAGAGAGAAAGAAATACTGTATCTTGGAACATGAAGGGAAATCATTCAAATGCATTGCATGCCAAAGTGAATAGTTTTCTCTATATTTCTAAAGAGAACAGGACATTTATTTTGGGGAATGGGTGAGTTGTGAGAAAATCAATGTGAGAGAATCACCTTATCCAGTTAAAACACATAAACATCTTTTCATCAGTGTTGTCTGACCATTCTTTAAGTTGACCTGAGCCAGTAACAAGTGGTTGCATGAAGACACCATCTCAATTCAACTCTCTTAACGGCTGATTAGCAGTTGCATTGTTCCGTGACCTGGGTTAGAGCTAGCTCTGCATGTAACAGTCAACATACAACTTCCTTTTAATAGGCCCTAATGCAGATATAGAGGAAAGCTATGGTATTCTGTTCAGAAATGTGTAACTGTAATAGAAAAATTAAGTAGCAGAAGTTAGTAAGTTCAGCTAAATAATTTATTACCTGTTATAGTATCAGCTGAAAAAATCTGTTAGTAATAAAAACACATATGGAGATGCAAGAGCACATGAATATTTGATTGGCCACAAGCATCCTTTAGAATGTACTCTGCCTCCACTGCCTGTGTTTGTTAAGAAGCAAGCCATCACAACAGAGCGGGGATATATACGGGGATTCATTTTCTTGTCTTGTCTTTTAAACTGAGGAAATGAAAATAAGCTGTTCCTGCTCAGGACTCCTGTAAATGGCAAAGCTGCCATGCTGCGAATGGGTTGTTTTGAGCATGCTACAGTAATGACCTTTAAACAACTAGTGAGGTCAAATGTGTCCTTGTTAATCGGTCACAGGGGAAGTTATGCATCTACAGCAGCATTTCGGGGTGGTGGTGGTGGTGGTGGTGGTGGTGGTGGTGGTGGTGGTGGTGGAGGAAATGAACACTTCTTCAAAACTACAGACCAGACCAGTTTTGCATCTTCAAGCCATTCATTTATTTATGAAATTTATTACCCATTTTTCATTATAAAATATCCCCAAACTGAGGTACAAAACCAATAAAACACACACTGCCCACTTTGAGAGCACTTTAAAATGTTTACACAATACAAGTTCAATAAAACCTACCACAACTATCACATAAGCTCTGGTCCAGGAGATTTACAGGTTATGTCTGCAGGTCCTGCTAATAGGTTCTGTAGGCAGACACAGCACTGAAGTAACTGCTTGTCAGGGAGGATACAGGGCAACAGAGCACATATTTTTTATGCATACACAATGGTATATCGTAATATACTCAAGGCAGATGTAATTATGGTGAGCACTTATGAATCGCCAAAAAAGAGGAAATGCATCACCAAAAAAGAAAACAAAGAGGGTAATAGTTTGCATATAGATACAAATGTAGAAATAATTATTATAAGTTAAATAGAATACAGCACATCTCACCATAGTGGGAAAGACTATGACAGGTTACATATGTGCCTTGCTCAGTCTATTGTCCGGGTGCTGTTGATGGGCAACTTCAAGGCCCAGCTCTTCCTTCTGATGGTTCTTTCTCTTTAAACTGGAGTTGGACTGGATAGCCTTTCAAATAGAGAACTTTCCTCTATAAAAGAGGATACATGGCCACTCTAAGGGGCAAGAAGGAGTCCAGGACATGATCAAACGTTGGTTTGTTGAGAGGAGACAACTTCTGCATTTGGACTTACTTCCCTGTTTTCTCATAACCGAACGGCAGGTATTTAGATGGTAATAAAACTGGGAGGAGGGGGAGGGAAGAAAAACAAAATTTCCATGCAGTCTCCCCTCCATCCCCACATACACTCATATTTTGAAGTTTTGTATAGTTTAGGGGTTCTCAAATTGCCTTCTCTATTGGAAGTGTGTTATTCAACTACAAGGGAGAGAGAGCGCTCTTTCAGTGGTGGCACCCTGGCTTTAGAATGCCCTCTCTAAAGTGGCTAATCTGCCACCCATGTTGCAGTCCCTTTGGCACCAGAATAAAACATTTGATTCCCACAAGGCATTTTAAATTGTCTCAGCCTTAGCCTGCACCATGTTTTTAACTGCAATCTGTTATTTTTATTATTGCCATTATATTGTTGTATAAATAATTATATATTTAGGGTTGGATCCAGGATCTGCCTTCCATAAGAGAAATGCCTCCACTTGTGGAAGGTCCCTCTGGATTTGGGGGTCTCCTGACTCTCTGTGTAGCATTTTCAGGGGCCGAGGTGGCTACCATGAGAAGGAGGGGTGAAGATGTCCACTTCCATCAGAGCAGTCAATCCACCATAAATCTGAATCCAACCCTTTGTAATCAGGTTTTTGGAAACTAAATCTTATAATTATTATTTTTTTAAATCCCTGAAATTGTATTTTCAGAAGCCACAATATACTGCTGCTCTGCAAAAGCTCAGGTTGGGCAGCAAAAATGGAACAAAAATGCAATACTGAAAGGTTGGAAATTAGGATTATTTTTAGAAATGTTCCACTACTTATAGAACTTCTGTGGAAGAGGCTGTTAATCAGCTGTATCTACTTTTGGTTTTGTTGCAGAATTGAAATCTGAGCACTACAGGAGGAGCATTTCCTTTCCTGCTTTTCCATTACATAAGCTCTAGGTGGCACTGTGGTATAGCAGAATAGAGCAACTAGATAAGAGGAGATTAGACTTTCTTTTGCTTAAAACAATTAAATGCTGTATTTTCCCTGGTCTGAAAAAACTTGTGAAACTGCTGATTAGACACGGAAGTGAAACTGGAGGGTCACGACATTGTGAGTAAGAAATTATGAGTGCACAATAAATGCCTCGTGTAGAAAATCCCTTGAGGATACTAGACAGAAGTTTTCATCCTCTATGAGAAATATTTTAATTGGTTGCTACTAGAAATTTGTTTCTCCTGCAATAGAACATTTGAAAGTTCAGACCATCTACTTTAATTAAATAAAGTGCTCCGAAAGCATGGATTTTGTGGCTGCAGTCCAGAGACTATTTGAGATGGAATACTTGGATTAAAGCCAGTTTAGTCCTACTCAAAGAAAAATGGCCTTTGGATCAAGCTGCCCGTAAAATTAGAAATAAGGCATTTGCATTGTGGCTCTATCCTCTTCCTTATTTAACCCTGCTATCCTATCTCTGACAGTGCCAGAACTTCATGCTTACAAAAAAATGAAAAAAAAAATTGAGTAGAATGAAGTTGCCCTAGGTCTTCTAATAACTTTTAAAAGCTTCATGAATGGATGAAATTTAATAACTGTGGCTTTTCCTTACAAGGAAATGCAGTGATGGGGGGAAACCTACCTGTTGAATTTCTGCTTGTTAGCCATTAAATACATAGTAGTCTCTCCTCACTCTGGCCACAACACAACTAGAATTTGAGGTCCCGTCCAAGAGTTGGAAAGGACCTCAAATTTCATCTAGTCCCATCCCCTTCCAGTACAGGAAATCAACTGCAACAACATCTCCTGATGATTGACCATCAAGTCTCTGCTTTAAAACCTTATATTGTACTTCAATAATATGATCTCCCTTCCTGATTCCATACCCTTTGTGCATTGTTAGAGTAATAGCTCTCCTATGCCCTGTTGAATGTTATAAATAATTACTAGGTGTTGTTGTAGAATGACCAGCCCAGGTCTAGTATCAGACCAAGAACTCCTAAGATGTGTTCACATGGGAACTTCTTGTATCTGCCATTACCTATGTAGCTGCCTGGCATAGCAAGCAACTTCCTGTGTTTGATATATGATGTGTAAGATGGGGGTTTTTCAGCATGAACACATATGGCTTACACTATAGCCCTTGGATGTCCTTAATTAAAGGCGCAGTCCTATGCATGTTTAGACAGAAAAAGGCCTACAACTCCCAGCTGGCTGGGGCATGCTGGGAGTTGTAGGCCTTTTTTCTGTCTAAATATGCATAGAATTGTGCCCTAAAGCACCCAAGTTGGACATTGAACTCATGTGACTATGTGACCTTGGCCAGACAGCACATGAATCTCTGCGAAGAACACTGATGACAGTGGAAAGAGTCCTTAACAGTCTTTGTATGACATTCTTTGTCGATTTGCCCATCTCCATGACTTTGGTAATACTAGTATACCTCATGCAGCCAGAAAGAAAATGATATCACTTTGGACTTGTGATCAGTCAATTTACCTAGATTCCTCTGGAGCGCGCAACATTAAGCATTAAAGAAAACGCAGCATGGTAAAAATTCTTCTGAAACCTTATTCTTGTAGCACTAAAGCAATTCTGAAAGGAAGCTGTTCTGCTTTCCAGTAGCACTACAGCAAGAACTGCTTCAGAGCTTAACGTTTGAAGCAAAGTGAATAGTGAATTTTTAAAAAACAGGATAGGTTGGAGATAAGAAGGGGGGTGCATGTGTTATACACACACATTCACACAGACCTAGTTTTGCATGGCTGGGACTAACCCTGACATTCATATGTCGAAGGATGCAAACTCATGCAGGTGTCAGAGTTGGGCACATTGTTCCCGCCTTGTCTGAGTGAAGCCATCATGCCCATTGGCACTCCTAGGCATGGCCCCTCTCATGGTATCCCCCTGAGGGAGAGGCTGTCCCAGCCCATTCCCAAGGGGAGGCTCCTCCACAACAGGGGGAAGGTGCAGGTATATAACACTATCCCTCAGCCTACTAAATAACACTTCATCTGATATGGTGAAGCCTTCAAGCAAACCTATGGAGCTGTCAGATTTAGTCAAATTGTGCTCATCCCTTTGAGTGAAGCCACATCTACTGGCACCGGTAGGCACAGCCCCTACCAGGTGCACCCTTGTAGCCCCTTAAGATAGGGGGCTGTCCATTCCATTCCCCCAAAGGGGGGGGCTGCCCCACAGCAAGGGGCAGGCACATAACTGTGTCCCTTGGCCTACTAATCTCCCCTGGCTTCAAACCATGTTGACTGCAAAACTATGCACTGGGAAGTTCACCCCTAGTGCGTGAAAATGTTTGAAGGGTCTGTCCAGTCAATTTCCATGAGGGGGGATTGCCCCAAAGCATGGGGAGGGGGCAGGCACATAACTTGGCCTGCTAATCTCCCCAGGCTTCAAACTGTATGGATTGCAGAGCTATGTGCTGGCTAGGGAAGACTGCCCCAGTTGCTGAAGATGTTATGGCAGGCTTCAACCACATGGACACATTCAATCAATTACATTAATTAATGCATTTAAAAATAAAATCACCCCAAGGTGCACACCACTAGGATTCCCTTCATATGCATGCTGAATTTCAGGTGTCTAAGTTTCACAGTCTTGCAGCTATGGCACTGACTGACAGACAGACAGTCAGACAGAAACACATCCAGAGAGAGAGAGAGAGCGTGTGCGCAACTCGTGAACAACACATATAACAGGAACATTAAAAGACTGTTGATTTTTAATTGCTCAGGAAAAGAAGCTAATTTGCACAAAAAACTTCAACTCAACCACGTGATTGCAATTACTAACTGAGTGAAGCCTAACCACATGATCATACTGTCTGTGTGGAACTTTTACTTGCATAAGCTTCACCCCCAAATCTGCCCTGTGTATCACACGATTTGTGCCCAGCTGTGCATCCCCATGCTGCTCAGTTACCAGCTATAATATAATGAGAACCCCTGGCCATATGGCACTAATGAGTTGTACACCAGACATATGGCTGCAATGGGGAAAGATATGAATCATCCCTAAGTGTGATTTGACTGTTAAAAGGGGAGGGGGGAGTATACATCCTTGACTATTCCACAAACATAATTCGTTTGAATTAATTTTGCTACAAGCTTTTTAGCATTTATAATTCACTGGAGGGAATCAAACTCTTTGGGCTGGATAGTATGGAGGTTGATAGAACCAGTGCAGAACTATCTGGATAAAAGGTTGACAAAATCAAGGACTAATCATAGTCCTTGATTATGTGGACTGCAACAGCTTTTGGTTTAAACAGACTATGAAGTGCAATGTTTTGTCAAAACAATCATGCTAAATGTGAGAGATGTAACAGTGACACAGCTATGCATTTCAGAAAAGCAAACATCATTATCCCTAAGGGACAAATAGAGGTCTGAAAGCAAAGCAACCTAAGAATTTGACATTAAGAAGAGATCAAGCCTCATCACCACCCAGGTGACCTACCCAATAAGCCAGCCTTCCCCAACCTGGTGCCCTCCAAACAGGCAAGCATGGCCTTGGTGTACAAAATGAAGCAGGACAAAAGCTAATAGAGTTTTGCCAAGAGAACACGCTGATCATAGCAAACACTCTTTTCCAACAGCACAAGAGGCGACTCTACACATGGACATCACCAGATGGTCAATATCGAAATCAGATTGATTATGTCCTTTGCAGCCAAAGATGGAGAGCCTCTATACAGTCAGTAAAAACAAGACCTGGAGCTGACTGTGGCTCAGATCATGAGCTGCTTCTTGCAAAATTTTGGCTTAAATTGAATAACGTTGGGAAAACCACTAAACCATTCAGGTATGACCTAAATCATATCCCTTATGAATATACAGTGGAGATGAGGAATAGATTTCAGGGATTAGACCTGATAGACAGAGCGCCTGAGGAACTATGGATGGAGGTCCATAACATTGTTCAGGAGGCAGCAACTCAATCCATCCCAAAGAAAAAGAAATGCAAGAAAGCCAAGTGGCTGTCTGATGAGGCTTTACAAGTAGCTGAGGAACGAAGGAAAGCGAAAAGCAAGGGAGAAAGGGGAAGATATACCCAACTGAATGCAGATTTCCAGAGAATAGCAAAGAGAGACAAGAAGGCCTCCTTAAATGAACAATGCAAAGAAATCGAGGAAAACAACAGAATGGGAAAGACTAGAGATCTCTTCAAGAAAATCGGAGATCTCAAGGAAACGTTTTGTGCAAAGACGGGCAAGATAAAGGACAAAGAAGGCAGGGACCTAACAGAAGCAGATGAGATTAAGAAGAGGTGGAAAGAATACACAGAAAAACTATACAGGAAAGATCTGAATGTCCCTGATAGCCATGATAGTGCGGTCACTGAACTTGAACCGGACATCCTAGAGAGTGAAGTCAAGTGGGCCTTAGGAAGCATTACTAACAACAAAGCTAGCAGAGATGACAGTATTCCAGCTGAGCTATTTAAAATCCTAAAAGATGATGCTGTTAAAGTGCTGCATTCAATATGCCAACCAATTTGGAACACTCAACAGTGGCCACAAGACTGGAAAAGGTCAGTTTACATTCCAATTGCAAAGAAGGGCAATGCCAAAGAGTGTTCAAACTACCGTACAGTTGCACTCATTTCACATGCCAGCAAGGTGATGCTCAAAATCCTACAAGCTAGGCTTCAGCAGCATGTGAACCGAGAACTACCGGAAGTACAAGCTGGGTTTCGAAGAGGCAGAGGAACTAGAGATCAAATCACCAACATTCGCTGGATCATGGAGAAAGCAAGAGAATTCCAGAAAAACGTCTATTTCTGCTTCATTGACTATGCTAAAGCCTTTGATTGTGTGGATCACAACAAACTGTGGCAAATTGTTAAAGAGATAGGAGTACCAGACCACCTTACAGTCTCCTGAGAAACCTGTACGAGGGTCAAAAGCAAAAGTAAGAACCAGACATGGAACAACCGAGTGGTTCAAAATTGGGAAAGGAGTACAACAAGGCTGTATATTGTCACCCTGCTTATTTAATTTATATGCGGAGTACATCATGAGAAACACCGGGTTGGATGAATCATGGGTCGGAATTAACATTGCCGAGAGAATTATCAACAACCTCAGATACGCAGACGATACCACCCTAATGGCAGAAAGCGAAGAGGATCTAAAGAGCCTCTTGTTGAGGGTGAAAGTGGAAAGTGCAAAAGCTGGTTTGAAATTCAACATTAAAAAAATGAAGATCATGGCATCTGGCCCCATCACTTCCTGGCATATAGAAGAGGAAGAAATGGAAGCAGTGACAGTTTTTAATTTCTTGGGCTCCAAGATCACCGCAGACGGTGACTGTAGCCATGAAATTAAAAGACGCTTGCTCCTTTCCTTGGGAGGAAAGCTATGGCAAACCTAGACAGCATAGTAAGAAGCAGAGACATCACCTTGCCGACAAAGGTTCGTATAATCAAAGCTATGGTTTTCCCAGTAGCAATGTATGGCTGTGAGAGCTGGACTATAAGGAAGGCTGAGCGCCGAAGAATCGATGCTTTCGAACCGTGCTGCTGGAGAAGACTCTTACAAGTCCCCTGGATTGCAAGGAGGTCAAATCAGTCAATCCTAAAGGAAATCAACCCTGAGTGCTCATTGGAAGGACAGATACCGAAGCTGAAGCTCACATATTTTGACCACCTAATGCGAAGAGAAAACTCCCTGGAAAAGACTGAAGATGCTGGGAAAGATTGAAGGCAAAAGGAGAAGGGGACGGCAGAGGATGCGATGGTTAGGTAGTATCACCGATGCAATGAATATGGACTTGAGCACACTCCAGGAGAGAGCGCAGGACAGGAAGGCCTGGCGTGCTATGGTCCATGGGGTCACGAAGAGTCGGACACGACTGAACGACTGAACAACAGCAACAACTCCCAGCATTCCTAGCTACTGGCCATTCTGGCTGGGACTGATGAGAGTTGAAATCCAAAACGTCTGGAGGGCACCAGGCTTGGGAAGGTTGTAATAAGCTGTCTCTCATACCCCACATTAAATAAATAATAAAATAAGTAAAGTATTTATGTACCATTCTATTGCCATATTCTCAGGGCAGCTTACAACAAGAATAAAAACACATTTAAAATGCATAAAGTAAAACAAGTCAACAGTAAAACATGTCAAAACCATAGCAAAGATAAAACAGATTAGAGCTAGAACAGATTAAAAGGCCTGAGAAAATAAACAGGTATTTGCCTAGTGCCAAAATGACATCAAATCAGGCATCAAGTGAGCACCTCTGGTGAGAGCACTCCACAATTCAAGTGGCACCACTGAAAAGTCCTTTATCACAGTCGCTACCCACCACACCTCACCCTGTGAGGGCACCCAGAGAAGGACCTCAGAAGAAGTCTTAAGGGTCTGGTCAGGGACATGTGGAGACACGAGTTCCTTCAGGTAACCTGGTCCCAAGCTGCAAATTGCTTTCAAGTTAACACCTGGAAATGGGCTGGGAGCCAGTGAAGCTGGCTATCAGCTGATATAATATGCTCATGCCACCGAAACGATATGCTTCGCTTTCTGTTTGAATCAGTGTATCCAACACAAATTAACTTTGGGATGGTTCACATGGCCACTGGGTTCATGCTGCCCACTTTAAATGTCTCCATATGCCAATTCCCACTCCTGGCCAGCCAGAAATATACAGCTGCCATGCTGTGCAGGATTAAGGTTTTTGCATACCACCACAAGCCTACATTGTGACTCTTGTTCTTTCTTTCTTTTTGTAAACTTTGTTTGAATTGTCATTTTCTGGTTGAAGGGGTGGTAGATGTGGGGGGTAAATGCTTCATTTTTAGTGACAGATTTATATGGGGTGGTGGATGCATACAACCAAAGTGTGGCAATTCAGATAGCCACTTGATGGTCATGTAATTTGATCTCTTTGTAAATTACTTCCAGAATAATATAGACAAAACTGATAGAAGGTGGACCAATCAACTTCTTTATACTTGGCATTATGAGATAAGTTGTAGTAATGGGTGACTTCAGTTACCCTCACATAAGCTGAATACATGCATGTTCTATTCATAACAAAGAGATAAAATGTCTAGAGACTCTAAACGCTACCTGGGGAATGCTGGGAGTTGTAGGACTTCTTTTTCTGTCTAAACATGCATAGGGTTGTGCCCTAAATGACTGTGCCCTGGAACTGGTCACAGAACACAGCAGAGTAAAGGCAACCCTATACTTAATCCTAAGCAGTGTCCAAGACTGTGTGTGAGATTTGAGTGCTGTTGAACCAATTGGAAACAGTGACCACAGTACTATCAAATTTAATTCATACATAAGTGGAAGATTGCCAAGAAAGTCCAGTACAGTCAGATTTTACTTCAAAAGAGAAAACTTCTAAAAAATGGGGACACTTGTAAAAAAAAAGAAAAGAAAAAAGGACGTTGAAAGGGAAAGTTAAGAGGGTAAAATCTCTCCAGAATGCTTGGGGGTTATACAAAACCACAATAATAGAAATTCAGCTAGAACGTATACCACAGGTCAGGAAAAGTATCACAAAGTCCAAGAGGTCACCAGCATGGTTAACAAGTAATGTCAAGGAAGCTGTTAGAGAACAGAAGACGTGTTTCAGAAAATGAAATTATTGCCCAAACAAGAACAAAAAGGAACACAAACTTGGCACAAAAGAAATGCAAGCAGACAAAAAACAGCATATCTTATTTTGAGAAGCATATTGCTAGCAACATTACAACCAACAATAAAAAAATATTTAAATACATCAGAAGCAGAAACCAGCTAGGGAAATGGTTGGAGGGAGGAGAAATTCTCCAGTAGTCTCTCCTGGGTAGGGCTCACCATTGACAGGGGCTGTAGCACAGATTCTTTATTTTTTCTTAACGGTTTGGGGAGCCTTTTGCACTGCTACTACAAGTGGCAACAGCATCAACTGTGTTGGCAGCCTGGCCCCAATTTTGCATCCTCCACAATGCCCCATACCTGGCATCATTCCAAGGCATTGTGGGGAAGAGAGGGAAGGCAGCCGACACACACACACACCCAAAGTGAAGAAAATTTGGAGACAATTCTGTAAAAAGCCGTTTATGTCTGGGGTGGGGGTGGAGGGTAAGAAAAGGAAAATCTCATTACTTTTCTGAGAAATTTTGTCTCAGATCTATGTATCATTCTTCAGGGTTCAGCACCTTCCCCAGGGTCTTCCAAGGAGGTGATTGTGGATACATCTTATCTCTAACACACAGGCCTGCAATACCACGACTTCCCTGAAAGCCCTGTAGCAGATGTGTGGGGGGGGGTATTATGTCCAGATCCAGGGAAGAGGTAGAGCCAGTGCTTTTCCAAAATCTGTCCTCCCATTTCCTGGAAGTTTTCTTCCCTCATGAAAGAGGCTTCCATTTTTCTGCCTCATTTTCAGGACATTTTATAGTTTATTTTTGTGGTAATTTTGAGCTTACCTAATCACTGTGAGGTGGCTGAAGGTGCTGTGTCTGTGTTTTCTTTCTGTTATGTCTCTTTGTTGTTCTGCAGCCTCCCAGGCTTCCTGCCTTTCCTGATCTGGTACGAGCCACTTCTGCGCAACGCTACCAGGGGAGGGAGCATAAGCCGATGCTGTGCACCGCTGCTGAGGGGTGGGGGAGCACAAGCTGCCAGGGCGGGGGGAGCATGAGCCTCTGCCATATGGATCCCCCTGCCAGCTGCCACTACCCACCTTCCACTCAATACCTCGCTCCAAGAGGTCCTTCCTGTGCCATGGCAGCAAAAGTGATTTCCAGTGTCACCTCCCCACCAATGCTTCACTTTGAGGAAGGACCCCTCAGAGGAAGGCATTTGGGCTGGGCAGGCTCTGTGGAGAGCTGCAGTGGTGCTTTCTTTCTGCAGCCTTTGCTGCAGGCGGGGAGCAACCAGCATGGCTCTCCAGAGTGGCTGCCCATATATACCTCACTTTGAGAGGCATAGGGTGGGAAGCGATGGTGGCATCAGGGCTCCTGGCAATGGGCATGTGGGATCTGTTGCCCTTCTAGATCTACTGCCTGGGGGATGGGGATTCACCCCATGGTGATGGCCACCAATTTGAATGGCTTTTAAAGGAGGTGAGAGGAATTAATGGAGGATAAAGTTATCAATGGCTACTAACCATAATGGCTATATTCCCTCCAGTATCAGGGGCAGTTGCTGTGGAACCTGAGGAGAAGGGTTCTATTGCACTCATGACCTGCTTGTGGTTTTTCCATAGACATCTGGTTGACCACCATGGAAACAGAATATTGGACTGGACAGACCTTTGGTCTGATCCAGTACAGCTCTTATGTTTTCATGTTAAGTGATATTAACTTGTCCCATAATGCCCACTGCCACATTTACAAATTGTAAATTGTAAAATTAGATCACCACTCAAAGGATGTCTAATGTTCAAGGCAATTGATCTGATGGATGGGCTCATCTGGAACACCTAAGAGTCAGCGCTAATAAAAATGATAAAAGATGTATTGTGAAACTGATCACCCTTTAAGAAGCCAGGTATAAGCAACCAGGAAAGATAAGCACTTACTGTACATGTTCACAGACTAGATGCTCTGATGATTCTTTAATATTCTATATAATAGCATGGTTCTGAAAGAAATATCGAACATGAAATTGTTTAAAGAGGACTAAACCCTAGAGACAGTACAGCATAAGTCTGCCACAAATATATGCATCAACTTCTGCAGCAAGGAGCTTCTTGGTAGCCCTGATTATCTGTTTGCAAAAGTATATTTTCTTTTTAAACAAACCAGACTTGCTTTCTTCCTTAGGTCTTATACTTACAAAAATACACATCTACATCTATCAAAGGAGGAAAGAGAGCTTTGTTTCCACTCCACTGCTCTGTTCTTCACGGTGTGGAGAATCCTCGCAGCTAATACAGGAGAGGCAGACTGATATCTGTAAATGAGTTTGGAATCAGTCTTGATACCCCCACGTGCCTTTTTTTTTTTTAAAGCCTCAGCTTTCCAAGACAAATTAATTCTGACATCTTAATTATAAGCTCAGCAGAAAGGTTGGTGCTAGATTCATGAGTATTGAAGATTATCATTATATTGTCATTATTTGCTAATGACTGCAAGTGACTCCAGCTCAGAATGGTAATTTACAATAAAAAAACCTAAGGAAATTTATGTTATATTCCATTTATTTCAAAGGAGTCCTTTTGCTGTTGTACCAATAACAAATAACAGAAGCAACAATATTGCTTTGACATTGTGCATTGGTTTACAGGAAAATATCTGTCACGTGCTTGGTTATTTTTAAACCAAATTGCAAATAGGGCATATTTTTGAGAACCAAAGTTAGGTGGCAGGTATCACTGCAGAGCTAGTTCTCTTTTGACACAAACAAGTATTGGAATGTGCATGAAAGCAGTGTATGAGGCCATGATCATAAGCACTCAGGCCATTCTCTTTCAAAATGAGTGGATGGTATTGCCAGCCATAGGCATGGTGTGAAGGATAAAGGTGGAAGGGAGTCTTGACTGCTCTTTTGAACTTAGTACGTGATTGGAGCAAATAACCCAGTGTTGGGCTGCTCACTGGAAAACTCCAAGTTAGGCATAATTAGAAAAGGAATTGGGAATAAAACTGCCAGTACCAAAACTGCCTCTATACAAACCTATGGTGCGACTACACTTAGAATACTGTGTACAGTTCTGGTCACCATGCCTAAAAAGGATATTGTACAACTGGAAAAAGTGTAGAAAAGGAAAACTAAAATGATCAAGGGGCTGGAGCATCTCTGCTATGAGGGAAGGTTACAACAGCTGGGATTGTTTAGCTTGGAAAAAAGGAGGGTAAAGGGAGACATGATAGAGGTGTACAAAATTATGCATTGTGTGGAGAATGTGGACAGGGAGACTTTTTTCCTCCTTCTCTTATAATACTAGAACCCGGGGTCATCCTATGAAGCTGATTGGTGGGAGATTCAGGACAGATAAAAGGAAGTACTTCTTCACACAGCGCACAGTTAAACTATGGAATTTGCTACCACACTATGTAGTGATGCCAACCAATTTGGATAGCTTTAAAAGGGGGTTGGACAAGTTTCTGGAGAAGTCTGTCAATGGCTACTAGTCTTGATGGCTATGTGCTACTTCCAGTACCAGAAGCAGTGAGCCTATGTACGCCAGTTGCTGGGAAACATGGGCAGGAGGGTGCTGTTGCACTCGTGTCCTGCTTGTGGTTTCCTGGTTGACAACTGGTTGGCCACGGTGTGAACAGAATGGTGGACTAGATGGACCCTTGGTCTGATCCAGCATGGCTCTTCTTATGTTCTTATTTTATTAAGCACACCAGTGGCAGCAATTTCCACAATAAACAGCATAACAGACCATATTGCCCCACAGATGGCTTGCAAAATGCAGCTCCCAGCATGTACATGAGAAAGAAATGAGGGACATAGGCAGTGATGGGACAAGAATAAAAACACTCTAGTTTGGGTCCAGACTTAGTCATACTTAGCATAGATCCATTGAAATGAATCAGCCTTAATTTAAGTCCCACTGATTTCAATGGATCCACTCTTAAGTCATATTAAGTCATATTAAGTATGACTAAATATGATTCCAAACCTATGTCCAAAAGGCAGTGTTGGCCAAATGCTTAAGTTAGCAGTGCTATTTCATACAAATTCACAGCCAAAAGACATGCAGCAGATTAACCAGAGATGAAGATAGAAACAGTGCAACACAGAAACATAGAAAGCTATTTAAAGTCTGTGTCACTGTTCTGTTCCCTCCCTGTTCCCTCCCAACAGGTGCACCCACAAATAAAGAATGCGCTGGAAGATAAGCCCTTTGGTGAGCAGACCAGGTGAGCATTATACATACTAAATGGAAGAAGAGAAGTACATGGCAAGAGGCTATGGTGATAAAGGTAAATAGGTGGAGATAGCTGCACTTACAAAAAGATGCACATGACAGTCCTTCCTTGCATCTAGCCTCCTTATTTATTGAACTGTCAACACAACATTGCATAGAAGAGAGAATTTCAGTAGTTGCCGCTTGTAATATGGTGGGGAGGGATGCTGCATCTACTGAAATTCCTTCTTTTACACAACTATTAAAAGGTACAAGAACACAAGTCATCCATCACACCTGGCCATTATAACAGTAGAGAGTTATGTGTGATAAAACTTCTGGAGACTTGAAGCTTGCCATTGCAGGGGGCTATAGACCATCCTCCTCCTCATGGATCACTGCCTTGTTGTGGCGAAGGGGCTTGCGTAACTCAGTGAAGCAATAAGCTATGCCGTGCAGGGCCACTCAAGACGGACAAGTCATGGCAGAGAGTTCTGACAAAATGTGGTCCACTGGAGAAGGAAATGGCAACCCACTCCAGTATTCTTGCCAAGAAAACCCCATGGAACGTATCACAAGGCTAAAATATATGATGCTGGAAGATGAGCCCCTCAGGTCGGAAGGTGTCCAATATACTTCTGGGGAAGAGCAGAGGGAATTTCCAAGTAGCGCCAGAAAGAGTGAAGCGGCTGGGCCAAAGCCGAAAGGACACTCAGCTGTGGATGTGTCTGGTGGTGAAAAGAAAGTCCGATGCTGTAAAGAACAACATTGTTTAGGAACCTGGAATGTCAGATCAATGAATCAAGGTAAGCTGGAGGTGGTCAAACATGAGATGACAAGATTGAACATCGACATCTTGGGAATCAGCAAACTAAAATGGACAGGCATGGGCGAATTTAATTCAGGTGACCATTATATCTACTACTGTAGGCAAGAAATGGAGTAGCACTCATAGTCAACAAAAGGGTGGGAAAAGCAGTACTGGGGTACAATCTCAAAAACGATAGAATGATCACAGTACGAATCCAAGGCAAACCATTCAACATCACAGTAATTCAAGTCTATGCCCCAACTACTGAGGCCGAAGAAGCTGAGGTTGATCGGTTCTATGAACACCTACAACACCTTCTAAAACTAACACCAAAAAAAGATGTCCTCTTCATCATAGGGGATTGGAATGCTAAAGTAGGAATTCAAGAACTCACCGGAATAACAGGCAGGCATGGCCTTGGTGTACAAAATGAAGCAGGACAAAGGCTAATAGAGTTTTGCCAAGAGAACACGCTGATCATAGCAAACACTCTTTTCCAACAGCACAAGAGGCGACTCTACACATGGACATCACTCGATGATCAATATCAAAATCAGATTGATTATGTCCTTTGCAGCCAAAGATGGAGAAGCTCTATACAGTCAGTAAAAACAAGACCTGGAGCTGACTGTGGCTCAGATCATGAGCTTCTTGTTGCAAAATTTCGGCTTAAATTGAAGAATGTAGGGAAAACCACTAAACTATTCAGGTATGACCTAAATCATATCCCTTATGAATATACAGTGGAGGTGAGCAATAGATTTCAGGGATTAGACCTGATAGACAGAGTGCCTGAGGAAGTACGGACAGAGGTCCGTAACATTGTTGAGGAGGCAGCAACTCAATCCATCCCAAAGAAAAAGAAAAGAAAGCCAAGTGGCTGTCTGATGAGGCTTTACAAGTAGCTGAGGAAAGAAGGGAAGCGAAAAGCAAGGGAGAAAGGGGACAATATATCCAACTGAATGCAGAGTTCCAGAGGATATCAAGGAGAGACAAGAAGGCCTTCTTAAATGAACAATGCAAAGAAATCGAGGAAAACAACAGAATGGGAAAGACTAGAGATCTCTTGACTACGCTAAAGCCTTTGATTGTGTGGATCACAACAAACTGTGGCAAATTCTGAAAGAGATGGGAGTACCAGACCACCTTACCTGTCTCCTGAGAAACCTGTACGAGGGTCAAGAAGCAACAGTAATAACTAGACATGGAACAACCGATTGGTTCAAAATTGGGAAAGGAGTACGATAAGGCTGCATGTTGTTGCCCTGCTTATTCAACTTATATGCAGAGTATATCATGAGAAACGCCGGGCTGGATGAATCACAGGTCGGAATTAAGCTTGCTGGGAGAATTATCAACAACCTCCAATACGCAGACGATACCGCCCTAACGGCAGAAAGCGAAGAGGATCTAAAGAGCCTCTTGTTGAGGGTGAAAGAGGAGAGTGCAAAAGCTGGTTTGAAACTCAACATTAAAAAATGTAAGATCATGGCATCTGGCCCCATCACTTCCTGGCATATAGAAGGGGAAGAAATGGAAGCAGTGACAGATCTTATTTTCTTGGGCTCCAAGATCACTGCAGACGGTGACTGTAGCCATGAAATTAAAAGACGCTTGCTCCTTGGGAGGAAAGCTATGGCAAACCTAGACAGCATAGTAAGAAGCAGAGACATCACCTTGCCGACAAAGGTCGGTCTAATCAAAGCTATGGTTTTCCCAGTAGTAATGTATGGATGTGAGAGCTGGACTATAAGGAAGGCTGAGCGCCGAAGAATTGATGCTTTCGAACTGTGGTGCTGGAGAGGACGCTTACGAGTCCCCTGGACTGCAAGGAGGTCAAATCAGTCAATCCTAAAGGAAATCAACCCTGACTGCTCATTGGAAGGACAGATACTGAAACTGCAGCTCAAATATTTGGCCATCTAATGCGAAGAGAAAACTCTCTGGAAAAGACCCTGATGCTGGGAAAGACTGAAGGCAAAAGGAGAAGGGGACGGCAGAGGATGAGATGGCTAGATAGCATCACTGATGCAATGAATATGGACTTGAGCACGCTCTGGGAGAGAGCGCAGGACAGGAAGGCCTGGTGTGCTATGGTCCATGGGGTCACGAAGAGTCGGACACGACTGAACGACTGAACAACAACAACAGTAGACAATCCTACTGATCTCCAAGACAGCAACCAAATCCCACCAAGCTTCCCCTTCCCTTTCTGCTGGGGCCTGGATATAAGGCAGCAATGCCTGATGACTTTGGCTTAAAGGGGTTAATTCCTTCCAAGCACATTTTGGCTTAAAGGGGTTAATTACTGCAAAGTGCTTGTATTAATTACCCATTCCAATTCAGCCCTGGAAGATGCTTGACTGAAAAGCTCGCAGAGTAACCCAAAGCAGACTCTCATTTTTCTGTACTAATGGGCTTTGCTACACAGTAAAAATTGTGACAGTATCTTGAAAATAAGCAAAGCTTTTATTTCCTAATTATTCAATGGGCTACATAAAGTAAACATTAATAATTTAATCAACATACTTCTAGCTATGTTCCTGTGCTGAATTGCATTAGAACAGCCAGGAAGAACTCCCAAGGGTTGTCCTCAAGCTCTATGTTTAAGAACATGTTCACTCTGGGCTTCCAACATGTTTCTTGTAGCAAAGGGCACATCCCAAGAGACTACCTCATGGACATTTGACCTCACTCTCGTGATGATGCAATATCTCTATGGCAACTACAGTTCATTGGATTGTTAGCTTATTCTGGTTCCACAAAGACAACGGAAAGAAACAAGGTGGTTTCAGTATTTAGTCATCAGCAAGTTCTGGGGTGACTACCACCAGAAGATGCTATCCTCTTAAAAAAGAATAAAAATCTTGTTACCAACGAATATTCTGAACTGGTAGTTGAATCAGATAATAGTCCATGTTTTGCCCTCTAAATGACTTATCAGGAGGACAATGAGACTAAAAAGATAGTAGCAACCTAAGTTTGTCTTAACAGCACTATTCTAAAGACTAGATTAAATAAAAAGTGAAATTTTTGATAGCTAAACAGCAAAGGGAGTGAGGTGGACCTCCTATGGGAGACTGTTCTAAACTTTGGGCATCACAACTGGAATGCTCTACTTCAGGCAGCAACCCACCATATTTCTGGTGGCAGGGCCCTCTGAAACAGAACCTCAGAACTGAAACAAAGTTCTCAGGCAGGCTGATATGGAGGGAGGTAATTCTTGAGATATTTTGGACTCCGATCATTTAGGGTTTTAAATAGCATGACCAGCTACAATGGTACAGCCTGGACATCGGCTTATTATCTCAGTGAGAACTAGGCCTCAGTAGCCCTTACAACAGTTCTGTACAGCACGTCTCTAGTATCTCCACATGGTGAGGGACTAAGAGATCAGTGATTGCCCAGCCTCCACCTCTAAGGCAGAACTCCCCACCTCCTGTGGGGATGGACTGCAGTCATCTCCCCTGAGGGCCCATGTTCTCCCAGGTCTCCTGACATCAGGGGCGCCTTGGTGTTGTCTGTCTCTGGAAGCAGTAGCTCCTCCTCAGAGGAGGATTCCTCCAGCAGGGGCATAACATTGGCATACCCTTCCAGCGAAAGAGCCTAGTTCATTTCCTATTCCTGGAAGGATTTTCCCCACCTCCAAATTACAGTCCTCCATCAGTGTAGATATCCTAGACATAGAAACAAGCAGTTAAAATAAGCCATTTGATTTCAATAGAATCATCAAAAAATTTAGGGGATGAATTTGTTCAAACTTTAGAGTGGGTGTTAAGGCTTTACCAGTGGTTCCTCAAAGAGAAGATAAAAATTGTGGGCAAGCTTTCCTGAAAGATAACTTGCCTACCACTGCCAGTATTTCCCAGCAAAATGAACCATCAGTGAAATGTTAAGCATCTTCTAGGGTGTACTTTTTGATTCACACATAGTGATAACAGGGCCTGATCAGTGTCCTGCTTGAACTCCCCAGAATCCATTGCAACATGCAGATTCCATGGCAGATGCATTTTGGTTCTTTGGCAGAGAAGTCAATGGAGAATAGCTTCCCTGAAGGTACAATGCTTTGAAAAACACTGCCTTAGGACAAGCCTGTTCTGCTGCAAGAAGCAGCTATTGCATTCAAACACTGGCTGTAGCTTTGAAAATACTTTCAAACAAAATAACTCAGGATAAATTAAAAATAAACAGCACAATAAAGAAACTTGACATTCTAAATGCAGATAGCTCTTAAAAACAAGAGTAACCATATACCACTACTCATTGTAGGGGATAGAACTTAACATTCATCCTGTTATAGCACCATGAAATAAATAACTTCAGCAATATGGGTGGGTGTTGGTTGCAAATTAAGAATTGATTACATATAAAATTCTTTCTCCTAATAAAATGGGTATAGTTAATTGATATCGTTTCATCCACTTGTTATCTCACTTCCATTTGCATGCCTTTATTTTGGTTTGATCTTTTCGCAATTATTTTGTAGCAATAAAAAAAAATCAATTGGCAAATTAGAACCATACTTTTCCTTCATTCCATCAGTGTTGTTATTCTGCCAATTGGGATTGCTCATTTGGAAGGGCTGAACAGCTATTTAAATTCTCACCACTTTGTCACTGGCTCAAAGATATGCATTTGGTAACTATGTGAAAGTGGTGGCTTCTTGAGGAGACAACCAAGAGACTAAGGGTGCAATTCTATGCATGTTTAAACAGAAAAAAGTCCTACAACTCCCAGTATTTCCTAGCCTGCATTGCTGGGACTTTTTTCTGCCTAAATATGCTAGGATTGTACCCTAAGGGCTTATTTGAGGGTTTTTTTTCTTCTACACATGAGAAATGCCAACCATTTCTGGAAATTAATATGAACAATTTAATATGTTCACACATTTTCCACACATGTGTGCCCAAGGACAACCAATACTATTTATGTACAGAGCCAAACTTCACTGTGGAACTTCCTGCCACAGGAAATTCACTTGGCAATTCACTCCGTGTGTTTTTTAAATGGGTTTTAAAGACCTGGATGTCTACATCTACTTTTACTGATTAATTTCAAACTAGCTCAGGTTTTTGAAATGATAATTTTTGAATTGCTGTTGCTTGTTTTAGATGGTATGTTTTTGTAATAATTATTTTGTATTTTATAATTATATGTTTTTATTATAATTAAGTTGTGTTAACTGCTATGAGAGGGCTGTATGCCCCTTAAGGGTGGTATATAAAAAGAAATTATGTAAATGAACTTTTAGATCTTTGATTTTTGGGACAGTAACAGGCTAATTATAGCCAAGTCTTTTAATATAACAAATAGTTATGATTCTCAGTTAAGATCAGGAGGGTATCCTGAAATGAATTTGGGAAGTCTACTTTCCCTGGGACAGAAGAGTTGGCCAGATTTTCTCCTGCTTCATGTTCAAAGGCTCCTCAGAAGCACCAATGGATTCTAGAACCCATATCCCAGCTCCTACAGATTTGAGCTATAGAACCAACAGCATATCAAGAGAGGTCATCTTGCACATCCTCTATCCCCAAAGAGAAATGAAGAGACCTGAACTATAGCAGATCTAAATTATATCACCCATTTCATAAAGAAACACTTTCATTTGTAGATGCTATGGTCTGGAGCAGCAGTTAGAAAAGGAGGGACTATACTGCCTCCATCCATTTGACAGTGTGATATTTTTAGTGTTTCTCTTTAGTATAGATACCCAAGAACAATCAAATATTGCTAGACCCCACACCATGCAGTGAGGTCTAGCTTATAGAACACTGGGCCAGAGGGAAAATGTCTGGCCAACCCCAAATTATTCAAAGCTGTTCTGTCTATTCTTCTTCTGAATATTAATTTCTGGGATTGCCCAGTTTCTTTCACTGTCTTGGCTGGAGTCCCAGTATTGGGCATGTGATATGCTTTCACATCTCTCTCTTGCAATGCACATCAGACTGACCTGCACTGCAACTTTTGCTAAAGCACTATGATAGCCTTACCCATAGATATCCTGATTGCGTTACTACATTCAATCCAATGGCAGGCTGCCCACTTAAATCAGAGGATGTCTAATGTGAGATTCTGTAAATTATTGCCCACATCTTTTTGTGCTAGTTGCTTAACAGATCTATTTTACAATAGAGTTCTAGAATAGGCAGGGGCCTTATGGGACTGGAACACACTACATTCCACAGGGTCTGTGTAGTCTCGGGAAGAAATGAGTGTTTTCCAAAAGGTTCAGATAATCCATCCCTTACTTCTGTGAAAGTGACAATGAAACCTGACGCATCTGCTGAAGATTCCTTGAGTTCCATTAATGATGTAAAACCAGTGACATAGCTGAACTACTTAAAATGCAAACCAGCTTCAGGTAGATGCTGCTGGGAAATAGGCCAACATTAGAGAAGGAGCTAGGAGAGAGGATTTTAGTAAATGGTGATCAGAGACTGGAAAATATAGGCAAAGAGTTCCCACTTAAGCTTATTATCCATGCAAGCAAGAAACTGGCAGGCCTCAGTCTTTGAGTTTCTTGAGGTTTGTTGTCAGAGGCAGGGAAATAGCTATCTTGGTTTAATAGGAATATAATCACCCTACCAAATGGGACGTCAAACTAAACATGCAAAAGATTGAGATGCACTTTTTAATTTTTTTAAAAAAATTGCTATTGTGAATAAGAACATCCATGCCAGTAACAATTACAGTAGTCTTCTTGCTGTGATTTAAGGTTGCAAGTGCAATAAAATCTCTCCAAACATTTTTTGCCCAGAGACTATGAGGCATATTGCTTTGAAAAAAGTTGGTGAATGCAGAGATACCCCACCCCACCAAGCATGGTAAACAGGACAGGAAACAAACAACACTATGAAGTCTTGCACTTGAGAAAACAGAAACTTCCTAGCCTGTGCTGTGAACTTATGCAAATTATTACTGATGCAACTTATTGGCAAAAAAGATGGATCTAATACCTGAAAATGCTTTCTTTCAAAGACT
The DNA here is from genome assembly GCF_057233095.1 of Heloderma suspectum. Classification (NCBI taxonomy): domain Eukaryota; kingdom Metazoa; phylum Chordata; class Lepidosauria; order Squamata; family Helodermatidae; genus Heloderma; species Heloderma suspectum. The sequence goes on from NC_139461.1 coordinate 260,744,613, forward strand.
TGACACTCAAGGCTAGACTAAAAAACCCCTGCATACTTACTGCTGAGTAGAAAAAGAAGAGGCGCTGCACTGACACAATGAAAGCTTACAGCTGTATAGTAGAAAATATCTATGTTACTAAGGGGAAACACCTGCACAAGGAAGGGAAGTGTTGACAGGTTGAAGCATGAATAATGAGATGAAACTGATGAAAAGCATATATTCGCACAGGAGATCAGAAAAGCTTTAAGAGTTAAAATGTGGGAATGTTTCCGCAAGGTAGCTGTGGAATTGTCTATACCCTAGGCAGTAAATATTCATAAGCAGACAAGATAAGGCATTCATGCATATTTAATCGTTATGATCCTCTGCATACCGTGTGTCTGGGCCTGTGAGAAAACAGATTACTTGCTGGGACTTTTCCACCTGTAATACTTAGTTACGTAAGACACACACTCATGATTTGCCTTGGGCAAGGTAAGGCGGAATATCAGACTAGCTGAGTATTCACAACAAGAATAACTTGTAAGGTGCCAGCTACAGAAAATTCTCACAGAATATGCAAAGACTGACCACAAACTAAAGGTGAACGTTAGGAACAAGAAATTCGATTGTGAAATGAGATGGGTAGATGCATAAGGATAAATGATGACCCAAAAGGAGGGAAGAAAGGAGAGAGGGAGGGAGACAGAGCAAGATGCAAAATGGATGAGATGATATTTTTTAGCAGCGTTGCTTTGGTCTGTGTAGGAGTGTGCAAGTATTCAAGTTACACAAAATGCACCATCAATTTTGGTAGGATTAAGAGTTTGTGTAATGTGAAAACTATGGCTTTCTGTGTCTGGTTCTGGGTGCTGAATTTCAAGGAGGATATAGACAAAAAGGAACGGGTTCAGGAGAGGACAATGAAGGCAGTCAAGGGTATGGAAAACAAATCCTATATTGAAGAAGGCGAAGACTTCTCTGCTACTCCAGAGGGCAGAGGAATTCTAACGGGCTTAAGTTTCAGGAGGGTAGATATTGTTTGAACATTAGGAGAAACTTCTTAATGGTAAGAGCAGTTCAGAAATTGAACCAGGGCCGATCTACACTTATGGGTTTTTTCGCTTCCAATGAGGTTTCACCGCCCATCATTCACACTACGCAGTAGCCACCTTGAATTGGAACCAGAATTTCCCGCTTCTGCGCTCCCGCTTTCAATACCCTGATATCCCAGTTGTTGTTCAGTCGTTAAGTCATGTCTGATTCTTCGTGACCCCATGGACCATAGCACACCAGGCCTTCCTGTCCTCCGCTCTCTCCCGGAGCGTGCTCAAGTTCATGATATCCCAGTATTTCCCCTTAATGTGCTCTGATTTTCCGCCTTTGCTACCATATCTGGTCATAGTCCCCTCCCCTGCCTGTCCATATATGGCAGTGTTTGTATTTCCCTCCTGTCCAATCACAGCTCTTGCTGGCCCCATGTCATCTTCCGACTACTGATTGCATAGCTTCCTCAGCACTCAATGTTCCCTCAGCAACAAGCAAAGGGCTGGATGTGCGTGCACTTGTCTGATCTCGGAAGCTAAGCAGGGTCGCCCCCGGTCAGTAGTTGGATGGGCAACCACCTGGGAATCAGGCTTCCTGCACGGAGCAGGGGGTTGTCCTATTCCTTCAAATGAGACTAATTTTTATCCCCTTCTATCCCCCACCACGGATTTTTTTTAAAATTGAGGCATTATCTTCGAAGAATCATGGCTTCTCTGCGATATTTTTTTTTTCCTAATTCAGGCATGATCTTCAAAGATTCGAAAATTCGAAGATCATGCCTGAATTAGAAAAAAAACAATTGCGGAGAAGCCACAATTCTTCGAAGATAATGCCTCAATTTAAAAAAAAATCCGTGGTGGGGGATAGAAGGGGATAAAAATTAGTCTCATTTGAAGGAATAGGACAACCCCCTGCTCCGTGCAGGAAGCCTGATTCCCAGGTGGTTGCCCATCCAACTACTGACCGGGGGCGACCCTGCTTAGCTTCCGAGATCAGACAAGTGCACGCACATCCAGCCCTTTGCTTGTTGCTGAGGGAACATTGAGTGCTGAGGAAGCTATGCAATCAGTAGTCGGAAGATGACATGGGGCCAACAAGAGCTGTGATTGGACAGGAGGGAAATACAAACACTGCCATATATGGACAGGCAGGGGAGGGGACTATGACCAGATATGGTAGCAAAGGCGGAAAATCAGAGCACATTAAGGGGAAATACTGGGATATCATGAACTTGAGCACGCTCCGGGAGAGAGCGGAGGACAGGAAGGCCTGGTGTGCTATGGTCCATGGGGTCACGAAGAATCAGACATGACTTAACGACTGAACAACAACTGGGATATCAGGGTATTGAAAGCGGGAGCGCAGAAGCGGGAAATTCTGGTTCCAATTCAAGGTGGCTACTGCGTAGTGTGAATGATGGGCGGTGAAACCTCATTGGAAGCGAAAAAACCCATAAGTGTAGATCGGCCCTGGTTCAATTTCTGAACTGCTCTTACCATTAAGAAGTTTCTCCTAATGTTCAAACAATATCTACCCTCCTGAAACTTAAGCCCGTTAGAATTCCTCTGCCCTCTGGAGTAGCAGAGAAGTCTTCGCCTTCTTCAATATAGGATTTGTTTTCCATACCCTTGACTGCCTTCATTGTCCTCTCCTGAACCCGTTCCTTTTTGTCTATATCCTCCTTGAAATTCAGCACCCAGAACCAGACACAGAAAGCAACCCCCTGCTCCGTGCAGGAAGCCTGATTCCCAGGCGGTCACCCATCCAATTACTGACCGGGGCCAACCCTGCTTAGCTTCCGAGATCAGACAAGCACATGCACATCCAGCCTTTTGCTTGTTGCTGAGGAAACATTGAGTGCTGAGGAAGCTATGCTATCAGTAGCCGGAAGACGACATGGGGCCGTCAAGAGCTGTGAGTGTGGTGGGCATGGAATCAGCAGAAACAGGAAGAGTTTCTGATCCTCCAATGAGAGCCTCCATCTTTAAGAGCAGGAAAACAGCACAGCACTCGAGTGTGAACTGAGCTTGCGCATTCGATGAAGGACTGCAACAAGGAAAAATGGGTGAGTGTGGATAATCATGTTTTAATGCGAGAGCGTTCAACCCAACATTCATTAACACCGAATTCATTGCGATGGCGGGCACAATGTAGATTGGCCCCCAGTTACTTAAGAGGGGTGGGAGGGTTCTTCATTGCTGGAAGTCTTCAAGCAGAGGCTGGGCAGCCATCTGTTGGGGATGTTCTAACCCATTCTCTTTTCTGATTATGGCCCTTCTTTAAGAAAGGATCTTGTGGGTTATATCTAGTATATTGAAACTGCAGATGGTGAGTGTCCATTTTTATTCTTAGGATTTTATTCTTCCTTAAGGTTTGTTGTTGTTGCCTGTTAGAAGCAGAAAAAATATTTTCTAGCATTCAAACACCCTTACGTTTTGTGATAACCCCCTTCATGGCTGATTTTGGAAGGACACAGGAGGGCTATAATTTGGCTAAAATAGAATTGGGGCTTGTGGATTTCATAACTCATAATTCTTATAATTCAAGCAACATTTGGGATGAGAATCATCAGAAATTTGCTGACATTTATTTGTATATTTTGCAAGATAAATTGGTAACCTTGTCTGGCACCTATCATTTAATGAAATATTTGAATTCATCATTTTTCAAAAACTTGCGCATCTCGGATTGAGGTGAGATAGGAGAATTGTCCTCTTCTTGCAGTGAGTAGTACTTAATGCACTTAATTTCTTGTAAAGTATGTCGTACACAAACCTGTTTTTCAGGGGTGTTTTTTAGTCCTGCGGGAGTAACTGCTAAATCCAAAAAACAAAGTCCCTAGACTGAAGCACAACCAGAACTACCAAACTGTGACTCAAATGGTGCCCAGGACAACACTTCTAACAATCTTTTAGGTGGAAAAGCAGTATAGAAATTTAAAATATAAATATAAATAAAGAACCTTCAGTGGTAAAGTGGGCAGGAATGGATAGGGAGAGTACCAGCAAATCACTGCAGAGGTCTAGGAAAACATGTCATCAGCAGAAGTTAACAGCTTCATGTTCTAAAATAGCGTTGCGCGAGTTCTGGCAAAAACATGTAAACCACTTTGAACAGTGGTTGCATTATATGTAAAGGCAGTGGGTTGTATTCCCTCCGCTCATGGAAGTCTCTTTGCTCCATTGGAGGCTTCCATGAATGGAAGAGGGAGGGGGGTGATTTCTGCAAATTCCCCCTTTCTCCTGCAGCTCCCCACTCCCATGCCACCAGCTGTTCCAAAGAGCCCCCAAACCCTCTAGAGCAGACCTTTTCTACCAGAGGCACAATGTATGCAGTTACGAAACCCTTTTTTGTTAAAATCTCCAGCATACCCATCATCTTAACATTGGATTAGATCCAGACTAAGGCTAAAATCCTCTACCCACTTATCTGGGACCAGGGGCGTCATTATAAAGGGCCCACCTGGGTACGGGCCCTGCATCTTTTTTTAGCTGTGCCCCGGATCTTTTGAGCTGTCCTAATTGCCTTTTTTTTTTTTTTTTAACATTTTCCCATTGACTTGCATTAGAAAACAAAAATGGCCATAAAATTTTTAGTTTGTATGATAAATACATGAAGTTTGGATGCCAAATTTCATGCAGTTAGGTCCAGTACCTTTTGTGCTTGTCACAGGTAACATTTGCTATTTTCAAGAAAATCTGTCAAAGCAAAGAGCTATTTTTGTGTGTGTGCTTCCACATACATACATGGAAATTGGGGACCTGCCAGCTCCCATAGAGGTGACTGAGCCTGCCCAATTTCAGACAGTTAGGCCTAGTGGCTTTTGTGCTAGCCACAGGTAAACATTTGCTTTTCCCAAGAAAATCTGTCAAAGCAATTTGTGTGTGTGTATGCTTCCACATATGTGCATGGAGTCTGGGGACCTAGCAGGCCCTATGGAGCTGACTGAACCTTCCAAATTTCAGACAGTTAGGTCCAGTGGCTTTTGCGCTAGCCATGCGTAAATTTTCCTTTTCTCAAAGTCTAAAACAAAAAGTAGAAACTGTCAAGTCACCCAGGGGGTTAGAGATCCTAATCAGAAAGTGTTGAAGGTGACCATTAAGAGGTCACTATCCCTAATCTCTGGTGTAGGGTTGTTGTTGTTGTAGTATGAGGTGCAAAAAAACCTCTCTCCCCCTACTTTTCTTTTCTGCTCTTACATGCCCACTGTTGTGAGCTTGCCTGCAATGAAATTTTGAAGAGGGAGAAGGAAGGAAAGAAAGAGCTCCATGTGAAATACTGGTATTTCACACAGCATCTGATTTTACTGCCCCAAACTGGAAACTTTGGATTCTGCAGAAGTTTAGTAGCTTCGGTACAGCAAAGGATCCAATCAGCCTCCACAAACTTCTTTCTCCCTCTCCAGTTTAATTTCTCCTAAATAGCTGTAGAACTCAAATAATCCCCAAGGGAGGGTTAGGACTATGTGGCATCATGATCGAGAAACTGCTGGGGCTTTTAAATAGATTCTACAGTTTTAAAAAAGCTAGAAAAAGCCCTCTGCCACCTCACCTCATAAAGTTCATTTAAGTACGTGCAATCCTTACAAACCCTCCACAGCCTCCTAAATTCCTCTGAAGTACTACCTGTCTGAAAGGCTTAGGGAATTCTCTCTACCCACCCACCCCCGTGCACATTTCCAATCACCATTCTTCTTTTCTTCTTCCCTCCCCTATCCTTTTCTTTCTTTCTCTTCTTTATTCCACCCAGAGCATATCTTGGGGAATTCTTAAAGAGAATTCTCTTCAGTGGGCAAGAGAAGTTCTGAACTGTATTTGACTTTATACAAACAGACAAGAGGGTTGGTTTTTCTCCTTCTCACGCAAGCCTTTGAGAAAAGTGGGTTCACATAGTTGCAGAGAAAAAATCTGGGGCTGTTTTGTCAGTTGCCATCATCCAGCAATAGGAAGGCCTGCAGCTCAGTGGCAGAGCACATGCTTGGCATGCAGAAGGTCCCGGGTTCAACCCCCAGCATCTCCAGGTAGGGCTATGAAAGAATCCTGCCTGAAACCCTGGAGAGCCGCTGCTGCCAGTCAGGGTCAACAATACTGCGCTAGATGGACCCAGGGTCTGACTCAGTACAAGGCAGTTTCCTATGTTCCTCTGAACAGAAAGCTTTAATAAAAACAGGAGTTTTGGGTTTGTTTTTTAAGTGGAGGGGAGATAAATCTTGCTAATTTATGCAATCCTATGTATGCCTACTGAGAACTCCCATTATGTTTAATGAGGCTTACCCTCAGGAAAGTGTGCATAGGAATCCAGCACAAGTCACTTTTGCGGGGAGGTTTGCACCTTGATGTTCTTCATGTTTACTCAGAAATAAGTCCTGAGTTGTGAGCATGGTACTGCAGGCTTAATACAATGCCTACCCAATTCCATCTAATGAATTGACTACCCTTTCAGCTCAGTCCAATGCATGTTTTGTCATTTGTGGGTTTGGGTTTGTTGGGGTTTTTTGCATGAACTCTAGCTTCAGTGGTGAGGGAAAGGCACTTCGTGCATGCTCAGAGTATCCCCATAACTTAGCCCTAGTTTTGAAAACAGACTCATTGGCTGAATCCTGGTGAAGTCTTGGCACAAATGAAGTTATGGGGAGGAAGATACAGTGAGAGCTTGTGCATAACAAGGAGGAGGTAGAGAGGAGTTGCACAACACAAGACATCTGTTTTGATGGAGAGTTGCTGGAGGATGGTAGGATGAGGAGGGATGGTTGCATGAAGGGGAATAGAATTGGTAGGGGGAGAATGTAAGTGCTCAGTGGTGAAAGAAAAACATTCTGCACATGCTCAGAGGCACTCTCTATTTAAGAATATAAGAAGAGCCATGCTGCATCAGAACAAGGTCCATCTAGTCTGGCATTCTGTTCACACAGTGGCCAACCAGATGCCCATAGGAAACCCACAAGCAAGACATGAGTGCAATAGCACCTTCCTACCCATGTTCCCCTGCTGCTAACATTGGTGAAATGTAAATAAATTCTATTCATTCTAAATTAGAATACATGTATATCCTTCAGAAACTTTGCAGGTTTCTTGCCCAGGAGACACCTCTAATGACCTGTGCATTTTCTTACAAATTTACCCAAAAACTATTGGGGAAGGGGTGAATGGAAGGGAAAGCAAATCACTCCCTACCCCAAACTGGAGAACTCCCACATGAACTGCTGCACCTATCCTTCTGAAACTTTGCTGGTTTCTTACTTAGGGACAACTGTAGGCTGTCCGTAATTTTCAGAACAATGGTCCACAAGGAACATAGGGAGGTAAGTATGTCTTCTTTTGGAGACCTCAAAATGTCAAGGCCACCCTTGCACAAAAACCCTTGTGGCTATAATTCTGAATTTGGCAGACATGATCTCCTCTGATGGGGCAATGAATCCTGAAATTTTTATCCAGTTCTTCCAAGGAATAAAAAACGTTATTGGCAGATCCCTTTAAAAGAAAATATAAACCCTGCACCTATTTTTCTGACATTGGGCAGGTATAATCCCCTTCTAGGGGGCTACTATACCCAAAATTATCCAGTTCTGACCAAGAGAAAAAAGTTGTTGTTTTTTCTAATTTCCCATGGTAGTCAACAGGAAGCATAAAGACTCATTTTTCCAAACTTTAACTCAGGTTTGGTGCTGGGCTGAAGTGGTCTGACTACAAGTTGGCCAGCGCAGAAGTGGGATGTTTTCCAAAATGCTGAATTGAGGTCTGAGTTGAAGTGGGGTGGGGGGTCAGTGCACACTTCTTATGTATGTATGTATGTATGTATGTAATCTATACACACATGCAAGCACACTGCATGCACGCACCACACACACATATATATTAGATGTACGCTTAGACGTGTGTGTGTGTGTATGTGCAAATTGGTGTTATGGGCCTGTGCCCCGGATTTTTTAAGACCCTAGCAACGCCCCTGTCCGGGAGTAAGCCCCATGGAACTCAATGGGACTTAGGTCAGAGTAGACAGATATAGGATGGATTTCACTGAATGTTAGTCACACTTAGTTTCTATTGATTTCAACAGGACCTAGGTGCAATTAACTTAATCCAGACCTAACCCATTATTTTTTACTTTCAGTTAATTTTAAAGTTCAAACATTCATTTCAGTGAGATAGGGAAGGACCATAGTGCAGTGGTAGAGCACATGCTTTACATGCAAAAGGCCTCAAACTGAAACCCTGCATCTCCAGGTAACATTGGGAAATACACCTGTCTGAAACTCTACTGCCAGTCAGTGTAGATCAGGGGTTGGCAACCTGGTGTCCTCCAGATGTTTTGGGCTACAACTCCAATAAACCCCAGCCAATGATCAGGGATTCTGAGCACTGTAGTCCAAACATCTGGAGGGCAGCAGGTTGCCTACACTGGTGTACACAATATGGAACTAGATGTATTGAACTATATATGAATTATAAGGTAGTTTCCTATGTTCCTATGATAAAGCATGCATGCCTCCCATCATGGGGAAAAAAATAACGTGCAAACATATTGTTTGTGTGCACAAATATGCATTATTTACCAGATTTCTTCAATCTATATAGATAACAGAAAGTGGAATGCAAACATCCAGATGGCAAGTGCTGCCACTTGGGTGTTGGCTATGTGTGTTCCCAAGGTACAAACACATATGTCACTATATGCAGATGCTTCCCAGTAGTCTAAACTGGCACATAACATGTTCTGGACTGCTGACTTTTGCTAGCCCTTGAAAAAAACCCCCACCCATCTTGACAATGTTAAGACAATCCAAGAAATGGAACTTTCAAATTATCTCCCAAACATTATATAATGTTGTTCTTGCATTTAGAATAGGGTGAGACCAGATGTCTCTCTCTCTCTCTTTTCCTCCTTCAAAGTGGTCTGCATGTTTATCTGGTGCCATTATTTTTAGCTAGGCTCCTGTTTGACATCTGTATGACAAGCAAACATTCAGGAATAGAAGCTTTCCCCATCTTCACATCTATGTGCCAGGAAAAGCTTCACCTGCTGAATTTGTTAGCTATGTGACAGTTGAACATAAAAGCCCTAAGAAAAAATGTTGGCAACTTTGCATGATTTTGAATCATAATCATGTGGTGCTTCATCTTACTGTTCCTTGTATTGCTTTTTATTGTTATTGTAGCTGAAATTGTTTAAAATATGTATTTTAAATAGTTTTATGTAAACTGCTTACAGATATTATATTAAGTGTATATACAGCAAGTATTATTAATACATAAAATAATAAATAAATAAATGAAAACATTGAACTTTTAAAAGTATTTCAGTTATTCTCAGAGGGAAAACAAAGCCAATGATTAGGGCCTCAGTTTGAGAAGCTGCAGTAATGTAAGAATGAAAACCAGGTATTTATCTAATGGACCTTCCTTCCTTCTAGCCTGGGTGTCACCACTAACATCAAAGCAATTCATCAATTCATTCTTCATTTAGGAATTGCAATCTTTCCCATTGGATCTTTGGCAGAGGGGTAAATCCACCAAGTCCATATATTAATAATAAATATTTATATAGTCTTTGGTTGATGTGGACAAACGGCAAGGAGATACTTCAATAGATTTGAGATGGGAGAAAGCAAAGGGATGCCACTTACTCCGCCCATCTGTTCCAGATCAAATGTTAGCAAGCTTTAGGAGTCATATATCATGGTTCTACACATAGTGGCTGTCATCCCCACCCCCCACAGAAACATAAAATAGAAAGCTGAAATTGTGACTTATACCTTTTCGAAACTATTCTGTTTGGAAAAAAATGTAATAAGCTTTCTGTGGCATTTAGATAGCTCCCCTCTCCAGCCCCCACCCCTTGCCTTGCAAGTAGCCTGTTATTGCATTGTTATTAGATGCTTTGTCTTATGATGTATTTTCTGTCTCTAGTATTTTTCTTTGCCCCAGCTGTATGTAATACACAAACTGTGTTTACCTGCCAACTGAAGAAATCCATTGACTTGAACCTGCGTCTTTCTCTAGTTATAATACCAATAAAGACTACATTTTACCTTTTGCAGAGTAAATTTATACCTGTCTTGAATATGGATAGCCACTGTGAATGCTGCAGTTTTTTCTTTGTACTGCACTTTCCACTAAATACATTTGTTTTCAGATGTGATGGAGCTCTAACTCTGAGATTTTAGGCATTAGCACTCTGGAAATACATAGTTCCTCACGCTGCGGTACGTTAGGTCGGTACCTGAGATGCACACATCCCCTCTGGTTATCTCCAGATGAGCTCAGATACTTTACATGCTTGTGAGTTGATATGAGTAAATCAGCAAAGGAGAAGGAAGGGAAAGTATGCATATCTTCTGCCAACAATGGCAGAGATTGTTATTAATGCTGGCAGCTTGTTTTCAAACAGGCTTCTGTTTTTGTTACAGCCACAAAGTTGGAGTTAGGGGAGCCAAAAGCATTGTAGCATGGATAAGGTGCAGGACTGTGTTGGAGAGGAGTCCACAGATAGTGTTTGAACTAATGTGGTGACAGCTGTCCATATGGATACCTATGAGCAATATAAATCTTTTAGTTTATTCAACACTTAAAAAGTCAGTGAATTATTTCTGAGGACCCCGAAGCATGAATACAGTCTCAAGGACTTATTCATGGCATTGTCAAGTTTCCTCGCAGATTTTGTCAGAAGTGAATTAGATGAGCTCTAATATTTCAAGAATTAATCAGCTGATTTAGCCTTACAGAACAATACAAAGCTGTTTTATTATGTTCAGCTACAACCAAGAGTTGTATCCAAGGTACCTCTACTAGGAACAGCACAAGAGGTGGCATAGCTTCACAAGTGGTTGCGTGATCTGCTAGAGGTCGTACAAGTGCGAATGCAACACCCAGAGCAAGCAACACATACAATAATGTAATGAGTTGTGAAAGCACTTGTGCAAGCAGAACAAAGTACTGGATTTGACACTTGTGCAAGAATGAACATGGGGTATCAAAAAGAAGTAGAAGAGGCTAGTGTAATGACACCACAATTCAGAGAAGGTAGGTTTTGGTAAATCTTAGAGATTATCTTTTACCTTGTGCATCTCAGTTAATATAAATAAGAGTGAATTCTTTGCTAACAGTCCTGAAATATCAGTATCAAGAGACAAAGATTACTTGCCTTGCTCCATCAGTCTCTGCACTTGCTCACCTTCAGAAAATGGAGAAAAATTTGTAATTTTAGGCAGCATTACAATATGATGAGGCTTAGATCTCTGTGCTTTTAATCTATTTATTTTTGGTTGTGCTGATTATCTATTGCATGTATTTTAATTATCTATCTATCTATCTATCTATCTATCCATCCATCCATCCATCCAAAGGCCTGTGGGCACTATACACATTTGAGAAAATTTGAAGAATAAAAAGAAAGGTGAAGTCAAACGGCAGTATCCAATCCTGCTGGTGCACCAATGGGACCCACCACTAGTGCAATGGGGAGCTAGAAGTTTGTTTCTGGAACTGGGCAGGTCAGCGGAGCTTGCAGAAGGACGCTCCACTGACCTGTCTCGATCTGGAAACAAGCATTTCCCGAGTTGCTTTTTGAACTGCTAGCTTTGTGTTGCTTGAGTAGTGGATCTCGCTTGCACAACAGATTGAGCAGGAGTGCAGTGGCGGTACTGGACACCGCCCCAAAGAAACAAACCCATCTTCCACCATCTACGTTCTGAGAGAGTTGGAGCAAAGGAAAGATTGACTAGTAGTTCTGCCTCAGTTACTGTTAAGCCCTCTGCCATTTCCAATCTTCTCTGGTTTTCAGCCAGTGGGCGTGGGGAGAGAGGAAATAAGGTGATCCAGCTTAATTGTCCTTGTGTTCTCTGGCCTATTTTTCTTTTCTTTCTTTTAAAGCTGTATTTTAGTTTTATTGGCTTACATTATAGTCTGGGAATGGCCTAGCTAGGTAATATGGCTCTTAACTGAGATTAGGGAACTGTAGGTTTTATGCTGCTAAGGGTGCAATCCTATGCACGTTTGGAAAGAAAAAAGTCCTACAACTCCCAGAATTCCCCAGCCAGCATGGGGAAAAGTAGTGTATGGGATAAGAGCTAACATTTCAAGGTATAAGATAGCCATTAACTTAACACTGGAGTTAGAAATATCTCATATTGTCCATTATATCTTTTCTTTAAACCTCCATGTGAAGTACCTGGGACTGATCTCTGTAAGAAACATTGCAAAGCCTTTGGCTAAAAGCAATAAATATGACTGACTATAAGAAACATTACTGTGAATATGGTGCACTATTGATCTACTTTTATATGAACATTTCCATGTAAATATATATTTTGTCTAAAATTACTTGACAGTACATCTTTAGTGTCCAGGATGCTTAATACAACAACATGTTCAGCCTTCTCACTTCTACTATGCAAGTGTGAAGAAAATGTAATATCTGTGTGACAGTTATTTTCATATCTGTTGGCAGACAGCCAGATCCACTTGAAATGGCCCAGAATGCAATGAGCAAAACCTGCCTTTGGTGTAACACAGATTCAGGGAGGAATTATACCACAACTGTATTTGACTCAATATGACTATCTGATCTGACACTCATTTAATTTTTGCCTAGCTGCTCGTGCAAGTTTTAAACGCAGTTATTTCTCCCTTTCAAGCAGCCCTTATAAAATTATTTTACTACAAGATTAAAATATCATTACAATCTTAGGCTCCTTGTTATGGCAATAGTATATGAGGTGAAGAAATAGAGGCACTGCAAAGGTACAAAGCTTTGCATATCTTGGAAAATAGAAAGACATTATGTACTGGTTGGTCATGGATAGGGTTTTATAGCCATTTCCAAACTACAAAGAAATTAGACTTCTAAATCTGCTTGGATTTATTAACCATGGAAAATTGCTCAGGGTTCAAAGCTGTTATGAGAGATTCTATTGTTGTGCAAGATAACAAGAATATTGGGACATGAAGTTCAAGGGATGGTCAGTGAAACAGACCATTATGGTTTTATAGCAGAGAAGACTCAGCTCCTTTGGAATGAATAGCAGCTACCTGCTCTTCTTGTTTGTAGGGCTAGAAAGGAATGCAAATGTTCAAGCAATTGTGTCACACCCTTTTATGTTTGCAAACAATAATGTGATTGCACCCTCCTGATATGTCAGGCTGAACTACTATGTATATTCTTAACACAGATATTTTTGTAGAGCTCTAGTTAAACTATTTTAAGCTTGAAAGACAAATTTGGGTAGGCAGCCAAAAGCCAAAGTTCCCACATCCAAGAAATGATATATAATAGTAAGCATTTAAAAGAAAGGTTACTGAGACAGATTTTATTAAGTTGAAAAATAGGTGGTGGTGGTGGTTTTAATGAAGAGAAACCCCAAATAATTGAACAGCAGGATGGGTCATACAAGTTTTTAAAAGATCAGAAATGGAAGCTTTCTGAAACAGATTTTTTCATGTTTACATGTATCAAATTGATATCAGAGTTGACGGGACAAAAAACTATCATTAAGTTTCCTTCTAGACAACAGAACCATCTACCTATCGCACACCCTTCAATCAACTTACCCAATCCAGACTAGAGTAAGCCCACACAGACATGTTACTATATTATATAGAAAAGTGGCTATCGAGCAAATAGCTCTAGATGACTCAAACAAATGAATAAGGCCACATGGCATTGCGCATATATATATATATATATATACACACACACACACACACACACACACACACACACACACACACCAGCCCCTGGTCCTGCGCCTTTAACAGCAGCAGCATCTGCAGACTTTAGCAGGGGGGAGTCTACAAGGGAACGGAATGACAAGTGCTTCTGGTATTTGAAATCACTTTTGGTCTGTTCCAGGCACACAAAGCAAAAAATGTGGAGTAAACACTACCTTAACACCTGCTTTTCACAGGTCAACCTGCACTTTAATCCACCTTACTTTGTGATTGGGTGGGTGGAGTCCTCTAGTAGAAGTGAATGTTATCAACCCCATAGATGCTGCTCAGCCAGTGAGACAGGCTTGCTCCCCACCCCTCTCGATGCTCCATTGCTCAGGGAGGGTTAATGGAAGAGATGAGTAATGTTGGATAGTTTACCCTACACCTCTCCCCCGCGCATCCACTGGCTGTGAACCAGCAATATTGAAGTCCACGGACAGACCAACGGGTGGGCAGACAGGAGGCACCTAGGTCCTGCACAGAGGGAAAGGGCTGGAATTGCCTTCCTCTGCTAGCGCTCTGAAGTCATGAGACTGCTGACTTGAACTAAACCTCCTCCTCCTCCCTACAAACACACAGGAAAATCAAACATGCAGGGGATTGATTATTCTGAAGGGGAGGCATGAATGAATCAGTGGCTGCTGTCTGTGAATGGAAAAAGCAAATTGCTGTGTTACGCTGAAGAGGCAAGCCAGTGCAATTCTGTGATTGGGGAGGTTTGTTCCCAGCCCTGTCCATGCTCCCTTGCTGTACTGGCTGCCCTTTCCCCTTCCCTTCTGGGTATTCCTTAGGTGCACGTGTGTTGCGCGACTGCAAAATACTGAGGCTGACTGCCCTCTCTCCTTCCCTTCTGGGTATCCCTTAGTTGTAGGTGTCTTCGCCACTGCAAAGTTGTAGGTGCATTGCAGTAACATGACTGCAAAATACCACAGCTGCAGGTTCCTGCTACTGGCTGCCCTTTCTCCTTCAGCTGTGTGTATTCTTTATCGTCTACTACATATAAATGAGCTACTACACTATTGTGAATGGAACAGTGCTACTTCTATAATGGATGGAAAAAGGAGGCTACTTATTGTGAAAGTAGCCCTACTGCAAATGGGGAAAAAGAGGGAATGGGGAGCGGGGAAGGGGCAACCCCACCCCTTGACCACGTCACTTGCACATCACAGCTAGGTCACAGAGACATGACCTGGAAAAGACCCTGATGCTGGGAAAGACTGAAGGCAAAAGGAGAAGGGGACGGCAGAGGATGAGATGGCTAGATAGCATCACGGATGCAATGAATATGAACTTGAGCATGCTCCGGGAGAGAGCGCAGGACAGGAAGGCCTGGCGTGCTATGGTCCATGGGGTCACGAAGAGTCGGACACGACTGAACGACTGAACAACAACAACATAGACACCCTGCCACGGAACCACTCTGGAGTTGCATTTAAGAAAAACAACTGAGTAAAATGACTTCCTGAAAATGTGCATTTTTCAGGTGGATGCTGCGGGACGGTGGCGGATTGGTGACAATGTCATCTGTTGCAAACTACCCCAATGCACTCTACCACCGCATTAAATGGGCTGTGTAGATTGGCCCATGTGACAGTGCCCATCTCCATGCTGTAAAAATCTTCACATTGTAATGTCTGGAGCCAGGCTGACTTTCCTGGTCAGTTAGTAACCCTAGCCACACCATATAAGAAAGTCAACCCACCTCTCCTCTTCCCCAGGGAAATACCTTCCCAGTGCCAAAGATTGTGATGACAGACAGAGCCTAAGGGAAAGGAGAACCCATCATGGAGTCTTTCCAAGGAAACTACAACTGTACGGCATCAAACACAGTATCAGCAATTGTAACTATTAAGGAAGGGACAGGATCACAAATGGGGGAAAATCCCTTTCTGGTGTACAATGGGAAACAATTAAAGTGCCAATATGGAACATGAATGATTGCCTTTATCATTGTATCCAAGGCTGTCTTAAAGACATTGAGGCCCTTTTCTGTTAAAGAAACACTGTGTCAGATTTTATACTTCTAAAAGAGTTTTTAAGACATCTTGATTTCCATCCTAAATGCGTTAAGAGCTGATTTGTAGACATTAATAGGCCACCACCCACATGTCCCCTATTGTTTCCTATCAAAACCTGGAACTAGCAATAGATGTTAGAATGGTTCCTAGGCAACTACTTCCATGTTCCCCTAATACTCCCGCCGTTCCACGATTAAGCCTCCTGAGATAAGCTAGCACTGCCTTCCCTAATCTGGTACCCTCCAGATGTTTTTGTACTACAACTCCCATCAGCCTCAGCCAGCATGGCCAATGGTTAGGAATGACAGGAGTTGTAGATCAACACATCTGGAGGGCACCAAGTTGGGAAAGGCTGAGCTAGCACGAAGCTAGATGTAGTGCTGAACTGGTGGTAATGGAAGCAAGAGCAATGGTGCCTACCCAGTGCTCTTATTATATATTCAGGGAATTGTTGGGTCAAAAGGGGCCTCCAAGGGCTACTGTTTTATTGTCTGGGAATCTCCAACTTGAGGGCTGTTCAGCACTTGGGACCGTCTGTTGGGAGAGCAAATGGCCCATTACAATCATGCCCAAATCTAGGCTGCCTCTGTTGGTAATCTCCGATATCATTTGGAAATCTATGTAGGCAGTGGTGACATGGTTTGCTAGTAGGCGTCATCCACTAGCAAACTAGTGGGGACAGCTACAGGGTAATCAAGGAAAGAAGGGCAATTCTCAACATTACCAGTAACCCTCAGGAGGTAGCAGTGGATGCTGGGGGCACCTAAGTCAACACCAGGCAAGCATGTGGTTGCTGTCAGTGTTTGGCTAGCTGCCTGGCTGACAGTAAGAGCCTAAGCTAGAGGCAGTTAGCCAGTCAGCAAATGTACACGTGTGTGGTGCTAACTGAGGTGCTCACAGCCTCCACTGGCACCTTCTGAAGGTTACTAGTAAGGCTGGGAATTCTATCCCTTTGACTGCACCACAGTGGTGGCTCAGAGTTCCTCCTGGTGAACTGGTTAATTGGCTATCACTCTGTGTAGGCATGGTATAACCGTACTGAAATCTGTATGAGTTCCCTGCTTCACTGATGCTTATGGCAAAGCCGATTATTCTGAGTATTTTATTTGTCCAGTCCTAGCATGCTCCACATTCCCAATTAAAAAATGAGATTCAGCATGTTTTTCTCCCTTAACTGCATTTCATATAATTGTGTACATTAAGCCCCAAAGGCTCTGCAATAAGAAATAAGATAGAAAATCCAGAACGGAGCAATTGCACCATGCTCACTTTGTTTTGCTTTTTTTAAAGGAGGAGGAAGAGAACTGATGGGGATAGGACCCAGCCTGTGCTCTCTATGGACAGTTTCTTTGTCCTGGTGTAGCTCAATCCATATGGACATAGGATGCACTTTTGTCATGGAAGCATCAGAAGAAGCAGAAAACCAGTGAGGCTTGTCTGGTGCTTACCTTCTTATTATTTTAGTGCTAAGTGAAGACTATTCGTATTTTCAATGTTAATTTTAAATTAAAGTTTTACCTTTGCAGTTCTGATTTTGCTACCTCCTTATTGATGTTCCTATACTTGTAAGTTTGTTTTATTGTACCATCATTGTATTATTGTTTCTATTATGCTATGTACATTTTTTTGAAGGGCAGGATACAAATGTGACAAACAAACATTACTGCAAAGGCATTAATACAGGTGGAATAGTATAATTGGCCATGAATGGTTTTGGTGTCTTGTGTTACAAGTCTAGCTGATCTCACTCCCTCCATTTTATGCATGCTCTATTTCTGATGGTCTTTCTTGTTGAAAAGGAATCTGTAGGTATCAATGAGGGAGCATGTCACCGTGCCACTCCTGGGCTTGGCAATGGGCTTGGCATGCTGTAGCATTCAAACAAGGAGTGGCTATTTCATAAAATAAATACTGAAGGTAGTGGCTGCAGGGTACATGTAGACTGAATATCCTACCTCCTACATTCCTTTCCCTATGCAGTTCTTATATACTATTCAATGATGTTTGATGAAAAAGAATCAAAATCTATACTTATATCAGACAACCACTAAAACTAGAACACAGCAGTGGTTGTATGTAACTTCATTATTTAATGGAAGAAAAGCAGATTATAAACATACAGAGGGTGCAGTTGGTGAAAGGCAGGTGTTTGCAAAGTTTAAGTTTCAGAAAACTGAGACTTCTGTCCTTAGTATTCTTGCTAGGGAGTAAGTCCCACTGAACTAAATGAGACGTTTTAATGAATAAACAGATTTAGGGTTTTGCTGCAAAAGTGGGAAGTGTCACAGAGGTAATGTGAAAAGACAGATGTCATGGCTATTGTGCAGGAACTGTTTAAGCCACTGTCCTTTTTTCTTAATGGTAAGAGGGTGCTAAAAAGTACGTTTGAGCATCTCCTGTACTGTTTGTGCCATGTGTGTATGTGTCCGCATGTTATGTGAATAGTCAGAGGCTGCATTACTATGCACGCTTACTTTGGATTAAACCTCACTTAACTCAGAAGGATTTTTGAGTAAATATGCATCCACTTCAGCTTAAAATCTGAGAGGCTGAGAACACAGATCTGGAAGTAAATTCCATTAGCACCTAGGGGAATTCCAAGTAAAAGTATTTAGGATATGTTTATGAAGTAGTTTAGGGTCAAATATAGGGGCATACAATGGTACCAACCATTGTACAATGGTTGTACAATGGTACACACCCAATTTCCCATGGTATAAAGGCTGGGTGTCAGAGGTTGGCACCCAAAAGGCAGTTCCTGTGGTCCAAATGCTTCAGGGGGACCCACTGGCCACCTCTTTTATAACTGGCACAGAGGGGCTGGGGCCACCACCTTTGGCAGAGGAGCCTCTCGGAGGTTTCAGCCCCCTTGGGTGGGGGTATGCCCCTCCTCTATATAGCAACTCCTCCCCACCTCTTCCCCCTTCCCGGCCCTAAGTAGGCAACCCAGCGGCAGGTCAAAGGAGCAGCCACCTCCGCTCACTCGCCTGGCCTGCCTCCCCCCGCTGGTTAGTGATGGGGACCGGGCCCAGACCGGGCAGGCGAGCAGAAGTGGCTGTTCCTCAGGCGGGCAAGCAGGCAAATGACAGTGGCAAGGGGCAGCCGCTCTCTTCGCGGGGGATTGGGCGCTGCTGCTTGCAGCCACCTTGAGCGCTTAGGTGCCTGCTCGGCAGAGCCACCGTTGAAAGCAGCTGCAAGGACCCGCTGCTGCCTCTCTACGCCGGGCTTGTCCCTGTGGGCGGCACGGCGGGCCCGTTCCCAGAGAGCGAGAGAGGCCGCTCGGTGCTGAAGACAGCTGCAAATAGTAGCCACGGCCGCCGCCGGCGTCCGCTGCCGTGCCCTCTTTCCCTGGGCGGAGACCATGGAGTCCACGGGGCGGGGAGAGAGGAGAACGGAGCAGCGCCAAGGGCAAGGGGCCGGCCCTGCCTGGCACAATGGTAAACATGCCAGCCAGGCAGGAAGCACTTACTTAGAGTAAAACTGTTTAGGATTGGGGCATGACTCGGCTGCAGCGCAGGCCGCGCCTGTCAACTGCGTGATGCGTCGCTGCTGCTCGTGAAGTTCTACGCAAGTCTTGCCGCAACCCCTTCCCTGTCCCCGAAAGTTCTTTTTCTCTGGCGTCACTCCACCTGGCCCCGCCCCCTGGAATGTCGGGCGGGGCCTAGGACAACGGCGGGGGGAAAGAGGTGTGTCCGACTGGAGGAGGGGGCGTGTCCCTGCCGTCGCGTTGAGGGCGCCAGTTGGGAAGCTGTCGCGGCCGGTGGTGGCTGAAGAGGGGAAGGAGGAGGAGGAGGCGGAGGTGCGCGCGCGCGCGCGGGGGGGGAGGCGGTTGGTTTGTCGGCCGTGAGGGAAGCGCGGCGGCGGCGGGACAGGGCAGCGCGCGCGCGAAGGGGCGCCCATGGTGTGGCCTCATGTCTAAGACGCTGCGGAGGAAGCGCCACTGGCTGAGCAAGGTGCAGGAGTGCGCCGTGTCCTGGGGGGGCGGCTCCGGCCCGGACCCCGACCTCCTGCGGGGCGGCGCCGAGCGAGGAGAGTTCCCCTACCTTGGGGCCCGCCTTCCGACGCTGGCCGAGTCCGGCGGTGGGGCTGGCTCAGTCTTGCTCTCGGGGAAGCCCCCCGTTCCCGGGGACGTGCTGCTGGAGGTGAACGGCACCCCGGTGAGCGGCCTCACTCACCGCGACACCCTGGCCGTCATCCGCCACTTCAGGGAGCCGGTGCGCCTCAAGACTGTGCGGCCAGGTCAGTCTGTCCGAGCAAATGTCCGTCGGGCGCTGGGGGAGAGACGCTTCCTTTTCTTTCCTGCCCCCTTGCCTTCTCTGCGAGAGGGGGAGGGAGAGCCTGCCCCCGAAGTCACCGTCCTCGACTCCACCCAGGCTCACCTGCCCCTCGTCAAGCACCCCCACCCCGTCTTGGGTCCTTTCCAGGTCTCCATTATAAGGTTCACCTTTGCTAACTAACCCTTTCATCTTCCAGCCAACCTATTCTCTTTCTTTCGCTCCCTCCCTCAACACTGTTCTTGTCACCCATAAACACCTACTCTCGGCAGTGCGTTTCCCCCACCGACCTTTTCTGGCCAGATGTTTTTTCTGTCTTCACTCATCTTTCTTCTGCTTATTTTTCCTTCGGGTCTAGCTTTACGAATCCCACTAGTCTCTCCATCTTAAGATGAAGCTATCTTTTTGTCATATCTCCTATCCTTTAGGGCACACATCACCCTACCTGTGCCACCCTACTTCATTCAGCACTTCCTGAAGCACTTCTCTCTACCCAATTTTCCTAGGTGCTTTTGGCCTTCCTGTATCATATTCATTCTTTGGCCTCCATACAGCTGCCTCCCATCTCTGGTTTTCTACGAAGGCAAACCTGACCCTGCTGTGTCTCTCGCATCGTGCCCCCCCCCCCAATCTGCTAAATCCTTTCCCTTTCCTGAACAGATCTGGCCCTTCCTGTTAACTCCACTATCCATCTTCCACTCCAGTGCTACTATCATTACTTAAACCCCTTCACGTATAAGATCTTTTTAAGCTGGAGAAGGTCTAGCAGGCTTTGTGGTAGCAAAGGACCTTAGCTGGGTTTGTATGCCATTTGTTCCAGTAAGGTCTGTTGCTTTGCATAATTTTAGACATGGTAGTCATCCTGGTAGTTTCAAAGTGGCTGGCTTTCTCTACGGTGGGTTAATCGTCTTTTGGAATTAGCTATATTGCTAAAACCCAGTGTAAATATTTGACATTGGTGATAGTTTCTCGTAATCTTGGTGTGGAATTTTCATTTGCTACCCTGTCAGTTTATATGGGGAAAGAAATCACTACAGCTATTTTGAGTATCACATATTCTTAGGTTTGCTATAATGTATGATTCTTACATTTTTGTGTTTGTTTGCCATTAATTCTAGGACAGAAGCTTTTAGTTGCCTGTATTTTGGGGGGAGGGGAGCTATTGTAATTGTACTTCATGCTTGAGCAAACAGGTTCTCGCATGTTGTATCAGTGGTGTAGACCCTGCAGCTCTTTTCAGTAGAACAGATTCATGTTATACTGCTCCTAGCCTTACATTTGAGTTCTAGCATTTTTGAACTGATTTTCATCTGTGAGGGTAATAACTTACTTGTGATTAACCTTCTGTTTCAGTGTTCCCTGTGGCTTTCATAATCCAGTGATTTCTCTGCAAAGCTAGTTGTTTGTATATGCTGTGAGAGTGAAGTTTATAGAGCACTGAGGTTTACTGAAAGCTAATGTTACTCTTGGGTAGGATTAGTGAATGAGCATTATTAAAAGCTATCATTTAGGCCAGTTGCCTGCTTGTTATTGAGGGTTCCCTATTTCTTTGTTTAAAATTAGCATTTCTACATGGCAGGAGCATGAACAGCAGAGGGAGGCCGGAATGGTGATCTTCCTTTTCTAACGGTGATCTTCCTTTTCTTTGGGCAGTTGACTGAAAGGAGTGATTGACTTCAGTAATAAGACACAAACTGGCATACCTGTTAAAACACTTCAGTATTGGCAAGCGAAGCTTTGCTCTAGGTGCCAGAATTTAGCAGACTGGTTTTACAACAGCTTTTTAGCATGGATTTTCTGTATTTTCAGCAGTGTGACTTTGTCTTAAAATTCTTCCTGCCATTTGGAGAGTATGGGGTCACGAAGAGTCGGACACGACTTAACGACTGAACAACAACCTGGTTGTATTCAAATTATGTGATACAAGCAATTTCAGTTCATATAAACATTTGCTACTGCATAAAAAATGATATATTGGCCCAAAGAACAAAACACACTAAACATAGTTTTTGATCTGAGCAACCAAGATGATTTTCCTGTACTTCTGGTATTGTAAAATATGCTCTGTATTGTAGTATTCTAAAATAGACCTTGATCTCTTTATGTTTTGTAATTGTTCACACTTTTTATAACTGTAGCAAACCTTGTTATGCCTAACATACTTTATTGTGGAATTAGAAGAACCTTAGACTATCTAAAATAAGAACTTGTATTGTCTACGTGAAGTATTGCATGAATATAAGTGTCTCTAGGGCAACAAGATAATTCTCTATTTTGTTTAATTTTGAATGTTTTATACTGAATTTAATGTGCAACTTCTGTATTTCTTTCATTTGAGACTTATACAGGAAATGGGATTTTTCACTTAACAAATTTGACAATGGCTTATGAAATTAAGTATTCTGCTTTTTTGTCTGTGTTTGTAAGTCTTCAGATTGACCTGGCAAAATATGTACAATAGTGTAAGGTTAACCTTGAAGTAAGGTGGCTTGTAGTCCTGAAAAGAATCACCACAACAGTATATGTATAATACATAATCAAAGATACATAATCAGTAGGTAAACTGATCATGAAATTGAGAGTGTAGTGTTCAGTAGAAGAGAACAGAAAGAAAAACTTTCCAGTGGTCTACCTAAGCCTTTTTTCTAATGTGTACGTATTGTGAAAAATTTAGCTTTTAAAGTAAAAGTTAATTGTCATATAGTAGAAATGACTCAAACAGACATTTTGGCTTTAAATACCAGAACAGTCTTACATAAGAACCTGTTGGGTCAGACCAAAGCTCATCTAGTCCAACATCCTGTTCCCCACAATAGCAAACCGGAGCCCATGGGAAGCCCACAAGCAGGGCACAAGTGCAGTGGCCCTCTCTTGCTGCTGTTCCTCAGCACGGTATTCAGAGGTATAGTGCTTCTGATCCCAGAGGTAGTATATAGCTATCATGCGTAGTAGGTATTGTTAGCCTTATCCTCCATGAATTTGGCTAATCTCCTTTTAAAGCTGGCTTAGGGAGCAATCCTAAGGCCACTAGTCAGCAGCTAAACAGCCAAACGATATCTGGTTTTCCGGGAACCGACCTCAGTGTGGAACAGCCCCATGCTCCGCGCTCCGAACTAGGTGTTCCAGGGCCAGGAAGGCGGAAATGCTGGTATGACACATCCTACGTGTCATCCGGCAGCCTCCACCCCCGTTCTGCCTTCCCGCGGCTAGACAGCCGAAATTGACTGTCTATCCGCAAATGCAGGGCAGGAGAAGCGCAGAGGGAACAATCCCCTCCATGCCTCTCCTGCCCTGCATTGGATAGGCGGTCGCCTCCGAGTTCAGAGGTGGCCGCCTATCCCCATAGGATTGTGCCATGAAATTGGTAGCCATCACTACATTTTGTGGAAATGAATTCCATAGTTTAACTATGCAGTGTGTAACTCAGTCCTTCCTTTGTCATGAATTTTCCACCATTCAGCTTCATTGGATGACCCCCCTCCACCCCAGTTCTAGTATTACAAAAGAGGCAGAAGAACCCTCTGACCACTTTCTATACACCATGCAGAGTTTTATGCATCTTTATTTACCCTCTTTCTTGGTCTTTTTCTAAATGAAAAGCCCCTAAATGAAATATATTTCCTTATAGGGAAGTTGCTCCAGGCCCCTGATCATTTTGGATACCGTTCACCTTTCGTAGGTCTAAAATTTATTTTTGAGGTGCAGCAGCCAGAACTGTGCACATGATTCTAAGTGTGGTTGCACCATAGTATTTTTTTTTATAAAGGCATTACAATATTGACAATTTTGTTTTTGATCCCTTTCCTAACAATCCCCAACATGGAATTTGCCTTTTCCCCCCCAGCTCCTTCACACTGGATCAATATTTTCATTGAGTTATCCATTACAACCTCAAGAATCCTTTCCTGGTTAGTTTCTGCCAGTTGAGTCCCCATCAGTGTATATGTGAAGTTAGGATGTTTTGCCCCAATGTTTATAACTTTACACTTGCTTACATTGAACTGCATTTGCCATTTCACTGCTTGTTCTCCCATTCTGGAGAGAACCTTCTGGAGCTTTTCACAATCCCTTTTTGTTTTCACCACACTGAATAATTTGGTGTCGGCTACAAACTTGGTCATGTCACTTCTCACCCCTAACTCCAAATTATTTATAACATTAAAAGCACAGGTCCCTTATGGAATGCTGTCTGGATATAAATTTTTAAAAACAGAGGTCCCCCAATACAGATCCTTGGGAGACCTGACTTCTTGCAACACTCCAGTGTGAGAACTGTCCAGTTATTCCTACTCTCCTCCTTGTGTTCTTTAACCAGTTACTGATCCATAAGAGACTGTTTTCTTGTCCCATGGGTGCCTATGTTTGCTTGAGGGCCTTTGGTGAGGAACTTTGTCAAAAGCTTTTAAAAGTCCAAGTACACCCCTGCTTGTTGACACTTGAAATAACTCTAACATGTTAGTGAAGCAGGTTTTATCTTTGCTGAAACCATGTTAATTCTTCTTCAGCAGCATGTGTTCTTCTCTATACTTGGTAATTTTAACTTTAATGATTTTTATGCATTTTTCAGGAACAGACATTAAGGGTATAATCCCATGTTTAGACCGAAGAAAGTCCTACAACTCCTTGTCAGTATGGTTGGCTGGGGCATGCTGAGAGTTGTGGGACTTTTTTCTGTCTAAATAGGCATAGGATTGTGCTCTAAGCTGTTGCCTGTAATTTCCTGGATCCCCCCAGATGCCATTTTAAAAATTAGTCTTACATTGGACACTTTCCATCCTCGGATTTGTATGCTGATCTTTGGGAGAAGTTACATATTTTTGTTAGAAGACCAGCAATTTCACATTTCAGTTCTTTAAGAACTTGGATGGGTACCATCTGGACCTGATAATTGTTTTCAGTTTGTTGATAAGGCCTTATTCCCTTCAGTTCTTTAGACCCTTTCTAGAAATGTCAGTTCAGGCATAAGTATCTGCACCCTATTGTTTGCAGTGAAGACAGATGTAAAGAATTTGTTCAGCTTCTGTGAAATCTCCTTAACATCCTTTTAGTACACTGTCCAACAGTCCAGTCACTTCCCTAGTGGCTTTCTTACTTCTAATGTGTTTACACTGTTATTGCTGGTCTTAATGTTATTAGCAATATGCTCGTTAAATTCTGCCCCCACTCCCAATTCCTTATTGTCTGCTTGCATTTCTTTTGCTTAATGTCAATAATACCCATTGCTACCATGAAGTGGAGTAAACATTAGTTATGAAATTATCTTTGTACGTAGCTTGGAACTAGTGCGAATGACTGCAGTGACTCATAAGAACATCTTGAATTTCTGTCAACTTCATTTTTCTAATGGAAGTCTCATCTTGCTGCAGTGGTGTTAATTTGTATATATAGAAGATATCGAATAATTGCATTAATTATTTAGCCTCCTCACCAGTATGAATTTCAAATGTCAAGTTATTGCTAAGCACTGCTACTTGCAATCATACAGGCTAATGATTTACAATTGTAAATTTGAAGCTAATTATAGCTTCTCTGGTACAGCACAATATGAATATTAAGCAGAGAATTTTGACAATCTTAAATTATTATGATACATCTCAATTTTGGTAAAATGTGCCTCTCATATGCTTTTAATTTATATATGATGTCCAGTTCTATTATATACTAACATGTATTCATTTACCTTGGAAATAAGAGGAAACTAGCTTCAGCGTTTAATTCTTCACCTTCAAAAGAAGATGTTCTTACTGGAGTGTAGGAATTTGAATCTGCTTTTATTATCTATATGTAATTTCCTGTTTAAACTGGATGGCTGCATATTGGAGTGTTAATTAGGCTGCAGATATTAGTCTTAACTGCCTTTTGTGTTCTAAGAAAGAATGGTTCTAAAAAATTTCTAGTACTTAATTGACAATTACAGTTGCTTTCCATCACATTAGAAAAGAACGCGGTCCATCTGAACTGAGAAATAAAACAGTTTTATAGTTTGACTATAAAGGGTGAAGCTCTTCTACTTGCCAAATTATTTTTTGGCCTCTTTGCTTGCTTTTGTGGAAATGCGTGAAATTTCAGCAAATGAGGTGTAGTAGATACAGTGTTACTGTACCCCTACTCTTCCAGTGGCTGCTTGGGACATAGAAATACATTTTGATAAATAACCAGTTTCACAGGATTGCAAGGGTAAAAAGTGGCAATGGGCTGGATGCTAAGTCTCACTTTATTCTCATTGAAATCAGTGGGATTTAATTTAGACATGACTTACGTGTCCATTGGTTTCAGTGGGACTAAAGCAGAAGTGAGGGACATGTGGTACTTCAGTTGTTGTTGATTCCCAACCCTCATCAGCTCCAGCTAGTACAGCAAATGGTGAGGGATTATGGGAGCTGTAGTACAACTTCTGGAGGGTCACTGGTTCCCCACCCCTGGACTACAGCATGACTGACATGGGGTGCAATCCTATTGGGATTCCTGTCAGCCCCTGAACTCTATGTAGAGCAGGAGCAGTGCAGAAACAATCTTTGCCTCCATGCTCTGCGTTTTAGCTAGACAGGCATTTTCACCCATCTGGCTGGGGTGTCAGGGAGAGGGAGGGATGGAGGCTGGAGATAGTTCGTATCCCCACTTCCCCAGTCCCCTCTCCCTGCATTCACCAACACCCCCCTTCTCTCCTCTCTAAGCTCGCATTTGCAAGCTCATAGAGCCACTGCAGTTCTCCCTGCACCAGCTGTGGGGTGGGGGAGCTCAGGCTCCTGGGTCTGACATCGGAGCACTGCCTCTGGAATCTAAGATGTCATATGTCCCCCCAGTCACTGTCTAGGGACCATAGGATTGTTCTCTTAGTCCAAGCCATTGGCTTGGCTTGGGTTACAATATAAATCTGAAGTAGTGAGGGGCAGAAATCTAAATGAATGAACTTATTTGACATAAAGGATGCACTGTAAATGCATCCACTTGTATGGACGTTTATAGATGGCTGACTAGATGTGCTGGTGGCAGACTAGATGTGCTGGTGGCAGATCAATATATTTAAACCACCTGTCTTACAAGAAAATGAGGTGGGGAATCTGTTTTCAACAGAAAAATGGGAGTCTGCTGAACCTTCCCACTGGGTAGGTTTACCCCCCCCCCCTAGTTTCTGTAGATGTATTGGGATACAAAGAGATGTAAGCTGTTGGTGGGGGAGGGGTCCATACTCTTCACCCACACTCTCATTTTGCTGTTTAAAAGTAGATGTCCACCCTCTTTCCACATGATTGGGGCAGTTCTATGTTTCAAATATGAGACAAAATATGAGACAATCACACTACAGTGTTGAAGACACTCATATTCAGACCTTATAGTTTCACCATGCTCATTCTGCTACTATAGAATTAATGCCAAAATGAGTACTATTTTGAAACACTGATAAGCATATTGAATGAAATCTGCACTATCCATAAATTAAAAATATCTTCATTTTTTGTCATGTGGAATTCCGTGTCCCAAATATTTCACTGAAGCTTGCTTTAAATGTTAATTGATCCTAAAGTTGAACTTCACATAACAATGATTTTGAAAAGTTTACTGCTTTTAATTTATTCCTAGGTGAAAGTAATTTTCTGCTTCTCTAGCTCATCTGTACTACCTTAATATAATATCCCATCACAACATTTTTATGTTTCCTTAATCTTGCACTACTTGCTTTTCCTTCCAGTGGTCTGCCTAACATACAATGTAGCACTTTCCTGTTAAACTCAATCTATTCCTCTGGAAACCTATGCTGGCTTGCCTCAGTATGTTTTGTATTAAAGACCTTTTACACTGTTTCTGATATTTTTAGATTTTTATCATTTGCAATTGGCTGCGTTATTTATTTATTTATAACATTTGTATCCCGCCCTATATCATTAAGATCTCAGAGCAGCATACAGATAAAATCAATTTTAAGACTATAAAACAATACATTATTTAAACAGCTAAAAACATATTAAACCATTAAACAAGCTAAGACCAATTAAAATCTAAAACAATAAAACAGTTAAGACAATGTGCAACTTTAAGCCAACTCAGAGGCTTTGGTAAAAAGCCATGTTTTAACTTGGCGCTGAAATGAAACCAATGTACATGCCAATTGGGCCTCCAAGGGGAGGGCATTCCACAACCGGGGTGCCACAGCAGAGATAGTAAATGCACAATGCCATGCTATTTGTTTGGTACCCGCTATCTATGTCACACTATTGCACAGTTGAGAGGAATTGTACTTGCATTTTGACTGTGGAGTTGACTGGGGCTTTGTATTCCTATGTGCTGCAAGAGTTGTGATTCCCATACAAAGAAATAATAGTAGTTCTTGCCGCACAATAAGTTTTTCAAGACTTGCTGTTCTGAGATACTGTAGAGCAGTGGAATTCATTCCTTCTACCCTCAGTTAACTCCTTTCATGTTGAGTCATCTCCCATGGAACCCTTGCACACTGATGAGATGGGGAGGGGAGGAGACTTATTTCTAGAATGCACATTTATCTTACTCAGTGTTCTAGTTAGGTTATTGTACCATTACCCTGCATAAAGAGTGTGTACTAAATGCATCCCCTTTACTTGGGAAGATGGCAGTGGTGGACAAGTTGTGTTCCTGGTTTGCTAGGATTTGGGGGGACATAAGTAAACAGTTTCCCTAGATTGTGCAAGTTGTTAAACCCGGTATAGTACCTGTCTTGTACTGACATATGTGTCTCAGATGTTTGTGTAAAATATATATTTGTGGCTTTTTACTGGCACCATTGTTACCATGACCAACTTGTATGTTTGTACAGTTTTGAACTGGGTTTAGTTTTCACATGGAATGCCATGTTTATGTGAGTATGACCTCATGAAGTTGGCAACTTGGTATTAAAGACTGTGCATTTAACTGAATACAATAATAAATGCACATACAGTGATTATATCTAATGTTAATGCTAGTAGAAAAATTGCAAGAGTTGGTGTTGCGCTAGTAGTTGCGGAACAACCACTCCTATATACCGGTGTAGGAAACCTGACACCCTTCAGATGTTATGGACTACAACTCCCATCAGCCCCAGCCAACATGGTCAGGTATTATGAGAATCTAAAACTTCTAGATGGCACCAGGTCACCTACCCTACTATACATACTTACCTGGACTTATTCCTGAGTAGAGACATATAGGATTGCAGTGGTATACTTTATTCCCCCCCCAGTCTTTTTAGGCACTAATTCTCCCCCCCCCCCCAGGGTGCTGCTGCTTTTTCTGAACTGGTCACATTGGTTATTCCACTCTGTCAAGGATCATGTAGTAAACAGGATATTGCAGTGCTATGTAGACAATCTGATATAGATGCCTGACATCATAGACATAGTGAGGGCATTTTAATTATTAAGAAAAAGTTTTCACAAGTAGTGTCAAAATAATTTAAACGGAGGGTATGGACTGAATCACAATGTTTGTAAAATATTCTGTGTAGTTTGAGATCATCCCCATTCTGTGTTCATTTGTTCTTTCTTCAAAAATGTTTACCCTGCTATTCTTTTTAAAACGTTTAACTCAAAGTGGCGTACAAAAAAGTTCATAAAATATATAAAACACATTTATTTGGATCCTGACTGAGTCGTTCTTAGAGTAGATCCATTGAAATGAATGAGACTTAATATCCCGCAAAGGTATTGTCTGGCTGGCCTTTTTAAAAGACTGTTTTAATTATTGGGAATAAGTCACTGATAAAAGAATTCTCCTGTATTTGCAATAGTGTGTGTGATGTGTTATGGCCGAACTACTGCTGTGCCACAAAATTCAATGTACCTACTACCTAGCCTCTTAGTAATGAAGATGCATCAGCTTTGCAAATACATGGTAGTATTATGTGAACTGGGGAGGGGAAGCAGCATCATTTGGGCTCTTGCTGAGGTGAGAAGTGGCAACAAGGGTTGAGACATTCTCTGAAATGATGGCTGAGGTGAGGCATATTGAATGTGAGGGAGAACTTGAAGCAGCAAAAGCTGTAAGCCATGTGAAGGTCTTAAGGCAGTTTAAGCTTAAAAATGTTCTCCCTACGATATGCTCTCTGATGCAATACATCTGTGAAAGATTGTGATATTTCCTTGTCTTCTCGCACCCTCTGTTATTAGGAGGGATCATTGCTCTCTCCTAAGCACCAATATGAGTTTGTAGATTCATCCAGTGTTGCATATTGCAGCCAGTGTACAGGGAAGTGTGATTTGTAGTAGGAAGAGGTTAAGCACTGCTCTCTGTTACCCTTCCTACATTGCTTCTGTTATGCATCTGTATGTAATATGTAGTGTGGGCCTTAGAACATCTGTATTGTCCTTTAAGGATTGTCCAAATAAGGCCTGTGCATGCGGTAGGATGAGGCGGTACAATTCTGAGGTGGTACAAGGCGTGTATAACCACTTCAGGCTGCATGTGCAGGGTGCATTTCTCAATATTCTTTTGCATAAAAATGAACACCTCTTGGGAAGCCTGTTCATTTTTGTGCTAGGGTTTTATTTGCACTAAGCGTTTTATGTAGGGGAGGACACAAAGTACTTATCCACCTGAAGTGGATCCATTCTACCACTTCAGGACTCTGCCACCAAACTTGTGTGTAGACCAGGCATGGCACACAACCCTTTGTGGGGGTTTTTTGTGGTATTTCTAGTCTTTTTATTCTAGGTATCTATGTAGTTACAAGTTGAAGGTGATATGCAGTGTGTTGTGTGCCCACAGTTAAGGTAGAGAACTGGATATATTGGACACCATCCAAAGCCCCGCAATCTTGAATTTTCAAGTGAGCAATCTTATCTGTTGGTGTTCAAATAACTTTTCTTTAGACTATTTTGACTGTTTAATTTTAAAGTACCTTTTCAAATGCTACATAAAGATCCATTGAGTGTTCTCCTTACCGCGTATGGTCTGCAGTTGTACAACAGGAACACCCAGGGAGGCATTCTCAGTGCCTAGGGTGAAGGATGACCTGGATTCCATCTCACCCTTTCTGGTCATACTACTGTGCTATTCAAGTTTCTTTTAATAATCAAAAACGGGGTCTGCAACAAAAAAACGCAGGGTGAAGTGCTGCTGTTCAAGGTTCCAGCCATGCCATTTTCCAGCATATTGTTTTCCTATGCCATCAGTCAGTTAGCATTCTATGGCCATTTAGCATGCTCAGTCCTCATTGGGCTGTTTTTCGTGCCCCTCCCCACATTAGTTTTTTTCCCTGAAGATTTTTTTTTTTTTACTTCTGCAAACCTTGGGTTCTCCCAAACTTGTTGATACCTCCCTGGACTTTGGCTACATAAGGCTCCACACGCAGAATGTGTTTGCTATTGGTAAACTCATTATCTAAGTATGGATCCTTATATAGCCAAAATGGCACCATCGACACACCATCGACACACAAGAGGGAAGTATCAGCAGGCTCAAGAGAACCCAAGGTTTGCAGAGGATTACTATGATGTATTTGGTCTGTTTATACTCTTGAATTTAGCACTTACAGTATGGTCTAGTTGACAAGCTATAAAATGTACAGTGTAACTAGTCAGTTGCTGACCCAACAATTATGGTTCTAGTTGGAGGCCTGTCTAGAATCATAGAATAGTAGGGTTGGAAGGGGCCTACAAGGCCATCGAGTCCAACCCCCTGCTCAGTGCAGGAATCCAAGTCAGAGCATCCCTGACAGATGGCTGTCCAGCCTCGTCTTGAATGCCTCTAGTGTGGGAGAGCCCACCACCTCCCTAGGTAATTGGTTCCATTGTCGTATTGCTCTAACAGTCAGGAAGTTTTTCCTGATGTTCAGCCAGAATCTGGCTTCCTGTAACTTGAGCCCATTATTCCGTGTCCTGCACTCTGGGATGATCGAGAAGAGATCCTGGCCTTCCTCTCTGTGACAACCTTTCAAGTACTTGAAGAGCGCTGTCATATCTCCCCTCAGTCTTCTCTTCTCAAGGCTAAACATGCCCAGTTCTTTCAGGCTCTCTTCATAGGGCTTTGTTTCCAGTCCCCTGATCATCTCTGTTGCCCTCCTCTGAACCCTCTCCAGTTTGTCTGTATCCTTCTTAAAGTGTGGTGCCCAGAACTGGACACAGTACTCCAGATGAGGCCTCACCAGTGCTGAGTAGAGGGGAACTACTGCTTCCGAGGATTTGAAAGCTACGCTTCTATTAATGCAGCCCAAAAGAGCATTTGCCTTTTTTGCAGCCACATCACATTGTTGGCTCATTTTCAGCTTGTGATCGACAACAATTTCAAGATCCTTCTCGCTTGTAGTGTTGTTGAGCCATGTATCCCCCATCTTGTAACTAGTTTGCGTTTGGTTTCTTTTTCCTAGGTGCAGAACTTGGCATTTATCCCTATTAAATGTCATTCTGTTGTTTTCTGCCCAGCGCTCCAGTCTATCCAGATCAATTTGAATTTTGTTTCTGTCTTCCAAAGTATTAGCTATCCCGCCCAATTTTGTGTCATCTGCAAATGTGATCAGCATTCCCTGCACCTCCTCCTCCAAGTCATTAATACAAATGTTGAAGAGCACTGGGCCCAGGACTGAGCCCTGCAGTACCCCACTCGTTACCTCTCCCCAGTTTGAGACGGTCCCATTGATAAGCACTCTTTGAGTCCCATTCTGTAGCCAACTGTGGATCCACCGGATCGTTGTTTCATCTAGCCCACTTTGAGCTAGTTTGCTCATCAGGATATCATGGGGCACTTTGTCGAAAGCTTTGCTGAAGTTGAGGTATATGATGTCTACAAGGGAGGTGACTTGATCAAAAAATGAGATCAGATTTGTCTGGCAGGACTTGTTTTTGACAAATCCGTGTTGGCTTCGAGTAATCACGGCATTATTTTCAAGGTGCTTCCAGATGGATTCCTTTATCATCTGCTCCAGAATTTTCCCAGGGATTGATGTCAGACTGACTGGTCTGTAGTTCCCAGGTTCCTCCTTTTTGCCCTTTTTGAAGATAGGGACAACATTTGCCCTCCTCCAGTCATCTGGCACTTCGCCCGTCCTCCATGATTTCTCAGAGAATAGACAGCGATTCTGAGATTTCTTCTGCCAGTTCCTTTATTACTCTAGGATGCAGTTCATCTGGCCCTGGAGATTTGAACTCATTCAAAATAATTAGGTGTTCCTTGACCATATGCCTATTGATCTCAAGCTGTAATCCTGCCCCTTCAGCCTGTACTTTGCCTTTGCCAGGGGGGTCATAGACCCTCTTTTGGGAGGAGACTGAGCCAAAGTA
Organism: Heloderma suspectum; assembly: GCF_057233095.1. Taxonomy (NCBI): domain Eukaryota; kingdom Metazoa; phylum Chordata; class Lepidosauria; order Squamata; family Helodermatidae; genus Heloderma; species Heloderma suspectum. The sequence continues at coordinate 260,777,846 of NC_139461.1, forward strand.
GGAATTGAGCACCTCTGCCTTTTCTTTGTCATCTGTTATCGTTTTGCCATCCTTATTTAATAGCTGAACCACCATTTCTTTCCTCTGCTTTTTACTATGCACGTAGCTGAAGAAAGCCTTTTTGTTGTTTTTAGCATCCCTCGCTAACCTCAGCTCGTTCTCAGCTTTAGCCTTCCTGACGCCATCCCTGCAATTCTGTGCTACCTGCCTGTACTCTTCCTTTGTTACTTGGCCTTCTTTCCACTTCTTATATGTGTCCTTTTTTGTTTTCAGGTCATCCCTAAGCTTTTTGTAAAGCCACATTGGCTTCTTCTGTTGTCTTCCACCTTTTCTTCTTGTTGGAATTGTTTGTGATTGTGCCTTAAGAATTTCCTTTTTTAAAAGCTCTCACCCATCTTGGACTCCTTTTCTCGTTAGAGTTGCTTGCCATGGGACCTTACTGATCATTGTTCTGAGTTTATTAAAATCAGCTTTCCTAAAATCCAGGGTACACGTTTAACTACACTCGGCCTTTGCTTCCCTTAGAACCAAGAACTCAAGTGCAACATGGTCGCTTTCCCCCAGAGTTCCCGTAACTGCTACTTTATCCACTAAGTCATCTCTGTTGGTTAGGATCAAGTCAAGGATAGCCGATCCTCTAGTTCCTTCCTCTACTTTCTGTAGGAGGAAGTTATCCGCCACACAAGTCAGGAATTTCCTGGAGGGGCCATGTTTTGCAGAATTTGTCTCCCAACAAATATCGGGGAAATTGAAGTCCCCCATTACTACTACATCATGCTTCCTTAAAACATTGGCTATTTGCTTTTCAAAAGTTTCATCCTCGTCTTCTCCTTGGTTGGGTGGCCGGTAGTAGACTCCGACCACCAGGTTCCTTTTATTCTTTGCTCCATTTATTTTGATCCAGATGCTCTCGATGGGGCTACCAAGCTCCTCCTCCTGTATTTCTGTGCAGAGATATGTATTTTTCACATACAGTGCAACCCCACCTCCCTTTCTGTTCTTCCTGTTCTTTTTGAAGAAGTTATATCCTTCAATTGCTGTATTCCAGTCATGAGAGTCATCCCACCAAGTCTCAGTTATACCTATCAAGTCATAATTTTCCTCCTGTATTAAGAGTTCAAGTTCGTTCTGTTTGTTTCCCATACTCCGGGCATTAGTATATAGACATCGAAGACCATGTGCTTCATAGTCTGGCTTTCTTCCTACATGTGTCTGAAGACTATTATTGGGCGCTATCAGAGCTGTTCTCTCCGTTGCAGTGCATGCGCCTACGTCCACTGTTACCCCCAATGTTACATCTCCCTTCCCCGTAGGATTCAGTTTAAAGCCCTCCTGATGAAGTTCTTCATGCTGTGGCCAAACACATTCTTCCCATCCTTTGTGAGGTGCAACCCGTCCCTTGCCAACAGCCCTTCTTCCAAGAAGTATAGCCCATGGTCCCAGAATCCAAATCTCTCTCGTTGGCACCACCTTCGTAGCCAGTCATTCACCCGGAGTATTTTTCGTTCCCTTTCTATCCCTCTTCTAAGTACTGGAAGGATGGATGAGAAAACTCTCTGGGCCCCAAAGTTCTTGAGTTTCCTTCCCAGAGCTTCAAAGTCTGACGTGATTTCTTCGTAGCTCCGCTTGGCGGTATCATTTGTTCCCACATGGATGAGAAGAAAGGGATACCTGTCAGTGGGCTTTATGAGTGCAGGCAACCTTTCAGTCACGTCTCTAATTCGTCCTCCCGGGAGACAACATGCCTGGCAAGTCCACGGGTCTTCGCGACATACTTGGGTCTCGATCCCACACAGCAAGGAGTCTCCCACTACTACCACTCTTCTCTTCTTGTTGTTGTAGGCCTGGGTTTCATTGCCTCTGTTTGACTGACCTTCAGCCTCTTGCTCACTCTCATGTAGGTTCCCCTGTGATTCTTCCTCTGCAGGCTGTCCTCCAGTCTCATCCTCAAGTACCTGGAATCGGTTCCACAGTTCCACTGCTTCCACTGGTGCAGAGTGGTGTCTAGTTCTTCTACTTCTAACTGTCACCCTTTTCCAAGGAGTATTCTCTACTCCATTTTTCTTCACCTCAGCATTTCCCACTGCCTCATCTTGCTGTTGCTCTTCAAGCTTCTGGTCTTCCCTTTGATGCTGTAGTTCCCCCATTCTGTCCAAGAACTCTTCGTGTTCTCTTATTCCCCAGAGGGTTGACAGTCGCCGCTCCAGTCCACTTACTTTTTCTTCCAGCAGCGTGATCAACTTGCACATGTTGCAGGTGTAGGTCATGTTGTTCTCAGGCAAGAAAACAAACATTGCACACATCTTGCAGGTCACCACCACTGGAGAGTCTTGTCCTTCCATAGCCTCTTTTCCCTTTTTGTGTCTAGCTTTGTGATTCTTCTAGACTAGCCTGTGCCTGTTCCTCTACTCAGTAGAGGTTAAAAGCAGAGTCCCACTTGTGTGAAAGTGTGTGTTACAAGACCAATAAATGGAAAAAAGTTAGTTAAAAATAAAATAAAAAATGAAAAAAAAATGTTAGGGGCCTCCCCCTTGACCTCCCCTGCCGAACTCCCCTGACCAACTCCTCTTTGCTCCCCCTGTTCGCTCGCTCTGGTCGCTCGCTCTCTGGGAGCTAGCTTGCTTCTGTAGTCCCTGGACCAGCTGGAGCAGCTTGCTCTGCTCTGCTCTGCTCTGCTCAGCTGGGAGGTGGGAAACAGACTGAAGCTTCCTGCCCACTCAGCTGCTGGGAGTACTCAGGCCACCCCCCCCCCAATTCAGTTGGAGCTCTCAGAAGCACCTGGTGAGCTCACAGCCAATCAGAAGGATAAAGGGCAGTACCCCTGGGCTTCCTGCAGCCCACTTACCTCTTAGCCTCTGTCTCCTTTGTCTCCCTTGTCTCTTCAACCACTGCAACTCCCCTGGCCAACTCCTGTTTGCTCCCCCTGTTTGCTCGCTCTGGTCGCTCACTCTCTGGGAGCTTGCCTGCTTCTGTAGTCCCTGGACCAGCTGGAGCAGCTTGCTCTGCTCTGCTCTGCTCTGCTCAGCTGGGAGGCGGGAAACAGACTCAGCTGGGAGGCGGGAAACAGTCTGTATCTTCTAGAAGCATTGTTTTAAAAATAAAATGTGCAGGTTAACGTGGAATTTACTCCAAGGGTAAATTAAATGCTTTGTATTGGGGGAGGATATTTTGGTTTTGAAAATAGTTGTTCAAAATTTGTATTTTTATTTGTATATTATATTTTGGTATATCGTTCTAAATGAACATTGCTTCTTTCTGCAGAGAGGATAATGGAAGCACTTATATGGGTAAAATAGTGCCTGATTTAAGGTTATCCAAAACTAAAGAACACAGCAAATCCATATTTTGATCATATCAGTTTCAAAGTTGTCTTAATGCTGTACTTTAAAAGCTTGCCAAACTTTTAATTCTGTAATTGTTTGTGAACTCTTTAAAATTTTTCTAACAACAAGTTGCTTTTTAAAAACAAGCTGTTACAATAATAGATGGGCTGTTGATATGGTGAGACCTTGTTTTATCAATTAATACTGTCAGGTGAAATGACAGAGTGATTACAATGGCTCAGTATAAGACAAGAACTGTTTATGTGGCAGTTGCACTGTTTCTGGTTAAAGGAAAAGTGGCTTTTCAGATCTTTCCTCAAAGTGAAGTTCTGCAAAACAATTTTTTTGAAATATCTTTGGAAATTCTGACTATCTGAGCAGGATAAGCCTATGGCCATGATAAGATGGTCACCACTATGCCAGAACGTACAGTGGCATAATTAGGTGGATTCTATGCTACCTTAGTTTTCAATGTCAGAAGCAGAAAGTCAGTGTAGCATCAACAGCTGTTCACACAGTATCTTTAGCAGTTGCATTGCCACCCACCAATCACAACATCAGTTCTGTTGATGACCCCACATTAGCTATACATGGAGGGCATTAATCAAGACATGGTAATGGCAGAAATGTCAACATGAAATCATGGAAACTATTCTACACCCTCTCCCAGTCAAGATTTGCAAGCATCTTCCTGGAAGAGCATTAAGCAATTCCCCTGCACAGGCTTCCTGTGGCCCAAAGGAGCAGCAGCTGAGTTGACACCTGCAGCCACAGGCTGCTGTGCATCTTATACGTGGTTCGGATCCCTGGCACCTAAATACAGCCAGCAAGTCACCCTTTAGTTCCAGTGTTTCCTCTGGCAACGCTGGGGGAAACCACAACAATTGCCCAACACCATATCCCAGTGGTAGAGAGGCCTGCATTTAGAACCCATAGGTGGTAGTGATGAGTTGAAGTCTCACTGCAGTACCAATGATTCCACATGGACACCACCTTTCTTCATGTTCATTTGGATCTAGACACTCAGATGCACGATAATCAACTTTTAGGTGAGTTATTTCCACTGTTACTCCCCAGAGTGGATTCACTGAACTAATTTTAAGCATGGTGGTGCTTTAAGCATTATTTACTTAATTTCAGACGATTGTGATGTTAATTATATTTGAAAAGGAAATGTTTTAAAATTGGGTGCCAATGCCTTTTTTTTTAAGTGGAGTCTGCTAGTGCCCACAAGCTGGAAATAATTTTATAGCACTTGGCACTTGTAGGATAAGCAAACCAGCTGTTCTGAAATGGTTAGTGAAGGCAGGATTTGTTCCAAAATCCTTGTATATGCCAACACCCAATATGGATACATTCTTAGTATAATGTTGTTTTTCAGGTGATGGTACAGTTAAACTAGCAAATTGAAAGTGATGACTTGTTATCTGTCAAATATTATAGCACTGATTCATTTAGGAGTGATGAAGTCAATATCTAGGATTTTGACTATAAATGAGAAGTATCTTCCAACTTTTCTTGACTGTAAATATATTTTAGGTGGTAAAGCTACACTTTTGATATTTGCTACTCTTAGATCAGTGAGCTGCAAACCTTTTGAATTTGTCCTCCCTCTAAATTTATTCTACCTTCTTCCCCTGCCAAGTCCTTCTCCCCTACAACTACCTGTTTCACAGTAGGACATGTAGAGATCTGTTGGGTGGTTGCCCAGCTAGAAAGGTGAATAGACATCTCTGGCTCCTTCCTAAAACTACTTGCAGGGAAGCACAAGTAGAACAAAACAACAGCTTTTCTCCAATTGGGTAGGGACAAGTATTGGGAAACAGTCACCCCACCCTCCCATTCCGCTTTCAGTTTGAATCTATGAAGATAATCTATTGGAGGGCATTTAACTCCCTAATGTCTTGGTTAGTAGGGGAGGTGGATCAACCTGTCTTAGTTTCCTGTCCCTCCCTGGAACTTTGTCCCCGCCTTCACAGTGTTCTGCAGTCCCAAATGGCCTGCTCCATAATTTTGCGAACTGCTGTCTTATGTGGCTAGAATGTTAGAATCTAAGCACTTCAGGCAGTGTATGGGTAATATCATCCAGGATTCCCAGGGGGAAAAAACTCATTTTAGTAAATATTTTCTCTTGCAGGGAAAATTTAAAGATATGTTCTGCTTGTGGGCTTTCCACATCTGATTGGCTTTTGTGGAAACAGAATGCTGGACTAGATGGACCCTTGGTCTGATCCAGCATGGCTCTTATGTTCTTAGATCTCTTTAGAATGAATATAATATGTAATATAAACATATTTATATTCTGCCTTTTCTCAAAAGGAGATCTGGGTGGTATATATGCTTCCTCACCCTGCATTTTATCCTTGCAGCCCTGTGAAGTAGATCAGGCTAAGAGCTAGCGACTGAAAGTGACCCAAGGTCATCCAGTGGGTTTCATAGCTGAGTTTAAACATGGGTCTCCCTAGTTCTTGTCTGACACTCTAACCGCTTCACCAGCTGCCTCTCACTAGCAATGTTGTTGCAATGCATCAGTATTCAGCAAGTAATAAACTTGTCTTGGGATGTTGGGTATTCAGTATAAAGTGCCATAAATACTAGAGATATATAAATACCACTACTTTTTGAAAACAAAGGCTTTGTCCTTGTATACAATCCAGTTGATATTCTGTAACAGAATGTTGTGTGGCCCTTGGACGAGGTTGAACCACTTCAATCAAGGTAAGTCAGATTGTTGAGATACAACTGATACTTAAATAATTGATTAGATCAATTCTGGCTTAATATCTTGATTTGTTAACTTGCTATGGTTTGTACAAAGCCGTTTTCTTTATGAAATGCAAAAATGGAAATCTTTAAATTTCCTCCCCTCCTCATGGTTGGAGGAGAGGATGGGGAGTGCCTGATCTATGGCTCATGCACATAAGGACAAAACATAGTTGGTTTGATGTATCTGAATCTGTCCTGTCCCTTAACCATATATTATTTCCAGAGAATAATATTGGGGGTTGGGAAGAGACGTTCTTGCAGTATTGTGAAATACTCAGTAAAAATTACCATAAACTGTAGTATCATGCATTGCTTGATCTTGTGTATTCTTTGGGAATTCCCAGCTATCATGGTTAGGAAACAAACTCCATTGATCTCTGTTGATAGTAGATTCATTAAAGCCAATTCTATTTGTTTGAAGATTTCCTCAGTATACCCAGTAGTTAGACTCTTTCCATGTTAAGTTTAGTGCCGTCCTATAATTTTTCCATCTGAAATTAGCCCTTTCAGTCTCTTCAGCTAGATGAAGAGATGAACCTCTGTGTGTGAACCTCTGAGCTGTTATACCACACCTTATATTGAGCTACTTGCAGCCAAAAATTGACTTGCTTCATTTTGCCTTCTTTTGAAAATGGGTGGATTGTGTTTTCTCTGAGCCAAAAGGAAGACATGAGAAGTCACAGTGCCACATAGACATCCACATTGTACTTAAAGTGCTAATTAACATTGCTCTTAAATGTCAACATACTTTTCAGACAAAGGTTTTTACATCTCTAATATCTCCTATTCTGCCAAGGTAACTAACTGTACCAAGAAGTCCTGAAACTTTGAGAGATATCTTTAGATAGGATAGGGGGCGGGGTGGGGCGAGAGCAGAACAGATAGCATTATAAGTCTGTTCTTATTTCCATCATTTGTATTGCTCCAGTCTGCTGGGATGCTGTAAGCCAAAGGTTCACAATCTTTTTGGGCCTGTGAGCACATTTGAAATTCTGAGAACATGCTGTGGGTGCCACCACAAAATGGCTCCCATGGAAGTATGGCCAGTCACAAAATGGCAAGAAGGTATAAGCTGGATCTAGTAAATCAAAGTTGGATCACCATGCACAGGATCACCCCAAACCACCATCAAATTAAAGCTTACATTGCTATCTATAGTCTGCACTCTAAAAATCACAGGTGTGGTACTTGCCAGTGCTACCATGGCAGAAAAACATGGATATGAAGCACAGATCCTTTTGGATCATCATAATATTTACCTAGGATACCAACAAAGCCACCATCAAATCATAGAATACATCTTTGGATACAGAGGTGACCTATGATTTCTGATGGTTTTGTTGGGAACCCTTACAAAAACAATGAAGATACACAATTTTGTGCCATGGTGACACAAACAAACACCAGATGGTGGTTTGAGGGGTGGGGTTCTATATAAAACACATGGAAATTCAAATTTAAGATGATCTATTTTAATTCTAATGGATCTGACTTTTTATCCAAACGACATGGAAAGGTAAGTGTGTCTGTGTATTCTGCGCCTGTGTGTGTGGGTTTTTTTTGTTTTTTGTTTTTAATGAGGGATACCTTCTGTGTGTGTGTGTGAGATCTCTCTGTGTGTAGGCTGTGTATGAGTTGGGCCTTCACCACCCCACTCCACTCCCTATATATGCCACCTGACAGGTTGCTCAACTTTTCTTCCTTAGCCAGCAAGCTGTAGTGCATCTGTATGTGAGTCGCTCGGCTCCCACTGTCATCAGGTGGCAGCTGTTTCAGAATTTCCCAATGCATTTTCTGGACATTGATTTGGGGAATGCATTTTGGTGGCTCTAAATTGGCTTCTGCCTGACAAGGTTGGGACCCAAGTGGCCTCTCATACAGAAGTGCTGCTGCCTGCTCGGATGAGCATATCTTGCTGGGAGAGGGCAGCTAGAGCCTTGTGTGCCTCATTGGGGATACCAGCTCTAAGCAGTATATACATAAATGGGTCTCTAGAGATTTTAAATATACTAAGTAAGCCCAGGTAGTTTGCATAGTTTAAAAAAAATCTCCAGGAAAGGGATGAATGGTGTTCATGTTTCTTTTGTCAAAGCCACAAGTGAAAGTGCCCTGTTTTGGGTTGCCACCAGTCTTCTCATAGCGCAGAGACTGTAAACAAGGTTGTCTGCAGATCTGAATAGGGATGGACGAAAGTCACTTACCTGTCCTCGAAGCTTTTCACGGTGGGGGGGAGGCGCTTCGCTGCTCCCCCCACGAAGTTCAGGCCGGGGGGGGAGGCGTCCCGCCTCGCCCGGCCGAAATTCAGGCCGGGGGGGAGGCTTCCCGCCTCGCCCGGCCGAAATTCAGGCCAGGGAGGAGGCGCCTCGCCTCGCCTGGCCGCGAAATAAAAAGTTAAAAAAAAAAAACGCCCCCGTGATAGGCTACGTGACGATTAACGTAGCCTATCACGGCTAGATCTGCAAAGTCAGCTGTGATAGGCTACGTAAATCATCACGTAGCCTATCACGGGTGACTTAAAAAAAAAAAAAAGCACGTCCACAAATGGCGGCCCCCATAGGGAGCTGCCATTCGCGTTCCTTATTTGGTCGCTGTAGTCTACGTAAATCTTTACATAGACTACGGCGAAAATAAGGGCAACGCTATTTGCGTTGCCCTTATTTTCGCCGTAGTCTACGTAAAGATTTACGTAGACTACAGCGACCAAATAAGGAACGCGAATGGCGGCTCCCTATGGGGGCCGCCATTATCCGTACGGACTTTTTTTTTTTAAAGTCACCCGTGATAGGCTACGTGACGATTTACGTAGCCTATCACGGCTGACTTTGCAAATCTAGCCGTGATAGGCTACGTTAATCGTCACGTAGCCTATCATGGGGGCATTTTTTTTTTTCTTTTATTGGAATGGCGGCGGCGGCAGCCGGTCGAAAGACCGGCTGCCGCTCCCGCCCCCGACGAAGACCCGCCGAACTGCCAGCCGGACCCGCCGCCGGGAGGGACATTCGCCAAAGGTAAGTCCTGTCCCGGGGGGGGTGCGGGGTGCAGGGGGGTGCAGAGAATTTCTCCCCGAAACTTGTTCGGGGGGCCGAACACGTTGGTGCTCGGCGCCCCGAAGTTTCGGGGAGAAATTCTCCGCCAACCCTAGATCTGAATGGATGGCTTGGTAGACTCCCTTGGCAGAGTAGGTTATTTTGGCACAGAATTATTTTTATTTAGCACAGAATATACATACCCCTGGACATGGTTGCCTTCCACCTGTGGGCAGAGGATGGATCATGAACTATTTTGACTGTTAGGATGGTTGCTAGAACAAATGCTCACTGGAAAGTACAGCAATTCTGTTTTTGTTGAAAGACTCCAAAAGCCAAGTTAATGATAGGGGCCATCAAGCTATTTACTTGATGTATAGTTTTTCATGCAAATGTATTTCTTAATTCATAAATGTAGTAGCAGAATGCTACCGTGCTGGCTTTTTCTAAGGTAATTAGTTTTATATACATAGAATCTCTACCACTGTATATGCAGTAATGAATAAAGTGAAAAAAGATTTTGTCACCACTGTTATCTAACTGTTAGAAGTTACAGGAACAGAGAAATTGCTTTCAGAATGACGGAGGCTTACAGGTTCTGCTACTAAGCTGCTTAATATTTGTGTATTTGTTTTTATTGCCAGGCTTCCTTCATTTTCCCTATAGGATTCATTGCATTTATATTACAAAGGCCCTGTGGAATAACTTTGAGAGTAAGCAGTGTTTTCTTAAGTCTAGTTGTGTAATATGAGCAATAAGTTTATTTGCAAGATCTCACATTTCCCAACTTTTTTAGATATGTCTTAGGACTATTTCAGAGATTACATTTTTTTAAAAGAGGTACTCACTACAGACATGCATAGAAGGTGGGGAGAGGTGTGGATGTGAGTGAGCATGTGATTGCCTATTTGAAAGTAGTTTTCTTCACACTGGAACAATTTTATTATTTATTTATTTATTTATTTATTTCATTTCTATACTGCCCAATAGCCGAAGCTCTCTGGGCGGTTCATTTTGTGGGAATGTTACAATTTAAAGCATATTAACATGCAAAAGATGTTATGTTTTTTGAACAAAGGTCCTCATGAACATTGATAGGTTGTAGCAAATAATTAAAAATTCAGTATAGATGTACTCTTAGTTGGCTCAACTTAAAAAAAATAATACAATAAAGATTGTATTGGACTGCTAGGAACTATATATTTGTCTGCATTTTTTTTCCAGTGACAGTTATATCAGTGCATCTGATCCTCAGTAGATTATACTTTTTCTGTATTTTATTTCACCGTTAGAGGACTCACAAGTTATTCCTAGGTTTGATTATGTATTCCCTTTCTGAATATATTACCATACCATCATTTTAAATGAGACAAACATGAAAAACGCTAGTTATGTACTGCAAAGTGCAACTTGTGCAGCTTAATCTTGATTGAACTATCATTGTTATATAGGAAGTGAATACAGGAGAAGTCCTTTTTGCCAAATTTACTTGTGTGTGGTGTTGACACCTGAAAATCAACTTAACGTCATAACCGCAGGAGGTATAATCTGAGTGCCACATGACGATGACCTATTTTTTCTGTATGGATGTAGCTGAAAGCACCAGGGTGAAAAACATGTAACCCACAGGCTAGCAGTGGTTTTGAAACCTTTGTATGTTAAGTCCATATTACAGATACTTAGCCCCATATACTCATCATATGTCATGCCTGCTTAGAGACTCTAACTTTAATATTATTCAAATGCATTTTAATCTGTGATATCAATGAGCAATGCAAAATGGAAAACAGGAACATAGAAAGCTGCCTTATACTGAGGCTGTTGGTCCATCTAGCCCAGTATTGTTGAAACTGACTGGCTCTCCAGGGTTTCAGGCAGGAGTTTTACCTTCCCTGACTGGAGATGCTGGGGATCTAACCTGCATGCAAAGCATGTGCTGTGTCTCTGGGTTACAGCCCCTCTGTATGCAACAATGTATATCGTTGGCAAATTGTTCGGTAGCACAGCAGGCATTGCCAGCTCCTGTGGTATTTGGCATCTTTGGTATGTCAGTTTAAGAAGCTCAGCCAAAGCGAAGTCAGGCAGGGTGGGAAAAGCTGGCAGGACAGTAAGCCAAGCGATTTTGCCCAAAGCAGAGCATTTCTAAAGGTCATGTATGCAAGACTGAATTGGGCAAAACCACCTGAATCGGAACTGCGCGTATTTAAAAGTCCCCTCAGGTTGGGTGGGCACTAATTGGTTTACAAAGTATGCAAGGATATGCTAGCCCTGAAGTGATCTCCCCCAGGTATGATCTAATTACAGGTCCTATTGCACAATTGGGAATTCCCCACTTTTGGGGAAGATCATGGTTTTGATTAACTTTTGGCATAGTACTGATTTTGATTAGCCTTGCTTATCCTAGCTTGCCCTTTTGACATTTGTGATGGCTTACCCTAGCTTGCACCTTTGTGAATAGCTTGAGGTGACTATTGAGAGTCTCCGTCTCGATGTCTGTGGTATTGCTATGTTGGACTTGACACTTATTGGCTCTTTTAAGCCCTTGTTTTTAACCAATAAGGGGTTCAAGACCTCAGCGTTCTTTGCAACCCAAAGGCCCTCCCGGCTGCATAAAAGCACTTGGTTGCTTGCCATTTAGAGGCAAGCTTCCATACTGCTGAAATCATTTGGTTCTGGTGTTTCCAACCTGTTCTACTGTGCTGCATTACCCAGTACCTGCAGGGTAAGTACACCAGTCCAACCCCACATCTCTTTTCCTTTCTTCACTTTGTTTGTGGTCAAGCCTATCCCCCAGAAGAAATTGTCTTGACATACAATGTAATACTGAATCAGCAGCTCCATTAACAATAACAATTTGGAATAGGAAATAAGGGACTGTGAGTGCACAAGGTACTAGAAATTGGAGTGAGTGTAACTCCATCTTGACCTCCATTTTTGTCACAGGGACTGGACATCCAATCTAGTCTTGATGTACGGCCCACTGTCGTAGCTAATTCCTGCAAGAATGTTCTTTTTACCCTGCCCTTGCAAGCTCGCCCTAAACTTTGCCCCTTCTCTCTTTCTCCCAGTAGCGTTAGAGCCCTGATTTGCTTAAACCTGGCCTCCACAACTCCCCTCAGAACCACAGCCCAACCCAGTTCTAGCTGGACAATCCATGCATGTTCACAGCCAGGTCTGTGCACCACAACCCTCTGTATAGCTGCTGAGAGGATTCTAAATTTCCCCACCATTTGAACCCAGTGCATGGATCTTCACATTATCCACCTTTCAGGGTTGTTCAGTGGTTTACTCTGCATGTTTGTGATTGTAGTCTATGAATTAAATCTCATATATTTTATATTTCCATAACAAGCCTGTTACTAGCTTATTTCCCCCAAATAGTTATTGTATATTTAAAATTCTTGAGTGTTTAATAAAATTATCCCTGTTTTTGAAGAAACCTCTGTGTATGTGTGCGCATGTGTGCATAATTGGGTCATCCTGCTGATATTGCCAAGGTTAAAAAGTCTCTTAAGGCATGTCACAGAATGTGTGCAAGTTTGTACATATAGCTAGAGTGCACATTCGGTAACAATATGTATAAACATTCAAAATGAAAGTGGCAAACTACTTCAGGTCTGCCTTCTTTAATATGAATCTGCCTGTATGTTAGGATTATCAGCTGAGGTTGCTTCATGGGTATCCCCACCTGCAGAGATTAGGTGGGTGGCTCCCAGGGGCAGGGTTTTTTTCTCTGTAGCACCCTAGTTAGTGAATGCCCTCCCCCACACATTCTCCTGGTGCCTTTTTAAATTAGGCATCAAATGAAAATTTTATTTACCAAATCCTTTGAGTTTTAATTTATGGGTAGTTCTGCTTTCAGCTGTGCAGCTGTATTTGATTGATACTGGGTTGCTGATGTTAGTTGACTCTTATTTTTGTACTAGTTTTACTGATGGGTTAGCAACTGTAAACATTAAATTAATGAACACCAATGCTAGTGCGCTGGTATTCTAAGAGCTGTCTAACACTGACTGGGTTTTCTGGAACAACCCATGATAGGTTAGCGTATCATCTGTAAGCTGTTTTTCCCACCCACGGTGTCTTGTTTCCCCCAAACAACCCACCTTGAGACGCCACGGTCTGCAGTAGGGGTTGTTTTACCTACGGTGGGTTAGTGTGTTATTCTATTGCACCAGCGTGGTTTACGGAGGTTGCCTACAAAGCTGCTTGGCAAGAGTGGCCAAAATTCTGCCGCTACTCTGCTCCTCTTGAGCAATCTCTGTTCCCGAGATCTGCCTAGCAACAGATTGCACTGCTGCCGGCGCTCCATCCCCTTTGCTGTCTGACTCCTTCCTCCCCCTTCCTTTGGTGATGTGCTCTGCAAAGTTGCTTTCACTTGCACAAGGGTGTAATTAGCAGAGTTGTTTTCCTACCACATTCAGCAGTGTCTCTGACTCCAAAGCATCCCCCCCCCCGTGCGGTTCCCAAAGAGTTTCACGTGTGGTTAAAACCTTATTTTTCCATGGAAAAGCAAAGTCACGCAATTATCTTTGCATCTTCTGCCTCCCTCTAATGCATCTTCTGCCTCCCTCTAATGGGAACCTGTATATTAAATTTAGTCCCATTCCTGCAAATTTTCAAGGAGTTGGAGGCCCCGCACCCCTTTTTGGTGTAATGTTCCCACCATGTAAGCATCCCTTTACAGTCAGGACATCCCTTAAACTCAGCAGAAGCTTCTTCCTCTCCCAACAACCCATGAGACTGAATCTCCCCCACAACTTTTCACCACAACTGTCAGCCCCAAACTACCCATCCACACTCCTCTCCCCCCCCCCCGAACTGATGCCAGATAGTGCCTTAGTAGATTCAAAGCATTATTAAGTAGGGATGGCATGGACTTCTATTTGGGGCTCGAAGCTCAGCTATTTCTTGCTGGCTCTTCCCCTCCAGATGCCAGTCCATGGACCCCCTTACTGGCAAGCACGTGGTTGCTCGGTCCCTCGCTGAGGCACCATTTTGTGCAAAAATGGTGGCTCGGTGTTTTTCGTAGATAACCATTTACACAAACGATGGCTGTAGAGCAGCTGTTTACGCAACATTACAGGCATAAATGGGCCGTTTACTCCTGTAATGTTGCATAAATGGCCACCCTACGGCTGCCATTTGAATAAACAGTTATTTACGAAAAAGGCCGAGCTTCCATTTTTATGCAAAATGGCAGCTCAGCAAGGCAGCCACATACCACTTGCTGGGCACCTGCAGATCAGCCGGGGGCTCACTGCACGACCTGTGGGGGTTTGCCGAGGGGTGAGCTTTGGTAAGTTCGCCCATCTGTAGTATTAAGCAAGCCAAATATGCTGTTTCCTATGGCAGTAAAAAAAATCTTTTTATTCTGTGTTGTTGGTTTGCTGTTGATGAAGGAGGAGCTGTCAAAGGCTTGAAAATTGGAGCGGTGAGTAAGAATGAGGAGTGGGGAAGAGAGGGTAGGAGCGGGAAGGAAAGAGAAGCAAATGGTTTGTTTCGGCTGTGGTTAAATTCTCACTTTTCCACGAAAAAAGCAACATTGTACAATTATCCAGTAGTGCATGTGGTGGCTCCCCATAAGGGAACTAACTCATATATTAAATTTCATCCAATTTCTGCAAAATTTCAAGGAGTTGGAGGCCCTCCCCTCTTTTTGGGTAGAATGTTCCTACAGGTAGATTCAAGGCAGTATTAAGCAAGCCCAGTATTAAGTAAGCCAAATAATCAAGCCAAATAAGCCCCTTTATATACCAATTCAAAAAGTTCCTTTTTATTTTTTTTTATTCTGTGTTGTTGGTTTGTTGCTGGTGAGGTGGGAGCCGTCAAAGGCTTGGAAATAGGGTTAGCAGGTAAGGAATAAGAACTGGGGAAGAAAGGCGGGTGGGAGTGGGAAGGGAAGGGAAGGGAAGGAAACAGGGCAGCACATAAGGATCGACATGAGGATGAGAATGAAGGCAGAGGAGGGGAGAGAACTGGCAGAGGCAGAAGAAGACAGCCTTAGCACAAAGTGGACCGATCGGAGAGAGGCTGCTGATGTAGCAGCGGCATGAGGGATGGCAGGATATGGTTTCCACTGCAAAGGAAGCTGGGATACCTGGCCGGGTGGCTGGGAGGACTACAGAAGGAGAAGCGGCGGGTGAGGGAATAAACCACCCTGCATAGTTTGTTTATCTGATGGTCTGACAGGAGCACAGTAGGTTTGCAAAACAACCTACTCTGTATAGCTTATCACCCACCATGGGTTAGTGTGACATGTGAACAGGCCCAGTAAAGCACCTTGTATGAGGCATTATTTTGATCCCTAGGATGTTCTAGGTAGGAAGAGGCTTGTTTTGGGTTATGCTGGGTGGATTTTCTTGTATTGCATGTTTTTGTCTTCTAAGTTTAGAACCATTGCATTTTGAAGTTTAATTCACATATGATAGCTAGAACTCTTAAGGCTGAAATCCTATACACAATTACCTGGGAGCAAGTCTCATTGAAGACATGTATAGGGGTGAGCGGCAAGAGTTGAAGATGAGTTTCTTGGGGTTCTAAGAAGAAGTAATTTCACATTCATTTCATGGTGTACCCTTTGAGATGAGTGTGAAAATAAAAGTCATTTAGATGATGGCACTAATTTCAAATATGTTTTTGGTTTGTGTTAGTGTAATCCTTGCTTAACTTTACAAATTTATTAAATTTATTTGGAATCTAGATTTTCGTCACTGTTACTCTGATATTGCAGTGAAAAAGGTGAAAAGAGCACGTTTCCCTCCCAAGAAATACATACAATTAAGCTGAAAACAGATGAACTCCTTAGTAGTTCTGCGCATAATGTCCTGGGTTTTATAGTAACCACTATCTGCTATTTGGATTTAAAGTTATTTAATGAAATCTTATGTGGCTGATTAATTCATGATCATATGTCTATCATATATCCAAAGGCTTGAATCCCTTTAAATAGTTTTTCTGTACTTGACAGTATTTTCAGTTGATGGTGTTAACATGAAATCCAAATTGTGCTGTAGCAGACTTGTAAATGCAAGCCTTTCATGTCTGTCCCAACTGACCTAACTACTCCAACTGGTTTTTAATAGTTCTCTGGTAAAGCATTGGTTGGGGATATTTCAGTTGCCACAAGTTAGCATACATCTGAATTTTCATTTTGTTTTTATTTTTGTTTGGTTTAAACTTCAGTGTTCAAAGGCTTCCCAAATTAAGTACAAATATATCCCCAAGTTGTATCACCTTAGTGAGGATACACTTACAGCTGAATCCCTTTATGTCAGCATAACACGAAGTTCCAATGGCGTAGCAATGTAATTGCATTAGGACCAAGGGATCCCCAAACTGTGACTGCCCTTGGAATCCAACCATTATTTTCTACTGTTATTTATTCATTCATTCATTTTCATTCATTCATTCAGAATCTTTTTACACTGCCCTTCATCTGCAGGTACCAAGGTGGTATACAAAACTATAATAAATCAATGCCATTTATTAAAAATTAAACATTGAACATTAAAATGCAACAATCAACTGCAGCAAATACATAAAATAGACAACTCACATCAGTCAGCTGTAATCTAATCCCCCATGATGCTGCAAAAAGATACATTTCAAAACAGATAATAATTTCAGCAATCTCAAGTTAATGCCTGACATGAAGTTAGGTATGAATAACTCTGGCTTTATCTAGGTTGATGAACATATGAAATTATTTTTTAACTTTGCAATCTCTGATTCATTTCATGGCTTTTGACTTTTTCCCCCTTTCTGAATTTTAAGGCTGATATTCACTCCCTGCTGCAAATATATATTATAACTTTTATCAAAAGCAAAATGCTACACATTCAAAATGTTGAGGATAGATTTTGGCCAGTAAGGATGCTTACTCCCCCCTTCCCAAAAGTGATATGAAAGTGAGGAAAGAATGACAAGAAGCAGGAGTCTTGTGGCACCTTAAATACCAAAATTTTCTTTGTGACAAAAGTTTTCAGCCGCTATTTCTTTTATTTTGTTAGTTGTTTTGTTTCATGGTCTGGAGAATGTGGATACGGATACATTTTTCTCCCTCTCTCATAATACTAGAACCTGGGGTCATTCCATGAAGCTGATTGGTGGGAGATGGAGGACTGATAAAAGGAAGTACTTCTTCACACAGCGCATAGTTAAACTGTGGAATTCAGTACCACAGGATGTAATGATGGCTACCAATTAAAAGGGGGTTAGACAAATTCCTGAAGGAGAAGGCTATCACTGGGTACTAATCCTGATGCCTCTATGCTACCTCCAGTATCAGAGGCAGTATACCTATGGACACCAGTTGCTGGGGAACATGGGCGGGAGGGTGTTGTTGCACTCATGTTCTGCTTGTGGGTCTCCTGTCAACAGCTGGTTGGCTACTTTGTGAACAGAATGCTGGACTAGATGGACCCTTGGTCTGATCCAGCATGGCTCTTCTTATGTTTTATATCATGGTGGCTTACATGGGTTTCCTAGGTGGTCTCCCATCCAGCCACTGACTAGATCCAGATGTGCTTAGGATTAGCAAGGTGTTGCATCATGTGCTGTCAAACTACATCTGAGAAAAGCTGCATCTGGAAAAGCTGTAGTTTGGGTTTTCAGATTCTTTGTTGAAGATGCTTCCATGATGAGAGCAGATTTTTGGCTTGTGAGAGCCTTAATTTAGGGCTCTCAGAATTGTCCAAATTGTTTTATTTTAAAAATTGGGTAGATGTATATTTCCGTTATAACACTTCCTAGCTTCCAGCTGTTGCTAACTAAAAACTTGGACTCCTCACTGTGTTCTTCTAAGACTGCAATCCTGTGCACACTTATGTGAGAGTAAGCTCCATGGAATTCAGTGAAATGTATTTCTAAGTAAGCTGTCTTCTTGTATTTCTCTGACTTTAGAATTTGTGTTAATGATCCAAACGATAAACTGTAATGCCTGCCTGGGCTTCATCCAAGTTGGTTTGCTTGTCAGGGTCAGGAGAGTGCATTTCTTCCTGGTGGAACACATGTTCTCAGACCCTTTAAAGGTAATAAAAACATGCACCAGGAACCTCAGCTCTACTGTTGAAAGTGTAAATGTAAGGACAAGGCATTCTACGTGGTGAAGTTGAATTATCAAAACACTGGGAAGAAATACTCAATTGTATAAAGGCAGTTCAAAGTCTACAGATAAACAAATCAACCCATATTACATAGGGTTATATACAATTAGTCTGTCTTCCAGTGGAGCTGACACCACTGACTAAATGGATTCCCCCTCCCCTGCACACACCTCAGATCTGCTCCAGAGAGTGGGGGGAATCTTGCAGAGTAGTTTGGGGCTGTGGGGGGGAGGGAAGGAAGGGGAACTCTCATTGAATAGGTGGACGTCCGTTTCCACAGCATAGGATGTATTATTACTCAATATAAAATGCCAGTTTACAAACATGCATCTGAAACTCAGAATGAATTTTAATGTCCAGCATTCTTATTCTCAAGGGAATATTTACATTGAGTTAATTTGTTTTCGTAAAATACGGAATGTAGAAATGTTTCCCATCTTGGATATTGCATGTACCCAGTCTTAAATGAGTGCTATCAACTACTGCACTATTGAAGTTCCCTTGAAAGATCTTCTATGTTAGGAATCTGGTGTAGATGTTAGTATAGTAGGAACATACTTTTTCAATTAGGTAGGGCAGAATTTCATGGTTTTATGTCATCCTCTGCAGTCCCCTTTTAAAAAAAGGAATATAGAGTAATTTTTGCTATATTTAGTGAAGGTCTGGAAAAAATAAGGGAAACAGAATTAATGAGTTCGGGAATGAGCTTGTGCACAAATTATTTGATATGGAGAGAGTAGCAGTAGACTCGATACTACTTAGTCAACCATTAGAAATATGTGAACATATTTAAGGCAGGAATTGGAAGGAACTGAGCTGGCTTATACGTCTATATATAACCTCACACTGAAAGATGTCAGCAGCTGGAAGGGATAGTGGTGCCTGTGCTTCCCAGAAATGCTATCATTCCATGGGTTTGAATACTTAAAATTCCACTTTAAAGGAACTACAGTCAACAGTGATGCTCCAGCAATAATGCAGTCTTTTGTATTAAATAGATATATTAATGTCTGAACCAGTTTCCAAGATCAAAGCATTGTGAAATACTATACCTTTATTAAGTTCTTTATTGGTGCAGTTTCATTACAGATTTCTAGTTGTAAATGTGATCAGTAATTGTAAAGTCTGGCTGGCTTATGGATGTTGGATAATAGGAACAACTCTGTCTACTTCCAGACACTAGGGGGGAATAGAGAATGTCTGGTAGCTTCATTAGTTCCTTTTTCCTGCTCCCTCCCCTTCCTCTTCTTCCTCCTCCTCTCTCTGCCTCTGCAACAACAAATGCTATGTGGTCTCTCCAGAAATGAAGCAAATAACCACATCTCATGCCTTCGCTCACTTACAGTCATGCACCTAGCATTGGGGATGCTTGTGGTTAAACAGTGTTAGCCTTCTCTGACGATGTGTATAAAAGCACTAATAAAGTAAGTTCATTTGAACTTCTTTTAAACTGGCTCTAGCCTGCATTTATTGCCTCCAATACTAAATGCTGTGTTACCATGCTTTCTCTGTATAAAGCTACTCTGCTGTAAGTCACACCAGACTTTCCAACAATGGAGATTTCCCGCTAAGTGAAATGATTTATTTATTTATTTATTTCATTTCTATACCGCTCAATAGCTGAAGCTCTCTGAGCGGTTCACAAAAATTAAAACCAAACAGCACACAGTAAAACAATTTAAAATATATAAAACATTAAAACCACAATATAACAATACAACCACAATAAAACCTAGCAGCAGTGCAGGAGTTTAAAATACAAATTTAAAACAGCACAGCTAAAAATTTAGAAAGCTAAAATGCTAAAATGCCTGGGAAAATAAAAAGGTCTTCACCTGGCGCCGAAAGGAATACAATGTAGGTGCCAGGCGAACCTCACCAGGGAGCTCATTCCAGAGCCGGGGTGCCACAGCAGAAAAAGCCCTCCTCCTAGTAGCCATCCGCCTCACTTCCTTTGGCAGGGGCTCACGGAGAAGGGCCGCTGACGATGATCTTAAGGTCCGGGCAGGCACATATGGGAGGAGGCAATCCTTCAGATAACCTGGCCCCAAGCCGTTAAGGGCTTTAAATGTTAATACCAGCACTTTGAATCGGGCCCGGAAATGGACTGGCAGCCAGTGCAGTTGAAAAAGTACTGGCGTAATATGAGCTCACAGGCCAGTCCCTTTTAACAATCTTGCTGCCCTGTTTTAGTTGTTGTTGTTCAGTCATTCAGTCGTGTCCGACTCTTCGTGACCCCATGGACCATAGCACGCCAGGCCTTCCTGTCCTGCGCTCTCTCCCGGAGCGTGCTCAAGTTCATATTCATTGCATCCGTGATGCTATCTAGCCATCTCATCCTCTGCCGTCCCCTTCTCCTTTTGCCTTCAGTCTTTCCCAGCATCAGGGTCTTTTCCAGGGAGTTTTCTCTTCGCATTAGGTGGCCAAAATATTGGAGCTTCAGCTTCATTATCTGTCCTTCCAATGAGCACTCAGGGTTGATTTCCTTTAGGATGGACTGATTTGACCTCCTTGCAGTCCAGGGCACTCGTAAGAGTCTTCTCCAGCACCACAGTTCGAAAGCATCAATTCTTCGGCGCTCAGCCTTCCTTATAGTCCAGCTCTCACAGCCATACATTACTACTGGGAAAACCATAGCTTTGATTAGACGGACCTTTGTCGGCAAGGTGATGTCTCTGCTTCTTACTATGCTGTCTAGGTTGGCCATAGCTTTCCTCCCAAGGAGCAAGCGTCTTTTAATTTCATGGCTACAGTCACCGTCTGCGGTGATCTTGGAACCCAAGAAAGTAAAATCTGTCACTGCTTCCATTTCTTCCCCTTCTATATGCCAGGAAGTGATGGGGCCACATGCCATGATCTTAGTTTTTTTAATGTTGAGTTTCAAACCAGCTTTTGCACTCTCCTCTTTCACCCTCAACAAGAGGCTCTTTAGATCCTCTTCGCTTTCTGCCATTAGGGTGGTATCGTCTGCATATCGGAGGTTGTTGATAATTCTCCCAGCAATCTGAATTCCGACCTCTGATTCATCCAACCCGGCATTTCTCATGATGTACTCTGCATATAAGTTAAATAAGCAGGGTGACAATATGCAGCCTTGTCGTACTCCTTTCCCAATTTTGAACCAATCGGTTGTTCCATGTCTGGTTCTTACTGTTGCTTCTTGACCCTTGTACAGGTTTCTCAGGAGACAGGTAAGGTGGTCTGGTACTCCCATCACTTTCAGAATTTGCCACAGTTTGTTGTGATCCACACAATCAAAGGCTTTAGCGTAGTCAATGAAGCAGAAATAGACGTTTTTCTGGAATTCTCTTGCTTTCTCCATGATGCAGCGAATGTTGGCGATTTGATCTCTAGTTCCTCTGCCTCTTCTAAACCCAGCTTGTACTTCCGGTAGTTCTCGGTTCGCATACTGCTGAAGCCTAGCTTGTAGGATTTTGAGCATCACCTTGCTGGCATGTGAAATGAGCGCAATTGTGCGGTAGTTTGAACACTCTTTGGCGTTGCCCTTCTTTGGAATTGGAATGTAAACTGACCTTTTCCAGTCTTGTGGCCACTGCTGAGTGTTCCAGATTTGTTGGCATATTGAATGCAGCACTTTAACAGCATCATCTTTTAGGATTTTAAATAGCTCGGCTGGAATACTGTCATCTCCGCTAGCTTTGTTGTTACTAATGCTTCCTAAGGCCCACTTGACTTCACTCTCTAGGATGTCCGGCTCAAGTTCAGTGACCGCACTATCATGGCTATCAGGGACATTCAGATCTTTCCTGTATAGTTCTTCTGTGTATTCTTGCCACCTCTTCTTAATCTCATCTGCTTCTGTTAGGTCCCTGCCTTCTTTGTCCTTTATCATGCCTGTCTTTGCACAAAACATTCCCTTGAGATCTCCAATTTTCTTGAAGAGATCTCTAGTCTTTCCCATTCTGTTGTTTTCCTCAATTTCTTTGCATTGTTCATTTAAGAAGGCCTTCTTGTCTCTCCTTGCTATTCTCTGGAACTCTGCATTCAGTTGGGTATATCTTCCCCTTTCTCCCTTGCTTTTCGCTTCCCTTCTTTCGTGAGCTACTTGTAAAGCCTCATCAGACAGCCACTTTGCTTTCTTGCATTTCTTTTTCTTTGGGATGGATTTCGTTGCTGCCTCCTGAACAATGTTACGGACCTCCGTCCATAGTTCCTCAGGCACTCTGTCTATCAGGTCTAATCCCTGAAATCTATTCCTCACCTCCACTGTATATTCATCAGGGATATGATTTAGGTCATACCTTGTTTTAGCCCTGTTTTAGACCAGCTGAAATACCGTGATTCCAGACTGTCATTCTGCAACTGTGTTTCTGTATGTATGATGATAAAAAATACTTACGATTAATGGCTTCTTGTGACCTGTATGCAACTAAAGTTGATCAACTGACTTTTATCAACGGTCTTTGGAAGTGGGTGCAGAAATGTCAAATAACACTTTTTTCATTAAGTGCCATAAAGAATGTCTGTTGAACATGGTTCATTCAATTAAGAATATTTTCAAAGGAAATGCTATTAGTCTGACAACTGGAAAATTATAAATTAGGTTAGTAAGCATGGAAATGTTATGTAGACTTGTACCAACAACTGAAAAGGCAATGCAAATAGGAGTAATCTTGGATAGAGCAGTGGCTTTCTATATGTGAGGTGGGTCTCCATAGGAAGGTACAGACATTTTGCCAGGGAAAATGCCAGTGTCAAGTTCTGGAGATCTGATCCTTCACAGAATGTGTTTTGGTCAGCCTGGGAGGCACTGTTAGAACACACACACCTCAAACAGAGTAAGTAGAATATTTGAAGGTCTATATCTCAGTCTCTTATGCTGACTGTTGTTTGAGAAGTCGTGTGGAAAATAATATGCTTATTTGCATTAAATGTATTTTGTTGTAGTGTATTGTGTTTTCTTGTTTTCTGTGTGAGCCACCCTGAGCAATTTGAGTAAGAGCAGATATTATATATATAAAAAACAAATACCTAGAAGGACTATGGCTGAGTGGTAGAGCACATGCTGTGCATGCTAAATGTCCCAGGTTCAGTCCCCAGTATCTCCAGGTAGGACTATACAGAAATACTTCTGTCTGAAACTCTGAAGAGGCTTTTCTGGTCAGCATAGGCAATACTGAGCTACATGAACCAGTATAAGATGTTTTCCCTTGTTCCAAAACTTGGGAGGTGGTTTAGCAAACAACTTCTATCAGTTGGTAATCTTCATATGTCAGAAGTCCAACACAAAAGCCAATAAATTGTTAGGCAAGGCAGTATCCAAAGCTGGCAGTCTGCTAGTACTCATTAGGCTACACTAGCAGGAATGACCACTAGTGCAATGGGAAGCTAGCGCTTCCTAGAGCAACCCCAGTAACTAGCCAAAGCTAGCATTTCCAGAACAGGACAGGTCAGCAGAGATCCTTTTTGCAAGCTCTACAACTTGTTCCATTCTGGAAATGCTACTTTCAGGTAGTTTCCAGGTGCTTTAGGAAGTGCTAGCTTCCCATTGTGCTAGTAATTGCTAGCACAGGGGCAGATTTAGGTGCTGCTCCAAGTGTCCCATATATGGGAGTTCATAGCAGCCACCCACAAAAAACCATTGTTTGAACAATAACTTTTGTATGAAAGTTGTCTTCCGTCCACATGTTCCCCTAACCCCACCTTACTCCGCTTCCTTTTAAAGGCAGAACATTTGTGCACCATCTTAAAGTATATGAATGTGAGAATCAGAGTGTGTTAGGGCGTTTTTTTATGGACATGGATGAGCTAGGATTTGAATTCTGTTCTCTTAGGTCCAAGTTATTGGCTCTGTCCAGTCACCAACTAAACTTCTTCTAATTATCTTCATTGTGCATACATAAATGTGTGCCATCATCACTGAGCAATAGAAAAGAATTAATCACTTGTTCTGTACTGTCCCACTGTCTGTGGCAAATGGTAACTGGGTTTTGATCTGGGAAAACAGGCTTTTTTGACTTGGCAAATGCCTGATAAAAATAGGTCATCGCCTCCCTAATTGCCCAGCTATATAGTTGAGCTCTTTGTAAAAGCCCCTAAATAGTGTTCTGATACTGCTGTAGTATTTGGGTACTAGAGTCTAGATTTTAGATTGTATAGTTTAGATTTTGAGAATTTTAAGTACCTGTAGAATTTTGGAATTTTGTATTGTATTTTAATTTCCTGTGCTCGTTGTTGTTTATGGGTGTGTTTTATTATTTTAATATCATGTAATGATACTAAAAGAGAACTCCTGTTATTGGGCGGCTAAGAATATTAATACATAGATATTCAAAAACTGATGGAAATCTTCTGCTCCTCTTTTGGCTCAGAATCATCTTGGAATGGAAATATTCCATTCCAGTCAAATAAAGGCAAGATGTTTGCTTTGGAAAGTACTGCACAGTACACAGGACATGTAACTGGATCTCAGCCTTGGGGGTTCCTCCCCCACACCGCTGCCCCGCAACTGAACTGCGTATTGGAGCCATGGTGCTGTAGGGGTTCACTGCCCCACCGGCCGCTGATTCTCTGATGCAAATTCTCTCCCTCCAGATGCTATTAGCCACGTAAGGGAAAACTTGCAGATACTGTATAATACTTGGTTTCCCGCTCTGTGGCTAATAGTAGCTTTGGGGAAGGAGGTGATTTACATCAGGACGTTTTGCTTGTCTTGAATGTCCCCTCCCCAAGAGCTGTGACCATGATCCAAATTGATGGGTGGGCTCAGCTGTTGAAATAGAGATATTAAGATATCCAGTAATGGGTTTCCCACATAATGTGCAGTGTGACCCTTGTTCTTCGCTTATTTAAGAAGTAGCTGCTTCTACTGTGCACTGTCGAAACCACACATTGTAGGCAAATATGTGAAGGTCGCTAAAGGTCAGGAGCGAGCATGAAATTATTCTATAAATAAAAATGGGTACTATAAAATATCATGCATATTTTTCAGATTATTATTTAAAAAGAGAATCTTTGCAATGCGAGTTTATAAAATATATACACGTGCCTCTGGCAGTAACAATGAATATTCATTGTTTTAATTTTCTTTTTTGTATGAATACTTTTTATTTATTTTGTCTTATAAATGAAATGAACAATACCAACAACCTGATCAATAACTACAATTTCCCAGCAATACAATATTCTTATGAGGACACAACAATGATGAAAAGAAAAAGAAAGGAAAAGAAAAGAAAAGAAAAAGAAAGAAAGAAAGGAAATTTCTTTTTCCCCTCCTTCTCTTCCCCCCCTTTTTTAAAGGGTTGAATTTAAACTCCAATACGCATGGGCCTCAGATGCCATTCTATTTTAAAAACTATACCTATAACATTAGCAGTATTACAGTTTGATAATCAACCTTACATTTCAATATCCATTGTTTTAATTTTCAATTACAATGGTGCTAATTGACACTGTGTGAGAGAATGGTTTTCATTATTAATATATACAGGTACATAAAAACTGCTGCTAAAACTCTTTAATACACTTCCATCTTGCCCTTCTTCTATGCTGGCAAACAGGGCTTTCTAAGAATGTAAGAAGAGCCCTGGTAGATCAGACCAGAGGCCTATCAGCATCCTGTCTCCCATAGTGCTGTGGTCTCCAAACATTTTTGACCACACACCCCTATCAGTGAAAAAACTTGGCGCACGCACCCCCAATATTTATTTATTTATTTATAAATTATTATATACAGGTACTACTGTATTAATATATTATGTGCATGATAAAACATGCACAAAAAATAAAAAGTAAACAGGATGAGATAAAGGTGAAATAAAGAACATTTTAAAAATATTTTTTTTATTTTATTTATTGCTGGTACAAAAACCCTTTTTGCTCTCACTTAAAAATTATTATTAATATAATCTGTAAATCCACTTAACTGTGCACACGTTGTTGCTATATGCTGACGATCAAGCAAGGGCACCACTATCAAATTGCAAAGAGGGGAAGGGCTCCTTGCAAGGAGGAGAAAGTCGTGCTTGGCCAGGCTCCTGCCTGCACCAGAGCCAGGAGTCCTGGTCGCCAGCCCCACACCCTGCGCAGAGTCCCCACTCCTTGGCAGACTGGTGGCTTGGCGAGAACTGTTAACCCTCCCCACTCTCCTTTGGCAGGATGGAAACTGAGCAGAAAGTGCCCACTTCCTCCTTGGCTTCATTCTGTGAATGTCCACCACTGCTGCCATCCTCCTTGCACACTACAGCAGCTTGTAGGAGTTGTGGAAGGCAGCTCGCACACCCCAGTGGATTGTCTTGCGCACCCCCTGCGGTGCACTTTGGAGACCACTGCCATAGTGGTCAGCCAGATGTTTATTGGAAATCCACAAGGAGGACAAAGGGTAATAGCCCTCTCCTGCTATTCCCCAGCAACTCGTATTTAGAGGTATGTTGCCTCTGATCCTGGGTGTTGCATATTACTATCATGACTAGTAGCCATTGATTGTCTTATCCTCAATTATTTTGTCTAATGCCCTTTCAAAGCAATCAAAGTTGATGGCCATCATCACAACTTGTGGTAGTGAATTCCATGGCTTAACTATGTGCTCTAAGTGAAAGTGCTTCCTCTTTTCTATCCCGAATCTTCCATAATTCAGTTTCATTGGATTGGCTTAAGGCCTAGTATTGAGAGAGGAAGAAAGAATTATTTCCATTCTCTCCACACCCCTTTATCCTTAACTCTCCTTAGGAGTAGGTTAGGGTGAGCAATGGTGACTGGCTACCCAGTGAAGTTAAAAGCCACACCTTTCTAGTCAAATATTGTGTCATGCTTCTTCATGGTCTCTATCCATCACACACATGGGCTGTGTACTTGCATGGAGTCTCGATTCGGGAAGCTTCTGTAGGTGAGGAATTTGGGCAGGAACCCCTCCCTCCCTGTCCTAGTGCACATGTTCCTAGTGGGTTCCCACTTACTCCCTCAGTTCTCTTTCAGCCGCCATTTGTGCACCTCATAGAGAACATCTCCTGTTGATCGCTGGTTTAAAATTGTTTTTCTGATGAAAAGCTGTAATTTTTCCCTTTCTTCTATTAAGTATTTCTGTCTGTCTCCTTGTTATTTTAATTTCTTTGTTTTGCAGGCTTTGCCTTCATAGGTGTAGATGTGAAGGCATCCCCAGGGGCCCCAATTGAAAGTGCACCTGCTGTGGGACAAAACTGCTGCCCTCAGACAGGCACTCCCTTTGCCTGTTCTGCCATGGTGAAGGGCATGTCGTTGAGGATTGACCTCATTGTAAAGCCTTCTCAAAGCAAGTGAGAAGAAGCAGGTCAGGTCGGCTAAAAGCTGCACTTTGCATTAGAGATGAACTGAAAACAAAAAAGGACAGATACAGGAAAGTGGAAAGAAGGCCAAGTAACAGAGGAAGAGTACAGGCAGGTAGCACAGAATTGTAGGGATGGCGTCAGGAAGGCTAAAGCTGAGAACGAGCTGAGGTTAGCGCGGGATGCTAAAAACAACAAAAAGGCTTTCTTCAGCTACATGCATAGTAAAAGGCAGTGGAAAGAAATGGTTGTTCAGCTGTTAAATAAGGATGGCAAAACGATAACAGATGACAAAGAAAAGGCAGAGGTGCTCAATTCCTACTTTGGCTCAGTCTCCTCCCAAAAGAGGGTCTATGACCCCCCTGGCAAAGGCAAAGTACAGGCTGAAGGGGCAGGATTGCAGCTTGAGATCGATAAGCATATGATCAAGGAACACCTAATTACTTTGAATGAGTTCAAATCTCCAGGGCCAGATGAATTGCATCCTAGAGTAATAAAGGAACTGGCAGAAGAACTCTCACAACTGCTATCTATTCTCTTTGAGAAATCATGGAGGACGGGTGAAGTGTCAGATGACTGGAGGAGGGCTAATGTCCCTACCTTCAAAAAGGGTAAAAAGGAGGAACCTGGGAACTACAGACCAGTCAGTCTGGCATTATTCCCTGGGAAAATTCTGGAGCAGATGATAAAGCAATCCATCTGTAAGCACCTTGAAAACAATGCAGTGATTACTCGAAGCCAACATGGATTTGTCAAGAACAAATCCTGCCAGACTTATCTGATCTCATTTTTTGATCAAGTAACCTCCCTTGTGGACCGTGGGAATGCTGTAGACATGATATACCTCAACTTCAGCAAAGCTTTTGACAAAATGCCCCATGATACCCTGATGAGCAAACTTGCTGAAAGTGGGCTAGATGAAACAACGATCTGGTGGATCCACAGTTGGCTACAGAATCGGACTCAAAGAGTGCTTATCAATGGGACCGTCTCAAACTGGGGAGAGGTAACAAGCAGGGTACTGCAGGGCTCAGTCGTGGGCCCAGTGCTCTTCAACATTTGTATTAATGACTTGGAGGAGGAGGTGCAGGGAATGCTGATCACATTTGCAGATGACACAAAATTGGGCGGGATAGCTAATACTTTGGAAGACAGAAACAAAATTCAAATTGATCTGGATAGACTGGAGCGCTGGGCAGAAAACAACAGAATGACATTTAATAGGGATAAATGCCAAGTTCTGCACCTAGGAAAAAGAAACCAAATGCAAACTAGTTACAAGATGGGGGTACATGGCTCAACCACACTACAAGCGAGAAGGATCTTGGAATTGTTGTCGATCACAAGCTGAAAATGAGCCAACAATGTGATGTGGCTGCAAAAAAGGCAAATGCTCTTTTGGGCTGCATTAATAGAAGCGTAGCTTTCAAATCCTCGGAAGCAGTAGTTCCCCTCTACTCAGCACTGGTGAGGCCTCATCTGGAGTACTGTGTCCAGTTCTGGGCACCACACTTTAAGAAGGATACAGACAAACTGGAGAGGGTTCAGAGGAGGGCAACGAAGATGATCAGGGGACTGGAAACAAAGCCCTATGAAGAGAGCCTGAAAGAACTGGGCATGTTTAGCCTTGAGAAGAGAAGACTGAGGGGAGATATGATAGCGCTCTTCAAGTACTTGAAAGGTTGTCACAGAGAGGAAGGCCAGGATCTCTTCTCGATCATCCCAGAGTGCAGGACATGGAATAATGGGCTCAAGTTACAGGAAGCCAGATTCCGGCTGAACATCAGGAAAAACATCCTGACTGTTAGAGCAATACGACAATGGAACCAATTACCTAGGGAGGTGGTGGGCTCTCCCACACTGGAGGTGTTCAAGATGAGGCTGGACAGCCATCTGTCAGGGATGCTCTGACTTGGATTCCTGCATTGAGCAGGGGGTTGGACTTGATGGCCTTGTAGGCCCCTTCCAACCCTACAATTCTATGATTCTATGAAAAGGGCACTGGAATTGGCAGAGGAGCCAAAAGATATGGCAAACCCACCACTTTTGCCCTACACAACCTGCCTGCTGTGCAGGAGCCTGCTCCAGTGTTGGGGCCATCATCCCCTCAGCATCATATTCTGCTGAGTACAAAAGATCCCGCCCACACACTATGGGCTGATATTTGGTGCTTCCCCTGGCAAAAAGACTAACAAAAATGGCAAAAGTCCCTTAAGCAAGCTAGTCTGGCTTCTTCACGCTCAAAAGAAGAAGACAGACTAGCTAGAAGAAGACAGGCAGACAAGAACAGACAGACAAGACAGACTAGAAGAAGACAGACAGACAAGAAGAAAAGTCTTATGATTTTGCTTGGGATTGAGCATCGGGACCCTCGGGTCTTTCTGACTCTTCGTGAGTGCCTTGTGGCCGGGATTGGTCCATATAAGCTATGTTGGCCAGCAGTCTGACTTGGGATGAAGAGCCAACCATTCTGCTCATTGCATTACACACCTCTCGGGATCGACAGTGACCACTGCTTTAGGCTGTGTCTCCCACTGCTCCACCAACGCTTACTAATCGGATGCCTGAACTGACAGCCTTTCCTCCTGCTCCGCCTATGCTCCATTCCGACGGTGAATCCTAGGCGGGAGGGGGAAGCCATCCCAATAACATCTATGTCGGAGGGTGAGATCCAGGACCTGTCTCTGATGGGACTGATTGCTCAACCCTTTTGACATTATGGCTTGGAAAGCCCTGGTACAGCCCTTAATTGCCTTCCACGTTCATTGGAGTTGGTATGGTCATGTGCCTCCACTACAAGAGGTTGTGCCCTAATTTTACAAGCGAAGCTGATATTGGGAATGGACTAGATCACCACTCTTAAGGTGGGACAGCCATTCAGCATGGGACGTGCAGTACAGGAGACCCCTGGATTGGGTTGACTAATGAAATGAGCCATACCGCCCTCACCATCTGACCCTCCCTGTTGGGGAGAAAGTACCTTCATCATCGATTGGCTACGGAGTCGAGACCTCCAGACCAACCGGCCGTTCCTTGCCCTTTGGCACCATTCAG
The DNA here is from genome assembly GCF_057233095.1 of Heloderma suspectum. Lineage (NCBI taxonomy): Eukaryota > Metazoa > Chordata > Lepidosauria > Squamata > Helodermatidae > Heloderma > Heloderma suspectum. The sequence goes on from NC_139461.1 coordinate 260,808,385, forward strand.
GCTGCCAGTTCAGCAGCCGCTGCCAGTTCAGCAGCCGCCACCCGTTCAACAGCAAGACATTCAGCCTGCCTTACCATCTGTTCAGCCACAGATGCCTCAACATCAGACTGTTTTGCCAGCTTTATTATGGCTACAGGCTGTTTAGTTGCGGGCTGTTTTGCCTTTTAACCAGCCACCATCTGCACTACCTTTTGGTGCACAGACCAATATGGGCGGTGCTCACTTATTCCGTATGGAAATAAGGGAGAAGCGCCTACTATGTCAGGCTCCTTCACAGGAGTCTCTAATGTCTGGAATGGAAGATTACCAGTCAGATACTATGTCTCAATCGTCCTGCCTCTCTCCATCTCCTCTCCAGACATGATTGTTGGCTCCAATGAAGCCATATCGCCATGGGAGGATCTGGGACAATTTCCAACTAGATTCTTAGAATGGCGCAGGCTTTGGGCTTGTTGTTGTTGTTCAGTCGTTCAGTCGTGTCCGACTCTTCGTGACCCCATGGACCATAGCACGCCAGGCCTTCCTGTCCTGCGCTCTCTCCCGGAGCGTGCTCAAGTTCATATTCATTGCATCCGTGATGCTATCTAGCCATCTCATCCTCTGCCGTCCCCTTCTCCTTTTGCCTTCAGTCTTTCCCAGCATCAGGGTCTTTTCCAGGGAGTTTTCTCTTCGCATTAGGTGGCCAAAATATTTGAGCTTCAGCTTCATTATCTGTCCTTCCAATGAGCACTCAGGGTTGATTTCCTTTAGGATGGACTGATTTGACCTCCTTGCAGTCCAGGGGACTCGTAAGAGTCTTCTCCAGCACCACAGTTCGAAAGCATCAATTCTTCGGCGCTCAGCCTTCCTTATAGTCCAGCTCTCACAGCCATACATTACTACTGGGAAAACCATCGCTTTGATTAGACGGACCTTTGTCGGCAAGGTGATGTCTCTGCTTCTTACTATGCTGTCTAGGTTGGCCATAGCTTTCCTCCCAAGGAAAGGAGCAAGCGTCTTTTAATTTCATGGCTACAGTCACTGTCTGCGGTGATCTTGGAGCCCAAGAAATTAAAAACTGTCACTGCTTCCATTTCTTCCTCTTCTATATGCCAGGAAGTGATGGGGCCAGATGCCATGATCTTCATTTTTTTAATGTTGAATTTCAAACCAGCTTTTGCACTTTCCACTTTCACCCTCAACAAGAGGCTCTTTAGATCCTCTTCGCTTTCTGCCATTAGGGTGGTATCGTCTGCGTATCTGAGGTTGTTGATAATTCTCTCGGCAATGTTAATTCCGACCCGTGATTCATCCAACCCGGTGTTTCTCATGATGTACTCCGCATATAAATTAAATAAGCAGGGTGACAATATGGAGCCTTGTTGTACTCCTTTCCCAATTTTGAACCAATCGGTTGTTCCATGTCTGGTTCTTACTGTTGCTTCTTGACCCTCGTACAGGTTTCTCAGGAGACAGGTAAGGTGGTCTGGTACTCCCATCACTTTAAGAATTTGCCACAGTTTGTTGTGATCCACACAATCAAAGGCTTTAGCATAGTCAATGAAGCAGAAATAGACGTTTTTCTGGAATTCTCTTGCTTTCTCCATGATGCAGCGAATGTTGGCGATTTGATCTCTAGTTCCTCTGCCTCTTCTAAACCCAGCTTGTACTTCCGGTAGTTCTCGGTTCGCATACTGCTGAAGCCTAGCTTATAGGATTTTGAGCATCACCTTGCTGGCATGTGAGATGAGCGCAATTGTGCGGTAGTTTGAACACTCTTTGGCGTTGCCCTTCTTTGCAATTGGAATGTAAACTGACCTTTTCCAGTCTTGTGGCCACTGTTGAGTGTTCCAGATTTGTTGGCATATTGAATGCAGCACTTTAACAGCATCATCTTTTAGGATTTTAAATAGCTCGGCTGGAATACTGTCATCTCCGCTAGCTTTGTTGTTACTAATGCTTCCTAAGGCCCACTTGACTTCACTCTCTAGGATGTCCGGCTCAAGTTCAGTGAGCGCACTATCATGGCTATCAGGGACATTCAGATCTTTCCTGTATAGTTCTTCTGTGTATTCTTGCCACCTCTTCTTAATCTCATCTGCTTCTGTTAGGTCCCTGCCTTCTTTGTGCTTTATCATGCCCGTCTTTGCACAAAACGTTCCCTTGAGATCTCCGATTTTCTTGAAGAGATCTCTAGTCTTTCCCATTCTGTTGTTTTCCTCGATTTCTTTGCATTGTTCATTTAAGAAGGCCTTCTTGTCTCTCCTTGCTATTCTCTGGAACTCTGCATTCAGTTGGGTATATCTTCCCCTTTCTCCCTTGCTTTTCGCTTCCCTTCTTTCGCGAGCTACTTGTAAAGCCTCATCAGACAGCCACTTGGCTTTCTTGCATTTCCTTTTCTTTGGGATGGATTTCGTTGCTGCCTCCTGAACAATGTTATGGACCTCCGTCCATAGTTCCTCAGGCACTCTGTCTATCAGGTCTAATCCCTGAAATCTATTCCTCACCTCCACTGTATATTCATCAGGGATATGATTTAGGTCATACCTGAACGGTTTAGTGGTTTTCCCGACGTTCTTCATTTTAAGCCGAAATTTTGCAAGAAGCAGCTCATGATCTGAGCCACGGTCAGCTCCAGGTCTTGTTTTTACTGACTGTATGGAGCTTCTCCATCTTTGGCTGCAAAGGACATAATCAATCTGATTTCGATATTGACCATCTGGTGATGTCCATGTGTAGAGTCGCCTCTTGTGCTGTTGGAAAAGAGTGTTTGCTATGATCAGCATGTTCTCTTGGCAAAACTCTATTAGCTTTTGTCCTGCTTCATTTTGTACACCAAGGCCATGCCTGCCTGTTATCCTGGTGATTTCTTGACTTCCTACTTTAGCATTCCAATCCCCTATGATGAAGAGGACATCTTTTTTTGGTGTTAGTTCTAGAAGGTGTTGTAGGTCTTCATAGAACCGATCAACCTCAGCTTCTTCGGCCTCAGTGGTTGGGGCATAGACTTGAATTACTGTGATGTTGAATGGTTTGCCTTGGATTCGTACTGAGATCATTCTATCATTTTTAAGATTGTACCCCAGTACTGCTTTTCCCACCCTTTTGTTGACTATGAGTGCTACTCCATTTCTTCTAAGGGATTCTTGCCCACAATAGTAGATATGATAGTCACCTGAATTAAATTCGCCCATGCCTGTCCATTTGAGTTCGCTGATTCCCAAGATGTCGATGTTCAATCTTGCCATCTCATGTTTGACCACCTCCAGCTTACCTTGATTCATTGATCTGACATTCCAGGTTCCTAAACAATATTGTTCTTTACAGCATCGGATTTTCTTTTCACCACCAGACACATCCACAGCTGAGTGTCCTTTCGGGTTTGGCCCAGCCGCTTCACTCTTTCTGGCGCTACTTGGAAATGCCCTCTGCTCTTCCCCAGTAGCATATTGGACACCTTCCGACCTGAGGGGCTCATCTTCTGGCGTCATATCTTTTAGCCTTGTGATACATTCCATGGGGTTTTCTTGGCAAGAATACTGGAGTGGGTTGCCATTTCCTTCTCCAGTGGACCACATTTTGTCAGAACTCTCTGCCATGACCTGTCCGTCTTGGGTGGCCCTGCACGGCATAGCTTATGGCTTCATTGAGTTACGCAAGCCCCTTCGCCACAACAAGGCAGTGATCCATGAAGGGGACTTTGGGCTTAGAGACTCAGAAGATAACTTCCACAGCGCAAGACCCCGTTTTTGATTTGATAAATGTGGAGTCTTTCAGACCGATGGCCATTTCTCTACTCCCAGTGTTAGAGGCCATCAATTTGAAACCATCAAACAGTTATGGAAAGTGCCCTCTGCTATGCCACCAATATCAAAGCACTTGGATATGTACATACTGAGTACCTTTTCAAACACCCAGCCCCAAATGTGATGGTTGTTGAAGCTGCATTGGTCAAGGCCCGAAAGGCTCACTCCTCTCCAACTGACAAGGAGGGCAGATGCCTGGATTTACTTGGGAGGAGACTATATTCTTCTGCAGCAGTGGGCCTTAAAATATTGAATTATCAGGTGGCAATGTCGGGGTACCAGGTACTGCTATGGGACAAACTGGGCCATCTTCTTGAGCATCTTCTGGATGACAGTAAGGAGTTGGGTCGCCTCTTCCAATCGGAGACTCTGAAGCTGTCCAGACAGCAAATAAGTACATCGCGCCACCAAGTTGATTGTGACTCAGAGCTGCTAGTTGGATCCATAGCCCTACGTTGCCATGCCTGGTTGAGGTCATCTGGTCTTCCACAGGAAACCAGGAACCATATCGAGGACTTACTCTTCGATGGGCAAGGCTCGTTTAATACAAAAAACTATTATGTGCTGGATTTGGTACAGAAGGCCTGAACCATCATATGGGTTTTGTGTCGCAGCAACTTCCCTGGCAATGGTGCTGGTTTCAGTCATCTACCACCCAGTACCAGCCTCACCAGCCATCTACAGCACAATAACATCAACACGGGCAGGGAAGTTAGGGAAATCATTCCCAACTTCAAAATTCCGCAGTTATCTCAGGAAACACAACAGCAGAAGTAAGCAGCGCTTTTGACTCGCTTCCTGACATCCTTCCTCACCTTGTGGCCAAAACGCCCATTTTTGGAGCATGTTTGTTTGCTTACCGTCCAGCTTGGAGCAACATCACATTGGACTCCTGGGTCCTTGCAGTAGTCCAGAAGGGCTACCGGATCGAGTTTGATACCCTTCCCCCATTCGGTACCATGCTGGTGACTGCTCTGTCCCCAGTCCTCTATACCAAAGTTCAGACCCTCCTTGAGAAAGGGGCGATTGAGCCTGTCCCTCAAACTCAAGGTACTTCATGGTACTGAAGAAGGTTGGGTGGCTTCAGCTTCGACACCTGAACTTGTTCATCTCACCCAGGAAGTTCCGCATGGTTTCTCTGGCGCCTGTCCTGCCACTCCTCTCTCGAGGAGATTGGTTTGCCTCTATCAACCTCAAGGATGCCTATTTTCACATCACCATAAGTGAATTGCACCAAACGCTACCTCCGTTTTGTCATTGGTATTGACTCCTACCAATTCTGGGTGCTATCCTTCAGTCTCACCACTGCCCTGAGGGTATTCACCATGTACATGGTAGCGGTGCGCTCTCACCTGTGACTACAAGGCATAGAGGTCTATATGTACATAGATGATTGGCTGTTGGTGGCGTCAACAAAAGATCAGCTTCTTCAGTTGATAGAGGTGACCTGCAGTCTCCTTTAGGAGATTGGACTCTATATCAATGCGGAGAAATCGCATCTTGGGCCAACACCGCGGATCCAATTTATAGGGGCATTACTGAACTCCCAACTGGGCCATGCCTTCTTACCTGACACCAGGATAAAGGCACTTATTTCCCTGGCATTAGAACTTCAAATGGGCAGATCTACAACAGTGCTCAAAGTCCAATGTCTCTTGTGTTTCATGGCTGCGATGATGCCTGTCATTTGCTATGTTCGGTTGCATATGAGACAACTCCAAAACTGGCTTATACGCATCTTTGATACTGTTTGGGATGCCCATTCTAACCCAGAGCATGCTGTTCCTTCAGCTCTCTCCATCCAGAGTTGTGACTACAGATGCATCACTTTCCAGATGGGGAGCTCATTGTCTGGGCCTCACGGTCTATGGACAATGGCCGTCCAACCAAGCTGCACAGCACATCAACCTTCTGGAATTAAGAGTAGTGGACAAAGTGCTCCATGTGTTCAAACTGGACCTGGTGGGCATACTGGTCTAGGTCACTTCAGACAACACGACTGTTGTCACGTATTTGAACAAACAGCAAGGTACCAGATCTCTCCCATTGCTTGCCCTTACACTCCAGATCTTCTGTTGGTGCATAGCCCATTGAATCAGAATTGTGGAGATAAACATGGCTGGTGTTGACAATGTCCAGGCCGATCAGTTCAGCAGGATTTTGCTAACCTCCCACAAGTGGGAGTTGGACAGAACAGTTCTGAAAAACCTCTTCCAGCTTTAGGGGATGCCAGAAATGGACCTTTTTGCCACAAGGGAGAATGCAGGTTACACTGCATTCTGCAGCACAGCAGGCCAAAGCCTGTGACTGATATGCAAAACCTTCATATTTCAGTGGACAGGGATGCTGTTCCACCTGCTCCCCCCATTTTCTGTGATGATCAGGGTCTTGGTGACACTCATGACAGACAGCACAGAGTGCATCATTGTGACACTGTGGTGGCCATGCCAGCCTTGGTTCGCCCCACTACTCAAGATGGCAAAGGGTTGGTACTGACACCTCCTGTCACACCTGTCTCTCATGAGAAAGAATGCCTGAATCTCACACTCAGATCTGGCAACTCTCCACATAACAGCATGGAAGATTGGGTGATGGATGCCAGTTTGGCTCTGACAGCAATCTAGAGGATCCTGGATGCTGCCTATAAGCCAACTATGCAGCATTCTTGCTTAAGAAAATAGGCTACTGTTTTTTCTTTTGCTCATGAGCAGGGTTTTCACCCACACCGGTGCTTTTTTCACCCACATGGGTGCTCTTTGTTTCTCCCCGTCTCTTTTTAAGAAAAGAGTCAAATTGTCGTCTCTCAGAGTTTACCTCTCCGCTGTTTTTGTGTTTCACCCTTGTGTTGAGGCATTTTCTGTGTTCTCACATCCCACAGCAAAAAGATTTCTGAAAGGGATCAAAAATCTAGTGCAACCAGTCCATTCTGCAGTACCGAGCTGGAGCCTTTCTGTGGTGCTTAAGAAAGAAAGAAAGGTTCCTCCTGTGCAAGCACCGAGTCATTGCTGACTCCTAGAGGGATGCCGCTTTCGCTGGTGTTTTCATAGCAGACTATAGCGGGGTGGTTTGCCATTGCCTTCCCCAGTCATGACAACCTTTCCCCCAGCAAGCTGGGTACTCATTTTGCCGACCTCGGAAGGATGGAAGGCTGAGTCAACCTGAGCTGGCTACCTGGGACCCAGCTTCTGCTGGGATCGAACTCAGGTCGTGGGGAAAGTTTCAGTTGCAATACTCAAAGCCCTTTGAACCACTGGCAACTACAGACCTATGCCTCCTATCGTGGAAAGTCGTGTTTCTGGTGGCCATTACATCTGTATGCTGTGCCAGTGAGCTCTATGCACTCAGTGTAGACCAGCCTTATCTCACCCTTCACCAAGATAAAGTGGTGCTCATACCTGACCCTGCCTTTTTACCTAAAGTTGTGTCTGAGTTTCATTTAAATCAGGACATTGTTTTGCCTGCTTTCTTTGCTTCTACCCCCTTGGAGGCGATCCTTCATACACTCAACATTTGTCATGCCCTGGCCTTTAATAAGTCAAGGACTGAACAGTTTCGACTGACACCCTGCCTGTTTGTCTGCTACAGTGGAAAGCTCAAGGGCCAGTCTCTCCCAACTCAGTGCTTGGGTTGTTAAGACTGTTGAGCTGTAAGGATTTTCTTGGGCCTTGCAATTTATATTCGGGTACAATATGGGGTATGGAAAGTTTAGCGTTTAAGGGGTTAGAGATGGTGCTTATAAGTGGGGTTAACACTAATGTGTAACGGGGCAAGTAGGGGAGCAAAATCTATTGCATTAGAAGCTTGCTAGATGCCATTTATAAACTGATAAGAGATGTCTCGATAACCTTCCAACCTTGATGAAGGAAACTGGGTAATAGGTAAGGAGTCATAGAAAAGAACACGTGGTTTGGGATTCCCCTGTCTGGAGACAAAGAAGAAAAAAGGAGCTGTTGACCACATAAAAGGAGAACTAAGGCTTAGAAAAGAGTAAATACCTTACGTCAAGGAGGGAGATGATTTTTGGGACAAAAGGTTGGACCTTCTGGGAATAAGATGACCTATAATGTGACGTGAACCAATAGATGTAAAGATTTCAGCATATGTATTGTGAAGGAGGTTACAAATTTGGGAGGGTATTTAAGTTGATACACGGAAGAGATCTGGATCTGTCTGTCTTCTTTCACCCTGAACCTGAGACATTACTCTTAGCTTATCACTTAGGTCATGCTTGGAGAAGGAGAGAGTCCCTTTACCCTTGCTGGTAAAGTACAGGTGTTAGTGGTAGGCATACAGCTGCAGGATGTGCGCGTATGCCTTATCTTTACTTCATTACTGAGTGGAAGGTTTGTGTGTTTGTTAAATTTTATCTTTCTTTAATAAATGCATTTGACTGATGTCATTGTTTTAGTCCTTATTTGTAGAATTTAAGTAAATCTGAGTGAATGTGAACACTATCTTAGTTCCCAAAGGAACCTCACCTACAACACCAGGGCTAAGCTGAGGCTGTTTAAAGTAAGCATGCCTAGGTATCCAATACCAGGGACCCTGAAATTTTAGCCTCCAGCTTTTCCCTTACAGAGCTGTTGTATGACCTGGCTCGGCTTGAATTGACTGCCCAAGTCCGAGCTCACTCTACCATGCGGTAGTGGCACTGGTCACATTCAACAGGGGTATTGCCATCCCTGAACTGTGCTGTGCTGCAGCCTGGTCGATGCCATCCACCTCTGTAAAACATTACAGAGTTGACTGTACTTTTGGTCGTGCTGTCCTCTAGGACTCCAACCCACTTCCACTGTATGTTAGCTTGCTACTCACCCATATGTGTGATGCATAGAGACCATGAAGAAGGAGGACAGGTTTCTACCTGTAACTGTAGTTCTTTGAGTGGTCATCTATGCATTCACACAACCCACCCGCCGTCCCCTCTTCGGTGTCGTACTCAAGTTTGATGGTGAGTATTGAAGGTATTTTTTGTGTAGATTTCTCTTGGTTACAAGGCTGCAATGTCGGTCTCAAGGAACTGAGGGAATCAGTGGGAACCTGCTAGGAGCATGCACACTAGGATTGTGGGGGAGGGGTTCCTGCCAACATTCATTAGTTATAGAAGCTTCCTGGATAGAGGTTCCATGCAGGCACAGACCCCATATGTGTGGATGCATAGATTTTTTTTTACACATTTTTATTGAATTTCTGTAATATTAACAATGCAAAATAAAACCAAACCTAAATCATGACTAAAATAAAACTAATTCCATCAGGATTACATCTTCTTACCATACACTTGTATTTTAATGGGTAAACAAAGGTCGCAGGTAGTTCTTGTCAGTGCTACTAGATATTTTATTGGATGGACTCAGAATTATTCTTCATCTATTTTCTTCCTTATAAGAGCCTCAGGGGTCTATAGTGCGTGGGAATCGAATGTTAATGTTCTGTTCTATTTGTACATGCGATACAATCAAACCATATTGCATAAAATGAACCCCTGGCTACCTTCAACTTATGCAATATTTTTTCCATTATGGCAATTCGCCAGACCATGGCATTCCAATAATCTAATCCCTGGAAGGCGAATCCCTTCCAAAACTTAGCTATCGTGGATCTGGCAGCTACAAATAAATGAGTAATCAGCTCCTTACTGTTTAAATCACTGGCCTCCCCTATATACAAATTTAATACTGCTAGACTTGGCATATGTGGGATATTTTGGTTTGTGATGACCACTTGAAGAACTACAGTTACAGGTAGCAACCTGTTATTTTGGTAAAAGCATAAACAAAACAGAGTAGTGTTGTTTAGGTAATGTGAGGACTCTCTTATATGCATCTGTTTCTATCAGTTTCAATGTAAATATTAGGAATTCTGTCTGCTATAGCGTGAAGGAAAACATTTCTGTAGCTAAGAAGTGGAGTAGTTCTGGAAGTCTCTTGAAAGGAAATTGGGTGTTTTTCAGCTGTCAGAGATTCCCAGATTGAATCTAGTTTGCAGTACATATGGAATTGCTAAACTGGTTAGATACAAGATGGGAAGGCCCAATCAAACATAACAAAACAAAACAAAAACAAAGGGATCTCCCAGTGTCCCAGTAGCAGAGGTTTTTGCTCTTTGTTTTTCATAAAGGTGTATACAACAATGGCTAGAAATAGCTATGCTTTGATATACACTGAACTCTTGGTTGTGGTTTTATGTCCAACAGTTAGTAACAGGAATAATATTTTGCACACCCACATGTTGAAATTGGAATGAAATACCCTTAAATCTATGTATTGAAAATATTACTTGAGGATGTGCTTTTCTGTTAATTATCTGCACCCAATTTTTTTGGCATTTCATATTCCAATATAAACAGTATTTGGTTTTTGTAGACTTAGTGACCTTTCTCTTAGAACAAGAATTGCTAATAACTGAAGCAGACTTCAGTGGTACAAGTTATTAAAGCCAAGAGGATTAACATCCAGTTAATTTCCTCTAAAACCAGAGCACTGTTGGGAAATAGCCTAAACCTAAAGTTTTAGGTTTGCACAAAGTAATTTCCTCCTAATGCATGTACTTCAGAGGAATGTCAAAATCTTGTTATATAAGAAAGGAGCTGAATTCCATTTTAATCCAGTAGAATCATACTTAATAGCTTGTTTCATTTTTTTAAATTGATCTAAATAATTCTGAAGAAACTAGTTCACTAGGAATGCCAGTGAGTAAATAACTTGCCTTGATAAAATCCTACTTTATTAAATAGCCATCTGTCATTGAGATTAGGTTATAAACCCACTGGTGAAGGGACTACTGTCACCTTGATGTAGACAGTTCTACTACAAACATATCTTGCCACATTCCTTTTCATTACACAGACTTGCAATACATTTTTTTACTATCAACTTTTGGTAACTTTCAAGTTACCAAATTGAAGTAGCTATTATTTCTAAGCCTAAGATTCTGTGGGTTCAGAAAAGCTCCCTAATTCTTTTTCCACTAGGCAGTCAATATAAATTATTTTCGGAACATAGGATGCTGCCTTGTACTGAATATTGCCTGCACTGATTGGCAGTGACTCCCCTTCACTTACCTTAGGAGTTGTGTTTGACTGCATACGTGTCTCTAAATTGTGTCTGTGTTCTATTTTTTTCTCAAGCATGGCCTTCGTGTACAAAATGAAGCAGGACAAAGGTTAATAGAGTTTTGCCAAGAGAACACGCTGATCATAGCAAACACTCTTTTCCAACAGCACAAGAGGCGACTCTACACATGGACATCACCAGATGGTCAATATCGAAATCAGATTGATTATGTCCTTTGCAGCCAAAGATGGAGAAGCTCTATACAGTCAGTAGAAACAAGACCTGGAGCTGACTGTGGCTCAGATTATGAGCTTCTTGTTGCAAAATTTCAGCTTAAATTGAAGAATGTAGGGAAAACCACTAAACCATACAGGTATGACCTTAATCATATCCCTGATGAATATACAGTGGAGGTGAGGAATAGATTTCAGGGATTTGACCTGATAGACAGAGTGCCTGAGGAACTCTGGACGGAGGTCCGTAGCATTGTTGAGGAGGCAGCAACGAAATCCATCCCAAAGAAAAAGAAATGCAAGAAAGCCAAGTGGCTGTCTGATGAGGCTTGACAAGTAGCTGAGGAAAGAAGGTAAGCGAAAAGCAAGGGAGAAAGGGGAAGATATATCCAACTGAATGCAGACTTCCAGAGAATAGCAAGGAGAGACAAGAAGGCCTTCTTAAATGAACAATGCAAAGAAATCGAGGAAAACAACAGAATGGGAAAGACTAGAGATCTCTTCAACAAAATTGGAGATCTCAAGGGAACGTTTTGTGCAAAGACGGGCATGATAAAGGACATAGAAAGCAGGGACCTAACAGAAGCAGATGAGATTAAGAAGAGGTGGCAAGAATACACAGAAGAACTATACAGGAAAGATCTGAATGTCCCTGATAGCCATGAGAGTGCGGTCACTGAACTTGAGCCGGACATCCTCGAGAGTGAAGTCAAGTGGGCCTTAGGAAGCATTACTAACAACAAAGCTAGTGGAGATGGCAGTCTTCCAGCTGAGCTATTTAAAATCCTAAAAGATGATGCTGTTAAAGTGCTGCACTCAATATGCCAACCAATTTGGAACACTCAACAGTGGCCACAAGACTGGAAAAGGTCAGTTTACATTCCAATTGCAAAGAAGGGCAATGCCAAAGAGTGTTCAAACTACCGTACAGTTGCGCTCATTTCACATACCAGCAAGGTGATGCTCAAAATCCTACAAGCTAGGCTTCAGCAACATGTGAGCCGAGAACTACCAGAAGTACAAGCTGGATTTCGAAGAGGCAAAGGAACTAGAGATCAAATCGCCAACATTCGCTGGATCATGGAGAAGGCAAGAGAATTCCAGAAAATGTCTATTTCTGCTTCATTGACTACGCTAAAGCCTTTGATTGTGTGGATCACAAAGAGATGGGAGTACCAGACCACCTTACCTGTCTCCTGAGAAACCTGTAGGAGGGCCAAGAAGCAACAGTAAGAACCAGACATGGAACAACCGATTGGTTCAAAATTGGGAAAGGAGTACGACAAGGCTGTATATTGTCGCCCTGCTTATTTAATTTATATGCAGAGTACATCATGAGAAACGCCAGGTTGGATGAATCACAGGTCGGAATTAAGATTGCCGGGAGAATTATCAACAGCCTCAGGTACGCAGACGATACCATCCTAATGGCAGAAAGCGAAGAGGATCTAAAGAGCCTCTTGTTGAGGGTGAAAGTGGAGAGTGCAAAAGCTGGTTTGAAACTCAACATTAAAAAAACTAAGCTCATGGCATCTGGCCCCATCACTTCCTGGCATATAGAAGGGGAAGAAATGGAAGCAGTGACAGATTTTAATTTCTTGGGCTCCAAGATCACCGCAGACGGTGACTGTAGCCATGAAATTAAAAGATGCTTGCTCCTTGGGAGGAAAGCTATGGCAAACCTAGCCAGCGTAGTAAGAAGCAGAGACATCACCTTGCCGACAAAGGTATGTATAATCAAAGCTATGGTTTTCCCAGTAGTAACGTATGGCTGTGAGAGCTGGACTATAAGGAAGGCTGAGCGCCGAAGAATTGATGCTTTCGAACTGTGTTGCTGGAGAAGACTCTTACGAGTGCCCTGGACTGCAAGGAGGTCAAATCAGTCCATCCTAAAGGAAATCAACCCTGACTGCTCATTGGAAGGACAGATACTAAAGCTGAAGCTCAAATATTTTGGCCACCTAATGCGAAGAGAAAACTCCCTGGAAAAGACCCTGATGCTGGGAAAGATTGAAGGCAAAAGGAGACGGGGACGGCAGAGGATGAGATGGCTAGATAGCATTACCGATGCAATGAATATGAACTTGAGCACACTCCGGGAGAGAGCGGAGGACAGGAAGGCCTGGCGTGCTATGGTCCATGGAGTCACAAAGAGTCGGACATGACTTAACGACTGAACAACAACTATCTAAATCCAATCCTGCTGTGATTCTATATGCATTTTTTGAAAATTTTCATCATACTGAATGTCATATCACATCTTACCTAGGTTAATAAACACAATCTTTGTAACTTTTACAATGCATACTTAGTGTAAATATGGAGAAGGTCTGTAGTGCAATGGTAGAGCCATATGCATTTGTTAAAATCATAAGAGCCATGCTGGATCAGAGCAGAGGCCTATCTAGTCCAGTATTCTATTCACAGAGGCCAACCAGATGCCTATAGAAAGCTTATAACAGGGGGCATGAATGCAATAGCTCCCCCTGCTTCATGTTCTTCAGCAACTGGCATACAGAGGCATAACTGTCCATGACACTGGAGGTTCTATATAGTCATCATTACTAGAAGCCGTTAATAGCCTTCTGTGAGTTTATCTAATCCCTCTTTAAAGCTGTTTCAAGTTGTTAGCCATCATTACATCTTTTGGAAAATGAATTCCAAAGCTTAACTATGTGCTGTGTGAAGGAGTGCTTCCAATTTTATCTGTCCTGAATCTTTCATCGTTCAACTTCATTGGATGACCCTGAGTTCTAGTATTATAAGGGAGGGAGAAAAACGTGTCTACTTCCTCCACAACATGCATGATTTTATATATCTCTATCATGTCCCTGGACCTTACCTGCTTTTTCCTAAGCTAAAAAGCCACAAACATTGTAGCCTTTCCTCATAGAAGAGCTGTTCTAGCCTCTTGATCATTTTGGTTGACCTTTTCTGCACCTCTTTCAGCTCTACAATATTCTTTCCAAGCTGTGACCAGAACTATATACAGTAGTCCAAATGTAGTTGGATCATAGATTTCTATAAGAGCATTATTATAATGGCAAGCTATCCACTACAACCCCAAGATCTTTTCCTTGGTCAGTCACCACCAGTTCAGACCCCATAAGTGTATACGCAAAGTGGGATTTTTTTGCCTCAACATGTATCACTTTACACTTGCTTACATTGAACCTCATTTGCCAGTTTAATGCCCATTCTCCCAGCTTAGGGAGATCCTTTTGGAGCTCTTCACAATCCCTTTTTGTTTCAACCACCCTAAAGAATTTTGTGTTTTAGAGCTTTGTGGGGGAGGACTTAAAAAAATAAAAATAAAAAAGAGCTTTCCTAAAGCTCTGAAAGCCCCGTTTTTGAACCGGGGGCTCTTAGAGTAGAGGCTTTTAGCCCAGCAGCAGTTCCTGAATGCTCAGGAGACTGTGTGATATCATGTGGTCTCTTGGGCATTTCAGGAAGTTTTGCAAGGCTAAAAGCCTCTGTGTGAAAAGCCCCATGCTCTGACAGCATGCAGGGCATTTTGAGAATAAAAAACAGAAAAAAGACCTCTTGGCCACCTCCATTTACAAGGTAAAGGGAACCCTGCCTCCCCACTCCCCATTAGAAATTGCATCAAAGTTCTCCCCCTCCCTGTGAAAGAGGCAGAATGAAAATGCCTCTTTTGCATGGAGGGAAGAATTTTGTGAAAGTAGGGGGCAGAGTTCAGCACAGCACTGTTAAAAATATTCAGCATGCACCTAAACTGAAGAATAGGAAGAAAAGGCTGAAGCAGAAACCCAATTCACTCAGAGGCACATTGAGGCCTATAGGCAAGTCTCTTGACTGAGATCATGATTGCAAAGGAGTGTTTGGGTCTGATCTCGACAACACAGTCATGCAGTGCATTGAGCCCACAGCTCTCTGCTCCGCAGCAGGAACCCATTTCAAGAAAGAAAAAACTGAGGGCATTTAACTTTAAAGTCATGGCTGAAAAGCTAGGTTGGTTGGAGTAAATCCACACAGTAATACACAGAACCAGTATCTTTAATCCACAGCAATAAGGAAGCCATACCACAGAAAGGGGAAACTGGGGCACATAAACTTTAAGATCATGCCTGCAAAGCAGGGGAAGAAACAGTCCTAACTTGCCAGCAACCCAAAGAGAGAAAGTAGAAAGGAAAACAGAAAGGGAAGCTTGAAGCTGGGGAACATGGCCTAAGTTCTACATCATGCTGGCAAAGCATGGGAACGGGATGGGAGAATGATACTGGTGATTATGATTATGACGATAATAGTTATAATAATGACGGTGATGATTATCATCATCACTATAATCGTAATCTTCATCGCTATAAGAGCAATAATGATACTGGTGATGATGATGATATTTATTTTATTTTTCTTCATTTTTATACCACCCAATAACTGAACCTCTCTGCGCGGTTCACAAAAATATTATTCAAAGAGCAAGACAGAAACCATTCTTGTCCATAGCACCCAACAAGGCACACCACAAGAATGGAAAATTGGAGCACATTAACAGTTAGATCATGCCTACCAAGCGAATCAGAGCAACCACAAAAGAAAAGAAAAAAAGAAAAGAAATATTGATCAGAATGTGCTTCAGACACCCAGAAACAGATTTTTAACAAAGGGGAAACTGCATTGCTAACACTAGCAGCCCAAGCACCCACAACTAGGGATGTATGAAAGTCACTTACCTTTCTGCGGATTATATTGATGGTGGGGGGGAGGCGTTCCATCCCTCCCCCCGGAATCCTCGACGGGGGGGGAGGCGATCCGTTTCCCCCCCCTGGAATCCTCGATGGCTGGCTGTGCTCCGCGGCAGCTCCGCGGAGCAGCTGGCCAGGCCCAGCCCAGCCCAGCCCAGAGCCATCCGCAGCCGGATTTCCGGCCACGGAGGGCTCGGGGGGGGGGGGGAACTGCGTACGCAAATTTGCGTTCCTTAATTTTGGCCATCTTAATCTATGTAAATATTTACGTAGACTATGACGGCGAAAATAAAGGGGGACGCAAATAGCGTAGCGGAAGCTATTTGCGTCCCTTTTTGATTTACCATTTTAGCCTACATAAATCTTTATGTAGAATATTAAATAAAGGGGATACATAAATCCCCTTTATTTTCGCTGTCATAGTCTACGTAAATATTTACATAAAGACGGCCAAAAATAAGGAATGCAAATGGCGGCGGCTACAGCCGCCGCCATTTGGGTACGCGGTTTTTTTTTTAACCCAGCCCTGATAGGCTACGTAAATCTTTACATAGCCTATCACGTCGTTTGTTTGTTTTTTACAAGAGAAATGGCAGCGGTGGCGGCCGGTCAGAAGACCAGCTGCTGCCACCGAAGCTGCCGCCAGAGCCGCCGCCACCCGGAAGATCCGCCCCAGGTAAGTCTCGTCCCGGGAGGGGATCCGCGGGGGGAGCAGGGGGTTGGCAGGCCGTTCCGCCACAGATTTTGGGGGGCCGAATTCACTGGCATTTGGCCTCACCGAGATCCGTGGCGGAATTCTCTGACATCCCTACCCACAACCACTTTTCCTTAAATAAAAAGAAGCTATTGCCACACCAAGCACCCACAAGCATTTTCTTTTAAAGGAAAAAAGAGAGAAAAGCACCCACAAGCAGTTTTTTTAAATTATTCAAAAAGGGTAAAAAGACACGTACACAGCCAAAAATTACCCAAGCAATCTCAGCAGCTTTTTTTAAAACAGCAACCAAAAATGAAGGAAAGGGTAGGAGGAAGGAAATGAAAATAGCATTAAAAATAACCAGAAAAAAATCAGGAAAAGAAAGAAGACAAGAAAGCATACTTACCTTTTTGGTCTAGATTGCTGGGCCCCATGCTGGCACAAACTCAGGGCCAAACTACTCATTATGCTAATCATAGAATCATAGAATAGTGGGGTTGGAAGGGGTCTACAAGACCATTGAGTCCAACTACCAATCCAAGTAAGAGCATCCCTGACAGGTGGCTGTCCAGCCTCATCTTGAATGCCTCCAGTGTGGGAGAGCCCACTACCTCCCTAGGTAATTGGTTCCATTGTCATATTGCTTTAACAGTCAGGAAGTTTGTCCTGATGTTCAGCTGGAATCTGGCTTCCTTTAACTTGAGCCCATTATTCTGTGTCCTTCACTCTGGGATGATCGAGAAGAGATGCTGGCCTTCCTCTCTGTGACAACCTTTCAAGTACTTGAAGAGCACTATCCTATCTCCCCTCAGTCTTCTCTTTTCAAGGCTAAACATGCCCAGTTCTTTCAGGCTCTCTTCATAGGGCTTTGTTTCCAGTCCCCGGATCATCTTCGTTGCCCTCCTCTGAACCCTCTTCACCTTGTCTGCATCCTTCTTAAAGTGCAGTGCCCAGAACTGGACACAGTACTCCAAATGAGGCCTAACCAGTGCGGAGTAGAAGGGAACTAGTACTTCATGGGTTTTGGAAGCTGTGCTCCTATTAATGCAGCCCAAAAGAGCATTTGCCTTTTTTGCAGCCACATCACATTGTTGGCTCATTTTCAGCTTGTGATCGACAACAATTGCAAGATCCTTCTTGCTTGTAGTGTGGTTGAGCCACGTATGCCCCATCTTGTAACTGTGCATTTGGTTTCTTTTTCCTAGGTGCAGAACTTGGCATTTATCCCTATTAAATGTCATTCTGTTGTTTTCCGCCCAGCGCTCCAGTCTATCAAGATCACTTTGAATTTTGTTTCTGTCTTCCAAAGTATTAGCTATCCCCCCCAATTTTGTGTCATCTGCAAATGTGATCAGCATTCCCTGCACCTCCTCCTCCAAGTCATTAATACAAATGTTGAAGAGCACTGGGCCCACGACTGAGCCCTGCAGTTCCCTGCTTGTTACCTCTCCCCAGTTTGAGACGGTCCCATTGATAAGCACTCTTTGAGTCCGATTCTATAGCCAACTGTGGATCCACCGGATCGTTGTTTCATCTAGCCCACTTTCAGCAAGTTTGCTCATCAGGATATCATGGGGCACTTTGTCAAAAGCTTTGCTGAAGTCGAGGTATATTATGTCCTCAGCATTCCCACAGTCCACAAGGGAGGTGACCTGATCCAAAAATGAAATCAGATTTATCTGGCAGGATTTGTTCTTGACAAATCCATGTTGGCTTCGAGTAATCACTGCATTGTTTTCAAGGTGCTTCCAGATGGATTGCTTTATCATCTGCTCCAGAATTTTCCCAGGGATTGATGTCAGACTGACTGGTCTGTAGTTCCCAGGTTCCTCCTTTTTACCCTTTTTGAAGATAGGGACAACGTTAGCCCTCCTCCAGTCATCTGGCAGTTCACCCGTCCTCCATGATTTCTCAAAGAGAATAGACAGTGGTTCTGAGAGTTCTTCTGCCAGTTCCTTTATTTCTCTAGGGTGCAGCTGAACTGGCCCTGGAGATTTGAACTCATTCAAAGTAATTAGGTGTTCCTTGAATCATGTAGCATGTAGCTGAAAGTTGTTTGTTTTTTACTCTTGTGCGCATGCACGTAGCCCTGATGTGAGTCAGGACCATGGCGCTCTGGGAGGAGAGTGTTAAATTCCCCCCCCATCCATTTCCCCCTCCAAAATTGCCCCCCTCGAGGGGCAGGGAGTTAAAAGAAGAAGAAAAAACTGACATTAATTCCAATGAAAGTTTTTTTTTTAATCGTCCCCCCTCCAGTGGTGGTGGTGGGGAGTTTTGGGGGAAAATGGGTGGGTGGGGGAAGGTTTAACCCTCTCCTCCTGGAGCGCCATGGTCCCAATCCAAATTGGGGCTGTGCATGCTTACAAGAGTAAAAAAACAAGACAACCCTTAGCTACACGCTAAGCATTGTAATGTGTAGTTTAGTGTGTGAGAACCAATCACATACATGGATTTTTAAAACATGCTCACAGTGTGTTTCCTCCCCTGTGCTGGACTTGGCACAAAAAGTAAAAATGTATTTTGGTCAGATGTGTATGCTGCTGCTTCTCTTGTCACTGTGTACTCTTGAGGAGGTAGTGGAAGTGGCTACCCATTTCTTTACTGCAACACTGGGCATGCCCAGAAAGAAATATATTTTTAAAAACTATAATTGGCTGTGACCTCTATGTTTAAAATGACTGATTGGCTTGGGGGCACCTACTTTTCCTGCCCATTTCTTGTATTTTGCTTGGTCTTATCAGGTTGTCTTGGGGGCAGGGCCAATTTAACACATACTGTCTGGCATCCGGGCAGGTGCATACTGCACATACTGCATACTGGCAGATGGCCTGCTTGCCTGGTGCCAGCTGCTGCTTTGGCCTCTGCTGCACTTGTGCTAGCACTATCCTGTGAGCATGGAGGAGAATGGAGATTTAGCAAAGCAAAGCTCTCCTTACGTAAGCTCTCCTCTGCACATGCATTTGTTGCAGAGAGACTGGAAAAGACTGACAAGGAGCTCTAGCTGGTGCAGCGTGAAACACAGCAGAAGAGTTTTTTTAAAAAAAAATTAAGTGGGGCATTGGATTCTGGAAGGTGTACAACTGGGGCTCTGACACCCCCTGCCCCTCCCTCAATGACGCATCACGACTGTCCATCACTACTGCTTGGCCCTCATTGCTTCCTTAGGCTTGCCAGGTCATAATTCTGCAGTGACAGGGGAAGCTATAAGTGTCAGAATTCTCATCAGAATCTAAAATACACCTAGCAAACCTATGTCCCTTTTCTGACCACTTCCTTCCAATGCTGCTTTCCTGTTATATACAATTTTAATACTTATAAGCTGTTTCTCTACCCAAAAAGCCTCCAGATTCTCTGTAGATATGCTTCACGAATAGTTTCTTTATGTCTTACTCCTGCCCCTCCTCATTTTAAGCCTGGTGAGTTTTCTTCAGAGCCCCCCCCCCTTGATTTGCCCCTTCTTGCCTGTTCCTTGTCTCCTTTGCCATTTCTTTTAGCCTCGTTCTACACAGACCCTTTCTTCAATTCCTTGTTTCTCAATCCACTGCACCCTTCCTTCAGGGCTCCCTATCTATAATTTCCCTACAACTGCGGGAGCTTTCCAAATCTTCACCCTTCCTTTGTGTGATGTTTTAATCTGTGCTAAACTGACGATATTCTCTTTCCTCATAGAAGCTCAAGAGCAAGTGTTAGTTTGAGCAAGTGAATGTTTCATGCCACTTCACTAGTTCAGTCAGTTGACTTTGAAGGCTTCACTGCAACAAGTACAACTCAATGACTTGGTTCCTATGTCACGGTGACAATTCCTGGGTTGTGTAACCCAGGAATTGCCAGGGATGAGCAAAGTGATGAGCACACTGCCTCCCGTGCACTCATCATTTCCACTTTGAACTAACAACCCTGGGTTGTTTTGTGACATGCGAACCCAGAATTGCCCGTAGTTTGTTGTTGGGTTAACTTTGAGTTGTTTAACCCCTAAACAACCCAGAGGTTCTGGGTTTGCGTGTCATGAAACAACTCAGGAACAGAGTGTTCCTTGACTTTTAGTTTTGTAAAGGCACTGAGAAGATTCTCAACTCTCAAGATGCCTCGAAGAATTGCAGTTCTCAGGATTTTTTAATGGAAATGCATGCATGCCTCTTGCCATTTAAACTGGTTTATGTTTACAGTGGATACATGGCAGAAGAAAAAAAGCTATGCTTCTCCTCCCGTGCATTCTTACCCACGTGCAACCAGTCAGTGCTAAATTTCATTCTCACAAACAGTAGATGAGGTGGTAAACATGGATCTGGGCTGCACAACTTTAGACTACAGGAAGGGATTCACATAACTGAATTCTTGATACAAAAATAATAAATTGCACATAGAAAAATCAGTGTCATGAAAAAGATTTCTATTTATTTATTTAAAACATTTTTATCCTTCCTTGTGTCATTAAGATCTCAGGGCAGCGTACAGATAAAATCAGTTTAAACAGTATAACTTGGATTTCTCCATGCTACGGTAATTTTCATTATGCACTGATTTTTGCTTTTTGGTATGGGGGAGCTTTTCCATGTGAGGATAGGGCTAAAAGTTATGCTTCCTACTCTTACTCTAGTGTTTTCTGGGTATGGAGCATTGAAGAAATGGCACTGGGCGGCAGCAGGAAGAGTAAATGCCACCGCCATGACAACACAAACAGCGGTGGCTGCAACAAATGTGAATGGGGGAGTATGTGGTTTTGTGAAACCTTTCAGAGCCTCCAAAGACCTGGTTTCAAGCTTAAAAAGTTGTCAAGAGAACTTCTGGGTCAGGTCAACATTTTTCCCTAGTCACTTTCAGGAAATGCACACTTCTTGTTGTTCAGTCATTAAGTTGTGTCCGACTCTTCGTGACCCCATGGACTATAGCACGCCAGGCCTTCCTGTCCTCCGCTCTCTCCCAGAGTGTGCTGAAGTTCATATTCATTGCATTGGTGATGCTATCTAGCCATCTCATCCTCTGCCGTCCCCTTCTCCTTTTGCCTTCAATCTTTCCCAGCATCAGGGAGAGTGACCAGTGACTTTGCTCTTCGCATTAGGTGGCCAAAACTGGATGAGCTTTCTTGAGCATGATAGTTTTGTATTGCTTGTTCAGTAAAAACACATGTCAGTTTCAAAACACAAAGTCTTCCAACTATACTTGTGTTATATTTATTTATTTATTTATTGCATTTATACCCCACCTTTTTTCCTCTTGCAAGGAACCCAAGGCGGCTTTCATTATCCTCCTCCTCTCCATTTTATCCTCACAACAACAACCCTGTGAGGTGGGTTGGGCTGAGAGTCTGTGACTGGCCCAAAGTCACCCAGTGAGCTTCCATGGCTGAGTGGGGACTAGAACCCGGCTCTCCCAGCTCCTAGTCCAACACTCTTTCCACTACACCAATACAAAGGGTGATACTTATTTTATTTCTATATTCCAGGCGGGTAGCCATTTTAGTCTGTTTTATTGCACTTCAAACAAATATTTTGGGACAAACTCTCATGGGCCTGAGCTCACTTCCCATGAAAGCTAATGCCCCCAAATATTTTAGTCTTTAAGGTGTCACAGAATTCCCACTGCTAGACAGCCAAAAAGGCTTCTAGAACAATTTACATATAATCAACAAAGATGTGATTATGAACAAATACACATAATCTTTAATTAATCTTCAATTAATTTTTGAATCATTAGTGATGCAGGTGGTATATGCCTTGGTCTTTTCCTTACTCTAAAAATTCCAGTGTGCCTGAACTTAACCTTGTTCAGAATTTGAATCTCCAACTGCATGTTAAGTTCTATGAATTAGAAAAGCCATCCTGCTAAAGCTAATATTAGTGGGCGAGCCACTTAACGAGCTTAGAGTGCACTTAAAGGGCTACATGCTGCATGTGTATATGTAGGATTGATTTATGCAGAAAAACATATAGAATACTGCTGTCCATTTGATCTCTAAATTGTGTACTTTAAGCTAGGCATTTTAAAACAGTGAGAGAGGCTTTAATTACATTTCCACAGTTGAACACGAGCAAACCTTCAGGATACCAAAATGATTTCATAATCAGACATGGATAATTCTGTGACTGCTAATAAGGAAGGTGGGCAGACACCACCACCCCCCGCCCTTACAGACACTTTAAAAATGTGTCTAGCAGTTTTGTCTTTTTTCATTTTTACTCAGGGGCCTTGATCTGGATTGGGACCCTAGTATGGGGGGGGGGTAGGGAGGCTTTTAAGATCTGGATTGGGGGCCCTGGGCCTACTCCAGAGTAAAAATGAAAAGAAGAGATGTCTTCTAGAAACATAATATAATATCTATTCTGGTCCTCAGGGTGACATACATAATAAAATCAATGCAATACCAGTAAAAAACAAAAACAATAAAAAATTAAAGGCAGCAACAGATACACAGTGCACAATAGCGGAAAAGAAAACAACTGAGGCAGCAGATACTAAAAAATCTAAATTATCTGCATAGTTAAAAATCTAAAATATGACTACTGGGCAGTTAAAGAACATAGCAAATTAAAAGGCCTGAGAATGATGGTAATGACCTTTGTCTGATGCTTAAAAGATCAGCAGTGAAGGCATCAGGTGGACCTCTCTAAGGAGGGCATTCCACAGTTTCACTGCCATACCAGGCCTAAAATCTGATTATAAAAAAGATCCAGTAAATCTCAGTTTCATACAAGAGAGCCTGGATCTGGCTGGCTACCACCTGCTCAAGCATCTTGTCGAGGAAGGGGACATTGGTGGGACATCTTGTGTTGCCCCTGAAAAGAGCATTGTGCAGTACTGATTGGACCAGCCAAATGTTGTCACAGCGAGCATTCCAGTTGTGGTCAAATTGCATTTTAACAGCAGTCGTATCCCATGTTGCTGGAAAACTGACTCTTGCCCCAACTAGTGTAGCAGTTACAGACAGGCATACTGGCTTAAGGAAGGTGATTATGCTAGGGTCACACAGATGTATAGGGCCACACAAATGTACAGGATTGCACAAATCCTACACCTGCCTACTCTTAACCATTTTGTATCCTTGACCCTTCAAAATATTTGCACAAGTTTTTTTTTCTTCAGAGGCTGTATGTCATGAGAAGAGCTTTGCCATATCAAGACCAAAGGTCTATCATGTTCAGCATTCTATTTCCCACAATCCAGTTAGAGTTTCTGGGACGCCCAGAAGCAAGGCACAAGTGTGATGGCTCTTTCCACTGAGTGTCATACTGGCTTTGAGCATGGGGTTTCTACTTAGCTATTGTTATGGCTGATTTTATAGACCCGTCATCAAGGAATTTGTCTAATCGCTTTTTAAAGTCCTATAAGCTAGTGATAGGTACCACACCTTATGGTGATGAATTCCATAAATATGATTGAGATGGAGTATTTTATTTTGTCTGTCCTGATTCTTTTGTTCAGTCGTTAAGTTGTGTCCGACTCTTCATGACCCCATGGACCATAGCACGCCAGGCCTTCCTGTCCTCCACTCTCTCCTGGAGTGTACTCAAGTTCATATTCATTGCATCGGTGATGCTATCTAGCCATCTCATCCTCTGCCGTCCCCTTCTCCTTTTGCCTTCAATCTTTCCCAGCATCAGGGTCTTTTCCAGAGAGTTTTCTCTTCGCATTAGGTGGCCAAAGTATTTGAGCTTCAGCTTCAGTATCTGTCCTTCCAATGAGCAGTCAGGGTTGATTTCCTTTGGGATGGACTGATTTGACCTCCTTGCAGTCCAGGGCACTCGTAAGAGTCTTCTTCAGCACCACAGTTCAAAAGCATCAATTCTTCGGTGCTCAGCCTTCCTTTTAGTCCAGGTCTCACAGCCATTCTATTGCCACTCAATTTCATAAGATGACCCTGAGTTGTAATATTAGAGAAGAGGGAGAATATTTCTTTCCACTTTCTCCACACTATGCCTAACTGTATAAACCTCTATCATGCATCTTCCCTTTAGTTGTCTTTTGTGAACGGAAAAGGGCCCAAACACTTTAGCCCTTCCTTGTACAGAAGGTGGTCCAGTACCATGATCGTTTGGGTGCCCTTTTCTTCACAATTTCTAGCATTTTCTCCTTTTGAGAATGGTCAGCCATTCTGCACTGGGACACTTCTTGAAGGCCTCTCCCATGACAGGAAGGTTAGCTGTGCACCTTCCCACTTTGTTGCAGCGGGAATATATTTATCATTTGCTGGCACTAGGAAAGCACTAACCAATGAATGTTCTCCCAGTAAAGAACCTTCTATCTAGAAAGTTGCTGATATTCCTAGACAATGCAAGCACTGGATACCTTTTCAACTTCATGTGGTTTCCCTCTGTTCCTCAGATCTAGCAAGGTACTTTCAGAAAAATGATGAATTTAAGAAAAGGAGAATCAGATGTATGACTATAGTACCCAGCTGTGTACTAACAATGAATTCTGTACTGCTTAGTTAACAGTTTCTTGGCAGTCAGGTATACATGTAACACAATAAGCATAGAATGGGGAAATAAAGAATTTTTGAGCTTCAGAACATTGGCAGCATTGAGTCAGACATCTGTGTGGGCAAAGTGCTGAGAGTTAGTCATATCAAGGTTAGAGGACCGGCCATATAAATTCTTAACCATGTAAGATAAACATAGTATTTTATCAGGTTCCCTTTTATGCTCTTTGGTGATTTGAGGTAATAGTATAATCGATACTGCTGCTAAATGGGGATATTTAGCTCAATCTCAAGTGTAGCTATGAGGAAATGAAAGGGCAAGAGCCATTTAATATTTAACTTACTATTGTAGCAATGCAGTCAGAACTACTACGTCTACATGTTTATGTGGCTGACAGTAATTTATGATACTTTCACCAGTTACATTCAATAAAATGTTGCCATGTTTACTAGTGCTGACACTATTTATCTGTATTTCACTCAAGGCCCTCATCTCTCTTAGCTAAGTTGAACTTCCCATTAGAGTAAAAAATGAGCAGCTGCTGGCATCTGGTTTTTTTTTAAAGCTGAAATGAGATTTTACTTCTCTGTTAAAATTTATGTGTGTGTGTGTATATATATATATACACACACACACATACACACACACACACTTCCACAGGCAGTAGAAGCAAGCATTAGACTTTGTACCACAACCTTTTCAGTGTCCGTACAGAATTTTCCTTCCCTAATTGTTCCACAGAAACAGAATTACAGAATTTTCCACCTAATGCTTTTAAGATATCGATAAAACTAAGGGTTGAATAGAATTTCTTAGTAAGAACATCCCATCATATTTCAAGAAACCTGAGGAAAAGTATATTTTCCTACAATTTACAATGTTGACATTTATTCTTTTTATGCCTCAAAATCTGTTTCTCTTGAAAATTTACTTTCTATGGCTCTTGCAGCAAATACAAGAAGATCCATAGTGGACAATTTTGTCTTCTCTTTTACTTTCCAGTGTTGCTCCATTCTGCTTCACTTTATCTTGCCCCAGCCTTGCCCTCACAAAACATAAAGTTGCAAACAAGAAAGAAATGCCCATGACTGATGGGTCAAAGCAAGTTTTGATAATTACTGGGCTGAAAAAATCCAATTAATTTTTTTAATTGATTTTGTTTAAGTATTGGTTTTCTATCCACACTGCCAGGTTGTCTTCCTGTCATAACTAACTCCTCTGCCTTGCATGGCCCAGCTCCGCCTCATAACCATAGAACTAGCCTGAATCTTTGTGTCTTTGCTGATATTACTTTAGTCAGTGAAACTGAAACCCCAGAACTTTCAAGAAACGTGCTGTTAGGCTGGACAGAGCCATTTTCACGAAAAAGTGAAATTAATGCCCATGTTTGATTGGTAGGTAACTTCATTTCTATGAGACTGTGAGTGTAGGGTTAGCATGTTTTTGATGAAATTTAATTGTAAATATGTTTTTTTAAAGTTACAGAGAACTGTAGTATTTCATTTATATATTTTTAAAAAGAAAAGAAAATGGATTTAAATTTTAAAAAATGATTTTGTTGATTTTTTTTAAAGTCACAGATTTTTATCCACCTTGAAATAGGCTATTCATCACTAAGATTGGCTGGGCGGAAGGAGGAAGACACGATGGGCTGGTGGGTGAGCAGTGGGGAAGGAGTAAGGGAGATGTGGCAGCAATGGTGGCAATGGCAGGTGGCAGCAGTGCATGTGTGAGCTCCCACCTCAGGCAGCAGGAGAGCTTGTGCCAGCACTGTTGCCTATTCATAAAATCCTGCCACTCTTCCTCCACTCTGCCTTTCCTCTGAGGTTAAGAGGAGAAGAAAAGAGGGGTGGCTTCTCTCTGTTCGCTATGGGCTTCTGCAAAAGCCCAACACAAAGCTTCTGCAAAAGCCCAACACAAAGGCATATACTTTTCCTTTTCTAGAATTATGTGCAGATGCCATATGATGCTGGGAAGGAATAGATAGTTAGCAATCACAAGTAATGGCTTGTCTAGTGAGCCAAGACAAAATTTGTAGATCCCTAGGTAGAAACCAGCTGAATGAAAATTGTTTCCATTTGTTCTGCAAATATTCATGACCGCCCCCCCTGCCCCGAGCCATTCAAGGTTATCCATGAAGCCTACAATCATAGTAAATGAGTTTTATCTGTTCTTTCCTTTCACTTATCTAACTGTAGCATATGCAGTACAGAGCAAGTGCTAACTGATAGTGTCATTCAGCACTGATTAGTAATAACTGACATAAAAGAGCCAGTTCAGGTGTAGGAAACTTTTTTTGGCCTTGGGCACATTTGGCAATTTGAGATACTGTTGGGGGCACATTCACAAAATGGCTGCTATGGGAGGCATGGCAAAGGATGAGTAACCTGCACAAAAGACTGTGTACAAGGCAGAAGTGGGGTTCCGAGCTCTATCACTAAACAATGCCTTTGAACCCACAGTTTTACACACCAACAGAAACTTATTATTGGAAGCAATCCCAGCTTCCAATAAGAAAATGTTAAGGGGTAGGGCACCTTGGTAGGTGCCAAGAAAGGTGTCCGCGGGTGCCATGTTGCCTATCCATGGTGTAGCTTCTCTCTCTAGTTCTGAGGATGTTGCTGAGGAGAGTGATTCTGCTTAATGCAAAACAAAACACCTGCTTGCTTTGATTTTGTTCTTGCGAGGAAGTTGGAGTTTCTTTCAAGCACAGAGCTGAAACAAATCTCAGGCTTCAGCCAAATTTGGGGGATGGGGAGGGAGAAGGATTTATTACCTTTTCTCTATAGCTATAGGGTTTGGAGGAAGCCTCGGGCTCATCTCGTTCACCTGAGCCTGGCAAGGGTGGTGAGTGATATTGTCAAGTCTTCTTTTAAATGAGCACATTTGCTACAGACAGGTAGTGTGATGTGAAATGTATTTATTTCCATTTTTGCACTAGGGTTGTTTATCTTGGGTTTCTTCTGGTGCTTATAAAGGCAATTTGAAAGCCTCAGCTTTATCAATATGTGTGACATTATGAGAAGTGCTACCCGATATTTCTAAAACTGTACTCTAGATCAGTCGTCTCCAAACTTTTTTGATCGCGCACCCCTATCAGTGAAAATTTTGAGCACGCACCCCCAATATATGTATATTTAATTTATAAAATACATACATGTACTACTGTAGTAATATATTATGTACATTATAAAACATACACAAAAAAATTAAACAGGATGAGATAAAGATGAAATAAAATAAAAAAAACAATTTAAAAAAGATTATAAACGGGACAAACCCCCTTTTTGCTCTCACTTTAAAAATATTATTAATAATATTTTTAGTGAGAGCAATGTGATCGAATATGCTTCATTATTTTTGAAAAGCTTGGTTTAACATTTTCTGATACAGTGATTCGAAGGTGATTCGAAGTTCAGTTCTTCTTAAGCTCCTGTCCATTTTGTGAGGGTTAGTTTAGTTAAAACTAGATAATCTGTAAATCCACGAGGGCACCACTGTCAACTTGCAAGGAGGGCAAAAGTCCCCTTGCAAGGAGGGGAAAGGCATGCTTGGCCAGGTTCCTGCCTGCTCCGGAGCTGGGAGTTCTGGTCACCAGCCTGCACAGAGTCCCCACTCCTTGGCTGACTAGTGGCTTGGCCTGGACTGTTAACCCTTCCCACTCTTCTTTGGCAGAATGGAAGCTGAGAGGAAAGTGCCCGTGTCCTTCTTGGCTTCATTCTGTGAAAGGAGAGTGGGAAGGGTTAATCTCCTTCCCACTTTCCTTCAGCAGGAAGGCATCATGGCCTGAGTAGTTGCTGTCAATAGGACAGGAGCCAAGAGCTTCCCTCTTGGCTTCCGTCCCATCCTGCTGCCGCTGCCACCCACCTCGTAGGAGCAGCAGGAGGCTGTTCAATGATCAGGCAGCTCGCACACCCCCATGGATCGTATCGCACACCCCCTGAGGTGTGCGCACCCCACTTTGGAGACTACTACTCTAGATAGTTAAGGCTATGAAACCAAGCAGATGAGGTGATTAACCTCTGTTATGATTGTACAGAGTGCAGGTGGGGACTCTATGTATTAGCCATTCTTAATTGTTATGGGCAGACTATTCTTGGAAGAACAGTTTGGAAATCATGAATTTGGCTTGCACATTTGCCTGGGGAAAGGGTGGGGAAGTATGTTACAATGTCATCCTTTCTCTGAATATATTCAATTTCTTTCACATAGCTGCAGCAAATGCTAACTACTCCACTACTGACTAAACTTTCCTTCCCATCCGTTCTGCTGTTACAACTGCCATGTCTTTAGACAGAAGTTGTGGTGTTCCTGATTTTATAAAGACATTGTTGTATTTGAAAAAGTCAAATGTCCTAGCAAGCTTTCATATAGAATGTTGTAGACTTACTTTCATCCTTGTTAACTTTTCTTCTTGATCTCTTTCAAAACTACGTTCTCGCAGCTGTGTATCTTTTCAATGTAAGCAAGTATAAAGTGAAGCACATTGAGGGGAAAAAGTCCCAACTTCAGGTATAAGCTGCTGGGATCTGAGCTTGTTGTAACTGACCAAGAAAGAGATCTTGGGGTTGTGGTGGACAGCTTGATGAAAATGTCAACCCAGTGTGTGGTGGCTGTGAAAAAGGCAAATTCCCTGTTAGATATAATCAGGAAAGGAATTGAAAATAAAACTGCCAAGATCATACTCCCCTTATACAAATCTGTGGTGCAACCACACTTAGAATAGTGTGTACAGTTCTGGTCACCACACCTATTGCAGGCCACATTCAGACAATCAGCGGGGAAAACAATGCAGTTATGAGTTGTTTCCCCTGCCCCCATGCTTGCCAATGGTGCGACCAGCATTTTCCTAATTACCCACGCTGCGTCATGGGTAATTGGCCCCTGCCTTGTGCTTGCTGTGGCTGTGTTGTCTGAAGCCCTGAGTTGTAGGGTACGTAAGAAACCGCCGCACTGTGTGCTGGGTTTGGACAACTCAGCAAACCGTGACACTGGTAATTAGGGAAATGATGCTCGCACAACTGGCATGCATGGGGGCGGGGGTACAGCCCATACTGTGTTATTTCCCCTGCTGATCATCTGACCCTGTTCACAGAGTTTGAGTACAGAAAAGTACAGAAAATGGCAACTAAAATTATCAAAGAGCTGGAACAACTCCCCTGATACGAAAGGTTACAGCATCCGGGATTGTTTAGCTTAGAAAAAAGGAAAGTAAGGGGGGACATGACAGTGGTGTACAGAATTATGCATGGTATGGAGAAAGTGGATAGGGAGACATTTTTCTTCACCTCTCATAATACTAGAACCCAGGGTTATCCCATGAAACTGATTGGTGGGATATTCAGGACAGATAAAAGGAGATACTTCTTCACATAGTGCATAGTGAAACTATGGAATTCACTTCCACAAGATTTGATGATGGCTACCAATTTGGATGGGTTTAAAAGGGGATTGGACGAATTCATGGAGGATAAGGCTATCAGTGGCTACTAGTTCTGATACTTCTATGCTACCTCCAGTCTCAGAGGCAGTGCGCCTATGTACACCAGTAGCTGATGAACATGGGTGGGAGGGTGCTGTTGTGCCTGTGTCCTGCTTGTGAGTTTCCCATGGGCAGCTGGTTAGCCACTATTTGAACAGAATGCTGGACTAGATGGACCGCTGGTCTGATCCAGCATAGTTCATCTTCTGTTCTTAGAAGCTCTAAAAGATTCATTGAAATCTTTTAGAGCTCTTTACCTAAGAAGGAGATACTGTTGCCTCTTTCATCTAATGGAGGCTGACTTTCTGCACCTGCTCAGATGGGGAGGTTGCATACCTTCCCAGCTGGATCTCTTATGACTGCCACTGTAGCAGCATATTAATTTTTAGTGTTCTGACCAAGGTGCTCTTGTAATTTAGCAAGTTTTTTTAAGGTCTCTGTGCATTCACACACATTGGATCTGCACCTGTGCAGAGCAGTGCTTCAGAAAACATCCAGAGCTTAGAGGACCCTGCAGCCCTTGACCATTAGTGATGAAACCCAAATCCCTGCATGGCTCAGTGCTATGCCAAAGGCACTCTCCTCAATTTCTTTTTTGACCCGTTAATGTAGGAGAGTTTCTTCCCTTCTCCCACATATGATGAACCAGATAATTTTAATGACGTGTTGTGTTTGTAGAGGAAAATGGTCCCTACGTTGGAGGACTATAACTTGGTGAAAAGTACAATGTGGAATTCTGTGCTGAGTGACAAAAGTTCACTAAACGATTCAGACAAAACCACCAATCCAGGCTCTGGATTCTCCTTTAGGAGAAGGCCTTAGAGGTGTCTACCTACATCTGCTGAACTCAAAAGTCAGTCGTCTCTGGATTCATGCAAGCCAATGTTGAGCCATCTCCCTTGTTCTCAGGGTATTGACAAGTTCAGTCATTACTAACGGATTCCTCAAGCTGAGGAGTTCATGAAGAAAACGGTGTGATGAGACAAGATATTTGGTGTCAACTCCTGCACCCATAATCCAATGAAACACAGGTCCCCAACAGGGCTCCTGGGGGCGCAGGTGCTCCTGTGAGGCCTTTAATGGTCCAGTCCCTATGAGGTGTATGCAAACTTCCTGGTTACTCTGTTTTTTTAAGTCTGTGCAAACCAGCAGTATGGGGATTGGACCAAGTGGGGTGGGGAGCACAGGCAAAGATAGGACATTCCTGCCTGCTTGTTCCCCCTACTATCTGCATTTTGGGGGGTGAGGGGGATGGTGCCTAGTCTCCAACTCTTTATTTTTGTGCATTGGGAGGTGTGGTGCTTTTCCTCTGTGCCCTTCTCTTTGTTTGTTGGGAGTGGGTGGGTGGGTAAAGCAATGGAATTTCCAGCCTGTTCACTCATCTGTCCGCATTGCTTTACCTCTAGGCTTTTGTGTTTGGGATGGTGGTGATACGGGGGCATTTCTCATTCTCCCCCATGGCCGTCTGCCTTGTGCTTTCTGTGGCATTCTGGATGTTGTTTGATGCATGTGGGGAGCTGATGGGGCTGATGACAGACCTGAGCTGCCGCTGTGCCTTTTGGAACTTCTTCTTGGCATCTACCCATGACAGGATTGATGGGTAGATGCCTTCTTGGCAATATGATTCCTATGGTTGCGATATGTGTTCTCCACACTCTTCTTCCAATGTCTCTTTTGGGGGAACAAATCTAGCCTTGAAATTTCCAGACCCTTACTGTTGCCATTTCAGTACCATTTTGCATTGGAGAAAAATAATAAGTCCTGGGTATATAATAAAATTAAAAGTAACTGGAAATGTCAAATGCCAATTATGATTTGCATATTTTCAAATTTAGATACTATTTGTTTGGTTTCTTGAGAACCATACTACAGTGTGGGATATAATTGAATTTGAAAAGATACTGGGAAGTACTGATAAACATCTTTCTAAAATATATAAGCCATTGAAGTATGAATGCAAAATGGGGTAAGTTAAGGAACATATGTTGTGGGGCACAGGATATGTCTCAAATGGGACATCTGCAATAAATTGAGGATATCTATAGATAAAAGTAAATAACTTTTCACTGACTATTAGGAAAAAGTTTCAAAACTGACAGTTAGCTGGTATATAACTCTAGGGCTGGCAAAATAAAATTAATGCACGTTGTATCCTTAGATGCTAGAAGTGTAGAAAGTGAGGGCAATTCTATCATACATTATGCTTTATCATAAGTGGTTCACTTGCAAACAAATTCTGGAGAAAGATAAAGATACTTTGGGGCAGGGGGGATTAGGTTATTAGATTAGATCTGTTACTTTTCGTTTTGACTTAAGCACTTGACATAATACCAAGATTTAATTAGTCACTTATGTGATTATAGCTACTGGAACTCTGTATGACAAATATTGGTAATTTCTGAAAATACCAAATAAAAGAATGGGTAGATAAAATGAGGGAATATGCTTCCACAGCTAAATCGACAAATTATGTCATGGTCAAAGAAAACAGGCAAATATGGGAACTAGTCACCTTTAATTTTTTGGAAACTATAAACCATTTGTTTCCAAATCCACAATAATGCTTTGGTATATTATTATTTCATTATATTTCCATGTTAGTTAAAAATATTTAAATTGTCTTCATGAATGTGTTTTGCTCTGCCTTGTTTTGTGTGTTTAAATTCTTGTGGCAAATATTCTGAATAAAAAATCCCTTAAATAGTCTTCAATGTGTTGAAGACTTTTGGCATGTGTTGGGAAAATAGTGTATTAATTGATTTTTGTAGCCCACCAACATTCCAAAAGCTTAGGGCAGGTAATGTGTGAGTCAGTATTGTTTAATGCAAGGGTGTAAAAGGTGTGGCCCAGGAGGCTATTCCTGGCTGTCCTCCAGATCCCACTGCATTTGCTGTGGTGGAGATATTTCCTATCCCTTGTGTATCTCTGATCTCTCAGAGATGGGAGAAAGGCAAGGGAGTCCCTTGCTTGGACTTGCAAGGGAATCCTTTCCCTTATCTCTGATTAATCATATAACAGTGATTGTGTCAGGATCGTTGGGGAAGGGAGAAGGCTGCAGCCTTCTTCTTTCCCAGCATCTCAAGGCAGCCTGGATTGCTGGTTTACCACTGCTAATGTGTGTCTCACCCCAGTGTGTGTATGTGTATGTCACCCACACCAGTGTGCATGTGAAGCCATCTGATCCCCTCTCCCCCGCCCAAGCAAAGCCAGATATGCCCCTTGGGGCCAAAGAGGTTGTGCATCCCTGGTTTAATGGTTAGTGTGTTAAACTTGGATTGGGGAGACCTAGATTCAAATCCTCTCTCAGCTATGAAGCTTACTGGGTTATCTTGAGCCAGTTGCTACCTCCCAACCTAACCTACTGTACAGAGTGATTATGCAGATAAGATGAGGTTTCCCCCATGTATGCTGCCCTCAGATTCATGGAGGAAGTGGGATGTAAAAGAGCAAAATATTTCCCCCCTCAAATTCACTGAAATTTCCCCACCCTTTGTCAACTTAATTTGTAGCCTGCAAAGCCTGCCCAGACAGGTAGGTCTTAACACTTGTGGGATGGGGTCTATATCTGAGGGGAGCTGCCACAAATGTTTTTATTTATTTATTTGCCTTTGCTGTTTGAACCTGATGTACAGTCAGGGCCAGAAATATTGGAACAAGGATAACTGTTTTGGCAGTTGGCCTCTGTACACCACCACAATGAAGTTGAAAGGAAACGCACCCAGATGGGAACGAAGTCAGGACTTTCAGCTGTAATTCAAGGGGTTTGACAAAAGTGGGGCACTATTCAGGAAGTACAGCCAGTGGCATGCACCCCCCCCCCTCGTTGGTGGCTCATAAGTAATGGAACGAATGGCTGATAAGCAGCTGCATGGTGAGGTGTGGCCTGTTTCCCAGGTACCCCCTGACCAATTCAGCAGAGAAAAGGCCTGGAGGTGGTTCTGAGTGTTACATTTGCATTTGGTAGCTGTTCACTGGAACTCCCAACATGAGGTCCAAAGAGGTGTCCATGTGAGTGAAGGAGGCCATCATTAGGCTGAGGAAACAACATAAACCCATCAGAGAGATAGCAAAAACAGTGGGAGTGGCCAACACAACAGTTTGGAACATCCTGAAAAAGAAGGAATTAACTGGCAAGCTCAGCAACAGCAAAAGGCCTGGAAGACCACGGAAGACAACTAAAGTGGATGACCGCAGAATTCTGCTCATGGTGAAGAGGAACCCTTTCACAACATCTAGCCAGGTCAAGAATGCTGTTGCGGAGGTAGGCATGTCATTGTCAACACCTACAGTCAAGAGACGGCTTTATGAATGTAAATATAGAGGCTTCACAACAAGGTGCAAACCACTGGTAATGCTCAAGAACAGAAAGGCCAGATTAGCCTTTGCCAGCAAACACCTAAAAAAGCCTGCCCAGTTCTGGAATAAGATTCTTTGGACTGATGAAACCAAGATGAACTTGTACCAGAATGATGGGAAAAGAAAAGTATGGAGAAGGAAAGGAACAGCTCATGATCCAAGCATACCACATCATCTGTCAAACATAGTGGAGGCAGTGTTATGGCTTGAGCATGTATGGCTGCCGGTGGAACCGGGTCAGTGGTGTTTATTGATGACCTGACTGCTGATAAAAGTAGCAAGATGAATTCTGAAGTATATAGGGCTATACTTTTTGCTCAGATTCAACCGAATGCTGCCAAACTGATAGGATGCCGCTTCATATTGCAGATAGATAATGACCCATAGCATACAGCAAAAGCTACCCAAGAGTTTCTCCAGGCAAAGAAGTGTGATGTTTTTCAATGGCCAAGTCAGTCACCTGACCTCAACCCAATAGAGCATGCTTTTCTCTTACTGAAGACAAGACTGAAGGCAGAAAGACCCACAAACAAGCAGCAGCTGAAGGCAGCTGCAGTAAAGGCCTGGCAAAGCATCTTGAGGGAGGAAACTCTGGCCATGTCCATGGGTTCCAGACTTCATGCAGTCATTGACTGCCTGGGATTTTCATCCAGGTATTAAAGTTTGGAAACCCTTAAGTTTGAAATGATGTTGGTTTGTTCCATTACTTATGAGCCACCAACAATGGGGGGGGGGGTGTGTATGCCACTGGCTATACTTCCTGAATGGTCAGTGCCCCACTTTTGTCAAACCCCTTGAATTACAGCTGAAAGTCCTGACTTCGCTCCCATCTGGGTGTGTTTCCTTTCAACTCCAATGTGGTGGTGTACAGAGGCCAACTGCCAAAACAGTTATCCTTGTTCCAATATTTCTGGCCCTGACTGTATGACTGGTAGTGTTAAGAAGGTATCTTAGGTTCTCAGATCATAATGGGACACTTTTTTGTGCAGTATATTTTTGAACCACGTGCTCCCAACATTCTGATCAAGCAGCTGTTTATTAGCACAGGGGCATTGATGCTTTCACAAGAATTCCCCTAGCTTCAGAAGCTGTCTGCATTTCATTGGAGGGACCTTATCCTGTGTGCAAAGGAAAGAACATGCAGATTGGGTCGCTTTATCAGAAGAAATGTGGGGGGGGGGACTGCATGTGCAAGGAATGTGCACAGCTTTGTAGTTGGGTTGCAAATCTATAGATTCTTGCTAAAATTTTATTCCCAATAAAATTTCAGCTGCAGGAGTTTTTTGGTTTTGATTTAGATTCTTAGCATTGTGCCTATACGGACTCCATTGCTCCAATGATTCTTGGTGGGGGTGGGGTTGGTCCCCACTAGCTGTTTTTCGGCAGGGCAGACTTTTTCTTCCCTATTCGAGTGAATGGATGAATTGCTCCATTCACTTGAATAGGGAGGGGAAAGCTCCTGTGTTGAAAATTGGCTGTTGCCCCCAAGGGTCCTTAGGGTGGGGCAGGCGTTTCCCACCCTCCAGCCATTTTTCAGCAAGGAGAAATCCCCCCACCCCCGCTTACAAATGAATTGTTCCATTAACTTATAGAGGTGGAAAATAGCTTGGAGGGCACCTCAGTCTGGCTTTGCGGGCACAGTCTATAAGAAGCTTCTAGTCAAATATCTTTGAAATCCCTCCTTTGCTGTTGGCTAGATAAAAGTTTTGCAAGCATGTTAAAATACCTCTTTTTACTTGAATGGAAAATTAGAATTAAGCAATTTGAGACTGCTTAACACATAGGATGTTTTAATTAGAAATACGTTCTCCTTTAAAAAATTCTTAATTACAATATGTAAAAACCTTTGGTAGAATTAGTCAAGCTTCTGTATTATAGGATGTTGCTAAGTATTGCTAATGTTACAAATTATGCTAGAATGCTTTTGAGATGTAGAGCTGGGAATCCCAAAGAATGTTATTCCAATGTAGAAAACAGTAGCACATCGGCTTGTCAGTGGTTAAGATTTGTGGGGTTCCATAAAGCTTAAGGGTTTCAGGTTTATATAGAACTCTAATCAAAGGATTCATTCTACCAGACCTGGTGTAATAGAATTGTAAATAAAAAGAATTTGTGACAAACTGCCTAACATAGAAATATTCTATCTGCAGGAAAGTAAACCCATTCTACTCCTTTAGCTTTCCAGCTCACTGTTATGGGGGCTTTAAAAAGTCAGCTGTTGCTGTGCGTAGTGTTCATAATACACTTTCTTTTTTTACGCATAATTTGACAGTAGCAAATACCTTTTTGAAATGTCTGAAACTACCTGAATTAGGAATTATTGAAGTTTACATTGTGCTTGCGTATTTTAGGTTGGACTTAATTCTGAGGATTCTTAGTAGTATTATTATTTTACATCTGTGCTGCTCATGTTTTCAAAGTGTTCTTTTTCAGCCATAGTGGCTATATTTGTTAAGTGCATGAATAAGGTAGTATCTACATGATTCCTTATCAAATCCTGTTCTTTATAATGTGGTTATTTGATTGCTGTCATAAAAATTATCTCCATCTGTGAAGTTGATTGAACGGCAGTTTCCCCTCACAATTTTTTTTTTGCTCAGCTTTAATGTGCCCTCTTAGGAGGCCTCAGAGGCCATCTGTATAGATTAGATGTATTATCTGTTTTGAAACCTGTGAAAGTTTTGTGGAAACAGATGATGTTTTGAGTTGGATTCTGCCATTCTTGTATCAAGAAAAAGTGTCTTCTTGATGCTGGAGTGGGGGTGGGGGTAGCACATCTAAACTGATAAATGCAATTGATAAGGAAGTTACTTACATTCAACCTCCAAAGCATCTTTGTACATGCAGTAGGCATTTAAATTCGAGGAAACTTTAGCTTTAATTCTAAGAAGAGCGGTCTTGACTTTTAACACTGTTAGAGGGTCCTGGCTATCCTAGTTAAGCTGAAGATTCAGTGATCTTGCTGTATTTTATGCATGCTGGGATTGTCTTCTGAAAAAGCCTCAGCTTTGAATATAGTTGCTTATATGAAGAAATTATTATTTTTAAATTTTATTTGAAGCATTTTTACCCCGCTATTCAGCAAAAATGTCTTGCTTACAATTTGAGAATGAGAAACGCTGCGTTGGATGAATCACAGGTCGGAATTAAGATTGCCGGGATAATTATCAACAACCTCCGATACGCAGACAATACCACCCTAATGGCAGAAAGCGAAGAGGATCTAAAGGGCCTCTTGTTGAGCGTGGAAGTGGAGAGTGCAAAAGCTGGTTTCAAACTCAACATTAAAAAACAAAGATCATGGCATCTGGCCCCATCACTTCCTGGCATATAGAAGGGGAAGAAATGGAAGCAGTGACAGATTTTACTTCCTTGGGCTCCAAGATCACCGCAGACGGTGACTGTAGCCATGGAATTAAAAGACGCTTGCTCCTTGGGAGAAAAGCTATGGCAAACCTAGACAGCATAGTAAGAAGTACAGACATCACTTTGCCAACAAACGTTCGTATAATCAGTAAGTCCCTGCCTGTAAACCTATAGTCTAAAAGACATGACCCAAAAGGAAAGGGATTGAGTGGAAGGAGAGGAAAGAACACACTAAGGCACTCAATTCTTAATTACAAGGTTCAGCACATCATGGTGCTGAATCTAAAGAAAGCTCCAGATCTAATTCAGAGAAGTTCTTTGTTAAAAACAGACATGCTTATATTAACTGACAACTATACAAATGCTTCTCCTATGTGTATTTCATCAATCAAGGCATTGCCAACAAATGCTGAAAAAAATTCTGCTAAAGGTCTAGTTGTGGGCATAGAAAAATGTGCAAAATTTGTACAGTATCTCAAGTATCTCAAGCTCTAGTGGTACTGAAAACATTGACCCAGTTTGCACATAATTACAACCCATGGGTTGTTGGGACTGCACACGAGCGACCACATTGCCTCCCGCTTGCTGCTTCTGCCTTGCATCCAGTTTAGCAAACAACCCCTGATTATCTGGGTTGTTTGCCTGATGGCTGAACCAGAACTCCAGGTTGTTGAGGGAGAAAAAAAACCAAGAGCTTTAACCCATAGTTGGTTGTTTGGTTAAAACTCTGGGTAATTTCTCCCTCAACAACCCAGTGTGCTGGATTTGGATGTCATCCTGAACCTTGGTTGTTTGCTAAACCCTCCCCTGTGCAGTTCTGGAGGCAGAAAATGTGGCATGTTTCAAATGCCTCCTTAAAACGCACTTGTTCACCCAGGCTTTCCCTGACTTGTAATTGATTGTAATTAATCATTCTGCCCCATCTTACTGCTCCTTTTATTGCTCTGAACTATTATTGTAATTGGAATTGTTTTAATAATGTATTTTAAATTTTAATGGTTTTAATATTTATATATGAATCACTTGGGGATTTTATTATATTAAGCAGTATAGAATTCTCTCAAACAAATAAACAAAGCGGAAGTGGTGGTTGGTCATTATGTTAGAACCAGGCCATTGGCTGCATTTGCACAAAATGCTAAGCCAGAATTGCTGAGAATTCTGGCATATTGGTAACAAGCACTGCAATCATGTACGCTAATTGATCACTCCCACTTGGCGCCTCCTGGAAGAGGAAACAGCTAAAGCAACCAGAATGGGGTTGGATTCAACGGTCGTATAGGCCCCTTCCAACCCTACTATTCTATGATTCTATGAATCTTACCAGGTGGAAAAGCTTAGCATTACATCCAAACCAGGACCCCAGCTTGTCGCTTCTCTAGCAAGCCTGAATCTCTAAGTCAACTTCAGACCTTGACTTCAGACTCTGGTTTGTTAGACAAGAGACAAACCAGGAGTCTGAGTTTGGTCATAATGCTAATCTTTTCCTGGTTAATTTCTGGTTACTTTAGCCATTTCTGCTTCAAGCAGAAGCCAAGCAGGAGTGATCAGGCAGTGAGCACCAGCACGCTGCTCATTGCAGTTAAGTCAGAATGCTCAGCAATTTGGTTTGGGGTTTTTTGCGACATTGGCCTTTATCAGCAAACACCCAATTCTATCTATAGGAATGTGTACATTTAATTTGTTGTTGTTGTTGTTCAGTCGTTAAGTCATGTCCGACTCTTTGTGACTCCATGGACCATAGCACGCCAGGCCTTCCTGTCCTCCGCTCTCTCCCGGAGTGTGCTCAAGTTCATATTCATTGCATCGGTGATGCTGTCTAGCCATCTCATCCTCTGCCATCCCCTTCTCCTTTTGCCTTCAATCTTTCCCAGCATCAGGGTCTTTTCCAGGGAGTTTTCGCATTAGGTGGCCAAAATATTGGAGCTTCAGCTTCAGTATCTGTCCTTCCAATGAGCACTCAGGGTTGATTTCCTTTAGGATGGACTGATTTGACCTCCTTGCAGTCCAGGGGACTTGTAAGAGTCTTCTCCAGCAACACAGTTCGAAAGCATCAATTCGTCGGCGATCAGCCTTCCTTATAGTCCAGCTCTCACAGCCATGCTTTACTACTGGGAAAACCATAGCTTTGATTATACGAACCTTTGTCGGCAAAGTGATGTCTCTGCTTCTTACTATGCTGTCTAGGTTTGCCATAGCTTTCCTCCCAAGGAGCAAGCGTCTTTTAATGTCATGGCTACAGTCACCGTCTGCGGTGATCTTGGAGCCCAAGAAAGTAAAATCTGTCACTGCTTCCATTTCTTCCCCTTCTATATGCCAGGAAGTGATGGGGCCGGATGCCATGATCTTCGTTTTTTAATGATGAGTTTCAAACCAGCTTTTGCACTCTCCACTTTCACGCTCAACAAGATGCTCTTGAGATCCTCTTTGCTTTCTGCCATTGGGGTGGTATCGTCTGCGTATCGGAGGTTGTTGATAATTCTCCCGGCAATCTTAATTCCGACCTGTAATTCATCCAACCCGGCATTTCTCATGATGTACTCTGCATATAAGTTAAATAAGCAGGGCGACAATATACAGCCTTGTTGTACTCCTTTCCCAATTTTGAACCAATCGGTTGTTCCATGTCCGGTTCTTACTGTTACTTCTTGTCCCTGGTACAGGTTTCTCAGGAGACAGGTAAGGTGGTCTGGTACTCCCATCACTTTAAGAATTTGCCACAGTTTGTTGTGATCCACACAATCAAAGGCTTTAGCGTAGTCAATGAAGCAGAAATAGACGTTTTTCTGGAATTCTCTTGCTTTCTCCATGATCCAGTGAATGTTGGCGATTGGATCTCTAGTTCCTCTGCCTCTTTGAAATCCCACTTGTACTTCCAGTAGTTCTCAGTTCACATGCTGCTGAAGCCTAGCTTGTAGGATTTTGAGCATAACCTTGTTGTGCAGTAGTTTGAACACTCTTTGGCGTTGCCCTTCTTTGGAATTGGAATGTAAACTGACCTTTTCCAGTCTTGTGGCCACTGTTGAGTGTTCCAAATATGTTGGCATATTGAGTGCAGCACTTTAACAGCATCATCTGTACATTTAATAATTATCTCCAAAAACTGTAGCTCTGCAAATTTCCCA
This sequence comes from Heloderma suspectum, assembly GCF_057233095.1. NCBI lineage: Eukaryota > Metazoa > Chordata > Lepidosauria > Squamata > Helodermatidae > Heloderma > Heloderma suspectum. The sequence goes on from NC_139461.1 coordinate 260,849,607, forward strand.
ACTAAAAACTAGTATTTTATCGTCAAAATGGATTTTTAGTTTAAAGCAGTTTTGCTTTTTAAAAAAATATTCCAGGGGAATATTCCAAGGTTCCAGGGCATAGTTTGAAGGAGCATGAAGCATCCACCTTGCTGAAGCTAAGCAGGTTTGGGTCTGGTCCGTGCTTGGAGGGGAGACCACCTGGGAACAACATGTCGCCACCTTGAGTTCCACAATGGAAGAAAGGTGGGATATAAATGTAACAAACAAATAAAGAAATACATTCCTGCTAGAAATTGCATGTTGGAATACAAGTGCAGTATACATACCTATTGCAACTATTGTTCATATCAGTGCATTTTTGTAACATGTGTACAATGTTCTAATATGTAAATTACAGTTGTAATTTGTTGGTGTACCCTGCCTGCTCAAGGTATAATTTTATATGAAGATGAAAATATAATTACGTACAAATGCTGGTGTGTGATTGATAAAATCATTAGCTTAGCCTTGAGCAGAAAGAGCAGTTTTTGTCTGAAACTTGCTGTGTATACATATAGTCATTCATAGTACTGTAATAGATTTAGGCTGCAATCCTGTGGTCCCTGGGAGGATGTCAAGGACTATAAAGTGATGTAGATCTCTCTCTCCATCTGCAGGGAGGGAACTCAGTAGGTGGGGAAGGAGATCCACCCTCACAAGCCTCCTCCTTATGGCTACAGAAATCTTGCCTTTCCTTGCAAAAAATAGGTGTTCCAGGGCTTTTCTACATGAGGCTTTTAACCCGTCACTTTACTGAGGCTTCTGCTTCCAGATTCTTTGTGGGATTAAGATCGGCTCCTTTACACATGTTTTTCCAGGGTTTTTCTTTCTCTGCCTTTCTATATGTTCCATTATGCAACCACTAGGTCGTGCTGTGGTATCACGGAATTGCACAAATACACCAGGCTTTCATGCTGCCATTCACGGAAATACCAGGCTTTCCTTGTTAGAGAAAACCCTGCTATAATGGTTGTAAACAACACGAGAAGCCTTGGAAGATGACAGCATCGTGTAAAGCACCTGCAAACTACTGTGAGTGAGGAACCATGAGTGCAGAATAAATACCTCATCTCAAAAAGCTTCCAGTGGCAGATCCAGGGAGATCTGTTTGCCTGACACCTCTGGAACAGTGATAATATGCCAGCCTTGGAGCTGACATATTTATTTACCCTCCAGCCACCCTCCCAGTTTTTGCCTTGCTGGTGTGAGTCTGACAAGGCTTGGGATTTGGTAGTTCATCTGCCAAGGATTCTCCCTCACCCTCATTGGATTGCTCTGCCCATGGCTTTTTATCAGCTGTTCAGTGCATAATCAAGCTGGAGAGGGATACATGCAGTTTGGGCCAGTTCGCATGTCACAATAAGTGTCTGGAGCTCCTTAGCGGCCTCTTTCAGTCTACTCCAATAGCCAACTCAAGACACAGACAAAAGGATTCTTTTCAAGGCTTTAATCCTTTTACAACTTAATGACTCTTTCAGATGCTAATCACCAGCGACTAAGCAATGAACAGCAGAGTAGCCTATGCTCCAGGTTAGGCAGTTGGTCCCCGTTTGAAGGAGAATCACTTGCAGACCCTGAACTTATGGGCTAAGGAGAGTTCCTCCCTCTTTCCCTTGGGTACACGGGATGCGACCGTTGCTTACGCGCCAAATGGGTGCTACGCTTCCTTTCTGCACTCTCCATCGCTTGTCGCTCCCTGCGTCTACGTCGAGCATCTAGCAAGCCCCCCCCTCCTGCACTCTCTCACTGCCAGGGTCACTATCTATCTCGGGAATGCTGGCAGGAGGAATCTCTGCCAGCTGCTGTGCCTGTGAGGGATGAGCGGGCTCCTCTCCCACGGATTGCTGTTCCTCCTCAGAATCAGAACTGCTCTGGGGTTCTATGGGCTCAGTTTGCACCCTGACATCAAGCCACCTTGAAAATTTGCTGTGGTGGGTTGTTTGTTTGCTTACTAACCCACGTTACTCCTAACAGACTATCAGGTACTCTGTGGTTTTCCACAGCTTGTTTCCCCCTTAGTCCTCCCACCCAGGAATATTTGTGCATGCTTTTAAAAAAACTTTTGGGAGTAGCAGAGTAGCTACTGCATTTTAGTGGATTTGTTCAAATCTCCCCAAAAGCTAAAAAGAATAAATAAATAATGTTAAATAATCCAAGCTGTTTTGGATGAAACTGATTACTTAGATACATTCCAATCAAGTTTCAGCCCTGGTTATGGGATAGAAACAGCCTTCGTCACCCTGATTGATGACTTACGCTGGGGAATGGATGGGTGGAGTGCAACCCTGTTGGTTCTTCTGGACCTCTCAGCAGCTTTCAGTACCATCGACCATGTCATTTATCTGGATTGGGCTTGGGAGACACAGTTTTAAAGAGGTTCTGGCCCTTTCTGGGGGACTTCTGTTCCACGCCATGGCTATTAGCCTGTATCCCCCATTAGCCTGTATCCCCATCTAACATATCCCTCATGCTTTTTAGCATCTACATGAAACTGCTGGGGGAAGTCATCAGGAGGTTTGGGCTGAAATGGCATCAGTATGCAGATGATACTCAGCTCTACCTCTAGTTTCCATCTGAATATCCCAGGTAGGCTGTGGAACTTTGAATCAGTGTATGGAGGCTGTTTTGGAATGGATGAAGGTGAACAAGCTGAAATTTAATCCAGACAAGGTAGAGGTACTATGGGTTGGGAAACCAACTACTTCAGATGGAGGTTTACAACTGGTCTTAGATGGGGTTGCATTTCCCCTAAAAGACCAAGTGCGCAGTTAGCTCCTGGACTCTGAGCGAACTGGGGAAGCTCAGGTGGATGTAGTGCCCAGGAGTGCTTTTTACCAGCTTAGGCTGGTACGGCAGTTGCGGCCCTATCTGGAGATGACGGACCTTGCCTCAGTTATCCACATGCTAGTGACATCCAGGCTGGACTTCTGTAATCCACTGTACTTGGGGCTGCCTTTGAAGATGGTTGAGAAACTCCAGCTCATGCAGAATGTGGCTGCCTGAGTATTGGTGCAGGCAAGGCGATTTGATCACATAATGCCTGTACTGCGCCAGCTGCACTGGTTACCCGTGTGTTTCCAAGCCCAATTCAAAGTGTTGGTTTTCACCTTTAAAACCTTAAATGGTTTGGGACCAAGTTTGAAGGACCGCCTTCACCCATATCAGCCTGCCTGTACTTTAAGATCAGCAAGGGAGGCCCTTCTCATTTACCCACTGAGAGCAGTCAGGTGGGTGATCACACTTGAGAGGTCCTTCTCTGCAGTGGCCCCACACCTTTGGAACAAGTTGCCATTGGAGGTCCACCATGCTCTGTCATTGTAGGCTCTTAAGAAGGCCTTGAAAACATATTACTTTACCGTGGCCTTTCCCTTGATATGACTGCTATTGTTGCTGTTACTGTTGTTGTTGTTGCTGGTTTTATTGTTGGCTTTTATTGTTTTTATATTTCTATCGCTTTTAATATTTTAACTGTTTTATGTATTTTTTTGCTGTAAGCCACCTTGGGAGGGCTTCTGCCCTGAAAGGTGGCCAAGAAATGTTTTAGATAAATAAAATATGCACAAATCTCCCAGAAAGTGGAAAAAAACAATGTTAGATTTGCTCAGTTCTCCCCAAAGATGGAAAAATAACGTTAAATTTGTGCAAATCTCCCTAAAGGTGGGTTAAAAATGGTGTCACTGCCTAGGGAGGTGACGAAGTAGAAGAGTAAATTGACTAGTGTCATTTCAAGATGTAACGGAGAAGGGATATTGTTAGTGAGTTTGCGAGGAGTGGCTGGCAGGGTTTTTACTGCTCTTGCCAGGAGGTTCTCTCATAATTTTAAATAACCTATGTGTCAGGTTTCCTGATCCCCCCAGCACACACACTCAGGCAATCTGACACTGGACACCCAAATCAGTGAGATTTCTTTATTGCAGGGAATCCCACGGCGAAAGCTTAATGGTTACACTCTTCAGAAATCATATAGCTGATGGTCGGTAGCTATAGGCTCTATGTAATTCCAGAACAGTCCAAAGCTAAACACTACTACCATGACTGAGATCCTCAACATGGTTTCCCTATTGCCATCTCCACGGTTCTGAACAAAAGGAAAGGGACTCTGGATTCCTGGGTACCTAACCCAGACAATCCTTTCACGGGGCTCCAACCCCGGACATGGAAAGGGAATGATTCCTGGAATGAACCCATAAGGCAATCAAGGGATAACTTCTTGAAAGGCCTAAACAACCCACACCCATAAAGAGTCCAACTTTGAATCTTTGTTGATAACTCTAGGCTACATGGTCAGGGCCCATCAAGATCAAGGGTAGGGCATAGTCACACATGCAAGGCGTTCCAGGCCACTGCTTTCACATTGGCAACCCCACACTGCATGAGTTCTGGCAGAGGGATGTCCAAAAGGCATAGATCAAACCCAGCCTCCCGTACACTGAGCTTACTACAAACACAGACACACAATCCACAGCAACGAGAGTTCAAGTCTATGAAAAGCCTCACAGTACTTTTCATGGCAAGTCCTTAACAATCCAGAGTTCCAGTCCATGTGCAGAGTGCCTCCAAAAGCCCAGATGATGATGAATCCAAACAGAGAAGGCTTTGGGAAATGAAGACGAGATGTTCCTAGCAAAGGCTCTTGGCCTGTGCATCAGCTTAAAAGGGAAGGCATGACTGTAGGAACCCCCTCCAGATCCCTTGACGGACAAGAGCCTTTAGCCTTTCAGCAAGGCCCCTGTCTAAACAGGGTGGCCCTGCTCAGCCCACCAGCAGTGACGTTTCAACCTGGGCGACCCTTCTGCAAACCCCACCCCACCTCTGTCAGGCTGTCACGGACAGCTTCCAGCCTCCCTGCCTGCCAAGGCCAGACCAGCAGGTGGACAGGGAGTTGGGTGACTCTCCCTGACTCCACTCTGAGAACACTGACAGAGATAAGCTCACATAGGCTCTGACATTCCAGAAACGGAATAGGCCCAAGCCCTTCCAGGCTACTTCTAATCAAATCCCGGCTATAGCCTACAAGGCTCACTGCAGTACTGAAGCTGGGCCCTGACATTGTGCTGAAGTGACTCTGCTAGGTTCAGATGTCACAACAAGTCACCCTGAGAACAAGCCACCCTAAACAATCCTGCTACAAGCCATGGGTTCTCAGAGTGGCTTGTTTGTGAAAAACAGCCCACCATGCAAAAGCCATGCTGGGTTCGGACGTCATGCTAAGCCACCCTGCAACTATCCCTGGTGACAACCCACTGTGGTTTAGCGTGACATGCGAACCAGGTCTCTGTCTTGGCTTACTAGCCAAACCATTATTTGTGGTCACCTGCCCTGTGGCTTATCCAGTGAACTCGGGGAAGGGAGTGGTGTTAGTTTTTGTGGGCTTTTGCCTAAGGTGAGCAATGCCTCTCTGCTGCTTTGGGCAAAAGGAAAAGGACCACCCTTCTTCCAGGTTTTCTGTAGTTTAAGGGAGAGATAGCTGTTTTCCTGAAAGTTGGATTTTATTTTTAAGAAAAGGAGAGGGCTCTCCTCCACTGCAATGACCTGGTTTGCACAATCACTATAGCCGATTGTGCCTTATTAGCCATGGTGGGTTACAGTGCCCACAGCACCAGGTTGCCAATCCAAGCCCTCACCACTGTGGCTTTTTGTTATGTGCAAACCCAGCAAGGGTGGGTTGTTGGGGTGGTTTAAAGCTGTTTTAGGGTTGTGGGTGGCTTATCAAATACCCCAACAACCCACCTTCACTGGGTTTACACATAATGAAAAGCTGCAGCATGCCCCTGATGCTCCCCAAATATTCACAATGGCAGCTGTTGCCATGTTGTCTTGTGTCCCACAGGAAAATTCATACTTGATGGCTTCTCTTTATGTGCAAACTGGGCCTTTGTGTTTCTTCATGGTGGAAAAGAGGTGGTTTTTCATTTGGAGTTGTTCTGAAGAATAGGGTGGCTCACTGTTTGCAAGCAGATGAGTATGGATTTACTGAGTAATTGTATGTAAAACATTTGGAACACTCACTGTGCTTGGCTTAGGACTTGGTGGTATTGATGGAGAGTTTAATGCTTTTCCCCAGCACCATTATCAGCCTTTGTACCAGAGGACTGGAAGATGACCAATGTAACACCAATTTTTAAAAGGGGGATCCAGGAAATTACAGGCCAGTTAGCTTAAGGTCTGTTCTGGGTAAATTGACTGAAATCTTTATTAAATATGAGATTAGTAAGCATATAGAAGGACAAGCCCTGCTGAGAAAGAATCAGTGTGGCTTCCACAAAGGTAAGTCCTGTCTCACTAACCTTTTAGAGTTCTTTGAGAGTGTCAATGAACATGTAGACAAGGGTGATCCAATCAGCATTGTTTATTTGGACTTCCAAAAGGCTTTTGGCAAAGTCCCTCATCAAAGATTCCTGAGCAAACTTAGCAGTCATGGAATAAGAGGAGAGGTCCTTTTATGGATCAGTAATTGGTTAAAGAACAGAAAGCAGAGAGTAGGAATAAATGGTAAATTCTCCCAATGGAAGGATGTGAGTAGTGGGGTCCCACAGGGATCTGTATTGGGACCAGTGATTTTTAGCTTGTTCATAAATGATCTGGAATTAGGAATGAGCAGGGAAGTGGCCAGGTTTGCCAATGACACCAAATTATTTAGGGTGGTTAAAACAAAAAGGGATTCTGAAGAGCTCCAAAAGGATCTCTTTAAGCTTGGAGACTTGGCAGCTAAATAGCAAATGCGGTTCAGTGTAAGCAAGTGTAAAGTGATGCATGCTGGGGCAAAAAATCCCAACTTCAAGTATAACCTGATGGGATCTGAGCTAACGGTGACTGACCAAGAAAGAGATCTTGGGGTTGTGGTGGATAGCTCAACAAAAATGTCAACTTAGTGTGCAGCCACTGTAAAAAGGCAAACTCCGTGTTAGGCATAATTAGGAAAGGAATTGAGAATAAAACTGCCAATATCATACTGCCCTTATACACATTTATGGTGCGACTACACTTAGAATACTGTGTACAGTTTTGGTCACCGTGCCTAAAAAAGGATATTGTAGAGCTGGAAAAATGGCAGAAAATGGCAACTAAAATGATCAAGGAGTTGGAGCCTTTATGAGGAAAGGTTACAACAGCTGGATTGCTTAGCTTGGAAAAAAGGCAAGTAAGGGGAAGCATGATAGAGGTGTACAAAATTATGCATGGTGTTGAGAATGTGGATAGGGAGACATTTTTCTCCACCTGTCATAATACTAGTACCCGGGGTCATCCCATGAAGCTGATTGGTGGGAGATTCAGGACAGACAAAAGGAAGTACTTCTTCACAGAGCTCATAGTCGAACTATGGAATTCGCTACCACAAGACATAATGATGGCCACCAATTTGGATGGCTTTAAAAGGCATTAGACAAATTCCTGAAGTAGAAGTCTGTCAGTGGCTACTAGTCCTGATGCCTGTCTACACCAGTTGCTGGAGAACATGGGCGGAAGGGTGCTGTTGCACTCATGTCCTGTTTGTGGATTTCCCATTGATAGATGGTTGGCCATTATGTGAACAGAGTGCTGGACTAAATGGACCCTTGGTCTGATCCAGCATGACTCTTCTTGTGTTCTTAAAATGACTCCAGTTATTTTTGCCCCACTACGTGCAACCCCCAAGCTATTTCCTAAAATTTTAAAATGATCCTATCACTGATATCCATGCCTAGATTAGCCCTAAGTTAAGGTGGTATATTGGAAAACTATCTGGCTCAGTATACTAATTTAATGTAATTAGCGTCTTGGAGAAGTTTTAATGTAATTAACACCTCAGAGAGGTTTTAAAATTGGTGGAAATTTGGTCTTGATGGTAATTTAATTGAAAAGTCAGTTTCTGAGATCAAGCTATGTAGACTTGATGTTTGTGTATTTTTTTTCATACTGAGAATGTTGATCCAGATGAATTTTGAATACCGCCATCAACAGTTTTTTAAGTTTAGTCTAAAGGTCAGTACCTTTATAGCCTTGGGAATATGCAGATTGTATAGGAAGAAAGCTTTGCCTATTAAAGCCTGGATGGTTTCTGTATGTATGTGTAATATTTCTACTAAAATGCAGCTGTTTGGAAATAACTTCAAACAGTTCCAGGAGTAATCTCTGGAAAATATAACATTAAGGCTCTTATGCTATACACACTTACCTGAGAATAAATTCTACTGGACTCAGTGGGATTGACTTCTGAATAAACATGCATAGGATTGTACTGTAAGTTTCAGATTGGATTCAGGCAAACTCATTTTAGGGTAATAAAATAAACTCAATCGAAATAGTCAAGTAATACTTATGTTTTGCACCTTTTTCATGCCTTGTTGTCTTCACTCCACTTTTTGGCTAGTGATGATTTTTTTTTTACAGAATTTGAACATTATATGTAACAGGTTTTCAACAGGAGGTTTTACAGTATGAAAGCCTTTAGAGAAATGTTGTTATTTTTTTGTTATTTATTTTATGACATTTTTATGCCACCCATCAACCAAGGCCTTGGGGGGGTGGGGTTGTTTACAAAACCTATTAATTAATAAAACACAAAATAAAATAAGATAATGTCAAAATAACATATGTTATTTAATCAAACATATTATTGTAGAAGACTAATAACTGTTAAATATTAGCAGCTTTTGGGGGGAACCAGCCTTCTTGAACTTATGCAACCCTGAAATATAAACAGCTTTTAAAGGGTTGGAGGGGGGATCTTTGTTTCCCCTAGGGTGTCTTAGGCAAATAACTAATTTTAACACATTGAAATTTTTGTAAAGTTTTGCTACCACTATGTTGAAAACCATTTAGGAAAGTTAAAAAAAAAAACCCAGTGTAGCCCTTATGTGATTAAGCCCACCTACCTCTCTGTAGAAATGAGAGCCAGACAGGTTACAAAATATGCTAAGCAGGATTTGATTTGACAACATTTCCAAGGTACTAACCTTTAGAACAGGGGTGGGCAACCTACTTGGGATACAGGGCTACATTAACCACTGCAGCATCTTTTGAGAGGGCAGAGGTGGACAGGGCTGATGGTGGGTGAGGTCAAGATGCACACAGGCTTATTCTTTGGGCACCTCCCCCCCCTTTAGTATCATTGTGGAAGTGAGGAAAGGTGACAGCACCCCTTCCCCCGCAATCCAGATTTCCCTATTTTATTTCCCTATTTTATTTCTCTATCTTGATCAGGATTGCTGGGAGAAGGAAAGCTTTAACCCCCCACCCACCCTGATCTTGATCAAGATGCCTGTCTGTTTTCCACGGCCCAGCTGAGAGCTGATCAACTGGACCACAGAGAACAGTGGGGCTTCTGAAAGCTCTGCAAGTCGCATAAAGAGTGATTGAGGGATGCAGGTTCTTACATTTGCTTTAGGAGGTTGCGTATAGCCAGCAACAAGCCCTGTCTTTCCCTTAGCCCCAAGTACAGTTCACTTTAGCATCTGACGAAACATTTTGTCAGCTCTGGGGAATAACACTTTATGGTTGCTTGGCAACCACAAAAGTCCTTATTTCTAAGGCAACCTAGAAGAAGTGATCAGTGAACTTGCCCCAATAGAAATCATAACTTGCTCATCAAGTTATGAATTCCTTTGTCCAGTCTTGGACAATGGTTCTCCATTCTGAGATCTTGTTGTGTATGCACCAGTAGTTGCGCATGTGCGGCAATAAACTGCATCTTGGGAATTGTAATACAGTGTCATACTATGCGTCATGAATCACTATATTATGTTCTCCCCTCTGATTGGCGTTTTTCATGTGTCCTGCTGTTTAGCCTATAGTCTGCATGGAACAGGTGCAAGCACCTGTGGCATGAGTGGGAGCTGCAGAAGAGGCACTTGCATATGCCGAAGCTCAGATCTCCTGCTTGCTTGTCAGCTGTCCCAGTCTCCACCACTCCCCTCTTGACTTCCTCTTCCTTGGATTCCCTTTCCAGTAGTCCTTACAGTGCCACCCACCAGCACCCAGGTCTAAAGTAAGCATTTACTTATCAAACAAACAAACAAAAAGTCTATCCACTACTAGAGACAAATGCCCTTGGTTGACAAGCTGGATACAGAAAGGAAATGAAGTCATGAGTGGAAAAGAAACATTGAACAAGGGGTAGATACTAACCTACGTGGCTGTTTCTTCAGTTGTGAAATCCAAACTTTTACACTGGTTGGTTTGGAAAACAGTACCCAAAGGGTTAAGTGACATCATTCCATTGGTTTGGGTATTGCATGTGGGATGTTTACATTTCCCTCATAATGTAAAGGGTTAAACCAGTCAACATTAGGACATGCGCAGAAATGGTGGAATTTAGATGTTTTAGTTATTCAGACTACACGGGTGCTTGTAATCAATCTTCTTTTGAATAATGAAAATACTACAGTTCGTTACATACCCTTCAAGCTTGGTACTCATACGGCCATTACAAATATAAGAGATTTTTACCAGTGAACTGCCTAATTGCCAGTTTTGGTGGCATCCCTTTCCTGAGCTTTCTATGGAATGCATTTTCTAGATCTAGGAAGGCAGTTAGCCAAATACTGATGTAGAGCCAGGGGCAAGGAGGAGTAGAAGCGAATGCAAGGGGAGTTTGGGTGTGAGTAGAGAGTTTAACAGGAAAATGAAGGCATAATGTGGATGATAGGCTGGAGTCATTTTCAGGGCACTTCACTAAAAATTCCTTTTCTTGTGGTACAGAAGTAAAATAAGTAGCATACACCCTGTTCAGTGCTCAGTTTTATCTCATCATAATGATCAAATGGAACCTTCTTGGTTGTATGCTTTGCTTGATAACAGCTATGGAACTGAAGAGTCATAGCATAGGCATTTTTAATTCAAAATTAATTATTTTACTTAATATTTGTTTGTTAACTGTAGCCAGTTCTATGGTTTTGGGAGCAGACGTTTGTGAGCTCTATTTCTAAGCATACATGTCCAAGGCCAGCCAGCCAGGGAGTCCATGATTTTGTAGATAATCACTGCCACCCTTCACCTGGATACACAATTCAGTTCTTATTCTACTAATGTGTAAAGTCATTGTTGCCACCAGATGCCGCTATAGCGCACGTAGTGACAAAATGCGAGCATTAACAATCTATAGAAGAAATAACTTCCAAAACAGCTGCTTTTGCTGTTGTTATCTATGAAAAACAATTCCAGTTCTGCCTTGAGAACACAAATAAGAAATTCCTGGGGAAAAGGAGTGTGGGAGAGAAGTGAAACATGGAAAAAGCAGTCATGTTTGAGAACCTTCTAAGAAAAAAGAACTTCTAACTGCAGTTCTATTAAAAAAAGAAAGAAAAAAAAGTCACACCCATGTGGAATACAATTATGAAAACAAACCAAAGTTTATCTCTTTATAAATTCACCCTTAGTTAAGTGTTCCTTGGTTTTAAGGCATATGTTTTGGAGATGGCAAACAGCTGCAGAGGGAACATACTCTGCAGAGAATTCACTTATGCTATCACTTAACAGAAGATGGGAGTGATTTGATATCAGTGATCCTTATAAAATTAAGCAGTTATCTGCTTCTATGGTATACTACTTTGAAGTATCCTTACAAGAAATGTTTTTGAAAAGGATTGTACTGTGTGCCCTAATTGCCTTTTTAAAGTACTATATTGCCATAAGCTATGCCGTGCAGGGCCACTCAAGACGGACAGGTCATGGCAGAGAGTTCTGACAAAATGTGGTCCACTGGAGAAGGAAATGGCAACCCACTCCAGTATTCTTGCCAAGAAAACCCCATGGAACGTATCACAAGGCTAAAAGAGATGACGCCGGAAGATGAGCCCCTCAGGTCGGAAGGTGTCCAATATACTACTGGGGAAGAGCAGAGGGTATTTCCAAGTAGCGCCAGAAAGAGTGAAGCGGCTGGGCCAAAGCCGAAAGGACACTCAGCTGTGGATGTGTCTGGCGGTGAAAAGAAAATCTGATGCTGTAAAGAACAATATTGTTTAGGAACCTGGAATGTCAGATCAATGAATCAAGGTAAGCTAGAGGTGGTCAAACATGAGATGGCAAGATTGAACATCGACATCTTGGGAATCAGCGAACTAAAATGGACAGGCATGGGCGAATTTAATTCAGGTGACCATCATATCTACTACTGTGGGCAAGAATCCCTTAGAAGAAATGGAGTAGCACTCATAGTCAACAAAAGGGTGGGAAAAGCAGTACTGGGGTACAATCTTAAAAACGATAGAATGATCTCAGTACGAATCCAAGGCAAACAATTCAACATCACAGTAATTCAAGTGTATGCCCCAACCACTGAGGCCGAAGAAGCTGAGGTTGATCGGTTCTATGAAGACCTACAACACCTTCTAGAACTAACACCAAAAAAAGATGTCCTCTTCATCATAGGGGATTGGAATGCTAAAGTAGGAAGTCAAGAAATCACCGGGATAACAGGCAGGCATGGCCTTGGTGTACAAAATGAAGCAGGACAAAAGCTAATAGAGTTTTGCCAAGAGAACACGCTGATCATAGCAAACACTCTTTTCCAACAGCACAAGAGGCGACTCTACACATGGACGTCACCAGATGGTCAATATCGAAAGCAGATTGATTATGTCCTTTGCAGCCAAAGATGGAGAAGCTCCATACAGTCAGTAAAAACAAGACCTGGAGCTGACTGTGGCTCAGATCATGAGCTGCTTCTTGCAACATTTCGGCTTAAATTGAAGAACGTCGGGAAAACCACTAAACCATTCAGGTATGACCTAAATCATATCCCTGATGAATATACAGTGGAGGTGAGGAATAGATTTCAGGGATTAGACCTGATAGACAGAGTGCCTGAGGAACTATGGACGGAGGTCCGTAACATTGTTCAGGAGGCAGCAACGAAATCCATCCCAAAGAAAAAGAAATGCAAGAAAGCCAAGTGGCTGTCTGATGAGGCTTTACAAGTAGCTCACGAAAGAAGGGAAGCGAAAAGCAAGGGAGAAAGGGGAAGATATACCCAACTGAATGCAGAGTTCCAGAGAATAGCAAGGAGAGACAAGGAGGCCTTCTTAAATGAACAATGCAAAGAAATCGAGGAAAACAACAGAATGGGAAAGACTAGAGATCTTTTCAAGGAAATCGGAAATCTCAAGGGAACGTTTTGTGCAAAGACGGGCATGATAAAGGACAAAGAAGGCAGGGACCTAACAGAAGCAGATGAGATTAAGAAGAGGTGGCAAGAATACACAGAAGAACTATACAGGAAAGATCTGAATGTCCCTGATAGCCATGATAGTGCGGTCACTGAACTTGAGCCGGACATCCTAGAGAGTGAAGTCAAGTGGGCCTTAGGAAGCATTAGTAACAACAAAGCTAGCGGAGATGACAGTATTCCAGCCGAGCTATTTAAAATCCTAAAAGATGATGCTGTTAAAGTGCTGCATTCAATATGCCAACAAATCTGGAACACTCAACAGTGGCCACAAGACTGGAAAAGGTCAGTTTACATTCCAATTCCAAAGAAGGGCAATGCCAAAGAGTGTTCAAACTACCGCACAATTGCGCTCATTTCACATGCCAGCAAGGTGATGCTCAAAATCCTACAAGCTAGGCTTCAGCAGTATGCGAACCGAGAACTACCAGAAGTACAAGCTGGGTTTAGAAGAGGCAGAGGAACTAGAGATCAAATTGCCAACATTCGCCGCATCATGGAGAAAGCAAGAGAATTCCAGAAAAACATCTATTTCTGCTTCATTGACTACGCTAAAGCCTTTGATTGTGTGGATCACAACAAACTGTGGCAAATTCTGAAAGTGATGGGAGTACCAGACCACCTTACCTGTCTCCTGAGAAACCTGTACGAGGGTCAAGAAGCAACAGTAAGAACCAGACATGGAACAACCGATTGGTTCAAAATTGGGAAAGGAGTACGACAAGGCTGCATATTGTCACCCTGCTTATTTAACTTATATGCAGAGTACATCATGAGAAATGCCGGGTTGGATGAATCACAGGTCGGAATTCAGATTGCTGGGAGAATTATCAACAACCTCCGATATGCAGACGATACCACCCTAATGGCAGAAAGCGAAGAGGATCTAAAGAGCCTCTTGTTGAGGGTGAAAGAGGAGAGTGCAAAAGCTGGTTTGAAACTCAACATTAAAAAAACGAAGATCATGGCATCTGGCCCCATCACTTCCTGGCATATAGAAGGGGAAGAAATGGAAGCAGTGACAGATTTTACTTTCTTGGGCTCCAAGATCACCGCAGACGGTGACTGTAGCCCTGAAATTAAAAGACGCTTGCTCCTTGGGAGGAAAGCTATGGCAAACCTAGACAGCATAGTAAGAAGCAGAGACATCACCTTGCCGACAAAGGTCCGTCTAATCAAAGCTCTGGTTTTCCCAGTGGTAATGTATGGCTGTGAGAGCTGGACTATAAGGAAGGCTGAGCGCCGAAGAATTGATGCTTTCGAACTGTGGTGCTGGAGAAGACTCTTACGAGTCCCCCGGACTGCAAGGAGGTCAAATCAGTCCATCCTAAAGGAAATCAACCCTCAGTGCTCATTGGAAGGACAGATAATGAAGCTGAAGCTCCAATATTTTGGCCACCTAATGCGAAGAGAAAACTCCCTGGAAAAGACCCTGATGCTGGGAAAGACTGAAGGCAAAAGGAGAAGGGGACGGCAGAGGATGAGATGGATAGATAGCATCACGGATGCAATGAATATGAACTTGAGCACGCTCCGGGAGAGAGCGCAGGACAGGAAGGCCTGGCGTGCTATGGTCCATGGGGTCACGAAGAGTCGGACACGACTGAACGACTGAACAACAACAACACATCATGAGAAACGCTGGGTTGGATGAATCACAGGTCGGAATTAACATTGCCGGGAGAATTATCAACAACCTCCGATATGCAGATGATACCACCCTAATGGCAGAAAGCAAAGAGGATCTCAAGAGCCTCTTGTTGAGGGTGAAAGAGGAGAGTGCAAAAGCTGGTTTGAAACTCAACATTAAAAAAACTAAGCTCATGGCATCTGGCCCCATCACTTCCTGGCATATAGAAGGGGAAGAAATGGAAGCAGTGACAGATTTTACTTTCTTGGGCTCCAAGATCACCGCAGACGGTGACTGTAGCCATGACATTAAAAGACGCTTGCTCCTTGGGAGGAAAGCTATGGCAAACCTAGACAGCATAGTAAGAAGCAGAGACATCACCTTGCCAACAAAGGTCCGTCTAATCAAAGCTATGGTTTTCCCAGTAGTAATGTATGGCTGTGAGAGCTGGACTATAAGGAAGGCTGAGCGCCGAAGAATTGATGCTTTCGAACTGTGTTGCTGGAGAAGACTCTTACGAGTCCCCTAGACTGCAAGGAGGTCAAATCAGTCCATCCTAAAGGAAATCAACCCTGAGTGCTCATTGGAAGGACAGATACTGAAGCTGAAGCTCCAATATTTTGGCCACCTAATGCGAAGAGAAAACTCTCTGGAAAAGACCCTGATGCTGGGAAAGACTGAAGGCAAAAGGAGAAGGGGACAGTAGAGGATGAGATGGCTAGATAGCATCACCGATGCAATGAATATGAACTTGAGCACACTCCGGGAGAGAGCGCAGGACAGGAAGGCCTGGCGTGCTATGGTCCATAGGGTCACGAAGAGTCGGACACGACTGAACGACTGAACAACAACAACAAATTGCCATAGTGGAATGCACACTTGCTCCTTGTTCTGAGGTAGGATGTAATGTAGGAGGAAAATTTGAATGCTACCTTTTGTCCCCTGGATTTAAGAAAGCAGCCAGGGACCTGGTACTTCAGTACAAGCCTGCTTGGTAGATGAGTCAGCCATCAGAGACCCTCCTGTGCATCCCTTCAGCTACAGAGATCTACTTCTGCAGGTGGATGATGACTGGAGGGAGTGTCTATTCCCCAACTATAGAACTCCCTCTCAAGGGAGATCCACCTGGTGCCTTCAGTGTTAGCTTCTGAGCACCAGCCAGGCTCTTTCCTGTTCACTCATGCTTTTGGTGGATCATTTAATTATGGGGGGTGGGGGCATTCAGCCTCTAATGTTTTTAGTGTGGTTTTTTTTACTATTGTCTTAAAACACCTTTTGCTGCTTCTGTTGTACAATTGTTTATAATTGAAGCTTGTTTTATTTCTAATGATATTTTAAAATTATTGATACCTTCTTAACCACTTGAACTGAACTTAAAAGAACAAAGGTTGGGAGGAATAAGGATCTAAAAGCATCAGGGAAAGTGAGTTGGTATGAATAGGAGTATGACAGACAAGGCACGAACAATACATTCAATGGACCTTTGCAGAAGTGTGGTAGTATCTCAGGACTGTAGGCTAGTAAATGTGCAAACATTTTCCCCATCCCACATATCAGACAGAGTGGTATGTCTTCACTGACATAGGCAATAAGCCACCATTCACTTTGACACTTTGATGTTACAGTAGTTCTATAGGATAACACAAAAGCAGCCCTAATACATCAGTCCAAGGAGTCATCTAATCCAGCATTAAGTGCCAGCAGTAGCAAAAGCCAGTGTCTCTAGAAAGTTCTACAGCAAAGTAGGACTATACAAACTTGCAGTAACTTCCATTTTTTTAAAGGTGGGCCAGCTGATGTATGCCTAGGTTTTCGCTCTATGGGAAGTAACTTTGCAAAATTTAGACTAAAATAAGGACCAGTTCAGGTGCGTGTTAGAAGGAGTAGGCCTGCTCACACATCACAGCAGCCCACCATGGCTTAATTTACCTGCGGGGGCTGTCACATTGTGTTGGGTGCCCATGGGCACCATTTTTGCATGGTGCATGTGGGTGCCCAGCTTGCCATGGCTTGTCGTGTTGTGTGAACCCAGGTGGCAGGGGTTGTTTGAAGGTTAGACAACCCTCAAATAACTCATGGCGTGTTTTAGGGTTATTTGCGGGTTACCTAACCCTCAAACTACCCCTGCTGCCTGGGTTTGCATGACACAGCAAGCCAGGTGCCTGTGGATGCCGTACAAAAATGTATCCATACAGGCTCAATGCAACAGCCCCCGTGGGTAAATTAAGCCACAGTGGGCTGACGTGTCATGTGAACCAGGTCACTGTATTGAACTGATTCATTGCCACTTCTGTGGCTTCTCTTGGCTGCTGGAAGGTAGAATCAGATGAAGGTAAATCACTCGCTCAGCATCATCTATAGAGCCTAAAACACCTGCAAGGGACAATTTCAACTGCAGTTTGTCCAGGCTGCCAGAACAAAGCAATCTGCTATTGCTTTCTAGTAGATGATGCAAACAGTGGTGGCTGGGAATTGGTCCTTCCTTGCTCCCACTACTTGCTTTCCTTTCACTTGCTCCTCCTATCCACAGAACAGCTTGTTGCAGCCTTCAGGTAGTCAAGATGAGCAGAGCAACATTGGTTCATTATCCTTAAGAAAGCTGAATTTAATAATAATAATAATAATAATAATAATAATTATTATTATTTTAGTAATTGCAGATTTTTTTAAGAGAGACCTTTGGTTTAACTTAACTATTTTGCATTCTCTTATTTGTAAATTTGTTTGGAACACAAGTGGCTTAGAAGCATGGGGATGAAATTTTGTACAAATGTTCAGAACACAATTCTTTGTTTCAAATTCAAAATTCTACCTCAGTACACTTTGGGGGGGGGGGGCAGGTGGCAGGGAGGAAATATGTATAAATTACTAATGAAATCTCCCTTGAATGCTATAATACCAGTAATAGTTGGTATGCATCTTTTGAAAACAACCTTTTGTAGTTCAAACATCAGCTTGGTCCCCACACTGGTGGTGGGAAGAGAGGTACATAACACATGTAATTGCAGTATCTAGAGTTATCTCTAGAAGACTGTACTTCACTATTAAAAATAATATCGATCAGCTGTTGGGCAGAATCCAGCAGAGTGCTTATGCCTC